>NC_073233.2:16735000-22687500 GCF_029281585.2 Gorilla gorilla gorilla
GACACATGCACATATATGTTTATTGTGGCACTATTCACAATAGCAAAGACTTGGAACCAACCCAAATGTCCATCAGTGATAGACTGGATTAAGAAAATGTGGCACATATACACTATGGAATACTATGCAGCCATAAAAAAGGATGAGTTCACGTCCTTTGCAGGGACATGGATGAAGCTGGAAACCATTCTCAGCAAACTATCACAAGGACAGAAAACCAAATACTGCATGTTCTCATTCATAGGTGGGAATTGAACAATGAGAACACATGGACACAGGGTGGGGAACATCACACACCCGGGCCTGTCAGGGGTGGGGGACTAGGGGAGGGATAGCATTAGGAGAAGTACGTAATGTAGATGATGGGTTGATGGGTGCAGCAAACCAACATAGCACATGTATACCTATGTAACAAACCTGTGTGTTGTGCATATGTACCCTAGAACTTAAAGTATAATAAAAAATTAAAATAAAAAAATAAAATCAGGAAAATAGTATCAACCAAAAAAAATTAGTTAATTCAGAGGATTGAAATTAAAAGAAAATTATGAAAATGTTAAAAAAAAAAAAAAAAAGGCAAAGACTTGTGAGGAGGAGTGTTTTTGCCCTTCTGCCTCTCCCTGTCTGGAGCTTTGATCCAATGCGGTAGCAGCAGCCATTTATTTACCAAGACAATGAAAGCTGAGAGCTAAGTATGGTGGAGCAGAAAGATGGAAAGATCCTGATTCCTTGATGACAACCTTTAGCAACTATGCTGGTTTTGGTCCACCCACTTCTGGATTTTGTGTTATGTTTTAAAAAAGCCTTTACTTTCTGTTTTGTTTTTTGATTCAGGGTCTTGCTCTGTCACCCAGGTGGGAGTGTAGCAGTGCAATCACTGCTCATTGCAGCCTCAACTTCCTGGGCTCAAGTGATCCTCCCACCTCAGCCTCCTGAGTAGCTGGGGCTACAGGTGCATGTCACCACACCTGGCTAAGCCTTTACTTTTTTGAACTAGTTAGTAAAGTGGCCCTCAAACTTAGCTACCCATTAAAATCACCTGTGGAGTCTTAAAGTTCCCAGTTTTAAGATCTCCCTATACACCCCCAAATGAATAGGAATTTTTGGTGGTAGGACCTAAGCCTCAATAATTAGAGGCAGGATTTCATTCTGTCTCCCAGGCCAGAGGGCAGTGGCACAACCATAGCCCATTACAGCCTTGAACTCCTGGTCTCAAACGATTCTGCTGCCTTAGCCTCCCAAAGTGCTGGGATTACAGGTGTGAGCCACTGCACCCAGCCCTAGCTTCAATAATTTAAAAAACTCTCCAGCAGATTCCAATGTGTAGCCCAGATTAAGAACCAGTGGTTTAAACCACCTTTTTTGGTTGTTAATATTTTTTGTTATTCCCAGCTGGATACGTTTGTAATTAATACATGTTTTGAAGCTATATTCAAAAAATTGAAGCATGTAAGTTCTCCCATTTCCAACCAGCTTCATCTCTACTCCCATCCCTAGCAGAATCATAATCCTCAGATTGCTGTACCTCTTTCTTCAAAATTTCTTCTCTGCATCTACAAATGCATATTAGTTTTCTATTGCAAAAATCCTTCCAGGGGCTATTCAAGTGAGGCCAGAGAAGTGACATTGCCATATAAGTTAGAAAAACCAGGACAGTGCTGACTTCAAGTTTTCTATCTCCATAAGCCACCAGAACACCTGGAAAATATCAATGTTTTAGCATCGAAACTATAACTTCCAGCCTGCCTTTTGTAGTCTGAAATATCAGAAAAATAATATTTCACTGATACAGTTTAATTTTCCACTTCAGATGTTTTAAACCGTGTATACAACTTTTTGTCTATGATTATTTAACTGTGAGAGACAGAGGATGTTGAAAATGATGTTTCTGGGCTTCAACATGTGGAAACTCTCAATTTTTTTGTAGTGAAGTTCTCTTCTTTGAGTTCTTGCCTTAAGTTTCAGTTGTTTGAAGGTAGTTTCTGTTGAAGAGACATTATCTTTGAATAACAAGCATCATATTTTTTGTCCTGTGTTGTTTCATTTTCAGTTGAAAATCACATTGAGATCTAAGAGCAATTGAAATTGGCACATAATAACATTTCCAGCAGCCCTATTGCACCTGTTATCATATCTAAAAATGTATATTAAAATAACCCTCTGTTGAAAAGACGCAGCTCCAGGGTTAGGATTCCTATGGCAATCAAAGTATTAATTTTGGGAGTTTACAGTGTAACTTGCAAAAACATATGCAAATTTGTTTTATCATGGGAGGCAGAATTGCATGACAGGTTTTAGAATGAGAAGGTATGGGTTCTAATCCCAACTCTGCCACCTAATGACTATGTGATTTTGAGCAGGTTACTAAATCTCTGTGCCTCACTTTTCTCATCTATAAAATGGGAATGTTATTGTGAGAATTAAGGAGATAATACATGTAAAGCATCTAGAACTGTGTCTGGTACACATTACATATTAAGTAAATGTTATCTATTATTATTATCTGTATCAATTTGAAATCTATGTTAATTAATTTCTCTTCCTTCTCAACCTGCATCTGTGTCTTTTTGGGTAGTTCCCTGTAACAAGTTGGCTGAAGAGGGAAAATTCCAGGCCTTGTTTAAAGATGGTTCTGTCCAATATGCTGGCACTACCCAAAAGTAGGTGGTTGTGCCATTGCAGTTCCACCACAGCATGGCCTGGAAAGACAGGGTGAAGGAAAATCTTCCCAGTGGACAGTGTGAATCTATATTGACTTAGGGTAGTGGCTAATGGTTTGGCTGGATGGTCAAACCTTAAAAGGATCATAATTAAAAAACTGGTGGCAGGGAGAGCTGAGAAAGAGGTTTGTAGGTAGAATGTTATGAATTTGCACGGAATGGGAAGATAGTATATCCCATGTGAATGCTCACCAAACAGCAATCTTATCAGAAGAAGATCTTAATAAGTAGGTGGATGAGATTGCTGCTTTTGTGAACATTTGTTACCCTCTTTCCCCAGGTTCCCCTTTTTTGTTCTATGGAAGCCACATAAAATGGTCCATAGGGCTATCTGGGGGCTCAGCAACATGGACTTCGAATCACCGCTGCTGAGTGTCCAACCTGCCAACAGCAGACATCAACACGGCATTTATTTGGCACCATTCCCTGGGAGTACCAGTTTAGCCACCTGGTGAAAACTTGATTATAAAGGATCACTTTCATCATGGAAGGGACAGAACTTTGTTCTCACTGGAATGAATAGACACTTACTCTGGATAAAGGTTTGTTTTTCCTGCTCACAATGCTTCTTCCAAAACCACCATCCAGGGATTTACAGAATGTGTTATTCACATGGTATTTCACAGAGCATTGCTTTTGACCAGGGAACTCACAGCAAATGAAGTGTGGCAGTGGGCTCATGCTCATGGAATTCACTAGTCTTGCAAAATTCCCCATTACCTCGAAGCAGCTGTCCTGATAAAGTGGTAGAATGACCTTTTGAAGGCATAGTTACAGGGCCAGCTGGGTGGAAACACCTTGTAGAGCTGGGGCAGTGTCCCCTAGTATGTAGCGTATGTCCTAAATTAGTGACCAACGTATGTTGCTGTTTCTCCTATAGCCAATTTTTCTGGGTTCAGGAATCAAGGAGTGGAAGTGAGAGAGTTTCTTCTTCTTATTAAATTTAGTCATCCACTGTGAAATGTTGTCTTCCTATCTCTAGAACTTTAGGCTCTGCTGGTTTAGAAGTCTTGGTTTTCAGAGGAATAATATTTCCTCCAGGGAGCACAGCAACTGTATCATTAACCTGGAAGTGAAGATGACCACCTGGCCACATGGGCTCATCATGCCAGTGAATCAACAGGAAAAGGAGAGGGCTACTAAACTGGCTTGGGATAACTGATCCTGACTATTAAGGAGAAATTGAATTTCTCTTCAGAGAAGTTCTCTTAGAGGCTGGTATGACCCATATATCAAGGCCGAGTCTGCTGGATTAGAGCTGTAGTTAGTTAAGACTCATTAATGGCAAGGCATAATGTCCTAAATCAAACCAGCTTGAGAAAAATGAGGTATTTACTTACAGAATTGTCTCTTGGAACTCAGTGAAGTGGAACCAGCCCTCAAATGGTGGTACAGCTCCCCATATCCTGTCTCCACTTCTGTCTATTTGCACACCAATTTCATTCTTTGTTCTTACTGCAGACTGATTTCTGCTCCTCAGTTCATGTGGCTGAAAACATGGCTGCTAGTAGTAACAGCTTTAGCTACCTGGAGACTAATTTCTTTCCTATTCCAGTGGCAAGCTTTCTGGGAAAGGACTCTGATATGTCAAGCTTGCTTCAAGTGCCTGGGGGAGAGGTCGTATTGTACCAACATGTGGCTTCCATGGAAACGTCATGGATAGAGTTGGTTGATCAGGAGGTTGGGGATGGGTGGGAAGGTGATTGTGAGAAAGTCTGTTCCCAGAAAAAGAAGGGAGCTGGGCTGACAAATTATGGGGCTCTATTACTAAGTAGACCCATTTTTATACCTAATAATAATTACAAATATAAATAAATAAGTGGTAACTAATATTTACAGCATTTACTCTGTTAGACCACATACACATATATGATGTTTAGCACAACATAGGGTTCTGAGAATTTAATGATTGTGTCTGTGTGTATATATACACAGTGTGTATACATGTAATCACAGTCTTTAAGGTAAGTTTAATTTTTGTCCCCATTTTATAGATGAGAAAACTAAGACTTGGAGAGAATTAAGTAACTAGTCCAAGTAAGTAGCTAAGCTTGAACTTGAACCCAATGTATTTGTTTCCAAGGGCTGTCCTTGTAACATGACACTTGAGTCCCTTCCCCTCATTCTCCAGGCTCTAGGCACCCAGTCTCACCACCAGATTCCAGAGTGCTGACTGGGCCCCTGAAGCCCTCATTGGGTCCTGCTAAATGGTTTCTCTGGGCTGGAATTTGCCCCTGGGCCCCAAGTGTCTGACTCTGTTGGATAAATTGAGTCCAAACCTCTGTTTTTTTTATATGTAAAAATGGATTGCTATAAGGATTATGGAAGCTACATGAGGGCAGATATTTTTGTCTATCATGTTCACTGCTAATCTCCTGCACCCAAAACAGTGCTGGGCACTTGACAACTGTTTGTTAAATGAATGAATGAGACGAACTGAGGCTCACAAGGATTTTGCTTGAGGAGTAATTGGATATTCTTGCCTTTTGGCTATGATTAGGCTTTTGTGTGTGGGGTTAGGCAAGTGACAGGGGAAGACGTGGAGGGGATTTTGAAGAAGCTGTGTATATGGTGAGGCAGAGAGAGAAATAGGGAGAGAGAGAGAAAGAGAGAGAGAGAGAGGAAACTGTCACAGGGAAGTTAGAGAGACTGGAAAGGGAAAGAAGGGAGAAGACAATGGAGGTGTTAAACTAAGTATTTTTTTCAAATTTATCTATGTATTTAATTGACAAATTAAATTGTATGTATTTATTGTGTACAACATGATTTTCGAAATTTGTGTACATTGTGGAGTGGCTAAATTGAGTTAATTAACATATGCGTTACCTCATGTACTTTTTTTTGTGGTGGGAACACTTGAAATCTACTCTCTTAGCAATATTCAAGAATGCAAGACATTGTTATTAACTATAGTCACCGTGTTGTACAACAGATCTCTTGAAGATTAATATTTACATGTGGTCTGCAATATAAATGTCCCTTCTATGTCCCCATGGAGTTAGTGGTAGAATCTGCATTATTCACTATTGCTTTAAAGGTATCTTTGTGAAGTGCTGGCCTTAAGGCAGGTCCAGAGTAAGGCCATGGGGCTGAGCATACTTGGGGTATAATTAAATGAGATAAGGCAAGTTAAATCTCCACCCAGCACCTGGCCCACGGAAGCTAATCAGTAAATATTTCCTTGGGAGCTCATGACCTTGGCTGACCTCGTGTGTGTCCCTTCCCACAGCACGGGGCTCTTTGCATGCCGGGAAGTCTCAGAATGTCTGCCTCCTTGCTAAGCCGATTTTGCAAGGAGTCTTCTTGATGGTATCACCAAGCTCTGAGATATGGAGACTTTGTGCCACTTCACTCTATGCAGAGTTCCTTCATGCTGTGTGAGGTAGGAGCACACACGCTCACCAAAGAAAACACTCTTTAGCCTGGTTGGGAGACTCCCGGGTTAGGCGCTGATGTAATTTGTTTTCACAAAAACTGTAACAGCCTTCTGAGTTAAGCATTTGCTCAGCTGGTCTTTGCCAGACGACAGATGCTTTGTGTCATTGCCTGTTGACAGTGGCCTTAGTCACACATTGTACCTCAAAGGCTGAAACATCCCAGGGTAAAATGATTACGAGGAAGGCGAGCTGCTCCAGAGATCTGGAGGGATCACGCTGGGTACCCAGCCGGGCTGGCCCCAGGGATTCTACTCCACGTGAAAGAGAATTGGTTAAACAAAGGAAATGACAATCAGTTCAGGCCCTTACTGTGATTGGGCACGAATGTTCTCAGAGCTGCCATAGATATTTTAATCAGGATGTCCTTTTCACTTGAATGAGAGGAATGCAGGTTCTATGTTTACTTGTTTGTCCCTTCTATCAGATTGTGAGGCCCAAAGGGGCAGGCGCCTCTAACTGATTCATCCGCATGTGCCTGCTGCGTAGCACAAAGCCAAGCACAAAGCCGGGCACAAAGGACTCACTTGGCGAAAGTTTGTGGGATGGAAGAATGAATGCGGTGTCTTCCTCGGAGTCCCCTCTTTTCAGGCTCCGCTTTATACCCTTTCTCTGGCGCAGGTCCCTGCTCACTGCAGGTGTCTCCTAAGAGCTTATGTCCCTATGTTTCCTTCTCATCCTGGAAACGGAAGTTTATTTTGAAGCCTGCTCTATTGTTCGTCCGGCTTGTAATCCCAAACTGAATGGGACTGATTTGTTGTATGCTTGGCTGGTCTTCACAACGCATGTTTTTGTGATATGTAACATTTCCTTTTAGATCAAGTGTGGCCTGGTATAGTTGCAAGGGCCAGAGCATCCAGGGCAGCTGGTGTTCTGAATTTCAGCCTTCCCATTTTCTATTGTTTTATTTTTTTAATTATTATTATTATATTTTATAGAGATGGGGTCTCCCTATGTTACCCAGGCTGATCTCTAACTCCTGGGCTCAAGTGATTCTCCCTCCTTGGCCTCCCAAAGGCATGAGCCACCATTCCCAGCCCCATTTTCTAACTGTGTAATTCAGTAAGTTGGATTTCATAGAATCTCAGCTTCCTTTGTCCATAAAGTGGATATAACAAGGTGAACTTGGCTGAGATTAGACCCAAATATTTTTGGATCACTTGAGAAGTAAGTAGAGACTGAAAAAGAACTGTCATTTGTAATCCGTACACATTTTTGTGTCTCTAAAAAGAGGAAACGTCTCAGAAAATGCTTCTTATAGGCCGTATGCAAATATAGAGAAAAAAATCTTACCTTGGGATGGGGAAGGTCTGCTACTATGACTCCAATAACTAAAATGTTTGGCAAAATTGTGTAAAATGTCAACATATTAGGCAGAGTTGATCTCTTCAAAAGGTTTTATTTGGAGCATTTTATCTTTCTTTCTCTTTCTTTTTCTTTGTCTCTGTCTCCTTCCCTTCCCTGCCTTCCCTCCTTTTCTTTTCTTTTCTTTGCTTTTTCTTTTCCTTTTTCTTTTCCTTTTTCTTTTTCTTTTCTTTTTCTTCTCTTTTCTTTTCTTTTCTTTTCTTTTCTTTTCTTTTCAGATAGGGTCCGGCTCTGTCACCCAGGCTGGAGTGCAGTGACACAATCATGGCTCACTGCAGCCTTGACCTCCTGGGCGCAAGCAGTCCTCCCATCTCAGTCTCCTGAGTAGCTAGGTGTATAGTTATGTGCCACCATGCCTGGCTATTTTTTTTATTTTTATTTTTTTGCAGAGATGGAGTCTCACTATGTTGCCCAGGCTGGTCTCAAACTCCTGGGCTCAAATGATCCTCCCACGTCAGCCTCCCAAAATGCTGGCTTTATAGGTGAGAGCCACCATGCCCAGCCTAAAATTTCCTATGTATTTACAATGCCATTTGTCACTTTATTATTGCTTGCTCTTGAAAATGTTTTAACGGATAAGCCATTTTTCTTTTTTTTTGAGACAGAGTCTTGTTCTGTTGCCCTGGCTGGAGTGCAGTGGCATGATCTCTGCTTACTGCAGCCTCAATCTCCTGGGTTCAAGCGATCCTCTCACCTCAGCTTCCTGAGTAGCTGGGACTATAGGGGCACCATGACTAGCTAATTTTTGTATTTTTTGTAGAGATGAGGTTTTGCCATGTTGCCCAGGCTGGTCTTGAACTCCTGGGCTCAAGCAATTGGCCCACTTTAGCTTCCCAAAGTTCTGGGATTACAAGCGTGAGCCACCATGCCAGGCCGAATAAGCCATTTTCCAACTAGACAATCACAGAAACTCAAGAGCTGAGACACTGAAGATGGCTAGACAACTGTATAACCATGATCATAGACTCATGCTAGAGGAGAGAATGAGGAAAAGAACTTAACTGGGCTTTATGGGACTCAGCATTGACTGGGCTGTTATTATCACACACAGTGTTCTATGGTTAGAATGCTTGTTATGTTATTGTTTAGAAGTTGGAGTTTTCCATGAAATAGACACGTTAATTCTCAGGCCTCCTGGAACACGATCAATCCTCAGGCAGGAAATAAAGACTAAGGACATGGGGCTTAGGTTGAAGTGTGAGGGAAATAACTGCCTCCTTGATCTGAACCTCAAGGATTTGTAGAATGAAGTATCTTCCCACTGTGGGGAGGCAGGCTGGCCCTTCCTCCATGGCAGCAGTAGAGAGCAATGTAGAAGTCAAACCCAGAGACTGGGGAATCTGGGCAAAGGTACTGAGTTTCAAGTTTCTCTCTGTTGTAATTCTCTTTTCTCTCCAAGCCTTTGGTAATGTCTTGTTAAAAGTTTCAGCCTAGTCTGCTTTATCACAACAGGCAAATGGTGGAGGAGTCTGTACAGCCCATGCTGGGGCACAACAGTGGAGTTAGGAAAGTTGTACCCTGAAGGAAGCAGGTGTTCAGACATAGGAGTCCCCCATGTGGGGCCAGGCAGCTGGCAGAGATGAAAAGTACAGAGGAAATGGGTGGACCACATAAGTGTTCCCCAGCGGAATTGGATAAAATCCTGATTTCACGAAGTCAAGTAGGATGAGGCTCAAGCTACAATGATGGTGCATTAAATAGAAGCATGAGTTTACAAACCGGTGAAGTCTGACATACTTGAGTTCTATTAGACACTAATGTCTACTTCATTCAGCTATAAAGGACATACTATTATAGTCAGATCTCACTAAATAAATAAATTCAATTCATAGCTATGATCGTAGCTACATTTCCAGTATAAATTTAATTGATCGATCTTTGAGATTCCTTCGTGTTCAGAAGTTCTGTGAGTTTATGGGGTACTGGAAATACCACTGGAGTCAGCCCCGCCCGAGTGTCCATTAGATCCCCCAACCACATCCCCCTCATTCACTGTCTTCTTTCCCCTCAACTGGCATGGAGTGTGGGGCAATACAGGAATGTTTCAGAACGTGTAGCCAGGGCAATGTTGTAATTTATTAGGAGTCACTCTTAAGTGGAGAGGATCTTGTTCTTCAGATAGTCATTCACATTCTTGGAAATTATGGTTCTGAGGTCTCCTTGGTTGCAGGAGGGGAAACTCCCATTAATCTTGTGACATGCTGATGAATTGCTTGAGAATTTCTTAAAAGCAGAGGAGACATGTCAGGAGGAACATAAACAAAACCTCAATTTCAAAATAGCAAAACAACATAAATCTTTCTTGAAATTTTCACATGAGTAGATCAGGCCATGCTACAGGTCAAGGCCAAAGAGCCACAAGGCAGACTGTGTTCCCCAAAGATGGCCACAGCAGCATCTCTCCTCCCACATGTTCTTCCTGTGATGACATGTTGGCACTTGTACACCCCTCCTTGTGAGAGATGGGGTCTATATTCCATCTGCTTGAATCTGTGCAGGCTTGTGAATTTGGGGGAAATTATGCTATGTAATTTCTGAGCCTAGGTCATAAAAGCTATGGTTTCTGCCTGGTTTTTGTGAGATATTTGCTCTTGGAACTTATAGTAGATATCTATTGCTGTGTAACAACCCCAAAACTTAGCAGTTTAAGACAATACACATTTATTATCCATCCCACAGTGTTTCTGAGTTAGGAATTCAACCACGGTTTAACTGTGTCTTCTGCTTCAGAATCTTTCACAAGGCTATAATCAAGATTTTGGTCAGGGCTGGGGTCTCATCTGAATGTTTGAATGGAGAAGAATCTACTTCCAAAGTCACTTACGTGGTTTATTCGTGGTTTTTGGCAGGATTCACTTCTTTAGGGATTGTTGGACTGAAGACCATTAGTTTTGTATAGCTATTGGCCAGGGTAACACTCAATTCCTTACCATGTGAGCTTCTTCACTGTGGCAGTTTCCTTCATCAAAGCCAGAGAAAGAGAGAGATTATTTTGTGACCTAATCATAGCAGAAATATTCCTTCAATGTTGCCATATTCTATGGGTTAGAAGCAATTTAATCAAGGGGATGAGATTACACAAGGCTGTGAATACCAGCAGGTGGAAATCATTGGGGACCATTTTAGAGGCTTCTTACCACAGAACTTAACCAGCAAACTATGAAGAAGCCCAGATGAGGAGGTCATATGCAGACTTTCTGACCTCAAGCACCAAGACACATGAGTGAAAGAGCCTTCAGATAATTCCAGCTCCCAGCTATTCAGTAATCCTCAGCCTTGAGACTTTCCAGCTGAGGTTCTAGATGTTGTAGAGCAAATACAAGCTGTCCTTGTCATGTCCTTCCCAAACTCTTGACCCATATAATCCTTGAGAATAATAAACTGGTTGTTGTTTTACACCATTAGGTAGCAAATGGAACAACCCACGTATCTTGAAGTTTCATTGTTCAGCTAGTCACCTGATTTGACCATATGAAATGACCATTGCATTTTTGCTCATGCCAATTTTTGCAACTGGATTGATATCACAGTTCAGCTCAAAGTTTGCGAGCTGAAAATACCTTAAGAGTCCACACAGGTCTGAAAAACCTCGAAACTTTCTGGTTACCTTAGGTACCTTTTTGTCTTATCTAATAAAAGCAGCACCCCATTTTGGGTATCTTGCCTGTAGCAGCAGTTTGTAAAATTCTTTCAAAGGGCACAAGACAAATCAAGTTTTCCCGGGCTCAGTTCTGGGATTCAGCTGAGCTTTTATGGTCAAGGGCATACTCCTAAATCAGACAGGATGCTCTAAACATTCTCATTAGTCCATTTTGAATAGGACTATCATAGCGCTTGGTCTGGCATGAACTATCCATCAGAATAACTCTGCATACTTTTTGTTTACACATGTGTATTGAGTAATTTTTTGAATTACCTTAATAAACATCTGGCACTAGAATTCTTGATGGGAAGGAAGTGTTTTTGCTTGAAAAAAAAGAGTTTAATAATGAAGCAAACGAGTTATAATTCCTCCTTCACCCACTAGAGCCTCTCTGCATGAGATAAGGAAAGGAATTTATGTCTGACTTTGGAGAGATTGGATGGAGAAGAAAGAACAGAGGAAAGAGAAGACAGAAGGAAGACAGAAGAACCAGAGGAGCATGTGAGGGTGGGTGCAGTGAGGCGAGGGTGGGTGTAGTGTTGAAGCCAGTAGAGAAAACCATCTTAAGTGGGTGGCTGACAAGGACTGCAGGGAGCAAGAATGTGCAATGACGAATGAGACTTTTAGGTTGTCCAGGGTACAGTGAATGAGCAGACTCCCTTTCTGTGAAACCCCTCCCAACATTTTCAGCAGTCTATTAAATTCATATATGGTATATTAAGATTTTTTTCTATGAAAGAGCTAAATTTATGCTTTGATTGATGTAGCACAGAGCAAAGACTACTCAAAGAACATTATCCCTGAGAGACTAGGACAGGAGAATGTATGTGTCCTGGGTATTTACAGAAATTTTGGAGAAAGCTGTAGACTTCCATAGGCCATGGGGATGTGTATTTTAAGCCAATTGTTACCCAAGACTTATGAAGCAGAGAGGTCTCAACTGACATGTGGGCTACTTGAACATCTCTGTGTCAGGTCCAGCCTGGTTCCTCGCCCCCATATCCTTCCTCAATTTTTTACCCTGTCTCTTCTCACCTATGAGCCCAGCCCTACTCCAGGTTCCTGGTACATTCTTGAGATGTAAGAAGCATCTGAAGATGACTAGATCCAGACTGATGGTCTAGGGCTCCACATAAAACCAGTCCTGCTGCTCAGGACTTTCCTGATTCATGCCCCTCTTTTGAAAAGTAGAACTAATTTTATTCTCAAACACTGGGGTCTTCTCTCCTCCTCCATCCTGTGGGTCTCAGGCCTCGTAATTGGGCTTCTGCTTTGCTTTGGAATATTTTCCTAAATTTCTAGGCATAAACTAGGAGGAAAGTGGTTTACCCTAGAATGGGGCTAAGTCTGCCTATGGAGGGGACTAGATTGCAAAAACCTTGAGTTCTAGGCCTAATATGATACAAACTTGCTATTTGACTGTCACAAAGTCATATTTATTCTGTAGACCTTGGGGTCCTCACCTTTAGAACATTGTGCTTATTATTAATAACTTAGCAGGCTTGGACATAAGTTGTATAGGGTTCTCAGCACCATGGACTATTCTCACAAGTCAACTGGTCATGGACTAGTCCCATGAGTCAACTGGTCTGCTGCTTGAGAGCAGCAGCTAAAACTGGAGGGAGTTTGTCCACTTCAAACACACAGACTCAACCAGTGGAGCAGGGTCAGCCCCGACGTGAAAGGATGCTGGCCAGGGAAGGCAGGGACTCAGAACCACAACCAGAACCCAAGCCAAGAGGACCTGGGTTCAGGACAAGTCTCAGTTTTCGGGGTGGGGGGGGGGGGCACTGAAAAGACAGACTGAGGGAAACTGAGGCTGAAAGTCAAGTATATGGACTGAATCAATATAGCTGTTAGGATGTGGCTAGGAGACCCTGGGGTTACTTCTAGCTTACCAGTTCTGGGGACAGAAGTATCAAGATGATATCGGGGCAACTGGATCAGCTGGTGCAGTTGAGGTTGCTTAGGCTCTCCCTTTCCTGCTCGGGCCTGCCCTACCATGGTACCAAGCCTCTCTATGGAATGGGCTAGATTGCTAATACCAGATCTGTCCAGGCAGGAGATTCCAGGGTTCCACGAACAATCTCAGACATGTTGGAAGGGGTGCAGGAACTCTGGCGAGGACAAGCTCCAATACCTTTCATAGTCCTCAGAGAGGATAGGCCAGGGCACATCTGGATTGGGTCTCTTTAAATTCTGTGTATTAGATTCACTTCTGGGATTCACTGCAGTGTGGCAGAGAGAAATCATAGTGCCTGATACGTAGTAGGCTCCTAATAAAGGTTGGTTAAATGAATGATGAAAATTGAATAAAATAAATAGGAAAGGCTGATGGCTGGAGAAAAGACAGATTGGCAGTGATCCTGGGCTAGTGGGCTCAGGGAAACAGGCCTGTTTTCCTCATGTGATCCTTACCACCAACAACTGAGCTTCAACCTTTCCCCTATAATAAGAAAAATAATTCTCAAAACACATTTTCAGATTATAGATTGCCAGAACCGGGGAGATGTTTCTACTCTTGACCCAATAATCCTACTCTTGGGATTTTATCATAAGAAAATAATTCAGCAACAACAAAAAGCCAAGTGCATAAAGATATTTATGACAGCATCATCTGAGGCAGCAGAAAAATGGAAACAGCTCACACATCCACCAATAAGGGACAGGCTGAGTAAATTTTAGTATGGAATATTCTGTAACCATAAAAACGATCACTGTGAAGATTAGGTACCAAATGCAGAAAACACAGAATAAATAATTTAGACAAAAGAAGTATACCAAATGCTATATATGTTATTAGTGCAAATGTGTTGAGTGTTTCTTCATCTCAAGCAATTAATTTTTCCAAGTTCCTATCACTGTAGTTGAATCCCAAAAATAATGTAAGATTTACTTCAAATCTGCACTCCAGCCTGGGCGACAGAGCAAGACTCCATCTCAAAAAAAAAAAAAAAAAAAAAAAAAAAAAATCATGGAACTAGCAGAAAATAACTTTAAAACAGTTATTATAAATATGCTCAAGTATTTAATAGTAATATGAACATAATAAGGAAGGAAATGATAGATATTAAAAAGAATGAAATGGAAATTCCAGAGCTGACAAATAGAATACATAAAATGAAAAATTCACTCATGGGCCTAATAATGCATTGGACACTGCAGAAAAGATCAGTGAACTTGAAAACAGAGCAATAGACTATCCCAACTAAAATGCAGAGCAGGGGAAAAGACTGAAAAAGATGTTCAGAGCCTCAGTAACTTATTGGACAATATAACAAGAGGTATAACAGATGTGTAACTGGAGTCCTAAAAGGAAGGGGAAGATGGAATAATGGCAGAAAAAATTCTCATATTTGATAAAAACTAAAAATCCACAGACCTAAAAAGTTCAATAAACCCCAAGCAAGATAAATACAAAGTAAGTCATACCAAGGTAAAACATAATCAAATTGCTGAAAGCCAACGACAAAGAGAAAAATCTGAAACTCAGCCAGAGAAAAAGAGATACCTTACTTATAGGGACACACAGATAAAAATGAATGCAAAAATAAGCCCTTGTTTCTAGCAACACCTTCAAAGTACATATTAAAACAAAAAAATCTGCCAACCTAGAGTTCTCTACCCAGGAAAAATATCCTTTAAAAATGAAGGTAAAATAAAGACTTTTTTAGACAGATAGAAGCTGAGAATTTGTGACTATCACCTGGACTACAAAAATGTTAAAGGAAATCTTTTTTTTTTTTCCAGATATGCTCTTGCTTATTTTTGTAAAAACATTTTGTAGAGACAGAGTCTCTCTATGTTGCCCAGTCTGGTCTTGAACTCTTGGCCTCCAGTGATCCTCCCACCTTGGCACCCCCCAAAGCTCTGGGATTACAGGCATGAGCCATAACACCTGGCTATGAAATTCTTGAGACTAAAGAAATATGATACTACATGGGAACTTGGAGCTACATAAAGGAAAGCAGAGTGGAGGAAATGATAAATGTATTTATGGAATTTTTAAAAATTTAAACATTTTATTAAAAGATAATTCACTATTTAAAGATAACAACTTTTCATGATGCTTATGACATTATGACCACAATAGCACAAAAGATGGAAGGGTAAATAGAAGCATGTTGTTGTAAGATCTTATACATGAAGTGGTGTAATATTGTCTGAATGTAGGCTGTGGTAGGGTAAATATGCATATGCAAAACAAGAAGCAACAGAACAAAACATGTCCAAATAAGTGCAGTAAAAAACCTCTAATAACAGGAGGTAAAATGGAATATTGAAAAAGCAATCAAATAATTCAAAAGAAGTCAGGAAAAAGAAAAAAAGGAACAATGAAGAACAACAACAAAAAAAGAAAAAATGGAGGCTGGGCACCAGTGGCTCACACCTGTAATCCCAGCACTATGGGAGGCTGAGGCAGGTGAATCACCTGAAGTCAGGAGTTCAAGACCAGTCTGGCCAACATGGTGAAACCCCATCTCAAAAAAAAAAAAAAAGAAAAAAGGCCAGATGTGGTGGCTCACACCTGTAATCCCAGCACTTTGGGAGGCTGAGGTGGGCAGATCATGAGGTCAGGAGTTCAAGACCAGCCTGACCAATATGGCAAAACCCCGTCTTTACTAAAAATACAAAAAAAAATTAGCCAGGCGTGGTGACGTATGCCTGTAGTCCCAGCTACTCAGGAGGCAGAGGTAGAAGAATCACTTGAACCTTGGAGGTGGAGGTTGCAGTGAGCCAAGATCACGCCACTGCACTCCAGCGTGGGTAACAGAGTGAGACCCCGTCTCAAAAAAATAAAATAAGGAAAAAAAAAAGCAAAACAAACAAACAAAAAAAAGAAAAAATGAGACACGTAGAAAACAAACAGCAAGACGATAAACATAATCTAACCATATAGATAATTACATTAAGTATAAATGGTCCAGATAATCTGGTAAAAACAGAGATTAACTTTGTGCTATCTATGGAAACCCACTTTAAATATAGAGGCACAGATCGTTTAAAATTAAAAGGATAGTAGCTGGGCATGGTGATTCACACCTGTATTCCTAGCACTTTGGGAGGCTGAAGTGAGAAGATCACTTGAGCCCAGGAGTTTGAGACCAGCCTGGGCAACATGGTAAAACCACATATCTACAAAAAATACAAAAAATTAGCTGGACATGGTGGCACACACCTGTAGTCCCAGAGAGTGAGGAGGCTGAGGTGGGAGGATCACCTGAGCCTAGGAGGTTGAGGCTTCAGTGAGCAATTATCACACCACTGCACTCCAGCCTGGGTGACAGAGTGAGACCCTGTCTCATTTATTTATAATAAAAAAAAAGGATAGAAAAAGATAGACATCACAAACACTTATCGAAAAAGTGCAGTGGCTATATTAATATTAAACAAAGTAGACTTCAGGGCAAGAAATATTACCAAGGATAATGAGGGACATTTTCTAATGATGAAAAGATCAATTAATCAGAAGATTTTAAGTATATATATATATACCCAGTAACAGCGCTTCCAAATATATGAATTGCAATTAGACAAAAATAAAGAAAAAAGAAAAAAATGAATAAAAACTAACAAAAATGAAAGGAGAAATGGAAATATTCACAATTATGGTTGGAGATATGAACACTGCGTTCTTAGTAATTGGTAAAACAGACAGATAATCAGTAAGAATAAAGAAGGCTAGAACATTATCTACCCACTGATCTAATTGATAGGTAGAGTGTTAACACCCAGTGACAACAGAACACACATTCTTTTCAAGTGCATGTGGAACATTGAACAAGATAAAACACATTCTGGGCCATAAAACAAATCTCAATAAAATGAAAAGAACTGAAATTACACTGAGTAGGTTCTCTGTTTAAAAATAAAATTAAATTAGAAATCAACGACAAAAACATAACTGGAAAATTCACAAATGTTTGGAAATGAAATGACATTGTTCTAAACAACTCATAGGTCAAAGAAGGGAAATTATATTTTGGAGTGAAGGAAAATGAAAACAAAACAAATCAGAATTGGTGGTATGGGCTGAGCGCAGTGGCTCACGCCTGTAATCTCAGCACTTTAGGAGGCCAAGGTGGGTGGATCACTTGAGGCCAGGAGTTCGAGACCAGACCACCCAACACAGTAAACCATGTCTCTACTAAAAATACAAAAATTAGCTGGGTGTGGCGGCCCATGCCTGTAATCCCAGCTACTAGGGAGGCTGAGGCATGAGAATTGTTTGAACCCAGGAGGCGGAGGTTGCAGTGAGCCAAGATCATGCCACTGGACTACAGCCTGGACGACAGAGAGAGACTGTCTAAAACAAAACAAAACAAAACAAAATGTAAAAAAACAACAACTGCCCCCCTCCCCCCACAGAATTGGTGGTATGAAGCTAAAGCAGTACTTCCAAATAAATTTTAGCATTAAATGTTTTTATTAGAGAAAAAAAGGTCTAAAAAAAATCAATGATCTAATCTTCCACCTTAAAACAAAAACTAGAAAAAGAGCAATTGAACACAAAATAAGTAGATGTAGAAACAATTAAGAATGTAAGGAAATGAGAGTGAAAATAAATGAAATAGAACACAGAAAAATAATAGAGAAAGTAAATAAAACCAAAAGCTGTTCTTTGAAAAAAAAAAAAGGCAATAATAAACCTCTCACCAGGCTAAAAACCAAAAGCTGTTCTTTGAAGAAAAAAAAAAAGGCAATAATAAACCTCTCACCAGGCTAACAGAGAAAGAGAGAGAAGAGAAGAGAGAGAAATTGCCAGCATTAAGAATGAAAGAGGGGACATTATTATAGATCCTATAGATATTTAAAAAACAAAGGAATATTATGAACAACTTTAACGGGTGAATTCTAGTATACATTAGAATGGAATAATACCAATTCTATACAAACTCACTTAAAAAATAGAGGAGAAACATCGCCCAACTTGTTTTAGGAGATTAGCATTATCTTGATACCACAAACAAAACTGAAGACCAACATGTCTCATGAATAGAGGTAGCAGATTAAAACCAATGGTAATACTTTGGCAAATTAAAACCAATAATATTTGAAAAAGAAAATATATCATGACCTAGTGGGGTTTATCCCAGGAATGGAAGGTAGACTTAACATTTGAAACAGAAAATCATCAACATCTAAAGATCAGTTAACTACTTACATATATTTCACCTAGTTTTTATATAGTTCTATTTTGTACATTTAAAATTTTAAATAATCTGAAATTAATTTTGGTATATGGGGCTAGGGTAAGAATATAATTTTTTGCCAAAGTGTTATTTTTTACAATATCATTTGGTGAGTGAATAACTTGATATTTCTCCATTAATTTCTCATGTTTCCTTTGTCTTTTAAGTTACTAATTTACATGTTGTGTCAGTACTTCTGCCAGTATTGTAGTTGTATAGTGTTTAATAATAGCAGTTTTAAAAGATATTTTTTATCTGGCAAAGCAAAGGATGTCCCATACTTTTGTGAACATTTTCCTCAGTTCTTTCTTAAAATTAAATATATTTAACAACAGGTAATATATATACTTAGTTTTAAACTCAAATTATAGAATACGGTATACATATTTAACAAACATTACTAGTTTCTTGTATATCCATCCATAGATATTTTATACATAAACTAGTAAATATGATTTTTCCTGTTTTTAAAATGTATATATACAAATGGTAGCAAACTATGCATGGTCTTATGTATGTTGCTTTTTCACTTAACTTTATATCTTAGAGCTCGTTCCATTTTAATATATAAAAAGCTTCCTCGTTCTTTTTTACAACTGCATAGTATACCAATGAATGAATACCGCAATTTATTGAACAGTTTTCTGTTGATGTTTATTTAGGTCATTTCCATTTTCTTAAGTCATAACAATAAATAAAAAATAATTTTGTACATATATTTTTAACATAGATACAGGA
The DNA here is from genome assembly GCF_029281585.2 of Gorilla gorilla gorilla. NCBI lineage: Eukaryota > Metazoa > Chordata > Mammalia > Primates > Hominidae > Gorilla > Gorilla gorilla. The sequence continues at coordinate 16,754,094 of NC_073233.2, forward strand.
ATATCTGTCAGATTAATTCCTAAACAGGAACTGCTAGTCTAAAAGTCAAGTGCATTTTTAATTTTTAAATATTGCCAAATTGCTCTCCATAGAGGCTGTACCAATATATAATACTGTGAAACAATAAGAAATACATGTATGTATATACTGGTCTCTGACCCTGGTTCCTGACACAGAGCTCCTAAAACCCTTGTAATTTCTGAAGTGAAAGGGTACTAGGAGCATCTTTGTTCTAATAAAATGACTCTTGGTGGGCTCTTAGATGGGGGCTGTTCTCGAGGAAGACCAAGCCATGATTAGAAGCTTGGAACTTCTGGAGATTGAGTTAATAATGAATCATGCCTACATGATGAAGCCTCCATAAAAGTCCCTGAAGTACAGGGTTTGGAGAACTTCTGGGTGGGTGAACACATCCGCGTGATGGGAGGGTGGTGCACCCCAACTCCACGGGGACAGAAGTTCCTATGCCTGTCCTGCTTTCGGACCTTGCCCTATGTACCTCTTCCTCTGGCTGTCCATCTGTGTCCTTATCATATCCTTTATTATATAATAAACTGGTAAACGTAAGTGTTTCCATGAGTTCTATGAGTCATCGTAGCAAATTATCAAACCTGGGGAGGGGGTTGTGACAGCCCTCAATTTGGTAACCTGGGGACCTACTCCTTGTACTTGGTGTCTGAAGTTGGGGGCAGTCCTGTGGCACTGAGCCCTTAACCTGTGGGGTCTGCCGTAACTCAGGAAAGTTAATGTCAGAATTGAGTTAAATTATAGGATACCCAGTTGGTGCCTACAGAGAATTGGAGAATTGGTTGGTATGGGAAAAGCTCATACACATTTAGTGGCCAGAAACATTATGAGAGTGTAGAGAAGAAACGTTTTTTTCCCCCTATACAAAATACCATCAGCAACGTTTGAGGGTGCCTGCTTACCCAAACCCTTATCAACATTGTTTTCAAACTTTTTGACCATAACATTCTAGGTGGTAAACAGCTTATATTGCCTATTGTTTTATTCACATTACTTTTATTATTGATTTTTAAGTTCTTGTTTACTATTATTTTACTTCTGGAAGTTGTCTTGGAATTTTAAAATATAGCTTTTATAACTAAGGTATAGCACTGATAAATGATAATTTTGTCTTCTTGCCACATCTAGTTTTTGTTTTATTCCTTCATTTATTGCATTGACCTTAACTTCTAGAACAATATTAAGTAATAATAATAACATTGATCTTTTTTTTTTGGTTACTGATTTTAATAGAACAATCTGTAGTATTTCAATTTTAAGTAAGATATTGCCACCATTCATTATGTTAAGGGATTTTTCTGCTCTCCCTAAAAATCTGAAAGTTAAAAAAAACTCACCAGAAATGGATGTGGAACTTTATCAAGTGCTTTTCAGAATATAGGTTTGGGTGATTTATTTTCTTAAGGATGAACTGTATAATTTTAATACATTTCCTAATGTCAAACCATCCTTACGTTGTTAAACCCTCCTTGACTATCATGGATGATTTTTTGATGTGCTTTAATTAAATTTGCTAATTTTTTTCCAGATGTTTTTCTGTCCCCATTCAAAAACGAGACTGGTCTTTGTGTGTGTGTGTGTGTGTGTGTGTGTGTGTGTGTGTGTATGTGCTGTTCTTGACAAGTTTTGTTATCAGGGTTATGATAACCTCATAAAATGAACTGGGCAGCTTTTCTTCTTTGCTTTTTTGCCCAAATTCTTCTCTGCTCTCCTGGCCTGGGGAGAACAAGGCTGGCCTGTGTTCAGACCTGCTCCAGGACCTCTGGTGACCTCCAGCATGTTCCCAGCTCTCTTCTTGACTCTTAGTGGTGTTGTCTCTGGCATCTCTCTGCTTCTCCTCCGGTCTGGCTTCCCAATGTGATCCCCTAACATCTATGGCTCAACCTGAACTGGCCTCTGTGTGAACTCAAGGGAGGGGATTTCCTTGGCAGATGGAGGCTCTCCATGTGCCCCCCATCCCCCCACTTCCTCCAAGAGCTCTCCCAGCTGTGATCTTTAGCTCCTCCTTGCGCTTCTGCCTCTAGCTCTCTGCTGCCCTCTAGCCACAACATCTGTCCTTGTCGTGGCTTTCCGCAGGCAGAGGCATTGAGAATGGAACTCTGTTCAACAGATCCAGTGTTCACAGATGTCTCGAAGCCCTTGGAAGTTCTCCAAAGTGACTGGTTTGAGGGGGGTGCTGCAATGAGGCAATGGGTTGTTTTGGCTGCCTCTGAAGAAAAGGGGTGCCAGAATAGACCCAAAGCCTGGACTCTGCCCTCAGTGGGGAACATGAATTACATTGCTGCCAAAGGACAACTCTGAGAAGGCCTGGTGCAGCTGGGCAGGGCAGCTCTGCAAAGTCTGGAGTAGGGAAGGGATCACATTCAGTATGGACCTTTGCTCAGCATGCTTCTTTCCTGTCCTTCCCTGCTAACTGAGACAACGTGTATGTCCAGCCTTTCTGTTCAGCTGTCAACTGTGAATGACACCCGATAGTGATGCTTGAGCCATGCATGGAATTGTCTGGCTTTAGGCTGACACCTTCCTTGCCATCCCCCTGATGCCATCTAAGGCCACGGCCATGGAGAAGCACTTTTGTAAGTATGCTGTTCATCACCATTTAATATCATCTAGTGGTTCTAGAATCAGGCAGATTTGGGTTCGAATTCTGGGCATGCCACTTACTAGCTCTGTGATTTCAGGCAAGTAACTCAGCATCTCTGAGCCAAGTTTTCTCGTCTTTAAAACAGAAAAATAATAGATATACTTGTTAAGCTGGTGTGAGATAATAATGCATATAAAGCACTTGGCCTAATGCTCAACCTAGTAAATATTCTATAGATGTTAGTTGATATGGTTTTGCTGTGTCCCCACCCAAATCTCATCTTGAATTGTAGTTTCCATAATCCCCACGTGTTGTGGGAGGAACCTGGTGGGAGGTACTTGAATCATGGGGGCAGGTTTTTTCTGTGCTATTCTCTTGATAGTGAATAAGTCTCATGAGATCTGATGGTTTTATGAAGAGCGGTTCCCCTGCACACGCTCTCTTGCCTGCCGCCATGTAAGATGTGACTTTGTTCCTCCTCCACCTTCTGCCGTGATTGTGAGGGGCCTTCCCTGCTGTGTGGAACTGTGAGTCCATTAAATCTCTTTTTCTTTTTAAATTACCCAGTCTCAGGTACTTCTTCATAGCAGTATGAAAATGGACTAGTTGGTTAAGATTATTCTTTATCCTGATTGTTCTGTATCTCTCTTGAGAATCAGGGTAACCTCTTCACTGATATTCAAGGCTCTCTTGAGGTTGGGGTCAGTTTATGAGCTGTCTTTCCAGTCATATCTCCACTACTCTGTTACACATACTATATTAGTCAGCTAAATTTTCATCTCTTTGCCTTTGTATATGCTGTTCTCTCTGCACTCAGAGTAACCTCCTCAGCATCCTTGACTGAGAATCTTCCCAACTGTTGAGGCCCAAGTTAAAATATGACCTACCCCATGAAGATTTCCTGGCTGCCCCTTGAGAGGTTTTTCTCTGCCTCCTGTAGCAGCACAGCCATTGTAACTATTTTCAGTCAAGAACTGGATGAGATTGGCCCCTGAGAATGAATTTAATGTCAAAGTTTGTCCTAAGTTTTTGTGGACATCCCCCCAACCTCACCCCAATAGTTGATTTCTGAGTGCCTGAGCCTGAGAGGTGCTATTGGCTCCAGCATTTCTTTTATTTTTATTTTATTTTCTTGAGACTGAGTCTTGCTCTGTTGCCCAGGCTGGAGTGCAGTGGCATGATCTCTGCTCACTGCAACCTCTGCTTCCTGGGTTCAAGTGATTCTCCTGTTTCAGCCTCCTGAGTAGCTGGGATTACAGGCACATGCCACCATGCCCAGCTAATTTTTGTATTTTTAGTAGAGATGGGGTTTCACCATGTTGGCCAGGCTGGTCTCGAACTCCTGACCTCAGGTGATTCACCCGCCTCGGCCTCTGAAAATGTTGGGATTATAGGTGTGAGCCACCACACCCTGCCAGCTCCAGCATTTCTATGTTGGAGGGGTTAGGAGGCATTGCAGTGGAAGGGGAAGCTAGAAGTCTTGTATGGAAAACACACTGATTTCACTTACATTGTATACTTTTTAGGGATGGCTTAGGGGATGGGGGTAAGAGGTTGGGGTCAGGTGGCATTGGCCCTGCTGATGAACCATGGATATTCCTAATCTGTGAGTGAGCCAATGGAGTCCTTAAGAATGGCCGATAACTAAATCAGCTCTAACCTAAGCAGTTGTTGGATGTGAGACTATGAGCAAAAGTGTGAGGTCACATGGAGTCTGCAGAGAGCCAAGCCAGACCGCTACCATGCGTTGTCTTATAGCCACCTCCAGATCTTTCTCTGAAAAGCCTGCTAGGGAGATGAGATATTTGGCCTGGTTGGGTAGGCTGGGCCAGCTAGTATGGGTGAAAACTTGAGATTCTTAGGAGTTGAGCTTCTGGTCAAAAGAGAGAGAATGGGTTTAGGCAAGAAAGGGCTTTACTTCTCCAACGACCTCTCAGGTTGATGGGAGCTTGGCCCAGCTCTATCTACCAAGAACCACGGTCAGGTGGTCAGATTAGGGCTAGAGGTATACCCATCTCTGGGAAGTGAGTTGAGGGCTGCCGCCATGGATCCCATGGCTTGGGCCTTACTTTGAAACCTGTGACCTGGTGTCTGGGCATCCTCCCGCTGGATCAATGGGCTGGGTGAGGGAGGAAAACAGTGTAAGGTGAGGGTCAGGGAATGACCCAGGCCTGAAACAGAGTCCCCAAGAGATGCTTGCTCCTTTGGCCTGTTGTGTGAGGCAGCAAAGGATGAGCTGAGCCCAAGGTGGGGGCAGGGTCACAGGCAGAGGACCTTCTAGAGCACAGCTCTGGAAAAGCCTCATTTGCGAGGCTCCAGTCTAGTCCCCAGTACCCAGCCCTAGTCCCTTCCCTACCTTTCTCTCTGAGAAGTTTATTCTTCTCTTAGACCTGGAGGAGTCATGAGTGCTTTTGCCAAATATTTCGTTTTCCCCTCTTCCAGGAACATGATAGGATTGCACTTTTTGGCTCCTTGGTGACCCTTTGTGGCCAAAGGGTTGTGAATGGAAGAGGCGTGAATCATTTCTGGGCCAGAGCATTTCATTGCCAATACAAGACCCTCCAGAGTGCTCTTTCCACTCACATGCAGGTGATATTCAAATGATGGCTGCTTTATCAGCCTGGGCTCCCAGGTGAGATGCAGAGTGAACTCCCAACCATGGACAGGTAGCACAAGAGGGAAATGCACCTCTGCTATTATAAAGTACTGACCTCTGTCAGTCTACCCCCCTGAGGATTGAGGTCTTCTGTCTATTTTCAGTTTTACTGTCCTACAGTATTGCTTTTTTCTCTCTTTTTTTTTTTCCTTCAAAGCTCTGTGCCCTTTGATTTACTTCTGTCCTCTTATTTTCTGCTCTTTCTTTTCCTGGTTCTTGTCTTTTACACACATATCCTTGGGTGCCAGTGCTACTTTGCCATTGCTTAGTTCTATCCTCAGGGCCTCTAAACTCCCCTCTTTGACTGTGAAGAAAGATGGGCTCCTTTCAGGCAAGATTGTAGAGGCTGGAGCTGGAGAGGGCAGAGGGCATGTGGTGGCAGCTACCAATGCAGCTCCCAGTGATCTCCCCCTCCTGGTATTCACACTTTTGGGTAGTCCCCTCCCACCTGGTACTAGTGTAAGTCTGTGTGATCAGTAGACTATGGCAAAGTGATGGTATGTGACTTCCAAGATTAGGTTATAAATGATTGTAGTTTCTGTCTCAGTCACCCTGTCTTGGATAATTTGCTCTGGAGAAGCCATGTCATAAGCTATGGAGAGGCCCATGTGGCAAAGAACTAAAGCCTCCTGCCAATTGAGCTTCAGATGCCTGCAGCCCTGGCAACCCTGGGAGAGGCCCTGAACTAGAAACATCCTGCGAAGCCACTCCCAGGTTCCTGACCTCATAACAAAAGCTACAAAGTGTGGAATCATTAATTAAGCAGCAATAAATAACTAATACGGGGCAGGTATTTGGGAGATTGTGTTTGGAATGTCAAAGCCCAGTAGAATAACAATTCTAGATCTGTGCTTAGTATAGGTTGTGTCCCTTGATCTGGGACAGATTTGGCCACCATGGCTGGTGACCTGAAGGGTCAGGTTTCCCATAAGTCTTTGTGTATGGTTGCTGAGAGCACTCCACCCAGGTGAGGAGGGGGTAGGAAATACTAATACAGATTGTTTTCTATCCCTTAGAAATCTCTCTTGATCCACTCTCAAAAGACTCACTCAAGCCTGTCTTGTGGTAAACAGGGAGTTCTAAGTAAAAACTCAAGCCATTTTACAAATAATGCAAAACATCGATGCACCATCCACAGTTCTTTAGGATACTTTTTCTGGGTGTGACACACAGGGAGAGAGCCTACATGACACTGAGAAGGTTCCACACATCTCTGGTGGTGCTGAGTGCAAAGAGCAGTATCTGAAACTAGGACCCTGTGGGGCAGTAGATGCCCCAGAGAGAGATTTGCTCATGGGCAAAGATAACTCCTGTGAGACACATTCCACAAAAGTGAAAGCCTAAGTTATTAAAGGAGAACATTAGTTGGTAAAATTAGATCTCTTATTGTTAAAGCATCTTCACTCATGCTTGCAGGCTTGCAGGGATTGGGAAAATTTGGGGTCCAATAATAACAAGAAATATTATTTATCTACTTATTAAGCACTTACCATGGGGGTAGGGAGATTGGGAGATGTTGCTCAAAGGAATAAGATTAGATAGAGAGAACAAATTCAATAGATCTATTGAACAACCATGTGACTGTAGTTAATGATGATGTATCATATACTTGAAAATTGCTAAGAGAGTAGATTTTAAATGTTCTCACGAGAAAAAAATGATAAGTATGAGACTTCAAAAAGTTCATGGAAAAATGGAACTAAAAAATTAAAATACAAAATATAAACTTGATTTCTCACTATAAGCTCCGTCAAGATCAAGACCCTGTTGTAATTGATGACAGCACGATTTAGTCCATTCCTGAAGAACCGAGGGGTCCTGGGAACTTAGCCATGTCAATTCAGTCTTTTTTACATTATTAGCTGAAGAAAATGGGTGCCTTTTAAAGACTTTTTAAGAGTAGGAAACAAAAAAGAAGTCAGAAGGAGCCAAATCAGGATGCTTAATGATTTCCCACCAAAACACTGTCAAAATTGCCCTTGTTTGATGAGAGGAATGAGTAGGAGCATTGTCGTGGTGGAGAAGGACTCTATGGTGAACATTTCCCGGACATTTTTCTACTAAAGTTTTGACTAACTTTCTCAAAACACTTTCATACTTAGCAGATGTTATCATTCTTTGGCCCTCCAGAATGTCAACAAGCAAAATGCCCTGAGCAGCCCAAAAAATTGTTGCCACGACCTTTGCTTTTGACCTGTCCACTTTTGCTGTGAGTAGACCACTGCCACCCCTTGGTAGCCATTGCTTTGATTGTGCTTTGTCTTTAGGATTATACTGGTAAAGCCACCCCCTCATCTCCCGTTACTATTCTTCAAAGAAATGCTTCAGGGCCTTGATCCTACTTATTTAAACTTTCAATAGAAAGCTCTGCTCTTGTCTGTAGCTGATCTGGGTGCAATGGTTTTGGCATCTATTGAGCGGAAAGTTTGCTCAACTTTAATTTTTCAGCCAGAATTGTGTAAGCAGAACCAATTGAGATGTCTATGGTGTTAGTTATTTTTTTGTGCTGGTAATTGTCAGTCCTCTTCAATTAGGGCACAAATGGGATGATTTTTTTCCTCACAAATTGATGTGGATGGTTGGTCACTGCAGGCTTCATCTTCAACATTGTCTCATCCTTTCTTAAAATGAGGTATCTGTTTGCAAACTGCTGATTTCTTTGGGGCTTTGTCCCTATAAACTTTTGTAAAGCATCAGTGATTTTATCATTCTTCCACCCAAGCTTCACCATAAATTTGATGTTTGTTCTTCAATTTTAGCAGAATTCATGTTGCTCTGATAGAGGCTCTTTTCAAACTCATGTCTTATCCTCCTTAGTGCCTCAAACTAGATTCTGTTCAACATATTATAACAAGTTAGTATGAGTTTATGTTGGTGCAGAAAAAATTTTAAATCCATGCATAGTTTTCTCATAAGACCCATTTTTCATAAACTTTGTGAAGTCTCTTTGTATGTGAGATAATGGTTATGTTAATTTTTAGTCATTCCACAATGTAGTCATTATCAAACATCATGTTGTGCATGTTGCACAAATATATACACTTTCATTTGTCAATTAAATAAATAGAAGTTCAAAGAGTGGACATATTATGAAGTATAGTATACTGCAAGATAGAAATGAATTTGAAAAATTAAACTTGGGGGAAAAAGAACTTACCATGTGACTATTTTAAACTATTTACTACTTGAAAATAAACAGTTCATGAACATCATCTTTTTCAAGCTTTGAAATAATCTATAAGATGGATATTATTCCCATTTTTCAGATGAGGAACCTGACATTACATAACTTGCTTCTTCCAAGTGCCTCCTCCAAAGGGCAAAGCTGGGGCCACACAGGTGGGTGCCTACCACCCTTAAAGGCACAGTCGTCTGGTGTCCCCATCTGACGCAAACAGTCCAACTCTTGTGTTGTGAACACAAGTAGATCCACTCCTTTTTGAGACCGATTCCCTGGAAGGGAGCCCATGCCACTGCCTGGCCCAAGACTCTTGGCTGCAGGAAGCTGACCTGCTTTTATCCATGGAGTCAGCAAAATGTGAAGATAATTTGTAATAGCCATTAGCAGAGTGCATTTGAGGTCAAGTATGAACCTCCTGCACTTCAGCTCTACACAGATCTGTGCAGGAGCAAAGAGGAGTCAAATTTCTGGAAGCAATCTAACCATAACAAATGAAGACTGTGTTGCTTCAAGGCTTTTAGGTAAGTGCTAAAGGGGAGATGGAGAACAACAGTGTGAACATACTTAACACTACTGAACTGTACGCTTAAGAATGGTTAAGATAGTAAATTTTCCATTGTGCGTGTGTTTTTTTTGCCACAATTAAAAATAAAAATAAAAAAGGAGATGGTCTCCTTTTTTTATTTTTAATTGTGGCAAAAGTGATGATCTATAGCCTGCACAGATATAGATCAGATCTATTACTGATAATTCTCCATATTTATCAGTTGGTAAATGGGACCTGTAAAGGAAGTGTGGGTCTGTGTGGGATATAGATCATCAAGATAGAGAAGTGGGGGAGCAGGTGCACAGTCAGATCAGGCAGAGGTAGACCATAAAAGGCCGTCACAGAAACTCTACCTGTAGCCAGTTTCATTCTGGTGAGGGGGATTGGCAGTTAACCCCAGGCCCCTAGGCCATGACTGTACTTTATTCAAAGTCACTGTATATGCGTATACATGTATACATACACACACACATATGTGTATATATGCCTATATATACACACATATCTGTATATATGTGTATGTACATGTATATACATAGACCTATATGTACATGCATACAAATGTATAGACATGTATGTATACATATATGCATGCATGTGTATGTATATGTATATTTATGCATGCATGCATGTTTATCTATATGTATGTATAATTCACAAACCATATTACATGGTTAATGTCATAGGGGGATTTAGGTCTTTCAAACGATCCTTTTGTCATCTTTACAAAGTCCTGAATCACAGAAGCTTTTGTTCAGGAGGGAGGTCTGAATGAATGGACCTGCTGGCATTGTAGTCATCATTCCTGGGCTGAGTGTATGTCCCAGATGAGCTGTCTCCTGTGCCTATCTGTTTGGGCTACATGTTAGACCAGAAGCAGCACACAGAAAGCCAGCAAGGCAGAAACAGCACCATGATTCTGATTGTCTAATGGGAAGATCCAGCCTCTCTTCTCTTGACCAGACTTAGCTGCAGGCTCCCTGGGAGATAGGACCCTGACCCATCTCTCAGAGAGAAGCCCTGCCAGTGACAAGGTAAGTGACAAGCCTGGGAACAAGTTTGGAAATCTTGGCTTCTTTTGAAATGAATGAGGCCTTGGATGCTGGGAGCGGAGCAGTGGGGAGGGAAGCTGTGGCTCTTGTTTTTTGCTCATGGAGAAATGGAAGGCCTTTAGAGAAACAGGTCTTGACTTAGAGGTATAAAACTGGAGTGGCAACTGATTCCCAGACCTTTAGAGCTCTCTCCTCTTTTTCAAGGTTCTGGGATAGTATGTAAGAGTACCCTTCTGCCTAGCCAGCTTTCCTATCTCTAGACCGGAGAGGACCCTCTCTCTGACCTTTGACCCTGCCATACCTAGCACAGGACTTAAAAGTGGCTCCTGTTGCATCCCATGGCGAGTGCAGACAGCCCTATCCTATACCCTTTTCATTCCTCTTAGCTTGGTATACAACAGTCTTTTCCCCTAGTTTATAATCTGTAAGGGCTGACACTATGTCTTGTTCATCCTGGGAGCTTCCATAGCTTCTCTTTCCCTCCCCTTCTCCACGTGCCTTGCATACAAGAGAGGATCCTAGCAACATTTGTTAAAAAACCCATCCCCGGATGCTCCTCTAGACAGTACTATCTTCTCCTTTTTGCCCTACAAACCAACTGCTGTGGCTTTAAAACTTTGCATTGTTGGCCAAGGGTTCTGAAACTGCAGTTTGTCTCAATCTGTGGTCTCTGCATTCTTGCTTGATTGCTCTCTTTCTGGAAATCTCCCAGATAAATCACAGCCAGTCATATCCGCACTGCACCTCTCCCCAGCATAGTCAGCATGAGGGCAGAGGTAGAAGGGCCTTGAGAGAGCATCCAGGAAGCCCTTGTATTACAGATGGGAAAGCAAAACCCCTGAGAAGAGAAGGGATTTGCCTGAGGTTATGGTTTTGAGTCAGGGCCAGAAATCAGCTTTTCTGTCTCCCAGAGCCCCCAGGGCTCCTAATGCTGGCCTAGTCGTCTTCTTTACACTGGCTGAGTTTTAAAAAGGCATTTTTTCTGGCCCTCACTTTTCAAGTATCGCATCCAGAGAGGCAGGTTGGTAGCTCAGCCAGCCAAAGGGTGTCTGCTCCAGGGGAGAACAAGTGTTGAGAACCTGAGAAAAGAGACCTGGTCCAAAGAAGTGGAGACAATAGCCAATGGCCCTCTTGATATTCTCTCCATGCAATGACTTCTACTGTGAAATTGTCGTTTGACAACAAACCTTGTAAATGAATAGCGTCTCACTGTAACTCACCCTGAGCATGAACTTGGTTAAGTGTTCGTGGCCATCGGAATTCCCTGCCCACTCCATCTAACTGTCTTCTGGCAGGAGGACTGTTTTTTTTTTTTTTTTTTGTGGCCTCGTGGTAATGTTTTTCTCATCAGCAGAGGCTGATTCCTGCCTGAGCCCTGACCAAGGACACTGGCCGCATGCCATAGTGAGGACTGGAGAAGAAGATAATAAAGCAGGTTTTCAAAGCCCTTTCCCAAGCACTGCTTACTTGATCCTCAGTGAAGCCCTGGGTGACAGGCAGGGAAGTCCTTATTAGTCCCTAGCTTATGGAAAACACAACGGCCCAGAGAGAATGAGTGATTAACCCAAGGGCACATGGCTTGGTGAGTTATTGAGGTCAAGGAAACAGTCTTCAAATTCCACCTTTGCTACTTACTGTGACTATTTGAGGTTTATAACTCACTAGTATGGGACCTTGAATGTTACTTAATCACTCTGCCTCAGTTTCCTCACTTTTAAATTAAGAATATAGTACATCCTTCATTGAGATGTTGGGAGATTAAATAAGCCAATATATGTAAAGTAGTTAAGCCTGTGCCTGGCAGGCAGTGAGTGGCAATGTTAGAAATTGTTGCTATTATTATTGTTATTATTATTTTTGGCGAAGAAGTCTCACTTTTTCGCCCAGGCCAGAGTGCAGTGGCGCGATCTGGGCTCACTGCAACCTCCGCCTCCCAGGTTCAAGCAACTCTCTTGCTTCAGCTTCCCGAGTAGCTGGGACTACAGGTGCATGCCGCCACGCCCGGCTAATTTTTGTATTTTTAGTAGAGACAGGGTTTCACTATGTCGGCCAGGCTTGTCTCGAATTCCTGAACTCGGCCTTCCAAAGTGCTGGGATTACAGGCCTGAGCCACAAGGCCCAGCCAATTGTTGCTATTATTATCAAGTCTGTCTCTGTTGTGTGACAGGAAAAGCTTCCCCAGAGCTCATATAAAGATCCCTCCAGGGGATCTCTAAGAAGATAGATTTCAAAACTCATAGCATTACAAAAGCCTCAGTGATCATCTAGTTTGTCCGCTTATTTGATTTTATTATTATTTTTCTGATCTGACCTTTGAAGATAATCACACAATTATTAGATGCATAGTAATTAGGTGCATAAGGTCAGTGGTCCACATAAATCGTTGACATTATTATTATAATTATGTAGCCAAATACGATTTTTAATATTTCTATTTTTGATATTATTTGGAATCTATAAATATAGACATCCATGTTATCACATTTCTCCATGACATGCACCATTTCATCTTGATCACATGCACTGACAACGACTCATATTAAGAGGTAAAAATAGAAAAAAAGAACAGTATTACTCATAATATTTGGGAAGTGGGGGAAGGGAGGAAGGGGAAGTGTAAGAATGGTAATTTCCTTATCTTTTATAGCAGCCAGTCAATTGGTATTGCCTAAAATTGAAGCATGTAAAAAAGTTTATTCCAGTCTCTGGATATTTTTCATAACATATTTTCTTAACCTTAGAGGTACAACATCCTTGAGAAATACTATCTCCTTTGGGCCAGGTGCAATGGCTCACGTCTGTAATCCCAGCTCTTTGGGATGCCAAGGCAGGCAGATTGCTTGAGCTCACTAGTTTGAGACCAGCCTGGACAACATGGCAAAACCCAGTCTCTACCAAAAATACAAAAATTAGCCAGGTGTGGTGGCACGTGTCTGTGGTCCCCGCTACTTGGGAGGCTGAGGTGGGAGGATTGTTGGAGCCGGGGAAGTCAAGGCTGCAGTGAGCTGCAATTGCACCACAGCACACCAGGCTGGGTGGCAGAATGAGACCCTGTCCCAAAAAATAAAAATAAAAATATCTTTTGTGGAGAATACACCAAGTTAAGCAATTCCATTAGCTTGATTAACATCTTTGTCTTCTCTTAAATTCAAGGAAAATTAAATTTTATACCTTTTATTAAATAGCATGTAAAGTGTGATCTCTTTCTAAACCACTTTTTGTAGTCAACTATCCATACATCCATTCACTCTCCCTTCTTAGTTACCTATCCATCCTTCTCTCTGTACACATAAGGAGAGTGACATCTGCAACAATGTTCACTTGTGTCAGCCATGGTTATTTGGTGGTGGTGGGATATTGAAGATTTTTAAATATTTTCTTTGTGTTCTACAATATTGTTTGAATTTTTTATAATAAGTGTGTATCATGTTTATAAAAATAAAGTATTATCTTAAAAAAACAGAGGGAGACAGTGCTCCTGGATTTCCCCCCAAAAATTGGGGATTTCCTTGCCTTTCCCACTCTCCCTCACCCTATATACGCCAGGACCAAGGCTTTCAGGTTCTTCTGATACCCTAATACCCATGATTGTTCCAGAGGATTTTGCTTCCAGAGCTCGGGGGTCCTTAGTGCTGGGAAACTTGAGTGGTGGAAATTCTTTGCAAGGAGGCTGTGGATACCCTGGCATGGAAACATACAACTGAGGAGAGGAGGAAAGATGGCCAGAGGACAGTGAGACAGCAAAAGGATTGCGAGTCCAGGCATTTCTCATCTTACATAGGAGGAGAGCAAGCCTAGGGGGAAGAGTGGCTTGTTTAGAGTCAGCAGCCTGCCACACACAGCAAAGGCAATCAGTTGTCCCCTCAAAGGCATTCAGTATTTTTCCCCAAGCCCTGTGATTAAGGAAAGGTGGTAGGGCTTCAGGCCCTTATTCTCAGTACAGAAAGGGGGAAGGAAGGCAATGTTAGGGCATACGAGGGGGATTGGGACTGCAACCTCCCCCTCTTCAGCAGCTAGTCTTGTTTTTCCTATTGGATCTGCCAGAATTAGCATCTGTAAGGACTTCAAGACCTCCCTGGAGGCATCTATAGCATCCATCACACAGAATGTTTAGAATCAGAGTAAAGGAGTCCTGGCAGATATTGTGTCTGGATTTGAGTGAAGTGGAGAAGATTCAGAAAGCTCTGGGGGCCAATTCTTGTCTTTCCCACTCCAACTTGGGGGCATGGCCTATGTTTCCATAAACCCTCCAATATTTTACTTTTTTTTTTTTCTGGGGAATGTGGTGGTGGTAGGAGTATGGAGTGGACTCTTTCACAACTCTTGAGGACAGTCCCCATCTAAATTCCAGGAAATTGTCAGCACCTCCCTAGTGGACAGCTCCCCATCAGCCACCAGAAACTCCCCATCTCAATGGGGCCCCTGGGCCACTGGTGTTCTGGGAACACTGGCTTGTCTTTCTCTTGTTCTTCTTTCTTTCTTAAAAAATTCACTTTGGTTTAAGGAGCTCCAATTTAAGAGATTTCATTCTTTAAGATACCCAATGTATATAAAGGAATGAGTTGGTCCAAATAAAGGACCTTTGGCTAAATATAAAAGCCTGAGTAATTGAATTAGAAACAGCTCAAGGATGGGTGTGTATCACAGCTCAGGAATCTTTTATAACAAGATTTTCAGAACCAAATCAACATCAAGAACACATCGTCTTACAAAAATTGTTTTGGGCTATTTCCCAGTATTAATGCAATATGGGAGAGGTTAGTTGGACAGAGAAATCTTAGAATTCCATGGATATTTTAATGGTTTAAGGCTAAAGTTCAGCATATTTGGAATCTGAATTGTCCCAGAAAATCCAGAGTTATGCTTCTCTTGCTCATAACCAGCAGTCTAGAATGACTCAGGTAGAAGAGAGAAGTCTAACAGGAAATGGAGATCCTGGCATTGTGAATGCCCTGGGAACTAAAGTACTAGAGGGTGCACAGATTTTCCTCTAGTAAAAGGAGGAAGCATAAAAGAGGGAGCATAAAGGTTTGAAAAATTGTGAAGCCATCTGTTATTGCTTCCCTTAACAGAAGTGGAACACTGCCACCAGAGCCTGTAAGAAGGTATGTGGCCAGGTCAGGTGCTGGCAGGTGAGGCTGGTTGACTTCCATTAGGCTCTTTATGAATCAGCTTTTAGGGTGGAAAGTCTCCTTGGCCCAGAGCCTGGTTTTCATCTTGGTAGGCTTGGAAACACATGTTTGTCAACACTGAGAGTGGCTCTATCTCACTCAGAATAGGGTTTCATTGTCTGAGCTTGCAAGTGCTTACTGTGTAAACTACTTGCTAAACATTTGTTGGCAATGAGAAGCAAAACCACTTGGGAACTGGGCATTTGCTACCTCTTGTCAGCATCCCCTCTTTTTTAATGGAAAGCCATCTGGGAAACCAGGTCATCATCAGAAGATTGCTTGGTGAGCTTGGAATCAGATTTAGGGGTGATCGTTTCATGATGGTGCGGTTTGATGGCAACAGGTTCTAATCAGCTGTTACCCCCATGCCTGAGATGGGGGAAGGCCTTCCTTTGAAGCTGGGTAGGTTAAGGCCTTGGGTCAGGGGACTGCCCCTCT
This sequence comes from Gorilla gorilla gorilla, assembly GCF_029281585.2. Classification (NCBI taxonomy): domain Eukaryota; kingdom Metazoa; phylum Chordata; class Mammalia; order Primates; family Hominidae; genus Gorilla; species Gorilla gorilla. Next base: position 16,769,750 of record NC_073233.2, read on the forward strand.
TTGTTTGGGTTCCTCCAGAAGCAGGCCCTGAAACAATGATTTGAGTGCAAATGGTTTAATTGGAAAGTGGTTCCAGGAAACAGTGGTAGCAGAGTGAAATGAAACAGGGAAAGGAAGGAAGCCAATACAGATGTGTTATCAAACAAGATACCACTGTGGGTAACTGAAGCTTAGCCTCACTGAAGACTCTGGGAGACAGTGTACAATATACATCCCCATGTTAATCCAACCTAGGGTCCAGAGATCTGGGTCTTTTTTTTTTTTTCTTTGAAACAGAGTCTCACTCTGTTGCCCAGGCTGGAGTCCAGTGGTGTGATCTCAGCTCACTGCAACCTCTGCCTCCTGGGTTCAAGCGATTCTCCTGCCTCAGCCTCCCGAGTAGCTGGGATTACAGGCATGCACCACCACACCCAGCTAATTTTTGTATTTTTAATAGAGATGGGGTTTCACCATGTTGGCCAGGCTGGTCTTGAACTCTGGACCTCAGATAATCTGCCCAGCTGGGCCTCCCAATGTGCTGGGATTACAGGCATGAGCCACTGTGCTCAGCTGGAGATCTGGGTCTTTATGCACCAACTCTCATAAGTCATTGGCTGAGTGATACTCCTGACCAGGGAGTGGATTGGGTGGCTAATTTGCCAACACATCCTTCCTACTGCATACATGGGAAGAACGAGCTCTGGTGGCCAGAGCTTCGGTCAAGAGAAACAGATGTGGTGATTAGAAGTTGGGTTGGTGGGTCTGAAATGGATAGTGCTGAGGGGATATAAGAAGGGCATAAGTCGCATATTTGCCCATCCCTGTATTGTGGGCAGTCATGAATTGACTTTGCTTAAAAAAGCTCATCCCTTTTTTTTCTGTGCTTGTATCATTGACCCTTTATGATTAGTCAATTCTCTTTATTTATTTTTTTTGAGACCAGGTCTCACTCTGTCACCCAGGCTGGAGCATAGTGGTATGATTATGGCTCACTGCAGTCTCAACCTCCTGGGCTCAAGCGATCCTCCTACCTCAGTCTCCCAAGTAGCTGGGACGATAGTTGTGTGCCACCATGCCTGGGTAATTTTTTTATTTTTATTTTTTGTAGAGATGGGTCTCACTATGTTGCCCAGGCTGGTCTTTAACTACTGGGTTCAAGTGATCATCCTACCTCAGCCTCCCAAAGTGCTGGGATTACAGGTGTGAGCCACTGTACCCAGCCTCTTTATTCTTTAAAATAAGTTTGTTAAACTGAGTCAATTAGGTTCTGTGCTTCCTACTCCTTACCCCAGAATAGTCTATGATTATTGCTTTCTACATGTTCTAGTTGTATTTATAATGTGGGGGTTTAAAATTTTTACTTCTTAGAATTTTGGGAGTGCCTTGCTGATGACCACATGTACTGCTTAAAGGAGGTGGGATGGGGAGAAGGAGAAATAGATCAGTAACTAGAAAAGGAGAAACATTTAGAAACAAAGTATTTGATGGGTTCTGAACTTTTTATGCAACTTGACCACAAATTCTTAAGTTCATCTGGAAGAAAAAATGCAGAAGTCTAGCCAAGAACATTTTGAGAAAGAACAATAGTGAAGAATTTTCCCTATTAGATATGAAAATATACCATAAAGCTATAGTGGTTAAAACATTGTGGGATTGGCACAAGCATAGACAAATAATTCAGTGGAACTGAACAGAGACTCCAGAAACAGATTCATCTACATGTAGAAGTTTAGTACATGATGAATATGGTATTTCACACTTGATCTTAGCCAAAAGCCTGAGAAGTAATGAATACGGTATTTGAAATGACAGGGCACAAAGAGGGGAATAAGCGTGAATATTATAACAGATGATGATGTTCTTAGTTATCTATCTGGGAAATGATTAGATTAGAATTCCTACCTCACACATATACAAATGAAAATAAGTTTTCAAATGGATTACGGAAGTAATACTAAAGAACAAAACTAAAATGTTTTAGAACAAAACATTTGAGAGCAGTTTTTCAATCTTGGAGTGGGAAAGACCATTCTGAGATTCTAAAATTGAGAAGTCTTCATAAGAAGGGGCTGGTAGATTTGACTACATAAACTCGAAAACTTTTTTGCAAGTTAAGACACCATAAAAACATTAAGAACACAAAAGAAAGTTTTTGTGCATCTCTGCCCCCTCTCTCTGGTGTCTATCTTTCTAAGTCTGGCCTCTCTCCAGTCCCTGTCAGCTTGTCTGAGTCTCGGCTCCTCCCGGTGAGTCTCGGCCTCTCCCACTCTGAGTCTTGGCACCTCCCACTCTGAGTCTCGGCTCCTCCCACTGTGAGTCTCAGCTCCTCCCACTCTGAGTCTTGGCTCCTCCCTCTCTGGGTCTCAGCTCCTTCCCCTTTGAGTCTCGGCTCCTCCTTCTCTGAGTCTCAGCTCCTCTCTCTCAGAGACTCTTCCTCCTTCCCTGTCTTGGCTCCTTCCTTCCTGAGTTTCAGCTCCTAGCTCTGAGTCTCTGATCCTCCCTCTTTGGTTTTCTCCCCAGTCTTGTCTCCTACCTTTTCACTCAGGTTGTCTCACAATGTGTTTCCTCAAGAAAAGTAGACGAGTCCTGGACAGACAAATGATGAGTTTCATTCATAGACTGAGGAAGCAATAAGGAAAAAGGAAAAAAAAAAAAAAAAGAAAACAGCATGGGAAAGATTTGCAGTGTATATAGAATAAAATATCAAGATTCATAAGAAATGTATAGTAAGTATAAATCCATCAAAAAGGTACAACTGGCCAGGTGCGGTGGCTCACACCTGTAATTCCAGTACTTTGGGAGGCCGAGGTGGATGGATCACTTGAGGTCAGGAGTTCCAAACCAGCCTGGCCAACATGGTGAAACCCCATCTCTACTAAAAATACAAAAATTAGCCGGGCGTGGTGGTACACGCCTGTGATCCCAGCTATTCAGGAGGCTGAGGCAGGAGCATCACTTGAACCCGGGAGGCAGAGGTTGCAGTGAGCCAAGATCACACCACTTCACTTCAGCCTGGGTGACAGAGTGAGACTCCGTCTCAAAAAAAAAAAAAAAAAAAAGGCACAACTACCATGAGAAATTTGGTTAAAGGATATTCACAGGCAATTCAAAGACACTGAAATGTGTGCAGCTTAGTAAGTGCTGTGATGCACCGGGCTCCCTCCTTCAGAGCCGGGTACTCCTTCTCCAATGCTGGGAGTCTCAGTAGCCTGTGGTACTCCATGAGTCTCTCTCTAGGAGTCGTCATTTATTCAGAACAAAAGTATATCCTAGCTGGGCGTGGTGGCTCATGCCTGTAATCCCAGCACTTTGGGAGGCTAAGGCGGGTGGATCACTTGAGGTCAGGAGTTCAAGACCAGCCTGGCCAACACGGTGAAACCCCGTCTCTACTAAAAATACAAAAATTAGCTGAGCATGGTGGCGCATGCCTGTAGTCCCACCTACTTGGGAGGCTGAGGCAGGAGAATCACATGAACCTGGGAGGTGTAGTTGCAGTGAGCCAAGACTGCGCCACTGCCCTCCAGCCTCGGCAACAGAGAGAGACTCTGTCTCAAAAAAAAAAAAAAAAAAAAAAAAAAAAAAAGGATATCCTGCCATTCCTATGAGAGAAGTCACAGAGAAGTCTGAAATACACAAAAAAGTCTTCATAATTAAGTGGTCTTCACTTTTTTTTTTTTTTAAAGTACACAGGATTTTGCTCTTATTGCCCAGGCTGGAGTGCAATGACACGATCTCGGCTCATCGCCACCTCGGTCTCCCGGGTTCAAGTGATTCTCCTGCCTCAGCCTCCTGAATAGCTGGGATTACAAGCATGCGCCACCATGCCCAGCTAGTTTTGTATTTTTAGTAGAGACGGGGTTTCTCCATGTCGGTCAGGCTGGTTTCGAACTCCCGACCTCAGGTTATCTGCCTGCCTCAGCCTCCCAACACATTTTTATAATTATAATTAAAAATAGTCTTCACAGTTTCATTATAATAATCATGTCAATTTCCTAAGTTTTTAAAATTTAATTTAAATTAAAACCTTGAATTTCCTTTAGTTTTTAAAATTTAAGGACTTAATTCTCTTCCACATAAAAAAGTGGCCCAATTTCAAGGACTTCATGTCTAAAACACCAAAAGCAATGGCAACAAAACCCAAAATAGACAAAAGAGATCTAATTAAACTAAAGAGCTTCTGCACAGCAAAAGAAACTACCATTAGAGTGAACAGGCAACCTACAGAATGGGAGAAAATATTTGCAACCTACTCATCTGACAAAGGGCTAATATCCAGAATCTACAATGAACTCAAACAAATTTACAAGAAAAAAACAAACAATCCCATCAAAAAGTGGGCAAAGGATATGAACAGACACTTCTCAAAAGAAGACATTTATGCAGCCAAAAAACGCATGAAAAAATTCTCATCATCACTGGCCATCAGAGAAATGCAAGTCAAAACCACAATGAGATACCATCTCACACCAGTTAGAATGGCGATCATTAAAAAGTCAGGAAACAACAGGTGCTGGAGAGGATATGGAGAAATAGGAACATTTTTACACTGTTGGTGGGACTGTAAACTAGTTCAACCATTGTGGAAGTCAGTGTGGCAATTCCTCAGGGATCTAGAACTAGAAATACCATTTGACCCAGCCATCCCATTACTGGGTATATACCCAAAGGATTATAAATCATGCTCCTATAAAGACACATGCACACGTATGTTTATAGCGGCACTCTTCACAATAGCAAAGACTTGGAGCCTACCTAAATGTCCAACAGTGATAGACTGGATTAAGAAAATGTGGCACATATACACCATGGAATACTATGCAGCCATAAAAAAGGATGAGTTCATGTCCTTTGTAGGGACATGGATGAAGCTGGAAACCATCATTCTCAGCAAACTATTACAAGGACAAAAAACCAAACACCACATGTTCTCACTCATAGGTGGGAATTGAACAATGAGAACACATGGACACAGGAAGGGGAACATCACACACCCAGGTCTGTTGTGGGGTGGGGGGAGGGGGGAGGGATAGCATTAGGAGATATACCTAATGCTAAATGATGAGTTAATGGGTGCAGCATACCAGCATGGCACATGTATACATATGTAACAAACCTGCAGGTCGTGCACATGTACCCTAAAACTTAAAGTATAATAATAATAAAATTAAAAAAAAAACCAATTTGCATTTATGTAGATGACATGTTATTGTCTAAACCAAGCCTTTTTTGGTATTTGTTTGCTTTTACGTCAGGCTTTGAAGTTGCTAAGAAATTTGCTCTGCCCTCCCTACTCTCCTCGAAGGAGATGTGACCTGTTCCCTGGTTTACCCCAAGGATCCACCACCCTTCAGTAACCGAGGGGGCCAAGGGCCGGGAAAGCGGGCAGCAACTGAATTCCTCTCTGGGATCTGACTGTCCTCAGCAGAGAGAAACACCACACAGACTGGAGCAGAGCCACAGTTCTGTGAGCTGTGAGTTCGTCAGAGAGATGTCCCTGACAACAACAGCTGGGTTTGTGATTGTGATCCCCCTGGCAGCTCTGTGAATCCATGTGCTCATCTTTCCTGACATGAGCCTCTCCCCCTTGCACCATGCAATGGGATTTTTACTATCCACCTGGAGCAGTTGAGGTCCAGAGAGGCCAAGGAAATAAGCGAGAAGGACAACAGCAGGATTCGAAGCCAAGTGCCACATAGTGTACATGCCTGAATGAGGGCATGGGTTCCCTAAAAAGCCCTCCCTTCCTTTATGCTCCACAGGCTCTTTTACCATTCCCAATTATGCCCCGTTGGAAGTATCTTGGAATTCTTTAACTATTCTTGTACACAGCTCTAACACCTCTGATTGTCAGGGATTCATGTATACCTGTGGAGTCTAAAGGGTGCAGCAAAGCATTTAATTTTCTCAGCAAATCATCCACTGGTCCATATAGAAGCAGCCTTAGATAGGCAAATCGGTGTTCCCTTTGCCCTGTTTGCCTCCCTTATGACCCCCTGTTTCTTTTTTGCACTCCCTGGCCTCCCCTAGGATTCCTACTCTGTTATAGGGTGATTGCATCATATCCTGAGGTCTTCAGGTATTAATGTCTTTCAAAATAGTCAGAGGAGCATCATAAAACAAGTCTTTCTCAATGCCAGCACTTTGGGAGGCTAAGGAGGGAGGATTGCTTGAGCCCAGGAGTTCAAGGGCTCAAGGAGCCCTTGAGCAACACAAGGAGACCTCGTCTCTTAAAAAAATGTAAAAAATTATCTGGGTGTGGTGGCATGTGCCTGTGGTCCTAGCTATTCAGGAGGCTGAGGTAGGAGGATGGCTTGAGTCCAAGAGGTTGAGGCTGCAGTGAGTTGTGACAGCACCACTGCACTCCAGCATGGGTGACAGAGCGAGACTTTGTCTCAAATTCTCACGCCCCAAAACCCAAGTCATTCTCTTTCTAATATTGATTGCCTTCCATAGCTTGTGGTTTTTATGCTAACAGAGTTTCTGCCACTCTATGGTGACTATCTAGAGACAAACCTTCACTACAAGGATGATGGGGTTATATGTTGGGAAGAAGTGGGCAAGGGGAACAGGAAACCTCATTCTGCTACCACCGCTCCTCTCCCAGGTGGCAGACCCCTTGAGGGCAGGGATGTGTCAGAATCCCGCCTGTCCCCACACTAAGCACAGGGTCTGTTGCAAGGGGAAAGCTCAGTGAACCTTGGATGAGTGAATGAAAATACTCGGGCTGTAGGAAATCAGCCCTCAACGACATCCCTGAAGCCCATGCCTCCTTCATATGTGCAACCCACTTTGTTCCCCACCCACTGCCACTGGTGTGACTCGCTTTCATTCATTCATTTAGCAACATTAAGAACTATGTTCACTGGCTGTGCTGCCCTCTGGAGGGGCCAGACAACCCCAACAGTCGCAACACTGTCTTCCGCTGCTAGGATGGGGTCGACACAGGGCACGGTGGGAACGCAGAGGAAAAGGGCTGGATCCAGACAGGGCAATTGGGAAAAGCTTGAAGTTCTTTCTAGAAGCCGTAAAGTTCCGGGCCAGAGGTAGGGACAGGGCGAGGGGAGCCAGCAGAGAGAGAGAGCTGGCCTGCAGTGGGGCCAACAAAAAATGTGGCCAGCCGCTGGCCAGGAAGGGGAGTGAGAAGCCTCAAATGAAGCTTTGACATTGTTTTTCTTTCTTCTGGAGTGCTGCCACGTGCCGCCACACAGAGCATCTCACGGGTAGATGCATATTATTGCAATGTGTTTATCTAGGAAACCAGAGCCTAGCTCTAGCATCTGGTTTTCAGCACAATCCTGAGTGAAGTCCAATTTTCCAGTTGGGTTAATGAAAATAAAACTTGGGAAGTTGTGGGCTGGCTGCATCAGGGGCTGAATTCTGGGCTCATGCAGGGCCGTGGATCGCAGAGCCGGAAGGGCTTGGGCAGGTCATGGATTTATTGTGGACAACCTTGCACGGGGAGGGAGTTGCTGCCTGGCCTGGCTCTGAGGAACACGCCTCACAGAGGAATGATGTCTTTGGATTTTCTCTGTCTTCACCTGACACCAGTTGACGGAGCACCTACTTTGGCTGAAACACTGGGCTGCGTTGTGGGGCAGGGGTGAAGCACAGGTGTGGACCAGTGCCTGAGCCCAGCTTACTCGAGCACAGTGCAGCCAAGGAGAGATGCCCGAACACACAGGCATCACACAGGTGGACTGCTGAGTGGGACCCTGATAGCTTGTCAGGGCTCACCACTTTGAAGCTGTCTGGAGACTTGGGATCCGAGAGAGACTCGTTTTTAAAAGCCAGCTTAAAAAAAGGCGTAGCCAGGTTTCAGGGAGACCTGGAAACCAGAACTAAAAGTCCACTGGCTCTCTTTGCACCTCCGTCTGCAAGTCTTGAGTATTTGTTTCATGTTTCTCTCTCCTTGCAGAACAGGTTTCTCTAATCTTCAGACAGTGTGGCAGAAAACGCAATTGCCCCACAGCTCCTGAGTCCACATGAGCCTCTTTATCTCTCTCTCTTTCTTCCCCCACTCCAGGTTCCTTGGGGTAAAGGTGCTAGTTAGCTCTGGCAGGTGACAGGCTCACTATTGGTAAAATCAGAGGTGGCTAGGGGGTCAGAGTCACATGTATGAATATGGCTAAGAGGAGCCCACCCTGAGGTCCCATGCCTGGGGGTTCTTGTTTATAGAAGGTGCTTAGTAGTGAACTGCAAGTCACAGACAGCTGCTTCTTTGATGTGACTCCACCCTTGTGAGGGAGACAGGACAGGGAAATGGGGGCCAGCCATTAGTGTGAGAGTAAGGCTGGACCCAGGGCTCCTGACTCCCAGCCCAGTGCTCTTTCCACTACACTCTGTTCTGCTGGTCCTGATGTGGAGCCAACAGTTGTGAAATGGACTGTGCCTATGTGGTTTCCCCTCGGGAGCAGCTGCAGAACGAGCAGTGTTGATTAAATAGGATTTTGTTGGCAGGCCTTGGAATGAGTGGGGAGCCAAACACTAGTGGTGTGGCTAGCTGCAACCCTTGGGGAGGTTATCAGAAGGCGTGTGTCATAGATCCTGGACAGGGTGACCTCTCACAGGGTGTCAGGATCCTGGGGGAAGGATGGGCCCTTACCAAGGATGGTCTTCCTTACCCCAAGGTTGCTTCCTAGACAGAATGTAGGGAAGGCCCAGGCAGGGCAGGAAGGAAGAGCCTCTCTCCTGAATCTCACCTCACACTAAGGAATCACACTGAGTCATAAAATGGTGTTAGGGGAAGAGGCCTTTCTCTGAAGCTGGAGAGGAGGGTCCCCAAGGCAGGCCAGAGAGCCAGTTCCTAAAGGACTATAAGGGGTAGGACATTTGGTGTCTCCTTGGTCATCCGTAATCCTGCTGAACAATGACGCTTTCCCTCATTCCACCATCTTGGTGTGGGAAGGGATACTTAGGTTTTTCAAGATGCTGTCAGTTTTGTTTGCACCTTGCTATCCCTGCAGCTGTCTCTCTAGCACCTCATGCCTGGAGTCACTGATGTTCCCACTTCCAGGCCTGAGCCCATCTGGGAGCTTGAGCCAGTACTGAAAACAGCCCCAATCCCATTCCATGGGGCTTAGAATCATCTTCCTGCTGGTAGCACCAGGCTGGGCTTCCTGCTTTGCTGTGTTGGTATATCCACAGGACTGGGGTCTCGCCTTGGTCTTTCTTCCTAGTTCACTTGGTTATATTTCCTTGAACCCTTCCTGTGGGTCTGTACCCACGTTTTAAGCCTTCCTGGGGCTCTATACCTGCTTATAAACTTTGGCCCATTCCTCCAGCCACTGATGAAGGGAACCCTGGACATGGTGATGAACCTTCACCTGGCTCCATGTTACCTCCCATCTCTATCATCTCTGCCAACTGGCCTGGCTATCTTTAATAGTGATGTCAACTAGGGATGACCTCTGAACAGTTTACCAGCCCATTTTGCAGCTGGGCTGGAACCTGTGGCTCAGGGTTAGTGAGGAGGCTTTCTCCATTTTCTTTGTTCCTCTCCTTGGCCCTACATTCTTTCTCCATGAGCCCATTCTAATGACACTTGTCATGGGCTATGCTTCCTGTCCCACTGAGCCATGCCCAGGAGTCTTCTCTCCTTTCCATTTGTCTCCCTTCTGTTGGTTGCAAAGGTCATTAGGAGTCCATTGACAGCAGTCCATCCCCCAGTGAGTAGATCTCCTCATGTACTGGTAAGGGTTACTGACTGCAAAATCAAATTCCTCATGTAGACATCTCCCAGAGTATTATGGGTCATCCCGCATCAGCTCATCGACCCGTGTGATTAACCTGAGTCAAGGCAACTCTGGCCAAAGTGAAGAAGGAGAAAGTCAGACTATAAATATTCTTTATTTTTTGGTTTTAATTCTCCCTGTCATGATGCAGGCAGGTATTACCTGAGCACATGCAAGCCTGACTTATCCTAATCTCTTTCTCATCTAGGTGCTAAAATGACATTTTCACTGAACTTGGGTCAATAGAATTCCTGCTAGTGCAGGGTCTGTTCTGTTCAGTCACCACCCATTCCTCAGACATGGTTTCTATTGCCTTTTGCCCACAGCTGAAATTCCCCCATCCATCCATCCATCTATCCATCCATCCATCCATCCACCCATCCAGTCATCCAATAAATGTATCTGCCAAATCCTGTGTAAACAACTCAGGCATGGTTTCCTCCTGCAAGGAGCTTTGTGTCTGCCTGAAGCCCTGCCTCTGTCTGGCAGGACCTGGACTGTCTCCAGCTGGACTCGCTAATATGCCTCCAGTCTAGGCTCATTCTTATGGGGATAGCAGACAATGGCAGGGAGACTGGCAATAAACATGTAAACATATAATTAATTGTCAAATGCTAATTGGCTTAATGTTATATAAAGAATAAGACTGCAAAAGAAAATGACAACAAATTATGAGGGCACCTACTTAGGAAGGGTATTAGGAGTAGGCTTTCTGAGGAAGTGACCTTTAAGCTAAGATCTGAAGGATGTCATAGGGGAAAAAATGTGCAGAGAACAGAAAACAAAAAGTGCTAAGGCCCTGAGGTGGAGAAGAAAACATGTTCCAGAACTGGAAAGAAGCTTGATGTGGCTGAAGTACAGCAAATGAGAAAGTGGCATAAAATGAGACCAGGGAAGAAGGCAGGAGACATATTCATGCACAGCTTTTTGGCCTTGGTGAGGAAGTTATAAAAGGAAAGAGCTAAAGCAGAAATTGATGTGATCTGATTTAAAAGATTGCTCTAGCTGATACGTGGAAAATAGATTGGAGAGGGGGTCACATGGAAGCAAGGAACTGCTGGTCTTTTAGCCAAGAGATGACGGGTGGCTTAATCTGATGGGACAGCACTGGAGACACATTTGGGGTATAGAGTAGGATGTGGTGGGCAAGGGAGACTTCAGGTACTTTTGCCACATTTCTGCTTGAGAAACTGAGTGAATAGTGGTGCCTTTCACTGAGATATGAAGATCACAAGCAGAGAAGCTTCCGAGTTCAGGGAGGAAATCCAGAGTTAGGATTTGAGCATGTTAAGTTTGAGATCTCCGTTAGACATCCACGAAGGTCAGGTAGGCACTTGAATAAATGAGACTGGAACTCGGAAGAGGCTTGGGCTGGAGTGAAAGCTGAATTGCCAGCATATGGAGAATAGGTAAGGTAGGAGGGACACCCTCTTATCTGTTTCCCTGGGAGGCTTGCACTAAAGCTAAGGTCTTTCAAACAGACTTGAGTAAAGACATCAGGGGTGGGGGACCTGGAATACCCTTCCAACATGAGGGCTCTTGGGTTCCTGCAGGGCCAGGACTGTGCATAATAGTGATTCAACTGGGGCAGGAGAACTTTCTTGGCTCCACTGGGGCTGGCCTTTCTTAGGATTGTTTTAAATTCCATTGATTATTCTTTGCTTTGCTCTGGAAACAACTCCTCTTTATGTAAGCCCTCTCTGAAAGTGACAAATCATGGAAAAATTCTTTTGGATTTGAATGCAGTGAAGGCAGAGAGGGCGCATCTTGCTTTGTGGTGTGGAGGCCGTGCTGAGGATGTGCCGCGGGCCAGAGAGCTGGAAAGTGGGTTCAGGCAGCCAGGCTGAGTCAACCCTTCACCCCTGAGAAACCCACGCAGAGCATCACGTGATGTGGAGGAAGAGGGGCACTGAGTCAACTAATATTCAAGGCAGGAAAGGTAGAATGGGAAAGGGAGAAGAAAATGTCATTTTGGTGTGGCAGGAGAACATGACATGCTTCTCTGGCTTCCAGGAAGAATATTTCCTGCCTAGGGCTCTGGATTCTCTATGGCTGAGCTCTCTGGGATAGAGAAGGAGGGAGATGTTCATTCCCATTTGGAGATGTGGGCTGTTTTCTTGGGGCATCTGAGCTGGTACTTGTCAAAAGGATAGGACTTCGATAGGTACAGTTTTCCCTTTACCTGCTGAACACTTCTGCATGTCAAAAAAAATAAAATAAAATAAAATAAAAAAGTTCCCAACTTGACCTCAGGGACCTCCTTCCCCCTACCATGGAGGTTCCTGCTGCCACTCTTCTTGGCTTTAGAGGACACACTTGAGGAAGCAGAGTCTTTTCTGATGAGCTCCTTGTCCCTGCTTACCAGATGTAGTGATTCCTGAGCTCCTTCAGGGATGAAGTGTCTCAGCAGTTCCTTCCTGAATCGTGCCTCTCCTCTCCTCTGGCCTTCTCTCTCAGCTCTCTCTTCCTTTGTCATATTTTTATTTCCTCACTTTCCCTCCCACAGTGGAATGAAGCACCGTATTGAGTAGAGGCTGATGGTGTTGGCCAGAGCTGTAGAACGCTGATGGAGGAACAGGAAGTAAGTGAGGAAGGGGCAGAGGTGCTTCTAAGTGCTCTGTGCACTGACCCAGAAGGTCCTTTTTGGAGCCACAGGGCTGTGGTCCTGAGCATGAAAGAGGAGGGCTGGGGTGAGGATCAACACTCCAGAGGGCCAGGAAAGGGGGAGCCACTGTCTCCATGGGACATTTCTGGAAGACAGTTTTCGAGGTGGTATAGTGGCATGACAGTTACTAAGATAATGATGAAAAAAGATTAGAGGAAGCAGCATTGAAAGCAGCAGCATAAACTTGTGGAGATGGGGGTCAGTGTGGCCCCGATGGTCCTCCTCCCTCCATCACCCTTCTCCCACCCCTAGGTGTGTCACCCTGAAGTTAAAACTGGTCCTGTATGGATGAGGCAACATAAATGGGAGGCAAGGCAGCAGCTGTTGAAAATTCAATCGCGGAGGCCTCTTTGGGGCATATGTGGCCTAGGAGTGGCTGGCACGGAAGTGCTGGAAGTAAAACCACACCTGCCCCTTTCTTTTCTCTCTACCTCTTATGAGTTTTATGGAGTTAGTATTCCTCCCCTGGACAAAAACTCCAAAGGCCTTCCAACTTCCTCAGTAAGATCCAAAGTTCTTCTCATGGACTTAAGACCCTCTATGACTTGGCCTCCCACCCCTTCTCCTGGACTCTCTTTTGTGTACTCTATTTTGGCTGCACTGGCCTCCTTGTTCCTGGAAGATGCCAGCGTGCCATGCCACGTGGCTTCACATCTGCTGGGCCGTCTGTTGGGACGCTCTTCTCACACAGTGCTGCCTGGCTCACTCCCTCACTCCTTTTAGGCCTCCGTTCAGAGGCTCCCTTAACAAGGAGGCTTTCTCTACACACCCCACATCAATTAGACACTTTCTTCACTCACACCCCCACTCGCCTTACCATGATTCATTTTTCTTCGTAGCTCTTTATCATCACCACATAACATATTCTGTATCAATCTCTTTACTGTCCATCTCTCTCTGCCTGAATGTCACTGTTTTGTTTGCTGCTGCATTCCCGATGCCTAGAAGAATGTCTGGCACATGCAGACTTTCAATAAATATTTGTTGAGTGGGTGAATGAATGACTACATCTAACAAGAAGAGAGGCTTTGGTGACTCTTTAGCATTGATATGTAATCTGTTGAGTGCATGTTTGCTGCATTTATCAACATTCTTTTAAAACTAGATTCATTTTCTGATAGTATTATCTCATCAGTCAGGGGACCGCCTGAGCATTAGGCCACAAGCCAGGCTATTCCTGGAAGGATTGCAGGACAGGCTTGCAGGATGATGCACAGGCTGGTACCCTGGGGCTCTTCATGTTTGAGAAAAGAGCCATGGTACTTCTGGGATGTTCACAGTGACCTCACTCTTATTTGATTTTCCCTGGAAGACACCTCAGGCTACTTCCTTCTCTGCGGATGAAGTAGAGGAAAGGAGTGTATTATTAGTCAGGGCTCTCTAGAGAAACAGAACCAGTAAGATATCTACCCATCCACCCTATTGGATATATATCCTATCGAGTATATAGATACACACATACATACAGGGGGAAGAGAGGGGGAGGGGGGAAGCGAGGGAGAGAGAGGGAAGGAGAGAGAAAGAGAATTTGTTTTAGGGAACTGGCTCACATGATTGTGGGGTTGGCTAGTCTGAAATTTGTAGGGAAAGCTGGCAGGCTCACTTTGGGAGGCCGAGGCGGGCGGATCACGAGGTCAGGAGATCGAGACCATCCTGGCTAACATGGTGAAACCCCGTCTCTACTAAAAATACAAAAAATTAACCGGGCGTAGTGGCGGGCGCCTGTAGTCCCAGCTACTCGGGAGGCTGAGGCAGGAGAATGGCGTGAACCCGGGAGGCGGAGCTTGCAGTGAGCTGAGATTGCGCCACTGCACTCCAGCCTGGGCGACAGAGCCAGACTCCGTCTCAAAAAAAAAAAAAAAAAAAAAAAAAAAAAGGAAAGCTGGCAGGCTGGAAACTCAGGAAATTCCTGTATTGCAGTCTTAAGGCTGAATTCCTTCTGTTTCAAGAACTCTCAGTCTTTGCTCTTAAGGCCTTAAACTGATGAGCTAAGGCCCACGGCAGTATGGAGTGTAATCTGCTTTACTCAAAGTCTACTGATTTAAATGTTAATTACATGCCAAAAACACCTTCACAGCAACGTCTAGACTGGTGTTTGATTGAACAACTGGCCACCATAGCCTAGTGCATAGAAATAACTATCCTGGGGACTTACCCTGACAGCAATATACATGCTGGTGAACAGTCCAGTAGCTGCAGTCTCTTAGAATTAGGAGCTGCCAAGGTGCCTTATCTCATTCATGCCTCTGGTGGAGTCCTCCTGTGGCAAGTCACACCAGTGAGCAGTGGGGCCCCATCAGGAAGGACTGGGCGGGGGTGCCCAAGCCCCTTTTTCTGCCTTGTTCTGGCCCTGCCCTGGCCTGATCCTTACCCCAAACCCATATCCCCGGGGCCCTGAGTCATACCTAGTTTTTCCCTTTTGTCACTTCATTTATTCTGAGCTCCAGGACTAAAAAGAGAGAAATCAGTCCCTTTTCACATGGAGCTTACATTCCAGTTGGAAGTCAGTCAATCATATGAACAAATAAACAAAAATATTTCAGCCCGTGATAAATACTATGAAGAAAATGGGACAGGACAATGGGATTGGTAATGATGGGGTCTCACCTTTCTGAGGAGGTGCCATTTAAACTGAGAATGAGGGATGCGCGGGAATCAGTCATGCACAGATCTGGGGAGCAGGGGGGTCAGCAAGTGCAAAGGCCCTGAGCATGCAACTTCTTGGGAGCCAGAAAGAAGGCCGTTTGCTAGGTGCACAGTGAAAGAGGGAGAGTCGCACGAGGTGAAGTCAGAGAGAAAGAGAGGGGCCAGGTCATGGGGGTCTTGCAGGTCATGGTTGGGATCCTGGGACTTGATTCTAATTTCAAGGAAGCTGTTGGAAAGTCTGTAGTGGTAGAATGCTATAATCTCACATTTTATAAAAGGTCACTCTGGCTGCCATGTAGAGAATGGACCACACAGGGCAAGAGTGGAAGCAGGATGCCTTGTTGGAGACGTCACCCAAGCCAGAGATGATGGTGGCTTGGAGCGGTGTGACAACAGTGCAGATGAAGAAAATGTAAATTTGGTGCATTTTTGGAGGCTAAAATGACAGGCCTTTTTGATGAATTGGATGTGGCAGATGAAGGAAAGAGGAATGAAGGATGATTCCTGGGTTTCTATCTAAGCAATTTGTTGAATGGTGCTTTGGTTAACTGAGATGGGAGAAGCAACAGCTGGTGGAGGGTGAAGGTGGTCAATCGGGTTTGTAATGCCTCTTAGGTATGCAGGGATGTGGTCAGGCCTGGTCGCCTACTGCTGCCAGCTTCAAAGTGGCAGACCTTAGCTGAAACCTGGACAGGGCGACTTTTTCCCAGTGGCTGCCTGGAATTCACTTGCTTTCCTTTATCATCAAGCCCACTGTTGGATGGTAACCCCATGAGCTATACCTGCGGGAAGTTCTACCCGAGCTTCTCAGCTCTCCTTATATCTTAAGCCCGTGGCTCCCCTCTCTCTGAGGCAGTTCCTGCCTTCTGTTGAATTCAGCTCAGTTCCACAAGTTCTTACAGATACCAACTCAGTTTCAGATCCATGCTGGATGTTGGTAGCACAAGGACCAGCAAGGCATGGCTAGGCCAGCTTCCACAGTTCCTGCTTGCTCTCTGGAGCAGGACTTTTAAAACCTGGGTTCATGGATGGACTGTGTATTAGTCCGTTCTCACGCCACTATAAGGGCATACCCAAGACTGGGTCATTTATAAAGGAAAGAGGTTTAATTGACTCATAGTTCTGCAGGGCTGGGGAGGCCTCAGGAAACTTACAGTTGTGGCAGAAAGGGAAGCAAACACATCCTTCTCTTCACATGGCAGTAACAAGAAGTGCCGAGCAAAAGGGAGAAAAGCTCCCTATAAAACCATCAGATCTCGTGAGAACTCACTCATTATCACAAGAACAGTATGGGGGAACTGCCCCCATGATTCAATTATCTCCACCTGGTCCCTCTCATGACACATGGGGATTATAGAAACCATAATTCAAGATGAGATTTGATGGGGGGAACACAGCCAAGCCATATCAGATTGCAAGGGAAAGATCTGTAACTTCCTAGACATGTGGTATAAAATTTGTGTTTAGGTACATTAATGTGGTATGAAATTTGTGCTTAGGTACATTATGATATTCATTTTTCTAGGAAGGGGACCTATGGCTTCTAACAGACACTAAAAAAAGGTAGGTGACCCCCAAAATGCCAAGACTGCTATTCTGTGGGTGAAGCGCCCAATGCTTAATCGCTCTCCCTCCAGTCTTGAGTCACCACCAGCATCCAGCCTTTCTCAACCTTGCAGCTGCTTCAGGATGTGACAGATGTGACAAAATGCAGGGCAGGTCGGGATAGGCCAAGAAGCAGGAAGGGGCTGGATCTTAGGGTGTGTGAGGGACAGGTACAGAATGCCCCTGGAGAGAGTGTGGGGCGCTTCAAATGCCATCTGAGGAGTCCGGATTTACCCCTGCGAATGATAGGGAGTTAGAAAGCATTTTAAGCGTGGGTGACATGGACAACTTTGTGTATCAGATAGTCCTCTCTCATAGTTGGGTGGAGCATGGACAGGAGATGGGTAAGGCTGGAGAGGGGGAGTCAGGAGGAAAGAATGGGAGATGAGACAGTGTGGATTTGGAGTGGAAGGAAGAGAAATGGAGGGAGTGGAAGCTAAATGACCACTGCCTGTTGCTACAGGGAGAGGCTATTCTGGAAATGCTGAGCTTGGCAAAAGAGGCTTTGGGGGCTCAGGGGAGAAAAGAGGTGTAGCTTGTTGGCCAGAGAAGTGGGGAGACACCTGGGTTGAATGAGGGTCTACAGGAAGGCTCCCTGGAAGATGGACAGCCTGACTCTGCAGTGGGGCCAGGCTTCTCTTGGAAGACACTCTCCTGAAGTCCTCGTGGGCAAATGATTTGGGATCAGGGAAGAGAGGACTGAAAGTCAGGGAGGCCAGAGGGTGCATGGTGGACCGTAGGCCCCTGCAGGAGGAGAAATGGGAGAGGTCAGAGGCTGAGGGCATGCAGAGTCTCAAAGGTAGGCTAAGCAAAAGCAGAGAAATCAGGGGAAGGATGGAGGCTGAGATCACTAAGGGGCATTCCACAGGAACAGTTGCTTCCTCAGGGTGACCATGCCCAGTGCCTCTGTATATGCTCTTCCCTGGGGCTAGAACACTCCAACCTCCTTCCCACACATGCTTGGCGTCACGCCCCAGGCTCTCGTCCTTCTGTGACCCCGAGAACAGAGCCAGTCACTTCCTCCTCCCTGCTTTCACAGCCCCTGGGCTTGCCTCCTCAAAGCACTTTGCAGGCTGGATTGCTGGTGACTGTGTGTGCTTGCTACCCCCACCCCCAACCAGGAGACTGGACTTCCTGGGGGACAGGCTTGTCTGTCATCCATGGGTCCCCTGAGTCTGGTACAGCTGATTGCAGCACTGCTATGGATATTGAACTGTTAGGTCCTGAGTGGGACACTCCTGCCAGTGGGTTTACAAAGGAGCCAGTGTAGGACATAATTTAAAAAAATGTTTACCAATTTATTATAAAGGATATTACAAAGAATACAGATGAACAACAGCCAGATGGATGGAATAGATACCTAAGGCAAGAGGTGTGGGAAGAGGCGAGGGGCTCCATGCCCTCTCTGGATGCACCACCCTCCAGGAGCCTTCAGGTGTTCAGCTACCAGGAAGCTCCCTCAAACCAAACCTTTTGTGTTTTTAAAAAGGATGGTTAGTTGCCTTGAAGTAGGTGGCAATGCCTTAACTGTATGCATGTTGTCAAGTTGCAGGGTCTCTTCCATCATTGTCAAGGGGAGTGCTAACTTTCCCTCCTTTCTTAAAACATGCAACATGATGTTTTAATGTACATATGTATGCATAATGTACATATGTATGCATAATGTACATATGTATGCATAATGTACATAGGCAGGAACTTGCTGTGCAACTATCAGTAGTTTCTTTCTATCAGTAGCCGAAGCAGTTACTATGGCTGAGGAAACTGACATATCCATTATCTCACATAGTTACCTTTCTTTCTTTTTTTGGAGAGAGTACCTAAAATCTACGCTCTTAGCAAATTTCCAGTATGCAATACAGTATTAACTATAGTCCTCATGCTGTCCGTTGAATCTCTAGTCTTATTCATCCTATACAACTACATGTTTCAACCCTTTGACCTACATCTGTCCAGTCCCTCCCATCAATCATCATTCTTCTGTTTTTATGTATTCAATTTTTTAAAGATTCATGTGTAAGTGAAATCATGCAGTGTTTTTCTTTCTTTCTGTGTCTGGTTTCTTTTACTCAGCATAATGTCCTTCAGGTTCATCTATGTTGTTACAAATGGCAGGATTGCTTTCTTTTCAAGGATGAATAATATTTCTTTGTGTGTGTTTACATTTATATATAAATATATGTAACACACATATATATGTTTATATATACACAAAGAAATATATATACACACATATATTTACACATATACATCATGATTTCTTTATCCATTTATCTCTTGATGGACACTTTGGTTGTTTTCATATACCCAATATATATATACCCAATAGTAGGATTGCCAGATCATACAGTAGTTCTATTTGTAACTTTTTGAGGAACCCCCATACTGTTTTCCATAATGGTTGTACCAATTTACATTGTCACCAACATTATACAAGGGTTCCCTTTTATCTACATCCTTGCCAACCCTTGTTATCTCTTGTCTTTTTGAGAATAGCCAGCCTAACAGGTATGAGGTGATCACTCATTGTGGTTTTGATTTGCATTGTGGTTTTGATTTATCTTTTATTGTACCTGTTGGCCACTAGTGTATCTTTCTCTACCTTTGTTTTCCCTCTTCTTTCTTTCCTGCCTTTTTAACCTCACCTCTCACTTCTCCTGAAAAGTCCTTTCCAGTCTTCTACTCTGTTCCAGGAAAAGGTAATAGAAAGATCCAAACAAATGATGGCCTCAGACGTGCTGGGCCCAAGCAGCCCCAGACACCCACTGTGGCCTGATCTTGCCCTGTGGACCCCTCTCCGCAGTACATTTAAGCTGGACCAGCCTTTAGTGGGCATGGTGGAGTGCTTGGACAGTCGCCTCCTGCCTCTACCATAGGAGATCTGGGACTGTCTTTGGAAACCTCAATAATGCAGGTGAGAAAACAGGCACAGAGAGGGGAAAGAAGCTGCTGATAGTTGCAAGTTCCTGGGATGTCAGGCTTGCTCTGCCACTCCGAGGCTGTGTGATCTAGTGCTAGCCTCAACTTAGTTTTCACATCTACGAAATGGGCATAACAAGAGGAGAATTAGTTGTGAAGATGTTCTGAAAGTTTTTTCACATCTGTCACTGATAAACAGTGGGCCGTACCTAGGACCTAAATTTCTTGATTTCCAGCCTCATACTTTTTGTATCCATCAGGAGCTAAGGGTGAACTGTTCTAGTTGGGATGTGCAGCCACTCTGGGCACAGAAAGTCCTCAGCCAACCACTGTAAATGTGCTGACTTGACTCCACACAGACTTTTTACTATATGCTGGAGATCCAGTAGAGAGGAAATTGTGGGCAGCAAAAGGAAGTGAAAAATTGCTCCCTCACCCTCAGGAAGGGTTCATTATTAATTCAACAAATATTTATTGAGGACCTATTATGTGTCAGGGTTTGTTCCAGGCACTGGAGATACAATGGTGAGCCAGACAGCAAAGTTATTGCTCTCATGAAAATTCTGGATCTTTCTTCACCTCTGATATCCTGACTTATTCTGCCCTAAAGTAGTTTCAGCCTCCCCTAAACCAAGGGCCAGAAGGCTTCTTCCCCTCCACCCTAGATCCCAGTCCCTGCTGTCTCTAAATTACAGCTCTGTTTCCTGGGGCAAAGTGCCAGGCTCAGCCGGAACACTGGCAAGGCCTTTGGAAGCCAAAGATAACACCCCTCATCTCCCCGCAACTCTTCCCCAGGAGTCGTGGTCCCCTTCTGCTGAGTTCTGGGCTTTGTCAGGGATGGGCTGCCCTCTGGGGGTCTGGCTGGACTCTCCCAAAGCAGCTGAGCTTCAGGCAGGCTCCCTCTGCCACTCTTCTACCTCACAGAGAATTCAGTCTTACTCGAAATCCCCAGCCTCAACTTTAGGCACCAGCTCGAGCCTTCCTAAAATTTCCCAGTGTCCACATTTCTAATGCCCAGGACTCTGCTTTTGCTCCAAGCTCAGAAGCCCAGGTCTGGAGCCTCTGAGAAGTGGCTGACAATCTCCAGGGTTCCCAGCCTGCCCTGTTGAGGTGGAGGCAGCCTGGGCTGATACTAGAGCCCTAGGATGGGCACAGGTAGGCCTGGAGTTTGGTCCTGTTTCTGCCACTTGCTTCCTATGTGATATGGGGCAAGTCACTTTCCATCCCCGAGCTGAGGTTACTTGTTTGTGTGTTCATTCATCCATTCACGCATCCAGCAAGCCTTTTGACTACTCTTCACCTCCTGTTGGGTCAAGTCTCAGCTCCTTGACACAGTATCTAAGGCCCTTCACAGTCTGTACCATCTAGGAGGAAGCTGGATGAGAGGTTTTGTTTCCTGAATGGCTCTTGTTCTGCCCTCTGTCTTACCAGTTCTTCACATGCCTCATCTGGAACCCCAGCTGGTCTCCTGTGCCAGGCACCCTGGCAGGGGCACACTCTGGGCATCTGAGCACAGGGAAGCTCTGTCTTTCTCTAGGAATTCTGGCTGCCTGGTGCTAACAGACAGGGTTTTGAAAGACGATTTTCCAGTTCCTGAGTTCAGGCCTAAACTTGGAGGTGGAAGAGAGGGCACCGAGGAGTAGGTTATATCAAGAACCAGGGAGGGCCAGCTGGCCAACAGGCTCAGAGAGGTAGCCTCTGGGTGGACAGCCCAGGGAAAAAAAAAGATGGGAGGACAAAGAGTTCTGTAGAAGCTGAGACCTGGAAGTGGACATGGGCAGGTTGGTTTGACTCAGAAATTGGGACTTGAGGTTGCTGCTGCCTTGGTAGCCAGACTTTAGAGGAGAGCACAGCTTGGATGTGTTGGGAATGTATCCTGTTCCATCACTATGATTGTGGTGATTAGTTCAGGGACGGGTACATGGCCCAAGAGTGGTCTTTCTGAGTGAATTCCAGGAATTGATCCTGAGCATTGGGGAAGAGACTTGTTCTTTTCCCATTGGACATGTATCTGGGAAGATGAAGCTTGGAATTGCTGGTAGCCATTTTTCCATAGATGTGAAGTCTGAGATTGAAGCCAACAGAGACAGAGCAGAGCAGAGGCACAGCTAGACTGGGCAATGTCATTCTTTGAGCCTAGTGTAAAGCTTTGCCTGAAGCTGGCTGTCCCTGGTCCTTTTTAGTTTCATGTGCCCTTTTTTGCTTAAGCCAGTTAGAATTTTTAAAAAATCACTTGCAACCAGAAGAGTCCTACCTGACACATAACCAATGATAAAATTCGTCTTCAGAAAGATCAATGTGATAGGGGAAGAGCCCTCAAGAAATCATCAGACCTCAGTCCCACAGGAACTCGGTGGAGCTCAATTGTTGATGACTGCCATCTTGTGTGGGATCTAATGGGGGCCCCACTGATCTAGAGACCAACAGCCTGGGGGCCCAAGATAGCTGCTCTTTGATTCCAAATGAGGTATGAACAGAGCCTGTCCACCTGGACACCGAGGCACCTGCCTTGTTGTGCCACATGTATCTGTGACTAAGAGGAGATTTGGCTGGTTACTGCCTAGCTCTGTAGCCCAGTCAGCTCACATAGTCCAGGGAAAAGGGATTAGTTAGACATCAGGACTGGGACTTGGAAAACCCATCTGGGGTGGAGGGTGCTTCTGAAAGGGGTCTACTTAGAAATAAAGGCGAGAGAAATCCTGTGTCCCTCTGATGTCCATCATAGCCGTACAAGCTGCCACTCCTGGATATGACTTAACCTTTTGACAGCTCTTCCCCAAATGGACTTCTGGGTCTCTACTTGGACAAAAGAGGGCTAGGCAGAGAATTCAGGGCTTTTGGCCTGCAGAGGTTGAAAATGTAGCAGAGCAGAATGAAGATTAAATGGAACTGAACACTGGAACGTAGTACAGTTGTCCCTTGATTTCCATGGGGGATTGGTTCAGGACCTCCCACAGATACCCAAATCTGAGGATGCTCAAGTCCCTGGTATAAAATGGCACAGTATTTGCATATAACCTATGCACATCCTCTGTATACTTTAATCATCTCTCAATTACAGTCATGTGCCACACAATGATGATTAAGTCAATGATGGGCTACATATACAATGGGGTCCCCTGAGATTAAAATGGAGCTGAAAAATTACTATTGCCTAGTGACATCGTAGCCCTCATAAAGTCATAGTGCAATGCATCATTTACATGTTGTGATGATAAACAACCATTCACATTGTTTCTGGTGTAAACAAACCTACTGCACTGCCAGTTGCATAAAAGTATAGCACATACAATTATGTGCAGTGCATAATACTTGACAAGATAATAAATGACTATGTTACCGGTTTGTGTGTTTACTATATTATACTATACTTTTTATCATTAGAGTGTACTCCTTCTACTTATAAAAAATTGTTAACTGTAAAATAGCCTCAGGAGGTCCTCCAGGAGGTATTCCAGAAGAGGACACTGTTAGGATAGGAGATGACAGCTCCATGCATGTTACTGCCCCTGAAGATCTTCCAGTGGGACAAGATGTGGAGGTGGAAGACAGTGATATGGATGATCCTGACCCTGTGCAGGCCTAGGCTAATGTGTGTGTTTGTGTCTTCGTTTTTAACAAAAAAGTTTAAAGTTTTAAAATTTTAAAGAGTAAAAAAAAAAAGTTTATAAAAAATAGATGAAAGCTCATAGAATAGGATATAAAGAATTTTTGTACAGCTATACTATGTGTTTCAAGCTAAATGTTATTACAAAAGAGTCACAATTTGCAAAAATTAACAAGTTTACAAAGTAAAAAAGTTACAGTAAGTTAAGGTTAATCTATTATTGAAGAAAGAAAAAACGTTTAAAACAAATGTAGTGTGGCCTCATTGTACAGTATTTATGAAGTCTATGATAGTGTGCAGTGATGTCCTAGGCCTTCACATTCACTTACTGATCACTCACTGACTCACCCAGAGCAACTTCGAGTCCTGCAAGCTCCATTGGTTCATTTTTTAGTCTTTTATACTGTATTTTTACTGTATCTTTTCTTTGTTTACATATGTTTAAATACACAAATCCTTACTATTGTGTTACAGTTGCCTACAGTATTCAGTATAGAACATGCTGTAGAGGTTTGTAGCCCAGGAGCGACAGGCTATCCCATATAGGCTAGGTATGTGGTAGGCTATACAATCTAGGTTTATGTGAGTACACTCTGTGGTGTTTGCACAACCAAATCACCTAAAGACACGTCTCTCAGACCATATCCCCATTGTTAATGGATGCTTAACTGTACTGATAATACCTAATAAAATGTAAATACTATGTAAATAGTTGTTATACTCTATTTCTTGGAAATAATGAAGAGAATAAAAGTCTTTATATGTTTAGGATGGATGCCACTTTTTTTTTCGAATATTTTCCATCCACACTTGGTTGCATCCATGGCTATGGAACTCTTGGAGATGGAGGGCCAACTATATATAGAATTGTAGTTAGTGGCCGGGCTTGGTGGCTCATGCCTGTAATCTCAGCACTTTGGGAGGCCAAGGCGGGTGGATCACTTGAGGTCAGGAGTTCGAGACCAGCCTGACCAAAATGGTGAAACCTTGTCTCTACAAAAAATACAAAAATTAATTGGGCATGGTGGTGGGCACCTGTAATCCCAGCTACTTGGGAGGCTGAGGCAGGAGAATCGCTTAAACCTGGAAGGCAGAGGTTGCAGTGAGCCGAGATCTCACCATTGCATTCTAGCCAGGGCAAAAAGAGCGAAAGTCCATCTCAAAAAAAAAAAAAAAAATAGATTGTTGTTTGCTGGATTTCTACTCAATAGAACAGAAATTACCTCAATAGTAAATATTCTATTGTTCTCATTTCAGATGAAAATTCAGCTGTTCTCAACAACTTTTTTGTTGTTTGCATAGGTGATCCTCAACTCTGATATGTTCCAATTTTCATATAATTTTCATGCATGTATCTTTCACTTCTGTAACTATATACTGATAACTCAAACAGATACTTCATCCTTTAGTTGATGGATGGTGATTTTACCTTCCCTCTTGTGTGGCCACTTGCTAAGTGCTGCTGCTTGGGGATAAAAGGCTGGGTTTCTACAGAGACAAGGGGGTATGGGAAGCGTTTATGGTACAGCTGCCCCCCTTTCCCTCTGTGTGCCAAGGGAATCCCAAATTTTCTGAATGCCTGGAGTTTGTCGGTTGATAACAAATTGTTGTACAATGAACAATTAGGTGTTTGCTTCCCAGGCCCATGCTCCCCTCTCCACCACTACAGTCCTTGCATCTGGTAAGGGTGGGAAGGGGGTTCAGTGGCCACTGGTCCTAGGTGATGGCAAGGGTGGTGTCACTGGCTGGGGATGGTGGAGACTTTGCCATGCCACAGGGGTGGAGAAGATGAGGGCAGAGAGGAGTGGTGGAATCATGGAAGAGAAGCCACAGGCTCGACCTCCCAGGCACCATGCAGCAACAGAGGGATGCTTGTGAAAGCTTTTATCTGTCAGGACCCAAGATAGCTATAATGCATGTGACAGGGATGGCAATTTTGCAAATACAAAACAGGTATATTTAATTACTCATTACATCACTGTTTTCCCTCTGAGACCCAGCTACAAAAATTATCACTAGAGGGCAGGAGAGGTCTCTTTAGCAAGAAACATGCGTCCTAGCCCAGGGTACTGGCTTCTCCCGTAGTGTGGGGGTGGTGCTGACTAATGCTTCCCTGTTCACAACACGCTTAGAAAGTGAGAATATGTGTATGGCACACTGGGGTCAGTCAGCTAAAGGGGATTTGGGAACGCCTACATGGGAGCTAGTGAAAAAAATTCACATTTTCTTCATGTTATATATTATTACAGTAATATACAAAACAAAATATTAAATATTGAATTTATATAATACTCTAAAATCATTTAAATATTTTATTGTTAAACATGAGCTTGCTTCAAATTAACGTGTCTTTTTTATGTAGTTTTAGGCTTGAAATGGCTACATGGAATTTCTGATCAAGATTTTTAAGGGTTTCTTCATTCTTTTTTCAACTTTTATTTGTTTCTAATTTTTAAGTGTTTATAGATTTAGTGGGTACAAGTGCCATTTTGTTACATGGATATATTGCAAAGTGGTGAAGTCTGGGCTTTTCCTGTAACTATCACTTGAATAGTGTACATTGTACCCATAATCATCATTAACAGGAAATTTGTTTGTACAGATTGGTGATAAAAAGTTAAAAACAATTTTGCACCTGTTAAAAAATATATACCAGTTGAAATCATATAGAGACTGTAACGGCATTTTCTTTTTTTAAACAACAAATGTGGTATTGGAATTTTTTGGGATGCGCATTGGATTTAGCACCCTTCAAACCTTTTGGATTCTAGTGCACTTAGGTAATGGTGAAGCCCTAATCTGCAGAATACACATGCAATTTTACATCAGATATCCTGCAGGCAGTGTGCAGGTGACTAAAGAGGCTCATCTGCTGAGAAAGACAGGAACAGCCCATATACATCGAGTGACTGTTGTCCTGATTTGTCCTGAAGGGCTCTGATTCATTCTTCTGACATGACGTGACTATTCAGAGCACTTCCCTTTGCTAAAAAACAAACAAGAAGCGTGCCAGTTTGGTGTTGATACACAGTGTGGATGAATCTCGAAACATTGCCCAGAATGAAAGAAGCCAGACACAAAAAAGTACATGCTGTATGATTCCATTTATTTGAAATTCTAGAATAGGCAAAACTAATTTGTAGTGATGGAAGACAGATGAGTAGTTGTCTCAGGCAGTGGTGGGGGTGAATGACTGCAGTGGGGCATATGGGGCATTTGGGGGGTAATGACAACATTGTGTATCTTGATCATGGTAGTGGTGACACTGGTGGATCACCCATGTATACATTTGCAGAAACTCATAGTACTATATAGTTAAAATAGATGCATTTTATTATATGTAAATTATACCTCATTAAAGTTGATTTAAAAAAAGAAAGTATACTATTTTGGACAATGAATGATATGGTTTCTGTACATATGCGTGAAGACAGATTCAGGGCTGCCATTTCTACTGTGGCTGCCAGAAGCTCCCTCCTGCTCTCCTTGCCCCCGGCCCCATCCCTCTTGGTCTGTGCTCTGTGCTCACCCGACACAAGGGACACACACTCCTCCAGTGGGTTTCTGGCTCTGTCCATGTGGGAGTGGCACGCTATGCAGCAAGCTGCCAAAGGACGTGTCCTCGCTGCTTGGGATGAGATCACTGTCCTTGCTGTTTGATGGGGCCCACTCTTGGCTGCCCTCCAAGGAGCTGTAGGTGAGGTTCTCCTTAGAGGTACCCAGCCTGTGCACTCTGGCTGCCCTCTCACCTGAGGACCGAGGGCATCACCATTGTGCTGCGCGCCTGTGGCCCATCTGAAGCACTTCCACGGGGAAGCTCTGGCCTAGGGAAGGTACCTGTGCCTGTTCCTAAGGCTTACTTGTGAAGCTAGAGTAGAAAGGGGGAGGATCTGACATAAAGGAAGCAAATAAGCACCCATTTCTTGGTCCCAGGGAATTGTGGGAGGAAGAAGGAGGAAGGACAGGAGATGGTGGAGAGTGGAGGGCGGTGGCGGGGGCAGTGCAAGGAGAAATGGAGCGGGATGGGAAGAGAAGTTGAGAGTGGTCAGCCAGATGGGTCTTAAATTCCCTTTCTGGGCTTTGGTCTAGAGCAAGTGTTGGCGAACTTTTCTGTAAAGGGCTAGATAGTAAATGTCTGAGGCTCGTAGGATCATATGGTGTCTGTCACAACTACTCGACTCTGCCATTGCAGTGGAAAAGCAGCCAAGGACAATGGGTAAATGAATAAATGTGGTCATGTTCCAAGAAAACTTAATTTATGGGTGGCGAAATTGGAATTTTCATGTGTCACAAAATATTCTTCTTTAGATTTTTTTCTCAACCATTAAAAATGTAAAGACAATTTTTTTTTTTTTTTTTTTTTGTGAGACAGAGTTTTGCTCTGTTGCCCGGGCTGGAGCACAGTGACATGATTTCAGCTCGCTGCAACCTCCGCCTCCCAGGTTCAAGCAATTCTCCTGCCTCAGCCTCCTGAGTAGTTGGGATTACAGGCACACACCACCACACCTGGCTAATTTTTGTATTTTTAGTAGAGACGGGGTTTTTAGGCTGGGAGCCACTGCGCCCGGCCTAAAAAATGTAGACAATTCTTAGCTCATCTTCCTCATAAGGTGGGTGGTGGGCCTAATTCGGCTGTTGGGGCATCGCTTGCCAACTCGTGTATTTAGTGTGGGGGGCTCCTGAGGGTGGAGGACTTAGGGAAAGGTGTGGCTCTTGGAATTCTGAGTGTCAGCATAGCTGCTCCCTTCCCTCACCCCCTCTGCCCTTCTCCATTCACCAGGCATCTTATCTGTGTAACCCGCAGATTGTAATTATGGGTTCTCAGGCCTGCACCCCAACCCAGGGGCTGTGCCATGCTGTGTGTGCTTCATAGCTGCCCCTCCTGGACCTAGTGCAGGGCTGGGCCCAGAGTGGGCCTTGATAACATTTGTTGTCTGGAATTAAATCAGCAGCTCACAAGTGGAATCTGCCCAGGCCTGGCTAGAAACTGGGAGCTGTAGCCAGTCCCTCCTGCCCTGTCCTCAGGGGCCCTCAGCCACTGAGGATGCCTGCCTGTTGCTACACTGGAGAACATTTTGTCGTGTTTACTAACAAGGAATCCGAGGGGTGGAGTGGGATGGGGACCAAGGAGGGAGTTCTGTAACACCACAGGGCAGAGAGGGATGGAGATGGACTCAGGGACAAGGTCAGGTTACAGAAATGGACTTTGGCAGGAGCATTGACACGGGGCAGGGGCAGAGACAGCAGGAAGCAGAGGGCAGGGGGAGTGAGATGTGGGTTTCCTGTGGGGCCCTCCCTTCCTGGGCAGGATGGAGAGAAGCTAGATGCCTCCCATGCCTCCCAGGGAGAGCTATGCCCAACAGGCATGTGAGAGCTCCCTTGGCATCCCTGGGGACTGATCACAGAGCACCAGAGACTCAAACTCACAACTCTCCTGGGTTCTTATAAGAAGGAATTTCAACTCTCAGATTTTGTCTGCTGTGGCTGGCAAAGGATAATTGCTTTGGGAGAGGGCAATTTTGGGTGGAAGGAAGGGGATCCCCCTGGGCCCCAGTGTTTTGTGGATTGTGTGAGGCACCTGCAAGGCCTTGGAGAAATGGTGGGCTGGACAACAACAGCGAGGCCCTGGCCTAAGCTGACACTGCTGCTTGAGTCTTTAATGCATGTATTCTTTTCTTCACAAAGGACATTAAAAGGAGACCTTTTAGCATCAGGTTATATGAAGGACAAGCAAAGTTAGGACAAATATGGGTCATCTTCCTGGAGCATCAATCTGACGTGAACATCGGTGGGGAATAGCACCCCCACCTATGTTTATATTAAAACAAATATACATATAGGAGTAAACTACTGAATTTGCATAGATATATATTTAAGGAAATAGGGAGCCTGGAGAGAAATTTCGAGTTTTAGAGGCATATTTAGGCGATGCTCTCAGACCCTTGGAATTCGTGTTCTTTCTTCTGCCCTTAGCACTGTCACTTTGTCTCTATTTTACGAATGAGAAAAACAAGGTCTGGAGGGGTGCGTCAGCAACTTGCCTATGTGATAACACAGAACAAGGAGGTAAGGGTAGGACTGGAACCCACATTGCTGGGCTCTGCATTCAGCATGTTACCTGCTACGCAATAGTGAATCTAGAGTTTCATGCTTTAGTATTTTGATTTCAGTAGTGCCATGGAAATAACCAAATCTCACCTGTCCAAGTCGTCTTTGGGCACAGCCCCATGTTTCAAATCAATCAAGTCTAGTGGGAGGCAATGTGGGGTAGTGGAAAGAGTTAGGGGCTGAAAGTCAAGAGACTGGAGTTTACCTTTAACCAGTTCTTTGGATAATAAAGCTCCGTGACTTTAGGCAAATGGCTTAACGCCTCCGGGTTTACCTTCCCTATCTGTAACATGTGGTAGCTACACAAGATATTGCCTAACAGCCTGGCCTTCTATGATGTGGGACCACTGCTTGCCTTTCTAGAACCTTCAGACCTGTAGATGGGCTCTTCTTGGACATTCTGGAGTCCCTGGGGGAAAGGGAAGTCTGTAGCTCAATTGGCCACCTCTGCATAACAAATACCGAGAGCACTGCAAGTGGAGCTTGGACAAGGTCTGGAAAATCAGCCTTCTTCTGGATGCCTCCAGCCTTTGCTATCATCTGCCTAGGAGGTTGGAAGTTACTCAAGCGGCTCAAGGAAAAGGTATTGTGAGCATGCACCAGGTCATGTGATTGGAAGAGCTATCTGCTCCTGGCCTGAGGCCAGCACCCAAAGCTGTCCACATCTCCCAGGGACGGCAGCATCTTTCTTCTTTACTACATTCTCTCTCCTCTCATCTTGATTGGCTTCCTCTGCCTGTACATGGCTAACTTTGCTACCAGCCAGAGTGGGAGTAACCCACAGCCCCTAAGTCCCCTCCAGAGAGGGCTGTTAACAGGGCTGGCTGCTGAGCTGGGGAAGGTGGGAGGGTCTCACCATCCCATATGTAGATTTCACTTAATTTCCCTGCTTTTGGGACAGTGCTTCACCTTTAACTTCCTCTTTGCCAGGTATCGCTTATCCTTGAGTGTCTCTGGATCAATTTCTCTGGAGATGAAATTATCTGTGGCCTACCAGGATAGTTTCCAGGCAGTGCAGGGTTGGGAGGAGGACTGGGGTAGGAACACTTTCTTATAAAGACTTCTGCCCTATCCACCTGATTTCAGCCCCATTTTTCACCCTGGCTCCAATGCATGAGGCTTTGTGGGGTCGGTGGTCGGAACTTGCTTGCTTCTTGCTAACATTTCTCTTTGCATTCACTTTGGTTTCAGCTCTCTCTGCTTTGCTAAGCTGGTTATCATCCAGCTTCTTACCGCTTCCAATAATTATTGACTTCTCTTGTCCTCTGTCATGTTCATGCCATTCTCTTTGCTCTTGTGGGCTCACTCTTTTTCTTTTTAACAAAATTTCATTACTTTTACTTTAGTGGGTGTCAGGATGGAATGGACATACCACATATGTTTACACCCCCATGTTTCATTAGAAATCCTAGTCACTGTTCAACACATTCTCTCAGCTCCATCAGTCCTTTGAAGCTGTTCTTGTCAAGGACACCACCATTTCCATGTTGCCAAATCTCTTGGTCACTTTGCTGTCTGTCTTCATAATACTCAATCTCTCAGCAGCATTCCACACACTTGACCACTCTTGAAAAACTTGCTTCTTTTGACCTTCGTGATAACACATGCTTCTGATTTGTCTGCTACATCCACTGAGCATGCTTCACCCTCTCTTGCTATATCTTCCTCTTCTGGGAATTCCCATGGACTCTTTCTTTGGTCCTCTTCTTTTCTCTATCTGTACATTTTCCCTAGCTGATCTCATCTAGTCCTAGGGCTTTAAATACTTTCTATATACCAATGACTCTCACATATTTATCTGCAGCCTTGATAGCTTCCCTGAATCTCAACTACCTACTTCTCCCAGACATCTCCATTTGGATGCCTAATAGCATCTTAAACTTAACTGGGCAAACCTGAACTCTTGATTTTCACCTCCAAACCAGTTCCTTCTTAGTATTTCCCATCAAAGTCATGCTCATACACTGAGTGGCTGAAGGCCAAAACTCAGGATCATGCTTCACTCTGCTCTTCCTTTCTCCTTTCCCATTTACTATGTCAGCAAGCCCTGTCGGTGCCTCCATGATATATGATTAGTGAGTCTGCTTCTCCATTGCCACTGCTGACTGACTGCTCCTGTCAAGGCCACCATCATGTCTTGCCTGGGCTATTCCAGTTGACTCCTGAGTGGTTTCCTGGCTTCCACTACGGCCCTCCAAGGATCCACCTTCTGCATAGTAGCCAAATGATTCCATTAAACTTGTCTATCAGGTTATGCCACTCCTTTGTTTAAGATTTTCCAGTGATTTCCTGTTGCCCTTAAAATAAATTTCACACTTCTTACCAAGGCCTCTGCTCCTCTGCAAACTCTTTCTCTTCTTTTTAGAGATGAGGTCTTACTATTGCCCAGGGTGGGGTGCAGCAGCTTCATCATGTTTCACTGCAGCCTCAAACTCCCAGGCCCTGTGTCAGCCTCCCAAGTAACTAAGACAACAGGCATACCCCACCTCACCTGGCTAATTTTAATTTTTTAAAAAAACAGATTGGGTCTTACTATGTTGCCCAGGCTGGTCTTGAACTCCTGGCCTCCCAAAGTGCTGGGATTATGGGTGTGAGCCACTGTGCCCAGCCTAAACTCCTTTTTTTTTTTTTTTTACACAGGCTTAAGCCACTATGGCCTTTCTGGTCGTCTCCCATTCCTACCCCAGGACCTTTATACTTGTTCTTCCTTCTGCCCAGGAAGGAAGACTGCAGCCACAATCTTGATGCTTACTGCAGCCACAACTCCTCATCACTCAGGTGCAAGCTCATACATTCTCAGAGAGGCTCTCTTAGTCTATTTTATCTAAAGTAGGAACCCCTTCTCCCAAATCATTTGCTAGAACAGTGGTCCCCAACCTTTTCGGCACCAGGGACTGGTTTCATGGAAGACAATTTTTCCAGGAATGGTTTTGGGATGAAACTGTTCCACCTCAGATCATCAGGGATTAGATTCTCATAAGGAGCGTACAACCTAGATTCCTCCATGTGCCGTTCACAATAGGGTTCGCGCTCCTATGAGTATCTAATGCCACCACTGATCTAACAGGAGGTGGAGCTCTGGTGCTAATGTGAGCGATGAGGAGAGGCTGTAAATACAGATGAAGCTTCACTTGCTTGCTGGCCCACAGCTCACCTCCTGCTGTGCCACCCAGTTCCTAACAGGCCATGGACAGGTACTGGTTCATGGCCCTGGGGACCCGTGCTCTAGAACATCACTTTGTTTTGCTTGTCTTAAAAAATTCATAGTACGTATCATTATCCAAAATTATTTTATTTGTTTACTTGCATACCAGCTAACTCTCCCCATTAAAAAATGGACTCGATGAGAAAGGGTCCTTGTCTGTATTGCTCATTTTTCATATCTTTATCTACCACAGTGCTTGGAATACAATAGGTGCTCAATACATACATGTACAATAAATGAATGAATGACCAGTTAAGCTAAAGGGACTAGGAGTAGAGACAGTCCCTGGAGAGGGGGATGTGGGTAGAACAGGCATTCCACAGCGTGTCTCTTGAACTTTTGCTTCATTCTAGGCCAGAGTATGACACAAAGTCTTCTAATTTTATAAAGGGTCAGTAAGCACAAATTGAAGGGAAAGGTGAGGGCAGGGGCAGTGGATGTGGGGAGCGTGGCACAGCTCAGGAAAGGTGCAGTAGGTGTTGCTCTGCAAAGATTTTGCTCCATTCTTTTGTCCCAAGCCGCACAGCTTTTCCATTGTGACATTCTGTAACTTTCTGTAAATTTTTTTTTTTTATGGCCCTTGGGTAATTTTCCACGTGGTCAGCCAGCTCCATCAAGTGCAATGGTGAGGAGTGGGACTCAGAATGGCTGGGAGGCCCCGAGACCATCAGACAGGGAAGATGCATGTCATTTGCACCCGGCACTGACTTCCAGCTCCCCTTTGCGTAGGAGGCTCCTGGACTGTGACATACAGGATGTTCCTGTGTGGCTCTTTTTAAGGAAGCATATTTTTCCTCCATGTTAAAACTAAAATCTGTGGTCTATAGCTCGGAGCAGATGTTAAGAGCACATTCTCTCTAAGAGTGTGGGCTGGAGTGTGGGCAATGGCTATTTATCACCGTTTCCTTTTCTTTGTGTTTCTTTGTGGTTATTGAAGTTTTTGGTTTGGGGAAAAGCAACAAAAACAAAAATAGCAACATATTTATGAACAAAGAAGAGAGCTAAAACTTAACATCTGGAAGAGAGGAAAGAGGGGAGTAAGGTGCCTGAAAATAATTTCCTTTAGGAGTGACTGGAGGCTTCAGGGGGATCACAGCAATCCTGTGGAATTTTTACAGAACTAAGGAAGGCTGGAGTCAGCCAAACTTTTGAAACCTCAGCATCCTAAACCTCAACTCTTGCTGCCCTGAGAAGAGCATGAGCCGGCCGAGCCCTGGTGGCGGCTTCCCCAGGACCTCCCACTTCCTTCCTGATGTGCCTGCAGTCCTGGAGCTGTGATCGCCTCTTCTTTAGCTTCTTAGAAAAGAGGTGGCACAAGAAAAACGCTCAGTCATCTTGCAGAGACTTGGCATCTCTCAGCGACACGTTCTCTCTTTCTCTCTTTTCTTTTTTCCTTTGAGATGGGGTCTCGTTCTGCCGCCAGGCTGGAGTGCAGTGGTGTGGTCTCGGCTCACTGCAACCTCTGCCTCCTAGGTTCAAGTGATTCTCCTGCCTCAGCCTCCGGAGTAGCTGGGACTACAGGCACACACCACCATGCCTAGCTAAGTTTTGTATTTTTGGTAGAGACGGGGTTTCACCATGTTGGCCAGGATGGCCTGGATCTCTTGACCTTGTAATCCACCCACCTCGGCCTCCCAAAGTGTTGGGATTACAGGCGTGAGCCACCACGCCTGGCCGACATGTTCTTATTAACTTGATGGCACAGTTGGCTGGCAGGTTCCCAGGTCATGTTCTCAGTGATTGGAGTTCTTGCTGTTTCTTGGACTCCTTCATGTCTCACCCAGTCCTAAGTCCCTTCCTTGCTTCTTAATTAATTTATGTCCTTGTGTAATATGTGGCACACCCACATAGCCATGAGGCATGCTCAGGCTGTGTTTTTTAATGTTCTGGCTTGTTCTACATTTGCCAAGTGGGCAAGGACAGCAGTTACCTGATTGGCTCCATTTGGGCAGCAGAACGTAAACAGTGACTACCTGTTGGAATCCACCTGGCCTAGGTATCTTTTGTTTGTTTGTTTGTTTAAATAACAACAAGCATTTCTTATGGCGTTTTGTTTTCTCCTGAACTCTGTAAAGACAATGGCAACACAGAGGTCAGTCTAGAATGACTATACTGGCACTAGGAGATGAGAACTATACAGGTGGAATTAAGCAAATGTATAGACACAAAATCCTCACAAAAAGGGTGAAGTGCTGTTCAGTTATTGATGCCAGTCCCTCTTCTCTAGGGGACTGTGACAGCTGTAGCCAGATGTGTCCAGGAGATTATCTCTGTCCTGATTCTGTCAGCATCCTCTTCGTTTATTGTCTGGTTTTGCTTCTAAGTCTTCTTCTGCATCTCAAGCTGTCTGCATGCCATACTGTCTGCATTGAAATGATTTGCTTGCTTAAAATGAGTTTTGGCCAGGTGCAGTGGCTCACGCCTGTAATCCCAGCACTTCAGGAGGCCAAGGACTCCTGAGGTCAAGAGTTCGAGACAAGCCTGGCCAACATGGTGAAACCTCATCTCTACTAAAAATACAAAATTAGCCAAGTGTGGTGGCACATACCTGTAATCCCAGCTGAGACAGGAGAATCGCTTGAACCCGGGAGGCAGAGGCTGCCGTGAGCCGAGGTGCCACGGCACTTCAGCCTGGGCAAGACAGAGTGAGACTCTGTCTCAAAAAAAAAAATGGGTCTTAATATTAATAATGGGGAATTCTCAGTCTCTCCATCAGCAGGTGCTGAAAGCTCACAATAAAGGAGAAAATTTTCAATAGCTGTTTTTTTTTTAAGAGATGGGGTCTTGTTCTGTTACCCAGGCCAGATGCAGTAGTGTGGTGATCATGGCTCACTGCAGCTTCAACCTCCCTGGGTCAAGTGAGCTTCCCGCATCAGCCTCCCAAGTAGCTAGGACTACAGGTGTGTGCCACCAGACCCAGGTGATTTTTAATATTTTATAGACATCTTGCTATGTTGCTCAGGCTAGTCTCAAACTCCTGGGCTCAAGCAATCCCGCCATCTTAGCCTCCTGAGTTGCTGGGATTATAGGCGTGAGCCACCGCTCCCGGCCCAGTAGTCATGTTTTTGAGGAAGTTTACTTTTATCCAGTATGTTTGGCTCTGCATGGGTTCCTTAAGATACTAGGGACTGCCTTTGGGTCACAAAGCCAGCATGACACTAACATGGGTCTCAATATCCTTTGCTTAATAGCTTTGGACCTGAACATCACCTGACAGCTCCACACACTGTGTTCTGGCTTGTTCCTAATCCTGCCAGTTCCTGACCTGACATTGTTCCATGTTTGGCTTCACCTTGTCTTTTGCACCTGACATTTGGTCCGTGCTGCTGGCTCTATTCCACCTATGGCAACCTGAATAAAAACTCTCTTTCCAGCCTTGTTTCTAAAGCTCTTCCTTGGCCCAGATCCCTCTAGGTGGCTTCTACCAGCCTTGTCCAGTTGAGGAGCATGGCCTAGACACCTGTGAGGGTCTCTGCCTGCCTCCAGCTTTGCCCAGGATTGGCTTCTCCTCAGCTGTGCCTCATGCTGGGCCACATCATGGGAGCAGGCTGGTCAGCAGGGGTGGATGCTGACCTACAAAGGGCTCCTTACTGCCAAAAGTCATTGATTCCCCATCCTTCTGGTCTACCATTAAACATCTGTAGCCACTTACGGTTTTGACTTTTAACTATTTCTTGACCACATACCTTCATTACCCTCCAGAGAGCACCCTTTTAGAAATAAATGTAATAGTTATTACATTTGTTCAATGATTTACAGTCAACAGAGCACTTTAGTATATTCACATGTATTATCTCATTTCCATACTTTCTTTTTTTAAGCAAACATAAAATAATTTTATCAGATACAACAAAAATTAAAACATAACAAAAGTATCACATATAATGTTATATTCCCATTTAAATATAACATAGAAAAATACTACAAAATAAGAAATACAAAACCAAAACCTAGATAAGATTTTATTTATTATGATGGGTGTGCTTGCCTGTTCATAAGTTCATTACAGTCTGGAACACAGGAAGATAATGCTACCCACATAGCTGCTGCACCATTTGATCCATTCCTTTCTGTTGCTTTTAACTGAGTTAAGATAGAAAACCCTAGTTTACACAAACTAGTTGTTGTGAATGGTGGTAATAGTAGGACACTCTTTCTACTTAACAAAGGAAAGTCTTCCTTTACCTTAATTCAAAATGCTGATAAATTTAAGGTCTCATAATCATTCTTCAATGTATATGAAGAACTAAGCTAAGATAATTCATTCTCTTCTTCAGGCACCAGTTATTAACTAAGCCCAGTTATTGATTCTGGGTTTCAAAAAGCAAACTGATTTTTTTTTTTTTTTTTTTTTGAGACGGTCGCCAGGCTGGACTGCAGTGGCACGATCTCGGCTCACTGCAACCTCTGCCTCCCAGGTTCAAGTGATTCACCTGCCTCAGCCTTCCAAGTAGCTGGGACTAGAGGCGCACACCACTACACCCAGCTAATTTTTGTATTTTTAGTAGAGACGGGGTTTCACCATGTTGGCCAGGATGGTCTTGATCTCCTGAGCTCGTGATCTGCCCGCCTCAGCCTCCCAAAGTGCTGGGATTACAGGCGTGAGCCAAGGCACCTTGCCTCAAGTAGATCTTTTACCCAACTATTTTCCCTGAATGTTTCAAATTTTTCTTCTGGAAAGAAATGGTTAAAAATTTGAGATAAAGAAGTGAGATTCAACAATGTCTCTAATTTTATTTCTTTCAAAATGTTTCCATTAATAATATTCTCTTCAATATGTTGCAAAAATCTTGGAAACGTAGTAGCTAGGACAGTTACTTGTAAGTCTTGCTTGCCATAACAATAATGTCTTTCGAAATCCCTGGATATGTTTGACATGTTGGAATACATCACTGTTTTTCCCCCGTGGTTTTAAATTCAGTTTATTAAGAATACCAAAAATACCAGTTAAATATGCCAATTTTTTAATCCAAATGTCATCTTCAAAAATATTTGCCAAATGAGATTTTTTTCAATGAGAAAAAAAGTCAATCTGATTCCTGAGCTCATAAACCCTGCTTAGTATTTTCCCTTGAGACAACCAACGAACTTTGGTATGACACAGAAAGTGGGTACGGTTAGTTCCAATCTCTGAACAAAATGTTTCAAGAAGCTGGTTATTCAGTGAGTTTCCTTTAATAAAACTGACAACTTCACTGCATTTTTCAGTACTTCCATGAGATTCTGTGGAATTTCTCTGGATGCTAAACCTTCATGATGTATAAAACAATGATTCCACACAGTACAACTATTAGTCACTTCTCGTAATTTTTTAATGACTCTGCTGTGTTTTCCAGTTACTTTTGCTGTGACGTCACCTGCAATTCCTTTACAGTTTTTCCAGTTTAATTTATATTGACCAACTATGTGCCTTTCTAATCCTGTAAACATATCTAATCTACTTGGGTGTGAGGTTAAATTTAAAAAACACAAAAGACCCTCCATAAAATCATCTTTCCACGCATATCTGACATAAACTGAATGTCTTGTGCAGCTGCCAATATCATCAGTGCTTTCATCACACTGCATTGCAAAATCTATACCAGACTGTTACGGAGTAATAAGCATTGTTTTTAAACGTTCTGCAATACTACAAATCCAAAGAGATAATTGTGTTATCATTAGATATGGTTTTTAATTTATCAGCTGATTTCTCATCAAAAATCATATGCATTGTATCCAAACATGCTGGAAGAATAATTTTTTCAGCAGCTGTGTTAGCTATGTTCTTTTTGCCACATGATATGCAACTAAATATGATGATATGGCTTTCTCACTAACAGTAGTAGAACAACTAAGAAATTGTGTTGATCATTTTATGTCTTTTTTCTTTCTTCGAAAATATTCAAGAGGCTTATCAATAAGTTCAGCATGCTGAATTTCTAAGTGCCTTTTTAATTTAGGTTTTAAGCTTTCATTTGCAAGAATATTATTACAAATAACACACTGAGGTCTGTCATTTTCAATGGGCTTTTCACATTTGATAAAGCCATATTTTAAGTAATCATAATAGCGTCTTGCACTTAAGTTTTTCTTTTTGAAATGAGGCTCAAATGAAGCTTCAGTTTGCAGATTAGAGTCTGTATTTTTCTCAGTATTGTCACTATTCACACTTCCAAATTCAACAGATGAACTTGAACATGCTTCTGTATATTTCATTTCATGATTCCTCTTTCTTTTAATAAAGAAATTATGCATTTAATAGCAA
This sequence comes from Gorilla gorilla gorilla, assembly GCF_029281585.2. Lineage (NCBI taxonomy): Eukaryota > Metazoa > Chordata > Mammalia > Primates > Hominidae > Gorilla > Gorilla gorilla. The sequence goes on from NC_073233.2 coordinate 16,808,462, forward strand.
TTTTTTCCAGTTTGATTAAAATGGTATAATTGGTACTAACTCAAAAAAGAAAAAAATACACATTATATATAGTTTAGATGACATCTTTTCAAAAACTACACTCAAAGTTTGCAATTGAATCTCAGTTGAATATCTCTAGCTTCAAGTCATTGTAATATAAAACTTGACTGCACAACATTCACTTTGCTAATATGAAAACCAAGCGAGACACCCAAGAGCAAATGACTGAAAACCACTTCTTAGCCAACATACATTGTATTAATCATATCCCCTCCATTAAATACCTTTCTCACATATTGAAATTGACCTCAGTATTCCTTGCAACATGCACAATTCAGGCAAAGGATCCATGCAAAGCACTTTGATATTTTACACTTTTTAAATTATACTTTAAGTTCTGGGATACATGTGCAAAACGTGCAGGTTTGTTACATACGTATACACATGCCATGTTGATTTGCTGCACCCATCAACCCGTCATCTACATTAGATATTTCTCCTAATGCTATCCCTCCCCCATCCCCCCACCCCCCAACAGGCCCCAGTGTGTGATGTTCTCCTCCCTGTGTCCATGTGTTCTCATTGTTCAACTCCCACTTATGAGTGAGAACATGTGGTGTTTGGTTTTCTGCTCCTCTGTTAGTTTGCTGAGAATGATGGTTTCCAGCTTCATCCATGTTCCTGCAAAGGACATAAACTCATCCTTTTTTATGGCTGCATAGTATTCCATGGTGTATATGTGCCACATTTTCTTTATCCAGCCTATCATTGATGGGCATTTGGATTGGTTCCAAGTCTTTGCTATTGTGAACAGTGCTGCAATAAACATACGTGTGCATGTGTCCTTACAGTAGAATGATTTATAATCCTTTGGGTATATACCCAGTAATGGGATCGCTGGGTCAAATGATATTTCTGGTTCTAGATCCTTAAAGAATCACCACACTGTCTTCCACAATGGTTGAACTAATTTACACTCCCACTAACAGTGTAAAAGCATTCCTATTTCTCCACATCCTCTCCAACATCTGTTGTTTCCTGACTTTTTAATGATCACCATTCTAACTGGTGTGAGATGGTATCTCATTGTGGTTTTGATTTGCATTTCTCTAATGACCAGTGATGATGAGCATTTTTTCATATGTTTATTGGCCACATAAATGTTTTCTATTGAGATGTGTCCTATTCATATCCTTCACTGACTTTTTGATGGGGTTGTTTTTTCTGAGGGCTGCCTGTTTACTCTGATGACAGTTTCTTTTGCTGTGCAGAAGCTCTTTAGTTTAATTAGATCCCATTTGTCAATTTTGACTTTTGTTGCCATTGCTTTTGGTGTTTTAGACATGAAGTCTTTGCCCATGCCTATGTCCTGAATGGTATTGCCTAGGTTTTCTTCTAGGGTTTTTATGGTTTTAGGTCCTACATCTAAGTCTTTAATCCATCTTTAGTTAATTTTTGTATAAGGTGTAAGGAAGGGGTCCATTTTCAGTTTACTGCATATGACTAGCCTGTTTTCCCAACACCATTTATTAAATAGGGAATCCTTTCCCCATTGCTTGTTTTTGTCAAGTTTGTCAAAGAGCAGATGGCTGTAGATGTGTGGCATTATTTCTGAGGCCTCTGTTCTGTTCCGTTGGTCTATATTTCTGTTGTAGTACCAGTACCATGCTGTTTTGGTTACTGTAGCCTTGTAGTATAGTTTGAAGTCAGGTAGTGTGATGCCTCCAGCTTTGTTGTTTCTGCTTAGGATTGTCTTCACTATATGGGCTCTTTTTTGGTTCCAAATGAAATTTAAAGTAGTTTTTTCTAATTCTGTGAAGAAAGTCAATGGTAGCTTGTTGGGGATAGCATTGAACCTATAAATTACCTTGGGCAGCATGGCCATTTTCACGGTATTGATTCTTCCTATCCATGAGCATGGAATGTTTTTCTGTTTGTTTGTGTCCCCTCTTATTTCCTTGAGCATTGGTTTGTAGTTCTCCTTGAAAAGGTCCTTCACATCCCTCGTAAGTCCTTTTCCTAGGTATTTTATTCTCTTAGTAGCAATTGAGAATGGGAGTTCACTCATGATTTGGCTCTGTTTGTCTATTATTGGTGTATAGGAATGCCTGTGATTTTTGCACACTGATTTTGTGTCTTGAGACTTTGCTAAAGTTTCTTATCAGCTAAGGAGATTTTGCGCTGAGATGATGGGATTTTCTAAATATACAGTCATGTCATCTGCGAAGAGAGACAATTTGACTTCCTCTCTTGTTATTTGAATACCCTTTATTTCTTTCTCTTGCCTGATTGCCCTGGCCAGAACTTCCAATACTATGTTGAGTAGGAGTGGTGAGAGAGGGCATCCTTGTCTTGTGCCGGTTTTCAAAGGGAATGCTTCCAGTTTTTGCCCATTCAGTATGATATTGCCTGTGGGTTTGTCATAAATAGCTCTTATTATTTTGAGATACGTTCCATCAATACCTAGTTTATTGAGAGTTTTTAGCATGAAGGGGTGCTGAATTATATCAAAGGCCTTTTCTGCATCTGTTCAGATAATCATGTGTTTTTTGTCATTGGTTCTGCTTATGTGATGGATTACATTTATTGATTTGCATATGTTGAACCAGGCTTGCATCCCAGCTATGGAGCCAACCTGATCGTGGTGAATAAGCTTTTGGATGTGCTGCTGGATTTGGTTTGCTGGTATTTTATTGAGGATTTTCCTATCAATGTTCATCAGGGATATTGGCCTGAAATTTTCTTTTTCTGTTGTGCCTCTGCCAGGTTTTGGTATCAGGATGATGCTGGCCTCATAAAATGAGTTAGGGAGGAGTCCCTCGTCTTCTATTGTTTGGAATAGTTTCAGAAGGAATGGTACCAGCTCCTCTTTGTACCTCTGGTAGAATTTGGCTGTGAATCTGTCTGGTTCTGGGCTTTTTTTGGTTGGTAGGCTATTCATTACTGCCTCAATTTCAGAACTTGTTATTGGTCTATTCAGGGATTTTACTTCTTCCTGGGTTAGTCTTGAGAGGGTGTGTGTGTCCAGGAATTTATCCATTTCTTCTAGATTGTTTAGTGTATTTGCGTAGAGGTGTTTATAGTATTCTCTGTTGGTAGTTTATATTTCTGTGGGATTAATGGTGATACCCCCTTTATCATTTTTTATTGCGTCTATTTGATTCTTCTGTCTATTCTTCTTTATTAGTCTGGCTAGTGGTCTATCTATTTTGTTGATCTTTTCAAAAAACCGGCTCCTAGATTCATTGATTTTTTTGAAGGTTTTTTTTTATGTCTCTATCTCATTGCTGCTCTGATCTTAGTTATTTCTTGCCTTCTGCTAGGTTTTGAATTTGTTTGCTCTTGCTTCACTAGTTCTTTTAATTGTGATGTTAGGGTGTCGAGTTTAGATCTTTCCTGCTTTCTCCTGTGGCCATTAAGTTCTATAAATTTCCCTCTAAACACTGCCTTAGCTGTGTCTCAGAGATTCTGGTATGTTGTGTGTCTGTTCTCATTGGTTTCAAAGAACTTATTTATTTCTGCCTTAATTTTGTTATTTACCAGGTAGTCATTCAGGAGCAGGTTGTTCAGTTTCTATGTAGTTGTGCAGTTTTGAGTGAGTTTCTTAATCCTGAGTTCTAATTTGATTTCACTGTGGTCTGAGAGACTGTTTGCTATGATTTCCATTCTTTTGCATTTGCTGAGGAGTGTTTTATTTCCAATTATGTGGTCTATTTTAGAATAAGTGTGATGTGGTACTGAGAAGAATGTATATTCTATTGATTTGGGGTGGAGAGTTCTGTAGATGTCTGTTAGGTCTGCTTGGTCCAGAGCTGAGTTTGAGTCCTGAATATCCTTGTTAATTTTCTGTCTCGTTGATCTGCCAGTGGGGTGTTAAAGTCTCCCCCTATTATTGTGTGGGAGTCTAAGTCTCTTTGTAGGTCTCTAAGAACTTTATGAATCTGGGTGCTTCTGTATTGGGTGCGTATATATTTAGGCTAGTTAGCTCTTCTTGTTGCGTTGATCCCTTTAACATTATGTAATGCCCTTCTTTGTCGCTTTTGATCTTTGTTGGTTTAAAGTCTGTTTCATCAGAGACTAGGATTGCAACCCCTGCTTTTTTTTTTTTTTTTTTTTGCTTTCCATTTGCTTGGTAAATATTCCTCCATCCCTTTATTTTGAACCTATGTGTGTCTTTGCAAGTGAGATGGGTCTCCTGAATACCGATGCGTCTTGACTCTTCATCCAATTTGCCAGTTTGTGTCTTTTAATTGGGGCATTTAGCCTGTTTACATTTAAGGTTAGTATTGTTATGTGTGAATTTGATTCTGTTATTATGATGCTAGCTGATTATTTTGCCCGTCAGTTGATACAGTTTCTTCATAGTGTCGATGGTCTTTACAATTTAGTATGTTTGCAGTGGCTGGTACTGGTTGTTCCTTTCCATGTTTAGTGCTTCCTTCAGGAGCTCTTGTAAGGCAGGCCTGGTGGTGACAAAATCTCTCAGCATTTGCTTGTCTGTAAAGGATTTTATTTCTCTTTTGCTTTTGAAGCTTAGTTTGGCTGATATGAAATTCTGGGTTGAAAATTCTTTTCTTCAAGAATGCTGAATATTGGCCCCCACTCTCTTCTGGCTTGTAGGGTTTCTGCAGAGAGATCTGCTGTTAGTCTGATGGGCTTCCCTTTGCGGGTAACCCAACCTTTCTCTCTGGCTGCCCTTAACATTTTTTCCTTCATTTCAACCTTGGTGAATCTGATGATTATGTGTCTTGGGGTTGCTCTTCTTGGGGAATATCTTCGTGGTGTTCTCTGTATTTCCTGAATTTGAATGTTGACCTGTCTTGCTAGGTTGGGGACGTTCTCCTGGATGATATTCTGAAGAGTGTTTTCCAACTTGGTTCCATTCTCCCTGTCACTTTTAGGAACATCAATCAAATGTAGGTTTGGTCTTTTCACATAGTCCCATATTTCTTGGAGGCTTTGTTTATTCCTTTTCATTCTTTTTTCTCTCATCTTCACACTTTATTTCATTAAGTTGGTCTTCAATCTCTGATATCCTTTCTTCCGCTTGATAGATTCGGGTATTGTTACTTGTGTATGCTTCACGAAGTTCTTGTGCTGTGTTTTTCAGCTCCATCAGGTCATTTATGTTCTTCTCTAAACTGATTATTCTGGTTAGCAATTTGTCTAACCTTTTTTCAAAGTTCTTAGCTTCCTTGCATTGGGTTAGAACATGCTGCTTTAGCTCGGAGGAGTTTGTTATTACATACCTTCTGAAGCGTACTTCTGTCAATTGGTCAAACTCATTCTCCATCCAGTTTTATTCCCTTGCTGGTGAGGAGTTGTGATCCTTTGAAGGGGAAGAGGCATTCTGGTTTTTGGAATTTTCAGCCTTTTTGTGCTGATTTTTTCCTCATCTTTGTGGATTTATGTACCTTTAGTCTTTGATGTTGGTGATCTTCAGATGGGGTTTTGGCGTGGACGTCCTTTTTGTTTATGTTGATGGTATTCCTTTCTGTTTGTTAGTTTTCCTTGTAACAGTCAGTCCCCTTTGCTGCAGATCTGCTGGAATTTGCTGGAGGTCCACTCCAGACCCTGTTTTCCTGGTTATCACCAATGGAGGCTGCAGCACAACAAAGATTGCTGCCTGTTTCTTCCTCTGGAAGCTTCGTCCCAGAGGGGCACACACCAGAGGTCAGCTGGAGCTCTCCTGTAGGAAGTGTCTGTCCATCCCTGCTGGGAGGTGTCTCCCAGTCAGGAGGCACAGGGGTCAGGGGCCCACGTGAGGAGGCACTCTGTCCCTTAGCAGAGCTCAAACGCTGTGCTGGGAGATCTGCTGCTCTCTTCAGAGCTGGCAGGCAGGAACGTTTAAGTCTGCTGAAGCTGCGCCCACAGCCGCTGCTTCCCCCAGATGCTCTGTCCCAGGGAGATGTGAGTTTTAACTATAAGCCTCTGAGTAGGGCTGCTGCCTTTCTTTCAGAGATGCCCTGCCCAGAGAGGAGGAATCTAGAGAGGCAGTCTGGCTACAGCAGCTTTGCCGAGCTGTGGTGGGCTCCATCCAGTTCGAACTTCCCTGTGGCTTTGTTTACACTATGAGGGGAAAACTGCCTACTCAAGCCTCAGTAATAGTGGATGCCCCTCCCCCAACCAAGCTCAAGCATCCCAGGTAGACTTCAGACTGCTGTGCTGGCAGCAAGAATTTCAAGTTAGTGGATCTTAGCTTGCTGGGCTCTGAGGAGGTGGGATCTGCTGAGCTAGACCACTTGGCTCCCAGGCTTCAGCTCCCTTTCCAGGGGCATGAATGGTTCTGTCTCACTGGTGTTCCAGGTGCCGCTGGGGTATGAAAAAACTCCTGCAGCTAGCTTGGTGTCTTCCCAAATGGCTCCCCAGTTTTGTGCTTGAATCCCAGGGCCCTGGGGGTGTAGGCAGCCGAGGGAATCTCATCTGGGTTGCGAAGACTGTGGGAAAAGTGTAGTATCTGGGCTGGAGTGCACCGTTCCTCATGGCACAGTCCCTCACGGTTTCCCTTCACTAGGGGAAGGAGTTCCCCAACTCCTTGTACTTCCTGGGTGAGGCGACACCCCACCCTGCTTCAGCTCGTCCTCTGTGGGCTGCACCCACTGTCTAACCAGTCCCAGTGAGATGAGCTGGATACCTCAGTTGGAAATGCAGAAATCACCTGCCTTCTGTGTTGATCTCACTGGGAGCTGCAGACTGGAGCTGTTCCTATTCCACCATCTTGCCAGCCACCTACATTTATTTATTTTTTTAAGTTTATTGTGACTCACAGAATTAATTTCATGCCTCACTAATGGGTCACACACATAGTATAAAAAGTACTCATAGAGAGACATGTTGTACCCTTTGCTGTGTTGGTGCCTCGAGTATGTCAGCTTGATGATGAAAGAGACTAGCTGATCTGCTAGACTGTTGACTTGTATAAGAATATCTTGAAGTGGTAGGAATGTATCTTAAATTTTCATTCCTGATACTTTTTCATGGGAAGCGTTTTTAAGAGTGCCAGCTATGCTCTGATCTAGTGAGGAGCCAATGAGGTTTTCCATGGCTAGGTCAAATATCAGGTTGGAGCTGATGATATATTTTTATGGAACTCTCCTGGAGTGCATCCTTGACCTCCAGCTCAGCTGCTGCGACCCGGCCAGACCCAGGACCACAAGCCTGACATCTCTCCAGTGGAGCTGCAGTTGGGCTTGCCCCCGATTCCCTCTGAAACACCACGTCCCCATACTCTCTTCTAATTTCTTTTGCAAAGAAGACTGAAAGCCAGCTTATCTAGTAGGCACATTAGGGACCAGCCATATAAAAAAGTATTAATTTTAATTTCTTTTAAAAATAGAAAAAAATGAATATAAAATATGTAACAATGAACCCAAACTGGATTATATTTGTCTTTATACTCATGAATTCATAAAATATAATTTTAAGTATTATTTTATGGAGGAAGGAGCTCAGGGAGACAAAAGTATTGGGAACTCACGAAAGCCATAAATAATTTGGCCCTGATTTTGGCCCCGATAGGACCCTGACTCATTGGCCATTTTGGTGCATTGACTTGCTGTGTAAATTTGGATATGTTTCTTAATATAAGAGTTTTTTTTCTGCCAGAAAAATGGGAAGAAAAATTTCTGTACCCGCTTATTTCCCAGGGCTTTTGTTAAGACAAAGGTAATAACTCTGACAGTGTCTAAACTTTTCAGAAGATTGGTTTATATAATAGGACTATTTCAATTGCACATAACAGGTATCCATCTCAAATCAACATAGAAAGAAAGGAAATATATTGGTGGTCATAACTGAAAACTCTAGGTTTCAGCTTTAAGTGTAGCTGGCTCAGGAAACCCAAAAATTTTGCCAGGAATCTGTTTCTCTCTTTTCCTCTCTTGTGAGCCTGCTTCTCTCTATGATGAATTTCTTTCCTAGCACACTTTTCCCACATGTTGAAAGAATCTCAAAGACTCCAGGTTTTCAGAATCCTTAAGCTTGTGACCTCAGAAGAAGAGACTCCTCCTAGAGCCCCACCTGTTCCTCAGAGGACTCCAACTGCTCCTTGCTTGGGCATCTTGGGCATCCCTGTGTCCAGGGGATGGGTCTTCTGTCTGGCCAGCTTATCATATTTGCCCCTCTTCCTCCCTATTACTTGAGTGGCAGTCCCACAAGTCTCCCTTGGAAGCAAGGGCAGAACCATTTCTAAATGAAGAAACACAAGCAGACCAAATAACATGTCCATTCCAGGGCTGTATCAGTCTGAGGCATTGTTAAAATTATCCCTCTTGCAGGATGTTAGAACCAATTGAGATTCATTCAGAACCTCTACTTAATTTTCCAGATGTGAGTTCTGTGTATGCCCATCAGGGTTTAGTAGAGACTGCACAGACTCATTTAATTGTCACAAAACCTGTGAGGCAATTATTAGCTCTACTTCTACAGATAATAAATGTAAAAAATTATTGAGAGCTTGCCATAAACTAAGCACTTTGCTAAAAACCCTACATATATCTAATAAAAATTCCATGAGGTGCTGAGTCTGTTGAGGTTCTTTAGATTGTAAGCAACAGAAACCAAATCTAGCTAGTCAGGAAAAGAACAAATGAATTGAAAGAATGATAGAGTATCTAATGGATACCCTGTCAGAGGAAGGATTGAACAATCAAAACTTGGAAGGACAAGAACCCATTCTTGCCTGATCTTGTCCCCTTAGAAGGTGGATTTGGGGATAAACCTGGTGCAGCACTACTGGCTCCTAGCCCCTATTATCACTCTGTTCCAAATACCACGTTTCAGGGTGGGAGAATCTGATTGGCCTATCTTGGGTCAGGTGTATATCCCTGGACCAATCAGGTTGAAGGTCCCTGTAACATAGGCATGGCCACCAGGCTCTCTCAGCTTTATATAGGAGCTGTGCTCAGAGAAATGGAATCCCTGTGAGCTGATTGGTCACTCAAAGGGTGATAACTGCAAGCACACAATTCTATCATTCAGGGCTTTGGCACATTGAAAAGTGGGTAATTGAAGAGCATTTAATGAGGGGATTAAGTGAGAAGAGTTTAGGGAAAGCAACAAAGGATGTTGCAGTATCTTGGGGCTAGTGAGTGTGGGAGCTGTTACCATCCCAGGCCTGAAGGGGAAAGAGGAGGTAGTGGCTTCTGGAACCTATGGAAAGAGCTGTCAAAAGGCTGCCTGAAAGTAGTTTCAGTCTCTGGGAGAGGGTCATAACCAACCCTTAGCAACCCAGCGGTGTGGGTACCAGGGGAATAAGCACCAAGATGTCACTCTCCTCCCACCTTCCCATTTCATGGGTGCAACTAGAAGCCAGAGGGCAAAGGAGTCCCTGGATGTGGTTCATATAGGCCAGCCTCCTGGGACACAGGTCAGGGTAGAGAGGGATGAGAGCACATATGGAAGGGCAAATAGAAGACATCCAAGACAATAATACAAATCTCAGTTTACAGATGAATAATCTAAGGCTTGAAGGACTTAGTGACTTCTTTAGATTCACACAGTCAACTCAAGGGAGGAGCTAGGACTTGAACTCAGCAAGTCTGACTCTGGAACCTGTGCTCTTAACCACTAGGCTCTATCATCTCTCAGATGAAGACCCTGAATTCAGACAGCAGATTGACTGTGCACAGCTCGGATGAATTACGTTATCTCACTGATCCGCTTGTAGTATCACCTCTTAGCTGCGGCAACAACAAGAGCTCCTAGTCCTGCTTCCCAGAATGGTGCTGGAAGATTCACACTTGCCATTTTCCCTCTAGGCTCTCCCACTGGGATTCGCAGATCTACAGAGTGGTTTGAAATATCAGAGGCAGCCCAAGTAGAGTCCAAGCTTCTTGCCACCAGGCAGGCACCTCTACTCTCCTGTGAGTAGGGATATGATTGAGATTTAAATTGAACTTCAATTAAGTCTCTCCTCTCTTAGTCCTCAGGGGGGCATTCTCATGCCTGGACTAATGCATTTCTGAGAGCTAATACCATTATCAGCTGCCTGTTCATCTCATATAAGTAGGCCTATTAGCGCCTCATCTGTCTTGCCTCCTGTTTCCTGCCACTGCTTAGAGCCCCCAGACAAGAGCACTTCCAATCAGGCATGCAGAGGGAAATATCATTAACAGTTATAATATTATCTGTATGGTTTTATTTCATGTCCCATTATTTTCTAGCTCTTTAGCTAATAATAGGTTATATCTGTTATACATTTAATGTATGCTAGGTACTGCACTGGAATGTCTCACTTCATGTTGACAATAAACCTAGGAGGTAGGTAATATTTAATCCCCACTTTACAGATGAAGAAACCGAAGCTTATAGGGCTTAAGTATGCCTAAGGTGACATAATTAATAGACAGCAGATCCAAGATTTGAACCCAGATGGACTGGCTCCAGAGCTAATACCACTTAATCATGATGCTTCTTAGAACCCTACATGGCCTGTATTCATAAAATAGTTGATTCTAGACACTCTTCTCCCCTTTCAAAGGTGAAATTTTGATTTGTTTGTGGAATGGGGTGTGGTGGAGACTACTAGTGATCACCAAATACCAATGTGTTCTTATAAAGTCCCTATTTCTGTTGCAGTTGATTTGGAGTTATGTGATGTGTAGCCCATCAGAAGTAAGCAGAAAACTCTGTGCCGTTTTCTATCCTGGAAATAACACCCCCGCCCCCTGGCCCCGCTGCGTTATCAGCCACTCCTCTTCACTCCTTTCTATGGCTCCAGAAGTGAAGAGCTCTGAAATGCCTAAATTGCCAGATGTGAACATCTTTACCGCTTGGAGAAATCCACACAAGAGTTACCTGACCTGCCTTGGATGGTGACATGAGTGAGAAATAAACCTTTGTTGGGTTAGACTGCTAAGATTTAAACTTAAAAGTGTTTTTTTAATGTTTAGTTTTTGTGGCTACATAGTAGGTGTATATGTTTATGGGGTATATAGGATCTTTTGATATGTGCATACAATGTATAATAGTCACATCAGGGTAAATGGAGTATCATCACCTCAAACATTTATTCTTTCTTTGTGTTACAAACAATCCCATTACACAATTTTAGTAATTTAAAATATATAATTAAATTATTGTTAATGATAGCCACGCTGTTGTACTGTCAAATTCTAGATCTTATTTCTTTCTATTTTTTGTACCCACTGATCAATCTCTCTTCCCCCTCACCCCACCAACTACCCTTCCAGCCCTCAGTAACCATCATTCTGCTCTCTATCTCCATGATTCAATTGTTTTAGTTTTTAGCTCTCACGAATAAGTGAGAACATGTGAAATTTGTCTAACTGTGTCTGGCTTATTTCACTTAACATAATGACCTCCAGTTCTATCCATATTTTTGCAAATGACAGGATCTCATTTTTTTATGACTGAATAGTACTCCATTGTGTATATGTATTACATTTTCTTTATCCCTTTGTCTATTGATGGACACTTAGGTTGTTTCCAAATCTTGGCTATTGTGAAAAGACACTGAGATTTTTGAGTTAATTTATTACTAGGGTATAGTTTATCATACTATGACTAATATAAATATCATACTAAGACAGATATAGGTACATTGAAATAGGGCAGTGCTATAATAGCTGATGGTGTGCTGAGAGGAAGACTGGTGTTGGAGACCAGAAATATGTCAATGCATGTTATGTTGTGCCAAAATATTGTTAACCAATCTAACTTGGGAGGCAAGCTTCATGTTTACTTATATAGCATCTCTAGGAAAAGAGACTGAAAAACAGAATATTAGTAGATGTGTTGGCTACTATTTCTGCATTTGGCAAGTACTACAAGAAAACTTCAGAATAGGACTGGCCAGAGACTTGCAGAATGGATAATACATGATCCAACTATATGCTGCATATAAGAGACACGTGTTTGATTCAAAAACAGAAATAGGTTCAAGGTAAAAGAATGGGAAAACATATATCAGGCAAAAAGTAACCAAAAGAAAGCTGGAGTGGCTATACTAATATCAGACAAAATAGACTTTAAGACAAAAATTGTTATCAGAGACAAAGAACAGTTTTATAATTATAAATAAATCAATTTGTCAAGAAGATATAAAAATTATAAACATATATGCACCTAACAACAGAGACCCAAAATACATGAAACAGAAACTGACAGAATTGATACAATAATGGCTGAAGACTTCAATACACCACTTTCAATAATGGATAGAGCAACTAGACAGAAAATCAATATGGGAATAGAGACTAAATAACAATATAAACATACTAGATCTAATAGCAATATAACCCTTCACTCAAAAACAACTGACTATACATTCTTCTTAAGTGCACGTGGAGAATTCTCCAGTTTAGACCATATGTCAGGTCATTAAACAAGTTTCAATAAATTTAAAAGTTCTGAAATAATATAAAGTATGTTTCCTAACCACACAGAATGAAATTAGAAATCAATAACAGAGGGAAATTCACAAATATATGGAAATTAAAGAACATTTCTGAATAATCAATGAGTCAAAGAAGAAATCACAGACAAAACTAGAAAATACTTTGAGATGAATGAAAATGAAAACATGACATACCAAAACTTATGGGATGAAACCAAAGCAGTGCTTAGAGAATATTATAGCTATAAACACCCAAATTGAAAAAAGGACAAAGAACTCAAATTAGTAACCTCAACTTCTACCTTAAGGAACTAGAAAAACAAGAGCAAACTAAACCCAGAACAAGCAGAAGGAGGAAACCAATAAAGATTAGAGCAGAAAGAAATGAAATGTAAATAGAAAAGAATAGAGAAAAAAAAAACAAACCCAAAAGTTGGTTCTTTGAAAAGGTCAACAAAATTAACAGACCTTTACCTTGACTGACAGAGAGAGAGAGAGAGAGAGAGAGCAGAGAGAGAGAGAGAGAGACAGAGAGAGAGAGACAGAATCAAATTATTAAATCAAGAATGAAAGAGGGGATGTTGCTACCGACCTTGCAAAAATGGAAAGGAATATAAGGCAACATTATGAACACTTGTGTGCTAATGAGTTAGATAATCTAGATAAAATGAACAGATTCCTAGAAAGACACAAATTACTGAAATTGACTCAAGAAGAAATAGAAAATTGGAACAGACCTGTAACAAGTAAAGAGATTGAATTAGTGATTAAAAGTACTTGCCACAAAGAAAAGTAGATGACAAATGGCCTCACTGGTGAATTTTATAATACCTAGTATTAAAGAGTTAAGCCCAATACTTCACAAATACTTCCAAAAATTATAAGAGGAGAGAACATTTTCCAAGTCATTCTATGAGGCAGTATTACTTTGATACCAAAGGCAGAACAAAATATCACAAGCAAAAACCAATATTCCATATAAATATAGATGCAAAATCCTCATAAAAATACCGGGAAACTGAATCAGCAACATATAAAAAGTATTTTATACCATGACAAAGCAGGACTTATGGCAGGAATGCAAGATTGATTCAACATGCAAAAATCAATAAATGTAATATGCCATATTAATAGTATAAAGGACAAAAACCACATTATCATCTTAACAGATGAAGAAAAAGCATTTGACAAAAACCAGCACCTTTTCATGGTCAAAACACACAACAAAGTAGGAATTAGAAAGAAGCTTTCTTAATCTTCTAAAAAGCATATATGAAAACCTCACAGCTAACATCATACCTAAAGGTGAAAGAATAAAATCTTTCCCCTAAGATAGGAATGAAACAAGGATGTCCACTCTTGTTACTTCTATTCAACATTGTACTGGAGGTTGTAGTTAGGGAACTTAATCAAGAAAAAAATTGGCATCCATATTTGAAAGAAAGAAGTAGAATGATCTTTACTTGCAGATAACATCTTATTGAATATAGAATATCAAGGGAATCCACAAAAAAACTCTTAGAGCTAACAATGAGTTCAGCAAGGCTGCAGGATATAAGGTTAATATACAGAAATTGCTTGTATTTCTGTACACTAATAATGAACAATCCAAAAATGAAATTAAGAAAATAATTCCATTTACAGTAGCATCAAAAAGAATAATATATGTAGAGACAAACTTAACAAAAGAATTGCAATATTTGCACACTAAAAAAAGATGAAACACTGGTAAAGGAAATTAAAGAAGACCTAAATAAATGAAAAGACATCGCATATTCACAAATTTGAAGACTCAATATTGTAAGATGGCAGTACTCCCCAAACTGATGTATGGTTTCGAATAATATACAGTATGTTCCCTAACCACAACGGAATGAAATTAGAAAATCCCAGCCAGGTTTTTGCAGAAATTGACAAGCTGATAATAAAATTCATGTGGAAATACAAGGGATCCAGAATAGCCAAAATAATCTTGAGAAAGAAGAACAAAGTTGGGGCATTCACATTTTCAGGTTCAAAACTTACTACAAAGTGTAATAATAAAGATAGTGTGGTACTAGCATAAAGATAGATATATAAATCAATCAACAGAGAGTCCGGAAATTAGCCCACGTATTTATAGCCAATTGATTTTCAATAAAGGTGCCAAGACCATTCAATAGGGAATGAATAGTCTCTTCAACAAATGGAGCTGAGAAAACTGGATATCCATGCAAAAGAATGAAGTTGGACTACCACTCACACTGTACACAAAAATTAATTCAAAATTATCAAAGATCTAAACTTAAGAGCTAAAACTATAATACTCTTAGAAGAAAACATAGGTATACATGGCCTTGGATTATGCAATGATTTCTTACATATGATATCAAAAGCACAAGCAACAAAAGAAAAAACAGTCTTCATCAAAATTAAAGGACACCATTAAGTGTTTCAAAGAACACTATAGAGTGAAAAGACAACTCAGAACTTGAGAAAATATTTGCAAGTCATGTGTATCTGATAAACATCTAGTATCCAGAATATATAAAGAACTATTATAACTCAATAATAAAAAGAAATAACCTAATTTTTAAATGCACAAAGAATTTGATAGATGTTTTTTCCAAATAAGATACACAAATGGACAAGAAGCACATGAAAAGATGCTCAAAATCATTAGTCATTAGGGAAATGCAAATTAAACCTAAAATGGGATACCACTTCCTACTCACTAACATGACTGTGATTAAATAGAGACAATGACAAGCGCTGGTGAGGATGTGGAGAAATTGGAACCCTTACACACTGCTAGTGGGAAGTCATATGGTGTTACTAGTTTGGAAAATAGTTTGAAAGTTCGTCAAAATGTTAAACATACAATTCCTGTATGACCCATCAATTCCACTCTTAGGTACCTATCTAAGAGCTATAAAACACACACATTCCCATAAAAATCTGTATATAATTTTTCGTGGCACAATTATTTATAATAGCTCAAAAGTGGAAACAACCCTCATGTCCATCCACCGATGAACGGTTTAAAAAAAATAGTGTGTCTATACAATGGAATATGATTCATGCATATAAAGAAATAAAGTACTGATTCTCATTACAACATGGCTGAACCTCAAAAACATTAACTGAAAGAAATTGGACACAAAAGGCCGTGTATTATATTATTTCATTTATCTGAAATGTCTAGAATATGCAAATCCATATCCATATCGACAGATAGTAGATTAATGCTTTCTAGGAGAGAGGAGAAGTGGTAAATGGAGAGTGACTGTTAATGGTTCCAAGGTTTCTTTTGGGGCTGGTGATAATATTCTGAAATTAGATAGTGGTGATGGTTGCACAACTTTGTAAGTATAGTAAATACCACTGAGTTGTGTACACTTTAAAAACAGTGAATATCGTGGTATGCGAATTATGTCTAAATTTTAAAAAATTTAAAAAAGAGTTGCCTGTTTGCCAGTAGAAATTAACTAAAATAGAGAAAATTCAGAATACTGAGGCCTGTAGAATTGAAAAAATTGACTGTTTCTAGTTTCCGGATAGTAAGAGATGGAAATTTAAAAGGCTTTGCATAATAAGGCCCAAGAAAATGTCTCAGTTGATTAAAATCCCAGCTCATGCCTATAATCCCAGAACTTTCAGAGGCTGAAGTGGGAGGATTGTTTGAGTCCAGGAGTTCAAGACCAGCCTGGGCAATATAGTGAAACCCCGTCCCTACAAAAAAATTAAAAAACTAGCTGGGCAAAGTGGTGCACACCTGTAGTCTCAGCTAGTTGGGAAGCTTAGGTGGGAGGATTGTTTGAGCCCAGGAAGTTGAAGTTACAGCAAACCATGATCGTGCCACTGCACTCTACTCTGGATGACAGAGCAAGATCCTGTCTCAGAAAAAAAGAAAAAAAAAAAAAAAGAAAATATCTGATTAAAGGTGCATTCCTTTGTTCTAGCTAGCTTCAAGTTAGACACTATCATATTGAAAGACAGAGGGAGCAGGGGGACAAGAAGGCGAAAGGTAAAGCAAGTTGGAAAACTGTATCTTACAAAAGCAACCTTGAGTGTGGATATTGGCAAATAGATCAGATGCTTACCAAATTTTTGAGGAAACAGTATTGTCAAAGAAACCACAAGGCTGTATAAAAAGCGTTAGTCCATTAGCTAAGCCTTAAAGCAACCTCTGGTAGGAAGTTGCACATCCCCTAAAGAGAGTATTCTCCCTAACTCCCTCTTTACATGTGGTCAAGCAGTATCAGGGTCCAGGAGGAAGCCCCTCAGAGTGTGGTGCCAAGGATCACAAAGAATAGTGGAGGAGGGAGTTCCTGCTCTAGGCTAGGCAGCCTTTATAACATCTGCCCATTGGTATTTCAGCACTGTCACAGGCAGTGACTACTGTGGGTCTGTTAGTCTTCCCCTTTCTGAATGGAAGTTATCCTGTTCCTGTTATTGTAGTTATCCTATTCTTGTTCTATTATCGCATATTTGTATGCTGTCATGGTGTGTTAGTCTGTTCTTATGCTGCTAATAAAGACATACCAGAGACTGGGTAATTTACAAGAAAAGAGGTTTAATGAACTTACAGTTCCACATGGCTGGGGCAGCCTTACAATCATGGTGGAAGACAGAGGAAAAGCAAAGGGACATCTTACATGTCAGCAGGCAAGAGAGCTTGTGCAGGGGAATTCCTCTTTATAAAACCATCAGATCTTGTGAGACTTATTCACTATTATGAGAACAGCCTGAGAAAAGACCCAACCCCATGATTCAATTAGCTCTCACCAAGCCCCTCCCATGACATGTGGGAATTATGGGAGCTACAATTCCAGATGAGATTTGGGTGGGGACACAGCCAACCCATATCACATGGATATGAGGCAGACATCTTGACTTTTCAGTTCACAGGTGTAAGAGAAGCCATGACTTTTCCTGATAGAGAGGACTAAGAAATGCAAAGCTATAATAGATTGGACTTTGGATTGTCTTTCGTGAGGAGTGGTGGAAGATGCTCTACCTTCAGGACGAAGGGAACAAAGGGATATTTAATGGCCAGAAGAGTGAACTGCAGTGGAGACTGTTGTTGCTCACCAAGTTGGCTCACATGTGCTTCTCTAAATTTCCCAGCCTAAGGTGTTGTCCAGTAATTTTCCTTTCTTGTAATATCTTTCTGAGCTTTTGGAATCAATGTTTTGTGGGCCTTATAAAATGAGTTTGAATGTTTCCCTTCTTCCATTTTCTGGACACACCTCTGCAGGCCAGTATTAATTATCCCTTAAATTTTTGTGAAGCAATCTGGGCATATAGTTTTCTTTTTGGAAACAGTTTTAATTTCAGATTTGATTTCTTTGATAGATATAGGGCTATTGGTATTTTAAAATTTCTTCTTGCGGCAATTTTGGCAAATTGTATTTTAAGAAACATATGTTTCACATAGATTTTCTAATTTACTGGCATAAATATTGGTGTATAGAATGCCAATCTATTGGCATAAAGTTTTTTCTAACATCCTCTCATTATCTTTTTAATGTCTGTAAGGCAGGTAGTGATATTCTCTTTTTAAAGCCTGGTTTTTGTATTTATGTTTTTTTCTCTCTCTTGCTCTCTCTTTTCTTGAATTGTCTTGCTAGGAGTTTATTAAGTGTATTAATCTATTCAAAGAATAAACTTTTGACTGTTGATTTTCTCTATTAAATGTCTGTTTTCTATTTCATTGATCCTGCTCTGTATTCCTCTCTTCTATTTTTTGAGGGGGTTAATTTTCTGTTTTTGTTTTTGTTTTTGTTTTAGCTTTTTTCCTATTATTTAAACATATATTTTAAAGAAAGATTTTTCTTACATAGAGACAGGGTCTCACTATGTTGCCTAGGCTTGTCTCAAACCTCCAGGTTTGGCCTCCCAAAGTGCCGGGATTACAAGTGTGAGTCACCATGCCTGGCCATTTTTCTAGTTTTTTGAGTTGAGAACTTAGATCATTGGTTGGTTTTTGTTTTTGTTTTTTTTGAGATGGAGTTTTGCTCTGTTGCTCAGGCTGCAGTGCACTGGTGCGATCTCGGCTCACTGCAACCTCCACCTCCTGGGTTCAAGCAGTTCTCCTGCCTCAGCCTCCCGAGTAGCTGGGATTACAGGCACCCACTACCACTCCCGGCTAATTTTTGTATTTTTAGTAGAGACGGGATTTCACCATTTCAGCCAGGCTGGTCTCAAACTCCCTACGGCAGATCATCTGCCCGACTCAGCCTCCCACAGTGCTGGAATTATGGGCATGAGCCACCGTGCCCAGCCAGATCATTGGTTTTTAACCTTCCTTATTTTTTAATATATGGACTTAATGGTATATGTTTCCTTCTAGATTCTGCTTTAGCAGTGTTACTGACCACATTACCTCTCTTCTCTCCACATATCCAGCAGTGAAAGACTTCTGATGCTGGAAATGCAGAATGGATCTGCATGAATCTCTGAGTCACTGTCTGGGATGCAAGAGAGCTGCCTCACATGCATTGGCTAGTGATATATGCAAGAAACATACGTTTGATGTGTTGAACTGCTTTGTTTCTTTCTTAAGAGGCTTGCTATGGCCTATCCTATCCTAGCTGTTACAAGAGGGCTTGTTTTACAACAGCTCTTATATCTGTCCATATTGCAGTTTGCAAAGACTTCCCATTGATTCCCCCAAGTGTTTTTCCTGAAGATGTGGGGTTAACGGAGGGGTATTACAGCATAGCACACAACACAAAACAATTTTAATTTAATATACAGTCCCCTCCTTCCCCCAGGGAATTTTTCATTGCCTGTCTTTCAGATTCGGCCCTGACCTATTGTCAAGTTTTAAGGTCCCCTTTTCTATTTAAACTCTTTCCTCACTTTCCATATTCTTGCTTCTTCCCATCCATCCTATTCCAAAGCAACCCGAAGCTCTCCAGCTTTGCTGTTGTAGCTTTTCTTTTTTTTTTTTTCTTTTTTTTTTTTTATTATACTTTAAGTTTTAGGGTACATGTGCACATTGTGCAGGTTAGTTACATATGTATACGTGTGCCATGCTGGTGCGCTGCACCCACTAACTCGTCATCTAGCATTAGGTATATCTCCCAGTGCTATCCCTCCCCCCTCCCCCCACCCCACAACTGTCCCCAGAGTGTGATATTCCCCTTCCTGTGTCCATGTGATCTCATTGTTCAATTCCCACCTATGAGTGAGAATATGCGGTGTTTGGTTTTTTGTTCTTGCGATAGCTTTTCTTTACCTTGGATCAAATCAGATTCTTACTCAAGGTCTCTTTTCTACTGACCAATGCATACTCAGATGTCTGTGAGGCAGAAATGGAGCAGTGGGAAGCCTGTTGGAGAAACAGGACAGGCCCTCCTGAGCTGAGAGGGTTTTCCCCCAGAATCTAGAGTGGTATTTTTGTTTATTGTACTGCAACTTACTTACTTCTATGCTCAGGTTTTTATTGATTTTATTTCATTTGCTTTATTTCTACATAGTTGAAATCATGTTCTTGTGGACGGCTTTTCTAACTTAATGTTCTATCAGAAGGATTTACCATATTACTGTATAATATTGGGAAACATCTGTTTTATAGTCACATTTTTTCCTATTTAAAAACATAATTTGCAGTCCTGAAGGATATGAGAAGAACATGCAACTCCCCAAAATCCTACTCCCGGGCAGAAAACGTTTAACAAATTGGGCTGCATGATTTCAGCTGCTGACAGCTAGACAGAAAGAAGAATATTTCTAAATATGTCTGTGGAGAGACTGCTTGGACAGAGCTGTCCCTTGCAAGACTATACCAGAGGCACAGTCTTAGTGGGACAGCCTAGTGTTCTGAGCACCAGGACTGTCAGATTCACATGTATTTGGATGGTCCAGAACAACTGTGGTGGCAGAAGTCTGTTTGCAGAAGGATCTAGAAACCTCTTGGGAAGGGGTCTAGCCTGTGAATGTTGTTCACTCTGGCCCAGCCTCAGAGGGAGGGGCTGTAGTAGAAAGTGAATAAAAACAGGGCAGTTCACTGAAATTGCTGTGAGAGTACAGGGCCACCGTGTTTTGTGTTCTCAGTAATAGTGACGCACGGGGACAGGGAGGGGATAGTGGGAGGGATCTCTCCCCTTCATGGTAAAAACCCTGGGACACAACTGCTGAGCCTTAAGGCCATAAGCCGTAAGGCCTGATTGAGTACAAGTCACCAGCTACAAAGAAAAGCAAGGAAGGTCAGGGGGCAAAGGTGGTGACCCTTAGCACTGTTTACAGATCCTCACTGATGAGGAAAGAAAAGCTACAGGGACAGGTGGGCTTGGCCAGGTACTTGTAGCCATCAGGTTCACAGGAGGCCTTGAGGTCAGGTCAGAGGTAGGAAGATCCTGTGCTGAAGAGTAAAACTTGGAGAGGGGCCTTGTGAGATCTTGCGAGGGATCTGGAGAAATAGGATAGGGCAGTGATTAAAAAGGCCTATCAGGACCAGGCTAACAGGAGTTAGCCAGGGAACACGAGACAAATAAATAACTTGGAATCTGGCTTCACTGGAAGCTTGCTGCATAATCACTGTAGCTGCTCTCTCATCTTGGCCCTTTAGGCCCAGAAAGTAACAGCCCTGATATTATTAGCTCTTGAGTCTTGCACAGACCCTCACTGTTTCCCTACACACTTGCCACACCTTTGAAAATAGTCCTTCTATGAAATGACCTGTTAAATCAATTAGCCTAATATGAATGCACCGTCTGCCTGCTGCTGGGACTCTACTGATGCAGAAGCCATTCTGTTGATGGCTCCAGGGGGACCCTCTGGAACTCTGGCTGTCAGTAACCAGCTCTGGAGATAAAAGACGGGGACTGAGGTTTAAATGGTGGACCCTTTATATCACATAAAACTAAGGATATAGATTGTGACTTCACTGACATACTTCAGAGATCCCTGGTAGAAATTTGGTAATACATGGAGCCTAACTCATCAGGACGAGTAGAGATTAAAGAGATCTGATTTGAGGCAGGAATGGGGTGGTGGTATTAGCGGACAAGAAGGCTACAGTCAGACCTCAGCCCAGGGCCATGATCATCACTCAGACCTATTCCTCTTGCTCTATGGAGAGGAGCTGAACAGAAGGCCAGACCCTGGAAGAGGAAAAGAATTAAAGTTGAAGAGTCCCCTGAAGAAGGAGGAGGGTGGAATGGGTGGTACCTGGCACTAGAGTGTCTGCACAGGGAGTGGCATGAGTGGGCACCTCTACAACTTTGATGGAAGGAAGCAAGGTGCTTACAGAGTAGCTGTGGGGAGAAGAACTTTCTTCCCCTCTGACCTTCAGAATATACTCACGTGGAAGGAATGCGTGAGAACACAGCTGGAAATGTTGAGAAAACACAAGAGCCTGGGCCTGAGGAATCTTAAAATAGGTTTGTTATATATTTAATAAATGCTGGAAAAGTGACAGGATTTGGAAAAGTTAATGTAAAAACAGCACCACCCTGGAGCACTAAATCTGGTTTTATTTACCCAGGCCATCTGGTACTTCCCTTTGGTAAAGTAAGGAATTTATACACATTGAAAACCAAGCTTTAATGCGTAAACTTAACAGAATGTCCAATCACAAGTATGTGATAGAAGTAAAGTAGGGGAAGAAATGACTCAGGTATTATTCCCCTCAATTCTCCCAGGACATTTGCACATGCCATTCCCCATGTCTCCTCCCTCATATCCTGACGAAGGTTGAGTTTTCTTGTTATGCTCTGGTATGGTTCTTGTATTTTTTCTTCACAGCTCTATCATAGTTTGAAGTCATTTGATTAACGTCCTGTGTCACCCACTAGCTGATGACCTCCATGAAGACAAGAATGGTGCTCTGCTCACCACTGTTGCTCTAGGACCCAGTGGCTGACACCTAGATGCTCAATAGCTCTTTCATGGATGACAACATGAAGGACTTTTAAAGCATGTCAAGTTGAGACTAGCTTCCCAAATTAGAGAAGGCGACACATAATATATTAATATAATCCTGGTAACCTCAGGCCTATGTTGCCTCCATTTCTCTGACACATTTCTGACACATTACCAGGAGGGAGTCCTGCTGATGTCAGGAATTCATGAGGAAGGGGGGTGAAAACTTTAATCAGATCAAATCTTACCTTTAGAGCAGGAGAGACATACTTTCTCTTTGATCTCCCTGAAACTGCCAAAAGGTTTTTGCTGAACTCATAGGTCTTTGGACCTTTCAGTGGGTGCTACAACTATGCAAATATCGTGGTGCACCAAGACCAAGCTGGAGAAGTTCTGAGGTTGTGAGGATATCTAAACTGTGCTGTGTTGATATTTTTATCTGCTCTCTTTGATGCAAGCTTCTAGGCCTGGTATACTCAAGTTAACCATGAAAACCAATGGCGGCTATATTTGGAAAGGAAGGCTATACCCTGGTGAAATTATACGTGAGACACAAAAAATACTGATGTCACTGGTCAGTGATGTTAGAGAGCAGCTCAGTAAGGCCAGTGGGAGGTGTGATATGGTGGCTTAATGAAAAGGCCTCTGGCCTGTGCCCTCTGCCTTTTATTCTTCGTCACTTCCTCCTTTCTGCTCCATGAAACATGAATGTAATGGCTGAAGCTCTAGCCTCCGCCTCTTCCTTAACAAAGGAAGAGCTAATTCCCCACGCCCCTCCTCCCACCACAAAGTATGAGGGCCACACTGGAGGGATGGTAGAGTGATGGCTGGAAGAAGTGTGGGGCTTTTGTGGAACAGCCTTTAATGTCCAACTCTAGACTATTTAGGGAAAGGAAATGAGACAGAAATTTTTCTCTTGTTTAGGCCACTATTACTGTGGGTCTCTGTTACCATCAGCTGAACTTAATTCCCATGAATATATTTGTGAACACTAAATTATTGGTGCATCATAAGCTTTCATCATGTTCATTTAGATAGGGATCTGAACTTTGCCATAGGTGACTGGTAGTGATCTGGATCCAGTGGGAATTGTCTGGAATGTGATCAAGACATGAAATGTGCAGATGGGCCAGTGATGAGGGCTTACCTTTTGGGAGCAGTTGACAGGTGATAGATACCGATGACTTCTAGCTGATTTATTCCTCTTAAAGAGTCATCCTTTGGATGAATTGTGAGCTATGGAAACGATTGCTCACCCTGAGCTGTTTGGGGCTTGTGTTCTTCTCAAGATTTCTGAGGACCTGGCTCGAGCTTCTGTGTCAGAGTCCTCATTCTGACTATGGGGCCTCAGTCCTTTTTTGGTGTTTATGCTCTTTCTCTAGCTGCTGCCCTCCTTTCCTCTTCTGAGCCTTGCCGGTGTGGAACATGACTGTCTTCTGTGTTCCCCCAGAACACGGCTAGACCGCTTTGCCTGAAGCCTTGGGGATACTGGATGGTGGATAGAGACCCACATGCTCTGCCCTGTTCATACTTAATGTTCCAAAGAAATAGTAAAGTTCTGCAATAACAGTTTCTAAAAAAATTCAATTTTTAATGTTGTTGTTCTTTTGATAATTTTTTACTGTGGTAAAAATATATATATAAGTTGCCATTTTAACCATTTTGCATGTGCAATTCAGCAGCATTAATTGCATTCACAATGTCATACAATCATCACAATTTTTTGATTTCCCAAATTAAATTCTTTAAAAAATGTTTAAAAATTTTTTAAAAATTTTTGTTATTTTTGTTTTAGATTCAGGGGGGTACATGTGCAGGTGTGTTACATAGGCATATTGCGTAATGCTGAGGTTTAGGCTTCTACCAAATTAAATTCTTAAATAGAGCCCTCTTTCCTGACCCAGAGATGTTATAGCCCCAGTGAGGTCATAGTTCGGCTTCTTTTTAAATAACAGGAATTCAGGAATTTGAAAAATCCCCATGCTTTTCTCTGGTGTAATTTTAGCCACCCCTTCCTCCAGATGTCCCTGGTAGAATGCACAGATCTGTGGATGTATTGAGTGTTGATGGTACTGTCGAAGGCTGATGGTGGCCAGCCCCTGGAGTCTGACATTCAACTGGGAAGCAAACACTGTGGGACAGGAAGGCTACAGACCCTCACTCCAGATTCAGCTTTTGACTCTATTGCCCATTGAATGGTTGGGTGAGCAGTTCTGAACAAGGCACCAGGACGAAGGTAGCTTGAGACTAGGAAAACTAGAAGCTACAGCCAGGGAGGACTCCTGGGAAAGAGTATGGCCTAAGGGGAATGTGTGTGTGGTGGGCAGGTGGGCAGCAATGGGGGAGACTGCATCTCTGGGAGACAGAGGTCATAGCCTCACCTGAGTTCCACTCTACTCACCTCCCTCTCCCTGCTTCCAAAAATTTTAGACAGCTATGGTCAGCCTAGAATTTGAAGTCTGAATTTCAGATGATAAGGCAGAAGAGTTGAAGCAGACTGAGGGCACAGAATTTGGGAAATTCCATTTGAAGCTGTGACTCTCATCTATGGATGCTCAGCTGCAGAGTCTCACCAGAATAATGTAACGTTGAGGCTGCTGGTGGCATTTTGGAGACTATGAAAGATACACAAACATGGAAACAAGATAGTGGTGACCTGGAGCAATAAACTCTACTTGTGTAGCTGAGGATGATCTTGTACAGAGTCCTGGCAAGAAGGTAGAGACGACAGGTCATTCTTAGATGGAGTAAAGGACTGCTAATTTTCAGACTTCAGTTTGATTCAGAAACTATGTCCCTATCAGCAGACTGCCATGCCTGGGGAGCACCAGCCCCCTGCCATGCACTTAGATAATGGAGAGAGGGTTTTGTGGTCACATGTGGTAGGCCCCAAGCTTCAGATCCCCACTCATGACCCTCTTTCACTCCAGTCTGGTGACGAGTTAGGGACTCTAAGCTCAAGGACCCAAGGTTCCCCGAAACAGACTCAGCCCAGTCCTAGTCCTGAGCCCTCTTCTTGTTGTCTCCTGACCTGGTGCGCAGGACACCCCGCCTCCCCACTTCCTGCCATAATCCTGAGTGCATGCACTCTGTGACGAGGCCTAGCTGTCACATGCACTAATTTTCAAAGTGCCTAGATTTGGTTCTCTTCTTTCTAGAAACCCATTTCAGAAAAAAGGAACCAGATCTTAACAGTAAGGAGACTGCTGTGCCAATTGTCAGACTCCAGTTTGCTTAGGTCTGATTGACTACACAGATTAAAATCCTGGGAAGGAATTAGGCTCAAACTGGAGTGGAGGGGTGGTGGGGGAAAGGCTTATACTCTCATTATGCCACAGCATCAGGGTAGGCTGCAATGCCCTTCCACACGTGGTGCCCTGAAAATGTCCCTGGTTATTCTTCTTTCAGCCATCATGTACTTCTGAGGTACCTATTTCTATCCTAGTGTCAGGCCATATGCCATGATTTCTGTCCACTCAATTAGCAGAAGGCCCCAGGGCACTTTGGTTTGAAAACTGGCTATATCTGATGAGGCTTTGCTAATGCGCTCTCAGAAGCAGAGTCCTTCTCTTATTGCCTCCTGTGGGGAGATTTGGACCTCTGTAGCAGAGAAGACTGTAAAGGTCGTAGAGAAACTGGGTTTTCGGAGGCTGCCATGCCCATCTTGTATACATGTATGTATTGTGCAACCATTATTCAGAAGGGAGCATAAGTCAGGGCATGGGAACAGAGACCCCAAACAGATATTGGCTTCCAAAAATGCTCAAATAACCCCATCCCCCAGTGCATTAGGAGTCAGAGTATTGTTGGAGGTAACCTGAAGCTCTGGTCCAAGTGCTTTCCTAGGTGTTCAAAGGTCCGAATGAGTGGAGCATCAGGCCGATTGGAGGAGAGGAGCTGACAGCACAGGATGTCTGTCCCTGGTGTGAAGCTGGAGGAGAGACTGGTGGTATTCCTTGGGGTGGGGTGAGGGTGACAGTGGGGGTGAGAGCTAGAGGGGGTGAGGGGTCGGGGGGGTGGTTGTATTGGCAGAAGACTAGTTAGGTGGTATTCTTGTTGAACTGAGGCAATGGAAGGGTTAGATTAAATCAGTGGTCTTCACAGGAGGTGTAGAATGTTCCATTGAAATGTAAAAGAAAAAATAAAACTTTTATTTTTACTTATTTTTTAGTCTAAAAATAAAAAGCTAACCTTCACCAATGTTTACTATTATACATTTTACCCTCACTCAACTCATGCATTGGGTGTCCATGTCATGCATCATATCAGAGGCAAGTCAGGGAAGAGAGGAGGTTCCACAACATGGGGGATGGAGAAGGGGACCACAGCGCCCTCCCTGGCCCAGCTGCTTTCAAAATCTATTGCTAGGTCTTAAGAACTATTTGTGTCCTGGGCAGTGGATAGACATATTATCAGTTTTCACTAAACTCTTCTCACAAAAGAGACAAGTGGTTTGAAGGCATTCCTCAAAGGAACCCATAGACTGAAAATATGAACAATGTAAGCAAAAGCAAACTCAGAAAATGGCAAAGCTGACAATTTCTTACTACTAATGTGATATCCATTATGATGATTAGTCAGCTCAGTAGTAGTCAGCTCTGACAACTAAGAAGTTCAAATTTATAAAAAAGACTACTTGAAGCATGGATTTACACCACCATATGTTGGCCCTTGAGGTATTAGCTAATAATAATATAAACATGAAATCATGATCAGCAAGACATGTAAATGCTATAAACTCAGGGCAAGAAGACAAACCTCTACAATTTTTTTTTCAGGGATTTTCCAAGTCATGCAATACTTAGTTGTGTACTTTTTAAAAATTATTTTTTGGCTGGGCGCGGTGGCTCATGCCTGTAATCCCGGCACCTTTGGAGGCCGAGGTGGGCGGATCACCTGAGGTCAGGAGTTGCAGACCAGCCTGGCCAACATGGTAAAACCCTGTCCCTACTAAAAATACAAAAAAAATTAGCCGGGCATAGTGGCGCATGCCTGTAATCCCAGCTACTTGGGAGGCTGAGGCAGGAGAATCACTTGAACCCGGGAAGCGGAGGTTGCAGTGAGCTGAGATCATACCACTGCACTCCAGCCTGGGTGACAGAGCGAGACTCTGTCTCAAAAAAATTATTTTTTAATATGTTATTTGCCCAGGCTGGACTTGAACTCCTAGGCTCAAGTGATCGTTCTGCCTCAGCCTCCCAAATAGCTGGGAGTGCAGGCACACTTCACTGCGCCTGGATACTCAGTTTCGTGCTTTTGTGAACTGTTACTGAGTGTATAAAAATGCTCAGAAGGCCGGGCGCGGTGGCTCACGCCTGTAATCCCAGCACTTTGGGAGGCCGAGGTGGGCGGATCACGAGGTCAGGAGATCGCGACCATCCTGGCTAACAAGGTGAAACCCCGTCTCTACTAAAAAAAAAAAAAAATACAAAAAAAATTAGCTGGGCGTAGTGGCAGGCGCCTGTAGTCCCAGCTACTTGGGAGGCTGAGGCAGGAGAATGGCGTGAACCCAGGAGGCGGAGCTTGCAGTGAGCGGAGATCGAGCCACTGCACTCCAGCGCCTGGGCGACTGAGTGAGATTCTGTCTCAAAAAAAAAAAAAAAAAAAAAAATAGTGCTCAGAAATCTCTTTTGAGGCTTCTTATTTAATAGTAAAAGACAAAATATCAGTCAATATCACTGGAAAAAACAGCTGTTGTATTTGCCATGGTTAAAGTGACTGAGTTAATACAGAGAGAAGATGGTAGTACATAAAAATGTATTCTGTTGGAAGACACACAGACTTTAAGTTTGAAGAATAAGTTTTAGAACACATGGTATGTTGTGGAAGTTGGCTATATGGTTGGATGCAAGTTGCTAACATGTTTCACCTTGAGTATTTGCTATACTTTTTGATAATGACATTCATAAAGAAATATTTTTTGTGATCTACTAAAGGAAAGATAGATATATTCACAACAGTGAACAGCTTAGCAAAACATGCTGTGGTTTTTATGGGTGAAAGTAAACCACTGAGGGAGTGGCTGCCCTCTCTGGAATACAAAATGAAGGGTGGTTGGTGTTTTGTGTGACCAGCAAGACATGTAAATGCTATAAACTCAGCAAGACATGTAAATGTCTCGTTCTACCACTTGTCTCTTTTGTGAGAAGAGTTTAGTGAAAACCAGAAAACGTAATCTGTCTATCTACTGCCCAGGATACAAATAGTTCATAAGGCCTAGTAATATACTTTGAAGGCAAGGGTGTCATGGTCCCATTCTCTGTCCCCCGTGTTGCACAACCTCCTCTCATCCCTGACTACGCCTCTGAATGACACATGGCATGGACACCTGATGCATGAGTTGAGTAAGGGTTCCATGTAGTTAACATTGGTGAATGTTAATTTTTTTTTAGACTAAAAAATACGTAGAAATAAAAGTTTTAATTTTTCTTTTACATTTCAATGGATCATTCTACACATTCTACTTTGAAGACTACTGATTTAATGTTACCCTTCCATTGCCTCAGTTCAACATGAACACCACCTCACTAGTCTTCTGCCAATGCAACCACTTCCGCTACCCCTCACCCCCTCCACCTCTCACTGCCATGTCACCCTCACCCAACCCCAAGCAGTAGCAGCATCACCAATCTCTCCTCCAAAACTGGGGGGTGGTTCGTGTTCTGGTCCATGAGGACTACATGTGAAATTCAGCAATCACATTATTCATTTACAAAGTACAACAAGAAGTTGAAGCAAGAAGAGCATGAAATACTATAGGATGTCAATAATATGGTTAATTAAAAAATTAAAATATAGCAGAATCTTTATAGCACTTTGTATTGAGATGTGGAATGAGACTAAAAATCTTTCTTATGATTCCAAGGTTTACTGATTATCTCAAGGCAAACAACTTGAACGTTGCGAATTTAAAGATGAGTTTCTTTAACAAAGAACAAGTGCTCCAAATTTGCTGACCTCCGATGTGCTGGCCTAAGATTGTCACAAGTGTGATACGTAGCAGAAAGAAACACACATATACACACACATATACACACACACACACACAGTATCCTTTTGGGTAAAGGTGATATTTCAGCAATGAACTGACGTAACAAATGTGCTTTAGAAGAATTGTGTTATAGGGAAGGCACTTTGAAAATTGACGTTTGGAACTGTTTCCATTATCATGTGATTTTAATGCCAAAATGAAGTGTGCCAGTGTCACCTATACTCTCGTAGTCACAATCTGCAAAATGTAGAAGCATACTTCTAAATCCGTTTTACAATATTCCAAATGCAGAATTTCAAGTGTTTTAAAAGTCCCATTTGTTAAAATGATTTGCAAGAACAGCTGAGGAAAACATCATTGAAAATGTTGTTTTCGTGGACAAAGAAGAGTTTTCACATTTGCAAAATTGATAGATCAAATTTAAACAGTAAGAACTATGATTTAATAAGTGCAAAGATACAGTTCTTCTATTCAGGTCTATTTAATCTTTGTGAGATATCTTTTTTTTTTTTTTAAGAATAGCCATTAAGACCAAGTACGGACATTAACTGAACTTACAAGTACACTTTCTGGTCTCATAAAGTATTAAACTAAGATTTATTTAAATCATTTTTAATGATTTAATCACTAAATCACTAACAGATTAGTGGAATCACTAAACAGATTATTGCTAATAACTTTAAAATGAAAGGAAAAAGGTATATTGTACCACTCATAAAAATGAAGCAATTTAAAATTATTGTTTCATCTTTACCACATCCTTTAATTTTTTTAGTGTTCTTTATAATATGTGACTCATTAATGCAGTCTCATGTGCAAAACTTTTATGAATACATGAATTGCGAGTATCAGACTAATCAGACCATGGGGTAGAAGGAATACAACTTGGTGCTTACATGAGACAACTCTGTGAAAGTGGTTGACACAGTGAGGACACACAGTGGGTGCTCACTAATGAAGTTTCCTCTCCGAGCTTGGTGACTTACTCGTTGAGAGAGGAAAGGGAGACCGAGTCAAGAATGGCTCCCAACTGTGGCCCCGCAGTGGTGCCGACCCCGGTATCATTCACTGAGACTGGAAACCCAGAAGCAGGTTCTGGCGTTTTCCTGGGAAGCAATTAGGTAGTTTGGGTCTGGACCGCCTCCGTCGGCCTAGGAAGATCTAGAGGAGATGTTCCCTAGGCAGTTAGATTCACCATCTTCAGCAGCTCGGGGGCATTCTGGGCTGGAGATGAAGTTCAAGAGCCATCATCGGGCAGGAGGTTGTTAAAACCATGGGAGTGGCTGAGATGCCCAGAGTGGGCCTTGGAGTGGGAGAGCGGGCTGGCACGGTGGGACCCTGGGGTGGGACCACAGAGAAAAGCCAGGCCGCGGAGGCCGAGAAGCTGTAGGTACCCAGGTATGTGAAAAATCTGGAGGTGGGGGCTGCGGGTGCCAACTCTGGAAACTGCACTCCAAGCGTTTCAGGAAGGAAGACGTGGTCAGCAGGCTCAGATGCCAGGAAGAGGTGAGCGAGGGAGGCTGCACGGCACCCAGTGGCTTTGGCAACTAGGAGGTCATTCAGGACTTTGAGGGGCGGGTGAAGGCAGAGCGAGGAGGGTTGGAGAGGGAGCGTGTGCACGTGGTGTGTGTGTGTGTGTGTGTGTAGGTGATCCAAGTGACCAGAAGGACGCCTGGAAGACTGGACGGTTGGCGAGGGAGCGTGTGTGTGTGTGTGTGTGTGTGTGTGTGTGTGTATCCAAGTGACCAGAAGGACGCCTGGAAGAAACCAATGCTTGCGGGTTGCTGCAACTACAGGGAGTAAGTCACCCGTGCGGGGCCGAGACCCCCAGAGTCTCGCCCTGGGAAAAGTTGCGCGGGGAGGGGAGGACGTCGGGCAAGCCCGGGCGGCACGGGGAGCGGTGTGGAAGCCCGGCGGGGCCAGCGCAGTTGAGGTCTGGGGAGCCCGGGTGGCATCTGCTCCGGGCTGCGGCGCGGGCCCCGCGGAGCCCAGGAGGCGGCGGGTGCTTCCGGCCAAGGGCCCTGGCGGCCGCCGCGCCCCTGCTGCTCTCAAGTTTCCCGTTGGCCGCGCGGCCCGGGCGCTTCAGGTAGCCCCTCGGCTCTCTCTGCTCCGCTCCGCGCCCAGGTAGGGCACCGACCGGGGCTGCACGCGGCTGGCCGGCTTCCTCCCTGCTGAGGCGGCCCTCCCTCCTCCCGCGGGGCCCTCCTGGCCGGGGATCCGCAGCGCTGCGCCCTCTGAACGCCCAGCCCCCGCGCCTGCTGCGGGGCGCGGCCTGGCCGGGCCCTGGCCCCGGCTGGCCTCAGTGCCCGGCAGCCCCGCTCCGCTCTGCCCAGCGCGTCCCCTTTGCTCCAGCCCTGCGGCCGTCCCCTTCGGCCGGCGGCATGGCCCTGTCGTCCGAACCCGGTGAGTGCGCGCGAGGCTGCGCTGCTGACCTTGGGCCAGCCCCGCGGACCCTGCGGCCCAGGCGGGAATCCAGCGCCCTGGGGTCTGAACCGCGGCTTCCGCCTTCCCTGCTCGCAGAGGCGGTGGCGCTGACTCCGGTCCGATCCCTTGCCCTGTCCCCTGTTCCTGTCCCTGTCCCTACCCCTGCCTCTGCGGTGGCCCGAGCCCCAGCGGCCTCAGGTGAGCGGGCAGCATCCCGATTCCCTGGCGGCCTAGAATGGAATCGCAAGGTTTAGAGAAATTAAGGGACCTGGGACTTGCCACCCTGGGCAAAGTTTCTAGGTGCTTGAGGACTGGCTGGATGTGGACAGCTGAGGTGGACTTCTACCTGGAGGCGAGGGATGCACTGGATGATAGGGTGATGAGGTCGTTTGAGGCCTTCATCCTTACCTCTTTGGCTCTCTCCCGGCAAGGGAGGTGTACAGCCTTGGGCTCTGGCAGTCTGCTTTCTGCCCTTGATCTTCTGGTAGCTGCTTTGCCAGCAGAGCTGCTAATGGCTGTTGTAGGCTGGCAGAGGTCCCTGGGGACAGTTTTGAGAGGCCTTGGAGTAGGAGAGGCTTGCTAACTAGGGTATCATTTCCCCAAACTATGTGGCTGAAAGCTTGATGGCGACACATCAGCAAAGGAGCTGGGTGAAAGCAGGCAGCACAAGGAGGGATTTTAGCATGGTCTTGAGCCCCTGTTGGCTTTCCCTCAGGATGCAGTGACCAACATTTGGCCATCTTCATGGAAAAGCTGCCTGCAGCTGGAACCTGCAGAGGAGAAATTCTTTCCCTGGCTGTGCAGCACTAAGGCGGAGTGTTAGTGGAGCCATTGAGCCAGGCAGACAGAGCCTCTGTCACTTCGCACCTCTAGGAGTGTTGACAGCAGGTCTGGGGTAGTTGGCCTGGCCTGGCTGCAGCTTCATGGGGCCTGGCTTGCTCTGAAGATGATGGTATGGGGCTGCCCTCTCTAGGAATAATGACACTTGCATAGGTGGTGGCTGGGAGACTCTTTGACCTCTCAGTCCCATCCTTAGCTCAGCCTCAGTCTTCTAAGGTTCTCCTAGCTCTCAGCTAGGTCAAGAAGCTCTTTGAGAGATGAGGTTTTTGTTTTTTGTTTTTTGTTTTGCCTCTACACTGACTGGATCACTCTTCAAATGGCCTCAAAATCTGTCTCAGGTCTTGAAAATGTCATGGGCAGATAACATGTAGCCTTCGGGTTAACAGGGAGATACCCTTTCTCCCCTAAAGCTGCCCATTGGCCTCCAGATTCTTCCACCAAGTATAATAATCTCTTAGTTCTTCTGTATGCTGGTTGCATATCTAGGACAACAGACAATTGCTTTGGGCTTTTGATTTGTAAGGAACTGACTGGGGCATGGGAGGATGAGCTCATGGCTGGAGTCCTGGCTGTGTACAGTCACCGAGAAGTACCATTCATAGGCGAGAAGGATGTTCCTCCTCCTGATCTGGCTTCACATTTAAATATGTTTTCCTTCTTCCTGCACCCAGGTAACAGAAACTTGGGAGAGTGCCAGGCACATGGTGGTGCTCAATAAATAAGGTTGAATAAAAGGTTTCAGTGTCTAGATAAAACATCATGTTCATTTTCCTAGTTATTCTCTCTCGTATCTGATATCATAATGATGATGACAATGATGTTGGCAGGTAATGCTTATAAAACACGTACTCTATGCCAGGTAGCAGTCTAAACACCTCACTTATGCTCATTGTCATGGCAATCTATGAGATTGGCTTTTTATTATCCACACTTTACAGGGAATAAAACCGAGCCACAGAAAAGTTATTTAACTTGCCCAAGGTCATACAACTAAGTGGTGGAACAGGATTCAAATGCAGGGAGTCTAGCTGGAGTTTTTTTGTTGTTGTTGTTTATTTGTTTGAAATGGAGTCTCACTCTATTACCTAGGCTGGAGTGCAGTGGCACAATCTCAGCTCACTGCAACCTCCACCTCCTGGGTTCAAGCGATTCTCCTGCCTCAGCTTCCCAAGTAGCTGGGATTACAGGCGCCCGCTACCATGCCAGGCTAATTTTTGTGTTTTTAGTAGAGATGGGGTTTCCCCATGTTGGCCAGGCTGGTCTCAAAACTCCTGACCTCAAGTGGTCTGGCCGCCTCGGCCTCCCAAAGCGCTGGGATTACAGGCGTGAGCCACCACACTCAGCCTGAGTCTACGTTTTTAGCCATACACTCTACTCATTCCTGAGATTGCCATAGGTGGATTGATCTATTATAATTAGCTAATTCGCTTGTTCATTGTTTTATGCATTCGTTCATTCAACAAATACTTGCTGAATGTCGACCATATTTCAGGTATGGGGATACAATTGTGAATGAGACAGGCAAGATTTGTCATGGAGCTGGTATTTAGCAAGTGAATCCCCTTTGTCCAACTCCTTGTGTGAGTCACACACACCTCACAAATGAGAAGAAAAATGAACCCCTCTATGCAAGCTCATGCCTGGCTTTTGGGGAGGAGAGTGATATCTTTCTTTTTCTTTTTTTTTTTTTCTTGAGATAAAATCTTGCTCTGTCGCCAGGCTGGAGTGCAGTGCAGTGGTGCAATGTCAGCTCACTGCAACTTCTGCCTCCTGGGTTCAAGTGATTCCCCTGCCTCAGCCTCTCAAGTAGTTGGGACTACAGGTGCACACCACCATGCCCAGCTAATTTTTTGTGTTTTAGTAGAGATGGGGTTTCACCATGTTGGCTAGGATGGTCTCAATCTCCTGACCTTGTGATCCACCTGCCTCGAGCTCCCAAAGTGCTGGGATTACAGGCATGAGCCACCATGCCCGGCTGATATCTTTCTTGATGAGACATAATTTGATTCCATCCTCTCCTGTCTTTTAGAGTTTGTGAGGGGTGCTTAAGTGATAAAAGGGGATGCAGTCTAGTCTCGGGCAGGAGAAGCGGGCCCTGTATCTGGTTATCATAAATTGTCTTGATGTTTGTTCGAAAGGGAAACAAGGCTTTGAGCTTGGGATCAGTGCTCTTCAGTCCACAGAGACATCTTGGCTGCAAGAAGCAGCAACAAGTTAGGCTCAAGGTGGAATTGTGAGGTCCTGAGAAGAGCTTGCTCTTCTGGGACAGAATTGTATTTTTCTTCTAAACTGCCCATGTTCTGGAGAGTCTTCCCTCCTTTTGGCTTCAGCAGGACCCTTGGTCATTGTTACAACCTGTGTCATCTTAGTGGAGCTGCTGCTGGTTTCTGTCTGAACCCGATGCAATGGGTCTCATACCTGTAAACTGGGCTCCAGGAAGGCAGCTTTCTCTAAGTTGGAAAATGAAGACTCAAGGTGGAGGGTGTTTCCCAAAGCCCATACCACAAGATATTAATAGGTGTTTTTTTCCTATGACAGCAGTTCTAGGATGGTCAAATAAGTGCGTCGGGTTAAACAAAGTTAAGCAGCTTTCTTTACTGCAGGACTTCTCAGGTGTTCAATTTGCTAGTAGAAACTGTGCATGAATACCCATAAGGGACTACAGGATGCAGTGTTTTCCAAGCCTTCTGACCTTTCATGTTCTGCAGACTGCACTTCGAAAAATGCTTGTTTAGACTAAGGCTAGCTGGGATCCGGTTAAAGGTGCAGAATAAAATTCCCTGAACGTGTCGGACTTAAATCCTTGGGCTGGAATCCTCCCACTGCAGTCCCCACTCTACCTCCCCCTTCCCCAAAACACTAGCAGAAAAAGTCATCTGCCCCTCCTCCTTCTGGCAGAATAGTACTAAGGGCTTGGATTTTTTTCTCATACTGTAAGTTCATTTAATTGTTTAATGAATAAATATTACCCTCCCTCTAGGTTGCTTGTAACCTGCTGGTTGCACTGTTTATGAAACAGCTGTGAGGACAGGTGGGCCGTAATCTCTGGGTAGCTAAAGCCCAGCAGCAGCCCGAGGATCATGTGTCAACCCTGTAATACTGCTCTGTGCACACAGGAATTATGATGTGAGCTCAGTAAGACACAACCTCACGATTGGACATGCAGAGGTGACTCAGGCCCAAGTCAGGGTTACAGCTAGCCTCCCGGTAAACAACTGACCCATCCTTCCTGGGCTCTTCTCCCCAGGATTTCAACAGCACCACAGAAATAGCCATTTTGCTCATGGTTATTTCCCAGGACCACACGATTTGCCTAAGTCACTGGGAGGCTATGTGTCTGTTCTGAGCCTTCCCACTCTCCTAAAGGGCAGATGAAGATCAGAGCTTTGCACCCTGTGATGCCATTTTAATCAACCCTGCTTGGTTTTAGAGGATTGCTCCTGTGGGTCACTTGAGGCAGGCTCCACCTTCCCCAGGAGGAGTGGCAGAGTCCAGCCAGCGCTCCGAGCTGGAGGCCCACGTGGGAGCGGTGAGCGGCTGTAAGCAGGGGAGGGTTTGGGG
Source organism: Gorilla gorilla gorilla (assembly GCF_029281585.2). Classification (NCBI taxonomy): domain Eukaryota; kingdom Metazoa; phylum Chordata; class Mammalia; order Primates; family Hominidae; genus Gorilla; species Gorilla gorilla. The sequence goes on from NC_073233.2 coordinate 16,844,488, forward strand.
TGGGCTCCGGTGGGTCAGTTGGGGTGTACTCCTTTTCTGTGTGTGTGGATGGGGGTGGGGGTTCTGGTAAAGCTTATCAGGCTTCGCAGTCACCTGTGATGTGGGCTTCTTTCTGGGAAGAAAGGAAGGAGTGGGATGGGGCTGTCAGCTTTTCGTCCTAGCCTGCCCCTGTCTTCTGTCTGCCTCTGTGCTGAGGCGGTTCCTGCTCTCTGAGTCTCTGTCCTTTCCTGGGAAAGGTGGAAGCAGTTCATGGTCTTTCCCTTTCAGAGGAGGAGGGGATGGAGGGGATTGTATTAGCAACTGGGATTGAAGCTCCCCCTGCCAGTCATGGGGTGCCCTTGGGAGGGCTGCTTTAGGGGGGCTTTCTGAGAATAGGTAGGTCGGGCTGTGCCTGAGACCAACCCCCTTGATAAAATGGAGCCAGGCCTGAAGCACGTTCAGAACGGAAGCAGCAAAGGTGATGATATCGCTCGTTGCTACTCAGCTTTCAGGAGGAGGCTGGGCGTTAGAGGGAGGCTGTGGCTTATCTCCTGCTGCTGGGCAGGACGGCTGAGTTTACTGTTGCAAAGAGGAAGCCGCCACTTTAGTTTCCTCTTGTGAGGGCTGTGAAGAGGGCCAGGACACTGCATTCAGGATACCACAGCCATTTTGTTTTGGATAACTGGGATTACCTGGGGACTTCAGGGCTCTTGGAAATTTTCCACTCATATTTCATATTCACGAGAGAATTTCCAGCCCAGGCTTTTCCTGCTCTGGCTCACTGCTGCTCACAGATATGCAAAACAGAGACCTCTTACTCCAGCCGGCAGACAGGACCCAGCAAGCTGCACGCAGGCACTGACTCAGCTGAGCCTCCTGGGTGGCAGGCAGCACCTCACCCGGGTGCATCACTTGAGTGGCATCTTCAGGACCAGTCATGGAGCCAGGCTCAGGTCTGTGTCGGGGCTTCTGCAAGGGGAGTCTGGCAAGAGTAGGAACCAGCTTCCTTCGTATAAGGAGGGGATTTCAGTGGCACTGGGCTTCCTTTCTGGAGGGACTGTGGCACCATGAAAAGTTACTGTTTGTTGAAACTGGCAGTGTTTTAGAACTTTCTAACTTTGGGACACTTCTTCAAGTTCATCGGAGTGTGTTGCATGTAACATTGAGATAAGCTGTATCATTGGCTCTCTGATGCTGGTGAATTCACAGCTAAGCCTCCCAAGCCTGCTGGCTTCAGCTGACAAAGGGTTGGAAGCCAGGCGTGAACATGCAGCTGGAGCTGAAGCTCTGCTTGGCATCTGCAGAGTGAGCTTTCCTTGTCATGCCTGGCCTGGCAGGTGTCTGGAGGGTCTGAGAGGGACCCACTCTGGAGGGACGGGTTGGCAGGTGGGAGCTGTCTGCCAAGGACATCCAGAAGGCAGCAGATGTGCAGGCAGCTGCTAAGGCCTGCCGCTCCTCAAGTGGGTTACTTGGTCCATACTAAGATATGGAATTAATTATTTTGTTGTGGTTGCTGTTGTTTCTTGCTTTTTTTTTTTTTTTTTTTTTTTTTTGAGAGAAGGTCTTGCTCTGTCACCCAGGCTGGAGTACGGTGGTGCCATCATGGCTCACTGCAGCCTGCACCTCCAGGACTCGAGCAGTTCTCCCAACTCAGCTTTCCAAATAGCTGAGACTACAGGTGCATACCACCACACCTGGCTATTTTTTTTCCTATTTTTTGTAGAGATGAGGTTCTGACATGTTGCACCAGGCTGATCTCGAACTCCTGGCCTCAAGCGATCCTCTTCAGCCTCCCAAATTGCTTGGATTATAGGCATGAGCCACTGCACCCGGTCTTGGAATGAATTATCTACCAACTATTTAAGACACTGGTAGTAGTTCTGCAGAAGATTTTTATGGGTTCTGTAAAACAAAAAGGGTTCTGTATGGTAATGTTACTCTATGATCCTTGATTTTTAATGAGCCTTATGAATGTGAGTTGAGGGGCTGTGGAATGCAGCATCTCCCAATAACTGACCACAGGACCTGTTTTACCAGCAACAGGTATCAATTTCTTATGGCATCCAGTTTGGGAAAGGTTGATTTAAGCTAAAGAGAAAGGAAGATATTTTATAGAAAGCTGTGTCCTGAAAAGTATTTTTAGTTGATTAGAGCAAGCTAAAAATGCTTTGTGTGCCGGTGTGATGGCTCACACCTATAATCCTAGACCCTGGGAGGCCAAGGCAGGTGGATCACTTGAGACCAGGAGTTCAAGACCAGCCTGCCAACATGGTGAAACCCCATCTCTACTACAAATACAAAAATTAGCCAGGCGTAGTGGTGTGTGCCTGTGGTCCCAGCTACTCGGGAGGCTGAGGTGGGAGAATCACCTGAGCCTGTGAGGTCGAGGCTGCAGTAAGCTGTGATTGTGCCACTGCACTCCAGCCTGGGCAACAGAGACCCTGTCTCTAAATCAATCAATCAATCAATAAATGCATGCTTCATGAACAAACATGGCAGGATCTGGCATAAGAGACCTCAGACATCAAGGACTTCCCTCCCACCCAAATACCCATTGCCAAGGGAGCCTGGTTGGGGGTGTCTGGGTCAGGCCTGTGTGTGTCTGAGGGCATGAAGGAGGTAGGAAGGTGCTGCTGGTGGTGGATGGCTTCTGTCCAGGGTAGGAGCTAATGCAGAGATAGGTCTGAATGATGAAACTCCCTTTGGCCTGGCCTCTCAATAGTGTGGGTTAGGCTGATCTTGAACTCTTAGCCTCAAGTGATCCTTCCTCCTCAGCCTCCCAAATTGCCTGGACAACATGGCAAACCTCATCGCTAAAAAAAAAAAAAAAAAAAAAAAAAAATTAGCCAGGTATGGTGATGCTCCCTCCCTCCCTTCGGCAATTAAGGAGGGAGCCCTAATTGCCAAAACCTTCCAGAAAAAGAAGTTTGATTTGTTTTCCTATTTTTCTCTCTTTTCATAGAGTCTTAAGTCTACTCATTTTCTTTCTATTCTCTTTGTATTTGATAAAAATGGCATTATAATAGCATTCATCATCAAAATAAAATACCCTCTCACACACAGGCAGCCCTGCCACCTGGTCATTTTGACTGCATGAATCTCTTGCAGGTCTTGCCCATAAAGGGATGCATTTTCCTATCACTGTAAATAAAGCATGGGTGTGGTTCTATGTGTTAATTTTTTCATTTACTGTATTTTTTTTTTTTATGTGATTGCACCATCCTCATAATCATAATTCTGATTACTTAACATCTTTTTCAAGTGAGTATGCTCTAATTTAGGCATTTTAAAGCTATTTATGTAAAGAATGCAGGTAAATATCCTTGTGCTTTTCATTCTTAGGATTCTTTTTTTAAAAGAAATTTGTAGAAGTAAAGTTGCTTAGTCAAATGGTATGGTGCTTTATGGCATTTGCGGCCTTTTGCCTGGGCTGTTGGGTTGGATATTTTCTTCTGAGATGCGATGTGAGGTTTTGGGATGGTGCCCTTGACTGGTGGCCTTGGAATAAGAGGGGAGGTGAGGATCCAGTTTCGTTTCAGCCTGATGGAGCCTCCTGGGTCTGGTTCTTTGTGCTGTTCCAGACTTTCTCTCCCCTGTCACCTCCTTTGATGGCCTCCAGCTTCCCCCCTCTCTGCTATCAAGACATGGAAATCTCCACAGTCAGCTCTGTTCCTCTTCCTTTTTGCAGAGGCCAGGCCTCGCTGTCTTGATGTCTGCTCCCCAGACAGTTGTGTGTTGACAGGCTGTTCCCCACCAGCTCCCTCCCACTCCTCTCATCAGGGAGTGGCAGGTCCTTGGGTCTCAGAGTTAAGGGAACCACAGACCTCACTCTGATTGCCTGTTATTAGCCTGTCTGTGTCATGACTTAGTCCCACATGCCACTCAGACTCAGAGCAGCAAGCCCTCCTCAGGCACCGGAAATCTCTCTGGTACCTAGAATTATGCCACTTAGAGCTGAGAGGGCCTTAGAGACCACTTAGTTCAATCCCTTTATCTCACAGATGAGAACATCGTGAGGCCGGAGGATGACTGTCCCAAGATGGCATAGTGTGTTCCCCTCCCCTATAGCTGCACTTCTCCCTGCTGGACAGCAGCAGGGCTCTGTCTCATCTCCATTCTTGTCTGTCTGGTCCACAAAACCGCTTCTCTCTTTAAACCAACTTTAAAGAAACTGTGGTCATAGGTAGATGGGAAACTCCTCTTCCAGAGCTGCTCCCAGCGAGGGTGGCTTGTCGAAAAGGGTGCAGTATTAATCCATTCCACAAGTGTTATGCTGGGGACTGTGAGGAGCCCCTGCCTGGACACATACATGGACAAAGAGAAGCAGCACAGCATGGTGGGTGAGGGGACAGAGGCAGGAACCAGGTGCCTGGGTTCAGATTCCTGAGCTGAGGGTCAGAGAGGAAAGGGATGAGAGAGAAAGGCTGAGAACAGCACAAATCTCTGCTGACTTATTAAAAGTGTGACCCTGGGCATGTTAGCTCTCTATGCCTTCATTTTCTCATCTGTCAAGTGGGCATAATAAGATTAACTGAGTTAATAAGTATGAAGTTCTTTGCAGAGTATATATATGTATGTATATATATATAAAATATATATATGTATGTATATATATAATATATATTATATATATATATTTTATTTTTAAAATTGAGACGAGGTCTCACCCTGTCTCCCAGGCTGGAGTGCAGTAGTACGATCATAACTCACTGCAGCCTCAACCTCCCTGGCTGAAGAGATCCTCCTGCCTCAGCCTCCCTAGCAGCTGGGATTACAGGCATGCATCACCATCCCTGGCTAATTCTTTAAATCTTTTTTAGGGATGAGGTTTTGCCATGTTGTCCAGGCTGGTCTCAAACTTCTGGGTTCAAGCAGTCCTCTAGCCTTGACCTCCCAAAGTGTTGGTATTACAGGCGTGAGCCACCATACCCAGCCCCAGAGTATACTTTTTTTTTTTTTTTTTTTTGAGACAGAGTCCCACTCTGTTACCCAGGTTGGAGTGAAGTGGCTCAGTCTTGGCTCATTGCAACCTTCACCTCCCAGGTTTAAGCAATTCTCTTGCCTCAGCCTCCCGAGCAGCTGGGATTACAGGTGCCTGCCACCACGTCTGGCTAATTTTTTTGTATTTTTAGTAGAGACGTGGTTTTGCCATGTTGGCCAGGATGGTCTCAAACTCCTGACCTCAGGTGATCTGCCCACCTCAGCCTCCCAAAATGCTAGGATTACAGGCGTGAGCCAATGCGCCTGGCCAGAGTGTACATATGAAGTGCTATATAAGTAATTGCAAAAAAGGAAAGAAATAAGGAAATGAAGAAAGCAAGCAAGCAAGAATGAAACCCAACCAACCAAGCAGGTGGTTGAGGCCAGTGACTGTTAGTAAGGAATCAGTATGCGAGGAGGTGGATAGAGAAAGCTTCTTTGAGGGAGTGAGTTTTCAGCTGGGTAAAGAGTGTTCTAAAACCTTTATTTTATTTGCTGTGTCTTGTTAGGAGGTTCCAGAGGGTTTGGAACTGCAATAGCAGATTCTTTCTCTTCAGCAAAAGGCCTTGATTTATGTAATGAAGAATGCAGCTTTGGATTTCCCAGGGCTCTGCTGTAATCTTGTGCGACCTTAGCTGTTAAAGCCTCTGTGAAGTGGGGGAGTGAGGTTTGATTATTGTTGCAGCTATAACAGTATCCTCATAGTCTGGAGGAGGGAGAGCTGAACTCTCTCTTTTCCCTTCTCAAACACGGGAACAAAGTCATGAGGGCAGGGCTGCCAGGTGCTGCAGATTCCCTGAGTTTGGGAAAATGGAAGCCCACCTAGTTGAACAGTTCATTCTTTGAATTTTGAACACTTGCTTTCTCCTGACACGTAAGTGGCCCTACATGCTTCATATCCAGTTACTTATTGAGCTAATTTTGAAATTGGCATGCTGGGTTTGGTCTGGGGAATTCCTAAGTAGACAGCTGACCCCAAGTACCAGGTGGGCCTGGCCCTCACTTCAGTGCCTTCTCTTCCCCGGTGCTGGTGACTCAGGGCATCCTGCAATTCATGCTTGTTCTTTCTTTGCTAGCCGAGATGCCGCGGCAGTTTCCCAAGCTGAACATCTCTGAAGTGGATGAGCAAGTCCGGCTCCTGGCGGAGAAGGTGTTTGCTAAAGTGCTCCGAGAAGAGGACAGCAAAGATGCCCTGTCCCTGTTCACTGTCCCAGAGGACTGCCCCATTGGGCAAAAGGAAGCCAAGGAGAGGGAGCTGCAGAAGGAGCTGGCAGAGCAGAAGTCTGCGGAGACCGCAAAAAGGTTTGTTCCCAAGTCATGGTTTTCGTGTACATAGAGTCATGCAGACCCAGGCAGGCTGTGGGTGTGTGTCCTGATATGAGGCACCTCATGGGGACTGGTATGTCCCTAGAGCTGTGTTGGTTCCTTAACCAAGACCACTTAACTCACCTCTTATTTATGGAGGGATGTCTCGGTGCCTCTGTTGCACTGAAAACATCAAAACCCACTTTGCTGCTGATGTGAAAAAATACACACCATTTCCAAATGGCATTTCTCTTTTCTTTTTGGAAATTTGAGGATTTCTTAGGAGACAGCAATTGTATTTCTTCTCATCACTTGACAAGCATTTTGCATTACTAATGAACACAGCTTACTATTTGCCGGGTGCTGTGCTGGGACTGGAGATGTTATAATGAACAAGATAGATAGAGTCCCTGGGTCTAGACAATAATTAAGTAACTGGACAAATTAACTTAAAAATTACAAGTTATAATAAGTGCTGTATCAGTCAGGGTCCAACTAGAAGATCAGAAACCAATGAAGTATTAGAATTTTAATGCAGGGAATTGGTTACACAGGTGGTAGAGAGCTGAGAAGCCAAACAGGGGAGAGAGAGGTGGCTCAGAGATTAGACACAGTAAGGAGCAGCTACTACCCAGGACAGGAGTGACAAGGAAAGCAGTAGTGTTGCTGGAGCCAAGGTGGAGTCGCCCTGGGGAAGGTGGAACTGTGGTGGACTTTCCAGTGGAAACTGGAGCCAAGGGGAAGAGGTGTCAGCTGCAGAGATGCCTCCCAAGGCAGAGATGGAGGCAGGCAATACCTCGTTTGACCCTTCCTGCACCTTCCAGGTTCTCCCAATGGCTGCCATGGGCCAAACCTAGCCAGAATCCTGCTGGCACACTTGGGAAACACAGGAGAGGATGAGGAATGGATCTGAGGGCAAACAGGCCCAGGAGCAGCGCAAGTGCTATGAAAGAGATGAATAAGGATGAGATGGGGTTAGGGGAGAGAAAGGCCGGGAAAGAGAGAGAAAAAAATCCTTTTTTAGACTGGGAAGTCAGGGAAGGCCTCTCCAAGGAGATGACATCTTAGCGGATGCTTCAGGGTGTACAGAAGCTAGCTATGTGGCCTTCCAGATAGAAGAATCAGCTAGGGCAAAGGCCCCCCAGTTTCTTCCAGAAGGCCCGTGTGGTTAGAGGTCTGTTAAAGGAAGAAGTGCTGTGACCAGGGCTGGAGGACTTGTGGGGCCCAGATCAGACTGGCCTTGTGCTCCCTGATAAGAAGTTTGGATTGGAGTCTAAGTGAAATGAGAAGCCCTCATCCTTTCACAGTTTATCTCACCCTGGGCTTTATCAGATTTTCTGCCTGCCCGGTACCCTGCAAACATCAATAGTTGACATGGTAGACCTTTGAGCCCTCTCAGACCTAGTCCGTGATCACACTAGATACTGCCTCAGTTTTAAAGGCAAGTCTTTTCCTTTCTTGGTAGTGTAGAAGCTCAGCATTTTCTTAACTCGTTTGGAAAGAAGTAAAAAGTTGACTACTGGTGTAAAGGCAAGAACAGAGCTTCACCACTCATAAGACCAGTGCTTTCCTTCCTTGAAAGGATGGTGAGCCCATAAAGGCAGGAGTCACTGGTGCCATTGGTTAACCTCTGAGTGCCAGCCTTGTGTTGGATAAGGTGGGGTGGCCCCGGCCCCAGCCCCAGCAGTGTGCTCATCCCTGGAGGGTCAAGAAGAGTATGACTGTAGAGACCCTCATTCACACTCCGTGGGTGGAACAGAAGGGCTGACTTCATCAAGTGAATGGTCTGCAGGGCCTTCTGTGTGTTATGAATTGAGCATTTGAGACCCTTAACAATGAGAGGAAAAGAAATCCTGGCATTTTTTATTACCAGGAACAATAAGTTTCTGGAACCAGTTTCCACTACAGAGTGACACTGGGCCTGACATCTGCTGAAGGGACTGTGCTCTTCTCAACGCCCAGACTCAGGGCAAAATGGAAGCTTTCTTACTCTAAGTCCGAATGGTGCTCTGTGGTTTCCAGAAATTCCCCTGCAAACTTCTCTCCAAAAACTTTGTTCTGTCCTTGCCTAGGTTATGGTGTCTTAGTTTGCATCTGTCTGCACCATTTGACTAGAAGCTCCTTGAGGACTGGATCCATTGTGGAACTTAGTTGGTGGGCAGTGGATGTCTGGCAGAGGAAGACATCCTGCCTCCCCATTGCCACCGTGGACACTACATCAGGGTGGCTGCAACTTCTTGGACCTCTGTGTTCTGCCACTCACTGTCATGCTCTGTGACTTTGGGGAAATTAGGAAACCTCTCTGGGCCTCAGCCTCGTCCTCATCTATAAAGTGGAGATGCTAACAGCTACCTTCATGGGGTGTTGTGAGGAATGAGGGAATCCACAGGTAAAAGGCTTCGGACAGTGTCTGGTTACAGTGCATCCCGAGTAAATATAAGTGATTTCTCTGACTTCCTGCTGCTGAGACAGGGAACAATAGCAGCTCCTGCCATTGAATACTTACTATGGACTAAGTACTGGCCTGTGTAGGTTGGCTTCATTCTTTAATTCTCACATCGAGCTTATCAAGTGGATATTCTTAGTATTCTGATTTTGCAGATTAGGGAACGAAGGCTCAGAGAAGTTGAATTTACTTTCACAAAGACACATAGTGAGTAAATGACAGAGCAAGAACTAGAGCCCATATCTTTTGAATCTAGACCCCACACTTCAACCATAAGGCTATCCCCTCTTCAGGTAGGGGTGGAGTCTTCGGTTCCCTGGTCTGTAGACCCTGGAATGACACTAGGTGCTGCTCCCTAGAATGTAATTGTTGCTTCTAAATGAAATGGAGGGAAACTGGTTAAAGCTCCCGCTCTGTCCATCGGCTTCTTTACTGAAAAAAAGCCTGGTCCCTGGACTGTCAGACGCCCCAGCATCCTCCTCTGGGGTCTGTGCGTACCCAATTTTGTCTTTTAGTTTCTCTTCTCACTAGAGGTGCCTTTATATGTAAATGTTCAAAAGTTAACATTTTCATGGAGGACACCCTCTCCCCAGCTCCCTCTTCGTCTGTGGCACCTCCCATCCCATCTCCTATTTATTCTTACTTTACACAGAGTTCTATAATCTGGCTATATTGTTTCTTATCCCGTGGCAGATTTAAAGAAGCAAATTAGAAGCAGGGAGAGAGACTTCTACAGGCAGGGTCACAGAGGTGATGTGTGGTGATTATAAGCCTGGGCTTTGGGGTCAGACCTATTGGGTTCAAGTGGCAGCCCTGTCACTTACTACTGAATGGCCTTGGTCAAAGCTCTTGACTGCCTGAGCTGGTTTCCTAAACTGCAAAATGAGAATAATAAAAGGACATACCTTGTGAGAATTAAATGAGTGAATACACAAAGAATCCTTAGCACAGTGCTTGGAGCACCATTAATGTTCCTGTTTTGTTATTGTTGTTATTAGACAGTCAACAGTGAGAGAGGAAACAAAATAATTATGAAAAGCAGGCACAAGAATTTGAAGCACAGTAGTTTAGGGATAACACACCTCTGAGATCATAACTGGATAATACAGTGATGATCCTGGGTCATTGAGAAAACTTTAAATCATGTTCAGCATGCTTTGAGGAAGAATGCAGGAATTATGTATTTTTTTAAGAAGCCAGACAAAAATTGATTTTTAAAAAATTAGGATATAGTTAAGGCTGGCAAGATGGCCAATTAGGAACATCTCCGGTCTGCAGCTCCCAGTGAGATCGACGCAGAAGGGGGTGATTTCTGCATTTCCAACTGAGGTACTGGTTCATCTCACTGGGGCTAGTTGGACAGCGGGTGCAGCCCATGGAGGGTGAGCCAAAGCAAGGTGAGGCATTGCCTCACCTGAGAAACACAAGGGATGGGGGAATTATCTTCCTTACCCAAGGGAAGCCTTGAGGGACTGAGCCTGAGGAACTGTGCACTCTGGCCCAGATACTGTGCTTTTCCCATGGTCCTTGCAACCTGCAGACCAGGAGACTGCCTCCGGTGCCTACACCACCAGGGCCCTGGGTTTCAAGCACAAAACAGGGCGGCCATTCGGGCAGACACTGAACTAGCTGCAGGAGTTTTTTTTTGTTTGTTTTTTTTTTCTGTACCCCAGTGGCGCCTGGAGCGCCAGCGAGACAGAATCATTCACTCCCCTGGAAAGGGGGCTAAAGCCAGGGAGCCAAGTGATCTGGCTTGGCAGGTCCCAGCCCCATGGAGCCCAGCAAACTAAGATCCACTGGTGGCCAGGCGCAGTGGCTCATGCCTGTAATCCCAGCACTTAGGGAGGTCAAGGCGAGTGGATCACCTGACGTCAGGAGTTCAAGACCAGCCTGGCCAACATGGTGAAACCTCATCTCTACTAAAAATACAAAGATTAGCTGGGCGTGGTGGTGGGCACCTGTAATCCCAGTTACTTGGGAGGTTGAGGCAGGAGAATCACTTGAACCCAGGAGAAGGAGGTTGCAGTGAGCTGAGATCGCACCATTGCACTGAGCTTGGGTGACAAGAGCAAAACTCCGTCTCAAAGAAAAAAAAAAAGATCCACTGGCTCAAAATTCTCACTGCCAGCACAGCAGCAGTCTGAGATCAACCTGGGACACTCAAGCTTCGTAGGGGGAGGGTCGTTGGCCATTGCTGAGGCTTGAGTAGGAGGTTTTACCCTCACAGTGTAAACAAAGCCACCAGGAAGTTCAAACTAGATGGAGCCCACTGCAGCTCAGCAAAGCCGCTGTGGCCAGACTGCCTCTCTAGATTTCTTCTCTCTGGGCAGGGCATCTCTGAAAAAAAGGCAGCAGCCCCAATCAGGGACTTATAGATAAAACCCCCATCTCCCTGGGACAGAGCACCTGGGGGAAGGGGCAGCTGTGGGCACAGCTTCAGCAGACATAAATGTCCCTCCCTGACAGCTCTGAAGAGACCAGCAGTCCTCCCAGCACAGTGTTCAAGCTCTGCTAAGGGTGAGACTGCCTTCTCAAGTGGGTCCCTAACCCCCGTGTATCCTGACTGGGAGACACCTCCCAGTAGGGGCCGACAGGCATCTCATACAGGAGAGCTCTGGCTGGCATCAGGCAAGTGCCACTCTGGGATGAAGCTTCCAGAGGAAAGAACAGGCAGCAGTCTTTGCTGTTCTGCAGCCTCCACTAGTGACACCCAGCCAAACAGGGTCTGGAGTGGACCTCCAGCAAACTCTAGCAGAGGGGTCTGACTGTTAGGAGGAAATCTAACAAACAGAAAGGAATAGCACATCTAATCAGAGACCACATCCGAAAGTCACCAGCATCAAAGACCAAAGATAGATAAATCCACGAAGATGGGGATGTAAACCAGTGCAAAAAGGCTGAAAATTCCAAAAACCAGAATGCCTCTTCTCCTCCAAATGATCACAACTCCTTGCCAGCAAGGGAAAAAAACTGGACAGAGAATGAGTTTGACCAATTGACAGAAGTAGGCTTCAGAAGGTGGGTAATAACAAACGCCTCTGAGCTAAAGGAACATGTTCTAACCCAATGCAAGGAAGATAAGAACCTTGAAAAAAGGATAGATGAATTGCTAACTAGAAAAACCAGTTTAGAGAAGAACATAAATGACTTGATGGAGCTGAAAAACACAGCACGAGAACATCGTGAAGCATTCACAAGTATGAATAGCTGAATCAATCAAACAGAAGAAAGGATATCAGAGATTGAAGACCAACTTAATGAAATAAAATAAGAAGACAAGATAAGAGGAAAAAAAACGAAAAGGAATGAACAAAGCCTCCAAGAAATATGGGACTATGTGCAAAGACCAAACCTACGTTTGATGGATGTACCTGAAAGTGACGGGGACAATGGAAACAAGTGGAAAACACTCTTCAGGATATTATCCAGGAAAACTTCCCCAACCAGCAAGACAAGCCAACATTCAAATTCAGGAAATACAGAGAACACCACAAAGATATTCCTCGAGAAGAGCAACCCCAAGACACATAATCGTCAGATGCCCCAAGGTTGAAATGAAGGAAAAAATGTTAAGGGCAGCCAGAGAGAAAGGTCAGGCTACCCACAAAGAGAAGCCCATCAGACTAACAGCAGATCTCTCTGCAGAAACCCTACAAGCCAGAAGAGAGTGGCCAATATTCAACATTCTTGAAGAAAAGAATTTTCAACCCAGAATTTCATATGCAGCCAAACAAAGCTTCATAAGCAAAGGAGAAATAAAATCCTTTACAGACAAGCAAATGCTGAGAGATTTTGTCACCACCAGCCCTGCCTTACAAGAGCTCCTGAAGGAAGTACTAAACCTGGAAGGGAACAACCGGTACCAGCCACTGCAAAAACATACCAAATTGTAAAGACTATCAACACTTCGAAGAAACTGCATCAACTAATGGGCAAAATAACCAGCTAGCATCATGATGACAGGATCAAATTCACACATAACAATATTAGCCTTAAATGTAAACAGGCTAAATGCCCCAATTAAAACACACAGACTGGCAAATTGGATGAAGAGTCAAGACCCAACAGTGTGCTGTATTCAGGAGACTCATCTCATGTGCAAAGACAGACATAGGCTCAAAATAAAGGGATGGAGGAATATTTACCAAGCAAATGGAAAGAAAAAAAAAAGCAGAAGTTGCAAGTTTAACCTCTGATAAAACAGACTTTAAACCAACAAAGATCAAAAGAGACAAGGAAGGGCATTACATAATGGTAAAGGGATCAATGCAACAAGAAGAGCTAACTGTCCTAAATATATATGCACCCAACACAGGAGCACCCAGATTCATAAAGCAAGTCTTAGAGACCTACAAAGAGACTTAGACTCCCACACAATAATAATGGGAGACTTTAACACACCATTGTCAATATTACACAGATCAACGAGACAAAATTAACAAGGATATTCAGGACTTGAACTCAGCTCTGGAACAAGCTCCAACCCAAATCAACAGAATATACATTCTTCTCAGCACCTCATCACACTTACTTTAAAATTGACCACATAATTGGAAGTAAAACACTCCTCAGCAAACGCAAAAGAATGGAAATCATAACAAACAGTCTCTCAGACCACAGTGCAATCAAACTAGAACTCAGGACTAAGAAACTCACTCAAAACCACACAACTACATGGAAACTGAAAAATCTGCTCCTGAATGACTACTGGGTAAATAATGAAATGAAGGCAGAAATAAAGATGTTCTTTGAAACCAGTGAGAACAAAGACACAATGTACCAGAATCTCTGGGACACATTTAAAGCAGTGTGTAGTGGGAAATTTATAGCACTAAATGTCCACAAGAGAAAGCAGGAAAGATCTAAAATCAACACCCTAACATCACAATTAAAAGAGCTAGAGAAGCAAGAGCAAACAAATTCAAAAGCTAGCAGAAGACAAGAAATAACTAAGATCAGAGCAGAACCGAAGGAGATAGAGACATGAAAAACTCTTCAAAAACTCAATGAATCCAGGAGCTGTTTTTTTTTTTGAAAAGATCAACAAAATAAATAGACTGCTAGCAAGGCTAACAAAGAGAAAAAGAGAGAAGAATCAAATAGACACAATAAAAAATAATAAACGGGGTATCACCACTGATCCCACAGAAATACAGACTACCATCGGAGAATACTATAAACACCTCTATGCAAATAAATTAGAAAATCTAGAAGAAATGGATAAATTCCCGGACGCATACACTCTCCCAAGTCTAAACCAGGAAGAAGTTGAATCCCTGAATAGACCAATAACAAGTTATGAAATTGAGGCAGTAATGAATAGCCTACCAACCAAAAAAAGCCCAGGACCAGACAGATTCACAGCCAAATTCTACCAGAGGTACAAAGAGGAGCTGGTACCATTCCTTCTGAAACTATTCCCAACAATAGTTTGGAGCTGGTACCATTCCTTCTGAAACTATTCCAAACTCATTTTATGAGGCCAGCATCATCCTGATGCCAAAACATGGCAGAGACACAACAGAGAAAATTTCAGGCCAATATCCCTGATGAACATCGATGTAAAAGTCCTCAATAATATACTGGCAAACCAAATCCAGCAGCACATCAGAAAGCTTATCCACCACGATCAAGTTGGCTTCATACCTGGGATGCAAGTCTGGTTCAACATATGCAAATCAATCAGCATAATCCATCGCACAAACAGAACCAATGATGAAAACCACATGATTATCTGAATAGATGCAGAAAAGTCCTTCAATATAATTCAACACCCCTTCATGCTAAAAACTCTCAATAAATTAGGTATTGATGGAACGTATCTCAAAATAAAAAGAGCTATTTATGAAAAACCCACAGGCAATATCATACTGAATGGGCAAAAACTGGAAGCATTCCCTTTGAAAACTGGTGCAAGACAAGTATGCCCTCTCTCACCACTCCTATTCAACATAGTATTGGAAGTTCTGGCAGGGGCAATCAGGCAAGAGAAAGAAATAAAGACTATTCAAACAGGAAAAGAAGAAGTCAAATTGTCTTTGTTTGCAGATGACATGATTGTATATTTAGAAAACCCCACCATCTCAGCCCCAAATCTCCTTAAGCTAATAAGCAACTTCAGCAAAGTCTCAGGATAAAAAATCAATGTGCAAAAATCACAAGCATTCCTGTATACTAATAACAGACAAACAGCCAAATCATGAGTGAACTCCCATTCACAATTGCCACTAGGAGAATAAAATAGCTAGGAATCCAACTTACAAGGGATGTGAAGGACCTCTTCAAGGAGAATTACAAACCACTGCTCAAGGAAATAAGAGAGGACAAAAACAAATGGAAAAACATTCCATGCTCATGGATAGGAAGAATCAATATCATGAAAATGGCCATACTGCCCAAAGTAATTTATAGGTTCAGTGCTATCCCCATCAAGATACCATTGACTTTCTTCACAGAATTAGAAAAAAACTACTTTAAATTTCATATGGAACCAAAAAAGAGTCTGTATAGCCAAGACAATTCTAAGCAAGAAGAACAAAGCTGGAGGCATCACGCTACCTGACTTCAAACTATACTACAAGGCTACAGTAACCAAAACAGCCTGGTACTGGTACCAAAACAGATATATAGACCAATGGAACAGAACAGAGGCCTCAGAAATAACACCACACATCTACAATCATCTGATCTTTGACAAACCTGGCACAAACAAGCAATGGGGAAAGGATTCCCTATTTAATAAATGGTGTTGGGAAAACTGGCTAGCCATATGCAAAAAACTGAAACTGGACTCCTTCCTTACACCTTATACAAAAATTAACTCAAGATGGATTAAAGACTTAAATGTAAGACCTAAAACCATAAAAACCCTAGAAGAAAACCTAGGACATTCAGGACATAGGCATGGGCAAAGACTTCATGTATAAAACATCAAAAGCCATGGCAACAAAAGCCAAAATTGAGAAATGGGATCTAATTAAACTAAAGAGCTTCTGCACAGCAAAAGAAACTACCATCAGAGTGAATAGGCAACCTTCAGAACAGGAGAAAATTTTTTCAATCTATCCATCTGACAAAGGGCTAATGTCCAGAATCTACAAAGAACTTAAACAAATTTACAAGAAAACAACCCCATCAAAAAGTGGGCAAAGGATATGAACAGACACTTCTCAAAAGAAGACATTTATGCGGCCAACAAACATATGAAAAAATGCTCATCATCACTGGTCATTAGAGAAATGCAAATGAAAACCACAATGAGATACCATCTCACGCCAGTTAGAATGGCGATCATTAAAAAGTCAGGAAACAACAGATGCTGGAGAGGATGTGGAGAAATAGGAACGCTTTGACACTGTTGGTGGGAGTGTAAATTAGTTCAACCATTGTGGAAGACAGTGTGGCTATTCCTCAAGAATCTAGAACTAGAAATACCATTTGACCCAGCAATCCCATTACTGGGTATATACTCAAAGGATTATAAATCATTCTATAAAGACACATGCACACGTATGTTTATTGCAGCACTATCCACAATAGCAAAGACTTGGAACCCACCCAAATGTCCATCAATGATAGACTGGATAAAGAAAATATGGCACATATACACCATGGAATACTATGCAGCCATAAAAAAGATGGGTTCATGTCCTTTGCAGGGACATGGATGAAGCTAGAAACCATCATTCTCAGCAAACTAACACAAGAAGAGAAAACCAAACATCGCATGTTCTCACTCATAAGTGGGAGTTGAACAATGAGAACACATGGACACAGGAAGGAGAACATCACACACCGGGGCCTGTCGGGGGGTTGGGGGCTAGGGGAGGGATAGCATTAGGAGAAATACCTAATGTAGATGATGGGTTGATGGGTGCAGCAAACCACCATGGCATGTGTATACCTATGTAACAAACCTGCACATTCTTTACATGTACCCCAGAACTTAAAGTATAATTAAAAAAAGAAAAAAATTAGGATATAGAGGGAAAAATTTTATTAGTTGAAAAATTTGGCTATCTAGGACAGCCGCTTCCCTAGAATGTTTTGAGTGAAATTGAGAAACATATGTGCTTTATGAATTGAGCATAGCAAAGCTAAAGTGTTGCTAAGTCACTTCATTTTATGAAACTTGTGAAAATAAGAATGGGGAACTTTTTAAAAATTCAGGATCATTGACAAAGGAGCTTCATTTGAAATAGTCAATCTATCCCCTTTTAAAGTTAGGGAGAGATTGGGCTGTGCGCGGTGGCTCACACCTGTAATTCCAGCACTTTGGGAGGCTGAGGCGGGTGGATCACCTGAAGTCAGGAGTTGGAGACCAGCCTGGCCAACATGTAGAAACCCTGTCTTTACTAAAAATATAAAGGTTAGCTGGGTGTGGTGGCACATGCCTGTAATCCCAGCAACTCCGGAGGCTGAGGCAGGAGAATTGCTTGAACCTGAGAGTCAAAGGTTTCAGAAAGCCAAGATCACCCCACTGCTCTCCAGCCTGGCTGAGGGAGGGAGACTCTGTCTTGAAAAAAAAAAAGTTAGGGAGATTGGGAAGCCGAGGTGGGTGGATCACTTGAGGCCAGGAGTTTGAGACCAGCCTGGCCAACATGGCAAAACCCTGTCTGTACAAAAAATACAAAAATTAGCTGGGCATGGTGGTGTGCGCCTATGGTTCCAGCTTTTTGGTAGGTTGAGGCACGAGAATTGCTTGAACCCAGGAGCTGGAGGTTGCAGTGAGCTGAGATCGTATCCCTCCATTCCAGCTTGGGCGGCAGAGCAAGACCCTGTGTCAAAAAAAAGTAAAAATAAAAATAAAGTTAGGGAGAGAGATTGTAACACTTAAGTTAACAGATAGTACAGATTGCACTTCATTTTCATCTCCAGGTCTTTAGGGAGGAAGGGCAGCTGGGAAGGACTGAGGAAGGGAGAAGCGAAGGTGAGTGGCAGGAGATGAGTGGAGATTACAGTAGGCCAGGAGGGGTTGTGGGGAAGGGAGGATGGAGAAAGAAAGGGCAGGTTTCCAGAGGAGCTCAGGGAGAGACAGAGGGTGGGGCTGTGAGTTTTCACACCTGATTGGCTGCAAAGTGTTACAATCAAAGTTACACCCACCTGGCCAGGATGCTGGTCATCTGGCTGCATATGCAGAGTGAGTGATCTCTGTGGGCCCCTGCTCTCTCTGTAGGGACCCCTGTTATAGTGCCCATCGTGCAGCATATTTCTCCAGATAGGCTGGGACCTCTGGTCTCAAGTACAGGGAAGGTGTCAGCTCCTCTTAATTCCCTCCTTAGATGGGGGTCCCAGTTCCAGGTGAGCCAATGCAGGGGCAGCGTGAGCAGCAGCAGTGTGAGCCTGTGGAAGTGGAGGATGCCTGTCCCGCCTAATGGCATTCAGATTCCCAGTGTTTGCAAAACCCTGTGCTGGTTTGTGACTTCTGATTCCAACCTTTATTTTAGCCTAACAATTCTCATGTGGAGGGGCTGCCAGAATGAGCTGAGTGTGCGTGGGGGAGGAGTTCAAACCAGCCTCCATGTTCTGAAATGTCCCCCCTCTGACCCCATTGCTCCACTGCTCCCACCCCTAGTCTGGATTAAGTGTCTCCTCTGGGGTCCCAAAATATCCAGGGCATCTCATTACACCAACCACACTGTATGATAATAATCTGTGGAACTGTCTGGGTTCATCTCAGCCATCACAGTCGGCCCCTGGAGGCGGGAGTTATATCTTATCTACTCCTCTACACCCAGGGCCTGGCACACAGTAGTTTATTGAATGAAGTGGGGTCCACGTGTGGCCCCCAGCTCATAGTACACATATGAGAGCCTGGTGAAAGGTTGGCTCCAGTGCCCCTCCCTGCCTGGTAGTCATCTGGACAGACCACATGGGGCAGTGGGCTTCAGATGGCCCCTGGTAAGATTCTGGCTATTCTCTAGGAGAGCAAGGAGGGCCTGAAGGGCTCCTCACTTTAGCATTTGAGTGCTATATAGGGAAGGCCCTGGGAGCCTGATTCCCCAGAGCGGAGGAGGGCTGGGGAGTGGAGCAGAGTAAGGGAGGGGACTTAGTGACTGTCAGGGGCAACCAAGGGCCATAGAGCAGGTGGAGCACCAGACAGGTGCTGGGAGGTAAGATGCTGTAACAACAGCCCAGGTGACCTGATCAACTCTTTGTCTTGTGGGCCTGGTTAGCAAGAATGTCCTTGTGCGTCAAGAGGATAAATCTATTTCAGGGATGACAAAACTGCTCCTGGCCCTTTGAGCCCTCAGGCTTGGCCTGGAGCTGGTGTCCTCACAGCCCCACACTCTGCTGGCTCCTTGGCAGGAGTGTGCTTCTGCCAGGTGCAAGTGTGGGTGGGGGAAGGAGGGGGTGTGCCAGCTGTAGCCCAGCAAATGCTGGCGCCCCAGGGGCTAGTGCAAGGTGCAGCAGGTGAGATAGTGGACAGACAGACCTTGGCCCATCAGAAGGAAGTGCTTTCTAACAGGGGCACCAGATCAGTTTTGTTCATACACACACTCATAGACACACTCACTCACTGTATTAGTTTGCACTGCTATAAAGAAATACCTGAGACTGGTAATTTATAAAATAATGAGGTATAATTGGCTCATAGTTCTGCAGGCTGTACAGGAAGCATGGCAGCATCTGCTTCTGAGGAAGCCTCAGGGAACTTTGACTCATGGTGAAGGCAAAGAAGGAGCAGGCATCTTACATGGTGGGAGCAGGAGCAAGAGGCAGCGAGAGTGGGTAGGGGAAGGTGCTACACACTTTAAAATGCCCAGATCTCATGAAAACTCTCACTAGAACAGCACCAAGGAGATGGTGCTAAACCATTCATGAAGGATCCACCCCCATGATCCAATCACCTCCCACCAGCCCCTACCTCCAACATTGGGGATTAAAATTTGACATGAGATTTGGGCAGAGACATGGATGCAAACCATGTCGCACGCCCTCTGACACTCACACCCACACACCCACTCACTCAGCTCCAACCCTCCACCTTTACTGGCTGGGCCGCGGTTGTATAGAATGGATGCTAGATATGGGCCTAGGGGAGGTAGAATTTCTAAAACGGCCCCTGCAGATGTCCCTCCTTAATCTCCAGATGCGGTGAATAAGATGAGTTATCACTCCTGTGATGATGTTATGGAATATGGCACAGTTGACCTTAAGATAGGGGGCTTATTGGTAGGCCTGATTTAATCCCATGAGCCCGTAAAAATAGAGAGCTTTCTGAGTGTAGGAGGGGAGGGCAGAGAGATTCAAAGCAACAGCACAATGACCACTCCTGGTTTTGGAGATGAAGGGGGCTGTGTGCAGGGATTGGAGTGAGGTCAGTAGGAGTTGAGAGTGACCCCTGGTCAAAGCCAGCAAGCAGCCTGGGACTTCAGCCTTGTGGGCACTAGACCTGAATTCTGCCAACAACTGGAATGAACTTGGAAGTGAATTCCTTCCCAGAACCTCCAGACAAGAGTACAGTGTGGCTAACATCTTGATTTTGGCCTCTTGATACCCTGAGCATAGAGCCCAGCCAAGGTCACCCAGACTTCTCACCTATAGAACTGTGAGCTAATAAATAGCTGTTGTTTTAAGCCATCAAGTTTGTGGCAATTTGTTCTGCAGCAATAGAAAACAAATCCAGGGTCATCCTTGGGCTCCATATAGCTTTTCTAGTTTCCTGAGATACAAGCTGTGGTTAACTTCCAGTTCTTCCAAGCTCAAGGGGAGTGAGCCCTGAGGAGTTAGCCTATCTGTGGTTAAACCTATCCCTTGTGCCTACAGAGTCTGAGCTCCTGGCCTGCAGATGCTCATATGTGACAATCTGGAGCTCAACTGAAGACCAAGGTTGTCGCCATAATGGATATCCCCAGGAAGGAGAATTCTTTGGGCACCAGTTTGTGGGTACTAGCTTCCTCACTGGGGCAGAAGAACATTCCTAGGACAAGCCTGGTAGGCTGTTGGCTTAGGCAGCCTCCCAGCATTTGGACTGTAGTGTTTTTTGTGTGTGTGTGTTTTTTTTAAACTTTCTTAGCTGTTGCTCACCTTAGATGTCACCTGTTGCTTCTCGTTGGTAGGACCAGACCTCAGGCAGCCTTGGCTGAGGCATTTGGGGGTGAGGTTGCATGGAAATAAAAACAGTGACCTGGCAGGCATGTGTGAGTGACACAGAAACCAGAATCTCATGCATCCCAGCTGAGGTCAGAATGTGTTGGGGAGCCCGAAGTAATGGCTCTTCCTCTGGGTGTGAACATTCAAAAGATGCCAAAGGGAGAACCTCATCCTCAAGGTGAATCCGCCTCTGAGGAGTGACTGACAAGGTGGCATCCCTGGGGCAGGATGCTTGGCTGAGCTCCATTTGATGGAGGACAGACCAGAGAAAGCTGAGGCTGGGGGCTCCCAGGGCTCAGGTTGAGTTTCCTGAAGCAGTCAAGTGCATTACTTAGCAGGACCAGGGGCAAGGGGAAGGTAAATTCCTGAAAAGGAGCCACCTCTGTCTTGCAGGTTAAAATAGCCTTGTCCCAAAGATGTGATAACACAGGGTAGGCAGGTGAGAACCAGAGGGCCATGGCAAGCACTGGGTGTGTAAATACGGGAGGAGAACTGTGGTTCTTGAAAACTCGGCAGTGAGGATACCTGGCCACAGGCCAAGAGGAAGAGAGCTGCTTCTGGGTAAGCCCTGAAACCTATTTGGGGATCAACTGATTTCTTCAGGCCTGTAGGTATCACACTAGTACCTGGAGAGGAGGAGGGCTCTGGTGGGTCACAGTTGTCACTGAGTCCTTGCTGGTGGCTGTGGTTGTGGTAGAATAAATACTCAGGAAGCTACTGGGCCCATGGCACAAGGTAGGGCAGGTGGTCAGTTGGTTTCTGGCATTTGACACTGTGGGATGGCACCGTGGGGAGGCCGGGTTCCACTGGGGGCAGACAGAAACATGAGGTAGGAGAAGAGTGCTGATGGCCTCACCTTAATGCTGGGTAATTTTTCTGCAGAAGAGACTTGCAGTGACATAATCTGATGTCTGTTTCATGAATGAGGAAGGTAGAGTCATCACAAATCAGCCTTGCAAATAAGCATGGGCTTGTGGCATTTTAAACCAACCTTGGGCCCAAGAGCCAGTGTAATCATCTTTTGGTGCCAAGGCAACAGGTCCAGAGGGACCTGAATTTGGTGCTGATCAATCCCTCTCCCCAAACAGAGGTACATATCTGTGCTTGCTCCAGCAGCGGCAGCCAGGATGGCACACGGCAGGCTAGAGGAGGGAGCAGCAGGGCTGGAGGCTGGGTGGAGCAGCCACTGTGCCGTGTGCCGTGTGACTTTGTGCCAGCCTTTTCCCATCTCTGGGAAAGTGTCTGTGAGAAGTAGGCTGATCTTGCAGATCTCCTTGTCACCCAGTAGGTCTGCTGCCAGCCATGGGTCCTATGATGCCTGTAAGCTTGGATGGCGGTCGCTAGTCCACGGTCCTGAGCACTCTCTCAACTCCTTCTTTGTAAAACAAGGAGATTGGATTCATTAAGCATCCCTATCTCTTCTGGCTCCAATGCCCCAAATGTCTAATTGTGTGAAATGCAGTGTGATTGTCTCTCTGTGACCCTATTCCTGGTCCTTTCTGAGACCGTTCATATGTTGGGACTGAGAGTTTGTGGTATCTGAAGCTAGCATGCTGTCCACACTGTGGGGAAAGCCTGCATGATTTGCTATTGTCCTCCCCTCTAGTGCCCTGTGGTTTTAGAGCCCCTGCCGTGTGGTCTGCCATTTGTCTCTCTGTCTCCTAGGGCATTTGCCTGCTTTAATCTTCTGTGGGCTGTGCAAACAGCCCTGAGCAGTGCATGGTGACCACAGGTAGGGGTGTCTGGAGGGCTGTGTTCTATCTCACGCAGACATGTGTAAGAGGAAGGCATGAATAATTAGAAACTTCTTAATGGTAGGGCCAGCACCAGTGATTAATCATAGCAAAATTCTCCTGCCACGCACACAGCAAAGAGTCTTTATCACTCGCCCCAATTAGCTTCTGATGTCTCCCACTTTTCCTTGTCCTTGGCTCTTAGAAAGAAAAGTTTCAAGATGATTCGGTCCCAGTCCCTGTCTCTGCAAATGCCGCCACAGCAAGATTGGAAGGGCCCCCCGGCAGCCAGTCCGGTCATGTCTCCCACAACCCCTGTGGTCACTGGAGCCACTTCCCTGCCCACGCCAGCACCCTATGCCATGCCTGAGTTCCAGCGGGTCACCATCAGCGGAGATTACTGTGCCGGGGTAAGGCATCTGTGAGAGTGTTGAATGTGCCTTGCATGCAAAGGCCAGGGGCCCCATGGGCCACAGGGTCGTGCCTCCCTCTGGAGCCTGGCCCTGTCCATGGATGTCTGGGAGAAGGTGAAGAGGAGGCACAGGAGACAAGGAGGGTCCTAGCAGAGGTTGTGGGGTGTGGGTATGGTGTCTCGGTGGCTGCCTGTTCCCTGTGAGGAGGGTCCCGGGGTGCAGGCTGGCACACTGTGTCTGTGGCTTGTAAGTTCCACATGTTCTCTAAGTCCAGAAAGCTGGAATTGGTCCCTGTAGCCCGTTGAGAAAGGTGCCAGCTTGGGCCTTTCAGTGTTGCCAAATGTTTAGTAGATTCAAAGCCATGGTACTGAGTGGTTTGTGTGAAATTAGTTGTTGCTAAATCATCCCTTCTTATATGTAGGTTCAGTACCCTTAAATATAGGCTAGATCCCTTCAACCGGGAAGAGAGAATCTTGTTTAGAAATTGAGCAAATTGGTTTACACTAAGTCAATTAACGCAGTCACTGAAAATGTGCTAATTTCACCTGATTGGATGATGCATTTTTTATGCATGCCTGCTTCTTGGAGAGAAATATCACTGAGTTAGTGCCAGGGTTAAGTTTGGCTCCATCTCCCTGGCCCCAACTCACTACTTACGTGTCAGTTGGCTTCATTAGTCTCTTTTTAACAGTAGCTGTAGAAAATATGCTGAATCTGAGAAAGCCATGCAGCTTATTGCTCTTCCTATAAAATTTCCCCTAGCTTTCAAAAATTTTTTTGGTTATGTGTAATGGAGAGCACGTGCAGATGGTACAAAATTTAAAAGATACAAAAATGGTATCAATTATTCAGCCACCCATTCTCCTCGGAGGCAACCATTGGTTTTAGTTTCTTATGTGTTCTCACATATATGGTCTATGTACCTACAATCATTTATGCATACATAGTTTATTTACTTAGTTTTACAAAAATAGTAGTTTACAATATACATTATACTGCATCTTGCATTTTCCACTTAACAATACATCTTAAAGATAATGCCATATCAATATATAAAGACCTTCTTTGTCCTTTTAAAAAAATATGTACATAGTATTCCTTTATGAGGATGTATCATAGTTTATTTTAATTAAGTTCCCATGGATGGGAGTTTAGGTTGGTTTGGAAACAATGCAGGCCTTGTCTGGAGATCAGCATCCTGACCGTGAGTCTTTGGTGTTCACCCAGCCTGAGGCAGGTGGGCAGGGCATTGGAAAGCAAGAGTCGAGGTGGGTCACCCACCAGCTGAATGGGAGGACGTCAGCCTGTAGCATATAATAGCTTCTTTCTCCCAGTCTCCTGGCTGGCACAGAGTAGTGCATGGAGCACCTGAACTGGGCAATTGGTCCTCAGAAAGCTAAGTGTCTGTGAGAGGCAGGCTGATCTTGCAGATCTCCTTGGCACGCTGTAGGTCTGCTGTCAGCCATGGGGCCTGTGATGCCTATGAGCTTGGCCGGTGGCCACTAGTCCACAGGAGTCCTGAGCATCCTCTCTGATGTCCTTAGCCATGGCATGAGCCCCTTGTCATGCTGAGTCCATTGGTTCCCCAGAGAAAGAATTTGGCTTTGTTGTTGGCAGGGACATATTTTTGTCTAGGATGTTGGTGTCTGCTCACCTATTCCTGCCGCTCTCAGAAGCCATCCACTGGAAGATGTAAAAGGAATTAACATACCTTATGGGGACATTTGGAGGCAGGAAAGGAGAATCTACCACCGTAACAAAAAGCAAGAAGTAGTATTTAGTAAAAGTATAAAAACATGCATAGGAAAAATATATTCAGACTTCTTCCCTCTGAGGATGGGGTAGGGAGGAGGGTAGAGTTTTAGCTGTATCTGTGATGATTTATTTCTTTAAACCTGTGAGAAATTTGAAAGAATTATGCTAAATATTATTGTCAGCTCTAGAAGGTAGGTTATATTATCTTTGGTGCCTGTCTGTATGTTTAAAATATTACAAAATTAAAAATGATGATTTTATTAAAGCAGAGGAGATCACTGTCAGGCCCCAGCCCTCCCCACTCTGGGCTATGCCAGCATATGGTGCCTCCCTCTGCTGTACCCCTTACCCTGCATTGTGTCTGTCTGGCCACTTGTCTCCCCAAGCATTTTTCTGCGATTCCCATCCTTCCCAAACAGACTAAGATTAATGAGCCTGTTGGAAGGCGGGAATTTATCTCATTCATCTTTGAATATGAGGCTACTCTGGTAAAGCAGAACATCCTTAGACTTTGGGACTCAATCAGGTTAGAGTCTGAAATTTGACTTTGTAGCTTCCTGGCAAGTGATTTATCCTCTCTGGGCCTCAGTTTTCCCATTTGCAAAATGGGTTGCTGTAAGGAGCAAAATGAAATCTATGGAAAGGTCCGGCACATAACACATGACAATGGGGCTTGTTGCCTGCATGAGTTGGGTGATTAACAGAGTTAATCAGAAGTGTGGGGTTGGCAAAGAAGCAGCCCGAGCATGCAGAATTTGCTTTTGCTTCTTGTTTTGTTTCGACATCTGAAGGACACATGAATTTTCTCAACTGAAAATGACGGTGCTCATCGCCTTCAGGGATAGGACTCAGGCTTTGTCCCTTCATGGGCCTGGTACAAAAACAGACTTTTGGCTTAATTAGCTGCATGTGAGGCCAGCTTCCGGGTGTGCAGGCTGGAGCACTCGTCTGTCTTCCAACGACCCTAACTCCTCCTGTGTCTCCTGTGTTGGGGGTCTCCAAGACCACTCCAGGTTGGATGATTCACCAGGAGGACTCACAGGACTCAGCATATAGCTGTACTTACAGCTTTGATTTATTACAGTGAAAGGATACAGAGCAAATCAGCAAAGGGAGCGATACATGGAGGATACGAGGTGCAAGCTTCCAAGGTCCTCTCCCAGCAGAGTCATCAGAACATACCAAATACCTCCAGCATCACATTGTGACAGCACATGTGGGAAGTGTTGTTTACCAGGGAAGCTCATTAGAGATTCGGCGCCCAGGGTTTTCACTGGGGCTGGTCACATGTCTGCATAGCACATCTCAAATTCCAGGCTCCAGAAGGAAAGCAGGTGTCCAACATAAACCATATTGTTTGTACAAATAGTTTAGGTGCAATGAACCACTCTTATTGGTCAAGGAGTGGTGAGAACCCTCCTGAAATCTAGGTTCCCAGATACCAGGCAAGGGCCAATCTTGCAAGCACATCTTTCCAAGGATGGCAGTCTCAGGCCTGCTGCGTGAACCCTTTCCTGCCTGCCTCCCTTCTGCAGATCACTTTGGAGGACTATGAGCAGGCAGCCAAGAGTCTGGCCAAGGCCCTAATGATCCGGGAGAAGTATGCGCGGCTCGCCTACCACCGCTTCCCGCGGATCACATCCCAGTACCTGGGTCATCCGCGGGCGGATACTGCACCTCCGGAAGAGGGCCTTCCAGGTATGGAGCTCTGGCTGGAGGTTGGGTCCCAAGTGTGGGCAGACCGAGAGCTAGTCAGGGCTTTTTTCTGGCTCGATCTATTTCCCCTGATAGTATTTTAAAATGACAGTGTTCTTTCATTGGCTTCTCCCACACTGATGTTTGATGGTTCCCCCAAGGATTGATTCTATGTGTACTGTATGCCTAGCCTCTGCAGAGCTGAACTGTTGAAGTCAAGACGGAGATGTGAAAGACAGTCCTTGTTCTTCGGAGTCCACCAGGGAGACAGGGAGTCTCATGTGGGAATTTTTTTTTCTTTTTTTTTGAGATGGGTCTTGCTCTGTTGCTCAGGCTGGCATGCAGTGGTGCAATCATGGCTCACTGCAGCCTCAATCTCCTGGGCTCAAGCAATCCTACCACCTCAGCCTCTCAAGTAGCTGGGATCAAAGGCACACACCGCCATACCCAGCTAATTAAAAAAATATATATCTTATTATGTTTTGTAGAGATGGGAGTCTTACCATGTTGCCCAGGCTGGTCTTAAACTCCTGGGCTCAAGTGATCCTCCTGCCTTGGCCTCCCAAAGTGCTGGGATTATAGATGTGAGCCACTGCGCCTGGCCTTATGTGGCATATTTAAAAGAACACAATCACACAGTAAATGCCAAATTGGTGGTAGGGTGGATCGGGGTGGGAGTAGGAACACAGGGCATGTTCCCTGGGAAGACATGTAGGCTCTGGTGTCAAACACACCTGCATTTGTATCTGGGCTCTGTCAATTTCTTGGGATTTGGGGAAAGATATTTCTCTAAGCCTCACTTTGTAAAATGTAATCTGTAAATGGAAATGCAAATAATACCTATCTCCCAGGGCTGTCGTGAGGATTAAACAGGAGAATGCATGTGAAGTACTTAGTTCAGTTCTGGCATCTAGTGAGTGTTCAATAAATGGTAGCTACATTTATGCTGCCGAGTTCAGGGAAGGGGAGATCGGAGAGGGCTGGGTGGTTTCCTCACGAAGCCTTGCCATGAAGAACCTAGGAGCAGTAGAGGCAGTAATGAGGACAGTAGGAAACCCCACTCCTGAAAGTTGGTCGTGGGGGACACATAAGGGCCTGGTGGTCTCCATCAATGCCTGGGACCCTGGCTGCCTCTGGGGGTAGCTGGTGGTGCCAAGTTGCCCCAGTCTCTGGCTTCCTTGAATTTCAAGTCCTGTACTTTGAGCATCTGGGGCCCTAGGTAAATCTCAGCCCTTTGGGCCCATTTCCCTATCTGAGGGAAGTGGGTCCTACCACCCCAGTTTTGGCAAAGACAGACAGAAATGACTGTCAAATGTGTACTTTACATGGACAGAGGACCCCTGTGTTCTGGGCATGAGTATGGGGAAGAGGAGCAACTTCCAAACATACAGGCTGTAGCTTCACCCGGGCCTTGAACTGCCTGCATCTCACAGACCACTGCATTGCATTAGGGCCTCCTGAGCTGGCCTGTGGCCGTGCCTGATGGGGCATTCCCCTCTCCAGCTCTGCCTGCATCAGCCCCTCTGTGGCTCCTCACATGTGCTCTAGGGATGGTCTGTTCCTTCCAAGCACAGATGGAGGATGCCCAGGCAGGTCACTCTGCCTTGGCAGCTTCCTTTGATGCAGATCTTGAGGTTTGCTCCTGCCTATGCTGGCAGCTGGACAGCTGATCCTGGATGGTGCCAGCTGAGCTGCATGGAGTTGAAGCCTCCAGCTCTACTGATATTTAGCATCAATACACTCCTTGGCCAGGGACAGAGTTTATCAAGAGTCAGGAAAACTAATTATGAGAATAATAAGAATAATATCCTATAATTCATTATTTGTAGTGCATTACTGTTTATGAAGAATTTTCCTATACACACTATTGCAACCCTCACAGCAGCGTGTTAAGGCAGGGGGTGTTATCTTCAGAGCAGATAGGCTCAGAGAGGTAAAGGAGTTAGCTGAAAGTCTCACAGCAGGGAAATTGCATAGAGGAGTTTTCTACCTCCTGTTGGCTAATTCTAACCTTAACCTATAGTGGTTGGGGGCAGATGGCTTTATCATTGGCATTCTCCGCTCTGGGGTTGACAAGTTCCCGATCCTTTGCTCCTTTGGGGAGGGAGTGGCTTCTTTATCTAGCCCCTCAGCTGGCCTGGGCTCGGGACAGTTATTTCCACTGGGTAGTCCAGGTGCAATCTGTTCTCTTCCTGGGAGAAGACACCGCTGCTCTTTTTAATATTCCTGGGATCTCTGAAGTGCCGAGGAAAATGAAGCCCATTTCAGTTAAATTTTAAAAAATTGTTGAAGTGCTAGCCATGTGCCAGGGACTGTTCTAGACACTCAGCAGTGAACAGCACAAATTAAAGTCTCTGCCTGCATGGAGTTTCTATTGGAGTGGAGAAGACATCATATCTGAGATAAAGAAGTGACATGGTTTGACATGGTGGTAAGTGCTGACGAGACAAAAGGAAGCAGGGAAGAGCATATGACATGTGGGGCCGGCGTGGGGTTGGATTTTGGGCAGGAAGGCCAGCGCAGGCCTCCGTGTCTTTTGAGCCCATGTGTGCTTACAAGGTCAGGGGCACTTTGCCATCCCTCAATCCTGTTTTGCAGACTTCCACCCTCCTCCACTGCCCCAGGAAGACCCCTACTGCCTGGATGATGCACCCCCCAACCTGGATTACTTGGTCCACATGCAGGGGGGCATCCTCTTCGTGTATGATAACAAGAAGATGCTGGAGCGCCAGGAGCCGCACAGCCTACCCTACCCCGACCTGGAGACCTACACGGTGGACATGAGCCACGTCCTGGCTCTCATCACCGATGGCCCCACGTAAGCTAGCTTCTCCGCGGCTGCCTGTCTTTGCACAGGTGCTGTTCTGTAGGAAGGAGATGAGAAAGGCCTCACCCCTCTGCCCTGGGGTCCCCTGTACTTAAAGCATCCCAGAAAGAGCGCGGTTTCTCCTTTCCTCAGTGCTTTGCGGGTTTCTGCAACAGTTTTCCTTCATAAGCTGGCATAGCCTTTGACTTGGTACTCCCTGTCCCCCCTTTTGTTTTTGAGGCAGCATCTTGCTCTGTTGCCCAGGCTGGGGTGCAGTGGTGCGATCTTGGTTCACTGCAACCTCTGCCTCCTGGGTTGAAGTGATTCTCTTGCCTCAGCCTCCTGAGTAGCTGGGACTACAGGCACGTGCCACCATGGCTAATTTTTTATATTTTTAGTAGAGACAGGGGTTTTGCCATGTTGCCTAGGCTGGTCTCAAACTCCAGAGCTCAGGTAGTGCACCCAACTCAGCCTCCCAAAGTGCTGGGATTACAAGTGTAAGCCACTGTGACTGGCCTCCCTGTCCCTTCTGCATGCATAGTGTGGAGCCGCTGCTTGCTGGTGGCTACCTGGGTGCTTCTGAATGGCTGTCATCCCTCTCCCCAGGCAGGACAGCAGCCTTGCAGAGAGTTACCAGCCCAGAGCATAACTATTTGGTGAGGAGTGATGAAGACATTGCTTCAGGCCTTGAGTTTTCTGGGTTTCTGGAGGGGAGCATGCAGGGAGCCTGGGGAACTTTGCTCATGGGCATGATGCACCATGATGCTCATGGGCTTGGCTCCAGCTAACCTGGTGGGCAGCCATCTTTCTGAATTTGGCTCCTCACTTCTTGGTGGGTACTTAGGCTGATCAGTAATACCTGGACTCTGTGAGCCTCAGAGTGGCTGTGCTGGGAATGGGAGTCTGGGTGAGAGGAGGTGCTAGTCACTCCTGAGGACCTTCTCTCTTGTTTTCTGGGAATCTTGTGATGCCAGTCTCCAAAGTAGCATAGTGAGCCCAATGTGGATGGGCAGCATGATTCTTAGTCCTCCCTGATCTGAGGGCAGAACTAAGGCATGGGAAGGGCAGGGGCGGTTCCTCAGAGGCTGTCCTCAGCCAGGTGTGCAAGTAGTGGCTGTCCCATCTGGGAGGCTGTGAGGATCCTGCCTAGGGAGAGAGACTGAGTGAGATGGCCTTTAAACTCCCTTCCGACTCTGAGGCTGTCCTGTGCTCCGTCCACTCTGGGGCTTGTCTGGGCAGATGGATGACTGTGCTGTTGCAGTGCCGGCAGATGCTCTTATGGAAGTCTACGTGATTAGATGCCAAGGAAGCTGCTGTTTGTTTTGGGGGCCTGAGGAAGCAGGGTAGCATGAATTGTGGTCGAAGGTTCCATGCGGCTGTGGATGCAGGTGTGTGGCTAGGCACCTGGGCTGTGTGTGGGCTGGCAGTTGGCCACAGCAGTGAGCACCCCCATCCCCAAAGGCCTTTGCTGGCTGATAAATCATGGGCCCCTTCTCTGAGTTGGTGGGAATCTGGGGGCATCAGTCCTTACAGAGATTTCTGTCTCGGTAACAAATATCCCTACAGTCCCAATCTGCCCATGATGCAAAATATCCTCCTCTTGTGAAGCCTCAGAGTTGAGAGATCCTTGGGCCATGGCCATTAGGTTAGGGGGCTGGTTCCTCTGCAACCCAAGGTGGGCAGGTCATGCCTTATAGTTTGACTGTGTTATCAATCCTCTGGGCAACAAACTCCTTCTTCAAGGAATGACAAGTGGCTGAGGATAGAAAAGAGGAAGGAAAGGAGGGGATGAAGGAGGGAGACTTCCACTGAGCATCCACTCTGCTTGGAGTCAGGCCCTTTCCCAGGCATAAACCAGTTTAACCCTTACTTCAGCCTTGGGTGTTACCACCTGATATTTACTCATGGGAAATGGAGGCTTGCAGTTAATTCCCTAAACACATAAACAAGAAGTCAAAACACCTGTATGAGGTCCCAGAGCTGGCCTGCTACTGCCCCATCTCCTGACTCTCCACTGACTTGTGGATATGACTCAACAGTTCAGCAGGGTCTGTAGAAAGCCAGAACCTCCTCATTCCGCCCTGCTCCCTCCTGACCCTTCCAGCCAGGGTTGGCCCCTGCAGATGCTGGAGGCCTCCAAACTGGAGAGCTCGATGCGACTCAACTATGGTCTCTCCCCATCTCCAACTTGCAGGAAAACCTATTGTCACCGGCGACTGAACTTTCTGGAATCCAAGTTCAGCCTTCATGAGATGTTAAACGAAATGTCTGAGTTCAAAGAGTTGAAGAGTAACCCCCACCGGGACTTCTATAACGTGAGAAAGGTGCGTTAGGGGCGAGTGTTCACAGCTGCCTCACCCGGTCCCCCTCCCAGCCCATGGGATGCCCTGAGCCAGTCTGAGGCTTGTCCCCTGTGAGAACTTCAGGGCTCCTTGCTAAGGGCGGCCTTCGTGGCCAGAGGGGTATGAAGCATATGTGCAGAAGGAAGATGGGTGAGCTGCATTTGTGTCAGGCTGGGCCTCAGACAGCACTTGAATCACTCTAGGTGGAAACATTTGTCTGCATTGTATATCTGTTGGGATGTGCCCTCTTCCTTGGAAAATAGGGCACAGCCTATTAATTGGTCATAAAAGTTGAGCACAGCCTACTTTTAAGGTAGGGGATGTATTAGAGTCATCAAAGAAAGACACAGCTGTTAAGATCTCTTTGGTCCCCTCCTTGTGTCCATGTGTTCTCATTGTTCAGCTCCCTTATAAGTGAGAACATGCGGTGTTTGGTTTTCTCTTCCTGTGTTAGTTTGCTGAGGATGATGGCTTCCAGCTGGGCTTAATACCTAGGTGACGGGTTGATAGGTGCAGCAAACCACCATGGCACACATTTACCTATGTAACAAACCTGCACATTCTGCACATGTATCCTGGAACTTAAAGTAAAATAAATAAGTAAATAAAATAAAATTTAAATTCCCTGAAAAAAAAAAAAGATCTCTCTGGAGATGGGAGTTTGTGGTTTTGCATCCTTCGGGATCATGTGGATTTAAAGAAAAGCCTCTGATATGCTCAGATCTCTGCCTCTCTTCTCCCATCAAGGGGATGGCAGCCTTGTCCGGGGCTCCTGGCAGTCTCCGCCTGCAGGGGCTGCAACTGCGGTAGGAGTGAAGGTTAAATGATCGTGGCCCTAGCCTTTCCATTCTCTTTTGCTGAAGCGCTGTGCAGTGAGGCACAGGGTCAGTGCTAGGCAGGTGGTGTTTGATGGTGAGCAAGAGTCACTTCCTGTCAACGAGGTGGCTTTGAGGGAGAGGCCAGAACTGAGCTGACTTAGAGTGAGTAGGAGCTTTCCAGGCAGAGGGTGTGGTAGGGGAATGGAAGTGGTGGCATTCCAGGTAGAGGCACGTGATGTGCAAATGTCAGGAGGGAGGGATGGTATGAGAGAGTCAGAACAGTGCGTTGACATAACTGCAAGCAGTGCGGTGTGGTTGGAGCTCAGGCATTGGGAGCGGGGAGCAGCGGGCTGTGGGGAGAGTAAGGCTGCAGAGATGTGGGGAGGTCCTGGATCATGCAGGGGCTGTGGGTTTCCCACAGAAGGCAGGGAGGTGGGCCGGGGTGTGGTGGCGAGCTGGGAGAGAAGCTCCTGGGGGAAGAGTCGGGATCAGGCTTTGCTTGGAGGAGGGATGGCCAAAGCTGGGTGGAGTCACAGTGGGGTTGCCATCTCCACAGGAGCTCTGTCCCAGCTGGGAACCTCTTGGGGACTTCTTCTTTTTGGGGTCAGCTTCGATAAGGGAGGGTAGGCCAGGGGAGGATGTGGCTCCTCTGGGAAAGCCCAGCTCCAGCCTCCCTGACCCCCTGGCTGGGAGCATATCAGCAATGCAGATGGAAGACCCTACCTGGAGGCCCTAAGACCACTTCTGTTACACGCCAGGGGTCCAACACAGACTCCCACTTGGATGGGATCAAGAGCTTTAAGAAGTGAGAGTTTGGCTTCAGCTCATGTGCCCTGAGAGGCTTACAGAAGTGTCTTGGGGATTTCCAGGCAGAAGTGAAAGGTGTTTTAGACACCACTTACGTGGGCACCCTGGCATTTTCACCTTCAAGCACCATTTGTTCCTTCTCTGTGAGGCTTAGGTGTTCAGACAGGTGGATGCCTCCATCACTGTGTGAACTCCTCTCAGCCCTGCCCAAAGAACTTCACACGCCTAGCACATGCCCAGGCCCGTGTTCAAAGAAACGCCTTGCCCAGCCCGATGCAGCCCTGCCCTGAGCGTACGTGAATGCTCTGGGCTTACCTGCTTCCTGCTGCCTGGGGCCAAGGTGTCCTCGCTGGCTGTGCTGGCACTGACACTGTTTGCTTCTAAGGTGGGGCCCCAGTGGGTGTTCCTGGGTCTACCAGCTGCTCTCTGGCCACAACATGAGAAACAGTCCTGGCGTGGGGCCAGGGTAACAAATCAGAGCCTATCCCCAGGGTTCTCCTGCAGTCTTGGGGTTAACGTTTTCTCTGGACAGAGATGACCTTGATATCTATGACCCAGTGGCCTGTTCTTAGGCACCATAGTCAGTCCATAAACATGGGTGCAGGTCTGCTATGAGTCAGGTCTGTGCCCGCCCCTGGGTGCTGCCTACTTGATAGCACTCTGTCTCTCTTTTTTTTTTTTGAGATGAAGTTTTGCTCTTGTTGCCCAGGCTGGAGTGCAGTGGTACAATCTCAGCTCACTGCAACCTCAGCCTCCTGGGTTCAAGTGATTCTCCTGCCTCAGCCTCCCGAGTAGCTGGGATTATAGGTGCCTGGCACCACTCCTGGCTAATTTTTGTATTTTTAGTAGAGATGGGGTTTTGCCATATTGCCCAGGCTGGCCCCGAACTCCCAGCCTCAGGTGATCTGCCTGCCTTGGCCTCCCAAAGTGCTGAGATTACAGGCGTGAGTCACCACACCCGGCCTTGATAGCACTCTCATAGCCTCTACCATGGGGAGGAGAGCTGCTTTCTAAAATCCAGAATGGGCTGGATGATGGCCTCCGTATGTCTAAAGTGGCTATTGGTGTCCCTGGGGCAGACAAGGGCTGTGGTCTGAGGCAGGAGCTGTGACGTGGCCGTGGATCTGTGTGGGTGGTATCTGTGAAGGCACCTGTCACACTGCAGCAGGTGAAGGGCTGAGACACCCTGAGGCCCAGCCAGCAGGACTGTGTGACTGAGACACTTGTTTTCTATGCAGAAGCAAGACAGAAGAGCTGAGTGTGTTTGCTGCTTGGGAATTGGGTAGAAGTAGGTGACATCCACTGTGGTTTAAGTGTCATATTAAGAATAGCAAATAGGTTTTACCTTCTGTGCCAAACCTGACCAATTAGGGGCCACCCCTAAAGCTTAGTGAAAAGGGTGCTGTGTTCGATTATTGATGCCTGCCATGGGTATGGAAATGGTCAATGTTGGCTTAGGTCCCAGGTCTGGAAACTCTGCTCTTTGTTTACATCTGAGGTCTTAGGTGAACATGGGGAATGCACGTGGATCCTCTGGTGAACTGAAAACACTGACCTCCAATGACCTTCAATTATTTTGTTCCTAAAATAATCACCCTTGAGTTCTGAAGTTTGGATGGGGTGCTTCCTGGATCGTCCAGTTGTTTTCCTCATTTATCTTGTGACTCATGGGGATAAGGACAGGCTGACCCCCCTGTGGTGTGTCATTGGTAAGCCAGAGGACAGGACCAGAAAGCCCAGAATCCGCTGAGTCATGCTGAGGTCGTTGTACCAAGCTGTGTCCAGCTGAGCTGAGCCAGGCTGACCTTCTTTTGTGCATCCCACGTGAGCCCCAGCCTCATCTCTGAGGAGCCTGGGCTTTGGGGATGTTTTAGTTTTCTGCTTTGCTTTGTTTCCCCAATGTCCAGTGGTCTGTCTTTCTGGTAAGAATGGCAAGATTAATGGCAGGAAGGACGCTGATGAGTGAGTGCTGTGGCTAACGACATGGGCTGGCTGGCATAATGCTCACAGAGGTCCAATGGATCAAATATCTGGTTTGGCATTACTTGGAGATGCTCAGCCAGCCATGGACAGCATTCCCTGCCCTGAGGTCAGCCGCCTCCTCACCCCAGCCTGGGCTGAGCGCCCAGTCGGCCGCAGCAGTAGCTCCAGAGTGTGGTCTAATGGCTGTCAGCAGCCTGGCCTTGAGGCTGCTGTCGTCCTCCTCGGGAGCTCCTGTAGGTCCCTTGTGCTCAGGGAGGGGGAGTCAGTTTACCCATAGTGACTTGAGGCCATCCCTCAGCTTAGCTGGGGCTTCATTTCCTTAGGGCTTGTGGTTGTCCTGTGAGTGAAGCACAGTGAAAAGGCAGACTGGGGATGAGGGGTTGGGGAGATGGGTAGGATCCAGGCAATATTAGCAGAGCCCTCATCCTAAGATTAATGAAGAGGGTTCAGTAACAGAATCAAATTACATTTAAAAAATCCCTTCTAGCTTCTGTGTATGGAGAATGAATTGAACCAGAGCACAAGAAAAAGGAACAAGACCAGTTAGGAGGTCACTGTGAATTCAGGCCTGAGAACATGCAGGCTTGAACTCCCGTGGTGGCAGTGAGGTTGGAGAATATTGTATGGATTTGACATCCATTTGGAAGGTAGAACTGATGAGACTCACTGAGGGAAGGGAGTAGTAGGAAGGCCAAGGATGACTCCCAGTTTTTCAGCATGACCAGCTGGATTCAGGACACACCATTTCCTGGGATTCCAGAATCTGGGAGACAATCAGGTTTGGGCTGGGGTCAGAGATGGAGAGTCCACTTTTGGATATATTAAATTTGAACTGCCTTTGGGTTATCTAGATAGAGATGTCAAGAAGGCAGTAGTATGTACAGTTCTGGAGCTTTTGGCTGGTGACATAAATTTGGGAATTGGTATAAGGAAAATAATTAAATGCACAGAAATGGAACAGATCACCTTTGGAGAGAGTTTATAGTGAGAGGACAAGAGGGCCCAGGACCAGGCATCAAGAAATTCCATTATTAAGAGGTCTGGTAGTGAGGATGAGCTGACTAAGGAGGCTGAAAAGGAGAGGACAGAGATGCAAGGGGTCGGTCTGGTATCACAGGACTTAGCGTGATATAGAGGACATGAGAAATCCCATGAGGTGTTTTGAGACCTTGCTGGGCTCCTTCTGCAAAGGTGCCTTCTGCAAAAAACTGCCTTTCCCTGGAATGTGGGGAGAAGTCTAAGCTGACTGTTCATTTCTGCTTCTTAGGATTTGCTCTAAGATCTTTGGCCTTGGGCCCCACAGCTTGAGTCCATATGTTGGCTTAGGGTCAGTAGAGCGGCTTCCAGTAGAGTGGCTTCTTCTTGGGACTTGGATGCCCTGGAGTTTGGGTGAGGTGTAACTAGTCAAGGAAGGGTGTGTTTGGAGGGTTGGCCTTTAGTGTCTGTTCTTGTCATTCATTCCCACTTGGAGGTTTGCTTTGGGAATGCTCTGAGGGTTCTGAGAGGGATCAATGGGAAGAGTGGGATTTGATGGGCCCTCAGGGTTATCACTAAAACTGTGAGAACCTGTCGTACCTGTTAATTTGTTCATTCATTCATCCATTGGTTCGACTTTGTACTAGGCTCTGGGGTAGGTGCTGAAGACTTAGAGGCATCAAACATGGCCTTTGTCCTTGAGGAGCTCCCAGTCTAGTGAAAGAGTAGACACACAAACGTTAGAGTGATCGGGAGGCTCTGCACAACAATGGGATGCCTGTGCCAGGTTTTGAGGTTGGGCAAGGGAAAGAGCATTCAGTTGTGCTTGGAGGAACAAGGTTGGCTCCCAAATGGAGGAGGTTGTGGGAAATTTCTAGGTGGATGAGATGGTGGAGAGAAAGGAGGGCATTCCAGACTGAAGAAACACGTGGGCAAAGGGATGCAGTGTACTTGGTGTGTTGTGTACCCATAAGTGGTTTGTCACGGCTGCAGCACAGAATGGGGCAGTGGCAAGGCGAGAGTTAAGGCTTGAAATAAGCCTGGAATCCCAGGTCAAGGTGCTTGGGCTTTATCTTGAGGCTGATGGGCCCATACATAGGTCATTTGTTAACTGGGGAATGGCCTGATCCAATCTGCATTTTAAAAAGATTTCCTGGTGCTGTAAGGAGATGGAATGCGCAGCAAGGCTGAAAGGGAGGGATACCAGTTCCGAAGTCTGGAGGAGAAATGGGGGGTGGGATCCAGGCACTGGTGGGGCTGCCCCAATGGCCCATGAGGTGCTGGGGTTCTGTGTACATTGAGGGTTGGATGTCTTAACTCTTGTTGCTAGGGGAGGTGGCCTGACTCAGGGCCTGGTGGGCGCTGTGTTCCAGGTGGACACACACATCCATGCGGCCGCCTGCATGAACCAAAAGCATCTGCTGCGCTTCATCAAGCACACATACCAGACGGAGCCTGACAGGACTGTGGCAGAGAAGCGGGGCCGGAAGATCACCCTGCAGCAGGTGTTTGACAGCCTGCACATGGACCCCTACGACCTCACTGTGGACTCACTGGATGTCCACGCGGTGAGTGAGCTTCTGCTCCAGTGCCGCCAGCAGACAGCAGCCCTGGCTGGGGACTCAGCCCCCTGGAAAGCCACTGTGATTGTGCTTGCGGGGAGGTGCTACGGAAGCAGCTTTCTCTTCTATCTGACTGAGAGGTCATGCGGCCTCAGAGAATAACAGGTCTGGGGCAGCCATGGGACAGGGAAAGAGGGTGTGTGGCTTGGGGCCTGACAGGTCTAAGCACTAATCCCACTCCTGCCACTTAGGAGTTTTGTGCCCTTAGGCAACTCACGGAAGCCTTTATTTCCTTGCCTATAAAATGGTGACAGCCATGTGCCTTATTAACTTAAAAAAATATTAAAACACTAAATGATGGTGTAACTGCTATGGAAAACAGTATGGTAGTTCCTAAAAAAGTTAAGTATAGAATTACCTATGCCTCAGCAATTCATTTCTAGGTATATACCCAAAAGAACTGAAAGCAGGAACTTGAGCAGATACTCACATACCAATGTTCATAGCAGTATTATTCATAGCAGCCAACAGATAGAAACAGCCGGTGTTCATCAACAGATGAATGGGTAAACAAAATGT
Organism: Gorilla gorilla gorilla; assembly: GCF_029281585.2. Lineage (NCBI taxonomy): Eukaryota > Metazoa > Chordata > Mammalia > Primates > Hominidae > Gorilla > Gorilla gorilla. The sequence continues at coordinate 16,882,762 of NC_073233.2, forward strand.
GGTACATCCATACAACGGAATATCATTCAGCCATAAAAGGGAGTCAAATACTGTACATGCAACAACCATGAATGGACTTTTCAAAAGATTATACTAAATCGAAGCCAGACACAAAAGGACAAATAGCATATGATTCCACTGATATAAGGTCCCTAGAATAGGCAAATTCATAGAAACAGAAAGGAGAGTAGAAGCTACCAGGGGCTGGGGAGAGGAAGGTATGGGAAGTTAGTGTTTAGTGGGTATAGAGTTTGTTTGGGATGATAAAAAAGTTCTGGAAATGGTTAGTGGTGATGGTTGCACAACAATGTCAATGTACTTAAAGCCACTGGAACTGTACAGTTAAAAATGGTTGAAATGGTAAACATTGTGTTGTACATGCTTTATTAGAACAAAAAAAACTTTTGTTAAACAAAACATTGAATGATATAATGTGGAGAAAATGCTTTACAAAATGTGAGTAGCGATAGGGAATGTTCTGTTATTCAGTGGTGCAGCCTCTCTGCTCACTAAGTCAGCCATGTCCTGAGCCGAGCTGTGGTAACTTGCAGGTGGGGCCTCTGCTGTTCCTTCACAGGGGGCCTTGCCAAAGGATCCCAAGCTGACCGAGTGAGGATCCATGGTCCTGGTGCTCAGGAGTTTCTAAGGTTTCATGCAAGAATTGACATAGAAGATGTCTTTCGGTGTGGCCATACAGAAGGCCGCCTCGTAAAGGTCTAGAGAGGGGAACGTGCATGGTGGCTGCAGAACGATGCGTTGATTGGTGTGGTCTCCCCCTCAGGGCCGGCAGACATTCCACCGCTTTGACAAGTTCAACTCCAAATACAACCCTGTGGGGGCCAGTGAGCTGCGTGACCTGTATTTGAAAACTGAAAACTATCTGGGAGGAGAGTACTTTGCTCGGATGGTCAAGGTGAGTGAACCCTCAGTCTCTCTGAGGCCTCTCAGGTGCCTGCCAACATCTGCCTTCAGAGAGTGGGGGCCCTGTGTGCCCCCGGCCCCTTCCCCTCCCTCTGTCTACCATCAGCTCAGGGAAGGGTGAGGTGCCCAGGTGCCCAGTGCTGTGGTCTGGCTGCCTGCTCCAGGCAGTGCTGCATGTGCCAACTGCAGGAAAGAGGAGGGAAGGGTATCCACCTTGGCCAAGCTCACAGCACCTGGCCTGGCTTTCGTGTCTCTGCAGCCTGAACCTAGCTGGGTGCAGATGAGCTCCGTGTGGAGACGCTTCTGCTGTGGCCTGGTTCTGCAGACCCAAGGCCTTCCTCACCAGATGGGGCCTCTACTAAAGTGGAACAAGAGCTTACAGGAGCAGGCCGCCCTGGGGATTTGGATCAGTGCTTCCAGCCTGGGAGCAAGGTGGCTGGGGGAGCAACAGGACCCTGCTGGTGACGGAGAGTGAGAGTCTCCCATGTAGCTGGGATGCACTGGGGCTGACCCAAGCTCTTCTTGTGCCAGGAGGTTGCCCGGGAGCTGGAGGAGAGCAAGTACCAGTACTCAGAGCCACGGCTCTCCATCTACGGCCGCAGTCCTGAGGAGTGGCCCAACCTGGCCCGCTGGTTCATCCAGCACAAGGTCTACTCTCCCAACATGCGCTGGATCATCCAGGTGCCCCGGATTTAGTAAGTGAGGTGGCCCGCTGTCTACCCTGTGCCCTACAGAGGTGACAATCTGTCCCTCATGGGCTGCTGAGTCTGCACTCCTGAGGGGTAGGGCCTGTTCTGGTGCCAGCTTACACTTGTCCTTTCCAGGGATTTTTCCATAGAAGGAGTGATGAAAAAGATGTCTGCATGACACTAGAGCTCTTTTTTTTTTTTTTTTTTTTTTTTTTTTTTTTTGAGACAGTCTCACTCTGTCACCCAGGCTCTGAGTGCAGTGGCATGATCTAGGCTCACTGCAACCTCCACCTCCCTGGTTCAAGCAATTCTTTGCCTCAGCCTCCCGAGTAGCTGGGATTACAGGCACCCGCCATCACGTCTGGCCAATTTTTATATTTTTAGTAGAGACGGGGTTTCACCATCTTGGCCAGGCTGGTCTTGAACTCCTCACCTCGTGATCCACCTGCCTCAGCCTCCCAAAATGCTGGGATTACAGGTGTGAGCCACTGCATCCAGCTGACACTAGAACTCTTGATCTTTGAAAAATATAGATGTGCAAAGGCCTTGGGGGAACTACTACCCCCGCCTTCTTCTCATTGTGGGTTGAGGATGGATTGTCCTTTTGGTGAGCCCCAGGGTATGGGGGAGAGCTGTAGTGGTCTACATTGCTGGCCTCTCCCTGGATGTCACTCAGACGGCTGCTGTCCTCTCCAGGCGGCTGGCCAGGGTGGAGCCGATGGCTCCAGGATGGGCTGGGGTATGTGGTTTAGGGAAACAGAGCTGAGTAACAGAATGTTTGGGTCACTGGGAATTTGAGGATTCATATCTCAGCCTCTTGGTCAGCCAGCATGCCACCATCCCATTCCTAGTGGCTTCTGGCTTGAGAAAGTGCTCTGATGGGCATGGGTAGGTGTGGAGCTTGCAAACCAAGGCAGAATATTGCAGACATTGCTGGGAGAGGAGGACAGAGGAGGGATCTGTTTTCAGGTCCCATCTGACTTGATTCTGGGTGTTTGATGGGGACACAGGGTGCCTGAGGAAGTGACTGGGGCTGGTCTCTGACAGGGCAGCAGGCTGTTGGATCCACCTGACAAGCAAGTCTTTGCTGTCCCCCAGTGACATATTTAGGTCAAAGAAGCTGCTGCCAAACTTTGGGAAGATGCTGGAGAACATCTTCCTGCCCCTTTTCAAGGCCACTATCAACCCCCAAGATCATCGAGAGCTTCACCTCTTCCTTAAATATGTAAGTGTGGGTGGTGCCCTAGGCAGGGCTCATAGTGGCAGAGGCAGGAATGGATTCGCTGTGAGCTGGGTCAGGTTTGCTCCTGCCCTTCACGATGGTATCTCAGGTCCTGCCACCTGTGTTCCAGGCATGGGGTCACCAGCCCCAAGAAGCTAGATTTCTAAAAAGTCCCCTTCTCCTCAGGGGCAGCTCTGGGAGTCAGTGGGTGTGGGGGGGATGGGGGTGGTGGTCTTGGGGTAGGCCTTTCCCCCAGCAGGGCAGGCAACAGTGGGCAAAGACTGGGAACTCGGTTCCTGCCAGGTGGGGCTGGAAAGGCTGGATCTAGCCCCCGGCAGCACCAAGCAGCAGCCTCAGGTTTTTTTTTTTAGAAATGCAAACACTTCAATTCACCTGCTTTACCTAGCAACAAAGGTCCTCACACCATGTGTGATTAAGTACAAGCCCCTAAAGTATATTTCCCTTCCAGATTCAGTTAGTTGTAGGAGAAGGAGAGGAGCAGTCTGGGAGAGGCTTAACCAGGGAGGGAGGGGGAGGGGGAGGGGGCGGGAGCCGGTCCCACCCTCCGGATGCCTGGAATCGAGGGGGTATCAGATGGTGATACAGGCCAGTGCCTGGTGATGGATGACTTTCTACAGGGAGAGGCACAGCGGGGAGCCCGAGGGCTGGGGCATGGGGGAAGAATTGAGTCTGTGTGCCCAGAAAGTGATTGGACAAGCTGAGGGACATCATCAAATTTATGTTTTAGACAAACATATTCTGGCTGTTGTGTGGAGATGGCCCAGAAGAGAAGGTAGCTGGAGATGGGGGCAGGGGTGAGAGTCAGGGGCCTGCCTGGAGACAGGAGGGGAGCTTGACCCAGCGGAAATAGCTCACACTCGTGCGTGCTTCTGCCTGGCCTGGTCAGACGCCACAACGTGATCTCACCTAAGCCTCACAATTACCCCATTACTATCACCATTTTGTTGTTAACAGTAAGCGGAATTATTATGTGCTTGGTGCGTGTTGGACACGGTGTTGAGTGCTCTCCCTGGATTATCTCATTTAATCCTCACCAAAGCCCTGTGAAGCTGCTAGCTTCAATTGACACACAAGGAAATTAAAACAGATCATAAAGCTAAAAGTGGCAGAGCTGGAATGCGTTTCCAGGCAGGCTGACTCCAGTGATGTACCCTGAACCCCTATTCTACGTTGCCTCCCAAGTGAGAATAGTAAGGTGCACAGCAGCTACCAGCTTGCGTCTCTGAGGTGTGGCAGCGCAGGGACTCTGCACAAAGTGTGGGGCTTGGCGAGAAGCGGTGGGCGTACACCTGGCAGGACCTGGACAGAGACTGAAGGAGGCACTGGGGGGAGTCTAGGATGCCTCCCAGGTGCCTGGCTTTGCAGGAGCATGGATGGTGTGCTGTTCGAAGGTTGCTGCCAGCAATGGAGGAAGAGCAGGTATGGGGAGGAGGAGGAGGAGCAGGAGGAGGAGACAACGTATTTTGCACCTGAGGCTGTGGGAGATGCAGTGGTGAGGCCCTGCTTCAGCTGGATAGAGCTCTGAAGAGGGGCTGAAATTATCCCCATGCCAGGCCCCAGAAAGTTCGGGTGAAGTATGGAGCTAGTGAGCACAGAGCAGAGCTCAAGGTCCTCCCTGGCCCCCCAAACCCGTCTAGGGAGTGCTTAGGGTCATAGCAGGGACCCTGTCATTTCCTTTGACACACAGGCCTCTGTGACACGGAAGATTCTGGCCAAGCTGCCTTGCTCCTCTGGGCCTTTGCTGCCCCCATAGGAACAGGAGAGGCCAGCAGACCTGGCTGGGGCCTGGGGCGTGGGCTGGGAGCCCTCCAGTTTGGGCCAGTTGTGGATTAAGGGGGACAGTCTCTTTCTCCCATCTGCTATTCAGAGGCCCCTTTGCAAAGCACTGCCGTGGCCTGGTAGCAAGCCTCCCCTGTGCGCTGAGAGCCCGTACCCTCCATGCATGTGTTCTTCGTTGGGGATGACCCCTGGGATCAGCCAGAAGGCTCCAGTGACTCAGGAGCAGCCCCCCAGGGGTCCCAGCCAAGGTAGAACTGCAGTGGAAGGGTGGGGGTTTCCTGAGGCTACTCAGGCCCATCTCAGAGGGCAGCTCCCAGTGGGGACTGGAGAGCAGAGCTGCCTCCCAGGAGCCATGGCTTAGCCCAGCAAGGACCCTCTTATCTGTCTGTGAGGCAGCTGGCGGGTTTCTCCTGGCCACACCTGGACATGCCCTGGAGTATTCTCTACCTACAGCCCCAAAGAGTGCAGACCCAGAGCCCAGAACCTGTTTTTTTTGTTTGTTTGTTTTTTGTTTTTTTTAGATGGAGTCTTGCTCTGTCACCCAGGCTGGTGCAATCTCGGCTCACTGCAACCTCCACCTCCGGGGTTCAAGCGATTCTTCTGCCTTAGCCTTCTGAGTAGCTGAGATTACAGGTGCACGCCACCATGCCAGCTAATTTTTGTATTTTTTTTTTTACTAGAGACGGGGTTTCACCATGTTGGGCAGGCTGGCCTCGAACTCCTGACCTCGTGATCTGCCCGTCTCCTCCTCCCAAAGTGCTAGGATTACAGGCATGAGCCACCATGTCTGGCCAAACCTGGTTTCTTGAGCAACTTTCTTAATTGCTTTGGCCCTGGTTTGCTCAATTGTAAAATGGGGCTGGCAGCCAACCCCTCCCTCCTGGGTTGCTCTGAATATGAATTAACTGACGTGAGTAAAGTGCTTTGAGCAGGGCTTGATGCGTGATGTGTACTAGGACCCTTTTCCCTCATAGCTTGTCACTGCTGCTGATGGCAATGGCCACTCCTCCCTGCAGGCTGGCCTCGGCATAGCAGAGGGGCAGGTGGTGGCCATGGCTGCTTTGCCCTTCACCTGGCTTGGCAGTTTCCTCCACTGTCACCACCACCACACAGGGGCTTGGCACTCTCCTGTCTCACCTCCAGAGTACCTATGGAAGCTCCGAAGGGGCAGACCTTGGTGTCGTACCCACTTTTCATCCCTGGGAGGAATATGGCCTCAGGCAGGCCAAGGGGTCCCCAGCTGAGGTGTGAACCTGAGGGGCCCAGACCCACAGGCCTCTGGCAGCTATGAGCTCTGGGAGGCTGAACCGAGGCTGAGTCCTGGTCCTGCCTTGGCCTGGTGCTCAGGACCTCTCCTGCCCAGGTGACGGGGTTTGACAGCGTGGATGATGAGTCCAAGCACAGCGACCACATGTTTTCCGACAAGAGCCCAAACCCGGACGTCTGGACCAGTGAGCAGAACCCACCCTACAGCTACTACCTGTACTACATGTATGCCAACATCATGGTGCTCAACAACCTCCGCAGGTGCGTGAGGCCTGCCCTCGCACATGCTTGGGTTCATGTGTTAGTACATGCACGCATGCACGACACATGCACACACACATACATGTGATCCTTGTGTCCGTGTGCACCTGAACCAACACGCATGTCCATGTGCCCACACACCTCAAAACACACAGCACTTTCCAGCCTGCTATATGAGGCATGTCTCCACATGATCACACACATGCAAACATGCCCACCATAACACACATGCCAGTACAGACATATGTCATGTACAGTATGCAATGCAGCCACAGTCCACACGTGTCCACACATTTATATGTACACACACCAGGGCACACTCCATGTGTACCTGTACATCCCTGAGATAATGGAAGCATAGGACATGCTATCACACATGCACGTTCACTTACTGCCACACCAACAATGTCCACACGTGCATATTTTCGTTCAGCAAATCACTGCATCTGGCATGCGATAGATAGGCATTGCCCTGGGCACTGGACAAATAACGGGGAACAAAACAGACTAAATCCATGCATGCCCTTACAGGCAGAGGCTCCTACCAATATGCACACAGACGAGGCACACGTGGCCAGGAGTTAGCTGCCCAGGGCAGCAGGACACTGAGCCATTCCCTTCCCTACAAGTCTTGCATCCCACTTTTCCCTGCTGGGCCCTGGGGTCTCTCTAGCTCAGCCTAAACTGGTGCTAGTTGGTGGGTGTGGAGGTTTCGAATGGGGTCCTGATTGAAAGAAATGGCCTGGCAGGGTGGAGGCAGTCCTGGGCTGAGATTTTGGAGATGGGGGCTCTGGTTCTGGCTTTGCTACTGACCTGTTCAGTGGCATGGAACATAGACTTCACTCTCCGGGCCTTGGTTTGCCCATTTCCATAACACAGAGGTCAGACTCTGTGGTTTCTCATGGCCTTCCCTGCTCTGGAGTTCTACGAATGCGGGACACAAGGCCGGGAGAGGAATTCAGGAGAGTGGCTGGAGGGCATAGCAGGGTCTCTTTCTACTGCGAGGCCCACTCTCTGCCCGTAGAGGTGATGCTTCTTGGTTCTAAGGGGCCCCGGGGCCTGGACCTCTGCATTTTAGGAGGGGTAGTTTCCAGGGTGCACTGGGTCAGCACAGCTGACCATGGGTGGTCATTCCCCCCGGAGCTGGCCCTGAGCTGTGGCTGCAGGCCCCAGGCAGAGCCAACCGGGGAGGGGGCCTTCCTGATTCGGAAACCCCTTCTCTTACAGGGAGCGCGGCCTGAGCACGTTCCTGTTCCGGCCGCACTGTGGGGAAGCCGGCTCCATCACCCACCTGGTGTCTGCCTTCCTCACTGCTGACAACATTTCCCACGGGCTGCTCCTCAAGAAGGTAACCAGGTCACTCTCGGGAGCCCGTCCTGAGTGACTGCCCTGCCCTGGGCTCCTGGGAGGCTCAACCAGTGAGGCCAGAAGGCTGGGCCCTCTTCTGGGCTGGGATGTCTGTCCTTATCTTGGTTTTATTTTTAATTATGAAAGTAATATAATCAAACTCATCACAATTTTGATTTTCCAAAAACTGGAGAAATGGAAAAAAAGCCAGCCCTTACGCTATTACATTAATAGAAATAGTCATTATTAGCTTTTTAGTATATCTAATTTCCATCTTTTATCCACAGCATATTTTTAATGTGTTTATTATCATAATGAACACAGAATTTGGTTCCTGCCTTGTCCCTTACTGTTGTATGACAAGCATTTTTTGATGCTGCAACGTAATATCTATGCTCCTTTTTCCAAAGGCTGTTGTTGGATGAAGGGTCTGCCACTTTGTCTGTAATTGACTCAACCAGTCCTCACTAGTTGGGCACAGAGTCCATCCACCTTTTCACTGGTGTACCCTTGAGCTCTGTGCATACAGTCTTCTCCGTATTTTGGATCACTTTCCATTGGCACGATGTTTGATCAAAATGCTCCCTTTCCCTGATCCCGGTGAGGTGTAACCATGGGTCACATTTTTGGATGGGGTGGGTGCTACAGTAGAAAACCGCTCTATCCTGGGCAGGTCCACCCCTCCCATCCCTTCAGGGATCATCTCCCAGGAGCTGGAGTGTTTATAGTCTCAACCTGGCTGTTTGCAGTCAAAGCAATAAAACAGCTAGAGGGGGGCATCTTCTAGACTGGGTCCATGCCTAGGAGAAAGGAGCTGAAGGTGTAGGCTGGAGTGGGCTGCGCTTCCTGCCCTGAGCCTTGCCTCCAGTTTGGAGCAAGAATGAGCACTTCCAACAGTGGGTAGAGGCACCAGGGAGGGCTGGCATGCAATGTAGGAATGAGATGAACAGTGGGGAAGGGGAGAGTGGGTCTGAGTGTCCTGGCTTCGAGGAACTCGGGTTGAGGACTTGGGCAGACATGGTTCAGACCCCTGGTTTCCACTGGTGAATGCTTCTTCCCTTCCTTTCTCCCTTCCCTTTTCCCTTCTCCCCTCTCTGGCACTTGTCACATGAGTTCGGTGGTTCTTTTGCAGAGTCCGGTATTGCAGTATCTCTACTACCTTGCTCAGATCCCCATTGCCATGTCTCCTCTTAGCAACAACAGCTTGTTCCTCGAATATTCCAAGAACCCTCTGAGGGAATTCCTGCACAAGGGACTGCATGTTTCTCTTTCCACTGATGACCCCATGCAGTTCCACTACACGAAGGTAAGGACTTTGGGGTGAGGACAGTAGTGCCTCAGTAGGCACCAGTCCTAGCCTGTCCTCCCATTTCAGGAACCTGAGCCCATGGCTTAGTTCTGCTTTTGGGGTGGGGTTGGTGGCCCAGTGAAGGCAGGAAGGAAGCCACTGTTGGGGGAAAATTGTGCCATCCAGGAGCCCTTTCTTTGGGGTTCTTGAACCCTCAAAGGCACAATTTAGTATCTTTGCCTTCCTCTATTTTCTCTTTCTTTGACATTTATGAGCTCTGTGACCTTGGTAAAGTTATTAGATTTCTGGATCAAGTTCTTCTTCATCTGTAAAATGGAGATAAAATTTTCTCTGTCCCTACCCTGTAAGGATTCATGAAGATAGTGAATCAAAGGGTCTAACATAGTGTCTGCATATATTCAAAATGGTTGCTACTTTTTAAATCAATGCTATTATAATTTCTACACTTTGGGTCTCTGGGAAAATAAAAGAGGAAGCTAACGGTGGTGTCATGCATGGGGACTAGCCGCAAGTGTACCCAGCATGTTTTGATGGTGTCGACAAGACCAGCCATTGCTTAACAAAAACAGAAGCACCAGAGTCTTTTAGGACAGAGGTTCTCCAACCTCTTGGTCTCTGGACCCCTTTATACTCTTAAGAATTGAAGCTTTCAAAGACCTGTTGTTTATGTGGGTTATATCTACTGATATTTATGTTAGAAATGAATAAGAAATTTTAAAATATTTATTATCTCATTTAAAAACCACATCAATAAACCAATGAAATGTTACATAATAATGATTTTTTTTCTGAAAAGTAAGTTTCCCCTGCCTTTGTTTTGCATTTTTAAGCCTCTTTAATGTCTTAATGGAAGTCAGCAGGACTCTTCTAGCCACTTCTGCATTCAATTTGTTTTTAATCAAAATATGTAAAAATAGAAATCTTGCCTCATGAAAATACATAATTGGAAAAGACAAGACCTTTCAAAAGGTCTTAGGACCCTCAGGGGTCCTTGACCTGTACTTCGAGAACTATTGCTCTAGGCTACAGCGGCAGTGGGGTGGGGAAGAGGTCACAGACGGCTTGTGATGAATAGACACTTCACATCCCAGAAGGGAAGCAAAACCACAGCTCAAACCCAGATCATTCTGGGATTACACCATTTTACCACTTATCCTATGATCACTTCTCATTTTTTTTTGATGTTTCATCTCTGCTTTTAGTACTTTACTCTATCTATCTATCTATCTATCTATCTATCTATCTATCTATCTATCTATCTATCTATCATCTATCTATCTATCTATCATCTATCTATCTATCTATCATCTATCTATCTATCATCTATCTATCTATCTATCATCTATCTATCTATCGCAAACTTAAGAAAATAGTGTGTTAAGAAGAAAAGCTAGAGGGCAAGTGCTAAATGTGGCATGACTAGAGGGCTTGTCACAGGAGAGCAGAGACTGCCATCCCTGATGACTGGCACAGGGCTTCAACACGAGGTCTCAGTGCTGGTCAATGAATAAATGTGGAGGCGTGATTTTAGATCTCTCTTTGATAACCCGTGATTTTACAGAAGAAAAGATCTTAGGCTTTGAAGGTGTGATGTTTGATGATCCAGGTGCCATTTAGTGAGGAAAAGTTAAACCCGCAGTGTCTGATGTTGTTAGCTTTGGACATGTGTGAACGATTGACATGGATAGCCTCCGTCTAATCCACATGCTTTGGGGGAGGGTCTAGGAAGCACTTATGGAAGAATATGCCATTGCAGCTCAAGTGTGGAAGCTGAGCACCTGCGACCTGTGTGAGATCGCCAGGAACAGCGTGCTGCAGAGCGGCCTCTCGCATCAGGTATGGAGTGTGACGGTGCTGCCTGTGTCCCTCCTGGGAAGGCTGCCTGCTGTGTGCCAGGAGCCTTCCAGGCACTGGGGATCTGTGATGAACACAGCAGGCAGGGCCTCTGAGACACTCAGGCACAGGGAGAGAAGACGCGGCAGCCTCCTGTGTTTTCATGGCTGCTTCCTCACCCTTCTCAGACCTCTACGCCTCCTTGGAGAGGCCTTCCCTGATCGCCCATTCTGAAATAGCCACACACTTGCTATTATTCTCTATCCCCTTAATCATTTTTTCTCCATACCATTTATTCCTGCTGATGTTTAGTTATGTGTTTTTCTGTCTTTCCCTCTAGCATGTAAGCTCTGTGAGAGCAGAGGCTTGTTCAGAATTATATCCCCGGGCCCTAGATAGTCCCTGGCACATAGCAGGCGCTCAATATTTCTGGAATAGATGAACAGTATCTAGACTGAATAAAAATCTAGACTATGGGACTCAGACATCTGTCATTTTTTAAAAAGCCTGATGAGGAGCTGGCACTGAGACCCATGTTCTGATGTACGTTAGGTCCCCCGACACCTCCCTGGGTGATGTCACTGGTTGGGAAGAGGTTGCATTAGGGGCTGTGCTTGTCGGATGATGATGCAGCAGAGTTAAAGGCTTAAGATTCTTTTCATGAGCAGTGTGGTGCCTTGGATTGGCCCTCCCCAGGAACGTTGTCCTTGTCAGCTCTCAGGAGGGACTTCTTAGAGTCTTACCTCCTTCTCCTTGCCTTTCCCATCCCCAGCAGCTGCTGCAGACCTTATCTTTCCAATCTGATCAAGGAAAGCACAGCCAGGAATGAAGGGCTGTCTGAGGATGACTGAGGTTGTCAGGGTGACATCCTTGAGGACACAGAGGCCAGCAGGAATTTTAAGAGTTCTGTGGGGATAAGATGTCCTGACCAAAGATCTGCTTCAGGGGGACTAGTCTGACTTGCTGTGACTGATATCAAAGCTGCCCACATGGCTATAGAAAGTGAATCAAAAGTATATAGTTTCATTTGTATTTCTCTTGGTCCACAGGAAAAGCAAAAGTTTCTGGGACAAAGTTATTACAAAGAAGGACCTGAAGGAAATGATATTCGAAAGACAAATGTGGCTCAGATCCGGATGGCATTCCGATATGAGACCTTATGCAATGAGCTCAGCTTCCTGTCTGATGCTATGAAATCAGAAGAGATCACCGCTTTGACCAACTAGGTCCAGCATTTGACATGCATTTTAACTTTTTAGTTCAATTTCAAGTCTGCTGTGGCTAATAGTGGTCAAGATTCCGAACTAGGACTTTCCTCTGTGAAGAGGATGCCTCTGAAGAAATTTTAAACTGGTGATTTTGGTTGCACTGCTCACTTTAAGAGTTAACATGCTCATTTGTTAGTATTTCTGAGTAACAAGATGGTGACTTCTCCTTGGGGATCTGGGAGCTGAGCACTTGTCTATACTTGTTCCTAATTTTCCAAGTATTTCTCTTGAAACTGCCAGTGCCTGAACTGTTGGGGCCAGGATTTTCCCTGGTCAGATGCCAAGTAACATGTGGTTTTCTGCCATACTTTTCTCCATTGGCCCAGGTAGGCTAATTGGTAGTTGTTCATTTCAGCCTCTGGATGGCTGGCTGCCTTAAACACAATCAATTTCAAAGCTCCATTTCCTAAAGGGGTTAAGATGGAAGACTTCCTTCTTGACAATTTGTGTTTTTAGTGAATTTCTTAAACCGTTTTATTTAGCCCTCCGTCCTTCTTTCTAGTTGGAAGCCAAATGTACTCATGAAAACAGCCACTCCTATTCTGAGTGTTGGTTTCTTCACCTAGAAAGTGAGGGTTTGGACTAGATGAGTGGCTTTCAGGGTGTTCTGTGAATCTCCTCATGAATACTTTAGGGTGGGGGAGGGAAGGGAGTGAGTGATGCTCAGGGGCTGTCAAAGTGACTGCGTTCATCAGTTTTACACTGGGGCTGCTACATAATATCTTCATTTGAATGAAGAACTTCAAAAAGCACAGGACTAGATGATCTCTGTTCCTTTTGGCTCTAATATGCTACAACTGTAGGCCAATTATCACTTTACCAATTAAGAGTTAGGCCAGATAAGTGAAATTTAACTTAAGGTCACACAGCTAATAAGTAATAGGCCTACAACTGGATTTCCTTATTCCAAATCCTGTCTTTTCCCCACTATTCCATTAGACCCCACAAATGTTAGTTGTGTGTGTGTGTGTGTGTGTGTGTGTTTTTAATCACTGTAACCGGGTGCATTTTTTTAAGGCAAAATTTCTCCCTTATCTACTATGATGACTTCAGAAGATACAATGGTCCCAGGGGCCAGGTAGAAAGCATTTTTAAAGATTAATCTGAATTAAGCTTTAACAGTGTACTCTTTATCTGTGTTACTAGTGCCTGGTATGTAGTAGGTGCTCAATAAATGCATATTGAATAACTAAGTGAATTTCTTTTGGCAACTTTTTAAGGACATGTGCTCTTAGTACTTAAGAGGCTGCTCAAGGACCTTCCTATCTATTTCTGTGGTCAAATTCAGACTACAGGAGGTCTTTTTGAATCATTATAGTTAGAAGAAGAATCCAGTTTCTGCCTGTGAACTTTTGACTTTAGATTGTCTCATCTTGTGACTTTATAATGCCTGTCCCCTCCACTGGTCAATTCAGCATATGGAAGTATAAATGCAGTCTTTTTACTAGGCAGATATATACGCTATCTTACAGCTAATTATGAAATTGAATGAAAATCCATTGTTATCTTAGGGATTAGTTTTGAAAAGCCCCCATTTATATACATTTGCCCTAACATAGGAAGTATTGTGTAGTTTCTCATTGTCATTTTATCTGTATCAAGTATCTTTTTTAAAATTGTTAAATAAAGTCAGCTAGGACTGTGGCTTAATAATTTAAAACTATTTAAAGATAATCATATTTAAAGCAAATGTTACAGATTTTTACTCTTAAGATTGGGCACCATGAAAAGCTATCAATAATAATAGCTAATTTATCTTTTACTAAGACTCAGACATGAATGACATTCACTAGGAAAACTCAAATTTTTCAAACTGAAGCTCACTAGACCCAGAAGATAAATCTTCCTTTGTTATTTTCTCTAACTTCTACCCTGTTATAGTTCATGAGCAAAGCTATACATGTTCATTTCCTTTTCCCGGGGTATTATTTTAGTCTGTCCAGCTAACACCTTGTTGATATGGACTCCAGAATAGGATTGCGCTGTTATCCCTAGGGTAACTTGTTCCGTTGGTCAAGTTATTGGATCAATTAAACGTGGTAATTCGCTTTGACTGGTGAAGTCTCGGCATGTGTTGCTCGGAGGTTGGATTGTGCTCCGAGGTCGCCCCAACCGAAATTTTTAATGCAGGCTTGATAGTTTAGGGCCTGTGGGCTTGTTAAGTGTTGTTTGCATTAATGAATTAAAGCTGCATAGGGTCTTCTCGTCTTGTTATACTATGCCCGCCTCTTCACGGGCAGGTCAGTTTCACCGGTTGAAAGTAAGAGACAGCTGAACCCTCGTGGAGCCATTCATACAAGTCCCTATTTAAGGAACAAGTGATTATGCTACCTTTGCACGGTTAGGGTACCGCGGCCGTTAAACGCATGTCACTGGGCAGGCGGTGCCTCCGATACTGATAATGCTAGAGGTGATGTTTTTGGTAAACAGGCGGGGTAAGATTTGCCGAGTTCCTTTTACTTTTTTTAACCTTTCCTTGTGGGCATGCCTGTGTTGGGTTAACAGTGGGGGTAATAATGGCTTGTTGGTTGGTTATAGATATTGGGCTGTTAATTGTCAGTTTAATATTTTGGTCTGATGTAGGCTTATGCGGAGGAGAATGTTTTCATGTTACTTATACTAACATTAGCTCTTCTATAGGGTAATAGATTGGTCCAATTGGGTGCAAAGAGTTCAGTTATGTGTTTGGGATTTTTTAGATGACAGGTGTCGAGCTTGAACGCTTTCTTAATTGGTGGCTGCTTTTAGGCCTACTATGGGTATTAAATTTTTTACTCTCTTTACAAGGTTTTTTTCCTAGTGTCCAAAGAGCTGTTCCTCTTTGGACTAACAGTTAAATTTACAGGGGGATTTGGAGGGTTCTGTGGGTAAATTTAAAGTTGAACTAAGATTCTGTCTTGGACAACCAGCTATCACCAGGCTTGGTAGGTTTGTCGCCTCTACCTATGAATCTTCCCACTATTTTGCTACATAGACGGGTGTGCCCTTTTAGCTGTTCTTAGGTAGCTCGTCTGGTTTCGGGGGTCTTAGCTTTGGTTCTCTTTGCAAAGTTATTTCTAGTTAATTCATTATGCAGAAGGTACAGGGATTAGTCCTTGCTGTATTATGCTTGGTTGCAATTTTTCATCTTTCCCTTGCGGTACTATATCTATTGCGCCGATTTACAATTTCTATCGCCTATACTTTATTTGGGTAAATGATTTGGTTAAAGCTGTTCGGTAGTAAGGTGGAATAGGTTTGGGGCTAGGTTTGGCTCAGAGCGGTCAAGTTGAGTTGAAATCTCCTAAGTGTAAGTTGGGTGCTTTGTGTTAAGCTACACTCTGGTTCGTCCAAGTGCACTTTCCAGTACACTTACCATGTTACGACTTATCTCCTCTATATAAATGCGTAGGGGTTTTAGTTAAGTGTCCTTTGAAGTATACTTGAGGAGGGTGACGGGCGGTGTGTACGCGCTTCAGGGCCCTGTTCAACTAAGCACTCTACTCTTAGTTTACTGCTAAATCCACCTTCGACCCTTAAATTTCATAAGGGTTATCGTAGTTTTCTGAAGTAGAAAATGTAGCCCATTTCTTGCCACCTCATGGGCTACACCTTGACCTGACGTCTTTACGTGGGTACTTGCGCTTACTTTGCGGCCTTCGTCAGGGTTTGCTGAAGATGGCGGTACATAGGCTGAGCAAGAGGTGGTGAGGTTGATCGGGGTTTATCGATTACAGAACAGGCTCCTCTAGAGGGATATGAAGCACCGCCAGGTCCTTTGAGTTTTAAGCTGTGGCTCGTAGTGTTCTGGCGAGCAGTTTTGTTAATTTAACTGTTGAAGTTTAGGGCTAAGCATAGTGGGATATCTAATCCCAGTTTGGGTCTTAGCTATTGTGTGTTCAGATGCATTAAAGCCACTTTTGTAGTTTATTTTGTATCAACTGGAGTTTTTTACAACTCAGGTGAATTTTAGCTTTATTGAGGGGGAATTGATCTAAAACACCCTTTATGCCGGTTTCTATTGACTTGGGTTAATCGTGTGACCGCGGTGGCTGGCACGAAATTGACCAACCCTGGGGTTAGTATGGCTTAGTTAAACTTTCGTTTATTGCTGAAGGTTTATCACTGCAGTTTCCCGTGGGGGTGTGGCTAGGCTAAGCGTTTTGAGCTGCATTGCTGCGTGCTTGATACTTGTTCCTTTTGATCGTGGTGATTTAGAGAGTGACTCACTGGGGCGGGGGTGCTTGCATGTGTAATCCTACTAAGAGCTAATAGAAAGGCTAGGACCAAACCTATTTGTTTATGGGGTGATATGAGCCTGTCGAAACATTTTCAGTGTACTGCTTTGGGGAAGTAAGCTACATAAACTGTATGGGGTGTCTTTGGGGTTTGGTTGGCTCGGGGTATGGGGCTAGCAGCGGTGTCCTGCAAGCTTTTCTGACATCTTTTCTATAGCACTTTGTGCTTTTATTACATTGCTATACTTAATTGGCCTTTTGGGGGACAAATCCCTACTTTCCTTTGTGTTTGCAACTGGAATAAGAGGCAATTAATTGTATACTGGCTTAGGTTTCTAAAGCAACAGTTTTTGAGGCAGTTATCCCTTCTTTATCCTTAAGGGCTCAAGTTCACTCTATGTGTTACTTCAAATTGTACCGCTGAAACGATCGACATCATTGCTCTTTGCCTCGTGAAAACAAATCACAGCTCCTGGGTTGTTATTTTTCATGGCCTCTTGGATTAAACAAGAGCCGAAAGCACTTTTCTCTTGCTTTCTCTTTACTTCTGAGTGTTGGTGAAACAATATTCTTCATTTCCTGCGTTTGAGACATGACTGAAGGTGATATACCCAAATACTCTGCCTGAACTATGATCATTATAAAGAACAAGTGTAACTAGGGGAATACTAACCAGATAAACATAGTTCCTTGGAAATTTTTGCAATTAGTAAGATAGAAGATGACAGAGAGGAAGACTATAAACAGCTGCAAGCGTGTCAAAACCTATCTCTGCAAAGGCTTTTATGTATTTTGACAGTAAAATGTGCATTTCTCCACAGTATGATGATACAGTCAATTTAACTACCAACTGCCACTCATTCTTATGTCCTTGCACTTTTCAGCACTAAGATTCTACGATGTTTCTCTAATTACATTCTTATATTTTGGAAATGATTTTACAAGGTAAACAAACTACAATAGGGTTGAGCATTTTATTTTTGCTGTCTGTTGGGGTAGGGGTCCACAACCCCTGGGCTGTGGACAGTACTGGTCTGCTGCCTGTTAGGAACCAGGCCGCACAGCAGGAGTTGAGCCGCGGGCGAGTGAGTATTACTGCCTGAGCTCCACCTCCTGTCAGATCAGCAGCGGTATTAGATTCTCAAGGAGCATGAACTCTACTGTGAACTGCGCATACGAGGGATCTAGGTTGCATGCACCTTATGAGAATCTAACTAATGCCTGATGATCTGAGGTGGAAAAATTTCATCCTGAAACTATTCCCACCCCAACCCTGGTCTGTGGAAAAATGGTCTTCCATGAATGCAGTCCCTGGTGCCAAAAAGGTTGAGGACTGCTACAGCAGGGTGAAAAGACATAAGAACAAATGAGTCTGTTGTCAGCTGCTTATGTTTGTATTATATCATCATTGTGTGGCCCAGCATAAATGTGAGTGACCTGTTAACTTCCCTCATCTCCAAGTAGTTTTCTTATTCCTGGATAGACTAAGCTTGACTTCAGACAATAACAGTTAAAAATGCAAATTCTTCAGACTACCTTTTAATAAACTCAACTTCCCAATGTTAAAAATCACTGAATCAAAAGATATTTTCAAGCAGCCTTTTCTCCCAGATATATATTAGATATAAGGAAATCGAGTCCAATTTGAAATGAATTTTAAAACAGCACACAAACATCACAAGCCCCCAGCGCACAATATAAAATAGTTCTCTAAGGAATATAAACATTTAGTATATTAGAATGTGAAATTACATAGGAAAATAATCTCTTCAATTAGCTAAAATTACTTGCGAAAGATTATTTATTGCACAATTTATCAGTGGGTACTAAGAATAACACAGATCCTATTATTCTCAACCTCTAAATTCAGTACATAGTAAAATTCATTTTCTCAAACTAAGGTTCTATACATAATCGGAGTAAACCCTCTGTTACTGAGTTAGGATAGGGAAAACAAATTCCTTAGAGTTCATGAAACCACTTCACAAATCCTAGAAGGCACACATTATATTTCCTATCATAGTAAGTACATTTAAGTACTTCATATTTAAAAAAGACAAAGCTGTACAGAATACAAAAAGTGTACATTTCATCCATTAAACAAATTTACAACTTTTACGATTAGTTATTACAGTAGTAGAACTGACCTAACATTCACATCTAAATAATTATCACCCAGTTTAATAGAGCGAACAAAGAGCTGTGCTCATTTATTTATTTGATAAGGCTAATAACATTTTATATTCACAGTAGATCAGTAAGTGTCTTGGAGCTCATATTGTAAAATAAAAAGGTTTGGGCCCTATTGGGTCACTGGGCTCATTGTTAAATAATTCCTTGAAAGGTGAAGGATTCTGGGGGATAAAATCATTGGCTATCCCTGGAAAGATCCAAAACTCTGTAAGGTAACTCTGTTCACTTTTCAGAAACATTTTAAAATTAGGTAATCTGAATTAAACTCAGCAAGTCTAATCTGAAAGGACAATTTAAAATCTTAGAGCTGGAAAAGATTTCAGTGGATCATCTATCCCAAGGTTTTCAAAATATGTTCCATGGAATACTAAGAATCTATGGAGGAGATACAGGGTTCTGCAAATTTGACTTGAATTTAATTAAAAAATTTTTTTAAAAAAACGACTCCCACTATATGTGTGTTACTCACCAAATTCAAACATGCTGGATATCACCAATGCATTAATGTTTTTATTCATTGACTTAATCACATTTATAGTATATAAAGTTTATATAATAAGGAAATGTATAATAATATGACTTTTATATAGTGGGGTATAGGGTATGTGTGTATGCACACGTGTTTAAAGGTTCTGTAAGATTTTCCTTGAAAAAGTTTTTGCTGCTGAAATAGTGTGAAAACCACAAATAAAGTCTCAGTTTCTAAAGTAAGAACACATCAACAAGAGTAAGAGACTTTCTCAAGGTCACACAACCACTAAGTGCATTGCCAGGTTGATATGATGGAACCCCTGGCACTCTGCTTGCATAAACCTCCACAGGGAGTAGTTAGCTATTTGGTACTTAGCTGTCCCATTATGAATGTCAATGGATTAGTCTTCAGTATTTTTGGGGGCGAAATCAAGCTACCCCTGGCCAGATGTTTTTCCTTGAAATTGATTTGAATTTTATTTGATCGCCTATTAAAATCCTACTATCCAGAAATTCTGTCATCAATAAGTGGCAACTTAAATTGTGTACCCTGGTTTAGGAAAATAGTAATATTTGCAACTTATGAATGATAAGTCAGAAAAGTTACATGGAATGTTAAATTTTAAAGGAGATGGGCCCTTGTTTTATTACATGCTGAAATGTTAATGTTAGAAATTTTAGTTCATAAGCAAAAAAAATGGTTGAGGTGCAACTGAAGATCACAATTCCATTATTACTATATTCTTTCAGAATATTTTAATGGAAAGAGTATTTCAATGGAAGTACAGTGAAACAGTAAGAATGCCAAATTATCTAATTTTCATAAGTATTTTATGTATATACGGTAAAAAAGCCTCACTCTATTTTCTTGTCTTTTTTTTTTTTTTTTTTGATTAGGAGTCTCGTTCTGTCTCCCAGGCTGGAGTGCAGTGGTGTGATCTCGGCTCACTGCAACCTCCACCTCCTGGGTTCAAGCAATTCTGCCTCAGCCTCCCGAGTAGCTGAGATTACAGGCACCTGCCACCATGCCCAGCTAATTTTTGTATTTTAGTAGAGACAGGGTTTCGCCATGTTGGCCAGGCTGGTCTCAAACTCCTAACCTCAAATGATCCGCCCACCTTGGCCTCCCAAAGTGCTGGGATTACAGGTGTGAACCACTGCACTGGCCTCTTGTCTCTTAATCTAAGAAATTTGAGGACTCTGAAATCTCAGAAAGATGTTTTCAAGTTAAGGAAATAAAAGCACCATAAACCAATATTAAATGACCTATAGTAATTTAGAAATATAAAATTTAGTATTTGTGATGCAGAATAATTTCCTTCTGAAACTCCAAGATGTGTGAGCATTATCAAAGCCATTTAGAACAGTTACCCAGCTGTGGGAAAGCATTTCCAGAACAGCCAAGAAAATTCCCCAAGAGAAATCCATTTGCAAAGGAAAGTCACACCCAATTTTGTAGACCTCACCCAAATTATACAGTATGGCAAAAACAAACAAACAAACAAACCTTTAAGTACAGTAGTTCCAAAACACACTGCTAAAGTTATGAAATAATTGTGGATCATTTCAAGTAAAAATTATTAAAGGAGCAATAATTAACCACAAGGGGGCATATATATATATATACTCCTTAGATTCCAGCAGAAAGACTAGTTTTAAGTAGTAACATGCACGTTGAAGTATTCTACATTTTCAGTCACTTAAACTTTCCTCTCTCAGATGGCTACAACTTTTTAATATTCGAGGTTTATTTTATATCTAAGTAAAAGGATTCCAGAATACTCCTGCCCTGCAAAACAGTAGTGTTTCAGAAGCCTCTGGAAGTGTTGCTGTTACCTTTAGCAAAGAATTCAAGAGTTATTAGTTGTAATAATACAAATTTGAACAGATAAATAATAGGAAAATATGGTCTAAAACAGTAGCAAATTTTAGTACCACAAATGGAAGACATGGGAAGTTTATTTTTAAAAGGGGGACAAATGATCAGAATAGCAAAAATAAAAGAGTGGGGAAAATGGATTTTTCTGTGTCTGTGCCAGTGCCACAACCCTACATTCTTCCCCCACGACCAAATATTTGAGCCCACAATAGCAACAGAAGACTTTCACTTCAAGGTCATGGCCTGTGGGGCTGGCCTGCCTCATCAGCCATGTTAAGAATATAGTTAGCCATATCATCTTCAGTGGGTGCATCTGATACCACCCAAGATTCATTTGCTCCAGTCATCTGTAGGCGACAAATAGGGCAATTCCTGTGTCGATCACTCCTATTAGAGAAGTCAAAACAAGAACAGTTTGCTTCTTCTTCTTTTTTAAAAACAGGATTTTATTTAAAGTAATACATGCACATGGCTTTTAAAAAGGAAATAGCATAGAAATATATAGTGAAAAATAAATCCCTCCCTCCTATCTCAATCTTCAATTCTCTTTCCCAGGGGCAACCACAGTTACCAGTTTCTTATATATTCCTCCAGAGATAGACTAAGCTGGATTAAGCTTATGTGCACACACATGCACGCACGTGCACACACACACATTTCTCCACTTGTCAATATATCTTACAGACTATTATGTATCAGCACCTGTTAGAGCTGTTTATTCTTTTTAACATACACTGTATCGCTATGCCATAATTTGTTTAACTAGTCTCCTGCAGAAGGACATTTAGTTTTTTTTTCCATCTTTTGTTGCTACCAACAATGCAGCAATTCGCATCCCCCTACCTAAACAGGTAAAGTATTCCTTTATAATAAAAATTCCTTCTGAGTCCCAAGAGGAAATTCCCTCCCATCAATGGAAGATTTGGTCAAAGTGTCAAGTATAAATGCTTATTTGTGATTATTTAAATGGAAGCCATTACTCTAGGAATAACTTCTTGGCAGTGGCAGGGGAATATGACAAGAAGAAAGGATATTATTAATTATTTTTCTAAAAAATATCTACATGACTTTCAACAATATATCTACCTGTTGCTTGCTTAAAGGTATGAAAAAATTCCTATGGCTCATAAGCAACAGGAAGACTTATATAAAAATGGAGCATACAAAGTTAAAATAAAAGATAAACTTTACATGCACAGTAATTTTTCTGGCAGGGAAAGAACTCATATATGATCACTTAAATAAGATTATGTTTTTGAAAAGGATTTTTTTCTTGTCAAACATTATTTTGGTAATTTAAAAAATACCGTATTTGAGCCAGAGACATATTATGCAGAGAAAAATGTTTTTCTTTTCATCTCTCAGTGAAATCTGGGACCAAAGTAATTATTTATATCAACTGCTCTTTGGCTTTTATGCAAAAATTTAGAACTCTGTTCCAAAAACTAAATGTGAAAGCTAGAGCTGGCATATATTATTTAGGTTGATTTCTAGTTCTTCAGAGATATTTTACAAGATAATTATATGTATGCTCTTCTGTGCACAAAACATCACAATTTAAAAATAGTCAACTTCTGTTTCCAACCAACAGAGGCTAGATTTATCTTCCCACCTAAAATTACTAAAACAATGGTTTCATATAATCTTTCAAATAAAGCACTGGCCATCAGACAACAAACGACAGTGATCCCTGGGACATGGGAGTCAAAGAAGGTGAGACCTATACTTGCCTCAGCTTACAGCCTCGAGAGTTTCTAGCCCCTGATCAAGAAGGGGGAAGCTTGATGGAACATGGCAAACTCCCTAAGCTGAACACACAGAGCTGAGAATCTTGGGGGGCCAAACAGCTAGGGTTTACAGGGCAGGGTAATGGAAAGCTGCACAGAGGGAAAATTCCAGAGGTCTACGGAAGTGTCCCCGCCAGAATACTCAGCAGAGTGCTGATCAGTGTGTGCATGTGAAGACACTACCGAGGCTGAACAATCAATCAAAGGGCTTTGAGGGGATAGTCCCCTAAAGCTCACTGGGCCTGGGATACTGCCTGTTTCACCAGCCAGACTGGAAAGCCTCATAACTCTTGGGGTATCAGTAGAGTTCTCTAAAGGGTCTTGCTATTAGTGGGACATAATTAGTTCTAAACTAAATACTGCTCTGGTCCTGCCTAACAAATCACAAAAGCAAGATCCAAAAGAATCAAACTGTTTCCAAGTCACTTAACTATAGTCCAGAAAAAAAGCTCAAGAATATTCATAGGAATACAAAAATATCCAATACCCAAAAAGGTAAAATTCACAAAGTCTGCCACAAAGTCTGGCATCCAGTTGAGAACTACCAGACATACAAAAAAGCAGCAGAAAAATATAATCTATAATAAAGAGAAAAATCAATCATAACCACCCAGAACTAACACAGATATTAGAATTAGCAGATAAAATGGAAAGTTATTATAGCTATATTCTATATAGTTAAAAAACTAAAGGAAAGCTCAAAGATAGTAAGAAGAGACATGAAAGATAATAAAAACCCAAATCAAACTTCGAGAAATGAAAATTATCTGAGGTTAAACAAATACACTGGATAGAATTAATGGCAAGTTAGACACTGAAGAAAAATGGTGAATATGAAAAGAGATAGCAATAGTAACTATCCAGGATGAAACCCAGAGAAAGACTCAAAAAAGAAAGAAAAAAATAGCACCAGTGAGCTGTGAGACAACTTCAAGTGGGCTAATACATGGTAATTGGAATCACAGGAGAGGGGAGAGAAGATAGAAAAAAATCTGAAAAAATAATGGCTGAAAAATTTCCAAATTTGATGACACCGTAAATCAACAAATCCAAGAAGCTCAATAAACCCCAAGCACAAGAAACATGAAAAAACTACTCTAAGGCACATCATAATCAAAGTGCTCAAAACCAGTGAAAAGAAAACAACCTTAAAAACAGAGGGAAAAAATGGCACATTACCTACAGAGGAAAAAAGGATGACAGAGTTCTCATTAGAAACAATGCAAACAAGATGAGTGTGAAGCAACATTATTAACATACTGAAAGAAAAAATTCTCAAGTCTAGAATTCTGAATCAGAAAAAAAATCTTTGAAAAATGATATTGAGACATTCAAGAAGAGCCTATGGAATCTACAAAAATACTACCACAACTGATACATGAGTTTAATAAGGGTGCAGGATACAAGGTTGATATACAAATATCTATTGTATTTCCATACACTAGTATCAATCATAAATTGAAATTTTAAATACCATTTAAAATAGCATAAAACTATGAAATACTTGGGGATAGATGTCAAAGATATGCAATACTGAAAACTAAAAAAATTGGTGACAGTAATTAAAGAAGACCTAAATAAGTGGAGAAATATACAGCGTATGTGGATAGGAAGACGCACTAGTAAGAAATTCACTCTCCCTAAATTGATACATTTATTCAATGCAATCTCATATGCTGCTAGTGGGGGTGTAAAATGGCACAAGACTGCTTTGGAAAATAGCTGGCAGCTTTTTAAAAAGTTAAACACACACCTACCATATGATCTAGCCATTCCATGTCTAGGTATTCACCCAAGAAAAAAACCAAAATACATCCATAAAATGACTTGTCCATGAATATATCTAGTACCTTTATTTTGTAATAGATAAATATGGAAAACAATCTAATTTCCCTCAATAGGTGAATAAATAAGCTGTGGTATCCACATAACAGACATTACTCAGCAATAAAAAGGCATGAACTATTGATACATGCTACAACATGAATAAATACCAAGGTAATTAGACTGAAAGCCAGACAAAAAAAGCACATATTATATGATTCCATTTATAAAAATTCATAACTTTTATGGGTGTGTATATATGTCAAAACATATTAAACTGTACATTAAATACATGTAGTTTATTGTATGTATTTTATAAATTATCCTAAACGCTCCAGTCTTATTTTGTAAAATAATGAACTTGACTAGCTGATCTCTAAAGTTCCCTGAGGTCCAGTATTCAAGAATTTATTCCTTCTAAACACATACACAGAATAAATGTAGAAATGAGGAGAAAAAAAGGAGGAAAAAAGGAAATGTTTGATTTTAGACTTAAGTCAGGCACAAATTTTCATACAGCAAAAGAAAAGTGTCAAAACTAAGGTACACCCCCACATTTAATAAATGTTAGGTGTAAAAACAAAAATAGTTTTAACCAGTAGAAGGCATGCCATAAAATTCAAAGTACTAAAGAATAAAATCTCTCTCGTACTTAACTACAGTATTTTTGCACTTTTCAAAGTTTATTCATGTACACTATCCCACTGACCTTGGCCCAGCCCATGAATGCAGTAGGTAACTTACCATTTATCAATACACTTCTGACAAAAGCTGTGAGCACAAGGCAGGATGAGGTCAGCCCGCCCATCCATGCAGATACAACACTCCTCCTCATCGGTCAGCTGCTTCACCCTGCAATGTGAAAACTGAGCTGAAACAATTATATTCTCTGTCATTATGCTTTACACTTTGTTTTTGTTGCTTTAAAAAGCATTATTAAACATCTATATGCCCACAGTATAAAGCACAGTATGACTCGTGCAAAATCAGACTAAAATTAATATTATCTTTTAGGGATAGCAAATATATTAGGGAAAAAGTATTAAGAGGGCTACATTTCATAAAGAAAGACTAGATAAAAGATACATTTTGTGATAAAGAAAACATAGGCAAAAGTGGAAATAGTCAAATCTTTCTGGAAACAATTTAGCCCATTTTAATCATATTGGACTTAAATAAACAAATTTAACCGATATAGTTATTGCATTAAAGACAGAGATACAGTCTGAGAAACTCATTGTTAGGTGATTTCATTGCTGTGTAAATATCATAGTGTACTTATACAAACCTAGATGGTTTAGCCTACTACATACCTAGGCTATATGGCATAGTCTATTGCTCCTAGGCTACAAACATATATAGCATGTTACTGTATGGAACACTGTAGGCTACTGTAACAGAATGGTAGGTATCTGTGTATCTAAATGTATCTGAACACAGAGAAGGTACTGTGTAAATATGGTATACAAGATTAAAAATGGTACACCTGTATAGGGCACTTACCATAAATGGAGCATGCGGGCCTCGAAGTTGCTCTAGGTGAGTCAGTGAGTAGTGGTGAGTGGATGTGAAGGCCTAGGACAGGAGTGTACAATCTTTTGGCTTCCCTGGGCCACACTGGAAGAACTGTCTTTCTTGGGCCACATATAACATATACTAACACTAACAATATCTGATGAGCTAAAAAAATTGCAAAAAAATCTCATGTTTTAAGAAGGTTTATGAATTTGTGTTGGGCCACATTAAAGCAATCCTGGGCTGCATGCAGCCCGTGGGCCGTGAGTTGAACAAGCTTGGCCTAGGACATTACTGTATAGCACACGTACAGTAGTGTACAGACTTTATGAACACTGTACATTTAGGCTATACTAAATTTATAAAAAATATATTTCTTTCTTCAATGATAAATTAATCTTAACTTACTATAAATTTTTAACTTTATAAACTTTTTACTTTTAACTTTGACTCTTTTTGTAACAACACTTACCTTAAAACACATTATACAGCTGTACAGAAATATTTTATAAGCTTTTTTCTATTTTTAAGATTTATTTACTTTTTTACTTTCTAAACTTTTTTCTTAAAAACTAAGACATAACACACACATTTGCCTAGGCCTAAACAGGGTCAGGATCATCACCATCACTGTCTTCCGCCTCCACCTCTTGTCCCACTGGAAGGTCTTCAGGGGCAGTAACATGCATGGAGCTGTCATCTTCTTTGATAACAATGCCTTCTTCTGGAATACCTGCTTAAGGGCCTGCCTGAGGCTGTTTTACAGCTAACTTTTTTTAATAAGTAGAAGGAGTATACTCTAAAATGATTAAAAAGTATAGTATAGTATAATAAATGCATAAACCAGTAACATAATTATCAAGTATTACTGTACATAATTGTAAGTGCTATACTTTTATACTATGAGCAGCACAGTAGGTTTGTTTACACCAGCATCACCAAGAACATTTGAGTAATGCATTGCGTCACAATATTAGGATGGCTACGACGTCCACAGGCAATAGGAATTTTTTAGCTCCATTATAATCTTGAGACCACCATCACATATGCAGTCTGTGATTAACCAAAACATTGTTAGGTGATGCATGACCATATAATTTATTCACTATGTGTAACACAAAGCTCCCTAAAATATGGATCCTGCCATCAGGGCCTTACAATGCTGACATTGATAATGGGCATATAAGTGAAAGAATAGTTTAGTCTTAAGTATCAGGTGCTATGAGAGATACAAAGGGAATAAAAAGCAGTTTCTGTCCTCCAGGAGCTCTTTCATCTTCTTGGGAAGAAAAAAGATTTCAAACCTTTTGCTCCAGCCACAATTCAGAGAGCCCCTGAATGAGCCATATACCTTTGCAGATGGTATTTTCCTTTCCTGAAACTGCCCTTGTGAGTTTAGTAAGCTCCAACCTTGGTAACTCAGCTCAAAGCATCATCATCTCTCTGCTCTCAAAATCAACACTTGCCTCAATGAAAAGACTTAAATATTGCATATTGATTGGCTGGCCTTTCCATAAACTGTAAGCTCTTTGAATATAGGGTGTTTGTCTTAGATTCTCAATAAATGCTTCTTGAAGTGATTTTAATTTCTTTTAGCCTTTGTGCTTTTTTTGTAATTTTTAAGGTTTTCTTCATCAGACATGTATTACTTTTGTAATCATATAAAAACTGACTGTTCCAAAGTACAGCCACTAGACTATAAACTTCTTAAGGATAGGAGCTATCACTAATAAGTTTTCCATTCCCTGTTGTGCTTATAGCACTGTATGTAAGATATTTAGATAGTACTTAAAATTTTGATTTGAATGTAAAAATAAATGTCAAATGTATATTAAATATAGTAAGTGCTAAGTAAAGAAGGAAGAGATGAATGTATCTCAAACTTGTTGAAATGATGAGATAGAAAAACAATAGGATTTTAATAGAGGACATTCTAGGTGCATAAACAAAGTTGTAGAGGTAAAAAGCAAAATCATGTGTGTTTATATCTGTGTATATGTAACCAGGAAGCTGGCATGATACTTGGGTATGGAAAACTGAGGGAAAAAATTGATTAGATAAAGTGGAGATAATCTCATCCTTAAATGTCAAAATATTAAGTTTGAACATGTCCTGACAAGCAAACTACAATCACTGTATAATCAAGGGGAAGTGAACTCCAACTGATATGGTACTTCAGGAAGATAAATTGGGAGTGCAGTATGAGGGACAGCCTAGAAAGAGGAAAACTGGTTAGGATCTTATTTCAGCAATTCATCTGAGAGATAATTAGGTCTAAGAAGCATTATAAAAGACAAATCTTTTATGTGGTAATAGATTAAGTGTTATACGTTAGTAACAGGGAAAAGAGGGAAGTCACTGAATTGGAATGGGAAAACTGAATAAAAACCTAGATGGATATGGGTCTAATGTATCTGAGTTTCTCAGTAGCAGAGAATATAACTGAATCCGTACAGAGTGAAAGAATATTCTGAAGGCTGGACTTTAAAAGTGAGAAGCAGAGGACTACAAAGAAGAGCATTGTGGAGAGAGATAAAAGAATGGGAGACACAGAAATAGCCAGTGGAACCAGTACAAAGTTCTCTTAACTTTTTGCTACCTTCTTAGCAGCACAGTGACCAGAAGGAAGGAGAGTCTTGTGCTGTTTGTTCCTGTTAGATCACCTGTAGATTGGAATATTTGCTTCTATGCCTCATACTCTGAAAGGCACACATACTGACAGAGAAAAGACCATCTGGGAAAGCCTCCAGTATGTAGACGAGACCCACATAAACAAAGGCCAAAGGAACTGGGGGTGTTTATCCTTGAGAACAGAAGGTTCAGTGAGAATTTGATGACTGTTTTCAAATATTTGAAAGGCTGGAAAAGAGAACAGATTTGTTTGGAGGAATTCCAGAGGGCACAGCCATTGAAAACAATAAATAGAATATAGTAACAATAATAATGACAGTTAACTCTTATAGACAAATTATTATGTGTCAAGCACTGTTCTGAGCATCTTATGTCTTTTAATTCTCTCAAAAATCCTATAAAGCATATACTACAGTTATCAACCTCTGTTAGAAGATGAGGAAACTGAGGAAACAGTTTGATTTGTCAAAAAAATCACACAGGATTGGAGCCAGGATTTGAACACAGGCAACTTGCTGCTAGAGTCTGTGCTGTGCTGCCTCAAGAAAGATTTTGGCTACTGTGAGGAAAATGAAGCAATAGGAAAAACTTCATAGTGATTAGAGCCATCTGAGTATGAAAAGGCTTGCTTTTTTCAGGCAGTGAGTCTCACATAACTGCAGGTGTTACTTGTACTTGCAAGTCGGACTTGGCAAAATGTGGGTAAGCAGAGTCTTGCTATTCAAAGTGTTATCTGAGGATCAGCAGCATTGGCCCCACCTGGGAGCTTGACAGACTCTCAGGCTCCTCCTCAAAACCACTGAGTAATAAATTTTCAGAAGCTCTGTGTGCAAGATCTTTATGTACCATAAAGTAATAGGTTAGAGAACAGTTGTACTGCCAGACAGGCCTGAATGTGAGTCTTGGCTAGAACAATTTCTAATCATGACACTTACTTAGCTAAATCTCAGATTCTTTGGCTGAAATGGGCCGATAATTGTACTCCCATATGGGGTTGTGAGAATTTAATAAGTTTATACATGTACAATACTCATCACAATTCTATACCCTGTAAGTAATCAATAAATGTAAAACATCAATGGAATTATGCATCAGATGTAAAGTTCAACTACATAAATATCCCTTAAGACCTCCTTCAATTTAGAAAGTCTCTATGAACTAGTGTATAAGGGTATTATTATAAACTGAAAAAACACAAAAACAAGAAGCACCCCTAACAAACTAATCAGGAACTGAATTTCCAGTTTTGAGGGCACATGAAAAGGGATAACACCTTTACCTTCTTCATTAAGAAGACTGTAACAAGAAAAAACAATACTTTCATGTGCTACCATACAGCTTAAATACATTGGCAAACACCATCCTCAGCTTTTAAAACAATTAAACAAAACAACAACCACTATTCTGGAGAGAAGAAAAGCAGAAAAATCAGATCCATCTTTGAAAGATTACAGAATACAGGAAAGACAAGCCTAAACACTGCCTACCATGTTCTAAAAGTCACTTGGCCTATTAGTAACACTTGTATAGACCAAACCTAGAAAACCAAGTAATTCTGTTAAAGATAATTGGGAAATAATAAATGGAAAATACAGTTTAACTGTAACATAGTACTTGAAAACCAGTTGGTTAAGAATGAACCAGAAAATGCAACTGTAAATAGAGCAGTAAAAAAAAAGAAACCACTGGCCGGGCATGGTGGCTCATGCCTGTAATCCCAGCACTTTGGGAGGCCGAGGAGGGCAGGATCATGAGGTTGGGAGATGGAGACCATCCTGGCTAACACGGTGAAACCCCGTCTCTACTAAAAATACAAAAAATTAGCCGGGCGTGGTGGTGGGCGCCTGTAGTCCCAGCTACTCGGAAGGCTGAGGCAGGAGAATGGCGTGAACCCGGGAGGCAGAGCTTGCAGTGAGCCGAGATCGCGCCTGGGCGACAGAGCAAGACTCCATCTCAATTAAAAAAAAAAAAATCACTGTTAAGTACATTCTTAACTTTAAGGTAAAGGACACCGTGAATATAGATTTCTGCCATCTACCCAGTATGACAGTATGACAGGATGTCAACATGTTTGGACCCATGTAAATCTTTTTCCAATGAGATATTTACAAATTTAAATTATGATCATGATTGTCAAATGTCAAGAGGTGGGAACTTTCATGTGCCAAAAGCATAACAGAGAAGGAAAAGAAAGTTTAGATAGAACAATAATGTATTAGGCCTGGGTAAACAAACATCATCAGAGAAACCTCTGGCTGACTTCATTTCCTTCTGGTAACTAAGTATATGCATTCGGTTCCTTCCTGAATGGACTGCCAAGTCCTGAAGCAAATATATAAAATTTTAATGCTTCAATTAGACATTTTTTTAAAAAAGTGGGATGATTTTGCCAAATTCTTTGACCTAATTCCCTAAAAAGCTTTGACTGTCTAAGAACCTAAATAGCTATTATAAGGAAGGTGTTAACTATCTCCTTTGTCAATAAATGCATGCATATAGAGTGGATTCCTGGAGACCAGTGTGACAGAAACATTAATATTAAAGTGGCCCTGCCAAGCCACTTTAATTTAGCACTGTAACAACATCCGAAGCACAGAATAACCCCAAAACTGATCTCAGATACAATACCAACTGAGAAAAAAAAAAGACTTAAGATGCTACAATGAGCAACAGCAAAAATATTAATAGATTTCAGTTGTTTTCATATTAGAAAATAAGTGAAATACAGTACTTATTCATTATATACCTTCCCATCCAAAGACTAGCCTGACAAGATGTTACAGAGGATGAGTTTTCATCAGGTTCTTCAGAGGTGGAGCTCTGTGCCAATACTCCTGCTGCTTGACTTGTGATATCTTTATAAAGTTGAATAAACTGGTATAAATTCATGATTCGTGATGCCTCCACAATGCCACTGCTTTTGTTAATCTAAAAATACAAAGAACGTGAAAAAGAGAAAAGTTGATCATTTCTCTGACCAATTTTTCCCAAAAAGGGGGAACAAATATTTAGTCAAACATCCTAGGAAATAGGAGTTTTCAGGATTTGCAAATTACATAAGAAAGCAAGAGTCTGAATAAATGAGTAATACCATGTCCCCTACACTTGTGGGGTTCAAAGTTCTTATACAAATTTATCTCATTTAACACACAAAATAACCCTGTAAGATTAATTAGGCACTATCCTGTTGATGGGTAAGGTGACTTTCTCAGAGTTAAGAAATAAATTTTAGAGATCAGTATTAACAATTCTTTCACTTTAATTTCTTAAAGAATTTCTTAACCACAGGATTCATTTGAATCCAACAACCGCATGAGATTCTACAACTCAAACAAGTACTTTCTTAAATATCTTTAAGTTCTATTTTGTACCAAAACTTCTAAACTAAAGCAAGAAAATTACTTTAAAATAAATCCTAACAAAAGGTGGTTGGACTTTTCCCAGAAGGCCATTTTGAGCTTTATCAAAAAACTCGTTTAATATGAGGTGAAACCAGTGGCCCAAAGGTTGTACCTTTACAGGTTGTACCTCTCCCCCAGCCAGTTTACAATCTAATGTAGAAGATACTTGGGGCAAGCAGAGGAGATTGCTTTCACAAGCTTTGGGGAGCCATGGAGTGAGGCATAATGAAATGACCGAGGCCAGTACGGTGAAGGTATAATGTTCTTGGATGAAGAACTTGAAATCAGAGAAAGATTAGAGACATGAAAGACTTCCTTTCAGCACAAGACATAGGATGGAAGACTGGGGAAGAAGAAGTAAGCCATGAAATCTATTAAGTGCATATCAGAGTAAGAACAAGCAAAATCAGAAAATATTTAGAAAGAAATGAAGAATATAGGGAGACAGACAAAGATACAGGGCCATAAAATTGTGACTTGAGGTTCTGGAATGTATTGATGGAACTAGGGGTATCAGAAAGTGAGGTAGATTACATATTTTAAAATATTATTATACATTTGAATATTGTGAATGAAAATAATAGTTGTAACATGTTTATTAATTGCTTACTATTTGAAAAGGCAGGGAAAAAAATACTGAGACTCAAGAATGAGTCATGCGGCCGGGCATGGTGGCTCACGCTTGTAATCCCAGCACTTTGGGAGGCCGAGGTGGGCAGATCATGAGGTCAGGAGATCGAGACCATCCTGGCTAACACGGTGAAACCCCATCTCTACTAAAAGTACAAAAAATTAGCTGAGCATGGTGGCACACGCCTATAGTCCCAGCTACTTGGGAGGCTGAGGCAGGAGAATCACTTGAACCAGGAGGCGGAGGTTGCAGTGAGCTGAGATGGCGCCACTGCACTCCAGCCTGGGCGGCAGAGCAAGACTACGTCTCAAAAAAAAAAAAAAAAGAATGAGTCATATACCATACTAAGAAATTTTAGAACCATCTCTAATAATCAGAAAGTTGATTAAATTTTGGGAAGGTAAAATCTATCTGGAGATGCAAATATACAAGGTTCTTTGTAATAAAAGACTGTACATGAGGTAGAGAATAAACAGAATTAAAAAGTAACAGGAATTTAAGAGGCTTACAAAATAGATCTTCAGAGCTGAGGAAACTGGGGTAGTCCTTTGGAACTGCATAGTACAGAAGAAATTATGGAATAATCCATATAAGGTCAGTACAGAAATAGCAAAGTGTATCACACTGTATTCTCATCATAGGATTCCTGAAACAAGTATTTATTGAGTACCATAATGTGGATGTTATTGGTACTATGTGCACTGCTCTAGGCACTAGCCACAGTGTGTATAAAACAAAATCCCTGCCCTCAAGCAAGTTACATGATAGGTAGGAGAGACAGGCAAATGAAATACAGATACAGATTAGGTTAGATGAAAATAAGTGTAATGGAGAAGATGAAACAGGGGAGAAGGGACGCTGAGGGGTTACAGGGAAGGCCTTACAGAGAAGTTGACATTTAAGAACTGAAAGGTGCAGAAATGAGTCATACAGATGTCTAGGGGGAAGATCATTCCAGGCTGAGACAACAGGAAATACAAAGGCTGTTTAATAGAGGTGTACCTGGCAAGGAGCACGGAGAGTCTCACAAGAAGCCCAGAGTGTTTGGAACAGAGTGACAGATGGACAGAGGAAAGAGTGGTAGATAGACGGTGAGGTGGCAATAGAATATATAGGACTTTGCTGATTTCAGTAATAACTGTAGCTTTGATTCCAAGTGCATGAGAAGTCACGGGGGGGGTTTTGAGCCAAGGAGTAATATGATCTAATTTACATTTCAAATTGTGATGTGGAATAGGCTGGTTGTTGTGCTTGGAATAGACTGCTTGTCGTGCTGAGAATAGACAGAAGCAGGGCAAGAGAAGCAGGGAGATCAGTTAGGAGGCTACTGGAATAATCCTGGTGATAGAGGATGGTCACTAGGAATAGGGTGGTAGTAGCGTAGATGGTGAGAACTAGCCAGATTCTGAATACATTTTGATGTGACAGGACTCACTTACAGATTGTGAGGTATGAGAGACAAAGAAAAGCCAAGAATGACTCTAAGAAGTTGGTCTAAGAAAAAAGAAGGATGAAATAATATCATTCATGTAGTTCTTAACAGCCACCTTAGTACCTAGTTTTTAATTAATCTCTTATTTTTCTAATATTATTTCCATAAAATATTCCATTTAAACATAATTTAGATCATTTTTTATAGTGGATTAAGTATTATTTAAGGATAATCATAGCAGATGGCAGAGGGTCAAGAAAAAGACTTAATGTAAATACAGAGGGTTAAAGTACAATTTTTTTGAAGTTGTTTAACATTAAGAAATGTGAAACTCTCAATCTCCTATCAGTTTTTCATGGTGGACTTGACCTCTTTCTAATATAAACACTGACCTCTCAGATTCTTTCAGAAAGAACCTAAGGAATGCAAATAAAAAAATTTATTTAGAGTAGCTCTAAAATCAAGAAAAATCACATGAAAAAATATCTAATTGCCTGTGCCTTTAGTACTTTTGTTTCTCTACTTAGAATCTTATTTTAAGGAAGATGTTTAAACTAATCACATACAGATGTTAGACATATTGAGGCAAAAAGGAATTTGACTACTAATAAAATTAAACCTTAAGTCTGTGTTTGTCAAAGAGCAACAAAAAACGAAGGGATGAAAAGCCTGATATATTCGTATTCCCTTAGCTTTCTACAATTTATATTGGCCTCTTCAATGTGAGCTGAGTACTTTATGAAATAAAAATGAACATTAAGTGTAATTTAGATAATATACTGTGTCAATAAACAAGGAAAGCTTCAACCTATCCCAGTCATTTAAAAAGAGAGTATTATTTCAACAGATTTTTTTTGTTCACTTAATATATACTGAGTTCCTACTATGTGTAAAGCACTGTATTACAGCCTGTAAGAGATACAATAATGAATCTAGACATAGTTCCTGCCCTCAGGAGCTTACTCTCTAAAGGGGAGCTAAGAACCTAAACAACTTTTTTCGTAATGCAGTATTATAAAGTATAAATAATGTGCTGTTGGAATCTGGAAGAGACAAGAGAACTCCTATTCAGGAAGACTTAATGGATGAGATGGTATTTGAGGTGGACCTTTAAAGAGACATCAGGTTTAGAGATGCAGAAATAAAAGGTGTGGCAGAAACTACTGGCTGATTATCCAAATACCATTCCTTCTTTTCATTGCCAGCAGAACCTGATTTTGTTTTTGTGTCCACCATTCCCTGAAATGATGCAGGAGTCAATCCTGGTTAGTCTAATCTAAACCAATTATGCTAATCATATTCCCTCTGTCAGTGTAGGTGTATGAAGGGGATATGACCCAATACTGACCAGTGAGTTCAGAAGTGACATCTGCTGGGTCTTTAATTTAACCAATCCTGCAGTTAGTCTATGGAGCTAGGATTTCTTGATAAGTGAGAAAATAAGTATTGTTTTTGTTTAAACTGGTTTAACAGGAATTTTCTGTGACTTCCTAATGGAAGGAATGGACATCCTAGTTGAGAAAAAACAATAAGCAGAAGCACTGAACTGGAAAAGAAAAGTAACAATGATACAGTCTTAAGTTAGTGAAGCCTGATAAGAATGCAGAGCAAAAGAAGGTCATTGTGACTAATGCAGAAAAGATAGTTTGGAGTCATATCGTAGGAGTTGGGACTATTTGGTAGGCAAGAAGGAATTACTGAGGAATTTTAAGCAAGGCAGTAATCTGATGCGAGTTGTGCTTTAGAAAGGTTAATCTCACAGCAGCATAAATTAGAATTTGGAGAAGAGTCTAGAAGTATAGAGATTAATACAAAATCTGTGATAATCTGGATCACAAGAGAGAGATCAGTCTGCTTGAGAGCATGAAATCTGTCTTATTTATCATATATTCCTAATGCCTCTCACACCTGTGCTCAAATGTTTATCTGAATAAACTGGAAGCAAAACATAGCATGGGTAAAATTGACAATCTACTGAGGAAATAAGGCATATTATTTGGGTAACCTCCAGGGTCCGTGACTCAAAGGAAAAATCTCCTAACCCAAGGAATCTTTATGGGTCAGTCGGGAATGAACTTCAGAGCGCTCATGAATGCCCAATTTATGGTTTATATGCATATGGATGATTTTGTTCTTTGTTTTAGAGCCGGGGTGGGGATAGGAGGTGGCCTAATAAAATTCATGCCTTCATTTAATCAAAAGGTTTGTAGCCTCAAAAAGTTAAGAACTTTCTATCTGAATCTACTCAGTGGTGGTTGAGGCTTTCTAATACTCAATGACAGCTGGCAAAAAATCTATCCCATAACTAAAAATTACTAAAAAACAAAAAAACTCTTCCAATGCATCTTTTTTCTTTTTAATGAATGAATGTATTCTTAAAAGAAATGATCTCAAGATAACATTAATTTTTAAGGTATCATCTTAGAGCTAAATAGGATGTCACCTTAGCATTCCACAGCCAGCTAAAAACCCAAAAACAGAGATAGAAGATTAGTATGATGTAATGGTTAGAGATATTGAGGCAAAAAAGAATTTGATTATAAAAACCCCTGCTGTATAGCAATTAGACAACTCTAAGATTCAAACAGCTAGTTAGAAGGCAATAACAGTAACAAAACTATGTTTTACAAAACCACCGAGTTATTAAAATGTATATGCATTATATTATCTTACAGTATTAAATATAGTTCTAGCCACCAAAATAGCTTAAGCTCAGAGGTAGAAGTCTCCATCAGTCTCACCTTGGTACAGACCACCCGTACAACCACTTTCCAAAAAGCAGAGGAATCAGACCCAGGTTGTACCTCAAAGAGAAGATGTTTTTCCTGGCCAGAAGCCACTTTAGCCGTTCTGAAAAGAGACAAGAACATGTTAATTTTATGAAAAATCATATATTAATAAAATAATACAGCCATGAAACTAGATTCAAGAAACAATTTCAGAGAAGGAAATATGAAGAAACACAAAAAGACAAATAATAATGATTATAATAACTGATTCTTAAAACAGGGATAGAGAATATTTTGAACATAAACATGCAACTTAATTTCTAAGGTTTTTAAAGTCAACAGCTTGGTGGCATTATATTTATAAATCTCTCTTTGTCACACCTATATCTCAATGGTCTTTAAATTTCTAACAAAGACATTTAGGAAAAACAAGTCTTAGAAATCAGGGACTTAAAAAAAAGGTTGGCCAGGGCAGTGGCTCACGCCTGTAATCCCAGCACTTTGGGAGCCCAAGGCAGGCAGATCACGAGGTCAGGAGTTCGAGTCCAGCCTGACCAGCATGGTGAAACCCTGTCTCTACTAAAAATACAAAAATTAGCCGGGCGTGGTGGTGTACACCTGTAATCCCAGCTACTCAGGAGGCTGAGGCAGGAGCATTGCTTGAACACGGGAGGTGAAGGTTGTAGTGAGCCAAGATCACGCCATTGCACTCCAGCCTGGGCGACAGAGTGAGACTCAGTCTCAAAAAAAAAAAAAGGTTAGCTAGTGTCATTTATCAAAATTTTTTGACTGTTGCCTCAGACGTATATAAAGCATGAAAAACATCTTGCTCTTGGTTCAGTCCTTGTTTAAACAGTGATACTAACAAACCTCTTGAAAATTTTTGTTCAGATAATTTGGGGCTAGATCAAGTAAAACAAATGATTTGAGACACTATATAGCTCTACTGTCCTCCCCTAGCAGAGTAATTTTAATTTAGAGAGCTAAAGGATTTTAACATAAAAATATATCACTTCTAGAAGATAATTCAATATCATGCTATCAACATTAATTTAAATCAGTTCGAAGACATGCTTAAGTATTGCAGTTCCCTTTTATCATTACTAACAACTCTCTCTGAGCACCAGTGGGGATATCACACTCAACTAACAGCTAAATAAAATGAGGCCATCGAAAGTTAAGCAACTAGCCTTAGGAAACAAAGTCTTCGGTGAAAATAATTCAGCCGTGCCAGTTTCCATCTCTGTTTTCTAGCTGCCAAGCTTCGTCCTGTATAGGTTTAATTCTACAGTTCTCGGAGATCACTGCACATCTGAAATGCCAATTCTGACCCATGGCAATTGGTTTTAAGAATCAAATCCAGTCAGAAATATCCTGTGCTAAATAAATAAAAGGAAGACCTCTGTATCACACAGTAAGCTTAGTTTGTGGATGGTTTTATAGGGTACATTTTATCTAATACCTGTATCTTTATGCTAAAGGGCAAAATTTTATACAATAGACAGGGTTTATGAATATAAATTCCAAGACTCTAAAGGAATGGTAAATGTCATTGATTACTGCCATAAGAGTTGAAAATATAAACATAACAAAGCATTCCACTCTTATATTACTAAATTCAGAATCCTATTTTTAAAATTCTTTAAGAATATGGGCCCAGAATTAATGCTTTGCACACTACCCTTTGGATAATTTTTAAAAATAAGTAAAATGCTAGAGTTTTTAAAACCAATGACTATATTTTTATCATAAAAAATACATAAATACACACAGTAAAATGTAAAATCTCCCTCTCTGCCCCTTTTTCCCACCATCTCCCAACCGAGAGACAAGCATGGGAATAGTTTAGTTCATTTTCTACACACACACACACACACACACACACACACACACACACACACCCCACAACTATATACAGCTTTTTGTTTTGTATTGTTTTGTTTTAATGAATGAAATCCAATCTTCTTAAAAGAAACCATCTTCTAAGATAACTTTTAAGACAGTCTTTATTCTTCCCAGTAAAGACAGTATGTCTTCACATAAAGACAGTATATCAAGCTTATCTAATATGTTACAGATTGCTAAGTATGTCTCTTATCACCTAACACCATGGTTGTAATGCCTACGGAGTGGGTTCATATATCTTACCTTAAACTATTAATAGTGACTACAGTACTGTAAGTTTATATACTAAGTGGTCCTGAATTGCTAGTCGATTTCATTCAGCCTTTTTAGGGTTTAAGGAGAGGTAATATGGGATAACAGGAAAACTGAGATTCAGAGAGGTGGACATGCCATTAATACCTGCGTAATCAACTTAGCCTTCAGTTAAAAGGTCCAATCCTTAGCAGAGGGCCTTGCACATACTATGTGCTTAGTGAATGTTAGCTAAGTTGAAGAGACTAAACAGAGAACCTTTAAGGTCTCATTTAAGAGGTGACTCCATAGGTTCTAATTATACTCCAGGGGTTAGAAGATATATATAAATAAAGGTAGATGTGGATGTTGCTAGAGGCAGATTTAAAAGAAACATATGACATCTGCCCAATTGTCACCAAGGGAGAAAATAAACAGCAAAAAAGTCATATTTTAAAAGCACAGTGGTCTGGGGGCATTCAGGAACAAAGAGCCCTATATATTTTCATAGCTTCTACACAGATCAATACCAAAATTGATAAATAAATTAACAAATAGAAGACTAAGTTGTATTAGGTGTACTCTTTAAGAAGGCAGAGAAATTTATATTTCATTTTAGAAATTTAGTCAAAGAGTTAAGTAGAAATTTAAAGGTGTTACTTAGAAAATATGAATAAATGAAATATATTATTTCTCAGTGATGAAAATAAGCTATTACTACATATGTATTCCTCTAGCAAAATGATGACACAGTAAAAAAACAGTATATATATATGCATGTGTGTGTCTATATACACACACACATGAATGAATTGCTTCATGTACAGAAACCTTCTCAGTGTTACCTTTCACTATCCTAGGAGTCTTTCTCTAGAGTGGCTAATTCTCATATTCCATTTTGTTATGCACCCCTTTAGTGCTTTCAAACAAGAGTCTACTGGTATAAAATTGAGATGCTGGGATGTACTACTGTATCCTAGAATTGCTTCAATATGTCTGTGCTGTGTTCCAAGTTCCATTTTAAGTTCTTTCCATATCTTCTGTCCCCATTACATACTTTTAAAAAGCTACATAGAAAGTCAACTTATAATAGATACTCAATAAGTATTTGTTAATGCTAACTGAAAACATTAAGTCTTACCAATCAACACCTCTGGTTATATCTTACACAGCCATGACATATGGGGCATACATACAACAAGGGGAAAAACGAAAAACAAAAAGAGCAAGCCTTACACATCATTAAGCTCAGCTACTCTCCCAAGAAATTCTTCATAAGTTAAGGAGCCACTCTCTCGAACCAATGTAACATGTTTTGCTACTTTTTCTGGTAACTTGTTAATAACCAACTGTGTCTGATCCGAAATTTGCTGTCCCATGATGAAAAGATGTCTTTCAAAATCCAGAGTGTTGCTTCACATAGTTTCTGTCAAATATACAGAAAAGTTACTTTTACATATAATACAAAAATGGCAATATACTCATTCTTCAAAAAAATAAAGAAAAACTAGGAATACCTTTAAGTGAGATTTGAGTAGACCTACATGAGTCTAAGGTAGAATTTAAATGACTCTGTTTTCAGATTCACATAGCTAAATGAGAAAACAGGATTCACTTATATATTATTGGGAGGGTGATGAACCTCTAATTCTTATAATTTTACCAAGTCAAAAACCACTAAAGCACATGTGCATGTGCACACACACACACACACACATGCATTCAAGTAATTGTATTTAAGAGGAAGTTTGTCTACCTTCTATAATTTTCCT
Source organism: Gorilla gorilla gorilla (assembly GCF_029281585.2). Taxonomy (NCBI): domain Eukaryota; kingdom Metazoa; phylum Chordata; class Mammalia; order Primates; family Hominidae; genus Gorilla; species Gorilla gorilla. The sequence continues at coordinate 16,923,296 of NC_073233.2, forward strand.
AAGAACATTTCCTGACTGCTTACCACATGTCAGGCTCCAAACTGTTTTCCGTATATTAAGTCAATTACTTCTTCCAACAATCCTAAGAGGTAGACAATATTACACCCCTACCTATTTCCCAGACAGGGAAACTGAGCTAGGTGATTTATCTAAAGTTACACAGCTATAAGTGGTGAAAGTGAACTCTGAATTTGTTTTTCAGATTCTAGTACTTACATTCTTATCCACTATGACATACTGGCTCACAATATATTTACATCAGCTAAATAATTTTTTGTTGAATTACTTTATTTATAGACGTGTACCTTAGTTTTAATTTTTAAAAATATATAAATAGACTTGTGGCTTGAAAAACCTAAGAAAATTAAAATGTTAGATATTTTAACCACCTCACATTTTCTGCCTGGAAAAAGATAGCTCTTTTGTTCATTAACTCTTTTAGGTACCCCCAAAATATATATCTAATTATCAAGTTTTTAAATGCCCCCAAAATCAGATGCCCCCCAAGAAATTCTAATTTATCCATCAAAGACTATCATTTTATTTCATCCAAATTAACAATCATATCACATAAAGCAGGTGAAACAGTAATACTCTTATAGAAAAAGTTTTGGTAGGAAGATTGCTTTATCATTAATCAAAAAATAAAGTTATAAATTTAAAATATATATAAGTTTATGAAGTTAGTAACCCCAAAATATGTAAAATTTCCTTTAGGTATTAAAATTTAATGTACTGTATTTGAAGTTAATTCCTTTAGTTACCTAAAATAGGAAAAGGACAATTGTAATTAAAAAAAAAAAACAGTTTTGAATCTGAGCCTACTTGGTAATAATAAATATCACATTATAGAGATAAATGAAAGGAAGTTGTTGAGGAAGATCCAGGCCAAAAAAAAAAAAATCCCTGAAGTCAAATTATATGTAAATATAGCCAAGTGGATTGACAGCAACTGTATCCAAGAAGAAACAATTAAAGATCTTAGCTTAGAAGAGGTCTCTAGGGCAGTCAACAACAGTGATTGCTGAATTTCAAAGACTAGTAAAATCTCAAAGCACCATGGTGTTGGATACTTCTTTTAATTCTAAGCAAGGACAGTTTCCACAAATAAACAAAAATTCCCCAAAACTTAACAAAAATTTAAAAAGAACTTATAACCTGAAAAGTAGGATATAATATTAGAAAAAAAGTCTTTCCCAAGAAGGGCAGTAACTTCACAACGAGGTATACCACATATTTACCAGGTATACTACACATTGTCCTTATTTTTCTTGATCGAATCCAAACTTATGAAAACATCATCAGGAGCCAAGGGTTGCAGACTGGTATTAGGGAGCCACTGTGTTACAGGACTTTTTAAAAATTAAATTCAACAAGTAGCACGTGCCTGGTGCTTATGTTCTGGAGATAAAACAGTGAACAAAAGAAACATGGTTCTTGCCACTGTGGAGCATCCAATACAGTGGAGAAGAGACAGTAACCACACAAATAAATGTATAATTACAAAATGAGAAGTGCTAGGTGAACAAGTACAGGTGCTGTGAAAGCCTATAAAAGGGGGACTTGACCTAGTTTTGTATCAGGGAAGAAGTCCCTGGGCAAACAACATTTTACTTGAGGTCAGAATGGTCAGAGTTAGGGATTAAAAAAAAAGTAGGGACATGGCAAAAGGAGGACACTCCAGGCAGAGGTTATGAAAAGTGCCTGAGACAGGAAGCAGCACGGTGACTTTGAGGTAATTTTTAAAAAGGCCACAATGACTAAAGCAGAGAGGCAAAGGGAGAGGGAAACTGGCACCAAGAGTTGGGCTGTTTAACATTTTTGTTGATGACCTGAAGACTGTATGCCTGCCCAATCTGCAGATGACCAAAACTGGAATAAATGAATATTATCTAGTGAATAATAGGATCAAGACTAAAACAGACACTTACATGCTTAAATGAATATTTAATATGACTAAAAGTTAAATCCTGAAGAGCCAACTGCACAAAAACACATATGTAAGATGTGCTCAAAAGCAGTTAAAATACAGAAGGTCTGGGTTTTTGTTTTTGTGTTTTTTAAAGAGATGGAGTCTCTTTAAACAAACAGAGTTTGTTGCCCAGTCTGGTAACAAATTCTTGGGCTCAAGCAATCCTCCCACCTCGGCCTCCCAGGCTGAGGATTACAGACATGAGCTGCCGCACCCGGCCAAGTCTGGGGTTTTTAATCAAAATAAGTCAACAGTATAACAGGGGCAACAAGTATGCTAAAATAATCCTAAACTCTTGCTAGAAGCAGGTATCTTGAGCAAGCAGCCTACTAGTCCATTACGCTCTGCAATGGTTAGGCCACACTGAAAAGTCTGTATTCAGCTCTAAGCAGTTGGCTTTAAAGGATACTAATAAATTAGAACATATTCATGGGCATAGAAAAAAAAAGAGGTTTATTCTAGATAGTCATAGTTTGGTAACAATGAAGCAATATAAGTTTGTTTAAATATCTGAGGAGCTGTCATGTGGAAAAACAAGATTCATTTACAGAGAATGGGATGGCCAATAAGTATAGTAAGTATAAATTAGAAAGGCAGATTTCAGTTGATGATAAGCATGTCGCACCATCCAGAAGTGGAAATGGCTGCTACATGTGAGCTCCCTCTCATTGGAAGTATGGAAGTATTTAGGTAAAGATTAGAAGTACATCTAATAAGTGTTACAGGGATTTTTACCTGGGTGGGAAGTGGAGTAGGTGACCTTTAACCTAACATTTTATTCCCAAAATGAAACTGAAACTTCCTCTAACATTCCTGTACCAATTTAATGAAAATGTAATTAAGATTCTAGTCAACCAGGCTGAAACTTTGAATAATATCTACATTACTTAACAAAGAAAAAAACTGAACTTTTGAAATATATAGTCTCAATATTTAATATAAATACCTATGATAATTTAACCAACGTGGTATAGGGGAGAGAGAATTTCTCTCCCTCTGCTCTCTTATGTCTCCAGCTGGGCCCAAGAATTAAACTAACCTAAGACAGATTAACAGGAGAAAAACATACAAATTTTATTTAGTAATTTTTATACATACACAGGAGCCCTCAAGAAAAATAAGGACTAAAAAAAGTAATTAAGGCCAAAAGCTTACATAGTAGATTGGACAAAGGAGAAGTAATCTGTGAAAACATGACAAGACACAAGGGTTTGGGCTGGGGCAGTTAATCATAGAAAAGTGACTATAGGAAGATAAGGGTTACTTTAAGAAGGCTTCTTTGAACACATTTCTCTCAGCTTTGATTGCCCACTTCTAGTAATGATAATGTCTTCCTCCTGGCATAGAGAGGACATCTTTCACATGGCTGTTTTATCTCCAGCCTTCAGGAAGAATTAGGAGGGTCAGTGGGCACTTCTTACATCTGCTGCTTTTCAATGTGCCTTTAACTCAAAATAATCCTTATGCCAAAGTGGCGTATTTTGCTACCCTACATTACCCACCAAAACCATATTTCAAAAGAAGAGTTAGTTGCTTATTTATTGAGTTATTAATAGAAAATGATCCCCTTTGTTTCAGCATTGTTTTCATCTGCTGCCCTAACTTTGAGTAAAGTTTATAATTTGAGGCAGCATATTAACTTGTTATCTTGTAACTGTACTTGGTATCTGGGAAACTTCATCACTAACTCCTTGGATTAAAATGCAACACTATCTAGAGACTACCTGAGAGAGCCTGCAGAAGTGGTTTTCAACCTGGTTCCAGAAAGAGGGCTTGACATTTAGTTTATTTTGAAAAACATAAAATATTGATAAATATTAACATCTATCACTATATGGGTGTGAAAATAAGATATGACTACATACAATATAAAACCACAACACAGAGTGCATGTTCACAAAAACAATCTGTTGAGGCCATCCTCTAGTCAACCACCACAGCTTTTCAGTGTCCCTCTTTGGTGACTGCACATATTTCTATCATACTATGACATTCGTTAAGTCACTCGGCCATTTCCCTCTAGTGAGCTTCTTGAGGACAGCAGCTATGGTCTCTCTTCTGGCAGATACACAAGCACTCAATAGATGTTTACTGAATAAATGCAGTAAATACCATTGGCAGTTTTTGTTTTATTATTATTCACTTAGTATTCTTTTGACTTTTGTTAATTTGGTCAGTCATCTATTAGTACTAGGTTGGAGAGAAGCAGAAGTTACAAATATGTATGAAAGAAAATGTAAAACTGTGAAAATTTGTCATTAAATTAATGCTTATGTAAACTGGGAAACATTTACTATTTGATTTTAACAAGATACTCCCCCCTAGGCCATGCAACAGTGGTATTGCATAGAAACATAATTTGCAAACCACTGGCACAGAATTCAACAAAAGATGAATTTCTGGTCAAGATTTCTCAAAGAACTAGCAGCTCTCATATTATTGTGCCACCTATAACACAGTCATTTTTTGCAAGATAAAAATATGCTTTCAAAAAGCATTTGAAGGATTTTCTAAATAAAGAACTGTTATTTTGAAATGCACAAGATCAAGGATTCCAAAAATGCCACATTCTCTAGTGGGTGGTACATAGTGAATCACTTATTTTTCTAACAAATGAATTGTGGAAGTTCAAATATTCCTTATAAAAATATTAAAATTACATCATGGGTAATTGGCAAAGCAAAAACGAAAAGACTGCTCAAAAACTCCTAAAAATTTAAACCATAATTCATTCATAAAATAACTAAAGCAAAATGGAAAAGGCTGAAAATGCACCAAAATGACTAAATGACAAGTACTGCACTGTAGTATTTTAAAAACCTCTCTGAAACCAGTTCTCCATCAAATTTTGTATCAACCTCACTTAAAAGGATTTAATTGAAATAAACATCAATGATTTTCACTGTCGAGTCAACTTTAACAGCAGTAATAAATACCAAGTACTACTCACTGGGTCCCTAAGGATATTATTTATTTTATTACTCATTGTTTACTCAAACTGTAGATCTGTAAACAGATATCAACTTTTTTTTTCAAGACAAGTTAATATAGATACATAGTGAAATAATTAGGCCAGAGTCACTAAAGAGTCCGGAATGCCTGTTCCAGAATCAAAGATCTTGACCAGAAAAAGATACATATATATATTAGAGAGAGAAGGAGAGATAAACTACAAAAGGATAGAGTGCCGTACTAGGAGATTAAGAATATGGATTTCTAACAGTAACAGTGTGTTTACTAAATGCATTTCATACTGGAAAAAGCATATTAGACTTGTAAGAATTCTCTCTGGACCTTCCTTGCCTTTTTGGGAAGGAAAGCGTGTTTGTATTTAGACGGGAACCAAGAAGGATCAGGCTACACACATCGAATATAAAGTTCATTTACATCAAATGACAAATATTAATTTTTGAAACATATAGTCATATTCTTGAGAAAAAGTTTTAGAAACTGAAGTCAGGCAATGTGAAAGAAAAGGAGAAAAATCCATACTATTTTTGAGCTCTGAATTCAGAAAGCATCACTTCTCAGACGGGTGACTTCGACACGGAGGTGACTAATTTAGGATCGTCGGCCGGTGGCAGCTCATGCCCCCAGACAAAATTCTGAATGGGTAGAGGTCATTTTATAGCAAGAAGAATGGGCAGAAGGGAGTGAAAACAATAAATTCATGCTGAAGATATAAGAATTATAAACAACTGAAAGTGTTCCAGCAGCTTTATATATATGCCAGAGGCAAGAACTGAATTAGCTGGCACCGCTAAATAGGACAGTGTCAGAATATAAAAGGTACACTACCTTTAATAAGGGGCATAGGGATCGATTTCAATAACAATCGTAAATCCACATTTTGTAACGCGAGACAAATAAGGAATAATTTCAAAAGCTAACACAGAAGCCTTCTGCTCCTGCTGTGTAATCACTACCTTCTTATTATTAGCAAGAAAACGTTCTTTTCTTAGCCGGGTCTCAAGGTAGCAGCTAGTTTGACGAGGAAAGACCTTCGGGAAGGGTAGCAGCCTAAGCCAATTCAGAAGTGTGGGGCTGGCTAAGTAGATCGACGTGGCTATTTCTGAGCTATCGTCCCAGGCAAAAGGTTTCTTATTTGGGTGTCCAGCCCGGCGGAGACCGAGCCCGCGGGCCACCCTAGCGCTCGCTCTGGCTACGCCGCCTCAGCCCCTCCTCAAGCGCACCTGGACATTTAACCAACAGCTAAGTCTGGTGGCCGAATGACTGAGCCGGCGGCAATATTCAAACAACGTTTTGGGATAGAGAAGGAAAAACTCTCTCCGGGTCCCTCAGAACCACCCCGAGGCGGGACAAGCCACCGCCACCCCGGGCAACTGGAACCCGCCGGGCAGAAGACGGGCGTCAATAGAAGGCCCTCCCCAGCCGTCCCCACGCCCCAATCCGAGGCCCGGGGAGGGCGGCGGGGCTAGGCCTGTCTCCCCGCGGAAGCCTGGCTCGGCAGCGGAGGGCCCGCTGGGGTTTCTCTTCCCAGACCCAGAGTCCTGGAGCAGCTAGCAAGGGAAACACGAAAGGACAGCGCCGTGGAGCTCACCCCAGGTTCAAGGCATCGCGCACCCTGCGGCAGCGGCTGCGCCGCCTCAGTCCACAGCTCAGACCTGCGGGTGGCGGCGACTCAGGCCGGGACCCGGTCGCACCTCTGTGACGCAAAGCCCCGCCCCCCGCGCGTTGCCTGGAGACGGCGCCCAACCTTCCTCTGCAGCGCCCCTACCGACCCGCGCTCCGCAGCTCCTGAGGGCTTTCGAGCCCAGATGGTCATCTGAGACCGAGAGGTGGCGGCGAAGGAGAGTCTCGCCTGTCACGCTCCCGGAGCAGGGACTTCATGAGGTGGCCATGGAAACGGCCTGGCAGACTCCCATCTCTCCTGGTGCCATCTCCGGAGCGGAAAGTCGAGCGCCCCGCTGGCGACCAAGGCCGCACTGAGAGCCCTGGTTTGGTCAACAGTTGGGCTCCAAGGTACCACTTCCCAGACCTCCAGCCTCCCCACTGATCATAGATACACAAAGGTCATCTTGTTTCTTTATGAGGAAATAGATTGTGTTCACCTAGCCGAGTTGTTAAGCATAAGAGAATGTATGAAAAGTAATTACAAGGTTCAAAATCCTGAGCTTTGATAAATGATATATATGATGATGAACACGTTAGTGATATTACTGCTCTGCGGGACGTCTGAATCAATAATTGCTGTCTTTTAAGCATCTGTTGTGTGCCAAATACTGCACTAGGCACTTTACAGGCATTGCTCTTGTTTAAGTCGTCTGCTCAAAGTTGCCTAGACAATAAACAGCAGAGCAAGGATTCTAACCCAGGTACAGCTGACACTGCTGCCTCTATGCTTAGCAGTTAAACTGGTTTTTATGTTTCTTGTTTGGACACCCCTCCTTCACCAGTCACTTGTAGATTCACCTTGTGAAGAGCTAATTCTTCCCTCTAATAATAATACTCTTTGACCATTTACTATATGTCAAACCGTATTTTAAGGACTTTAAAGGTATTAATTCGTTTAATCTTCACAGCAATCCTGTGAGTAGGTATTATTAATACCTTCACTAAGACACAGGCTTAGCAAAGTCGATTAACTTTTCCAAGGTCAAACAACCATTAAGGAGCAGAGCCAGATTCAAACCCAAGCAGACAGAACCCTGAACCTGTGTTTTTAATTCCTGTTTTAAACTGCCTCGGTAGTACGGTAAGACTTCATTAGTGCTAGGTCCATGCCTGTTTGTGCACCATTATTTCCCTGACAACCAGCATGGTAGTTGTTCAATATTTGAACATTTGATGAATATTTGAACACTGGAAAAGGGAAAAGCTTAAAAATGAAGTATAAATAATGATTTAATAAATTCCAAAAGATATCAAATTCAACAAGATTCCATAGTTCAGCCTAATCCGGGCCTGGGAGTTAGAAATATTACTCTGTAAAGATTGCCTGCAATTAAACATTGTATTGGAAGTTCTGGTCAATGAAATAAAAAAAGACAAATATATAAAAGTCATCCAAGTTGGAAAGGAAGTTGTAGCACTGCATTTATTTGCATAAGAAAATTGTGGAATACTACAAAAAAGCTGCTAGAACTAATAAGTGAGTTTACAAAAGTTGCGAGATACAAAATCAAATATACAAAAATCAGTTGTATTTCTATATACTAGCAATGAACAATTAGAAATGGAAAATTTTTAAATATCTCTTATCAGCCAAAAAAAAAAAAAAAAAAAAACGCAGCAAATTTGGGACAAATTTGACCAAAGATGAGAAAGACATGTATACTGAAAACTATAAAATATTATGGAATAGCAAAGACATGGAATCAACCCAGGTGCTTATCAATAGTGGATTGGATAAAGAAAGTGTGGTACATATACACCATGGAATACTATACAACCACAAAAAGGACTAGATCATATCTTTTGCAGCAACATGAATACAGCTGGAGGCCATTGTCCTAAGCAAAATAATGCAGAAACAGGAAACCAAATACCGTATGTTCTCACTTATAAGTAGGAGCTAAACGTTGAGTACACAGACACAAAGTTGGGAACAATAAACACTGGGGATTCCAAAAGGGTTGAAAAAACTACTATTGGGTACTATGTTTACCACTTGGGTGACCTGGATCACTAGAAGCCTAAACCTCAGCATCGTTCGATATACCCATGTAACAAACCTACACGTGTACCCCCTGAATCTAAAATAAAATAAAAAACATTGTTAAGAGAAATTAAAGAAGACCTAAATAAATAGAGATCTATTATGTTCATGAATCAGAAGACTGAGCATTTTTAAGATATCATTTCTGCCTAAATTGACCTACAGATTTAAGGAAATTCCAATAAAAATTCTAGCAGATTTCTTTTTGATGGAAATGACCAAACTAATTCTAAAATTTATATGGAAATGCAAAGGACCTAGGATAGTCAAGACTTTCATCAAGAAAAACAAAGTTTTGGGACTTACACTACCTGATCTCAAGACATTATAATAAGAGCTACTCAACACAGTATAGTATAGGTATGAAAATAGATAGAGTAATGGAACAGTATATAGAACCCAGAGATGTATCTATACATATGTCATCAATTGATTTTCGACAAATATGTCAAGGCAGTTCAGTGGGGGAAAAGACAATCTTTTCAACAAATAAACCTGAAAAAATTGAATAGCATATGCCAAAAAACTCTTAATATCTTGCTCCTTTCCTCATACTGTCACAGGATCCTTGGAGTGTTGCTCTGCCAGCCAGAAACCTCTGTGGCCGGTGGCTCCTTTGCCCGAGTTTTGCTCAGGCCCACTGGGCTCATTCTGCCCATTTGGCCTTGCAGGCTGCACTTGGCTCATGCCACTGGCCTAGATCCCATGCCTGCCAAGGACGAGCCAGGCGCAAAGTGGTGAGGGGTGCGTGAGCAAGTGAGCGCGAGGTCTGGCCGCTGTGCACAGCTAGGCACGCCAGCTGTGGCGGGGCGGGTGGCTCCAGGTGCCGGCATGGGCGCCAGCTCCTGCAAAGCTGTGGCTGGACCGGGAGTACCACAAGCAGCTTCCACTGCTGGCACTAGGGAATGTGGTGGCACCTGGAAGCTTTGAGATGCCAGGAAATGCAGAGCCCCAAAGAGGGTGTTACAGTCCTGGCTCAGGGAGCTCTTAGGTCTGGGCTTCCCGAAGTGTCAAAGCTCTTCTCTCCTTCTCTCCTTCTCTTCTGTCCTTCTCATCGCTTGCAACATGGGGAGTGAGGGGGTGTTTCAGCCCTGTTTGTGTTACAGTTCTTTCAGTCCGGCCATTTGGCAGGTCCCAAGTTGTTGTCTCACATCCAGGAATAATGAGGTATGCAGACAACTGGAGGGTGAGTAGGGTGAAGAGGTGCTTTATTGAGTGACAGTATAGCTTTCAGGAGACTCTAAGTGGGTAGCTCCTTTCTGCAGGCAGGTTGTCCGGTTGTCTGCCCAGCTCTCAGCTGAGAGGAGACCCACAGTGGGTGGCTCCTTTCTGCAGGCAGGTCGTCAGGATGTCTGCTGAGCCCTCAGCAGAGAGGAGATCTGGAGTGGGTAGCTCCTACACGCAGGCAGGTTGTCCCCATGTTTCTTGAGTCTGGCTGAGCCTAGGATATTTATGGGCTCAAGAGGGAGGAAGTGCATGCTGATTGGTCCATGGGCAGCAGAAAAAGTGCCATAAGTTCTCATTCCAGTCTGAGGACCTGGCAGCCCAGCCCCCAGGCTTCAGACTCTCAGTTGCCTAAAGGTAGGGTTTCGCTGAGGACCCACCCCTTTTTGCCCAGGAGCCTGTCTGCCTCATGCCACTGTCCATGGCACCAAGGCTGTTTGTGCCAACGGGAGCCTGCAGGCCCACACTGAGCTGCCCTCAGCGCCCCCTCAGCTTCCCCTCCCATGCTCATCAGCGTCCAAAGTCCAGAGGGGGCTGAGGTGGCAGGGGGCTGGCATGTCAGTGTTGCCCCAAGCATGCACACACCTGCCAGATTGTGACAGCGTCTGGGCTTGGCCACAACTTTGCTCTGCCCCAGAAGCAGGGAGAGGCCAGACAGCAGGAGCAGGCACTTTCAAGCCTGTGGGGGCAAGGGGCTTCCTGGGCCCCTGAGAGCACAAGGATGCCCAGGTCCACAGCTGTGGTTGGGCAGCTGCAGCTGTGCCCAGGAGGGCGGGGCTCCCACCCCACCAACTCAGAAGTGGGTGGGGCTCCAGTCTGTTCCTGTTTTCATGGTTCTGTGGAGCGTGCAGCCGTGGCCAGGCCTCCCTCACTGCAGCTTGCATCTTTGCAGCAGCTGCTCCAGACGGGCTGCCACTGCCATCAATACTATATGTAAAAATTAACTAAAAATGGATCATACATCTAAATGTAAGAGCTAAAATCACAAAACTTCTAGAAGATATCTTAGTGACCTTGGATTTCTCAAAGACTTCTTAAAGATGGCACAAAAAGCACAAACTATAAATGAAAAAAAAGAGGATGAATTGTACTTCATCAAAATTAAATACTTCTGCTTTTTAAAACTCTGTTAAGAAAATAAAAAGGTAAGCCACAGACTTGGAGAAAGTATTTGCGAAACATATATTTGGCAAAAGACTTCTAACTAGAATACATAAATAACTCTTACAACCCAATAAGAAGACAACCCAACTTTTTAAAATGGGCAAAATATTTGAACAGACATTTCACCAAAGATTTATAGATGACAAAATAAGTGCATGAATTAATACCATTAATCATTAGGGAAATGCAAATTAGGAAAATAATAAGGTTTCACTGTGCACTGTAGCTACTAGAATGGCTAAAATTTGAAAGACAGATCATATCACATGTTGACAAGGATGTGGAACAACTGAAATTCTTGTATACTGCATGTTGGAAATGTAAAATAATACAACAATTTGGAACAGAGTTTGGCTATTTCTTAAAAAGCTAAATATACACCTACCACATGATCTAACCATTTTACTCCTAGGTATTTACCCAAGAGAAATGAAGGCATATGCCTACACAGAGGCTTATACATGAATATACATAGCTTTAACTGTAATAGGCCCAAACTGGAAACAACCCAAATGTCCATCAGTAGGTGAATGGAAAATAAATTGTGGTATATCCACAAAATGGAATATTACTAAGCAATAAGAAGAAATGGTTGATTGGTATAACTCAACAACATGGATGAGTCTCAAAATAACTATTTTGAGTGAAAGAAGCCAGATCCTCCCCCGCAATAAAAGAGTACCAATGGTGTGACACCATTCATATACAATTCTAGGCAATCCAAACTAATCTATAGTGACAAAATGCAGATCAGTGGTTGCCTGGGAATGCGGGAGCGGTGTTGTGGAGATGGGTGGGAGGGTAGTACCACAAAGGAGTGGGAGGAAACTTTTTGGAGTGATGGATATGTTCATCTTCTTGATTATTAATGATGGTTTCACAGATGTGTATGTTGAAACTTCTCAACTCGTACATTTTAATCATGCACAGTTTATTGTATGCCAATTATACCTCAATAAACTTGTTTAAAAAAGACATAGCTAGTTGAATTTTAAAGGGTTTTGTATTGTGGCCTAAACAGTCATGAAAAGTGCTCTGCACAAATTGCCTTCAACTTTGTAAAATAGAGCCATTACTCCTTCTTATATCTCATGGGGAGTATAGTGAGGACTGACAAGGAAAAGACTAAAAGACTAAAATATTTAAAATCAGTATTAAATTAATATTATTAATGACATCTCTAGATACCTTCTCATCACAACAGCTTTCTTCTTCTTACCTTTGCATAAGCATAATGAATTAATTAGAATGTAAAACAGAACAAGACAGTAATAAAGATTATCTTAAAAACCAAAATAGAAGAGATTAGAAATCCTCTGTGGAATAGGAATTTTGAAGCTACTTTGCAGCAGAATAAGGAAAACTTTATTTTTCTTACATATAAAAAAGTATAAGAAAAATATTTATAGGAAACCACATATATAAATAGTAAGAGTTATGGAAGAAGAAACCTCTTAAGTTTTTTATAAGAAGAAGGATCATTTTGCCATGAGTCTTGTAATTTGTAATGTATGTTCAGATTTTCATAGTTTTTTTAATAAGTATTTTCCAGTTAAAGAAAACACAGAGGCTTTGATAAATTCTAGTAAACATGGTCCTGTAGTGAAGATCAGGAAAATTGGAGACTTTTGGAATGGTATATTTTTTCTTCCTTTTATTTATTTATTTATTTATTTATGAGGTGGAGTCTTGCTCTATTGCCAGGCTGGAGTGCAGTGGCACAATCTCGGCTCACTGCAACCTCCGCCTCCCAGGTTCAAGAGATTCTCGTGCCTCGGCCTCTCAAGTATCTGGGACTACAGGTGTGCGCCACCATGCCCAGCTAATTTTTGTATTTTTAGTAGAGATGGGGTTTCACTATGTTGGCCAGGATGATCTCGATCTCCTGACCTTGTGATCTGCCCGCCTCGGCCTCCCAAAGTGCTGGGATTACAAGCGTGATCCACTGAGCCCAGCCTGGTATATTTTTTTCTAGGAAAGTATGTCCAATGTCTCCTGCTTTTTTGTAAGGTCACTAAGCATCTGTGTTAGGACTGTGGGAATATATGAGGAAGACCCTGAGTGGCTATGGATTGTAAACATTTTTAACTTTCCGTATGTAATTCATAAAATCATAAAGTTGAAAAAAAACTGCCTAACAATCGCCTGGTCCAATATTTTTCTTTTAGAGGTGAGGAAGCTGAGACCCAAAGATGGAAAGTGATTCATCTAAGGAGTACAGAGCAAGTTAATTAAACTGGGTTAGAATCCAGATTTCCCGGCCACTAGTCCAGTGCTTTTCCTAACAATACATTACTGCTTTTAATTCTGTCAGTGTAGAATAAGAGGAACACCTAGTCACCTACAATTAAGATGAAAGCTTCATCATTTTCTAGGACTTTGAGGCTTTTCTATCTCATTGATTTCTTCTTTCTGGCTGCTTCTACTCAAACTTTGTTCTCAGCCCTCTGCTCTTATTTTTTAAATGTTTGGGGCCGGGGGGCGGTGGTGCTCATGCACTCACAGCTTTAATTTTCACCAGTGTTGAGATGGTTTCCAAATCTATATTGCCAATTGTTATCTTTCATTGGTGTTCTAATCCTGTATTTCCATATTTACACATAATATCTCTCATAGGAATGAATGTACCACAGCAAGGGTGCCTTGATTTCCATACTAAAGTGGCTTCAGAATTCCAGCGTATCCGTGCTGGTGTCAGTCAATAGCAACCGCAATAGTTCTTGGCAGAGATGGCAGAGCCTGGAGAATTCTGTGGTTGCTGGAGAAAAAGGCAGCAGTCTCCAGTGGACAAGACATCATGTAGATAAGTAGCACTGTTACTTGGTAGATGCCACCTAGGATATTACCAGGGAATCAGCAGTAGAGTCTGGCAGAGTCAGCAGTTCCTTGTGGGTGTGGCAGTGCCCAGAAGATATAGAAGCAGTGCCTAGTAGGGGCAGCAGTACCAGCTAGATGTGGTGATACCTAGTTATGGAGGAAGATGGACAAAACAAGGGGAAGTGGTCAGTGTGCCTAGTGGGAGATATGATAGTATTCATTGGAGTGGAATTAGTGGAGTAGAGTAGTGGGAAAACACTTAATGCTATGTGGAAGGTGATCACACTTGCTTGTGAGCGTATTTGAGTCACCTGCTTCCAGATAAACCTAGAAGTTTGTTGTTCTGCGGGGAGCAGGATTCTGCTTTAATCGATTCAGAGAAAAGTTACATTGGTGCATCCCAAGCCATCATTCTGGGAAAGGAGAATAAAAGAAGTTCGGATATTACAACAAAAATAATTATCTTTGCCCCCATCCATATTTCATTTATATCAGGTAATAACCTTCAGTGCAGAGTTCTCTGAGAAAACTCTTTTAAGCATATGGCTTAAGCCTGGAGGCCTAAGTAGGATCCACAAAGAGAAAGATGCAACAGGGGCTGAGTCCAGCTATCTAACTCCATATGTGGAATAGAAGTAATGGTAGAAAGTGGCTAACCTGCCTCTAGGGCGCAAGTCCTGCCAGAGGCTGAGACAGGAAGCAGACAAGTGAGTGCCATGAATGGGTGCTGAGCTTTAAGGTAGCTCAGCTACCTTGAAGTTTAAGGATAACCTCATCAATCAGTAAAATGTGTGTGCCTACCATTGAAAGTCTTGGTCTTTGTCAGTAGGTTTAGCGACTCCTCTTCCTATGAGTGGGGAATTGGAAAGGGGACATGAAGAAGTGGGAGCAAGGATGGGAATATTCTCTTGCTTATGTTACAGTCTGAACTGTTCCCCAGCTCTGATTGTCACCACATGACTTTTTTCCTTCATGCAGATGCAGATTCCTCAGCTTTCCCACTGACTACTGAATGATTATTATGTCATTTTGTTTGAGTATATTAGTGCTTTGATCTACCTGCCTCGGGGTTTCAGGCTTGGGGCAAGATCTCTTGCAGGCAAAGCCTTGTTTCTGTCCAAATCAGGATCAAGTTTGCCTCTTGCCTCTGCCCAGATACCAGTCAATACCAATGGTGAGTTGACATCATTTCTGATGCCTACTAATGGTATATGCCTCATCCCACCCTCCTTTCTGGATTGACCACCCAGACATATTTTCCATGCTGGATCTTCATATTTAAACATCCTCTCCCCATATTTTTACTACATAGAAATTTCTATTATGTTCTTTAACTTGATAGTATATCTTTGATACATTCTTTTACTAATCTTTACTAATGGAGAAAACATAATATGATTTTAAGGTATTTGGTTATGATACTATAACATCATATCGATGTTATATAACATCAATGTTTTATAACATTGAAGTCTTTGTTATTACTGTTATCATTTATGATGTTGACTTTGCTGAAATGGTGATCTTCATAGGTAAAAGAATATGCACAGTGGAGTACTGAATTAGGTCTTTTGGTATTCTTTTTTTTTTTTTTTTTTGAGATGGAGTCTTGCTCTGTCGCCCAGGCTGGAGTGCAGTGGTGCGATCTCGGCTCACTGCAAGCTCCACCTCCTGGGTTTACGCCATTCTCCTGCCTCAGCCTCCTGAGTAGCTGGGACTACAGGCGCCCGCCACCACGCCCGGCTAATTTTTTGTATTTTTAGTAGAGACGGGGTTTCACCATGTTAGCCAGGATGATCTTGATCTCCCGACCTCATGATCCGCCTGCCTTGGCTTCCCAAAGTGCTGGGATTACAGGTGTGAGCCAGTGTGCCTGGCCAGTCTTTTGGTATTCTTAATTGATTTTGTCTTTTTTCTATCACAAAAATATTTTCAACTTCACTGAAGGCAAAATTCAAACAAAATAACAGTGGAGTGGTAAAATGAGTCTGGAAGTTATCAAAAAGGATTCTAATTTTCAGAAAATGATAGCATTTAGTGCAGAATTTTAGATTGCCAAGAAAGCGTCCCAGGCTTCAAAGACTAAAATAGAAATATAGAGACCAAGGAATCAAATTTTTGCCAATACTTATTAGCTTTGTTGTTACTGAAGGAACTCAATTTGTTTTTAATTACCCACAGTCCAAAACACACTGCAGTTTAGTTTCTCTATTAAGATAAATATCAGTTTGACTCACAGAAGTGAGTCAATGGCCAACTCAGAGAGTAAAGTTCAAGTATAGTAGCCTTTATGCATTCTTCTGGCTTGTTCATAGTTGCATTCTACACCAAAATAAAGTATTCAAGAAGAACAAAATTTAAGTGGACAGAAACAGTTAGCCCTGTCCTGAGTGACCTTAGCACTTAATGCAGATAACTGGATAAAGGTATAACTTGCAGCTCATGAAATCTCAATGAATGAATGTATACATGATAAATGTATATATATGTATTCATTCAACATTTACTCACAGCCTACTCAGTAAATGTGCTAGATTTACATATACTACCCAAGTGCTAAGAATGCAATGAAAAATAAAATATGTACACAATTAACATAATACAATGTGGCATATAACACAGATGTATAAACAAATTTTAAAAAGAGAATGAGAAAAATTCATTAATGTGATAGGAGGCAGCCTTCTAAAATGGCTCCCAATGATCTCCTCATCTTGGTATTCATGCCTTTGTATAATCCCTTCCACTTAAGCATGGGCTGGACATAGTGACTTGCTTCCAATGAATAAAATATGGCAAAAACAATCGGATGTCACTTCGAAGATTAGATCTAAAAGATTATGACTTTCATCTTGCCAGCACGCTTCCTCTCTGGCTCTTCTTGCTTATTGCTCTGATGAAGCAAACCGCTATTTTGTGAGCTGTCCCAAAGGGGAGGTTTGCTAGGAAAGAACTGAGGGTAGCCTTTGGCCAACTGCAAACAAGGAACTAAATCCTGTCAACAACCATGCGAGTGAACTTGAAAGTTAATTCTATTCCAGTCAAATCCTGAGATGACTAAGCCCTGGAAGACACTTGAATTGCAGCTTTGTGAGAGACCCCGAAGCAGGGGACCCAGTTACCCATTGCCTGGTTTCCTGATCCACAACAATGTTAGATAATAAATGCTGTAAAAGTCATGAAGTTTTTAGATAATTTGCTTTGCAACAATTGATAACTCATACAATTAGGAAGAAAAGGAAGGTGATTAAAATAGAAGGAATGGCAGTTGCAAAATGAGAGGGCATTGTAGAGATTAAATTCTAGAATGGTAAATGAATTTGTGTAGCCATAGCATGAAGTATCCTTGCAGGAATGAATAAGGTTTGAGAAGAGGATTCAAGGTCAAATTGTAAAATGCACTCAATGTCATTTATTTCACTGTTCCCTTACAGAAAACTTGCCAACTATTTTAAACAACAAAAAAAAAGTTTAAGACAGGAAATTAGGTACTTATAAAATTATTGGAAGGGCTGGAGAAATAATTTCTGGTCTCAGCCCCAGGAATGCCTCCCAGAGCAATTATCTCTGAATGGGTCCACTAGGGAAGTTTCCATCTCCTCTATAATAAGAAAAGTGGGGAAGCAGGAGATGCAACTGTAATATGTCTGTTGCTCAATGTGCATGGGAAGTCAATATGCCAAGACACAGGGGTTGCAGCAGAGAAAGAGGTTTAATCATAGATAGGGCTGCTGAACAAGGAGACAGAAGGAAACTTCAAATCTGTCTCCTCAGAAAATTTGAGGCTAAGGTTTTTAAGGGTTTCGGAGTGGGCCAGAGTATGGAGGTCATTGACTGGTCAAAGAGTGCAGGGGAAGTCATGTGACAGGAAGGTAAAGAAATGATATTCTCTCTCTCTAAAGAAAAGGAGGGGGCAAGAGCTCATTGAAGAGATGGTTGATTCTAGAACCAGGGCAAAATAAGATACAAAAAAAGATACAAAATAAGAGGACACTGGAGCATCTTATAGTGCCAGAAAGTAGGGAAGTGCCCAATAAAAACATGAAGAAGGGAATATGTCAAAGGGATACAGGAGCAAATGGAAAGAGCTCCCAATAGTCCCAATAGTCAGTCTTGGAAAAAATTGAGCAACAACATAAATAAAATAGTATTGTATTATTACCTAAAGTAGAAAATATTATTGAGTCCATACTGATATGAATAAATTATTTAAAAAATAAATTAATGAGGGGGAATAGATGAATCTCCTGTACAGGAAAAGCCCAAATAATTTATGTAGATATTCCACTTTTGAGGAAGCAGAGCATAACTCCTTTCTAATTAGGTGTGGGTTGTGCATAGTGACATCTTTCCAAAGAATATGGTATAGAGAAGAGTAACTTTACAGTGGAGAAACCTGACAAACACTACCTCAGCCAGGTGCTTAAGGTGAACATCAGCAGTGATAGATCATGTTGATATAACATGATGAAAATGGCACTGTATTTCTGTGGTCTTCCTTCCCAAAACATATAGCTCCAGTGTAGTCATAAAAAACATCAGAGAAATCCCAGCTGAGAGCTATCCTATATAATACCCAAATAGTACTCCTCAGAACTGACAAAATTATCAAGAACAAGAGAAGTCAGAGAAGCTGTCATAGCCAAGAGGACACATGATGACTCAATGTAACGTGGTGTGCTGGGTAGGCTATTAGAACAGTAAAAGGACATTAGGTAAAAACTAAGGAAATCAGAATAAAGTATGGACTTCAGTTAATAATAGCATATCAGCATTGTTTCATTAAGTTACAAATGCACCATACTAATATCAGATATTAATAACAGAGGAAACTGGTGTGGATGTATGGGAACTCTTTGCACTATTTTCACATTTTTTTGGTAAATTTATTCTGAAATAAGTTTTTTTTTTAAAAGTAAATAGTCTTCTAGATGCTAAAGGAGGAAATCTTAAATCACATCAGCACTGTTTGGAAATTTGGGCATTTCCTGAGGAATATAGAGAGAGGAGAGAATTCCTATTTGATTTTAGTATTACAAAAAATGCTCTTAGATCAAACTTGACCTTATATATAGAGTATTACAGGAGTAACCCACTAAATTTTATTTATTTTAACTAGAAAATCCAACTAACAAAGAAGTGCTTTTCCTCCTGTTTAGAGGCTATGATATTACGATTATATAAATATTAATATATTGGTTTTCATCCACAGTTCCTGGCTCATAACTCCCAGAGTCCTTGTTACAGTCTTTTGTTACAATGTTGAGGTGCTTTAGGGCTCAGGAGCAGGTCTCAGGAAACAGAATCTCTCTTTTTTTTTTTTTTGGAGACGGAGTCTCACTCTGTTACCTAGGCTAGAGTGCAGTGGCACGATCTTGGCTCACTGCAACCTCCGCCTCCTGGGTTCAAGCAATTCTCCTGCCTCAGCCTCCTGAGTAGTTGGGACTATAGGTGCACGCCACCATGCCTGGCTAATTTTTTTGTATTTTAGTAGAGACGGGGTTTCACCGTGTTGCCCAGGCTGGTCTCGAACTCCTGAGCTCAGGCAATCTGCCTGCCTCGGCCTCCCAAAGTGCTAGGATTATAGGCATGAGCTACCACGCCCGGCCAACAGAATCTCTTTCTCTGACCTTCTCCTGTCCTCCTTTTACCTGCTCCAAGGCAGGACTCTAATCTGATTGTGGGTCAAAAGACCCTCATTGCAGACAGAGTCCTGCCCCATAATCTGGAGGATGAAAAGCTGCACAGAGAGGCCAAGGGGAACCTGAACAGGCAGGCCTTGCTGGGCTTCCCAACTCAGTCTATTAGTATGAGGTCATACCCCTTTTGTCCAATCACATTTCTACACAGTTGTCAATCATGCCTATGTAAAAAACAAAAAGGACAGGGTTTGGAGAGCTTCCGGATGGCTGAACACATGGAGGTTCCTAGAAGATGGCGCGGGCATGGAATCTCTGCACCCCTTCCTCTCTACCTGGCCCTATGCATCTCTTCATCTGTATCCTTCGTAACAACATTTATAACAAACCTGTAAATGTGTTACTCTGAGTTCTGTGAGCAGCTCCAGCAAATTAATTGAACCCAAAGAGGGGGTCATGAGAACCCCTACTTAGAGCGGGTCATCGGGAGTTCTGGAGGCCCAGTCTTGTGACTGGTGTCTGTGGAGTGGGGGGCAGTTTTGGGGACTGAGCCCTCACCCTGTGGGATCTGACGCTACCTCCAGGTAGATAGTGTCAGAATTTAATTAGAGGACACCCAGCTGGTGTCTGCGGCTTGTTGTGTGGGGAAAACCCCCTTACCTTTTGTCATTGAGTTCTTTTGTTATTGAGTTGATGACTGTTGTGGTGGTGTGAGAGCAGAGGTAAAACAAGGCTCGGGAGTTTTTCTGAAACAGAGGCTTAATTTTTTTTTTTTTTCAAGCATGATATTTATTTTTTGTCTTTTTTTATTATTATACTTTAAGTTCTAGGGTACATGTGCACAACGTGCAGGTTTGTTACATATGTATACATGTGCCATGTTGCTGTGCTGCACCCATTAACTTGTCATTTACATTAGGTATATCTCCTAATGCTATCCCTCCCCCCTCCCCCCACCCCACGACAGGCCCCGGTGTGTGATGTTCCCTACCCTGTGTCCAAGTGTTCTCATTGTTCAATTCCCACCTATGAGTGAGAACATGTGTTTGGTTTTCTGTCCTTGTGATAGTTTGCTCAGAATGATGGTTTCCAGCTTCATCCATGTCCCTACAAAGGACATGAACTCATCCTTTTTTATGGCTGCATAGTATTCCATGGTGTATATGTGCCACATTTTCTTAATCCAGTCTATATTGATGGACATTTGGGTTGGTTCCAACTCTTTGCTATCTACAACTAGAAATACCATTTGACCCAGCCATCCCATTACTGGGTATATACCCAAAGGATTATAAATCATGCTGCTATAAAGACACATGCACACATATGTTTATTGTGGCACTATTCATAATAGTAAAACATTTTCTTTTTGGTGTGAGAGACCCTCCCATTCGTTAGTAAAAACGTATTTACTTGCATGTTATTATTGTCCTTACAAACTTGTTTTTCCCTAGAGCGATTGATTTTGCTTTAGGTACTAGCTGAAGGTCTAGAGGCAATACAATTTAGGATCCTTGTCTAGAAATCAATATGATTCGATTCTGTTCAAGCCAAATGATATCTGTAGACTCCAGTTGTGTGCAAGCCCTGTGTGGAGCCTCAAGTCATCTGCGTTAGTCCAGCTTCCTATTCTTGGAAATCAGCTTTGCTTGATTGGACCTATATTGGCATGTTAATGTTTGATGGTGGCCTGGCCTTTATAAAAGCATACAATTTTGCAGATGACTCCTTCTCAGGATAGAGTGTCTTTGCTCAAAGGAGTGGATTTATTCTGTGTGAGCCAGGGAGGCAGGCATGAAGAAGGGGCATCCTGAAAGGGCAGGGAAGATCCTTTGCACCAGCTGAAAATGCCATCATGTGGCTCTCCACCTGCCTCTTTTGAAGACTGGCTGTGGCGAGGTGGACTGTAGGTCTGAAGTGGGGAGATCTCTTGCATTCTTCCAATTTCTCTTTGTTCAGTGGAGAATAAAGAAAATTTAAATAAGGAGGAGATTTCTAGACCAAGCCCTAACTTTAGCTATCTGTGACACTGGGCTTCATTTTATTTACTCTGTGAATGAAGGGTTTAGAGGAAATTATTGTGGATCCTTCTGAGCCTTACATTTTCTGACCCTATGAACTGGCTTAGGTAGGTCTTTGTTGAGGCTGGTGTCTACATCAACGAGGAGGCAGTTCTCAAAGTTCTTTAGTGGTTCTCTTTTTCTCCTTGTCATTGCCAACGGATTTAAGATAGATTCTGTGAAGTTGACACAGTAGTCTTAAGTTGTTTTCCTTACTTCACCCCTGTTGTTTGTGTTAAGTGTCCAATCTCAAGCTTACATATTGGAATAGTTTATATTTCTATATTGTCATTTGCAAGAGAAGCACTGTGGAGTAGGGAAAGGAGCATGGGCTTTGCAGTCACTCTGACCTTTACCATTTAACTAGACCTGTGACCTCAGAAAGTGATTTAACTTCTCTAAACATCCAGTTTTCTAATTAATAAAAATGGCAGTAATTATCCTCACCTCTCAGGGAAAGTGTAGAGATTAAATGAGGCAACATGTAAAATGACTGTCACTTAGTAGATGCTCCATAAATCAGCCAGCCCACCCTTCCTTCCTTCCTTCCTTCCTTCCTTCCTTCTTTCCTTCCATAATCATGGAAGTTACATTCTTATCAGTATGTTTGCACATGATATTTGGGCTATTGAGTGATTTTATGTGGCTGGGCAGGGTTTTCTCCTCCCCACTTCCTCCTCCTGGATACGGCACAAACCTGTTTAACAGGAGAAGATGGTAGCATTCTCATATGTAGTAGATGCCCACAAGATGGGAGATGTGGTGTGGGAGATCTGTTTTTTTTTCAGCTAACACACAGAGGGAAGATCACTACTTAGGCGCTTTCCCTCTTTTCTTCTTTACTCCCTGAGAAATGGATGAAGCTGATAAAACTTAAGGACTGACAAACCAGTTTCAAACTCATAGACCTACTGGGGCAGGCAGGTGATATATATGAGGGACACGGGCTGGGTGTGAAGAAAAGGCCACAGTGTTACAAAGTTCATAGGAAAGGGCACCTTTACTTTGGCATGAGTGTGCAATAGAGAGTCATGAGGACTGTGGTGAAACAAAAAGAGCAGACCCCATTGAAAGGGGACAGCTGCTACTCAGTATCAGATAATGATTGCTATGAGGGAACATGGGTTCTTTACTTCCAGATCTTTCCATTTTTAGAGGGAACCCAGAAATGTAAACATGTGAAATCTCTTGATTTTTAATGCCTGGCAATGAAATCAAATTTTAAGATTATACTCCGTGGGCCAACCGGAAAAGATTATGCCAGCAGGTTGTGGCATCTGGGCTGAAGGAACCATGGAGCTGTGGGGTCACTGGTGAGGGGAAGAAGACAATTAGCAGTCTAAGGGGGAGGGAAAGAGAAAACTAGAGAAGCAGGGCTGTCAAAAGTGAGACAAATGAGCCATCCTGAATCTCTAGCTCCCTGGTGAATTCTGAAATGGATGGAAATGTAGGGCCAGCATCTCTAGTAAAGGACTGTTTAATGTGTATGTACTTGGCCAACTCAAAATAAAATGTTTGGAGCATGAATAGCCCCATATGATATATGCTGTTTGGTTGACATATGCTTGTATTTTAACAACCAACATTGTCCCTTTTATTTTTGAAAACAATATGATATGATCTGGTCCTCACTTTAATTTTACACGAAAGGTATAATGCATCTATGTAAATAAGAAAGCAAAGAAGTTTTCTAAATGCTTTAATTTTTTGTCACAAATATTTCTGCATCTCTCAGTCCCTTCTTGTTGGAAAAAGGAGGGCTAGTGATACATTTGTTAATGGCACTTTTAAAATGTGCTTTGGTATATAGAGGTAACAATGTACTTCTTAGGTATGTTAATAATAAATTAAGGTTATAATGGTTGCCATATTAGAGAAAATGAATAAGATTAGTCTCAGCAAAAATAAAAATTAGTTTGGAAGTAGATAAGCTAGAAATATCAAAACTGGAAAAAATAGCTTACCAGATAGCGTTCTACTATTTGCAATTTTTTGATGAATAATATTCAATTACAGACTGTAATACCTTGCACAGCACTTGACATATAGTAGCTATTCAGCAAATGTTTGTTGAATTTTATTACTTTTTAAACAAATTACTGAGTAATTTTCCTCAGTAATCATTTCTGTAACTCAGATAAAAATAGAAATTTATAAGAGTTTTTATTTTTGTTACTTATAAAAGTATATTTCCTAGAGAAAATATCAGCAGTGGTAGAGACCAGAAAAAGTAAGTGTGTGTGTTCTAAACAGTGATTCCAACTCAATGTGTTCAGAGAAGAACACTTTGACCCTGTCTGTGTTTACAGTCCCTGCTGACAGTGTACTGTCGTATCCTCAGCCTTGTTCTATTTCTTTCTTTATTTTAGCTTTACAGAGATTAGGTCTCAAGTTATGAGAATCTCCATGGCCTTCAGGGGCTAAACTTTTCTGTCATTCTTTTGCTCTTACCGGGCTCAGAAGGACATGTCAGGTGGGATACATGTTTCTCTTTCAGAGCTGAAGAAAGGGTCTGAGCTGTGGAATCAGTAGAGAAAGACTTGGTCTCAGTGACTCCTTGGCTTTCAACCCACCTAGCCTCAGACAGCCAGGAGGCCTTTTTACCACTGGATACTGATGAGATGTTTTAAGGTCCTTGCACTTTGCAAAACTCCTTTCTCCCAGTGGGATATTATTAGGACATAGCCAGGCTAGAAAGGCCGTGGGAAGCTTTGGAGGTAGGAGGATAGGATCCAAACAGGGTTACAATAAGGAGAAGGGCATTCTCTTTGGTGCACTCCATAGTCCAATGGCAGTCCTGAGCTGATTCCAGTTAGGAACCAAGGGTGGACTTTCTTCTTTGGTTCTTTGGCCCTTTTGATTTCCCCAGCTGGGGCGGGGTAAGGAGCATGAAAGAAACCAGCCTCAGGTGTGTCTCCTCATTTCTGTCTCATCTAAACTTCAGCTTCCAGGCATCGCACGGTAGTTTTGCTTGGACTCTTGGGCTCTTCTGGGTTTTTATCAGTTTTCTTTGATTCCTCATTAGGGTTGCTATCATTGGCCTTCTCCTCCTTTACTACTTTGGTTTCGATCATTTCCTTCTGCTGATTCTTGTTTGTAAAAGGGAAGGCCTTCACATACCTTTAGGCATAAACATGAAATTAAAGTGAGAGACTCTGTGTAACACACATAACGATAGATAACACTTTTTGGCCATGGTACATATTGGCACATTACACTGGATACCTTTATTTCAGAGTGATACCAGCACATGCATGCTCTAATACATTAAGACATCACCACCTTAATGGATTCATTTAAATTGGACAATATGTTTGCAGGCCAGACTTTAGGCTGACCACATAACTCTTCCAACAAAAACAAAGAACCAAAAATCAAATAAAGCATATAAATTTTCCCCAGATGTCAATTTTTTTAAATTTCTTGATTTTCAAAGGACAGTCTTTGACTGATGGCTGGACAACATGCATGTGCTGAAATAGAAAAGATTGGGCTGAAGGGAAAGAGATGAGATGAGGGAGAAATTTATATAAGAGGACTGCTATCTCCATTTTGATCAGCAAAATGCCAACAGTGACCCTGAAAAAGCACCGGATAGAAACATGACAAAGATTACAAGACTAGCAGTGCACCAACAACCCTACCTTTTGACATAGCAAAATCCAAGACCAGCTGCAGCACCAAAGAAGAGGAGAGCAAGCACTAGCAGAGCCGTGGGGACACCTGCAAGGAACAGAGACAAGGCCTGTTGGTCCTTCACTTAAACATTGTGTGTAATGCTCATTGCATGATCCAGGTGATTGAGACAGTAGATAGTACAGGAGAAAAACCTTCTCTGTAGCCCTTTATGATATTGGGCCCACGCCAGCTTCTTTGCTTCATGCTTGTAGAATCACTGGCCTTGCTTCTCACACTCTCAATTCTATCAGTTGCAATATGACAGAGTTCATTTCTCCTCCATGGCCTTGAGACCTACTCTAGTCAACAAGCCTGCCTGAGAAAGAGATGACTAGAATAAAGTCATAGGCCTTTAGGGTATATATTTTAAAAAGAACTTACGCATAGGAACAGATAGTGATTTATTTTTAAAAGTCTTGAGTTTTCAACAGTGAAATTCTTTTATACTTACACTTTTTAGCTTAATCACTAAGGTTCTTTACAGCTCTCAGATTCTATGACTTCATGAAAGTTGAGTTTGTGTTAAGCTTTTATTAGTATTTGACAGGTCCTGAGTGCCTCATCTAAAGACAGGCAGGATTCTATGAATTGTCTGTTACACATGAACATACATACACACATAACATAGACACAGAAACCGTTTACCTCCAAACCCAGCAGCTTCATTCTTGAATGCTGCTTTATTTTCAACAAATGGTTCAGTTTCTGTAGACATGGTGCTAGTTTCCATGAAAACTTCTGTGACACAAATCAATTTTGTTCTCCGTGGAATAGAAGTGGAAGCTGGAGCAGGAGGAGTAGTAGTAGGGGCAGGTATTGTAGAGTAAGGGGACGCCACCGAGTAGGTACTGTCACTGACAATAAATTCTGTTGTGTGTGTTGCAGTTTGAGTGTTGAATATGGGATCTTTGGTGGTGATAATTTCTGGAATGCACGAGTTAGTCCAAGTATCTGTTGGGATAGGGAAACATGGAATAAAAGTATTGCAACAGCCTCCTAACTGTTCTTCTTGCCTCCAGTCTTACTACCTCCAAACCCCTTATACTGCAGCTGGAATGGTCTTTAAAAAGCAAATCTAACCATATCACTTTCTTCCTTAGAAGCCTTCAGTGGCTATCTTTGTTGTATGGCCTACAAGGCCTTCTGTGATTTGGCCCCTGCTAACATGCCAGCCTCATCTGCTCTTTTACTCTCATTGCCCCTGCCATACTGAAATTACTTGAAATTCCTTGATACACTTTATCTTACATCCAAGCCTTGCACCACGATGCTTTATTCACCTTTATGACTCTTTGCCTCTCTTTATTTAGCTTACTCTGACTCATCCCTCAGGTCTCAGATTGACCCTGTCTTTCTCAGGCAGACTTGTTGACTTGATTGGGTCCCTAGGCATATGTTCTTGTACTTCCTTGTCACAGTTCTCATTACACTGTTCCCCACTGGACTGCAAGCTCTCTGGCAGCAGAAACCCTGTCTGTCTTGGTCAGCATGGTATGAGCACTGTGTGTGGTACATAGCACATGCTCAATAACTATTCGATGAATAGGGAAGGAAGGAAAAGGGAAAGGAAGGAAAGTATAGATTGGAAGACCAAATATACACATGTGGTGTCACTTCAGGACAAAGATATGCTAAGACCTGATATTTCTGGGCTCATTAAAAAAAAAAAGTGAACAAAAACGGACCAGGAGAGGGATAAGGGTTTGCTTTCCAATCTGTTGCATGTGCTAGAGAGGAAACACTTGTTAAAGCATCTTAATCTGAGTTGACCATGGCAGTAAGTGTTTAAATAGGTATCTCATTGAACAATATTACTAAACCCTTGTTTACACAGGAGGAAACTGAAGTTTAGAGAAATTGAATAACTCGCCCAAAGTCACAGAGCTAGTAAATGGCAGAGCCATGCAATATATTATAATATAAATTTGCATCTATTTTAAGTCCCTAATTATTTGTGGCAGTGGGTAGCATCAGCTGGGGGTGGGGGGTGGGCTAGCAGAGGGATAGCATTAGAAGAAATACCTAACGTAGGTGACGGGTTGATAGGTGCAGCAAACCACCATGGCACATGTATACTTATGTAACAAACCTGCACATTTTGCACGTGTATCCCAGAACTTAAAGTATAATAAAAATAAAATAATAAAATTATCTCTGGAAAAAAGAAAAGAAATACATGGGATGGGAGTACAAGTTAAATGAAACCATGAGGAAATAGACAAATCCAAGTCCTCTTCCTCTGGCTCTTCTCTGTTTAGTCAGAGGGCTGGGTATCATCACATTGCCAGCTGGCAGGAAGGCAGTTAAAAAGCAAAGCCATTTGACAGGCATGGGCTGGCTATGAGGTATGCAGGCATGTAGCTCACCAATTCCCCAGCCAGTGATGATAGACCAAAGAGGCAGAGAAGGAAAGGAAGATGGGAAATACACTGTTAGGAGAAGCCCTATGTTCCAGTCTTGATTCTGCCACTAACTGACCGTAGGACCTTGAACAAGCTAAGCCCGTGTTCTGAACTGTAGTTGTTTCATCCATGAAGTGAGGGAACTTGTCAAAGTTTCTCCATGGGCCTTTTCTGTGCCAAAGCCCTCTGGATCAGGGAACTACTTGGATCCTATATTGCCTTTCTGGGACAGTTTTGGCTAATATTGGCTGGTGCACATTTATCTCTCGGATCTTCGAGAATGATCTTGAAATCTATCCTGTGTATGACCTCTCAGCCACCTAACCTTCAGAAGGTCAGATAGATGAGTATGTGTGAAGAGTGATAATCAGACAGGGGTCCTTAGGACAAACTGAGAGCAAGTGAGTATTTAGTAAAAGAAAAACTTTCGGAGAAGTACTTAGGTGAAGCACTTGGGCTAAGGCAGCTAAGGTCTTCAAGCAAGGTTAGTGGGTGACTTCATGACCACGAACAAATCAGTGCTGCCCTCCAGGTGTCAATCTTTTCCTTCATAAAATGGAGACTGGGTCTGGTTCTTAAAATTATAAAGGAATGTGGAACAGTGGAAAGAGTGCGGTTTCAGAGTTAGACCTGAGTCTGAACCTTTACAGTAATGAGACGTTAGACAAATGTGTTTACATCCTTTGAACTCGGTTTCTTTTTTTTTTTTTTTTTGAGACAGAGTCTCGCTCTGTCGCCCAGGCTAGAGTGCAATGGCATGATCTTGGCTCACTGCAAGCTCCGCCTCCTGGGTTCATGCCATTCTCCTGCCTCAGCCTCCCGAGTAGCTGGGACTACGGGTGCCTGCCACCACGCCTGGCTAATTTTTTGTATTTTTAGTAGAGACGGGGTTTCACCGTGTTAGGATGGTCTCAATCTCCTGACCTTGTGATATGCCCGCCTCGGCCTCCCAAAGTGCTGGGATTACAGGCGTGAGCCACTGTGCCCGGCCTGAACTCGGTTTCTTTATTTGCAAAGTGGGGATGATAAAGCATATCTCATAGGGATCTATGCTTCCATATAGGTGGAAGCAACCAACCTTGGATTGAAAATATTTGGAAAAAAAAGAAAAATAACAATACAACAATAAAAAAGCAAATAATACAGTACAATGACTGTTTACATAACATCTACATTGTATTAGGTATTGTAAGTAGTTTAGAGATGATTTAAAGTGTACAGGAGGATGTGTGTAGGTTATATGCAAATATGACCCCATTTTATATCAGGGACTTGGGCATCTGTAGATTTTTGTATATGATGGGGTGCCGGAACCAATCCCCCACTGACACTGAGGGACGACTGTGCATCACTTTGTCCATAATGGATGCATTACATACATCTGTACCTTTGTTTCCTTCCCTTCTGCCTGCTTATCTTATAGGATGCAGGGATGGTGGCAGTGGTAATTGAGCCTCCTGAATGTCTTCTCCTGTGTTGCCATTCAGTTATATCTCTCCTAACTTTTTCCTTTGAGGGGCATATTGACACCCCTAGCCTGGCCAGAGAGACAGTGTTGGGAGAATTAGATGGCCGTGGCTGTGATTGCTTCTGCTGCTGCTCAGGGTTACTCTTCCCAGACAGGTCTCAGAGTGAGAGATACCCAGAGAATGCCACGTGGAAAGGCTGCAGATCAGACTCACCAGATGAGTTGTAACAATAGACTGCAAACTGTCGGCTCACTGGAACTTTCCAAATCAGGACACCCACCCCATTTTTCCCACACTTGGGGTTTGGGCTAATCCTAGAGATGACCACGAATCCATCTCCAACCCAGCCGTAGCTGTAAAAGAATACACACTAGTTGAACAGAAAAATGATTAGAAGGCTTCATCTCTATTGCTGAACAAGAACACAGAGCTAAAAAAGAACTCCAGCAGTGACAGTGAAACCAGTTTTTTCTCACCTGCAAGTCTCAAAGCTAGCCTTCAAGGCTGTTTCAATTTGGTCCTTGCTGGCCAAAGTTAGTCCCAGCAGCCTACAGGCCTCCTTAGCTTCTGTGAAATTCAGCTGCAGGTTTGCCTTTTTGCTCACAAGGGTGATCCCCATAATTCTGCATGACACCTGGATGGAAAGCTCTGCAAAGGAATCACATAGGTCCTCAGTTTGCTGCTGTCCTTGTTTCCAGCCCTTAGACTCTCCTTCCCAGCAGAGTATATCGTCCTGATGCGCAGGGAGGTCTATCTGGCTGCGACTGGGGTTTAGAATAACAGGACACAGACCAGGCATTTTCCATAAGGACCATCTGCTGGGCTAGATGGATGCTTGTTCTTGTCCAAGCTGTAAATGTAGCCCAATCAAAGTCTATCTCATCCCACTGCATTAAGATGCCTTGCTCACCACATAGGGGCTTTGGCTACCTGTTGTTGGGGTGCAGTCTAAGGGATGCAGTTACTGCAAACCTTTCTGGAGTCTGTAAAATGAAGCATCTGAGACTTTGAGAAAGATAGAATTCAGGGCTCTAGTTAATAGAATAGTTAGCAATACCCCAAACCAATGTGGTTTGGGGACACTACTATTTGTGAGATGGGCTGAAAATGTCACACTTGTTATAAAAGAATGTGAGTGCTCTCAGTTCCAGGTCTTTTGGCCCCTGGGGGGCAGGCTTACTCAGAAGTTCCTGGAGGAGCTGGCAGTAAACCTTGAATGGCAGAAAAACTAAATAAAGAAAGCAGAATTTTAGAGTCAGACTTGGGCTTAGATCTAGCATATGTCACTTGCTAGCTCTGTGACCTTAACCTAGATACTTCATCTCTTTAATCTTCAGCTCTTTGAGCCTCCTTGTTTATAAATTCAAGAGAGTAACAGTGTCTACTGAATAGGGTAGTGAAAGTTAAATGAGTAAATTCTAATACAAATGTTTAGCATAGTGCCTGCCACATGGTAGGTGCTTAATAAATCCACATAACATTATCATTATCGTTAAAGCATTTTGGTTTTGGTCTGCTAATGATTGATTACCCCACAGAAGCTGAGGCTGTTGAATAGGTAAGATATGAATAATGTTTCTACTCAAAATCTAATGGATTTGGGAATTCTTTTGAACCCTTTTCTCTGGGTTCTGGGATGTATAGACCTGTATAAAATTGCCAAGTTGTATTGTATTCAAATACATTATTCCTACTGGGCTTCATCCACAAACATCCATAAAAGGGCATTTAAATCTCTCAAGTAATTGCTTGTACACAGCTCTGTGTATTGGATGATCAGTCAAATGCTTTGACCACTTCCTAGGTTGATATCTAATGGAAGTTTCTTTTTGAAAACATGGAAGGAGCATTTCTAAGTCCTCCGTATGAACCTTGCTGTGGTGGCAGATTAGGAGCACACACTCAATTATGCCTGATTCTAAAACCCCAGTTCCTCTTTTTTCCTTCTTCTTTCCCAAGAGATGGATCTTGCCATGTTGCCCAGGCTGGTCATAAATTCCTGGGCTCAAGCAATCCTCCCGCCTCAGCCTCCCTGAGTAGCTGGAACTACAGGTGTGCACCAGTATGGCCAAGCAAGAACCCCAGTTCTTTTTTTTTTTTTTTGAGACGGAGTTTCGCTCTTGTTGCCCAGGCTGGAGTGCAATAGCGTGATCTCGGCTCACTGTAACCTCTACCTCCTGGGTTCAAGCGATTCTCCTGCCTCATTCTCCCAAGTAGCTGGGATTACAGGCATGTGCCACCAAACCCGGCTAATTTTGTATTTTTAGTAGAGACAGGGTTTCTCCATGTTGGTCAGGTTGCTCTTGAACTGCCGACCTCAGGTGATCCACCCACCTTGGCTTCCCAAAGTGCTGGGATTACAGGCGTGAGCCACTGTGCCTGGCCCTTTTTTTTTTCTTTTTTGAGACAGAGTCTCATTCTGTCACCCAGGCTGCAGTGCAGTGGCATGATCCATGCTCACTGCAACCTCTGCCTCCCGGGTCCAAGCAACTCTTGTGCTTCAGCCTCCTGACTAGCTGGGACTACAGATGCGAGACACCATGCCCAGCTAATTTTTGTATTTTTTGTAGAGATGGGGTTTCACCATGTTGGCCAGGCTGGTCTCAAACTCCTGACCTCAGGTGATCCACCCACCTCGGCCTCCTAAAGTGCTGAGATTACAGTCATGAACCACCGTGCCCAACCCGGCCCCCAGTTCTTAACAATGACACTGTTTTACCTTTCACAGTGCTATAAGGAAATGAACACACACAGACACACACACACCCCTAGGCTGAACTCCCTGAACACACCGTTTACTCTGAAATTTGGCTCTTTTAGCTCATGAGCTTGCTATTGCTCAGGTCTCTTATAGCTACTTCTTTGGGAATGGATTGCAGAGGTTTATTTGTCACATTATCAAGTGGTCTTACTACCCTCTCATCATATGTCATTTGTACTCTAAATACTATTATTTAGAGGAGTGATAGACTTATTCTAGATGGATAGACTTAGCTTTGAATATTTTTTCTATTGTTAACTGGCTGTTGGGACATCAGGCAAGTCAGCATTCTCATCTGAAAATGGGGATGGATATATCTTCTTCACATGATTTTTATCAGAATTAAATTAGATAACTTGTACCTAGCAGAGGCGGGGCCCAGTAGGAAGTCAACAACATTAGTCATTTTATGCTTTCCTATTTTATTTAGGGATCAAAAGAGGGAGCTGGAATTTAAGGGAGTACTCCAGTAACTCCTTCCTTAAGATTTCTCAGGAAACAGCAAACATAGTAGAAATAGTGTAGGCTTAGGAGTTAGATATAAGGATGTGGAATCAGATAATAGCATATGCTTAGGAATCAGATAGGGCTGAATTCAAACCCAATATTTATTATGTACTGCCTGCATGACATTGGGCAAGTCACTTCACCTATAAACTGTCTTTTTGAGAGGATTAAATGAAATTGTATATACACACCTAGCTCTGGATCACTATATAATTGGCCCTCAAAAATAGTTCCCACCCCTATTCACTTACCTTCATCAACTACTTTATTCTGCAGTCATGGTTATGCTGACTTTTGGTTGTTTCCAAAAATGTAATTTCCCTAGAAAATCTTTTTCCCTTGCTGAGGATAGTCCAGAGTGTGATGGAGTCATTTTCAAAAAACAGTGTCCAATAGTTTGAATAATGGCAGCATTGTGGGGAAAAATAGTCTCCCCAGAGGATTTCAAAGAGGACCAAACTTATTTGAAAGTAACAGTATTTTAAAAAACTAATCATATAACTCTGACCTTTCTTATAACATGTAATGCAACAACATATAAATCAACTCTGAATGTCTGTTTCTAGCATATTTTATATCTCAGGTCATCTTCCAGCATAGGAACACACATTTTCCTATTAAAGTGCTCAGATTTTCATTTGCCCAGAGCTGCAATGAGTGATTTGCGGTTACAATTTTTTTGCCTACAGTGCAAAATGAGGTTTCCATGTAGGCATCTCAAAAGCCCAGCAATCACTTTAAGTCATTCCTTTAGTAGACAGCCGATGGCTTAATTTTCAAACTTATATTTTTACAGATTTTTTTCAGCTAATTTGCTATTTACTGAATATTTTTTAAAAACATTGCACCTCATTCATGGTATGATAAAATCAAAATTAAAATAATTATGCTAACACTCCCAAAAAACATAAAAACAGGCCAATTTTAATGAAAGTTACCCATTATTCCCAAGCTTAGTGATTGCTTTAAATTTTTTACAATCATGGTTTGCTTCTTCAATGAAATACTTAAAAAAAAATTATTACTTCTGGATGCAGTGGCTCATTCCTGCAATCCCAGTACTTTGGTAGGCTGAGGCAGGAAGATCACTTGAAGCCAGGAGTTTAAGACCAGGCTGGGCAACAAAGCGAGATCCCATTGCTACAAAAAATTTAAATACCACCCATACAAAAAAGAGTAAAAATCAAATGGTTTCTCTTCAGTGTTTTATTTCAAAATGTCCTCATTAAAAATATTCCATAACCAAAAGTAAAAGTCCAGATGATACAAACGTAAATGTCAATCATTTTGGTGAAGTTGACAATATGGTGGTATATTTTTGGCAGAGCAGTACCACCAATTAGACCTGCTGTTGACACTGAGGGTCACCCTCATTCCCAGAAATCCATAGTCAACAGCTTAGGAGGCTTAGGACTGAAGCCTTGCTTCAGTTTGGAAATCTGGTGAGAAACCTACCTTCTGCACGCAAAGAGCCTTGGACCAGGAGCCTCGTGGTCCAGATGGAAGTGAGAAGCAACACCAGGCTGAAGCACCTGGCCATCGTGCCTACCCCTTCAGAGCCAGGGAAACACCTCAGATGGCCACTGGTGGTATGAGAGGCAGATGCTCAATAACTAGTCCGGATGGAGAGTTCTGGAACTATGTTGAGGCTCACACTCACTGCTCCACTTCATAACCGAGACATCCGGATTTCCCTGCTTTCAAGCTTCTGACTTGTCAAGGTCACTGGGGGAAATGAGTGACGTCCCTTGAAAGCCCAGGCTGTACTTTGTGGATGGCCTTCTGGAAAATTTAGCTAATGCTGACTCAGAAAACACACAAATGAGGAAGGCAGATAGCACAGTGTGAACTGCTAAAGGTTCTCCCAATTCCCATATTCCCTGCTGTTCCTCCTCCCCCAGCAGCTCAGTTCTCACACCATTCACTGTTACTGCCTATGGAGTCCATCATTTATGTACTCTTAGAAACATCTCTGTCCCTAAAGGAGACTGAGCATAGGTTGTGCCTCTTTTCCTCCCGCAATCAGTGATTTTTCCACCCAGCTGTTCGGCCTTGTGATCTGCAGGGTATGATGCTGAAGCTCATGAAAGTAAATGTCCACTTAAATACTGAGTCTAGAACCTTCTGCCTTCCTTTGAGTCTCCTTTTACACATTTGAAATCTCTACACCACTACAGGTGATTCCTTTTTCAAAGAAACCAGGCACATATAAACATTCACATTTACATAACACAAGTAGGAGGGCAATTTACAAAATTAAACATTTTACACTTTCCCCAAGGATTTTTAACTTTACAATAGTAATCACCACAGGGGTCTTTTATGAAATAACTTTCTCTTAATAACTCCTTTAATATTCTGGTAGGCCAGAATTCAAGTCAGACTCCACCTTTGTTGTTCGATGAACATGAGGTTTATCTGTGCTGTGTACCAGCAGAGTGTATTCTATGTTTTTCCAGCCGGATTTTCAGTGGTTTTTGCTTCACGGTAATTATGGAGTTCTGGCTTGTAAGCAATGTCTTGGGCAAAGGTTTATGAGATTTTTCCAAAATGAATGTCTTTTATAGGAAAAGTATATGGATAACGAATTCTTTTTTATATAAGTGGTACTGGTCATAAAGTTAGATATTTGTGTGAAAAATATCAGTAACAAAAAGAGAATCTGCTCTAAACAAATGCAGGGAACTTCTAAGAGACCAGGGTAACAGCCCTTACACATCTCCAATACCGACCTCATGACCTGGGTGAGCACAAACCCCAGTTTCTCAGAAACGTGCATGACTCTATCATCACAGCACCAGGGAGGCAGACAGGCAGAGTCCTGGCCTCTTCATGATTATTCTTAAAGCCTAACACTATGCCCGAAAGAGAGCTAGCTTTCTAGCATTTGTTCACTTATTGCAAAAAGAACGAAGGAAGACAGGAAGGGGAAGAATGAATCAGGGAAGGCAAGGCTTTGTGTCAAGGAGGAGAATGAGAGTCACAGTGATCACCAGCCATAGAATTTCTGGAATACCAATGAAGAGGCCTTAGAAAGGTCGCTGTGCCAGCTTTCTATTGCTGTCCAACACATTACCATATAGACTTAGCGGCTCAAACAGTACTCATTTATCATTTCACAGCTTCTATATGTCAGAGGTCTGAGTGGGCTCAGTTGGGTCCTCTGCCCTGGGTCTCATGAAACTGACATTAAGGTGCTGGCTGGGCTGGGCTCTTACCCAGAGGCTCTGGGGAAGAATCCACTTCCAAGCACATTTGGGTTGTTGGCAGAATTCATTTCTTTGAGGTTGTGGGAATGAGGTCCCTGTTTCCTTGCAGGGTGTCAGCCGGGGACCATTCTCTTCTCCTAGAGCCCTTCCATTTTCAAAGCAGCAATGACACACTGAGTCCTTCTCATACTTCTAGTCTCTCTTTCACTTCTACAGTTAGCCAGAGAAAGTTCTCTGCTCTTTTAAGAGACACAGTCTTGCTCTTTTGGCCGGAGTGCAGTGGCGCCATCGTGACTCACTGCAGCATCTACCTCCTGGGCTCAAGCAGAGCTCTCTGCTTTTTTTTTTTTTTTTTTTTTTGAGACAGAGTCTCACTCTGTTGCCCAGGCTGGAGTGCAGTGGCGCGATCTCAGCTCACTGCAAGCTCTGCCTCCTGGGTTCATGCCATTCCTTGCCTCAGCCTCCCGAGTATCTGGGACTACAGGCGCCCGCCACCACACCCGGTTAATTTTTTGTATTTTTGGTAGAGACAGGGTTTCACTGTGTTAGCCAGGATGGTCTCGATCTCCTGACCTCGTGATCCGCCCGCCTCAGCCTCCCAAAGTGCTGGGATTACAGGCGTGAGCCACCGTGCCCGGCGAGCTGTCTGCTTTTAAGGGCTCATGGGCCCACCTGGATAATCTCCCTATCTTAAGGTCAACTGTACCATCTAATGTAACACAACAAAGCTCCATACCCCTGGAGCTCCTATTCAAAGGCTCCAGGGATTAGGGTAGGACATCTTTGGAGGGCTACTCTAGAAATTCTGCCTTCCACAGTCACTTAACCTTGATTTCATTCTGATCTGCTTTCTGAGAGAAACTTCCACATCCACTGTTTTCTGCGGCCCTTTGCATCCCTCTGGGAGATTCATTTGTATATAATCTTGCTTGTCCACATTTGAAGTGGATATTAGGGAGTATGCCCTCCTTGGGAATAGCACAGCTTTTGCAGTCTGGTTCCTGCCGGCATAAGCTAAGATCCCAAAAGTTTTCTTAATTTTTAAAAAATTTTATTTTTAATCAATACATAATTATACACATGTACATTTTGATGTTTCCATACAAACAAGATGTAGTGATCAGATCAGGCTAATTAGCATATCCATCATCTGAAACATTTATCCTTTGTGTTGGGGGTGTTCAATATCTTCTCTTCCAGCTATTTGAAAATATGTTATTGTTATCTATAGTCATCCTATAGTGCCGTAAAACACTACAACTTGTTCCTCCTAATTTTATGTCCTTTAACAAATCTGTCTTTTCCTCCTCTCTTCCCTTTCCAGCCACTAGTATCCTCTATTCTGTTTTTTACTTCCATGAGATCTTTTGTTAGCTTCCATGAATTGAACATGTGGTGTTAACTTTCTGTTCATGGCTTATTTTACTTCACATAACGACCTCCATTTCCATCTATGTTGCTGTGAATGCCAGGATTTCATTTTTTACGGCTGAATACTATTCCGTTGTGTATGTACACCATGTTTTCTTTATCCACTCATCTGTTGCTGGACACATTTTAATACCATATCTTGGCGATTGTGAATACTGCTGCAATAAACATGAGGGTGCAGGTATCTCTCTGATATATTTTCTTTCCTCCTCAAAGCTGTTTCCTCACCTGAACAATGAAAGGGGTTTTTAGTCCTGGCTTGTGTTTCTTTGTAAATTCCCTCACAAAGTTAGATTTCTGCTTCCATGTGCCAATAATCATACCCCAAATCCTTTCCCAGTCATAATTCTCAAGAAGTATTTCTTGTTTCTCAGCACCATACCCCTCAAATTTAGTGGTGAATACACTAAGTTCATTTGAACTCACAAAGGGCCACATCCTTAATCTAGCCTTTGCCATAAGGCTGAGTCGATCTGTTCAACTGAGAAATTTTATTGGCTCCCCCTCAAAGCTCTTTTTAGTCTGTCTGGGATTTAGAAGTGGTCAGGTTTTCTCACCCTTCAATCTTTAACATTTCTGAATACTCTATATTCTTTTTCATTTCTGCTCCCACATAGCCAGCCAATTATTTCTCCTGCAATACCTTGCCAAAGGCAGCCAAGAGAAGTTTCCATACCCCAACGCTGATTCTTTCCACCACTTATAAATAGGCTAACCATGAGATGCTTTCCAAGTTATCACAGGTAAGACTTTACTATCTTACCATCTTTCTAGCAGTTTTGTTTGTTGCCATGTAACTGGTAAGCTAGAACCTCATATTTTGGAATTTTGCTATTAAAGTACACAATTTCTGGTTCAAATGTATGCATTAGGGTAGGCTAACTGCTATAAGCATCCTGGAATCTCTGTGGCTTAATATACTAAAATCTTATTTCTTATTCATGTCACAGTTCAATACTGGGAGTGCTCATTCAAAGACCCAGCTTCTGTCTAGTGGTTCTGCCATTTTCTTGGGTCTCAGTGTTCTCATCTGAATCCTCTGGCTTTGGAAGGCAGAGAAGGGAGTAAAAAAAGGTGTGAAGTATTGGGCAGGAGAGTTTATTTTTAGGAAACTAGATTTGGAAAGTCCACATTCCCCTGCAGCTAGCTGTAAGAAAGACTAAAAAATAGTTCAGCTGTGGAAATCAGGTTGGTTAAAAACTCAGCAGACTCAATCACAGCAAACTGTGTTAATTAAAAAAAATCACAGACCAGGAAGATACAGGAAACCAGGATCAGGAATGGGGAAGGGAAGAGGAGGAACTGATCCAGCCCCTGTGAGGTAGCCCATAGTATAACGACCAAGGGTTGGGGACCTCTGACTTGGTTCTGGAATGCACTAATATATCCAAAGGCATCTAATTCTGGGTTGGGGTAAGACTGTAATTCAACTCCATAAAATGAGGAGGCGTTTGGCTGCTGCCAGAGGTTTGGAAATGTGCTTTTATTTTCAAACTCAGGTATGTGACACTCTACAGTTCAATGCTAGCACACCTGTGTGAGGCTTAACAACATGAGGAACTGATAGCCAGTGATACACAAATCCAGCACTTCCTCTCCATTTACTCTGTCAGGCTGTATATGGGGAGCCACACATATGGCTTTGTGGCAGCCAGAAAGTGAAGGTCTTTTTAGGAGGTGACATCAACAATGACACAAACACATCACTCTGCAACTGAAGGCAGGGAACCAGACTCCTAGGGCTAAGCAAAGATGTCAGACTTCAGAGGCATTTGGGGGACTCTTCAGATCCACATCCTCACTGAAAATCCAGGGCCTGTTTCTCTCCAGTTCACTACCGCTTGGGCAGCAGCTCCCACTGCTTCAGGCTGGTCTTTGCTTTCCAGAAAAGATGGACCCATAAGCACTTTTTCAGCCCTTGTATATATGGCTATTCTTATGCTCCCTTTTGGAGATGTCCTTTTCCTCGACCTCCCTTGCTTACAAATGGAATAGGGTGGGAGAGGGCCTGTGCCTGGAAGTACTCTTGCAGGCTTTTCTGTGGGGCAGCTGGAGGTGCAGGAGCTCTCCATAACTGCCTTCCTGGCCTTTGACTCATCCAGAAACAAAGGTAGGAAACTTGTGACCAAGTGAACAATGGGGCCAGCT
Organism: Gorilla gorilla gorilla; assembly: GCF_029281585.2. Taxonomy (NCBI): domain Eukaryota; kingdom Metazoa; phylum Chordata; class Mammalia; order Primates; family Hominidae; genus Gorilla; species Gorilla gorilla. The sequence continues at coordinate 16,962,456 of NC_073233.2, forward strand.
GAGCCTGGCCCTTCTTTAAGGGAGGCGGAGATTAAACATTCCCCACCTGGAGTTCTGCTTCCACGGACACTCTCTGGAACTCTATTTGCATCCTGTCTTTGGCTCTGAGGGCCTCATGTAGCTAAAGCTCCTTCAGTTGTATCCAGACCCCCTGGAAGAGGCCGGGCAAGTCATCCACTTCTGCCCCCAGAGTCCCTCTGCCCTGCTCTGTAACTCTTTACCTTAATGGCACATCCTTGATCAACCCTGGCTTGGGCCTCAGTCATTTTCTAGCTACTGTAAAGGATGCCCCCTTCAATAAACATGCTATTTTAAAGTGGGGCATGCTTGGGGTGGGGGGTCTCTCTGAAGGAGTGACTGCATTGAGCCCAGTCCTTGAGCTTGGCAATGGTGTTGCTAGTCTGGTCTCATTCCTGCTCTCTCACAGAGTAGACTGAGAAACAGAATAAGCTGAGGTTAAGAAGGATGTTGCTTTTTGCATTGTGATGGTGGTGATGGTGCTGGTACTGAGAAGCATGCAGCATGTCAGCTGTCCCCAGGCTGCTCTCCACCACCTTAAATGTTTGCTTGTTCTTTTGAGCAACATTTAATGACACCCTCCCAAGTGTCAGCCACCGTGCTAGGCACTTACCCAAGAGATGGGTAAGACGTGGTTCTTGTCTTTGAGGAAAAATGCTAGGGGAGATGGATACATAAATAGGCCATGGTATACTATAGGTAAAGGTCAATAATAATAATGTTTAAAACGTGCCAGAAAGCACAGAGGAGTGTGTGACCTATTATGTTGTGTCTGGTGAGGAGTATGGAAGGAAGGTCATCAAAGCTGGTATGGAGGGGATAATTTTTGCACTTGGTCGAGAAGAGTGACCTGAAGAAAAGAGAAGAACAGCTGGAAAAAAAACTAGTGAGTGGAGGTCCAGCACTATGAGAGAAACTGTTTAGTTGGGGAGCCAGAGATGGAGTAGCTGATGGGCCACTTGGGGGAATGAGACTGAAATGTGAGGCTTCCAGCTAGGAGACCATCAGAAGAGTCAAGGAGAGCACAGCTCTGGAGCCAGCCTACCCTGGGGTTGAGCTCCAGCTCCATGATTTACTACCGGGGTGTCCTTGTCAAGTTACTTGTTCTTTTTGTGCTTCAGTTTCCTTATTTGAAAATGGGAAGGGTAGTATCCACTTCGTATTTTTTTTTCTTTTTCTTCAGGACTTAAATGAATTCATACCTATATAATACTGAGAACAGTGCTTGGCTCATAGTAAGTCATATATGAGTTTTAGCAATGAAAGCAAACAATATCAATAACAAAACAAAAATGCAAAACAATGACAACAAAACCCACATGGAAATCAAACCTCTACAAAACTGATGAAGGCAGTGGCTGTAAAAGTGGGGAGAGAAGTCAAAATGAAGAGTGGATGTGCTCCTTCAGTGTTGTGCTAAATAACTGGGGATGCTCTGAAACACCCCTAATTATACTTGGGTTGGAAACCCCATTTGAACTGAAGCACTGAGGTGCAAGTTTACTCTTGCATGTGGTCACACACAGAGTAAGAGACTGAAGCAGAAAGCACATCTTCTCTCCTCATTCACCTGTGAGGTGGGTTAACTGTTTTCAAAGAGAGAATAGGGAACAGATTGTGCTGTACAGCAGCTCAGAGTTGGCGTTTGAAATGGAGACTAGTAAGTCTGCCATTGAAGCCATGAGTTTTCTGTGTTTTTAAAACATCTTCAATCCATGTGGACAGCTCATTGAACAGGTGCCTGGTGACTGCCCCACACTAGTGAAAATCTGTGGGTTGGCTTGGCATGCATCTTATTTATCCAGAGCACACTTTTGAAGGGTTGTTGGCTCTGTGCACAGGCATGTTGTGTGTATGTGTGTACACAACAGTATGTGTGTATGTGTGGACAGATGCGTATATAGTAATTCATATCTTCCCATTTCAAGCACTGAGCTAAATTCAGCCTATACTTCTGAGAAGCCTTTCCTACTTCTGTAAAAAGAAACTGTCATTCCAAAGGAAAGAATGGGAGGCTGAAGTTATTGAAAATGAGATGGGAAATGGGAAGATAGTCACTTTGCAACTCCAAATTCCAGGTCTGATGCTTAGGGTGTTAGTCATTAAGCAAATTCTTCCTGATAACCAATTACGGAGAGGAAAAAAGAGAGTAAGTTTTTTACTGCCCCCTACCTCCTCCTCCCCCATGCCCCACTCCTTACCCCCAACCACCAGTGAAGGTGTTTTAGTTCTCCCCAGCCACCTGAGCTAGGGGCAGGAGACCTTCCCTTCCAATAGAGTTCCTTGGTGAAGGTGACTTCTTCATCCACTGGATGCTTTCCCAGGGCAGTTTTGTTGATCCTCCAAGAATATCAAGTCACTGTGTATGAATAGCTCCCACAGAAGTGCCGAGTGTTAAAAGAACCCTTCCTCATGACCTGATGGGATGGGCGGCAGTGTGTCCACACTTGGGCCTGACGTTATACTTGGGGAAAGGGTGGTAGTCTGAGTGTCTCAGAGCAGGGCACTGGCTAGGTGTGAGGTTTCCTACTGCTCTGTAGGCTGCTCATGCTGGAGTCCTGAGCTCCACCAGGAGTCCCTCTGGGCTGCCGAGCAAGTGGATCTTCCAAGGGGCCCATCAGCCTGCTCTCCACAAGAGTTATAGGAATTGTAGAGCCCCAGCACAACAGTCAACACCAGCATCACTGCAGCCATCATCCAGATCACTTGCCAGTGCTGACACAGTTTGGGATACATGACTTGTAAGAAATGGACCAATTCTTCAAGTTTGCTGTCAATGAAAAAAAAAATATGCAGAGGCTTTAGTATACTGGGCACACATATGATACACAGACCCACAGTTCTCTCTGTGGATAGCTTCCATGCTGTCTTGAGCAATAGTTCTCAAACTTACCTGTGCCTAGATTGGGTTGGCAGCAATTGTTCAAAATACCCCAAGCATACTGAATGAGAATATCCAAAGTTATGGTCCAGGAATCATTGGCTAAATTTTCCCAGGTGATTTTGATTCCACCAGTCCACAGCCTTGAAGTTGAGAGCTACTTGTCTAGATCATTCTACTTAATTGTTTGATCATCCATCCATACATGCCCTCATCTATTCACGGGGTGATTACTGATATCTGCACTCTCCCAAGCCCGGGGGTACAGGATTGGTTGGCCATGCATCTTTTTAGCACCTAGCTGCATTAATGATCAGTTCCAAGCTCTAACCTGTCCCTTGCCTCAGATGCATAATTCATTGTTCTCAGTTCCACATCTAACTGTGTCCAGAGTAGAAGGACTGTGCTAAACTCTAAGAAGCTTGATATCCAGTGATAAATGACAAGGGACTAGATCAACCTCAAGAGTTCACTTCAAACCATCCAAGAGCAGGCAGAAGGTTAGAAGCCTCTAGCAATGTCTGGGTGGTTTGTTCACGATGTTATCTCAACCTCATTAATATTTATTCTCTAATTTCTCCCTCTTCCTCCTTTTCTTCCTTCACTCTCTCCACACTTCTTTCTCTATCCCTTTCATCTCTCTCTTCCTCTCCGTTTTTGCCCCTTTTCCCTCTTGATTCCTTCCCAACTGTCTTTCATTTTGTCCTCTCTCTCTCTCTCTGTGGTGTGGTAAAAAGACACCGGGCAGATGGCCTGCTTTGACAAGTTCATTCTAGAGCTCTCTGAAGAAGCCCTGAGCCCCTTCATTAAGCTAGGATTTCCTGATGTTTTTAACCTCTAATCCAATTTAAAAAATAATATGAAAAATGAGAATACTGAGGATTCCTGAACCAAGGAGGTGGGGAAAGTGATAGAAGTGCTTTCTGAAGATCCTGAGGCTCATACACACACAGCAATGACCAAGCCATTGGCTGAGAAGCGGAGAGCTCAAATTTTGAGGTAGAAGAAAATGCATGACTAATAAAGGATTGACAGACTCAATAAATGCCCTCCTTAGAAAGGGACCAGATGCTCAGAATGCCTGCCTTGGATGCTAGGGCCACAGAGAACCTTGACAGTTTCCGTTCCATGCGGGAACCCCATCAGATCATTTCAGTCACAATTAAGGAAAGCACGAAAGTGAACACATTCGCTGATTTGAAAATCATTGACTATTTTCACAACTGTTGGGAAGGCAGGGTTTAGAAGTAGAAGGTTATTTTCTCTCAGCCCTTTGTAGATTCTCTAGATTCTATTTAGACAGAGTTGGATGCTAAAATGGAGCCTTTGGGGCTGTATTTCCATCCTCCAAAACAAGGTGCCAGAGTGGCTTCTCCCTACTCTAACCCCACTCTTAAGTGTGGCTCTAGAGGAAGAGACCAAGATCTGGCTGTGTGACCTTAGCTGGTCACCCATGGCTGGCCTATAAAAGAGTTTAGAAATAGATTAGAAATAGAATTTCTTTAGAAGTCAATTTTTGGTTATTATAAGTAAACTTCTGTTTCCTGAGAGTTACTGGAAAAGTAAAGGAACCTAAATGTCCTCTTAACCCCACAGAACTGGTTTGAACAGCTGTTAGGAGAAAAGACAAAAGTTTTATCTTGTACCTTATGAGTCTCACTTGTTCAATGTCAGAAGATGGTGCTTTCTGTTTTAATATGGTTAAAATATTGGGGTTCACCCAAAGTTTATTTAAACTGATCCTCAAGAGAGCAATATTTGTAACATAATTGTTATATGTAACAGATACGTGACTCAGACAAAAATACTTTAATGTGTGATGTTGAATCTCTTAAGCAATCAGCAGCTGGGCTGAACCCAGTGTTTTAAAAATGCACTAAGTAGGACATGGAACTCTTAATAACCTCAAACCTTGCTTGTTAGTGAGGTACCAACATTTCAGGGAAGAAATCATGTTTGAGAGCAGGTGCATGATAAATGTTACAGGCACCATTGCCACTCACTGATGACCAGGAGCTGGACAGAAAGGAACCAAGCTAAGCCTTACTTCCCCTGGAGTTTCATGAAATAGGAGGGAGCTGACAATTGCCTGAGATTGAATTAGCTAGATAAGACATTGAGCCCCTTGCTTTTTGCAAACCAGACTGTTTATATTCCATGTACTCTCTCTCTCTCTGTTTATTTCTCTTTTGTTCTTTCTCAGTGTTTGGAAGTGTTAGAAGTTCCAGTCTGTCTCTGCTGTATTCACGGGTGCCAGAGGAAAGGCTTTTTGTCTAGGGCTTTGCTTGACTGCATTAAAGGGGAGGAAGGCAATGTGGTGGACTGAGAAATATCAGCAGAGAACCCTCAGGAGGGAGATGAGGCCTAAGGAGAACAGGATCTGGTTGCCTGGAGTAGGGATTGCACTTTAATTGTTAAACTTGGAGGTTCTTTCACTGGGGAGGCAGTGTGTGATTTGTTTTCAGTGGAGAAGCATTTCTCCAGTTCTCCTAATGGCTCTTCCCCTGAACAATGGGGTCGACCGGCATGGGCTGAGACCTCTGACTTTAGTTGAATTCTCCACCAACTGGGCTCTATTGATAGCTCCTGTGTGCCTATCCATTTTGCTTCTAATCTTCACTTCATTACCTATTTGTTGCATGCATGTGGTTTCCAGAGTTTTCCAGCAATGAGGCACAGATACATACCCAGACTAGATAATATTTCAGCAGCTGATTAGATATTTTGTCTGGAGCTGCCCTGGACCCCAAGATATCCCAGGGGTCTAAAAACAGATTTTGGTGAAGGTTTTCCAAGGTGGCTATTACTACATTTTAAAAAATTAAAATTCAAGACTTGTGGTTTAACTATACTAATAGAGACAACATAGCTGAATATATGAAATTGGGCTGTCCTGAAAATCCAGAATGTTGGCATGGTTATTATATCTATGGGGTAGAGTACACCTCATCTATGGGTGCTAGTTTATCCTATCCCTAAGCATGAACTTCTGGGGGATAATTCAGGCCAGGTGGGGCTGAGACCTCATTCCTATAATACTTCATTGCATGGAGTGCCCTGGAACTAAATTAGGTCATTTCTACGATTCTGCATCCTAAAGGCCAGGCAGGAACCACAAGTGGGACAAGATACAGGTCTATATTCTCTTTATCTACATGTTATATTCTCCTCCCCCAACTTAGGGGAAAGTACCTTTGAAATAGGAAGTATTTGAAAAGAAAACCCCAAGTATTTCCAACCTAAAGTGAAGACCAAGCTTGATTGGTCAGCATGGTAGGCACCTGCTGGAGACTCACCTTTGCCACTGAGCTGAGTTTGCCCTCTATTCCGCGTGTCCTCCCTGTCCCTGTTCTTGTAAGAAACTCACTCCAGGGCTTCAAGTCAACTCTCTTTGTCTTGGGCCTCTTCATGGGGATGGCTACCTATAATTTCATCTGGGAAATGAGCTAACCATGGCTGGGCTGGGACGGACTCCATTCAGGGCCCTTCGCCCTTCCTTAGCTCCTGGAGCTCTTGATTGTCATCCTCCCTTCCCATGACTGCCCCTGACCTCTCAAGCTCTTGCAAACTTCTCATTGCTAGCTATCTTGGCTCTTTGGGATTTCCTCTACCTCCTACCCAACATGTGTGCCCTCTTGGTTTCTTTGGCTACTCACTGGGGCCCCAGATTCACTGCTGCCCTGGACTGGCATTTCCAGGGATTTTGTGCATTTAAATTAGATGAATTGTAACCCCCATTTCAGCAACGGCAAGGACTCCAAACACAGGCTTCCCACCTGCTTCTTGGGCCCTTTTCCTCTTCCTCAGTTTCTTCTACCTCTTCAGGTTCCTCAGGACTCTCACTCTTCTGTTCTTCCTCCTCCTCCTTCAGGTCTTGAAGTTCTTTGGTCTTCTTTAGACCTTCTTGGAATCTGGGGGGCAAAAAGGAACAGTTGAGTCTGGAAAGGCCAGATGCAGTGCATCCTTTCCTGAGTTCCTAGGGGAGGGGACTTGAGCAGCACCTCCAATAATTATGTGCTTCCTGTGGTTCCACAAAACAGGAAAAAGCTGGGAAGCTCCACTGAATCCTAAGGCAGCTCATGCCAGTACCATTTCCCCTCACTCCTCAGTCATCCTTCCTGTTTATGTGAAAGTGTGACAAAACTGACAGGGAAAAAATGTGGCGCAGGGTCTCCTGACTGGGTTCTTAACCCACAAAACATTCCGTAGGGCTAAGATTGTATTTGTTCTCCACGTGACCGTGGAGCTTCAGCCTCTCATCTGTAAAAGAGGGAGGGTGACACTCATTTCACAGGGCGTTGGAATGATTTTTGCCAGTGCCAGGCACATGGCTTGATCTAGAGAGGTACTCAGTAAATGTTTACGAAACCAATGAAGGAGTTCATGCCCATGCATTCCAAGGATAGAGCACAGTGGTGGGTGAAAAAGGCAGGCTTTCGAAGAGAAACCCTTGTGGTTTTTCTCCCCCAGGATCAATATTACCCCAAACATACTCTGTTCACTTGTCCTACGCTGAGTGTCTAACACTAGCAGTTTGGCTGGGCAAACCCACCACTGAAGCCCATGGGTTCTGTGTCAGTGGGAAGCTATGTCTTCCTCATGAGCTATGGAGACAGGAGACGCATAGGGCACCATACATGGTTGGAGGTGATTCTCTACCTTGAGGCTTGGGCCCTGCTCAGGACTTGGTCTCTCCAGTGCTGACAACTGGCCATGGGTGCTATTGAAGCTCAAATGGAGGAGGAGGCAGTTCGAAGTTGAAGAGACTCCATTTATAGGAGGAAGGAGTGACTAAAGCAGTTCTAGGAAGCAGAGCTGCAGCTGCTCCTGGGCACTGCTGGCAGCAATATGACTGCTTTGAGCACGTGTCAGGAAGCCTCAGGCACCACCAAGAGGAACCCATCCAGGACCCCTGATTTCCAGACTATTCTGAGCGGTGGCATTCTGGTGGCTCTCTGCCTAAAAAGAGGGCAGTCTCGTTATTGTCTAACCACACCCTCTGACCCTGCTTCCTCCTGTCCTTCCTGTGGAACAGTCTTGCTCTTTCCTATGTAGTTCCTTCCTGTGGCAAGGAGGTCCTGCGGCCACTAGTTACTTCCCTAAAGCCTCTAAGAAACAAGAAAGACCCATGGGAAGGCATCTTCTGAGAACTGCCAGGTGCCCTTGGGGTGGCTGAGGTCTGACTCACCCCTTGCTGTAGGCTTCTTCCTCCATCCTGGCCTTGGTCTCCTGGCTAAGCTCCTCCAGGCAGCTCAGGGTCAGCGCAGGAGCAGAGGCTTCACAATCTGGGTCCCCATTTGTCTTTCCACTAGTGAGAAGAGGGAAGTACAGGGCATCATTTCAGAAAAAGGTGGAGGCCTAAAAACAAAACCATGTTTTTGGCCCGATTCCTGATTAGGAATGAGGAAACTCAGGCTTTTTCAGTAACTTTCAGATTTTTTCCCAATCCTTCTACCCTGAGACAAGATTTTATAAAGGTCCTAGTCCATGAATTTTCCCCAGCCCATTAAATACCTCACCAGCTCCCCTTCTCCTCATGCTCCCAAATTGGCATTTATTCTTATTCCAGGAGATGCTGTAATGGGTGATCTACAGCACTGAGATGAGGAAAATGGGGGCAGACCAGCACGTTTAAGGTCATTCCATTCCTGTTGTCTATCTTTCACCTGAAGACCCCCACTCATCTTTTCAAATATCCACCGAGCATGACTAAGCCACAGGCACATTGTAATGTGCTGGGGGCACATTAGAAAATAAAGAAATGGTTTTTACCAACATGGAACTTAGCAGAAGGAAAAGCCCCAAAAAAGGAAAGAAAAAATATGTGATTAATTGCAAATTATAACTTTTATGAAAGAAATTCTGTACAGTGACAGAAAATAACAAGGAGAGAATGTGTTTAGAGTGACTAGTTAGAAAAGGCCTCTCTGAGGTGCTGAAGTTGAAGCACAGGCCTGAAGGATGAGAAGTCAGATGTATTAATAGCAGAGGAGAGGGTTGGGTGTGGTGGCTCATGCTTGTAATCCCAGCACTTTGGGAGGCCAAGGCGGGCGGATCACCTGAGATCAGGAGTTCGAGACCAGCCTGGCCAACATGGTGAAACCCCATCTCTACTAAAAATACAAAAATTAGCCAGGTGTGGTGGCACACACCTGTAATCCCAGGTACTCGGGAGGCTGAGGCAAGAGAATCGCTTGAGCCTGGAGGCAGAGGTTGCAGTGAGCTGAGATCACACCACTGCACTCCAGCCTGGATGACAAAGCAAAACTCAGTAAAGAAGCAGAGGAGAGATCATTCCAGGAAGAGAATGGGGGTTATGTAAAGACTCTGAGACACAAAAGGTGCTGAGTTGTTTGAGAACTTAAAAAGAGGCAGTGTGGCAGGAGTTAACTTTTGGACAAGAGACATTTGCAATGCCTGTGAGGTATCCAAAGGGAGATGTCAAGTAGACGGTTGAATTCACCAAAGTGAGTCAGGGAAGTTTTAGCTGGAGATATTCATTTGGTGTCATCAGAACATAAATGTTATTTAAAGCCACGGGGATAGACAAGATTGCTTAGGGAGATAATATGAAGAAAGACAAGAGGAGGACCCAGGACCAAGTCATGAGGAACTCCACACTTGTCTCAGGTGGAAAAGAAGGCATCTTCAGAGAAGGCTGAGAAGTAGCAGCCAGAGAGGTAAGAGGAAACCTAGGAGCAGGTGGAGTCTTGGGAGCCAGGAGACAAGAGCTCATCAAGGCGGAAGAGTAAACAGTGCCACACACTTCTGAGTTTGAAGCGTGCAGACAAGGTGACTATTAGATTTGATAATACAGAGGTCAACAGGAGCCTCTATGTAATGTTGGGAGCCAAGCACAGGTTTAAAGTAAAGAAAGGGAGGTTGGAAAGGGGAAGCCACAGACACAGCAATTCGAGTAGGAAGGAGAGTAGAGGGGTGTGTTGGAGAGAGTGTGCAGCTGAAGTAGGTCAAGGGAGGATGCACATTTGAATGTAGGTAGAAATGATCCAGTAGAGGATGAGAGAAAGGGATGCCCGAAGGAACTCAGTCTTTGCAAAAGGAAATAGGGACAGACCTTGGAAAACTAGAGAATCTCTCCTTGTTTGTAACAAAGGTTAAGATGATGATGAAGTTGTTGGGCTGGAGATCTGGTGAAGGAAAGTGAGAGGGCTCCTATGGGAATGTAGCTTAGGTATTCTCTATAAAGTGGAAGGCAAGGTCATCTGCTGAGAGTGAGAGGTAGAGGGGTCTAGGAAGGTCTGTGGAGAGAGGAGGGGTGTAAAAGAGTTAAATGAGAAAGAAGGAAAACAGACATACTAGAACATCTTGGTAAGATGGCTGGGAGGTGCTGGGAGATCATTGCAGGTATGGGATCACAAGTTTAAAGGAAGTATCCAGATGGCTATGCTTTCCCTAGAAATCCTGCAGCCCACCTTCATGTCCTGATTCCCAATGGGAGCAATGTTGTCATGGAGGAGTCCTCCAACAAGGCAACACTGTGAGCAGAGCTTTCCAGCCAGGACTCTGAAAGATCACAGCTGCCACCCTCCCTGAACTCTCAGACAGGGTTTATGAGTGAGCCTTGTATCTTCTCCTCATTCTTGGCATCAGTTTCCCATCTCTTAGTTTTCCTCAGACCTTTTAAAATTTACATTTAGTCAGGCTGGAAACCACAACCCATTGTGAACAAGAAAGATAACGCTCTAAAAATACCAGCTATTCATAACATTTCTCCTTTTGCAAATTACATTATCCACTCCCTTCCATGTGACCTTGGCCTAATGTGCAGTTTCCTATTTATCCAAATGACTGGAGCAAGAGGAGAAAAACATAGCTACAGCCAAGGGCAGGGAAAGTAATTCTTTCATGAAATATATATATATAAGAAATGAGATATTGGTATCAGACTTTTGATTTATATACAACTGTCAGCCTTAGAGGTTCCTTAATGTTAAGCATGCGTGAAGGAGGACAGTGTAGTATAAAGGAAAAGAACTCGCCTGAGGCAAACCTGGATTCAAATACCAGCTCCAAGACATGCAAATTACTTAATCTTCCTGAACTTCAGATTCCTCAACTGTAAAATGGGGATAGTAATACATACCTGATGGTGGAGGTGTAAGAATTAATGAAGAAATGTAAATAAACTTTCTGGAATATGGCACTCAACAAATTATATCTGCTATTATTATTGTTATATAGTAAATGTATTGGTACATTTCGGGAGCAATCTAAGCTACCTCCAAATATGACTCATAAAAAATCCAGGCAATTATTTATATCATCAAGGGAGAACTTGTTATATATTACTGAGACACTTCAGAGTCAGAGGAAACCTAAATGTGAACTAATTTAAGGTATGGTAAATTAACATTACATTTTCATAAAATGGCTTTAGGAACTTTCTCAGGTGCATGTCTATTGTGTGTCATCACACATTATGCACCTTAGAATTTTGCAGATAAGTGACTGTAAACAAAGCTCTCATTGTCCTTGGGTCACTGATCTCTAGAGAGGAAAACTTTTCCCTAGCAGGGGCCAGGAAGCCCATTTCATCAACTCTTTTACATGCAGATCTTCTGTTCATTTCAGCTCCCCTATAGGGCTCTCATATACATTCTCTCACTTGATCTTTCCAATGATAAGAAGAGCTAAACATTAACTTATATGTATCAGGCTGTGGTCTAACATCTCATTTAAGGCTCACAAATGACCCAAGAAGGTATTAGTGTTCTCTGTCTGACAGATGAGGAAACCAAGGCTCAAAAAGTAGGCTGAGGCATGAGAATCGCATTTCAAGTGATTTCATATCTGTCAAACATAGAACAGTAATACCTTCTTGGGTCATTTGTGAGCCTTATATGAGATGTTAGAACAGAGCCTGATAAATAAGTTAACTTTTAGCTCTTCTTATCATTGGAAAGATCAAGTGAGAGAATGTATATGATCTTGGGACCAGCCCAAGATCATATAACCAGTGTGTGGTAGAGTTCAAATTTTACCCTGTGCAGTCTGATATGTGCCCATTCTTCTGACTGCACTATCTGCCACCTAGGTAGGGTATTATCCCATTTCACAGGTAAGAAACCCAAGCTCAGGTTGATTAAGTGACTTGCCTAAATTCACGTTATTGGTGCTGGGACTCTCACCTTGGTCTTCTACCTGCGTGTCAAGATGGACTTTCCAGCCCTCCATGAACCCCCACCTTTCTTTCAATAGAAGTCTCTTCCTTTCACTCTGCTGGGTGAAGCCGTTCCTGCCCTCAGGCTGGACCATGGCTTCCATGCTGCCCCTCTTTTCAAGGCTGCTTGTCTACAGTGTAAGTGGCTGGGAGGGCCTTTGTTTACTGTGTGTGTGGGGGGGGGGGGGGGTGGGGGGAGTGGAGGGGTTGCAGGTAGGGTGGGAAGTGGGGGAAACACAACATGTAAAATGTTTGCTGTTCTCTCCTGACCTCTAAACTGAGCTTGTAGTTTCCTAAATATCTTCTCTAACTATCTGGAAGTTTCTCTCTAAGCATCTTTAAGACTAAGCTCAAATGCCTTCTCCTCTGTGAAACCTTTGCTGGTGTTCTCCCCTCCCCCACACCCTCTGGTTAAAGTTGATCTCTCCTTTTTTTTTTTTTTTTTCTTGAGACAGGGTCCCGCTCTGTCACTCAGGCTGGAGTGCAGTGGCATGATCTGGGCACACTGCAACCTCCACCTCCGAGGTTCAAGCGATTCTCCTGCCTCAGCCTCCCAAGTAGCTGAGATTACAGGCGTGCACCATCACGCCTGGCTAATATTTGCATTTTTAGTAGAAATGGGGTTTCACCATGTTGGTCAGGCTGGTCTTGAACTCCTGGCCTCAAGTGATCCACCTGCCTCGGCCTCCCAAAGTGCTGGGGTTACAGGCATGAGCCACCGCACCTGGCCCTCTCTCTCCCTTTATGCTGCCACCGCACCTCTGTGACAGCATGACTCACAGGGAGGCATTGATGTATGTTTTAGATACCTGCATATGACTGTAATCACAGGAAGAAGGACTGTGTTTGGGTCAGAATAGTGCCTGGCATACAGTAGGTGCCTTTAAGTGCCTGTCAAGTTGCATCGGTTTCACTATGACTTATCCAGTCCTTACCTAGGAATGTTGTAAAAGGCACAAGTCCTCTCTGTAAATGGTTATTTCCTGAGAACCCAGTGTTTGGGTTGGACTAAACGAATCTGTAATCATGGCTATAAACTGGAGCTGAGCACAGCTTGTGCCCACCCTAGGGATTTCTGGCCCGAAGGCTCATGGATCTTGGCATCTGTCCCCTGCCTGAAATCCTATGTGCTTTCTTTCTGGGATGATTCATGAAAATGAGGCTCATTATTCTCATACGTGCACCAGGTCAAAAATGTTTGTCATTGTGCTCAGCTCTCACTAATGTGAAGAACTATTTAGTCAAAATATATTTTTGGACAGGCAGGTATATTAGATTGAACTTTTCCCACATGGTATACAATATTTGAAAGTGGCTACTATCCTTTGTGATGGGCATATCTTCTTGGGCTCAGCAATATTTCCAAGTCACCCCCACTGCCATGGTTCCCTCTGACAAGCCCAGCCCAGGGAACCCAAGCTTCCTTACTCCGTGTTACTCAGTCCTAGATACCTGGGGTCCACCACAAGTTTATTGGGGTGGGTGGGGGGGAGGGAGGAATTCACTCCAAGATACCATCAGCAAAGGGGAGTTGCTTACTGTACAAATTTAGTGTCCTATGAAATCTTTAAGGAATTTACCCTGGGTGCTTCAAGAGTATAGAAACATGGTTATTTTTAGAGATTCAGAGTTAAAATTGCTCTGTGATACATTAACATAATAACCCCTTTTTGACACTAACCGTATGCATCATCTACATCCTGGTTTTGCTGATCCCTCTGTGAACGGTTCCACACACACCCTGTCTCTCACCCCGACTCTGTTCTCCACTCCATGCCCAACCGGTCACCAGGCTCTTTCAAAAATAGCTCTTAAATTCATCCTCTTCTCTATGGTCACACTGAACTTCGTTTTGTTCTTCCAGTTGGGCGGTCTATTAAAAGGGTAAGGGCATGTGCTCTGCTATCTACCAGCTGTGTAACCTCAGGCAAGTGACGATTTCTCTGAGCTTCAGTTTCCTCATCTATAAAACAGAGATATTAATAGTATACCTCCCTCATGGAATTACTGTGAGGATTAACTGAGATTATTAATACAAAGCAATTAGCAAAGCACTTGGCATAAAGCGAGGTGCAGCAAATAGTTAACAGTAATTACCATTGTCATCAGTGCAGTAGTTAACAGTAATTACCATTGTCATCAGTGCAGTAAATAGTTAACAGTAATTACCATTGTCATCAGTGCTGTAAATAGTCAACAGTAATTACCATTGTCATCATTATCATTATCATCATTCCTTGAATACTCCATACTTTGTCACATGGACAAAGCCTGGAATGTTGTTAACCTCCTGTTCACCTAGTTGATTATGTACCCTTTAGATTTTTACTTTAAAAGTAAGTTCCTAGAGGGAAACTTTTTTTTTTTTTTTTTTTTTTGAGACAGGGTCTGGTTCTGTCGCTCAGGTTCCAGGCTGCAGTGCAGTGGTGCAATCTCAGCTCACTGAAACTTCTCCCGCCTGGGGTCAAGCCATCCTCCCACCTCATCCTCCCGAGTAGCTGGGACTACAGGTGGACGCCACCATGCCTGGCTAATTTTTATATTTTTTGTAGAGATGGGGCTTTCGTTATATTGCCCAGGCTGGTCTTGAACTCTTGAGCTCAAGTCATCCACTTGCCTTGGCCTCCCAAAGTGCTGGGGTTACAGGCGTGAGCCACTGCCCAGCCAAGGCGAATCATTTTCTAAGCTCTCTCTTCCCCCCACTTCCCCAGTTCCCCCAACCTTACACCAAAATCAGGTTAGGTGCTCATTTTCTGCTGCATCATTCCCTTAGCAACCTACACTTCCTTACGATCCCACCCATCATGTTGTATTATAATAGGCTGCTTCCCATCTGTCTTTCCCACTAGACTGCAAGCTCCTTGAGTACATTCTATGTGCCTGGCCCTTGGTGATTAATTGCTGAAGGAATGAAAGAACAAAAGACTACAATGACATAGCCATTTCTACTTGCGAACTGCTCTTGAGCTTTGTTTTCTCTTCATCTTCAGGACTAACTTTAAATATCACTCTCCACCCATATGTTTAAGTCTACAGGTTTCTAGGCCCTTGATGAGTGAAGAGCAGTTCATTACGAAATGACCTTCAAGAACAAGGCTCAGCATTCTCTGAAATCTCATAAAGCAGTGTAACCAGCTCTCAAGTATCTTCCTGTGAACTAGCCACAGGGTATTTGATCTTATCCTTTGCTTAGCCAGTGCCCTTCCTGCTTTGTCACTGTATGCTTAGGAAAGGTGAAATCATTTTAATACGAAGCTGAATACAACAGTCTCCAAAGCAATGTATATTAAACTATAACACATTATTTCTCTTTCACGATATGGATAGGGCAGCTAGAATTGACTGTATTTGTGTATAGGACAGAAGATACGAAATCACTTTTACTCATATATTGTCTCATTGTTAGTCTGTTGGGAATCAAGTAAATTTTCCACTTTATATTTATTTATTTATTTATTTGTATTTTTAGTAGAGACAGGGTTTCACCATCTTGGCCAGGCGGTCTTGAACTCCTGACCTCGTGAACCACCCGCCTCAGCCTCCCAAACGGCTGGGATCACAGGTGTGAGCCACCGTGCCTGGCCATGTTTCCAGTTTTAAATGGAAATCACTTAACATCTTTGAGAAATCCAGAAGGGGAAGCTGTTGTTCATCCTGAACCCCTCTTCCTCTAAAGATGCCCTCACCTCTTTGCAACCATTCTTACATGGGTATATTCCCAACTGGCGAGTCAGCCCCAGTGTGCTTGACTTGCCTTAATCCCCACTCTGTCCATATCTCTCCAGGTTCTATAAACCACTGGAAAGGTGATGCCACTATTGATTGTCACCCATTGACACTCCTAATTTGGGGCTGCTGCTTATTGTCTCCAATTTTGTACCTCAGTTTCCCTTACCAAGGATAATTCATGTTTTCATGATTCCCACTGCCTTGGACAGAAGTGCTCAACTGGCCTGGCATAAGTTCTACAGAGTTCAGGCCCTCTCTGTCATGATTAAGAGTCTGTTGAAGAGATCTTCTGCCTTGAGTGGCTCTGCAGGCCTAGAGTTGGGAAAGGGGCTAGAGTTGAGGGTTCTCTGAAGTAGGGATCTGTGCACCCAAAGGGAAGGTTGGCAGGGAGAATTTTAGTGGGTTTCTCAGTCAGAGCATGAGGTGACCATTTCTGGAGAGATTCAGAGACCCTGGATGAGGTACTATGACTCTAGGGACTTGGTAAGTTTCTGTAAACTCGGTTACTTCCATGTGGTGGTGGTTGTGTTACCTCTTGACAATTTCCCTGTAGTGATCAAGAAAAGACAGAGAGAGAGACCCCAAGAGACCCTCTATAACACGAAGGACCTGTGAGCTTATGGGGGTGAGGTGGCAAAGAGAAGAAATGCTGGGCAAACTTCAAGACTAACAAATCACTGGGTGATAAGCCGATGGCTATACAGAATGAGAGATGTAGGAGGCAGGCTGAGTCTGGAGATGGGAGCTTGTCTGTACTGAAAAGGGTCCCAACATACAGGTTCCCTGCCAGATAGCAAGACTTTTCTAACAGCAAAGAAAAACAAAGGACTAAAGCTGTCTTGAGGCAAGGAAGAAGGAAGAATAAGGTATATGTTCTACCAAGTGAGAAAAGACACAAGGGGAAAATTCTGAGAGGCAGCAGGGGAAAATTCTGAGAGGCAGCAGGTGTGATCCAGATGTTTTTCAGCAAGCAAATGAAAGAATTTGAAAAGTAAGTTATAAACTCCTCTGAGTGCATAGAAACAGCCTGCCTTACTCTGGCTGAGGTTGAAAAGATCTGCAAATCGCATAGATGCCTAGAAAATCACAGAAACTGCTGGCTGCTAATCCAATATGCATTTTCCTTCCTACTTCCTAACAGCAACATGATTCTGTTCAGGAATTTACTCTTCTTCGTGGAGTCATTTTGCTTTATGGGAAGCTGACCCTCTCACCAACCCCAGGGAATAGTTTAATCCCATAATGACAATCCCTTTCCCAAAGTGATTCTTTTAGAAAGGGACTTCCTTCCAGATTTGTCAATGAGATAATAGAGAAGACTGGTGAAAGGCTTCTGGGTTTATTCCTAAGAAAGGAACATGGCATGAAACAGTCCGTTTCTTCCTCTAGGTATTGTCCTGTCTGGAGGGGATCCCAGGAACTACCAGCCATTTGCCACAATCCTGATGATGAAGTTAACATACAATGTGGCCAGAGGCAAGGAAGTTGTAGACTTGCTGAGCTAGAGCCCTGCTGTGCCATACCAGGAGCAGCTCTACCTCTGGACTTAATTAAGTCCCATTGAGTTGGGGCTTTCTTTTGTCTGTAGCCCAAAGAATCCCAATTGGCAGAGAAGGCTCCAGCCTTCTCTGGGCTCTCTAAGATTGGGTACACTTGGCCTCACTCAGGGCATCTTCCTGGTTCAAGAATTTTGCAAACAGGTTCTGAAATCTTTGTGGGTCTCAGACTCCCATTCATTTCCCTTAAAACTTAATTTGCTTTCCACTGCATTTTGGGGATAAAAATGGGAGGAAGGAAAGTAAAATGGGGAAAATTTCCTGAGAGATCCCTGAAGCCAAGAGGAAAATCGACAAACTTACTTTTCCAAAAGTGCAGGCAGTGCTGAAGTGACAGGTAGGCTGCCTTTCCCATTGGGTGATTCCGACTGAATGAAAAACAGAAGACAGAGAATTGAGGATGCGCTATGGAAGGAAGAAGCCAGAGCTGCTGGGTTTCTGATGATGCTGGGAGTGGGGCTGCTGCTTCTCCTCTTTCCTCCATGCCCCCACTTTCCAATCTTCATCTGAGCCCAGGACTTGGCCCTTTCCCTCAGGCCTTCCCTGTCCTCCTTTCCTCAGCGTTCCTTTCCTCTAGGGCACATGCAGCTTCCTCCTTTTCCTTCACCTCTGCTAAGTTTCCTTAAGTGAAGAGGAAAGTTTACATCTTGAGGCTCCATTCTGGAGAGGAGCCATCAGTTTTTCTCTGTCCTGTTTAGCAACTGTGACTGAACACCAGTGGGCCTCCTACAAATGCAGGTCTCAGGCTCCTTACAATAGATTCACACAAGCCCATCACTGTCCCTAGAGACATAGCTCCAGGTACAATTCTCAGGAGATGCAAATCACTACTGAAAGCTCAAACCGTCAGAAATTTCTTTACAATACGTTCCCCAGGATTTCCAGGTTGTGTTGTTGCAATGGATTTGGTTTAAGTAATGGTTCTCAATGTTGGCTGCACATTAGAATCACCTGGGGGAGGTTTTAAAAAAGTATGGATCCACTCCAGAATCTTGGTGTGGGGCCTGGGGCAATAATCGTTTAAAAGTACCCTGTGTGGTTTTTATTCTATGGCCCTGATTGCCAACCCCTAGTCTAAAGGAATATATATATTTGGAAAATAAATTTATGCTTTTAGGCAAAGTATGGGAAATAGATCTGTTAAAATACACTAACCAGTCCTCTCCAACATTCTTAAACATTTTTTTCAGGTTGTTTTATTTTAGTGGGTAATTTGGGAATTTAGGTTGATTTCATAGATGACTGAAATGCTTGAGGCAGGAAGCAGTGAATACCACTCACTGGTATTACATAGAGCTTGAATTTCCAATTGCTTACACAATCAAATTGTTTCCTTATAGGGTAGTGCTAGTCATAGGCAGGGGATAGAGAAACCACTGAAGAAAGAATTAGAATTAGCCAGATGCACAAAGGCCTGGGATACAGAAAATATTTTGTTATATCCAAACGTCTTTGTCTAAAAGAAATGGAAATGTACTTTTCCTGATTATTACTAATACATTCTTATTATAGAAATATAAAAAGGCATCAGGAAGAAAATAAAAATGAACTATTTTACCATTGCCTAGAGATAACCATTATTAGCTGTTTCACATATCTTCTACCAGAAATTTCTATGTCTACACACAGAAACACACTCTTTTAAAAAGTATAAAACAGGCCGGGCGCGGTGGCTCACGCCTGTAATCCCAGCACTTTGGGAGGCCGAGGCGGGTGGATCACGAGGTCAGGAGATCGAGACCATCCTGGCTAACACGGTGAAACCCCGTCTCTACTAAAAATACAAAAAATTAGCCGGGCGAGGTGGCGGGCGCCTGTAGTCCCAGCTACTCGGGAGGCTGAGGCAGGAGAATGGCGTGAACCCCGGGGGGCGGAGCCTGCAGTGAGCCGAGATCGCGCCACTGCACTCCAACCTGGGCGACAGCGAGACTCCGTCTCAAAAAAAAAAAAAAAAAAAGTACAAAACAGAATTATACTGTTTATACACTAGGTTTTGTATATTCTATTTTACTTGCTTTTGATTCATAATAAATTATGGATAATTCTACAGAAACCCCTTACAGGAATATCCATTTGCTTAACCAATCTCTTATTAGTGAACATGGAATTGTTTCCCACTTTTCATTATTATGAACAATGCTACAATGAACTGAGGCAGGAGAACAATGGGTTGAAGAACTCAGGCTGAGGAATCAGAGAACCTAGGGTTCAAAGCTGTTCTACCACCTATCACACGTTACAAACTTCAGCTACTTAAGCCCACTGCAGAGTAGAAAAAAATTGTAACCACCTTGGCAGATTGTGGTGTAAGCACAAAAAGAGTTATCATTTGCAAAGAACGCTGAGCTGCCAACACCATGCTAAGGGCAGTGGGACTTCCCAGAGTAGTGGAATACATGCAGCCTGGTGTATATTGAGTTTTTGAGCCTATCACTCAGATTCTATTCTGGAAATTTCCTCTCCTTGTTGACCCTGCCCCCATTTGGTCACCCTCCCTGCCCTAGGACTGAGTACGAAGGAAAGGTTATTCTACTATTCTGTGCTGGGAGGCAGACATTGTCATACTTACCAAGGCTGGTAAGGAGGGAATGGATGATGAGCTGGGAGTTTGGCCAGGCAGATTCAGGGCATTAAACTTAGGAACCACAGCAACGCTGACCCTCCGGCGAGGCATATTCTGCAGGAAGAGAAGTGACCAGGCTCACTGTCTTGGAGGTAGCAATAGCCATAGTTCAGAAGGGCTGGGAAAAAGCCTACTTATTTCTAATGCTGTAATGGCATTCACTGGATATTTTGGTTTTGCAGTAGCAATGATAGAATTGGTGTGGAGAGAGTGGCCAAAGTTGACCCAAATTTTCTGTTGTTGGTGAGTGAACGCTCAATCTGTTCTATTTTAGCTTATGAGATCTTGGAGATACAGAATGGAAATGACCCCACAGTCTCTGGGTAACACCCTGGAGACTGTATTCAAGCTGCCTGTAGCAATATGAAGGCTTATGATCATTTCATGTTCATTTAAGGGATGTATACATAGTTAAGGAAACCATGAGCAAGAAAGGTAAGATGTCAGAGGCTAAACTTGAGAGTGTGGAAAGCCGAATAGAAACTCTGTTCAGAGATTCTCTGGCATCCATGGATCCCAGAATGAATGATTGTTTGGGTGACCATGGAAAGTTCTGTCATACTCCTTCCAGGAGCCCTGGTATTCCTTGAACATGCATACCTTTCCCAGCGTGAGGGACATGGACCGTGCCGTGCGAGGGACCCCATCTTCTGCAGCAGGAGGGAGCAGAGAAGAGAACACAGGTAAGTTTCAGGCTAGGCACCAGCAGGAAACAGAAACTAGGCTATCGTATCCATGGGCCAGAACTGGCCCTCAAGGGATAGCCCAAGGGTCTGGGTGTTGGGGACACTGAGTTTGGCTCTTCATCCTTTGAGATGGGGCTGCAGAGTGGGGGCTTTTTTTGGACAAAACCTTTATCCTAACTCCCCTTCTCACTATAGGAAGCCCCAGTCTTGGACCTCTGATCTTTATCTGACCCCACTAAACACGCTCTGCATAACACCCTAGATAGTGTATGAAAACTACTCAGCAACACGAAGACTTATTGGGTTATTTCATGCTCGTTCAAGGATGTACAGTCAGAGAAACTATGAGCAAGGAAGGTGTGGTGCCGGTAAATAATGAAAACTTGCTAACAGAAGTAGTTTCAATATGTTACCTACCAAATGACTCAGAACAAAGGAAGCTACCACCCCAGGATTTTTCTTCTCCTTACTACATACATTAAGTGATATAACTCACGTAATATGTTTAGCTTCATACCTGGATAATCCTACCACCAGGAAACACCTGAGTATGTGCAGAGAAAGGTATTTGCTAGTTCAATTCAATTTGATTCAGTTTAACCAATATCATTTAGCCTGCATATCTCTCTCTTTCATATCCATATATTTTTGGTGAGTCTCTTGAAAAGCACATAGCTGTATGTGTTTTTTAAAAAAAAAATTTTTTTTTCTTTTGAGACAGTCTCACTCTGTCACGTAGGCTGGAGTGCAGTGGCACAATCTTGGCTCACTGCAACCTCCGGCTCCTGGGTTCATGTGATTCTCGTGCCTCAGCCTCCCAAGTAGCTGGGATTACAGATGTGTGCCACCACACCTGGTTAATTTTTGTATTTTTAGTAGAAACAGGGTTTCGCCATGTTGGCCAGGCTGGTCTCCAACTCCTGAGCTTAAAGTATCTACCCACCTCGGCCACCCAAAGTGCTAGAATTACAGGCATGAGCCACCACACCTGGCCTGTTTTTTTCATAATCTAATCTGAGATTCTCTATTAACCAATAGATTTATACTAGTTATAGTTCTTGTGATTAATATATTTGTATTTATTTCTACCATGTAATTTTATATTTTCTATTTATTTTGTTTTATTCATTGACTTTTTCTACCCCTCCTCCTACCTGACACTTTTGTTTGGAAATTATACATTCTATTTTTAACCTTTAGCATGTCCTCTTAACTTTTGAACATACTGAGTTTAAATTTAAAATTAAACAAGCTCTCTATTCTTTTCTTGAATAAATCTTAAAATAATAACCCTCACTCTTAATTATATCGCTTTCCAGGATTTTTATTTCACCTTGTGTTTGTATTCTTAAATTATTCATTATGTTTGTTGATTTCTACAGAGAGTGCTTATTTAGATTTACCCACATGTTTACAAATGTCTTGGTTGACTATTCTTTCTTGTATCCTACTTGTTTCTTTTGAGCTCAATTATTTTTAACTTTTATTTTAGGTTCAGGGTACATGTGCAGGTGCATTACATAAACTTGTCATGAAGATTTGTTGTACAGATTATTTCATCACCCAGGTATTAAGCCTAGTAGACAGCATTGATTTTTTTCTGCTCCTCTCCCTCCTCCTACTTTCCACCCTCAAGTAGGCCCTGGTACCTGTTGTTCCCTTGTTTGTGGCCATATGTACTCAATGTCTAGCTCCCACTTCTTAGTGAGAACATGCAGTATTTGGTTTTCTGTTCCTGTGTTAGTTTGCTAAGGATAAGGACCTCCAGCCCCACGCATGTTCCTGCAAAAGAGGTGATCTCATTCTTTTTTATGGCTGCATAGTATTCCATGGTGTATATGTACCACATTTTTCTTTATTCAATCTGTCATTGATGGGCATTTAGGTTGATTCCATGTCTTTGCTATTGTGAAAAGTGCTGCAATGAACATTTGTGAGCATGTGTTTGAGTTCAATTTCAATCTTCTTTAGGTACATCCTCTAGTTGTTCTTTCAGCGAGGGTCTATGAGAGGTAAACTTTCTCAATTGTCTCCAAATAGTCTTTACCAAGCCCTCAATCTTGCATGGTATCTTAGCCATCTGTGTTATCTCTAGATTGACAGTTATTTTCTCTTAGTTCTTTTAAGAGATTATTCCATTGGCTTCTTCTATTATTGCCATTGAGAATTGTCATTCCTTTGTAAGTAATCTTCTCTCTTTGATGACTTTTAAGATCTTCCCTTTGTCTTTACTGTTCTGCAGTTTCTCTTTGGTGTGTTTTTATTTTGCCTGCTTGGAATTCACTGTATTTTCTGAATCCAATGATTGATGACTTTCCTTAGTTCTAGAAAATCCTTAGCCATTCTTTCTTGGCATATTTTCTCTCCTTGGTTTTCCCCTTAAGGATGGCCTAATAAATGTATTTGGGACTTTCTCATTCTACATTCTATATCCCATATCTCAATGCTTCTTTCATAATTTTAATCAATTTATTTCTCTGAACTATACATTGGGTAACTTCCTCAAACCTATCTTCAAGTTAACTAATTTTTCTTCAACTGTGCCCAATTTGATTTAAATGTTATAATCAATCAGGATAAGCTAGGTTATACTAGTTTAATAGCATACTAATAATAAGCAACTCCAAAGTATTAGTGGCTGATAACAAGGAAGATGTGATTTGCTTATGCTACATGCTCATTTACTTCCAAGTCTGCAAGCTTGGTTCTGTGTTTCCTCACTCTGGACTCAGCCTAATACTGGCTTTCTACTATTCTGGAGCAATGATGGTTATCATGTTAGGAGGAAGAAACAGGGCAAATTGCATCCTAGTTCTTAAAGGCCTAGGTTCAGATGTGACATGTCCTTCTACTCATATTTCATTCACCAAAGCAAATCCCATGGCCTTGCCTTGTGACTTCAAGGGGATGGGTAAATGTGCCCAGAAGAAGGAGATCTGGAATAATGAAGAATAGCCTCAAATATAGTAACTACCACATCTAAACTCTTGAGTTTTTGATTTCTGTGACTTTATTCCTCATTTTGAGGAGTTCTATTTTATTCTTCTTTGATAACTGTATTCTTTTACTCTGTTTTTGATCCATTCTTTTATGTCTCCAATAATTTTTGTTTAAGTTAGAGACGGTCTCACTCTGTCATCCAGAATGAAGTGCAGTGGCATGATCACAGCTCACTGAAGCCTTGACTTCCTGGGCTCAAGCGATCCTCCCACCTTAGCCTCCTGATAAGCTAGAACTACAGGTGCCCACCACCACATCTGACTAATTGTTTTTTATTTTTATTTTTTGTGGAGATAGGGTCTCACTTTGTTGCCCAGGCTGGTCTCAACCTCCTGGCATCAAGCGATCCTTTCACCTTGGCCTCCCAAAGTGTTAGGATTACAGACGTGAGCCACTGTACCCAGCTACCTGTAACAATTTTAAGCTTATCTTAAAAAAAATTATCAGATCATTTTATTTTCCGAGGTTCTTAGGATATAATCGTATTGTTTTGTGTAACTGATGATTTTTGTTCATGATGAATTGTTTTCTTGTGTATTTTATAATTTTAAGTTGTGAAGTCATCTTCAGTGAGGCTTTATTAGAGGAATCCTGTGTGTCCAAATGCAAGGTCTGTCTCTCCAGAGTGCTTTTCTGCTTATTTCTAACATATCTTAGAGGCACCATCTTGCTGTTCTTTTCAAATCCTCTGCATATTGCATCATCACTGCTGTCACTTTGTGAGCATGTACTTTCCCTATGAGGAAGGAGAAAGTGTTTTTTCCTACTACAGTCCAGGGTGAAACAAATTTCCTTGTTTCTCTGCTAGTTGGTGATTATTATTTTTCCTTATCCAAATTCCATCTGAGGATATAGTCCTTGGACGGCCTTAACTTTCTGTGGGAATCTGTGTCAACTCTCTACCATAGGTGTTCCAGGCCTTGTCTCAGATCACAGGCAAGTGCAAAAGCTCAGCTCCCAGATAACCAAGGCTGACACTTGTCCCTAAGGAAGCTGCAGGGTCAGCTTGGTTTCAGTTCTCTTTTCTTTTCTTGTATCTGGGTATTTCAATTTATTTTCTTGTGGATTCAGCTATTTGGACAAAGGTTTGCTTTATTTTGTCCAGCAGAAATTTCTAAGTGCTTGTGGTCAAAAGATTTTCAAGTTTTCCAGTCAGCCAAAATAGCAGAACCAGAAAATATTCTTTACATGTGAAGAGTTCATATAAATTAGTAAACTACCAAGCTTACAAGTGGCAAAGGTCATAAATACAGAATTTTTAAAAGTAGAAATACAAATGTTCCATAAACATTTGGAAAGGCCGAGAAATACAATTAAAACAATAAGACAAGACACAATTGTGGCCTATCAAAGTCATGGATATTTACAAAAAGAAAGAACAAGAATTGTGTCAATGGCACGGTGAATTGAGTATTGTAACCCATTCAGTGAAAACATAAATGGGTTATCTGAAAATAATTTGCTTTAAGAGCCTTAAAAAATTTATTTCCCCTGAGCTAGTATTCATACTTCTAGAAATCTACACTAAGGAAATAATCTAAAATGCAGATAATTGGTAAATTTCATATTCAGAAAGAAACATGTTATTTTTAAAAAATGTATATCACCTTCCTTGAAATCAGGGATATTTTATTTACTGCAGTCTTCAAAATCCCAGGCATAGACAAAGATTGCAGAGGTTGTGTAAAGGCTTAAGACACAAGCACTATTAGGGAACAGTCATAGAGTATCTTATGGAAACACCTGCTGAGTGGTTACGGCCTCTCTGCCTAGCCCAAGCTGAGGTATAGCTTGGAAGAACTACTGGAGTGGAAACAAATATCAGAAAAACATGTACAGCTATCGTTGACCTTTCCTACGGTAAGCGTTTTCTCATCCTCCTAGAGTGAATGTGGGACTCTGTGGTGTATTCTCCTTGGAAGTCTCCTTTCTTCTGTCATAGCACTGGCTACACTGCCTTGACTTCCCAAAGGTTGGGAGCTCCTTTGGGTCTGTGACTGTGTGCCCTTTACCTCTATATTCCAGTATTATATAGGGCAAACCAAAGGTACTCAGTAAATGTCTGTAGAATGAACAAATGAGACTCATGGGTAACTGCTCATCCTATAAATCTTAGGTAAGGTGGTTTGCAGGAGGCCTTGTGCAGCAATAAATGCAGGAGTCCATGCATTAGGATTCCTTTGGCGGCAACTTCCTCAGCTTCCAACACTGACGGAAAATGGTTCGAGGCCTAGGTGCATGTGGGTCAGGAGCCTTGCTGACAGATCCAAAGCTGACAGTCTGGAGCATGTGTGCATGCTGCCTTTGGACTCTGGGACTCTGGGACATGTCACTGATATTCTCCAGGAAACTTGTGAAACCTCCTGTTTATAAAGGTTTCTCCATCTGTTATACTTTCTGTACTTTCCCTTCTGCAGCTCTTGGTAACACGGATGTTTGCATTCCACAGGGATTCCTGTTGCTAAAAGGTCTGTTTTCTCCTGCTAGCCACCCTCATCAGCCAGAGTTCAAACCCTGACAGTGCCCATGGAGAGATCTGGTCCAAGGCACCAATCTCTTCCTGCTGGACTGAGAAAGAGCCTCCTACTGTGTCTCTCTTTACCTCAGCTTTTGCACACCTCCAATATATTGTCCACTAAAGTCAGAATAATCTAAAAATAAAGCCGGATTGATTACATCATGTGGTATAAACTTACCAATGACTCCCCGTTGCCTAGAGGCTCAAATTGCTAGCATGGCCTGGCGTGTGGCCCTGGTCAACCAAGTCTCACTTTCAACCTGTCACTACCACACCCTGACACTGCCACTATGACAAACTGTTTGTTTCATCTTGTTTTCACCCCCAACCTCCATACCTTTGTCCATGCTGGTTTCTCCACTTGGGATGTATCTTCCTCTATTGACTGGAGAACTCCTATTTTTACTTTAAAACACCAACAAGATACCATCCCTCTTTGAAGGCTTCTTTGTCTCCCTTCAAGCATAATCAGGTGGGCCCTCCCCCGTGCTCCTATAGCAATTCGTATAGAACTTCTAAACAAGAGTATTTCTTTGAAACTTCTGTCTTACCCATGAGTCTGCTGTTTTTCTCCATAACATCTCCTTCAGCCAGACTCTCACTCCACCCTAACTGCCCAGGTTTCACCCCTCACCTGGACTGTTGCAAGAACATCTTCATGGGGTTTTCTATCCCTGCTTTGTCCCAGTAATGTAATTGCCACACCACAGTTAAAGGGAATCTTCTTAAACTACATATATGATCAAGTCATTTTCTTGATTAAAATCATTGGCTGGATCCCTAATGCCTTCCAGAATAAAGCCCAAATTCCTTAGCATGTGCTGCCTAAAAGGGGATCCCAAAGCACACAGACTGACAGGGTCTAGGGTCACTCTCAGACCCTGTAAGTCCAAGAGCTCTTGTAGCCCATGGGCTTTGTATCCATGGTCAGCCACTGTGATTTATTGCTTTGGGAGTTAGGAAGTCACTTTGGAAAGGCTCATGTTTCCTGGTTCCAGACTGCCCTGCCAGGCCCACTGAAGCAGCTGCTGGGAGGCCCCTGTGGGCAGCACTAGACAGGAGTGCTGCTCAACTGGAAATAAGTCTTGGGGCTGTTCTGACAGCTCTAAGCCTAGCCAAGAGCTCTTGGAAGTCCACTTTGTAGGGCCAAGATGGGGCAGGAGCCTAGGTCCTTACCAGAGGGGCCACAGCTGCGGCTTGAATTCTGATTTGCAAGCTTTTTAAACTCCATGAGCTCTGCATGGTCCTTCTCATACGTCCTCTTTAGATTCTCCACATACTGCATCATCACTTCCGTTGCTTTCGACATGCGCTTTTCCTGCAGGGAAGGAGCACATGAGTGCATGAGGCCATTGGAGGAAAGGCTCCGTTGGCACTTATTTGCGCTGACTTAGGGTCTGGGCTAGGAGAATCAAAAGGATACAGGGACAAGACTCTGCCCTCTGAAGAGTTTGCTGTCTGCCATGTGAGCTGAGAGGTGGACTCAGCACCTGCGCTTAGGGAGAATGAGAAAAGCACAGCCACCACACTGCAGGAGATGACAGGCAGAGGAGAGTTGTTTCTGCTTGCAGAGAACGGGTCAGGGGAGGCTTCATGGAGAGGGAATGCAGTGGATGTAGGATGTGAGCAGCATCTGGGCCCATAGACAAGGGCAGGAGGGACACAGCATTCAGGCCAGGGAACTCCAAGAGGAGTCTAGAGGCAGGGAAGCACAGGGCTTATATGTAGATGAGGTTTTATCCTCTGAATAAGAGTCCTCTGGAGAGTGAAGAAAGGCACGACGACAAATTATGCTGGGACAATCGACATAATAAACCAGGGCTGTCCAGAAAGCCCAGACACTACAGGTCCTCCTACCTATGTAGGAATCAGCAAGCAGTTGGGTCTATTTGTAAGTCTGGGTTGTGAAGGACCTCGAATGCTAGACAAAGGAATCTGAACTTATTCTGAAGGAAAAGGGAAGCCATTGAATATCTCCCTTAAAGTAAGAGAGTAACATAATCAGGTCATAGGTAGAGATGGGACTCAAGGGAGTGAGACTGGTGGCAGTGAGGGCAGCAGGTAAAAACAGGATGAAGCCTGACCTGGCCCAGTGGAGCCAGAGAGGAAGGCAAAGACTGAGGCATAGCAGCCAAGACGAGGGAGCCATTTGGAGAAGGGAGCAGATGGCGTGAGTGACAGGTGGACTGAGGCACATGTTTGGGAAGCCTGCACACAATGAGAACCATTTCTCTCTGCTCATACCCCAGTTAGATCCCTCAGAGGATCTAGCTCAGGCCCTGCCTGGCCACAGAGGGACACACCCAGTGGCTTCGCAGGAACAGGTCCCACAGCCATGCGTGGCTGAGACTAGCTACTTCCCTAGAGTCCTCCTGTGTTGCTGCTCCCAGCTGGAGTGACTTCCTGGGCACCACTGCTGAGTCAGATGTCCTTGTCCTGAAGGACACAGGGTGGGATGGCCCAGCGACAGGTCTTTCTTTTATTTAATAGGAACTGCTCAGGGCTGCACCACCCCAGGAACCTCCTCTCATGTAACCAGAGCAGCAGGACATAGATTCATGTCATAGCAACACAATAACAATACCCAAATGCTTTACAAGTATGGCAGCAACCCTCTATGGCAGATAATGTGACCATCCTCATTTTATACTTGAAAAGACTGAAGCAGAGAAACCTCAGTAAGGGGCCCAAGGTCACACAGCGAATGAAGGTTGGAGCCAGGATTAGAACTCGGGCAATGTGCTCCTGCTACAACATGGGGGGCCAGGGCGGGGCTCTATATGCTTCAGGACTTCAAAGTGGCCAACAGAGAGCCAGACCTGGGCCTGTGCCCCACTCCGCCACTAACGCTTTTACTTTCTGAGACTCTGCATCTTCATCTGGGAAACAGGATATTTATAGGGTTGCTGGGTGGATTTAATGAGACAAAGCAGGTTTTCCTAAAGTATGTTTTGTCAAATACTAGCTCCATGGGAGTTGAACAGGTATTTTTTGAGAAAAATAAAATGGAGAGCTGTGGGGGGAATTCTTCAGTTAAATACGTTTGGGAACTATGTAGGTAAAGTGAACCAGCCTTCTCCACCATAGGAGTTATCAAAGCCTTGATTAGGCCAATGTGTTAGAAATTTCCAAGAAAGAAAGATAGTATGCAGTAGTCCCCAAACTTGTGCGTCCACAGAAACCTTTTTCCACAAAGCACCTTGAGGGTTCAGTGATCTGCCAAAAATACTCTGAATAATACTGCAATGAACATAGGATGCCTGGCCCAGAGGAAGCCACCTTTAAGTGGTATCTGTAGTTGCCGCTGCTTGGGTGATTGCTCTACTTTACGTAGGTGGAACAGAGTTGGCAAGACTGGGGGCTGGAGAGACTCACCTGGCGGACGGCGCCTACCACCTCAGCTCGGCTGGAGAGGCGGGCAGCCAGGCGGTGCAGGACAGCGATGTCCTCCAGCAACTTCTGGTAGGTTTCCCGGTGCTCACAGTGGTGCCAGAGTGAAGCTGAGGACTGAACAGGAGTAGGAGCATCACCTGGGGTCCTCAAATAATGTTATGGACTAAATCAGCAGTCCCCAACCTTTTCGGCCTCAGGGACTGGTTTGGAAGACAATTTTTCCACAAACCTGGCGGGGGCGATGGTTTGGGGATGAAACTGTTCCACCTCTGATCATTAAATTCTTATAAGGAGGGTACAACCTAGATCCTTCGCATGCACAGTTTACAATAGGGTTCGTGACCCTATGGGAATCGAATGCTGCTGCTGATGTGACAGGCGGTGGAGCTCAGGAGGTCATGCTCTCAGGCAGCTCACCTCCTACTGTGCAGCCTGGTTCCTAACAGGCCGTGGTTTGGTACTGGTTTGCGGCCTGGCCCAGGGGTTGCGGACCACTGGGCTAAATGTCTGTGCCCCCTACAAAGTCATCTGCTGACTTTTGTGGGGACATATCCTAACTCCTCAATGTGATAGTGAAGTGGGGCCTGGGCGAGGTGATCAGGTGAGGAGAGTGGAGCCCCATGAATGGAATTAGTGCTCTTATAAAAGGGACCCCAGAGAGTTCTGTTCTCTTTCCACCATGTAAGATATAATGGAAAGGTGGTAGTCTGCAAGCCAGAGATGGCCCTCACCAGAACCCGACCATGCTGGTGCCCTGATCTTGGCCTTCCAGCCTCCAGAACTATGAGAAATAAATGTTTGCCATTTAAGCCACCCAGTCTAAGGCCCTTTGTTACAGCAACTCAAACTGACTAAGACACATACCAAGCCTAGACTCAGCTCTCATGAAAGCAGCTCTGGGCCCCATCCAGGCTGAGAGAAGTGGCCTCTGCGGGGCCTGGGCCACAGTTTCTTCTGGTGCTTGGAGAAGCCCAATGTGAACACGCTATCCCTGGCGCCTGAAAGGAGGAGTCATACCCAGGCCACCCTGCCCCCTTCTGAGAAGCTCCCAAGGCTTTGGAGGACCTGCCCACAGCCCTGAGGGAACCAGGCCTTTGGGATCTCTGCCTCAGTTCCCCCCAACTCTCTGAGGAACACTGTCAGAGTCTTGGCTCAATTTTTCACTTCAGGAGACTATACTTGGTACCTGAGAGAAGCATGACACCCTGTATGGCCCTTGGGGACAGTCTCTGCTCCAGGGATTCCTCACATCAGGCTCCACAATTACCGTAATGGAAGCTTTGAAGTTTTCCAGTTCTTTCTCAGTGTTCTCCTCTGTCAGGTTGCGTTCCCTTTCAGCCTGGTTAATTCTAGATTCCAGAGTGTAGCTGTCATTTCTAAAGGCCAAGGACAGTTGTACAAACACGTTCTGTTGGGAACAAGAGTGTGAGAGAGGTGCTAGGAGGAGTTATTGCAGAGGACAAGGCTGCAGGTGTTGTTCCTTGTATGAGCATTTTGCAACAGCCCCTGGAACAGCTGCCAAAGCAGCCATGTGCAAGTGAAATGCTCACTTCACAGGAAACCACAAAAAAGATGGTAAAGCAGTAACCCAAGGTCCATGCTAGGCCCTTCCCAGAACCGGAGGTCCAAATGTATTCTACCAAAAAATAAGAAGAGAATAACACTTTGCTTTTTCCTGAATTTTAAGAAAATAACATCCTGTATCTGGGTTTAGATAAACTCAGGCCAGTACAGCTAATTGTGTAAGCATCTGGATTTATGCTGGGATTTATTGCATGAGGGGTTTTGGAGATTTTGCATGAAAATACTGTATTGAAAGAAACTCCATGTGAGATTTAAGCATTGTTGACTTAAAGCAAACTTCAATCAGCATCTAGCCCAAGTATTCCAAATCCTGTATTGATAGAAGCTTTAAGTAGCTGCCAGGAGATTAAATAAGGCCAGGTATGATTCTGTTCGGTTAAGCTTTCTGGAATAAATGAATGTTTCATGCCAAAATTGCAGCCTGCATGAACAGACTTTGAAAAGATAATATTGGTCATACATGGAATTCCCAGAACAGTAGGAAACTACTAGGGAGAAGAAATAGACAGATGGACCTCACTCAGGAAGGAAGCAATGGTCTTCATTTTTACAGCCATCATCTGCCCTGAGTGGTAGCAGATTTATACCCTGCAGGGTTAGTAACAACAGGGGCTTCTGAAGTTCATGTAACATGGCCCATGGAAGGCAGTCATCTCCAGAAGAATTGAAGGTACAGAAGTGACCCAATGATGATGATGAAGGCAATATTGAAAACTACTCCTTATTGAGCATCTACTATATGCCAGCACTGCTTTTCATTCTACAAATTCATGTAATCTCACAATAACCCTCTGGGGTGGGAACTGTTATACATGTTTATGGGTAAAGAGGCCAAGACCAGAACGGTCATTAACTTGTTCAAGGTGACACGGAGTAACGGAGCCAGGATTTAACCTCAGACTGTCTGATTTGAAAGCCTGTTTTATTTCCACCATGCTGAGAGCTGTGTCCATATACATCTGCGGTCAGCATTTGGACATTAAACAAACCGCCCATGGCCCATCTTCACAAATGTCAGTGGGTAGGCTTAGAGCTCATAGCCCAGTGATAGAAATTTTCTGCCTTTCCCGGCCTTGGTCAAGTCTATGAATAATGCTCAATGCTTAATTTTCTATACCTTGATTATCCCCTTAACAGCAGTGTGACATAATGAGTTCTGAATTCAGTGAGAACACTTGGATCTAGGTCTTGGTTTTGCCAACTACAGTATCTAGAAACTTGGTGTGGTTATTTACTCACTCAGTTTTCTCCTTTGTGCTGATTCCTGCTCCACCTGCTTTTCAGAGCTGCTAGTTAGGATCAGCTGAAAGGATGGCTATGTGTGTGTTATAGACTGCAAGTGCAATGCCTGTGTGCAAGTTATAGATACTATCTGTGGTAGATACTTCAGACTGTCTGTCTTCCTCTGCTTATCTGGTCCACATCAGCAGTTCTCACTGTCTCACCTCTGATAAGTTCTCTTTGTCCACTACAGAATGAAATGCAGATTCCCCTCAGCTCACTCACAACCCCGCTGGGACAAGGAGGCCCCAGTGAGGAATCCCGGAAGGCTGGATTGCTGACAGCACAGCTTCCCGGCTCCGCTGAGCTGGCATTCTTGTAGCTGAAACCCTGAGGAGGCCAGCCCCCTTTTCCACTAAACTAAAGCTTAGAACTTGAAATCTGACCATTTTTCAGTAATTTTGAAATAAATTTGATTCAATTCTGCAGACTCCCAGTTGGTTTTGTGTATCTAAGTCGTACATTTAAAGAATATAAACAATCCTTACAGGAATGTAAAATTTCCAACTACCTTCTCCCTTTTGCCCAAATTTGTCAAAATCTTCCATGAACGGACGTGGGAATGGGGATCTCATGGTTCAAGAGGGCTGGTCATGAATGTTCACATTACCCCACAGTCACTCTTTCTCATTTTTGTCTAAAAATGTCAGAGCTAGAGTCTGGAGGAAGAAATGTTTTGAATAAGCCCAGTCAAGCACGGGCACTAAATTTCATAACACACTTGAGTCACTTACCTCAACTTCCTTTTCAGTGAGTGGAGGGGCACTGTGAAAAAGAAAACACACAATTGAACTGTATGCAACCTAGTCAATAGACCCAAAGGTGACTCTGAATGACCAGCAGACCATGTGTTTCCAGGGGTGGAGTAAGCTGTGTTGGTGAGAAGGAAAAGATGCAATGTCCCCTTGCCTGTGCTCTGTCACCTGTGAGATACTGACTCTTACGGCACTATGACTATCTCTGTGACTTTGGACAAGTTATTTAATCTCTCTAAGCCCCAGCGTGCTCATCTGCAAAACGGGAATCATATCACCTACCTTGCAGAGGTATTATAAGCACTATATGTACTCATGTATGTATGTGTATGTGTTTGTATGCATAAATATATGGCATCCACACTCAGTGGGCTCTCGGGAAATGTGACCTTGAACTCATAGCCTTGCTGTGAGAAATAAGAAAATGCATGTGATAAGGACTTTATAACTCATACACATCTAAGTTGCCATTATAATTGTTCTGGGGATATCCACACAGGTCTGCAAAGCCTCACCCTCCTCTGTCTCTGAGGGCTGTGACAAAGGTGCATGCGGGTCAGAGAATAAATGGTAGGAGAGAGTGACCAGGGTTCTTCTCCACAGCAAGAACTTCTGATGGCTAGAATCACAGAGTGGCAAGAAAGCCCCAGCCGACACAGAGGCATCCTTTTGAGCGGCTCCTCGTCTGTGGCGTTCCCACAGCCAGGGCTCTCTAGCCATAGGCAGTCCCTGCATCTGCATGTCCACTCGATGCTGCTGTGGCTGCTGCTCTTGCTGGTAACTAAAGCTGGCCCCATCTGAAGTCCACACAATGTAAATAATGCACAGGCCCTTTCCTGTGCTGGGGCGGGGAGGCCTGGGAGGGGTCCTACCAGCGTCACAGAACTTGGCAACAGAGCATGCCATCAATAAGCTTCTCAGGAAACACAGCTTCCTCTCTTGAACGGGTGTGAAGGGACCCCAAGAGCAAAGGTAGGGGTCAGCCATCTCTGCAGGGGGCTGGTTCTCACCCCTAGAGAATGATATGAGTGCCTTCCTGTCAGGATGAGAAGACCCCATGGCCATGAAGTCAGCAGAGTCCAGAACACGGGACAAACAGCTGCAGGGATGTTTGACACTTACAGTCCTTGTCACAACCCCACCCATCAGGCCCTTGCCTTAACTGTCATCTACAGCATACACATATGATTTAAATGATTTGGCAAAACTTGCCAAGTTTGTTTCTGACTCCTGGGTTTGTTGGGATATTATGTGAAATGTACATATTTTCATAAATTATAAACCAAACATTTTTCTATTTCAATGACTCACATTCTGCTTTTTTGCTATAGAACACACCCACCTTATTTTTATTTTATTTATTTATTTTTGGGGACAGGGTCTCGCTCTGCTGCCCAGGCTGGAGTGCAGTGGCAGGATCACTGCAGAGGTGGCTTACTACAGCCTTGAACTCCTGGGTTCAAGCAATCCTCCTGCCTCAGCCACCAGTGTAGCTGGGACTATGGGTGCATGCCACTATACCTGGCTAATTTTTTATTTTTATTTTTTGTAGAAACAGAGTTTCACTCTGTTTTCCAGGCTGGTCTTAAACTCTTGGCCTCAAGCGATCCTCTTGCCTTGAGCCTACAAAGTGCTAGGATTACAGGTGTATGAGCCACCACACCCAGTTAGAACATACCCACCTTAAAAAAAAGTGGGGGTCTGGGGGGAAACTCTGAGGACTCAGAGAAGTATGATTTAGGCAGAGAAGCCACATGGTATGTCTGGTGTCTGATGCAGATAACTGTGCCTTACAAATGGGCATAGGTACCCGGGGGCAGAGCTGTGAGCCTCTAAAAGGACACAGCATCTTTTTTAAGTGACTATTTGTATATCTTCTCTGAAGAAATGTCTATTTAAATCCTTTCTCCATTTTGAAAGATTGGTTATTTATCTTTTTATTGAGTGTAAGACTTCTTTATATGCTCTAGAAACAAGTTCCTTTTCAGATAAGTGATTTGCAAATATTTCATTCTGTGGGTTGCCTTTCACTTTCTTGACACTGTTTGCAGCACAGAAGTTTTTATTTTGAGGAAGTACTATTTATTTTTAAAATCTTGTCTCTTGTGTTTTTGGTGCCGTATCTAAAAAACCCAAAGACATGAAGATTTACTTATATTTTTTCTTTGAAGAGTCTTATAGTGTTCTCTCTGACATTTAGGTCTATGATCCATTATGAGTTAATTTGTGTGTTTTGTGTGAGGTAGGGGTCCAACTTCACTCTTTTGTATGTGGCTATCCAGTTGTCCCAGCACCGTTTGTTAAAATTACAATTTTTTTTCCTCTGTAAATCTTACCAAAACCCTTGCATGAGTGGCTTTTTGTCATTTGTTATTTGCACATCTCAAATTATTACTTTATCACAGAGGCCTTTCCTTGACCTCCTACCCAATGCCCCACTCTCATGTCATTCTCTAGATATGCCCTATTTTATGGTCTTTCTACCAACTTTACTCTTTCAAATCATTCATTTGGTTACTTAAATGTTATTTGTGCTTTGGGAGGCCGAGGTAGAAGGATCACTTGAGGCCAGGAGTTCAAGATTATCTTGGGCAACATAGCAAGACCCTATCTCTACAAAAAAAATTTGAAAACTTAACTAGTCATGGGTAAATGGTGTATCTGGGATCGAAACCCATGTCTCCTGGCTCAAAGCCCATTCTCTGCTGCCATGAGCTTCTGGTGACCCTTATGCCTTCATGAACTGTGCTCACCTAAGAACCCCACCTGGCCTTTGAGTTGAAAACACCCAGCCTGGCCTTTCATTATTCTTTTTGTTTCGAATGCATTATCCCTATCTAGACAATTGGACTTTGGCCCTTCTGGGTTCAAGAATTAAGACTGGTGTTCCTCTGTGTCCCACCTAGAATCCAACACAGGGGCCACTCGGTACAGGGTCTTCTGTAACCCACATCCTGATTTTACCTTCCAGGGAGACTCTTGTGGACCCGCAGTTTGCGCAGCAGCACATCAGAAATATTAGGCATGACATCTAAGCCACTCTTTGACTCTTCTTCCTCAATAGCTGGGGAGAGTTCAGAAGGAAGCCCTGAAAAAAAAGTGCTTACTTATAAAATGTCTCTTTGAAATCACAGTAGTACTGTTGGCAGCTAGCTTCAGGAGCTTTGACATTTATAAGTATCTAGTTCTATGTTAAGGGCTTTTTAATTGTTATCTTACATTATTCTCACAATGAGCTAGAACTTAGTCATCCCATTTTACATGTAGATAAGCCAAGGCTCAGCAAGGTTAAGTCACTTGCTCAAGATTACAGAACTAGCAAATGGCATGGCCAGACTTCAAGGTCTACCTGCTTCAAATGTTATGTTCTTCCCTTTGCTTCCCACAGTATTAAGCTGGCAATTGGAAGCTCGTTGGCTCTTTGGCTATAATGTTTGGGAAGAAAACCTGCTCCTTGGCAGGCTTCTCAGGAGACCTGTTGTTCAATTATTCCTCCTTGGACAAATTAAAATGTTCTATATTATGTATCCTACTTAGAAATTAGCATCTGATTCCATACCCCATAGATAAGAGATTTTCCAGAGTAAACCTAAGGTTGCTAGATCTTTTACAGATCTCAGAAACATAAATGCCTCCTAGTCAACAGAGACAATGAACAGCTTTTTGTTTTTTAAACTTCTAAAACTATCTTGGGTCTGTGCTTTGAAGACAGAATGAACAAACCAAGTATTCTCTTTTCCATAAATCTTTCTCCTGTTTGAAAACAGCTCCTGTGCCTCTCTAAAGCTTCTCTTCTCCAGACTCTAGCTCCATTTTTCCAACAAGCTCACTGTGCTCCACTGTGGCCCGTGGTCTCCAGATACCATCCCATTCGTGCACACATTCTGGTTTGTTGCTGTTACAGAGGCCCAGATGTTCTCTAACAAGATCTTAGCACAGGAGGACTTTGGTAAATGTCCCTGGCATTGATGTTTGTTATTCATGCAGCATAGATTTTGTGTGCCTGACTACGGGCTTACAGTACACTTAGCATTAAGCAAAACTCTCAACCTCTTTAGTTGACCCAAATCAGTTATCCTCATCCTGTATAATGGTTACTTTCCATTTGCATGTAGAACTTCATATTTATCCATGTTTTACTCTTTCTCATGGATTTTAACCTGGTAGCTTTCCAATCTGCTCAATCATTTTCCAGGATCCTAGGCTAGGCTAGAGACCAGGACTATAGGCATAGTTGTAGCCACCTGAAGAGTTAAGACTGGGAATCATGTGAATAGAAAGAAGTCTCACCAAAGGAGACCATGAAGAGACAAGAGGCTATCTAGTTTGGCTCAAGGTAAAATATGTTTAAATGCTTTGAGCTTGCCAGTAAGAGAATGGTAGGCATGGATTCCTTGGTACTCAAGGTATCCAAGTAAGCTGGAGGATCATCTGTCAGAGATGGGTCAGTCGGCAATTCTTCTTTGGATATGAGATTCAACTAGAAGTTCTCTTAGCTACCTGTTACCTCTCTGGTTCTGTCCTGGTATTTATAGCTCTCTGACAAGGTTTCTGTGGTAAACCTTGTGGCACCCCTGGCATCATTCTACCTTTATGTATGTATCCCTACCACACTCAACAGAGAGTCAACTGAGTAGCAAGCTCCTGAGATATCTATAGGATGATTGAAACATATGAGGTCTAATAATCAAGTGAAATCCATACCAGGGTTTTTGCCTAGAAAAGTTTCCCAAAATGGTGCTTGAAGAGTAATGCCAGAATTGGTGGATTCTAGGAACCAACCACCTTCCTCCTGAATTCAACCAAATTAACAAAAAAAATTTCAGAACAAATAAAAAATACACAAGAAACTCTAAGATACAAGAAAAGGCAATAGTCTTTAAAAATAGTGACTAGAGAAAGAATAAAAATTACTAGGAATAAATGTAGAGCTTCCACCCATGATAACCCTTTCTTCTTCTCCAAAGAATCAGTACTGAAAGGAAGATGCGAGAGAAAAAATTCTTACAAAGAGTTCAATACCACAGAATAGAGAGGGAAAGGGATGGAGGGGGCAAGTAGGCAGTTGTCAGAGGAGATTCAGAAAGTTTCCCTAGAATAGAAGGTTCTCCATTCCATCTTACCAGCATTTCGAAGAGAGAAAAAACTGCCTGGGCTGCCTGCCATTTTGCTTTTCTTACTGATGAGAAGAAGAGAGGAAAGGCAGAATGATCGCACAGAGCACAGAGTGGATTTTCTTGAATGATATGAAGGGATTTACAAGGAAGGAAGACTAACGGTAAAGTAAATAAAACACGTCCCTCTGAAGGAGTGAATGGCAGGAGACACATGGAAAGCCCCAACCACCATGTTCTCCCCCGACTCCTGAAAAACAGTGGCTAAACTCCTTGGATTTGTCGTTTTTTCCTTCCTTTCTTAGCAGAGTAGCCGTTGGGAAGCATTGGGTCAAGTCTGGAAAAGAAACCTACGGACAGCTTGTCTCTACAATTCCAACCTAAATTGGTGAAACAATCTGAAACCCACTACTAACCACCTCCAAAGGAATAAGATATGCCCCTGATTTGGTATGACAAACTCATGTTTTGGACTATGAACAGAGTTACGGAAAAAGAGAAGAAACCAATTCTACAAACAGCTCTATCTTAACTTCCCCTTTTCCCCACCACCTAAGCAGTAACAAAACAAACACAAAATATACCATCCTCAACTAAAGCACTAAAGGGAAGGCTAAGAGATCCCAGCTAAGGTAGGAAGGAGTCAACAAAAACTGACCTACAATACAATATATCTAGGGAAAGGGAATCAAGGTAGAAATATACAAATCAGAAAGAAATAAAAGGAAAACAGATGGCATGGCAACTATACAAAAATACTATAGACAAAAGAGGAAGGAAGGTAGAAAGGAAGGAAAAGGGAAACGTGCAAGAGACAGATGTCAGGATGGAAACATAGTTGCAAGAAACACATCAAAAAATGCAAAAGTATGCTTCTGTGCAAAATATATACCATAAATACTTTGACTCTAGAAAAAATAAGAACCTGAAAAAAAATTAAGAAATTAGAGTTGGGATGAGAAGATCATGCAAAGATGGAAGATGATTGCTATTTAAGGAAACAAATTAAAGACCAAAATAAAAGGACTAATCAAGAAATTGGGAAATATACAACCAACCAATTTATTGGAAAAATGAAGGAATAAAGCAGATATAGCTTCAAACTGAATTAGAGGAGGGTGGTAGAGATTGAGTAATCATAATGAATGCAAAGAAGGAAAGAAAGATTGAAGTATATGGAGATAAAATAATGGACCTGGAGTTGAGACTTTGATGACCAATCTATGCATTATGTTGTCTCCGAAGTAGTGAACAAAACAAATGGAACAAAGGACATATTCAAAGATATAACAGAAGAAAAATGTTCCTCACTTGAGGGGAAAGTTGAACCCTTCAGGTTGACAGACCACATCATGTTAAAAAATATATTTAAATGCTTCATACAAAAAAAAAAAAACCCAGACATCTACATGGGAAAGTGAAGATTAAGAGGTGCTGGAAATCAGCTGGTCCCAGCTTTCTCCATAACTTTAAATACAGGGGAGCAACATCTACGCAGTTCCAAGGAAAACAGTCAACCAAGAATTTTGTAACCACACAAGCTGTCCTTCAAGAATAAGACAAAATTTTCAAACGTGATAGAACTCGGGGAACACAGCACCTCTGAACTCTTTCAGGAAAATTGTTGGAAAACAAAATCCAGCTAAACAAGACATAAATCAGAATAAATTTGGGAAAGGGACCAGTGGTGAACATGAAATCTTTTTACATTTAAGTCTAAGGCTAAATAACTGTGGAAACCATGGTTACAGAATATGGAATGTAAATGTTATAACCTTAATGATGTACAAAGAAGAATTCAAGATGTGTAGAGGTAGAAATGGAAATGTAGGAAGAAACGTGAAGGTGGGAAGATATTCGGCCATTCTCATCTTTTCCTGCAGGAAGTCAGTAGGTACCATTGTAGTGACTAAATGTTCTTATCTTCCGTATTCTTGATGTTCTGTCACTTGGTGCCTTAATCCTGGAGTGACAGCCCCTCTCAAGGCTAGCTAATTCCTAGAAACAACTCTCCTTCAAGTGTGTCTTTGAAATACAAACCAGCCAATCCAGAACCCACACCTGTAAACATCACCTTTATCAAATTCTCACACACCAAGCCAATACTCCCCCTAAATCACCCCAGGGCCAGTACCTGACAACTACGGGCCACCCTATAGCCTAAGGCCTGCCAAAATTATTCAAACTAGCCAACCCTAAACATACTCAGGATACCTACCCTGCCTCTACCTTTCCTTTCCAAGAAAACCCCAGTAAAGGCTTGGGGCCATCTCTCCCCTCACCACTTCTGCCTTCTGACCCACCCTAGCCCTTCCCCAAGGGGCTCTGTATGATGTGCCACACATCCTGCTATTAGGGATCTGTGAGTATAAACCTATTCCTTCATGAGAATCATTTGTGGGTCTCTGTGTCATACCATACCTGATTAAATAAAACAAATGCCAGTCCAAAGTTTAGATTAAATTTAAAACCTATAATGCAAAAAAACTACCTCATAATTTATAGATTTCATGCCATCCCCATCAAGCTACCAATGACTTTCTTCACAGAATTGGAAAAAATACTTTAAAGTTCATGTGGAACCGAAAAAGAGCCTGCATTGCCAAGACAATCCTAAGCCAAAAGAACAAAGCTGGAGGCATCACGCTGTCTGACTTCAAACTATACTACAAGGCTACAGTAACCAAAACAGCATGGTACTGGTACCAAAACAGAGATATAGACCAATGGAGCAGAACAAAGCCCTCAGAAATAATACCACACATCTACAACCATCTGATCTTTGACAAACCTGACAAAAACAAGAAATGGGGAAAGGAGTCCTATTTAATAAATGGTGCTGGGAAAACTGGCTAGCCATATGTAGAAAGCTGAAACTGGATCCCTTCCTTACACCTTATACAAAAATTAATTCAAGATCAATTAAGGACTTCAATGTTAGACCTAAAACCTAAAAACCCTAGAAGAAAACCTAGGCAATACCATTCAGGACATAGGCATGGGCAAGGACTTCATGTCTAAAACACCAAAAGCAATGGCAACAAAAGCCAAAATTGACAAATGGGATCTAATTAAAGAGCTTCTGCACAGCAAAAGAAACTACCGTCAGAGTGAACAGGCAACCTACAGAATGGGAGAAAATTTTTGCAATCTACTCATCTGACAAAGGGCTAATATCCAGAATCTACAAAGAACTCAAACAAATTTACAGGAAAAAAACAACCCCATCAAAAAGTGGGCAAAGGATATGAACAGACACTTCTCAAAAGAAGACATTTATGCAGCCAACAGACACATGGAAAAATGCTCATTATCACTGGCCATCAGAGAAATGCAAATCAAAACCACAATGAGATATCATCTCACCCCAGTTAGAATGGTGATCATTAAAAAGTCAGGAAACAACAGGTGCTGGAGAGGATATGGAGAAATAGGAACACTTTTACACTGTTGGTGGGACTATAAACTGGTTCAACCATTGTGGAAGACAGTGTGGCGATTCCTCAAGGATCTAGAAGTAGAAATACCATTTGACCCAGCCATCCCATTACTGGGTATATACCCAAAGGATTATAAATCATGCTGTTATAAAGACACATGCACACATATGTTTATTGCGGCACTATTCACAATAGCAAAGACTTGGAACCAACCCAAATGTCCATCAATGATAGACTGGATTAAGAAAATGTGGCACATATACACCATGGAATACTATGCACCCATAAAAAAGGATGAGTTCATGTCCTTTGTAGGGACGTGGATGAAGCTGGAAACCATCATTCTCAGCAAACTATCGCAGGGACAAAAAACCAAACACCGCATGTGCTCACTCATAGGTGGGAATTGAACAATGAGAACACTTGGACACAGGAAGGGGAACATCACACACCGGGGCCTGTGGTGGGGTCCGGGGGATAGGGGAGGGATAGCATTAGTAGATATACCTAATGTCAATGACAAGTTAATGGGTGCAGCACACCAACATGGCACATGTATACATATGTAACAAACTTGCACGTTGTGCACATGTACCTTAGAACTTAAAGTATAATAATAATAAAAAAGTATATTACTAAGTGAAAAAAGCAAGGTTTGGAACACCTTGTATAATATACTATCATTTATGTTAAAAAAATCCACTTTTGGCCGGGCGCGGTGGCTCTCGCCTGTAATCCCAGCCCTTTGGGAGGCCGAGACGGGTGGATCACGAGGTCAGGACATCGAGACCATCCTGGCTAACGTGGTGAAACCCTAGCTCTACTAAAAATACAAAAAATTAGCCCGGCGTGGTGGCGAGCGCCTCTAGTCCTGGCTGAGGCAGGAGAGCGGCGTGAATCCGGGAGGTGGAGCTTGCAGTGAGCTGAGATGGCACCACTGCACTCCAACCTGGGTGACAGTGAGACTCCATCTCAAAAAAAAAAAAAAGAAAAATCCACTTTTACATATATGTCTATATTTGGAAATGCTTGGAATATATCTAGAAGTTACACTAAAACATAGTGACAGTGGTTGCTTCTGCTACTGGGGGACAGAGATGTAATGAGACTTACTTTTTCCTATGTCTCATTTTGTACTTTTTGAATTTTGTACTATGGACATTATTATTTATAAAAATTGAATTAAAACTCATACCAAAGCAAAAAAAAAAAAAAAAACTACCTCAGTAACTGCAAACCCTTTATGCATTTCATAATACATTTTTTATACTTTTAGAAACCAATTTCTCTTCTTTGGAGGAAGCAGTTACCAAAATTCAGCAAGTCTTATAGTTTCACTTCAAGTTCAATTAAATTCTAATAGTTTTAATTTCAAACAAGTATATCTAGTATAATCTCCCTCTTTTTCCCGTCCTCCTTCTGTATTACTGGGGAAGGAGGTGTTTAGTGTAAGCTATTTTTACTTTCTTCCTTGTATTTTTCACTATTGGTTGAATTTTTAGATATGAACATAAGCCACTTTCAACAAAAAGTAATAAATTTATTTTCAAATATATCTCCCAGGACTA
Source organism: Gorilla gorilla gorilla (assembly GCF_029281585.2). Taxonomy (NCBI): domain Eukaryota; kingdom Metazoa; phylum Chordata; class Mammalia; order Primates; family Hominidae; genus Gorilla; species Gorilla gorilla. The sequence continues at coordinate 17,005,783 of NC_073233.2, forward strand.
GCTCATTCCAATGAAAATATTTGTTTCTGACCATGTCAGGGACTTGGAAAAATTACTTTTGGAGCTCTGGTTAAAGATGCTCTGAGTCCCAGGATGGTTCCTAAAAGTCAAAGCTGCTAGTTGGGGATAAACTTTTTTTACCTCTTTCTTCTCAGGGAGGCCTCTTTCCTGCCCAAGACCTGAGGCTCTGAGTCTAGACTGGGGGTTTTGGAAGGACTGTCCATTCGATGTACTTCTCTGCCTCAGCCTATGTGTCCCTCAAAATCCAGGTCCAGATAGCCAACTACCTTCTAGACGTTGCCACCTGGTTAAGGAGAATAAAAATCATTTCAAGAGCCACCATTTACTGAACATCAACTATGCAGTAGATACACTTTGTCATTTCTTACAATAGTACTGCAAATAAAAAATAGCTTAAACACCTCCTTCCCCACAAATACAGAAGGAGCAAGGGAAAAAGAGGGAGATTATACTAGATATACTTTTTTGAAATTAAAAGTATTAGAGTTTAATTGAACTTGAAGTGAAGTGAAACTGTAGGACCTGCTGAATTTTGGTAATTGCTTCCTCCAAAGAAGAGAAATTGGTTTCTAAAAGTACAAAGAATGTATTATGAAATGCATTTTCTGGAGAAACTGAAGCTCAGCTGAGTTAAAGTGATTTACTAGGGTCCAGCTTATCAGCAGTACAGCCAGAATGCAAAACCGGGTTTGTCTGTTGCATTCAAGCTGCTTTCCGTGGGCATTTGACATGTCCAAACTCAAATTCACTGTCTTCCTTCTCAAGCAAACTCCTCCTCCTGTCTCACAATTCATCACCTTCACAGCCATGCAGACAGGTGCCTGGTGGTATTACTGGTCTGCCTCTCAACTCCATCTCCTCATCAAGTCCTGACAAGCTGATCTCCAACAGCTGTCAAACTATCCTGTCCACATTTACTACCACCTCATTACCTCTCACCAGGCTATTTCCCTATCCTTTTACCTGGTGTCTCCCTGTCTCTAGCCTCTCCTGTTTCAGGCCAGCTCTCATAATCTGTCCAGAAGACTTATTCTAAAATATAGATTTGATCCTGATGCTTCCTTACCTGCAGGCTTCTCTTTCCAAAGTGTCCTAAATGAAACTCAAACTCATTAATTGGCCTTCAAAGCCTTCAGTTTCCTTGGTCTCAGCCCACTGTTCCCACCTTGTTGCCCATCTCTCTGGGACGTGTAGCTCACACTTAGTTCACATGACATTCCTTCTGTTCCTGAAGTATGCCAAGCACTAGAAGATGCCTACATGCTTTTGCTTCTGCTGTCCCCCTGCTTGGGATGACTTTCTCTTCCCCAGCTCAAGGTGGCTCCTCCTGAAAACCTTCCCTGACTCAACCCCACTGAGCTAGCTGCTTCTTCCTCTTTGTTCCCAGGTACTTTATGGCCTGTTAAAATTTTATCACAATTTATCGTAGTGACTTTGTCTATTCTTATGTTTCCTCTCCTAGACAGTGAGCTTATTCGTTCATACATTTGTTTAATGTTTATTGAGTGTTTACTATGTCCCTGGCAATGAGCTGGGAGCTAAGGATACAATGCTAAGCAAAACTGACATGCCACATCCTCTGGAGCTCATTATTCAGGGGGACAGGGATTAATCAGAGAAACATCCAAACAATTTCACACTGAGAGATTTTACAAAGGAGAAGGGATCCGAAGGTACCAGCAAACCCTTCCCAAGAAAAGTGACATGAGCAGATATCTAAAGATTGAGTTGGGAGTTCATTAGGCAAAGAGGGAGAGAGGAAGAACATTCCATGCAGAAGACAGAATGTGCCATGCGTAAGAAGAGGAAAGAATGAGCTGCCGAAGGCAGGCCAAAATATTGTGAGTGAGAGTGAGTGTGGCCCTAGAATATGCTGGGGAAGTGGGTGGGGTTAACTATTCAGGGCCTTGTAGGTTCTACTGAGGATTCAAATGCTCTTCCTAAGAGCAGAATGAAGCCTCTGAAGATGCTGAAAACAGATTTGCCTTCTAGAGATCCCTGCGGCTGCTGTGTTGGCCATGGTGTGAGCTGGGTTGGGGGTTGGGAGTGCAGGGAGAGGGGACCAGGTTGCAGGCTGTTGAGTTAGCCAAGGGGACTGATAATGGTAGCTGGGACAAGGCCTTCTCCCTGATGGTAGGGCCTGAACCTTTTTCACTTAATGCATCCCCAGCACACAGCCTAAGAACTGGCCCACAGTCAGTCTCACATATTTGGCTTGAAATAACCTGCAACTGATCAAAGATCAAAACAGCTTACAATATAGTTCCTGAGAAGGGAACTGATTGGGTTGTTGGAAAGACTAGATGCAGCACAGAAATGAGCTTCCCAGTCCTCACAAACTGAAGGAGAGCCAAAATTCTTCAGACTCCAGAATGTTCTGATAAGTATCTTTTCCCATTTCTCAAAGGAACAGCCAACAACCATCATAAGAGACTGGATTTTTCCCCATGAGTTCATATGCAGGGCTGTATTTAGTGCCTATAAATACAATCTGAGCCAGCTCTCATAAAATGATCCCAAAGCCTTTTATCCTGGGTATGGGAGGGGATGGGGCTCTTTGATGGGGCTTTCAGAATATAAGAAAAGAAAGTCACAAGTCTGCAAGTATTCATTAAACACGGAGGGTTGCCCACCACATCTCTAGCACTGTGGAGCACAGTGTACGAGAATATCCCATTTGGTTGGCAAGATAGAGTTCTACAACCTAAATGACAGAAATGAAAATGTATGCCAGGTTCCTGCTGGAATAAAGACCAGTATCACATGCAAACATTACAGCAGCTTAGTGAAGTAGGTACTGTTATTAACCTCCTTTAAAAGATGAACAAACTGAAGCGTGGAGAGAATTAGAACCTTGACCAAGGCTATGCAGCTGGTAAGTGATGAAGTCTGAGCTCTTAAGCATCCAGACCCTAGAACTGAGAGAAAATGAGAGGGAGTGTATATTGTTGGACACTGACCATGGTTAATTTTATTTTTAAAATTTGGTGCTTATAGGAGTCAAATTCATTTGCCTGATAATTTTACTTCTAAGATCCATCTTATGCCCTATTAATATTGGATAATAAAGTTTTGCTGTAGGTAGTGGATGTCTAAATTGGTACAATTTTGTAAGCTAATCTGGCAGTGTGCACATATACATTTAAAAGTAAATACTTTTAACCAATCAATTGCAAGTCTAGAATAGTAGCCCATGGAAAAAACAGATTTCTATAAAGATCTATGTAAGATAGTATTCATTATAACAGTGTTTTTAATAGAGAAAAAAAGTGGAAATATTATTACAACTGGGGAGAAGTAGTATTTTTATAATGAATGAAATAATAGAAGACTTCTCAAAGGGAAAGATAGGCAAACATGATTATGTAAAATCTTTACAACTCCTCTAAAATAACACAAAACATATTAAAAAGCAAAAAAAAAATGATTGAATGAAAATATATTAAAATACAGCTCCCCCAAAAGAAAGAAAGCCAATTAAGGGCTAATATCTATAATGTATCAAGTTTACATATATTACCAACAAAAAACAAACAAATCAATGAAAAACCCCAGACCTAAATGGATACACGGGCAAAGATGTAAGAAGTTAATTCACCCAGTAAGAAAACAAAGTGACTATTTTAACATTTTAAGTTTGAGCTTCCTAGCAAATTAATTGAAATAATAATGAAACTTCACACTAATAATAATAAACTTAAAACAATGACAATTATTGATTATTCTTACTATATTCTGAATAATAAGGAGCAGAAGCAAACACCAGTGTGGGTAATGCGTAAGAGAAAGATGTCCATTCAATCTTTGTCAGTAGCGTTATTCATTGTAAGTAATTTGGGAAATGCAAATGTTTCCACTCTTTAACCTTGTGATTCTCAAGTCTGAACATTTATCTCAAGGGAATGATTTAAAGGAAGAAAGAAGAACAACTAACGGTCCATAATTGTTTATACTAGCATTGTTAATCCTAGTTCAAAGAACAATAGATATGTCAATACAAGAGGAATTATGCACCCATTAAATCATAACTGAGGAGAAATTGCTGAGTATAAAATAACAAGTAAAAAAAAGAAGCTGTATCTATTCATCAAATCAACTGAAAACATTATAAATATGGGCAAATATTGCAAAGAAGAAAAATTGTTAGTTTTTCAGAATTGATGGGGTTGTGGGTGAAATTTTAAAGTGTTTTTTCCAGTGTTTTAAATATGCTTTAGTAAATTTAAAATTATAATTAGAGAAGTATATGCTGCATTTTCAAAAGATCTCTCTAAAGATGGTTATTTAAAATATTTTGCCCTTGGGAAAAAACACTGTTTGAAATTTTACTTCTGGGAACCTTCTTATTAATGCTGAATAAATAGGTAGGTGTAAGTTACTACAGTTCAGACCAGGGGCTTCCACCATTGTTAGTGACATCCTGGACACATTCACCCAAGAATCCACAGGGCTGTTATGCTGAGACTGGCCCCCAGCAGCTTGAAGCGGGGCAAGGATTTTCAAATGGTGCTCTGTGAAGCCTGGGTCCCTGGAGGTACCTTGGGCCCACAGTCTCAGAAGATGAAGGATCCAAGCCCTTCTATCCCCTTCAACCAGAGCAGCCCCACTTGCATCTCCCCAACACACTGGCCTCCTACAGATCGGCTTGTCTGAAATGTTGTGCAGCTTAAAAAAAGTTTTAAAACTGTTCATGAGATGGCCAAACCATGAGATTTGGAGTCAGGAGATCCTTGGGCCTCAGTTTCCTCAACTATAAGAGCAAGAATCCCTGCCCCTCTTAGCTGACTGGGAAGATTACATAAAATCAGAGGTAACAAAATGGTTTATACTGTGGAAAATGCTATGGGAAGTTTATTAATTAAGATTGAATTAAAAGGACTAGGTGACACGGATGAACCTTGAAGATGTTTTACTAATTGAAATGAGCTCGACACAAAAGGACAGATACTGTATGATTCCATTTCTAGGAGGGATCTAGAAGAGTCAAATACATAGAGACAGAAAGTAGAAGGTGATCACCAGGGGCTGGGGAGGAAGGGAATAAAGAGTTATTGTTTTAATGAGTATGGCGTTTCAGTTTGCAATGATGAAAAAGTTCTAGAAATGGATAGTGGTGATGGCTGCATAAAATGAATGTACTTACTGCCACTGAACTGTATACTTAAAAATGGCTAAAATGGCAAGTTGAATGTTATATATATTTACAATAAAAAATAGTCCCCCACCCCCTCTGAAAAAGGGAGTACTATATAGAGTAAAATACAAAAGAAAGTCAAGAAAGTAGAAGATTGCAGAGCTGGTGGGACTAACCCACTGCTTTAAGGAAAAGGTACCATATGATTCAGAGAGGAGGGAGATAGCCCAGCAGGAGGGAGATGCCGCGGGGACAGAGGCACAGAGGTTAGAGGGTGAGTGGCCACAGAGAAGAGGCTCTGGGAAGAGGGAAGAGCCAGGAGCCTGGCCTGTTGGAAACACTCATTCCTCTCCACTCATCCATGCCTCTTTGCCCACCTCATGGCACTATGGTTACAGTTACAAATTATTTTCACGTACCTATCTCAACGCTCCTGCCACATCTTTTTAAAAATGTTTCTTTTGAGACAGGATCTCACTCTACCCCAGAGCGAGACCCTAGAGTACAGTGGCACGATCACAGTTCACTGCAGCCTTGACCTCCCAGGCTCAAGCGATCCTCCCACCTCAGCCTCCCGGGTAGCTGGGACTACAGGTGTGTGTCACCATGCCCAGGTAATTTTTGTATTTTTTGTAGAGATGGGGCTTCATCATGCTTCCCAGACTGGTCTCAAAGTCCTCAGCTCAAGCAAGCCACCTCCCTCCCAAAGTGCTGGGATTACAGGTTCACCTAGCCCCCTGCCACATCTCATACAATTTCATTCGTTCATTCAACAAATACCTATGCAGGCCCTAGTAGTGCCAGGCATTGTTGTAAGCAGTGGACACACACACACACTCTCCTGCCCTTGGGGGCTTCTTCTCTAGGGATAATAGCTGACACCTAGATAACACCTGTCATGTACCAGGTATTGTTTTAGGTACTTTATAGATATTAGCTGCTTTAATCTCCATAATCACCTAAGAAGGCAGGTACTGTTCTTAGCCTGGTTTTACATGCCCAGGGAGGTTGAATAGCTTGCCCAGGTCACCTGAGTGGTAGCAGGGCTTACAGTTCCAACTTGCGGTGGGGCTCGACATACTCATGCGGAAGAATGGGGCCGGGAAGGGTGTTGGGGGCACTGGGAGCAGGGCTGGACTTGCCCAGCTAGATCTAGAGGGGTCAGAACCCTACTGAGAACATCGGCAGAGGTGAGTGCAGAGAGGGAGGCAGTGCGGGGGCTGAAGCCTCATTTTCAGAACCATTTTCCCCACCATGGTTCTGGCAGAAGGTGGACAAGGAACCAGAGGCTTGGAGGAAGGGGCCTGCAGCTACCCAGCAGGGCAGGGCTAGGGTATGGACTTTGTGGTGACAGCAGATTAGTAAGCAAGAGATGGCCGTGATGCCTTGAAAAGAGGAACTCTTCAATTTGGGCAGCTTCCTGGGTGTACGAGGAAAAGGAAGTGTCAAAAGTTCAGGCCTGAGGCACCCTTCCAGGCCCACTAGATGCCAGCATGGCTTAGGGAGGGCTGACAGCGAGGACTGGGGGCTGGTTGGAAGGAGGCAGGTTTGGAGGTGCTGAAGGGGCAGAAGACACAATCGGATTCATTCATTCACCTGCAAATGTTTCCTGAGGAAGACACAGGAAGTCTTGTGTTTACACATTCACCTTCCTTGATCTGGCACAGACAAATCAGCACTTGCTGAGAGAGCATCTGCCCCAATCCCACCTACCTTTTTCCTGCTCAGCTGCTTCACTAAGGTCTGGAAGCTTGAGCCCCACTAAGTTCTGATTTCTCATCAGGATGTGCTCCTTTGTGGTAAAAGAAAGAGACAACAATTTCAGATGATGACACTGGGCTGGGCTGTTCTCTTGGCTCTGTCTATGGTTCTGCGACCACTATCGTAGGTGGGAAAGTGGGGCAGCCTGAGAGGTGGGTGGGCAGGCACGGCATGGTGAGGCCTGAGAAGCACCAGGAAATAGTTCCTCTCCCAGTCCGTGAAGGTGCCTGAAACACCGTCAGCACCACTTTCCATGGGTCAGGGACTACCCTTGGCATGGTCTTTTTAAACAAGTCTGTGGGCTTCAGGGTAAATGAACTGCTTGGCCTCACTGTGGCTGAGGTTTGCAAAGGACACACAGGGGCAGAACTAAGGGCTCTGGGACAGGAGGGTCCCCTGGGTGTGTATGGCGCTGCTCCTGGAAACAGCTTTGGCGATCTCATGGCTGGCTGGATCTTCCTGCCCTGTCATTCCGGGCAGTGACTGCTCACTTCCAGGAGCTGCGATTGCCCCACACACTCGGGTCATCAATGGCCTTTTATGGCACCTCTTGAGTTTTTAAACTCTCCAGAAAAGTGAGGCCTGAGAATTGCTGGCTTAGGGCCTCAGCTGGCAGAGCCCGGGGAGAGATGGGATGTGGCCCAAGTGGGCTCACACCTGCTCTAAGCCAATTAGCACCAGACCAAGGACCTGAGTGGAGGCACCTGGCAGAGCTCCTTGCCCCTGTGACTTATGGATCTTCAGTCTGCTGTGTGGCAGAGGGCACTTGGGAATGGTTTGTCCCCCGAGAAGGGAGGAAAGGAAGGGGCCAGCAGAGGGTGCTCATGATCCAAGTGGAAGTCATGGTCAAGGACCCTTTACCCATTTGGTTAGCAAGCCAGAGGCCCACAGCCCATCAGCTTCAGCACACTGGAGTCGGGTAGGGGCTGGGCACTCAGGTGCCAGGGTAGTGGTTAATGACATGGGGCCTCCAGGTTCCCTGTAACTTCTCTGGGTGGGCGAAATCTGCAGGAGTGTAGGGAGTGAGGAGGCTCTGATAACCAGAGGCCCATGAAGGCAAATCCCTGGCTATCGGCCCCTTGGCTCCAACTTCCGCTAGAGATCTGGGACTGTGGCAACTCCTCTGGGCCCTGTGCTGTTTGATCCACTAGTTAGTTGGGTCTTTCTGACTAGGAAGAGTTTTGTGTGTAAAATGTTAACATCAGCAGCCACGCCCCAGCTCCCCTGAGCCTCCAGTTCAGAGCATCATGAAGGTTTCTGAATAGGATAGTGGCCAGCATTGGAATGTGTCCCTGCCAGCACAGAAATCCCCTCAATTGTGCTTGAGTGCTATCAGGCACCTTCTTTTCTTCCCTGCCCCACATTTCCCTCTGTAGAGGAGCCAGGAGAAGCCTCCTGCTCTGAGGGTGCTGGGCCTCACTCTGTGGAATCCAGGTGCCTTGGTTTATATTCCAAGTGGGCCTTCTGGAGGAGACAGGACTGGTCAGGATTGCTTTGTCCTGTTATCTGGTCTCTATCTCTGGATGCCCCCAATCATACCCTGCATAGGGTGGCAACCCCACGGGAGACCGCTGTGCCTGGTTTGATGGCCAACAGAAGCTGAGGGGACACCATGGGCACTGGAAGAAACGCCATGGGCGGAGCAGCCGTCACACTTGCAGATGGACTTAAAGCTTTTGTTAACAGGCATCAGGAAGGAAGGCTTGGGGGCATCACAAAGGAAATCACTATTTCACCCTTGCTAGCTAATCCTAGGCATGACTGGGCACTCCATCAAGGGATTCCTGTTTATGAGCCACTGACTCCGGTTGGAGGAGGAAAGCAGCCCAGGACTGAGGGGCCCACATGTCCCTCCACACGTCTGCCTTCCCCTGAGATGTGGCTTTGTGTGGCAGCTAGATTTTAGACTGAGCTCTGCCTGGTAACTGGCATTAAAAAACACCTAAAACTGGTATTTAGGAAAGAGATGCCACATAAATAGGCCTGACTTCTCAGAGTGGGAAAATTTACGCCCTCACAAGGCCCAAGTCCAGGCCAGAGCTGCCCTGGCCAGGGGCCCAGACTCAGCCCTGAGGTCTTCAGCCCAGGGAGTACCTGGAGTACACACTCTGCCCAGCTGGCCCCCAGGAACCCACCTCTCGGAGCTTGGTCAGTTTCTGCATCCGCACGGGCTGCACTTGTATCTGAAAGTCTTTGAGACCAGGGGCCTTGGCCAGCTTGCCGCCGGCCTTGACTGCAAAACGCTTTTCTTCCTCTGCCAGTGGCAGCTTGGCAAGCACTTTCTGCAGCCGGGGGCCAGGTTCTTCAGGGCCACTGTCCCAGGAGAGCCCTCGCAGCAGCGGGGGCCGGGACACAGTGGGTGGAAGCTCAGCTTTGGAGCCAGCCTTGGGCCCCATCGGCTCTCCAGCTGGGCCTCTCCCCTGGGAGGCTGGGGGACCCACTCCTGCCGCATCCTGGGTTGGACTTCTCGGCAGAGGGCTGCCCTCCCAGCCTGTTTTCAAGAGCTGCTTCCCCAGCTCGCTCTCCACGGGGCCAGGCTGAGGGCTGTTCAGGGCCATTTTCCCACTGCTGTTTGTAACAGGAGCTAGGCCTTTGGGTGTGGTCTCGGGGTACTGGAGGGGATCGAAGTTTTCCTTTTGTTCTATTGCAATCTCTTTGGACTTCTCAACTGGAGGAGGACGAGGGGCCAGCCTGCCCTGAGACACTTTCCTCTGGTCATTCTGCTTCCTGTCAGCTAGCCCTTTGGGGACGTTCTGTAAAAGACAAAACAGAGCTGGAACCCTCGGGGGCAGGTTGAGGGGAAACAGGTGAGGCCACTTCTGCTGTGGAGTCTCTGCCCCCACACACCTTGCCAAGGGGCCCATTTGTATAAGTGTGTATGGGGTATGAGTGGACGATGTGGAAGGAGAGGGCTTCTGCCCGAGGTTTGTGAAACAGACAGGAAAATGGAACCTGCAATCCAAAACCAGCCAAGAATTTCCCAAGGGATAGGAGCTGAGGAAACTTGAATAGAAGGCAGCTTTGGCCCTAACTCAGTTGCCCCAGATCTAGCCTTGGTGCTGCTTAGCAAGGCCCTTAACTCTTAGGGACCCAGGTTTGTGAACCCTCTGAAATTATGTATGTGTATGTCTGTGTGTGGAGAGGTGTTTTTCTAGGAAAAACATCCACAGCTTTCAACAATTTCTCAGAGTTCCATGATCCAAAGAGGTTAGGGATCATTGGATGGGGTGATTCTTGCAAAGGTGATGTCTTCCTGCTCAGAAGCTCTAAGATTCTGCAGTGTTAGTTTACTTTGTTCATTCCCCAAGGGAAACCTGGGCCGTGAGCAGCACGTGGGTCTGCGGGTCTGTGTGGCTGCCTCGTGTGTGCTGAGACTCTTCCAGAGGACTGTATCCCAGACCCAGTTCCAGGTGACACTAAATTCTACTGCTGCCCTTGAAACACTGAGCACGTGGGCCCCTCGCTGTGAGCAGGGTGGGGCACTTCTGTTGCTCATCAACAAAGATGAGGTTTTCCTGGCTTCCCCAGACAGAATCCCAGGCAGGGGCTGGCGCTTTCCTGCCCTTTTCACTGGAGCTGACAGGAGCCACAGTCTCACCTGGCCTGGAGGTCCCCCTTGTCTCCAACCAGCAGCCTGACTGGGGGTCAGCGCTGTGAGTATTGCCTCCACGGAGTTCACCCCCCTGAATCCTGCCTCCCCACCCCTCCACCTTAGACTTCTAGTCACTATAAGGCAGGGGAATCTGCTGTTTCCCCAGCCCTGACCCTCCACTCATACGTGTGCATGCACACACACTTGAAGGCTGCCCAGGAGCCAGCCTAGGCTTCTAGGAGACTGTGCCCCCCACACTCAAATCATCCAAAGGGAGCAAAGCTCAAACTCACAGGCTCGCCAGGGTGAGGTGAAGAGACGTCGGCCTCATCCCCCTTCTGCTGGAGAAGGTGAACAGGAGTCAGTCAGCAATGGGAAGAGACCGTGTTTCCTCTTGAAATATCCCCAAGGAGGCCCCCTAGCAGTGGTGTTCATGCCCTCCACCCAGCACCCTCATCTCCAGTGGGTCACGAAGGGCCTCCTGGTGTTCGGGGTAAGGGGAGAGACCCATTGGCATAGAAACAGCACAGCAGGTGGGGGGTCCTGTCACCTGTGGTGGTGCTCCAGGCAGAGGGGATGGCGGGCCACTGCACACATCCAAACCTGGAAGGGTCCAGACACTAGTGAGTGAGGCCCAGCAGCCCAGGCCCTCAGCTGTGCTTTCAGCCACATCTCCCTCCCCAGGCTATCCTCCCTTTGCAATCTCAGGCCTGGAAGATTTGCTGACTACCTCCCGTGTGCCAGGTTCTCAGGTGGGCCCTCACAGAATGTTCACAGAGACCACAGGAGGAAACTGAGGCACAGGGAAATCAAAGTCTTATGGCCAGGAAATGTCAGCACTGAAATTTGGGCCCAGGCTGCCTGGCCCCGACCTGAGCGTGCCCCGCCGCACTGATGAGGGCCGGCTGCCCTTCCTGGCACCCTCCCCCTTTCCTTGTTGGCTGGAGGGTGTGGCTCTGGGTACAGCCTAATGAAAGGGAAGAAGTCAGACCCCAAAGGGGCCTTTCCGTATAAGCTCTTGAGGGCTTCTCTGAGCCTCCCTCAGCCTGAGAGGCTGTCCTAGTCCCCTTTCCCACCCAGCCTTCCTGACCCTGGGGTACACCTGCCTCCCGACACGAGCCCAAGACGCTAACAGAAAGTCTATCTGCCCCCTCTGGGTGGCCCAGCAAATGCCCCCTGGAGAGGGGTCTTGCTGTGGGTGTGAAGGGGCCATCAGAGTTCTTGAAGGGGAAGCCTGCAGGCTGGGAGGCACGCTGATCTGTCCAGGCTGAGCTGCCACCCAGAGCGAGAGGCAGGGCAGGAAGTCCCCGGGCAGCTGGGCCTCACCTGGCGGGGTGGGGACTGTAAGCGAGTTGCTTCGAGAGGATGTGGGAGAAGCGCTGGGGCTGAGGTTCGGGGAAACAGCTGTGAAGACAGACACAAATCGGCTGGCATTCATGAAGGTGTAGGACTTCAACCTGGCAAAGGCATCCTTTTAGGTATTCCCAGGCCCTGGGAACTGGGTCTGCCTTGCTGGGCTCAGGGACTGATGGTGGACTGCCATATGATGCTCCTGTTACAGCCCAACCCCTCCCTGCTGCTGCTCAAGAGATGGGTGCCCTCAGGCCATTTGGGGGTTCGAGGATAGAGTCACACTTCTCAGCCTGCCCGGCCTGACCTCAAGGCACTGTCCAGAAACTGAGGCCTGGCGTTGGTTGGCAGGTACAGCTCCAGAGGCTGCTCCTTCTAGACTTCCCAGGGTGGCCCTGACTTCAAAAGCTCCCCTTGTCCTCCTAAGTACACTTACACACTTGCCCAACTTTTTGCTCAGGAAGAAAAGTGACTCTAGCATAGAGGAAGCAGGAGGATTTCTGGGCCCAGGAAAACCTTCCCTCTAACCCAGAAATTCCCCAAAGACCATCTCCCCTTCCCCAGAGGGCCTAGGATCCTTCCCAGCACCCACAGAGATCAAGGGAAGGGAGCCCAGGACAGAATCCTGACCTCTGCTGAGGAGAGCAGGTGAGTCCAAGGTGACCTCCTCGGAGGTGAGACGCCCACTGCAGCTGGTGCCAGGCCCTTCCCTCCCGACCCTAGAGGGGCTTGGGGCAGCCACCTGTACATCCTGGCCCACCCTACCTGATGGGGAGTCTCCGGGACTGCTCCTGGACTTCCTCCCACGGCGGGTCAGGAATCGCTCACTCACCAACTTGGCTTCTTCCAGCAGCGCCAGGTTTTTCTTCTTGTCCTCCTCTGAGATGCTGATGTCTGGCAGCTGGTCATTCACCAGGTCAATGATGTGCCCCGCGGGGTCTGCAGAAGGAGGGTGAGCTGGGGTGAGAGCCACTGCATCCGTGGCCCCAGGCTGAGGTCATGCCATACCATTCCTCATCCCAGGGACTCTGCCCACAGCTGACCCAGCCAGCCAAACCTCAGCCCAGTGCCATCAAGAGGGTTGCATGGGGACAGACAGTGGCTTCCTCTGCAGGCCTGGCCCCTATGGCTTATGGCCTGTGGTCCTCCATCACAAATGGTCCTGGAGCCATCTCAGGTTCCCAGAATTTTCCTAAACTCTGTCAGGAAGGGAAGGCCACCCAGGAGCCCTACCTCCAGCACCATCTGCGCCCCCAGTGCATTCTTGCTTCTGGCCTGTTTCTTTCACAAGCTAATGCGCTTAAGGTTTGTGAATAAAAGAAGGAGACCAAAGATCATTGGCCACGGCCACAACCCCGTGGCCACCTTCCCTCCAGTCACATTGTTCACCCCATTTTTCTCCAAAACTGCCCCTCTGGATGAGGTGGGTGAACGGCACCACCTCTCACCTGGCTGCTCAGGATCACAGGAGTCACTCCCCACTTCTCCCTCTTCCTCCCTCCCCCAACATCCAATCAGTTGATCAAGTCCTCCCTGCATTTACCTATAAACATCTCTGGAGCCTGTTCCTCATCTCCATTCTTGCTCATTAGCTCTTTTTTTTTTTTTCTTTTTTTGAGACAGAGTCTCACTGTGTGGCCCAGGCTGGAGTGCAGTGGCACAATCTCTGCTCACTGCAACCTCTGCCTCCTGGGTTCAAGTGATTCTCCTGCCTCAGCCTCGCTCTTACTTGTTAGCTCTTTCCTGGACAATTATGTCTTCTACCTAAGAGGTCCCTGCCCTCAGGCGAGCTCCTCCATCCCATCCCCCACTGCCTATCAGAGTGGCTATCAGAGCCACATCTGGCCATGCCATTCTCCACCTCATCTCATGGGGATTTCTCATGCTCCTCAGTGTGGTATCCAAACCCTAAAGTGGGCTCAGCCAGTCTTGCCGGCCCCACATACTCCTCCCAAGTCCCTCCACTTCAGCTGTGCCTGCAGTGAACAGCTCCCACTTCGCCTCCATCAGGTTCCATTCGTCTTTGGGCAGCAGATCCTTGGTTTTCACTTGGTAAAAACCTCTCTGATTCCCCATTAGCTAACCCCCCTCCCCTGTGCCAAGAGTGGGAATGTGGACTAGTCTTGGCCAATCAATGAACAGAATCCCCTTGGCCACAGGGATTGGCTCAGGGATGGCCATGTGAAGCCACTGAGAGGCAATCCTGGTGTGGAGTATATGGGGAAGAAGAACTCTCCACTGATGGCGCGTAAGCTTGGAGTTGCTGGTAGCTATTGGCTACCATGTGTTGAAGAGTCTGCCAAGAAGAAAGCTAACACACGAGAAAAAAGGTTCAAGAGATGGAATGGGACAATTGCTAATAACCCACTTTGAGCACCTGGATCCAGCACTACCTGAAATCACAAGCCCTGGCTTTTGTAAATTTTTTTTGGGCGTGAGGTAGTTTGAGTTGGGTTTCTATCATTTGAAAAAGTCCCAATTGGTACACATGGCAGAGTTTCAGTTGCCAGCAACATGCTCCAGGGAGGTTCCTGCTCTTTCAGTGTGTTTCCTATTCCCCCTGGAATGCCTTTCCTCCCTCGCCTATCTGTCCAGCTCTCTAAGGCACAACTCAAATGCCACCTCCTCTGGAATACCTTCCTAAAACTTCCTCTCCTCAGAGAGACTCGGTCCCCTTCTTGCCTTGGCTGGCCTAGCTCTTCTGTGCAGTCTCTTATCATGCAGTGTCCCAATTATCTGTTCATTTCTCAGTCTCTTCATAGTCTATGAGCAGCATGAAGGCAGGGACCAACTCTATATGAGATCTATGTTCCAACAGCCCAGGGCAGATCGTGAGCCACCATCTGGGGATGAGCAGATGACCAGGGCAGCCGGCCTTACACTCAGGCACCTACTCCAACCTGGATGTGGGCCTCTTTAGCAGAGGCTGGAGGACTCTGCCCCCTAAACCCCAGAAATGAGCTTCACTCAGCTGTTCTTTCTTTCTTTGACTTCTGCATCTTCCTCTTCATGCCCTGGTCTTGTCTTTTGAGCAATGAAAACTGAATTAAATATGCTTCTCCTAGACCCAGACACGGAGGGGCTGATCTACCCTGTCCTGTTGGGCTTATCGGGAGGGAGCGCCTTGAAGAGCAGGAGAGAGGAAGGAGTCAAGCCCAGCCACACTGCCAGACCTCAGTCTTTCTACTCAACATGCCTTAGATTGCCCTGGTCCTTACCCACAGATGTCAGGGAGGCAGTGGACACCTTCAAGTGTCGGTGAGAAAGCCTCTTGTGGGGACTGTGAACTCTGAAAGACAGAACAGTCATCTTGTTCAGAAAATCAATCCACAACTTGAAAATAGGTGAAAATATGCCTGTATATTCTTTTTCTTTTTCTTTCTTTCTTTCTTTCTTTCTTTCTTTCTTTCTTTCTTTCTTTCTTTCTTTCTTTCTTTTTTTTGACTCAGTTTTACTCTGTCACCCAGGCTGGAGTGCAGTGGCGCAATCTCAGCTCATTGTAGCCTCTGCCTCCCAGGTTCAAGCGATTCTCCTGCCTCAGCCTCCCAAGTATCTGAGACTACAGGCATATGCCACCACACCCAGCTAATTTTTGTATTTTTAGTGGAGATGGGGTTTCACCATGTCAGCCAGGCTGGTCTTGAACTCCTGACCTCAGGTGATCTGCCCGCCTTGGCCTCCCAAAGTGCTGGGATTACAGGTATGAGCCACTGTGCCCAGCCAGATGCCTGTATATTCTTTCAAAGTCATCCTAGAACATCATCTTACAAGCTTCTCGAGGGTTTCTCTGACTCTCAACTTGGGAACGTCTTAGAAATGCAAATTCTCAGGCCCCAACTCAGATCAGAAATTCTGGAGGTGGGCCCAGCCAGCTATGATTTTACAGCTCTCCAGGTGATTCTGACGCGTGCTAAAGTTTTCCAACCACTGCCCTAAGAGGATGTGACTTTGACTTACTATTTCCTACTCATTAGGTCCCAGACTCTGAGCTAACATCTAACTTGTAGAAGCCTCATAAAATGTAAATCATTGTTGTCTGACAAAGACGCAGATCATTTCTGTTTGGGAAAAAAGACAAAAATATGGTTTCATTGCCCTGTAGAACATTCACCTATTTTATACCTAACTTAGCAGTTTTATTCCAGCACTTTCCTCCCCACTGATGATATATGTATATCCATTGCTTGTATCCTCCTTTGAACCGGCTTTGTTATCCGGATGCTTCTCGTATTAATGAGGTAAGTAAATCTTTGACATACGCTCAGTATATTTATATGAGAATTATCTTTTTCCTTTTCTTTTTTTTTTTTTTTTTTTTTTGAGACGGAGTCTCACACTGTCACCCAGGCTGGAGTGCAGTGGCGTGATCTTGGCTCACTGCAAGCTCCGCCTCCCGGGTTCACACCATTCTCCTGCCTCAGCCTCCGGAGTAGCTGGGACTACAGGCGCCCGCCACCACACCCGGCTAATTTTTCTGTATTTGTAGTAGAGACGTGGTTTCACTGTGTTAGCCAGGATGGTCTCGATCTCCTGACATCATGATTCACCCGCCTTGGCCTCCCAAAGTGCTAGGATTACAGGCATGAGCCACTGCGCCTGGCCGAGAATTATCTTTTTAACTTTTTGAAAATTAGACAGTCTCATTTCAGCGAGCCCAGTTCGTGGGCTAGTGCTCTGTGAAACCAAGGCGGAGACATTCCTGTACCTGTGAGCCCATGTCCCTGCCAAGAGATCATATTTCACACGCTTTGGCCAGGGGCAGGATTCTACATTCAAACACCTGCACCTTTCATGTTTGGCTGCAAATAGCTGGACAGTTATTATGGGAAACTCTCCTGCGGTGATTTATGCTTTTCTTAAAGGCTAGCCCTTTCCATGGGGGAACAAGTCCTTCTGGGGCCCCTGGGCATTAAATGTTTTAACCTCCACTAGCCCTGCTGGGAGAGGGGGCTGCGAATGGGCTGGAGCCGTCGCAGAGCCAAAAGGACCACATCCAGGAGAGGAAAAATCATTTTAGGAGGAAGATAATGGAAAAATTCCTATTTCTATCTTGTATTTTGAAAAACTGCTTGATTATAGTTTAGTCAATAAAATGATACAAGAAAAAAGAAAAGATTTATTTAAAAATATAGCTGTCTGATCCTCATGTTCTAGGAAATATTGTTTGTCACAATGCAAGGATCAGGCACCTGTACCTGTTGGCCAGGTTTTTGTCGGCTTCTCCTTCTGGTGAAGTGGCATCCCCAGTCAGGACAATCGTGGGAGTTGGACTGCAAGATACTCCTGCGGTAGGAGGACCCTGCTGGTTTAGAACAAAAACACAGAGTTAGGCTTGGGCTGGTGGGACTTCCAGGGACAGGAGCCAGAGCATTTATTCTCACATCATGATGCTCAGAGCCATCTTGATAAGGGGACACATGCAGTTTACTCTTTATTCCCCCAGCTTTATTGAGGTATAGTTGACAAATAAAAATTGTATATATTCAAGGCACACAATGTGATGTTTTCATTACCTTGATACAATGTTTTGATACAATGTGACATATTCACGGCATACAGTGTGATGTTTTGATGTGAAATGATTACCACAGTCAGGCTAACTAATATATCCACCAACTCACATAGTTACCTTTTTGTGTGGTGGACAATACTTAGCAAATTCCAAGTATACAATACATTATTAACTACAGTCACCGTGCTGTACATTAGATCCCCAGAACGTATTCACCTCATAACCAAAATAGTAAGTTGAATTCTTTGACCAACATCTCCCCATTTCTCCCACCCCCAGTCACTGGCAACCACCATTCTACTCTCTGTTTCTGCAAGTTTGACCTTTTAAGATTCTACATATAAGTGAGATCATGCAGTATTGTCTTTCTGTGCCTGGCTTATTTCACTTAGCGTAATGTCCTGCAGGCTCACCCACACTGTTGCAAAAGGTGAGATTTCCTTCTTTTTTCAAGGATGAATAATATTCTTGGGTGTGTGTGTGTGTGTGTGTGTGTGTATCTGTATACAGATACAATATTTTATTGTGTATATATTTTTCACATTTTTTAATTCATCCATTGACAGACATTTAGATTGTTTCCATACCTTGTCTATTGTGAATAGTGCACACATATAGGTTATTTGGATTACTCAGAAAACAAAAAAGGCAGTTTCTCCTTTATTCCCCAGCAGGCCCTCACCTGAGCTTAACACGGTCCACTATTCATGCACTAAGATTAGGGACACTACAAGCTATCCCTGGTTAGTTCTCACTAGCAATGCAGGAAAAGAATGGTACAGAGTCCTCAGATTGAGGCCAGCCTGGCTGGGGAAGAATGATGGCCTGGAGAAGAGGTAGTGGCACCCACACACCCCTGATGTTCCACGACAGTCCTACCTTTGGGTAACTTTGACATTTCAGTAATCGTAATTTGTTAGAAGACTCTCCTGGGGTTTTCTCTTAGGTCCTTCCATCAACTTAAGAGGGTGCCTGTCATTTTCCTTCTCCTCCTTCCCACCCCCTTGACTGGCATGTGCTGCCACTGCTCCCTCTGTGAGCACCTGACTGCCTTTGCCAAAGGCCTGCCTCCTAGCGTCCCAGAGCATGTTGCTGCCACCTCCACTACTGGTGCTGCCTCCCGCAGCTTCAAAGCAGTGGGTGCCCACTGTCCCTATTGCCACTTTCCCTGGTGGGCCAAATCCTTCTAGAGCCCCTGCATATGAAATGTTTTCACCTCCACTAGCCCCACTGGCGGTGGGAGCTGCCAATGGGCTGGAGCCTCTGGCAGAGCCAGGCTGTGTTCTTGAGCCCTCAGTGCGCAGGTGTTGGTTCCCTGCAAGGTAGGGAGGAGGCCCGCTCTCCTTTTGACATTACGCCTTGTTGTGAAATGGGTCTCATACAGTGCTATCTGGACTTCTTAAGTCCCACGGTTTTTAGTGAACCCAGCTTTTCCCATTTTCATCTCTTCCCTTCTTTGGCCCCAAGCATAAGGCCACATGAGCTGGAGAAGTCTCTGGGTGAGAGTCCAGCCTGGGGAGCACCATGCTGCTTCTCTTGTGGAAAGGATGCTTTTATGTGGAAACCCAGAGCCAGATCCTTGAGGAGATGTTCATTGGGCTCTGTGTTCTCATCCGGGAGCTCTTCAGTGCAGAAAGCTACAGTGGCTGAAGGAAGAGGAGGCACCCAGAATCTCCCGGGACATGGAAGGGAAGCTTGGGCAGGGACGTGGGCTGTGTAGAAGCAGAAGGAAGCAGCATTGCCTATTGGAAGGGTCAGACAAACCTGGGCTCAAATTTCAACTACTAGCTATGTGTCGTGGACAAGTTATTTAACCTCTCTATGATCCATGATTATAAAGTCTAACTCACAAGGTTAGTGTGAAGATTAAAAATAACATTGATAAGGTACCTATTGCATGATTGATATTTTTATTTATTTAATTTATTTAGTTTCTTCAGTGCAGTGGCACAATCATAGCTCGTTGTAGCCTCTGCCTCCTGGGCTCAAGTGATTGTCCTGGTTCAGCCTCCTGAGTAGTTGGGACTACAGGCGTGCACCACCACGCCTGGCTGACTTAAAAATTTTTTTTTTAGAGACAGGGTCTTACTATGTTGGCCAGGCTGGTCTTGAACTTCCAGAATCAAGCGATCTTCCCACGCCTGCCTCTGAAGGTGCTGGGATTAAAGGTGTGAGCCACGATGCCAGGCCATGATTGATATTCTTAATGTGCTAAGCATCTAGCATATGATTAATATTTTAAATAAATGTTTATATTACTTTAGATTTCTTTCTCTTTCAACAAACACTTTATGGTTATCCACCATGTGCCAAAAGCAACTTGAGATATGAAGAGAAGACCCTAAAGGGCTCGCAGTCAAGCAAGGGATACAGGGAAGTAACTCATAATAAATATAAGGTAACAAGGGATGGACCACATTCTGTGAAAGCTCAGAGGAAGGAAAAGAAAACTCTTTAGTGAGGGGAGTTAAAGAAGACTCTATAGAGGAGTGGACATTTGAGCTAGGTCTTGAAGGATGAATAGGAGCTTGCACGACAAAGATGTTAGAGGACAAGATTTGGCCAAAGGGAATCGCATTAGCAAAAGGCATTACTGGGAATCAGGGATTTGTCAGTGTAGCTGGTGCAGGTGCATGGACTATGACATGTGAGATAGGAGAGGTCAGGGCTGGGGGAATTGTGAAACTACAATAAGAGATTGAGCCAGCTTCTGAAGGACCTTGAAGCTACTCTAATGAGTTTGGTCTTTATGGTTTTGGAGATGGGAAGCCCTGAAGGTTAGGCTTGAGAATAACTTAACTACCCAAAGGGAAATACAGAAATGTTGACAGCAGATCATCCATGCATCCCTCTATTCACACTGGTTGAGATGACAGAAGAGGCCCAGTTATTAGAACATCCATCATCCCCTATAGGAATTCTGAGGAGCTCCCTGGTAAATAGGAGCTGTGTCTCCATTTGGAAACCTAGAGTTGGCCAAGAGGGAGTGACAAGAAGTCGGCACGTGCTTGTGGCTGAAACCAAGACTGGCTGACCTGTCCTCATGATCCCAGAGCTCCAGTCCCTCTGAGGACACAGATACCCATCCTTCTGTCAAGGACTCCCCCTAGAAGAGACACCCAGGGAGTTTTCTGAAAAGCAACAACTCATTCTCTGGATAGTATGCCTTGATGGGCTGGTGATAAGCTTGTCCTCCTGTGGCTTTATCCCTCTGTTCCTATAATGGCACAATGGCCAAAGGCCTGCTCTCTCTCACAGGAAGATTATGCAAGTAAAAAGAAATGAAGAATGTGCATGCACTTTGATAAGTGTCATATGGTCTACAAGTACCCTTGAGTCATGATTATTATTAAAATGAATGACGGCTCTATTCAAGGTGAGCCAGTTTTTCCCATCTTTTGTTCAGTGGGCTCCCCTGGTGGGGGGCCAGCAAGCAGCAGAGGCTGGGGTTTCCAGGGGACCAGAAGGGAAGTGGAACAATGATCTGGGGCCCCGAGGACATGCAGTGGAACAGTATTCACAAGGGCTAGGGAGGTTAAGGGGAAGCAGTGTGTCAAATGGCAGGTAGCCAGATAGAGGGGGCAGCAGGCAGGGCCAGGGGCAGGTGCCAAGCTAAATGGGAGAGCCAGGGAACAAGAAGGAATAGGGAGTTTTCTACTGTGTGAGTAGGTTTTCTGGTGAGTAGGAAGAGCTGAAGTCTTTCCAGAGGAATCTCTTCACATCATTAAAAAGGAGTAGCATTAGCAAAAGGCACTACTGGGAATCAGGGATTTGTCAGTGTTTCTGGCAGGTGTGATCTCTTGGATGTCAATTAAGCAATCAGCATCCTCTGACGCATATTCTGAGCTCAGAGGTGCAAATTAGAGACCCATGTGCCTGTTTGCTAGTAGTGTTTACAAGTTTTTAAATTAGTTATCAACATTCCATAATTGTAAGAATTCACATAAAGGTCTGGATAGCCTGCTTTTCCTTAAACTGAAAGATCAAACAATCTTAGGCCCACATTTCTGCAGAGTAACCAGGTTTGAGCTATCCTAAATTGGCTTTCTTCAGTGATTTGTGCTCCCTGGCCCCAAATGCATCTGAGTTACTGCCCTGTGTCATGTAGTTTTCATCCTGGCCTGGTTTTCCAGAGCACAGGAGGTTTGTGCTTAAAATCTCTCCCACCCACATCATCTGGGCAGCCTCATGCCTATCACCACGGGAACGCCAATGGAAACTCTGACTGTGCTTATAGCATGTGCGGGCTTCTTTCCCTGGATTTTATTCTGACCGTGAAAATTTGAGTTCTGAAAGTTGCCTTTTTCATGTCTGTCATATTTAGAGAATTTCTTTCTTGTATGAGTCCTCTGATGAACAAGAAGAAATGCATTTTGTCTAAAATATCACTTTTACATGCATTCTATCATATGGTTTCCACCACTCCTTGTGGTGGGGCTTTACAAGTTCCTGGCATGCATTGATGAGGATAAGCTGTGTCTATTTAAAGGTGCAGGATGGGCCAAACATGAGCTAATTCCATGTTGTATTCTGAAAAAATAATTGTGGTGGTATTAGGAGAGTTATAGCATATATCCATTTCTAACAGTTTCATATATTCAGGCTGCTAAATAAGTAAAATACATATTTTATTTTATTTTTATGTATTGTTTTGAGATGGAGTCTCACTCTGTCTCCCAGGCTGGAGTGCAGTGGTGCGATCTTGGCTCACTGCAACCTCCGCCTCCCGGTCAAGCAATTCTCATGCCTCAGCCTCCCGAGTAGCTGGGATTACAGGCGTGCACCACCATGCCCAGCTAATTTTTGTATTTTTAGTAGAGATGGGGTTTCACCATGTTGGTCAGGCTGGTCTCCAACTCTTGGCCTAAAGTAATCTGCCTGCCTTGGCCTCCCAAAGTGCTGGGATTACAGGCGTGAGCCACCATGCCTGGCCTTTGTTTATTGTTAATCTTATTGACACTATCTACTTCTCAAAGCAACTTAAAGTAACCAACAATAAAATATAAGATATGAAAACATGAGACTATATAAATGGGGGAATGATGGATGATTTGACAAACATAAATATCCCTAGCAGACAAAGAGAACCTCATGCTCCTAACCGTCTATGGTTGGGAGTTGTGGTTAAACTATTTGCCCTGAAACCTAATGAAGCTGTGATCCACGTGGCGCAGACTCTGAGAAGGCTCGCCTTACGGAACTGTTCAACAGAAAGAAAACCAGCATAGAAGGAACTTCATTCTTTACTCTCACCTCTCAAAGAACATGAAAGGGGAACAAATCTTCACTCCCATCCTGACCTCTCCTCTGCCCTTTTCTCTTTCCTTCACGTTTCTCACGCCCCCTCTCTGATGACTCTTCCCCTGCTTGCCTCCCTGCCCAGATCCTCTGTCCACCTTCTCTCTTTCTCCCGCTCCAGCCTTTACTCCCCCAGCTCCATCCAGTTATTTTTTGTGCAGATTGTCTTCATTTGTTTGTATGATTGACTCACAAACATTTACTGAAGAGTCTTACAGAGCAAAGACCTTCTTGGAGAAGAGAGGGGCACTGGGCTAGCAATGATCAGATTCTGTTTGGCGTCCAAGAAAGGGATGTGGTCTGTGAACACTCCCACATTATTGGACCTTATTCTGTCCAATCATCTGGCAAACATTTATTGAATGCCTATTGTGGCCAGGGTCTATGCTAAGGTCTGGGAAGACAAAGGTGAACTGAGCGGGCCTCTGCAATGCTTCCCATTCATTAGCATGACGGAATGGGGAGAGAAGGGGAAGTAACCTCCACTGCTATTACTAATAGTGTCCTCGGTGTTGATACCTACCAGGTAAATGGGTACAAGGCACTGGAGTGAGCTGCCTTCTGATAGGAGCTTTCTCTGCTTGCTGGCTAATGGCTACTTGAAGCAAAGCTCTCCTGACTGTAGGCATCTCACTGGGGAGGAGGACCAGGGCAGAGGTGCCCATACAAAAAGGCAGAAACAAGCCATGGGTGGCAAGTGCCAAGCAGGTAACCGCAGACACTCACAATTCCAAGTGGCTTACAAAGCAGGAAGCATAAAGCGATTAGGAGGAAATCCTCTAATCCCTTGATGGAACATCCTGGAAGGTTCTTCACTCTTGCCTTCTAATGTGTGCAAAATACACAACTCATAAAATCATAGTGTTCTTTCCCTCATCAGCTCACAGAATCGTTGAGCAAGCTCTGGGCAACTTCTCCTTTTCTGCAAAACTGTTTTTGTGTGAACATTCAGGTCTTGTGGGGGCTGTTTTTCACTCTGTCAGGGACTGGGGAGACAGTAATCCAGGAGAGAGTGTGTGGGAAGATTCTAGGGGCCCTCTGGGGTGAATTCTGCCAGATTTTAATGCAGTGCACACACGCATCCCTGCTCCCATTCTGAGCTGTCAAACACAAGGCAGGCCTTCAAGAAAGCTTGGGAGAGCAGTAAGACCAAATATCGTTGGCCAGGCAACGTACTGGCTTAGGGGCTTCAGGGCCTCAGGCTCAGAAGCCACACTACCTTATGGTATACTTTTTAGCTGGATAACCTTGGGCAAGTTATCTTGCCTCTCTGTGCCTCAGTTACCTAATCTATAATGGAACTATCTCACAGGGTAGTTATAAGAATTAAACAAGTTGATATAGAAATAGGATTTCTGGATAAAGCACAGGATGCCCCAGTTATATTTGAATTTCAAATGTACAACAGATAATTTTTAGTATGTGTGTCTCAAATATTCCATGGACATAACTGTATTCTCTCTCTCTCTCTCTCGACTGAATCTTGCTATGTGCCCAGGCTGGTCTCAAATTTCTGGGCTCAGGTGATCCTCTCACCTGAGTAGCTGGGACTGCAGGTGTGAGCCACCATGTACAGCATATAATCATATTTTCATTTTCCAAATCTGGCAGCTCTAGATGGCAAGCCTGTGGAAGGGCACCTAGCACTGAGCAAATGCTCACTAAGCATTAGATGTTATGTTCCCTTATTATTCCCTTTGGGATTGAATTAATGACTTTGGCATTTGGTTTTGAAAAGATTGTTGCTCTTAGTTCTGGGTCTCCTCAACCATTTGGAGTTAAATTGGGAGAGCCCAGCCCCTGTGGTCACGGTGCAATGGAGCATCTCTCCTGGGGCATCTGACCACATAAGCCCAAGTGATCAAGGACCCACCACCAAGGCCAGCTTCACCCGGCTCCACTCCCTCTCTCACCCTCTGCTTCTCAAACCAATCAATGCCCTTTGTGGGTTACAGACATGGAAGCACAGAAACAAATATGGCTAGAGGGAATTGGCAGTTACTCAGGCCCACTGTGCGGTGGGCCCTGTCCCAGACCCCCCTCGTGTTTTCTCACCGAATCCTCCCAGAAACTCAGTGGGTAAACCTGAGGACACCATCTACAAACTGGGGGTGATAATGCCTCCCAAACTCATAGAATTGTGAAGAGGAAACGAGAAGATGAAAGTGAAGGCCATGAGCACGGGGTAGAAGATTGATATCTTTCTTTTTTCTCTTCTGCTTTTCTATTTTGATCTCCACTTTATCAATGCAAAAACTGACTTGTCCAGGGCTGTGCTGCTTGTAAATAGGGGAAGTGACTGAACACAGGCTGTGTCCTTCCCACGACACCACGCTGCTCTTAAAGCTGCATCCCCAGTTTTTGGTCTCACCTCCCCTGGTTCCTGGTGCCCTGCTGGCCTCTGACACTCTTATTCTTCCAAGCTGCACTCTCCTTCACAGAAGGTACCTCTTCCTCCAGGAAGCCCTCAAACCAGCACAAGGCTGAACACACAGCTGGAGAAAAGGACAGCATGGGCAGAGGATGCCCTTGGCTCACTGCCCTTCTCACTCATCCATGGGCCCAGCCTCCCTGGGGGTCCATTTCCCTTCCCTGGAATCAGCCAAGCACTGAGGGCTGGGTCATCTCCCAGCAAGCTCACCCTCTAATAAGCCAGCAGGCCACATTTTGTTCTCCTTAAATAAATCTTATAGAAACATTTAAATGTTTATTTCACTCATAGATTCTCAGGAATGCACAATAGTTTTCCTAACCGCCTGGGCACAGGGATAAATATAGGCCAGTGTCATAGATGGGAATATTAGCTTCCTTTCCCCAGAGTCACATGGCTAGGCCCAGGCTAGGAAACTGTAAGGAACAGCCCCAGGCCCAGCTCCAGCCCACTCCAGCTCAGGCAGGCATGGGGGGTTTAGATCCTGTAGATGGGCGCTGGCAGACAGCCCAGGAGAGGAGGACCCTGCTGGAAGGCAATGTGGGCTAGTGAAGAAGTCGGGTAGGCCTAGACCAGAATCCCACCTGGGTGACCTTGGGCAAGTTACTAGTTACTAAACTTCTCTTTCATGGTCTAAAACATTACATAGAGCTAATAATCACTATTCTCTAGGCTTGTTTTAAGTATTAAATGAGAGAAAGCAATAATAATGATGGTGAAAGTGGTGGTGGTGGGTGCGCGCTGTGAGACTGTATCCCCAGATCCCTGTCTTGTAGCCTGGAGGGCAAACAGGGACTGCCTTGGTAGAGAGGAGATCCAGCAGCAAAAGCAGCCAGTGCTCTTACAACAGGATAAAAGGACTCTCTGGGCCAGGCACGGTGGCTCACGCCTGTAATCCCAGCACTTCGGGAGGCCGAGGCGGGTGGATCACAAGGTCAGGAGATCGAGACCATCTTGGCTAACACAGTGAAACCCCATCTCTACTAAAAATACAAAAGCGAAATTAGCCGGGCGTGGTGGCGGGCGCCTATATTTCCCAGCTACTCGGGAAGCTGAGGCGGGAGAATGGCGTGAACCCGGGAGGCGGAGCTTGCAGTGAGCCGGATCGTGCCACTGCACTCCTCCAGCCTGGGCGACAGAGTGAGACTCCGTCTCAAAAAAAAAAAAAAAAAAAAGGACTCTCTGGGGACTTGAAAGAAAATGATTATCCCAGCGGCAAGTCCTAGGGGCACAGGAGAGAGCAGAAGTGCCTCTGCTGAGTTCTGCTGGAGATGGGGCTCCTCCCTGCCAAGCACAGAGGGCCAGTTCCCTGGCTCCCCAAAGGCTCCCTGGTGTCTGCCCTATAGGCCCTCCCTTGCACCAAGGGCCTGCTCTGCCTCTGGTGGATCCTCTTTCCTGCCATTGTCCATTTATTTCTAGAAGTCAGATATAAAGAACAACTGCCTTGTTCATCACTGTTTTTACTCTCATGCCAACAGACTCTGGGAGTGTGGAAAAGCACACAATATATGTTAGCTTTATTCCAAGGAGAGTAACTCAGCTAGTCGTTCATCCGTCATATCTTCTATCCTCCCTTCCTTCCTCCCTTCCTAACACTACTCCACCCTCCATTTCTTCTGCCTTTTTAATGCAGTCATTTAATCACCTAGCCAGCCAATTATCTACCCAACCTATTACAACACAATCAAGCATCCATCCACCTTTCCATCCATCCATCCCTCCCTCCCTCCCTAAGCTCCAACCGCATGCTGGAGCCTATGCTTATGGGTGGAGATACACATGTGAAAGGCACAGTCTGTGGCCCCCAAGTAGCTCACACATAGCCTGATGTGTGGAGACAGAAAAACAAAGAACAGCAATCTGTTTCATTGCTCACAATAGGAACTAAGGGAAAACAATTTTTATATGCATTTCTGACTGTCTGTAACCGTCAACATTTCTAAAACACTTTCTGCCTTGTTTTAGGCACTTCTATGCTAAATTCTCACAGCTCTTACCCTGTGACCAGAACCACTAGAGGCCAGCCTGGTGGAACTGTCCTCTTGAGCTCTTTTTTATAATGATGGAGCATCAAGCACCTGTTTCCCATGCATGGGACCTCTGGTGTCCTAGCTAGGGCCAGGAAAGGAAGGAAAACCTGGCAGGATGACATCAGTGGGAAACTTGAGTTTGAATCTCTATTTGACCACAGCACAGCTAGGTGATCTTTGACAATTACATAAACTCTCAGAGACTCCATTTCTTCATCTAAAAAATAGAGATAATAATATCTACCTTGGAGGGATTAGACCACATACCAGGTGCCCAGTAGTTGCTACCATTATCTTGTATACCAGATACTAATATTTTATTGATAATTTATTTTAAATTATTTTATTGAAGGCCTTAATTGAGGCTGTTCTTGCAAAGGATGTGATGAGATAAGTAGAAATGAACTCAGAGAAGATGAATTCAAAATCCTCGATGGGAGCATCCAAGTACTTCCTGGTTTCTGGTGAGTATAGTGCCCTTACCTGCCTGTTTTCTCATCTATAAAGTGGGATAACCATCATGCCTGTGTCTTGGAGTTGTTGTGAGGTTGCTATGTGTAAAGTGCCTAGAGCAGTGCCTGGCACATGGGAGGCACCGTACGAGGGTTCTCACTGGGGAAGCTGGGGGCAGGGGGATCCCTACTCTACACAGTCCTTACCAGGTTCCAAGTGTTTTACATGCTTTATCTGTTTCCTCTTCATCTCATTCCTGACAGATAATTGATCCTTTGGGTCATACACCTTTTCTCTAGTCGGGGAGCACACGGTTCCCAAGGAGTTTCCAGGGAGGTACAGGCAGAACCTCTCTGTTGGCCAGTGAGGACAGGGCTTGAACAGCCAAAAGGAGTCAAATGGATAGAGAAGCTGGCAATCTGCCTTCAGCAGTAAAGTATATGGCTAAACTCGAGATATTCCCATAGACAGCACAGAACAAGTCTCCTCCAGGTCCTGATGGGAGAAGGCCGTGGGAGAACACAAGAGCAAATTGGATCTGACAGAACTGGCATTTGGTAGTAAATCTACCAGGAAGTGAGCTTCCTGAGAACAGGACCTTAGTTAGTTAATGCTCAATAAACATTTATTGAGCAAATTCAATAAACATTGACTGAGTAAATGTACTTCAGTTCCTCGATTCCGTATATTGAGTACCTACCATGTGTATGTGAATAGTCATCCCTTGCCTCTGTGCTCAAACTCTATTGCATATAATGGGGTATTTTTGGAATAGAAATAGGAAAACAATTAATTATAGCCCATTTCCTCAGCTTACAACCATGAGGCAGTGGAATCCGGGCCTTGCTATTTCCCTATTATGTGATTTTCAGCAACTGGCTTAACCTTTCCAAGCCTCAGTATCCTGATCTGTGAAATGTGCATAGTCATCACTACCATGTGCGACTGTGTTCTGAAGGTTAAATGCCAGAAAACACTGGGAACCTGTGTGTTAGTTTCTTTCCCTGCATCTGGATAAGATACCTAACTGCTTGAAATTCACACTTTCATGGGGGTGACTCTCTCTGCTCTGTCTACCTCACAGTGGTTTTGCACTTGCAATGTCATTGCACTTGCAGTGACACATGTGGAAACTTTTTGCAAACTGTTTTGTGCTATAGGGACTGAGCGCCTATTGTGAGCTAAGTACTTTGCTCATCACTTTATAGATATTATTCCGGTAATTAAAGTCAAGCTGCCTGGGTTTGAATTTAGCCTCAACCACTTCCTTAGCTATGTCACCCACTGCACATTACTTTTCTGTGCTTAAATTCTTTATCTGTTAGTGGAAATACTAATAGTTTTCCCAGGAGTATTGTGAGAATTAAATGAGATAATGTAACATATAAAACAAGCCTAATATGGTACCTGGCACATAGTAAGTTCTCCATAAAGGTTAGCTGTTGTTAGTGGTTATTCCTATAACTCTTAGTTTCTAGATGAGGAAACTGGGGCAAGGAATAATGAGGAATCACTTATCCAAGGTAGCAGTCAAGGATGTGAAGCCCAAGTTCTTCCTGCTCTGCCATGCTGCTTATACCTTACATTTCTATGAGCCTTTCCTGTACCTTCTGGAACTCCCTGGCTGCTTGGTCATCCTCCTCTTCTTAAAGGACAGCCAGGTTGGCTCTGAGCCCAGCCCACTGACTGAGGGTGTAAGCCAGGATAGGCCTCCTACAACCCTTGTCCACTGTTTTTACTCTCATGCCAACAGACTTTGGGAGTGTGGAAAAACACAGTATGTGTTAGCTTTATTCCAAGGAGAGTAACTCAGCTAGTCATTCATCCATCATATCTACTATCCTCCCTTTCTTCCTCCCTTCCTAACATTAGTCCTCCCTCCATTTCTTCTGCCCTTTAGTGCAGTCATTTAATCATCTAGCCAGCCAATTATCTACCCAACCCCAGATTTGTTATGGTGGCACTTAAATCAGTCCCCATTTCTGAGCCAAAAGAGGAGGAAGGCCAGCACCTCCATAGCCAGAGGTTCTAGGTGCTCCACAAGCAGATCCCTTCCTATAAGGGCCACACAAACAAGACTGCTTCTCCAGAGCACGCTCCAACCTCATCTCAGTTACTTAAAAGTAAAGGGAGGGGAGGGGCGCAGATGCCACTCATCACTGGAGTGCTGCAGTGACCTTAAGTCACAAGAGCTACTGCGTAACAGGGCTGAGCATCCATGTCTGCCTAGAGCATCAACGAATGAAACACAAAGTGGATGCTCGGAGAGACCCAGAGTGCCTCATGCATGTGGCCTAAACCAGGCAATAGCATGGCGGCCTGTGTTTCTAGGAGTTAATGTGCCCTTCCCCTTCCTCAATGTGTCCATGTCCCTTCCTCATTCTCCTTCAGCTAAGCAATCAGACAGCCCACTCAAGTTAAAGTTGGGCTGTTTGATTACCTGACTGAAGGAGAATGAGGAAGGGGCATAGACAGGCATGTGACATGCAGCTTTGGTTGCTGGCCCCACGAGCTTGTGCTCCTGAGGGGCTGGCAGGCAGAAGGGGTTTGGTGGTGCTTTGGCATTCCCCTGACAGCGAGCTCTGAAGTTGGCCCTTCTGAGGTGAGTGGCTTTGGGAACACAGGACAATGTACTGTTGGCCCAGGTCCCAGAGCTCTCACAGAGGACCCAGGGGCAGTAACAGTGCTCAGTGCGGGTATGGACTAAGCATGGGCTTTGGGGTCAGGCTGCCTGGGCCCAGATCCTGGGCCTGCCACTTATGAGCTATGTGACCTTGGAGGAAGGTAGTTAATTTCTTTGTGCCTCAGTTTCCTCAGCTATGAAATGGGAATGATAATACCTACCGTAAGGCTAATTATATGTTAAATGAGTTAATATGGTAGACGAGTATCTGGCACAGGGTTAGCTATTATTATTAAGTGGCTTTGTGTGCAGTGGAGGTAGGGGAACAGGGGGAGGTGGTAGCTGGGTGCTGGAACGGGTGATATGAAGAGGTGAAGTCTACTTATGAGTTCACACTGACCTGCCCCTGGGGGCTTCTAAAACCCTTTGGAGGAGGATGGGAGTTGTTCAGGTGGAAGCTAGAGCCGGTGAAAATTGGGCTCTTACAGCTAACGTGAGCCTCTTTGTACCCTCAGGTTTACAAGGCACTTCAGAGGATGCTGCACTGTCCGGGTGAGTCAGCTTCCTACTGTGGCTGCTGGTCACAGTCCAGGAACTCATCTAGGCATAGGTAAGATTGCATCTGGAGCCTGGGGCCAGGTCTGGGGCCCTACAGTAAGGCGGAGATGGGCTGGTATGTGTCCTGAGCGGAGGTTAGGAAGGCTCTGAACACTGTCATGGGAGCAAAGACTGAAGAAACTAGAGAAAAAGAGACTCTGAGAAGACTCAGAACTGCCTTCCTGCATCTGTAGGATTTCACCCCACTATAGGTTGTATGGAGGGCAGAACCGCGGGAGAGTCTTGGGGGAGGCAGATTCCAGCTTGACCAGGACAGAGCTGGCCAACCAGTGCACAGGCTTCCTTGGGAGGCGGTGAGCTTTTCATTATAGAAATATTCCTACAGATTCCTACCCTGGGCCCGGTGGCTCACGCCTGTAATCCCAGCACTTTGGGAGGCTGAGGTGGGCAGATCACTTGAGGCCAGGAGTTTGAGACCAGCCTGGCCAACATGGCGAAACCCCATATCTACTAAAAATACAAAAATTAGCCAGGCGTGGTGGTGCAGGCCTGTAGTCCCGGCTATTCGGGAGGCTGAGGCACAAGAATCATTTGAACCTGGGAGACAGAGGTTGCAGTGAGCTGAGATCACACCAATGTACTCCAGCCTGGGTGACAGAGCAAGACTCCGTCTCAAAAATACAAAGATATATTCCTACAGATTCCTAAGACCTACCTCAAGAGATTCCAATTCAGTAGGTCTTGGATGGCTGAGGAATCTGGTGTTCAAAAAATTCCCAGGGTGACTGAGTGGGGCTCACGTTATAGAGAGCTTTGCCTGCCTGGGCGGAGCTTAGATGTGACCTGGGATTCTTCTAGCACTGGCAGTCTGTCATTCTGTGGTCCCCTCAGGTCCCAGGCTTGTGTTCTGACAGCTTCTATTCCTGCTAGAACCCCTTGGCTACAAACTCTTCCCTTTGAGTCTCTCCCTGTTCAAGGGCCAATGCAGAAAACCCCACTCGGGACATAGCCTTACAAAGTGCATTGTTGGGGGGCTTTTTGTGGTATTTGATTGCAGCTTCTGATTAAGGAACTGAAGAGTACGTCTGTCTGTGCATGCCTGTGTATCTGCGTGTGTGTCTGTGTGTGTGTATGTGTGTGTACGTGCAGAAAGAGAAACAGGATCTAGTCCTACAGATTTTGTGTTTGTGTGTGAGAAGGCCTCGGCTAGTGCTCATGCCAGTGATGGGAAATAGGGGCTGGGACCTGAGGAATCACAACTAGGGCTGGACCCCGGGGAGCTGTAAACTTAGAAGGATGCTCTGTTCTTTGCCTGCTTCACAGACTGGGAATTCAGGAAGGATTGGGACTTCCAGCCGAGTCATCCTGGCCAACCCCGCTTCCTTGGCTGCCTGGCCTCAGATGCTCCCAGGGACTCAGGTTCCAGCCCCCTGAAGGCTCCAGGCCAGCTCCTGAGGCCTGACCTTCCCGAGGCCGTGACTACCTGAGAAACCCAATGTGGGTGGTCTGGTGGGTGCAATAGTGGGAGAAGCACTTTACTCACCATGCCTGGTTGCCTTCTGAGAAGCTCTGAAATGTCCAGGGCGTGGCAGTAAGGGAAGAGGGTAAAAGAAAGTTGAGTTTGATGTGGCCTTTGGTTGGGGGGGTCTGAACTGCCCCAGCTTCATGGTCCCTCAGGCTATAGAAGGCACTTGAGGGCTGGGCTGAACAGGCAGAGTCTAGGAGGCAGCAACTAACCCTTGTACTGGGTAACACATAAGAAACCAGCAGCACAGCAAAGTTAACAGACTTGGTCTCAAAGTTTCTTGGCCAAGACAAGGTCTCTTGACCAGAATGTAGAGGAGCTGGGATTGAAGCCCAGCTTCGTATGACTGCACGGTTTATATTCTTAAATCCTGTGCTACGTATCCTCCCTGATAGGACCTGGGCTTCTTGGCTCCCGGCTCCCCTGAATTCCTGCTGGCCTTCCTAACCATCACAGCTTCAAAACGCATATAGGTACAGTGCCATTAGGTTGGCATGATGAATTTCTAGAGGTTGTCACAATGGGGGGAGGGTTCCATGAGCTTGCCTGCCACAAAGTTGAGAGTAAGTGATCCCTGATTGGCTAGTGGGAGCTCCAAATTCCAGTTCCCCACAAGTTCAGTCTCCCTGTGACCCTGAGCCAGAACTAGACTCTTATTAAATAACAGATGGTCTCTGAAGGCCCTTCAAGTGCCATGATTCTCTCTGTGCCCATGGGAAATCAAGACTATAGAGAGAATGTTTGCAGGTACTGATAGCTTCTGCATTATTGGGGCCCAGCAGAAGGACCCATGAGGGAAGAATACATGAGTGAACATTATTTTTACAAATGGGTAGATTCTTAGTGAACATTCTCATGTTATGATTACATTTGTTTTCTTACACATTACAACTCTGGGAACTTAAATAACAAACACTTTAAAAAGAATGGCCCTTTGGATCTCCATATCCCAAACCCATGGGATCAACATGTTGTAGAACTTGGCAGTCTTGTGGGTGGGGAGATGCCCTTCCCTTGAATATCTAAGTGACAGTTGTTTATGTTGTCTTGTTTTGTGTTTCCTGAGGATATACTTTGAAAGAACTTTTAATTATAAAGCATTGTAACCAGGAAGAACTTAACTCAATATAAAAGCCTGTCTTCACTGACAGCAGAGGTGCATCTTTGCTGATCTTTTATTATCTTATATTTTAGGAATGCTTTTAGTCTTGGGGCAGCTATTTGGGGGAGTTGCCCAGGATTTAAGAGCTACATTTTGCCTGAGAATCTGATTCAAGGGTACTACCATTGTTAGTGAAGTAGAAGGGGCCAGGGATGGCCATTTTCAGAGGAGTCCAGGGCGAGGAAATAGGGATGCTAAGGAGACAGAGGCCAAGAAAGTCATGGCCTGAGGGTCTGGAAGCAGTCGCATTTGAATGCAGTTGTGAGTGTTTTGTCTCTCCTTTCCTTAATCCCCAAGCTTTTGGAACTTGGCACCCTCAGCAGCAGGACCCACTATTTCCCAGAATGGGGGCCTGGACTTGATAAAACCCTGGGCTGGGCTGCCTGAGGCTGAAGGGCTAGGGGGTTGGCCCACTGTCACTTAGACATTCAAGGGAAGGACAACCCCCTCACCCCTAAGGCTGCCAAGTTCTGCAACATCTTAATCCGATGAGCTTGGGATATGGAGATACAAAGGGCCATTCTTTTCTAAGTGTTTACTATCTAAGTTCCCAGAGTCGTAATGTGTCAGAAAACAAATGCCATCATAACATGAAAATATTCACTAAGAATCTGCCCTTTTGTAAAAATAATGCTCCACTCATAGATTCTTCCCTCACTTAAAAAGTGTCTATCCCACCTGGCTCAGGTCAGTTTGGACGACCGTCCGATATAACAGGACAATACCATTTCAATGCAAATCAACTGCAAAGTTCATGAAGTCAAAGAAAACAGTGATGGAGAATTTTACATGCAAGGTCTTTGACCAAGGAGATCAGATAGAGCTTATCAATTAAGTGAAGAAAATACAACGAGGACGATGCTCAAATAGGTTCTTCAAAAGGGAATAATTTGAATATCGAGGGACTGAAAGAGATCCTTGGGGAAATGGATGAAGCCCTTAAGTATTAAACAGACGCAGACTCTTAATTAGGTGCTGTAAAGTAAAATGTGAAGAGCGAGTTACTATGTGAACAGATCATTTTGCTGGTATAATAAATAAATATACCCACACCAAAATCAACATTTTATTCTTTCTTCAATCTGAAAATTAGCACATAACCTATATTTTGTAATCTGTATAGCTAAAAATAGCTTGTTTTGAATGCCTCATTTGTACAATAAAAATCTTGATGTCTCTTTAAATTAACCTGCTTTCATCATTTCCTTTCTATAATAAAATTTCACTGAAAACCTTTTTTGCTATTTACTATACAATTTTGATCTCCATTTTAAGTGGATTCACTTTAAGTGGCCTTTTCTCGTGCCCACTCACCTGACATAAGAGGTTCTCAGTGCTAATGGTTCTCATATAAGTCCTTCTCCAGTTTCAGAGGGAGCCTGCATGGTTTGTGGTTTGACTTCTGAGGCCTCAGTCAGACACAGCCTAGATGGTTGGTTCTATACCCAGAATATTTGGGGCCTCGGTCAATTCAAACCAACTCAGAGTAATTGATTCCTCAGTATGGAAGCCACACACCTTCTCCAGGTACCCACTGCAACCTACATGAGCTGTCAGCAAACCCTCTGGCCAGCCTAAAAGCTGTGGCCTCAGCCCAGGGTGCTTGGCTTGGCCCCCAGCCAGGCTAGCTGAGGGCAGGGAGGGGGCACTTACTTGGCCGGCAGGGCTCTGGGCTGCCTGTGGCTCTCCGGGGGGCTCCTCGTCCTCGGGAATGTGGGGCATGGCAGCCTCCTGCTGGGAGTGGCCACGTGTGCCCGGAACCTCCGCTGCGTCAGCCCCAAAGATGCTCCAAGAGGCCTGGGCTCCACAGGCTGGGGAGACGCCAAAAGGACAAGTCAAATCCATTCCCATCCCTGTCCCAAGCTGGGTTCCATTTCCTGGAGCCACAAGCCACAGTGAGAGCCGGCTTGAATTTGCATCAACACCGGAGGTCAAACCAGGCTAGGCGAGGGCATTTGGAATTTCATTTCCTCCGGCTCTCTGGCTTTGTTTACAAAGTCAGAGGTGACCTTAGAGATTTTGCATCTAATTTGGTCTTTACAGTAAACACAGCTATCCCAGAAGGGAGAAAAGTGCTTCAAACTCCTCAAAGCTGTAGCTAATGGAAGATACTCCATTGAGATCAGATTGGCAGTTGTTTACCACTTACTGAGCATGGGTGCCAGGCCCTGTCCTAGGAGCATCACCATCATCTGATTGAATCCTCAAGATGACCTCTGATGTAGGCATTAATATTCCCATTTTACAGATGAGAGAACCGCCCCAGAGAGTAAAAGTCACTTGCCCCAAATCATACAGAGAACCAATAATTTGAACCCAGATCTTCCTGATTTTGAGGCTGGGGCTTTTTCTGCTATACTACACAGTGTTCCTCAGCCACGTGGATGGGGAGTAAGAGGTGCTGTTTCCTGACTTCCTCCCTGACACCTCCCCTCATGCTCTTCTGACCCTCAGCACAGGCTCTCTCCTTCGAGTTCAGCCCTTATGGGGACTACACCAGCCCTGCTAAAACCTGGGGGCTCAGGCAGGGTGAATTCCGTGTGCCCTGTGCCCATCCCTGGCAACCTTAGATTGACTCCTAGAAGCCAGGCTATCCCTTCCCCATGGTGCAGCAGCCTGGGGGCACTGGGGTCCCAGTGCTGATTGGGACTGCAATCAGCATAATCTCATCCACCTCCCACAGTGACTGGCTCAGGGATAGACAATGGACCCAGCCTACATCGATGAGCTTAAAGTAGTGTTCTAGGACCAGATGCTTTCTCCTGCTCTGAGTGGTGGAGTGTGAAGATATGAGACCTGGTGCTACGGACACTATTTTGCTTCCATGAGGAAAGCCAGACAGAGGAGGGCAGAGCGAAGGGACCTGCAGAGAAACAGAACTGGAGCCCTGATTAAAGTGTGCCTGAAGCCTGAACACTTTCTGGACTAGCCGGTTACATGAATAATTAAGCCTCTTGGTGTTGAAATCACTTTGTGTTGGGTTTTTGTTCCTTGTAACTGAAAACATGCTCCACTACTCTTTGGTGCTTCTTGTCTGTCAAGATGCATAGGAGTATGATCCTGCCAACAGACCTGAGCCAACGGGTCTGGCTCCTCTGCTTCCTCTTAGAAGAGGAGACTAGTAATGCCAGGTTTCCATAGGGAAAGGCAGGATAGCAATGTAGGAAGAACACAGGGTTTGGAACCAGATATCTCGGTGTGAGTCCTCACTTTGCCACTCACTGGCTATGTGGCCTTGGAAAGTTGGCTTCATCTCTGAGTCCCAGTTTTCTTGTCAAAACAGATAGGAATGCCTCCCAAGCAGGATGCTCCAAGGATGAAACACACTCAGTTCAGAGTAGTTCCCACAGAGGCCACCTGCACGGGGGTCTGCAGCCCAGGAAGCTTGGCCGAAGCTCCAAGGGCTCTGCCTGGCCTCTCCCCATCCTTAAACTCCCTCCTTCTTCTATTAGTGGGGTGGGCAATACCTTCAGGAATCTATAGAACTAACAACTGGCCTGGTTCTGCAACTTTTAGAGATTCTTCGAAGGAGCTGCTCCACTGCACAGCAGATTAAGACCACCATGCAGATAACATAGTGAGGTGACCTTTGGCTGATAGGACATGGTGGGTGGGGGTGGAGATGAAGGACACTGTCATTTACTGAGCACCAACTGTGTTCCTGGTCCTCTGGAAGGTACTGCTGACTGCTGGAGGCTGTAGGAGGAAGAACCGGAAAGCCCTGCCACCTCCCATAATGCTTGGTGTTCTTCCTGTCCTTCAGAAAGGGCTCGGAAAGCCCCTAGAGTCAGAGTGCTGGAGAAAAGGCCTGAGCTGCCATCAGCCCAGCTCTGACCCCCCCAGCCAACACACATACCTCTAGACTCCTGGACTGAGCTCCTTGAGCTAGGCAAGGTGTCAGATTCATCCTAGGTACCCAAAAGATTCAGCAAAGAATGATTGTTGATTTATGTTTAAAGAACTAGGGACTTTTAGCCCCAGGATTGGTCAAGGTGACCACCATCTTGATTGCTGTCTTTCTCTGCAATGAACAAGTTAGCCCACACAGCTCTGGAACAGTTAGGGTGACCCCTACTGGTCACCTCAAGAAATCTCAAGTAGACCATCCATAGAGTCATACATTCTTTCACCGCCAAAATTTTACACCTACTCTACCAGGCCTGTGCAAGGGGCTGGTGACATAAAGATAATCTTGGCCCTCAAGGAACATAGAGCCCAGTGGTAGGAGACGCTGGAGAACAGTATAATGGGGTAAATATTTTGAAAGTGAGAAGTTGCAGGACCCCAGAAAAGGGTTACCTGTGGAAATTGGGATGGTGGGACATGATTTTAGCAAATATTTCGCATTACAAATGTTTGAGCTGAGCCGTGAACACAAATGCTGAGTGGAATTTCTTGGAACAGATTAGCTGGGTGTCTAGTGGGGAAGATAAGACAGGATGGGGAGAAGCCACATTGGACAGACTTCACCTGGCTCTTGGGAATGAGAACTACGGGGCCAGGGCATGCTGTCTGTGTCTTCCATGCCAAATTCTTACTGTATGAATAAACTGAGCATCAGGTTCACCCAAAGGTGAGCTCTGTGATTAATTTCTATCATCTTTACTTGGATTTCAGCAGCAGTGGCATCAGTTGTGCTGGGTAAAGTATTTGGTAACAGGGGTTGAGGGTAGCAAAAGACTAGCCACAAACCCTGATTCTACTAAAGGAAGTTGGCTACATCTCGTAGGAAACCTTTTAAAATTATGTGTGATGTATGTACAGGTCCAGGCTGTCTTAACAGGGGCATGGTTTCTAAAACATGGGAGGTGACTATTCCACTTTTCTTTTGTCTTAATCTACACAAAGTATATTGTGCTCTGCCTGTTAAGAAGGATTTAGACAAATTGGGACATGTTTTGAACCTGGGAAGCAGGAAGCAAGGAGAACAAAAATTTGTGTTTAAAGAACTAGAGAACTTTAGCCTGGAGAAGAGGAAGTGCAGGGAGAAATAAAAATCTCTTCTCAGATGTTTGGAAAGCATTCATGTGGTTTTACTGTCCCCAAAGAATAGATGTCATAACTAATGACGGAAAGGTCAGATGAAGGCAAGGGACGACCTTCTAGTGGTTGGAACCACCTGAAGATGAAACAGGCTGGCTGTTCTTTAAGGTAGTGAGCTCCCCATTCCTTGGAGGGTTCTGGTAAAGCCTGGGACAAGGGTCACAGGATTCCTAACCACTTCAGGGGCCTTTTCTAACTCTGGGAGTCCCTGAAATCCTGGACTCTTTTTAGCTACAACAAACTGAAAGACCTGACGATTCCATCCCAGGATTCTGGGATTATGGTCTGAAGTCTCATGAGAAATACCTCATTTTTTAACCCTCTACTTTCTTTCCTCCACCTCCCTCTCTTCCAAAAAGAGCTTAAGTCAGTCCCTGTGACAGAAAGCAAAATAGAACAAATGAATTAAGTCAGATGTCAGCTGCCACAAAATAAAAGTAGAGTGGATGCTGCCTGAGGCCCCACTCTTGACAAGATGGAACCCCAGGCTCCTCGGGGGAGCCCCAGCAGCCCTGCCTGCGGGGGCCATTCCCACGCTGCTCCTGCCCTGTTTGCTGTCTCTCCCATCCATTATTATAAACTCGCTGCTTAAAATAGCAAGGTAAAAGGAGAGTCCCTCCCCCAGGGTGACATCTGGGTTCTGCTGGAGCTTGTGGGCACACAGACCTCAGATCCATCACTGCAAAGTTTAGAATATAATCTCCAGGAAGAGCTGATCTAGAGCACCAACCCATAAAAGGAAAAAATATTTAGTAATGTTTGGTCTCCAAGCTGTTCCTTCTTTAACCCATTTTCAGGGCCCTTCTTGCTGCCTCTCCAGTCTGGTTCGGAAAGGGTTAGGTAGGCCAGTGCCAAGAGCTAATCAGCTTTTATGACTCTACTCATTCTGCCTCCAGCTAGTGCCTAACTAGAACCTGGCCCATTTTACAGGCCGGGAAACTGAGGTGCAGAAACAGAAACAACTTGACTGGTTCAGCTACCCTTGTATCTGGTGCAAATTTTCGAAGAGACTCTGCTGGGATAACTATCCAGTAATTTGTGCAACTGAAGAGGCTAGAAGTTCCTAAACCATATTTAAATATTTTATCTGCCCCTGCTCATGAAAGAAAACGAACTAATATCCTTTTGTTCATGCTTTCATTCTTCAGCTACTTCTAAGTCACCTACTGAGCATCGGACACTATGCTAAATGTATTTCAAGTGCTATTTTCTTTAACCCCCATGAGATAGGTTTTGTTATTTCCATTTAATATATTAAGGATCTAGGGCTCAGAGAGGTTCCGCAACCTGCTGAAGATCACACAGCTAGTAAGTAGCTGGTGAAGGGTTATAATCCAGGCTAGTCTGACTCCTAGGCCCGCCATCTTTCCTCTCTTCCACTCTGGCTTCTTCACCAGGAGTTCTGCTTGAGTGTGGCAGAAAAGACTAGCACGGGGGCCCTGCCTCCCAGGGGAGGGCTGGAGTGAGTACTCCCAGTGAGGCTAAGGATGGTGGGAGGCAGAGGGGAGGAAACAGGACCTACACTTCGGTTGTCGGGCCGGGGTCTTATGAGGGCTAAAGAGTGGCCTACAGTTGAGCCTGCATGTCCTCTGGTAGGTGGTAGCAGCAGGTGGAGGAAGCGGAGGCCGGCCCTGCCTTGTAGGCTTCAAAGGCCTTACTGTATCCCAGAAAGTATAGAGCCATCATCGGGACGCACGGTTCAGGAACAGAATTTACAGAGACTATCTCTTTCAGTGCTGCCAGCAACCCTGTGAGATGGGGAGAGTAAGTACTATTATTATTAACATTAAAGTTAGACCCATGTTACAGATGAGGAAACAGAGGCCCAGAGACTTGCCCAATGTCATCGCTCATGAATGGCAGTGCTGGGAATTCACCGAATCTGGGTCTGATGCTCCCCTTCCTTGCAGGGCCAAGCCTGTTCTCCGCAGGCAACAGCAGCCTCTCATCATGGCGCCAAAGATGCCTCTCCCAGAGCCTTGCAACCTGCCTAGGAGAGACCAAACTCCTCTCTGAAACCACAGTATCCCAGGAGCACAGCCTGTAAGCTAAGCGGCTCTCAGATTCTCTCTGTGAATCTTTGAGCATTGAGGGAAGAGCCAAGAAGCCCTTTCGGAAAACAATGGGTTAACCTAGCCTCCACTGACCTTTCTGGAGTGACTCAGTATTCTCAGAAGGGAGTTTTTTTGTTCTTCCAGCTTTGAATTTTTGCTTTCATTTTAGCAGCACAAAGAATGTGAAAGAGATTAGGTTGCTATTAATACCACGGGTCTATCTCTAGATGGACAACTGATGGGGGGAATTGTTGGGGGTGACTGCACGTGGAGCTCTCTTAGCCCTTGCAAATCCAGAGGGTGACGGAGGGACCACTGAGAACTCACCAGTCTTACCCCTGCACCCATTTTTACCAATGGGGAACCAAGGCCCAGAGGGGCAGGCATGTGACCAAGGCCACACCTATGAGTGAGGGGCAGAGCCAGAAAAGTCCCCAGAGCCCCCACGCCCCGAGCCCGGCTACATGTGGCAGCTTTCTGACTTTTCATTTTGACGGTTTTGCTCATAGTAAAGGGTAAGCCATTGTGTCTGTGCTGTGAAAGCAGGCGTCCTTCGGCAGTGACTCGTCCTTGTTCTTGCTCTCATGCTCTCATGGTCACTCTCGCAGGAGAGAGGATGCTCCCCACAGGAGATCTGCTGAAAGTGCTGGGAGGTGCCTCTGGGGGTCCCCTGGGCCTGGCCAACTGCAGAGCTGGGTTCTGCGACTCCACAAGTGAGCCGGATGGGAAGCCTGCCTCGGGAAAGCCCCATCCTGCTTCCTAACCTTGGCCTGCTCACGGGGCTTTGTTGCTTGGCAGATTCCATTCTAATCCTTCCTCTGCCTCTCCCTTGCTGGATAAATCTCCCCTGGCCTCAGTTCCCTCATTTGAAAATGGAGGTAATAGCACCCACCTTTTAGCGTTGTTGTAACGATTAAATCAGGAAATATATGCAAGGTGCTGGTACATAGAGTCCACTCAGTGCCCTCGCCATTCTCCAAACAGGGCAGATGAGTTCTCTAAGCATGCACAGCATCAACAAAACCAAGCCAAGGCTCAGAGAGACTCTGGTGTTCATCCTAGTGGCTCAGAGCTCCCAGATTTGTCTCCTGCAAGTAAAAGAGACTCAGTCCTGGTCTTTGCTGTGGACAGTCCCAGGTCGGTGCTGGACTTGCCCCATGTCTGTGCTGTGCTCAGTCCCAGGTCCGTGCTGTGGTCAATCCCAGGTCCGTGCTGTGGTCAGTCTCAGGTCCATACTGTGGTGAGTCCCAGGTCCGTGCTGTGCTTGCCCCGTGTCTGTGCTGTGCTCAGTCCTAGGTCTGTGCTGTGGTTACCCCATGTCTGTGCTGTGCTCAGTCCCAGGTCTGTGCTGTGGCTGCCCAAGGTCTGTGCTGTGGCTGCCCAAGGTCTGTGCTGTGCTCAGTCCCAGGTCTGTGCTGTGCTTGCCCCAGATCTGTGCTGTGCTTAGTCCCAGGTCTGGGCTGTGCTCAGTCCCAGGTTGGTCTGGTTTCAAAGCCCCAGTTCTTTCCACTATCCCTGTACTCATGATGACTCCCCCAAAACAGAGGTTTTTGTTCCACAGGTGAGACATGAGGCCTAGTGTGGAATCCCTCCTGGAAGACAGCCAGCCACAGTGTCTGGCCAAGTAGGTATTTGTGCTGTGCTGAACAAGTGGGTAAGTGAGTGACTGAAGGGGGTACAGCCACCCCCCAGTGTGTGGTGGAAGCCCCAGGATTCTCTCCTGAAAGTGGATTTAGATTGAAGGGAATTGTGCAGGAGCAGGAATGGTGAAGGGCGGAGATGCAGGAAGAAAGCCTCAGTGGCAACAGAAAAGGGAGGATGAGGAAGTGGAAGTCACTTCCCCCAAGACTGTGTCCCCTAAACAAAGTCACGTTTCGGGAGGCTGGCCCTGAGAACCCCGACAATCCTGGGGTTTGCACCTCTGTGGGAAACCTTCTTAGGGCCCAATTTTCTCCAGCCCTGCTCTCCGCTCCTGTGGATCTCGTATAGGCTTTGTTGGCTGGGGGTGCCCTGGGAAGGAGCCAGCACCTGCTCAGACCAGTGACAGGAAATAAGCCTAAACATCTCCCCAGGTTTCCTTTCCAGCTTGTTCACTTCAGGAATTCTTTTTTTAAAAATAGGTCCACTTGAAAAAATTTTTTCTTCTTCAAAATATGTACAATTGCTCAATCAGAGGCAGTTCAAAGGCACCGAGAATAGCAGCAAAGTATCTGAGCCTCCCATTTAGCGCCTAGCAGATATAAATCTTGCCCAGTTCTGTTTGTTCCAGGCTGCTCAGCAGCCTCTTCCCTGAGTCACTCACTCAAGAGTGACATGAGTCATCATCCTGGGGTCAAGGACCACACGGCATTCTGGGTCTGTGAGATCCCATAAAGGGCAGGGCACCGAGGGGTCTCCAGGAAGACATGGAGGATCAGAAACTGTCTCCTAGGCCCTAGGCTTGGCTCTGCCTCCCCACATGGGTGACTTTAGAGAGTCACTAAGCCTGAGAAGTAGGTGGATTTCTGGGCCCTTCTAACTTGTACTTTGGAGGAATCTCTTTAGTGGTGCACAGGAGCCTGCTTGTTCCAGCTCATAAGAGTCTAATGTAATTTTCAAGAATTTTGTGAACTGGTGGTTAAACACAGACATTATTAAAAAATAAATTACATGAACTCACATTAAACAAAAAGGAGATAAATACTCAAAATAACTGCTTTTTAATTATTTTACTACATTTTACTATCATCTATGCTCTTCTGAAGATTTATTTCTATTGTCTCTGCATAGCGGAAACTATATAATGATTTGCTACTGCCCATCTCTTCTCAGTTCCATGATCAGTGAGGGTGAGTTAGTAGCTTGCCATTGGTCATAGTGGGAGTATCTATACCAT
The DNA here is from genome assembly GCF_029281585.2 of Gorilla gorilla gorilla. Taxonomy (NCBI): domain Eukaryota; kingdom Metazoa; phylum Chordata; class Mammalia; order Primates; family Hominidae; genus Gorilla; species Gorilla gorilla. The sequence continues at coordinate 17,049,205 of NC_073233.2, forward strand.
GGAAATTGGCAAACGCTATGTACATATCAGGGCCTTTTCCCCCCAGAGAGCTGGCCGTGAAACATTGCCAGCACACCACTGAGCCACTCAGCCCCAGGCTCCCTGATTCTTGCTCCTACCAGGGTGCAGAAGGAACACAGATGACTTTAATATCACCCCAAGATAGCATAGTTATGGAGATTTCATCGCCAATTGTCTTTGGACAACTTTTCCCAAGTGGACCATGAATCCCTTACACTCAACACATCCCTGACAGAGCTCATTGTTTCTTTCCCTCCCCAGCCCACTCCTCCTGTGGCCCAGAGAATGGCACTCAAGCTACAAACCTAGAAGTCACCGTGACTCCTTCATTTCTGTCACCCTCCACATTCAATTAGATGACTCTGAGTCCCGTCAATCCTAGTTCAGAAATGCCCTTCCTCCCATCCCTGGCACCCCTGCCCATGGCTCTGTGTGACCTGAGTCACTGCAACAGCCTCATTTGTCTCCTTACCTCTGGCCTGGTCCCTTCCAATGACCCTCTATAATGATACCAGAGCAGTCTGTCTGAAACACAAATTGGATCATCCTTCCCCTTCATAAACTCTTTGAGGATTGATTCCCTTTTACCACGGGGGGGCCAGTTCTGAGTCAAGCTCCTAGCCCCTCTCTCGAGGCTGATCCCCTCTTTCAGCCTTCATACACCTTATGCCCCAACCACAGTGGACCAAAAGCCAACCTCCAAACATGCCCTGCTTTTTCACACCCTTTGCATACATCCTCCTCCTTATACTTGGGCTGCCTTCTGTCCTCCTTCTATACTTTACGGGTTCCTACTTGTCCTCCAAGACCCAGTTCACATATCTCCTCCTTCATAAATCCATTCCTCCTCTTCACCTCAGGAAAAGTTACTCCCTTCCTGTAGTAGTTTCCTATTGCGTCTGTACCAAATTTCCACATATTTGGTGGCTTAAAACTGCACAAATTCATTATCTTACAATTCTTGAGGTCAGAAGTTCAAAATCCATCTCAGCAGGCTGAAGTCTAAGCATCAGCAGGGCTGTGCTTCTTCAGGAGGCTCTAGGGGAGAATCCATTTCCTGCCATTTCTAGCTTTAGAGGCTGCCTACGTTCGTTGGCTGGTGACCCTTTTTTCTCCATCCTCAAAGCCAGCAGGGTTGCTGACATCTTTTCTCCCCTCTGATCTCTGCTTCCCCCTTCACATTTCCTTCTCCTCTGACTTTCACCGTCCTGCCTCCTTATAAGAACTCATGATTACATTGAACCCGCTCAGTTAATCCAGGGTAATCTCCATCTAAGTATTCTCAATTTAATCATATCTGCAAAGGCCCTTTTGCCATTTAAGGTAACATCTTCATAGGTTCCTGGGTTAGGATGTAGACATCTTGGGGAGGGGGGAGTATTCAGCCTACTGCCCTATCCTCCCAGAACTCAACCCAACTAGAATTTGAACACCTCAAGAGCAGAGACTCTGCCTTATTCATAGCTTTATGAATATTCTTATAATATTCATATTTTTATGACCTGCCTCCAGCACAGGGTCAAACACAGAATAGCCATTCACTAAATGTTTATTGAATTAATAAATGAATGACACCATATTTCTAAAAAGCAGATAAGAAGGTTTTACATAGGCTGGGTGCAGTTGCCCATGCCTGTAATCCCAGCGCCTTGGGAGACCAAGGCGGGTGGATCATTTGAAGTCAGGAGTTCAAGACCAGCCTGGCCAACATGGTGAAACCCCATCTCTACTAAAAATACAAAACTTAGCCATCATCTGGGTTGCTATATAAGCAGGTGGGTGGCCTTGCCTGCCTTCATTCTCATTGAGCTTCCCCAGGTTAATGGCCAAGTTTTTCTCTCGATGATGTACCTGGGTTTCACGTCTTCTCTGCCACACAGATGTGCAAATTTCTCCCATAGTATTCTACAACTAAAACCTCACAAAAGGCCAGGGCCTCCTTCTCTGACACCTTCATGCTTCTGTCCTACCATCCAGGAGTAATTTGCAAAGTGAGTTTTCAGATTAACTTATCAATGGCTCTTCTAGCTTTAACCTAAGCCTAACAGAAGACCACAGAGCAGCCCCACCAGCCCCTCTGGCTCCGCTTGGAATGCTGACCAAAGCATTTCCTCAAACGGTTATGTGTGTTCAAATGAGGCAGCACCCTCGTGTCTGCTGCCGTGGTACTCTGGAACCACCTCCTTCCTGACAGAGCAGAGCCAGGAGGCTTTGCAAGGTGGTCATTGCCTTTAAACCCAGACCTGGACTCATGGCTTGATTCCTGCTCCGGCAAAGGCACAGACTCTGGTATTAGGGGTCCTGGCAATCCAGCACCTGGGATTGCCCATTCCCATGAAGCAGGCCTCTGGGAAATGTACCTTATTTCAGGTAGAAGGCAGGAGGCATTGCACCCACTTGATGGGATCGCACTAGGCCTTGATGGCCTTGGTTCTTTCAGAAGCCAACATGGCTGAATCTGAGCCAACGGCCTCTTCCTTGGATCTCCTGGCCTCTGAACTGAAGATGCCCTTTTCTTGGGATGGGAGCAAGGATAGATAAAGGCAAGCTAGTGTTTTGTCCAGGCCCAGAGATCTGTCAAGGGCCATCTAGACCACCAGGAACCAGAAGAGGCACCCTATTGCCTTGGATTCTTTAGAAACTTTGTTCCAAATAAAAATAAAGCTTCCTTGACTTGGCAACACCACAGCCCAATAAATAAATAAATAAGCAAAAAAAGAAAAGAAAATTAACACCCAGTTCCCAGTGTGCCTCTCTCATTCAGTTCCTCCTACTTCTCCTTCATCTCCGCTTCCCTTCCTAGTTTTCTTCTAGGAAGAGGTCATCAGGGTCTATTAGGAACCTGTAGGAATACATATAGGAATATAGGAATATATGTAGGAACTGGTTTGGGAAAGTCAGAAGGAAAAGATGGCCTCCATGGTGCCTGCCTAAATCATTCACCCATTCTAGAAAAGCTTGTTGAGTGCTTCCTATGTGTTAGGTACTGTGCTGGGCACTGGGGCTCTGGGGTGTGTCCTCCAAGGCCACCTCCTCCAGGAAGGCTTCCCTGACCTCTCCTGGAAGCTATATTCTCCTCTGGTCTATGACAGCACTGTGTGGCTATCCCAATCTGCCAAGCAGTGGTTTCTGTTTCTCATTTGCAAAGCCTGAGGGCAGATAGCTTTCTTTTGTCCTGGGAACATAACACAGGTACAGAGAAAGTTCTCAATACCTGGTGGATCTCTTCTTTTGAAAGCAAGGACTCTAGGAATCAAGCCTCACTTTTCACATGGCCTACTACACACCCAGCACAATGTAGATACGCTAGCTCTTGAACCATCTCAGGTCTGTGAGAAAGGAATTGCTTCTCCATTTTACAGATGAGGAAATGGAGCCTTAGACAAGCAAAGTGACTTGCTCTAGGTCACACAGTCAGAAGGCAGAGTCAGGATTAAACCCTGGGTCTCCTCTGCCCAAAATGGGATGTTTGGCTCTTCCTTAGAGAGAGCTTATTCCTATGCTTCTCTAATCTTAGCAAAAACAGAACAAGGGTATTAGGAGATGTTTTTTGACAGGGCAGTGCTCTTGATCATTCTAGATCCCAGCTCTTCCTCAGGGCCAGCACAGCCAACAAGAACAACACCAGCCGAGACGCAGCCCCTCTCCGAGGAACTGGAAGTCCTTCTCACGGCATCCCCTGGGGTAGACAGGAAGCAGCTGCGACTGTGATCATCTAAGACAGCAGGAGAGAGTGTTCTTCCCTGCTGGGATGGAGCACCCCAGCTCAGGTCCCCGCCTCCTGTTCATCTCCACTCTGGGAATCCCAGTTCTCCAAAGCCATGGAAATAGGCCCAATAACCTTGGGCTGGGCTGCTGGGCAAAGTCTGGTGTAAAGCGTGCTACAGAAAGCTACAGCAGGATTGAGATAGGGGTTCAGGGACAGGGCCTTGTGGGGAGTGAAGAGCAGACTGCCATGCTAACTGCCTATGTAGGAATGAGTTCCTTCACCATTCAGGCCTCAGTCTCTCCATCTCAATAGTAAAGGCTGGGCTAACTTGCCAGCCTGAGCCCTGCTTTCTGCCCCATGAGTTCAAGTTCACGTTGCCTGTTGAAAGCAGTCACACAGTAGGAAGTTAGGGGCCTTCCCGGCATCCCAGGGCTGGAAGCAGCCATCACATCCCCCTGATCACAGTGATTGGCTGGAGGGTGAGCATGTGAGCTGACAAGAACCAATGAGATGCAAGAAGACATTACTGGGCATCCTGGGAAAGCCATCCTTAACTGCAGCCTTGAGTTCCAGAGGGTGAAAACAGAATCCCTCTTAAGATGATGAAGAACTTGTCTAAGGCTGGAATCAATGTGAGACAGAGCACAGCTAAGAGCCAGAAAGAAACTAGGTCCTGAGGCTATCTTCTCAGATCCTGATCAAGCCATGCCTGATATCCCCAGCCTTTTCTGTTTTGAGAACCAATGAATACCCCTTTTTTCTTAAGCTGGCTTGTACGAGCTTTTTTGGCACTTGCAATAAAGAGTTCCAACTGGTGCAAACAGCCTATCCTTTATAATGCTGCCTGTGGGTACTTTTTTGGCACCAAAGTCTTCTCTCACCTCTCTACTCTGCTGCTTACCTAACCCTAACCCTAACCCTAACCCTGAGCGTTTAAGCTGGGAACTCAGATCTAGAGTTGATGAGCTTACCCTAAGTTATTCCCTAACTTAGAATATCACCATGCCCTCTTCCTCAGAACCTGTTCCTCTTTCTGCATTCCCTGCTACCATTGGTGGGCCCAGCATCTGGCCAGAAACCCCAGCCCAAACATAGAACCTTCTCCCACCTCTCCAGGATGCCTGTCCCCACTTCTTTTTACTAATACACACATCTAAACTGTTAGGGCTCCAGAGGAGTGACTCGGTTTGACCAACCTCCATGTTCCTGCCTAGAAGATAGACTGGTACACACCAAGATATGTTTGTTGAGTCAAATTTCAACCTTCAAATGATTTTCAAACATCATTACTTCCTGGGGGCGACCACTCCACCTACCTATCCCTCAGCTCAGAGCTGGATAGGCTCTCACTCTCAACCCTCCCCAGAAGAGCAGACCCCAAGACCTGGACAATGATTGGCTGTGTGAACAGGCTCACAGCCCTGTGCTTGGAACCCCAGCACCAGAGTTTAGGGTGGAGACTCCCATGTGCAGGACAGGAAGGAAGCTCACACCTTGCCGACTGAGGCCAGCAGCAGGGTGGGAGCAGCTGTGGATCTTGGCCAGGGTCTTTTTTTCACCAATAGACTCTGAGCTGAACTGCAGGATGGTGGGTGTGTGCACAAGAAGACACGTGATAAAGTAAAAGTGAGCAGTCCCTTGGTTATCCAGATATGTGCAAACAGCTGCATTAGCTGAGTCTTTAGACCCAAGTTGAGAACAGGTTATGGCGAACAGCGATATGCAATGGCAGGGGTGGGTGGAAGCCGGGAGGGTAGAGCCTGGGAATGGCTCTCCCAACAGCAAGCTTTGGTGATTAGAGGCACATGTATTTCAAGGTCCTACTGCTTAAATGGGCATGTGCAACTGTGACTGCCTAATGATATGAGATTGGAAGTAACCATAGAGAATTTCTCCCCAGGGGAGTCATTTTTCCACCATGGAGAGGTGGCGATGGTCTGGGAGTAATTCTGAGGCATTAGCAGGAGAGAAACTGACATTTATTGTACCAGGTGCTCTACCTGACTCTTTACATCCTTTATCTTATCCAGTCCTTACAACAGCCCTGCATGGTACGATTATTCCCATCTTACAGGTGAGAAAATTGAAGCTCAGAAAGGTGAAGTAATTTGTTTCAGACATCACAATTACTAAGTAATGTTAACAGGGTTTGCGCTCAGGGGAGCCTGACTCCAAGCCCAGGGTTCTGCTCAGTATACCATAATGAAGGCTTCTAGGTCAAAACAGAGCCGGGCGACAGCAGCAGCAACAACTTCAACCAAAAATGAAATGCTAACACAGGACCAGAAGAGGTTTTTCTGGCTAAGGCTTCACCAGTTTGTCATCGTGGAGAAGGTATCATCCCTAACAATCAGATTTACATATGTTCTTTGTTAACCTGCAGTTTGTTATACATGCAATAGCTCTGCTTAAGTTAACTGGTAAATAGCATAGAGTTTATCCAAGGGGTTAAGCTGAGTCATTCTCGTGAAGTATTTTCTTGTTTTTAGAAAAGACCGAGTAAAGAGAGCTCTGAGGGCAGGTTAAGGCCAGGGACTGCCTGGAGATGCCTCAGCAGTTTTGCTGGAGCTGTTCTGGGCTGTGAGTGGGCAGGCAGGTGAGCAGACCCCCTTCCTGGCCCAGGTTCCACAAGGAGCATAGGCACTGGGAAATCACTGGGTTTTGGCAGGGTTTTCTTGGATCACACTAGCAACATTACCAAGGCCTGAGTGGAGCTCCTGCACCCTGGGGAACATTTTCCCAGGGTGGCCCCCAGGCTCCTTACGTCGGCTCAGACACCCCTCTTTCCTGTGCCCACGGTTGGTATTTCCTAGTTATAAAATGATTTTTTCATTAATGCTATGATAGAATGTAGAGGAATGTAGATATTTTTAATATGACAACATATGTTTATAGAACAGAAGTTTTTTTTTGTTTGTTTGTTTGGTTTTTTTTTTTTTTTTTTTAAAGCACCTAATTTGGAGTCACCCTGGATCCCAGAAGCCCCAAAGTCCTGGGACATTGTTCTCGTGGCCTTTCATCTCTTTTCCTCTGATCTTCTGGATCCCCTACACAGGACCCTTCCTCTAGGGTTGGCAGAGTTTGGGAAAAGCAAAGGCCTTCTAGGGCCCTGGGCTGGAATGCTGGCTGGGGTATGGCTGGCAGGCTTTGTGGTTGGGACTGGTTGGGAGCAGCAGCTCTGCTCTGCTCAGCCTGCAGGTCAGCATTGGAAGGCCCAAGTTGGGCAGGGGCCCCAGGACAGGAGGGAGGGAGCCGCTACTCAATGCTTTCCTGATATCCTCTTACTGCCTCAGTTACCTCCCAATTCCCTACTCATAAAAATCTAGCCATCCTGCAGCCCTATTCATTCTACATGTCCAGATGAGAAAAGCTGATAACCAGAAAATCGACTCCTGGGGTAGGTGGAGGGTGGTTCTCCTATGAAGTAATCCATCTTCCACACAGCTGGAATTCTAAAACATAGCTGTGGTCGCAGGCCTCCCTCAAGTCAAACATTTCAATGGCTTTCTGTGTGCTGACTCCCAAGTCTGGCTGCTTACTAAAAGCACCTGAGGTGCTTGATAAAATGAAGATTCCTACACCCTTCTCAGATAGACTGACTCAGAATATCTGGGAATAGGGCCCGGGAATCTGTATGGCTAAAAGCTCCTAAAGGGGAATGTGATCCAAAGACCAGAGCTGGAGAAGCCCTGGTCCACAGATGAAGTTCAGGTTCCTGGGCACTCATGCAAAACTTTCTGCTCTGAGACTGCCAAACCTCTCTGTTTTTTCTCCAGCCACTAACACCAAGGTATCCTGCACCCCAGCCTCACCTAATGCTCACTTTCCAGAATATTCCACGTGCTATCAAACCTCAGTGTCACTCCCTCTGCCTAGAAGGCCATCCCTCCATCTGTCTCCATGAAAGACCCTACTCATCCTTCAGGAGCCACCTCATGATTCTCACCAGATTAAACCCTCTGCCCCATTTCCTTTTAGCATTTTAAATTGTTTAGTTGGAAACATAGACTTTAACCTTCTATTTGCCACTTTCTAGCTCTATGACTTTGGCTGTTGAATTTCAATGTCCTCACAAATTATTATGAAAAATATTCAAATTTGAAAAGTATGTAAATGTATGTAAATTAGATATAGTGTCTAGCACAAAATAACTAACAGAATGGTAACTTTTATTATTATTATTCCTATATTATGATGGCATTCCTCTAACACAGAGTTCAACAAACTATGGCCTTTGGGCCAAATCTGACCAACTAATGGTTTTTGTAAATAAATTTTTATCAAAATACAGCGCAACCATTCATTTGTATATTGTCTATGGCTGTTTTCATGCTATGAGGGCAATTGAGTAGTTGAGGCAGACACTCTGACTTATAAAGCCGAAATATGTACTAGCTGCCTTTTTTCAGAAAAGTTAGCCAACCCTGCTCTAACATAATTGCAATTATTTTTTTATAGTTTCGTCTCCCCTATTTGGCTGAGAGACACTCAAGGATCTTCATGGCAGACTCCTGTTCATCCTTTAAAACTAAGTCTTTCTCATCTTTGTATCTCTAACATTTGGTATATAATTAGGGCTTGGTATATGTTAAATTGAAGTGAATAATTCTTTAACCCAGTTTAAATGCACACATCTCCTGAAAGCCCTGATGGGAAGATGGGATAAGTGCCAGCAGACCTGGCTCTGAGGCTGCCTCCCTCCTGGCTTCAGCATCCCACAGTCTCACTGCCTCCCACCACCCAAAACCCAGCACTCTGTGCTTTGCAGCTGTAATATTTCCCCTGATAGAGAGGGGAGGAAGAAGTCCTTCAAAGGTTAGTATATTCCCATTATCCAAGAGTGTACAAATGGATGGTCTAATGGTCCCGATGGTCCTTACAGGGGGCAATTTGGTGGACCCATTTTTAATAAATAAACTAATGGATTGGTATTTTTTCTCTGGAGATCTATATTTTGTTTAGTTTCAACTACCCATAAATTTGCATTCCTGACAAAAGCTCCTTTTGAGAAGAGAACTAGGATTTCCAAGCAGTGAGACCATTTCTTTGTGAGCTGTTTATGAAACTACTCTGTGACCTTGGGCCAGTCACCCGCCTCTCTGGGCCTAGCTTTCAGCTTCTGTATAACAACTTTCAGACTTGACTCCCTGGAGTTCTAGCCAGAGGGATGAACCAACTCATGGTGAGTGAAAACAGTGGCCTGGCAACAGGCAGCTTGACAGAGTGTCTTCCCTCTTCCATGCTGCAGTAGCACATTCCCTGTCCTCCCCAGCAAATACAGTGACTCATTTCTACTGCCTTTTCTTGAGGCTTAAAGAAGATGCTTTAGCCCTAAAGTAGATCTTCAGAAGATAAGAAAATGCCATGGTGTGGAAAACTCTGTGCTGGATGAAGTGGAAACACTCAGCTCTCCCCCGAGGCCAGATGAAAAGCACATGGATGAAAGCCAAAGTCCATCCCTTCCTTGAGCCTTTGGGAGCAGCAGTCCACCCTCTCTTTCAGAAAGTAGTTCCCCCCCTTACCCTTCACCCTCCTTGCAGACACCCCCATGGGATAAAATACTGAGCCTGCAGGATCCTGGTTATCTGGGGGCAAATCGGTGTAACTGTGGATTGAACTGACTTTTATTGATTTCCCAGCAGGTGATTTATAACTGCCTGCTTCCTAAAAGGGCTTGTGGCCAGATGGCAATAAAAACACTCAGAGGCCAAGAGAGTTAAAAATAAATGCTGAAAAAGAGAGCAGAGGAAAGAGGGAGATAGACAGCTGCACTAACCGAGGTGGGATGACTGCTCAGTCTGGATCACAGGGATGGGAATCTTGCTTTTCAGTTCCTACTGACATAACCAATTGAGATCAGCAGCACCTTGTTTTTGGCTTTTGCAAGAATTGCAGAGCAAGGAGTAGCTACATCTTGAGCTTCCAAAACTAACCCTTAGTCCAACAGAGAACAAAATTGAGTGAGATCTTGCATTTTAGAACTTTATAAAGCTCACTTCACAGAGGGACTCCTCATACAACTATGTCACCGTACTGTTTACACAACAGGATCTGGAAGTACTTTAAAGCCGGCAGTGTAAATCAAATTCTAGGTGTTATGTACATGTCTGAGTCTAATGGCTGGTCATCCACCCTCCTTGACTTGGCTTTAGAGTAGTCCTTAACTAAAACGAGTTCTAGGGTCATGCAAAACCATGCACAAAGATCCTTTAGCTTAGTGAAAATAGGCAGTGCTTTCTAATTCTGGCCATAGGTCACTGTCATTTGGTGGTCACGGTGAATTGGTTATTTAACATATTCTGTTTTCACTAGTTGCAACTAACCAGAAATCAGATCTCTCAAAGGAAAACCAAGAAGGCTATTGTTATGGGCTTAATTGTGCCCCCCAATACTCCTCCTAGTTCTTATGTCAAAATCCTAACCCCCAGTACATAATAATGTGACTGTATTTGGAGACAGGGCCTTTAAAGAGGTGATTAAGTTTAAATGAGGCCATTAGAATAGACCCTAATCCAATCTGACTGGTGTCCTTATAAGAAGAGGAAATTTGGATGTAGAGGCACCAAGGATGTGCTTATACAGAAGAAAGACCATATGAGGACACAGAGAGAAGGTGGCCATCTATAAGCAAGGAGAGAGGCCGCAGAAGAAACCAGACCTGCTGATACCTTGATCTGGGACTTCCTTAGAACTGTTAGAAAATAAATTTCCATTGTTTAAGCCACCTGGCTTGTGATATTTTAATACAGTAGCTCTGACAATCTAATATAGCTATTGATAGAATCTCTCAGCCATATCAGATTTAAATTCAAGTCTGTTTCAAACATTTAATCTTTGAAATAGGGTTCAATACATTTTGGAGAATAATTTTTTTAGTATTTTTCCAGGCTAACCACAAAACTCCTTTCAGAACCTTTCTAATGAAATAAAAATTCTCTAGACTAGGTCCCAAGAATTCTACCTTTGAAGAAGTAAAATTCTCTCTATTTGCAGGTGATATGATCTTATATATGCAAAATCCTGAGGAATCCACTAAAAAACTATTAGGACTAATAAATGAGTTCAGCAAGGCTGCAGGATATATGATTGATATAGTACAATCAATTATATTTCTATACATTAGCAATGAACAATCAAAAAATGAAATTAATAAAGCAATTGTATTCACAATAGCATCAAAAGCATAAATACTTAGGAATACACCCAACGGCTGGCCGGGTGTGGTAGCTCACACCTGTAATACCACAACTTTGGGAGGCTGAGGTGGGTGGATCACCTGAGGCCAGGAGTTTGAGACCAGCTTGGCCATGATGGCAAAACCTCATCTAAACTAAAAATACAAAAATTAGCAGGGCATGGTGGCGCACACCTGTAGTCCCAGCTACTCAGGAGGCTGAGGCATGAGAATCTCTTGAACCCAGGAGGTGGAGGTTTCAGTGAGCCAAGATCACACCACTGCACTCCAGCCTGGGTGACAGGGTGAGACTCTGTCTTAAAAACAACAACAAACAAACAAACAAACAACAACAAAAACCAGAAATATACTTAACAAAATAAATGTAAAACTTTTACTCTGAGAGATATGAAATATATCTGAAAGAAATTAAAGCCCTAAATTGTTGGAATGCCATCTTATTCCAATTTCATATGGAAACACAAGGAAGCAACAATAATCAAAACAAATTAAAAAGAAGAAAAAAATTATCTACACATCCCAATTGCAAAACTTACTATAAAACTATCGTAATATAGTATGATACTATACACTATACAAGAAGAGACATACACATCAATGCAACAGACTTGAGAGTTCAAACATAAGCCCTTAAACATTTATAGTTAATTGATTTCAACAAGGATGCCAAGACAATTCGATGGGGAAAGAAGAGTCTTTTCAACAAATGGTTCTGGAACAACTGGATAACCACATGTAAAAGAATAAAGTTGGACCTCTTCCTATACCATACACAAAAATTAACTCAAAACATCTAAATGGGAGAGCTATAACTATAGAATTCTTAGGTGAAAGCATGTGAGTAAATCTTGGTGTCCTTGGGTTAGACAATGCCTTCTTAGATACAACACCGTAAATGCAGGCAACAAAAGAAAAAGTAAATAAATTGGACTTCATCGCAATAAAAAAAATTCTGTATTAAAAGTGATGCTATCAAGAAAGTAAAATGACAACCCACAGAATAGAAAAAAATTTGCAACTAGCATATCGAATAAAGGACTTGAATAAAGAACTCTTATAATAATAAAAAGACAAGTAATACAATTTTAAAATGGGCAAAATATTCGAATACACATGTCTCCAAAGAATATATGCAAATGACCAATAAGCACATGAACAGATGTTCAACGTCATCAACCATCAGGGAAATACAAATCAAAACAGCAATAAGATACCACTTTACACCCATTAGGGTGGCTAAAATAAAAAAGACAAGTAACAGCAAGTGTCGACTAGGATGTGAAGAAACTAGAACCCTTATATATTGCTGGTAGAAATGTAAAATGGCGTAACCACTTTGGAAAACAGCTTAGCAGTTCCTCAAAAGGTTGAACATAGGATTACTGCATGATCTACCAATTCTTCTAGATATGTACCCAAGAGAAATGAAAATGTATATCCACATAAAAACATGTACACAATGTTCATAGCAGCACTATTTATAATAGCCAAAACATGGAAACAAACTAAATGTCCATAAAGTAATTAATGGATGAATAAAATGTGGTATATTCATACAATAGAATCTACTCAGTCATAAAAAGGAATGAAGAGCCAGGCGCGGTGGCTCACACTTGTAATCCCAGCACTTTGGGAGGCTGAGACGGGCGAATCACTTGAGGTCAGGAGTTTGAGACAAGCCTGGCCAACATGGTAAAATCCCGTCTCTACTAAAAATACAAAAATTAGCTGGGCTTGGTGCCGTGCGCCTGTAATTCCAGCTACTCAGGAGGCTGAGGCATGAGAATTGCTTTAACCTAGGAGGCGAAGGTTGCAGTGAGCTGAGATCATGCCACTTGCACTCCAGCCTGGGTGACGGAGTGAAACTTTGTCTCAAAAAAAAGGAATGAAGTAATGATATAAGTTTTAAGTTTCATGCTAAAGTATGAAACTTAAAATGAATGAAAGGATGAACTTGAAAATATTATGGTAAGTGAAAGAAGCCAGTCACAAAAGACCACACGTATTATTTTATGTATATAAAATGCCCATAATAGAGAAAGCTATAGAGATGGAAGGTAAATTAATGGTTGCTTAGGGCTGAGAGGATGGGGAAATGAGATGTGGCTGTTAATAAGCATGGAGTTTCTTTTTGGATGATAAAAATATTCTGGAATTAGTTAGCCATGATGGCTGCACAACTCTCTGAATATACTAAAATCCATTGAATTGTACACTTTAAGTAGGTGAATCATATGGCGTGTGGATTATATTTTAACAAAGCTGTTTAAAATTTTTTCTAACTTCCATTAAAAAAAAAGAGAAGGAAGCTAGCTTTGGTCCTTAGTGCCTTGTGACCTCTCTGGGCATAGCTTCCTCAAACATAAACATTAGAAATTAAGCTCGATGATTTATAACGTGCCTTCCATCTCTGAAATTGCTGAGGATACATAATGTAAGAAAACAGGTTGAGGGAAAGAGATAGATTATGTGTCTAGGATGGGCTCGTGTGAGGAGAAATGAAGGAGGAGGCAACAATAAGAAGACTAAGAGAAATAGAGATGAAGGGACAGGGACACGGGCTCAGAGAGACAGACAGAGACATGGAGACAAGACTACACCCCAAAAGAAAGACAGACAGAGACATGGAGACAAGACTACACCCCAAAAGAAAGACAGACAGAGACATGGAGACAAGACTACACCCCAAAAGGAAGACAGACTCACTGGGATGAATGTGCAGATTACTCATCTGTTCTTCCATTTAACAAATATTTACAGAGCACGTACCAAGTGCCAAGCTCTGTGCAGTAGTAAACCAGGTAGACCAGGGCACTGAGCTCAGAGGTAAGAGACATAGCAGTAAGCAGGCAATTTGCAAGCAAGCACAGAGAGCGAGAGCTGGGATGCAGTAATTCAAGATGCTCCAGAAGTGCACAGATGCAACACACACCCCACACCACACTCTACATGCACAAATGTCCCAAAGGTAGACTCATTTTTGTAGGGAGCGCCATTCCTCATCTGAGGCATTTAGAGTTCTGCTAGCAAAGACATTCAAATGAACGGGTTTTTACAAGTATGGGCACAAATGGGGGTGACACCTTTCCGTTCTCACCCTGAAGTCTCTATAAAATGAGGCTGAAGGACAGGATTCATCCCTCACTCCAGAGCTTCCCAGTACTCTTTCCCCCTCATCGGGAGGGACTGGCTTTGGAAACAGAGAGGAATGTGACCTATTACAGGCACACCAGCACCACTCCTCTGGGCTTTCAGCTGGAAACTTCCCAGAACACCAGAACACACTTTGTTCCACCCTCCTTCCATCCCATCCAGACCTGGCGACCTGGCCCAATAAAGGCATCACATGTTGCCCCTTCCCCTGTCTTGTGGCTTCTCTGCTGCTGACAGGCACATGAAAGGGAATTGAAGCTCAACAGAAAAGTGACTGCTTCCTGCACAGTGTCGGCTCCCTGCCTGACTCAGATTCAGCCAACTCTGAGGAGGGAAGGCAAGGGACGTTTCTGGATATCTCTTGCCCGGGTCCCTCTTCTCCTAACTCCAGATTTAGCGAGAGTCCAAGCTACACAATATTCCTGAAATAGCCCCAAGTCACATCCTAAGATGGGGGTTCATCCCCTCATATGAAGGATTCTCTTTGGAGAAGATGTTGGGGGCTTTGGACGCCGTGCACTGGCACACGAATAGGAAACGCAGAGTGACCCGGAGCAGGAAGGAGTGGGCACCGCCCTGCAGATTCTGGGCAGGCTGCACCAGTGCTGGGCTGGGAAACAGCCCTTGGGCTCCCTGAAGGTCTCCCTGGCTGTGCACCATTTGGAGCAGCAGTGAATTAATGTGATTCAGGCTCCAAAAATAGTAGCCAGAGCATCTAAAATTGCTTTCCACCCTGGACTGGACCAGTCCCCTGGGAATGTCAGCATTTCTAAAATGTCCCCATTCACCCAGAATGCCTTTGTCAGACCCCAAGTAGAATCTGGGCCACCGTGAAGCTCTCCTGGTTCCGTTGGCTCCTGCCCGGTTCCCCTCTCCTGTGTGTCACGTGCACTGCCTCCCAAACAGGAAATGCTAATTCATGCCTGCCACTTGCTGTTACCAGGTCCAAGAACTTTAACCCTGCAAATGGCCTGGAAGGGCAGAAATGGTCCCTTGCAGAAGTGGCCTGGGTGGCTCTCTGTCACTGAGTTGGGATTTAATTCCTAACAATGACGACTGGGGA
The DNA here is from genome assembly GCF_029281585.2 of Gorilla gorilla gorilla. NCBI lineage: Eukaryota > Metazoa > Chordata > Mammalia > Primates > Hominidae > Gorilla > Gorilla gorilla. The sequence goes on from NC_073233.2 coordinate 17,064,346, forward strand.
AGCAGGTCACCTGAGGAACCCTGAGCCTCTGGTCTGCTGCTGATGCCAAAGGGAGTCATTTCCACAGTGGCTTGTCTTTCTCTGACAAAATTATTTGGGGATCTCAGGGAATTTCATCATCATGAAGACTTGTCACTCTAGGCCTACCTCAGTGCTTTTGCACATCCTGTACTCTATGCAGGAAACACCATTTACGCCCTCTTCCCTGACTGACAAATGCCCCTTCATCCTCTTATTCAGCGCCTTCCTAAGAGTGGGAAGCTGCGGTCTTTACTAAGTTTGTCTGCAATGAATGCTCTGGAATGGCCACCTTTGCCCAGGTTACACTCCCATGCCTAGAGATTCACACCCTGCATTCTCCTACCCACTGATCGACCACGATTCTCAGCTGCCTTATTCATGGACAGGAGTGAGGCAAGGAACAAGCCTCTCCCCTGCCTCATGGAGGCTGGCCTCCCATCTAACAATTGAATGGCCAGAGTCTGTAACCACTGCATGGGGTTCCTGATTTAAATGCAGTTTGGGAATCTCTCTGCCTAGAGAATCGTGATTTGATCTTTGTGATCATGTCCTTTAGTTCCAGGTTCTTAGCTGTGATGCTCGTACTGCCTCTTAGTGGCTTCACTTTGCCTCCCTAAGAGATTCCAGAAGCGCAGAACACAGAAACTGATGGAGGGGTGAGGAGGGAGAATAAGTTAGTCTACACCTTGGTTTCTTCCTATGTGGTGGGAGATAACAGTTTCTACCTCAGAATGGTTGAGAGGATGACATGAGATGTGTAAATGACTCAGCACAAAGTCAGTACTTTGGGGGGCAGCTGCATTTTTGCCCATGTGGCCCCCAGTCCCCCTTCTTCTGGCAACAGCAGCATATTCATCATACTTGTGCTTGGGATGGGGGTGGTTGACCCCACTGTGGGATTGGAGCTATAACACTGGACTGGCCCCACAGAATATCCCATGCTCCCAGCTCTGGGTTGTAACTGAGGAATGAGCACATGACTCAGACCAGGCCAATACATTCAGTTCGGTGACTTCTGTTGGAACTGTTGGGGGAGTTCTTGCTGCAAGCGTTGCTGAAAGGAGAGGCTGGGAACTGCAGGTGCCACAGTGCCACCACACAGGAGAGGTCACCTGAGAATACATCTAATAGCAAGGACAGCTGAGAGACGAGGGAATGAGACCATGGATCCAGCCATGTCCGAGATTGCTCTAGAACTGTCAATGATATGATCCAGAACATTCTGCTAATTTGCTAATCTAATTTGAATCCGTTTCTATTCCAGGCAAACCAGAATCCTGGCAAATGCCAAGCTCAATATGTTTGGAGGTTCACCCTTCCCATGGCCATTGCTCTGGGGCGAGCGGTGTTCCTTGGCCTCTGCAGAGACAATGCCACAGCTCATCTCCCTGTCCTCAGTCTCTCGTTCTTCAGTCTTTTACTGCACTGACTGTTCTCAAACACAGGCTTAGAAGATGCCTTGACTCCCCACTGCCTGGAGATCATGTCCCAACTTCCTCAGATCCACCTGCAAAGCTCTACATCTGACTCTAATTTCCTTTGTGCGTCTCTCCCATGACCTTCCCCTCTGGGTCCATGCATACTCTGTGCCCCACCCATATTAACCTCTTCCCCACTCTGAAACGCTCCCTCCACTCTCCCAACCCTGTACTTTTCCTGGGAAGTTCCTCACTTCTTTCTTACCTACCTGCCAGATCCACAACTACCTTCTCTTCCAAGAAGTCTTCATGGATGGCCCCAGACTGAGTCAATGTCTCCTTCTCCTGAATCAATGTCTCCCTTGTACATACTGTAGTACCTCTTGGTGTTTATGACGTGAGAGTAGTTTATACATTTTTTTTGAGAGCAGGGAGCATGTCTTACTCCTTTCAGGATCCCCTGGGATCCTTACACAAGATTTGCTCACTCTAGACCCTCCCTGAATTTGCTGACACAAGACCTTGGCTTCCAGCTGACAAACTCTGACTACCCCGTCCCCTCCCCCCAACCATACTCTAGGAGAGGGGTGCCTAAACTTTGGGTCACATTTCCTCTTCACCAGTAAACTTCTTTTTTAAAAAATTATGATAAAATATGTGTGACATACGATTTATCATTTTAACCATTTTAAAGTGTACAATTCAGTGGCATTAAGCACATTCACAATGTTGTGCACCTATCACCCCTACCTAGTTCCAGAACTTTTTCATCATCCCAAATGGAAACTCTGTACTCAGTAAGCAGTCACTCCCTGTTCCTCCTTTCTGGCAGGCCCTGCCAACCACAAATCTGCTTTCTGTCCCTGTGGCTTTAACCGGTTCTGGATAGTTATATGAATGCAACCATACAACATGTGACAATTTCGGTCTAGCTTCGTTCACTTAGATAATGTTTTTGAGGTTTATCCACATGGTAGCATGTAACCATACTTCATTCCTTTTTATGGCTGAATAATATTCCATCATTATCTATCTCTCTATCTATCTATCTATCTATCTATCTATCTATCTATCTATCTATCATCTATCTGTCTATCCATCCCACATTTTGTTTATTCTTTCATCAGGTGATAGACATTTGGGTTGTTTCCTCCTTTTGGCTATTGTGAATAGTGCTGTTACACTGTGATACAACTTTTGTTTGAACACCTGTTTTCAATTCTTTTGCATATAGACCTAGGACTGGAATTGCTGGGTCATATGGAAATTTTACATTTACTGGGAAGCTGCTTATCCTTGCTTTCTCCAAGCCTCAACAGCATGCTGGGTCTATTTAACTGCTTTCACGCTGAGAGAGCCCAAGGTTCTTAGAAGGGAGCGATTTCATCTTGTCGTCTCCTGATGGCAATCCCTAAAGGATGTTCCTAGTTTTTAATACTGCCCTCTTGCTGTTTAGAGCTTTCCTTTGTCTAAGCTATTTCAGACATATTATTTAATTTATTCCTCACAGAAATACTGTAAGGAGGAAACTATTATGTCTGCTTTTTAGATGTAGAGGCTGACAGATTCAGAGGATAAAGTGATGTGGCAAGGTCACACAGCCATTAGGAGCCCAGCTGAGACTGACCCCAGCCCGGTGCCCTTTCCACGCCACCACAGTGGCCCTCTCTCAATTTGCCTCTCTTTTCAAAGTCTTTGTAAAATAGCCACCATCTGAAATGTATTCTCAGACCCACCATTGTTTAGAAATGCCCTCTTGGTAGGCAACTGGTCGATGCTGGCACAGACCTCTGCAAACACTCTACCAGTTGGCACCTCATTTGTAATCGAAGCTTTTTCCTGGGGCAGATTCTGCCTGTACCAAACAGACCAATGTTTACCTTTTCTGGGTCTTCTGTCACCTTCTGCAATCCTGGGTTAATGTTCCCTTTTGATGCTGCTATGAGTCTAAATCTGAGTGTGTCCCACAAGCTCAACCTCGGCTCTCTAAATTTCCTCCCTGTTCTTTTGTTCAACCCAAGGTCAACCCAAGAGCTTCCCCTTCCCTTTCTCAGGGAGAAACTATCCCTTGGACCAAGGGGTCCCCTGACCTCTTTGGAGTAGAAAAGAGGCACAATGCCCTTCAGCCTGACATGGTGAAGTTGTGTCTATACTGCTCCTTGGAAGCTTCCAATCTTAGTGTCCTAGTTCTACATGAGACCAGGAGACTGTAGAAATAAGCAAAACAGGCAATGATAACAATAACAACATTCTCTATCCATCAGAAGCATAGAGCTTTTTAAAAGCATACGATTCAGTGGCATTAAGTACATTCGCAATGTTGTGCACCTACCACCCTTATCTAGTTCCAGAACACTTTCATCATCCCAAATGGAAACTCTGTACCAATGAAGCAGTCACTCCCTGTTCCTCTTCCCCCCAGGCCCTGGCAACCACAGATCTGGTGCCTGGTGCTTTAGGCATATTTACTCACTCAATCCCCCAACTGCCCTATGAGGTGGATGCCACTTTGCAGATAAGGAAACTGAAGTTCAATGTGATGCTGTGACCTCCAGAGTCACAGAGCTAATGGGTGGCCAAACAGGGATTGAAGCCGTCAGAGCCCATGCCTTCCCCATTCCGGCCCACTGTCTGCCTCTCAGGCAGAAGGTTTGTGAGCTGACCTTGCTCACTGAGAACTTTCCTTAGCAGTTCTGCAAGCAGCAAGGACTCTCTAGATGCCACGTGATCCATCCTGTGTCCACCCAAGTAGGAATACCACTAACCACTTATCCCAAAGTTGTATAGAGTTCTGTACAACTCCAGATCTGGGTAATGTTGTCAGGAGCTCTGAAAAGAAAGGTTATGTGTTTCACTCTATTTGGGAATATCAGTGGGAGATAGGTTTCTGTCTTGCAGGACATCTCAGAGCCTTTAAAAGTAAATGCGCACTATAAATCTCCAAGAAGGGGTGAAAGGATATAATGTTTCCCAAATTTATTTGACCATGAAACGTTTTTCCAAGGAGTATCTCAAAGTGTCCTCTTTAAAACTCCACTCTGGGCCAGGCACAGTGGCTCGCACCTCTAATCCCAACACTTTGGGAGGCCCAGGCAGGTAGATCACCTGAGGTCAGGGGTTTGAGACTGGCCTGGCCAACATGGTGAAACCTGTCTCTACTAAAAATACAAAAATTGGCCAGGCATGGTGGCGCATGCCTGTAATCCCAGCTACTTGGGAGGCTGAAGTAGGAGAATCGCTTGAACCCAGGAGGTGGAGGTTGCAGTGAGCAGAGATTACACCACTACACTCCAGTCTGGGCAACAAGAATGAAACTGAGGAAAGAAAGAAAGAAAAAGAGAGAGAGAGGGAGGGATGAAGGAAGGAAGGAAAGAAAGAAAGAAAGAAAGAAGAAAGGGAAAGAAAGAAAGAGAGGGAAGGAAGGAAAGAAAGGGAGAGAGACAGAAAGAAGGAAGGAAGGAAGGAGAGGAAGGGAGGGAGAAAGAAAGAAAGAAAGAGAGAGGAAGGGAAAAAGAAAGGAAGAAAGGAAGGAAGGAAGAGGAAGGGGAAGGGGAAGGGGAAGGGGAAGGTAAATCTCCATTCAGAAATGCCCTAAACCCTCTTAGGTTAAAGGGTGTCCAGAGGTGAGAGAGGACAGTAATTATGTCCATTGGCCCTGGAGCTGGGCTGCCCGGGTTCATATCCCAGCCCTGCCATGTGACCTTGGGCAAGCTGTTTCATCTTTCTATGCCTCAGTTTCCTCACTTGTAAAACATGGATAATAATAATCTTGTGAATTATGTAATATAAACTTCTTAGAACAATGCCTTTTGTGACATAGGGCTCACAAAAATTCTAATAAGGTCCTTGGGGCCGGGCGGGTTAGAGGGGGCAGTGAGAGGGATTATGTTACCTATAATGCATAAAACTGTAAAACTCCAGATAATTCATGAAAGATTACACAGATAGCATGGTTTCATGGTCCTCAGGGAGGGTCAGTGAGTTCCAGTGGGAGGAGAAAGTGCTATGCAGATGGTAGTTAGCTGCTTGATCCATCTTCCTGGGTCTTTTCAAGTTCACCAGGTCTCCTCTACTTAGGGAGCTCTTAGGGGGTGCCCGACACCTCCTGGAGGCCCCTCAAATTCTGGTGCCTATGAGTTTCGCCACTTCCAAGGAACAGAAATCTTGTCCTTTTGTCACCACCCACTACTCCTGTAGGGCATACTCATCTGCCCCCAGAGCTGGAGTGCTGGGAGAAGCTGGCCCTGTAGTGTGAGGGCAGAGCGGCCAGGCTCTAGCGGCTGCCTGGACCATCATTTCCAATCTGAGCAGTAAATGTCTAACGCATGAGTCAAGTGCCTTGTTAATAAAAAAGAGAATAAATAGGCATTCCCTTTAGCAGTAAATGTTTTTTTAAAAAATACAACCTTCCATTAACTTTGGACCTGATGCCCATTCTAACTGTCACCAAAGGACTTGAAGGGGATTGTAGAAAATAAACAATAACAGCTGACTCTTCAAACACACCTGCAGTCCTCCTCCTTGTCACTGACAGTGCCCAGCTGTCAATTATTGCTCTGAGATGGGCTCCATCATGCAACTATTGGGATGAATCACTGGGCCTTGTAGGGTGAATGGTTCACAGATGAGGAAAATGAGGACTTGGAAAGAAGATTTGATTTGCTCAAGAGCACAACATGAGTTGAAGGCAGAACCAGGCCTACAACTCAGGACCACTGCTTATACGGTCTCTTCATTTCAGCTTAGGAAGTGGCACCAGGGACGGATGCTGGAAGACCTTGACTGCCCTTAAACCTGAGAGGTTTCATTCATGCATGCATTTGTTCATTCATTTAATGTATCTACCAAATACCTGCTACAAACTGCCATGGTGCTAGCTTCCCTTAGTACCTTTCTATAAAACCATAATGATCTAACCCTTTTTGAAATCTTATTGTCCCAGCTCTACTCTCTCCCGGCCTGAAAAACTCCAAGTATGAGTTTCTATCTGTTGATGGGCTGCATGCACTTTGCACCAAGGGCAATATGGACTTGGCTCTGCCACTTTCTAGCTGTGTAATCCTGAGTGAACTACTCAGCCTCACAAAGTCTCCATTTTCTCATCAGTAACATAGAGATAATATTATAACCTGTATCACAGGATGCTGCAAAAATATGAGATAATGTATGTAAAGAACTTAACATAGTATTTAGCTGGTGTTCAATAAATGACAGGTGTCACAGTAATAAGCACATTATTATTACTCTTGTCATGTGAAACAAGTCTTTGGAGATTCAGCAAATGGAATCCTCCCCTCTGGGACTCTAAAGTCAGGCTCTCTTTGTTCATGTGCCTAAGCAACTTTTGTGCTTTATAAACTATAGGAATCGTGATATAGGGACAACTTGCCAAATGTTTTCAGGTCTAATGCAACAGATCCTTGATGTCTATAACCAACCATATCTTTCTTTCCTTTCTGGGACCAGCTGGCCTGAGAAATAGTCTTCCTCTAAGTCTGATAAGGTCTGTGAACCCCAGACCTGTTAGGAATGTTGGCTATACATGGAGATAACTGCAAGGAAATGGGGCTGCCCTCCAATGTATTAACAAGGTTAAAAAAAAACCATAAACAATGGACATGGTTAGTTATCTACGGAAGTAACCCAAGAAATTCTCTGTATATGGGGTTGCAGAGTTGAGAGGCTTAACAGACATCTCTAGAAGGCAGGACAGAAAGAGAGCTATAAATAAGTGGGTGATGACATTCTTTGAAGACACTTTTACTTTAAGCAATTTTCCCTTCTTTAGTAAGAACCCCTATATATGAGGGATGGCTTCCCCATGACCACATTTATACCCCACAATCCTGTCCCCTGGCCATGACTGATTGACCCTGATCCAAGCTGGACTTATCAGATTATTTCTTTCAAGAACTTAGAGACCAGGAGCTTCTGGAACCTAGTCATACTGGGCCTGTGGCCTGGGCAGTGATCTTCAGAGTAGAGTATGTCATCCAGGGTGGTGGAATATAGGAAGGAAATTTAAAATAAAAACCTTCAATTTTTAATTAAAAATAGTAACAAAGTACACTTCCTTAATATTTAATAAACAGATTGGCAATAGTGCTGGTTCATGTATTGAAAGGCCAGTTATATCCAGTTTGTGAGCTGTAGTAAGGGGAATTCTACACTGTTATGGAACTGATGTAGCACCCTCATGTATCCATTTGTTTTTCCTGAAGGGTGACACAGTTTGTGTGTGCCCAAGTAAGTAGGTTAATAAAACATATTTATCTAGTTTTAACCAAACCTACTATCACAAAATGTGTATGCAGCTTAAAAGGTTTGTGCCAAAAAAAAAAAGTACAATGAAAATACTTCTACTAATAAAGCTAAAAGTAATTCTCAAAAAAAATTTTACAAAGTAGTGGATAAAACTGAAAATTTAATATAATAATTCAGGAAGTAAGGATGTCCCTCTTCCACATGAGGTATCTGAGCTGGTTTTCCTCTGCCCTCCTTCCCTTTCTCCCTGCCCTGCCCCCTGGTTCTCTGCTGTGTGCTTCAGGATGACACCTATGGAATGTTTAACTTGGGCTCCTTTGCTTGCAGGCTGAGTTTGGCCAAGGGACCAGTAGGGGATGGGAGGAGAGAGAGGCCTGGGCCTTTCCTCCCTTGCTCCAGCACCACATCTCTGGCAGTGACTGTGACTCTCCTTAGCTACAGCTCATTCTGGATGGAACCTCTTCCCTGGCTCCAGAGCTCACTAGCTTCTGGTAATACGATTTTCTTCTCTTTCCCCTTGAAGAAGCACATAGAATCATGACCAAAGAATACTTATTTAGGGAAAGCAGGAAAGTTGTTGACACTTTAAAAAAAAAAAGCATGATTTTCAAAATATTATTTCATCTTTCTTATTCTTTAAAAATTTCTATTTTTTTATAAAGTAATGCATTAGTACAATAGCTCATGAATATGATTTATAATAAAGAAATATACATAAATTGGAGGTGCATGCTAAAAAAATTTTCTCTAAACTAATAAGATGCAACATCCAAAAAACTTGAGGACCTCTCCTGTAGAGAAAAGGCTGGCAAACTATAAATCATGCTGCTATAAAGACACATGCATACGTATGTTTATTGCGGCACTATTCACAATAGCAAAGACTTGGAATCAACCCAAATGTCCAACAATGATAGACTGGATTAAGAAAATGTGGCACATATACACCATGGAATACTATGCAGCCATAAAAAATGATGAGTTCATGTCCTTTGTAGGGACATGGATGAAACTGGAAATCATCATTCTCAGTAAACTATCGCAAGAACAAAAAACCAAACACCGCATCTTCTCACTCATAGGTGGGAATTGAACAATGAGAACACCTGGACACAGGAAGGGGAACATCACACTCTGGGGACTGTTGTGGGGTAGGGGGAGCGGGGAGGGATAGCATTAGGAGATATACCTAATGCTAAATGACGAGTTAATGGGTGCAGCACACCAGCATGGCACATGTATACATATGTAACTAACCTGCACATTGTACACATGTACCCTAAAACTTAAAGTATAATAATAATAATAATAAAAAAAGAGAGAAAAGGCTGGCAAGTTCCTGCTGCTGGGATCTGAAAGCTGCCCTGGGTCCTGCCTTCCTGAGGCATTGCTGGCTACCTACCTTTTCCTTTGATTTTCTCAAATACCTTATAATAAATCCTACTTTCTCTTAAGTTAGCCAACATAGGCTTCTGAGATCTGGCAATCAAAGAACTTTAACCAATATATAGGTGGGATCTGCAATTTCTTGTGTGCTGGGATAGACTATGTGAATATCACATAATAACTACCATTTTATAGAGCATTTTTCTACAGCAAAGAGAAAGGCTTGTCCAAACTTCCCAGAGGAAAGAGGCCCTTCCTGAGCTCTGGAAGAGTCTCTCTGCTGTAGGCAGAGGTGGCTCATCAGGCCACATCATAGCTTAGGTGACCCACCCCTCAGAACTTTCTGCCTTACCTAAATCTCTATCTATCAAGCATTTTGGTCATTGGAAAGGGTTTGTCTCCTATTATATACTGGCACATAGACATTCAGAATTGTATACTTGGCTGGGTGCAGTGGCTTACACCTGTAATCCCAGCACTCTGAAAGGAGGCTGAGGCAGGTGGATCACTTGAGGTTAGGAGTTCAAGACCAGACTGGCCAACATGGTGAAACCCTGTCTCTACTAAAAATGCAAAAAATTATCTGGGCATGCTGGCGCATGCCTGTAATCCCAGCTACTTGGGAGGCAGAGGTTGCAGTGAGCCGAGATCGCACCACTGTACTTCAGCGTGGGTGATGCAGCAAGATTCCGTTCCCAAAAAAAAAAAAAAAAAGAATTAAAAGAATTGTATACTTTAGTAATCTCAGTGCTTTAGGAGGCTGAGGCAAGAGTATCACTTGAGTCCAGGAGTTTGAGACCAGCGTGGGCAACATAGCAAGACCCTGTCTCTAAAACAAAAAAATGTTTAAAACATTAGCCAGGTGAGGGAGTATATGCCTGTAGTCCTAGCTACTTGGGAGGCTGAGGTGGGAGGATCACTTGAGCCAGGGAGGTCAAGGCTGCAAGTCAGCTGTGACTATACCACTGCACTCCAGCCCAGGGGTCAGAGTGAGACCCTGCCTCTCTTGAAAAAAAAAAAAAAATGTATACTTCAGTCTCTTGTGAGTTTGATTATTGTGAGTCAGTCTCTACATAAGCAATCAACTAATCAATTCCAGGTCACTAACCAGGCTTAGGGATAGGTCCAGGACTCTAGAACATCCCCAAGGTGATGCTCCTTGGGGAAGTCTCTTAGAAGCCAACTAGCCAGGTTTATCTTGACAACACCTAGCCTTATCATCATTGCCTTCCAACCTACAACGGGGACCAGTTAGATCTCAGGTGGGAAACAAGAAAGATGTCTTAGGTAAGAAGCCCAGGAAGACATTACATTCTTTCTACCATACCCATACAAGTCGAAAATATGACAAGAGAGTCCTTGGGGAAACCTGACCATTTGGGGGCATCCAAAATAAACGACTCCCATGTGCTCAATATTAATCTGGGCTTCAATAATCATAATTACTTATTGGGTATTATTCAGGAATAAGTACTTTAGATCTAGGAATCCATTTCATAGGTAAGGGGACTCAGAGGTTAGATCATTCGCCCAAGTCAAACAGTAAGTTGTGGGGCTGGGATGTGAACAGACTGGGTGACCTCGGCAACATTTACAGACTTTTAGGGCACAAACTTTGGAGAGCCATAGAAAGTGACTCAAGACACACAATGTAGGACATGGCGTTTCTTGCCAGTAAAAAGCTTGTGATTCTAAATTTGTATTTTTCCTTCTAAATAGAGGAAGGAACTTGTTCATAAACAAGACTAGGAGACCTGATAAAGATCATTACATACTGAAAGAAACCAAGAGAAGTGCAAAGTAGAGCAAGCCTAGTGGGGAAGCTGCTCCAGTGCCCTGCCCCGAGAGCTCAGGACCTCAGCTCTGAGCAGCAGCACTGGGACCTCCAGGGCTTTGTTCTTATAGGGGCAGGAACAAAGGGTCAGGCATTATCACTCTGTCCTGCAGCCAGGTATATGGGCCACAGAGAGATGGAAAGAGATGGCGCTTGGTGGTCTGATGGTTTTGGTTTGACTCTCATTCTTCTCATACTAGTTACTATCCTCCTTGAATCAGTTTGTTCACAAATACCTCCCCTGCATGGCTAAAGTACAGATTTGATGTGATATTGTATAAAATGTGCCTGGCACATACAAACTTGCTCAAACAATGGTAGTTCCTTTCCCATATATTTTCTCATCTATCTGTAAGAAGTAACCCAGAAGAAAGGAGTTAAAAGATCACTTGCTCCCTGTCTCGAGTTGCCTAAATGAAACTTCTGTGAAAAAAGGAAAATTCATCGCCACAGATACTTCTAGTTAGATGCTTGCCTTGTCTAAGGAAGGACTCTGCATTAAACAAGTTCTCCACCAGGCATCTCTGGAGAAAAGATGAGGATTGATTAACTGGAAAAGGGAGGAGAGGGGGTGCCCATGGGACCATGTGGCAACCCCTACAGCCTTGGCCCTGCCTGTCTCTCACTAGGGCAGGGCACAAGTCTCGCCAGGTGCCCATGGGAGACCAGCCTTGCAAGTGGGCTTTAGCCAGGCCCTCACTGTGGTACCCCAGAGTGCCACGCTCTTACACACCAAGAGAATGGCTATCTGATGGTGAGTTCTGAGAAGTACCTGCATGAATAGCTCAGCCCTTCCTCTTCTGTTTCTCTAGGGAATTAGCTGCTTTCAGGGGACACACATTCTGCTCTGTTTCTCCAAGCCTTAATATTTAAAGAGCCCTACTTTCCCCAGTGGGCACCCCCTAGGGCTGGGGGATAAATCTTCTCAATGCAATATTAGAAAACCTACTTGCCTGTTGATCCAAACACTTTCCAATACCAGCTTCATCAGTCATACAGGTGATATTAGTCTCTGAATTCCCAACAAGCCTTAAAGCTTCAGTGAAGGAAAGAGGTGTTATTTATTGGGCCTCCTTAAAGACTTCACCAGATACAGATGCCCAGTCCTCTTGAGAGTAAGTCCACCACTCTCCTTGCGGTGTTTTTGGAGTTGAGAATAGGACCCAGGATTGTGGATGGTCAGAGCCTCAAACCCAGTGCAGAAGTCTTCTTGATGGAATCTCTGGAGGGGAACAGACAGGGGCTAGAAATAATAAGACCTAATGTGTACTGAGTGCTAAGAATAGACAGTGGGCTAAGGGATTTAACTTTGTTTTTTTTCTGGGGGGTGGTATTTAACTTTGTAAAATGGACACTATCATTATAGGTTGAGCATTCCAAATCTGAAAAATCTGAAATCTAAAATGCTCCAAAACGCAAGAATTTCTGGCCACTGGCAAGACACTCAAAGGAAATGCTCACTGGAGCATTTCAGATTTTGGATTTTTGGATTTGGGATGCTGAACTGGGTAAATATGATGCAAATATTCCAAAGTCCAAAAAAAAAAAAAAAGTGAAATCTGAAACACCTGTGGTCCCAAGCATTTTGGTAAGGGATACTGAACCCATATTACAGGAGAAGAAACTGAGGCTCCAACAGATTAGGTGCAGCTCAAGGGATACAGCTGGTCAGTGGTGGAGCCACACGGTCACTCCAGGGTCCACACTTTCCACAGGGACACTGTGCTGCCTCCATTACAAGATGTCATCTCCCCACTGTGATAATAAGGGAAGAGCTGGCCAACACTGAGCCCACCTCCTGACTCAGGGCCCGGGGTTATTTTCACCACACCTGTATGAGCAAAGTCAAGAATGTCTTCAGGCTTTCTTCTCCTCCTGATGAGCCAGGAAGCTTGGGCTCTCTGGAAACACCCTCTTGATTTGCTTATCAGCCACAGAACTCTCTGTGGCCTCTCTGTGTCCCTTCCCTGGTGGCCACTCTGGGAACCACATCCCACCCCTAGAGCCAGGCTGTGTGCAGTGTATAGTCTCATCCCTCTCAGCCTCTCTCATTGAGCCCATGGGTTTCTAAATTCCTGTTGGTTTTGCTGGGATGACTTAACTTCCCCAACACCCTGCACTCACCAATACCTGGATTCCACCAAGTTCATACAACCCGATTTCCACCAAGCCGTGGTGGAATGACCTGACTCATTTATACACTATGCTCACAATTTTTCCCATGCCTGTGTTTTACCTATGCCTTTATTTACTTAATATTCTTTCATTTGAGTAGCAATGGGCCAGAAAATCAAGACTGAAACCCCAGTTGGCCATTTACTAACTTTGTGTTGTTAGGCAAGTTTCTTACCCTCTGTGTGCCCCAATTTCCTGATCTGTATAAGGAGGACAATGACAGTAACTACTTCAGAGGGTTGCTGTGAGGACTGAATGAGCGATTGCAGGTAAAGCATTAGGACAGTGCCTAGCACACGGTACACACTCACCAAGTGTTAGCTACCATTGTCGTTACTTTTATTTAAAAGGGAAACTTTATATTCCTACCTTAAATGGAAAAAGCAATACCACTTACCACAAATAGAGTTATAAAAATAAATAAAATGAAAACAGTTATTAAACCTTAGCTAAGGCCTGCTCTCATTTTTTTAAGAAGGGAAACAAACAGAAAGATGTTGAAGGCATATGAGGCTTAAATGAGGGTGATCAACCTTTTGGATTTGTCCAGGACCTGTTCCAATTTTAGCACTGAAAGTCCTGCAGCAATTCTCATTCCTGGGTGACCCTGGACAGTTGGTCACCCTACCTCAAATAGAGGCTTTCTCTCCTTCATTCAAAGGAATAAAAAGAACTTAAGAAGGAATAAGGTTCTTACAATGTGATGTTGTGTGTTTAAGGCTGGGTCAGTATCCCACATACAATCATCTTGCAGAACAAGCCCACACCTTGGGCCACACCACACAAACCCACCTCTGAGAGCTGAGTCTCCAAATGCTATAAACCTATGGAAAAGCCATCATGTCACATGTGCCACTGAGAAAGTCCCCAAAGAAAAATCACATTTATAAATGCCGAGAAGAGGAACAGTGATTAAATTGTTGCACAGCTAAAATGACTCTATGTTATAAAACCATTGAAAAATCATGTTTTGGAGAATCTTTAATGATATAGAAAAAAGGATTATATTAGAATGTTCAGTTTTAAAAAGCAGACTAAAAAATAACATATACACTAAGATCCTAGTTTTACAAAATATAGAGAAATGTAAAGGAAGAAACACACCATAATATAAACAATACTTATCACTGAGGAATGGGATTCTAGAGGGTTTTTTAGTTCTTTATATTTATTTCTGAATTTCTTATTTATATCCATTTCTATATTTTCCAAGAAAGTCTAGCAAAGAACATGCATTACTTTTTTTACTAGAAAAAACTGAATAGAAATTACAAATTACCAATAAAAAAGTAATAGGAAGAAAGTAACCAGAGCTGATTAAGCCCAGCCTTAGCAGACTTTTTTTACATGTCTTCTCTGCTAGGAAAACTTTTCAGTCTGGCCGGGTGCAGTGGCTCACGCCTATAATCCCAGACTTTGGGAGGCTGAGGTGGGCTGATCACTTGAGGTCAGGAGTTCGAGACCAGCCTGGGCAACATGGCAAAACTCCATCTTTACTAAAAATGTAAAAATTAGCCAGGCATGGTGGTACTCACCTGTAATCCCAGCTACTTGGGAGGCTGAGGCATGAGAATTGCTTGAACCTGGGAGGTGGGGTTGCACCACTGCACTCCAGCCTGGGTGACAGTGCGAGACCCTGTCTAAAAAAAAAAAAATGTTTCCTGTCTGACCAACTGTCCTCTGTTTTCCACCTCCCTTGGAGAAAGCCCTTGCAGAGAAGGCAGGGCTTGTCCAGGGTCATGGGCGTGGGTTGCCTCTGCTAAGACTCTGAATTTGAAGGCCCATTTGTGAGGCTGCCCTGGACTGTCACCTGAACTCAGAGTCTAGCCTCCAAGGTCCACAGGACTAACATGATATCCCCTTTCCCTCTATTCATGATTTTCCTGTGATTTGGACTGTGACACTCAGTAACTGCCCCAGGACCTAAGTTACTAACTAGAGGCAGGGTGACATCTAATGCAGGAAGTGCCCACTTTGGACCAAGATAGCTTGAGCTGGAGTCCACCACCTACCAGCTGTATGCCTCTCTCCTCATCTCTAACATGAGGCTTAAATTAAATAACAGATCTAGCACAGATCCTGGCACAAAGTAGGAGCTCAATTAATACCAATTTTCTCCCCTCTTTCCTTTTACATTCACTACCTGAGAACTCAGCTCTCCATCTCCCTCCTCTGACTCAGCTCCCCAAGGGGCAGGGGCAGGGCCAGAGTCTGGGGGCCCCAAGCTCTCTTCTCCCTATCTACCCAGGCCTCTGCTTCTATTCAGTCAGCAAACAATCCCTCTGCTGACCAATAAGCCCCAGAGAGAGTGGCTGAGGGGCAGTCCAGGCTCTGTGAGGTGACCCAGGAGAGGAGGCAGGGTGAGAGAGGTGGGTAACTTCAGGCCCCCACCTTGTGTTCTTTAGGGTCAAACTAGATGAATCTGATCATCAGGCACATGTACAAAATCAACCCAGGGCCCTGTGTAACCAGAACCCACTTTATGAGCATTGTGTCCATTTATGCACAGAAACATGATTGAACCTGAGCACTTCGTGTGCTCCCGGCATTCTGGGTGCTAGACACACAACGGGTGAGGAACGGGATAAGGTCTCCGCCCTTGCAGGGCTCAGTCTGCTCCTCCAGGAGGTGGGGGGTGCTTCTGTCCACCTCTGTTACAAAGACTTAGAGGAGAAAGGCAGGGCTTTTTAGAAAGCTTAGGACCCATCACATATAGTTCAGCCCATCAGTCAAGGAACCTAGCTTCCTCACACAGACCCACAGAACTCCTCATCCCCAAACCATGAGCCTCCTCAGCCTCCCAGGGATTCAGTTTCAAGTAGGTTTCACATGGCCCTAACTTCCTCACCCAAGATACTATTTAAATTCCCTGCTTTGTCACTTGGTGGCTGGGTGAGCTTGGACGAGTCATTTAACATTCCATAGCCCCAGTGTCCTCACCTGGAGCAGTAAGGTAAAGACACATCCCCCATGGCATTCCGTGAGGGGCATGTGAAATCCCTCGTGGAAAGCCTCAGATCACCATGTTGCAAGGGGGCCAGTGATTCCCCCGCTGCACTCTGACACGGGGTCCCAAGCAGACGGGAGCTGACCATGGAGGTCAAGAGCAGAGCCTCCAGAGACCATGGCCTGGGGCTGAGCATCAGCTGTGCAGCCTCTCTGTGCTAAAGTGTCCTCCTCTACAAGACCAGGGTGGAAAGAATGACCCCTGCTTTGTAGAGCTGTGGGGGTCATGAGTTACTGTACGGGAAGGGGAACAGTGTTCAATACATAGTAAGAACCATGTGTTTGCTGTTTATTTTCTTTCAGAAATATATTTATGGGGATAACCAATCATGTAGTAGCAGCTAGCACATGGTTATCCCTCCAAGATGATAAAGGATACAGGAATGCCTCCTTTACCTCCAAGCATAAAGATAGGTACATCCGCTGTGAATATAAACAGCCACCCACCAAACATGCATGCACACACACACACACGCACGCACTATGGAATCACGGACAGTACAAACATGATAATGACAACTGTTTTGTCCATTAGGTCAAAAATCGCAAGACACAATTGGAGGCAGCATCATACCCTGGCATTCACGTCTGTGTGGAGAGGCATGGGCACTGGAGTTAGAGTCATACAAACTCATACAGGGTTTGAGTCCTAGCTCCGCTCCATCTTGGTGGAATGACCTTAGGCAAGTCACTTAACCTGAGTTCCCTCCCCCATAGAACTGTTGGGGTAGGGGAGTGCAGGGGGATGGGCAACTCCACCTGCCTCACTAGCATGTCATCGTCCCTCGGTGGGGGCAATACAATCCTTGGCAGGTCCTGACTCCTTTGGACCCCCAGCCTCACAGTCCCAGGAAGCTTCCTCCTTTTCCCTGCAAAAGACCCTGCTCAGACCAGATTTACTTCCCTGTGCCACCCCAGCGAGCAGCCTGAAGAGTGTTGGGAAACAGCAGCTGCTGAGCTCTGGGAGGCTGGAGTGCTGGCCAGGGGTCCCAGACCCCGGGCTGCTGTTTACTCAAACTGCAGAGCCTCTATAGCCTTTACAACTGTTTCCTGGGCAGGAGGGAGCAAGACAGCTGGGCCTCTCTCTGGCCTCTGGCTTCCACTGGCTTTTCCTTTGGAAAAAGCCAGTCCAAATGGTGCTCACTCTAGGAATTGCTTCAACTCGGAGCCCTGGAGGTGAGCAGGGCCGGGCACGGGCCGGGCACATACACCCCCTCTAGGGAGCAGGGAAGGGCACAGGCCAGGGGAAGCTGGAGACAAAAGAGGAGACAGGGACAGAGATAAAAACAGGGACTGTGACAAGAACACAGGATGGGAAGGGCAGAGACAGAAATAGGGGCAGGCTTAAGGATCTAGACAGGTCATGCCAGCCCAGGTTCAAGGCAGAGGGGCGTAGGGGGACAGAGAGAGACACACAGGAAGCACAGAGGGGAGAAAGCCCTGCTTAGCAGACTTGCCAAAGCTGAAGACCCCATTGTTGCCACAAAGGGGCCCACAGGAAAGCTAGGGGTTGCAATCACCCATCAGGACCCACATTTTCACCCTGAGCTGTGCACACTTTCCAACGGCAAGCAAAAGGAGCACAATCTAGTTAAGTTAGGACTGGCAAGATTCACTTCTGATTTAAAACTTAAGACAGCAACAATAAAGATACTCAGCTGAAATGCCACCCAACAAAGCCAGCTCCCCTGGAAAGTTAAAGTTTAGCGCCCCCATCCCAGCACCCTGTACCTTTAAGGAAGAGAAGGTTCCCTCCGCTTCCCAGCCGAAGAGGCAGGTTATTCTAGGATATAGGGGAGGCTTACCTAAAACTGAGTTATTCTCCTTTCCTCCTCTGGCCAGCCTCCCTTCACTCTGGGGAGCTTTTACCATTTAAGGTCAATGTTACATCTGGCTCCGGAGCTCAGAGCCGAGAAGCCTCTGGCTGCAGAACCTCGGCCGCACGCCTCCTCTGAGAGGGGCTGGGACTTAGAGCCGAGAGCTCCTCTGGGAGCCCCCCTCCGGCCTGGCTCGGGGGATAATGGCAGGGAAAGCCGACCAGCTGGCCTCAGGGCTCAGGGCAGGCTGGGCCTTTGGGGCAGTCGCTCACCCTGGGCCCCTCTGATGGGTATCCACACAGCAGATGGCAGTCCCCATGGCAACTCATGCCACTGGACACTGTCCTGGCCGGACGGGAACAAAGGGACCCTGCAGATCTCCCCACCCGCCTGGAGCCTCCAGCAAGCATGTGAGCCTGGAGAAGACCCTGGGCCAGCGCCAAGAGAAACTGGGAATGGTTCCTGTCCTGGGGATTCGGGGGCAGGGGCTGCTCCCACTGTGTTAAACTCTTGGGATTGCCAGAGAGAATGGCCTGGGAGATTCAGCTACTCCCAGACTTGGCACCAGCCCCAGGGATGTCAACCTTGCTCCTCCATTAAACAGCCTGTGGTCTTAACATCGTGGAGCCTCAGTCTCCTCATCTCTAAAGTGGAAATAATAATGATAATGCCTGACTCACTAGGTAGTCAGGTGATTAAATGAGATGTTAGTCAAGTGTTTAACACACTGCCAGCATCTCATAAGAGCTAGATCAGTATGAATTTCCTGCCCCTGCCCAGGAAATCCATACCCTGTCCACACACACTCTTCACCTGCCTTGGGTATAGGGCCTACCCAAGGCCAGGATCATGGAGCTCCAAGCTGGGGGCAAGCCACAAGGGGACTTCAGCCCCTTCTGTGGTTAGAGCAGCACAGAGAAACCCTAGGTAAAGTTGCTAGATAAATTACAGGACACCCATTTAAATTTGGATTTCAGATAAACACAGGACACACTTGTATTAAAGACTGTTATTTATCTGAAATTCAAGTTTAATTAGTCATCCTCTATTTTTGTTTGATAAATCCGGGAACCCTAGCTTTTGGCCATCATTAGCCACCCAGAAAACATTCAGTAGTCATGGTAGAGAGCAGCACTAGGGATTGGAGCTCCCAGGCCTATGGCCTCAAGCTCTCCTGGCAAACACAGTCCTTATGCTCAGCTCCTGGCCACAGATCAGTTGTGCAGCAGTGGCAGACGCTCTCCCCTGAGCCTGGCCCACTGAGCCTCCATCCCAGCACCTTCCTCAGGCATGTGGTTCTCAGGAAGTCCTGTCTCTTCTGTGTGGTTGTTGTAAGAGAGATCACTAACAGGGGTGCAGCGCATGAAGTCTGCTACCCTCGTCAATAATTGTTTTTTGTAAATGAAACCAGAGGAGGCTGTCTTGGGTACTAGCCGTGCTTTCTCTCAAGTGTCCACACCCGTCCACATGGAGGTACAGGCTCCCCCCACAACCCCCGTCCCCCACAAAGCCACATGGTGGTAACTACTAGAATTGCAAGTATATGGTCTAGAAGGAACTGACCAAACTCTTCAGTGCTGTTTCTCCAACTTCGATGTGCATTAGAACCCCCAAGTGTGAAGCTCCTTGGGCTCCTCTTTCAGAAATTCTAATTCTATGGATCTGACATAGACCCAGAAATCTGCATTTTAGTGAAGGCCCTTGGGTGATTCTCATGTACTTGGTCCAAGGATCCCACTTTAGGGAATGTCGCTTCAAAGGTTGATCTTGTGAGTCCAGCAGCAGGCACTACAGGGACAATCAAAATCAGAAGTTGAAATGGAACCTAGGGCTGGCTGTGTGTGTACGTGTGTGTGTGTGTGTGTGTGTGTGTGAGAGAGAGAGAGAGAGAGAGTTCAAAATCATATATCATATTGAGTACCTACTATATTCCTAGCATTAGATTAGATGATTTACATAAAAGCACTCTATCCTCACAAGTGCCTATGCCTTTCCTTCAAAAGGAAACTGAGGCTGGAAGAAGTAAAACAAATTGCTTGATGTTCCACAGCCAGTAAGTAAGTGACAGCGCTGAGATGTGAATTCAGGTGGTCTGTCCCTAAAGCTCTGTCCTCTTTATCATGCTGCCTCCGTTTCAGCCAGGGTTTCTGAACCCAGAGTTCACGGATAACCTTCAGGGGTCTCTGAGCCAACTGAAATTGCATGTAAGCCACTACGTGGTTTATGTTTCTCTTGGGTAAAGACCCACAGCTTTCACCACACAAAGGCATCATCAAATAACTTTTTAATCATTGCATTAGCAATACCATTTTATAAAACACATGACTGGTCAGTGTGTAAAAATGGAACAAGTTCTATAGAGGACAACTTAGCACTATCAAGATTATACCCTTTGACCCGATTCCACTTCTAGGAATTTATTCTATAAACACACTCCCACACTTGGGAAATGACAAACGAACAAGATTATTCATTGCAGCATTATTTACAAAAGCAAAAGGATTGGAAACAACATAAATGTCTAGCAACTGGGGCCATAACAGAAGATGGAGTGCAGCCACAACAAAGGGCGAGGAAGCTCTTGGTGTACTGATCTGAAAAGATTCCAAGATACATTAAGTAGAAAAAGTAAAATAACAGTGTCTATCAAATGCTACTATTTGAGTGAAAAAGAGTGTGTGTACATATTGTAATATGTACATATATACACACAAATACATATATATACTTACATTCATGTATACACACAAGTTCATATGTGAGTATGCATGTCATCTCTAAAATTAGCACAAGAAATGAATAACATTTAGATTAGTGGCCAATGGGGAATAAAACTAAGTGGCTGGGGTAAAGACTGACCATGGTTACACCTTATTGATACATTTAAAGTTTTGAATCATATGAGCAAAACATGTGTTTACATTAACAAATAATAACAAAACAAAAGCATTGCTGTGAACAGGGATTTACTCAATTCATCTTCCAGCACTGCTTCCCCCAAGTGTCAAAGGGTATTGGCATGATCCTGACTAAAGGTTATTATTTTTTTTATTTCTTACTTTGGAATAATTATAGATACACAGGAAGTTACAAAAATAGTACAAAGAGTCCTACATACCGTTTACCCAGCTTCCCCAACGGAGACATCTTACATCGGTGTTGTACAGTATATTTCAAAGCCAGAAAATTGGCACTGGGATGCTACTGTTAACTAGACTACACATCTTATCCTAAAGGTTATTTTTAAAAGCATAAATTTCTCACTGCTCACTCATCCATTTAAAAATGCTTATTGGGCACCTTTAGTGTGCCAGACATCATGTGGGACAATGGGATGTGGCAGGAACACTTCAGACCCATCCCTCCCTCGTATCAGGTAGACCAGTGAAGGCGATCCCTTTACTCCACTGGGAATAGTGTCACGGAGGCCTGGGATAAAGCAATGCACAAGGAGTGCTGACCACAGCTCTAAAAAAGGAACTGTGTCCCTTGCTATCATGGAGCTTCACAGCTTGCCCAAAAGCTGACTTTTAATCCTTAAAAGAGCATGAGCAATTACTCTGGCTATATTTATCCTTGTTCCTGGAGCCACACAGGGATTTGGCCTCGCTCTCCCAAAATCTTCAGCTTCTCACTCATTCCCATCGGAGACAGTCATGTGTCCTCCGCCTAAAAGCAGGGGCCCAGCAGAGGCAGACTGGCACATAGCTCGGGGAGGCTCTCCCAACAGGCCATTTAATCCAAGGCCAGGGAAGAAGTTTTAGAGTCTCAGGCAAAAGACACATCCTTGCACCAAGGGGAGCCAAGCAAGGAAAAACAGCTTCTTGCCAAGAATGCTGCCAGCTCTGCGATCACTTGCTGGGTTGACTTCACTGGGTGTTTTGACTTCCCTACCCCTTTTAGACTTAGGAACTCTGTGATATGCTCAGCACTCAGCCCTGGATGAGTGAGTGAGCAAATAAGAGACCACATCTCTAGGAATTGCACCCAGGCAACAATGACAGGTATCATTTACTGAACATGGTGCCAGACACTGTCAGCCACTTTACATATACGGTAGAGTTCATCCTCACCAAATCCATGTGGTGTGGAGCTTCTCACCCTCACATCCTAGATGGGGAAACAGATGCAGGGCAGTCAAGATGCCTGCCGATGTCTTGCAGGGCATAAACCCAGATCTCTCTGACTTTAGAATTCCCGGGTGTCAGGTTTGAGACTACAAACTGGGAACACAGGTGTCGCTCCCTGTCCCACAATCCCATTAAAATGATAGCAAAGAACTCCTTAAAAAGGAATAAATTCTTAGCCACAAAAGAATGGAGGGAGAGGGCAGGCATGAGTGGACATATTTCTGGAAGCTGGGAAGGGCATAGAGGAGAGGTGCCTAATGAGGCAGGGAGAAGGAAGCTTCGGCCTAGCCCTAGACGACACCTAGAGAGGGAGGTCACCAGCTTTGAAACCCCTGAGAGGCTCTGGACTTGAAAAGCCAGGTGTGACAAGGACAGGAATGAGTTATGGAGCCAAACAGAGAGGGGATGAATTAAAGTTTATGGGCAGAAGGGACAGAAAGGGAATTAATTCAAGAAGCTTTTGTACTAGATTTGGACTAGATGCCATCAGGCTAAAGTCAAAAAGAACTATAAACAAATATTGAATAGACTTCTTTTTCATAGACATGTGTATTAGCAATTCTGAAAATACTTTCTTTGTATTCTAGGGTTGAACAAATTAGTAAATATTGGATAATGAGAGCAAAGTTTCTCACTGTCAAAGGAAGGAGTTACAAATATGAAAAAGGAGGGAAAATAGAATAAACTATGCAGTATTGTGTTAGAATTATAGGAACTGGAGTAAACTAGATTGCTAGATAGGCAGATAGATGGATAGATAGATAGATAGATATAGATGTGTATGTGTATATGCCTGCTGCCATGTAAGACATGACTTTGCCCCTCATTCATCTTCCACCATGATTGTGAGGCCTCCCCAGCCATGTAGAACTGTGAGTCCATTAAACCTGTTTATTTCCTTTATAAATTACCCAGCCTCAGGTATGTCTTTATTAGCAGCCTGAGAACAGACTAATAATGCAAATGGGTACCAGTAGAGGGGGTGCTGCTGTAAAGATACCTGACAATGTGGAAGCAACTTTGGAACTGGGTAACAGGCAGAGGTTGGAACAGTTTGGAGGGGTCAGAAGAAGACAGGAAAATGTGGGAAAGTTTGGAACTTCCTAGAGACTTGTTGAATGGCTTTGACCAAAATGCTGATAATGATATGGACAATGAAATCCAGGTGGAGGTGGTCTCAGATGGAGATGAGGAACTTGTTGGGAACTGCAGTAAAGGTGATTTTAGCAGTGGCATTTTGCCCCTGCACTGGAGATTTGTGGAACTTTGAACTTGAGGGAGATGATTTAGGGTATCTGGCAAAAGAAATTTCTAAGCAGCAAAGCATTCAAGGGGGGACTTGGGTGCTGTTAAAACCATTCAGTTTTAAAAGGGAAACAGAGCATGAAAGTTCAGAAAATTTGCAGCCTGATGATGCAATAGAAAAGAAAAATCCATTTTCTGAGGAGAAATTCAAGCCAGCTGCAGAAATTGGCATAAGCAACCAAGAGCCAAATGTTAGTCACCAAGACAATGGGGAAAATGTCTCTAGGACATGTCAGAGACCTTTGTAGCAGCTCCTCCCATCACAGGTCCAGAGGCGTAAGAGGAAAAAATGGTTTCATGGGCCCAGGGCCCTGCTGCTATGTACAGCCTAGGGACTTGGTGTCCTGCGTCTCAGCCGCTTTAGCCATGGCTAAAAGGGGGCCAAGGTACAGCTTGGGCTGTGGCTTCAGAGGGTGCAAGCCCCAAGCCTTGGCAGCTTCCACATGGTATTGAGCCTTTGGGTGCACAGAAGTCAAGAATTGAGGTTTGGGAACCTCCACCTACATTTCAGGTGAAGGAAATGTACGGAAACGCCTACAGAAGTTTGTTGCAAGGGCAGGGCCCTCATGGAGTACCTCTGCTAGGGCAGCACAGAAGGGAAACGTGGGGTTGAAGCTCCCACACAGAATCCCTACTGGGGCATTGCCTAGTGAAGCCATGAGAAGAGGGCCTCCATCCTTCAGACCCCAGAATGGTAAATCCACCAACAGCTTGCACCGTGCACCTGGAAAAGCCGCAGACACTCAACACCAGCCCATGAAAGCAACTGGAAGCGGGGCTGTACCCTGCAAAGCCACAGAGGTGGAGCTGCCCAAGAGCATGGGAATCCACCTCTTGCATCAGCGGGACCTGGATGTGAGACATGGGGTCAAAGGAGACCATTTTGGAGCTTTAAGATTTAACTGCCCCGCTGGATTTCAGACTTGCATGGGGCATGTAGCCCTTTCATTTTGGCCAATTTCTCCCATTTGGAATGCGTGTATTTATCCAATGCCTGCACCCCCATTGTATCTAGGAAGTAACTAACTTGTTTTTGATTTTACAGGCTCATAGGTGGAAGGGACTTGCCTTGTCTCAGATGAGACTTTGGACTGTGGACTTTTGAGTTAATGCTGACATGAGTTAAGACTTTGGGGGACTGTTGGGAAGGTATGATTGGTTTTGAAATGTGAGCACATGAGATTTGGGAGGGGCCAGTGGCAGAATGATATGGTTTGGCTGTGTCCCCACCCAAATCTCATCTTGAATTATAGCTCCCATAATTCCCACATGTTGTGGGAGGGACCCAGTGGGAGATAAGTGAATCATGGGGGCAGTTTCCCCTATACTGTTCTTGTGGTAGTGACTAAGTCTCATAAGATGTGATGGTTTTATAAGCGGAAGCCCCTTTTACTTGGTTCTCATTCTCTGTTTGCCTACTGCTACATAAGATGTCCCTTTGCTCTTCCTTGGCCTTCCACCATGATTGTGAGGCCTCTCCAGCCATGTGGAACTGTGAGTCAATTAGACCTGTTTCCTTTATAAATTACCCAGTCTCGGGTATGTCTTTATTAGCAGCATGATAACAGACTAATACAATATTCCTGCCAAAGATGCATAACCTGACTGTAATCGTGAGGAAAAATCCAAATCCAACAAAACTAGCCTGTACTCTTCAAAAATGTCAATATCACAGGAGACACAAATAGACAGAGCAGTTACTTGAAAAAAAAAAAAAGGAGACTAAAGAGACATAACAATTGAATGCAACAAATGATCCAGGATTTTCTTTTGCTCTAAAGGACATCACTGAGACAATTGGCAACTTCTGAATAAGGTCTGTAGACAGTTCAGGGTCCGGGGTAGGCAGGAGATAGCTAAATAGATAGAAGGATAAAACAAAGTATATATAAAATATCAATATTTGGGTAATGTGGGTGAAGGATCTACAGTAATTATTTGTACTATTCTTTTTTTTTTTTTTTTTGAGATGGAGTCTCGCTCTGTCACCCAGGCTGGAGTGTGGTGGCGCAATCTCGGCTCACTGCAACCTCTGCCACCTGAGTTCAAGCAATTCACCTGCCTCAGCCTCTGGAGTAGCTGGGACTACAGGCACACACCGCCATGCCTAGCTAATTTTTTTTTTTGTATTTTAGTAGAGACGGGGTTTCACCGTGTTGCCCAGGCTGGTCTTGAACTCCTGAGCTCAGGCAACCCACCCACCTCGGCCTCCCAAAGTGCTAGGATTACAGGCGTAAGCCACCGCGCCTGGCCTATTTGTACTATTCTTGCAATGTTTCTGTAAGTCTGAAATTATGGCAAAAAAAGAGGGAGTTGGAGTCTATAAGACAAATCTCAATATAGACAAGATGTATAGACAAACATCAGTCTCCCCTTTACTCTCACCCTCTCCCCTACCTCTGTAAGCAGAAAGCAAGTTTGGCAATGAGATATTTGATTTCACAACCCCCAACAACAAGAACAATAGCAGCAGAGGGCTCTTCTCTAAGGAAATTGAATAACTTGGGATAAATTAGACCAGCTCCTATGGGAGCTGCTGCTGCCCCTAAGTAAAGAAAGCCCTCTGCAGTCCAGCATTTGGAGGTGGGATGGCAAAACAGAGTGGGCTGAAAGCGCAGCCCCATCCTCTAAAGCAGAGGTCCTTAACCTTGGCTATATGTTAGGATCACTGCTTTAACTGTTTTCAGAGATGTGGCCCCAGGCATTGGTAATTTGCTAAAGTTCTTCAGGTGATTCCAGTACTGGCCACAGCCCTGATGCACCAGTTCTCAAATTGGCTGCACAATGCTTCCCCTAGGGATTGTTTAAAACCAGTGATCAGCTGGGCTCTGTGACTCACACCTGTAATCTCAGCACTTTGGGAGGCAGGCGAATCATTTGAGGTCAGGAGTTCAAGACCAGCCCGGCCAACATGGTGAAACCCAGTTTCTACTAAAAATACAAAAATTAGCCAGGCGTGTGGCAGAAGCCTGTAATCCCAGCTACTCAGGAGCTGAAGCAGGAGAATCGATTAAATGTGGGAGGCGGAGGTTGCAGTGAGCCGAAATCGCGCCACTGCACTCTAGCCTGGGCGACAGAGCGAGACTCTGTCTCAATCAATCAATCAATCAATCAATCAAACCACTGATGCCTGGGTCCTATCCCCTCCATCCCAAAAAAGCTCTGATTAAATTGGCAAGATTTGTGATTTTGGAAAGCCACTCCCTAACAGAGAATTACATTAAAGTGGAACAATCCCCACCCTTGAGCAAAGCGAGCCGGCAAAGCAGGCCACCTGTGCACTCAGAGCTAACAGCTCCTCTATTGCTTCACTCTTACCTGGGCAGCAAAGGACAACCAGGTATTTAAGGAAAGCCCACCTGAAAGGAAAACATAAAACCAAACACAGTCATGCCTCAAGGTCTTTGCATTTGCTCTTCCCTCTGTCTGGAATGCTCTTCCTCTAGGTCTCCACATGGCTCACACACTCACCTTCTTCAGGTCTCTACTCAAACATTGATTCCCAAAGAGGTGTTGTCTGATCACCTTATTCATGATACGGAGCCCCACCCCTGCCGAGGCAGTCCTATCCTTATTTTCTGTTTTACTTCACAGCACCTGTTACCATCTGACAAACTTTATATTCTAATTAATTTATTTGTCTCTCTCTCTCTCTCCCACAGCCTTCCCGATATGAGTTCCATAAGGACTGGGTTTTTGTCTATTTTGTTAATCTCTCTTTTCCTGGTAACTAGAATAGTGTATGGACATAGTAGGCCTACAATAAATTTAGACTGAAGAAATGAATGAGCAGAAAAATATGGCCATGGAGAAAACAAAGATAATCCAGGAAACAGAAGATAATTGTTAAAATAATTCTAACTAGTATCTACAGAAAGATTTAAAAAAAATTGCAATCTAATTTTAAAAATGAGAACAAAAGAGAACTCTTGGATATCAAGATAGTGCCAAAATTAAATTTCCAAAGGTGAGGTGGAAGAATTCCACTGCCATAAAGCAGAACAGACAGAAAAAGGGATAGGAAAGAGAAAAAATAAGAGGCATAGAGAACCAAACCAAGGGATCAATGAATAGAAATTCCAGGAAAAGAAAAAAAAAAAGATAAAGTAGAAGGAAGGACATTATCGAAGAAATAATAGAAATTTCCCCTGGGGCAAAGGACACGAGTCTACAGATTGAAAGAACTCACAGGGTGCCTCACACACAAAAATGAGAAAAGGTGTACACTTGGACATAACACTGTGGAATTTAGACCAAGGAAATAGAGAAGAAATCAAAAACTTCCAGGGAGGAGGTAGGGGTGGGGGGAGGGGGAACAGGCCATCTGCAAAGGAATGAAAATCAAAGTAGTGTGAGTGAGCTCCTGCAACATCTATCATAGTATAAAGTCAAAGGATAAAGTCTAAGTCTCATAAATCACTTCTATAATTTAGAGTTATGGCAGTAACTATCCAAAGAGACAATTAAAGAGGTCCCCTTGGGATATGTCTGTAATTCATACATTATTTATATTATTCATCATTACAGTAGTATCCATCTAAAGACATTGTTAGGCTGGGCGTGGTGGCTCACGCCTGTAATCTCAGCACTTTAGAAGGCCAAGGAGGGAGGAATACTTGAAGCCAGGAGTTCGAGACCAGCCTGGCCAACATGGCAAAACCCCATCTCTACTGAAAATACAAAAATTAGCCAGGCATGGTGGCGAGCACCTATAATCCCAGCTACTCAGGAGGCTGAAGTGGGAGAATGGCTTGAACCCAGGAGGCAGAGGTTGCAGTGAGTTAAGATCATGGCACTGCACTCCCGTCTGGGAAACAAAGAGAGACTCCATCTCAAAAAAAGAAAAAGAGTGAAAAAAGACACTGTTAAAGGGGTTCCGTCTAGCAGCAGAACTTGGGGTAAGAAACCAGGACTTTTTGTTACAAGGCTTTCTCTTCTGATTCTTTTAAAAAGCAATGTGGAGGTATTGCTTTAATTTAAAAATTATTTTAAAAATAAAAAAAATTAAAATAAGTGCCTAGGTGTTCTTTCCATTAGAAGGAGGCCCTGAGGTAGGCTGGTGGGGAGAAAGAGGGAGCAAAAGGGTCTTGGCATCCTGACTGGAGGGAATAGCTACTGGAAACATTGTCATCTACTTTCTGCATTCTGCCCCAAGAGCATGACTTACCCATTCATTCCACAGATATGTACTATGTACATACCTTGTGCCTAGGCCTCTGCTAGGCAGGGAGGCTCAGAGGTGGGCAAGATATGGCTCCTGCCCTCCAGGAGGTGATAGTATAAGACTTCAACAAGTCAGTAACATCCATAATACAAGCTATGTGAAAGTGGTGTGCAAGCTCTGTTGCTGTGCTTACATGAGGTGTTGTTAGTAGAACTATTCTATAAGGAAGAACACAGTCAGTACCGTGGATGGGCAGTAGTTAGGGATCACTGAGCTTGAACCAAGTGCTGCAGGAGCTCCGAGGAAGAAGTGGAGCATTGGGAAGATGTGCTTTCTAGTTGACATTTGAGGCAGTTATTAAGTCCAAACAGGTCAAGGTTTCAAAGGATGGAGAGTGGGTCAGGGAGGGTCTTCTTCCCAGGTAAAGAAGTAGTACATGCCTAGGTATGGCGAAGTGTTCAGGAATGCAGTAGTAGGGGTTCTGTTTTGGGGCTGGCTGAGTAGGTCAGATAATGAAGGAGCCTTAAACCCCAGGCTTGGGAGTTTGAACTTACTTTTATGTGGGCTGGGAGCCCCAGGAAGTTTCTAAGCAGAGAAAGTGTCTGATATGAGCTGGGCTTTGAGAAGATTGCTCTAGGGCAGGGGACAAGTCAAGGGATTATTGTAAAATGCCATGGAAAGAAAGTGGACTTTGGAGCCAGACAGACTCCAGGGAACTATGTAAAAATTAATTAACCTCTCCAAGGTCAGTTTCCTCATCTTCAAAATCAGTAACACTGGGGATTGCCTTCAAGAAAGTTGGCAACTGTTATGGCCTGAGTACTAGCCACTAAGTATGGGTAACAGTGACTGCCCTACTAGAGCTGGGTCCTGGAAGTCCCCAGCAGTACCAGGCATCAACCCTTCAGTTGCCAAACTATGACAAGGTCCAGGTAATCCTAGGGAAGGGGCCAGGGTGACTGGGGTGATAGGGAGAGGTCTCAGGGCAGCAGCAATATGCAACTGGCAGGGAAGTACCTTAATATTTGAACAATTCATAGCCATGGTGGGGTGGATGGGCTGAACATTAGCCTGGGCCCTCCTGAAATACCCCATAAAGATGTGGCCCTCAGGAAATAAAAGGATATCCAGGATGACCAGTTGAGCAACTGATGTAAAGTAAAATCATTTATTGAGATGAGAAAGCCTGGGAGGAGTGAGCCGGGGACACAGGAGTAATGGACTCAGAGTATTATTTTGGACATGTTAAGTTTGGTTGACTGTGAAACATCCAAGTAGAGATGACACTTGGACAGCTGAACATGTGAAGCTCCACAGAGAAGTGGGAACAACAGTGATGAGGTGGGCCGATGAGAGAGAGACTCAAGAAACTTGTGCCCTAACTGCATGTGGGAAATGGGAAGAACAGAGTGAGTGACTCCAAAGTTTTGATCTCTGGACAGGTAGAGAGAAGTTAATGCCCTGAGGAAGCCAGGAGCAGGAGTGCATTGGTTAAGGATGATATGAGTTCAGTTTGAAATGCTGGTAGGAGGCCCAGATGGAGAGGCCCAGCAAATGGTTAGAAATGCAGAGTGACAAGGATTGTGGCTTAAGAGAGGTGCAGACTGGTGACATCGAATTCAGAAGTATGGACTTCTAGGAGAGCTTTCAGTCACAGGCCTTTGTAAACTGATTAGGGTGGGTGTAAGAGAAAAGGGAGCTAAGGGAAGAAAGAGAGACAGAGAAAGAGAGAGAGAGAGGACATAATAAAGGCTTGGAAAGAGAGAAAGGGGAAAATCAACACAGAGGACCAACAAATGAAGAGCCAGTAAAAAACTGGCAAGAGACAGGAAGCTGCTGTCAGTACATGGAAAAGAGGAGGAGGTGGCCTGTAGAGTACTGCAGGGAGCCCAGGAGATGAGGATTGCAAACAAGCTATCAGACCTTAGAAAGCCTTGTCAGTAGACCGGTGGGTTTCATGAGGTCATGGAGGTGAAGGCTGTGAGGGTCACTTCATCATTCGCTGAGCAACCATGGACTGTCATATATGTAAGATGAACTGTGATACCAGGGAGACCTAGAAGTCCCGAAATGAGGTGGAAGCCAGGTGAGGATTTCAGAGCAGGCAGTACTGCTCTTTGGAGAAGTGTGGTAGATGAGTTTGTTCCCTCCTCTGAGCTCCCCTGCACCCTGTGCTCACACACATCATTACAGCAGAGCTTTCCATGGCTGTCTACCTGCTCACAAGGGTGAGTGAACAAGACTGTTCATGGCTGCAGGTGGTCAGTTGGGGATTGTGGTAGCCCCACACCCTACCAATACATTCAAAGAACAGATAGGAATCAGTATCTCAGCCTGTCTTTACCCCATTCGTAGCCCATGAGAATGCTGGAGCACACCAAAGAGAAACTCAGTATTGCACACCTATCGTCTGATGTTAGAACTTTACTTTTTTTTCTTTTTCTTTCATTATTATTATTATTATTATTTTACATGGACAATGGTCAGTGGCCTAATGTTGGGGCTTTTCTGCCTCCTCTACCTGGTTGTGAGGTCCTCAAAGATAAGGACCCAGGCAATGCATCTTTATAATAATAATAGTAACAGCAATGACAACAGTGATGCATTGATTATTTATTATGAGCCAGGCACTGGGCTAAGCCCCTCATGTGGATAATCTCATCCGATCCTCACTAAAGCCCTGCAAGGCAGGCATGTTGTTGTTATGAATATCAACCCATTCTAAAGGTGAGGAAACTAAGGGTTGGGGATGATAAGTAATTTGACCAAGGTTACAGCTGTCAGAATGCAAGCTTAGATTTTAATTCAGTTAGTCAAATTATAGAACCAGCATCCAAAACCAGTGGTTCACACTGCCTCCTGATGCAATAGCCCCAGTGCCTAGTTTAACATCTAATACATGTTAAGTGAAAATGTTGGCTGAATTAAACTGGGAAGAATAAAAAATCTAGTTACTGGGCATGGAGAGATAGGTTCCAGGTCTTTGAAGGGAGATCTGAGCTGAATTGTGCATGGAGAAAATGAGTCAATAGGGAACACCAGAGGGAACACCTCAAGAACACCAGAAACAGCATGGGAACACAGGAATTGAAATCACATCCTTGCTAAGTAGGAGGAGAGGCCCAGGTGCAGCCAGTTTGGGGTCTGAGTGAATAGAGCCAATGGCTACTTGCCTGCTGGGCTCTGCTTGGTTCTAGGCACAGACCAGGCCAGGCAAGGATGAAATGAGGTATGGATTCTGCCCACAAGGAAACCTCTACCCGGCCTGCCCATACAAAGATGGGGCAGGGCTGGGAATGCTAGAAAAGCTGTAGAAGCTCAGAAGCTGTAGAAGCGGAGCTTCTGGGAAAAAGAGGTCTCTGGCTCCCGGAGTGGTCAGGAATGGCTTCATGACAGAGGGAGAAGCTTCAGTGGGGCCTTGAGTGTTGAGTTGAATAGGGAAAATCAAGGGAGGAGGAAGGGATTCCAGACTGGGCCAGCTGGGTGAGCGGACTCTGCTGGACCCAATAGCAGAATGGATGGGGAGAGTGCAGGATTCTTTGAGTTGCAAAGGGCAGAAACCAACTCTGGCTGGCTCAAGTGTTAAAGGGGCCTGTGCCAATGATAACTGAACCCCCACAGAACCCAGGACTGCTAATTAAGTACACCCAGACCTTGAGGGAGCAGAGGGCTGTCAGGAACTGAAGCCCTTACTCTGTTAATCTGTGTGAATGTCTGCGTCCCTGTCTCCCACACACCATGTGATCTCACAGGCCACGTAATCTCTCTCTCTCCCCCTTCTCTCTGAGAATCCATTTTCTCCTCCTCCTCCTCTTCCTCCTCCTCTTCCTACCTCTTCTCCGGCTTTTTCTGCACACTCACATTGCTATGGCCCATCATGGCCTCTCAGCTCTAGCCTTCTCCTGCCCCAACCCTCTGACAGCTATCTCCTGTTTCAGATTTAAAAAAAGACCTGGTTTTTCTGTTTAAGCCAAGTCTCCAAAGTCACTAGCTACCTTGAAGGCAGATATCCCTCTCTGACCAGATAGCCATATCTTGGACCACGTGATAAACAGGGTGGCCGTAGGTGGGATAGGCAATAAAATATATTAGAGAAAAGGAGCGAGGAAAGGACCTCGCATTTACTAAGCTCCTGCTATGAGCTAAGAACTGTGCCAGGTGACCTGCATTATGTGATTTAATGGCCCAGTGAGATTGATTTTATTATTCCTATTTTATAAATGAAGACACTGAAGAGAAGTTAAGCAATTTGCCCAGAGTCACAAAAGTAGAAGGTAGCTGAGCTAGAATTCAAATTGAAATCTGTCCAACTGCAAAGTCAATGTTCTTTCCACAGGACCACTCAGCCAGGGAATGGGGGTTATTCAAGCTAGTTAAAACCATTGAACTTAGTCTAAGGAGACCACAGGGTTCAAACCTTGCAACTTACAGGTATTTGCTGTGGCAGACCTTCTTAACATTTTTAGGGTCCCATAACTCTGAGAATCTGACAAAAAGCTATGAATCTTCTCCCCAGAAAAATACACACATGCCTATACCATTTGGCCTGTGCTTTCATGGGATTTACAGACCTCCTGAGGCTCATCCACTGGCCCGCACCTAAAAGTCTTTGCTCTACAGCATCCCTGACTATTGGTTAACTTATCCTCCATTTGAGAGAAAGGGAGAGAGAGCTCATTACTTTATGTTAAGCCCATTCCAACCACAAAAACTTCTATGTCACTTTCTCTCCTTTAGTTCTCTCTAAGGAGTAATATAGAACCAATCTCCCTCATTCCCTGGCAAATATCTAAAGACAGTGACTACAGCATGCCCAAGGCTCCAGCTGAGGCCAAACTCCTGTTGTTTGTTTAAAACCTGTCCCATGCGGGTCTCTTCCACTGAACACCACACACTTTGCCAAAGTCCCTCTCATAATGCAATGCCTGGAATAGCATCGTGGACTGCTTGTGTCATCCAACCAGTATCCTCTTTATTCAGGGGATTCTGATTTCCTATGGCCAGTACACTAGACTACTTTGATTGTGTTTGCTCTTGTATCAGCCATGTCATTACTTGGCTCATAGGAAATCTATGGTCCACTGAGACCCTAAGATCTTTATCACGGGAGTTGAGCTATCCCTACTTTGCCCTTTCCTAAACTATCCTGAGAAACACTGTGTTTCAGCCTGTTCTGCAAGCAGGATTTTTATGCTGGTGCCATGACACAACAGATTGTTTATCTCACTAAGGAAGAGTCAAATCTTTCTCAGATTCTCCCTTCTGGCTTCACATAGTTTTTCTGTTAAATGGAAAAAAGAAAGAGATGTGGAGCAGAAAAGGATTTCTGAGGTTTTCACGTTGACATTCCACCATTAGATGAATGCTAACAAAAGCTCGATTTCACTAATCCTAAAAGGAACTTGATCTCCAGATGCACTGGCCTTGCTGGTTCAATGCCTGCACCACGAGGCCTTCTTCCACAGCCCAGAGTTGGGTGTTTTTTTCTTTTTAAAAGTCTTTGAAGTTAAAAAGTGCACATATTACTTTTGAAGAGCAAACCCAAAAGAAGTTTTGTAAGCAGATTTGTTCAAGTGAAGGCTAACCGAATTAAAGAAAGAAAAAGAAGGAGGAGGAGGAGTGGGGGAAGGAAGGATGTATCTGTTCCTCATCTCTCTCATGTGCAACACTTGACAGCTCCAGGGCTTGGGCCCCAGACCCAGATTC
The DNA here is from genome assembly GCF_029281585.2 of Gorilla gorilla gorilla. NCBI lineage: Eukaryota > Metazoa > Chordata > Mammalia > Primates > Hominidae > Gorilla > Gorilla gorilla. The sequence goes on from NC_073233.2 coordinate 17,098,572, forward strand.
TTTTCTATCCTCACTCTCAAGATGATGTTACTCAAGCTCATGATTTTCAATACCATCTGTATTCCGAAAACTCTCCAACGTTTATGTCCAGCTTGGACCTCTCCCTTAACTCCAAAGTCATACACCCAGGTGCTATTTTACTCAATACATTTTGGGGGCATCTTATAGACATTTCTAACACGTGTCCAACCCCTAATACCTGCTTTTCCCTCAGTCTTCTCCATTTCAGTCAATGGCAAGTCCATCCTTCAAGTAGCTCAGGCACAAAACATGAGTCATTTGTGATTTTCCTCCAGTTCCCCACGCACCCCACAGGGAACTCATCAAAAAGGCCTTTTGCTCTACCTTAGAAATATATCCAGAATCTGACCATTTCTTACCATCTTTACCGCCATTACCCTAGTGTAAGCAACCAGAATTTCTTGCCACGTAATCAACACAATTGCTTCCTAAGTGCTCCCCTGCCCCCACAGAGCAGGCAGAGTGATTCTTTTATTTATTTATTTATTTTGAGACAGGATCTCACTCTGTTGCCCAGGCTGGAGTGCAACGGTGACGTTCACTGCAGCCTCAACCTCCCTGGGCTCAAGTGATCCTCCCACCTCAGCCTCCCAAGTAGCTGGGACTATAGGCATGTGCCACCATGGCCGGCCAATTTTTATATTTTTAGTAGAGATGGTTGTTTCCTCCTGCCTCAGCTTCACAAAGTGCTGGGATTATGTGCCTGGCCTGATTCTTTTCAATTATGAGTTAGATCATGTCACTCCCTGCTCCTAAGCTTCTTTTTTTTTTTTTTTTTTTTTTTTGAGATGGAGTCTCACTCTGTCACTCAGGCTGGAGTGCAGTGGCGCAAGCTCAGCTTAGTGCAACCTCTGCCTCCTAGGTTCAAGCAATTCTCCTGCCTCAGCCTCCCGAGTAAGTGGAATTACAGGCACCCACCATCATACCTGGCTATATTTTGTATTTTTTAGTAGAGATGGGATTTTACCACATTGGCCAGGCTGGTCTCGAACTCCTGACCACAAGTGATCTGCCTGTCTCGGCCTCCCAAAGAGCTGGGATTACAGACGTCAGCCACCGCATCCGGCCCCTGCTCATAACCTTCTAATAGCTTCCCACACCACTCAGTATGAAAAGCCAGCATCTTTTCCATGGCCTAAGAGGCCCTACATGATCTAATCCTGGTTTCCTGGACTTTATCTCCAGTCTCACTCCTCACTGCTCTTCCAAGTGATCTTCCACTCCCAGGACATTTGCACTTACTGTTCCCCTGCCTGGAATACTCTTCCCCAGTTATTATCTGCTGGGCTCACTCCCTCCATGTTCTTGAGTCTCTGTTCAAATGTCACCTTATGCAGGGTCACCTTCCATGACCATCCAATCTAAAGTATCACTTTCTACCCTGTCACTCCATCCTCTCTTTTATTCCTTTATAGCACTTACTGCTATCTAATATGTTACATATTTGTCTGTCTGTTGTCTATATTCTGCCTCAAGAATGTGAAAGCAGGAACTTTGTTTTGTCAGCTGTTGTATTCCTGGTGCCCACAACAGCACATAGGTAAACACTCAGTAAGTGTTTCTTGACTGACTGACTGAATGAATTAATGAATTTATTGAGTACCTACTAAGTGTCATTATGAGTCACATTTTATAAATTAGTCAACTGAGGTTCAAAGATCTCATAGATGGTGACAGCCAAGATTTGAACCCGTATCTAAGGATGATAACAGTGTTGGATCTGGATAGGATCACATGACCGCCCCCCTACCCCATCAGAATCTGAGATGCTGTGTCTGTTCTCGGGCTTGGGTATGCCTGAGACCCTATCCCACTCACATGGCCTGAAGATTGTCCCTCTCAAAGCCAGCCTACCATGACAGATGGCACTCTCCTTCTACTCCTTCTACTTGACAGACAAGCTCTTGAGGTCCTGCATGGCTCATGGCTTTTGGGATCATGGTTTCTTCAGGGGCCACACGAGTGAGAGCATTCCCAGGGTCCTGCTTAGCCTCAGGTCAGACTCCTATGACTCCAGGATGCTCCAGGTCCTGGGTGGATGGCATGAAGACCACCTCTCCAGGATCCATCCCACCTGACCCACATTAATCCCTGTCTGATCCCAGGCTGTGACCTGCCTTATGCAGGAGTGCCCCTGCCCTACCAAGGTGCTCAACCCTTGGCATTTAGTCCCTGCCATGGAATCTGAATGCAAATCTTATACATTTTTAAGCTCTTTGGGTTTAATTCCTCCAAAAATTTCACAATGAAACTAGAATATTTGAAGAACTCTCACCCAGAAGGAAAATACACACATATGAAGCACCCACATGCGTCTGCCTTATTGGCACATTGATCCCTTATTATTTTCATATTATTAATTCATGCAGGCATTTATTCATCCCACAAGCATTTTCTGAGGGTCTCCTTCACGGACTAAGCCCTTGTGCTGGGTGCTAGGCATGGGGCACAAATTAGACATACTCCCTGCCTCAGGTTTATAGTCTAACAGGGGAGACCACCATCATCATCACCATCCCATCATCATCAGTGTAGCCAACATTCAAATGCTACTTCTAGTGCTGGGTACTGTTCTGAGTATTTATATATATTAAGCTGTTTCACCACATGTTAATTCTGTAAGTTAAATGCTATTCTTATCTTCATTTTACAGATGAGGAAACTGACGCCTAGAGGGTTGTGACTTATGCAAGGTCATGTAAGTGGCAAAGTTAGAATCTGAACACAGATAGTTTAGCTCCAGAGCTCATACTCTCTTCCACTCTACCTTAATTCCAAAAATCAAGTGTGAGTATTTATGCTGACATGCAGCTACAGACACAAAGATTTTCAGAGCCACATTTCAGAGTCCAATGGGAAAGTCATAAACATTGAAGGAAACCAGTCAGCCAGTCTTTCAGCTTCTGAGACATGCCCTCGAAAAACATCTCTCCCAAAGCGCTAAAGATGAACATCTTGGACACATGCAGAAGTTGAAGAGGGAGATAGGAAGAGGAACAGAGGAGAAAAGGAAAACAAGCAAGTATCAAAGACTTACTTTGTATAATACCAGATACCATAGAGGGCAATTTATATACATCATCTACTCTCAAAGCATATTCACAAAAAGAGTTTGGTCTGCATTTTCCTATTAAGATAATGAAACTTAGAGAATTGAAATGCCTTATCCAAGAGCACACGGGTGCTGTATGGTAGGGCTAGGCCTCAACACCCCAAGGCCCATCTCTGTCCTTTAATCCAGTTACTGACACTGAATTCAATTCTTTCCCCAAGAAATTCATTTCCAAAAGCTATCTAATCAAGTCAATGCAATCTAACGCCAAGGTCATAAAAAGAGATTTTAACAAAATCAATAGTTAAGGACAAAGAAAAAGTAAGCATTCCACTTCTGCAGGTCAGTCTTCTTGACAAGAGCTTACCTGGCCAATTTATTCCATTCAATCAGTAAAGCATCCAACTCACGGTTTGGTATGTCAGGAAGAGACTTTTCATTGAGGTGTTCCGGGACCATGTGAGAGGAAGACCAAACAGGACCACATTTTCTCCCCTTCCTTGGGACACTGGGGCCTGTACTGTTGTTTATTTATTTTTTACATCATGCTAAGTGCAATGTTCCACAGCCTCACTACCTCTTTTATTTCAACAATGACAAAAATCGCACAAATATCTGAGCACATCTTTCAAACATGAAGAAATATCTATGCTTCAGAATTCACAAATGCCCCATCCAAATCATTTGTTTTTGTAACCTTGAACTTTCCCATTTAAAATAAACCATGCACTAGACAAAGAATTCACTTTGGATCTGAGCCTTCCTTTGTGATCTTCCTTCCTTCTTCTAGAGTAGAAGAAGATATCTTCGCAAAGCATCTAAGCCTGCTTTAGATTCTCCAGAAGTTAGTTTTTAAAAAAAAATCTTTTTTTTTTTTTTTTTTTAATAGAGATAGGATCTCGCTATGTTGCCTAGGCTGATCTCTTTTCTTTTTTTTTTTTTGAGATGGAGTCTCACCCTGTCGCCCAGGCTGGAGTGCAGTAGCGCGATCTCGGCTCATTGCAGGCTCCGACTCTCGGGTTCACGCCGTTCTCCTGCCTCAGCCTCACGAGTACATGGGACTATAAGTGCCTGCCACCGCACCCAGCTAATTTTTTGTATTTTTAGTAGAGACGGGGTTTCACCGTGGTCTCAATCTCCTGACCTCGTGATCCGCCCGCCTGGGCCTCCCAAAGTGCTGGGATTACAGGCGTGAGCCACTGCGCCCGGCCACCTAGGCTGGTCTCAAACTCCTGGCCTCAAGTGATCTTCCTGCCTTGGCCTTCCAAAGTGCTGGCGTGAGCCGCCATGCCTGGCCCAAAAGCTAGCTTTGAGGGTGCTAGAGACCTCCCTCAGCTTTCACAGATAGGAATAATGCCGGGTTTTTTTCTGAATGTTTAAGCATCCTGGGATTGGAAAACTGCAGGGCAGAACTCTGGGGACACAGCACCTAGGTGGTGGGTTCCTTGAGAGCAGCAAGGGCCTGAGGAGAGTGGGTAACCCCCTCAAAGGTGTATAGACTTCGGCAGCCACTTTGGCTCTGCACGTAAGCTGTCATCCCATGGCCCAGAGATTACCTGCCTGTGTTTCAAATGTGGATGTAGAGGGGTGGGGTAGGAATTCTGGTGGGCTAAAAATGTGGTGTGAGCCAAACAGGCTATGAAAAAAAAATAGTGTTTGCTATTAAGCAAGACACAGCTCAGACTACAAAAGGCAACAAAGTGGGATTCACCAAAGCAGAACCAGGCTTAATACCAGCTTGAGAGTGAGCTCCAAACACACCAGAGAGCACAGAGAAAAACAGGATGGGATCTCAGGGGCTACAGCCACAGGGACTTCCCAGGAAGAGGAAGAGTGGAGATCTACAGGGTCAGTGGAGGAGAGCAGGAAGAGAAGGGTTTTACTCTTTTAGAAGTCTGATGACCACCACAGTCCCTAAGGAACATGGTGCAAGTGGCCTTTGCCCAAAGCAGGGAACCAAAGCCACAGCTTAATATCACAGCACAAAATTCATTCCTTCAATAAGCATATACTTTTTTCTACTTCCTCCTAACTAGTCTCCTTGTTTCTTGCTTCTGTCCAATCCAGTCCCCCCATAACAGCCACGGAGAGACTTCTAAAATGGACTCTGTTGCTTATAGTCTCTGGCAGAGGGGGACCAGGTATCAGGGACTGAAAGGCCTCGGCCCCTTGCATGTCTTTCTTCATGTCTCTGCCTGTTTTCTCAGATGCTCCCTCTGCTGCTGCAGTGCTGGGAACCTTCTCCAAAGGGAAAAAGGATCTCCAGTCTCCATCTCCACACCCGGAAAGTCGAAACTTAAAGCTGCCCAGTTCCAACTCAAAAGATGGAGGCTACCCTGGAGTATCCTTGATTCCATCTGCTCCCTGACCTGCTGAGAGTGGCCACCTTCTCTGACTCACTGCATCTCTACTGTATCCCCCTCCTCCACACTGGGAGCTTCCAACTCTGCCGGGAAATGGGGCAAGAGGGGCAGAACCCCAGAAGCAGACTCTGCAGCCAGTTTGCAGTCCATGTTAACTTGACCTAATTCACAAGGAGAGGTCCCCATTTATAAAGAAACAAACCTATTCAGGGAAGACCAACTCGGGGACTTCAACACCCTGAAAATACTCCAAGTACCAGAGTCTTTTCTCTCCAGGCCCAGACTGTTCAAGGTCTTAAGCAGCCCAACACTTGGCATTTGGAAAACAAGCAATTACCATTTCATCCGAACAAATGACATCCTGAAGTCTAGTTAGGAAGACAGCCTGGTGGGAGATTTGTTTTCTGAGTTGTAAATGTACTTAAAGGAAAAAAAGCCCTGATGATCTAAAATTCATATTACTTTTGCTTTTGCATTCCTCAAGTCCCTCGTATAAACAAAAATGAAATTATATGAAATTAGAATTGCTCCCCCTCTTCAATTAATCTATCAAAGCAGGGTTAGATTGGTATGCCTTCTCCTAAAATAGTGTTTCTCAACATGTGGTCACCTCTGATACATACTTTAAATATACATTCCTAGATACTACTCCAGATTGCAGACAGGGAGTGGGGGAGGGCACAGTCATTTCTAACAGGCTTTCTAAGAAATTCCCATGGAAATTTGAGAACCACTGTCCTAACCAGTGAAAGGCAAAAAAATATATACATACAGATAAAAAATAAAGACTCTTATGCGCTTATGTGAACTGGAAATTTTGGAATCCCCCAAATGCCTGTAACTTCTCTCAAAAAATATTTCATGCAATTACTTGCAGAAGGCTGCTAGCATGTTGTAAACAGAAAAACAGATGAGAATACAAACTCCTCAAATCATAAGAATAATTTACTCCAGTAAGGTGATGGGTTGCCCTTGGTGCAGAGGTGGGAGGAGACCTGTAAAGACAGAGACATTCAGGTCTGGCAGGTTCCCCTCTGGTTGCAGGTACAGGAACAGACAGGGATACTGGGGGAGGACAAACTGCCATCAGGCAGGGCCAGGAGGCAGAGCAGCAGGAATGCTGAGGTGCCCCATCTTTGTTGGGGCATCCATCCTCCTCCATACAGCCTCATGCTTCACTGCATGCCTTCCACACCCCATCAGTGGCAGAAAATTGTTCCTGCTTAATTTAAGCGAGTCACAGATCCCACCCCGGTTTCCAGCCACGGGTTTAGACATGTGCCCAAACCTGGCCAATGAGATGGGAAGGCAGTGTCTGCTCAGGGACTTCTGGGAAATGACTCCTCCCTATAAAGAAGAGCTATGGGAAGAGACTATCCCTTCTTGTCTGGCACATTGTGGAGTCTGCTACGAAGCCTAGAACTGCAGCAGTCATCTTGCTATCGTCCGAGACTAAGCCTGGAACGGAACAAAGAGATACAGCTGAGGCCCTGAAGCTTGCAGCCAACCTGTCTCTGGCCTTCTAATTATGTGAGATAACAATAATCTTTATCATTTAGGCCACTTTGAATTGGGTTCCTGTTAAATCACATCCTAATGGCTAATGGGAATTTCTTAAAACCCCCAACTCTGCGTATGAGAAATGTGAAATCAGAGAGAGAAATTTTTATTATTGTAAGAGTTGACGCTTTAGAATTTTTTCTAGGAAGAAAATGGTTTTGTTGAGGAAAACACCCTGAGAACTCTTAGGGCAGGAAGAGGAGCTTCAAAGATCTGAGTGTCAGCTGGGAAAGAGGTGTCAGGTGGGGGACAGCTCTGTGTTGTAAAGGAGGAAGGGAGACAACACTCTGGAGGAAGACATGACAGAAATAAGAAAGAGACACCAACGAGAAGGCTTTGGGGTTTGTGAGATGACCCCCTCCCTCTGCTAAGTTCATAAATACTCCCTGTGAGTGGATTCCTTGTAGTCCTAGTGAAGGGATGAATTGTGCATACAGGGAACATGAGCATTTGGATCAGAGATGGCTTGCACAGTTGCAAGAGCCCAGAAGGATAAGCACCATGAGGAGTCACAGTAGACTTGGGGAATGCTTTGGACTTACCTAGACTGTGGAATTTGGGATGGGGAGCAATCTTTCCCAAAGCTCAAATACTAAGGGGGGGCCTGACAATTAGGTTACAAGGGCAAGTTTTTCACTCCATTTGAAAAGAAGGCCAATGGCTTCATCAAAGCCTCTCTGGATTGTAGCTCATCAGTAGAGGTACAAAAATCCTAGAGAATATGAACAACAAAAAAATAAGAAACCAAATAAACCAAAACCCAATTTCAATGTCCAGCATTTGAAGAATGGAGTATCTCTGAGAGGTGGAGTAGCTGGAGATACTAAACAAATTAGAGCCATTCCCACAGAGCCAGCAATGAAGAAGCTAGTGCAGTTGGAAAAGTGTGGGCCTAGCTGCCACTGGCTTCAGAAGAAGAGGTGGGTCCTCGTCTTTTTGCCAGACCTGGCCAGATGGAAGTGCACCATCTGCCTGGCCCCTGCATCTGCATGTAACAAGGCATCTGCTGAGGCTATCCAAAACTAGCACAGCCTCATAGATGAAGCTGAGTGGCTGCCCCGCCAGTCCCCATTCCTATTTCATGAGAAGAGCAATGAAATCATTAGAAGACCCAAGACATGTCTCTAAGGATGACAGAGGATCCCAAAGGGCCCAAGACTGGCTGGCACTTCCATATCTTTCTCACAACGGAATCCTGGGCCTTGGAAAATGTGGATGACTTTGGTGAAGAAGCACTGGCTACAGAGATCAGGCTGGAGGATGGAATTTGCGATTCTTGCACCATACCACCTGAATAAGGGCAAACCTGGAAGCCACAAGCTAGCCTAGACACTGGCTGATCTGACCAAGAGACCTGAGTACGCAGCTGAATGGAGAAAATGCCTGGTCAAAGCTGCACAGCTAGGCAGGGCCAATAACAGAGCACCTGGCTCCAGGATACCTGCCTGGAGTTCCAGCTATTGCCGATCTGGGCTTCCCTTGCCTCCTGCTCACCACTTAAGATGCTCTACCAACTTAGTTCATGCAGGTGAGGGACATGAAATAATTGTTGCTTACCAGTAGATCACTGCATATACCAGCCAGAATCCTTGGTGTGACCTGCCACTGGGTCACATCCAATAGCTCCTGCTCAGCTACGGGGTAGGAGGGGGAAGACCCTTCTGCTTGTCCTGCTCTAAGTAACCATTCGTCTGCTCTTATTCCTCATCTGTGAAACCCACCCCGGCCATCTTAATGTTCGCCTCGTCTCTCTCCTGGACTGTTGCCGCAGCCCGTAATGTGGTTTTCCTGCCTCCAGCTCTACTATATAAATCCATGGCACAGAAAGATGCCTGGTGAATCTTCTGAAAGCATTCTGATCAGATTGTTAACTTGGTCCAGATCTCTAGATGTCGTCTTCGTTGCTTATAGAATGAAATCTAAATCATTCCATGGGACACCCAAGATCCTACATGATCCAGGCCCAACTTTCCTTTCTAATTTCATCTCTCACCCTATCCCTAGCACCATCCTGTGCTCAAGCCACACCTGAATACCTATCCTTCTATAATGCCCTGCATGTTTCAACCTTCCTAACTTTGCTGTTTCATTCTTTCCACTCCTCCCTCTTTACTCATTGAAATCCCATCCATTCCTCACAATTCAAAACAAATACCACCTCCTCCATGGGGCTTCCAGGTGCCTTAATTGGAAGTAACCGCTCTTTTCTCTCTGCCCCTTGGTACTTCCCATCACCTAAATAGCTGTCCTTGTTGCTCTCTGCCTATGCTTCAATGAGTGCTTTTCCACGTCTTTTTTTAACCCTCACTTGAATGTAAACTCCCTGAAGTCTGGATCATATATTATTATTCAGCTGTAATTGCTAGCATGATGTGGATATTCAACAAACATCTGCTGAATCAGAGCTGAGCTAGAAGATGAAATTAGAAAGAAAATGCCAATTTCCCTTAATAGAAGACAGAGAAGAGAGAGGCCCTGTGTCCTCCACAAAACTAGCACAGCCTCATAGACGAAGCTGAGAGCAAAGTAACAGCAGCCTCGGGCTTGGCCATTCCCCAGGGGCTCACTAGGAATCCCCAGCTGTCTCCAGCCTCACAAATCCTGCTGCAACATTCAGAGACAGATCCTTGACCTGGTGAGAAGTAGACACGACACCTGTCCAAACTACAGGTCATCTGGGTGCTGAGCTGCTGAGATATTGACACCAAAAGTGCATGTCCTAGGCTGGGTGCAGTGGCTTGTGCCTATAATCCCAGCACTTTAGGAAGCCAAGCTGGGTGGATCGCTTGAGGTCAGGAGTTCAAGACCAACCTGGCCAACATGATGAAACCCCCTATCTATTAAAAATACAAAAAATTAACTGGGCATGGTGGCGCGTGCCTGTAACTCCAGGTATTTGGGAGGCTGAGGCATAAGAATCATTTGAACTCAGGAGACAGAGGTTGCAGTGAGCCAAGACAGTACCACAGCACTCCAGCCTGGGTGACAGAGTAAGACTCTGTCTCAAAAAAAAAAAAAGAAGTGCCTGTCCCAGACACTCAAGCTCCCCACTCTTGGGCCTTACTTTCAGAGTGGTTTTCCTGAATATGGCTCCCCTTGGAGGAGGGGGAAGGGAGAATCAGCCAAGACATTAGGCTTCAGCTAACCCTGCCAAGATGGACTGGGTGTGCAGAAGACTTATTGGTCATGGAAGCTCTTCTGTTCCACCTGCATCACACCCAGTGTCCCTTGGGCTTTCCACTTCCCCACTGCCTTCCATGTGGCATAAGAAAGGCTGCTTATCAGGTGCTGGGCGCTGCTTCTGTGGGAATCCAGCTCTCCTACAGAACAGGGAGGGAGATGGAGGCTTCCCCAGGGCTGCCATCTCCTCCACTTCTTAGGGAAAGAATTCCCAGTCAGACTGGAATTTGCAGTGAGGCATGAAGCATCTTCATAGTGGCTTGGGTTGGAGGTAGGGTCCGAAGGAGGCCCCAGACCCTAAGGATCCAACATGGGCACCTGGCTCAGGTGTAGCCTGCATGACACTTGGGAGCCCACCACTGCCACTGCCACCACTGTCATCACTGCCACCACAGTTTAGAGAAAAAGGGGTGGGGGACTTTTTTAGCATTTGGCTTCTACACATGGACTTGGAGGCTGGTGGGGCCACCAACTGACCTGTTACTACCAGTGTGTGACTGATACAACAGATATCTCAAGGAGAATGCAGCTTACTGGAAAAGGCTGAATGGTTACCATTTAATTCCACTAAAATCCCATCAATAACCAGGGCTTTAGTAAAACTGATGACAAATAGTGACAGCTTATTATTATGGGTTGAATTGTGCCACCCCCAAATTCATATGGTGAATCCTATCCATCAGCACCTCAGAATGTGACCTTATTTGGAAATAGGGTTGTTGCAGATGTAATTAATTAAGATGAGGTCATTAAGAGAGGCTCTAATCCAATATGACTGATGGATGTCCTAACTTAAAAAAAAAAAAGGAAATGTGGACACAGAGACACACATACAGGGAGAAGACGGCCATCTCCAAACCAAGGAGAGAGGCCTGGAACAGGTGCTTAACTAACAGCCCTCAGATGGAACCAACCCTGGGGACACCTTGATTTTGAACTTCCAGCCTCCAGAGCTGTGAGATGATAAATTTCTGGTTGTTTAAACACCCAATTTGCAGTGCTTTGTTATGGCAGCCACAGGAAACTAACACACTTTAAAAATCCTCGCTGTAAATCATGCTCACTTATTTCAGTCATCCTTATGACAACTCAGTGAGCGAGATATTTTTATTTAGCCTCATTTTCCAAATAAGAACTGCGAGGCTCTGAAGAGTTAAGAGATTCATCCAGGGTATTAAGTGGATGAGCCATTATTTGAACTTCGCTGCTTGACTGTGAAGTCTGCTTGACTCTGAAGTCCCTGTTCTTTTCTCTACACCAGCCATTGCTGCCTTAGACAGAAGGGATGTCCTTATGAGTGATGCTACCATGCATCCTGGGCTCCAGTGAGCCATGCCTGGTGGTTGTACTTCCCGTGTAGATGTGCCCAATTCATTGTATTGTAAACACAAACGGGCTTCCTGCCCAGACCACTCTGGACAGACAACCACTGGCAGTTCCCAGATGGCCACACAGGAGCTGGGGCCGACAGCCCAGTGAGGGATGACAATTGTGGCCCAGCTGGTAGGAGGATGCTTGAAGGTGAGGCCAGTATTCAAAGATCTCCCAGGTTGGGTCACTGTTCTGTAGAGGGAGTGGCCTGGGCACTAAGAGAAGCCTGTGAGGATCCTGGGTAGGCAGGGGACAGGTGAGCAGTTATGTGGGATGGGGCCTGAGGAGATATAAGCGCAAGACAAGGGGCAAAAAGGCAGGATCTGGGACCCACAGAGACCAGGGAAGCTGCAATTCAAGGTCAGAGTGACCCAGGGCTGACCAGAAGGTGGGATGTGTGGGAGGCCACAGGAGCCCCTCAGGGAAGACGCTGCCCTAAAGTCAGAGGAAACTGGTCTCTGAGGATGATTCCTTGGGTCTTTGGTGGGAATGAGATACAGAAGAGCAGGCGCTTCTTGCCTAACTTCCAGAGAAGTAACTACTGTTGGACAAATGAAGCAAAGGGGACCAACCCTGTGCAAGGCAGTTCACTCAACGGCAGGCATAGAGCTGCTGTGAGCTTTCATGTGGCTTTCATGTGGCCTTTCACATCTTCTGGCCCCGTGATGTCTGGTTCAAGTCCAGGGATCATGAAAGGCCTTTAACGGCTGCTGGGCAGAACACTCCCCTCATTTCTCTTCTGATTCCAGGCCCTGACTTCCTGGCAGATAGCATACCAACTGGCCCAGCAGATGTGCTCCAGCCCCTTCCTGAGGTTCCCCTGCCACTATCAGCCAGCCACCATTGCTTCCTCAAGTGCCTAGGGCTTCCAATATGGGCTTCCAGGCTCACCAGATGCGACCCAGGCCAGCCTCAGGAAGTGGGTGCAGGGGACTTGCTTCCCCTCTGAGCTCCACTCACCCATCTTCCCACCATGCCAGTGGGAAGAAATTTTTTGGCCAGGCATGGTGGCTCATACCTGCAATCCCAGCACTTTAGGAGGCCGAGGCAGGTAAATTACTTGAGGCCAGGAGTTTGAGACCAGCCTGGCCAACACAGCAAAACTTTGTCTCTACTAAAAATACAAAAATTACCTGGGCGTGGTGGCACACACCTGGAATCCCAGCTACTCCAGAGGCTGAGGCACGGGAATCACTTGAACCCAGGAGACAGAGGTTGCAGCGAGCCAAGATCATGCCACTGCACTCCAGCCTGGGCAACAGAGTGAGACTAGGTCTCAAAAAATAATAATAACAATAAAGAAAGAAAGAAAAATAAAATTTCTGTAAAAGGCAACATTTCAGAATCCCATTTTAAGTTGAACCTATAGCAGGGTGGCAAATACATCCCATCAACCATCCAATTCTGACTGATTGGTTGCAGCTGCCTGTAGCGCTGTGTTAAGAAGATTCCGAATCAGCTTCTGGGCTCAGCAAGAAATACTTCCGTGATCAATCAGGGACATTTGCCAAAAGAGTGAATGTGGGGAGTGGGGCAGAGGCATCACATGCTTGTAATTCCCTGTCTGTGGCTCTCCTAGTATTTGTGGCCACTCTCTGTTTTTGTTTTTTGTTTTTTGTTTTTGAGATGGAGTTTCACTCTTGTTGCCCAGGCTGGAGTGCAATGGCACGATCTCAGCTTACGGCAACCTCTGCCTCCCGGGTTCAAGCGATTGTCCTGCCTCAGCCTTCCCAAGTAACTGGGATTACAGGGATGCACCACCGCACCCAGCTAATTTTGTATTTTTAGTAGAGATGGGGTTTCTCCGTGTTGGTCAGGCTGGTCTCGAACTCCCAACTTCAGGTGATCCACCTGCCTCGGCCTCCCAACGTGCTGGAATTACAGGCGTGAGCCACCGCGCCCAGTGTGGCCACTCTCTGTATGCATGCCTGACCCCTAAGCTTGTCGGCCCTGTGGGGCTGGGTGCTGAGGTTGATGCCTAAGTCAGCTCAGCCTCCTTGGCATTTCAGTGCAGCACAGGGGCTGGCACACAGCAGGCCTCCATATTCATGTGCTGTTCTGTCAGACGTTGTGAAGATCATCTCCATTCTCAGATTTCAGAAATGCATGTCCTAAACTATGGTTTCTTTCTACCTCCCCACACAGAGAAACATAAGTAGCAGCATAATTCTTACAGACCTGGAAATAACAATTTAACAAACAACGTCCCAAGAGCTATAGTGCACCCTTGAGATATTAGGTGGGGAATATGTTCATTCACGGATTTAGTAAACTTGTTGAAGATGTGAGGGCTGTGGGGAGGACCACTGTGGGGAGGGCACTCATATTCCATCTTGTCAGCCACCTCTTCCTTCCCCCATTCTCCCTCCACCCCAGGGAGCCTCAGAAGCTCCAGATTCCCTCCCCTCTATTGGAAAGAGTAATTCAGCTCTCCATTACTCTGTCCCCAACCCTTAGCAACCAAACCCTTCTAGGTGCTCAGCGGAACTCCCCATTCAACACCCATACTCTTCACTCTACAGAAGTTTCTTCCTCTTGCATATACTATGATATATTTCACAGCTCTTAGAAAAATGAGTGAGTTCTTTCCGTACATACATGAAAAAAGATGAAGAGAAGAAAAAAACAGCCAGGTTGCAGGGCAACATATAAAGTGTGATACTTCTATATCCATGCGGTCTGGCAGGCTACATGTCAAACTGTTAGCCATAGTTACCTGCAGGGAGGAAATGAGACTGGGGGGTAGGTTGTCAAGAACATTGTGTTTTTACTCCATATAATTGTACTGTTTAAACTTTTTTTAGTAATGAAAATGTATTAGTTGTGTAATTAGAAACAAAAAAGACAGTATTTCAGCATGGGAAAAACAGGTCAAGGAATGCCAAGGCCCTGCCTTCTTGAAGAAGTAAATTCCTACACTCAGCTGGTTTGCTTGAGGGCAGCTGCTCATTTATCCCCAACTGCCTCAAGAAACAGAGAAAAGGAGGGTCTTCCTGTTGGAGATGTTGCTTGGAGAGCTGGGCTTAATGCGCCTGCATTAAATGCTCTTGCATTACTGCTGGGTAACAACCCTTCTCTCTCTCAGCTGTGGGGTGCAGCCTTTCCAGATCACTTGCTTGCATGCAGGCCAACTAGGGTGGTCCAGGCCTGGAAGACTGCTTTTTTTTTTGTTTGTTTGTTTGTTTTTGAGACAAGGTCTTGGTCTGTTACCCACGCTGGAGTGCAGTGGTGCAAACATGGCTCACTGAAGCTGAGTAGCTGGGACCACAGGCACATGCCATCATGCCCAGCTAATTTTTTAATTATTTGTAGAGGCAGGGTCTAGCTATGTTGCCCAGGCTGATCTCAAAACTCCTGGGCTCAAGGAATCCTCCTGCCTCGGCCTCCCAAAGTGCTAGGATTACAGACATGAGCCACCATGCCCAGTCAAAGCTACACTTTGATGAGCTCTTCTTCCTCAGGTGTGACCCGTGCCAGACTCTAGGGTTCACCAGGACCACAAGCTTCTCTTTGATGAGGAGAGGTGAGGGGGCTCTGAACTGCAGGTGTCCTTCCTCACCTTCCTCAGTGAGATTAGTCGGACTTGGCCAAACCAAAACCAGTAACGCTGATGAGAACAGGGAACTCCCAGCCTTAGTTCTATTTTGTCCACCCTTGATTCCTTCTCCTTTTGTGCACCATGCCTCAACTCTTAGGAAACAAAGAGGATGGATGAGTCAACAGGCTGTGGTTTTTAACCACATTAATGGATCAGAGAAGACAAGAGACTTGAATGCCCTCCCACATTAGATGAGAAAGAGGTTCCCTCCCGGGAGAAGAAAATGCCTCTTAAGTTAGCGCTGGTTGGGGAAAAGAGGCCTCAGTTCCTTGACATGTAGATCCCTCCAGAGGGCTGCTTGAGTGTCCTCACAACATGGCAGCCGGCTTCCCCCAGGGCTGGTGATCCAAGAGAGACCAAGTCGTATCTTTTATGACCAGTCTCAGGGTCACGCATCACTTCCACCACATTCTATTCATTAGAAGCGAGTCAGTAAATCTAGCCTATACTCAAAGGGAGAGGAATTAGGTTCTACTTTTTGAAGAGAGACATAGGCAGGTCTGAATGCAGTGGTGTTTACAACTAATTGATCACAACTAGTTACAGATTTCTTTTTTTCTTCTCTCCTCCCACTGTTTCATTTGACTAGCCTTAAAAAAAAATGAAGAGAGAAGTATCAAAACATTTGTGGGCATGTTTTAAAACCACTACAGATATGACTTATCTGGCTTTGTACTAGGTGCTAGAGACATAGAAATGAATCAAAATCCCTGCCCTCAAGAAACTCTCAGCTTAACACAGGAGACTGATATGTTACCTGGATTACAATAAACCAGGGATCACAGGGAGGAAGTTTTCTACTGGGGTGGGGGCAGGTGACAGTGAGATAGGAGTCTCAGTGGGGACCTTGATGTGGGCCTTGGAGCATGAGTAGGAGTGTGTTAACCAAGGTGAACTGATGCTCGGCACCCATGCCTACCTCCTCCTGGTGAGCCTTCCTGCACTGCAGAGGCTCATGAAAGAAAACTACATCCCCCAGACTCCTTGCAGGCAACCCTTCCGAGAGGATTTAGGTCCTGCCAATGAGATGTGCTAAAGCAAGACATGGAGGGCAGAAGTCAGGCGTGGGCTGAGCTCCCATGCCTTTTGCTATTTCTGCTGACAAGCTCTGACATGGAGGTGTGTGCTTTCTTGACATCATACGTGGCAGCAACCCCATTGTTCAGATCCTGACTCAAGGGTGTCCAGAGAAAGAGTGGGACATCCTTTCGCTATGAGATTGTGGCTAGTATGGCATGGCTGTGGGGTGGCACTTGTACAGAGTAGTCGGGTGGCTTCCTGAGAGTAGAAAATGCTCAGACCTGGTGGGGTGCAGTCCCAGTACTTCGGGAGGCCAAGGCAGGTGTATGACTTGAGGTCAGGGGTTCAAGACCAGCCTGGCGAACATGGTGAAACACCATCTCTACTAAAAATACAAAAATTAGCTGATTGTGGTGGCATGCACCTATAATCTCAGCTACTCAGGAGGCTGAGGCAGGAACCACTTGAACCTGAGAGGTGGAGGTTGCAGTGAGCTGAGATCACGCCACTGCACTCCAGCCTGGGTGACAGAGGAAGATTGTCTCAAAAAAAAAAAAAAAAATTCTCAGACCTTCCACAACCCCTTCTAGAGTTGGAGGGTTGCAGGGGTACTCAAAGCACACAGACAGCTTTCATCAAATTCTTCCTCCAATGCCTGCTTCTCCTGGCCACCTTTACTTCAACTCTTTTATATCCTTAAGTGTGTGAGGGGCATAGGTGATCTTACCTTGGAAAGTTCAGGGATTTTGGAACCTCAGCTGCAACTGAGAGTTACACAGTTCCATTTTAACAACCAATTACTCCAAGTTAAAACTCATAAAATGCCAACCAAAAATTAATCTGGCCCCCTCCAGTCTTTTATTGTCTCCCTTACTGAACTCACCCACACACCCACACACCATGCTGTCAGCCAAATAGAAGTGTCACTGGATTAATTTCAGAGATAAATATGGGAACTTTAGAAAGTTTACAAACTCAGCAGTTGTCAGGAACCCAGCTTTGCTTTGCCGACATTTGCCCATGGTTTCTGGCCTGAGATGTGCAGGTTAGAACGGAGCTCATCTCCCACCAGCCCTGAGCTGCTGAGATACACACTCATGATGGGGTTTTTATTATCATTCTTGTCTTAAGGCATCACCATCACATACCAGCTTTCATGGGGCTCTCACTCTCCAGCACCACCCCCGCACACACCCACACACTGCCCTAGACACTCTTTGGAGCCTGACATCCCCACATTCACTTGATAAATATTTACAGCTTAAGAGACAGCAGGCTGGAAAGCCCATGGCAGCCATGGATCCCACCCACAGTGGGACTCACTTGGTGTCGGCTTGGCTTGTAAACCTCTCTGAATGCAGGGCAAGGCGTCCTGGGGAAGAAGCTATAAACAAGCATTGCTTGGCTGAACCCCTAATTGACAGAATCTTGGAACCAGAGACTGAGTCTAGGTTTCCTGCATAGCCCACGAGCTTTAGGTCTCGGTGGGTGCACACCCTCAATGGAAGACAAGCTTGAGGATAAGATGGATTTTACTTTTGAAAGATGACTCTCCTTTGCATGTAAGTCAAGAAACAATATCCAGACATCCCCCAAAAGACTTCCTCATGCAGATTCTCAACATTTTCTAGGTCCTGGACTCATTTGAGAATACGATTAAAGTTGTAGGTACTCTACCCAAAAAAAAAATGCACGAAGGCACATACACACAGCACTTGCATGTAATAACTTTAAAGATTGAAAGATAAATTAGATCCAAGCCTCTGCCTTCCAGGAGCTGACTGTCTTGCAGAAAAGGTAAACAACAATAAGCAAAATGCGTGTCAATATAGATGAGAAAGTGACTCACACTTTGAAGGGCTGTGGAGCTTATGTATTTTGAGTTCAGGGAGACGGAGATCAGGTTGTGAGGTAAAGAGCCCAGCAGAGGGCAAAGGACTCAGCCCTAATTGCTATTCATGGGTACTCCAGCTGTCTGCAGAGGGCCTGTGCTCCTCAGTACCTAAGTGAGATGGCCTTAGACTTCTGAATCCCATGGACTGGAGATTCAACACCCTCCCCAGTATATCTGCTGGTCCCCTGGGAGGACTCGTGGTCTCCTGGTCTTTTTACCTCTCAAAACTCTGGCCTCCTCTCACATCCCTTCTGTCCCCATAGTACGTTCTCCCCAACATAAAATTCAGTCACTTCGTTCGTTTCCACAACAAAAAGTTGACCACCGCAAGCATTTACAAAGGCTTTGTGGAAAAATGGGGTGGGGGTGGGGTTCCTGGAAAAGGGCCATATAATACCACACCTGGCTTTTGCCATCTGCTGAGTCCTTCTGCCTTCTCTCCATACTTTTGTCTCTTTTCTCCTCTTTTTCAGGAGCAACTCAAAAAGTTCCTAAAGCTTTAGTGTGAGAGGACACTGAGGGCTGGGGTGGGAGTGAGGTGGGGGGTGTGTGAGTGGGGGGAACTACCCTCCTTTGCAAGCCCTTATCAAGGCATCTTTCCAAAACACACAGACTGATTGCTCCAGGAGGAATTTGGCAATAAAAATCTCTCCATACCACTTATATTGGTTAGCTGAAAAGACAAAATCCACTCTGGCCAGATTAAGCAAGAGAGAATTTATGACAGAGTATTAAGTGTCTTAAAAAACTACTAGGAGGGATTTAGAAGAGACTTTAAGTTGAGATTTCAGCAAGGCTTACCCAAATGAAACCTGGGCCCCGTGCCAATAAGGGGGCTGCTGGGTCGCCTCTGACCAGGACCGGCCCCCAGCAGAATGGATGCCTCTCGCCTCCCAACGTCATGAGGACGGTGACAGGGCTGCAGTCCCAGTCCCCCCACAGCAGTGCCCGCAGAAACAGCGGGAGCAGCAGGCAAGGGTCTTCGTTGGCTTCCGCCCAAATCTCACACAGTGCATCTGATTCGCTGAGCCTTAACGCCCTCGGACCCCTGACCGCATGGGAATCTGGGAAATGTAGTTTTTAGCTTTCCAGCCTTCGCACTACCGGAGAGTTCACTAGAAGGCAGAGGTAATAAAGGTTGAGTGTCAATCTACTGTGTACAGATAAACCACACCATATCATTTTGAATGGTGGGAGAGAGGAAGAAGGTGGAGGGGAGAAGAGAATTCGCTTTTATTAGGCAGCTACTGTAAACGAGGTAACTTATATCCCTCAATTCCTATAACACGATGAGTAGGCCTTATCACCACATTAAAGATATGGGAACTAAGGCTTACAGAGAATAAGGTTTTTTTGCGGGTTTTGTTTTTTATTTTTTTGAGACAGGGTCTTGCTCTGTTACCCAGGCTGGAGTGCAGCAGCACGATCACAGCTCACTGCAGCCTCAATTTCTCAGGCTCAAGCGATCCTCCCACCTTAGCATCCTGAGAAGCTGGGACCACAGGTGCACACCATCATGCCCAGCTAATTTTTAAATTACTTGTAAAGATAGGGTCTCATTATGTTGCTCAGGCTGGTCTGAAACTCCTGGGCTTAAGTGATCCTCCCACCTTGGCCCCCCTAAAGCACTGGGATTACAAACATGAGCCACCACACCCAGCCCATACAGAGGATGTCACCTTTCCTCCAGTCACATCAATACAGCTGCATCCCAGGACAGTAGGGGAAACTCCAGAAATCATACAAGCTAAGGAAAGGTAGCTTAGCTTATAGGTCCATCTATTAGAAATTCCAAAAGTTCCACACGGTCCCCACTTTGCTGTCCTCTGTGCACAAGTTCCTCCTATTCTGACCATCCTGATCGTCTCAGGACACACCTCGTCTTCCAGCTTCTGTCTGAGGCAGCCATCAGGGTGACACTCTGCTGGGCTGGCATGCCCACTGACACCCTTCCAGAAGCATAGAGGCAGCTTCTCAGAGGACTTCTTCTTGTAGGAGCTTGTGGCTGTTTCTTACAACATCATGGATGATTCAGGAACATGGGTGTGCAGTGGCTTCATAACTCCAATCCCAACCTCAGCCTTTGCAGAGCTGTCCTGCAGCCTCATTTTTGTCCCCCACACATTTCATCACAAGAGAGTAGTCTCCACCTTCCCCACTCAAGCAGTGGCTTTGGGTTTGAAGTCGGCTTGTCTGTCAGTTGCCAACCATGCTACAAACTTGACTAATCTCTGAGCTCCAACCTCAGGGCCCCCACTTGTAGTTTCTCACAGAAGTCAGACTTGTCTTCCTCAGACGTATATGGGCCTCCCAAGTGGGCTTCAATTCTTCAGAACCTTCCTCGATGTTCTTTTGTGCAGAGAATAACAGAGGCCGGTCTCTTCACAAGCCTAACATGAGAACCTAATGGGGCCAGGCGTGGTGGCTCATGCCTGTAATCCCAGCACTTTGGGAGGCCAAGGCGGGCAGATTATTTGAGGTCAGGAGTTCGAGACCAACCTGGCCAATATGGTGAAACCCCATCTCTACTAAAAATACAAAAATTAGCCAGGTGTGGTGGCGGACACCTGTAATCCCAGCTACTTGGGAGGCTGAGGCAGGAGAATGGCTTGAGCCCAACCCAGGAGGTGGGGAGGTGGAGAGGTGGAGGATGCAGAGAGCTGAGATCTTGCCACTGCACTCCAGCCTGGGCAACAAGAGTAAAACACCTCGAAAAAAAAAAAAAAAAAAAAAAAGAACCTAATGGGATAATTATGAGATGCCCTCATACATGTTTAGACCTCAGTAAATCCCAATTGTTTGCCTCTACTCCCTTCCTGTGGTAGGCCACTTCTGAAATGGTCTTGATGATCTGGATAGTCATGAAAATGCCTTTGCAAAAATTTTAACTGAGAAATTTATGACAGTGAAAGAGATCTGACCTAACTGACTCCATCTTGCTTCTAACCTCCAAGCTGTCCGTGTTCATTCCTGGGCACAGGCAGAACTAACTTTGGGAGGAAGTCAGTTTATAGTTTAACTTTGAAATAAAGATGATAACAGCCCTTTCCCAAAACAAACCCCCTTCCTGCCTGGGAACTAGACTGCCTTTGCAGGACTAACAAATTTGCCACAAGATTAGAAATTGTGGTTTAGGAGTCATGCAGCTGGAGGCTGTAAGATTCTGAACCTTCCCAAATTGCATCCTGGGGCTAACATCACTATTGTAAAGGCTAAGATCAGTGCTTGGGATATTTTGCAGGCCCTGCACTCAGAGGATGAGCTGGTACCACCCAGATTCATAAACTGGCTCATCCAGTCATGTGGCCCCTACCCAGGAACTGAATCAGTGCAAGAGGACAGCTTCAACTCCCTATGACTTCATATCCCACCTGACCAATCAGCACTCCCCACTTCCCGACACCCTACTCAGCAAATTATCATTAAGAACCCCAATCCTCGAGTTTTCAGGGAGACAGCTTTGAGTAATAATAAAACTCTGGTCTCCCACACAGCTGACTCTGTGTGAATTAAACTCTTTCTCTATTGCAATTTCCCTGTCTTGATAAATTGGCTCTGTCTAGGCAGCAGGCAAGGAGAACCCAATAGGCAGTTACAGTCACATCTTGGTGTGTCCCCTCGTGTGTGTGTGTGTGTGTGTGTGTGTACTGTACAGAGTGAGTTGCTTCTAACATAATAGGACTAAAGTGATGGGGTGTCACTTCTGAGATTAGGCTATAAAGAACTATGACTTTCATCTTCCTTGCATCTTCTCTCTCTCTCTCTCTCTCTCTCTCTCTTTCTCTCTCTCTCTCTCTCCGCTAGCTAGGGAGTCAAGGTGGGGTACCCAGGACACAGAATTGAAGAAGACACTCTTTCTCTGGCCCATGCAAGTGCAGGGTCAGCAACTGAGAGTGAGTGTCTCCTCAAATGCTGTGCCCCGAGTGCCTTGCCTGCCTCACCTTCCTTCTAGCCAGCTCCCAGGGCAGACCTAACCTGCACCCCTACCCCAGCCTTGACAATCTCTGAACAGGTCCTGGCCAAGCATGGTGATGAGATTTCCTACCTCCTCCAGCTTGATTTCTGGGCCAGATGTCAGAGAGAGGGGGCACCCGGATCTCTGAGAACCAGCTCTTCTGTGCCAGGCTTCCTGGCACCGAAAAACCAAATATATTTCAATCCCTCTGTCCTCATGTCTCCATGATGGATACTGGTCTTTTGTATAGTAAGCAGGTCCTTCTCCTTTCATACCAATAGCCAATGACAGAGGTAGTCCAAGTCGAAGCCCACCCCACTTCCCACCAGCTTGCTCCCAAGTGCCAAAAACAGAAAAAAGCACTGTGCATGAGCTGCTTTCCCGTGCCATCTCAGTATGGCGTAGTATATGAGCATGGCAACGTTTACCAGGAGGGGACTTTAGAATGCCTCCGAATCTTCCAAGCACTATGTATTTTAATGTGTATGATGACAGCTATCATTTGAGGGATGCTAGGCACTATGCTAAGTGCTTTACTTGTGGTTTTTGGTTTGATTTACTCAAAGACCTTAGGAGGTAGGTCTCATTTTTAAGATGAAACTCAAGTCTTAATAGGTTTATTAACTTGTGTGAGATCACAGTTAATACACCATGGCCCTGGGACTTGAATTCAGTCTAGCTGGGCTCTAAGCCTGTGTGCCCAGCACTATGCCACACTGCCTCCCCAGCAGAGTTTGACTTTCCAAGGCCCACTGGGCTTCTCCTTCCTACCATGATCAGAATCCTGGTATAAGAGTTTCTCTGCCAGGTGCAGTGGCTCACGCCTGTAATCCCAGCACTTTGGGAGGCAGAGGTGGGCAGATGACCTGAGCCCAGGAGTTCCAGACCAGCCTGGCCAACATGGCAAAACCCCATCTCTACTAAGTACAAAATTAGCTGGGTGGTGGCATGCACCTGTAGTCTCAGCTACTCAGGAGGCTGAAGCACAAGAATCACTTGAACCCCAGAGGTGGAGGTTGCAGTGAGCCAAGATCGTGCCACTGCACTCCAGCCTGGGCAACACAGTGAGACTCTGTCTCAAAAAAAAAAAAAAAAAAAGAGTTTCTCTATTCTCCCCATCCTCCCTCTGTCACTCCCATGAAAGTTTAAATAAACATGAGAAGTTAAGTAAACATACAAATAAAACTTGCCTTCTACCTCTTTAACATGTCCCTTCCCGAGAAGCCCACCTAGACCAAATCACAGGCAGGAGGCCACTATGGGGGTGGCAAATGGCATTCTGTTCTGGAAGGGCAACCACAAACTTTAGAGCCAAGAAGCCCTGGCTTGGAAGCCCAGTTCCACCCCTTTGTAGCTGAGTGGGTGATTCTGTCTCTGAGCCTCATTCATAATCTGTAAAATGGGGAAAGCAATGCTCACTTTTTAGGGTGCTTAATTCACTCATTAAATGAATACATTTAAATATATATAATATATACTGATATAATTGAATATATTATATATATAAATAATAATCCTGTGCCCTGAGTGCCACCATGTCAGCCTAGGTTTCCTGCTCTTTGAAATTTCCAAACATTGGCTGGAATCTCATCTTGGCCTCTGCAAGGAACAAGATCTATTTAGAGATTTGTTACAGATTTCAATTGTGTCACTTTCCTTTTTAAGGCAAAGCGGCTACAGTGGGCCATGGTTTTAAATACTATTTTCTTCTTCTCTGTTATATGCATAAGGCTCCAAGAACTGTGTCAGGTGCATGCGGTTACTTTGAGGACCAAGAGGACAAAAGAGGGGGAGGAAGGAGCAGTCCTCCTTAAAGAGGAGGCTGCACCCCTCCTGGGCTTTCCCATAAAAAAAATCTGGGAGCAGTAGATCCATTCTGAGATTTTCAGGTATAAGAAACAGAAAATTGCCGGACACAGTGGCACCCACCTGTAATCCTAGCTATTCAGGAGGCTGAGGTGGGAGGATTGCTTGAGCCCATGAGTTTGAGCCTATAGTGAGCTACGATCATACCACTGCACTCCAGTCTGGGTGACACAGTGAGATGAAAGAAAGGAAGGAAGGAAGGGAGGAAGGGAAAGAAAATCCAACTTGAATGCCTTAAACAACCAAACAATGTATTGGTTTACAACATCTAAAGTTTAGAGGTAACGTGGGCTTCTGGCACGGGCTGTTGAGAGCTCCCAGTGTTTTGGGGGCTGCAACTCTGCTTGTCTGAAAGTTTCTCACCTCTGCCTCCCAGTCAGCTTTTTCTAAACCAGCCTTTCCTTGAGGTAGCACAAGGCAGCTGACAGCGTCCAGGGCTCAGCGCTTCCTCACTCATGTCTGGGGGATCGGTGTGGTTGTATGCCTACCCCTAAAACAATCGCAGTGGCCAAGGGAATGCCAAGGAGGCAGGGATTATGTTGATGGGTTTAGGCCAATTGGAACTGACCCCTGAAACTAAGAGTTGGTTTGATCCTAGACTTAAACCACAGTAGGATGGGGGTGTGGAAGGGGGAACCTGCAATGGCAACTGCAGATATTTACCCCAAAGACCCTTCTTCAGGGTGGATGTGGGTGTATTGTGTTGTGTCAGTGTGTATGTGTGATGTGTCAGTGTGTGAGGTGTGTGTTTGTGGGTATGAGAGTGTATTGTACACGTGATGTGACTGTGTAAGCATGTATGTTGTGATTGTGCATATAAGTGTGTGTGTATGTTTGTATTAGTTGAGAAGACCATATGCTGGACTAAGTGTGCCTTCCATTATTTTTTTAAATTTCATTTTATTTTTATTTCAATAGTTTTTGGGGTATAGGTGGTTTTTGGTTACATGGATAAGTCCATCAGTGGTGATTTCTGACATTGTATTGCACCCGTCACCCCAGCAATGTACACTGTACCCAGTATGTAGTCTTTTATCCCTACTCCCCTCCCAACCTTCCGTCCACTCCCACCAGTCCCCATAGTCCATTATATCATTCTTGTTGGGGCCTTCCATTCTGACTCTGCTGCTACCACCTTGCTGGCCCCCAAGGGGCTCCCCCATCCCCCCACCCTCGCCCCCGTTTATGAGCAAAATCCCTTTTCCCCTAAGCATAGATGATAGGGTGGAAATTTTAACAACTTTCCTAACGAAAAAGGAGAAGAGAAAGGAAATCCATTCAAAGAGTATAAGAAACCTACAAAATCATTTCTGACAATGTATGTCCCTGAACCAATTATGACCTCCTATTTCCCCATCCAGCTGTCTCAGAGCCTTCCCAGCTCCTTACCTGGCGTTAACTGCTGGACGCCACCCTAGGACGTTTGTCCCCTAGCAGCCAAGGCCAAAAATCTCATTTGCACATTTGTACTCACCATTCCACCTCAGGCCCTCCGTCACCCCCACCCCCGTCCTCTGTCCTCTCCTCCCGCCTCCTTGGAGAAACTTAGCGACCTTTCCAACAAGGGCCCCACTGTAAGAAAGACGGCTTCCTTATACTCTGTGGTGAGGATCGGCACATGTAAACACAAATAGGAACGTTGCCTCAAGCGCTCCATGAGCGCACTCTAGAGTCCTACAAAGGATTAGACAAAACAAGGTCATCTCCCCAAGTCCCAGCCCAGTGCCTGGCCGCCCACCCCTTGCTCCGCTCAGGGCCTGCTCCCTCCGGCGATCCCAGTCCAGTGCAGCCCTCTGCTGCCCTCTTCTGGGCCCTTGCCTACACAGCCCCGGGGCTCACCAGCCACCAAGAACACCGGGGGCTCTTGGCCAACCTTTTCATGTTCCTCTGTGATCTGGAGGCTGGAACAGGTTCACCAATACTTTCACCCACCCATCACTCCTCAGTGTGCTGGAACCTGTGAACGGTTTCCTAGTCGTTCAGAGTCTCATGTCCTCGATTTTTTTTTAAAGCAAAACAGAGGTTATAATCCCTACCTCACAGGACCAGGGTGAAGATTAAAAGGGCTTATTCATTCATTTACGAGTCATATGTTTATTGCACCTCTACTATTTGCTAGGCACTGGGTTGGTACTAAGGATACAAAAAGAAACTATCCTTGCCCAAATGGCGCTCACTGTTCTGTATACACAAATACACAGTTGTGAATCATGATAAAGGAACTCAGTAAGATGCTGGGATAGACTAAGACAAGGGGAAGCTTCAGGGAAGATAAGGAGGCAACTTAAGCATGAACACGAGTCACATCCAAGGGATAAGGGGTTTGGGGTGGGTATTCCAGGGAGAGGCACAAGAAGGCTGTCGTGAAGGCCCCAGAAAAGGTGATACAGGTAGGGAGTAGCTATAGCTGGAGGTTAGCCAGAGGGGGCAGGGCCTCGATGAGAATGGAAAGGGATTTGGACTCTATTCTAAGTGCTGTGGGAGCCATGGAAGGGTTGAGAAGTGGGGTTGTGAGGCGTTGGCTCACACCTGTTATCCCAGCAGCTTGGTAGGCCGAGGCGGGCAGATCACCTGAGGTCAGGAGTTCGAGACCAGCCTGGCCAATATGGTGAAACCCCCGTCTCCACCAAAAAAAATAAAAAATTAGCTGGGCATGGTGGCATGTGCCTGTAGTCCCAGCTACTCAGGAGGCTGAGGCAGGAGAATTGCTTGAACCCAGGATGGTGAGGTTGCAGTAAGCCAAGATCACTTCACATCACTGAGTGACAGAGGGAGACTCCGTCTCAAAAAAAAAAAAAAAAAAAAAAAAAAAAAAAGGCCCGGCATGGTAACTCACACCTGTAATCCCAGCACTTTGGGAGGCCAAGGCAGGCAGATCATGAGGTCAGGAGTTTGAGATAAGCCTAGCCAACATAGTGAAACCCCGACTCTACTAAAAATATAAAAATTAGCCAGGCGTGGTGGCAGACACCTGTAATTCCAGCTACTCAGGAGGCTGAAGCAGGAGAATCGCTAGAACCTGGGAGGTGGAGGTTGCAGTGAGCAGAGATCATGCCATTGCACTCCAGCCCGAGTGACAGTGTGAGACTCAATCTCAAAAAAATAAAAATAAAAATTTTAAAAAAGAAGTGGGATTTTGAGATCATGCCCTCCAGCTCTCCGTACCACACCAGCTCACCAGTGTCCCACATACTCCTTCACCTCCGCCCATCTTGAAATGCTGATGCTCCTCTGGGCCTGGTCCTGGGCCCTCTTTTCTTCTCTCTCCACACTCTACTTCTCCTCCATCATCTCCTCCATTCCTGTGATTTTGAATAACATTCCTATTTGGATTGGTGTCTCCACCTAGACCCCTCCTTCTGGCTCCAGATCCACACATATCAAAGAACCACCTGCCCGCTCTCAGCTTTTGGATTTCCCAGAATCTGTCAAACTTAGTATCTCAACCCTGATTTAATCCTGGCTCTGTCACTCCCAAACCTGCCTTCCCCATCTCAGCAAATGTATCACTTGCTCACTTGCTGAGACTTTATAATATAGATAAGCCCAAATATTTTACACATTTACGCACACACACACGTTTTTTAGTGGAGACAAGGTCTTGCTGTGTTGTCCAGGCTGTTCTCAAACTCCTCAGCTCAGATCATCCTCCTGCCTCTGCCTCCCAGAGTGCTAGGATTGTGGGTGTGACACACTGCATCCAGCCGATGATATTTTTTAAAGTTCCACACCTGTCCCCTCCACCTCCACATAACAGCCAGAGTGACGATGTCATCCTCTGGGAAATTGGAGCATGTCAGTTTCCTACTTCAAATTCATTAACTGCTTCCCTTTGTGCTTAGGACAAAACCAAGCTCCTTACCATGGTCTACGAAGTCCTACAAAATCTGGCCTAGCTTCCCCATCCCATTTCACATCCTTCTCTCCCTCGTTTAACGTGCTCACCACTGGCCTTTCTTTCGTTTAACCTCCTGTACGCATGCCAAGCTGTTTTCTGCCTCCAGCTCTTGTACATGCAGCTTCCTCTACCTGGAATGCTCCTGCCTCATCTCTGTGAAGCTGGTTACTTCCTACTCTTCAAATGTCAGCCTACCTGTCACCTAGTCAACAAGATCTTCTCCATTTGCCCCATCCAAAGTATGTCCACTTCTAGGTCTATCCTGATATCAAAACATATTTTGAAACTCCATTAAGTAAACCAATTTGACATAAGAGAAGAAATTAGTGGAACCAAAGAAAAATCAGAAGTAGACTCAAATGCACAGGGAATTTAGTGTAAAGTAAAGGTGAGATTTCTAATTACCTGGGAAAAGAGAGATTAGTAAACAAATGGTGATAGTACAGCTGGTCAGTACCTGTTAAGATGACAAGGGCGAGTTCCTCTCTGACTCCTTATCCTCACAATGTTAGTGAATCAAATACTTGTAAAAAAAATCATAAAATATCTTAGAATGTGGATCAATTTATTACAAATCTAAGAAAGGTGAGGACTTTGTTTGAAAAGCCCAAAACCCAGAAGCAATAAGGCAAAAAATTAATAAGTTTGTCTAAGTAGCAATCTAACTTTGGTACAAAAAAAGAAGGAAAAATAACACAACTAAATCAAAAGACTCAGTTCAAAAATAAGGAAAACAGTCCCAGCACCTTGGGAGGCCCAGGCAGGTGGATTGCTTGAGCCAGGAGTTTGAGAACAGCCTGGACAACATAGTGAGACCCCCTATCTCTACAAAAACAAAAACAGGGAAAATATTGAAAACATATTTGTAAAAGAGCTTTTTTTCTTAACATAAATAGAACTGATACACATGAATGCAACAACAAAAAAGAACAACCTAATAGAAAATTGTGCAAAGGATAGAAATGGTTTATAGAAAAACAAATTCCAAAGACTGTAAACATATGGAGAGATGCTCTGCTTGAGGTATAGTAGAAGAAATGCAAATCAAAATAGTGAGAAAACATTTTCTTTCCACTTAAACTGGTGAAAGGCTTCCCGAGTGCTGGCAGGAATATGAGGGAAGGGATACCGCCACCCACTTTTAATGAGAGGGTAGTACAACTGATGCAATCTTATTGCACATTAATTTGACAAAATCTATCAAAATGTAAAAGGCACACATCCTTTCACATAGCAAAGAATTTAGAAATAGTTTATTATAGCTACAAAACTGAGCCATATATGTGTACAGGAAACTTCATGGCAGAATTTTTATAAAAGCCAAACCCAAAGTGTTCATCAAAAGTACCTAAATGATCCATCATCCATCATCCACATGACACAATACCATACGGTGATTAAAGAGAATAAACTAGGCCAGGCATGGTGGCTCACATCTGTAATCCCAGCACTTTGAGAGGCCAAGGTGGGAGGATTACTTGAGGCCAGAAGTTCAAGACCAGCCTGGGTAACATAGTGAGACTCCCATCCCTACAAAAAATTATTTTTAAAAATTAGCCAGGCTGGGCATGGTGGCTCACACCTGTAAACCCAGCACTTTGGGAGGCTGAGGCAAGTTGACTACTTGAAGTGAGGAGTTTGAGACCAGCCTGGCCAACATGATGAAACCCCATCTCTACTAAAAATACAAAAAATTAGCCAGGTGTGGTGGCACACGCCTGTTATCCCAGCTACTCCAGAGGCTGAGGCACAAGAATCTTGAACCCGGGAGGTGGAGGTTGCAGTGAACTGAGATTGCGTCACTGCACTCCAGCCTGGATGACAGAGCAAGACTCTGCCCACCTTCCTCCCCACAAAAAATTTAGCCAGGTATGGCAGCACACGCCTGTAGTCCCAGCTACTTGAGAAGCCAAGTCAGGAGGATCGCTTGAGCCCAGGAGTTCAAGACTGCAGTGAGTTATGATTGCACCACTGCACTCCAGCCTGGATGAGAGTGAGACACTGTCCCAAAAAAAAAAAAAAAAAAAAAAAAAAAAGTAGTTCTGGATATGTGATGTGGAAAGATTTTTAAGATATGTTAAGTGAAAAAAAAAAAGCATGGTGTAGAGGACAAATTATCCCCTTTGTATAAATTATAACACGGACACATAATGTAGGTAGAGGTAATTTTTTTTTCTGGAAAGAATCACAGGAAAGTATGCTTTTAGGGAGAGAAAATTGGATGAGAGGGAAGAAAATTGAGTCTCTGTTTTCATTTTGTATCTTTCTAAAGTAAAATTAAAGGATTTGAAAATTTTTACCTTGGGTTTATATTATTTTTTGACTTGAATTTTTGAAAAACCTGGTGCTCAATTGTTCCGTATCAATTTGTTGCCTCTCAGCTCATGGAATGGGCCTTTCAACGTGTGCTCTGCCCTAGGCAACAGATTTCCTCTAAGTGTCTCTCCCTTAAAGTGGGCACGATGTTAAGCTTTCTCAGTCGGAGGCTGGAGGGATGTTGCAGGAGGAAAAGGCCTTCCTGCCATTTTGCCAAGGTTGAGGGTTGGTGGGGTGAGCATGAGGACGCATGGTGGCTTTGCCCCAGTCAGGCACTCAGAGCACTGTGTCTCTGCAACCCTGCAGCTCGACCTACCCACAACCTTTCCAGAGCCCTCTTGGCAAAAACCAGAGCCCCTGTGAAGCCCCTGTGTGGCTCACATGCTCTGAAGGCCTCCTGCCCAAACCAGTGCCCTGACCACCCAGGCCACCACATGCTGATGGCCTGCACATCTTCCTGCATTCTAGGGGTGGCCAACTGCTTGTCCAGCAACTCCAGCCAGCTCCAGCCTGGCCTAACCAGACACTGCTCTTGGTGGCTGAACCACACCTTCTCCAGTGAGATCTGAATTACTCCCAAGGTTGGCTTCTTTCGGTGCCCTGCCTCAGCCCTAGGATACCGAGCAGAGTTTCTTTACATAGTTTAGTAATCCTTTCAGCACAGTTAATAATTCCTTATATTATCCTTAGCCAACTAGCACAGGAATAGAAAAACAAATACCCCATGTTCTCATTTATAAGTAGGAGCTAAATGATGAGAACACGTGGGCACAAAGAAGGGACCAACACACACTGGTGCCTACTTGAGGGTTGAGGGTGGGAGGAGGGAGAGGAGCAGAAAAGTATTGGGTACTAGGCTTAGTACCTAGGTAATGAAATAAGTGTACAACAAACTCCTGTAACACGAGTTTACCTATGTAACAAATCTGCGCATGTACCCATGAACCTAGAAGTTAAAATTAAAAAAACAAAAAAATAAAAAAACCTTTCCCTGTTTGACCTACCATGTGCCTCCATTTCTTTACCTGTAAAACGCAGACTATAACAGTACCCACATCATAGGACTCTTGTGAGGATTAAATTAGTTAATATACATATAAAGCATTTAGAAGAGTTCCTGACACATCATAAGTACTGTATAAATGATGTTGTGTGAGGAAAGGCCAAGGGGAATAAAAACAGTCTAGAGGTTGGGTGCTGTAGTTCACGCCTGTAATCCCAGCACTTTGGGCAGCTGAGGCAGGTGGATCACCTGAGGTGATGAGTTTGAGATCAGCCTGGCCAATAAGGTGAAACCCTGTCTCTACTAAAAATACAAAAATTAGCCAGGCATGGTGGCACACACCTGTAGTCCCAGCTACGTGGGAGGGTGAGGCAAAAGAATCACTTGAACCCAGGAGGCGGAGGTTGCAGTGAGCTGAGGTTGCACCACTGCACTCCAGCCTGGGTGATGGAGTGAGACTCTGTCTCAAAAAAAAAAAAAAAAAAGCAGTCCAGAGTCTGGTGGAATGAGTACCATTTTCAAACATCTGAAGGACTGTCATGTACAAGACCCTTTTATAGAAAACTGTAACAGAAGTGGAGGCTTGGCTCTTTATAAAGAATCGGAAATGGTTTGAGCTGCCCTAGAGTGACCAAACATTCCCAGTTTGCCCAGGACTGTCCCGGTATTAAAACTGAAAGTGCCATCTCGGAAAACTGCTAGGACCCAGGCAAATGGGGCCAACAGATGGTTGGTCACTCTAGCTGTCCCCCAGCAAGATGTCCTTCATGAAGCAGAGAGTACCTGTAGCTGATGGATCTGAGCAGAAGCTGAGGAATCGTGGTTCAGGGTTGGTAGAGCAGCTTTCCCTGCATGAGGAAGGAACTGGAACTGGATAAGATTTAATCCAGATAAAGCACATTTTTATGGAAACAACTTGGATCTGGAGATAGAAAAAACCCCACTTCAAATTCTGTCTCTGCCACTTACTAGCTTTGTGATCTTGGATAACTTAACTTTCTGAGCTTCAGTTCCTTGATCCATAAAATAGGAATAATCATTCCCAACTTGTAAGGCTATTGTACGGATTAGACATAATGTATGGGGGGTGACTTGCACAGTGCCTGGCGCAATGTAAGTATCCAAGAAGTTATAACTTCTCCCTCTAAGGTCCAACTCTAGGATTCTAATCCCCAGGTTCTCTAAGCCGTGGTTCTCAAACCAGCAGCATGGGCAGCACCTGGGTACTCACTAGAAGTGCGAATTATCCACTCCACCCCATACCTACTGAATCAGAAACTGTGAGTGGGGCCCAGAAATCTCAGTTTGAGTCGGCTCTCCAGGTGATGCTTGTTACCCAAACATTTGAGAAGCACTGCCTGAAGGGACTGTCCTATCGCTGAAATCAAAAACATGGGAAGTCTCTCCAAAACTTGAAAAGCTCTCCCTTTATTCCACTGTAAAATAAAGTTATTTTAAAATGCTATTAACATTGGAACATAATTTTTTCAAATAAAACAAAAGGAATTAAAAATAGTGCTGATCCCAATGCCTTTTTTTCCTTTTTAAAATTGCCTTTGTAAATAGGCCTCACATGCGCCAGCTGTCTGCACTCTGGCGTAGATAAGTCGGTATGACCTGGCTTTGACACATCCTCAGATCAACAGCACTGATAAGTTGACTAAGTTTGGTTACGCTGTGTTAGCCACTAATGTGGCCAACCGTAAACTACACAGTCAAATTTATTTTCCACACTAACTGAGGGAGCAAGTGGGCAGGATATTTGGGAAAGAATTTCTTAAATGGTTTAGCATACTTCTTTAGGCATAAAAGCACCCCAGGGGTAAGTAAAAAGAATTCTCACTGGAGTGCAGGTTAATTTTTTTCTCTGCCCTGACAGGTCCCAGAACACAGTATGTTTATAACATACATAAAGATAGAGAAAGAGGAAAAAAAATTTTAAAACAGTTCTAAACCCATTTTATAAAGATCTTTTAATATACAAAATCCAAGATCATTCGGTCAAAGTGACCCATCTATTTTTTAATTTGAAATATTTCTTACAACTTTTAGGAATGAATGTGAAGAATAATCTCTTCAAGGTCCTGAAAATATCTTCAAAATATTTACTTAACACTGAAGCATGAAGTTTCATCTACACAAAGCAGTAACGTGCAAAGTCTGTGTGTACATTTGTAGGGTAAATGCACCTGTAGCAATAACTTAAGCATACCTTAGAATGACTTTGTATGGTAGATACACCTGAAATGTGTGTGTTTCCGAGCTAGGCAATCCGTGTGTGACCAACCTGGAGAGTCTTTCCTTGTCAATGAGGAACATCTGAGCCCCTGGCCCATCCAGTGGAACACACGCTGTACGGGAGATTGAGGCCCTGAGTTCTGTATTAAATGAAGGTTGCCAGATGGAGGTTGTTAGCAGGAAAGTGTTAAGTGAAAATGCTGTATAAACTGCATGCTGTTTGCAAGCAGTTGTGGTTTTCCTGCCCAGCCCGCTGCCTCCACTAGGTCATGTGGTTATGCGGTCCATCCCGCCGCCACTGGACCGTTTGTGTAGGTGAGGCGGGTCTCCGGCCCAGCCCACCGCCACTAGACTCTCTCCCCTGTATGTGAGCCCCTAATAAAACCCCACGTCTCCTTTGCTGGCTCTGGGTCTCTTCTTTGGCCTCTTGAACCTGGTGCTTTCCCTATTGAGGTTAATAGGGGTTCCACACAACATTTGCTTTTAGAAACAAAGTTCTTTACTATGTTTCCATTTTTTTATACAGAAGAAAACTCAAAATTTATGTAATGAGCATTTCCAGCATCCTTACCCTGGGAGAGGGGGTGTTTGGAAAGTATCTCTTCAAGAAGGACAGAGGCAGAGGGAAGACAAGACTACATACACAACAATGTATTTTAAAGAGAAAAGGATAAATATCCTGTGATATACTGTTCTCCGAAGCTGAATATAGTTCAATGCCAAGCTATCTTTGGAGATGATAAGAAAAATATAAAGGCGAGAGTCCCTTGTGGAAGGATGATAACAAGGAAGACTTCCTGGAGATGGAACACACAACGGATGTCAGATAATCAGTAAATTTTAATGTTATGACTTGTGCTCTTGTTGCTAGCCTTAAAGAGTGTTCTTGTCAAGATTTTGCTCATGATACCCTTTCTGCATAAAACATCCTTCCCACAATTCTGCTTATTCAAATCCTACCCATCTTTCAAGACCTACCTGAAGCTCTATCTTCTTTCCTTCCTTCCTTCAATAAGGATCAATAATAAAGTCCTTCAGGAGGGAGGGGCTGGGTGTAATGGCTCACACCTGTAATCCCAGCACTTTGGGAGGCCAAGGCAAGAGTTTTTCTTGAAATCAGGAGTTCGAGGCCAGCCAGGGCAACATAGTAAGACCCTGTCTCTACCAAATATATATATATACACACACACACAAGAAGGGAGAGATCATGTGCTTCTTGTCGTTGGGGACAAGAAAGAGAGGACGAGAAGAGTTGGAGAGTCTGTGTTCCACCTGAAGTGAGAACACTCCAAGGGATAGAGTAGTGACCGCTTCCAAAGCAGTGACTGCTTCTAAAGCAATGACACATACGCATTGACCTAACACCTGACACCCCATCTTATTTTCTACACCAATCCTCAGAGACAGATATGACTACCCCACCCCAACCTCACTCCCACCCTTGTCGTCTACACTATTGACAGATTACTGTGCCCCTGTTATAGGGTTGTTCTGAGGATTAAATGAGTTTCTGTATGTAAAATTCTGACACAAGTAAATATTCAATACCTGTTAGGTGTATTAAGTGTAGATGTTAACTTTCTGTTTAATTACTACTAGGGTAAGTAAAATCAATCAAAAAAGTAATTTGCTCAGGCATCCCAAAGATATGACATACTTAGGGATAATTTCCATGCTAATCTCTTGCCTTGGGGATTCACAGACCAAGTAGACAATGTTAAACACCAAACCCACCTGAGATACAGACCTGTGGTTATAAGCACTTAGGAGAGACTCTTCCCCCATTGCACCATCTATACCTTTTACACCCAGAACATCTGTGTTGGTGGGATTTTTTTTTTAGTTCCCCCACTTTTACTTAGGGTGTAATCTTTTAAGGGTTCCAATGTGGGCCCAAAGCCTCTAATCCTGTTTCTGTGTGAACATTAAGACACAATTCACTGGAATATATCAGCCACCACTACCTGGGTAGTCTTAGCATGGGCTTAAATGCCTGTTCTTCAGATTATTAGATAGCTCAGCTATTCATCTATGAGGACATTTACTGTGTGTGTGTGTCTGTGTTTTCAGACCTGCAAATCTAGGTGTTTTTAGCAGGAGGGTTTTCTGGTTATTCAAATCTGCCATAACTAAGATTTCTATCAGAGTGTTTTACTGACAGTCAAATTAGGTGTGTTGACCTTTATTCCCAGTTCTTACCTAAAGGAGCATTTTATGTAATTTTAAATTCCTGAAACTACAGTGATATTTTGGAGATGAATATTTATTGAAACCCCAGAGGAAACTATGACACAGAGTATTCTAAGACAACTGCCCAGGCAACTGTAATGATAAATTATAACCCTAAAACTTTTGCCTAATGATTATTTATCCTAATATTTCATAAACAAGCCTTATTTTAATAATTAATGGGGAAAAGTATAATTTAAAAATTCAGCTGCAACAACAGGGGATACTCAGCCATAAAAAGGAATGAAATAATGGCATTCACAGCAACGTGGATGGAGTTAGAGACCATTATTCTAAGTGAAGTAACTCAGGAATGGAAAACCAAACGTCATATGTTCTCACTTATAAGTGGGAGCTAAGCTATGAGGACACAAAGGCCTAAGAATGATATGATGGGCTTTGGGGACTCGGGGGTGGGAGAAGGGTGGAGGGGTGAGAGACAAAAGACTACACATTGGGTACAGTGTACACTGCTTGGGTGACAGTTGCACCAAAATCTCTGGAATCAACACTAAAAAATTTATCCACATAACAAAAAACACCTGTTGCCCCAAAACTATTGAACTTTTTTTAAAAAGGAAAATAATAAAAATAATTCAGCTGCAGAGATGTGTCCTGCTGATAGGCCTCTGCTACGGGCTGTACTGTGTTCCCCTCAAAATTCATTTATGGAAGTCCTAACTCCCAGTACCTCAGAATGTGACTATATTTAGAGACAGGATCTTTAGAGAGGTCATTAAATTAAAATAAAGTCATTAGGGTGAGCCCTAATTCAATGACTGAAGTTTTTATAGGAAGAGGAGATTAGGATTTAAACTCAGAGAGAGTGAAGAACATGGGAAGCCACAGAGAGAAGACGGCCATATACGAGCCAGGGAAAGAGGCCTCAGGAGAAACCAAACCTGCCAACGCCTTGAGCTCTCACTTCCAGCCTACAGAGTTGTCAGAAAATACATTTCTATTGTTTAAGTCATCCAGTCTGTGTACTTTGTTATGGGAGCCCTAGCCCCAGCAAACTAACATAGCTTCGTATTGTTTCTTAATAATTTATACAAACTACTTAAAACACTTCAATTTGTGTCCTGCTATTTAAAAGATATCTAACTTAAGATCTAAAATATTATTTAGGTTGAGCGTGGTGGCTCATGCCTGTAATTCCAGCACTTTGGGAGGCAGAGGCTGGAGGATCACCTGAGCCCAGGGAGGTCAAGGCTGCAATGAGCCATGACCACATCACTGCCCTCCAGCCTGGGTGACAGAGTGAGACCCTGTCTAAAAAATATATATATAATATATAATATATATATTATATAACATATATAATATATAATATGTAATATATATTTTATAATATATAATATATATTTCATATTATATAATATATAATATATATTTCATATTATATAATATATAATATATATTTCATATTATATAATATATAATATATAATATATATTTCATATTATATAATATATAATATATAATATATATTTCATATTATATAATATATAATATATAATATATATTTCATATTATATAATATATAATATATAATATATATTTCATATTATATATAATATATAATATATATTTCATATTATATATAATATATTTTATATAATATATAATTATATTATATATAATTATATAATTATATTATATAACACATAATTATATATAACAAATTATATGTATATTTAATTTGTTAAGATCAACTTTCTTCACTCCTTTTTAATAATTAGCATATTTCGCCAGATGTGGTAGTGTCTGCTTATAATTCCAGCTGCTTGGGAGGCTGAAGCAGGAGACTGCTTGAGCCCAGGAGTCTGAGGCTGCAATGAGCTATTATTGTGCCACCGTACTCCATCCTGCATGACAGAGTGAGACCCTGCCTCAAAAATAATAAATTAATTATTAGCATATTTTATCAACATATAAAATAACTTACTCTTCGGATTGGCTAAATGTGTATATTTACCAACATTACAGACAACTGCAATACCAACAACATAAAACTAAGAATCTTAACAATCTATTTAGAACACTTACTCAACAAAACCCACACTGGCCAAATACACTAACTGCTTTGCCTTGATCTGGTGCACTCAGGCCCAATATGGGGCAGGGTGTTTTGTGAATGGACATTATGCAATCATGCCAGTTGAAATAAAATCTTTGAAATTGCTCCAAAACTGGTTCTACAGCTTTAAAACATCTAATTTCATCAGTGCCTGCTACATTTAGGGAAAAACAAAAGGCTGCTTGTAGCAACCTGGTACCAAGAGTGTAGTTTAAGTCTCAATTGTTGCCAGGCCCCTGGTAGGTGATTCTCTCTTCATTGTCCTCGCTGATTCCTTGCAGGCCACCTTCCTCTTCACGCCCTCTGTGTGCTAGAATTCCTCAGGCTGGGAACTAGGCCCCTTCTCTTGTCACTCTCCATTCTCTTTCTAGGTTATCTAATCTAATTTAATCCCATAGTTTTAAAATTCATCTTTATGCCAATGGCTCTCAGACTTATTTCTCCAGGTTAGAAACTGTCTTCTAAATTACAGATCTGTAATTTAGACTATCTGAAATCTGCATCTGGCTGTCGCAGAGACAGCACAAACAACACATGTGAAATCCAACTAGTGGTCTACCCTTGCCCAAATGTGCTCCTCCACTAATCTTTCCTATTTTAGGAAATGACACATCATTCACCCAGTTGTTCATGCCAGAAACTGGACTTCCTTCTTGACACTACTTTTTCAGTGACCCCGGCCTATATCCAATACATTGGCAAGTCCTAGTGACTAAGGTATCAACAGATGATTGATAGACAGATAGATAGATGATAATCTTAAATCCATCCACTTCTGTCCACCTCCACTGTCTTAAACCTATTCCTATTTATCATCTGTGACCTAGACAGCAGTTTCCTAAGTGGTCTGCCCACATCCTCTCGAGACACTTTCCAATCCATCTTTCACAACATAGCCAGAACAATCTTTTAAAACCAATTCTTTTTTTTTTTTTTTTTTTTTTTCAGACAGAGTCTCACTCTGTCGCCCAGGCTGGAGTGCAGCGGCATGATCTTGGCTCATTGCAACCTTCACCTCCGCCTCCGGGGCTCAAGTGATTCTCATGCCTCAGCCTCCTGAGTAGCTGGGATAACACGCGTGCACCATCACACCCAGCTAATTTTTGTATCTTTAGTAGAGACAAATTTCACCATGTTGCCCAGACTGGTCTTGAATTCTTAAACTGATGTGATAGGTCACCTCGGCCACCCAAAGTACTGGGATTACAGGCATGAGCCACCGTGCCTGGCCAAAACCAATTCTCTTTTATTCTTTCTCCCTCTCATTGACACATACACATCACTTAAAACATTTCAATCACTTTGCATGTAAGATAAAACCCCAAATCATTAATATATACTAAGTCAAAAGAAATTCTGAAGGACAAAAGCATTTAGAAAAAAGTTTACTTACAAAAACACTTGCAAAAGTATACAAGTGAATTTACGCTTTAGAAGGACTGATACATCAAATACACACACACCAAGGTTTACAGTTAGTTGCTTCATGGTGAGAAAAGAGCAATTTTCTCATATGATTGCCATATGACCCCAAGCTCCCACATATCTTCAGACTGTAGTAGTACAAAAGTCAGCAATTAAACTGTAAGAGAGTCAGTAATATATGGGAAATGCTGAAAGTTTTGTTCACTTTGGAGACTACAGAGTGTGATACTGTTCTTTCACGGTTTATTTCAGAACACAAAGTATTTTGTTTTTCCTGTGGGAAGTAATATGTACACTCACTCATTTTGGAAACAGGACAAGATGTCAGTTTTGCTTTATATGCATAAAGCCCAGCATGTCTGGGTACTTCTTATATCAGCTTCAACTCATGCCACTCTCCCCCTCATTTTCTACATTCTAGTCACATGACCTTCTTGCAGGTTCTCAAAGCTCTTCCCCAACATGCCGTCCCCTCTGTCTGGTACACATTCCCCTACATACTTTACCTGCCAAACCTTACTCATTTTCCCAGATGCAACTTAAATGTCACTTCCTCCAAATCCCACTCTAAATTGAGTGCCCCAACTATTCAATCATAGCACTCTGCATTATCAAGTATGATGCCTTTGGATGCGAATAACTGAGAAACCAAACCTATCAATAGAGTTTTTAATATCAGGGAGGCTTTTGGGCATGGAGAATAACAATCACCACTATGTGTACTTTTGTTTAATGCTTACTTTATAAACTTTAAAATATATTAAACAGTGTTTCTGGGAAATACTGTCTGATGCCATCCAATGCAGTATTCACTAACCACACGTGGCTATTGAACACTTGAAATATGACTAATCCAATTAAGGAATTTAATTAGAAATTTTTTTAATTTAAATTTTGGAAAAACTAAAGTGTGTGAACCTATTTTCTCAACTGCAAACTTTATAAAATCTAAACACAGATCCAATATTTCCAATTAAAATCAGGCAACAGATCAGTGTATGCATGTGAAATACATATCGAATTTTCAAGACTCAGTATAAAAAAATGTAAAAATTATCTGAATTTTTATATTGACTACATGTTGAAATGAGATTTTGGATATATCACGTTAAATAAAATATATTACTAAAATTAATTTCCTCTTTTTTTTTTTTTTTTCTTGAGGTGGAGTCTCGATCGATCCCCAGTCTGGAGCGCAGTGGCTGATCTCGGCTCAGTGCAACCTCCGCCTCCCGGGTTCAAGCGAGTCTCCTGTTTCAGTCTCCCTGGTAGCTGGGATTACAGGCGCCCACCACCGCGCCGGGCTAATTTTTGTATTTTTAGTATAGACGGGTTTTCACCATGTTGGTCAGGCTGGTCTCGAACTCCTGACCTCAGATGATCCGCCCGCCTTGGCCTCCCAAAGTGCTGGGATTACAGGCGTGAGCCACCGCGCCCGGCCTCATCTGTAATTTTACTTAAATCACAAATATACTAGATCCTCTTACATGCTTCGAAGAACTAAAAAAACATAAGACATGAATTATCACAATGATTACCGAATTAATTGTAAATTTTTTAATTTAAACTAGTCACAAAGGTATCACAGGTATGACTTACACCTAACGGGGGCCAAAAGATGAACTAATGATTGGGTTGCGAAACGAATGACTGAATTATCCCTAACAATGTTGGGAAGAAAACAGGATTGGCCAGGCCCATCCCAAGAGGTCCACGTCAGGCAGGGGCCCCGCCCACCGCGGGACCAAGCGGCTACGCCTTCCAAGTTTTCATTCGGGGCCGCGCCAGCGCTGAGGAGATTCAAACGCCACATGGTTCCGAAGGTCCTGCAGGCTCTCGGGGCACCCTACAGCCGACACGCCAACAAAAGCTTCGGAGCCGCCAACCCCAAAACGGAAACACCGGAGCCACAGGCTGAGCTCGCGTAGGGCACGCTCCCCCGGGAGTGCTTCCGGGAC
Source organism: Gorilla gorilla gorilla (assembly GCF_029281585.2). Taxonomy (NCBI): domain Eukaryota; kingdom Metazoa; phylum Chordata; class Mammalia; order Primates; family Hominidae; genus Gorilla; species Gorilla gorilla. Next base: position 17,139,599 of record NC_073233.2, read on the forward strand.
AGGGGGCGGGGTCGCCGGAAGTGGCCGTCCGCCGTCCGCTGCTCGTTGTTTAAGCGGCTGACGGGAAGGAGAAGCCAGAGCTCCAGCGGCGCCGCGGGGCGGCAGTCAAGACCAGAGCCGGAGCCGTCACTCACCTCTGGATTAGCCTGAAGCGGAGACTACCGGCTGCGGAGCGGCGGGGCGAGACACTTGCTCGCCTTTTGACCCCATCATGTCGCGGGGCTCCATCGAGATTCCCCTCCGGGACACTGACGAGGTAAGTGTCGTGTATGGAGGCGGGTGGGGGCCGTGAACTTGTACGATCGCCCCCACCGACTTCGCTCGACTTCGTTTCTGAAGCGAGAGCATCCTCCTTCCCTAAGAGCCCTGATCGAAATACCTGGCCAAGGTCTGATCATCATCTTCTTCAGCCCCTGTGCCCTCTCAGGCTGGGGGCACCGCGTCTCTGCAGCCTCAGGGCCACTTGGAGAAGGAGTTCTTGAAAGTTCCTCTCCAGCCTGTTCGAATTTGACAGTGCGCTACTCTTTTCCTAACCAACTCACGGGAGCAGAGGTGTGAGAGTACCCGATAAACTGTAAAACGCCTCGCAGATTACAGAGGTGGGCGCTGATGTTACCGGGGTTTACATGCTTGCTGCTCAAACTCGAGATCTTTCCCTGGGAATATATAGGAGGTCGCCTCTTCTCCCTTAGAAACTCGAGTCTGTCATGGTGCGCTGTGTTCTCTGCACCAACTCTCCTTCAACGAGATAGCCCAAGATTTAGCCGCCCCTGTGTGCTGATAAAATTTAACCTCCTCTCGTTTACCTGTGTCTCATTCATGGGTGGCCTGTGGCTTGTCTGAGTAAAGCTCTCAGCTTTGATGTTCAGTCTTCTTGTATATCTTTTATTTTTATTTTTTTGTTTGAGATATAACATTGAGGTATAAAATTCAGTGGTTTTTAGTGTATTCGCAAAGTTGTGTAGTCATTACCTCTAATTCCAGGACATTTTCCTATTATTATTTTTGTGCTTACAGTCAGGACTGTCTGTTACACGCAGGTGCCACCTCCGTGATTAATGTGTGCAGTGGCATTCAACTTTGCATGGCTTGTAGGGTCATGCATCTCAAGGAGTCAGACCTATGGCATAATAGTCTCTAGGGTGCTTATCTGCACTTTACTTGGATTCTATGTTAAGTAGGATTTTGTTTTGTTATTTTTGAGTAAGCAGACCATTTCTAGCATTTTATAGTTCCAGTGATTTGGGGACAAGTAGCAGGGTTTGTTTGCTTCTCTGTGCTGTAACTTTATTATAGTATAACCTATTCGTCATGTGCTCCTTAAACATTAACATGGATTAGCTCAACAGTATTGAAAGTGAACACGTACTCTATGTATATGCATGTTGATTATATTCACGAAAAGCAGCAAAGATGAAATGTGAATTTTAAAGTGGAATAAGAGTGAAGACCTACCTTTTGTATTTTAGGTCATTGAACTTGACTTCGATCAGTTACCGGAGGGAGATGAAGTTATCAGTATTCTGAAACAGGAACACACACAACTGCACATATGGATTGCTTTGGCGGTCAGTATTCATGTAGCAAATATTTTTTATTTGTTGACTAGGAAAATATGTAGTTTCTGTTTTCAGATATAGTAATAGCCAGCTTGGCTGCATGATAGATTAGTTATACCATGTGTATGGAAGTTAATTGTGTTAATAATTTATGGAACAATAAGGCCGTTTTCCTAAATGATATGCTGCTCTACTGGTGAATTAGTATATGTTGGTAAAGGCAAAATTCATTTAAGTAGTACTCTATGTTGAATATTTTATTATTTAGTGCTTGTTCAGTGAAGGCTGGCTTATGGTTTATAGATAAGCTGAAAAGAAGCGAAGTGCTTCTGTGTGAACATTGCTGCTTAACATTGTTTCCTATAACAATAAAACATTTCCCTTAAAATATTCTAGAATGTGATTAGGTTCTGGGAAAATCACCTCACCCAAAATCACAAAAGTTCTTTTGGGTGAAGTTTATCTCAGACTTATGTTTTTTGTCCTATTTAGTCTCCTTCAATGTGACTTACTGGAGAGTCTCAAGAAAATCCAATCAGAAAGCCTAAAATTCTATATCCTCTACTTGCCAGCATCAGCTGCATAATGATGTTTTCTTTTTATAGGAATAGGTAATATAAATGTTACAGTCATTATTCCTAAGTAGATGTGCCACATTGCTTTCATACAAACATACAGAAGAGGCTCCTAATATTGTCTTGAAGAGTCAGAGAAATAGGTCTGGAATTGGGCTTATATCCAGTGCTCAAGACTGCTCTAAGAGTTTCTTCCTTTTAGATGTGGATTTACAGAGAAGTATTTTCAGTGACAAGCAGTGCCTTCTTGACTTGAAGTGCCAAGTTTTCTTATTCCATGGAGACCAAGCCTCCTTGTCACACATATTTTTTTTAAAACCAGATAGTAATTTAGATGTATATATAATATATATTATATATTATATATACGTATATATAATATATATTATATATACGTATATATAATATATATTTTATGTATATATATATATATTTTTTTTAAGTACATATGCCCTCCTTAACAGCACTTAAACAAAAATTAGAATATTGGAGGATTAGCATGGCACCTGTAGTAGAATAAATTAATGACACATTGTGGGATATAGATTTTTACAGGGAAAAGAATGTAGGCTTTGGGGTTAGATCAAGTCCCGGCATGGCTGCTAACTAGCTATGTGACCTTAGACGAATGATCTAACTTCTGAGCCTATGTCCTCATTTAAAATATAGAGATGTTAGCATCTACCTCATAGAGTGGTTGTACAGATTAGAGAATATGTGTATGAAATTCCTTTCATGGTATGTGACCAATAGTCAGTGGTTAATAAGTGGTGGATATTCCACATAGAGACAGAGTCTCTCTATTTTGCCCAGGCTAGACTCAAACTCCTGGGCTCAAGCCATCCTGCCACTACAGCATCCCAAGTAGTAGATTACAGGTGTATACCACCACACCTAGTGGATATTTCCTTTATTATTTATAAGTCAAACAGATGCCTAGAGAAGTTGTTAAACAGGCCCAAATCACAGATAATTTTTGGTAGATCTAGAACCAGAACCCAAGTTTTCTATTTAGAATTCTTCATATCTTTCACTATTGTTTTCTCTCTTAGGCTCTACTTATCTGAAAATTTTAGTTAGAAATCAACTAGATAAGCAGCAGATTGGGAACACTGTGAATGATTCCAGTTTTTTAAACAGCATTATTAAAGTCTAATGGATTTATAATAAACTGCACATATTTGACATTTACCATTTGATAAGTTTTATCATCTGTATATACCTGTGAAACCATCACCACAATCAAGATTAATGAATACATTCATCACCTTCCAAAAGTGTCCTCTGTACCACTCCCCACAAGTCCCCCACCCCACCCCTAATCCCCGTGCCAGACAACAACTGGTCTGCTTTTTGACACTAGAGATTGTTTTACGTTTTCTAGAGTTTTATATAAATGGAATCACACAATATGTACTCTTTTTTTGGTCTGATTTCTTTCATTCAGCATAATTATTTTGAGATTTATCCATGTTGTAGCATGTATCAGTAGTTCATTCCTTTTCATTGTAGGATAGTATCCATTTTATGGATACACCACAGCTTGTTTATCCATTCACCTGTTAATCAACATTTTGATTGTTTCCAGTTTTTTGTTATTACAAATAAAGCTGCTGTAAACATTTGTGTACAACTTTTTATATGGACATATGCTTTAGTGATTCTAATTTGTTTCATTACCTTATAGCTGGAATACTACAAGCAAGGAAAAACAGAAGAGTTTGTAAAATTGTTGGAAGCAGCACGTATAGATGGCAATTTGGACTATAGAGACCATGAAAAAGACCAGATGACTTGCTTGGATACATTGGCAGCGTATTATGTACAACAGGCTCGGAAAGAAAAGAATAAGGACAATAAAAAGGATCTTATTACGCAGGCCACCTTGTTGTATACAATGGCCGATAAAATTATTATGTATGATCAGGTAAAAATAAAGTCAAATTTCTTTCCATTTATGAAGGGGGAAAAAAGCACATGAAAGCAAAATGTGTGTGATAGATTTTTTGAAAGTGTTTTTCTTCAAGTAACATGGTTGATAGAGTCAAAAAGAAGAAAGGTTCCTCATTAAAATTGGAATGCTTTGGTTTTTGTACTGTTTAAGTAATATGGACAAATTTAGTACATAAAACTTGCTCCAGTAATTTTATTATCTCCGGGTGAATTTCAAGGATATTTTAAGGAATTTAAATTTTTCTTTTGGTTGTTGTTACTGGCACAGAAGACTTACATTTCAGGATAATTTCTTATTTTGTAATTAAGAATTGCTTGTTAGTAGCTTAAGCACATTACATTTGATAGGGGAATTTGCACTGTGCTCCACCTCCTTCTTATTTGGTTTTCACTTTAGTGTTACATGTTCATGGTATATAGGGGTAAAGTCTAAGATAATACATTACTTTATAGAACCATTTGTTGGGAAGAGCCTGCTTCTGCCTACTTGAGGGTGACAAAATGGATCAAGCTGATGCACAGTTTCATTTTGTACTCAATCAGTCTCCAAATAATATTCCAGCCCTTCTTGGTAAGTGATCTTTGGCAACATGTTAGGAAACAATTGTTTTCAGCATATGCCTAGAATATATCTCTTGGTAATAGCTCCTTAATAACTCAGCTAGACAGCAAAGTAGAAGAGCTTTATGTTGTTACAAATGAAATTACCTACAACAAATATTGTTGAAATTGTAGAAATAAAATATATACCAGTTAAGAATAATTTATTATTTAGGCCAGGCATGGTGTAATTTCAGCACTTTGAGACCCTGTCTCATTATACCTGTAATCCCAGCACTTTGAGAGACTGTGGCAGGAGGATCACTTGAGGCCAGGAGTTCAAGACAAGCTGGGGCAACATAGCAAGACCCCATCTCTACAAAAAATAATTTTTTCAAAAAAGAGTAATTGGTTATACACTTCTGAAGAGCCAATAAACAATCTCTACTTAGACAACTTAAAGTTATTTCAATTATTACTTTATAACATTTTTTAAACTTTTATTGAAGTTCAGTGGTACAAGTGCAGGTTTGTTACATAGGTAAACTTGGTCATGGGGGTTTGTTGTGCAGGTTATTTCATCACTTAGGTATTAAGCCTAGTACCTATTAGTTATTTTTCCTAATCCTCTTCCTCCTCCCACCCTCCACCCTCCAAAAGGCCCCAGTATGTGATGTTACCCTCTGTGTCCATGTGTTCTCATCATTTAGCTCCCACTTATAAGTGAGAACAGGCGGTATTCAGTTTTCTGTTCCTATGTTAGTTTGCTAACTTTATAACATTTAACATAAAAACAGGAAGTTTTATTTTTAGACATAAATTAGTATACTTTTATGAAAAACAAATTTTTAATATGAAATTTTGTTCTGTGTTTCCAAGTATTTCTTACTCAGAGATGTATTTAACTTAGATAAGTTAGTGTAAAACATAATAGACTTGTAGCCTTTAATCAGACACTGTGTTTATTTTTAAAAATCATTACAGGTAAAGCTTGCATTTCCTTCAACAAGAAGGATTACAGAGGAGCTCTTGCTTACTATAAGAAAGCATTGCGTACTAACCCAGGATGTCCAGGTAAGAGAAAAATTTTATTTTATGTCTAAGCTGTGTATTACCCAGCTTAAAGCATTGAGGATTTGTCAGTTGCTTATGAAGTTATGAAAAGATATTGTTGGATTATAGAAATGTCAGAGTCAAGGTTTTTTTTTAATGCTATGTTTGAGTCAAAAGCTGGATAGTAAGGCCAGGTGCAATGGCTTATGCCAATAATCCCAGCACTTTGGTAGGCCGAGGCAGGACTACTTGAGCCCAGGAGTTTGAGACCAGCCTGGGCAACGTAGTAAGACCCTGTCTCTACAAAAAATAAAAAAGTTACATGAGCATGGTGGCACACACCTGTGGTCCCGGCTCCTTAGGAGGCTCAGGCTGGAGGATCGCTTGAGTCTGGGAGGTTGAGGCTGCAGTGAGCCATGATTGTGCCATTGCATTCCAGCCTGGGCAACAGAACAAGACCTTGTCTCGAGGGGAAAAAAAAAATAGATAGGGTCTGGCTGCACTGGTTCACACCTGGAATCTCAGCACTTTGGGAGGGTGAGGTAGAAGGATTGCTTGAGCCCAGGAATTTGAGACCAGCCTTTGCAGCAAAGTGAGACCCCCGTCTCTACAGAAAATCAGCTGCACATGGTAGTGCTTGTGGTCGCAGCTACACAAGAGGCTAAGGCAGGAAGATCACTTGAGCCTAGGCATTTGAGGCTGCAGTGAGCCATGTTCATGCCACGGCACTCCAGCCTGGGCAACAGAGCAAGACCCTGTCTCAAGAAAAAAAAGTCTGGATAGTAGATTATAATATAATATTTTTGCCCTATACTATTTTTCTTTCCAAAATGTCATTCATGTAGCAAATTTTTACTGAGTACCAACTATGTGGCAGGCAGTGTTCTAAACCCTGAGAATGTAGCAATTAACCAAAGAGACAAAAGTTCCTGCCCTCATGGAGTCCAGTTTTCAGTGGGCAAGATAAATAGTAAAATATGTATGATGTGTAAGCTACCAGTAAGAGCCAAGGAGAAGAATAAAGCAGAAAAAGGGTATGAGAAGCATCAGGAGTTGCTTAGAAAGGATGACCAAGGAAACTCATCAGAGATAGTGACATTTGTGTGAAGACCTAATAAACAACTAGCAGCCATGCAGATATATAGGAGAAGACCACTCCTAGAGAGGGAGCATAGAAGGTACAAAGGTCCAGAGGAAAGAGAGTGCCTGGTAAGTTTAAGGAAGAGTAAGGAGGCCATTGTATCTGGAATAGAGAGAGAAAGAGTGAGGGGGGGGGAAGGTAGTAAGAAATGGGTCAAACCTATAACCAGGGACTGACTAATCACGTAGGGCATCACAGATTATTGTAAGGACTTTAGTTTTTACATCGACAGAGACGGGAAGCCATTGGAGGGCCTTGGGCAGCAGAGTGACGTGATCTGACCTATATTTAAAAGGTTCGTTTGAGCTTTGGGGTTGAGACTAGAGTGGGGCTAAAGGGGAGGGGGTCAAAGACAGAAGTAGGGAGAGCAGGGAGAAGGCATCTGCAGACAGGCAGTTCAGAGGTGATTGTGGCTCACACTAGGGAGGTAATAGTGGAGTTGGTACAAGTGGTCAGATTCTACATGTATTTTGAAAGGAGAGCTGATGGAGTACATATGATGTGTAAGACAGGAAGAGTCAAAGATAACTCCCTTGCACAAGCAATTGGAAAAGTAGAGTTATATTTTACTATATTTGGGAAATAGTTTAAGTGGAACTAGTTTTAGACCTGAAAAGTTTGAAATACCTTTTAGACATATAAGTTGTCAAATTAAGCAGTTCAGACTTAAAGCTTTTAGAGCTTTATCCTGAGCCTTGAGAAGAATGTGGCTATACACATTCACGTGACCTGACTCACGTGGCATGCAGTTGCAATTTCTGCCTTTTTTTTTCCGTAAACAATTAAGATCAAATGGTGCCAGAAATAAGATCCCCCTCACATGGAGCAATAAACTAATCTTTTTAGAATATAGCAATTTGTAACCAATCAAATTGCTGTGACATAGGCACCTGGTGTTATATTTTAGAATGTTACAATCCTACTAGAACTTCACTATTTCCCCCAAATAATTAAAACCTTAACTTTTTCACTTGGAAAATGCTGATATCATTCATGTGGAGTCAGTCCTTTTCTGGTGGCCATTCTCACACCTTGCACTCCAATACACTCTATACTTAATCATATTTTCCAAATCCTGTTATTTAAAATTGACAAAGTGAAGACAGCAGAAAGGCTGGAATTCAGGAAAGAGGTCTGGGCTGAAGTCATCAACATATAGATAGTGTATAAAGCTGTGAATGAGTGCAAATAGAAAAGAGGTCTAGAGGTGGAGCCCTAGAGCACTCTGATATTAAGAGATTAGGGAAATGAGGAAGAATCAGCAAAGGAGACTGAGAAGATAATAAATAGCCAGAGGTATAGGAGGAAAATAGGGTAAGTGCATTGTCTTTAAAGGCAAAGGTAAAATGTTTCCAGAAGAAGATGATGACCAACAGTGTCAAATTCTGTTGTTAGGTCAAGTAAAATAGGGACACAGAATTAATCATTGGATTTAGCAGCATACAAATCCATAGTGACCTTGATAAAAGCAGTTTTACTGGAATGGTGGGGTGAGAGCTTCACTGGAGTGTATTCAAGAGAAAATGGAAGGAAGGGAATTAGACATAGCAAGCGTAGCTAGATCATTCTGGGAGTTTTGCTATCAAAGGAAGAACAGACATGATCGACAACTGGAAAGGGATATAGAATCAAGAGAGGATTTGTATAAGATGGCAGAACGTTTATGTGTAGATGAGAATGAATGATCCAGTAGAGAGAAAAAATACGGGAGGGTTGCTGGAGCAGTATCCTCAAGTAGATAAGAGGGCATCTAGTGACCAGTATGGCGATTGGCTTTAGATGGGAACTTGTTTGTGTTTTGGCATGGCCTTAAATGAGGTAGCACATATGAGCATAGCTCTGAAAGGAACAATGGTATGTGCCCATAATCAGTCATATTATTTAAGGTCTTAATGGAACTTTTGTTCTCTGTTTAAAAATTGTTCTTCAGTAATGAGAAATTGAAGGTATGGTTAGCAGCGATGTTAGAAGACAAGAAAAATACCAGTATTATAGGTGTTCTGTTCTATAGTGAGAAATGTGTCGGTGATAGAGGAGAGGATTGGAATGTGGTATGATGTAGCCTCCAAGGAAACCAAGTTTGTGATAGGTCAAAAGATTTTGTAGTGTAGTTATACTGAGGTTAATTTTGGGGATTTTGCAACTCATAAATAGAGAATGTTTAAGCATTTTTGTAATTGAACTCTAAAAAATGCCCTAGTTTGATAGATTGAATGACTTCATTTTATAGCGGAAGTTCGTTTAGGAATGGGTCATTGCTTTGTGAAACTTAACAAACTGGAAAAAGCTCGTCTGGCATTCAGCAGAGCCCTGGAACTCAATTCCAAATGCGTGGGAGCATTGGTTGGACTGGCTGTTCTAGAACTCAACAATAAAGAGGTATGTAAGTGAAAAAAGTATCTAGCTCCTAACTGCTTTATCAGGCCCACAGCCTCTTATCTAAAACTCTTGGAGCCAGATGTGTCTTAGAAATTAAGATTGCAGATTACAGAAAGGTACCTGTACTTTGTAATGTATAACACCTAGTTTTTGGGGCACTACCCCAAAAGCAAACTTATATTTCTGTGTTAAAATGATAGACTGTTTACACTAGTAGGATAGGGTTACAATTCAGGTAGTATTGCCACCAAATGAGTTTGCTCCAAGATTACCAAAAAAAAAAAAACAGAAAACAAAACTTGTTTTTTAAGGCATTTAGATTTCAGAATCTCAGATAAGGGGTCGTAGACTTGTATATCAGTTTGGAATGCTTTCACTGCATGTAACAAAAAACACATCCCAGTGCCTTAAACGTAAGGGCTTTTAGTGTTTACTAAACCATTTGTCAAAGGTCTCAAATTTGATAGGTCCTTGTCGTCAGACCTATGATTTTATATAATTCCGTCCTCCCTTCCTTAATGTGCAGCCTTTCTTCATCATGTCTGTCACCTTATAGTCACAAGATGGCTGCAGCATCTCCAGCTTCTCATTATTACATCGGTCTTATAAAGAGGGAGGAAAGGGAAAGGATAAAAAGGCTTTCTCTTAGAGAAGCCCTGTCTTATATTGAGAAGGAAGCTCTCCATCATGCTTCCCGTTATGTATAATTGTCCAAAACAGGGATACCTGGGTTTCTCAGCCTCAGTACTGTTGATGTTTTGGGCTGGATAATTCTTTGTTGTGGGGAACTGTCCGTTCCATTATAGAATGTTTTAACAGCATCCCTGGCCTCTACCCACTAAATGCCGATAGCGTTCCTCCAATTGTGATAACCAAACATGACTTCATCCCCAGTTGAGAACCACTACCTTAGGCCAGAGGAAAAGATTATCTGGACTGGTGTAGATCAATCATGATTCATCCCCCAGGCCTGGGGAAGAGGGGAAGGGAACTTTCCTTCCTAAACTCAAAAGATTTTCACAGGCTACAAAATCTGGATTCTGTTAGCAGGATGAGTGGTAAAATGGCTGTTGGGTAATCCACCAGTATCAGTCACACGAAGAAAACAGCTCAGATCAATAAAACCAAAGGTGGTAGAGGCCAGGCATGGTGGCTCTCACCTATAATCCCAACACTTTGGGAGATCAAAGTGGGAGGATTGTTTGAGCCCAGGAGGTCAAGGCTGCAGTGAGCTGTGTTCGTGCCAGTGCACTCCATCCTGGGCAACACAGTGAGATCCTGTCTGAAAAAAAATAAAAATTAATATAAATAAATAAAAACAAAGGTGGCTCTTTGTGGAAGAAGTAGGGGCAGGGACTAATAAAGTAGATGAGATAAGTCTCAAGCAAGAACTGAACAAGAGAATAAAAAGGGGAAAAAAGTGACACACAAAAAAATTAAGGATTAAAAGGGAGATTTAATTACAAATGCAATATAGATATTTAAAATCATAAGAAGCTTCTAATCCGTTTTAGTGTCTGATCTTAGGATTTATAACTTATTTCTTGTGACTAAAGAAAACTTCTTGAAAAGTGCTAATTTAGTATTGTTTTCACTCTACCTTGTTGCAATGTTTTCTTTTAGGCTGATTCCATTAAAAATGGCGTCCAACTTCTTTCCAGAGCCTATACTATTGATCCTAGCAACCCTATGGTATTGAACCACTTGGCAAATCACTTTTTCTTCAAAAAGGTAGAAGTCATTTATTTTTAAATTCTGATTTTTGTTTTTCTGTACTGCAATTGATATTTTATTTCTTTTTTAAACTTGGAAAGAAATTTGAAAATGTCAGATTTTTCCCCCCCTCCAAATTATAGAGTTTGTTGTATTAGTTACCTGGGGGTACCTACATTTGTTTATTCATTTAATTGCTTAATATTTATTGACCCCTATATACTGTACCCAACACTGTGGTAGTGATGTGAAGATTAGTAAAACATGGTTTCTGTACTCAAGGAGTTCAATTTCATAGAAAAAGCAGCCATGTAAACAAATGTAAGTGTAAAAATAAAGGTATCTACTCATTTATGGTAGAGAAATGAGGAAGTGGTCAGATGGCTTAGGTGAATTTTCACCAAGGCTGCAGAGCTTTTGAACTAGGTTTTTAGGAAGAGGTCACTAGAGAGTTGAAAAGGGAAAGACACACAAATCTATGAAATAGTGTATAATATACTTATGGTAGGCAATGCTTTGGATTCAGATAGTGGAGCATTTGTGTAATATCAGAATTTGGACGTGCTATGTACGGAACAAGGAGTCACTGACATTTTTATTTTGCATGTTGATCATGTTGTATTTTTTAAGTTGCCACTAATTCTGTAGAAGCAGTGGTATTTTAGGTTTCTTAAAACACTAAATCTACTGGGAGTAGTGGCTCATGCCTGTAATCCCAGCATTTTGAGGGGCCGAGGTGGGAGTATTGCTTGAGCCCAGGAGTTCAAGACCAACACTGGCAACATAGTGAGACCTCATCTCTACAAAAATTTTTAAAAATTAGCTGGACATGGTGGCACATACCTGTAGTCTCAGTTACTCAGAAGGCTGAGGTGGGAGGATCACTTGAGCCTGGGAGGTCGAGGCTGCAGTGAGCCATGATGGCGCCACTGCACTCCAGCCCATGCAACAGAGTGAGACCCTGTCTCAAAAAAAAAAAAAAGTACGCTTTATGTATTTACTTATGTAATCTTCACAATAATTCTATGATGTAGGTAATCTTATTCCCATTTTGTGGGTGGATAAGTTGAGGAAGAGTTAATAGTCTAAAGTCAGTAATTCACTGTGAAAAGGGAGTATGTTTCTACAGCCAGAGAGAGTAAAGCACTGTGGTTAATAGTTATGTGACCTTAGACTAACCACAGTGCTTTACTCTCTCTGGCTGTAGAAGCATACTCCCCTTTCATAGTGAATTATTGATTAGGTTATAACTGTTATGGCACTGAAAGGCAATTATTTATGAAGAAGATGGAAATGTATCTTACAGGTAAACGAAGTGTTAGTCTAAGATAAAACAGCTATGCAAGCTAGTCTTATGAATTCACTCAGTTGACTTTCTGATCTTTGTTCAGGATTATAGTAAAGTCCAGCATCTGGCCCTCCATGCATTCCATAATACAGAAGTGGAAGCTATGCAAGCAGAGAGCTGCTATCAGCTAGCTAGATCATTCCATGTTCAGGTAATTTTATAACTTCTCTAAATGTCTAATCTTTTTACTTATAGTGTTTTAAGTCTTTCCAATACTTTTGTACATATTGGTCTTTTTTAATTTTCATTCTTTAGGAAGATTATGACCAAGCTTTTCAGTACTATTATCAAGCCACACAGTTTGCCTCATCCTCTTTTGTGCTCCCATTTTTTGGTTTGGGACAAATGTATATTTATCGAGGTGACAAAGAAAATGCATCTCAGTGCTTTGAGAAGGTTTTGAAAGCTTATCCTAATAATTACGAAACTATGAAAATTCTCGGCTCTCTCTATGCTGCCTCAGAAGATCAAGAAAAACGAGATATTGCCAAGGTACATCTTTTTTTTAAAGTCTTAGCTGTTTTCTGTTAGCTGTCCCAAAACTCCCATTTCTCATTTCCTGTTATTGCTAGTAGAAATATGATAGAAACAGTTTTGTTAGCTGAGCTTGTTCCAGTTTAGATAACAAACAATGGATTTATTAAACAGACTTAAATAGCCCCCACTTTTTATTTTGACAACCTATAGATGGAATACTTCAGCTTAACAATCTCTTTTATCCCAGGGCCATTTGAAGAAGGTCACAGAACAGTATCCCGATGATGTTGAAGCTTGGATTGAATTGGCACAAATCTTAGAACAGACTGATATACAGGTATTTTAGTAATGTTTTTTAATCTCTCATATGATGTGTGTTTTGTAAGCCTGGTGTAGTGTCTCTCTTCCACTTACACCTTTTTCTGTCAATCATGAAAATACAGGGTGCCCTTTCAGCCTATGGAACAGCAACACGAATCCTTCAGGAGAAAGTGCAGGCCGATGTTCCTCCAGAGATTCTCAATAATGTGGGTGCCCTCCATTTTAGACTTGGAAACCTAGGGGAGGCTAAGGTAGGAACATAGAAATATTTCCTTCTTTTATACTGAATCAAGTTGAATGCACACCTTTTTAAAAAGTGTATAAACTAAATCTTTTAACAGTGTGATTTTTCTTTCTCATAGAAATATTTTTTGGCGTCATTGGACCGTGCAAAGGCAGAAGCGGAACACGATGAGCATTACTATAACGCCATTTCCGTTACCACGTCATATAATCTCGCCAGGCTATATGAGGCTATGTGTGAATTCCATGAAGCAGAAAAACTGTATAAAAACATCTTACGCGAACATCCTAATTATGTTGACTGTAAGGATTTTAAACTTCTTTATGTAATGAAATCCCTTCATTCCCACAAGAGCAGCAAAAATTTAGCCTGAAAAAAATTTAGAATTGATAGTAAAAAATGTTTAAGGTTCTAATGTCCCCATTTCTCCAGGGCAAATTTGTGGCCTTAAAACAAAGGTGCAGCTTTACTTACATTTGTGCTAGAAATAAGCAACTAAAACCAATTGGACCGTATTTCAATGACTAATATCTTCAGTGGGTCAGCTACCTTTGTTAGGCTTTTAACAACTCCTTGGCATATCTGATAATGCATTTACCTTTGAAACATCCTGCTTTGATTTCATATGAACATTCTTACAATGTTTATAATAGTGAGAAAGAAAAGTGCTTTTCCTTTAAACAATTATTGCTAAAATGTCCTAATTTGAGTTTTGCAACCCTATACGTTATAAAATAAGGAAAGTTTTTAATTAAAAAATAATTTAGACCTGGCATGGTGGCTCATGCCTGGAATCCCAGTACTTTGGGAGGCCACTGCAGCGGGATCGCTTGAGTCCAGGAGTTCAAGACCAACCTAAACAACCCCAGTAGCGAGACCCCATCTTTATATTTTAAATAATAATAATATACATAGTGTACTTAGTTTTATTTGTGTGTATGAGGGTTTTTTTGTTTGTTTTTCTACTTTCTTTAAAAAGAACCTAAAGCATGATGTTTTGACTCTAGTAAATCAGGAGGTTTTTTTGTTTTTTTGTTTTGTTTTGTTTTTAAGATGGAGTCTTGCTCTGTCACCCAGGCTGGAGTGCAGTGGCACAATCTCGGCTCACTGCAACCTCTGCCTCCCGGGTTGGAGTGATTCTCCTGCCTCAGCCTCCCGAGTAATTGGGATTACAGGGGCCCACCACCACGTCCGACTAATTTTTGTGTTTTTAGTAGAGGTGGGGTTTTGCTATGTTGGTCAGACTGGTCTAGAACTCCTGACTTCAGGTGATCCATCCACCATGGCCTCCCAAAGTGCTGGGATTATAGGCGTGAGCCACCGCGCCCAGCATATCAGGAGCTATTAACTTAGTGCCTATCATGCTGTTATGGATGCAAAAGTGATTTAAAATAAGCAAGATTTCAGTTGAATGCCAGACTGAATTTGAATTGATTTGATAGGCAGTAGTGAACCATTATTGGTTTCCTGAGAGAAGTGACATTTCCTAGAGAAAACAACAACTTACATTTGTGTAGCACTTCACTATTAATTAATGGAAGAACCCCAGTTAGAGCCCAGATCTTCTAAGTAGTAATACCTATTCATCAGACTTTCACTGTTTTGCCATATTACAAGCAGCTTTTTTTAAAAAAGGTAACTGACAAGTGTGTGCATTGGAGAGAAATTAGAAACAGGCCAGTTCCAAGCTTTTAAAATAACTTAGCTTGAGATAAGGACTTGGACCAGGGAACTAGCATTGGGAGTGGAGTGGCAGAGGTTAAGTCTTAGATTTCAAACAGTAAGTCTAGATGGTGACAAAATTATTCTTTTGTTGGATTGATGATTGATATTTTTTCACCTTTGGGACTTTTCTGTTCCTTGTATGGCGGTATTAATGAAAAAAAATTGTTTCAAAAGTATGACTTTAAAATTATGATCCTTTATAGCTAATATTTGGGATATAAAAGCTTTTAAATATGTTTTCAGGCTATTTGCGCCTAGGAGCCATGGCTAGAGATAAAGGAAACTTTTATGAGGCTTCAGATTGGTTTAAGGAAGCTCTTCAGATTAATCAGGTTGGTAATATTAACTCTTAGGTTTGAGAAATAATTATTTTCACTTTTCCTTCCCCATAAATCAGTTTTTCCTTTTAATGGCTACATCTTCCTGGTTTTGTCATTTTTTGTTTTGTTTTCATTTACTTGTTAGGCACTAAAAATGTACTAGGTTGCATTATTAATCATGTTATAAATAGGGACCATGTTTTTTTATGTAAATCTTTCCTATTGTCTTCCTTGTTCCTTCTTCCCTTCCCCCATCCCGTCCTTTCACTCCACTTCAACAAATGTGACCTGGCTCCTGTGTTTTTTACTCTCACTAGTTTACTTCACTTTCAGTTTAGTTAGTACCATATGAGAGAACTTTATAGCATAGTATCTTAGGATTTTGTATGAAACCGTAGAGGTCATCTAAACGTTTTGATGGCCCACAGAAAGAAATAGATTTCACATCATAGCCTAGTACACACAAATGTATATATAGACAAACAACTGAAATGAAAGTTTCACAAATCATTATTTGCTTTTGCCAATGGGCGATACACTGATATTTTTACTTTATTCCATTCTGTTGCATTTACTATGCAGATAACTAAAGACTAACTAAATTGATTTTACAACTCACTAATGGGTATCAACTCAGTTTGAAAACCACTCATGGGGGTCTGCAACAAGAAGTGTATATTTTCAAACAATTTTTTAATTATTTAACAATTTTTGTAAATCATTTTCAGGCTTCTGCAGCTGTAGATTCTGTGAATCCCATGCTTGCTCATGCCTAAGTGTATTTGCAATACCAAATATAGTTTAGTATTTTTGCCTGTTAGTGATGGCTCCACATTTGTAACGTTTTGGTTGAGATTTTAAATGGTGGACAAGTACTGTGGATGTGAATGTGGGGAAGTAATTTTAATCATATGTAATTGGTCACAAGGCCTAATTTGCAGTAACTATTGCTGTTTTATTTAACAGTGCCTTGTTGCTTTGTATGCATTTATGTTTGGATGTAAAGATTGTGTGTCTATCCAACAGGGAGCCACAGTATTTAAATTGACCAACCTAATGTTACAACTACTTTGAGGTGGCCAAATGTAAACTGAAAGCATTAATTAAAGTGGTGCAATTTTGTATAACAGCATTAGTAGTTCAATAAATTTGGATTGCCATGCAAAAAAAAAAGAAAAGAAAGAAAACCACTGTTATAATATAGCTTGTAAACCTCTTCAGTAATCAGCTATTGTGGGAAGATGATTGATCTCTATCAAACTAAACTGCAGATTTTCCTTCTTCATGTATGTGTGTTTCAGGATCATCCAGATGCTTGGTCTTTGATTGGCAATCTTCATTTGGCAAAACAAGAATGGGGTCCTGGACAGAAGAAGTTTGAGAGGATATTAAAACAGCCATCCACACAGAGTGACACCTATTCTATGCTAGCCCTTGGCAACGTGTGGCTCCAAACTTTACATCAGCCCACCCGAGATCGAGAAAAGGTAATCTCTTTTTGTCCTTTTAAACAAAACTGATACTCTACATTCTTGTTTGAATATTTTTTAAGAGCGCTTGTTTCTATAGGAAAAGCGTCATCAAGATCGTGCTCTGGCCATCTACAAACAAGTACTCAGAAATGATGCAAAGAATCTGTATGCTGCCAATGGCATAGGTGATTATAAGACTTGAGTACCCATAACAATTTGTTTCAAATGAGTACTTTCAGAGGAATGTTTGTAAATCAGAATTTTTCTTAAAATGTGATCAGTGTAGTTGTTTTAAAATAGAATTTTTAGTTGTTTTTCTGACTCCAATTAGAAAATTCTTAAGTGTGAACCTTTTTATATCTTTAGGAGCTGTTTTGGCCCACAAAGGATATTTTCGTGAAGCTCGTGATGTATTTGCCCAAGTAAGAGAAGCAACAGCAGATATTAGTGATGTGTGGTTGAACTTAGCACACATCTATGTGGAGCAAAAGCAGTACATCAGCGCCGTTCAGATGGTAATAGCTTCTCTTTCAAGATATTTTTATATCTTGTTCATTGTTAAGCAGATGTTTTCTTAGCCATTCTGGCCCTGTCATGGAGCTGCATGCTATCTCTTGTGATACTGTGTCTATTTAGAGATTTATAATTATATAATGCTAAGGCCAGGCTTTGGTATCCAGACAGAGATGTGAGTCCTGGTTCCACCACTAATTACATGCCTCAGGCAAAGGACATCCTTTCTGAGCCAGTTTTCCTATCTATAAAATGGAGATAATTGTACCTTAACTTCATAGAATTCTGTGAGGATCCAGTATGAAAACTACTTGGCACTAGCATGCCTAGCATATTAGTAATACCCAGTAAGTAGTAGGATTTAATATTCATTTGTGTATTCAGTTTCTGAAACTGAACTGTGAGTTTTAGAAAGGTTAAATGACTTATTTAAAAGAAAACAGGCCAGGCATGGTGGCTTACTCCTGTAATCCCAGCACTTTGGGAGGCTGCGTCGGCTGAGGCGGATGGATCACGAGGTCAGGAGTTCGAGACCAGCCTGGCCAACATGGTGCAACCCTGTCTCTACTAAAAATACAAAAATTAGCTGGGCATGGTAGCACGTGCCTGTAATCCCAGCTACTCAGGAAGCTGAAACAGGAGAATTGCTTGAACCTGGGAGGCAAAGGTTGCAGTAAGCCAAGATCCTGCCACTGCACTCTAGCCTGGGCGACAAAGCCAGACTCTGTCTCGGGGAAAAAAAAGAAAAAAGAAAACAAAACAGTGATAAGATTTAATGACTGTAGAATTTTTTTATGCTTACATTTGTTGAGTGCTTGAGATCGAAATAAAAGTCATACTCAGCATCCATAAAATTAAAAAGTAAAAAGGATCTTCGGCTCTATGGGATATATTATGGTCAGAAAGGAAAAGCTTACAAAAAGTAGACGAAAAGAGCAGTCCAGGCTCTGAGAAGTGGTTTACCTTTTTCTAAAATGGGTGGGTTATTATCAATATTCAGAGTACTGGAAAGTCAATAATCACAGAAACTCTCAGAACCCAGATTGCATATGGAGCTTCAGAGGTTGTGTTTTGTGAGGCTGGCCTTCCTGATCTGCTGAATGATAATGTTGTCTTTTATAAATGCAAATTAACTACTAGGGATATTCAGGAAAAAATGGTCTTAACCATTTTTCATGAAAAAGGTCTTACCTATGACAAGAGGTATTCCATGGTCAAAAAGTGCTATGTTCATGTCACAGTTTACACTAGTATTGTATTGGTTTTACCAAGAAGTTAACAACCAGAACTGTAAGACTCCTCATGCTCATTGCCAGTAGGTTCTGCCCATCGTTAAGAAAGGTATAGATGGTAAAACGCAAAGGACAGCCGTGTATGACCTCTAATCAGTGGTCAATAAGCTGATTCTAGATAGTATTGCTAAAAGTATGAAAAAGGCTTTCCAATCTGTTTACCCTTTCTTTCGGTGTTGGTCCAAATTTCAAATGGAAAGAAACCATTTCAAGCATCTAGTTTTTCTAATGGTCAGATTTTTTATGTTGTGAAAATGTATCCTGATGAATGTCAAAAATCATTTTCCAAATTATTCTCTGAAATTAACCATTCAAAGGGTAAAACACCTTTTTACAGAGCTTTAAAATTGCAATGCCATTTTGCTACAAAATGAAAATGTCATTTATTCTTTGTTGTGTTTTAATTAACTTTTTTCTTTTTTTGTAGTATGAAAACTGCCTCCGAAAGTTCTATAAGCACCAAAACACTGAAGTTGTACTCTATTTGGCCCGGGCCCTCTTCAAGTGTGGCAAGTTACAGGAATGCAAACAGACTTTGCTGAAGGTAAAAAGGAGAGATGTTATTCCCATCCATTTCTGTGCTACATTGTATTTTTTAATTCTTTGTGATGCATGTTCACATACCTACTACTTAATAATACTCTGCTGTCTAAAATCCTTTTCATGTCATTTGAACATATGAAATATTTATTTTTTATTCACAGGCTAGACATGTGGCACCCAGTGACACAGTTCTTATGTTTAATGTGGCCTTGGTCCTGCAAAGATTAGCTACCTCTGTCCTGAAAGATGAAAAAAGTAATCTGAAGGAAGTACTTAATGCTGTGAAAGAACTGGAGCTTGCACATAGGTAAAGATTTTGTAGAAACAACCTATGAAATGCTTTGTTTGGTCTATGACCATACCATCTTGAACTCTCCCGATTTTGTCTGAAATGCTTTGTTTAAAGCCATTTGTCTCAAGCTGCTGAAAATCACTTCCTTCTAAAGGTGGTCTGTTAGAATCTTTCCAGCAATAGTTAAGCCAAAGCAGATAGCAGCTGCCACCAGGTGGTGCCAAACTATAGTCAGGATCCTGCCAGATTTGGATCTTGTAGCTTGACCTCTAGAACTGGCTGGCTAGCTTTGCAAACTTGCCATATTTTTATTAATCTGACAGTAATGTGACCCAGCATTTTACACATGTGAAATTTTTTAGACACTTACGTTGGTCTTCCATTTTACACCAGTGTGTCTTTTAATGGGATGTTGATTTTAATTGAACTAGGATTAAGGTTTTACTTCTTAAATAATGCTTAATAGTTTTATTCAGTTCAGCTCAAAATTTATTTAGCCATATAGTATTTATATGGTGAGTCAGTGTGTGGTGAAATTAAAACCTGTCATCCCTTCAGGTTTTGTCCAACTTTATTTTTATTCTTGTTTAACAATTCTTGCCTTGCCTGGTAAATTATAAGTGCTTTCATGGCCTGAGCCCCGTAACCTCCATCCTGACATATTTAGTAAATTTCATGTTTAGTAAATACTCGTTGCTTGAATTGCTTTGTGGTTATTTGTGAATTTACTGATAATATTAAATATAACTTAGACCATCTTGATGAACGTGTCTATTAAATGTAATGAGTGGCATAAATTTGTGTAAATCAATCAATATGCAAACCTTTTCTCAGACTTTGTAGCACAGATTAAATTTTTTAAGGGCTTTATTTCATTAGAATCTCTTTTTTTAAAAGTGAAGTATTTTCTCGTTTCATTTAGATACTTCAGTTATTTGAGTAAAGTGGGAGATAAAATGAGATTTGATTTGGCCCTTGCTGCTACAGAAGCCAGGTAATGTTACTATTTATGGAAGGTGACTTTGGGTGAGGCAGTGATATTTGCGTGGGCTGGGAAAGTGCCACAGTAGGGGACAGAGGTTCCTGACCTTCCACAGGTCAGTCTTTCACACTTCTCTTGGGGACTCTCTAATCTTTGCCAGGACTTTTTCCTTTCAGGGAATTGGACAAAATTGCCTTAGTACAAGTACTTGAGTTCTGGGGGAAAATACTTTTCTATTTTACTTATGTCAGCTATGTCAGCCTAGTCAAGATAAAATTCATGACTCTGAGTTATATGTAAAGATAATGTTGGAAATCTTTTTAGCTGTGCTTTGAGAGGACATTTATAGTTTGGAAACTTAACATAGTTGGCAGTATTGGCTTATGATGAACTAAGTTAATTTTGCTAATTAAGACTCCATACATTGGTATAGTATGGGAAGTGTAATGCAAAAAAAAAAAATTTTTTTTGGCTGGGCGCAGTGGCTCACACCTGTAATCCCGGCACTTTCGGAGGCTGAGGTGGGCGGATCAGCTGAGGTCAGGAGTTCAAGAGCAGCCTGACCAACATGGAGAAACTCCGTCTCTACTAAAAATACAAAATTAGCCAGGTATGGTGGTGCACACCTGTAATCCCAGCTACTCGGGAGGCTGAGGCAAATCACTTAAACCCAGAGGCGGAGGTTGCAGTGAGCCGAGATGGCACCATTGCACTCTAACCTAGGCAACAAGAGCAAAACTCTGTCTCTTAAACAAAAAAGGAAGAAAAAAAACATTTTTTTAAAAAAAGACTTCACATAGATCAGCTAATGGTCCTGCTTCAGATTTTTTAATTTGTATAAGGAAAAGAGATGTGCTGAGTTTTTTAATATAGTAGTTACATTCATGTTTCTCTAAACCTGAAATGTTCTAGGCAGTGTTCTGACTTACTGAGCCAGGCCCAATATCATGTGGCCCGGGCACGCAAACAAGATGAAGAAGAGCGGGAGCTGCGGGCCAAGCAAGAGCAAGAAAAGGAGCTGTTAAGGCAGAAACTTCTTAAAGAACAGGTATCTTGTATTTTCCAGTTATACTGGAATTAATGAATTGTGTGCATGCATACACTTTGTATGTTTAAAAAAAAAAAGTCCTCTGCCAGGCGTGGTGGCTGACACCTCTAATCCCAACACTTTGGGCGGATGAGGTGGGTGGAGGGCGGATCACTTGAGGTCAGGAGTTCGAGACCAGCTTGGCCAACATGGTGAAACCCCGTCTCTACTAAAAATACAAAAATTAGCCAGGAGTGGTGGCATGCACCTGTAATCCCAGCTACTCGGGGAGCTGAGGCAGGAGAATCACTTGAACCTGGGAGGCCAAGGTTGTAGTAAGCCGAGATTGCACCACTGTACTCCAGTCTAGGCAACAGAGTGAGACTCCATCTCAAAAGAAAAAAAAAAATCCTCTGCTTAGGATGGTAGCCATTAATTTTTCATCATAAAAAAATTTTCAGTGGGGTTTCTTTTCTACCATTTTTCCTCATAGGAAGAGAAACGTCTCAGAGAAAGGGAAGAGCAAAAGAAACTTTTGGAACAGCGGGCCCAGTATGTAGAGAAGACCAAAAATATTCTTATGTTTACTGGTGAGACTGAAGCAACAAAAGAGAAGAAAAGAGGTGGTGGTGGTGGACGGGTAAGATATAATTCCTGCTAGCACAAGTGACCTCATTCTCTGTCTTTTGGCTTTGAGAAATGAGGATAATTGGTTAAATTCCTTCTGTACTTACTAGTTCTGACTTCCTCTTTTGTTAAGAGACAGTCTTCTAACACAGAGAATGATTTAAATGGTATCCAGTATTTAGCAATGCATTCCAAGGTTTGCTAAGTGTATTTTACCTTGTAGTTATCTTTTAAATAGTTGATTTTTGCAAAGTTTTAACCAGTTGAGACTTTCGTCTCAATTAGAAGTCTTTAAAATATGGGCCTAGCCAAGAACCTCTTCCACGTGGCTTAGTAAAAGATCCTTCATTTGGGCTGGGCACAGTGGCTCATGCTTATAATCCTAGCATTTTGGGAGGCCGAGGTGGGCAGATCACTTGAGGTCAGGAGTTTGAGACCAGCTTGGCCAACATGGTCCATGTCTCTACTAAAAAGTACAGAAATTAGCCAGGTATAGTGATGCATGCCTGTAGTCCCAGCTACTCGGGAGGCTGAGGCACGAGAATCACTTGAACCCAAGAGGCAGAGGTTGCAGTGAGCCGAGATTGCCCCACTGCACTCCCGCCTGGGCAAAAGAGTGAGACTTCATCTCAAAAAAAAAAAAAAAAAAAAAAAAAAAATCCTTCATTGTCAAATGACAATGGATATGGCCCCTTTCTGTACCTTAGCATTCTAACCACATTCCACCAACCAGGAAATAACTGACTATAGTCTTGTTTGGATTTTAGCGTTCTAAGAAGGGAGGAGAGTTTGATGAATTTGTCAATGATGACACTGATGATGACCTACCTATATCCAAAAAGAAGAAGAGAAGAAAGGGTAGTGGCAGTGAACAAGAAGGTGAAGATGAGGAGGGTGGTGAGAGAAAGAAGAAAAAGAGGAGAAGGTAATGTCATCATTAATGTGTTTTAAGTAACCTCATAAAAGTGGTGAAAGACCTTTTACCTTCTGAATCTTTTGATGTTTAGAATTTATGAACACTTGATCCAAACAGTGAAGCTTTTTGTGCCCTCACTTCATCTACTTTAATCCTAAGATAGACCCCAGTACAAAATCCACTGAGTGCCTGGGATTTCCATACATCTCCACAGCTTTCCTTCTAAGAGCTGCAAGTTAGTCATAATTGCCTTTCTTGTGTCTCTAAATATTTATTGGAAAACATGTGATTTAGAATAAGACCTGGATTGTCTCCACACTAACTGTGCATGTGCAATCTTGGAAAAAATCACTAAGCCTCAGTTTCCTCTCTGTCGGTAACAGCAATGCCTACCTCATGGTTTTTGCTCAATGCATAAGATGTGAATGTGTGTAAAAGCGCCTTTAAAACCACCCAGTGTTCTCTGCTGTTAAGATCAAGGATGCCCTACCCATTTCTCATGCGGAGGTGCCTCCTAAGCTACTTTGTCCCTCTCTTGTTGTGCTATCCTGTCCAGGAACCTCCATTCAGTTATCTTACCTAGACTGCCCTTCCCAACCGTTGGCCGACTATATTTGGGAAAGAACCTGCTACTACATTAAGACACAGACTTGTGGAATTGAAGCTGTGGTGAGGATATTAGTAGCAGGCCTGGAATCAATAGTTGGGAAAGAAGGAAGAGAAAGGGAAAGACGTTGAAGTCTGGAGCCTGGGTCTTTTCTCATCTTCTCTGTCACTCCTCTACCAAGTGCAAGATTCAAATGCAAATTAATGAGAGCTCAGCAGTGACTTATCAGCAGACATTGCATAAATACATAGTTTTTCCATTTCTGAGCCACGTGCAGCAAGAGTAAGTTATGTCCCCTGCCCTTGAGGAGTGTACAGTATGATTGAGGACAGCACCCATATAGAAGAGGATTCAGAATGAATAATAATTTAATGGCAAAGTAGTCTGGAACTTTATAGGTAGGCTCTTGACAAACTCTCTCTTGGTGTTCACTATTTAAGACATCCAAAGGGAGAAGAAGGATCTGATGATGATGAAACAGAAAATGGCCCCAAACCGAAAAAACGACGTCCACCAAAAGCAGAGAAGAAAAAGGCTGTAAGTTTATAGTACTGTGTTTTGCTGTCCCCTAGTAGATGTGAAAGATTGCAGTACACTAGAATACATTCTTTCCTTGCAGCTTTCTCAAGCACAAATGCTTGTTTTCAAAGTTCATCAGTGGCTGTTTGATTGTATCATTGTAATGCAAACCCAATTTAACAAGATGGCCTAATGTAAGAGTCTTGACTAATCTATTATGTTTGACATTCTTTAGCCCAAGCCAGAACGTCTGCCTCCATCAATGAAGGGAAAAATAAAATCCAAAGCCATAATTTCATCAAGTGATGACTCTTCGGATGAGGATAAACTTAAAATTGCTGATGAAGGGTAAGATCTTTTCTCTTTGTAAATTCTTCTCATGATGTAGATAAATCAAAAGTGATTACTAATCAGCCTGTCTGTACTAGGAAAAATATACTTTTCTCTCTTTTTATTTATAAATAATAAGAGGGGTGGGGACAGACTTGAAAACTGGAGGAAATAGATAACTGGGAGTGTTGCTGTGCCGAAATGTCTTCTCCCCAGCTTCTTAGAATCTGAGAGCTGGAAGAAACTTTAACCTGTCATTTTGTCCTACTACATCTTTTCTCTCAAATAAGAAAAGCTTTTTTGAAGTCTCATTTCTTCATGGATGTTAGCTGAAATTTCCTGGATGACATCCTTCTAAATGAAATGTATCATTTTGCTGCCCTACTGTTGACACACTAAAAGTGTTACAGATAGCCAGGTCCTGGTCATATGGAGATAGGCTATTTCTTTTTATTATTTATTTATTTATTTGTTTGTTTGTTTATTTATTTATTTTTGAGACGGAGTTTCGCTCTTGTTGCCCAGGCTGGAGTGTAATGGCAATCTTGGCTTACCGCACCCTCCACCTTCCGGGTTCAAGCGATTCTCCTGCCTCAGTCTCCCAAGTAGCTGGGATTACAGGCATGTGCCACCATGCCCAGCTAATTTTGTATTTTTAGTAGAGATGGGGTTTCTCCGTGTTGAGAGAGGCTATTTCTTGACTGTTTTCTCCCCTGTTGTGCAGTGGTAAGTCAACAGTACCTGCTCCGTGGAGGACTTATCCTAGACTCCTTCCACAAGACTCCTTTAGTTCATGGCCCACCCAGTGAAGCAATACTTGATTTTATTTGTCCTAAACTTGCTCCTCAAGCTCAAGTTGTCCCCCATTTGGATTTCTCAACCAGGTCTTTTAATACTGTACTACACTGTGTTCTTCTGTAGCCATCATTTTCATTTATTCATTCAACAGACATTTGAACATCCAGTGTGTGAGATAGTGTAAGTGCTGAGAATACAGAGAGAAAAGATAGGCCCATAAATTCTCCAAGGAATTTCTGCTTCAGAGGCAGTGGAAAAGAACAGATAAACCAAAACCATGTTGTAGGCTGGGCGCAGTGGCTCACACCTGTAATCCCAGCACTTTGAGAGGCCAACGTGGGCGGATCACTTGAGGCCAGGAGTTTGAGACCAGCCTGGCTAACATGGCAAAACCCCATCCCTACTAAAAATACAAAAATTAACCAGGCGTGGTGGCGTGTGCCTGTAATCCCAGCTACTAGGGAGGCTGAGGGACAAGAATCACTTGAAACCAGGAGGCAGGGGTTGAAGTGAGCTGAGATGGCACCACTGCACTCCAGTCTGGGCGACAGAATGAGACTCTTGTCAAAAAAAAAAAAAAAAAAAGCCCACATTATAGTTGGATTAATGTAATCATGTAAATTTGCATTATTGTTCTCTAGGAACCATACCTAGTCTTGAGTTTGGGTGGTGGTAGGAGTTGTAAGAGATGTTTTTTTCTAAAAGAAAGGGTGTTTGAGTTGAGTCTTAGAAGAATTGGGATTCCTGAGGCAGAGGTTAGCATGTTGAGGAGGCTAAGGCTTCTGGTGGGGATTGGACTCATAGGGAGGTAATCTATAAAGAACCAGATTTGCAGTTCTGGCCAGGTGAGGTGGCTCACGCCTATAATCCCAGCACTTTGGGAGGCTGAGGCAGGAGGATCACTTGAGGCCAGAAGTTTGAGACTAGCCTGGGCAGCACAGTGAGACTAGCCTGGCAGCAAGTGAGACACAAATTTTATAAAAACAAAATAAAAACAAAAAAGATTTGCAGTTCCCTTTTTCTCTGAAGGCACCGGCTGACACATCTGGATTGTTTTTCCGTAAAGCACTGTTTAGCCCTTGTCCCCATAGTGTTACCCAGGTCTGTTTAGAGACATGCATGATCAGTGTAATGAAATACGTGGTTTTCAAAGACTGAGCACTATTAAATGTGTTGGCAGAAAGGTCCATTGTGAGAGGCTGAGCTGCTGCCAAATCTGTACCTGAGGTCAAGGCCAAGTTTGTTTGAGCCACTTGCATCAGTTAAGCTTTGTCCTGACCATCATAAAGTGTGTTTGCTTATTTGGCAAGATGGAATGGAGTGAATTGGATCCCAGGGAATACCCACAGGTCTTTAATATGTATACAGAAAGAGAGTAATATATTTCACCTCCCTCACCGTTCCTAGACCGAACTCTGTGGGATTCAGTATTCCTTTATTGGAATATCTGTCATGAAAACCAGAACTAAGGAATGTGCCAGAGAAGTGTGCCTGCTCCAAAGGAGCGGTCACAGTGGTTAAGGGAATGTTCTTTCCTCAGAGCCTCCAGGAAGCCAAGACTCTGAGGGTGCTGCCACCATTCTAAGCATAAGCATGACTTCCCCTTTCCTTTCACATATCAACTGACAAGTAGAGGGGAGAGCTTGGGAGCAAAGGGAAATAAACCAAAGGGCCCCTTTAGCCCCAGTTCCCTATCTTGAGCAAGTCCGGTCATGGTGGAGGGGACCTAGTGCAGTAGCAAATCTTAGGGCAGGAATAATGACCTCACTCTTCAGGTACCTGTTAGCACTGATGGCAATAGGACAGGGAAATGTCCTTTGAAACCCTTTTCTGCCTTTGGAAAAGGGTTAATTCTTCAAAGTCTTCAAGCCAGTTGAGATCCTTTGTTGCTGTTAATTTGTGTACAGAGATAAACAAATGTATCCCTTCCTTTTCATAATTTTATATATGAAATTGGGAAATGCTTCATTCTGATGAAAAGTGCCCAGTGAGTCACCATCCCTGTTTATATTTTGACTTATAGCTAAAGTGCCTTATCTTTTTTTCCTTTTTAAACCTTTTTGAGTTGTGAAATATATCACATTTACAGAATAGTACACAAAACAAGTATCACAAAATGATACCTGTGTAACCACTATTTAGGTCAAGAAATAGAATATTAGATGCCCTTCTGTTTTAAAAGCACATTGTCTGCTCATCAAGGCCCCAGTTAGCCAGAATCCTCAGCTTCTAACCAATGATCATCTTTGCCAGACATCCCAGGAACAGCAACAGCAACAGTGACTCAGACGAGGACGAACAACAAAAGAAACATGCCTCATCAGAGAGTGATTCCGATGAGAACCAAAACAAGTCTGGCAGCGAGGCCGGCAGTCCCCGGAGGCCACGAAGACAGCAGTCAGATCAGGACTCAGACAGTGACCAGCCATCCAGAAAGAGAAGGCCCTCCGGTTCTGAGCAGTCTGACAATGAATCTGTGCAGTCAGGGAGAAGCCACTCAGGAGTTTCTGAGAACGACTCTCGCCCAGCTTCTCCAAGTGCCGAATCAGATCACGAATCGGAGAGAGGATCTGATAATGAGGGTTCTGGCCAAGGCTCTGGAAATGAATCGGAACCAGAGGGATCCAACAATGAGGCCTCAGATAGAGGCTCAGAACATGGGTCAGATGATAGTGACTAGGTTTTATTTCGTCAATAAGCTTCATCTCTGGAGGAAACTTTTTTAATATATGAAAGCTGTGATAAAAATGTTTCAGATGTTTAGTCAATTGTGAAATTTTTCTTAAGGCAATTTTCTTTTCTATCAGTTTGTATATTACTAAGCCCCAAGAGACATTTCCTGTGCTAGAGTCCAATATTTGAGTCTCTTGTGCAAATGAGACTATTCTTTGTGGTACAGTTCCACCTATCATATGTGAAAACTGCAGTAAAAATAAACCCAGATGCTAAATCATTCCTACAAAGGTTTGACTGAAACTGTGGCAGATGTCTCATCTTCTTTATATGTTAAGCAGCATACTCTTCTGATTTTTATTGCAATCTTTTACCAAGTGGTGCACAAACTTGGTATTGATGTCTTTATTCCATTTTGAGTTTAGATTGAAAATATTTTTATTTTCTGAAGGCAGAGATATCTACTGTATAATTGCACCAAAGTACATTTGAAAGGAAGGTTTTCAATAGTGTAATACTGCAGCGATGTAGATAAAATCACAAATGTATAATTTGTTAGGTTGAATAAGGTGTGGAAAATGCTTTTCTGTTAGTAGAATGCAAAAACCTACCTAAGCCACATAATAATAAAATTCTTTTACCAACTTTTATGGGTAACTTCGTGTCTTTTTTTGTTCGATATATTTGTGCATGGCAGTGTAGCATAAATTATGCAAATATTTGAAAAATCCTACATTAAGCCTCAAGACTTTTATAATTCTTACAGATTCGTGGAGTGTTTATTTTAAAGATGCAAGAAAACTAAGGTACCAGCATGTATTTTTATTTTCAGTAATTCAGTAATTAACAGTAATATTTTTATGTAGTGGTTTGTAAGAGCTTTAATTATTGTAGTCAACAAGTATTATTAAATGTGCTATATTAGCCCTTGAGGTGAGAATGCAGAGATAAAGTTCCCTTCTTGTCTTCAAAAATTGAGTAAAGATAAATTTGTTGTTCCTGTGGTGTGAGAAATAGGGTGATGATGTTTGCACAGGTTGTGGGAGCAAAAAGGAGGTTGGAAGAAGCAGTGAAGACAAGGTTTCTTGAAGGACAGGAGTCCTGAGATGACTCAGCCTGAGCCAGGGCTCCTGCCTATACCTCAGGATCAGCCTCCCATTTCTTAGTGGAGTTGGTGTCAGCAGGAACAGGCAGCATAGATAATGGGCCTAGTGCAGTGGCTCGTGCCTGTAATCCCAGCATTTTGGGAGGCTAAGGCAGGAGGATCGCTTGAGGCCAGGAGTTTGAGACCCTCCCTGAGCAACCTAGCAAGGCCCCATCTCTACAGAAAATTTTAAAAATTAGCCAGGCGCCGTGGTACACACCTATAGTCCCAGCTACTTGGGAGGCTGAGGCAAGAGGACTGCTTGAGCCCAGGAGCTCTAGGTTACAGTGAGCCGTGATTTTACCACTGCACTCCAGCCTGGGCAACAGAGCTGAGAGCAGAGATACTGGAACCCAGGAGTCCAGGACTGAAATCTCACTTCATGACACTAACCAACCATGTGACTTTGGGCAAGTTACTTCCCCTATATAGGCCACGTGCCTCATCTAAATCAAACCATTTCTCCACTGTTAATCTTGAAAGCCTCAATTCAATGTCACAATTAGAGAATAAGACTTGCATTGTCTTTGATGTTCATTTGGAACTAGACCAAGCACCACAACCATAAAATTAGAGCTATTTAATTAAAAAATAAATTTTGTTGAAATTTACACAAGAAAAACCATTCTGAATCCAAAGCTTTAAACCCCTTCCCCACTGAAATTACTTAACAGTCTTTTTAAACAGACTATCCCATTATAGCAAGACTATATACCCAACTCAGGAATGTTGCGAGGATGATGAGTTAAGGTAGGTTAAGTGATGAATGCATTGTAAATTCCCAATAAAATTATGCATGTGATTGAATTGGCTCTGAATGTTTGGCACTGTTCATCAAGCTTGGCTCGTTTAGCCTAAGTGGTGACTAGGTCAGTTACTCTTTCACAGGTCATCCTTTAAAAAATTCTTCCTAGTTCCCGTTGAGAAAAATATTTTGAATCTCCAGGAAATGTGACTTTCCTGGAGCTTTTAAAGTATCCCTTGTTTTGGTTCCACTAATGAACAATTTCCATCCCTGGGAGTGTCATTAGCCAAAAGAGGCAAGAAAGACCTTTTAAAGGATAATAATATCATCTCGAACTGGAATTTGGAGCCTATGATCAGTGCAACTTTTGTCGTAGGGGTAGTTTCTGATGCTCTGGTCTTTTGGGTGTGCTAGGAAGTATGGGTTGGTGGCAATGCTTCCTGTAATGGCATTATGGGCCCAGGAAAGGGTATATGCTACAGGCAAATCAAATGCGTCTAGACCTCAGTGTATCCTCCGATTTGGGGCCAGGCAAATCAGACTGCAGCTAGAGTCAGAGATTCTCACTTTGGATCAGCCCCTAATGATAGGAAGGCTGCCCTGGCTCCTAGTTTGACTCTGACACTCGATGTGACAAAATGCTTCACTTTTCAGCCTCAGTATCCCTATCTATAAAATAAGGTTGTTTATGATCCTTTTAACATTCTGGGGGCTTTCTAGATTATTTTATTCATTTATTTATTTATGTATTTATTTTTGAGATGGAGTCTCGCTCTGATGCCCAGGCTGGAGTTCAGTGGTAGGAGCTTGGCTCACTGCAACCTCCACCTAACTGGGTTCAAGGGATTCTCCTGCCTCAGCCTCCTGAGTAGCTGGGATTACAGGCGCTGGTCACCATGCCTGGCTAATTTCTGTATTTTTAGTAGAGACAGGGTTTCGCCACGCAGGCCAGGCTGGTTTTGAACTCCTGACCTCAGGCGATCCGCCCGGCTCGGCCTCCCAAAGTGCCGGGATTACAGACGTGAGCCACCGTGCCCAGCCCAAATGATTTTAAATACCGTGTCTCTACCTCAACTGCATTATTAACTTGAGGTGTTTCTAGTAATTGAAAATCTTGTCTGCTATTTTAAGCCTAATTTCTTGTAGATACAGATATATTTTTGCTTACGAAATGTATTTATTTGGGCCAGGTGTGGTGGCTCGTGCTGGTAATCCTAGCACTTTGGGAGGCTGAGGTAGGAGGATTACTCGAGGCCAGGAGTTCAAGACCAGCCTGGGCAATAGAATGAGACCCTGTCTCATTAAAAAAAAAAATTTTTTTTATTTTGAGACTTAGTTTTACTCTTGTTGCCCAGGCTGGAGTGCAATGGCGCTATCTCGGCTCACCGCAACCTCCGTCTCCCAGGTTCAAGTGATTCTCCAGCCTCAGCTTCCCAAATAGCTGGGATTACAGGCATGTGCCACCACTCCTGGCTAATTTTGTATTTTTAGTAGAGACAGGATTTCTCCATGTTGGTCAGGTTGGTCTCGAACTCCTGACCTCAGGTGATCCGCCTGCCTCGGCCTCCCAAAGTGCTGGGATTACAGGCGTGAGCCACCGCACCCAGCAAAAACAATTTAAAAAATTTGTTTTAAGGAAGTATATTTATTTGTCTCTTGTCTTTTGCTGCTTTTTGTTTTGTTTTGTTTTTGTTTTTGTTTTTTTGAGACAGAGTCTCGCTCTGTCGCCCAGGCTGGAGTGCAGTGGCACGATCTTGGCTCACCAACCTCCACCTCCCGGGTTAAAGTGATTCTCCTGCCTCAGCCTCCTGAGTAGCTGGGACTACAGGCACATGCCACCATGCCCAGCTGATTTTTGTGTTTTTAGTAGAGACAGGATTTCACCATGTTGACCAAGCTGGTCTTGAACTCCTGACCTCATGTAATCTACCTGTCTCGGCCTCCCATAGTGCTGGGATTACAGACGTGAGCCACTGTGCCCATCCCCTTTTGCTGTTCTTTATTCTGCTTTATAGCAGAGGTATTTTGATAACATTTTTTCATTTTTAAAACAGTGAGTTTTGGAAAATATCTCAATTTTTGTGCATATGCCTTGATATAGCTGATGAATTCTGGATTGCCACTACTCTAACACTCTGAGGGCAAGTATATTTGTTCATGAAGTCCACAGCTAAATAGTGAAGAGAACACTTATTAGCAAGGCATGTGGGTCTGGCTTTTCAGGTGTCTTCTGCAGAAGTCACTCAAGTTGTGAATTTACCTTCTTTTTAATTCTGTCTCCTAAACAGACCTCGATCCAGTGGGTTCCCCAGAGTGTTTTCCAGGACATGCTAGTTCCAAAAGATACTCCTTAAAAAAGAGTTCTATAGTCAAGTAAGTTATGAAAATGCTATAGCAATTAGGAAGTTTTGGTGACAATTCACAGAAAACTCTGTTTCAAACTGATTTAGCAAGAAGGAAAGACTGGGCACAGTGGCTCACGCCTGTAATCCCAGCACTTTGGGCGGCTGAAGCGGGTGGATCACCTGATCTCAGGAGTTCGAGACCAGCCTGGCCAACATAGTGAAACTCCATCTCTACTAAAAATACAAAAATTAGCAGGGTGTGGTGGCACAACCCTGTAATCCCAGCTACTCGGGAGGCTGAGGCATGAGAATCACTTGAACCCAGGAGACAGGTTGCAATGAGCCGAGATTGCACCACTGTTCTCTACCCTGGGCAACAGAGTGAGATTCTGTCTCAAAAAAAAAAAAAAAAAAAAACAAAAGGAAAGATAATTGTATCCTATAACTGGACATCCGGGGGGATTGCCGAAAGGAAGCTACAGTTCAATCAGAAGTTTCAGTATTATGAAAGACTCAGTTTTATTCATTCTTTTTATCATGCATATAGAAGAGTATATGATGTAATAAATATAAATTAATACCTCTATATCCCTTCTAGAGCCCTTTCCTGTGTGCCTCC
Organism: Gorilla gorilla gorilla; assembly: GCF_029281585.2. Taxonomy (NCBI): domain Eukaryota; kingdom Metazoa; phylum Chordata; class Mammalia; order Primates; family Hominidae; genus Gorilla; species Gorilla gorilla. The sequence continues at coordinate 17,172,391 of NC_073233.2, forward strand.
TGTGTGCCCTTTCCCAGTTGCACCCCTCTCCTTTCCCATATATGCTATGTTCGAGCAAAGTGTTTAAACCTGTCTGGGGGTTTAGCCCCTTCTGAGGATGTAGGTCGTAATTTGAACATTGCTATCATTGTGCTTTACCGTAGAAAGTGAGGTGTCAGGCTCCTTGCCTCTGCCCTGTGTGATCCCTTAGTGTTGATTGAAATGATCTATTTATCCCCACCAGACCATGAACTTGAGGACAGAGCTTATAGTGTTTCCATCTATTTCCAGGGGCCAATCATAAAGCTTGGCAAGAAGTAGATGCTAATTTATATTTTGAATATAAATTTAAAACTGAATTAACTAAACATGGAGGTTGTGACAAGGATTGGACTCTGCTCTGAGGCCTCTGCAGCTCCATCCTGCTCTTCTAGAATGTGGTTTAGCAAATTCATTTTGTGGGAGTCAGGTTTCCACTTGAACTCAGTGGTAGCATGTGGCATAAGTCCAGGTCCCCTTCACAGATGCAGCCACAGCAGATGCACTGCCAGACTCTCCACGTGGCTGGAAATGGTCAGGCTGCTGTTTCTTACAAACCGTCCTTATGCCCACCAGCTTTTGTTCTCATATTGACAATTGTGAAGGCATTGAATGTCCGTCAAACTACTCAAAGATCACCACTCTTGAGCATAATCTCAATAAATGAACGTGTAGGTTTGTCTTTAGTCCCAGACAGGGTGGAATGTCTGTGATATTATCTTCTCCAGAGGGGGATCAATGCCAAAACCTTTGTTCTGTTCTGAACTGCTTTGTTCTTTGAAACAATACTGTTTTGATCTCCCATGGGAGCTGCTGCTCCGATTTCCTTAACTGAAAAGAAGTGGCGACTTCAATTCCTGCCTTAGCCCGCTGCGGATTGTCCTGGTCTGCATGTGTGTGCGTGTGCCTAGGTGCAGACACGCTCCTTACTTATCTCACTTCCTGCTGCTTCCAGCTTGGAGTGGCAGCTAAAGCAATTAGGCCAAGGAGGTGGGAGAAGGGAGCATCAACATATTCCTTGGCCAGAAGCAACTGTGAGGGGCAAATGCTGGGGCTAGTTTCATGGATTTAAAACCTTGCTTCCACAGCCTGCAACCTTCTTGTTGGTTCTAGCTGAACCCTGGCATGGGAACCATGCACCTCCTTCTTTTTCATGGTTTATAGAAATTTCAGAACTCGGGTTCCCACCCTTTTGATCCTCCAGGAAGACTCGGGACCCTCCCTTCTGGAATCTCACATTGCAAACAGCTGATCTTGTTCTAAACCCCTATTCAAGGCAGCTCGGAAGATCTCAGTAGTCACATGAGCTGACGGTGTGCTCCCCATGACAGCTGTGGTGTGGCTGGTAGGTCCTTGTCCCTGTGGCAGGGATGACAAATGCCTTATAGTTATTTGACTCTAGGCAATGGGGTTGGAGCATGAGGAAAGGGTTGGCCTTTGCAAAGAGCTGAGTCCCTTCATCCACAAAAAAGGAAATCATGTGTCAGTGCAATTATTAGCAAGTCAGTAGCTTAGATGGTAGGAAGATTTAGGGGATGGAGTTGCTTCTCAATGAGGTAGAAGCTGAGGCCCAGAGTCACCGTGGCTGGGAAGGCAGTAGTCCTTGGTGGTCAGCAATGGGGCCTGGGCGGATTAGGGTGGATATCAGGCCTCGTCAGATTTTAATGGGCTAATCACCTACAGATTCTGATTCAGTGGGTCAGGAGTGAGACCAGACATTCTGCATTTCTAACCGGCTTTCGGGTGAAACGAATCCAAAGACTACACTTTGAGCCCGGGAGGTTGTATAGCATTACAAATGTGCCCTTTCTGGGAGAACACCCTCAACTTTTCTTTCATTGAGGCTTAAAAGCCTGACAAAGCAATTTCAGCAGGTAGGGGTGGGGTGTGGAGAAGCGGATATTACCAGGGGCAGGAGGAATGAGTGAGAGGAGGCTCAGGGAGGAGACGATGTGAAACAGCTGTTGTGAAGAGTGGGCAGGTGAGCATACCGGGGAGGTGGTGAAGTCCAACGGCACAAATTTTAAAGGACCTGGGCCTTCAGAAGAAAGAGGTGGACAGAAAGCAGAGTGGACACTGGCCATGCCAAGGCCACTGGGCATGAGACGCAAGGCAGCAGGGGAAGTGATGTCACAGGACAGCCAGATTTCCTTTAGAGCAAGAAGATGACAGAACTGTCCAGAGAAGATATTGAGGATGTGGGAAATTTGCTGCTGATAGACCGTGAGGCCCAGAGGGTGTGGAGGAAGGGTTGGGGAGGCGGGGGGAGAGGGAGGGAGAATGGGGGCACATTAGCAGGTGTATGGAGAAGTTCAGCGTGAGGTCCAGGTCCATACTGGGGCCCTTGGACTTCCCGTGGGCGAGGCAGGGCTGAAGCAGGCTGGGAAAACAGGTAACCAGTTCCAACCGCACAGAGTAGGGCCTTTGGGGATGCTCTTTCCTGCACTCGGGTGATGCACTGATCCTGTTTTTGGAGGCATGAGGGAGGAGCAGTAGAACTTCAGGAGAGGCGTCACTCCTGGGACAGGAAGCTGGGGCGCCCTACTCCAGGGCCCAGGTGTCTCAGCCATGGAGTGGAAGCCCCATGCACGCGACCTTGTCTCTCCAGGGCATGTTGTTATGGATGCTGCCTTTTGAGAGCAATGTGGTCAGACAATGCTGTCCCCATGCACTGGTGACTTGGTGGTTACAGCTCAGCATTTCCAAAGATAAAGCAATAGTTGTGGGTTTTTTTGTTTGTTTGTTTTTTGAGACGGAGTCTCACTCTGTTGCCCAGGCTGGAGTGCAATGGCATGCTCTTGGCTCACTCAACCTCTGCCTCCTGGGTTCAAGCGATTCTCCTGCCTCAGCCTCCTGAGTAGCTGGGATTACAGGCAGACGCCACAATGCCCAGCTAATTTTTTGTATTTTTAGTAGAAACAGGATTTCACCATGTTGGCCGGGCTAGTCTCAGACTCCTGACCTCAGGTGATCCACCTGCCTCGGCCTCCCAAAGTGCTGGGATTACAGGTGTGAGCCACCACGCCCGGCCAATAGCTGTGTCTTGAGCTTCAAATATCATAGATGCCTGAGTATAAGGTGTCCTGAATATAACGTGACCCCATGCCCACTGTAAAGGTTCTCTGTCTGCCCAAAAGATTTTTCACTAACTTAAACTTATAAACTTTGGGGATGTAGATGAAATAGTTCAATGTCTACTAATAATACTTATTAAATTTAAAATGTGTTTAAATCACACATTCATAAAATGTTGAGAACAAGTGCTTTCCTCCATTCATATTCCATACAATAATTTCACTCGAATTTATCACAGAATCTTTGTCCATTGTACTTGAGCCGCTTTCGGAATCATCTAACCGTTTTCAGGAGAATGTTGCCTTCCCACCCATCATGTTGTTTGAGGTCCAGGGCTTGAGAGTCCATGGCTCTGTGGCTGAATGTGTTGTCCTGAGCTGCCAGCACTCCTCTGCATCGCGTTAGAACAACTGGCCTTCCCATTTGTCCCGTAGGTGGCTTTTCCCATCTTCATTTGATGTACTGCTCTTTCTTTTTTGTGTGAGAGAGGTTCTCGCTCTGTCAGCCAGGCTGGGGTGCAATAGTCAGATCATTGCTTACTGCAGCTTCGACCTCCTGGGCTCAAGCAATCCTCCTGCCTCCCCTCCCTACCAGCTAGGACTACAGGAATACAGCATTGTGCCTGGCTAATTTTTAAAATTTTTGGAGAGACAGGGTCTCACCGTCTTGCCCAGGCTGGTCTCAAACCCCTGGCTTCAAGTGATTCTCCTGCCTCAGCCTCCCAAAGCAGTGGGATTTCAGGCATGAGCCACTGTGCCCAGGCTAATGTACCACTTTTTAAAGCAATCTTTAAAATGCTTGTTTATAACTGTTGCAAACTCTTGAGATTTTACAACCATTTCCCCAGGAATAACAATTAAATCTGTATTCAATTTCTTTGACACCAAGCCTCTCGAAGGCCTCCATAAACATCAAAAACTAGCTATTGATTGGGATCACTTCAGGTTAATGTGTCATCCCCAAACTGTAGATTATTGTCCAAACAAATGTAATTGACAGGGCCTCATGTAATTGGAAATTGTCAGGCAATTATCATGTGTCAATTAAAAGTAATAAAAGTAAAAAACATAAATAAAACTAACAATACATGTATAAGATATGTATTCTAAAAATTACACAATGATGAAAACAATATCAAAGAAGACTCAGGCTGGGCACAGTGGCTCACACCTGTAATCCCAGCATTTTGGGAGGTCGAGGTGGGAGGATCGCTTGAGCTCAGGAGTTCAAGACCAGCCTGGGCAACATGGCGAAATCCCATCTCTACAAAGAATACAAAAAGTTAGCCAGATGTGGTGGCATGTGCCTGTAGTCCCAGCTACTTGGGGGCTGAGGCAGGAGGATCACTTGAGCCTGGGAAGCAGAGGTTGCGGTGAGCTGAGATGGCACCACTGCACTACAGCCTGGGTGACAAAGTGAGACCCTGTCTCAAAAAAAAAAAAAAAAGTCTTAAATTAAGAGATATATCATGTTCATGGATTGGAAGACTCAACATAGTGAAGATGTTTCTCTATAAAAAAAAAAAAGAAGAAGAAGAAGAAGAAAAATTTGTTAGAGCGAAAATGTCAGGCTTTTCTTCAAGAGGATAAAAACTGCAGGTATTGGCTAGGCACAGTGAAACACGCCTCTAATCCCAGCACTTTGGGAATTTGAGGGAGGTGGATCACTTGAGCCCAGGAGTTCCAGACCACCCTAGGCAACACGGTGAAACCCTGTCTCTACAAAAAATTAGCCAGGCATGGTGGCCCACCTGTAGTCCCAGCAACTTGAGAGGCTGAGGTAGGAGAACCATTTGACCCCAAGAGGTTGAGGCTTCAGTAAGCTGAGATTGTGCCACTGCTCTCCAGCCTGAGCAACAGAATGAGACCCTGTCTTCAAACAAAACAAAAGCAAAACAAAACAAAACCTGCAGGTATTTATAGTTTGCCACATTTTGTTTTATTTTCCCCATCTTTGGAAATCAGCTCCAATTCTGACTGCTGTGTAATAGAAAAAATGCGGACTTTAGAGTTATTCGAACTCTAAATCCTAGCTCTTCCTCTGACAAATGATGTGACTTTGAACAATGGCTCCATCCCCCTCAGCTTCAATTTCCTACTGTTTAAATTGGGATAACAATGTCTACATCCCAGGACTATTCTGAGAATAATATAGTCAGAGTTCAAAAAGGTTAGTCTTTTTTTCCCACTGATTTTTTAAAGAGCTTTTTGTGGTTAACCCTTGATTGTGCACATGCAAATATTTTAATTTATCCTTTATAACATGTTGGGACAAACAGATTAATAGGCAAATCTGTCAACATTTTCCTTCATCGTTTCTGGATATGTATATTTTTTTCACAAAGAGATAGATGTTCCATGAAGTTAAAGCTTAGGCATCAGGGTCCCTCACTTGCCTGGGCCTCTTCCAAGGCTGCACCTAATTTTTCATTTGTGATTTTGTTTTCTTTTTCCTAAAGAAACCCCCACCATCCCTGCCAAATTATGTAAACTTCAGGCCCCACAGAATCTGGAACTTCCCTGAGTAACATGCTTAGAAAAGTCATGTCATCCTAGGCCGGGCACGGTGACTCACGCCTGTAATCCTAGCACTTTGGGAGGCCGAGGCGGGCAGATCACCTGAGGTCAGGAGTTCAAGACCAGCCTGACCAACATGGCAAAACCCTGTCTCTAAAAAATACAAAAATTAGCCGGGCTTTGTGGCGGGCGCCTGTAATCCCAGCTACTCGGGAGGCTGAGGCAGGGAGAATTGCTTGAACCCGGGAGGTGGAGGTTGCAGTGAGCCGAGATCACGCCATTGCACTCCAGCCTAGAAGAAAGAGGGAGACTCTAAAAAAAAAAAAAAAAAAAAAAAAAAGAAGCAAAGAAAAGAAAAGTCACCTCACCCCAAATTATGAAAAATTTTAATAGGCTTAGCTTTATATCTTTTCTTTTGGCTTATTTTCTAATTTTTTAGTACTGAAGTGGATTACTAATTTTCTTCAAAGAATTTTTCTCAGAACAAAATAGAGCTCCACTGCTCATTCATTCACTCATTTTATTTACTGGTTCGTCCAAGCCCTTCCCTCACCTTTCTGTACCCAGCTGAGTTGTGAAGCAGCTGGTGGGTTCAGGGGAGGAGAGAGGAAGGGACAGAGCTAGAGGGCACGGTGGCCCTGGATGGAAGTGATGGTACTGGGGTTGGGGACAATGTATTAGTTTCTAGGACTACCGTAATGAAGTAGCACAAACAGGGTGGCTTGAACAACAAAAACATACTCTCTCATTGTTCTGGAGACTAGAAGTCCAAAATCAAGGTGTCAGCAGGGCATGGGAAGGCTCTAGAGAGAATCTGTCCACGTCTCTCTCCTAGCTGCTAGCATTGCTGGCAAACCTTGGCAGTCCTTGGCTTGTAGAGGCGTCACTCCAATCTCTGCCCTGTCATCAAATGGCGCTCACCCTGCATGTCTGTGTGCCACTTCTCTTATTGTAAGGACACCATTATATCAGATTAGGGCCTCCTCTAATGACTTGATTACATCTGCAAAGACCCTATTTCCAAATAGGAAGATCACATTCACTGGTACCTGGAGTTAGGATATCAGCATATATCTCTGGGGGCTGGGGACATAATTCAACCCATGACAGAAGGATTAGGGGGCTGATTCTTCCTCACCTCAGGTCCTACACCCCAACCCTCAGAAGCGCCTGCCCCTCCCTACACTCATTCCGCCCTGGTTACACTTCCAAGCATGAGGAGCTCACTGCTTCTGCAAAGGGCCCTTTACTTTCTCTCTTCAGTTTCTGTCCCCTACCCCAACATGCATTTTGGTGTATCTGGTATGAGCACCGGCTCCTGAGTTACAGTGTAGGGCTTGAATCCCCCCACCCCATGACTTCATAGATGTGTGGCCCAGTACTTCAAAAGAGCACGCATGACATGATGTGGCTCTGTGTCCTCACCCAAATCTCATGTCATCTCAAATTGTAATCCCCATAATCCCCATGTGTCGAGGGAGGGACCTGGTGGGAGGTGATTCGATCTTGGGGGCGGTTCCCCCATGCTGTTCTCATGATAGTGAGGGAGTTCTCACAAGGAGATCTGATGGTTTTATAAGTGCTTGACAGTTCCTCCTTCACACTCTCTCTCTCGTTGCCTTGTGAGGAAGGCGCCTACTTCCCCTTCGCTTTCTCCTGTGATTGCAAGTTTCCTGAGTTCTCCCCAAACATGTGGAACTGTAAGTCCATTAAACCTCTTTTTTTTTTTTTATAAATTACCAAGTCTCAGGTATTTCTTTATAGCAGTGTGAAAACGGCCTAATACAATGCAGAAAAGGCATTCATAACTACTTGCCAAATACATGAAAGATCTTGGGCAGGTGCTTTGCTTCTCTGAGCCTCAGTTTGGGGCTCAGACATGGGGATAGTGAAGGGGGATAGTGAAGCACCTGCCTGAAGGATGTTGGGATGATTACAAGGGATGACTACCTTGATGCACTTGGTCCAGCCTGGCATATGCTAACTCCTCGGCAAACATTAGCTACAGTAATCATAATATGTCCTAGCAGAGCTCAGGATGCAGTGCAGGCACTGCACTGGTCTTAATGAGGGATTGATATTAACAAATGATAAAAAGCAATCCTCCAAAGGCAGCCCATCTCACTCAGCATAAAAGCCAAAGTCCTTACTGGGTCTGACTAGTTCTCTGCACTGGCCGGCACCCTTCTCCCCAGCCTCAAACCCCCTTGCCCTCTGCTTGGCCAGATTGTTCCTCAGACAGGCCAGGTGCGTTCCCAATCTCAGGGCCTCCAGCTTGGCCTCCCCTCTGCCAGGAATGCTGTTCCTCCAGACGGCTGTGGAGTTCACCCCCTGGCATCTCTTAGATCTTTGCTCAAAGGCCACCTCCTCCTGAGGCCATCCCAGAACCCCCTCTTTCAAGCAGCACTCACTCCACTCCCTAGCCCTTACTCGCATCCCTGCATACAGCACTTTTTACTGCCTGGCACTGTACGTTTGTTGATTTACTGTCTCTCTGCTATCACCCAGAACGCTGGTTCCAGAAGAAGACTGTCTCATTACTGTTACATCTCTGGCCCTGGAGTAGCCCCTGGCAAATATGTACTCAGTACATGTTTGCGAGACGCATGGACTTGTAGAACAGTTCCACTGCTGTCCATCACTGATGTTCCATACCTAGCGATGCGGCCCCTCGAAACGCACTGGAGAGCTGGGCAGACCAAGGATAATTTCATAGGTAAGTCAGATAGAGCCTGGGGGAGGTGCAGCGATTGGCCTAGGCTCCGAGACTGATGACCCGGGAAGCTGGGGCCTGCGCTCTGCTCTGTGGCTCGGCATGCTGTGCAGCTGACCTGAGCAGCTCTTGAGGAATCACTGCTCATTTACCAGTCACATCGTCGTGTCATGCACCGTTGACAGGAGACCAAGCCCAGGGCAACATTGTCACTTCCCCCTCTCCATGAGCGTGACCAGTGGGTCTCGGTCTTGCCTCCGCGTGGGCAGTACAGGACAAGGGCCAGAGCCTTGCAACCCGACCCACCTGCCAGGGGTGGTCTCCCAGCAGCCCGGCAGAGGGCGCTGTGGGACAGCGTTGCTGATCGGTCGGGGACCTGGGTCCAGCTCAGCCCCCTGCGCTCCCCCTGGGTCAGGACGGGCAAGGGCAGGGCTGCGGGGCGGGGCAGGGCTGCGGGGCGGGGCAGGGCAGGCTGTGGGACTTGAATGTCCTGTGTCCGCTACTCTCTGCCCTGTGCTCAGGTGTCTCCTCGTCCAGGGCTCTTGCATATTCTTGTAGGACTTTGCTTGGAAAATTGTCTAGTGAGAAAGTGACTCGTTTTTGGTTTGCATGAGGCTATGTTTCCAGAGTTAGAAAGGGAGGGAGTGTTGGTTTGCGGCAAAGAGCTTAGGGATGAATATTGAGTTTGAAGTGCTGTGGCACATTCAGAAATATGTCCAGGGGCTGGTTGGATGTGCGAGTTAGACATCCTGGAAAGGGGTTTGGACTCAAGACACAGATGTCATCAGCAGATAGCTGGTAATCGGATCCACAGAAGTGAGTGACAGTTGAAGGAGGGAGGCAAAACAGCAACATTCAGGGGCCAGGTGAAAAAAGAGGGCTTTTAAAGGAGACTGAGGAGAAGCTGGGAGAAAAACAAAGTGGGAAAGAGGAAAGTCAACTGGCGAGTGCTTTTGATTGATCAGATAAGACTGAGCTATACCCTTTAGTTAGATCTAGCCAATGATCTTGTTAGTTCAGAAGATGGAAGCAGTTCTCCTGGGGAGGAATCTTAGAAAGGAGGGTGACATTCATATCTATTGGGCTGCTATGTGGGATGCTCTCCCTAGTGACTTTTACATATTAGCTTGTTTAGCTCTCATGACAATCCTTAAGTATTAACCCTGTTTTCTTTCTTTTTTTTCTTTTGAAATTTTTGAGACAGGGTCTTGCTCTGTCTCCCAGGCTGGAGTGCAGTGGCACGATCATAGTTCACTGCAGCCTCAAACTCTTGGGCTCAAGCAATCCTCCCACCTCAGCCTTCAGAGTAGCTGGAACTACAGCTGCACGTTAGCCACATTTTCATTCATTCATTCGAGACAGGGTCTCACTCTGTTGCCCAGGCTGGAGTGCAGTGACGTGATCATGGCTCACTGCAGCCTTGACCTCCTCGGCTCAGGTGATCCTCCCACCTCAGCCTCCTGAGTAGCTGAGACTACAGGTGTACATCACCACACTCAGCAAATTTTTCTACTTTTTTTTTTTTTTTTGTAGACACAGGGTTTCCCCACGTTGCCCAAGCTAAATTTTCTAAAATAATTTCTAAAATAATCAAGACTCAGATAAAAAATATCTTACCTAAGATCACCCTGCTTGTAAGTGTTAGAGATTAACCCTAGATCGATCTACAACTCGAGTCTGAGGTCTTTCCACTACTTCCTTCCTCTATGTCCACATCCTGCCATGTGGGGTAATTTTATTAATTCATGATTTGGTTGAACAAATATTTGAGTGTTTACCGGGCACTGGGCACTGCTCTAGATGCTGGGAATACAGCAGTGAAAAAAACTGTCAAATACTTCATGCTCTTCACATTCTAGCAGGAATCAGATATAACCATGCAGTATGTCATGTAATGAGACATGGAGATACAAAAAGGAAAGAGGGATGAGGATGTGTTTAGAGTTTTTAAATATATATATGAATTTCTTTCCTGCCCCTTAAGATCTGCAGGAGGTTATCAGAATTGACAATGAGGACTTTACTAATAAAAGTGACATTTGAAGCTGGGCGCGGTAGCTCACGCCTGTAATTCCAGCACTTTGGGAGGCCGGGGAGGGCGGATCACGAGGTCAGGAGATCGAGACCATCCTGGCTAACACGGTGAAACCCCGTGTCTGCTAAAAATACAAAAAATTAGCCGGGCGTGGTGGCGGCCGCCTGTAGTCCCAGCTACTCAGGAGGCTGAGGCAGGAGAATGGCGTGAACCCAGTAGGTGGAGCTTGCAGTGAGCCGAGATCGCGCCACCGCACTCCAGCCTGGGCGACAGAGCGAGACTCCGTCTCAAACAAAAAAAAGTGACATTTGAGCCAAGACCTGAGGAAGGGGAGAAAGCCAGTCATCCAGTTATCCAGAAGAAAGGAGGAACATAAAACCTCCAAGGTAAGAAGATGCTTGGCATGTCCCAGGAGCAGCAAATCCAGTGCGGTGGGAGCAGAAGGATTCAGTGCCAGCAGTAGGAAATGAGATCAGAGAAACAGGTTGTGGGGCAAGGATGGGGAGGGGCTAAGGAAGTCAGATGCGGGGTGACGCAGACCACATGAAGTATTTTCACATAAAAATCCCACCAGGTGGGAAGCCATTTGGCGGGTTTTCAGCCAAGTGGTGCTGTGTTGAGACGACAAAATGGAGATGAGGGCTAGGCAGGGAGGCCAGTTAAGGCTACTGCGGTACCTAGGTAAGCAATGAGGGTGGTGGTTGAAGAAGCGAGTTCTTCCATTTCTAAAATGTTTGGAATGCAATCAACATGATTTGATGCTAGAATGCATGCAGAGTATGACAACAACTGAAAAAGTGTTGAGATCAGGCATCTCCCATTGGAAACTGAGAAGAAAAAGATGTCCTGGGAACAAGTTAACACTTTCAAGGAATGAGTAACTTGTCAAATGCTGCCTACAGGAGGATCAAAACCTACTGGATATAGCATTGGAGTTACTGGTGACCCTGATAAAGTTTTGGTGTGGGAACCTGGGGAGTGAAGCCCTACTGAGGCTTGAGAATGGGGAAAATTAGACAACTCTTTCAATTTTGCAGTAAAGGGAAAAAAATTGGGGGCAGTAAAGACGTGCAATCTTATTTTGAAGTCACCATGAAGTGAATGAAGACTAGTCACTACATGCTGATACTAAAGAAATTGGCAATCATGCAAGGTACATCCCAATTATACCCAGATACTGCCGTTCCACAGTATGGTAATTATAAAGTACACTGTTAGGTGTCTTTAGAACAAGGCAGCAGCAGTATTATACATTCTCTACGGGTTGAATATTTTGAGTAGCTCTTGACATGTTTGGGGGGGGAAGATTAAAGCATGATTCTGTAAGCAATGACAAACCACTGCGTACCAGGTTTAGTTCATTTTTTATTGAGACGGAGTTTCGCTCGTTGCCTAGGCTGGAGTGCAATGGTGCCATCTCGGCTCACTGCAACCTCCGCCTCCCAGGTTCAAGCCATTCTCCTGTCTCAGCCTCCCGAGTCACTGGGATTGTAGACATGCACCACCACACTCAGCTTTGTATTTTTCTAGAAGAAAATAGGGTTTCTCCATGTTGGTCAGCCTGGTCTTGAACTCCGACCTCAGGTGATCCGCCCGCCTTAGGCCTCCCAAAGTGCTGGGATTACAGGCATGAGCCACTGCACCCAGCCCAGGTTTAGTTCTAAAACTTCCTTTAGCCTGATACCCTGGCTGAATTACGCAAATTCTGGCAATAAGAATCGACTAGCTGATCCACCTAACCACTTGCTCCTTTTGCTAGGTTAAAAATTAGTTTCCTCCCCTTCGTGGGGAGGGTTGGGCAGAGAAACAATTTACAGCTCCTTTAAAATCTAGGTAGGTTCATACAAATCTCTGTTTAGCCTTAATTTTGCTGTACTCAAGGTACCCAAAAGCTTATGACTTGTTAAAACTTCAGGGGAAGATGAGTGCCATAATGCAAGGTTTAGCTTCCCTGGCCCAAATCAGACAGACACAAAAACATTGATTGGTTCTGCCTCCCACCCATTGGAGCATGTGCAGGCAGCCTCTTCTGACTTCAAGGTTCTAATGGGTTTGGCAGTATGATAGTCTGCCTTGAGGGTCTCCCCAATCACCAAGAACAGGTTCTTAGGTGTTGACATCAACCAGGACTCCAACAGCACACTTCAAGAGCCCCCATCCATGCCAATATTAGAAGTAATCCTAGGATTGTCAGAATGTTCCAGGGCTGGAGGCAAATCCTTCATATGTGTTTTTGGAAAACATGCAGAGGTTTAGTTGAATCAAGTCAATTTTACTGGGACACTGCAATTTTTCCAGAGGAAGCAGGGATCTTCCCTGGACATTTGGGGCAGCTACTGGGAATGATGCTTGCAGGACAGCTAAGCTTATCCAGAGATCACCGTGTATTTCAGTCTGACAAAAGATAAATTGTCACCAAATTTTAGTTGCTATGTGTAGCAATGTTCCTCCAAATTCATAAGACTTGTGATCTTTGATCATAAAAATCGTTTATATTGGTTAGTTTCAGTAACTCAAAGGAAATAAACACCTTAAATCTTGTGTCTCATCTTGAAGAGTCTAAAAATTCCTTCTGGAACCCAGGCTTGTACAGCAGAAAAACAAAAATTGGGAAGTCCTTAAGTCAAACTAAGGTGGGTCTCCTATACCTCAAAAACAAAGCTGACAATTCTCCCAGACTATGGACGCCATTTACAGCCACACATCACTACATCAAGTATCACAATGTTTATTGATAGATACAAGTATATAAAATCAGGGCATGAACATGACTTGATAAATTAAGTAGACTTAATTTCAATACTATAATAGGAGGGACCAATTCAAATTCTCACCATTTGTTTCACACCCACAAAAACCACTTCAAGGGCATTAACGATCTCTCAAAACTGATCAGTTTTGTGCAAGTAAACCATGTTTCTTTTAAAAAGACTTGTGCACTTGCCCAGGCTCAAGGATATTAAAATCTAGCACATAAAGCCCATTACTAGAGGTAGAAATACAGGCAATATACTATTACGGCAACAACCATCAATTACAGTTAAGAATTTTTCTGTAACAACCAAATGGATAATCAAATATTGCAACAACTCAAGTATTACTGAGCAAAGTGCATTTCTACAGTATTCAGTGTTGCTATTCAGTTTTCTAACTTAAAACAGCCTATGATAACTGGCAGCAAAGAAGGTCCTTGCAATAGACTGCCTCTGCTTGAGAACTTATGATGTAATTATTGCATGCTGCTAATATACTATCTAAACATTAAAGATACTCCTAAAATATTTGATGGTAGACTATGATTAAGACATTACACTACAAAAAAACCTTATGCAGAAGGAAATCCTAACTGACGTGCTTCTGCTTTAAATATTGTGAAAACATTACAGCGGAATGAATTTTCGCAGTGGTTAGGTCAAATGCAGTTACATCATAGCAACAGTATGTTTTGCACAATTTAAGGCTTTGGCTGGTTCTTTAGTCAGCTTCTTCCTCTGATTCTTCTTCTTCAGCAGTTTCTAACCAGGTTAGCCACTGATTCACCTATAAATTAAGATTTGTAAATTAAAATAGTTCATGATATAAACAGAAATCCATCCAAAAAGTTTTAGGTGGTACTACACAGTTTTAGAATATAAAACAAGGACATCCCTACCAACAATTTGTATATTAAGTTAACGAACAGTGGTATATTATCCAGATTTGGGACAACACAGAGCTAAAGATTTAATCCTGCAAGGATGATCCTCGTGAATCTTGTTTATCATCAGCAATAAAAAGGTAGTAAGATGCTGCAGGACCAATGTTTCTCAAGCCTGGGCCCCCTGGAAAACTAGTAGCATGAGAAAGAATCACCTGGATTTTGTACCACAGACCTACTAAACCAGAATCTCTAGGAATAGGCCTGGAACCTGCTTTTTAAACTGCTCTTCAGGTGATTAATGCGTTCACTGTGATTTGAGAATGCCCTGATGTTCTTCCCCTAGGGCTACAACTTCATTCAATAAGAAAAAATCAAATTGTGAGAAATCAGAAACATCTCCTCTTTTTAAAAAAATATATAGTATTTAAACTTTTTTTTTTTTTGAGACACAGTCTCACTCTGTTGCCCAGACTAGAGTGCAGTGGTGTGATCTCAGCTCACTGCAACCTCTGCCTCCTGGGCTCAAGACATGACCTCCCGAGTAGCTGGGACCAGGACCACAGAACATGTCACCACGTCTGGCTAATTTTTTGTATTTTTTAGAGACAGGGTTTCACTATGCTGCCCAGGCTGGTCTTGAACTCCTGAGCTCAAGTGATCCTCCCACCTCAGCCTCTTAAAGTGCTAGGATTACAGGCATGAGCCACGTGCCCAGCTACAATTTCCTCTTTACTGATGTTTTTAAAAAAGCTTAAATCGAAACTTGTACAGTCACTCCCATGTATATAAGTAGCTATACTCCTTGAAAAGTTAGCTACCTCTAACATCTTATACACCACTACAATTGATTCATTGTGTAGCTTTACTTAATCATAGCTTTAAATAGTGCAGAATGAAATGTACAGGTGAAGACAAACTACTAACTAGGACTACCTTGCCTGTATTTCAGTTGAAAAAGGCTCTTAACTTGAAGTTAATACCAAGCAAATTGAAATAAGCAGACCAAATTTTTTAACAAAAGACTTACCTGGAACAAAGCCTTGCCTTTTCCCGGAAACTCTTGGGTTATATCTTCTTTCCAAGCCAAGAAAGCTTCTTCTTCAATAATTTCCATGTCATAGAAGTGCACAAAAAAGCGAAGTAACATGCCTTTAAAGAAAAAAAAAAGGAAGAAAAAAGTAATAAGCCCATTATTTAGTGTTCTGTTTAAGAACTTCCTCATGCCATTCTTCTGATACAAGTCCTCTCACCTTTTGGGAAGTTGCTGTTATAGCAGTGCACCTGAAGAGCATACAGGGCACTGACTTGTAGATCAACGTGATCATGAAGAAATTTCTGCATTACTGGCTTGAAAGAAAGTAGTAGTTGTTTTTCCTGCTCTAACTGTTCTTTGGAAGGAGCAGAGGATGAATCTGTTTCATCGCTGGGGGGGTTTACTTCACTAGAAATGTACTGTAAGAAGCTGGACAGAAAGAGGTCTTGTTAGAACCCAACAGTGAGTTTTCTTGCTCAAGAGACAACTCTTAGTCTCCTGCTTCTTTTCTAGTACATGAAACATTACCATATGCAGAAAACCATTCGTCTTACCTAGTCATTAAGATGTTCACAAATCCTTTATCTACATGAAGTTTGGGAGAGATGTTATCTTTAATCCATTTATATATGGTTTGAGGGGATGGATCCAACTTTATTTGCTTCAACAGTTCCTTCTCCAATTTGAGGAGTGGGAATAAGAAACTCAGTCCCTTTCCTTCCAAAATCTCCAACATGCGGTCCTTATTCTGATCAATTTCTGAAGAGACAAAGCCACCTGCATCATCTAATAGTTCATTTTACCAAGTTGTCCTGTCCAGAGAGCAGAGCTTCACAAATGATGTCCCCAAGTATGTAAGATCCATGTAGCAGAATAGAGAACCAACCCAGCAAATGAAAAAAACTCAACATACAGATCAAATGAAAGTAGTTAAATTATAAATCTCTTTTTATAGGTGAGATCTGTGGTAATGTTTATCATTATCTGAGCAGGACAATCAGACTGTCTGACCTACATAAATCCACTCAAGGTACCTGAAATCTCTAGATATAATATTAAAAAAACAAAACAAACAAGTCAGCATTCTCTTACCTGGGAGCATTTTCTGCATATTGACCTTGCTTTGTTGAAAAAGTTCTGTTAACCATTCTCGATCTTGTAATTTAGCTAACTGCTGAAGACAAAGTAGGAAGAGAGGAAAATGGGTGCCACTTTCTAGTGGTTGAGCTAGTTCTGAAATGCTCACCAGCTCTGAAATGATGGCACGAGCTGCAAACTGTGCTAAATAGGATTTCACCAAAGGGATGTCAACCTCCAGTTTGGGACACTGGTCCAATACATTCAGGAAAGCCTTGAAAGAAATATACAACAGTTTATCAGTTTTCAAATCTGAGTGGTAAGAGTTCTTACCACACAATCAGTAAAGTGTCCTACCTGCATGAAGTTGTCACTTGTGGCTATCCCTTCCTGTTTGAGTAAACTGATCAAAGAACTTGCTTTTTCTTTATCTTCATCGCTTCTATCTAGTGACAGGATGATTACTTTGCTTAACATCTCAGGAAGAAAGTGTTTAGGAGCCCTCATTTCTCTTACGCCATTGACAGCCTCATTTGCATTTCCACTATTTAGATATTCAGTCACAACAGTTTCCTGTGAAGAACACAAGTATCTTTAATGTATTCTCTATCTCAAATACAGGCTAATTACACTAAAATGGGATATTTGAAACTTACAGTTAGTTTAAGGAGTTCTTCCTTTGATGGTGGTGGCTTTTTGCTGGTCTTGGCAGGCTTTTCCTGGATAAGTGGTGGATTAGTTTTGAGACCAAGCTGAGGTGTCTGAAAAACAAGCAATGACAGACATTTTTTAAAAAGAGGACTATGAAGTTAGGGGGAAGAACACACTAAATTTAGAAAAAAGTCTTCAGATATCTTTAGAAAATGCTGTCCTACTATGGTCTGTACCTGTCCCAGAGGTGGTGTTTGAGTGCGTGGTGGTTGTGCACTAGGAGGAATCATAGTTATCTGGGGCTGAAGCTTTGGCACTTGATTTTTATTCATTAGGAACGACTGAGCAGGCCTCAGGCTAATCTGGAATTGAAAACAAAATATATCTAAATTAACAACATGCAGTTGGCGAACATATTAAATACAACATTCTAAAATCCTATACAGTGACAGAATCTAGGGAAACATTAAGCTTTTTGAAAAACTAAAGAAGGTACTCCACATTAACAGGTTTAATTTTTGGCAAAAAATTTAAAGATCTGATGCATACAGTAGTAAGACACTATTATAAATCTTACATTTATGAGAATTCTCTTAGAATTAGCATGACTAAAATATTCAAATAAAAAACTGCAAATTTAACTACAGTTTAGAAAATGCCTTGTTTTATTCTTAGTTAAATCACCCTTCTTACAAAGAAAGAAACCACAATATTTTGACAACCAGTTTTCTTGCTCTAACAGACTTTAGGAGACTTGCCCTCATATCTCATAATCTTCGCTCACAGGACGCTGGACATTCAAAGAAAGAAAAAGAAGTATAGAAAAGAGAGAAAAACGTCAAGAACTCCAGCATAAAGTCCTCTTAATAACGCATCTTTTTATAATCATCGGGCAATAAATTTCTGAACGGACAAACTATGGTATATAAGTAACATAGGCAAATGTACCTCATCTGCATTAAGCTGTCCTTTCTTAGAAAACCGAGGTGGCATATCCTTCGACTGTCCTTGCAGCTGGGATAAGAGTCCCTGACTCTGGTTATGGTAGAGCTGGCTTAGCCCCTATTTCAGAAAAGGAGAAAGAAAGTCTAGATAAAAAGGGGTCCATAAATTATGGTAATCAAGTACCAAAGGGATGAGCCAAGCCATAAAGTTAGTTTAACTGAATTTGCCCAGAGAAAGTAAAAGATGAAACAGGGAAGAATAAAAATCTAACCTAACTGTCAAATAAAGTGATGTGATTTTACTAATACTTTACTAATCTTAAGGATAAACATTTCAGTTTGAAATAAATGTTGCAGATAAGGTTTAGAAAACATGCACACTCCTAAAATAGTTTCATGTTTTAATAGCAAATGAAATCACATATATTGCAGAATTTAACATTTGTTGCCTAAACACTCAAATATTACTTACCTGGCTTTTCATAAACTTGCCTCCCATCTCTCCAAACTGCGATTGTGTGGGAGGCATGATGTGTCCCCCATGGCCATTGAAGAGTTGATTTGAACGATGACGTCCCATGGTGGGTGAAAATCTATCCTGGATAACTCCTGGACCAGTACCAATTCCGCTACCTTAAAATACATATACGGACAACTCTCAAAACTAAAGTTAACTGATTTTTTAGCTTAATGAAACCATTGTTTTTTCAAAATTACCTGGCATTTGTCCAAACATATCAGCAAGTCCTCCAAGTGGGTCCCTATCCATTTTCATCCTGGGTGGCATGAACGGTCCCTCCAGAAAGAAGTCACTTCTCATCCCTTGAGCCATAGGAGCAGGAATAAACACCCCTAGATCCTTTAGAAATGAAGTGAATAAGCACTTTTTGTCTCTGGACACTATTTCACTTAAAACTAAAATTCTTGCAACTAGCGGGGCAAACCTAGAATATTAAACCATAATTTATGTTATTTCTGTAAATAACTTCTTCCAAAAATGGCAGACAAGGCTGGGCATGATGGCTCACATCTGTAATCCCCCGACTTTGGGAGGCCCAAGCCTTGGTTTGCATGAGGTCAGGAGTTCAAGACAAGCCTGGCCAACATGGTGGAACCCTGTCTCTACTAAAAATACAAAAAATTAGCGGGGTGTGGTGGCGCACGCCTATAGTCCCAGCTACTGGGGAGGCTGAAGCAGGAGAATCACTTGAACCTGGGAGGCAGAGGCTGCAGTGAATCGAGAATGCGCCACTGCACTCCAGCCTGGGTGACACTGCGAAACTCCGTCTCAAAAAATAAAAAAATAAAAGTGGAAGACGAGACACTAAAAACATTAAGCTCCACCACTAAGATGAGACAGACCCCTCAAGTGTTTGGGGTGGGTGAGGAGGAAACCCATTCTACTCTACACACACAAAGTCTATGTGACAAACAAAACAAAACCCAATCTTACTTTTACTGCATCTTGACGGATTTGATTGATCGTCTTTGGTCCATTGTCAAGAAAAGCCTTGCGAGGAACCCAATGGTGTTCTCGCAACTCTACGGTATCCTTTAATTGAAAAATAATTTTATTTTAATATTCCTAAACCAAAAACTCAGCTTACCAACAAATTTAAAGAAACCAATATTACCTGCAGCAGGAAACGAATCCTTGCTGGCAATTCCTTACTTAACATCAAGGAGCACATTCGGGCAAAGTACTGATCCATTAAGGACTGATAAGAGAAGAATATATTCATTGGAAGAGCTAAAGCAAATGTGTTCAATTTACAGCTTTAAGACTTCTAAAATTATAACCCAGTTAATGGCTAAATATGGCAATCCCTTATGATGTCACAAAAACCAATAGCTTGATTTAAAGACAAACTACTTGTACTACTTTCATCAGCTACACACATACCTTGGCTCGTTCATGGTCTAATCTAGGTCCCACTGTCCTCATTATCTGACAGAGGCACTCCAAATCCTCTCCCATATCTTTGAGTTGGACTCTCTTCTTCTTTTCCAAAAGCTACAAGAATAAAAGGCCATGGTGACAAAGTTTTAGTTACTCTGGTTTAGGCGTAGTACTTTCTTTCCCTTTATGTTTGCACTAACTCATTCACAGTTCCTACAGAATCTAGTATAGGGCTTTCTACCAGTCTGGTTGATCAGTTCTAACCCTACTTTGTCAAACACACCACGTATTTCAAATTATTCTGTTTAGTAAATTTTGTTGCCCATCTGTATTTAACTAGTCAAACTCCCTCTTAGATGAATAATTGACTCATTTCCTCCAAATGACTGACTACATTCGCCTAACTTCCCTGTCACACTTACTGTTTTGATGCACTTATGAAGGATAGATTCGTGAATAAGATCAAGCTTGCCAAGCTCTCCAATGAATTTGATGTTTCCCAACATCTTGATCTTAGCAATGGCTCTCTGTTCCTCCTCCTCGGGGAGGAGGGGATTTTCACGCTTATCATAGACTGAAAAACATACCAATGAAGTAAGCCAACATTCAGAATTAAGCTGAATATATACAGTAGTACTTATTATCAGCTGTAAGTCTTACCATCAACATTTCTAGTTCGGTTTTCAAATTCATCTTGTAATTTGGAAATTAGGAGGCGTCTGAATGTCTGGAAAAGAAGACACTGTCATGCTTTATTAAGGAAATTTTTCAAGTCAACTTTAAAACAAGCAAACAAAAACTACCACTTACGGTGCTTTGCTTCTGTCCTGGTTGACCCTCTGCTGCTGGGCCATCAAAGTTTGGTGCATCTTCTGCCAATCGCAGACATAGCTGAGCATACAGTGAGCTATACTTTGGCTCTTCTAGGGCTTTGTCCACAATCTACAGAAAATGTCATTGCTTTAACTAAATATGAAAACTTCTCCAAGAACCCTTCCTTTAGGAAAAATACAACCACCTAAATGTTAGCTATTACAGTCTACCAAAAACGTCCAGTTATACAGATTTCATCTAGTCACATCCATCTCCTGGGAGTCAGAAAATGCCATGGATATCAAACTTTCAAGTCTACATAAACTGTCATACAATGCATTTCCAAGACCTAAATATGGTATTTTCCACAAAAGAAAAAGAACAGCTTGCTAAGCACTCCCATTTACCTCTTCAACCATACCATGAACTTAACAGTTACTTCTTCAATCTAATGCTACTAAAGTCAGTGGTTCTTTTTAATCACCATCAGTATTCAAAAATACATACCTATCTAACTCACACCTAAGGGTTTTAAGTAGTAATCCAAGTGTAAAAAAACACAACTTGAGTTTGTTAAACAGTTCCCTCTCCCTTTTGAGTTAAGCCAATATTTAAAACTTACCAGCAGTATGACCCCTTTAAGGATGAGTTTAGACTCTACACCCACATTGAGGAGCTCAAGGCATAGCTTGTCAAACTTTTCAGGAGTAAGCTTATTTAGTATGCTGGAGAAAAAGGAATTACATTTTAAGTGTTAGCTAATACACAGAATTTGAATTGAAAAACTGCTTTTAAATTATACTGATTTTTCTTCTAACTTGCTCCCTTTAAAAAATCAAGACATGTTTTCTTACTCATCTAAAACCAAAGGGATGCTGAAATAAACCTGTTATTTTAATTACAATGATTTGAATTGGACTGGGGGGTTCCCAGCTGTTTGACAAGAATCCTTTCTCACTTTCTCAAGGTTAGAGTGCAAAGATCTCATTATCAAGGCTAGACCATGAACTAAGACCATTATATTCCCTGCCTCACTGGCTTAAATAACATAGCACTTCCCTTAGTCAAGGGAAATGCTAGCACGACAGGATTATGGATTGCAATCCAATGGCTGAAAGCAACGGTAAGCCCCAAAATATGACGTGCTGTTCTTCAGTTCAAGATACATTTTTTTTTTTTTGAGACACAGTCTTGCTCTGCACCCAGGCTGGAGTGCAGTGGCGTGATCTTGGCTCACTGCAACCTCCACCTGTGGGGTATTCAAGTGATTCTCCTGCCTCAGCCTCTCTAGTAGCTGGGACTACAGGCGCCTGCCACTACGCCCGGCTAGTTTTTTATTTTTAGTAGAGATGGGGTTTCAACATGTTGGCCAGGCTGGTCTCGAACTCCTGACCTCAAGTGATCTGCCCACCTCGGCCTCCCAAAGTGCTGGGATTACAGGCATGAGCCACAGTGCCTGGCCAGTTCAAGATATTTTTTAAAATTGCTACCATGAGGATCCATTAAAACATACATACTCTGGGCATGAACCTTGCCTTCTTAGTAGTACAGCACACACACCAAACACAGCTAATCCATACTTCCCATCTTTTAGTAAAACAGACCTTGAAACTTACCCTCTTACTTTCCTGAAGATTGCATCATGTCGTTCTTTTTCGTTTGCGGAGTTGTTTGCTGCGGAGTTGTCATCTCGTCTAGTGCTTCGTGCAGGAATCCATTTCTGAGCGTTTTGCCCTGGGGTTTTCCCCAGGAACTCGCTGATTAATAAAAATCAGCAAAAACACTTATTGTCACACACCAAATGTTAAACATCATAAATTCTCTTACATAGAAAAAAGTAATTTAGGCTTTCTCGACTTCCCCTCCAAGAAAGCCAACTCTGGAGATTAGTGGTTCTGGAACAGTAGCGTCGATCAGAATCACCTGAAGGGCTTGTTAAAACAGATTGCTGGGCCCACCCAGTTTCTGCTTTCACTGGTTTGGGGTGGGGCCTAAGAATTTGCATGTCTAGTAAATATTCCCAGTATCAACACTGTGGAACCACATTTTGAAAATTAACATTTTTTTTAAGAGATGGGGTCTTGCTGTCTTGCCCAGGCTGATCTCAAACTCCTGGGTTCAAGCGACCCTCCCACCTTTGCCTCCCAAAGTTGTTGTTGGGATTACAGGTGTGAGCCACTGTACCGGCTGCCAATTAACACTTTCTAATGTTTTATTGACCATGTTGAGTGCGTACTACTTTACTAATAACAATCAGTAGGAATAATAGCTACTGATTTCAGAAAAAACATTAGTTAAAATAACCCAAAGAATAACGAAAAAAATAACAGTTTGAGAGTCTCAACTCACTTAGAAAATCTGGCTAAGGAATAATCAGGAGCTGATATTCTGTATTTAGGATACCCAACAGAAACCACGCCCCTTAAGATTAGGAGTCTTGATGGCTATTGCCTTAATTATACCGTCACATGGGAAAGACTTTTAATCTGTTAAATAAAGCTCACTGTTTTTTTTACATGTTTACCACACCTGTTGCCAGCAGTCTTGGGATAGTGCTGAGGTGCACCCCTACTTCCTCCTCCGCCCGAAGAAGCACTATTTAAAAGAAAAAAATTGTTTACTGTATCCCAACTATGTCTCACTCAAAAAGAATAAAGCATCTATTTTGTGTTTTGCTTTGCTTGTAGAGATGGGGGTCTCGCTATTTTGCCCAGACTGGAGCCAGGCCTGTATTTTAGTGCTTGTATATTATGCTACAAATAAAGACTGAACTCGGACCCAAAGGAAAGGCAAATAATCGATTTTATTTATTCTTCAGATGGCAGTTCTTAGAAGGCTGTCAATGAAAACTTAAGAACTTTTCAAATGAAAATTGCAGCCCATTAAGTCGGACTTATTTGCTGTGGTAACTACTTTTTGAGACTGGCCTTTTCAAAAGGATTCCCCAAAATAAATCTACAAGTACCTGAAACGAGAAGCACCCCCTTCTGCAATCGCACTCTCCACTTTGGCGGCTTGACAACGAAGAATCTTCAAAAGAATAATATTAATAGATGGGGTGGGGAGGGGAGGGGACAGGAGAAATGAAATACCTGGAACGAGAAAGAGCACCAAAATTAGACACTGCTAACATACAGATCTATAAGCCTTCATTCAATTACAACGTATTTCAGATCCTGGCACTGTCACTGCATTGCAGATCTGTAAGACTAACCTAAAATGTACTCAAAACACTGACAATTACATTTTGTTTAGCCACCTGGAAATTCCCCGATGTTCAAGGATGCAAAGAGACTTCGTAGAACACAAGAGCATTTTAAACGTCTCAGAACGAATCTTTTGAAAAAGCCACATTCTACTATCTTTAAAACTGAGCACTGAGATCAATAGAAAAGCCTAACTACAGACACGAGCAACATCACGTGGAAAATGTCTGCCCTAGGAATTTTTACTGCCTTGACGAGGCCAGCGACTAGATGAGGTCTCTCCGAAAGCTCTTTAGCAGTTTTCCCCTGTCCACCCTTTCGCCTCCTCCCCGTGGAGAGCTCGTGGAAAGACGCGCGAGAGGGGACCGGGTGTACCGGACTAGCACTTGCAGGCGGAAGACCAGGGCCACAACATGGCAGCAGGAACCTCCGCCCCGTTTTTCCCTTCCTGGGAACAAAAGAGCGGAGCATTCCTCCCACCCAGGCGCAAGTTAGGGAAGTGCTTCCGACAACCTCCCCGCGAGGCCGCGGGTCGCTCGGCGGGGAGGAGCAGCGGAGGCCGCCCCCGCCAGCCCGGCGCCCAGCTCTTTGTTCTCCAGGCAGGAAGGCGGCCTCCTGCCCACCCGCCGCCTCCAAGCGGGCCCCCTCCTGCACCATAAATCCCCCCGGGACTGACAACCGCCTCGCCACGGCCTCCTCTGCTGACAAAAGGGGCAGAAATCATCACTCTCTCTTTCCTCCCCGACGAAGCGCAGCCCCTGCCGACTGCAGGCCCTACACACCTCCCCGCCGGGAGGCCAGGCTCCGGGACACCTGCGGTTCCCTGGTCCCGCGCCAACGGTCTGGCCCTCCCTGCCAGCCCGCGTGCCTCCCGCCACGGCGCTAGCGGTCCGAGCCACGCTCCCTCGCCGTCCGAGCACACCCGTGCCTCGGTCCGCCACGGCCTCGTCCCTGCAGGCGTCGGCCATCCGGACATGACCGCACGGCGGTCTGGCCAACACTGACGTTTTCCTTCTACCCCGTCAGCAACAGGAAGAGAGAACAAAGGCCAAGACTTTCCAGGTGTCTGAAGCGCAGAGGAAATACTAAAAAAGGGTCGCCCCACCCGGCTCCGCCTGCGGCCGCCATTTTGTACCACTCGAGAAGAAGCGGCCAGGGACGGCGGCCATTTTAGAGCGCTCCACTCGGCGGCGGCAGCGGCTCCACTCACCTTCACCGAGAACTCAGCAGCTGCCACCGCAGCTGCCTCCTCAGGATCCGGTCGTCGGGGATAGGGAAGGGAGGGGAAAGGGGAACGGAAAACAAAAAAAAAGGGGGAGGGAAGGGGGAGGAAGAAGTCGGGGACGGCCTGAAACTCAGCTCAGAGGAGTCGCTGCTGCAGCCGCCACTCGGTACCCGCTGCCACCTCCATAGAGCTCCAACTCACTGCTGGCGCTAAGGCGTGTCTGAAGCCGAACTTATCACTCTTGGGGCAGCTGAACCCACCAGAGCCTCCCCGAATGGCTCCTTCGCCGCCCAATCAGCGGCCCGGTTGCCGTCTGCCACCAATCCGCGCAGGGCAGCGAGGAGGAGCCACAGGGCTGAGCTCGGTTGCGGCGCAGCCCCGCCGCAGTGCGCAAAGCCATATTCGCGAAGTCTCTGAGGCTGAGCCAGTGGCGTAAGGGGCGCCGAGCGCTGTCGAGATGAGGGTTGCGTGCGTAAAGCCGGAGAGCCCTTTTGAGTCTGCGTTGGTGTGGCTGCTGCTTCTTGCTCCAGTCCCTTTGTTCACTGAGTCCATATGCCATGCTCTAGTTGTATCATCCCCTTTTCCCTCGACCTCGTTTTCTCACCGGGAATATGGGAAGAAAACGCACCCTTACCTCCCCCGAGCCCTGTGCGTGGCGAGTGAGCATTGCTTTTCTTGGCGCCCCTTGGAGCTGTGGCTGCCCTCGCGTGCCTGGCCTCTCCCGGGGCTGGGCCCGTCGGGTTGAGGCCTGGAGCCCCCGGGCGCAGCGCCGGGACACTACCCGGCTCCAGGTCCTCGGCTTCGGCAGCCTTAGGGAACCCAGAAAGTAGTGGGGAGGAGGCGAGACGTGCGCCCGGATGCCAAAGGGGAGCTTCATTCAGCTCCTTATTGGCCCACCCCCTGCAGAGTGAATGAGAAAGGGATGAAAGGAAGGGGTTGATTTTCTTCGAACCGCACAGAAGAAGCTGCTTTTCCCATAGGAATGTCCGGCTGGCGGTCACCGAGGAAAACACCCTGTGTGTCAGACTTCCGCGGGTGTCTGGAGGATTTCGAATTGCTAGCTCCTGTTTTTTTGTGTTTTTTGTTTGTTTGTTTGTTTTAAGTGCACGTTAAACATTGTCAGTTGTGTATTTTCATTTTATTTAAGGTTCACCATAAGAAATAGGATTAAGCTTTTCAAAGCCGGCAAGTTGAACTATTTATACTTACCAGGTAATGTATTGATGAGTACCTTATTCCATCGTTTGCGACATTGTACCTATACTAAAATGGAGTCATACTTCCATAAACTTAAACAACAAAAATGTCCCCATCTCCATTTTAACATGTAGTACTTTTACAGTGTATAGTCAAAGGCAAGAATGTGTGTGTTTTGACATGAATGACTTTTAAAGTGTTCAGTAAGAGGCAGGATTTTCAAAGACCCAAACTTAACCTTTGATGTGTCAAAACAGCTCTTGGTATTAGAGCACCTGGTCCTTAATACAATTTTCCGGAAAATTGCAGTTTTTCCTACGACATTTAAATGTAATAGAAGGCTGTGGTGTGGCTCTGAAGGTTTCTAACACAATTCCAACATCTGTAGATCTTTGCTATAGAATAGTCACCATTCCCTACTTTACTGTTACTACACTTATTGCTATTAAATCAATTTTACTTGAACTTTAAAACTTGGAAGAGATATTCTAAAAAAAAAAAACAACTATTTTGGGGTGGTGGTGGTGGTGCAAGTTTTGTTTTAAATACAAGAGGTTTCACTTTGTATTTTTTTGGACCCTTCTAGCTTCATGATAACACGAGAATAATGTTTCTTTATAATTTCTGTAGGGCTTTAAGGTTTGGAAAAATGCATTAGTATATGTGATATTTTTACATAACTGGTTTACATTCCATATATCTGATAATGAACGAATACATTAGTTTACTAGGAAGAGTAGTATTCAAAAACTATTGTCTAGACTTCAAAGAGAATATTCACCTAGCCGTAAAAGTCGGATGTTCTTATAATTAAGACACTTAAAATTCAGTAATTAAAAATTTAAAAAAGGTTTTACTTAATATTTTATTTAATCTTTGCTAATTGGGAACCCTTTTGGTATGGGCTTTGCAGATATGAGTTTATGTGAGAAATTGACCTGGAAGGGAGTAACCTAAGGTAGAAAAAGTAAAAATATTGATAAAACAATCTTTCAATTACCTTTCTCTCACTTAAACAGAAAGATTTGAAGTTAAAATCATACCTGCAAAGCCCATTGCAGAAGGGTTCACAATTAGCAAAGATTAAATAAAAACATTAAGTAAAACCTTTAGAAAAAAAAAAATTTTTTTGAGACAGAGTCTCACTTTGTCACTCAGGCTGGAGTGTAGTGGTGTGATCTCTGCACACTGCAGCCTCCACCTCCTGGGTTCAAGCAATTCTCGTGCCTCAGCCTCCTGAGTAGCTGGGATTGCAAGCATGTGCCACCACGCCCAGCTAATTTTTGTATTTCTACTTGAGATGGGGTTTCACCATGTTGCCCAGACTGGTCTCAAACTCCTGACCTCAAGTGATCCACCCGTCTGGGCCTCCCAAAATACTGGGATTACAGGTGTGAGCCACTGTGCCCAGTGTAAAAAATTTTTAATTATTGAATTTTAAGTGTCTTAATTATAAGAACATCTAGCTTTTAGGGCTAGATGAATATTCTCTTTGAAGTCTAGACAATAGTTTTTTTTCAAATTGAAATATATTTAAGTGAGGGAAATAAACATTGAAACTTTCTAAACGTTTCCATCACGTCATGGATATATGAAAATTCAGTAGCACTTTTGGAGGCCAAGCTGGGAGGATTCTTTGAGCCCAGGAGTTGGAGACCAATCTGGGCAACATAGGGAGACCCCCCTGTCTCTAAAATTAAAAATTAAAAGATCCAGATGTGGTGACATGCATCTGTAGTCCCAGCTACTTGGGAGGCTGACATGGGCGAATCCCTTAAGCCCAGGACTTTGAGGCTGCACTAAGCCATGGTCACGCCACTGCACTCCAGCCAGGGCAGTAGAGTGGGACCCTGTCTCAAAAAAAAAAAAAAAAATGCTAGGCATGGTGGCTGATGCCTGCAATCCCAGCTCTTTTGGAGACTGAAGCAGGGGAGTAGCTTGAGCTCAGGAGTTTGAGACTAGCCTGGGCAACGTGGTGAAAACCCGTCTCTACAAAAAATACAAAAATTAGCCTGTGTCCCACATGCCTGTAGTACCAGCTACTTGGGAGGCTGAGGCAGTAGGATGGCTTGAGCCCTGGAGGTCGAGGCTGAAGTGAGCCATGATCATGTCACTGCACTCCAGCCTGGGTAACAGAGCGAAATCCTATCTTAAACACACACACACACACACACACACACACACACACACACACACACACACACACAAAGTCATTGTCTGGAATTTAGCTTTTAGTTCATTGAAAATTGAATTTTAAATATACCCACTTAAGTCTGCTAGTTTTCCACTTCTATCTTATCAGTTTTCTATAAGTCCTGACTAACTTGTTAACTCATATATTTTTGCCTTATTTTAACTAATCATGTCAAATGCTGGTTACTATTCTAACACATACTATTTTGGAAGCATCTACCATCCTCTCTGTGCTTATGAATTCCCTAATCATATACCTTCAGCCCAGATCTCTCACTTTACATCCAGTTCTGAATTTCCAACAGCCTTTTGCTCAGAGATGCAAACTTGAAGCCATAGTTTGAGCCACAGTAGTTTTAAACACTTGAATTTGATATTCACACAAATTTTTGCATACAAATCCAGATTTCCATCTTTTCATGAAAAATCTTAAAATATGGCAATACTGGGCCTGAAATTCTCATAGGGCAACATTCAAGCATAACTAAGTAGAACTACCTTCTCTCGATGTTTTGATTTCTCCACAGTTGCATCTGACTTGATTCACTCATTTATGTTCCCATCTGGCCTCTATAGCCATTTTGCTTTTTTGAGTTGTTTGCTCAAATTCAACAGATTCCATATGTAAACTGGTCATCTTCCTATGAGGAAAAGTAGTTAGACCAGTTGAGGTCAAATGTCTTCTCTACCACTTACTGTGTAACTTTGGGCAAATAATTTAATTACTCTTACTCAGTTTCTAAATCTGTAAAATCGGAATGATAGTAGTATTTATATGGTTGTTGTAAAGATTAAATGAGATAATATATGTAAGGCACGTAGGTTAGACCCCGACTTAGAATTTAATGTTAGTTTCCATATTCTCAATAATATTGATTAACCAGCTGTTTCACAACTACTTTAATTTTGTTAAGGATTCTATTATTCTTCTATGCTAGAAACTTGACCATATTTTTTTTCCTTTTGCTCAGATTTAATATTCAATCACTTACTGAATCCTGGTGCTACTTCTCTCTAAATGTTTCTTGCATTCATCTTCCTCCCTACAACATCATTGCATGTATGCTAATCCAGCCCTTACTAAACTTTTCTCCTGGATTATTGCAAAATTCTAGTTGATCTTCTGTAGTCTTTCCCTACTAGTCTGTATATTCCTGTTAGTCTTTCTTAAAATACCTTTTTTCAGCCAGGCGCGGTGGCTCATGCCTGTAATCCCAGCACTTTGGGAGGCTGAGGCAGGCAGATTACAAGGTCAGGAGTTATAGACCACCCTGGCCAACATGGTGAAACCGTGTCTCTACTAAAAATACAAAAAATTGGCCAGACGTTGTGGTGCGCACCTGTAATCCTAGCTACTCGGGAGGCTGAGGCAGGAGAATCACTTGAACCCAGGAGGTGGAGGTTGCAGTGAGTTGAGATCATGCCATTGTACTCCAGCCTGGGCGACAGAGCAAGACTCCGTCTTGGAAAAAACAAAAAAAAACAAAAAAACTAAACTAAATTTTAACATATTATTACCCTGCTTAAGAATCTTAGTGCTTCACTATTTTCTACATGAGTTGATCTCAACCTTGGCTGCACATTAGAATCACCTGGAGAACTTTTATTAAATAGCTCAGTGTCCAGGCTGCATCTAAGACCAGATAAATCTGAATCTTTGGTAGTGAGATCTAGCCATCAGTAGCTTTTAAAGCTCTCTAGGTGATTCCAGTGTGCAGTCAAGGTTTCAGAGCCACTGTAGCAGGTCAGAGCATTATAGAAAATTACAACATTTATAGCTGAAGCAAATCCCAGGAAAAGGAAACTGGGTTTTAAAAAAGATAAGGGGAGTTTCTCCAAGTAGGGAAACAGGTATTAGAACCCAGGGATCCCAGTTTATATGCTTTTACCTGGCTTTCAAGCCCTTTATATTCTGTCCCTACCCTACCTTTTCTGTTGGCCTTATTTTTTGCCTCTCCCAAACACCCAGTCTTCTCTTATGCAGCCAGTTAGGCTGGTATTGCTGTCCCTAAAAATTCAGTTCTAATACTTCATTGCTTGCAATTTTGAGGGTACCCTCATTTATCCCCTCTACTGATTCATTCGTGAAGTACAAAATGAATATTATAAGTGCCCTACTCAAAACCTCAGTAGCTCTCCTCTAACAATAATATCTGAACTTCCTAGTTTGGCATAAAAGGACCTTTATCATCTGGCTTCAGACTACTTTCCTATTCCTAGGTGTATCACTCCTTCATTCCTACAGTTATCCCTAATCTGGTTCTGTGGTACTCAAATTTTGCTCCATTGTTAAGATATATTTTGGCGATAAAGCCATTAAAACTTCTGATGGATTGAATATGGAAAATGAGAGAAGAATCAAGAATGATTCATAGATTTTGGCCTTAAGCAACTGGCAGGTAGTAAACAATGGAGGAAAAACTATTCTGAATATATTAAATTTGAAATGCCTATTAGATATTCAAAGGGACATTTCAATAGGCAATTCAAAATAGATGATATGCATCTATAGCTTGCATGGGAGGAAGGGTGGATCAGAGATGGAGATATGACCAATACCAGTGCTCTGTATTACATGTGACTACAATTTGGAGGTCTTTGTTCACTTGGCAGAAAAAGAAAGAAAGTTATTGAGTTTATATGCATAATACCTGTTTCCAAGGATCTCACAATCTAGACAAAAGATAAATACACCAATTATATAAAAGGCAGGGAAGGGTGGAATCAGTGCTAAACCAAAGATACCATAAGCTTTCATAAAGGGAATAATAGGGAGATGAGGCTGTGGCCATTCTTCCTTAAGTGCCAGAATGATGATTTGGGACTTGACTACACAGACAAAGTTCTTGAACTGATCAGAACTCTGATCAGTTTTAGTGTAAAGCCGATCAGTTTTAACTGATCCATGTACTGTTTTAGAAAAACTATCCTTATAGTTTGTGTAGAATGGATTGAACTGGGGTGTGGTGGTTCACGCCTGTAATCCCAACACTTTGGGAGGACGAGGTGTGTGGATTTCTTCAGCCCAGGAGTTCAAGACCAGCCTCGATAATATGGTGGAACCCCGTTTCTATAAAAAAAATACAAAAATAAGTCAGGTGTGGTGGTGCACCTGTGGTCCCAGCCACTCAGAAGGCTGAGATGGGAGGATCGCTTGAGCCAAGGAGGAGGAAGTTGCAGTGAGCTGTGATTACGCCACTACACTACAGTCTGGGCAACAGAGTTACACCCTGTCTCAAAAAAAAAAAAGAAAAGAAAAAGAAAAGGAGGGCAAACTTGGAGATAGGGAGATCATTAGTTAGAAGGCTAAATAATTTATTATTTTTATGGGCTTATTTTTATCTCCCTTCCAAAATCATAAGGTTCTCGATATCAAGTACTTCTCTTGTATTACCAATAGAATTATTTACCTACACAAGAGCTGAGAAAATATTTGTGCATATTATCTTGCTGCCATTTTATTTATTTTTTCCCTAGAATTTCCAACTGCCTTTACCAATTCAGCTCAGTCTTTGCTGGGTTCTCCTACTCTGTTTGACCTATAAATATTGAAGTACCACCAAGGATTTATTCTGGGTCTTTTCTTCCCTCTGAATACTTTTCTCCGAGGTAATTCATCAATCCTGTGACTTTAAATCCCATTTATATGATAAAAATTTCCAAATTCATGTCTCTATCTCTTATCTACCTTTCCCCCCATGCAAGCTATAGATGTATATCATCTGTATTGAATTGCCTACTGAAATTTCCCCCTGAATATCTAATAGGCATTTCAAGTTTAACATGTTCAGAATAGTTTTTCTCCATTGTTCACCACTGTCAGTTACTAAGGTCAAAAACCTATGAATCGTTTTTGATTCTTCTGTCCCTTCTATATTCAATCCATCAGAAGTTCTGTTGGCTCTATCTCCAAAATATATCTTAAACTGGTCCACTTCTCTTCATCTACATTTCTATCACTTTAATCTAACCACCATTCTCCCTAGCCTGGATTACTGCAATAGCCTCCTAGAACTCGTCCCTCAACTTCATCTCTTGCTGTCCAATACATTCTCTACCCAGAACCAGTAATCTTTAAAAAATGTAAATTAGATAATGCCACTTCCATGCCTAAAACCCTCTAATCATGGATATATATAATATCCACAATAAAATCCAAACTCCTTAGCATGGCCTATATGACCTTACATGATCTGGCCCTTGACTATCACTCTGACTTCAACTCCTACTATGTTCCCTTTGATCTCTATTCAGTCACACTGGCCCCTTTCTACAAATATGTTAAGCTCATGCAAAGCTTTCTATTCCTCAAGTATGCAAGTATGGCTATTTCTTTTTTTAAGTTCCACTGCCCAAAAGCTCTTATCCCAATTTTTTACAGAATGGCTTTTTGTGTGTGTATAATTTAGATTTCAGCTTGAATGGCCACCTCTCTAGAAAAGCCTTCCCTGATCATCCCTTGTAATGTTGTTTCCTCTTCTAGATACTCTATTACATTTCCCCTCTTAGTTTTTTTTTGTTTTTGTCTTTTCCATAGTCCTTCTTACTATCTGAAATGATTTTTTGCATTCATTCTTGTGTCTTGTCTGCTCACTGCATTAGGATGTTAAGCTGAATGGCAGCAGGAACTTTATCTGTCATGTTGTATTCCACAGATTTTTTAAAAAGATGACTGGCTTCTGGCAGGGCACAGTAGCTCATGCTTGTAATCCCAGCAGTTTGGAAGGCTGCGGCGGGTGGCTCACTTGAGACCAGGAGTTTGAGACCAGCTTGGCCAACATGGCAAAACCCCATCTATACTAAAAAATACAAAAATTAGCTGGGTGTGGTGGCACACACCTGTAATCCAAGCTACTTGGGAGGCTGAGGCATGAGAATTGCTTGAGTGTGGGAGGTGGAGGTTGCAGTGAGCCAAGGTTGCACAACTCCACTCCAGTCTGGGCAATAGAGCAAAGCTGTGTCTCAAAAACAAAACAAAACAAAAACACACACAAAAAACTTCACATTAAAAAGATGACTAGCTTCTGGATAGGGAATGTATTGGACAGCAAGAGATAAAGAGCTTAGAATAGTTCCTAGCATATACTAGGCATCATTAAATATTTATTGAATACAGGAATATACATTATCTCAATTGAGTCTCACTACAAACTATTTGGAGGAAGTAGAGATGTATTATTTCCCCCACTATATATATTGGGAAATGGAAAGTTTGGTGACTTTTCTAATGCAATTCGTTAATATGTGGCAGCATCTCATACTTTCCCAGGTACATCAAGCTCCCCCACCCCACAGCAACATGAATAGCCATAATGGGAATATTCCTTTCTTATCACTTTTGCATGAATAAGGTGCTTGCATTAGTTTCCTTTGGCTGCCATAACAAATTGCCACAAACTTGGTGGCTTAAAACAACCCAAATTAATTTTCTCACAGTTCTGGAGGTCAGAAGTCAAATCAAGGCATTGGCAAGGGTGCACTTTCTAGGGAGGCGCCAGGGGAGAATCCAACTCTTGCCTCTTCTAGCTTCTGGTGGCTGTTGGCATGCTTGGCTTGTGGCCACATCTCTCTGCTCTGTCTTCACATTGCCTTTCTGTGTGTGTGTGTGTTGTGTACATTCCTTGGCTGTGGCCACATCTCTGCTGTCTTCACATTGCCTTTCTCTGTGTGTGTCTGTGTGTGTGTTGTGCATCCCCAAACCCCCTCTGCCTCTCTAAGGATACATGTGATTGTACCCAGATAATCCAAGCTAAGCATCTCCTCTTAAGACCCTTAATTTAATTACATTATTTGCCATATAAAGTAATATTCCCACATTACAGGGATTAGGACATGGGCATATCTTTTCGGGGTTACTCATCAATTCAACCCACTACAGTGCTCATACTATTTTACTGCAGTACTAAATTCTCAGAACTCTATCTAATGGGCCAGTCTCTTTACTGTTTTATTGCAGAACTAAATTCTCAGAACTCTATCTAATGGGCCAGTCTCTTTTTATATGGCTCATCATTCATTCATTCATTTAACAAATATTTAGTGAGCACCTAATACATGCTGTGCACTGCTAGAAATAGGGTATATATTGATAAACAATAGTAAGCACTTTATGTGTGGGGTGAAAGAGGGTGTTACTAATAATTACATTGGGATAGCTGACATAAACCAGGACTATACCAGGCAAACCAGGTCCTGTGACCACCTTACTTATGATGCATGTTGTTAGGCCAGGATAATGAACTAGACCAAGACCCTGCCTGCTAGTATTTCTCCCTTTGCCATTTTTCTTTTCTAAGTCAAACATAGTGTTTAGTTTTTAAAGTTTTTAAATGAATAGCCTGCATAGTAGCATGATTGAAGTGATTTTACTGGACTTCATCAATATGTAGATCAGTTTTACCTTTGGATATTGGACTTGTAACCTGGGAGTAGAAGGCCCATTCCAGAGCAAAATTTTCTATACTAGATAGGCTAGAGACACACTTGAGCCTTAAGTAGGGGAGGACAACTGGTGCTTTTAGTTCACTGTACAGTTGACTCTTGAACAACATGGGTTTGAACTGCATGAGTACACTAATAAGTGGATTTTCTTCCACATCTGCTGCTCTTGAGACAGCTCCAATGAGGTCTTTGACAGCAAAACCAACCCCTCCTCTTCTTTCTCCACTGTAGCCTACTCAGTGTGATGACTACAAGGATAAAGATTTTTATGATGATCCACTTCCACTTAGCAAACAGTCAATACATTTCTCTTATGACTTTCTTGATAATATTTTCTTAAATTTTTTTTGGCTGGGAGCAGTGACTCACACCTGTAATCCTAGCACTTTGGAAAGCCAAGGCAGGAAGATCACTTGAGCTCAGGAATTCAAGACTAGCCTGAGTAACATAGTGAGACCCTGTCTCTACGAAAAAAATAAAATAAAATAAAAATTAGCTGGGTGTAGTAGCGTGCATCTGTAGTCCCAGCTACTTGGGAGGCTGAGGTGGGAGGATCACTTGAGTCCAGGAGGTTGAGGCTGTGGTGAGCCATGTGGTGAGATCGTGCCAATGTACTCCAGCCTGGGCGACAGAGCGAGACCTTGTTTCAAAAAAAAAAAATTTTTTTTTTACCTTTTTTTTAAGAGACGGACTCTTACTATTTTGCCCAGGCTGTTCTCGAACTCCTGGCCTAAAGCAATCCTCCCGCCTTAGCCTCCCAAAGTGTTGGGGTAACAGGTGTGAGCCATCACACTCAGCCCATTTCCTTTTTTCTTGCTTTATTGTTAAAAAATACAGCATATAATACATATAACATACAAAATATGTGTTAATAGATGGTTTATCAGTAAAGTCAACAGTAGGCTATTAGTAGTTAAGTGTTTGGGAAGCCAAAAGTTATACATGGATTTTTGACTGTGCAGTGAGGGATGTGTTGATGACCCCTAACCTCCACATTGTTCAAGGGTCAACTATATTTCATAATTCATTTAATTTAGAAAAAGTTAGAGAATGGGTGATGTTCATCTGTAACACTCCTGAAAGGTGACCAAGATTACTGGCAGCAACTTAACTGAGATAAACAGGCTTCAAGTTATGTGCAATACCCAGTGTTCCTTGCTTGCCAAATAAAAGCATATATGAATGCAAGGTACTGAGAATATTATTATAGGGATAATATTGCATCCACTCTCATTGATTGATTGATTGATTGAGACGAAGTCTTGCTTTGTCGCCCAGCCTGGAGTGGAGAGGCGCGATCTTGGCACACTGCAACCTCTGCCTCCCGGTTTCAAGCAATCCTCCTGTCTCAGCCTCCTGAGTAGCTGAGATTACAGACATATGCCACCACGCCCAGCTAATTGTTTTATATTTTTAGTACAGATGGGGTTTCATTATGTTGGCCAGGCTGATCTGGAACTCCTGGGCTCAAGTGATCTGCCCGCCTCAGCCTCCCAAAGAGCTGGGATTAAAGGTGTGAGCCACTGTGCCTGGCCAGTTTAATTTATTAATAAAATCATTTGCAAATTTTGTTTCTTCATAATTTTTATTAGTGACAATATTTATTTATAATATAACCCCATGGTGGCTCATACCTGTAATCCCAGCACTTTCAGAGGCTGAGGCGGCTGGATCACTTGAGGTCAGGAGTTTGAGACCAGCCTGGCCAACATGGTGAAACCCTGTCTCTACTAGAAATAAAAAATGTGTAGTCCAGCTACTCAGGAAGCTGAGGCACAAGAACTGCTTGAACCCAGGAGGTGGAGGTTTCAGTGAGCCGAGATTGCACCCTGCACTCCAGCCTGGGTAACAGCGAGACCCTGTCTCAAAATAATAATAATAATAATTTATAAACAAATGTAATCAAAATGCTAAAACAACACAGTTAAAGAATCACTGTTCTAGAAAATGCAAATTATTTACCTGGAATAGAGAAATGTAAGTGCAGTAAACCAAGTTTTTCATCTTGTTTCAAGGGGCAGAAAGCACATATCCAGAGCACAGGTTTAATACATTAACAATTGTTTATAAAATGATCAAGTTTACATTTTAAAGGATGCTTCCATATGCAGGGGAAATATCTTTATTTCCATTTTATGACTGAGGTTTGGAGAAACTAACTTACCTCTATCTTTTTCTTTCCCTTTTTTTTTTTTTAGAGACAAGGCCTTGCTCTGTTACACAGGCTGGAGTGCAGTGGTGTGATCATAGCTCACTACAACCTTGAACTCCTGGGCTCAAAGAATCCTCCGGCCTCAGCCTCCCAAGTAGCTAGGACTACAGGCACATATTACCATGCCTGACTACTTTTAAAACTTTTTTTTTTTCTAAGAGATAGGGTCTAGCTATGTTGCCCAGGTTAGTCTTGAACTCCTCACCTCAGCCTCCGAAAGTGCTGGGATTACAGGTGTAATCCCACCACACCCAGCCCCATATCTGTTTTTTAAACTTTTTTTCCAGTGATCTTTCCTTGACTTTATACTTTCTCTCTTAATAGAGCACAGAGTGAGCAGAAGTAAACAAAATAGACACTAGAAAAACACAGAAAAGATCAATGAAACTAAGTGATGGCTTTTATAAAAGCTAACAAAATCAATAAACCTTTAACTAGACTAGCAGAGAAAAAGAGAAGACACGAATAAAATCAGAAATGAGAAAGGAGACATTACAATTGATACAACAGAAATAGAAAAGATCATGAGGCTACTCTGAACAATTATAACCAACAAATTGGATTAACTAGAAGAAATGGATAATTTCCTTGACATATAAAACCTACCAAAATTGAATTATGAAGAGAAAGAAAATCTGAATTGACCAATAACAGGTAGGAGACTGAATCAGTAGTAAAAAGTCTCTCATCAAAGAAAAGCCCAGGACCACATGGTTGCACTGGTGAATGCTACCAAACATTTAGAGAATATTCCTTGTTTGAATATTTTTGATTAGTGATTCAAACTGCTTACTCATTATTGGTCTATTCAGATTTTCTATTTTTCATGGTTCAGTCTTCCTAGGTTGTATGTGTCTAAGAACTTAACCATTTCTTCTAGGTTATCCAATTTGCTGGCATGTAATTGTTCATAGTAGTCTCTTAAGATCCTTTGTGTTTCTGTGGTACCCATTGTAATGTCTCCTCTTTCATTTATAGTTATTTGAGTCTCCTGTCTTTCTTAGCCTAGATAATGCTTTGTCAATTTTCGTTTTTCAAAAAAAAATTTAGTTCACTGATCTTTTCTTTTTTCTAGTCTCTATTTCACTTGTGCTCTAATCTGTATTATTTCCTTACCTCTGCAAACTTAGTTTGTTCTTGTTTATCTAGTTCCTTCAGATGGAAAGTTGAGATCTTTCTTTTTCTTAATTAGGTATTTATCGCTGTCACTTTCCCTCTTGAACTCCTTTTGCTGCATCTCATTTGTGTGTGTGTGTGTGTGTGTGTGTGTGTGTGTGAGTGTGTGTGATAGATCTCACTCTGTTGCCCAGGCTGGAGTGCAGTGGTTTGATCTTGGCTCACTGCAACCTCCGCCTCCCAGGTTCAAGCAATTCTCCCACCTCAGCCTCCCAAGTAGCTGGGACTACAGGTGCCTGCCATCATGCCCGGCTAATTTTTGTATTTTTAGTAGAGATGGGGGTTTCACCACGTTGGCCAGGCTAGTCTTGAACTCCTGACCTCGAGTGATGTGCCAGCCTTGGCCTCCCAAAATGCTGAGATTACAGGCATGAGCCACTGCACCTAGCCACATCCCATAAATTTCGGTATGTTGTGTTTCCATTTTCATTTGTCTTAAGATATTTCTGATTTCTTCTTTGACCCATTGGTTGTTCAGGAGTGTTAATTCCACATACTTGCAAATTTTCCAAGTTTTCTCCTGTTACTTATTTCCAGTTTCATACCAGTGTGTGAAACCTTTCCTTGATGTGGTAATAGATGTAAATACACACATATGTTTAGGTTTCCATCTATGATTCCTGGCTCATAACTCCCAGAGTCCTTGTTACAGTCTTTTGTTACAATGTTGGTATGTTAGGCCTCTCTGACTTTCTCCAGTGTTCCTTTCACCTGCCCCAAGGCAGGTCTGTAATCTGATTGTGGGTCATAAGACCACCATTCCAGAGAGGGTCCCATCCCATACCCTGGGGGAAGGAATGCTAACGTCATGAAGCTTCTATAAAAAGCCAGGATGACTGGATTTAGAGAGCTTCTGGATAGCTGAACACATGCAAGTTCCTGGAGGGCAGCTCGCCCAGGGAGGGCATGGGAGTTCTGTGCCCCTTCCCCCATACCTCACTCTGCGCATCTCTTCATCTGTATCCTTTGTATAAAATAAATTGGTAAACATGTTTCCCTGAGTTCTGTGAGTCACTATAGCAAATTAATTGAACCCCAAGAGGGATTGTGGGAACCCCAACTTGAAGCCAGTTGTCAGAAGTTCCAGAGGCCCTAGACCTGTGACTGGTGTCTAGCAGTGTTGGGAGAGGGAAAGAGGACAATCTTGGGGGTGCTGAGCCCTTACCCTGTGGGATCAGACACTATTTCCAGGTAGATAGTGTTGGAATTGAATTGGAAGACATCCAGTCAGTGTTTGTTGCCAAACTGATTGCTTGCTTGTTGCTAGGGAGAAATCCCCACATAGTTTGGGGTCACAGAAGTCTTCTGTGCTGATTGATGGTTCTTGTGCTGGCATGAGAGCAGAGAAAAATCACAGTTTGAGGGTTTTTCCAAAACACTTGGCTATAAAAACACACTGTTCTGGTTGACAGTTACATTTTATTGTGACTGATTAGATAAAAGGTGGAGAAAAAGAGAACATTTGTGAACCAACAAGGAACTCAAAACAGAAAGCAAAAATACTACGGTAAAACAATGTCACCCAATGCTGTCTCAGAGACTAATCTTGGCCCTAGAGCACTGCACATCTCCATTATCACATTTCTACAGTGGAGCCTAGGGCCTCTAACTACTTCCCTCCCTTAGAAGAGAAAGTGCCTGTCAGAATATACAAATATACAAATATCCCTCCGTTTTGGGGGGAGAATGGTAAACCAAACAAAGAACTGTCTTTTATTTTTAGTTAATTCACTGTATCTTTTTAAATTCTTTTTTCTGTCTCAAGCATCATTTTTACTAGAACTTCATGTTTTTTTAGATAGTGTTCTTATTCTTTTCTGGACAGAACATTTTAAAAGTTTGTGTCTCCTTTTTGCATTCTTTCACCGTGATCACAAGTCAGATATAAAATCCAGCTGGATCTGGCTAACAACTGTTGAGAAACGGACTTAAATGAAGACATTTCAATGGTAAATTCAGTGATGTCTTTCTGGTTACAGCTCACCTTTCTACATTTATGTGTAGCCCAAAGGCAAACACATATATACTGACAAACCACCAAAACAAAACCAGAGTAGGGGCAGGGGGCAGGGGCTCACGCCTGTACTCAAAGGGATACCAAGATTGGAGGAAGGCTTGAGCCCAGGAATTTGAGGCCAGCCTGGGCAACATAGCAAGACTCCGTCTTTACCTATATATACACATGTATTTCATATAAATATAAAAGCCAGATGGGGGTGGAACAGAGTCATCATTTCAAGGTCTGAAGTTATGATTTCTGAGAACTTGGAGAACTGAGAATTTAGGAAAAAGATAAGGTATGCAGGAAAATAGGAAAAGATATAATTTTGACAATCTGATAAGGGAGACAAAGATGATCATGATTGATATTTACAGCATGTGCTTCTGATCTTTTGAAGAAGAGAGAATATAAGATAATATTAGAAATCAAAGGGCAAATGTTCTTTCTTGCATTCAAGAGTCAATAGAGGCAACAGTAAAGAACTACTTTTTTTAAGAGATGGGGTCTAGCGATATTGCCCAGCCTGGTCTTGAACTCCAGGGCTCAAGCAATCCCCTCACTTCAACATCCCAAAGTGCTGGGATTACAGACGTGAGCCACCTCATCCGGCCTATAAATGATTATTTAAATAAAAAGCTACTCCTTTGCCATCATT
Source organism: Gorilla gorilla gorilla (assembly GCF_029281585.2). NCBI lineage: Eukaryota > Metazoa > Chordata > Mammalia > Primates > Hominidae > Gorilla > Gorilla gorilla. The sequence goes on from NC_073233.2 coordinate 17,213,113, forward strand.
ACTATCTATAAACCAAATGTTGCTCATTGAAGTCAGCATTAGTTTTTGCTTCATCTCTATGTTCTTCCCAGCATAGTGTGTGATACATTATGGTCATTCAATAAACATTTGTTAAATTATTAGGGTGGTAGAAGTGACGTGGGTCTCTCTCCAACAAGATCATGGGTGAACTCATAATCAATAAACACTAAGTGCTTACCGTCTTTTATACTTTTCTAAGTGTTTTACATGTATACACCACCACAGGAGATGGTTGATATTACCATTCTCTCTTTATAGACAAGGAAGCTGAGGCACAGAGAAATGAGTACATGACAGAATTGGGATTTGAGACTAGGCAGTATGGGTTATAGAGCCTATATGCTATACTAGCACTCATACGATCTCAAGTCAATCAGAAAAATGCCCCAGGATAACTCCACAATACATTAAACCAGAGCTAGATATCTGCCCGACCCAAGAACCAAAAACAGGAAGTGTCACACTAGGCTGGAGAGTCACTATACATGTATAAAGTGGCAGTGGGCTAATAGTAAGCCAGGAATCAGGTAGGGCCTCTGCTAGCCTGTAGACTGGGGCAAACTCACTCACCAATACCCAAAGCTTGTTTAGTGGATATGGTACAGTAGATTTCAGAAGATCTTAAACCCTTGGCTGGGTGCCTTTATGCTGTGCAAAAATTGCAGAGAGTGTAAGCAAGAGCGAGACCAAGAAAATGAGGAGGAGGAAGAGAAAGATTAAAAGCCAAGGACAAAAACAGGCATGGGAGATGGGGGTGAGGAACAGATGGATCCAGAAGGCCAAGTTCAGAAATTGATAAATCAATTGTGGTCACACCATGCTTCAATCAAGAGAATTTTAAAACTTCCCCCTAACTCCACCCATCAAATCCTGCTCCTAAAAAGCCTGTTCCTTTTGATCAAAGGAATATAAATACTGACAAGTAACAATAAACGTGGCCTATTATTTTTATTTTTCACTTATCATTTTTTTAGAGACAGCATCTTTCTCTGTTGCTCAGGTTGGAGTGCAATGGCATGTTCATAGTTCACTATACCTTCAAACTCTCAGGCTCAAGGGATCCTCCTTCCTCAGCTTTCTGAGTAGCCAGGGCCACAGGTACACGCCACCACACCCAAACTGAGAATATGCCTTAAAAGAAAAAAAAAAAGAAAAGAAAAACACCTCTCTGTTAACGGTCTGAAAGCTTGTGTCTCCCCTAAATTCATACGTTGAAATTCTAACCCCCAAGCTGACTGTATTAAGAAATGGGGGCCCTTAGTGGGAGGTAATTAAATCCTGAGGACAGAACCCTCATCAATGGGATTAATTATCTCATGAAAGAGGCCCGAGGTGCTTGTTTGCTCCTTCTGCCATGTGAGGGTACATCAAGAAGGCACAATTTATGTATCAGAACAAGGGCCCTCATCAGACACTGAATCTGTTGGTGTTTTTTTTTTTTTTTTTGAGATGGAGTCTCACTCTGTAGCCCAGGCTGGAGTGCAGTGGCATGATCTTGGCTCACTGCAACCTCTACCTCCCAGGTTCAAGTGATTCTCCTGCCTCAGTCTCCTGAGCAGCTGGCATTACAAGGCGCCCACCACCATGCCCAGCTAATTTGTTTTGTATTTTTTGTAGAGATGGGGTTTCACCATGTTGGCCAGGCTGGTCTCAACTCTTGACCTCAAGTGATCCACCCACCTCAGCTTCCCAAAGTGCTGGGATATAAGTGTGAGCCGCAGGCCCAGCCTGTTGGTGTTTTTATTTTGGATTTTCCAGCCTCCAAAACTGCCAAAAATAAATTACTGCAGCTTAAAAGCTACCTGTTTTATGGTATTTTGTTATAGCAGCCTGCACAGACTAATGCACTTTCAAACCAATCCTTTATAACAGAGACTAGATTAGCAGGTGGAGTAATATATTGATATATGAAATTTAGCTTGACTTTAATTAAAAATTTTTAATTTGGCATAATAATCTCTCCAAGGGAGATTATTAGGAAGAAATGGTACTGATTAGACAAAAGTAGTACACAATTTTTTCCTCATTGACTAAAGATGCTTGCCATTTTCATTGGTCCAACTACTACAGATAGATGCACAGAAAGATAAACTGCTAATAGGGCCAAGGAGAAGAGTAAGAACAACAGTTCATCCAAAAAAAAAAAAAAAAGGCCCATCATCCCATTCATGTGCAGTTTCTCCCAGGACTTACATACCTGAGACCTCAGGGAAGAAAGGGGACAAGGGAAGAAAGGGGACAAAGGAAGAACACACTAGGTGAGTGGCAACATCGAGTAGGATGTGGAACAGACATCATGAGCCTGGGCATTAATCAGTATGTGTCAGAACAGAAAGCTATACTTAAAAAAATAAATTTTATTAAATAAATCTGTATTTTTGAAATTTGAATTTTCTTTTTTGTAGTTTGTTTAACTTCCTTTTGGAACCCATTACGTTTTAATAAACTCACTTTGAAAAAAATCTCAAATACACTAACAAGGGAAATACATTTTGTTATTTACAAATATGGGCCAGGGAGAAATGTGAGACAGTATAACTTGGGGCCAGGCACAGAGTTATTCATTTATTCAATAAATATTTACTGAATGCCTACTATGTGCCAGGCATTATGCTAAGATGCTGGGGATATACCTAGTAATGAAGAAGGAAGAAATTGTCTCTGCCTACATGTAACTAAAAGTCCTTGGGAGAAGAAAGATAGTGAAAAATAAATCCAAATGCGATGTGTTATGAAAGAGGAAGTATAAAGTGCCATGAGTATGAGTGGAAAGGGCAGTTAAAGGTGAGCAGAGGAGCAGCTCTCAGTGGAAAGAAATCAAAAGCTAAGATAAAAACCAGTAACACTCTGGATGGGTGGGAATAGATTGAAATCCATAAAGCCAAAGAGATTTTAATTAGTTGACTTCAAATAGGTTGAATATTTCAGTAAGGTAAGGACTCTATTCTTTTTCTTTCTGGGCCTTTGTCCAGAGAGTGGGAAAATTTTGAAATATTTGGTCTGAATCCAGGTTTTAAAAATTATTTTTATGGATTGATTAATATTATTATACACAACAGGACTACAGAATGTAGGAGGTGGGGTAACTGTCCCCAAAAGAGGTCATAGCCTTGTTGGAGAGACAACATATAAACATAGAAAAAAATAAAAGAGGTCTCTTAGGAGACTATAAATGATTAAAGCCTTAATGAAGGCAGAGGAAGAAGTTTCTATGGGCACAAATAATAAGTAATGATGTCTTGCTAGAGATGTCCTATTTTAGAACTTATTGGTGAATTATGACATTCTAAGATAGGCCTAAGTGTACAAGACTTAGGTCTAAAATTAGGCATTAGAAACTGCCTCCCTGCTTGGCCTGGCTGATGGCAGAGGGAGGTTCAGCAATACAGGGGAGATTCAGTAGCCAAAGATGGGTTCATCTATAGCTATGATGAGATAAACAGTTGACACCAAGATTATACATTCTGGTGTCTAGAAGGTGGATCTTCGTGTATTCATCCATTCTCACACTGCTATAAAGATACTACCTGAGACTAAGTAATTTATAAAGAAAAGAGGTTAATTGACTCACAGTTCTACATGGCTGGCGAGGCTTCAGGAGACTTACAATCATGGTGGAAGGTGAAGAAAAAGCAAGGACCTTCTTCACATGGCAACAAGAGAGAGAAGGGTGAGCAGGGGAAATGCCAGATGCTTATAGAACCATCAGATCTTGTGAGAACTCATTCACTATCACAAGAACAGCATCAGGGGGAACCACCCCTATGATCCACTCACCTCCCACCAGGTCCCTCCCTTGACACATGGGGATTATGGGGATTACAATTCAAGATGAGATTTGGGTGGGAACACAAAGCTTCCATATCATTCCGCCCCTGGCCCCTCCCAAGTCTTTTTCTCTCATTTCAAAACATAATCATGCCTTCCCAACAGTACCTCAAAGTCTTAACTCATTCCAGCATTAAACCAAAAGTCCAAGTTCAAAGTCCCATCTGAGACAAGGCATGCCACTTCTGTCTAGTAGCCTGTAAAATCAAAAGCAAGTTAATTACTTCCAAGATACTATGGCGGTATACGCATTGGATAAATACTCCCATTCCAAATGGGAGAAATTGGCCAAAACAAAGGGGATACAGGCCCCCATGCAAGTCTGAAATCCAGCAGGGCAGTCATTAAATCTTTAAGCTCCAAAAGGATCTCCTGTGACTCCATGTCTCATATCCAGGTCATGCTGATGAAAAAGGTGGGCTCCCATGGCCTTGGGCAGCCCTGCCCCTGTGGCTTTGCAGGGTATAGCCCTCGCCCTGGCTGCTTTCATGGCTGGCATTGAGTATCTGCGGCTTTTCCAGGCTAATGGTGCAACCTGTTTGGAGGATGGTGGCCCTCTTCTCATAGCTCCAATTAGGCAGTGCCCCAGTGGGGACTCTGCATGAGAAATCCAACTTCACATTTCCCTTCCACACTGCACTAGCAGAGGTTCTCTGTGAGAGTTCTGCCCCTGCAGAAGACTTCTGCCTGGACATCTGGGCATTTCCATGTATCCTCTGAAATCTAGGCAGAGGTTCCCAAACCTCACTTCTTGTTTTTCTGTGCACCCGCAGGCCCACCACCACATGGAAGCTGCCAAGACTTGGGGCTTGCACCCTCTGAAGCCATGGCCCAAGCTGTACCTTGGCCCCTTTCAGCCACAGCTAGGACGAAGGGTGCGAAGTCCCAAGGCTACAAACACAGAGCAGCAGCGGGGCCTGGCCCACAAAACCATTTTTTCCTACTAAGCCTCCAGGTCGGTGATGGGAGGGGCTGCCATGAAGGTCTCTGACATGCCCTGGAGACATTTGCCCCATCGTCCTGGCTATTAACATTTGGCTTCTGGTTACTCATGCAAATTTCTGCAGCTGGCTTAAATTCCTCCCCATAAATGGTTTTTTCTTGTCTACTACATGGTCAGCTGCAAATTTTCCATATTTTTACACTCTGTTGCGCCCCGCTTTTTTTTTTTTTTGAGATGGAGTCTCACTCTGTCACCCAAGCTAGAGTGCAGTGGTGTGATCTCAGCTCACTGCAACCTCCGCCTCCCAGGTTCAAGTGATTCTTGCACCTCAGCCTCCAGTATAGTAGCTGGGATTACAGGCACCCACCACCATGCCTGGCTAATTTTTGTATTTTTCACAGAGACAAGGTTTTGCCATGTAGGCCAGGCTGGTCTCCAACCCCTGACCTCAAGTGACCCACCTGCATTGGCCTCCCAAAGGGCTGGGATTACAGGCATGAGCCACTGCGCCTGACCCCCTTTTAAAAATAAGTTCCAATTTCGAATTATCTCTTTGTGAATGTATAAGACTGAACACTTTCAAAATCAACCAGGTCACCTCTTGAATGCTTTGCTACTTAGAAATTTCTTCTGCCAGATGCCTTAAATCATCTCTCTCAAGTTCAAAGTTTCACAGATCTCTAGGGCAGTGGCAAAATGCCAGCAGTCTCTTTGATAAAGCATAGCAAGAGTGACCCTTTGCTCCAGTTCCCAAGAAGTTCCTCATCTCCATTTGAGACCACCTCAGCCTGGACTACATTGTCCACATCATTATCAGCATTTTGGTCAAAACCATTCAACAAGTCTCTAGGAAGGTTCAAACTTTCCCACATCTTCCTGTCTTCTTCTGAGCCCTCCAAACTGTTCCAACATCTGCCTGTTACCCAGTCCCAAAGTCACTTCCAAATTTTCAAGTATCTTTATAGCAGTGCCCCAAACTCTTGGTACCAATTTACTGTATTAGTCCGTTCTCTCACACTGCTATTAAGAATATTACCCGGACGGGCACGGGGGCTCACGCCTGTAATCCCAGCACTTTGGGAGGCCGAGGTGGGTGTATCACAAGGTCAGGAGATCGAGACCATCCTGGCTAACACGATGAAACCCCGTCTCTACTAAAAATACAAAAATTAGCCGGGCGTGGCGGCTTGCGCCTATAGTCCCAGCTGCTGGGGAGGCTGAGGCAGGAGAATGGCATGAACCTGTGAGGCGGAGGTTGCAGTGAGCTGAGATTGTGCCACTGCACTCCAGCCCGGGAGACAGAGCCAGACTCCGTCTCAAAAAAAAAAAAAAAAAAGGATATTACCCAAGACTGGGTAATTTATAAAGGAAAAAGGTTTAATTGACTCACAGTTCCACATGGCTGGGGAGGCCTCAGGATTTACAATCACGGTGGAAGGTGAAGAGAAAACAAGGACCTTCTTTGCATGGCAGCAGGTGAGAGAAGAGTGAGCAGGGGAAATGCCAGATGTTTACAAAACCATCAGATCTCTTGAGAACTTCCTCACTATCACAAGAACAGCATGGGGAAAATTGCCCTCATGATCCAATCACCTCCCATTGGGTTCCTCCCTTGACATGTGGGGATTATGGAGATTAGAGTTCAAGATGAGATTTAGGTGGGAACACAAAGCCTAACCATATCACTTGGATTCCAGAATGTTGGGATGAAAACTTCCCTTTCAGCAGAAGGCATATAGGAATGAGTTGTCCTTGAGACAATGATCAAGACAAGAAAGCTATTCTGGGCCAGTGGAACAGGAAAGATACACATTTAGTCTCATGCAAGGGAAGATAAGAAAATCTACTCAAATAAGCTTCTATCAGGGATCTGAGGTGCAACTGTGTCAATATATAGGACATAGTGTATCAACATGTATAGGAGATGAGCCAGATAAGCTGGAGTAGGTAGAAACAGGAGACGTGAAGCTTCACCTCCTTTGGCTTTCAGCTTATTAGTATTATGCAGCTGGACTAGATAAACTCTTATGTTCTTTACAATTCCAAAATTATATTTATGAGGTGGAGGAAGACATTTTAATAATCGTATAAAGTGTCTACTATGTGCCAGGTACTTTCATACACTATCTCACATTATCCTCACAACTTTGTGAGGTTAATTATTACTATCCTAATAGTATAGCTGAGGTTTAGAGGCATTAATAACTTACCCATGATTATATAGCTAGCAAGTGGATAAGCCAAAATTCAAACACAAATTTGTCTGATACCCAAATCCTTAATCTTTCCAATCACCATGGTATTTTCTAAGATGTGATAAGAAATGATGTGGAGGAAATTTCAGTTTCAGCCAGGGGTTGAGTGAAGGCAACGAGTTGCATCTGGCAGAAAAAGGGAATCATGCAAGGATGAGTCTTTACTTACATACATAAAGGTTCTTAGTAAGTATTAATACAAATTCATAAAATAGTATTGTGTTGGCCGGGCGCGGTGGCTCACGCCTGTAATCCCAGCACTTTGGGAGGCCGAGGCGGGCGGATCACAAGGTCAGGAGATCGAGACCATCCTGGCTAACACGGTGAAACCCCGTCTCTACTAAAACTACAAAAAATTAGCCAGGCATGGTGGCAGGCACCTGTGGTCCCAGCTACTCGGGAGGCTGAGGCAGGAGAATGGCGTGAACCCAGGAGGCAGAGCTTGCAGTGAGCCACGATCATGCCACTGCACTCCAGCCTGGGTGACAGAGCAAGACTCCGTCTCAAAAAAAGAAAAAAAAAAATAGTATTTTGTTTGTGGCATTGCATTTGAGGGAGGCACTGGTAAATGCTGGGTATTCTAAATATGAATAAAATTTTATCTCTGTTTTAAAAGAACTCTCAATCTGATATAATCAATTCTACTAACCAATTCTATAGTACAATATTTGATCTGAACAAAATGTTTTGAGAGCTGTGGACTGATGCTCAATCCATTTCTAATCTGCAAAAGCTGGAAAGCTAACAAGTGACATTTACCAGAATCCCTTTCAGTGAGCATTTCTGCCATGATTTTGTTCAGTACATCTTGTGAAAAATGAATTCAGAACCGAGTCATGTCAGGAGAGAGGAAAGATGCATGGACTCTAATTTGCTATGTGGATTGGCAGAGGTGATTTGTATGATTCTGGAGCAAGTAGTTTCCTATAATAGCAGCAGCAGAAGAGGTAATAAGTTGTGTAGTGAGCAAAAATGGCAGCAGATTCCTACAGCAATGGTGGCATGAGCTATTCTTTTCTCTCTCTTTCTTTCAAGACAGGGTCTCACTCTGTGGCTCAGGCTGGAGTGCAGTAGCACAATCACAGTGCACTGTAACTTCAACCACCCAGGCTCAAGTGGTCCTTACGCCTCAGCCACTGGAGTAGCTGGGACAACAGGTGTGCCCCAACACTCCTGGCTTTTTTTTTTTTTTTTTTTAGAGATGGGATCTCACTATGTTGCCCAGGCTGGTCTCAAACTCCTGGGCCCAAGCGGTCCTCCTGCCTCAGCCTCCCAAAGTTTTGGGATTACAGGTATAAGCCACTGTGCTAGTCCAGTGGGAGCTTTTCTAATCATGGTAGAAAGAGTTGTGAGTGGTGGAAGTTGTGAGTAGTTGTAAGTGGTGGAAGGTGTTCCAAGGAGTTGGACCTACAGCTTTGCTCCTCTAGTCCTTTCAGTAGTTTTGTACACACTCAATTCCTTGCTTTAAATCCCTTTATGCTTAAACTTGGCCAGATTCTCTGTTATGCAACTGAACATGGATTGATGCAGAAATAAGAAAAGTTGTAAGCAATAAACTTTCCACTTGTATCTGAAGGCAGTGAGGAGCTTGTTACTATTAGAGAAAACTTGGCTGGGTATGGTGGCTCACACCTGTAATCCCAGCACTTTGGGAGGCCAAGGCAGGTGGATTGTATGAGGTCAGGAGTTTAAGACCAGCCTGGCCAACATGGCAAAACCCCATCTCTACTAAAAATACAAAAATTAGCTGGGCATGGTGGCATGCGCCTGTAATCCCAGCTGAGGCAGGAGAATCGCTTGAACCCGGGCGGTGGAGGTTGCAGTGAGCCGGGATTGCACCATTGCACTCTGGCCTGAGCGACAAGAGCGAAACTCCATCTCAAAATAAATAAATAAATAAATAAATATTTTTTAAAGAAAGGATCATCTCTGGTCATCTGGAATGAAGTGTCTATTAAAGTCAAGGCTTTGGGGCTGGGTGAAGTGGTTCATATCTGTAGTCCAGGGCTTTGGGAAGCTGAGGTGGGAGAAGTGCTTGAGGCCAGACGTTTGAGACCATCTTGGGTAACACAGTGAGACCCCCATCTGCATGAAAAAATAATAATAGGCCTGGTGTGGTGGCTCATGCCTGTAATCCCAGCACTTTGGCAGGCCGAGACAGGTGGATTGCTTGAAACCAGGAGTTCAAGACCAGCCTGGCCAACATGGTGAAACCCCGTCTCTACTGAAAATACAAAAATTAGCTGGGCATGGTGGCATGCACCTCTAATCCCAGCTACTTGGGAAGCTAAGGCAAGAGAATTGCTTGAACCCAGGAGGCGGAGGTTGCAGTGAGCTGAGATTGTGCCACTGTATTCCAGTCTGGGCAACAGAGCAAGACTCTGTCTCAAAACAATAATAATAATAAAATTAGCCAGGTGTGGTGGCATGTGCCTGTAGTCTTAGCTACTTAGGAGGCTGAGGTAAGAGAATCGCTTAAGCACAGGAGGAAGAGGCTGCAGTGAGCTATGACCACACCAGTGCTCTCCAGCCTGGGTGACAGAGCAAGACTATATCTGAAAAAAAAAAAAATTTTTTTTTTTTTAATTTGAAAAGTAAAAGGCAAGGTTTTGGTGGACCAACTGGCTGCTGGGAGGGACTATTATGGAAGGTACAAGGAATATAAGGGCAGGGGTTGTGCTGGTTGCTTCTAACTGTGCTAGAAAAGTTAAAGAAAATTATAGGCCCAAGATTTCAAATTTTTAACTCAGCACTTCAGAAAACCAGGGATTTTCCATGATTGCCCTAAAAAATCCCATAAAGCCACAAGTCTAACACACCAAAAATTAGAAGCAGAATCTGATTCAGTAGGATGCTGAATTATGACCAAAGTAGAATTAATGATTTTACTTGATCTCTGATTGTGGAAGTTAGGGCAGCGACTGAAAAAGAGTAGGACTATAAAAATCATATCCTGTGCTCCCAAAATCTACTGAATGTCCCATGCCTACAGAAGCAGCCTGTTTACTCCTCTGATGAGGCTGGTCTTGCCTTTGCTGAAAACTGTATTAGTCCATTCTCATGCTGCTATAAAGACATACCCGAGACTAGGTAATTTATTTAAAAAAAAAAAGAGGTTTAATTGACTCACAGTTCTGCAGGGCTGGGGACACCTCAGGAAACTTAAAATCGTGGTGGAAGTGGAAGCAAACATGTCCTTCTTCACAGGCAGCAGGAGAGAGAAGAATGAGAGCCAAGCGAAGGGGGAAGCCCCTTATAAAACCATCACGATCTCGTGACAATTTACTTACCATCACAAGAACAGCATGGAGGAAACTGCCCCCATGATTCAATTATCTCCACCTGGTCCCTACAATTCAAGATGAGATATGGGTGGGGACACAGAAAAGCCATATCAAAAACCATATTGTGATCCTTCGGTAACGAGTCTCCAAGGCCCCAGTGATCTCCACTTTCTAGTATTAAATGACCTTATGTAGCCTCCTCCCATACTCAATAGGGTTGACCTGTGTAACCTATAGAATATTGCAGACATGATGGTGTGTGACTTCTGAGGCTATAGATATCATAATAGGTATTGTCATTTCTGCCTTACATCTGGAGAAAGCCAGATGCCATATTGTAAAGACACTACACAGAAGTTCAAATGGCATGGAACTGAGGCCTGCTACAAAGACCCAGCAAACTTGCCAAGTATGTGAGTGAACCATATTGAAAGCAGATCCGCCAGCCCCAGTCAAGCCCCAAATGACATCTTGACACCAACGTTATTAGATAACCTGAGCCAGAATCACCCCCCTAGGCCAATTCTAGATTCCTGACCTAAAGAAACTGTGTGAGATAATGCTTGTTATTTTCAGTTGCTAAATTTTGGGTAATGTGTCACACAATACAGATAATAAAGGTCTCATCTTGCACAGGGATGGCAATTTTCCTCTTCTCTATCCTATCTCCTATAACTAACTCCAGATTCGTATATTGAGTCAGATCCTCACATGCTGTAAGGCAGAGGTCCCCAGCCTGTTAGGATCAGGCTGCACAGCAGGAGGTGAGGGGCAGGTGAGTGAGTGAAGCTTCATCTGTATTTATAGCCATTCCCCATTGCTTGCGTGACTGCCTGAACTCTGCCTTCTGTCAGAACAGCAGCAGCATTAGATTCTCATAGAAGCACAAACCCTATTGTGGACTGCACATGTGAGGGATCTAGGTTGCATGCTCCTTATGAGAATCTAATGCCTGATGATCTTCACTGTCTCCCATTACTCCCAGATGAGACCATCTAGTTGCAAGAAAACAAGCTTAGGGCTTCCACTGATTCTACATTATGGTGAGTTGTATAATTATTTCATTATATATTACAATGTAATAATAATATAAAGTGTACAATAAATGTAATGAGCTTGAATCATCCTACCCCCACCCCTCCCCACCAATCCCCCATACTGGTCCATGGAAAAACTGTCTTCCATGAAACCAGTCCCTGGAAAATGTTGGGGACCGCTGCTCTAAAGGACCAACAATAAAGTAAATTTGGGAAGAGAAAGATTACATGTCAGAAGAATGGTAAGATTTTGCTAAACTGCATTGGCAAAAAGCTGGAGAATATATGCAGAAATAGACTCTTGAAGATGCAAGATCAAGGAAAAAGGAACATAATTTTGGATTGGGCTGAATGTATTGATATGAGAACATTTGTCTAAGATTCTGGTACTAGTTCAGGTAGCTTTGAGTGTTCTAGTTATGCTCGGTTGATTAATTAAAAACTAGACTCAACTGGTGACTGAAACCAAATAGGATTGAGTTGGCAATAATTTTTTTTTTTTTCTTGAGGACAGTCTCACTTTGTCACCCAGGCTGGCGTGCAGGGGCTGGTCTCAGCTTACTGTAACCTCTGCCTCTTGGGTTTGAGTGATTCTTCTGCCTCAGCCTCCCAAGCAGCTGGGATTATAGGCATGCACCACTAAACTCAGCTAATTTCTGTATTTTTAGTAGAGACGGGGTTTCTCCATGTTGGCCAGAATGGTCTCAAACTCCCAACCTCAGGTGATCTGTCCACCTCGACCTCCCAAAATGCTGGGATTGCAGGCATGAGCCACTGCGCCTGGCATGCCCCAAAATTTTGCTTAACTTTTATTTTAGATCCAGGGGTACATGTGAGGTTTGTTATATAGGTACATTCACGTCACGGGTTTGTTGTGCAGATTATTTTGTCACCCAGGTACTAAGCCAATAGTTATTTTTTCTGCTCATCTCCCTCCTCCCATCCTCAAGTAGGCCCCAGTGTCTGTTGTTCCTCTGTGTGTCCATGTGTTCTCATCATTTAGCTCTCACCTGTAAGTGGGAACGTGCAGTATTTGGTTTTCTGTTCCTGCATGAGTTTACTAAGAATAATGGCCACCAGCTCCATCTACGTTCCTGCAAAAGACATGATCTCATTCTTTTTCATGGCCACATAGTATTCCATGGTGTATATGTACCACATTTTCTTTATCCAGTCTGTCACTGATGGGCATTTAGGTTGATTCCGTGTCTTTGCTATTGTGAACAGTGTTGCAATGAACATTTGTGTGTATGTATCTTTATGGCAGAATGATTTATATTCTTCTGGGTATCTACCCAGTAATGGGATTGCTGGGTTGAATAAATGTCTTGATATAATGCTGAAGATAAGCTCCAAAGGCTTAGGAAGAAAGAAGAAAGCAAACTCAAAGTGGGTTTTTTGTTTTTTAAGACAGAGCCTTGCTCTGTTGCTCAGGCCGAAGTGCAGTGGCACAATCATAGCTCACTGCAACCTTGAACTCTTAGGCTCAAGCAATCCTCTTGCCTAGGCCTCCCCAAAGTTCTTGGATTACAGGTGTGAGCCACTGTGCCCAGCCTGAAATGGGTTGTTATTTGCATTGGATCATTAACCCCTGTGTCCCCCAAAGGACCTAGAGCACATTATCTTCACACCATAGCATAAATAGACTGGTGAGTATAGTGCAAGTGCCCCTGAACATTACTATAATGGCTGTCCTCTGGGGATAAAGGTTGCATATGTTGGCACTGAAATGGGCTTCCCCCCTCCCCCTTTCTTGTTCTTTTTTCTTTTCTTTGAAATGGGCTTTCCACTTTCAGTGATGGTGAGGGATCCTGAGGTGGTAGAGGCCAGACAGGAGAACATAACTGCCATAGTAACATTATGCACAATTACCAAGAGTGGTAATTGAAAGGTTTGACCTACAGAGATCTTTGATGGTCGCTAATTGATCATAGTTTTTAATACTGAAAGAGATGTGTAGCTCACTACAAATGAACAAACTCTAGATTAGGAAAACACAGGCCTGACTACAGACACCACTAAAAGTCAGAGCCCACATCTATTTCTATTCCTGGGAAGTTCACAGACTCAGAATACAGAGTATACTATGTACCTTTGAGAAAGAACTGTGTGATTACATCAAAAGTATCTTTCTCTCGGCCTTCAATCAAAAGGACATATAGCTATTTGCTAGGGTAAAATTGTGCACAGGAGGAAATATCTTGACCTTTAAGGGATTATCAGACACAAGTGTTAATCCTTGGTGACCCAGAATACTATGCTCACAGACTCACTGGTCTTACTGTACATTCCATCATCCAGAAGCAGCTGGTCTTCAGAACTCTTGAACAGCTTTTTGAAGACTCAGTTCCAGCTGTTCCATTTTGTGACTCAGGTACTAAGCCAATAGTTATTTTTTCTGCTCATCTCCCTCCTCCCACCTTCCATCCTCAAGTAGGCCCCAGTGTCTGTTGTTCCTCTCTGTGTGTCCATGTGTTCTCAACATTTAGCTCTCACCTGTAAGTGGGAACATGCAGTATTTGGTTTTCTGTTCCTGCATGAGTTTACTAAGAATAATGGCCACCAGCTCCATCCATGTTCCTGCAAAAGACATGATCTCGTTCTTTTTTATGGCCACTTAGTATTCCATGGTGTGTATGTACCACATTTTCTTTACCCAGTCTGTCATTGATGGGCATTTAAGTTGATTCCATGTCTTTGCTATTGTGAACAGTGCTGCAATGAACATTTGTGTGTATGTGTCTTTTGTTTCCCAGTAGGGAAGGAATGCTTTGCAAAGTTAGGATGTTGCCCTATAGCAGAGATTAGCAAATTATAGTCTGAGGGCAAATATGCCCTAAATCCTATTTTTGGACAGATTTTAAGAATTTTTTTTTACACTTTTTAAGGGTTGTAACAGTAACAACAAAAAAGAATACATGACAGATATCAATCATGTGTGGTCTTTAAAGCTTGGAATATTTATTATCTGGTCCTTTACAGAAAAAAGTATGCCAACTTCTATGCTACAGCAATGTGCTGTGAACCAGCAACCAACATAAAGTGCTGTTTTTCCCTTATCTATATCTGCTGGGAAACCCAGGCTTGAGATAAACACTTCCCACTATGATACCCACTGATGCACTCAAAATGTTTTGCTTTCTATTTTCACAACTTCGAGTTTTGCCTATGTAGAACTCTTTATCTAAGGGAGACATGCTCTAACCCAGAAAATCCAAGAATGGCTCCTCTTAACTGGAAGTTTATCAACCAGCTGCAGATGCTGGCAATATGAAGATGGAATAGATAATGAAGGAAGGATATTCTAGTTTACGAGACCAGTTGTAGAAATAAAGATGTAGTAGCTACCCATCTACTTTATTCTATTTTGTATGTATCTATATAGGTTAATCATTCCCATTGACTTGTTTTCTCTCCTCACTTATATAAGGTGTATTTGTAATTTAGCTAATGGTATTGTACTTATGTTTATTAATTTTGATAATTATGCTATAATTATATAATACGTTGATATTAGGGGAAGCTATGTGAAGGTATTGGTACTATTTTTGCAACTTTTCTGTAAGTCTAACTTTATTTATTTATTTCTGAGATGAAGTTTTGCTCTGTCTCCCAGGCTGGAGTGCAATGGTGTGATCTCGGCTCACTGCAACCTCTGCCTCCCGGGTTCAAGTGATTCTCCTGCCTCAGCCTCTTGAGTAGCCTGCCACCACACCTGGCTAATTTTTGTATTTTTAGTAGAGATGGGGTTTTGCCATGTTGGCCAGGTTGGTCTCAAACTCCTGACCTCAGGTGATCCGCCTGCCTCGGCCTCCCAAAGTGCTAAGATTACAGGCATGAGTCACCACACCCAGCCAGTCTAACTTTATTTCAAAATAAAAAGTTTAGGCTGGGCATGGTAGCTCACACCTATAATCCTGGCACTTTGGGAGGCCAAGGTGGGAGGGCTGCTTGAAGCCAGGAGTTCAAGACTGACCAGTCTTGAACACAGTGAGACCCCATCATAGTGAGACCCCATCTCTATTAAATATATATATATATAAAGTTTAAAAATGAGCACAATTATGCAAACATAAATATATTATTTAGAAACACATGAAGTGATGAAATTTTTGATGCAATGTGGAACAAAAAATAAGATGCACTAAAATAATGTTTGCTCCTTTTTTAGATGCAAATGACATTAAATAAATCTTATAAATTACACTAAATGCCAGGAATTTTTCTTTATAACATTTTAAAAATACATATATATTTAAAAATAGAGACAGGGTCTCACTGTGTTGCCCAAGCTAGTCTTAAACTCCTGGGCTCAAGCAATCCTGCTGCCTCAGCTTCCCAAAGTGCTGGGATTACAGGTGTAAGCCGCTGCACCCAGACATGGACTTTTCTTCTATCACTTCTTTCATATTTCCTCCGTAAAATTATTTCATGTGTCTCTCTTTGGAACTATGAGTTACTGGAATCCCTGCATTTATTTTACATGTCTCTGAAATCACCCTCCACCATTATCTTTGTTCTTTTGGAGTAACTCTTTAGCTTACTGTTCCAGTTTTGCTAGTTTGCTCTTCATTGAAGAAGTCCATTCACTGTTTAGTCCACCTTTTAATTTTTAAAAATTATATTGTATTTTATTTATTTATTTTTTGGAGACAAGGTCTGGGTCTATGCCCAGGCTGGAGTGCAGTGGCACCATCTCAGCTCACTGCAACATCTGCCTCCTGGGCTGAAGCCATCCTCCCACCTCAGCCTCCTGAGTAGCTGGGACTACAGGCATGCACCACTACCCCCAGCTAATTTTTGTATTTTTTGTAGAGACGAGGTTTCGCCATGTTTCCCAGGCTGGTCTCAAACTCATGAGCTCAAGCAATCCACCCACCTTGGCCTCCCAAAGTGTTGGGATTACAGGTGTGAGCCACCACACCTCGCGTAATTTTTTTAAATGGTAACAATGTATTTAACTGGTTCTTTTTCATCATTACAATATTCTCTCCTATTCCTCTGGGGATATTCTGTATACAAACTAAATTTAAAAAAAACATGTGAGGTGCTTAGAAGAATGCCTGACACCACACCAGGATGCACTAATTATTAATAATTATCATTTCACAGATCCTCTTCTGTTTACTCTGAAAACTACTTGCTTTTTGTTTGTTGACTGCTGTCATGCTTTCATGGTACTGGTCTTCCTTGGGCATTTGGTTGTTCCTAATTTTGTTCTCATCTTGTTATTTCCTGTTCTCTGTGTATGAGGCCATTTCTGTTTATCATAGTTTGCTCTAGTGATTGTGAGGGGATAAAATGTAATCCTGGACAGGGTATGCCAGTAGCTAACATTCTGAGTGTGAAATGAGGCTTCCTTTCCTGGACAGTGTAGCCACTGGGGTACTGCCTGGCTTATTGGCCCCAAGTTTCCAAAGTCACTGTGCTAGCTAGGGGCAAATACCATTCTGAGGTACCCTTGGCTTTGAAGAATGAATGAGGGAAGGAGCCAACCCAACCAGAGGTTTCAAATTCCATTCCCCAAAAGTTATCCTTTATAGTTGTTCTAGGACGCTATGCCATCCCCACCCCTGCCTTCTACTCCCCTACTCCATCGATCTCTTTTTTTTAATCTATCACTTCTGAGCCTGAATTATTACACTGCCAAATTGATCCCATCTCCCTTCTTTCAGAGACTCCTCAAAATTCCAAGTCTGCTGGTAATTTGGACTCTGATAATCTTTAATAATCTTGAACAGACTGGGCGTGGTGGCTCAAGTCTATAATCCCAGCATTCTAGGAGGCCGAGGCAGAATTCCTTGAGGCCAGGAATTTGAGACTAGCCTGGGCAAAATAGCAAGACCCTATCTCTACAAAAAGTTGATAATTAGCTGAGCATCGTGATGCACACCTATAGTCCTAGTTACTCAGGGGGCTGAGGTGGGAGGATTACTTGAGGCCAAGAGTTTGAGGTGGCAGTGAGCTATGAAGGCATCACTGCACTCCAGCCTGGAGTGAGATCCTGTCTCTTAAAAAAAGGGGAGGGCTTTAAAATAAAAAAAACACAGTGCCTTGGTCACCTGATAAATTCAGATTCATGGTTCAAGACTCAAATACAGCATTTATCTCTATGAATTTGTCTTTGACTCATACTTCATCATATTTTTCTCTGAACTTACATAGATCCTTGTATAAATCTTTATTGTTATTTATAAATGTCTGTCCCTGTACCCCATTAAACTGTGAATAAATTAACAAATGAAAAAAATGCTCTCCACAGGTCTATTAGTAATACTAGCATATCCACCAAATTATTTTCCTTAGATGGTCTTGCTGAGAGGTAACTTCTACTTTGTGTGTTTTTAAAAATATGAACTAAAACTTGGAATTTATTATCACAGACCAAGAATGAAAAAGATTTAACTGTCCCTATCTATTAAGAAAATTGATTAGATGAACAATCCTAGGAAAACATTAGAATGAAGGTAACTTATTCTATGACACAAAACAAACTTTTTTTTTTTGAGACAGAGTCTTGCTCTGTTGCCCAGGCTGGAGTGCAGTGGCGTCATCTCTGCTCACTGCAACCTCTGCCTCCCGGGTTCAAGCAAGTCTCCTGCCTCAGCCTCCTGAGTAGCTAGGATTACAGGTGCGCAGCACTGCACCTGGCTAATTTTTGTATTTTTAGTAGAGACAGAGTTTCACCATGTTGGTCAGGCTGGTCTTGAACTCCTGACCTCGTAATCTGCCTGCCTCGGCCTCCCAAAGTGCTGGGATTACAAGCATGTGCCACCGTGCCTGGCCAAACATTTTTAATGCTTTAGAAAAATTCATCTCTAGTCAAGTTTATGCTAACCATAAACATAATATAAAAATACATACAATTCTATGTATTCACTGACAGAAGAGCAACAAATGGAAATACTGTGTGCTTTGAAGTCAGACAGATGTAACCTGGAATCTCAGGTTTGTTACTCATTAGCTTTGTAAAACTGGATAAACAACTTGAGCACCCTGATCCTGAGGGAGACGCCTTCTAAAGTGGCTCACTGTGATTTCTGCCTCCTGGTATTCATGCCCTTGCATAATACCTTCCCCTTGAATATGGGCTGGACCTAGTGACTTGCTTTTAATGAATAGAACATAACAAAAGTGATGGGATGTCACCTCCAAAACTAGGTTACAAAAAATTACGATTTTGGTCTTACTGATGCTTTCTCACTTGTTCACTTTGATGAAACCTGCTGGAATGTTGTGAGCTGCCCTGTAGAGGTCCATGTGTCAAGGAACTTCCAACAGCCTGCAAAAAACTGAATCCTGCCAACAGGAGTAAGCTTGGAAGTGGATCCTTCCCTAGTGGAGTCTTTTTTTTTTTTTTTGAGATGGAGTCTCGCTCTGTCGCCCAGGCTGGAGTGCAGTGGTGCAATCATGGCTCACCGCAAGCTCCGCCTCTTGGGTTCATGCCATTCTCCTGCCTCAGCCTCCCAAGTAGCTGGGACCTGCCACCATGCCCGGCTAATTTTTTGTATTTTTAGTAGAGACGGGGTTTCACCGTGTTAGCCAGGATGGTCTCGATCTACTGACCCCGTGATCCTCCCACCTCAGCCTCTCAAAGTGCTGGGATTACAGGCGTGAGCCACCGCACGCAGCTCTAGTGGAGTCTTGAAATGACTGCAGCTCTTGCTAACACCTTCATCGCAGCCAGTGAGAGACTCTGAAGCTAAGCTCCACCTGATTCCTGACGTATAGAAACTGTGAGGTAATAAATGTTGATGTTTTAAGCCACTATGTTTTGGAGCAATTTGTTAAGCAATAGGTAACTAACACATGGCCTTTGTTTCTTCATCTCTAAAATGGGATTGATAGCTTACCTCACAGAGTTGTTATCATGATTAAATGAAATACATATATAAAGCATCTGGCATCCAATATGTGATCAAAAAGAACAAAACAAAAAAGGTAACTATTATTAACTCAAGTCTACTAAAAATCTCTACCAGGTAATATTGTGTTATAACATTGTTAGTATTAAAATAATGATATTTGATAATGCTATAACATTTTACATAGGGATTTTACATGTATTACATTATTTGATTCTCAGAGCAGGGCTGTAAAACACAGAATAAAATATTATTCCTCTTAAAAGAGAGGAAGAAACTGAGGGTCAGAGAACTTAAGTGACTTGAACAACGGTCCAGACTAGAAAGTGTCAGAGCTCAGAGTCAAACCTAGTCCTTTTCCCACCACTAACATATCGATACTAAACACCCATTTAATGAACTATTAGGCATCAGGCATTATTTTAGGCCCTGAGAATACAGAGATGGATAAGAAAGTCAAGGTTCCTGCCCTCATAGATCTTACATTCCCTGTTCTACTCTACAGAATTGGAAATAACAATTTAAACTTTTCATTAAACATTTCTTTAGTCTGAATTAGCATGTTTTAAAATATTTTATGACTTGGAAATGCTACATTAACTTTGTCCAGATTCCTAAGTCCATTTCACTAGCAGTGATGTAATATAAGGCAGAGGCATGGTTGTATGTTTCAGTGTTTGGCTAAATACCAAGTAAATGCTCCATACATACACCAAACAATTGTTCACTGATTTTCACAATAGAGTTTGTGTCTTGAACTTCAAGCCTTAACAAAGGTTTGATAAGCACTATTCATCTCTCATCTTCTTGCATAAAGTTTAGTTGGTGAAATTCTGCCTTTTTTCCTAGAGTACAAAATTAAGCAGAAATAGAATAGGTAGAGTTTAGGGTGCTGCACTATTTAGGAATTGCTGGAATTACTTGATGCATGCAGGAAAAATGCGAGAACTTCATAACTGGTAGTCTATTGTGAAAATATTATTGTAGTAGGACTCAAAACAGACTAGAGTTCTATATTATATTTGACTGGATACTGAAGCCTGAGAGCAGATCATTTTCTAAAATAAGTACACAGTATGACCGTCAGAAGTGTTTCCCCCCCTCCAAAGTCTTTTTCTGAAAAGGAATGTTGGCTAGTCCTTTAACATAAATGAGATTAAAAAAGAAAATGAAAAGGGATGTCGGCTTAGTTCCTGATGACAGCTGAGTGGCCAAATTATGGTGCTTTAATAGACCATAAATATTTTAAAAAGCTGAGATGGGTATTTGCAAAGTGAGTTTCTGTTAAGGTACATGTATTCTACAGCCATCTTCACTCCTGCCTTTCAAAACAGGCGGTTGGTTGAGGAAAAAAAAAGATGCATAAATGTTGCTGAATGAACCTGGGAAAATCTGTCAAGAATTCCAAAAACTTTGAGACTGACAATATACCATTTTTTACATCTTAGAGTATAAGAAGTGATGTCTAACCTTTACATTTATACATCTAAGAATAGCAAAAACACTTTGCATTTTAAAGGCCTCCTATAAAGTCCCAAAGTGCTTCCGGAAGGTTAGATGATTCTTCCATAGCTATAAAATGGTTGTTAATTGCCTAACAACTAGGAAGTGCTCTGGAAATGGACATCCAGAGTGATCCTTAAAATATTATTTTAGTAGCATTGAGAAAAGCCTTGAAATAAAATCTTATTCTGTTATTCCAAGCTTACTCAGTGCTATATTATTCAGATCAGGGTTCCTCTTACACACTTTGGGCAGGATGATAGGGGCTATTTCTCTACATGAAGTCTTGAAATCATATGATTCAAGGTGATTCAAGGTGGAGGGAATTTAAAAATTAAAAAAATAATTCCAACAGTGAAATTCCTAAGGGTGAGTCTTTGCTCTTCTACCCACTAAGAATTCCGGCTTCCTCTTCCCAAAAGAACAGAAGAGTGGGGAAAGATTTGTGACAGCCAAAAGGACATGGTGTAGCAAGCCAACTTGGAAGAGTTACTGGAGATGGCTTAGCAAATATTCATGCCTTCACTCAACTAAAACAAAAACAAAACAAGTCAAATTTGGGCATTTTTTATAGAT
Source organism: Gorilla gorilla gorilla (assembly GCF_029281585.2). NCBI lineage: Eukaryota > Metazoa > Chordata > Mammalia > Primates > Hominidae > Gorilla > Gorilla gorilla. The sequence continues at coordinate 17,234,425 of NC_073233.2, forward strand.
CACAGGCTTTTGTTTGATCAATGCACTACATTTCTTTATGACAAAAGGTAACGACAATGATTTTGCATATTCCCAAATTTGGATAGTTGTCCAATTTAACAGTCTCAAGGAGCCTAACATGGTGCTGTGTGGGATGAAAAGAGGTTCAAAGTATGATCCCTGTCTTAAAATTAAGATACAGAATCTTCCAATTAATATGTATATTTTCTAAAGTGGAGTCCTTAAACTGCTGGATCTCCTCAGAAGTCTTTTGAGGGTCCCAATATCATCCAAGCATTGAGTTTCTCAAAAGAAAGAGTATATGATACTAATAGGTCTATAATACTCGTTACAGTAGCTCTTCCCTCAATTCCCTCATACATTTGTAAATACTCCCTAAAGGAGGTAACCTAACCCTCACCCCTTCCCCGTGTTTAAGAACCACAGTGGCTTCCCAACACAGTTGAAATAAAATCCAAACCCCTTATACTGGCCTGTAAGACCCTGAGTGCCCTGCCTCCTTCCTACCTACTGACAATTTCTATGATGCATTCCGCAGACACACCTCACTCTTTCCTGCATCAGGGTATTTGTACTTGCTTTCTTTCCCTCTGGAATATTCTTTCCCTAATCTTCATTTGATTGGCTCCTTCTTATTACTGAGGTCTCAGCTCAAATGTCATTTCCTTGGAAAGACCTTCTTAGATCACTCGCAGTAAGGACCCTCCTTCATTTACTCTCTTTTGAAAAAATTTCTTTGTAGTACTTACTATTGTCTGTCTCTCCCACTAGAATGTAAATTCTTTGAGAGCAAACACATCTTTTTTGTTTCTTGGTGTTGCTATAGATTTAGTCTAAGTTTGATATTTCTTTCAGCATGTCTGAAATTTTAGCAAGTTAGAGACAAATGTAGGCACTCAGGTTACCATATAAGTCCTCTGCCCTCTTCGTTGTGTTGTGGCTTTAACCACTAGCTGGGTAGCTAGAGTGGCATTATTCTTGCTCTCACATACACAGGACACTTATCTCTTCCTTAAGAGTGAGGAAGCATCTTTTTTTAAAGCCCCCATACTATTGCCCTTGCTTTTCTCTGGTTTGTATTGAGTCACATAGTATTCCTGGACCAATTCTGTGGTCAGAGTAATACTATACCTCCAGTAGGCTTTTATCCAGGTTTCTCAACAATTTTTCTAAGGGCAATTGCATTACACTCATCAGTGTCTTTCAAACAGTGGTCCATAACCTGAGAATGAATTAGGAAATTAACTCTTGGGTTATAACCATTACTTAAAAAATTAGACTATTAAATTTGAAACTGCATAACATATATGATGAGTTAATACTGTTTTATGAAACTTTGGTGTATACACACAAACACACCTGGATCACCATATAAAATCTACTTGTGGATTGGAGTCAAAAAAAGCTTGAAAGCTACCATCTTGGACAAAACAGGTTGACGCCTAAAGCTGGAGTAGGGTCAGCTTCGGATTATGGAGGGAAAGAATGGATACCTGAAGTAAAATCAGGGTATGATTTAGAAGAGGAAAATACATGCTGAGGAGATAGCTAACAATTTCCGCTACAGCCTGCTTGACACTTTAGTTACTGGATTCCAATACAGTCATAACCAAACATTTTCATTTCCCCTCCAATGTCTTCTAAATTTCAAAGTATTTATCCATTCCAAAAAAGCACTTCATTCTTTCCATCCAACAAGTATCCATGATGGGGCAACTCATACATTTTATCATTTGGTTGGCAGAAAGTGTACATCTTATCACCCTAATCTTTACTTATGTTTAAATTTTGATCTTATGTGATAGGAACTTTAGAACTCAGTCCATTTATTTATTTATTTTTTTGAGACAGGGTCTCATTCAGTCACCCAGGCTGGAGTGCAGTGATGCAATCACAGCTCACTGCATTCTCTATCTCTTGGGCTCAAGTGACTCTCCCGCCTCACCTCCTGAGTTGCTAGAACCACAGGCATGCACCACCACTCCTGGCTAATTTTTTTATTTTTGTAGAGACAAGGTCTCGCCATGTTGCCCAGGATGGTCTTGAACTCCTGGGCTCAAGCAATCTTCCTACCTCAGCCTCCTGAATAGCTAGGAATACAGGTGCAAGCCACCATGCTCAGCTAATTATCAATTTTTTTTTAGAGATGGGGTCTTGCTATGTTGCCCAGGCTGGTCTTGAATTTCTGGCCTCAAGGAATCCTCCCACCTCAGCCTCCTGAATAGCTAGGACTACAGGTGCAAGCCACCATGCTCAACTAATTATCATTTTTTTTGTAGAGACGGGATCTTGCTATGTTGCCCAGGCTGGTCTTGAATTATTTTTGGCCTCAAAGAATCCTCCTTTGGCCTCTCACAGTGTTGGGATTACAGGTGTAAACAACCACGCCAAGCCGAGAGCTCATTCTAGTTCAACATCTTTCACTTAAGAAACTAAGGCCTAGAGAGGGGAGTGAACTTACCTAAGGCAGTTAATTAGTAGCAGAACACGTCTCTTGACACCCACTTAAGAATTCTTTCCATTGTACTAATTAACAGTATACTTATGCCAACTTTTAAAAATAAAGGTAAACAAACGTGTAAGTTCCAGAGGCAGCTAGGTTTACATAGCTGACAAATTCTTTCAAGAATTGTAGGTGACTTATATTTGGGGCAGCAAAGCTGCATTTTTAAGGCAACAGGAGAATTTATTAAAGAAATGCTGCTGGCTGGTGGCTCATGCCTGTAATCCCAACACTTTGAAAGGCGGAGGTGGGAGAATGGCTTGAGGCTAGGAGTTCCAGGCCAGTCCAGGTAACATACCCAGTCTCTGCAAAAATAATACTAAAAAAGCTGGGCATGGTGGTGCATACCTGCAGTCCTAGCTGCTCAGGAGGCTGAGGTGGGAGGACACCTTGAGCCCAGGAGTGAGGTTACAGTGAGCTATGATTGTGCCACTGCACTGCAGCTGTGAGAGATGCACTGCAGGATGAGAGATCCTGTCTCTAAAAAAAGAAATATTGCTTTTGAAGTGTTTGAAGGGCAAAGACTAGTTACTGCCTTATCTGTTTAAGTGAGGTTAAGGCAACAAGCATGCATCACCACACACAGCTAATTTTTGTATTTTTTTGTAGAGATAGGACTTCGCCATGTTGCCCAGGCTGGTCTCGAACCCGTGAGCTCAAGTGATCTGCCCATGTTGGCTTCCCAAAATGCTGAGATTAGAGGCGTGAGCCACTGCACTGGGCCAAAGTTAATTTTCGTAATGTTACATATAGTAGGAATTGTGTTTTACCTTAATACTTCACTTTTTAAGCTAGGAAACTCAATTCGCTGTTTACTTTTTATATTAGAAATTTACCAATATGAATGACACATCATACCTACAAAGAGCTTATGGTGTATTTTTGTACGTGGGGTGGTAGGGCAAGACTAACTTATGAAATAATCATAATTAAGAAATCAAGGCAATTTCAATTATTGTAAATACAGGGATTAAAAGTGGGAAAGTCCTTTTGCGTTGGACACAAGAGGGGCATTTTACTGTTTTATGCATCAGTTGGAAGAGTAGCTATCATTTGAGGGTGCCATGAGAATATAATTTAGTCCCCAAATAGCTCTTCCATTTATTAAATGGAATGCCATTCATTTCTTCCTCTAAGAGTTGTTCTCTTTTATGTGAAAGCGTTTGTCAGAGGTTTCCCTCCAGCTCCAGAAAGTGCTTCATTATTACAGTCTCAGGGACATTACAGTGGCAGAAGGGTAACCAAAGGGCTTTGGAAGTATGGAAGAAAGGGAGGCTGGCAGTGCTTGTTACTTGGTTTCCTTTGGTTTTATTTAGAGAAAAAAAAGCCAATTCTGAAGGGTAGGTAGGGTTTAAATACAAAGGAAAAGAATCTTCTCTTTGGGATTCAGTCACAGTAACTACATTTAGGTTAGGGTAATCTAGAACTAGTTGCTATCTGGAACTCGACTTGTCTGTTGTCCACCAGACCCACCTTCAGGTACTAAAAGTCCATTCTCACTAGCTGTGCATGGTATCCATAATTTAGTCCTGATACGTTACAGATGAGGTGAACAGCTGGCATCAAGAACCAAAATGGGTAGGGTCAGCATTAAAAAGGTCTAGTAGCAGACAGCAGGGTCTCAGATAATGGACTTGGACTTAAGAGCAGGAATCTAGAGTCTCCAAGGAGGTTAGGGGAAAAGGACTGGAAAACAAGAATGGTTTTACATTTTAAGAGGCTGACATCTTGGACAAATAATCTAATGAAGGGCTCGAACTCAGCAATCGCAGGAGTCTAGTTACCAGGCTTGAGGTATATGCTGGACACAGATATTAAGGAACTGCACATCCTTCTCAAACTAGGGTATAATTCTGGGACTAGTAAATAAAAAGCATTGCATATATAAGAAATTATGATACATCTTCTAAGGAATTAGTAGTTGACAGCAATTTACATTTTACATGAAAATTAGTCACATTTTAAATTAGACAGCCAATTTCGGTGAATTTAGAAGTAAACACAAGACTTCAAAGAAATGTCCAGATTCTAGTAGGCAGTTTCAGGCTGTACTTCCAAGTCACTGTTTGTCTTAGAAAAGTTCAGAAGGCAATGATGGGAAAAAGCACTGTATATGGGAAAGACTTACTTTAAACTAAATCCTGCTAATTACCTATGACCTAGGTCAAGTCCAAAAATGACTGAATCCCATAAGATTGTTGTAAAGATTATAGATAAATACAAAGCAACTATTAAAGCGCCTGACAGGCTGGGCGCAGTGGCTCACGCCGGTAATCCCAGTGGTTTGGGAGGCCTAGGTGGGCTGATCACCTGAGGTCAGGAGTTCAAGATCAGCCTGGCCAACATGGTGAAACCCCGTCTCTACTAAAAATACAAAAAGGCTCATGCCTGCAGTCTTACCACTTTGAGAGGCCGAGGTGGGTGGATCACCTGAGATCAAGAGTTCGGGACCAGCCTGGCCAACATGCAGAAACCCCGTCTCTACTAAAAATACAAAAATTAGCTGGGTGTGGTGGCATGTGCCTGTAATTCCAGCTACTCGGGAGGCTGAGGCAGGAGAATCGCTGGGGGATGGGGGGCGGGCGGGGGGTGGGGACTGAAGTTGCAGTGAGATGAGATCACGCCACTTTACTCCAGCACAAACAAAATTAGCTGGGGGTGGTGGTGCACACTTGTAATCCCAGCTACTTCGGAGGCTGAGGCATGAGAATTGGTTGAACTTGGGAGGCAGAGGTTGCAGTGAGCAGAGATCGCGCCACTGCACTCCAGCCTGGGTGACAGAGCAAGACTCTGTCTCAAAAAATAAATAAATAAATAAAATAAAGTTCCTCACAGATAAATAAGTGCTTAATAAGGCAACAAGGGGGAAAAACCTGGGCTAGAAGTATGTAATCTTGTTGCCTTGGATCAGGAAATGTCCCATGGTCTAGTAAACTGTTGAGTCTCCAGAGAATAAAAATCCAGATTAGAAGTGTGAAGTGTAGATTCAACTTTAACTGGAAAATGGTTGGATATGGCAGAGAACTAATATATGCTGTACACCTACTCCTGATCATCAACTGTTAGGAGCTTTATATTTATACATTCACATTTAATCTTGATAACAACCCTTCAAAGGAGGCGTAATTGTAATTTTATAGATGAAACAACTGAGGTTCAAGTTCAGATTACTGTACATTACAAAGTAAAGTAGGTACTTGAACCTAGTCATTTTACCACATTCTGCCTTAATGGTGGGGGGTGGTACCTTTACTCCCTAAAATGGAAGTTTCAATAAATGAGATTAAATAATGGTTATCTACAGTAGTTCTTGACTACAGGAGTAACATATATTTAACACTGAGTTGGTGAACTGTGTTGCATGACGTGATGTAGGAAAAGTAGCCCAGAGACAGGAAATTGAGTCAGGAAATTTTTACAGTATTATAAGAACAAACTGATTTCTGGTCTAAGCATCTCTGACTACAGTAAAGTCTCATTAATTTATACTGCATGTGGAATTTACAATAATCTATATAGGAACTGAGAAAAAAACAAAGTATCTGAAAATACTCTTCATACTTCATCCCCTCTCCCTCAATAGTTCAGCCTGATTCATAAAACTATGACATTCCTCGATGACCTCTGCATAATGGCCACACTGAACTCTAGTTAATAGAGTAAGTGAGCCAAAAAACCCAAAGGGTAGCAGTGTGTACACCTGCTACCATACCAATCAATGAATGTAGGAAATCCCCCATTCCATTTTTTGTTGGTTCATTTTCACCAACATTTTTTTCCTTTACTGAGCATCTAATTTAGTAAAGCCTTTTTCCAGATTATGGAGACACAGATTTGGATAAGACTCGATAAGACTCTCTAAGAGCTTAGTCTGAAAACATTGGGAACCATGAGACCATCAAGGAGTTCACAGTTGAGACAGACACAAACATTAAATACAAGTGTGAAACAGCATCAAAATAGGAAGATACAGAGAATGAAAGTACCTACAAGTCAAAGTGTTGAAGCAAATAGGAGCCTACCAGAAAGTAAGATGGGGACAGAATCGCTTTTTGAGACCTGAAACGATAAAACAGTGTGATATGTTTAGGGAATGGCAAGAAGTTCCATGGGATTGGAGAGCTGCAGGGTAGACACGGAAAGATTGGTAGGGATTAGATCCTGAAGAGATATGTTAAGGGACTGGGACTTTATCTTGGGGATCATTATTTCCCAGTTATAATCATGGAACTCTTTAAAATTACAATGTAAAGAAATACCAATAATAACACAATATGTTTAAAACGTTTGATTCTTTAGCCTTCTTAAAATCTAAATAGTATATAAAAATTGAATCATTTTATTTAAATCCCCCAAATACCAGAGATGAAGTAAATCATCTTTTATTTTCATCTTACATTTGGTTATCATGAGACATGCAAACTCCTCCAATTTTAATGAGAACAGTGTTTTTGTGTCTTTTTATCACATATCCGCTTAATATTAGGTGTAATATTGCTAAGTCGGATTCGCATATGAGGTGCAGCATCAAGTCTTTTCCTATATTTTGTTTTTGTTGCAGCGTAATATGAAAACCCCGTTTCACACAGATGCATTGTAGCAAAAGGAAGAAGTACACGCACTGCACGCCTTGCAATGCTTGGGTATTCCTGAATTAGGCTACTCCAAAAATCATTTAGTGAAAGTTCACTAAAATTTTGCTTCACTTGAGAATCAGATGTTAAATCAATCAGGCTCTCATAGTCCCGTGCTACTAATGAAGCTGGTTTAACAGTAACTGTAAATGGATTTCTAACCCAAGCATTATTGTCATTTGTTACAGGAAAGTATTTTAACAGAGTAGCGCGCAAACCCCTTAGGTGCTGCACAATGGCACTGCAAATATCTTTATCAACTGTAGAATTAATTTCAGTCAAAAAATCACTGAGTGTAGGAAAACAATCAAAGTTTTCTTCTTCTACAGATGAGGCCCAAAATTCCAATTTTCTTAACAATGACGACATTTTATCAAATACTGTAAAAACGGTCACATTTTTTCCCTGCATTGACAAATTAACTTCATTTAATTTAGTAAAAATATCTGCAAGATATGCAAGTCTTAGCAGCCAAGATGAATTTGTTAAACAATCAGATAGTCGAAAAGCAGAATCCATGAAAACCAAAAGTTCACGACGAAGTTCAAAAAGTCTTACAAGAACTTTACCTCGAGAAAGCCACCTCACCTCTGTATTTAGAAGAAGTGCTGTGTGCTGAGCACCCATTTCCTCGCATAAAATTTTTAATAGTCTGGATTGATGTGGTCGAGCTTTAATATAATTGATGATTTGTACTGCCTGGTCTAGCACAATTTTTAGAGATGTAGGCATTATTTTAACTGCTAGTGCATGTCTGTATAATAGGCAGTGACTACTGGTGCTTTCGGGAGCCACGTATTTTATTAAGGTGACAGCTTCGGCAATTTTCCCATCCACTGCCCTAGAAGCATCACTACAAACATCAACACATTTTTCCCATTCAATTTCATGTTTCTGCATAAAACTGTTGATACAGTTGAATATTTCTTCACCGGTAGCATTACTTTGCAAAGATTCACACAGGAGTAGATCTTCCTCAATAGACTTATTAAACCTATAACGAACAAACACAAGCAGCACAGCAAGTCCTGAAACATCAGCTGATTCATCTAGTTGCAGTGAAAACCCATCACAAATTTTCAGTCTACAAACAAGCTCTTCTTCAATGTCAGCAGCTAGATCCTTAATTCGACGTGCAACAGTACTGTTTGATAGCTGTACTGCATCTATTTTTTTACTATATTGTTCATCAAACATCCGCATCACTACATCTTTTGCACAAGGTTTGATAAGCAATTCTCCAATAGTATGAGCCTCTCCACTCAGCGCTATATGGTAACTTACATTGTATGATGCTTCTGTAGCACTTTCATTATCTGTATTCACAATTTTAGGTGTTGGGGGTTTATTATTTTCAGGTGAATCGAGATGTTGCTTGAAAAAGCTTATGTCTTTGTCTTTATATGCAGCATGTTTAGTTTCCAAATGTCTTCGAAGCTTACTAGGGGCTAAAGAGCTATTTGATAAAATTTTCTTACATAATACACACTGAGCATGAGGTGCATCTCTATTTCCAAAGTAAGTAAATCCAAAAGACAAATAACTTTCATCATATTTTCTTCTTTTTGGTTTTTTACTAAATGTTATTTTGTTGGAATTGGATATAAATTTGACCCTGGAAAGCTCACCTTCTGATTTTTTAGAAACTGAAGGTTGCAACTGCTTATCTTCACTTTGTAATATTCCAACCTTCTGATCATTTGATTCAGACACAATCTGATAACAGAAAGATTCCACTTCTTGTTTAAGACTTCCTTGTTTCAGCAACAGATCCATGGGCAATGAGTTTGTGGTACAAAACATGGTTAATTTAGAATAGACATTGAGTATCGCAAATGTGTTGAAATTATAAGACAGGATACAAAGAAGAGGAGCAATCATCAAAGAGATGATATACAGCAACACATCAGTTAATTTGTAAATGCTGCCTATTCATCAATGCGCAGATGGAACATCATACGTTCATGTATCAGGTGATCTCTCATGCGACTTCCTGGTGCTCTCAGGTATGGTACACCTTTTCTTAAAGGTAGATTATCACATAAAAATAAAAGCTATAGAAATGAGTTTAGCAGTCTTAATCTCATATTTAAATAAACATATTAAAATCAACCATAAAGAAAAACTAATATTAGCATCAATCATTTTCTCAAAACATTTATTAACTTAGAGAATATTAATACTCTATAAAACATAATTTGGGAATCACTGAGCCAATAAATTATTAAGAGTTGTTATACATATTTTTAAGAAAGGGACCTTGAAGAATATGTCCCATGGCAGGGGTTGGCAGGCTTTTTTTGGTCAAGGGCCATATAGTCTCTGTTTTAACTACTCAACTCTGTAGTTGTAACGTGACAGCAGCCATAGACAATACATGAAAGAACGGACACAGGTGTGTTCCAATAAAACTTTACGTACAAAACCAGACAGCATGGGCCATAATTTATCAGCCCTGTCTCATGGTATGTAGTATTGTGAAATCTCTTTTAGCTTTTGATGCCTACTGCCATTAGATGTATTAGTTGTTGATACTATTACATATCTGAAGTCCCTTCAGGGCTAGCAACAATTCTGAAGAAGTGAATTAAACACACACACAGTTCCAAGTTTTGCGAGATACATAATTCTACTGTATACTAAATGTTATGCGTTAACAATGAAGAATAAATTGTATATCAAAAGTTAGGTACTGTTTCTCTGGACTTAAATTATATAAATGTTTATATTATCCAAATTAAGACTCAATGAAAGTAATGTATATTTTTACAGATAACTCTGCATTCTATTTATACGACAGGTGAAGACTTAACCAGGACCTAAAAAAAAAATATAAACTCTCATTTAAGAGGTTTATTTCTCATATAATAAAACAAATCAAAATTAAAAGGATAATGCAATCTAAGGATTGCTAAAGAATACTATTAATTCTATAAATCAAGGCATACAAATTATGTCTGTCCAAATATAGCTACTTTTGATTTAAACTTTATAACCTGGCTATAGAGTAAGTTTTGTATTCTCATGTTAGATCTTGAGTCAAAATGGTTCTCCTATTAAGGGGTAGAGGATAAGATACCTGAAATAAGGTGTTCTCCTTTCTGTAATCCCTCTCTCCACCTTGGCAGCTTGAAATGCACTCTTCAAAAGAATAAAATTAAGGGATGGGGTGGGAAGGGGAGTAACCAAAAGCCTAGAATGAGAAAAATTAAAATTAGATACAGTAACAAGCAGAACTAACTATAAACCCGTAAGATGGGTTTATTCTTTCTGGATCTAAGCAGTGAAAATGATTCTTTACTGCAATGCAGATCTTGGACTGAAAGAGAAGACGCCTAGCATAGTAAAAATTCTAACATTTTCATCCTGTTCAATAACTTGGCAATTTAGATGCTTTGAGATGTTCCCCCACCTACTGACTTCATAGAAACATGTTAAAACAACACCACCACCACACTTTCTAGAACTTAAAACTAAGCCTAATTTTTAAAAGTACAACCTCATCAATGTCTCTAAAACTAGGCCTTGAATCTAAAATGGAATTATACATAGAACTATTACATGAAGCAGTTCTTTCACTACAATCATTTTTAGCCCCCCAGTGACCAATCTCCTCAGGTAAACAATGTTTAATGACTGATGATTGTTTACTGTATGCCAATTACTGCTAAATCCCTCATATAGATTATCTCATCTATGAAGACACAAGGATTATTAATAACCCCACTTTAGAGATAAACAGACACAGGTTAACACATCTCGCTAACACCTCTTGTAAGTGAAAAACCAAGTTCAGGGCCCAAAAAGTTTGACTGCATAGCCCATGTGTCTAGCCATTACTTGCGTGCTCCTGAATACTTTTAATTCCCCAACTACTAAAAAATCTGGTTACTAGGAGTTGGGTTATGCAGCGAAACGGATGAACAATGGGTTACAACTGCCAGAAAGTCGAGGGTCTCATACCAGCAACAGCATAAAGCCCTACTTCTTATTGGGAGCAAAAAAGCAGATTCTCCTTCCACAGTCTCCTTTTGGATTTTGCAACGGAGAACTTTGTGGAGCTGCTGGTTCACGTAAAAGATTAGGATCCCTCTCGTTGCCAGAGGACACAGAAGAGTAGAAAGCTTTTGTTTTCAGAAAGGAGGTCCTCAACCCCACCTCTTCAAAGGTGTTTCCCCGAATTTCTCGAGGACAAAGAATCTGGACTCCTTTGAGAGTAAAGTTTCCTTTCCACTCCCTGTAGAGCGGGGAAAACTTCCGTCTTTAGTCTCCTTCCGGTTAAACTGACAAGTATCACAATCCTTTCTCCCCTATCTTCGGGCGGTTCCGGCTGGGAACAATACCCTCAGGGTCAGGAGGACAGGATCTGAGTGCAGGCCAGCCAAAAAGGTGAGAACAGATGCTTCTAACAACACCTAAATGCTTTTTTAAACGGTCACCTGGATGTGCAGCCAGGGCCAACTATCCCTCAGCTCCTCCCTGTCACAGGTGCGCGCTGCCCACAGATTGCCACGACTGGGGGGCTCCCTACCAGTCGCAGCCCACCCTCGCCTCAGGACTTCTCTCGCGTCCCCGGGCGGCCGCCTGCGCTAACGACCACATGAAAACGTCTCAGCACCCAACACCATCTCTCTATTTCGTTTCCATCAGCGATGGAGAGAACGGATTTCGCCGCGGCTGGGCTGCACAGCAGCGCCGCGGTCCCCAGCAGAGCCCGCGACCGCCATCTTAGGCAGTTCCAGGAAGCGGCCATTTCAGAGCGCACCGCTTAGCCGCGGCGGCGGCTCTGCTCCTCACCTTCACCGAGGCCTGAACAGGGTCAACAGCCAGTCGTCGTGGACTGCAGGGGGAGGGGAGAGAGGGAGGGGAATGAAAAACAAAACAGAGAGGAAAGAAGGATTCGGGGACAGGGTGATGCTCTCAGCTCAGGGATATCGCCTAGGCCATCTCCATAGAGATCCGATTCGCGGCTGGCGCGGTCGCTGGTCTGAAGATAAATTTAGCACTCTAGAGCACCCGAACCCTACAGTCTTCACGAGCGACTCTGCCGCCGCCCAATCAGCGCCAGATTTGCGTCCCGCCACCAATCCACGCTGAGCAGCGGGGCGGGACCAAAGGAAAGGACCAAGCTCGGTTGAGGCGCGGCCCAGCCGCAGCCGCAGTCACAGCCTCAGCCGCAGCGGCCGTGCTACCTAGGTGATAGCGGAGCGGCTGGGTAGGAAGCAATTGTTCTCAAACTTCACTAGCCCCGTCGGCGCGGACGCTTGTCGAGAATGCAGATTCCTGGGTAATGCCAGATACGGTTGGTGATCTTGTAGGGCTGGAGTGGAAGCCATGAATCTGCATTTTCATCATTTCTGGCCCTCTGCCCGGACTGGGGTGATTCTCGGGAATTCGTAGTGGCCCCAAAGGAGCACGCAGAACCTCGGCTGCTGTGCATTTATCACCTGTTTTGTTCCCGGAGGCCGCACCCCAGGTCCAATTTACACAGCTGCCAACTCCTTTTCTTGGTTCCAACTGGAATCTGGGAAGAAAACTCGCCCTTTCCTTCTCCGCCCCACACCCGACGACGGAGCGTCTAGGGGTCTGGTCGGCCTTGGCTGTGCGGAGGGCTAGGCCTGACGAGCGGGCGCTGATGCGGCGCAGACCCCGCCAGACCTTTTGGGCGGCCCGGGGTAGGCTGGGGAGCCGCGGGAACAGGACTGGATAGGGAAAGCGGCACCGCAGCGTCCACGGGCAAGCTGGAAGTCCGCTTGATGTCTTTGCATCACAGTGGCGCCCTCCCCGCAGGAACGCCCGGCCGCCTGTACCGAACGTTTGCCTGCAGGGAACGGCCAACCCGCCCTGAAATACTCTTTTTGTGGGCTGCAGCTTTCGGGTATTTTAAGCCATGGTTCTGTGCCCTTCCTTGTTTTCAAAAACACGACAGCCAAAGGCTGCGGGTTGTGTGCTTTCATTTTGTGTTAAGTTCTGTGGTGGAGACCTGGAGTCTGTTTTTCCAAATAGGCACCTTGAAATAGATACGCTTCTTAAGCGGGGAAGGTACGAGTAGGTCCTATTATTTGCAATGTTTTAGCCTTTCCAGACTCCGTACAAATGACCAAATGAAGATTGGATCGTATTTTCAGGCACTGCACCAATGATAGAAAATTCCCAACTTGGGGTCAAAAGCAAGGGCAGCTTTCGTTTTTCTTAAATATGCTTCTGATCAAATATCTAAAGTGTTGAAAGAAACCTAACCCTTAATAACACAATTTACAGGAGTGCATAATTTCCTAGGACTGACATTTAGTTCCAAATGTTTTAAAGTCAATTACAACATCATCTCACCCTATGGTAAGCTGTCCATATATTCTCATTATTATTTTTAAATTATTTCTATTAAATCAGCTTCATTTGAACTTTAACCATAAATGCATAAATCGTTTTTGGGAAGGGGTTACAGTCGCGCTTGAAGAGCAAAGGATTTTGTAATTGCAGGAGTTGTCTCGCTTCAGAATAATATTGGAATAATATATTTTCGTGTTTCATATTTTAGAAAAACCTTTTACATATGTGCTCCCAAACCAATCTTTTTTTATTTTATTTTATTTTATTATTATACTTTAAGTTCTAGGGTGCACAACGTGCAGGTTTGTTACATATGTATACATGTGCCATGTTGGTGTGCTGCACTCGTTAACTCGTCATTTACATTAGGTATATCTCCTAGGGCTATCCCTCCCCCCTCCCCCCACCCCACGACAGGCCCTGGTGTGTGATGTTCCCCACCCTGTGTCCAGGTGTTCTCATTGTTCTATTCCCACCTATGAGTGAGAACATGTGGTGTTTGGTTTTCCTGTCCTTGCAATAGGCTCCCAAACCAATCTTTACACATCTTGTTTACATCTTCATGAAGAGGGAAAACCCAAAATATTAAACTATTAGGCAGAATAGTGTTTAAATAAGTACATCTAAAGTTTAGGAATTAGGTCCTGATATGATTTGACTCTGTGTCCCTACCCAAATCTTATATCGAATTTTAATCCCCACGTATGGAAGGATTAAAGTGATTGGATTATGAGGACGTTTTCTCCCATGCTGTTCTGATAGTAAGTGAATTCTCACACGATCTGATGGTTTTATAAATGGTAGTTTTTCCTGCGGTCTCACATGCTCTCTCTCACCTGCCGCCATGTAAGACCTGCCCTGTAAGACGTGCCTGCTTCCCCTTCCTCCATGATTGGAAAATTTTGTGAGGCCGCCCAGGCATGAGCAGCTGAGTCAATTAAACCTCTTTCCTTTATAAATTACCCAGTCTCGGCATTTCTTTATAGCAGTGTGAGAATGGATTAATATAGGGCCCCAAATCTGAAGTGTCTCATAATTAAAGTTCATGAAACTTAACTTTTTTTGTAATCGTTTTGTCAAATTATTACAGAATGTTGATGGGACAGATAAGAAAAAAGACAATGTAGAACTCAGACCAGTAATACATAGCTAGCATTTATTGAATACATAACGTAGGCCGGGGAGCTATTGTATACACTTTTTTTGTTTTTGTTTTTGTTTTTTTGAGTCAGGGTCTCACTCTGTTGCCCAGGCTGGTGTGCAGTGGCACGATCTTAGCTCTGTGCAACCTCAATCTCCCGGGCTCAAATGATCTTTCCACCTCAGCCTCCTGAGTAGCTGGGACTACAGGTGCATGCCACCGTGTCTGGCTAATTTTTGTATTTTTTTATAGCGATGGGGTTTTGCCATGTTACCTAGGCTGATCTCGAACTCCTGGGCTCAAACGAGTCACCCGCATTGGCCTCCCAAAGTGCTGGGATTACGGGTATGAGCCACCAGGCCTGGCCTATACGCTTGTAAATGTATTAAGTCTTTTACTGTTCACGACAATTTTATCAGTTGATTAACCTTATTTTACAGATAAGGAAATTAAGCACAAAGAGGTAAATAACTTGCCCCAGTTCCAAGAACTAATTAGTGGCAGAACCTGGATTAGGTGTGATGCTGGTTGTGGGAACTACAAACTGTGTTTATGTGCATACTTGATTTATATTAGGCAGAAAACTATTGTGAATAATATTACAGTAATGTATTAGGTAAGGAGGCTGAGCCTTACCATTAAAAAGGACTCTGATCAGCCACCAAGAAGTCCTTTGCCAGGCATGGTGGCCAATGCCTGTAATCCTAGCACTTTGGGAGGACAGGGCAGGAGGATTGCCTGAGCCCAGGAGTTCGACACCAGGGCAACATAGCAAGACCCCATCTCTATAAAAATAATAAATGCATAAATAATACATAAAATAATAATAACAAGAAAAAGTCCTCCATTGTTCTAATCTCTAAGACCAACTTTTCTCTCCAATTCTTCTGCCATCACTCTAGGCTTACTATCAATTTCCTTAACCAATCTCTTAGCTACCAGACAATCTCTATCAAATTTATCCTGCACACAGAAAAGCACTTTATCTAAAATACAGACATTAAAGTCTTTTTTTTTTTTTTTGAGATGAGGTTTCACTGTTGCTCAGGCTGGAGTGCAGTGGTGCCATCATGGCTCACTGCAGCCTCAACCTCCTGGGTTCAGGTGATCCTCCCACCTCAGCCTCCCGAGTAGCTAGGACTACAGGCACGCACCCCCACGCCAGGCTAATTATTGTATTTTTTGTAGAGATGAGGTCTCGTCATGTTGCCCAGGGTAGTCTTGAACTCCTGGGCTCAAGTGATCCTCCTGCCTCAGCCTCCCAAAGTGTTAGGATTACAGGTATGAGCTACTGTACCCAGCCTAAAGTCATTTTTTTACTCAAAGTTATCCCATTGTTGGCGTGATCAACTCTTTAACTGGGCATTTAAGGTTTTCATTAAACTGGTTTTGCTTTTCTTTTTTTCTTTTTACAGAGACAGGGTCTTGCTATGCTGCCCAGGCTGCTCTCAAACTCCTGGGCTCAGGCAATCTGTCCGCCTCTGCTTCCCACAGTGCTGGGATTACAGGCATGAGCCAGCCACCACACTGACCCAAAACTGTTTTTGCTTTTAAAATTTGTTTTCAGCGTTACACAGTGACAGTGCTAGGTGGGAAGTAAGGCAACTATGGACAGGAATGTCTGGAGCTCCCTCTCCTTAGCTAGTGGTCTTGTGATGTGTAGTTTACTTGTTCTGGCTTAAAGGCCCAAGTTTGAGGTATTCTTTTTGTTGTTTTGTTTTAATTTTAATTTTTATCCAAGCAATGCAAGCATAGAGTTTAAAAATTCAAGTAGAACTAAAAATATTATAGACAATAACAAAAAAACATTTCTTGGCTCCTTCTTCAGATGCAATCCCTTGTAACATTTTATGCCATTCAGGAGTTCCAGACCAGCCTGGGAAACATAGCAAGACCCTGTCTCAAACAACAACAAAAACAAATCCAGTAACTCTTAGGTTTGTGAAAATTGTCAGAATCAAGATAGAGTCACTAGTGTGGGGGAAAAAACAAACAAAAAAACCCAGACAAATAGAACCCAGGAAGGCCATTAAGAGAGGATTCTCATGCACAGATGCCTGCTAACAAAAACTGTCACAAAACACTGCAAAACCACGACCTTGCACAAACGCTGTCAAAATCTTAGAGAAAAAAATAGTTCTTCAAGGACGTCTCCCCAGCAACTCCCTGTGCAGTCTTGGGCTGCTGTCACCCTTGTTACTGATCTTTGTAGCCAAAGATAATTATCTCAAAATAATTATTATAATCCTCCACATTTTTTCCTTTAAAAACCTTTGTCTTCCCTTACCTCCCTGAATGTGCACATAGTTTACTATGGCACACAGATTCCCACTGGAATGCTTTATTCCCAAATAAACATCGTTTTCTTCTAGAGAGCCTCCCTCTGTTATTTAGATTGAAAGATTAATACTATTGTTTTTAGTTTCCACTTCCCTGAAGCAGGAAAAAATTTATATTCCTCTACTTGTGTAAGAATTTGCCTATGCAAATGTTAATTGGCTCTATAGTTACTGATTATTCCAGTGATATTTCAGTGCCCCTTTCAGATAAATGATTTGGGCAACGCCCCAACTGCTCACGTTTTAATCCAGATCTGGTTGTGGTTAAAAAAAAGAGCAGGAATATACAAAAATTAACTGGGCATGATGGGGTGCAAGCCTATAATCCCAGCTGCTCCGGAAGCTGAAGCAGGAGAATTGCTTGAACCCAGGAAGTGGAGGTTGCAATGAGCTGAGATCACACTATTGCACTCCAGCCTGGGTGACAGAGCGAGACTGTCTCAAAAAAAAGAAAAGGCCAGGCGCAGTGGTTCATGCCTGTAATCCCAGCACTATGGGAGGCCGAGGCAGGCAGATCACCTGAGGTCAGGAGTTTGACACCAGCCTGGCCAACATAGTGAAACCCCGTCTCTACTAAAAATACAAAAATTAGCTGGGTGTGGTGGTGCACGCCTGTAGTCCCAGCTACTCAGGAGGCTGAGGCAGGTGAATCACTTGAACCCAGGAGGCAGAGGTTGCAGTGAGCTGAGATTGAACCATTGCACTCCAGCCTGGGCAACAGAGCGAGACTCCGTCTCAAAAAAAAGAAAAAGTCAGGATTGGTGTGTACAGCAGGTACAGCAGAAGGTGAAGGAGGGCAGTTCACTCAGAAGAGAACTGTGGCAGATATTGCAACATCTCTAGTGTAATTCTCTTTGATTTATAAAAGGCTAATTACTTTGTTACTTTAAATCATGAAATCATGACACACCTCAGAAATAAATGTCATATACTCCTTTTCTAAACACTGCAGTTGAAACTGTTGGTCTAGAAAATAAACTAATTATTGGGCCCCAAATTGAGAGGCTTGAATATTACAAATCAGACACTTTCTCATATTTTCGGGGAGAAGGACAGGTTTACTTGTATTGAGAACCCAAGTTTCAAATAATAATAATTTAATTAAAATAATTTTTTTGAGATGGGGTCTCACTCTGTCGCCCAGGCTGAAGTGCAGTGGCACAATCTTGGCTCACTGCCACCTCCGCCTCCTGGGCTCCGGTGATTCTCCCACCTCAGCCTCTCTGGTAGCTGGGACTACAGGTGCCCACCCCCACTCTCAGCTTTTTTTTGTATTTTTGGTAAAGATGGGGTTTCACCATGTTGCCCAGGCTGGGCTCAAACTCCTGAGCTCAAGTGACGTGCTCACCTTGGCCTCCCAAAGTGCTGGGATTACAGGTGTGAGCCACTGCACCTGGTCCATTAATAATCATTTGTCTGGAACATACAGAGTACCTTCACACTCTCTCTCTCATTTGAAACTTGAGACAACTTATTTAATTAAGCAGGGAGGTATTCTTATCCCTATTTACAAGGAATGAGGAATCTCAGGTTTAGAGAAGTTGATGGGTTTATGCAAAACTATATGCAACATACAGTTTTTGGAATAGGCAGTGCTTGGATCAGTGTTCCTGATTCAGATCAGTGTCTTTTATACTTCCTTTTCTTAAGAAAGTTTTCAGGATTGGGATAATGCAGTTACAAAGTACTTCTGCTAAGTTATTGATCTTGGGCTAAATAATATAGTCAGAACTGTCATTTGGAAAAATAGTATGTTCTTCCAGAGTTGCCCTCTTACAGAAGGTGAAAATTAATCTTACTCCCTTAACTTTCTCGGGAAGGTTGATGTTAAACTTTTAAAAGCCACCCCTTTAAAAAGAATGCTAGATATAGACAATTTTTAAAGCCAAAGTGAAGGTTTACAAGTCATTTAAACACTCAATTACTTGGGGAGAAACTGAAATGCCAGCGGATGGGGTTATTTATAGCACTGTGCTGAGTGCCAGTATATATATTTATTTGTACGAGAGTGGAATCCTGGCTCTGGATCATTTCCTGACTTGTTTGAGACTCTAAGCAAGTCATTTATTATGTCTGTATTTTGGAATTATAGCCTTGCCTCAAAGGTGTGCTCTGTGATTAAATGAACTTCTATTTGTAAATCTTGTTTAAATTTCTCTGATGAAAGGCATATCAGTGTTGATAGCTATGGAGGATAAGAACGCTGACAATAATAACGAGTACGATAATATCAGTGCCTTGAATTTATGCAGTATCATTACTTTGGGGCTTTGCGTGCCTCCTATGTAGCATGTAGTCTATAACAAAAAACTGTAATTACAAACATTTCACAAGAAATCATTCTTATTGTGATTTTTTTTTACTTGCAGAATTGAGCATACCACAAAAAAGTTCTCATTTTGTGTCCTCCCATCCCATTCTCCTCACTAACCAAAGGTAACCACAGTTAATTGTTTTTTATATATCCAGATGTATATGTATATATATTAGTGTATATGACTGATATATTTTATAAATTATTCCACAATTTATAAAATATTTATAATATTTTGGCCTTATCAATATGCCTTGAAGAAATTTTCATGTCAGCATGTAAATCTTTCTTTTTAATAGGTGCATAGTTTCCCAGTTGATTTATTTAATCATTCCCTTATGAAAAGATTCTTGAGTTGTTTCTAATTTTTCAACATTAGAAACAATGCTACAATGAATGTCCTGTATATACATCTTTGCACATCTATGTGTGTACTTCTGTAGGTTAGATTTTTAACATGGCTTAAACTTTCGGGCTGAAAGGATATGTATTAAATTGTACCCCAGAAAGCCTTACCAATGTACACTTCCATAAATAGCACACAACAGTATCTTTCTCCTATGGTCAACATTGCTTTGTATAGTATCAGTCTTTCTAAATTTTGCCATGAAGATTAAAAACTCATTTTAATTTTCTTAACTACTAATGAGGTTGAGCATCTTTTTGTAAGTTTATCAACCATTTACATTTATTCTTCTGTGAACTGCCTGTTCAGAGGCTTTCCCATTTTCCCTGTGGGGTGAGTTTCTGTTTCTGTTTCTCTTTCATTCTTCTCTCCCTTTTCTCTCTTTCTTTCTTTCCTTTTCTTTTCTTTCTTTCCTTCTCTCTCTTTCTCTTTCCTTTCCTTTCCTTTCTTTTCCTTTCCTTTCCTTTCCTTTCCTTTCTTTCTCCTTTCTTTCCCTCCCCACTTCCATCCTTCCTTCCTTCCTTCCTTCCTTCTTTCTTTCTTTCTTTCTTGACAGGGTCTCACTCTGTCACCTAGGCTGGAGTGCAGTGGTGCAGTCATGACTAACTACAACCTCAATCTCCTGGGCTCCAGTGATCCTCTTGCCTCAGCCTCCCAAGTAGCTGGGATTACAGGCGCATGCCACCATGTCTGGCTGATTTTTATTTATTTATTACTTCCATTTTTCTGTAGAAACGAGGTCTCACTAAGTTGCCCAGGCTGGTCTGTGTCTTATTGATTGTAAAATCTCTTAAAATATTTTGATTATGAATACTGGGTTAGGTATGTTTCCCACCTTGCTGTTACATTGTTATCTTTTTTCTTGCTGAAGAAAAAGTTTTTAATATTTATGAAATCAAGTCTGGTGTGGTGGTGCACACCCATAGTCTCAGCTGCTTGGGAGGCTGAGGGGGGAGGGTTGCTTGAGCCCAGGAAGTTGAGACTGCTGTGAGCCATGATGGCACCACTGCACTCCAGCTTGGGTGACAGAGCAAGACCCTGTCTCAAAAAGAATAAATAAAATTATGAAATCAATCTTTTCATTTGTCAGGCTTTTAAATAATTTTTAAAAAGTCAGGCTTTTAAAGAGTTAACGTTAGTTAATTCTCAGAAGTTACAATGTTAGTTTTATTCGGAGTCTTACTGAGCGTTGCAACCCAGGAGAGTCTTTCAGAGAGTCTCTGTTAGACTGCTTCAAAGCAGCGTTTCAGCCCTCGCTTCTATACAGGCGGTGGAGGTTCTGCATGTGCTCGGAAGTTACCTAAAGGTGCTCAGAGGTTACATTAGAGCAAAATCTCATCAAAGTCCAGGAGCGAGAGTACGTCTGGTCATAGATTACAGAGGTATATTCATTAATCCTGTCAGATGTTATCTTATGGATAGGAAAAGGCAACGGCTCATTGAACTTATCTTTTCCAAAAATGCAGTGATTCAGACGTGGGAAACTGTGCTCTATCCTGCTTATGGTCTTCAAGCATTTTTCCAGAGAGCTGAGCTCAGTCACCGAGTCAGGGGTTTGGGAGGTTTATGCTGACAAGCAGAATGAGCAAACGTGGTTCTTCACAGCAAGGGCGGACTGTGTGGCTAGCCAGAGGCAGATGTTTGCTACTTTGCCTCACACATTTATGACTTTTGGGATTTGTGTCTTCTTAAGAAGGAAACTCTTCTACTACCCCTGCCCTAAGATTATAAAATAGTGTCCTTATATTTCTGCTATTTTTAAAAGCATCAAGTGCTCTTTAATCCTTGTGAGATGCATTCTGAATAGCTGTGAGAAAGGAACCTATTTTATTATTTTACCAAATGTTTAGCCAGTTGCTTCAAATATGCTAATTAGTTCATTTTAATCCCAGTAATTTGAAATGCCATCTTTCAAAAATATCAAACATTTGTAATTCTTGATTCTATTTCTAGACAGAGCCATTTGCCTAATTCAGTATTAATATTGCATTATTTAATTTTTACTATTTTCTGCAACTGCATAATCTATCTTGATATCTGATATACAATGTTTTCCCTCATTCTTTTTTTCCCCCCAGAATTGCAGGGCAAAATCTTGTGCATTTTTTCTTCAGTAGTAACATTAGAATGAGCTTTTTAGACTGTATAAATAATAACACTGGGATTTTGGTTAGGAATTATAGATTAAATGTAGGAGAGTTGGCATTTTTATAGTAGTGAGTCTTTTCAGTCTGGATCATCGTGTGTTTTTCCATTTATTTAGGCCACCATTTAGGTCTGCTTTTGTCTTTTTTTTTTTAGGATTTTCAGTATATTTATGTAATTTTCTTTATCTGAGTTTATTACAAAGTTAATTCTCTGTTATTTTATAGTTATGGTTTTTATCATGAATACAGTTGTAAAATTCTGTTTTCTAATAGTTAATTATTGATGAGAGAAGTTATTTATTATTAATATTTTTTCTGTATCCTACCTCATAATTTAATTTTTCTTTTATTATGGAAGATTTCAAATACATACAAAGTAAACAGAATAGTTATGAACTGCCACGTATCCACCCCAGAGTTTCAACACTGATCAACATTCTGCCATTCTTGTTTTGACTCCCTTCCTACTTTCCATTCCCAAAATTGCTCTTACTTTTTACAGTTCTTTTTTACCTCTTAGATTAAAAAAATTTAAACAGTTTATTTTGAGATAACTGTGGATTCACATGCAGTTGGGAGAAATAATACAGAGAGATCTCATGTACCCTTTACTCACTTTTCCCCAGTAGTAAAGTCTTACACAACTCCAGTACAATATCACAACAAGGATGTTGACATTGATACAATCAAGATAAAGAGAATTTCCATCACCTCAGGAATCTCTGGTGTTGTCCATTTATAGTTACATTCATTTCTCTGCCACTCCCACTTAACCCCTGGCAATCACTAATCTGTTCTCCATTTCTGTAGTTTTGCCATTTCAAGAATGTTATATAGGCCAGGTACAGTGGCTCATGCCTGTATTCCCAGTACATTGGGAGGCCGAGGCAGGCGGATTGCGTGAGCTCAGGAGTTTGAGACCAGCCTGGGCAACATGGTGAAACCCCCATCTCTACTAAAATACAAAAAATTAGCCAGCGCCTGTAGTCCCAGCTACTCAGGAGGCTGAGGGAGGAGAATTGCTTGAACCCTGGAGGCAGAGGTTGCAGTGAGCTGAGATCATGCCATTGCATTGCAACCTGGGCGACAGAGAGTGTTATATAAATGGAATAATACATTATTAGATAACTTTATGAGATTGAAGTTTTTTCACTTAGCATAATTCTCTGGAGATTCACCCAGATAGTATAACAATAGTTCATTCCTTTTTATTGCTGATCAATATTCCATGGTATGGGTATACCACAATTTGTTTAACCTGTTACATGTTGAAGGACATCTTGGTTATTTCCAGTTTTTGGCTATTATGAATAAAGGTGCTATAAACTTTTGGGTACAGGTTTTGTGTGAACATGAGTTTTCATTTTCCAGGATATATGCCTAAGAGTGCAATTATATGCATGGTATAATGGATGGTAATTGCATGTCTAACTTTTTAAAAAATTGAAAAACTATTTTCCAGTTTGGCTGTACCATTTTACATTTCCATTAGCTATGTATGAATGATCAGGTGTTTCCACATTCTTGCCAATATTTGGCATTGTTGCGATTTATGTTTTAGCCATCCTAATAGGTGCATAGTGATATCTCACTGTAGTATTAATTTGCGTTTTTCCCATGGCTAATATGTTTGAACATCTCTTAATGTGTTATTTGCCATCTGTATATCTTAGTTGATAAAATGTCTCTTCATGTCTTTTGTTTTTGTTTATTTTCTAATTGGATTTTTTTTTTTTTTTTTACTGTTGTGTTTTAGGATTTTTTTTTTGTTTTGGTGGGGGGACAGGATCGTGCTCTGCCACCCAGGCCGGTGTACAGTGGTGCAATAATAGCTTACTGGAACCTTAAACTCCTGGGATCAAATGATCCTGTGGCTTCAGCCTCCCAAGTAGCTAGGATGCCTGGCTAATTTTGTATTTTTTTAGAGACAGAGTCTCACTATGTTGCCCAGGCTGGTCTCGAACTTCTGGTCTCAAGCAGTCCTCCCTTCTTGGCCTCCTAAAGTGCCGGGATTATAGGCGTGAGAATTCTTTACATATTCTAGATGTTAGTCCTTTGTTGAAGTTTAATATTTTCTATTTGTCTATTTTGGTTTTTGTTGCCTGTGTTTTTGAAGTTTTAGCCATAAATCTTTGCCTGGACTAATGTTCCTGAAGCATTTCCTCTATATTATCTTCTAGTATTTTTTATAATTTTGGGTCTTAAGTTTATGTTTTTAATTCATTTTGAATTGATTTTTGTGTGTATGATGCCTCCAGCTTTGTTCTTCTTGCTTAGGATTGCTTTGTCTATTCAGGGTCTTTTTTGGTTCCATACGCATTTTAGGATTTTTTTTTTTTTTTTTTTTTGAGACAGAGTCTCGCTCTGTCACCAGGCTAGAGTGCAGTGGTGCAATCTTGGCTCGCTGCAATCTCTGCCTCCTAGGTTCAAGTGATTTTCCTGCCTCAGCCTCCTAAGTAGCTGGGACTACAGGCACCTGCCATCACGCCCGGCTAATTTTTGTATTTTTAGTAGAGATGGGGTTTTACCATGTTGCCCAGGATGGTCTCTATCTCTTGACCTTGTGATCCACCTGCCTCAGCCTCTCAAAGTGCTGGGATTATAGGCATGAGCCACCGCGCCCAGCCCAGGATTTTTTTTTTTTCTATTTCTGTAAAGAATGTAATTGGTATTTTTGTAGGGCTTGCATTGAATCTGTAAATTGCTTTGAGTAGTATGGCCATTTTAACAATATTAATCCTTCCAATTCATAAGGATGAGATGTCTTTCCATTTTTTTGTGTCCTTTTCAATTTCTTTCATTGGTGATTTATAGATTCCCTTGTAGAGGTCTTTCACTTCCTTGGCTAAATTTATTCCTAGGCATTTTGTTTGTAGCTATTGTAAATGGGATTATTTTATTGATTTGTTTTTCAGCTAGTTTGTTATTGGTATATAAAAATGCTACTGATGTTTGTATGTTGATTTTGTATTCTGCAACTTTACTGATTTCATTTATTGGTCCTAAAAGTTTTTTGGTGGCATCCTTAGGTTTTTCTATATATAAGATCATGTTGTCTACAAAGAAGGACAATTTGACTTCCTCTTTTACTTTTTTTTTTTTTTCTCCTGAGATAGAGTTTCACTCTTGTTGCCCAGCCTGGAGTGCAATGGCGCGATCTCTGCTCACTGCAACCTCTGCCTCCCAGGTTCAAGTGATTCTACTGCCTCAGCCTCCTGAATAGCTGGGATTACAGGCACATGCCACCACACCTGGCTAATTTTTGTATTTTTAGTAGAGACGGGGTTTTGCCATGTTGGCCAGGCTGGTCTCGAACTCCTGACTTCGGCTGATCTGCCCACCTTGGCCTCCCAAAGTGTTGGGATTATAGGTGTGAGCCATGGTCCTGGCCACACTTCCTCTTTTTCAATTTGGATGCCTTTTATTTCTCTCTTTTGCATGATTGCTTGGGTAGGACTTCCAGTACTATGTTGAATAAGTGTGGTGAAAATGAGAATTTTTGTCTTGTTCTAGTTCCTAGAGGAGAGGCTTTCAGCTTTTCTCATTGAGTAGATTAGCTGTGGGTTTGTCATATATGGCCTTTAGTATGTTTTGGTATGTTCCTCCTGTGCCTAATTTGTTGAGAGTTTTTATTGTGAGGGGATCAAATACTTATCTACATCTGTTGAGATAATCATATAGTTTTTTTGATGTAATGCAACTGTTAATGTAATATATTAATTCAACTGGTACCATAACAATCAATGAGTGGTAGGAAACTCCCTATTCCATTTTATTTGTTCACTTTCATCAACATTTTTTTTCTTTATTGGGCATCCAATTTAGTAATGCCTTTTGCCAGATAATGGAGATAACATTATTCTTTATCTGAGGTGGGAAGATTGCTTGAGTCCAGGAGTTTGAGACCAGCCTGGATGTCTTCGCAAAACCTCATCTCTACAAAAAATACAAAAATTAGCCAGGCATGGTGGTGTGTGCCTGTAGTCCCAGCTACCCAGGTGGCTGAGGCGGGAGGATTGCTTGAGCCTGGGAGGCAGAGGTTGCAGTGAGCTGAGAACAGGCTGCTGCACTCCAGCCTGGGCAACAGAGTGAGATTGTCTAAAAACAAACAAACAAACAAACAAAAAACAAAAGTTATTATTGATATGTGAGAACTTATTTCTGTCATTTTGTTGTTTTCTGCTTGTCTGTATATCCTTTGTCCCTTTCTTCCTCTTTTACTGTTTACCATTGAGGTTTAGTGGATTTCTGTAGCAGTAATGTTTGACTTCTTTCTCTTTCTTATTTATATATCTACTGTACCAGTTTTACATTTGCATGTGTTTGCTTGTTGGCAAATATTGTCCTTTTGCTTTCAGATATAGGACTGACTTAAGCCTGTCTTGTAGGACCAGTCTAGTGGTGATGAATTCCCTCAGTTTTTGCTTGTCTGGCATTTTATTTCTCTTCATTTTCGAAGGATAGCTTTGCTAGGTTTAGTATTTTTGGCTGATGGTGTTTTTCTCTCAGCACTTTAAACATACCATTGTATTCTCTTCTGGCCTGTAAAGTTTCTGCTGAGAAATCTGCTGTTAGACTGATGGGGATTCCCTTATACATGACTTGATGCTTTTATCTTGCTCTTTTTAGAATTCTCTCTTTGTCTTTGACTTTTGATAGTTTGACTATAATATGTCTTGGAGAAGACCTTTTTGGGTTGAATCTATTTGAGGATCTCTGAGCTGTATCTGGGATGTCTAAATCTCTTGCCAGACTTGGGAAGTTGTCAGCTATTATTTTGTTAAATAGATTTCCTATGCCTTTGCTCGTTTCTCTTCCTTCTGAAACTCCCAGAATTTGAACATTTGGTCACTTTGTGGTGTTCTATATGTTATGTAGGCTTTCTTCATTTTTTTTTTTCCGAGTTGTCTTCAAGTTCAGAAATTCCCTCCCCTTCCCCTTCCCCTTACCCCTCCCCTTCCTCTTTCTTTCGTTCTTTCTTTCTTTCTCTCTCTTTCTCTCTTTCCTTCCTTCCTTCCTTTCTTTTTTTTCTGAGATAGAGTCTTACTTTATCACCCAGGCTAGAGTGCAGTGGTGCAATCTCAGCTCACTGCAACCCCCGCCTCCTGGGTTCAAGTGATTCTCCTGCCTCAGCCTCCTGAGTAGCTGGGACTACAGGTGTGTGCCACCACGCCCAGCTAATTTTTGTATTTTTAGTAGAGACATGGTTTCACCATGTTGGCCCAGCTGGTCTCGAATTCCTTACCTGAAGTGATCTGCTCACCTCGGTCTCCCAAAGTGTTAGGACTACAGGCATGAGCCAATGTGCCCAGCCAGAAATTATTTCTTATGCCTAATCTAGTCTATTGTTGAAGTTGTCTATAGTATTTTTTATTTTATTCATCGAATTCTTCAGTTCCAGGATTTCTGTTTGTTTTTTCTTTTTTCTTTTTTTTTGAGATGGAGTCTCGCTCTGTCGCCCAGGCTGGAGTGCAGTGGCGCGATCTCGGCTCACTGCAAGCTCCGTCTCCCGGGTTCATGCCATTCTCCTGCCTCAGCCTCCTGAGTAGCTGGGACTACAGGCGCCCGCCACCACACCCGGCTAATTTTTTTGTATTTTTTAGTAGAGACGGGGTTTCACCATGTTAGCCAGGATGGTCTTGATCTCCTGACCTCGTGATCCATCTGCCTCGGCCTGCCAAAGTGCTGGGATTACTTTGGCATGAGCCACCGCACCCGGACACCTATTTGTCTTTTATTAAATGATATCTGTTGCATTGTTGAATTTTTCATTAAGATCATAAATTGTTTCCTTGATTTCTATTTTTTACCTGTGTTCTTTTGTAACTCACTGAGTTTCTCTGTTCTTTTCAAGCATTTCATAAATTTCCTTTTCTTTCAGATCTGTTATCAGAGAATTACTGTGTTCCTTTGGAGGTGTCATGTTTCGTGTGTATGTGTGTGTGTGTGTGTGTGTGTGGTTTGAGACAGGGTCTATCTTTATCACCCAGGCTAGAGTGCATAGTTCGCTGCAGCCTCAAAGTCTTGGGCTCAAGGGATCCGTCTGCCTCAGTCCCCCAAGTAGCTAGGACTATGGGCATACACTACCAGGCCTGGCTACGTTTTTATTTTTCATAGAGATAGGGTCTTGCTATGTTGCCCAGGCTGGTCTCTAACTCCTGGCCATAAGCAATTCCCCTTGTTGCCTTATTAGGCATTTATTTATCTGTCAGGCACTTTATTTTATTTTATTATTATTTTTTGAGATGAAGTCTCGCTCCGTCGCCTAGTTTGGAGTACAGTGGCATGATCTTGGCTCACTGTAACCCTGCCTTCTGGGTTCAAGCAATTCTCATGCCTCAGTCTCCCGAGTAGCTGGGATTACAGGCATGCATCACCACGCTCGGCTAATTTTTTGTGTTTTTAGTATAGACAATGTTTCACCATGTTGATCTTAAACTCCTGACCTCAGGTGATCTGCCCCACTTAGACTCCCAAAGTGCTGGGATTACAGGTGTGAGCCACCACACCCAGCCTCCAGTGCCTTTAAATAATTTTAATTTTTTTTCCAGATTTTATTATTGTTATCTAAACGAGGGTTAGTATAACCAAGGTACTCTGCCAGTATGGGCAGATGAAAGTCCCTAGTTACTGAATTTTGTGTGTTGATCTTTTTTTTAAAGTTTTAATTTTAAAACATTTAAATAGTTTTTGGAGTACAGGACAAGTTCTTTAGTGGTGATTTCTGGGATTTGGTGCATCTGCCACCTGAGCAGTGTACATTGTACCAAATATGTAGTCTTTTATCCCCCTCCCACCCTTCCCCCACCCCAAGTCTCAAAATTCTGTTAATTCATTCTTATGCCTTTGTATCCTCCTAGCTTAGCTCCTCCCCACTTATAAGTGAGAACATGTGATATTTAGTTTTCCATTCCTGAGTTACTTACCTTAGAATAATGGCCTCCAGCTTCATCCGAGTTGCTACAAAAGACATTATTTCATTTTTTTTATGGTTGAGTAGTATTCCATGGTGTATATATACACCATATTTCTTTATCCACTGGTTGGTTGATGGGTACTTAGGTTGGTTCCACATTTTTGCACTTGCGAGTTGTGCTGCTATAAACGTGTGTACATGTGTCTTTTTCATATAATGACTTGTTTTCCTTTGGGTAGATACCCAGTAGTGGGATTGCTGGATTGAATGGTAGTTCTATTTTTAGTTCTTTAAGGAATCTCCATACTGTTTTCCTTAATGGTTGTACTAGTTTACATTACCACCAGCAGTGTAAAAGTGTTCCCTTTTGACCATACCCACACCAACATCTATTGATTTTTAACTTTTAAATTATGCCCATTCTTGCAGGATTAAAGTGGTATCTCATTGTGGTTTTAATTTGTGTTTCCCTGATAATTAGTGATGTTGAACATTTTCTCATGTTTATTGCCTCCTTTTTTTTTTTTTTTGAGACAGGGTTTTGCTCTGTTACCCAAGCTGGAGTGCAGTGGTGTGATCTCAGCTCAGTGCAACCTCTGCTTTCTGGGCTCAAGTGATCCTCTAGCCTCAGCCTCCCGAGTAGATGGGACTACAGGTATGAGCCACCATACCTGGCTAATTTTTGTACAGATAGGTTTTCACCATGTTGCCCAGTCTGGTCTTGAACTCCTGAGCTCAAAGTGACTCACCTACCTCAGCCTCCAAAAGTGCTGGGATTACAGGCTACCACGCCCAGCCTGTATATCCTTTTTTGAGAATTTTCTATTCATGTTCCTTGCCCATTTTTCAATAGGCTTATTTTTTTTTCTTTGTTTGAGTTCCTTATAGATTCTGGTTATTACTCCTTTGTTGGATGCATAGTTTGCAAATATTTTCTCCCACTCTGTGAGTTGTCTGGTTACTATGTTGATTATTTCTTTTGCTATGCAGAAGCTCTTTGTTTAATTAGGTCCCATTTATTTATTCTTGTTTTGTTGCATTTGCTTTTGGGTTCTTAGTCATGAATTCCTTGCCTAAGCCAATGTCTAGAAGGGTTTTTCTGATGTTATCCTCTAGAATTTTTATGGTTTCAGATCTTAGATTTAAGTCTTTGATCCATCTTGAATTGATTTTTGTGTAAGCTGAGAGATGAGGATCCAGTTTCATTCTCTATAGGTGGCTTGCCAGTTTCCCCAGCTCCATTTATTGAATAGAGTATCGTTTCCCCAGTTTGTGTTTTTGTATGCTTTGTCAAAGATCAGTTGGCTGTAAGCATTTGGTCTTATTTTTGGATTCTCTATTCTGTTCCATTGGTCTACATGCCTATTTTTATACCAGTAACATGCTGTTTTGGTAATTATAGTCTCATAGTATAATTTGAAGTCAGGCAGTGTGATGCCTCCAGATTTGTTATTTTTGCTTAGTATTACTTTGCCTATATGGGCTCTTTTTTGGTGCCATATGAATTTAAGAGTTGTTTTTTCTAGTTTTTTTTTTTTTTTTTTTAATTTTTTTATTTTTTTATTGATCATTCTTGGGTGTTTCTCGCAGAGGGGTATTTGGCAGGGTCATAGGACAGTAGTGGAGGGAAGGTCAGCAGACAAACAAGTGAACAAAGGTCTCTGGTTTTCCTAGGCAGAGTGTTTGTGTCCCTGGGTACTTGAGATTAGGGAGTGGTGATGACTCTTAACGAGCATGCTGCCTTCAAGCATCTGTTTAACAAAGCACATCTTGCACCGCCCTTAATCCATTTAACCCTGAGTGGACACAGCACATGTTTCAGAGAGCACAGGGTTGGGGGTAAGGTCATAGATCAACAGGATCCCAAGGCAGAAGAATTTTTCTTAGTACAGAACAAAATGAAAAGTCTCCCATATCTACTTCTTTCTACACAGACACAGCAACCTTCCGATTTCTCAATCTTTTCCCCACCTTGCCCCCTTTTCTATTCCACAAAACCGCCATTGTCATCATGGCCCGTTCTCAATGAGCTGTTGGGTACACCTCCTAGACGGGGTGGTGGCCGGGCAGAGGGGCTCCTCACTTCCCAGTGGGGGCGGCCGGGCAGAGGCGCCCCTCACCTCCCGGACGGGGCGGCTGGCCGGGTGGGGGGCTGACCCCCCCCACCTCCCTCCCAGACAGGGCAGCTGGCCAGGCGGGGGGCTGACCCCCCACCTCCCTCCCAGATGGGGCGGCTGGCCGGGTGGGGGGCTAACCCCCCACCTCCCTCCCGGACGGGGCGGCTGGCCGGGCGGGGGGCTGACCCCCCCACCTCCCTCCCGGACGGGGCGGCTGGCCGGGCAGGGGGCTGACCCCCCACCTCCCTCCCGGACGGGGCGGCTGGCCGGGCGGGGGGCTGACCCCCCCACCTCCCTCCCGGACGGGGCGGCTGGCCGGGCAGAGGGGCTCCTCACTTCCCAGTAGGGGCGGCCGGGCAGAGGCGCCCCTCACCTCCCGGACGGGGCGGCTGGCCGGGCAGGGGGGCTCCTCACTTCCTAGTAGGGGTGGCCAGGCAGAGGCGCCCCTCACCTCCCGGACGGGGCGGCTGGCCGGGCGGGGGGCTGACCCCCCCACCTCCCTCCCGGACGGGGCGGCTGGCCGGGCAGAGGGGCTCCTCACTTCCCAGTAGGGGCGGCCGGGCAGAGGCGCCCCTCACCTCCCGGATGGGGCGGCTGGCCGGGTGGGGGGCTGACCCCCCCACCTCCCTCCCGGACGGGGCGGCTGGCCGGGCAGAGGGGCTCCTCACTTCCCAGTAGGGGCGGCCGGGCAGAGGCGCCCCTCACCTCCCGGACGGGGCGGCTGGCCGGGCGGGGGGCTGACCCCCCCACCTCCCTCCCGGATGGGGCGGCTGGCCGGGCAGGGGGCTGACCCCCCACCTCCCTCCCGGACGGGGCGGCTGGCCGGGCGGGGGGCTGACCCCCACACCTCCCTCCCGGACGGGGCGGCTGGCCGGGCAGAGGGGCTCCTCACTTCCCAGTAGGGGCGGCCGGGCAGAGGTGCCCCTCACCTCCCGGACGGGGCGGCTGGCCGGGCGGGGGGCTGACCCCCCCACCTCCCTCCCGGACGGGGCGGCTGGCCGGGCAGAGGGGCTCCTCACTTCCCAGTAGGGGTGGCCGGGCGGAGGCGCCCCTCACCTCCCGGACGGGGCGGCTGGCCGGGCGGGGGGCTGACCCCCCCACCTCCCTCCCGGATGGGGCGGCTGGCTGGGCAGAGGGGCTCCTCACTTCCCAGTAGGGGCGGCCGGGCAGAGGCGCCCCTCACCTCCCGGACGGGGCGGCTGGCCGGGCGGGGGGGCTGACCCCCCCCACCTCCCTCCCGGACGGGGCGGCTGGCCGGGCGGGGGGGCTGACCCCCCCACCTCCCTCCCGGACGGGGCGGCTGGCCGGGCGGGGGGGCTGACCCCCCCCACCTCCCTCCCGGACGGGGCGGCTGGCCGGGCGGGGGGGCTGACCCCCCCACCTCCCTCCCGGACGGGGCGGCTGGCCGGGCGGGGGGCTGACTCCCCCCACCTCCCTCCCGGACGGGGCGGCTGGCCGGGCGGGGGGCTGACTCCCCCCACCTCCCTCCCGGACGGGGCGGCTGGCCGGGCGGGGGGCTGACTCCCCCACCTCCCTCCCGGACGGGGTGGCTGGCCGGGCAGAGGGGCTCCTCACTTCCCAGTAGGGGCGGCCGGGCAGAGGCGCCCCTCACCTCCCGGACGGGGAGGCTGGCCGGGTGGGGGGCTGACCCCCCCACCTCCCTCCCGGACGGGGCAGCTGGCCTGGCGGGGGCTGACCCCCACCTCCCTCCCAGACGGGGTGGCTGCCGGGCAGAGACGCTCCTCACTTCCCAGATGGGGTGGCAGCCGGGCGGAGGGGCTCCTCACTTCTCAGACGGGGCGAATGCCGGGCGGAGGGGCTCCTCACTTCTCAGACGGGGCGGCCGGGCAGAGACGCTCTTCACCTCCCAGACGGGGTTGCGGCCGGGCAGAGGCGCTCCCCACATCTCAGACGATGGGCGGCCGGGCAGAGACGCTCCTCACTTCCTAGATGGGATGGCGGCCGGGAAGAGGCACTCCTCACTTCCCAGGTGGGATGGCGGCCGGGCAGAGACGCTCCTCACTTTCTTGACTGGGCAGCCAGGCAGAGGGGCTCCTCACATCCCAGACGATGGGCGGCCAGGCAGAGACACTCCTCACTTTCTTGACTGGGCAGCCAGGCAGAGGGGCTCCTCACATCCCAGACGATGGGCGGCCAGGCAGAGACGCTCCTCACTTCCCAGACGGGGTGGCAGCTGGGCAGAGGCTGCAATCTCCGTACTTTGGGGGGCCAAGGCAGGCGGCTGGGAGGTGGAGGTTGTAGCGAGCCGAGATCACGCCACTGCACTCCAGCCTGGGCGCCATTGAGCACTGAGTTAACGAGACTCCGTCTGCAATCCTGGCACCTCGGGAGGCCGAGGCTGGCGCATCACTCGCGGTTAGGAGCTGGAGACCAGCCCGGCCAACACAGCGAAACCCCGTCTCCACCAAAAAAATTCGAAAACCAGTCAGGCGTGGCAGTGCGCGCCTGCAATCGCAGGCACTCGGCAGGCTGAGGCAGGAGAATCAGGCAGGGAGGCTGCAGTGAGCCGAGATGGCAGCAGCGCAGTCCAGCTTTGGCTCGGCATGAGAGGGAGACCGTGGAAAGGGGAGAAGGAGAGGGAGCCCGTGGAAAGGGGAGAGGGAGAGGGAGACGGAGAGGGAGAGGGAGAGGGAGCTTCTTTTGCTATTTAATTGCTCTGGCTAGGACAGGCAGTATTGATTGAATAGAAGGGGTGACACTTACATCATGTGAGATCGTACAGGAAAGCATTCCATTTTCCCTGCTTGGTTATTTACTCATTTGTC
Organism: Gorilla gorilla gorilla; assembly: GCF_029281585.2. Taxonomy (NCBI): domain Eukaryota; kingdom Metazoa; phylum Chordata; class Mammalia; order Primates; family Hominidae; genus Gorilla; species Gorilla gorilla. The sequence goes on from NC_073233.2 coordinate 17,268,058, forward strand.
ATTTCATGGATGTTCTTTCTATTGTTGAGGTAAATTTCCTTTTCTATTTTGTTTCGGATTTCTATGATGACTGGATTTGGAATTTTATGGAACGCTTTTTCTCCATCTACTAAGGTGATGTGGTTTTAATCTTTCATTCTGTTCTAGTGGTATATAACATTGATTTGCTTGAATATGTTGAACCATCCTTGCATCCCAGAAATAACTGGCACTTGAATATCTACATTTTTTTAATATCCTCTTGAATACAGTTTTCTAGGACAAGGGATCTTCAAGAAGTTCTGAGCCAGCCCTGGGCGCTGCAGAACAACCGTGGGCAGGCCCTCTACCCTGTCTGGGCGGATTCTGGACCTGTTTTTTCTAGTTTTGTGAAGAATGATGATGGCATTTTGGTGGGAATTGCATTGAATCTGTAAATTGCCTTAGGCAGTATGGTCATTTTCACAATATTGATTCTACTCATTCATGAGTATGGCATGTGTTTCCATTTGTTTGTGTTATCTATGACTTCCTTCAGCAGTGTTTTATAGTTTTCCTTGTACAGATCTTTCACCTCCTTGGTTAAGTATATTCCTGAGTATTGTATTGTATTTTGCAGCTGTTGTAACAGGGATTGAGTTCTTGATTTGATTCTCAGCTTGGTTGTTGGTGTATAGCAGTGCTACTGATTTGTGTACATTGATTTTGTATCCAAAGAGTGTACTGAATTCGTTTATCAGATCTAGGAGATTTTTGGATGAGTCTTTAGGGTTTTCTAGTTATACGATCATACTGTCAGTGAACAGCAACGGTTTGATTTCCTGTATTTCTATTTGGATGCCCTTTATTTCTTTCTCTTGTCTGATTTCTTTAGCCAGGCCTTCTAGTAGTATGTTCAATAGAAGCAGTGAAAGTGGCATCTTTGTCTTGTTCCAGTTCTCGGGGGAATGCTTTCAACTTTTCCCCATTCAGTATTATGTTCAGTGTGAGTTTGTCGTCTATGGCTTTTATTGCTTTGAGTTATGTCCCTTCTATGTTGAGAGTTTTTATCATAAAGTGATACTGGATTTTATAAAATGCTTTTTCTGCTTTTTTGTTTTTAATTCTGTTTCTGTAGTGTATCACATTTACTGACTTGTGTACATTAAATCATTTCTGCATCTCTGGTATGAAACCCACTTGATCATGATGTATTATCTTTTGATATGTGATTGGATTTAGTTAGCTAGTTTTTTGTTTTTGTTTTTGTTTTTTTAGGATTTTTGCATCTATGTCTATCAGGGATACTGGTCTGTAGTTTTCTTCTTTTGTTAAGTCGTCTCCTGGTTTTGGTATTTGGATGATACTGGCTTCACAGAATGACTTAGGGAGGATTCCCTTTTTCTCCACTTTTGGAATAGTTTCAGCAGGATTGGTACCAATTCTTCTTTGAATGTCTGATAGAATTCAATTGTGAATCCATCTGGTCCTGGACTTATTTTTGTTGCAATTTTTAAAAATTACTGATTCATTGTTACTGCTTGTTATTGGTCTGTTCCGGGTTTCTATTTCTTCCTGATTGAATCTAGGAGGGTTGTATATTTCCACAAATTTGTGTGTTGATCTTGTATTTGCCCATTCTTTACTAAATATCTTATTAGTTCTAAAATTTCAGCTGTAAGTAATATTTCCCTTTCTCATGTTGGTACCTCTTAATTACTTTTCTTATCAAATCTCATTGTCTACAACTTATAGTCTAAACTTGGAGATGACACAGCAGGTATCCTTGTCTTGTTCCTGACTTTAGTAAGAATACTTCCAGTGTTTCATCATGAAAGCATGATATTTTATGTAGGCTTCTAATAATTCTTTGTGAAAGAGTTTCTCTTTTTAAAATTAGAAATAAGTATTTAATCTTTACAATGCTGCTTTTAGCATTTACCAAGATGAACACATGATTTTCTCCTTCAATCTGAGTTTATGTAATTAATTACATTATACATTTCCCAATGTTGAGGCACCCTGATGTTCTTAGAATAAATCCTACTGGGTCATGATGAATTGATTTTAAAAAATATTATAATGTTAGATTTAATTAGGTAATACATTATTTATAATTTTAAAATTCATATTTGTAATTGAGACTTGCCAGAGATTTCTTCTTTTGTTTTCATGGTCTATTGTCCTCCAGCTTTGACATCAGGTTTATGCTAATCTTTAACAGACACTTAGCCTGCCAACTTGATGTAATCCACAGTAATGTCTCCCGGTAAGATTTCTGAAGAGATTGGTGTGAGGTAGATATTATTATCATCATTTTTTTTCAGATGTGGTAACTGAGGCACATTGAGAATTATAGTGTCTAACGTTTATGATGTAAGTCAGTGACTAGCAAACTACTTCTTATTTATGAAAATACTACAATTATTCTTTTAATTTCTGGGGTTGAGAGGAGGGCAAAGAATTATTACTCCTCTGATCCTCTCCAGCTACTCAAACTAATATTGTTGTTTATTTCTGTTTCTCTCTGTTTTTACTAGGCTAGGAATTATCTGTGAATGTAGGACCACTGGATTTGCAGTCTTCATCTGACACTGTGGAGAGTTTCTAGGAATGAAACAGATATATGGCCTTGGGCCCCCTTTTTTTTTCTTTTTTTTTTTTAGTAGAGACGAGCATCTCACTATGTTGCCTAGGGTAGTCTTGAACTCCTGGCCTCAAGCAATCCCCACCCGACCCCGCCTCTCAAAGTGATGGGATTACAGGCATAAACCACCACGCCTGGCCAGAAGGTGCTTTAACACCAAATCTGAAAATTGTTCAGAAGAGAAACGTTGACCATGAACACCATCTGTGCGAGTCATTTACTTATTGCCCCTCACCTCTAAATCTACCTTCTGTACTCTTCTTCCCCGTAATGATGGGGCTAGTTGTCCTCAAACTGTTTCTCAGACTTCTTTGTAAGCTTGCTTCCTGTTCAGTTCTGCCAATAGGGGTCACTAGAGAGAGACTGGGAGGCAGAAGGAGAGAATGTGCTTCCTGTTTTTTCTGTTCTTGTTAATGTTGCTTACAGGACCAGCAATGCTTCTTCACCTAGAGGCACTTCTCCCAGCAGTGGCAGTGCCACTTCAGCTTCTTTCAGCACTACTGGAATCAGCCTCAGTGATTCCCCCTGTACCCGCTCAGAGATTATCAACAGCAGCCAGATGGTTCTACCTTCCACAAAGATTGTGGTTGCAATTCTCGGCTTCTAAGTTCTGGTTACTTCATATTTTTCCTTTTGTTCCTCCAGCCCTAGAGGTGGAGCTGCTTTCTGAAGTTATTATTTCTAGATGACTTTTGGTTTTTCAGCCTTTGTATTTTGCTTTTCAGCCCTCTAATGCTTGTATAACCAATTTCCCTGTAATAAATAAATTTCCTCCATTGAAATACCTAGTATGGCTTTTTTGTTTGTTTTTCTGACTGGACTGACATAAAGAGGACTGCTCATTATATGCCAGCTCAGAACCACTTAATTATGAAAATAGTATATTCATTGTCTCCACTCCTCCAAAAATTCTGAGATTAATTTGTAGATGTCGCCGGCCTTGAATGAAATGCTTAGTTCCTTGCCAATGGAAAACAAGATTCTGGTAATCTATAACATAAGTAGGATCATGATTAATTAAAGTATCATCTATGGTTTCTTGGGAAAAAATACCTATTGAAGTAGTTGGCTTCAGGGATCAAGTGGCTGCTGCATTTTACCATTGTGGTAGTACAGATGACAACAAGGACTGTGAGTGGGATGACATCTATGCACTGGAAACCTTACAGGCAGAAAGTGACAAATTGAAGACTTTGAAGTCTAAGTTCAAGTCAAATTGAGACAGAGAACTTCTATAGCAACTTTGAAAAAAGTTTCTGATTTCTTATAGCTATAAGATCAACATTATTAAAAATATAACTAGGTGGGTTGCAGAATTAAAATGGAAATTAAATTTAGAGACTCATCAAGTCATTTATGTGACAATCAGGGCACTGGGAGCAAGCGGGATTCTAAGACTTGCGTTGGACTTGGATGAAGCTAAATGCCCAGGTCCCTCTGAATAAGCAGAAGCAGTCCCTCTTATAACAGAGAAGATTGCCAGGCGCGGTGGCTCACGCCTGTCATCCAGAACTTTGGGAGGCCGGGGAGGGCGGATCACCTGAGGTCGGGAGTTCAAGACCAGCCTGACCAACATGGAGAAACCTTGTCTCTACTAAAAAAACACAAAATTAACCAGACGTGGTGGTGCATGCCTGCAATCCCAGCTACTCAGGAGGCTGACGCAGGAGAATTGCTTGAACCTGGGAGGCTGAGGTTGCGGTGAGCCGAGATCACGCCATTGTACTCCAGTCTGGGCAACAAGAGCGAAACTCCGTCTCAGGGTAAAAAAGAAAAAGAAAAAAAGGCCGGGCATGGTGGCTCACGCCTGTAATCCCAGCACTTTGGGAGGCTGAGGCGGGTTGCGGTGAGCCGAGATTGCGCCATTGCACTCCAGCCTGGGCAACAAGAGTGAAACTCCGTCTCAAAAAACAAAAACAAAAACAACAGAGAAGATTGACCTTTCCTTCTTGAAAACTCTATAATCAATTTATCTGAAGCAGCTGCCTTACAAGGGATACTTATTATCCTCAAGACCCATCCCCATTGCTGATTATTTTTTAGTCTAGACCTAAACTTGAGTTAGATCTGAGCATACTCAAATAGAATGGAGATTCAGACCTGGGGAGAAATTGCCTATACCTAAAAAAAAAAAAAAAAGGCAGGATTTTGATAATTCATGTAGAAAAAAACAAGAAAATATGTGTGAGAATAGTATCCAAGGGTGTTAGGCTAAAAGGAACAGAATATAATTTTGTCTCAGGATTAACATATTGATATAAGAACATTTACCAGATAGTCTAGATTTAATGTTTTAGATAAAGCTAGAAATGGCTCTAATAGCTTTCTGGAATGACTAAATTTTTGACTCATTGATGGCCTACATTCAATGAAGTTTGGTGCCATAACTTCTCTTGCATAATATATGAAAGGACTCCAAAAGCTAAAGAGATAGGAATGTTGGAATAGATTTTCATATGAGACCAGTGTACCCATTTCTCTCTCCTACATCTTTCAAGAAGTCTCAGAGGATATTTCCTTCCCTAAAGCAAAAAGAAAAACATTAGTGAGGAAGATACGAGGATCCTTGACAAGCTCTGTGGTGTGTGTTCTTTATAGCCCAGGAATGATCATGGAAGATATTGGCATTGAAATGGACATAATACCACCGTTTATTCACCTTAATAATATTTCTCTGCCCACTTTTCTTTCATAAACACACATGAAGTCCTATTCTTCTGGAGCAAGAGAAATTGCTAGAGGAAGTGAAAAGTGTTTGCATTTCAGATCTCTCTTATTTTTGCCACTGACTGCTGAAAAATTTTGTCTAGCTACTGTAGGGAGAGGTGGGAATTTCAAAGATTGCTGAAGATAATAGCAGACCTGGCCCAAGTGTTCTCAAATCCTAACTCTTAGTTACTGAAATGAAGATGAAAAATGAGGGCAGTTATACAAGAAATTAAGATAATGTGTTATCAGTTAGGACTGCCATTTTTCCAATTCTCCCAGGACCTGTAACTCTACCAATGACACCCTTTTAAAAATTTCAAATTAAGTCATCAGAATTGAGATAGAGAAAGTAGTTAATTTTATCACTCTTCAAAGAAACTACATTGGATTTTTCTGGAGAGCCAAGCCGTTTCACTGATAATTTTAGTAGAATGATTTGCATGTTCTCAGAATTTTATTGAAACATTATTGATTTACTGAAGGGCCTTATCACTGACATAGTAATAATTTGTTTCCTTCACTGAAAATAAGAAGTCACTTTTAAAAGGAAAAGAAAATTTGTGATAGTCTGAAGGAGAATGTATCTTGTAGCAGATTCATATATATCTAAATGTAAAAAATTCAATACCAACTTGTCCATAAATGCACCAAACCTTGGTTAATACATAGAACTCTTGGTGATTAAATGCTTAACCATCATCATTTGTAAGAATCCGAATGCTTGTCCTGAGGCTTTGCCTGTGCCTTAAAATCCTGCATATTACTACTTTACCATCTTTACAGCTCAGGTCTTGTAAATCCTAGGGCGCTAGGGGAAGAAAGTACCTGCCAGGGTATACAGACTCATGGTATGTTTGCCTAAGGGTAGGGAGTCATAAACTGGCAGCAGGTGATTTTCTTTTCTTTTTATTATAGGTCATGCATTTGATCTCCCTACTTTTCTCAAATTTGTATGGGCCGGGCCAGCAGCTCTGCGTATGAGTGGGTTGTATGGGAATGATTTCATTTTCTCCACTAAACCTGCTCTCAAATTATCACTTTCTAGCATCTACTGATGGATCTTAGGGATGTTCATGTTTCCTAAGAAATTTAGCCCCATAAAAGGTATGAAGAGATTTACCCAAGTAGCAGATAAAGTTAAGGGATGTCACTTCCATGATGTGCAACTCTCCCACTAGGGTTGCAGCTGGGACACTATCAATGTTCACTTTTCCACCCCTCCCATCTCCTTTTTACCCCTAGCCATGGCAAACATGGAATAAATACAGCACCGATTCTCCACATTTTTTATCTCAAGACCACTTTGCACACTTAAAAATTGAAGATTCAAAGGGCTTTTGTTTGTGAGTTGCTGTATTAGAAATTGAAATGAGAGAAATTTTTAAGAATTGATACATCCTAAAACACAATAATAAACCTACTACATGTAAATATAAATAACATATTTTATGAAAAAGTACTGTTTTTCAACACAAGAAAATTAAAGAGTAGCACTGTTTTACATTTTTACAAATTTCCCTAATGACTGCTTAACAGAAAACAGTTGGATTCTCACATCTGCTTCTGCAATGGGTCTATTGCAATATATGGCTTTGGTTGAAGTATATGAATAAAATCCAGCATTACACAGATATGTACTTGAAAAAAGGAGGAGTATTATAATAACTTTTTCAGATAAATGGGGATAATCTTCTTTGATACTACACCAAAACTGGACAAGTCCTAGCTAGTTTCTTAAAGAATGGTTCCAATGTGGAATCTGAAACCATAGCAGTGAAGGTTATGTAGTCTATTATGTTAAAATGTAGTGCCCTATTTTGTACCTTGAAAATTTCTATTACCCATGCATGATTTTGTACCATGATGCACTGGCCATTTGGAAAATATTGGTTCATTGAATTATGCATATCTTTCAAATGTTGACACATTTCTTTGTACAGCATCAAAAACCACATTCATTAATATTACCACTGATTTCATTAAAAAAAGTCATAGTATTGGGATGATGTCAAGCTTATAGTGGCATATACAAGTTTCCCAAAATTCTAATTTTTTCTTGAAAGCTAGAATGTTATCACTGGATACAAATACTGCCAGTTGTTTTTCTTGCAGACTCACTTCATTCATTTTTGAGAAAATGTCTGACAAATAACCAAGTCTGAATTACTGTAGTTTGGTGTCTGTTCTTTCAAGAAAAAAATGGTGTTCCATAAAAAAAGCAGCTAATTCAGCTTGCAGCTCAAACAGTTAATTGTACAAGTGCTTTTTCTTGAGATAATCATTAGATTTTGGTATTCAATAGAAGTGCCTTATACATCCCATTTGGTCACACAGAATGTTAAAAGACCCAAAGTTTGAGATTTTGATGACATTAATAATTTTTACTGCTTCACCAGGGCATTCTTATGTGAAACAGTTTTTTTCCCCCTCCTGTGAGTACCTGGTGATAAAGAATATAATGACTATTAGTATCAGTTAAGTGTCTGCTTTGGTTTAAATGTTATTGTTTCCTCTAAAATTCATGTGTTGAAAACTTAATCCCTATGGCAACAGTATTGGGAGGTGTATGGATTAATGATGTTATAAAAGGGCTCACAGGAATGAGAGTGGCTTTCTCTCATTTCTGCTCTTCTGCCATGTGGGGACCTGGCCTTCCTCCCCTCCAAAGGACACAGCATTCACATGCCATTTTGGAAGCAGAGAAACTGGGTCTTCACCTGCCAGTGCCTTGATCAACTTTCAGAATTGTGAGATAATTAATTTCTGTTCCTTATAAATCATGTAGTCTCAGTTATTCCGTTATATTATGTTGGTGCAATTACTTTTGCACCACAATTTTTTTTTGCATTATCTGCTGGGGGAACCAGCCCCCAGTATTTCAACGTAGATTCTTTCTATTTTCCCTAAGTGTCAGCCGGTCTGAGAAATAAAGAGAAAGAGTACAAAGAGAGAAGTTTTACAGCTGGGCCTCTGGGGGTGCCATCACATATTGGTAGGACCGTGATGGCGACCCTGAGCTGCAAAACCAGCAAGTTTTTATTAGGATTTTAGAAGGAGAGCAGATGTACGAACAGGGAGTAGGTCACAAAGATCACATGCTTCAAAGGGCAATAAAAGATCACAAGGCAAGGGCAAAATTAGAATTACTGATGAGGGTCCGTGTCCTGCTGTGCATGCATTGTCTTGATAAACATCTTAACAGGAAAGAGGGTTTGAGAGCAGACAACCGGTCTGACTAGAATTCACCAGGCTGGAATTTCCCAATCCTAGCAAGCCTGAGGGCACTGCGGGAGACCAGGGTGTATTTCAGTCCTTATCTCAACCGCATAAGACAGACACTCCCAGAGCAGGCGTTCATAGACCTCCCCCCAGGAATGCGTTCCTTCCCCAGGGCTATCAATTATTAATATTCCTTGCTGGGAAAAGAATTCAGCAATATTTCTCCTACTCACACATCCGTCTATAGGCTTTCTGCAAGAAGAAAAATATGGCTCTGTTCTGCCCAACCCCGCAGGCAGTCAGGCCTTATGGTTATCTCCTTTGTTCCCTGAAAATCACTGTTATTCTGTCCTTTTTCAGGATGCACTGGTTTCATATTGTTCAAACACACGTTTTACAATTTGTACAGTTAATGCAATCATCACAGGGTCCTGAGGTGACATACATCCTCAGCTTACAAAGATGACGGGATTAAGAGATTAAAGACAAGCATAAGAAATTATAAGAGTATTGATTGGGGAAGTGATAAATATCTATGAAATCTTCACAATTTATGTTCAGAGATTGCAGTAAAGACAGGCGTAAGAAATTATAAAAATATTACTTTTGGGAACTGATAAATGTCCATTAAATCTTCACAATTTTTGTTCTGCTGCGGCTTCAGCTGGTCTCTCCATTCGGGGTCCCTGACTTCCCGCAACAATTATCAAAACAAATGTCAATACAGTGAAAAAGGCAAATAACAGCTTAGTATTATTTTGAAAATAGTTTTTATCTCACAGGCCTCACACATTTAGAAGTACTTGTCTATAGGTCTAGCATATGAGACAGTGACACAATTCTAAAATGTAAGTCTTTTAGTGTAATTCTCTTGAGCTTCCCCCAGCCTACTTTTTATGTTCTTGCTGTGCTAAGTCTGATTTTTTTTTCTATAGGTCTTTTGGGGAAACCTATCTACTTACTTCCCTATTCTCTTCTGCCTGTGTTGAGTGCTCACCCTTGGCACTAACTGTCTTTTTGTCAGTTTGCTCCATTAATCAAATATTTATATTTAGACATACGTTAAAAATGTACATCAAGAATTATATTTGTCCTGTCTGCTTCATATCTTCCAGAAATTCAACATTTATTTGGGGGTCATAGAATTCTTCCTGATTTTTTTAGTGTTGGTATTTTTTTTCTTTTTATATCTTTATTATTTCAATGGCATTTTTGGAAAAAGTGGAAAAACTTTGATTCCATTTGTCATTTTTTTAAATCCAAAAGTATTTCTTCTATTTGGAAATAATGGGAATTTGGACTTTCCACTAGTTTGGATGGATCTTTCTCCCAACTAGTTGACTTGAATAGTGAGGTTTTAGGTACTTTATGACTTGGAGGTGCACTCTTCACCTCACTGTCAACTTTGGTTGTGCTGCTTCCTTCCAGAGTTCACATCAAGGGCAGGGAGGTTATACAAGCCAGAGACGTCATGGTGTATCAGTCTTTCTAGTTGGCTCAATCCCAGAGCAATGCTCTGTTTTTACTCTAAGCAATCCCTCACTGAATTTGGCAGCAGGGATTGAGTCTGGTTTTTAAGGTCCTGTTTAAAAACTATCTATCCTTTTAAGTATGTTTTCATGACTTCTTTCATGTTTTCTGGTATGAAATTAAGATAAAAATTTCTTTTCACCAAGTTTGAAGTCAAACAAATAAATTGAAATCTTTGTGGGAGAGCTATTGGAAGGATGGTTGTAGCATCAAAGGAGGCTGTGTATCATTAACTGACTGACTAATGCAGAATTCAAGATAAGGTCATCATTCACAATGAGTTTTTTTTTTTATTGCAATTATTAGCAACATATCGAGGTCTTCAAGGCCAGGAAAGATTAGGCTCTGTATTGTATTTATATTGGATACTTTTTACTTTAGTAGTGATAAAATTTGCAAAGATTCTTTTGAAGGGTTGAAATTTTCTACAATAAGTCTAAAATTCAGATGTCAGAGAGATTTTTCTTTTAGGAAGATTTTCAGAAAAGGTATATTAATTCAGTCCCTATTGATGGTGTCAGATCCACTTCTGGTGCTTTGATATAGTCTACAGACATTTTAAAAAGTTCTTATCCAGTACTAGAAAATAAATTACACTGAAGCAAAAGTTCTTCTTGAGCTGATAATGCTGTTCAGCTAAGAAAAAATTGGTGAGTTGAATATTTGTTGATTGAATCTGGGTAAAATAGCTTTGAAGAATCTGACATTTCTAAATGGTTCTTAGTAGTTACAAATACAGTAAGAAGATGAGTCTTACTCACTTATAACCAACATGGTTGATAACAAGATATTATTGTTTGGCATCCATAGCAGTAACCATAGCACCATTTCTCAAAGCTTTTCTCAAGGAGGGCTGTGAAGCAGTAGATTGTTGTTCAGCAAATATTCATTCCTTCCCCTCTAACTCCTATAGTAGGGTTGTATTCTTCCTTTTCCTACTGATGTTGGACTTGGTTGTGTGACTTGCTTTGGCCAATGGAATGTGGGTAGAAGTGATATCATATAAGATCTGAGCCTAGGCCTTAAGAGGAATTATGTACCTTCCCTCATTGCTCTATGAGCTTTTGTCCTCTGCCATGAGAAGAAAATGCCCCGGGGGCTGTGGCTCTTTCAGCCTGACTATCCATAGTTTCTTCACAGAGCTGCAGCCTGAAGCAGCCTATTATTCTATCTGAAGACTTGTGAACATGAGAATAAATGCTTATTGCTGCATGACAGAGTTTTAGAATGGTTTGTTATTCAGCACAATCTGACTTGTATAGGGACACAGATCATTTCCTAGAACATCATCCAATAGTGGCTTTTAGGATATTAAGGTCGTAGGTACTATAATTACTAGATTGCTCAAAAAGGCAGAATTTTCAAAATTTTGCCAATCACTTCTTTGACACATTGATTGTTAAAGAGTGTGTTGTTTAATTTCCATATAGTTGTGCATTTTCAGATTTCCTTATGTCATTTATTTCTAGTTTCATTGCATTATTGTTGGGGAAGATTCTTTATATGATTTTGTAGAGGCAGAAGCAACTCCATTTTGGATGCTAATCCACTATGTTGACTTCTGATTAACTCCAGTTCTGGGAATGCCTCTGAGATTTCTAGTTTATCTACTGTGAAGAGCACAAACTTACCATAAATCCTGCCCTTAGGTCAAAACAACCTTGATGATGCATTTTTTAAATAGATATATGAAGCACATATACCCTTTCCCTGTGGTATACAAGCCCTGAGTCTGGGGGTTAACGGTGCAGGAATCTACTGTTTTGTGGCTGCCTGAGTCAGAGCTTCTGTTTGTAAGTCCCTTTTTAATGTTTCTTTCTGGCTAGGAGCAGTGGCTTATGCCTGTAATCCCAGCACTTTGGAAGCCAAGGCTGAAGGATTGCTTGAGGCCAAGAGTTTGAGACCAGCCTGGGTAACATAGCAAGACCCTCTTTCTACAAAAAATAACAAAAAATAGCTGGGTGTGGTGGTACGTGCCTGTAGTCCCAGCTACTCAGGAGTCTGAGGTGAGGGGATTGCTTGAGCCTAGAAGTTAGAGACTGAAATGAGCTACGTTCACGCCACGGCACTCTAGACTGGACAACAGAGCGAGACCTTGTGTTTATAAAACAAACAAACAAACTGTTTCTTTCTGAGAAACTGGATTTGCTAGACTCTTTCTTTGGCCTCTTGGCCTTTAGGGGTAGGTTTACATAGACCTGCTCAGGGTGGAACAGATTTTAATCTTTTAAAATTTATTGAGACTTGTTTTGTGGCCTAGCACATAGTCTATACTAGAGAATGTTCCCTGTGTACTTGAGAGAATGTGTACTCTGTTGTGGTTGGGTGGAGTGTTCTGTATATGTCTGTTAGGTCTAGTTGGCTTATAGTTTTGTTGGCAAGTCCTTTATTTGTTTCCCTGTTGGTCTCTTAATAATTGTTCTATCCTTTATCAAAAGTGGAAGTATTGAAGTCTCTAACTGTTATTGTAGAACTGTCATTTCTGCCTTCAATTCTGTCAGTTTTGCTTTACATATTTTAGGGCTCTGTTATTACATATATATGTATTTATAATTGTTATACCATCTTGATGGACTGATCCTTTTACCAATATATATAATACCTTTCTTTGTCTTTCTGTTCATAGGTGCTTTCTAATATAAAGTGGTACATTGTGGATATTCAACCCATCTAATTGCCCACTAACATCTACTTTAAGCTTATCTTTTATGCAATAAATTCCTTAACATTTGCTGCACAAAAAGGTACGAATGAGATTGGTATTTAAAGGATGGAAAGAAGACTAGTATGGCTAACAGTGGTATCAAGGGGAGTCAGAGAAGTGGGCAAGGGCTTTGTAAAATAAGGTAAGAATGTGGATTTTATTGCCAATGATATAAATGTTTAGTGGAGGATTTTAAGCATGAGATTTATAATTTAAGAAGATCACTCTGGGGACTGTTTTAAGAATGGGTCATAGACAGTTAGGGAGAGGGGTAAGGCTTTCTCTATAGTGCAGGCAAGAGATGTTGATGGCTTAGACCAGGGGGGCAAAAATGAAGATTAGGGAAGTGTAGGCTTTTAAGATATATTTTGTATATAGAGTGGATAGAACTTACTGATGAGTTTCTGTAGGGAACGGAAGAGATGACTCAGGGATGACTCTTGGTTTTTGTTTGTTTGTTTGTTTTGTTTAGTTTTTTGATTTTACCTTTGTAGTGTTTCCTCAGACAAGGAGAGCATAACCGACAGTGGGTTCACCTTGTCTGCTGCCTAGACAGAGCCCATTTATCAAGACAGGGGAATTTCAATCGAGACAGAGTAATTCATGCAGAGCTGACTCTGCAGGAGACCGGAGTTTTATTATTACTCAAATCAGTCTCCCCAAGGATCAGAGTTTTTAAGGACAGAGTTTTTAAGGATCAGAGTTTTTAAGGACAACTTGGTGAGTGGGGGGAAACCAGTGAGCCAAGTGTGCTGATTGTTCAGGTCAGAAATCACAGGGAGTCAAAGCTGTCTTCTTGCACTGAGTCAGTTCCTGGGTAGGGACTACAAGATTAGATGAGCCAATTTATTGATCTGGGTGGTGCCAGTTGATCCATCATGTGCAGGGTCTGCAAAATATCTCAAGCAATGATCTTAGGAGCAGTTTAGGGAGGGTCAGAATTTTGTAGTCTCCAGCTGCATGACTCCTAAACGATAATTTCGAATCTTGTGGCTAATTTGTTAGTCCTACAAAGGCAGTCTAGTCCTCAGGGAAGAAGGAGGTTTGTTTTGGGAAAGGGCTGTTATCATCTCTGTTTTAAACTATAAACTAAGTTTCTCCCAAAGTTAGTTCAGCCTATGCCCAGAAATGAACAAGGACAGCTTAAAGGTTAGTAACAAGATGGAGTCAGCTAGGTTAGATCTCTTTCACTGTCTCAGTCATAATTTTGCAAAGATGGGTTCAAGAGGAGGAGTAGCAGGTCTGTTTGTTTGTTTGTTTGTTTGGCTAGTTCCTTGGTGGAGGAAAATAAATCAAGTGTTCTTTTTGTTTGTTTGTTTTTTAAGCCTGAGATACCTATTTTAGTTTAGACAACCTTTCAAGAAGGAAGGATTAGTTAGTTGGGTCAAATGTTATGAGACGTCAAGTAGGATGGAGACCAAGAAGTGACCACCACTTTGTCAATATTTGAAAAGATCAGTCTCTGGTATAAACAGACAACCACAGAATGAGAGAAAATTTTTGCAAACTATGCATCTGGCAAAGATCTAATATCCAGCATCTATAAGGAACTTAAATTTACAAGAAAAAAATAAACAACCTCATTAAAAAGTGGGCAAAAGACATGAACAGACACTTCAAAAGAAGACATACATGTGGCCAACAAGCATATGGAAAAAAGCTCAACATCACTGATCATTAGAGAAATGCAAATTGAAACAACAATGAGATACCATCTCACACCAGTCAGAATGGCTATTATTAAAAAGTCAAAAAATAACAGATGCTGGAGAGGTTGCAGAGAAAAAGGAACACCTATATGCTGTTGGTGGGAATGTAAATTAGTTCAACCATTGTGGAAGACAGTGTGGTAATTCCTCAAAGACCCAAAAACAGAAATACTGTTTGACCCAGCAATCCCATTACTGGTATATATCCAAAGGAATATAAGTACATGCATGTGTACATAAAAATACATGCATGTGTATGTTCATTGCAGCACTATTCACAATAGCAAAGACATAGAATCAACCTAAATCAATGATAGAGTGGATAAAGAAAATGTGGTACATATACACTGTGGAATACTATGTAGCCATAAAAAAGAATGAGATCGTGTCCTTTGCAGGAATATGGATGAAGCTGGAGGCTGTTATCCTTGGCAAACTAACGGGAACAGAAAACCAAATACTGCATGTTTTCACTTATAAGTGGGAGCTAAATGATGAGAACTCATAAACATATAGAGGGGAACAACAGACTTTCGGCCTACTTGAGGGTGGAGGGTGGGAGGAGGGAGAGGATCAGAAAGAATAACTATTGGGTACTAGGCTTAATACCTGGGTGATGAAATAATTTGTACAACAAACCCCTTTGATGGAAGTTTACCTATGTAACAAACCTGCACATGTACCCCTGAACTTAAAAGTTAAATTAAAAAAAAGGAACAGTTTTTGGTAAGTGATGGGGGCAGAAACTTGATTGGACTGGGCTGAGAAGAGATTGTGAGATGATGGGGTGGAGACGGTGTTCATATATAACTCTATCAAGAAGTTTTCCTGTGGTGGGTTTGAGTAGTTCATAATAGTTGAAGGAGGTTGCAAGGTTTAAGGAAGTTCTCCTTTTTAAAATAAGATAGAACATAATCCCCTGGCCTCCACCAAATGCCACTAGGGCTCCATGGTCACTGTGACATCAAAATGCATCATCATTCATTTCCAAATTTTCCTTGGAGAGGGAAATTGTGTTCCCCTCCACTTCCTCAACTACAACATGTTTGTGTAACAATGCAAATAGTCTAGTAGAGAGAGGGAGAATGTGGAGAGAAATGGGACAATTGCAGGAGTGAAGACTGAGAATGCCAGAGGGGATGGAATTTAGATGGGACAGGGATATTTTGTCCATTGTGAAAGAAAGAAAGCAAAGCAAATATGTACTGAATGAGAAGGTTGGTATTTTGTTGATGAGAAGATGAGGGAGGTCTGTTAATTGCTCTTTTTCAAAAAAAATGAGGCAGGAGGGTAGATTATCTGCTGGGTATAGGGGCAAGTATTGGGGCACTGAATTTGAAGAAGGAGAAGAAGATGGGACCTACTCATTTTGAATGTGAATGCTGGGAAAGTGTTCTTGGATTGAAAGAAGCTTGAGCATCCATTTAAGATTTGATTGTGGTCTGTTTCCATCATTCAACCTAGCTCCATGAGTTCAGAAACCAGGTATCTCTTGTTGTACAATAGCATACCTATACCACCTGACATGGTATCTAGTGCCTTGTAGGTACTTGATGAATATTTATTCTATAATTTAATAATGCTTGGCTTCCTGTTGAAATTGCTATCCTAGAAGACACCTATTCACCAACTTTCCCAGGATTCCATAGACTGTTAATGCTGGTCAGTTGTGCCTGAATTCCAAAGGGAAGAGAGGATAATGAGACATATCTTGTTCTCCCTACCCATCATGGCCTGACCTAGTTTTTCAGGATAACTTTGGAATGCCCTTGGTTGGGCATTCTACCAAGGAAGCAGGCAGGTTTGAGGGGCGTCCATTCAGTTTGGTGGGGAGATTAGAATTTTATTTTTGGTTTATGAAACCCACATATTCTCTGAAGAATTCCAGCTGTATTATATATAATATATATGTATTGTAGAAAAAATAAGAAAAAACAGATAGAGCATCTTAATACGGAAAGTGTCTTTCTCAGACACCATCTGGTAGATTAATTGCAGTCATTCACTTCCTCCTTCTTAGCAAGTGAATTATATTTCCTCTTTCCATTGACTCAGGGCTTGGCCATATGGCTTGCTTTGGCCAATGAAATGTTAGCAATATGACATATGCTATATCTGAGCAGAAGCTGTAGACATGATTGCCTGATTTGGCTTGGCCATTGATGTTTCTGTTCTCTGCCACGAGCTGAGCATGTTTTGGACCTTTCTGCCTGGGTCCTGGCGTAAGAAGAAAGGTGGAGAGGACTCTGTCTAGCCCTAGCCCATAGCCTTATCCTCCATGTGGTGAGAAATACACATCTGTGCTTCTAAGCCACTAAAATTGTGCGGTTGTTTTTTGTTATTGAAGCAAGGGTGAATACATGTTCCTTCCTCCAAGAATTGACTGTCAAGCTCAATGCTTTCAATCAACAACAGGGATGTCATACAAGGTGCCAGACCCTCCTCTTGTACCCATTGATCAGGGCATTCTTCCCTCTCGAACCCAAATATGACCTCAGAATCCTTTTGAATACAGGGCCCCAAGGAGCTACCGCTAATCAAGTGGATGTGGCTGGTGAGATGAAACGTGTCTGGCCTGATTCCACTACACTATTCTGTCTTCTAAGATTGATAACTTTTGCTTAGATGGGTCCTCCAAAGGAGGAATGTCCTTGGACATGCCAATCAGAACTGCCTGGCTCAGAAAACTCATTTATTATTTTATTATTTATAATATTTTATAACATTTTTAATGCTTACCATATTATTAGTGTCTTGGAATCAATAATACTGTAATACTAATAGTGCTCAAATTCATGAAGATGTAACTTGCTCAAGGTCACACACTCTAGTCTGTTTGTGTCTTATGACACAGTCTCTACATTATCCTTATGGGTCCCAGGTGTGGCTAAAGGATTCCACTGGCTACAGCCTTTGAATTTCTTCTTTCTCTGGGCCCCAAACTTCCTTATTTCCTAGATTCCAGAGGACTGAAGCATATGGATCCTTTAGATCCCTCTTCCACAAAGAGCTGAAATCCAAATGTCTTTACAGGTGAAGAGAACTGCAAAGGAATTGTATTAGAAAGGAGTTATTAGTGGAGCCAGGAGAGGCACATGACTGGCTCAGGAGGCTTCTCCTTCTGGCAAAAGCATATTCCTGAATTTAACCAAAGCGGCATCAGAGGCTTTACTGAGAAAACTGATGAGGAAAGCCAGGTATCCTTAGCATGTTACTGAATGTCAACATGTCCATTAAAAAGGTACAGTGCAGGCTCTGTCAAAACATGGGGTTGGTGGACAAGGTAACTAAAATCCTCACTACTTCTGGGTAATGGAAAGAAATGCTGAGATTCACTTGGGTTGTGGTCCATAGTTTTACCTGCAAGGTGACTCATCCATGGGACAGTCAATCATTATAATCAGGGTTAATCATTTATAAAAAGAATTTTCTGCTGAGACAGAGCAGCTTCATGGGGTATTAGGCCAGATGTTCTTCTAAGCATTTACAGCTCTGTGATGAGGTTGCTATTGCCCCATTTTATGTTTATTTTTCAACTGATGTCATTTTTTTCAAAGTGGTTATGATTTCAGCCTTGTCATTCCTGCCACTAGGCAGCTTCCAAATTGTTCATTCTTGGCAATGTTTAATGCCTTGTCCCCTGTCTTGCTGTCAGGGGCAGCTCATCTGAGCTGCCAAGAGGGCCTGCTTTATTGCTCAGCCAGCCAAGGCCTAAGCTGCTTTATGACATTTCAAAGTGAATTGATGATAGAAATTTCAATTTGTTTCAGAAGAGAGTTATCAACAGACCTAGAGCTCAGAAAAGGAGTGACCAGGTCTTTAAAAGGCATTGATTTGAGTGTACATAGATGAAAGACACCCTGAATGCTGTTTCAGCATGTGTTTAGTCTCTAAATTTATCCTTATTTATATGTAGTTACTGCTTCTGAAGAATGCTTGGGTAGCCTAATACTGCTGATTAGAATTCATTCTTGTCTACTTTGATAAATGTGGTGATCATAGGTTGTTTTTGTCTGTCCCTTTGGGGGACTACCATACTTCCACTCTCAGTACCTGTGGTTTTGATGGAGCTAATTTCAGACCTTTGTCCCAGGGGTAGGCCTGCCCAGTGAGACACATGGATTTGTCTTAGGGATGGACATGTTAGCTGTATCGGTCAGGATCTTGGAAACAGATGACACTTTCAAAATGGGTTGTCAAATAACCCTTCCATGGAGGTGTAGGTGGAGTGTGGGAAAACCGTAAAGGATAGTGCAGTTTCTGGGGCTGCTCATAGTAGGGCATAGTACTGCTTTTAGGTTGCAGAGGCAAAACTGGGAAGCCATTACTGGAACTCAAAGAGAGAAGATGTATGGAGAAGCTGCAGGCAGGACTTGTGACTATTGGCTGAGAGATATAGCCAACTCATGTGGACCCTTGCAAGGGGTGCTGGGGGAAATTAACATCCTGACTTCATTCTTATCTCTTCCTCCAGCCTCCCACTGGTCTCACTATTGACAATACCCAAGGCAAGGCACAGAGGAAAGGAGCCATTGATACATCCAATCTCTCACCTACCAAGCTGGAAGAAGAGTAGAGAGTGGCCAACCTCCTAGCTACCAAGCTCAAAGAAGAGGAGAGGTCAAGCTGAGGATATCTGGCAAATGAACCAATTTAGGCCAATTGAGAGTTAGTTCTGGGACTTTTAATGGAACAATCGGGCAATAAGTTCTTCTTTCTGCTGAAATTTCTGTGAAATAGGCCTGGTGGCCATCTCATCACCACCCTGAAAAGAGGGCAAAAAGATGGGGACAAATTCCTGGTGATATCATTTAAGCACTTGAACCCAGTTACACTTGAGGACTACCCCTAGAATTTTCAACTAGGGGCCAATAAATCCTACCTCTGCATTAGCTAGTCAGGTTTCTCTCACTTGCATCTGAAAGAGGCCTGACAAACAGTCTACACAGTTCTACACATTGCAAAACTCAGTTCATGGAGCCATTGAGATGATCTCCTGCCACATGCAGCAGTGGCTCTAACATAACTCATTCCAGTAAATCTGAGTTTTCTTGGTGCCAGTCCCTGTGCTTTCGTAACCCTCTCCAGCTGTAGCCTCAGTTCCACCCTGTTCCTTTGTAGTCTTAACTAAGATAGCCAGGATGTCACTGGCCCAAAGGCATCATTGAGCAGCATCTGGAATTTTATGAATTCAGTGTGTTTTGAATATAATTTCTTTTCTTTTCTTTTTTTTTTTTGAGATGGAGTCTTGCTCTATCACCCAGGCTGGAATGCAGTGGCGCGATCTCGGCTCACTGCAACCTCCTCCTCCCAGGTTCAAGCGATTCTCCTGCCTCAGGCTCCCGAGTAGCTGGGACTATAGGCATGCGCCACCACACCCAGCTAATTTTTGTAATTTTTTTTTATTAGAGACAGGGTTCCACCATGTTGGCCAGGATGGTCTTGATCTCTTGACCTCATGATCTGCCCACCTCAGCCTCCCAAAGTGCTGGGATTACAGGCGTGAGCCACCACACCTGGCCGAGAGACAATAATTTCAAACATGCAGGGAAATAATGAAGGTCCCCTTTAGTAGAAAAAAAAAAAAGGCTGGAATTAATATAGACTGAGGTTTGGTGGTTTAATTGAAATATTGAAATGTGTGCAAAGCTGGTAGATGTTGGGCCAAATCAAATAATTCCATGAGAGAATTATTTTAACATAAGGATAGGCCTAGTCCATGGACTCAGGTTGAGTAATAACTTTTCTGAAAGATACTTAGCATCAAAGGACATTTGGTAAGTCCTTGGTTAGCATCTTTGATAGGTGACAGGTCTTTTATTTACAGAGAGCCCTCTTCTTGGAGTGAGTGAGTGTGTGTGTGTGTGATTGTATGTATGTGTATGTATAAAACAAAGTCATCTTTAAATTATGCTTTTCACCAGCAGGAAATAAAAGGAAAGAGTTTGTAGGCTGAGGGCCAGGAATGTCCCATCCCCTTCAGGGTAGTCCTGCAGATGGACCTTCCCCCTAGGCTCATGTGTCTTACCTTCCCTCCTTTCATACAGGGCAAAGAGTGAAAATCCCTATCTGCATGCACACGGGGCTGGGAGTGGGGAAGGGCTGAAGCACAGCATGGCAGAGCAGAAAGAGCACACCCTTGAACCAGACTAGGTTTCCAGCCTCTTCTATTCATGATCTGTGAGGCCTTCGCTTAATCTCCCCAGGTTCCCGTTTCCTGCTTTGTAAAATGGGGATACTAATATCTTCCTTAGGGAACTATTGTGAGGATTAAATGAGATCGAGTGAACAAAGCTTCTGAAGTCCTGCTGGGTGAACGTCTTCATAAGCCGCCAAGACAATAACAATGATGACAAATCTGGGCAGGTCAGATCAGCAGCACATCCAAGGTTCACTTCGAAGCCTGTAGGACGATGCCTGGCGCTCAATAGCAAATGTTAGTTCCCGTCTCCTTCTTCCTGCTTTCCCCGGGAGTGTTTAGTCCCTCAAATGGAATCCTCTGCTGACTGCATCTCAGGGATGCATGACATAATGGGAACAATGAGAGCTTCGGAAAGCCATAGTTTGCTTTTTTGGCCCAATAATCCCATCTCTGAGAATTAGCCTAAGAAATCACCTGAAAGAAAAAAATGTAATTTCTGCTAAGAGTTTACTACATAATCATTTGTAATAGCAGAAAAACCCTACCATTATTCAATAATGATGTCAGTTCAATTATAGTAATTCAACTAAATGAGTTACTCTACAGTCATTGAAATGATACTTTCAAAGGCTATACAGCAACATGGAAACTGTTTATGATTTAATGTTAAGTCAAAAGATACAGGGCAGGGTATGGTGGCTCACTCCTGTAATTCCAGGACTTTGAAAGACCAGGATGAGAGGATTGCCTGAGGCCAGGAATTTGAGACTAGCCTGGGCAACATAGCAAGACCCCATCTCTACAAAAAAATTTAAAAATTAGCTGAGCGTGATGGTGCATGCCTGTAGTCCTAGCTATTCAGGAGGCTGGGTGACAGGATCACTTGACAGGAGTTTGAGGCTGCAGTGAGCAGTGACCTTTGATAGGGCCACTGCACTCCAGCTTGGGTGACACAGTGAGAACCTGTTTCTAAAAAAAAAAAAAGATACATACAGAATTATGCCTGTACTATATCATACTATGATACAGGCCTGTATCCATAGGAGGGGCACTACTGGGAGTTTCTGTCCCCTGGGTGGTTTATTTTTGTCATCTTTACACACTGGGTTTGCGTATTCAGATAGGGAAATTCTCTAACCTTTTACAACTTAGTTTATTTTTTGACCAGATATGAATATTTATTATGCATAAACCTTACAAGGCCAGGAGAGAGAGCACAAGAAAAAAAAGTAAAAACAGTTTGATTCTTTAAAGTAGCAAATTTTGTGATGAATTTCAACAATGCATTTCAACTCCTGTTGATGGAACTTGTGCAATAAATATTAATGATAATTTAAATTAGAATTATAAAATGATCCTTCTGTCTGTATTTCACTTTGCTTAGGAAAAACGAATTATTGGATGTAAGGTATTTAGAGTAAGGCCTGACATACAGTGAAAAATCAATAAATGAGAGCTTGTGCATCACGGCGCTTATTACGTGGAGGCACCATTTTTACACTAATTCATGTGTATATGGCTCACAGCAATGCAGTGGGGTGGGGACCATTAGTTTTCCAACCTCAGAGATGAGGAAACGCTATAGAGAAGTTCCATCACATGTCTAGGGTCACATCACTAGCACGAGGCAGAGCTGGAATTCCCCTGTGGACCAGGCACCGGAGTCTTGGTCCTCACCATTTCACCATGGGGCATTCTCATTAAGCAAAGCTACTATCTTGAGGGCTTCTGGGAAAGAAAACCAAGTGAGTCCCTGAGCCTTTAGGGGAAGATGGTTTTTGAGTGCCTTGGCCCCCAGGGAAGGGAGTGATGAGGGCTGGAGAGGAGGACGAGGGGAGCAGGCCCTTGTTTCTGCTCCTTCTGGAGTGGAGGGAATGGAGACATCAGGAATGGGGAGCCTTGGGAGGACTTATTTGTTCGCTGGTGCAGGGGCTGGAGGTAGAACATCCTTGACAGACATGTTGCTAAAGTCACACATGGAGTCAGGCGGACAAGGAAAAGAATGTGAGCCATGTGGGACCAGAGGGCTGCCTCTGCTCTTCAGCTGCTCTGAGCTCTGAGGTTTTAGAACTGAATGCTTGTCTGCACTATTTGGAGCAGCATCCTCTTCCCTACACACAACTGAGAGTCCTCAAGTGCCTTGACTTGTGCTGTCCCCAGGGACAGAAAGATTCCCAGGTAGCTGTGAGACTCCCCACAGGCTCTGAGCCGCATCAGGGCTCCATTTGAGGCAGTGTTGCCCCCCTCCCTTCAGAAGCCTGAGAGCCTCCTCCACTCTGACCTCAATGAGATAGTGAGGGCGGGGGGGTTGGTGTAACTGGGGCAAGGCCAGCATGAAATCAGAAACTGAGTTCGGGACAGAGCTGTCTCAGGTGAGTGAGGGACTCCGAGGATCAGGACCTAAGTTGAGGCCAATGCCCGGGTGCATGACCAGGGAAGTCCAGCTGCTGGAATTGAAAGACAACGCAAGGCTGAAGGTGAGAAGCCAGGCAGGGACCCCAGGAACAAATCCCTCACCCTCCGCCTCTTCTGGGAGTGATCTCAGGGGAGGCGGTGTTCAGGGTCTGGGGCTGAATCATGGGGTACTCACCTGAGACCAGGGGTGACGCTGGCATGGCAGAAGCAAGTTGAGTCAGAAACATGTGACAGCTGTGGTCTAAAAAGGGAAGCCTAAAGGGTCACCAAAGTGAAGGGGCCAAAGGAGCTATGGCAGCTGGGAACAGGAGCCAGGAATCTGAGAACCAGGGAGGTGAGTGCAAAAATAGTAGGTCCAGGGTAAACAGGGTTGGTTTAGAACATGTGTTGCCTGTGGCTCACTCTGGTGGGCCAGCTGGGCATGGTGGGAGTGTGGATCTGCTAAATTTAAAGGGCCAGAACAGACACCACTGTGCAGGAGACTGTGCATCTGTTTTAGCCTGGGAACCTCTTATGATAGCTCAGGCTGAGTCCAAGAAGGTCTAAGCATGGTTTGCCCTGAACCTGGAGCTGGGAAAGCAGACCAAGTCTAAATGGGAGGGGCAGGCAGTGTTGGAGATAAGGACAAGCCGTGATGGGTGCTTGGGTGGAGGGACAAGTCTGGGCGCTGGGGCCTGGGCACCATGGGGCTTACATGCTCAGGCCTGCAGGAGTGAGTGAATAGTGCTGGGGGAGACAGAGGCAGATGAGTCACAATCCCAGATGTGAGCAGATGCTCTGGGCAGATTTGGGCTGCTTGTCAGCAAATTTGACCACAGCCTGGATGGGCTGTCAGGCTCAGGCCACTGGCCCCACTCCCAGCACAGAGAAAGCCTAAGAACGCACTCCTCTGTGAGCGATCACTCTTTGAAATGTTTCATAGCCCTATATGGAACCACATCTGGGAGAGTAAATGTATTTTCTGAGCCAGGCTTTACAAGTTGATTTTATGACGCATCTAGGCAGAAGGTGAAACGCCCCAGTCATTAACTCACTTCCCCTTGTGGGTGAATTCCGCAATACGTTTTTCATCTGAGCCGTGGAACAAGTTTCTCTAGCACACACAGACCTGTCTGTCAGTGGACATTTGGCTGTTCAGATAAATCCTTGGCTCTTCAGAGGCTGTCCCTGGTTCACCCCTCAGGCCACGTGCTCTCTCTTGCAGGCAACTTTGCTGGCTTTTCCTGGAACAGGCCAAAACACAGGGATGAAGTTCTGTGGATAAGGCTGCCTGTGTCAGAGGGGCCTTGAGCACACATTCGGATTCTTAACCACCAGCTTACCAGATAGCTTGCTGTGTCCGTGTGTGTGTGTGTGTGTGTGTCCTTTAAAATTCTAGCTTAATGGCCACATGTTTTAGGCCACTTCTGTCCTCCTAAAATAGGGCTCTGAGCACGTCTCCAAAGGAGGGCCCCTGAAGCACAAGCAGTGGGCCGGCTGCCAGGGCTGGCAGAATGAGACACAGTACTTGAAATAAATGCAGGGTGTTTGCTTACAGATTCTTCACCACATCATGGATGAGTCAGATGACTTCTCACCCCAGATTCTGTTTTTACCCTTTTTCCTACTCAGAGCTAGCGGTGGGAGGATTGTGTAAAGTTTAAAATATATCCCCAAATTATATACTTCTGTCTTTTGAGTTTTAACGTACAATAGGGATCCTTTCTTTCTTCGACGCAGTCGAGAATTATGTTTAACTTTTTCAGTTTCATTCTGTTTTAATTCATACCTGGTTGTGGAAAGAGCAGTGGGTTGGAAGTTGAGAGACTTAGGATCAAGTCTCTGCTAGTTAGTAGCTCTGGGATTTGGGGCAAGTCAGTCCACCTCTCTGAGCTGCGGTTTCATTACTGACAACATGGACTGTCAGTTCCCCGTGGAGGCTATGAGCTTGCACTGGGAAGGAATGGCTTTCCCCATTCAGTGGCCCTGGTTTTCTGAGCCCCTGCCCTTCACTTGGGGTTGCTTGTCACGACAGCAAGTTAGATCACTCTTGGAAGTGTTTTGAAAACTAACATGCTACATTCTTGTGAGCGATAATTATTACTATGTGCCACGCCAAAAACAAAACAAAAAAAATCCTTTTCTTTTCTTCAGCCTTCTTCACACTCAACTTAGCCTCATCTGTGGCTAGAGCTTCTTCAGTATTCCAGGCAAATCCCTTCTCTCTGGCTTTCTGAGGCTGACCTAACCCCCAGCTCCACTCATAACACCTCTGCGTCTGCTTCTGCTACTTCTTTTTTTTTTTTTTCAGGGTCGTCCATATGTTCTTTTATTATTTATTTATTCATTTCATAGTAGTAACATATAAGAATATAAAACTTAGCATTAAAACATTACAATTTTTTTATTTCAAAATACTTTTAAAAATTGTATTTTTAAAATTGACACATAATTGTACATATTTATGGGGTACATAGTGATGTTTTGATACATCTAATATATAGTGATCAGATCAGGGTAACTGGCATAGACGTCCACCTCAAACATTTATCATTTCTTTGTGTTGGGAACATTCCATATCCTTCTAGCTATTTGAGTCTCTCTCTTATTATGAACTATAGTCCTTCTACAATGCTATAGAACACTACAACATATTCCTCCTATCTAGCTTTCATTCTGTATCTTTAACAAATTTTCCCCTGCCCCTCCCCACACTACCCTTCCCAGCTTCTAGTATCCTCTGTTCTACTTTTTACTTCTTTTTTTTTTTTTTTTTTTTTTTTGAGACAGAGTCTCCCTCTGTCACCCAGGCTGGAGTGCAGTGGCAGGATCTCGGCTCACTGCAAGCTCCGCCTCCCAGGTTCACGCCATTCTCCTGCCTCAGCCTCCTGAGTAGCTGGGACTACAGGCACCCGCCACCACGCCCGGCTAATATTGTTTTTGTATTTTTAGTAGAGACGGGGTTTCACTGTGTTAGCCAGGATGGTCAGGATGGTCTCTATCTTCTGACCTCGTGATCCACCCACCTTGGCCTCCCAACGTGCTGGGATTACAGGCGTGAGCCACTGTGCCCGGCCTGCTTTTTACTTCTAATATCAACTTTCTTTTTTTTTATTTTTAGCTTCCACATGTGAGTGAGAATATGTGGTATTGAACTTTCTCTTCCTGGCTTATTTCACTTAACATAATGTCCTCCACTTCCATCCATGTTGCTGCGAATGACAGGAATTCATTCTTTTTATGGCTGAGTAGTATTCCACTGTGTATATGTGCCACCATTCAAAAATCCATTCATCTGTTATTGGACACCTAAATTGATTTCATATCTCGGCTAATGTGAGTGGTGCTGCTAGAAACACGGGGGTGCAGATGTCTCTTTAATATACTGATTTCCCTTCCTTTGGTTACATGCCAAGTAGTGTGACCACTGGATCATATTTAACCATTTTTAAGTGTATACTTTAGTGGCATTAAGTACATTTACGCTGTTGTGCAGTTATCACCACTATCCATCTCCAGAACATGTTCATCTTGCAAAACTGAAATTCTATCCATTAAACGACAACTCCCCATTTCCTCCTTCCTCCAGCCCTTGGCAACCACCATTCTATTTTCTGTCTCTAAGAATTTAACCACTTTAGGTACATCGTATAAGTGGAACCATACAATGTTTGTCCCTTTGTGTCTGGCCCATTTCACTTAGCACAGTGTCTCCAAGGATCATTCATGCCTGCTTCTTCTCAGAGAAAGTCTTCAGAAACTTTTCAACAGTAGATAGAAAAAATGATATTGTATCTCAGAAACTGCTATAAAGGGGGAAGCTGAGTGGATACATACACTTCTTTGTTTTAGGTGCTGCTTATAGCTGTAAAGTAACTTCCTTAAATAAAAAATAAAATGTATTGTGTATCTGTATCTGGGGAATCAGACGAGATCAGGCGTGTTCAGGGTGGTGTGACTGTAGAGGTCTCAGCTGGGCAGCTGAGTGAGACTTCATCTGATATGCAGATTTGGGCAACACCCTTCCTCCCATGCATTTAGCTGGTCCAGCAGGACCAATGCCCATCCATGCTTCAAAATTTTCTTAGCCATATATCTGATGATTTACTTAAGACCAAAGAAGTCCTGAGCAAGAACGCTTAAGAAGCTGATAGTAGCTGGGCGAAGTGGCTCACGCCTGTAATTGCAACACCTTGGGAGGTTGAGACGGGTGGATCACGAGGTCAGGAGTTTGAGATCAGCCTGGCCAACATGGTGAAACCCTGTCTGTACTAAAAATACAAAAATTAGCTGGGTGTGGTGGAGCACACCTGTAATCCTAGTTACTCGGGAGGCTGAGGCAGAAGAATTGCTTGAACCAGGGAGGCAGAGGTTGCAGTGAGCTGAGATTGTGCCACTGTACTCCAGCCTGGGCAACAGAGCTTGCTCTGTCTCAGAAAAAAAAAAGAAAGAAGAAGCTGATAGTTCGGGGGGGTCTGACAGAACCAGGTTTCAGGAAGGTGATTTGGCTCCTTGAGGGAAAAGTCACTGAAAGGGAGAAAGTAGGCTGGCATGGTGGTCCAGACCTGGTAGTGGGTCCTGGGCACCAAAGAGGAGTGGCATCAAGACCCCCGAGCACCCTGGAAGCAAGGGCCAGGTGTAAAAATCCGAACACCTGTTTAAGTAAACTCTGTGATGGTTTGGGGCCCAAAGGAAAGGAAGGGGAAGAGGGAAGGGAAATTATAGCAGGACTCCTGCTATGGCTTGTGAAAAGTCAAACATTCTTCTCTTCCCATTGGCAGTGACTGGGGAGCTGAGTAACTCCGTCATGAACATCAGTGGTTCAGTCATTGGTGTTGCGAAGAGGGTCTCCATCCAGCTCAGCAGAGGCAGTGCAGTGACAGTGGTGGGCTTCTATGTCACAGTGATGGTGTATAGCAGCAGGACCCCCAGATCTCAGGCTAGCAGAAGGTGCGTTAGCAGCTCTGGTTTGTACGGATACAGGCCAGCAGCATGGGGGGGCCTGAGCTGATTTGGGTTCATAGGTAAGGTCCCACTCAGGGACTTCTGGAAGGTCTTGGGGAGGAACTTCGTCAGAGACTGTAATTCTTTTTTTTTTTTTTTTTTTTTGAGACGGAGTCTTGCTCTGTCACCCAGGCTGGAGTGCAGTGACGCGATGTCGGCTCACTGCAAGCTCCGCCTCCCGGGTTCACGCCATTCTCCTGCCTCAGCCCCCCGAGTAGTTGGGACTACAGGCGCCCGCCACCACGTCCGGCTAATTTTTTGTATTTTTAGTAGAGACGGGGTTTCACCGTGGTCTCGATCTCCTGACATCGTGATCCGCCCCCTTGGCCTCCCAAAGTGCTGGGATTACAAGCGTGAGCCACCGCGCCCGGCCAGAGACTGTAATTCTTGCCTGACTGGATGGGGTGCTAAGCCAATGAGATTCAGATGATAATGTGAACACAAGCCTAATTGTACCTATTGGCTGGTGAGGGGCAGCAACCTTTGGGTTAGGTATGTTTTGATTTGTTAATAACACAATTATTATGCAGTTTAGTCTCACAATGATCAATTCATTAATCTCATTTAATTTATAATGTTTGCTCCAAGCAGAGCTACTAATTGCCAATATGTAGGAACGACAGACCTCTTACTTTTGGCTAGATGATGACACTCATGAGGGACTTTGAGAATAGATGAAACCGTCATTATTACAGTCTGTTTTTTGGACTTGGTCACATTTTCAGAAAATAAAAAAACACTGAGAAAAGAGGAGGCAAGGGAGCCTTGAAATTGATGAAATATGACTTATCTGTGTGGAAGTTTGTCTAATCAACGTCTACTTTAGAGTGGCTGCACTCTCAGTGGTTTCTGCTTCTTCCAGAGCTTCTTTTATTGTTGTCCCAGACTTTTGGGAACCAAAGAGGAGTTTGCTTGGAAGTGACAAGTTTCTTGAGCCACTTCTATGCTAGTTTTCTTCAGAAAGGTGTTTATTTCTATATGTCATGTGACTGGGTCTTAACTACTATTGACTCTAGGAAAATTCTCAAAGTGGTTTCATTTGATTTTATCCAAGTACAGGCAGTGGAGGGTAGGATGCTAGGTAGCTCCCCATCCTTCCTTTGGTGGGACTTACAAGTGTCTCAAGCCATCAAAATCTGGGTTTTTCTCATAGCGTGGATCTCTTGGGCTAAGAAAATTTTGAAGCATGGATGGGCATTGGTCCTGCTGGACCATATATGGCTACCCAGAGGCAGCTGTTGGTGGGATGTCCTCACTCGGGGACAACGAGTGCAGCAAAGGACTCATCAGCCCAGGTAGTAAGTGTTGGTTGAATTCTGGGCACTGGATGTTCTCTCATGTGGTACCCTGGTGCTACCTACGGACCACGCTCACCTGGGCCCAGGTGGGGCAATCTCTTGAATCTGACTCTCATCGTCACATGCCACTCTAGTCCTGGAGGCTCTACTGACTTCCCTCCTCATGCCCCTGCTCTGTCACTCATGGCAACTCCAATACTCACCTTTGAGATTACTTTTGATCTTCATCTCTTCTCTTTTGAAGCTATTTTTAATTTTTATTTTATTATTATTTAATATTTTAATTTGAGATGGGGTCTTGCTCTGTCACCTAGCCTGAAGTGCAGTGGTGCAATCATAATTCACTATCGCCTTGAGCCTGGGCTTAAGTGGTCCCCCTGCCTCAGGCTCCCGAATAGCTGGGACTACAGGTACATGCCACCAAGCTTGGCTTCAAGCTATTTTAAAAACTATGTATTATAGACATCTTCAAGAATACAGAAAAATGGAAAGAACAGAACCATGGCACTCATATTCACTTAATCTTGATTAAACAATTGTTAACATTTTGTCATGTTTACTTTAATAGAATATATACGAACCACTTCAAAGTAATTGTAGACTTTTCATTAATAAACACTTCAGTATTTAACATGCATCTCTTAGGAATACAACCTTCTTTTACATAATGACAATACTATTATCACACCTAAGAAAATTAATAGTAATTGGCTAACATCATCTAATTTAAATTGTATATTCATATTTCCCCAACTGTCCCCAACATGAATTTTTAAATTGGTACTTTAGAACCAGAATTTAATCAGAGTTCCTGCATTGCATTTAGTAGTATGATTTTTACTCTCTTTTATTCTAAAACAATCCCATTTATGTTTTTAAAAATTATATCATCAGGAGTCAGGGCAGTTGTAATGCAGAATGTCTCACCTTCTGATTTGTCTGACCATTTCTCTGTGGTATCATTTAACTTAAAAAATACATATGTAGCCCTTGTATGTTCTGGAAACTGGAAATTAATTTTAAAAGCTTGACTAGATTTGGTTAATAATTTTAGTAGAGGATGCTCGTTTTTTTAAATGAACAAATGTCCTGCCTTAGTCCCTTCAGGGTTTGCCTTTTGAATTTCAGTATGTTCTCTTTCTCCTCTTTTCTCTCAAAAAAGCTTATTTGGAAAATTGCTTTTTTTTTTCCCCACAGCTATTACTACTGAACTATTTCACAAACCCATTTTGAAAGTCAAAAACCGAGCACTGAGTCTTTCTCTGTAATCCAGCTACACCAACCCTAATCTTCTCTGAGGTGATGCACAGCTGTCACCGGGGAGAAATGGAATGCCAGGAAATGCACAAAGGAAAAGCATCCTGACAAATGTTTTCAGCCTTATGCGCCACACCACTAAAGAACATTGCCACCTGCTGTAGGATATGAAGCTTCTGAAGCACATGAGAAGTAAGAGGAAACAACGGTCATGCCCCCAAAGGTCTTGCTCCACAGAACTGGAGGGACACGTTCTGAAGAATCCCGGATTGCATTCCAGATGCACCCCATGGAAACATGGGACTTTGGTCCTTTTTCAACACCAGGTCACAAGGAGAAAGCTCATTTTGCAGCTACTCACAGTTACTAGCAGGGCCATCATCCTTAACATTTTTCTGTTGACTCAGATCTCAGTGATTTGTAGAAGGATAAATTATCTAAGTATGAATTTCCTCTTAATTCTGAATAGAATCTTATAATAGGCTCTATCCTGTTACGACGTTCCCAGTAGTCTTATGAATTCAGTAGGGAATAAACCAGCTGTTTCCATTTCATGGGGAGGGCGGGGGGAACAATCTTGCACTTTTTCTTTTTTTCAACCAATGTTTATTGAACCCTTATTGTGAACCAGGAGCTGTATTAGGCTTTGAGAATACACAGTTAGCCTGGACCTACATGATGCTTATACTAGGGAAGAAGACACATAAACAGATACTTTTATTATAAAATGGTAGAAATAATTACTAGGTGTCAAAGGTTCAAAGTTGAAGGGTATAACTCAGCCTTCCTGGAGGAGCTGAGACTTGAGCTAAGACTTGAAGGATGGGCCAGATGCCAAGTGGGGAGAAGAGCTCTGTTGGTCTGTTCATTGTGGTATCCCTACCACCCCACCACATGGTCTAGTACATGGAAGACATTTAATACAGTGAATTTGCAAAAGAAATCTCAGCAGAGGAAATGTTATAAGCACAAACAAGGCACGGGAAACTAGAAATGGTTTGGATTTACCAGAAGATTAATCCTTATAGGATCATAGATTTCTCTGAAAAACTAATAGAAGCTATGGTCCTTCTTCCTACCAAAATTAACATACACTCAACATTTAACAGGTAATTTTAGGGGGATACAGATATGCCTGAAACTTGTACACACTTAGAAATCTCTGTTATAGGGAATTGGGAGCATTGAGGTTTTTAAAAACATCTTTATTTTATTTATTATAAAGTAGGGGAATGACATAACTTAGAGTTACTTTGGATGCATAGTGAAGGATGGGCTTAAGGAAGATAAGATTAGATGTGGCAGTTCACTTAAGAGCTTGCTGAAATAATTCTGGGTGAGTTAGCCAGAACTAGGAGTGAAGACACGGGCATGGAGAAGAGTAGTGGGGTGAAGAATACTTTAAGCGGTAAAACTGGCCTTGCTGGTGTTTGGTTGGATTTGAGAGCAAGGAATGGGAAGGAGCTAAGGTTGACTTTCAGGTTTTTTGAAGGACAGGGCAGATGGTGGTGCTAGTAATTGAGATAGGAAATGCAGGAAAAGAGGTTTGGGTCGGGAATGGGCTGATGGAGAGTCTGGGGACGGGAGAAATGAGGAGTTTGGGTTTGGCCATGTTGAGATCACTTGAGGCGGCCAGGTAGTGATAGATACGAGCGAAGTGGAAGGATAATGGGGAGATGCTGTAAACTTTAAGGAGCAAAGGATTAAGGGAGAGTGGAGTGGGGGTCCAGCATATGTTTTCACTTAATTGGGCAGTGAGGAGGACTGGTGGCCACTGAGTCTGAGGAATGTGGGGAGTAAGATCATAAGGCAGCTCCTCAAACAAGGGTTGGCGGAGGGCCAGTGTCTTCAGGAGCTATGTTAATTTCCCAGGGCTGCCACAACCAAGCACCACAAACTGGGTGACTTAAAACAACTGGAATTTATTGTCTCACAGTTCTTGGGGCTAGAAGTCAGAAATCAGGGTGAAGCAGGAGAAGAAGGTCTGAAGGCAGGGAACCTAAGGCCATTTCATGCAGACTTCCTAGAACTAAATTCATGCAGACTTCCTAGAACTTTCCATGCCTAAGTAACAAAAGGACCAGAGGCTATTCCCTTTGCAAACCCCCACCTTTTCTGTGTGGCAGATGGGAAATCGAAAGTACCTCAATTTGCATACGAGTGTAACTTTGTTTGCTTTGGAGTGTAACTTTGTAACTTCACTCCAGCCTCTGATTGGTTGCTGTCCACAACCAATCAAAATGATTGCAGGCCGAGTCTTCGTTTGCATAGAAGTGCGGCTTTGTAACTTCACTTCAGTCTCTGATTGTGGGCCACCACTTCATTTACATGAGGTGAGCACCAAGTGGCCAATGGGAAACCTCTAGGGGGTATTTGGATCAGAGAAGATTCTGTATCCGGGCCCATGAGCCGGCTGGTGCCGCTCCCACGCTGTGGAGTATACTTTTACTTTCAATAAATCCTTGCTTTCATTCTTTCATTGCTTCATTCTTTTCTTGCTTTGCTGTGAGTTTTGTCCGATTCTTTGTTCAAAATGCCAAGAACCTGGACAACTTGCAGTCAAGACCCTCTACCGATAACAAAGGTGCTGGCAGGATCATGCTTCCTGTGAAACTTAGCGAAATCCTTCTGCCTCTTCCTAGCTTCTGGTGGTTTGCTGGCAATCTTTAGTGTTCTTTGGCTTGTGGAAGCATCACCTTACTCTCGGCCTGTGTTATTGCATGGCGTTCTCCCTGGGTCTGTTTTGTCATGTGGCCCTCTTATAAGGACCCCAGTCTTATTGGATTACAGACCCATGCTGCTCCAGTATCACCTCATCTTAATTAATTACATCAGCAATGGCCCTATTTCCAAATAAGGTCACATTCTAAGGTACTGGAGTCAGGACTTCAACATACGTTTAGCAGGGGATAAGTTCTACCCATAGCAGGGAAGTTACTATTTCTAGTTCAAGGAGAAAACAGAGGGAACATTCTTCACAGATTGAGGGGGCAGGGGGAGTTAGGTTCCGAAAGGCTCAAGTGAAATGGTTGGGGGTACTGGGGGGGATGGTGGTGGGGGTCCTGATCAGAGGAGAGGTGAGAGGAAGAGCTAACCGACATTCTAGGTGATAAGACTGGTAGAAATGTGAGTCATGGGGTGTTAGCACGAGGAACTCACTGCAGCTCTGGTTTGAGGGCAGTCTGGGTGGACTGGCCCTGTGGTGGGGTGAGAACACACTCTGCCTCAGGGGACTCTGGGTAGAGGAGCATCCCATGAAGTGCATCAGACTGCTGTTGCCTGGTCAGCTTCTGCTTACGGATGTTAGTTTGCTGAAGAAGAATCACTTACTTCTTGCAGATTCTTAAAGTTTTCTCCACGGTGGCTGAGATTTCCTAAAAGCTGCCAGTGTCACTGCTGTTTTTTAAATTATTTTCTTCTTGCTGCTTCTAGCAGGCAGTAAGCAATGATAGTCTGAGAGGTGCTTCTGTGCTCATAACTTCTTTATTTTCTTTGGGATTTTGAAGTGTTCTTCTATTCCCAAAGAACTTAAGAAAGCAAATTCAATGAATAAACCTGTTATTTGAGAAACCCCTCTCTATCTACTTACTCCTTTTTTATTGCCCTTATGAATTCCAAAACAGCAGAGTGCAAGGTAAAAGGTGTGAAGTCAAAAGACTGTCACTGGATTGTAAATACATTCTGGGTAGGGGCTTTATATTGTTAGCCCTTTTAAAAATTCTACTCTCTATGAAAAGGGCAAAAAGACCTGATGCTGAGGCCACTGCTCTGTGTTTCACTTGCTTGCACTCTTTCTTAAATAATTTCTTAGTTACAGTCCCAGCCACTTTATATCCTATTTGATCTTTTTTTTTTTTTTTTTTTTTTGAAGTGGAGTTTCACTTTTGTCACCCAGGCTGGAGTGCAGTGGTGCGATCTCAGCTCACTGCAACCTCCACCTCCTGGGGTCAAGCAATTCTCCTGCCTCAGCCTCCCGAGTAGCTGGGATTACAGGCGCACACCACCACGCCCAGCTAATTTTTGTATTTTTGGTAGAGATGGGGTTTCACCATGTCGGCCAGGCTGCTCTCAAAATCCTGACCTCAGGCAATCCACCCGCCTCGGCCTCCCAAAGTGCTGTGATTACAGGCGTGAGCCACTGTGCCCGGCCTGTTGGATCCATTTTAATGAAGGATTATATAAATGTCCTCTGATAGACATAGTTTCATAAAAAGAAGCTCCTATCCAGGTGTGCAAGCTTAAATACCAGTACAGGAAGAATTTGTTAAATGATGCTTTGTGGTAGCTAGAGAGACTGTATCTGTTGAGCTGGGTGGTGAGCGGTATGGCACAGATCTGAAGTTAAGGTGGTTTCTTCTTTGTTGGTGTAAAAATGATGGTTGGAGCTATTTTCAAAAAACTCATAAGAAGGGATGATTGTACACATGTGTGTTGCAGTTCATCTGTACAAATACAAAGACCAGGGACTTAGGAATGTTGACTGCCACTTAGAGCAGTGTTTTGCAAAGTTTAATAAGCACATGAAGTGCCTGGGCATTTTTAAAAATGCAGATTCTGATTCCGCATATCTGGGATGGGTCCTGAGATTCAGTAGTTCTAACAAGCCCCCAGGTGACGCTGATGCTGCTGATCCAGAGACCACACTTAGAGGAGCAAAGACCTGGGGAACCTCTTGAAGAAGCACCATGATAGCATTGCAGTCTGGTCCTCAGCCTAAATCCTTCAACTGCAACTTTGAAATCCAGAAACAATAAAAGCCAAAAGTATTTTTATAACTCCTTTTGAGG
Organism: Gorilla gorilla gorilla; assembly: GCF_029281585.2. Taxonomy (NCBI): domain Eukaryota; kingdom Metazoa; phylum Chordata; class Mammalia; order Primates; family Hominidae; genus Gorilla; species Gorilla gorilla. Next base: position 17,303,416 of record NC_073233.2, read on the forward strand.
CAAAACCTGATATGAACTCATGTGAAAATATTCATAATGCTTATTTCCTATTTTGCACAACTATTCATGTTTTCATTGCAAAAAGATTGGTGTATATGATTATGGGAAACTGCCCTAGACTCCACTGGGGTGTGATGTTATATGAGGCACAAGACCATGTTCTAGAGTCCAAAAAATTTCTGAATTCAGAAACACCTCTGACTCTCAGAGTTTGTGGACCTGTGATGGTTTTGGGGATGCTTACTCTATCTACAGTCTTCCTTCTTCTGGAAATTGTTTTCAACTTTATGAAGCTGGGCCTACTCTGTCCTCCTACTCCCAGCTTCCCCCACCAGCTGCAGATAATTTGATCAGGGCTGGACACTTGACCCAAATTGGGCCAATCAGATTTTCTTTGTGAGACTGTAGAATTTGAATTCATAAATGTTCATCTTGGGTGCAGGGACTGAGGTGGGTGAGAAGCAGCTTTCTGAAGCTGCATACCTGAGAAGCAGAGAAAGTTGATCTGGAGAGAGAAAGAGAGAGAGGGAGAGAGGTGTAAAGAGAGAAACAGAAAGGAGTGTACGTGCAGCCTGAGAGTGGGAGGGGAGAGCATCAGCAGGAGTGTGAGATGCAGACGGTAATGCTGTAATATAATTAGAAAATATATATTTGGTCTTTGTCTCTGGTTCCTGGCACAGAGCTTCTAAAACACTTGTAACTTCTTGAGCGTAGGGAGTCAGAGGAGTATCTTTTGTTATAATATTTGGCTTTTGTCCCCGGTTCCTGGCGCGGAACTTCTAAAATCCTTGGAATTTCCTGAACGATAGGTGTGAGAGAAACCTCTTTTGTCATTTATAATATGCCTCTTGCAATCATACTTGAGTTTATGTGAATGGGGTGATTGTTGGAGGGTGCAGACTGGTTACCAGAGGAACCAGCCACATGATTAGAAGATTGGAACTTCCAGCTCCACCTGCTGACCTGTGGGAAGAGGAGAAGGGCTGGAGATTGAGTTCATCGCCAGTGGCCAATGATTTAATCAATCATGACTATGAAATGGAACCTCCATAATGACCCTCAATGATGGGGTTGGAGAGCTTCCTGATTGGTAAACACATCTATGCGCCAGGAGGGAGGCACACCCGAACCCCAGTGGTGCAGAAGCTCCTTCACTCTGGACCCTGATGGCCCTTACTCTGTACCTCTTCACTTGGCTGTTCATTTGTGTCTTTCATAATAAGTCAGGAAGCATAAGTAAAGTTCTCCCCTGCATTCTGTGAACCATTATAGCAAGTTATTAAACCTGAGGAGGGGGTTGTGGCCAAGTCTGAACAAAGTGTAAATAACCTGGGGACCAACTGCTTGCAATTGGTGTCTGAAATGAGGGGCAGTCTTGTGGGACTGAGCCTCCAATCTGTGGGGTCTGCAATAACTCTGGGTAGTTACTGTCAGAATTGAATTCAATTTTAGGGCACGCAGTTGGTGTCCATATAGAATTGAAATATTGCTTGGTGTGGAAAACCCATACATTTGGAGTAGAGAAACAGTTTCTCCTAGTACAGACCAAGAGTGAAGGCAGAGGTTTCAATCCTGATGGCTTTCTGGTTTCTGGTTTTCAGTCCCAACAGCCCTTTCTTCCCTTGAGTTCTGCGGCATACAGCTACCATCTTATAATAAATTTTTACATTTTTTTAATGCTAGATGGAGTGGGTTTCATTGACCCAAAAGGCCTTAACTAACACACTAACAACTTTTTCTGTTAGTGCAGTAAATTTTTTTTTTAGACTCTGGAGAATGGACATGCAAATCAAATTCCCAAGAGAATGCTGATTTATTAATTTCCATGCAGAATAACTGCCAGTGGGACCAGAATACTCCTGCTCACAGGTCAGCTTGTTCCCTGCTGGTAGGAAAATCTGCACGGGAAGCCAAGTTATTATGAGAAGGCTGCTTGATGAGTGCAGACAGAACCACATAATGAGGGGATCTGAGCAGACTGCCTCCAAGCTAGCCAGGGTGGCTGGAGGCCCTTTTCCCTACTTTCAGGATGGAGCGAACCTGCCAAGTGGTGTACACATGTGCCCATGCTACAGCATCCTTGGAAAATAGGCCAGCTCACTAAAACGAGTTCACCCATAAGCCAAGTCAGCTAATGAGCCATTTACCTAAAATGAGTATTTGTTAAAACATTTCATGTGTGACTGGATGGTTTCCATAGCTTTCTGAGTCTTTTCTGTCTATGGTGACTGGTGACTGTTTTATGTTCTGCAGTTCTTATACCTCTTTTTCCTTTTCTCTTCCCTTCCCTTCCCTCTTTTCTTCCTCTCCTTCTCCCTTTCCTCCCTCCCTTTTTCCTCCTGCTTTCTTTTCTATTCTTATTTCAAAGATATTTTTGCTTACTTATCTAAGGTTGCCCATCTCCCCTACTTCATGCTGCCATCACCCCATCATCTCCTAGAGCTCAAGACTGGAGATTGTGTCTTGAGAGCTAGGGCAGCCATAAAGCCAGAAACAGTGCTGGATGGAGAAAATGGGTGGAGCAGAGCTAAATGTGTATGTGTTTGTGTGTGTGTGTGTGATGGGGGGAAGCTGGAAGGGCAAAAGCCAGACACTCCAGACAACTTGAACCACCCATACCAAAGCAGCAGGGGCAAGACTGTCAACTGGAAATCAAACCAAGAGTCTAGAATGGAACAAGAGACTGGATTGAAGTAAGGAGATAATAATAGTAGTTTTGAATTTCTATTGCCCATTACCTATCTTATAACTTTCTATTTTTCTAAATTTGCAGTATGTGCCTTTTGGAAACATTTGTGTAATGTCGAATTTGCCTAAATCTAGAGTTGCCCAACTCAGGGGGTGTTTTATTTATGATTCGTCAACTTTCTCCTTTTTTCTTTTTAGCTTCTCCTTCCTGCTGCTTATTGTTTGCATCTTAGACTTTTGTGCACTAGATGTCATCATTAAGCAAATTAACCTAAATTTAATGTTTGTTGCTCTGTAGTGAGGCATTTCTGTGTTGACAGTGGAAGTGAAAAAATGAGGCATTCATCAGAAACATATTAAGCTCTGTTGCACTTTATAGCTTGTGACACCTAAATGACAAAGTGATACTGGACCACAAATATTAACCCATATTATATTTTAATGCTCTTTTGAACCAAATAAAGCCTGTCTTAACCAAATAAAGTTTTTTCCATCATAAAAATTATATATATTTGTATTTCTTTCCTGCTGCTGATGTAACAATCACAATTTAGTGGTTTAAGACAACATAGCTCTTTTTTTTTTTTAAAGTGAGATAGGCTCTGGCTCTGTTGCCCAGGCTGAAGTGCAGTGGCATGATCATGGCTCACTGTACCCTCGACCTCCTGGGCTCAAGAGATCCTCCCATCTTAACCTCCCAAGTAGCTGGGACTACAGGTGCACACCACCATGCTCAGCTAATTTTATTTTTTGTAGATACAGGGTCTCACTGTATTGCTTAGGTTGGTCTTGAACTTCTGGGCTCAAGTGATCCTCCTGCATCAGCCTTCCAAAGTGCTAGGATTACAGGCATAAGCTACTGCACCTGGCCCACAAATTTATTATTTTACTGTTCTAGAGATCAGAAGTCTTAAAATCAAGGTGTCTTAAGGGGTAAGTCCCTTCTGAAGGCAATTGGAGAAAATATTTCCTTGTCATTCCCTGTTTCTGGAGGCCACCTGCATGCCTTCACTCAGAGGCCCTTTCCTGCATCTTTAAAGCCAGCCGTATAGTTTCTTCAAATCTGTTTCTCTGACTATACCCCCTGCTTCTGTCACCACATCAACTGTCTTCTCTCTTGCCCCTCTGTCTACGTCTTATAAGGACCCTTTTGCTTATATTAGGCCTACCTGGACAATCCAGTTCCTCTCCCCATTTTGAAATCTTAACCACATCTACAAAGTCCCTTTTACCATGTAAGGTAACATATATACGGGTTCTGGGGATTGGGATGTGCACATCTTTGGGATGGTCTACCGTAAAACTCCTTTCTACTATTTAGCCTACTGTAATATTAATTTATAAAGCATTAAGAAAGAGTTTAGAAACAAAGAAAGAAGAAAAATGTAACTCGTTGCACTACTGAAAGATAAACAAAATGAACATTTCCTTCTAACTTTTAAAAAAGAATAGTTTTTACATAGTTATACTTATGTATACAATTTGAGATCCTGTTTTTTCACTAAATATTATATCAATGTATTTTCTATGTTAGTCTATAGTCTGAGCAAACATTTTTTATTGACTACACAATATTCCATTGAGTGTATATACCATATTTTACTTAAGCCTCTCTTTATTTTTAAAAAGTTATTTTTAATTTTTTGATCTTATAAATAACCCTGGGCCAAATATTTTTGCTTACAAGGACTTTTGTGTTTGTGTTTGTTTTTTCCTTGAGATAGATTCCCAGATGCTGAATTACTATATCAAAGGCGTTTCACAGGAAATTTTTTCAAACAGTTTATACCAATTTTTAGAATCAACAGAAATAAGTTAGTGCCCATTTTACTATATTCTCACCAGCACCAAATAAAATAGCAATCACAATAATATATTTGATAATCAGAATATATATCTAATGGACTATCTATCTGGTGGAATATATATCTGGTGACATTAATATTTGGTGGCATAGATATCTTTTGCTTTAATTTGCATTTTATTGTTTACAAGGGAGACTGAACATGTTTTCATGAGATTCTTTGCTAGCTAGCTATAATTCTTTTTTTTTTTTCTTTTGAGACAGAGTGTTGTCTTGTCCAGGCTGGAATGCAGTGGCTCGATCTCAGCTCACTGCAACCTCTGCCTCCTGGGTTCAAGCGATTCTCCTGTCTCAGCCTCCTGAGTAGCTGGGATTACAGGCATGCGCCACCACACCTGGCTAGTTTTTGTATTTTTAGTAGAGACGGGGTTTCACCATGTTGGCCAGGCTTATCTAGAGCTCCTGACCTCAAGTGATCCACCTGCCTCGGCCTCCCAAAGTGCTGGGATTACAGGTGTGAGCCATCGCGCCCAGCCTGCTAGCTATAATTCTTTGATAAATTATGAATTCAGGTCTTTACTTTTAGGGGGTCTGTGTTAATCTGTTCTTGTGTTGCTATAAAGAAATACCTAACCTAGCTTAGGGAACATAGTGAGATCCCATCTCTAAAAAACAAATTAGTTGGACACAGTGGCATGCGCTTGTAGTCCCAGCTACTCGGGAGGCTGAGGTGGGCGGATCACTTTAGCCCAGGAGTTCGAGGCTGCAGTGAGCCATGATCGCACCACTGCGTACCAGCCTGGGTGACAGAGAGACCCTATCTCAAACAACAACAAAAACAAACCAAAAGGACAAAAACAAAAACAAAAAAAGAAATACCTGAGACTAGGTAGTTTATAAAGAAAAGAGTTTAATTTGGCTCACAGTTCTGCAGGCTGTACAGGAAGTGTGGGGCTGGCATCTGCCCCACTGAGGTGAGGGCCTCAGGAAGCTTATAGTCATGGTGGAAGGTGAAGGAGGAGCAGATGAATCATATGGTGAGAGAGGAAGCCAGAGAGAGACAAGGGTGTGGTCCCAGACTCTTAAGCAATCAAATCTCATGTGAACTAACTGAGCAAGAACTGACTTATCATCAAGGGGTGTTAACCATTCATGAGGGATCTGCCCCCATGATCCAATCGCCTCCCACCAGGAAATCACATTGGGAATCACATTTCAACATGAGATTTGGAGGGGACAAACATCCAAACCATATCATTCTGCCCCTGGCTCCCCGAATCTCATGTCCTTCTCACATTTCAAAATATAATCATGCCTTCATAATAGTCCTCTGAAGTCTTAACTCAAAAGTCCCAAGTCCCAAGTCCAAAGACTCATCTGGAGATGAGTTTCTTCTACCTATGAACCTGTAAGATCAAAAACAAGTTATTTACTTCCCAGACACAGTGGTGGTGCAGGCATTGGGTAAACATTCCTATTTTAAAAGGGAGGAATCGGCCATAAGAAAGAGGCAACAGACCCCAAGCAAGTCCAAAATCCAGCAGAGCAGCCATTAAATCTTAAAGCTCCAAAATAATCTCCTTTGACACCATGTTCCCCATCCAGAGAACACTAGTGCAGGGATGGGCTCCCAGGGTCTTGGTAGCTCTGCCTCTGTGGCTTTGCTGAATGCAGCCCACATGGCTGCTTTGATGGGCTGGAGTCCAGTGCCTGTGGCTTTTCCAGGCTGAGGATGCAAGCTGCTGCTGGCTCTACCATTCTTGGTTCTGGATAATGACAGTTCCCTTCCCAAAGCTCCATTAGGCAGTGCCTTAGTGGGTATTCTGTGTGGGGGCTCCAACCCCACATTTCCTCTCAGGGCTGCCCTAGCAGAGGCTCTCTGCCAGGGCTCTGACCCTGGGGCAGACTTCTGCCCTAGCACCTAGGCTCTGAAAGTGGAAGCTGCTAAGCCTCCTTCACTCTTACATTCTGCATGCCTACAGGCTTAACACTGTGTGGAAGTTGCCAAGGCTTACAGCTTTCACCCTCTGAAGCAGCAGCCTGAGCTATACCTGGGCCCCTTTGAGCTGAGGCTGGAGCTGGAGCAGCTGGGATGTGGGGAGCAGTGTTCTGAGGCTGAGCAGGACAGTGAGGCCTTGGGCCTGGCCTCTGAAACCATTTTTTCCACCTAGGCCTCTGAGCCTGTGATGGGAGGAGCTGTCTCTAAGATCTCTAAAGTGACTTTGAGGCCTTTTGCTCATTGTCTTGGATATTAGCCCTTGGCACCCTTTTAGTCACGCTAATCCCCCTAGCGAGTTGTTGCTCCACAGCCTGTTTATATTCCTCTCTCAATAATGCTTTTTTATTCTCTGCCACATGCCTGGCTACGAGTTTTCCAAACTTGTATGCTTTGTTTCCCTTTTAAATGTAAGTTTCAACTTTAAGTCATTTCTTTGCTCCTATAACTTATTGCAGGCTGTTAGAAGCAGGCAGACTACTTTCTGGATGCTTTGCTGCTTAGAATTTTTTTCTGCCAGATATCCTAGGTCATCACTCTTAAGTTCAAATTTCCACAGATCCCTAGGACATGAACACAATGCAGTCAAATTCTTTGCTAGAGTGTAACATGGGCGACTTTTACTCCGGTTCCCAATAACTTCCTCATTTCCTTCTGAGACCTCGACAGCCTGGCCTTCAGTATCTGTATTTCTACTAGCATTTCAGTCACAACCATTTAACCAGTCTCTAAGAAGTTCCACACTTTTCCTCATCTTCCTATCTTCTTCTGAGCCCACCAAACTCTTCCAGCCTCTGCCTGTTACCCAGTTCTAAAGGCACTTCCAAATTTTCAGGTATCTTTATAGCAATGCCTGACTCCTCAGTACCAATTTTCTGTGTTAGTCCATTCTTGTGTTGCTATAAATATCTAAGACTGGGTAATTTATAAAGAAAAGAGGTTTATTTGGCTCACAGTTCTGCAAACTGTATAGTAAGTATGGTGCTGGCATCTGCATCTGGTGAGGGCCTCAGGAAGCTTACAGTCATGGTAGAAGGTGAATGGGGAGCAGATGAATCATATGGTGAGAGACGAAGCCACAGAGAGAGACTAGGATGTGGTACCAGACTCTTAAGCAATCAAATCTCACGTGAACTAACTGAGCAAGAACTGACTTATCACCAAGGGGTGTTAACCATTCATGAGGGATCTGCCCACATGATCCAATCACCTCCCATCAGGAAATCACATTGGGAATCACATTTCAACATGAGATTTGGAGGGGACAAACATCCAAACCATATTAAGGTCAAAGTATTTTTAAAATCAATTTGTCTAAGATCTATATATTTTTGAAAGCTTATTTAATGTTTGTGATACTTGCTATAATTATTTTCTCTCATCTGTTGTTTCTATACTTTTTTATATCTAGAAGTTTTAAATTTGTATATAGTCTACTCTATCCACTTTTTTTCTTCTTCTTCCTTGTTGTTTTAAAAATCTTCCTGTTCCAATGGTTAAATATGTAGTACATTTAATATTCATATAGTTTTTCTTATGGCTTAAAAAGTGTCTCTTTGGTCCATCTGGAATTTATGTTGGTATGAAATCCGTGGAGAGGATCTGACCACCTGCTTAAATTATACTCAGAGAAGGAGCCGATTTGCACTTCTGAGTTTTCTGCAATGAGCCACCTGCCTTTTTCTCCTTGTTGAAAAGAAATAAAAACGATGACAGAAAAATGTGAGACGCTACGCTGTTTTCCTAGTCACAGGGAATAAGTTTCCCTTTTTCTGAATCTAACTTTCTCCAAATGTTCTCATCTTCTGATTAGTATTTTAACTTAAAATTGAGACAGAAATAGCCTTAGATAGAAATAGACAGAAATAGCCTTAGATTGGTATTCATGGAAAGTGCTCAAAAGTGGGCAAATTAGAAAAAAAAAAAGCACCAAACTTTAAAAAAGTGTTGGAAATCATTCTCTCCAGTGTAAAATATTGTACATTTAGCAAATATGAATTCTGGATAAATTGGTTCAGGTAAATTAAGCCAGAGCTGACAATCTTCCCTCAGGACAATAATCTAGACCAGCATTGTCCAGTGGAAATAAAATGTGGGCCATGTATGGAAATTTAAGCCTTCCAGTAGCCAGATTAAAAGGTAAATAGGAGCAGGAAAGGTAATGTAAATATACTTTCTTTAACCCAATATATGAAATATATTATTATTTCAACACATAATCTATGTTAGAATTATTAATAACATAGTTTATTTTTTTTCATATTAGGTCTTTGAAGTCCATTGTTTATGTTATGCTTATGGCACATTTCAATTTGAATTAACCTCATTTCAAGTGTTCAGTAGCTACATGTGGCTAGTGGCTGCCATATTGCACAGAAAAACTCTAGACACAGGAACACAGTTTGGCTGTTTGACTCCTTTTTTTCTATACTCCACCCTGAGCAACCTTTCAAAAATGTCTTTTCTCAGGGTCTGTTAGCTGATTAGCTTTTGGTATTGTGTTGTTACAATCATTTTAAACATAACTCTTCTCCACAGAACTTGGGTGTTTCACAATCTTGCAGCCATGGTTTACAGACAACTGCTTGGTCACTCCTGCTAATCTGAGGTTAGCACTGAGGTTAATCCTTCCCTCTGTCGCTCTCTCTGTCTGCCTGTGCCTCTGCCTCTGCCTCTCTCCTCCCACTCATTCCCCTCCATTTTCAGAATAGAAATAGCTTTCTTACTTTCTTCTGATTAAAAAAGTAATAATATATGTTTTTAGGTTTTGTTTGAAAAAGAAGCAGGTGCTCAGAAGGAAAAATGAATAAAGTGAAAATTAACTGTAGCTTATTACACAAAGATAACCATTAGTAGCTCTTTGGTAGCTTATCTTTCAGTATTGCAAACATATATTTATGAAAACACAATCATACCATATATACTATTTTACTTTGCCTTTTACAAATAATAATACCTGTATTAAAAATATAAATTGACCTCATTGTTCTTTATGTTCTTCCTAGTATTCCATATGCGTATTTACCATGCTTTATATAACCAGCCTCCTATTATTAGACATTTAGGTTGTTTCCAATATTTCACTCTTATAACCAGTTTTTGCATGGGTGTATAATTTTCTAAGAAAAAATGTCTAAAGTAGGTCAGATTTTGATAGACAGGGCTAGATTGTCCTTCAGAAGGATTAGGCAATTACATTCCTTACAGCAGGGTATGAAAATGCTTGTCATCCTACATCTTGGTTGGCACCAGATAGTATCAATCCTTTCCAATCCTGTCCATTTTAGTTTGAATCTTCCTAACTTTACTCTTACAATTCTAGAAATATCTTAACATTGATTGTAATATATGGAGAAGTTCAAAGCTTTGAGTGAATTAAAGTGTATACTGAATATCTCCAAATGACTTCACATACAGGAAATGATCTAACCTGATGTATCAAGCAAGATAGGTTTGGTTATGCTCAAATAAGAAGCAACTCAAAATCAATTTCTTGCTCATGATCCATATCCAGGGCAGTTCAGCAGGGAGTTTTGTCCATCATAGACACCTGGCGGCTCAGGCTGACAGAGGTCCAATCTGGATACTCGCTTCTGGAATCACCTTGTCAGGTGGAAGAGGACCTAACAGATCATGCTCTGGTTCATAAAGCTTCCATCTCAACAGACCTAAGTCACTGCAGCACACATTTCACTTCCCAAAGGAAACCATAAGAACACATCTGACTTCAAAGAGGGTGGGGAAGTACAGACCTACATACACCTGGCAAGAGAACAGGACTCTGTCAGCATCCCTAATGACTGTCACACCTTAGAGGAAAGGAGACACTACCAGGTACATATTATTATCCAAATGTCACAGATAAGAAAACAGAGACTTAGTGAGTTTAAGAAATAGCTCAGTGCATTTCTCAGGCGGGTGCAGTGGCTTATGCCTGTAATCCCAGCATTTTGGAGGCCAAGCAAGAGGATCACTTGAGCCCATGAGTTTAAGACCAGCCTGGGCAACATAATGAGACCCCGTCCCTACACAACATCAAAAAAAAAAAAAAAATACAGGTGTGCTGGCATGCACCTGTAGTCCCAGCTACTTGGGAAGCTGAGGTAGGAGGATCACATGAGCCCACGAGGTTGAGACTGCAGTGAGCCATGCTCACACCACTACATGACAGAGCGAGACCCTGTCTCAAAAAACAAAACAAAACAAAAAAGTAGTTCAAGCCCACTTAGCCAGTAAGTAGGGGATTATAATTATCTGGGATTATAATTTAGGTCTGTCTGATTTCAAATGCACGTGCTTTGTAATACTTTGTCCTCTAAGGAATGTCAGCAACATCTTCAAAAAGAAGGCCCGGCTTTGGGACACACATCTCCTTCTAGTTCTGTGTCAGCGCGGGTTCTTCAGATTCTCTGGGGCTGTTTTTCTCAGTCAACACATCAAATGCATCATTGTAGTTTGTCCTTGGTAGGACTTCCTGCTTCCCATCTACCTGCAGTCAATTTTCCTGTTGTGGCAATTGTTCTACGAAAGTGTCCACTGTGATGTCCTCCTCATAAGATACATATTTTGGCCCATCATTTGTAAGCATAACAGTATCACTGCAGTAGGGATGTCTTCTTGCAAATATTTGATGCTCTGCCCATGTTTCAGTGCAAAATAGGTCCAAAGAACATTATCTTGGACAACTGTGTAGGTCTTGATAACGTGTAAGCTTCTCATCTGTGTGCATTTTGTGTTTGGGCATCATATTCTAGGAAAAGGAGACTAAGATTTATTGAGAACCTACTGTGTGTCAGGCACTGTTCTAAGCATTTTAATGTATTTTTAACCTCCTTTATTCTTCATAACAGCCCCTTTGAAGGAGGAGCTGTTATTCAGGGGTATAATTGTCTAATCAAATGGGATAATAGGAGTCAAAAATAGATTTCTGAATAGGATAATAACTATGATAATTACTCTCATGGAGAGTTTTTCAGCTTCTGCAGGATGTTTATAATTTCTAAAAGGTGTGTTTGACCATCCCTGCAATATTTGGAAATAGGTATTGAACTTGAGAGCATATCATTTAGGATTCTCTTGTATGTGAGCAATGGAAAACTTAGCTCATCTTGGCTTAAGTTAAAAAAAAAAAAGGTGGGGGCAATTTATTGGGTTGTGCAACTAAAAAGTACAGGAATAGTATAGCTTCAGGTGTGTTTTGATCAGGGAATTAAATGATGTCACTAGATCCAAATCTCATTCTATTTCTTGGCACTAGTTCTCCCTAGATTGATGTCACCTTCAGGCTGTAAGTGGTAGTGAGAAGGCTTCTGGCAGTGCCAGCCTTTTGTCTTTCTTGATTTAAGTCCAGTAGGAAAGATCATGTGTTTCTCTCTCAGCAGTTCCACAAAAACTTTATTGCATTTCATTGGCTGTGATTAGAGCAAACGTTATTCCTTAAGCAATCCCTACGTTAGGGACTGTGATGCTGTGATCGGTCAGGCTTGACTTAATGTCCATCCCTGGAATTAGGGCTTCCTTTGTATGTGGACTTCTTTTTTTTTCCTTCTTCCAACTTTGCTGGAGTATGTTTGACAAGTAGAAATTGTATATATTTAAGGTGTACAGCTTCATGTTTTTTTTTTTTTTCTTTTTGAGATGGAGTCTTGCTCCGTTGTCATCTTGGAGTGCGGTGGCGCGAGCTCAGCTCGCTGCAACCTCCAACTCCCTGGTTTAAGTGATTCTCCTGCCTCAGCCTCCCAAGTAGCTAGGATTACAGACAAGCACCACCACACCCAGCTAGTTTTGTATTTTTAGTAGAGACAGGGTTTCACCATGTTGGCCAGGATGGTCTCAATCTCCCGACCTCGTGATCCGCCCGCCTTGGCTTCCCAAAGTGCTGGGATTACAGGCGTGAGCCACTGTGCCCAGCCCTCATGTTTTTATATATACATATAGTGAAATAACCACCACAATCAAACTAGTTAATGTAGTTACCTTTTTTTTGTGATGAGAATACTTTAAGATCTACCATCTCAGCAAATTCCAAGTATACAAAACAGCATTGCTAACAATAGTCACCATGCTATACATTAGATCTCCAGAGCTTATTTTTCTTGCATAACTGAAACTTGGTACCTTTAATCATCATCTACCCATTTCCCCCTCCCACTAGCCTTGGTAACTACCATTCTACTCTCTGCTTGTATGAGTTCAACTAATTTAGATTCCACATGTAAGTGAGATCATGCAGTATTTGTCTTTCTGCATTTGGCTTATTTCACTTAGCATAATGTCTTCCAGATTCATCCATGTTGTTGTAAATGGCAGGATTTCCTTGTATTTATGCAAATAAACATCTTTTATGTGCAAAATTGGGACAGTATAATGTATACTATATAGCTGTTTAAAATCTAACAATACACTGTGAATAATTTGCCATATTTTTAGATATTATTATACGTGATTATTAATGACTGTGTGGTATTCTCCAGTGGATATACTACAATTTACTTACACGTGCCCCTACTTCTTTTCTGTTACATAAAAATAATATCATAATGGACATGTTTGTGGACAGCTACAATTAATTCTTTTTTTTTTTGAGACGGAATCTCACTCTGTCACCCAAGGTGGAGTGCAGTGGTGCGATCTTGGCTCACTGCAGCCTCTGCCTCCCGGGTTCAAGCGATCCTTCTACCTCGGCCTCCCAAGTAGCTGGGATTATAAGTGTGCACCACCACGCCCAGCTAATTTTTGTTTTAGTAGAGACAGGGTTTCACTATGTTGGCCAGGCTGGTCTCAAGTGATCCATCCGTCTCAGCCTCCCAAAGTGCTGGGATTACAGGTGTGAGCCACCACGCCCAGCCAGCTACACTTAATTCTTCAGAATAAGTTTTAGAAGTGAAATATGTTCCCTCAAAAGGCTGTACCATCATGTACAATTTTTTAAATAGCTGGTAGACAAGTAATAGAAATATCAGTAGTATATTGCTACTTTGCACAGGAATGCTAAGCTACAGTTCTATACATTTAGTAGTTTCCTGGGAAAGGTCAGCTGATTGACAGTCAAGCTGTTTTTGAAAAGTCATTCGACAATTCCAATTTTCCGTCTGCCTTCTCCTCTAATGGACAAAAGATATTTTTCCTCTCAATGGTGATTTTATCCTGTTTTGAAGTCATATCAGGCCATTAATGCTGTCTAACTAAGGTTTCGAGGGCGCATCCTAAAAAGGCTTGAAAAAATGTGGTATACAAGTTACAGCAGACTTCCTGGAGGAGGCAGGCTTGGTTGAGACCTGTATTTGGGTACATTGAAGTGGGCAGGAATGAACAGACTATACACACTTTGTAGGGACAAAAACCATTTGGGGTACCTTGCATTAAACCAGCACAGCATAAAACCACTTGTAAACAAAAGGAATAAAACTAGGAAAAGTGAAAACCTATTATGCCACCTTGTTCATAATGACATTTCCCCATCAGTGAACATAATGCTTTTTGACCAATATGTGTTTACCCTTATAAGAAGCCTCTGTTTAGGGTCTTGTCAATATCAGGGATATACCTTCTCTGGGGTAGGCCAACCTAGATTCTTTTCATTAAGGAATGAGATGGCAATTTCAGGCATGATGAGCTAGAGACAAGTCAAAGGAATAGTCTTTGTTTATATATTTTTTCTCTATGGAAAGTTACTGAGCAACATTCAGGTGCAATCTGCACTGTTTTTCAGTTCATCACCAAAGGTGGGGTTGTTTTGGAAGTCTGAATAATCTAGGATTAGCTGGGATGGCCTATTTGGTCTTAGTGGGTAAACACAGAAGTCAGTTGCCTGTTTTGGCCAAGCTTGTTCTGGCCGAGTTCTATTTTTATTTTTATTTTTTTGAGATAGGGTCTTACTCTGTCGCCCAACTGGAATGCAGTGGCACAATCTCAGCTCACTGCAACCTCTGCTTCCTGGATTCAAGCAAGTCTTGTGCCTCGGCCTCCCTAGTAGCTGGGAGTACAGGCATGTACCACCACACCCGGCTATTTGTATTTTGTATTTTTAGTAGAGACGGGGTTTCATCATGTTGTCAGGCTGGTCTGAACTTCTGACTTCAGGTGATCCATGCACCTTGGCCTTCCAAAGTTTTGGGATTACAGGCGTGAGCCACCGTGCACAGCCATGGCCAAGTTCTGTGAGCACTCTCAAGCTCCTTTACCTCTCTGGGGAAGAAGTTGGAGTGTTTCCCTGTTGGCGTGGGCAGTCTCAGAAGGCAGGCTTTCGCTATCCTTAATAAGAATACTTAAAGTGTAAGTGAATATAATTGCTGGAGAAGGAGAATTTATTACAGAAATCTTGCACCTCTTTCATGTTCCACCTGTTGAAGAAGTAGAGCTTCTGGAAGGGTGCACATGGATGTGGTGTGACTTCAGCACAAGGGTCAGTCACAGTTGTCTGCCTCATTCATTTCCCATGAGAAGGAAAAAAATTCGAGGAATGTTAGGAGGTGTTTGGGAATTTCTCCATGGCCCTCCAGGCCTTCTAGATCAGATTAAGCTGGTAACTGAAGAAACACAAACTACTTTTATATGAATTATGATGGCTCTAGAAATATTGCTATTACTGAGTCATTCAAAGGTATAGCCAAAGAGCAATTCCAGGCAGGTGAAAATGAGAAGTTTTGGATTACTCCACTGTTTGAAGTTCCCTTGGGATAAATGCTGAGCATGGTGTCAACAGCAGCGTGACTTGGCCCTGTGCTCTGGACTTTGCATGATCCAGGCCCCAAGAGCCCAGCTCTGCAACCCAGAGCTCCCTGCAAATATGATCTGTTGGTAAAAGTGAACCTACACGGGCGACAGACGGAGCAGCCTCCAGAATAAGTCCTTGTTTGCCTTCAAAATCCTCATGCTAAGGGCAGGACTTCTGCGCTATTTATTCTAAATCCCCAGCACCTGCCACAGCCCTGGCCCACAGTAGGTATCAACATCTGCTAGAAGGATGAACAGATGGATGAGTGAGCTGGCTAGACCAGTTCCAGCTGTCTCCAGTACTGGCGGCCTGGTGTTCATGAGTGTGCAGAGCTGTCCCTTAGCAATGAAAGACAGCATGACAAAGGCTGCTGTGGACTGCAGAGGCTACCAGCTGGAGATTTGGAGTCAGCCACATCTGGGTACTAATTTTGCTCTGTCACTTGTTAGTTGTGTGACCTTGGGCCAGTCATTTGATCTCTGAGCTTCTGTTTCCTCACATATAAAATGAGCATAATAAAATCTACCTCACTTGGCTATTGGGAGAATGAAATCAGATAATGCCTGTGGAATGTTTAGCTACGTACCTGGCACACAGTGAATGCTCAACAAATGGGTCTGTCTGGGATTCTATACATTTTTTTTTTGAGACAGGGTCTCACTCTGTCACCCAGGCTGGAGTGCAGTGGCGCCATCTAGGCTCACTGTAGCCTGTGCCTCCTGGGTTCAAGTGATTCTCACGTCTCAGCTTCCCAAGTAGCTGGGATTATAGGCGTGCGCCACCACGCCCGGCTCATTTTTTTCTATTTTTCGTAGAGACAGGGTTTCACCATGTTGGCCAGGCGGGTTTTGAACCCCTGACCTTAAATGATACACCTGCCTCGGCCTTCCAAAGTGCTGGGATTACAGGCGTGAGCCACCGTGCCTGGCCTTGATTCTATACAATTATAGATGCAATGCTGTAGGCCAGAGAGTTAGCTTGGGAGGAACTGCACTCATCACTGTGTCTAGAGGAGGTGATATTATAGGTTCTGGAGCCTGCAATGTCAGCCGGTGTGGTGGTCAGTGCTTAGTATTGTCCTGGAAGGGGTGTAAGTCATGAATCATGAGTGAACGGCTCAGAGGTCACATGTGTGGGGACAAGGTAAGGGCAAGGCTGTGATGAGGTCACAATGCTAGATTCTCAGGATGAGAGTTATGGCTGAGTTTATAGAAGATGAGGGATGGAACGGACCTTATTTGGCTCTAGTCTGGGCCTTGAATTTGATGGGGCTTCCTTATGAATCAAGGTATATTTCTAGTCCACAGGGATGGACTCTCCCTGCCAAGTGCCTTCATGGGAACCATGTGACAGTTAAATTTGATTCAGGCAAGATGCTCCTCTGGGCAAATTTCATTGTGAGTTCTACATGCCAGGAATTCCTACAATCTGTCATCTGAGAAAGCCCCCAGAATGTTGAGACAGGAGCCAAGCTCTGCCCTGTAAGCCAGAGGGGTGATGATTCTGTTTGTGAAATTTTAGTTGCTCAGAAATGACTGATGGTGCTGTGACTGATTACTGAATTATACCTTTGGCAATTAGTCATTCACTCAACAAACATTTATTTCTCTTCTTTGCTTTCCTCTCAGATGAAACCATAGCAGTCAGAGACCATATATTGGAGCCCACAATGTGTCAGAAGCATGGCATGCTCTGTGCAGCCTTTTTCATCCTGTTTGCTTCCATATACAAAGTGTCTCTGCATATGAGTCCCAGGAGGTTTGGTGACTTTTTAATATTCCCCAGAGTTACCTTTCAAAGCAGCGAGGTTACTTGAGTTCCAGCCTAGAGGCTGGATTCAATGCTGAGCAGCAACTCTAGAGAGAAGATGCAGACTGCAGCTGTTGTTTAGCATCTTTGAGCATTAACTATTCTCACTCTCAGAAAATGGAGTATTTAGAGAGCAGTCACTGGAGGAGGCCAAAGGTTTTAGCAAGAGAACTGTTTTACATTCAACAGCTATTAAACAAGTCACACCCTTCTTCCTGCAGTCTGTAAGTATGGTCACTCAGTGGAGCTCATGGGAATAAATACACTTGGAGGAGATCAAATCCCAGTGTTCCTGGTCTGTGGGGCATGAGTTCCCCAGTTACTCTTTCTCCAAGCACTCAGCAAGGTGTGGTGATTCTGAGCTCTGAACTGAAGGTTAGGATATTGAAGTTCAAAATTCCAGCTCTGCCACTTACTTACCTGCCAGTTGGCTCTGTCAGGGCTGTTGCTCCCTTGTTTACAGAACAAGGGCTGTCCCTAGAGTGACTCCCAGCTCCAGCATTCTAGAAGACTGAGTTAGCTCTGAGTGTCATTTCAAATTCTGGAAACAAAGTAATGACTGTTAAAATTAGCATACTTTGGTAACTTTGAGCAAGGGTCACAGACATTGGCACTGGCTAGCAAAATCTCAGAGCTATGGAATTTCACTCAAGTGCGAAGTCCCCAGAACTACTTATTTGTCACTGATCTTTAATGTGAAATTCTTTGACAGATAATTTCATCATGTTTGACAGACTTTTATTAAACAAATGCTCTTTAAAATGATTAGCAAACTCTAGTCAATCTTTTTTTCATTTTTATTAATAGTAGTAAAAAATAGCACCAACTATTCAGTGTGTATGATATACGAAGCACTTTTTACACTGTAATAAGCATTACTTCATTAGAGCCTTCCAATAATCCTATCATTGTTTCCATTATTATTTATTTATCTATTTGAGACAGAGTCTCACTCTCTTACCCAGGCTGAAATGCAGTGGTGTGCTCTCGGCTTCACCTCCCGGGTTCAAGCCATTCTCCTGCCTCAGCTTCCCGAGTAGCTGGGATTACAGGTGCCCACCACCACACCCTGCTAATTTTTTGTATTTTTAGTAGAAACGGGGTTTCACCATGTTGGCCAGGCTGGTCTAGAACTCGGGACCTCATGTGATCTGCCCACCTCAGCCTCCCAAAGTGCTGGGATTACAGGCAAGAGCCACCATGCCCCACCCATTGTTCCCATTTTATAGATGAGAAACTTGTGGTTCAGAGGAATTCAGAGAGGTTCCCAAGGTCACATCATTAGTAAATGGAGGCAGTAGGATTTGAATCTGGCTCAGTTTAACTTCTGAATCTATGCTCTTTTCTTATGGCTAGAAATTCTAGCGTTTCGTATCACTTATGACCAGCATCATTATAATCAACCACATTTGCAAAGTGTCTGCTATGAGCAGAAGATAGAGGAGGAGAAATCAGACATGGTCCTTGCCTTTAAGATCTTCAAATCTAGAAGACAGAGCATGTCTGTAAATGATGCAACAACATAAAGCAATGAGTGGTGTTGATAGCAAGAACTGGAGGGGCTCAGAGGCAGGAAAAATCCCTGGGGATGCTAAAAAAGCTTTACTGACAAATTGGGACTTTATTTGGATTCTAATGAATGCGGGCTGAAAAAAATATGAGGCAAGCAGAAAGAAAAGGCCCTGGAGGAAGGAGAAGGATAAGAGCAAAGTCCTGAAGATGGGAGCGTAGTTCGTATGTTCCAAGAACACTAGGCATGGCTGTTTGACATGAGTGGAGACTTTGGGGAGCAAGAGACTCATTTGGGAAGGAGACCTGGGCCTTGGGCACCAGTTAAGAATGCAGTCTCCTCCATGAAAACTAAGCAGGTGCACATACACTGGGTGTGTCTTCTTTGTAAGCAAGGACTTTGCTTACAAGGACGTGCTTACTTTGTAAGCAAGAAATCAATGACCTTTATAGAGATATTAAATTGTTTTTGCTACATAGAAATAGTGATTCAGATAGAGAAATTTTACTGATGAAAAAACAGCTACTGAGAGAACATTTGTAAATCCCATTGAACCCTCTTAATATTCACTTGGTCACACTGATGGAGCACACTAATGGGACTGCTTTCCACATCACCCAGGTTAAGTGCCTGTGCATTTACTTACAAGAACTGGGAGGAAATATATGGTGATTTAAAAAGCCAGGGTAGGCCAGGTAAAGTGGCTCATACCTGTAATTCCAGCGCTTTGGAAGGCCAAGGCAAGAGGATCGCTTGAGCCCAGAAGTTTGAGACCAGCCTGGGCAATATAGGGCGACCCTGTCTAAAACAAACAAACAAACAAACCAAAAAAAAAAAAAGAAAAAAAAAGGCTAGGTGTGGTGGCACATGCTTGAGCCCAGGAGGTAGAGGCTGCAGTGAGCTCTGACTGGGTCGGGCCACTGTACTCCAGCCTGGGTGACAGGGCAAGACCCTGTCTTTAAGGAAAAAAAAGGCCAGGGTAGGATGGTGGCATTGTGGGTGATTCTTTTCCCCCCTTTTAAAGTTGACTTTAGTATTACTGTTAAGTATTAATTTGATATTTGATCTCTCTCTCTATTTTTCTCACTCTGTCGCCCAGGCTGGAGTACAGTGGCGCCATCTCGGCTCACCACAATCTCTGCCTCTTGGGTTCAGGCGATTCTCCTGCCTCAGCCTCCCGAGTAGCTAGGATTACAGGCATGCGCCACCACGCCTGGCTAATTTTTGTATTTTTAGTAAAGACCGGGTTTCACCATGTTGACCAGGCTGGTCTTGACCTCCTGGCCTCAAGTGATCCACCCGCCTCGGCCTCCCAAAGCGCTGGTATACAGGCGTGAGCCACTACGCCCAGCCGATATTTGATATTTTTTTAAAAACCCATTCATGTTGGGATCCTCAGAAAAATTTTGAATTGAACATTATCTAAACTACTTCATCAGAAATTATTTCAGATTTAAAAAAAGTTCATTAAAAGAAAAAAATTACAGCAAATCAAAGGAGATTGCACACACCATCCCTTGACCTAGAGTTCTTTGGCTACAGAAGGAACTCCTATTCATCCCTCAGAAACCACTGGGGTCTCATCCCCTAACAGAGTTTAGCATCCATGGTACCTTTTCTCAGTAGAAAGCAGTAAAGTCCATTTTGGAGTCAATCAGGCAGTTTAAGAATCCCCGCTTCCTTTACTATTAGCTGTGTGACTCTGAGCAAGAAGTTACACAACTGAGCCTCAGTTTCCTCCTCTGTGAGGTGGGATAATAGTAGCTTCTGAACAGATGAGGACTGAAATATAATATATGTGAAATGTGTTGAGCTGTTTGTCGCGTGTGTGTACAGAACGTGATTCCTTTCACATTTCCCACGATTTGTGATTTCATTTACCACACTGTATTCGCCACACGGGGTCCCAAGGGCAGAGACTCCGCTTTACTGATCTCTGGTACCCCATGCCTGGCCCACGGGGGCTTGCAATTAGGTGTTTACAGAAGAAAGGAACGGAACGACTTCGAGGGCTCTGCTGGAAGCTTCGGCAGCGGCTCCGAAAGCTTCCCGCCGCCTCGCCCGGCGCAGCCGGTTCTTTGTGCTCCTTGCTCGGCGCCCACTGGCCGCCGTCGCCCCGAGGCTGCCTAGCGTCTCCCCTCAGCTTCTGCTCGGGGGGCAGCGGGTTTTGCCCGCCGCTCCTCCGTCAGAAGGGCGGCCAGGGCTGGGACAGGAATGAATTCCCTGCGGGTCCGGCATCCTCCTCCAGCCTGGGGCGCCGGCAGCGCGGCGGGCAGTGCTGGGACTCGTGGCGCCCGCGCTCCAGCCCCCGCCCCGGGCCGCTACTGTCGGCGGGGCCCGCGGGGCGCAGGCTGCTCTGCCTCTGGGGCTCCAGTCCGCCTGCACTGTGACGTGGGCAGCAGCTGGGGCGGGCAGTGCCTCGGTCTCCGCTCGGGGACGCGGTGATTTTCTTTTTTTTTTTTCCGACTGCCGGAGCCCGTGGTGGTGGTGCTGGGGGGCGGGGTCGGCGTGGGCAGAGCTGCGGGGGCTGCCGCGGAGGCCGCCCTAGGAGGGAGGGGGCGGACCCGGGTGTGAGGTGAGCGGCCGTAATGAGCACTCGGAGGAGCAAGGGGCCCGGCGTGGGCCTCCAGGGCGGGAGGCCCTGACGCAGGGAGGAGGCAGCCGGGCAGCCAAGGGCCTCCCTGGGGAGTGTGCGGAGGCCGGGACGGAGCAGCGCGTAACTAGGGAGAGGATAGGCCGGGCTGGTGGAGATGCGGGGAGAGACCAGCCAAAGCTAAAGAGCCAAAGCAAAGGTGCTGCGGGGAGGACAGAGGAGCGGGAGGAAAGGGGAAGGAGAGAAGAAAAGAGGCAGGGAAACCCGGAGAGAAAGTGGGAGGGAGGCCAAGGGGACAGGGGAGGGCTGGGAAGAACGTAGGGCGGGGAGCAGAAAGGAAGGAGGGATCCAGAAATTGACCCGGAGGGAGAGAGGAAGGCGGAGAGCAGCTGTGAGGGAGAGGCTTGGCGGGAGCCTCAGCAAAGAGGAGGCTTTGAGGAGGCAAGTCTGGAAGCTGAGAGAGCTCTCTCCATGCTTTGCCAAATAAAAAGGCTCAACAAACAGGAACAGTGCATTCCTTGGTACTCCTGTCGCTTAGTCAATAGCAGGCTAGGGCTGGCCTCAGGGGCTGCTGAGTCCTTCCAGGTGACAGAACAGGAGGAAAGGGGTCCCAGGCCCCTTGGAAGGAGAGCGGGGCGCGGGGGCAGGGAGGAGGGGAAGGAGGTGGTGGTGGGGGAAGGAGAGTGGGAGGAGAAGTGTGGGAAGAGAGAGTGGAGGGAGAGGAGAGGAGGAGGAGGTGGTGGGGGGAAGGAGATGAGGAGGAGGCAGCCTTGTGGAGGAAGGAGAGGAGGAGGAGGAGGCAGTGGGGGTCAAGGAGAGGAGGAAGAGAGCAGAGGGAGAGGGCGGATTTGTTGCCTAGGCGCTGGCTGAGGGTCACGATGGAAGGAGGCAGTATTTATTTTTTAAATTTATTTGACATATATTTACAAGGCAACTACAATGTCGGCACTGCCCTAGGCTCCAGGGCCACAGAGACAACCATAGCTTCAGCCTCCTGCTGTGAGTACTCTTGTCGGGCGACATAGAAAACATACATCCCAGGCCGGGCGTGGTGGCTCACACCCGTAATCCTAGCATTTTGGAGGCTACGGCATAAGCATTGCTTGAAGCCAGGAGTTTGAGGCCGGCTTGGGAAACAGTGAAATCCTGTTTC
The DNA here is from genome assembly GCF_029281585.2 of Gorilla gorilla gorilla. NCBI lineage: Eukaryota > Metazoa > Chordata > Mammalia > Primates > Hominidae > Gorilla > Gorilla gorilla. The sequence goes on from NC_073233.2 coordinate 17,325,685, forward strand.
TACACAAAATAAAAAAATTAGTTTGCTGTGGTGGTATGCATCTGTAGTCCCAGCTACTTGGGAGGCTGAGGTGAGAGAATCACTTGAACCCAGAAGTTCAAGACTGCAGTGAACTATGATCGAACCACTGAACTTCAGCCTGGGCGACAGTGAGACCCCTTCTCAAAAAAAAAAAAAAAAAAAAAGAAAGAAAGAAAACATACATCTCAGCAGTATGGGTAATGGGCCAGTTAGTCAAGTGTGCTTTGCCTCAGTTTCCTTGTCTGTAAAATGGGGTTTATTAGGAGACCTACTCTGTAGGGTTTTTTTTTCTTTTTTTTTTTAAGAATTAAATAGTGTTTCTTTATAAAGTAATAATGTGGTGCAAAGCACAAAGCAAGCACTCGGAAAGGGTTTACCTATGAACATTTGCACTGCTGGGTCTTGAAGGAGAAGGCATTTGCCAAGCGAGAGCAGAATGGGAAGAACTTTCCAGGCAGATGCCACAGAGGCAGTAAGAAGGAGGGGGGCGAGGATGATTGTGGGCTTAATAACAGTGGTGGGCATGAGGATTACCTGCAACAGCAGCACCCTGTGGGGAGGTCTTGCTAAATATTCAGATTCTTGGGCCCCTCCTTAGACCTACAAGATCTGGGTCTCTGGGCAAAGCATGGGAATCTGTGTTTTAACTTGCTCCCCAGAGATTTCTGAAGCACCCCTTCCCTCCACCCGATCCCAGGGCTCTGTCCTGGTTCAGGCTTTATTGTGTTCAGCTGTGCTAGAATAAACACCATTTTAATGGATCCTCCTTCAATCCTGTAACCTGATTCTCCTTCAATCACCTCAGCCGAATGACATCTCTCAGAAGTCTTCCCTGACTGTCCAGGCGGAATTAATGGTTCACTTCCCTGTTCCTCTATACCTTGAACATCCCTCTACAACTGAATGCTCCTTCATTCCATTTCATTGCACCAGCATGTATCGAGGGTCTACTGTTATCTATCACTGAAGAGAATGATTGCAAAAAACTTGAATGAACATGGAAAATGCTGATGATCAGATTTCCATTGAAAAGAACGGGGTGCTCCTTGGGGTGGGGGTGTTGTGGTTGTAATTGTCAGAAAGTGTTTAATAAAAGAAACAGAAATAACAATAATCTTGTTAGCATAATTGTGAGTGAAATTTTGCTCTTTTTTAATTCTCAAAAATACCCTAAACATCATGTTTCACGGTCTTTACAAAAACACCACCACAGAAACAACAGAAGCCTCCGGGCCTGAGGTGTCATACTGGGTATGGCCACATGGTGTCCCTCCAGCTCAGTCTAAACCTTCCAGACTACAGTCTTAGAACAGTCTCCGCTTCGCCCAGCAGCCGGGGCTAGTCCGAGCCGAGCGAACCCTAAGCTACAGGAACCAGCTTCTTGGTGCTGTCCCAAGAGTGGAGAGGAGACAGATGAATGTTTCTCAGGCTAGAGGAAGGCAGTGTATTTGCTTCCAAGGGTTCCAGTAGACAGTTCTGACACGAAATTTCGTTGTGGAGGGAACTTTTAGGACTGTGTGAAGGGAGAGAATGGGAAGGGTTTAGATTTGCATAGTAGGTGGGCAGCTTTGTGGCGGTTGGGAGGAGGTTTGGATGACTTGAGAGAGACCAGGAAAAAAGCTGGAGTCCGGGCTGAGGAACGGAAGGATACGGAGTTTTTTTGTAGGCGAGGGTAAGGGGCAGCAATGGCGTTGGAAGGAGGGGTTGGGGATGTGTTTGCACAGCAAGCATGCTATTTATATCACACATCCATAAGAAAAAAGTTGTAAAGAGGCCCTTCCCCGTCAGTATTTTACTTCGGTTTTCTTGCCAATCTGGCCCGAAACTCGGAGGTTTTTTTTTTTTTTTTTTTTTTTCTCTATGCCAGTCTGGCCCCAAACTCTAGCCGTTCACCTACATACTGGGAAACTGTTATGTTTTCGGTTTGATAGCAGACAGGCAAACTTTTTAGCAGCATTTGGATTTCCTGTAGGACGGTGGTTCTCAAACTGGTGCGCATGAGTGTCACCTGGAGGGCTTGTTAGAGCAGATGGCTGGGCTCCACCCCAGAGCTCCTCTTTCAGTAGGTGTTGGGTGGAGCCTGAGAATGTGCATTTTAATAATGTTCTCAGATGGTGCTGATACTGCTGGTCTGGAGAACCAACAATGTAAAGGAATTCATTTCCTAACAGGTTCTGCCAATGTTCTCTCCACTTTAAAAACCAAAAGCCAAAGAACCCCAATTCTCCCCCTGGATGATGGGTATTTGCGATTGCAGGCACTTTAAAAAGTGGTAGAACTCACCTTCTGGTTTTAGTTTAATTTTCTGTTTGTTCTAACCACTGTCATTCAACACATAATGGTTTTAGATATTTGTTGTTAGCTTTTGCCTGTTTAGAATTTTTGATCTTGTTGCTATGGATGGTGTTTGCTATAAAAACCTTGATGGCTGGGGAGTGGAGTGTTCCAAAGGAAAATGCTCTTATATTCAAGTCAGTTCCTCTGCTCTTATCTGTACACCACACTGTAATCCCTAGGAAGGAGACTCTAGAGGAAAAGGGGAAGGCGGGAAGGCTCAACAGCTGGGACTGCCATAGGTTTAACCAGTCCACAGCCCTAGAGGGGTGCATGCACACAGTGGAGCTGTCTCTTCTCCCCTTAAGGGGCAGCTCTGGGCTTTGGGGTACCTGAGTCTACAGTAGGAGGGAAACGAGAACTGGTCTCAGCTCCTACAGGTACTTTGGACTTTACCTCCTCGGGTCTTATATTGGTTTCCTATTGCTGTTGTAACAAACTACCATAAATGTCATGGCTTGAAACAACTGAAGTTTATTAGCTTACAGTTCTAGACGTCAAAGTCTGAAATGGGTCTTGTTGGGGCTAAAATCAAACGCTGTGTTCCTTCTGGGGGCTCTAGGGGAGAATCTGCTCTTTGTCTTTTCCAACTTTGTTTTGTTTTGAGACAAGGTCTCCCCCTGTTGCCTGGGCCAGAGTGCGGTGGTGCAATATAGCTCGCTTTAACCTTGAACTCCTGGGCTCAAGCACTTCTCCTGCCTCAGCCTCCTATGTAGCTAGGACTATAGGCACACGCCACTATATCTGGCTAATTTTGTTTTTTATTTTTCGTGGAGATAGGGTCTTGCTGTGTTGCCCAGGCTGGCCTCAAACTCCTGGCCTCAAGCAATCCTCCCGCCTCAGCTTCCCAAAGTGCTGGGATTACAGGCACAAGCCACTGTGCCCAGCCCATTTCCAACTTTTAGAGACTGCTTGCATTCCTTGGCTCCTGGACACATTACCCTGATTTCTGCTTCTATCACTACCTCTCCTTTTCTGACTCTGAGCCTCCGGTCTTTCTTTTAAAAGGGCCCTTGTAATAGCATTGGGCCCACTTGGATAGTCCAGGATACTCTCCCCATTTTAACTTAATTCCATCTGCAAAGTCCCTTTGCCACATAAGGTAACATGTTCATAAGGTCTGGGGATCAGGATGTGGACTTCTTTGCAGGGGGTGAACTGTAATACTCATTTATAAAGTATACTCATAAAGAATTGAAAATACAGTTCAGACAATAGAAGAGAAACATAATAAACATTTCCTTCCATTTAAAAAATAGTTTTTACATAGTTATACTGTATATACAACTTGAGATCCTGGTATTTCAATTAAATATTGCATCTAAATATATTCTAAATTATATAAAGTGTGCTAAATTATACTAAATATAGTCTATATTAACACACACAGTGAACATTTTTATTGACTACATAAATAGCTGAGTGACTATACCATATTTTACCTAAGCCTTCCCATAATTTTGGAAATGTAAATCATTTTAATTTTTAAATATAAATAACTCTATGATAAATACTTTTGCTCGTAAGGATTTTTATGTTTGTATTTGTAAGTTTTTCCTTGGGATAGGCTCCTGGATGTGGAGTCACTGGATCAAAGGCTTTTACACAAAATGTTTTTCAAAGGGTTTATATTAATTTTCAGAACCACCAAGTTCTGAGAATTAGGATGTGAATATCTTTGGTGTCATCATTCTGCCTACCGCAGGCCTCAAGTTTCTCCTTGGTAGAATGGTAATATAATCACTACTCCTCAGGCAGCTGAGAAGATTAAAGGCACTTCATATCTCTGAAGAAAGCTTGGTAAGCAGTGAAGACCTGCACATGTGGTAGTTATTGCTCTCGTGACCTGAGCTTACCTGGTGGGCAGGTTGGGAAAGGGGCTCATGCCCATGACTCAGTTATACCACACTACAGCCCTGATACTTGAGAGACAGTGTGTGTGCGTGTGTGTGTGCTTGTGCATAGGGTATGGGGTGGGAACAGTTTTCTAAGCAGCAGCCACTTGCTTACAGAAAGGCCCAACAAACCTATGGAAAACTGTCTGGAACTGTGGTTCACCACCCTCACTGTGCATCAGAATTACTCCATGAGTTTTTAAGAAGCACAGATTCCCTGAGTTCCATACCCGAGTGATTCTGGTTCAGTTAGTCCAGGTGGAGCTCAGTCTTCTTGTTTTACCAAAGTTCCCCAGGTGATTTTGATGCAATAGAGATTAAAAAAACTCTGACCTAGGCCATCTATGGGAAGCCTGGGGAACAAAACCTGGGAAAAGCTGGAATGGGTTAATGGCAAAGGCAAGACGTATAGATGGCTTTAAGAGGCAACAAGGGCTATTACCCCTCCCTGTCTCTCAGTTCTGTGGCCCAACTATTAACCCAGAAAAATTACCCAGTGGGAGCTGGTTGAGGAGCTCTGGCTTTAACAAGACAGTTAAGAGCTTTTGTTTTGTGCCAACAGATGCTGCTTTCCTCAGTCAATAAGGAGGCCAAGACAGGCCTCTGAGCAGCACGTTCCTGGAGCAGTCCAAGCTCTGCAAGGGGAAGTGCTCCTTTGACATCCCCTTCTGTTTCACTGGGGAGTAGAGAGGGTGCAAGCAGAGGCCTCCCTGACTGGCACGTTCCCTGCCCACAACCTCCCAGTGAGGAGGAGGGCAACAATCAGTCTCCCAGGGCAAAAGCAAGAAACTCTGATTAGTTGGGGACAAGTGAATGAGGCAGTGAGGGCACCTTTTCTCAGATGTAGTGTTTTTCCAGGATGGTTATTAAGAGGAGCAGCCTCCTTTGACCTGGAAAAAGAGGCCACTTGCAATCTGAGTTTTCAGTTTCAAGATGTGGAAGCATTGCCATTGGGGGCTGCATGGAATTTTAACTGCCAAATTAAGAGGCTTTAAGATTGACTTTGGGTTCTGTCATGTAGACAATACTCACGTCACCCAGAAGCCCTACTCATTTCTGTATAAGAGCAATGAGATACATACATACATATATATATGCATCGTATGTAAGTGTAATGACTAACATAGTGCCTGACACACAATAAGCACAATAAGCATTACACACACACACACACACACACACACCAGTTTACACTACTTATATACATTATCTAATTTATTTTTCACAACAACCCCGGGAAGCAGATATTATCATTTTCTCCATTTTACAAATGAAGAAATAGTGACTTAGGTTGGTTGTGTCATTTGTCCAGTGATGAAAAGCTGGTGAATGGCAGGGCCAGGGCTCAAGCCCAACCACCTGGGTCCAGATCTTGTTCTCTTACTACATTGCCTTTTACCAACAGATGTGTTCATTTGGTTCCAAGAGGTTGTGGGAAAGATTGGTTGGAGGAAGGGTGAGGCAGGAGTGCCTTTTCTAGAGGACCCTGAGGAAAAGGTTGACACATGCACAGTGCAGGATCTGTTGCTGTCCTCCAGCCCTACCTGGATTCTGAGCTCACCTGAACCAGGGGCAAGGAGACCACTGGAGACCGTGGCCCACCAGTGGGTGCGTCTGGAATTGCTAATCAGGGGCTTGACATTTCACATGCTGGTGGGAGCCTTGTGTCTCCAGAGCCCACCAAGGCAAAGGATCTTGGCCCCTGCCATAGGGCTTGCCCCTTATCACTGGGCTCCTCTCCTTTCGCCTTCCCATCTCCTTCCCCTTCCTCTTCCTCATCCTCTTCCTCCTCCTTCTGCTTCTCCTTCCCCTTCCCCTTCTTTTTCCTCTTCTGCTTCTTTTTCTCCCTTTCTCCCCATCTCCTCCACCGCTACCTCTGAGTTCTATCTGTCTCCTTCATTCAATTAACATTTACCCATCAGGTTCTTTGCTGTGTGTGAAGGTTCCAGGCTTGGCTGGAAGCCCTGCTCTGGTGTGAATCAGCCTGCCTAGTCCTCCCGGGCTTCTTCCTTAGAGAGCTTGGTCCTGTGCTCTTGGCCCCAGCCCTCAGCAGGACTTTACTGAATGAGCCCATTGCTGTTGCTGGATTCAATATGGCTGCCCAAAGGACCCCACGGCCTTTGGATATAGTCCTTGGATGGCCCTGCTGACTCTCGCAGGCCTGTGTAGCTGTGTTGGTTCAGTCCTGCTGGGCCAGCGATTCTTTTTCTTCCTTCTGTAGGGAAAGCTGTTTAGTACTTGTGCAGTTGCCAAACTGAAGCCAAGAGAACACTGGTTGCTGAGTTACTGCAGAGTGAACAACCCCAGGTCTCCTGTAATTCTGACATTTTGCCCTGCTCACTCTGATCCTTCATGATTTCTTATGTGTGTGTCAAGGGATGTCTTCGTGGGTGTCCAGACATTCTGTATGAACACAAAGCACTGGCTCCTGGGAAGAGAAGACCATTAGCTTCTTTATTATCTAAATTTGGAATCTGCATAGTAAAATACACACTGTCTCCAGGGGGATGCTTTAATAGCTCTAATGAGCCTTCCTGTAGGTCTCAAGGGACACCCACCTAATGGCTGTGTGAATTTCGATGTGTAGCCGATTTGGGCCAGGTGTGGCCACTTTCCAGTCACTGTTAGATACTAGAAGCCTCTCTGGATTTTACAGATGAGGAAACTAAGGCCCTGAGAGGAGAGAGACGTTAGGTTTGTATGGCCAGAACCTAAATGCTGCTTCAGTACATCTCCCTGGTTCAGGAAGGCATTAAGCAGGCTGAGCACTCCGTACACAGGCTAATTTAACAGAGAAATCACCAATCTTGCATCCATTGGTGAGCCAGTGCATTATATTCTTGAAGGACCAGCAGATAGGACATCCCCCTGGCTTTACCTTCCAAATCCATGAAGGATGATTAGACTGGGAAATACAGACTATTTAAAGGAAAGAACTGCAGTTGCTCAGCAGCTATTACCAAAAGCACTGGAGGAAGAACTAATGAAAGGGGTCTGTTGTGGGTTACATTGCATCCCCGCAAAAGATGTATTTTAGTTCCAACCCCGGGTATTGGAGAATGTGACTTTATTTGGCAATAGAGTCTTTGCAGATATAATAAAGTTAAGATTAAATCATTAAGGTGGCCCTAATCCAATATGACTGGTGTCCTTATAAGGAAAGAAAAACACCATGCAAAGACAGGGATGCATAGGGAGAATGTCATATGACGACAGAGGCAGAGATTGGAGTGATGCAGGTGCAAACTAAGTAATGCCAAGGATTGCTGACCGCCACTGGAAGCTAAGAAGAGGCCAGGAAGTATTCTACCAGGGTCTCAGAGCAAACACCACCCCCTCAACACCTTGATTTCATCCTCCTAGCCTCTAGAACTGTGGGACGATAAATTCTCGGGACAATAAGCTATACTCAGTTTGTGGCACTTTATTACAGCAGCCTAGGAAACTAATACAGGGCCCAACATAGTAAGCCTCTTTTCTGTATGTACCTGATGCTTTGAGGCATAGGGCCCATGTGAATTGGGCCATCCCATCATGGCCATGATACAATTAGAGAGGGAGGCTGTGTGTGGGGCTTGTGGGAAAGCTGGGGAGTTGCTTAGAATGGCCTGTGCTAGTCAACATCCCCCTCTCCTTTCCACTTTCCCATTCCTTTACCCTGTCTCCCTTCCAATCTAAATTCCAATCCCTTGAGTCTGAGCTCTTGGGATCTCAGCTGATTCAAGTGATAGAACCTGAGGTGACTGATATATTCACACACTATTTGCCTCCCCAGCGAGAAGCTTGTTGGTCCAGCTGCATCTCCATTTGGTGGGCTGTCTGGGCCTTGAGTGGGATTGAGGGAGAAGATGAGTGGGAGTGGTTATGTCCAGTTTCTCCACAACTTCAGGGGGTTGAGCCCTGGCTATTAGTGTTAGTTCTTCTAGAATCAGCAGCTTGTTCGCCTAGCTATTTTTGTGGTGAACATTGCATTCTTCCTCAATATCCACATTCTCCCTCACTCTTTGTGTAAACTTTGTGATTTGGGAGGGAATGAGCAACCCCAAGGTCCAAGTCTAAGCCAGTCAGATAGTTCTACCCCCTTGCCACTGTGCCAATGCACAGATAGACCAGGTCTAAGCCAATTAGCTCATGATTCTCCCCGACCACAGGGGAGTTCTGTTGTATGATAAAGGAGTTCATCCTTTCTCTGGCTAGATATGAACAAGGAAGTACATCACCCTCAGTGCTGTTGGCAGCCTTCCTGTGACCGTGAGGAGAGTCAGCTTCAAGATGATCCTTTGGATAAAAGAGCAAAGAATCAGAAAGAACCTGGTTCCTAGATGACTTCAACAAGCCATTAAGTCAATCAACATCCTGAAATTTGCTCTATTTCTGGATTCTAGTTAGGTGAGTCCATACATCCTCATGTTTCAAACACATTTATTTTGTCCTCTTATTGTGGTGGTTTTAAAATATGAATACACATTTTTTTCATGTTCCTCCTTTAAAAAAGTGGAGCCTAATTTTCCCCTACACGTAAGTGTGGGCTTGTCTTAGTGATTTTTTTGTAAAGCATAGAGAATATGGCAGAAGTGACAGTGAGTGACTTCTGGGATTAGGACACAAAGGCATTGGGTCTTCCTCCTTGCTTTCTCTATTGTATCACTGACTCTGGAGGAAGTCAGCTGCTGTGTCATGAGGGTACTCAAACAGCCCTATGAAGAGGTCCATGTGGTAAGGAACTGAGGACTTCTGCCAACAGCCAGCACTAACTTGCCAGGTATGTGAATGTGCCATCTTGGAAGCAAGTTCTCCAACTCCAGACAAGCTCTCTAATAACTGTGGCCCCAGCTGACATCTTGACTGCAACCCCACGAGGGAATCTGAGCCAGCACCACCAAACTAAGCCACTCCTAAATTCCTGACTTGCAGAAAATGTGTGAAAATAAATGTTTATTGTTTTAAGCCATTCAGTTTTGGGGGTAATTAGTTATGTTACAGAAGATAACTAATACTCTTATATCTGAAGGCATCCTAATAGATGCACCTTCCTAGCTATAATCACTGACGTCCAGTATTGAGTTGAACACAGTTCATTTCACCAGGTTCGCTGCATTTGTTTCATTCTGGAGCCCCAGAGAAGTAGCCAGACCAGAGAGAAGAAATGACTGGGTTGTGTGTCTTGGTCATATGTTTCCCTTGGCCAGCCTGTTGTGACATCATAGGGTCTTGGACAGTGCCACAGTTTCCTATGGCCCAGCATGATGTGGGAGGTGCAGAATTAATTCCTAGTCACCAGATAGAAGTATGAAAGTGGCTGGGCAAGTAGAATCTGAATAGGGTTTATAGCTGGGAATGAGAGGTGACAGGACATCTGAGCTTATATCATTGTTGGTAGATGATAACAGAAAAGCAGATTGCCACCCCTATTCCAATGCCTTGGCCCTCTTTAACTCTGAGAAAAAGAAGGGAACCTCAGTGGAATGGAGCTTAAAAATAAATTGTAATAACAAAGCAAATTCCTACTTTTTTTAACAAATGAATTTATTGTATATAAATATCTCAATAAAGCTACTTTTTAATTGATACATAATAATTGTTCATATTTATGGAGTACATATGATATTTTGACAGTGCATACAATGTGCAGTGAAGTCCTATTTCTTGTGTGCTTGAGCTTCGGCCTTAGTTTCATAACCACAACACTAGTAAGAAAACTTGTTTGCTCCCAGCGTGTTCCTTCTTTCCCTGCCCCACAACATAAGCAGTGGATTCACTGTGTCTCAGGCTCTCTTCCCTAGGCACCTCTCTTCCCTTGTGGGGTCCTGGAGACTCATGTTAACTCCTCTGCAGCCTACATCTTCCTGCTCTTAATGCTATTTTACATGGCCCCACTCCCAAGCCTTGACAGCTCTTATTTTGCTGTAGTTCCTCAGACATGAGCTAGTCCTGTTTGGTCTTTAAAAATCTCTCATTCGTGCTGATGTCACCCTTCCTGTCATCACTGGTAAAGAGCGAGTCATTTTGGTATGGTGTCTGATGTTGTTACCTCTCCTTCCAAATCTTTCACCATTTTTTTTCCCTCTGTTCAGATAATTATTGAGCTGGGGTGAGAGAAGTGTTCTTTCCCAACTGCTTTTATTTTTCCACTATGCTCTAAAACGAATCATCTTATTCTCATTTTAATATATAACAGTGAATATTTCAACCTTTATTGTATTCTTTCTTCATTCTTAGGCTCAAGAGCCACTTCTTCCTTGAGGCCTTTGCCCATTTCTCTCCCCCTTTCTAATGCAGGCCAATCTCCCCATTATGTATTCATACCTCTGTGGTTTGTGTACATTGTATTGTATTAAAATCATCTGTTCATGCATATTGCCCTCTCTGAGAGCCTACAGAAGCAGACACTAGATCTGATTTATTTGTGTACCCTAAGTGCTGGTGTAAAGTAGGTGCTCAGTAAATGTTTGATGAACTAAGGTCTAACAGCTCATAGCTCTGTGATTCTGTTTAATTTCTATTTCAGATTTGTAGAGATTTCTCAACACTTAGAGCCTAGAAGAAAGGTCAGCATTTTTCCAGAGCTTTTGGCCTTGCTCAAGGGGTTTAGTGCATAAAGAGACTGGTTTAGGAGGAAGGGGTCTGACTTTCCAATACACGTAGATCAGGATTATTTTAAACATAGGAAGGAGGATAATCTGCATTTCTCATTAATAATCAGAATGAAGTTTGCATCCATGTTTCTACTCATATATTAGCTCAAAAATGTTGGTTCTTCAATATAACAAGGAAAACTAGAAATGAGTCCAGCTTTCAAAGGGCTGAATAGGCATGTCCTTCTGTTTCCACTTAAGTTCTGATTGCAGTCATTATCCACTGATGGTTCCTTGCTTCTGCCAGGCCCAGACTCAGCGGGTAGTCTGAGTGTGCTCCCTGTTGCTCAGGTCTGAGCTGAGCACATGCACAGTGCTACACTCAAGCTGGGTAGAGAGCAGCTGAAGACATACTGTCCAGGTATGCACAGCATCTGGAACTGCAGACTGCGGCTGGGGTAGGTGGCTTTGGTTTAGGACTTGGTATTTCACAGGGGCTCTCTCCTTGCTCCTGGAGGCCTCTGGCCCTGATATGATGGCCCCAGTGATGTTCCGTGGGTCTTCTTCCACCACCCTCACTCTACTTCTCTAGCAATTAGACTACAGCACTGATATCTGTAGGAAGATGATGATGGCGTTCTTCCCTCTCTAGCCCCTTCTCCTACTCCCTGAGCTCAGCCCTGCATTCCTAAGAGGTCCAGTGGTGATTCTGTTCTGGGACTCAGGCCAACATAGCCCTGTGTCAGCCTGGCTCCCTCTTCTACCTGAGCTCCAGATCAGCCTACTTCCTGCTGTCTGCTGTTTAGAAATGCTTTCTGCAGCTCAGTCTCAACGGTGGCTTTTGGTTCAGCAGGCACCCCTTTCAACAGTCCCTCTTACCTGCTTCACTAATTAGGCACCAACTGCTGACTACAATCACTAATCTCAGGTCTCAGCTGTGGGGCTCGATTCATCCTCTCCAAACACATGCCTATCCAAGGGGGGCAGACAACATTGAAGTTGTTGAAGGGTAGTTTCACATATGCTCACATGGCATCCTCCAATCCCACAGAGGAAATGAGCTCCATAAAACCTTTGTTCATCCAATATGCTAGGGACCAGAATAAAAGGACTTAGAATTAACCATGATTGGACTTTCCAATTCTTTGATTAAAAAGTGCAGGGAAGCTGGTTGCCTGGGCAATTAGAGTGGCTCTAAAATGGGCAATGTTGTCGTTCAAATAAGCTGCTTAACAAGAAATGACCATTGCCCAGGCAGAGGGAAGCCATAATGAGGGAGAGTTACCAGCCATCCATGCTGCCCTTGACACATCATCTTGGGAACCTAGTGTTCGATGGACGTTAAGGGGTGGCTGTGTGACAATTGCTACCACTTAAAGGTTTTTGCAAGAGCCACTGGTTATTTCCTCCAGGAATTCATATGCCATATGGGCACTTGTCATCAGGTGAATTTAGTGCCCAGATTATGGTTATGGAATTAGACTTTTCTCAGCTGCTTTAACTGAGAGAGAACACCTGGGACATGATCCAGTCCAGTGATAGCCAATTATTGCCGCATGTTAGACTAACATGAGGAGTTTAAAAAAATTCCTGTCCCCACACTGCATGCCAACCATTTACATCAGAATCTCTGGGAGTAGGACCTAGGCATCAGGATTTTAAAAAGCTTTTCAGGTTATTGAAAGCTGCTAGTCTAGTCACACTTTCCCCATCAAAATCCTGTATTAAAATAATCTGAATAGTTACTAAATATATACAAATGATAATTCATAATCGGCATCTGAAAAAATAAATGTAACTACCTAGGTACAATGCAGAAATTCCTTTGTGCTGGATTTTCATTGCTGTCGGTTATTGCTCTCTATTATCCTGGTGTTCTTTATTCTGCTTTCAGGAAAATCCATAAACATTTGCTTGCTTTGATTCCCAGTGCCGAAAAGTCTTGGGCCTGTTCTGGGAAACTGACAAAGTGCTGAGAGCTTAGAGAAAAATTCCACCTTTGGAACAGAGATCAAATTTAAAAAGCCTCTTAAATATTTGGAGTTCCTTTAAAACTCCAAATATTTAAAGGAAATATTTGGAGTTGAAAGAGATGGAAAAGATGATAACAGAAATGAAAACTCAAAGACTAAGGAGGGAATCAGAAACTTTAAAAAAGTATGCAAAAACATTGTTACTAAGTTTAAAAATCCTGAAATTAGAGAATAACCATCTGTGCATCATCCAGCTCTTTGATAGTTTCACAGAGTTGAAACAAAGCTGATCAGCTTAAACCAACTCCAAAGTGTCAGCATTCAAACTCGACGGAGACTGGCTTGGGCATTATGGACCTGCTTTAAATGACTAGAGCCAGCCTCACCCATGTGAAGTTAGTGACAGCCTGAATTTCTATTGCCTGTTACTTTTAAAACATGTAATTATTTTATAAAAGTGCCAAAAACATATAGTTTAAAAAATTAAAGAGTACTATAAGTATTACAATAAGAAGCAACAGTTTTATGCACCACTTTCTCATTCCCGATTTTCTGCTCCCCAGAGATACTTTGCATTCATTGGCTATTTCTATTGGTATTGATCTCCATATTTCTAAGTAACATGCTTATACTGCTATTTCCTAGACTTTCTGTTTTAGACCTTCCCTATTAACTTCCTATTATGGCAGATAAGGATATCTTTTAGTTCTCTTACCTCTTTTCTACCCTTCCCTCAAACTTCCCTCCTTTGTCACTCCCCTAATATAGTTATAAGTTTTAGTTAGATCAAAATTCAGTATTTACCTTCTTATGACCACTTAGGTATATTACAGCTAGCCAGGAAATAACCTATGATTATATTTCCTTTTGTTTATGACATTTTATTTTTCTTTTTTATTTTTCTTGGAGTTAATGATTATCTTATTTTCTCAGTTGCTAGGGATTTTTTTTTTTTGTATACACGTGCCATGGTGGTTTGCTGCACCCATCAACCTGTCATCTGTATTAGGTATTTCTCCTAACGCTCTCCCTCCCCTAACCCACCACCCCCAAGAGGCCCCAGTGTGTGATGTTCCCCTCCCTGTGTCCACGTGTTCTCACTGTTCAGCTCCCACTTATAAGTGACAACATGCAGTGTTTGGTTTTCTGTTCCTGTGTTAGTTTGCTGAGAATGATGGTTTCCAGCCTCATCCATGACCCTGCAAAGCACATGAACTCATCCTTTTGTATGGCTGCATAGTATTCCATGGTATATATGTGCCACATTTTCTTTATCCAGTCTATCATTGATGGGCATTTGGGTTGGTTCCAAGTCTTTGCTATTGTGAATAGTGCTGCAATAAACATATATCTGCATGTGTCTTTACAGTAGAATTATTTATAATCCTTTGGGTATATACCCAGTAATGGGATTGCTGGGTCAAATGGTATTTCTAGTTCTAGATCCTGATTGAACTAGTTTATACTCCCACCAACAGTGTAAAAGCATTCCTATTTCTCCACATCCTCTCCAGCATCTGTTGTTTCCTGACATTTTAATGATCGCCATTCTAACTGGCATGAGATGGTATCTCATTGTGGTTTTGATTTGCATTTCTCTGATGACCAGTGATGATGAGCATTTTTTTCATATGTCTGTTGCCTGCATAATGTCTTCTTTTGAGAAGTGTCTGTTCATATCCTTTGCCCACTTTTTGATGGGGTCGTTTGTTTTTTTTCTTGTAAATTTGTTTAAGTTCCTTGTAGTTTCTGGATATTAGCCGTTTGTCAGATGGATAGATTGCAAAAATTTTCTCCATTCTGTAGGTTGCCTGTTCACTCTGATGATAGTTTCTTTTGCTGTGCAGAAGCTCTTTAGTTAATTAGATCCCATTTGTCAATTTTGGCTTTTGTTGCCATTGCTTTCGGTGTTTTAGTCATGAAGTCCTTACCCATGCCTATGTCCTGAATGGTGTTGCCTAGGTTTTTTTCCAGGGTTTTTATGGGTTAAGGTCTTACATTTAAGTCTTTAATCCATCTTGAGTTAATTTTTGTGTAAGGTGTAAGGAAGGGGTCCAGTTTCAGTTTTCTGCATATGGCTGGCCAGTTTATCCCAACACCATTTATTAAATAGGGAATCCTTTCCCCATTGCTTGTGTTTGTCAGGTTTGTCAAAGATCAGATGGTTTTAGATGTGTGGCATTATTTCTGAGGCCTCTGTTCTGTTCCATTGGCCTATATATCTGTTTTGGTACCAGTACCATGCTGTTTTGGTTACAATAACTTGTAATATAGTTTGAAGTGAGGTAGCCTGATGCTTCCAGCTTTGTTCTTTTTGCTTAGGATTGTCTTGGCTATACGGGCTCTTTTTTGGTTCCATATGAAATTTAAAGTAGTTTTTTCCAATTCTATGCAGAAAGTCAATGGTAGCTTGATGGGGATAGCATTGAATATGTAAATTACTTTGGGCAGTATGGCCATTTTCACAATATTGATTCTTCCTACCCATGAGCATGGAATGTTTTTCCATTTGTTTGTGTCCTCTCTTATTTCCTTGTGCAGTGGTTTGTAGTTCTCCTTGAAGAGGTCCTTCATATCCCTTGTAAGCTGTATTCCTAGGTATTTTATTCTTTTTGTAGCAAATGTGAATGGGAGTTCACTCATGATTTGGCCCTCTCTTTGTCTATTATTGGTGTATGGGAATGCCTGTGATTTTTGCACATTGATTTTGTATCCTGAGACTTTGCTGAGGTTGCTTATCAGCTTAAGGAGATTTTGGGCTGAAACAATGGTGTTTTCTAAATATACAATCATGTCACCTGCAAACAGAGATAATTTGACTTCTTCTCTTCCTATTTGAATATCCTTTATTTCTTTCTCTTGTCTGATTGCCCTGGCCAGAACTTCCAATACTATATTGAATAGGAGTGGTGAGAGAGGGCATCCTTGTCTTGTGCCAGTTTTCAAAGGGAATACTTCCATTTTTGCCCATTCAGTATGATATTGGCTGTGGGTTTGTCATAAATAGCTCTTATTATTTTGAGATATGTTCCATCAATACCTAGTTTATTGTGAGTTTTTAGCATGAATGGCTGTTGAATTTTGCTGAAGTCCTTTTCTGCATCTTTTGAGGTAATCATGTGGTTTTTGTCATTGGTTCTATTTATGTGGTGAATTATGTTGATTGATTTGTGTATGTTGAACCAGCCTTGCATCCCAGGGATGAAGCCGACTTGATCGTGGTGGATTAGCTTTTTGATGTG
Source organism: Gorilla gorilla gorilla (assembly GCF_029281585.2). Lineage (NCBI taxonomy): Eukaryota > Metazoa > Chordata > Mammalia > Primates > Hominidae > Gorilla > Gorilla gorilla. Next base: position 17,341,725 of record NC_073233.2, read on the forward strand.
CTGCTGGATTTGGTTTGCCGGTATTTTATTGAGGATTCTTGCATTGATGTTCATCAGGGATATGGGCCTGAGATTTTCTTTTTTTCTTGTGTCTCTGCCAGGTTTAGCAGGATGATGCTGGCCTCATTATATGAGTAAGGGAGGAGTCTGTCTTTTTCTATTGTTTGGAATACTTTCAGAAGGAATGGTACCAGCTCCTCTTTGTATCTCTGGTAGAATTCGGCTGTGAATCCATCTGGTCCTGGACTTTTTTTGGTTGATAGGCTATTCATTACTTCCTCAATTTCAGAACTTGTTATTGGTTGTTCAGAGATTCAACTTCTTCCTGGTTTAGTCTTGGCAGGGTGTATGTGTCCAGGAATTTATCCATTTCTTCTAGATTTTCTAGTTTATTTGCATAGAGGTGTTTATAGTATTCTCTGATCATAGTTTGTATTTCTGTGGGATCAGTGATGATATCCCTTTTATCATTTTTTATTGTGTCTAGTTGATTCTTCTCTCTTTACTTATTAGTCTGGCTAGCGGTATGTCTATTTTGTTAATCTTTTCAAAAAACCAGCTCCTGGATTCAATGATTTTTTGAAGGATTTTTTTTGTGTCTCTATCGCCTTCATTTCTGCTCTGATCTTAGTTATTTCTTGTCTTCTGCTAGATTTTGAATTTGTTTGCTGTTGCTTCTCTAGTTGTTTTAATTGTGATGTTAGGGTGTCAACTTTAGATCTTTCCTGCTCTCCTGTGGGCATTTAGTGCTATAAATTTCCCTCTACATGCTGTGTTAGCTGTGTCCCAGAGATTCTGGTATGTTGTATCTTTGTTCTCATTGGTTTCAAAGAAGTTATTTATTTCTGCCTTAGTTTTGTTATTTACCCAGTAGTCGTTCAGGAGCAGGTTGTTCAGTTTCCATGTAGTTGTGTGGTTTTGAGTGAGTTTCTTAATCCCGAGTTCTAATTTGATTGCACTGTGGTCTGAGAGACAGTTTGTTGTGACTTCTGTTCTTTTGCATTTGCAGAGGAGTGTTTTATTTCCAATTATGTGGTCAATTTTAGAATAAGTGCAATATGGTGCTGAGAAGAATGTATATTCTGTTGATTTGGGGTGGAGACATCTGCAGATGTCTATTAGGTCCGCTTGGTCCAGAGCTGAGTTCAAGTCCTGAATATCCTTGTTAATTTTCTGTCTCGTTGATCTGTCTAATATTGACAGTGGGGTGTTAAAGTCTCCCATTATTATTGTGTGGAAGTCTAAGTCTCTTTGTAGGTCTCTAAGAACTTTATAAATCTGGGTGCTCCTGTATTGGGTGCATATATACTTAGGATAATTAGCTCTTCTTGTTGCATTGATCCCTTTACCATTATGTAATTACCTTCTTTATCTCTTTTGATCTTTGTTGGTTTAAAGTCTGTTTTGTCAGAGACTAGCATTGCAACCCTTGCTTTTTTTTGCTTTCCATTTGTTTGGTAGATCTTCCTCCATCCCTTTATTTTGAGCCTATGTGTGTCTCTCCACGTGAGATGGGTTTCCTGAATACAGCACACTGATGAGTCTTGACTCTTTATCCAATTTGTCAGTCTGTGTCTTTTATTTGGGGCATTTAGCCCATTTACATTTAAGGTTAATATTGTTATGTGTGAATTTGATCCTGTCATTATGATGCTAGCTGGTTATTTTTCCCCTTAGTTGATGCAGTTTCTTCATAGTGATGATGATCTTTATAATTTGGTATGTTTTTGCAGTGGCTGGTACTGGTTGTTCCTTTCCATGTTTAGTGCTTCCTTCAGGAGCTCTCGTAAAGCTGGCCTCGTGGTGACAAAATCTCTCAGCATTTGCTTGTCTGTAAAGGATTTTATTTCTCCTTTGCTTATGAAGCTTAGTTTGGCTGGATGTGAAATTCTGGGTTGAAACTTCTTTAAGAATGTTGAATATTGGCCCCCACTCTCTTCTGGCTTGTAGGGTCCCTGCAGAGAGATCCACCTGTTAGTCTGATGGGCTTCCCTTTGTGGGTAACCTGACCTTTCTCTCTGGCTGCCTTTACCATTTTTTCCTTCATTTCAACCTTGGTCATTCTGATGATTATGTGTCTTGGGGTTGTTCTTCTCGAGGAGTATCTATGGGTGTTCTCTGTATTTCCTGAATTTGAATGTGGGCCTGTCTTGCTAGGTTGGGGAAGTTCTCCTGGATAATACCCTGAAGTGTGTTTTCCAACTTGATTCCATTCTCCCCATCACTTTCAGGAGAACCAGTCAAATGTAGGTTTTGTCTTTTCACATATTTGCATATTTCTTGGAGGCTTTGTTTATTCCTTTTCATTCTTTTTTCTCTAATCTTGTCTTCATGCTTTATTTCATTAAGTTAATCTTCAATCTCTGATATCCTTTCTTCTGCTGGATCTATTTGGCTACTGATACTTGTGTATGCTTCACGAAGTTCTTGTGCTGTGTTTTTCAGCTACATCAGGTCATTTATGTTCTTTTCTAAACTGGTTATTCTAGTTAGCAATTCCTCTACCCTTTTTTCGAGGTTCTTAGCTTCCTTGCATTGGATTAGAACATGCTCCTTTAGCTCAGAGGAGTTTGCTATTACCCACCTTCTGAAGGCTACTTCTGTTAGTTCTTCAAACTCATTCTCCATCCAGTTTTATTCCCTTGCTGGTGAGGAGTTGTGATCTTTGGAGGAGAAGAGGCATTCTGGTTTTTGGAATTTTGAGCCTTTTTGTGCTGGTTTTTCCTCATCTTTGTGGATTCATCTACCTTTGGTCTTTGATGCTGGTGACCTTTGGATGGGGTTTTTGTGTGGGCATCCTTTTTGTTGATGTTGATGCTATTCCTTTCTGTTTGTTAGTTTTCCTTCTAACAGTCAGGCCCCTCTGCTGTAGTTCTGCTGGAGTTTGCTGGAGGTCCACTCCAGACCCTGTTTGCCTGGGTATCACCAGTGGAGGCTGCAGAATAGTAAAAATTGCTGCCTGTTCCTTCCTCTGGAAGCTTCGTCCCAGAGGGGCACCCATCAGATGCCAGCCAGAACTCTTCTGTCTGTATGAGGTATCCGTCAACCCTTGCTGGGAGGTGTCTCCCAGTCAGGAGGCACAGGAGTCAGGGACCCACTTGAGGAGGCAGTCCATCCCTTAGCAGAGCTCAAGCGCTGTGCTGGGAGATCCCCTGCTCTCTTCAGAGCTGGCAGACAGGAGTGTTTAAGTCTGCTGAAACTGCACCCACAGCTGCCTCTTCCCCCAGGTGCTCTGTCCCAGGGAGATGGGAGTTTTATCTATAAGCCCCTGACTGGGGCTGCTGCCTTTCTTTCAGAGATGCCCTGCCCAGAGAGGAGGAATCTAGAGAGGCAGTCTGGCTGTAGCAGCTTAGCCGAGCTGTGGTGGGCTCTGCCGAATTCGAACTTCCTGGGGCTTTGTTTACACTGTGAGGGGAAAACCATCTAATCAAGCCTCAGTAATGGTGGACGCCCCTTCCCCCACCAAGCTCGAGCATCCCAGTTCAACATCAGACTGCAGTGCTGGCAGTGAGAATTTCAAGCCAGTGGATCTTAGCTTGTTGGGCTCTGTGGGGGTGGGATCTGCTGAGCTAGACCACTTGGCTCCCTGGCTTCAGCCCCGTTTTCAGGGGAATGAATGATTCTGTCTTGCTGGTGTTCCAGATGCCACTGGGGTATAAAAAAAAACTGCAGCTAGCTTGGTGTCTGCCCAAATGGCCACCCAATTTTGTGCTTGAAACCCAGGGCCCTGGTGATGTAGGCACCCGAGGGAGTCTTCTGGTCTGCAGTTTGTGAAGACCATGGGAAAAGCGTAGTACCTGTGCCGGAATGTACCTTTCCTCATGGCACAGTCCCTCATGGCTTCCCTTGACTAGGGGAGGGAGTTCCCTGACCCCTTGTGCATCCTGGGTGAGGCAACACCCCACCCTGCTTCGGCTGACCCTCCATGGGCTGCACCCACTGTCTAACCAGTCCCAGTGAGATGAGCCGGGTACCTCCGTTGAAAATGCAGAAATCACCTGCCTTCTGTGTTGATCTCGCTGGGAGCTGCAGACTGGAGCTGTTCCTATTTGGCCATCTTGCCAACCACTCCTGGATTTTTATTTTTATTTTTTTAACCTGAACTCATCCCCAGTTCTAAACTTTCACAGAGCTGTAAAACTCCTCTCAGCAAGGTTCAGCCAGTACACCAGGAAATCTAGCAGCTCCATTTCTTTCTGGACGCATCCCACCCACAACCCTCTGTCTCCCTGCTCCAGTTTGAATGGGCTGTTCTCCAGGACCAGCTATCTTTATTGAAGTCCTTTTTCCTCTCTCCCATTTGGATCTTTGCCTCTAGAATTCAATATTTTTCTCTCTAGTTTTATTCTTTTATTTTGGTAGAGTATATCCTTCAGTTTGTTTTTCAGAAAGGGTGCATGTAGCTAATTTTTTGGTGACCTTGCGTATTTTAAAAGTCTGAAAAGAAGTGAGGATGGGAAAGGGGAAGCTGGGCAGGGCCAGGGTGCCAGATGGCTGGGGAATAGAAGACAAGAACCTATCCTAGAGAGGCAGAGAGGTAGTGGGAAGTGGGACTACACTGAGGCTCCAGGCCCCCTCCTCAGCGTTCCATTGGAATTCACTTACAAAACACAATTTGAAAGATAAAATTAAGGAGAATTTCAAGATGATGATAGCAGGGCAATAATCCAAGCATGTAGGGTCCTTCTGGTTTGGGGCCCTGTGTAACTACACATTGTAATATCCTTATTAAGTCAATCCTGGTAGAACAAAAATGGTTTATGTATTAAGTCATACTCTTCAACTTTACCCATCTGGAAGAATACAAAGACATTTTTTAACTCCTTCCATATACTAAAATAAATTCCAGGTGGATTAAAAATTTAAATGTAAAAAAACAGACAAAACAATAACATAAGAGCAAAATATAGGAGACCATGAACGTAACCTGGTGGTGGGGAAGATCTTTTAAATCAAGACAATAAATGAAGATGCCATAAAGGAAAACATAGTCATATTTGCTTGCTTAAACTTTATATTACATGGAAAATATTTGTAAACAAAGCCAAAAGACAAATGGTGGACTGGGAAAAAGTTGCAGCTTATAAAACAGGTAAAGGGCCGGGTGTAGTGGCTCACATCTGTAATCCCAGCACTTTGGGAGGCTGAGATGGGAGGATTGCTTGAACCTGGGAGTTTGAGACCAGCCTGGGCACATAGCAAGATCCTGTCTCTACAAAAAAAATAAAAAATTAACTGGGCATGGTGGTGTGTGCCTGTAGTCCTAGCTACTCAGGAGAGTGAGGCAGGAGGATCCCTTGAGCCCAGGAGTTTGAGGCCGCAGTAAGCTATGGTCACACTACTACACTCCAGCCTGGGCATCAGTGCAAGATCCTGTCTAAAAAAATAGGTGAAGGATTTTATGTTTAAAACATTTAAATACCTCTACAAACTGATAAAGACATCTCAGTTGGAAAATAGGCAAAGGATATAAATAGGCAATTTCCGAGAGGATGTCTAAATACTATGTAAAAAAGTGTTAAGGAAATGCAAATCAAAGGGAAGGTGAGATAATACGTCTCACACGTTATGTTGAGAAAAATTAAGCAGATAAAATCTGTAGTAGGGGTTTTTGCTAGGGAAAGGGCACTCTCTCACATTACTGAAAGAAATGGAACTGTTACAGAATTTATGGAGAGAAAAAAACATGCATATGATGCAACAATTTCATGTCTGGGAATCTATCCCATGGAAATTAAGGGACTAAGAAATAAGGATACATGTACAAATGTGTTTGTTGCAGCATTTTTGTTGTGGCAACAAACCCAATAATAACAAAACAAACATACAAATAAAAATAATGGAAGATAACCTAATATCCATCAATACATACATTGCTGAATAAATTATATGTTCATAATTTGAATAATTATGCAACCATTAGAAAAAAATGAGTTATATCTGTATTAATTGATATGGATTGGATTTGTCTCCCCACCCAAATCTCATGTTGAATTGGACGAGGAGCCTGATGTGAGGTGATTGGATCATGGGGGCAAATTCCCCCTTGCTGCTCTCATAATAGTGAGTTCTCACGAGATCTGATGGTTAAAAAGTGTGTGGCACTTCCCCTTCCCTCTCTCTTTCTTCTGCTCCACCATTGTGAAGATATGCATGCTTCCTCTTCACCTTCCATCACGATTGTAAGTTTCCTGAGGCCTTCCAGTCATGCTTCCTGTTAAGCTTGTGGAACTGTGAGTCAATTAAACCTCTTTTCTTTATAAATTATCCAGTCTCAGGTAGTTCTTTATAGCAGTGTGAGAATGGACTAATACCGAAAATTGGTACTAGAAGAGTGGGGCATTGCTATAAAGATACCTGAAAATGTGGAAGCAACTTAGGAACTGGATAATAGGCAGGAGCTGGAACAGTTTGGGGGTCTCAGAAGAAGACAGGAAGATGAGGGAAAGTTTGGATCTTCCTAGAGACTTGTTGAATGGTTTTGACCAAAATGCTGATAGGGATATGGATAATGAAGTCCAGGCTGAGGTAGTCTCAGATGGAGATGAAGAACTTATTGGGAACTGGAGTAAAGGTTACTCTTGCTATGCTTTAGCAAAGAGACTGGTAGCATTTGCCTCTGTACTGGCAGCACTTTGCCCCTCCTCTGAGATCTATGGAACTTTGAACTTGAGAGAGATGATTCAGGCTATCTGGCAGAAGAAATTTCTAAGTAGCAAAACCTTGAAGATGTGTCCTGGCTGCTCCTAAAAGCCTATGCTCATTTGCATAAAGAAAGAGATTAACTAGGCATGGTGGTGTGTGCCTGTAGTCCTAGCTACTCAGGAGAGTGAGGCAGGAGGATCCCTTGAGCCCAGGAGTTTGAGGCCACAGTAAACTATGGTCACACTACTACATTCCAGCCTGGGCATCAGTGCAAGATCCTGTCTAAAAAAAATAGGTGAAGGATTTTATGTTTAAAACATTTAAATAACTCTACAAACTGATAAAGACATCTCAGTTGGAAAACAGGCAAAGGATATAAATAGGCAATTTCCGAGAGGATATCTAAATACTATGTAAAAAAGAAACTGGAACTTATATTTAAAAGGGAAGCAGACTATAAAAGTCTGGAAAATCTGTAGCTCTGCCATGTGGTAGAAAAGAAAAACCCACTTTCTGGGGAGAAATTCAGGCCCAAGCCAGCTGCTGAAATTTGCATAAGTAAGGAGGAACTGAATGTTAATAGCCAAGACAATGGGGAAAATGTCTCCAGGGCATTTCAGACACCTTTGTGGCAGCCCCTCCCATCACAGGCCTGGAGACCTAGGAGGGAAAAATGGTTTCCTGGGGTGGGCCCAGGGCTCCACTGTTCTGTGCAGCCTCTGGACATGGCACTCGGCATCCCAGCCATTCTTGCTTCAGCTATGGCTAAGGTACACCTCAGGCCATTGCTTTTCCAGGTGCACAGTGCAAGCCCCAAACCTTCTACGTGGTGTTGGGCCTGCCAGTACACAGAAGGCAAGAGTTGAGGTTTGAGAACCTCTGCCTAGATTTCAGAGGCTGTATTGAAATGCCTGGAAGTCCAGGCAGAAGTCTGCTGCAGGGCCAGAGCCCTCATGGAGAATCTCTACTAGGGCAGTGCAGAGGGGAAATGTGGGGTTGGAGCCCACATCCAGATTCCCCACTAGGGCACTGCCTAATGAAGCTGTGAGAAGAGGGTTACTGTCCATCAGGCCCCAGAGTGGTAGATCCACTGACAGCTTGCATTGTGCACCTGGAAAAGCCACAGGCACTTAAGACCAGCCTATTAAAACAGCTACAGGGGTGCACCCTACAAAGCCACAGGGGCCAAGCTTCCCAACGCCTTGGGAACCTACCCCTTGCATCACTGTGGCCTGGATGTGAGACATGTAGTCAAAGGAGATAATTTTGGCACTTTAAGATTTAATGACTACCCTGCTGGGTTTAAGACTTGCATGGGGCCTGTAGCCTCTTTGTTTTGACCATTTTTTCCCATTTGGAATGCGAGCATTTTCCCAATGCCCATACTCCCATTGTATCTTGGAAGGAATGAACTTGTTTTTGATTTTACAGACTCATAGGCAGAAGGGACTTACCTTGTCTCAGATGAGACTTTGGACTGTGCACTTTTGAGTTAATGCTGAAATGAATTAAGACTGGAGGACTGTTGAGAAAGGATAATTGTATTTTGTAATGTGAGAAGGACATGGACATGAGATTTGGCAAGGGGTGGAAGGTGGAATGATATGGTTTGTTTGTGTCCTCACCCAAATCTCATGTCAAATTGGAGGAGGGGCCTGGTGGGAGGTGATTGGATCATGGGGACAAATTTCTTCCTTGCTGTTCTCATGATAGTGAGTGAATTCTCATGAGATCTGATGGTTTAAAAGTGTGTGGCACTTTCCCCTTCCCTCTCTCTCTCCTGCTCCACCATTGTGAAGACATGCGTGCTTCCGCTTTGCCTTCCACCATGATTGTAAGTTTCCTAAGGCCTCCCAGTCATGCTTCCTGTTAAGCCAGTGGAACTGTGCACCAATTAAACCTCTTTTCTTTATAAATTACCCAGTATCCGGTAGTTCTTTATTGCAGCGTGAGCATGGACCAATACACTAATTGACCTAGAGAGAATTTCAGTTCAGTAAGAAAAGCATAATGTAGACAAATGTATACAGTGAAACCGTATTTGTGTGTGTGTGCAAAATAATGCCCAAATTACCAAACTATGCATACTGGTGTATGATTGTACAAATGTGTCATAGTGGAGAAAGTGTGAAAGACGCTTAATTTTTGAACCTTGATTTTGCTGTTAGCTGGAGATGAGGAAGGGAGGAGAATATATGGAAGGATAGGATAGAGATCGTTTTGGTGAAAAGAGGTAGGTCTAAACTCAGAATGAAATGTGAATGATTGTCTGATGGAGAAAGGCTTTTGGTCTCTGAAACCTTTTGCAAAGCTTACTGTTGTGAGCTAGGCTTTTGTTGTTGCTCCAACTCGTGACTTTTGGGTTCCAAAATCAATAATAGTTGTAGCATAATTTAATTTCAAAGGTTTAGGAGTCCTACAGTCAAGCCAAAAAATGAAGGATCCTTTTAGAGGAATTAAAATCTGACTAACATTAGATTTCTTCTCTGAGCCAATAAATTCTAGAAGTCAGCGATAGAAGGTCTATGGAAATTTAAGAGAAAAAGAATGTGATAAAGACGTTTCCCCCAGCCATTTTGTCATCATGTAGGGCAGCAACAGTTTCATTTTCTGATCTCCAAAGGCTAAGAAAAGTTACCACTCAAGTATCCTTTCTGTAAAAATGACTCAAAACATTTATCCACATGATATGAAAATAAGTCAAAACAAGAGCCTAAGGTGGGAAATTTGGGATTGGAAAGAGGCAGTAGTAAGCACTAAAACCAATTAAATATACAAAAATTTAGGATGATGTCAGGAAGATGGCAAAATAGAAAGTTCTATCCCTCATACCCCTATAGAAACACCAATTTTGGCAACCACTCGTAGACAAGAATACTTTTGTGGGAGCCTCAGAGTCCAGCTGAGAGGTTGCAACACTCTGGTGGAACAAAAAATTCAAGAGCTGGTATATTGAAGAGGTTAAAAAAGTAGTTTCACTTTACCCACATCACCCCGTCTCCCAAAAGCTCAGGGCTGAGAGAGGCCCCCTGTGCTGAGAGAGGCCCATAACTTCTCACAAAGGGTAAGTGAGCACTCAACTTCTACAGTCTTTTGGGACACTGCCCAGGAGGCTCATTTCTATCTCATCTCAATAAATAAGAACACAATGCCAAGGGGATTGGCATGGCTGAGTTGTCTGAGAGCAGCTAGGAGGAGGGAGAAAAGGTGGGAGTGTACAGCACTGGCATGTGATTATCAGCAGGCTCACAAATGGTACCAAGAGGCCTGCCATGAGCCCCATAGGACAACTCACCTGTGGAACTCCCAACAAGTAGACACATGATCCCAACACCCTTCCCCTCCACCCTGTGGACAGTGCCCTACATGTTCCTGTGTGTAACACCCACAAGCTCCCACAGACAACACATGGATCTCTGTGGCAGGTGCAGATATTGGCAGCTGGCTTTTCTCTGATAGTTCGGGAAAAAGCACACAATCTTGAACACCTCAGGGCACAGTCCTAGGGAAAATAAACAGAAGACTCTTAGCAACGAGCATGGCTTTGTGAGATCAAGAGAAGTCACACAATCTTAAGACTTCTCCCCTAAGAAGGATCAAGATGAGTGGAGTAGATACATCAATAGAACAGGCCTGAAAGACACCAAAAGTCTCTAGCCAGGCTCACTGGTGTAGGTCTTTCACTCCTAAAGCCAGTCAACAAAGACTGGAGGAAGTGACTGCATCTTCAAATGTGAAGACAACAATGCAAGGTTTCAAGAAACATAAAGAATCAAGGGACTATAATATCACTGAAGGAGCAAAATAAAGCTCCAGTGGCTGACCTCAAAAAATGGAGGTATATAAATCACCAGACAAACTGTTTCAAACAATCATTTTAAAGAAGCTCAGTGAACTACCAGAGAAAATAGATAATTAAACAAAATCAGTTAAACGATACATGAATAAAATTATAAGTTCAACAAAGAAAAATAGACCATTAGTAAAAACCAAACTGAAATTCTGGTTATGCAGAATACAATATCTGAACTAAAAAATTCAATAGAGATCTTCAATAACAAACTCAATCAGGCAAAAGAAAGAATTAGTAAACTCAAAGATCATTTGAAATTATCCAGTCAGAAAAATAAAAAGTAAAAAGAATGAAAAATAATGAGGAAGGCCTACAGAACTTATGGGACACCACTGAACAAACCAATAGATACATTATGGAAATTCAGGAAGGAGCAGAGAAAGAGAAAGGAGCAGAAAACTTATTAAAGAAATAATGATAGAGAACCTCTCAAATCTGGAGAGAGAAATTAACATCCAGATTTTTGAAGCCAAAATAACTCCAAATAGGTTGAGTTGAGCATAAATAGGTCTGCAAGAAAACTATACCTAGCAAAGCTATCCTTCAGAAATGAAGTAGGGATAAAGACTTTCCCAGACAAACAAAACTGAGGGAGTTCATCACCACTAGATAGCCTTACAAGAAATACTAAGGAAAATTCTTCAAGTTGAAATGAAAGAATGCTAACTGGCAATTAAAAAATATATGAAGGTATAAAACTCATTGGCAAAGGTAAGTAGAGAGTCAAATTTAGAATACTCTAATACTTTAATGGTGACGCATAAATCACTGTGAACTCTAGGATAAAAGTTAAACAAAAAAAGCATTAAAAATAACTATAGCTGCAATAATTAGTGAATACTCAATATAAAGGATGTTATTTATGACATCAATAACATATAATATGTGTATGGGGGAAAAGTGTAGAATTTTTATATGCAATCAAAATTAAGTTGTTAAAATAGACTGCTATAAGATGTTTTATACAAGCTTCGTAATAATCATAAAGAAAAAGCCTGAAGTAGTGACACAAAAGATAAAGGAATCAAAGCATACTACTACCCTAAAAAATCAAATCACAAAAGATAATAAGAGAGAAAAAATTATAAAACAGAAAACAATTAACAAAATGTCAATAATAAGTCCTTACTTATCAATAATTACTCAAATATAAATGGCCTAAATTCCCCAATCAAAAGATATGGAGTGATTGAATGGATTAAAAAAATCCAACTCTGTGCTACTTAAAATGGATTCACTTAAGATTTAAGGACACACATATGCTGAAAGTGAAAGGATAGAAAAAGATATAGCATGCAAATAGTAACCAAAAGAGGGCAGGAGTCACTATACTTACATCAGACAAGACAGACTTTAAGTCAGAAATTGTCACAAGAGATAAAGAAGGTGATCATACAATGAGAAGGGGCCAATTCATCAACAGAATATAATAATCGTAAACATATATGCACCCATCATTGGAGTACCTAAGTATATAAAGCAAATATTACCAGAAATGAAGAGAGAAATAGGTGGTAATGCAATAATAGTAGGGGACTTAAATACTCCAGTTTTAACAATGGATGGATAATCCAGACAGTTAATCAATAAGGAAACGTGGACTTGAACAACACTATAGACCAAATGGACCTAACGACATGTATAGAACATTCCATCCCAAAGCAGCAGAATACACATTCTTCTTAAGTGCATACAAAATATTCTTTGGAATAGATTATATATTGGGCTACAAAATGAGTCTTAACACATTTAAGAAGACTGAAATTATATGAATATTTCTGACCACACTAGTATGAACCTAGAAATCAATAATAGTAGAAAATTGGAAAACTTGCAAATATGTGTAAATTAAGCAACATACTCCTGAAAAACCAATGGGTGAAAGAAGAAATCAGAAATATTTTGAGACAAACAAAAAATGAAAACAAACTATATTAAAACTTATGAGATGCAGCAAAATCAGTTTGAAGAAGGAAGTTTACAGTGATAAATACCTACGTTAAGAAAAAAGAAATCTCAGATAACCTAACTTTATACCCCAAGGAACTAGAAAAAGAATAAACAGCCCAAAGGAACCAGAGGAAGGAAATATTAAAGATTAGAACAGAAATAAATGAAGTAGAGATTAGAAAAACAACAGAAAAGATCAATGAAACTGAGAGTTGTTTTTTTAAAAGATAAAATTGGCAAACCATTAGCCAGACTAAGAAAAAAAGACAGAAGACTCAAATAAATAAAATTATGAATGAAAGAAGAGACATTACAATACCACAGAAATACAAAAAATCATAAGAAACTATGAACAATTATATGGCAACAAATTGGATAACCTAGAAGAAACAGATAAATTCCTGGACATATATTTTACAACCTATCATGGCTGAACCATGGCGAGATGGAAAATCTGAATAGACCAGTAATGAGCAAGCAGATTGAATTACTAATCAAAAATCTTCTAATAAGGAAAAGCCCAGGACCAGATGGCTTCACTGGTGAATTCTGCCAAACGTGTAAAGAAGAGTCATTGCCAATACTTCTCAAATTTTTCCAAAAAGTTGAAGAAGGAACCTCCAGACTTATTCCATGAGGTAAGCATTACCCAATGCTAAACCCAGACAAGGATGACACAAGAAAATCCCTTGTGAACATAAATACAAAAGTTCTCAACAAAATACTAGCAAATTGAACTCAACCTCATAGTCAAAGGGTGATATACAATGATTGAATGGGAGTTTTCCCTCAGATGCAAGAATAAATCAACATATGCAAATTAATAGATGTGATATACCATATTAACAGAATGAAAAATCATATGATCATCTCAATAGAGGCAGAAAAAGCATCTGACAAATTCAGCATCTATTTATGATAAAAATTCTCAACAAATTAGGTGTAAGAAGAATATACCTTAATATAATAAATGCCATATATGACAAGCCCACAGTTATCATCACGTTTAACAGTAAAAAGCTAAAAGCTTTTCCTCTAAGATCAGAAATAAGAAAAGGATGCTCACTCTCACCATTTCTATTCAACATAGTTCTGAAAGTGCTAGCCAGAGCAATTAAGCATGAAAAAAGAGATAATTTGAAGACACAAATAAATGGAAAGATATCCCATATTTATAGATTGGAATAATTAATACTGTTAAAATGTCCATACTATCCAAAGTTATCTCTAGATTCAATGCAATCCCTGTCAAAAATCTAATGTTGGCCAGGCGCAGTGGCTCACACCTGTAATCCCAGCACTTTGGGAGGCCAAGGTGGGCAGATCACCTGAGGCTAGGAGTTCAAGACCAGCCTGACCAACATGGCAAAACCCTGTCTCTGCTAAAAATACAAAAAATTAGCTGGGCATGGTGGCGGGCACCTGTCCTCCCAGCTACTCGGGAGGCTGAGGCAGGAGAATCGCTTGAACCGGGGAGGTGGAGGTTGCAGTGAGCTGAGATTATGCCATTGCACTCCAGCCTGGGCAATAAGAGTGAAACTCCATCTCAAAAAAAATTTAAAAAAATCTAATGACATTTTTCACAGAAATAGAAAAAAAGTCCCCAAACTTGTATGGAATGACAAATGACCCATAGCTAAAGAAATCTTGAGCAAAAAAGAACAAAGTAGAGGCATTACACTACCTGACTTCAAAATTGACTATAAAGCTATAGTAATCAAAATGGCATAGTATTGGCATATAAACAAACATAGGCTGGGCATGGTGGCTTATGCCTGTAATCTCAGCACTTTAGAAGGCTGAGGTGGGTGGATTGCTGGAGCCCAGGAGTTTGAGACCAGCCTGGGCAATGTGGTGAAACTCTGTCTCTACAAGACAAAACAAACCCCAAAATTAGCCAGATGTGATGGTATACCCCTGTAGTCCCAGATACCTGGGAGGCTGAGATGGGAGGATCATCTGAGCCTGGGGAGGTTGAGGCTGCAATGAGCTGTGATTTCACCATGGCACTCTAGGCTGGGTAACAGAATGAGACCCTGTTTCAAAAAAAGAAAAAAGAAAAAAAAATCTCAGACATATAAGTCAATGGAACAGAATAGAGCCCAGAAATCAATCCATACATTTACTTACAGTCAATTGATCTTTGACAAAAGGTGCCAAAAACACAAAAGGGGGAAAGGACAGGCTCTTCAATAAATGGTGCTGGGAAAACTGAATGTTCCAATGGAGAAGAATGGGGACCCTCTTTTATACCATATACCCTTGCTGGACCCTTATTTCATACCGTGTACAAAAAACAACTCAATGTGGATTACAGACTTAATTGTTAGACCAGAAACTGTAAAACAAAACAAAACAAAACTGGAAGAAAATGTAAGGAAAATGCTTTATGATATTATTCTGAGCAACGATTTTTTTTATATGACCTGGAAAGTACAGACAATAAAAGCAAAAATAGACAAACAGGATTGCATCAAACTAAAAAGCTTCTGCACATGACTGTTTCTTTTGTGATATAGCCCACGTCCTTCCTTTCTTTTCCTATTAACTCTTTGAGATGTATGGTTTGCAAATATATGCTCCTATGGGATGGGAGTATATATTTGCAAACCATATATCTGAAAAAGTGTTACTATTCATAATATATAAGGGATTCAGACAGCTCAATAGCAAGGAAACAACTCAATTTAAAAATATGCAAAGGAGAAGCATCCCTGTCTGACAGCTCTAAAGAGAGCAGTGGTTTTCCCAGCATGGCGTTGTAGCTCTGAGAATGGACAGACTGCCTCCTCAAGTGGGTCCCTGACCCCCGTGTAGCCTAACTGGGAGACACCTCCCAGTAGGGGCCAACAGACACCTCATACAGGTAGGCGCCCCACTAGGACGAAGCTTCCAGAGGAAGGATTAGGCAGCAAGATTTGCTCTTCTGCAATATTTGCTGTTCTGCAGCCTCCACTGGTGATACCGGCAAACAGGGTCTGGAGTGGACCTCCAGCAAAGTCCAACAGACCTGCAGCTGAGGGACCTGACTGCTAGAACGAAAACTATCAAACAGAAAGGAATAGCATCAACATCAACAAAAAGGACATCCACACCAAAACCCCATCTGTAGATCACCAACATCAAAGACCAAAGGTAGATAAAACCACAAAGATGGGGAGAAACCAGAGCAGAAAAGCTGAAAATTCTAAAAACCAGAGTGCCTTTTCTCCTCCAAAGGATTGCAGCTCCTTGCCAGCAACAGAACAAAGCTGGATGGAGAATGACTTTGATGAGCTCACAGAAGTAGGCTTCAGAAGGTCGGTAATAACAAACTTCTCCGAACCAAGGGAGCATGTTCTAACCTATCGCGAGGAAGCTAAAAACCTTGAAAAAAGGTTAGACAAATGGCTAACTAGAATAAACAGTGTAGAGAAGACCTTAAATGGCCTGATGGAGCTGAAAACCATGGCATGAGAACTTCATGATGCATGCACAAGCTTTAATAGCAGATTCGATCAAGTGGAAGAAAGGAAATCAGTGATTGAAGATCAAATTAATGAAATAAAGCGAGAGGACAAGTTTAGAGAAAAAAGAATAAAAAGAAATGAACAAAGCCTCCAAGAAATATGGGACTATGTGAAAAGACCAAATCTATGATTGATTGGTGTACCTGAAAGTGATGGGGAGAATGGAACCAAGCTGGAAAACACTCTTCAGGATATTACCCAGGAGAACTTCCCCAACCTAGCAAGGCAGGCCAACATTCAAATTCAGGAAATACAGAGAATACCACAAAGGTACTCCTCGAGAAGAGCAACCCCAAGACACATAATTGTCAGATTCACCAAGGTTGAAATGAAGGAAAAAAACATTAAAGGCAGCTAGAGAGAAAGGTCTGGTTACCCACAAAGGGAAGCCCATCAGACTAACAGCATATTTCTCAGCAGAAACCTTACAAGCCAGAAGAGAGTGGGGGCCAATATTCAACGTTCTTTTAAGAAAAGAATTTTCAACCCAGAATTTCATATCCAGCCAAACTAAGCTTCATAAGTGAAGGAGAAATAAAATCCTTTACAGACAAGCAAATGCTGAGAGATTTTGTCACCACCAGGCCTGCCTTACAAGAGCTTCTGAAGGAAGCACTAAACATGGAAAGGAACAACTGGTACCAGCCACTGCAAAAACATGCCAAATTGTAAAGACCATTGATGCTATGAAGAAATGGGCAAAATAACCAGCTAACATCATAATGACAGGATCAAATTCACACACAACAATATTAACCTTAAATGTAAATGGGCTAAATGCCCCAGTTAAAAGACACAGACTGGCACATTGGATAGTCAAGACCTATCAGTGTGCTGTATTCAGGAGACCCATCTCACGTGCAGAGACACACACAGGCTCAAAATAAAGGGATGGAGGAAGATCTACCAAGCAAATGCAAAGCAAAAAACAAAAAACAAAAAAACAAAAAAAACAAAACACAAAAAAACAAAAAAACAGGGGTTGCAATCCTAGTCTCTGATAAAACAGACTTTAAACCAACAAAGATCAAATGAGACAAAGAAGGCCATTACATAATGGTAAAGGGATCAATTCAACAAGAAGAGCTAACTATCCTGAATATATATGCACCCGATACAGGAGCACCCAGATTCATAAAGCAAGTCCTTAGAGACCTACAAAGAGACTTAGACTCCCGTAAAATAATAATGGGAGATTTTAACATCCCACTGTCAATATTAGACAGATCAACGAGATAGAAGGTTCACAAAGATATTCAGGACTTGAACTCAGCTCTGCACCAAGCAGACTTAATCGGCATCTACAGAACTCTCCACCCCAAATCAACAGAATATACATTCTTCTCAGCACCACATCACACTTACTCTAAAATCGACCACATAATTGGAAGTAAAGCACTCCTCAGCAAATGTAAAAGAACAGAAATCACAACAAACTGTCTCTCAGACCACAGTGCAATCAAATTAGAACTCAGGATTAAGAAACTCACTCAAAACCGCTCAACTACATGGAAACTGAACAACCTGCTCCTGAATGATTACTGGGTACATAACAAAATGAAGGCAGAAATAAAGATGTTCTTTGAAACCAATGAAAACAAAGACACAACGTATCAGAATCTCTGGGACACATTTAAAGCAGTGTGTAGAGGGAAATTTATAGCACTAAATGCCCACAACGGAAAGCAGGAAATATCTAAAATTGACACCCTAACATCACAATTGAAAGAACTAGAGAAGCAAGAGCAAACAAATTCAAAAGCTAGCAGAAGACAAGAAGTAACTAAGATGAGAGCAGAATTGAAGGTGATAGAGACATAAAAAACCCTTCAAAAAAATCAGTGAATCCAGGAGCTGATTTTTTGAAAAGATCAACAAAATTGATAGACCACTAACAAGACTAATAATGAAGAAAAGAAGAATCAAATAGATGCTGTAAAAAAGGATAAAGGGGATGTCACCACTGATCCCACAGAAATACAAACTACCATCAGAGAATACTATAAACACCTCTATGCAAATAAACTAGAAAATCTAGAAGAAATGGATAAATTCCTGGACACATACACCCTCCCAAGACTAAACCAGGAGGAAGCTGAATCTCTGAATAGACCAATAACAGGCTCTGAAATTGAGGTAATAATAGGCTATCAACCAAAAAAAAGTCCAGGACCAGACGGATTCACAGCCGAATTCTGCCAGAGGTACAAAGAGGAGCTGGTACCATTCCTTCTGAAAGTATTCCTAACAATAGAAAAAGAGGGAATCCTCCCTTACTCATTTTGTGAGGCCAGCATCGTCCTGATACCAAAGCCTGGCAGAGACACAATAAAAAAAAGAGAATTTTAGACCAATATCCCTGATGAACATCGATGGGAAAATCCTCAATAAAATACTGGCAAACTGAATCCAGCAGCACATCAAAAATCTTATCCACCACGATCAAGTTGGCTTCATCCCTGGGATTCAAGGCTGGTTCAACATATGCAAATCAATCAACATAATCCATCACAGAAACAGAACCAATGACAAAAACCACATGATTATCTCAATAGATGCAGAAAGGCCTTTGACAAAATTCAACAGCCCTTCATGCTACAAACCCTCAAAAAACTAGGTATTGATGGAACGTATCTCAAAATAATAACAGCTATTTATGACAAACCCACAGCCAATATCATACTGAATGGGCAAAAACTGGAAGCATTCCCTTTGAAAACCGGCACAAGACAAGGATGCCCTCTCTCACCACTCCTATTCAACATAGTATTGGAAGTTCTGGCCAGGGCAATCAGGCAGGAGAAAAATATGCAAAGGAACTGAATAGACATTTATTAAAAGAAGACATGCAAATGGCCAACATATCAAAATACTCAGCATCACTAATCATTAGAGATACGTAAAACCACAATGAGATATCACCTTGCACCTGTCAGAAGACTATAACTAAAAAGACAAAAGATAACAAGTGTTGGTGGGAACATGGAGGAAAGGGAAATTTTTTTTTTTTTTAAGATGGGGTCTTGCTTTGTTGCCCAGGCCGTAGTGCAGTGGCACAATCTCAGCTCACTGCAACCTCCACCTCCCTTGTTCAAGCAATTCCCCTGCCTCAGCCTCCTGAGTAGCTGGGATTACAGGTGCACGCCCCTACGCCTGGCTATTTTTTTTTTGTATTTTTAGTAGAGACAAGTTTTCACCATGTTGGCCAGACTGGTCTTGAACTCCTGACCTCAGACAATCCACCCACCTCGGCCTCCCAAAGTGCTGGGATTACAGGCATGAGCCACCACACCCAGCCGAGAAAAGGGAACTTTTGTACACTGTTGGTGGGAACGTAAATTGGTAAAGCCATTATGAAAACAGTATGGAGTTTCCTCAAAAAAATTATAAACACAACTATCATATGATCCAGCAATCTCACTTCTGGATGTGTATCCAAAGGAAACGAAGTCAGTATGTAAGAGGGATAGCCACATTCCCATATTCGTTGCAGGATTATTCACAATAGCCAAAATACAGAATCAAACTAAGTGTCCATCAACAGATGAATAAATAAAGAAAATGTTATACAGTCATGTGTCACTTAATGATGGAGACATATTCTGGGAAATGTGTTGTTAGGTGATCTTCTTGTGTGGACATCATAGAGTATATTTACATAAACCTAGAAGGTATAGCTAACTACACATCCAGGCTATACCGTATAGCCTATTGCTTCTAGGCTACAAACCTGTAGCATGTGACTATACTGGATACTGCAGACAATTGTAACACAATGGTACATATTTGTGTATCTAAACATAGAAAAAGTACAATAAAAATATGGTATAAAAGATAAAAATGGTATACCTTTATAGGGCAGTTACCATAACTGAGCTTGCAGGACTGGAAGTTGCTCTGGGTGAGTCTGTGAGTGAGTGGTGAGTGAATGTGAGGGCCTAGAACATTTCTGTACACTACTGTAGACTTTATAAACACTGGACACTTGGCCTACACCAAATTTATAAAAAGACTTTTTCTTTCCTCAATGATAAATTAACCTTAGCTTATTGTAATGTTTTAACTTTATATACTTTTCAATATTTTTAAACTTATTGCCTCTTGTAAAACTTAGCTTAAACCACAAACACATTGTACAGCTGTACGAAAATATTTTCTTTATTTTCTTCTATAAGCTTTTTTCTATTTCTAAATTTTTTATTTTCTCTTTTTACTTTTAAAGTTTTTGTTAAAAATGAAGACATAAACACACACAGTAGCCTGCACAGGGTCAGGGTCATCAATATTACTGTCTTCCAACTTCACATCTTCTCTCACTGGAGAGTCTTTAGGGACAATAACACGCATAGAGGTGTCATCTTCTGTGATAACACCTTCTTCTGGAACACCTCCTGAAAAACTTGCCTGAGGCTGTTTTAAAATTAACTTTTTTTTTTTAATAAGTAGAAGGAGTACACTCTAAAATAATGATAAGAAGTATAGCATAGGCCGGGTGCGGTGGCTCATGGCTATAATCCCAGAACTTTGGGAGGCTGAGGCAGGAGGATCACCTGAGGTCAGGAGTTCGAGAGCAGCCTGGCCAACATGGTGAAACCCCGTCTCTACTAAAAATACAAAAGTTAGCCGGGTGTGGTGGTGGCACTCCTGTAATCCCAGCTACTCGGGAGGCTGAGGCTGGAGAATCGCTTGAACCCAGGAGGTGGAGGTTGCAGTGAGCAGAGATTGCACCATTGCACTGTAGCCTGGGTGACAGAAGTGAAACTCCATCTCAAAAAAAAAAAAAAAAAAGAATAGTATAGTAAATACATAAACCAGTAATATAGCTGTTTATTATCATTATCAAGTATTACTGTACAAAATTGTATGTGCTATGCGTTTATACTGCTAGCTGTACAGTAGGTTTCTTTATACTAGCAACACCACAAACGTGAGTAATGAGTAATGCACTGCACTACACCATTATGAGGGCTACAATGTAACAAGACAATAGGGATTTTTCAGCTTCATTATAATCTTATGACACCAGCATAATACATGCAGTCCATCATTGACTGAAATGTCATTGTGCAGCGCATGACTGTATACACACACAAACACACATGCACACACACAATGGAATATTATTCAGCCTTAAAAAAGAAGGAAATTCTTTCATTTGCGACAACATGGATGAATCTGGAGAACATAATGTTAGGGGAAATAAGCCAGGCACAGAAAGACAAATACTACATGATCTCACTTATGTGTGGAATCTGAAAAAGTTGAACTTGTAAAAGCAGAGTAGAATGGTGGTTGCCAGGGAATAGGGGTGGGGAGTGGTGAGGGAATGGGGAAATATTGGCCAAAGGTTACAAAGTCTTTTTTTTTTTTTTTTTTTTTGAGACGGAGTCTCGCTCTGTCGCCAGGCTGGAGTGTAGTGGCACTATCTTGGCTCACTGCAACCTCTGCCTCCCGGGTTCAAGCGAGTCTCCTGCCTCAGCCTCCCGAATAGCTGGGACTACAGGTGCCCGCCACCATGCCTGGCTAATTTTTGTATTTTTAGTAGAGATGGGGTTTCACCATGTTGGCCAGGATGGTCTCTATCTCTTGACCTCATGATCTGCCCACCTCGGCCTCCCAAAGTGCTGGGATTACAGGTGTGAGCCACTGCGCCCGGCCACAGAGCCTTAGTTATACAGGGTGAATAGGTTCTGGAAATCTATTAGACGGCATGGTGTCTATAGCTAATGATGTATTGTGTACTCAGAAATTGCTAAGTGAATAGATCTTAAATGTTCTTACCACACATACAAAACGATAACTATGTGAGGAGATGACTGTGCTAATTAGCTTGATTGTGGTAATCATTTCATAATGTATATGTAAATCAAAACATCAGGTTGTATATCATTAATATATCCAATTTTTATCTGTCAATTATACTTCAATAAAGAAAAAATAATGCTACTATAGGCAACAAAATGGAATGCAAAAGGCATACACCTTTAAGTATTTACCTAGTTATTTTTAATAGCATATTCAGGTTGTAAAAGAACACAAGCTCATTGTTATTAATTTTAAAATGCAAAAAAATTATAAAGAAGAGAGAAAACCCCATAATCTCATCATCCAAAGGCAACACTATTAATTTAATGTTTTTATGAATTTTTCTTTCTCTGTGCATTTCTCTATATTTTAAAAAATACTGTCTAATATTCTATTACATTATATTATGAATATTTACTCCATTAAATATTCTTTGAACAGTTAACTTTTAGAGGTTTTATGATATTTCATTGTAGGATGTGCTATAAGTTATTCAATTTCTCACTTGGGGATGTTTATGTTGCTTCTAGTTTTTAGGTATATTTAAGAAAAAATTCTTCTACAAGTGCCTTATTAATTATGTTGAACTGCATCAATAAGAATTTTCTTTACATACATTCTGAGAATTACTGGGTTAAGAAGCATAAACATTTAAAAATAACTTGATGCCTTTTGCCAAGTAATTTTCCAGAAAGTTAGTTCCAATTTTTCCTTCCACTAGCTGTGCATGAGAATGCTCATCTCACTGCGCTCTTTAATGTCAGAGTAGGAAATGAAAGCTCTGCCAATTTGATAGGTAAAAGGACTGTTTCCTTAAATGTTTTTCCTTTTGAAAAATTAAGTGTAATTTGTTCTTTCTCTCTTTTAAAATCAATATAGTAGAACATTTGGAAAATACAGAAAACCATGGGGAAGAAAATAACAATTGCATGTATATCACTTTTGAATATACAGAGTGTTTTCACACATTTTCTATTGAGTCCTTCAAGCAATTTCATGAGGTATGGCCATTAGTGTTGTTCCTACTTTACAGGTATCCCTACTACAGGTCAGAGAGGTTAAGTGAGTTACCTACATCATACAGGTAGTGAGAGGTGGTGCTGGGTACTAGATCTGCCCTTTGGACGTTTAATCTCAGGATTTACCCACTGTACTGGTTTCCCTGGGGGGACTGGAGATGAGAGGATAAGGATATCAAATACATTCCTGGTTACTCAGAGCAAAGGGTTCATTGTTTGGTGCTGGAATAATTAGTGGGGGTGGGGTCCAGAAGCAGTAGAAAGAAAGCCTAGGACCAAGAGTGAAGGGTCCTGGGTTCCAGTCCCACCTTGCCCATGGATTTGATGTGTGATATGGAAGTCATGCCTCCTTCTGAATCTCAGTTCCACAATTTCATAAATTAGGATGGGCCTGAAAAGCCAGGATACCATTAGCTCCTGAGCCTTTCATACTCGGCTCAGCCTCATCCACCTCTGCTATAACTCTAGTTGCCGGGTCTTCATTTTGCCTCAGCAGGGAGAGACTGGTTTCCAGACCACATTCGAGGGAAGCAGGCACTGGGAACAACAGAGCCAGCTCTCCCGCTATGTAGCGATTCTTAGCACAAGTTGGGGAGGTAAGCCTCAGGTGGTACAGAGACGCTGACAGCCCTAGGGATTAATGTAGCACCCTGGGGTCCTTTCGACTCTGCTTCCACAGTGAAAGTTTGGAAAGTCATGAGCTATATCACAAGAGGCTGGCCCTGGTGTGGGTATTAGCTCCCTCTACATTCATAGAACTCTTCTGATTTATAACAGAAGGCCTAGGTTTGGGAGGCAGAGCCTGGGCTTTGTAACATGTAGGAGGTAGCCTCACACTTTCTGGATCACTTTAGCAATGAATACATTGTTATCTGCACTGTTGTCTGGCTTTCTTCCCTGTTTGCTCTAAACATACAACTTTGATTCTCTAGCCTTCCTTAAAATTCTGGTTTCTTGACTCCGGGTGCTGGCAGGCTCTGCTTCTGGCCCTAGATTTCACACCCCTGATGTGAAATTGCATCCTCTTCACCCCTCAAACAAGTTCTCTCCTCTTGGTTTGGACATTTCTTCTCCTTCTCCTGTTAGACTTCCTGGTAAGGACAGATTTACCGGGTCTGAGAGAGAAACCAACTGAGAATGGCAGTCCTGAGAATGCCTCCTTCCACTTCTGCCTTCTAGTTCACAGCAGGTCTAGATTTCATTTTAGTTTACGCCTTGTAATCATAAATTGTCAATGAAATGGCCACATAGGATGGTCTGAGATATTACATTTGGGGTTTTGGTTAGTCTTGGCTTTACGCAAAGACACAACATGGCAGCTGGGTGGTGTGTTAGTAGATGTATAAGGCTAGGGATCCAGGGATTCCCATATCCCAGCACTTGAAATTCCCAAGGGAACCTTATGCATAAGACAATATGCTGCAAACAGCCATTCATCCAACAAATGCTTATTGAATACCTGTTATGTGTCAAGCTCTGTTCTAGGTGTTGGGATACAGTATGAAGAAAATAGACAAAAATTCTTGTCCTCATGGAGCTTCTTACATTGTAGTGAGAATGGGAATAGAACACAAGAGTGGGGGCAGCTCAGGGCACCAGGAGGGAAGGTGAGGGGTGTAATTTGTATAATCCCAGAGGCAGACTCGCCACATTTCACGATCACATGAATGACCAGTCTGGCTGTCTCTGCTGTAGTGCCATTTGGAAAGATGGCTGTTGTTTTCTGTTTTTAGATTATTCATAATTATAGCAACCACCACAGAATATGGCCTTTGTGCCAGGCACTGTGCAATATATTAATTCTTCCTCATGTTAACCCTGTAAAGGGGATATTATCGCCCCCATTTTATAGATAAAGAAACTGAGGCATGTCAAGTTTAAATAATATTCTCAGTGTCACACAGCCAGATTGTCTATCTGCGTACAAAGATGTGTTCTGAAACAGTGTCCATTACTGCCCCAGCCCTGGAGAAATGCCACTAGGCCTACACAGGAAAACGGAGGCAAAGCCAAGCAGAAGGATGGCATGAAACCAGTTACATATTGTTCAGAGTCCTATTTAACTTACTCTTTTCTGCATCAAAACCACCAAATAAAAACTGTTTATAAAACAGTTAGAGGAACTCTCTTACAGAAGCAGCTGGTGACAGTGGCCAGTTGCTAGGTGTTGCTAGGGCAACTTAGCTGGGAGTCTGATTGTGAAGTAATTAAGCAGGGTGTATAAATTACCTCAGCTGGTTTTCCCCAGAATAGGCAGTTCTCTGCATGAAAGGAGGTGACTAGGTTCTCTTTTCTTCCAAAGTCAAAACCAGATAGGAAACCTTTTGAAGATGCATAGGAACATGTCATGGTAGGGTGGTGGGCTCCTCTTCAGATCCCACAGAGCAGCTGGGGCCAGCCAGGGCGAGATCAAGGGTGAATGTAGGTAGATGCCAGCAAGGGAAGAGCATGATCAGAGACCATGAGTGGGCTGGGAGTGAGGGCAGGAGCCAGGAGGCAGGACCAGAGCTGACAGAAACCAGAGAACAGGCACTAAAGCAGGAAAAATACCCCCACACGTGCCACAGGAGGCCATGCGTTGCCAGTATGAGGACTCACCAGAATTTACAATGAGATGGAATGAAGGAACTACACAGGGCTAGGAAGGGATTCTCAAATTGTGATTGCAACCTGTCTACCCCTATTAACAGCAACATTTATTGAGTAAAGTGTCAGGCCCTGTACCAAGATTTAATTTAGATTTAATGTAAGATTAGATTTAGATTTACATTTTAAAATCTCATTTAGATTTAATGTAATCCTATTAAGGTAGGTAGTATTATCTACCATTTTACAGAGGAAGAACTGAAGGATTCGTTATTTAACTTGTCCACTGTTAATCAGATAATCAACAGTGATTTCTGGAATCAAACCCATTTCTGTCTAGCTTTAAAACAGAGACCTTTAACCACCCTGCTAATTTGTAGTTATTCCACTTATGGAGGTTTCCATGTCCAGCTTGCTTTAAAAGCACCAAAGGACTTTTCACACTGCATGCCCTGGCCAGGGTCGGTGAGCTTGTTGAAGGCCTTACCAGCCTCCTGAGACCCTCACACTCACTTTTCAGTGTCTCTGGAGCCTTGCCGTGGAGGTAGTGTTCATCTTGGCCTTTGACTACCTGGGAGAAAAAATAAATTATTTCCATAAATACAGTGATCAGAGTCAAAAGAAGTCACAGTGTGTATTAGTTATCTATTGCTGCACAGTAGATCACCCCAAAATTTAGCTGCTTAAAACTACAAACATTTATTATATCACACAGTTTCTGAGAATCAGGAATCAGGAGCAGCTTAGCTGGGTGGTTCTGGCTCAAGGTCTCTCATGAGGTTGCAGTCATGATGTTGGCCATGGTCTCATCTGAAAGCGTGACTGGAGCTGAAGGATCTACTTTCAAAATGGCTCACTCCCATGGCTATTGGCAAGCAGGATGCCTCGGTTCCTCTCTATAGGACTGTACGCATGGCTTCATGAAACGGCAACTGATTTTACCCAGAGTGACTGATTGGAGAGAGAAATTGAGAGATTGAGAGAGAGAGAGAGAGAGAGAGCGTGAGAGCGCAAGACAGCGCAATGCATTTTTTGACCTAGAGTCTGAAGATACACACCATCACTTCTGCCATATTCTATTTGTTAAGAGTGAGTCACTAAGTACAAGGGGAGAAGAATTAATCTGCACCTCTCGAGTGGAGGCGTATAAAAATATGGGACATATTTTTGAAATCATCACACAGCATAAACAGAGACCTGGGTGGAAAAAATTATATGGCTAAATGCAGAGATGTGGAGTGGACAAAAGTCCTTTTGAGATGGCTGCTGGTGCTAGGCAACACATTTGTGTTCTGAACACAGGGGAGCATGTGCTTGCACAAGTCTCTGATGACTGCCACCATCCAGATAACAATGATTCATTCCATTTTCTCTTTGTCTGGAGAAAAATCTCATTCTGTGCAAGCCAAGCTGTTTATGGATCTTTTTATCTATTTATCCATTCATATGGGACCCAGGGCATGATAACAGCTATTCAAACTGTGGAATGTTAATTAGATGGAAAAATGTACACATCAGCTATCTCCATTTCAACTGAGAAATCTGGCCGAGGTACATAATTTGCTTCAATGTCATCTGTGTCAAGATTTTGAAAGGGTGGCAATATATCACTGTGTTAGACAAAAGGCATGGGATAAAAGGGGAAGGAACTATTCATGGCAACATGGGTTTCAGGATATTAATAAGTGCAAATATTTGCTTCTCTATGGAAGCATTAAAGCTTCCTTCTTATTTCTTGGTTCTCATGCCCAACGTTATTCGCTTTTTACTACTGACATTGAAGCAGAATATTAGCTTATCTTTTGGGTCTGAAATGTAGCTTTTATGACAGGGAAGTGCGACAAACAACCTTAGGACTGACTAGTCCCCCTCTGTCTTGGCTGTGATTTAGGGAGTCTATAGTGAAGAGATTGATAGCCAAGTGTGATATTAAATAGACTTTGAGAGACAGCTCCTAATGGTGTCCGCTTGGGCCCTGGCTCTTTTCCTCTCTGCCTTCCTTCCCCTCTCCTTTTCATGGTAGAATAGCTGACCCCATTGAGTAGATGGATGTCATCGGCCTTGACATCATGCACCTTGATCCTAGGGCAGTCTCAGTTGTTCCCTTGGAATATAGCTCAGATACCTCTCACATGGAAGACGACATCACCAAGGAGGTCAGAATTGCTTCCTAAGTAGAAGGGTGATGCAGACTCCTTGCAGAGGAGACAGGATAGCTCCCCCAAACTTCTGGTAACTTATAGCAAGCAGGACAGTCTCAGAAAGAGCACACTCCATATGTTAGACTCTGTGTGCTATGTGTATTCTTCCTCACACATTGGGTGGTGAGTGGGTAGAATTTAAACTACATACTTCTCTAGGCCACAAATATCCCGCAAGAAGGAGAATAGACAAATTTTTTCTCATTTCTCCATTCTCTCATGTACCCCATTAGTAGGGGAAGTAGGGGTTTATCTTGTGGGAGAGAATTAGTCTGGAAGGAAACTTCTCCTTGGGTTGTGAGATGTCTGATTTTAGACATAGTACAGGAACATCCACTGCGGCCCAGAGGGGAAGACCTGCCTCTGTTTCTTCTACCCTCAGGCATCACAGAACTAGAACCTACCCTCTTCTCCCAGAGGAGTCAGTGGACACTGTGTAAACTTGACAAGAGAAGGAGCCACTGACCCACATTACCTGTCTCTAATTTCTAAAAGCCAGATGGCTAGAGATAATAGGTATGAAATTGCCTTCATGTAGTGGGCTGTTGATCAATATTTGTTGAATAAATGAATAAACTCCAAGGTGGTACAAAGGTACAGCAGTATGATTATAGGTATTTATTTCATTGCCATAATCCTCATGTCAAAGCATGAAAGGTCTGGGTTCTGTCAGAGAACACCATCATGTTCTCTTCAGTTTACATTTCAAAGCCAGAGAAAATTATTATTTTCCTCCTCCTCCTCCTCCTTCTCCTTCTCCTCCTCCTTCTCCTCCTTCTCCTTTTCCTTCTCTTCTCCTTCCCTCCTTCCCTCCCTCCCTCCCTCCTTCCTTCCTTCCTTTTCTTCTTCCTTCTTTCTTCTTCCTTTCTCCTTTCTTCTTCCTCACTACTATGTTAATGAGGAGAAAACTTCTTTTTAAAGTTTAAATTTTTTACCTAACAATACAGCTAACCAGGGAGGTGAAAGATCTCTACAGGGAGAATTGTGAAACACTGCTCAAAGAAATAAGAGGTGACACAAACTAATGGAAAAGCTTTCCATGTTCATGGATAGGAAGAATCAATATCATTAAAATGGCCATACTGCCCAAAGCAATTTACAGATTTAATGCTATTCCTATCAAACCACCAATGACATTCTTCACAGAACTAGAAAAAGATATTTTAAAATTCATGTGGAACAAAAAGTGAGCCCAAATAGCCAAGGCAATCCTAAGCCAAAACCAAAAAGCAACCAACCAAACAAGCAACAAAGCTGGAGGCATTACATGATCCAACTTGAAACTATTCTACAGGGCTATAGTAATCAAAACAACATGGTGCAGGTACAAAAACAGACACATAGACCAACGGAACAGATTACAGAGCCCAGAAATAAGGCTGCACACCTACGATCATCTGATCTTCAATAAAGATGACAAAAACCGGTACTGGGGAAAGGACTCCCTATTCAGTAACTGGTGCTGGGATAACTGGCTTGCCATATGCAGAAGGTTGAAACTGGACCCCTTTCTTACATTATATACAAAAATCAACTCAAGATGGATTAAATACTTAAATGTAAAGCCCCAAACTATAAAAATCCTGGAAGACAACCTAGGCAATACCATTCTGGACACAGGAATGGGCAAAGATTTCATGACGAAGACTCCAAAAGCAATCTCAACAAAAGCAAAACTTCAAAACTGGGATCTAAGTAAACTTAAGAGCTTCCTCATGGCAAAATAAACTATCAAAAGAGTAAATAGACAACCTACAGAATGGAAGAAAATATTTGCAACCTATGCATTTGGCAAAGGCCTAATATCCAGCATCTATAAGGAACTTAAACAAATTTATGAGAAAACAACAAACCACCTCATTAAAATGTAGGCAAAGGACATGAACAGACACTTTTCAAAAGAAGATACACATGTGGCCAACAAGCATATGAAAAAAAAGCTAAGTATCACTGATAATTAGATAAATGCAAATAAAAATTATAATGAAATACCATCTCACACCAGTTAGAATGGCTATTATTAAAAAGTCAAAAAATAACAGATGCTGATGAGGTTGCGGAGAAAAGGGAACATTTATACACTGCTTGTGGGTGTATAAGTTAGTTCAACCATTGTAAAAAGCAGCATCGCAGTTCCTCAAAGAGCTAAAAAACAGAACTGCTATTTGATCCAGCAATTGCATTATAGGGTATATACCCAAAGGAATATAACTCATTCTACCACGAAGACACATACATTCATATGTTCATTGCAGCACTGTTCACAATAGCAAAGACATGGACTCAACCTAAATGACCATCAATGACAGACTGGATAAAGAAAATGTGGTACATATACACCATGGAACACTATGTGGCCATAAGAAAGAACAAGATCACGTCTTTTGCAAGAACATGGATGGAACTGGAGGCCATTTTCCTTAGCAAACTAACACAGAAAACCAAATACCACATGTTCTTACTTACAAGTGGGAGCTAAATGATGAGAACTCATGGACACACAGAAGGGAACAACAGACACCTGGGTATACTTGAGGGTAGAGGTAGGGAGGAGGAAGAGGATCAGAAAAATAGGCATCTATTGGGTACTAGGCTTAGTAACTGGGTGACGAAATAATCTGTGCAACAAACCACCATGAGATGAAGTTGTATAACAAACCTGCTTATGTACCTCAGAACCTAAAATAAAAGTAAAAAAAAAAAGTTTAAATTTTTTGTCAGAATTATACATGCACATAGTTTAAAGACTAAATCAGTCCTACCAGGTTTACTTAATACAAAAACAGCCCCCAGCCACCTCACCTATTTCCCCTTCCACAGAAGCAACCACTTTCACCTTTTCTAGTTATATTTTGATCCTTACCACCTTACCTTCAACAATATATCTGTATTGATGCTTCCTGATTTTTCGTTTGTTTCAGCATCATGTATTGACCTCTCACTATGGAAATTGAGGATTTAGCTCTGCTTTTTTCCTCTTGTCCCACCAAACACATGCACCCTTCCCATTTTCCCATCCTCTCAACATAATTGTAGTTTTGGTTAGATCAATATTCAATGTTTAAAATATTATGGCCATGTATGCTGTTCAGGTCTGAGCCATTATAGTAGATAACTTTTTGGTTTCTCTGGACTTAATTGCCTTTTTTTCATGTGTATGTTGGCTATTTCATGTACTTATCATCAATTTGGCCCCAAACTCTCCAAAGATTGTCTAAATTTCCTTTCATTCACATCAGATATCCTTTCAATTCATCTTCTTAAAGTAGTTTTTTCCATAGCCTTCTGAACTGCTGGTTGGTTTCCCTAGTTGGTACGAAGCTATTATCCTGAGACATCCTTTCATCATCAATTTAGGGATTCCCTTTGCCTCTCTCCCCTGTGGTACTCTTATTTCTTGTATTCTATTCTTCCTCTTTTTTGGTTTAACCTCGAATTTGGGTGGAGCACATCCTCAGTAGCTTCTTGAGAAAGGGGAAGTGGGAGATACATTTTTTGAGACCTTGCCTATCTGAAAATTTATGTTTGGACTTTCACTCTTGATTGATAATTTGGCTAAGATTTTTAGACTACATATTTGTTATATACGACCTATTTTTTTCCCTCTGGAAATGTGTAGGGTCTTTGTGTTTTGAAAGTTCACAATGATGTGCTTTGGTTTGGGTATTTTTAATTATTTTGCAGGGCACTCCCTTTCAGTCTGGAAACTCATTGCCTATACATCTGGGAAGACTTTAATTGGGATTAGAGGGTCTTCTGTTTCTGGAATTCCTATTATGGAGATATTGGAGCTACTGAATTGGCTCTTTAATTATCTTACCTTATATTCTTCCTTTTCCATCAGTCTGGGTAGTTTCCTTAGCTCCTCAGTCCTTCTGTTCAGTTTCTCATTTTCACTCTTATATTTTTAATTTCCTAGAGCTCCTCCTTGTTCTTTGAAGGTCCCACTCCCCTTTTATAGCATCCTATTCTTGTTTCATAGATATAATGTATTCTTTTAGTTCTGTGAGCATATTAAAGTTATTTTATTTTATTTTTTTTTAGACGGAGTCTAGCTCTGTCACCCAGACTGGAGTGCAGTGGAGCAATCTCGGCTCACTGCAAGCTCCGCCTCCCGGGTTCACTCCATTCTCCTGCCTCAGCCCCCGGAGTAGCTGGGACTACAGGCACCCGCCACCACGCCCGGCTATTTTTTTGTATTTTTAGTAGAGACGGGGTTTCACTGTGTTAGCCAGGATGGTCTCAGACCTCGTGATCCGCCTGTCTCGGCCTCCCAAAGTGCTGGGATTGCAGGCGTGAGCCACCGCGCCCGGCTAAAGTAATTTTTTAATGTTTTCCTTCTTGTATGGCCTGTTTCCTCCTCACTCCCGCCCCCTGTCCCATTTCTTTTGGTCCCGCCCCCTGTCCCATTTCTTTTGGTTTCTGTCCTTCATGCTGGAGACTTTCCTAAGCTGCTTGGTAATTCTTAGATATCTACTCATGCTTAGGAGGCAGGGACTAAAAATCTGTAGAGGATGTTTAGACACCGGAAACTTTTCTGTAGGGTTATCCAGCTATGCCATTTGCTAGGGAAAACCCCAATGTCAATTTTCAAAAAATCTTTTCTCTTGAACCAGCCAGATACCTTTCATAGACCCTATCACTCTGCTGCCTGGAAGGCAAAGGCCTGGTTGCTGATGTTCTAGGAGTCCGGTGCAGGTAGCAAGATGGGAGTCTCAACACTTCATATGTGTATGTTCACTTAATTTAATGTGGTATCTTGGCCTTCAACTGGTTCTGTTGTTCTTCAGTCCAGACACCCTTTATTTTGTGCTCTACAGAGAATAAACCTCCTGTATTCTTGAGAATGGGGCAGGGTAGTCACCTGCGGGCATAGAGGCACGGAAAGAAGCTCTAATTGCTTCTTAAATAATTCTTAACCAATCTAACTTGTTTTACCTTCTCCATCCTCGGATCCAGAGGCATCAGTGCCTCTCATCTCCATGCCTATTATATTGTGTTAATTCTCAGCTTTCTCCACTGTCAGGTTAAGATTGAACGTCTCCAGCTCTACCAAGTCAGTGACCATTTAACCAATTGCTTACCGTTTCTCCAAATTTTGTTGTTGTGATCTCTTCCCTATGTTCCCTGTCCTTGTTGTTCTTGTTACTTATGAGGTTTCTGACCCTGGGTAGCTAGCTCTTGCTCTCCTGTGACTGCTTTCCCTCTTCCCACCACTGCCTGCTCTCTCGTGTCATCACAGTGAGGTCTGGGGCAGGCCATAGCACCTTCAACAACTTGGCACAGGGAGTTTTACCCAATTGCAGTGGGACTGTCTATGGAAGTGATCAAGAGCCATTTTGGGTACCAAGGCCAGCTCAGAGATTAAACAGAGGAAAAAGAGATGATTTCTGTCAACAGATTAAGAGAGGCCATCTGGGAGGAAGTGGTGTCTGAACCAGGTCCTGAGAAGACCATTCATGTTTCAGTTCAATTAAATTCAAATTCACGTGTTCTGTGAATAAGCAGGCATTGGATTGGGATAGGAAGTTGCTATAGCATAGGGGTTTTAAATAGGGTGTTCCAGATAATGCCTGCATTTGAATCCTGGGTCCCCGATTACTGACTGTAATTTGTTTAGATTCTGTAATTCTCAGTTTCCCAGTTGAGAAAATGGGGGTAATAATAGTACCTTTCTCAGGGGTTATTGGGAAGATTAATTAAATGCAAGAGTGCATATAAACTAGTCAAGGAACTATAGCATAGTATATACAGACAGTGGCTCAGTATGCAGACTGTGCCAGAACACTTGGATCTGAGTCCTGGCTGTGACTTAGTAGCTCTGAGAACTTGGGCAGGTTACTTAAACTTTCTGTGCCTCAGTTTATTTATCTGTACACTGGAGATAATGTATTGTCAGGATTAAATGAGGTAAGGTGTAGAAAGAACTTAATACAATGCCTGGTGCATAGACAACAATAATACTTGTTAAAAGGAGTGTAACATGTTAGTAGGACAACCCTTGAACCAGAGTGCCTGTATAAATCCCACATCTGTCACAACCAGGTGTCCTGGGTTAAGTTCCTTAATATTTCTTTGCCTTAGTTTCCTCATCTATAAAATAAATATAATCGTACCCACTTTGCAGGGTTGTTGTGAGGATAAAATGAGTTAATACATACATAGCATGAAGTGCCTATAAGTGTTGGCTATTACTATTGCACCAGATTTAGTTGTCTTTCTTTTCTTTTCTTTTTTGCTATTCTCTTTTCCCTTTCTCTCTCTCTTTTCTTTTCTTTCTTTCCCCTCTCTCTGTTCCCCTCCTCCCTTCCTCCCTTCCTCCCTTCCTCCCTTCCTTCCTTCCTTCCCTCCCTCTTTTTTTTTTTTCTGTTCCTTGTAGAGCAGGGCTAACCCACAGGCAGTGTACCAAGAGTAGCCCAGATTTAGTTGTTTTTCTTCTATTTGCTTTTTTCCTAGTGTATTCCACCAAGGGAGGATTCTTTCACAAGTGTACCTCACAGGTCATGTAGCAGGGATGTCCTGGGAACATGAATTGAACCCAGGACTGCCTGATTTCACGTCTGATCACTTAAACTTATCACAGACCGCTCTATCCTGTTGCAGAAAAAGTGAGGAGAAAAAGCAACTTCTGCCAGGGTATAGAGAATGGCCCTGTAAGAGGGTGTGGTTCAGCCAGGAGCTGAGTCACTCATAATCTGCTCTTCCTGTATTAAAAGGTGGTATCAGGAGGAGACCTTGGAGGCACTTCTGCCAGAGACAGGGGCTGCTGGATTCTCCAGGAGGTGATGGGAAAAGAAAGCCAGGCTCTTCTGTGGGTGTCATCTGCCAGGCCCTGGCCCTAACAGGTGTGTAGCTCGGAGCCCAGACTGATGGCAGTGAGGACAGGAGGCTGCAGACATCGCTCAGTGGCCTGATAATCGGATATTTCTATAATGAGAAATTACAGCTGTTTCTCTTGTCATCAGTGTGAAAACACTTCCGAGGCCGTGATTTCCCAGGAGGGGCTGTGGTTGTTATCCAGTTAAGATTATGGAAATGCTGGCACAGGGGACGTGAAGCATGGCTGAATGAAGCTGTGTTTCTGCACCACTGGCTTCTGGGTATTTGGCCCTAACGTTGAATGCAGAGAGAGGATCAGGCTCCTGTCATAACACTGTCACTGTTAATTCTGCATGAGTGTCATGTTGAGATGAGCTGGCCTTGTAGTTTGTTATTTGGCTTCAGCCTCTACTGTTTTTTAATTTGACCAAAAGATGTTGTCAGATGTAAACATCAGTGGAAGGTCCAGCTTTTCTTTGCTTGGAAAATGCTGGAGAATTCACAGTGAAGAGTAATCTTGGAAGCTTGCTCTCCAGCCACTGGCCTGTTACCTGAGCACTGATGTTCAAACAGGGGTAAGAAAGTTCAAAGTGTCGGCTTTTCTGCTTTGTCCTCCAGGAAGTCAGATATCTGCTGTCCTCCAAAACTGAATCCTCATTGACAGAAATTCTAGAAGATAGGCTGAAGCCATCCTTGTCCTAGGGCTTGTTGGGGCTCTGAAGAAGAAGAAAAGCCCTTGGATAGAGGCAGTATCATGTTCATTTAACCTTTCCAAGTCTTGATTTCCTTATCTGCAAAATGGGGTTATTGTGAGGATTGGTGGATAGTGCTTGACACATGGCATGGGCTTACATGTAAGTGTTAGCTATGAAGAATGTGTGTTTCAGAGCTCTCAGGGTTTGAGCCCTTCTTGGCCTAGGAATCCCATGGAGATGGAGATGCAAACCTCTCACAGGAGCCAAGTCATTCTCCCGGTCTTCTGTGTTTTTCTGGGTAGATTGGCCTTCATGACCTGTCCTGGTGTCCCTGCTTTCCCCAGTCTGGCTCAGTTGCTTGCAGGGAGGACTGTCTGCCTGCAGGATCAGACCCACCCAGGTGCTGAGCTGGTTGTTACTCAGGTCATCCATTCATCCAATAGTCCCAAGCACCAGTGCCAGACACCGGGTACAGAGATAAAAAGAGCAAGGCCTTTGCCCTCAAGGAGCGCACAATCTGGTGGGAGAGATGGGCATGAAAACAGATTATAGCCACATATTGTGAAAACTCTGAGGTGGACATAGAGACAAGAAGAGGCCCTGTGGCTGCAAGAACCAACAGCCTACCAAATGGCATGCTCCCCTGTCAACAGGGTGGAGCTGGAAGGCTCCTGGACTACACTTCCCAGCCCTCCTTGCAGCCAGGCATGACCTTGTGACTCATTCCCACCAATGGGATATGGGTGGGAGTGAGGTTACCACTCTGGCCAGAGATGTTAAGAAGTGGGTGTGCCTCTTCCAGTCCCTCTTACCCCTTTCATCAGCTGGATGTAGATGACCCTGAGACCCTATGGGTTATGGAGCCAAAAGACTCATCTCTAATTCCCGCATGAGGGAAAGCTGCTTGCCAACAAGGGATGCCTACTTTAGACTATCACAGAATGACAAACCTCTATTGCATCAAACCACTGAAATTTAGGAACTTTTTATCTAAGATTATCCTAATGGACACAAATGTCCAATCCAACGGGTGGCTTCAGGGAAGGAGTCCAGGAAGAAGTGACACCTGGGTCTTAGCTGCTAACTGGGTCCAGGAGCTGGCAAGCAATGCATGGGGGTAGCGATAGTGTTGAGATGAGGGGTGGGTGGAGGGAGGTGGGAGAAGCTGGGAGGATATTTTAGGCAAATGAACAAGTGAAGCATGGTGTGTGTGTGTGTGTGTGAAGGAGTGGTCTGTGTGTGTGTGCACCTGTGTGTGTGGTATGGGTGACAACAGGAAAGTTAGTATTCCTGGAGTGTCAAGAGTAGGGGCAGGAGATAGTAAATAAAGCTGCAGGAATTTGTAGGGGAACCTGTAGGACCTTGTGTGCCAAGGAATTTTAATGACTCCTGTAGATAATAGGAGAAGCCCAATGGAATGGCTTAAAATGGACAATGTGATCAGATTGTGATTTATAATGACTGCTTTACTGGAAGTGTGATGAATGGATTAGATAAGGTGAGTCTAGAGCTAGGGAGACCAGAGGGCAGTTATGAGGTGAGCTGAAGCCTCATCCAGGAGAGGCACAACGGAGGCACGGCTGGGCAGTGGCAGAAGGGGCAGGAAGACTGGGTGGTTGATTGGATTGGTGGGGTGCAGAGACAGAAGCATTAAAGATGATGCCTGGGTTTGTAAAGCCATATATGATTTTTACTCATACAAGTGAATAGGAAAGGAAAAGGCAATTAAGTTTTCTGTGAAAGGAGGTGGGCATGGTGGCGTGTGCATGTAGTCCCAGCTACTCAGGAGGCTGAAGTGGGAGGATCACTTGAGCGACTCCAGCCTGGGCAACACAATGAGACCCTCATATCTAAAATAATAATAATTAATAATAATAATAATAATTCAGGATTAGGAGAACTTGCTTTAATTTTATTTTTAAAAGCTCTCCCTATGTAGCACATCCTAGCTGCCAAACAATTTTCTAAGCCCTTTACATATATTAACTCATGAATTTTAACAATAAATCCTTGAGTATCATGGGTACAATGACTAGCCTCATTTTACAGTGAAGAAATTGAGTCACAAAAGGTTAAACGCTTTGCCAGCTAATAAGTGGCAAAGTAAGGATTTGGAGCCAGGGAGTCTGTTTCCTGGTTCATGCTCCTGAACACCGTGCTCTGTTTCTTGTTTCACATATGGTACAGTGTCCCAGTTAGCATCCTTCTTGAACCCAAGGGCCCATGTGGAATTTGGACACTGATACCAGCCTGGACTGAACCTGAATATTCAGTGACCCCATCTGGACATTGAGATCTGAATTCTGGATTTTCCCATTCAAGAATCTGTTCCCCAGGAGGACTACAGGCCCGACTCCAGACCTGCACTTTCTGAGCTTCCTCCATCACCCCTCCTCAGCCCCGTCCCATTGCTGAGACCCAGCATGACTTGCAGCCTGGTGCTCACAGCTGTGACACCTTTGGGGCCCCCATACCCCCAAACACTAGGGCACTTGCCCAGAGCCACAAAGTCAGCAAGTAGTTAGGTTTGGATTCAAACTGAAGTCTGTCTCCAAAACCACATCCTTTCAACTATTCCCTGTGGCTTCCCCCATTCTCCCCAAAGGTCTACACTTAATCCTCAGGACTCCAAGATCAAGCCCAGGGCAGTTCCACTTCTCCTTGGCAATATAGAGTAAGACCAAGAATGCCAAGTCTCCATCCTTGGGGATATTCTCATCCTCCAGGAATGAAGTAGAAGGGAAGCAGCACCCAGGCTGGCTCTCCAGGTAAGCCCAGCAAGCTGAGCTGCAGCTCATGGACTTTGGCTAATTTGTTATTAATTCCTTAGGAGCACAGAACAACCCTAACAAGATGCAAAAATCAATAGCTGAGGGAAAGACAAAGCAGCTTCCTGAGCACAATGTGAGGGAGGAAAGTGGTTTTTAAAAGATGTTGACAAACTATTTGCTGTGCAGACTATAAAGTGGAGAATAAATGACTTTGTTGCACTGATTCAGATTTTTTTTTCCTAAGTTGAAAAGAGGAGAGTAGTAATGGGCTGGGGTAAGGGGCCTGGGTGGCCTTGCAATGCCAAGATAATTATTGTTTAGTTAGGAAACTAATGATTTTGTTGTTGTTGTTGTTGTTTTGTTTTGTTTGTTTTTTTGTTTTTTGTTTTGTTTGTTTGTTTTTTACTTTTCAGAGGCAGAAAGAGCAGTTGGGGCTGAAATGGGTTTCTAAGTGATGGAGAGAGATAAACATCTGTTAGCAGTTAGCAGTAATGGCATCGGCTAGAAAAAAAATCCTCTACAACCTGGAACCCAGGGCCTTCCTTCCTGACTCCTTTGTGCCCAGCAATGAGGAGAAAGGCTGAGCACAAGGATAGAGTGAACCCTGTAGAGAAGGAGTCCCCAATCCCTGGCTGCAGACTAGGAAGAGTCAGTGGTGGCCTGTTAGGAACCAGCTGCACAGCAGGAGGTGAGCAGTGGGTGAGTGAGCATTACCACCTGAGCTCTGCCTCTTGTTAGATCAGCTGTGGCATGAGATTCTCAGGAGCGCGAACCTGTTGTGAACTGTGCATGCGAGGGATCTAGGTTGCGTGCTCCTTATGAGAATCTAATGTCTGATGATCTGAGGTAGAATAGTTTCATCCCAAAACCTTCCCCCACCCCCCTCCCATCTGTGGAAAAATTGTCTTCCACGAAAACAGTCCCTGGTTCCAAAAAGGTTGGGGACTGCTGCTGTAGAGGGATGGGGTGGGGCAGGAGATCCCTGGGTGTATGGCCTTTGTGAGGACCACAGTGCAAGCCTGTGTCTAGGCTGCCAAGTTCAATGCCAAGACACATGGTAGCCATTCCCGAGACAGCACTATAGCCCCCAACTAGAGGAAGAAGTTGGGCTGGTGTCACTTCCCTGAAGTTTCTTCCAGAAGCCCAGCTAAGTTAAAGAGGTTGCCAGTGGCTGGGAGTCTGGGGGCCGTGGAGCAAGTTTAAATAGCCTACTGGGCCCTTTGCAATCAGTGCAGCCATCCCCCTTCATCCCTCTGGCCTCATTTCATGTCATTATTCCCTTTCACACCCTGCTAGACACCTGACTTTCTTGCTGTTTTTCTAACATGGTGGGGATCCTCTGCCCTGAGGCTTTGCTGTATTTCCTTTGCCCTCATTTTCCCTTTCCCAGAGAATTCGATGGCTTGAAATCTCACCTCTTTCAAGTCTTCACCACTCAAACACACCTCCTCAATGTAGCCTGCCCTAATCACCCTTTTTAAAATGCAAACTAATCCATGTTCTACTTTTTTCTTTTTTCTATAGCACCTAGATCTTTCTGAAAAAATTAAATTGTTTATTTATTACATATTTATTATTTTTATTGTATGTCTTCCCTCCTCTAGAATGTAAGCTCTGTTAGGGTAAGAGTTGTTGTCTGTTTTGTTCACTGATAGATTCCCACCTTTTGGAAAAGGGCTGGGACGTAAAAGGCTCTTGATAAATGTTGGCTGAATGAATTAATGAGGCAGGACCAGTCTTCAGAGGTCAAACATTCCAATGTGCTTCTTCACAGTTGGGATGACAGTGTGGGTGACAACAGGTAGGTTATCACCCCCACTCTAAATCTGTCTCCCAACTGCTGTTGTCACCCACACTGTCTGTTACAAAACCTTGAAAACCATTTGCTCTGCAGCCTATAAAGTGGAGAATAAATGACTTTGTTGAACTGATTCCTTTGTTTTCTCTAAGTTGAAAAGAGGAGAGAGATAATGGGCTAGGGTAAGGGGCCTGGTTGGCCTTGTAATGCCACGATAGTTATTGTTCAGTTAGGAGCCTAGTAATTTAAAAATTTATTTTATTTTATTTTTTAGAGGCACAGAGAACAATTGGGGCTGAAATGGGTTTCCAAGTGATGGAGAGAGATAAATGTCAATTAGCAGTAATGGCACACCTTCTGTTACAGTGTGGGTGACAACAGGCAGTTGGGAGACCGAGATTCAGATTGGGGGTGTGACTTGCTCAAGGAGTGTCAGAGCTGGGACTGGATACCATGTCTTTGAACTGCAACCAGTGTTCTTTGTTCATGCTATAATTTGACAGAGGGCAGAGATAGCTTCATCTGTGTCTGCTGTATGCCCCTCACAGCTGTACCTAGGCCTCCTCATTCCCTCTTTACCTGCCTACCAGCCCAGTAAACTGCTGGTTCCCTTTCTCCTGTTCCCCCTTCTTCTCTTCACTGTCCTCCCATTCCTCTTGGTCTTCAGGTCTCAGCTTTATTATTACTGCCTCTGGGATGCTCTTCCTGATGATCCAGACTAAACCTGACCCTGTTTGCTGTTCCCAAAGCCCTCTGCATGTCCTGATCCTTACACCCAGGAAACACACTGAAATCACCTGGCTCATTGGAACAGAGGGAGTGTCCTGTTGTCTGTCTTTGCCTTGCCCCGGGCATCTGGGCATACACAGCCACTGGCCAAGAGGCTGGGATTTGGCTGGGTTGGTATCTTCAGGGATGGAGTGGAAAAGGGGTACTAGGTGCCCTGTGGTCTTCAGGATGAGCTAAGTCATGGTTCACAGGGGAGAGGTGAGGCTGTGATGCCAGTGAGTCCTTGCACAGGCAAAGTCTCCAGGGTTGGAGAATTGCGGGGGACGGGGGTGGGTGGCAGATACTGAGTTCAGAAAGGGAGCAAGTTTGTGATAAGAAAGGCTAGTTATAGGCTAAAACAGCCACTGTGGGCCGGCAGGGAGCTGGTGTAGGGGTGAGTAGCCTGCATCACTGAAAGAGAGTGAAGTGTCTACTCCACCATCCTGTAACCAGTCCAAGGCACAGGCTTCATACCCCTGCAGCTTCTGCCTCTGAGTTTTCTGGTACCTGGGCCAATCAAGTAGCTCTCTTCTCCCATCTTCACTCCATCACGTCCACACTGGGTGCTGATGTCCAGCAGTGGGAGGTTTGTGTGTGTGTATGCATGCATGTGTGTGAGGTGCTTCAGAGTAGGATGAATTAAGAGAAATGTAAGCCAAGACAGGAGATGGGGCTGCTGGTATTTGATGTCCCACTTTTACCTGATAGCAAGTTGGTGTTTGTTTCTGAGCCCAGGCTCTGAGTTTTGCTTCTTCACAGCCAAGCAGGGAGAGCAATGGACTAGGAGTCAAGACATGGGAGACCTTGTCTTGGGTCTGCCTCTCACCAAGTGATAAGGGAGTTTAAAGTGTAAAGACAGGCTCCCACACATTAGCAAAAAGAGGTTCTCTCTCTTTCATCTTGGGGCAGGAGGAAAAGGGGACCTGCTTCCTGAGTCTGTACCTGCTGAGTATTATGGTGGCCACTGTACACACTGACTATGCCCTTGCAATTTAGTTAGTCTTTCTTAAGTATCAAAAGTCACCTTTTATTCAAGAATTTGTATATACACCAAAAAGATTAGCGAAGAAGTAAGCTTATTGTATTTCACTTACTCAACAGTTAATCTAGTTGTAATTGTATTTAACATCAGCCATAAACAATATGAGGCACCATTTCAGAATAGGCGGTGTGCTGACTGTCAACCCTGCCTTCCTGGGGTAGCACTGACCTCAAGACAGAAGCAACTTAATCACCATTCAATTCCCTGCCATCTGCTTTGTCCTGATTTTGCATATTCTGCTGAATCATTTCTGCTTCCCATGTTGGCCCACAACCTGTACAGCCCCACGCTGGTCATTTCCTTGTTCAGAGTGAACACTTCACTCTCCCCAAACTCTCAGGCATTCCTGCTTTAGGGGATCAAAATTTAGTCTTCAAGTTAATGGAGTTTTCATTCGTGTGTTTCTAGCTATTTCTAATCCTATGTGCTACTGCACAGATTGATGTAATGGAGAAAGATTGAAGGTATGCTATTCTCTCATATGAAATGACAATGGCTACTATAAAACACAATGTCAGTTCAGTTCTCACTTGGGCTCCCAGAGCCAAGCCCAATAGGCCAGGCACCAGGATCGACAGTGGTCAGTTTCCAGACCTCACTTCATCTTACTGTTTTGCCAGGGTGTAATTCTGGCAAATTCCTATTCCTCCAGGGCCTGAGTGGATGGGATGGCTAATATTATGAGTCAACTTGACTGGGCCACATGGTGCTCAGATATTTGGTTAAACATTATTTCTGGGTGTGTCTGTGAGATGTTCCTGGATGAGGTTAACATTTGATTTGGAAGACTGAGTAAAGCAGATTGCCCTCCCCAGTGTGGGTGAGCCTCGTGCAATCCATTGAAGGCCTAAAGAGGAAAAAAGGCTAAGTAAGAAAGAATTCTTTCTCTCTCTCTGACTGTCTTTGAGCTGGGACATCAGTCTTCTGCCTTTGGACTTGGACTCAGACGGATTTATACCATTGGCTCTTCTAGTTCTCAGGCCTTTGCCCTCAGACTGGAACTACACCATTGGCTCTTCTAGGTCTTTATCTTGCTGGCTACAGATCTTGGACCTCCCAGCCTCCACACTTGTGTGAGCTAATTCCTGATAGTAAATCTGTTTATTATTTATCTATATATCTGTATCTATCTACCTATTCTATTGGTACTGCTTCTCTGGAGAACCCAGACTAATACAGTAGGGCAAAGTCAATTGGGCAGGGCTGGGCAGACACTCCAATTTGTGTCTGTCCTCCTTTAGACATACAGACCAAAGGTGGGTATTGATCAGAGGGTCCTCTGATATTGATCTAGCTTGATCATTTTATTTTTTATATAATGTTTTATTCTTATGTCATTTTACTTTATGGGCTTGGTTATTTTTGCAACCGACCTCCTACGTGGCTCTCTGCAGTTTTTCTGGATCACAGCTCTAGTCCCCGGGAGGTCCTCTGTCTAGGGGGCGCTGGCAGGAAAAGGAGCATATGTCAGGGGGCTGGGGAAGCTGGCAGAAACCTTTGTCTGTTTAATGTTTTATTAGAGTCCATGTAGCAACGTATATAAACAAGTCCCATGGTGAGAGAATTCAGAATAAATTACTGCCTGCAATTTCCTGTTTGGCATTGATCTTGTAGATTGGAGACCCAAGATGGAAACTGCCTGGTATTATTATCCCAACTTCCATGTTGGAGGGCCTACAAATTCCTCATGAATCCTATGATGTCAGAACCACATGAAGCCTTAGAGACCAGACAGTCTAACCCCACATAATATTGATCAGGCTCAGAGACCCAGAAAGCCCTGAGGTCGCACGGCAAAGAGAGGTGCATAATCTTGGCTGTGATATTAGTTCAGCTTTAGCACCCTGAGGGACAGATTTTAATAGGTATGAAAGATTATTTTAAGGCAGCCAAAGTCTGTTATTACTTATTGAGGGTCTCAGAGCAATTGGCCTGCATTT
This sequence comes from Gorilla gorilla gorilla, assembly GCF_029281585.2. Lineage (NCBI taxonomy): Eukaryota > Metazoa > Chordata > Mammalia > Primates > Hominidae > Gorilla > Gorilla gorilla. Next base: position 17,385,126 of record NC_073233.2, read on the forward strand.
TCCCTCCCTGTTGTTTCTTAATATGTGTTTATGGCCCAGCCTTGGCTTGGTTTTTCTTTTTTTGGATGGAGTCTTGCCCTGTCACCCAGGCTGGAGTGCAGTGGCATGATCTCAGCTCACTGCAACCTCCGCCTCCTGGGTTCAAGCAATTCTCCTGCCTCAGCCTCCTGAGTAGCTGGGATCACAGGCACGTGCCACCATGCCCAGCTAATTTTTTTGTGTGTGTGTGTCTTCAGTAGAGACAGGGTTTCACCATGTTAGCCAGGCTGGTCTCGAACTCCTGACTTCGTGATCCGCCTGCCTCAGCCTCCCAAAGTGCTGGGATTACAGGCATGAACCACCATGCCTGGCCAGCCTTGGCATTTTGAATTCTGATTCTTTTGGCAGTCAAAGGCAGCTCTGTGCTGCTGAGGGCTGTTACGGAAGCAGAGAGTGCCCAGGGCTCAGGCAAGCCAATTACCCAGTGGGACCTTCAGTTTTATCCCCTATTTTATAGGCAAGATAATCCCTGACCTGCCTCTGTCCCACAGTAACAGAGCTAATGCAAAAAAGCTCTGTAAATGGAAAGATCTCTTTTGCAACAACAAAGCCAGGACCTGATAGAATTTAATGCTGAAAGGAGAAACTTCTCTCTAAGGTGACAACTCACCTCTTGAAACTGTTTCCCAAAATCTCACCACCCCCAGGCTCCTCATTTCTGCCAACACCCCAGCAGGAGAAGGAAATTGTCCTTTAACAAGCTGGCTAAGTGAATCTCATGCTGCCCTAAACTGTGTGTGCTCCAGTGTCTATACATTTCCTTTTCACTCTATTGCAAGTTCTTTGTATGTTCTGTAGAGTTGTTTTAGTTATCTACTGCTGTGTAACAAATCACCCCAAAACTTAATGGCTTTAAATAACAATAATTATTTTTTCCCTCTCATAGTTTGTTTGGGACAGAAATCCTGGAGCAGCATGTCTGGGTGGTTCTGGCTCAGGGTCTCTCATTAGCTTGCCTCCAATGTCAGCCAGGGCTGCAGTCATCTGAAGGCTTGACTGGGGCTGACAGAGGAGGATCTACTCTCAAGGTGGATCACTCACTGGCAGGTGAGTTAGTGCTGGCCATTGGAGGGGGCCTCAGTTACTCTCCATAGGGCACCATGGATGTTTCACATCATGGCAGCTGGCTTCCTTTGGAGCAAGAGGTCTGAGGGTCAAAGGCAGAAGCTGCAAGGCCTTTTATGACCCAGCCTCATTTCTTCTGTATCATGCTGGTCACTCAGGGCTAGCTGTGATTCAGTGTGGGAGGGGATTACGTGAGGGCAAGGATACCAGGAGGCACAGATCATAGGAGGCTGGCTACTTCCGTCTACCTCTGACTCCTGATGATTCATAGCTTTCCCATTGAACATACACTTGTCCCTTCCCAAGGCCCACAAAAGTCTCATCATATTATAGTATCAGTTTGAACTCCAAGGTCTTGTCATTTAATTGGGTCCAGGTTCAAATGAGGCTTCTTGGGTAAATTTCTCAAATATAGTACCTCCTGCACAGTTCCTCTTGATCTATAGACCCATGAAAAAAGAAACATATTATCTTCCCTCTACCTAATATACAATCGTAGGGCAGGCATAGGATAAGCATTATAGATCATCCTGTAAAAAGGAAGAAGAAAGGAAAATGGGAGGTACACTGGGGCCTCAGCAATTCTGAAATTCTGCTGGGAATATGGGCAATTTCTTGGTTAGAACTCAGTCCTACTGCTTGAGAATGGTTCTCTATGGCTCTTGGCTCCAATCTCTGGGCTCAGAGGCAGAAACTGAGTCATCTTCTCTTTTCCATAAAAAACAGCCAGTGTTTGCAGCTAAGTAGTTTTCTCAGCCTGCTTTCTTATAGTGGTTTAAAGGTCCAAAGACCTATTTTCTTTTCTTTCTTTATTTTTTTTCTGAGATGGAGTTTTGCTCTTGTCGTCCAGGCTGGAGTATAATGGCGCGTTCTTGGCTCACTGCAACCTCCACCTCCTGCAAAGACCCATTTTCATTGTATATGGTCACTGTCCCTTTTAATCCATGCAGACAATATTTCACACAATGTAATAACCTTATAATCTATGAATAAGACTCTATAAATCCTGTTGGCATTCACTCCATTGGTTAAAATTCACAACCGCAAGTATCAATGTGATAGGCTACTTTGCATCTTGAGTTTCCTGTAAGGCTGCTATGGGATACCACAGTTAAGATTACCAGAAGCCCTATTGTTTATGGGTGAGGGACCTCTTTTTTTCCCTGTTTGAAGCACCACCTTACATATTTCTGAGGTCTTAATAAAGGGCTTTACATTCACTCTGTCAGTTTCATCTTTAGATCATTTTTCCTGCCGGGACACTGAATTTGATCTTTGCCTGGAGGACATTTTAAAATTTCAGTATCATTTCCTATCTGGAGAATTCAGCAATAAGACATTTTTATTTTTAAACTCAGCAAGTCCTGGCCCCTTTATGTTCAATGGTTCTTTCTTTAACACATCTTCTCACTTTTCACATTTTATTATAAGCAACCAGAAGCCAGGTGGCACCTTCAACACTCTGCCTGGAAATCTCCTTTGCTAGATCATCCAATTCATTAGGTACATTTTCTACTTTCCATTTTACTGTAGAAGATAGTATTGCTGAGTTTTCCCTCACTGTATACTATGGATTGAACGTTTATGTCCTCTCACATATTCATGTGGTGAAGGCCTAACCCTAATGTGACTGTATTTGGAGACAGAGTCAGTGAGGACGTGATAAAGGTTAAATGAGGTCACTAAGGGTTGGGCACTAATTCCATCAGGCCAGGGCCCTTAAAGAAGAGGAAGAGGGCTGGGTGCCATGGCTCACACCTGTAATCCCAGCACTTTAGGGGGCTGAGGCAGGCAGATCACTTGAGCTCAGGAGTTCAAGACCAGCTTGGGCAACATGGTAAAACCCTGTCTCTACAAATACAAAAATTAGCTGGGTGTGGTGGTGTGTGCCTGTAGTCCCAGCTACTTGGGAGCTGAGGTGGGAGAATCACTTGAGCTTGGGAGGTGGAGGTTGCAGAGAGACAAGATTGTGCCACTGCACTCCAGCCTGGGCAACAGAGCAAGACCCTGTCTCAAAAAAAAAAAAAAAAAAAAAAGAAGAGAAAGAGACATCTGAGCTCTTGCTCTTCCAGGTGAAGACACAACAGTAAGACAGCCATCTGCAAGCCAGGAAGAGAGCCCTCACAAGGAATCAAATCAGCCAGAACCTTGATCTTGGACTTCCCAGCCTCCAGAAGTGTGAAAAATAAAATAAATTTTGTTGTTTAAGCTACCCAGTTGATGGTATTTTGTTATGGCAGTTCAAGCAGACTGATAGACCATATTATAAAGATCCCCTTTCCTCTATTTTCTAATATCATCTTTCTTACTTTCCATTAAGCACTCATGGATAGCCTTCTTGCAGTGCTGGTTGTAATCCCAAAAGACACAATTCCAAGTGCTGTATATCTGAATGTTGAAATACTAAAAGATCAAAATCCATAAAGATCAAAATCCCCAAAGTCTAAAATCCTATAAATCACAATCCTGAAAGATTAAAATCTAGAATGTTGAAATCCTGAAAGCCAAATTCTGGGGGAGGAATTACTGTGTTTTTGATTGTACACAGGATGGTTGCATCATGTTAGGTGGAACTATTACTTGTTATTGTCTTTATTTAAGGAGATAAAAGGAGGTATGTGTGGGTGCCAAGCTGGCAAGGAGTGGAGTTGTGGACTTAATTTGAGGCATCATCTTGACTGGAATAAGGAATACCTACAAACTTGGTGAAGCATTATTTTGGGTGTGTCTGTGATGGTATTTCCAGAGATTAGTGTGTGAGTCTGGGTGGACTAGCTGGGGAAGATCTGCCCTCAATACTGGTGAGCACCATTTAATCATCTGGGGGCCCAGAAAGAACAAATGCAGAAGGTGAATTTGTCTCTCTCTCAGAGCTGGGAGAGGTTTTACTTCTGCTGCCTTGGATATCAGAACTCCAGGCTCACCAGCCTTTGGACTCCAGGACTTAACACCAGGTTTTACCCAGGTCCCGAGGCTTTTGGCCTCAGTTGGAGACTAACACAGCTGGCTGCCCTGATTCTCAATGTAAAAACACGGAAAATTCCTCAATAAATGATGATATGTTCTTTTTGTACATCTGCATTGTTAAAAATAAAATCTCTTGAAATCTTGGCTCTTTGGGCAACTGCATATGCAGTGGTGACCCATAATGGTTTTTGAAGGATCTCATCAAAAGACGTAAGTTGTCCATCACAGTATTTCAGACGACTGCAGTTATAAAGCTGGGTGCACGCAACTACCAACTATAGTGACAGGTGTTTGTACATTTCACTTTTTGACCTATTTCTTTATGAATACGGTTAATCTGCTCATAACTGCTATACCCCTGTGACTGTCCCTAGAATACATGAGCACTTATGCTTACAAAAATATGTAAGTTATTATTGCCTATTTTATCATACAAAGTGGCCTATGAAGTGCTCTGTCATTTTTAAATATGTTTCCCAAATAAAACCCCTTTTAAAATGTAAATCAATGTCTTTTAAATAATTTTTAAAATTATTTTTTCTGGAATTATATTTTTGGGATTTTAATCTTTCAGGATTTTAATGTTCAGAATTATGGCATTTGGGATTTTGTCTTTCAAGATTATGGCTCCAACCCACCTCCCTGAAGCCATCAGATGCCATTGTCTCTTCAAAGACCTTCCAACTTCTGCCCTCAAAGACACTGCTCCATTTTTAGTTTTTGTTGTTGCAGCATCACCTTCCTTCCGGGTACCAACATCTATATCAGTTATCTGTTGCTGCTAACAAATCACCTCAAAACTTACTGGCTTAAAGCAATAATAATCATTTATTATCTCTCATGATTTCTATGGGTCAGGAATACAGGAGCAGCTTGGCTGAGTGGTTCTGGCTCAGGGTCTCTCATGAAGCTGCAGTCAGATGGTGTCTAGCACCATTGAAAATGTTTCTTGACTCATGTATCCAGTTCCCAGGCTAAGAAGCCTTGAACAGCTAAGGGCTAGAATAGTCAGGGCTTCTCAGGCATCTTTATGTAGCCTCTCCATGTAATTTCTGCAGCATGGGAAGAAGGGCTCCCAAGGCACGTGTTTCAAGAGAGAGCCAGATAGAAGTCATATGCTTTTCATGACCTGTCTCAGAAGTCACATAGCATCACATCTGCCACACTCTATTGGTGAGAATAGTCACAAGCCCAGCCCGGATACAACAGGAGGGAACATAGACTCCATCTCTTGGTGGGGGAAATGAAACATGTCATAGCGCGTGCACGCACACACACACACACACACACACACAGCCTCATTCCTTGGTATCCATGGGGAATTGGTTCCTTCCTTAGACACTAAAATCCAAAGATGCTCAAGTCCCTGATATAAAATGATGTAGAATTTATAGACTTTCCATATAACACACACATCCTCCCATGTACTTTAAATAGTCTCTGATTACCTGTAATACCTAATATAATATAAATGCTGTATAAATAGTTGTTATTCCATATTGTTTAGGAAATAATGACAAGAAAAGATATGGGGAACCTATAGGTATGGAGGGCTAAGTGTCTATATATAGTCATTTTTGGGAGATGTAATCTGAAATAAACACTCAGCACCCAGCATCTAGTGGGTCTTTGATGATTACTTGTTGCTCGTTTGTTGTTTTACTGACTTTGTGGCTTAATAATAATGAAAGTGGTAGTAAAAGTAGTAATGATAATAATAACTACAACAACCATTCATTAAGCTCTTATTACTCTGTGAAGGACTTGTTTTAAAATTTCCCTTTTGATTGAAGTGTAACTTGTTGCAATAAAGCTCACAAAACTAAAGTGTATATCTCAATTAATTTTTATGTATGTTTAAAACATGTAACCAAAGCTAGAGCCAGACATAGGACATTTGCAATACCCCATAAGGTTCCTGTACACCCCCTCACTGCCAACCTCCCTTCCTCCTCCCAGGTAAACACTTTTCTCATTTCTCTCCCCATAGACTAGTTTGCCTGTTCTTGAACTTCATATAAATGAATCATAGTATATGAACTCTTTTTGTCTGACTCCTCTACTGTGCAAAGTACTTTATGTTCATTATCTCACTTAATTCCTGCAACAACCTTATGAGATAATCAACAATTCACGCGCTGGCTATATGCTGCCCAAGTGCATTTCGTTTAGACTGCCCAATATTTGTAAATGTTTGAGTCTGACTACTTTTAGGATTAGAATTGAATGCAGTCTCTAGTACTTGTTATATTATAGCCAGGCAATGTTATTTACCTTACTTTCCTGGCACCTACAGGCATTGGGTTTACATACTCTAAGGGGAGCATTATTATTGTCTCTAGCACCTGAAAAAATAGTTGTTCACCAGGGGTGAACCATTTGCATAAAACCTCATATCACAGAAATGGCAGAAGTGGGATTTGAACTCAGGTCTGTCTTCCTACCGCACTCCTAAGTTGGGATCAGAAAAGACAAATTTGTCCCCAAATTCTATCGCTTTGAAGTCTGAATGCCTTTGTCTGCACACCCTCCTCTGCAACTTCACGCCTCTGCTTAGCCCAGGGGCAGTGCAGGGGCTATTGCAGCCAGCCTCACCCTGACTCCAGGCCAGCCTCTGATGCTCACCAAAACACCTCTGAACTCCCATCTGATCCTGCCAGTACCAAACACGTTCCCCGTTTCTTGCTTCTGTATCTTTGCTCACACTGTTTTTTCCCGCCTGGAATGCCCAACCCTACTTAGTCATCCTTCAACGCTCAACTAAAAATGCTGCTTTCTACTTGTTGCTCCCACATGCCCTGGCCAAACACTTCTTTTTCTTCTCAGGACACAAAGACTCAGTTTTTGTAATCTGTACTTCAATTACCAAATGATATATCAAATTAACCCCAAGTGACTTTTACGAATGTAACCGAAGTATCTGTCCCATAAAAGGCTATTTCATTTATTTAATCTCTGCTAAATGTATCACTACTTTTTAATTGATTCTTAAGGAAGAGAGATGAGAAGAATCTGTACTACCCCCACTGGGTTCCAAATGAACAAGCAGTCAGAAGTTTATTACTTCCAGATACCCCACTTGCTTTCTAGATATCCTATAGGGTTTCAATTCCATCACAGCAATGCTTACTGAGCATCCCTGGGCTTGATCATATAGCTTGGGTGTCTGGGAACAAAAAGACGAGGCTGCATCTCTGGGCTAGGATGGGTTGGAGTCTGGTTGCGGGTGCCTGTGGAGACAATGGCAGGGTGGAGTGGCAGCTGGTTTGCGGGTATCTGGGGATGCTATTAGAGTTCAGGGTTGTTGAATCCAGCCCTATCTCTTCTTTTTTTGGATCTTGGGATAGTTATTAACTTCTCTGGGCTCCAGTTTCCTTATTTGAAAAATGCATATTCCAGGTAACTTTATGAGTTTTTGGACCTCGGGCAAATATAATTGGATTTTTCTTATCATCCATGCTTTGAAAATTGGCTCAGAAGTTTGAGATGCAAAATTATATTTTCTTATAGCAGTATTCAGATAATAAAAGTAATAGATGTTATCTTCTATTGGACATTTACTATGTGCCAACCCTGTGCCAGGCAGGCTTATTATATGCATTATCTCATTTATTCTCACTACGACCATGGTCATCACCACTTGACAGAGGAGGAGAAAGCTCAAAGAGGCACTGATTTGCTTGATGTCACATGGTTGGTGAGCTACTAAGTTTTTTTTTTTTTTTTGAGACAGGTTCTTACTCTTTCACCTAGGCTGGAGTGCAGTGGTGTGATCATGGCTCACTGTAGTGTCAAACTCCCAGGTTCAAGGGCTCCTCCCACCTCAGCCTCCCAAGTAGCTGGGGCTAGAGGTACATACCACCAGGCCCAGCTAATTTTTGTACTTTTTTTTTTTTTTATAGAGACTGGGTTTCACTATGTTGACCAGGCTGGTCTTGAACTCCTGGGCTCAAGTGATCTGCCCACCTTGGCCTCCCAAAGTGCTGGAATTAGAGGTGGGAGCCACTGTTCCCGGTCAAGTTACTGACATTTGACTGAGCAAATGATTGGTAAAATAATGGGTGTCATATCTATTTCCTGTTTCTGCTCAGCATCTCCCCCTTGCTCCTTTGCCTGTTGATAGCAAATCTAGCCTATTTGATCAAAGGCAAAGTCAATCATAGTGCTCCATGCTGCTGACCTCGGGCTTGGCCCAGGAGGGTGCACATGGTATAAACTAGGCAAATTAGAGTCCTTCCTGGGATCTTTCAGATTAAAGCCTGAGGGAGAGTGCTCCTCTTGCTTGGATCATGGCTTCAGGGGAGGGGCTGTAGATGGTCATGTTGTCTCTTACAATTTAGGGAAAAGAGCAGAGGTGGAGAGAGAGAGAGAGAGAGAGAGAGAGAGAGAGAGAGAGTCAATCCTGAGTAACGGTGTCCCTGGTTCAGCTCCTGTGCTGGCCCCTGGAATATGCTGCAGACACTGTCCTTTGAAATTGTAGGAGTCAGCTAGGGCTGCCATAATAACAAAATATCACAGACTGGTGGCTTAAACAACAGAAATGTATTTTCTCACAACTCTGGAGACTGGAAAGCCTAAGATCCGGGTGCCAGCATGGTTGATTTCTGGTGAGGGCTCTCTTCCTGGCTTGCAGACAACTGCCTTCTCTCTGTGTGCCCACATGGTGGAGAGAGAGGGCTCTGATGTCTTTTCTGCCCCATATAAGGACACCAGCTTTCTTGGATTAGGGCGCCAATCTCATGACTTTATTTAATCTTTACTACTTCACAGACCCCATCTTCAAATCGAGTCACGGTAGGGGTTAGGGCTTCAACATATGACTTGGGGTGGGGTGGTGGAGGACAGAAACTTTCTGTCTGTAACGGGATGAAGGGCTATTTACTTCAAGCTGCTGGGAGCTGCTGGCAAGAAGCCCTGAGCTGCCCGTCTCCTATGGTAACTCAGCTGAGGAGAGCTGCCTTGTCTAAGGTCACACCCTCCTTTATGGTGTGGGGTATACAGACCTGGCATTCCTGCCTCAACTCAGGGCAGCCAACCAACATGGGGAGATGAAAACTTGGCACCATCACCCCAGCTTCAGAACTCCCCTGGGGTAGGTGGGGACTCTGCTGAGTGATGCAGTTTCAACCTCAAGTCCTCCCTTCGCCTAACCCTGCTTCCTTGCTTTCTGCAGGCTCTCCTTAATGAGCTAACGTCCTCCACAGGAATGTTCGTCTGCGGGGTTGCTTCCTGGGAACCAGCCTGTCCCGGGGTTCCTGAAGCTGCTCTGCTTCTTCGTTGTCCCCTTCAGTTCTCTGAGCCACTCCAGCAATATATTCTCATTTTTTGTTAAAGGTCTTTTGAGTTTACGTTTTGTCACTTCTAAACACTTCTGAAAAATTCCTGATGACTTCAATGAGGAAACTGCTGCCTCTCTCACTCTAGCGGGGCCCACTGAAGAGGGCTAGTGGGATCTGGGAGTGAGGGGTGAGGAAGACAGTGCCATGAGTAGATGGCCTGGTGGCAGCAGTACCAGTGGGAGTCAAGCTGCTGCCCAGTACATGGGATTGAGCTTCCCGGTGCATGGGGTAGAGCTGCCCGGTGCATGGGGTTGAGCTGCCCAGTGCTTGGGGTAGAGCTTCCCAGTGCATGAGGTAGAGCTTCCCGGTGCATGGAGTAGAGCTTCCCAGTGCTTGGGGTAGAGTTTCCCAGTGCATGGAGTAGATCTTCCCAGTGCATGGGGTAGAGCTTTCTAGTGCATGGGGTAGAGCTTCCCGGTGCATGGGGTAGAGCTTCCCGGTGCATGGGGTAGAGCTTCCCAGTGCTTGGGGTAGAGTTTCCCAGTGCATGGAGTAGAGCTTCCCAGTGCATGAGGTAGAGCTTCCCGGTGCATGGAGTAGAGCTTCCCGGTGCTTGGGGTAGAGTTTCCCAGTGCATGGGGTAGAGCTTCCCAGTACATGAGGTAGAGCTTCCCGGTGCATGGAGTAGAGCTTCCCGGTGAATGGGGTAGAGCTTCCCAGTGCATAGAGTAGAGCTTCCCGGTGCTTGGGGTAGAGTTTCCCGGTGCATGGAGTAGAGCTTCCCAGTGCGTGGGGTAGAGCTTCCCAGTGCATGGGGTAGAGCTTCGCAGTACGTGTGGTAGAGCTTCCCGGTGCATGGGGTAGAGCTTCCCAGTGCTTGGGGTAGAGTTTCCCAGTGCATGGAGCAGAGCTTCCCAGTGCTTGGGGTAGAGTTTCCCAGTGCATGGAGCAGAGCTTCCCAGTGCTTGGGGTAGAGTTTCCCAGTGCATGGAGTAGAGCTTCCCAGTGCATGAGGTAGAGCTTCCCGGTGCATGGAGTAGAGCTTCCCGGTGCTTGGGGTAGAGTTTCCAGGTGCATGGGGTAGAGCTTCCCGGTGCATGGGGTAGAGCTTCCCAGTACGTGTGGTAGAGCTTCCCAGTACGTGTGTTAGAGCTTCCCGGGGCATGGGGTAGTGCTGGCTGGTGCATAGGGTAGAGCCTCCCGGTGTATGGGGTAGAGCTTCCTAGTGCATGGGATAGAGCTGCCCAGTGCATGGGGTAGAGCTGCCCAGTGCATGGGGTAGAGCTTCCCGGTGCATGGGGTAGAGCTGCCCAGTGCATGGGGTAGAGCTGCCCAGTACATGGGGTTGAGCTGCCCAGTGCACAGGGCTGAGCTGCCTAGCATGTGAAGTCTCAATTGCTAGTTTCTATGAACAGCACTTGTCTGAAGCTCTGTGCCGCCCAGAGTCCAGCCTGCCCCATCTTCTACTTCTCTCTCTTCATGCCTCACCTTGCCCCTCCTTTGGCTCTGGGATACTTCCTTGTCTTTGCCTTTCTTCTCCCTCTTTTTCAGCCTCGCATTTACCTACCCCTCACTTACATGTCAGTATTCTCCAGATTCTGCTTACAGGTCTCTTCTCTTCTTCTATTTATTCTCTCTGATTGAATTTCCCAGTGACTTCAATGCCACTTTTTGCTAATACTCCCAATTCTGTATCTCTAGCCTACATCTTCCCTAAATTCCTAAGCTATACATCTTTGCTGCTCGGAGTTTCCACCTGGAATTGAACAGTGTTGTGGGTTGTATCATTTTCCCCAAAATATGTTGCATTCTACCTCTCAGTACCTCAGAATGTGACTTCATTCAGAAATGGGGTCTTTACAGAAGCAATCAAATTATAAAAAGATTATTAAGGTGCACCCTAATCCAATATGTCGGGTATTCTTATAAAAAAGGGGAAATTTGAACACAGACACAGACACACACACACACAGACACACGCACGCAGCATAGAATATGAAAGCAGAGATTGGATGATGTGGCAGGGTCCAAGGAATGCCAAAAATTGTCAGCAAACCACCAGAAGCTAGGAGAGAGGTCTGGAACAGATTTCCCCTCACAGCACTCAACCAGCCCTGACAACACTGTGATCTGGGACTTCCAGCCCCCAGAACTGAGATAACACATTTCTGTTGTTTACACCACTCAGTTTATGGTACTTTGTTACAGCACTCCTAGCAAATTAATACAGATAGCCTAAGCAAATATCCAAATCTGATCGCCTATAGAAAAGTAAAATGGTACTGTTAGTTTATTGTTTGTGAAGATGCTGTTTAACCTGATAGTGGAAAAATAGTTACTAATGTTTACCTGTGTGTAATGTACACATTTGTATCAGTCAGGAAAACTGCTTAAGGCATTACATGCGGGAAGAAATTAATACAGAAAACTTGATGTTTAGAACATATTTGAAAGAGCTGGAAGAGTGAAGATCAGGAAGAACTGCTGATGGCCTCAGAAAATCAAAAAGTTGCTAAAAAAACTCTCCACCAATGATTTCAGCTGCCTGAAGTACTGATGTGGGTGATTCCTAGGAGGACCTACGGAAACCACTTGTAAAATCTTCTGCCCTCCAATGTCTGAGTACTAATAATGGCTTGTTCCTCTTCCACCTTCCAAATCTCATGAGAATGCTTCTTACTGGCGGAATAAAAATCAGAACCCTGCTGGCAGAGGAATCTGGGAAAATGTAGTCTTTGGTTTCCAGCTCCTGGTGACACTAGAAGAGCTAAAAAGAGCTGGCATCGTTCTGAGTGCTGATATTCAGTACACAGCACAAAATGCATTTGGAGGTTTTAAGGGGATAACATTTATGAATTTTCTTTGAAAAGTAAACTGTGCCATGCGAATACAAGATGTTTTATAGATGGAGAGGGTTTATCATCATAGAACATTTTAATAAAACAATTCATTATTTATGAGTAAAAAATCCAGACACTGGCACACTCCAGAGCTATTGCAGGTTCAGTTCCAGACCACTGCAATAAAGTGGATATTTTGATAAAATGAGTCACACAATGTTTTTTTGGTTTCCTAGTGCATATAAAAATTATGTTTACACTATACTGTAGTCTATTAAGTATGCAACAGCATTAGGTCTAAAAAGCAGTGTATGTACCTTAATTTAAAAATACCTTTTTAGCCAGGTATGGTGGTATGTGCCTGTAGTTCCAGTTACTCAGGAGGCTGAGGCAGGAGGATTCCTTGAGCCCAGGAATTCCAGGCTGTAGTGAGCCATGATCATGCCACTGCACTCCAGCCTGAGTGACAGAGAAAGGCTGTGTCAAACAACAACAACAATAACACCTCCTCCCCCGAAAAAACTACGAAAAACCTCCCCCAAAATACAAACAAACGAAAAACATTTTTTGCTGAAACATGCTATCACCTGAGCCTCCCAGTTAGTTTCAGTCTTTTTGCTGGTGGTGGGGGTGTCTTGACTTGATGTTGATATCTGTTGACTAATCAGGGTGGTGGTTGCTGAAAGCTGGGGTAACTGTGGCAGTTTCTTGAACTCAGACAACACTGAAAGATTTCTCTGTAGCATGTGATGCTGTTTGATAGCATTTTACCCACAGTAGAACTTCTTTCAAAATTGGAGTCAATTCTCCCAAACCCTGCTGCTGCTTTATCAACTAAGCTTATGTAATATTCTGAATCCTTTTTTGTCATTTCAACAATGTTCACCAGGAGTAACTTCCATCTCAGAAGACCTCTTTCTTTGCTCATCCACAGGGAGCAACTAGTTATCCATTCAAGTTTTAAGTTTTATTATGAGATTGCAGCAATTTGGTCACATCTACAGGCTCCACTTCCAATTCTAGTTCTTTTGCTCTTTCTACTGCCTGTGCGGTTCCTTCCTCCACTGAAGTCTTGAATGCCACAGAGTCATCCCAGAAGGTTGGAGTCAGCTCCTTCCAAACTCTTAGTAATGTTGATATTTTGGCTTCCTCCCATGAATCATAAATGTTCTTAATGGCATCTAGAATGGTGAATCCTTTCCAGAAGGTTTTCCATTGACTTTGCCCAGCTCCATGAGAGAAATCATTATGTACGGCAGCTATAGCCTTATGAAATGTGTTTCTTAAATTATAAGACTTGAAAGTCAAAATTGCTCCTTGAGTCTGGGCATGGTGGCTCACGCCTGTAATCCCAGCACTTTGGGAGCCTGAGGCAGGTGAATCACCTGAGGTCAGGAGTTTGAGATCAGCCTGGCCAACCTGGTGAAACCCCATCTCTACTAAAAATACAAAAAAATTAGCTGGGCATGGTGGCAGATGTGGAGGTTGCAGTGAGCCGAAATCATGCCATTGCACTCCAGCCTGGGCAACAAGAGCAAAACTCTGTCTCAAAAAAAAAAAAAAAAAAAAAAAAAATGCTCCTTGATCCATGGGCTGCAGAATGAATGTGTTAGCAGGCATGAAAACAACATTCATCTTTTTCTTTTTGTACATCTCCCTCAGAGTTCTTGGGTAGTCAGGTGTGTTGTCAATGAGCAGGAATATTTTCAAAGGGATCTTTTCTTCTGTGTAGCAGGTCTCAACAGTGGGCTTAAAATATTCAGTAAATCATGCCATAAATAGATGTGCTGTCATCAGGCTCTGTTTTTCCATTTATAGAGCACAGGCAGAGTAGATTCAGTGGAACTTTGTTTTTCATGAATGATTTCTTTTTTCTTTTTTTTATTGACACGATACTTGTACATATTTATAGGATACAGAGTGAAATTTTGATAAATGCATACAATGTGTAATGACCAAATCAGTGTAATTAGCTTATCCACTACCTCAAACATTTATCATTTCTTTGTGTTGTTCAAAATCCTCTCTTCTAGCTTTTGATAACTTATTGTTAACCATATTTACGCTACAGTGCTATAGACACTAGAACTCCTTCTATCTAGCTGTAATTTCATATCCATTAACCAGTCTCTCTATATCCTCCCTTCTTCCCTGTTCTTCCCAGCCTCTAATAAACAGAGTTCTGCTTTTTACATCTATGAGGATTTAGCATAATTCCCAAGGGCACTAGGATTTTCAGAATGGTAAATGAACTTTGGCTTCAACTTAAAGTTAACAGCTGCATTAGTCCCTAATAAGAGAGTTGGCCTGTCCTTTGAAGCTTTGAAGCCAGGCATTGACTTTCTCTAGCCATGAAAGTCCTAGATGGCATCTTTTCCCATCTGTTGAATCTACATTGAAAGTCTGTTGTTTAGCTAGATCTTCTGGATAACTTGCTTCATCTTCGCCATCAGCACTTGCTGCTTCACTTTGTACTTTTATGTTATGGAGATGGCCTCTTTCCTTAAACCTCAAGATCCATGTGAAGCTAGCTCTGCTAGCTTCAAACTTTTCTTCTGTAGCTTCCTCACTTCTCTCAGCCTTCATAGAATTGAAGAGAGTTAGAGCTTTGCTCTGGATTTGGCTTTGGCTTAAGGGTATGTTGTGGCTGGTTTGATTTTCTATCCAGACCACTCAAACTTTTCTATATCAGCAGTAAGGCTTTCTCATCATTTGTGTGTTCACTGGAGTAGCGCTTTCAATTTCCTTTAACAATATATCCTTTGTGTTTAAAACTTGGCTACTTGTTTGGCAGAAGAGGCCCAGCTTTCAGCCTATCTCAGATTTCAACATGCCTTCCTCACTAAGCCTAATCATTTCTAGCTTTTGATTTAAAGTGAGAGACATGCAACTCTTCTTTTCACTTGAACACATAGAGTCCATTGTAGGATTACTAATTGGCCTAATATCAATATTGTTGTGTTTTAGGGAATAGGAAGGACCAAGGAGAGGGAGAGAGACAGGAAAACAATTGGTTAGTGGAGCAGTCAGAACTGACATGACATTTACCAATTAAGTTCATCATCTTATATGGGCATGGTTCATAGTGTCCCCAAACAATTACAATAACATCGAAGATCACTGATCACAGATCACCATAACAGACATAATCATAATGAAAATATTTGAAATATTACAAGAATTACCCAAATGTGGCACAGAGACATGAAGTGAACACATGCTGTTGGAGAAATGGCACCAATAAACTTGCCACAGACCTTTGATTTGTAAAAACACAATATGTGCCAAGTACATGAAAGCAAAGCCCAATAAAATAAAGTATGCATATAATTGACACTAAACTATTTTTGTGTTCATTTTCTGAATAATTATTTCAAAACTCTGGTTTTAAGTGAGTGAATATGTTTATGCACATCCGTCAATGAGTCCCCATTCATCCTGTGATGAGTTTGTATGTGCAATTTTATGCCTTCTCTGTGTTTGTATGTGAGTCTATGGGTGAGGAGGCCTCTGTCTGTGGGTATGCATGTAACCCTGGGCTTAGGCTGGGGAGTGTGCTCAAAAATAGATTCTATTAGCAAATCTGTCCTAGCTATTCCTGCAGCACCTTCAGAATCCAGACCAGACCCCTTCACCTCTCTCCTGCTTCCTCTTGTTCTCTTTCTCCTACATCCAGTTCTATATCCCAAACATCTATGTCCTTCTAGAATGACCTCTGCATCCACTGCCTCTCCTCTTGTGCAGGTTTCATCATCTCTCTCCTGGGTGATTGCAATGGCCTCTTCCCTATCACTTTTCCTCCCACCTCCAAACCTGCTCTTTTATTTCTGAGAAAAGTCATCTTTCCTATGTATAAACTGAAGGCCTATTTTATTAATTGCCATTGCTCACTGGATGTAGAAATTAGTCCAGAAGTCAAATGGCTTCAACTAGAATCCCCATTATTACATTACTGCAGTGAACAGAAACTTGCAATTCAAGCCTCATTATTAGATTAGCTGCCAATTGAGGAGGGTTATGCCAACCTGATTTGAGTCTTGACAAAGTGATTTGAGCCTTAGTTGCAGGAGGTGAGGCATCAAGACTTCAAATCTGGTCTTGTCCCTGTTCACTATCCTGGTGGTAGCCCCTACGGGAAGGCACTGAACACTCTGGATGGCAAGGTGGCCCTTCAGTAGCTGGTGCTGAGCCAGGCTGCACAGGAGGACAGGCCTCCTGATTAGAGAACTTTTTTTCTGCTTTGGACTGGTCTTGACTTTTTTGGCTTTGTGACTGTATCTGGAGAGGGCCTTACAGAAAATGAATTCATCCTCCCAGAGCTGGAGGAAGTTATCATGTTTTTGACGCAGCTTCTAAATCATTCCAAATCACCAGAAAAGCAATTATGTCCCACCACTTCTGCAAAGGTCTTGCTTCTTCCTTTCTTCCTTCCTTCCCTTTCCACCATTCTCTTTACTGTGAATTACCTCCATGAGGTCAATCTGTCTGGTGTGATCTTCACTTTATCTCTGGTACAGAGAGCCTGGTACAGAACTGACATTCAGTAGATTTTGTCACGGTGTGAATATGCCAGGCACTGTGCTGATACTGTGATACAAGGTGAATCAGACACAGATCCTGCCCTTGAGGAGGACAGAGACAAGGAAACAAACAATTAAAATGCAGCAAGGTAAGGGCAATATGAGAGGCGAACACAGCGCAGTAAGGGAACTGAGAGGAGTGGAATCAGACTCTCCTGCAGTCAGCAATTATTTCTTGGAAGAGGAGACAACCAAGCTGAGTCTTAAAGGTTGCAGGAGTTTTCTGGGTAGAAACATGGGGAAGGGAGAGAGAATTCTAGGTAGAGAGACTAGCTTGTTCAAAGGCATGCAAGAGGCAGGAAGTACCATGATGTGTGCAGGGAACTGCAAAATGTCTGGAGTGGCCGGAACATAGGGGATGAGGAGGCCAGTGGTGAAGCCTTGGGTCAGAGTCTGTTCCTAGGGGCAGGGCTGCTATGTCTCACCGTGTGGGCTGTTTACTTTATGAGGGTGCCCAGCCAAGGGGGCGAGTGGGGCTAAAATACAGCTCTGGCTCTGTGTGACAAGTGTGTGCTTGTGGTCACATCCTCCCAGAGGAGACGCTGTAATTTACACAAAGGCTCCTGTGGGCTAGCAGCATCTTTGTGGAGGGCCTTGCAGGTCTTGTGAAGGCTGCATCTCTATGTAGGGCAGTGGTTCTCAAGCTTTTCTCATTAGAGTCTCCCGGAAGGCTGCTTAAAACACAGATTGCCGCAGGTCCTCCCTACCCTTAGGGTTTCTGGTTTGTAGGTCTTGGGTGAGGCATGAGATTTTGCATTTCTTTTATGTTCCCAGTGATGCTGATGCTGCTGGTTTAGGAACCACACTCTGATAATTTCTCATCTGGGTAACACGAAGCCACTGGAAAGGGTTAGGTAGGAGAAGCAGAGCCAAGCCACAGGTAAAAGGGGTGTTTTCTAGGATTAAGGTTTCTGATAGCCCTTGTGAACAAGTTAGGGCAGCTGATATATGGAGAGTAGGTACACACTATCCCCCATCTTGTCCTGTCAGGTGAGGTTTAACAGCCCTATTCATTCAAGTGGGACTTCTATCCCAGGGTCTTCCTGTTTAAGGAGATTTTGCCCACAGATGATTTCAGGAATGGCTGTATCATTACATGAAGCTCACTCTTGGAGCATTTAAATAGTGAGTTCCCAAATGATTTAAATGTTTGTTTATGCTTTATTAATTACTCTCTTGAGAAGCTGGGGACAAGAGAAACCTAAAGCTACCAACTAAAAGATGAGTCACACATAGTGATAAAACTTCTTTGAAAACTCTTTTATCAGGTCAATAAATACCCGATTTCAAAATTGTAAGTGTGTGTGTGTGTGTGTGTGTGTGTGTGTGTGTTTGGAGAGGGAGGGGAGAAGGACATGGAGCCACAGAGTGTCAGGACCTCACACACATGAGCAAATGTTTGCTGAATGAGGGTGTGGCACGTGGATAGAGTATGGTGATGGGGAATCCAGGGATGGTCTGAATGAGGGAATCTGGGCTGACAGGAAATTTCCAGGTTATATCTGGCTCCGGGCTGGGGTTTAGAATCTTGGCTTGAGAAGCCAAACCTTCCTGGAGCCCAGTCATCTTTTTGGACCCTGAGTATATTAAACCCATTTATGCCTAGTGTTCCATTATTGGAACGCTAAGCATCTGGGAATTATTTATATCCTACTGCTCAAGGTCATTGCCATGGCCTGATTTTTCACACATGTCTGTACTTCAAAAAAATTGCAACCTCTGGCATTAATGGGTTAATAGGATGTCCATGAGCATGGAGAGAGAATGGCTGTACCCTTTCTTCCCTTGGGGGCTCAGGCCCAGCTTGCCCTTAGGTTGGGGGCTGGAGCTCAGAGGTGGTAGGTGGTAAAGGGGGTCTATCTTTATTTTCTAGTTGGAATATAGTCTCCAGGATAAACTAGCTTTGGGACAGAGGTGGGGAGAATGGGTGCCGGAAAAACATCCAACCTGATTACGTTTTGCTTGTTCCTAGACTTAGTTAGCCCCAGCCTTTCCTGAGACCTGGGACAGGACAGAGGCTCCGGAATCTCTGCTACTCACTGATTGATGTTGTCCATTAGGGAGCCACCTGCTGGCTGAAGGGCTGCCACCCCCAACTAGCTCAACTGTCACCAACCACAGCCTGTCAGCAGCGTGACTGGGAGAAGGAAAGCCTTGTCAAAGGCAGCCAGATTCCGCTTCTTGGTGTCAAGGAGAAAAGGAGAGGGGAGGGGAGTTCACTCAGACGCTGCAATCAAGATCAGGTCGTTCTTAATTAAGACAGCTCCAGGCAGCACATTTCCATAATTTCCCATTAAAGAGGTCCTGATGTATGAGTCATTGTGGGAGCTGTGATTCCCCGAGTCAGCACTGTTCTGTGTCTGAGGCTCCTCAAATCAAAAGGCTAATCAATTTCAATCACCCAGGCTTTCTGATTCCCTAAGAGGTGCCCAGCCCCATGCCAGACTCTGTGCCCAGCCTGGAGAGGGACACAGCAATGGATCTGGCTTTAGTGTCTGCTACCCAGGGAAAAAGCCTTGTTTATTTCCTGACCTTGGGAGAGAGTCATGGATTCAGATGCAAATGGGCAGGGGGCTATTCCAGGTGGGCTCTGGTGCTTTCTGTGATAACAACCAGGAAATAGTGTGGAACTGAGGAAAGAATACTGGATTTGGAGATAGGAGGTCTGAGTTTCATTCAGCAAATCTTTGTTAGAGTCACCTTGTCCAGAAGCTTGGGATTCAAAGATGAATACAAGACAATTAGTGTCCTCAAGAAGCTCTAAGGGCGGGGATAGACTCTGAACCGAAAACTTGAGTTCAGTGTGGTAAGTGCTATATCGGGCAAGCACAAAGCGTTTTGGGAGTGCAGAGGAGGGAGAGCCTAATTGGCTGACGGAGGAGGGGTGGTGGAGCGGTTAAGAAGGTCTCATTTTTGGCTTCCTCAATTATTGTGATCATATAACCTTAAGTGAAACTCAGTTTCCTAATATGTAAAATGGGCATAATATAATTTTCTCAGGGCTGTTGTGAAAATTCTTGAGAGGGTGTATAGAAAGGTCTTGGCGGAACCTTCTTTGTACTTGTTCTTATATTTCCATGGTTGACTTTTTTCTAAGTATGAGCATCTTGAGAGCAGATGTTAACTGTGAGGCTGCCCTGGCATTTGGCACGGCAGACTCGTGTCACTTGTCATCTAGCCCTTTTGTATTGGTGGCATCCTGTGTATGGGGAAAAGACCAACAGACCACACTAGTCCTGACGCGTGTTCCTCTCTTCCCTTCTCAGCGTGGTCGCTCAGGCTGGAAGCAATGACTTCGAGTGTCTAAGACAAGGTAAAGTAATTTTTATTCTTTGGAAGAAGGCATGCAAGTGTGTCATACGATTTTAAAATATTTTTATTCCAAATAGATCTTAATACATGTTTTTAGGTTTGGCATCACTAGTGACCGTGAAACATGAACATTTCTGTTTTGCAGGTGAAAATATATTTACAGATCCTAAGTTACCTAAGATCACGTAGGTATTACATTTTGCAGAGCTAAAATTCAAAGCAATGTCTATGGATCTTGAAGGGCTAAGGTATTTCTGTGAAACCATGCTGAAGTTCACATGTGTAATTTCATGACTTATACACTGATGAATCCCCACCAGTTATCTGCTCATTAATGACCCAATTTTGACTTCACAATAGTTAAAAAATATTACATGCAACATGCCAGTAAGTTCAGTTTGACCTCTGGTTCCAGCAAGATGGCAGATTAGGAATGCATAAAACTTTCCACATAAAAACACCTAGAAATGCTGGGTAAGGTATTATAATAACCACTCAGAATGAATAGCTGAGTTTTCAAGAAAAAAGAGATCCCCTAGAGGCCCAAAGTGAAGAAGGAACTGAAAACCAAAGCAGTAAATACAGAGCTGAGGTTGTAGCTGGGGTGTGTGTGTGTGTGTGTGTGTGTGTGTGTGTGTGTGTGTGTTACTGGTCTTGCTAATTTTGGTTATAACATCCACAGTAGGATGAGAGGACAGTCTTGACCTTGCTTAATGCAGACTATTAGAATTGAGACCCTGGCATGAAACAATATGTTATCTCACCATAAAAATTACAAAATAAATGAAGAAATGATCCATCCAGAATAAAAGTCAGGGGATATAATACAAGGGATAATTAGATATCTAAGAGTTTAAGACACCAAAAATCAATATGAAAAAGAATATATAATAAGGATTTTTAACATTATCAAGATAAAAGAATGAGCAAATTTAAAACAACAAATATATATTTTTTTGTTTTGTTTTTGAGACGGAGTCTCACTCTATTCTATTAGCAAATCTAATAGAATAGAGCATAGAATAGTGTTTCAGGAATAGCTAGGACTCGATTCTATTAGTAAATCTGGCATGCAGTGCAGTGATCTCAGCTCACTGCAACCTCCATCTCCTGGGTTCAAGTGATTCTCCTGCCTCAGCCTCCCGAGCAGCTGGTACTACAGACACGCACCACCATGCCCAGCTAATTTTAGCAGAGACAGGGTTTCACCACGTTGACCAGGATGGTCTCCATTTCTTGACCTTGTGATCCACCCACCTCGGCCTCCCAAAGTGCTGGGATTACAGGCGTGAGCCACCTCTCCCGGCCAACAAATATAATTTTTAGATAAAACTATAATCATTGGAAATTTAAAAAGTCATTGGATTTGTTAAACAGCAAATACAGTTGAAGACCAAATTAGTGAAATGGAAGCAAGATCTGAGGAAATTCCCAAAAAGGAGGACAGAGAGACAGAAGTATGGAAAAATATGTGTGTATATGTGTGTGTGTCTGTGTGTGTATACCAGAGAGTAAGCATAAGAATTTCATATAAATGTTCCTGTCTGTGTGCGTGCACATGCATGTGTGTGTGCATGCATGTTTCTGTGTATGAAGTTCCAAATTCCAAATGCACAGAATACAGAGAATGGGGTAGAGATGGTATTTAAAGAGTTAAAGAGATATTAGCTGATACTCTTCCAGAACTGACAAAAGGCAAGGAACTGCAGATTCAGAAATGCCATGAATCCTGAGACTTACTGCAAAAAAGCCTTATATTAGAGGGGCTGCAGAGCTGTGAGAACAAAAAGAAAATCATAACAGCAACGAGAGAAAAAAGACAAATTGCTAATAAAAGGACACTAGATTGACGACAGTCTTCTTAACTGCAACAATAGATTCTAGAAGACAATGAAAGACTATTTTCAAGAGCTGAGGCAAAATAACTGTCAACTGAGAATTCTGTTCCATTATCACTCAAGAGTGAAGGTTAAGTAAAAGCATTTTTAGATGAGGACTGTATAAATTACCACTAACTGACCCTTCCTTAAAGAACTAGTCAAGAGCACATTTCAGAAAAAAATGAAAACAAACCTAAAAGGAAGAAGTGGGATGTAGAAAAATGACAATGAGCAAATAAATCATTACAGTTTTGGGTATATACAAAGGATACATCCCTCCTTACTGTATAAAATGAGAAAAATAACAACCAATTCCTATGGTATACAAATAATACTGGTCAGTGATAACATAAATGATAAGCAAATGTAAAGTTAAAATATATTGTTATTAGTAAGAGCAGTAAAACAATATATATATAAAACTTAGATATTGTTAAAATAAGTATGCATGTTCAAAAATTAAGAGTGACCACTATAAGAACTGATAGATGGTAGGCCTTACAAATCAATAGAGGGTAGAAAGAGAGGGAATAAATAAAACTCAATCCAATGGCAGGCGGGAAAAAAGAAAACAAAAAGAAAAACTAGAGTAAGTAGAAGGCATAAAATAAGAAGGTAGAAACAAATACAAATATATCAATAAATGAAATAATTACAAATGAAACAAACTCACCACTTAAAAAACAGAAGATCTTGGCTGGGCGCGGTGGCTCATGCCTGTAATCCCAGCACTTTGGGAGGCCAAGGCGGGTGGATCACCTGATGTCAGGAGTTTGAGACCAGCCTGGCCAACATGGTGAAACCCTGTCTCTACTCAAAATACAAAAATTAGCCAGGTGTGGTGGTGCACACCTGTAATCCCAGCTACTCAGGAGGCTGAGGCAGGGAGAATTGCTTGAACCCGGGAAGTGGAGGTTGCAGTGGGCCGAGACTGCGCCACTGCACTCCAGCCTGGGCGACAGAGCGAGACTTTATCTCAAAAACAAACAAACAAACAAAAAACCCAGAAGCTCTCAAACTGGCTACAAAGCAAAATGCTATTTAGGGGAGTTATTTCAAAAACATAGGAACTGAGAATGATGAAAATAAAGAAAATAAAAAATAAAAATGGAAAATTAAAAAAAGAAAATATATAAATGAAAATACCAATCATAAGAAAACTAGTATAGATATGTTAGTAAGATAATACAGGTTTTA
Source organism: Gorilla gorilla gorilla (assembly GCF_029281585.2). Taxonomy (NCBI): domain Eukaryota; kingdom Metazoa; phylum Chordata; class Mammalia; order Primates; family Hominidae; genus Gorilla; species Gorilla gorilla. The sequence continues at coordinate 17,408,285 of NC_073233.2, forward strand.
TTTTTGTTAAGTAAAAAGAGGGTTATTAAATAATGATAAAACAATAAAGCAGGAAGCTAAAATAATTATGAATTTTTATGCAGCCTTAAAATACACAGAGCAACACTGGTAGAATCATAAGACAGAATTAACAAGCCTATAATCATAATGGGAGGCTAACATTTTTCTCAGTATTAGTAGACCAAATAGGCAAAATTTAATATGGATATAGGAGATTTGAAGAACAAAATTAATGAGCTTAATTCAATGGAAATATACAGAGCTTTAAACATAATCATTTAAGAATGCAAATTCTTTTCAAGAATACCTGGAACAGTTCTAAAATGTGACCACACACTAAGCCACAAAGTGAAGACTCATTATCAAACAGCTATATTGTCTGTCTCCAATTTAATAAAGTTAGGCATCATTAATGAAAAGGTAACCAGCCAATCCTTCATGCATTTGTAAACTTTAAAAATTCCAAGTAATTTATGACTCAAAGAAAAAATAATTATTGAGATGAGAAATGTTTTTAGAACTGAATGACCAAAACAAAACGAAATAAACAAGAAAACAAAACTCTACAACTCACTAGACGTGAGATACAAGTGAAACGTACTTAGGGGAAATGTATACCCTTAAAATTTATGAAATATTAGAGAGAGGAAGACTGAAAAGTAATGAGTTAAGTGTCCACTGCAAGAAATTTGAAAAAGAACTAAATAAATCTAAAAAAAAAGAACATAATAAAGACCTGAAAATATATCGTAAACAAACAAACAAAGAGAATATCTGTAAAACTAAAGCTGGTTCTTTGAAAAAGCTAATCAGATAGATGCACTTCTAATAAGATTTAATCAGAAAAACAAGAGCTAAGTCTCAAATATATATTAGAAGGAAAATGAGATTTTAACTTTAAAAATCATGAAGAAGACTATTAGCAACATCATTCCAATGAGTCAAGCAGCTTCCAGGCATCATTGACTACTGCAGTAGTTACAAGGGTTTATCACCCAGCCATAGATTTGGTTGATAAAGACAAAACAAGCCTACAGTTTACTACTTACGTAGATAGCAAAAGCACGATCAGTATGGTGTCAGCTCCCTATGTACCTTGTCCCCAGGATGACACCAAAATGAAAGGGTCCAGATGACAGATGATATGAGCAGTAGGTTGCTCTGTTATGGGGGAACCAATTCTAGACTATAGATAAGCAGTTTTATAATGTGTGGCTGTACTCTAGCAGGGAGGGGGATGATTAAGGTTGAAAGCTCATGCTTCATCAGAACTAGGCAGGCAGATAAGAAACTGACTCATGACAACCTCTTGCAAAATAGGGAGTATTTGTCTGCCATGCTATGTATGTTCTTGGGAGGATGGCAGGGTGCTCTGCAAAGATTTAGGTCAAACTGTGGTCACACTTTGCCTATGTGACTTAGATGAATCTGTCCAAAACCATAATGGTGGCATGCTAGATGTATTTTATTCTCTTTGTCGAGATTGTAAATGGGAGTTCATTCATGATTTGGCTCTCTGCTTGCCTAATGTTGGTGTAAAGGAATGCTTGTGATTTTGCATATTAATTTTGTATCCTGAGACTTTGCTGAAGTTGCTTGTAAGTTTGAGGAGTTTTGGGACTGAGATGATGGAGCAGAACATAGACCTCAGAAATAACACCACACATCTACAACCTAAAATGCACATGAGAAAGTACACTTAAGATAATTTTGAAGAAGAAGCAGATTTGGGGGAAGGTGGTAGGATACTTCCAGACTTTTCATAAAGGCAGTGTGACTGGGAGAGGGATAGACAAGTAGACGAATGGAACAAAATAACAGAGCCCAGAAACAACCTCGTGTATATATGGAGTCTTAAAATATGGCAAAGGGGCCTTATGAATTAGTGAAGATAGGGAGGGCTAATCAATAATCTAATGGCTATCTGTATGGAAAAAATAAAATTATATTCCTACCTTTCACCTAATACCTGGAATAAAATATACTCCAGATAGGCTAAAGACGAAAAGCAAAACTATGCAACTTTTGGAAGAAAGTATAAGAGATTATGTTTATGGCAATAAGTTAGGAAAGACTTTAAGTTATAAAAAGCAAAATCAGCAAAAGATTGACAATGTTGACTACCTTCAAATTGAAAGCCACCACCATAAATCAAGGGAAATGACCAGACCCAGATTAGGAGATTTCTTTCCAGTCAAACAAGAATGAGTGTTCAGTATACCTAAAGGACTCATTTACATTATCAAGAAAAAGCAAAAGCCTGAAAATCAGGCAAACAATATGAGCAGACAATTTACAAATGACCAACAAATATATTAAAAGATGCTCCTGCTCAGCCTCATTGGAAAAAGTTATAAATCAGATCACACCAAGTTTTGGAGAAAATGTGAAGAAATAGGAACTCATACACAAATGTGTGGGGGTACAGGTTGATACAGGTCTTTTGGGGAGCAGTTTACAAAGACTATAAAGCTGAGGATGCACGTTGTGTCAGCTAGGGCCCTGGCAGAAACAGTTGGCACCCTCAAATTTGATAATTTGAGGGCAGTTTAATAATAGGACTATTTAGAAAGATATGGACAAGTTACAGGAAAAGCACAAGGGATGGGGCAGTACCCAGGAATTAGTGTCAGTGGGACCTGACCACCCTTAGGCCTGAAGGGCAAAGCTGCCGGAGCAGTTACTGGAACCTGGAGACAGAGAGGGCTGTGACCCTCAGTAGAGGGGCCTCACCAGCCTGCACTGATCCCATGGGGAGGAAACTGGGGAAATAAGTACCCTGATCGCACTTTCTTCCACCTTCCAACTTCCCATTGGTCTTCTGCATTGGCTCAACACAAGGGACAGAAGGCAAGGGAGCCGGCTGGTTAGTCCACACTATGCAGCTCTGGGGGCCCAGAGCAGGATGGGAATGAATGGAAAGTGGACTCTGGAAGGGTGAATGGAAGATAATTTATCATATTCCCACCTGTTGACCAGCTATTCCTCAAAGGAACATGCCCTAGAGAAACTCATATATTTGTGCACAAGGAGATGTATAAAGATGTTGAATGTAGCACTGTGAATAACAGAGAAAAGTGGAAACAACTGAATTGTCTCTCATCATGTTGTTACATAACTGTTAACGTAAGCTGTGGTTTATTCATAAAATGGAATGTCATGTGCAATGAAAGTGAATGAACTAGATATACATGTGTCAATAACTATACATCTCAAAAACATAATACTGAGTGGAAAAATGTGGCCAAAAGACACATGTGATATGACAGTATTTATGGAAAAACGGTACAAGCCTGTAGCAAATTGTATAGGTTTGTAGTGATGTGCAAAAACGTGAATAGGAAGGAAACACTCCAACTTTAAGAAATGACAACCTGTGGAGAAGCAGGGAAGAAAAAGAGATAGGGATATTTTAGCTGTATATTTTTTATTTTTTTTAAAAGATGAGCGGAAACAAATATGGCAAATGTTAACATCTGTTTAATGTCAGTGATGGGTACATAAGCAAGTTATTTACTATTTAGTCATATTGTCTGTATGTTTGAAATATCTCATAATTAAACATTTAAAAACAAGAATGAGGGAAAGGGGTGGATGATTTGAGAGACATTTAAAGCATTAAAAAGGAGCAAAATGTCTGTTACCTAAAGCAGGATTTGACAAAGTTTTTTCTGTAAGGAATAAATCTTTTTGGCTTTGTGGGCTACACAGCCTCTCACAACGACTCAACTCTGCTGCTGCCACTGGCAACATATAAGTGAATGGATATGGCTGTGCTCTAATAAGGCTTTATTTACAAACCCAAGTGGCCAGTTGGATTTGGCCTATAGGCCATAGTTTGCTCACCCCTGATCTAGAGAATCTTCTTGTCAGGTATACTTCTTTCCCCCCAAAGTGTGTTTTATTTTTTGTTTTTATTTTAATTTTATTTTTTTGAGATCGAGTCTCGCTCTATTGCCCAGGCTGGAGTGCGGTGGCATGATCTCGGCTCACTGCAACTTCCGCCTCCCAGGTTCAAGCCATTCTACTGCCTCAGCCTCCCAAGTAGCTGGGACTACAGATGTGCACCACCACACCCAGCTAATTTTTGTATTTTGAGTGGAGACAGGGTTTCACCATGTTGGCATGTTGTCCAGGCTGGTCTTGAACTCCTGACCTCAAGTGGTCCACCCACCTCAGCCTCCCAATGTGCTGGGATTACAGGTGTGAGCCACCGCACCTGGCCCAAAATGTGTTTTAAATAAAGTTCTGTGGTGTAGCTGTACTCCACATTAACCAACAGCATTTTTGTTGTTTAGACCTCTTACTACCGGTCAAGGTATACAGCTGAAGAGCCGGCCCTCGTCTGCTTCCATTTTTGTTTTGCTGTGGGCATTAGAGGTCTTTCTAAGCTTCACTTAAGCTTGTTTGTGTGCATACTTTGGAAGAGCTGAAAGTGCTACAACCCTAGAGGTACTGTTAACTGGAGCCAAGCAGAATGATCGAAACAACAAAGGATTAGCAGACATTTTTGAAACACGCAGGAATCATTAGTAGAGGCGGTTGCAACTTGGAGATCTGGCGTGTTGATGGGATTATCTAGTTGGTTTCATTTTATGGGCCTAACTAGAGGCACCTTAGTGTAGCGGTTAGGGACTTGGACTCTGGGGCTCAGAACAGCACTCATCTCAAAGGAAACCCAAGCCTGTGTCAGTCATCTAGTGCAGCATAGCAAGTCACACCAGAGCAGTGGCTTCAAAACAGTTACTTTTCTCTCAAACCTAGGAGTAGATGGTTCAGGTAGGCTCTCTCTTGGTTTTAATGGGGGCTGGGGTCATCTTGCAGCCTTCCTCTAAGTCTGGGCCAGGCCTGGGAACACTCAAGCAACTGGTGGCTGGAACAACAGACAGCCCTCTCTCTCCACGTGGACTTCCTGCCGCCTGCCTCAGACTAGTCGAGGTGTTTACCCTGAAGTCAGGGGGTGTCGTTCTTGCCACATTCAACTGAATTCCCTGCAGCAGTCAGAGAGGCTGTGAAGATGAACACAGGTGTAACATACATGTCAATAAATGTAAAGTTCTTCAAGCCAGTGCTTGGCACAAAGTAAGTGCCATGTGTAAGTGTTTGTTAATAAAATAAAAGAAAAAAGAGGGCAGGTACAGTGGCTTATACCTGTAATCCCAATGCTTTGGGAGGCCAAGGTGGGAGGATTGCTTGAAACCTGGAGTCTGAGACCAGCCTGGGCAACATAGCGAAACGGTCTCTACGAATAATATAAAAACTAGCCAGGTGTCGTGGCACACACTTGTAGTCTCAGCTACTTGGGAGGCTGAGGTGGAAGGACTGCTTGAGCCCAGGAGTTTGAGGCGCCAGCGCACCGTGATAGCACCACAGCACTGCAGTCTGGGCGAGAGAGAGTGAGAGAGAGAGTGAGAGCGAGAGAGAGATTGATTCCTGAGTTTTCTTTTTCTTTCCTTTTCCCTTTCCTTTCGCTTCCCCTTTCCCCTTCCCCCTACCCCCTTCCCCCTTCTCCCTTCCCCTTCCTTCTTTCTTTTTCTTTTTCTTTTCTTTCATCTGTCTTACTATGTTGCCTAGCCTTGTCTCAAGCTCCTGGGCTCAAGGGATCCTCCTACCTCAGTCTCTCAAGTAATTAGCATTACAGGCGTGTGCCACTGTGCTAGGCTTAATTCTTGAATTTTCCAGCTTGAGACTTAAATACTTACAAATAGACACGGCCTTTCTAGCTAGTCCATGGAGGGGAACCTGACTCCTCCCAGACTCCACCTGCTGCCACTGCTCATGCCTTTCTTTTCACAGCTCTTTCCTTTGCTCCACAGAGATCTGCCAACAGCCTATCTGTACCTATGTATCATCAACCATTTGGACTTGCTTTGAACTTACTCTCTCAGTTACTCAGCAATCATGGACAGAGCTCCTCCTATGAGCAGGCCATCGTTAAAGGTGCCAGAGATAGGGAGTGAAGACGTCATCTGCATCTTCTGCCAGCATCTGTGAGTCTGTGGCAGGCCAGCTTGTTAGCTTACAGATAGATAAAAATCTCAGGCCATTCACGGTTGACTCCATGCAGTAGGATATTTAGGATTCTATAAAAACTGACAAGATGAGTATATGTGTGTGTATAGGGGAAGAGGGTGAGATTTAGAGGAAGGACAATGGATGTGGCATGAGGATGTGTGTGTACATTCGGTGGGGGGCTATCAGAGGAGGCACCATAGGAGAAGTGGTACTTGAGCTGGGGCTCAAAGGTGGCAGGCGCTTTCCAGGCAAACTCCGCAGGGAAGGGCATTTCCAGCAGAAGAACAGAACATATGAGGGCTCAGAGGAAGGTTTGGTGATTATATGCAGTTTGATAAGGGCAGAAAGAGTAGACAGGCAGCTCCAGGAATCCTTCCCAGAATTCCCAAGTTACCCCTTACCCGTACTCAGGTGGCCTCTGGCAATATCTTGTGCCACAGAAAGGACTGAAGCTTTGAAGTCAGGTAGAGTTGAACTTGAATTTCAGCCCTGGTGCTTAGCTCCTCTGTGACATAACATAAGCCATTTAATCTCTCTGCGCTACAATTTTCATATCTGTAAAATGGGGATAATGATCTCTCACAGAAGTAGGTAGGGATAAAATGAAATGATGTGTGAAAGAACCTTTTGGCATTGTGCCTAGCATGTTGTGGTTACTTGGAAATGGTAATTATTACTCCCTTTATAGAGCTGGTGAGTTTATGTGTGTGTGTGTGTGTGTATGCATGTGCACATAAATATATGCACATAATCACAGGAAGTTATACGTGGAAGTTTCCTTTCCTCCTTATTGTCTAACACGGTCTCCTTAACACTGAAATAGCTTATGTCACAGCAAATAACGGGAAGCAAATTAATGTAGAGTTAAAAATAAAACTTGAGTCCGAACTATACCTCTGCCACTTACCACCTAGGTAATTCTGGTGGGTCACATCCCCTCTCTGAACCTTCATTTTATTATCTGTAAGATGGGAGATACTAAGACATAATTCATAGGGTTGGCATGAAGACTAAATGTAGTTAATAAATCCAAAGTGACTGGCATGTTCTCAAGTACTCAAAAACTGTTTTTTGGTGATGCAAAATTGCTTTGTGTGGCATAAAACACTGTGTAAATGTAAGAGATTATTATTTTGTCAAGGCAAGATTCATGTTTTCAAAGGTTAATGGATATTTCAAGTCGAGGTTTCACTTTTCTGCTGACTCTGTTGTTGGAGATGGTGTGGTAGAAGAACAATGCCTTGATTCCCTGTACTATCAAGGGGCTAACGTTGTTCTCTGCACTCTGCACAGAGCCCCAAAGCAACCCACCCAACATCACAGCAAAATGCTGCAGGGTCGTTTTGATGTTCCAGGAGGAAAGAGCATCTTGGTTATTGAGTGAAATGTGTTGGAACATGAAACGTGGACAGTATAGTAAATAAGTTACATTAGCTGTGAAACATATTTAATGATTCTAAGACAATTTAAAATTTGAAGTGGAAATTTTCCATAAAACCCATAAATTAAGAAAATTATGAGCGCCATCTTGTGGCAAGATCACCCTTAAACCATCATACCAGAGAACACTCCTTTCCTTAGACAGAACCTCTAACAAAGTCAAAGAACATCCATCCATCCATCCATCCATCCATCCATCCATCCATCCATCCATCCATCCATCCACCCACCCACCCACCCATCTATCCATCCATCCACCCACCCACCCATCTATCCATCCATCCATCCATCCATCCATCCATCGATCCACCCACCCACCCACCCACCCACCCATCTATCCATCCATCCACCCACCCACCCATCTATCCATCCATCCACCTACCCACCCAGCCACCCACCCATCCACCCATCCTCCCATCTACCTATGCATTAATCCAACTAAAAATCTATTCAGTCATTTGTCCACTTACTCAATATTTATTGAATGCTTTCTATGCTTTGGTTGGAGATATGCCCCCTGCTAACAAGAAGACCACAGGAGGTGATGGCAAATACGGAAAAACCAACAGTCCTGGGGAATCTTGTTGGAGCACATTTAATCCGGGTGTTGTTGTTGTTACTGAGATAGAGGAGACAGGCGGATAAGTCTTCCCGATGGAAGTGACACCAAAGCTGAGATCTGAAGGATAGCAAGAGTGTGTTATACTAAAGAGGATGTCTCCTGTGTTCATTCTCCTCTTGGGGTGGATGTAGCTGAGAGAATAAGAGAGCTTTAGAGTCCCGAATAAGAGAGCTTTAGAGTCCCAATTGAGGTTACTTTTTATGTGCTGTTAGTGCATTGGTGGCCCCTCCAGCCCTCACCTTGGTAGTTATGACAAATCAGAAAGTGTCCAGCAGAGAGTGATCAGGGTGGTGGGAGGACACTTAAAGAAATCGGGAAAAGCTGTGAAACGAAGTGCTTGGTAAGTGGACAGATTCTATTACATAAGATTAATGCTGCCTATTAATATTAGAAGGTATTAATAGCTGCCATTATGTTAGGTTTTTCATTTAGTAGAATGTGTTATACCCACATCAGCAGGGCCGTGTTAGTGTGGGCTGTTGGCCAAGATGTGGGAATGGCATCATTATGTGTACCCAGACACGTAATGGTATTCTGCGTTGGGAATCTACTTCTATGATCTGATATAGGTTGTTAATTAATAAATATATTACAGAAAAAGATGCTCAGCAGCAAACTGGTTACACTGGAGAATGGTTGGCCCAAATCCAAAGGATGAATGGCCTTTGAATGTCATTTCATCCTCTGCTCCCTTTGTAGTCACCTGGAATTAATGCTGAGCAGAACTGATGTTTGCCTTAGCAAGGCATATACAGTGGCTTCAGCAGGCCTGGGCAGGGCCTGCGATTTTCAGAGCGAGTGCTGTTGAGTTCAGCACACCATCTCTTGACTTCAAACTGTGTGTCCCTTATCCTTTGCAGCACCCTTGCACTATTGTTTCCCTTATGATATAAAAGTATTTGTGTGTATCCATGTCTTCAGTAACAATGAAAACCCATGAAAGGTAGCCCAAAAGGGGTTGTATGTTTCAAGAAAAATGGCAGAAAGCATAGTTCTATGTGGGATTAAAAAGTATGTGTATGTATTTAATATAAACCAAGTGTGTCTGCATGTAAAAGCTTGTCTACCTCCTTCGTTCATATAGCTCTCTTGGATTTTGTGGGTATTTGCTTCAAGACAGGCAGGAACTGTTCTAGGCAGTGGCCCAGAGGGAGCATTACTAACCTTGACTGTCATTCTGTCCCAGGTGGCATCCCCTCCTCAGATCCCAGCGCTGTCCACATGCAGGCTGGTCACATTTAAAGGGCCATGGATGGGGCTTAAGGGCAAAGCTCTAATATGTCAACAATTTCTTCTAACGGGATCTTGCTTCTCTTCTTTTGTATAGCTCAAGTCAGAAGTAATGTGATGTTTTATTGGGATGGCCTTGGTGTTTTATTGTCTACACTTAATTATATATAAAATAATTTGTTTTCTCTGTGGCCAGCAATCGATCTGTGAATTCACCAGTCTGGGTCCTGCCTCTCAGCCTTTGCCACTTCACACCTGGGGCCGGTGGATTTTCAGCTGCAGGCTTGGTCCTCCAGGCCTGTTTTTAATGGTTATGGTGGGAGGAGATCAAGATAACCCAGGGTTGAGCATTGGACTGTCCTGCTGCCTGGGTACAACTAAGTCTTACCTAGATCTGATGCTGGGTTTCTGCTTTTCCCTTCTGACAAAATGCTAGCCCTTGAGGACTTGCCTTGAGAACCTTCTAGGACTTTATGTTCTACTCCTGTTTAACACTGCTGATCATTTCAGCATTCTTCAGGAGCATGGATTTTGAACAAGGAGGCCATAACAAAGTAAAGAAGTTAGTCTAACCATTAGAATACATTAGACACACCCATTGACCAACAGGGGGCAAGTGCCACTGTATTAGAGAAATTGATGATGTAATATTCAGAGAATAATAAATAGTGCTTCCAGCTTGAATGATGCATAGTCTCTTTTTAGAAGAAAACAATGCTGACAAATAATTTTATTATCATAATTAATTTAAATATACACAGAGCTAAACTAAGTATAATCTTAAAAACATAACACATGTATAAATTTAAGTATAAGCAATACTGTGTAAACATTAACATTTAACATAAAAGCTTAGACAAGCTTTTATGAATTTATAAAATACAAACAAATCCACAAAATCAATAGAATTAAGATTAATCTTTAATAGGATCAATGATGTTGGTTTGCTAAAACAAAATCATTTCTTGCCATGTGGATATGGTCCTGGGGCTATGGCACAGGTTTGTGTGAGTTGGCCACGACTCTGCTGAATGTGCTGCACGCCGCATGATGACTCAGTGTGTCTTCCATCTTCCTCTATCCTAAATATCGTGACACTTTTGTTTCTACAGGATGCTGTGAGGTCATTTGTTCCTCACTTGTCAATGATCACATTGTTTGTGTTGAAGTCTGTCACACTCATTTTTCACTAGTCTGAGAGAATTAAAGCAGTTCTATTTGACCCTTATGCTGTCATAAACACAAATCTACACGTGGACATAGAAATTCTGTGGTTTGAGTTGGTCATTCAGTTGACCCACAAGATATGAATATTGATTATTTTTATATTTTCATCAATATGAAAACAAATTAAAAAAACAATATCAGAATCTCATGAACTCAGAGAAAATGTCCAGGGGCCTTAGTTTGAGAAATACTGGCATGAAAAGCCCAATGGCATGACTAGCTCCCTGATATGGGGCAGGAATTGAGGGAAAGATCAGGGGCTTAAATTGCCAGAGGGCGACGAAATCAGTTTCTACCTGCTGTAATCTATATCTCAGCAAAGTTGGTCTGTTCTCAGATTTACTGGCAAACTGAGGCAACTTAATTGCTCATTCGCGTTCTGCTCTTCAACTATTATTCTGTATCTGGTATGGTGCTGCCATGCCTCTCTGATAGTGACCACTTGCCATCCTGCCAGTGGTAGGCCTAGGAATTAGGGGTCTAATCTGGCTGCTCATTGTCCAGAAGCACAGACTGGAAACTCTAGTCTGAAAAATGTTTATGATATTCTAATATTTGAGTGTGTATCTGTATCATCAGGAGAATTTTAGATAATAGCCATTAGGAGGTCCCAAGAGAATGGCCTATATTTCTAGTTGTAAAGGGTCTTTTGGAGTAAAGAAGGAACACTGACCAAGGAAATGTTCAGACAACTACAAGGAATCCATGAGCTTGGTTGCCTTTTACAGGATGGGCAGATAAAAAGGATATGGGCTGTAACTGGCTTTGATAACGCCCCAACCCAATGAAGAATTTTGAGTTGTTAAAACATGTTGTTTCTAGACTCCAAACACTGACCCACTTGGGAGAAAATGAGGCAGCATAGTACCAGATCTACGGGATCTGTTCCCAAAATCCTATTGACAGGCTTGGTCCACTTGCAGGTCACCCTCCATGGTCTTTGGTCAACTTTTCTGTGGTCATCATAGCTTGATGGGACTTTCTCTTGTATCCTGAAACCAGTTGTCCACAGCCTTGCCTGCTTCAAGAGTCCAAGGACCAAACCTCAAGGAGTACCTCAGATTGTTCCCCAAGTGCTGCCACCGACCTCATTTGGACTGACGATGCACTTAACAATTTGACTTTCCACTCTTATTTTTCCTGAAACTCAATACTCCCAATTGAGTTCTACTAGCTGTATTTGTGTAAAGTAATCACAAACATTTTTTAGAATACAGTGAAATGTGAAGGAATGATTTATTGTGTACATGCATATGGCAGAATATGTGTAGTGGTTATCGATCAGTTCTGGAATTAGACAGGCCTGAGTTTTAACTTAATCTTGCCACATAGGAGCTGTATGAACTTAGACAAATTACTTAATCTAAGATGTAGTTTTCTTATTCATAAACAGGGATCATAATAACACCTATTTCATAGCGTTATTGAGAGGACTAAATGGGATAGCACAGTGTCTGGCACATAATTGGCACTCAACAAGTGGTAATTTATTATTATCAGTTGAGCATTTATATATGCAGGCCTCTGGGTTAGGCACAAGGGATGCAAAGATCTCCATCCTCAAGTAGCTCACAATAGATCTGAGTTCTTCCCAGGGGACACTTAGAAGGGGTCCAACAATCAGATTTGATGTCAAATCAACTGAATTTGCAACCACAGTAAACAGAATTTCTCCTCATTGCCCGACCCTGATTAGGATGGGATTAATTCTATAGCCTGCGTTCTAGAATTAAACTGCATATTGAGGCTGAGAACATCCAGGTGGGGAGACGAGAGGTCAGCAAGTCCAGTTTCCACCATTTTATGGTTCAGACTTGGCCTAATTTGGCCATTCTGGGAAGTCTTAGAATGGCAGCAGAGAGGCTCCTCGGCCCTTGTTGAGAGATGCTAATGAAGAATTTTTGTCTCACCAATGGCTACTGCATGAGGAAGCTAGAAGGAACCTCAGGCCATCGTTTCTTACTAATGGTCAAAAACATATGCCTCAAGCATGATTCATAAAGATATCATTTTAGTCTTTGCCTCCTTATTTCTGAGTCAGTACACAAATAGCTTGTTTTCTGAAGCTTCAGGGAAGCCCAGATTGACACATTAGCCAGGGAGTAATGTGCCTTCTTTCTGGGCTGGCTGTCCATAATGCATTCAAATCCAGAAAAAAAGTAGGAATTTGTTCAAAATTTATCAATTGGGCCATTTTCTCAATGACAAACAGATGGCTCCTTTGAGTTATTCAGAGGGAGAAGATTTTTTTTTCCTTTTGTTCATCTCAGTTTTTATGGTTTAAAAGAATTAGTGTTTAATCCCAATTCTAAAATTGTTAATTAGTTTGTATTTGTTTCACTAAATCTGTTAAATAGATTTTTATCACTTTAGCTATATCTCTCTGGCAGCATCTGGTGTCAACTTTGCAGAAATAATGTTGGTTTTACAGCCAAAAATCAGAGGTTAAACCTCCAGAACTACAGATGTGACAGCATTAAAGGGAAATTCATCACGCCCAAAGCTTTCATTCCCATATAGTTTAGAATCAGCCCAAACATGAACCAATGTTCTTTTTTCCCTTTCATTCTCCAGGAGCACTGTGGCTCAGTTCCTTTTTGATTTATGAGTGTGGTTGTTGCTGATGAGATCTCCCAGGGAGACCTCAATCTGCCCCAGCCAGAGGCTTGGAAAACAGTGGAGGATCTTCTTGCTCAACCCCCTTTCTGTTGCTTTCAGGGGATTCCATCCAGGGCTAGGGCTATCCATCAATTCATTTGACAATGGGCATGTATGAGGTGAGGGCTGTGCGGGTACAAGCTCTGTAGTGTCACCTGCCGGCAGGGGGCACAATAGGGCAGAGCAGCAAAACGAAGGCAGTGTATGTTACAAACGAGCTACTCTGAGCTCAAGTCAGTGCACCTGGGGGAATAATTAAATGAAAGACAGCAAATCATCATAAAGGCTGGGGAATTTGAGTAGCAGGGAAAACCTGTTGGGCAGCAATCAATTTAGGTCTCTGTGGTAGGCTGAATAGTAGCCCCTAAAAATATCTACTTCTGAATCCCCAGAACCTGTGAATGTTACTTTGTAATATGGCAAAGGGTATTTTGCAGACGTGATTAAGCAGCTTGCAACGGGGAGATTATTCTGGGTTCTTTGAGTGGACCCTAAAGCTAATCATGAGCGTCCTGATAGGAGAGAGGCAGAGGGAGATTCCACAGAAGAGGAGAAGGTGATATGATGGTGGAAGCAGAGATTGAAGTGATGAGCTCTGAAGATGGAGGAGGAGGCCACAAGCCAAGGAAGACAGACAGGCACCAGCAGCTGAAAGAAACAAGGAAACAGATTCTCGTTTCAAAGCCTCTGGAAGGAATTAGCACTGTCAACACCCCAACTTTAGTCCAGTGAAATTGGTTTTGGGCTATGTACTACCAGAACTGTGAGAGAATAAATTTGTGTTGTTTTAAGTCACCATAATAATGGTAGTTTGTTGCAGTAGGAATGAATACAGTATCTTTTCCTTGCTTAATGCCAAAGAGTTCCACTGCAGCTGCCAGAGGTATTTTACAGGGCCAAGAGGAGATAGCAGGGATCAGCATAGTGCATTGACTTCTTCAAGAAGAGCTCCTTCTTCTGAAGTCCATCTGTCGTACAGGTGTGGGCAGCTGCAGCCTGAAGCAGAAATGGGACTAGCAACTGGGAAGTCCTGTGTGATTGGCGAAGAACGTTTCTGAGTGTCATGGACCCTAGGCAATAGCAGACAGTGTGAGAATTCTCTGCAATTAACATATTTGCATAAATATTAGGAAGAGGCCTGATTAGCACAGTGAGCATGACTCAGAGGAAAATGAAGGGCAGAGGTGATCAGGGAAGAGGCTCTGAATAGGGGTGAGGACAGAGATGCCACCCTAGGCACATCCAGTGCTCTGTTGGAGAGGGACTGGGTGTGAACAGCTAAGTTGCTATGGCCTTGCCCTTCAGATGTAGCTGTGGCCAGTGGGAGGGGAATCTGTGGGCAGACCTCTGGAGCTACCATCCCCGTTTCACTCAAATGACTCCAATTTTATTTGTTGGACACATTGGGCTTCCAGGTGGAATTTCACTTAAGAAAAAATTTTACTGGTGGAAAAAGATTTTGGGGGGTAAATTTTAATTTTGATACAATTTTACATGTACAGAAAATTGCAATAGTACAAAGAACTCCCATTTACCCTTCCCTCAGATTCACCAAGTTAGCATTTTGGCCTGTTTGCATTATCATTTGTTCTAAGTATTAATGTTTTTTTTTCCTGAACCATTTGAGAGTAAGTAGGCATTATATTCCTTTACCTCCAAATGTATCAGTGTGTATTTTATTAGAACAGGACATTTTGTTATATAACCATGGTACAATGATGAAAATCGGGAAATTTAACACTGACAAAATGCTGTCATCTAATCTTCAGCCCAAATCCAAATTTTGCCAATTGCCTTTATAGCAATTTTTCCCCCGGTCCAAGATTTGATCCAGCATTGCATTTAGTTCTCATATCTCTCCAGTCTGCTTTAATTTGGAATATTTCCTCAGCTTTTGACCTTGACATTTTTGAATAGCACAGGTCAGTAATTTTGTAAATTGTCCCTCAGTTTGGGTTTGTCTAACATTTCCTTATGATGAGATTCAGATCTTGCATTTGAGCTTGAAACTCACAGATGTTATGTTGTGTCCTTCTCAGAACATGGTATTCGAAGGCACATGTGGTTGCTTTGTCTCATGGGTGATGGTGGCATTGATCCCTTGGTTACATTGTTGTCCTCCAGGTTTCCTTACTGTAAGTTATAATTTTCCCCTGTGTAATTAATAAGTAATTTTTGAAAGATACTTTAAAACTAGGCAAATATCTGGTTCCTTATTGAATCATCACCCACTAGTTTTAGCACCCACTGATAATTCTTACTTGTGTCAAAAGAAAAAATTACAACAAATTTAGTTTAGAGATTGAATTGACTTCCATTTGCCATTCCAGAATCAGGCAACATCTCATTAAGAATGACTGTTCTAATGAACTGAGCAGAGGAGATTGACTTTATAGGCTGAAAATGGCTGAAGAAAGCAGAAACAGAGAATAAAAAGTGGATTGGTTGTTTCAAAGTTGCTCTCGTTATGGGGTTAAAATAGAGGGGACTTCCTTATGCTGACTCAGGTAGACTAGAATCTCTTGTTTTTTGGAAAACTTGCCTATTTCAAAGTTCAGTTTGATGACATGGCACTCAGCACAAAATTTCCATTCTGGTTTGGTCTGGTCTGCTTGGTCCTGATGCAGGAGGCTCGTCCAAAACAGGAGCCTCCCATAAACTTTGTTTAACTCTTGAATCTATAATAACTGTGATGATTGCAAAATGGCGATTTATCTAACTCCATCATTTTTTCTACATTAATTTGTTGGCATAATTCTAAAAGAAAGATCTTTCTCTTATCTCCCACTTATTTATTCACTTATTTAATTATATGAGCATACACTCATAGATTCTTATTTTATTCAATGAGTTTTTTTTTTTTTTTGAGATGGAGTTTCACTCTTGTCCAGGCTGGAGTGCAATGGCATGATCTTGGCTCACTACAACCTCCACCTCCCAGGTTCAAGTGATTCTCCTGCCTTAGCCTCCCAAGTAGCTGGGATTACAGGCACGCACCACCACGCCAGGCTAATTTTTGTATTTTTAGTAGAGACGGGATTTCACTATGTTGGCCAGGCTGGTCTCAAGCTCCTGACCTCAGGTGATCTGCCCGCCTTGGCCTCCCAAATTTCTGGGATTACAGGTGTGAGCCACTGCGCCTGGCCTTCAATGAGTTTTAAGTCATTATTATTGCTAACGTATTTTGATGTTCACATTGACCCAGATTTGGCCAGGAGAAGCCCCTTCAAACTGGCGTTTATGTTTTTTGATGTGCTGCTTTTTCTTCATTTTTTTTTTAAGCGCTTTTTTACTTTTAAGATATCCCAGGTCCTTCTTGGCTCAAACTTGCAATCAGCCATTTCTTCAAGAAACCCTCAAATTATTGTAAGAAACAACGTTTAGAAGACCTGGGCCGGCATGGTGGCTCATGCCTGTAATCCCAACACTTTGGGAGGCCAAGGTGGCCAGATTGCTTGAGCTTCGGAGTTCAAGACCAGCCTAGGCAACGTGGCATATCCCATTTCTACAAAAAATACAAAAATTAGCTGGGTGTGGTGTGCCTGTAGTCCCAGCTAGTGGGAGGCTGATTATATCTGTAAATCCAGCACTTTTGGAGGCCGAGGTGGGTGGATCACCTGAGGTCAGGGGTTTGAGACCAGCCCATCTACCCTGTAGGGAACCATTCTCATTAGTTTCTGGCTTATCTTTTCTCAATTTCCTTTCACAACTAAGTAAGCAAATACATGTAATTTTCTTATTTCTTCTTCCTACACTAAAGGTAGAATATTACGTATACTCTTTTGCACTTTGCTTCTTCACTTACAAAATATTTCCTGGAAATCACTCCATATTGCTTCATCTTCATTCTCTTTTACCACTGCACAGCACTGCATTGTGTGGATATAATTTCATTCATTCAATAAATCTATCTATGAGCATTTAGGTTATTACCAATATTTTGCAATGACAGATAATACTGCAGTGAATAAACTTGTACATATATAATTTTGTATTTTTGTAGGCTTATTTTTAGAGTAAATTCCTAGAAGTGGGATTTCTGGAACAAAAGGTAAATGCATATATAGTGTTGTTAAATACTGCCAAATTCCTTTCCATAAGGCTGTATCATTTTGCATTCCTACCAGCAATGTGTAAGAGTGTGTTTCTCCTCAGCCTTGCCAACATAGAGTGTTGCCAAGTTCTAAAATTTTTGCTCATTATTCATAGGTGATAAATGTCATTTCAATGTAGTTTTAATTTGCATTTTTCTTATAATGAATTGAACAACTTCTCATAAGTGTTTAGGGGCATTTTATATCTTTTTTAGGTAAATTGTTTGTTCGTGACTTTTGCTCGTTCTTTTTTATTTCTTTTCCTTTTTCTTTTTTAGAGTTGGAGTCTATCTATGTCGTCTAGGCTGGTCTCAAGCTCCTAAGCTCAAGCAATCCCTCCCATCTCAGGTACTCCTCATAAGCAGCTGGGACTACACGCATGTTCTACCATACTTGGCTTTATTCATTTTTCTATCAGGTGTTTTTGCCTCTGTTTTTGGCCCTCACTTTTTTTTTTTGAGCCGGACTCTCCCTCTGTCTCCCAGGTTGGAGTGCAGTGGCGCGATCTTGGCTCACTGCAAGCTCCGTCTCTTGGGTTCATGCCATTCTCCTGCCTCAGCCTCCTGAGTAGCTGGGACCACAGGCGCCCACCACCAGGCCCGGCTAATTTTTTTGTATTTTTAGTAGAGACGGGGTTTCACTGTGTTAGCCAGGATGGTCTCGACCTCCTGACCTCATAATCCGCCCGTCTCGGCTTCCCAAAGTGCTGGGATTACAGGCGTGAGCCACCGTGCCCAACCGGCCTTCACTTTTTAAGATTTCCTTGTGTATTATAGACATTAGAACTTCAATTGTGATATATGTTACAGATATTTTTCTAAAACTTTTGTTCAATACCACTACTTTAACTAGTTAGCAACTAGCTATAAATATGTATGCTTGTGTTAACTGTTAATGAACTCTGTTGCTTACTCCTGTGCCTGTGTGGGAAATGATTATAAACCTCAAATGTCTTTAATTTAGCCTAGATTAAAATTAAATTTAAGTAGACTTTCCAACAAATGGTATTGGAGCAATTGGACACAAAGGCAATAAAAAAATACCCAACTCAATCTAAGTCTCATGTCTTATGCAAAAATTAACTCAAAATGGATCACAGATTTAGATATAAAACATAAAACTATAAAACTTTTAGAAAAAACAAAGAAGAAAATCTTTGGGATCTAGAGCTAGGCAAAAGTGCTCAGACTTGACAACAAAAGCACAATTTGATAGATTAGATCTCATCAAAATTATTAACTTTTGCTCTGTGAAATCTCATGTGAAGAGGATGAAAAAACATCTGTGGACTGGGAAAAATTATTTGCAAACCACGTATTTGACAAAAGACTAATATCTAGAGTATATAAAGAACTCTCAAAACTCAACAGCAAAAAAGCTAAACTATCCGATTAGAAAATGGGTAGAATGTATAATATCAAAATAATGGCACAACCACTCTGGAAAACAGTTTAACAGTTTCGTTTAAAAAAATGCAACTGCCATACCACCTAGCAATTACAGGTTCAGGCATTTCTTCCGGAGAAATACTTAACATTTACAGAGAAACCAGTGCACAGATATTTATAGCAGCTTTATTTGTAATAGCTAAAAACTGGAATCAGTCCAGATGTTCTGCAGCAGTTGAATGGTTAAACTATCTGTGGTACATACATATCATGGAATACTACTCAACCATAAAAGGACCGAGCGCAGTGGCTGACGCCTGTAATCCCAGCACTTTCGGAGGCCGAGGCGGGCAGATCACGAGGTCAGGAGATCGAGACCATCCTGGCTAACACGGTGAAACCCCGTCTCTACTAAAAATGCAAAAAAATTAGCCGGGCGTGGTGGCGGGTGCCTGTAGTCCCAGCTACTCGGGAGGCTGAGGCAGGAGAATGGCACGAACCTGGGGGGCGGAGCTTGCAGTGAGTGGAGATCGCGCCACCGCACTCCAGCCTGGGCAATAGAGCGAGATTCTGTCTCAGGGGAAAAAAAAAAAAAAAAAAAGAAAATGGGCAGAATGTATAATATCAAAATAATGGCACAACTGCTCTGGAAAACAGTTTAACAGTTTCTTTTAAAAAAATGCAACTGCCATGCTACCTAACAATTACAGGTTCAGGCATTTCTCCCGGAGAAATGCTTACATTTACAGAAAAACCAGTGCACAGATATTTATAGCAGGTTTATTTGTAATAGCTAAAAACTGGAATCAGTCCAGATGTCCTGCAACAGTTGAATGGTTAAACTATCTGTGGTACATACATATCATGGAATACTACTCAACCGTAAAAGTAACAAACTACCTGTACTCATATATGCAACAATTTGGATCAATCTATAGGGAATTTTGCTGCATGGAAAAAGCTAATACCAAGAGGTTGCATACTGCATGATTTCATTTATATAACATTCTTGAAATGAGAGCATTTTAGAATTGGGAGACAGACTGGTGGTTGCCCAGGGTTAGGACCTAGGGGAAGGCGGTTGGCGCGGGAGGAAGATAGGTGTGATTATGAAAGGTCAGATGAGGGATCCTGGTGGTGTTGAAATGTCTTCACTGTGCGGTGGAGGCATGAGCGTAACACAGGTGATAACAATGTGTGAAACACCCCCCACCCCACAAACACACACAAATCAGTACAGGTAAAGTAGGAAATCAGGATAAGATGTGTGGATTGTATCAGTGTCAATCAGTGATATTGTACTATAGTCTTGCAAAACAAAACAAACATTTTGTTACCATGGGGAAGCTGGACATAATGTACAAAGACTCTCTCTGTATTATTTCTTATAACTGCATGTGACTTTATAATCATCTCAATAAAAATTTCAATAAAAAATAAGTTAAAGCCAAAGCCTACAGGGTTTTAACAAAAACCTTGAGGAAAACTTTAAGGAGCTGTCCACCCCTGCTTTGAGAATGTAGAGTCCTGGATAAGCAATTAAGTTTTGTTGAGACCAGCACTTCTTTTTTTTTTTTTTTAATTTTTTATTATTATACTTTAAGTTTTAGGGTACATGTGCACAATGTGCAGGTTAGTTACATATGTATACATGTGCCATGCTGGTGTGCTGCACCCACTAACTCGTCATCTAGCATTAGGTATATCTCCCAGTGCTATCCATCCCCCCTCCCCCCACCCCACAACAGTCCCCAGAGTGTGATGTTTCCCTTCCTGTGTCCATGTGAGACCAGCACTTCTTAATTGGGGTCAGTACCACCCCATGGGGTGTGTTTGAAAATGTCTGGGAATGGTTATGGTTGTCACACTGACTGGGGGATGTCTTTGGTACTCAGTGGACAGGACCAAGAATGCTAAATTCCCGCAATGCCTGGGACAACCTGACACATGGTGAGAATATTCTTAACCCCAAATGCCAGCAGCATTCCACTGAGAAACAAGATTAGATGGCTAAAATCTTAGCAACTATTTAGATGGTTTGTGCCTTAACATTTAAGTGAAATCTATGCTTATTCTATATCTTGTCATCATAAAATTGAGTTTCTAAGTCTGTTTATTAAGATGGACAAAGAGCCTTCCCTTAATATTAAACATTTTTAAAGTTTAATTTTTAAACAATAGTTTTAAGCTCAAGACTCTAAAATTGTTACAGGAAACATTTATTGCAATATATTTATTGTAATGAAGAATATTTCATTTTTTTGGAGAAAACAGTCTTTTTTTATCTTGTTTAAAGTTGTGAACTATATTTTCTGCAGAAATTTGATCTTCACCTTACCTAACCTTAACCTTAACCTTAACCCTTGTGATGATGACATCACTGATATTGTGCTAATTAACTCAATTAGTAGAAACGGACAGTGTGAACTACTTTAAAAGAGAAGCATAGCTGGAGATAGGTTTTTTTTCAAAGTTTATTTTACAAGTAAAATATAGTGAATTTGATTACCTCAAAAACATAACAGAGAATCTCTTTTTCAAGCTATTTCTCGGTAAGGTTTTTAGCTCTTCTCATTTAACTTTTTCTTTTCTTTATGAAGTCCTGAGATAAATGAGCCATTTCTGGAGGAACAATCCAGATGGCTTTTGCGGTCACCATCCTGGAGTATGAATTGAGGAGGAAGGCGTTCTTTTCAAAATGAGTCACAAGCAAAACTCCTCCTGGTTGGTCATCCATTCTCTGCCCTGACATGTTGTGTGCAGAAACCCATGTGACAGCATGAGCGTTTTGTGTGGATATGCGCTTCCCAGGACAGGATTATGTACAGGGGAGTTGTACAGACATGGAGTGTACAGATACATTGTAGAGACAAATGTTAAAGAGACATACAGTGTACAGAAATTGGATTGTAGAGATATGAACTTCACATACAGGAGTTACAAAAGCATGGTATGCAGATTGGATTATTGAGATGCAGGTTGTCTAGACACTGGCCCTGAAGGCATAGGTTGTGTAGACACAGCCTGGGACCAAGCTCTTTGGTCCTGGCCTTAAAGCAGGGTGTGCAGCATAAGCCCAGTGATGGTTGCCTGGCTATGTGCCAGAAGAGGGACTCTGATGTCTGTGCAGAGGGTGAGGGCAGGACGGTATATTCTGCCACTCTACTTTGAGCACTGGCTTTGAAGCTTTCCCTCCAATGCCATTCCCACCCCCAAGGGACTCAGGAAATGACTTCTGTCTTTTATTTGATAGAACAAAGAAAGAGAGAGTTCTAATAGATGAGAGAGAGAGAGAGAGAGAGAGAGAGAGAGAGAGAGAGAGAGAGAGAGAGAGAGAGAAAGAGAGAACACCAGATTCAGACACAGAAGGTTCTCAAGGATGACCATGGTGAAGTCTGGGCTTCAGCAGGTCTTACAGACCACCAGGGGTCAGTCTTGGGTTCTACAAGAGGAAACCAGGAGGTATTTGCTCAGCACTGATTCTCACCTGAGGACCATTCAGAGGAATTTATTCCACTTTAATATACTATGGTGCTAGCAGCTTTGAAATTCTTTACCGCCAAGGGGCCCTTAAAGCCAATGAAGCAGGAGTCTCAGGAATGACCCGTATGTCAGGCCTGCTTGTTTATAATTCTCAGGACCACAATAAAAGGCAAGTTTAATCGCCTGGTGATTCGGGACTTGGGGGCCCAAGTGTGCTAACCCACCCCTCAGGCCCAGGGGTCTGCCTGAGCTTGGGAGGGAGGGAGTTTGGGGCTGGGCCTGGTTGGGAAGCCTCAGGCCTGGGCTAGGTCCAGGGCTGGGCTGGGCTGAGGCTGGGGCTGGAGGGGGCTTCAAGTGAACTTTGGTTCTGAGGTCACTGGTTTCCCTGTTGTAGTAACCGACTTCACAGACTCTGTCAGGATGAAGGAAGACACAGTGCTGCCAGTACAGCTGCTTCTACAGGAAGCCTCCATCCCTGATAGCTAAGGCTAGACTCAGCTTGGTACTTAGTGATAAAAACAAGAACACTACCACAGCTATTGCACATTTACTATGTGCCTGGCACCACTGAAAGCACTTTTGTGCTTCTTTAATCCTCATAAGAATCCTAGGAGGTAAGTACTAGTATTATCCCCATGGACAGATGAGGGAAGTAAGGTTTAAATAACCTAAGTAACTTGCCTCAGGTCACTCAGCTGGTAAATGCCACAGCTGGGGTGAACCCAGGCACTCTGGCTCCTTAGCCATGCTCACAACCCACACTACTAGATAATACTGCAACGTTAAGAGCCTTTGGAGAGTCTATATGTCAGCCCTCTTGTGGCAGATGAGGAAACTGAGGCCCAGACCCAGGTCACATAGCTGGTGAGTGGTAGAGTTTGAACCCAGACCCAGGTCTCTGGCTCCCAGCTTAGAGCTCTTGTCACAATACCCTGCAGCCACCATTTGCACCAAACCAAGTTGCAAGACATTTTAGCTAAAATGCAAGCTTTGGGTCAAGGAATTGGAAAGGGCCAGAATTATCCTATGGTCTCCCGGCCTTATGGGGTTGAATGCTTCATAACTAAGCCCAGGCACTATCAGCTTGTCAGAGGGTAGGGGCCAAGGACATGGCACCTCCAACTGCAGACAAACTGCTGGGTAGGGTCCAGGCTGGGGTCAGCTAATAGCCCTTACACTTCCACCCCCATTTCCAGGCCAGGGGGACACATCCTGGACAAGCGAGAAAACCTGGCAGAAAGAAACAGAGAATTTTTCTTCCTTCAGGCAAACAGGCTCCTCTCAGATCACAAACTGTGACAGGGTTTTCATGGGAGGTACAGGCTGTGATAGGAACAGAGAGCTCTGGTATAAGCAGCTCTGAGAGAAGGAGTAAATCATCTCCTGAAATGTTCTGGGCAGCTGCTCACTCACTAACAAAAATACCCTGCTTGGCACGGCTCTGGTCACTCAAAAACTACTCCAGGGACCTGGCAATTTTCAAGGTGTGGCTCTGCTCTTGAGGAAGGCAAAAGGAACTGTTGGGAGAAGAGTGCAGTGTGTGCCAGGCCCTCAGAGGGGGGATGCAGGGGAGCCCAGAGGAACTCTGAGCAGGGCTAGGGATGGAAAATAGCAGTGCAGAGCTCAATGGTGCCTGCGCCTCCCAGCTCCCCAGCAACCTGCGCTTGTGCCTAGCTCAGCAGGTGTTTGTTGAGTGGAACTGAAATCAATAATGAGAAAATCCTGAATGGAGGCTCCAAACAACAAATTGCTCAAGTGTAGGACGAGGAAAGCTGGCTTAGCAGAGGCCAGGGTGCAAAGCTCTGGGGAGCTTTAGCTGAGTGAACACTCATTATGAGCCAGCTATGTGTTGTGGCTGTCAGCAAAGCTAATGAATCCATCCTAAATTGTGCTACCGTCAGCTTCGATTCCAGATCAAAGGGGAAGATAATCCCTGCAGGCTTTGGTTTGGTCAGCCCATCAGTCCAGATCTGAAAATCCATGTCCACTTCTGGGCCTCACATGTTTAAGGGGATTTGGGCAAATTGGAACATATTCAGAGAAGAAAGATGCAAAGATATGAAGCCATGTCATGCTGACTGATGCAGGACTGGGACTATTTGGGCTGCGAAACATTGGTCTGGAAGCAGGGAAGAGGAGGGGAGCTGGCGGTTGTTTTTGAAACTGTGAAGGGCTCTTGTGGGAAGGGAGAATTAGGTATTCTGATTTGTACCAGAGGCAGCAAAGAGTTAAATAAGAAGCAGGAGATTTGGAGCCAGACAGATGTGGGTTCATGTGCTGGTTCCTTCTCATTTTACCAGGTGACAATGGTCAAGCCACATGACCTCCTCAAGCTTCAGTACTAAATCAGTGAGATGGAAACAGAAATGCTTATTGCTCAGCACTGTCGGGATTATACACCCAGCACAACACCTTCCCCATAGTGGCTACCCAAAGACCTTTTCCCTTTCCATCCAGAAGACAGAAGCTTCCCAAAGGAGTGCCATGGCAGGAGGAAGGGCAAACTTCCTCACAGTCATGGCTGGCTTCAAAAGCCAACTTGCTTTTTATGTTGCTTTGTTTATGTTTTTCTCCTAGAAGAATGCTTACTTTTTTATTCCCTTTCCTTTTGGCCTGTGTCATCATAGTTTCTAATATAAATTATTGAGTCACTTTTCATTTTTTAAGAATGAGAAACAGAACACACAAGTACAAGGCATCTGGCCCTAACAATTGTTTATTTTCAACCAGGGGCTGCTTGTCTTTTTGGTTAGCGCTGAAGAGGTTCTTTTAAGCCTGAAAATGGACTTCTCATTCTGGGGCTGGATGACTCACCCGAGCTTAATGTCCCTAGATGGGGTCCCCATCCCATCCCCAAAGCCTCTGTCCTAAGTTCTGCAAAGGGTTAGAGGCCAATGTCTCTGTCCTAACCCCCACCAAGACAGCTAACCTGGGGTGAAAGATAACTCAGGGGAATTATTAGAACATGTCTGGCTGCTTCTGTAAATGTATGAATAGAAGCCCATTGTCCCTATCATTCCTGACTTCTGTTGGGCCAGGCCTCAGTTAGTCCATGCTGATGGGCACGGTGGAGGCTTTATCTGTTAGACTCCTTGGATGGAGGCTCTCTTGGAGCCTAGGACTAATATCCATCAGCAGAGGCAGGACAGTTCTCACTCTGACGCTCTGCAACTCCCTGAAAGTGTAGAGAGAATGGGTGCAGTCAGAAGAGTTTATGGACTGTCCGGGTGGCACTGATGGGCCCAGTGAGCTGTGTAGTGAGTGACCTATGGAGTTTGGAGATTGGGGGGGCCACTGGCATGTCATTAACTCAAAGCAGCAAATGAGGCAGCATGGTTGGAGGGAGGAGCTGGATTGGAGGATGTGGCAGGGGAGCCCAGGACTCAGTGAGATGGTAGTCTTGCGTGTCGCTTCTGGAGAGATGGATGAAGTCAGAAACAGGAGAATGAACAATGAGGCCTGTAAACAGCAGAAGTGAAGAACAGGATAGGATAAAGGCCGTGGAGCAGGACACACAGTTCAGGGCTGATGCCATGAGCAGTGAGAGGGCTGGAGGGTGTGGCAGGGGTACGGGATAGTGGATTGAAGGGCCGGGGAACATGAATACTGGCCAAGGGTTTCCCCAATAGGCCTCTATTGATTCCCAGCACAGAAAAGTCACGACCTCAGTTGTACATTGTGAAGCATGGTCAAAGCCAAGTCCTGTCTTTGACGTTCATGCCAAGCCTAATTGGATCCAAATAAGGTCCATATGCTACAATTGTTTGATGTCTCTCAAGTCTCGCTTCAGTTTTTCTTTAAAGTTTATTTGTTGAAGAAAGAGAGTCGTATGCCTTGTAGTTTCCTACAGGCTGACTTGCTGCTTGTCTTCCTGTGGTGTTATTAACACCTTCCTCTGTCTTCTGTATTTACCCTAGCTTGGTAGGTAGATCCATAAGTTTGGTCAGATCCAGGTTTGAGTTTAGACCATCAAGAAGTACATAACGTCTAAGTGCCTCATACTCTGTGATGTTACAACTATTGAAAATCATTGGCTGGATCTGTCAATTCATTTTGGCTGGATTGCAAAATGATGATAGTTTACTTCTACCATTTCTTCTTTGTTTATTAAATTATTACATCTATGGAGAGAAGTTTCCCTTTATGAGCTGTTTAATTATCCTGAAGTACAGTCATATAGGAAAGGCAGGAAAAAATGCTGGATTTTTTTTTTTTTTTTATTTACTTACCAATTTGGAAAGTGTAAACACTTGATACGGTTCGGTCCATGGGGGTGCTTATCCCTGTTGGTGCTCGTATTGTCCACCCCATCACTGGCTGACCATGAAGAATTTATTCAAGGGTCTCCAGACCCTTTACCCCAAGCCTAAGAGTCTTTTGAAGCTTCTTTGCTTTCTGGTATGACAAAATGTTCCAGGCTCATCTTGTGCATTCCTTGCCTTAATCTGGAATGAGCCATTTCTCCAAGAATTCTCGCTTTTGGTTTTTTTTTTCTAAGTGGGAAATGGTTTTAAAGAACTACGATTTGGGCACTAGGGTTTTTGTTAACACTGTTTCTAATCGTTTTAATCATTGTTTCTTGGCTCTATAAAGAGATGGCACTGGAAAATATGTGTTTATTTTTAAAGATAACATATACTTTGAGGTTTATAAAAATTGATACCTGTAACTCAAATGCGTAACTACAGGTTTTTAAAAATATCATCAACCTTATACCTGTACCTTCTTTTACTCATGTTAAAAATCCAGGCTGTCAATGACATTAGTATAATAGCTTATTGTTTTATCTCATAACTATACACACAACAATCTCAGAATAGCAATAGCAACCCTACCACTAACAATGTGACTACTGGAAAGAGTTTAAGATTATTTTTTATTTTTAAAATACCTTTTAAAGGCACTTGGAATAGTTCTTTTCTGTGTGATTATGCCTCCAACATTATAAACATTTAGATTTGTTTCATTTTACTTTCGATTTTAGGAATTACCTTTTGAAATGTAATTGTGTTTTATAATTATGTAAAATATTTAAATGCTTCAAAACCCAAGTATAAAATGTAAACTGTATTTATAAAATATAATTTCTATTCCTGTTTTTGCCACCTTAGTCTCTCCTGCCCCTATCAGTAATCATTAAAAAACGTTTTTTTAATGGTTTACCCCTTGCCATGGTTTGGGTTTTTCTACAAAGCAGAGTCTGAGACAATGGATGTGTGCAGGTAATTAATTTGGGGAGGTGACCCCAGGAGACAGTCATGAGAGACTGTGGAAGAGGGAAACAAAAGGAAGGAATGCCAAGCTAAGAAGGTGTTGTTGAGCTGATGACAATGGGCAACTGGGGCTCAGGCCCACAGAGGACCTTCTGAGGAACCATGCAGAATGTGCCTGAGGATCGCCTGTCCAGGACAGGAAGATGAGAGTATTGATCCTCAGCCCCTGTGTGTTCTTGTTCCCTGTTGATCAAGGATTGCCCTGGGGGTGTTAACGCCCTTGAACTTCCAAGTGTGCTCATAAGCCAAAGAGGTTGTCAGCAGTGGCTGAGACATCTCAGAGAAACCTGCAGGAGATATATACAGTGCAGCTTGGGCAAGGAAGGGGCTGTGTCAGGCTGCAGGTGTGCACAGCTATAGTACACCTACAACTAAAGTAGTGGCTGGATGGAGCCAAGGGGTGGCCTATGAATGGAAGACGGGCATAAAGAGTCCAACTCTCCTTTCATTGTGGATTTTTTTTGAAAACTATAGGCAAATAGGTATACATATCCCCTCTTGCTTAGATAAATGGTAAAATAATACTGTATACACTGTATTCCAGCTTGCTTTCCTCACTTACCCTGTTTTAGCAAACACTCCACAGTATTACTTAGAGATCTTCGTTGCTTTCTGCAGGTGCCTCATGCCCCTTCACACGGACCCACCATCATATAATGAACCAGTCCCCTTTGGATGAGGGTGTTTGGGTGATTTCCAGTTTTTGCTTTTATAAATACTGCTGCAATGAATAAATATTCCTTTACTTTTCTTTCCTTTTGTGTTTTACAAGTGTTCCTTTGACTCCTAGATGTGGGATTCTAGCTTAAAAGATGAATAACTACGTAGTTTTTCTAGATATTGCCAAATTCTCCTCCATAGGAGCTGTACCTTTTGCATTCCCATCAGCAATGTAAAGAATGCCTGTTCCCCCTGAGTTTCACCAATGGAATTTGTTGTCTAACTTGGATTTTAGCTGATCGGCTGATGAGAAATCAAGTCTCGATATAGTTTTAATCTTCGTTTTTCTATCATGAGCAAGGTTGCACATTTTTTTCATACTTCGATATTTCTGCAGCTGAGATGAGCCCCCTATATTTTGGCTTTCACTTTGAGCCTCAGTCATATCTGGGCTTTTGCCTTGCAGGGCATGCTGTGACTTCTTTGGCCAGTGGGGTGACGAGGAACATTTGAGGATACCTCTTAAGCCTGTGACCTTAGCTTTGCCTCTCTGAGGCCTACAAGCTGGAGATCAGCTTCAGTCCACCTGGGAACCAGTGAAAAACAGTAATAATCAAAACAGGCTTTACACCTGTATAGCAGTTTGCAAAAAATCTCAGATGAATTGTGTCATTTGGTCTTCTCAATAACCCCATGAAGCGTGTGCTTTCAACCTGTTTACAAATGGGGAAACTGAGGCTCAGAGAAGCCAAGTGACTCACCCAAGGGCACACAGCTGGAGAATGGTAGAGCTGGGCCTCTTCTCGGGTCGGTTTGATCCCAAAGCCCTGGCTCTTCCCACTGCACCAGAGAGAATCTGAACTTGGCAGATGCTTTACCATTCAGGCTGCCAAGTGGAAACTGCAAGATGGATAATGAGGAAGTCATTTTTCAGGGGATCAGTGTGGATGAAAGATTAATTGATGAAATGCTGCCAAAAGGAGGATTCAGAGTCTGGATTATGTTCCAGGAACTCAGGGCACCAGGAGGAGGGAGAACATTCTAGAAAAGAAAGATAACAGGATAGGAAAGAAGGAGGATAGAGATCAAAGCCGGACACTTGAGATCCCAAACAGCTGGTCTCAGGCACTGCTTTTGGGTGGCAGCGCTCACGGGATACCCCTGCTTAGAGGCTGGCCACCTACTGGTCCCTCTGCCCCAGTTATCTTGGGGACCTGGGGTTTCTCTGTCTCCTGCCCTCCCATGCCACACCCAAGGCAGTGGCCTCCGTGGGGAGGCCTGCCTGGTACACACTGCTCAGATCCATCTGCTCATCTCCATGCTGCCAGCCCTGCCTCCCAGGGCTGGCTCCACTCCCTGCCTTCCTCTTGGACATGTTTTCTAGGGAGGTCATGTCTTGCTGCTCTCAGAGGCAGGCAGAGCAATGCTGAATGCTGACCCCATCACTTTTTGTGCTGCCTTAGAGAGGTCACTCTCAGAACCTCCCTTCCCTCAACTGTAAAATGAGGATGGTATGCCTGCCAAGAAGAGTTGCGGTCAGGGTGAAGTAAGGTCTGGAAACCTCCTAGCCCAGTGCCAGGCCTTGGGAAACTGCTCAGTAAGAGGCGGCCATTTGCATCTTGGTGATGCCACCTTGGCCCCTCAGAAGCATGCCTCCTTCCCTGTACTGTGCTCCTCTCCAGCCTTCTCTCAGATAATGCTGGCTGTGATACTGGATTCCTGGGTGTTGTCTCATCCTTCCCCTTCCTGGGGAATTATTGCTTCTAACCTAGCTGCCCTGGGCTGAGAGGAGGGGCTGGGTCAGCGGGAGGCAGGAAGGGCAGCTTCGTACACAAGCCCTCCCTGGGTCTTGCTAACTTCCTGCCCACTCTCCGGTCCCCAACACCTTCCCACTCTGCTCCAGCCTGGGGGAGGTGGATGCAGCTCGCTCTGTGTAACCAGTCCCTGGCAGAACCCTGTTCCAAGGGAGGACTCCCCAGGTCATCTCAGCTGGTGTTCCTGGGCTCTTTCAGGAATCTCTGCCTGCAGACCTCACCTGCTACCTCCCCTCAGCCCTTGGTAGAGCCATGATGGACAAGCCTCTTCACTGGCTTGGCCAGGAGAGCCTTAAGCCCTGGAACTAGATGGGAGGGGCTGCTGGGGTACAGCCTCAGAGCTCAAAGATTTAACTCTCTTTCCTGAGGGGCCAGTTATAGTCCCTAAAATGCTTTAAGAGGAGGATCCTACCTGCCTCTTCTTCTCTAGCACAGCTAGAGTGATAACTTGGTAGGAGGACTGTGGAGGTACAGCAGGACCAGGCCTGTGGGCAGGAGAGGTGCCAGGACTGATCAGACTGGAGCTTGGCAGGGTTACTGGACCAGTTCCTGTGGTGGCTGCCAGGTACCCCAATGAAATAAGCGTGGTGCAGGCTGGCATCATCTGGTGCAGGGGCCTATGGGGAGGGGCAGCAGGCATCTCAGGAAAGCAGGGAGCCCAGAGAGGATCAGAATGGCCCTTTAATGAGCCCCTCTTGTGTGTTGGCATTGCATCTGTGTCAAGTGGGTGGTAACAGCAGAGCACAGGAGGCATATCCTGGAACCCAGAGAAAATGATGGCAAGAGCTAGGCCAGGAGCCATGCTGCAGCCTTGGAGACCGAGGCTCAGGGCACAGCCAGTTCCGGCAGATAATTGACATGCTAGGCAAGAAACAGAGGCAGAAGCCCAGTCATATGACCTAGATTAACATGATAGAGCTCAGGGGAGCCAACGAGTCTGTGAGAACGCAGTGGTCCCGAGTTCTCTTGGGTCCCACCTGCTAATGGGGCTGAGACTCCCAGCCTTCTTCCCATCCTGCTCAGGGAAATCTCAAGGACTGGCCAGAGCTGACTGTGTAGCTGTTTTGCTTGAGAGCTGAGAGCCAGGAGGGGCTGGAGAAAACAGGATCTTCAGCTTTCTCCCTGGCTATAATTCACCATTTCTACTTCCCACCCAAATACTATGCTCTCTGTAGCTGGGATCTAGGTTTGAGTTTTCCTTCTTCTTACACTGCCAGCCTCTTGGCATCCATGGGCTCTTTTGATTAGCAGCCAGCAGAGTGTCTTCTAGTGGTAATGATGCTCCCAGGTTTGAAAAGTTCTTATTTATTCCCAGGGATGAAATACTTCAAGCCCTTCATTATCTCTGTGTCGATGAAAAGAGTCAAACTCTGTGAAATATTTCAATAGATTTATTCCAGGCCAAGTATGTCAC
Source organism: Gorilla gorilla gorilla (assembly GCF_029281585.2). Lineage (NCBI taxonomy): Eukaryota > Metazoa > Chordata > Mammalia > Primates > Hominidae > Gorilla > Gorilla gorilla. Next base: position 17,439,603 of record NC_073233.2, read on the forward strand.
ATTGCCTGTGACACAGCCCTCAGGAGATCCTGGGAACATGTGCCCAAGGTGGTTGGGGTGCAGCTTGTTTTTTTTTTTTAAATACATTTTAGGGAGGCATGAGACATCAATCAAATACATTTAAGAAATACGTTGGTTTGGTTCAGAAGGGTGGGACAACTCAAAGTGGAGGCTTCCAGGCTATAAGTAAATTTAAACATTTTCTAGTTGACAATTGGTTGAATTTGTCTAAAGGCCTGGGATCAATAGAAAGGAATGTGTGGGTTGGGATAAGAGGTTGTGGAGACCAAAATTTTACCATGCAGATGAAGCTTTTAGCTAGCAGCCTTCAGCGAGAATAGGTTGTACAATGTTTCTTATCAGACTTAAAGTCTGTGTTGACGTTAGTGCCAGAGAGGCATGATGAGGCATGTCAGACCCCCACTTTCGTTCATGGCCTGAACCAGCCTTTCAGGTTAAAATTTAAGAGCACTGGCTGAGAAGGAAGCCCATTCAGATGGTTGGGGGCCTTTAAATTTTATTTTTGGTTTATATCTGTTAAAGAAATGCTTACCTCTGTGGGGAAGCTGAAGTGGCAGAGGGATGGAGCTCTCCTGAAGTCCAGAGAAGAAGGAGGAAGAAGCATGCACATGACTCCGACCTCTAAGGAGATTGCTAAATGAAAGCATTACAAATGCAGATGGGGTAGGGATGGAAACAAAAGTCAGTTGTGGAGAAATGATTGCACAAAGATCCAGGGTGGTATGTGAGCAGATGAGGAGATACACATTCACCACTGGGCGAATTGTTTCTGAGAATCTATGCTGAGTCCTGTGATGGGTTCTAGGGACACATAGATGAGTGAGGCACTGTTCTTGTTCTCCAGGAATCCGTAACCTAATTAGAGAGGCAGGCCAACAAATGGACAATGTTCAAACAACAGGGAAAGCAGGGAATATTATGAGAATGGAGAAGAGGGGGCCTTAGGCTCAGCCTGGGATGCAGAGTGAGGGAAGGTGGTACAAGGAAGGCCTCCTGGAAGGTCAGATGGCTGAGCTGCTTCTTAAAGGTGGGAGAGGCAGCCGGTGAAGAGGGTTGGGAAGGGCAGTCCAGGCAGGGCAACAGCATGGGTAGAGGAGTGGAGGGAAGCTTTGGACAACTGCAAGACACTGGGTGTCTTGGAGAATACAGCAAGAGGCAAGGAGTAGCATGGCAGGAATCAGGAGGTTGGAGATATCCAGGGGTGGGTCTCTGGTCATTGTCAGCCCCAAATGAGCCAGAAGTCCCCAAAGAGGCAGGAAAATTGGCCAGGCACAGAGGAGAAGGGCTCTGTGATGGAGGTAACTCAGAGTCCAGGAGAATCCAGCCTGTCAGGCTAATGTGGTCATGAGTTTGGATCAAGAGTTGATAAACTATGGCCTGCTGGTCCCATCTGGCCCACTCCTGTTTTTGTACCTAAAGTTTTATTGGAACACAGTCATGCGCATTCATTTACATGATGTCTCTGTGCTTTTGTGCAGTTATAGCAGAGACTATATGGCCCACGAAGTCCAAAATACTTACTTTCAGGGTCTTTAAAGAAAAAGTTTGCAAACTTGTGGTTTAAGGCAATGACCAGCTGGATGGCAGGGTTAGGAGGCTGGGCAGCAAGTCAGCATATGTCTCTTGCAAGGGTGTATACAAGGTGGTCTCTGCTCAGGCCAGTGTGGTTCAGGCTGGGCTTGGGTCATCTGAGCTGGCTTTAGTAGCCACTGGTTTTAGCTGGTCTGTTGAGATGCTGCATGGAGCTCCAGAGGGCTTTGCTGTAATGGCACCTGGCTGATTGATAGAGGCCTTTCACTCAGGACACTTCAGAGCTACCCAGCTTCCTGAGTCCTGGCGGCAGAGCAACCTGGGCTCTCCTCAGATGAGGTTTCCTCCCCTTTCAGCAGTTCTTAATATGGTATCTGGGTCTGGGGAAGTAAGGATCTTATTCTAGGATTTCTCTAGGGTGGACCCTCAGGTTTGTTAGGGTCAGTGGGTGAAGACCCTTACCTGCAGCATGGATTCTGGCTTCCTAATAGGCCTCATCCCTGGTCTGGCTTCTTGGAGTCATAGATTTAGTGCTGGAAGGATCCATAGAATTTTCTATTCTAGTTTGACCCCTGTTGTGAAAGTCTGTAAATTCTCTAAGATTTCAGCCCCACAACATTCCTTCCAAAAGCCATCAGCTGTAACATCTCTACTGACTTCCAGATCTTGCTCTTGTTCCAGGCAGCCCGTTTCATGATTGTGAAGTTCTAGGGAAAAAAAATTATCTGTGTCTTCTTTTAGGCTGTCCCATCTGTCACTCAGGGAGCCATACAGAACACAATTCCCTTTCTCCATGGCAGCCCTCAGATTTCTGAAGAGAAAAACTGTGCACCAAGTCTTCTCTCCAGGTTAGGAAGCTGTGGTTCTTTCACCTTTTTCTGGGTTCTGGGACTTCCTGGACACACAGCTGCCTGCTGATCTTCGACTCAAATTACAGCACCCCAAACTGCCCACAACAATCTGGGGGTGTTCTGACTTGGATCCAAGGTCACCAAAGGTCAGTAGACTTTCTCTTGGGAACAATTTCTAGGAGCCATGACCTGTAATGGTGGACTCCTTTGACCTCCAGGTTGAGACCCACATCAGGCTCACTTTTGATGAAATATGCCAGGAGGATGCACAGCTGGGGAAAATATTAGGTGCCTCAGAGAATCTGGTACTAAGGGATTGCTGGAGGACTTAATGGGATTGAAAAATAGAATTAGACAATACCTGTGTAGGATCAGATCACCTCTACAACATTTGGTCCTTGGAGGAGGGGCTTTGTTCTGCATCTTGCCTCAGTTGGACAGCAGAGAAATGGATAATCCAGGTGTTCTGCTACTCTGCACATCCTCAAAAGCTGACCCAAGGAACCGAGGCCTCACCTTGCATCTGGCTTTTGGGACAAAGCCAGGTAACCAGGAGGTGCATTGTCTTATGCTACCCAGGACCTAGTGACCTTCTGGTGGGCACTGGAAAAGGATTGGGATGGGAGATCTGCTGCTCTAAGCAGTCACATCAGACTTGCTTTCTTCCTCCCCTTTGAGTTAATTTTTGTGTAACACATGAGACTTCAGTCAAGGTTCTTTTTTTTTTTTTTGTCTTTGGATGTCCAATTACTCCAGCACCATTTTTTGAGAAGGCAATCTTTCCTCCATTGAATTGCTTATCCACCTTTGTCAAAAATCATTTGGGCATTTTGTGGGGTCTATTTCTGGGTTACCTATTCCTTCCATTGATCACTGTGTCTATCCTTCTGCTAATACCAGATATCTGATTAGAGTAGCAAGGCCATAAATCTTGAAATTTGATAGACTGATTCATTTCACATTATTCTTTTTCAAAATTGTTTTAGCTATTCTACTTCTTTTATCTTTCCATCTGAATTTTTAAATAATTATGCTTTTATCTACAAAAATCTTGTTGGGATTTTGGTAAGAATTGCATTAAGCCTGTGTATCAATTTGAAGAGAACTGACATCTTTACTTTTTTGAGTCTTCCAATCCATGAATATGAAATATATTCATTTATTTAATTCTTCTTTGGTTTCTTTCATCAGTAGTTTTCAGCTTATAAGTCCTGCATTTGTTTTGTTAGATTTATCTATAAATATTTTATATTTGTGAGTTATTATAAATGGTATTATATTTGAGTATCTGTATCCATGTGTTCATTACTAGTATATAAAAATATGGTGAGTTTTTATTCACCTTGTAGCCTGTGACCTTGCTGAATATGCTTATTAGTTCTAGGGGTTATTTTGCAGATTCCTTGGGATTTCTAACATAGACAATCATGTCATCTTCAAATAAGGATAATTTTATCCTTTTCCTTCCCTTCTCTTTCCTTTTCTTGCCTTATTGCACTAGCAAGAACTTCCAGTACAGCCTTTCATGTTTTTATGTTGATAAGAATGGTGAGAGTAGACATCCTTGCCTTCTTCATGACCTTAAGGGAAAAGCATTTAGTTTTCTACCATTAAGTATAATGTTAGCTGTAGGGTTTTTGGAGGTATACTTCATCAAGGTGAGAAAGTTTCCCTTCTGTTTCTATTCCTGTCTGCTGAGAGGGCTTTTTTTTTTTCTTTAAATTTTGAATGGGTGTCAAATAATTTTGTCTCATGCTATTTTGCATGATTGATACAATCATGTGATTTTTTTCTGTTTTTACCTGTTAATCTGGTGGATTATGCTGATTAATTTTTAATATTGAACCCACCTTGCATTCCTGAAATAAACCACACTTGGTCATTGTGTATACTTTTTTAAAATACCATGAATACTATTTGCTACTATTTCATTAAAGGCTTTTTATGTCTTTATTTATGGGGGACAGTAGTCTGTAGTTTTCTTTTTTGTGCTGTTTTTGTCTGGTCTTGGTATGAGGGTAATATTAGCTTCTAAAATGAACTAGGAAGTATTTCCTCCTCTTCTGTTTCCTGGAAGAGTTTGTGTAGAATTTGTGTTAATTTTTCATTAAATATAAGTATCTGGCTCCAAAGATTTTTAAAAATTATGACTTTTTAAAAATTATTTTCAATCATGAGTTTTAAGATTATAAATTAAATTTCTTTAATAGTTACAGTGTTATTTAAACAGTCTGTTTATATTGGGTGAATTGTGATCATTTGTGTTTTTCAAGGAATTGACTCAATTTGTCTAATGTTTCAAGTTTATGCAAGTGAAGTTCTTAGTATTTTTTTTTAATCATCCATTGATGTCTGCTGGGCCTGTGGTAATTTCCCCTGTTTAATTCCCAATGTTGATAATTTATGTCTTCTTTCTTTATTATCTTTGTCCCTTGCTAGAGGTTTGTGAATTTTATAATCTTTTCAAAGAACCAGATCTTTGTTTCATTGATTTTATCTATTGTTTTACTGTTTTAATATCATATCGCTGATTTCTGATTTTATCTTTATTATTTTCTTCCTTTTGCTTGCTTTGGGTTTATTTTGCTTTTCTTTTTCTAGGTTTTTGAGATGGGAGTTTAGGTGATTGATCTGAGAACTTTCCACTTCTTTAGGGTAGCATTTACTTATAGAAATTTCTCTCTTGGCGCTGGTTTAGTTGTGTCCCACGAATTTTGATAGTTTTATTTTTATTTTATTTTGTTTTTTTAGTGTATTTTTAATTTTTTTGAGACTTTCTCTTTGATCTGTTGATTATTTAGAAATGTATTGTTTATTTTCTAAGTGACTGGAGATCTTCCTCTTACCTTTCTGTTAATGATTTTAAGTTTTATTTCAATGTGATCAGAGATCACACTCTGTATGATTTAAATTTTTAGAAATTGTTTATGTTTATTTTCTGGCCAAGGATAAGATCAATCTTGGTATATGTTCCATGGACACTTGAAAAAGCTGTGTATGTGGCTATTGTTGGATGAGTATTCTGTAAATGCTGATTAGATTTCTGTGGTTAATAGTGTTCTTAAGTTCTTAATCACTTTTTCTGATTACTTGTCGTATAACTTGTTGAGAATGGGGTGTTGAAATCTCTAACTATAATCTTGCATTTGTCTGTTTCATCTTTTTTTTTTTTTTTTGAGATGGAGTTTCACTCTTGTCACCCAGGCTGGAGTGCAATGGCACAATCTTGGCTCACTTCAATCTCTGCCTCCTGGGATCAAGTGATTCTCCTGCCTCAGCCTCCGGAGTAGCTGGGATTACAGGCACTCGCCACCATGCCCAGCTAATTTTTGTATTATTAGTAGAGATGGGGTTTCACCATGTTGTCCAGGCTGGTCTCTAACTCCTGACCTCAGGTGATCTGACCGCCTTGGCCTCCCAAAGTGCTGGGATTACAGGCGTGAGCCACCCGCTGGGCCTCTCCTTTCATTGTTGTTAGCTTTTGCCCTCACATACTTTGCTGCTCTGTTTTTTGGTGCGTACCCACTTAGGATTGCTACATCTTCTCTGTAGGTTGATCCTTTTATCATTCATAATGTCTCTGATAATTGTGCTTTTTGCTCTAATACTAATATAGTCACTTTTGCTTTCCTTTGTTTAATGTTCATGTATCTTTTTCTATACATTTCCTGCCCCCCACCTATATAATCAGACTTGAAGTGAATCTTTTATAGACAACACATGTGAGATACATTTTTTTAAATCCACTCTGACAATCTGTGTTTTTTGTTTGATGTATTTTGACTGCATTCACATTTAATGTAATTATTGATATGTTGGAATTAAATCTACTATTTGGTTTTTTGTTTTCTGTTTGTTTTTGCCATCTTTCATTTTTCTGTTTTCCTTTCCCTGCCTTGTTGTAGGCTACTTGAATGTTTTTTAGAATTTCATTTTGATATATCTACAGTGTTGTTTAGTATATCTCTTTGGTCACTTTTTCGGTGGTTGCCAAATGTAGGTACTACATTATATATACGTAAATCTCACAGTCTACTGGTGCCATTATTTATCACTTTGAGTAATGTGTAGAAACCTCACCTCCCTTCATGTTTCTTTACTTCTTCCCATTTACAATAAAATTGTCTTAAATATTTCATCTACATATATTTGGAACCACATTAGACAGTGTTATAATTTTTGCTTCAACTCTCAGGCATATTTTAGAAAACTCAAGAGGAGAAAGATACTCTATTGTTCTTATCTATATTTTTGCTTATCATGTCCCTTTTTTCATTCTGTTGTTCCCAAATTCCTCTTTTTATTATTTCCTCTCTGTTTAGGGAAGATTCTTGGCCAGGAATGGTGGCTCAGGCCTATAATCCCAGTACTTTGGGAGGCTGAGGCAGGAGGATCACTTGAGCCCAGGATTTCAAGACGAGCTCAGGCAACATGGCAAGACCCAGTCTCTATAAAAAAGAAAAAAAACCCTTTAGTTATTGAGGATAGATCTGCTGGTGACAGACTCTCTTAGTTTTCCTCTACCTGAAAATGTCTTGATTTCCTTTTCATCCCTGTAGAATATTTTTAACATATAAAAAATTCTGGGATGATAATTGTTTTCTAAAATCAGCACTTAAAATAATGTTATGCCACTTTCTTTCATCCTCCATAGTTTTGGATGACAAATCTGTTGTCGTTTAAATTGCTTTTCTCATATATGTAAGATGTTATTTCTCTCCTGTTGTTTTCAAACAATTTTTTTGTCTTTAGTTTTTAGAATTTTAATTATAGTATATCTCATTGTAAATTTTTTTGGGTTTATCCTGTTTGGGGTTCACTCAGCTTCTTGAGTCTGTAAGTTTATATCTTTTGCCAAATCTGGGAAGTTTTCAGCCATTATTTCTTTTTTTTTTTTTTTTTTGAGATGGAGTCTCACTCTGTTACCCAGGCTGGAGTGCAGTGGTGCGATCTCAGCTCACTGCAAGCTCCGCCTCCTGGGTTCACACCATTCTCCTGCCTCAGCCTCCCAAGTAGCTGGGACTACAGGTGCCTGCCACCACACCTGGCTAATTTTTTTTGTATTTTTAATAGAGACAGGGTTTCACCATGTTAGCCAGGATGGTCTTAATCTCCTGACCTCGTGATCTGCCCGCCTTGGCCTCCCAAAGTGCTGGGATTACAGGCGTGACCCACTACGCCCAGCCAGCCATTATTTCTTTGAATACTTTTTCATACCTCTACTCTTGTAGTCTCCTTCTGAGACTCCAATGACATGAATGTTAGATGTTTTGTCATAGTTTCACAGGCTCTTAAAGTTTATTTATACTTTTTTCAGTCTATTTTCTCTCTATTGTTCAGATTGGATAATTTCTATTGTTCTGTCCTCTACTTCACTAATTGCTTCCCTCTGTCCATTCTGCTGTTGAACCCATCCATTGAGATTTTTATTTTAGGTATTGTATTTTTTAGTTCTCAGATTTTCATTTGGTTCTTCATTATATCTTCTACATCCTTCCTGAAATATTTTATTTCTTTGCTAAGGGCTTTCCAATTTTTTCATCAAGCATGTTAGTAATTTCTCATTAAAGCACTAAAAAAGTTCACAGCTGCTCTAAGATCTTTGTCAGATAATTCTAACATTTCTTCCATCTTGGGGTTGGCATCTTTAGATTGTATTTTTTTCATTAAGTTTGAGATTTTCTGGCTCTTCATATGACAAGATATTTTCAATAGAAACTTGGACTTTAAACAATTATAAGGCTCTAAATATTACCCAAATCTTCTGTTTAAATTCAATCCCTTCTGGGGAAGGCACTGTTGCCTCATTACTGCTAGGTGGAAGTAGAAGTATAGGTTTCCTACTTAGCCTCTGTTGACACCCTATGGGGTTACCCTGTTGCTGCTGGGGTATGGTGAAAGTCTTTATTCTCCACTAGGCCTCCTCTGACACCACTCCAGTGAGTAGTGGAAAGATGCCTTATTACTGCTGGGTGGGGGTGAAGGTCCAGAATCCCAGTGTGGTCTCCACTGACACTGCAGGAGCGAGAGGTAGTTGGCTTCATTACTGTCCAGCAGGGACATAAGTCCCAGCTCCCTCCTTGTCTTTTGACATCATCATGCCTGGATGTTAGGGTGCTGTAATGATTAATTTTAGTGTCAACTCAACTTGGCTAAGGGATGCCCAGATAGCTGGTAAAGCACCATTTCTGGGTGTGTCTGTAAGGGCATTTCCAGAAAAAATTAGTATTTAAATTGGTAGACTGAACAAAGAAGATCTGCCTTCACCAATGTGAGCAGGTATCATCCAGTCCATCGAAGGCCTAAATAGAACAAAAAGGCAGAGGAAGCACTATTTTCCCTCTTTCTCCTTGAGTTGGGACATCCATCTTCTCCTGCCCTTGGACAGCAGAGCTCCTGATTCTTAGGCCTTTGGACTTGGATTGAATCATACCACCAGCTTTCCTGGTTCCCCAGCTTACAGATGACAGATTGTGTGACTTCTCAGCCTCCTTAATTGTATGAGCCAAAAAATATCTACATGTCTTAAGTCTATTTGTTTTGTTTCTCTGGAGAACCCTGACTAATATGGGTGCCTTGTTAACAATCTCACATGAATGAAGTCTAGGCTCCCCACTCAACATTTGCTGGTATGGGTGGGGATCGGGCCACAGATTGTCTCATGTGGTGTTTGTTTGGGGTGGAGAGGTTATTGTCTAAAATTTCTGTGTTACTAGGATGTTCCTTTTCTGATCCTTTATCTAGAAAGAATAGGCTTTTTTGTTGAGACTTTCTTTTTTTTTTTTTGGTCTGAACCTCTTGGCATTTTCTGGTTGCTCACTTCTTTAGCTCCATGTCTAGGATATGTGAAACAAAAATAAAACCCAGGGAACTCATCACCGTGTAATTCCTTGGTTCCAAAGTCTCTGCTGATCTGCCTACTTCTCTCTATCTGCCAGACTTTTCTTTCTTTCTTTTTTTTTAAAATAATGTCAAGGTTTTTAGTTACACATAGCAGGAGAAATAGAAGAAAGTATGTTTACTATATCTCCCCACAAGAGAAAGTCCTCCTCTCTGGGGAGAGATTTTGGATTCAGAAGACATCAGTGGAAGGTCCCAACTCGAGTGAATAATGGTTGCCTCTGCCATGAAGCATTCACTGAATACTTTCCTATGAATGCCAGCCATGGGACACTCCAATTACCTCACACGTCAGTTCAGACTGTACTACCTCACAGTAGTTCAGATACTGGCCTCTCCACTTGCTTTGGGGATTGGCATTGTATCCTCTGCATGGAAGAAAATTTTCAATTGCAAGAGCAGAAGAACTTTCTAATATTAGCTACTCTCCATTCCCTGGAGAATGTGAACTCTCCATGTTTGGAAATGTTTAAGCAGGGGCTGAAAGTCCTGGATTAGGAAGGAGATGGCACTTGACAACTTCTGAGGCCTTTATCTTCCTTCTAAGGTTGTGAAACTTTGAGTTAACTTGCTCTTTCTTGAATGAACACCCAGGAGGCAGAGATAAATTTTTCACTTGTCTCATTCAGGTCCTCATGCTAGGCTTTGCAAACAGAATGTTCAGTTTGTGTCACTAACAAAGTAATATCTGAGTGGCTGCATAACTGAGGTTGTGAATCCTGAATACAGGATCTAGCTGTGTTCATTCAAACTAGCTAGACTGAAACACATGGTGGGTAGGTTAGCACAGTTGGCTCATATCCAGATTATGTTGTAGGCTTGGAGAAGAGTATTGATACCAAACTCTTCAACCCACCAGCCCTGTATATTACAAAATGCTTAATCAGTGCTAGCAAAGATGGGCTGACTTAAAACTCACAGCACAGCAAATATCCTTAGAGCATGTGCAAGCATTAACTTGCCTTGCCACTTTATCCTTGGCTCAGAACAGTTGGTTTCTCCTGAATCTCCTTACAGCATTAGAGCCAGTAGATACCTAGGGCTCAGATTTAAAAATTTAGAAGTCCATTACGTAGGGAAGAGAATCAGCTGATGGAGAGAGCTAGATCAGCATTTTTCTTCAGAGTTATATGCAGACATCAGCTAATTAAATAAACCCATTAGGAAGAGAACATTGAAGAATCCTCTCAAGAGCATGGTGCTCATCTGGAGGAAAGAAAGTTTTATGACTAGAAGAGGAATTCAGAGATCTCTGGGGGAAAGAGTCTCTTCAAAATGATTTCTTCAAAAGAAATAGAGAACCTACCATATTCCAGGCACTTTCATATCAGTTATCTCAGTTAAGTCTCATGGCAACTGGGTTTGTTAGGAAACAGACTTAGAAAGGTTAAGGAATTTCTCTCAAGTTACATAGCTGGCAAGTAGCAGAGCTATGATTTATACCTTGGTTTATCTGACTCCAAAGTTTATGCTTCATCATGCCATCATTTTGGCTCTGCTAGGAGGAGAGGACCAAAGGCGGAATTTCTTGGAATAGGAATATAGTCCAAGACATAGGAAGATATAAAAAAGAAAAATGATCCTAAAACATTAGGTTTGTGAAAAAAGTATTTAAAAATGTAAAAAGAAAATCAGTGTGTATTTTTTAGATTTACATATTTATTGCTTTTTAGTCATCATTTCTTCTTGCATTCTATATCTATTTGTGATCATTTTTCTTTGCATGAAAGATGCTCTTTAGTGAATATGTCAGCCAAGGTCCAATCAGGAGAAAGAAATCACACATTAATTTGTGGAGGGAAAGTTTAATACAAAGAATAATTAACTATAATGGGGGAATGCAGTAACAAGGGATTTGCAGTAAGTAGTAAAGAGAACTTTAAGAGGAATAGCAGCTATAGAAAGCAATCACCACTCCTACAAGCTGAGATAGAGCATCCAAAGAATGAGCTCTGCAGGGCTGAGACCCAGACCTTGTTGGAAAAAAGCATGATTATGGCTCACTGAATGGCAGAAAAATTGCTGTGGTTCTACACTGGAAGAACTTGCTAAAAATATGTCCTCTAGGTTGCCAGGGAAAGCTATTATTCATCAGGAGCTATTGCCAGAGGTGCTCCACCATGAAACCACCAAAGGGAGTAGTTGGAGGAAGCTGTTGTCTGCTGGGTGATGCTGATTGCCATGCACTGGAGGAGGCTGGTGCTGGGCTTACTCACGGAGCTTTCTGGGAGGTCAGGAATTGGAATCAGCATGGAAAATCCCTATATCCTGCAATATCCCTCCAGTACATTCTATTGACCATAACATGATACCAGCGTAATGTGATGCCAGCTGGCAAAGAAAAAATATTTAAAGACCTTCTCTCTACCTTTACCTGGCCTCAAGTGATCCTCCCACCTGGACCTCTCAAACTACCGAGATTACAGGCATGAACCACTGTGCCTCACCAAACTTAGACTGTCACACAAAGCTCCTGTATAGGGGTATACAGGAGCAGAGCAGGACAAATTTGTATCTGAGAGACATAAATTGATAGCTGGCATACTGAGGGTCTTCTGATAACACCTGTCTCTAAGAATTTCACCCCCAGTCTTGATGGGTGGAATTTTGCTGGGTGTACAATTTATTTTTTTCTCAGCATATGAAGACTTCCTTCCATTGTCTTTAGGTTGTTATTTGTCTTTTTTTCCTGGTTCTTTTAAAGACATTTTCTTTGCTTTTGCTGTTTTGCAGATTTACTGTGATATGTCTAGGGATGGATTTTATTTATTTATTTATTTTTTAACAGAGTGTCACTCTGTCATCCAGGCTAGAGTGCAGTGGCACAGTCTTGGCTCACTGCAACCTTTGCCTCCTGGATTCAAGTGATTCTCATGCTTTAGCCTCCCGAGTAGCTGAAATTACAGGTGTATGCCACCACGCCTGGCTAATTTTTTGGTATTTTTAGTAGAGACAGGGTTTCACCATGTTGGTCAGGCTAGTCTTGAATTCCTGACCTCAAATGGTCCACTTGCCTTGGCGTCCCAAAGTCCTGAGATTACAGGCAGAAGCCACAGCACCTGGCTCTTGTCTAGGGATAAATGTTTTTTTTTTTTTTTGAGACAGAGTTTTGTTCTTGTTGCCCAGGCTGGAGTACAATGGTGTGATCTCAGCTCCCCTTCCCAGGTGCAACCGATTCTCCTGCCTCAGCCTCCCGAGTAGCTGGGATTACAGGCATATGGCACCATGCCTGGCTAATTTTGTATTTTTAGTAGAGGCAGGGTTTCTCCATGTTGGTCTGGGTGGTCTCCAATTCCTGACCTCAGGTAATGCGCCCGCCTCAGCCTCCCAAACTGCTGGGATTACAGGCGTGAGCTACTGCGCCTGGCCTAGGGATGGATTTTTAAAAAATTATTCTGCCTGGAATTCACTTAATCTGAAGATTAATGTCTTTTTAGTCTCAGAAAAATCTCAGCCATTCATTCTTCAAATAATATTTCTCCTCTACATCTCTCTCTTCTTCTTCTTTTGAAACTTTGGTTAGATATAAGTTAGACATTCTTGCTTTAGCCTCGATGTCTCTTGACCTCTCTTTCATATTTTCAAAAAAATTTTTTAATTCTATGTTGCATTTTTGGGTGTTTTAAAAAATTTGCCTTAGAGTTGACAAAATCTCTCTCTTTAGGTATATCTAATAATGTTACCTCCATTCATTGACTTTTGATTTCAATTATTACACTTTTTGTTTGTAGATGGTATCTTTGGTTCTTTTTTCAAATCTATTTGGTCATGTTTATAGTTCACTATTGATTTCTGATTTTTATTTCTAAACATATCAAACATTTTATATTTTATGTCAGATAATTCTAATATCCGAAGTCTTTATGGGTATGATGAGGCTGGTGCTGTTTCTGCTGGCTTTTGCTCAGGTATCATGTTTCCTTCTGTGTTATGCTTTTTTGAGTATAAACACACATCTTTTTTAACTATATAGGAATTATTTGAGGCCTGAATTGGAAATGAGTTTCTCTAGAAAGAATTTATATTTGTTTCCAGTAGCCTCCTGGGCACTATTAAACTGGAACTGTTTCAAGCTTGAGGTTTTATGGACAATCTGGGTAATATCAATTTGAGCTTCAAATCCCCATTATGGCCTGAGTTTGTAGTTGCAATTCTCAGATATTTTTGTTCTGTCCACCTAGCAGCCAGATTCTGAGGTAGTCAACTTTCTTTGCTGTTCCCTCTTGTGAGAGGGTGGGCTGTTATTTCAACTTCAGCCTTACACTGAGAATAAGGCTTTGAGTTCCTAGCTTTAAGCACAGGTGGTGGTTCTCCTATTAGACTCTCCACTTTAAATGGGCCATAGTCTATGTCTCTTGTTTCCTATAAACTGCTAGGTCATGAATACTGAAGCTCATGGTCACCTGGGTTTGGCAGATGCCCACAAAGGAAAGTTGATTTCAACATTCTCTCTAGGCTTTCTACCTTTACTTAGTTTTTGGCCTCTGAAAATTGTTTACTTTTTTTTAACTCAATTATTTCTATACTTTAGGGTGGTTGGAGGGTTTGTCAGAATACCTAGTTTGCTATGTACCAGAAATAGTAGTTTGATCTAGTCTACATATAATGCCACATTTAGTACTCATGATAATCTTGGGATTATTAGTCGTTTGTCCCAGGAAATGGAGACTAATGGAAGTTACATAGCTAGCAAATGGCAGAGCAGTAATGGAATGTAAATCTACATCTTCTGGCTCCTTTTCACCCTTTGTTCTCTCTACCACACTACTGGTTCCCTGGTTTTTCTCTCTTTATTTAATGCAAATTCCAGGACTCCTTGGGATTTGGGCTATTCCTAAAGCCCAGAAGTGCATTAAGAATTCTAGAGGCTGGCCGAGTATGGTGGCTCACACCTGTAATCCCAGCATTTTGGGAGGCTGAGGTGGGAGGATTGTTTGAGCCCAGGAATTTGAAACCAGCTTCGGCAACATAGGGAGACCTCATCTCTGCAAAAAACAAAAAGAAAAAGAAACAAAGAAAAATGAGGTGGGAGGATCACTTGAGCCCTGGGGGGTCAAGACTGCAATGAGCCATGGTTGTGCCACTGCATTCTCTCCTGGGTGACAGAGAAAGACCTTGCCTTAAAAAAACAAACAAACAATAAAAAAAAAAGTATGTTTATTGCAGTACTATTCACAATAGCAAAGACTTGGAACCAACCCAAATGCCCATCAAGATAGACTGGATAAAGAAAAAGTGGCACATATACACTACTGAATACTATGAGAGCATAAAAAAGGATGAGTTCATGTCTTTTGCAGGAATATGGATGAAGCTGGAAACCATCATTCTCAGCAAACTAACACAGGAACAGAAAACCAAACACTGCATGTTCTCACTCATAAGTGGGAGTTGAACAGTGAAAACACATGGACACAGGGAGGGGAACATCGCACACCAGGGCCTGTCAGGGGGTGAGGGGTTAGGAGAGGGATAGCATTAGGAGAAATACCTAATGTAGATGACAGGTTAATGGGTGCAGCAATCCACCATGGCACATGTATACCTATGTAACAAACCTGCACGTTCAGCACATGTATCCCAGAACTTAAAGTATAATTTAAAAAAAAACACACAACAAAACAAACAAAGAAACAAACAAAACAGGAATTCTGGAAGAGTATTGCTTTAACTGTCCTCTCACTTGACCAGACATAGTTCAGCTTCTCCTGAGGATTCTATTCAAGTGGAAGATCCAGCTAAGACTGGACAGACTGACTAAGTGGAGCACCGTAATTGTAGCCCATGTGTTCCTGGAGATCTGTACAGAATGAGGGAGCAAAGTCTCATCTTCAGGCATTTTCTACTTCATATGGCATATAGAATGTGCTTGCACTTGTAGAGTCCCTTTGGGAATAATGTACTCTCTAGGAGCAGTCCCCCTTTCTGACAAGGCCTCTCTCTCTTTTTCTTTCTCCCTTTCTCTTTGTTTCTTATGTAGTCCTCCCTGCCCTGTCTCTTACCAGAGACTTCAGGATAAACTCCAGGGATTGAGTGCTGGTGTCAAATAAATTTCAACATGGGAAACATCAGAAGAATACATTCTGCACTTCTTCCAGACTTGGAAAGAACTGGGGCCAATTAAAAGTGAACTTTTAAGAGAAATGAACATCTTGCATGCCAGGTTTCAGCTGAATGTCACTGCAATTGCCTAAATTATAACTATCAGAAAAAATTCATTCTAATTATGGAAATGCCATTAGGAGGAGTTCCTTCTGCCTAGAACCAGCTTACAGGATGATTACCACCCACCCCCTACCCCCCCTACCTCTATCCCATCTCTCAACAGCAATTCTATATTTCAGAAGGAGAAAAGGCAATGTGTTAGAGTGAAAAGAAAATTTATACCATACAGGATGTAGATTTGGCTCCTAACTCCACTATTTATTGGCTAAGTGACCTTGGGCAAAGCAATTTACTTCTCTGATCCTCAGTTTCCATACTTAAAATGAGGATATTAATATCTACTCCACAAGGTTGTTGTGTAGATTAAACAATAAGAGATGGCGTATACTAAAGTATGCAGCACCTAGCCTGGCACGTATTGGATTGCTCACTGGAGTGGGGCAGGGGTGGAGGGACAAGGATAATTGTTAGGAGACTGGGGAGAGAGCTCTGATACCACACACTTAGATGCTACTCTTTGGTGCCTGCAGGGTTGGATGGCAAACTCCACGCAGGAGGAGATGAAGACAAAGACCTGGATCTTCCCATAGAATCTTGGGGCTTTCTCCTTCTTCCTCCTGAAAGATTTCCATTCTGTGATCTTGGTAATATCTATTAATAGTTTGACCTCATGAGGGGTAGCAGTGTTTCTCTGCTATTGCAGACTATCCTATGCCCGATAGTTTGGATCAATCTTTTCCAACAGGTGGACCTTGGACCCTGATAGTTGGGAAATGAGGATTTATTGCAAAGAGTTCCATAGATCCGTACACTCACCAAGCATTGCCTATAAACGAGTATATTTTGAAATTATGTATTCACTTATATTTCAAATGTATATAGATGCTCTTTTGAACAAGAAAATACTTAAGACCGGTAGTTGCTTCAGGGATGTATTTTGGAATTGTGTTTTCTCAGTCAATGAATACTAAAAGCACAACTACTTGTGTGATTGTGGGCCTGATAATTTTTTGTATTTCATGTGAAAGGTTTATAAATACCCACCGGTCTGATGAAGGACTTACATTTTGGTAAGCTAACATCCCTCTCTGCTCTCTGCACTCTTCCATTTCCTCAACCTACCAGGCAGGTGTTGAGGAAGGTGACATTACTACCTTCCAAGAGGCATCTTTCTGAAGGACACCTATGTCCTAGCTATGCTACTAGCTGTTTATGTGCACCCCTGGAGGCCTCATTAGCTGGGTTTTAAGTGCTTGGGCCATTATTTGTAATCTTTTCCCTTACTCTCTTTGTGAGCTCCTAGGGTATTTTATTTGCCCCCAGGGTTCTGAAATTTCCCTTCTATGTATGCTTTAGAGTGACTGACTGTATTAGTCTGTTTTTGTGCCACAATAAAGGAATACCTGAGACTGGGTAATTTATAAAGGAAAGAGGTTTAATTGGCTCATGGTTCTACAGGCTGTACAGGAAGCATGGCACTAGCATCTGCTTAGCTTCTGGTGAGGCCTTGGGGAGCTTTTACTCATGGTGGAGATGAAGTAGAAGTAGGTATGTTACATGATGAGTGTGAAAGCAAGAAAGAGAGAAGGGGTTAGCAACACACAATAGACTAAGAAAAAATAATTAAAAAGAGAAAGAGAGAGAGACAGAAGGGGGAGGTCCCAGTTTCCCTTAAACAACCAGATGTCACATGGACTGAGCGAGAACTCATCACCAAGGGGACGGTGTGCTAAACCATTCGTGAAGGATCCACCCCTGTGATCCAATCATCTCCCACCAGGCCCTACCTCCATCTCTGGGAATCACATTTCAACAAAGGATTTGGAGGGAACAAACATCCAAACCATATGAGTGACTATTTTCATCCACTGTGCTGGGTACTCAATGGGCCTTTTCACTCTAGAAATCCATGTCCTTCAGCTCCAGAATATTTTCTTGAACTTATTTTTAGTGTCTCTCTCTCTACCATTTTATCCTTTCTATGTCTAGAATTCCTATTTTTCAGTGACTGGATTGTCTGAGTTGATCTTTTAATTTTTTAAATCTTTTCTCTCCCTCATTTTCCATCTCCTTATCTTTTTGCTGTGCTTTCTGGGTTATCTATTTAATTTTATCTTCCAGCTTTTGTATTGAATCGTTCATTTTTCCTCACAGGTTTCTGTTACTTTCTAAGAGTGCTTTTTGTGTGTTGTCTTCTGAATATCGCTTTTTAATAGTATGCTGTTCTAATCTAACAAATTCAAAATCTTTAGATACTTCCCCAGGGTTAATAGCAATAGATTTTTTGATGTTTTTTCCCTGTATAGTCTCTGTTTTTCTCAAATTGCTTTTCCCCATCTGCTTTCGTCTGTCTCCAGGCTAGAGGCATTCCTCACATGTTTGGGGATCCTCGTCTGTGTGTGTATGGTTGGGATTCACCACCCCTAGGCCTCAGTGTGGGGTAATTTTGCTGTGCTGCCATCCAGTACAATAGCCGCTAGCCACATGGGGGCTATTGAGCACTTGAAATGTGGCCAGTGCAACTGAGGAACTAAACTTTAAAATTTTAATTTTGGCCAGGTGTGGTGGCTCACACCTGTAATCCCAGCACTTTGGGAGGCCGAGGCAGGTGGATCATGAGGTCAGGGGTTCGAGACCAGTCTGGCCAATAATGGTGAAACCCCATCTCTACTAAAAATGCAAAAATTAGCCAGGCGTGGTGGCGGAGACCTGTAGTCCCAGCTTCTCAGGAGGCTGAGGCAGAAGAATCGCTTGAACCCGGGAGGTGGAGGTTGCAGTGAACTGAGACTGCGCCACTGCACTCTAGCCTGAGTGACAGAGCGAGACTCTGTCTCAAAAAAAAAAATTAATTTTGATCAATTTACTTTTCAAAATATATAATCTATTCAGTATAGAAAAACTTTTACATATTCTGGAACAAATTGGGTATCTGGATCTACTTTTTCAACTGTAGATTTTATGAAATCTAACAATAGATCAAGTATTTTTAATGAAAATTCGAGATGTGCTATAATCGTAAAATACATACTTTTTGAAATGAAAAAATGTAAATGATCTCATCAGTAATTTCTTATATTGATTACATGTTGAAATGACATTTTGTATATATTGGGTTCAACCATAATATTAAAGTTAATTTTACCTGTTTCTTTTTAGTTTTAAAAATGTGGATACTAGAACATTTAGAGTTATGTATGTGGCTTGCAGTATATTTCTGTGGGCAGTACTGCCCTAGAGGCTAGAGAGGGTGCTCCAGTGGGAATGGACGGTCCTCCAGCTTGGGGCAGGGTCTCTGCCTCATAAATAGACCTCCAGCCATGTTCCCATTTGAGACCATTATTGGGCCTTTGGGACTTCTGTGGGGGCAGATCCTGTGGTTGTTGGCTTTGTTTACCATACTCAGCTTGAATCCAGTTGAATCTTTGGGCTTGCTTGTCAACCACCAAGTGATGGTTTGCTTCTAGGTTTCTGAAAGTTTATTGCTATTGACTCTTCACCTTTAATCTTTGTCCTTGGGATATATATATCATTTACTGTTGCCTTAGTGGGGTTTCAGGAGGGAGCAGAGATAAAAACACATGTCTTCAATCCATCATCTTGAACTGGAAATCCTAAATATCTTTGGATTCCTTCTTTTGATCCATCCTACTTTTGTATCCTCATGGTTTCCTGAGAGGAAGGTTGTGTCTGCCTCTGCCAGCGAGAGCCCCAGACCACGTCCAGCCTCTCCCCAGGGTAAGCTCTCTTCTAGGCTGCAGATCTGATTCTGTTGCTTCTCTCTTTAAAATCGTTCACCAGCTTTCAACATGTAAATAAAACACTCAAGCTCCTTAGCATGACAAAGATTCCCTATGGGGTGACCCCTTTGTACCTCCCTACTGTATCTGCTACTACTCTCCAAATTCCATCTTCCATCATCCCAGGGACAGAGCAACTCACATACAAGCTACCATTGACGCCTCTGCCTTGCCCATGCCGTTCCCTCCACTCCCCACCGTCTCTGCTGGGCTAACTTCCCATCTAGCCTGGGTGTCCTGCCCACAATAACAAGAGTGGCCAGTACATACAGCTTGTGACAGGCACTCTTCTGGGCCCTTTTACGTATTTCAGCTCATCGCTGCTATCCTCATTTTCTATGTGAAGAAAGAGAGGCACAGAAAAATTCGATGACTCTCCCAAGTGAACCAACAAGTTGGAGTTTGAACTCTAGAGTTGCTGGCTGTGTGCGTATGAAAGGTACCCTGAATGTTTACCGTGCTATAGTGGCTGGCTCACCATTCTATCATCCCTACTGGACTGGGAGCTGTCTGAGGCCAGGGTCCAGGTCTTTTTTTTCTTCTTTTTAGAAATTTGTATCATAAATGCCTAGCACAGGTCCTGGCATACAGTAGGTACTCAAAATATATTTGTTGAACAGACTTGCCATTCCTAATTGTCTAATTGTGGCCCCTCTCAACTTCTCTCCTGTGCACGCTACAGTCCCATAGGCAAGGTTTTCTGGCCAATTCCCTTTTCATGGTAGTTACTCAGAAAATCATGATTGTCAGTTCCTAATGGTATTGAAAGGGAAAAAAGACCCATCAAAAGACATGGTGAGCAGCTTCCCAAGCATTTGCTTAAACATGTTTTGTGTGCTTTTAGAATGGTAGTCATATTATTAGTGTTATTATTATTTTAAGAAATCACTGGTTTAAATCATCACAGAGGCTTAAATGATGTGGAAAATTCTAATGATGTTCCTTTGATGAAAAGATTTTTTCCCCATACTTAGCATAATCTTCCTTTGAATTATGCCAGGAAATCTTAAAACCATAGCTAGTTTTTTTTTTTTTTTTTTTTTTTCTCTCATTGCAATTTTCCTCTTTTTGGATGCATGTCAATGAACCATGGGATGGAAGGAGGTTTTTCCAAGCATAATGGGGAGGCTCTGCAAGAGGCAGCTTGGGTGCAGAAAGCCCCAAAGTTTGTGAGCTGGGGAGCTAGGGGCCCATGGGAGAAAGCAAACTAGCCAGGGCACAGGCACAGCTTGCCAAAAGCTGTCCTGGCCTCAGAGCTTGGTTCTAGGGAGGACAGATACTGGTATCAAGAGGTTTGCCTGTAAGTGGTCCTATCCCAGGATAACGATGGAAGAATCAAGTCAGGATGGCTCCAGAGTTTTCATGTTGGAAGGCTTTAGGGGGTGACAACTTGGCTAAAACAAGATCAAAGCTGTTCTTGCAATACATATAGAACTAACAAGAGTGTAATAGTTCAAATTAAAGTCAGGGGGCAGTTGGCAGAGTGAAGCTCTGATCAACCTATCTAAATAGCAAGCCCCATTACTCCTTTCCTCTAGACTACTTTTGTTTTTCTTCCTAGCCCTTCTGAACAAATGATGGAAGGGATAAGGCCTCTCACTACTCCCTTCCCTGGTGAGGCAGGCCTGGTACTGTCACTAGCTGGATGGTGCTGCCCCAGGTGTGGCAAGATAGGGTAGCACTTATAATCGTGGACTCTGGAGGCAGGCAGATCTGAGTGCTAGTTCTGGCCCTGGCACGTATTAGCTGTGTGACACTGGGGATTCTACTCTTGGCTTCTTGGTTTCCTCATCCATGAAATGTGGATGACCTCTTGGGGTTGTTTGGAGGATTAAATGAGATTCTAATGTGTGTAAAGCATTCAGCAGGGTACTTGGTGGCATATGGTAAGCTCTTGTTATTACTAATGTTTTGTTATTAACCGAATGAATGTTCCCTTCTAAAAGGGTACCAGGAGGCCATGGGGAGCTCCAGGAAGTAGAATGGGCTCTGTGGGGAGCGGCTGCAGGAGCTCAGGGTTGGGCTCAAGTTTGGAGAGAGGTTGGGATACACAGCAGGGAAGACAGCCAGTTATGGGGACAGGGTTGAAAGAGGATGTGGATGCAGGGCTGTGGATGCAGAGGTCTGCGAACTGGGCTCGGAAAAAGCCTCAGAGCTGCATATGCCTTCCCAGGTCTGGGGCAAAGGAACTCACTTTCAGGCTGACGATGGGAGCTGACATTCCTGAGATGCTCTCTGGTGGGATGGGGTTGGGGGATCTTGCAGTGTGGGCCCACTCAGCAGTATACGCAGCACCAGGAAGCAGACCATGATACCCTTGAAGCACCTTTTCTCCAGCCTGGCTGACTCTGCCTGCTGAGGGCCTCCACCTGCTCCTCCAAGTGAGGGGTGTCTCCAAGTGTGTGTAGGGAGGGGCAGTAATGGTGCCAGGACTCCAACCATCGGGAGGTAAGGGAAACAGAATCTTCTCTTAGAGTTCAACCATAAAGTAGGTCAGGTAGGATCAGGTAGAGCTTAGCAGAGCCACCTTAGAGAGGCAGTGAGACATGGAGACTGCAACCTCTGGAAAGAGGTGGGGACAGTCAGGCAGAAGGAGGGCTGGTCAGCTTCAGGAGCCCTCATCAAGGAGCTGCAAGGGCAGAGGTGGAGGCTTCTGCAGGGAGAGTGGAGGGTGAGGTCTCCATCTGCTCCTCTGGCAGGCTGTCTTTCTGGGGGATGAGGTATCAAGCCATCCTGGCCCAAGAAGCCTAGTCCTTCCCAGTGACCCTGAGCTGGCTCCGTGCTCCCTGGCTGCCTGCTGCCTGCTGGCTTTGTACAAAGCTGTCTCCAGGGGGAAGGGACCTGCTCGGGCTCACATATCCAGGCGTCTTGGCACTGAGAGCCCTGGCTGCAAATGAACACACTGGTAACTGGTTTAGACGCTGATCCCTTGTGAGCTTTGGGTGAATTCACCTTCCTGAGTCCTCTTCCTCTGGGGAACTGACAGAATCTTGTTTTTAGGCCTAAGAGGATGAGGGCCAGACCCTAGACTAGGGAATTTGCTAAAGTAGTGAATGCTACCCTGGGAGACCGTCGGGGAACAGACAACAGCCTTACTGAAGTGAAACCTACCTTTACCCTGGACCTTTTCATCTGACGGCTAATAATATATGTATATGGCTGTATAGGCACACATGCAGCCATATATGTGTGGCCGTGTGTGTATGTACACATTCAGCCAGGCACGTGAAGGGTGTATGGAGCACGGGACATGGGAGCCTATACTACTGTCTTTTCCTACAGCCCTCCCTACTCTCTTTGGGTATCACTATGTGTTCAAAGCCACATATGTGGCCTTAGCCCACGACTTAATATCCTGGAGGTTAGGAATACCTGTAAGTCCCACCTTACTTATAACATTATGGAAAATAGCATGGGAATGAAGTCAAATAGGCCCTGGTTCATAAACTAGATGTCCCTCTTTCTATGAATGGTTATATGTTTTGGGGCAAGCCTTTTAAACACTCTGAGTCTCAGTGCTGAAATGGATGCCCACAGTCATCATCCATTTCAAAGCCCATTTCTCCTGTTAGAGGCATATATGGTTGTGTTAGCATATCCATTGTTTTTTATAATAAATTTTCCTCTGGTTTTAATACAATACACTTTCTGGAAAGAACCTATCAACCATTCATACTTTAGTGTGAATTTAGGTCACAGTGTCATATAATCTTACAGTGGCAACAGACCTTGAATTGCATCTAGTTTTACATTCCACCAAATGCAGAGATTCTCTGATTTGTGACTCTAACATGGCCACCTAGACTGTCGTTTAACTCCTCCCATGGCAGGAAACTCACCATGTGCCACTCCTCCACATCCAGGTAGCTCTAATTGCTAGAGTAGAATGAACTGAAACTTGCCTCTCTGCAGCTTCCTACCAGCAGTCCTCACTCTCCTCTCTAGAGCAATTACAAAACAAATTGTTTTCCCCTTCCCATGACAGCCTTTCAGGTCCATGCGAGCTCTCATGACCCTTCTTTTCTCTAGGCCGAGTGTCCTATTTTCTTTACATATTCCCAATAGGACTAGTTTTGGGTTCTCCCACCATCCTGGCCACCTAGGCATCTGTATATGCTCCAACTTTAAAAATTTAGCATTGAACATATTCCACCAGGCAGGGTCTACCAACACATTCCTTCTCCTGGGGCATTTGACATTCAAGCCTGGCCTCTCATTGTGGGAGGAGAGGTCTTCGTTCCCCAAGACAGACATTTCAGGTACCAACTTACAGCTGGGGGAGACATGAAGAACCAAGTGCCACCTATGCACGACCACATCCAGGACTTAATTTGCATAGCTTTTTAATCTGTGGGGGACAATCTGCATGCCACTTGGGCCTGCTTGGTTAGTCTGTAAGTTTACCCAGGGCAGATATTGAGTCTAACCGTTCCTGGATCCCTCCAAGCACCTGCTGCATTGGTCTGCCTCCCTTTAGCTGTCAATAAATGCAGTTGATTGATGGACTCACTGGGGCTTAAGAAGTCATTTTCCACTTTGTTGCATCTCAGAATCCAGCTGTGTCGAGCTGGAGCCAGCCCTCTGCTTGCTTGTTTTCTCTGTGAACATGGGCCCAGATCTCATGGCTTGCCCATGCATTACAATAGGATGAATTTCACTTTGGAGCTCTACTTACTTCTACCCCCAACTAGCGGGAAACCAGAACCCTGAGGGCAGTGGCACATCCCACACTGCAAAGAGCCCTGGGCCCCTTCCCCTTCTTATATTTTTTCTGACAAAGGCCCAGTAATGAAAATTTCCTAGCTGAAGGCATATCACTTGAGCTGCAAGTTATGGAGAAGAGGGCAATGTACCAGACAGATGTTTCCAATTGTATGTTTATTGAGCTTCTTGCCTTTGCTGCTCCTCCTGCCAGCCCCTCCCTCTCTATCCCTCCTCCTCCCTGTTGCTGCCACTAAATCAAGCATCTCTTCTTAAAATTGTAATCACCAAAATAAGGTGGTGATTTATAAGGAATTCTGAAATACCAAATAATCAGCCAAACACTTCACTTTAATGGCAGCAATAAGTCAAGTGTTTCCACGCTTATCTCTGGAGGAAGCACGTTGGTCTTGGTTGTTGCAAAATGACAAATGCTCTTTTGTGAGTTGTAACAAATCAATTATCCACATGTTGAAAACTGAGCAACTCCTTTTTAAAGATAGAATTTTATGGATACATTCTAAAAAAAAATGTCCAAGGGAAGTGGGCGGGGGGGGGGGGGGGGGGTACTGGAGCTCTTTAGTTGTTTTTCTGGCAAAAGAAAATTGGAGAAATAATAGCTCCAAGGAGACAGCTGCCCAAAATGACATCAATCAGAGATGCGGTCTCCCTGAGCCTATGGAAAGTGCACACAGAATGCTCAGGTTTGTTTCTCATCCAGTCTGAGCAGGTAACCAGGAGTCCGCCTCCACCTGCGGTGGCATTTTCAGTAGAAACTGCTGGCTCCCCAAAGAGCCCTGTGGGGGCATTCAATCCTCCAGCTCTCCTTGGGCACATATGTCTGCCTTGTAGTTCTCATTTCAAGGAGAATTTCTACTTTTTCCGTTAAGAAGGAAGTCACGCCTCAGTAGCTGGCTCTGGGATTGGAACCTGTGTTATCTCGTTATATATGGCCCCATCTGTTGGGGCCGCCCATAAAGACTCGCGTGCCCTTTCCCAGGTTCTATTTTCCTCTCCTCCCATGTCACATCCATTTGCCACACAATAAAATACAACAGCATCTGCTGTAACCTGTCCTGTCAAAGCAGGCGGAACTCATTGTCATCCCAAGGCTTCTCCCAGCTGTGGGTTTGCCAATTTCAAAGGCCCTGAGAAGGTCATGC
This sequence comes from Gorilla gorilla gorilla, assembly GCF_029281585.2. Classification (NCBI taxonomy): domain Eukaryota; kingdom Metazoa; phylum Chordata; class Mammalia; order Primates; family Hominidae; genus Gorilla; species Gorilla gorilla. The sequence continues at coordinate 17,464,731 of NC_073233.2, forward strand.
TGTCACGATTCCAAATGTGGCAGTTGTGCCCGTGCATGGGGCTTCAGCTGCATCTGGTGCCCTGGGTACTATTGTGTGCAACACTGCAAAAGGATCTCAGCAAACTGGAATGTATCATGGGGTGCACAGAAGGTGGATGGCTTGGCCACTGTCTCATGATGAATTGTTAGGGGACTATGAATGCTCTGAGTACAGAAGAAGAGACTAACATGTGGGGTTGATGCAGAACTGGTGCTGGGACCCTGTCCTTTGTTAGCAGTGTCCAGGCAGAAGAGGATTGGCTGGTAGGTAGCAGGTGAGCAGGTGGGTGTGCCAGGCCTTGCATCTCGGGCTGTGCATGGCTCTGTCCCTCTGAGTGCTGGAGCCTTGGCTGGCATGAGCCTGCAGTGCAGCTGCTGTTTTGGTATTAGACTCTCTGTCCCTGCTGTCCACTGTCCTGCCTGGCCAGTCCTCTACCACTTTCTCCGTAGCCCAGTCCCTCTGCTTGGCTCCCCTTAGCAGTCTTCCCTTCCTCCTTTTTCGTTTTTCCTTAAATCACTATTTTTCTCAATAACTTTCTTTCTTTTGTATTCCACCCCACCCCTTTTCACAGTTCTCAACTTCCCTGGTTTGGATGCTCTGTGGATGACTGTTACGATCTACTCAGTGGTTCCTCTCTTCAGCAGTGATGCTGAGTGCTTTCTATGTGTTGAATAAGTACACATGCAAACAGTACTACCTTGTGAGGGTGAAAGCTGGTGTTGTTAGAGAAAATAACAAGAAGGACCCACCTGAGGTTGCATAGTCAGGGACTGCTCCTCTGAAAAAGCAATGTTTAGAATTGAGACCTGAACAATGAGTCATTCAGGTGAGCCCAGGGGCCAGAGTGATGCAGGTAACAGAATAGGATGTGCACAGGCCCCGAGGCAGAAAAGAGCTGGGAGGGTTCCAGAACCTGAAAGAAACTCCCTCCCACCTTTTTTTAAATCAGCATAAATGCATGACAGGACCCAGGACGCTTCTTGCCGATGGCCTTTAACCTTGCTATTCCCACTGCCTGGGAAGCTCTTGTGCCATATGGTCACATGGCTGGTTTCTTCCTTTTGTTCATATCTCTGCTCAGGTGTCACCTCCACCAAGAGGCCTACTTTGATCACTCATGCACACTCACTATCCCTTACCCAACTATGTGTGTGTGTATATTTTGTGGTGCCTATTAGTAAATGAAGTTGTTATTTATTTGATTACCTCTTGATAGAAGATATTCCACTATCAGAATGGACACTCCACAAATACAAATCCTGTACTAATAGGCTGTCATATTCCCAGCACCTGGCAAACAACAGGCACTTAAGAAATGTTTTGTGAATTAATGGATGATGAATGATAGGATGGAAAAGCAAAACATTGGTAAGGAAATGTAGCTTCATTATGACCAAGCACTCATAGAAAAAAATGCTAAAAGGGAAGAGGGAAGATGTGTTAGAGATTCCTGCCAGGATGTTATTAAAGAGGTAGAAAAAATGTGTAATGAGCATATTTATTAGGTGAACGTAAAGGCCAGTACTTAAGCTCCTTGCTCTTAAGTAGGCTAACATTTCTCCTGTTTGCATTATGAATTTTCTTAGCAACTCCTGTCGCCTTTATGATAAATAAATACAGACACATTTTAAAAAGCCGTTGTTAATAATTAAGGGACTGCCAAGCCCCCAGTGAGTTCACTGCTTGTCACTGGTTATAGCAAATGCTCTATAGTGAGTAACTCTCACCTACAATCGTGGACACCCTTTGATGACCATGCCCTTTCAAAGGTTCATGTCTGGTTGTTTAACGTTTGCACCGTTGGGAGGGGATGAAAAGGACAGCTGTCCTGCATTAGGTTGTTCATCGTTCTTTGTTGAGCCTTTAAGCTACAAGCACTCATGATTCCCTTTTGCTTTTCCTAGCATGATATTCCAGTTGCCATTTAGAAAACATAGTTCAGTTGTCAAATCCCAACATAAGGCAGAACAAAGTAAAAATATTTAAGCACCCAGAGAACAAAACAGGTTTGGAAGGTTGAATGGCTTGTTGGTTGGATACTTAGATGTTAAGAGTGATGAAGAGACAGGAAGTGAGATGATACTAGATTTAGGGCTTAAGTGACTGGGTGGAAGTTTGCATCAGTCAGAGCTCAATCAGAGAAGCAGACCATGCGGCAATATCTATCTATCATTTATCTACTCATCTAATCTTGTATCTATCTGTCATCTTGTCTAAGTATCTATCGCCTCTCTAATCTATCGTCTATCTAATCTATATCTGTCTACATATAGATAAACATACAGATGTAGATATAAGCAGGGATTCATTATAGGGATTTGAACTCATGCACTGCAGGAACTGGGTCAGCAGTTTATTAACAGCTGGTACTTTTGTGTCCACAGAGCAGGCCACCAGGAAAGGAAGATGGATATGATGTGGGGAAGCAGGTCAAAAGGGGACCTGCAAGGATGAGCCAGGACTCTTGAGGTTGGACTAGAACTTGTGTTGATGTTTTCACCACCTTTAAGCTTTCATTGCAGGAGAAGCTTGTTTCCTCCATCACACAGCCTAGGGTGCTCCTGTCCCAGCCGAAGGGCGAAAGCCAGCAGGAGCTGGAGAGGCAGCCCACCTGGCTGCTGCCTCACATGGGTGAGGTGGGCAGACAGAGAGACAGCAACAGCACCTGCTGCCTTGCAGAGGCTCTCTGAGAGTGAAAGGAAAATGGTCTCTGCTTCACTTCCGCCTTTCAAGTCTCCTGTAAATGCCTCTCGTGGTCCATGCTAACACAAAACTATGCAGTGAAGGGAATCATTGGAAGCATAGTTCCAACCCAGGTAGGCCAAGAAATCCCTAGCAATGGGATTGGCAAATCCCCAAGCAATGCGGGGGAAGTCTTGGCTGTGGAAGAGATGGCTCAGGAAATATAATCATTCAAAAGATGGGCAGAGGATAAAAACCTGCTGTGGAGAATAAGGAGAAATCAGAGAAGTAGGGGAGAACCTGGAGGGCTGGGGTGGAGTTTCGGGTAGAAATGTTTGTGAGAATATCAGTCCCTAAATAATGACAATGAGGATGATAATAGTGATAGCCAGGCATGATATTGAATGTAATGACTTGTGTCTATGGCACTGATCAATCAGAGTGGATGCTGGCTTGTAAGGGGTTCTGGGGTCCCAAGAAAGAGGCCCTCACACCACCATAGTGATGGTGATATTAGTGGTGGTGGTGGACATTGGGTGAGCAGGGGCTAGAGAGAGCAGCTATTTACCATCCAGGAGGACAGCCATTTTGACAACTACTATGTCAGTCTGGGTGCAAACTAGCTGAATATCAGCCCTGTCGATAGCTAACATTAGTTTCTTGCCTAGTGCATTCCAGATGCCCAGCTAAGCTCCTTGAGTCTGTATGATGGTGGCGTTGCCTCTGGGTGCTTTGCCCCGCCCTGACTGGCTCTGGGAAGAATCAGGATCTTAGATCCTGGAAAAGCAAATTGCCAGGCCCATCATCAGCAAACATCTGCTGCCATGGCACGCACCGCTTTAGCAGGAGGATGTATTTTGGGAGGCTTTGCAGGCCCGGCTCCATGCGGGGGAGAACATTTGAACACGCAGCAGCTGTTAATGGGCACCATGCTGCTGATTAGGACAGTCTGAGAGGAGCAGCTGCCCGCACAGTGGTGGTTTGGAATGACAAAGGCAGCAATATCGAACTGTTGGAGTCCAGGGGGATGTCTCTGTGGGATAAGCTCTGAGCTAATAGGATCCATGTGGACTCGTGGAGCATTAAACTTGGAAGTTCTTTGCTTGCATGACCTGATGTGGTTGTCCAACCAGATCAAACACACCAGATTTCCAAGGTGCCATTTTGATTGGCAGTTTGTGGATACAGCTTTGGGTAGAATGCCCAAGTGGACTGCATCCTCGGACGTCACCTGGAGCTCACTCCCTTTGACCTCATTCTGTCAGCTGCAGCACAGGGAGGATTGTTTAACCTCTGCTTTCTGATGAGTCGAGATTTGTCCTGTTGCCTTTCCACTTCTCAGAGAGAAACACTTTGAAGAGGTGCCAACATATCTTAATATTATCCTAAGTGATCTGGGGGTTTGTGTTAATAATATCACCAAATTGACCATGGGACATATCCAAGATCATTCCATTCCCAAATCGTCTGTTGTCATTTGGCTTGGCATTAGTTGAGGCCAAGGTGAACAGGTTCAATTCCCAGGTGAGGCAGGCAGCCTCACTCTGGCCACAAATGTTTCTGTAACCCAGGCCACTGGGCCATCCACAGTGTGTGCCTCTGACGGTGGTGGGATTGTGGGAGAGGGAGGGTGTGGGTGGTTCACCGACTCTTTCACCTTAACCACGGGGGGCAGCACAAAAGCCCATGCTTTATGAAGAGGGGTCAATGTCGTTTTGATTTACAGGGTATGTCATTTGACTATACATTTTTAGTCTACATGTTCCTCCCTTGGGCATTTTTCCCACAAAAAGAATGAAATCAGCAAATGGTGGCAAATTGGATTTAGAGTTGTGGCTTTCAAGAGGTTTACTTGTCACTCCAAAGACCTGAATTTACAATATGGGTTTCTTGCCAATAGGTAGCAGAGTCTTCTTAGTCATGTGGTGTGAAACACCAGGCTCTGGAGCTGGAACTTGGAAGGGAATTCCAGGCAGGGGCAACGGCACAAGCTAAGGGGTGTGAAAAGTGAAGTGGATTAGTTTGGGGAGGAGTGGCTGGGCCAGCCGCAGGCAGGTAGTATGAGCAAAGCTCTCATTTTTATTTTAACAGCTCCCAAGGAAAGATTGCTACTGTTTCAAATGCCTGAAACTGCAAACTGTGGATTTATATTGTTAGTCAATAATGGGGCTCAGACAAGGAAAAGAAGAAGAAAAATGTAATCCATTTTACATTCAGTTATATCTGGTTACTAATAATAGTTACACATTTTCAATGATTACAACCTCCTACACCAGTTATGTTTTATGACTTCCCGTGATTATCTAAAACATGTTTCACAATTCTTGATGTTCGTGTAAGAACGCTAAAGGTTTACATTTCAGATGGGTAAAAAACAAGCCTGTCAAAGCAATTTGACAGGAAGACAGCCCTTATCTCTTTCTATGAAGCGGCAACTGAGAAATCTGTCACTTAAGAAGAGCATAATCATATTTAGTTTTACTGAGATCTTATTTCAGTCTGACTTGCAAGCATATAGATTCTTTAAATACCTAGATTGTAAACAATTTTTATCCTCCAGCTTCTGTTATTAGGCAAGAAAAGCATTTTACAGCGTAATGCCTGAATAAACAAAAGCACTTTTAGGTCCAAGTGATTTTCTTCCATTTCTCTTTAATTAAAGCTGATTTGCTTCTTAAAAGGTGATTCATTTCTCATATATATACACATATATATACACATATATATACACATATATATACACATATATACACACACATATATATACACATATATATACACACATATATACACATATATATACATATATACACATATATACACATATATACACACACATATATACACACACTCACACACACACACACACACACACACACATATATATATATATATATATATATTTTTTTTTTTTTCCTCAAAGAGGGGATCTATATGATTCTGGTTTTATGGAGGCTGGTATGCTTCCCCGAGACTCAAATGTGAGATGGCTTTTTACAGCCCCTGGGGTAAGCCACAACCCCCGACTTGCCTACAGCGTGCCTGGTTTTGCCTCTTGCTGCTCCACCGCCCCCAGCCTCATCCTGTGCCTCTTTCACTCCAGCACTGTTGACCTTGCCCTTGTTTCGCGTGCCATGCTCCTTTCCACTACTGAACTTGTGTGCACAGTTTCCTCTGCCTGTAACATTCTTTTGTGTTACCTTCCTTCACTAACTACTAGTCAACTTTTTTCTCTTATTTTATCTTCTTTTTTCTGTTTTTTTTTGTTTTTTTTTTTTGAGACAGGGTCTCTCTCTGTCACCCAGGCTGGAGTGCAGTGGTGCCATCATAGCTTACTGCAGCCTCAACCTCCTTGGATCAAGGGATCCTCCTGCCTCAGTCTCCTGAGTAGTTGGGACCACAGGTGCCAATACACCCAGCTAAGTTTTTAAATTTTTTGTAGACATGGAGTCTCACTGTCTTGCCCAGGCTCGTCTCAAACTCTTCGATCCTCCTGCCTCAGCCTCCCCAGGTGCTGGAATTACAGATGTGAGTCACCACATTAGCCCTAGTCAACTTTTGTCTCAGATGTAATATTACTTCCTTGGGGAACTTACTCTGACCCCTGCCCACCTCTTGCCCTGCCCCATACACGCCAGTAGCCTCCAATTGCAGCATTTTGCTCACTTGTAACCACCTAATTGTTGACATTAATTTATTTAGCATCTACCCTCTCTGCTAGACTGTAAGGTCCTTGGGGACAAGAACACAGCTCTTAGGTCACCACTGCACCCCCACTGTGCTTGGATGTGCTGGTGCACAGTTAATATGTGTTGGCTCCTTCGCAAAAAATAAGTGTTTATTAAATCAGTTAAATGCATTAAAGTAGTATAAAAGAATACACACTTTTAAATATTAACACTGTATACTTTAAAAATATTTAGAAACCAATACTTGATTCAATAAAGTCTACACATATTTCAGTTCCCTTTTCATTAGTCCTTAGCTGCTCCTCGTCATGAGAATGTTGCTGATGTATCCTGGACTCCTTCTCCTAAGGGCAGAAGCACCCTCGGAATGGTGTTTGCTCCGTGACTTCAGCTCAATGATTTCAAGATAGTTTGGCAGTGGATGTTCTTCTATCTTAGGGCTGTGGTGGCATTTTTTTTTTTTTTTTTTTTTTTGCCTGAGTCATGAGGGGTTTATTTATCTGCTCGTGGATTCAAATCAGAGAAATGACCTCAGTTACCTTCCTAGCTTCCAGCTAGGAATACGTCCAACATGGAATGAATGACACCTGCAAAACGGTCTTCCTTAAATCACAAGGAATAAATTTTTTCTTGTAGTCTCACAGAAGCACAGTGAAATGATTTCTCCCTTATTCTACCTTCACTAGGTGTTGCATGCCACAATGCCCCAGTAATCTGTGATTTTTATGAAGTAAGATCAAGCTACTACCCTCAAAGAACTTATCATCTAGTCAGGCTTGAAAAGGTAAGAAGCAACTCAAGGCAGGATATGCTCAGAGATGTGTGAATTTCACAGGCAGTAAGTTCTGGAATTCAGGGGTTAGGGTGGCTTATATACAGCTTATGTTGCCCTCTGTTGGAGGAGAGGACTTTGAAGCTCTTACACGAATTTTCATATAACTAGTTCTCATTTCATTCATGTCTCTGATCTGAACCCCTCCTCAAAGAAGCCTTTCATGACCACTCTACTCTGCCTAAAACACACTCATGCACACACACGTGTATGCACACACACACAGACACACACATAGAGACACAGACAAACACACACACATACACACTGTGCCATTATTTATCCCTTTCCCCCGCTTTATTTTCTATCTTCTCCAGGAGAATGTGAGTTCCCAGGGCAGAAAGACTTTGTCTTAATCATCACTGGGTTCCTGGCACCTAGAGGAGTGCCTACCATATAGAAGGCACTCATTCACATCTGTTGAATGCATGGATGGGGTGGGAGTGGTGAATGAATACACAGGGAAAATAGAAATCCGGGTGGAAGAAATGGCATGAGCAAAGGAACGCAGACTGGTTTAAAGTAGGCCACTTTGACAAGAGTGGGTTGCTCATTTGAGTGAACAGTGGGATAGTGGAAGGTTGGTTTATGAGGTAGGATGAGGCTGGCCCTAGAAGCCTTTGAATGGCAAGCTATGGTTGAGAGATATGTGCATTGGGCCCCAGCCTAGGTACAGACAGGGCAATAAGAGTGAAGAGGTGGGGAACGTTATGGAGAGTCCATCGGTAGGATTTGGCAAGTAACCAGATATGAGGGAAAGGGAGAGTCCAAAGAAGTTGTGTAATAGCTGTCGAACCTCCCAGAATGTTGATGCTTCTGATAATATTAGTGAAGTCAGAAGTAGAATCTGGTTTTGCAGACAAGTTGGTGAACTCAGTTTGAGCTAGGCAGAGGCTATGGAAATGGCAGGACATCCAGCAGAGATGACCTGCAGCCATAGTGCTGTCAGAGGCATGCTCCCAGGAGAGCTCAGGTCCTGTTTCCTGATGCTCCAGTGGCTATCCCTGGTTTCTACTACATTCTCCCAGTAGTCTCCATCACTATAGCATCCAGTGGTTCACCTGTGCATCTCCTTTGATCCAACTAGATTTTGTTAAATCCCTCTTGCTCAGTCCCTGTGCAACCCTTTGTCCATTCTGATGAGGCTCATATCATGCCTAAGACCTGATGGCTAGGCGTAGCAAGCCTTGACCCAATCCATGTCATTAATCCCAGTTGTGATCAGCTGTTTACCTCCCACATCTTCCTCTGTTGCGCAAAGGGCCAACCCTCCGGAGAAAGAGATATTTTCTTTCTTGATAAAGGCCAATACTTATTTAGACTGATGAACACTTTATTTTGAGAACCAAATCAAAAGTACAAGTTGTCTTTGGACCCCCTACATCTATGCCTACCATTTTCTACCTCCAGGCCTATGTCCTGTTCTGGCTACCCTCTCCCACCCTCTATTGGAAGCCCACCCAGATCTGCCCTTCCCAGTAGGGTCCCGTTTCTTCCTCTAGTGGTCTAGTAGGCTAGGATGATTTTCAGAGGCCAACAGACTTTGAATTCTATCTAGGATCTATTGCTATCTGCTAAGCGACTTTGGACAATTTACTAAATCTCTAGGGCCCTAATTTTCTCATCTGCCAAATGCAGAAAATACCATCTCACTGGCTTGGTGTGGGCATCAACCAAGTCTTGTTCAGTCTTCCTCACTGCGGAGTACTGACTGCAGTGCTGGACATATCTAGGAGCATTCCACAAAAGCTAGTTTCTCTTGTGTGTGTCCTTTTTTTTGGGAAAGGATTTGGTTGAGTATGGTCTAATTCATGCTAAGGTGTTAATAGCTGACACCTTGGAGCTGGACATCCCTTTACCCTAAGGAAGAGAGAAGCAATGGTGAGATTTTTAGGTACAAAAAAGAGCGTCTCTAAAATTTCAGCACAGGGAAAGGGAGAGCCCAAAGAGGTTGTCTAATCTAATGGTTGTTGAACTTCCCAGAATGTTGCTGCTTTAGCACACTTGTTGGTGCACCAGCACACTTGGCCATACGGACACTTTTTTATCTTCTCCTTTTTAGCACAGGGGCGGTCACATCCTCTTTTTCTTCGAACAAAGCCGTAAATGACCTGAAGTAGTATTTCTGAAAGCATGGTCCTCTGTTTACCTGAGGTGCTTGTTAAAAGTTCAGATCGTCAAGCTTCATTCTTAACCCCCTGAACCCGTCTCTTTCTGCTGGTGGGATTTGGGGATCTGCTCTATAAACAGTCTCCCCAGTGATCCATTTATACCTGAGTGACTCAGAACCACTGGGCTGGAGCCAGAAAGGGGAGAGTTTTACTGAGGTTCCAGAGTAAATCAAGAAAATCAGTGAATGTAAAATGGGTAAAATTACAAAGTTCGGGCTCTGGATGCAGCAAGATCCTGAACAGAGACACCTAAATGTCCAGCTGAGGTCTGGCTGCCTTGGAAGACCTTCCAGGACTGATGGAACCTTACATTCTCTCAAATTCTTCAGCTTTCTTTCATCTCAGGCCTTGATTTCAGGCATCCCTGTGACTCTGGTTGGACCTGACCCTTGGGTCCTGTCCAGGTTGGATACCCTTGCTGGAGGCAGGAACTTCCCTGCCTGGCCATCAGAGAAACAGCCTAACTCATTGTCTCAAAAGGCTGCTCCAGGACCTCCACCCTTATTCCTCTTTCCATCTTGTAAGCACTCTCCACCTCTTTCCTTTCCCTTCATTTTCCATCTAGGTCACACATATGTCAGCGTGTGTACACACACATACACACACGCACATGCACACATGCTGATCCCATCTTACATGGAATCAAAGCCTGAATAATTCAATGAAACAAATGCCTGGCACACAGTAGGTGCCTAGTAAATGCTAATTCTCTTTCCCTGACTCCTTTCTATTGTCCTCTTGCTCCATTTAAATGCAAAACTGTCTGGAGAAAATGGGAGGGAGTGAGAGAAGGTATACATTATGACTAAATTCCAAAATCTGATCAATGTGTGGGGCTGGCTGCTGGGTTTTCATGCCTGCATACCAATGAAGCTGTGTCTGGAGCAGAATAGTTTGTGCCCATAAACCGTGACCTTCATTATCCATGGAGACCGGCAGCAGCGGCAGTCTCTGTAGAAATCTTTCCTATCCCAATTGTGGGGATGGCAGAAGCAACAAGACTATGCCATTTGTTTCAGCAGAGCTAACAAATTCTTTCTATAGCGCTGTGCAAAGTACACTCTTCCCCTGTTCTTTCTGGCTGGGATGGGCTTTTTTTTCCAATTAAAAATTAAAATAGAGGCTGAATTATATTCGTTTCTTGGGTCTGCAATTCATGCTCCATTTCTTATAAGCAGTCTGCATTATCGTGAAGCTCATGTACTTATACTGGTTCTTGGAAACAGCCACTTAAATCTCTGCTTGGTTAAAAATAGTTCCCTCGTGCCAGAGTGCCAGAGAATCAAGTAACAGAGTGAGATAAGGCCATGCAGCCCCATCCGCTTCCTGGGAGAGACTGCCCCCCAATGCCACCAACTTGCCTCTTCCTGGGCAGCTTCAGAGTCAGGAGCCACAGGGAGGCAGCTTTCACTCTTAGAAAGTGCTTCTTCCTGAGTAGCTACAGTTTGCATTCCTGCTTCTTAGCTCTGCCCTTTGGGCCACACAAATCAAATCTTTTACAAGACAGTTCTTAGGATACATGAAGACGGTTCTCTTGCCCTCTTGTATGGGTTGAATTGCGTTATCCAAAAAGGTATGTCGAAGTCCTAACCCCCAGTACCTCAGAATATGACTTCACTTGGAAATAGGGTCTCTGCAGATACACTTAGTTAAAATGAAGCCGCACTGGCATAGGGTGGGCCTTTAATCAAGTATGACTGGTATCCTTATCAGAAGATACACAACGGGACAACACCATGTGAAGATGGAGGCAGAGACTGGAGTGATGCTGCCAGAAGCTATGGAATGCTGGGGGCTACCAGAAGCAGGAAAGGACAAGGAGGGATCATGGCCCTGTGAACATCCTGATTTTGGATTTCTGACCTCCAGAGGGGGAAGAGCATACATTTCAGTTGTTTTAAGACATCTAGTCTGAGCAAACTAATATATTCCCTGGGGCTTCCCTGGGCTGAACACCTCCAGTTTTTTCAACTCTTTCTCATATAATATGGCCTCTATCCTTTTCTTTCCTTGATTTCCCTTCTTTGAGCATATTTCAAGTACCAAGCAAATCACTCTAGAAGGGGTCTGAGCTTCATGCCTTGTACTGGGCTATCACTTCTCTCATTTCTGAATTCCTTACCTCAGAGCACAGCCACTTTCTTGACAACTTCTTCATACCTCAAATTCCTTCTGAGTTTATGGTCAGCTAAGACCCATGATTCTTTTCCAAGAGTACTGCTGCTAAATCACATCTCTCAATTGGTATGACAGCTCTGTTATAATCTCTCATCATATTGATTATTGTTCTGGCCTCTTCAGATATTTTAAATCTTGAGTGGATTCACCAATGCATTAAAAATTTTTGCCTGCTGCATTGTTATATTTTTTATTTTTTTTCAGAAATCCCTTTATGTTCTCATTGAATTATTAATCATGGTAGGCTGAAGGCCAAGAACCGTAGCATATCATCAGAGATTTCTCTGTAGACTTGCTGTGAATCCATACATTTGTTCACTCCATAAATATTTACTGGCTTCCTGGTACCTGCCAGACATTATTGTAGGCACTGAGGATAGGTGATGAAAAAGACAAATCTTGGCCCTCATGGAGGTTAAGTTCTCATATTCTTCAACCTTTGGGATATATGTGACCATTAGTAGAATGTGTGGATACCTGGGTTTCTGCAGATACTGTATCTGTTTATAAATGCTAGTTTCGAACCTTCTGGGTCAGGGGCCTGGTAAAACGCTATTCCCGAATGAAGGATTGAATGTAGGGTTGTTCTTTCCAGCAAGCAATACGGCTCTTCTTCTTCTTGCTTTCTCTGTGACCAAGTGTAAATCTAGAGGTTTCTGTCTCATGTTGCAACCTTTCTTTCCTTTTGACCTGCTGAAGGTCAGAGCAGCCTGGGGTTTGGATGGGAGGAGCAGGAGGGGAGCTGCATTCCAAGCAGGCAAGTAGAGTTAAGAATTAGGAATGAGGTCAGTGCTTCTGACTTTGGATCCTGGGGGCATCAAGCAAGATCAGCCTGGAGTTTACACAATGGAGAAAATCAGGGTGGGGAGAGAGGAAAAACTGTGGTCAATGAAGAGTTGGAGGAAAGACTTGGAGGAGGTGAGACCTGTATTGCAATATTCACGCAGATGAATTTCTTTCCCTAACATCTGACCAGTTACAAAATGCTACACATTGTGGAAGGAACCTAGATGGATTTAGGTGAATTTATGCGCCAGATGCCAATGACTGTAAGGCTTTAACAGCAGCTTTGCTGTATGGCATCCAGCTCTCTAGTGGTCATAGCTGTTGTAGCCTCTGGCATTGATCTCTTTTCGATAGCGTCTGTGCTTCTTTTTACACGTCATTCTCCTTTCTCTTTCTTTTTCCAATTAACTAGATTATCTTTGCATTTCTCTATTCAAATTCAGAAAGGAAAGTGTCTGACTTGTTTAAAAAAATCTAATTAGGTGTCCATTAGATTAGGGTGGCTCTGGCACTTTAAATTCCTACATGAACAAAGGAAAGCACAATGGAAACAGTAAATTGAAACTAGAAACTATGCTAATCAGAAACCACCACCTAACTTCTAGCCAATCAAAATTGCTTTTTTTGTCTTGCTTCTGCAAATGCTTTATAAAAGTTTCCTCTTTTGCCCCTTCTGGCAGAATGCTAGCCCCTTGTGATCCAGTGTTACCCCAATTTATGAATCATTGAATGCTCAAATAAACTCTTTAAAGTTTAAATGTGTGATTTTTTTTTCTTAAAAACAGTGTGTCCTAGTGTTACCATCAATACTATTGGACCAAATTTTGTATAGTCAGATACTTCTTTGGTCTCTGGCCGGCTTATGAATGAGCTGATCTTGGCTTATGTGCCTACTCTGCACCTGTTAGCTGCCATTCCTTGCTCATTTGCCAAGTCTGGATGGATGATTCTACTTCTTGAACACTTTTCCTCTTCATTCATTCTGTTTCCAGGTTTCACCTCCGTTTCACTATTGTCATAGTAAATTTACCATACTCTGTTTCACCATGAGAACAGTCAAAGATATCTTTCAGCCTTGGTCTTGCTTCATTCGTCATAGATCATGTCACCATAACCTTTCTAAGATACACATATGATAATATCACATCCCTGCCTAAAACCTTTCAAAAACTCGCCATCGTTTTTTAAGTAGAATGTCAAACCTCCTTTGCTTACCAATGTCATCTCCCATTACTATCGCTCCAGCATTCATCTCTTGGCTCTTCATTTGCTCTTTATATTCCATCAACATGTAGCATATTATTTTGTTTTTCAAGTCTTTGTAATGTTTTCTCCCTCTTTGAGTGCTGGGGAAACTCTTATTTATGTTCAAAACACATCATAGGCATCACCTTCTGTGGGAAGCCTACTTTGGTAACCACCTCTGCTTCTGCCTCCGAGCTAATCACTTTCTCCTCTGTGCATTGTACATGATTCTATTGTTGTACTTATCATGCTGTATTAGAATTTCTTTATAAACATTTCTTTTTCTCCTCCTAATTAGCATGCATCCTAAGAACAGGAGCTATTTGTTATGCATATTTGCATCTCCAGCATTTACCACCAGTGCCTCAACAAATGTTTGTTGAATAAAGGAACGAATGAGAAAATGATTGAAAAGAAGATAAATTAACCTATTTTATACCAGGCACTGTGCTAAGTGCTTTACATGGACTATCTCATTTAGTCCTCACAACTGGAAGATAGGAAGGGGAGGACCTTGGGGAGATCAAGTACCTTTCCCAAGGTCATGCAGCTAATAAAATGAGCACAGGTTTGTCTGAATGCTGTTTCACTGCATTAGTAGAGGGAGAGAGCTCAATAGAGACAGACTCTAGCTAAATTAAATAAATCATTTTTAGATTTTTAAATTTTGTTTTTATGATTGGAACTATCCAAAGTGGAAATGACTACCTCCAGAGTTCCTATGTCAACAGAACATAGGAACAGCTGACTTACAGGAGGTAAGTTCCAGGGAGAGGATGAAGTATAATTTTCAAAAGGTTAAAAAATTTCATTTTGATACCAATACAAAATGAATGTATGTGAAAGAGTTTATTCCAGTCATTAATTAACGAGGGAACTAGTAAGATGTTAGAACTGGCTCAAATAGTGTTTAAGAAGCCAGGTATTTATAAAAAATGCTAGTAGAAGATTGCTGGGTTAGATCCAAAATGGATTAATGGCCAACAGGTAATGTAATTTTAGGCATTATCATTTTCAGTGGATAGAAATTATCTGTATCTCTAGTGGACAAAATCAACAGTAGGTACCTTTGTTAAATCTGAGATTTTAAATCAACAGTAAATTATGAGTTGAACCAAATACTATCCACTAGACATTCCTCGTGCGCCCTTCACCCCACTATGGCATTGAAAGGATGTGCCATACACCCTTTTGCCATACTTTTTCTGACAGAGCTGTACTGCTTACCTCAGCCCCAGGGGCTTCACTAGGACATGCTGCTTCAGAGCCTGGCTGGAGGGTAGGGTCAGTGTGCAGAAATAATCCAGTGTCTTTTCTTATCACAAGGCAGGAATCTGCCCTCCCATCCCCGTGGGGAGCTAAAGGGAAGGAGAGGAGGCCTCAGCCAGAGGGCTCCATGTACTACCAGCTGGGGTTGCAGCAACTAATCCTGTAGCTCTGCTGATAGGAGACCAGCCTTATAGCCTTACCAGTTTTCTGGGTTTTTTTGTTGTTTTGTTTTTAACTTTTAGTATGACAATTTTCAAACATAAAAAAAGTAGAAAGTTTGATCTGTTCCCCAGCTCCTTCACTTTTTGGCTAGAACATATTGGCAAATCCCAAACATCATGTCATTTCACTCCTAAATTACTTTAGTTTGTACCCCCTGTCATAAACAGAAAGGGAGAGAGAGAGAAACATTTTCTTATGTAACAATGTCATTATCACACTTAACAAAATTATCAGTAATTTAAGTCATCTAATTCATAGTCAATATTCAAATTTCTGTATGTGTTTTTGTAGCCCTTACTTCTAATATTTATTGCACACATAATTGAGGTCAGGCTTGTTTTAGGTGCTGGGGCCATGGTGAGGAATGCTATGGACAGGACCCCTGCCCTGGTGGGGCTTACGTTCTCGTGGTTCATAAGCTATGAAGGCCAGTCCTTCCCACAGCCTGGGGTACAAGGCCATCTTGGAGCTGGGCTTGGCTCAGTGAAGCTGCTGGGGCCTGGGGTAACTCCCATGGTGGTTGAGTACTCCCAAGTCTACTAAAACAGTCAGGCCCGGGTTGCTGCATCAGTTTACATGGTAGGTATCTTTTACTGGCTTGTACTCCAGACCTCAGCAGGAGGTGGAGTAGGTGGTTGCAGAGGCCACAGGCTGAGGACAGCAGCGTTCCTTGAGAAAGAGAAAGGGATTGGGGTCCTAGGATAGTGCCCTCTTGCTTTGGGAAGGCCAGAAGAGGAGAAGGTCCACCAGAAGAGGAACAGAACCTGAGGGCACACATATAGTTTGTAGTGGGGGAGAGGGCAGAACGATATGGTGTGAATGGGATCAACTATGGTTTAACAGGTATAGGCCCTTACATTTTTCTCTTATAAGTCTCATCTCAACATGTTGGGTTTAGTGGTCCAGCCTGTGAAAATCACTCTGAATTTTGATCCTGTCTGCCCCCAGCTTCCAGTTTCCTGATATCTGTCTGTGTGATAATTATGGCTTCTGTGTCCTCATTCAAGCTGGAAATGAAAATATTGAAGAGGACAGATTAGAGAATAGAGCCTTTCTCTGGTTAATGGCAAATGTTTAATCCTAACATTGCAAACTGACAGCTATAGGTTGTATTTGGCCCACAGTTGTGGGGTGTGTGTGTGTGTGTGTGTGTGTGACACAGTGTTTGTTTTTCCATTGGTATGTGCTTGCAGCACTTTTAATTGGCAAATCTAGATTTCTACCTTCACTGGGGTCTGGCTCCAACTTGGCCAGGCCCCTTGTGGCCACAATAGGCTACACCTGGGTGATGGCTTCTTCCTGTAGCTGACCCTACCCCTTTCTGTTGGCCAGAGAACTCACCACCACTCATATGTAGGCATTTGAGTCCCCCTTCCTATACCCTCCTTTGCTCTATTGGATGATGCTTTTTGATTATGATTGATCTACCAACCATGGACCTGCCTCACTTGATCCTTCTCCAGCCTTCATCTCACCCACCACTCTGCAGCGCCCTGTGAGATACCTTATCAGGATCTTCTAGAAACTCAGATACATGCTCTCTACTTGATTTCCCTGCCTGCACATCTAATAACCCATGAAGAAAGGAAAATACTTGAGTTGACGTGGTCCATTCTTGGTAAACCTGTACTGTTTCCTAGCAGCCACTGCCTCATTTTTAAGTATTTAGGAATTGACCCCAAGTAGAAATAGAGGGTGAGCTGAAGCTTGGGGTTTGAGGTTGCAACAAACTACCCTCTCCAAGGAGGACCATACTATGGAAAAAAAGACAAGGGCTTTGAATTAAAAAAAATAAACACAGAACAACTGAGAATTTGAGTTTGGTCCAGGCACTTATGAGTGCCATTGGGCAAGATGAGTGTCGTGTCTTTGTGCAAGACTTTCTCTCCAAGAGTTTCAGTCTCATCCACAAGTGGGAGCTGATTTGTAAAATGAGGCTTCAAGCTATGAAATGAAGCAAATGCTTCTCAGTTGAAAACAGAGAGGGCTGGAGTGGGGCAGAGACCCTGGGGATGAAGCTAGACTATCTGGAAATCTCTGACCTGGACCATCTGGTTTGCAGGATTTCCTGATCACTGGCACTAAATAATGACATCTATGCCTCCACAGCTTCTAAGAACCAGAAGTTAACTCAGCCCTCATCCCTAAATCTCTCAGTGTGCAGATGGGAAACTGAGGCCCAGCGGAGGGGAAGAGACTTTTGAAAGATCGGAAGTCTGATCTTATAAATTGGGGGCAGAATGGAGATTTTAACCCAGACTTCCTGACCTGGGGCTTCCAGTATAGAATAGCAGATTCTATTTGCTATGCCAGTGTATTTCCCACTTTTATGATCCTGACTCAGACTAAGAAATACATTGATAATCACTATCTAGAATGCAGCTACACACACACATATGGTATATTTGGATAAAAACATATTTGTAACAAAATAATCACAAAACAATACTTATTTCTCCATATGCTAAACTCTGCATATTCTGTTCTAGTCTACCTGTCCCATTCCATCCCATCCCATCCCATCCTATCCCATGCCATTCTAATCTAGTTTGTTTGAAGATAAAAGTTCTGGTTGCCACCTGAATTTTTTTTCACTTTTGTCACTGTAAAGCAGGGTTGTCCAAATCCTGGGTGCCACCTGCTTTAGTAAATAAAGTTTTATTAGCACACAGCTATGCCTATCATTTACATATTGTCTATGTGATATTGTTTGGCTCTGTCCCCACCCAAATCTCAACTTGAATTGTGTCTCCCAGAATTCCCACGTGTTGTGGGAGGGACCCAGGGGGAGGTAATAGAATCCCGGGGGCCAGTCTTTCCTGTGTTATTCTCCTGATAGTGCATACATCTCATGAGATCTGATGGGTTTATCAGGGGTTCTGCTTTTGCTTCTTTCTCATTTTCTCTTGCTGCTGCCATGTAAGAAGTGCCTTTCACCTCCCGCCATGATTCTGAGGCCTCCCCAGCCATGTGGAACTGTAAGTCCAATTAAACCTCTTTTTCTTCCCAGTCGGGCATGTCTTTAACAGCAGTGTGAAAAGGGACTAATACGCCATGGTTGCTTTTGAATTAGGACAGCAGAATTGAGTCATCGCAAGAGAGATGGTTGGTTCCACAGAGCCAAAAACATTTATTCTCTAGCCATTTACAGAAATAGTTCATAGACCTCCTGTAGTAGAAAGGCTTCTGGCCCCTGAGTCCACATGTGCCTTCAGAGATTTTAGCTAGAGAGGAGAGGGCAGAGTCAGAAACCCTGGGACTCTAGGTACCCTTTGCTGGCCTTTCATACCCTGGAGGCTTTCTGAGTGCTCTCGGCTTCTGCAGCTCCAGTTCTGGGCTCATGGACCATTGGGCAAGGGCCACAAAATGTGGCTTCTGAATTAGCTCCAAGGGGTGGGTGGAAGGTGGAAGGGACAGGACCACACCTGGTTTCCAGGCCAAAATCTTGCAGCTGAGGCCCACAGGGAAGCCTATTCACCAGTCACTGGTTGGCAGTTCTTACTTTAGGCTCTTCTGCCACAACAGTTCTCAAGTGAAAATGCTGTGGTTTTCAGCTCCATTGGCTCACACTTTGACAGGTGCTGGGTTGTTACCAAGTCTTTGAACAGCCAGTCCTCCTGGTCTGCTGTCTTATTAATGCATGATGAATGGGAGTTGCCGTCTTGTATGCAATGCAGAGACCCAGAGTGCGTCCTGGGCACCATGGAGATACGATGACGCTTTTCTCAAATGAAACATGACAAGTAGCACCTCAGGAACTGGGGTTAAAATTGGTTAGTAAGACTAGCAAGACAGATTTTCTGTTGTTGTTAATTAGGAACAAATGTTCATATGCCCCTGGTTTCACTCCTAGTGGTATTGAAATTGTTTTTGTGAGGTGACACAGTTGGTTCTGTATTTGAGGATCACATGTCTGTGCTGGATCCCTTATGGAAACAGATTCAGCTCAGTTCCTGCCTGCGTATCTCATACAAACAGATGATAGAGTTCACTGGCTTATATATTTTGTGTATACATCTATGTGCATGCATTTATCTATACAAAGTATAAGTCATGGATACAGGTCCATGTAAGTAATGACTACAGAAAGGAAATACATTTAGCCAATAATGAAGTATGCTTCGTCACACTGCTCAGGCTTACTACTTGCTTATTTTTAATAATGATGATGATGATGAGAAAAGAAAAATCGCTCAGAGCAGTCTGAGCTATGCAAGGGTATGCAAAATTTATCAGGCCCAGAGAGACATGAGTATGGAGACTTTAGTCACACCCTACCTCCCCACAACTATGCCTGAGGGCAGTTGTTTAACAGCATTTTGTTCCTGCCTTACCCATTATCTTCATGTTCCTGGAATTTGTGGCACAAAGAACAATGTATAGCCGATCAATAGCTTGTGTTATTTTAATATAAATTCTTGGTAAACAACTTTGGAACTACCTTTTCTTTTTCTTTAAAAACCCACGTGTAACTTCTGCTAACGGGAGCTTATATTCAGGGCAACTTGTGAAACTGCCTTTGCAAAAATTATAACAGTGAGAAAAATCTAACCTAACTCAATGTTGCCTCTAACCTCACAAGCTAACTGCCTTTGTTAATTTTAAAACAAAGATGATAACAATCCCTTCCCGAAACTAACCCCCTCCTTGCTTAGGGACCAAAACTGCTGTTGTAAGACTAATGAAAGGCCACAAGATTAGGATTATAGAAGTGGCCTGAATTCTACTAGGATGTAGGGGTAGTTAAATGATGACCAGCCATTGTTCCCTAGCTTGCCTTTCTATAATCATTTACTTCTGTGGAGGTCACAGGATTTATAACTTCCCCAGTTGTTCCTATAGATACGTTCACTATTGTCAAAACCTAAGATTGGTCTTGAGATATTTTTCAGACTTTTGCATTCTGGTGACCAATTGACTCCATTTGAACCCATGACTCATACCAAGGAACAGATTCCCAACCCTGAAACCCCCAACCCAGAAACTGACTCAGTGCATGAGGACCATTTTGGACACTCCTATGATTTCATTACTAGCCAGTCAGCAGTACCCATTCCCTAGCCCCCTGTCTGCCAAATTATCCTTAAAAACCCTAGCCTCCAAGCTTTCAGGGAGGCAGATTTTAAAAATGTCTAGCATCCTCCTGCTTGGCTGGCCCTGCAATAATTACACTCTTTCATTGCTGCAATACCAGCTGTTCTCAGTCTTTGGCTTTTCTGGGCAGTGGGCAAGATGCACCTGTTGGGCTGTTACACTTGGTTCTATGCTTCCTGGTTGCAGTCCTCAATCTTGGCCCAAATAAACTCTCTACCTATATTAAGTATGCCTCAACAAGTGTTTTTTCCTTTAGGTCAACAGTGACAATAATAATAGCAACCATTTGTTGAGTGCCTCCTATGTGCTAGGTACTATATTAGATGCTACATGTAAATTTATCTCATTTAATCTCCCCTGCAGCCCCTTCTAAGTAGAGGTATTCATTTGCATTTGTCTCAGAGCAGTGAGCAGAGTAGGGCTGTTCACAGTCACAAAGCCTCCAGCTTGCTGCTCTGGAGGTAGGTAACTGAGTATCCTGAGGAACCTCCTCTGATCTACACAGTGAGGTTCTTTAGTGCCTTGGGAGGACTCAGCTGGGATTTGCTATTCAGTTGACACCTACTTGACTCCATCACACACTGGCTACAAGTCATGTTTCTGCCCTCTGCCATAATTTCTCACTGAGCTGTTGAGGGGCATGGGTAAAGCAACACAGTGGTTTTTGTATAGTCTATTCAGGGACTCTAAGGTTTCATAGGTGCTTCAGGATGGCTGTGAGGGGTGAGGGGTGCCACACAGAGGCCTCTCACCTAGCCTCATCCAAAACTATTCTGTCGTTCTCTATAAGATCTTCTCTATAAGATCTCAACAGCAAACAAGTTTTTTTCTCCCTAGCCACATACACATACACACACACATGCACACCCTTTTGGAAAAGCTGCATGTAATGTGTTTGGAACATGTTAGAGATTTCATCAATGCATTTGACATATCTATTTTATTCCTACTGTGTGCCAAGGACAGTGTTAACAGCTAAGGACACAGTGGGAAACTGAAAAAACATGGTGTCCGTCCTCACCTAGTTTATATCTCAGTGGGAATGAATAA
Organism: Gorilla gorilla gorilla; assembly: GCF_029281585.2. Lineage (NCBI taxonomy): Eukaryota > Metazoa > Chordata > Mammalia > Primates > Hominidae > Gorilla > Gorilla gorilla. The sequence goes on from NC_073233.2 coordinate 17,485,970, forward strand.
TTCTAAAGTGCAGTAAAGATTAGGAAGAAAAACATAGAGTTCTGTCTAGGCACACACCAGGGCAATGTGCCCCAGCATTATCCCATAGAAATAGAACATGAATCCTGGCTAACATGGTGAAACCCCATCTCTACCAAAAATACAAAAAAATTAGCCAGGCATGGTGGTGGGCGCTTGTAGTCCCAGCTGTTCGGGAGGCTGAGGCAGGAGAATGGTGTGAACCCAGGAGTGGGAGCTTGCAGTGAGCTGAGATCACGCCACTGCACCCCAGCCTGGGTGACAGAGTGAGACTCCATCTGAAAAAAAAAAAAAAAAAAAGAAATAGAACATGAGGCCAGGTGCGGTGGCTCACACCTGCAATCCCAGCACTTTGGGAGGCCAAGGCAGCTGGATCACGAGGTCAAGAGATCGAGACCATCCTGGCCAACATGGTAAAACCCCATCTCTACTAATAAAAAAAAAATACAAAAAATTAGCTGGGCACGGTGGTGTGCTCCTGTAGTCCCAGCTACTCGGGAGGCTGAGGCAGGAGAATTGCTTGAACCTGGGAGGTGGAGGTTGCAGTGAGCCGAGATCGTGATACTGGACTCCAGCCTGGTGACAGAGTGAGACTCAGTCTCAAGAAAAAAAAAAAAGAAAGAAATAGAACATGAACCACAGATGTGGGGAACCACATATGTCATTTAATAATTTCTGGTAGCCACACTAGCAAAAGTAAAAAAAAAAGTGAAATTAATTTTAATATATTTACCCAGTATATTTAAATATCATTTCAACATGTAATCAGTATTAAAAATTATCAATGAGATATTGTATATTATTATATTTTACTAAGTTTTCAAAAATCTAGGGTATACTTGACACTTACAGGGCATCTCAATTGGACTGGCCACCTTTCCAGTGCTTGGTAGCCACGTGGTAGTGGCTGTGGTATTTGATGATACATCTCCAGACTGAGGAGTTCAGAGAAGTCTCCCAGGGAAGGGGCCTTTTAGCTGAGATCTAAAGTAAAGTTGAGTAAGGTTTGAGGAGGTAAAGGGGGCATACGGGGAGAGTGGTCCAGAGAGAGGGGACAGCATATGTGTAAAGGTCAGGGTACATTTGAGGAACTGGAAGAGTCAGTGTGGCTGGATCTTAGTGAGTCAGGGCAGAGTATGCAAGATGAGGCTAACACAGTGCCTTGAAGACTAAGTGAAAAAACATGGCTTTTAAATCTCAAAAACAATTGGGAAGCCACTGAGAAATTTTATGATCAAACAAATTAACATTCAGTAAATGGGAATGAAGATCACTCGTGTTTTGGGGCCTCATAAAAACTGTCAACTTCTTTTCTCCAGATGGGAGACCGTGGCTTGCCCGCAGGCATGAGCTGCCCTGATTCAGAGAGCAGCTGAGAGTAGGGCCAGCCTCTCTGCATGGGTCTGCCATATCCTTCAAGAGCAGTTAACACATAGCCCACAGACAGGTGTGTCCTGAGACAGATGCTCCCTGGATGTGGGGTTACTTTGCTTCTCTCCTCTATGAGAAGAGGGCACAGCTGGGTTCTCAAAGGCATGTCCCTTTCCATGCTCCAATGACCACCCCAAGCAACCACCCCTGGAACTGCCCTGGGTTTGGAGGTGACAGGACAGTGTACTCTGCTGGGAGGGGTCCAGTCCATGAAGTCTCACCAAAACTTTCTCATGTCACACAAGGCTCAGGGTGCCACCTCCTCAGGAGTCCCACCTCCCATGGTTCTCTGGTCTCTTGCTTTCTGTTTGGGCATCCGTGCTCTATGCCATTGAGTCGTTGAATGAAGGTTTGGGAGGAAGGAAGGCCAGTAGAGCCCTCCCCAGTGCTCAGACTTCTCCTTTTCTCTTTGGGAGGTCTTCTTCAGAAAGTGCACTCTTAAATCTGGGGGAGCAAAGAGGGAGGAGTGTCACCTAAGGAAGGCCTTTGGCACAGGCTTTAAATGTCCAAAGGGAGGGTCGAGGCAGAACCAAGACCAAGGTGTGGGAGTTGCAGGCAGGTAGACTTGCTTTCATAAAGGAAAGTGCCATCCAATAATCGGAACTCTCAGATATGTAACTGATTGCGAGGCAGTGAGGAGAAGTCAACTAGATGAACAGAACCTCTGAGGAGACCTCAGAGACCTTCTGGAGCAGTGCCTCTAAAATTTCAGTCCTCAGGCTGGGGCTGATCCAAGGCCAATTTCTCTAGACCCCAGTAAAATAGAGAAAGTGTGAAAATTTTCCATAGAACTCATTTTCAATGGTGAGATTATCTTCCCTGTGTTTTTTCACATTAAGGTACAACTTCTTGTGTGAAATGATGGTACTAACAGATTATTACTTTTTTATTGCAACTTGGTTGCCAATATTATAAACTCTCCCAAAGAGTATTTTTGAAATTGTAATTGTCCATGAAATCCAAATGCCTGGGAATATTGATCTAATATAACTGTCCTGTTCCCAAAATCTAAACCATCAAAATCACCTTCACACCACTCAATCAGCACCACACCCAATGGAAGCCCCAGACTTTTCACCACTTATGTGTTGGTCTTGAGCCTAAAACCTCAGCTGCATGTCTTACTAACGCGTGGGATGTTGGGGATGTTGTCTGAAATTGCCAAGCTCTTATTCACAACTTGAGAAGGGCTTGGCCATTGACCATGCCAGAACACCAACAACAGAGACCATTGGGGATTGATGGGCAACCAGCACTAGTTAGGCTTGAGGACTAGCAAATGGCCTGGCTGTGAGTCTGGTGCTGGTGGAGATAGTGGGTAGTCTTTTGTCCAAGAGCCAAGGGGCTTGTCATACACAAGAGACACCCATGCCAGGGCCACTTGGTAGTGAGGTAGGATTGCCCAAGTGATAGATGATTTATGTAGTCATGCAGGGGGAGGGGCAGGAGTATTTCCAGTGAACATTTCAGCTGCAGGAGGCTCCCAGGAAGGAACAGGACATCTGGGAACCAAGAACAGTCCACGGGGAGGGGTGACGAGAAAGAGGCATACCAAGTGGAGTGGGGTTCAGGACAGAGAGTTCAGACCCAGGATAGAAATCAACTGCTGGGCAGGAAAACTGGACAGAAGAGGCCTAGATACATGGACTGAGCCACCCCGTGGCAAGGAAGTGGGTTGGAAGCAAGAGCAGGTTGTGTTCAATTGGCACCTGGGAGTTGGAGTGTTGCTTCTTTGTCTATATGACCTTCTTGAGGCTCCCCAGTTGGTGAGGCTGAGATTGCTAATGTCTTCCTGCCCTGGTCAAGTTGGCTGCAGAACTGGGCTGGGAAGAATGTGCAGGGAAAGGCCTCAGCACCTGGAGCTTTGAGGTGAGAGAAAGACCAGGACTTATGCTGTAGAAAAGCAGTCTCTTCAGTATGTTCCATGCAACACCAGCAGGCAAGGGAGTTTGGTTAATTCTGCATACTCTATCCTCCTCTGGGAGACTTGTAGTGTACAAGAATATATTCAAGGCTCTGAGGAGTTCTGTGGAACACAACTAACTTTGCTTAATCCCACATTCCCAACATGATTAAAGCCTGGGACCCTGTGTTAACCACAAGCCTATTAACCTTCCTCAACACTAATGTTTGACAGAAGATCCTGTGAGAAATGCTGCTTGATTTGCCTTAGACTGAACCTTGAGGCCAACCAAATCCCTTGTGCCTTGAGGCTTTTGTGTGTGTGTGTTCATGTGCACGCATATGCTACAGCAAGAGAGAGAGAGAGTCTTCAAATTGACTGTGGAAATTGCATGATAATGCCACCACCTGCTGCCACCTGAACTGGTCACTTTAATGGGCTCTGATAAGAATACCAAATCTTCACTTTGATTTGGGTCCATTAATTTCATTCTTTGCAGAGGGTCTGGTTGACTCACTTTGACAACAGAAATATGAAAATTTCAACAGGACAGATGTCCATGACAATGCCTTGACTTCTCCCTCTCCTGCCCAGTGTCAAGGCAATTGTATTTCAATTGGTTTTTCCGTGGTATTTATGACCAGCAGATGCTCTACGATGTGTCCAAGGCAGCTGGCAAGTGCTAAGAGAGAGAGAGCTGCACACAGGAGGGCTTTACTTATTACAGCAGAACACTGAAGTTGGTCTCAAGAAAGAGTATTAAACTTGCAAGGATGCCTGACCACCAGATGTGACCTGGTTGCCTTGAACTTCACCTTCTTGGAGGAGGCAGCTTCATCTAGTGGCCCAGAGTCTGTGTAGACTGGAATTCGACTGTCTGTGTTTGAATTTTGCCTCCACCACTTACCAGCTGTTTGACCTTGGGCAAGTTGTTTAACCACTCTCTGTTCTAGTTCTCTAATCTTCAATAACATTTATCTCATAGCATAATAGTGCAGATTAAATATGTGTAAAGTTCTTAGAGCATAAATAATGGTACAATATATGCTAGTTAATATCATTGTATTAGTTCGTTTTCACACTGCTGTAAAGATTACCCAAGACTGGGTAATTTATAAAACAAAGGGAAGACTTTTAATTGACTCACAGTTTTGCATGGCTGGAGAGGCCTCAGGAAACTTACAATCATGGCAGAGGGGAAAGCAGCCCCATCTTACATGGCAGCAGGTAAGAGAGCATGTATGTGTCAGTATAGGAAAAACTACGATTTGTAAAACATCAGATCTTGTGAGAATTCATAAACTATCATGAAAACAGCATGGGGAAGCCACCCTTGTAATCCAATCACTTCCCATCAGGTCTCTCTCTAAACATCTGGGGATCACAATTCAAGATGAGATTTGGGTGGGGACACAAAGCCTAACCCTATCAATCATTATTATTGAAAGTTTCCTTCATCCTCCTGCCTAGTAATTACTAACCCTTTCCTTTGTTTGGCATTCAGAAGTAGGGAGGTGTTTCCCTTTTAAAGCTTGGCTCAGGTGTAGATATAAACTCCATTTTTCCTTTCAGAGAGTCTTGCCTAAGAAAGGGCAACAGGGAAATAAGCACTAGGAATGCAAGAAGCATCATCACAATCCAAAGCGTACAACACAACATTTACCCTCCTCCTCGAGATTTAATGTGAGGAATAAATAAGAAAGGGTATGCATAGTACTTAGCACAGTGCATTTGCATAATAAAGGTTCATTAAATTTTTGTCTATCAGTATGCTCTCAGTGTCTCCAGTGGTGTTAGAGTTGAGGGAGAAACTTACAGGTGTTACATGTGTTTTCTAATTTAATTCCCCTGTAACAAAGCATTTTGATGGAAGATGAGGGCTTAGGGTATAGTCAATATCCATCTTCTCACAAGGACCTTATATTAGTTCATTTTCATGCTGCTGATAAAGACATACCCAGGACTTGGCAATTTACAAAAGAAAGAGGTTTATTGGACTTACAGTTCCACGTGGCTGGGGAGGCCTCACAATCACAGCAGAAGGTAAAAGGCACATCTCAAGTGGCGGCAGGCAAGAGAAGAGAGCTTGTGCAAGGAAACTCCCGTTTTTAAAACCATCAGATCTCATGAAACTTATTCTCTATCACAAGCATAGCATGGGAAAGACCTTCCCTCATGATTCAATTACCTTCCACCAGGTTCCTCCCAGGACAGGTGGGAATTGTGGAAGTTATAATTCAAGATGAGATTTGGGTGAGGACACAGCCAAACCATATCAGACCTTTTTTTTTTTTTTAAATATGTAAGGAGACTTTTGTCTTATAATTGAGAAAGTTGGAGAAGTTTAGCTGAGGTCTGGGACTACAGGAAGAATGGAGACAAGGACAACAGATAATATGACTTTTGTTCACTACCTAACCCTTTGGAGAGTGTCTGAGTCCCTAAGGTTAGGAAGGTGAAGGTTGGAAGCTGAAAGAACTGAGCAAGTTTTAGGAGATAATTTGGTGAGCTATGGGCATAAGTAGAACTGCTTTGGAGTCTTGGGGGAAAGGCAAATACAGTTTTGTCATATTCCATTCTCTCCAACCCTGCGTGGAACCCAGCACTGTTCTGGCTCCCAGGAGTATTCTGGGTGCATTGGGAAATGACGCCCTGGCCTGGTTAAGGCAGTTTCATAAAGTGCACCCTCAACATGGGCAAAACCAAGCCTCCTCTAAGCAGCTTTTCAGACCATCAGCTCAATCAGGGAAAGCAGGGCAGGAAAGGAAAAGCATGGTGGACACTACATGGTAAGAGTAGGGGATATATTTATAGGTCCACATGAGTCTGAGTTCTCCTAGAAGTACCAGGGGCACACCTGGAGGGCAGGATCTCTAGCACAGGTGGCAAATCCACAGCATTCTTGCTGCCACTCTTATTCCCCTGTATTCAGTGCCAGGACAGACATCACTAATCTATTACTGCCGTGTTTCTGATGAACTCAGAGGCAGCCTCAGAATCCTCAACTTAGTGTTCCAGGCAACCCCAACCAACTGATAAAAGCTGATGGAGAAGGTAAAAGGCTACGTAGTCTTTGACCTATCATATAAAATCAGTGATTTCAGACAGAGCCTTCAAGATCCTTCATGACTAGGATCCTGTCTGATAGCTAAGCTGAAGCCTGCCTGAATACTCTGTGACACTGTCCCACCTAATCCCTGCCTTTTCCTCCTCTCAGAAATGGTCTTTGCCATCTTTTCAACTTATATATAGTGTATGGAAGTTTAAATTTTCCCCCTGAAGTTTTGACAATTTTAGTTTATAAAACACACTGATAATAGATAAATAGGAAAAAAGGCATACAAGTTTTGTTATGTGCATGCACATTTGTGTGTGATAGTCATACCAATATAAAGACTCAAAGAAATTACCAAATAGTTGATGCTTTTATGCTATCTTGAGGTTACAGAAAGAATTGGGGATTAGAGCATGGCAAAAGAGATTGTACGAGGGAGAGAAGAGGAGGCCTGGCTAGCAAAAGTGGTCTTGTTATACAGATGAAACCTAACAGGTAGCAGCCCTCAGAAGGAATGATGGTAGCCAGTGGTAGATGTTTCTGTCAGAGCTTTAAGGGTGTCAAAGTCTCAGTTAATCTTTCCTAGATTCAGATAAGGAAGAGTTTCAGAGAAAGCTTATTTGCATCTGTTGTTTACTTTATTTCCTTTAAAGATGCAAATCTCGCCCACAAAAGGCAGCTTTTTAGTTATTCTTGTGTTTGTAGCCCTTCTGAATAAGCCATCTTGAAATATGTCAAAGAAGTGTATTTTGGGGTAAAATATTTTAGTTTCTTCCGTTTAGCACCTCCTTTGAAACTTTACTTTCAGAAAGTTTCACATATTAAAAGCCAAGTTGATAGCTTTGAAGAAATTTGGGTTAGAATTTTTGAGATGAGAGATAGACAAAGGGGAAGAAAAAATAGAGATTGGGATAAGCAGAGAAGACCAAATTTATGCATATCATATCATATCTTCTTAAATCAGTCTCCTAGTCCTGAGAATAGGTCAGCTCAGTTGAACAGTTGCATCTTATTTCAGAATGTGGCATTGCAGATGGGCTTTCAGAGCCAGGCTTCTACATCTGAGGTAGACACGAAGATCTTTAAGAAAAGGCATTTGTGTGGAAACAGGAGAAAAACAAAGGTTAATGTTGGAAGTATTCTATAAACTAATTTTCCTAGATCTCTGAAGCATTTCAGATTGCAGTGGCAACCTGACAGATTTTCCTGGATTGTAGTTCTAATTGGGTGATCCAGTGAGCTTCCTGAGTAGTCCATACATCAACAAGCATGAAGGCTGTTTATATATAAGTTGATGTAGTGGTTTAACTTAAAGTTTATATCAAGTTGTCTAGATTCAGTTAGCAGGGCTTCAAGAAAAGCACAGTTTTAATTTCTAGTGATTTTAAGTCAGAAGAGCAGGAGAAAGTTGGAAATGTTGGTTTGGAGACTTAAACCTAGGTAAGAATTCAGGAGTCAGTCAAAATTGTAGCCAAATAACAAAAACTCAAAAACAATGGTTAGACTTGCAGTATAATAACATGTGTACTATAGTTTTCTTCTGAAACATAGCTTTTCTCTCTCCAGTCCCCCATTTCGACCAAGATGAATTATAGTAAAACTAATTTATTTGCAAAGTAAGTTTCAGGTCTATTATATTTGGCCTGATTATTTGGATAAAGTACAGCAAGAAAAGTGTTTGGCTATATAGGCTCTTTGGAGTTGGCTTTGCTAGAACATTCTTGCAAGAAAATCTGGATTAGACTTTTAAAAATTTCTTGAGGCTTAGGAGCCAAGACAAAAACTATCTGTAATACCAATATAAACTGGGTGAATTCTTCTTTTCTTGAGGTCCCTAAAATATCTTGAGGTTTCTGGGCCTGTCAGAAAGTGACATTCTTTACTTACTGAAAGGTCAGCAACCCTGGAAAGACTGTGTAGACATGGCATCAGGTTAGTTTGTCCATGGGGCTTTTATCAGCTCTATAAAAGTTAACTTCAATTCCTCAAAGCAGTCTGGTCATATATGAAAATATGATCTCACAATCAAAGCCTTGGTAAAATAGTCATTGTTTCCAACTGTGTCCTGTTACCAAAAAACACAACAACAACAAAACAAAAAACCCAAAGCACAGATTCTTATTGAACTCATGCAAATAACTATATTGCCATAAAATAAGAGTACTCATGAATAGTTTCTGAATTCTTGAGAAATCAGGTAGAGAGAAAGGTAAATCCTTTAATTTTGCTTACAAAAGTGTATTTTACCCAATTGCTGTAAAGCTATAGATAACTTAGAAGAAAAAAAAATTGACGCTGACAAACAACACATAAAAAGAGTCAGAAATGTTTCAAACAAAAAAGTCATAAAAATTATTTTAGTCCTCCATCAGTTTAGTCTCATGTAATTGATTTTTAATCTGTTTGTTGTTATGTTAGCAACTTTTTTAGTATAGTTATTTTTTTTTCCATTGAATGTTTTGGAATTATTACCCAGTCAAAGTCACCAGCAAAGGTCTATTTCAGAGTGCCTGTCAGAATCTATTCAACCTTTCCAAGAACCTCCTTAAAGACATAACCTAGGATTATACTTGCTTGTAGTGATCTTTTAGAGGAAGCATCAGCATAAAACAATTTACTATGGACAAGATTTAAAATGGTCATAAAGACAGAATTAACAAAGAAATTTGGTTATTTTCTGTGGCCTATGACAATTTTACATAATAATAATATGTCTGATAACATGTATCAAGACACATCAGGTTTTTAGGAATCTCATACAATTTCAGAAGACATTAATAACACATTTATACAAACATAACTAAAAAATAAACATTATTTCTATTTGACAATGATTTAACAAACCAAATAAACTTAATGCCTCTCTTGGACTTACAGGGGCCCTTTTTGGAATGTCAAGAAGGTAGTGCAAGGTCAAAAAGACTTAATCTTAGAATTTTGAGGTTAGATTTTGGAAAGCCTGTCAAATACCAAAAGTATAAAACACTTAATCAAAATAAGATCACAGGTCACTGTAAAATAATATTTATTTAGCCAAAGTTATAATTAATGGATTTTAAAAAGCAAGGTATCTTTAGTCTTTGATAGGAGACCTGCTTCTCCAATCAAAAGACTTAACAAAGATAGCACGATGTACAACCGCCCTCCCCACTTCTTTTTTTCAGTTTACTCAAAAGGTAAACAAAAATCTTTTACCATATTTTATTAATACTACATGAAAATCTAGTTCAAAAGAGAAAACAAAGTTCTACATTTGCATCAGTGTATTATTAATACTAAAACTAATTTTAATAAAACCTTAAAAACAGATCAGTCTAATCTCTGTCGGCTTTGACCACACAGAAGAGTTCCTAAACCTTTTATAACCTCTTACAATTTTTCCCATTCTCTTTCTTTCTTCAACTTTCTATATTCATTCATTTTTATCTATCATGCATTTTTCCTTCACACTAAAAAAAAATGTTAAATAACCTCTAAACTAGACAAAATTACTTTTCCTTGAAAAAAATACCACATTCTCATGTCTTCCTTGTAAACTTCTTCACCAAAAACACATCCTAGTTTCCTTTGTATATAGGATTCTTTCTCTTATATCTTGTAGCTGTAATTAAATATATTAACTACAATTTTAATTCTTAGTAACCCTAACTTTCAGTGAAAAACCTAGGAAGTAAGCAATTTTAATTGTTATGTATCAGATACAGAGCTCAGGACAGAAGACAGCTGTGAAGACAATGCCTGGAGGATCTGACCTCTCTCAGCCTGGCTGGGAGACAGAGCTAGGCCAGGAGAATGAGATGATATTGGGCCTGGCTCTGCCCTGCAGCTGGTGGCCCAGGCACTATGTACACACATATGTCCCCAGGCCTCACAATGACTACTTGTAGAGACCCTGAAATCTAACTGCTCAAAACCAAAGACATAAGCTAATGGACAAATTAAGCAATTATCAAAAGTATTACAGGAGCAATGGTTTTATTGCTTAATAAACAATTGAAACATCCTTAAAACATCTAGCAAAGACAGCATAAATCTGTCCAACCAATAGACCTAGGAAAAAATGATAGGTGACTTTGATAGGAGAATTGCTTTTCCGAACAATCAAAAGACCTGATAGAGAAAGCATGATGTACACTCTCACCCCCTCTTTTTTTTCAGTTTACTCAAATGAAAATCTCTTACTGTATCTTATTAATGTTACATGAAAATCTATATTGATACTACATGAAATACTATATTTTATTAGTACTACATGAAATGTTTGAATTGTAGTTAATACTGACAATTCTGAAGACATTCTTACTTTATTTTACCAACAATTTTACAGCTAACTTTACTTACCAAAAATTACTAAAGTCATGTCAACTTGAAAAGCATATGGGCTTATTTATGTAATTTATGAATACTAAATTGTTTCCAAGTCATTTTGGTACCATGTAGACACTATATAAACACAGACATGAACATGTGTATACTTCAAATGATAGGCAAAAATTTCTGTATAGCTTTGATTGAAAAATTTTAGTCATATGACAGGTAAAACTCATGAGTTTAAAAGGATGGTTGGATTAAACTGTCAATCTGTAAATGGAACAGGTTAAAGTTTATCTGTCCCACATGGCCAAAGCCTTTACAGAGTTTTAGAGAAAACAGGATAGCAAATTTACACTTCAAAGCACAGAGAGCATAGGCTTTCTAAAGAAGGAGTTTGGTTATGTTAGAGGAAGATAAATAGATAACCAAGGTAACATAGCATTGTAGGGATTCACCACAGTATTTTATAAGCAGGCCAATTTCATTTAGATAGGTAGCTTCTAATTTAGTCTGTTTTCCAGGTGGAAAACTGAGCTCAGGATGGAGCCCATTAACAAATACTGCCAACACAGCATTTGCAGTTTCCAGGGTCCAATGCTTATATATGTGAAAAGCAGACAAATCTCCACGAAAGGCAGCTTTTTAGCTATTCTGTGTTTCCAGCATTTCTGAATAATCCATCTTGAAATATGTCAAAGAAGTATATTTTGGGGTAAAGTATTTTAGCTTCCTTCAATAGTCTAAGTGTCCATCAATACCCCTTCTCTGCAATGTTTTCCTGGATCATCCCAGGTACTTCCAATACCTTAGAAGATCTAAGATACTCCTCCACTGCTGGCAGATTTGTGCCTCAGAGTCCCTGAAACAGTGGAGCAGTTGTAGCTCATTGCTGTAAATGGAATGTGCATCCCCTTCAAATTCACATTGAAGCCCTAAGCCACCCTGTGACTGTATTGGAGACAGCACCTTTAAGGAGGTGATTAAAGTTAAATGAGGTTGTAAGGTGGGGCCTTGATGTAACAGAACTGACGTCTTTATGGAAGAGGAAGAGACACCAGAGATCTATCTGTTTTTGCCACATGAGGACACAGCAAGAAGATGGTCATCAGCGACCTAGGTAGAGAGCTCTCATCAGAAACTAAATCCCACTGAAACTTTGACCTTGGACAGACTTTCCAGCCTCCAGAACCGTGAGGAAATAAATTTCTGTCGTTTGAGCCACTCAGTCTATGATATTTTGTTATGGCAGCCGAGGTGAGTAGATACTCATGCTCACTGTGGAAGCTAACATGCATGGCCCTGTGGTCAGCACTGGGAGTATACAAAGAGGAAAGGCACATCCCCTGACTGAAGAGACCTCATTGCCTTTACCAAGAGCAGCAGGTAGAAACAGACATACCAGCAGAGATTTAGGGATACTTCGAATCATGTTTTGGTAAAGGAAAGCACAGGATGACATAGGGCACTGTCATGTAAAATGGTGATTAGGGGATTGGGCTTCGGTGTCACACAGATCTCAGTTTTGAATCCTATGTTTGCAATATAACTTCTGAAAAGTTACTTTTTATAAGTCTCTGAACCTCAGTTTCCCCACTGTAAAAGAGGGATAATAATAACTTTTCTTCAGAGGGTTATGATGAGGATTAAATGAGGTTAAGCAGCTTAGGTACTTAGTATAGACACATGGAAAGTACTGAGAGTTATTTCAGATATTACTGTCAATAGTATATGGAAAGGGTACCAAGGCATATTGCTAGAAGGATGATAAAAAAAAATCTGAGGAGATTAAAGTAGAATTGAGTTTTACAGGAAAAGTAGCAATTAGCCAGAAGACATTCCTGGTAGAAGAAACAGAATTTGCAATTATTGCGGATAGGAAATAACATGCCACACTTGAGGGACTTCCAGTAAATTGGTAGGACCTGATAAACTCCAAATGAGTGCAAGGGCTGCAGGAGGAGGGCATAGGGAGGAACAGTGGGTGAAGGGCAAGAAAAGCAGTCAGGAACCAGGGAGACAGAGTTTGAACCTTATTCTGGAGATTTGTAGGGAGCCATTGAAGGACATTGAACAGTGGAGCTTCAAGTCATTGGATTTAGATGGGAGGAGGGTCACCTCTTTCATTGAGGAGAGAAGGAAGAAGAAGAGATAAATGCAGATGCAGGTAAGTTTGAAGATGACAAGTAATGAATGTGGTCTGGATGGCTTGGAGTTCTGTGTGGGATAAGAGGAGAGGTCCTCTGATGAGACTGTGGTAGGAAGCAGGACTTGACTCCAGAGGTGGGGCTCATACACTGGGCCAGATTGAAGACTAGCTAAAACAGGGCCAGGATGGAAGCAGCTTTCAATCAGACATGCCAAGCAGTATGCCACATCTATTTACTGTTGCCATGGCAACACCGGGGAGTTACCACCCCTTTCCATGGCAATGGCCCAGTTACCCAAAAGTTAATACTCTTTCCCTAAAAATTTTTGCATAAACTGCCTCTGAATCTATATGCAATTAAAAGTGGGTATAAATATGACTGCAAAACTGTACTGAGCTGCTACTCTCTGTCTATGGGGTAGCTCTGCTCTGCAGGAGCACAGAGCTGTAACACCATTGGAGCTGTAACACTGTCTGTTCAATAGAGCTATTTTCTTCTGCCTCTAGCTTGCCCTTGAATTATTTCCTGGGAAAAGCCAAGAACACTCAGAGGCTAAGCTCCACTTTGGGGCTTGCCTTCCTTGCATCAAGAAGAGGGCATGAAATGAGGCATGGCAGTATAGTGGCTAGAATTGAAACAGCCTTTGCAAAAATTATTATGACAGTGAAAGAGATCTGACCTAACTGACTCCATCTTGCCTTTAACTTCCAAGCTGCCCTTGGTCATTTCTGGGTGTAGGCCGAAGTAACTTTGGGAGGAATTTAGTTTACAGTTTAACTTTGAAACAAAGATGTTAACAGTCTCTCCCTGAAATAAACTCCTTCTTACCTGGAGGGAGGAAGACTGCTTTTGTAAAACTAACAAATTAGCCACAATATTAGAAATTATGGATTAGCAGCCATGCAACCAGAGGCTACAAGATTCTTAATCTTCCCAATTGCTCATCTGGGTAATATTACTTTTGTAAAACCTAAGATTGGTGTTTGAGATATTTTTCAGACCCTGCATTCTGGTGGGTCAGCTGGCACCACCCAGACTCTTAAGCAGGCTCCTCTGTTCTTACAGCTTCCACCCAGGAACCAATTGAGCTCATCCCTGCCAATCAGCATTCCCCACCCTGCCTTCTTAAAAAAATGTATCTTAAAAAAAAATAGCCCCCTGTTTCCTAGCCCCCTGCCTTCTTAAAAAAAACACACACAAAAAAAAACTATCTTAAAAAAATCCTAGCCTCTGAATTTTCAGATAGGCTGATTTGAGTAATAATAAAGTTCCATTCTCCTGTTTAGCTGGCTCTACATGTATGAAACTCTTTCTCTATGGCAACTGCCCTTTCTTCACTAATCAGCTCTATCTGGGCAGTGGGCAAAAAGAGCCCATTAGTTACAGAATGGGGGAGGAAGCTGCTGGGGACGTGTAGAAGATTTCTTAGCAGCACTGAAACTTTAGCATTTGTAGTGGGATCTACACGGGGCAGTAGAGTTGAGGATAATACAGAAGGAAGGATTAAAGTGCTATTGAAACCGTCATTGCAAAATTATGACTGAGACAGTGAAAGAGATCTCACCTAACCAGCTCCATCTTGCTTCCAACCTCCAAGCTGTCCTTGTTCATTCCTGGGTGTATGCTGAATGGGACTTTGGGAGGAACTTAGTTTATGGTTTATAATTTAAAACAAAGATGATAACAGTCCTTTCCCAAAACAAACCTCATTCTTGCCTGGGAACTAGACTGCCTTTGTAGGACTAACAAATTAGCCTCAAGATTAGAAATTATGGTTTAGGAATCATGCATATGGAGGCTACAAGATTCTGAACCTCCCTAAATTGCTCCTAAGATCAGTGCTTGAGATATTTTGCAGACCCTGCACTTGATGGATCGGCTGGCACCACCTAGATTGATGAACTGGCTCATCTGGTCTTGTGGCCCCCACCCAGGAATGACTCAGAGCAAGAGGACAGCTCCAACTCCCTATGATTTCATTTCTGACCCAACCAATCAGCACTCTTTACTCACTGGCCTTCCCAACCCACCAAATTATTCTTAAAAACTCTGAACCCCGAATGCCTGGGGAGACTGATTTGAGTAATAATATAATAAAACTCCGGTCTCCTGCATAGCCAGCTTTGCATGAATTACTCTTTCTCTATTGTAGTACCCCTGTCTTGATAAATCAGTTCTGTCTAGGCAGCGGGCAAGGTGAACCCGTTGGGCAGTTACACTATCATCAAAAAAGGAAGGAAGCTACAAGCAGCGAGTCAGATTGAGAGATTATGGCCTGGCCAATCCACTGGAGGTCTCCGTTAGATATGAGAGATTTGCATGTTGGAATTTGAAAACTGTTAGAGTGCATTACAGGCTGATAAAATTAAAGTGGTGGAGAAATGCAAGTTTGTAGATGTGTTCATGGGTGTCTGTGATCAGTAAGGGAAATGAGCAGCAAGCTTCTGGATTAAGAAGGGCAGGGAATTGTGAGGGCCAAGGTTTTGGATGGGTCTTGTACATCAGCGCTTTCCAAATTTTAATGTGCATATGGACCACAAGGGATTTTGTTAAATTGCAGATTCCAATTCACTAGGTCTAGGGTGGGGCCTGAGATTCTGCATTTCAATAAGCATCCCCAGTGATGCCGATTCTGCTGATCTGCCGCCCACACTTTGAGTGCCATGTCTAAATGGATAGTGAAATGGCCCAGGATGCAGGCAGGTGGTGGTGGGGAATTCTATGCCTTTGGACCTCCTCATCAATGGTGCTGTCATGGAAGGGAGAAGGAGTCAGAGCAGAGGTGTAGGGGAAGCCAGCTTTGCCCGGCATGTCCCATAGCAACCTTCCTGCAATAAGGGAGAAGGCTGCTAATTGGCTAGCAACACTCAATATTAATTAACTCAATAGAATTGGTCCCCTGAAGCCTGTTTTGCATAATTAATGAGTGCTCAGCTATAAGCTGCTGAAAACACTGACGCCAAAGTGTTACAATTTTCTGATCAGCTAAGCAGAAACACCGCAATCCATACTGTTTGTGGACACAGCAAAAAGCTTAACTCTTCCTAATTACTGAGATTGGCTATAGAGCCCTTGGCTTTGCCATATCCTAATGGGGAGAAGCAGGGCTGGACTGAGACACATGGGCACCCCAGGCAGGCTGATAATTTGATGCCTCTTCAACTAAATACTCTTTAAATATTTGTTCAGCTTTCAAGAAAAGAAGCTGAGTACTTCCTTCTGGAGGAGCAGAATAGGAAAGTGCTGGGCCGGGTGCAGTTTCTCCTTTGTTGTCCCAAGGAATTCAGCTCTGGCTCAAACTCTCATAACAAACTCAGCAAAACAAGAGCCTGCAGTTACAGGCCCACACTCCTTAGGAGGCAGGTTGCCACCATCTCTAAAGATATCTGGAAGATGCCTCTGGGAGGCCTTGCCTTCCATCCCAAGTTGTTCACTGAAGGACTTTCCCTGAGACATCTCTCTTTTGTGTTTTTCTAAATTTTTAAGTTTGGTAAAAATACACATAACATAAAATTTACTATTTTTACTACTTTTAACTGTACAATTCATTAGTGTCAGGTACATTGACATTATTGTGCAACCAATCTCTAGAACTCTTTTCATCTTGCAAAACTGAAACTCTACCTATAAAAAAAAGCCCATTCTCGGCTCCCTTAGCCCCTGGCAATCACCACTCTAACTTCTGTCTTATAAATTTGACTACACTAAGTACTTCATATGAATGGAATTATAAAGTGTTTGTCTTCTTGTGGCTGGCTTAGTTCACTTAGCCTAATGTCCTCAACATTCATCTATGTTGCAGTGTTTTTCAGAATTTCTTTTCAAGGCTGAATAATGTTCCATGTTTTGCTCATCCATTCATCAACTGATGGACAATAAGGTGGTTTCTACCTTTTGGCTATTGGGAATAACGCTGCTGAGAACACGGGTGTACAAATATTTCTGGAGACGCTGCTTTCAATTCTTCTGGGTATGTACCCAGAAGTGGAATTTTTGGATCATATGGTAGGTAATTCTATGTTTAATGTTTCAAGGAGCCACCATACTGTTTTCCACAGTGGCTGCACTATTTTACATTCCCACTAACAGTGTACAAGAGTCCCAATTTCTCCACATCCTTGCTAATACTTTTTATTTTCTGTTTTTATGATGCTACCAATCCTAATCAGTTGAGGTGGTATCTCATTGTGGTTTTGATTTGCATTTCTCTAATAATTAGTGATGCCAAGCATCTTTGAATGTGATTATTGGCCATTTGTATATCTTCTTTGGGGAAATGTCTGTTCAAGACCTTTGCCCATTTTAAAATCAGGTTGTTTTTCTGTTATTGAGTTGTAGGGTATCTTTATATATTCTGGATAATAACCCCTAATTAGATATAAGATTTGCAAATTTTTCTCCTATTCCATGGGTTGCCTTTTCACTGGGTTCTTTGATACACAGCTTTTAATTTGGGGCTAATCCAATTGACCTATTTTTTCCTTTGTTGCCTGTGCTTTTGTTGTATCCAAAAAATCATTGCCAAGTCCGCTGTCATGAAGATTCCCCTCTATGTTTTTTGTTTTAAGAGTTTTATAGTTTTAGCTCTTATGTTTAGCTCTCTGATCCATTTAGAGTTAATTTTTGTATATGGTGTAAGGTAAGGGTCCAACTGCATTCTTTTGCATGTGGATATCCAGTTTTCCCTATATTATTTGTTAAAAATGAGCTCTATTAACAAATAGGTTTTTTTTTTTTTTTTTTTGTATATTGGTACATTTCTTGAGAAGTTTAGCTTCACTTCTAGATTGGCACCCTGGAGAACTTTGTCCAGCTGTTGGGATGGTCTGTAATGGGTTAATTTCCTTATCATTCAACCAGGGCAGAAGTTAGGGTTGAGAACTGGTTCTCCAATGCCTACTTAAACCATTGGTTGAATGGTTTGAAGAAAATTTTTTTTACCTAGAAGCATAGATTCTGAGTCAAACTGCCTAGCTCCAAATTCTACATCTACTATGTATGGATAGTTACCTGGTCATGCACAAATTACTTACCTTCCCTGAGCCTCATATTCTCTATCTGTATAATAAGGTTAATAATAGTGGCCCTTTCTAATACTCAGTGACATTAAGAATTAAGTGAGTTAGTAATGAGCACTTAAACAGTTTCTGACACATAATAAACATTTCATAAATGTTAACTATTGTAATTATTATTACTCTGTAGCTGTATTTGTTATCTATACTGTATAGCAGATTACCACAACCTACTAGCTTAAAACAACTCACATTTTGGCATCTTAAAATCAATGAATGTAATGACCATATCAAGAAAAAAGGACAAAAACCATATGATCATCTCAAAGGATTGCAGAAAAAAGTATGGAACAAAATCTAACACCTCTTCATGACAAAAACACTCAACAAACCAGGAATAGCAGGAAACTTCTTTAACCTGATGAAGAGAATCTATGAAAGTCCTACCAAAAAAGCTAACACCAGACTTACTGGTAAAAGGCTAAATGATTTTCCCCTAAGATTAGGGTAAGACAAGGATACCTGCTTTTACCACTTCTATTCAACACTGTACTTTAGGTTCTCAACAGGGCAAATAGGCAAGAAAATGAAATAAAAGTCATCAAGATTGGAAAGGAAGAATAAAACTATCTGTATTTGTTGATGACATGAGCTTGTCTTTAGAAAATCCTAAGGCACCCACTAAAAAATGATTAGAACTAATAATCAAGTTCAGCAAGGTCGCAGCATCCGACATCAATATACAAAAATTAATTGTATTTCTATACACTTGCAATCTGAAAATAAAATTAAGAAAAACAATTTCATATAGAAGAGCATCAAAAAGAATTAAACACTTAGAAATAAATTTAACAAAAAAGTACAAAATTTATACTCTGAAAACTACCAAGCATTGTTGAAAGAAATTAAAGAATATCTAAATAAATGGGAAAATATTTCACATTTGTGGATCATAAGACTTAATATTATTAAGATGTCAACCCTCCCCAAATTGGTGTACAGATTCAACATAATTCTACTCAACATCCCAGATGATTCTTTGCAAAAATTGACAAGTGGATTTTGAAATTAATGTGAAAATTCAAGAAGTTTCAATAACAAGACAAAACAAAACAAACTTGAAAAAGAACAAAGCTGGATGACTCCCACTTCCCAATTTCAAATGTACTACAAAGCTATGGACAATGTGGAACTGGCATAAGGACAGACATGTAGATCAATGTAATAAAATTAAGAGGACGAAAATAAACTTTCATGAAATTTATGGTCAGTTGATTTTCAATAAGATTGCCAAAGCAATTCACAGGGAAAAAGTATACTCTTTTCAACAAATGATGCTGGGGCAACAGGAAAGCCAGATGCAAAAGAATGAAATTGGAACCCTACCTTATATCATATGCAAAAATTAACTCAAAATGAATCAGAGACCTAAATGCAAAAGCTAAAATTATTAAACTGTTAGGAGAAAATATAGGGATAAATCTTCATGAACTTAAATAGGCAATAGATTCTCAGATATGACACCAAAAGCACAGGCAACAAAAGAAAAAATAGATAAAAGGAACTTTATTAAAATTAAAAACTTTTCTATTTCAAAGGACACACCAACAAAAAGACAACCTGGAGAATGGGGAAAATATTTGCAAATAATATATCTGATAAAGCACTTGTATTGAGAATACCTAAAGACCTCTTAAAACTCAATAGTAAAATGACAATCCAGTTTAAAAATGGGTGAGGAATATGAGTAGACATTTCTCCAAAGCAGATAATGGTTGCACAACTCTAAATGTACTAAAAACCATTGAGTTGTACACTGTAAATGGGTGAATTATATATCAATAAATCTCACTGACACACACACACACACACATTTATTGTCTCATAATATCTGTGAGTCAAGGGTCCATGTTCTGTGGGTCAAGGGTTGCAATCAAGGTGTCAGCCAAGGCTGGGTTTTCATGAACTTTGACTGGAGAAGGATCCACTTCCAAGCTCCCTCAAGTTGGCAGAATTCATTTCCTTGTGGCTGTCAGATTAATGGTAACTTTCTTCTTCAAAGCTAGCAATGGAGAGAGAGGCTCTAACAAGATGGGTGCTATATGATCATATAAACATAATCATGTACCTACCTCATCATCTCTACTGCATTCTGTTGGTTAGAAACAAGTCACAATTGCTGACCATATTTGAGGGGAAAAATTATTAAAAAGTGTTAACTATAAGAGGTGGGAATCATGTGGACCATTTTAAAGTTTGTCTACCACAGTAACATTCTTAGGGCCAATTTTTATAATTATGCAAACTAAATTAATTTCTAGTACCATTTCTGATCCTAGTTTGTAGAGGAGCTTCTTGACTGCTATTTTGGTATTATTTTCAAATTTCTAACGTATAATCATTACTATTAATTGTTACAATTTATGGAGTATTTGCTTAGGGGCTGACATTACTATGTACTTTTTATATATTATTCTATTTCATACTTGGAAAAACCTGTGAGGAAACACAGGCTCATTGAGGCTATTTCTTCCAAGGTCACATAGCTAGTAAGTGATGGAGCTGGAATTTAACCCGGGTATTATGAATCCAAAGCCTACCATGCCTTTAAATACTATCATATAGTAATTAGATTAGCATGTGTTTGTGTGTATGTTTGTTGTGTATGTTTTAAGCATTAAGAATGTGTTATTATAATTTGTATTGGAGTAAGCCTAAGTAGAAATATCATTTATTGTTTAACTAAAAAGCGTTAGACATTTTATTAGGCACTGGTGGTACAAGGCAAACTAAACGGACTGTTTATTAACTCCTTCTGTGGTCTTAGACAACCTCGGCCTACTTTACTTAATGTTTTTTGTGGCTATGTTATTTGGTACATATATACATAGAATTCTTATAGCTTCCTTTTGGGTAGACTCCTCTATAATTATGAATTCTCTCTTTTTGTCTTTAATAATGCTATTTCCTTGACATCTATTTAAATATAGCTATACCAGCATTCCTTTGATTAGTGTTTTTGTGGTATATCTTTTTCCATCACTTTACTTTCCTCCATTCTGTGGACGTATGTTTTGGGGTCTCTATTGTAAGTAAAGATTATTTTTTAAAAAAACCTACTCATAAAATATTTCCTTTTAATTGGAATTTTTAGTCCATTTACAATTAATGTAATTACTGATATATTTTGGTCTAAAACTTTCATGTTTGTATTTGCCTCATTTGTCGATATGGTCTGACTCTATGTTCCCACACAAATCTCCTCTTGAATTGTAATCTGAATTGTAAGCTCCATGTGTTGGGGGAGGGACCTCTAGGGAGGTTATTGAATCATGGGAGTGGTTACCCCCATGCTACTGCTCTTGTAATAGTGAGTGAGCTCTCATGAGATCTGATGGTTTTAAAAGGGGCTTTTCCCTCTTTGCTTGGCACTTGTCCTTCCTGCCATCATGTGAAAATTGACGTGTTTGCTTCCCCTTCTGCCATGATTGTAAGTTTCCTAAGGCCTCCCCAACCATGCAGTCTTGGGCAGTTCTTTATAGCAGTGTGAGAACAGACTAATACACTCATTCTCTGTTCCTCTTTCTCTTTTATTTCCTTCTTTGAAATTATTTTTTCTTTTTTCTTTTATTTACTCATTCATTATATACTTTTAAAGTGGTTACCCTGGAGATAAAGAAAATAATCCTTTTCTTTTTTGTCACTTTCTGGCCAATGTAACACTTTAAACCCTCCTCCTTTCTTATGTACTACTATATAATTCTCTATATATTTAAAGCATTATAGGATATTATTGTTCCATTAATTCAATTTTGATTTAAATTTATCCACATATTTTCCCCTTTCATTTGCTCTTTACTAATTTTTTTTGTCTTTTTATGCTTCCTTCTGTATGTAGTTGTCCCAGTATCCATGGCGGATTGGTTCCAGGACCTTCTCTGGATACCAAAATTCATAGATGCTCAAGCCTCTGAGATGAAATGGTGTCACATTTGCATATAACTTGACTGCTATTTTGGGATTGTCCTCCTGTGTACTTTATATTATCTCTAGATTACTTATAATACGTAAGACATTGTAAATGTAATGCAAATACTTGTTACTCTGCATTGTTTAGGATATACTAACAAGAAGAAAAGTCTGTACATGTTCAGTATAGATGCAGTTTTGTTTTGAATATTTTCAATCTGTGGTTGGTTGACTGTATGAATGCAGAACCCATGGATATGAAGAGTCAACTATATTTTCTTTTAGTTCACCAATTCCCTCTCATCTATCTATAATATGCTGCTAAATATATCCATTAAATTCTTCATTTCAATTATTGGAATTTTTAATTCTAGAATTTCCATTTAATTCCTTTTGATAGTTTTTCTGCCAAAATTTTTCTATTTTGATATTTAACCTTTACATTTATTAAAATAATTATTTTAAAATCTGTGTGGGATAACTCTAATGTCAGGATCTTTTTTTTTGTTTTTGAGGTGGAGTCTCGCTCTGTCACCCAGGCTCGAGTGCAGTGGTGCGATCTCAGCTCACTGCAAGCTCCGCCTCCCAGGTTCACGCCATTCTCCTGCCCCAGCCTCCCGAGTAGCTGGGACTATAGGCGCCCGCCACCACGCCCGGCTAAGTTTTTGTATTTTTAGTAGAGAAGGGGTTTCACCATGTTAGCCAGGATGGTCTCCATCTCCTGACCTCGTGATCCACCCGCCTCGGTCTCCCAAAGTGCTGGGATTACAGGCGTGAGCCACCGTGCAGGGTCAGGATCTTTTTTAAAATTTATTTTTTATTGTATATATTTAAGGTGTACAACACGATATTTTGATGTACATGTTGATATGATTCGCCTCTTTGTCCCCACCCAAATCTAATTTGAATTGTACTCCCATAATTCCCATGTGATGTGGGAAGGACCCGGTGGGAGATAACTGAATCATGGGGGCAGTTTCCCCCATACTGTTCTTGTGGTAGTGAGTAAGTCTCATGAGATCTGATGGTTTTATTAGGGGTTTCCGCTTTTGTGCCTTCCTCATTCTCTCTTTGCCTGCTGCCATCCATGTAACACAGGACTTGCTCCTCCTTGCCTTCTGCCAGAATTGTGAGGCTTCCCCAGCCACTTGGAACTGTAAGTCCAATTAAAACTCTTTCTTCTGTAAATTGCCCAGTTTCAGGTATGTCTTTGTGAGCATTATCTATTTCTTGTTGACATTTTCTCCAAAGTTTCAGTCTTTTGCGGTACCAACCAAAAGCCTTTGGGGTTTACTGAATCCCTTCTTCTTGGAAGACCATGAACTTTATTTTTTGTCACTCTAGCTCTGTGGTTTCTGAAAACGTCACTCAGTTTCTCAGCCTCTCTACCATTGCTTTTACGTTTAGAATTGGCACTTAACTCTAGGGAAGCCTCAAATGCTAAGCTAACCTCTTGTATTTCTCCATTTTATTCTTACCGTTCCCTAAAATTTTTATAATCATAGCAGTTTTACTATGCCTCCAAACAGATTTTTAAAATATTTTGTTTAGATTGTTCTACCGTTTTTAGAGAAAGATTTGGACTCAAATAACCTAGTCTGCCATTTCCAGAAGTAGGGGCACCACTTAGTTTTTTAAGATGCTCTTCTGGGCTTGACTTACTATGCAAAGTAATACCACAGCCGCAGAATTTAAAATAAGACTTTTCTGCTTACTACGGAAGAAAGGAGGGAAGTGCTTACCAACCAGAAGTTCGGTGACCACCACCATATCCTAGGTCTTTAGCCCCTGAAAATCATGGCCTTTTTTTTTTTTAATGCACAAGTATAGTGCAAGATCTCCTCTGAGAACTGGCTTATGGTTAGCAAGAGATGAGTTGGTCTTTTGGTACTTAGGTAGGAAAGAGCTCATGATACTCAGGGGAAGTGAGGGAAACCTGATAGTCCTGCATTAGGGAATTTCAAAAAGTTTTTGTAAGAGATACTGATAACGTGCATTTTTGAGATATCTATCATTTTGTTGAGATTTTAACTTTTTTGACAACATTTTATATTTTGTACATCTTTCTTTGTTATATCATGTTACATTACAGAGAGAGATGCAGGACTTACTTCTTCCTCACTTGGTACTGTTTAGTACTGTTTCAGCAGGGGAAGGAGACTTGGAAAATAGTATCTTTTCCAATATTTAGTAGAAAGAAGGGAAGGCATTTATCTCTTTGCTCTAGCCTGCTTTCAAAAAGGACTAGAGAATTTCTGAAAAAGTTCTCTGACTTCTTGGAAACTCCCTATCCAAACAATGGCTTTGGCTAAAATTTATACTTTTCTTGGGGCCTGTTGATTATTCTCTAAATAGTGTGCTAATGCATGGAAAACTTCCAAAGTGGCTGTCATCTTGAGTGACACAATTATAGCCTGTGTACAAACCCTTGATAAGAAAATGGAAAAGAAAAAAAATCATCAAGATAAAAAAATTGCCTGAAGATAATGAAGGTGAGCAATGAATAGTGAAGGGCACAGAACTGCTTTTTTTTCCAGGGATGGGAAAAAGAGGCAGAGAGGGAAAAGTTCCATGTTGATCCCAGGGGACAATTCCTTACCTTCCTTGTTCGCCTGATAGTCAAGTGAGGAATGGCTTGCATGACAAGATACTGCATGGAAAAAGCCTGGGCTTTAGAGGATAAGGAAGGAAGACCATGTACTGGTTCTACCACTTAATCAGTACATCATCTGTGAATATTATTCACATCTTTGAGGCTCATCTGTAAGATGGGGATAATTCTTCCTTCACTGGCTTGTTACGAGTATGAATGTAGAAACCACTGTGAAAGTGCAATATTAGCAGCATCAGACAGAAAAAAGAAAAGCCTGGTTTGGTTACTTTATTGTTATGGTTAAATGTGGATTTTGGCAGCAGGCAAACTTGAGTTTGAATCCCACTTTCTACTTCCTCATCTTTCAGAATTAAATGAAGTGATGCACGTAAAATGCTTAGTGTAGTTTCTGTCATACGGCAAATAAGGGTTTATGTGCCCAGTAAGGGTTATCTGCTATTATTATTGTTCTGGTGATGATGATGATGATCATCATCATGATCATGATGATGCAGGGGATCTGCTTATTTGTTTTTGCCCATTTGGTGATCAGAACATTGTTTATTATAGTCAGATTTGGCTTTCCAAGTCCAAACATACGTCTTTAATTAAATAGCATTTTAATGTAAGATCTAAATAGATTGACAAAAGGATTTCGGGAGAATTTCTGAATTCATGCTCTAGAATGAGAATTAGATACAGTTCATTCTACCTTAACCTCAGCATAAATATATGCAGCCAATTATAAATGACCTAGAAAGTGTTCTGAGGAAAACATCTACTGGTTCCTCACTAAGGAACAGATGAACATCCTTATCAGAGAAGTTACGGGGATATGTTTGTTTTGGCTTGGCATGTATTTCTCTTACTCCATTCTAGAGAGTCCCATCTGTGCCATCTGATGCTCTTGTTTTACAGTATTTGAGCTGAGATCCTACCTTCCTGTATATCAAGAACCTTAACATCACAGTCAGCTCTTGATTATCTGAGCCAGACAGACTGGTTTGAAGAGCAAGATATAGCAGTGACCTGGTAAGTGCTTACCTTCCTAGAAGTACTAGGAAGCTAAGTGGATTGCTATTTACCCTAAGAAGTTTGAGGTAGGAGGGTTTCAGGGCTGGTTTATTCAGCAGTTCAATGATACCATCAATGACCCACATTATTCTGATCATTCTGTTCTGCCACCTTTAGTATATGGGGATTGTTCTTAAGTAGGTTTCCTTCATGTTGGTAAGGTGCAGCTTTGAGTGTCACATGCCCATGACAATTTTCAGACATAGAAAGGGGACTGTTTCTTTTTAGCATTGAAGTAAACCTTTTGTGAGAAGACATTCTTCTGACTTTCCTCCTAAGTTCATTTGTCAGGATGTTTCATGTGACCATTTCTGATCACTAGTGGTAGTAGTGAGACCGCTATGATTAGATTCAGACCAAACAAGATTCTACCCGCTAGAAACAGGAGTGGAACCTACCTCACCTGAAACAGATGGCTTCTTGGAGAAGAGGGAATATTTTAAAAAATCAGGTAAAATTTGAAATAAGAAAGGAAGAAAGAAAAAAATGGTTATTGAAAATGCAATCAGCATTAGCTGCTACTTCCTGCAATTGTAGTTTTAGTTTCCTCTTAAACTTAGTAGTTATGTAGGGTCTTAGAGAAAGTTTTAAGGTTTAAAAATGGTCAAGGATTTTGGTTTGTTTCTACTTAATTTTGGATTGTGGTTAATAATGTGGTTTGATGCTTTTACTTTTTAGAATTTTTGAGTTTATTTTTGTTTAAGGTATAGAAAATGTTTGCATTTTATGACTACATGAGAAGAAAAGAGTAGTTTTTGTTCTTGGGTCAATATTGTTAACTACATCATTCAGATTTTATATATTTCTATCTTTTATTAACTTGGTATTTTTCTAAATGTTCTATTTTGGAATAATTTTAGATTTACAGAAAAGTTTGCAAAAATGGTACAGTTTCCCCACACTTACCTAGTACAGATAGTTCCCCCTTTGTCTACCTTTCCTGAATGTTAATCAGCATAACTGCAGTATATATGAAAAAAACTAAGAACTTAACATGGGTACAATTCTGTTATCTAAATCGCAGAGTTTGTTCAGATTTTACTAATTTTCCCACTAATGTTTAACTTGATCTTTACAGACTGAGAAAGCTGTATTAAAATACCTCATTGCTATTGGAATTTGGCCTCCTTTTACTTTGCATTTCCGATAATTTTTTGGCTTCGTATGTTTTAATTCTGTATAATTTACCACATATAGCTTCAAGATAATTTTATGTTAATGTGGATCTTACCCTTCATCAGTATAATGTGATCTTTTAAATCCCATTTAATGACCTTTTTTTGAACTCAGCATTTTCTGAGGAAGACAAACCCTGACTTTTTGTTTTTGTTTTTGTTTTTAAATTTTCCTAGTATTCCTTTCCTATTCTTTTACTTTCAGCTTTATGAGTAATTTTGTTTGAATGTGTATAAGTCAAGGTCCTGGCAGGAAACAGATGCCATGTTCAAATTAGGTAACTTGATGAGAATTTAATAAAGGGACTGTTTAGAGAGGTGTGAGCAAGGGTGTGGAGAAACCACAGGGACAGCGTAGCACCCTTGGACTTAACCACTGGGCAACATTACCACCCCTTCTTTGCCTGACAGAGCCTGAAGAGAAGGTGCTGCCTAATGGCAGCTATGGCCCTTGGAGGCATGAGGCAGCCCACTGTGGTGATTCTGCACAAGGGAGCCAGGGAGATAATGCCCCAACCTCACTCTCCTCCCTCCTTCCCTCCCTCCCTCTCTCAGACCTCAGGCTGGTGCTTCCTATGACCAAACCCAGCTGGAAGCTGGAGGCAAGGCCATGTGTGCATACACTGGTATTGGTTGGCCTCCTGGTTCACAAAGCAGTGGAGTGTAACAGAGTAGATCTGGAAAGCAAATGAAGGCGATCTAGTAAAAGTTGTGTTGTTTTTCTATAGAGCATTTATGGCTAGATTTAGTTCATATTAAATCTAATCTGAGAATTCTTTTAATGCATTAGGTTAACTTTTCATGTTAACATTTACTGTTGTAATAGATATGTTTAGTTTTTATCTGTCATCTAATTTCTATTTTCTGCTTTTTAAAAATTCTTTCTTGCTATTTTCTAGTATTCTATTGTTGCATGTTTGTTTGCTTTTTTATCTTTTCTGCTTCATTAATTTGGATGGTATTCAGCTCTACTACTTGGTAAGTCTGCGTATATATACTTCACACAGTTAAACATAATAGCCATGTTCCATGTTCCTTATAATGATGTTTCAGTCAGTGGTAGGCTGCATATACAGTAGTGGTTCCATAAGATTACAATGGAACTGAAAAATTCCTATCACCTAGTGACACTATAGCTGTTGTAACACAGTAGCTTAATTACTTTATTTAAAAAATAAATGTAGTGTAGCCTAAGTATACAGTGTTAATAAAGTCTACAGTAGTGTACAGTAATGTCCTAGGCCTTCACATTCACTCACCACTCACTGATTCATTCAGAGCAGCTCCCTGTCCTGCAAGCCCTATTCACGGTAAGTGCCCTATACAGGTGGTACCATTTAAAAAAAATCTTTTATACTGTATTTTTACTGTACCTTTCCTAGGTTTAAATACACAAATGCTTACTATTGTATTCCAATTGCCTATAGTATTCAGTATAGTAACATGCTGTACAGGTTTGTAGCCTGGGAACACTAGGCTACCATATAGCCTAGGTGTGAAGTAGGCTATATCATCTAGGTTTAGGGAAAGTACACTCTGTGATGCTCACACAATGATGACATCCCCTAACAACACATTTCTCAGAACATATCCCTGTTAAGTGACACATGACTGTGCTGTTAGTCTTAGATTATCAACTTTATAGATTAAACAATATCTGCAGGCAGCCCCATCTCCCATGAAAGATAAAAAAATTAGTACACATACTTCCTCACGCATCCCCACTTGTAAGATTTTATTGGTATAATCTGGGATTTTTGTTTCAGCTTATAATACATACCTTTTTCTAACGTGCTTTTTATGTCAAGAATTATACATTTCACCTTGTATTTTGTAAGTATGTTAGCTTTAGTTACAACACTTAAAGGCTTACAAGGATTCATTGCTCTGGGTAACTGTGCTGACTTGAGGCCAGATTCTGTCCTGTGCTATGTTCTTCTGTTTTGGAGTGAGCTAGTCATATTTGCATAAAATCTTAGAGATTCCTGGCTTTTGGTTTGAAAAGGCTTGTTATTTTTTCCTCCCACCCAGCTAGGCCTCTTGCCTTATCCTCAGGGGCATCTTCTCTTGTTTCCCTCCCATGCTGTGCTCAGGAAGTTATTTGCGCTGGGGAAAGGTAGTTTTCTGTGGGACATTCCACATTTTTCCTCTGCCCCATTTTAGCCCTGGTTCCTCTTATTCCCATTTATGTGGTAGGGTGGGTATCAGTAAGATTTTAAATAATTTTTTCCTTTTATTATTCATGGCTCTGTTTTGCATTCTCTTTGTCAACTCCTAGAGTCAAATAATTTTAATTTCAGTTACAGGATAATAGTTCTTTGTGGTGTGAGACTGAGATCCTTACAGTTCAATGTTGATGGTATATTTGCTATTTACTTCACTTACATACGTTTGTTCACTTATGTAGGTTTGTTCACTTACGTAGGTTTTGGATAACAAAGTTTTATAAACTTGCCCATATACTGTCATCTTTTCCTGAATTTTTTTTAATGGTTATTTTCCCCACCTTTATTCAGGTCCAACTGACAAATAAAAACTATATATTTGAGGTATACAATGTGATGTTCTGATACACATATACAACATATACTTGTGAAATGATTGCCACAATCAAACTAATTAATGTATCTATCACCTTGGTAATCGTTTATGCTTTTTTTATAAAACACATTCACATTTAAATCTTGAACTCATCTGATACATATTTTTCTGCATGGTATAAACCTGACTTCATTTTGGCCCAGTGTTGGTGTTTTGTACCAATATAGTTTATTGAATAATCAGTTCACTCACTCACTTGAAAAACGACCTCTGCTGTTAGCTAAATTCCCATATGCACTTGAGTTCGTTTTTGGCTTTCCATTTGATCTCACTGATCTCACTGATTTCTGTCATTGCTCTACCTCCTCCTCACCACTCCAAACCCATTCACTGTGTTTGAGGTGTGACTGCCTGAGCCATTAACTGCTCTTGAATCCAGCACTGCCTGTCCTCTTTCTTCCCCTTAAAGTATGTTTTCTGTCCTCCTTCCCTGTCTGGCCCATTGGTGCCTCTCATTCAGAGATACTCCGAGTTTTCAGAGGCTCTTGTCAACCTCTCACTCAGTTTGGATTTCTAAGGGACCAGGGAAGGCTTTCAGGACCTGAAACGTCTGTTCCCATCCACAGTCCTGG
Source organism: Gorilla gorilla gorilla (assembly GCF_029281585.2). NCBI lineage: Eukaryota > Metazoa > Chordata > Mammalia > Primates > Hominidae > Gorilla > Gorilla gorilla. Next base: position 17,515,837 of record NC_073233.2, read on the forward strand.
CATAGAGGATGAAAGAGATTTGCAAGGTGTGAGCTTTCAACCATCTCCCACCCACAGATCCCTCTACTCCTCCCTACATGGTAAAATAATTACTTCTCTCTCAGAGCTCCAGCATGACCACAGGGAGGCCCAGACTCTCAGACTGCCTCATCTCATTACCAGCAAGGTCTTGTCTAAGAACTGCTCCATAGAGCTATTTAAAATTTGTTAGTGGGCTTATCTTCCCCAATCTCATGCATATATGGATGACTCCACAAGCTTCCCAGAAAAGTGCACAACTGAAGACACATTTTGCTATGTGTGATTGTACAGAGCTGCACAAGAACCCTCAATATTTGAGGAATTTCAACTTTTCAAGAATTTTAGATCTATTGGAACAGAGGCATTGGCAGAAATATCATTTTTTCTGTTTTATTTAAAAAAGACAATTTTAGGGAAAATTGATATTTATGATATAGTTACATTTTTAGCACTCTATAAATCTGAAGCCATGTTGATAGCTGCAGAACATAAAAATGTATTATGGATAACTTGGTTTGCTCATAAAATGGTCATGTTTGGCATATTAAATGTCAAAGCATGGTTTATGAAGACAGCAATTATATATTTACTAATTGAATTGACATTCAAACACATTCCAGTTTATAAAAGAAAGAATGACAACACAGTAGTGTTTGAGGAACAGAGCACCTCACAATACTTCTAAAAACAGCACATTTCTTTGTTTCTTTGTTTTGTGTTTGTATTTCAATAGCTTTTGGGGTACAAGTGGGTTTTTTTACATGGTTGAATTATATAGTGGTGAATTCTGAGGTTTTAGTGCGCCCATCACCTGAGTAGTGTACACTGTACCTGATGCGTACTTTTTTTTGTCACTAGCCACCCTCCCACTCTTCCCCTTCTGAGTCTCTAAAGTCCATTATGTCACTTCTTATGCCTCTGTGTACTCATAGCTTAGCTCCCACTTATAAGTGGAAACACATGGTTTTTGGTTTTCCACTCCTGTATTACTTCACATAGAATAATGGCCTCCAGCTCCATCCTAGTTGCTGTAAAAGACATTATTTTATTTATTTATTTATTTATTTATTTATTTATTTATTTATTTATTTATTTTTGAGACAGAGTCTGGCTCTGTCATCAGGCTGGAGTGCAGTGGCACGATCTTAGCTCTCTGCAACCTTCGCCTCCCGGTTTCAAGTGATTCTCCTGCCTCAGCCTCCTGAGTAGCTGGGACTAAAGGCACACGCCACCACTCCCAGCTAATTTTTGTATTTGCAGTAGAAACAGGGTTTCACCGTGTTAGCCAGGATGGTCTTGATTTCTTGACCTTGTGATCTGCCCGCCTTGACCTCCCAAAGTGCTGGGATTACAGGCAAAAGCCACTGTGCCCAGCCTATTTTATTCTTTTTAATGGCTGGGTAGCATTCCATAGTGTAAATATACCACATTTTCTTTATTCATTAGTCATTGGGCACTTAGGTTGGTCCACATCTTTGCCATTGTGAATTGTGCTGCTATAAACAAATGTGTACGAGTGTGTTTTTCATAATAATGACTTCTTTTCCTTTGGGTAGATACCTAGTAGTGGGATTGCTGGATTGAATGGTAGATCTTCTTTTAGCTCTTTAAGGAATCTCCATACTGTTTTCGATAGAGGTTGTATTAATTTACATCCCCACCAGCAGTGTATAAGTGTTCCCTTTTCCCCACATCAATGCCAACATCTATTATTTTTTTGACTTTTTAATAATGGCCATTCTTGCAGGAGTAACGTGCTATCTCACTATAGTTTTAATTTGCCTTTTCCTGATGATTAGGGAGGGTGAGCATTTTTTCATGTTTTTTGGCCATTTGTATATCTTCTTTTGAGAAATGGCTATTCATGTCCTTTGTCTACTTTTTAATGGAATTATGTGTTTTTTTTTTCTTTGTGATTTGAGTTCCTTGTAGATTCTGGATATTAGTCCTTTGTTGGATGCATAGTTTGCAAATATTTTCTCCCGGTCTGTGGTTTGTCTGTTTACTCTGTTGATTATTTCTTTTGCTGTGCAGAAGCCTTTTAGTTTAATTAAGTCCCATTTATTTATTTATTTTTGTTTTTGTTGCGTTTACTTTTGGGGTCATAGTCATGAATTCTTTGCCTAGGCCGATGTCTAAAAGAGTTTTTCCAATGTTGTCTTGTAGAATTTTTATGATTTCAGGTCTTATATTTACATCTTTGATCCATCTTGTGTTGATTTTTGTATATGGTGAGAGATAGGGATCCATTTTCATTCTTCTACCTGTGGCTTGCCAGCTTTCCCAGTATCATTTATTAAACAGGGTATCCATTCCCCAATTTATAATTTTTAATGCTCTGTCAAAGATCAGTTGGCTGTATGTATTTGGCTTTATTTCTCAGTTCTATATTCTGTTCCATTGGTCTATGTGCCTACTTTTATGCCAGTACTCTGTTGTTTTTGTAACTATAGCCTTTTAGTATAATTTGAAGTCCAGTAATATGATGCCTCCAGGTTTGTTCTTTTTGCTTAGGATTGCTTTGGCTATTTGGGCTCTTTTTGGTTCTACATGAATTTTAGAATTATTTTTTCTAATTCTGTGAAAAACGATGTTGGTATTTTGATGGGAATTGCATTGAATCTATAGATTGCTTTGGGCAGTAGAGTCATTTTCACAATATTGATTCTTCCAATCCATGAGCATGAGATGTGTTTCCACTTGTTTGTGTCATCTATGATTTCTTTGAGCAGTGTTCTGCAGTTCTTCTCACAGAGATCTTTCACCTCTTTGGTTAAGTATATTCCTAGGTATTTTATTTTTCTTGCAGCTGTTGTAAAAGGGATTGAGTTCTTGGTTTGAGTCTCGGCTTGGTCGTTATTGGTATATAGCAGTGCTACTGTTTTGAGTACATTGATTTTGTAACCTGAGACTTTCCTGAATTCATTTATCAAATCTGAGAGTCCTTTGGAGGAGTCTTTAGGATTTTTTAGGTATACAGTTGTATAATCTGCAAACAGCAATAGTTTGATTTCCTCTTTTTCAATTCAGATGCCCTTTACTTCTTTCTCTTGCCTAATTGCTCTGGCTAGGACTCTCAGAACTCTGTTGAATAAGAGTAGTGAAAGTGGACACCCTTGTCTTGTTCCTGTTCTCAGGAGGAATGCTTTAAACTTTAACTGATTTAGTATGATGTTGGCTGTGGGTTTGTCATATATGGCTTTTTAAATTTCGAGGTAAGTCCTTCCTATGCATAGTTTGTTGAGAGTTTTTATCGTAAAAAGGTGCTGGATTTTGCTGAATGCTTTTTCTGTATCTATTGAGATGATCATATAGTTTTTGTTTTTAATTCTGTTTGTGAGATGTATCACATTTATTGACTTGTGTATGTTAAACCATCTCTGCATCCCTGGGATAAAATGCATTTGATCATGATGAATTATCTTTTTGATGTGTTGTTGGATTCAGTTGGCTAATATTTTGTTGAGGATTTTTGCATTTATCAGGGAAATTGGTTTGTAGTTTTCTTTTTTTGTTGTGTCCTTTCCTAATTTTGGTATCAGGGTGATACTAGCTTCATAGAATGATTTAGGGAGAATTATTTCTTGCTCAATAGAAATTTCCGGAATAGTTTCAGTAGAATTGGTACTACTTCTTCTTTGAATGTCTGGTAGAATTCACCTGTGAATCCAACTGTCCTAGGCTTTTTTTTGTTGGCAATTTTAAAATTACTGATTCAATCTCGCTGCTTGTAATTGGTCTATTCAAGGTTTCTATTTCTTCCAGATTTAATCTAGGAGGGTTGTATGTTCCCAGGAATTTGTCCGTTTCCTCTAGGTTTTTTAGTTTGTGCACATAAAGATGTTCATAGTAGTCTCGAACGATCTTTTGTATCTCTGTGGTATCAGTTGCAATGTCTCCAGTTTCATTTCTAATTGAGCTTATTTGGATCTTCTGTCTTCTTTTCTTGGTCAACCTAGCTAGTGGTCTATTGATTTTATTTATTTTTTCAAAGAACCAGCTTTTTGTTTCATTAATCTTTTGAAATTTTTTTGTTTAAATTTTGTTTAGTTCTGCTCTAATTTTTGTTATTTCTTTTCTTCTTCTAGCTTCAGGTTTAGTATGTTCTTGTTTCTCCAGTTCCTTGAGGTGTTACAACAGGTTGTAAATTTGTACTCTTTCAGACTTTTTGATATAGGCATTAAGCACTATAAGCTTTCTTCTTAGCACTGCTTTTGCTGTATCTCAGAGGTTTTAATAACATCTCATTATTATCATTCATTTAAAATTTTTTAAAAATTTTCATCTTGATTTTATTGTTAATCTAGATATCATTCAGGAGCAGATTATTTAATTTTCATGTATTTATATAGTTTTAAGGGTTCCTTTTGAAGTTGGTTTCCAGTTTTATTCCACTGTGATCTGAAAAGATACTGGAGATAATTCTGATTTTTAAAAAATTTATTGAGACTTGTTTTATGGCCTATCATATGTTCTGTCTTGGAGAACGTTTCATGTGTTGATAAGAAAAATATATATTCTACAGATCTTAGGTAGAGTGTTCTGTAAATATTCATTAAGCCCATTTGTTCTAATGTGTCATTTCAGTCCATTGTTTTCTGTTGACTTTCTGTCTCAAAGATCTGTTTAGTGCTGTCACTGGTGTATTGAGGTCTCCCATATTATTGTTTTGCTGTTTATCTCATTTCTTAGGTCTAGTAGTAATTGTTTTATCAATATACGAGCTCCAGTGTTTGGTGCGTATACATTTAGGATTGTAATATCTTTTTGTTAAATTGATCCCTTTATCATTATATAGTGACCATCTTTGTCTTTTTTTACTGTTGTTGTTTTGAAGTCTGTTTTGTCTGATAGAAGAATAGCTACTCCTGCTTGTTTTTGGTTTCCATTTACGTGGAATACTTTTTTCCACCCTTTTACCTTGAGTTGATATGAATCCTTCTGTGTTAGGTGAATCTCTTGAAGATAGCAGATATTTGGATTGCAATTTTTTATTCACTCTGCCATTCTGTATCTTTTAAGTGGAGTGTTTAGGCCATTTATGCTGAATGTGAACACTGAGATGCGAGGTATGGTTCTCTTCATCATATAAATTACTACCTAGTTTTGTTTTTCATTGTGCTATTGTATTATAGGCCCTGTGAGTTTTAAGCTTTCAAGAGGTTCTATTTTGGTGCATATCAGGCTTTGTCTCAAGGTTTAGAACTCCTTTTAGCATTTCTTAGAGTGCTAGTGTGGTAGTGACAAATTCCCTCAACGTTTGTTTGTCTGAAAATGACTTTATTTCTCCTTCACTTATGAAACTTAGATTTGCAGGATATGAAGTTCTTGGCTTACAGTTTTTTTCTGTTTAAGGAGGTTAAAAATAGGACCCCAATCCCTTCTGGCTTGTAAGGTTTTTGCTGAGAAGTCTGCTGCTCTAACTTCAAAGAGCAGTACAATAAAAGCATCAGGTAACCTACAAAAACTGCTCTTAGAATTCTTCCCTTCATGCTGACTTTAGATAGCCTGATGACTCTATGCCTTGGTGAAGGTCTTTTTGCAATGAATTTCCCAGGGGTTCTTTGAGCTTCTTAGATTTGGATATCTAGATCTCTAGCCAGGCCAGGGAAGTTTTCCTCAATTATTTCCTGAAACAAATTGTCCAGACCTATTATTTTCTCCCTCAGGAACATCAATTATTCTTAGGTTTGGCATTTTTACATTATCCCATATTTCTTGGAGACTTTGTTCATTTCTTTTGATTATTTTTTCTTTATTTTTGTCTGATAGGGTTAATTCAAAAGCTCATCATTGAGCTCTGAAATTCTTTCTTCTACTTATTCTAGTCTATTGTTAAAACTTTCCACCGCATTTTGTAATTCCCTCAGTCTGTCTTTCATTTCCAGAAGTTTGATTGGTTTTTCTTGATGATATCTATCTCTCTAGAAAATTTTTCATTTATATCCTGAGCTGCTTCTTAATTTGTTTATGATAGTTTTCACCTTTCTCTGATATCTCCTCAAGTAGCTTAACAATTGACTTTCTGAGTTCCTTATAGGTTATTTTAAAGATTTCATCTTGGCCAGGGTCCGTTGCTGGAGAGCTAGTGTGATTTTTTTGGGGGAGTATTATAGCACTCTGTTTTGTCATATTACCAGAGTTAATTTTCTGGTTCCTTCTCATTTGAGTAGATTATTTCTTCTAACTATTCTTGAATTTATGTTTGATTTGACTGTATTTCTTTTATTTGTTTTTAAATTTCTTTTTTCTTCTTAAGGATGAGACTTTAATGCTTATAGTTAATTATAACCTAATTCAGTTCTTGGTGCTTTCATGGGTGAAGACTCCGTTAAGAATTTCCTGGTTAGAGAGAGTCTTTGTATGATAGCTTTCTCATATGCTGGTTGTAGTAGCAATGTGCTCAGTGTGTGAACAAATACACTATCTCCTATGGGGCTGAAATGGTACAGGTATCTTAAAGCTGATCTCATTCTCCGGTGGCATGTACTTTTTTAATTATTTATTTTCCCCCAGTAAAAATAGCACATTTCTTTCTGCTTCTTTGTGAATTTCACAGTTACTGAATCAGGTGGAACTCAGTCAAGACTTTCAACTTTCAGAACTTTAGGCCCTCTTTCCCCATGTATCCTGACTCAGCACTGTGTATGGCAAATACCAAGTACTAGAGACAGAGTGCTGGGGTCTGAATTCAGTTAATCTCTTTGTACTTCAGTTTCCTCATCCATAAGACATATAATAAAAAATTTATTCATAATACTGTGGTAAGGAATATATATATGTGTATATATATATACGTATATATATACATATATATATATATATATGGTCTTCAGAGGAATTCTTAGCATACATGGACTTTATAAACATTGGCTATTAAGACTTCACAATAATTCCTTAGGTTCTATCCTCTACTAGGAGTAAATGAATGCAACTACCAGGTAGTTTATTTTCCTAGGCTTTCACATTTGGAGTAAAGGACAGGAATACATTAATCTGTAGTTTTGGGACTACAAATTAGTGGCACTGGGAAAGCAAATTCAGTTCATAGATGCATTTTGTTTGACCTGAAAATGTTTACAGTTTTTTTAATTTGAGGGCCTTTGGGTGAGACATGCATTCCCCAGTTAGCCACAGTCCCTCACCTTTTCTTATCACTTTAATTTCTATTTACCTGCCTGACTCCTGTAGATGCTTTATTTAAGCCAGCAAGAAGAGATCTACTGTAAAAGCAAAAGAAATATGTAGTCCTTTAGTCTTTCTGCAATTGCAGAAACAACTTATAAACAGGCTTAATTTCACAGGGGATCCAGATATTGAAGTTATCTGGTAAACTTTTAAAATAACTATGATTATCATGCCCAAGAGAGTAATAGAAAAGGTTGAGAATGTTGGCAGATATCTGGAAGCTCTAAAAAGAAACTAAATGGGGATTCTGGAAGTCAAAATACAATAACTAAAATAAATATTTTAGTGGTTGGGTTTACTAGTTGACTAGACACAGCTGAAGAGAGAACTAGTAAGTTGAGTATAGCTTAGAGAAAAATATTAAGAATGAGGCAGGGGAGACAAACGGCAAGAAAATACTTCATAGAGGGTAAGAAACATGGAGAGCACAATGAGATAGTCTAAACATATCACTGAAGTCTCAGAAGGAGAGAAGAAAAAGTAAAACAGAAACAAGAAGACGTAATAGTTGAGAACTTTTAAAAACTGATGAAAGATCTCAAGCTACAAGAATACCTAAAAACTCCAAATAGAATAGACAAAAAGAAATGCACAAAAAGAGAAGCACATCATAACAAACAGCTGAAACTCTTAAGCAAATTGAAAAAATTATGAAAGCAGAGGAAACAATGCAGATTATTTTCAACGATGCAACAACTAGACTGTTGATTTCTCAAGAGAAACAATGGAAATTAGAAGGCAATGTAATTTACATTTAAAATGCTGAAAAAATAACTGCCAATCTAGAATTCTGTACCCAGTAAAAATATTCCTCAGAAATGAAGATATTATAAAGACATTTTCAGAGAAACAAAACTGAGACAATTAGTTACTTGTAGACCCTTAAAAGGAATTAAAGGGAATTCTAAAGGACATTCATCAGACAAAGGAAAATAATTGCAGACAGAAGATTGAAGACCCAAAGAGGAATGAAGAACAATGAAGAGGGTAAATAACATAGCTAAGTCTACACGGATATTGACTATATAAAATGACAAAAATAAAGTCTTGTTGTGTTTGAAAGATACATAAAATTAAAAGTAAAATGGTGAGAAAATTGCATTAAATTACTCTAAGTTCCTTGTATTGATCAGGAAGAGAGTAAAAAAATTACCAATTAACATTTAAACTTTGATGATTCAATAATGCAAACTATGACAAAAGCCTCTGGGTCTAAAAAATAGTAGTGGATGACAGAGTCCAAATCTCTCTAGACATCCTCTGAAAAAGGCACCCCTTGTTCTCGGTTAGGACATCTCAACATCATCAAGATGTCAGTTCTTCCTAATTTAATTTATAAACCTATCGTAATCAAAATAAAATACCAAGAAACTTTTTTGTCCTGGAGCTAAAGTGCCTGGAAAAATTAAGATACAAGAATAACTAGGAATAATACTGAAAAGCAAGAGCTCTGAGATGGAACTAGCCTTATCACTTATTAAACATACTACAAATTCTCTAACTAAAATGATGTGGTACTGGCACATTAATACACAGAAAGAATATTGGAATGGAAGAGAAAGTCAAGAAACCATGTATATAATACAAGTAGTATATCAAATCACTGGGGCAAATAATTGCTTTTTAATAAATGATATGGAAAAATAGCCATTTGTAAAATATAAATTTATATCCTTCCCTTATACCATACACAAGAATAAATGCAAAATGAATCAGGTATCAAAATATGCAAAATTAAACTATACAAGTACTTGAAGAAAACATGGGTGAATGAATTCCTGTATATCCTGAGTGGAGGGAATATTTTCAAATTGTAACTTAAAATCCAGATGCAAACAAAAAAGATTGTTAAGTTTGACCACAGAAAACAATTTTTTTTTTTTTTTTTTGAGAAGGAGTCACCCAGGCTGGAGTGCAGTGGCACAATCTCGGCTCACTGCAAGCTCCGCCTCCCGGGTTCACGCCATTCTCCTGCCTCAGCCTCCTGAGTAGCTGGGGCTACAGGCGCCTGCCACCACGCCCGGCTAATTTTTTGTATTTTTAGTAGAGACGGGGTTTCACCATGTTAGCCAGGATGGTCTTGATCTCCTGACCTCGTGATCTGCCTGCCTCGGCCTCCCAAAGTGCTGGGATTACAGGCGTGAGCCACCGCGCCAGGCAGGAAACAATTTTTAAAAACATTTTTTAATAGCAAAGAATACCGTAACTCAAAATGCAAATGACAAATTGGGAGAAAATACTTGCAATATATATTACAGATGCAGGTTGATATCCCTAATATATAAAGAATTGTTTTTGATTGAGAGGGAAAAGTGACAAAAATGGTAGTAAAGTGACAAAAGACATGAGCAAACAATTTATAAAAAATATTAAAATAGCTCTTAAATATACGAAATACAAAACTTCACTCAAATGAAAATTTAAACTAAACTAAGATACTATGTTTTATCCATCAGATTGGCAAAAATTCAAAAGCTTGAAAATATGTGTAGTAGATGAGGTTGCAGGGAAATATGGAGTCTCATGTATTGCCGGTGGGAATGAAAAAAATGGTGTAATCTCTGTAAAGGGGAATTTGAAAATATCTGATACAACTACATTTTCACTAAGCCTTAGGCTTAGTAACCCTGTTTCTAAGAATTTACTTTATGCCGACAATGTGTGTAAAGTTTTTCACTGATGCATTTTTGTGTGAATGCAAAATATTGGAAATTGCTTAGATGTTTACATATAGGAGATTCGTTGAAAACAAAATATAGCACCTACATACAATGGAGTATCTTGCAGCTGTTTAAAAAAAAAAAGAATGAAGATTATCTCCATGTACTGATGTGGAGTAATTTTCAGAATATATTTTTAAGTGGCCAAAAGCATACTGCAAAAGTGTATGTACAGAATGCCATCTTTTGTGTAACAAATAAAGGGAAACAATAAAACATATGTGTATTTGCTTACTTCTGCCAAAAGAAATGAAGGGCGAAAACAGTAAAAGAAGTTACTTACAAATATAAAAGGAATGGGATTGAAGGGGCAGGGCAAATATTGCTACTTCTTTCTATATGCCTTTTTGCATAGTTTTGACTTTTGGAATCATGTTAATGTTCTACATAACCCAAAAAGCAAAATAAAATAATCAGGAACAGAGAAATTAACTAAAACTAAATGCAAACAGACATAGAAATTCAGCTGTATTTCAAATTAATAATGTAACCACATTGTAGGGGGGAAAAACACTGGTCCAAATAACTTCTGAACACAGCTCTTTGACTCTACTATATATCCTCAGTTTAGAGAAAATAACTACAAATTTTGAACTATTTTTCAGAAAGCTTCCTTTTGGCGGTGCAAGTAAAGCTATTTTGAAACTATTTTAAATGCACTGTAGGACTGAGTGATTGAGTAAATGGCTTGGTGTTTGTGGGAGCTAGGATTCTAAATGTGGAAGAGAGAGGTCTCAACATTAAATAAGGGAACGTGGGGAAGAACTCTGTGGAGCTGGATGGGAGCTGTAAATGCCAGTATGAACTCAGGATTTCTTATTTATAAGATATTCCTTAGCTCTACAATGAAAAGACATAAAAATAGTGACATTCCAGTAGCAATGAGTATACCTAGTGCCAAAGTCATTAAAGGGAAATCGTTAAAAAGAAACCAGGGATCGTTAGAGAAATGGCTCATTTCTCAGGGAAGGTACAAGATCGATCTGGAACATTCTTTTTTTTTAATGTCAGAAAACAAGAAAGTACTCAAAAACAAATAAAATGAGGAGAGTATGTTACAAAGATAAAGAAACCACCTTGAAAGGTCACTGACTGGATCAAATCCGGGACAGTTTGAGCATCAGAACAATAGGGCCATATAATTATGTTTTATACGTATATATAGTTATATATTATAACCCATTTAAATAGGGGTGAGTTTAGGTAAGAGATAGGTGATAGATAGATAATAGACAGACAGATGAGAAGGGGGGTGCTCGGTTGATATATGCTGCAAGTATTTCTTACAGTAGAATGCCAACTGGTAAATGTGGAGGAAGTAGTAGAAGTGGAAAAATCACTATTTTATAACCAACATGATAAAGACTGGATCAGGCATAAATCATCAATATATGTGAAATTGAAGGAAAAAATCTGATGAGGAGCAGGATATTTTGATGGTCTCAAAGTATCTCCCGATAGATCTAGATACAGTGTCTAGATAGGACATTCTAAAACCCCAAATTACCGTATTTGAGATTTAGATCTCAAGGCACAGGCTTAACTGCAGATCGGACACAGCAGGTCATTAGACGGTATTCAAACCTTGACACAGAGAAAAATATTAAAACACAGAAAGGTTGAAAGTAAAAGAATGGACAAAATTTTATTATCTAAACATTAATGATAAAAAAGTTTATATAGTTATATTTTTGCCAGACAAAGCAGAATTCATGGCAAAAAACCATGACTAGAGATAAACAGGGACATTTCAGAATTATAAAATATTCAACTGAAAAATAAATTTAAAATGTTTATGCACTTAATAATACACCTTCAAAATGTAAAAAGATCGACACAGCCATGAAGAGAAGTAAGCAAATCCACACTTGTATTGGAAGATTTTTTTTAACACATTGGTCTTGATATTTGACAGGCAAAAAAGGGAATAGAGACATTTAAATAGCATAATTAGCAAATAACCTCATAAATATTTTTAAATACTCCACCCAACAAATTAAGAGTATGCATTTTTTTCTTTTCAAGTATACATGAAATATTTATATTCTAATTGACCTTATGCAGGGTCATAAAACAAATCTCAACAAATTTCAGAGAACTGAAATCATACAGAGAGTGTTCCTTGTCAATTATACAATTAAACCTGAAATCAATAACAGAGACATAATTATACATTTTTCATATGTTTAAAAATTTAGAAATATATTTCAGCATAACCCATAAGTCAAAGAAGTCACACAGGACAGTAGAATATATAAGCTGAATAATAATAAAAATATCAAAATATGTGTGTGTGGCATGTGTGTGTGTGCAGTAAAGAAGAAAGACTGAAAAAAGCATTGACTCAGGCACGTTTCTCAAGAAGCTAGAAAAATAACAGCGCATTAATAGAAAATAAAGTAGAAGGAAATTAATGATAAATGTAAGCAGAAATTAATGAAACCAAAATACAGTGGAGAGTATCAACAAACCCACAGCTAGTCCTTTTAAAAGACAAACATCCTTGGTATACCTCTATTGGGATTGAGAAGAAAAGATGGGGATCGGGTGGCTGGAGTGGCGCAGCTCTAGCCAGTAAATGACCTGCGACATAACTATTTGCAAAACTAATGGGGAAGGCCATTCAAGATAAAGATAAGTTATATCACAGGAAAGCAATTGAAAATGCAACAATGAAGCATCTGAATGAAGGACTAATTACACTGAATTCAGCACTTATGAATCTTATCTGCAGACATGTACAGACTACATCCTAAGATTGACTTCTGCTTCAGTGGAAATACATGTGCCAGTGCCTTATTGGAAGTGATTTGTGTGTTTTAAGAACGGGTGTATATCGGTAAATCAGGGATTTCTTCTTGGTTTGGATCCATTGCTGGATATGAAAGATGGCAAGTCCGGATAGAAGTAAAGGGAAGACATTAAAAGCAAAAAAAAAAAAAAAAAAAAAAAGCCCCCAGCTTGCTGGAAGCAAGTGCAGATTCTGAATAAGTCAAGGCATGTTGAAGCACTGAAAGCAGCAGCAACTGGGAGTAATGTTCCAAGCGGTAATCAGAATTTCAGTCCTAGTGTCATAACTAGCAAATGTAGACATTCTGAAAATGGTGCTTCCTCAATGGACTCTAATAAAAATTTGTTACCAGAGAAAAGTAAAGTATTCTCTCAGAATTGCAGAAAACCAGTAGAAGAAATCGTTCATTCAGAAACAAAATTGGAACAGGTTGTTTGTCTGTATCAAAAGCCAAGTAAAACAACAGATTCCCCAAGCAGAGTCTTTATACAAGAGGCAAAAGATTCACTGAACACTTCCAAAAACCGTTCTGAAAACCATTTTGAATATTAGACGAATGTAACAGGATCCCTTTTTGAGCACAAAGGGGCTTGTAGTCTAAAGTCCAGTTTCTGTCCACCAAGTTTATTGAGTGGTGGTGTTCAGATGCCAAAGTCTGCAGCAACCAGTACTGTGGATAATAAGAGAACTGACCAGATGGTTTTCCGTTTAGAAACAAACTCCAATTTGGAATCACATTTGCCTTTTATCAAAGAAAAAGTGACAACATTTTAAGTTCAGAAGACTTACGTTTCGTGCCTGTTGAGAAAACACCTAACTTGGTGAATTCAGGTACTTGTAACAACTGTGCTGATGGCATTTTGGAAACTGAAGAATCTAGTAGAACCTGTCCTTCCAGCATTTCAAATTGTGAAAGTGCAGATTCAACTTGGCAGTCATCACTTGACACTGATAACAACAACAGCCATTATCAAAAAAAGAGGATGTTTTCAGAAAACAAAGAAAATATTAAATGCATGAAAACTTCAGAGCAAATTAATGAAAATATTTGTGTAGGTTTGGAAAGGCAAACAGCATTCCTGGAAAAGGTCAGACATTTGATCATAGTATGAATTACGAACTATTTGACAACAAACTGAAAGAATTGAACGAACGCACTGGGAAGATAGAGCGCAGGAATAAACATGAAGGAATAGCTGATAAACTCTTCGCCAAAATAGCAAAACTCCAAAGACATATTAACACAGTATTATTCTCTTAAAGGTATTGTTTGGAACCAAACATGTTATCCAGTAATGGAGCCTGTAAGGCTGCAAATTCAGAGATTATGAATTTGGATAAGAATCTGGAGTTAGGGCCAGGCACGGTGGCTCACGCTTGTAATCCCAGCACTTTGGGAGGCCAAGGTGGGAGGATCTCTTGAGGTCAGGAGTTCAAGACCAGCCTGGCCAATATGGTGAAACCCTGTCTCTACTAAAAACATGAAAATTAGCCAGGCATGATGGTGGGTGCCTGTAATTCCAGCTACTTGGGAGGCTGAGGCGGGGGAATCACTTGAACCTGGGAGGTGGAGGTTGCAGTGAGCTGAGGTCACAGCACTGTACTCCAGCCTGGGTGACAGAGCAAGACTCTGTCTCAAAAAAAAAAATAAATAAATAAAAAAATAAAGAAAAGAAAGAATCTGGAGTCAGTTAATAGTCCAGTTTAAAGAAGGTCTTCTGTGAATTATGAGCCTTCTAACCCTTCAGAAAATGGAAGTAAAAAAATTAATTTGTCACCGATCAAAATGAGTCTGTTCTGAAAGTAACAATGATGATCTTATGTTGATTTCTGTGAAAAGTCCTAATTTGACAACTCCGGTTACATCAAATCCAACAGATAATCAGAAAAATTACATCAGGAAATTCCAGCAGTTCTCCCAATGCTGAAGTTATGGCTGTACAGAGGAAACTTGATTCTACAATTGATTTGACAAAAGAAGGCCTATCCAACTGCAATACAGAAAGTCCAGTATCCACCCTGGAGTACCTTTGAAAACTATTTTAAACTCAAAAGAAAGAGCCTCATTGGCACAAAATGCAGCCCAGGTTCCTGAGTCCTTTGAGCACCTGCCACCACTCTCAGAACCACCACCACTAATACCCGAATTAGTAGATAAAATCTGAGACACACTTCCTCACCACAAGCCTGAGCTCAAAGTGAAATGGCTTTTGAGACCCAGGGGCATTGCCCTGACTGGGAATATAACCAAAATCAATCCCGGTGCACTCCTGTAGAAAGCTACCACCTCTTCCTGTGTTATGAGAACCCTAATAATAAGTTGATTTGGAAGAAGACTGGAGAAATTAAAGCTTTATCACTCCCAAAGGCCTGCCCTTTATCTCAGTTTTTAGTTTCCGACAAATATTATTTTTCTGTCCAATCAAAAGATATTTTTGGATGCTATGGACCATTCTGTGATATCAAATCTGTCCCTGGGTTTTCTGAAAATCTTACCTAAAAGAGAGGTCTTCAATAATTATGTATCGTACTACATTTTTTCCATATTTGAGTTGTTTGTTTACAATATCACTGTAATACTATTTGCCATTATAAAAGGTCAGCTCAGATTGTAAGCCCTTTCTATAGAAACAGTCTACTTCTATATGTTGTTAGTGGCCAGTAATTTGATGAATTTCTGATATGTATTAAATATATCCTTCCAATGGGTAAGTTCTAAAACATACACTCTCATGGACCCATGTTGCTGAGGTGTGTTGTGAACAATACCTTTGGTGATTGTGGAACTGCTGCTTCCATCAGAAGACCTGGGATACAAGCAGCCACTGTTTCCTCCATTTACAATCAGCTTTTAGTGACCTGCTGCGGTCAGCATAGCTACAGGAAAAATCAGGGTTTTTTTTGTTTGTTTGTTTTGTTTTTTTGAGACGGAGTCTTGTTCAGTCGCCTAGGCTGGAGTGCAGTGGTGCGATCTTGGCTCACTGCAAAATTAGCTCTTGACTGAGGCCAAATCATCCCTGGGGTGCACCTCCACCAAGATTTTATGAGAAGATGACATTTTGGGCTGGATAACAAAAATAAATTATAAAAATTAAAAGATTTCATGAAAAAAGAAGAAAAGGGAGAAGACACCTATATATCCAATGTAAGAGACGAAAAGTCAACTTTGCTAGAGATTCTGCTAATACTAAAAATAATAAGATGATACTAATGGCATATTATTAATAACACAACCTTGATTTAGATTAGATGAATAACATCCTAGAGAAATGCAACTTAGAAACCTGAAGATCTTCATAACTTTGGGGTATGAAAAGATTTTTTTTAGGCAGGATATTAAAAAAGTGCTAACTATGATGGAAAATAGATGTTTACCACCTTGAAACTAAGAATCTCTCTGTTCTTCAAATGACTCGATGAAAAGTAAGCCAACAATGGGAGAAAAGATTTGCTACACATATAGTCAACAAAGAGCTCATACTCAGAAAACAAAAAGAACTTCTAAAAATCAATAAGGAAAAGTCAAACAGCCAAATAGAAAACATTGGCAGACAACTTGAATAAGCCCTTCACAAATGAAGAGATCTAAATGACCAGTGAACACATGGAAAGGTGTTGGGCCCATTACTAATTGGGAAACGTAAATTAAAACCATGAGTTACCAATGTACTCACCAGAACGGATAAGCTACAGAAG
Source organism: Gorilla gorilla gorilla (assembly GCF_029281585.2). Classification (NCBI taxonomy): domain Eukaryota; kingdom Metazoa; phylum Chordata; class Mammalia; order Primates; family Hominidae; genus Gorilla; species Gorilla gorilla. Next base: position 17,532,253 of record NC_073233.2, read on the forward strand.
TCTGGTAATACCAAGTCCTGTGTAGCTCTGGAGTAGAGGTGCAACAGTTGGCACTCTTCTCACTGAAGGAAACCAGAGTGCATCATCCCAAAATCTACCTCTTTGAAATAAATATTTTTGAACTGAAGGCAATTAAGAAGTAGCAAAGGGAGGAAGAGCTCTTTCTATTCTCTCCTCTGCCCCTACTGCCTAAAGACATGATATAAATTATCCTTTACTGGAGACGACTGCTATTAGCTCAGAGACGGCACCAGAGGAATCTACAAATAACCCTTACTCCATTACTTTATTCCCATATTCTACTCATAGCTACCTCTGGAAGCTTAAAACTTCTTTGCTCTGTCTTGTCGCTTCTCTAAAATGTATTATTCTTTGTTGAAGATGTTAAATAAGCCAGAGTTTCAAGTCACTGCTTTGAGGTACCTTTCATTGAAGTTTCTCTTATGTGATGCACGCTGTTTGCATTTATACACTTGTCTGTTTTTTCTATTGTTAATCTGTCTTTAGTAGCAGGAGTCTGTCTCAACAATACATTTATAAGGGCTGAGGAAAAATTATGTTGTTTCCTTGGCATCATGCATTGCTGGTGGATAAGCAAGTTCACACGATTTATATGGAAAAGAGTTGTCAGAATCTTCTGAAGTTGAACGTATACATACTCTATGATCCCAAATTTCTTGGAATTTCCAAAACTTCTTAGATTTATACCCATGGAAATTCATGTACACGTGTACTATGAGATTTGTATAAAAATATTCATAGCTGCGTATTGACCATGGCTCCAAACTGGAAGCAATGTGCGTGTGCATCACTTGTAAAGTGGAATAATCTAGAGCCATATGCTAGTTATGTCTGGTGAAAAAGCCAGATTCAAAAAAGTAAATACTGTATGACTTGATTTATATTAAGTGCAAAAACTAGGCAAAAAGCTAGTGCTTAGCAATGTATGTTTAGGTAGTAAAGCTATAAGGAAAAGTATGGAAGTAATTGCCATAAAAATCAGGATAATGTTGCCCTTGTTAAGGAGAAAACATGAGGTGGCTTCTGGGTGTTGATCATCATCTAAATCAGGAGTTGGCAAATTACAGTCTGGTACCTATTTTTGTAAATAAAGTTTTATTGGAACAATGCAAGCACATTTGTTTAATATTGTCTATGGCTGCCTTCACAATGCAACAGCAGATACAGATGCTGTGACCTGAGTGTTTGTGCCTTTCCTACCAAATTTATATGTTGAAACCTAATCACCAATGTGATGATATTAGGAGGCCTTTGGGAAGTGATGAGATCATGAGGGTTGAGCTCTCATAAATGGAATTAGTATCCTTATAAAAGGGGCCCCAGAGAGCTAGCTTGCCCCTTCTACCATATGAGGACACAGTGAGAGGGAACCTTATAGGCCAGAAACCAGGAAACAGGCCCTTACCAGACATGGAATCTGAGTCAGCTGGCACTTTGATCTTGGACTTCCCAGCCTCCAGAACTGTAAGAAGTATATTTTTATTGTTTATAGGCCACACAGTTTATGGTATTTTGTTACAGCTGCCTGAATAGACTAACATAGCAGAGTTAGGTAGTTGCTGAAGGGACCAAATCAGCTAAGTAAAATATTTACTCTTCTGTTCTCTAGAGAAAAAGTTTGCTGACCCCTGACCTAGACTTCCGCCTGGATATTGATCTCACAGGTGCTTCTTTGTGACAGATCACTGCCGTCTACATTCTATTTCTGCTGTACATTTTTCTTTTATATACTTTCTGTATATATGCTATATTTCACAATAAGATGATATTTAAGCTCTATATTTGAGTTTCAGCAGAGAACAACAGAACTGGGTGGAGATGTGGGCACTGGGAGGTGGGTGATTCACCTTCTTAGAACCTCCTTACATACAATTTGCACTTACTGGTCAGCCAGTGTATACTTCACAGGTTTCCAGAGTTGTTCAAGAACAGTCAAAACATGAATGTCCCTTTTTTTTTTACAAACGAAGAAACTGAGGCTCAGAGAGATTTAACTGTCTTGCAGAGTTCTCAGAACTTGGGTGAGGAGATGGGATTTGAACTCATTCTGTCCAACTATGAAGTTCATTACACCATGAGGTTGCCTCCTAGCTATTGTTAGAAACAAAACAAATAAGAAGGAAAAACTCAGCCTGATCCTCAGGCATTTTAAGGGCCTGTAGCCAGCTCCTAAATTTAGCCAGTATTTTTTTTTCCAGAATACATTAAAAAAATGCTTAACTGGATCATGTTTTTAGTCTCCTTAATAAATTCCTTTACCAAAAGGCTTGCAGAATGGGAACTATGCCCTGGAAACTTCTAGTCCTAGTAACCTGACTGTGGTTGCACAGGAGGACCAATCTTCAAACCCAAGTCTATTTCCAAAGCTTGCAGAGGCCTACAGGTGACTGATAGCTTCAATCACACCCCACTCCAAGCCTCTCTGCAAGCCTTGAAAATGAAAGGGCGGGATTGGCCCAACCAATCATTCCCGACAGAGCTTTGTACTCTGCTTTCTTTGCAGTACTCTCAGAGCCACAAAGGAAACAATCACCTTTCCCAGGAACAGTACAGGCTGAGATGCCTTCTCAGGATTTTCTCTGCTTCGGCAAAGCCCTTATTGCCTCCTGCTCCACAGTTCACCAAGTGTAAATTATGGGGAAGATTAACCTGCCTATTATTACAATTGTTCACTCAACTCTTAACACCAAGAGCCATTACAGGGAAATTAGACTTCGGGGAATGCTATTTACAGCTGCTGGCCTGGCACCCAGGGGACTGCTACTAAATTCATTTATATGTTTTTCCCATGGAAATTCTCAGTGGATTTAGGTTACTCTTTCAATTTCCTAATCCTTAAGTGACCTTACATTGTCCAGCTCATCATAACCCCTTCCAGTGACATGTTCTTTCCCATCATACTTGAGATTATTTCTCTAACAGGCAGAGTTATGACCCACTCTTGCTAACCCTCAACATACAGGGGAGCTGTGGGCTAATGTGCTTATATTGGCATCAGAAAGACCTAGGTTCAAATTCCAGCCCCGGGAAAGAGGAGGCAAAATAACCGTAGACAAGTTATTTAATCTCTCAAAACTTCAGGTTCTGCATACATGAAATGCACAGTTGTTAAGATTCAATGAAATAATACATACAAAACATGGAACATGATGTCGGGTTCATAGGAAGTGATGGTGGCCAACATGATAGTTGTTTAATTCCAGGTATCTATTATTGTTGTTGTTTAATGAAATCCTGACTTTATTTATAGACTGAGCAGACTGGGAGGGACAAGGAGCAATGGGAAGGGTTTATGGAGCCTGATGGAAATGGGACTTGCCAGGATGGACTGAGAAAATTCAGTGAATAGATGGCTTGGGAGTAGGAAAGCTGCCCTTCCCACCCACTCCCACCCATCGCCCACATTCCCTGGCTTGGGACCTCTGCTGCTCTACCTACCAGACCTCATGTGGTCCTGTAGCCCAGGGCTGGGCATGGTCCCTTGACTCTTTGTAAACTCCTGGCTGTAATTCTGTGTTCTTTCTGGCACTGGCTTCATAGCAGCAGAATTTTAACAGACGTCAAACGTCTGGTTGTGTTTGGCTTCGGTTTTCAGTTAGAATATAGTAAGTCATCCTTTCCTCACCACTCCAGACCTTGCATATTTCTGAAGACACATTGTTTCTCTTCTTCCCTAGTGGCAGGGATGGGCCTCTGCCCTGCTGTAGTTTTGGTATTTAACATTTTCAGGGCCACTTACTGTAGATGTCACTGGACTTTCAGTCCTGTTTTCTCACTTGTGTCTGTGAAAATGACTCTGAGGTTTGCTGGGAGCTAGGATCACCCCTACTTTACTAGTGAGGGAATGGGTAGTCTAAGACCAAGTTATATCTGGGTCTAGAAGCCACATCTCTTGGGTCTGTGCCAGCACGCTGTACTCTACAAGCCATCATTGTCTCCTTCCTAGAGATGAGGCTTGCAGTTGCAGATGGGTATCAACTCATGGGAAGCTACTCCCTTCAAAGACCTGGATGACTTTATTCTGGATGTTTCTGGCAAGGCCCCAGGTCCAAAGAATCAAGAGGGCCCTGATGGACCCTCTGCACTTACAGACTTAGTTCCTGAACCTACGTGTCTCACCACCTTGTCCCTTCCTGTCTGTTCCAACCTGCCTGGCATCAGCCCTCACCTGTTCCCCTCATTCCCTCCTCTGCCTGTTCTTTCCCTTGGCTGTAGTTAATAGCTCCTTCAACCTTCCAACTTTTGGCTTCATATCCTGGCCACTGACACCCATGGTGTCTTTGCCTTTGACCTGGCCCCAGCATGCCTGTGTGCTGCCCTCTTAGGAAACTTTCATCTTTTTTTTTTTTTTTTTTTTTTTGGGATGAAGTCTTGCTCTGTCACCCAGGCTGGAGTGCAGTGGTGCGATCTTGGCTCATTGCAACCTCTGCCTCCAGGTTCAAGCGATTTTCCTGCTTCAGCCTACTGAGTAGCTGGGATTACAGGCACCCACCACCATGCCCAGCTAATATTTTTCCATATTTTTAGTAGAGAAGGGGTTCCACCATGTTGGTCAGGCTGGTCTCGAACTCCTGAACTCAGGCGATTCGCCCACCTTGGCCTCCCAAAATGCTGGGATTACAGGCTTTAGCCACCATGCCTGGCCAGAAACCTTCATCTTGAATTTGTCTTCTGGACCCTGATGGCAGCTTAGGAAGTCCTTGTAGGCTCCGAATGCTCCATAATATAATCCCAGAAGCACATTCTGATCTGGTGCTTGTGTATCTGATACCATTCAGGTCCCATATGCGCACCTGAGGCAGGCTGGACATGTAGAATGGTTGAATAACTGGGCAAAATTTCTAGTGATCTCTGTTCCTCCCCTTCAGAAGGAAGATGATATTCCACACTGCTTGGGTAATGCCTCGTCATCCCCTGAAGTGGCCTGGGCCACCCTGCCCAGCCTGTCCCTGGCACAGGCTGCCCCTCACCTGGCAGGAGTCTATGGGCCTTACAGCCAGGGCCTGCATTTTTATATCATCCTAAGCCAGCACTATCTCTGCCACCACTCACCTTGGCTCAGTCTGCTCAAAGTCTCTCCTGCTTTCACATATCAGTCTGCTCGCTGTGAGCTTGCCCCTGGTTTCAGACCCTAGTTTACCCGCATTCCTGGACTTGATCCCACCAGTTCAGTTCCTTGCTTACTGCAGGTCTATTCTCTCTTTAGCTGTGGCATGGTGGAATTGACCACCTGTGCTGGTTAATTTTATGTGTCAATTTTGCTGGACCTTGGTGTCCAGCTAATTGGTCAAACATTATTCTGAATGTTTCTATGAGCGTGTTTTTTTTGGATGAGATGAACATTTAAATCCATGGACTCTGAGTAAAGCAGATTGCCCTTCATTATGTGGGTGGGTTTCATCTAGCCCACTGAAGCCTTTAATAGAACAAAGATCGACTTCTGCCAGCAGAGGGATTGTGTCAGCCGACAGCTTTGGACTTGACCCGCAACATGGGCTCTTTCCTGGGTCTCCAGCCTGCCAGCCCACCCTGCAGATCGTGGATTTGCATGACTCCATAATTGTGTAGGCAGTTCCCTTCACTATCTCTCTGTATAGATACACATCCTATGGGTTCTGTTTCTCTGGAGAACACTGACTAATACAGCTTCTAACACAGGGATGGTTAAAAGAATGGATTCCAGAGCCTTAAAAAAAAAAACTTATGAATTTTAATGATCAACTTAAAAGTTATATTTTTCACCTTTTTATTGTAGTAAAATATACATAACATAAAACTTACTTTTTTCCTTTTGCCATTAATTTTATGCAATTTATTAAAAAAATCATTCATTCAAAAATTATTTATTAACTGTCCTGCTATGTGCAAGGAATCTATAAGAGGTGCCAGGGTTAGAAAAACAAAATAAACACAAAAACAAACGTATGGTCTATGACCTCAAAGATGCACCGTGTGTAGTCAAGGAAGACAAATAACATATGTAACAAACCTGCATCTTGTGCACATGTACCCTAAAACTTAAAGTATAATAATAATAAAATAAAAAAAGAAGATGAATAATTCAATAGAAACTAAACGGAATGATGCACATGAAAACTTACTACTTTAACCTTTTTTTTTTTCGAGACACAGTCTCGCTCTGTTGCCCAGGGTGGAGTGCGGTGGTGCGATCTCGGCTCACTGCAACCTCTGCCTCCCAGGTTCAAGCGATTCTCCTGCCTCAGCCTCCCAAGTAGCTGGGACTACAGGCGCCACCACACCCAGCTAATTTTTTGTATTTTTAGTAGACATAGGGTTTCACCGTGGTAGCCAGGATGGTCTCGATCTCCTGACCTCGTGATCTGCCCGTCTCGGCCTCCCAAAGTGCTGGGATTACAGGTGTGAGCCACCGTGCCTGGCCTATTTTTAACCATTTTTAGGTGTATAGTTCAATGGCACTAATTTAAGGACATTCACGTTGTTCTGCAATCCACCTCCACACTCATGTCATCTTTGCAAACTGAACTCTGAACCTATTAAACAACAACTCCCCGTTTCCTTCCCCCCTCCAACTCCTAGCCTTTCTACTTTCTGTCTGTATGAATTTAACTACACTAGGTTCCTCATATAAGTGGAATCACACGGTATTTTTCCTTTTGTTACTGGCTTTTTCCCCTGTGCAAAATGTCTTTAAGATTTATCCACGCTGTAGCACGTGTCAGAACAGAACAACTATTAAGCTGGGTTCCTCGAGCAATTTTCTAAACTGCTTGAGTCATCTCATCTGTAAAATGGGAATTGTAAGAGTATCAGCCTTATGGGGTTCAATGAGTTAGTATGTAGAAAGTACTTGAGCAGTAGCTGGCTCATAGTGAGTGCTCAATAAATGCAGCCTGCCATTATTAGGTTCCTCTCTGATCTGGTGCCAAGGGTCCTTTTTCAAGATCTGCTGCCCTGCTCAGAATGGTGCTCTCTGGCCATCCCACATCTAGCACCTGGCACATGGTTTTCTCAATGAATATTTGTGACATGAATGTACACGTGGAACTTATTCTCTCCCCAGCTCTGGCCCTGGAGGGTCAGATGAGGGACAAAATCTCTAAGCTGTGACAGGGAGTAAAATAGAGCTCTCTTAAGTACCACAGTTACTTAAACTTCAACAGTTTTCAATATGGTACCTAAACCCCAGTAGCAGTAAGCTAACAATTTCATGTCAGGATGAAATAGGAAGCAACATTGGTCTACAACTTGGAGTTGATGGCCAAGTACAGAGTTTAAGACCTTTGCTACTTGTTGGGAGTACAACCTTGAAGTACTTATCTCCCCTGAAAAACCTTAGTTTCCTCATCTGTCAATGTGGATTACAAGCTCTACTTCCCAGGGCTGCCATGAGAACTTCGCATGAGATTTTGATGGAACTCACTTTGTACATGATGCTGCACCACAAAGGCCACCCTCTTCCTCAAGTCCCCGCCTTGCTCGGGTGGATCTCAGCTACCAGGGAGCAGCACACCATTTGCAGTTTGGATTCAATTTCCTCTTGACTCTTCTTTTCATTATAAACATGATAAAAGTGAGAGAGACAGATGGCAAGACTTGATTCACTTTTACAAAATGTTTTTATGGTGTGAATATAAAACTGAAAATGAGGGGAACGAGAAGGTTTCTCGTTCCCCTCAATATCAGGGGAGTTGGGGAGGTGGTGAGCCCAGTGGGGAGGTTTTGGCCTCCAGGGGAAAGCTAATTGCCCATGGCTTGAGCAGTGCTCCCTGCCACTCGTCCACCACTCTGGACACCCTAGGACATCACTGTCAGTGAGGAGAGACAGAGAGCAGATAGACTTTCTCCTTAAAGCACCTTCCCGAAGGGACACTCAAAGTCAGACACTGGTCACTTACTGGCCGATGGCTCTGGGTTGGACCAAATGACGCTGCCCTTTCCAGCACAGTGAGGCAATATTCTCTGGCTGAAGCCAGGGCGGCACAGAGTGTGCCTGAGTTCCTCTCAACATTTGATTAAGGCCAGGCTTTCTCAGCATGGCACCATCGACATCTTGAGCTGGATAGTTCTTTGTTGTGGGTGCTGTCCTTTGCATTTTTGTATGTTTAGCAGCATCCTTGGCCTCTACTCACTAGATACCAGTAGCACCCTCCCCATTCCAGTTGTGAAAAACAAATCCCCCCAGCGGCTGGCAAAACTGCCCCTTATTGAGAACTACTGGGGTGCCCCAGTAGTTGGCACTACTGATTGGGGTGCCCCAATCAGTTGGGGTGCCCATGTCTGCCCTTCTCTTGGGGCTGGACAAGCCAGATGGAATAGGCAGAGAGTTACCTGGCAGCCCTTTGCTGGGGATCTTTTGTTTACTCTCCACTCTGAATCAAGGAGCTCCACTGGCCTCTGACTTCTGGTTGGCTTTGGCCAGTGAAGAACACAGGGAGGAGATCCAAGGAAGGACAGAGGGCGAGGTCAAGGTATTTGTTCCCCCACTTCTTCCCTGCAGGTTTGAGGGGATGGCTGCCTCCCTTGCAAAAGGCCACCTCTCTGTTTTAGTGGCCTGCTCCAGGTTCTGGGACCTGCTTCTCTCTTAGCCGCATCAGGCCTGGGGGTGCTAACAGCTCCTTCTCTCCCACTGCTGCCAGCCCCAGGGTGCTGCATGCTTTGGTCAGTTACCTCCACCCTGTCTTCACCTTTCTGAATTTCTCTAATTACTACATTTGAACGTGCCGTCTGCTTGCTGTTGAAACATAACTGATTTTTACAAACAAACATTTATTTTTCTTGCATTAGTTCATTTGACCATTCATTTATTCAACACATTATTTTTCATATCTACCTATCCTGGGCCAGGAATGATGCCAGGTACTGGGGACACAGAAATGGATCAGACATCATTCCTGCCTGAAGGGAGCTTACAGTCTTCCTGCGGAATAAGACAGGAGGATGGTGATAGTCCGAGACCTGGTGCTCACGTGCTCTATGAGATGTCTGGTAAAGCCCTGGGGAGGACACAGGAAGAGTATGGCCTAGGGAGCCTGGTGACCCAGGGGAGAAGGTACTGGATCTCCTGCAATGATGACACATCATCAGGTGGTTCTATGAGGATGTCTCCAGATCACAGCAGCGCATCCTAGGCAGAGGCACAAAGTCTGCAGGCTCCTCTCTCCAGGCCCTGGGGACTCTTTCTGGGGAGGAGTAAGCTATGCACATTCAAGCCAAGAGCCTTCTTGCCAGGGCTCCAGAGCTCACTCACCCTGAGGCCCTCCACTCTTTGGCTATTTGAAATTCCTGACTGACGCTGTGAAGAAAGAGAACATTCCAGCACAGAGAAGTCTTTCCCCACAGCAGCTGCCAAACAGGCTCCTTGCCGAGGTACCTCCCTGCTGCCTGCCAGCCAGCCATATTTCAAAGGTCACAATTTCCTCCCTGTGGTTTTCTACAGAGCTAAAGTCTCCAGGACCCTGAAATAAATTAAAATATTGATTGATTCTTAATATTCTCTCAAATCTCTCAAAATCTCCAGGTCTTATATAAATCAGTGTGCCGGTTCCAGGGACTTATTCAATAATCTGCAAAGTATCCTGGTAATTACTTTCGGGCTGACCCCATGGCAGAGGGAGGCCACCTTTCCATCATTTTTAGGGCCCTGGGTACAGTAGCTGATCAGAGGACTCTCATTTCTTATTTTACTTACTGAACCTCTTCAACACAGTGCCTTGGACAGCACGAGGCAGCCCACCTGCTGGAACGAGTCTGTTGGGCAGACCTGGGTCAGGAACTTGCCTCTCTGCTGCCTCTTTGCTGCCCTGCCTCATTCTGCTTCTCCTCTCCACCCCTCCCACCTCATCCCCTGCCTTTTACTCCAGTGTCCTTAGCTTCTTAGTTCAAGGACAAGGCAAGGATAGTTCAGAAATTAATTTAATAACACTCCATTTCTTCAGATTAAGTAGAGAGCTTGTCTTATTGGGGAAAAGCTGTCTGAAAGCCTCAAGCACATGGGACTTTCTGATGCTGCCCAAGGCAGCTGCCTGGATTTCAGGAGCGAGGGTGGGATGGGAAGAAGGAGGGGGGAGATGGGCCATATGCCTCTTATAACAGCGCTCGTTTATGCTGCAGTAAGTAATAAAGTGACTTCAGCTCATTAGGGGCCAATGCAGTTCTCAAAGAAGGGAATGTGTTCCTAAGGAAGCTAGAGATGATGCCTTGTGTACGGTCCTCCCTATCTGACCCCAACCACACCTGAGCCTTGCATTCTGCTGCAGCATCCTCTAACATCCTCCTGTCCTGAATGCCAGACAGGTGTATGGCCAGCCACCCTGGAACACGTTTTGCTCTTTCACCATTCTTAGCCTTTGAATATATTAGTCTCTCTATCTGGGATGCTTTGCTCCTCTTTCCCCCATCTGAAAAACTCCTGGTCATCCTTCAGAGCCTAGTTCAAGGCCAGGTGCGGTGGCTCACACCTGTAATCTTAGCACTTTGGGAAGCTGAGGCAGGCAGATCATTTGAGGTCAGGAGTTCGAGACCAGCCTGACCAACATGGTGAAAGCCGATCTCTACTAAAAATACAAAAAATTAGCCAGTGTGGTGGTACATGCCTGTAATCTCAGCTACTCGAGAGACTGAGACAGGAGAATCACTTGAAACTAGGAGGCAGAGGTTGCGGTTAAAAAAAAACAACCTAGTTCAAATGTGAACTCTTGTGGGGAACTCCCATACTTCCTGTGTTTTCCTCTGCAGCTGAGGATTCAGACAAACCTCAAAGGTATTTGCAGACATGTCTGCAGGTGTCTGGCTTCCCATCACCTTAGAGTTAAGCTCTCATGGTGACCTATAAGACCCCACGTCATCCACCTTTCATTATCTCTCTGGGCTCCGGCAACACTGACTGCCTTACTGTTCTTCAAACGCCGGCCACCATTGCCCCCCACCCCACTCAGGTTCCTTGCATATGCAGTTCCCTCTGCCTGGGATGCTGCTGTTCCCCACAGCAGAGGTGGAAGAAGCTGTTCTCACAGAGGGGACATGGAGGTCACATTTTAGGTCTCCAGGTGAGCGTGTTGTAGCAGGGGCAGGGTGTGGGGTCTTCTGCTCGCTTCTGCTTGGTGCAGGGTGAGCTTCAGGACACCAGTGGGGGCACCCTGTGGAGCAGAAGCAGAGAGAGCCGCAGACCTTGAGACTTGTGGGGAAAGGGAAGGAGCCACCTGGGGCTCAAGAACTGACCTCGTGGCAGGCACACCCAAGACCTCCCCTGGGAGCCCAGAAGCATTCAGAGGGCACTTTGGAGTGGTTGTGAGCAGAAGGAAGTTACGACATAGTGAGGTCTGAGGTAGTACTGTCACTGGGACCCTCTTCCTGCCCACAGGCTAGAGGAGGCAAAGAGTTTCCTGTTGTATTGACAGCATCGTCTTGGGTTACAAATAGATTTCACACGGAGACATATGCCTACCTGTTCAAAGTGGCTGAAGGGCTTCAGGCCAACATCATGGAAAACACTCTCCAACCAACCATCTCAAGCCTTTCTGGATTAGGACTGATATATTCAAGTTTATTTTCCTCAAACTGCTGAGTAGCAAATGAGAGAATTTTTTGGTAGGTCTTTGCATAGGCCCAAGCAGGTGGGGCTTGCAACCCTATACCACAGGGTGGCAACACATACACACATGCACACACACATGCACACACATGCACCTGCACCATGGCAGGTAGGAGCCGCAGGAGTGAGGCTGGTACTTCAGCTGATGGTGCCTTTCCTGTGGGGAACCATCTGTCCTTTTTCTTCTGCCAGCTGCAGCCAACTCTCTCGTTCTTTTTCGAAAAATCCCACAGCTCCAAATTCTCAAGAGATGGGGTATGGATAGTGGTCATAATCTTATCCCTCCCCCCAACATGGAAACTTAGGGTTCAAGACAAAATGTCTACTTTTTTGTTTTTACTTGAGAGCATCTGGGAGCTAGGCCAGCATACAGGCTTAGTGGGCTGTAGCTAGAGCAGGGAGCTTCTCACCAGGTTAGTAGGAAGTGTTAGGATGAGATGAGGCTGAGACCCAAGGCCCAAGAGGAGGGGCTTAGGTGACTAATATGAGAAGGCCAGGAAAAATGTTAAAACTGGGAGCAGACATGGAAATCAGAACCAGGGAGACAAGAGCAGGCATAGTGTCCACAGAGAAATTGAGGAGGCTCTAGGACAATCTCCTGGAATAGATACGGTATTTGTTGCTGACTTTCTCAGGCCTGCAAAAGTGTGATAAATAGGTGGGCAGCCTGGGTTTGAGGCGTTGGGGTGGGATGAAAAGTTAGCCTAGATGGTTGACTTCTACATGGGAATCAACTCCTTCTCCGTTCTTAGATTTGCCTTTACATAATTGTGTTAGGACAATCTTCATTCTTGTTTTCTCTAAGGTAGTGAGGGATAATAATTACCAGAAATTTTATTTTCTGACGAGAATGGAGATCTGAATTTATCAATCGTTATTCATTTTTCACTTTTTTTTTTTTTCTGAGGCAACAACTTCACTCTTATTCTACATCCCTTTTGAGGAGATTCCTTCGAGAACTTTCCTTTCACTCACTCCAGCGGATGTTGCAGTCCTAAACAGAGACTTAGAAAAGTGGAGTTCCAGCCCCTTCTCCATTAATTACCGGCTGTGTGACCTTGAGTATGTCGCTTACCCTCTCTGGGCAGTTTGGCTATGTTATCTTCACGGGCTTCCCAGCTCTGCTACTCTGGGATTCCCTAAGTCTGTCTTCTTTATGGATGAATCTCTAAGCCACAATGACACCTCCCTCCAGAAATGTCATTCCAAATGTTCACTGGTGAGCAGGTGTCTGCCCACAGACCCTGCTCCCCAGATGCTACAGGCAATTTGGGAACTATATTTTTAAAATCACCACAGATGGGAAGACTAAATTGAAATGCGACTTGGTTGAAAACGCTGCTTTTAGCATTGTAGCCCCATCCTTCATCCTTCATTGCATTCAACTTTTCAGATGGCTGCCCCCAATAGCCCATGATCTTTTTGATTGCTCAACAAAGTCTCCTGGAAAAGAGCTTCTGATCACTGCTAGCTCTATGGCCTCTCCTTACCATCCCATAATTCTTGTTCTAATCCATTTCAGGGCTATTGAAGTCCCATATGATCAATGTTATGGCCTCTTTAACTGACTCTGTTATTTGCATAAACATGGGCAGATTTGCTTTTTCATCATGCCCTAGAGGTCTATAACAGTGTCAATGATCTTTCCTACTGTCTTAATTCATTTTGTGCTGCTGTAACAGAATACCAGAGACTAGGTAATTTATAAAGAATAGAGATTTATTTCTTACAATTCTGGAGGCTGGAAAGTCCAAGGTTGAGAGGCCTGCATCTGGTGAGGGCCTTCTTGCTGTGTCATCACACAGTGGAAGGTAGAAGGGCAAGAGAGTGCATATGTGCATGAGAGAAAAAGAGAGAGAAGTGGGGGTGGACTCACTTTTTAATCAGGAACCTACTCCTGCAATAACTAACTCTTGCAATAATGACATTAATTCATTCATGAGGGCAGAACTCTCATGACCCAATCACTTCTTAAAGGTTCCGTTGCTCAACATTGTTGCACTGGAGATTAAGTTTCCAACACATGAACTCTGGGGGACACATTCAGACCATAGTACCTACCATATCAGGCAGTAACTTTAATTTAAGTTCTAGGCTGAGCATGTTCATTTGCATGCATCATCTTTTTATCCACACAGTAATGCTCTTTCTGCATCTATATTGCTACTTTCCTTTCCCACACAAAATTTGGGAACTATATTTTAAAAATCACCACAGATGGGAAGATTGTTTCCTGAAAACAGTCTTTTTTTCAGATAATATCTCCAGAATTGGGATGATTTTTAACCTTAAGCCTGCCCCCGACTTGTTGAATGACATGCCGTCTGGGTGTAGTGCTTGTCCTGCCTGGGGGGCTAGTATTGTCCTGGGAGTAGCCTGTCAGTGGGCAGAGCCTCAGGTGGGCTGGATGGTGAGCTGTAAGACAGGTCAGGAGGCAGGTGAGGGCTGAGGTGCAGGCATGGGATGGGATGCAGGTGTGAGCAGCTTGAGAGCCAGGGCAGATGGGGTCAAGGCAGAAAGGGCTAGCTGGGAACTGGGAACGAGGAGGTGAATGGAGAAAGTCAGAATCAAGGGTGTTGGTAGCCAGGTTGAATCCAGAAGGTGAAGGCCTGGAACCAAGGCCAGCTAAACCCAGTGCTGTATTGGGAACCCAGGCAACATGATAGGCTGGGACCAAGGAGAGAATTCTGGGGGTCTTGTATGCGACTGTGGAGACAAATTGTCTGAGTTTAAATCCTGGCTCTGCTCCTTATAGCTGAATGTCTGGGAGAAAATTATCTAAATTCTCTGTGCCTTGGTCTCCTCATCCATAAATTGGATGACTATAATAGTGCCTTTCTTGTAGGATTGTTTAAGTGAGTTAAGACATGTAAGGTTCTTAGAAGTGGTACTTAGCCCATACTGGCATCAGATTCAGCTATTTTCTTTTAAAAATTGACCATTAGATCACTTTGCACATGGAGGATTCTGCCTCAAGAGGATGTTGCAGGCTCTGAGCAGCTTCTGATGCTGCTGTACGGGAGTGTATGCCAACTCAGGGAAGGCCTGGCCTTGGTTAGCATGGTGCTGTGGTCCCAGTTCTTGCTGTTGCCATATGTTTGTTAGTGGGATAATTGAGCAACTGTCCATTTTTATTTTTAAGTTCTGATGGAAACGTGGAAATAAAAACACAGTATATTTCTGCAATAACCAGAGTGTGGGCTTTTGTGTTATCAGTCCTGAGTTCAAATCCTCTCTCTTCTATTCATTCATCATATGATATTTAGTAAGTTTTCACCTTTTTGAGTCTTGGTTTTCTTATCTACACAATGGAGATACCAACATGTATCTCACAGAATGAATTTGAGGTCCAAGATAAAGTCTGTAAAGCATCTGGCTTAATACTTCCTTTCTTCTGAAACAACTCCCATGTTGGCTGGGGCTATAGTCTCACCTGATGGTGCCACTGGGGAAGGATCCACTTCCAAGTTCACTCACATTGCTGTTGGCAGGATTCAGTTCCTCATGGGCTGGTAGGCTGAGGGTTCTTGGCTGGCTGGGGCCATTCTCCATTCTTTGCCATGTGGGTCCCTTCATAGGGCAGCTTACAACATGGCAGCTTGGCTTCCCTCAGAGTGAGCAAGATGGAAACCAGAGTCTTTTTGTAACCTAATATTGGAAGTGATATCCCATCATTATTCATCAGCATCCCTCACTCAAGGTAGAGGGGATTTTACAAGAACGTGAACACCAGGACAGGGCATCACTGGGGCCATTTTGGAGGCTGCCATCACATTCTGAAACCTCTTTTCCCACACACATGTCCCAATACTTCTCTCTCCAAAGGCACCATTAGCCATAACCTCTGAGGCATTTGTCACTTCATCCCATCCCCTCCCTCAACCAGAGCCAAACTCCAAAGGCACTGAGTCTTTCAATCTTTGAGCAAGAAACTTATCTTAATAAGGGCTCTCAATATTCTATTTCTCATGTGAAGATTCTCTTTGTTCTTCCTAGAGCCCTCTAAAGTTTTGATTTCTTTAAACAGAAAAAGGGAAGCTTTTTTCTCTACCCATTCCCAAGAAAATGTAGAAGCCAAATTCTGTTTTAAATGTGTGACTTACTACTTGTTATTTGACGTCTTCTTTCATCTTGTATTCAAGAAACTTCTAATTTCAGTAATGTTAAAGAGTCATGTCCTCTGACCTGACCCCAATGGGAGGGTGGCCCTACCATCCACTGCAAAGCTGAAACACATCTGACTAGGGTTTGCAGATTTCTTCTGCCAGGACTCACACTGGGCTCCAGTAGCAGTCAGGCTGAGAAGAAAAGAGTAAGAGATGCTGAGATGGAACAGCTGATAGCAAAGTGGGGACCAGTCTTAAGGAGAAGCAGAGAGTGGTGGGATGCAGTTAGACATAGGATGTCTGTAAACAATTAGACTTGGGACTCAGCGAGGGATCCTAGAGCTAACGATGTGTGTCATAATCCTAAATAAAAGGCAATGGTCAGAGTTCAAAAGAAGTCAGAGGCAGTGGTAAAATAGCAGCTGGAATAATCCTGGAGACTTAATAAAGTACTGAGAGATAGGTGCTAGGATTAATGGGCAGCATGGGGCTCAGAGAAGTATAGCAATTTGCTTAAAGTCACACAGCCCAAAAGTGGCAGAGGTGAACATTGAAGGCAGGTCTGTCTGCCTCCAAATCTCACTGTCTCTGCAGTCTACCATACTGCTGCCTAGATGACTTCTTTGTCGTCTTCTTTTTTTTTTGAGACAGAGTCTCACTCTGTCACCCAGGCTGGAGTGCAGTAACATGATCATGAACCACTGTAGCCTCGACCTCCGAGGCTCAGGGGATCCTCCCACCTCAGCCTCCTGAGTAGCTGGGACCGCAGGTGGATACTACCACCCCAACTGATTTTTGTATTTTTTTGTAGAGACAAGGTCTTGCCATGTTGCCTAGGCTGGTCTCGATCTCCTAGACTGAAAAGATCCTCCTGCCTCTGCCTCACAAAGTGCTGGGATTACAGGCGGGAGCCACTGTGCCCGGCCTGCCTAGGCTTCTGACTATTGGTTGACCTCCCCAGCCTCCACCACAGATCCTGACTCCTTTCTGACCTCCTTGATGGGTTCCAGGCTAGCTGATGCCCAGGACAAGGAAGTGGCAAGGACTGATGGACAATGGGTGGAAGAGCAGCAGAAGACGAGCTTCATAGAAAACTATTTGCACGACCTCAGAGGTCTCCTCTGCCCAGGCTGGGGCCTCCCTCAGTCCTCAGAGATGCTGGGAGAGCCCAGAACCTTAGCGTGGTGGAGCCTGGCTGAGCCTGGTTGGGTCCTAATCCGCTTCCTACTGGTTGACGCCACGGCCGCAGATGCTGACTACGATGTCTGCAGGCAGGACCCAGCTAGGTGAGTCCGCCTTGCTGGCTGTGCACTGCCTTCTCACTAGGGCCTGGAGTCTCCCTCTGCTTCCTCCCTGGGCCTCTCGCACCTGAATTCTCCCCTCCGGATGGTTGGCTGTAGTTGCAGCACTGTGCCTGCAGGGGGCGTGAGGCGCGCTGCCCGGGTTCCCCTGGGGTCCCTACCCGTCCAAGAAGAAACACAGTCCTCAGGCTGCTGACAGCTCTGAGCTGAGTCTGTCTCCAGGGATTGCCCTCAGATGAGCTCTCAGCTGAGTCTGTCTGCAGGGATTGACCTCAGATGCCGAGAGCCACCTCGCCCGTCACATCCCCTTCCCAGGGGCTGTGCATCCAATGTTGAGTCAGTGCGGGGGATTAGAGGGCCGGGGTCCTCGCCCTACCTCAGTGCATCTCTGCAGGGCCATACCAGCTCCCAAGCTTCCCTGCAGGATTGCGGAGGTCTTCGCTGCTTCTGCATCACTGTTTGGCATCTCCTTCCGTCCCATCCTATGCCCCTCACTACTCCCACGGGCGTGGAGTCTGAGAGCACTTCCTGATAAACACCGCACACACCGTTTCCGTTTCAGAGGTGCTTCTGGAAGAGGGACCTGCAACAACTCCTATCTGCTGTCTTGGGTCAACAACGTGGGATCCTTCCTGCCACAAGTCCTGTCCTGAGGCCTAGCTTAGCCAGGCCTCGTGTGCACCACATTCCCTAACCCCCTCCCCTGGGCTGGGTCCACGGCTCTGCCCCTGAGAGAGGGAATCAGGCAAGTCCAACCCCTCCAGTGCCCAGGCGTGAAAGATCCAAGGCAAGGCACTTGGCCACCGTCACATAGCAAGGCCGTGGCCCGTTCTCCTCTTCTGCATCCCGACATTTCTACTATGCTCTATGGCTTTTCTCTTTAACAAATATAATCCAGTCCGACAACCTTTCTTGACCTGGTACCCCTGCCCCTAGTATTCTTATTTTAGAGTTCTCAGCTTTCCCATCACCAGGGATATCTTTTGTGTTATTTCAAACTCCATGCTCTGGAAAATCCTATCTGCCATATACCCTTCATTTGCAGATAATAATAAATTTGTTTTCATACTTTTATCATCAAAACCATATGTAACTGCCAATCAGAGCTTCTGATCCATAAGAGATAATCACAGTTTGTATAAATATTGAATTGATATAAATTGATGCTTGTTGCTTCATTTAGTTTGGCAGTGGTAGTGGGGTGGTTATTGAGAAAAACATGCGCAGTTTCCACGAGGAACTTCATTTGAAAATAGCACATAGACATCTGTGACTGTTTCAACTGCAGAGATAAAACAGGGCCTTGACTCCCCTACTCTACAGCATGAAGCTCCCAGAGCCCCCTGCTGGAAGGTGCATAAAGGCAACTTTCCTCTACCAGACACTGAAACCACCATCCCTGGGCTGTTGGTGCCATGGAAGCCTTGTGTGCTGGACTGGATGCCTTCTCGTCCACCATCCCTGGGCTCTCGATGCCACGGAAATCTTGGATGAGGGTCTGGATGCCTTCTCGTTTAAGCGGAAACTGGGCAGGGCTCTCTGTCCCTGCCCCCACCATTAGCGCCCCTCCATTCTTTCGATTTTTGAACTTAATACACTGGGGCAGACAGAAAGTGGGCACCACTTAAACTGTGATTAGCCATTTATCTCTTAGTTGCCAGCTAAGCCCTTTGTAGGGTTTCCTGACAGCTCTTTAAAGCCAGATGATTTGGGGTCCCAGAAAAGCCTTTCAGTGGTAGTTAGAGCTCCAAGGCGGATTGAGAATGGCTCCTGGTTTCCCCAGGTCCTGTGTTTGTAGGCATGACATGTCCAGGTGTAGGGGTGGGTGTCTATGGCAGCTCTGCTCAGCACACCATTGCCGGCCCAGAAGCACTGACATCACACATCACAGAGCTGCCCTCAGCTGGCGAGCAGGGCCTGGGTGTGAGGTGGAGATCCTGGGCTCTCCCAAATATGCGCCATAGAGCACCAGCTTCAGGTCTCATGGCAGCCTAATCTTTACCCAGCTTGCCTCAAGATCCTGTTGGCAGGAGTGCGCACCAAACGAGGGGCAGAAAAATGATTTACATAGAGATGGAGGAGACAGAGCTGCCCAGGGAGCCCTGCCTTGTCTCAGCTGCAGCCTGGTGTGCTGAGGTCTCTTCCTACCCAACCTTCTGTAGACTTCCTTCTGTTCTCCCCTAAGTCACTCACACTCTGGAATCTTCCCAATGGACCTTGAGCATCATGAGGAGGCCAGACCTTGCAGGAGGGGGACCACGTGCCACAAAGCTGACCTGTCATTCCTTAGAGAGATGTGAGATGAAATTGTCCATGCCTGCCCCAGGGATCCTGTATGGGGGCGGGCGGTGGGGCTGCACATGCCTATGCCAGAAATCAGATTATCAGTTTTTTTTTCTGACAAAATGTTAGTCCATGGAAGATAAATTCTGCCTTCTGGCATATTATGTATATAATAATATATAATATATACATACATATTTTTTATATGTGTGCATTTCAATTAATTTTTAATGGGAATCATGAGATATGTACGATCTTTTCAAATAAGGCTTAAATTAAAATACTTTAAAGGTTTTAATTTAATGATAGGGACTAGGAAACTTGAACAAGGATTTAGGTTAAGAAAGTTGATGGAGCTGTTTTGAGACAAGTCATTGAGTGTACAAAAAAAGATAAATCGAGTTAAAAATATACTTGCCTTTAAAGAAATACCACAGAAAAGCACCAATTTATTTCTAGATAATCTGGTCTGGGATGCCCAATTATTTAAACAAAAGGTAACATATCATAAGAGAAAAACACAAATAAATAAAATATAATAATTATAAATAAAACTGTCTAGGAAAATGGCTGATTCAAACAATTGTCAAAGCATCTTCAGACTGAGCTTATCGTGTGCATTTTTTTCAGCAATTGAAAATGAGGTCAGGCTCCAGTGAGCCCAGAGACCTGGTTTTAGGGATGCACCTCCACCTATCAAACCCTGAGTGCTATACCTTCATGCCTCTAATTGTTTGGGTTTCTTCCAGTCCCAAAGGCAGTCATTCAAATATCTCTTTGACTTTTTAAGCCTTCCTGATTTCCAGAAGCTCAAGCACTGTATCTCTTTTCATGCCCAGAACCTGAAACTGCCTTTAACATATTCTCTTTATTTTCTTTAAACTCCTAAAAATATTATTCCTGGTCAACCAGCAATCCTGTGCCCTCCTTCAAGCCAATGTGCAGGGGCAAGGGCACCCCAGGAGATGCTGGAGGAGTGGTTGCTTTTAACCTATGGAAGATGACTACCTGTAGCTGTGGGATTAGGATCCAGTAGGGCCATGATCACAGGGCCCAAAGAAAGGGACCCCAGGCCTTGAACTCACAGCTTCTCACAATTTTAACTCATTACCACTGCAGCATCAAGGTTAGTATAAGGAGGTCAGTAACGGGCCATTCTTCTCTTAAAACCTCAAGATTGTTTGCTAAACTTCTGCATGTTAAACCCTACTGGTTGTGGGTGGTATCCTCAGGTGACTCCCACAGATAGCTTAAACCCATCCTTCTTTGTAAAGTTTTGTGCTTTGTGTGTGTATGTGTGTGTGTGTGTGTGTGTGTGTGTGTGTGTGTGTGTGTGTGGGCTATGGAGGTTGCTAACTGGTGGCCACCTTGCTGCCCTGGACATGGCTGATTGGATCAGGCCCTTTGTGTTGGACAAGAGGGAAGCCAGTCCCCACTAAACTGTATTGATGTGAAACCTATTAGCCTGACTATTCAGTAAGAATGATCTGTATTGCATAACAATGAACAAAGTCAATCGAATCCTCACTTTTGGAAAGAGCAAATGCAAGGTATACACAATGGAGCGGGGTTTGCTTGAATTCAAGTTGCATCCTGAATGAATATGAACTATAGTTCTGGTTCCCTGTGAGAAGCCCTGGATAGTTAGGATGATGGCATCCCATGGTTCCAGCTGTAATAGCTTCCTATTGCTGCTGAAACACATGGCCACAGACTTAGTGGCTGAAAACAACACTAACATATTCTCTTACTGTTTTAGAGGTCAGAAGTCTAAAATCAAGGTGTCTGTGGGGCTGCTGTCATTCTGGAGGCTTTGGAGGACAATCTGGTTCCCTGCCTTTTTCAGCTTCTAGAGGACACCTGTGTTCCTTAGCCTGTGACCCTTTCCTCACGTCACTCCAACCTCTTGCCTCCATCACCACCTTCTTGTTTCTGTGGTCACATCTGTTACTGTCTTTGACCCTGCCTCCTTCTCGAAAGGATCCTTGTGATTACATTGAGTCCATCAGGATAACAGGATACTCTCCCCATTTCAAGATCCTAATCACATCAGCAAAGTCCCTTTTGCCATATAAGGTAACATATTCACAGTGATAGCGATAGGAGGCAGCCAAATGCCTAGGCTGATAGGGGCAGGTCCCTGATGAAACCCCACTTTCAAGCCAAAAACAGCCTGAAGGCTGAAAGACTGGGCTGCTGGTCTCAGATGAAACCTGTGACCCACAGTAAGAACTTCTGTCCCTGTTTGCCTGCCCTTTCCTGACAGATTCTTTCTGAATAATGCCTTTTAACCAATTGAATGTTGCCTTTTCCAAGACTACCTATGGCCTGCCCCTTCCCCATTCTAAGCCCATAAGAAGCCCCCAACGCAGCCATATTAAGAAGACTTTCCCGCCTTTGGGTAGGGAGACCACCCGTGTGTCCCCTTTCCACTGAAAGCTGTTTCATCACCAATAAATATCCCCATCTTGCTCACTCCTCAATTGTCAGCACATCCTCATTCTTCTTGGGTACAGGACAACAACTCAGGAACTGGTGTGCAAGCCAGACTACCTGGGCGGGCTGAGCGGGTGAGCCATCTCCTGCAGCAGGCAGTGTGGCTGAGTGAGGCCTAGGTGGGGCGTTGCCAACTGGAGGTCCTGGCTTGCAAAGTGACCAAGAGGAAAATCCTGCGTCAACAGCTTCTGAATTAGGATATGGAAGTCTTTGGCAGGGGGTAGGGGGGTCATTACTCAGGCTGACCATATGTGTTTTGCTATAAATTCTTGCAATAAGCCTCCATTTCTGATGGTAAGCATCTATCCAATTCTACGCTATTTGTGCTTCAATATATGTCCTGCGCGCATCTCCTGTAAGGGACAGTCCATGTATTACATGAACAGACCCTCCTTGGCAATAGTTGGTAAATGGTCAATCTAATTTCTGGTTAATGACCTATTGAGTAATGACCCATTGACTTGCCATTTGCCAGTGACCCACTGGCTTGCCAATCATCAATCAGGTTCTGAAGAATCTGGATGTAGTGACACAGGCCTGTAGCCAATTGATGGTAGGCTCTTTAGACTAGGAGTGATCTAGAGTCAGGATTAGGACAGCCATCCCATTAGAGAGCTGTGTACAATATTTGTAAGCAGAGGAAGCTGATTGATCAAGAGAAGCATGAAATAGAAATAGAATTAGAGAGCCCCTGTGGCCTTTGAGAGACTGAGATGACTATATGCAAACCCTGCAGGGACTGGCTGTGCTTCCTTCCCTGCCCCTTTCATCTAAGGTCTTTCTGTGTCATTGTGATAACCTTCATCTCTGTTTTTTAGCCAGTCAGAGAGGAATTTGATTCTTTGCAAAGCAAACAGCTTCAAATAGAATATTCTTTTATTCCTTCACACGGAGATGGTAACTTACAAGACCCTTTAAAGCACAGATCCTGTGTTCAGCAGAAGTCTTCCAAAATGTCAGAAGACCAGTGAAGAGAAGGTGGGATAGTTCCCCTGGGGTCCCCTTATATCCAGGGGCTTCAATTCCTATGCCCTGGTGGCTCTCATTTCCCACAGCTAGAACTAAGGGCAGAACTCTAAGGGCAGACCTGGCTTCTCCAACACTGATCAAGACAAGGAGTCACTTGACAATTTTCTCAGAGTTGAGTCACTGAAGAAAAACAACAACAACAACAAAACCCAAAAAACCACTCTCACATTCCTACACTCACCATGTTATCTCAGCCCAAAAGTCCAGACTTCTGCCTCACTCTCCCTGTGCTCAACTCTAGGTCAACCAGAACCATCTTCCTGGAGTGCCTTCTGCTCTCTGGACTCCCATTGCTGCAGCCCACCAGGTTCTAGCATCTTTCTAGCCATGCCTGGGCTTACCATGGCCTCTGGACATTGTGACTTGCACCTCTCAACCTCCTGGCAGGCTCCTCACTATCATGCCCCTGTTCTGCCAGGATGGGGGCTTCCTCTTGTTCCCCCCAGTAGGTGTGAGTGTGAACTCCACTGCCTCACTCTCTTTGTAGTCCCTACCTGCCGGAGGATGACCCTTCAGAAAACACCTGTGAAAGGACTAACGAATTGATTTTTGTTTAGCAGCATGCGTTTGTGCAGTGAAGTATTAATGGGGTCTGTGCTACCTCCAGTGCCTTAGTTATCAGGGAAAAATTGAAGAAGACCTGAAACTGCTGAGGATTCAGCTGGTGATTTAATTTTCCCTAATTTTTCTACCTCTGGGGAAATAGGCAAATTAATGAGAAGCCACACCTCTCAACTTGGCTGCAACATATGAGCGGTTGTCCAGGGAATGCAGGTTTACGAGCTCAGCCACTGTGTCTTGTGGTACAGGGTCACTGAGGGTCCTGGGGCAGTTGTTCCCATTCTCCCTGCAGCTGGGCCCCAGGATCCAGGGCACATGGAAGGGAAACCCCTCCTGCATTCCTGGGGTGAGAGAGTCTGCCCGTTAGATCACCCCGCCAGCTTCAGTGTTTTTATTTCTTTCCCTCTTGTTGCTGCTTCTACTATGGAACTGATGTTGCTTCTCCATAACTACTGGGGGTGCCAGACAAGACCTGGGTGTGGAGAGAAGATCCCAAGGGACAATATGTTGGATTCCTGAGCCCAGCACATAGCACCAAGAGCTCTGCAGTTGGCCCTGCAGGCCGACAGCTCTCAGTCCCAGCTCCAGTCCTGTTGGTGAGGAGACCCGAGCAAGTCACTTATTCTTTCTGGCCCTCAGCTGATTGCTCTAGCTCCTGTGAGCTCTCAGGGTGCTTGCAGCCCTAATAATCTGTATTTTATTTGTTTTCCAAAGCATTGTGTAGCCTTCTGCGTTAAAGAGACTTGCAACTTCTATGGATTTTGCCACCAGACTTTCTGGTGATGAAAATGTTTTGGAGAGAAGCCATATCTTTTCCTTCTGTTCTGAGGATGTTAACAAAGCAAGTCTTAAACATCATTACAAAGAGGCTTCCTTCCAGTTTCCTTCAGGGTCCTTCCTCCTTGGATTTGGAAAGAGTTTTATCCTCCCTTCGTCTCTCCTCCTGTCTTCCGGTATTCCCTCTGTCCCCCTCTTGGAAGCAGTGCCACATGCATCAGAGGGTGGGTGTTTCCTGCTTGTCCGTCAGCTTGGCCATGTGGCCCACATGTGGTATTGCAGGACATTCGACTCATTAAAAAGTCTTCATAAAGTTCCTGGACTCTTGATCTGGGAGGGAACAGGTTTCAGCCCTAGGCACGCTGCTGGCTCCAACAGCTTCTCCTACCAGGTAACTGCTTCTGATTTCTCCAAGCAAAAATACAGAGCTATCCCCAAGGATCCTCCAACCCGTTAATACATTATTTTAGTGCTTCCCAAACTGGAGTTCAGAAAAAAACTGTTCTTTTCTGGAGGATGTTAGCTGATATGCCAAAACATAAAATCTTCCACTTAAATCTATTCTTTTTTATTTAACCATGAAACAAAGTTAGTCATACATTTCTGCTCCAGAATTTCTCAGAACCTTTAAAATAACTCATTAGTGTGTCCTGGGAGTCTTCTGAAATGGGGATTAGTCTGTTGCACTTGCCAAGTTTATTTGGTCTTGGGACACTTTGTTTCTAGAGCTCTGATTAACATCTCCCTCAAATAGTGTTTAGTGAAACACATTTAGGAAAATGTTTTTCCATTATAAGATTTATCACACTGTATTGCAATGATTTATTTACATGTCTGCCTTCCTCACCAGGCTGCTATTTCCTAAAGGGCAAGAAATGTATTTTACTCATCTCTGTCTCTAGCACCTAGCACAGTGCTTTGTAGAGTTGGTCCCCTATGGAGCTCTTGCCAGGGTCACCAACAGCCCTGTCTCTGTTCTCGTCTTACACAAATTCCCAGCAGCGATGCACTGAGTTTGGCACTCCTTCCTAACCCTTTTCTCTTGGCTCCAGTGACACCACACTCTCCTGGTACTCTTCCACAACACTCAGGAATCCTTTGCAGTCCCTCTATTGAATCCTTCTCCCTCATCTGTTATGGAAATATCGAAGTGCCCAGGGCTCTATTTTTGGACAGTTCTGATGCTATAGCTACACTCTTTCCCCAGATGACCTCAAGCAGATCCATGGCATAAAAGACTTTCTATAGGCTGGTGATTATCATGCTTATGTTTCTAGACATGGCCTTTGAGTCGGACTCTTGTCTCACTACCTATTTGATATCTTCTCCTAGATGTTAATGTTTAACAAATCCAAAACAAAGCTTTTGATTTACCCAGCAAACCTGTTCATCCTCCAGTCCCTCCTACATTAGTAAATAGCATTATCATCCACCCAGGGGCTTGCTTGTATCTAAACTCTAAAACACATTTGTCTTATTCTGTTTAGTATTGCTCTAAAGGAACACCTGAGGCTGGATAATTTGTGAAGAAAAAAGGTTTCTTTGGCTCATGGCTCTGCAGGCTGTACAGGAAGCATGGTGCCAGCATCTGCTTCTGGTGAGGGCTTCAGGCCGCTTCCACTCGTGATGGAAGGTAAGTGGAGCCAGCCTGTGCAGAGATCACATGGTGAAAGAGGAAGCAAGAGAGCGAGCCAGTGCCAGGCTGTTTTTAACAACCAGCTTTCATGGGAACTAATAGAGGACTCATTCATTACTGCTAGGACAGCACCAAGCTATTCATGAGGGATCTGCCCCCAGGACTCACATACCACCCATTAGGCCCCACCTCCAACATTGGGGATTCAATTTCAATGTGAGGTTTAGGGGACAAGCATCCAAGCTATAGCATCCTCCCAATTCTTTATCTTCCCTTTCAATGCACTGGCACATTCCACTAGTACTATTTCTGTGATCACTGAGATTATTGTTTGCCAGATACTCACCCTCCTCCCCATCTCTCTGCAGAACATACTTTCCCACTCAATTGATTGTGAACCTGTTTAGGTGACTTGCTTTGGCCACTGGGATGTTAGCCGATGTGTCCAGAGCTGAATGTGTTTAGGAAGTGTGGTTTGGCATTGCATCCTGTGTCAGTTATCAACATATTACCTCTCGGCTACAATTCACCCTTTGTTGCTCCATCTGTGGAAATATCTAAAGGCCCTTTATGTCTTTTTCCTTTGTCAGCTGGGATAGTGTTCAACTTTGTTGTTGAGGGCCCTGGATGTGCTCCATCCCCTCTGCACACCTGCCCACCAGCCTGGGATGTCCTGCTCCCCAGAGGGTGGTTCTACTTGCCTGAGGGCCATGGAACAGCTCTGGGTTAGGAACCCAAGAGAACTTCTCGGCCATCGTATTTCTCTTGGACTATTCTGATAGCCTGTGAACTAGTCTCCTTTCTTCCATTCTTGCTACCCTGCAATAAATCCTGATCCCAACTGGTTAGTGATGTTTCAGTCATCATACATAAAGTTTTCATATATATCACGTTCTGATTCAGACTAATTTAGCTATTCTAGCATATTGATTCATCTATTTGATTTTGGGTCCTTAACACAATATTTTCATTATGATATCTTTATAAAATATTTTTGTATCTGGTCCTCCTCACTGCTCTTCAACACACTTTTTCAGTGATTCTTTCCAGATGAATTTTAGAATCATTTTGTCATGTTCCCCAGATAACTCCAATATTATAAGTTCATTTGGGAAAATTAACATCTTTATATTATTGAGTTTCTCCATATAAGGTATTGACACATTTATATTTAGTTAACTTCTTTTATATCCTCAATGAAACATTGTGATTTTCATTATCTAGGCCTTGCACTTTCTCTTTCTCTTTTATTTTCTCTTATAGGCATTTAAGTCTTTGCTGTTACTGTGCGTGGGATTCTTTTCTCTTATATTCTTTAAATAATTACTGTTAGTATATTAAAAAGTTATTGATTTTTGCATGTTTACTCTGTAATGAATCATCTTATTGAATTCTTATTAATTCTATGTGTGTTCAATAGATTCTCTTGAGTTTCTTGGATACAAAACCATATTGACTATAAATAATGATAGTTTTTCTCTTCCTTTCCAATAACTATACAACTTACTTATGTTTTGTAACTCATTATGCCAACCAGAACTTCTATAATGATGTTAAATAATAATAGTGTTCCAGAAAATTTTTACATTCCCATGCAAAAAAAAATGAACATTGACACTTTTCTCATTCTATGTAAGAAAATTAAAATGAATCATAAACTAAATGTGGGAGCTAAAACCATAAAGCTTTTATAAGAAAGTGTAAGATAAAAAAATCTTTGTGTCCTTGGGTTAGGTAACATGTTTTTTAGATATGACACAAAAAGCATAAATCATGAAAGAATGATAAATCAAATGAAATTGAAACATTGATATATTGAATTTTATCAAAATGGAAACTTTGGCTTTTTGAAAGACACTTTTAAGAAAATGAAAAGACAAGCCACAGACTGGAAGAAACTATTTTCAAAACACAAATTTGACAAAGAACTTGTATTCAGGATATATAAGGAATCCTTACAACACAGTAAAAGGAAGACAAACAGCCAAATAAATAAATAAGTGAACAGTTTAAACATATACTTCACCAAAAAAAAAGATGTATTGGTGGGAAGTAGACACATGAGAAGATGCTCAAAATCATCAATTATTAGAAAAATAAAAATTAATGTCAAACCAAGATATCACTGTACATCCACTAGATGGTTAAAATTTAGAAACTGATAATAGCAAGTGCTGATGAGGATTCAGAACAACTGTAACTCACATGAAGTGCTGGTGGGAATGCAAAACAGCACAGCCACATTAGAAAACAATTTGATAGTTTTTTATAAAGTTAAACATTTATTTAATATGAC
This sequence comes from Gorilla gorilla gorilla, assembly GCF_029281585.2. Taxonomy (NCBI): domain Eukaryota; kingdom Metazoa; phylum Chordata; class Mammalia; order Primates; family Hominidae; genus Gorilla; species Gorilla gorilla. The sequence goes on from NC_073233.2 coordinate 17,560,331, forward strand.
CCAGCATTCCTACTTTTAGATATTTACCCAAGAAAAAAATTTGTGTTTATACTAAAGTCTATACACAAATGTTTATAGCAGATTTATTGATAATAATCCCAAACTGAAAACAATACAAATATTCATCAATCATGGAATAGATAAACAAATTTTGGAATATTTATACAATGAAATATCATTCATGCAACAACATGGATGAATCTCAAAAAACAGTTTGCTGAGTGAAAGAAGCAGGACTCAGAAGGCTACCATCTGATTTTATTTATATGGCATTCTGGAGGAGGCCAAATTATAGAGATAGACATCAGATCAGTGGTTTCCAGAGCTGGGGTGGAAGAGGACATTAACTATAAAGGAACTTGCGAGAAATTTTTGGGGTGATGGATACTCTGTGTATTGAATATCATGGTGCTTCAACAACTGCATTTATTTGCTGAAATTATCAAATTGTACAGTTTAAGTGAATAAATTTTATTGTGTGCAAATTGTACCTCAGTAAACCTGACTTTTAAAAAAGAGATATGCAGTCAACAAAAATTCTTGTTTTGTTCTTTGTTTTAATAGGAATGACATTATGCATTATTTCTGGCCACAGGTTTTAAAAAATAAGATGTTCTTTATTATGTTAAAGAAATAACCTTCTGTGTCTTTAAGATTTCTTAGTTGCCTGCAACAGAAACTGATTCTGGCTGATTTAAGCAAAAAAGAAATTTGTTGGCAGGATTCTGGATGGTTTAGAGAATCACCAGGAAGTCAGGAACAAAGAGTTCCTGGGCAGCTGGCAGTGCAGATCATGACATGGAACACAGAGGAATGGCTGCTGCCATCTTTGACCATGGGATGCCACATCTCGAAACACCAACTCTGCTGGTCCCCAGAGCCCGGATACAGCTATTTGTGCTTCTATCACCGTGTCCCTGGAAACAGATGTTGCTGCTATTACTGGAACTGCCATAAAAGATTCTCTGATGCCTGGCTTTTTTGCTCCCCAATCTGAGCTTATGATAAATGCCTCACTGTTGCTGCAAGGAGGGGGCCAATACCCAGGACAGTAAGCACTTGGCCTTTCTTCCATTTCTACAGTGAAAGATGGCTCTGCCTCCCACCCAAACTCAGAAAGCGGGGAATTTCCCAAACATTGGAAAACCTTCAGATGTGGAGTGCCCTCCCACTAAAAACATTCCCATCACTGTCCACTTGTATCATTTAGTCCTAGCATTTTAAAGAAGGTCCCCTTTAGGAAGTGATTTTGAATCTTCATAAATGATTTTCCTGCTCCTCTTGAGATAATCATATGGTTTCTCTTATTTGACCCATTGATATGTCCTATAAACAGATTTACTAATATTAAAACAGCTTTGCATTCTTCGGTAAACCCTATTTGGCTGTGGTAAATTATTCTTTTAATATACTGTTGAATTCAATTTCCTGGCGTTTTGTCTAGAATTTGCACATTTATATTTATGAGTGAGGTTGGTCTAGTTTTATTTCATGCCGTCTCTTTGCCAGCCTCAGTGACATTCCGGGCTCTTCCTCCCAGGGATTTTGTGCCTCCCTGGTTGGGATTGGAGCCCTAAACTATTTTTCATAAACCACAGGCTTTACAACAGCCCACGTGGCTCATCGAGTGTGAGGAAATTATAGGAACGGACACAGATATGGTGAGAAACTCTAGATGCCCGAGGCATCCCTTAAATCATTCTGGACATTTACTGAGGGCCTACCGTGTGCCAGCTGCTGAAATATTTAACCTGAAGCTTAAATAAGCTTCTCTATTGGTAGAATTCAGATGAATCATGAGAATCATCTGAAAATAGAGACTGCGAGAGGAGACGGGAAAGGCCATCTCATCTACCTGTGTCTTAAGGTTGGGGCGGGGGTGGGGGTGGGAAACTGATGTCCAGAGAAGGGAAAAGACCTGTACCCGGAATATGATCCAGGTGTCCCTGACTCTGTCCCTTGCTCTTTCATAGACAGAACAGCCAAAAACAAACAAACAAACAAATGAACAAACAGAAAAGTTCCAGACTCTGGTGAAAAACATGTTTCAGGCCCCTCAGCAAGAGTGGACAAGACAAACATCTTTACAAGGTTTGTATTTGTATGCTGTATGGTTAGATGCCAGGCCCCTTTCAAGATCCTCTGGCCTCAGGAAATTCTACAGACTTCTGCCAGCCTACACATCCTACATTAGTCCTGTCCAAAGATAAGACAGCATCAAATATAGCCTGAAACTTAAGCCAAGGCTTCTGGAGCCTGGTTGCAGACTACACGTATTAACTGTGTGATCTCAGATTGTAAAGTCTCCGTTTCTCATCTATAAAATGGGATAATAGGAGTGCTTAAAGTTAAACTAGTTCTAGGCTCAGATAAGCACTCATTTGTAAAGAACTTGCTCTGTGCCACACCTGTGCCTGATAGTGAGACTACAGAGATAACAATGGTTCAAAATGATATGTTTTATTGTAGTGTATCTATATCTGCTCCAAATACATGACTTTTTGCTCATAGGAATGGCATCTTGAAAAAGTCCTATCTTTTATTTTTCTCTCGAGGCTGTATTTAATAGAACAAAAGGTCTTTGGATAATTATTGAGAAATTGCCTCACCACCCTCTCCAGGCTCTGATTTTCAGGTGGGTGTTTCTGGTGATTTCCCAGCTGGGCTCCCCTCTCCAGTGCAACCCATAGTCCCAGGGGGATCTCCTTCAGCTGGAGTCCAGTGCAGCAGTCTCAGGCTGGCCAATGTGAATCCCCGTTTCCACATCAGGGAGGAATCTCCTCACCTGTGGGTGTTCCCCAGGCCATGCCTGGAGGCACAGCTGTGCTTTCTGGCCTGTGTGGCTATTGTCTTGTTCCGCAGTTCGGTGTCTGCAAAACTTTCCCTTGCAGGTGGTGTGGTGTCCACGCCCACACCCACAACTCCAGCATCCCCATGGTCTCCATCTTGTTACTCTCCAGAACACATGACAGACCAGGGACAAATACTGTTCCATACAGAAATCTGCAGACAGCTCTGACTTTGTAATAGCCCTGGCCAGGGGAAGAGTGGACCCAGGGTAAAGAGGAGGCCCTGATTCACAGCAGGAGAGGTTCTCTGGAATGAGTGGGCAGAGCTTCGCTTTCACCTTGACTGTCACTAACTCACTAAGTGACCTTGACTGAGTCTGTTTCCCTCGCTGGGTCTTGGTTTCCTCATTTTGCCAATGAAAACCCTTCCTAGAGCCTCAATTTTCCTTGGCTGTTTGACTTTAAAATAAGGTAAGTGAAGACAGAGGTCTTTGGGAAGGTTAAAGCTGTCATGATCATCGCAGTCTTACTGGTTGAGGTTTTGTTGAATTGACATCCAATATGAGAAGATGCCTTAGTCAGCAATCATTTGGTTCCCAAGAAGAGAAACCATCTAAACTCCCCTTAAGTGAAGAGATGGAGGGGAATTTCCAGACACCCAATTGTAGAAGAATTACAACTGGGCTTCACAGAGACTGAAGGGCATTGGGTGACTTCTTTCTCTTTGTCTGGTGCCATGTGCCTGCCTCTGCTCCAGTCTTCTCTTGGTAGACCAGTTCCTCCTCTAGGGCCTGTAGTTAACCTCCCCAAACTCAGCTACTGTGAGGTTCTGCCTGGTATGGGCACCAGTCTGGCCCTGGCTTCTCTTAACCTATAGCTATGATACTCAACACCACAGAACTGTCTCTGTGAGTGAAGAACCAGCTTGGGTGAGGTGTCCACCCTTAGTATGATCACGTGTGTGTGCTGAGTAGGATCCCATGTTACTGAGAACTGAGATCATTGTGGTGGGTCCTGGGGAGAAGGTTCTCTGAGGGGTAGCCTAGTACTCTGTGATGGAGCTAAGTCATCTGTTTCAATGTTTCATTTCACAAAGAAGTAAAATGAATAATGGAGTTGAAATGACCAGTAAAGGTCACACAGGGAATTAATGGCAATGCTGTGACTTGAATTCAGTCCTCCCAGTGTATAACAGAGGCATCACTGCAGCCCTTCTCTGGTTCAGATGCAGAGGAGTATTGATGCTTGGTGGATGTGCTCTGTAGTGGAGACGTGGAAATCAAAACAGCATAACTCTATAGCCAGGCTGGATGTGCCAGGTATGTCTTCTAAAGGCCGGGAGTTACTGTAGGTGGGCAAGGGCTGCCTGCCATGAGTGGAACACTGATGCAATTCTGGGGTCCCACTCTGAAGCCTGCAGGCTAGGTGAGGAGACACCAGATGGATTTGCACAGCAATCTGGGGGACATTCCTGGGGCTGATTTAATGCCTCTCCCAGGGCTCACTAGAACTGGGCAGACCATTCCTACAGTGTTTATCAGCCACAAGGAGGCCTCCCCGGGACACATCTCGGATGTCTTCTGTTGCCTCCCAACTTTCCACCTCCATATATGGTGACAGAAAGCATGTGCCATACCCTGTATCCACACCCTCCCAACTGCACCAGAAAAGGGAATGTTTATTTTTAGAAACGGGGCAGGCTCTGGGGATGTACCGGAGAGCAAACAGACAGTGTTTCTGCCCCGAAGGGGCTTATGGCCTAGAGCAGAGGGCAGACAGAACCACACTATGCTATGTGCTGTGAAAGAAAGGGGCAGGAAGCTATAAGCACACCTGGGGGATCCCTGACCTGGCTCAGGGAGGGCCTACCAGGATGACCTCCCTGAGGAAGTGCTTGGGCTGAGAACTGAAGGATGGGTTATTACAATAACTAATATTTTTGAGCACACACTAAGTGCTCTGTGAATGCTGAATTATTTATTCCTCTAGCTAAAGGTTCTGTTATTGCCTCCATTTCACAGATGAGGAGACTGAGATACAGTTAGCTTTTGCCAATTGTCTAAGACTACACAGTTAAAAAAAAAAAAAAGAGGAGGGTACTATACAGCTGGAGACTCAAAGCCTGTCAGTCTGACTGCAGTGTCTGCATTAGTAACCACTAAACCGCAGCAGCTGTTAAGTAGGCAAGGGTGTGAAAATGACAGAAGAGAGGCTCAGAGAACGCACTGAGAGAAGGCCAGACTGGTGGAACCCAGCAAGTGAGGTGCAGCCAGGGGCAATACAAGGCCTGGGGCCTTGCAGGGCCTTGAAGAGCCTTGTAGGGGCTTGTGGACCACATTAAAATTTGAGTTTTTATTCTGACTGAAATAGGTAGGAAGACACAGAAGGAATTTAAGGACAGGAAATACATAATGAGAATTGTATTTTTAAAAGACTATTCTGTTCTATTTGTGGAATGGTGAACAGATTGGAAGGGGGTAGGAGAAGATGCCAGCAGACAAATTTAGAGGCCACTACAGGGGCCCAGAGAAGGGGCAATGGCAGTCTGAGGGTGGGGAGGCAGCAGCGGAGAAGCAGAGAAGTGGGAAGGAGAACTGGTGAGTTCTTTAAGAGGGTGGATTGACAGTCTTTTGTAATATGGGGGCTGCAGGAGAGGGAGGTGCTGAGAAGACTCCTTGGATTCTGAGTTGTACATCTAGATGGAGACTGGTGCCATTCACTGACATAGAAGGCACTGGAAGGATGGACTTATTTTCTGTACTTGTCCACACTTTTATGTATGTGTGACTCTCAAATTCTAAGGATAATTTTAATTTGAGGATGTTTAAGAATAGTAATGTGTAAGAGGTGGTTTGATGGCTCTGGGAAATGAGAAAATGGCAGCCTGGTATTTTCTGTCACTTATGGATCTGCACTGTTACTAAAAAACATGACTTAGCGGGTGGAGCTGGACACACCTCACCCCCAAGTGGACCACAGGGAATGAGGTTCTTAGGCAGCCTTTCTGAAGGCGAGGCCTCAGCCCTGGCTTTCCAAGTTCACTTGGCAGGACATTCAGAAAATTTTTACTACTTGCTAGAATTCCACATTCCCCAAACCCAGGTTCTCTGAGGGAGGCCTAAGTATGGAGGAACATCCATGTAATCATATGTAGCAGGCATGAAGCAGGAGAACAGAAAAGTACCAGGGAAGCTGTGAAAAGTTTCTACTCCAGCCTTTGTAACTGGGAAAAAATTTAGAAACAGAGGACTAGGAAAAAGCCACCAAATAAATGAACTTCGAGTAACAGGGAGAATCATTCACCTCCTACCCACCTAAAAACCCCTCTTCCAGTGTAGGATATCCACACTCATCACAGGCAGGTTGAAGCAGACTATACTGGATCCTGTCATATACGTCCAGATCCCCCTTTTGGGAATGAGGCACTCATTCCTCCAGCAGCTGGTAGTAGTGGCTGCTGACAGCTCACAGCTGAGGCTCCTTTGGAAATTGCCCTCTATCTCCCAAGATCATGCACTCTTCCCCGAGGCAGACTTGCCTTCATTACAGACAACCCTGAAAGCCATCCCAGCTCCATACAGAATCCTGTTGCAACTGCCTCTCAGCTCACCTTCTCCCTCTGCCCCACCCCGCTTCCTTCACTCCCAAGAACCACACCCCAGTAAATCTCCTGCATGTACATCTCCATCTCATAGTCTGTTTCCTGGGACATTTGACCTAAGACACTGTGCTGGCTTTGTAACATGTCAGTTTGGCTTGCTGACATGCAAGGATTCCCTTTGCATGTGTTTCTGGTTAAGGTGGGTGAACTAGGAGATCCTCTAAGGATTTTTCGGGGGCAAAAGGGAGGCAGTAGCCATCATGTAGCACATGTACACTGTTGTTAACCTGCTGACTCACCTCCTTGGTGAAGCAATAGCTGGGCCAGGTGTGAGTGTTTAGCTCAGGGTTGAGGGTCTGGTCTATGTAGGAGTTCTTCACCAAGGTCAGAGGCAACAAGAATAGTAGGTTCCAGCCTGTCCTTGTGAGGTCCCAGCTTGTGCCTGTGGGGTTCCAGCCTGTTCATAATCCTCCCTTCCTGATGCCTGCCCTGTGGTCTTTAAGCTCCACCATCAGACACAGAGACAGCCTTACATGGACTATTTAACCAGCTCCCACAATGCATAGGTCAATTACCTGTAAAAGGTCCCTTAATCTATCTCTCTCTCTCTCTCACTACCCCTCCCCCTTTTGTCTATCTCTCCTACTAGTTCAGCTTCTCTGGTCCAACTCTGACTGACATAGACACATTCTAATCAAGGAAAAGCTAAAATTCCTGCACAAACTAGTGCAGTAGCTAATAGGGTCAGGTTTAGTGAGAACAACAGGAGCTTAGCTGACAAAGTCTGCTCTTTGAAGAAAGAAATATGAGCAGTAAGTATGACCACCCTGGTGCCAGGATGTGGAAGACCAGGTTATCCCGGCCCAGAAAGGAAGGTGAAACAAATGGGAAGGCATCAAACAATGGAGCTGGACAATATTAGATGAGATCCTGCCCAGCCACTCCTGATTTAAGGCTGCACCAGTGTCTAATATGGAGGGGCTGGTGCTTAAATCCTTACCTCTCATCTGCCGCAGTGTTAACACTGAACTCTGGATATATAAGCGCATATAAAATAATACACAAGTTCATTCCATAGTTTGCCTCCGTTCTCAGCGCCTCCTTTTGTGTTCCATCAAAGGCCCTGAGTTTAACTGTCCCTCCCACCCCCCCAGCTAACTGGGGCACTGCCCAGGTGCAGTCGATCAGGGGAGCCTCCTCCTGCACAGATTCAGGTGTGAGCTGAGGCTTTTCCTGAGGGGTTTTTGCCTTTTCAAGAGCATCTGTTTTCTAGTCATGCTTGCCCCTCTTCTTTCAGGAAATAGTTACTGTACTTTTTAGCTTTTGAGCATGACTGAATGCTGCCCCTCAGGGTTTCCTGGGTTGGGAGTGATTTTCCCAACATGGAAGGATGAGGGATAATCTAGGCATAAGGAGGGGAAGCAGAAACAGAAGGTTTCCAGCTGAGTAATGAGAGAGGGAAAAAGAATAATAGCCTCAAAGGAGAATGGGAGGAAGAGGGTTTATTAGCCACTATTTGAAAACACAGTGGTCCCAGAGCAGAATTCTTAATAGATTCAATGGTTTTTACACATATTTTACCTGCAAAGCTGGAGAAAGCATGTGAGAAAGGAATACAGAAACTCCTGAGGACAGCTTAACTTTCAATTCTGCTCTCCTTAGAAGATCCAGTCTCTCGTTCTTTAGCCCTTAGGGCCTTATCCAGGGATTCCTTGCCTCCTTCTTCACAAACCGTCCCTCCCTCAGAGGATCAGACTAAGTATAGTGGAGCCAGTTCTCTTGGGAAGGCTGTGCTGCTTGAAGGCTGCTCAGGAATGCTTCTGAAAGGGCTGAGAAATCCTTTCTTTTTCTGTCCAGCTCCCCCAACTATTAGCATATCTGCCCAATTTGGTAGGCTACAAAAGTACCCACCTCTCCCAAAAGATATTCACCTCCTAATCCCTGGAACCCGTGATTATTACTTTATATGGCTAAAAAGGGCCTTTGCAGATGTGATGGAGAATCTTGACGTGGAGAGATCGTGTGGATTATCCGGGTGGGCCCTGAGAGCAATCACATGATCCTTATTAGAAGGGGCAGGGGGAGATTTGACACTCACATAGAGAAGGCCACAGGAAGATGGTGCAGAGAGAGACACAAAGATGTAAACTTTGAAGATGGGAGTGATACGGCCACAAGCCAAGGAATGCCAGCAGCTGTTAGAAGCTGGAAGAGGAGACTCCAGGGGAGAGCAAGACCCTGCCAATACCTTAATTTCAGGGCCAGTGATATTGATTTCAGACTTCTGGGCTCTGAAACTGTGAAAGAATACATTTCTCTTGTCTTAAGACACCAAGTTTATGGCTTCTTTGTCACCCAGCCACAAGGACCTAATGTATAGACCCTTTGTGTGCTTCTGTGGAATGTCTCCTACATCAACCCTGGGAGAGTGGGGACCTCCAGAGAAACGGTGTGGGGAGGACAGTGTGCAGAGATATCAGTCCCTGAGCAGGTAGGTTTGCTGGTGGGAAGGAACTGAGTTTAGACCTAGAAAAGGACCACTGAGTGCAATGAGATAGGACGGCCCAAGGGCTGTTGATTTGAACACCCATGTGTTTATATTCTGGTGTGACTTCTGATCTGTTATTTCATTTTAGGCATGCTATTTAAACTTTTTGAGTTTCCTTCTCTGTAGAACAAGAAAAATAATATATACCTTATCAGCTATAGGAAGAATTTAATGGGATGAGGCAAGTTAAAAATAGTGTGCATAATTCTAGCACATTTAAATGCTAAGAAGGTGATTCCTACAAGAAAAGAAAAGGTATGGCAATTCAGGTATGGTTCTAGCAAGTCTAGCTTCTGGGAGGACAAATCCCTGTGGTCTGACTGCCAAATTGTACCTCAGTTCACAAGTTTGCTAGAGCTGCAGTCAGGGTCAAGATGGCGGCTGTGTGCATTGGAAACATGGTGTTCAGGACACAGGAAGTGGAATCAGGCTGAGGGAAGGAAGGTGGCAGGGACCAGGTAGATTCTAGGCAGCAGTCCTAGAGGGTCCCAGGGTAGCAGGCAGCAGGACTGGCTACATAATTTGCCAGGCTGCCTGCAAAATGAAAATGTGGGGCCTCTTACTGAAAAATAAGAATTTCAAGACAGCAATAGCAGAGCATTAAACCAAGCATGGAGCCTTTTTGAGCACAGCCCCTTCTGAACACAGGGTCTTGTGCAACGGCATAGATTGCAGGTTCATGAAACAAGTCCTTCAAGGTTTGAGACAATAGGGAATTCAGAATAAAGTCCAGCCCGAGAAAGGCAGAGTCCTGCTGAGTCCCAAGGCAGTGCCGCTTAGCCCCGATGTGCGTAGGAATCACTCGCCCCTCTATGTTAATACTATTACTGATAACAATAACAACACCAGTGATAGCATTACCTTAGTAGCCTGTATTTATTGAGCACAAATCATGTGCTAGAAGCAAAGCTAAGTATTTTACAATGCATTGTCTTTTTCTCCCTGGTTTGAAAAGAATTAATAATACCAACCTATGCCAGGTGATTGTCAGTGATCTTATTATATATTAACTTATTTAAAGGCATATAAACATTTTACTATTATTTTTCATGCATCATCTTGCTTGTGCCTTCCATCATCCCTATAGCTGGTACCAGCACATTATGCCGATTTGACAGATATGGAAACTGAAATTGAGAAAGGTTCAGTAACTTGCCTGTATCTGTCTGGGTCCAGAGTCCACGCTCTCAAGCTCTCAAGTAGTTGGTCCTCGTTATAAATAAACTGAAAGGGATTGAATGCTGGCTAACACTAAACAATTTACAACATGCTTTCATTCATGGTAACTCACTACAGCCACCTGTGGAGCATTGCTGGTATCCAGTTTATGGGTGAATAGATTGAGGCCTGGGGGTAAGAGAGCTGTCCAAGTTCACAGCCAGTAAGTGGGAGAAGCCAAGCCCGGGGGCTGGGGGCTCTGTGAGAACAACGTGCTGCCTCTTTTTCATTGGAGGGACAATGGAATGAGGTGTATGCAAGGATCTGCATCCAGCTCCTGAGTCTGATGAGTTCCGGCAGTGGCTCCAGGGAAAGGAGGAGTCCAGGAACAGAGCTGGTGGGGGAGGCGCTCCCAGGAGTGGCCTTCCCAACAGCAGGTGCTGCACTCCTGCTGCCACTGAGGAGTCACACGTTCCCTCTTCTGAAGGACTCTCCCCTGTTTCTGGTGAGCATTCCCCTTCCCCAGGCCAGACAGGCAGCTGAGCAACAAGGGCTGAGAGTTCAGACTCTCGGGTTCGAAGCCTGACTCTCTCTCTCACTGGAAAACTTTCCTCAGTTTCAGTCAAGTGGAATTAATAATAGTGCCCTTCTAACAGGCTTGTTATGAGGATGAAATGAATTAATCCACATATATCTCAGAGAAGAGTGCTCATCTCAGAAGGTGCACTTAAGCAATGTTGTGAGTAGGTGTCCTCTTCGTGCAGAGAGGTCTCATCCTGGGGTGCTGGTTGGGACCATAGCAGGTCCCCCTGAGCTGAGAGGCCAGCTTCCTTGTCTGAGCAACTGTCAGCCTTACCCTGCTTGGCTGGGCCCAGCCCTGGATCCCATCCTCTTCCTCATTTTCATTCTGCCAACATTTTGGCAGCAGCTGATTGTTGAGATTCTATGAGATTCTTTTTTATCCACATGGATTATATATAATCTTCAAAGAAAATGACACCAATTTTCTCTCCAAGTGTGATAGACTAGATCAGCTCCCATTGGGGTAAGGAGGTCTCAGTTCTGGTCCTAGCATTACTATTTGTTAGCTGTGTGATTTTGAGGATAGCATCAAAATTCTCTGGGCCATGGTTCTCTTGCTAAACAAGGAAGGAGTTGGATTTAATTTTTTTTTTTTTTTTTTTGAGATGGAGTCTCACTTTGTCGCCCAGGCTGGAGTGCACTGGCACGATCTCGGCTCACTGCAACCTCTGCCTCCAGGGTTCAAGTGATTCTCCTGCCTCAGCCTCGCGAGTAAGTAGGACTACAGGCATGCGTCACTGCGCCTGGCTAATTTTTTGTATTTTTAGTAGAGACAGGGTTTCACCATATTGGCCAGGCTGGTCTAGAACTCCTGACTTCATGATCCACCCACCTTGGCTTCCCAAAGTGCTGGGATTACAGGCATGAGCCATTGCACTTGACTGAATTTAATTTTTGAAAAGTGCCCTGAGCCACCACTCCATGCCAGATAATGTATGGGGTGGGGTGTGGGGGCGGGGCAGGGGCACCAGGGGATGTAAAAACAAAGGTTCCAAGCCCCCCCTCAAAGAGCTCCACTCTGGGGCAGAGGAACACCATGGTGAAAGGACACATCATCCGCTAGCTATGTTTGACTCTGACACTCTAGAATTATCCCTATTGTCACCCTTGACTCCCACCAATGCTGTCATGCTTAACAGTGAACAAATATGTCTGTTGCTAGTCTTTGCTCTTTCACTAGGTATCTGTTCTGTCTAAAGAAAAATTTCATTAGACAATCCGAGTTCTGAACCATTGGTTTAGCATAAAATGTGTCCCCCTAAAAAGGTCCTCTCACTGGTCAAAGTCCAAGGTTATGATAATGGCTTACAAAGTTCAGAGTCAGATATTAGATGTGGCCCTGAGTTTCTCGGGGTTGGTAATAGAAGAGACATTCTCCCAGCTCACCTATACCCTTTTCCAGGAGGCCTCTCCCTGATATTTCAAATCAGCAGGCCTGGAGGCTTCTGTCTCAGTAATTCAACAACTACAGCAGCTGGTTCTTTTCCCTTAAGATTTAATACTTGTCATTTATCTATGTCAAAACTGTAAAGGAGCAAGTTTCCAAAGACAGATTTATTATGTGTGCTGAGTGTCTCAGGTGCAGCAGTGCATATAGATGGGTTGAATTCCATATTTTCCCTGAGTTTTTGATCTATAAAAATAGCCACTTTTACTTTGCATTCAGACAAGCAAGAAATATACAGTCTTGAGCTGTGAGTCACCACAGGGCACTCACAGACAGTGACATTATTGTGAGACTGGGCTCTAGCCATTGGATTCAGGATCAGCTGCCTAGCTTGCACATGGGTTGGCTTAGGCAAGGAGCAAGTTGTAACCAGAGCTAGCTACATAATTTTTGAGGCTCAGTGCAAAATGAAAATGTGGAGCCTCAAGGTTAAAAAGCAAGAAAAAAAGTGCTCTTATAGATAAAGCTTTTTTCTTTCTTCTGCAGTCTCTCTCCCAGCTTGTCATGGTGTTTTTCATTTGTTATTTAATGTCATTCTAAGAAAAATTAAAGTTTTCAATTATTAGCATGAATTTTAATTTATCTTTACATTGTGCAAGGCAAATATAAACGCAAATATAAAAGCACTTAATGTGTATGTGGAATTACTGAACTTATACAGTTTGCATTTTGTAGCCCCTCCTCAAAAGGTGCCTTGAGCTGTCCAGAAGAGACAAACCGAAGCCCTGCGCTGGAAGGGAGGAAAAGAGAGAGGACTCCCTCCCCCCAGCAAGGTATGTTGCTGGCTGTAGCTGCCTGAGGGAGGGCTCCAGGTGTGGGGACACTTGCAGGGGAGTGTGGAGCCTCATAAGTGCCCCGGACCTCTGCCCCTTGATGGAAGAGGCATGCACACTCTTCCTGCTTGTGCCAAGGAACCCTGCCCGAGGCAGCCAGAGGCAACTGGGGCTGTGGGTCTGAAGAAATTAAGCCAGGCATCTTTCCTTTCCATGGGCTCTCACCCCTCCAAGCCATGGCAGTTGGCTTCCCTGGATTTTTGAACCTGTGTGCTGGGATGTGCTTGCTACCTGGATTGGGTAGGTGAGATTTAATCCCCTGGAGATGGGGCCTCTGGCTAGCCATCCAGCAGGTGTGTAGGGGTGCTGCCAAGCCTCACTACCAAGACTGTGGGTATGTGCTGGGGCCCCGACTCTCCCTGTGTCCTGTCTGGGGTGGAGAGCAGCCACAGTTGTGCAGTGGGGCCTGGGGGAGAGAGAGGCCCCACAGCCCCCACGGACAACCATCCTGGAAAGGTGGGAGGAGGTAGGACCACAAGTAAGCTGAGGTCCTAAGCCCCTGTGAGTGCCCCATTGTCCCATCAGACCTCACAAAACACAAATTCAGAAATACAAGTCTTAAGAATTTCAAGATGGCAACCACAGAGCATTAAACCTCCTGAGGCGGGAGCCCAGTATGTGGCCTCTGCCCCTGAGGCTGCCCTGGCTGTAACCCTAGATCCACAGCATGGCTTGGGACTGACACTACCCTAGTTAGTAATCCTTGGAGCTCTGACCCTTTCAGGACCTCCCCAGTGCGTTCGGGACCAGCAGGCCAGTGCGTTTCAGGGCTGTGACAAAGAGGGGAACAAGGAACAAATGTTGGAGACAGAGGCAGAAACCCTGGACCCTAGTCCTGCTTCTGCATGACCCTACCATCTGTATTACCTTGATAAAGTCATTCCACTTTCCTACATTTACCTTTTACCACAGGGTAAAGAGGATGGTGTCTACCTTTCTCCTTTGCCTCCCCAAGATATTAAACACAGAACGCTAAAGGAAATGTATGTGGGTGTCTCCAATCTTTAGAAAGCAGATGTCGTATAGTCACAAGGCTGAAGAGAAACTGGAAGCCAGCTGGGTCGATTGTTTACTCCAGACTTCAATTCCTCCTTCAACATTCCACTAAGAAATCGACCTGCCTCTGCTTGAATTTCCTTGTGACAGAGAGCTCACTACCTTTCAAGTCATCTCATTCAATGATTGGATAACTCCTACTGCTGTAAAGGGCCTAGAATAGTGTCTGGCACATATTAGGTATTCCATAAATATTTGGTTTTTTTTCTTTCATAATTGAGATTTTATTGCTTGCATTGAGGATCAGTACACAGACATTTCAATTTGTACACAATTCTTAACATACATACCAATAATCTAAAAAGCCATTATTGTAATTCCTTTTTAAAGTTGTTCCAGTGACTTTCCAGCTTAAAATTTGGAGGCAATTTTTCCTTAAGAGGCTATCAAATACCAGTATCTTCACATATTGATCAACTGTTACATAGTCCCACCAATTCAAAATTGAATTGCATATATACCACATACTCAAATTTTCAATCTTCCACAGCACATGAACAAAGTTATTAGGGAAACAGGGCTGCGACCAAAGATGGTACAGAGTGCACACAATTCTGACAGGGAGAGCCATGTTCAAGGGCTGGCTTTCTTTAGGAAAAAATTCTACTGAAAAACAACATGGCACTAGAAGTAATTTAAAATGTCCGAGACATAAATGCAGGACTGTGACTCTACGTTGCCATTCAGTATGCTTTATATTATAGCATATAAAAACTAACCCCCATCTATGGAATGTTAAGCTAACACCCAAGACAGTCAAAGCCTCCCATAATTCAATATCCCGCGCTATCTTCTGGTTGTAGCAAAAAATAAACAACCAGCAAATGACTTTACTTCTTAAAAAGCATATACTTAAAAAATGGGATGAGGTGGGATTCCTTCAAAAACGTTTCTAGAGCTACTAAAATACTTGCATTTACAAAATAGTTGATAAAAATACTCTTCTGGATTGTACAAGAAGGGAGACGGGGACCGCTAAGACAGGGTACATGCTATTAATCAGACTTGGCTTCTTTCTCTCTGGCTTCATCAGAGGCTGGGCTCTCCCCGATTTTAGTTTCTCCATTTTCTGCAGATAAATGTTCTTTAGTTTCTCGGTTAGCCACTTGGCCTGTTTTCTCTTTGCTCCCCTTTTCCCTTTTTCCCTTTTGTTTACACTTTTTTTGTCTGAAGATGTATCCTTTCCTGATGCCTTTTAGGCTTCATTTCCCCTTTTGCAGGAGCGGATTTAGCTGAAAACCGCACCGATCCCCTCTTGGGCTCTTCCTTGGCTGCCCCTTCGGCGCAACTGCCCTTCCTCTTGGGCTTCGGCAGTGGGAAGAGCGCGAGCCGGGTGCTTTTGAGCTGCAGTGCGCGGAGAGGCTTCGTGAGGCTGGGCTCAATATTCGTTAATGATCAAACAATTATTTACGCTGACAGCCCACATCTCCCTTTCCGTAGTTTCCATCTGAAGACTTAGCTCTCCCTTCTGGTGCAGAGCAGGAAAGCCTCATCTGTCTTCCGTGAGGTTCAAGAAATTCAAGAGGCTGCTCCTCCTGGGGCCTCTGTCGGTATCCTCCGTGTTGCTCCTAGTTAAACTCTTATTCCTCAGGTAAGATGGTGCTGAGTCTACTCACCATCGGACTGTGGTGTCTAGTATTGGACACCACATCCCTGATGTGCCCTGACACCTCAGTTCTCTCCCACATAGAACCTAGTGGGCACTGTGTCCCGGCATCTATCTGAAGAACTGCTCAAGACGCTTTGTGGGAGGTCTTGCTCCTCCTCACCCCCTCCAGGCTTGACATGCCTCCCCCCCCCACCACCACCCCGTACCCTTCCCAGCATACTTCCAGTCAGGCAGCAATCAGCTTGCAACTGAGAGGGATCAGCTGTGGTGACTGAGGCTGGCTTGCTCTTGCAGTCCCAGGAACACAGAGATTCGTGCTGAAGAACCAAATGGTTTCTACAGTACAAGCAGGCGCCAGGGACTCCGCAGGGGGCATCACTGGCAGCTTCTAATTGATGAGCAGTCCAGCTCTGAAGCTGTGAGCTCTAAAGCCGGATACCTCCTCCAGGTGACTCTGATCTTCCTCTCCCAGCTGAATAGAGTGAACTTCAGTGTTTCTGGCCTCCAGTTCCTGAACTCTGCTTCTTCCAAGGTAGGTAAGGCAATTTTGTTCCTCTGCTGGAAGAGTAATTTCAGGCCTCCCTGTGCCACATGCTGGTCCTTTTGCCTGGAATGCTCTTCCTGTCTTCTCTGCTTTCTCCTTCAAGTTTTAGCTTAGGCATCGCCTTCTCCGGGAAGCTCTTCCTGACCCCCATTCCTACCCACAGTGAGTCACTTGCTCTCTGTTCCTCACTTCCACGATGTTTCCTCCTGTCTCCATCATTCTACTCATTAGCCCAGGTGGCAATTATTTGTTGTGGTGTTTGTTGTAGACAAAGACGGTCTTGTTTTTTTGGTTTTGGCATTTGGCTACTAAATGTGTTTTTGATAAATGAATAAATATAATAACACCACAATAGCAGCTAAAAATTATTTATTGACAATTCACTATGCAAATGCACATGCATTTTCTTAAGTATTCCAATAACATGGTGCCATGGTTATTATCTCAGTTTTACAGATGTAGAAACAGGCTCACATGAATTATGTAACTTGTTCAAGGCCATAATAACAGTTTGTGGTGAGTCTGGGACTTAAACCTAGGTCTTTTAAAAAAATTATTATTCCAAAGTCTTATTTTAAACTTTGTAATATGAATGTTTATCCCAAAGATTTTAAGCACTCCTGAATGTTATCTCTTGTATTTAAGAAGATAGGTAGTTCTCAGAAAAAATCAATTGCTTAGAATGCCTTTTGCATAGAACTGCTGCTAATATTTCTTTTTGCCAGTAATAGAACTTAGACTCAGGCAGTGCAACGTAGTGGTTAAGAACTCAGACTTTGGAGTCTGCCAGACCTGAGCTCAAATGCTAGCCCTGATACTAGAATCTTGTGTAAATTACCATAACTTGCCCAAATCATAGTTTGCTTATACAGTATCTAAAAAGGGGCTAAACTATGTTGGAGAAATGAAACTCTTATTTACAGATGCCATGATTGTGTGCTTATAAAATCTAAAATAATCTACAAACTATGGTAGGCTGAAAAATGCACCTCCAACCCCACCTCCCACTCAGGATATCAGGTCCTAATTTCTGGAAACTATAGATGTTACCTTATTTGAAAAAAAGCTTCTTGGCAAATGTAGTGCCAAACCCCCGATTTGCCTCAGTAGGGAAAGCACCAGGTTCACAAGGCCAAAGAAGAAACCCAGATGTGGGGTTTTATTAGGAGCTCACACACAGGGAAGAGAGTCCAGTGGCAGTGGGCTGGGCAGGAGACCTGCCTTACCTACAGCAATGGTCCAGTGGCGGTGGGCAGGACAGCATAACCACATGGCCTAGTGGCAGTGACCTGGGCAGGAGAACCACAACTTCCTTTCTAACTGTAATAAAATTAGAAAAATTTGCCAATGTTACAAAATAAAGTCCAGAAATAGACTCATATATCTAATTACCTGATTTGTGATTAAGGTAGTGCATAGGAAAGAAGGCATAGTTTGTTTATTAAATGTTGCGCCATCATGCGCTTTATACAGCATTTTCACTTAACAGCTCCCTCTAATGACCTCCACCTGGCAATCTTTATTTAACCCAAAACTCAAGGCCTCAGTCCCCTGTACAGATCAGCCTGTGTCCCACAGGACTGGCCAGGGGGCTCTCATGTTTGTGATAGAAAAGGAATGAATCTCCAAGTTGGCCACTACTGGAATCCCTAGCTCAGCACAAACATTCAGGTGCACCTGCCATACAGGGTCATTCTAAGAGTATGTTTAAATCATTGCTATTAGGTGCATTTACCCTATAGCAGATGTAATTAAGTTAGAGATCTTGTGTTGGGGAGATGATCCTGGATTATTTGGGTGGGGCATAAAGACCATCACATGTGTCCTTACGTGAAGGAGGCTGAAGTTGGTCATACACAGACAGAAGAGAAGGCCATGTGAAGATGGAGGCAGAGATTGGAATGATGTGGCCACAAGGAATGCTGGAGCCACCAGAAACTGGAAGAGGCAAGAAACAGATTCTCCTCCAGAGCATCTGGAAGGAGAATGGCGCTGCTGACACCTTGATTGTAGCCAAGATTTTGGACTTCTGGCCTCTAGAGCTATGAGAGAATAAATTTCTATTGCTTTAAGCCACTAAATTTGTGCTAATTTATTGCAGGAGGCTTAGACAATTAATACACAAACTATTAGAATTAATAAATGTAATTAGTAAAGTTGTTGGATACAAGGTCAATATGCAAAAATCAACTGTATTTCTATCAGCAACTAACAAATAAAAATTAAAATGTTATATTTATAATAGCATCAATAAACATCAAATTCCTAGGATTAAATATAATAAACGATGTACAACTTCAAAATATTATTGAGAGAAATTAAAAATGACTTCAACAAATAAAAAGATATATTATGTTCATGAATTGGAAACTCAACATTGTAAGATGTCATTTCTTCCCAAATTAATATATTGATTCGATATAATCTCAGTAAAATTCTGACAGATTTTTTTTGCAAAAGTTGATAAGCTGATTAACAAGTCCCATTATACATTTGTAGTGATTTAGACAATATAGAACTGTCATGAAGTTAGAAAAACTTACCAATGGTACAAAATAAAGTCCAAAAATAGACTCATATTACTTGATTTGTGATTAAGGCAGTGCATGGGAAAGAAGGCATAGTTTGTTTATTACATGTTGCTCCACCGATTATATGAAAAATATATTTTTACTTTCCTATTTCATACCAAATACAAAATCAAAAACAGATGGATAGCAGCTCTAAATGTAAAAGATAATAAAGTTGTAGAAGAATACATAGGATAACATTTTCATGATCCTTGAGTAAGCAAAGCCCACTTATTTAAAAGGACACAAAAACTGCTAACCAGAAAAAGAAAAATACAAGGACAAACTATACTTTGATTTTTCAAGAGACATCAATAAGAGGGTAAAAATGTAATGCAAAAATGAAAAGATATTTTCAACACATATATCCCACAAAGGTCTTGTATCCAGAATATATGAAGAACTCTTACAAATCAGTTAGAAAAAGATAACCTAGTAGAAAAATGGGCAGAAGGCTTGAGTAGACATTTCTCAAAGAAAACATCCATGTGGAAAAATAAATAAGCAAATAAAATAAAGCCAACCACGTGAAAAGGTACCTGACTTCATTAATCATCAAGGGAATGCAAATGAACGTCACGATGTACCATTGTACACTCACTGGAAGGCTACAAAGGAAAAAGGAAGTTTCAAAGGCTGGTGAGAATGTGGGGCAAAGTGAACGCTTCTATACTACTGGTGGAAATATAAATTTGTACACTTCTTTTGGTAAAGTGTCAGCATTTAATAAAGCTGAACATATGCGTGTCTTACTCTCCAGCTATTTCATTTCTAGTTATATACCCAATAGAAATGCACTGAAGTAATCACCAAAACAATATTTCCTAGGATGATCATAGAAGAACTATTCGTAATAGTAAAAATAAAATGGGATATTACCCATATGTCCAAAAACAGTAGACTGAATAAATTTTGTCTTATTCACATAATGGAATACCATACAGAAATAAGCAAAAATGGTCTATAGTCATGTGACAATGTGAATGAATCTCAGATGACATAATGTTGAGTGAAAAAGGCCAGACCCGAAACAGTACCTATTTGTTATTCTATTTGTATAGAGAACAGAAATGGACAAAACTAATCCATGCTGCTAGATATTAGGACAATGGTCACCCTTGCATAGGCATGGTAACTGGAAGGGAACCCAAATAGGGACCTCAGAGTGCTTGCCATGTTCTATTTCTTGATCTCAGTGCTGGTTACATGTGTGTTTAGTTCGTGAATATTCATTGGGGCCAACATCTATGTGCCCTAGAAAAGTAAGTTATGCTTCAATAAAAAGTTAATAAAAACTTACCCTATATTCTATGGTGTTATGATGTGGATTAAGAAAAGTAATTTCTTAGCACAGGTCCTGGCACTTAGCAAATATTAAAAGTGACAACTATTTTTATTTTTGCTGTAAAACATGAGCTATTTTCTGATGATTATCTGCTACAGCTAATGCTACCAGCTTCATTTTTAAGTTGCTTGATGTTAGTCTGACAAATGAAGGCCTGTCCAATCATGACTCTGCTGCAGTGACTTTGAAATTTGTTAAAATTTGTATAGCAGTGTTAAGCATCATGAGATTTGTAAGCTGAACCCTGGTGAACCGAAATGTCTGTTAACATGAAATTATTGCTCTCCATTTTGAATATTTTTCTAAAGCAGTTTTGGCAAGTGACACCAAGAGCCATGAAAGGGCCATGACTAAGGTTTTCCAGAATCACCTCTGACATGGATTTGACATACAGGTTTGTTGTCTAAGTGAGATTCAGAAATGGCTTCAGACAGGACTTTTGCAGATACCAGTGAGTTTGAGGCGTGTTAGAAATGCAAAATGTCCATGTTACCTGGCCTCTCAGCACATACTGGTCCCATTTGCACTCTGTACAAAGTTTCTTATTGTCTCTCTAACGTTATAATGATCCTAAGGCCAAATTCTCAGATAGATGCAGATGTAATCCACGTTGAGCATTGCAGTTTATTTGCTCATACTCTTTCTTATTGCAGAAAGTCTCAAAGTGGTTTACAACTGCTATTTAAGCCATATTTAGGGACATCTGCTAGGCTGTGACCTCCCTCCTCTAAGAACTGTCTCTCTCAATTACAGTGGGGGGCCTGGAAATCATGTTTACACCTTATTAACCCTCCCTCCATAGCAGAACAGAACTGGTGGAGATGGCTGACCCAAGATGGGCCAATTGCAGTCTTTCTCCTGAGATTTTGAAGTTAGTACCTGGAGATAGCAGTCCCTTTCCACTAATTGGCTTGACTGAGACCTATTTTCACAGAGAAGAAAAGAAAGCTGGTTTATGGAGGAAGATAGAATGAAACAGATACGTAGGAGAAAGCAGAGAGAATACTTGAGGAAGAGAAAGGTAAGAGACTAGGAGAGGGAATGCTTTGGTTTCCTATATTTTTCTCAGTCCTGGTTTTTGTTCCTCCTCTGATCCAACTATACTTCCTCTCCTGTGGCCATGAAATAACCCCATGATATTACAGTGACTCCTCTCATTATGTTTAGTTTAAGCAAGCTCAGGTAGGCTGCCCACAGTCTCCAACTAACGTAGAACATGTTGCCACAAGATAAAGTCACATTTAAAATGTGTTGACAAATGGAAAATGAGAACTGAAGGCTAGGATGGTGTCTGGGGAGAGAGATGATACCAGTGGAAGCCACAAGGCCCAGTGAATTTGCTGCTAGCAGCCAGCATATCTGGCTTTCA
The DNA here is from genome assembly GCF_029281585.2 of Gorilla gorilla gorilla. Classification (NCBI taxonomy): domain Eukaryota; kingdom Metazoa; phylum Chordata; class Mammalia; order Primates; family Hominidae; genus Gorilla; species Gorilla gorilla. The sequence goes on from NC_073233.2 coordinate 17,581,782, forward strand.
GTTTTCTAGTGGCCAATGCCAAGGAGCAGGACTCCCCAGGGATCAGTGGTTCTCAACCCTGACTGTATGTTAGGGACACTGGTGAGCTTCTGAAAAATACTTCCAGGCCCTACTCAAAGAGACAGTGATTTAATTGGTCTAGGCTGGCATCTGTATGTTATAAAAGCTTACTAGTGATTCTAAAGTGTGGCCAGAGTGAAGAGCCACCAAGTTATACTATTCACAATATGTAGAGATAAAAGTAAACAGATAAACCAAACAAAAACAACTCTTCAAGAGAAGCAAAGGAGTGGAACTGAGAGAGAAATTCCTCCTGTGAATTTTTGGCTGGAGGGCATGTGTGATACAATGAACAATGTCTTCAAAAATATCCCTATAGTAAATACTCAATTTTCCACAAATGGAAACTCATGGAATTATCCCTAGGTACCACTCAGGAAAAATCACCTCTACAGTCATGGGCCAAAGCATCCTTGCCACTTGGCTCCATCCTGGAATGTGTTTGAGAGGATTTAGAACAGATTCTTACGTAAGGACTCCAAAAATTAAAACAATTTCTTTTTCCATGAAGAGGGCCTATGGTTTTTGTATTAGTCCATTTTCACACTGCTGCAAAGAATGACCTTAGACTGGGTAATTTATAAAGAAAAGAGGCTTAATTGACTCACAGTTCTGCATGGCTGGGGAGGCCTCAGGAAACTTACAATCGTGGGGAAAGGTGAAGGGGAGGCAAGGCACGTCTTACATGGCAGCAGGAGAGAGAGAGAAAAAAGAGAGAGAGAGAGAGAGAACACAGCATAGGAGAAACTGCCCTCATGATCATGATCCAATCCCCTCCCACCAGGCCCCTCCTCTGATGTTGGGATTGCAACTAGAGATGAGATTTGGGTGGGGACACAGAGACAAACCATATCAGTTTTCATCTGATTCATCTGATTATCAGTGGTGGCTCTGAACCCTGTGAAGCTTAAGAACCACTGGAAGAGAAAAATTCATGGATTGCTTCTTTCTGACAATTTTCTAATCACACAGGAGTCTTTTAACTGCTCGATTGGGCTTCCAGGTGCCAGGGCTACCTGGCATGCAATGCAGCTTGCTGTACTGCTGACTTGAGCATGGAGCAGGTCTGCCTCACTGGTCAGCTGGCAGGCTCAGGATCAGCATTTACTTAGGAAAGTTGAGGAGCCTGGCAAGGACACAGACATAAATAGAAAGCAAAGAGGCAGGCCAAGATTTTCCTCAGGAAGCATTTGGATACACTCCAGTGCACAGACAAAAGGGTAATTGAGCCCCCAGTATTCTCCATCACAGCACGAACAGCAATAATTTGTGCTTGGAAAAAATTTAAAGCAGGTGGGCCAAATACCCAATTTGTTCACAAAATATTTTGGTAAACACCCATGGAATATTTAACCTTGAAAAATAGAGTTTCCTCGTGCCCTTTCCATGCTAAATTGTTTGCCAAATATACGACTATGTGACTTGAATTTGTGAACTTGTTTCTTAGGGTTATTGGCCACAAGTCAGTTTAATATTGGAGGCTGTCTACAAAAAAATAATGAGTTTGTTTTTAGAAGCACTTGATTTGTGGTCCTGTTTTACAACATTAATTAGATAGTAGGTACACTATCTATTAAGTTTAGTCTCAGCTCATGACACTATGGAATCTGTGAATAAGTGAATACCCTTCTTTCTATTTGTTATAACAAACGAGTAATATCCTGATAGCCTAATCACCTAAGAGATGCTAATTTAACAGAAGAAAGGCCAGAATAAATATCCATTTTATTTCTTTGGAAGATGCTATCTGAGCCATCAGAAGAATATCTTTATTGGGTAGGTCCTGGATCAGGTGTTGGCAAACCACAGTCTTCTGGCCACATCTGGCCAGTGGCATTTTTTTGTGTGGCCTGCAAGCTAAAAATGTTTTTTAAATATATTTAACAGATTGAAATAAATCAGAAGAAGAATAATATTTTTTGACATATAAAAATTGAAACCCTACAAGCCAGAAGAGATTAGGGGACTATATTCAACATTTTTAAAGAACAGAAAGTTCAACCAAGAATTACACACTTGGCCAGACTAAGCTTCATAAGTGAAGGAAAAATAAGATCTTTTTAATACAAGCAAATTCTGAGGGAATTTGCTACCATCAGACCTGCCTTATAAGAGCTCCTGAAAGAAGCACAAAATATGGAAAGTAAAGACTTATCAGCCACTACAAAGACACACTTAAGTACACAGACCAGTGACACTATAAAGCAATCACACAAACAAGTCAGAGTATAGACAGCAAACAATATGAATACAAAATCGAATACACACATATAAATACTAATCTTGAATGTAAAGGGCTAAATGCCCCAATTAAAAGGCACAAAGTGGCAAGCAGGGTAAAGAAGAAAAACCTAATGGTATGCTGTCTTCAAGAGACCTATCTTACACACAATGACACCCATAGGATCAAAATAAAGGAATGGTGAAAAATCTACCAAGCAAATGGAAAACACGAAAAAGCAGGGGTTGCAATCCTAATTTCAGACAAATCAGACTTTAAACCAACAAAGATCAAAAAGGAAAAAGAAGGGCATTACATAATGGTAAAGGGTTCAATTCAACAATAAGACCTAAATATCCTAAATATATATGCACCAAACACAGGAGCACCCAGATTCATAAAGCAAATTCTTAGAGACCTTCAAAGAAACTTAAACTCTCACACGATAGTAGTGGGAGATTTCAACATCCCATTGACAATATGAGAGAAATCATTGAGGCAGAAAATTAAAGATATTCAGGACTTGAACTCAACTAGTGGACCAAATGGATCTGATAGACATCTACAGAACTTTCCACTGAAAACCAGAAGAATATACATTCTTCCTATCTGCATGTGGTACATACTCTAAGGTTGACCACACAATTGGACATAAAACAATCTTCAGCAAATTAAAAAAACAAAACAGAAACTATACCATCCACACTCTTGGACCACAGTGCAATAAAAACAGAATTCAATATGAAGAAAATCACTCAAAACCTACATTTACATGGAAATTAAACAACTTGCTCCTGGATGACATTTGATCAAATAATAGAATTAAGGCAGAAATCAAGAAGTTCTTTGAAACTAATGAGAACAAAGATACAACATACTGGAATCTCTGGGACACAGCTAAGGCAGTGTTAAGAGGGAAATTTATAGCCCTAAATGCCCACATCAAAAAGTTAGAAAGATCTCAAATTCAAAACTAAAAGAATTAAAGAACCAAGAGCAATCAACCCCAAAGCTAGCAGAAGACTTGAAATAACTAAATCAGAGCTGAACTGAAGGAGATTGAGACATGAAAACCATTCAAAAGATCAACAAAATCAGGAGCTGTTTTTTGAAAAAATAAAAAAATAAATAGACTGCTGGCTACACTAATGAAAAAGAAGAGAGAAGATCCAAATAAGCACAATTAGAAATGACAAAGGAGATATTACCACTGACCCCACAGAAATACAAATAACCATCAGAGAATATTATGAACACCTCTGTGACACAAACTAGAAAATCTGGAAGAAATGAATAAATTCCTGGACACATACACCTTCCCAAGGCTGAACCAGGAAGAGATTGAATCTCTGAACAGACCAATAATGAGTTCTGAAATTCAATTGGCAATAAATAGCCTACCAACCAAAAAAAGCCCCGGACTAGACAAATTCACATCTGAATTCTACCAGATGTACAAAGAGCTGGTACAATTCCTACTGAAACTATTCAAAAAAGTTGAGGAGAAGAGACTCCTCCTCAACTCATTCTATAAAGCCAGAATCACCCTCATACCAAAACCTGGCAGAGACACAACAACAACAAAAAGAAAACTTCAGGTCAATATCCTCGATGAACACTGATTCAAAAATCCTCAACAAAATGCTAGCAAAACAAATCCAGCAGCACATGAAAAAGCTAATCTATCACAAACAAGTAGGCATCATTTCTGGGATACAAGGTAGGTTTAACATCTGCAAATTAGTAAACGTGATTCCTCACATAAAGAGAACTGAAGACAAAAACCACATGATCATCTCAGTAGATGCAGAAAAGCCTTTCAAAAAAATTCAATACCCCTCTTGTTAAAAACTCTTAACAAACTAGATATTGAAGGAAATACCTCATAATAAGAGCCATCTGTGAAAAACCCACAGCCAACATCATAGTGAATGAACAAAAGCTGGAAGCATTCCCCTTGAAAACAGGCACAAGACAAGAATTCCTTCTCTCACCACTCCTATTCAACATAGCATTGGAAGTTCTGGCCAGGGCAATCAGGCAAGAGAAAGAAATAAAGCACATCCAAATAGGAAGAGAGGAAGTCAAACTATCCCTGTTTGCAGACAATATGATTATAGAATCATAGTCTTGGCCCCCAAAGCTTAAGTTGACAACTTCAGCAAAATTTCAGGATACAAAATCACTAACATTCCTGTACGCCAACAACAGCTAAGCTGACAGTCAAATTAGAAATGCAATCCCATTCAAAACTGCCACAAAAAAAGGCTGGGCATGGTGGCTCATGCCTGTAATCCCAGCACTTTGGGAGACCAAAGTGGGTAGATCACCTGAGCTCAGTAGTTTGAGACCAGCCTGGGCAACATGGTGAAACCCTGTCTCTACAAAGAATACAAAAAATTAGCTGCGCATGGTGACATGTGCCTATGGTCCCAGCTACTCAGGAGGCTGAGGTGGGAGGATCGCTTTAGCCAGGGAGGCAGTGGTTGCAGTGAGCCAAGATTGTACCACTGCACTCCAGCCTGGGTGACATAGTAAGACTCCATCTCAAAAAAAAAAAAAAATGCCACAAAAAGAATAAAATACCTAGGAATACAACTACAAGGAGGTGAAAAATCTCTACAATGAGAATTACAAAACACTGCTCAAAGAAATTAGAAATGACACAAACAAATGGAAAAACATTCTATGCTTATGAATAGGAAGAATCAATATCATTAAAATGACCATATTTCCCAAAGCAATTTACAGATTCAATGCTATTCCAATCAAACCACCAATGACATTTTTCATAGAACTAGAAAAAACTATTCTAAAATTCATATGAAGCTAAAAAGAGCTCAAAGAGCCAACACAATCCTAAACAAAAAGAACAAAGCTCAAGGCATCATGCTACCCAACTTCAAACTATATTACAAGGCTATAGTAACCAAAATAGCATGGCACTGGTGCAAAAACAGACACATAGACCAATGGAACAGAATAGAGAGCCCAGAAATAAGATCGCACACCTACAACGAGCTGACATACATTTAGATGAAATATCCAAAAGTAATAGATAATAAAGGAAATGTTCTTAAAAATGGGAAATAACATTTTTGAATCATTTGGTTAATTATTTCAACAAATATTTATTGATAAATTACTATGTGCCTAAGATCATCATGACCAGGGTATTCATAATAGACTCAAAATAAAAAATCAGGCAATTGAGACCATCCTTGACCAGTTATGGGCACAAGAAATTTTGCTCAGATGTTTTAGTTACCTTGAGAACTTTGTTTTAATCAACTGTATGAAATGAGAGTTTATTACTAGGCCTCAATAAGAAAGTGGCCCAGGATCTACAAGGTCTGAATAATTGCCCCTCCTTTGTAAAGCTGTGAAAATTAAGTTTCCTGTATCTAAGTCACTAAATGCATGCCTCTTGTAATTATTTTCTGAATGCCCATTGCTAGTTGTTATGGCATGGATCAATTAGAAGGGCAGAAGTTTACAATAAGATCAAGAGTTACCAGTGGTTTCTCTCTTCCTTGAAGTTATTGTTTAACCACAAATGAGGTGAGTGTAAATCCTAGGATACAGCACAAGGTTGAAATGTATTTATTGTTTTTTTTTCTGATTTTCTTTTTTAAAAAATTTTATTATTATTATTATACTTTAAGTTTTAGGGTAAGTGTGCACAACATGCAGGTTTGTTACATATGTATACATGTGCCATGTTGGTGTGCTGCACTCATTAACTCGTCATTTAGAATTAGTTATATCTTCTAATGCTATCCCTCCCCCCTCCCCCAACCCCACAACAGTCCCCTGAGTGTGATGTTCCCCTTCCTGTGTCCATGTGTTCTCATTGTTCAATTCCCTCCTATGAGTGAGAACATGCGGTGTTTGGTTTTTTTGTCCTTGCGATAGTTTGCTGAGAATGATGGTTTCCAGTTTCATCCATGTCCCTGCAAAGGACATGAACTCGTCATTTTTTGTGGCTGCATAGTATTCCATGGTGTATATGTGCCACATTTTCTTAATCCAGTCTATCGTTGTTGGACATTTAGGTTGGTTCCAAGTCTTTGCTATTGTGAATAGTGCCGCTATAAACATACGTGTGCATGTGTCTTTATAGCAGCATGATTTATAATCCTTTGGGTATATACCCAGGAATGGGATGGCTGGGTCAAATGGTATTTCTAGTTCTAGATCCCTGAGGAATCGCCACACTGACTTCCACAATGGTTGAACTAGTTTACAGTCCCACCAACAGTGTAAAAGTGTTCCTATTTCTCCACATCCTCTCCAGCACCTGTTGTTTCCTGACTTTTTAATGATTCCCATTCTAACTGGTGTGAGATGGTATCTCATGGTGGTTTTGATTTGCATTTCTCTGATGGCCAGTGATGATGAGCATTTTTTCATGTGTCTTCTGGCTGCATAAATGTCTTCTTTTGAGAAGTGTCTGTTCATATCCTTCACTCACTTTTTGATGGGGTTGTTTGTTTTTTTCTTGTAAATTTCTTTGAGTTCATTGTAGATTCTGGATATTAGCCCTTTGTCAGATGAGTAGGTTGCAAAAATTTTCCCCCATTTTGTAGGTTGCCTGTTCACTCTGATGGTAGTTTCTTTTGCTGTGCAGAGGCTCTTTAGTTTAATTAGACCCCATTTGTCAATTTTAGCTTTTGTTGCCATTGCTTTTGGTGTTTTAGACATGAAGTCCTTGCCCATGCCTATGTCCTGAATGGTATTGCCTAGGTTTTCTTCTAGGGTTTCTATGGTTTTAGGTCTAACATGTAAGTCTTTAATCTATCTTGAATGAATTTTTGTATAAGGTGTAAGGAAGGGATCCAGTTTCAGCTTTCTACATATGGCTAGCCAGTTTTCCCAGCACCATTTATTAAATAGTGAATCCTTTCCCCATTGCTTGTTTTTGTCAGGTTTGTCAAAGATCAGATAGTTGTAGATATGTGGCATTATTTCTGAGGGCTCTGTTCTGTTCCATTGGTCAATATCTCTGTTTTGGTAGCAGTACCATGCTGTTTTGGTTACTGTAGCCTTGTAGTATAGTTTGAAGTCAGGTAGCGTGATGCTTCCAGCTTTGTTCTTTTGGCTTAGGATTGACTTGGTGATGCGGGATGTTTTTTGGTTCCATATGAACTTTAAAGTAGTTTTTTCCAATTCTGTGAAGAAAGTCATTGGTAGCTTGATGGGGATGGAGTTGAATCTATAAATTACCTTGGGCAGTATGGCCATTTTCACGATATTGATTCTTCCTACCCATGAGCATGGAATGTTCTTCCATTTGTTTGTATCCTCTTTTATTTCATTGAGCAGTGGTTTGTAGTTCTCCTTGAAGAGGTCCTTCACATCCCTTGCAAGTTGGATTCCTAGGTATTTTATTCTCTTTGAAGCAATTGGAAATGGGAGTTCACTCATGATTTGGCTCTCTGTTTGTCTGTTATCGGTGTATAAGAATGCTTGTGACTTTTGCACATTGATTTTGTATCCTGAGACTTTGCTGAAGTTGCTTATCAGCTTGAGGAGATTTTGGGCTGAGATGGTGGGGTTTTCTAGATATACAATCATGTCATCTGCAAACGGGGACAATTTGACTTCCTCTTTTCCCAATTGAATACCCTTTATTTCCTTCTCCTGCCTGATTGCCTTGGCCAGAACTTCCAACAGTATGTTGAATAGGAGTGGTGAGAGAGGGCATCCCTGTCTTGTGCCTGTTTTCAAAGGCAATGCTTCCAGTTTTTGCCCATTCAGTATGATATTGGCTGTGGGTTTGTCATAGATAGCTCTTATTATTTTGAGATACATCCCATCAATAACTAATTGATTGAGAGTTTTTAGCATGAAGCGTTGTTGAATTTTGTCAAAGGCCTTTTCTGCATCTATTGAGATAATCATGTGGTTTTTGTCTTTGGTTGTTTATATGCTGGATTACATTTATTGATTTGCGTATATTGAACCAGCCTTGCAACCCAGGGATGAAGCCCACTTGATCATGGTCGATAAGCTTTTTGATGTGCAGCTGGATTCGGTTTGCTAGTATTTTATTGAGGATTTTTGCATCAATGTTCATCAAGGATATTGGTCTAAAATTCTCTTTTTTTGTTGTGTATCTGCCAGGCTTTGGTATCAGGATGATGCTGGCCTCATAAAACGAATTATGGAGGATTCCCTCTTTTTCTATTGATTGGAATAGTTTCAGAAGGAATGGTACCAGCTCCTCTTTGTACCTCTGGTAGAATTCGGCTGTGAATCCATCTGGTCCTGGACTTTTTTTGGTTGGTAAGCTATTAATTATTGCTTCAATTTCAGAGCCTGTTATTGGTCTAGTCAGAGATTCAACTTCTTCCTGGTTTAGTCTTGGGAGGATGTATGTGTCGAGCAATTTATCCATTTCTTCTAGATTTTCTAGTTTATTTGCGTAGAGGTGTTTATAGTATTCTCTGATGGTAGTTTGTATTTCTGTGAGATTGGTGGTGATATCCCCTTTATCATTTTTTATTGTCTCTATTTGATTCTTCTCTCTTTTCTTCTTTATTAGTCTTGCTAGCGGTCTATCAATTTTGTTGATCTTTTCAAAAAACCGGCTCCTGGATTCATTAAATTTTTGAAGGGTTTTTTGTGTCTCTATTTCCTTCAGTTCTGCTCTGATCTTAGTTATTTCTTGCCTTCTGCTAGCTTTTGAATGTGTTTGCTCTTGCTTTTCTAGTTCTTTTAATTGTGATGTTAGGGTGTCAATTTTGGATCTTTCCTGCTTTCTCTTGTGGGCATTTAGTGCTATAAATTTCCGTCTACACACTGCTTTGAATGTGTCCCAGAGATTCTGGTATGTTGTGTCTTTGTTCTCGTTGGTTTCAAAGAACATCTTTATTTCTGCCTTCATTTCATTATGTACCCAGTAGTCATTCAGGAGCAGGTTGTTCAGTTTCCATGTAGTTGAGCAGTTTTGAGTGAGATTCTTAATCCTTAGTTCTAGTTTGATTGCACTGTGGTCTGAGAGAAAATTTGTTAAAATTTCTGTTCTGTTACATTTGCTGAGGAGTGCTTTACTTCCAATTGTGTGGTCAGTTCTGGAGTAGGTGTGGTGTGGTGCTGAAAAGAATGTATATTCTGTTGATTTGGGGTGGAGAGTTCTGTAGATGTCTATTAGGTCTGCTTGGTGCAGAACTGAGTTCAATTCCTGGGTATCCTTGTTAACTTTCTGTCTGGTTGATCTGTCTAATGTTGACAGTGGGGTGTTAAAGTCTCCCATTATTATTGTGTGGGAGTCTAAGTCTCTTTGTAGGTCACTAAGGACTTGCTTTATGAATCTGGGCGCTTCTGTATTGGGTGCATATATATTTAGGATAGTTAGCTCTTCTTGTTGAATTAATCCCTTTGCTGTTATGTAATGGCCTTCTTTGTCTCTTTTGATCTTGGTTGGTTTAAAGTCTGTTTTATCAGAGACTAGGATTGCAACCCCTGCCTTTTTTTGTTTTCCATTTGCTTGGTAGATCTTCATCCATCCCTTTATTTTGAGCCTGTGTGTCTCTGCAAGTGAGATGGGTTTCCTGAATACAGCACACTGATGGGTCTTGACTCTTTATCCAATTTGCCGGTCTGTGTCTTTTAATTGGAGCATTTAGCCCATTTACATTTAAAGTTAATATTGTTATGTGTGAATTTGATCCTGTCATTATGATGTTAGCTGGTTATTTTGCTCATTAGTTGATAGTTTCTTCCTAGCCTTAATGGTCTTTAAAATTTGACATATTTTTGCAGTGGCTGGTACTGGTTGTTCCTTTCCATGTTTAGTGCTTCCTTCAGGAGCTCTTTTAGGGCAGGCCTGGTGGTGACAAAATCTCTCAGCATTTGCTTGTCTGTAAAGTATTTTATTTCTCCTTCACTTATGAAGCTTAGTTTGGCTGGATATGAAATTTTGGGTTGAAAATTCTTTTCTTTTTCTTTTTATTTATTTTATTTTATTTTATTATTATTATACTTTAAGTTTTAGGGTACATGTGCACAATGTGCAGGTTAGTTACATATGTATACATGTGCCATGCTGGTGTGCTGCACCAATTAACTCATCATTTAGCATTAGGTATATCTCCTAAAGCTATCCCTCCCCCTTCCCCCCACCCCAAAACAGTCCCCAGAGTGTGATGTTCCCCTTCCTGTGTCCAGGTGTTCTCATTGTTCAATTCCCACCTATGAGTGAGAATATGCAGTGCTTGGTTTTTTGTTCTTGCGATAGTTTACTGAGAATGATGATTTCCAGTTTCATCCATGTCCCTACAAAGGACATGAACTCATCTTTTTTTATGGCTGCATAGTATTCCATGGTGTATATGTGCCACATTTTCTTAATCCATTCTATCATTGTTGGACATTTGGGTTGATTCCAAGTCTTTGCTATTGTGAATAGTGCCGCAATAAACATACGTGTGCATATGTCTTTATAGCAGCATGATTTATAGTCCTTTGGGTATATACCCAGTAATGGGATGGCTGGGTCCAATGGTATTTCTAGTTCTAGATCCCTGAGGAATCGCCACACTGACTTCCACAATGGTTGAACTAGTTTACAGTCCTACCAACAGTGTAAAAGTGTTCCTATTTCTCCACATCCTCTCCAGCACCTGTTGTTTCCTGATTTTTTAATGATTCCCATTCTAACTGGTGTGAGATGGTATCTCATGGTGGTTTTGATTTGCATTTCTCTGATGGCCAGTGATGGTGAGCATTTTTTCATGTGTTTTTTGGCTGCATAAATGTCTTCTTTTGAGAAGTGTCTGTTCATGTCTTTTGCCCACTTTTTGATGGGGTTGTTTGTTTTTTTCTTGTAAATTTCTTTGAGTTCATTGTAGATTCTGGATATTAGCCCTTTGTCAGATGAGTAGGTTGCAAAAATTTTCCCCCATTTTGTAGGTTGCCTGTTCACTCTGATGGTAGTTTCTTTTGCTGTGCAGAAGCTCTTTAGTTTAATTAGATCCCATTTGTCAATTTTGTCTTTTGTTGCCATTGCTTTTGGTGTTTTAGACATGAAGTCCTTGCCCATGCCTATGTCCTGAATGGTAATGCCTTGGTTTTCTTCTAGGGTTTCTATGGTTTTAGGTCTAACATTTAAGTCTTTAATCCATCCTGAATGAATTTTTGTATAAAGTGTAAGGAAGGGATCCAGTTTCAGCTTTCTACATATGGCTAGCCAGTTTTCCCAGCACCATTTATTCAATAGTGAATCCTTTCCCCATTGTTTGTTTTTGTCAGGTTTGTCAAAGATCAGATAGTTGTAGATACGCGGCATTATTTCTGAGGACTCTGGAAATTCTTTTCTTTAATAATGTTGAATATTAGTCCCCACTCTCTTCTGGCTTGTAGAGTTTCTGCCGAGAGATCAGCTGTTAGTCTGATGGGCTTCCGTATGTGGGTAACCCGACCTTTCTCTCCGGCTGCCCTTAACATTTTTTCCTTCATTTCAACTTTGGTGAATCTGACAATTATGTGTCTTGGGGTTGCTCTTCTCGAGGAATCTTTGTGGCGTTCTCTGTATTTCCTGAATTTGAATGTTGGCTTGCCTAGCTAGATTAGGGAAGTTCTCCTGGATAATATCCTGCAGAGTGTTTTCCAACTTGGTTCCATTTTCCCTGTCACTTTCAGGTACACCAATCAGACGTAGATTTGGTCTTTTCACATAGTCCCATATTTCTTGGAGGCTTTGTTCATTTCTTTTTATTCTTTTTTCTCTAAACTTCTCTTCTCACTTCATTTCATTCATTTCGTCTTCCATCACTGATACCCTTTCTTCCAGTTGATAGCATCGGCTACTGAGGCTTCTGCATTCATCACGTAGCTCTCATGCCTTAGTTTTCAGCTCCATCAGGTCCTTTAAGGACTTCTCTGCATTGGTTATTCTAGTTATCCATTCATCTAATTTTTTTTCAAAGCTTTTAACTTCTTTGCCATTGGTTCGAATTTCCTCCTGTAGCTCGGAGTAGTTTGATCGTCTGAAGCCTTCTTCTCTCAACTCATCAAAGTCATTCTCCATCCAGCTTTGTTCCATTGCTGGTGAGGAGCTGCATTCCTTTGGAGGAGGAGAGGCACTCTGATTTTTAGAGTTTCCAGTTTTTCTGCTCTGTTTTTTACCCATCTTCATGGTTTTATCTACCTTTGGTCTTTGATGATGGTGACGTACAGATGGGTTTTTGGCATGGATGTCCTTTCTGTTTGTTAGTTTTCCTTCTAACAGACAGGACCCTCAGTGGCAGGTCTGTTGGAGTTTGCTAGAAGTCCACTCCAGACCTGTTTTCCTAGGTATCAGCAGGGGTGGCTGCAGAACAGCGGATTTTGGTGAACTGCAAATGCTGCTGCCTGATCGTTCCTCTGGAAGTTTTGTCTCAGAGGAGTACCCGGCCATGTGAGGTGTCAGTCTGTGCCTACTGGGAGACGCCTCCCAGTTAGGCTACTCGGGGGTCACAGACCCACTTGAGGAGGCTGTCTGCCCGTTCTCAGATCTCAAGCTGCGTGCTGGGAGAACCACTACTCTCTTCAAAGCTGTCAGAGAGGGACGTTTAAGTCTCAGTTGGAAATGCAGAAATCACCCATCTTCTGCGTCGCTCACACTGGGAGCTGTAGACTGGAGCTGTTCCTATTCAGCCATCTTGGCTCCTCCACAAAATGTATTTAAATAATCAGCATTTTGCTTGGTAGGAAGAGGGAAAACATCTCCTTTGAGGCAATTAAAGTGAAGTTAATAGCCCCCTGGATAGAAATTGGTCCAGCAGGATCAAACTGACTTAAAGATGATGAATCTAAAACCAGGGAATCTCTTCTACAATATTAGAGGGTGTGAGATGTTTGGAAGCAATACTATTCCCTTAATCCCTTAATCAAGTGTGTCATCTGTGCAAAAAAATTAGAATTCTGGAAAGTGTGAACTTGTGAGTCTACTGGATATTCAGGGAGTGGGGTAGAGTAGAAACCCTTAAAGGGATTGGTTCTGTAAGAAACAGGGTTTAGCTCTTAGGACAAAGGCAAAGAAGAAGGGTCCAACCTCTGCTCCTTACAGGGTGAGCTTTTCTTTGCAACCACATCTATAGCAACACATTCTGGCTGGCCATTGTAAAAAGAAATGAATATTTGTCATAATTTTCATAGAAAGAAAGGCAAAATGAATGAAATTATTTCAGTCATGAGAGAGAGTATAGGAGATTAAAAGGATATTAAACCAACCATAAAAAAAAATATACATTTATAAAGAATATAAATCACAATAAAGGCAAAAGGTTAGGAGCTTAAAAATAACAATTAAATAAAATGGATGAAATTCAGAAGAAAATGTTAAAGGCTATACACCAGCAAAATTAAAGGTTACAACTATAAAAGTAAATAAGATGAAAGATTAAGATAAAAGGATAAAGCCATAAAAGTAAAAAGTGAGCAAAAATGTAGACATAGATGGGATTTTAGGGTTAAGAACTAAAAAATTAAAACTGTAAAAGTAAAAATAAATAAGTCACAAGAATAATAAGATTAGAAAAATAACATGTTTAAATGTTTATGATAGAAATTTAAAAATGATAATGATATTGGTGTGGCAGGAACCTGCTAGAAGAAATAAAGAAAATGTCTTGGGGTAGCTCCTGCTTCTCCTGGTTAATCAAATCCTCTAAAGTAGGAAACTAAAGGGGAAAGATGGTGTCTTACAGCAGATTCACCTTCTGCACAGAAATTAGCACTATGGAAAACCAGTAGAGTTGTTGGTGCTTGCCTGGAATGAGAGGAGGCATGACTTCTTAACTTCAACAGCTAGGGTCTCAGGGTTGCCCATGCCTGCCCTTGGGCAACTTTCCAGTAAGAGCACTGAGCACTGGCTGGGCATGGTGGCTCATGCCTGTAATCCCAGTACCTTGGGAGGGTGAGGTGGGCAGATCACTTCAGGCCAGGAGTTCAAGACCAGCCTCGCCAACATGGCGAAACCCTGTCTCTACTAAAAATACAAAAAACTTCGCCAGGAATGGTGGTGCATGCCTTAGTCCCAGCTACTTGAGAGGCTGAGGCATGAGAATTCCTTGAATCTGGGAAGCGGAGGTTGCAGTGAGCCAAGATTGTGCCACTGCACTCCAGCCTGGATGACAGAGCTCTGAGCACTTACTATGTTCCAGAGAGTGGCCTGGGTGCTTTCACATTTGAAATTTCATGTAGTAATATTCCTAATAGTTAGCTTTTGGAGTCACCAATTATGCATGTGTTGGATTTTCTGTCTGTCTTCCAGTAGGCACTGACATCTCCATGGTTTAGGGAAATACAGTTGTTTAAAGTCATACAGCAGCTGAGAATTAACCCACATCCAGTCTTTGTTCCACAACTTTGTTCATCTGAAAGCCTTTACTCTCTAATTCTCAACTGCCAGACTGAGGAACTACCCCTTTTGATTAATTTTAAGTGGTGACTATTGACTCCTAGCTGCTAGGGATGAAGCAATTGACTTGCTTATTTCTAATTCCATCATCTTTTGCCCTTCTCCTCTCATTTTCACATTGTCAGAGTGTGTGCTATTTACATTGTATTACGTCACTTTTACATCCATGCTTGCTTTTTATTTTAGGTCTACAGTTAAATATATTGAATGCTTTGACAGTCTTTTTGCCGGATTTTCCTCAATTACCTCTTGTTTGACTAGAATTTATTTTCTGCTATTTTCCTCAAGGATGGCCCATGAGAACAATATTTCCAGAGTTATTGCATATTTTAAACTGTTAGCCATTAGGCTTGAAGGACAACTTGGCTGGATATCAAATCTTTATCGCAATTTCTTTTCCTAGAATATCTGATAAGAATTTCACTTCACTATGTTGGTGTTAAATGATGCCATGGAAAAGTCCAATGTCAGCCTGATTTTCTTTCTTTTATAAGTGATTTGATCTTTTGGTTTGGCTGCTCAAAGAATCCTTTAAGATCTAACAATTTTATTAGGATATGTCTCAGTTTGGACCATTTGATATAAGTTTTTCCTAGTACATGATTTGCCCTTTCAGTATGTAAATTCAAGTCTTCTACTTCAGGAAAGTGTTTTTGAATTATACATTAAGCGTTTATTCTGTTTCATAGTTTTGGTTTTAGTGTTTGGAGACAAAAGTTATGCATGTGTTTGATTTTCTGCCTATCTTTAATTCTAATTTTCTCCCTAATCGTTTTTATCTCTTTCTCTATTTCTGTTTCATTTGATCACTTTTCTCATTCCTATCTTTTGTATCATTTACAGGCATCTTGTGTGTGTCGTCTATAGTGTCTTTTCTTTCTTGTGTTCCTTTTCATATATTCTTTATTTCTGAAAAAAATAGATTTTTTTATTCCTGAATTTTGCCAGTTTTCATCTCATTTCCCTGAATTCTTGTATTTCTGAATTTTTTGTCTTTTTTGTCATTGCATGTAACAAATTTTTAAGCTTTATGATGGAATATTTGGTTATGATGTCTTTGAATCTTGAGTGTTCTTCATTAGCACAAGAGTTTTCTAGTCTGTGTAGTTGAATAGATCCTGTGCCTATGAAATATTTGTTAGTCAATTGTATTAGGTGGATTTCTGGATCAACCATCTGCAGGAAGTTATTTTGTGCCTATGTTGGGGAGGTTGTGAGATGAGCTGGGGGAAGAGGATATGGAAAATCTCTGGGCTTTGCAAGTCAGTACTTCCTCCTCTGTTACTTAAGTAGTGAGCCATTTCCTTCAAATATGGCACCCAGTGTAACCATACCTGCTTGTCTCTGTGTATCCAAACTGGCTCAGAAGGGCTCCTACAGCCAACCTTGATTTTCTCTGTTTGTTTCTTTATTGGATGCCACAACTAATAGGAGAAGCCCTTGCCTTCAAATGTCTATTTGTTTGTGCCTTCTGAGATATGCCATTCCTGGATCTGTTGGGGCACTTTTGACAACTTCTCTCTGTTGCTTCTTACCCTACTCACAGATGTCCCACTTAGGGCAGTTATTCTCTGCTTCTGGGAATGCATTTTTTGTTGGTGATTTCTGAGGTCTGCTAGTTAGACCCTTGTTCTCCCTGACTTTTCTCATGTCTGCCTCTTATGAGGCTCTTCAAGTCTCACCTGCTTTGGGCATTACTTAAATGTAACTTGGAGTTTGTGGGTTTTCTCTGTTTCCTAGTTCCATGTAAAATGATGTTTGTGTTTTTCCTTTTTCTTTTGTTCATTTTCCTTGTTGCTCTACATGGCTTCCAAAGGGAAAAGTCCAAAATAGAAGCAAACTATCTGGTATTTAAAAGATTTCCCCGGTGATTTTAATGTCCAGAGGGGAGAATAACTATTTAAAAAAAAAACAGGAAAAAGATATACATAAAGTTTAGTGTAATGGTTATTCCTGGATGCAGGAGGTTGTGGAAGGCAGGAAAATGCAGTAGAGGAAAGAGAGCTTCAATGGTATTGGTAATAATTTATTTCTTAAATTGGGTAGTAAGTTCGTGGGTGTTTATGTTATTATTTACCATATGATTATGTGTGATTAAAATATTGCATAATAAAAATACAAACCTTTAAACATTCACAGAGAAAACTGTATTTTAATGACTCAAAATATAATTAATGTTAATTTGACTGTTGCCGATAATACTATTGTAATAGATTATATTTAAGGATAACAAAAGAGCAGCTCCATGTGGGGACCCAAGGAACCAACCTCGTTATTCCCCTCAGCCCACAGAGATAAAATGACCTCCAGAAAGTCTACCAGGATTTGAGTGTTCTTTTTTTAAAAACAAAAAACCAAACAAAAAAAAAACCTGTTATAGCGTCTGTAACTGGACTTTAAAACAAAAGGAACTTTTTGGACAGTAATATTCCCACACTGAATGAATCTTATTTGCCTGGAGCCAGGAAAGCCTGGAGTGGTCTTCAGAGGTCTGGGCACTTACGGTGATCTTTTTCTCCAGCATCCTACCTAACAAAGCCACTGGGACACAAGCTTCCCTTTTACTTTACAACTCTTTCTCAAAGACCTTAAGACATGCTCATCAGAGATGGGGTCAGACGGCATATGACTATAATAATAAGAAAAAAAA
Source organism: Gorilla gorilla gorilla (assembly GCF_029281585.2). NCBI lineage: Eukaryota > Metazoa > Chordata > Mammalia > Primates > Hominidae > Gorilla > Gorilla gorilla. Next base: position 17,599,119 of record NC_073233.2, read on the forward strand.
CACTTCAGTTTATATACACTGGCATGTATCATTAAGGAAAAAAAAACCACCACGTGGACCAAAATACATGGTAGGTCCCAGTTTTGTAAATAAAATTAAAAGATTATCATCTGTTTAATCTTTTGACCATAGACAGAAAATGTCAGGAAGGATGGACAGTGGTTAACATGGTGGAGGGGGGTTGGTGTTAGAAGGACGGAGGAAAGAAACTTCACTTCCCGGTATAATAATTGTAAAAGATGTGATTGATTTATAAATGATTTTTGATTTTATTGTTTTTAGTGTTTTTCAAATAAAACTTAAAAATAGAATGCATCGCTCCTTGTGACAGCCAATATTGTAGTCTGGGACACTTGCTATCAGCTCTTGCCTTGAAGTGAGTCCCCTGCTCCCTGCCCTGAGACTGAGGCAGCCTTTGTGCCCTCTTTTGCTGGGAATTATAATCTTAGTGTCCAAGAGCTGGACAGTTAGGGTCAAAGTCCGCAACCTCATTTCTCCAGGTCACTCCTGATAACTCATGATTCCTAGGCTCAGCATGAAAGCCTCTCCTTCCTTCCTCAGGCTTTTATTTTTTAAAAAATTGACGAATGAGATGCATTAAATGTAAGTGGTTAAAAACAGGGAGGCAAGGCAGATGCCTCCACTCTCCTCCCTCCCTAGGAAGCCCTGATTTGGTGGCTTCTGAGCTGGATTTGTGGCCAGGGCTCCCGTGTTCGGTTTGCTAGCCCCATGGCCCTGTTGACTTTCACTGGGCCAGCGTCCATGTATGTCACTGGGAGAGGAGGGACTGGGATGTTTTGTTCACCCGCCTTTGGCGGGAAGCAGAGGGTGCCCGAAGCCAAGAGGCTTTCCTTTCCACCAGGCGCTGAAGGTGGCTCACAGGGATGGGAACTCTGAATCCAGAGGATGGACAGTGATATGTGCTGGTCCAAACCAGAAATCCAAGCATGACTGCTGAATAGCAGGACATGTGATTACTGTGGGGTGTTTCCTACCGATTCTTAGACATTTACCATCATTTCCAAAAAGTTTTTCCAAAATCTCAAACTTGCCATTCTTTCAAAAACTTTTTTTTAAAAAGGAATAGGTTTGTGGTTTTTTTTTTTTTCATTTATAGCAGAACTCCAGGGACATCTCCTTGTCAGACAAGGCTCTATTGCTCCTACAAATAGAGTTCATTATTTTGTCAAAGTGAATTAAAATAGAATGTCACTTACTGAATGTCATATTTCTGGCTGTGACATTGTATATAAAAGGTCCTCTTTAAAAAAAAAAAAGAGAAAATTTGAAAGCCTTTGTTGGAAACCCATTTAAGAAAAAGAAATATAGACATTAAAAAATCCCATTTGGGTTTCATAAAATTCCTTTCAAATGTGACAGTCTGGTAGAAATCAGGTAGTTTTCAGTTCCCAAAATACAATCTTGATAAAAAATTTATAAAGCTATTTGGAGGAAAGATACTACATAAATTGAGAATAAATCTTATGAGTCCCTTAGAGAAAAGCTGGGAAATTTCCAAAACTAAGTGGCAAACAGTATTTGCTTCCTGCAAATAAATACCCTTTTTACTATTTGGAATGAATCTCTTTCTATATTCCAGCAATTTATGCCTATGGCAGCTAAGGATGACCAGAGACACTGGAGGGTGACAATTACCAGGACTAGACGCTAAAAAAAAGAGCTGAGTGGTCCCCTGCAGGCCGCATTTGAATACTCCAGGGTCCATATCTTCTGCACCTCAGATTAGTTCCTGAAAAACTGAAAACCATCACCTCCATCTTCTGGTGGCAGGTAGAAATAGACAGATAAATTGAAGAATGTTTTGTCTTCTTTTTTTTGCCAGATAAATTCTTCCCCGAGCAGAGTACTTATGACTATCTGAGAAAAGAATGAATGAGAAATTATGGGAGCTATGGATTCATTCCCACGCGGTTGAACTTAGTGCTTTCCCTCGTTCTTACCATGCACCCACCTCCTTTGCTTGATGAATTCTTACTCAAGTGTTTCTTCTGTCAAGATTCTCCTTCACATCTATGCAGGGATAATCAACTCTGGGCCCCCAAAATACATTGTATAGATCTCTACTGTAGAACCTAAACACTGAAATGCACTTACGGATATAAGTGGTTATCTAATCCATTAGACTGTGAGTTCCTCAAGAGTAGAATTTTGTTTCATTCAATTCTATATTCCTAACATTTAGTGTGCTACCTAGCACATAGTAGGTGCAGGAAAATGGTTAGTTAGATGGTTAATAAATGGTTAGTTAGATGGATAGCTGAATGGATGACTGGGTAAATTAAAAAACAAATGAATGAATAAATGAGCAAATAAATAAAAATACAAGTGAATACATGAATTCAAAAGTGGAGAAATAAATATACATGAACAAATGGACCAATGAATAAACCACATGTCTGTTCCCCACAGGTATGTATATATGCATACATATATATTAATATATCCTTCACAACATGTTATTCATTTTAAAGCAATTTCCCTCACATTAAAATTCATTTTTAATATCCTTGGGAAAGGTACCAGTAAATTCCGAGGTAATTCACTAGAGGAGACTCAGGGATCAGAGTAGCGTTGTCCACTGGTGGGGGGCAGTGTTACGTTACCTCTTGGGGATTGACCATGATGGGTTTATTGCTGAAGTCCCCCCACAATCAAGGACCTGCTCCCCATTTCAGCCCTGAACAACTCCTTGGCTTATTGGATTGGAGCCTCTTAAGATAACTATTGAATTCCGACAAGATGGTTCAGAACATGACCATGGCCATCTGTATATGCACTTAGTCCCTGACATCTGCCTTCCCCCAAGGATAATGAGTTGAGAGATCCAAGGCCCAAAGATTGCAGGAACTTCAGCTTCAGTGAAGCCTAAATTTACATACTAGAGCATTGTGATTCAGGGAAGTGCACAGGGCACACAAAGTACAGCAGGTATTGCTCCAAATCCTCGCTCTGCCCCTCCTGTGCTGCATGGCTAGCATGACCTCCGTGAGCCTCAGTTTGCTCAGTAGCTGAGTGAGGATAATAATACCTATGAAGAAGGCACCTGTGATAGGTGCTTAATAAAGGCCAGTTTCTTTCCTGCCCAATAAAAAAAAAATTGAAAATAGTAGTAGTTGAAGGAGAGAAGCTTCTCTTTGATATGAGGCCCTTGGCATTGACCACTGAAGATGAGGCTCCAGAAGGGCACTGATTCCACTTGAATGGAATGTTGGCAACGCTGAATCCCACCAACAGCCCCGTCGTTTCTCCAGCAGTGATTCTGGGGTTCCTGCCTCATCTCCCAAGATAGCCTGTGGCTACCATCAGCTGCAAGGAACTGCCCTGCTGAGCAATTAATAAGCAATGAAGAGTGTCACCTGGATAAATATTAAAAACAAGGAGGTGAGACACCTTGGCTCTCATTTCAGTATAAAGCCTGTTCTGCCATCTTTGTCTCCCAAAGGTCAAGATCTTGCTTTAGAAAGTGAGAATTTAGTAAGAATGCTGTGTCCTCGGCACTGCTCACCTGTGTCCAGCAGAGGTGACTGGAAATGAGGCTCCCAGAGCACTGTTTCTGCAGAGAAAATCCAGCCATCAAACCTATGTTGGCCTAAAGAAGCATCTCAATCCTGGCGGGGAGGTGGGGGGTCCTTTTTCAGAACAAGGTTGTCAAAGCCAGGAAGGATTGCTAAGCAGCAGGGTGTCCCCATGAGAACAGAAGGGCTCAGGAGTCATTCAGATCTGATCCAAGCTGAGCAAACGTGGACAGGTCACACTAGCCAGGCTAGCATGAGGTGTTGACCTTGAGAAGAGAGTGCCTCCTTAAATTTTGCACCCTAAATGTCTCACTTGCTTAACCCTAGTCCTGGGTCATAGAATCTTAGCTTCCTCTTCTATAAGGAAGCTTCCCTCGTGTATCATGTGGGAAGATGATAATACCTAATAATAGTTAAGGTTATTAACATTATTATGTTCGCTTTACCCAAATTAACTGATTTAGTCCTCATGAGGCTATAAGGTAGGTATGATGATTATTTTCTTTCGGAAAACAGCCAAAGTGAGGAGCTGTGCTATTCAATAGTAACTTGTTAATATTCTCACATCTAGTGGCTGGCAGGCTGAGATTTGAACCACGGGAGACTGGCCCCTGCGTCCAGCCTCATTACCACCATGCTACACCAGCCACAGTGCAGGGTCTGTGTGAGAAGAACAACATGGTTGACATAGACAAGAAAACAGTGCAGGGGAGAGACACTTTGCTAATAAACTGAGGTGGTGCTCAGTCACCCACATAACATGTAACTGGGAGGATCCAAGGTGACTTCGACCCCAAAGACCCAGCACAGGCAGGAACAGTCCTGGCATGCTCTGCTGCAGCAGATTCTGGTCCTGGGGTTTCCTGGGCGATTGACTTCTCTTCCAGGGCCACCATCCTGACATCATTAATCCAGGCCCTGTGTGGCTCTCATAAGGTTCATTCACATGCATATTAGATAATACCTGTTAGTGATGCCCATTAATTAAGCAGAGCAAGTTGTTTATAATTAACTTGAGAAATTTATGGCTTCAGAACACAATACAGGAGCTGATATAAACACATTAAATTGCTATAGCAATGCCAAGTTTAATTGCTTTCAAGAAGAATCATTGATATTAATGCCACAGCCATCACTAGCCATGTTTGACAGCAGCTTGTAAATTCTTCAGTCCTATGAGCCAACAACACCCCAGGTTATTTGGAATGGGAAACATCAACCCTGGCAAACTGTTCATGATACAGTGCTAAGTGAAAAAAGTAGGCTTGAAAACTGTATGTGGTGCCTTTCCAATTTAGTGAAAAATATTTTTTTATATGTATTTCCTCCTACTCTGACATATATACATATTTTTATGAATATGTATAAGTATAAATATATTTCCTTTTAGTACAAGAAATACAAAAAATGAAAAAATTACATATGAAGTACATATAAAAAATACATAAATAAGGGACAGTGGGTTTTTCCCATCTGATGGAATTGCTTACTATTTTAATATTTTCTTTATGACTTTTTATATTTTCCAAAAATTTTATAGGAAGAATTTATTACTTTATGCCAAGAAAAAAGTGAAGGGTTAAAGGATAGAAAAAGAAAAGGAAAAAAAGAATAGATTTTTCTTTTCCAAGCAAATTGCTTTTTGAAAGGTAAGCAGACCCTTCTGTAATAATTGTATGTGCTACTTGGTTGGCATTTTAAGATGCTTTTTATTTTTGTAAAATAAAATTTTGAAAATAGCAAAGTAAACACATCATTTTCACAAACGTGATTCTCATTGTGGGGCTATTCCTGCGCTCGTTGTACAATTAGGGAAGAAATGCAGCACCCTTCAATTTTTAAAAATATCAGCTCCCGAAAATACTGCAAGAGGCTGTTGGCAGAACTCCCACACTGCGGGTGCCTGCATGTTCAGGATAAAACATAACAGCCAGTCATTCTGGACAAGGATGAATTCTCAAAGGACTCATTGAATAAACCTCCTGTTGACAAGCCTGTATACTTAGAAGAGGGGTGAGAACCCATCCTTGCCAAATGATTCATCTTCCCAAAATGTCACAAGTGAAGAAAAGGGACATTTAGCTAAAAGCTGTGAATGCCCTTTCAGAAAATGCACTCCCAGAATGTCAGAGGTATCTGACCCAACCTGCTCCTTCCCCAGCCAAGAGGAAGTGCTGAGATCCCATGGGGTCACTTGCTAGCTAGAGACAGTGCTCATTCTGAACACAGATAGGCTCCCCTTTTTGTTAACATTTAATGAACACCACTGACTCTGTGTCAGACAGTGGCCTCTTAGGCTCTTCTTAATAAAGATTTTTAAGCCCATAGTCTGGTGGTCCTTAAAGCATAGTTACTAGAATACTCATTTTGTTAGGTGCTCCTTGAAAATTCTCCCATCCATTAAGTTTGGGAAACCCTGATTGTTCTTGCCCCTCTTAGAGATTCCTAATGGTATCAGCTTATCAAAGTCTTGGAGGAGTCCCACAGTAAAGGAACTTGCTTATCTTTGTTTGATGTAGTGTTTCCCAGACTCATTTGAGCACAGAATGCTTTTGATTCTGTAACATCTCTCAACATGTTAAACTAGTGTTCCTCAAAAGACAGTTTGGGAAAAGTCAGCAATTCATTTAGTTTGAAGGTGCAGAACAACTAAATTTGGAGCTGTACCAGCTGGGCAAGTTATTTCATCCATGTGGCATGCTGCCAGGCACAGGGTAAACCCTGAACAAACATTGGTTTGATTAGTTGAATCAGAGGAGACAATTAAAACCCAAATCAGTGAAGTAATGAGCTCAGTTGCAAACTCACAATCCAGGCCATTTTATTTTTATAACACATGCTAAGAGACATTCCAACATTCAAGTAAAAATGCTATCTGTAAATCTTTATTCATTCAACAGTGAGTTCACTCTCTTACTTGAATTAGAAACATAGAACTGTGGACCTGGATCATCCAATCTACCCCTCACTTTACAGGTGAAACTGATGCTTACTTAAGCCACGTGATTTGTCTGAGGTCACAGACTATTAAGGGGGTCCAGGATTTAAGTCTTGCAAGTCTAAATTTGGGTAATTCTCAGTCTCTGACCTCCCACCCATGCTCTCATTACCCTCCACACTGCCACTCTGAGGTGACATAATGCAGTGAAACCAACAGGACATTCAAAATGAGGCAGATTTGGATTTAAACTCTGGCTCTTCAAACCAGCAGCAGAGTGACACTGGGCAAGTGGCCTAAACTCTTTGTGCCTCAGTTTCTCCATCTGTTAAATGGGAATCATACCTCACTTCACGAGCTATTGAGAAGATAGAATGAGATGATGCATGAAAAAGATCACTGTCCTAAACTCAGTGGGTGTGGGAGAAATTTTATCCCCTTGTTTCACTACTATTTTGAAGAGCTCTTGATTCCTTTTTCTCCTCAGAATGAAAACCCAAGTTTTCTCTGTAGCTGTTTGTCACTCTGGATGGTCCTTTATATTTGAACAACAAGAACCTTTCAATATCAATAGAAGGAAACAGAATTAATAAGTGAATTGCTTGTTGATGAAAAAATAATGTTGAATTCTAAGGGTGTGAGACCGAGAAAAAGAGAATGTGTGACTTATCCCACCCTGGGCTCTGTTTTCCAACAGGGCTTGTAGATATAGAAAGCAGGTCACTTCATATGGAGGGACCAAGAGCCATCTTTTGACTGTTACCTTGTCGTTTGCTCTAGCCCAGTGGGACAGCCTTACTAATGGGTTCTAACGTGGACATAGGCAGGGCCACTGGTGCAGGCAGCAGTGCATTTCCCTAGAAGAGTCATTAATTTAAGGCTGGCAGAGGGCTTGCTTCTCCTGAGAGCCAGGCAAGACTTGGAGCATTTTGCAGACAGCTGGGCCATGAGCAGGCCTTTCCAAGCTCTCTGGCTACAGCACAAGAAGCATTTATTTATCTGGCTCCTTTGAGACAGGCATCTTACTTTCGACATGCAAAGAGGCAGCCTCCCCTCCACAGTCCCCTTGTCATCCCACCCTCTCCATGCCTTTACTCCAGGCCTCATCTCTCATTTGGTCCATTGTGCCAACCTCTTGACTGGCCTTCCACCTCCTATCTAGCCCCTTTCCTGTTGATTCTCTGCAGCCAGAACCATTTTTCCAACTGCTGACCTGCCACCGATGGCTTCCTATGGTTTCTAGAAAAACGTCCAGAGACCTTATTCTGACATTTGGGATTCTCCAAATCTGGCCAGTGTTCCTTTAGCCTTACTTGAAATTCCTCTCATATGTGCCTCCTTTCCTCCAATCATACTGAGCTTCTTGACATTTTTTTTTTTCTATTTCATACCCTGTTATTTTAAGTCTCTAAGTCATTGCAGTGGCTATTTTTTCTGAGTGGCGTTTTCCCCTTCTTCTTCATATTCAATACTCAGTTCAAATGTCATCTCTTTGATTTATTCTTCTTATACTCCCTAAAATTAATCATCCTCTCCCTTGGATTGTCACACCACTCTCTTCATACTCTTTATGAACAATTGTAAAAATTTCCATTTCCCTCTCCAGATTATGAGCTCCTTTGGTGCTGGGCCTGTGTTTATTCATTTCATCATTCCCTGTGCCCAGCTCAGTAACTGCTCAATAAATGAATGGATTAGTGGATGGATGGGTGGATGGATGAGTAGATGAATGGATGGAAGAAAGGAGGAAAAGAAGGAATGAAGGAAGGAAGGGAAGGAAGGTGGGAGGGAGGGAAGAAGGGAGGGAGAAAGGATTAGTGAGTGACTATGTAGATATGGTAGAGAGAATGTATCCCACATAGATTTAAATGCTGGAGTACAGTTAAGAACAATAGTTTTGACTGCAGTGGGGAGGTTGCAGCTGATGTTGTGATAAAACAAAAGGAAGTTGAAATATAAAATAGAAAAGCAAGCTTGTTTCTTCCCCCTGGAGAGCTCTGGGCTTCGGAGAAGTCATAGGAATCACAGAGGAAAAAGAGAAAAGGAAGTCATTCTCCCCCTGCCAAGACTCAGGGGAGAGAAAGCAAGGAAGGAATCAGGCTGGAAGAAAACCATTGCAGCAGAGAGGGTGAGTAAAAGTCTAAACCACAGAGACAAATTGTGCATTTTGCTACCCAAAGCACAAATATTCTCTTCTAGCACCGATAAGTGCCCTGGGGAACTCCTTGTGTCTAAGCATCACTGAGAGAGAATTCTGTGATTTCCATAGAAGCAAGTTACACCTGTGGGTGCAGGTAACATTGGTTGATTAATTTGTTTGTTAATATCTTTCTCAAACACTGACTGTTTGCAAGTGGGAGCTCTGGGTTGAGTAGAAGGCCTTTCTCCTCTCATGAATGGAGCTTTGAGCTGAGAGAAGCAACCCATCTTCCCTGACAGTAGGACCCGAAGAATCGAACTCAACACTGTAACTGTGCTTCACTCATCCACCTGGAATACTAGGTGTTGAGACACTGAGAGTGGAGATCTCACTCCAATTCTAAAGGATTAAAACAATAAAATGGGACTTGAGACAAGGAATTTATTTACAAAGTGTTTCCTGGCTATTGAGAGAGGGACATGCTTGGGCCAGACAGATTCGGTAGCTGAAGGACTTAGGTGTTTTGGATCTGTAATTAAAAGACCCAACACAAAACCCAATTTCCAGCCTTTCAGATCTGGGAGGAAAGGGATTTTGATAAAGACCCCTGGCCTCTTTATTGTAGAATTCATTAGTTCAACTAAACACTTATGAAACATTAACTGTTTGCCAAGAATTGATTAGGGCACTGGGAGCCCCTGCTCTCGGGGAGCCCTGTGGGAGAAGGGTATGCCAACAGCCAGTGTCATGTCATGTGGCCAGGGCTCTGATGAGGGTATGGATGCCAGCAGCTGGGGCCCACGGGGTGAGATGAGGGTGTGTGCCTCATATTATGTGGGAAATCATTAAAGGCTTCACAAAGGAGGAAGGTTTAGGAGGAGGAGAGTTTACCAGAGGAACAAGAGGAAAAGGGTGTTCCAGGCAGATGGGTTAGAGGCTGGGGGAAGATCAGCACAAAAAGACCAGCAGGGAGTGTGGAAACAATCTGGATGTGAGACGCTGGGAGGAAGTGTACTGGAATGATTGCAGCAGGAGTGGGGAGAGGAGGACGGATTGGAAATACTTTTAGGAGATGGAATTGGCTGGGCTGGATGATTGATGGGATGTGAGATATGGCTCAGGCAGAGTCAAGGATGGACTTTTGTTTCCAACTTGCATGACACTTGCACAGTGATGGGAAACCAGTGCGGAGGATCAGACTTAGGGGCAATACAGAGAATGCAGATTTGAGTGTGTGAGTTTGCTGAGTCTTGGAGGACCTTCAGGAGGAAGTAGCAGGATAAATTGATCTGGAGTTGAGGACAAAGGGCAAAATGGAGACACAGGCTTGGGAGTAATCCATGGGCAGATGACAACCATTGGGAAATATGTCAGGCTCTGATGATGTCCTGTGAGGTCAGCAACCATGAGTGGGGAGGTTGCAAGGCCTGGCGCACAAAAGCCTTCGTTTCTGCTGGTCCATTTCTTCAACTGTGTGTTTGTCAGGCCACCCTGCTGCCATTGCCACTGCTGTCACCCACCTCTCCTGCCTCTTGCTGCCCTGGCCCATCCCTACTCTGAGTGGCCACAGCATAGTCAGAGCCGAAAGATAAAAAGATGGCAAACAGAGCTCAGGTGGCCAGTGTCAGCATTGCAATGGCAATGCAGAGGAGCTCAGGCAGCCTGAACAATGGGGCCACTGTGTCACAGGCCTCCTGGGTGGAGGGGCTAGAAGTGGCCTGCTGCCAGCTGCTGAAGGAGGTTTCTTCTGTCATTGAGGGGTTCAGCATGGCAGGATTTCTGAACTGGAGAAAGAATGAGTCCTTCCCCATGGGTCTGAGGGCTGCAGGTGGCTTTTCCCATGTATTGTTTCAAAACACACTGTGGGTAAAGTGTGGCAGGATAGAAGCCAGCCTGCTTCCTGCATCCTCTCTTCATGGGTTTCATTTCACTCTCCACAGGAAGACCCAGGCAGCAAGGGCCGGGGGCTTCTGTGCTAGGAGTTGTGGGCCCAGAAAAGGCTGGCACTAGGGGAGCGGGGGACCCAAGGGACATTTGCACTGAATCCTGATGGCCCTGCCTCTCTAAGATTCAAGATGCTCGCATCTTCTGGGTATCCAAAGCCGAGGTGGCAGGAGGGAGGCCTGGGCATGTGAAGTAGAAGCCTGTGCTCTCATCCTTCCTCCAGCTTTCCCACAAGGGGACCACTAAGGCCAGCCCTGGGAGGTGTGATTTCCAGCCCCTGCCTCTGTATGTGGAGCATAGATTCCTTAATGCAATTTCAGATGTGTGTTCGTCAGACTGAATCAGTTTTCTTTGTTCAACTTCAGACACATTGCCTACCACTTCTTGGAAGAGACTGTTGCTTGAGAAGAAAAACTACTTCAGTTAGGAACAAGCTTTGCTAAGATTTGTTGAACTTACCTGTCCTAAAAAACAAAAACAAACAAAACACACACACACACACACACACACACACACACACACACACACACACACACACAAAACTAGCTATGGATGACAACTTCTTTGGCATCTCCCAGACAGGTAAGGCGCACCGAGCCTAAGGGACATGCCTCTGGTCCCTGCTGGTGATTCTCAGAGCAGGCCACTGAACGCTCTTAACCACTGTGATGGTTAATACTGAGTGTCAACCGTATTGTTCCTTCAAGAATTTAGGGTGTGTGTGCCTTCACTCACCCCACCTTCTATTCACCCTACCATGAACCTTAAAGACACAGGCACCCACATATCCCACAGAGGATACAATGGCCTAGAATTGTCTATTGGCCTGACCAGGATGGGCTTTGGGGGCTGGACCAGGTGGAAGGCAGGATAGAGGCTGATTGTATTAGTCAGGGTTCTCTAAAGGGATAAGACTAATAGATAGATGTATATATGAAGGGGAGTTTATTAAGGAGTATTGACTCACGATAACAAAGTGAAGTCCCACAATAGGCCATCTGCAAGTGGAGGAGCAAGGAAGCCAGTCCAAATCCCCAAACCTCAAAAGTCGTAGGGAAGCCAAGAGTGCAGCCTTCTGTCTGTGGCTGAAGGCCTAAGAGCCCCTGGAAAACCACTGGTGTTAGTCCAAGAGTCCCAAAGCTGAAGAGCTTAGAGTCCGATGTTCGAGGGCAGGAAGAATCCAGCATGGGAGAAAGATGAAGGCCGGAAGACTCAGCCAGTCTAGTCCTTCCATGTTTTTCTGCCTGCTTTATCCTAGCAGTGCTGGCAGCTGATTAGATTGTGCTCACCTAGATTGAGGGTGGGTCTGCCTCTCCCAGTCCATTGACTCAAATGTTGGTATCCTTTGGCAACACTCTCACAGGCACACACACCCTCAATACTTGAAGGAACAGTACGGTTAACACTCAGTATTAACCATCACAGTGGTTAAGAGCGTTCAGTGGCCTGCTCTGACAATCACCAGCAGGGACCAGAGGCATGTCCCTTAGGCTTGGTGTGCCTTACCTGTCTGGGAGATGCCAAAGGAGTTGTTATCCATAGCTAGTTGTGTGTGTGTGTGTGTGTGTGTGTGTGTGTGTGTGTGTGTGTGTGTGTGTTTTTAGGACAGGTATATTCAACAAACCTGGGGTAAAGCAGGTGGATCTACTTCCTGTCTACACACACCCTCCTGCCTCCCTGCACCACACATACACACAGTCAGAAGCTGCCGCCATTGGGCTCCCTTAACAAGTAGGGCTCCAGAGTACAATACAAGTTAAAATCTAAGATCGAGGAGGGGCAGCTTTTATGGGCTGTTACTGTGGGGCAGACACTATGCTGTGGTATTTTACACCTTATTTATCTTTCGCAGAATTCTCTGCAGGGCAAGGATTCAGAGAGGTGAAGCTACTTGCCCAGAGTCACTCAGCTAGTAAGTGGTGGAGCCAGGATTTAAACTGTTCACTTAAGTGAACAGTTGAGGTCTGGTTCCCAGTGATAGCCTCTTGCTGTCTCCCCATGCTGCCTCTGACAGAGCTCGACCACAACTGTGCACTTTGTCTGTGTCTGACCTCCTGCAGTCTTGGCTCCAGCCACACCTGTGTTTATCTGGCTGACTTGCTTACAGCGCAAGCAAGATTTCTAATGTTCTCTCTTCCTTCTTGGATTCCTGTCACCCTTAGTTTTCAACTCAGCTCAGTGTCCAGAGTGTTGTCCTCAGAATTCCCCCTTTAGCTAACTCCCTGTCCCGTACCGTTTCTGATGAACTGGTGATTTCTCTGACTCTGTCTTAGACATTATGTTCACTTTCCAGCTACCAGTTCTCCACTTAGTTCAGGGTCATATTCACAACTGTCCTCTCCATCTCCAGCTGGAGGAAGCTGGCACTTACCCAGGGGTTGACCTGGCAAGTGTCTCAAGTCTGTGTCCTGTGCGGGTTTAGGAGACAAGTCAGCTACCATTGGCTGTTTGTTTTTCCTTGTCTGTAGAGAAACACCTTGGGGTCACGGGATAGCTGCTGAGTCAGGTCTCCAGTGCTGGGTGAGAAAGTTCCCTTTGGACTGAACTAGCTGAACTGATGTTAGAAATATCCGCTTATGCCCATTTCTGGGCCCTTGGCAGTGCCTCTTCTATTTCCCCACATCTATTTCTGCATGCATTTTATTTCCCCACATTTGTCTCTGACTTTAGACCAGAGAGCTTGATGCTTCTCCAATCCTACTCTTATCCTTGTTGAGAGACTTCCTAGTATGGCCCCGGCTGCTGCTGGTCCATGATATTGTCTCTTGGGCCATGGAAAGAACTAGCAATAAGCTGATGATTGACACTCTCCCTACATGTCTCCCCCTCCCTTCCTGCCCAGCCTGGTGCAGCTGCAGGATCGGGCTGTGGGTGTGTTACAGATGCATCTGGTAACCGTCTCCTCTCACTCCTCGCCCCTCCACGCCATGGCTTCCCTCTGCAATATCTGCAACTCTCTGCCCAAGGAGGAGGCTGGAAGTACTGGGGAGCTGAGGCCCCTGGGAGCAGCCATCAGCCAGTGATGGATGGTCATTGGAGGATAAACACCCGGCTTCCTATTCCTCTGGTGGGGCAGCCGTGAAGTGTGTTCCGCATTATCAGGTGTCCCCAGTGAGCGTCCGCCCAGTTTCTCACAACAGCACCTTGCTCATTTGCTCACCCGGAGTTGACTCTCTTCTTGTCCCTGTCTTATTTCCTCACTCCCCTAGATGAACTTCTGTACCAACTGCTTGTACTCAAATCCTTAGAGTCTGCTTCTTGTGGGGAGGGGAGTCCAACCTGCGACAGGGTCCTACAGCCAATGTCCTTGATGGCTCCAGCTTCCATTCGGTGCCTTTTCAATGGGACCACAGTTCACAAACTCCCACGGTGGTTTCAGGACTGAGGGCACATGCCAAAACTCCAGTGAGTGTGGGAGTAAAAAAAAAAAATATTGTTTAACATAGGCATCTTTAATGGAAGCAAGTTATGGAGCTAATAATACTGATAGTTTCAATGGACCAAATTAAATTATGCTTCCCATCTTGTGTGTTAATTAAAGGGATAAAAACTGTTTCACATTTTAATTAGCAAGTACGTCTTGAAAAGACGGAAATTAATATGGGAGTCATCACCATAGGAGAGCAGCCCTCTGCCAAGATTCATAAGGCCAGAGAGAGCACAGAGAACGGAATGGGATTCTGGCAGGAATGAGAGCAGCCACTGCTGGAACTCAGAAACTTTGGTTTCTTGAATTTTCTGAAAGGATAAAAGCAGGAACCTGGTAGAAGGCACGCCGTTTCCTTTTCTAGAGAGGTCCACTTTCTCCATGTGAATCTTCTTTAAGACACTTAAACATTGCATCTAGAGACTATGAGAGTGTAGAGGATGGTGGGGACAGAGAATGCCTGCTAATGACAGCTCTGCCTTGCTTCGCCCATCTCCTGGGATGTGAGTTCCTGGAGTTTCTGGAAGCCTTGTTGGCAGAGCCTGAAAACAAGGGGTTCTGCCTCACAAGTGTCTCAAGTCCATGTCCTGTGTAGGTTTAGGAGAGGAGCCAGCGCTGATGGCTGTTTGTTTTTCCTCTGTCTGAAGAGAAAAATGGTGTGGGAACAAGGCTTGCATGCTGCTACTGAGTGTTCAAGTCCTTCCACAGCCCTGTTGGCACATTTGTTTATTTTTTTTAGTTTGACTTTAAAAAATTTCACAAGTAACACATACTTGGGAAAAACAATTTGAAAATATATATGCAAAGACGAAAGAAACAAAACAAAAACGTAGTCCCATCACTTCAGATAACGTGTTGATTTCCTCTTTAGGTCTGGCCCTGGCCCTGGTCCCGCTGCCCCTCCACCCCCATGTATCTGTATGTATTAGCAGTTACATCTGCTAATGTATCTGCAGATAACGTGGGGATGGTGGGATGGGGGAGTGGGGGGAGTGCTCACATTCTCCTGCAACTGCTGTTTCTAAACGCTTGCTCCAATCTCCATTTGTAATTCGCTCTCGCATCTTCCCGTGGCTCCTGCTGGCTCTTCCAGCCTATTCTGATTCACTCCATTTCAACCATGAGCAAGCCCCACCTCCTTCATTTCCCAGAGGCAAGTTAATACAAGTCTATTGTACAATGACCTGTATTAAAGGGTTTGGGTAAAACGGGATTGCAGCTGGAAAATGGAAGATTAGACAACATTATTCCTGCCACTCTCTGCTAAGCCCAAGGTCCTGCTACCAGATTTCTTGGCCCTGCCCCCTCTCCCCAGACTCTCCTCCCATCTTCTCTCTTCTTGGTTGTCCCATGTTCCCCAGAACACCTTTCTCTTGGGTGCCCAGGGGATCGTGAGAGGCGTTTGAACCAGAACAGCTCCATCTTGAATAGGGCCTGGGTAAAATAAGGCTTGAGACCTGCTTGGCTGCATTTCCAGGAGGCTAAAGCATTCTAAGTCACAGGACGAGATAGGACATTGGCACAAGCTACAGGTCATAAAGACCTTGCTGATAAAACAGGCTTCAGTAAAGAAGCCGGCTAAAACCCACCAAAACCAGCATGGCGACAAGAGTGACCTCTGTTCATCCTCACTGCTGCATTCCCACCAGCACTATGACAGTTTACAAATGCCATGGCAACGTCAGGAAGTTACTCTGTATGGCTTAAAAAGGGGGGGCACTGATAATCCATTCCTTGTTTAGCATTTAATCAAGAAATAACCATAAAAATGGGCTCTGGCTATGGAGTAGCCATTCTTTCATTCCTTTACTTTCCTAATGAACTTGCTTTCACTTTACTGTATGGATTTGCCTCATTCTTTCTTGTGCGAGATCCGAGAACCTTCTCTTGAGGTCTGGATCAGGACCTCTTTCCAATAACAGGACCACTCTAGAGATACTATTACTTTGTTGTGCTAAGTAATTTAGTTTTCTTTTTGTCTCAATGTCTTATATATAGACTAGCCCATGGCCTTCCCTATCATAGCCAAAAGGCCAGGGATTTTCTGAATCAAATAGACATCTACTATAGAGATGAATTTGCCATCCTTCTGGAAGGCAGAAATAGTGGAGTTTTTAATTTTATTTATTTAATTTTATTATTTTTTCCTTCCCATGAAATAAAAAAGCCTTTAGTGACTATTCTTTAAATTGGTGTGTGAGATGGCATGCACAACCTCTGAACAATATTTTGGACTTAGTTCTTAGAAGTGAAAGTCTAGGTGAGGAAATATGACCAATTTCAAGGCAATCTGCTGAATGGCGATGCAGAAGAAGGGCTCACCCTCCCTCCTGCAGCATGAAGTGAGAGCCTGTTTCCTCTTATCCTGACTAGCTTTGGATAATATAATTTACAGGAGAAAAGAATTATCCCCTTTGACAGGTACAAGTCACGCCTGCATGTTGATGTAATTTGGAAAGCTGTTTTGAACTGAGTGTGGTCAGAGCCTGGGAAGCCTGAGCCCTCTATGGAAACCCATGTGTCACCTTTTTCCCAACAGGCTTCCAAATGAAATCTTAAATTCTGCACGGCCATTTATCAGAGTTTCCAAATGCCACTTTCCAATTTGCATCACATGTTTTCTACATATTAATATGATTATGTTACTAATGTATATGTTTTTGCTGTTCTACCAAATTTGTGTTTGAAACACTAATGAGCCTACAAGGTGAGCCAGCTCCCTGGGGAAAAGGATTCATTTGCTTCTACTTGTGGATCATGAGGGCGTCCTGAGAGGGGCACATGGAGTCAGAATAGTTTCTGGCAGTCCACTCTTTGTCTTCTGCTGCCTCTGCTGCTAAATGTTGGGTCTGGCCCAATTCTTTTTTTTTCTTTGAGATGGAGTTTAGCTCTTTTGCCCAAGCTGCAGTGCAGTGGCACGAGCTCGGCTCACTGCAACCTCCACCTTCTGGTTTCAAGTGATTCTCCTGCTTCAGCCTCCCAAGTAGCTGGGATTACAGGTGTGTGCCACCACGCCCGGCTAATTTTTGTGTTTTTAGTAGAGACAGGGTTTCACCATATTGGCCAGGCTGGTTTCGATCTCCTGACCTCGTGATCTGCCCACCTCGGCCTCCCAAAGTGCTGGGATTACAGGTGTGAGCCACGGTGTCTGGCCCCAGCCCAATTCTTGACCTCTACCTTCTCTTGCTCTGGGCAAGGCCTGCTAGTTCTTTTTTTTTTTTTTCCCACTCAAAGACAATGGACTTAGGTTAGACGGGTTCAACCCATTGCTTTGCCCAGGAGTTTGTGTGTGTGTGTGTGTGTATGTATGTATGTATGTATGTATGTATGTATGTATGTATGTATTTATTTATTTTGAGATGGAGTCTCACTCTGTTGCCCAGGCTGGAGTGCAGTGGCACGATCTTGGCTCACTGCAAGCTCCACCTCCCAGGTTCATGCCATTCTCCTGCCTCAGCCTCCCAAGTAGCTGGGACTACAGGTGCCAGCCACCATGTTTGGCTAATTTTTTTGTATTTTTAGTAGAGACAGAGTTTCACCATGTTAGCCAGGATGGTCTTGATCTCCTGACCTCATGATCCACCCGCCTCGGTCTCCCAAAATGCTGGGATTACAGGCATGAGCCACCATACTTGGCCCTTTTTTTTTTTTTTTTGGGACAAAGTCTCACTCTGTTGCCCAAGGTGGAGAACAGTGATGTGATCTCGGCTCACTGCAACCTCCATCTTTCAGGTCCAAGCGATTCTCCTGCCTCAGCCTCCCAAGTAGCTGGGACTACAGGCATGCACCACCATGCCCGGCTAAGTTTTGTATTTTTAGTAGAGATGGGGTTTCACTATGTTGGACTGGCTGGTCTTGAACTTCTGACCTTGTGATCCGCCCGCCTTGGCCTCCCAAAGTGCTGGGATTACAGGCATGAGCCACCGTGCACGGCCTGCCCAGGAGTTTTGTTGGGGGTGGGATCCAGGACCCAGATCTAAGTTAGGAGTCTTTGTAGAGGTGATTCAGGCCAGTGAGAGCCTGATGGTCAAACTATAGTCCAAGTTCTTAGAGAAAACTTTTCCCAGTCTCTGAACAACTACATTGCTTTGTCCTACAGGGGCCTGTTGTGGGTGCCTTTGAGTGTCATTCCTGGAGCAGGCTTCCAACTCTGAACAGTGGTTTGGACTCTAAAACAAGCTTCTGGAGCATTTACTGCCACCCATTCTTTCCTCTCTGCTCCTGCTCTTCCTAAGGCCTGAGCATGAAGACAGATGTCACTACCAGTTGGGTCACTACCGGTTGGACCTTAGGGATGCGGGGTTTGTTTTGCCCACTGTAAGCTGAAAGCAGTGCAATGGCTTGACCATGGGCCTGTCCTGCTGACCATGGGGCCCCCTGCTTGGTGTCAGTGCTGCCTCAGACCTTTACATAAGCCTTTCCTTACCCAGTCATTCACGAGGACCTGCCATCCCTTGAAGGGGAGCCACAGCCCCCAGGATGTCAGCCCAGGGCAGGCAACCTGGACTCCCCTTATTCATCCCCAGCCTGCTTCCACCCCAGACCCCACTTTTGCCCCATTCTGAATTCTTGACTCCACATTCTGATTTCGATTCAGTGTTTTGAGACTTAGGACTTGGCATGTGTGCTTTGTCTTTCAGGATCTAAGCTTTCTCTGGAACTCTGATGGGCATCTATTTTTCAGCTTTTCATGCTCCAAGATGCTGCAAGTGGCAATTCCTGTCTGGGCTCAGCCCTGGGCCCTCAGCCAGGGCCTCTGCAAGGCCAATGCCAGGCTTCCCTCATGTGCAGGGGTGCTTAGCAGGGGTGGCATGGAGAGGAAAGGTGAAAGAATCCCCTCAGCTCTGTGTCAGAGAAGCTGAATGCAACCCGTGGACAGAGGGTCGATAGCTAGTTGGTCCTCATGCCCATCCTTCCAAAGGTACAGATGATCAATGAAGAAAAAACCAGAGGCATAATCTCCCCCTTCCTGCCCTATCTGTCAGGCCACACCCCCATGACAGGAACCTCACACAGCTTGGGCCTGCTCCTGCCTGCCCCAGCCCTTCTCAGCAGCAGACATCAAAGCTCTTCACCATCAAGACCCTGGATCCTCTCTGACCAGAGGGCATTTGAAACTTCAGCCAGTTCTCCAAGTTGAAGAAGGAGGGTTTTGAGCTTCTGTCATCAGTATGCAGTTCCTAAGGAGAGACTCGGGCTCTTAATCACTGACCCGGGACCAGCCTCAGCCCAAAGCCAGTGGATGGCTGGTATTTCCTGGTTTGACCTTAATTCTTATCAGCAGTAGAGCCTGTATTTGTTTTCCAGGGTTTCCACAATAAATTACCACAAACTGGGTGGCTTAAAACAATCAAAATCTATTCTTTCGATTATGGAGGCCAGAAGTTCAAACCCAAAATGTTGGTAGGGTTGGTAGGGTTGGTTCCTTCTGGAGGCTCTGAAGATGTTTCTTCTCTAGTTTCTGGAAGCTGCAGCAATCCAGGGTGCTCCTTGGTTTGTAGACGTGTCATTCCAACCTCTGTGTCTGTCATCACATCACCTTCTCCTCTGCGTGTCTCATCTCCCCTTCTCTTCTAAGGACACAGTTCATTGAATTTAGGGCCCACCCAGGTAATACAGGATGATCTAATCTTGAGATCTGTCTTTCTTTGTGTTGCTATAACAAAAGACCACAGACTGGGTAATTTATAAATAATAGCAATTTATTTCTCACCGTTCTGAAAGAAGTATAGGATCAAGTAGCCAGCAGATTCAGCGTCTATGAGGTCTACTGTCTCTGCTTGCAAGATGGCACCAAGTTGCTGCATTCTCTAGAGGGGATGAACACTGTGTCCTCACATGGCAGAAGGTGGAAGGGCAAAAAAGGGGCAGACTCCCTCCTTCAAGCCCTTTTATCAGGGCACCTAATCTCATTCATGGGGACAGAGGTCTTATGACTCAATCACCTCCTAAAGGCCACATTTCTTAATACTGTTGCATTGGGGATTAAGTTTCAAAATACATTTTGGAGGGCACTAAATGTTCAAACCATAGGAAGCTCCTTAACTAATTACATCTGTAAAGGCCTTTTTTTCCCCACCAAATGACGTCCCATTCACAGGTTCTAGGGGCTCTGGCCCTTTGCTGATTTCTTGCTCCAGCCTGTGAGCCTGGCTAAACTTATTTAGCTCCAAATCTCACTCACATCTGAGTTCCTCCAGCAATACCTTCTCTATTTGTTGGCCAAATTCTGCCCTGAATGTCAGAATTAATTCGAGTTTATTATACCCCATTAGACACAGAATAATGAAACACTGGACTCTGGCTGGCCAAGTCAGGACACAGGCAGTGGCTCAGGGCAAGGGCATGTGCTTTGGTGTGAGACAAATCTTGGTTCTTGGCTCCAACACTCACTCCCATTTCTGAGCCTTGGTTTCCTCAGCTGTAAAATGGGTTTGGATGATGATGCTTTTCTCAAGGTTGGTGCATATGTGCACAAGGCCCAGGGCATGAGGGATGGCATAGGGGTTTCTTGCCCCTTCCCTTCCTTTCTCTTTTTCCCATCCACCCTATGGAGTAAGTGTCTTTGTTACTACAGAAAAAAGAGGCAGGGTCCACAATGTGGTAATATTGTAATGTGTTAATATCACAGAGTTATGCTTAAGAGGAAAAGATTTCCCTCCCACTCCTGGTACGAAGTAAGAAATAAGATAGAACTAGAAATCTATGGCCCAGGACCCTGAGAATTCAGAGCAGGATAAAAAGATCAAGGCATTTCTGGAAAGAGAGAGAAGTGGCACCTCATTAGTCATCCAAGACAGATTCTGTGTGAAGTGTTTACTCTTATAATACAGCACCTGCAGAACTTTCCAGAATTTACAGGCATAACTAAAGGGCTGCAGGCAGGAAGTGCTCAGTGTCTTAATTCTGTCTCCTCCTAATTTCTTCTCGTGGACCAGCACTCTTTGTCCTAGCTTCCTCTCTTGCACACCAAGCCACTGCTAAGGCAAAGCTTGCCTTTTGATCCCATGATAGCACAGAAATCAAATACTCCCAACATCCCCTTATCCTCCTATGAACAGGCCAATGCAGCGCCCCATGTGCCAACCTTAAAGCCACAGTTGCAATGACTGGCAGGAAGGATGATGATTAACACAGTTATTGAGTGAACAGTTGGGGTAAGGGTGAAGTTTAATCATTGGTTAGTTTTAGTTGGAGTCTATCTCTGATTGTGAGCATCACACAGTGCATATTTTCAGTCATGTCTACTTTAAAGCAAAATTGAGAACTAAGAAGCCTTATCATTGTCTGACAGTCACTATGGATTTCTGTGATGGGTGAGTTTAGTTTAAGCTAGTCACAGTTGACAATGAATATGCAAACAGATTCTAATGAAGACCTTTGCTCATCTCCCTACCTCATTGTATTATGCCACATTGCAGAGTGTGAGTATCTCTCTCCCATGCGCAACCCTGAGTGCCTGCTGGCCTGTCCCCAGGTTGCCTTCTCCAATCTTCCAAGATTATTCAGAGCTCGAATCCCTTAGATCTAAGCCCAGGTCAGCTTTTCTTCACAAGCGAGAGAGCACCCACTCGCACAGCCCTCTGATTAATTAATCGAGTTCTGCCAAGGGCCTTTTTGTGGATGGATGGGGGAGAGCATGTATCCCTTTAAACATGCTTAATTAAGCTGGGTGAAACACTGGATTCCTCAGCAACGGGCTGGGCCTTGAAGCAAGTCTTGTGGCATATTTGCACAAGATGCTCTGTGTTTGCCTATTTGAAATGGGATCGATCTATCTGGAGGATGCCTCGCATGTCTTGTACTAGGACATTCTTCCTTGGCACAGCAATATGGCCCTCCCTAGGACTCTCCTTATAGAAGAGCTGTGATTCTACTATTCAGAGAGGTTGGCCGGCTGCCTCCAAGCAAGGGATACAAGATGTACAGGTAATAGTGATGCTATTCAGAAGTGATATTTGACATATTTAATAACAGGGACAGCACAGGCTCTGGCCAGTCAGAACAAGCAACAGCCATAAACCACAGATAGAGCTGTTCTGGTAGGTACTTGCTGAATATCAGCTGTGGAAAAAGTTAGAGTTTACATAGAGCTTCACATATATTTCCCTGTTTGATCATAGCCACAACCCCGTGAGAGAGGTTTGGTACTTTCTTAATTTTAGAGATTTCCCAATTCTGAGGTTCAGAGAGGTCATATGTCTTCCGCACAGCTGCATAGGTCATCAAAGAGCTGGAAGCCAAGCACCCTCCTCCATGTTCTTTCTACTGTACCACGTGGCTTGTGTCGATACAGACTCTTGGGCTGGACCAATCCTGGAAGATCAAGAGCTGACTGGTGAGCCCAGGGCAAAGGTGGTGGGGGTAGGGTGAGAGGTGCAATGCTCTGGGATTTGTAGAAAAGTCAGGGTGGAGCCAGTGCCCCTTTCTGTACCCTCCACTCACATAGCACTATGATCCTATAGGAGGCTCGGAGGAAGACAGGGCTGCACAGAGTCAACACAGAGAGGAGCATTCTTGGGAAACAAGAACACGGATGTTTATTTGGGAGGTGATCCCCGTTAACACAATGATGAAGTAGGCAAGGTTAGACATAGAAGACGAAAAAACAATAAAGTGAATGCTCTGATGAATGAGTTACAGTCATGGGCAACTGGGGTTGATCCCCGGAAGCTTTCTGAAAACCATGTGGCCCTTGCCTCAAAATCGAGCCACTGGAGGGGCAGGGAGCCTGGGGCACTTATTCACTCCCTGCCATCCCCACCCCGGGCATTAACTCCCCTGCATGTCACGGTGGTGACCGGCCACTGAGAGCAGGCTCTCAGGCAGGATGCCAGCCAGGCAGAGAGGAGGGACGTGCACAGGGGTGAGAGCTGAGATGTCCTCATAGCTGCAGGTAAACTCAGGTGGGCTGGATATGGGATGGAGGCTCCACAGCATGTGTTACACTCATGAATCCGAATGACAGTAGAAAACAGGAGACAGGCATTCACCGTTGTGGGCTCATTTTATCCAGGCAAGGGAGGGAGGCCTCCATGTTTCAGGTATATGCCATGCCCAAGACAATGCTTGATGTTTTAGGAAACTCAGGGAATGTGTCCCTCCATCCTTTTGCTATGAAATGTTAGCATCTGGACTTGCCTCTCCCCCATCCTCTGACTTATTTGGGGAACCTCTGCAGTGGGAGGGAGCTTGCTTTTTGCTCTGGTAGGAAATGCCATATCCTCCCTACCACCAACTGAAATCTCCCCTCCCTTCTATGGCCCCCAACCTCACACCAATCTGCAGCTGGTACCTCTGCCCTGCCGGAGGGTCTGGTGGAGACATCTGACAGATACAGAATGTTTTAATTTTTGAAGCCATTGATCTAGAGCATGTTAACAAATGGCACCTGTTGGTCCAAACGTTGTTTGCCATCCATCTTGTCTTATCTGAGCACTGACTGCATCTAGATGGGAGCTATGTCAGTCCTCAGGGACAGATTGCTGTGCAGGGTTCCACCCCACAGCCGAGAGGAATTATCCCTCCAGCCTAAGAATGACAAGGGCAGTGCCTCTGTGAGTGGCTCAGGGGCCAAGAATGGGAGAAAGTGGGAGGAAATTGCCTGGGAGTGGCTAAGAAAAAAGTATTTTCACCTCCATTCTAAGGGTCAGTCTCCTGGTACATCTCAGTGATAAGCTGAAGAGATTGGACTGTCACTGACAAACCTCAGTAGGTAACTTCATTGATGTAGTAAGTGCTGAGCCAGGGGGTCATCAGCAGGGGGTGGAGTAGCCTTTATCCTGTTGTGTGAACCTGGGCGTATCATTTGTCCTCTCTTTCCTTTCATCACACCATCTATAAGATATGCAGAGAAGTCTCTGCCCTGCTCCATCTCATTAGGCTGCTGAACTGGGTTGTGCAGGACAGCATTAGAACAAGTAGAAGGAACCATGGGAATGCATTTTATTTATGAATCAATGTAAATGAGTCAGAATGAAGAAAACCTATGCAGGGTGGGCACAGCTGGGCACAATGAGTCACCTACAGCCTTGAGGTAGGATTGGTGATGTCAACCCATCTGAATCAAGGCACAGTCTGCCTGCAGAAGGGATGGGGCCTAGGGAGAAACTGGGCTTCAGAGAGGAGGGTTGTTAGCCTGTTCCCAGCTCTGCCTGAGAGATGGGTGTTCTGCTTTGGCGTGAGGACAATTTCTGGATCTTGGTGAAAATAATCTCACTTCTTAATAGCCCTCTTGCCTTATTCTGACATACCAAGCAAGCCTCAGAAGAATGTTTTGGCCTCCTCAGGACTATAATAATGTGTCCTGGTACAGTGGGCATTGGTTGGGTTTGCTGCCCAGCATCCACCCCTGCATTGTGGTGCCCATATCCAACTTCCTCTTTCCCCTACACTCAGCCCTTTTGCTTGGGAGGCACCAACTCTTGGCTTAGAGGTGGAGCATGTGATCTAGGCCTCAGGCAATCAGAATGTAACACTCCTCTGCTGGTCGCAAGGCTTGGCTCAGAGTTGGCTATGTGACCTCATTAGGGCCAAGGAGATACCATGAGATGCATGCTGAGGCTTCCAGGGGAGACTCTTCCACTCCTGCCAGCTAGACTTGAAGCTGGGAAGATGGGATCCTGGAGGCAGGAAGACATCTATCCACCAAGTGGAGCCTAAATCAACAAGGTAGAACCCAGAGAAGGAAGAAATTGAGTCCTGATGATACCATTTGATGCCTGAATCCAGCTGTACCTGAAACTAGATTTATTCCCTGGAACTTTCAGTTTTGAAAGCTGATAAATTCCTTTTGCACTTAAGTCATTTTTGAATTAGAATTCCTGTCTCTGGCAACTGAAAAAATCTCAACTGAAATGCCTGGACAAGAGATAGAGCACTCCAGTCACCTTTACCAATCATTAGGCTGGCATTCCCACTTTACAACGTGACTTTTGAACCTGGTTATGTGAGTTTGCTGCTGAAAAATGACTTTGGGGTGCACTGCAAAATTTCACTTTCTAAACTCAGATGGCTGAGAACCTGGCTGGGGTACAACCCACCCATGAAAGACACTTCTTGAGAACTTGGTTGGGGTATAACCCATCTATGAAAGTCCCTTCCCGAGTGGCCATTTCTGGCACTGAGTGACATCTCTGTGGTCACTGTGGTTGGTACCTTATTTGTGTCTTCTCCTAATCACCAATGTGTCCCTGTGAACCCCCTTCCTTCATGACAGGGCTGGGGAAGACAGCAAGTACTAGCTCACATATCACTCATCCCTTTATTCATTCAGGCATTCTTTATTCATCAAATAAGTGAACAAGGAAATGGTAATAAATCCAGTTCGTTGACTGAGGTGGGAGTAATATTCGAAATACTGCATTTTACAACCAGTGTGGTCTACCACTGAAGCTGTAGTACCTGAACATTTCCATGTGAGGGCGCCTCCGGAGGATGCTGGCCTGCACCAGGGACCTTAGCCCAGCCCAGCATACACCTGCAGGGGAGTCAGTGCCAAATGCCGTCAGGGAACTGTTTCTCCTCAGGGCTCTGGCCAGAAGACATGTGAGCAAGGAGGTTGGCTGGTGCATGTCTGGGGTCATCGAGTGAGCACAGAAATATTTCAATGTTTTAACAGCTGGTATGGCTTTACTGGTGAGTACTGGCTGCACATCAGGCCTGAACGAAGACCAGGTTTTAAAGGGCTTTGCATGCCAAGTTGAGAAAGTTTTATTCCATCTTGAAGACAATGGGGAGTCACTGGGGTATTAAGGAGACTGGCCTGACCAGATCTATGAGATAGGTGCCTACTTCTAGTGACAGCACAGGAGATGTCTGGGTGAGGGAAAAGAGACAGGTAATCTGGAAAGGAGGCTGGCAACAGTGAGGCAGCTAAGGGTGGGGTCCATGCTGGAACAGTCTTTTCCTTTTAGGGACCACTGAACCAGATGCTTGGAAGGCCATGGTATTGAGATGATGTGTGTGGTCTAGTTGAGTTTCTGTAAAACTTTCGTAAACTTGATACTTTCTCTGACGATGTGGGTTAGGAGCCAGCTATTTTACGCAGTTCATTTCCTATTGTATTTAGGAAGTTCCTGAACACTCCCAGGAAGCCTGCCCTTGCAAGATATCGCCCTTCATTCCTTAACTTAGATGCTCCACTGGGATTCTGAGGAGCTTCAACTCACTGATATACATCGGTGGGAGCTGCTGAGCCATTTAAGCTTTGACTATCTCTACTTGAAAGGCATGAGATAAAGTTTTCCACTGCTGGAGAGGAGAGCATTTAAGTGGCTTAGGCTCTCAACAAATCACACTCCCCCAGCAACCCTGAGAGGGTCCTTGAATGTTAATTTCATGATTCAAAATAAGTGGATCATCAACCTTTGGGAAATTCATTCATCAAACATACACTAAGTCCCTACTATGCACCAGGCACTAGGGAGGATAAATGAAGCTGCAGGAAATGCCAGAGGTTTCCTCTGCTTCTTTCACACATCACAAAGCACAGCATCAGCTCATAGATGGAAGTGGGCTAGGCAAATCCAACGTCCCTATTCTATTTCCGCAATAGGCAAAGCACTCTGTGCACCTAGGCAGAGTTAGTGGCCAGAGCAGCTCAGGAGCTCCAGGAACCACCCCCTTCCTGGGTCTGCTTCCTCCATTTCCCTAAGGTAAATCTTTGGCATCCAAAGTCTGTGGTTCCAAGAAGCCACAGGTCAAAACAAGCACTAGTGTGCCAGGTCACCTCTGTTATTCCTAGTGTCGGAGAACCATGCTCCCGCAAAGATCTTTAATATGGAACCCTCAGT
This sequence comes from Gorilla gorilla gorilla, assembly GCF_029281585.2. NCBI lineage: Eukaryota > Metazoa > Chordata > Mammalia > Primates > Hominidae > Gorilla > Gorilla gorilla. Next base: position 17,625,898 of record NC_073233.2, read on the forward strand.
GGCTTCTGCAGAACTTGGAAGTAGTAACTATGAGAGCTCAAATCAGCCACTCAGCCCAGACCAGACTTTGGCTTTGGGGATGGTATTGCAATTAAGTATGCAATATGGTTCTTTGCTGATAATCCCCTTGCTGCTGCTGGGAGGCAGAGGCAAAGCTGCTTCTTACTAGAGAGCTTTCTTTTTAATTTAAAACTGGACTCTTAAAGGAGCAACTAACTCTTCTTGTATGTACGGAACATTTAGAAACTAACATTGTAAAGGACAGCTTTTGAACACAAAGGTCGAGTAGTTTCATCTTATAGAATCTTGGAATAGCCTATCTGGCTAGGTGTGGATGTCGGGAGGGGGACTAGTGGGGAAGAATTGTTGAGAATCAAAGGGGAAATAGAGGGAGACTGAGGTTGGGACAAGGAGGAGGCAAACTCAGGAAGGATTCTAATTGTCCTGAGGGCCAGCCTTGTCGATGGCAACTTCTCTGAAGGCACCCAGGGATGCTGAATGGCCTAATAGGAGGAATCTGCTGGAACCCTAGGTTAGAGTTAATGCTTGTAAGAGCTAATACTTAGGGTGCACTATTCTTAGTTCTTTGCCCGTATTCATTAATGTAATCCTCATGACAACCCAGTGCTATTAATTTTATTATTAGTAGTACCATTTTCCAGATGAGGAAACAGAGGCAGAGAGACGGTAAGTGATTTTCCCAAGTCTCAGAGCTGGTGAGTGCTGAAGCTGGGATTCAGAGTCAGGGAATCAGCTCAAAAGTCTGTGCTGATAACTATGGTACTAGGAAGAGGTCCAGGAATGGGTCCACCCAGATCCAGCTCGATGACCTGGGCCAGTTACTTGGACCCTGGATTTGTTTTCACCTATACACTGGGAGAGGGGTGGAGAAGAATGAGTTGTGGTGAAGGGTAAATGAGATAGTGTGAGGGAAGAGTGCCTTGTAGGCTGGAGGGCTCTGGACACACGTTCATTGTGGTTATTTAGTTTTCTCCTGGGAGAGGAGAGGAGGCAGAGAGATTAGCTTTTCCAAGGAGCACCCAGCTGGTACCCCAGAGACTCCAGGATCTTTGGAGAACCATTGAAGCTAGAGAGGAGATGAAGGAGGCAGGATAGAAGGACTACAGGGAGGAGAGGGGAGCCTGGCATTCGACCCATTTCAGGGCTCTGTTCGGATGCAGAGATGGGGTTGATGTGCCCACTTTCATGCAAGGTCCCACCCATGGAGCTGTCTTGGGGCCTCTGGACATTGCACTGAAATCAGCCACAGGAGCTCCTATGCTGAGCTGGGCTCAGGCCTGCTATCCTCACCCCTGAGGTTTCCAGATACTGCCCTAGGGCCCTTTCTCTATCTCTGTTTGCTCCTCTCAACCCTCCTTCGCGTTCATTTCCAAGACCAAAGGAAGCTCAGCCTGCAGCAGGACTCACAGCACTGTGTGTGCCGCTGCGTCCTTCCCCTTGTCAGGCATATTTGCTGCATCGTCGCTCCCACTCTGTCCTGAGAGCTCACCCAGCACAGGGAACTTGCTTATTCCCAGAATGAGGCAGGGCCTTTCCATGAGCAAGCCCTGGACATGTGTTTGTTGAATGGAATTGAGGAGCAGTCTGGGAGGTGGCCAGAGCCCTCCTTCCAGCTCCACTGTGTGGCTGTGGGTAAGTCCAGGGATCTCTGTGAGCCACAGTCTCCTCCTGATACAGAGGGATGGATTGGACAACTCCGAGGGCCCCTTTAGCTCTGACTTTCCCAGGGTTCCAGGGATGGAAGGGCCCGAGGTGTCTAAGAGGCTGTACACATCATTGTTGTGGTGTCAGTGGGCCAGACTGTGAGCCCAGCCCTTGTCGTTAATGCCTGTTGATTCCCACAGGTGGCTCTGAGGAGTCATTTAGGACCCCGAGTAGGCAGAATTAACACCAACTTTATTCATCTGGCAACAAGAGTTTGGTTGGCAATAAATTGCTTCTCCAATGAGAGCATAATCACTTCTCATCAGATGAGTCCTCGCCAGGAGCTGTTCTGAAATCCTTTCCGTGTCTGATGCATACAGCTCTGACTCCGAAGGAAAAAAATGAAAAACAAATGAGATGAAAGAATGATGAATTTGATAAAGGGCAATGATACCTGGGGGCTTTTCCTCCTGCAGAGAAGCTGGGAAGTGGGGGGCGGGTAACAGGTCATTCGAAGAAGTCTGAGGGGGTGCGATCAGCTGCTCCCTCACAGTCTCACTCCTAGGTTGCATGAAAGCGAGTCCCAGAGCCAGTTTCTCCACACACAGACATTTACGCCCTGGCAAAGCAGGCAATCCAGCAGTTCCTACAGCCTGTTCTGTGAGTCCAGGGAAGTCCCAGCTGTCTGTCCTTTTACATCCAACCTCACCCTGCATGTGAGGATCGCTTGAGGTAGACATAACAAAATTCCAGACGTGAGATTTCTGTGTTCTTGTCAACATCAGACAAGCAGAAAGCCTCCTAAACCAGTGGCCAGACCCAGAACCCTGCGTCAGGGTCACAGGTACAGGCTTCCCTGAGTTCTTAGGTCCTACTCAAGCAAATGTCTCTGAAATATTTTCAGCCAGTCCCCAAATCCTGAGCGCCTTTTGTTTCACCAATGAAAGCTTGCTGGGGTCTGAATGTTTGTGTCTCCACCAAATTCATGTGTCGAAATCCTAACCCCCAAGGTGATCATATTATGGGAAGTGGAGCCTTTGGCAGGTGATTAGGTCATGAGGGAAGAGCTTTCATCCATGGAATTAGCACCCTCATAAATAAGATATCAGAGAGCTCCCTTCCCCTTCTGTCATGTGAGGACACGGTGGGGAGAAGACCGTCTCAGAACCAGGAAGCTGGACCTCACCAGGCACTGAACCTGCTGGTGCCTTGATCTTGGACTTCCCAGCCTCTAGGGTGTAAGAAATAAATTTCTGTTGTTTGTAAGCTACTCTGGTTATGGTATTTTGTTACGGCAGCCCAAACATACACATCAGTGTCCACCTCCCTAGTCAATGGGGCCACTATTTTCACCAATAAAGCCCATTTTGACATGTCTTATGCTAGCTTGCGGCCTTAGCTGTTGATTGAAAGACAAATAACAGTGAAATACTTACAACTATTGCTTCTTGTGTGGGCTTCCTCCTGAGTGTGCACAAAAGCTGGTGGCCCTCGGACTGAGGATTCTTGATTAGGGCAGCTGTCCCTAAAATTGAGTTCCTCTCTATGCTGAAATATTTGAAAGTAAAAAAGGACATCATGATAAGACACCATAAATGGGAGACCTTGTGACCCTGCAAGTCGATGCCTTTGGAGAGAGAAAGTAACTTACTAAACCTTCTCTCATACATAGCTTAGAGATTCTGTTACCAGCTGGATTCAAATCCCAACCATGGACCCTGACCTCATCACTAGCTAACCCTCTGACCCTGGCCACAGACAGAGCCACCAAACTCTCCAGAGACATAACCCCAGGAACCAACCACTTCAGCCGCAGAGGAGCCTGGCACATATCTAAAACAGCACGTGATCATAACTATTCAGCCACAAGACGAGCCTTCAAGCCAGCCTGAGTTCCCTTCATAAATTTAGTTTGATTTGAATTTTATGTCAGTCATGTTCTTGAGAGAGAGGTGAATTTTCACCTCCTTAAAAGGCATACCACTAATTCAGGCCTCTGGGAGTTATCTGGTTAGAGGGTAGGAGGGGGGTGTTTACTTCCTGTAAATATACTGCCTAGATTTTTGGCACATTTGAGGATGCAGAGACAGTTTAGCATTTTAAAAAAGCTAAGCTAAAGAATATGTAAAGCATCCTAATAAAAATATAGTTAGAGCCCAGGCGGGAGGAATAATCATTATATTAATGCATCGGGCTTGAATTCCCACAGGCACTTTTTGCTTATGTAAAAATCCTTCCCTCCAGTTACTGGTCTCAGGAAATGGCAATGTATTTCCTTTTTTTTTTTTTTCCGAGAACATTGGGATCTCTGAGTCTGGTTTTTGAAGTTCTATCACAGCTTTTATTTATGAAGCAAGGTGTACTTGCTTCATAAATAAAACAAGGAACAATACTGAGTTTTGGAATCAGACACCCAGAGTTCCCATCACGCCTCTGCCACCAACTAACTATGTGACCTTGGGCTCTTTAACCTCTCTGAGCCTCAGTTTCTACATTAGTAAAGTTGGGCTGCTAAAATCTAACTTATAGGGGGTTATGGGATGATGACACCGGTCAGTGTTTATAAAGTACTTGTCATTTGGCAAATGCTCAGTTAAGGGGCGTCACTAACAGTGCAAGGCCAACCCATCAGAGAGGCTGTATATGGAAAGAACATTAGGAATGCTTCCAGCTGGGTATCATTAGCAGTTCTATTCTGAAGAATAATTATTCGTGACCCTTGGCGGACCTAAGGCCTGGCTGAGTGTGGCTCAGATCTGGGGCACAGTGCTTATAATATTTGGTCATTTTGACCCCTCATTCTGGGTACTGTCACATAAATGCAGAATTGCAGTCATGAAGTGGGAGCCAAAAGGAGAATAAAAGTAGCGCCCCTTGAGTGAAGGGATTGTTGCCTTTATTTCCCATGGTGCTTTCCAAACTTAAACATGCATGTGAATCACCTGGGGATCTTAAGAAGCTGATTCAGAGTCAATAGGTCTGGGATGGGGCCTCAGATTCTGCATTTCTAACAAGCTCTCAGGGAATATCAATGTTGTTGGCCCAATTGCAAAGTTCTAAAGCAGAAGTTCTCAGCCCAGGCTACCCATTATAATCACCTGAGGAGTGATTTTTGTTAAAAAGCACTTTAACAAAAATACTTATTCTCAGGGTCTATCTCAGAGAAATTAATCAGAACCTAGGGAAGGGGAATGGTAGGCAGGGTTTGCGTTGGTCAAAACAACTTTGAGTATTTTCCGTTTTAATTATTGACCAAGGACTGCTGATGGACTGTGATATGGTTTGGCCATCTCCACACCCAAATCTCATCTTGCAGTTCCCATAAATCCCCACATGTCATGGGAGGCACCTGGTGAGAGGTAATTGGATCGTGGGGGCGGTTACCCCCATGCTGCTGTTCTCGTGATAGAGGGTGACTTCTCATGAGATCTGATGGTTTTATAAAAGGCTTTTCCCCCTTTTGCTCTGCACTTCTCCTTGCTGCTGCCCTGTGAAGAAGGATGTGTCTGCTTCTCCTTCCACCACGATTGTAAGTTTACTGAGACCTCCCCAGCCATGCTGAACTGTAAGTCAATTAAACCTCTTTCCTTTATAAGTTACCCAGTGTTAGGTATGTCTTTATTAGCAGCGTGAGAACACACTAATACAGCCTGATTTTGCCCACATCTCTGCATTCAGCCATAAGCATCTGGTATGGAGGCTTCCTTTGGCCCTGAAATGCCATGCTGCAGAGGGGACAGGTAATAGGGTGGCCGTGGTCACAGCAGTAGTCACTCCAGCTCTACCCTGCAGCTGCTGCAGCCCCTTTCCGTTGGTCTGCAACTCCCTCCCATGTGCTGCTGCAGAGACTGCAGAGCCAGATGGCCAACGACAGAGCTGGGCTTGGAGAATTTTACCACCTCACTGTTGTGGGGTCACTGCTCTCTCAAATGAAGAGTGCCTGGGCTTCCTGACCCCCAACCCAATGTGTGGAGCTCCTGGGACAACCAATGAGTCTCTTCTGTGCTGACTGTGCTCACTGCAGCTGGGGCTGGTAGCAGCTATGCCTTCAAGGGTCCCAGCCCAGGGCTCAGTCAGGATGGGACAGGCCAGGCTAAGGGGTTGGAAGGCTAGGGTCTGAAACTAGATGAACTCACAAGCAAGCCAAGTGACTAGAAATGGGGTGGGCTGTAGATGGGTGGGGAGTCCAGGGTTAGCGGTGCCTGGGAGGAGGCAGCAGGACCCCAGTCACAGACTCTGGCAACCATGGCATGACTGTTGGAGGCTGCAAAAGGGGAGGCTGAGGAAAAATAATGCTGGACGGTAGTTCCAGCTCCTCTGGAACGCTGGACAGGGAAGGAAAGCAGCAACTCCAGCGTGGGGGCCAGGAAAGAGACTCTATCCTTGGAACCAACTGCCTACCCTCTGCACAGGCACATGGCCAGGGTACAAGAGACAGGGGAGAAACGGCAAAGAAGAGGTGGCAGAAGGTCAGGAGGATGAGGTGCAAGCCTAGCGATGCTGAGTTCCGCCACCGCCACCACCACCACCACCACCACTACTACTGCTAATGGCCAGTGTACCTCCCTTCTGTGGGCTGAGCCAAAGGCAGTGGTGGTAGTGAGGCAGATGGTGCGGAGGAAATAAAGAGGCCCGTGTCTCATGCCTCCTTCCCTCAACCAGGGATCTTTGAATGACAATAATTTCTTGCCTGGGTCTATCACAAGCCACAGCCAACTTCAAAGCAGGACTCTGGATAGTATGTGGCTTCCTCGGCCTACAGGAGACCTTGTGAAGAAAGTGGGTAACACCTTCTGTATCAAGATTTCTCAGAGAAACAGAACTAATTTCTTCTCTAGTAAACCTGTTTTTGCTCATAAGGCCTCCCAACTGATTAGATGAGGCCCACCCATATTGTCAAAGGCCCCTTTACTCAAAGCCAACTCATTTTAGATGCTAACCATATCCACAAAATTCCTTCACAGCAACATCTAATTTAGTGTTTGATGAAATGACTGGGTGATAGAGCCTAGCCAAGCTGACACAGAACTAACCATCACATCCCCCACTAGGTCCACTCCTGTGGTTGCAGAATGCCAGTGCCTTCAAAGGGGTGTGTGTTTGCCTCTGTGTCTCTACACATAGATGTTCATTTGGTGTCCAGTGGGAACAGGAATAGACTCTCTCTCTCTTGCCTCTACCCTGGTTAAGGTCCTGATCAATCAATGACTGGACCATTGCCACAGTCTCCTAACTGTCCCTTCCAGCCTTTTTTTTTTTTTTTTAACCACAGTTGTTTTTCTCTGCCACACCTACCCTTTAATAAAAAATAAGCTATCAATCCAAACCTTTTATATTATGTTTAGGGGCCATTATCACCTTATTTACAGCAATCTCTGCTCTAACACAAAACAGTCATAGCATTCTCCACCTCAAGCCAGCTGGGCCTTGTAATAGTCACAATTGGCGTTAATCAACCATACCTAGCATTCCTTCACATCTGCACCCACGCCTTTTTTAAAGCTATACTATTAAAGCCAGAGAGCTTTGTAAAAGGCAAATCTAATAGATTACTCTCTGTCTCCCTGTTTAAAGTACTTTGGTTGCCTGTTTTAGCACAACTTCTACCTGTAGGAACTACTCATGCTTCCTGAAAGATCCAGGCTGTATGATGTGTCTGAGCCTTACTCATGCCTCAAATGCTTTCTGTTCATTCATGCCCACTATCCTATCTATCTACTGTCCTTTTTGTCAACTACTGCCCACCCTACAAACATGCACACGTACACACACACACACACACTCAGTCCACATACAAGTGTCCCTGGCGTTAGATCTAGACTTCCTCTATGAAGTCCTTCCTTGCCCCTGTCTTTCCTTTTTTCTCTTTCCTCCCCTCTCCCCACTCACTTCTTCACTCTGGAGTCTGTACATCCTTTCACACAGTGCCTGGTACATTTACTACACTTCCTGATACTTTCCCTCTAATTCCCCTCAGATAATCTGAAACTTAAATTAGAATAGTGCATCACCCTTAGAATGGGTGGGGTCCCTTTAGGGTTGATCAGCATCAGGGGATGAGAAAATCAAAGCAACTGCCTGCATTGATTGAGCACTTACTCCATGACAAGCTTTCTGTGACTATTTCGCTGAATCTTTGCAACTCTGAGAGGTCAGTACTTTTATTTTACCCATTTTGTAGGTGAGAAAACTGAGGCTCAGAAAGGGTAACACAGTGACACAGTAAGGGGTAGAGCCAGCACTTGAACTCAGGCCTCCTGACTCCTAGGCCCACTCTACTACCACAAGGTACACGGTGTGGTTGAACAGTTGGGCTGAAAGCACTTTGTTGAAATTAAATGGCTTCAAATCATAATTTGATTAAAAAGGAACATTTCCACTTTTATCATTTATATGTAATGTTGACACATGAGCTTTTCCTAATTTGCTTTTTACTGAGATATAATTTACATATCATAAATTCATCCCTTTAAAATGTACAACTCAGTGATTTTTAGTATATTCATAAAGCTGTGCAACTATCACTGTTATATAATTTTAGAACATTTCATCACCCCCAAAAGAAGCCTGTACACATTAGCAGTCATTCCCTCTTCTTTCCTTCCCTACTCCCTGGCAATCACCAATCTACTTTCTGTCTGTATGGATTTTCTTATTCTGGACATTTCATACAAATGGAATCATTCTTTGTGTGGTCTTTTGTGTCACTTCTTTCACTCTGCATGATGTTTCAAGGTTTATCCAAGTTGTAGCATATATCAGCATGTCATTCCTTTTCATGGCTGAGTAATATTCCACTGTATACTATAGGCTGACTAACGGCCCTCAAAGATACCCACATCCTTATCCCTGGAACTTGTGACCGTTACCTTATAAGGCAAAAGGAACCTAACCTTGCATATGTGATCAAGTAAGAATTTTGAGACGGGTAGATTTGTCTGGAGTATTCAGGTGGGCCCTAATGTAATCACAAGTATAAGAAAAAGGCAGAAGATAATTTGACTACAGAAGAGGAGAAGGCAATGTGATGATAGAAACAAAATAGGACTGATGTGCTTCAGAGATGAAGGAAGAGGCACCAGCCAAGAAATGCAGACAGTTACTAGAAGCTGAAAACGGCAAGGAAACAGAATCTCCCCTCTAAGCCTCCAGAAGGAACTAAGCCCTGCTGACACCTTGACTCGAGCCGGTGAAACCAATGAAGGACTTCGACCTTCAGAACTGTAAGAGAGTAAATGTGAGTTGTTTAAGCCACTATGTTTCTGGTAATTTGCGACAGTGTTAACAGGGAAGGAGTAATATGAACATCCCACATTTTGTTTATCCATTCATCCACTGATGGACATTTGAATTGCTTCCACTGTTTGGCTATAGTGAAGAATGCTGCTATGAACATTCATGTACAAGTTTTTGTGCAGACGTTTTCCATTCTCTTGGGTATAGATCTGTCTATACAGGAGTGGAATTACCAGGTAATACGGTAACTAACTTGATGAAGTTTGTTCTGCAGACTTTTGTGGCATGAATTTCAAAGAGGGCGGGCTGATGCTTGGGCAGGATGAAGAGGTTTTTGTGCAGGAGCTCTGGGGATGGAAGGCAGCCTCAAAGTTCCAAAGAGCTTTTCGGGAATTTAAGCTGTCGTTTTACACATATGCAGCACTTTCAGCGTGTCAAAGAAATTGGGGCTGCAATTACGTTTTTTTCTGTGTATTTGTTTGAAAATAGAAGCGGATGTGCTCTTTCCTAAAGCTGATACTGAAACAGTGTAGATATGAGTAATTAGGTAAAAATAAACTGATAGGAATTTCAAAGGACAGTCACAACAGAAACTGGTAACGGAAGTGTTCGTCAAACGGATTCAGACATAACAAATATGGCCTGACCTGGCCTGATTCAGACATAACAAATTTATGTGAGCTAGAGCCAGGCACTGGAATGGGCTCTTTCATGTAAGTTTTTAAATTTAATTCTTGCCAGAACCTTATTAGGGAAACATTGCTTTCCTGCATGTGTTAAAACCGAGGATGTCACGGTGGCTACGGAGTGTTTGCCGAAGTCACAGAGCTGCTATGAGATAGTCACAATTCTAACCAGATCTGTCTGAATGGGAATTACTTTTATTTCATTGAAAAAGAGAACATTTTCTTCAAGTTATTTGTTTGGGTTTAGTCATACATATACTGAGAGGTCTCTGGAACTTAACTTTGTCTAGAGCATCTCTGGTTCACTTTTTAGTGGGAAGTCCTTGAAAATGAAATGAGGTAGAGACAAAAGTCTTATACCTCTCCATAGAAACTAGGAGGACAGAGGCATGAAGTGTCTTGTGGTGGTTTTTGTTTTGTGGGCTTGTATTTTTGTTTCTTGAGTACCTGCCAGATGCCAGGCTTCTCACTTGGTCTTTGTAGCATCCTGCTGAGGTAGTTATTATGATCTCCACTTTACAGATTAGGGGAAAGGTATTTGGAAAGGCTGTAACCCTAAAATGACATGACTGGTAAATATTAGAGCCAGGATCTGAGCCTGGGTTTTCTGATTTGAAGTCCCTTGTTATTTTCACCACACAATTATGTCCCTTTTTGGTTTGGAATCTAAAACACAGAAAGAAATAGGATTCTTCTCTCTGGAAAACATTAGGTAATGTTTGGGTAATGTCCATGGTGAGAGATTCAAGTGAACATCTCAGAAGCCTGCGTTGGGAGGCAGGATCTAGACGTGCCAGGCTGGGATGGATCCGAGAGGCTCCTGTGGTCCAATAGTGAAGCTCAGGTCCAGGGAAGGAGCACAGCCTGGGGCCACTGTGGGGATGTGGAAACAGCATGAGGCTGGGACGAAATCCTGCTCCACCACTTACTGCCAGGAGACTTGGGCAAGCGGTTTAATCAGAGGCTTTTTCCCATTTCAAATGGGGATAAGCAGGGCCCTGTGGAAATGAGAAAGAAAAGAAAGTCACCCAGCAGTAGGGATTCTGCAGGCCCTGGCTTTCCCAGGCCACACATCTCTAGAGGGTGAAGCAGAGTATCACCTCCTGGCCTGGGTACCCTCAGGCTGTTCTGAGGCTTATGAGGGTGCTCAGATGCTGGCACTCTCCTTCCAGTCACTGCTGAGGGCTGGGTCCCCACTGGTCAGGGTCACTCGCCCCTTAGGTCACTGACAGGGCCTTCAGGGGAGAGGACATTTGGTCAAAGGGCTTTGCAGAATCTGGAAATCCAGCTCAGCATTTCCTCAGCCTGCAACCCCAGGAGACTTGAACCACAAAAATAACTGCAGTCCCACTGGCGGCTGCTTCCTTGTTGCTAAGCAACCAAATATTTGCTATTAAGTTCCTGTTGATGAAGCTAATTGCAAAGGTTAATTGTCCTCTGAGATGAAAACCGCTCCAGGACTGTATTTAGGAGTTGTTCTCTGAACTTCTGAGAGAACATGATTTCTTGAAAAAGCCTATTTTTAAGATGGTGATGGCATCAGCACTGTTCTTCCTGCTTTGTTCATCCCTTAGTGTGGAAGTTTTTCAAACTTAGTTAGCAAAGGAAATTTTTGTTCAAAGGGATTCCTATATGGAACCTCACTCAGTGTATGGGCAGAGATGACGGGTAGCTAACTTGGAGGGGTAGGTGGAGCCTGGAGCCCCGCCCACTCAGCCCTGCACACTCATAGCCCCGCCCACTGGGAGCCCCTTCATTCACTGGCTTAGGGATAGTGCTTGTTACTTCCTGTTATTAGACTGTGAGGTCCCTGAGAGGTAAAACTGCTTGGTGTACCCTGTGCATAGTATCCAGCATACAGCTGGATGCAGGGCAAGTAAACAGCTAATGCATTTCAAATAAGTGATACCTTATTTGTCATGAACCCAGCCAGGTCAGGTGGATACAGTTAAAATACTTCGATTCAAAGATCAAAAAATCGAGTTCCAACACTGTTCCAGTGACTGGTTTTGGGTCCCTGGTGAAGCAGGTCAGGGACGTGAGAATAGAGGAAATAATGGGTTTCCATCTCACCTCCAGAATTTAACATGCTGTGTGACCTTGGGCAAGTGTCTACACCCCCAAGAGGCTCAGTTTCCTCATCTGTCCACGGGGATGATAAAGCCTACCTTGCTTCTCAGAGTGAAGTACACGGCACAGTCCCTGGCACAGAGCAGGAGCTCCATTAATGGTAGCTATTTTCTTCATTGTTTTCCAACAAGAGGCTAAAGTGGTCATGGGACATCCTGCCTCAGGCAGAAAGGCAACTTCTGATTGAACGCATTGGAGATTCCAAGGAAAGCCATAGCAACAAGAGTCAGGAAACAGTGGGCAAAAAAGGAGGTGGGAAAGGCCCTCTGAACCATCTCTAGCAACTTTTCCATTCCACAAGTGAGGATTTAAGAGGGGTTTTCTTATAAGAAGATGATGGTCCTCTCTTTCAGGAGGCTGTGAGAGGTGCTGGGGTGATAATGTGGAGAGTTGATACTAGTTCTGTCTCAGAGTCACCTGTGGGGACCCCTACACAATTGGCAGCATCACAGAGCTGAGGGGATTCTAAGAATCTGGATGGAGCTCAAAACTCTGACACCTGGGCCCCTGGGGCAGTTGTTCCTTGAGAAGTGGCAGCCATTCAAGTCTGCCACGTTTTCACTCATTTCTTTACTTGGGATTTATTTATTTATTTATTTATTTATTTATTTTTTATTTTTTGCAGCAGGGTCTCACTCTTGTTGCCCAGGCTGGAGTGCAATGGCATGATCTCGGCTCATTGCAACCTCTGCCTTCAGGGTTCAAGTGATTGTCCTGCCTCAGCCTCCCAAGTAGCTGGGATTACAGGTGCTTGCCACCATGCCTGGCTATTTTTTTTGTATTTTTAGTCTCAAAGTCTAATGCAGTGGTTGGCAGACTTTAAAGGGTCAGAGATTCAGTATTTTTAGCTTTGTGAGCCATATAGTCTGTTGCAATTACTCGGCTCTGCCGCTGTCGCTTTAAATGGCCACGGCTGTGTTCCAATTTTTCTTTAAAAATCAAGTTTGGTCCAAAGGCTGTAGTTTGTCAACTACTAGTCTAACGGGAAGGAGAAAATAATAAAGTTCATTACAGTACAGTTCAGTAAGCATCATCATGGAGATGTTACACAGTGTGGCAGGGACCCAGATGAGGGAAAAAATATTTCTCACTTGAAAGAGTTCCTGGAGAAATCAGCTTGGGTGCCTTTGGTAGAGTCATTTTCTATATCTGTTTCTTTGTCTATAGAAAGAACATATTAATGTTACAGAGATCACAACATAAATGTGAAGATGTATGCATTTAACATACTGTCTGGATTATAGTTATATCCATAAGCCAACATAAATGTTAGTAATAATGCGTGTTTCTAAGGGATTTTTATATGCAAGCACTCTCTCATGCACTGTATATATATTATCTCATTTAAAACTCATAATGATTCCATGAGAGATCTATACTCATTCCTTCCATTTTGTATATGAGGAAACTAAGGCACAAAGAGGTTGGATAGTTTGTCTAGTAAGGGCAGAGCCAGGATTCAAAGGCAAGCAGTGACTTCAGAGCCAGAACTCCCTAACTACTATACGTATTGTAAGCACTAATGTTAAATATTTGGCCTTCATCAAATCAGGAAAGAAAATTGCAGGTCAGCAAGCCTGTTTCTGCAGGCAGCAGATCCTGGGCTCTACTGTTTACCCTCTGGTAGGAGAACCTAAGTTAGCTGGATCTGGCAGAGGATGAGTGATGCCCATACCCTGTTACTGTGACACCCAGGGGGTCATTTCAGGCCTGCCTGCCATGTCTTACAATCCTCTGTACCTTTCTGTAAAGGATGTCTCTTTCTCTCTCTCTGTGTCTCTCTCTGTGTCTCTCTCTGTGTCTCTCTCTGTGTCTCTCTCTGTGTCTCTCTCTGTGTCTCTCTCTGTGTCTCTCTCTGTGTCTCTCTCTGTGTCTCTCTGTGTCTCTCTGTGTCTCTCTCTGTCTCTCTCTGTCTCTCTCTGTCTCTCTCTGTCTCTGCGTGTCTCTGCGTGTCTCTGCGTGTCTCTGCGTGTCTCTGCGTGCGTCTCTGCGTGCGTCTCTGCGTGCGTCTCTGCGTGCGTCTCTGCGTGCGTCTCTGCGTGCGTCTCTGCGTGCGTCTCTCTGCGTGCGTCTCTCTGCGTGCGTCTCTCTGCGTGCGTCTCTCTGCGTGCGTCTCTCTGCGTGCGTCTCTCTCTCCCCCCTTCCGCGTGTCTCTCTCTCCCCCCTTCCGCGTGTCTCTCTCTGCCCCCTTCCGCGTGTCTCTCTCTGCCCCCTTCCGCGTGTCTCTCTCTGCCCCCTTCCGCGTGTGTGTCTCTCTGCCCCCTTCCGCGTGTGTGTCTCTCTGCCCCCTTCCGCGTGTGTGTCTCTCTGCCCCCTTCCGCGTGTGTGTCTCTCTGCCCCCTTCCGCGTGTGTGTCTCTCTCTGCCCCCTTCCGCGTGTGTGTCTCTCTCTGCCCCCTTCCGCGTGTGTGTCTCTCTCTGCCCCCTTCCGCGTGTGTGTCTCTCTCTGCCCCCTTCCGCGTGTGTGTCTCTCTCTGCCCCCTTCCGCGTGTGTGTCTCTCTCTGCCCCCTTCCGCGTGTGTGTCTCTCTCTGCCCCCTTCCGCGTGTGTGTCTCTCTCTGCCCCCTTCCGCGTGTGTGTCTCTCTCTGCCCCCTTCCGCGTGTGTGTCTCTCTCTGCCCCCTTCCGCGTGTGTGTCTCTCTCTGCCCCCTTCCGCGTGTGTGTCTCTCTCTGCCCCCTTCCGCGTGTGTGTCTCTCTCTGCCCCCTTCCGCGTGTGTGTCTCTCTCTGCCCCCTTCCGCGTGTGTGTCTCTCTCTGCCCCCTTCCGCGTGTGTGTCTCTCTCTGCCCCCTTCCGCGTGTGTGTCTCTCTCTGCCCCCTTCCGCGTGTGTGTCTCTCTCTGCCCCCTTCCGCGTGTGTCTCTCTCTGCCCCCTTCCGCGTGTGTGTCTCTCTCTGCCCCCTTCCGCGTGTGTGTCTCTCTCTGCCCCCTTCCGTGTGTCTTTCTCTCTCCCCCCCCGTGTGTCTCTCTCTCTCCCCCCCCGTGTGTGTCTCTCTCTCCCCCCCCGTGTGTGTCTCTCTCTCCCCCCCGTGTGTGTCTCTCTCTCCCCCCCCGTGTGTGTCTCTCTCTCCCCCCCCCGTGTGTGTCTCTCTCTCCCCCCCCGTGTGTGTCTCTCTCTCTCTCCCCCCGTGTGTGTCTCTCTCTCTCCCCCCCCGTGTGTGTCTCTCTCTCCCCCCCCGTGTGTGTCTCTCTCTCCCCCCTTCCGTGTGTGTCTCTCTCTCCCCCCTTCCGTGTGTGTCTCTCTCTCCCCCCTTCCGTGTGTGTCTCTCTCTCCCCGCTTCCGTGTGTGTCTCTCTCTCCCCGCTTCCGTGTGTCTCTCTCTCCCCCGTTCCGTGTGTCTCTCTCTCTCCCCCGTTCCGTGTGTCTCTCTCTCTCCCCCCGTTCCGTGTGTCTCTCTCTCTCCCCCACTTCCGTGTGTCTCTCTCTCTCCCCCCCTTCCGTGTGTCTCTCTCTCTCCCCCTTCCGTGTGTCTCTCTCTCTCCCCCTTCCGTGTGTCTCTCTCTCTCCCCCTTCCGTGTGTCTCTCTCTCTCCCCCTTCCGTGTGTCTCTCTCTCTCCCCCCTTCCGTGTGTCTGTCTCTCTCTCTCCCCCCCTCCGTGTGTCTCTCTCTCTCCCCCCCTCCGTGTGTCTCTCTCTCTCCCCCCCTCCGTGTGTCTCTCTCTCTCCCCCCCTCCGTGTGTCTCTCTCTCTCCCCCCCTCCGTGTGTCTCTCTCTCTCCCCCCCTCCGTGTGTCTCTCTCTCTCCCCCCCTCCGTGTGTCTCTCTCTCTCCCCCCCTCCGTGTGTCTCTCTCTCCCCCCCTCCGTGTGTCTCTCTCTCTCCCCCCCTCCGTGTGTCTCTCTCTCTCCCCCCCTCCGTGTGTCTCTCTCTCCCCCCTCCGTGTGTGTCTCTCTCTCCCCCCTCCGTGTGTGTCTCTCTCTCCCCCCTCCGTGTGTGTCTCTCTCTCCCCCCTCCGTGTGTGTCTCTCTCTCCCCGCTTCCGTGTGTCTCTCTCTCCCCCGTTCCGTGTGTCTCTCTCTCTCCCCCGTTCCGTGTGTCTCTCTCTCTCCCCCCCTCCGTGTGTCTCTCTCTCCCCCCCTTCCGTGTGTCTCTCTCTCCCCCCTCCGTGTGTCTCTCTCTCTCCCCCCCTCCGTGTGTCTCTGTCTCTCTCTCTCCCCCCCTCCGTGTGTCTCTGTCTCTCCCCCCCCGTGTGTCTCTGTCTCTCCCCCCCTCCGTGTGTCTCTCTCTCTCCCCCCCTCCGTGTGTCTCTCTCTCTCCCCCCCTCCGTGTGTCTCTCTCTCTCCCCCCCTCCGTGTGTCTCTCTCTCTCCCCCCCTCCGTGTGTCTCTCTCTCTCCCCCCCTCCGTGTGTCTCTCTCTCTCCCCCCCTCCGTGTGTCTCTCTCTCTCCCCCCCTCCGTGTGTGTCTCTCTCTCCCCCCCTCCGTGTGTGTCTCTCTCTCCCCCCCTCCGTGTGTGTCTCTCTCTCCCCCCCTCCGTGTGTGTCTCTCTCTCCCCGCTTCCGTGTGTCTCTCTCTCCCCCGTTCCGTGTGTCTCTCTCTCTCCCCCGTTCCGTGTGTGTCTGTCTCTCCCCCCCTCCGTGTGTGTCTGTCTCTCCCCCCCTCCGTGTGTGTCTGTCTCTCCCCCCCTCCGTGTGTGTCTGTCTCTCCCCCCCCCGTGTGTGTCTGTCTCTCCCCCCCCTCCGTGTGTGTCTGTCTCTCCCCCCCCCTCCGTGTGTGTCTGTCTCTCCCCCCCCCTCCGTGTGTGTCTGTCTCTCCTCCCCCTCCGTGTGTGTCTGTCTCTCCCCCCCCTCCGTGTGTGTCTGTCTCTCCCCCCCCCGTGTGTGTCTGTCTCTCCCCCCCCTCCGTGTGTGTCTGTCTCTCCCCCCCCGTGTGTCTGTCTCTCCCCCCCCGTGTGTGTCTGTCTCTCCCCCCCCGTGTGTGTCTGTCTCTCCCCCCCCGTGTGTGTCTGTCTCTCCCCCCCCGTGTGTGTCTGTCTCTCCCCCCCCGTGTGTGTCTGTCTCTCCCCCCCCGTGTGTGTCTGTCTCTCCCCCCCCGTGTGTGTCTGTCTCTCCCCCCCCGTGTGTGTCTGTCTCTCCCCCCCCGTGTGTGTCTGTCTCTCCCCCCCCGTGTGTGTCTGTCTCTCCCCCCCCGTGTGTCTCTCCCCCCCCGTGTGTCTCTCCCCCCCGTGTGTCTCTCCCCGTCTCTGTGTCTCTCCCCGTCTCTGTGTCTCTCCCCGTCTCTGTGTCTCTCCCCGTCTCTGTGTCTCTCCCCGTCTCTGTGTCTCTCCCCGTCTCTGTGTCTCTCCCCGTCTCTGTGTCTCTCCCCGTCTCTGTGTCTCTCCCCGTCTCTGTGTCTCTCCCCGTCTCTGTGTCTCTCCCCGTCTCTGTGTCTCTCCCCGTCTCTGTGTCTCTCCCCGTCTCTGTGTCTCTCCCCGTCTCTGTGTCTCTCCCCGTCTCTGTGTCTCTCTCCCCCTCCGTCTCTGTGTCTCTCTCCCCCTCCGTCTCTGTGTCTCTCCCCCTCCGTCTCTGTGTCTCTCTCTCTCCGTCTCTGTGTCTCTCTCTCTCCGTCTCTGTGTCTCTCTCTCTCCGTCTGTGTGTCTCTCTCTCTCCGTCTCTGTGTCTCTCTCTCCGTCTCTGTGTCTCTCTCTCTCCGTCTCTGTGTCTCTCTCTCTCCGTCTGTGTGTCTCTCTCTCTCCGTCTGTGTGTCTCTCTCTCTCCGTCTGTGTGTCTCTCTCTCTCCGTCTCTGCGTCTCTCTCTCTCCGTCTCTGCGTCTCTCTCTCTCCGTCTCTGCGTCTCTCTCTCTCCGTCTCTGCGTCTCTCTCTCTCCGTCTCTGCGTCTCTCTCTCTCCGTCTCTGCGTCTCTCTCTCTCCGTCTCTGCGTCTCTCTCTCTCCGTCTCTGCGTCTCTCTCTCCGTCTCTGCGTGTGTCTCTCCGTCTCTGCGTGTGTCTCTGCGTGTCTCTCTCTCTCTGCGTCTCTCTCTCTCTGCGTGTCTCTCTCTCTCTGCGTGTCTCTCTCTCTCTGCGTGTCTCTCTCTCTCTGCGTGTCTCTCTCTCTCTGCGTGTCTCTCTCTCTCTGCGTGTCTCTCTCTCTCTGCGTGTCTCTCTCTCTCTGCGTGTCTCTCTCTCTCTGCGTGTCTCTCTCTCTGCGTGTCTCTCTCTCTCTGCGTGTCTCTCTCTCTCTGCGTGTCTCTCTCTCTCTGCGTGTCTCTCTCTCTCTGCGTGTCTCTCTCTGCGTGTCTCTCTCTCTCTGCGTGTCTCTCTCTCTCTGCGTGTCTCTCTCTCTCTGCGTGTCTCTCTCTCTCTGCGTGTCTCTCTCTCTCTGCGTGTCTCTCTCTCTCTGCCTGTCTCTCTGCGTGTCTCTCTCTGCGTGTCTCTCTCTCTGCGTGTCTCTCTCTCTGCGTGTCTCTCTCTCTGCGTGTCTCTCTCTCTGCGTGTCTCTCTCTCTGCGTGTCTCTCTCTCTGCGTGTCTCTCTCTCTGCGTGTCTCTCTCTCTGCGTGTCTCTCTCTCTGCGTGTGTCTCTCTGCGTGTCTCTCTCTCTGCGTGTCTCTCTCTCTGCGTGTCTCTCTCTCTGCGTGTCTCTCTCTCTGCGTGTCTCTCTCTCTGCGTGTCTCTCTCTCTGCGTGTCTCTCTCTCTGCGTGTCTCTCTCTCTGCGTGTCTCTCTCTCTGCGTGTCTCTCTCTCTGCGTGTCTCTCTCTCTGCGTGTCTCTCTCTCTGCGTGTCTCTCTCTCTGCGTGTCTCTCTCTCTGCGTGTCTCTCTCTCTGCGTGTCTCTCTCTCTCTGCGTGTCTCTCTCTCTCTGCGTGTCTCTCTCTCTCTGCGTCTCTCTCTCTCTGCGTCTCTCTCTCTCTGCGTCTCTCTCTCTCTGCGTCTCTCTCTCTCTGCGTCTCTCTCTCTCTGCGTCTCTCTCTCTCTGCGTCTCTCTCTCTCTGCGTCTCTCTCTCTCTGCGTCTCTCTCTCTCTCTGCGTGTCTCTCTCTCTCTGCGTGTCTCTCTCTCTCTGCGTGTCTCTCTCTCTCTGCGTGTCTCTCTCTCTCTGCGTGTCTCTCTCTCTCTGCGTGTCTCTCTCTCTCTGCGTGTCTCTCTCTCTCTGCGTGTCTCTCTCTCTCTGCGTGTCTCTCTCTCTCTGCGTGTCTCTCTCTCTCTGCGTGTCTCTCTCTCTCTGCGTGTCTCTCTCTCTCTGCGTGTCTCTCTCTCTCTGCGTGTCTCTCTCTCTCTGCGTGTCTCTCTCTCTCTGCGTGTCTCTCTCTCTCTGCGTGTCTCTCTCTGCGTGTCTCTCTCTCTCTGCGTGTCTCTCTCTCTCTGCGTGTCTCTCTCTCTCTGCGTGTCTCTCTCTCTCTCTGCGTGTCTCTCTCTCTCTCTGCGTGTCTCTCTCTCTCTCTGCGTGTCTCTCTCTCTCTCTGCGTGTCTCTCTCTCTCTCTGCGTGTCTCTCTCTCTGCGTGTCTCTCTCTCTGCGTGTCTCTCTCTCTGCGTGTCTCTCTCTCTGCGTGTCTCTCTCTCTGCGTGTCTCTCTCTCTGCGTGTCTCTCTCTCTGCGTGTCTCTCTCTCTGCGTGTCTCTCTCTCTGCGTGTCTCTCTCTGCGTGTCTCTCTCTGCGTGTCTCTCTCTCTGCGTGTCTCTCTCTCTGCGTGTCTCTCTCTCTGCGTGTCTCTCTCTCTCTGCGTGTCTCTCTCTCTCTGCGTGTCTCTCTCTCTCTGCGTGTGTCTCTCTCTGCGTGTCTCTCTCTGCGTGTCTCTCTCTGCGTGTCTCTCTCTGCGTGTCTCTCTCTCTCTGCGTGTCTCTCTCTCTCTGCGTGTCTCTCTCTCTCTGCGTGTCTCTCTCTCTCTGCGTGTCTCTCTCTCTCTGCGTGTCTCTCTCTGCGTGTCTCTCTCTGCGTGTCTCTCTCTGCGTGTCTCTCTCTCTCTGCGTGTCTCTCTCTCTCTCTGCGTGTCTCTCTCTCTCTCTGCGTGTCTCTCTCTCTCTCTGCGTGTCTCTCTCTCTCTCTGCGTGTCTCTCTCTCTCTCTGCGTGTCTCTCTCTCTCTCTGCGTGTCTCTCTCTCTCTCTGCGTGTCTCTCTCTCTGCGTGTCTCTCTCTCTGCGTGTCTCTCTCTCTGCGTGTCTCTCTCTCTCTGCGTGTCTCTCTCTGCGTGTCTCTCTCTGCGTGTCTCTCTCTCTCTGCGTGTCTCTCTCTCTCTGCGTGTCTCTCTCTCTCTGCGTGTCTCTCTCTCTCTGCGTGTCTCTCTCTCTCTCTGCGTGTCTCTCTCTGCGTGTCTCTCTCTGCGTGTCTCTCTCTCTCTGCGTGTCTCTCTCTCTCTGCGTGTCTCTCTCTCTCTGCGTGTCTCTCTGCGTGTCTCTCTCTCTGCGTGTGTCTCTCTGCGTGTGTCTCTCTGCGTGTCTCTCTCTCTGCGTGTCTCTCTCTCTGCGTGTCTCTCTCTCTGCGTGTCTCTCTCTCTGCGTGTCTCTCTCTCTGCGTGTCTCTCTCTCTGCGTGTCTCTCTCTCTGCGTGTCTCTCTCTCTGCGTGTCTCTCTGCGTGTCTCTCTCTCTCTGCGTGTCTCTCTCTCTCTGCGTGTCTCTCTCTCTCTGCGTGTCTCTCTCTCTCTGCGTGTCTCTCTCTCTCTGCGTGTCTCTCTCTCTCTGCGTGTCTCTCTCTCTCTGCGTGTCTCTCTCTCTCTGCGTGTCTCTCTCTCTCTGCGTGTCTCTCTCTCTCTGCGTGTCTCTCTCTCTCTGCGTGTCTCTCTCTCTCTGCGTGTCTCTCTCTCTCTGCGTGTCTCTCTCTCTGCGTGTCTCTCTCTCTCTGCGTGTCTCTCTCTCTCTGCGTGTGTCTCTCTCTCTGCGTGTGTCTCTCTCTCTGCGTGTGTCTCTCTCTCTGCGTGTGTCTCTCTCTCTCTCTGCGTGTGTCTCTCTCTCTCTCTGCGTGTGTCTCTCTGCGTGTGTCTCTCTGCGTGTGTCTCTCTGCGTGTGTCTCTCTCTCTCTGCGTGTGTCTCTCTCTGCGTGTCTCTCTCTGCGTGTGTCTCTCTCTGCGTGTGTCTCTCTCTGCGTGTCTCTGCGTGTGTCTCTCTCTGCGTGTGTCTCTCTCTGCGTGTCTCTCTCTGCGTGTGTCTCTCTGTGTGTGTCTCTCTCTCTCTGCGTGTGTCTCTCTCTCTGCGTGTGTCTCTCTCTCTCTGCGTGTGTCTCTCTCTGCGTGTGTCTCTCTCTGCGTGTGTCTCTCTCTGCGTGTGTCTCTCTCTGCGTGTGTCTCTCTCTGCGTGTGTCTCTCTCTGCGTGTGTCTCTCTCTGCGTGTGTCTCTCTCTGCGTGTGTCTCTCTCTGCGTGTGTCTCTCTCTGCGTGTGTCTCTCTCTGCGTGTGTCTCTCTCTGCGTGTCTCTCTCTGCGTGTCTCTCTCTGCGTGTCTCTCTCTGCGTGTCTCTCTCTCTCTCTCTGCGTGTGTCTCTCTCTCTCTCTCTGCGTGTGTCTCTCTCTCTCTCTGCGTGTCTCTCTCTCTCTCTGCGTGTGTCTCTCTGCGTGTGTGTCTCTCTCTCTCTGCGTGTGTCTCTCTCTGCGTGTGTCTCTCTCTGCGTGTGTCTCTCTCTGTGTGTGTCTCTCTCTGTGTGTGTCTCTCTCTCTGTGTGTGTCTCTCTCTGCGTGTGTCTCTCTCTGCGTGTCTCTCTCTCTCTCTGCGTGTGTCTCTCTCTCTGCGTGTGTCTCTCTCTGCGTGTGTCTCTCTCTCTGCGTGTGTCTCTCTCTCTCTGCGTGTGTCTCTCTCTCTCTGCGTGTGTCTCTCTCTCTCTGCGTGTGTCTCTCTGCGTGTGTGTCTCTCTCTCTGCGTGTGTCTCTCTCTGCGTGTGTCTCTCTCTCTCTGCGTGTGTCTCTCTCTGCGTGTGTCTCTCTGCGTGTGTCTCTCTCTGCGTGTGTCTCTCTGCGTGTGTCTCTCTGCGTGTGTCTCTCTCTGCGTGTGTCTCTCTCTGCGTGTGTCTCTCTCTGCGTGTGTCTCTCTCTGCGTGTGTCTCTCTCTGCGTGTGTCTCTCTCTGCGTGTGTCTCTCTCTGCGTGTGTCTCTCTCTGCGTGTGTGTCTCTCTCTGCGTGTGTCTCTCTCTGCGTGTGTGTCTCTCTCTGCGTGTGTCTCTCTCTCTGCGTGTGTCTCTCTCTCTCTGCGTGTGTCTCTCTCTCTCTGCGTGTGTCTCTCTCTCTCTGCGTGTGTCTCTCTCTCTGCGTGTGTCTCTCTGCGTGTGTCTCTCTCTCTCTGCGTGTGTCTCTCTCTCTGCGTGTGTCTCTCTCTCTGCGTGTGTCTCTCTCTGCGTGTGTCTCTCTCTCTCTCTCTGCGTGTGTCTCTCTCTGCGTGTGTCTCTCTCTGCGTGTGTCTCTCTCTGCGTGTGTCTCTCTCTGCGTGTGTCTCTCTGCGTGTGTCTCTCTCTGCGTGTGTCTCTCTCTGCGTGTGTCTCTCTCTGCGTGTGTCTCTCTCTCTCTCTGCGTGTGTCTCTCTCTCTCTGCGTGTGTCTCTCTCTCTCTGCGTGTGTCTCTCTCTCTCTGCGTGTGTCTCTCTGCGTGTGTCTCTCTCTCTCTGCGTGTGTCTCTCTCTCTCTGCGTGTGTCTCTCTCTCTCTGCGTGTGTCTCTCTCTCTCTGCGTGTGTCTCTCTCTCTCTGCGTGTGTCTCTCTCTCTCTGCGTGTGTCTCTCTCTCTGCGTGTGTCTCTCTCTCTGCGTGTGTCTCTCTCTCTCTGCGTGTGTCTCTCTGCGTGTGTGTCTCTCTCTCTGCGTGTGTCTCTCTCTGCGTGTGTCTCTCTCTCTCTGCGTGTGTCTCTCTCTGCGTGTGTCTCTCTGCGTGTGTCTCTCTGCGTGTGTCTCTCTCTGCGTGTGTCTCTCTGCGTGTGTCTCTCTGCGTGTGTCTCTCTCTGCGTGTGTCTCTCTCTGCGTGTGTCTCTCTCTGCGTGTGTCTCTCTCTGCGTGTGTCTCTCTCTCTGCGTGTGTCTCTCTCTCTCTGCGTGTGTCTCTCTCTCTCTGCGTGTGTCTCTCTCTCTCTGCGTGTGTCTCTCTCTCTCTGCGTGTGTCTCTCTCTCTCTGCGTGTGTCTCTCTCTCTCTGCGTGTGTCTCTCTCTCTGCGTGTGTCTCTCTCTCTGCGTGTGTCTCTCTGCGTGTGTCTCTCTCTCTCTGCGTGTGTCTCTCTCTCTGCGTGTGTCTCTCTCTGCGTGTGTCTCTCTCTGCGTGTGTCTCTCTCTGCGTGTGTCTCTCTCTGCGTGTGTCTCTCTCTGCGTGTCTCTCTCTCTGCGTGTCTCTCTCTCTGCGTGTCTCTCTCTCTGCGTGTCTCTCTCTCTGCGTGTCTCTCTCTGCGTGTCTCTCTCTCTCTGCGTGTCTCTCTCTCTCTGCGTGTCTCTCTCTCTCTGCGTGTCTCTCTCTGCGTGTCTCTCTCTCTCTGCGTGTCTCTCTCTCTCTGCGTGTCTCTCTCTCTCTGCGTGTCTCTCTCTCTCTGCGTGTCTCTCTCTCTCTGCGTGTCTCTCTCTCTCTGCGTGTCTCTCTCTCTCTGCGTGTCTCTCTCTCTCTGCGTGTCTCTCTCTCTCTGCGTGTCTCTCTCTCTCTGCGTGTCTCTCTCTCTCTCTCTGCGTGTCTCTCTCTCTCTCTCTGCGTGTCTCTCTCTCTCTCTCTGCGTGTCTCTCTCTCTCTCTCTGCGTGTCTCTCTCTCTCTGCGTGTCTCTCTCTCTCTGCGTGTCTCTCTCTCTCTGCGTGTCTCTCTCTCTGCGTGTCTCTCTCTCTGCGTGTCTCTCTCTCTGCGTGTGTCTCTCTGCGTGTGTCTCTCTGCGTGTGTCTCTCTGCGTGTGTCTCTCTGCGTGTGTCTCTCTGCGTGTGTCTCTCTCTCTGCGTGTGTCTCTCTCTCTGCGTGTGTCTCTCTCTCTGCGTGTGTCTCTCTCTCTGCGTGTGTCTCTCTCTCTCTCTGCGTGTGTCTCTCTGCGTGTGTCTCTCTGCGTGTGTCTCTCTGCGTGTGTCTCTCTGCGTGTGTCTCTCTCTGCGTGTCTCTCTCTGCGTGTGTCTCTCTCTGCGTGTGTCTCTCTGCGTGTCTCTCTCTGCGTGTGTCTCTCTCTGCGTGTGTCTCTCTCTGCGTGTCTCTCTCTGCGTGTGTCTCTCTGTGTGTGTCTCTCTCTCTCTGCGTGTGTCTCTCTCTCTCTGCGTGTGTCTCTCTCTGCGTGTGTCTCTCTCTGCGTGTGTCTCTCTCTGCGTGTGTCTCTCTCTGCGTGTGTCTCTCTGCGTGTGTCTCTCTCTGCGTGTGTCTCTCTCTGCGTGTGTCTCTCTCTGCGTGTGTCTCTCTCTGCGTGTGTCTCTCTCTGCGTGTGTCTCTCTCTGCGTGTGTCTCTCTCTGCGTGTGTCTCTCTCTGCGTGTGTCTCTCTCTGCGTGTCTCTCTCTGCGTGTCTCTCTCTGCGTGTCTCTCTCTGCGTGTCTCTCTCTGCGTGTCTCTCTCTGCGTGTCTCTCTCTGCGTGTCTCTCTCTCTCTCTCTGCGTGTGTCTCTCTCTCTCTCTCTGCGTGTGTCTCTCTCTCTCTCTGCGTGTGTCTCTCTCTCTCTCTGCGTGTGTCTCTCTGCGTGTGTGTCTCTCTCTCTCTGCGTGTGTATCTCTTTGCGTGTGTCTCTCTCTGCGTGTGTCTCTCTCTGTGTGTGTCTCTCTCTCTGTGTGTGTCTCTCTCTGCGTGTGTCTCTCTCTGCGTGTCTCTCTCTCTCTCTGCGTGTGTCTCTCTCTCTGCGTGTGTCTCTCTCTGCGTGTGTCTCTCTCTCTGCGTGTGTCTCTCTCTCTCTGCGTGTGTCTCTCTCTCTCTGCGTGTGTCTCTCTGCGTGTGTGTCTCTCTCTCTGCGTGTGTCTCTCTGCGTGTGTCTCTCTCTGCGTGTGTCTCTCTCTCTCTGCGTGTGTCTCTCTCTGCGTGTGTCTCTCTGCGTGTGTCTCTCTCTGCGTGTCTCTCTCTGCGTGTGTCTCTCTGCGTGTGTCTCTCTCTGCGTGTGTCTCTCTCTGCGTGTGTCTCTCTCTGCGTGTGTCTCTCTCTGCGTGTGTCTCTCTCTGCGTGTGTCTCTCTCTGCGTGTGTCTCTCTCTGCGTGTGTCTCTCTCTGCGTGTGTCTCTCTCTGCGTGTGTCTCTCTCTGCGTGTGTCTCTCTCTGCGTGTGTCTCTCTCTCTCTGCGTGTGTCTCTCTCTCTCTGCGTGTGTCTCTCTCTGCGTGTGTCTCTCTCTCTCTGCGTGTGTCTCTCTCTCTCTGCGTGTGTCTCTCTCTCTGCGTGTGTCTCTCTGCGTGTGTCTCTCTGCGTGTGTCTCTCTGCGTGTGTCTCTCTCTCTCTGCGTGTGTCTCTCTCTCTGCGTGTGTCTCTCTCTGCGTGTGTCTCTCTCTCTCTCTCTGCGTGTGTCTCTCTCTGCGTGTGTCTCTCTCTGCGTGTGTCTCTCTCTGCGTGTGTCTCTCTCTGCGTGTGTCTCTCTCTGCGTGTGTCTCTCTCTGCGTGTGTCTCTCTCTGCGTGTCTCTCTCTGCGTGTGTCTCTCTGCGTGTGTCTCTCTCTGCGTGTGTCTCTCTGCGTGTGTCTCTCTCTGCGTGTGTCTCTCTCTGCGTGTGTCTCTCTCTCTCTCTGCGTGTGTCTCTCTCTCTCTGCGTGTGTCTCTCTCTCTCTGCGTGTGTCTCTCTCTGCGTGTGTCTCTCTGCGTGTGTCTCTCTCTCTCTGCGTGTCTCTCTCTCTCTGCGTGTCTCTCTCTCTGCGTGTCTCTCTCTCTCTGCGTGTCTCTCTCTCTCTGCGTGTGTCTCTCTCTCTGCGTGTGTCTCTCTCTCTGCGTGTGTCTCTCTCTCTGCGTGTGTCTCTCTCTCTCTCTGCGTGTGTCTCTCTCTCTCTCTGCGTGTGTCTCTCTGCGTGTGTCTCTCTGCGTGTGTCTCTCTGCGTGTGTCTCTCTCTCTCTGCGTGTGTCTCTCTCTGCGTGTCTCTCTCTGCGTGTGTCTCTCTCTGCGTGTGTCTCTCTCTGCGTGTCTCTGCGTGTGTCTCTCTCTGCGTGTGTCTCTCTCTGCGTGTCTCTCTCTGCGTGTGTCTCTCTGTGTGTGTCTCTCTCTCTCTGCGTGTGTCTCTCTCTCTGCGTGTGTCTCTCTCTCTCTGCGTGTGTCTCTCTCTGCGTGTGTCTCTCTCTGCGTGTGTCTCTCTCTGCGTGTGTCTCTCTCTGCGTGTGTCTCTCTCTGCGTGTGTCTCTCTCTGCGTGTGTCTCTCTCTGCGTGTGTCTCTCTCTGCGTGTGTCTCTCTCTGCGTGTGTCTCTCTCTGCGTGTGTCTCTCTCTGCGTGTGTCTCTCTCTGCGTGTCTCTCTCTGCGTGTCTCTCTCTGCGTGTCTCTCTCTGCGTGTCTCTCTCTCTCTCTCTGCGTGTGTCTCTCTCTCTCTCTCTGCGTGTGTCTCTCTCTCTCTCTGCGTGTCTCTCTCTCTCTCTGCGTGTGTCTCTCTGCGTGTGTGTCTCTCTCTCTCTGCGTGTGTCTCTCTCTGCGTGTGTCTCTCTCTGCGTGTGTCTCTCTCTGTGTGTGTCTCTCTCTGTGTGTGTCTCTCTCTCTGTGTGTGTCTCTCTCTGCGTGTGTCTCTCTCTGCGTGTCTCTCTCTCTCTCTGCGTGTGTCTCTCTCTCTGCGTGTGTCTCTCTCTGCGTGTGTCTCTCTCTCTGCGTGTGTCTCTCTCTCTCTGCGTGTGTCTCTCTCTCTCTGCGTGTGTCTCTCTCTCTCTGCGTGTGTCTCTCTGCGTGTGTGTCTCTCTCTCTGCGTGTGTCTCTCTCTGCGTGTGTCTCTCTCTCTCTGCGTGTGTCTCTCTCTGCGTGTGTCTCTCTGCGTGTGTCTCTCTCTGCGTGTGTCTCTCTGCGTGTGTCTCTCTGCGTGTGTCTCTCTCTGCGT
Source organism: Gorilla gorilla gorilla (assembly GCF_029281585.2). Classification (NCBI taxonomy): domain Eukaryota; kingdom Metazoa; phylum Chordata; class Mammalia; order Primates; family Hominidae; genus Gorilla; species Gorilla gorilla. The sequence continues at coordinate 17,652,408 of NC_073233.2, forward strand.
GTGTCTCTCTCTGCGTGTGTCTCTCTCTGCGTGTGTCTCTCTCTGCGTGTGTCTCTCTCTGCGTGTGTCTCTCTCTGCGTGTGTCTCTCTCTGCGTGTGTCTCTCTCTGCGTGTGTGTCTCTCTCTGCGTGTGTCTCTCTCTGCGTGTGTGTCTCTCTCTGCGTGTGTCTCTCTCTCTGCGTGTGTCTCTCTCTCTCTGCGTGTGTCTCTCTCTCTCTGCGTGTGTCTCTCTCTCTCTGCGTGTGTCTCTCTCTCTGCGTGTGTCTCTCTGCGTGTGTCTCTCTCTCTCTGCGTGTGTCTCTCTCTCTGCGTGTGTCTCTCTCTCTGCGTGTGTCTCTCTCTGCGTGTGTCTCTCTCTCTCTCTCTGCGTGTGTCTCTCTCTGCGTGTGTCTCTCTCTGCGTGTGTCTCTCTCTGCGTGTGTCTCTCTCTGCGTGTGTCTCTCTGCGTGTGTCTCTCTCTGCGTGTGTCTCTCTCTGCGTGTGTCTCTCTCTGCGTGTGTCTCTCTCTCTCTCTGCGTGTGTCTCTCTCTCTCTGCGTGTGTCTCTCTCTCTCTGCGTGTGTCTCTCTCTCTCTGCGTGTGTCTCTCTGCGTGTGTCTCTCTCTCTCTGCGTGTGTCTCTCTCTCTCTGCGTGTGTCTCTCTCTCTCTGCGTGTGTCTCTCTCTCTCTGCGTGTGTCTCTCTCTCTCTGCGTGTGTCTCTCTCTCTCTGCGTGTGTCTCTCTCTCTGCGTGTGTCTCTCTCTCTGCGTGTGTCTCTCTCTCTCTGCGTGTGTCTCTCTGCGTGTGTGTCTCTCTCTCTGCGTGTGTCTCTCTCTGCGTGTGTCTCTCTCTCTCTGCGTGTGTCTCTCTCTGCGTGTGTCTCTCTGCGTGTGTCTCTCTGCGTGTGTCTCTCTCTGCGTGTGTCTCTCTGCGTGTGTCTCTCTGCGTGTGTCTCTCTCTGCGTGTGTCTCTCTCTGCGTGTGTCTCTCTCTGCGTGTGTCTCTCTCTGCGTGTGTCTCTCTCTCTGCGTGTGTCTCTCTCTCTCTGCGTGTGTCTCTCTCTCTCTGCGTGTGTCTCTCTCTCTCTGCGTGTGTCTCTCTCTCTCTGCGTGTGTCTCTCTCTCTCTGCGTGTGTCTCTCTCTCTCTGCGTGTGTCTCTCTCTCTGCGTGTGTCTCTCTCTCTGCGTGTGTCTCTCTGCGTGTGTCTCTCTCTCTCTGCGTGTGTCTCTCTCTCTGCGTGTGTCTCTCTCTGCGTGTGTCTCTCTCTGCGTGTGTCTCTCTCTGCGTGTGTCTCTCTCTGCGTGTGTCTCTCTCTGCGTGTCTCTCTCTCTGCGTGTCTCTCTCTCTGCGTGTCTCTCTCTCTGCGTGTCTCTCTCTCTGCGTGTCTCTCTCTGCGTGTCTCTCTCTCTCTGCGTGTCTCTCTCTCTCTGCGTGTCTCTCTCTCTCTGCGTGTCTCTCTCTGCGTGTCTCTCTCTCTCTGCGTGTCTCTCTCTCTCTGCGTGTCTCTCTCTCTCTGCGTGTCTCTCTCTCTCTGCGTGTCTCTCTCTCTCTGCGTGTCTCTCTCTCTCTGCGTGTCTCTCTCTCTCTGCGTGTCTCTCTCTCTCTGCGTGTCTCTCTCTCTCTGCGTGTCTCTCTCTCTCTGCGTGTCTCTCTCTCTCTCTCTGCGTGTCTCTCTCTCTCTCTCTGCGTGTCTCTCTCTCTCTCTCTGCGTGTCTCTCTCTCTCTCTCTGCGTGTCTCTCTCTCTCTGCGTGTCTCTCTCTCTCTGCGTGTCTCTCTCTCTCTGCGTGTCTCTCTCTCTGCGTGTCTCTCTCTCTGCGTGTCTCTCTCTCTGCGTGTGTCTCTCTGCGTGTGTCTCTCTGCGTGTGTCTCTCTGCGTGTGTCTCTCTGCGTGTGTCTCTCTGCGTGTGTCTCTCTCTCTGCGTGTGTCTCTCTCTCTGCGTGTGTCTCTCTCTCTGCGTGTGTCTCTCTCTCTGCGTGTGTCTCTCTCTCTCTCTGCGTGTGTCTCTCTGCGTGTGTCTCTCTGCGTGTGTCTCTCTGCGTGTGTCTCTCTGCGTGTGTCTCTCTCTGCGTGTCTCTCTCTGCGTGTGTCTCTCTCTGCGTGTGTCTCTCTGCGTGTCTCTCTCTGCGTGTGTCTCTCTCTGCGTGTGTCTCTCTCTGCGTGTCTCTCTCTGCGTGTGTCTCTCTGTGTGTGTCTCTCTCTCTCTGCGTGTGTCTCTCTCTCTCTGCGTGTGTCTCTCTCTGCGTGTGTCTCTCTCTGCGTGTGTCTCTCTCTGCGTGTGTCTCTCTCTGCGTGTGTCTCTCTGCGTGTGTCTCTCTCTGCGTGTGTCTCTCTCTGCGTGTGTCTCTCTCTGCGTGTGTCTCTCTCTGCGTGTGTCTCTCTCTGCGTGTGTCTCTCTCTGCGTGTGTCTCTCTCTGCGTGTGTCTCTCTCTGCGTGTGTCTCTCTCTGCGTGTCTCTCTCTGCGTGTCTCTCTCTGCGTGTCTCTCTCTGCGTGTCTCTCTCTGCGTGTCTCTCTCTGCGTGTCTCTCTCTGCGTGTCTCTCTCTCTCTCTCTGCGTGTGTCTCTCTCTCTCTCTCTGCGTGTGTCTCTCTCTCTCTCTGCGTGTGTCTCTCTCTCTCTCTGCGTGTGTCTCTCTGCGTGTGTGTCTCTCTCTCTCTGCGTGTGTATCTCTTTGCGTGTGTCTCTCTCTGCGTGTGTCTCTCTCTGTGTGTGTCTCTCTCTCTGTGTGTGTCTCTCTCTGCGTGTGTCTCTCTCTGCGTGTCTCTCTCTCTCTCTGCGTGTGTCTCTCTCTCTGCGTGTGTCTCTCTCTGCGTGTGTCTCTCTCTCTGCGTGTGTCTCTCTCTCTCTGCGTGTGTCTCTCTCTCTCTGCGTGTGTCTCTCTGCGTGTGTGTCTCTCTCTCTGCGTGTGTCTCTCTGCGTGTGTCTCTCTCTGCGTGTGTCTCTCTCTCTCTGCGTGTGTCTCTCTCTGCGTGTGTCTCTCTGCGTGTGTCTCTCTCTGCGTGTCTCTCTCTGCGTGTGTCTCTCTGCGTGTGTCTCTCTCTGCGTGTGTCTCTCTCTGCGTGTGTCTCTCTCTGCGTGTGTCTCTCTCTGCGTGTGTCTCTCTCTGCGTGTGTCTCTCTCTGCGTGTGTCTCTCTCTGCGTGTGTCTCTCTCTGCGTGTGTCTCTCTCTGCGTGTGTCTCTCTCTGCGTGTGTCTCTCTCTGCGTGTGTCTCTCTCTCTCTGCGTGTGTCTCTCTCTCTCTGCGTGTGTCTCTCTCTGCGTGTGTCTCTCTCTCTCTGCGTGTGTCTCTCTCTCTCTGCGTGTGTCTCTCTCTCTGCGTGTGTCTCTCTGCGTGTGTCTCTCTGCGTGTGTCTCTCTGCGTGTGTCTCTCTCTCTCTGCGTGTGTCTCTCTCTCTGCGTGTGTCTCTCTCTGCGTGTGTCTCTCTCTCTCTCTCTGCGTGTGTCTCTCTCTGCGTGTGTCTCTCTCTGCGTGTGTCTCTCTCTGCGTGTGTCTCTCTCTGCGTGTGTCTCTCTCTGCGTGTGTCTCTCTCTGCGTGTGTCTCTCTCTGCGTGTCTCTCTCTGCGTGTGTCTCTCTGCGTGTGTCTCTCTCTGCGTGTGTCTCTCTCTGCGTGTGTCTCTCTCTGCGTGTGTCTCTCTCTGCGTGTGTCTCTCTCTCTCTCTGCGTGTGTCTCTCTCTCTCTGCGTGTGTCTCTCTCTCTCTGCGTGTGTCTCTCTCTGCGTGTGTCTCTCTGCGTGTGTCTCTCTCTCTCTGCGTGTGTCTCTCTCTCTCTGCGTGTGTCTCTCTCTCTCTGCGTGTCTCTCTCTCTCTGCGTGTCTCTCTCTCTCTGCGTGTCTCTCTCTCTCTGCGTGTCTCTCTCTCTCTGCGTGTCTCTCTCTCTCTGCGTGTCTCTCTCTCTCTGCGTGTCTCTCTCTCTGCGTGTCTCTCTCTCTCTGCGTGTCTCTCTCTCTCTGCGTGTCTCTCTCTCTCTGCGTGTCTCTCTCTCTCTGCGTGTCTCTCTCTGCGTGTCTCTCTCTGCGTGTCTCTCTCTCTGCGTGTCTCTCTCTCTGCGTGTCTCTCTCTCTGCGTGTCTCTCTCTGCGTGTCTCTCTGCGTGTCTCTCTGCGTGTCTCTCTCTCTGCGTGTCTCTCTCTGCGTGTCTCTCTCTGCGTGTCTCTCTGCGTGTCTCTCTGCGTGTCTCTCTGCGTGTCTCTCTGCGTGTCTCTCTGCGTGTCTCTCTCTCTCTGCGTGTCTCTCTCTCTGCGTGTCTCTCTCTCTCTGCGTGTCTCTCTCTGCGTGTCTCTCTCTCTCTCTGCGTGTCTCTCTCTCTGCGTGTCTCTCTCTCTGCGTGTCTCTCTCTCTCTCTGCGTGTCTCTCTCTCTCTCTGCGTGTCTCTCTCTCTCTCTGCGTGTCTCTCTCTCTCTCTGCGTGTCTCTCTCTCTCTCTGCGTGTCTCTCTCTCTCTCTGCGTGTCTCTCTCTCTCTCTGCGTGTCTCTCTCTCTCTCTGCGTGTCTCTCTCTCTCTCTGCGTGTCTCTCTCTCTCTCTGCGTGTCTCTCTCTCTGCGTGTCTCTCTCTCTGCGTGTCTCTCTCTCTGCGTGTCTCTCTCTCTGCGTGTCTCTCTCTCTGCGTGTCTCTCTCTCTGCGTGTCTCTCTGCGTGTCTCTCTCTCTGCGTGTCTCTCTCTCTGCGTGTCTCTCTCTGCGTGTCTCTCTCTGCGTGTCTCTCTCTCTGCGTGTCTCTCTCTCTGCGTGTCTCTCTCTGCGTGTCTCTCTCTGCGTGTCTCTCTCTGCGTGTCTCTCTCTGCGTGTCTCTCTCTCTCTGCGTGTCTCTCTCTGCGTGTCTCTCTCTCTCTGCGTGTCTCTCTCTCTGCGTGTCTCTCTCTCTGCGTGTCTCTCTCTCTGCGTGTCTCTCTCTCTGCGTGTCTCTCTCTCTGCGTGTCTCTCTCTCTGCGTGTCTCTCTCTCTGCGTGTCTCTCTCTCTCTGCGTGTCTCTCTCTCTCTGCGTGTCTCTCTCTCTCTGCGTGTCTCTCTCTGCGTGTCTCTCTCTGCGTGTCTCTCTCTGCGTGTCTCTCTCTGCGTGTCTCTCTCTCTCTCTGCGTGTCTCTCTCTCTCTCTGCGTGTCTCTCTCTCTCTCTGCGTGTCTCTCTCTCTCTCTGCGTGTCTCTCTCTCTCTCTGCGTGTCTCTCTCTCTCTCTGCGTGTCTCTCTCTCTCTCTGCGTGTCTCTCTCTCTCTGCGTGTCTCTCTCTCTCTGCGTGTCTCTCTCTCTCTGCGTGTCTCTCTCTCTCTCTGCGTGTCTCTCTCTCTCTCTGCGTGTCTCTCTCTCTCTCTGCGTGTCTCTCTCTCTCTGCGTGTCTCTCTCTCTCTGCGTGTCTCTCTCTCTCTGCGTGTCTCTCTGCGTGTCTCTCTCTCTGCGTGTCTCTCTCTCTGCGTGTCTCTCTCTCTGCGTGTGTCTCTCTGCGTGTCTCTCTCTCTGCGTGTCTCTCTCTCTGCGTGTCTCTCTCTCTGCGTGTCTCTCTCTCTGCGTGTCTCTCTGCGTGTCTCTCTCTCTGCGTGTCTCTCTCTCTGCGTGTCTCTCTCTCTCTGCGTGTCTCTCTCTCTCTGCGTGTCTCTCTCTCTCTGCGTGTCTCTCTCTCTCTGCGTGTCTCTCTCTGCGTGTCTCTCTCTCTGCGTGTCTCTCTCTCTCTGCGTGTCTCTCTCTCTCTGCGTGTCTCTCTCTCTCTGCGTGTCTCTCTCTCTCTGCGTGTCTCTCTCTCTGCGTGTCTCTCTCTGCGTGTGTCTCTCTCTCTGCGTATGTCTCTCTCTCTGCGTGTGTCTCTCTCTCTGCGTGTGTCTCTCTCTCTCTCTGCGTGTGTCTCTCTGCGTGTGTCTCTCTGCGTGTGTCTCTCTCTGCGTGTGTCTCTCTCTGCGTGTCTCTCTCTGCGTGTGTCTCTCTCTGCGTGTGTCTCTCTCTGCGTGTGTCTCTCTCTGCGTGTGTCTCTCTCTGCGTGTGTCTCTCTCTGCGTGTGTCTCTCTCTGCGTGTGTCTCTCTCTGCGTGTGTCTCTCTCTGCGTGTGTCTCTCTCTCTCTGCGTGTGTCTCTCTCTGCGTGTGTCTCTCTCTCTCTGCGTGTGTCTCTCTCTCTCTGCGTGTGTCTCTCTCTCTGCGTGTGTCTCTCTGCGTGTGTCTCTCTCTGCGTGTGTCTCTCTCTGCGTGTGTCTCTCTCTCTCTGCGTGTGTCTCTCTCTCTCTGCGTGTGTCTCTCTCTCTCTGCGTGTGTCTCTCTGCGTGTGTCTCTCTCTGCGTGTCTCTCTCTGCGTGTCTCTCTCTGCGTGTCTCTCTCTGCGTGTCTCTCTCTCTCTCTCTGCGTGTGTCTCTCTCTCTCTCTCTGCTTGTGTCTCTCTCTCTCTCTGCGTGTCTCTCTCTCTCTCTGCGTGTGTCTCTCTGCGTGTGTGTCTCTCTCTCTCTGCGTGTGTCTCTCTCTGCGTGTGTTTCTCTCTGCGTGTGTCTCTCTCTGTGTGTGTCTCTCTCTCTGTGTGTGTCTCTGCGTGTGTCTCTCTCTGCGTGTCTCTCTCTCTCTCTGCGTGTGTCTCTCTCTCTGCGTGTGTCTCTCTCTCTGCGTGTGTCTCTCTCTGCGTGTGTCTCTCTCTCTGCGTGTGTCTCTCTCTCTCTGCGTGTGTCTCTCTCTCTCTGCGTGTGTCTCTCTCTCTCTGCGTGTGTCTCTCTGCGTGTGTGTCTCTCTCTCTGCGTGTGTCTCTCTCTGCGTGTGTCTCTCTCTCTCTGCGTGTGTCTCTCTCTGCGTGTGTCTCTCTGCGTGTGTCTCTCTCTGCGTGTGTCTCTCTGCGTGTGTCTCTCTGCGTGTGTCTCTCTCTGCGTGTGTCTCTCTCTGCGTGTGTCTCTCTCTGCGTGTGTCTCTCTCTGCGTGTGTCTCTCTCTGCGTGTGTCTCTCTCTGCGTGTGTCTCTCTCTGCGTGTGTCTCTCTCTGCGTGTGTGTCTCTCTCTGCGTGTGTCTCTCTCTCTGCGTGTGTCTCTCTCTCTCTGCGTGTGTCTCTCTCTGCGTGTGTCTCTCTCTCTCTGCGTGTGTCTCTCTCTCTCTGCGTGTGTCTCTCTCTCTGCGTGTGTTTCTCTCTCTCTGCGTGTGTCTCTCTCTCTGCGTGTGTCTCTCTCTCTGCGTGTGTCTCTCTCTCTGCGTGTGTCTCTCTCTCTGCGTGTGTCTCTCTCTGCGTGTGTCTCTCTCTCTCTCTCTGCGTGTGTCTCTCTCTGCGTGTGTCTCTCTCTGCGTGTGTCTCTCTCTGCGTGTGTCTCTCTCTGCGTGTGTCTCTCTGCGTGTGTCTCTCTCTGCGTGTGTCTCTCTCTGCGTGTGTCTCTCTCTGCGTGTGTCTCTCTCTCTCTCTGCGTGTGTCTCTCTCTCTCTGCGTGTGTCTCTCTCTCTCTGCGTGTGTCTCTCTCTCTCTGCGTGTGTCTCTCTGCGTGTGTCTCTCTCTCTCTGCGTGTGTCTCTCTCTCTCTGCGTGTGTCTCTCTCTCTGCGTGTGTCTCTCTCTCTCTGCGTGTGTCTCTCTCTCTCTGCGTGTGTCTCTCTCTCTGCGTGTGTCTCTCTCTCTCTGCGTGTGTCTCTCTGCGTGTGTGTCTCTCTCTCTGCGTGTGTCTCTCTCTGCGTGTGTCTCTCTCTCTCTGCGTGTGTCTCTCTCTGCGTGTGTCTCTCTGCGTGTGTCTCTCTCTGCGTGTGTCTCTCTGCGTGTGTCTCTCTGCGTGTGTCTCTCTGCGTGTGTCTCTCTGCGTGTGTCTCTCTCTGCGTGTGTCTCTCTCTGCGTGTGTCTCTCTCTGCGTGTGTCTCTCTCTGCGTGTGTGTCTCTCTCTGCGTGTGTCTCTCTCTCTCTGCGTGTGTCTCTCTCTCTCTGCGTGTGTCTCTCTCTCTCTGCGTGTGTCTCTCTCTCTGCGTGTGTCTCTCTGCGTGTGTCTCTCTCTCTCTGCGTGTGTCTCTCTCTCTGCGTGTGTCTCTCTCTCTGTGTGTGTCTCTCTCTGCGTGTGTCTCTCTCTGCGTGTGTGTCTCTCTCTCTCTCTGCGTGTGTCTCTCTCTGCGTGTGTCTCTCTCTGCGTGTGTCTCTCTCTGCGTGTGTCTCTCTCTGCGTGTGTCTCTCTCTGCGTGTGTCTCTCTCTGCGTGTCTCTCTCTCTGCGTGTCTCTCTCTCTGCGTGTCTCTCTCTCTGCGTGTCTCTCTCTCTGCGTGTCTCTCTCTCTGCGTGTCTCTCTCTCTGCGTGTCTCTCTCTCTCTGCGTGTCTCTCTCTCTCTGCGTGTCTCTCTCTCTCTGCGTGTCTCTCTCTCTCTGCGTGTCTCTCTCTCTCTGCGTGTCTCTCTCTCTCTGCGTGTCTCTCTCTCTCTGCGTGTCTCTCTCTCTCTGCGTGTCTCTCTCTCTCTGCGTGTCTCTCTCTCTCTGCGTGTCTCTCTCTCTCTGCGTGTCTCTCTCTCTCTGCGTGTCTCTCTCTCTCTCTCTGCGTGTCTCTCTCTCTCTCTCTGCGTGTCTCTCTCTCTCTCTCTGCGTGTCTCTCTCTCTCTCTCTGCGTGTCTCTCTCTCTCTCTCTGCGTGTCTCTCTCTCTCTGCGTGTCTCTCTCTCTCTGCGTGTCTCTCTCTCTCTGCGTGTCTCTCTCTCTGCGTGTCTCTCTCTCTGCGTGTCTCTCTCTCTGCGTGTGTCTCTCTGCGTGTGTCTCTCTGCGTGTGTCTCTCTGCGTGTGTCTCTCTGCGTGTGTCTCTCTGCGTGTGTCTCTCTGCGTGTGTCTCTCTGCGTGTGTCTCTCTCTCTGCGTGTGTCTCTCTCTCTGCGTGTGTCTCTCTCTCTCTCTGCGTGTGTCTCTCTGCGTGTGTCTCTCTGCGTGTGTCTCTCTCTCTCTGCGTGTGTCTCTCTCTGCGTGTCTCTCTCTGCGTGTGTCTCTCTCTGCGTGTGTCTCTCTGCGTGTCTCTCTCTGCGTGTGTCTCTCTCTGCGTGTGTCTCTCTCTGCGTGTCTCTCTCTGCGTGTGTCTCTCTGTGTGTGTCTCTCTCTCTCTGCGTGTGTCTCTCTCTCTCTGCGTGTGTCTCTCTCTGCGTGTGTCTCTCTCTGCGTGTGTCTCTCTCTGCGTGTGTCTCTCTGCGTGTGTCTCTCTGTGCGTGTGTCTCTCTCTGCGTGTGTCTCTCTCTGCGTGTGTCTCTCTCTGCGTGTGTCTCTCTCTGCGTGTGTCTCTGCGTGTGTCTCTCTCTGCGTGTGTCTCTCTCTGCGTGTGTCTCTCTCTGCGTGTGTCTCTCTCTGCGTGTGTCTCTCTGCGTGTGTCTCTCTCTGCGTGTCTCTCTCTGCGTGTCTCTCTCTGCGTGTCTCTCTCTGCGTGTCTCTGCGTGTCTCTCTCTCTCTCTCTGCGTGTGTCTCTCTCTCTCTCTCTGCGTGTGTCTCTCTCTCTCTCTGCGTGTGTCTCTCTCTCTCTCTGCGTGTGTCTCTCTGCGTGTGTGTCTCTCTCTCTCTGCGTGTGTCTCTCTTTGCGTGTGTCTCTCTCTGCGTGTGTCTCTCTCTGTGTGTGTCTCTCTCTCTGTGTGTGTCTCTCTCTGCGTGTGTCTCTCTCTGCGTGTCTCTCTCTCTCTCTGCGTGTGTCTCTCTCTCTGCGTGTGTCTCTCTCTGCGTGTGTCTCTCTCTGCGTGTGTCTCTCTCTCTGCGTGTGTCTCTCTCTCTCTGCGTGTGTCTCTCTCTCTCTGCGTGTGTCTCTCTGCGTGTGTGTCTCTCTCTCTGCGTCTCTCTCTGCGTGTGTCTCTCTCTCTCTGCGTGTGTCTCTCTCTGCGTGTGTCTCTCTGCGTGTGTCTCTCTCTGCGTGTGTCTCTCTGCGTGTGTCTCTCTGCGTGTGTCTCTCTCTGCGTGTGTCTCTCTCTGCGTGTGTCTCTCTCTGCGTGTGTCTCTCTCTGCGTGTGTCTCTCTCTGCGTGTGTCTCTCTCTGCGTGTGTCTCTCTCTCTCTGCGTGTGTCTCTCTCTGCGTGTGTCTCTCTCTCTCTGCGTGTGTCTCTCTCTCTCTGCGTGTGTCTCTCTCTCTGCGTGTGTCTCTCTGCGTGTGTCTCTCTCTGCGTGTGTCTCTCTCTCTGCGTGTGTCTCTCTCTCTGCGTGTGTCTCTCTCTGCGTGTGTCTCTCTCTCTCTCTCTGCGTGTGTCTCTCTCTGCGTGTGTCTCTCTCTGCGTGTGTCTCTCTCTGCGTGTGTCTCTCTCTGCGTGTGTCTCTCTCTGCGTGTCTCTCTCTGCGTGTGTCTCTCTGCGTGTGTCTCTCTGCGTGTGTCTCTCTCTGCGTGTGTCTCTCTCTGCGTGTGTCTCTCTCTGCGTGTGTCTCTCTCTGCGTGTGTCTCTCTCTCTGCGTGTGTCTCTCTCTCTCTGCGTGTGTCTCTCTCTCTCTGCGTGTGTCTCTCTCTCTCTGCGTGTGTCTCTCTGCGTGTGTCTCTCTCTCTCTGCGTGTGTGTCTCTCTCTCTGCGTGTGTCTCTCTCTCTCTGCGTGTGTCTCTCTCTCTCTGCGTGTGTCTCTCTCTCTCTGCGTGTGTCTCTCTCTCTCTCTCTGCGTGTGTCTCTCTCTCTCTGCGTGTGTCTCTCTGCGTGTGTGTCTCTCTCTCTCTCTGCGTGTCTCTCTCTCTCTGCGTGTGTCTCTCTCTGCGTGTGTGTCTCTCTCTCTGCGTGTGTCTCTCTCTGCGTGTGTCCCTCTCTGCGTGTGTCCCTCTCTGCGTGTGTCTCTCTCTGCGTGTGTCTCTCTCTGCGTGTGTCTCTCTCTGCGTGTGTCTCTCTCTGCGTGTCTCTCTCTGCGTGTGTCTCTCTCTCTCTGCGTGTGTCTCTCTCTCTGCGTGTGTCTCTCTCTCTGCGTGTGTCTCTCTCTCTGCGTGTCTCTCTCTCTCTCTGCGTGTGTCTCTCTCTCTCTGCGTGTCTCTCTCTCTGCGTGTGTCTCTCTCTCTCTGCGTGTGTCTCTCTCTCTCTGCGTGTGTCTCTCTCTCTCTCTGCGTGTGTCTCTCTCTCTGCGTGTGTCTCTCTCTCTCTCTGCGTGTGTCTCTCTCTCTCTCTGCGTGTGTCTCTCTCTCTCTGCGTGTGTCTCTCTCTCTGCGTGTGTCTCTCTCTCTGCGTGTGTCTCTCTCTCTGCGTGTGTCTCTCTCTCTCTCTCTGCGTGTGTCTCTCTCTGCGTGTGTCTCTCTCTGCGTGTGTCTCTCTCTGCGTGTGTCTCTCTCTGCGTGTGTCTCTCTCTGCGTGTGTCTCTCTCTGCGTGTGTCTCTCTCTGCGTGTGTCTCTCTCTCTCTGCGTGTGTCTCTCTCTCTCTGCGTGTGTCTCTCTCTCTCTCTCTGCGTGTGTCTCTCTCTCTCTCTCTGCGTGTGTCTCTCTCTCTCTCTCTCTGCGTGTGTCTCTCTCTCTCTCTGCGTGTGTCTCTCTCTCTCTCTCTGGGTGTGTCTCTCTCTCTCTGTGTGTGTCTCCCTCTCACACACACACACATACATTCACCCACCCTTGTCTGAACTGGAGCCAGAATGCCCCTGCAAAGTAGGTACTTAGTGGCAGGTGAAGTGGTGGGCTTTATAACTTATGTTTTCTCACAAACAGATGGCATTTCTGCTTTATTTTATAATTGAGGAAAGAATCCTCAATGAGGTCAGGTAAGTAACTTGCCCGTGGTCACAAAGCATGTAAAAGGCACAGCTGAAATTTCAATAAAAATGGTCTCATTTGAAGTCCAGTGTGCTTCTCATCACACCCAGCTTCACCATCCCCCATCCTTTCTCCTCTTATCTCTCATTACCAGCTACCTGCAAGACACAATGAAAAAATACATGAAATCTTACAAGCGTGGGCACCAATATTCTTACCATTTTTGAGGCATCTAAGTTTTCATGCTGTGTCCACAATGGGGGCAAATGAGCCAACTGTTAAGAAACAAAGCCATTGGGGTGTGTTAGTCCAGGTAAGGCTATAAAAGACAGCTTTTACTCTGTCAGGTTATGTCTGGCATCAGAAATGTAAGTCCCCTGGAGAGTGCCTGAACTCTGGCCCAAGGTCAAAATTCAGAGCACCAGACTCCAGGGTAGAGGCCCATGTTCAAGAATATCTGTGCCTAGCTCATAATGATAATGAAAATAATAGCAATAGAAACCACTAAGTTTCTATGAATTAAACACCCCTTATGCACTACTTCTCAGTGTCACCTTTCTCTTATTGTGGCAACTGTTGCAATGACCAGTTCTGCATGGGTGTCTTAGCCCGTTTCATACTGGTATAGCAGAATACCCAAGACTGGGTAATTTATAATAAACAGAATTTATTGGCTCATAGTTGTGGAGTCTGGAAAGCCCAAGATCAAAGTGCCAGCATCTGGTCAGGACCTTCTTGCTAGCATCACATGACAGGAAGGAAGGGGATGAGAGAGAGCAAGAGGGGGCTGAACTCACCCTTGTATAATGGTATAAACGGCACCCTTGAGAGTGGAGCCTTTGTAGCCTAATCGCCTTTTAAGAATGTTACAATGACAATTACATTTCAATATGAGTTTTGGAAGGGACAAACATTCAGACCATAGCAATGGGCTTTAATCAATTTTACACAGGTACAACTTAATAGTTTCTAACCTGAGATATGTTCATATACCTCTTGCGTTTTACCCTGGGACTTCTCCGTTGATGCCATTGTAAAACCCCACTCTGCATCACACAAGTGGAACATAGAAGTACAAGAATGTTAACATCACATAAAATAAAATACTGGCCAACGAAAGGTAAAAGCCATTGAATACATTCTTCTCCCATTCTCTCCTCTGATAGTCCTGAGACACAGCTTGTGTGGTCCAAGAGCTCTCAGAGATGACACCATGATGAAGCATTATGGGATCACCTCAATTAGTTATAGCCGGAATTTGGTGACTACAGTGTGCTCAGGCTGGAGAGTGTCTGGGCATGGGTGAGGCTAGTCCCTGGATTAGGGTATCTCTAGGACGAGAAGTCTCTACCAAAGTGTTGATGGCCTCAGTTTCGATAGTGATGATAAGTTGGATTATTAGGTTAAGCTGGGATCCAAGGTAAATTGCTTCAGTACCAAAAACGTATTGGCCTATATTCTCTACTTTCTGAAGATATTGGACTATTAACTTTCATATATGTAAAATCAGCTGTGAACAGAACATGACCTAGGAATGCTACCTTCCTGCTCTGGGATATACTTCCTTTGGCTGGTCCCAGAGTTGAGCTGTTTAGCTAATCAAGAGCTTTCTAGTCCAATGGCTAGTGGAATATCCGATCCAAAAGGTGTATTTTTGGATAGTCTTATATCAGCACTTGAGCAAAAACTCCCACATAGCCTCTGAAATCCCAGGCAAAATCAAATCAGGATAGAACCTCATGTGTGATAACATTCATCCTCACCATGACTTTCATCCTGAGCCTGGACTTCATCGCTCGTGTTCAGAGGTGCTACATGCTAACATATGAATGACCAAGGAGTGGTCTAATCTAGGGTTTTTTTCTACCTGTGCTGACTGCAGGTCCTTCTTCTCTCAACTTTAACTAGCAATGATTCTACCAAGTTGTTGCAAAGGGGCTGTGGCAGAGACAATGCTAGTGTGGGAACACAAGAATACTGAATGCTGCTTGGAGGTAGAGGAATCTGACCCATGTCAGGCTGTCAAGCACTGAGATCTGGGATTCTTTGTCACTTGAATTTAACTAACACATGCATACATATACACATATGCACACATATACACCTATATGGTCGCTCTTCAGTATGGAGATTGGTTCCAGGACCTCCCAAGGGTATCAAAATCCACAGATGCTCAAGTTCCTGTACTAAGATGGCATAGTATTTGCATCCTCCTGTATATTTTACATCATCACAAGATTCTTAGAATACCCAATACAATGTAAATGCTATGTAAATAATTGTTATACTGTATTGTTTAGGGAATAATGACAAGAAAAAAGTCTTTACATGTTCAGTATAGATGCAACCATTGATTTCTTAAATATCTTTGGCCAAGCACAGTGGCTCACACCAGTAATCTCAACACTTTGAGACGCCAAAGCAGGAGGGTCACTTGAGGCCAGGAATGTGGGACCAGCCTGGGCAACATAGTGAGACCTCATCTCTGTTGAAATATATATGTAATATATACATAATAAAGATATTTTTGACTCAAAGTTGGTTGAATCCACAGATAAGGACCCCACAGATATGGAGAGCTGACTGTACATACATCTATTTGTATGCATATATATACCTATATGTGTGTGTTTATCAACACTAGAGGGTAGATAACTTTATTCTCAAGCACGGCACCCCAGGTACTTCCTCATCTTACGGCCTTTGCACATGCTGCTTTGTCTGCCTGAACCCTCAGTCTGGCTTGCTACCTTTTTTCCTTCAGGTTGTTGCTCAGAAGTCATGTTCTCAGGAACATATCCCTTGACCACCCTATAAAATTGCTCACCCCTGGCATCCCTATCCCCTTTCCCTACTTTATATAATTTCACAGCACTTCTAACATGCCATATATATATATATATATACGTGTGTGTGTGTGTGTGTGTGTAACTTGTCTATTGTCTGTTTCCCCTAAACAACATGGAAGCCCCAAGAAAACGGGTGTTCATTTACGTAGTTCCGTCCTCCATCCCTGTACCATAAGCACTGCCTGGCACATGGTAGATGCTCAATACATATTTATTAAATGAATTCATGAACCCCTTTTACAGAGACAATCCCAGAGGGGGTAGTTAGACTCAGAGCTAGTGAGTGGCAAAGATTTCAATCCCAGGAATTTCTGCTTCAAAGCATTGCTATTTTCTGCTCTGACATTAGGCTTCAGGCATGTGCAGAGTAGCCACAGGGTTGTTGTAATGGATGATGCAACCCTGAGGAGAATATTTGCTGTCCGACACCAGGCACAAATGAGCTGACTCTGTCCCAATGGCCATGCTCTGTTTGTGGTGTTTCTGTTCTGCCCTCAAAGGCATTTACATTGTCAGCAACATCTGTGGTCTTCAAAATTGCTTCACCTCTCTGTGGATCAAACACCTTCGGCTTCCTATCTGTAAATACTGCCTTTGAGGTTTTAAAGCTAAGCTTAAACTCTGCCAGGCTGGAGGGGAGGTGGGTCAGGTGTTCCGTGACCTTGTTGGCAATAGTCACACACACTTCTCATTGGCCAGTTGATGGTTCCCCCTTTTCCCAGATGGCTCCTGCCCCAAAGGAGAGAACTTGTGATGAGCTGCTAACATTTGGCTGATGAGGATCTCAACTGCCACATTCACCTTCACTTGGAGCCATAAATCTTTCCACAGAAGGGATGGAGTCTTGCCTTTATTCAGTGGGGGCTTTAAATAATGTTGATGCCTGAATCCCATGCCTGAAAATTCGGATTAAATTGGTGTGGGCGTCATGATTTTAAAAATATCTTCAGGAGACTGTAAGTATATAACCCAGGTTGAGAATGCTGCTTAGATCGTCTGTAGAATCTCTCAAAAAAAGTCACATCTTATTCCTGAATTTTCCTGCTTCCTCACCCTACGTCCTACTAGTACCTGAAGATGATATAGCCTTAGTTTTGTTGCAGAATTCCAGTAACTGTTTTCCAGCTGCCTTTCTTGCTGCAAACAATAGCAATTCTGGGGAGAAGCAGGTTCTTTCCGTTTACCGTGTGTGCCTCAGTTTTCTTATTACAAGTCCCAGGAGAGCCAAGTTGACATTGACTTTCTACTGCCAGCCACTTCCTTAGATGGTGGCTGAAGGCTTTCCCATGACAAACCTTTGTTTCACTACCCCATTCTGCACATCCAGAAACTGAGGACACCGTGCTTGTCACATGCTGAGCCTTGTGTGGCTGTCCTGGCCCGGTGCCTTTGAGGGCAGAAATTATGTCACTTTGTTTACCTTGTAGTATCTCTAGGGCACAGTATGGCTTTAGTAGATGCTCTAGAAGTACTTCTTGCATAAGTGAGTGAATGCATGAACTAATGAATGAATCCCAGTGTGGCACAATGGTGGGAATCCAGTAGGTGGTGCTCAAAAATCTACATGGCAGTTAGATGGCAGGTTGCAGGGGATAATGTTGCCAGCAAGGTATGCTGAGCCCTCAGCACTCGAAATTATTGGACTGTGAGTTTGCATTAGGGACCAATATAGGCACAGACACTGGGGCTAAAGAGGGTGTCTGGAATAGGGGCTTGCTGGAAGGAGCTGGGGTTCATGGTTCGAAGATATAGCTGCAGTCTGGCTATGGTCGGGAGCAGCACATCCTGAGGGTGTCAGAGAAGGCTTCTTTTGGAGCCTTTAGTGGTTTGGGGCTGAGGCAGGGGAATTGATCAGGGACCTGGGGTAGTGCTGGCTTTAGAGTGAGGGATCCACGGGCCCAGCAGCTGGGAACTGCTGCCAACGGAGGCAGGGCAGATGCCGTAATGAAAAAGACATACAGTCCATTTAAGAGACAGCTAGTTAGTGAAGAAATTGCTCTGGAAGTAGAATGTTTCTGAGGTGGATGCAGAGTTTACAAGCTTTAACTATAGATCACATCATGTTTTCAAACACATTTTCCTGTGTTGACGATTTCACTTATTCTGCAGATTGTGCCTGATTCAAGAGCCATAATTCCTGCCAAGGAGACTCAGGTGCTGTCATTTGGGTTCCCAAATTGGGTTTGTGTATTGCAGCTAACCGGCCATCTCTTAGTTTCAGAGAGATAACATTTGAAGATGTGCCATCAGCACTGCCACAGTGACAGATGAGAAGCCTCCCATCTGGTAAGGCCTTCCCCAGGCAGGGCTGGCTGCACACCTGGTAGGCCCCGTCTGCACCTGCTGGTGATGTCATCTTATGTGTGGTCTTCTGCTCTGGGGATGGCAGGCGAGTGCCTGCGGCAGCTGGTGTGCTGAGGACCCAGGCAGAAAGAGTCCAGAACGTGAGGGTCGTATCTTATATCTAGGACAGCTGCCTCCAAGGTTCCCCTAACCAGAGCAAAGGGCAGAAGCACTGAGATACCCACCGACACCCAGGCCGACCTCCCAGGGATCTTGGCTATCAGTGTGCGGCAGGGCACCCACAGGGATGGGGAGCCTGGATGGATTAGGCTTTGTGAGGTCGCAAGAGGAGACAGGCACAGACAAGCTGCGGTGCAGGGTTATTATGAGTGTACATGGGAATATGGAGTAGCTTGGGATGTCTCTCCAACTGATACAACTTCCCTCCATCCCAGGGTTTCTGAGACTAGACTGAGCCACCAGATTCCTAGAGAACCCATAACTCAGTGTCATTAGGCAGAGGACCTATTTTGGTTTTTTTGGTAATAATTTGTTAAATGGGACTCCACCCATTTTCTTGGAATTGGAAGAACCAAGGTTGAAACCTATAGGTGCTATATATCTGCATATTCCTAAATGGGACCGATGGATCCATTCTTTCAGGACATCACTCCAGCACTACCAGTCTGCAATAGCAGGAGATACAAGTTCTTTGGGGCTGTGAATTGCTAACATAGAGGCAGAGTACTGTGACTTCTCTTCCTTTTGGGAGAGGAGAGAAGGAGTGTTCTATACTCTTCCCCCAGTCAAATGAACAGGTCTCCAAGAAAACAGTGGGGCTCTAGGAAATGGGTGACTGCTGTCTCATGCCCTGAGTGGATTCCTACTAGGACACTGGGGCACCAGAGCCATCTATGTTCACAGGAGAAGGGAGGCGGGGAGTGGAGGGAGATGGTAGGCAGGGAGGAGGTAGAAGAGGTGCAGCTCCTACTCCCCTGTTTGGTGTGGGAAAGAAGCGGAGGTCCCGTGGATCAAGAGGATTCTGAAAAGGCAGCTTGGCTGGTGCTACCTTCCCAACACCTCACCCAAGAGATTGTGGGGTGTGTCACTGCAGGCAGGAGAGGAGAGGGAGCAAACTTGGTCACATGCCTGCCTCTCAGAGGGTGCTGACTCCAGGAAGGTGCACAGCAGCACGAGTTGGCAAGAGACACTGGCCCCTTCCCCCAGTGCTTCTCCCAGCCCTGACTCAATGGGAAAGGAGGGCGGGGAGAAGGTGGAGGAGGAGTGGAAGAATGGCCACATACCCTTCTGCCTGCAGGTGTCCTGGGCCGGGGGCAGGTCTGAGCTAGGGAAGGGGAAGGATATGAGATGAATGCTTTAAACTAGACTCCATAAGACTGGATTAAACAAAAATTATAACCCAAAGTGACCAGATGGCTCTAGTTTCTGCCCAAGATGTTATTAAGAGATTGGAGAGGTAGATTCAAAAGGTTGAAGGCAGTGGTTGGAGAAAAACGAAACCCTTTCACTAAATTAAGAGCGTTTTCTGTATTGGTCTATGTGGGAGTTTTCCTACCGCGATCAGGAGGAAACTCTGAAACAAGAAAAGGGCCCTGCTTGCCTCTGGCCCAGGGGCCATTGCCCTCTGCTTGTGTACCCGTTGTCCCTTTCAATCCACTGTGGCCAGAGCTACAGGCTGACTTCACTGAAAACAGCCCCAACCCAGGGTCTCTTAGGAAGGAAAGCCCTGGCTCAGGCCCTTCATCTCAGAAGGGACACAGAGGCAGCCACAGGACTCCTCTGGCTGTCCGTCCAGCATAGCACTCAGGTGGAGGCAGACAGGCATCTGCATAGATTCTAGTACAGGGAGGAGAGGTCAGTCAGACCCAGGGGAGACTGCAGAGGGAGGCTTGCCTTAGGAGTTCAGAGGGGCTTCCAGGTACCCTCTAGAAAAATGTGTCCAGAACTGGAGACTAGGGGGCTGAGATTAGGCAAAATTGATGAGATTTTAGAGCCTTGGTCATGGCCCCAGCTTTTTCCCTGCCCCTTACCTCCTGCCAACTTCCTTCAAATCAGGAGCAATAATAGCCTTAAAGGGCAAGGACCTGTGGGCTTGAGTTTGGGGATGTAAGAAAGGAGGAGAGTACATGAACCCCTCTGCAGCTGGGCTTTCCAGGAGGGGCACCCAGCTTAGGGGTGGGTGGAGCCCCTCAGGCCTGAGATTTCTGGCCTGGGACTGGCCACGGATGGGAGTGGCACAGTCAGGTGCCCCTGGACTCTGGAATAACCACCATGACCTGATGATGACGATAACAAGTTTAACTATTGAGTGCCAGGTACGAATCATCACAGCTCTCTGCCGAGACTCCTACTGTTATCTCCATTTCATAGATGAAGAAAAACCTCAGAGAGGCTGCCACACGGTGCAAATCCAGAGTCCATGCTCTCTTCTTTTTCTTTCTGTTTACCTCTTTCTCACTCTCTCCTCCTCCTTACCCATATTACCCCACCCATCTTCCCCACAACCTTGATTAATGACCTGGGATAGATCCTTCTACATTTTTCTCCATACATATAGTCCACTCCATCAGAAATGGGTTGTACAGTATAGACATCTTTTCTTGCTCACAATATCTCACAGAAATTCTCCAACTGACCTCATAAAGCCCCTCCAAATCAATTAGATTGCTATTTTCAGAGGTCATCTGATATTTCACCGTAGGGGTATATCATAAATTCCTTCCCATCCGTCCATGATAGGTGGTCATTTTTTGTTTGTTTTTCTTTTACCACTACCAACAATGCAGCAATGAATATTGTTATATTTGTCTCAGTTGACCAGAATTTTTATCTCTAGAGGATAGATTTCCAAATTTGAAGTTTTGGGTAGTTTTACTTGAAACAGATATTGCCAGATTGATTTCCAAAAAGGCTATGGCAATTCACACTTCCACCAGCAATGCATGAGTGTACCTCTTTCCCACATCTGCACCAGCCATTGTACTCGCTTTCATTTTGTTAGTCTGGTGAGTGTGAAGTGGTATCTAATTGTTTATTTTGGTTTTCAATTTCTTGACCGTGAAGGAGTTCTAACATCATTTTATATACTTGCCAGAATTTAGTTCATTTTCTGTTTTTTGCCTATTTATTTGCTTGTCCAGTTAATTTTGGGTTGCCTTTCTTCTTAAGAATATTTCTTTTATAGATGTTAATACTTTATGTGCTATTTGTATCACAAATCCTTCCTTCCAAATCTGTTATTTTGTTTATGGGTTTCAATTATAATACTTTTTACCATATAAAAGTTACAAATTTTTGTATTCCAAAAATTTCTTTTTTGTATTAATGTCCTTTTTCTTAAGAAGGTCTACCCAACACCTCGATTCTATATGTAGTCTCTAAGAACTCTCTTCTATGGCTTTTATAATTATTGTTATTTTTTACATAAAAGTTTTCAACCAAGTATGAAATTTATTTTTGTATAGAGCATAAGGGCTCAACTTACTTATTTTCCAAATGGATAGTTGTGCCAGTCTAAGTGCCAGGGAGAGCTGAGAAAGTCAACAAGAGCTGAGACCTGAATTCTCTTGCTGATGGTTCAAGAGAGAACTGGGGAGAACAGGTGAAAGGTGATTGAGACACACGAGAGCCCTTGCCTGTACCCCCACTGCCCTGCAAAGAGGTGCTTGGTCCAGGACTCAGAGATGAGCAAGGCAAGGGATGTCTCTATTGGAGGAGAAGGGGTCAATAAGTACATCCTATTAAAGTATCATCTTTGTCATATTTTTAAATTCTTATGGTAGGATCTGTTTCTGGATTCTCTATTCCACTCCATTGGTCTATTAGTCCATTCCTACTCCACTGGCAGTGTGTGTGTTTCACAAAAATTAGATCACTGTGGCTTTATAGATTAATTCCAATGTCTTTAGCGTTTCCCAGTTAAGAAAAATGTTTGCTGGTGGGTTTTGGCAAAAAGACTTTTCTATTTATGTAACTTCCTCCTCCTTTTGTTTCTCTTCCTCTTTCTCTTTCCTCTTTTTCTTTCTTTATGTCTTTATTGGGAATATCTCAAATTTTATTAAATGACTTTTCAGCATCTACTTATATAATCCTATGGTTATTTTTTAATATTTTGGCATAGTGGACGACTTTGATAGATTTCCTCATATTGAAACAACTTTCCATTCCTCAAGTAATGCCGCCTTAGTCATTGTAACTTTTTTGGTTACATTGGTTTCTATCCATTAATATTTTATTGATAATTTCTGTATTTATGTTCATCTGTAAGACTGGTCTCTAGTCTTTTTGTGCTGTCATTATTAACTTTTAATACTAACCTTATATAAACTTCATAAGATAAATTGATTTTCCCATTTTTAATGTGGTTTGGAATATTTTTAACATCAGAAATTATCTGTTTTTCAAAGGTTAGATAGAATTCAGGTGTTAAACCACCTGGTCTTAGCTCTTTTTTAATGCAAGTTCTTCAAAGTCTTTCCAATTTTTTCTCATGGTCACCCAGGATTTTGATTTCTTCTTGGGTCAATTCAGGTAAATTTGTATTTTACTAAAAAATTGTGCACTTTCTCTAGGTTTTAAAAAGTATTGTTATCTACTTGCACATGGTGTTCTCTTACAATTTTTTTGGATCCTTGCTCTTAACTACTGTCCAGACTGTTATCCTTCTGAAGCTTCAGAGAACCTAGCTGTGCTCAGAGTTGTCAAATGTCTGAGATGCAACTGTTCAGACCCAGGGTTGAAACAAAGGGTTGACACAAGGAGTTTATACAAGGAATTATGGGGGGATGCTTTGGCTATTCATAGACGAAGGATTGTTTGATATCAGGGTAGCAGGGAGAGCTAAGAAAGTCAAGAGCTGAGACCTGAATTCTCTTGCTGATGGTTCAAGAGAGAACTAGGGAGAAGAGGTGAAAGGTGATTCAGACAAATGAGAGCCCTTGCCTGTACCCCCACTGCCCTGCAAAGAGGTGCTTGGTCCAGGACTCAGAGATGAGCGAGGCAAGGGATGTCTCCATTGGAAGAGAAGGGGTCAATAGGTACATCTCCAACAAAGGCTTCTAAAACTTGAGTGGGTTTCATTACGGCCTTTGTTCCCGTGAAGACCAACATGGGAGATAGAAAATTATACAAGTGTCAGCTCAAACACGTTTAGTTCTTTCTCAAATGGCAATTCTCAGCATGTCATAGAGGCACTGGTTAACTCAGTAGGGTAACAAAATGGGTCATAGAAGCTCAGTCATGCTTAAAATTTTATGAAGATCCATTAGCTCTAATATGAGGAAACCACAGATGCTATTGGTATACTTTGGTGAGTTAAAAATAAATAAGACTTTTTATTCAGGTGATTAACCCTTGAGGCAGAACTTGGATTTTATACCTCTTCCTACCCCCGCAGGGCCTGCTGTATTAAATACTTAGAACCAAGGCTGTAAAGACATGAAACTTGTTTATTTTGGGGTATTGAACCCCTCAGCAAACTAGTTCTAATTGAACTTTCAGTGTGGGATGCCTCAAAGTAACAAAGCTTCATAGTGTGTTTTTGTTTGTTTGTGTGTTTTTCAAAATAATAGAGGCCTTCTCTCTCTCTCCTTCCTGGGCTCAGCTCTGTTAGCAGTCATCCTAAGCCCTTTGTGACCCAACATCTTCTAGGGTGGTGTCAGAAACTTCTGGCTTTACGTGTATTTGTCCCTGTTCTGTCTCACCCTACCCCTCCTCCGCAGAGCAGGCAACCTGTCCTTACCATGGAGCTGAACTGAAGACCATTCTGACTGGCAAACACCAACTAAGGTTTTCTTACTGAACTAGTCTTGAGTGCTTGAATTTCTCTTCCCTCACCATCAGTTTTCTCCCAGGAAGCTTTTCAGCATTTTGTGTCAAAAGCCTTCTGTGTGGCTGGCCCCACCGTTCTAATAGATTGAATAAGAATATGAGCTGCTAACATTAATCAAATACTTACTCTATTTCAGGTACAGTACTGTGTTAAGCACTTCATAGAATTTAATTGATTCAATTCTCAAAATAACTTCATTAGTCAGTGTTTTGTTTTTTTTTCTTTTCTTTTTTTTTTTTTTTTTCTAGAAGGAGTCTCACTCTGTCACCCAGGCAGTCGCACTATCTCAGCACA
Organism: Gorilla gorilla gorilla; assembly: GCF_029281585.2. NCBI lineage: Eukaryota > Metazoa > Chordata > Mammalia > Primates > Hominidae > Gorilla > Gorilla gorilla. The sequence goes on from NC_073233.2 coordinate 17,675,228, forward strand.
CTACAACATCTGCCTCCCGGGTTCAAGCAATTCTCCTGCTTCAGCCTCCAGAGTAGCTGGGACTATAGGCATGCGCCACCATGCCCGACTAATTTTTGTATTTTTAGTAGAGACGGGGTTTTGCCATGTTGGGCAGGGTGGTCTTGAACTCCTGACCTCAGGTGATCCGCCTGCCTCAGCCTCCCAAAGTGCTGGGATTACAGGTGTGAGCCACTGCAGCTGGTGAAGGTTCTTTTGATTGCAAATTACAGAAACTCCACCTAAAACCTGCTTAAGCATGCATTTGTCTGCACTAGACATTTACTATTTTCATAATCAGGAAAACATGACTTAAAAGGGGTTCATATAGCATTCACCACATTGTTTCTTATATTATAATCAGTGAAGACTCTTGTCCCATAGACTGATCTCCTCAAGGGCAGGGACTGTCTTATGTGCCTCCAAAGCCCCTTCCTTGCCTTTTCAATTTGTGCTCAAGGATATATGTAAAGTGGATTGAATTGATGTGTCTCGTAAGGGAGGCTTTTTGCAGTCCCAGTTCTTCCAGAAGGCAGATGATAATAAGAAAGTAGTTTACACTTGAGCCAATACATGATTTTTCAGGACAAGCCATGTAACCTCAAATGGATGTAATAATCCCAGGTTATTGTGAAGCTCAAATGAGTTAGAGCCCCTTGTGAGCTGTAAAACTCTGTACACCTGGCAGTTGGTAATGACTTGGGTTTATAGAGCCTTCTCATTTCCGAAGCCTCTATCCAAGGTGAGTCATGTCTATTTCTAAATTTTCTAAGAACGATCATTCTCTCTTGATGAAAAGAAATGGTGCAAGGGATCAAGAAGCTGGGAACGTCAATTTAGGACACGATTATTAATCGCCTGCCATGTGCACACTCCAGACCCACATATCCTACTGTCAGATTCTTCTGACATTTCATCTGGACATCTCAAAGCGCTCCCAAACTCAATAGGTTTAAGACAGTGAGTTCAGGCTCTTGCCTTCCAAACTGGTTCTCTTGAAGTGTTCTCTAGACCAGTGAATGTGCCTCTTTCTGTCCTCAACTCTTCTGTCTTCCTCAGGTTCCATATTCAAGCCCCTGCTATGATCTATCTACTCTACCTCCTAAGTGGCTCTGAAATTTATTCTTCTCTCCATCTTCACTGCCATGAGCCTAGTCCAAGCTACCATCATTCCTACCTGCTATCTGGTCTACCCATGGATTGGGTTTGCCTTCATCCTATCAAATCTATTTAGCCATCAAATACAACTGATCCTGTCATCTGCCTGCTTACAACTTTTCAGTGGCTTCCCTCACTCGGAAGAGAAGGACTCTATATTTAACAAAGCATATAGAGGCCCTGCATGGGACAGTACCAGCCACCTTCCACCCCCATCTTTCCCCTAGTGCCCCTTCACTCCTCTGGCTCCCCACAATGAGCTTTCCTACAGGTCCTCTCACTGCCACTCCATGGACTATTTATGCAGAATGGAAGGACATGCCTCTATCCTCCAGTCATGCCTTCTCATGTGCACGTCAGCTTAAGTGTCGTTTCCTCGGAATCCACCTCTCACTTCCCTGACTAGTTTAATCTGCCTTTTATACTCTGTCAGGATTCTGTGTGTCCCCCCCTTTTTTTGTGATGGGGTCTTGCTCTGTCACCAAGGCTGGAGTGCAGTGGTGCAATCTCAGGTCACTGCAGCCTCTGCCTCCCGGGTTCAAGCAATTCTCCCACCTCAGCCTCCTGAGTAGCTGAGATTACAGGCACATACCACCATGCCCAGCTAATTTTTGCATTTTTAGTAGAGGCAGGGTTTCACCATGTGGCCAGGCTGGTCTCGAACTCCTGACCTCAGGTGATCCACCCGTCTTGGCCTCCATATGTCCCTTTCTTAGTACTTTGTACAGTTGCACTTTTACATTATTTAATTATTTGATTAGTATTTGTCTTTTCCACTAGACTCTAAGCTCCATGAGGGCAGTGACTGTGTCTCTCTTCTTGCATGGTTGTGTCCCCAACATACAGCACACAGTTAGAAGATGGATGCATATATGTTGAATGAAGGAATGAAAGAATGAACACATGCAGGCATGTCAGGCACTGTGCTAGAAGCTGGGGATACAAAGACAAATCACGTAATGTCTCTGCCTTCAGGGCTCTCATTGCCTAGCAGGAAGGACAGTATAGGTAAATAAATGATTTCAAGAGATCTGTGGAGCCTCTGCAAAGAACAGTTGAATGCAGATAAAATAAACATAAAGGAAATAAAAACAAGCTCAATCATACCAATGTCAGAAAAACTACCTTGTGCATACACACATAAAAACCCCTGGCTGTATATACATGTATCACAGACAGAAACACTCATTCCACAGCACATTCTGAAATACTCTTAGGGATAACAACAGCACCCTTATGCACATATGCACATGTGCACAAGCCAGCATACCACCCTGCACTCACATGCTTCATGCCTGCCCTCCACACAGACACACACACGCACGCACACACACGCACACACACACTCTCACTCAGGGCAAAGCTGATATTGATCTTCTTTTATTTACAGAGGGGTGGGAGTCCCAAGATTTTAAGGATGGGTCGATGTGGGAGCAGAGTCCCAGGGAAGGATTATTCTGCAGCCAGACCAAGTGTTCAGTCCCAAGGGGAAGGGGCCTGGCAAGGCCAACAGGGATTCCAGGTCCAGGTCTAGCAAGGCTGTGGCCCCAGTAGAGATGCATTGTTAATCAGGAACTGCAGTGGATGGTCCTCCCTATACTTACCTGGTTCCATGTCTGGAACTCTCCATGTCAGGGTTACTCTGAAACTCAGAGGCTGAGTTTAGGGTAAGAAAAATTGGTCCAAATCCTCACGCGCTGGGAAGAAGGCAGCCAAGCATGGTCATGCCATTCCCTTCCTTTGGTTTACCTGCTCTCCTCTAGGTGCTGGAGTGGGTGCTGGAACACAGGAAGGAAGCAAAATCACTGCTGTCACAGAGCTCAGTCCGGCAGGGCAGATAACCAGTTACAGAAGGGCACGGAGGGGGCCCCAGTCTCACCCTGGAGACTCAGGGACACTTTCAGAGGAGGTATTTTAAGCTGAATCCCAAAGGACTAGAAAGCGTTAGCTGGGTGATCCTGATTGGGTAGATCTGCAGCAGGGGCTCCCAAATTTGCATCTTACAAACACCAGTGACCCCAGCTGGAGATGCAGGTAGGGGTGGATCACATGCTGAGAAACCCTGGAGTGGAGGGGATTAGGACCAGGCAGGGGAGACAGGGGAGGAGGCTGCAGTGATAACGGGGGTGTCTAGGAGGTGAGCTTTTAAATTCTCGACACGTCGGTGGGAAGGAGAGCCACACCGTGTGTCTCCATGCAGACTGCAGAACGGGACACTCTCCCAGAGGGCAGGTCCGAGGACCAGAGACTCAGGCTCTGAGCTGAGCTTTGTCCATGAGGGGATGGACACCCTGTGAAGGATTAACCTTCGTATTTGTATATTTCCCCTTGAGCTACGAGGAAGCTTTATAAAGCAAGCATGAATGGAAAACCTGGCCTGCTCCCACATCTGTGATTTGCCTTTGCTACCACTAACATGTCAGGGAGGTCTGGTCTACCTGACAGCCTTGTGTGGTGGAGGCATGGAGAATTAAAGTGAGGCAGCTGGCCTATTCTAGCCTCAGCTGGTGGATGAGGCAGCATCCTGGAGAGAGCTGAGGGAAGATCGGGGGCAGATGTGAGACAGATCCCCTCACTGCCAAGAGATACCAGGTGAAGGGAAGTGACCATGTTCTAAGTATATGCCTTTCTCTCACTCATCATAGCCAGTCATTCACCATGCTTGATAATTTATCTCCTCACCTTCCTTTACTATTACTTTAAGTCAGACCTAAGTCATCTTTCTAACTGACATGTCATTCTCTTATCCTTTTCAGTTCAGAAAACTCCTATTCACCCATAAAAACCCAGGTTATAATGACCACCTCTTCTCTGTGGCATTCTTGGACTCTCCCAGCCCAGATTTCTCTCTCTCTCTCTCTCTCACTCACTCACATACACATACTCACACACACACAGAATATACCTATATTCTATATGAAAAACAACACTGGTCCTCGAGTCTGAAGACCTAGATACAAATTTGAATTATTTCACTTTCACTTAGTAGCTCTGAGAACTTGGGCAAGTTATTGATCTCATCTGAACCTCTTCCTTTCCTCATCTATAAAATGGGTAGTTAATATTTACCTCATGAGCTATATTGTAAGACTTGATAAGATAAACGTCAAAGCACGTAGAATATAAATGCACATCACAGACATTCAATTATGGAATTTCTTCTGATCACATTGTACACTGAGGAGCTACCATTTTCCTAAGACATCCTTTCAGATAGTAAGCACCTTACAACAGACACCCAGACTTCTGCTCTTTTCCTCTGTACCCATACCCAGGGGTCTACAAAAGAACCAGTTGAATAAACAACTATGCAATTGCTGTGACCCCTGGAAAGAAGGTAAACACCTTTGTGAGTTTGGCCTATCCAGTGGATTTTGGTTGGAATCTTTTTGTTCAGCATCCCTGGTTTGGCCAATTGGCCAAAGTTTCAAGTAGAGGAAAGAGGAGTTTCTGCTCTTCCTCAGGTGCTCGTCACTCCTGGTGGTTTTCCTTGAACCATAAATCATGACACTGCATTCTGAGCCTCCCTGGCCACAGTTCTTGGGTGTGGGCACTCAGGCCTCAGTGTGCATGGCATGCATCCAGAGCTCTGGGCATCCTGCCCTCTGCTCAGTCTTTCCTCAGACCTGCCTTTCCCCATCCTCATCCCCCCACTCCCAGCCCTGGGTGTCTTGATGTTAACATCGAAGGACAAATGCAGTCCTATATTTCAAAGTCATCAGGCAGATCTGATTAATTTTGGAAATGAACAACAAGAAGATTAATCACAAACTTTCAGGTATGAGCAGCAATAAACAAAACCAGAGCATGGAGCGCTATTTATTTATTAAAACAGTAAATTGAAGGGAAATGGGCTATTTATTTTGTACCATGTCTTCTACAGAAATAATTGGCTCATTAATCACCATGGTCACGTTTGGAAGGGCAGGCTCGCTAGGGAATTGAAGCAGGGGGCGGTGCTTACAGCCCTGGCAGCACATGGAGCTACAGGAAGTTGGTTCCCAGAGGGGTTTTCCTGTGGATTCTGCAGCCAGTGCGTAGGCAGTGAGGTAGCTGGGAGGTAGCAGGTTATGGTGGTTAAGACCACAGATGATTGGCAGCAGGGGGCGTGAGTACAAATTCTGGCTACTACTCCTCGCTAGCTGTGGGCAAACTATTTAACCTCTGTGTCTTGCTCTCTTCTTCTGTAAAATGATGTCAGTACTGGAACCACCTTGTAGGATAACATGCGTTTAAGTGAGTTGGTAGGGCACTGGTATATTACTGGGCCAGGTTTGGCACTTCTATAGGTGTTAGTTGTCATTGCTCCTTTGGTCCAGGTAGAACTTCAGGGTGGGACACTTTGGTATCAATGGAAGCTTCCAGCATAAAGTTATTGTGGAGTTCCCTGGGTCCAGAATGGAAGCAGAATAGTATAGAAGAGGATAAAAGGGAAGGCTCTACAGTCAGCCTCCCTGGGTTCAAATCCAGCCTTTGCTAGTTATATGTCCTTATCGAATGATTTGGCCTTTCTGTGCCTTAGTTTTCTCAACTGTAAAACAGGGTGCTAATAATAGCGCTATGTGATAAGGTTATATTGAATATTAAATGAGAAAATAGAAGTACTCACCTCAGTGCCTGGCCATCGAAGTCATCAATTAGTTGATGTTATTATCGTTTTTAGGATCTTCTTACACACCACTCATAATCCAGTGAGCTCAGCAGGTGAGCAGATATACTGAGACTGGAGCTCCCTTCCCTGATGGAAAGGGGAGGGAGCCAGAGTTCAAAGAGGGAGGGGCTGAGGAACCTGCATCCATAGCAAAGGCCAGCACCTCAAACGCATCTGGAGGGTTCACATGGTTTGGGCAGGTGACCATGACCAAGGGTTTGTGTCTTTGGAGCAGGGCATAGCACTTATGAGTAGGTGACCCCTTGGTGGTAGCACCGTAGCCAAGGTGGAGCTCCAGAGAACCAACCCAGTGGGCTGAGGTTTTTGGGGACATTCAGTTCCTGATGGGAGAAGGACCTCTTCAGCCAGCACAGCAGACGGGGTAGAAAGGGCAGGATGGAAAGGCCAAATATGTAACACACACACTTCACCCATCTCCTGCTCATCCTCTCTGATACTCCTGCCTATGGAACCCAGACCCTCAGAATCCTCCCCAACACATCACTTCAGGCAGCCAGGATCAACTGAATGCCCTTAAACAGATGGAGTCTGTTTGCAATTCCAAGGCTACAAGATCAAAACTCACCCCAGACTCATCTAGGGCATCAAAACTGCAGGTCCCTGCATGCTGATGGGGCTGGGGCTGTTCACGACCACCTTCCTTAGAGATAAGGAGGAAGCAAGCCTATGAGAGGGGGTCTGGGTCTCAATGACCCCAGAGGAATCGGACAGAAGGATGCAGTGCCAATGATGTCTTCAGGGGGCTCATGCTGTAATTGGGGAGATCTCTCTCCTGTCTCCTCTCTCTTACCAATAAAAGGAATGGTTAAATGTCAAAGGACGTGGTATGGTTAGTGTCCATGTAAGAGTGTTCAGGTACTGGGAGAGGGATGCAAGCTGGCAAGACAGGATGGGCAAGTGCCCTGTGACATCCAGACCAGGGCTAGGCTGAGGGTGGTGTGTACTGGTGACTCATTCCCTGCTCTTCTTGGCCTGCTCTGTATTGACCCCTGTGGGCTGAATCAGTGGCTCTCCCGACCCACACCCCCAGCTGGGTTTGGCCAGTGGGAGGCTTTGGTGGAATATCTGACAGCAGATGGAGAGGGGGGTTTTCCCCCCTTCATTTGGCTGTGGTTTTTCCCTCTTCATTTGGCTGTGGTTTTTCCCTCTTCGCTCAGCTGTGGTTTCTATAGTGGGGGTTCCTCCGCCTTTGGCTGTGGGTCCTGCTGGCTACAGCCTCCAGTGAGCCTGGTGGCACTCCTCCCTCTCCTTGCCCCTCTAGCTCTAAGGGTAGGAAGGGCTTCTGCTCTTGTCTCAGGGTTCGTCACCCTACCCTAGCCATGCTTTCGAAGAACTTGAGTTGTTAAACTCTCTTCATTTCATCTCTCCTTCCCCAGATCCGAGGCCCCGACTCATATCCTGAGTACAGAAGGGGCTTTTTTTCCCCTTGTTGGGGAAAGGGTCAGGTTCTACCAGGAGCATTTCCATGATTAGAAACCAAAGGCAGACCAGGCCTGTGGAAAGGCGTGAGTAGAACAACTTAAGGGAGTAGAAAGTACTGGGAAGAAATAACTCTCACGCTGTCTCTTTGGTTTGAGGATCATTTCCTTGGAGTCCTCCTTTAGTAGTTCAGTTCCTTTTGGAAATCCTAGTGTACCTCACCTGGACCGTAAAGGAACCCGGGGGTGGGAGCACGAAGGGAGCACAGTGCCCCCTAGAGGCTGTGGCGAGGGTGGCAGCGGCAGGAGCCAGAAGGCAATGGGAGGGGCTCATGGGGAGGAAGAGATACTCAGAGGGTGCAGATCTGGACAACTTGGCTCAACTGGACAGGGGCATAGAGACATTATGTGGTGACAGTCTTTAAAACCTGGTTTCCACGATGTGGCTACACCATATAATTTTAAAAGACACCCACATTAGGGCTAATGTCTCTCCAGGCCCTTTCTGCCCAATCTTGTTTCCAAAACCACAAGGAAGGTTAAAATTCCTGACTGTAGGTAGAGAGGTTGGCTGAGGCAGAGGGCAGGGCAGTGGGACTTGAGGGTCTTATGGGGTCAGGTGCTAGATGTGGTCTAGGGTGTCTACCTCATTCCCCTCCCTCCTGTTTGGAGCTGAAGGTGGGAGAAGGAGCATGGCTGAGAGATGACACGTTTTTGGGTGACTATCCTGTGTTTGTTTTACTGGGTTTTAGAGTGTGGTGACCATGGTGATAGAATCTGAAGGGCAGAGAGTGAATGCTTCTATCTTGCCTCAGAACCCCCTTACATCTCTTGCTTGTAATTAGAAATGGTAAGAATAAAAGAGCTCTGATTTCCAGCAACCTTTGCTTCACAAGGGCCATGTCAAATGATGACAGCCCTATTCTTATAAAAGCAGATTCTGGGAGGAGCAGAAATCCCTTTTCTCTTTGGAGTCAGTGTGTTTGCACTCATGCACGTTTGTGTATCTGAGTACGTACATGTATGTCTGCATGTGTCCAACCTGCTGCATGTGTGTGCATATGTGTATGTGTGTGGCTATGTTAACCTGTGCATGGATGTGTACATAGATGGTGAAACGTGTGTACCTCTGTTGCATGTGTGCACAGCCATTGTAGGGATTGTGTGTGCATTCCCCCATGGGCGAGGGGCTGTGAGGGAGTAGGTCCTGGTATCTAAAATCTTTACATTCTGTTTCTATCAGTCTTGTTTGTTGTGAAGAGCAGGAAACTGGTCAACCAGCTGAGAGAAAAGAAAAAACATCAGGGTGTGTATGGGTTGGGTCTGGGAGGAGGAAACCAGGCAGCTCCAGGGCCAGTTTGCTGCCTTTTGCTCATCAGCTCCTTTCTTTTCTCTGCTTAGTTGTGGTTTTCCCCATGATCCCAGCCTGCACAGGGCTCTAGTTTCTTGGTCCTCTGGGGCTGGCTCTTCCCTGGGTACATCCTGTGCATGGCCATGGGTCCTGGCCTTCTTCAATTGGCTGAATATGGTGTGTCATGGTGCAAATTCAAGGCAAAATTTGATTGGCCCCAGCTGGTCATTTTGTGCTTAGTCATTACCTACTCAGCAGCCAACAAAATACCTGTCCATGGGTCAGGCCGAATCAGCTATGGTCATGGCACAAACAGGGTCACACCTGGGACTGTGGTTGGGATAGTTTTCTTTGAAAGAGATGTGGACATGGAGGACAATGATGAATGCCTCAGATACTTATGCAAAAATTCCCTGTCACCTGTGAAGTGCCCACCCTTATCTCTGTGGAGGTCAGGACCATGGGGATGTCCCCCAACAAGGAAGGACTTGCCTGAGCAAGGCGGGATGAGCGTAGGCAGCCTCCTGGGGCCTGGCCTGGCCCTCACCACCCCTCCTCTATGTCCCTGTTCCTTGAAGGAGGGAGCTTCGAGGCTGAATTGTGTCACCTGACCCCAAACTTGTCCTAACCCCCAGTACCTCAGAATGTGATCTTATTTGGAGATAGGGTCTTTACAGAGGGAATGAAGTTAGTATGAGGTCATTTGGGTAAGTCTTGATCCAATACGACTGGCGTCCTTAGAAGAAGAAGAGATTTGGAAATAGAGACATGCATAGAAAGAAGATGATGTGAAGAGACACAGGGAGAAGAGGCCATGCACAAGCCAAGGAGAAGACCCAGAACTGATCCATGCCATCCTTCCCTCACAGCCCTCAGAAGGAGCTACCCCTGCCAACATCTTGATCTTGGCCTCCCAGCCTCCAGAGCAGTGAGCCAATACCTTTCTGTCGTTGAAGCTCCCCAGTTTGTGACACTTTGTAACAGCAGCCCTAGCAAACTAATATACCTCCCCCAAAACTTCCTCAAAGTAGGGGACAGGATATGGGGCACTAACACCATGCCACCAGGTGTGTGTGGCAGCCAGGACACTGGGCTTCTGACACTCAGCCTCTGGATTCACCAAAGGAGGAAGCTTCAAGGCTGGTGCCTGAGCTAGTCATTTAAAATTTTTGATGAGACCCACTGAAGATTTCAGGCAGGAAGGGATCTGATCATATTTGTATTTCAGAAAGACCCTTGTAACTATCACAGTGTAGAGGACAGATGAGTTGGGGAGGCTGTCTGTGTGAGTGTTGAAGAGGCCTGGGGAAGAGTTCAGAGCTGTTTCGGAGGCATCACTGCCATAATGTACTGAGGGCAAGAAGGGGTGGTGGAGGGTGAGGACAGGAAAAGTTCAGTCGCAAGGAGTGTCTGGTTCGAGCACCTGGTGGATGTGGTGCTGGTCCTGGTCCCTGGGCCGGGCCTTATGGGGGCCCTCAGATCAGCATTGTCTGCATTATGGCCACACACCTGCCCGGGGCCCATCAGCAGTGAGAGATCAAGCCTGGAACTTAGAGGAGAGCTCTGGGGTGCACACGTGGATCTGGGTATCACTGGTGTCCAGGTGCAGATGGGCCATGGGTGGGGACAATCTGAAGGAGTGGGCGTAAGCTGCTTCTCCCAGAAGCAGACTCAGGGACAAGCATTTGGGAGGTGATTGGGGCAAGTGCAGAGGAGTGAGGGATATGAGACAGGAAAGGGAAGAAAGGCCAGGGGCATTCAGGAGCAAATGGGGCTCAGTCCCTCCAGGGCCTGTGAGAGACTACAGGATCCGGCCTCCAATTTGCACCCCTGAAGGGTGAGGAAGCCTATCCCTTACTGGCTGGGGGTTGTTCTTATGAACCAAGCTCTCTCATACTTCCTGTCTGCCCTGCATGGGCTAAGCAGGTGCCTATGGCCAGAGAAAGGCCTCAGGCAGAGATGCAGGCTGCTGGAGCTATATGGCTGTTGGCAATGACTTTTTTTTTTTTTTTTTTTGAGACAGAGTCTCACTCTGTTGCCCAGGCTGGAGTGTAGTGGCATGACCTTGGCTCACTGCAGCCTCAACCTCCTCAACTCCTGGGTTCAAGTGATTCTTGTGCCTCACCCTCCCAAGTAGCTGGGATTACAGGTGCCTGCCACCACACCCAGCTAATTTTTATATTTTTAGTAGAGACTGGGTTTCACCATGTTAGCCAGGCTGGTCTTGAACCCCTGACCTCAGGTTATCCACCCACCTCGGCCTCCCAAAGTGCTGGGATTACAGGCGTGAGCCACCGTGCTTGGCCAGCAGTGACTTGGAGTCTGGCCAGGATACAGTCAGTGTACTCTGGCTTCTGCCATTGTTGCTGCTAACAATTGTCCATCTTCTGGGGGGTGTGAGGAGCCCATTTTCTTCTTTCATTACTCATAACAGAGGGGACCATGGGCAGGAACTAGGCGAGGGCTGGGGGCTGAGTTAGGGAACTGGGTGGTGGGCCAGGCAGCAGGGCTGGCTGAATAGGAGGTCTTACAGCACAGGCCAGAAGAGTCCTTTCCAGTATCAGGGAAGGCAGTGGAAGCAGGAAACACAGGCATTTAATGTGCAAATCATTAAGAAATAACCAATTTCACTCCAGCATGTTCAGAGAACCCCTAAACAGCCACTACTATCTTGTAGCAGCAGCTGGCCAAGGCTGGGACAGGGTCAGGCTGGATGTGGGCTGGGGCCTCCTCACCCTCTTTGCTCCTTTGCACTCTGACCTCCTGCCTCTGCCCCAGCCCTACCAGAACCTCTGCTTCTTATCTTATACCTCTGAGATGTAGAGATCCTGGACTGGCCATATGGTTCCCACTCCCAGGAGGTCAGGGCCCTCAGGGGCCATGTGGGACCTCTTCTTCCCCCGGGCATCCAGACCCAGGCAAATGGTGAGCTGCTGTTTCAGGAGGGAGCTGCTCCCCTGCCCTGTTTTAACTGCCCCCAGGTTGGCTTATAGGGGAGGCTGCTGTTCTCAGGCTGGCCCCTCAGGCTGTAGATATCATTGGGAGTGGGCTGATGTTGGGCGCATTTTACAGGAGGACAGGGATGTGTGAAACTTGTAGGTATGTGACTACAGGAAGCAGTTGAGAGGACAGGGATGTGTGAAACTTGCAGGTATGTGACTACAGGCAGGTGGTAGTGACACAAGTGGGTATTAGCACAGGTGAGGTGGGATATGGACATTGACAGGCATGGCCAAGTGTGGGTGTAGATGGTAGCAAGGTGTGGATCTCAGTGACAGCAACTGGGTGTCAGGATGCCAATGGATGAAGTAATAATAGCTAAGACTTTATACCCATTACTAAGACAATGTACCCATTACTATTCTGTTTCATATAAATTTATTCATAATTTTCACAACCCCATAAAAGATACCCTATTAGTATCCCCACTTTTTAAGGAGAGGGAGCAGAAGCACAGAAAGGTCAAGCAGCTGCCCAAGATCACCTAGCTAGTAAGTGGAAGGGCCGGGACTTGAACCCAGGCTGTCTGGCTCCAGTGTTCACTCTCAGTCCTCTGCACCAGGGACGCGGAGTAGGGAGTGAAGGTGTGATGCAGGTGGGTGCAGGCACGAGGAGGTAGAGTAGCATGAATGGATGTTGTTGAAGACAGAGGCCTAGGCACACACAGGAGGGAGGGTGGTGTGGCCTGAGCCAGGGTGGTGCAGGGCAGTGGTTCTCAGCCTTCAACGGAATCAGAATCACCTGGAGGGCTTGTTACACCACAGATCTTTTCTGCTTCCAGAGGTCTGGGATGGGTCCCCAGACATGCGTTTCTAGGAAGTTTCCAGATGATGCTGATGCTGCTAGTTTAGGGACTTTGGGAACACTGGGGCAGGGCATGGTGCAAGGGAGATTATGGAAGTGGTGGCTTCGAGGTGAAGAAAGCTGGGTAGAGTGAGACTGTAACAGAGTGAATGTAGGAGCATGGGACAGCTACAGCCAGAGGGAGATGCCCCTTGGAATAAGCACAGGGATGAGTGCAGTTGAGTTCCGTATGGAAGGAAGTATGGGGGAAGAGGATGTTGGAGCCCTGGCTTTGAGGGCATGGCAAAGGCAGTGCCTGCAACCCCAGGGGAGCCTCTTTCCTCTTGAGGCTCCTGCTCCCTGTGTTGACCCCTGGGTGGTAGGTGGTGGCCATTAGGTGTGGCCAGCCTGGAGAATGTCTGGCTGTCCTTTCATTGGTCTGCAGTGGAGCCCAAGGGGCTGTTTAGGGAGTTAAATGTGAACTTGAAGGAGACTCTACGATATGGCCTTGGGAGCCCTGGGGGCCCCTCCAGGTGAGCCCTGGGCTGGATAGATTTCTGGGTGTGTTAGAGTGCCTGAGACAACAGGCCTCTCTTCCCTTGGGAGTCCCATAGGTACAGGGGGTTCCACCATGCTCATCAATTTTCAACTATAAATTACTGATCCAGAGTAGGAGAATCCCTGTGGAAAGGGGACCCAGGGAACTCGAGGATGGGGGAGGGGCTGAAACCTGAGTAGAAAGGGCTTCGTGTCCTTCCTGTCTTAGCACCTGTTATTGGTCATTGCTCTGCTGTGAGCTAGGGAGCTGGAGGGGGTGCTGGGCAGGGGAATGGGGGGAGTCCTTCAAACCAGAAAAAGAGGATTCCCCTAACCAGAAGAAGGGCTGCTGGACTGCAGCAAGGAACATCCTGCTGAAGGTGTTGGAGGAACTGCGAGTTGGGCAGCAGGCTCTGAGAAAGATGATTCCACTCTGGGGGCTGCTGCTGTCCTGAGGCTGTCCCAGAGGGGCTGACCTGGAGCCCTGCGTGAGTGAGCCAGGTGCCTAAGGGCTGAATTGAGTCCCCCAAAAGGATATGGTAAGGTCCTCACCCCCAGTACCTCAGAATGTGACCTTATTTGGAGATAATCTTTACAGAGGTAATCAAGTTCAATGAGGTTGTTAGGGTGGTCCATCATTCAACATGACTGGGGTCCTCCTAAAGACAGGAAATTTGGGCCCCAGAGACAGACACATACAGAGGGAAGACAGTGTGAAGACACAGGGGAGAAGATGGCCATGGCCCCACCAGGGAAGGCCTGAGACTACCAGGAGCCAGAAGAGAGGCCTGGAGCAGATTCCCCTCCCAGTCCACAGAAGGAACCAGCCCTGCCAACACCTTGATTTTGGACTCCTAGCCTCCCAAACTGTGAGACGATCATTTTCTGTTATGTGAGCCACGCAGTGTGTGGAGATCTTTTATGGCAGCTGAAGGAAACTGACAACCCCTGATTCATGGGAGGAGCCTGAGTGGTCTTGGCAAGTGGACACAGGCAGTGTCCTGGCGAGGGGCTGGGCCGGGGGCAGCTCTAGCGGGTGAAGGAGGAGGTGAGTTGGCAACTTCAGGAGAGGGCAGAGTGGCCTGAAGCACAGCAGATGACACACCAGTGAGCAACTGTGGTCCCTCAGGAATGAAGGGCTGCAGGTATCTTCTAGAGGGGAACCTGCCATGGGAGAGGCAGAGGGGACCGTCCTCTGGGTTGGAACCTGAGGTCACAGTGCCCTTCTTGCTGCCTTGGGTCTAATGAAGAGAGCTGGCAGCTTGTACAACAAGCTCCCACTGAGTGCTAGTCATTAAAGCCCCCTTTCTGAGGATGAGAAGCCAGAAAGGAGCACATATAGGGACGCATCTTTGGCTACAGGAACTCCAAGTTCAAAGGAACCAGGCATGAATCTCCACCGAGCACCAAATGACTGCAAAACCCTTTTCTTAATAATATTTTATTGTCAGTTATAAATATTTTCCATCTGTCCCCTATTTACAACTGCAAAATAGTTTGATATCATACCGTCACCTACCAATCAGCATCTTTCTATAAACTCCATGAAAATTGAATAGGAAATAAAAAGCTCTTCTTGGGGGCCCACTAACCTGGTTCCCCAGACTCCAAACAACCCCACGTGGACAGCAGGCAATGTTGCAGCAGGTGCTACACAGTAGCAAAGAGGCAGCCGGAAGTGGCCCCGGTGGGTCAGGACGCCAGGCTCCTCAGGATGTTGGTGATGCTCCAGTGCTGGCCCGAGCATTTCTGCAACACCAGCTGGAAGCTGAACTCCAGGTCACTATTCTCCTGCAGCTCCAGACAGCGCTTAGACTTGCGGTTCTGGATGGGTCCTCCCTAGGGGCCAGGGCAGACAGTGGGGTCAGAGGGCATAGAGGCAACATGCAGAAATTCGGGAGCCTCAGGCCAAGTGGCTGGTGAGGGCTGACATTATCTGTGTGGCCAGATCCCAGGAGGTCAGCATTCCCATGAAACTGCAGGCTCCCCTCTCACTCATATATTGGTCTCCTCTGGAAGACTGAATATGTGCCACAGCTCTCTTCACAGAGCCCTAGTTCCTCACTAGGAGAGAGACCTCCCCACCCCTAGGTAGTTCTGTCTACCTAGCTGGGCTGTGGTACACCTGTTTGCACCTACAGCTCCTACCCCAGGGGCTGGGTCTTGCTCCCCATAGCCATTGGCTGGGTCCTTTCTCTGAAAAGCCTAGTTTCTTGGGACAACCCATCATTGGCCTGCATTTGAACATCACCAGAGGCCTGGGGCTTCCTGCTCCTAGGCTCCATGCCCCCAGTTGGACCTCTGGAGTCATCAGTACTGGTTTCAACCAAAGTCAGCTTCCTGGTTACTGTCTCTTAGGCCACTGGGCCCCCTAAGTCCTGACATGCATGATTTTCCCCCATGCTACTGATGTTCCAGAATGTTTGTAGCCATTCATACTCAGTTTATGACCCAAAGCCCCTTGATGTTCTGCTCCTCATATCAGCCCTATAGCAGCAAATAGGAAACCCCCAATTTTTGTAGTGAAATCTTTTCAGGGCTTGGACGCTTTGGGTTGCTGGCTGCGAGTCTGAGGTGGCAGCCTGGACTGTCTGAGCATCTCTGAGTTACCACCAAACTTGTGCTCAACTAGACTTTGGCCTCCCAAGCAGGCAGAATTGCTTTGGTGGGTGGAGGTTCTTATAATTGGACCCCTTGTAGCTTAATGGCACTTGAGTATATGGTCAAACTCACTTTTTCCCCAGAACCTACTCCTGTGTTTCTGTCTCAGGTATTTGTGTGAGAAACATGGACATTTTCATTTATTTATCCTTTCAGCATCCAAGTAAGCCTCAAGTCCTGGCAATTCTACCTCTCTTGTGTCATGTGACTGTCCCCTTATCCCTTTCCCATCACACTTGCCCTGGTTCAGGCCACCAACTTCTTTCTCTCACTGGGACAACTGTGTCAGCTCCCTAATGGATCTCCCTTCCAACCTCCAGAGGCAGGAGTAGTGATCTTTCTAAAATGCATGTTTGGCCTAAAGGACAGAGTCCAAGCTCCTTAGTGCAGCACTGAAGGCCTCCATGGCTCAGTGCTGCCTTTCTCTCTAGCCTCATCTCTGATCCTTCCCCAGCTCCATGACTTTTGCTGCAGCCACACCAAATCCCTTGTACTTTTCTGAACCCATTTACATTAACTCAGGGTTCCTGTACTTTAAGCAAGCTGTGCTCTCTGCTTGGGATTCTTCCCCATGCTCCCATGACAGGCTAAGCTGCAACCATGTATCAAAGCTCAACTCCTCCATTTCCTCCAGGAAGTCTCTACTGCCCACCCATGCCCCACCTCCACTTCCACCTCCACCTCCTCAGTCTACAAGCTGGGCTGGTGCTCTTCATTTTGTGCCTTTTCCAGCTCACAGTGGGAAGTGCATTGAGAGAGGGAGAGGTGGCAAACTTCTTGAAGGATGTCATCCAAGTCTGCCATGACCATTCCCATAGCAACAACTGACGTCTCAAGAGAGTGTTAAGACTTGGTTCTCTACACAATGGGGAAAGGACAGTCTTTTCAATAAATTGCCTGAGAAAATGCAAAAGAATGAAACTAGAGCCCTATCTCTTGCTATATATGAAAATCAAATCAAAATAGATTAAAGACTTAAATCTAAGATTAGACTACAAAACTCCTAGAAGAAAACATTGGAGAAACACTCCAGAATGTGGGAAACACTCCAGGACATTGATCTGGGCAACAATTTGAGACAGACCTCAAAAGCACAGGCAACCAAAGCAAAAATGGACAA
Source organism: Gorilla gorilla gorilla (assembly GCF_029281585.2). NCBI lineage: Eukaryota > Metazoa > Chordata > Mammalia > Primates > Hominidae > Gorilla > Gorilla gorilla. The sequence continues at coordinate 17,691,946 of NC_073233.2, forward strand.
ATAGGATCACATCAAGTTAAAAAGCTTCTGCACAGCAAAGGAAACAATCAAAGTAAAGAGACAGCCCACAGAACTGGAGAAAATATTTGCAAACTACCCCTCTGACAAGGGATTAATAACCAAGATACATAAGAAGTTCAAATAACTCAATAGCAAGAAGGCCAAAAATCCAATTAAAAAATGGGCAAAAGATCTGAACAGACATTCCACAAAAGACTTATAAATGGCAAACAGGTTATGGAAAAATGCTCAACATCAGTAATTACCAGAGAAAAGTAAGCAAAAACTATAACGAATCATCTCACCACAGTTAAAATGGCTTTAACCAAAAGACAGGCAATAATAAATGCTGGTGAGGATGTAGAGAAAAGGAAACCCTTGTACATTGTTGGTGGGAATGAAAATTAGTACAGCTACTATGAAGAACAGTATGGAGGTTCCTCAAAAAACTGAAAATAAAACTACTGTATAATCCAGCAAATCCCATTGTTGGGTATATACCCAAAAGGAAGGAAACCAGCATATTGAAGAGATATCTGTACTCCCATGTTTATTGCAGCACTATTCGCAATAGACAACATATGGAATCAACCTAAGTATCCATCAATAGGTTAATGAATAAGGAATATGTGGTATATACACAGGATGGAATAATATTTAACCATTAAAATAATGAGATTCTGGTTTCACTGTCAAGATGGCTGAATAGGAATAGCTCCGGTCTGCAGCTCTAAGAGAGATCCACGCAGAAGGCGGGTGATTTCCGCATTTCCAACTGAGGGACCTGGTTCATCTCATTCGGACTGGTTGGACAGTGGGTGTAGCCCACGGAGGACAAGCTGAAGCAGGGTGGGTTATTGCCTCACCTGGGAAGTGCAAGGGGTCAGGGGGATCTCCCTTCCCCAGCCAAGGAAAGCTGTGAGAGACTGTACTGGGAGGAACAGTGCACTCCGGCTCAGATACTGTGCTTTTCCCATGGTCTTTGCAACTGGCAGACCAGGACCAGGTGTCTATACCACCATGGTGCTGGGTTTCAAGCACAAAACAGGGCGGCTGTTTGGGCAGACACTGAGCTAGCTGCAGGAGTTTTTTTGTTTTCGTTTTTTTTTCAATAGCCCAGTGGCACCAGGAATGCCAGTGTGACAGAACCGTTCACTCTCCTGGAAAGGGGGCTGAAGCCAGGGAGCCAAGTGGTCTGGATCAGTGGGTCCCACTCCCACAGGGCCAAGCAAGCTAAAATCCACTGGCTTGAAATTCTTGCTGCTAGGACAGCAGTCTGAGGTTGACCTGGGATGCTCAAGCTTGGTTGGGGGAGGGACATCCGCCATTGCTGAGGCCTGAGTAGGTGGGTTTTTAAAATTTTTTATTATTGTACTTGAAGTTCTGAGGTACATGTGCAGAATGTGCAGTTTTATTACATAGGTATATGCATGCCATGGTGGTTTGCTGCACCCATCAACCTGTCACCTACATTAGGTATTTCTCCTAATGTTATTCCTCCCCTAGCCCTCCACTCCCTGACAAGCCCCAGTGTGTGATGTTCCCCTCCCTGTGTCCATGTGTTCTCATTGTCCAACTCCCACGTATGAGTGAGAACATGTGGTGTTTGGTTTTTCTGTTCTTTGCTGTTCTTATGATAGTTTGCTGAGGATGATGGTTTCCAGCTTCATCCATGTCCCTACAAAGGACATGAACTCATTTTTTATGGCTGCATAGTGTTCCATGGTGTATATGTGACACATTTTCTTTATCCAGTCTATTATTGATGGATATTTGGGTTGGTTCCAAGTCTTTGCTATTGTGAATACTGCCGCAATAAACATACATGTGCATGTGTCTTTATAGAATGATTTATGATCCTTTGGGTATATACCCAGTGATGGGACCACTGGGTCAAATAGTATTTCTAGTTCTAGATCCTTGAGGAATGGCCACACTGTCTTCCACAATGGTTGAACTAATTTACACTCCCACCAACAGTGTAAAAGTGTTCCTATTTCTCCACATCCTCTCTAGCATCTGTTGTTTCCTGACTTTTTAATAATCGCCATTCTAACTGGTGTGAGATGGTATCTCATTGTGGTTTTGATTTGCATTTCTCTAATGACCAGAGATAATGAGCATTTTTTCATGTGTCTGTTGGCTGCATAAATGTCTTCTTTTGAGAAGTGTCTGTTCATATCCTTTACCCACTTTTAGATGAGGTTGTTTGTTTCTTGTAAATTTGTTTGTTCTTTGTAGATTCTGGATATTAGCCCTTTGTCAGATGGATAGATTGCCAAAGTTTTCTCTCATTCTGTAGTTGCCTGTTCACTCTGATGGTTTCTTTAGCTATGCAGAAGCTCTTTAGTTTAATTAGATCCCATTTGTCAATTTTGGCTTTTGCTGCCATTGCTTTGTGTGTTTTAGTCATGAAGTCTTTGCCTATGCCTATGTCCCGAATGGTACTGCCCAGGTTTTCTTCTAGGATTTTTATGGTCCTAGGTCTTACATTTAAGTCTTTTATCCATCTTGAGTTGATTTTTGTAGAAGATGTAAGGAAGGGGTCCAGCTTCAGTTTTCTGCATATGGCTAGCCAGTTTCCCCAACACCATTTATTAAATAGGGAATCCTTTCCCCATTGCTTGTTTCAGTCAGGTTTGTCAAAGATCAGATGGTTGTAGATGTGTGGTGTTATTTCTGAGGGCTCTGTTCTGTTCCATGGGTCTATCTCTCTGTTTTGGTACCAGTACCATGATGTTTTGGTTACTGTAGCCTTGTAGTATAGTTTGAAGTTAGGTAGCCTGATGCATTCAGCTTTGTTATTTTTCTTAAGATTGTCTTGGCTATGCAGGCTCTTTTTTGGTTCCATATGAACTTTAAAGTAGTTTTCTCTAATTCTGTGAAGAAAGTCAGTGGTAGCTTGATGGGGATAGCACTGAATCTATAAATTGCTTTGGGCAGTATGGCCATTTTCATGATACTGATTCTTCCCACCCATGAGCGTGGAATGTTTTTCCATTTGCTTGTGTCCTCTCTCATGTCCTTGAGCAGTGGTTTGTAGTTCTCCTTGAAGAGGTCCTTCACATCCCTTGTATTTTATTCTCTTATTTTATTCTCTTTGTAGCAATTGTGAATGGGAGTTCACTCATGATTTGGCTGTTTGTCTTTTATTGGTGTATAGGAATGCTTGTGATTTTTGCACATTGATTTTGTATCCTGAGACTTTGCTGAAGTTGCTTATCAGCTTAAGGAGATTTGGGGCTGAGACAATGGGGTTTTCTAAATACACAATCATGTCATCTGCAAACAGAGGCAATTTGACTTCCTCTCTTCCTATTTGAATATCCTGTGTTTCTTTCTCTTGCCTGACTTCCCTGGCCAGAACTTCCAATACTATGTTGAATAGGAGTGGTGAGAGAGGGCATCCCTGTCTTGTGCCAGTTTTCATCCATTCAGTATGATATTGGCTGTGGGTTTGTCATAAATAGCTCTTATTATTTTGAGATATGTCCCATCGATACCTAGTTTATTGAGAGTGTTTGGCATGAAGGGGTATTGAATTTTATCAAAGGCCTTTTCTGCATCTATTGAAATAATCATGTGGTTTTTGTCACTGGTTCTGTTTATGTGACGGATTATGTTCCTTGATTTGTGTATGTTGAACCAGCCTTGCATCCCAAGGATGAAGCTGACTTGATCCCGGTGGATAAGCTTTTTGATGTGCTGCTGGATTCAGTTTGCCAGTATTTCACTGAGGATTTTCACATTGATGTTCATCAGGGATATTGGCCTGAAATTTTCTTTTTTTGTTGTGTCTCTGCCAGGTTTTGGTATCAGGATGATGCTGGCCTCATAAAATGAGTTAGGGAGGATTCCCTCTTTTTCTACTGTTTGGAATAGTTTCAGAAGGAATGGTACTAGCAACTCTTTGTGCCTCTGGTAGAATTTGGCTGTGAATCCGTCTGGTCCTGGACTTTTTTTGGTTGGTAGGCTAGTAATTATTGCCTCAATTTCAGAGCCTGTTATTGGTCTATTCAGGGATTCAACTTCTTCCTGGCTTAGTCTTGGGAGGGTGTATGTGTCCAGGAATTTATCCATTTCTAGATTTTCTAGTTTTTTTGTGTATAGGTGTTTATAGTATTCTGATGGTAGTTTGTATTTCTGTGGGATCAGTGGTAATATCCCCTTTATCATTTTTTATTGCATCTATTTGATTCTTCTCTTTTTTTTGTTAGTCTGGCTAGTGGTCTATTTTGTTGATCTTTTCAAAAAACCAGCCCCTGGATTCATTGATTGTTTGAAGGGTTTTTCATGTCTCTATCTATTTCCTTCAGTTCTGCTCTGATCTTAGTTATTTCTTGCCTTCTGCCAGCTTTTGAATGTGTTTGCTGCTGCTTCTCTAGTTATTTTAATTTGATGTTAGGGTGTCAATTTTAGATCTTTCCTGCTTTCTCTTGTGGGCATTTAGTGCTATAAATTTCCCTCTACACACTGCTTTGAATGTGTCCCAGAGATTCTGGTATGTTGTGTCTTTGTTCTCATTGGTTTCAAAGAACATCTTTTATTCTGCCTTCGTTTTGTTATTTACCCAGTAGTAACTTAGGAGCAAGTTGTTCAGTTTCCATGTAGGGAGCAAGTTGTTCAGTTTCCATGTAGTTGTGCAGTTTTGAGGGAGTTTCTTAATCCTGAGTTCTAATTTGATTGCACTGTGGTCTGAGAGACTGTTTGCTATGATTTCCGTTCTTTTGCAATTGCTGAGGAGTGTTTTACTTCCAATTATGTGGTCAATTTTGGAATAAGTAAGTCTGATGAGGTGCTGAGAAGAATGTATATTCTGTTGATTTGGGTTGGAGAGTTCTGTAGATGTCTATTAAGTCCATTTGGTACAGAGCTGAGTTCAAGTAGAGCTGGATATCCTTGTTAACCTTTTGCCTCGTTGATCTGTCTAGTATTGACAGTAGGGTGTTAAAGTCTCCCACTATTATTGTGTGGGGGTCTAAGTCTCATTTTAGGTCTCTAAGAACTTGCTTTAATAATCTGGGTGCAGGACTTAGACTTCAACACCATAAGGGTGGGAGACTAACACCCCACCTTTAATGTTAGACAGATAATTAACAAGGATATCCAGGACTTGAACTCAGCTCTGGACCAAGTTGAACAACGAGAACACATGGACACGGCAGGGAAGGCATCACACAGTGGGGCCTGTTGGTGGGTGGGGGGCTGGGGGAGGGATAGCGTTAGGAGAAATACCTAATGTAGATGATGGGTTGATGGGTGCAGCAAACCACCATGGCACGTGTATAACTATGTAAAAAACCTGCACATTCTGCACATGTACCCCAGAACTTATAGTATAAAAAAAAAAGGGAGATTGTTATTTGCAACAACATGGATAGAACTGGAGGTCATTATGTTAAGTGAAATAAACCAGGCACAGAAAGACAAATTTTGCATGTTCTTACTCACATATGGGAGTTAAAATTTAAAAAAAAAAATTGAATTCCTGGAGATAGAATGATGGTTACCAGAGGCTAAGAAAGGTAGTAGGGAGGAGAGGAAAAAGCAGGGATGGTTAATAGGTACAAAAATACAGTTCGATAGAAGGAATAAGCTCTAATAGTAATGCAACAGGGTAACTATAATAATAATTTATTGTATACTTTAAAATAACTAAAAGAGTAGAATTGGAATGTTTCTAACACAGAGAAATGATAAATGCTTGAGGTAAAAGATAACCCAATTATTCTGATTTGATCATTACACATTATATGCCTGTATGACAGCATTACATGTACCCCATAAATATATTCAACTGTTATGTACCCATTGATGTAGTCTGGATATTTGTTGAATGTGAGCCCCAGTGTTGCAGGTGCGGCCTGGTGGGAGGTATTTGGATCGTGGGGCTGGATCCCTCATGACGGGCTTGGGCCATCCCCTTGGTGAGAAGTGGGCTCTCTCCTCTCTGAGTCTACACGAGAGCTGGTCATTTAGAAGTGTGCGGCACCTCCTCTCACCACTCTCTCTCCTCCCTTCATCTTGTGACCTGCAAGCTCCCAATTCATCTTCTGCCATAAGCAAAAGCTTCCTGAGGCCCTACCAGAAGCCATGCTTCCTGTACAGCCTGAAGAATCATGAGCCAATTATACCTCTTTTCTTTAATTTCTTTGTAGCAATACAAGAATGGCCTAACACATCCATAATAATTAAAAATTTTTTTAAAAAATTTAAGACTAAAAAAAAAACTTCAGTTCTTACAACTGTTGAAATGGGCAGTACCTACTATAGTTAACATATACAACCCTATGACCCAACACTTCTATCAGAAACGTTTATACCAAAAACATGCGCATGAATGCTTTCTAGAACACGATTTATAAAACTAACCTGGAGATAACTCAAACGTCCATCAATAGTACAGCAGACATACAACTCACGGTATATTCATATAATGGAATCCTTATATGGCAACAAAAACTATAGCTATACTCGATAAGGATAAATCTCACCAATACAATGTCGAACAGAAGCAGCCAGACAAAATACAAACATTATTCTATTTATATAAACTTCCCAAAGAGGTAAAATAAAGCCATGATGTGAAAGTCAGGATGGTGGTCGGCTCTGGGAAAAAGGGAAGTGGGAAGGTGATGGGCAGGAAATCACAAGGGTGTTGCTAGCAGTCCTATTTCCTGAGCTGGGTGATGGAAACCTAGGGATTTGCTTTGTTTTAAACCATGGAGTTGAAAGTGTGTATTTTATACATGTTTCTGTATGCATCCATGTTCTTCAATTAAAAAATTGAAATAAAAAATCCAGCTCCCTGAGAAGGGACTTTGAGTCACAGATGAAGGAGGCAGGGACTGAGAAGCAGGGGGTGCTGGTGGAGGGGACTGTGTATGTGTGTGTTGGGAGGGGACATGGGATTACCGACTTCCTGTGTTGGGGAGATGGCCGAGCAGATCACACAAACCTATTCAGAAGCATTCACACAAATAAAGCAAGATTCCTCCTGCTGTGCCCCACACCCCAGGGCCCCCCCAGCCCCGGGGAGTGCAGTGATTCAGTGTACTCAACAGCACAGAGACCAAAGAATAAACAGGAAACTGAAACAGCAGCTGCTGGGGCCCACCAGTTGCCAGGGAGAAACCTGCAGGCTCGGCCTCTGAAAGGGGCCCTTGGACAAGCCTAGGAAGGGCCCTGGAATCCCCACGCTGAAAGAGACCTTGAAGGCCAGCCTCTCGCTCTCACATGCCTAATGGCCTCTGTGGCCATGGGGCCCTTCAGCTCTGCTTGGCACCTCCAGGGAGAAGGATCTCACCCCCTCCCAAATATGCAGTCTTCCCCCCAGCTGCTCACCCTTGGAGCATGCTCCTCCCACTGCGCTAAAATCCTTGTCTTGAGCTCCCCTGAGGCTTCCCCAGAGGCCTGCTCTTCCTCCACACCTTCCCTTCCGGCAGGGGAGGTGAGGCCTGCGTCTCCCAGTTTTTCCCAGCATTTCCAGGTTTAACTTTTCCCAGTTCCTGGCGGGACAATGTTGTATAATTTTCCAAACTGGTTGCCCTCCTTTGAACAAGCTCTGGCTAATTTCTGCCCCTCAGGACTGACCACAGCGCCCAGGGTCACTGCCTCATTTACACTGGACAAGAGGCCCCTTCAATATAGCCAAGGAATTGGCACTTTGGGGCCACATGGTGCTCCTGAGGGGTGTGAAGCACAGCCTCGAGTTGTCCTCTCAAACTGTGGTCCACCTTGGGTGCCCATCCTGTCCCTTAGAGGCTAGACTTTTAGGCCCAGAGGCATCCCCTGTGCCAGTTGCTCCAAGCAAGGCCAGACCATTGCTCCATGGCCCACATTTCCTTAGCTTCTGTGTAAAACCCTGTGGCCTGGGCATATCTGCTGCCCACACCCAGGCTGGGCTGTGTTGCTGATGCTTCTTGAACAGATCTGTGGCCAGTTCCCCGGCCCCACCGCAGTCCTGCCAGCCCAGTGGTTTGTCTTCCCCACCATGCTGGGAGCAGCACGCAGGCAGGGAACCAAAACCAGCCCCGCTCTCTAATTTGCAAGATCTGTTGGCGTTTCCGGAGCCAGGTAGAAAGCGAAGAGTGCTGAGCTAGGATGCTGAGGACACAGCTGCTTTCCTGGCGGTTAGCTGTGTGGCCTCGGCAAGCCTCTCCCCCCTTCTGGTTTCATTGTCTGCAGGCCCAAATGGTCATTTCTGTCCTGATTCCTGGAAGGATGAGCCAGAGGACTGATAGGAATCCCTTTATCAGCTATAAATCGTACGGATCAGAGGATCAGGGTGAGGGCTGTGACCAAAGCGCACAACAAATGGGCCCGGACCAAGTGCAGCTGCCCACTCAGCTGAAGATTCTGGCTGCTCAGCTCATCCTTGGGGCCAGCCCGGGCCTTGCCAACAGCGAGGTGCTGTGCAGACCCCAGACAACCAACTCTTGGAGAAACACGTCCCGCACAGAAGACACCACAGCCCTTTCTTTGCTTGCCTTTCAAGGGACACCTTGCCAAGGTCTAGAGAGGAAGGCAGGAGCAGAGGTTTCTGAGACATAAAGCATCCTTCAGAGACTCCCATCTGATGTTTCCCAGGCCCGGCCCAGCCACAGCCTCAGCACCCTAGAGACTAGAAGTGCGGTGACCCTGGGCATTGGCTGCCTGAAGGGATGTGGGAGGGATGGATCACGGCCAAGAGTGGGGTTGGGGGAGGCGGGTGGATGGGACACAACCTCTGTGAGAATATCTGAGCCTGTCAGGGAGGGTGGAGTATGAGGCCAGGAGAGCTCCCTCCCTGGAGGCGGGGAGGGGAGGCTCCTCTAGAACTGGTGGTAAGGCCATGGTGGGGCATCGCTGAGCAGAGCCCTGACCTGCTCCCTGGGAACACATCTGGGATGTGGACAGAGGGGCCAGACCACCCTTTGATGCTGGAGCTCTTCAACAAAAATTATAAAAGGTTAAAAAAGTTTAAAACTTGCTTAAACTTTTAAAACAGAGATAGCACTGGCCACCAGCACTGTCTTCCTCCTGTACCCCTTCTTGACCTCAGCCTCTTTCACTGAACAGACTCTTTCTTCTTCTCTCGGAAAATTTCATTCACAAACATTGCAAAGAAGCCTTCCTTTCCCACACTCAGTGCCTTCCTGGGAAGTTCAGCACCGTGGGAGCAGCCTCGTGTTTTACTAACTGTACTTCTGCCTGCAGGTTCTGCAGCTGAGATGAGAGGAATAACAACTATCACTTATTGACCATTTGCCTAGTACTATGCCAAATACTTTACATGCCCAATTCCAGGTCTTCCTGACAAAAGCCCTGAGAGGTAGAGAGAATAATTATCCCCATTTTACAGGCTTGGAGACTGAGGCTCAGAGAGAGGCTGGGAGACTTGTCCAGGGTCACATGGTCAGTAAATGAGCAGTAAGTAGTGGCAGCCTGGGAACCCAGGGGGGTCTGCCCCCTTTACGTTCCTCGCTAGGATGGTGACCAGCCCCAGCCCTTGCCTATCACAGTGGTGGTGAACTAGACTGAGGGAGCTGGTGGTGCCCCAATGCCTAGGGTGGAGAAGGGTCACCTCAGCGAGCTTCAAAATTAGGTCTGTTTCCTCTGAGGGCCCTCTGCAGAGACACTATTCATTAATCCTTCCATCCATTCAACAAATATTTAATGAGTACCTACCATTCTAGGCCACTGAGATATATCAGTGACTAAGAAAAAGATCTTTGCTTTTGTAGAGACCATATTCTAGTAGGGAAAGCAGAAAAATAAATTCCAAAGCATGAGAGAAGGTGATAAGGTTGTATACAAAAATGTAGACAAGGAAAGAGGCTCAGGGGTGGTGGTGAGCTGGAGGCAGACGGCAATTGTAAGAGGTGGCCAGGGAAATCCTCAATCAAAATTGAGATCTCAGCAAGGACAAGGAGGGGAGGAGGTGGCCCAGGGCAGAGGTGGCGGAGTCGTGGGCCCTGAGCTTAGGGCTAGTGGGAGGAGATGAGGTCCAAGAGGTGCGGGTAAGTGGATAGGGCCTTGTGGCCACTGAACAGACTTTGGCTTTTTATTTTTTTCTTGAGATGGAGTCTCACTCTGTCACACAGGCTGGAGTGCAGTAGCAGGATCTCGGCTCAATGCAATCCCAGGTTGAAGTGATTCTCCCGCCTCAGCTTCCCAAGTAGCTGGGATTACAGACATGCACCATCATGCCTGGCTAATATTTGTATTTTTAGGAGAGATGGGGTTTTGCCATGTTGGCCAGGCTGGTCTCGAACTCCTGACCTCAGGTGATCTGCCTGCCTCAGGCTCCCAAAGTGCTGGAATTACAAGCAAGACTTTGACTTTTAATCTGAATGACAGGGCCAGCCATTGCAGAATCTGACTGACAGGTTAACCAGGTCACTCTGGGTGGTGCTGTGTTGGGCACAGAGCATTGGAGGAAGGAAGGAAGAAGGGACACATGTTAGCCGACTTCTATCCTCACTCCCAGGGTCCAACCTGCAGCCTCCGACCCAGTCTCATGGCTCTAGGCTGGGGCTTCATGCAGAGACCTGGGCTGGCCCCTCCCTCTGTGGAGGGCATAGTCACTTGGTTCACCAGCCCTGTCATCTACATTATTTGTGTAATACTACAACTACATAATCTGGAAACACACAATACTTTTAATTAAAGAATTTAAATAAGGGCAATTAAACCTGGCAGGAGAGAAGCCGTAGCACACAGAGAACTTAATTGGAATGAAAACCAAATTAAATATGGAAACATCAGCTAAAAGAAAAAAATCAAATTTGAATGTATAGAATTTTGAAGGCTAATAATTCCTAGAGCCAGGTTCCCTCCTCCCAGCCTAATTCCTCCTCCTCCTGGGCCTTTCAGGAATAGGAACTGGAAAGGCATGAGCAGAAGCAAAGAACGTAGGACTCTGTGCCCTGCCTTGGCCACGTCACCTCAGGAAAATGGCTGAGCCACTCTGGGCTTCAGTCTTGTCACTTGCAAAAGGAGACAGAGCATGCTGGGGCACTCAATTTGTGTCTCAACGTAGGGAACTGTGTGTAGACTGGGGCGTGTGGAAGCCACAGTCCATGAGTCTCTTGGGCACCAAGGAGGAGATCCCAGGTTATTACACAGCCAAGCACCTTTCTGCCTCAGTTTCCCAAGTGTGTCTGTGGTGCCTACGTGTGGTACAGACTGACTGGCCTGTTCCCCCTGGAATATAAGAGTTAGAGTCACCTGGGGGCTTGTTAAACTATAGATCACTGCCCCTCTCACTTCTGATTCACTAGGTCTGAGATAAGGCCTGAAAATGTGCCTTTTTAAGTTCCCAGGTGCTGTTGCATTGGTGGTGGTGGTCTGGGACCACACTTTGAGACCACAAGCTATGACCCCCTTTCAGGAAAGGGTTGGGCCCAGCTGGTCGCTTGCATCCTGAGGTGGAACGTCTGGAGTATTTGTGTTAAGCTCAGGCTGGTCTTACTTTTGCAATCAAGGAGTTCACAAGGACGCTGTGTGTGTACTAGCTCGTGTATTCCAAATACTTCTCTGCTTATTTCAGAATTCCCATTCCACTTTCCTTTTTAATTAATTTTCCATGGGCAAGCGGCCCAGTGGGTCTTTGGCTTTAAGCATGGTGAGCTCAGGAGTTTCTAGGTTAAGTAGTTAATGATTAGTAATCAAATACTTCAAAGCATGTGTGGGACATTACAGCTAGTTAAAGAAACCCTGAGATTAAGTCTTTTTTTTTTTGGTAGAGTTAAGTGGTCTTTTTGTATTATGAATACTCCACACCTGATTTACTAGTAAAGACTTTCGTGTTTTTTTGTTTTTGTTTTTAAGTACTTGGGTGTTCTCTTTCTTAGTCTCACCTTTGCCTGAGTGAGATTCTGCCCGGGGCTTGTTGTGTGAAGGGCCCCTTGGACTGAAGATGGGGTAACAGGAACATCAAGTGCAAAAGCACAGGTAGAGAGGGGTTATGGAGACAGCAGGATGGCTGGAGGGAGTTTGCTGAGGAGGTAGGGATCCAGCCAGTCCACACATATTTGCGACAGGCTCAGCAGGGAGGCCCCAGCCCCAAACTCCCATTGCAGCGATCCACTGGTTTTCCAGAGGCAGGACAAGGGACCATGGTATGGTGGTTTAAAACATGGACCCCAGAGGCAGGATTCCCAGATCTGATTTTTGACAAATGACTTAATCTCTCCATGCCTCAGTTTCCTCCTCTGTAAAACTGGGGATAATTATAGTAAGTACCTTATAGTACTATCATAGGGATTAAGTAACATTTATAAAACAGAGTAGTGCAGGGCACATAGTAAACACCATATAAATGTTTGAGCAATACATTTTAAAATCTCACCTAGGTCTGGGTAGTGGGGAGCTGAGCCATCACACCTAGTCCTGGTCCCTGGTATCTGTGGCATGAGGGAGAGGAGGGAAGTGCTGACTTCCATAAACCAAAAATAACTAATAGCACATCCAAGGCCTAAACGAAGCTTTGCCAGTCCCTCAAAACTGGACAGTTCTACACTTGTCCCTTCATATGACATGGAAATGAAAGGCTGTTTTATTCTGGAGCCATAATTAAATACTTGATTATTGTCTTTTCAACACAAAAGGTTCTCAAAGTTGGACTTGCTGACAGCACTTGGGGATTGGAGCAGGAGAAAGTCAAGGACTCCTCTAGCATGGGGAAATTCTTTGGCAGAATTAGTGGTGTTCCCTGGGAAATGTGCTCTGCAAATAGATTCGTCTTTGCGTGCGTTACTCATCTTGCATCAAATTATCAAATTAGACCTCACAAATCAGAGCCAATTGTCCCTTGACAGGCAGCTTTGGCTAGGGGCTCAGTCTCTTCCGGGCAGTTTCATCTAGTCTTGAAAATTTCTCCTTTCCTGGCATTAACAGACATCTCCGTGGCTATCCACAACGTTCCCCACTTGGAAAATGCATCAGCGCTGCTCTGAGAATGAAGCAAGCACAGGGGGCTGGGGTATGGTGTCTGCCCTGCATACCCTTGAACTCCAAGCTCGGCCTTGCCAATGTTCCCGCCAAAGAACCCAGAGTCTGAGGGCAACATGAAATACAGTCTCAACACCCTGAGATTTCATCAGATCCTCCTGTTTTTAAAAATACTCATTTAAATTTGCACTCCATGCAATATGCATATCTGTTTTAGTATAAAATATTTCCACCTCCCTCCTCCAAATCTGAGGTGATCGGAAGAAGTGCGTGTTTATGCTGTAACTTTGAGTATCCTACATAATGCATGTCTGTGTACCACAGGTGGGATGCGCTACCACCTAAAAGTGTTCACTGTAGGAACTGGGGATTTTCCAGCTAAGCAGGACCCTTGGACTATTAACATGAAATGTTTTTGAAATACTGTTATATAACTTTTTTTTTTTCTTCAGTGAGCATGCCTGCATCCGAGGACAGTCACTGAGGTAGGATTTTGTTCATCTTTGGGGCTCCCACAAACCTAGCTCAAGACCTTGCACACAGAGGGGCCTTTGGTTAACATTTGTGAATTTTTTTAAAAAGACTCTTTCATTTGATCAACAGCATGCTGGGTGCCGCCTCTGTCTCTGGCTTTTCATTAGGTGCTGGAGATACTGAAGTGTGAGACACAGTCCTGCCCTCTAGTCTGTTGGCTGATGGAAGAAGAGAGGGACACGGGTTGAAATAAGGGGTAAATGATGCCATAAAGTGTGATTAAGAGTGCCATTCTCAAATTTGTGATGCTTTGTATTCAGGCTGGCCCAGTGAGAATTCTAGGTGGAAAAAATCCCTTCTCAGGGTTTGCCATCTAACTTTGGGAGCTTAGAATTATAGAATTTCAGGGTCCATGAGCCCTTAAAATCACCCAGCCCAACTCCACTGACAGCTGTAGAGCCTTTGACAACCTGCTGATGGTCCCCTGAACTCACCACCTGCCCAAGCCATCAGCTTCATCGCCAGCTCTATGAAGAAGCAGCTCAATAAATTGCTCCTGATTTCCCCCTGCTGGTCCTCCCTCAGGGCTACATAGGACAACCCTGCTGGGCCCTTGCACAAGTCATCCCTTCAGAGATCTGCAGGTAGAACACTGACCTTTCTGAGCAATTTCTGGTCTTAAATAGTCCTCAGTCCTTTAGCCATGCATTCAAACATATAGATGGACTTTCAGAAAGTGGGAGCTTGGAGGACCGCATCATAACAACAGCCTTCCTAAAGCAAGAATCTCTTCAATAACATCTTTGAACAGAGGACTCCCTCTAACAATTAGGCTATTACAAACCATTCAAAGGAATGATGGTAGTTGCAGGTGGAGAGGTGGCCTTGTTACTACCGAGTCAGTCCTGTGCTTTGCTTGACAAGTATCCTGCCACAAAGTTCTTCTCTGTAGTGACCTGATATTTGCCTCTTCCCTCTCCCTCCACTGGTCCAGGGGTCATTGACCAAATGCCTCTTTTTTCACAGAAATCCATCACTGAATCCCAGAATCCCCCAAATCTCAGTACGGAGGCTACTCTCAGAAGGTTGAAAGACATATACTTAATGTATATGAATTTATCATCCCAGCAGGTAGGTAGTTTTAGAAGTTCTTTAATCCTGGAGGAATCACAAACAGGAAAAAATCACTGAAGGCAAGAACTGCCACTTCTAATATTATGAAGTTTTGTCATGTGCTGATGCGGGAGACATCAGCTGTTTACAGAGGGTGTGTAGCTTGAGGGAGGCAATTCTGCCTGCCCACCAAATGTTCTCAAACACAGGGCTGGCAATGGTCCTGTATTGAGAACCACTCCACTGCCCAACTACCATCATCTAATCCATCATTGTGTAATAACCTGCTGAAATGTCTCTCAAAGTCCTCCCTGATAGCTGCATGTCCCCACACCCCTGTGGCAACCAAGTCCTCCTATCTCTTCCCAGGACAATGAAACAGTCTCCTCCTTAACTTGCTTCCCTGTTTCCAGCCTCTTTCCTTCTGATCCACCCTGCTTTCAGCTGCCAGGGGGATTTTGCACACCCCACCATGGAAATCTACTACTTAAGAACCTTCCCCATTCCTTCCTTCTGCTTTTAATGTGAAGTCCACCTCCTTGGAATGGCTTTCAACAACCACCATTATCTGCTCTACATGACTCTAAGTCTTATCTCCTACTTGTCCCATCAAAAACTCTAAATTCTGCACACACCAGACAATGGATTCCTACTCCTAAAATATGCTCAGCTATTTCATGCCTTCGCCCAAGTGAGCCTCTACTTGGGATGTTCTATGCTTGGAAACTGTCTCTACAACCTTTATGATATAAATCAAACAAGCCTCCTACGTGAAGCCATCTCTGAGTTCTGCAGACCAAGTCGGTCATCCCAGGCTCTCAGAACACAGCACACCCGTCGGTTTCTGTTCTCATCATTCGGTTCCATTGTGTTTACATGCCCATGAGCTCCTTGAGGGCAGAGGCTGTGTCTGATTTATATCTGCATTCCTCCTGTCCAACCCCCATGCTCAATAAATGATGAACGACTAAAGGAAAGACTGTTCATCATTGGAAAATTGCTCATCAGAGTCCTGCACATCAGCGTTGCCAAGAGATGTTTTCATCAAATGTGGTTTCTCAGTGTCAGTATCTAATGCTGTCCTGGTTCAGCCTGAAGTACTGGAAATTCAGAAGAGCTTGCGGGGGTTAGAGGAAATGTATTTTATTTGTTAAGCAGAAAATCAGGGTATGAGATGGAACACTAAGATATGCAAATGCCTATCTTCTTGGTAGGAGAACCTGGGAAAACACACTAGATTATTTTAAAATTAATTCAGCCTGAGTGTCTGTGGAGCTTAAATGTGGTCCTCAGGAGAATAAATAGTGCATAATGTGAAACAAGAAAGGAGATTTGAAATGCACCCAGTAAAAGCTCCTTTCAGCCCAACTTCAGTACCAGAACATTCTAGTTGGTAGGAGCTGAATGCAATTTGCAAAGATTAAAACCTGTTGCAAGAAAATTAGCCCAAGCACAAGACTTTAATCATTTAAGAGGCTCCTGACTTCTTCAGGCCTTGTCAACAGCGACTCCTCACCAATGAGGGCTCGAGGAGAGATTCCAGGTCACCTGATAAATATTGATCATTTTGCAGTAAGCAAAACTTCCACATATATTAATTATTTAAATAGCAAGTGAGAGTGGCTGCTCTGGGTCTGCAAACTAGGAATTCAAAAATAGTATTTCCAAACAGTTCCCTTTTGTAGAAGGATCAAATATATGGTGGCCAAAGCACTCTGGGGAGTTTTAATTAGACATATGCCAAAGTGGCTGAAAACTGCCCAGTCACCGAAGAGCCTTGTGCCACAGATGTCTGCTTTGTTGATTGCTATGTCTGTTTAAACAGGAATCGTGTGGGGCTGCCTTTTCAAGCCATGCCCTGGGATAAGGGAAGGAGGGAGCTGGAACTTGGGGTGACTTTGCCTTAAGGATGCCCATTTTACAACAGTGTTTCCTTCTCTGCCATAGCCAGGATGGACAGACAAGATGGGAGGAGTGGGGAGTGCTGGCCACAGCCCCAAGGCATCTAGGTGTGCACAGGAGATGAGACTGAGTTACTCCAGTGGAGACCTCAGAGCGTGGGTGGGAAGGATTCTGTGAGGGCTGGAAAGAGGGTAGAAGTGTCTGGGTGCAGGTCTTGGATGTCAAAGCAGCCTGGGCTTCAGATTCAGCCAGTGAATCTACCACTCTCAGGCCATGTGATCTTGGAGGGTGACTTCATCTCAATGTCTCATATTGGAGGAGGGCTTGCTGTGCTATTAACCTCAAACTGTATAAGGCTGAACACAGAAAGGCTGAGGCTCACAGGCAGAGGAGTCTGAAGAGGGCTGGAGGCTTACTTCAGTTCAGGAATACCCATGTCTGGGTGACACCAAGTCCCCAGGGCTGCAAGTGCCTGGCTGGGCTGTGGCCTCCAGGGGCTATTCCAAGACAGCCCAGAGGCCACTGCTCATCCTCCTCCTGCAGTAATCTGAAGCAGTACTCTTGTCGATTAGAGGACTCCTGGTGATGCCTGTCAACACTTCCAGCCCACACCACCAAAGCTGAGCCCCTAAGATTGGCCTTAGAGCCTGCGCTAAGAGGAGACTTTGGGGGCTGACGCAGGCTATGAAGACCCCGGGGTCATGGAGGAGAGGGAGGAAGAAATGGCTAAATCTTCAAACTGCATCTCAGTCTCCTGCTAACTCTTCATCCTGCTTCTTTCCTTTTCTAGAATCTCTCCTAATCTAGCTTCACAATCCCTGCCGGAGGGGACTTTCAAAATCCCAGACCTAAACATGACCTGGGGTTACATATCCTCATCTCCCACAGAATCAAATCCACCAGGCCCTGTGGCCTCCAAGCCTGGCCCAGTTGGCCTTCCAGACTCTTCAGCCGCTCCCCACTGTGCCCTCCAGGATCGGCCACCCCTGAATCCCGGCAGCTCCCTGAGCATGGCCTGCTTTCGATGTCACAACTTTCACACATGCTGTTTCCCCTCCCTGGAATGCCCTTCACTCCTTCCAAAGAGACCAGGCTCCCAGGTTCTTAACATTCATTCCCAATTAAGTACATTGTCTCCTGAGAAACCACCAGCCCTGCCCACCCCTAGCTGCACCACCACCAACTTCCTGCATGGTTCCATTCGTTCCATTCACAGACAGCAGGGCAAGCTGAACCCAGAGGCCCAGCAGGTCTGGCTGAGGGCAGTAGAAAATGGTCCCTTGTGACCTCCATAGACTCTGAAGACAGTCTCAGGCATGAAGACCATTTCACCCCAGCAAAGTCAGCCCCACTCACCTCCACGGAGCCCGGAATATGCACTCAGGACCCTGTTGTCTTCAACCTACAAGCCTATTTTGCACCTAGCTCGACTTGAGAAACAACAGCCATCCTTCACTGGGCATATACCTAACTGTCCTTCCACAACACACACCCCAGGCCTCCCTCTGCCTCTCAACTTGAAGGAGGAAAGGAGGGAAACGTAGCCTCATCCTCTGGCCCCTGAGCTGGAAATCTGGCAGAGGAAAGTGACGAAGACTTCTGCCAGGCACAGTGTCGAGTCAGCAACAGCTCCCAGCTGGGGCATCTGGTGTTTCCACAGAGAGGGAGGTGGGAGGATGAACACCCTGTGTCTCAAGCCTCAGCCCCGACCTCTGGCCTTCTCCCACGTGGCCACTTCCGACATAGCTTCAGTGATGAGAAGTAAGAGAGAATTTGAACTATTTCATAAATAATGACCAACATGAGCACCTTGGGCATGTTCGTTAACTTCTCTGTGACTCAGTTTCCTCATCTATGAGGTCAGGTGGTACCTATCACATCTGGGTGTGGTGAGGATTAAATGAGTTAATATATGCCTGACACATAGTAAGTACTGTATGAATGTTAGCTGTTATTCCTATTGGGATAGAACTTCACAGTTTACAGCACATGTCAAAGGTTACATAGACAGGAAGGAGCAGGAGCCATGAGTCCTTTGCAT
The DNA here is from genome assembly GCF_029281585.2 of Gorilla gorilla gorilla. Lineage (NCBI taxonomy): Eukaryota > Metazoa > Chordata > Mammalia > Primates > Hominidae > Gorilla > Gorilla gorilla. Next base: position 17,710,412 of record NC_073233.2, read on the forward strand.
GAGTTCCCTTTCATTGAACCCCCGACACTTTGCAGGGTGAGCTGGGACTCACAGAGCTGCCACCTGCATCCTCCACCTGCCCTCGGAAATGCTCCCAATTGGCTCCTGGGCTCCTCTCCACCATCTGCTTTCCTGTGTTCACAAAGCCCTGGTTTAGGCTCTTGGTTCTGCTTTCTAACTAGCTCCTAAGTCCATGACCTTGTTTTGAACTTCCAGCTCAGTATTGACATTCACTGTTTATTTAGGACCTAAGAGTCTCTGTAAGTCCTCTAATTCTGCACACCCAGACCACAGTCAAAGGTGCCCTATGCCCATAGAATATGATGTAGCTGGGACTCTCCTTACCATCACCCTTGCTACAGGGAGAGTAACTGGATGCCAGGATTGGAATCAAGGTATAGCCAGCTTCCAAAGCTCCTTGCAGTGCCCCCAGCAGCCTCCATCCTCGCCAGGGGAGAAGCAGCTTGCCGGGAGGATGGAGTCAGCGACTCCTGCCACTCAGTCCCATGAATACAGGTGTTCCCTCCCGAACTTCCCTGGGAGTGTCCACCATGTACAGCCCCCAGGCAGCCCTGAGGCTCCACAACCCCATGGGCTCCCCACTTCCTGTTATTAACACTTTACCTGCTCCACCTGGGAGGCAGGCATCCCTATCTGTGGCTGAAAATGGATCCTACCTTAGCAGATTCCCTGGTGACTAGGAGACCTCTGGCAGAGGCAGAAGTTCTCAAAGCTAGGCATCTAGATCCTTGGCAACCATTCTATAATGGGAGCTACTAGGGGCCAGTGAAGAGCAGGAAGTCAAATATGGGCCCCTGAATTAACAGAGACTTAATAAAGGAATGTCCCATGGTCACTAGTGTGAGGACTGCCTTTCGCCAAATGGCCCCAAGATGCTGTCTGGCAAGGAAACCTCTTCTCCCAGAGTGACTCAATACTGCGTGGAAGGCAGAGGGGGTTGCAGATCAGAGACCCAGCACTGGCTACACCTGGGAGACTGGGGGCTCCATCTCGTGAGCAGAGGCTTGTATAGGAGAAACGTGAAGGTTTAAAGTCAGAAAGACCTGAGTTTATATCCCAGCCCTGCCCCAGCTGTGAGACTCTGGGCAGGGGACTCCCATCTCTGAGCCTCAGTTTCCTTATATCTAAAAATTAAGTACAATAATAAAATCATTATAATAAAACAACAACAATAATAAACTCCCTCAGAGCCAATATCACACGGGTCAATAGTTAACACATGAGACCCACAGCACATGGTGATTTGATCAGCAAATCCCTGAGAAGCAAAGCAGTCTGGAGCCACAGCCTCACTACTGCCAGTCTCTCTCTCCTTCCCCTTCCCCTCTCCCCCATCACCTCCCTGGCCCCTGAGGCCACTCTCCTGGTTTTCCACGATGGCTGCCGCTGTGCCCGGGCTCTGGGGCTGTTACCTGAGAGAACTGCCAGTGAAGCTTCATCCTCTTGGCTTTGGCATAGCTGCACTCGATGAGCCGGGGCCGGCTGTTGACGTCCACCAGGCATCGGTTGTCATCATCATCCACGGTGGGGCTCAGAATGCCCACATGGATCTGCTGACTGCTCGTGTAGTACACGTTCTGGGGGCGGAGGGAGGGAGAGAGTGTGGATAAATGCCAATGGCCACAGAGACAGGAGGGTAGGTGGTGATTCTTCCAGGCAGCTGGCAGACAGGCCACAGTTAGGGAAGACCGCGGAGTCTTCACATCCAGTGGCCTTCAGATTATTTTCTATTGCAATGGACAAGAAGAAACCCTTTTACATTATGATCCGGTATAGTGTCTGGTCCACCTGTATAACTACAAGAAATAAAACACCCTTACATATGTAATATACACTGATTTCATATGTAATATACACTGATTTCTATTCTAATCTTTCATTGGAAAACATTGGTCATAACCTTTTAAATTTATTTCTTTACCCAGTTTACAAACCCCTCTTTTTTTTTTGGAGACAGAGTCTTGCTCTGTTGCCCAGCCTGGAGTGCAGTGGTGCTATCTCGGCTCACTGCAACCTTCCACCTCCCAGGTTCAAGTGATTCTCCTGCCTCCGCCTCCTGAGTAGCTGGGATTACAGGTGTGCACCACCATGCCCGGCTAATTTTTGTATTTTTAGTAGAAACGGGGTTTCACCATGTTGGTCAGGCTGGTTTCAAGCTCCTGACCTCGTGATCTGCCCGCCTTGAATCCATTATTTACAGATTCCCCGATTTCCTCCCTTCATAAATATTTCATGTCAGATACTGTGCTTTGTCAGAGTAAAAAGCCTGGATCGCGCCTTCAGGGAGCGCAGAGTCTTGTGGGATGGGAGATGTATAACACATAATTTCCATGCACACTAAGACCGTGCAGAGCAGGAGGTGGCAAACTTTTTCTTAAAGGTCAGGATGACAAATGTTTGGTTTTCTGGGTGTGCTGGGGAGTCCCCAAGACCACCCTCAGCTAAATGATTTTCTATGGGGACTCACAGGACTCAGCACGTAGCTGTACTCACTGCTATGATTTATGACAGCAAAAGGATACAAAACAAACCCAAAGGAAAAGGAAAAAGGAGAAAGTCTCCTGGACAAATCCTGGGGAAACCAGGTCCAAGTTTCCAAGGGTCCCCTCCCGGGGGAGTTGCACAGGACATGCTCAATTCCTCTGAGCTGTGACAACACATGGGAAATGCTGTCTACCGGAGAATTACATTAGAGACGCAGCACCAGGGTTCTTACTGGGGGCTGTCACATAGGCAGCCTCTGCCTGGTATGCACCAAAATCCCAGGCTTCCAGAAGGAAAGTGGGTGGTAAACCTAGGCTGTTTTGTTTGTATAATCAGATTAAGCACAGAGAGCCACTCTTATCAGTTCTGCTGGGAATCCTGAGACCCAGGCTCTTAGATGCCAACCTCATAAGCAAGCCTTTCAAAGGACAGCAGCCAGGCCCGCTCTGCAAACTCCTTTCTGCACAGAGGACCGTACAGCCTCTGAAAACTCAACTCTCCTACTGTAGTGCAAACACATCCCAGAAAAAAAAAACATAAACAAATGGCTGTGTTTCATTAACACATCATTTACAAAAGTAGGAGTCTCCCATGGGCTGTAGTTTGGGTCTGGTCTAGGGGAAAGCCACGTGACTCTTGGCCTTCAATGTTTTCAGCAACTTCCCTCAGCCCTGAGCCATGGTTCCCAGTCAGGTCTCCAAGTGAAAAGTCTTAGGGTTCTGTGAACTCTTCTCCTCACATTGCTAAAGGCATTAACATGCTGCCACCCTCATCATTAGTGCCCCCCTTCCCCAGTGATTAGGTCCCAGAAACAAACCAAGATACCACACTTTTCCACTTTAGGTTAGAATATTCAGGGTGTTCTCTCTGGTTATCTTGACATGTTCAAAAATTCTCATTGGCAAATATTTTTGATTAATTCAAAATGGCAAAATGATGTATTTCTTGCTTTAGCAAAAGAGGGTGGTTGACAAGTACTTTTTAAACCTGTGTGCTAGGCCATAAAAGGGACAGAAGTGGAAAGAAGGCAGTGCAGGTGAGGAGGGTGAGTAAGGGTGGTCCTTCACGGCAGATTCTTCCTGAAGCTCAGAAGTCTCTTTAGGCTCTTGGGAGGGGGTGGAGGGCAGGCAGGGTGTTCCCTTAGGCCAGTGTATCAGTCAATACTTCAACAGGAAAGAGACGGCCCACTTTAGTAGGGGGAGACCCGAGGAGTATGTAATAAAGGCACCATTTTCAAAGGTGTGGGTAGGGTGTCAGGGAACCACAAGGGATAGGATGGTTCCCTGAGGAAAGTAACATGAAGCAGTTAGTACCCCTATGCCCAGTGGAATGAGAGGACAGAGCTGTCACCAGAACGTGTAAGAGAAAAGTCATGGAGAGAAAGCTGAGAGGAGGGCTTGGGGGTCATGGCAAGTGATGCTGAATAAACACCCCAAGTTCACTCTTTCCTCCCCACTTCAATCTCATGCTAGGTCAGGCCACTGGCAGAACCCAACTGGAAACCAGAGATTTCCATTGAAATGTTCCACAACGTCAGCCTCTCAGGGTGGAGGGAGGTGGGTGGAGAGTGTGTCTGGAGGGAGGAGCAGAAGACGCTCATTACAGCTAAGATCTGCTCTCTGTGGTCACCTTACAAGTTATCAAGCTTGGCAAATCCATGGAAATTGACATCAAAATGACTAAAATGACTAAGTTTTTCTATAACAAAGGTGAAGGATTTACTGTGACCAAAGTTCTGAGCAGAGGCCAAATGTGGGATGTCCAGCTTTGATGTGGAAATGTAACCAGAACAAGAGGCAAGGGGAGCCTCTTCAAAGCTATCCTGGGCAAGAGGTGGTTTGCTTATCAGAATCCTGAGACTGTCCATTGTGTGGCCGGGATTTCCAGGTCACCACCGAAGAAAGCTGATGTCCTGTGGCTTCTAGTTTATTGGAGTTGAGGGAGAACTTGGCAACTGGTAGGATGGAGAAAATTAAACAGCCAGAGTTAGACATCACACCCATACCTCTATTCAACTAACAAGTAATCTCTAAGTTGGGATCTAGGGCTACAGAAATGAGAAAAGCCATGGTCCCTGTCCTGGAGAAGCCATGCTGCATTAGGGAAACCAACAACATATCAGAAAATAATGACCCCAATGACATGAATATGAGAAGTGCCCCTACTTCTTGTACTCACCTACCCCAACTCTTACTACTTTGAAAATAGAAACGAGAACCCACCATATCCAGAAAGACTGCCCTGAATATTCAACTGTGTGGAGCCTCAGCCTGCCACCTGGGCCTCGCACCAAAAGGTGCACACCTGTTTATGCCCTTGGGTTGAATGCACTGTGACCTCCTTAGGACATTGTAGCTCTTAATCTCCCTGCATGCCAGGACCCAGATTTCCTGAGGTTTGGGGATGTGGGCTGTGAGACAAGGACAGCCAGGGAGCCAGTCATTCCCATGTTTTTCTTCTTCTCTGTCATCAGAGCCTGGTTCTTGTCTCTGGAGCAGACTTGGCAGACACAAGTGGCTACTCAGGTAACAGCTGAAATCAGTTTTATCCACTTAGCTGCTCTGAAGAGTTTAGGGAGATGCTGGGAGAGACGTGTGCACTTACTATCTGGTACAGCTGTCATCAGAGCTGTTTATTGCTCCAGAGTCTGGGAAAATCATAATGGGGCAGACAGTTGTTATTTAAAAACAAAACAACAAAGTGCCTCTTGACTGGCGTAATCACAAGGCTGGCAGATCACAGAGGGAGGTTCGGCAAAGAGGATTCTCTCAAGTCCTCACATGGACATCTCAGAAGCCCAGCCTAGCGGATTAAATAAACAAATTGCTCAAACACAAAAAAGGTGTTCAAGATGCCCTACCTTCAGTGCCTGCAGTCCCAGCAAGCATAGCTAAGCTTTCTGAGCAATGGGGACTCTGGAACGTGTAAGGCAAAAAGTGACTTAGAACAGTGGTCCTCAGTGGAGGAATGTTATAAACCAGGGGCTATCTGGAATGCCTGGAGACATTTTTGGTTGTCATGATGGTGGGGGTGGTAGGAGGTGTCTAGTGGCTGGTCTGGGATCCCACTCAACATCCTAAGTGCACAGGACAGCCCCCCACAGCAAAGAATTATCTAGCCAAAATGTCAGTAGTGCCGCTGTTGAGATACCCCAACTTAAGGTATAATAAAAGCTAACATGTTTTTACCTCTTACACTGTGCCAGACATGAAATGACTTACATGCTTTATCTTGTTTAATCTTAGCAATAACTCATGAGGCAGGTACTAATATTATCCCTTACCTTATAGACGAGAAAGCTGAGGCACGGAGACCATAAGCGATGTTTCCAAAGTCACACGGTTGGTGAGTAGCTGAGATTTACAGCGAGGCAGTTTAACTCCAGAGCCACACGTGCGACCACTCACCTCCCTTGCCCACCTCCCTGGGGTCACTCCAGCTCCAGCCTCCAGGCTGGGAGGGGCAGGGGGAGCCAGGAGAGGACTTCCACAGTGATCCCTTCCAACCATGATGGGGGCCTGGACTAAGACAGTACCAGAGAGCTGGAGGGGCCTAGAATAAAAGATGCTACAAAGTTCTGAGACGGCAGCATCCCTCCTGTAACTCTGGTCTGAGGCTGGGGTGAGCTGTTATCCTGCCTGAGGACGTCTTACAAACCCCCGGGGCAGAGAAACATCATCCCTGCCCACTCAGCTCCTCCTCAGCTGCCAGTGATTGAGTTGGCTCATTCTCTACTCAGCTCTACGCAGCTCAGCAGGGCTGCAAACCAGATCTCCAGCATTTCATTTTGATTCTTGCAGGAGGAAGAGCAAAATCACCTGCAAGGTAAAACAATCAACACATCCGTATCCTGGATCTTACGCTAGCGGCATTTTCCTCTCCTCCAGGCCAGGGGTAGGAGCCATGACTGAGAGCTAACAGCTGGCCAGGGAGACCACAGAACTCTGGTTGCACATTCCTGCCTTTAGAGCCACAGAGTCGAGGCTGGCTAAGGTCCCCCAGGACCGGAGGTTCTCCTGACTCTGTCCCTCACCTTGGGGCAAGGGCCCCCATCCTGCAGGATACCCTGGTCTCAGAGCCTGGCCTCTAGCCCTCCATAGAAGCCACCCCTCACATGTGTCAAGCCTCACCTGGCTGATGGAAACTCTGCCACAGCTTCAGGAAGGGAAGGAAGAGAAGAAAACACATATAGTTTTGTGCGCCTAGCAGTCCTCTGCTAGGTGTTTTCCATGCCCGTGGCTACTGCCACTTTTAAGGATAAGGAAATTGACGCTATGAGAGTTTTAAAAACTTGTGAAGACACTCAGGTAGGCAGTTGCTCTCTCCCCTCCTTGCCTAGGGAGAAGTCCTGAGCAAGGCTGAGTTCTGGCAGCTCAGGGCCTGTGGCCCCTTACCCATTCCTTGGAGGGGCTCTCCTCGGCTACACTGATGGCCACTGCCTCTGCCCAGTCCCGAACCTCAGCTGCAGCTGCCCAGGCCCGGGAGCTTGGTCCCGAGGGCCACCATGAACTCACCCATGAACCAGCAATGGGACTACCAGGGCCGTTCCCACCAGGTTGTCATGCTGAGCTGTGGGGATTGCAAGAAGGGGTCTCAGGGGCCATGTGGGTGGGGTTCTAGAGCCCCTCTCCCAGCCCCATCACAGCAGATCTTCTTTTGTCTTTTGGATAAGTGGCTTTCATATAACATTTTCTTTGAACAACAGGTTATGATGAATTTTAAGAAGTTTGAAAACCACTTCTCTGAAGCAGGAGGCTTCTGTCCAGGAGGAGGATGTTGCAGATGAGTAGGCCTTTGTTAGCTTCTACTCCACCAAAGAGCCTTTGCAAACACGCAGATGAGAATCTCAACCTCCTGCCGCCTGCCTCCAACCTCCACCAGGCCCCACTCCCTTGCATTCTTTGATATGGCCAATCTACGTATTTTTATTTTTAAATTATTATGTCAATAGTTTTTGGGGAACAAGTGGTGTTCGGTTGTATAAATTCTTTAGTAGTGCTTTCTGAGATTTTGGTGCACCCAGCACCCAAGCAGTGGACACTCTACCTAATGTGTAGGGTTTTTATTTTTTATTTTTTTATTTTTTGACAGTCTCACTCTGTCGCTCAGTCTGGGGTGCAGTGGCATGATCTCAGCTCACTGCAACCTCCGCCTCCCAGGTTCAAGCAAGTCTCCTGACTCAGCCTCGCAAGTAGCTGGGATTACAGGCGTATACTACCACACCCAGCTAATTTTTTTTACTTTTAGTAGGGACAGGGTTTCAACATGTTGGCCAGGCTGGTCTGGAACTCCTGACCTCAGGTGAACTGCTCGCCTCGGCCTCTGAAAGTGCTGGGATTACAGGCATAGCCACCATGCCTGGCCCCATTGTGTGTCTTTTATCCCTCACTTCCCTCCCACCTCTTCCTCCAAGTCCCCAGAGTCCATTACATAATTTTTACACCTTTGCATCCTCATAGCATAGCTTGCACTTTAAGTGAGAGCATAGGATGTTTGGTTTTCCATTCCTGAGTCACTTCACTTAGAATGGCCTGCAACTCCATCCAAGTTGCTGCAAATGCCATTATCTCATTCCTGTTCATGGCTGAGTAGTATTCTATGGTATATATACCACATTTTCTTTACTCATTGGTTAATGGGCATTTAGGCTGGTTCCATGTTTTTGCAATTGTGAATTGTGCTGCTATAAACATGCATGTGCCAGTGTCTTTTCCATAGAATGACTTCTTTTCCTTTTAGTAGATACCCAGGATTGGGATTGCTGGATCAAATGGCTTGGAGATTCCTTAAAGAACTAAAAGTGGAACTACAATTTATGTATTTTTCAATCATCCAATCCCCTCTTCTACCAACACCTCAATACCTATGTTATGCCTCTGCAGAAATTCTGGAGCCCTCACCAAGCTAAACAAAGACTGAGATGCAAAAATCATGGGATGGGTAGAGGGAGAGTCAAGGAGGGCCTCCCAGGCAAATCTAGAACATTGGGAAAATAGGGTTAGTTACATTACTTAATAATACACACATTTTCAAGGCACAACTGGAGTACGAGTTCTCTTCCAAACGATGGGCATGTAAATTTGGACTAGCTGTTTTTCCTCCATTAAATGAGCCTTCGTTGACAACTCTGCTGGCCTATCAAGTAGGTGCCCATGAAAAATGAGGTATCTTTGGGGCATTTAGACTCTCCCCGCTGAGCCTCCTGCATGGGGCAGCAGTGATCGTCTTTGGCTGAAACTGTCCTGGGCCTGGAGAGTGGTGAGGGGTAGAAAGGGAGAGTTATACTGGGACACTGTTTACAAGAGGTTCTAGAACCCATCATAAGGGAGAAAACAACGGAATTGGCCAGGCACTTACATTGGAAAGGGATGAACCAGCATCCTTGCAGTCATTTCTTTGGATATTTATCCATATTTTTGTTGGTTGCAGCCCAACAAGGAATTAAGAGCCCAGCTCTCTGAGGGGCTGGGGGGACAGAACAGGGGAGTGTGACACTGTCTAGGGAGTTAAGAGTCACACATAATAGGGTGATTGCAAACTTTTACGATTGGACGGTTGGCAAAGGTCACCGAAGGCACAGTCAAGCTGTGGGCTGGATCTTGGAAGAGGAGGAATATCTGGGAGCAAATAAATCACAAGAATCACAAGGACAAACTCCTAAATGCAATCAAGCTAAGGCAGGGCTCTCCACCTTGGCTGCAGAGCAGAATCACCTGGGGAGCTTTAAAACCTATAAACCAGTCTCAGGGACTGGGGCCTGGGCACGGGGATTTATTCCAGGTGATTCTAATGTGCAACCAAGGTTGAAAACCAGCTGGGTTAAGGAGAGTTTGGGAAGCCTAGGAGTGAAATGTTGGCGCAACACACACCCTTCTGGATTCCAGCTTAAAAGCAATGCCCCTGCAGATCGGGATCTAGCTTGCCCCCACAATGAGAAGGGGGAACTTATCCCTATCTGCAGGGCAAGGACAAGGTAGGCAGGGACCAGGGTATCCATAGGAGGGCAAGAAAAGACCCAGGAGGGAGAGGGCTACCCGTCCAGCTGCAATGCCTCACCCTCTCATCTCTGTGCCCGTCTTGAGTCTGATCAATAGGTCTGCAGGTAGGAGTCATGGAAACAGGCAGGGTGCCAGACACAGAGGGCGGGAAGAAGGAAGGGAGCCTTGCTTTATTAAATTTCAATTTACAGAGTGCTGGCTTCGACATCCAGAATGTGTATTAGAAATGGGCTCTTTTTCCTCTTTTTCAAAGAACGAGCTGCAGGCCTCTCTGCAGACAGGCAGGCTGATTTAAGGGTTTGGTTATTGTTCATTAACCCCTTGACACAGAAGTTCACTACAGTGCTGAGGGCCACAGTGCACTGATGCTAAATCAGAAATGAAGGAGACTCATTTCCAGAATGATCTTATGTTCATCAACCACAGCACGAGGTCCACGTGAGGAATGGGAAGCATTTATAAGCACCATTCTCCATTAGTGTGACGACATACACGTGTAAGGCTGGGTTTCTAGCTCAGGGCTTCCTCTGTGAACCCATTTCCCTGGTGGAGCGGGAACAGGTGAGGCTGAGCACAGGCACACGAATCCCTCAGCTCTTTGGGGAGAAGTTTGTAACTGGAACTCGGCCCATCAGTGAGGAGTCGATCCCATTCAATTCAACAAACACCCTCTTTGCCTCTCGGGTGCCAGGGCTGGCCTGGGCATTGGGAAAGCAGAGGGAAGAGCGGGAGCCCCTCCCTCAGGGACTATCAGCCTGGTGGAGAGACAGACATGCAGGAGGATGGGTAGAATATGCTCATGGCCAGGCTTATAACAGATGAGTGGGCAGTGAGCAGTGTGCTGGGGTGCCCCAGAGCTGGAGTAACAGTCTCTACCTGGGGCTGTCAGTGAGTAATGAGTCTAAAGACAACAGCCTAAAGAGAGAGTAGTTTGCCCAAATATTTGTCAAGGACAAGGGACTTCTAGCAGAGGAAACAGGCAAACACAAGCCACAGACGCTTGACAGTACAATGCCATTTGAGAAATGATAGTGCCAATGGGATGAGGTGGGGAGGAGACTGGGTAGCACCCCGCTGGTCCCCAGGGAGCTGTGATTCAGATCAGTAAGTGCCCCCAATTGTTAGCACATCTGAGGGGCTCTAAGAGTCTTCTGACTCAAAAACATCCAAGGAGCCTGGAAGCAAGCTTGGCCTGGAGGTGCCTTGGTGTGGTTGACTATAAGACAAAGAATGGGTGCGCCATTTTACTGGGATTGCTGGTGAAGTCTCTCTTTTTCTGCAGCCTCCGGGTGTGTCTCTAGGGACCAGGGCTTGCAAACTCTCCTGATCTAGGCCTTAGCCCCTCATCCAGATTCTTCTGCCACTGCTCCTCCCTTTCCTCCTCCTGCCCTCTGCCTGCACCCCCTAGACCAGCCTGGCTGCCTGGGACAGGCTCCTGCATCAGTGGCTTTCTCCAGCAAAGTGCCTTGACACAGATGGGAGCTGCAAACAAAAGCCACATCAAGCAGAAACACGCTGCCATGGGACAGATCACAGAGGAGGCCCAATCAATAGCAATGGCCAGGGTGGTAGGCCAGGCCTCAGTGGTTGAAGAATTGGGCTTGACTCAGGGAAAGGATATGCGCAGGATGCGTGCTGCTGGCAGAACAAAATCAGAGACAGCAAAGAGCAGCAAAGGGCATGGGGAGCGACATCGCACTCGGATATCTCAAGTGCTCTGGAGACGCAGTCATTGCACTCAGCCTTAAAAGGCAGAGAGACTGACAGCCCTAAGTGGCTGTCCTTCAAAACACACCTGGCCCATCAGCAACCCTTGAGAAGACCGTCATCAGATGTTGAACATAGCAAGGATGTGGTGACAATCCCCCTCGGGGCTCAGCCTCTCCTGGATATAGGACAAAGCTCGAGTGACTCCTGGAAAACCCATCCCATTCACTTTGACAGCATAACCTGGTGTCAGCCCTGTTTGTGGCTATAGCAGATACTGTTAGTGCCTCACTCATGCATCTGGGCACTCCCCAGCCCTGGCCATATGAACAACCTCCTCTATTGGCCCCTGCTGCCCTCTGCCTGGGGGACTTTTCTTGTTGCAGGAGCTTGCCTTGCCTGTACCTAGCTCCAGGAGCAGCCCCCAACCAATGGTGGATGGAAGCTGGTGGACAAATAACCCATCCTTCTTGCTTCTTGGGCTAATTTGGAGATATATTCCCTACAGGCCTCCAGAAATCCCCAGCAGCACTGGCACCAGCGGCCCCCACTGCTAACCTGTGCATTCACATGACATGAATTGACCTTTCTTTCTCCCTTGGCTCATGTTTCCACTGCCTTACTAATGTTTCTAGAACTGCCTTTCAGATACATTACTTGTCACAAACCCTTGTCTCAGGATCTGCTTCTAGAGAAACCTGACTCAAGACAATGCTGGCCCATGGCTAGCTACACCTGTGGCCATTATGTCCAGGTCCTCAGCACTGATACTAGATAGAGGCTGAGCCCAAGCCTGTCACTGTACTTGGGCCCTAGCGCAACCTCAGTCAGCAGTGGGGCTCATACACACCAGACTTGGTGCTCCTGAGCCTTTTGGGGACTCCACATCTGACAGGCCACCTTTCAGTGCAGCAGCCATGATGACACCTGAGGTCCCTGCAAGGCAGACCTGGGGCTCTGAGGAACAGCTGCACCCTTCTGACCTGGGACTGTTTATGGGACACCATCACACAAACTTATCTGGCCAATCCTTCTCTGTAGGCCATGAGGTCATCCCGGAGATAAGGGACCTTTGGTGAAAAGCACATTTCATCCTCGCTTTGACCCTCAGGAAGTACCTGCCTCTGGTAATCTAGCACACACCCCTTGGAGGGGCTGCCTGGCTGACAGTGACCCATTTCCTCTGAAGATGGCTCTGTCCAGGGCTTGGCCCAAATGGTCTATGCTCTGGGACTCTGCCACCCTGACCATCAGTGAGAATGGAGCTGTTACAAAGAGCCAAGTAGACTTCTCCCAGGAATTTAAAACCTGAAAAGGAAAAGACACAGACAAAGTAGCCCTGAAGCTAAGACACATTTAGGGCAACTCTCTAGGGAAGACCCATGAACTTTTACTGCTGAGGCCCCTGGAGCTGTCCTAGTTCCTGCCTTTCCCGGTCAACCTTTCCTCTGAGTCTATAAAAAGGAATCGCCCCAGGTTTTCTCTAATAACATTCACCCTTTGTCTTTACCTTAAGCTACCCAAATTTGTTTTATTTGTTGTTGATAATGACCCCCTCCCCTCAAATTAACAAATACAGTTAGCTTGTTCATTAGTAAGTTCTCTATGTTCAAGAAATCTCAAACACCTGATATCTGACTACTGGGCCCTATTTTGGAAGGTATTGCTCAAAACACTTCATAGCTGTGTCTGCTTGTCTGCTATAAGCTGTGCCTACTCAATCACAAACAGCAAAGAGGGTACATATCGTATGCACTGAGGAATATTTCCCCTGACACTCTTTTCACAAACAACAGTCTGCCCACTCTGCATCAGCTTGTGACAGTCAATTCATACTTCTTAAATACAGATTGATTTGTTGTTCGAAATAGTCTCTGCCCTCTCCTATGATGCTTCTTCCTGTATTCCCCTCCCTACTGAGCTATTGTACATCACCAGATCATTAATGCCAGACACGGCCACATGTCTAGCTGGAACGTGAGCGGGAGTGACGGATGTCATTCCCAATCAGAAGCTTCAAGAGTAATCATGTGATACACTGTCTTTTTGTTCTCTGCCACTGGACCTGCAGCATCCTGGAAAGGAGCTGCCCCTTTGGCCCTAGAAAAAGTTGAGATGACAGAGCTGAAGCTGAATGATGACAACCGAGTAGCATGAGTAAGAAATAAACACATCTTGTTGTAAGCCACTGAGATGTGCGGACATCAGCCTAAGATGACTGATAAAGAAACCGACACTAGAGGAGGGGTACTGCCAAGCCTTAAAATATGGGCACTGACTTTAAGACCAGAGGTAGGTGATGAGTAAACCACCACTGGAGGCTGGAAAGATGGTGACCTCATCTATGCAACGATGAGACGGTTGGTGAAATACCTTGGTAAGATACAAATATCTTAGTCGGCTTGCAATATCTTGGTAGACTGCTAACGTTGCAAGTGAGCCCATGCTTAGATGCAGAGTGTGCCTTTTTAGTATCAGCTGCTTTTGACAAGATTCTGCAAAAGAGAGATAAGGTCAGGGAAGAAACAGACACGCAGTAGGGCCCAGTAAGCCATTGAGATTTTGAGGTCATACATTACTGGAGCGTAAGGAAGACTGAACTGATGGACAGGTTCCTCCCCAAAGAATCACACCAAAATAGAACTTCTAAATGCAATGCATGCTCTTAAGGAAAAGTACAAGAAACTTTGAACATATATACCAATGAGACTTGATCCATTGTGGGTGGAGGGGAGGGGTGATTCAAGAAAGACTGAGTCGGGATCCAAACTGCCTCGACTCAAGTCTCTGCCCCCACTACCCACGAGCTATGTGACTAGAGACAGTTTACACAGCCATTCATCCCCTCAATTTACTCATCAGTGGAAACAGGCTAAAAATGCTGCCAACCTCCGAGGATGTTGGCAGAATTACATAGAAGGATTTGTGCTTGGTGTTAGCTGTCAGGGATGCTACTGTAACAGCAGTCACCCCCTTTAGATTCCAAGTTCCCTGAGGGCAGACACCATGTTTGTCTTGCCCACCCTTATATCTCTAGTAATGAACCTCTGCTTATTACATGATATATACTCAAAACATATTAATTGAATCAAGTAATGTGTTAATAAATTATTCCAGGGACATTTGGACTCCAGAAATTCATGCAGGTGCACTCCCTGGTGCCTGCCTCGTACCCCTTACTCCAAAACTCCTCTAAGCTGCTCTCTGGCCAGTTTTGGACCTTGGACATCACTCTCCATATAGCCCAGTGGATTAATGACTTGGATAGAATGGGGTCTCTCCCCAGGACATAGTCTATGCCATGTCTAGACCTTACCTGGTCCTCCTGAGAAATGAGGAGGCTCAATACCTTTTTAGCATACAACAGTTATTCCGCACAGCATTAAGTAGAGCTTAGAATATTCCCAGTGAGAGTGGTGGAATGTGTGTGTGTCTGTGTGTGCATGTGTGTGTATGTATGTGTGTGTGTGTGCGTGCATGTGCACGAGTATGCACAGATAACATACGGTCAATGTGGGATCTGTACTCACTAGCAATCTTGGTGATCAGAAGGATGTAGGAAAGAACATAGTAATAAAATATGCAGGTTAAGATCCAGTAGGAAGATGTTAGCCCAGAAAAAAAAAATGGAGTTCGTGTGGATAAAATAATGGTGGCTGATTTTAATCTGCAGATATAAATCTCTCTATTTCACTTGCTCCAACACCATCTCCATCTCCATTTTCCTTGTCCCTGGGGAAAATATAACCTGCTTTCCTCCAGCTCATGTCTTTATTGGATGTTACAGACCTCAGATAGCAATGCCAGATGGATTGCACTATGACAGAGAAAGTGTTATAAAACTAAGGCCATTCATATTGGGGATCCCTTTTCTTGCCATACCACAAGATGAGCACTCAATATTTTTGAATGAGTGAACAAATGAATAAAATAATACAAAGTGAACACGATGAGGCATTGTGACGTGTTATACAAATGGCCACAGATTTTTCCCATCCTCGCATACAAACTACTTTGCAATGTGACTGCGCAGCTCTTCCCTTCGCTTCATTTCTCCCTTTATTGAGTCTGGGCTGTGCTGTGTCTTACTTTGGGCCAATGAAATGTGCATCACCTATGTGACACAAGCATAGACCTGATGAGCACTCATGCATTGGTGCTGGCCTTCTCTTGCTGCCCTGTGCCTGCCACCATGTGTAGAAGCCTGGCCTAGCCTGTGAGATGATAACACACACATGGCCCAGAAGCTTCTCACTCCAGCCGACTGTCAGCCAGTCTCCAGAAGTAGAGTCAACTAGCTGAGCAGCAGTTGACCACAGATGCCTGAGTCAGCCCAGCTGAGACTAGCAGAAGACAGGGCCAGTCTAGCCTAGCCCAAATTGCCTGCTCTCAGGAAAAAAAAGTGGATGTGTCTCAATCTACTAAATTTTGGGGTAGTTTGTTATATGGTAAATTGTTCTGATACGGATACCTCATTTTTACAGGTGTTTGTAAAGTATACGGCACACAAGGTAGGTGTTCAGCAAATTGCATTCATTTTATCCCCTCCTGATGGACAAAAATTATTATAATGACAATATTTCCAATTTAATGAGTTCACACTATATGTCAGGGATGCTAAATGCTTTATACATACTTATTTAAATAACCCTGGGGAAGAGATGAGGGCATGTCCATTTTTAGATGAGAAAAAAGAATGAAAGAGAGGTAAATTATTGGATAGCAACAATTTGCTATCAAACAGGAAAACTGGCAGAGCTGGGATCTGAACTCAAGTCAACTGGCCCTAAAGCCCACCTCAACCATCACAATGCCCTGCTTCTTCAAGAGGAAAGAAGGAAAGGTTCTGATGCTACCCCTTTCCACATGTGGCCCCCACTTTTGAAGTGTTCTTCTCTGCCTTTGCTGGTGCATATCCCACTCTTTCTTCCTTTAAGGTCCAGAAGCAGCTCTTCAGGAAGGCATCCTTGACCCCCCAAGGTCACTACTCCCAGCCCTCTTTTCTTCATGGTAACTGGGATGCTGATCCCTTCCTTTGGCACAGTGGAAACTCCATACAGCCCTGATGGTTCTGGACAGAATGTGGCATGAAATACTGGAGCAATGTGATGGGAACAAAGTTCAGTTGCCATGAGGACAGAGAGAGTTTTGGAAGTGGGCACTTTGTCCTGAGCACAAAAGCTGGGGGTCAAGGGTGACAACAGTGGCTGCAGTACAAGGAGATGTTGTTTCTCTCAATCTGATTCTGATACCCACTTCCTCCAATCCTTCCAGTTCTCATGGAACTTCCTTATGGCTTTACCTTAGCCACAGGGAATTCCTTAGAGGAAACTCCAGTGGAAGATGGATCATGAAGACTCCCTGGAAGAAAAATCTTCAATAGTTCTATCTCCGTATACCACTCTACTCACCACTTCCTGGCGTGGCAGGAAGAACCTCGCCATGTAAGCAATGGTGGAAATCACATAGCACAGATTTCCTGGATGAAACCAGTCTCAGATATTCATTTCATTGTCTATTTTCATGAAGATATGTTACTTTCAATAAAGGCAATTCACTAAATATGTCCCTACATGAGATTTAATTTTTGTCTTTGTGGGGGTTTCTTATCCTCACTCCACCCCTGATATGCTCTGTGCTTCGTTCCCAGTTGACCTTCCCTTCCTTGCCCTCCCTCCTAAGCCTTCTCTTGAGCCTTCTGAAGCCTCTTATCAAGCCCCCAGTATCATTCCAGGATGGCCCTTTCCAACAAAACAAACCTTTCCTTTCCCACCAAACAAGGCTCTTCCTGGAGGATGCCTGTTCATGCGTTTTTGAATCTGCTGAGTCTCTAATCAGGATTCAAGGTGGAGTTGACACTCTCCTCTCCCCTGGTGCCTCTTCTACACCTCCACTCTTCCATCCTAGTATAAAAAACATCTCCTCTGTAAGAATCAGACATCAGACACCATTGCCCTCTGCCCATGTTGTTCTTCTCACTTAAGTGCCAGGCAGTCAGCTACGTCCATCAAGGTCTTTGGCACCAGGCTCACAGCTTCCTCTACCTCACACTGGGCAGCATTCACATTGCACTGTGGCCTCAATTCTGGGGTGGTATGCTGTGTTCCACTTTAGCCCACCCACACCTAGACCCCAGCTCTTACTGCCCCAAACCACTTTACCTCTGAAGTCTAATACTCCATTGCCCTACTTTTGCCCAATCACCTTGCTGTGGTTTGACTGTGTCCCCCAAAGTTCATGTGTTGAAAACTTCATCCTCAATGTGGTGGTGCTGGGAGGTAGGGCCTAATGGAAGGTGTTTGGATCACTGGGGCACTGCCCTCATGAATGGATTAGTGCCATCATCAAGGGAATGGGTTCCTTGTAAAAGGACAAGTTTAGTCCCCTCTCTAGCCCTTCTTTCTACTCTTCCTTCATGGGATGACACCACAAGAAGGCCCTCACCGGATGCTGGCCCCTTGATATTGGCCTTCCCAGCTTCCATAGCCATGAGCTGATGAATTTCTCTTCATTATAAATTTCTCAGCCTCAGGTTATAGCAACACAAAATGACACACCTATTAATCTTGATTACCCACTCTCTTACTTCCCAATGCCTGCTCATCAACCTAATTGAGGCCTTTGGAATAATAATTTTTTTCTTTCCTTCTATACTTGCCACTCTTTCCTGACCTCTCCCTAGAAATGCTGCACCCAATTTTCAATAATGGCACTCTTGCTAGCAGCTTCAATTTTTAAATTCCTTACTTTTTCTGCTTTTTACACCCCATAAACCCCACCTCTATAGCCTTGTTCACCTTCTCCACACCTGTTCCCTGGATGCTAGCACTACCAGAGAAAATTCATGGAACTGGGTAAATTAAATCCACCACAAACTCATGATCTTTAACCTCAACCAGGTACTTCAACACAACCTAGTATTACTTCTTTGGGTACCTGCTCAGCAGCTGAGCCACTTTCACTCTGCAGGGTTTCTAAACCTCCATTCTCTCACATACCCAGATCCCCTTATGCTTCAGTTGCAAGACAGCCTGCAAACTTGTTCCTCCTGGGCCTCAGCAGAAGTTCATTTCCTGTCCTCCAGGACCATCCCACCTCTCCTCACCCTGTCCCCACCCCCAGGGATATTGCTTTGTTAATTGCCCCCTTAAATAGATCTCTCTACTTATGTCTTCCCTGCAGTCTCAAAACATGTTCCCTTATTGCTTTCTTTAAAAAGCAAGTCCAAATGCACACCTCCCTTCAACCCCACATCCCTTCTGATGGCCAGGGCCCCCATCCCTTCACAGCAATCTCTGAGCAAGAGAAGTCTACACTTGCTGACTCCACTTCCTCATTTGCTTCCTCAGATAGAGGTTTTCTCACTGCCATGTCCTCCCAGACATTCCACAACCAAGGCACGCATCATGAGGGATGAAATGCTCCCTTGCATTCAACTGTCCTCAGGTCCCAAGGACAGGGTGAACCTTGCCACCCTAGAAGCCCCCAGAGGGGGCGAGAAGGGGAACACTGGCTCATTCCATTTTGTAATCACCACTTAAAAAGCTTTAGTTAATTTTCCACTAATTTCATTATTCCTTTGTTCAACACGTATTTGTTAAACACCTGGAGTGCCCCAAGAAAATATGATTAGGTGACTTCTGAACAACCCAGCGTATTCCAAGGATGCTAAAAATGCTGCGGAGATGTAAATCTATTCCGTAGCCCAGTTGTACAAGAAGCAAGACCAGCAAGTCCTTTTTCCTGCAGAAAAAATTGTTATAAAATTTTTCTTTTAAAACGTGTCCTTCACCCAAGCCAACCTCCACTCCCATACGTGTTTCTGCATTTAATAGTGCATTTTTGAGCAAGAAAAAAACTAAAGCTGTTCTGGTGATTGATTTAGAGGGCCCAGCTCTGCTTAAATTCCCAGTATATTAAGACAGTGCTAACCTCAAGGACTCCACCAAAGCTCTACCCGGGCAGGGCTAATGCAGAGCAACAAACCGATTTCAGAAAAAGCATCTGGGACAAAGGCAATGTGGTAACAATTGGGTTACTTGGGAAAATCAAATATAAGAATCCATTTATGCCCGTGATATATTCTGAACACATCTCCTTAGGAACTGTCTTGAAATAGACAAGCATTTCCTTAAGTTGCCCTGATATAAACATTATTCAGATACCCACACTCAATGCCGCCAGCCATTCCCAAATCCCAGAGCTTCTTTATTTACTCTCCCTTCTCAGATTCTCAGCCAGGAGTGGTACCACCTCCTCCAGAGGCCTTTTGGAGGTGTATGGGGATGTTCTGGTCTTATATGGACACTGCTGGTGTCAGGGTCAAAGAATGGTAAGCATCCTACATTGAATAGGACAGTCCCACGCAGTAAAGAACTGCCCCACCTAAAAAGTTGGTGATACCCTACTAAGAAACGGGACCAAAGAGCAGCAACTCAAGTACCCAACTTCTTGAAGGTCTACTTCTACACTTGGTGCAAGGGACATCATAGGAAAACCTCCCCACTTCCTGCTTCAAATGAAAGAGGAAGTGCCTTCGGGGAGGGCGCAGTATACATGCCATTAGAGAGATGGAACTCTTGCAACTTATACTCTGTCACTGGCTTGCTGTTCATATCCTGGACTCTCCTGGGTGTGGTTCTGCAAGACCATTTTGAACGGGGGAATGAATTATAGAAAGCTGCAAGGGGAAGTGTTAGTGAAAGCAGCCCTGTCAATCCTTGGGGTCTGAGGAGTTTACATGTTTCCTGCCTGGGGGTTGAGTCAAATGGAAAGGCAGGTCAGCTTCATGTGCTAGCATGACTTGGTGGCAGGAGAGACACTGATAGAAGGAGGTGTCTCCTGCTCCTTTCCAACCTGTGCTCATAGCAACTGGCCCATCATTAAGAAAGATAACCAGGGGCTGGCTTCTATCCCAGTAGGGGAGGGCACATCTCTCAAGCTCCCATCCCAGGTCGCCATAAAAATATACTGAATGTGATAAACAGATACAGATTCTGCCAGCTCTTATCTTGACTAATAACAACTAATACTAATATTAGCAATAACAGTGATTACCTGGTTGATTGAGGGTTTCATGTTTGCCAGCCATGGTGCCAAGCATCCTATTTACTGCTGATCCTGAACAATGCAGGGGTTAGGGGTGCTGACTCCCCATGCCGTTGGAAATCCATGTGTAAGTTTCCTTTTTTTGAGACACAGTCTCGCTCTGTTGCCCAGGCTGGAGTGCAGTGGTGCAATCTCGGCTCACTGCAAGCTCTACCTCCCGGGTTCACGCTGTTCTCCTGTTTCAGCCTCCTGAGTAGCTGGGACTACAGGTGCCCGTCACCATGCCTGGCTAATTTTTTGTATTTTTAGTAGAGACGGGGTCTCACTGTGTTAGCCAGAATGGTCTCCTGACTTCATGATCTGCCCACCTCGGCCTCCCAAAGTGCTGGCATTACAGTCGTGAGCCACCGCGCCCAGCCCATGTATAACTTTTGACTCCCCCAAAACTTAATGGCTAACAGCCTACTGTTGACCAGAAGCCTTATGGATAACATAAACAGTTAACACATATTTTGTGTTTTATGTGTATTATATACTGAATTCTTACAATAAAGTAAGCTAGAGAAAAGAAAATAGAAATAAGAAATCACAAAGATGAGAAAAATTTACTAAGCAGAAATGGACCATCATAAAGTTCTTCACTTTCCAAAGAATGGTGAGTGGAGGGCATCTTTGTGTTCAGCAGGCTGAGGAGGAGGAAGAGGAGGGGTTGTCTTGCTGTGGCAGAGGCAGAAGAAAATTTGTATCTAAGTGGATCCATGCAGTTCAAACCCATGTTGTTCAAGGGTCAATTGTATCCCTCCTCTTAATCTTCACAAAGCCTCTGTAAGGTAGATGGCCTTAACCCCATTTTACAGATGAAAAAACAGGCTTCAGATTAAGGCTGGGAATTTTCAAAGGCTGTGTGTCTGCAGGCTGCTAGGAGGGCTCTGTGAGGAAGACTGGCTAAGCCTTCACTTACATAAAAAATCAACAACTTTCTTAACATTCATTTAGGAAACAGAGGTGCATTGAGTGGCTTCCGTGTGCCAGGCGGTGCACTAGGAACAAGGGGATACCTGCAGAATAAAACAAAGGCCTCTCCCTGGAGGAACTCACCATCTAGTGGTGGGGAAAGACCATCAGGTGTAACAATTCACAAAGAATCACCAAATCCAAGAGCTGTGAAAAAATCAGACAAGGTACAGAGATCTAAGAATAACAAGTAAGGACACCTTAGATGGGATGGTCAGGAAAGACTGCCCTAAAGAAGCAGGCTTTGGGCTGAGGCTTGAGGGATAAGAAAGGGGAGAAGGGAAGTGGGGGGCTTTGGCTCTAATGCTCGGGCCCTGGAGTGCTGAGATTAGATATCTCCCAATGGGGAGATGAGTACCCCAATTCCTCAGAGAAAGTGGAGAACCTTAAAGGCAGGAGGCATGTGCAGACAGCCCTCACAAGCCAGGAGGGAGCTGATGAGCCAGTGGCCTGTGTTCAAGCCCAGGGTGGACGGGGAAGGGTAGCGCTGATTGAGAGAGATTTTCGAATCTCCTCCATCCATATCTTAGAAACCTGCCATCAGTACTGTCAGGGAGAAAACTGCAAATTAGATTCAGTTTTCCTTTAGATCCTAAGGAGAAGAGTATGCCTGGGTAGTTGACTAATCAGGAAGTCCATCCCATATTCTCACTGCAACCTTCACTCATGAGCAAGTGTACACTGCATGTTGCCTGTGTGCCAAGCTGGCATCACAGCACCCTGTGATGGCTTATTGTTCTGTCTCTGTCTAGGAACTTCCTGAGAGCAGGGGCCACATGTTTAACTAAACTAGGGAGACAGTACTGAGTCATGGCTCTGAGCATGGGGTCTGAAGTTAGGCGACCCGGGTTCCAAACCAGGTTCTACCACTCGGTAATTGTGTAACCTTGAGCAAGTTACATACCTGCCTTAAGCCCCAGTTTTCTCACCTGTAAAGAATAGCAGTGCCTACTTCAAAGGGCCATTGAGAGTTTTAATTGAGCTTACATATACAAAGCACTTAGAAAGATGCCTAGAAACAGTAAGCAACAAATGCAAGATACCTTTAATAACCATGAATGTTTGTTGAGAGATTACTCCAGTTTGAACGAGAGGCCAATATTACTGAGCCCAGTTCTGTGCCTGATTTGGTGCTAGGCACATGCAGGTTTGTTACTTTATTTAACAGCACCCGCCCCCATTTTACTGATCAGGAAGGTTCAGTGAGGTAATGTGACTTGGCAGAGAGCACAGAGCCAAGGCGGGATCTAAAATTAGCTCCTCTGTCACTGGGTTTGGTGACCTGTCCCCAAGGCCAGAGAGGCCTGGGAAGCAAGACTGTCCAAAGAATGGTGGGTGGAGGGCAAGAGACTCAGCCCCTCTCTGGTTAGTGAGTCTGAACATCGGCCCACTGTGGAGCTGCTAATGACTGCTTCTCCCCAGCCTGCAGGAGTTTAATAAAAGTCATGCAAAACTCACTGTTTACAACTCTAATTGTGGAGTTTGGACATGAAGTGAAGAACATATCATGTGGAATGAATAACAAATCAAGCAGCTCCTTTTTTTTTTTTAGCATGGAAGCTGCAGGAGCAGCCCAGAGTTCACCATCACTTGGTGCACAGAAGGTTAACACTGCGGCACTAACATCTGTATGCCTATAACATCCGTTGGCTCCCTCCCTGTCTGCCTGCTCCCCTGACACTGAGCTGATGTGTCCAGGCAGGAGACGGCTGGTCTGCCTCTCTTTTGCAACTACCAAAAGAGAAATGGAAATAAGGTTCTTTCTAAAAGCAGGGTGGGAAGCTGGCTGGGTGCTCACCTCACCCAGAGAATGGGCACCATCTCTGGGTGGCCTGAGAATCAGGGATAACTGCAGGCAGGTTCCAGGGAGCAGCTGTGAAAGTCCTTTGGGCTATGCCCTGTGGAGGCTGTGGATTCTAAGGAGGCAGTGCTGGTAGAGAAAGCAGCGCTGCTGGGCAGTAGCCCTCCTCTTCCCAGCCTTCGCCGTGGGAGCAGTTGCTCCTGGCTGTGACACAGTAAAACCTACAATCATGTTCTAGGACTTATGGCCTACACACTCAACTATTGGTGGTGGGGCCTAGGGATATCTTTACATGTTTGAGCCAAATGAGGATAAGCTGGCAAGGTGGGTTTAAGATTACATCAACTGACATACTGAAAGTGTCGAGCAGAGATGGACACATACTAACTATGTGTGTGTGTGTGTGTGTGTGTGTATGTGTGTATATATATGTACATACAGAAGTAAATGCATAAACACATATATAAATATTATATATTAAGACATAAAAATAATATAACCCACAGTTAAATGGTATTTCCTGTGAACTAAGCTTTAAGTTACAGATATTTGAGGTCAAGAGAAATTATATATTCAGTTCCAGGTCACAAGCTAACCAGTGGTGGAGCTGAGATTCACAGCCAGGTGGACCTAGCAAGGTCCATTCACTTCCTTTCAGTGGTGCCATCAGGAAAGAGTGAGACTGCAGGCTGGATTAATGAAACAACTCACTCCATCATCACTTACCAATGAGGAGACAGACAGAATAGCACGTTCCTGAGCTCTGGAACACAGGCAAGGATACGTTAGGCATGGGTCTTCATGGATTCTCAAAGGGCTGCTGGAATGAAGGGAGCCACCCCAGCCCAGGGACTCTGGAGTGGGGATAACCGCAGGTTTTCAGCCCAACTCTTAGCCTCCAATGTCCCCTTCCTTCACCCGTGTAGAGTTTGCTCTTGGGTGAGGCATAGTAACACCTACCATCACCATTACATGTGGGGCACCAGGCCAGGCATCATGGCATACAGGCCATCACATCCCTCACAATCATTCAGTGATGTGCAAGTTACATCCCAACTTTACAGATTATGAACCTAACAGGTTAGAAAGATCAGATCACTTGCCCCCGTCATACATGTGGTACGGGCAGAACTGGGCCTGGACCCCCAGCCCTTATCTGACCTCATGTCCACACTCTTTCTACCACATTGCACATCCACCACTACCCTGCACCCCCTCAAACAACCATCCTGCACCGAGAAACTGAACGTGTGACAAACAGAAGCTGAGGGTGGCTGCCAAGAGTGAGCCTCACAGGGCCAGTCCCCGCATCACTCTGTACTGACATGAATGGTGGCCCCTGGAACCGTGCGAGGTGACAGCTCAGAGGACAATAAATACAGAGACCCAATTAACCCTAACTGGATTAGTCCCTAAATAATGCAGAGCTGGAGGTGACCAGAAAAAGCTGCAGGAGTGTGCGAGGCTCCCCTGAACATTACCTGGTTGGGGTTCCCCAATACCATTCACTAGCAGACACCTGAGCAATGAAACCACACGCCACGGAGTCATGGAGGGCACAAGAAATCAACTCAGGGGTTTTTCCAAACTGCACAGCCACCCAGCGCCTGGTATTCTTATTTATTTATAGACAAAAATCATAGAAAACTGGAGAAATTTGCCAAAGGCCACAGAGAAGTGGCTAGACATTTAAATTCTTGGCGCACAAAGGAAAACTGCTGCAATTGTCTCTGAGATGTGACGTGAAAGGTATGGGGGTGCAAGCACAATCCATGAGAGGTCTTTAATGCCCCCGCGGACACTGGGGCCAATATCACACAGGGGAGAGGTGATGGCTTCGTGGAATTCATCTCCAGGTTAAAATAGAGTACTTCTTTCATCTCAACTCTAATCTTTAAACCTTGAGTCAAAGCACTTCCTGAAGCATAAATGTGGCAGCTTTAGTATTTCAAAAACGTCAGAAGGAATTAAAGTCGCTTTCATCTTTCTTCTCCCATAACCAACAATTTACCTTTCCATAGAAAAAGCACTCCCCCGAAAACCCTGTGTCTTTTACAGTCTAGTAAATTTAGGCAGAAAGAATGGGAGAAATCCCCAGATCTGGTTTTATTCCGCTCTCTCTTTTTGTGGGCTAGTGGGAAGGGAGTGTGGAGCAGTAGGTTGTAAGATTTCATTGTATAAACTGTGATCATCTAAGTTCCTGCCTCCCTCTCCAGACAGGAACTCCTCCAGGGCAGGGACTTGGGCAAAGCTGCCTTTTTGTCTTGTAATGCTTGACGTAAAATAATACTCAACGCATGTTTGTTGAATGAGCAAATGAATGAGTGATTGATTGAATAAAGACCTGGTGGGGAGACCCCACTATTGTATGTTTCCCACCAGAAGAAATTTTCTGGGCTGTTACACTAATCAGGGCTAATATTCTCAGTTATTTTGAGGATTGCTTGAAATTTGCTGCTAATTTAAATAAAATGGTTATGTTTACGCATTAACCAATTAGCATGGTTCTCAGCAGCTTCACCTCACTAATTTGATTAGTTACACTCTGCTTTCTCCTATCCAAGGCCTTCTCTGAGACCTGGAAATATCACAACGACAACAGAGTGAACTTTTTAAATGGCATTGAAGCACAGTCTCTCAAAAGGTTTAAACACAGATGTGAAATGTGTCCCTTTGTCCAGCCCAAGCTGTCTTTGGGTCTCCAATATTTCTGGGCCCCACTGGGTCCCGTTATAAGTTGCTCTACAAAACTATTCCTATCGCTTTTTAATAACAGCCATTTTGACTGGTGTGAGACGGTATCTCATGGTGGTTTTGATTTGCATTTCTCTGATGATTAGTAATGATGAGCATTTTTTCATTGTTTGTCGGCTGCTTGTATGTCTTCCTTTGAGGAGTGTCTGTTCATGTCCTTTGCCCATTCTTAATGGGGTATTTGTTTTTGCTTGTTGAGTTGTTTAAGTTCCTTATAGATTCTGGATAGCAGATCTTTATCAGATGCATAGTTTGTGAATATTTTCTCCCATTCCGTAGGTTGTCTGTTTACTCTGTTAATAATTCCTTTTGCTATGCAGAAACTCTTTAGGTTCCACTTGTCAATTTTTGTTTTTTATTGCCAGACCAAGCTTCTTCTTCAAGGAAAATGAAACTTTCCAAAATATGAGGACTTCATAAAAGACAATCTATCATATGTTTGATGAATGAATGAAAGAAACAATGAAGGAGAAACTGGAAGTCAAAATACTGGCATCCTTCCTAGTCCCATCTTTGCCAGTAACTTGCAGTGTGACTTCAGGCAAGTCAATTCACATCCCAGATGCCATTTTCTTATTTTTTCTTATTTGTCAGAGATGACATTGACTTAGAAAATATCTAAGTTTTTGTGACAAAGACAAGACCTCCTGGACACACAGAAAACCACAACTTGCTACCCCTCTGAGTCAGGCAGGGCCATGTTACCATGTCTGGCCAGTGAAATGAGAGAGGAAGTGATGGGAGACCCTTTTTGGCCTAGAAAGTGAGAGTCAGGTTTCCATTTCCACTCTTCCCATTTGGAGGTGAACTGGATTGGATTGTGTCACCCCAAAATTCATATGTTAAAGTCCTAACCCCCAGTACCTCATAATGTAATCTTATTTGGAAATAGATTCATTGCAGATATAATTAAATTTGCATGAGGTCACACAGAAGTAGAATGGACCCTTAATCCAACATGAGTAGTGTCCTTATAAAAAGGGGCAATTTGGACACAGACGCACATACTGATAATGCCATGTGAAGGGTGATGTTAAGCTGCTACAAGCCAAGGAACCAGCAGAAGTTAGGAGAGTGCCTGGAGTAGAATCTTTCCTAGGCCTTCAGAGGGAGCTTGGCCCTGCTGAGACCGATCTTGAACTTCTAGGCTTCAGAATTGTGAGACAATAATTTTCTGTCGTTTAAGTCTCGCAGCTTGTGGTACTTTGTTATGGAAGCCCTGGGAAACTTCTGCAGGGGAAAAGGTCAGATGGTCAGGCTGTGACCCATAAGAGTCACTGAGTCACTAGTGGCCTGGAGTGTCCCTCGACCTTCAACAAACTTTGTGAAAAGAGTAAGAAAAATACCTGAAACCTAGAAATAAGGCAAAAACAAAGAGGGGAAGTGGCCTGTCCTTTTAATATTATCCTGGGACATTAACGGGCCCACCCAAGAGTATGTAATTTTCCAAGAGAATGTACTCATGTTTGACTTTGCTATTTACCTTTTGATTCTCACTCAGACACTATGAAGTTGTATGCTAACTCCTAGATTTCTGACTGTGTAGAAAAGATCACATGAAAGGCTATAATTTTATTTCCCCATAGGACATGAACCACTTTTGCATTTAATCTCTCCATTTTATTTTAACATTTTTCTTTAGAAAATGCCTACAGATACTCAGTTCCTCAAATGCACTCAGTACTTGCTTAACCATCTTACAAAGTCAGCAAGATGAACGGGGCCAGCCTGCAGTCCTGCCTTCTTGCCCTTCTTACACTTTCACCATTCTTGGCCATTGCTGGCTGAAATCCAAGTCATGAAGCTCAAATGTTGCCCCATATGCAATGCTCAAGAGAGAAACAAGTTCAAATCTTGGCTGTGGTGAAGATTTGAAGATTAGAAGATAGAGAATAGTCTGTTTCTAGCACCAGAATATAGCTTCATAAGGACAGTCACTTTTTTTCTGGTTCATCCATTTCCCAGGGCCAAGAACAGTATCTGGCACATGAACGCTGTTCATAAAAAAGGAGCAATTTGGACACAGACACACACATGGAGAATGTCATGTGAAGGGTGGAGTTATGCTGCTACAAGCCATTACCTTGATTTGGACAAGGTAATGAATTAAAAAGTCATAGAATTCCAGGGTGCAAGAACCCTTAGGAATTTCTTAGCTTAAGAGCCTACATGATATAAAAATCCTTCAGAATGTCCCTGGAGCCTGCCAAACATGGCTCAGTGCTGATGACGGAGATGTCAAAATAACCTGAGCCAATGATTGGGAAGAGTTTCCTCATGCTCAGCCAAAAATCTGCGTCCTTATAATTTGGAAGGAGTTTTAACGTCCCCCTTAAATCTGTTCTCTTTTTAAGCTAAACAATTCCTACTCTATTAACTCAAGGACATGGTCTAGAGTGTCTTTACCAATCTGGTAATAGTAATAATAGCCAACATTTAGTAAGCAATGACTGTGTACCAGATTTTGTTCTCTAAACGCTTTATGTGCATTGATTTATTTAATCCTTATAACAACTCCACAAAGTTAGTACTACTATATTCTCTCTTATGCTGCTACAAGCTAAGGGACCACCAACCACCAGCCAATTTCATTACAGGCAATACAATTGAGGCACGAGGAGACACTCACCTAAGAGACTCAGTTAGTAAGTGGCATGGCTGGGATTTGAACCCATATAGTCTGGTTCTTAATCACTATATATTGCCTCAGAAATTGTCTTTCAGCATTTTCAGGCTTCCTATCAAGTGTGATGCTTAGGAAGGAATATGTAAGTTTTCATAGGAGAGGTCAGAAATACCATTACCCTGGCTTGGTCTATATTCTCTAGGCAACAATGTAAAGTGCCACCCCCATCTCCTGCAGTTGTACAGTGCACAACCTGCACAATGGCATGTGACAGTTCTATCCGTGCATACATGACCTTCCCAAAGCTCTCCTTGTCCTATGTGGCCATGGTAACAATAAAGATTTTGCTGAGAGCTGCCAGTAGGAGGGGGTGACATCCCTGGAAATGCATGTTGAATGTTTGATTTGGACCAAGTCTGTAGGATTCAGAGGATCTTTGGGGTCCTCACCTGTCCACATCTCCTTCTGAGATGTACCCTGACTTCATCCTCAGGTAACACATCCTAGAGTACCCCTTTTCTTACTCTTCCACGAGCAGTGAACTTCTTGCGGGCTGGAAGATGAGTCTGGGAAGCCTTGCCAGACAGCAGCCCCTTACCTTTCACTCATCCCCTGCCCCTGCATTCATCATGGGTGGATGTAGGAGCTCAGGTTGGGAATACCCAGCCCGTCCCCAGGATAACCTTGTCCTTTCCAGCTCTCCCAGCTCACTGGGCAAGCCACAGCCTCAACAGAGTCCTGCCACAGCAGCATCCCTACCCCTTCCTGGGAAATGTGTGTAATCTGAGGCTGGTCCCAAACCTCCCTACACAGCACTGCTAGTTGTGCATCTGAGCATGGCCTGGCGTGAAAGGTCACCTGGACACCAAGGGCTCCCTGTACAGCCCAGCTGCATGAGTGTTCTGTGGCTTTGGGGGATGGGGAAGGGAGACCCAACTCTTTGAGACTTGCTGCAGCTTCACATCAAGAAGCTTATTTACAAAGGCAGCTCCCAGCATTCCTGGCAAGCACAAATTCACAGTTTCCCACGCCAACTGAATTTCAAAACAAAGGAATTAGAGATAAGCAGATTGTCAGAGCTAGGAGTGTTGAGCCTAAAGAAGCCCAATCCAGCTTCATCATCTGCAGACAGAAATACAGGCTCAGATGAAACTCATCAATGGTGAGAGTGGTCAGAACAATCCTTACCTTTGGGTGGAGATATGACCAAGAGGACAAATGAGGAAGCCTTCTGGAATGATGGGTTTGAACTTAATGGTGACTGTACAGTGTATACAAAGTTAAGACCTGTGCAGTTAAGATTCGTGTATTTTAGTATAAAATTCTACCTCAATAAAATAGTAAAACAAAATAAAGGCCCAGAAAAGATTAAGGTGATGTTGCAATTGTGTAGCAAGACAAACCCTTGAACTCAGGCATCCCAACGCCCACTTCACTGTCCTTTCCTAACTCCCTTACATTTTTGGTGCCATAGTAACTCAGTGATGCTCCAATAGTTTATGAGTAGGTTTTCTGTTTTGTTTTGTTTTTTTGAGACGGAGTCTCACTCTGTCGCTCAGGCTGGAGGGCAGTGGTGCAGTCTCAGCTCACTGCAACCTCTGCCTCCCAGGTTCAAGTGATTCTCCCGCCTCAGCCTTCCGAGTAGCTGGAATTACAGGTGTGTGCCACCACGCCTGGCTAATTTTTTTATATTTTTAGTAGAGACAGGGTTTTGCCATGTTGGCTAGGCTGGTCTCGAACTCCTGACCTCAGGTGAACTGACTGCCTCAGCCTCCCAAAGTGCTAGGATTACAGGCGTGAGCCACCACACCTGGCCTATGGGTAGGTTTTGACCAGGGCAGGCCCCCATGGCAGATGGCAACATGGGGTCAAGGAGAGTCAGTCTAGGGTTGGTTGCAGCTAGAACCTTGAGTGTATTTACACTGAACAGGAGTCAGGGTTAAAGTGGAGTAATAATGGTAACACCATCCTTATAGAAATACTAATAGATAACATTTATTGAGGACTTACTACATACCAGGTATTGTTTCAAATATTTTACATGTGTTAAATCCTCACAACAACCTTTTTGGTGTATCTACCATTGTTAGTCCACATTTTACAAACTAAAAAAATAGGCCTAGATTTTAAAACCTTGCGAAGATTTTACAACTAGAAAGGCTCAAAGCTGGTATTTAGATTCAGGCAATCTGGCTCCAGAATCCTCACTGTAAGTATAACAGATACTGTCCCATATTGTATCATCTGCAGTTGGTAGAGAACTGGCAGCCTCTGCTCAGGCCAACATCTACCATCACACAGACAAAACATTCAACATTTGTCCAATGGTCCAGATAAGATCACAGGTGTCAGAAAGCAGAGCAAGAATTTACAGAAAGACCAACTACTTGTGACCTGGCTACCTTGGCCCACATTCAAGGATAACATGAAGACATTCTGTGCTGAAAACCCAGGTGCCCAACTTCATTAATAATCAGAGAACTGCAAATTAAAACCACAGAGTGATAGTACTATACACCCACTACAATGGCTATAATTAAAAATATGGGTAATACCAAATGTTGGCAAGGATGTAGAGCAACTAGAACTCTAATATAAAGCTGGGAGAAGTAAAAATTGGTACAACAATTTTGGAAAATTGTTTGGCAGTTTATTAGTTGGCTCAGGCTGTCACCAAGTACCACAGACTAGGTGGCATAAATAACAAATTTATTTTCTCATAGTTCTGGAGGCTGGGAAGTCCAAGATCAAGATGCTGGTCAATTTAGTTTCTGCTTAGGAACTACTTCCTGGCTTGCAGACAGCTGCTGTATCACTGTGTCTTTCATGGCAGAGAGAAAAGAAAGCTAGTGATCAAGCTCTTTGATGTCTGCTCTTATAAGGACACTAATCCTATCAGATTAGGGCACCACCCTTATGACCTGAATTGACTTTAATTACTTCCTCACTTGAAATACTACCAGGGTCAGGGTTTCAACATATGATTTTCAAGGAGGGGCACAATGCAGTCCATAACGTTCTGCCCCTGGCTTCCTCAAATGCCTGTTTTTAAGGCATGCAAAATACATCATTCCATCCCAACAGCCCCAAAGGTCTTAACTCATTCTAACATCAACTCTAAAGTCCAAAGTCTCATCTAAATATCCTCTACATCAGGTAAATGAGACTCCAAGTACAATTCATCCCAAGGCAAAATTTCTCTTCAAATGTGAGCCTGTGGAATTAGATAAGTCATGTGGTTCCAAAACACAACTGTGGGAAAGGCGTAGAATAGATATTCTCATTCCGGAAGGAAAAATCAGAATGAAGGAGAGTGATGAGTCCCAAGCAAGTTCAAAATCTTAGCAAGTCAAATTCCATTAGCTCTTAAGGCTCAAGAATAACCCTCTTTGGCTCAATGCTCTGCCCTCCAGGTCCACTGGGGTGACAGCATCACTACCGTGGCTGTGTGGGGTGGCCCTGGCCCTTAGGCTAGACAGGGCACCAGCCCTTCTCCTGGCCTTGTGGTGGGAGTGGCAGCCCTGATGATCCCTAAAAATGCCTTTTGCATCATTCTTCCTTTTCTTGAGGAATAGAGCACATTCACAGCCAAATAGCTCTATGGTCCCTATGGTCCTATGGACTCCAAGTCCAATAGCATTCTTTCATTCTATCCCACTTTCTCTGTCCCCTTTAGTTCAAACTGGCAGTCTCTCTACAGGTGTAATTTCATCTGTATTCCTGGCTTCTGTTGAAATGACTGGCAAAGTCCACCTAAGTCAAACTCATGTTCTCTTTATCATGAGCCACACCTTAGTGTTTTTTTCAGAAAGAGCTTTCTCAGTTTTTTGCAACATGGATAGGCTGATAATTCTTCAGATCTTTAAGTTAAGGTTAAGTGAGGTCACAGGGATACAGCCCTGACCTGATAGGATTAGCATCCTTATAAGAATAGACACCAGAGAGCTCATTGTTGTGTGCTGTCTGTCTTTCCCATGTGAGGACACAGCAAGAAGGTGGCCATCTTCAAGAAAAGAAAGGAGCCCTCACCAGAAACTGAACAGGCCAGCATTCTGATCTTGGGCTTCCCAGCCTCCAGAACTGTGAGAAAATAAGTTTATGTGGTTTAAGGCCTGTGATATTTTGTCTTGGCAACCTGAGCAGACTAATACAGGCAATGTCTACTAAAGTGAATGTATTTCAACCCTATGACTCAGGAATTCTGCTCCCGGGCATAAAACCGAAAGAAGTGAGCATATATGTACACCAAACGACATGATCAAGGTTGTTCATAGCAGCAGTATTCATGATACTTCCAAACTGGCCATAGTCCAAGTGTCCATCAGCAGATGAATAGATCATGAATTATAGTATATTTATAAAATGGAATACTACATAGCAGTAAAAATGAACAAATTACAACTACAGGTAATAGCAGGGATGTATCCCAGAAATGTAATGATGAAAGTGTTCCCTTTTCACCACATCCATGCCAACATCTATTGGTTTTTGACTTTTTAATTAGGCCATTCTTGAAGGAGTAAGGTGGTATCTCATTGTTGTTTTAATTTGCATTTCCCTGATGATTAGTGATGTAGAGCATTTTTTCATATGTTTGTTAGCTGTTTGTATATTTCTTTTGAGAATTGTCTATTTATGTCCTTTGGCTTTTTGATGAGATTATGTGGTTTTTTTTTTTCTTACTGATTTGTTGAGTTCCTTGTAGATTCTGGATATTTATCCTTTGTTGGATGCATAGTTTGTGAATATTTTCTCCCACACTGTGGGTTGTCTGTTTAATGACTTCTTTTGCTGTGTGGAACACTTTTACACTGCTGGTGGGAATATAAATTAGTACAACCACTATGGAAAACAGTATGGATATTCCTTCAAGAACTGAAAGTAAAACTACCATTTGATCCAGCAATCCCACTACTGGGTATCTACCCAAAGGAAAAGAAGTCATTATATGAAAAAGATGCATGCACATGCATGTTTATAGCAGCACAATTCACAATTGTAAAAATATGGAACCAACCTGAGTGCCCATCAGCCAACGAGTGGATAAAGAAAATGTGGTATATATTCATCATAGAATACTAATCAGCCACAGAAAGAAATAAAATAATGTCTTTTGCAGTAACTTGGATGAAGGTGGAGGCCATTATTCTAAGTGAAGTAATCCAGGAATGAAAAACCAAATATCGTACGTTTTCACTTTCATATAAGTGGGAGCTAAGCTATGAGGATGCAAAGGCATAAGAATGACATAATGGATTTTGGGGACTTAGCAGGAAAGGTTGGGAGGAGGGGTGAGGAATAAAAGAGTACATACTGGGTACAGTGTACACGGCTTGGGTGACGGGTGTACTAAAATTTCAGCAATCACCACTGAAGAACTTATCCAAGTATCCATGTAACCAAAAACCACCCGAATCTCAAAAACCATTGAAATAAAAATAAAAATTAAAAAAATATAATTATGAAAGAAGTCAACATAAGAAAATATATATTATGTAGTCCTATTTATGTAGAATTCAAAATCAGGCAGCAATACTCTTATTTTTGATCTGGGTGTGTTCACTCTGGAAATAGATTAAGCTGTACACCTATAATTCATTTATTCCCTCTATATATGTTTTACTTCAATACAATGTTTAAAAAGATAGTCACTCATTAAAAATGCCACACCATTGTTAACAATGAGGAATGTGTTGCCATACTGGGTTGTGTGAGCACAACCTGATTTGCTGGCCTGCAATTAACCAGCCAGTAATGTCACAGCAACTCAGTCCCCAAAAAGGACAAGATGGTAGAGGTCACAATGGACAATCCCTGGGAAGGCTCAGCATTCACACACAGAGTGACATACACGTCATGATGTCCTTCAGTTGTGTGTTTCAGTAGGCAACAGCTCTTTTAAACACTCTTTTAATTGTAATTGCACACATAGGCATATCTTACATGCTAAATATCTTTTTTTTTTTTTTGAGACGGAATCTCGCTCTGTCGCCCAGGCCGGACTGCAGTAGCGCGATCTCAGCTCACTGCAAGCTCTGCCTCCCGGGTTCATGCCATTCTCCTGCGTTAGCCTCCCGAGTAGCTGGGACTACAGGCGCCCGCCACCACGCCTGGCTAATTTTTTGTATTTTTAGTAGAGATGGGGTTTCACCGTGTTAGCCAAGATGGTCTCGATCTCCTGAACTCGTGATCCGCCCACCTTGGCCTCCCAAAGTGCTGAGATTACAGGTGTGAGCCACCGTGCCCGGCCTAAAACATCTTTTTAAATCATTGTGTACTTCTGGAGATAAGTAAACTCTGGGAATGTAATCAATTCAGAACAGGTCAGCCTATGACATTCTTGGTCAAGGGTTGTCTGCTGTACTTTGTTCAACGAACCATTTATCTTGCCTGTGTCTTGGCATCCTCTTTGAGTATCTGAAGCTTAGACTATGAATGGGGACTTTGTAAGAATAACTTATTTTCCCGGTAGCTGCCCTTCATTCTCCACCAGAAGAAGGTCAGAAGAAGAGCTGGAAAGAAGGCCCATGGCTATAAATTTTGGCCCCAGCTATGATCTACTAAAGGGCAGAGCTGAAGACCGTGCCATGGTACGCTGAAGGGACTCTGACATTTCAGGGAGCTTGGGAGAACCTCCCACTCTTGCTAGGGAGCAGCTTGGTTGTCAGAGCCAGAACTGTGATGTACCCATAGTTTCCCCCAAAGGAAGCAGGTGTTTCTCCTTAGAAGTGTAACCCCTTTCCTCCTCATCATCCTAGAGGATCCTGGAGTCATAGCATCCACTCCCTCAGCTTCCTTCCAGGCAAGGCAGGTGTGACCCATCCTCTTCAGCTCATGATGAAGTGCCCTAATGAAAAGCCCCAGAGGCCCCTGGTCCCAGAGCTGCCGTGACAGAGCCTAGCTCTCCTTCCCCATGCCAGGCACTCATATGCACACTCCTGGCACAGGAATCTCTTAGAGGACTCACCTGAGGCGTCATCCCATGGCAGATGTACATGATGGGGACATTCTCTGTATCTGGCCCCTGGTCAAGACACAAATCAGTCTTCAGAGAATTCTGCAGCTGAACATCAGAGAACAGATGGCCACACCAAAGAGAGGAACAGAGAGAGCAAACGAATTAACTCTGGAGAAACAAGTATTCTGCTGAGACAGATTTCATTTCCATAATCAGCCCAAGGCCCTTGAACACTATAGAACCAACAGCACCAGCTTTTGCCTTGCATAAAGATGCTAAGGGGAGACCAGCCTCCTTTGCAGGAGAAACACTTACATGTCATTAAACAGTGAGCTGGGTTACAGGACATGTGCATGCGTGTGCACACACAAGATGGTGCCTGTTCTTCAGCCCCTCCACTTCCTCAGGGGTGGGACAACAGCCTTCAAGTGTCCCTGAGAGAAATCTTTGCTCTTTAGTGTTGGGGGAAATGGGCAACATCTTAGCTATTTTCAGGCCTCAGAGGTCCCCTGGGACCAGACGCTCTCTGCCTCCTGCAGACCCAGCAGTGGCTTGGCCAGCGCCTTGGTGGCCCACTGCTTAGGGTCTTCCAGAGTGGGAGGTCGGATGGGAGAATAAGAGAGGAGGGGGCCAGGGTGGGAGCAGGAGAAGAGAGCAGCATCTCTTATCCTCACCTACAGGTGGATGGATCCAGTCTCGGCAATTAACACACGTCTGGGTAAGACAGCTTGTATTCAGTGTTACTTTCTTGCTTACAGCCACTCTCAGCCCTTGGAAGGGCAGCCCATAGACCTCATGGCCCTGCTCACCGGCCACAACTGAGTGGACCATGGTGGGCACCAACCCACGCTTCAGAATTAATCACTCTCTTTCTCTGCCTCTCTCTCCTCCCCATCTCATTACTCTCTTATCCTGTCTTAGGAATCTAAACAGAACCCAGAGGCTGTGATCAGTGGGTGGTGGCCACTAGAATTGCAAGGCTGTTTAAACTGGGCATGGGGGGTTCTGTTGGCCATGGCCATGTGCAAGCAGAGAAAGTCAGTTGTGATCAAGGATATGAAGATGCACGAGGCAGACAGAATGAGAGACAAGGGAGACCATCTTGCCCCTGCAGCGGCTTCAGTGGCTTCCCTGCTGGAGTACCCATGTCCAGCTGCATTTCACTTCCTACTCCTGTAAGAGTTTGTGGTACCTTTACACCCCTCATCTTAACTTGAGCTGGCTTGACTGGGTTCTCTTCTTAGCAATCAAAACACTCTGCCTAGAACAGGGGACTGGAGATCAGAATCCAGGGAAGACAAGGAAAGAGGCCACAGGGAGGCTATCTATCTGGGGGGAGGCCAGAGACAGCAGCAGGGCCTTTGTACTCCTGATGGTTTGTGGCAGGAGTAAAACGAAGCCAATGAAGAGGCATGAGATGGAGCCGATAACCAGAGGCCCACGTGTGCTCCATGCATACCCTGTTCCTAACAGGGGACAAGGAACAGAGTTGAATTCTTTTCTTTTGAGCTTCCTTTCCTCTACTGGGTGGTAGCACCTTAATCCCAAACTTGCAGTTCAGAGATTCTGAAGAAATGTTACATGAACGTGTGTCTCAGGCAGAGCCCCCAGTAGCATTTCTGCAGCAAATCCTCCATTATAAACCAATTCCTTGGTTTGCCTTAGTGGGAAGAGCATATGTAAACACACTTTGTTCTTGTCCTACAGCCCACGAAGAGGTGGGTGTCATATCTAAAGCCAAGCACTGTAACCCACTAGGAAAATCTGCTAACTGCTGTTGCAAAGAGGAAGGCCTGGAGAGCCCTGAGGTTAGACTTGGCTTTCCCCTGGGTTCTTAATGCCAGTGCTTGGGTGAGAGGGTGGGTGTCTTTTGATGAAGTCCTCCCTGGCTCTGTGCCATTCCTCCCCCCAACCCCCACCATTCCTTAGGCAGGTAGTCCACTGAAGGAGCTAGAAGCAACAGGCTGGGATGGAAACCTGGCTCCAGCTGAGGGGTCTTGAATAAAGCAATGTAACTCCTTCTTGTTTGTTTTCTTCCCTCTAAAATAAGAAATAATAATAGTGCCTACCTCATAAGGCTGTTATGAGGATTAAGTGAAACAATATCTACAAGTGCTTAGCATAGGGCCTGGCAAATAACAAATGTTGCAATAATTGTTGGCTGCTATTATTATTGCTGTAACCTTCCTCAAAGCCATTCAGGGAAACCAGCTTTTAGGAATGCATCTATGTGTCAGGTACCATGTGAAGTGCTTTCCACATATGTCTCACCTAATTCTCATAATGACTAGCCAGCCCAGAGATATTATCTCTTTTAAGGATGAAGGAACTGTGGTGTAGTAACAAGCTCCACTCTCCTCCCTGTCTATAGTGTTATTCAGCCTGTGTGGACACTTCCCCATATCGCCCTTGGTCTTGGCCTCCTCTTTGCCTCTTCCCTTGGCTCTCAGCTTATCTGCCACTCTGGAAGTCTTTCCCAACCCAAGTCTGGTATGAGACCACTTCCCTGTGCTTTGCTAGCACCCCATTTCTCAGGGTAGCACTTAGCAGGTTGCATTCTTGTTCCTTCTTCACTTGTCTCCGCTGTTAGTCATCAGACTGGGTCTCAGTCTCACTGTATATCATACAGGCCAGGCACAAAGGAGACAGTCAACACTCGTGGAGTGGGTGAGTGAGTGGGCACATGAAAAACATGAGTAAATGACTGGCATTCCCAAATGAATGGAATCATAGTTGGACAAGTGAAAGAGCTGGTCTGTCAGACTCCAAAACCCAAGCTCTTTCCGTAATGCAAATGGCTATAATCCTGAGGCTGTAAAATATGCCCTACGAAATGGCATTACTGTGACCACTAAGGTTTTGCACATTGTCAAGTTTACATAGCCATTAAGGGGCAAAGCTAACATTCAGAAGCCAGGCATGTCTGTTTCCAGATGCCCCTCCATCTCTACTCTCAGCACCAGAGCTGTGATTAATCCAATGCTACCCCATCTCCTAGACATGAAGCTCAATGATCCAGGGGAAACTTATGCCCACACGATGGGGCCCACAGGTCCTTAGGCCTGCAGGAGTCATTAATGGGACCTATTAGTGGATTAATGGGCTGGGCTATAGACTTGATACTGGCTCGACTCAGAGTCCCAGAAGTCATTTGTCCTGAACAATGTCATTTGGGCATGAGTTGGAACAGAAAAAGGAAAAAGAAATTATGCCCCTGAAAAGACATCTGGTCTCTTCATTTTAGGATAAAAATAATTCCCAGGAAGAATGATTCAGACCCAGCAAATACTCTTGCTATTGTGGCTGCATCCCACTTTGCCCATCTTCAGCCAGTTGCCGCCATTAAGAGTTCATTATGCTCTTTGACAAGCAGGCATGTCTCTGCTTATGTAGGGGCTTGTCCCGTGGAGAAGGCAGGAGGGAGGGGAGGCTGGCTGCGCCCTGAGCAGTGGTGGGCTGATGAATGTGCAGGGGGTCAGAGCCCTCTGCCAGCCACAGGGATGGCTAACACAGCTCAGCCCTTTGGGATGGCAAGTGAATGGTTTTCAGTATGACAGTAAACATAGGCCCAGCTCTGGACTCAGACAGATCTAGATCACAACCCTGTATTTGCCACTTAGTATTTGACAAACCAAATGTTTCTGGGGGTGGCATGCAGAGGCTACATGTTAAACCTGTTGCACATATGTATAAGATGAGATGCTTTTGCTTGGAGGATGAGAATGCCTTTGGCCAAGACCCAGAACTGCAGTGGCCACATGTACACACCTCTACTGTTACTGCTTCTCCTGCCTCTCTGGGTGAGTTTGGCTAATTCTGCTCAGCCACAGCTGACAGCCTGCTGAGAACATGAATCCAGAAGCTTGCCCTGGCTCACAGAGGCTTGGGGCCAATAGTTTCTCTGGAGCCACAGCAGCGTAACTCTCCTTTTAGGATTGGGTTCACCCATGGCCAAGCAGCATACATAGCTTGCTATGGGTGGAGTGTGGGGCATCAAAGGCAGCTGTGTCCTCAGGATGGTTCTGGGGAGGTGAATGGGACAGATAGGCACCTTACAGTGCAATGTGTTTCCATGGTGACAACAGGATCTGGAGACTCAGGTACTACCTGCGCAGCACTGGCTGAGGTGTTTGCAGAGATGTGAATTGCACCAGCCTCAGAGGTGGAGAGGTGAGAGGTCACTGCATGGTTCTCTTGGGATATGTCAACCATGCCATGGGGACACTCATGGGAGGATAACACTGTCTCCTACAATCTGGCCTTCTGGATAACAGAGACCCTGGGGGCAGAGGGCATGGGTCTAGGATTCCAATTCTGTCTGCTTTGGAATCCTAGGATGTATATGATATAAGAGTTGGGGGGCACATAGGGAGCACTGAGCCCAATCTCTCAGCAGATTCTTCCCGCTTATAGGCAATTGTCCTGTTCACTACATTCCCATCTGGGGCAGGCTTTGAACTCAGCTTTAACCACAGCTAATCAAAAGAAGAGACTTCAGTTCTTCCTTCACGTTTTCACCTTGAGATATCAAAAAAGGTCTGAGGGGACACTCTCCAAAGGGAGGAATCAGAGTGATACCAGAAGCTGGTTTTTTAGACTTGGTTTCACTGCTGATTATGTGAGCTTGTGAAAATCACTCTTTGACTCTGTTTCCCCACCTGTGACATGGAGATAATATAGCTAATCCTACACAGAGTAGTCTTGGGGGTTTGTCCTGGCAAAAGTTTATGTGTTCAGACTGTAAGTCAGCAAAAGCCAGGTGAGATAGCCAAAAATCAATCAAAATATCATTTAAAATACCTTACAGCATTTGACTTGTATGGTCCAGGGAATATTGAGAAAATGGGAGAGTTTATCATATTTGAAGTATTTTAACCTTAGATAGAAAATACATTTTCTAAGTTTACATATCTACAAATCTTAGATTTTCTTTTACTCTACGGGGATAGTATTGAATTACCCCCATTTAACAGATGAAGAAACTGAGGCCCGTGACATTAAGACACTTACCTGGGAAGCAGCCTGGTTAAGATTTGAACCAGGTCTGTCTAACTCCAAACCCTATGCTCTGCCCCCTCCATCTTGCTCCCTCCCATCAGGGAGAACTGCTCTGTGCCCATCAACAAGCAGTACTAAAAATACAGCAAATAAAATAAATTCAAGATGGCTCTGTCTCTAGAACTCTTCTCAGGGAGGCTCTGCATGCGAATGGAAGGCATTAGCTCCTTGGTCAGGGAGGCACACAGGGTGACTCATAGACCCTCAGGCACCCCAGCTGGGAGAACAGCAGGTGTTTGTTACCTTACCTTTTAATCTTAAGCTAACTGCTTTATTATGTGTTTTATTAAGTGGAATATGCAGGTGTGGGGCCAGAGCTGAATTGCTTAGGACTATAAAGGAGAGACAAGTACCTCTCTCAAGGGACTGGAGGGGTTCGGGCTGTAAAAGTAAAGGCTGTCTTGCAGGTGCAGAACCCAGCGCCCGGTCCCCAGGCCTACTGCAGTTCTTCATGTGAGCAGCTGAGAGGCTCTTTCCCTCCCCTCCCTTTCTTCACTGTTTCTTTCTGTCTGTGTCTGAATGAAACCCGGAGGAGGCCAGCTCCTTACCACTCCATAGGCAATGATGTCAGAGTACATCCTCATCTCTGGGTACACGCTGACCAGGTACCACCGGAAGGTCTTGCACTGCAGCTGTTTCCTGAGAGCCTTCCTTGCAGTGATGTCCCCAATGTCAATTCCTGAGTCCTGCACAGGGACGCGGAAGCAGAGATGAAGCCACTCCCAGGTTGCAGCTTCTCCCCAAACTCTACTTTGGCATGACCTTGTGCCCCCAACAGGATTCCTAGAGACTGGGGAAGGGACCATGTGGCACGTTAACTCTTGCATTTTCCCACGGGTACCTTAACCCCGTAACCATCCTCATTTAGACTATGAAACCCGAGGTCAGCATTGCCGGGCCTTGTCATCAAAGGCCATTGAAAAAAAAGATGCCAAATCCTTAAAGAAAAAAAAAAAAAGCTATAGTCTGGGTGTAGATGAAAGAAATAGGAAGAATCCATCTGAATAAAGCTTTTCCCTAACTCAAGAGGCAAGATGAGAGATTCTGAGCTTTAAGGTGAGAGAGAGAGGGGAAGGAAAAAGCATTGAGATGAAATGATGCTAATTCTATAGTATTAATAATACTATTCCTAAGAATCGTAACAGCTAAGGTTTAAACATTTCCAAAGTGCTAGGCTGTATTCTGAATGAGACATGCAATATATATTTATTTACTTTTATTTATACGTATTTTGTCCCATTCATACTTATAAAGTAGCACTACATAATCCTCCTTTACGGATGATGAGTTGAGACAAAGAGAGGTTCAGTAACCTCCTTGGTAACTTGCCCAAGACTCCACAACTAATAAACGGTGGAGCTGAGATTTGAACCCAATTAACCTGGGTCTAGAGTTTCTGCTTTTAATGTTATTCTACGTGTTTGGAAGATCCCACCCTTCTGCCTCCTCGGACCAAGTCCTTGCAGGAGAAGCAGACTCTCTTTAAGCCTGGGAGTCTTGGCGTCTAGAGTACTTGTTTCCCTCCTTTCTCAGGAGCATCAGAGAGGTGGCCCCTGAGCCACCACGGTGCAGCAGCCAGGGAGCAGAAGTGACACATGATTGTGTCCAGGAGTGAGAAGGCTAGAGAAGCCCCCT
The DNA here is from genome assembly GCF_029281585.2 of Gorilla gorilla gorilla. Taxonomy (NCBI): domain Eukaryota; kingdom Metazoa; phylum Chordata; class Mammalia; order Primates; family Hominidae; genus Gorilla; species Gorilla gorilla. The sequence goes on from NC_073233.2 coordinate 17,752,516, forward strand.
TCCTCATATTGCTTGTAGAGCAGAGTTGGGCAGCACTAAGAATTCCTTGGCCTGCATACCAGCTGTTGAATGGGGCACAGAATTGGCTGAGAAAAAGCTGATGCAGAAGCAGAGGCTGCCGAGGGGTCCATCCTCTGGGGATCTGATGAAGACCCAGTGCATCTCAGAGGATGACACCATGGCAGGGATGAAGGCCAGCAAGCAGATGGGGCATGTGGCATCCCATAAGATGCCAGCCCAGAGTGGAGGGCAGATGAAGAAGTGGAACTCTCTCTCACCGACACTGTGGTCCATATGCTCTCTGTGTGAATCCCTGGTTCAAACATCAACTCCAGGGATTGAGTTACTGAGGTTGGGCAGATTTTGTCTAAAATATCTGAGAAAGATCACAAAAATGGCTGCATTTATCTGGACACGAACAGGGCAAATTTTTGACATCAGACAATGTGGGCTTGAGTGAAAACACAATTTAGGGTCTGGGCACGGTGGCTCACACCTGTAATCCCAGCACTTTGGGAGGCCGAGTCAGGCGGATCACAAGGTCAGGAGTTTGAGACCATCCTGCCGAACATGGTGAAACCCCGTCTCTACTAAAAATACAAAAAAATTAGCCGGGCATGGTGGCGGGCACCTGTAGTCCCAGCTACATGGGAGGCTGAGGCAGGAGAATGGCGTGAACCCAGGAGGCGGAGCTTGCAATGAGCCGAGATCGCACCATTGCACTCCAGCCTGGGCGACAGAGCAAGACTCCATCTCCAAAAAAAAAAAAAAACCAAAAAACACAATTTAGATATAAAAGAGATAGATTCCTTTTTGCCCACAAGAGTTCAGGCAATATAAAAATTTGAACCTGCTACAGCCTGAAGGTTAAAGTTCTAGAACGACAAGGAGCTATTTCAGCTTCCTAGTACTTCTTAATGACCTCATCCGTGACTTGTCTGCTGCACACTCCTGCCCAGAGCCTTCTCTGCAACTGTTATCCGAGCCTTTCTCTGCTGGACTCCGGCTCCTTAAGGTCAGGAAACTTCCATCAGACTCACCTCTGTGCCCCCAGGCCTAGCACTGAGCATGAGCTACTTTGCTGGGTGAAGAAAATATTTATGAAGTGGTGAACACAGGAACTGGCAGTAGATGTAATCTACCTTCCACTCCGACCCTAAAGCATTCATTAAGTATTAACCCTTTACACTCCATGGTACTTTATCCTTATATCAGAAAACTGTGTCCCAGGACCCATTCATTCCTTCTCCCTTCATGTTATAATTGCCTTTATGTGACTAAATTTAACACTGAGTCTGTTTTATAGGGAGCCAGTAGAAGAACCTGTCTCACAAAGGCCTCTGTGTTTTCCTAAACTTCCGGGTTCCCACAGGAAAAGTTTCTTTCTGCACTTAGGAACAGGGCAAAGTTTGCCTCCCTCCATATGATCGAGTAAAAGATGAGAGAGGTACAATCCACCAGGTGGCCATCTCCTGCTAGGAAGCTCAAGAACTAGCCCTTTGTTCAGCTTATCTTTCTGAATATCAAGTCCCCTTCCCCTTCCTGTGTATAAACTGACTTTTGCCTTTCCATTTTAATAGTTCAGCATATCTGCCCTGTGTGTTTACTATAAATTTCATCAAACCCATCTTCAAAGCAGGAGGCATATATTGAGAAGAAAGTAAACCTTCTCTGAGAAGGTCACCTTGGCCCTTATTAGAAAACAATAAATGCATCTTCCTCTTTTGCCAAATACTTGGTGTAGTGAGTTGAATTGTGGCCTCCTCTAAAATTCATGTCTACCCAGAACCTCTAAATGGGACTTGATTTGGAACCAGGGTCTTTGCAGATATAATTAATTCAGGATCTCAAAATGAAATCATCCTGCGTTTAGGGCTTGCCTAAATTATGACTGTATGTGACTATATATGACTAAAATGACTGATATCTTTATAAGAGGAAAAAAGAATGGTCTGGACACACATAGAGACAAAGAGGAGAAGGCCATGTGAAGACAGAGGCTGAGACTAAGGTGATACATCCACAACCAGGGACCCCCTCAGGGCCACCAGAAGCTGGCTGAGGCAAGGAAGGACTCTCCCCTCGAGATGCTGGAGGGAGCACAGATCTGCTGGCACCTGAATGTTAGACTTCTGGCTTCCAGAACTGGGAGAGAATAAATTTCTGTTGTTTAAAGCCACCAAGTTCATGGTAATTTGTTACCATAGCCCTAGGAAACAAATATATTAACTTAGCCACATAAAAAGTGCCCAGTATTGCAGCCACATAGTCACAATATTCCTTGTAGCCAGACTTAAAGGAGGGCTATCACTGAAGCACATGACAAGCCATCCCTGGCACTCAGCCTGTCTTTGGGCAAGAGAAGCAGTCTAGAGCTCCTGAACCCTGCTTAAGAAAATATTGATGTTTTGCTGCAGACTGACTTTCTGTTTATTGATAAACAAACTGATTTTCAATTAAAGTAGCAGGATGCAAGAGGTGGAGGCTCTTCGGCCTTTCAAAAGCCGGGGACTGGACCTGCTAAGGGAGCAGGTGAGAGGGCCAGTTCTGCTCAGTTCACAGCTCCGAGGAGGCCTCAGCTTAGAAGGCAACAAGCAGAGGATGTCTGTCCAGCATGAGCATTTTAAAACTGTGGAAGGAAAGTACAGGGCATAAACGATCACATCACCGACAAGAGTTAACACTTATCTAGCGCTGTGTGCCAAGCACTGATCAAAGTCTTTACATGTATTAACTTATTTAATTCTCAAGGCAGCCACCTGGGAAGGGTTGAAGGGCTCCAGCTCCATATTTGCAGCTGGGATGCTGTAGACCAAAGGTTAAGTAAATTGGGAACAGATGTGCTTGCAGCTGAGGAAAAGGGATTGGGGCATAGCTATCTCAGAGGCAGGGGGTAAACCTCCTAGGGAAACTGTGTGAAGCATATAGCATCCATGCATCCTCCTTCTTTTCCAACTGACCTCTACCAAGCACCTGTTTATTATGTGTCAGACACTATCGTAAACACTGTGTATACAAATAGGAATATGTCACACTCTCGGCCTGAAACGAGAGTCTGGGAGTTTCAGACAAGTAAACATACTCTTTGTGAACAAGTGTGAGGCACGGAAAGAAGAGAAAGTGAAAGAGAGAATAGAAGACGGGCCTCATTCTTCTTACATTGTGTGGAGGCCAGGATTGGGGGCAAAGGAGGAGGTAAACAGTCAAAGAGGGCTTCCTGGAGTAAGCAACACTTGTGGGTTTGGAAAAATGAGAAGGACTAGCTTAATGGGTGTTACGCAAACCTGGCCACCCTAAACTCTTATCTGGAGGGCTTTTTGTAGATTCTGGCACCTACCGCTCAAAATCCTCTCTGAGGATGAGACCCAGATGAGTATTTTTTAAAAGTTCTTCAAGCGATTCTGAGGCAGTTGGTCTGAAGATCTGCTTTTAGGAGTCACTAACCAAGGGAGAGAGGGATTACTCATACTGCCAGCAAACTCACTCATTAATAAGCGTTAGCAAGGCGTCACCAAGCTCTTACCATGCGCCCTGCCTTGTGCTAGATATAATGACACAAAAATGAATAAAGCAGTCTGTCCTCAGAGAGCCCATGGTGTATTGTGGTGGTTCTCAGTGGTTCTGAAGAACTTACCCAAAACACAGATCCCAGGGGCCCCTTCCAAACCAGTTAAGTGGTAATCTGTGGGGGTGGAACCCAACTGATTTTGAAGTTCAGCCAGATTTGAAAGCCACTGTTCTAATGAGAGGGAGACTTTTAGATAACAGAACACTCTTTCACAGGCTGGTCATGCAATGACAGAGAGATATTTAGGAGGGGGAGCTCTTTCCCCAGTTGGAGCTGGCTTTCTAGAGGAGGGACCCCTGGAGCTGAGTCTCAAAGGATGGGGAAGATTTAGTAGGGGTGGTCATACAGGAAGAGGTAGAGGGTAGGGAATTCCAAGCAGGATGAGCAAGCACCGAGTCGTGAGAAACAGCATGGCATGGACGGTGTGTAATGGGCAGTTCCCATAGTCCACGCAACGTATGCAGACTTCAAACCAGGGAGTGGTAGGCAGTGGGGTTAAAATACAGGCAGAGGAGAAAGCATGGGAACCTTTGATGCCATGCCAAACACTGGGCTTTGTGCTTGATTTTGTACATAGCAGGAGTCATTTAAAGTTTTTTGTTTTTTGTTTTTTTTGAGACAGTCTCGCTCTGTCACCCAGGCTGGAGTGAGTGCAGTGGCACGATCTCGGCTCACTGGGACCTCCGCCTCCCAGGTTAAAACAATTCTCTTGCCTCAGCCTCCTGAGTAGCTGGGATTACAGGCACGTGCCACCAAGCCTGGCTAATTTTTGTATTTTTAGTAGAGATGGGGTTTCACCATGTTGGCCAGGCTGTTCTTGAACTCCTGACCCCAAGTGATCCACCCACCTCAGCCTCCCAAAGTGCTGGCATTACAGGCATGAGCCACTGGGCCTGGCCTCATTTAAAGATTTTAAGCAGGGCGATGGCATGGTTGTTGTGAGTGTTTTAGAGATGACTTTGGGTATTGTAGAGGATAGATTTGAAGGAGATAAAGACTTGAGCCAGGAAAACCAGCTTCAGCTTGTGGCAGAGAAAAAAACAGGGCCTGAATGCAGACATGAGAGGAGGTCGGGGTGGGAAGGAGGGCTTGTGATTGACTGGGACAGGGCATTGAGAGAGAGGAAGATTGAAGGATGATGTCATTTTCAAACTCATGTGTCTGGAAGATGGTGGCACCATGAACTGAGACAGGATGAGAACAGGAGCAGATCTGGAGGAAGAAGGTGGGTTTGGCTGGTCAGATTCAGTCTGAGTGCCTGTGGGAATGGCCAAGAGGAGATGTCCAGCTGGCAGTTGGAGATGTGAGTCTGAAAGTGAAGGCAGAAGTCACGGGTGGAGATATTAATTAGGGAGGCAGCATATGGGTGGGAGTCCAATGCAAGAGTAGATGATATTACCCAGGGAGATGAGGAATAATGAGAGCAGTCTGCCAAGGATGGATCCCCCATGGAGCATGTAAGCACCCAGTGAACGTAAGAGGAGCCCTTGAAGAGTTAGGAATAATTGGAGAGAGATAAGATTCCAGGGTGTGGAATCATGGACCCAAGGAGCTACAGAGATTCAAGGAAAAGGTGAAATCCTATAAGTTAAATACCTTAAAATGTCCATTAAATTAGGCAGTTGGGAGGCCCATGTTGACCTTGACAAAGCAGTCTTGATGAAGTATCAGGATATAGCTTGGGAGAAGGATTGGGAGATGAAGAAATATTGACTCTGTACAAGTTTGATAAGAGGAAGGAGAGGACATTTGGACACAGGGAACAGGAGAGGAAAGAGAATTATTTTAGGAAACACACTGATCCTTTCCTTCTCCACCTAAGGCTTTATCCTGGGCAATTCCACCTCTTACGTGTCTTGTGTTCACTTCCCCCTACCCATTTGATTTGAACTACCACCTTGAGGAGTCACAGACAGACACTGAATTTCATCATTTTTCAATTATTTTCACTCACTCAGTTCTCTACCATTCATTGGGTTGCTGGGCATTTCAACACCTGTCAGCTGCAAGGGGGAGAGGGCTAGAAGGTTTGCAGCTCTGGGGTACAGAGAGAAGGCAGTAAGAGTATGCTCACTCGCCACTCCTAAGCAGAGCCTGGGGACCTGCTATGCCTCACTGGTGAGCTCCTGGGGAGTTTCCAAGTGTTCTTAATATTTTGCCATCACAGGACACCTACCACAGGGCTTGGCACCCCGTGCAGAATACCGTGATTCAATCCTGACGATGAGTCCAGAAGGTACTGCCGTTCCCTAGAAACACTCTTACTGTCAGGAACGCAATCCCGGGCTGGTACATTAGAGTTGGCTGCACTCTGGCTGATATTTCTCCGCTCCTCATTCTTGCTCCCAACTGCTGAAACCTCACTGATTGTGGGAGTATGCAACCCAACTCAAGTTCCCCTCTCCTATGGTGGTGGTGTGGCTGGGAGGTGGGCTAAAAGCTCCCACCCATGAACCAGTCAACTTCCTCAGTCATTTAACCAGAGCAACATTAGCTTGGTGTAGAGTTTAGGTAACAGGGCTTTCATATGATCACTGTGAGCGAAGATCAATCACTTCCCTATTAGAGGCTTCCTAAAGGACTCCAAAAGGGATTGCCACGGCCTTGGGAGGAAAGAATGAGGTCACGTAGTCAATAGCTCTGATAGCTCTGTCTCACACAGAATGCAACATAAGCAATGAACTCTAGGCAGACAGGCTGGTAAGTGGGTTGGAATCATGTGGCTGGCATCTCTCAACTCAGTAGCAGAGCTGGGTTCTCTCAACTCAGTAGTCCAAGGTCATTTCCACATGTTTCACCTTGACACATGGCAGGGCTAAACAAAACTACCAGAGAAACATTGCTTTTCCTCTGGCATTTCTTAAGTACAGGTGACTAGAGGGATAGAGGACAGTGGCAGGCAATGATGAGGCTCTGTGAAGGTTAAACACTGTCTAAAAACTGCCCAGAATAACTCCCATCTCCTAGTGAAGGTCCCTGTAGGTGTGCCCCCATCCCCATCCATGTGGCTCAAGAAATCCGAAAGGCATATGGATCTTTATAACTCTGGTCAAAGGTTCAATGGAGAAGTTTGAACCTAACCTGTAGGAAGATTAAGCTGCTTTTTGTAAATTTTTGTAGTTACTGGTATATTTGTAATCCAGGACCATGAAACATCTAATGTCAGAGAAGCTGAGGACCCGGGAGCATGAAGGAAACTTGAGCTACCTGTCCAATTTCCTGATTTAAAATTAGGACGCTAAGATCCAGAGAGAAGTCCTCATCAAGCATGCTGACCAGGGATTAGGGTAGCAGGATAAGAAATGGCTTAGAGCCTCATGGCCCCTTTTCTTCAGCAAATAATATGTTTTGGGGTTGAGAGTCCATTCTTGCATGGCAAACAGGACTCTGGCTGACCCATAGGAAGAAGGGTTCGGTCCCATATCTTGTTTTGTTTGTTTTCCACCAATCCCCGAGAAACTCATCCCTACCGGAGATCCCTACCTCCTGGGGTATGTTCCATGCCATGTAGACGTGGCTTTTAAATTCATCCATCCAGACTTCAGCCACCCTGAGAGCGTTCCTGCGGACATGGGCGGTGAGGTCCTCTGTGTAGGGCTTGTGGGCTCGCTCAATGTGGGCAATCCGTGAGCAGGGCAGGACCTCCACACTCCCGCCACACTGCCACACCTGCAGAAGACATGGAGCCACTTGTCAGAGCCTGCCTGGCTCTGCCTTTCTACACCAGGCCTCCGGCAGCCACTTGACATGAGCAGGAAGAAAGTCAACCCCTTCACCTTGACTCCCCAGATCACTCTGTGAAGGAGTAGGCCATACCTGATTTCTGCTCCTATAGCAGCAGGATGGCTATGGAGTCATTAATTCATATATTGGTTCTTATTGCTGTGGATTTACCAACAAAAAAAATGAATGCACTTTTCCCTCCACCTGTGCGCCCTACCCCACTAAAAAAAGAGACCAGACATTTTGTTCCAAAGATCTGAATTCTCCTTGCACTTGGGGGAAAAGTTAACAAAACCCTTGATGATAGTCTGCAGCAGTGGTTGACATAAAGGAGAACCAGCAAGACTCCCAGCAGAGACTTCCTCTTCAAATGGACCACATGGGCCTGGACAAGAATTAGTGATCACCACAGAGAAGGGTGTCACCAGACACCCTTCTTCTACTGCATCTTTCCCAGGCTCTGGGTTCTGACTGAATCTGAGGGAGAGCGCTGCAAAGAAGGAAATGATATTAAACTTCTTAGCAACCTTGGTGAATAGGAGATTGATCCGAATGCAATTAGATTTTGAAAGATAAACCTTTGCATTCTAAGTGTTAATGGGCAGCATCTCAAAGCTCTCGCTACAATCTTTCCAGCCACCCTGACCTTTCAATGTTCCTGAACTTGCACGCTTTTGTGTTTCTAGGCTTTGGTCCATTCTGCTGGTAATTTTAGAATGCCCCCCTGCCCCCAACTCCTTCTTCAGCTGAAAAAATTCACCTCTCAAGACCCTGATCAGGCTGGGCACAGTGGCTCACACCTGTAATCTCAGCACTTTGGGAGGCTAAGGTGGGAGAATCGCTTGAGCCCAGGAGTTTGAGACAAGCCTGGGCAACATAGTGAGATCCTGTCTCTAAAACATTAAAAAATTTTTTTTAAAAAAGACCTTGATTATATGGCCCCAACATTGTGGAGTCTTTGCTGGATATTCAGAGTAGAGCCAATTTCTCCCTCCTCTGGCCCCCACAGCCCTTGATATCACAACTTACCTGCTTATAGGTCAGCCTCACTCACTGATCGTGTATTCCTGAAGGGCAAAACCTATATCTCACTCACTCACCTAACAAAAGGCCAAGTACATAGAAGTACTTTATAAGTACTTGCTGAAAAAATAAATGATAGATGCTTCATCAGTCAATCAATCAATGTATAAATGGCTGACATTTACTGAATTTCAGGTGAATCTGAAATACCTGGTTAGAGCTGATGAACGTGGCTTCTGAGGGAAAGTAATCGAGATCTCCTGGTGGACAGTAGATATTACTTGCCAGATACTGTCAACATCACCATGAACTTGGTAGATGAAGTTCAGATATATAACATGTACCCATCAACAACAATAAGTCTGGGATAAAGCCAGATTTGGATTTAGCTTATTTTCCCTGTGTTTGTTAGGAAGGGAATGCCTTCCCTTTCACCCATCCATGTCACACCAGTTGGCCCCTATAGGTTCTAGGCTGTTGGAGTTGGAAGGTGGCTTACTGATTTATCACTCACATAAGCTTGTTTTGCCTTGAGTTTATAACTTAGGACCAATAGAAAGGAAACTAACATCCTCATTGAGCGTCTCCTATGTGCCAGGCACTGGACTGTACATTCAGGAAGGCAGCAAAACATGGTGGGTGGGTTATGAGCAGGGCTGGCCATGAGACTACTCAGGTTCACATCGTGGCTCTGCTCCATGCCTGCTATATGACCTTGGGCAAGCCACTTGCTCTCACTATGCTTCTGTTTCCTCCTCTCCATGGGGATCATGAGTACCCCTCTCAGAAGGTCACTGAGAAAATTAAAGCAATTACATGCAATGTGCTTAAAAAACGCCTAGTGCATAATAAGCATGTGGTCATTCTTAGCTATTAGTATCAAGCTGAACAGCAGAATCTTTAGAATCACCCTGTGAGGCAGTTATTATGCCCAATTCCAAGTGAGGAAGTGGAAACTAAAGAACGTCCCTTGCCAGTCATGGTGGCTCACGCATGTAATCCCAGCACTTTGGGAGGCTGAGGTGGGTGGATCACTTGAGCTCGGGAGTTTGAGACCAGCTTGGGTAATATGGTGAGACCTCATCTCTGCTGAAAATTTCAAAAAAAGTTACCTGGGCGTGGTGGCATGTGCCTGTAGTCCCAGCAATTTGGAGGGTTGAGGCAGGAGGATCGCTTGAGCCCAGGAGGTGGAAGCTGCAGTGAGCCCTGATCGTGTCACACTGCACTCCAGCCTAGGCAACAGAGTGAGACCCTGTCTCAAAAAATAAAAAAATAAAAAAATGAAAATAATAATAAAAAAAGGAAGGTCCCTTGCTCAAGAACACACAGCTGATACTTAAGACAAAAGGATCTGTCTGATCCCAAAGAAACTCAACGAAGAGCCAACACTTCCCCCATGATGATCAAGCTTTGAAAGGAGTTCCCACATCCAGGAATGGTTCTGAGGATCATGAGAAGGTGGCGGTGAAGGCCCCAGGCTGTGCGCCTCCATTCCCAAGACCTGTACATTCTGGGGACAGTCCTGATTTCCAATTCACTTTGCTCAGGTTCTCTAGGAAAGCCTGTGAATCCCATGAAGAAGTTATTGACAACACAAAGAGTCAGGGTAATGATTCTTTTTGCCACTGGAACAGTGGCTATTGCTTGACATACTTCAACAATATAACACAGAGCATGAGTCGTAACAAAACTCTTTTATTACAAGACCTGCTTCTTAAACAGTAGGTTCACCATTTCACCTTAGAGTGGGCACATCTGCCGTCATTCTAATCAGAATGGTGGTGCGGCTCCTCCCATCGTGCCTTTAGACACGGTACAAGGAGCGGCATGACTGTCTAGCACCTGAATTCACTCCCCTCTTCCCACCCCTGCAGCCACCTCCCTTGTCTAGGCCATTGTCATCATCTCTCATTTGGACTCTGCCACAGACTCCAAACACCTGACCTCCCTCTTCCTATATTCCTTCTCCAAGCTCTTCTCCACTCAGCAACTGGAGTGATTGAAGGTGTAAGGTGGACCACTGCCTCTCCTGCACCATGCCCCTGGCACAGCCCCTGATCTGGGCTTGCCCCCCAGCACCCCTCCAGCCCTGACCTTGTGCTCCCCAATACACTCTCTGCTGCAGCCTCTATGCTGTAGCCACACTATTTTTTTTACTTCCTCTCACATGGGTTTTTTCCCCCTCACCTCAGACTTCTGCACATGCAATGATGTACCCAACCCTGCCTGCCTCCCTGACTCATCCTCCAAGCCTCAGTTCACTGTCACTTTGCTGCACCCCCTTCCGCTAGGTTTACCTGGTGTGCTGTGTGGTCCTGCCTTGTCCCCTGAACTAACACCATTGCAATTGCTTGTTTAACCACCTCCTTCCCTCTTGCAAAATGTTCTCAAACTTGTCACCAAATTGTCCCTTAGACACGTGCTAAATGGTGCTCAAAAGAGATCCTGGGTTCCAGGGGAGGTGGGGCATCTGGGCCAGGTGGGAGTAGCATGTCACACTTGAAAGCACAGCTTTGGAGTCCGTGGGAACTGGATTCACATTTGTCCTCTGTCACCTGCTGCTGTGTCACCTTTGGCAGGTTACTTCCCTCGAAAGCCTCATTTCTGCCCTGTGGGCGAGGGGATGCAGTGTGGGTAAATGTTTAACACTGAGCCTACCTCAGTGTGAGCACTATGTGGATGGCGGTCAAGGAAGCAAAGACACCCTGAACATGGGGACAGGCCATCTGGGCCAGATCTGGCCTCACCGAGTGCTTGTGGAGTGGTGTCGGGCTATGTAACCTCTTGTCTAACAAACACCCATGACAATGGATACCACACCAGGCTGTGGGCTCAGGGAGCCCCTGCTGAAGTGCTCAGGATACTGGAAGCCCTCAGTCTGCGTGTGTGCCTATTATTATTTCATAATAATTTAATAATTATTACGTTGCTGCTATTTGGACGGTCCTGTACACCCACCTTTGGGGAGCAAACAGGCCACAGAAGACAGGGTTCTTCCCAAATGCCCAGCCCAGCAGAGGGGTACACAACGCTCCCTTCTCAGAGACAGGGAGCACTGGTCAACATTTCCAGTCTCCTCCCTTCTATGAAAGGGCACTCATCTATGGAGAAGGTAACAGCTTTTGCCTTGGCCATGGCATTTGGGTTCTTGGCAGCATGTGGGCTTTGCAGCCAGAAGATGTGGACTCAGCATGTTTACCCCACCACTTCTGGACCCTGCCCAGTGGCACTGAAGCAAACAAGAGAAAGCCTGTGCTGGCCGACTCCTGGGAGATAAGTGGCTCCACTGACCAGTGGCTTGACCCAAGAGAGAATTTCAAAAGTCATACCCACAGCTCATCTCAGAGGCCCTCTGGGATGGTAGACAAAGGATAAGAAAGGAAGTCACTGGCATTTGGACCTCATGGTGAATGACATCATGGAGCTTCTGTGGAGGATTGGGAGGGGCAGGGGATAAGAAAGGGAGAGAAAGGGAGCTGGGCCTGGCACATTAAATGTCCAATTTGCAAATGGCACGATAGAGCAAGCCCCAAACCAGAGGGAGGATACACACAGGAAGGCCTATGCTGGGGAAGCAGGGCAGCTGGACAGGGGATGAGGTGTGGGTACAGGGATGGCTTGGCATTGTGAGCTCGGGTGGATAGAGATGCCTAGGGAGAGACGGGTACCAAAGTAGCTGGGTACCAAAGCGGTGCCTGAGAAATGAACACCGAGGGCTGGAAACAGAGAAGGCAGGTGTGGTCACAGGGAACAGGGCACAGGAAGCAACCACCAAGATGTAGACCCTAATTTCCACATACGATGGCGAGGGCATGTGCTGAGTCCTGCAGGCACTGGGCACACCTGACAGCACATCAGCACAAGGCTGGGTCCTGAGGCTTCTGACGGGCACTGAGCAACACGTTTCTTGACTACACTAAGTTCTTTCCTCTCTCTGTGCCTTTGCACCTGCTATTGCATGTCCTGAATAATTTATCCCCCACTTATGACCCAACTCAAATACGACCTCTTTTGATTTGCCCAGTGTAAATTAGATCCCCTCTGAATACCTTTAGTGCTCTGCCTTTTTTCTTCATAACACTTACTCAAAATACTTTTACTTCTGTATTTATTCTTTAAATGTCTGTCTCCCTTCACTGGACTGTAAGTGCCATGGAAACAGGATCGTGTCTGTGTGTTTACCACTGTATACATCAGCACCTGCCACTTAGTCTATATTCAATAACTATTATTTGAATGAGTGAATCCAGGAATCTGAGAGTCCTGGGCTTTCACTGACTATACAGGCATGGTTTCAACCAGCTCAGCGGGATGCCCTAATAAAGTCCATAAACATAAAATGTGGCTAGATTTTACTGAACACAATGACTTTCTTCAAACTCAAGTGGTTTTTCAGCGAAGCTCTGACATTTAAGCACATACTGCTGCAATCAAAGAGAGTTACTTGGGCTTCAGAGCTTAAATTAATGTCGTAAAACCTAGGAAGTCATCAAATGAGCACAGGCGATAGCAGGCAGCTTCCTCTTGTGGAACCATGAACTCACTGGAGAGAAAGGCTCCAACCTCACAAAATGCTCAGATATGCCTACAGAGGAGCTGCTGGGACCACCTCCCACATGCAGCCAAGAACCTAAAGCGGATTGTAGAGAACAGTTACCCGGGGCAGAGCAAAATCACACTCACCACCGGCCCTTCCCAGAAAACCCTAGTACTGTTATCGCTCCTGAAGAGGCTTGAAACACCCACTCAGAAATACAAGAAAGCATGGAGGTCTTAGGGGCTGGTGGAAAGCGTTTAAATCCTGGCTCTGTCATATATTAGTCTTCAACTTGGACCTGTCTTTGGATGTCAGCTTTTTCTTGGGAATAATGATTCCCCAGGTTTAAAAGAGATGCTGTATATGACAAGCTCCCACAAGCAAAGGCGGGCATGTAGTGGGTTCTCAGGGAGGCTCAGATCACTTTCTTTTCCCAGGCTGAGGAGCCACTGGTACAAGGTCAGGGTTACATCTTGTATTGGCCACTCACACAAACAAGCCTCCTGCTCCCAAGCCTCAATTACCCCCAGCTGCCAAATGGGGGAGCTGGACTCAATGTTGTCTTAGATCCCCTCTACTTTTTGCATTCTGATTTTGCATTTTCTAGCCAGTGCCTCAAATGATGCCCAGTACTTGAGACACAACTGAGAGTTGTAAATTGGGTTAAAATAGGGACACATAGTAGACAAAGCAATGGGATGTAGTTTGATAATCTCTTCTACTCCAAGACTCATGACTGCTCCATAGTCTATGACAGGGATGGCAAATGAGTTTACACTCCTGTGTGAAATCCATTTGCTTGTTAATATCCTTCTGAAGCACTGTGTTGGGAAGAATTCTGAGGCTCTCTCCAGTCTCAGTGGAGAAGTATGCCACAATTTATTCATTATGGTTACCATGGGTAAGGGACTGGGGTTGGTGGCACTTCAGCCTTGTACTTCATAGCCACGTCCACAAGATCAGATCTCAGATACTGTGCAGCTTTCATCTTCTTATGACTTTTAATGAGCTCTTTGCTCTTGGCAAACTGTTCCCACTGTTCCCTTAGCCCAGAAAGCCTCCTTCCTGCTCTCCACATCCATCCAAAGCCAGCCTGGCCCAGCTCCTCCAAACTCCTGGAACTAATGACTTGTACGACTCATGTGGTCCTTATTTCTTGGCTCATGTGGTTAATTATCTTTTTACGTGTAACTGTCTCGCCTAACTTGGCTGCAAAAGCAGAGACAAGAGTGAAAAGCCAAAACCAGCAGGCTATGGGGAGGAAGACGAGGTGGATGCAGGCTGAGGCTGAGGGCTGGAGAGAGCTGGCAGAAGACCAGAAAGTCACTCGCAGAGTGGCTGAATGGTCAGAGATGTAGGCAAACAATAGGGGTGGGCAGGACACTGACACTCCAGGCATCCTCCAATTTTGCACCCTGGGCATTTCACTCACCTCATTCTATCCTGGCTCTGCATGGGAATAAGAAAGAGAAGAGGGCCGGGCATGGTGGCTCACGCCTGTAATCCCAGCACTTTGGGAGGCTGAGGCAGGTGGATTACCTGAGGTCAGGAGTTCGACACCAGCCTGGCCAACATGGTGAAACCCCATCTCTGCTAAAAATACAAAAATTAGCTGGGCATGGTGGCGGGTGCCTGTAATCCCAGCTACTCGGGAGGCTCAGGCAGGAGAATCACTTGAACCCAGGAGGCGGAGATTGCAGTGAGCCAAGATCGCGCCATTGCACTCCAGCCTGGGCGGCAAGAGCAAGACTTCGTCTCAGAAAAAAAAAAAAAAAAAAAAGAAAGAGAGGTCAAATCTGGACAAGGCCAACACAAAAGCCAGAGGCCATCAGCAAGTCAGGTTCAGGGCGTGCAACAGAGCAGCCAGGATGAAGACAATGTCAGTGTGGAGATAACCTCCCTCCAAAATATCTCACTCCCACGCTGGCAACCTTTAGTCTCCAGATAAGAGCACATTCCTTAACATGGTTTGCAAGACCTCTGAGAACTGGCCCTGTCTATTTCCTGCAGCCTCATCTCTCATGCCATCTAGTTATGTCCAGTTATGCCATAGACATAGGTGGATCACATTCTTGGGTTTCTGTCCCCTCTTTCTGCCATTCTCTTTACTGGAAATTCCCATGCCCCCACCATGTATACACTTATTTCCCTTGCTAATTCCCACCTACCTTCCCTGGCTGCCCTAGTTTTGGCTCATGCCTTGGCTATGCATTCCTATATCACCTGTAAGTCCTCTTGCACAGTATGTGTGATAACTCTGTGTGTGTGTGCAGCTTAAAGACACACAGTACAAGGAACAACTGTTGACCTTCCACCCCCCTTAAGAAGCAATGCTTTGGCAGTACCTTAGAAACCTCTGAGTGCTTTCCTTACCCCCAGAGGTAACCCATTATCCTGAATTTTGTTAATAATTTCCTTGCCATAAACCTACACTGCACATTGTTTAGTTTTGCCTGTTTGTGAACGCCATATAAATAGAACCAGATTGTACACATCCTGCAACTTGCTTCTTGCTTCATTTATTTTCATCACCATAGTGTTCCATTGTATAAATATGCAGTAATTTATTTATGCTCTCTTTAGTTGGTCGACAGTCTTGTTTCCGGTATTACGGATGGTGCTCCTCGGAACACGCTTGTATGTGTCTCCTGGTGCACGAGAGTGGGCAGGCCTCCATGTATTTATCTCACTGAAATTTCTGGAGCATAGGTTACATACACATGTTCAACTTTCCTAGGAAAAGTGACACCGTTCCAAATAATGTGGATCACATTATACTCCCCACCAGCATGGATGAGGCTCATACTGCTTCCTATCCTTGCCAACATTTGACATTGTCCAACTTTAAAATTTTTGCCAATCTGATGGGCAAGAAATTCTCCCTCATCGCAGTTTTAATTTGCAACCTCCCCTGATTACTAGTGAGAGAGAGGTTTTTTGTTGTTTATGTGCCCACAAATACCGAACTCTGAGAGAAGGCTCATGTCAACTTTGTCCTCACCAAGACACTAAACAGGGCTGGCACATGAGCGGTGCTCAAAAAAATATAAATTGCACGAATGAAGGAACCAGAGCCAGGCTTTAGTTCTGCGTTATCCTCAGTGCACTTTACTTGGTGTTCTCTCAGGTTTCCTGGGGTACATATTTAGTTATTTTAATGTATTTTAGTGTAAGGGAGCATTTAAAAAATCTGACAATGCTTATTCCTTTCATCAGAGCCTGCAGAAAAACACTCCCTGAGGATATGGTTTCCCAAGCCCTCTTCTTGCAATAAACACTTCTGAAGAGTTCTCTGTGTGGAATTGCTGCTTGGAAAAAAAAAATGATGCTTTTTCTTGGAAGGTGTCCCTGAAGGGGTCTGAACATTTGGGTTAGCCCTAACAAACAGTTGAAGCAGTTCCTCTGTTTGAAAGGGATCCCTCATAACTATCAGAGGCAGCAGGATTCATTGGGCAGAATTCCAAGGAGACAAGCTGGGCTGGAATGTCTGGAAGCTTTCCATGAAGAAAAACTTAAAAGACTGTTTTGCAGGAATCTGGGATTTGCTGAAACAGCTGCTTACCCACAGGAAACCCAGGGTCAAGTTAGAGGGGCAACAGTAATGTGTCATTCTCAGCAAACTGACCCATCCCATACAGGGGGCCTGGCTTTTCCTTGGACCCCAGTGCTCTGCCTATAATGATTGGGCCACAGGAGTTCAGGGAAGGACATTCCAGGAGGACTGCTTTGCAAATGTGTGGTCATTGAGACTAGAAGTTATCTTTAATGGTTCTGACCAAGAAGGGCTTATTCGTGGTTACCTCAAATCTCATATCAGCCAACAGGCCTGATTACTATCATTCAAACTCAGGCCAGATGGGACTCAAGACAAGTTGGAAAAAGGAAGACGTCAGGCTCTGACATACAAGTGTTGGGAAACTGAGCCAGGAGTAGAGTGGTCTCCAAAGGTGTGGCAGAGACCCCTATTGCTCACTGACACCTGGGTGCTCCTCCATATTTCCCTGCACCCCTTGCAGTCAGGAGGGTGCAAATCGATGAGATGAGAGAGGACATGGCCTCTGCCACTTCCCGGGGAAGGCAGGTGACTATCCAGTGTGTCTCCTTAGGTGCACTTCTACTCCCCACCCCACCATCTGCTGGATGTTTAAGCCAGGGTGAACTTGAATTCAAAGATGCTGAACCCACAAGAGAAGCAATCAGAGTCCCCAAGTCACTACTTGGAGAAAAGCTGCACAGGAGAGCCTCCCAGCCAGCCTTCAGGGGACTGTGTGAGCAAAATAGGACATTTCCTGGGTAACCTCTATTTCCAGCAGTTCTGAGAGCTGCTGTTTCAGTCTGTGATGGTGCCAGTATGTAAAGAGGCAAGGTGACCAAAGAGGCATGGTCCCTGCAGGCACCAGTTGCCAGAGGTTCAATCTATTGTGTGGGGCTCATATGAGAAAGCTCCAGGTACAGGGACAGATGGAGTGTCTGGAAGGTGACTGCTTCCCAATTCCAGCTGATGAGATCATTCAAAGCAGTACCCCACCAGAGGCTGAGGATGCAGGGAGCAGATCTAGCCCCAAGGGGTGAGAGAGGGAGCTGCAAGGGGCAGGCAGGACATTTGGACTCCTGCACATCGGGCGGCTGTGAGAGTTTGGTTCAAACTCAGAACCAGAGCAGAGGGCAGAAAACCAAGGGTGAAGCTAGCCAGGGTGGTAGAGGAAAGGTCCAGGTTTGAAGATGACATACAGCTCCAGGTTCCTTGGAAAGCCACAGACAGAAGCCCTGTGGCAACTCCACTTATGCAAGAGGGAGCCAGCTGGTGAGGCCAGGGCTGCAGCCAGACTCTTCCAACCCTTGTCAGGGCACACAAAATCTAGAAGGAGCTGACCCTCACAGCTCCCCGATGCACAAGGCTGGGAAGGTAAGCTAGTTCAAGTCCAGGCATATCTATGGAACCAAAACCCTATAGAAGCCCCAAACTCAGAGACAGAAGTATTAGCAAGTTCCAAATCAGGGTCCCATTGACACCTGCGCTATCTACTGTAATCACTTCTTTGTTTTGAAAGAAGATCTCTGGCCCCCATTACTGTCACTGTTGCTGCCAGAGAATGACAATGAGCTTAAATGTCATAGGGATTTGGGGAGCAATTTTCTAAAAGCCAAATAAAAACCTACCCATCTCTAATCTGAGAGTCATTTTTATCAGCTAACTGGGCTCATCTATTTACTCAGCATATTCAGAGCCCTTTTTGGGGGTTAAGTCCCTTTCAATTGCTGTGAGGCACCGTCTCCTTGTGGACGTGCTTGTGCTATCCAGCTGCTATTCAAAGCGCATCTCCTGGACCATGTTTAATTTATACTTTCCTATATGAAGATGAACCACTTACTCACTTAAAGTATTTCTTTTTTTATGTCTCTAATCAGTGGCTGTTTCTTTCCTCTCTCTGAAGCTTAATCGAATCAGAAATAAATCCCACACATATGAATGGCTCATTAGCATGTCCCAGTCAGATTCAAATTGGCCGTCCATACCAGATGCCCCCAAAAGGATAACACTGGCCCAAAGAAGGACTCTTTAAACGAGTGTCCAAAGGGTGTTGCCATGATAAGCCAGGAGGGTCCTTTCTGAAATCCAGGGTAGATACACTCTGTCATTCCCAGCACCATAGAGCCAACTGATGGCAGGTAATGGATGTGTCATTGAGATGGGGTTGGTGGGAGGCAATGTGGCCAAGCCTGGGGAGCAGACATCAGAGGAATGTCTGGTGTCTATGTGTCTGGCTCAAGCATCATCCTCACACTTGGCTCAGTGGGGCCCTTTTATCAAATGATACAAATGAGGCTGAGATGCTGAACATTCTCTCACTCAGAAATGATATTTGTTCTAAAGAGCTTCCCCTCTTAATCAAATGAAACTCAGATTATAAACACTGGTATACTACATCTTCTCTTAAAGGATTTGCCCTTTTCATAGACATCAGAATGAATCATCAGCATGGGCATCATCACTGGTGTCATCTCTGAAAGTCACCGATAGCAAACTCTCATTTAATACAGATTTACAAAAGAGATCAGCATACTGCAATAAAGTAGAACTGAAGGGAACCTAACCAGGACCTCCCTTCATTTCCCAGGTGAGCAAACTAAGGTTCAGGGTCACAGGATAATTTAGAAGCATGGTAAGATATGGATCCAAGAGCCTGCCTTTTGGAAGACAGGAAGTCATTACGGTTCAGAGCATAGCCTCTGGGGCCAAACAGTCTTGGTGTCAAGTCCTACATTTCCCATTTGCTGAACTGGTGACTTTAGGCAATTCACTTCACCTTCCAACACTCAGTTTCCTTGTCTATGAAATGGAGATAAAAGTGATAAATTCCAAAGATAGTTGCTGTGAGAATTAAATGAAGTAATACACAGAGACAGTTTATTTCATCACCTGGAAGAAGTTTAGAGGCCCCTAAGTATCAGCTATAATTATTATCACTATAATATTCCACTGATTATAAGATTCACTATTGCTATACCACAGCTTTTCAGGGCAGGAGAAAACACACTACATTCCTCTGAGCTCAAGATTTATATACCCAAGTGCCTACGTCTCACCTTCACTCTCATGTGTCTCAGGCATCTCAACCTTACCATGTCTAAAACGAAGTTCCCGATTTTCTTCCCTGCCTCCCCACCTGTCCCTTAGTCTGCCCCTCATCCATCTAATAGCTGAAGCCTGTAACTTGTAATTCATCTGTAGCAATGTCTTCTTCCTCCCTCTCCACATCCAATACATCAGCAAAAGCAGACAGTTCTACCTCCTAAATATAGCTTGAATTTAATCACTTCTCTCCATCTGCACAGCCAACATCCTGGTCCAAGTCCCTATTATTTTTGTGTGGGCATCTCCATCCAGAGCCTCTTCCCTGGTCTTTCTGTGTTGTCGTGTTGCCCTTCAATCCGTATTGCCCTCCAATCCACTTTTTAAAATTATACATCAGAGCATGTCCCTCCTCTGCTTTAATGCAGTTCAGCAATTATTTACTGAGCACTTACTATGTGCCAGTCTTTGTTATAGGAGATGGGAATCTTACCACAGAACAAAATATCAAAAATCCCTGACTTTCTGATACTTACACTGTGTTTTTTCTGTTACAGCACTCCCTATGGACTAAATTGTCTCCCCCTTCCTCAAATTCGTATGCTGAGGCTGTAACTCCCCATGTGACTATATTGGAGATGGGGCAATTAAGGAGGTGATTAAACATGCACAAAAAATTCTCAGTAGAATGACCATATGTTCTGGTTTGCTGGGGACTATACTGGTTTATACCTAGTGTTCCACTGTTATTAGTAGCACCCCCTTTCACTCTCAAAAGCTTCTAGTTTGGACAGTAAATTAAAATTTATTTACATATTTATTATTTATTTATATATGCCAAATGTATAAGGTCCAACCTGATTTTAGAAACACTGAAATCCCAAATAAGTATCTGTCTTAAAATCACGGTCTTACTAATCTTTTCCCTCCCCTAGTCCATGATTTCTCTATATTACTACAATCCTAGTGTGGTGAAAATTAAGCAAGTCATCAAGACCCTCACCTCCTGATGTGCAGCATTTGAAGCAGGCCTGAGGAATAAAACAGAGCACCCCACCATTCAGTGCTCCAGAGACCAGAGCCCTGTCTCTTGAACTTTCCCAAACTAGACAGACAGAAAGAGAGAGAGGCAGGACCTAAAGGAGTGAATGGTGTTCCTGGGCCATTTACACCAGGGGTTAACTCTTTATTTTCAGGACTGACTTTGTATACAGGTAGGCTTTGTTTTATAGAAAAACTTGTGTGCAGGGGTAATTTCTGGATACCAAACTTTATAGAAAAACTTGTGTGTAAGGGTAATTTCTGGATACCAGCACCTACAGCACTAGAAAAAAATGTGCTCACAGGTACCCTGCCCTTTGCATTGCTTTACAAAGCCAAGAACATTTGTATTTGGAGATGCCCCTGACCCCTCCTTCTGCAACTTCAGATTTATGAATATCGGATCTTGTCCAAGGAAAACCACAGCAGTGTCAGAGGAGGAGGAGAAGGAACCCTTGCTCAGTTTGTGGCAGTTCTTCTGAGGAACTGATTCTGGCCTTGCTTGGTGGTCTCTTCCAGGAAAACTAGAATAACAATGTAATGGTGGCCAAGAAGCTACCTTCCAGGGTCTGATACCGACCAGCATGCAGACTAAGCTAAAGAAGAACAAAGAACAAAAATGGAAACAAAAGGGAGACAGAAAATGACTCTGGGGAGCTTTAACATACATTGTGAGCTTCCAGGTTTCTTTGGCTTTTGTTTTTGCTTTTTTCCAAAATTCAGGAAATTAAACATTGATACATGACTATTATCAAATCCCCAGTCTATAATCAAAGTTCACCAATTGTCCCAATCAAAGCCTTTATAGCTATTTTTCCCCTTCATCCAAACTTTTTAAGAAGGTAAAAATTTCCTTCAAGTTGACTCCCCAAATCCTTCATCAATTGTTACCTCGTTTGTGCATGTTATTAATCTCTCTTTTATACAGCTCCCTCATTGAATGCAATTGAAAAAACCAAAGTGTGAAGACCATTCCTGAGTAAAATTGTTCATGGGCACTCTCCTTCTGCTCCCCACCATTTCTAGCTAATCACTTCATTATGTACTTTTTAAATTGCTTTGTTCTGTAGGGATTAATTTTGCACTTATCTTCACTAACCATAAAACTTTTACAACGTACTTTTAAACTGCGTCTACTCAGCTGCTGGTCTGTAATTGCAAAGAGTCACTCCACGGCTGGCTGGTGTGCTAGGGGATAACACGCAATAGCCACGGAGCTTCCTGCTCCATGTTTTCAGATGCCTTCCTGGAGCCGCTGGGTATGGGGCAGACCAATCGGTTCTAGACTGGCTGCTTGGGGTACCGAAATGTCCTTATATATGGAAATCACCAGCTAGGGAACACCCTCAAATCGCAGATGCTTTGGCCTCAGAGGCCTCAGGTTGCTCCGACCTCAAAGACCTTGGGAATTTCAGGCCCTACAGTTCCCAGGAGAAGGTCTGTCTACAGCTGACCACCTAGAAGGCAACAAAATTTCAACTACTCTCTCAAGGTCAAGTCTGTACTTTCTCAAGGCTCAGGCACTTGCCCTCTGCCGGCAAGCAGGCACTAGATTCCCAGTCTTCAAGGAGTCCCTCTGCCTCCCTTTCTGGTCAAATACAATCTCCAACGAGTCCCTCTGCCTCCCTTTCTGGTCAAATACAATCTCTAAACTCTCCGCCTTCCATCAATCTCCACCCACTCCCTCCTTAGACCTTTGAAATCTGTCTTCTATCACTTCCCCTTGACTCCAACTATTCCCCCCAAAGCCTTCTTATGGCTGTATCTAATGCCTTTTCTCCACTTGCTTTCTCAGAGCACAGGCTGTTGGTTCACAGGCTTTGGACAGAACTGTGTTTAAATCCAGGCTCCTCCACTTTTTCTCTTGGGACCAGGGCAAGTTCCTTAACTTCTCTGAGCCTCAGTGGCCTCATCTGTAAAACGGTGACAGTAATTCTGGTTTCCTGTGATTCTTGGGAGGGGTAAATGACATACAGCATAAAACTCACTAGAATATAAGTTCTATGAGGGCAAACCTAAGTTATCTCATTCATCACTGCATATCCAGTGCTTGGCCCAGCATCTAGAATGGTAGGTGCTTTATAAATATTTATTGAATAAATGCACTAAATACAAAATAAATGTTCAACAAATGGTAGCTATTATCATTAGTATTCATGTTTGCCTGCCTGTTTGAGTTCTGAAATGCTGCCTTCCCCTAACATTTGTGATTTTCCACCAATACAGCTCCTATCTTTCTGGCTGATTCTTCTCTGAGACTGTGGGATCACACTGTCCCTGCCTCCATCTCCTATGCCCATGTCCAATTTTAAAATCTCTTCTCTTTTCAGAAATGGTCACATAGAGGGCACCTGATCCCATTGTCTTACCTCAAAGTTTTTTCTTTCTTTTTACCTTAGTTTCATAGTTTTGGTTTTCTGTTGAATCCAGGTATTATATTTCTCTCTATCTTAACACCAACTACATGTTACAAGGAATATAATACATCTTCACTGTATGAATGAATAGACAGATGAATAATGCAAGCTTTTTGGTTATTTCCACTGTTATTTCTAATGCCAAACTTGCCACATTTTCCCCCTCAAACTATCTCAAATTCTTCTTTAGCCAATGGCACCCTGAAACCTTCCATCATCTGAGTTTGAAATATCAATGCCATCTTTGTTGGACATTTAATAACTCATTTATAAGAACTAAGAAAGACTAAGTCTTGACTTCTAATAATCATTGAAATCATTAAAATCCAAAACAATTCTAAGGGAACAGATGGACAATGACTTAGCTAAGGCTTTGGGTCATTGGGAAAATTCCCTTTGGAAGCACAAAGGCCTGCAAGCTTGAAATCTGTTTGGTGTCTTTTGAAATTCTTGGTCTCAGAAGACCACACAGAAAAACACTTACACCACCATACAACTGTCAGCCTTCTCTAGGTGTTACCCCGCCACAGCAGCTGAAGGATAATGCTAAAGGGATTCCAATTCATGACAAAATGATACAAAACAGTGGCAAAGCTAACAGCCCCAATCCACACAAAACACACACACACACACACACACACACACACACACGCACACAGACATGTTATCCCAAGCTCTCAGGTTATTCTGAACTCCAGCTGGCTTGAGCCAACCATAACATTTAGAAGCAACTAGAAACTACAATCCAATTTAAGGTGTTTAATTTTCTCTGTCTCCAGGGATGGGAAATAAAAGAATCTGCTTGCAGCTTTTCTGTGAGATGTTGCATCTGGTGGTTTTCTGAGACCTTTTCAGCAGAGGAAAAATGCTGGTCCCCAGACCCCTTTCTCCTCACATCTCTAACTGTGTGGGCAAAGACGAGGTTGCTTTACCCAAAACTGTGGTGTCCAACGTTTTTAATTAATTTCCTTATGGCTAGCTGAGAATGGCCATGATACTAACAGTGAGCTGAGATTACTCAGACCTCTAGGTCCAAGGCCTTTGGGGAGAACCACATACCCAGTCTATCATGTGCTTCAATAACACACATTAACCTGTACACATTAACCTGCCTGGACTGCCTTCACTGGTAATTTTAGCAAAGTCTCCAGCCCTTTAACCGTGGATACATATTTTTTAAAGTCTCAAATAGTGGTGATGCCTGTTCTAGGCAATTGCTAGGGACCCTTCCTTGCTTTCTCTTCCTCCTCTTTGTCTCTGCTCCCCTGAGCCCAGATTTCTGACTTCCTCTCTGTTCTGGCTCCTCTCATTTAGTAATCCCCCATCTGTCTCCTTCCTGACGCTGTGGACTCTGGCTCAGCCCTCCACTGTTACCCCTCCAGTTCTGAAGTCTCCTGCCATGTCCAGTGAGGACATTGTGTAGTATCATCTGATTTAGGCCCCAGCACTCCTGAGAGATGTGGCTGAATCACTGAGCACTGAAATGGTACAGTGGTCATTTTCCAAAGCAATGCTGGCTGGAGTTAACCCTTGAAATTAACCTTTATCCATCAGTGATTTTAAACCCCGAAGGTAGAGATGGAAAAACAACACAACCTAGTGATTAAAGCATTCATTTTAAAACCAGTCAGGCTGGTTCTAATCTTGAGTGGTCCTGGGTAAGGAGGGAGTTATTTATTCTAATTTCCTCCAGGTTTCTAATTTACAAAATAGGGATAACAGCATGGACCTCACAGGGATCATACAACAATTAATAATACACACAAGTGATTGCCAAATAGCATACAATAAATGGAAGTTCCTTTTGGATGAAATTCTTGGCCTCAGAAGACCACCTAGATAAACATATATATTAAGACCACGTAAACACTTACTCCACCGTACAACAATGGGTCTGCTTTATGGAATAAAGCACCTGCTTCTGTTGCCCAAGAGTGTACATCACTACACCAAATCTCAGACGTCCCAGACCTTGACAGGTCAATGTTGACAGGTCAAATCCCCATCTTCAGGATGCTCACTCCTTCCTCAGGAGTCTGCCTCAACGGCATCTCCTGTGTGAAGCCCCACCTAACTTCCGCAGGTGGAGTGGTTGCTCCCTCCTGGTGCTCTCGCAATGCATCAGGATCTTTCAGCCTTGCCATTTTGACCCTGAGCAGGTTGTGCCATTTAGCACATTAACCTGAATTATGCTCAGTGATGAATTTTCACTCAGAAACTCTTTTTTGAGTAAATGTCACTAAGCCAATTTAATTCTCTTCATCGATTTTCTATAGACCAAATTAAAATATTTCCGTCTATACTAATTTTCTAGTTTTATTTTAGCAGAATTATTTTCACTGGGGTTAACACTTTTTTGCATTGATTTTACAACTAAGATAGGGTTCTTCTATCAGTATGCTTTTATCCATAACACATTTTATAATTATGGCCTCCATCACAGGGTTTTTCTTGGTGGTAATGATTTCCACCAAGTTTAGTTTTCCTGAATCAAATTTTGCAAATGTAAATCATGTTAATATTCATTTCTTCAGGAAACGTTTTAGCTTTTATAGTTTTTGCTATGCTCATTTTTATTTGTTGCTTTAGCTTGAGTTGATTGTCTTTACCATTACTCATTGATTGGAAAAAAAAAGTAATTGTTTGCATTTTTTGATTTGTAAATAACAATTTCTAAAAAAAATACCACATAAAAAGTGTAGCAGGTTGAGTTGTGTACTTGTTACTGTTGCCATTGGTAGATCAAAGAACACACAAAGTCCTCAAAGTCAAAATGGAGGGAGGGGTCAAACATTCTGTTTAAGCTCATGACTTTTTCTACAATCTGAGATGAGTACTCAGAACATGGTAAGGTGGTTGTCTCTCCAGCTAGGCTGAGAGCCACTCAAAGGCAGGGGCTGTCATTCATCTCCAATTTCCCAGCAGGGGGAAAGTGAATGTTTGAAGGATGAATGAATGAATAAATAATGAACCCACCTGGAAGTGATGAGAAATTTTGTCAGATTTCTTACTGAAGACCACAACGCTATGCCTTCTTAGACCAGGCATAAATGGCTTCTGAAGCCACCTTTCTTGGGTTCAAATCGCATCTTTACCACTTACCAGTCATGTAACCTTGAGCAAGTTATATCACCTCTCTCTGTGCTTCAGTATATCCATCTGTAAGTGGAGATAGTAATAGTACCTACATTTCAAGGTACTGCAAGGATTAAGTGAATTAATACATGTAAAGCACTTAGGACAGTATCTCACATATAATACCTGTCATATTACTATTAATCATTAGTATTACAGTCATAAAGTTTATCTATCTTTCTATCTATCTTTCTAGTGATATTTGAAGATGTCCTAACACAGGGAGCTCACTGTATCATTAGCATCTTTTTTATGGTTCTAATTTATGTTTCTGATATTGAGTAACTACATCTCTTACAGCTTATACTCACTGTTTATAGCTCTGACTTTCTGAGGCATACAGAATATATTTTCTTATATGTGACTGGTCTGTAAATTCAAAGCCTGCTCTTTCAGCACATACTAGGCTCCAAGCACATTATGAAAATTAAACAGCCATAAATCCTGACATCATGTGTTTTAAAGTCCAGCAGGAAAGAAGAGGGAAAGATGATATTTGTGTCTTGCCTAGATCTTCCCCTCCTTTGAATCCAAGACCTTTCTGCATTAGTTTGCTGGGCTAAATTCACCCTGTGGACTTACAAACATAAAGCCTATAAAAATGAAATTGTGTGATATTAGTACATAAATAGACCAACAGATCAATGAAACCAAAATAGAAAATCCAGAAACAGACCCAAAAGTATGTGGCAATTTATTGTACAATAAAGGTAGTTTTGCAAAGCAGTGAGGAAAGATATTATTTTGAATAGAAGGTGTTAGGATAACTGGTTGACCATATAGAAAAATTAGACATTGGATCCATTCCTCACACCAAACTGCAGGATCAATTCCGAATGAATCGGAGATTAAAATGTAAAAAATACAGTCATATAAGTATTAGAAGAAAACACGAGTGAATTTCTTTATAACCTGAGAGTGGGTAAGATTTTCTATGATTAAAATCTGGAAGCAAGAAAAAAAAAGTTTGCTTACATTAAACATAAAAAACATGAAAAAAGCAGCCTTTGGATGGCAAAACAAACAAACAAACAAACATGAGAAGTAAAATCAAGACAAGTAACAAACTGGGAGAAAATACTTGCAATTTGTATGATGGGCAAAGTATTACCATCTCTAATGTGTAAAGATATTCTAAAAATAGAAAGAAGACTAACAACCCTATAGGAAAGTGGGCCAAAGATACGAACAGCTTACAGAAAAAAGAAATGCAAATAGCCTTAATCATATGAAAATCTCTTCAACCTAGTTCTTAATAAGAGAAATGCAAATTAAAACTACCCTGAAAGGCCTTTCTCATCGGTCAGATTGGTTAAAAAAAATATTCCACAACATACTTTGTTGGTATGGCTGTGAGAAGACAGGCACCTTCATCATTCCTGGTGGGAAAAATATTACCCCTCTGAAATACTACCCCTCTGGAGGGATATTTGATGATGTCTAGCAAAGTTACGTATGCATTTACCCTTTGACTTCGCAATTCCATTTCTAGGAATCTATCCAAAAGATAACCAATAAAAATATGAAAAAAGTATGCAAAAGACTATTAATTATAGCACTATGCTCTCAAAAGGAAATTGGTAGAATAAACTATAAAATGTTTATGCATTTGAGTAGTATGCAACCGTAAGAAAGGAATGAGGAATATCTCTATATACTGTTATAGAACAATCTTCAGAAAAAAGTGAGATAATAAAAATGTGCATAGTATACTACCATTTATCTAAGAAAGGGGACCTGCGAATATATATTCACATTTTCTTGCCTTTTTTCAAAGTATTAAGTAAAACAAACAAAAATAAATGTTTACATTGGAAATAGAAAACAGGATGAAGAGAACAACGCTGAAAGTTCCTTATTTTGTAGATTTGACTTTGGACTGTATATTTACCTCATTTTTATAAACTAAATAAAAATTTGTATGACTATAAACATTTAAATATAAAAGTCAGAAGCAAAATGAAACAACTGATCATACTTCTTAGGCTGGTAGGACAACCGTACAGAGAGGAACACTTCTAGATAACTGTGGATAATAGAAATTTGACTGTATATCCTAGTGGGATAAAATCTAAAGAAGAAATGCAAAATAAATTAAACCATTTAATTTATCATATCATTGGTGGTAGCATTGTCATTAATATGCTGAAACAGTCTTGAGCATTCTGGGGAATAAAATAAACAGGTACCTATATTGTTGTCATTAAGAACCAGAAATTTTGGCATGAAAGAAAGGAAACATAGATGTAAAATTGATGAAGTAAAATTCTGTTGTCCTAAGTTTGAATGAGAAAGATCATCATGAATGCCTGAAATATTTTAGCTCTATTATAATAATAATAATAATTTCTAGCTCTGACTACTGAAAAGACCTAGAAACATGGACCAACCCAGTAGCAATGAGCATGCCCAGTGCCCAGATTGTGGTTTTAAATACCATTTCTCACTAACAGTAAGTTGGGTTCCTTAGGGAAGTAGCTAATTACAAGTCTGGAGCAGGAAATGTGTAAGATGAGCCTGGAACCCTCCTCGTGGCAGGGAAGCCATTAAAGAGTCCAAAGGACCCATGGACAAATGTCAACAGGCTCCCAATGGACAAAGGTGGAAAATTTGCAAGTCAATAAGGATATTAAATGTATGTAAGGATAATTAATTGAAATACATCAAATATGTTTAAACCCATAAGTTCACAGGGATACTAAAAAACTAATTCGTCCCCTTTGGAGGGTGGTTGAGAATCAATTCATTATTTTGAAAGCTATTATAGAAAGAACTATTTATCCTGACTTTTCCAAATGAATTTATTTGTACTTCTGGGCAACCAAGGAATGGATTATTGTACATGTCTCTACAAGAAGTATTTCAGTTAATAAATGAGGAAAGAGAAATAAAATTAAAATATTACTATTTGGTAACCCCTAAGGAATTACTGAATCTAGGCAATAATCAGCAATGATGGTTAGCATCACAAATGGGAACACAAGTAGACAGAATGTACCTCATGATGGAAGAACACACATACTGTCTATGAAATATTCTTGCTACAAAATTGAGCCCAAGTCTCTAGATTTAACTACCAATTTAGATGAAATGTATGGGACAGAAGGACCTGTTAAATGACATCAGGGGAATGTAATCAAGAAAATCTAGACTGTGAGAATCTCTGCAAGAAAAATGACCTGATCTCTTCAAAAACGAAATTACAAGAGGGGGGAAAAAAAGAGATGGAGAAAGATATTCAGTAGATTATGGAGACTGGAAAGACAAATTAACCAACTGAATCTTGATTCAAGCAAACAAATTGTATAACAAAACAAAAACTTATGAGAGAATTAGAAAAATGTGTATACTCGAATATTTGACAGTATTACAGTATTCTTTTCAACTCTTTTAGGACTGAAAATAGCATTGTGGCCATGGTTCTTTAAAAGTCCTTATCTATTTTGGATGCATACTGAAATATTTTTGATGAAATGATATGATGTCTGGGATTTCCCTCAAAATAACTAGAGTTAGGTGGGGCATTAGGCAGAGGTAAAGATGAAACCAAATTGGCCATAAGTTGACAATATTGAAACAAGGTAAAAACTGCAATGGGATTTATTTTACTATCTCACTGTTTTTGTATATATTCGATATTGTCCATAATAAAGAGTTTTTTCTCTTTTTTCCTTAATTTTTTTCATTATTTCTTTTAAAAATGGGATATGAGTGCAGAACATGCAGGTTTGTTCCATAGGTATACGTGTGCCATGGTGGTTTGCTGCACCTATTGACCCATCCTTTAAGTTCCCTTCCCTCAACACCCAACCCCCTACAGGCCTTCATGTGTGTTGTTCCCTTCTCTGTGTCCATGTGTTCTCAGTGTTCAGCTTCCACTTATGAGTGAGAACATGTGGTGTTTGGTTTTCTGTTCCTGTGTTAGTTTGCTGAGGATGATGGCTTCCAGCTTCATCCATGTCCCCGCAAAGGACAGGTTCTCATTCCTTTTTATGGCTGCATAGTATTCCATGGTGTATATGTACCACATTTTCTTTATCCAGGCTATCATTGACAGGCATTTGGGTTGGTTCCATGTCTTTGTTATTGTAAATAGTGCTGCAATAAACATACATGTACATGTGTCTTTATAGTAGAAAGATTTATATTCCTTTGGGTATATGCTCAGTAATGGAGTTGCTAGATCAAATGGTGTTTCTGGTTGTAATCCTTAAGGAATCACCATACTGTCTTCCACAATGGTTGAACTAATTTACATTCCCAGTGTATAAGCATTCCTATTTCTCCACAGCCTCACAAGCATCTATTGTTTCCTGACTTTTTAATAATCACCATTCTGACTGGTGTGAGATGGTATCTCATTGTGGTTTTGATTTGTATTTCAATAGAGAGTTTTTTCAAGTCTCATTTATGATAAAGTATCTGGAATATGAAGAACAATACCTATATAGTATATTACTTGTTTTAGAGGACAGACAAACCCAGGTTCAAACTCCATTTCCCATAAGAGGAACTCTGTCATGTGTAATTCTTGGAACTGTAGAAACTGAAAAGAGCTATATGATCTGTCACTGTCCCCTCGAAGCAAAGGTATGTACATAAACCTAGATTTAGCTAATTGTGTACTGTCACTCAGGACTTCCAATCTTTGTGAATGTCACCAAAACCCAAGCAACAGTGCCCAGTACCCAGTGGTAGGACCATCTAGTCATGGCAGTAGGGTCAGAGGTATTGTCCCAAATACGCTATTATGACCATGTGGCTCTGGCTGTAGTTTCTGCTGTTTAGCCTCTCTTGGCTTTTGCTTGTTTTCTGAGTCTGCTTCTTTGAAAAGCAAATTAATTCTTTGAGATACCCATGTCCTTCCAATAAATTTCTTTTCTTTTTAAGTAAGGTTGAGTCAGTTTTCTTAGCTTGCAACACAGGTTCCTGAGTGTCATTTGAATAAAAAGTTAAGCACGGCTATAATACATATAAATTAATGTATGCCTTAAAAAATAAAGCACTATATAAAATGTGTGGTAGTATTTTTATGCACATATGCATCTACATGTATAATAGATATGATGATATGCTTGTATAGAGAACTGTATGAAGTAATTAATTTCTTCTTGTTATCTTTACTGTTAAAAATAATGATTAGAATAATGAGATAATGAAGCATAAGAATGAATTAACTCCTTGACCAACATAAACATTTTTAATCATATAACACTATTAGGATAATACTCTCTGGCTTGCCTTCAGCATTTGATTGCTGTGAGCAATAAATAGGATAATTGTAGGGAAAGAATTTGAAAATATAGATGAAAGGTACTGCCATTGTTATTTAGCTGATATAGAAGCAGCAGACAAACCCAGTGTAGGGGGTAAGGGGATTTTTGATATCTAGTGACTTTGTAATTTGTGAAGTATACTCCTTCTATTGTGTCCACACCTTCTTTGCTTCTTTCATCCCTTATGCTCTGTAGAATAGCTATTGGTATTTTGCCAGGGCATGTATAGGTAATAGGTTCTCCATGATTGAGGAAAAAACCTAGGAGAGGGGATGAAAACTGGCAGACTAGGACCACAGAAAGACTTAATGAGTTTAGAATAAAGTCACTGTCCAAGGTACTGAGAAATCTCAGATCCATATTTCTGCTTTAATAAGCTATTCTATAAGGCTAGCCAGATAAGGAAACCTTAAATGATCCTTGGTGCTCCCAAGGCCCAAAGTGGAGCCAGTCAGCTTCACTTCCTCCTGTCCTAGATGTAACTCAGCTACACAGGGAGAGGGACAGAATCACTCACAGCGAGGGATTCTACTCCCAATCAGATCTTGTGACAAGGCTTAGAAGAAGCAGTTAAAAGGGGCAAGCTGGTACTAGGGAATGAAGAATAACAACAATCATCCAGTCCTAGGAGCAGATAGTAAAAGGTCATCCTGGAGGGAGATATCTGTGTAAGTGTCATTATAACAGTAGACCATATTCTAAAGAGGCAAATGATTATGAATATCCCAAGATATTCTAAAATGCCGGTAAGAAACCCCAAGTGGGTAAAGCTTAGATATTCAGAGAAGGAGTCAGTGACTTGCAGATATGTTCAAGTGGGTGTCTGTCCAACAGCAAGTCGTTTCTGGGAGACTCTCTTTTCTGTAATACATTTCTAACAGCTCAATCCAGTCAGGAGTCATTCGCAGTTGGGGCAAGATGGAGAGGAGAGGGGTCTTTTCTCTGGTTGCCTGCTCTGGACACCACGGTGGGGCACTGGCTGTGGCTGTAGTGGCATTCTTCCCCACCACCCCCTACTTCTTTGGTTTCCATTCCAGAAAGGTGAAGACAGCCAAGATTCATATTAAAGAAGTGAATTGAATTTAAAGCATAATAAATAGGCTAGGCTTTCTAATCAGTTTCTCCATGTCCATTCCATACAACTGAGAAGTTGCCTATTTCAGTATCAGAAATTTAACAAGTCTTACATTTTCCATAGAAATCTTTGCATACATGTATGTACTTTTTGTCTTATTGAATAAGCATAAAGCATACAATGGAGACCTTTTTTTATGACTTGGGACTGTTACTAAGATCATTAACAACTGTGCCGTACTCTGTTGTGCTATAAACCTAGGATCTGCCTGAATGTTTAGCTCTAGAAGAAAGAGATACAAGCTGCTGTGCTGCTGGACACCTGTAACCTATTCCGTAGTCTTTAGGTTCAAATAGTTTTTGAAGGATGTTTTTATTGGGCATACACTTATAGGTTGACAATTATTTTCTCTCAGTGTATTGAAGACAATATATCATAACCTTCTGGGTCCCATTGTTACAGTTGAAAAGTCAGCTGTTATTCTAATTATTATAGACTTAGGTCATCTATCTTTTCTCTTTGACTGCTGTAAGATCTTTTATTTGCCTTTGATATTCTGTAGTTCCTCTATGGTATATCTAAATGATGATATCTTTATATTTACCTCACTTTGGATGGCATGACTTCTTAAATCTGAGGATTGGTGTCTTTTATCAGTTTGGGAAAATTTTAAGCCATCATTTATTTAAATATGTTTTTTGCCTAACCCTCCATACTGTTTTCTCAGAAAATAGAAATCCTCTCTGGAGAAAGAGGATCATCTCCATTTGGAATTATAAGATACTAAATCCACAATCTCAATTCTACATGTCTTTCAACATTTTTTCACAATTTTTTCTGGGCCCTTTGGGCTGATTTTGAGTGATTTCTTTAGATCTATTTTCCAGTTTCTTAATTTTATTCCTTTAATAATGTTCATGTAGCTGTTCTGCCCATCTGTTGAGCTTTTAATTGCCATTCTTACATTTTTCATGTTTGAAATTCCATTTTTATCCTACTATGACTGATTATTTTTATAGTGTCTTGCTTCTTATTTATATTTTCAATCTCTTCTTTTTCTAAGTATATAATATAACCTACTTTATATTCCGTGTCTGATGGATTCAACAGCTGGAGACTTTGTGGGTCAGGTTTGCCTGTCCACTGATTTTGCTGCTGTTTCCTCTTGTTGCTTTCTTTTTCCCTTGTCTGTTTTGTGATGTTTTTAAAACTGTGAATTCATATTCCTTAAAACTCTCCCTGTGGGAATTGTGTGGCCTGGGTTAAAAGGCTCTTTCTCCAGAGAGGATTTCTATTTTATACTGAGAAAACAGGCCTTTGGAGTCCCAGCTTTATGGGAAGTAAGGCAAGCCTTAGGCTTTCTGTTCTCTGTATTCTATGAAGTTGAGAAAACATAAACTTAAGTGTCACCAGATTCTCCATATAGAATAGCCTCAACCTTTCTCCAGGTTCTGACTTTGGCTTACTTTTTTGGTCCCTGTGTAGGTTTCCCGGGGCTCTTATAACAAAGTATCACAATCTGGATCACCTAAAACAGCATAAATTTATTCTCTCACAGTTCTGGAGGCCAGAAGTCTGAAATCAACATATTGACTGGGCTATGTTCCCTCCCAACCCTCTAGGGAAGGATCCTTCTTTGCCTGTTCCAGCTTTCGATAGCCCCAGGTGTTCCTGAGCTTTTGACATCATAACCCCAATCTCTACCTCCATTTTCTCATGGCTGTCTTTCCTTTATGTCTTCCTGTGACGAAATTTTCCTCTTCTTATAAGGACATCAGTCTCGTTGGATTAGGGCCCACCCTAATCCAGCACAATTTTATCTTAACTTGATTACATCTGCAAGGACCTCCAGTTTCAAATGAGATCACATTCACAAGAGGTTCGGACATATTGGGGCTGGGGGCACTCAATTCAAACCATAACAGTCTCCAACAATTTCAATCCCTTGCCAGCCCTTAAATGTTTTCTTATGCATTCTAGCACTTTCACAGTTATCATTTATATAATCTTTCTGTTTTCTATTCACTGTCAGCTCTTATTTCTCACTCATTTCATTGTGCTTGGCCATAGTAGCTCCTTCCTTTTTCTCATTGTGTTGCCGATTTACAAATCAGAAAAAAAAAGAGCATGAAATAAGAAGAAGGCTTTAAATAGGGACTCAGTAGACATAATTGTGAATAAAGTAGAAGATAATTACTGCATGGCTGTTGCAATATCTTTTTTGAGACGGTGCTCAAAGTACTTTTATCACTAGATCACTGTGATATATCTGTCTAGTCCTTGAATCATAAAGATCTGGGGCTGAATCCTTTCTCTACCTCTTACGAGGTACATGACCTTGAGATATATGTAAGCCCCTAATTTCACAGTATCATATGGAAAAAAAAACACTATTACAATAATAGTCTTTTTAGGGTGTTTTGTGGATGGATGACATAAGTGGCAGTAAAACCCATGGCACAAAGCAGGCATTTAGTAATTGCGCAAACAACTTTCTTTCTGTGTTCCAGATAGGTAAGGACTTTGAATAATCTGCCTCTGCTTAAGAGAAGGGTGAAAAGTGATGTCTTTCATGTTGAAACACAATCTTATAGTGTAATTAGGGCAAGTGCGCTACTTTATAGAGGAAACTGAACCATTGGAAAGTTAACTCATCAAACACGAAAGAAAGACAAATACTAATAACCATACAAAAGGAGAAAATCTGTTTTGCTGACGATCAGTGGTTCCGTAACCCTTGAAGGGGGAACTGAAATTCAAATGAACTCATCCCTCCCATTTGTACTTAGTTTTGCAAGTTAACAGCTTGTTGGTTCTCTGTTTTAAATGCCACCCTTTCTTCAACTCCAATGACACTTCATTTCTGTCAACTGAGAGAGAAGAGATGGAGGAAAAAAAAAACAGATATCATTGCCAACTGTATTTAAAACTCTGTACACGAAACCACTCAGAGACATTTTAACTTGCATTTGAGAGCCTCACCCAGGCGCACACTCCAGAATAGCTTTATAACTTTATAATCTAAGGAAGGAAAAGCCAGAAATCTCCACTCTGTGACTGACTCACACACATGCTGGAAGCAGAGTTCACAAATCTAATTCCTTTCTCCATTCCTGCACATTTTTACCCAGAGAACACAAGCAAATGGAGGCGGTCCAACCCACTCAGACAATTCCTGACAGCAGCTCCTCGTGAAAAATATTATGTTTGGGGTGAGCATTTATCCAGGAGCAGTGCTGAAATGAGATGGTGAGGACACAAATGGGGAATAAATGGCCGATGTAGAGAGAGCTGCAGAAACGAGGGTGATTATGCAGGGGCTGTCCTCTATGAATACATTAGCTCCCCAATAAGCCCACGCATTTTGACTGCTTCCAAAGCAATTTCTCAGGGTTTCAATGAATACAGATGTCTGGAAGTGTTTTCTAAGCTCGGCTTCAGACAGACTGCTCATGTCGCCAGTCCTCAAAGCCCTAGCATTAAGTCTGGATGGTGAGTCGGGCCCCACACAGTACCTGTCAGGTCATTGCAGGCATTGTGAGATGCTCATTGTGGGTGTCCAATCTCCCCTTTAGGTCAGGGGCAAGGGCCGTCCAGGGCCAGCTGCCTGCCTGGTGGGGTGGGAGATTGAAGGAGGTTAGAGGTGAGAGGAGGGTGCATCCAAGCTGCAATCCTTCAGTGGGAATTGAGTATCAGGAATTGGAGACATCAGATGCAGACACTAAGGCCAAAGATGCCAGAGTAGGGCCAGTAGGTGGGACCAGACAGATGAGGTCTGCATGGATGTGTGAATAGGCTGGCAGTGAGGTGGAGCATCTCAGATAATCCCTACGGACACCAGTAGGCACAGGGTTCTCTCCAAGCATCGGCAAGCCTGTGGAGTGTGGGGGTGGCTGGCTGCTGAGAGTTCCCCACGGAGAAGACAGTGGGGGCCATCGTGGGGAGGACATCCTGCAGCTCTAATACTGGGTCTGCCAAGGATACTCCCTGGTCCTAGAGGTGGGCAGGCTTCCTTCTAGGACAAGATCCTTTGTTGTATCCATCATCACATTCCTGCCTAACACCAGGGGACCTAACAGGAACCTCAGATAAGAAAGAGGGCTTCATCATAGATTTATGTTTTCACCGGCCAAGGGGGAAGAGCCAGAAAGCCTAGGAAATGTTCCTGTAGGATGAGAAATAACATAGAGCCTCTTGGGGATCCATGCAATGAGCTGATTGCTGGAAAAAACTCTATACTTTGAGGCAGGAGAATGGCGTGAGGCAGGAATGGGCTGTGGGTCTGGCTAGCACCTGGGGTCAGAAAGCAGCCTGCAGTGAGCCTGGCTGCATCTTGCTGTTTACACACCCTGAGTTTGTTTCTCTGGGCTATCTCTTAACAAAGTCTTTCGGAATGTTCTATGGGCCACTGTGGAGAAGACAGAGACTGTCAAAGTGAGAAATCCCAAGGGGAGCTGACTCAGGGTCACTCTTGTCCAGCCACTCTCGATGCCTGTTATTGCTTCCTAGAGCACACACCTTTGCTCACTCTGATGGGCCTCAGTTTGATTTTAAAAGAGGCTGTTCCCTTGAGTTGGCAGCTTAACCTCTCCCATGCTCCCTCCCCCAGCCAAGCAGGTTCTGAAGTCCTCTTCTTCCTGAAAAGTCAAGAGGCTCCACCCTGTGTCTTCCCAATCCCAATCACACACAGGATTCAGGACTGGACATTCAGAATCAGTCTGTGACCCTCAACCTTAAACCCCATTTCTCCACCCCCAGACTCATTCACCCTGGTGGGAGCTGAGCCGAGCAGTTTGAGTGAGAAACCCCACTCACCCTGATCCCAAGCTCCACATTCTCGCCCCCGTAGACTTCCATGCCTTCGTCCAGCAGGCCGATCTCCTGGAAGTACTGCCGGTCCACAATGAAGCAGCCAATGAGGGCAGGGCTCCTGCAGGGGCAGGGGAGAGCAGAAGGGCTGTCTGGTGCAGCTGTCCGAGGAGTAAGAGCAGTAAGGCCTTCCTATCAGGAGAGTCTGGTTCTCTTCCTTCCTTTGCTGCCAGAGCCAGTGTGAGCCTTGTTCCTGGAGTGGCCCCTGGGTCTGGCCTCACCCAACCACTCCAGAAAGGCTGTTTCATCCGGGCAGTGGGTAGACAGCTGCCATCCTGGGATCAGCTATTAGTGGGGTGGTGCTTGTGTGTGTGTTAGTTTTGAGAATTGGTGCTCAGCCTGCCAGTCTAGGTTGACTGTATCTCTCGCTGCCCTGACCCTGACCTCTGCACAGCCAGTCTCTGTTCCTGCTTGGGAATGCATACCAGCTTTCTTACCCTTCCCCAAATTGGAATCTGTATGTCATCCTTGGTCCACTTAGAAAGATTAGCTGGGACCAGGTTGCAAAGGGTTTTGGGTAGCAGGGTAAAAAATTTGAATTTTATCTTCAGGTAAATAGGTGTCCATGAGGAATTTTAAGCAGGACAGTGATGTCAGCAGATCTGTGTTTTTTCAAAAGAATAGTTAGGCAGCTGTGGGTGAGTGACCAGAGGGGAAGGGGTGGGAATTGAGGGGCCCAGCTGGGAAGCTCATTGCTGTATCCAGGTGAAAAATGATGGAGAGCTGAGTCAGAGTATCAGGAACAGAGACAGGAATTTTTTAAAGACATATTTTGATGTAAAATCAGCCCAACTTCAAAACAGATGAACTACACAAGGGTGAGAAAGGGAGAGGAACCTGGATGCCATCTGGCTTTCTGGCTCGGGTGACAGTGGGTCGGAGACCACTCATCAGTACAGGGGCACAGGAGAAGAAGCTGGTTTCAAAAGAAAGAAGCATTGGTGGTAGAAAAACTGACCTTAAGGTACCTGTGTGACACACGAGGAGATAGCCAACAGGCAGAGCTTAGGTACATGGCCTGGGTCTGGAATTCAACAGGGGTCTTAGGCTGGAACAACCTGCCAATAGCTATGGGGTCCAGGAGCTGGAAGGCTTTTCCTTCCTTGAGGGCTGTGAGCTTGGGTCTCACCAGCTCTGTGAAGACACCCAGTGCAGCACCTCACAGAGAATGATTCACATGAGGTGAGTTAGCATGAGAGCACGGGGCTACTTCTCTGCTGAGAGCCCTGCTTATGCAGTGACATTGAATTGTTCTACTGCTTATTGCTACCATTTCTAGCCCTTGCCTGGCTGGAGGACTTGGTGGCAGTGGGGGAATAAAAGGAGAAACGAAGGCTCCTCAGGGATGAGAAAACTGTCAGTCAATCACATGTAAATGAACCTATCTTTGAAAATGGAGACTTTTCAAGGTGGAGAAAGGCGATTTTGCAGGCCATTTCCCTGGGGAATGCAGATACGGGAGACTTCTCAGGCAGAGACTGACACCCTGGAGCCACTGTTTCTCTTCCTTTCAAATCACTGCATTTTATTCTAAATGGCTTCACCCTCACAGACCTGCAGGCATCCTGGGAAGCTAATCCACCACTCCTAAAGCAGACTGAGACCCTGCTGTGGTGGAGGTAACTGAACCCAGGCCTTCGAGGTAATCTCTCTGGGAGAAATCCCCCTTCTGGGTGCATGTCTCTAAGAGAAGTTCCCTAGCCTCTCTGAGCCTCCGATTCCATATCTGTAACACAGGGTCCATTCTAACCTCACACGGACTAAATTGAAGCACTTGAGAGCCTCTGGGACATAACTGGCACTCAAAAGGCCATTTAAAAAGGTAAAAAGATGCAATTGTGCACTAAGTCTAGAAGATCCTCTCTTTAAATACATGATGATTCAGAAACATCAGGCTGGCAGAGTGGGGCCTTGGCATTTGCCTCTGCATTCCTAGTGTTGGACAGGACAGGGCACGCTGGAAAAATGCTTTCAGGACACACAGGAAGGGACCTTCCTCAAACTGACAGTTCAAGCCAGGTAATGAACAGAATCTGAAACAGTTACTCTGAGATGAGCACAGGCCGCCTCAGTGGTTTATTATTAACCGGCTAGGGTATTAAGTGGATTCTATCAGCATGAAAGGGTTATCGATTTACACCTTGCCTTATTCCTGAAAGGATTAGAAATAGCTTATGAGAAAATTTAAAATACATAGAAAACCATAAATAGATAAATGTCTGGACAGACCTAAAGATTGCAACAAATTGGAATGCATGTGCAGACCAAGGTCCTCTCTCAATTGTTCTTAAAGCAGACATGAAAGCTTGCCTGTGAGTTTCCTGTTGGTCAAAGTGGAAATGAACACACATGGTCTTAGAAATAAAATGTACAGTTCTCATGTGAAAATGTCATATTAATTGATTCCCTGGGGATAGCAAGGCTTTCTTTGACTGGCAGTCAGTTTGAAAGAAATTTCTCACGTGGATTTTCTTAATGGGGTCACCTGGCGACTTAGGGAACAGCCATCACAAAGACATCCCTTTAGAATACACCAGAAGATATTGCTGGGCTCTTTTTATGACTTACACCATGTGTGGGCAAAGCACTCAAGTATAGCTTGAAAGAAAAGGGAGCTCGGATGGGCAAGATACATTTGTATAAATCACAGCTTTCTGTGGAGCTGTCTTTATCTGGGAATAAAACCAGGAATGTTCTTCC
This sequence comes from Gorilla gorilla gorilla, assembly GCF_029281585.2. Lineage (NCBI taxonomy): Eukaryota > Metazoa > Chordata > Mammalia > Primates > Hominidae > Gorilla > Gorilla gorilla. Next base: position 17,792,454 of record NC_073233.2, read on the forward strand.
AAAAATCTTCCATAGAAGTTATTTCCTTCAACCAAGTTTTTGATAAAAATTGGGTGATAGAAAATTTGAGGTTGAGATGACATTGTCTGGCAAGGACCTGGAATGCAGGCTTGCTGATTGAGACTGGACCAATACAGTTAGAGATGAGCAGAACAGAAACAGTTACTGTCAATGCAGTCTTCTGCAGGAATGCTCATTGCATGGGGGCATATTTCCTTCCAACAGCATTCATCAGGCCTGGGAGCAGAAAACAGCTACACCAGTTCTGAGCTCAACAGTGTACAATAAGAGGGGTGAAAACTAGCCACTGAGTCTAGCTTCTCTGGGTGGATCCTGGCTCTACTGCCCAGAGCCTTTGGCAGGGCCATTCACCTCTCTCAGTCTTGCTCTCCTCCTCTTGTAAAACAGGGATGAGACATGAGCGGTCAACAGGTTGTGATGATGATCAAATGAGCCAATGCGTGTAAAAGACCCTTGTACATAGCAGACTGTCAGCAAATGTTTAACAACACAAAATTGTGGCAGGGGCCGAGCAGAGCAGGTAACAGGTAACTTCAGGAAAGTTAGGTGGTTTTATCCCGTTTTAAGTATGAGTATACATTTTTTCTTCTGGCAAGGAAAAATGTGATCTTAAGTAATAATCACTGACTTTCAATTAAATTTTTCATACCCTTTCTCCCTCATATAATATAAAACAACGTGAGCTTCTAATCTCTTTCACTCCAAAAACTGTACCCTAGGCCACCTTCTGGTGCCTTCTGTTTTATAACGGGCAGGACTTTGCAGGGAGCATAAATACACCCACCGTATCATCAACATAGACAGAAATAGGCCAGGCGCTGTGGCTCATGCCTGTAATCCCAGCACTTTGGGACGCCGAGGCGGGTGGATCACGAGGTCAGGGGTTCAAGACCAGCCTGGCCAACATGATGAAACCCTGTCCCTAGTAAAAAATACAAAAATCAGCCAAGTGCAGTGGCAGGTGCCTGTAATCCCACCTACTTGGGAGGCTGAGGCAGGAGAATCACTTGAACCCAGGGCCCAGAGGTTTCATTGAGCCGAGATCACGCCATTGCCCTCCAGCCTGGGTGACAGAGTGAGACTCCGTCTCAAAAACAAAAACAACAACAAACACAGACAGAAATAAAAACTAGTGGGGACAGCTTTTGGAGGAGTCCTGAACCTTAAAAGCCGAGACCACACAAGGGAGTCATTCATGAGTCTAGGAAGATGGCAGCAAAGGCAGGAAAGAACTTGGGACCTTTGAAATGCAGTATGAAGTCACTTTTGTCTGAGTCTTACAGAATAACACTCAAATATCATCAAGGTATACACTGTCCTGTGGGGTCTGATCTTGCCTCTCAGCTCCTCTACCCTTACTGCCGGGGACTGCTGGCTCACTTCCCACTTCTAGTCACTTTGAACCTTCTCTGTGTTCATGAACTTTGCATATGGGTGTCCATTCCCCAACCTAGCCATCTTCTACTCGCCTTCAAAAACAAGTGAAAATGCTGCCCTCTGAAAAGCATTTCCCCACTTTCAATGCAGTTTCTGCCTGCATGGTAGAATAATGTTCCTATTCCAATGATTTTGTCTGTCTTCACTAGACTCCAGGCTTTTGGCAGTGGGAACCAAATCTTCATCACTCTGGATCCCCAACCTGGAGCACAGTGGTTGGCGCCCAGCAGACGTCTCACAGTGATGTGTGAAAATGGGTCACTTTGAGGCTGGGAATGGATTCTGAGATCTTCAGAGCCTGTGGCAGTGACTGAAGATCAGACTGCAGTTCCTTTCAACCCTGCCCACCCCTGTCATCCCCACAATGGGGCTCAAGTTGGAGAATAAGCATTGGACCAGTAGGGGGTCCCTAGCCTGGAGGTCAAAGCAGAGAGACCCACAGGTAAAGGTTTGCTTTACCTGATTGGCGCTGTGGAGTTCTCCAGCTTCCACCAGGCCTTGGGGGGATTTAGGTAGCGGCACCACAGCTCCCAGTCAAAGCCCTGGGCAGCCAGCGGGTACTCTTCTATCTCAAAGTTGTCATATTTGATGTTATCAAAGGATGGCGAGATGATCCGCTTCCGGTTCTCCTTGATGCGGGTGAGTACAGGTTCAGCCCTGGGCAGAGAGGAGACAGCCAGAGAGGGTAACCATTTCCAAGGTGGAAAAATCCAGAGTAGCATCTCCTGAAGGTCCTTCCCCAGCAGAAAGAGGAAGGAAGGCCTGCCCATCTCCTCTGATGGAGAGGTGCACTGCCTTCTGGGAAGGAGCCCCTATTCAACTTCCCGCTCCCTGAGGATTGCCGGAATGGCAAGAGGCTCCACCACTCCATTGGCATATCCAGAGCTGAGCTGAGAGATTCTTATTCCAGCCAACCTTGTGCCTGCTCGCTTTCCCTTTCTCCATTAGAAAAAAATCAAGACTCAAAAAAGAAGAAAAAGAAGAAAGAAACAGATCTGAGGCTCCAGAAAAAGCTTTCACCTTGGGCTTTGATTTTGCTAAAATTCTACGTATCAACCTGGAGGAAAAGACAGATGAGGATGGCAGAGACTAGGAGGTGAGAACAAACCTCCATCCACCAGCCATGCAATGCTGCCTTGGAATGCCAGCTGTGCCACATCCACCCCCCAAAGCGTTTCTCAACCACCCAAGGAGGGGTGGGGCATTTGGGCTTTCCCAGGGAGCTGGGAGGCCCTTGAAGGCACCAGGCGAGTAATGTGTTTGCAGACAGGAATAAGCTTCTCATTAATAATACATTTGGTGCATAATTGTTTATTCAAATCAGCTTGAAATAGTAAGTGTCCCTCTCCTATCCTGGCCATAAATCCAAAGAAAATGCTGTTTAAATAGTCACAAGTGGCAAGCAGGGACTTCAACTATAAAAAATGGCTGTGTTGCAGCCTTCATTTGGGCCTGTTATGGCAGCATCCAGGCCAGGCTGTGTGCACGCCCTGCTGCTCCTTCCTGCTGAAGTGCCCCTGTCTCCCACTCCCCAGGGGCAGAGGTTGGCACGGTGGAGTCTGGGGAGGAGAGCAGACCCTAGTGACAACAGGCATATTGATAAAAGGGTGGCCACCTACTTGCCCCAGCTACTTATGGTCATTGCCAGAGCCTGTGTCTCCCAGGCCCAGGCAAAGTTACACACAGCAGGTGGCCCTGTGCCCTCCAGCCCTGCAGGGAGGTCTGCATCCGCCACTCTATTCCTGGCTGGCTGCAGCCACTTGGGCCTTCTGTCTGGTCCCTTTCCCCCCAGCATCTGAGCAGCTCTGACCAGAGAAAGAAAGATGTTCTTAGACAGTTTCACCATAGGGAGAATCTGAGATTACGTGCTACCTCCAATCCGGCAGTGGGAAAGCCCAGGGCACCTGTGACAACATGGGGCAAGCTTCCCCCACCTTTGCCCACTTGATGTTGGCCCTGGCTGTGAGGCTGGGCTTCTGCCTCATGTCTGGCCCAGCTCTCCTTTCCTAGGTGTTGGAACCCTGTCCTTAGCCGGACACTCTCTGCTTTGCCCTTAGCATGTACCCTTCTCCCTGATGACCCTGCCAGCCAGAGTCACATGTGATGTCACCATGCATATTAGGCACTGTGTGCTGACCTGTTGACCCCTGGCTACCCCCTCCCCTCTACCACACCTCGAACCCTAAAGGTCCAGCCTTGTTGCCTGGCTCACTCACACACCTACATCTCACCTATTCCCAGAATTACCTCTTTTCCCTTAGGCTATGACCAAGATCCTAGCATGCTTTGCACTATTGGAACTGAAGCCCCAGATCCCACTGGGACTCCTCCTCCTCTCCCAAGGGGCACTTACCAGCCCACATTGAACTCCACGTGGGCATCAAAGAGTGCCACCACAGGAGCAGTGGCCGCCCTCCAGCCGCTGACCCTGGAGCGGATGAGGCCTTCCTGCTTGCTGTGACGCACGACTTTGATGAAGCCTGGCTTCTGGCTGTTCACCTTGTCCACATATTCAGTCAGCTTCTCCTTCAGTTCCTCTGTCAGGGAGAAAATGCAGCCTTAGCATGGGAGGGAGGTCAGGAGGCAGAGGGGGCGATCACAACAGTCACTCTTTTAGTGATGACCCCCAGAGAAAGGCTGGGAGACCCATTCCCCTCCCTGGGTCTTCTTCAGTGGTCCCCACAGTGGCCAGCACAGCTCAGTTTTGAAGGGAAAAATAGAGGGGAATATTTCCTGTATTTTCAGTATTTTCTGAGGTCCAGCAATGCACAAGGTCATATACACCACACACATGGTCTATTTAATCTTCACAACAAGCCGATAGGAAAATGGTAGCTCAAAAGAGTTTATCAAGTTCTCCAGCATCATGCAGCTTGTGAGTGGCACAGTCCACTTTCAAACCAGGCCTAGTGACCTGAAAAGCCATCATCAGCACGGCTACCTCCTTCCTAGTGGTCTCCATCTCCATCGGTGCTCCTATAACCCCCAGGGGAAGATCCCTCTGCCAAGACCCCAGCCCAGGATCCACTCTCTGCCTGGATCTCCATCTTTCCAGGAAGTGGATGGCCAGGAGCTGTGCCCATGTGAGTAGCTGGTGTTGGTTTGCTGCCTGTGGTCCTGGACCTGGCTAAGCATTTGATGCCTCTGCTTCTTCATAACTGTAAATGGGGCCTGCAGCAACAGAAACAGGCCTCAGCAGCAGCCCCCTGAACCCTCAGCAAGAGAGGGCACAGCCGCTGCATTCATTACCTTTTCCATAGCAGCTAAGGCAAGAGCCCATGACAGCCCTCATAGTTGGTTGGACAGGATTCTAAAGTTCCTTTTGAACCAAGCATCCATCCCAAGGTGTGAATTCCCTCTGCCCTGATGAGTGATCATGCAGCCCCTGCAGTAAAAGGGAAATCCATGCAATCCATTCCTTAGAGGGCCTCTTCAACTATTAGATGTTCTTCCTTCTTCTGACCTCCAAATGCCAGGGTCCCTCAGTCTTACATTCATGAGTCCAATGGGACCTATTTTGGAGCCATAGAAGACAGATCAAGTCCCACTTTCCACATAACAACTGAAGCCCATTCTTAAGTCCTTGCTAAGGACTTCTCTAGGTCAAATATCTTCAGTTCTTCCTTGTGTTTCTGCATATTTCATGATTTCAAATTCTCTAATCATGTTGAACTTCCCTCTAATTAAGTTAGTTTTTCTTGAACCCTTTCATATTATGCAGAAGTTGACCTAATACTTCTAAAGTAAACTGGGCTATACAGAATAGAAGAAATAAATCACCTCCCTTAATCTAGAATCTATGCTCCTATTAATATAATCTAAAGTCACAACAACTTTGATTGCTTTTGTCTCAAATTAAGCTTACTGCCAACATATACTTACAAATTATTTTTACATGGTGCTACTAAGTCAGGCCTCCTCCATCCCATCTCTGTGGATGCGGGTGCATGTGCAGGTGCTTGTGTGTGTGTGCACATATGGGTGCCTGCTCTGAGTCAAAACAAAGAATCTTATGTTTACTTTTATTTAATCAGCCTTTCTAAAGATTTCCACTATTTATTTGGATGTCAAAGTGTTTTTGTCCCCTGATTTCATTACCCAATGTCTTTCTTATCCAGCCCTTCTAGGTTTCCAGCTTCTGCAAAAGTGATGAGCATATGGCCTTTCTTGTCATTCAAGTGATCCTTTTAAACAGTATGACCCCTGTCCTAAGCTAGGGCTGGTGGGGGCTGTCAGTGTCCTCATTCCAGCCTGGAGAAAACTCGACTGACTTCTGGGCTGCCACTGACATGCTGTATATCTCACTGCAGTCCATACGGAAATGACCTCAAGATCTCCAATTGCTGCAGCTGCCTGGGGAGGTCACTGTCCCACAAATGTCAGGACATTGGCCATGGAGCAGCATAACTCAATATGTCTCACACTTACAAGGTCTTCAAGCACCGTTGCCAGGAGGCTTCTTAAAACATTTACTGTTTTATCACTTCCAAGGTCCATTTCTCATATATCCTTTTTGAAAAATTTAAATAGAGCTCATAAAGTCTGATATCTGGGTTTTTGATGGTGGCAGTTAAGTGTTGAGTGCACAGAACTTGAAGTGAGAACTGGGCTAGTACCAAATGGCCTGATACAAATCCCCTCTCTTCCCCATGAAAGGGATACCTGTCCCCTTCTCTCCCTCCTCAACCCTCAGGTGAGACTCCTGCCAATTGACTCCTGCCAATACCTACCGTGACTAAGGTATTGATGGGAGGAGGCTGAGGATGATTGCTACCAAATGGTCTCCTATGAATTTCACCTCTCTGAATTCACATCTTTGTGTGGCTGCCTCATACACTGAGTCTGGGCTGGACTGTGACACAGCAGGACACAGCAAGAGGGACCCTGCGCAAGTTCCAGGCCTTTTGCATTTGCTGTCTTGCTGCCCTAACTAAGGAAGGTCTAGCCAGCCTCCTCCCCAGCCCAGTCATTAGGCCACCCCACAAAGGCCCCAGACAGGTGAGTGAGGCCCTCGTGGATCCTTCAGCCCCAGTCGGGCCACCAGCTGATTGCAAATGACAGGAAGAGCCATTGTGTAGAGCAGAGACAGGCTGCCCAGTGATCCCAGCCTTTATTGCAGGATTCTGGGCCAATGGATGGTTGCTGATTCACACCATAACTTCTGGAATAGTTTGTTATACACAATGGCTATAATAAACATTTTCTATTGTTCTGGTCCGGTGCTGGGGTTAAAATAAGATTGTGAACTCCTGATGCACAGGAAATGCAATCAGAGGAAGAATGAGCTTTGAGGGGTGGCAGCAAGAGATGGAAAGCTTTGCTTCCTATAGGAGCTACTTGCCTCTTTGTACCTGTGAGCTCTGTTAACACTGAGCTAGAGTAAAGGCTTCTGGTGGACCAGACAGTAGAAAAATTCCATCCCCAGTTAGCTGCATCCCAAACATGTGCTGCTGATTAGAAGAGGGAATTCTCTTAGCCCCAACCAAACAACTGCTATCCAAAAAAGAAAATAAAGAAGAAACAAAATGCCTTGAAGTACCCTAGATGATACTGGCTCTGTCTTTGCAAAGTACCTTTACTTAATTAGGTTTTCATGTTTTCTTTCAATCTTTGTTAAGTGCCAAAGCAAGAAAGAACTATCTCAAAAATACTTCTGCATTGGCTGGAAAATTGTTTTCCAAAACATTGTCCATTGTATATTATATATATTGACTATTAACTATTTTATATACACATAAACACACACACATACCTGTTCACATATAATATCTCTCAGAACTTCTTAGCTCCAAAGATTGTGTTTTTGGAGTTGAACTTGTGTTTTTTCTTACAGCCAAACACAAGTACCCAGCCCATCATATTTGCCTTCTTGCTAAGGCTGCCAGGAAGCTCAAAGACAAATATAATGACGAATCACAAAGATTTTATCAGGATTTTTGCTGCCCTATCTTTGCTAACCCTTTGATTTTCTGGATCAAATTTAAAAGCTGATTGACTTTTACCTTTTATTCCCTATGCAAGCTATCTTTATTTTTTTGAAATTTCTATAAATAACATTTAATAAAGTGTCTTGGTGGGTTAGGACAGTAGTATAATTGTGGAAGGAAAAGGGAAGGTATATTTTGTGCTTGTTTTAATGTGTTGGAGAAAGAGGAGGCAGGGAGTCTGCTTGCTGTGACTCTGCCAGATCTAGAGTCAATGTGCAGCTGTCGATAGCCCATGTTGACAGAGAAATACAGTTTGCACCCTGCATGGGGCCAGGTGTCATCCTGCTTATGTTGCTACTTCAGCTCTCTCCTACTGTCCACAAATCCCTGATCTCCTGACATTGGAGGGACCTCTGTAAACCAGCACTACCAGAAGCAGTGATGAAACACCACTCACTCCTGCGAGTTCACAGGCCACTCTCCACATCCCCATGGGGAGCCTCCTCTCAGGGCCTGCTCAGGGCAGGCTGCTTGCCAGCTCTCATTTCTTCAGACTTAGATGCCAAGGAAACACAGGGGATTCACCAGCCTGGTCAAACAAAGCCTTTCTCCCTTCCTCATCTACCCCCTTCCACTGCTTCTATAAGAAGTTGTTGGCTCCACAACCACTAGCAGGCTGAGCCGGAAGGGTCTGGCATGGAGGCTGTTAATCTGATTTAAGTACTTAATGGGACACTCCAATCTCATGCATAAAGGAAACTAAAGGATCTGAAAGTTGATGCCTAATGGGGCTTTGCTCTTTGGAAGGCAGGTGCACAGGCATTTTGTAAAACTGCCTTCCTATAGCCTTGCTGTGGAGAACTGGGCAGAGCTCCTCATCTCTCCCTCAAGGTTCAGATGAGCATTTCCCACATCTTCTCTAGGTTTTGGGGACATAGAAATGAAGGGAGAGTTCACCCATTCATTCATTCATTCAACAAATATTGAACACTTACTGATATGATTTGACTCTGTGTCCCCACCCAAATCTCATCTTGAATTGTAATCCCCATGTGTTAAGGTGATTGCATCATGAGGGCAGTTTCCCACATGCTGTTCTCATGATAGTGAGTGAGTTCTCATGAGATCTGGTGGTTTAAGTGTGGCACTTCCTCTCTCTCTCTCTCTCTCTCTCTCTCTCTCTCTCTCTGTCTCTCTCTCCCTCTCTCTCCTGCCACCTTGTGAAGAAGGTGACGTTTCTCCTTCACCTTCTGCCATAATTGTAAGTTTCCTGAGGCCTCCGCAGCCATGTGGAACTGTGAGTCAATTAAACCTCTTTTCTTTATAAATTGCCCAGTCCCAGGTAGTTCTTTACAGCAGTGCGAGAATAGACTAATACACTTACTATTAGTCCATTCATGGAGTAATAATCTTTGGCATGACTTGATCATACCTCAACAAGGTACTGATCTAGTTGCTGTGATTATAACTGTAAACAAGACAGTCTGCAATGGACTGAGTGTTTATTCATTCCCCAAATTGATTATGTTGAAATCCTAGCCCCCAGTGTGATGGTATTAGGAGGTAGGGCCTCTGGGAGATTAATTAGGTCATGAGGGTGGAGCTATTATATTAGCCTGTTTTTTACTGCTGTAACTAAGAATACCTGACACTGAGTACTTTGTAAAGAACAGAAATTTATTTCTTCACAGTTCTCGAGCCTGGGAGGCCCAAGAACAAGACGCTAGCATTTGGTGTCTGGTGAGGGCCTTCTTGCTATGTTCTCAAGTGGCAGCAGGGAGAAGGGCAAGGTAGCCTAAAGCTTCAAGAATCCTCTTTTTAAAGAGCCTTAATCTCATGAACAAGGAAGCAGCCCTCATGACTTACTCACCTCTGAAAAGGCCACACTTCTTAATGCTTTCACACTGGTAATACCTAAATTTTGCAGGGGAAATACTCGAACCACTGCAGCCCTCATAAATGGGATTAGTGCACTTATAAAAGGGGCTCCAGAGAGTGCTCTTTTCCTCTTTCTGTCATGTGAGGATGAGATGTGAGCAGTCTGTGACCTGGAAGAGGGCCCTCACCAGGATCCAACCATGCTGGCACCCTGATCTCAGACCCCCAGCCTCTGGAACTGAGAGAAATAAACGTCTGTTGTTTATAAGCCACTCAGTCCATGGGACTTTGTTATAGCAGCTCAAACTAAGACACAACCCTTATGGAATATCCATGCTACTGGATGTTTGAAAGGCGTGTGGTAGAAGAGACACAGGAAGAGCATATTGGTCCATTTGTGTAGCTGTAAACGAATACCTGAGGCTGGGTAATTTACAAAGAAAAGAGGTTTATTTGGCTCACGGTTCTGCAGGCTTTATAAGAAGTGCAGTGTCAGCAGTCGCTTCAGGTGAGGGCCTCAGGCTGCTTCCACTCATGGTGGAAGGGGAAGGGGAGACAGGATGTACAGAGATCACATGGGGAGCAGGGAGGCGAGAGAGAGTGGGGAGGCACCAGGCCCTTTATATCAGCTGTCATGGGAACTAGTAGAGGGAAAACTCACTCATTCTCCCCACCACCCCAGGGAGGGCATTAATCTATTAATAAGGGATCCACTCCCATGACCCAAACGCCTCCCATTAGGCCCCACCTCCACTATTGGGGATCAAATTTTTTTTTTTTTTTTTTGAGACAGAGTCTCGCTCTGTTGCCCAGGATGGAGTGCAGTGGTGCAATCTCGGCTCACTGCAAGCTCCTCCTCCCGGGTTCATGCCATTCTCCTGCCTCAGCCTCCCCAGCAGCTGGGACTACAGGCGCCCGCCACCACATCCGGCTAATTTTTTGTATTTTTAGTACAGATGGGGTTTCACCATGTTAGCCAGGATGGTCTCGATCTCCTGACCTTGTGATCTGCCCGCCTCGGCCTCCCAAAGTGCTGGGATTACAGGTGTCAGCCACCATGCCCGGCCTATTGGGGATCAAATTTTAACATGAGATTTGGAGGGGACAAAGATCCAAATTATAGCAGAGAGGGAGAGTAAGCAGGAAATGCTGTGGAGTTACCATCTACAGAAGTAGTTGTCAATCAATTAGGGGGAGGAATTGGGGCATGAATACCCCATGGGTGAACTGAATTTTATCCCCTTAAATTCATACGCTGAAATCTTAAACCCTAATACCTCCGAATGAGACCTTATTTGGAAATAGGGTCATTGCAGATATAACTAGTTAAGATGAGATCACACTGGAGTGGGATAGGATGCTAATCCAGTAGGACTGGCATTCTTAAAAAAAGAGTCGATCTGGATGCAGACTGAGGGAGGAAGTCATGTGAAGAGGAAGGCAGAGACTGGAGTGATATATCTCTAAGCCAAGGCCTGCCAAAGATGGCCAGCAAAGCACCAGAAGCTAGGAGAGGGGCATGCAACAGATTCCCCCTCATAGTCCTGCTGGCACCTTGATTTCAGACTTCTAGCCTCCAGAAGTATGAAACAATGTCTGTTGGTTAAGCCACCTAGATGGTGGTACTTTCATTACAACAGACATAGGAAATGAGTATAACCCAGCTTCCTCACTTATCAGGTGGGATGACATTGCAGAGTCTCCAAGTCTCCTGGTGGTTCCCAGGATGATAGAGTCCAGGTCCCCACAGCAGTACCATGTTCATTGATGCCCATGGTATTAGCTTTCTTCTCTTCTGTCTCCCATCCCCACTCCCTCATCAGTTTTCTAGGATCATCTACCAGTTAAATTACTTGGCCCCAAATCTTGTCTCAGGATCTCCCTGGCTTCTGGGAAAGCCAAACTAAGACAGTTGTACATTCCAAGTCACCAAGGGCCCCATCAATTGCTTCACACTTGCCTGGTTCTTGAAAGCATTTAAATTTTCAACTCTTGACCTATACGCATAATGTGTATGGATGTGTGTATGATGGCTTAAATTCAAAATATTGACCCTATTTCTCTCTTCTCTCAATCTCTGCATTAATTGGATAAAAGAAAAAATGGTAAATATAGCATACTATCCGTTATTCTAAGTATTTGGTATATGTTATCTCATTTAATCATTTCGACAACCCTAAGATATAGCTCCTATTGTTATCGTTCTATTTTGAAGACAAGGAAATTAAGGCACAAAGTGATCCAGGTAGCAAGTGGTGGAGATAGGATTTAAATCCAACTAGGCTGTCCCCAGAGTCCATACTGTCCACCTCTACACTCTATCCTGCCTCCCAAGAATAAGAAGCTGGCCTGCATAAGAATCAGCTTGTTTAAATCGCAGGCTCCCGAGTACCATCCCAACAAAGAGTCTGATTCAATAGATCTGGGGTGGGACCAGAGAATCTGAATTTCAAACAAGACTCTCCAGGTGAGATTCTGATGGATGGGCCAAACTTGGTTACAACTGAAATAAAAAGGTGGGCTTTATAACGGAGTACAAAAAGGCACCTCCTGCCAAATATGTGTGGTTCCAGCCCATAACAGAAGGATGTAAATGCAGTCTGAAAACGGCTGCCTCACACCTGCCCAGGTAGTTTTTCTCTTCATTCTTCCAAACCCACTGGCCCCATCTTGCTGCCCTCGGTTGCCGGTCCTTCCCTTTCCAGCTGCTTTTCATTTCTCTTCTTTGGGTCTGATGTTTTGGACTGTCCCCTGTCATTTCCCAGCTGCCTTCTGCAGAGGCCACAGCTTTTTGTCCCATTCTGGCCACACCCCTCCTTCCTGGCTCAATGCTGTTCCTCAAAGCCCGGCCTGGATTATAGCTTTGCCACCCCATCCCTCCAGTTGCCCAGGAGGGGAGTGTGAACACCCCACCTACAGCCCCACTAATCCACCTCCCACTGACAAGTGCAATTAATTGCTTGTCTCCAATGGTGCTAATTTAAAGATTAAAAGTGTGTTTATTCCTTTCCAAGTGAAAAGTGGCTTGTCTTCTTCAGATCAGAAGATTAACTGGCTTTTCTCTGAAGCCATTTAGGGCCATTGAAACACAAATGCTATATCAACACATTTTAAAGGAGAGATTATTTATGAGGATGCAATGGTTGTCAAACCTAGCTGATCATCCACATCATATCACATGGGAAGCTAAAAATTAAATAAAGACAGATGTCACTGTCCCCACCTCCGTGGAGAATCTGGAGTGGGGGCTCAGGACTCAGATGGTCCTGCTGATGAATGATGGTGAGCCTGGCTTGGGCAGCTGGGATCCCAGAGAGCTCCGGGCAGCATTGCTGTGTGTATTCCTCTGTCTTGAAGATCACTCCAGACAAGCTTTCAAACCCTGGGCAGTTTACAAATGCCTTCCCCGAGGTTCATTCTTATGTCTGCTACACTTAACAGCTGCACTTCTGTCCAGCTCATGTAATAGCTGCACTTCTTCAAAGTCGATTGATACTAAAGGAGATTTGGAATGGCCTTAAATAGTTCCCTTACTCAGGCTACAGGGTTCAGGCACACAGTGTTACAATCTTCCTGGGAAGCTGCAAACATTAATTCAGCCTTATCAAGTTACAGAAAGTCCCAGATTTACCACCTAATAGGCCCCACCCATCTGTTTTAAAGTCTACTCTTTGGTGTCACAGTAGGGCATTCGTGGCCACCAAAACCCACAAGGAATATGCACCCCATACTTAGCGGGGTTGCCAAAGCCAGGCTCTCAAAACCCACAAACACCTTCTTATCAGTGCCAAAATGGCTTATTCTCCCTAAGATCTTATATCTTGTAAAAAATGGTCAGAACTGGTTTCTGAAGATGACTGTGGCAGGTTATAGAAAAATGTTTACCTGGCCAGTTAGGAATGTGTTGTGTTCTAACCAAAGTTTAACACAGTCTCCCTTTCTTCCTCTCTCTCTCAAGTTAAGACAAAAGAAAACAAACAAAAAACCTTGAGTTCTAATGTTTGCCACTGCCTGTGGTATAAATGCTTCCACCATTGCTGATTTCAGGCTACCAGCCTGATGCCACTGAGTCTGAGTTGGGAAGAGATGTGCAGAGTTGGGTGAGGATGTGCACGATGAGCTCGGCTAGTCCAGGTCAGCCCCAGCGCTGGTCTAACGCTCTGTGGCCCTTCCCCTACACCACGTAATGTGCACTGTGCTCAGCACTTCAGATCAATCCATCTTTTATTCATTCACTCAACAATGATATATTATGCACATATGATGTGCACCACTTAAGAGCCTCACCTCGTTACCACCCTGCAAACAATATTTATAGCTAATGCTTATTTATTTATCAGGTGCTGGGGACTGTTCTAAACCTACTTCATTTATTACTCATTCAGAACTCTCAGCAACCATAATGCTACTCAAGGTAGGTAGGTAGCGTGACTATTTCTGTTCCATAGATTAGGAAACACAGCCCAGAGAGGCTAAAGGATTTGCTCAGTGTCACAGAGCTAGAAGATGGCAGAGCTGAAAAGCAAACCTAGGCAACCTGAAGATAATAACCTCATTATTATCTTCAAATGGCAAATGGGAAAAATCAAGGATGAGAGACTTTAAAGAACATATTCCAAGTAACACAGAAGGTAAGGAAGGAGCAGCATTCGAACTCAGGCCTGCTTGCCTCTGAAGACTTGGCTCTTTTCCAGTCTGTCCAGCAGCCTTCGGAAGGAGTCAGCTTTGTAGGCTCAGCAGAAGCTCTTCCCCTAGGGCCATAACTCCGTGCTCTCTATTTGTCCACCTTGAGTAATTTAGCAAATGGGAATGAGAATAATGAACTAACAGAAGTCAGTGTCTTTGCTGACTAAATGACCTTGGCAAAGGGCCAGCTCACCTTTGTACTTCCTGGGGCTGTGTGAGGAGGAAACTCCTGTAAAGTAAAGGTGGGGCAATGGACCAAACACTGTGAAATTACTTACAGAGCAAGAACTACTCCTGCTACTCTGAGGAGGGTATGCAGCAGGAATCACAGGACTTACTAAAAATGCCATGATAGGTGACTGATGTCAGCCGTGTCCAGGCAGGAGTGGACGCTGCTCCAGCCCCAGCTCCTCCAGCTTAGGAGTACTGAGAAGAGTCCTCCCATGAGCTTCTAGGGAGGGCGTACCAAGAACTCAAAGCCTTGGGAATTGCTGGCAGATAGTGTTTAATAGCAGGTGATATCAGAGCTGAGAACAAGCTGTGTGGATGTCCCACTGTGCAAAGGGAATTCCAGGAGGCCCAGGTCCAGGTCCTCCTACCCTATGTGTGAGCACTCAGGAAGGTCCAGTGCCCTTAGCAGTTAAGCCAGAGGCCAACTTGAATTTTGGTGCTGGCTTCTCCTTTTGTGCAAGGCTTAGAGTTTAGAGTGCTGCCGAACTCAAAAATTTGATGATCCTAAAATCTCATGACTCAGAGCCCGAGAGTTTATGATTCTGAATCCAAAATTTCAAAATTCTGAAATTTTTAGAGTCTCTGATTCTTAAATACTAACTCCCAGGATTCTGAGATCCCATGAGTCTAAGCTCCTGTAAATGCCAGAGTAATCACTCTAGGCTGTGCTCACCACCATCCTACCCCCAGTCCCCACCACCAATTGTTCATGGCTTACAAGGTCAAACATCCTGGTCCAGCCTTCTCTGCAAGACTGTGTGCTTGTCATTTTCCCAAATGCACTAAGCTTGGTCATGCTAGAGTGCCCTTGCACTACCTGCTACCTCCACCTGGAACATTCTTCTCGCCTCCCCTGTCCCAGCTCAGCTTCTGTAGGAAGCTTTTCCTCACCTGCAGCTCTAGAAGGGGATGGGTTTTTCCTTGGGGCAAAGACACACGGGACTAGAAAACATACACCAGGCAACCAGTGAGGGCCAACCTCAGGCCCTGAGCTCCATCTCCTTCCAGGGCAGCTCCGAGCATCCTCTGGGGGAAGAGTTAAGGCTCCCACAGGCTGTATGTCAGCTCCACACTTCTGCAAATCACTGCTGCTCAGGCTGTGTGACCAGGGGCCTCAGCCTGGCTGATTCATGACTCAGGAGACCTGGAGGGCTTCACACATGTATTTACACCTAGCCTGATCTTGTCAGTGGGGAGGTGGAAGGCCCTTTTTCTCTGCTTCAGAACACCTTCCAGCAATGTATTCTCAAAGGGAGGGGTCCCATGAAGGACCAGTGACAAAGCAGAACCCAAGTGTTCTCCTGGCCTTCCTGTTTTTCTTTCTTTATTGAAATATGTCAAGTAGAACAGTAGGAACAGAGGCTTAGGGAGAGATGGGCCTCAATTTAATCCCCAGCTCTGCCATTTACCGTGACTTTGGGCACAAGACTTAAACTCTCTGAGCCTCAGTTCTCTCTTCTACCTCTTTGGGTCGCTGTGGAAATCCACAAGACAATGCCTGGCATGTTGTGAATGCTTCACAGCTGGTGCCATTACCTGCTCATCAGCCTGAACTCCTTTGCTCCCTTCCTCCTTTCCAAAGGAAGGTCCCTAGGCTGGGTGCAAGCTTTCACCCTCTGTCCTGCATTTCTGAGAAAGCCAGCCCTGCAGCAAACTGCCCTGGGACTTCCCCAGGTGCAGGACACAGTTGCTGTTCTTCAAGGGCCACTTACCACCTAGCCACTCTGATTCAATTTCCAACCCCTTCCCATCTCAACCAGCATCTATTTATTTAACAACCCCTTAACAGTGATTTCTATGTGCAAGGTACTCCTAAGATCTTTATTTGTATTGCCACTTAGCCCTTATGATCACTCTATAGTAACCCATTTTATAGATGAGAAAACTGAGGCATGGTTAAATAATTAGCAAGTGGTAGAGTCCACATTCTAAGTTCAGCACTTTGGCTCCAAATTCCATGCTCTTAATACATTTCCTGTCTATGGGACCAAGGGCATTTAATGAGCATCCACCCAGGCTTTGCACTAGGCCCTTAACAAATGTCTTGCCAGCCTCACTTTCTGATTTAAGGCAGATGAAAAAATAAAGGAAGGCTAATGCTATCTTTTTTTCTCACTCACTGCAATCTCCTGAGGCAGGAATCTTTATACTCTTAGGCCCATCTTACAAATGTGCAAAATGAGGCTAGGAAGAGGGGGCCAGGGTATTTATATATCGATCCCAGCAGTCATTGGTTAAGGACTATCCAGGGGCAGGTTAAGTTCCAAAACATCCAGTCTGTCCTGTGCAAGGCGCAGCAACCTTCCAGGGCTTTGAAGAAAGCCCCCAGATAAAGAGAAGCAGGCATCTGGGCAACTGGAAGCGCTGTGCACACCTAAGAGGTAAGGCTGGAGCCACACCCCAGCCCTGACAGATCTGCTACGCCGAGCCTGGCATGTGGGAGAGGTGCCACAGGCGTGTGTTTCGTTTTCATAAACATGCATTGCAAGAATGAATGAGTGCATGAGTCATGTCTTGGCTCAATGTTTTCTACTGACCAACATTTATACTCCTCCAGGAAGACTTTAGTACTGTTTTTCTTTGGTTTCCTCTGCCCTTTGGCCCTGTATCCCTCATTGTGCATTGAATGTTCCACTGGACTGTGAGCTCCTTAAGGAGGGACCTATGGTTTTACCCTTCTCTGTATCCAGAGAGCCCAGCCGGAGCCTGGCGTTCAGTAGAGGTTTATTGACTACATGGATTCATGGCACATGGGACAGAAATCCTCATATAAAGGTTTTGAGGACCTCTCTGGAAAATACCCAGAAAAAAGCTGATGGGCCCACTGGTAAGCCTCAGAACTACCTTGGAGTTAAAAAGTCACCACTTAGCCTGTAATCCCAGCACTTTGGGAGGCCGAGGCAGGCAGATCACCCGAGGTCGGGAGTTCAAGACCAGCCTAACCAACACGGAGAAACCCCGTCTCTACTAAAAATACAAAACTAGCTGGGTGTGGTAGCGCATGCCTGTAATCCCAGCTACTCAGGAGGCTGAGGCAGGAGAATAGCTTGAACCCAGGAGGCGGAGGTCGTGGTGAGCCGAGATCGCGCCATCACACTCTAGCCTGGGCAACAAAAGCGAAACTCCTTCTCAAAAAGAAAAAAGAAAAAAAGTCACTGTTTATGTGGAACCTTCTTTCTGAAGTTTTTAGCACTTGGCACAGGTTCTGACACATGGTGAACATGGGCTCACCAAGTTTGTTTCACACACAATCCCCATTCAATCCTTTTGGGACTCTGCAAGTTCAACAGCATTTCAGCCATTTTTTTTAAATTTTATTTTTAATTATTATGGATACTATAGCCATTCTAACATAAGGAAATGGAGGCTCAGCAATGCTAAGATTTTTTCCTAAAGTCATATAGCTAAGGAACAGTAGGCTCCAACCCAGGGATCATGGGGCAGGTCAGTCAGACTTTGCCATCTTTCCTCCTAAAGGTCCATGCCGACCTTTCTTAGAACCTCTGCATGCTCAGTCTCCTGGAGGGGGTCACTGAAACCAACAGTGGAAAGTGTGGGAAGGCAGGGCAGGGCATGCCCAGACAATGGGAGCAGGCAGTCCAGCAGCGAAGTGGGTGGGGCTGACCCTCAGTTTGGGGATGCCCAGCCTCAGACTTGAAACAGCACCCATGGGGTCTGGGTGTGGGGTGGGCCAGCACTGCCCCCCAGGACAAAATCTTTCTTATCAGCCCTGGGGTTACTGATGGGACTGGAAGGGATTGGTATCGAGGGAGACTCTTAAATTCAGACTTTGGTCCCAGGTGGGCCACTGTCCATGTTCCCGGGCTCCTAAGTGGGCTGAGAGTTTACTAACTGCTTGAGTCTGGTTAGGCTGCTGCTAGATCCCAAATGTAGAAAAACAAATGACTTCTGGAAACCTTGTGTATTTTTCTGTTTGTTTGTTTGTTTGTTTGCTTTTAAGCACAGAGTCTAAGGCAAAAGGCATGCCCTTGCCAGCTTTCAGCATGAACTGCCAACATCAGCCTGTTTCTAGGCCCCGGCCCAGGCCATGTGGGCTTCCTTGCTCTCCTTGCATATGCTTTTCTCTTCCTTTAAAGCCACCAAAGGCAGAGACCCGTGTCCCTGAGATGCTATCAGAATGCCAGACATGGGCTGCCAGTAGAGGAACATCAACAGCTAGCTCAGAGACATCAGGACAGGTGGGATGGACAACCTTGCCCGGGAGCTGCCCTCCAAAGACTGCCAAAGACTATCAGCCCATCTTCTCACTGCGCCTTTCAGCATTATTGATCTTTTCCAGATCCCTCTATTTCAGGAACATACATCGTTATAGTCCTCTCATGAGATTTACTTTAGAAAACTCAAGAAATATTACTTCCCTGGTAGACATGCCCCCAAATATCAAAAATGTTGCTCCTTCTCACTTCATGTCCTGTTTGTGTTCCTTTCATTCATGTGTTCAACTGGCGGATATTTACCAAGCACTGGGTGTGCGGCAGGCCTGAGGCTAAGTGGTGGAGACGGGGAGTAAGTCAGTATCCACCTCTTAAGAAAGTCGCAGTTTAGTGGGAAGAAAGAATTAAACCAGTAACTTGAATGCACTGAAATATGTTCTAAAAGTGGTTGTCACAAGGTGCTATGAAAATACAGCGCAGGATGTGACAACCTCTGCAGGGGATTCAGGGCAAGTTTTACAGAATGTTATTTGCATTTGTCTCAATGGATGGATGAAGGGGCTTTCCTAGGAGGATAAAGGGGGCATTAAAAAACCATCACAGGTAGAAAAACAGAATGCATAAAGGCTAGAAGCATGAATGTGCATGGCATGCTTGAGAAGGAGTAACAGATATGGGCTATGGCTGAGTGTAGGGATACAAATTCAATTTGGGAGAGGAGGTTGGATAAGTGAGTGGTAGAGAGATTGTGAGGGCCTTAGAAGATGGACCAAAAAACATTAGGAAGTCATAAGGAAGCTTTGTTTGGATTCCTCCCACCTAAAAGTCTCCAAGACATGAACTGAAATGTCAGGAAGAACTATTCATTAATTTCTTAATTAAAAACTCTACTGTAGCAGCAGAAGGAACTGGCCCACTCTAGAAACCTAAGGAGGTGAGGTTTTTGTTTTATGTTGTTTCCCCCCAAATAACACAAGTCATGGGCTCCTCACTAAGCTCCAAGTCTCAATCATGGCCTCACTAGGTCTCTAACAAGGGCCCTGGCCCATTGCTCGAGACAGCATCCAGGACAGGGATAGGTATAATTAGAGGTGGTACCGACAGGCGGGGTCTGGTCCTCTGCCCCAATTCTTGATCCCTTCCTGACTACATCCTGGCTTTCCCTGGCACCGTAATGGGTTCCTCACTTCCCCTGAACATTCTGAGTTAAAGTAGCCAGGCCTGATGCTCTCACCATGGAAACGACTCATAGACCACCCAGGTGAGAGGCTGGGCTGGCCCAGCCAGGGAGCAGGGTCTGACATGCTGTTAGGGACCAGTCTGAAGACAACTCAGCACACAGACTCAGCTCTGCAGTATCAGGCAAAGTTGATCTCCAGGTTCAGAACTGGGGTTATCATCTTTCCTGAATATTCATTCACTCATTCAGCAAAAATGTGGATGACACAGTGCCAGGCACCCATCCTTAAGTAAGGTTCAGGCCCTGTCAACCTGGGCCTTGTGAGGTCCCACAGTTGGAACGTTGGGCACGGCTGGTGTCCCCATGCCTCTATGACAAGTTTACAATGCTGCTGGCCCAAGAGAGCCACAGAGGACAGCCTGGTGATTGGTGATGAAGTGATCGTGTTCAACCAGGAGCAGAGGAGCCAAGAGGAAACAGGAAGAAGGAAAGGGGACAGGTGGCCTTGGCCTGCTTCAGTGCCCACTGTGTGGCAGGGCCTGTGCTTCGTCTGCATCAGCTCATTTAATCTGCATATGTAGCAGTGCCTGTGCTAGGGGCTTCACCCACATTTGCTCATTTAGTCTTCACAATGATCCCATGAGATGGGGAAACTGAGACCCAGAGCCTATAAGGATGGTGAGGAGGCAACGTCAGGGACCTCAGGGAGCTTTAGGTGTTCCTGCATGAGGCAAGGGCCAATTGATGTGTGGCAAATAGAAGTGGCCACTGCACTTGAAGGGGAGGTGAATGAACCTAAAAAACCGCTTTCAACAAGGTATCTCCCTGCAGAGCGGAGGTAATGATGCAAAGAAAAGAGAGAAGGAAGGAGGCCCATTGGGAGAAAGACCAGCAGGACAGAAACAGGCAGCAGAGCCGAAATGAAGAAAGGCAACCTCACTCTGGATGAAGGAAGATGGCACGAAGGATGGAGAGCAGGCTCTGAAACGCTGGGGAAACAGGAGGGGAAAGCTAGACCTGTAGGCAAAGCACGCTGACCATGACCACGATGCAAATGTCAACCAATTAAAAAGAGACTCTCAGAACCAGTGGGCACAAGGACAGCTGCTCCTGGCTACTGCTAAGTGGTGGAGATGGGGAGGGGAGAGGGAGGGGGGACACAGCCAGGTGGGAGAGGTGCCATTTTCCTGGGGTACAGCTGAGCCTTACCCAGCAACAACCACTTCCCTCTGTTGCTGATCCCCATGGGGCTGAACAGTCCCACAGAGTTAGAGAGAAAAGTCTTTAAAGTCTGGGCAGGAAACCGAGGAACTCGGATAGCTGTGTGATACATTCATTGCTTTTTTCTCACCGAATTTGAAAGAGCAAAGAACTGGCACGACAGCGGCTGGGTCTGTCAGTGGTGTTCGCAAACAGTGTTTGGCTTTCTCGATTCTGGCCTGGGATCCACAAGAGATGGATCAAGAAGGGCAACATTTCGAGAGGTGAGGAAGAGAGAGTTTGCTTAGAGATTAAATGATGTCATCAGCAGTGGGGGGAGGAGAAATGCATGAAATGGGTTACTATGGAGAGCTGCAGGGACGATGGAGAAAGAATTCACGTGTGGGAGGTACCGATGAATCAGACGAGGAAACTATCCAGATGGGAGCTGAAAACAAAACTTCCCTCCTCAAAAGTCTACATAGCAACACGGACAGCTTGGTAACAAACAAAGAAAATGGAAGCCAAGCGTGGGGATGATCTCATGGCAATTGCAAAGATTTGCACGCGGGACTCCAGTCTGGGGCAATAGTGTGGTTGGGGGCAGTAGGGATTAACACCACCTAATCTAAGGGTGAAAGTGTTTGGTGAGGTCAAAAGGGAAGAAGAACAGAGGTGAGAGCTCTGGATCTCTAATCTGCAGTTGATGCTCTGACCAGATGGAGGGAGAGAGAGGCTGTATTTCTGGCCCGCACTGCAGCATCAGTGGGGAGGAAAATAGGGAGGGTCTTGGCTGCCAAAGGAAAGGCTTTCATTCCAGTCAAAGCAGGGTGCTGGACAACTTGCTGAGCTAACAACTTCCTCTCCCAGTGGCTGGAGAGAATGATGCCATAGTTCTCTCCCCTGTGCATCTCGGGGGTCTCTGAGAGTCAGAGGAAACCTAGGAGTCTTTTCCTGTGAACAAATGCACCTCCATGGCAAATGTGTGCACACACACACATATCTACATACACAGACTCCCTTTTGCCTTTTTCGGGGTATTTAGGAGGTCTCCAGAGACCACCCATGGTTCTCCTAGGACTCTGAAGGCAGGCTCTATTCAAAGCCTTTTGGTATTCTGGGCTTATCAACTCCTATCACCCACAAAGAAAAGAAGTGGAATGTTGGGAACTGTAAGGGAAATGCCCGTGTCTTTTCACAGTGCCTGCTTGAGAGAGAAGGGGAGGCCAGGTATTCACAGAGCCTGGGTTTTAGTAGACAGATATCAAAGAGTGTATGGGAAAGAAATCTGTGGATTGTAGGCTTTGGGAGGAGATTCTCAAAATCAAAATTCTGCTTGTATAACCAGTGATGATCCAAAGCAGGAAGAAAAAGGGAGGAAACCCAGAATAACTAGGACCTGGAGAACTCTTGAGGACTTTTATTTTTTGAGACAGGGTTCACTGTTGCCTAAGCTGGAGTGCGATGGCACCATCTCAGCTCACTGCAACTTCCACCTCCCTGGTTCAAGTGATTCTCATGCCTCAGCCTCCCAAGTAGCTGGGACTACAGGCGCCCACCTGCCACCATGCCCAGATAATTGTTTTTGTATTTTTAGTAGAGACAGGGTTTCATCACGTTGGCCAGGCTGTTCTTGAACTCCTGGGCTCAAGTGATCCACCTGCTTCAGCCTCCCAAAGTGCTGGGATCACAGGCATGAGGCACCACACCTGGCCCACAACGGCTTATATTTTTAAAAGGGCAGAGAAAGAAAATAGAAAGGAGATTCAAAATTGCAGTTGATTGGGCTCTGTTAGAACAGTTAAAAAGATGAGCAAGAAGGGGCTGCTGGCTGGGGCCAATGGCATACTGTATGAGATGCCGGAGAGAAAGTGCAGCCCCTCAGCTTCCATTCAGCCGCTTGCATCCATGCCTGGGAGACTAATGTGCGATTTGAAGGGAAGAGGAAGGAAATTAACATTTATTAAATAACTGCAATGTTCCCTCACTGAAGTGCTCCACATATTATAGGCATTATTTTATCTTCAAAACAACCCTGAGAGGAGCTTTTGGTATTTGCATTTTATAGATGAGAAAACTGGGATGTTAAGCAACGTGTTCAAGATTGCACACTTAATAAGTAGCAGAGGCTTGATTCAAATCTGTATATGTCTTTTTCCAAAGCATGTTCCTTCTGTGTCCACTACCTCCCTGTCTAAATCTTAGAGGTCCTAGGATAAACCCATGCTCTGGGCATTACTACCTTGGCTAGCTCTGCCTGAGCTCACTGGGTAGCTGGTGAAATACAGGAAAGGGCTAAATAGTCACCATAGGAAATATTGGCTGTGAGGCAGCAAGCACTTTCTAAGCACTTTTCACTAATTCACTTACTCCTCCCAACAAGCTTATAGGAAAGAGCCTTTAATCCCCACTCTTTTAAAGATGAGAAAACCAAATTCAGAGGCTTTATGGTAAGTCACCAGCTCATAAGTGGCAGAACCAGGATATGAACTCAGGCAGTCGGGCTTCAGCTATGGGCAATTAACTACTCTGCTAAAAATGAACACATACACAGTGCCTGACTGATCCCAAGAAGCTCCAGTTTCCCAGCCCAGGTGACCACAACACAGGACATTGGGTTATCACTGAACTAATAGGAAGTTTTGATATGGAGAAGAAAAGGTTGGAAAACCAGACGGACGCATGGGATTTTAACCCAATGAGAGGAAAATGATTATTTATACTACAGACAATGGGACTTAACTCAAGCACAGGCAAGATTTCTTAAGAGCGGAAGAACAATGTCCCAGGCACATGAAAACAGCATGTACAAGTATCCTGAAAATGGACAGAGGGAGGTGCTTAAGAGAAGCTGAAGGAAGCCTTTGCAGCCAGGGCAGAGGATAGCAGGTGCACAGGAGTGAGAGGGAGCTGGAGCTGAAAGGAAGGTGGAGCCAACCCTAAAGAAAGGGCCTGATATGGACAAACATGCTCCCCCAAAATTCATCTGTTGAAAGTCTACTCTTGCAATGTGATAGTAATAGAAGGTGGGACCTTTGAGAGGTAGTTAGAATTCATGAGGTCATGAATGGGATTAGTGTCCTTATAAGAGTCATGAGAGAGCTTCTTCTCTCTCTCTTCCTCTCTCCATCATGTGAAGATATGAGAAGGTGCTTTCTGCAACAGGGAAGAGGACCCTCACCACACCCTGACTATGCTGGCACCCTGATCACAGAACCTCCAGTACTTGGAGAAACAGATGTCTGTTGTTAAGCCACCCAGGCTATTGAAGTTTGTTATAGTAGCCCAAAGTAAGGCCCTGAAAGCCATCTTAAAGAGGTTCACCTTTTTTCAAAGAGCAAGGATCAAGATTGAAAAGGGGTGGGTTTTGAGTGCCTGTGTCAAAAAATGGTGATTCTTCAGCCCAGCATAGTTTTTTATCAGAACAAGTCAATAAATACATCACATTTCTTTAACAGGCTAGGGCTGCAGGTCAGGAACACATGTAAACAACAACAACAGCAAGAATGACTACAAACAGTAACGATATAAAACTTTGAGAGTCAGTGCAGTATAATGGTTAAATGGACAGATTTTGAGGGCTTCACTAACAGGATTTAAATCCCAACCCCACTTACAACATATGCACTTGGGCAATTTGTTCTACCTCACTGGGTGTATGATTTATGTTATAAATTAGGAACAATAATAGAACAACTCACAGAGTTGTTAAAGAGTTAATGCTGGTAAAGCTTTTAGAAGAGTACCTGGCAGGTACTGAATACTCAATAGGTGCTAGCTCTTAGTATTGCAATTAACATTTATCGAGCGCTTACTATGTGTTAAGTATATAGCAATAAAGATTTTACATGCATTATCCAATTTAATGACTGTGGTGGTTATATACACAGGTTTTAAAAATATTTTTATCTTCAAAAATGAAGCTTTATTTCTATTTAATTGAGTGTGGGCTGGATTTAGTTGCCGGCTCCTAAAAAATAGAATATGGCAGCAGTGGAAGTGATGATGTGTCACTTCTGAGACTAAACCATAAAAACCATTCCAGCTTGGACACTCTCTCTTGGATCACTCACTATGGAGGAAGCCAACTGCCATGTCATGAGAAAAGATCCACACAGACCATCCAGGCCCAGTCAAACCTTCTGATGACTGCAGCCCTAACCAGCATCTTTACTACAACCTCATGATCCAAACCCACCCAGCTAAGACACTCCTGGATTCCTGACACTCAAAATTGTGTGCAGTAACATGCCTTTGTTGCTTTAACCTGTTAAGACTGGTATAATTTGTTACATGGCAATAGATAGTTAATGCAATGATCATTAGACAAAGTGTTCCTTCACATCCTTGAGGAAGGTTGCAAACTCAAAATGTGAGTAATCAAGGACTGTGGCAAACCAGAGAATGTATGCCCTGTCTAACGAAGGTGTCTTTCTTTATTCTGGCTGCTGCAACAGAATACCATGGACTGAGTGACTTAAGAACAACAGAAATTTATTTCTCACAGTTCTGAAGGCTGGGGAGTTCTAGATCAAGATGCCAGCAGATCCAGTGTCTGGTGAGGGCACTCTTCCTGGCTCATCAACCACTGTCTTCTTGCTGTGTCCTCACATGGCAAAACGGGCAAAGGAGCTCTCTAGGGTTCCTTTCACTTTGTTTCCATTCTTAAATATGCTTCTCACTCCCAGCTTTGATGTCACCAGGAAAATCTGTGCTGTCCCCAGGTTAATCTTGCCTCGACTCTAATTGGCTGGATGGTGATGGAGTAGGTGTCTAGCTCTTGTTCCATTTCCTGCCAATCTCTTTCTACTGGGACCGTGCCATGAGTATGCACCACTGAGTTACTGATCTAAAGAGTGTTAAATTTTCCCAACTGTGAAAATTGGTTCTAGTGCCAGGAGTGGGGCTAAGTGCCCACATCTTCAACGGCTGAAGGTCGGCCTGGGCAGGAACGTAGGCAGTGCTTGGATACGGGACACAGGAGGGCAGTAGTGAGACGAGACCAGGGGAAGACTGGATTCCAATCATGGCGGACACAAAACGCCAGGCTAGAGTCTCTCAAAGGGTCTCCATCTGACCCACTGCAGGTCCCCAAACCCCATTCCGTCAGGAAAAAGGATGCTTCTGGATCCTTTGCAAACCCAGAAGAGAATCAGGAAATCATGATATGTTCAACCTCAGACATTCCAGGTCTGAGAGCTCAGAGTACAGAAAATTTATCTCCTTTCCTAAATGGGGAATGAACAAATCAACACACAAACTTATGATCAACCTCCTGGAGGTAGCCAGTAAATGTGATCCTTCACAAGGACTTAGGCTATTGTGTGACTTCAGCTCCGATGAGCTCACTGCAAGATTTGGTGCTGGGCAGCATGGTTGAGCTGGCCTGTTCCCAGCACTCGGTCCTAGAGGCTCAGGTCTTGGCCCCACTGCCCTGCCTCCTGTAACGCATGCAGATGCTGAGGGGGCCATTCCAAGTACCCCTTTGACATCCTGAGCATACACTCATCTTCTAGGAACAAGGATACTGGGATTCCTCTACTAGGGAATAGCCCCTTCTCTTGCTCTGATCAAACATTTCACTTTCGCATATTTAATATTATCATTCAAAGTCATAAATGAGAAGGGCCAGGTTGCTGTGTATACGGTACACAATGCACATTCAGCAAACTTTTACTTAGAACCTTAGATTGCCTGTGTGCCAGGCTCTGTTCTAAACATTAAAGAGACACAGTCCCTTGTCTCAAAGAGTTCCTAGCCAAAGGGAAGGCAGATACAACAATAGATCCATAAGCTCCGTTCTAAATGGTGAGTGCTACCATAGAGGTGTGTACAGATAGCTAAGGAAATTCCCAACAACTAACTCTTGTTGAGAGTAAGGAAGGGCTTTACAGAAGCACCAGCATTTTGGCTGGGCCTTAAGGAATAAAGAAAAGTTTGCCAAGTGGACAAAGGTGAGACAAATCCTTCTAGTTAGAGGAATAGTATGTACCAAAGCAAGAAGAGATGAAGTAGGCTTACATATTATTAGGTGAATTCAAGATAATCACAGATGGCTGGCACAGAATTCTTCACATAGAGGCAGAAAGGCTAGAAAGCAAATAGGCACCAGAAGAATCATGCAATCATGGTTTATTTTCTGTCACCTTGGGAACGCTACCCTTCAGAGTGTTTATAGAACAGAGATTGTCTTAAACGATCCAGCCTGGTGGAATTAGATTTCTTTCCTCTTCATTTATGAAATGTAAGCAACCCATCCAATATTCTCAGAAAAAATAACTGTTGTCATTGTGGGCGTAGACATGTTTTAATCCATGATGACAGCTTGTCTTCAATCATAAGCTGCTTTTATCTTATTGAACCAGGCTTTGATGGTGGGTGGCTTCCTCTGATCTGCTGCCATGCTGGGCAGAACTTTTCAGCAACAAAAAGCAAAATGATGAGCTTCTTCTGTCAAGGTGTCCATAGGCCTCTGCTCAGGGCATGGAGTTATGTGACACTGAGGACATCAGCCACAGCTCTTGGAGAGAAGGATTGCACATGGCATGGCTTTCTGTCCTCAAACTTCATTATCTCAAGGCATAAGTCCTCTTTTTCATGGATAGAGCCAGTGTCCCAAAAACTCTTTAAGGAACTATAAATCCCAGTCATTTTCCAAACCTAAAGTGTGGCATTTTAATGCACCTGACTTGCAGCTGCGGGTAAGAACAGCGTCTGCAGGAGGGAAATAGGAAGATATAAAAATACAAATGGCTTCTTGTAGTGCTGTTGGCATCTCACAAGGAGCCTCAGGTGTCCCCACGGGCCCCAGAGATGGTGTAATGCTTGTTTCTCTTTGGAGTTAGCACAGCTCTAGAAAGTGGGTGCTTCTTTCTTCTCTGCCCCAGGCATTCCCCTGAGGAAAGTGAGCCTCAGAACTGGGAAAGAAAAGTGATCCTTTAGAAAGAATCATGCTCTCCCCAGGGCAGAAGGAATGACACTCCAACATGGTGTGGAGGAGATGATAGGACACAGACAGGGAACAAATCAGGGGCCTGTACAGCGGAGGAGTATGCAGAGAGCTAAGCAATACCTGTAACCAAACACTTGACCTTGAACTTGCGGCATCCTTCTCAAAGCCTCCCACAGGAAGGGCCTTCCACAGTTAGTTTATCCAACCCTTCAGCACTGTGTGAATCCTCCACGTCACATTTCTGATATGGGGTCCATGCCCTGCTTGATTATCTCCTGGCATGGGGAACTCACTACCTTACAAAGCAGCTAATTCTCCTGTTGAATGGCTGTGGGTGAGAGAAAAGTCTTTCTCAAGTATGCAAGAAATCTACTCTGCAGTCACATCCACCCACTGGTTCCAAGTTTTTGCCCAGGGGAACTCTGCTACCAGCCAGTCCTGATTTGTGGAGCTGCTTTGGGCATCCCAAGTCTTCCCTTCTGGAAACTGAATACTGTACTTCTAGATCCTTTAACCATCCTCATGTGTCATTCTTTGTCTCTGAGAGGTCAGATCACATTTTCTTCCCTCTGGAACTTCTCCTTCTGAAAGTCCCCAAGGGGTCTTAGTCCAGGGCTATACTCTCTCCTCCCCTGTTATTCTGCCATGGGAGAGAGAGGCTTTGATCCAAGCCAGTGCCCACCACCTGGGGAGGACAAGTTGCTTGGCAGACAGTAGCCTTGCCTCACCCTCATCTGTGCTATGAACTCTGCTAACTGCTGTGCCAACTCTCCCCCTGGCCAGGTACAGGAGAGAGTGCTGACGGTCTGTGGGCTGTAGGACACAGTGCTCCATGATGCTGCAGAAGAGGGTGAGGTTGCTCCTTGTCCTTCAGTTTAATTGCTGTGGATGGTAAAGAGGAAACCCAGCCCTGCTGCCAGCAGCTGTAACTGCTCCCCCTTAGATGGTCAGAGGATCCCTGTCCTCAATTCCTGGCCCCTATTCCAGAGGAGTCATGTGCAGTGGGCAGGATCCAGGCAGCCTGGCTCTTCTGAGGGAACTGTGCCCAGAGATACCAGGCAAATGATGAGCGAATGCCCCGCCACTTGCTGGCAGCAGGAGGAGAGCATTCCCATGTCTCATGGGCTCCCCATGAAATGGGCTTTCTCTTCCGTAAAGGAGTGAGTGTCTAGGGGAGTTCATGCGTGCACGGCATGGAGCCAATTATCGCTGCTCCAGGAAATGGGGATGGCATTGATCACTGAATTCCCCAGGGGAGCCCTGGGCTTCAGGGCCAATGCCTCTGCCTCACCATCCATCTGTGAATAGGGGTAAGACAAGCGGGTATATTAGTTGGATTCAACTTCGGCTGCTTTTATTCTCTCACCCTCCCTAGGGAAAGCAAATGCCCATGAAATTTAGAAAGGCAAGAGGAGCAGGAGCAGGAGCTGAAGCACTCAAAGGCTGATGTAAGCCCTGGCCCGGAAGGAGTTAAGGATCAAACAGCGCCCAGGGAGTGGGCCAAACATTCCGTGTTATAGAAGTAAGGAGAGTCACGTGGGAGGAAAATGTCTGAGTGTATCTGAACCACGGCTCCATCCAAACCTAAGCCCTCCATCCCACCCTGCGTTCTGGAATTCCTCTCAAGCTTTACTGCCCACAACCATATTCTCATTCAAATGGGACTCTATCTGTCTCAACTCTCATTTCAACCTAACTCTGACTTCATCTCAACCTTAACATCCTTTTGACCTCAACCTTCATCCCGGCTCCAGCCCTGCACAGACCCTGACCATACCTTGGCGACTCCATCAGCTATGATTTCACCATCACCTGGCCTCAACTTGAACATGCCCCAGCCACACCTAACCCAGACCTCAGCAGACCTGGACTCCACTCCCAGCCCATGGCCACCCAGGCCAATCATGTTTCCTAGAGCAGAGCATGAAAGGGGTCCCGCCTGTCATGGGGGAACAGATGAAGCAACAGAGCTGCTTTGCTGTGCTCTGTGTTTCTCCTTCCTATTCTCCCACATAACTGTATGTCAGGTGGCCAGACACCTTCCTGTACCTTAGAGAAGTCAGACTCAGTTACCTGACACTTCTGTGCCTTGAGCCCCGGCCATGGCAACCTGAGTCAATGGCCTCCACTCTTATTTCTCTCCACTCTGTGCTGGGTAATGGGAGGCAGTGTGGGGTGTGGGTGGTCAGGGCAAGGTGGATACAGGAGACCAGCTCCTCTTCCCTCCCTTAGTTTTAGATTTCTAGGCTATGAAGGAGACTCATGAGAAAACCACTGCATCACTGTTAAAAATCATTTAGTTTTATTCCCACTACACTTATATTGTTTTTAAGACAAAATTAAGACTATGGTTATCTCCTCCACAGAGACTAGTTAAAATAATCCTTTTCAAAGTGAATTTGAAGTGGCTAGACTTTGGAAGGAGTGAGATGGAGGTGGAAGGGTGTCGCAGATTTTCACTGACTTGGAGGAGGAGGGTACTTGTGCACATGAATCTGGGGTTCAAGGTCTCTTCTTCCATGGGCTTTTGGATTTAGAGCAAAGAGAACCACATAGAAGCAAGAGGGCTCTTTATCAGGGGCAAGTCTCAGAACACAGGAAAGGATCACATTTTCTCCTTAGGAAAGTTAGAGAGACGCGCCGAATGCAGACCACAAGTGGGGGCCCTCTGAGGGTGCCTTTTGTCCAATCTGCAAGCTGGGAGATATCTTTTCAATGCCTAGAGGCTATCAGATGGAACAGAGCAAGTTCACATTTCCTGAGAGTGAGAAAAGTCAAGATTACTCATGCAGCGATGGGTAAGAGTTCTACGTGGCAAGGAGGACATATGGGTGTGTGATCCTTCCATGCTATGCCTATATTCTGCATGTCTTTCTTGCTGCAGGCAGCCTTACTGCTGCACTAGTCCTAATTTGATTTTTAGCACCTTCAACATGGTCCTCTACAACAAGGAAGGTGTCGGCAGTCCTGCTGGACCAGAAGCCTCACATCTCATCTCACGGAGGTTCATAGCAGAGAGACTGGAGAGTCCTAAACAGCTACATGAGGATAAACATTCCCCCACAGTGTATCTCCCTATTGTGATTTTCTCCTTGTGAACTGTGTAACTTATATCATCATCTTAATAAAAATATATCTGTGAGAGCAATTGTATGTCGTTGAATTTTAAAATAATAGCCATATTTTCCAAGCACCTACTATGGGCTAAGCATATAGCCTGGGTTAGTGGCTGCCAGGGCTGTTGTAGACAACCCTCCCTTGGTAGGTAGGAGGATAATCATCATAGTGTCTGCAGTTTCTACAAGATAAGAGTCTGTTGTAATGACTCAGCTCAGCTATTTATTGTACCTTTTCTGGTTTTCCACCTTGGCACCTGGTGACAACTATCAAATTACAGTTAAAGGTTGAAATATTCTGTCTCCATAGGGCTAACTTTTTATACTAAATGAACTGAAAGCTGGTAAGTATCACAAAACGCTGATATTTCCTGCCCCCTGTCTATCTCCAAAGTCGCTTGCAGAAATGGTTCAACATTTATGTACTATTTCAGCCATGTTGAAAGGAAGGGATGGTTCCCAGTTGCCATTGCAGTACAGTAAAGGCAAAGTTGAACACCAGGGACCCAGAGGGTTAAAATGCCATATAAGTCGGGGCAGTATACCAAAATAATTTCAAAATGTGGCCAAAGCCATATTCTGGAATCACAGTCATCAAAACAAATATGATAATCAGAATACATGGGAGATGCCTGAGATAAAAGCCAGCAGAACAGAAAGGACATGGGAATTATCAAAGTCACATATAGTGCAGGGTCATGTCCTTGGCCAGTGGATGTTCCCATCCCTGCCCTTTTGGAAGAAAGCCCAAGGCCTTGCCCCATAGGTGTGGGTCTTCAGGTTCTTTGCAGGAGGGTGAGGCCAGGAGGAATATTATCCCTGGAGGGTTTGCACTGAGGTGAGGGTCTCGGGGCCAGGCTGGACCAGGAGGAGGCCTTCCTTAGGACAGCTTAGAATAGCCTAAGTGGAGAAAGAACCTACTCAGTTCAGGGAGGAAGCAAGCTCATTGCCAAAGTACTGAGCCTAATGGATTTAAACCAGCAGATTGCCAAGCCCAGGACTTGGGAACAAGCTGGGATTTTACACGTCATAGGCAGAGACAATGTGTTCAGGCCAAGGCCGTAAAGGGGAGGAGTGCCTGAGGATGGCTGTGGATGGCAGGGGCTGGTTTTAAAGGTTGGTGTGTCCAGCTGACAGTCATCCTTCTTTGCAATCGTGTGGCTTTCTGACAGACCAGGCAAAGGGCTGGTGCTGAATCGCTGAAAGCACCCTGCAATCAGATTAGCAAACATTCCCTTGAGGAAACAGACCAGGCCACTTCTGCAATGAAGAGGCAATTAGGGAAGCTGCCTTCCCCTGAGAGAGCCACCACCGCTGAGACACAGCCTGTGCCACTTCAGCACACACGTCTCTGTTCTGCAGAGCCAGAGATAAATAGCAAAGGCCACTGGGCTTCGGCCCCATTTATTATTATTCAGAAATAGCACTGCGGAGTGTTCTCAAAGTCAGCTGCATGATGTAGCCAGCCAATGCTGCCAGATGATTTAGGGGACAGGAGAGGAGATATTCCCAGTAACCGTGTTATCCCAGACAGTCAGGAGGCACTGCAGGACAAGGGAGGTGCATAACTTTATTTGGCCACTGAACTTAATAAACCTAAAAGGAGGGCAAAGAAGAAGAGGGAGCATGGCCAAACAAAGGTTTGGAAAGCTAAAGGAAAAGGGACCAGATCCCCTGGGATTACGAGCAGCAGGAGTAAAGAGCGGCAAGCCATGGCTGCTCCATAGAAGAGAGGGAGGGAGGCCAGGGCAGAGCTCCCAGCTGCCTGTTGGATGCACCGAGTGGAGGCCCCACCCGCAGTCATTCACTCCTTGAAGCAGTGTGTCCTGAGCACCCTATAAGAAACATTGTGTCTAAGATGTAGCCCTCTCCCTGAGGAGTTTACAATAGAGCTGCCCAGAGAGAGAAATTATACAAAACAGTAATCAGAAAACCATACATTAAAAAGTATATACTACTGGCCAGGCATGGTGGCTCACGCCTATAATCCAAGCACTTTGGGAGGCCAAGGCGGGCGGATCACTTGAGGTCAGGAGTTTGAACCAGCCTGGTCAACTTGGTGAAACTCCATTTCTACTAATAAATACAAAAATTAGCCGGGTTTGGGGTCGGGCGCCTGTAATCCCAGCTACTTGGGAGGCTGAGGCAGGAAAATTGCTTGTCAGGAGGCAGAGGCTGCAGGGAGCCAAGATCGTGGCACAGCACTCCAGCCTGAGTGACAGAGCAAGACTTCATCTCAAAAAAAAAAAAAAAAAAAAAAAAAAAGGAATATACCGCCATGTGGCCTGGGGGAATGTTCCTCTCAATGAACAGATCAGAGAGCACCCAAGATTTATGCAGAGAAGATTCTGGAAGAAGGTGAGTCGGGCAGAGGAGGCATATGCACACCAAGTCGCATTCCTGCCTTCCAAGAGTCGCCGTCTCTTTGGGGTCACCTGTTGTGACTCCTACTCTCCCATTTAAACAAATGTTTCTTATATAAAGGAAAAGAGGCTGCCCCCTCAGTCTCTGTGGGGAACTGGCAAGGCACGCACACCTGCATCGTAGGCAGGAGAGAAGGTCTATTTTTGCTATGACCCAGTGCTGATCTGACATGCTAACAGCCCCTACTGGGCCCAAGTCAGTTTCCATGGCGTCTGGAGCCTCCACCCTCACCCCTGACCATAAGTTCCTTGAAGACACAGGATGAGTATATATGGCACAGGGCCAGGGTCAGAGCAGTGCTCTGCAAAGGAACCACTTGATTTGGGTCAGTGAAAAACTACATTCCTAGGCTGTTCTCAAGGCTGACACGTGAGCCCAGATGATCAGGCTCCAAAAGGCAAAACAGCAGCAACTCACAGACACATGTGTGCGTCCTAATCACCAACTCCTCCAACTTTGACGTGGTGGTGAGGCATTGAGGTGTCACGATGTATTTTTCAAGGGAATGTGTCTTTAATTAAAAACAGCCCTGGTACCACAGGCTAGAGGTGAAACCAGCATTTCCTTCCAAATGCTACCAACAGATGCCACTCCCTGCTGAGGCGTGGGAGGCTGGTGGCTGGTGGCTTTCTGCCCACCTGCTTCTAGCTACTGGCTCATGGGGGCAGCCAGGATGCTCTTCTCCCCGGCTCCCTGCTCAGGGTCAGCAGCTCAAATCCTGGGAAGGAAACTCAGTCAGTGTCTGGGTTCCTAGTGCGTGAACTCCCTAAAGGCAGTCTGTATCCCTGTCCTCCCAGAGGGCAGGCCCAGCAGGTCCCAGAATCAAGCCGCCTCTGCTCTCTGCACAGTCTGGTCTGGCTAAAGTGCAAGGCCTGGAGAGAGTTTGGGACTCCACCCGGCCACAGTCCTGGGACTCGTCAGATTTCTATCTTCACCACAAGCCAGCCTTCCTGTGCTCAGCCAGGTCCTCTAGGGGACCCCGGTTCCCCAAAGTGAAGCCCCATGATACATCTGTACCCAGATAACTCCCTGTATCCTCTCTGCCCACCCCCACCCCAGCTCCATGCTCTCCCCAGTCACTAGAGGCAGCTCCATGCAGGAATCTCTGATCTCAGCCCTTTCTAAAGACAGTCACTGTGCCCTGCATTTTATTCAATGTTGTCCTTGGTTCTAGCTTTGTCCCCAAATTACTATGTGAGTTGGAACGGGGAACTAATAAGGGGACTGGAACAAGTCCTGAGTCCCCTCTGCTATGTGAGTCTCAGGTCTTCTTTCCTCTGTGGGCTGACTTCTGTCTGTCTTGTCTGAGGTCACCTCTATCCCTGCCATCTATGTAAACAAAGATTAATACACAGTGACAAGTCCATAGCTAAACCTTAAACTCCATTGGAGCAACTAGAAGTTAACTCAAAGCTCCCTGCACTACCAGGGTTACACCCTGCAGCACTATCAGCTAAGACAACAGCATGGGCTGGGCACCCTCCGCCTCTCCCCACCCTTCTTTGTCTCTCTGGACCGGGCTCCCTGGCCCTCCCACAGGGGAGGATCAGAGTCAGTGGGAAACTCAGAGAGAGGGTGTTTAATCTCCCAGCCTCTCCCTGTCAAGGACTCCCTGTGCTGGCTCCTGTTTCCCTGTGTCCTCTCTCCCTTCAGGCCTGGAGTAGGAGGGATTCCTGCTGTTTCTAGCCCCAGGGTCTTGTGCTGTCCCTCCTGGCAGCTTCCTTACATCCTGCTCACACCTC
Source organism: Gorilla gorilla gorilla (assembly GCF_029281585.2). Taxonomy (NCBI): domain Eukaryota; kingdom Metazoa; phylum Chordata; class Mammalia; order Primates; family Hominidae; genus Gorilla; species Gorilla gorilla. The sequence continues at coordinate 17,827,423 of NC_073233.2, forward strand.
TACACTCATCTCTTGATGAAACTGCTCAAATTACCCACTCTGAGAGTGCCACCTGCTCCTTGCCAGCACCCTGCCATCAGATCCTGCAGTCGGGGGATTGAGGATTGTGTGGAAAATTGGGGGGAAGGGAAGTGAGTTCAGAAGCAAACCTAGGAAAAGCCCTAACACGTTTTTATGTTCATTATACTCAAATAATAAAGACAGCAAATGAATGAAAGGGCACATCGGTGGTATTTTTACATGTCTTAAATGAGCAATCAGGGGCACTGTATAATTAATTTCCATTTACCATCCTTTGCTTGCTAAAACTTTCTCAAGATTTCTCACCCCTGCAGTTTTCAATGACACACCTGAAAGTCTGCTTTGCTTTGCTGCAGATAATATGCACACTAAGAGGCATTTTCCCCTGGGTCTGGAATTTTAGTTGAACGATGGCTGTCTAATTTTATGGCTCAGAACTGGTGGCTCCTGTCTCCTGTCTTACTGCGTCTCCAGAAATGCAGCAGCCCTTGATGCTTCAAGTGAAAAGGCCTGGGTGACCCTCACTTAACCCAAGCTGTTAGCTGTCACTGAGACAACATTTCTCAAGCCCTCCCCAGTATACACAGGGAATTATACACTGGCACCCTCCAAGACAGCTTCCTGCTAGGACATGTTAGAGACAGTGGGGTCCTGGCTTGACTCTGTCAATGCCTCCTGGGTGCCACAGCCCTTGGTAGGTTCATAGAACTTAGTGGAGGCTGGGTGCAGTGGCTCATGCCTGTAATCCCAGCACTTTGGGAAGCTGAGGAGGGAGGATCACTTGAGCCCAGAAGTTAGAGATCATCCTGGGCAACACAGCAAGACCCTGTTTCTAAATAAACAAAAATAAATTAGCCGGGTGTGGTGGCGCATGCCTGCAATCCCAGCTGCTCGGGAGGTTGAGGTGAGAGGACCACTTGAGCCCAGGAGATCTAGGTTGCAGTGAGCTGTGGTCACCACTGCCTTCCAGCCTGGACAACATTTTTTTCCCGCTGTCTACACACGAGGAGTGATCTGAATATACTAGAACTGAAATCCCCACGACAGAGGGCAAGGCTTGCAGAAATAAGCCCTTGCTTATTATAAGCCTTGAATTTCATGAAAGACATGTTTTCCTGCTTCTTTTAGGCTCCCACAGAATCTAGTACAGCTCTGGGCTCCACGGGAGCTCAATGCATCCTGATTGAGATGCTGATACCTAGGGTGACCCATCTTCTTGGTCTGCTCAGGACGGTGCCTGTTTTGGCACTGAAAGGCCAACTGGGGCAGACGGCCATCCTTCTACAGCAAATCTCTCACCTGCTCAGCCTGGAACTGCTCACATTATCTTGGCATGGGACAATATTAGAGATGCTCTCTCAAGGTGGAGCATGAGATGGAGATTCCTGATTCTTAAATAAACACTTTGCCGAGGAAGGGCCCTTGAGGAATCCTGGCCAGCAAGTGAGGGAAGCAAGTCAGGGCAGGGGAAGAGGCTGAGCAAACAGCTGCATCGTTCAAGTCTAGCCTCGCTCTGACCCCACGGGGAGCCCTGGGGCATAAAGCGCATCTCAGAGTTGTCCCATCTGAGGCGAGGCTGGAATTTTTAGACACCCATATCGGTCAGCCACTGGTTCTGGGCTATATTGGGGAATGGGACCTCATATCCCAGGCATTTTGGGGTGAGGCACCCCTGGAAACAGAAATTTCAAAAAAGGTAGGGCTTGGAGCTTCTGGCCACCAACACTCATAGCACCTGGGGATAGGTGAACTGGCCAGCAAAACGGATCTGGATGGGACACCAAGAGCATCCACTATAGTAACGTGGCTCCAGCTGGTATGTGGGGTGCCAAGGGAGTGCCTTCAACACCGTTGCCAGCCATGCTTCCATCCCACTTCCCCGAAGTGTACCTAGGCCTTATACGTGTGGCTCCACTGCAATTTAAGGTTTGCATTCTCAGGTCTGACCTGAAACCCTTGTTAGCTAGGGCCCTACTAGACCCCTACTAGAATTTGCCAAAGTGTTTCCCAGAGATGGAACCTCACCCTTGGTCCCCCAGACCTGGTTTGGACTATGCTTCAAAACTGCTGAAGCTTTGGATCCCCGATCCCTGCCCCAGCCTGACTGAGTCTTACATAACCCAAGCCACCGCTTCACACAGGTGCTCTGTCCATCATCAGATGGCCCTACTCTGCACAGTCACAAAACTAAATGGAGCCCCAGGTTCTAAGCACTGTGGACAGGAGGTGCTCAAACCACAGTCTTGCTTAACAAGGTCTAACCCTGGTCTCTGCATGACCTGCAGAGGTTCCAGCATGCCTTGCAGTTGGCCTGTGTAGATTTGGACACAGTCAATATCCCAAGGCTTTTAGAAATGCAGTTTTTAAAAGTGTCAAAACATATGTGCATGGACCTTGTAGCAGATGCTGTTGATGCCCAACTGATATCCTTGGAGCCTCCTTTCTTCAAAGTGCTCCCTGCTAACCATCCTCCCTACTCCTATCTCACCACATTTAATTATCAGAACTTTTGTCCATGGGCTTCATGCAAATGCACAGAAGGCTGCTCTGCCCCAGCATGTGGAAGGCTGAAGTGCTAGAAATTAACACCCCCAAAAAGCAACTCTCAACCAATGATGGAAGGGAGCTAGTGGATAAACACCCCAGCTCCCTCCTCTTTCATGGGGGATCATTCTAAGGCATGAATTTTATACCTGTTTCCCAGAGTATCCCAAAAGGATTAAGATCTTCCCACAGTGGTGCCTGGCAGCTCTTATTGGTGGTCTCCCTTCCTTGTCTTATCTCCCTACCCCACTGGCATATCTTGAACTTCCTGAATAAACTGCATGCAGTTGAATCTGTGTCTCAGAGTCTGCTTCTGGGGGAACAGCCTCTCCAAGGAGAAGCTAGAGATGCTGGGACAAGCCCCGCACCGTGTAGCTCAGGCCCTGTTTAGCTGGCTGCTGTGCATGCCTGAGGACCCTGGTGGGAAGCTCTTCTGCACTGAGTGGCCCTGGAGGGGAAGCAATAGTCTGGCCAAACATCCCTCTGGAGGTACAGATGCCCCATTAGGATTCAGAGGCACTCTCTACTTTCTCTGGAGGCCATTTGATCTGGGGAGGTGATTTTAATCAGGGATTTGATCATCCTATGGACGATTCCTTATTCACGTTCATTCTTCTCCAGCTCCCTCAGGCCCCTTAACAACATTAGGCTGCAATTTCAGGTTTATATAATTTGGTGCTTAATGCACCTTACCACTAGCCCAGAACAATTGAAGTAACTCACTGAGGTGTCAGCTTATATCAGAGCCACTCCTTCCCAGAAGCCTCCACTCTGGGTCTGTGGCTGCACCCGGGGCCCCAGCATGGAGCAGAGGGAGTCTGGGAAGTTGACTACTCCAGGGGTCCAGGCCCTGGTTCTTTGAAGCCTTGCTGTGTTATAACTAGGGTATTTCACCATTCTTCAAGAGGATGACTGTGGAGCTAGCTGTGCGGCCAAGCCAGGCTCAGCCTGTCCTGACCTCTTCCGAGGGCCTGGGTATCCGCTCTGCTCAGCAGTGCCCATCTATCCAAATGCCCCCTAAAGATCATCCCTCAGCTGTTTCACAGGCAGGTCACATTTGGCACATTCAGGACTTCAATCTGGATCTTACTCACCAAACCTGTTCTTCCTCTAATTCTCTCTGGCCCATCTTGCAAACTGCACTGTCCTTCGCCCCATCACTCAAGCTAGAAACCTGAGCTGCATCTTCCATTCTTTCCTTTCCTTCATCCCCTACATTCATCAGCAAGTCCAAATAGATCTCGGATGTAACCACTTTTCTCTCCCTACAGCCATTACAGCCTAGACAATTATCATGTCTTGCCTGAAGCATCGCAACAGCCTCCCAGATGATTTTCCTGTGGCTACTCTTACCCATTCCCAAATTATTCATTACACAGTAGCCAGAGAGAGCTTCAAAAATGCCCATTTGCATACTTTTGTTTGTTGAAAGCTCATCAGCATTGTGTGTTGCACTGAAAGTAATATTCTAAAAAGTCCCACATGACAAGGCCACTGCCTAATTCTTCAATACCATCTCAAGCCATCCTCCCGCTTCCTTACCACCCTCCAGCCACACTGGACTTCTTGTGGCTCTGAGACCATGTTACCTCCTGCCTCGGGGCCTTTGCATGTGCTGTTCCCTCTGCCTGGAACACTTTTCCATGCTCTTCACATGGCTCTCTCCTTCCATCCTTTAAAGCTCAGAGGGGCCTTCTCCAGTCATCTAACCTGAAGCATGCTCCCCACCCCACATTAGATTTATTTCATATCATTCTTTTTATGTCTTTTAAGGCATTTATTATGGCCTGTAATAATTTCATTTGTTTCTTGTCTGTCTCCCACACTAGGCTGGGAGCTCTGTAAGAGCAGGGACTGGGTCAATCTCATATTCCCAGTGTACAGCACACTGGCCTTGCACACGGTTAGTGATGGATTCATTTTCTATTGATGCATAACAAAATACTGTAAACTGAGCAGCTTGAAACAACACAAATTTATTATCTCATAGTTTCTATAGGTCAGAAGTCCAGGTACAATGAGCCTGGATTCTCTGCTCAGGGTTTCATTGGGCTGAAATCAAGGTGTTGGCCAGCACTGTAGTTCTCAACTGGGGCTTAGGGTCCTCTGAGATTGACTTGTTGTTGGCACAATTCGTTTCCTCGCAGTTGTAGGACTGAGGTCCCTGCTTTCCTGCTGGCTGTCATTTGGGGAATGCTCTTAGCAACAAGAGGCTGCCCCATCACCTTGCCGCGTGGACAGTTCACAGCATGGGTCTCTACTCAGGCCACCAGAGTATATCTCTGTGACTTCCCCTTCTGCCATCAGCTAGAGAACACTCTGCTTTCAGAAGGTTCATGTGATTATGTCAGGCCCAACCAACCGATTGGGGACCTTAATTACGTCAGCCAATTCCCCTCACAGCAGGACTCAGATTAGTATTTGCTTGAATAACTCAGCGAAGTGAATATACACCACTTCCCAGGAATCAGGGCTGGGAAGGGTGGGGGATGACTTAGAATTCTGCCCACACAGTGATCAATAAATAGTTTGCCGAATGAGAAAATAAGGTGTCCTTGTAGCCACCTACTTGTATAATAAGTAGGTCCTCCAAGTTCATGTGAGTCTGTCTCTAGGTACAAGGCAGTTAAAGAAATACATAAGTAAAAACAAAAAGAGTCTAGTGGGAAATATGAGAAAGGAGAGGAGAGCCATATTGAACCTGGAGCTGGGAAATGTGGGCACAAACCCTAGCTTGGCCACCATCTTGCAGTGAGAACTTTGGTGACTCAGCTCCTCTGGTTCTCAGTCCCTTCATCTCTAAAGTGGGCATAAACACCCTAAAACATAGAACAGAAAAGACAGACTCTATCTCCCACCCACACCTATGCATCTTCCCACCCATGCATCCATGCATCCATCCACCCATCTCGTTTGCAAAGCAGGAGGGTGGGATTTGTTTTTCCTGCCAAGTAGAATTCAGGAAATCAGCAAGCAGCAACGCTCTCCACTGTTGGACTCACATGTCATAGGAATATGGAGTACACAGGTCTAGAGGGCAGCAGCTGGGCACCTAAGACTGTGGGAACTCACTCCAGAAAGATTAAACAGCAACCTTGCATGTTCTTTTCGGAGAAAATAAAATCACTTCAGCCAATATCTCAGCCTCATGCTTGAGCAGCCCTGGTCAGGAACACTCAGCAAACAACTTTGTTTTCTTTGACTCTCTGCATTAGTTCTTATTTTTAAGCCAAATGAAATTTGACAACACAGACAAGCTCGCAGACACAGTCCATAGGAAGTGGGCCTGTGAATTAGCCAGAGGCCTCGTCCAATGCAGAGACACATTCCTTTCTTCAATGTCTAAGCTCCTTAGGGAAATGTGGAGAGTCAGTGCTACCACTGGGTAGCCTGGCATTAAAATCGTCCCTGCATTGCTGGAATTTTCTGTTGTATCACTGAATGTCATTTGGTGACAAGTTAATTCCTTCCCACTGTCTGGTGGAGAACCCGCTCTGCACCTCCTGATCTCATCAGCAGGATCCTTCAGTCAATTTCCTCCCGAGACCAGGGTTGGGACACCCTGCCAAGGATGCTGGGAACCTGACCTTCACCATTAACCCTGTTGGAGACACTCTTTTTAATTTCCATTTGGCATGGAGCTTATGTAAATTCTGAGCCCCTACTTAATTTCTAATTCATTTCTGTCACCCCATCAAATTCATCAGGTGAGGAAAGGTTTAAAGATTTGCTTTTGTAAAGCTCCAACTCATATTCCTTTCCCTGGATGAGAGAAGCACGGGGCCCAAGATCTATTCCTGGGTTTTGTTCAGCTCTGACGTGCTGTGGTTATTTACTCCCAGATGGCAGCCGCCACCACACCAACCACAGCCACCACAGACACACTCCACAACCATCCCCCAGGGTAGCGGGTCACAGGCAGTGCAGGAAGAGGAAGCCACACAGGGAAAGGGAATTAGGGAAGCTAGGGCAGCATGGCGAGCCATGGTACCTCAAAATGATAGCAGCCCAAACCCTGAGCCAACCCATGAATAGGACTGAGCCCTGCCCCATCCCCTCCCTGAGCCCTTGCTCCTGGGCAGAGTCCTGCTGAGATGAGCCCCACCTGACTGACAAGCTGTCCGAAGTGACCCTTCCTCTATGTGACTCCTCTGCAGCCTGGTCGGCTTTCTCAGGCACTGGCCACATCTATTCCTACTCCTGACTTGGACCAGGGAACCTGATTCAAGTTCCTTCCAATGTCTCAAGATTCAGGGAAGTGACTCGCCCAGGATGGCATCTGAGTCTACAACCCAGGGACAGAATCCACACCACCATTGCAAAACCATGCGCCTTTCTGAAAGGGCTGTTTAGCTCAGAAGGGGCCTCCCTGAATCAGTGGAACTAAACCATATAGCCAATGATGACGCCCTGAAATTGTGCACACAGTGAAGGAAAGTTGCACAGAGGAGTGGCTAATTCAGCCTATCTGGAGTGGCTGCTTTCTGAGATGTGAAGAACAAGTAATTATGAGAGAGACGGAGAGAAAGGAGGAAAGAGTGCAAGAGGGGGTTTTCAACAGGGATGCCTGAGATAAAAAGCATTTCAAGAGAAGCTTCTGCTTCTCAAAGTGGGAGTCAATATGGCAGAAGCTGCAGACAGATAGACTAGGGCCATATCTGACCTGCCCATGTGTCTTGTTCAGCCCACCAAGCATAAAAGTGTGAATCTCCAACTTGAGAAAACTTGCCAGTCCTGCAGGCCAGCAATAGGCTGGAGACAGTGCTGGCTGCCCCTCTCAGGAGGGCTTGGGCTCATTCTTTTGTTCACCAGTTTCCACCACTCCTTATTGCCTTGCATCGGCCCACATCCCATATTCACACTGTCTAGCCTTGTTAGGCAACTGAGTTTAGGACCCCTGAGCATAGAACAAGGTTAAGGACTCAGTCTCTGCAGCTGGATCCAACTAGGGCTCAAATGCTGGGTCTGCCATTCCCAGCCGTGTAACCTGCAGCTTCTCTGAGCCTCAGCGTTCTCATCTGTGAAATGAACATGGTATTAATAATACTAAGATGTATCTCCTATGAATGTCCTTAGGGAAAAATGAGCTAACACATGAAAGATGCTTAGCTAAAACAAATAGCTCTTGTCTGTATTCACTTAGGTTAATATACCAGCCTGAAGGTGGGGTGTATATACCTGCGAGGAAGACATGTATTCTGATGATAGAACTACTAAATGGCTCTGTGCTCAGCCATGCATTGTTTAAGGAAGAGGAGTGCTGCCTTCCCCTATGACTTTGAAAACTCTTCTATCCCCATGTTTCTGTCTCTGTTTCCCTTCAGTCCTCAGAGTCATTCACTGAGCCCTCATGGGGCATACAGCATTGGGTGAGGCTTTGTAGGAAAGAGAGAAGAAGGAATCAAAGAAGTTGTCTCTATTTAGGATTAAGTTATTGCTGAATCTCAGTTTCCTCATCTATGAGATGGGGAGAAATACTGAAAAAATTAAAGAAGCCATGTGTAAAAATGCCTAGCACAGTGCTTGGAACACAGCAGGTACCTAATAAATTATCATGTTGACTCCTTCCCTAATTAAGAAGATTCAAAAACAAAGGCAGGTTCTGTCTTTTTCCATCATCATCTCCATTTACCCAAATCCATTCAATCACCAAGGCCCAGTTCAAATGCCAGCTTTTCCAGGAAGCCCTCCCAGAGTGACTGAGATCTCTCCTCTGGGCTTCTCCAGCACAGTTTCCCTTCACCTGTGGCTCATGGCACTCAGCACTTTGCTTTGTGTGCTTTGCTTATTTGTGTGTTATCATCTGCACTCGGCTGCCAGCTCGCTGGGGACAGAAACTCTTTCTCATCCATCTTTGGATTGGTGTGCTGAGCGTGATGGCTGACACTTGAGAATGCACTCTGTGAATGTCTGTTGAATGAATGAGTCCAGCTAGCAAAGCACTGGACCAGGGTTGGTCTCTAGGCATTGCCATGAATTAGGTGTGTGATGTTGGGAAACTCACTTAACTTCTCTGGATCGCAGTTTTCTCTCCAGTCAAATGAGGATGTTGGATTAGTTTTTAGGGCTGCCTGCCCCAAACTGCCCAATGCCCCTTAAGGGAAGCCCATTAGATTGGGAGGGACCTACACAGTGAACCAGGTCACTACCCTAGTTGTAGGTCAGGTGCTTAGTGGAGAACCACCTGAGCCACTGGAGAAGGCCACTGGAAGTCACAGTATGGGGACCGGCGATGGAAAACACAAAGAGAATCACATATCTCTGCACGCAGGCCATGCCCTCTTTGGTTGGCTACAAATCAAGTCTCTACTCTAGCAGCACAGAAGGGGTCAGAGTCAGCCATGGGGCCATCCAGAAAAACTAGCCTTCTGTTAGTGGTTGCTGGTAAAAACCCTTCCTGCTCACTAGTCAGACATTTCTTTGTTTTGTGCTTTTTTTCTGTTTCAATCCTTTATTAGAAACCATGCAAACTGGCCAGGCATGGTGGCTCATGCCTGTAATCTCAGCACTCTGGGAGGCCAAGGTGGGTGGATCACTTGAGGTCAGGAGTTCAAGACCAGCCTGGCCAACATGGCGAAACCTTGTCTCTACTAAAAATACAAAAATTAGCCAGGCATGGTAGCACACGCCTGTAATCCCAGCTACTCAGGAGGCTGAGGCATGAGAATTGCTTGAACCCAGGAGGCAGAGGTTGCAGTGAGCTGAGATCATGCCACTGCATTCTAGCCTGGGCAACAAAGCAAGATCCTATCTCAAAAAAAAAAAGAAAGAAAGAAAGAAGGAAAAGAAACCATGCAAACTTTAACATAAAAAATACAAGTGCAGTAAGAATCTTTGTGTCAATATGATTCTCAGGATTTCTCTCATGGCAGCCACCCCAAGACCAGGCCTAACTAGAACACCCTGCCACAGGCTGCCTTTGCGTCTCCTCCCTAAAATTCTACTTACGCCATAAGCTCTTGGGACATGAGCTCCTAAAATCAACCATAACCTGGGCAGTCTGCATCTGTGCCAAATGAGGGCTGGAACGCCTGTCTACTTGCCTGCTATCATTCTCTGACGGCAGGAACAACATCTGGTTCCCTGCTGCCTCCCTCTTGCAGAGCCTTGGGCCTGGTACTCAATTTGTTAAATGAATGCATGACTGTAAGAGCAGAAGGGGTGCAAGTCTCTGTGGGCTTGAGCAGAGAGGAGAGACAGTTCCTGAAAAAAATTGAATTGGTTTCCCAATTTAGGTCTCCTGAGAATCGATTAGGGCTCTCATTTTTGAAAGAAGAAAAAAAAAACAGAACAAACAAACCTCCCTCACCAAAACTGGCTTCCCAGTCACCACGGGAGAGAGCAGATTTCTGTTGCTATGCAGCACAGGGGAGCCCATACCTGCTGTGGGACCCTCAGACCCAGTCATTTGCACCAGCTTCGCCAACTCCTAGTGCTGTCTCTAGCACCACCTCCCGCCCTCACCATCCAACAAGGAGGTGCTCATCTTCTGAAAGATAATTATGCAGGACAGATATGGGCAGCAGCTGGGGTGGCTACAGCACTTAACTCTCATCCACATGCTCCACTTTTTGCCGAGCACTGAGACTCTGAAGCTACTGGAGGCCACTTGGGTGACTGCATGGTTTGGGGCAGCCTTTCAGGAAATCAATTCCACCAGAAGGTATTCCATACTCCAAAGATTTAATATCAGTAGGAAGCATTTGATTTGTTGAGTTTTTAACTGTTTTAACTATTCAGGAAAGCAGAAGGAGGACCCTGGCATACAAGGAGTGCCCTGTGTTCAGCTGTAACTATTGTCTGCACCTGAGTTTGTCTTTTCAAGCTGCTGAGAAAGATAGGCTGGGTGCCAAGAATGAACAAGGAGACCTTTCCTGCTGGCTGCACTGTGGCCCTGAGTAATGTTCCCTGGCCCTTTCTAGGGACAGCTTGATCCCAGTGGCTGGCAACAGGGCCCCTCAGAGGGCAAGAGAAACCCCTCCTGATTTACCCCCAACACTCAGCTCCAGTTTGGGGACTTTCCCTGTTGACAGATGATCACACAGCTGACCAGGGGAAGAAGGCCTTTTTTTTTTTTGTATTTGATTCCCGCCAGCTTCATTTATCAAAAACTGGTCACCTTGGCTAGTCTGTAAAGCAAAATGGTACAAAGCCCTCTTGCTGTAGATTGCTACAGGGAGCTCATGAGCAAAAAGAAGGAAGGTCCTTTGCCCTCCCAGGTGCTGTCCTTCGTCAGCAGGGTAGCATGCTGGGGAGTTCCTCATTCTCTAAGACAGTTTCCTGTATCGAGTAAAGGGGCCAAGAGGAGTGATGCCACACCACTGCCAGGCTCAGGCAGCTTCAGCGGTGCAGCATGTTGGGACCTCAGCAGAGTGGCTGGTGAGAGCAGAGAAGAGGCTGGCAACATGCAGGACTAGAGCTGGAGAAATGGACTGAGCCCTGGGGCTGGTCCACAAAGAGGCGGGTGACTCAAGAGCTGATATACTTAGGCATCACTAAGGATGCTCATTTCAGGAGGAGCTTATCGGTGGGAAGTCCCAGCCCCCATGATGTACGAAGCCAGGTGGATCGAACCATGGAAGCAGAGCTCCAGTTTGGTGTACAGGGAACAGAGTCTAGCCCCTCAAGGAAGAGGATTGACCAGGGCTAGCTGGGAAGCTGGGGCCCAGCTAAGGGGATGAGGCAGGCATCAGAGCAAGATTCCATTTCATCAGAGAACAGCAAGTTGACAGGAAACAGAGGCAGGCCAAATGCAGGACCAATGCAGAGAAGGTTGAGGAAAGCTGGGGTTGCTGGCCAGCAGGTACAGGGAAGTCATCCCAGGCTGCTGCACTGCTGTTAAGTCAAGGCCACCCACTGGGAAGAAACAATACTTCTCTGCAGAGTCTCTGCAGAGGTCAGGACTGGCCGCGCTGCTAGCACACAGCATCTTGATGTACTTGGCCAAAAGGTGCCTTCTCTGGACTACGCAGTTAGAAAAGGCACTTTGGAGACAGACTCACACCGGGATGCATAATTTAGCAAATAGACAGCACAGACTTTATTTGAGCCCCTACGTGCCCCTGGCCTGGGTGCCCTGGCATAGAATCATGCATGGCAGCTGAGAGGTAGGTTCAGAAATGGACACAGTTGAATCAGTTGAATCTGTCAGATATCTATATCATCTATATCTATATCTATATCTATGAGAGAAACTTTACTTCCATAGAAACTGGCCAAAGCAGGGCCCAGGCCTGGGGTCAGGACTCGAATCAACAGGGAGAGATGGGCATTCAATACTCAGAGCAGCCAGAAACTCAAGAGTCATATAAGTCATTACAGTAAGAGCTTGGGAAAGTGCTGCTGGACACCACCAGAGGAGACGTAGCAGTGGCCATGCCCAAGAGGAACTCTCAGGCTTGGTATAGGATATGGCAGGTAGAGGCAACCCCAGGCAGCAAGGAGCAACAATAGGAGAACCCAGGACTCAGGTGGTACTGGGTGGTGTGCACCCCAAGGTTGCCAGGTATCTGCTGCCAGTCTTGAGGGTGAGCCAGCCTAGTTGCACTGGTCAAAGCCATAGAGGCAGGCAGTGGCAAAGAGCCTTTGGCTGAACAGGCTGACAGCCCATGTGCTTGGCTGTGTAAACACCTTTAAGCTGCCTGAGTCTTGGTTGTAATTTGATTAGCTACATGGGATTCTTTAAGCTCCATAAAGCACAATACCGTTGGACCATTCTTTTCCTCTGTTTTTTTTTTTTTTTTTTTTTTTTTTAACTTTTGCAATTATTCCAGCTGCATGCAAAGCTGTTGGTAGTTTTACAGCCTGGAATGAGTATCTCTTGTGTAGGACAGAATCTTTGAAACATTAAACAATGATTAGGCAAACTCTGGGCCAAGGGATAATGTGGGTTCTGCAGGGGGTGGGGAAGGACCCAGCAGCTGGTGGCAAGCAATCTGGGGAGCTCTGTTTCTATTTCATCACTACATTGACTTTCTTACCAACAATTAAAAATAACAATGATTCACAGTTGTGCAATTATTTGTCATTCACCAGGATTTTGAAGGTGGCTCCAGGTAGCAGTGGGTGGTGAAAGAGGCTCAACCCATTGTTAGTGGGGACCGAAACACCACTGTTGACACAAGCACACACAAGCCCACGTGCCCATGTGCCTGTATATGCTGCTTATGCATGCACACTACTGCATAAGTGCGCACACACAGGTCCGCATCCACCCACAAGCACACTCACACACAGACACACAATACACACACAAACACAGTGCTCACATGGATGCATCAACACATACATGTGTGCACACATGCACACACACACTTGTATGCATGAATATGAACACGGATATGCATGCAAGGCATGCACACAAACACATGTGTTATATGTATGTAACACAATACACATGTACACAACAAACATATGTGTGCATACATGAACAGAGTACTTGCATATACATGTATAAAGATATGCAGACATACACATGCACATACATGCACACTCACACAGGCATGCCAACTTCTCCCTATTTCAAAGAGAATAGGAAGCTGCCTCCCTCTCACAAGGTGACCTAAAGCATGGCTGCCAACTGTTCAATTACCTCTCACCCAACAGAAGCCAGGAAGCCTCTATGCAACCCATCTCTCCTTCTTACTGAAACCCCAGGCAAAGCTCCAGGCAAAGCTTGAGGCTAGGACACAGACACACCCTTCTCTGAAGTTCCCTTTTTGTCTCCTACTTCACTGGTCCTGCTGCCCAACATCTCTCTCTCTCCAGAGGGAATGGAGAAAAGGGATAAGGACAAAATTCAAATAAGTTGTTTGGAATCAGAGACCCATGGTGTACCAGAGGCAAGCAGCCTGTTTAATGGTAAAGGGTGTAGACTCTGAAACCAAACAGTCAAATCGCACCTCTGTAACTCTGGACAAATTCCTTAACTTCGCTGGGTCTGCCCCCCTGTTACATCAGGTGACATTGGTAATGGTCCATACCACCATCATATGGCACTGATTAATTTATGGTGAAGTACTTAAAATGGCTCTGGCACATACTAAGCGCTCAATGAGCTGGGGCGCCTGGTCAGGACTCTTTCTATCTAGGGGCACTGGGGATCACTTGAGTCTCAGGCCCAGGCCTGGAGAAGTGGGGGTCAAACTCCAGCCCTGGCCAGAGGCAGCTAGCTGAGTGGTGCCTAGCTGGAAGCCTGAACACCAGCCTGGGGAACCCTTCCTGGCCAAGCCTGCCTGCTGCCCCCAACAAAGTAGATGCAGGACCCCAGCCATCACCTGCACCCAAGAGAGGACCAGGGAGGCTCACCTACGTTGGACCTGCCATTTTAGTGCATGTGGCGGTTGTCCTGACTCTGGTCTGCCCTCCCTAAGAAGCAATGGGGTGGGCTGGCTGTCAGGAGAGAACCAGAGAGGAGGTGCCCAAGTTGATGCCTCCCAGGCTTCCAGGAGTGGGAGAGTAGAGGAGACACGAGGTCCAGGGCCAGCGGGCCTGGATTGGAATTCCTGTCCTAGCACTTCCTGGCTATGTGGCCTTGAGCCTGTCCCTTTTTTCTTTTTTAGACTCTCTGAGACTTAGCTGCCTCATCTATGAAGTGGAGATGGTGACCACATCTACTTCCCTGGGAGATCATGACTATTCTTTTGTCAACAAAATTGATAGAATGACTACGATGAGCGGCACACTGGGTTAGTTGTTGTTGGGGTCTTGAGATGACCAGGATCATGTTCCTGTCACACTGGTCACCTTGGCTAGTCTGACCTAAACTACTCACTGTAATTTAGTGAGTCAATAACCAGGCAAAATACAGCAGGATAAGGAGGAGCCAGGGTGCGTGGGAGCACTGAGGCCAACCTCCTAATCCAGCTGCGGCGGTGCTAGGGGCAGAGCCATGGAGGAGTTTCTGGAAACAGTGGTAGTAACGCTGACTTTGGAAGTCTGGAGCTAAGCAAAGTGGGTGGGGTAGCAGAGGACATTCATTCCCAGCAAAGGAACAAACCAGGATGGTCTGGCTATGGGCCACCATGCCCACATACAGTGCAGACAAGCAGGAAGAAGTGCATGCTGGAGACAGCGATAAGACTGCCTGTGCTGGAGGATGTGGTCTTCTGTGGGAGTCAGAAGACCCAGGGCCCTAGCTCAGCTCTGCCATGCAAAGAAGTGGCACACTGGCAGGTTTCTGCCCAATGTAGGTCCGCAGTTTCCTCCCAAGAGCCAGCTAGGATTAATTGGCTGACCTTGGGTTCTGCCCATCTGACACTGTTGTTGGGAGGGACAGTTTCCTTCTGCCCATCTCTTGAGGCCCGCTGAGTTGTATGCCTTCTCCTGGCAACAGATATGGGAGGTTTCTAGCAAACATGGCCAGCATGAAGACCGGGTCCGTGAGCAAAGGAGATCCCTGGCCTGGGAGAGACAGAAGATTCCATCCAGCCTTCAAGCACATGAAGAGCTGGGAACCAGCCATTGCCTTGCTTGAAAGCGGCAGCAGGAGACAAGTGATGGGCTGGATTCAGGTTGGGCAAGGCACTGCCAACCCAGAGCAGACAGACATCTCCAGGGCATGGGATTCTTAAAAGAATATTTGATATTACCATTGCTTTGATGTGCTTTTAATCACAAATTCAAATTAACTTTGAAATTTCAAGTGGCATGAAAGAAGGGTATGTGATTTTTATGTTTATCAAAAGAGGACATGAGTTCAAAAAGGAAACAGAAACTGACTACAGCAAAGAAAACTTTTTTTTTTCCCCAGAAGTGGAAGTGGCTGAATTGTGGGATGGGGCGAGGGAACAGCTGGGACAGCTGGCGAGGGAACCTGAAAGAGTTCACGTTCATTGGGCACTTGCTCTGTGCCAGGTACTGGAATACCTGTGTCACATGAACAAGCCCCCAAAGTGCTTAGCCAGGCACTCAGCACAAAACACGTGGCCACCAAAAACCTGTTGAAGGACTGAAAGAATGAAGCAATGAATGCCAAGAGTCAAAGGCAGAGATGCCTCTATTTACTGAAAATCCTGTTGCTTCTCTCCCTCTGGAAGTCTGTAGAGGTTGAATCATGCAGTCCCAGCTAAAGAGATTGGTCCATTGGGATTTGCTGAAAAGTCTGGTAATTGAAACCAGCAGGCTCAGAGCTGTGCTCCCACCATTTTCTTGATTTGACAAGGAAGATGAGGAGGGGAGGGGAAACATGGCCTTCCAGCTGCAGAGCAGGCAGAGCCTGGTCGCTACTGTCAGGAATGGTTGCAGAGGTTGGGTAACATGGTCGCAGGGAGGCTCAGGGTTGATCATCTGACTCTGAGGATGGGAAGTGAGTTCAGGCCAGGAAGAGAAACTTACCTTCTCCTCTGCACTCCACCCCACATTCATGCCATATCCCTGGGATGCAACAGGGAAGCCCCAAGGACCCCGGCCCAGGAAGAAACACTCCACCCAGTGGTGCCTGCTGCCAGAGGCTAGCTCTGGGGGAGCTGAGGCGGAGGCAGCTGTCCCAGGCTCCTCAGCTGCAGCACAGATGGAGGACAACAATTAGAACAGTGACTCACAAAGAATCAGAGTGCCCTGGAGCCATGCTAAAATGCAGGTTTCAGGCCTTGCCCCAGATCTACAGATTCAAAATTCTTTCATTAAATCCATATTTATTGAACAACTACAAATACCAGGCACTATTCTAGGTGCTGGAGATGCTTCACGTGGCAAAATAAAGGCCCCTGTCTTCATGGAGCTTACACACTGGGGGAGGGAAATGTGCAAATAATTAGGAGAGAGTAAATTAGTGAGCACAGTATGTCAGAAGGCAGTTGGAGATACAGAGGAAAAGAAACAAGGGGTGGGGTGAGGAGTGACAGGGAGGAGTGCTGCCCTTTAAACGGAGTGATTCACTGACCTCCCTAGTGCGAAGGAGGCATTTGAGTAAAGGCCTAAAGAGGAAAAGGAGCAAGTTGTGCAGATATGGAGCAGGGTAGAGGGGAAGGGGTAGAAAGAACATTCCAGGTGGAGAAAACAGCAAGGGCAAATGTCCTGAGGCAGTGGCATGCCTGGTATGAATCTCCATATTATTCAAAAAATAAAATTTTAATAATATACAGACGGGGTCTTGCTATGTTGTACAGGCTGGCCTTGAACTCCTGGGCTCAAGTGATCCTCCTGCCTTGGCCTACCAAAGTGCTGAGATTACAGGCATGAGCCACCACACCCTGCCAAATGTCCATATTTTTAACCAAACTCAAATGCTAAAGTTTGAGACTGCTGCAGCAGAGTGACAGCATGATAGATCGGAGCCAGCCCCTGAAAAAGTGGAGCTTGTTGAGAAAGTTGCTAAGGAGACAGAGAACAGGGATTCAGGCTCCTACATAAAGGCCACTTCCAGAGCCTTCAGTCCCTGGCTTCTGAGCGAGAGCTAAAGGTCTAGAGAGGCTTGGAAGAAGAAAGCAGTGATTGACTGCCCTGTTCCTTTGCCGTGTTCCTCAGTTCCTGTGTTTGAGGAAGCACAGGCCTGACCCAAAGCAAAGGTGTGGCCAAAGAGAGCTTGGGGAGACACGAGGCGCCAGCATGCACGGAACCAGTAATAGAAGCCTGGGAAGGAAGGCTTAGTGAGGAAGACATTCCGACGGCTCTGCTCGGCTGCGTAATTTAGAGTTTTAAACACCAACATCCCTTCCATTGTGTTATCTCATTCAAGCCTCCCAACAACCCCTGAGGCGGGAATTATACATCTCAATTTTACAGATAAGGAAAATAGGGTTCACAGAGGTTAGGAACACACAGGTAGCACAAAGTCAGAAAGAGCCGGAATGGAAAAGCTGGCCAAATGCCAAATTCTGCGCTCTTCCCACCAAAACAGCTGTCTTTCAACAGTGGCTACTTGTCAGCTGTTGTCATGATGATTGTTCCTGTTGTTATTTTTATCACTGTCATTTTAAGTCACCCTTGGCACCCAGAAGCTTACAGGGAACTTTCACTCCGATTCCCTCACCTCATCCCCAGTGCCTCTGTGAGGCAGACAGGGCAAGGCAGGGCCTGATGTCCCCATCGTGGCACATAAGAAAACCTAAGCCCAGAGACCCATGGCCAGAAAGCAGCAGAACCGAGCCTGGAAACCAAGTCCTAGAACATTTCATCCCCACTTTAGACTTATCTGCCGAACTCGCCATGGCAGGGACTAGGTCTGATCCATCACCCTCTTCCTTCCGTTAGCCCAGGCTGGTACTACAGAAATCTTAGTTGAACCGAGCTGAGTTGGCCTGATTTGAAAAACATGAAAGTCTTGGCGCTGAGTGAGAGGCCCAAGAGAAGCAGCTCCCCGCGTGGAGTCTGCACAGGGTCTGGCCATAGCCGCTTTCCTCCAAGTCAGGCTGAGGTCCGAAGGGCCTTTAGCCATGTCCTAAGGCTAGAGAGGGTTCCCTTCCTCCAGGAGCTCACTCTAGTGTCTCTTCTTCCCCTTTTGAGGGTTCAGCTCAGCCTGGGGTCAAGGAACCCCATTCCTGGTTACCTCCCTGTCCCATTCCACATGGGAACTCTAGCCAGGGCCAGGCGCCTTCCCACCATGTCTGGCCTCCGCTCTGGCCCTGTTGGCCATCAGACCACTGAGCCTGCTGCTGCGCTTGACTCTGGGTACCCATCACCACAGCCACGTTGCCTCCTGCTGCCTCCCTGTTCCCTCACAGGGCAGGAGAAAGACAAGTCCTTTATTTTCGGAGGCAACTCTTGCTTCTGTGCCCTGGATCCCATCTTCCTCCTCAGAGGCCCTGCTCCAAACTCTGGCCTCAGGTGCCCACCTCCCCAGACCCATTAAATCACTAGCGGTAAAACCTGGGCCCTGAATTTCTTAAAAGCCCTCCAAGTGATTTTAATATGCACTCAGGGTCTCGAGAACAACCTACCTTTAAGAAAAGAGAACTAGAACACAATAAAATACAATAGAATTGAATTGAACAGAATATAATAGAAAATAGCAGAGTGCTTTGCACATTGTGAGGGTAAGTATTGTTTCTTAAAAGTCGTGTTCCCATCGTGTGTGTATGGGTGTGAGTGGGTGTGTCATCCTGGGTCATGATGTAACTTTATTTCTTACTGTAGAGGATGGTAATTTTTAATTTTTATTTTTGGAAAACATTGCTCCAGTTCCTGCCTGAGCTTGTGATTCTCCTCTACAGTCAAGAATCCTCGAGGAAAAATCTCCCCTCACTGCCTGCTCTTTATCTTCATCTGGCTTTGACAGCCCCCATCTCCAACATTCCACTAAAGCTTCTCGCTGAGGTTTCCCAGGTCTGTCCCTTCCACACCCAGTGGCTTCTGCTTAGGTTCCTTGTCCTTCCACCTGTCTGTGGTTTCATGTGAATAGACAGTTCTCTTATTCCTGAAATTCTCTCTGCCCACGGAGACTGTGCTGTCTTCCAGATTCTCCCGAGCATTCCTCCTCTCTCACCTGCTAACGCTCTTCCTCCCGACGCCTACATATCTTACCCTCAGTATTCTCTCAAGCTTCTAACTTTCTGTTCTTTCCTCTGCCCTTTTGACCTCCTCTCCTTCCAGTCAATGGCTTTAATTACTCCACGCGTGAGACTCCAAATCCGTATTCCCACATCTCCCCTCTGGGGCTCCTGCCGTGCAGTTTGCTGGCTTATGTGCTTGCCTCCTGGAAATGGGGTAGAACTCAGGGAGGGTAATAGTGACAGGGATCAATTCACAGTCACACATGATGTGACCACTGCAGGCAGGTGAGGCAAGCAAAGGAGGATTTATCATCTCCATTTTCCAGAGAGAGAGAAACAGACTCTGAGAGGCTGAGGGACTTTTCTGTGGTCAGTTATCATCCATGGTGGAGAGGGTTCCAGAATCTATGACTTCAGGCTTTAGTCCAGAGCTCTGGCCCTTCACACCATGCACTGGACACCAAATATGTTCTAAAGTGAAGCCACACGTTGTTCCTGAAACTAAAGCTTCTCTAACAGAGCTGTGAATCATTAGGAATGCTTTTTAAGACCAGTCTCAGTGGCTCACGCCTGTAATCCCAACAATTTGGGAGGGCGAGGCAGGAGGATTGCTAGAGTCCAGGAGTTTGAGACCTGGCTGCCCAACATAGTGAGACTCCATCTCTACAAAAATTATGAAACATTAGCCCGGCATGGTGGATGCACCTGTAGTCCCAGCTACTCGGGAGGCTAAGATGGGAGGATTGCTTGAGCCTGGGAGCTGTGATCGTGCCACTGCATTCCAGCGTGGGCAACAGAGCAAGACCCGGTCTCAAAAAAAATCAAAATAAAAAAAAGAATGCTTTTTAAAACAGCGATGTCTAGAACCCTCTTTGAACTCACTGAATTAGAATCTCCTAGGAGAGCTTTTCGTTTGTTTTAACTTAATATTTTGAAGTAATTATAGATTCACAAAAGTGTACAAGAAGGTTTCATATGCCCCTCACCCAGTATTCCCCAATGGTAACATTGTACACAACCACAGCACAATATCAAAACCAGGCCACTGACATGGCTACCATCCACAGAGCTTGTTCGGATCTCTCCTTACATAGGCAGGCACTGGTTTGGGTGTGCATATACAGCTCGATGCAGTTGTGATGACAAGTACAGCTTTGTGTAACCAACACCATAATCAAGATACTTTACTGAACCATCACCACAGTGCTCTAGAGCTTTGGTTTTGAAAGCTCTAGGGTGCTGCTCGTCTGCATCCCTGATGACGGACTGCTGCACCAGGGCATTGCTCCTGCTGCCTGCCTCTTCTGGGGCAATGCATTGCCATCCTCTGAATCACCCTGGCTTGAAACTCTGAGCCATCATTGACCTCCCCTCTGTTGGCCCGCCTGCCCATGGCTTCTCAGCCAAATGGTCCAACAGATTTTTCCTTCATAATACCTCTCAGGTCTATAACTTGTCCCTGACTCCAGGCCTCTTGACTTCTCTCTCTACTGCTGCAATAGCCTTCTCATCCATTTCCCTTCTTCAAGATGCCCTTTTCCCCAGCCAATATAATAAAGCATGACCAAATTCCTCCATTGCCCAACTCTGACCCCATCATTCCTCTGACCAAAAGCTTTAGATAGTTATTGCCATTTACAAAATAGAGTTCAAACTCTTTAAGTTCAAATAGGAAATCCTCTATATCCGATTCACTTTCCTTATCTAAATTTCTCAGACTCAATATCAGCTTTGTCCATATGACTTAGAGTCCAAATGGCATCCTTAAGGACATGAAAAGGTTCTCACTACAGGGAAGAAATGAAAGGCTCCGAGATTTCTTCCTCCTAGTGCTCCATACCCTTCTCTCTTATTATGTGAGGAGTTGAGCCTCTTGCTTGGGGAATGTTTTCATCCTTGAATGCTGGTTCTTCCATCCTGTGCCTCCTTACAATGTAAGACATGAGGAGGATCAGCAGGCCTAGGTGAAGTCCAGGGATAGAGAGTGTGGGGCAGGCTAGTCAGGCTGTCTGGCATTAGTCACTAGGGAATGGGAGTTTTCTTAGGCACCCGTTTTTTGGGTCCCAGGCTAGATGATGGTAGGCAGCCATCAGAGATGGGACCTGAGCCCTTCCTGTCTCCCCCGTGATAGATAATTACCTTTAAGACTATGTTGCCTATTTGCATCCTCGATGCCTTTTCCTTTCTTCATGTCCACGGAACAATGAGAGTCAAATGATTCTCCAGCAAAGCCCTTCAGAAATTTCTAAAATCCCCTTACAGCACTGCTCCCACACTTCTTACCACATGATGATAAAATGAAAATGAAGATTTACTTTCTCAGATTAAATACATTTCAATTATCTGATGTATTTCAGCTTTAATTGATAACAAATCACAAATTGCCCATCTGAACTTCTCTTTACAGCAACTGATTCACTAGGAAATTTATTACCTGACAGCAGAGAAAGCTCAAAAGATAAAACAAGCTTAGTGTTTCTATGATACAGTGACCCAGCAGTAGCAGTCTATTTTGAGAAATCATGCATTATCAGAAATACATTCATATAAATGGTCCTATCAAGAACACTGGTTTTTCAGCTGTCTCAAAATGTGGTCTTTCAGTCTGGAATGGTATATGATGGCATATGGGAGTGCAAAGAATCAGAGACCAAGAAATGTACACCAGGGAAAAGGGGTGGCTGGTAGTGCTGGAGAAAGAGAGTTAGTGATATGATGGCTTCAACAAGGTGCTTGCAGGCCACCCAGGGTCTGGCTAGGGACAGATGGAACAGGGAACAGGGGATCCAGCAAAGAGGCTAGACATTCAACAAGTCTGTTGCTGTCATTGAGTTACATGTCCACTGCCATCCCCATCATCACCACCACTACAACCTCCATCACCACCAGCACCATCATCACCACTGCCACTGCTAACATAACACCAGTGAACAATCTTCCAGGCAGACGCTGTGGAACCCTACTAGGTGAAATGATGCATCATGGAAAAGAGTCACTGGACATGTTCACCGTATACATGGTAGGGTAGAGGTCAGGGCCTTCTATCTTATCATATTGCACTGGAATATGGGAGGGGAGAGTAGCCAGCCAGGAGAAAAAGCCTAAGGACCAGACCCCTCTGGGATGCAGAGGCCATGCTCAGACAGAGTGAACCTTCTGAAGCAGTGGCCACCATGAATTTCTCATCTATGCTCCAGAGAAAGAGCAGCCACAGACAGCCTTGAGCAAATGTGAACCACCATGCTGAACCATCAGCTTAGGTGTCAGCCAGGAAGTTGGGCCTGGGCCCTGGGAAGCTCCGACACTCACCGTTACTGCTGTTGTCATCCACCAGAATGATCTCCTTGAGCAGATGTGGGGGCGTGCGTTCCATGGCCGAGTGGATGGAGCGCAGCAGCACTGAAAGCGCTTCATTGACGAAGATGAACACGATGCTCACCTCTGGCAGGCTGTCAGGAAATGAGAGGTTACGGCACCTGCAAAGAACAGCCAAGCACTTAGATTTGTGACTCAGCTGGAGTCACCTCAGGAGCTGACCCAGCCCATGTCCTGGCTCCAGCTTTGCTGGAGGGCTCGGGAGTCCAGATTCTTCCAAGGGCCCCTTCTTTGATTCACTTAAGATGAGCCCTAAATGTCCAGCAGAAAGGCCCACAAGCATTGAAACCAGTTCACCCCACACCTGAGTTGAAGTTGTCAGTGACTATGCCAGCTGAACAGTAACGCCATGAGCACTTAGGACAGCACATGGCAGCTGGCAGGTAGTCCCTGATTGTTTACTGGAAGAATGATTCAATGTTTCTAAATCCAGTAGAATGGGAAATGCAACCAAAGTAAATTCGTAGTATTTCCAAAATGGTAACCAACACCGAGGTGAGGCCAGGCCTCAGGCATCCAGCCTCAGGAGACAAAGACGCCTCCTCCCAGAGACTTCTGCCAAAATCTACTTCCATTTACTCCAGAAGGCATACTGCCTGCAACTTCTCCTGCTTCTCACTCATCACAGAAATTCAGTTTCCAGAACAGGGTTGGAGCTAGAAAGAGTCTCAACATGAGGAAAAGGTAGAAGGACCAGGTCCAGTCTCATTTCACAGACGGGGAGCATGAGGCTCAAAGAGGTTGAGTTCCCCCCTATGGCTGCACTCTGAGTCAGCTACCATGACAGAATCCCAACTCTGGTCCTCTGACACCTGCACCAGGATCTCTCCTTGAAGCAGAAATGGCCATGAAAGAGAATGCCCCTAACTGGCCCATTTCCCCCTAGCTCTGCTGAAATCCTGAAGCCATTTGGTGGTCTCTTGAGGACTTGAGGTATTCCCCACATGAAGAGGAACACACAGTTCTGAAATCAGATCCCATGACAGGCCAGACAATGAAAAGTGCCATGTCTCCTGAGGGTAGTGCCCTCCTCTGCAAGCATAGTCTTTATGGGCAGGAGACCACTGCTGGTGCCCTTCCCTGCCTGATACTAAATGCTGTTCTAGAAGGCACTAAGCTCCCATTTTCTGTGTAGATGAATGAAAGAATGGGGCAGCAATCACAGCCCTGTCCCAGGCCCTGGGTTTGGAGAGGAGGGTTCCCACTGAAGGCTCCAGGGCTTTAGGGCTGGTGACCATGTTCCACTGCTCCAGAGTGGGAGGTGCAGCCAGGTCAGAACACGCAATAATGAGCATAATTGCACAGGGCTTCTGCTTGTTGGTAATTGCAGTTGCAGAAAAAAGTGTTGCAGAATAGGAATGGGCCTGCTCTTCCTTAATGAGGAAGGCTGCAGGATAACCAGCAATGAGCAATTTGGAGAAATCACCATGGGGCCTCAGCCTGCTTAAGAGCATGAGATTAATAAACTAAGATCAGCATCTCCATGGTTACCAGAAATTTACAGAAACTTTTCCCATTCTATTTCCAGCTCTCCTTCTCTCTCGCCAGAGAGGAATGGGTGAAAGAAAGAGTTGAGCCTTTTCCTAAATCTACTTCGTACTTGTGATTTTAATAAAACCAAGTTAATAGATTGGTGTAGAATTCCTTTGTTCTTGCATTTAATGGAATAAATATTTAGTGAGTATCTTCCACTAGGCAGGTAGTGTTACAGGCACTGAGGGTACAGCAGGAAGTGGACACAGTCCCACAGTCCCTGTCCTTACGGAGCTTATGCTTTGACAGAAAAACAGATAAATATGGAAGAAAAAATACAATTTCATATAAGTGCTAAGATGAAAAGAAACTCTAGGCAAGAGAATGAGATGATGCCCTGGCAGCTGTTGTAGAAGGGGTGGTCAGGAAGGCCTCTCTGAGGAAGAGAGATTGGATCAGAAACTTAAATGGCATGCAAAAGTGAGTCGTGCAAGGGTTCTGTGGATCCAAGGGAACCAGTGCTGTGGCTGGAGAGGAGGGAACCAGCTGATTTAACCATGGTGAAAGAATGAAGGGAATAGGGAGGTGAGGGGAGGAACTTGAATGAAGGAGAAAGACTGGCATGCCTTCTGAAGCTCATCGGATCTTTCTCAATTTTTTGGAAAAGAAAAATGTGAATACAATTTTTAGAACAGCAATTAAAAGATTTGTGGTTGACAGTCAAATAAGTCCTCTAGCTAGTATTTATTTATGGTGATCAAGACCAGCGGTTGGGTTTTCTCTAGGCATGGAAACTGACAGAGATGAGTATTAACACAAACACCACTTGCTAATTGCATTTAAAAAGTAATACCATCTGTGGCCAAACAAATAGTACATGAATTCTTCTTTTATATAAAGTATAATAGACAGCTCCCAAGAAGGCCAATGGATTGGCACAAGTTCACTGTCCTCCCTACTAAACTCCACCAGCAATGAAGACTTTGCTTCTGTATCTCTCTGCACTTCCCCAGGGGGTCTGCACTGCGTTCCCAGAGCCTCAGTATCCGAATTTCCAGGGTGTTCAGAGATGGGGGTTAACTACTTCCCCCTACTGTCTTCCCTTCTTACTTCTGAACATAGTGCCCAGTCTCCCCCTTCTGAGGAGACCAATTTTAATTCCTCCCAGTAGCAGCCCTGATGGTTTGAGCTGCCAGTCTCTGGAAGCTGCTCTCCTGATGGTCTTTCTCCACGCAGAATGAAATGCTGTATTTGTATAATAAGCTAAGCCCTGCTGATCACGATTTTCACAAGAAAGACTTTTGAACATAAAGTTTTCATAAGAAAACTCATTTGAACATGGCTGAACACATTCTCTAGGGCATCACATTCGAACCTGTTTATTGTCTGCCCCCCTCTACTAGAATGAAGCCCCCTGAGAGCAGGAACTTTGCTTTTGGACTGTGCTGTCTCCCAACCTTGGACCACAGTCTGGCACTTAGTAGGCACTCCATGAATGTTTTTGGAATGAAACGAACCTAACAGCTTGCTTGTTTTATCTACGGCCTACATTTTGAGTGTCTGCCGCTGATGTCAGACTGCTCCTTTTTCTTACAAACCTCCTCCCTTGGAAGGAGAGTCAGGTCCTGGTCCTCCCCCCCGCCAGCAGGCTCCTGTTCTCCCATCCTCCCTCCTCCTGCATGAATGGCCCCAATTCCTCACATTCGCAATCTCCAGAAGTGCTCAGTTTCTTTACACTGTAATCCCTTCAGGCCAAACGCCCTGACCTCCTTAAATCCTTCTTTTCTCTTCTCTCCTGGGACTGCTGGGGCCTCCTGGCAACAGCCATGCTGCCGCTGTGGCCTCTCTCTTGGCATCAGGAGACACCTTCCCTCAGCCTTCAGTTTCTCCACACCTGACCTAATGTGGCCCTGCGTGAGCAGAGAGGCGAGGGGTGGGCAGGATAAGGAAGATGATATGGGGGGATCGTTTTAGGGAAAGCGTTTGAAGGGGATGAAGTCACCCAGGTGCTGTTCCCAGCTCTGCCCCACCTTGCTGTGTGACCATGAATGAGCCACCTTCCCTCTCTGCTCTATGTCTTGGTCACAGAATAAGGAAATGGGAAGAAAGGATCACTCAGATGGCTTCTCTCCACAAGATTGAGGCTCTTCTATCTTACACGTTTTCCACCTTCCCCTCCCTCCCAACCCACAAATGCCACAGGACACATCCCCTTGCCACCATCGTGACTACGTAGGGTGACAAGCTCATCCCAGTTTGCCCAGGACCTTCCCAGTTTCAGCACTGAAAGTCCTAGGCACACCAGGTCAGGTGGTCCCCCATGCCTATACCACCAGCTCTGAGGGCACAGACTGGCCTTGCTCACAGCCTCCTGCCCACTGCCGCACACCATGATGCAAGCAGCAGGTCTTCCGTTGGTGTTTGTTGAATAAATTCCCTTTCAGGTTCCACAAAACACACGTTCATGCCACATCATGACACGGTCTGTAGTTCGTATCTTCACCTCAACACTGAAGCAGAATGTACATTGCTGAAGGGCAGGGCCAAAAAGAGGGAAGAAGAGCATGTCAAGCAAGACATCTACATCCTTCCTGGTCATGCCATCCTCATCACTGCAGACACTGAACTCAGGACAGAGGGCTTTGTGCTGCAGTCCAAGTCACCTTGAAAAGAACACGCCTCCAAGAGCTGCATGGGAGAGGACTGCTCTGGACCCAAGCCCAGAGCTTTTGCTCCAGAGTCCAGCCACTTTCTCGGCCTGGCAACCCAGCACTGACCCAGTGGCCTTTGCTCCCAAATCTGTACTGCTAAGATGCCCTCCCAGAGCACCTGGATTTTCCAGAATTGGGCCACCCACACACTCTGCTCCAGTCCTGCCGCAGCCGGGACCCTGCCTACTCACCCAGAGCCTCCCTCCCCTCTGCCCTGATGTCTGCCTCTGCACTTGCCTCTCTGCTCACCTCTGCAGAGAAGGGCTGAGGACACAGAGCTCTGGAAGTCACACTCTGGGACCAGCCCTTCCGTGTTTAAGCTCCTTGAGAACTCACAACTGCACGAGACCGAGCCCATGCTCATTTTGAGAACAGGCATATTCTCCTGTAAAATTAAGCCATAAAAACCTCCCTTTTTACTTTTATTCTTGTTGAAAGCTGAGCCATTTTCCACTAGAGATAAAAAAAACAAGGCATTTCTGAGAGGGGAGGGATATGGTTGTCTAATAAGCTGGAATTGATGGCCATGACAGACTCCATTCTATTGAGCTCTGCACACAGAAGGAGATGCAGGGATGGGGAGCAACAACTTAGGGGGCTTCTCTGCAGAGATCCCCCAGGACTGTTTGGAGATATGTATGAGGCAAATTTACATCAAGGGCTTCAGTGCTGTACGATCATGTGAGAGGCGGGGAAGCAGTGGAGGAATATGTGAGGTAAAGCCCGGTTCTCGGCCACCAGATAAGACCCGGGGCGGTGGCCAAACCTCATGCGCTATAGCCAGACACCTCCATCTTGGATTGGCAGACCCTCCCCTCTTTGACCTCAGCAAGTCTGCAAGGTCCTAGTCTATCAGAGTGAATTGTTCATAGAGGCTGCTTGACCTGGGGGTGGGGGGTGGGAAGAGTGAGCAGGCCCCTTCTAGAATGAAGATCAAGGTAGACTGTGAACAGGGGTCTGTCTGCCAAGACACACTAGGAACAGCATCCAGCTATGCCAGGGTTCTGGGAGTGAAGACGGGGCCCACCTGACAAAGCAAGTGAGACGGTGGCACTCCAGGCAACCACTCCCCTCAGGGGATCTTCCTGGTCCTGCTTTCTCCCCAGGCTTTTCCTGGAGAGTCCCTCCTCTCTCAGCTGTAGTCAGCACACAAGGGTTCAGGCTCACTAACCCCCTGGGACATACACCCAGGGAGAGGGTCTGGCCCCAGGATCGGCACTGTCTTCTTGGCCCTCAAGGCCACCATGGCCTCACTCCAGCCTCTGTCTCCTACCTGTACGCATGGGACTAGCTTGATTATCCTCTGGCCTTACTCAGATACATGTAGCTTCTTCCAGATCTTTCCGGATTAGATTCCCAGGCCTGTCAGCTCCCAGATTGCAGGACATAATAAAACCAGAGGATGAAGGCAGTGTGGAGGTTCCCATTGGCCAAGAGAACAATCAAGACTGTCCCTCCTTCTGGCTGGTATCTGTATCCCCATAGCCTCTGGGGCTAAGAGACTGCAGGGTGTTTGCTGCCCCACGCGGAATACTCAGAAATAATACTAAAAACTTCCATTTACTGTTTACCATATGCCAGAAACCATGCTGAGACTTGTTCAGATGTTTTTACTATTTTCCCCATTTTATTCCTTTCTACAATTCCGTATGGTAAACAGCATTATTATCCCCCATTTAACAGTTGAGGGAAATAGAGTCGAGATGGTAAGTTATCTTCCAGGGTTTAAACCTGGGCTCATTTGATTCCAAAGCTTGTCTTCATAACCCTGCTGAATGATGGTTCCTATATCTTCCTTTCCATACCCACCCGGAAGTGCTGACAGTGAGACAGTGGTGTTGTGTCACTGGCAACCCAGAGACCTTGAGCGAGGGGCGAAATGAAGGAGCTGTTCCCAGGCTGCCAAATCTGCATGAAGAATGGAGAGGCTGTATTCTGTCTAGCAGGATGACATGGACAAATACGATCAACACTACTGAGCCTTTGAAGCCCAACATGGTCTTCCTGTGACACTCCTGTCTCTGAGATGTACAATCCCGGTGACTCCTTGCACTGAGGCTGCTGTGTCTTCTGTTGTGTGGCATCTCCATTTGACTCACAATTAACAGGACCAGTGACTGATTTCCTGAGCCCCAAATAGCCATCAAAGAGCTAGCTGCAGGCCTATGAGGCAGCCTAGCACAGAAGCTCTGCGTAGCTGGATCTAGTAATTTTAAAGAATGACCAGTGGCCCTGTCCAGCCTTTCTCATGGAGGGGTTGAATGTAGGAGATCCTAAGAAGGTGATAAGTGAGGAGGCCCAGGGGAGCAGAAATGATGAATAGGAAGAAGGGCGTTGTCATTGAGTAAACCGTAGACGTGGACATGAAGTCACTGTTAGAAACACAGCAGAAGTGGGGCAAACAGGATGGCAGGCTGGAGCTGTCCAGGATGTCTTGAACCATGCTGCCTCCTCCAGAGCCTGCCTGTGTGGCTTCTCATTGTGTGATTGTGGGCCTTCATCAGTCTTCAAAAAATCCCAACCACCTGTGGTCACCTGCAGGTCACCTGTAGGTTTGTTTCCTTGCTCCCTGAGAACACGTACATAACCCAGTAGAGAAAGACCAATTCCCTTCCTGGGCTGGAGTCCAGTCCCCTGTGAGACTCTCACAGATTCTGCTTTTCTTTCATGCCATGTACATGCTATTGCAACATGTTTCTATATGTGATCATTTAACAAACGTCAGTGTCTCCACTAGACTATAAGCTGTACAAGGTTAGGGCCGTGTCTGCTTTGCTCATCAGGTATCCCTGATACTGGGTATGAAGTTCAGCACAGAGTAGAAATTCAGAATGCACCTGGTGATGGGCTGAGTGAACACATGAATAAATGAACAGCAGAAAGAATTCAGGTCCATGAGGGCTCTGTGGATGGGAATTCTACCATGACCTGATGGGAATGGAATCACTGAGTTGTACATTTACTCCCTGCCTGACTGCAGCAATAAGACTAGATCATCCCACAAGCCAAAGGGGTGAAGAACAGGATGATGGAGGCAGGGTGGGGATACTAAGTATATCCAGGACTTCAGAGATTTGGCAAGACACTACATCTGTCCCAGATATGGAAGAGACAATGGACATCTGTGAACTGGGAGTTCTGCAACGCAGGAGAAATCGGCCAGACCTGCATCTAAGAGCAGAATTTGGTGCAGGAATTGCTGATGAGTAAACTGCTAAGTATATGTGATCATCAAAACATCCAACTTTCATCCAGAGGCAGAAGTTCAACCATCATCCTTTCAGGTGAATTTACCAATTTAGAGAAAGGCTCTGCTATGTAAAATGTAGACGGAAAATAGGAAATCAGGAAAGAGAATCATTTACAATGTAAGCAACCAACAGGAAGCAGGGATACCATTTGTCCCTAAGACGTCTTAGAGATCTGGGGAACGTGGGATCCCTGGGCTGAATGAACAGCCACCCAGGGAACAAAAGCCAGCTGGCTCTGATGGCAAAGCCACATTAGGGGCACTCTATGTGGTGGGTTTGTCAGTGAGCAGGCCAGGCCCATAGCACCTACAGCTGAGGAAGGTGGGGCAGAGCAGATCTGCTGGGGCAGGGAAAGGCAGGTCCTGATAGATCCGCCAGGGCAAGGGAAGGCGGATTCTAAGGAAGAATGGGGCAACTTTGCTTTCTAGCAAAGCCTGGCTCAGGGCTCGGCCTCTGACGCCCAGAATTCTGGGGCTGGAGAGAAATTACTCCCCCAGGGACTTCTGTGTAACCTGTCCTGCAGTGCCTGTCTGGCCCTGCTCTCATCTACTGCCAGGGCAGTGCCCTGTCCCACGTGCTCCTTGTCCACATAGCAGTCCTTCAGGTTGTTAAACTCATGAACATGTTCCCCCAAGTCTTCTCTTTTACAAATCAGAGACCCAGATAGTAAAAGTGACTAAAAGTTAAATAGCAGTTCCTATGTGTCAGGCAGTGGCCCATGAGCTCTACAAACATTACACAAACTTTGCAGTATCATCCCTAATTTACAGATAGGAAAACCAAGGCACAGAGAGGCCAAGCAACTTGTTGGAGGTCACTCAGCTTATAAATGAGAGACCTGGCCTTGGAAAGTTGGGAACCAGGTTTTAACTACCACTCTATAATCTAAACAGAAATTTCACCTGTTTGTCATACTACCGAATTTCTCTTCTGGGTTGTCCTCCTGTAAATACTTCACTTTCTCAACATCTCTTAAAACCCAGTTCTGCAGTTGTGATCTGAGCAGCAGAGTAGAACAAAGCTATCACCTCCCTCTTTTAAAACATTATACTTCTATTAATATAGCTCAAGATTACATTTCAAGAATAACATTATACTCTTGGCCCACAATGAAATTAATATTAACAAGAACCAGAGGTATTTTCCCAAAGTACTTTAGTTAAAGAGTAATTCCCCTTTGTTTGTACAGTTAGCGTGTTCAATGCAATGGCAAAATCATGATTAAGAATGTTTATTTTAACCCTTTGTCCTTAAGTTGCCTTCATGGAGAACATATTGTCCATAGACCTCTGGGTCTCCTCCACAGAGACAAGATCCCAAACTAGGAAAGTTCACCTGGGCCGGGCTGGGCAGGGCAAGGTGATAAAATAGTGTCCTGGAATCATAAGACCCCAGTAAAAGTACTGGCTCGGCCACATAGCGCCTGTGGGAATTTGAACAAGTTTCCTAACCTTGTGAATGTTCGGTATTCCCCTTTATAAAATGGGAATAATAATAACAACCCCAGAGCCACATGAGGATAAAATTAAATAGGAAAGTGTATGTTAAGCATTTTTACAGAACCTGGCACACAGTAAGTGAGCAGGTGACGGCTCGTGAATCTTTCGCTCATGGTTAGCAACTCTGGGATGGTCCAGCAGTCATGGCCTACCTGCTCCTGCTGGAGCCATCTCCCTCCTCCTCCAGGACCAGCTACAGAATTTGTGGGGCCCAGTGCAAAAGGAAAATGCAGTGCCCTGTTTAAAAATTATTGTTATGAACTTTAGTATAGTGACAGGAGAGCCTTAAACCAATCACAGAGCCTTTCTTGTTCCAGGATCCTGTGCAACAGGCTGTACACTGTCTTGTTTTCCTAATACTAATATTGTCACTGTAACAAATTATTACAAACTTGGTGGCTTACAACAACACAAATTTATCATCTCATCATGCTGGAGGTCAGAAGTCCAACACAGTCCTCGCTGGGCTGGAAGCGGGGTGTGCAGCACTGCATTACTTTCTCAGGAGGACCTATTTTCTTGCTTTTTCCAGCAACGTGAGGCTGCTCACATTCCTTCCCTCATGACTGTCTCCTATCTTCAAAGCCATCAGTGGCCGATGAAGTCTTTCTCACATTGCCATCTCTCTGGTTGAACTTTTGCCTCCCTCTTCCACTTTTAAGTGCCCTTGGGGTTAGATTGGGCCCAGCCAATGAATCCAGGAAAACTTCCTTAGTTTAAAGCCATCTGATCAGCAATCTTCATTCCATCTGCAACCATAGTTCCCCCTTGCTATGTAACATTACATACTCATAGGTATGGGGGATTAGGATGTGGACCTCTTTGGGAGGCCATTATTCTGTCTACCCATGAAACCAGGACCCCCAAAGTTCAAAGATGCCAGATGTCTCTCTAGAGTCTGGACTGTTAAAACAATCTTGCCCACCGAACACTCAGAGCCCCATGAAATGGTCCCTAACCTGCTCCCAGGAAGACCAGTGCCCCTGGCTCTGGGCTGTATTCTTTCTTTGCTACTATCCTGTCCTGCTTCTTATCACTTTGGTGCTCACAAAGGATTACCTCCAGCTCCAGACCCAGGGCTCTTTTGTGAGCCTGTGTGTGGATCTGTCCCAGTTATTCCCACCTAGGGCTGCAGAACATATTCTGACCACCTTTGCCAATGCCTCCTGTCCTAGCCCCAAGCCCTAACCCACCTGTCAAACCCAAGAGCCAGTCCATCCTAACCCCTGGGAGGGAGGGACATGGGCCTCAGGGGACACTGGTGAGAAGGGCAAAGTCATTACTGATAAGGCTCAGGAGCCTCTGAAGATCTGCTGGCAAGAGGCAGGAGGCAGTGCGTGCCAGAGGCTCTGCCTTGAGCTGCCTTGGAGGGAGGCCATAGAGTTGCCATGGAAACACAACCCTGGAGCTTGAGACCAGAGCCCCCACTTCTATCCACACCCATGATCCCTTAGACTTTCCTGTGCCCCTTGTTTGGAAACAGCCACTTCTTGCAGAAAAGAATGTGACATGAGTCTGAAGCCGAAGCCGCAGAACTGGAGAGCACACACGTGCCACCTGCTTGGCCCGGCTGTCACTGGGGTGAGAAGCCCACCTTCCCAAATCACCTCACACTGGCTAGCTCACTTCAACCCTGCACCGTCCTCCTTCTCCACAACTCACACCCATCTTTTCAGTGACCTCCCAAAAGATGTCCCCTCCTCCTACCTCTCCACCCCTTGGGCAAAGGACTTCCTCAGTCGCTTTCTCACATCTCCATTTTTCAAAAAGAAATGATGTTTCACTTACACACAGTAAAATGCACAGAGCTTCAGCGTATAGTTCAATGAGTTTTGGCATGTGTACGCCTCTGTAGCCCACACCCCAATTGAGACTTGATGTTTCCTTTTCCTCTTCTTGCCCCTCCTAGATTATTTTGGAGCCTACCAATAAGGAGAAAGAGGGTGGACACCGAGAGGCAGGAGGAAGCACACAGAGAGAGCCATAGGACATCTGGAGCCTGCGGCTGGGGCCATGGGGGATGGAGCTGGGTCCAGCCAGGCTGGGATGAAGACTTTCTGCCCTTCAACCCTGAGACTAGGTATCTTCCCAGACCAGGAAGGAAGCAAGTGAACCCCTGCCCAGTCCTGGCCAAGGCCCCACATGGATGAGGTCCAGGAGGCTTCACCAGAGGAGTCTGAAGTGTCCTGCCTCCCCCAGTTCTTCCCACCTGGATGGCTGAGGGGTCTGCTCTACTGC
The DNA here is from genome assembly GCF_029281585.2 of Gorilla gorilla gorilla. Classification (NCBI taxonomy): domain Eukaryota; kingdom Metazoa; phylum Chordata; class Mammalia; order Primates; family Hominidae; genus Gorilla; species Gorilla gorilla. The sequence goes on from NC_073233.2 coordinate 17,860,965, forward strand.
TGCTACAAAACTGCAAGGAGGATGAATGGCATTTTGATTTCCCCAGGAGCCAAGGGGCCTGGATCCTTGAGGAAGTTGGTCCCCTCTTTGTGCAGATGAGGTTGGAAAAACTGGCACACTTCCTATGCCTATTACATATTCATAGGTGTGGGGGATTAGGATGTGGACATCTTTGGGAGGCCATTATTCTGCCTATCCATGAAGCCAGGACCCCCCAAAGTTCAAAGATCCCAGATGTCTCTCTAGTCTGGACTGTTAAAACAACTCTCCCCAGGGAAGCCGGCACAGGGAGGTGCCTTACAGATGCCACCCTCCAGGCCCCGCCTCCCTGCCACAGAGAGGTGCCTTGCAGATGCCACCCTCCAGGCCCTGCCTCCCTGCCACAGAGGCACCAGCGGGACAGTGCTTCTGTGGCCATCACATCCAGGCCACTGCCTTACTAAAAGCCTGCAAGGACAAGTCCTCCCCACCATGGAGCCTGGGAAATGGTCAGCAGACTCGCCCTCCCACCAACCTCTGTCTGGGTTCCCATCTCAGTGTAAACTCCAGGAAATATCCGTCCGACGCTTTGTTGGGTGCCCGGCACATGATGAGTGCTCAGTAAATGTTGGCTGGATAAAAAAATAAATGAGGCCTAGCAACTGGCTGGACCGATGTTTTTCCTTCTAGTTGTGTCCTGTCTTGTGTATAAGGCACTGGCACAGCGTGGTCCTATCTCAGCCACATGACAAGCTGGGTCAGATTACATCTTTCAGTACCAAGAAAAAAAGGAGACAAAGTAAGTGACTAGCTAGAGGTGAGAGAAAGGAGGGTGGGCAGGATTCTGAACACTCACTTTCTGATCTAGGAATGAAGCCAAGAATAACATCAGGGTTAGAATTTGGAAGAGTAGAGCCAAGAATACCAAGAGCAAAGTGTGGAATACAAGCAGCAGGAACAGAAGCTCCGAAGAGCAAACTGGAATTCACAAGAGGCACAGGGGCTCTGGCTATGGCAAGAGCCACACAGCATGAATCTTCCAGAGACTGCAGTGACTGTGGGCTTCCTCTCCACCTGCTGACCCACATCCTCTCGGTCCAAATCCCAACATTAGCCAGAGCCCAGGCATCATTCTGAGCCTTGGCAACAAGCCTTGGTTTCATGTTCACTAAAACAGTTTTTTCCAACATGTAGACGCCGACCTTCCTCCCTCCAAAACTGATCAGCAAATGTTCAGTGCTATATTGTTAAAGCGGGCCTGCCACTCCCATTAGAGTGACACAAATAGATGCCTCAAGGCAGTGTGAGGACAGTGGTTACATGCACAAATTCTATTGCCAGACCACCTGCCCCAGCTCTGCCACTAGTGACCTTGGGCAGGAGATATCATCTCCCCATGCCTCAGTTTCCTCTTCTGTAAGATGGAGGCTAATCATAGGACCTACCTCAGAAGGTTTTACTGTGAAGACTCAAGGAGTTCTTATAAATTAAGTGACAAACATATGCCTGAAAACATGGCTTATCCTATATAAATGTTTGCCAGTGTCGTTTGAAATAGGATGAGAGTAAAATTTTGAAAGGATGTTTCCAAAATGAATTAAGAAGGATGAGCCAAGCAATGGCCTTGTTACAAGGCAGGGATGTTTTTATGGAAATTAACAGACAAAAGGAGGCACTGTTTTACCTAAGCACATACTTGTTTTGTGTGGTCCACCAACAGCTCTCCAATCTCGGGCGTGCGTCTGGCACGTGAGCTGAAATAGAGCTAGACAGAGCCTTCCAAGTACATGTGCAAAGAGAACCCTCCACTGTTAAAGCCACTTTCACAGAGCCCTCCCTGAGGAGTGAGGAGGCTCTGCTCTGCCTTTTATCAGAGATTCTGTTTTTCTGTCTGGAAAAAGGGGCTGACAGAAGTTGCTTGGTGCCACGGGGGAGGTGTGGAAGCTCCACAGACTGTAAAGTTCTGTGCAGAGGGAAGGTCTTTCTATAAGGACGATTGCTCCTCTCCAGCAGCTCAGAAGAAAACTGTAGAATTCTGCCCACTTAAAGTCCTTCAGAGTTCCTCCCTCTCTCAGGCAAATTCCTCCCACAGGTGAGAGTGGGTGGGGCACTTCTCTCAGTCAAAGATCAAGGGCTCCCACATGCGCTCTCATTGTGCAGCATTGTGCACAGTCAAATCAACAATGGTGGGCCGATGTCAAAGCCACGATCCGGCATCTGAGACATGGGCTCAAGGCTCAGCTCAGTTGCTTATCTGACTGTGTGACCTCAGACAACACTCTTTCCGCTCTTCAGTTTCCTCAACTCAAACGGGAAGAATCTACCATTGCCTGGCGTACCTTCACTGCAGTGTTAATGTGGTCCAAATGGGAAGGGCATTATCGGCACATCCAGCACTGTGGGAATCCCAGTTGTTGTTATAACCAGGTTATAATCTGTAAAATCCACCCTTTCCTTGGCTTCCTTTTCATTTTCCCTTTAATTTTGAACAAATATGGATTGAGCTGTGCCTGTGTTTTGTAACAGATTGACTGAAAAGTCCATGGCTCTTCTTCTGGCCAAGGTCATGGCCAAGTCCCCTGCAGGAACTAGAGGGCCCTATTCCTGATGACCTCTTCTCCAGAGTCCCTGTGTGCTGCCCCCATCAAACCAGCTCCTCTCCAGACCCAGGAGTGGTCTCTGCAGCTCCTCTGTGGACTGAGGCCCCGTGACACTTAGCTGAGGTCACCTTCAGGATATTTCCAGAATCCAACCCCATCTCAGCACCTCCCCTGCTGCCATCATGGTCCAAGCCACCACTGCCTCTCACCTGGAAGCCTCTTAACTGGTCTCCATGCTCCCAGCCTTGCCCCCTCAGTCTGTTCTCAGCATAGCAGCCACAGGCACTTTGCAAGTGACAATTAGCATATTGCTAATCTGCTCAAGCCCTTCCCATGGATCTCTGTCTCACAGAGTAAATGCCGCACTCCTTGCAAAAGCCTATGAAGCCCTTCTCCTGGGATTCACCTTGACTGCACATCGGAATCACCCAGGAGCTCTAAACAATACTGAAGCTGAGTGCTGCCCCAGAAACACTTATCTAATTGGTCTGGGGTGTGGCCTTGGCATCAGGATTGTTTTTTAAGGCTCCTGTGATGTGTAGAATGTGCAGCAAGGTTGAGAACCACGGCCCTAATGATCTGCTTCCTGTTGCTCCTCTGGCCTCATCTCCAACTACTGCCCCCTTACACACCCCATTCCAGCCACAGGGGCCTCCTTCCTCTTCTTCAAACATGACATGCCATGCATGCTTCTGCCTCAGGGTCTTTGCACTTGCCACTTCCTCTGCCTGAAAGGTACTCCCCCCATCCTCCAACAGTACCCTCATGGCTTGCTTCCTCTTCTCCTCCAGGTCTTTGCTCAAATGTCACCCCTTACTGAGGTCTTCTCTGCCCACCCAGGAAAAATTGCAGCTCCCCACTCTTGTCCCAGGTGTCTCTCTCTCTCTCCGACTTTATATTTCTCCATAGCACTCACCACCGTCTAACATACTGCATATTTGACTTCTTTGTTTTGTTTACTCTCTGCCTCCACCCAACTAGAATGCCAGCTCTGTGAAGCAGGGGTTTCTGTATGTTTTGTTCACTGCTTTGTCCCTTGTATTAGTCCATTCTCATGCTGCTATGAAGAAATACCTGTGACTGGGTAATTTATAAAGGAAAGAGGTTCAATTGACTCACAGTTCTGCATGGCTGGGGAGGCCTCAGGAAACTTACAATCATGGTGGAAGGCACCTCTTCACAGGGTGGCAGGAGAGAGAAGGAGAGCCAGCAGGGAAAATGCCAGATGCTTATAAAACCATCAGATCTCATGAGAACTTACTCACTATCATGAGAACAGTATGGGGGAAACCACCCCCATGATTCAGTTACCTCCTACCTTGTCCCTCCCACAATATGTGGGGATTATGGGAACTACAATTCAAGATGAGACTTGGGTGGAGACACAGCCAAACTGTATCATCCCTGTGTCTAGACTATGCTGGCACAGAAGTGCTTAATAAATGACCTGCAAGTGAAAGCACATTTTCTCTCCCTTTGGACATCCTCAGCTGCTTTTTCATCCTAGCCCAGCCAGGTTCTCCCAGAGCCACAAACAACCATACCCAATTATACAGTATACAGCAGGTGTTCAATGAATGTCTGTGGAGCTGAACTGAATCTTCTCCCTAAAAGAACACAGCCTCCAAACTCAGCAGCAAGATCTTTCTCAAAGACTCCAGATATAAGCTCACTGTGGTTTGCAGCTTTTAAAAAAATGTAAAAATGAGGAGAAAAGGGGGAAAACACTGTGGTGGGAGCTCACAAAAATTAATGAGATTTTCTCAGCTGAGGTACATGCCCACATTTTTAATAATTGGGAGTAGTAAGAATTCTCACTGAACCTTAAAGGAACATCCTTCTGTAACAAAGAGAGAAGTCAAGACAGACTTCTCTGTCAGATGTAACGACTTGTTAGCCCCACAAGATGGATGTACTTTAAAAACTAATTTACAGAAAAAAGATTATGCATAAAATGCAACTAATTGGGTTAAGATGACGTATTAACAGGAATGTGAGATGATTGTAGTGTCCTTAAGGAGTAAATTAAGTTGTTAACCCTCAAAATCTCTACTGGAAGAAAGCTTTGCCCCTACTCAGCTAATGGAGAAACTGAGGCTGAGGGAAGAGGAGAGTGACTTGCTGAACGCAAGCCGAGGGGACAGGCCCTGGCTGAAGCAGGAAAGGGACCCAAGAATCCAGGCGCCCAGTCCTGCTCTGTTCCCAGCACTCTGGGGACCCCATCTCCCCACAGGCAGGTCGACAAGGGCCCAGTCACTGACTCTGCTCACCCACTGGGTCTGAGGTCAGGCAGGGGCCGGTCCAGGGGCAGGCGGTCGCTGAGGTAGGCGTTGTAGCCGTAGTACTGGAATTGCTTCAGGGCCACGCGCCGGCCTTCGGGGCTGAGCTCCTGGCCCCAGTGTGCAAACAGAGAGGAGTCTGTGAAGGGCTCGGCCTCTGCCTCCTCAGGCTTGGCAGGAGCCTCTGGAGAAAGAAGGAACAGGAGACAGTGGGTCAGAGTGCACCCCTGCATGTGCCATGACAATCCCTTTCCCTTCCTCACAAACAGCCTTTGGTAAAACAATCTCAGCCCCTTTTTTCGGGGTCAGGGCTGACTTGGGTTTTCATGCTTTCCAAAGACCCATTCATCCATGAATCCATCCATTCATCTAACCCACAACCACCAGGCACAGGAGTTAGAGAAATACACCTGACAGGGTCTGCTGAGAAGCTAATGGATGTGACATTGATGCCCCATGGCTTCAAGTCAGGACCCCCTTTTACCCCAGTCTGCCTCCCTGCCAGAGATGTTGGCCCCAGCCCTCAAACTGGGCATCTGCTTCTCTGTCCCTAGCCTGTACCCCCATTTCCTGCAATTCCCAAGCCCACCCCACACTGAGGCACCCAAGCTGGGAGTCTACTCCTCCACCCAGTTCTTGCCAGCCCTTCTCCCTCTTCACCGTCTGGTCCTGCAGTGAGTTGCCTGGTGCACCATGTGACATTCACCTGGCTGTCAGCACCCCGGCCAGACTGCCTCCTGCTGCTTCCAGACACTGCCCACCAGAATAGCAAATCCATGACACAGGTGACATCCAAGCCACACCCAGCCTGCCCTGCGCTCTGGGTCCTGCTCATGGGAGCCCTTGTGGACTTGGTGGAGGCAGCTCAAGGCCAGCACATGGTTTCCCAGGAACTTCCCAGAAAAATGGAGGGGAATCACAAACTGTGAGAGCAGAGGCTTTGAAGTCACACAGTCATGGATTCCAGTCAGTGCTCCACCACGTCCTGGCTACATGACCATAGCACAGTCAACCTCCCAAGGCCAAAATTCCCCATCCTAGAATGCGGAGATAATAATACCCAACCAGCATCCAGAGATTGTGAGGATTCCATTAAATAAAGTGTATAAAGCATTTAGATCAGTTTATGTCTCAGAACAAGTGCACAGCCAATGGCAATTAGAGTTATTATAGCAAGGGAAGGTTATTGAAATCTCTCTTTGATGGGGGCTAAAAGATAGATCTTGCCAGGACATGGGCTGATAGTCCAGGACTTTGGAATTACTTCCCTGGGACAGGCCATCAGGTGAATCATTTGAGGTCAGAAATCAGAGAAATTGGATAGAATTGGCAAGCCCACTGGACAGGGTCTTCTATGCTCACAAATTCATGAGGGAAGTAAGAGATGGAGCCAGGAGCCTGGAATGAGACAGTGATCAGAAAAAACAGAAGCAGGTCAGGGACAGGAGAGGCAGGCTTGGGACACCTGCCCACATCCCCTTGTTGGCCTGTATGGACTCAATGGGTGTATGACACACCTAGGTACAGGCTGGAGATGAGCAAGGAGCTAGGGTTCTGAAGTCTTCAAGGCTGGAGAGTTGGGGCTATGGACTGCCACCTCCTCTTGCGGTACTCTCCTAAAAGCCCATCTGAGAGAGAGGAGACTGCCCGGGAACAAAAGAGGGAGGCTTCCAAAACACAGGCTCCTCCTACCATGGAAGGGGTGCTCCAGTGGCAGGAAGCCTCCATCACCAGAAGCAGGCAGAGGCTATCAAGAGTAGAAGGGGACTTAGCAAGCCCACGATCCTGAAAGCAGAGATGCCAGAGACCTCAGTGTGAGAGATGCAAAAAGATCTGTAAACAAACTCCCAGGTGCTGAACTCACTGGGTGCACATGCATAAGGTACCTCTCCGGGCCACGTCCTCCAAATGGGACACCCCTGTAACTCTTGGGATAACCATCAGAGCTAACACTTGATGAGTGCTCACTCCTACCATGAGCCAGGCTCTGTCCTAAGCATTTTCTCTTATCAACTCATCTCACCCTATAAGGTAGGAATTGTTGTCATCTTCATTTTATATATAAAGAAAGTGAGGCATAGAATAAAAAACTTGTCCAGGTTCACACAGAAGGAAGTGCAGTAGCTGGATTTCAATCCTGGGAAGGCTCTCCCCAGGCAGTGGGCCTCGCACTATGCTATACAGCCTCTATAAGGCAATGAGCTGCTAAAGTACATGAAGTACAAAGACAAACATGGCATACCATCTCGGTGACTGATTTTCCTTAAAGACATAAAAGCAAAGTCGGAAAATTTAAACAGATTAGGATATACTGAAGAATAAAATGCAAACTATGCAAACTCTTCTAAGACACAGCATTGTCAGGATTGCAGTGGCTTGCCCAAAGCTCCATCCCAGAACTTGCTCATTCTTCTCCCCTACTAGGCATGCTTGAAGGGTAGCACAAGCATGCATGATCTTGAAGGTCCTTGTTATCTCTAAAAAGATGTATGACTCATTCGTTTGGAATGGGGGGTAGTAAAAATCTAAATCAGTGAACCAACTGAATCATATAATATTTAAAAGAAGTGTAGTTTTATTGCTCTCGAATACCTAAGTGGATATTACCAAGTAAAATGAGATCAGTTAATGGAAAATTATGATCCAAAATTAGGCCTGCATTGCATAATAATATATTATAAACATATTAAAATCCTGGTGACACCACATGGTCCTACCTTTTCACTCAGCATGGGCACAAAGGATGACAAACTCAAAGCCAGTGAGTCCTGAAAGATGAGGTGGGGGGCCTACAGCAGGAAAGATGTAATATTTGTTGAATTTCTGCCAAGAGTCAAGCACTGCGATAGGTCATTTCCTTATCGAATATTGCCTCTCTTCCTCCTCACTGGTGCAGCTCCACAGAGCAGGACCACATCTGACTTGACCCCTGCTGGACTGCCAGCTCCTAGCACAGTAACTGCTTCTTACAAGGGACTCAATCGATCATTTCAAAATACATCAGTTAATAAGTAACCCATAGTGGTTAGACAAGATGAAACCAAAAGTGAAAAGGTTAAATGCCTAATCCAAGGCCACCCAGTGTGTCAGTGACATCGAATAAAGGCCTGGCTCCTCCAAACTCCACATTCTTTTCTCTATACCAGGGGTGGCAAACCATGGTCCAAGGGCCACTACTTGTTTTTGTAAATAAAGTTTTATTAGAACACAGTCACATCCACTTGTTAACATATTCTCTTTGGAGCTGAAGAGCAGAGTTGAGTATGTATGACAGAGATGATATGACCCGAGAATCTGAAAACACTATCTGATTCTTTAAAAACAAAAAAAAGTGTGCCACCCCCAACCCTTTCCCCAGCCCTGTCTGCCCTGTACCTTAGAGTTGACTCTCCTGAGGTAAGGAGGCCTTGCCTCTCTGAACTCTATTTAATTACCTTTACTTCCAAAGAATTGGTTAAGAACACTGGCTGTGGAGTCAGAATCCTAGGGTTTATCCTCCAGCTCTACCATTTGCCAGCTTGGTCCACCTCACCCTGAGCCTCAGTTTCCTCTTCTGGAAAATGGGGTTGATAATAATAGTGCCTTCTTCATAGAACATGTGTGAGGATAAATGAGATGGTCAGGTAAGGAGCTTGGCACAGTGCCTGGCACATAGTAAGCTCTCCATAAACACTGCTGAAGCCCCCACAAAGCCCACAGCCCTATCGGGCCGCCGGAGTTCGGACAGGAAGGTGACCTTGCCAAGGTCCCCAGCTCTAGAAGATGCTGACGCCGTCCAGCCCCACATGAAGGCTTTCCATGTCCATAGACAAGTGGTCTATGCTTAACCAGACCTGGACTCCACTCCCGTCTCCAGTGAGAAAGCAGGCCTACATGGTCATCCAGCAAAGGGGACCACCTTTGGCATAAGGGGGACAGGCAAAGAGGCCTCAGAGAAGTGTCTGGGCTGGGTCTTCTACAGGGGTCCTGGGGTGTTTGGCATATGTGGTGATACCCAGGCCCTCTGATGTCTGGCATCTAGGGATGAGGCACCTTCCAGGATTGGACTCTGGCCGAAGCCCCTGCAGGCATTCAGACTTACCTTGGCATGTCTGACCAACTGATGAGGTGACTTAAGAGAAGCACATCTCCAGGGGCTGAGGACTCCCCAGGAGGGCCCATTCGAGGCAGAGATTGAGCAGGGCACAATGAACTCTGTGAGTTGCAAAGCCAGAGCGTGTGAAGGAGAGTATTCGGAGGATTCTGAGCACAACACAGAGGCTGTTACTCGCCCCCTGCCCTCACCCAGCCCTGAGTGCTTGTCTGGGTCCCAGGGAGAAATAGGATGAAAGGGAAAGTGAAGGGGCTGCTTCACCAGACAGCCATGCTTGGGGACCAAGCAGTGCTTGAGTCAGGGAAGGCGGAAGGAAAGGGATGATGTGATTAGGGCAGGTTGGGAAGCCCCAAGTACGGCCTGAGGAGACCCCTGGGCCAGGGGAAAGATTACCATGCCATGTCCTTCTCTGATCAGAACCCTCCAAGGGCCTTCCACCACCTTCTTGTTAAACACCTGTAAGGCCCAGCACTCACCTCCCATCTGTGCCCCTGGTTTTCTCCTCTCCAGCCACACCGGCCACTCATCAGACTCACCAGGCACATCTCACCTGAGTGCCTCAGCTCCAGCATTTCCCTGCACATCCTCCTGGTCAGTTCCCTCACTTCTATGTCTTTACTCAAAAGTCACTTTCTCAGCAAACCCTATCCTGAACATCCAGCCCTCTCCCCAGTTTTTACATATATAGTCTCTGATACGGTTTGGCTACGTCCCCACCCAAATCCCACGTTGAATTGTAGCTCCTATAATTCCCACATGTTGTGGGAGGGACCCGGTGGAGGTAACTGAATCACGGGGGCAAGTCTTTCCCATGCTGTTCTCACGATAGTGAATAACCCTCAAGAGATCTGACGGTTTTATAAAGGGGAGCTTCCCTGCACACGCTGTCTTCCCTGCCACCATGTAAGGTGTGCTTTTGCTCCTCTTTCACCTTCCACCATGATTGTGAGGCCTCCCAGTCATGTGGAACTGTGAGTCCATTAAGCCTTCTTTTCTTTATAAATTACCCAGTCTCACTTACGTCTTTCTTAGCAGCATGAGAACAGACTAATATAGTCTCCACTCATTTTGCTTGTTGTTTGTTTCCCTGACTGGAACGTGGCTCTGTGAGGACAGGCATTTGCTTTGTTCTCTGTTGAGTCCCTCAGACTCAGAACAGCATCTGGCGCCTAGTAGGTGCTCAACCAATACCAGTAAAATGAACGAATAGGGCATTAGCAGTGGGTCATCGTGAGGTCAGAAAACTCCCTGCCTACTAGAGATTCCCCAAATCTTTCAGAGGGAGTAGAAAGGGGGCTGCAGTCCTGTGCCAGCAGGTAGGAGCACAAAGCCAGTGAAGGCATGGCCAGGGCAAATTCCAGCTGTGTGCAGTTAATTCCTCCTCAGTTCACTTAAGCAAATGATTGTGCACAGTTACACAGACTGACAGGGCATGTTTAAGAGCTTCTCAGGTAGTTCCACAAAATACGGTCAGTGGTAAGCAATCTCCACTGCTCTCCCAGGACTCCTCTGTAAATCTCTTATACCAGAGAATTACCAGGCTTCTCTCCTAAGTATCCAGAATAGGACTGTGCATGGAGTAATTACCCCCAAAATATAGGGAGAAGGAAGATAAGGAGGGAGGCAGGGAGAGAAGGAGGCTGTGTCTTCTTGCCTTTCTCTCTCTCTCTCTTTCAAATCTCACCAAGTAAGGCTCAGAATCAAAAAGATTCCACTGAAGGGTCCAAACATCCCTCCTCCCAGAAACCCAGGCACAAAGGGCAATGAGGTGGGAAGACCCAGAGACTCTAGAAAACTGCCCTAAGATGCCCTCAGGAAGTGTCCAGCTCAAACCACAGAACCACAGAGAGCCAGAGAGTCAGGCCAGGAGTGCTCTTCCTTCCTTAAAATCCAGCCCGCGGTGTCCTCAAAGCTCTGGCAGACACATTGATACCTGTCTTCCCTCCTGAGTCTCCTCAGTCTCCAAGGTGCTCATTACAGAAATCCTCACCATCAAGCCCTGAGGGGAGGATTCCCTCCAGAGGACACTAATCACTCCACCCTTGAAGAGAAAGGTACAGTTGATGGGTCTGTGCAAAGCATGACATTTCTGACATTAACAGGCAAACAGGCTGACTCCTTCCTCATTGTTGACATTGAAATTCTCCCTGAGGGACCCAGCAAGCAGTCATTCCTGCCCATCCCCAGGGTGCGGGGAGCTGCAGCTTGGCCAGCCCTATTCAGAGACGCTCCCTGATGGCTGTGCTTCCTTTGTTTGCTGGGCCTTGGAGCTCACTGTCAGCTTTGCCCACAAAGGGTGTTAACCTCTTTTATCAGGTAAGCAACAAATATTTCAGCAAGTTTGTTCTATGCCAAGCTTATTGCTTGGGTATTGAAATATTAAGATTACTCAGATGTGTTCCCTATCCTCATATAGCATCCAACTTAGTGGGAAAAGCAAATATATAGAGAATGTAATCAATGCTCTGATCAAGGGTATATAAGATGCCATTGGGTCCCTGTAGGTGGGGGGAAATGGGGCAGAGGGAAGGCTTCCTAAAGGAAAGGATGCTTGAAGTGAGGGGAAATGGGGCAGAGGGAAGGCTTCCTAAAGGAAAGGATGCTTGAATTGAAGAATAAGTGCGATCCTCAAGCTCACTCCAGGGAAGTACACCCCAAAGTAGAGGCCAAGAAGAACCAGGATGCAGGAGGAGGAAAGAGCACTCTGTGGGGCTCAAAGCTGCTAGACAGGTGGCTGTACAGATCTGAAACCAAGAAGCCAGACCCAGAGCATCCAGAGCCTCAGCAGGCTGGGGGTAGCCCATGGATGGGGGCAGGAAGAACCACAGTGAAGACTGCAAGACTGAAAGCCTTGGGATTAGCGTTATTATTTGGAAATAGTTTCTGAACCTACAAGCAAGTATCCCAAAGCTCAGCATGGTAAGCATCACAAAAAGGTACTCTCTAAAGTGGCACTGGGCACAGTGACTCATGCCTGTAAACTCAGCACTTTGAGAGGCCAAGGTGGGCATATTGCTTGAGCCCAGGAATTTAAGACCAGCCTGGGTAACATGCAGAAACCCCATCTCTACTAAAAATACAAAAGTTAGCCAAGCATGGTGGTGTACACCTGTAGCCCCAGCTACCCAGGAGGTTGAGGTAGGAGGATCACTTGAGCCCAGGAGGTCGAGGCTGCAGTGAGCTTTGCCACCGCACTCCAGCCCAACAGAGCAAGACCCTGTCTCAAACAAAACAAACAAACCACAGAGTGGCAAAGTGCATTATTTGGGGTCCAACTGCAGGCTGATCTTCGGTGTCTAAAAGCTTTATCCCTGGAGCTGATTCCCTAGTACAGTGTACCCCTATTCCATTGCACTGCACCTACCTCTCCTAGAATGTAGGTTTAATCAATCCCATCATAGATAAGAGTAAACTGCAGCTGGAGACATTAAGGGGCTTATTGCTGAGCTCACAGTCCTGACCGCAGCCCTACCTGCAAATTATGCACCACGACTTGTTGTCTGACTTGAGGACTGGAGATACTTTAGTCCCCAGGAGGCTACTCAATTGGTCTGTACTGGTTCAAACTAGTTGTTAAACTATTGAAATACCTTCCTAGCGGTGGCAAACAGCTGCTGCCTAAAATACCTCCAGGGCCCCCCTGCAACCCCAGGTGCTCTGGCCCTTTTCTTGGAATGCTCCAGTTCTTTTCACCAATCAGCAACTCAAAGGACCAGCCAAGAACCCCAGGATCCTGCTCTAGGCTGTGTTAAGCATTCCTGTCAATTGGTTAGTACTGTCCCTTGACAGTTGTTTGCCAAGTATATTTTGACTACCACTTGCTTGAGTCCTTCCTAAGTGGGCGCCTGTGAATGAGAGTGATGGGTTTCTAGAGACCCACTCACTCAGGTCATTTGCTTCCCCATGATCATGCCCAGTCCTTATTGTGCATGACTGTTTTTCAAAAAGTTCTACCAATGATCACATAGGGCACCTGGGAAATGCCATAATGTGGTCTCAGTGATATGCCCACAGTGCCTGACACACAGCCCATTGATAAGAGTGGAGCTTACAGATACATCCTGACAGGTTCATGCTAATTCATGGAGACAGGTGGGAAGTGGGGCAGGAAAGAGTTTGCAAAGCTTTGAGCAATGAATGCAACAAAAGCCACAGCTCTGAGCATTGTGCATGGGCTAATTGGCCAAGCAAGAGGAGCACATCTGGAGGCCCTGCCAAGGCTTTTGAGGCTCCTGAAGCCAGCGATGCTGAAAGTAGGAATTCCTGCATGAAGAGTTCTGCTTCAGCGGGCAGTCCACACAAAGCACTGGCCCCACTGGCTCGTGCTCCAAGATTGTGGTGGTACTGAGACTGCACAATGGAGTGGGGAGGAAACGGGCTTCAGAGTGAAAGGGGTATTGTAATGCTGCCCAGCCCTGTCTAGGTCTGACTGCCTCACCTTCTAGGACCAGATCCCTGCAGATCCCCTTCTGCTGAAGCTGAGTCATTTTGCCAGCTCTTGCCATCGCTGGAGATAGAAATTCTGAGGTGCTGGTGGTTTTTTGGAGGAACTGCTGGAGAGGCTGTAGCCTGGACCTCTTCCTAGGCAAGAATCTAGCACTCATATCTGCTCCTTGGATTGGAGGACAAGGGAATCAGAGAAGTCAAATGGCATGGTTGCTGCTGCAGGTCAAAGTGGTTTAGGGCTCCCACCTCAAGGTTGGGCGGCAGGAATGGTCAAGTCCTACCGAAGGGTCAGACAGAGCCACCCAGAACGCAGCTCACCTGGCTGAGGACCCCTGGCCCACTGCCCAAGCTAGTCTGTGTACTCTCTGGGAGCGGCAGCTCTGCTTCTTGTCCCTCGGTTTGTGCACCTAGGGATGTGCTCCCAGGAAACCACTGGAGCCTTCTTGTTTCTTGTGGTTTACTCAGTTTACTATGTCCCTCTCTCAGTCAGAGGGGATCACTGAGAAGGCTTTGAGGGTGGGTGGGGAGTGGGGGCTAGCTTTTGTCCTGCAGCCAGTTCTGTAGCCACTGCTATTTCTGTTTCTGCCCTCAGGCCATGCTCATAGCAAAGCTCTGGTTGTTTGGTGATAAGATCCAGAACCCAGTGAGAGGAGGCAGGAGAAACTAGGTCAGGCAGGTTGGGGTGCCAGGTATCTGTCTGCCATGGGCCCCGAGACCCTGTGTCTGAAGTACACTTGGGGTGCAGACCCAGATGGTCCTGTCTCCTGGTCCTCCTCCCAGAGTGCACTGGGGACCCCTTCTCTCCCCGCTTCTGGGTCTGCTATTCGCTCTCTTTGGGAAAGACCCAGAGTCCCTTCAAGCCTTCACTTTCTTCACTTGTGAGATGGAAACCGACTGTCAGAGGTCACTGTGAAGTCAGCTTTGGGAAAGATGAAAGCTAAGCATCAAATAATGCAGCAAGCATTGCTGAATATCCCAGATAAGAATTCATAAAGAATGTTTTCCTTTTCTTCCACTCCCCATTTTAAAAACGGCTTTATTGAGGTATAATTTATATACCATAAAATTCACCCATTTTAAATGTACAATTCAATGATTTTTTTAAAAAAACTTTTCTTCCACTCCTGCAGTGCATTGTTGCATGCTTTATTTTGGGTTAAAAAGCAGAGGGCTAATTGAATGTTCAGAAATGTACATTTCTCTTGTCGGCTTTCAGTAAATTCCTGCCCGCTGACTTCCAATGATGAGAAGTCACCATTATTCCCATTAAAAAGCTTGATGCTTGGGCCTTGCCCAAGAAGCCCAGACCATGTTTGCAGAGCATCAAAGCCCAGTTCACCCGAGCACTGCTAATGAGGGCAGGACTCACACCACCATGCAGAGGGATCACATCATAAACAGCCGGAACAGCAGCGTTCAGCCTCAGCTGCCTTCAGCTTGCCATCTGCTGTGTCGCCTTCACAGCCTGTGGGCCTGCCCTCCCCTGTCTTCCAAACACCCAGCCTTGAGATCCAAATCCCAGCCTTTGTGCCTGGTCCCAGCCAAAGCCAGGCACTGAGACCTGTGGAAAGCTGGCTGGTCTGGGAGACAGGAAGCCTTGGCCTAACCTCATCTCCAACACTGGGCAAATCCCCAGCTCCCTGGGCCCCACTTCTTTTCTGTAAGATGGAGCCAGTGTTTGCGTTTTACTTGAGCGAGAAGGGGGACTTTGGCACATCATAGCGGTACTCTTCTTATATCCAGCAAAGCAAGATGTTATGCCTCTCCTTGTGATTAGGCTCCCAAAGGACAATTTTCAGATTTTTGAAAACATCCTTGAATATGTCAAGTGCCCTAATAATGGTAAGTAAATGCACTATTCTGTTGATGGAGGGCTTCCCTTCTTCTCTGTTTCTAGAGTTGCATTCAAACATGAGCCGAAGGTCTTTTGCCAATGGTCCCCACAATTAGGCTTTCTCTTCCTGGAATCCTCAGAGCTGCCAAAAGAACGAAGTGGAATCTGACAGCAAAGAGCTTGGAACTAATCAGGAGGAAGGAGCCCTGACAGTCTCAGGTCCAACACTATTAAAATCCTCTGCGCGAGGACTTTATTCAGCATGGCAAAGGAAATCTAGGATGGCTTCCTCTGACACCTGAACAGTGTTGCAGGGAAGAAGAGAGGCTTCTTCAGGGTGCCTCAGCCCAAAGTAGGGTGGGGCCTGCCATCCAAGAGATGTCCCACTGCAAGGCCAAGTGCAGACTCCATTAGGGGCTGAGCCCACCAGACTGAGGAGCTCTGGAGGCACCTCTGCCCTGGATTGGCTGTGTGACACTCATCAAGCTCTTAAACCTCTCTGAAGCTCAGCTTGCTGTCGAATGTGGATAATAATGTCTATGTCTAAGCTTGTTGCAAAGATTAAGTGAGATGATGGACACCCCAAAAGTGCTTAGCAAACCATCAGATAGGTGGTAAAGTGTATTAATAGTTTCCTATGGTGCTCTAGCAAAAACCACAAACTTAGTAGCTTGACAATGCAGATATGCTATCTTACAGTTCTGAAAGTAAGAAGTCTGACAGGCATCTCACAGGGCTAAAATCAAGGTGTTGGTAGGGCCATTCTCCTTTCTGGAAGCTCTGGAGGAGAGATTCTGTTTCCATGCTCTTCCCAGTTTCCAGAGGCTGCCTGCATTCCTTGGCTTATGGCCTCTTCCTCCGTCTTCAAAGCCCACCACAGTGGGTCAAGTCCATCCCACATCGCAGCACTCTGACCTTCTCTTCAGCCCCTTCTGCCACATTCAAGGACCCCTATGGTTGCGTTAGGCACACCTGGGCAATACAGGCTACTCTCCCTCTTTAAAAGTCAGCTGAATTCACAACCTTAATTCCCTATGCAACCTTAGTTCCCTTTTGCCATGTAAGGTAACATATTCACAGGTTCCAGGGATTAGGATGTGTACATCTTTGAGGGGCCATTACTCTGCTACCATAGCAAGAGTCCAATCATTGTGTGGCTTTTCCCATCTATTAAAAAGAGATTCTAATACTTCACTCACAGGGTTATAGTGAGGCAAAATACCAATAGCTGACATTTGCAAAGAGCCTACCATGTCCAACACTACTCTGAGCAAAATGGCTCTGTCCACCCCAACACTCACTGAGTGTGAACACACCCCGTACAATCTGGGCAGGGCTGTCATCCAAGTTCTCCAAAGGTGCAGCGAACCTGAGGGCTGCAGGTGGCCATGAGCTGTGAAGGAGTCTTATCTCTGCCCACTCCTCCCTGACCTTGAAGCCCTTTTGGCCTTTCCTCCCTCGTACACTCACTAACAAGGTAGAAAGGAGAGCCCTAGCTGGTGCAAGGCAGGGACTGAGGCAGTCGCCTTCCTGCCTCCCTGTTTCTTCCTGACCCACACAGACGGAATCATTATAGTGTCCAACTGGCTTCCTGCTACTGTTCTTTGGACTTCGGTGTTGGTATTTGGCTACTCTAAGTGTGGCTTTCAAAACTCCCTAAAGCTGCAGTTCTATTGTTAGTTTGTTGTTGCTTTTATTTGGGGAGGGGGATTCAGAACCCTCTGAGAAAAAAATGTTAAAATTGTTTTTCTTTATAAACTACCCAGTCTCAAGTATTCTTTTATAGCAATGCAAAACAGATTAAGACAGCCAGGGATACAGGAATTTGGCCCTGCACCCTGGGAGGTACTGGCAAGAGTTAGGGAAGGCAACTCCAGCTAGGTGGGCTAGGACTCAGGAAGGGTGGTGGGTCCCAGCAAAAGGCTAGTGTCAGTTCAGTCTGGGCTGACATGGCAGACAAAGGACAGGAAGACATCTGACTCTGCAAGCTCAGTCCAGATACTACAGGATGATCTCTCTCAGTCAGAAAAATCCCACTCCACTCCTGACGGGCTGGCACTGCTGGGTCTTTCCTCCCCTGCAAGGGGGACTTCTGGGCCTGGGTGTGTCTGAGTGTGCGGCTAGGATGGCTGGTGCAGGTAGGAGCAGCAGGGCTCAGCATGTGCACACACACTCACAGAAGTGGAAATAGCCTTGATTAGAAATTATGCAGAATGAAAGCTGCTATTAAAGGGTCAAGTTTTTACACTCCATGCCAACTATATAAAGTACATGTAAAAAAACTCATTTTAGAGAGTGACAAATGTCTGTATCTTAGGAACCAGAATTTATATGTGACATTACTTGCTACTTTAAAGCAACCCTTTAAAGCTAGAATTCTGCCTAGGAGAGATATAATAAACTCTGAAGCACATACCGTTATCCCCCCCTCTCCCGCCCGCCACCGAGCTGACAGCCTGGAGCTGACACCCGGACTTCTAAATATACACTACACTGTTCACACATAAAACAGTGTTCCCAGTGTTTCCACACATCAATCTATTGGAATGAACAAGCCGGACCAACCCTGCTAATGTTAAAGAGGCATGCTTCCCTGACACAGACACACAGATGGGAACAGCTGGGCTGGACAGGGAGAAAGCAGTGTGGCCCTTGCCAGTAGGACAGCCTGCAGCCCAGAACAATGCCAGACGCCATGACTCCTTTCAAGCCTCTGCTACAAGAGTCCTTGCTTTGGGAAACCTGCAGCCTGAATGAAGCTGCAAAAATCATATGTACCTTTCATCTGTAATATTACTCTATCATGTGCTCCTCTGTCTCAAACAGCCTCTCCCAGGAAGCCTGCCTGTTTCCAGTTTCTTTCTTCTGGTCTTAAAGGGAAGCGGGGTGCTGTAGGAACAGCAGCAAGCATCAGACTTCACCCAGAGGGCAGTCAGATTACAGATCGTGGGGTCCCACCCCAGAGTTTCTCATTCAGCAGTCTGAGGGGAGGCCTGAGATTGTGCATTTCTAGCAAGTTATGAGAGGATGCTAAGGCTGCCGGTCCACGGTCCCCACTCTGACAATCTCAGCTGTAGAGGAGGAACTTCCTAGTCTTGGCTCTCAGTACATTCAGTGTGTGGCTGTGGCAAAGTCTTTTCTTTTTTTTTTTTCTTTGCGATGGAGTCTTGCTCTGTCGCCCAGGCTGGAGTGCAGTGGCATGATCTCAGCTCACTGCAACCTCCACTTCCTGGGTCCAAGGGATCCTCCCACCTCAGCCTCCCTTGTAGCTGGGGTTACAGGCTCCTGCCACCACACCCGGCTAATTTTTTATTTATTTATTTTTTATTTTTTTAGTAGTGGTGGGGTTTCACCATGTTGGCCAGGCTGGTCTCGAACTCTTAACCTCAAGTGATCCACCCGCCTCAGCCTCCCACAGTGCTGGGATTTCAGGCATAAGCCACCACACCCGGCCCTTCCTTTTCTTTAGGCTGCCCTTTTCTCATCAGTAAACACAAGGTGATCTCTAAGATCCCTTCATGCCCTAAAATGTCACAATTCTAAGGTGCTCAGATCACTGATTGTGGCTTACACAGGGCCTGGTGGCTTTCACTCAGAAGCAGAATGTTCAATGGAACCACCTGAAGTCACACAGCCAGGCAGCAGCTGATTCTAGGACCGGGAAGTAAAAAAGGGTCTTAATGCCCTTATTCCTTCTCAGTGCTCCCTCCACCACCCAGGAGGGGTCCTGCAAAATGGCTCTGGGGAAAGGCAACCTGCTGAAAGAACAAGTATTTGGGGTATCAGCCAAACCCCAGAGCCTGAGCCCTGGGCACACCAGCAAACCTCCTCTCTCAGAGACCCCTTACCTGTGTTGGTGCCTGGGTCTAGATGTATAGCATGCACCTGCCCCTACAGGACAGGCAGGTGGGAGGGTAAGCAGTGCTCTGCGGTGTGCAGAGAGAGGATATCAATCACAAGACCCTGGAACTATTAGTACAGTCTCCCACAAGAGAACAGGGTTCCTGTTGCCCTCAGTTATCACTGGCTGTACCCTCACACATGGACATACACACTCAGACAGACAGACACACACACACACACACACAGAGACAGAGAGAGTTCCAGAAGCCCGCAGCAGCCTACAAAAGCTCATCCTGAAAACAGATTCTTCTAGTCCCAAGTGGTTGCTCACTGCTTATAGCAAGAGCATTAAAAATGTGTCATTTCCAAGATGAGAAAAGAACGCTTATAAAAACAAACTTGTGAGAAGAAATATTATTCAGTTAACTAGCCCACATCTGATTCTTTAAATGTAGTGTACAGTGCAGAAGGATAAATATGAGCCAGGGCCCCAGCGAGGTTGAGGTCTGCTCACACGCCCCTGGGAGCCCCAGCTGTTGTGGCCCCGGGGCTGAGCGTGCCATCACTCCCAGCAGCTGTCGGCTCACTGGACGTCTTCTCATTACTGTCCTAAGTCGTAAATCTCTCACCCCCAGCAGTCACAGCTGTATTTCATCAGGGAGAAGTGGATTTGTCCTTCGAAAAAACTGAACAAACAGGCCCTCCCAACCCCAGGCCCTGGCAGGATCGGGAAAGGCTTTGAATCCACGTCAAAGAAGCCATCAAAGGAAATAGGCCATTTTCAAACAAAATCCATTTCTTGAGCATGACGGTAAAAATATTTATCACATGAAAGATGTGAAACCTTTATGATGTCTCGACGCTCTGTATTATGAATGCAGTATGTGTCCGGCGGAATGTGTGCAAAAACCGTCATGCTCATGATTTTGAAAGGGGGAAAAATTAGTCCTTTCCATCTGGCAAATTCTTAATTTACCAACCCAGTCTTGCTCTGTGAGCACCTGAGGCAGAGGAAGGAGGCAGTCCCGGCCTGCAGCCAGACAAAATAAGCAAAGGTTTTGGACAAAGAAACCGCACGTCCAAGATGTAGTGAATGGGGTCCCAAGCTTATCTATCTCTGTCAGCCATGGGCTTTGAAAAGCATCCACACTGATAGCTCCTGTACAAGGTCAGGCAAGGCTTCTTCAGTGGGTCCCAGGATTTTCCACAAAGTCTAAACTTTCTTCCATAATCATGAGTTTTTGCTCCACAAATGGATTTTTAAAGTGAACAAAAAAGCCTATGCCCAGAAAGATCTTGAGAGGCCAAGCCAGCCCTCCCGGGAGACTCGAGGTCTCCTAGGCTCAGATCTAATGAGGACTCTGCTCAGAGGCCCTGCAGCCCTGAAGTTCCTCCTCCACTCCATGCCTCAAAGTTGGTGGGCACCCAGAGAGGGCACCCTGATGCACAGCCTGTCTTGGTGCCATGAACATCTCCTCTTCAGGAAGGAGGCATGGGCCCAGATCTAATGCCATTTCCTCCCGGTGGGTGGCTCAGAAAGAAGCTCCCTCGTGGGCCCTGGCACACTGAGGAAGACACATTGGCTTGCCCTACTTTTTTCTGAGTACCCACAGAGAAGTGAAAATTAAAGTCCATGAATTTGGCATTGTAAATAAAATGAAATTCATTTATTCGATTAATATGCATCAAGATACAGCTGTGCAGAGAGCAGCATAGCCTAGCGGGGAAGTGCCAACCCTCTGAGTCACACTGCCTGAGTTTGGAGCTTGGCTTCACTACTCACTAGCTGTGTGACCTTGTGCAAGTCCCTTAACTTCTCTGTGCCTCCATTTACTAATGTGGAAAATTGGGGATAATCATATTACCTACTTCCTTGTGGGGTTATTGTGAGGACTGAATAAGTTAATAACAGAGCCTTTCACATTCTATGGGCAACATAAACACTGGCTGTTGTTACTATTATTGTTACTGGTCAGGTGCTGGGCTGGGAGCTGGGGATGGAATTACGAGCAGTGGGGAGTTGTTGGGGTGGCTGCTTATTATTTCTTGTCTTCCCCACCAGCGTCAAGTACACAGAGTAACTTAGAGCATAAGGCAACTTCTCTATCCTCTCTACGAGGACAGAGAGAATACAGATCCCACTGGTACCCTGGGCGAGGTGCCTTGGGATGCCTGAGGAAGGTCTGTTCCTGGATCCTCAGCCCCATTCCTGCTGAGGTCAGGGGAGGAAGGGATGTCAAGGAGGCCACATTGGCACCGGAAGCTGAATGCCACAGTGGGAGGGTCTGTATTTAGATTGATTTCCCCTGAGACTGGGGAGTTGGGTGGGCAGGGTCATCCATCACACTGTGTAGCCCAGGGCTAGGAAGCAGAGATTCCCACCTTATGGAGCTGTCACTGTGCAGGAAAAAAACAATGATTACTCAAAGCTTGAGCGCTGCTCCTCCAGGCTGCACGGACGGTGTCACGCTGCCCTCTGATCCTGGGGCTCGTGATCCGTATCCGTGGCAGCTCAGTAGCCACAGAAACCAAAGCCACCTGGCCATGAGGTCAGGAAGTACAGCTTAAGAAGGGTCTTGAGAATGGCCTCCGGGAACCAGAGAGGCCTGGAGGTGACAAGCTTCTCTGCTGTTGGGGCTGATCAGGGGTAGAGAAATGGAGTGCCCAGACCACTTTATACACTCGCTTCACCCACCTGTATAAGACATACCACGGTTAGCTCCTGGACCATGGACCTGGGCAAGGTCAGCTGGCTCCATATTAACCTCCTCTGCCAGGCCCCAGGAGGATGTGGAATTACTGCACAATATTTATGTAGGGTACTCAGCTATCTCTAGGGGACGGGCTTGCACTGTCATACTGCTGAGCAGTTCTGCCTTCTTCCCTGGCCTCACTGCATGGCTCACCAGTGCTCTGCTCAACATAGGGGGTAGGAAGGTCTCCCAGATGTGGATGTGAGCCAAAGTCAGGGCCCAAAGGAACCACAGGAGGCATCCATCCAGACCAGTGCTTCTCAGCTCTTCTCAATCATAACCTACAAAACTGTATTTTTTGCATTTCACCCATTATACGCAAACACATATAAGGGAAACGAGGTTACAAAACAATCTTTAGCATGACTATGTGTGATTAACTCTGACACATTCTATTTTATTCTGTAATATTCTATTAAGAAGGAATGCTGTTCATGACCTAGTAAATTGATTTCATGGCCTGCTGGGTGGGTTGTGACTGCATTTTGCAAAACACTGATGTAGATCAACAGACTGCAACCTTTATAAACCAATGCCACCTTTACATGAATGTTGAAATCCCTACCCTCCTTTCATGTTACTTGAAATTTGAAAATAAATTAGGTGTCACAATTGAAAACAAATAAAGCAATGGCCATTGAAATATGATTTTTCAAAGTACATGTGCCACTTGACTTTCCCAAGATTTTGATATGGACACCCAGGAAAGGAGGGATGATCCCCCATTGAAAATAACTTATTTACGACTGAGGTTTCCAAAAGAGTCTGTGGAGCCCCCTTGGGGAAAGAGGACCCTGAGGGGGGGTGAGGGGAGTCTGAGACCCCTCTTTCCCCCTTTGTCAGAATAGCTCTAATTCAGTCTGTTTACCTGTTAGGATTTTGCATAAGAAACCCTTTAAAGAAAGGGTCTGTGGCTAAAGAAGGCGCTTTGAACCATGAAAGCTAATGAGTTCATCTGTCTCCTTTCTCAGGGGAAAGGATGAGGCCAAGGCATTTGTTCTATCAGAGAGGTCGGGGGACTTGCTAAAGATGACACAGAGAGGTAAAGTTGGGGCAGGAATGAGGGGGAAGCAAGACAGAAGGGAGACCTGGGCAGGGTGTTCCTGAGCTCTTCAAACTGCTTCCAAAAGGCCTGGCAATAGGACACACGCAGATCAATGAAAGGACCCATTACTTGGCTTATGTGCAATTTCTAGAAGGCTCAGAGTAGAAAATCTTCTTACCTACTGGGAGTCAGAAGCCCTGATTAACAGCTACATGTGTCTTTGATTAATAAAAGATGGAAAATGAACTGCTCATCTCTGCACACAGGCAGTATGTGCGGAGGAGAACATCTTCCGAACCTGGGGCCCGGGAGGCAGGAGGCCCTTAATGGGGAGAAGACAGACATCACCGTGTGTGCCCACTGGCTGCATATGCTACATGTGCCCACGGCAGGCAGGAGGGCTCTGCTGTCTCTCCACACTGACATGCAGAAGCCACACTGAGGATCAGGGCTCATAGCTCTATAGCAACTACTACATCAGGTGCTGCTGCCCCAACCTAGGTCACCCATGGCTCCATGGCCAGAAATCTTCCCAGTGCCACTGGTTCCGCTGCAGCTGCCACCCCTGCCCCTTCACAGAGCCCTTTCTTACCCAGAGCCAGATGAGAGAGGTGATATGGCAGAGGCTTTTCTCCCAGCTTCCAGCAACATCCTCTGAACACAGCAGAGGCGCCATGCCAGTCTGATGGCCAGATGGAGGCATTTAAAGGGAACCACTCTGTTTGCCAGAGCGAGCCCAGGTCCCAGCCATAAATGTCCCCAAGGGTTGGAATCAGCCCAGAAGACATGCCCACACACTCATGCATTGTGCACATTCAGGGCACAGAC
The DNA here is from genome assembly GCF_029281585.2 of Gorilla gorilla gorilla. Classification (NCBI taxonomy): domain Eukaryota; kingdom Metazoa; phylum Chordata; class Mammalia; order Primates; family Hominidae; genus Gorilla; species Gorilla gorilla. The sequence continues at coordinate 17,884,665 of NC_073233.2, forward strand.
AGGCACCATGGCTGAGAACACAGTTTAACCCGAGTTCTCAACCCTGGCTACACATGAAGTCAACTGGGAATGAGATAATCACATCAAATTAAGAATGCTCAGGCCCAACCCTGGTTGAGTCAAAATCTCTGGAGGTGGGGTTCGGGGCATCTCTTTTGTCGTATTTCCTTTCATTGTTTTCTAAACTCTCCAGGTGATTCCAATATGCAGCCAAGATTTAGAACCACTGGATTAAGGATAGTGGTTTCCAAACTTCAGTGTGTATACAAGAATCCACCGGGTAAGTTTGTTAAGACTACAGATCACCCCGAGATGTTCCATCCTAAGAGATTCTAGGGAAGAAGGTCTGGGTCAGGATAATTACTAAGAAGTCTTAAGAAATTAGCCCCTCCCTAATCAGCAGAACTTCAGGTCAACTAGAAACATCTCAAATCTCAAATAACAAAGCAAGCCTTCCTGTCTTATCCTCTGAGAAAAATACGGTAATCCTTTTATATATCATAAATGTTGTACTGGTAAAATACCATGCCTTCTTTCAGATGTAGTAACATGTTATCATTCTCCTCTGTCCCACAGCCTTTGGAAGTTTAATAACTTATGACTGCAAGGTCTATTTTCCTCATCTGAACATCATAATGTTTCATCTTCCCTGCCTGAGCATGGAAAGACCCACCTCCCCAAGGCAAGTTGTTGAGGGCTCCTGAATATACTCAGGTGTAGAAAGAGAAGTCTGTCAAGGACACAGGCTGTGGCGGTCCCCAGGCCCCCACTGGTGAGTGCTCCCCTCCTTCCTGCCTGCCATGCAGCTCTAAGAAACAGCCAAGTCTTGTTTTAAGATTCTGAGTCTTTTCTCCATACCACAAACTTCTCATGTGTTTCTGAAGCAGTGCTCCCCAGCATACACTTGGAGAAACAGATGGAAAAAAAAAGCTTCCAACCAGCCCTTGCTCTAAGGGCAGGTGAGGCTGGGGCTGCAGGGAGGTTGCTGGGAGTCAAAGCCAGGCCAGGTTGCAGGACAGAGGATCTCAGGGACTCTTCATTGAGCCCCACTTTCCTGAGTCACTTGTAGTTAAGATTCTCGGGTCTGGGGGCTTTTTCAAACAGGATGCTCACTAATGCTGGTCTACCACTCCACCTCAAGGATGACCAGCTTTGTAAGCAGCTGTCACTGAAGGGGGGTGTGGCAGATTCTACAGGTGCTGGTGATGGAGAAAATGTTATAAACCACTGAAAGAAGGATACAGGAGTCCAACAGGCTCCCTGCCTTCAGTGACCTTCGTTCTCCAGTGTGAGATGGATAGGTGAATGAGTATTGCTGATGGACCATCATTGCACATGGGGCTGGCTGGCTGGCTGGACGGATGGACAGTCCTATAGACAGATGGCCATACAGTGGTTGCCAGGGTTTGGTAGGGACAGTGTGTTGGGCACAACCACTGCCTCTTGAGATGAGGCCACCAGGACACAGCACTCTTTAACCACGTCACTGTGAATCAGCCAGCTCTGACGATATTATTTTTTGGATCCCGGTAGCCAAGAAAAGCAGTCTGAGTTGCTATAAACATAAAGAAGCCCGTCTGCTTTCTTGCCTCTGTGAATGTCTCAGACAGTGCAGAACTAACGAAGGCCCCAAACCATGGTACCAGACTGTTCCCAGGGACTTCACAGAGGGAGCAGATGAAAGGCATGGAGACAGCGCTGAAAGCCTGCCCCTCATTATAAGCGCTTCCAAGCTTCACAGCAATAGACAGTCCTCGTCAAGTTTGTTGTTATGGCTATGTCTTTTACAGGGTCCAGTACAGATCTCCATGGCAGAGACAGGCTGCTGCAGGGCTCAACAGAAGCCCCTGTCCTCTAGAGAGCAATCCCTGGTCCCCTGACCCCTAATTCACTTCTTCTCTAAACCTCACTGGATCTGCATCTTGGTGATCAACCTCTGACTTGTTTTCAGTTTGATCCATGAGGGCCATTTAGGGCTGCTCACATAGGCTGTGAGCTCTCTGAAAGCAAGGATCATCCATGCCCTTGTCAGCTGAGGGTCTCAGGGCTGGCTACATGGACGGTGTTAAGCAGATTTGCTAAAAGGTGGACTGTGAGTTGGTTGTTGGGGAATGAGTATAGGCTCCCTTAGGTGTTTTCAGCTTCCTCTTGCAGACTTTTCCAAAGGTATTTAGGGGCTCAGGTGGCAGTTAGACATGGGGCCTTTTCCAAGGACCCCCTCAGCCTGTCTTCCACTCAGCTCCATTGGAGAAGAGCATATTTAAGGACATAGTCATTCCATCAGGCCCCCAGAACAGGGTCCCTAGTCACAAGCTTTCCAAAACATCACTGGTCTCCAAGAGGATTTTGTTCTTTGAATGAATCGAAGTCCTGTTTGCTTGCCTTTGTAACTGCTTCCCATAGGAACCTTTAGAGAAAGACTGTCCCTCCAATCTGCTTCTGCCTCTCAGGTTACTTTTGCCAATTGACAGGGACACTTGGATGAGGATGGTTTTGAAGCTGTGACCAAGATGTTTCCCTGCCTTGAGAAGTCTCACAGCCAGCCCCCATCCATGCTTGACCACAGCTGTTACTTTCATTGTGTCACTAAGGGCAGAGACCCTGGACCACCAGGTTCAAGGCCAGGTCTTCAGTCCTCAGGCCCTAAGGTTAAGACCCAGGCACCAAGGGACATCCACATTCTGTCTCTACACAGTCCTGTGCGGGCATGGAGGAAATTGTACGGTCATGCCCTACATTCATATCTTGATCTATGGATGGGAATTTCCATCTTAGAAGACAAGAAGAAGCCCCCTATCCTTCTCCATTTATCTCACTTTCCCTCTGTCATCAGTGTGTGAGGAAGGTGCTATCCTCCACGCAGTCAGCTAGGCAAGTGAGCATGCTGTAGACCCCATTATTCCTATGCTAGAGGCTTGGGGATAGTGATAGGATGACTAATAGTTAGCTAATTTTGATCTTTTGATCTGTATATGATTCCTGTCTACTACTAAGCTAGCTGAGATATTGGCAGAGACAGGGGATTGACTGAAAGACCCCTTTCAGGCTCCACTAGCTGGGTCCCTTGGCAAATTCTCAGACCCCTTCCTTCCAGAGAGCTTCTTCCTGCCCCTGTGAGCCCTGTGCTGGGCAGCATCTCCCCAGACTACAGAACAGGAAGGACTGCCAGGAAGTCAGGTGCCATGGTGTCTCCATGCTGCATCCTTAGCCTCTGACCATCTGTGGCCCCGGGACACTACTGTGCTCAGTGGGATGTTTTCCCCCTCCAGGTCCCCCTCCTAAAAACCTTTGCCTGAGAATCAAATGTCCCGCCAAATGGCTTCTCGATTTCTCCCCATTCATACTCAGGGGCCCGGGCACATCAATATCCCTCTTTCTCCTATATCTTCCTTCCCTGCCTTTCCTCAGGACCATTTTCTTCCATCATCCTTGTGCCTCAGTCTCCCTCATCTAAGAAAACCTTTTCTGGGTCGCTCTCATCCTAGCCTCTCATTTCCCCCACTTGCTTCCATTCCACCTCTTTTTTAAGAGGTTTACACTGGCTTCCGCCTCTCCATCCGTCCTTATGGTTGGCTTTCTACCTCTCTCATGGTTGCAGCAGTTCCCCAAGGGCAGGACTGTGCATTCAGAACATGGCGTGGGGCTCAGCACCTAATAGATGCACAAGAGAAGTTTGGTAAATAAATGAAAGAACAAATAAACCCACTCAATAAGTCATGCCCCACTTTAGGACTCAATTTGTTACCTATAAAGCAGTGAGTCATGTAGGACTGGTCCAGCCCTGACATGGTATTGTTCTGGGACTTCCATCTCCGTAGCATCATGATAGGTAGGTGGGGACTGGCTGCTAATCATGGTGCTGGTGGCAATGCAAATTGCAGGCAAGATTCTTCTTGTTGTGATTCCCCAGGTCTCTTTCAATGCTTCCCCCTTTCCTTCTGCTTTTTGGGATGCACCAGCTCTGCCATGAAATTTTTAGCCTAATAGAGGTGATGTATATAAAGTCCATAGCACAGGGCTTGGCACACAAAGTAAAACTAAGAACCCTTGTAGAAGCATACTAAGCAAGGAAACTGAGGCTCAGATAAATGTTGTTATCTGCCTGGGGGTACTCAGCAAGAAAATAAGGTAGGCAGGATAAAAATTCTGTAGTACTTTTCTGATATCATCTCCTGACCGGTGGGGCCATAAGTCAGTCCCCTTGGCTCCTGCCCTGCCCAGGACCTGACTGGATGTCTGTTTGACAAATCAAACAGCTTTGCAGCCTGGCCCTCCCCATCAGCAGCACTGTTGTCTGGGGGCCATGAAGGGCCTGGCGAAGAGCTAGTCAGAGAGTGATGGGGACATGGCTGAGTCAAGGAGGACAGCAAGACCAGGCTCAGCAGAAAGCCACTTGCAGGAAACAATTTGGGTTTTATTTAGGGATTGCTTGCAAGATAAGTATGTTTCTTTGGAGTGTGCAGAGTGTGCAGCCAGGAAAGATCAAATGATCTATCTCACACTAGGCACAGCTGATAGCAACCAATTCCCATGACAGGACAGGGGCTCCACTACCTGGATGGGGGCCATGTCTCCCACTGTTCTGCACTGCCTGGCTGGAGCAGAAAGAGGGATTTGCAGGGCCTGGTGCCAATGCCTGGCTATCAGGTTCCCTGGCTCAGGACAGGTCTGGGGCTGGAAGGGTAAGAGGGGTCACACGGGGACAGGGGTACCGCAAGGACAGTCATTTCCTCACTCTCTCACTGACTTCATGTATTTCTCAGAGCTTCCCTTTTCTGTCCCCAGTAAATCAAAGTCAATTCAAGATGGGTATATTCAGAGAGAGGGGGAGGCAGAGAATACACTAAAATGTTGGTAGTTCCTTCCGGGTTGTGCAATCGATGATGATTATTCATTCTGTAATAAGAAGTCAGTAACAAATGACAAGTTAAGTGCTTATTGAGCATCTTCTGAATGTACAGAGTGAAACAAAGATACAGACTCTAATACATTGAGTCTAGTTAGAGTAATAAAACTAATGATTACAATGTCTACCTACCTTGAAATCAGCTATGCTATGTTTATAAAAACACAAACTAAGAGCCAGACAGTACGTTCAGTATTTCTATCTTCATTATATTATTTCATTTTCAGAATAAACCATGGGATAGGTATTACCATCCTCATTTTGTATACAAGGAAATAGAAACTCAAAGAAATGTCTTAGAAAGACTATATATGGGCCGGGTGCAGTGGCTCCCACCTGTAGTCCCAGCTACTCAGGAGGCTGAGGTGAGAAGATCACCTGAGCTGAGAAGGTTGAGGTTGCAGTGAGCCATGATCATGCCATGGCACTCCAGCCTGGATGAAAGAGTGAGACCCTGTCTCAAAAAAATAAATAAATAAAAAAGATTCTACAGCAAGCAGGAGGCAGGGGTGCCATCCACAGCACCCACCTCACGCTGCCCTATCCCACTTACTGCTCTTACTACAGTCCCAAACCCACCTCCCTCCAAACAAGGCACTCTCAACTCATCCCTGGTACATACAGGCCCAGAAATACCCTGGAACTAAACAGCACATTATTAAATAGAATTCAATAGGGCTACTGTCACTTATTTGACTTCTTCAGTGCAAAATACTTCAAGGCAAGAGCTTTGGATGAGTGAAAATGTATTTATTGAGCAATCAAATGAAAGCACTCCGGGCCCAGAATATGCTCTTCTATACAACTTATTTTATAAATACAAACCCAGTCTCATTCAAACATTCGAAATGAAAGATTTGCCTTTCAATGGAGAATCTGCATTTCAACATAAAGGTGTCTTAGTTATTCAATAGAGATGCAAGATCCGATTAATGCTGTATATTTAGCATTTAGAAAGCCTGAGGATTCCAGAAGGCTCGTTTTGGGCCTAAAGATGGCAGTGTGTGCAGACGGTGCAGAGTGAAATATGTGAGCTTCACTTTCAGCATCCTGAGTGCCTTCTCAGAAGGAAGGCTTGAGGGCAGCAGCAGGGCTGTCTTTTTTGCAAAGCCAAAGTGTGTATGCACATAGGGGGAGAGAGAAGCAAGTTCACTTCTAAGCCAGTAAGTTTGTTAAGCTAACTGAACACCTATTGCCTGTCAGGCACCTGGCAGACATTGAGACTTTAATAAAATAGACCAAGGCCAGGTGCAGTGGCTCATGTCTGTAATCCCAGCACTTTGCGAGGCTGAAGTGGGAAGATTACTTGAGGTCAGGAGTTCAAGATCAGCCTGGCCAACATGGTGATACTCCGTCTCTACTAAAAATATAAAAATTAGCTGGGTATATTGGTGCATGCCTGTAATCCCAGCTACTTGGGAGGCTGGGGCAGGAGAATGGCTTGAACCTGGGAGGTAGAGGTTGTAGTGAGCCCAGATCGCGACACTGCACTCCAGCCTGGGCGACAGAGTAAGACTCCATCTCAAAACAAAACAAAAAACAACAAAACAGATGTTAATAAAACAAACCAAGACATTAAGTAAAATAAACCAAGAACCCAGGTCATTACAGATTGTGAAATAGTAAGAGAAACTTGGAGGAGAGGTGCTGCTTTAGATAGAGTGGTCAACACAGGTCATAGGAAGGACCCATTTGAAGTGGTATCCAAAGATGAAAATGAGCCAGCTATAGAACTAAGGAGACAGCAAGTATAAAAGACTTGTGGCCAGAAAGAACTCAGGGGGCTCAAAGAACCAAAATGGCACAAATGTGATTGGCTGAGAGTGGTAAAGATAGGTAAGGTATAAGGCTGGGGAAAGATCGTACAGGACCTGTGAGCCTTTGTGAGGAGTGTGGCTCTTGTTCTAATAGCAATGGGAAAACTTGGAAGGGTTTTCAGCAAAGGAGGAACAGAATCCGATTAACATAATTGAAAGTTCAAAAGAATGAATGGAAGGAGGCCAGTTCGTAGCTATTGAGTAGTCCAGGAAAGAAGTGGCTTGGATGACGCTAGTAGTATTGGATATAGAGGGAAGTATTTAAAGTATATTTTGGAAGTAGAAACACTGGGCTTTAAAGTTAAGTAAAGGTGGATTCATTCATTCAACAATCATTGGAGATCAAGAAATCTGAAGGCCAAGGATTTATTCCTCACTGTATCAACAATGCTTTAGGACTGCAGAGTCTCCTAACCATGGGAAGAGTTGCTGCAGTGCAAACAGGGACGCCTCAAATTCACCATAGATGAGATAACATGTATGTATATATTTAATCTATTCTAGAAAACATACTAGAGGACATGAGAGACAGTGTTGACTCCACAGCTGTCTAAAATGCCCTGACCTGCCTTTCCCCAGAGTGGGAATGTCAATATAAAAATGGGCACGTAGATGAGCAAAATGTCCCTGAGTCTGACAGCCTCCTGACACACCCAGGCCTCCTGCCTAGCACAGGGTAGGCATCTTTTAGGGGAAAATATCGTGCTCATTCCACAAATGAACAGAGAGGGGCTACTGAATACCATGTAAATTTCAGTATGTAGATTTCAACTTTCTCCCATTTCAATTTTATCACAATAAAGTGAATAACCAAACAAGATCTCTTCTTTCTTTTTTCTTATAACTCTACTTTGTGCCATTTCTCTCCATGCTTTCTACCTGCACAACACATCTTGTTATCACATTACAGTGACTGCATCTCAAATAGCTGATAATTATCATACTTCTAGAGGCTGTTAACATCTACTTTCCACAGTGATATCCTTCCAAATCTCCATGTGAGTCATTTATTTCACTTTTTTATGAACATCACAGGTAAGTGCTCAGTGGAAAATAATCATTAATCTCATTAAAACAGCAGGGTGAGAAGCTTAAGAGCATGGCTCCTGACATCCTAGAAGTCTAGAATTGTGGCTCTTGAGACCCCAAATTGAGTTTTGTTCCTTTTAATAATAATGAATGTCAAAATCTAAAAGCATACTTTAAAACAAAATCTTCAAAACTTGACCAGAGGCTGTTGCATCTTGTTACTTATGCTCACTTAACAATGCTAAGTGCTTACGGTACCCAACAATACTGCTAGCCAGCCCTGGGAGGGGACTGCATGCACAGTTGTTGCACCTGCCCAACTTGTATTCGTTTTGTTTTCAGAAGAAAACTGCGGAGATGCCCCTAGAATCCCCCACCCCAACAGAGATCCTACAGGGAGCTGTTCATGAAACAAGTCCCCAAGGCCTTCTGGATTGTCACAGTTGGAGTCCACATCCATCTGCCACACAGCATCTTGGTTCCATAGAATTCCAACTGTGTAGACCCTGACTCCAGTCTACACAGGATGAAACAACAGGCACTGAATCCAGGAACAGAGCTGGGGGAGCCACGGTTTTCTTGACGCATCCCATTCTCTAAGCTCAAAACTTCCCTGCCTATAAGGTGAGATGGCTCATGACGATAGAAATATGGACATGGCGAACGTGAAATTGCCCTTCTCTGTTCAGCCTTCCCTTCTGGTCCCCTGAAGGCTGTGATCTCTCAACTTATTAGTTCAAGAATGATATTTTTCCCTCATATCTTCCAGCCAGGTCCCCCGGGAAATCAGAAATCAATTAGTTCCGTCTTTCCCTGTACCAGCTGATAAGGTTCTTATGAGTAGCAGTGAAATTGGGAGACATCCAAACATTAATAACAGCATAGAGAAGTGACCCCTCATCATCATGTCTCCCGGGATTCCAGACTCTTACCTTGCAATAGCTGACTTATCAGGGCCTGGAACTGTTCTCCTGTGGTTATTCAGGGATACCCAGAGCTGGGGAATGTGATTTCTCAGGTGAACAGAGCTAGTTGGACACATTCAGAAGGGAGAAATTTCTCCTATAGCCTATAAAATTAAAGGCAATAAATAAGCAAATGAAATGTGTTTCCTAGGACTCTGGAGGTGCTTGCTTTATTGGCTCATAAAGCACTGCCCAGCACTCTTGTTCTGCTATGGACAGCTCCGGTGACAAGGATGAGCTATCAGCTCACTAATTGGAATGTCCTGTTCTCAGGAAACTCTTTTTCTGAAGGAATCAAATTTCCAGCCCCCACTGTCTCTTTTCAGGAGCGATTGCTCACAGGCATTTAGATATTTGAGATGGCTATTTCATAGCAACTTGGGCATGATGTGACAGGTGCAAGGAGAAGACAGATTCTGGGAGATGCCCTCATAACAAGAAAGTTAAGCTGGGAATTTTCACTAAGGCACCAAGATGCAATGGATACCAGATGCCCAAGCAAGTTCTCAGACAAGTCAGTGCATGACACTTCAAAGAAAGTGACTGAAAATTAATTAGTGATTCACTTAGATTGAGGGACAAAGGACTGCATTGTTGAAGATTAAGAGGGTCTATGAAGAGGATTTCTGAGTCGGGGTCCACCCATCCCCGAGGGAAAGGCTGGATGACCGACCTCCCACCCCACACTTAGTGGGAGAGGCTTCAGTGGAACCACCTACAGAATAGATTTGGGTTCCCTGAAGTTGGAGAACACAGGCATCTGTGCCTGACTCATAGTGGAGAAAGCTAGAGAGGCCACTAACACCTCCTCCAATGGCAGGATGAAGGTGGCCAAACCCAGAACCCATGGAGGGAATGCCAGCCTGCAATTGTTTTAGTAGGCATCCTGCCCAGGAAGGCATCTTTCCAGGGCATGGGATCCCTCAATAAGCCACTGTGAGGGACCAAAGGGGCAGGAACCATGTGAGGGTTAGGAGTAGCCAGTTGAAGCTGAGGCCCTGGCTCTATCAAAGAAGCTGCAGTCACCTGGCCCAGCAGGGGCGTCTCCGGAGAACTCACACAATCACAATAGAAGAGTCATCTTAAATATCTGCCTGGGCCTGCAGGCACAAGGCCACTTCAAGACAGTATCAGTCAAGTGGGAAGCCTCCTGCCCTCCACACCTTTCCTCTCCCTCCTCCTTTCTAGAATGGTGAGAGATCACAGCCGGCAAATAGGGAGGAAGAGCTGGGAGAGAGAAGCAGGAACCCATTCCCCTCCTTGGACTACAGATCCTCTAGCAGAATTAACAGCGAGTTTAAGTTTTGCTGATTAAATAGCACTGGACCCTCTTAAGACTGTGTTTTGGTATAAATTTATATACGACTTATGACAAAGAAAGTCATGGTCTTGTCTGAATTTTCACCCTATAGCAGAAGACTTACTCTTACTGAGCACATTTAAAAGGACAGTGATAACAAAGATACAGATGCTTCTGTAATTACACCCCAGGATTCTTGTTTATTCAAAGTACCGGATGTACCAAGTCAGAGCATCAAGGAGAGGCTTTATTTGATCATCCATGGCTAATTTTGCCAGAAAGTCCTACAATTAGGAACTGATCCCTTTGGGACATCAGGCTTTATCTAAGATCAAAAGCTTCAAATCCACTGGGTCGTAATATTTTCCTGACTGTGGAGGGAGGGGCTTTATGCTTTCAGCAAAACAAATCTATATTTGGGGTTGTTTGTCTAGATTTGCAAAGATAATTTGAGGATATAAGGAAGATTCTAAGAACATACAAAGAGAAAAGAAAACAAAACAGGTCACACAGAAAGGAGCAAAACCTGGATAGTATCAGACCACAGAAGCAACACTGGGAGCTGGAAGGCAATGAATCAGCACCTTCAAAATTCCAGGGAAACTTGTTTTCAACCTAGAGTTCTAAAGTTAGCTAACATGCCAATCAAATGTGAGCGTAGAATAAAGACATTTTCAGACATGCAAAGGCAAAATATTTATTTCCCATAGCCTCTTTCTTGGGAAGCTACTGGAAGACATGTTCCTATAAAAAGGGAGTAAACCAAGAAAAAGGAAGATAAGGGATTAACGCAGGGGTTCAGCCCAGGAGCAGGATAAGGGACTCCCTGAGATGAAGCCGTCCTCATGCCCCAAACGGCAGCACCGAGGCAGGCCTGAGCAAACAGCCCAGATGCAGCAGAAGGATGGAGCACTCCTGGAAACCAAATGAAATGAATGGATCATATATATATATATATATAAATTCAAACATTCATAAAACAGATTTGATAGAGCACATACAAAAAAATCAATGCTAAATGCTTATTTAATTTTCTTTATAAAAGGGCAAATATTAATATGACTGTGTCTGGGGTTGGCCTGTTTGACCTCATTTCCATTCCTTGCTCTTCTCTGGCCCATTCTGTTTCATGGGAGTTGAAGCGAGCAGAGCAGGCTGACTCCTGCAAGCCGCGTTTCTCAATTGGCTTCTATGTGAATTTGGCCAACAGGAGGCACTGAAGAGAGATGGGGGCGGGGGAGGGGAGAAGCCTAGGTGTTTCTGCCCCTGGCTGTCTGTCTCTTGCGGCATCTCCCGCGGAGGTGGCATCTCCCGCGGAGGTGGCACCTCCTCAGCGCTGACTCCTCTCAGAAAGGACTGCCCTGGTTCCACCTTCTGCCAATGGCCCTGCGTCTTGGGCTCTGGAAAAACTGTCCATGCCCTTGGCTCTCTAGCCCTAGGTCTGGTGGTGGCAGCTTCCTGCTGTGCCTAATTTCTGGTTGCCTTGACTGCCTCTGTTTGGCTTCCCAATTCTTCCAATACTTGTATAACCCATTCCTTAAATTCTGCCTAAAATGCTTAATGATTAATGTTTTCCTAATTGGACACCGATTCAACTAGGAAAAATAAAGTTTACATCATGGAAGTCTCCTTAACAGGGAACAATATTTTCACAGTACATAATGTTAATACTGTCTACCGTTTTAACCCAAAGTTTGAGGATTGAGGAAGAGGAGGTATGTGTTTTAAGGAGATAGAAAATATAAGGCAGCCAAATCCTTATTGACTATAATAAGAAATCAATACATAATGTCTAATACTATTGAATCAGAAAACAGTGGTGCCAGCAAATTATTTAGAAATATGGTAGCAAATATGAGTTGAAATAGCTAAGGGGTTCAATAGTGCTTCCCAGGTCTGGGAAGATGACTGTGGTGAAGCAGGGAACTATTTTATTTTATTATAGATACTATTTGAGGTTTTTTAACTATGTAAAGGATTACTTTGATACAATTCAAAAAATAATATAAAAATAATGATTTATTTCAGTGGTTTACTGAGGGATGACATTAAACTCACTAACCTACAGTTTGCAAAGCTGACCTGTGCCCCATGTGGAAGTCACGTCATTGATTCATCTGTAGCCTCTGGCCCCAGTCCTTCTCTATCCCACACTCTGAAGCTTGTGGACCAATGTTTTCTTCTGCAAATTCATCTTCTGGAAGCCTCATCTAGTAAAATCCAGGCCAGAAACATGAGCTCATTTAAAATAGCTATGCTGTCATCAATGTCCCTCAACTCAAATAGCACTGTGGAGAGGTAAGTTACCTAGATGCTCTACCTCCCAGGTCCAGGAGTGATAGAGAAGATGAGGAGAGAGGAGCAAGGCTGCTACCCCAAGCCCCACCAGGAGGCTAGAGAAGAGAGATGGGAGAGTTTGTAGATCTTGGAGCGGGGAGGAGGTACAGGAGGCAGAAAATACTGCTATTTGTCACCTTCCCTACCTTGAGCTTCAACTTCCTTTTATTCAATAATCTCCTATCTGAAACATCATCTCCCAGAACAAGCCATGGGTGGTAGCCACAAAATAAACTAAAAGAAGGGGTCAATCTTTCTTTATTTCCTTATTTATTTCTTCCTTCCTTCCTTCCTCTCTCTCTCTCTCTCTCTCGCCCCCCTCCCCGCCACCTCAGTCATATCCCAATAACTGACCCTCAGTCTCTGTTATTTGTTCTTTTGGGGCATCTCATTCTGAGTTCTACTCTGTCCCTTGGATAATGGTGAAATCTATTCATTCTCAGTTATCTGTCCATCTTCCTCTGGCCTAATGGTCTGAATTGGTTCCAGGTAGTGGTTTCTCGTATCTCTCACACTGCCTTCTGAGCTGCAGTGGTCCATGAAGCACATTGTGAACGTATCAGACACTCTGCTTCTAGTCTCTGGTAGAAAGAGGCTCTGAGCAGTCTCTGGTCACCACCTGGTCCCAGTACTGGTTTTGAGATCTGATTCTGTAATGCAGTGGCACCTTCCTACTGGGGATCACTGAGAGCAGAGAAGTGACATTGGGAGGCTGGCTTCAGCCTCCAGAGTCTTCCCTGACTCTCCAGATGAGTCCCTTCATCCCTGTATCAGCACTTCTCACAGCGTGCTCTACAGAACCCTAGTTCCGTGCAGAGTCATTAAGTGCTATGTGATAGAAGGTTCTGTGGTCAAATGGCTAAGCGAATTACTGCTTAATCCTGGTTAGGGGAAAATGATTCCTGACTCAGGACTTCTCAGGCCTTTCTTGGGAACCTCCAAGAGTGAAATGTACCTACAGCCCTGGGCAACCTCATGTGACTGGGGAGCCCTTCTTTGTGGACACATCCCAGGACTGAGGTGCTATAGGAAATGCTGTCTTCCATAATCTTCTCCAAGTTCCTCAGCACCGACTTTCCAATCTAATGGAATTTGCTCAGACTGCTTCCAGAGGGAAACTCCAATGGAATCCTGGCAGGAGGTTTCTATGGGTCTGAGTGGCTGTGCATAGCTGGTGAGTAAGCTCAGGACTGAGAGAGCAGCTGAGCCACCCAAACAGCCCCCTGCACTCCACCAGGCAATTCATCTGCAAATTCCCATGAGAAGGCAGTCTGTGCTACCCCTTGCCCTGGCTACAGCTACACCTCTACATGCCCTGTGCTCCCTAAAGCGTGAATCCCTCCTCGCTGGTCTTAGCTTAGGATCCCCCCAGAAGCTGACTCTTGGGCAAGCATTTGAGCTCAAGGAGATGAAGAAAACCTGGTAAGGGGGAAACATGAGACAAGAAGGGAAGGCAGCGAGTAAAGGTGCTTCATGCAGCCAGCATGCTGGGAGATTAGGACCAAATCCTGATGGTGACACTCAGTGTAGAGCACGTGCCTCAGAGCTGACTTTCCCAAGGGACAAGGGAACTGGGGTATTTATACACTATCTCCCGGCAGTCATCAGCTCATGCTGTGTGGAGGGCAGGACTGCGAATTTCCCAGCACTCTGGCCTGCCCTAGTGTAGCAGACACCAATGGAAAGAGAAAGCACCCAGGCAAAGAAACTCAGGTGCTGGTGGTTGGAATTTGGATCAGTGTGCACTGAAGGAGTAGAATGGGGGGAAATGGGCAAAGCACAGATAGCACGACAGCACCTGCTGCACCTCTGAGGATGTCATCACCCCTCCTACCCTAATAGGCCCTTCAGGAGGCACAGACATTGTCTGAATTATCACAGTTGTATCCCCAGTGCATAGCTCAGTGTCAGGCCCCATAGTATTGTTGAATGGCAGATCCTTCAAAGCATAGCTTAAATACATTTCTTTGAATTACCTACCCCATTCCAGAGAATTAATCATCCCTGTCTAAGTCCCTACATCCCTCTTTGCTCCCCTCTAGCCACACTGAATTATGATTGCTGTCATCCTTGTCTGTTTCCCTACTGGGCTGCGGGCCTCCTGAGCAGGACCCTTGTCTCCCAGGGCTGAGGCCCATAGCAGGAGCTTAACATGCAGCTCCTGGACTGCATGGAGCTAGTTCCACTGGGGCCTTTGGTGTGGAGTACTCAGGGTGAGAAAGAATATTCAGCTCCAGCCTGTCTGCTGGGAAGCCCATGTGCAGTCGGAGGGGCCTGCCACCCTCCCCCAGCTGTGCCAGCCCCATGCAGTGGGCACGCCGTCACTGGGCATTTGGCTCTGCCCTAGAGCTGTGCTCTTCACACTGATCCCAAGGCCCCATTTATGAAAGCCCTCCACCCTGGCCCACAGACCCCTGGAGCCAGAAGGCAAGGGAATGAGGCCTCTGGGCAGATGGGTCAGCTTGGACTGTTCTGCAATGAGGGAAAATGTACAGAGGCAGACAGAATGAGGGGTGGCATCCTGGGCTCACTGAGAGAGGGAGGCCATCCTCTCCCAGGAGCAAGACCCAGCCCTTTATGGTTACACAGAAGCCATGAGGACAGTCACACCAGCTTGGATTCCCATACACAGGATAGTCTGTCTTCCTCTTGGAGGCCCCTGCCCTGTGCCGGTGGGAAATCAGAAACATGGCTACTGATTGCAAACGTGTTAAGAAGAAGAAAAAAGCAAATCAGTATCCCAGGCACACTAAGGTGATGGGCTTGTACATCAGTTCTTCAGCAGTCTTATGAAATTAGCTAAAGCCAAACTTCCGAGCACAGGGAAAACGGAAATAAACCCTCCAAGGTCAGATGCACAGGGCTTGTCCTGCCTGCTACAAAGCTATCCCTTGCTCTACAAAGTGTGTTCCATGGCCCAGCAGCATGGGCATCGCTGAGGAGCATGTCAGAAATGCAGGCTCTTGGACCCCAGCCCAGACCTACCTCATCATAATCTGCATTTGAACAAATCCCCAACTGATTCATACGGACATTAAAATCTGCGAAGTTCAGCCTTTGCTCAGATTCACTCCATTTGCTCAGGATTCTCCCCTTTAAACCATAAGAAGCTATGGGTTTGCCAGTCTGAAATCCTAAGCACCTTCCCCTTGGTCCAATCTGATGCCCACTGCCATGCCTAAGAGAGGGACTGTCTTGCCTCCTTGCCTCTATGCCTGCTGCTCCCTTTGCCTAGACTGTCCTCCTTTGCCAGCTCTATTCTTAGCCTGCTAAAATTCAGCTCTAGGGCTCCCTTCTGGGCAGCTTCCCCTGATTCCCCCGGCTGTAAGAAGCCCTCCTCTGGTCTCCCATGAGTCTATGCTATGACTCTGTCCTCAGTCATAGCACAGCTTTCATCAGACCGTGCAGCTCTGAAGTCTCCTCATCACATGGGGAACTATGTGGTCAGCTCTGTATAACCAACTGCTGCCACAGACACTTGAAACGTCTTGGTCGAAGAGGAAAGGATGTCCACTGGACATTATTCTGAGGGTAAAGGCCATTCATTCTGGAGGAGCCAATGGCAGATGGATCTGAAAATGTGCCCCCTACCCTGGCCCAGCCTGCTCCTGGCCGTCCACACAGAGCTTCTGGGAGCTAAGGCCTGAGGAGGGTTCAGGAAAGGTCAGCACGCCAACTTCATAAGACCATTCTGAAATCTACACACTCTTTCTCTTCCGATTGAGGCAAGACCCTGAATGGCAGAAGGCTCTAAAGGCAGCCCTTGGTGATGCTAATGAGCTGTGGGAGGGCAGGTGATGGGGGCTGTGATGGGGGGTGTGCCTTCAGGATGCACAGACGTTACTTCAATAAATAATGAGCTCAGTATCCGTGGGCGAGTTGGTATTTAGGCTCCTTTCCGTGTGTTTTTGGATGGATGATTAATGCAGCTGTAAAAGAGAAGCCGTGAGCTGTGTGTGGGCAGATGCAGACTGAAATGAAGGCCCCGAGCAAAGTTCCATCGTGGGACATGGGGGTCCAATGTGTAACCCCCTCCCCGGAAGGACACAGCACCTCCTCTGTGCAGGGGACTCTCCATGCATTTCTCATTCATCTTGTCAAGAGCTCAGTGAGATTACTGTTATTATCTGCATTTTACAAGTAAGGAACCAGAAGCTCAGAGCAATTAAAAAGAAAGGATTATCAAAATTCACCTAGCTGCTGAGTGCTGGAGTCGGGCTGCCCATCCGAACCTGTTTGTAAGGCAGAGCTCTTGCAAAATGCAACAAGCCTACTGCTGACCACCAGAGACCTAAGCTAGTTCTGAGCAATTTGCTTAATTTCAAAAATAGCCAGGTGACGCCGGGCACGGTGGCTCACGCCTGTAATCCCAGCAGTTTGGGAGGCCGAGGTGGGTGGATCGCCTGAGGTCGGGAGTTCGAGACCAGCCTGACCAACATGGAGAAACCCCACCTCTACCAAAAATACAAAATTAGCCAAGTATGGTAGCACACTCCTGTAATCCCAGCTACTTAGGAGGCTGAGGCAGGAGAATTGCTTGAACCCAGGAGGCGGAGGTTGTGGTGAGCCGAGATCACGCCATTGCACTCCAGCCTGGGCAAAAAGAGCAAAACTCCATCTCAAAAAAAAAAAAATACCCAAGTGAAATGTTAATAAAGCCCCCAGGGGTCTCTCTGCTGCCTTCAAATGATGGAATGGACACTAGATGGAGCGTGCAGAAAGTCACATGGGTTACAAAAACAAGAGTCCCAGGGACTAGAAGGACAGAACCCAAGTTATGGGGGGACCTTAGCAGCCCTGCCAAAGGTCCAAAGCAGGTGAGGAGAAACTGAACAGCTCTTCCAGGTCCCAAAGGAGTGGAGCCTGCAAATCAGTGCACTGAGACTAAAAGAAGAGGCCCCAGGGCCTGTAGCTGGGAGCAGCCAGGGCCAGGCAGCCGCGACATGAGCTTCAGCATCTGCCATGCCCATGATTAATCCCAGCTCTGATTCTAGAGTCAGGGCTCTATGAGACCTTGGGCAAGTCACTCAACATTTCCAAGCCATCGGTGACATGTGATCATCATGCCAATCTGGAGGAGAACCTGTCAGAAGATAATGTAGGGACAACATGTTTATTAGGTTAATGGCTAAAGGGGAAAAAAGGGTTTCCTCCTGTTCTCACAAACCACCCAACACAACATTTTGACAATCAGTTCTCCAGCAGACACCACCTGGGTGTTCTCTAATTCAGTTCCATTCTGACACCATCTACCATTGGTTGAGGGCTAAGTCCCACAAGACTGCCTCCACTTCAGATGCCACTTGCAAGTAGCAGGTGGTTACCTATCCTTTTGATGACCCACTATAAATCAGAGATTCCTATGACCCCCTCCTCGGTGTGGTTAATCTGCTAGGGTGGCTCACAGAACTCAGGGAAACACATTACTTATGTTTACCAGTTTATTATAAAGGACATAGATAAACAGCCAGATGGAAGAAATGCATGGTGTAAGGCATGGGAGAAGGGTGCTCCACCTCTAAGAGCTTTTTGCCAGAAAAGGGGATGAAGACCAACTATGCATTTCATAATATCACAACGGCCAGACACAATTCCTTTTAGGGAGAAGTCTTTGCAAGACCAATTTCGTGAGTGCTGGCTGGCAGGTGGGCATACAAACACACACATACACATACCCAGGACCAGGGCACCAACTGTATACCAACTGTGGACCAGACAGCAAAAGAGGGGAGGAGTTGACCTTCATGGGCCAGCATGAAGAACAGGGGGCTTGCTTCTGACAAAGAGAAGGGAGGACCACAAGTGGCAGGCCAGCAAGCTGACATGAGCCTAGGATGAACTGTGGGGCAGGGAAACCTTGTGTGGTAAAGGGGCCAGCAGATGCTTTCAGAACTTGGAGGCTTCTGGAGCCAGTAAAAGTTGCTGCCCTATGTAATCTTCTCTAGGGAGGCCTATTGTGATCCTGAACCTTGCACATGAGTGAATTCTCTTGGTGGAATCTGCAGACTATCAGCACAGTGAGAGCATCACAGAGATGGTTGGTGGGGAGATGGACACCCAGGAGGCAGAGGCCACCTCGAGTCCCTGGGAGTGAGTGGGAATCTACAAGAAGGACTCAGCATGCTGGAAGCTGCGAGATTATCTGAAATTATGCATATATCTTTGAGGGGCGAGTAGGCCTGCTGGCACCTGGGCCACCCTTGTCAGAGGCTTGGCACCATCCCAGGTGCTTGTACCTCCCGCCCTACTTGCCTTCTTCCCTGTATTCATTTCCTCAAACTTCTCTGCCTGTCACAATGTGCTCTGAAAGTCAGAAGCCCATGCTGCATCAGGACTATCCCCATCTTAGGAAATAAAACAAAAGGAATATTGGGTTTCTGTGAAATGAAGGGTGTGTAAGCCCCAAGGTCTTTGGGCACCCCAGGACACTTGCGCCCCTGTCAAGAAGCGGCAGAGATGAGGAGTAGATCTGAAAGTTAAATCACTCCAAATGGTTTTCTTCATCTTCTTCTACTTTAAAAAAAAATAATTCATAGTACTAGACAGGTTGACAACTTATTAAAAATGGTTCCTCACCTGGAAAGTGCTGATTACTTACAGTGTACTATCTTTATTATATCCATACTGACATTTAACACTCAATAAATCTCCACTCCCTCCATGAAGATATGTCTGACAGCCAACGGCAGTCCCTGCCTTTTCTCTGCCTTCTAGCATGGGGTTTGGCTTCAGGGAGCTGAGCTGCGCTCTGCTACCAGGACCCTCAAAGCCAAGGTAAATCTTAGTGAAAAAGACCAGTCCCGGGATGGCTTTGTCCAAGCTGATGGCTCCTCCCCCAGCACAGCCAAGACCCCCATGTGCTAAAAGCAGCCAAAGCCCAAATGTAAAGGGAGATGGATAAGAGCTGTGTATGTGAGGGAAGGAATAAATGTTCCTGACATCTCCCTCACCACTTGACCTGGTTTGATGGCCAAGGCCCCTCACTGTGATTTCCCCAGCCACCACACTCCTCTCCAGGAATGACCACCCATCATCCTCCAATAAGTAAATATGCCCCCAAACTCTGGGCCTTTGCTCATTCTTCTTCAGCCTTCTTTCCTTTGCATCCATAAGCTACTCAATTAATGCTCTGAATCTTCCCCACTCATCTCCCCTCCCCCTTTATTTAACCATTCCACTTCCCTTTTTCTGTGAAAGGTTGTCTTCACGATATTATTATAAAAATCATTTTATATTGCATCAAGGCATAAGAATGACACAATGGACTTTGGGGGCTCAGGGAGAAAGGGTAGGAAGGGGTGAAGGATGAAAGACTACAAATTGGGTTCAGTATATCCTGCTTGGGTAATGGGTGCACCAAAACCTCACAAATCACTATTAAAGAACTTACTCATGTAACCAAATACCACCTGTTCCCCAAAAAACTATGGAAATAAAAAATGTAAAAAATAAAATAAAAAATAGTTTTATATTGCATCAACATTATTTAGTATTAGGAAATGCTAGTACAAATAAAATATATCCAGTGAATATGTAAGTCTTGAGACCCACTGAAAATACTCATTCATCTGTGCATCCTTTCAGCTGTTTTATAAATCAAAATTATTTTTCTCTCCTCTCATTCAAGTCCCTGCACAGGTTTTCCTCAGCAGCTGAGCTTGAAGGTTTTCATACGTTGGTTTCTAATAAGAACAGTGGCAGCCCCAAGCATTGCTCAGAAACTCCATCCACAATATCTGAGGCAGTGCCATGCAAGAGCTCCAGGTATGACCAGAGCTAGCCAGTCCACACAGCACCTCCTGCAAGCTGGGACTCTGTCCTCCTTTCTACTGCACCTGAGCTCACTTTTCTGATGGAAAGACAGAGACAACCAAGAGCTGAATCCTGACTTCTTGAACACTGCCTGCCCCTAGTGCAAATTCCTGCAGGAAAAGTGCACAGTGAATAAGGTGATGAAAATAATGGCTTGAGTGAGGGAGCAGGACAAAGGTGGTTATAAGCCCAAGCTCCATAAATGAACAGCTGGGTATGGGTCCTAGGTCCAAGCCTTACTATCTATGACATTGTGCAAGCCATTTATTCTCCCTAAACTTCAGGGGATAATAGCTGTGCCTATTTTATAGAGTATATGACTTTCCTATCGTTGTGGTAACAAATTACTACAAACTTAGTGATGTAAATGACACAAATTTATTATTTTTCAGTTCTCAGGTTAAAAATCTGCAATGGGTTTCACTGGGCTAAAATCAAAGGGTCAGCAGGGCTGTACTCCTCCTGCAGGCTCTAGCGGAGAATCCATTTTCTTTCCTTTTTCAGCTTCTATAAGCTTCCCGCATTCCTTGACTCGGGGTCCTCTTCGTCTGTCTTCACAGTCAGCCCAGGTGGATCGAATCCTTCTCGCATTGAATCACTGTGACTATCCAGCCTGCCTCTTTTGCTTGTTAAGACTCTTGTGGACAATCCAGGATAAACTTCCCGACTCAAGGTTAGCTGATTAGCAAACCAAATTCCCTCTTGCCATGGAATAAACTGTATTCAGATTATGGAGATTAGGATGTGGACCTCTTTGGGGGCCATCATCCTTCCTGCCACATAGGGTTGTTTGGAGAATCAAGTGAACAATACTTGGCACATAAGTGCTCTTTAACTGTTGGAAATTTCTGTATTTGGTTCCAAATCCTTGTGTGAACTCCTGGCCCTTGGCAGCAAAGTACATGGGGGAGCCAGTCTGGTCTATTTGATCCAAGCTTCTTTTCTCCTGGGCCCTGTAAGAGTGAGAGGGCCACTTCCAAGTGGGTGATAACTATGGACCCAACTCACCACATGGATTCCTAAAAGGCCACACTTACCAGAAAGATGAGTAAGGTCCAAAGATGGCCCACCTGAAAAGCCAAGAGCTTTAACCTCTTTGTTCTTCACAAGGAAAGCTCTACTGTAGACCCCAAGGCCCAAACATGACCTTGCCCTTGACCCACGTGGCCTTTAGTGATGGAATGAAGAATAAAAAGAAGGGCTTAGTCAGCCATAGAAATTAAGGAGCAACATTAGAGCCCACTGCTGTGGAGTATGATCCAGGCACAGTGAAGTGTGCCCCAAACATGGAAAGAAAGTGACTTGGTAATAATAATAGCATCAGTAGCTAACATTTTTTGAGTACTTCCTACATGTCCAGCCCTGAATGAAAAGCTTTATGGAGTTTATCTTATTCCATCCCCACAGGAGTATGAATGGGGAAGCATTATTATGAGAGTGAAATGAGCAGGCACTCACACATGGGTGGAAATAGCTTGCTGTTAGCAAACTGATAGCTGAGAGATGTGGGATCCCTGAAGTTCCATCCTTTGACTTGGGCAGGTCTCAAGGATGCGGTGCTAGGAGAGGACTAGTACACATTACATTGAAACCTATGCATCTGAGCTGAACCTCCCTGAGATAATAGTGTGAGCAGGAGGAGTGAGGCAAGGGCCTTTCACAAGGAGGAAAATGTCCACCTGTGCCCACCACTGTCCATGCCAGTCCACGTGAAGATGGAATCTCCTTGGCAGGTCGCTCCCTAGAGAGAAGACAGAATCAGTTCCACCCAGTTTAGCAGGCAGAGCTTGGGAGTTGGGCCTGGTTTTAATGCCAGCTCTGCCATGAAAACACCTGTGACCTTAGGGAATGTTCTTAATTTCTCTGTGCTTAGACTTCCCATTTATCAGATGATGATGATATTAATAATAGCAAACATTTTTGTAGGTGTTTACCAAGTGCAAGGTCCTGGTCAATGAGCATATGTGTTAACTCTTATTCCTTGTAGCAACCCAATGAGGTAGGTATTAATGTTATCCTGTTTTACAAATAGGAAACTGAGACACAGAAAGTTTATATTAAACAATCTGCTGAAGGTCACAGAGCCAACGGTGGTCAGAGCTGGGATTTAAACACTTAGAGTCTGGCTCTAGCCTCAGGGGTCCGACCACTACTCTATACTGCCTCACAACATGGCTGCCATGATTTGAATGTGTCCCCCAAAAAGCCTGCGTTGGAAACTTCATCTCCAATGTGACAGTGTTGGAACGTGGTGCCTAATGATAGGTGTTTGCATCCTGGGGGCATTCACTTCATGAATGCATTAATGCCTTTATCATGGGAGAAGTTTCATTGTTGCAGGAGCAGGTCCATTATCACGGGAGTGGGTTTCTTATAAAAGGGCAAGTTTGGCCTCTTCTCCTTCACTCATTCTCTCTCTCTCTCTCTCTCTCTCACACACACACACACACACACACACACACACACACACACACACTCCTTCCACCATGGGATAATACAGCAAAAAGGCCCTTACCAGATGTTGGCCCCTCCATCTTGGACTTCCCAGCCTTCAGAACTATGAGCCAATAAATCTCTGTGCATTATAAATTCTCCAGTGTCAAGTATTCTGTTACAGTGCACAAAATAGACTAAGAAAATGCCTTACCTCCTAAGGCTGTTAGGAATTAAATAAGATATCTACGTAATGTGTATGCAGTGTCTCACATGTATAATAACAGTATATAATACATGCCAAATATGATAAATATTAAACACATAAGAAATGAATGGAGGCTCAGTGATAGAGCACTCAGCCCAGTCCAGGGGCCTATAGGGACAGGTACTATTGTTTTCAAATGGCCAATGGTGTGACCAGAATTACAAGGAAATGCAAGTCTTCCGTGGGACCATCTCTGACTTGTGTGTCAGAGACAGCCCAGAAGGTCCAGAAGGTGTGCTCAGAAGGTCTGTCCTGGCAGATGCAACCAATAAGCCCTGTGCTGCATTTGACTTGTGTTCTCTCCAAATCATGCAGGGCTGGGCCTGGGTCTCCCTAATGAAACTCCAACACGGATTGTCAGAGGTTTGCCTGGCACATCTAGGACTGGATAATGCAATCTAAATGCACTATTATTCTGGCATAGCCACACTCCCAGCCCTGAAAGTCCAGTACCCAAAGGTAGGCTCTGGAAAATAGTGGAGGTGTGGGTGGCAAGGTGACAGAGGCAGGGTGTGCACTGAAGCAGAGTGAGACAGCCACAGAGGCCAGATCTAGGTCTAGCAAGTGTCCAGAGAGAGGTGGTCATCTCCAGTCCAAATCACTTCTCTCCCTGGTCCAGGTGGGGTCGTTGTCACTAGGGAGTCAGAAGCCAGACAAGCAACATGAGGTGGCTCTTCATCACATGCCCTGGACATACAAGGGCACCTCAACTCTCTGCCATTCCAGGAGCTCTGTGGCAGCTGCTCACTTATAAGACATGTCCTATGAATCATTTGCAAGAAACAGGTGTCAAAAAAGACATACTATCATCCAAGAGCCATGAGCAGTGACATTGACAGGCATGAACACCTTCCAGACCTTCTTCCCGGGTTCAGAGCACCAATCTAGTCACTGAAAGCAAAGAACAATTAGTCCTGCCAGATGGGGCATGTATCAAAAACCCTCTCCCAGGGCATAACCAATTAAAGCCTGGGTTTTAAAAAGCCGATTGATTTGCTCAAAGGAGCAAACTCCTGGCTGCAGGGGCTCTTCCTGCTGAGCCATTTCTCTGCATTTCCTAAAGCAGATCTAAAACCTCCCTATGGATTTGGTTTTCATATGGCTATGCACAGAGTCCGTTGATAATCTCTATGCTTCAAAGCACTTGCCAGGCATTTTTCTGATGCATATTCATTTAATCATTCAACACAATTTCACTTCACCCTTTCACCCTGGAATCTGTACCCTGGGAAGGCCAGCAGCGAAGTGCTGGGGCAGCAGATTGGATGGACCAGGCCAAGTTGGCTGGCACAGTCTACACCACACCACAGAGGTGCGGACGGGGACCTCTGAGCCAGTCACTCCCCTCCAGAAGCAAGACAATCTCACTTGGCATCCACAGCCAAGCAGAGCCCAAGGAACAAAGAAAGCCTACCCATTACAGGAGATTCAGATGGACAAAATCAGTAATGAAAAGCTCATCTCTCATAGAAAGGAAGAGTACCTATGATTCATTTAGCATTGACTCAAATTTTGATTTTTAAATTCTAAAATGAAGAATGTGGGATGCTGTTTTATTGGCCCAATCAGAATTAATGAGTAAATGAAAACAGAAAGAAAAAAGGAAAAAAAAGTTTCTTCGGGGCAGGGGAAATCACTCCAAATTGTATCCTCGTGTTTAAGTCACCCAGGCATCCTGGTATCAGGCAAAGGCCACCATTTCATCCAACAGTTACTCGTACTGCTGTGCTGCCAGCTTAGTGCCAGGCAATAGGCATACAGAAATGAGGAGACACCAGGTGCCGCCCTCTGGGTCACTTTTCTACTCATTGTGGCCTCACAAGGAAAATCTCTGGTACCTGGCAGCTGCCTGTTAAGAAACCAACAGTAACAGTGCCATAGAAGCTGAGAATGCTGCTAACAGAGGGAAGAACTGGCTCAAGCCACAACAGAGAAAAGCACAGGGTTAGAAATAGATCTGCATTCTGCACTATTTACAATAGCAAAGACTTGGAACCAATCCAAATGCCCATCAATGATAGACTGGATAAAGAAAATGTGGTACATATATGACATGGAATATTGTGCAGCCATAAAAAAGAATGAGTTCATGTCCTTTGCAGGGACATGGATGAAGCTGGAAACCATCATTGTCAGCAAACTAAAACAGGAACAGGAAACCAAACACCGCATGTTCTCACTCACAGGTGGGAGCTGAACAATGAGAACACATGGACACAGAGAGGGGACATCACATACCGGGGCCTTTCGGGGGGTGGGGGGCAAGGGGAGGGAGAGTATTAGGACAAACACCTAACGTATCTGGGGCCTAAAACCTAGATGAGGGGTTGATAGCTCCAGAAAACCACCAAGGCACATGTATACCTATGTAACAAACCACATTCTGCACATGTATCCCAGAACTTAAAGTAAAAAATAAATAAATAAATAAAAGAAATGGATCTGCATTCTGAAGTTCCAGAGCAGAAAGGCCATGACTTTAAAATTTCTTGGGCCGGGTGCAGTGGCTCACACCTGTAATCCCAGCACTTCGGGAGGCCGAGGCAGGCAGATCACAAGGTCAGGAGTTCAAGATCAACCTGGCCAATATGGTGAAACCCTGTCTTTACTAAAAATACAAAAATTAGCCAGGCATGGTGGTGGGTGCCTGTAGTCCCAGCTACTCGGGAGGCTGAGACAGGAGAATCGCTTGAACCTGGGAGGCAGAGGTTGAAGTGAGCCAAGATCACGCCACTGCACTCCAGCCTGGGCGACAGAGTGAGACTCCATCCTTCATCTCAAAAAAAAAAAAAAAAAAAAAAAAAAAAATTCTTGGACCTCAGTAGGGCAGCTTTTCCTCAATTGGGTGGATCTTTTTGGGCAGCTTCTCTTCACAGCCTAAAGCCAGAGACTACTCAAGAAACAACATCTCCCATTCATGAAAACCTCCTGGTTTCGTGACCAGCTCAACCTTCCTACATAAGCCTGATAAGTTCCTTGATCTCTAGAAGGCTCAGTTTTCCCATCTGTGAGTGGGAATAATATTAGCCAATATTGAGGAATTGTTAAGAGAATTAGGGATAATATTGTGAGTGTGTAGTAAGTCTCCAGCACAGTGATGCTCAGTAAGTGATTGTTGATTACAAAATAGAAATGATGTCATCTACGTCTCAAGATTTTTTGGAAAAAAAGCCATGAGGTACACCCACCACTGAGCCTCCCAGTTGGTGACTAGATAAGTAGGAGGCCCTGCTAAGGCCCAAGAAATTGGAAAGTCATGCCTTTCTGCTCTGGAACTTCAGAACGGAGATTTATTTCCATCCCTGTGCTTTTGTCTGTTTGTGGCTTGAGCCAGTTGTCCCTTTGATCATAGGAATTTCCCCCCTTTCCTTCACCAACCCGCTCCTGTCCCAGCATGTGGCAGCAGAGACCACAGCCATGGGGAGCCGTCACAGAGACCATGGCATAATGGTCCAGAACCTGGCTCTAGAATCAGACTGCCTAGTTTCAGATCCGAGGAGCACACATTACCTAAGCCATCGGTGCCTCTGTTTTCTCATCTATAAAATGGGATTGTAAAAGTAGCTCAGAGTGCTGCTGCAAGGATTTAGTGAAGCCATGCATATAAAGAACTTAGCACAGTAACTTGCATATAGGAAATGCTTAATAAATGTTAGATATTAGAATTATTATCAACATCAGGAATAAGATAAGATGAAAGGAATACAGTCCCAGGAGTAGGAGCTAAACACAGGAGGATGAATTCAAGTCTCCAGCAGAAAACAAGCAGTGCTAAGCAGCAGCATAAACAAGCCAGACACTTGAGCCTAAAAACTGGGTCCCTTCCCCAATGCTTCCTGTCTAGGATCCCATGTGAGCCTGAGAGCCTGCTTCCCCAGTCTATATTTGCCAGTGGCCATCTTGTCTGAGAATGACAACCTACTTCAAGGGGCCATGCCCAGGACTGCCACATCCAAGAGGTTTCACACCATCTTAGTGTCCTGCAAAGCTCAGCTCAAACTCGCCATCTCTTCCACAGCACTGACTGCCACCTAGACATGACTCAGCCATATGAAAGACCCCTTGTAGGTGAGCTGAATGCAGAGTCATGCCTCACAATTCACTGCAGCTCCCCTTCTTTCCACCGCTATCTGCCACACATGAATTTCTACACAGCCTCAGCCTTTTTTGCTTTTAAGTGCAGAGGATTGGGGTGGATTTGACAGCAGTTCCTCTTCTATTCTGTCAGTACACACACTCCTCATCCTGGGGCATTTCCACTATAGCCAAATCAAAGAGATGAATCCGGCGCATCGTGCTATTATTCAAAGCTGGTGTAAGACTAATGTTCTCATTGGAGGGGAAGTATTTTAATCTTACAACTCCAACCATGATCATCTGGGAGTGTTGCAAATCAGACGCCAAATTCCACCAAAGGAAAATGCAATAACATGGAGTTATAAGCCAATCACATGCTCTGTGGTTTGAGCATATAAATGTAGAAGCCCAGCATGAATCTTCAAGAGCACCCTGGTTTTGCCTAGGGAAGGGGAAGGTTGAGGAGTGTCTCAAACAAACAAACAAACAAAAATCTGAAATTACATCTTAAATAAAAAAATCCAATCCAGCCCATGAGATGTGAATCAAAAAGTATTTGAAATCAGGACAGCATTTTGTCAGCAATTTGAAGTTCTGAGCTGAGGGTCTGGACTTCGAACCTTAGGTTTCCAACTTTGTTTCCTAAAGTCCACTCAACAAAGTAAGATGAAGAGCAGCATTTTTGCATGGTGTATACGGGAACGTTAGGTTAAACAAAGCTAAACATGTTTCTTTCCGAAGGTACTTCTCAGAGCCTTCACTACGCTAATAATGAATGTGAATCTCCAACAGGGGGTTGGGTACGCAAACTTCCCCCAAAATGAATTGACCATTTAGAAAGGGATGACTTGTAGGACATATCAAGACCCATCAAGTCAGGGGTTCAAGGAACCTGCAAAAACAGGGTTGTTGGTCCTCCAGAGGAAACCAAATGAGCTCCACTCTTAAGCAGCCATATTCATTTGCTCATTAGGAGCAAAGAGCCATAAGTGGAATCTAAGATGAAGTAGTTATGACAGAAAGTCACGTGTGGCAGCCTCCATTCAAGCAGACTTTAAAAACATCAGAGAGCAAGCAGTAGCACCCAGAAAGAAAAGTCCAGTGCCCAAAAGCACCAAAGCAAAAATTACATAGAAAACATGAAGACCCACCAGGAACAAGCCAGAAAGCCCTTGTGAATCCTGAGTTGGGGCAATCCTCATTATGGAAGAGGTAGCAGAGGCTCTCAGAAGTCCCCTGGTACTGGGAACTTCTGCTAGAAACATGCCAGAGCAGAAAGGGTAGCACCATAAAAGGCTGTGACCAAGAGATGGGCAGGTCCTCCTCTCAAGGCAGTCCTCTGCCACCTTCTCTAAGACTCCCAACTTGATGATGCACAAGACCCTTTGCAAAGAGTATTACATCCATTCTTTCATTATAACTTCATAATCCTAATCCTAAAACATATGTGCTATCAGCATCCCTGTTACATAGCTAAAGCAACTGAGGCTCAGGAAGAACAAGTAACTTGTCTAAGGACACACGGCAAAGAATAAAAGCCAGGAGCTTACTGTGTGTTTGTTGAATGAATGAATGAACAAATATGGAGAAAGCGTCTCTTGCAAACACTTCTCCACTAACTTAAAGGGCTGGTTTAGAATATAGCAATAGAGTTTTGATGATCTGCTGACTTCATTTGATTGCAACCCTCTGCCTGAAAAATGACAGGCCCCTCTTCTGTGGTTCACCTATCACCAAAAACCCTAGCATCAGCAACACTCCACATGCTGCCATACTGCAAACTGGGTCCAATTACAGGGAAGGAGGGTCAGCTCTTGCCTAACTCAGTTGAACCCAACTAGCAGCCCCCCGAGTTTAGCCCAAACTTACCCAGCAGTACATTGCTATCAACTCCAATAATGGGGCATGCTGGAAAAATAAAACAGAAGATGGTTCTTAGGAAGAGATTTCCTCTTCATCAATTCTACTTTTCTAAAGAACAAGCAGCTCGCTATCTCTCAATAGGTTCTAATCAACACCGCAGAGAAGTAGATGAAGGGCTACCACACAGAGGGTGGGAAGAAGGAAAGACTGCACCAGGAAGGAAGGGCAGGACCTGCAGGGTAAGCTGATGGGAAACACTGAGCCTCGGTTTCCTTGTGAGGATCCCCCACTACTCTGAATCCACACACCTGGCTGCTTCTGCTATCCCCACTGCAGTGGTCTGAACCCCCTCCATTTCTGGGTCTCTCCAATGGCCTCCCACCTAATCAACCACTTCTATGCCAGTTCCCTCACCCCCTGCCACCCATCAACCACAGTAACCAGAGTGAACTTCTAGAAACACAAATCAGATCACATCACACCTCACTTAAAATGCAGCAACTGCCTCCCTTCTCACTTGGTAGAGCACCCAAATACTCCACCGTGGTCTCCAAGGGCCTCATCGGTCCTGCTCATCCCATCCTTCTCTTGCTCACTCTGCTAGAGCCACACGGGCCTTCCTGCTTCCAGGCTCATTCCCACCTCAGGGCCTTTGCACCTGCTGTTTCTTCAGTATGGGATGCTGTGACCCAGGGCCAGACCCTTCTTGTCATGCAAGTCTCAGCTCAATCATTGCTTGCCACAGGACAACCTTCCCCAACCAGCCAACATCAGCACCCTCAACTGACCCTTGTCAGTCCCTCTACCAAAGCCTTGTGTCCTGTTTTCCTCATAGCACATACCATTACTTAAAATTATCCTACTTATTATTTATGTTTTACCTCCTGTCTCCAACACACACACACACACACACACACACACACACCCCTTAGAATGGGGCTCCTTAAGAGCAGGGACTTTATGGGTCTTATGGAGCAAGACTTTATGGGTCCCTGCTCTTATGCAGGGCCTGTTCACCTGCACCTCCAGAACCTGGAACAGTGTTAGGCACAAAATAGCTGATTAATAAATTTGTGCTGGATGAAAGAATACTCCAAAAGGTTCTCGTATGAATGAAATGAGATTATTATCTATAAAGAATTTTGTGGAGGCATGGCACCAAATAAGCACCAAACACACAGTATTTCCAGTAACAACTCTCTTATCTAACATGGTCAGGAGCAGCTAATAGGGTAAGCAAAAAGTTTAAAGCAGGAATCACTGAAATTGTGCAGATAAATGTGTACGTGCATATACATATTTTCTATATATATATATATATACACACACACACATACACACAAACCATAAACACTATTTCAACTTAAAACATTTCATGCTAATCTTTTGGTGTAGGGCCAAGGCTTCTATTTGAGCTGTGTCTCCAGATTGGAGTTCTACATCTTTGTTTTCCCTTTTTAAAAATTATAATTCATTTTTCAGGCCTTGTTCAGCTAGTAAAAAAAAATAAAAAATAAAATTATAATTCACGACTTTTTATATCATCTATGATTTCCAAATTTGGCTTAAAATAAAGAACTAAACTTAAAAACTGGAGAACTCATCTTAAAAAATGGAGAAGGAATTTAAACTCATATGTGAAACCAATAGAGAGCAAAATTCTTCTAGGATTATGTACATATGTCTTCTAATCTTTATCAGCTGCCCTGCCTACAACTAATTTGACAGCCATCATTGCTAGTAATTGACTTTTATCAAGTCGTTCAATGCATGCAACTTGATTTTTTCTAAGAAGCAATTCTCTTTTCGCTCATATTTTACTGGGTCACTCAATATTTAATTAGATTATGTTAGTACAATAACAAGCTCAGCAAGCACAGGAAGGACTGGGAAGAAACCCAGCTCTGTGACCCTTGGTAAGCATTCACCCAAGTGCAGAGGAAATGGGGGCACTCAAAGAAATACTATGGGTTCCATGCCAGCTATGAATGCCCAGCAAGCTGTGGACTTTAGTCAGTGGCTTCTGTAGAAGAGTCGAGAAAACTCATGAATTTGTGACTTGGTTAAGAAGTGGGTTGGCCAGGCATGGTGGCTAATGCCTGTAATCCCAACACTTTGGGAGGCCAAGGTGGGCAGATTGCCTGAGCTCAGGAGTTCGCAACCAGCCTGGGCAACACGGTGAAACCTCATCTCTACTAAAATACAAAAAATCAGCCAGGCATGGTGCTGTGCACCTGTAATCCCAGCTACTGGGGAGGCTGAGACAGGAGAATTGCTTGAACCCGGGAGGCAGAGGTTGCAGTGAGCCAAGATCATGCCACTGCACTGCAGCCTGGGCAACAGAGTGAGACTCCATCTCAAAAAAATAAATAAATAAAAGAAGGGAAGTGGGTTAAGAGAGATTCTATGATGGTAGTAATGTAATTGTAGTTACAGTCAGAGAAGATTAAATGGAAATATGCCAAAATGTTTTCCCTGGAAGATTGTTATATTCTTAACACTTTCCTATGTCTTTCAAATTTTGACAATGTCCATAAATAATATTTCACAAAAACAGAGCAAATTGTGCTCTTGGCTGAGTCAAAGGATACAAACTGCTGACAGTTACTATTTCTAGAGCCTCTGCTTTATGCCAGCAACTTACATATGTTACCTCGAGTCCTCGTGGTCACTCAGCAAACTGATAATCAGCTTTATTATATGATCAGCCAGCCTTAGAACTGTATGACTGCGTTCACTTATGATGGTCAACATTTAAGACCAGTTCTCTATCCCAATACTGTATTCCCTCCTCTGGTCTAAAAGCCACCAGATGTAGTCAGTATTTCCATCAGCTGGCAGGACATCAAGTCAATGAGCCATCAGCGCTGACCAAATCCTCCTTTATATCACTGTCATGTCCTCTACTTTGTGAGTTGATTAGAAATAAAGTCTTTCCTCATCTGTTCTGGCCTTCCCCACTGCCCTCCCACCCCTGACTGCAGCCTGTTACCTCCCTCCCCCACCTGTGGGCTCAAGACTCCCAGACCTGGGACAGATGTAGCTTCATCAGCATTTGCCCTCTAGAGCCTGTGCCTGTATTGCCCTGTCTCACTTCCCTTCCTGGACTGTGGACTTCCTTCTTG
Source organism: Gorilla gorilla gorilla (assembly GCF_029281585.2). Lineage (NCBI taxonomy): Eukaryota > Metazoa > Chordata > Mammalia > Primates > Hominidae > Gorilla > Gorilla gorilla. Next base: position 17,916,597 of record NC_073233.2, read on the forward strand.
CTCTGCCCTCTGCTATCTGTGTCCCCGTCCCCTCTATCTGCCCACCTGTGCTTCTGCCCTGTTCCAGCCCTGACCTCCAGGAACCCCAGGCCTCTGCCTTGCCCTCCAAGAAGTACAACCCACAGCATGGCCTGGCCTCTGTTTACCCTGTGCTCTACATGGTGCCCTAGCTACACCTCTTCCTGGTGACTCAAGAAAGATTCAGACCTCTGCTGACCCAATTTAGTACTGACACAGCACAGGAAATTGTTGGGGTTGGGGTGGCTCACAGGTGATGGGTAATGTGGATGGGAAGAGGGTCTCCAACACCAGATATCAGCAAAATTCTGGTGGCAGCTTCAGATAGACAAAACCCTACCAATGACCATAGAACTTAACTACCAATGACCCTTAAATTCAAAGGACTTACTGGTTCCAATTATCAAAGAGAAAGATGCAGTCCTAGAGACACAGAGAAAGAAAAAAGATCAAGAGAAAGGGAGCAAAATCAAAAAGAGAGGCCAAGCATTGTTGAAACATGGCATCTTCCCACATTTAATATTCTCATCCCATTTCCTTCTATGAAAAGACTTAATTAGCAACCTCAAATAGGATCTCAAAGGAAGTGATAAGGAAATAGGAGCCTATAGGGAGAAAGTCACAGCACAGGGTTCTAGAAAAGTATAGATCCAGACAGGTAGCGTTCACTGCCAAGAGCCTGCAGGAGGCTGGCCTCCCGGGAGTCCCTAATACTGGAGGACAGAGATGGGTTTCAAATCCCAATTTCTTCACTTCTTTCTTGAGTGGCTTTAGGTACATGTCTGAACCTTTCTGAGGCTTCATTTCCTCACATGGAAAGTGGTGATGGTAACACCTACCTCACAGGATTGTGGAGGCTTAAATGAGTTCAGGCCAATACCCAGATCAGCAGCCATGTCTGGAGATGTTTTTGGTTGTCACATCGTGGTGGGTGGATGGAGGTGCGCCATGGGCATCTCTCAGTAGAAGGCAGCAGGGATGCTGGCAAGCACCGGTCATCATCCTGCAGGATACAGGACACCCCCCATGACAAAGAAGGATCCAGTGCAAAATGGTGACAGTGCCGAGCTAGAGAAGCCCTTCCTATGCACAGCACAGAGTCAGGCTCAGCACGTTTTAGCACCCACAACCCCTCCTCTCCTTACTTCTCTTTATGGATAGTGAATTGCATCAGGTAAGGAGTCAAGGATTTCCTTTTCATGTATGTTCTGTAAAAATAAAGAAGGTAAAAAGCCGGGCACAGCACCAGGCTCTCCCCAAACCTGGGAGTTCCTTTCCTTCCCTGTCTTTTTGCAGAGCCGTGCTGAGCGGGCAGCCAGATGCACAGCAGGGATGCACCTCAGGCCGATTTGCTAGCTGACCAGCACAGGGGCCTTGGGGCAACACCTGTCGCAGACTGGAAACTGGGCAGAACAGCAACTCCAAGGAGGCTGACTGCAGAGAGACAGCCAAGCCTGGGCAGCACCTCTGAGACGCCCTCTCGTTTCCACTCACAGAGATAAAAAATGACCCTCCTATTGAACTGTTTAAGTGTGCCATTTTCCCCAGACTTGACAGCAATCCCATATTCAGAAGGTAAAAGTCAGAATTCATTTATTCAGTAATTCACTCAATTATTCAACAAACATTGGTTTCATGCTTTGGTGTGCACAGCACCCTCGTGGTTTGTGTTAGAAAAAAAAATTCAGTGTTATTACTTTTGAAACTCTGTAACTATTTAACCAAGACATCGATGGGAATGAATAAGTGACAGAGGGAAGGAAATGTTTAAATCTCACAGAATCTTGGATCTGACTAGCCTCATTTTAAATGGTGAAAATAGCTGATAAAGTGGTCAAAGTTAATATTATTCCATTATTCACTCTCTGTTTATTAAGGCATCAGAGGTGATTCATTGAGTTTCTGAAGCACAGTATATTTAAAATCCTACTCTTGATCTGCTCCTACTCGTGAGCAAACTATTCCAAGACACAATTTGCCTATATTATATAATAATGTGTCTTCCCTAGAGGTGGCCCAAGAAAAGCTACTTGGTTCTCATTCCTAAATTCAATAAGGCCTGTTTCTACCTTGCCTGAGTTTGTGAGAAAATGCAAGGGAAAGTGCCTTGACAACCAGAAGACCTGGAACAAATGTTGGCCTCTATTACTCATATCAGCCATCAGAATTTTCAAATTCCTGGGAGGTAGAAGGAATGAGGCTTGGCTTTGTGCTTCTGGGTGCCAGACTCCAAGTTGCGAAGATGCCTGTCCTTTTTCCATTTATTGACTGCCTCGCCTGGGGAGGTTCTGCCCTCTTAGCTGACACAGCACAGGAAGACACTTCCCTCTTGCAGCAAATGCAGTTTCAGAGAGGCCTGAGATCTTGCTTCTATGTTGCTTGCTCCTTTGCCCACTGCCTTGCAAGAAGATCTGTGGGGGCCTCTGAGGACGAGGCTCTCAGTTGGAAGAAGCCAAGAGCCAGCCTTCAATGTTGCCAAATGCCTGTCTGGCCCAAAGCAGGAAGTCTGCAAGAACACACCCACAGTGCTGAGTGTAGAGCTCGTTTGAGGATAAAGTGCCCCCCTCTGAGCTCAGCTCAGCACCTCATAAAGCGAGGCTCAGACGGCACGAATAAGATGTATCTCTAAGACGAAGTGAGGCTTGCAGAATTTATGCGCTCCTGGGGCCTCTTGCAAACAAGCTTAAACCAACAGTACCTGCCTCTCCTTCCCTTCTGTGTACCATCTGAGGTGGCTCCTAAGACTGCCTCTTGTGTTTGTCTGGGGTATGCCTAGGCTGAGCAGGCAGGCAGGAGCATGTGTGGCCTTTGAGAGGCCCTGGTTCCCTCTGGGGAAGGACTGCTCAGAAACACAGACAAGAGGCCTTCGCCATACTCTGTTGGCTTCTGTGCAAAGGAAAACAGGTAGAGAGAGCCAGGAAGCAAACAGAGAAGGAAAGTCATTTACAGGAACAGCCTGAGTAGAGAAACCAGATGTGGGCCAGTGTCAGCAGCAGAGATGGTCTGCTGCATAATTCATCCATTGTGCGTCTGTTTATGTGTCTGTTTTTAAGGTTAATCATTTGTTTGATCGAGGCCTCTTCCTCTGATCGCTTCTGTTAGCACACGAACAGCATGCCTGTATGAAATGCAAACATCCTCATTTGGCAGACGCAGACTTTGCTAAATTATCCTTCCAGCTGCAGATAAGTTGTGACATTTGTAACAAGTTGCCAGTCATGAGAGGCGTAGCGTATCCTCAGATAAATTCACGGCTGAATTCCTTCCCAGCTCCAGTCCTTAAAGCTCTCCGAACGAAGGGCACTTTCCAGCCCAAGACACAAAATAGTTGAGAAGGAAGCACAGTCACTCATTTTCTTGGGATATTGGTCTGCCCCATACAGACACATTGGCCCAGATTGCAGTTCCCATCAAAATGTTTGTAATATATACACCAGGCAAGCACCTCATGGGAGAAGAGGGCTTCCTGCCCCACTCATACACACACTGACAGTCAGATCTCTACCCTTAGGACGGAGAAAAATAGATTCCTCTTCTCAAAAGCCACCCCTGAGGAAGTAGACGGATTTTAGTACAAAGAATCGTGAGTGGGGACCAGATAGTGAAGGCATTGGAGGTAATATGCTTTAGGAGGAACAGTGAGATTTTGGAGTCAGAGAAGCCTAATTTCCAGAGCCAGCTTTCTCACACTTATTAGCTGAGTGGTCTTGGATACATTATTTCATTTCTCTGAGCCTGTTTTCCTCAGGGTTAATGTGGGCTGCTATGAAGCCTAGAAATGACTATCTGAAGGGCCTGGCTCACTGTTGTTGCTTGACAGAGAATAGCTATTGCTCTAATCATTATCAAAGACAGTGTAATCAGGTGCCCACCTCCACTGCAATTTCCAGTTTTACCTGTACCTGAATCCTTGCAGGGATGCTACAGCCTGCAGGTGTTCATCCATCCCATCATTTCACAAGGACTCCGTGGCGCCTGCTCAGGCCAGGCCCTGTGCTAGGCACTATGTGTTCAGCCACTAATAAAATAAGCTCCCAAGAAGCTGAGTTCACTTGAGTGTGAGTTTGACAGTAAGAAAAGATTTCCTAATTTTGAGTCAAAACTACTACAGTGCAACAGTATTCCCTGTGGATTATGAGAAAGCTTCGCCACCTTCTGTGACAGTTCCAACTGTATTTTCAGGCATCATCTTTTTTCCCCTTTTTGTTGACGTAAATGTACATACAGAAAAGTGCACCAAATACATGTGTACAACCCGATGAATTTTCTCAAGCTTAGCACCCCCATACAGCAATCTCCCTGGTCAAATCATTGCCAGCACTACAGAAACCCCTTGTTCTCCCTTCCACCACTACTCAACCAAGGGTAACCATGATACTGAATTCTAACAGCAAAGGTTCATTTAGTCTGTTTTACCATTTTGGCATTATCTTTTAAAAAAATGATTTGTACTGGGTTCTTCTCTCTCCTGGCCTGAGCATATAAAAGCAAACACTGAATAGGTTTCCTTCTACATCATGAAGTTCTGCCTTTACACAGTTTTCTTTTCTGTTGAGCTCCTGAGGGCCAGGGCATGTGCCACAGAGCCTGCACATAGTAAGTGCTCAGTAAGTATGTGCTAAGTAAATGAATGATGGCAGGATCCCTCCATACACCCCAGCAAAGGCAGGATCAGAGCCAACAGCTGCAGGGCAGAGAGGACAGTGCACAAGATCTGAGAAGGAATTGCAGAACAAAGTCCTCTTTTCCAGGTAATTCTGTCCCTCTGGACTGAATAGCCCTGGGCACACTCCTGACTCCCTGAAGTTCTAGTGAGTAACAACCATTTTATTCTGCCCTCAAACATATTCATATTTTTCTTATTGAAAAGAAAAAAAAAACTTGATCACAAATAAATCAGGTCATCACCGGGCGTGATGGCTCATGTGTGTAATCCCTGCACTTTGGGAGGCTGAGGCAGGTGGATTGCTTGAGCTCAGGAGTTCCAGACCAGCCAGGGCAACATGGCAAAACCCCATTTCTATAAAAAATACAAAAAATTAGCCAGGCATGGTGGTATGCACCTGTAGTCCCAGCTACTCAGGAGGCTGAGGTAGGAGGATCACCTGAGCCTGGAAGGTGGAGGTTGCGGTGAACCATGATCATGCCACTGCACTTTGGCCTGGGTGACAGAGCAAGACCCCATCTCAAAAAATGTATATATATATTGGGTTATGGAACATTTAATGAGAGCCTATACTTGCTAGGCAAGAGGGGCAATTTACTGAGTGCCAATTATGTGCTGGGCATTCTGTTTGCCTTGGATGACTCAGAGATGAACCAAGTTCCTAAGATCCCTGTCCTTTTTCCATTTATTGACTGCCTCATCTGGGGAGGCACCCTTGCTGCTCACAAGTAGCTTCCCAGCTAAAGGAAGCTACAAGCACATAAACACACAACTGCAACATCAAAGTGTTGGAAGCGCTAGAACCCAGATATGTACAAAGTGCCATGGGAACATAGGAAAAGGAGCAAAGTTTAAAGAAAATGCCACCTTGAGGGGATGACATTTGAAGAGGGCTTGAAGAATGAGTGGAGTTCAGTAGATGAACACAGGGAAAGGATGTTCCAGGCAGAGTAAATGGCATGATATTTTGTAGTACACACACTCCAGGCAACCGGTTGTTTATAGCCAGTGTCTGCTATGATTAGTCATGGATTGGTTGTGAGATATTATGAATATCAACCTTAAGTAAAAACAAGAAGACAGGAAACGACAGACCACACTAAGATAACAGTGTGAGTTACCAGATTCTTGAATCTCTATGAAGGATGGCAGGCAGATGGCATGCATGCCAACACTGACTCCTATGCCCACAGCAGATCCAAGTAATCAATCACAGCACTCTCTCCAGAGTCACCGAGAAACAACCTGCTCAGCAAAGAGCTCTAGGCCATCACCACAAAGTAATAGGAGTTGGCATCATCCTGGTTGCATATTACAGCTTCCATTGCCTTATCACCTCCTCCCTCATCAATGCCACATCATCTGGATTCAGTCTCCGACATCCCATTGAAAGGGTTCTCACTAAGATTTCCATTGCCTTCCTCCTCACCAGATTCAGAAGTCCCTATTCTGATTTAATACCACACTCGCTTCCTCCTGCAAACTCTTGCTGCTTCCTCCATGAATCCAGTGTACCTGCTCTCTCTCCTTCATTTGCATGCCTTCAAGTTCTGTCTATGCTTTCTTCCCACTGTTTCACATCTGGACCTTTTCCACAGTAAATCCCCTAGCCCAGGCCTTACTGATCTAATCTCAGAGTCAGAGAAGCCAGCCATCCATCCTCACTCCTCTGAAAGGAAGTCATCCTCCCCTACGGCCTTCCTTATCAGTACAGGTTAGCAAGCGTTTAAAGCTCAGCTCAGCTTTCAGAGACAAAATTATGTATTATTGAGGTTTCCTGCAGTCACCCTGCAGCAACTTGTAATGCCCAGAACCATCTGGCTGCTTTAGTCCTCGGGAGCCTCAGTGATGAAAGGCACAGCCAAGCAAGAGGGTGAAGCTACCAGTGAAAATAAAATTTAGAATTTATTTATCGATTTCAAACAATCTATGTCCCCAGAACTCCAGCATACAGCTCCTCTGGCAAGTGAATATAAAAAATGTACAACCAATACATGCATACACACCATAAAACCCCACATGGTTTTGCTAGGTCTAAGCTATTCATGTATTTTGCAAAAGAGAAACCACTACAAAATATTTAATATGTGTTCACTTCACAGGTGGCTTCTTTTTTCCTGAAGTGGGATGACTTCAGACCCAGGATAGTCAGGCAAGGATGTCAAATACACCATCTAGACCCTGTCCAGATGACTATACTTCCCCCAAATAGCTATGAGGGGGACAAGGAAAAGCAACTGGTGGTTCAAGCGTTTCGTGTGCAGGGCAACTTCCCAGAGTGCTTGCACTGAAGACAGTGCTCATCCCAGGCTCAGGCTTCCTGGAGTAGTGCTGGCCATGCATCAACCAGAACTATTGATTCCCGTCATTGCTATTTTCTGGTAGAAACTGGGGTATTTGTCTTAGGTTAATTTAAAAAGGACTATGAGAAAGAACTGTGTTATTAGAAAAGTGAAGGCATGTGAAATAACTCTGAAGACTATGCTGCTTCCAGATACTGAGGGGACAAAACTTCCAGTCAATGGGCAGGAAAATAACTCCAAAGACCCAAGGAAGGTACAGCCCTGGTATCCTGGAAAATGTGCAGCTGCTGAGGAGGGTAGAGAGTTGGCCATGGAAAATGGCCAGCCTTTCCTCTCTCAGATAATCCTATGTCCCTTCCCAAACCACATTTTCACTTCTTCATCTTCCACACTAGATGCCCCAGACAAGAAAAAGTACAGGACAAAACCCTTCAGGGTCGCTCCCAATAGAAACAGCACCTGCAAGAAAGCTACTCTCTGGCAGAACACATTCCTTCTACACTGGGAACCTGAAAATGTGGGCAAACAAACAGAGGTGAAAGTGATCTGTGAGTTGGTTGGCTTCCTTGGCACTGTTATTCAGGATCATCACTTGGACACTACTGTTAAGTGAATAAGGAGTGAATTAATAAATGAATTTTTCTATTGTTAGAATTTCCACTTTTTAAGTGTCTCATTCATTCTAAACAAAAGGAGAAATCATTGAAACAAATATTGACTGAAGACTTCCTTTATATCAGGAATATTTAATTATCATAAAAACCCACCAAAGGAGATACGATTTTCCCTGTCTTAGAAACACGGAAGCTGAGTCTCAGAGGAAAATTCTGAACTGAGCCAGTCTCCCAAACACAAGCCCCAGTGCATTTTCCTTCTTATTTTTCCTCCTGCTTCTCTTCTTCCTCCTCTCCCTCCTCTTTCTTTTCCTCCTACTCTTCCTCTGCTTTAATCTCTTCCTTTTCCTTCTCCCCTTCCTCTTTCTTTTCTTCTTCCCCTTCCCTAACTTTTTAGTTCTTACATAGATCCAAGCTTTATATGCACAAAGATTAAAGTGTGAAATATTTCTACAAACCTTATAAAACATATATATTCCCTTTCTATAGGAGTATCCTGCTCCACCTCTGTGATGGTTAATATTTCGTGTCAACTTGATTAGATTGAAGGATGCAAAGTGCTGATCCTGGGTGTGTCTGTGAGGGCATTGCCAAAGGAGATTAACATTTGAGTCAGTGGACTGGGAAAGGTAGACCCACCCTCAATCCGGGTGGGCCCCATCTAATCAGCTGCCAGTGTGGTCAGAATAAAAGCAGCAGAAGAACCTGGAAAGACTACACTGGCTTAGTCTCCCAGCCTACATCTTTCTCCCATGCTGGATGCTTCCTGCCCTTGAACATTGGACTCCAAGTTCTACCTTCAACCCCAGACTGAAGGCTGCACTGTTAGCTTCCCTACTTTTGAGGTATGACAGCATTATTGTATATTACCATAATACCATATGATACCCAAGAAATTTAACATTGATAGACCTATTATCTAATATACATTCCATGTTTAAACTTTCCCAATTATCCAATCATGTCCTTTATAGCTCTTTGTTCATTTTCTGATTCATAATCCAATCTGAACTCAAGCATTGCATTTGCTTGTTATATATCTTTTTGGTCTCCTTTGGTCTGGAACATTCCCTCTACACACATATACCCTTTTTTGTTTTTTAAATCATTGACATTTTTAGAGGATACGCTATTTGAGGTAGGAGATCTTATAATGTGAATGTGTCTGATTAATATCTCTTTATTAGATTCAGGTCAAAGATGTTTGGCAAATACTACATAAGTGATGTTGTGCTCATCCCACTGCACTCCATCAAAAGCCACATAATGTCAGTTTGCCCCATTACTGGTAATTCTAAGTGTGGTCACTTGATTAAGGTGGCATCTGCCATATTTCTCCATCGTAAAAGTACTTCATTCATTTGTAATTAATAAGTAATGTGTGGGTGTTACTCCAAGGCCATGTGAATATCTGCTTCCCCAAATTGTTGTTGTTTTTTAATCGCTGCAATTATTGTAATCCCTCCCTTACAGACTCAAGCAGTAATCAGAAGACAGAGGCATGGTCTTCATTCACTTCACTCTCTCTGCAAATCCCATTTGGCACTGGTTAATGATAATGAAGCCTTTGGCACTTTTTTCCTATAGATGCACTTACAGGATAGAACTCCATTTCTAAAATGCATTCCACCAAAGCACAGTGAAAGCAATTACCAATACTCAATTACTCCAGCTTCACTCCATCACTGTAGATACTCTTAAATGCTATGCAAGGGTGGTTTTGAATATCCTGAATGTGGAAATTGGTTTACAATAACAAAGAGAGGCTCAGAAATCTTTGATGGCTCCCAAGAACTACCCGATACAACCCAAACTCCTTATCTGGCACTCAGGCTCAACCAGATCTGGCCCCAGCTCCCACCCCTCTCCCATGACGTCCCTACCTCTCAGACCAAACTGAACTTTTCTCTTCTTCTTCTACACCCCCATGCTTTTCCCTTGCCCATTCTGAATCCTCTGTCTTGAATGCCCTGATTCTCATCTTTCACAAGTGTTTGCTAAAGAAAAGAAAAAAAAAAAGCTTCCTCCTTTTCTGAGTTCTCTTAATCTGTGACAATTAGGGCCCTTGGTATCTAAATGGCACACTGAGCTTGTTTTCAGAACATCAGTGAAGTTCTAATACCAAAATATTTTTGAAACAATTTGATATCCAAAGAAAGATTTTTTAAACATTTAAGTAGTTATCATGGGAACAATTAGAACTGCTGGAATTGTTTTTATATATTCATAATTTAATATATTTTTATTTTGCATTACATTCAGGAAAGAGGGGAAGGGAGCACTGTGATTCTTAGGACCCAATACATCTTAATCTAGCCTTGGGTGAAAACTCTAAGAACAGAATTGGTGTTATTTCTCCCCTAGCCCCAGGCCTAGCATCATGTGCTATGCACGGTAACTGCTCAATAAGTAGTTACTGAACAATGGAGAGAAAGCTTGGAGTCACACCAATTGTTTGTGCTCCTTTGAAGACGGAATGACTTTCCCCCCTCTCCATGCCTCCAGCCATTTCTCCCTCAGCACATCTCATCAGAAATAAATAGAGGCCTCAGCCCTTTGTGCCTAGCCACTGGCAGAGAGCAGAGGACTGGCCACGGGCCTTTGGCCACATGCTGGCATATCTGAATTCAAGACCTTCACTGCCCTGTGATTAACACATGCGCTACTCCATCCTCGGTGGGAAACTGAAAGATCCTGTTCATGGTGACAATTGGAGAGCAATCTCCCTTCTTTGGCTATATCTGGGGTCACTCCCAGCACCACGCAGAAAGAGTATTTGTATAAGACACAGCATCGGTGGTCACATCCTCTGAGAAGCCTTCTGAGGGCAGGACCTTCCAGCAGAGCCCCCAAGGTCCTTGGTTACAGCATCAGAACACTCCAGACACTTCACTATGGCCCAGTGAGTACCAACTACATGCAGATGCTGGCCACAGCCTGGAAAACTCAACACAAGGGAAGACTGAGCTGCAGCCCAAAAGAAGCATTACCACCAAGTCACAGAGACCACGCTGATGGATCTGAAGCACCCAAGATTCACACAAGGCAATGTGACATGAAGGGTGTGGAAAGCCTCACAACAGGAAAACCACCTTTAATGGGAGCCCATATTTTGCCTGGCACTAAAGTACACAAACTATTTTAACATCTGCTGTCTCAGTATACTCTCCCAGGGGCCCTGTGAGAAGGGCAGGTCAGAAGCATTAAATATGAAACCAGGTAAAGCTCCCTACCCTGGGTCGTCTCTGTGATAAGGCCTCACCATGTTCCAACCTCTATTCAGGTCACTTCTGCAAACCTTCCATGAGTACAGCTCATTTCCAGGCCTTGTACCAGGCACTGGGCATGCAGAAAGTCCCTTAGAACACAAACTATATGCAAGGCACTCATGCCTTTAGAGATGCATTCCCTGCATTGGTGGTATAGTGGTAAGCATAGCTGCCTTCCAGAGATGCATTTCCTGGGTCTAACCTGGGGCTCAGTGCAAGAAATAGAAATGAAGGTGCCTGCCTTTAAGGAGTTATCCAGCTATTGTGCCACTTTTCACACCATCTTGTGTGACCTGTTGGCCCATCTATCTTTTCTTCTAGGCTGTGATCTTCTCTAGAAAATGGGATCTCTGTGACTCCAGGGCAAATCTCAGGGCTGGGCACATTGCAACATCATTTCAAAGCCAGGCTTCTGTGATAGTGGACAGTCCCAGAGCTCAGCCCTATATATGCACTCGCTGAGCTCCACCCTCAGGCTTTCAGGCTGCAGGCCTTCCTGACCCAGACTTCTGTGTACCACCTCTACATGCCTCTCTGTAGCTCTAACATGAGGATGGTGCCCGGACAGACACAACCGGCACTCTTTTCTCTCGGCGGGGTGTGCAGCTGGTACCGCCTTCCACTTGACTCCTGACAAAGACATGCAGCCTGCCAGGTGATGCAAGAGAGGGCCAGGCTGCAGCTGAAGGCCTTCTCTCCCGGGGGTTGTAAAAACAGGCTGCCCCTCCTTTTGGACTGAATGAGGTTTCTCGCTGTGAATAATGGCATTGAAGTATTCAAGGGCTGCATTCAGGAGCTGAATCATGGAATCCCAGCCAAAGAATCTGCTGAAGACTGAAGGGACCTGCTGTCCAGCTTCACGCAGGGAAGGCTCCTTGAAGCTAATTACTGCCACCAGGCCCTGGTCTCAGACCTTACACACTGGCCTGCAAAGAGCTACAGCTCAAGGTTGCTGTGTCCCCGCAGCCAAGGCTGAAGCATGACCTAGCCAGTCCCCTACAGCTAACAGAGCGCCCCCATACACGTGATCCCCAGAATAGGCCCCAGACAATCCTAAGGAGACCTGGCTAATGCAGTGGTTCTTTACTTCTGAGCCACTCACCCCTCAGAAAATCTGAGAAAAGGCTTGGACTATCTCTCCAGAAAATGCATACATGTGCACACTGTGTTATGGAATGAAAGCTTCTGTTTCCACTAAAATTGATAGGTTGGAACCTAATCCCCAGTGTGATGATGTTTGAAGGTAGGGCCTTTGGGAGGTGATTGGATCATAAAGGTGGAGCCCTCGTCAATGGTATATTGGTGCCCTTCTAAGAAGAGGCCAGAGAGCTCTCCCAGTCTCTTTTTGCCATGTGAGGATACAATGAGAAGTTGGCAGTAAACAACCCAGAAGAAGGCCCTCACCAGACCCGGACCACACTGGTACCCTGATCTGGGACTTTCAGCCCCCAGAACTATGAAAAATCCATTTCTGTTGTTTGTAAGCCATCCAGTCTATGGTGCTTTGTTACAGCAGCTCAAACTGATCAACACATATACATATGTATATGTATGCATACCATCATATGTATACCCATGTCTACATATATACACACATACATATGTTTACATATATACATATACATACACAGAGTTACTCCCATAATTTTTACACATTCACAGATTCCCTAAAGCCCATCCAGAAGTCTAAGTTAAGAATTCTTTATTAAAGTCACCAAAGACGAAAGCCAATTTTTCCATCTGAAACCGCCTGCCCCCATGGGTTCAGGGCTGAGCCGTGTCTCCTGGGCAGGAGTAAAGGGTGAATTTAGCCCTAGGTCCAAGTGGCATGTGACCTCACACACAGTGTGGAGAGCAGTCTGTCTCATGGCCTGGCACTCTTGACCCCATCTCACAGCTGTCAGACTCCGCCTGACCCAGATCCGCCAGGAGGACAGACTGTTTTTCTTTGTGGGAATAGTTCATGGTGCTTGTCATTTACAGATTCTCTCTGGATTTCACTCAGAGATGGAGGAAAGCATCCAATCCTGTGGAAATTCTTTATTCTGAGTGCGGCAAAGAATTAGGAACAAGATGTGAAAGGGGGTCTGACCCTTATTCTCACATATATGGGGACACACACAGGTACACACACACAGTTTCTTTCTGAGCCCAGTGCTGTGACAGTAAATCAGCCATATCTACATTATAGCTCAGCCCAGCTCAGACCTTATCCAACCTAATTTTAGTGACAGGTTCTTCATCCAAACTGGCAGTTTGCACAGGGACTGTGTTTAGAAGGTGCTACGGAGAGTCTGGCGGCACCTGAGGCCTGGGCTCGTTATGTGCCTTAACACAGTGGTATTACCATGCTCTGCTACTCTCCTAACCCATCTATCACATGGACACCAGGACACACGGGTGTTGCCTAGAAAAAGGATGCCTCTCGACAAAGTCCCATAATGACACTAACTCCTCTCATCACTCAGGTGGCCCGTGTGTGTGATCTGTGTGTGTGTCTGTGTGCATGGTACCTGTGCATGTGCATCTGTGTACTTACACATACAGGCATGAAAACAGAAAAGGCACTGGATATTAAGTACAGATGAGACTCCATGTAGATTTCCCAACAGACAGACCCAGAACAACAGGCACCCCTCCCTTCTGGACCACAGAAATACATCTAGGGGAGAAAAGGGCAGCTGGATGAAGATGAGCTTGTAGTGTGGAGTCACGGACACTCAGACCTGGGCTCAAGTCCAAACTTCAGTGCTCACTCCCTGTGTGACCTTAGGGAAGGCACTGCATGTCTCTGAGCCTCAGTTCTTCTTCTGTAATATGGGAATCATAAACCTCCCTCCAAAGGCTGGCAGCAACAGATACGAGGCTTGAAGAAAAGGAATTAGCACAGTGCTTGGCACATTGCAGAGGGTTGATAAACATCAGGTGACTTCCTGTCCCTTGCTCTGTTCTGAGCAACTCCTGATTGAATCATTTTGGGAGAATCCGACTCTGGTTTTTCAACCCTCCACTGGCCACAGGGTCTATCTCTTTCAAAGACGTGGATTGTCCTTCCACATCCCACAAGAAGCTGAGATTGGCACATCTCAAAGAGGACTTAGGCAATAAAACTAATAACGCTGTGCTTCCCAGAATGGAAAGCCTTGCCCCATACCTCTGCATTATGATTGAACTTTGTCTTCTCTGTCAAGCCTCAAGCTCCTGTTTTTCAAGTAATCCAATCTGTTTTGTTCAAGACAAAGGACAAGAGGATTTTATGGAATGAGAAGTCAGTTTATTTCCCGGGACGTTTACATAGGTCACAGTAAAACAGTTTTATGTCTCCAATGACATTTCTTCTGGGACTGTTCAGGGGGAACGTAATTTATTTATTTATTTTTTTTGTAAAGCTTTAAAGGTGGTTGTTCTTTTGTTGTAAGTGGGACTGAAATGTGTTTCTAGGCAGCTACAGGGAACTCACTCTGATGGGACGTCCAGAAAAAAAGGCACAAGGCTTGAATGGGTCACGGGTGGAAAATGGGTCAAACTACTGGTGAGCAGCTCAGACCCTGAGTGCTGGTTCCCCCAAGGGCCAGGAGAAGCCACTGGGAGTGAGGGGACCCTGTTGCTGTGAGATGCCTTGTGATTACAGAGGAGGAGGCTGGAACAGAGAAGGGAGCTTTCTAAAATACGCTCACTTAAAGAGAAACTTGGACCCAAACCCATCCAATGATTCCCACATCACAGATGAGGAAACTGAGGCTCAGAAACATGAAGTCACTTATCTAAGTCACACAGGGAGTAAGTGTTGGGGCCTATGCTTAAACCATATCTAGGTACTGGAGCTCCAAAACCCATGCTTGCAATTGCCTGCCCCAGGCTGGCCCTGCAGGGAAATCCCCTCTGAGTTGCAGGCACAGGCTCCCCATTTGGAATGGCAGAAATGCTTTCCTTTACACAGCAGAATTCCTGAAGCCACCTCCAAGGAAGCAGCCTCCCTGAGCACTCCCCTTGTAATGACAATGGATGGCAGGCCTCCCTTGTGGCCAAGGGTCACCAATCCTGGCATCTCTGAGTGTGAATAAGAACAGCTGTTACACAGAGGAATCAGTTTTCTAAATGTGAAATTTCACATTTCCCATTGCTTGTCACCCATCGGATTGCAGCCACAAGCCACTAGTCCTGCGACCCCTTCCTACTCTTGCCCTACAAATGGAAAACTCAAGGAAACCATCAGTAGTTCAAATAGACTTCTACTTTTGGCCTGCCAGCTGACCTGTGCTCCCAGCTGCTTCCATCTGGCTGCTGGTAGAGGGACTGGAGGTTACAGAAGAGGCTGATGGCACCAAGACAGACTCAACTGAGTGGCAGCAGAGGCAGGAGCAACCAGAGCAGAGCAGGCTGGAGCCCAGAGCCTAAGAAGATCCCAAGAGTGAGGGCAAGTGAAGGATCTGGACCAGGAGGCAGAGGTTTGGTTGCTCATGGGAGGATGAAGGACCAGGAATCCAAAAGTGGACCGAAACCAAGAGACAATTCAGCCATGGGAAAAGACAGATCCTATGAAGGAGAACAGCCATTATTTATCAAGAGCCAACTGTGCACTATGCTTGTGTGGTCCAAATGAGAGGCATTACAGAGGCCAGATCCAGAGCCCGCATTCAAGTTTTGAATCTGCCACTTTCTAGCTGCGGGTCTTTGAGCAAGTCACTTCACTTTTCTGTTGGCTCAGCTATGCACTCTGTAAACTGAGAATAGGGGCCTCTCCTAAGATACCATGAGAATAATATGAGGTCACCCTGCAAAGGGCTTGGTACTAGGCACAGCAAATGACCCGTACTCAGTAAATGTGGGCTATTAGTGTGAGTCTTCACAACCCAAGAGCCAGGAATTGATAATCCCATTTTATAGACAAATAGATTAATACTCCTGTTTTACAAAAAAGGGCGGGGGGGATGGGGAATTCCTGGAGGTTCGGATACACCCTAGGTCACACACCTGTGAGTGGTCGACACAGGTTGGAACCTAAGTCTCTGTGTGCCCCGATTCCCCCTGCTCTCTCTGTATGCTGCCCACCTGTCAGCCTCAATGAGCAAAACTACATACCCCCTGCCCTTGTGGGGCTTATGTTCTAGTGTGTGGGCAGAGAGGGACAACAAAACAAATAAACCCACAATGATGAGATGAGTCAGGTGGGCGATAAGTGACACAGAGAAATGGAGTTGGGTTGGGAGATAGAGAAGGATGGGCCACGGGCTCTCTGATGGCGGTGGCCAGGGAAGGCCTCTCTGACCAGATGAAACCTAACCAAAGACCTGAACACGGGAAAGGAAGGAAGCCTTGTGGCTGTCTGGGAGGAAGAGCATTCCCAGGAGCAGGAAGAGCAAATGCAGAGCCCCTCGTGGGAGCAGATCACTGGGCAGGAAGGAAGGGCCCTGAAAGGCCATGTAGCAGGGCCCCATGAGGGAGAGAGGTAGTGGGAGGAGAGGTGGGTCCCTCAACGGGAGAGAGGCAACTCAGCAAGGAGCCCATGCAGAGCTAGAGGATCATAGTTTCTGGGGGGCCCAGTCACCTGCAGGATAAGTGACAGGTGAGGTCCCTGAGGAGCTGGGATAAACAGCAGGGAAGCAGTCTAGGAGTATATGGGGCTGGGCCCTGAGTGTGACAGGGACAGCAGTGAGATGGGCCGTCACCACAGCCGCCTTCTAGCCCCTGATCAGGCACAGGGCCCTCAGAGCTGCTAAGTGGGCCCAGCTGGAAGGGAAGGATGTGTAGGGACAGGGAGCACAGTCATCCTATACAATGTAAAACACTGAAGAGCAAACACCTTTAGACACCCTGAAAATCAAAGGAATTTCTCCCAAATAGCCCATCCCTGGAATGTTGGAGCAAAGAAGGCCTGGACTTAAATTCTCGTCTCAGCACTAAGTGGCCTTAGAAAATTCCTGGTTGGGTGCAGTGGCTCACACCTGTAATCCCAGCACTTCAGGAGGCCGAAGTGGGAAAATCACCTGAGGTTGGGAGTTGGAGACCAGCCTGGCCAATATGGTGAAACCCCATCTCTACTAAAAATGCAAAATTAGCTGGATGTGGTGGAGCATATCTGTAGTCCCAGCTACTCAGGAGGCTGAGGCAGAAGAATCACTTGAACCTGGGAGGCAGAGGTTGCAGTGAGCCCAGATGACACCATTGAACTCCAGTCTGGGCAACACAGTGAAACTCCATCTCAAAACAAAAACAAAACAGAAAAAAGAAAAGTCCTGTAACCCCTCAGAGTCTGCCTTTCCTCATCATTAATAAGACCCATGCTGCAGGGGCACTGTTGGGGCTAGACAGGGCCAAACACCCAGAATGTGCTGGCACATAGTAGGTTCTCTACTATTGGTTACTGTTCCCACTCCTATTAGGACATATGGATGTGCTAAAGCTAAGGGGTAAATCATGGCCACGGCTGACGCTAGCTGACTGAGCTGCAATATGTCCAGTGCAATGGACTGAATGTATATGAACCCACAAAGTTCATACGGTGAAATCCTAACCCCCAAGGTGGTGCTACTAGGAGGTGGGGAGTGATTAGGTTATGAGGGCAGAGCCCTCATCAATGAGATTATTGCCCTTATAAAAGGAATCCCAGAGAGCTCTCTTGTCCCTTCAGCCATGTGAGGACACGGTGAGAAGATGGCTGTCTATGAACCAGGAAGAGGACCCTCACCAGACACTGAACCTGCTGGGGCTTTGATCTTGGACTTCCAGCCTCCAGAACTATAAAAAACAAATTCTTTTGTTTATAAGCCACCCAGTCTACAGTGTCTTATTTATAGCAGCCTGAACAGACTAAGATACCCAGATAAGGTCAGCTGTGTACAACAGGCCAGGTGGACACCATTATACTGCAAAGGCAATTAGACAGCTCAAGTGAGATCCGAGATTCAGCCTCCACCCACCCAAACCTACTGGGATTCTGAACCCTGTTAGGACTAAAATATCTTTTAATTGCCTGTAAGTACAAATACTTTCTTCCTCCTGGGAAAAAATAAAGAGGGGGAAAAAAGAGGATGCATAGCAATATATACATCCACACATGCACATATATGGACTTAATTTAATCAATTGAAATGCATATTTGTGGTGTGTTAGTTATCCCCAGAAAACTAAAGAGACCCTCACATTTAGCCCTGGCATCCCTGCTCTGGGGCTGTACAGATCTGGCCTGTTCTAAATAATATTTAAAAATGAGTGGTTACTCCCCTCTTTATCCCCTTGCGAGACTAGCTACATAGATGAGGCCGCAGAAACAGGGCCCCTGCCACAGTGCTCAGTCCCGGTGGCCTGTCCTTGCTGAGCCATCTAGGACCATCTCTTCTCGCCCCCGTGGTCCCTACCCCAGCCCCCAAGCTTCAAAACCCACTCAGAAGAAGTCTTGACAAACTATTCTAACCAAAGTAAGAACATTGATAACCCTCCAAAATCATGCCCCTGAGAAAAGAAATCTGCAATTTCCCATTATTACCAGCTTCAGCTAAAGGAATGAAGCAATAATGGTGCATTGTAAGTCATCCTGGGAAAAGTAGGCTTTCTCTATGTGCCAGTGCCTACCCTGGCCTGGTTAAAACGTTCTGTCCCAAAGGTAGAGCTGTCATCCTCCAGCAGTCTCCAAGGTGGCAGAGCCCTAAAGATATCAGCAGAAGAGTGTCATCCTCAAACATAAAACCAGGCTGCAGAGAACTTCACAGGACACCAGGCTGACTTTGGGCTTGGCTGCACAAGACCTGCCTGTTCCTCAGCTGAGTTCCCTCTCACCAGCCAGCTGAAAGCCCTTTCTCTGGTGTGAGCCCAATACAGACACAAACTGCATTTCATGGCTGAAAAAGCCAGTGATGGGATAAGTAGTGTTTGTTATCTAACTAAATTGTAGAGGAAATGATGTGCGAATGAGAAAATTTTAACACAACCATGGATCACTTCTGACAAGTTCGATTATGGTTTTGTTTAGTTAAGCACTTGTGCATTCTAATGAATTGTCCTATGGAATTATTAATTGGACCTGGGATTTCTAGGGCTTTCCCAGTGCTCTGAATCCTTCCTAGTAGAGATGATGTACCTTTAGGTGTCGTGGTTACCAGGGTTGGTTTTCTACTAAAAAATCTGAGGGTGGAGTGCAGGGCATGCCAGATCCTGGCATCTAAACCAAAACAGTGAGGGTTGCTCTTGGTCTTCCCAAAAGTTAGAAAGACACAAAGATGCAAATTCTTGAAAACACACAGACATAGAAAAAGACAGATTTGGGGCCCCTGTGGTCTCTGGCTTTTCATTAAGAAAGGATTCTAGTTGAGAAGTAAGTCAGAACCAGTAGATCAATTATCCAGGAGCAAAGTGTTAGTCATAGAAGATGGGGAGGGAGCACTGGACCCACCAGCTTCTCTAAGTACACAACAGAAAAAATAGGAAGAGGCCCCAGGGCCATGGTCCTCAGAACATCCTGGTACCTCCTCTCCTGGCTGTGGCTATGCCAGCACTGCCAGGCTTCTTCTGTCCCCTTTCCACTCTAAGGATGATGCTGTGGCAGCTAAAAGATCATGCCAGCCTCCTTGATGGAACCAAACCCAGATCTTCCCCGGCAATGGAGATGCCACACATAAAGAAGAAAGAGCACCCAGTCCACCCAGCAGTACTAGGTGCAATCGATAGACTGTGCCCTGCATCTGGGCACCTGGGGATGAGGGAGGCTGCAATCTAGCCCACACCCTGCTCGCCAGGCCATAAGCCCAGGGGATGCATCAGCCCAGAGGGGTGTGGATCTGTCAGGGCCCCAGCATGAAATTTCCAACTGAGTTTAATTTAAAAACTATTTACAAAGGCAGACAGCATTAAGGAAAGTCAACAGAGGTGGAGGCACCCTTGGCTAGCAAAAGGGGGAAGCCATTACCACATTAGGCCTGAAGGGGTCAAGGGAGAGAGTCCTTCCAGGAGCCCAGCAAGAGCTGTGGCTGGGAGCATTGTTCACGGAAGAGCACAGCCACTGCCAGATGCCTCCACGGCCACGCCCACCTGTGAGCCAGAGGCATGGAAGCCTGTTTGATGCAGTCCGTAGAGATCAGCCTTCTGGGACCAAAAGCAGTGTTGGGAAAGGTGAGGAGTGGATGTGGAGGGCAAAGGGAACCCTCCTAGGCCAGGAACCCATTCTCCATATGGGCCAGCCAGGGAAAGCCTGATTTGCATCTTTCTTTCACTCCCCCATCAACTGCATTATCTCCCCTTGGAGAGCTCTCGTGGTCCCACTGCTGCCACCACCTTCCAGGCACTCTCCCATTCCCCTGTCTCAGCCCCATCTCGCCCTGACTGCAGGAGCAACCAGGGGAAGGAGGGACTGGAGCCCATCCATGAGACTGCAAGCAGGAAAACCTGGAGGCCTGCTCTGGGAACCCACCCTCTCTTACTCTTGCTCCTAGCAGGCATATAAAGTCTGTGGGTAAGGATGGGCCATGACCACAGTGCAAGCAGCCAGTGACTGTTCCCAGTGCCTGACAGAGGTGGGTTTTTATGTCCAAGGAGCGACACTGGATCAGGTCTGCCAGCCAAAGACCCAGAAGAAGTCACCAAAGGAGGGGTCCAAGAGCTAGAGGCAGCCAGGGTGCAAACAGCTGGCACTGGGGAGCAGGAGCACAACCGCCTTCCTCCCCTGTGGGTAGGCCCCTGGAGAGAGTCCCTGGCCAGTGCCCTTGGGCGATGTTTTTAACCAACAAGCTTGTAGTGCTTACTGCATGCCCTGCAGGCACTGTTCTGAAGGCTTTACAGAGATTTCCCCCGTTTAATCCTCAAAAGAACACCATGAGGGAGGTCCAATTATTTTCTCCATTTTAAAGATGGGAAAACTAAGGCACAGAGGGCTTAAATAACCTGCCAGATCACCCAGGGAGCAAATGGTAGAGCAAGATTCAAGCGCAAGCAGCGAGGCGCCTGGGTGTGTTCTCTTTCCTGCTGAGCTTGTGTGAGCATGCCCACTGCACCCGTCAGCCACAGACACTCACAGCCCCTGGGAAGCAGCCTGCTTCCCATTCCCCTGCCCCAGCATGTCAGACATCTCTGAAAAGATGTTCCATGCCACTCACCGAGCAGACCTGAACAGTCCCAGAGATGACCTAGGGCCTGTGTGGCGTGCAAGGGGATGTTGTGGGCTGGCTTCCTGTGAGGCAGCCTCTGAGGTAGAGAAGGGCAGCAGGACGCTGAGTAGGGAGAGCTCTGGGGACCCACACCTCCGGGAGCGGGAGAAAGCTAGATGGGGCAGAGGGAGAGCCAGGCTGCAGCGCGGTGCTGACCATGATGGGAGTGTTAAAGATGGGGTGGCCTGCACAGCTGTCACAGGCTGGAGTGAAGGAACCCCTTCCTGGTCAGGCATTTCCTGTGGATCAGTCCCGGGAGGGGGCGTGGGCCAGGCAAGGCAGTCCCCTCAGCAGGAGCACCCCATAGGCAGCTGAGGCTTTTGCAGGCCCTACGCCAGCATGTGGGGAAACTAGTCCTGCATTCCTGGTGGGGATCTGGGAAGCACATCGCAGGGTCCACCGTAGGGAGCCTTAGAGCCCCCGGCTGGCCTTCCACTGCTGTCTAGGAAGGCTCCCCGTGCCCTTGTTCCTGGCTACCTGGCTGTATCCTCCAGCACACATCTCTCATTGGGGCTGACAGCAGCCACGGGCTGGCAATTCCTCAGGAAGGGAAGCTTTAGGAATCTCGTATCCTCTTCCTTTCCACCCAAGGCCCACCACCTCCTGGCTCTCTTTTGTGCCCCATAATGAGCCCTGAATTAGTTGACACCTCCACCTCACTAGCGAGCTAGAAGTTCTCTAAGGATCTTAAAGATCACCACTATCTGGATACAAACAGGGGTACAAACTAGCAAACATTTTTAAATTACAAGAAAGGTAAAACCTTGGAAAGTCTGTCCTGAGCTCTGGTGACTTACGGCGTAAGCCCCACCTGCTAGAATGCTCAGCCCACTCTCTGGCCACCAGCTAGACTCACTCCTCATCCCTCATCCTTTAATCCAAGTCAGTGACTCTCTAAGTCCCTTCATAGTGACTTGCTCTCCAGTTCTCGGGGCTCTGCAGGCCTTGTGAAGAGCAAAACATGCTCAGGAGGTCAGAGAGAGTTCTGATTACACCACGGAAGAAACTCGAGGCCAGGCAGCCACTTTCCTGAGCTCCAACTTCATTCCTGAACTGTTCAGTCCTCTTATTCACTATCAGAAAATGGCAGAGAAGACTACAGTGGCGGGAGAACAAAAATTGCTCAAAGCCACCTTCTTCCTAAACATAATTTACAGTACAATGACAGTCACTTCCGATGAAGCTTATGTGAAGGGAACAGAGGTGACTCAGGCAAGCCCACTCAGAAACCCAGCCCACACACCTTTGGCCAGGAAAGGAAGCCAACACGCACTTCACCATAGAGTCCCAGGGCAGCCAGAGCCAAATGGGTGGCTGCACCTGTTCCTGCAGTAATGTTGGCCCTACAGGGACTTTCTCGCTTTAACCCCATAGAGGAAGCACAGAGACCAGCTGACCCCAGAGAGGCCACTGTCAAGAACACTTTCCTGAGGCCCAAGAAAAGGGAAGAATCAAATATCAGGGACAGCAAGTGACTTACAAATGGAGAAGACCCTAGAGCCATGTCAGCCACACTGGGGCGGGATGACTTCTACCCACCCTAGGAAGGAAGGAAGGAAGGCCCTAGGAGGCCCCAGGCCTCTTCTATCCCAAGAATCCTCCCCCTGAGGTGCTACTCTCCTCCTACCTCCACATGACCTCTCCTCATTCTGGGGAATAACCATCAGGTCAGACACACATCAGTCCCTGCCCTACAAACTCTATGCCCCATCTCTGAGAGACGGCTGCCCAAACTGGAAGCTCTTAAGCTTCCCTGCATCCCATCCCTCTTTCCACACAACTTCCAGTGGCCAACAGGACTTAAGGCTAAGAACGGGAATGGGGCCAGGCTTCAGGGTCCTCCCATCAGAGGGAAGGAGGGGATGAGAGTGTCCCTTGATTTTTTGTAGTTGTTTCTGACCCAAAGCCCTGCCACATAGCACAGACAAGAGACAAAGAATCATGCCCACAGAAACACGCAGCCCTGCATCAGCTGTCCCACCACCACTCAGCTCAACAAGCAGAGGGAAGACCTCTGACTGGTCCATGCCACATGCCACGCTCCTTGGGACCGCTGCAGAAGAGCTCAAAGCCTGCTAGAATCCTGATACAAGCTACTGTGACTGGATTTTTTTCTGGATGTTGAAACATAAAAACAAAACAGACAGTCCACTGTATCCACAGAACTCAAGATATCTAACAGTCTCAGTGTGGCGGCTCCTTCTCCACCGACAAAGACACTTGTCACGCAGCTAGCTGTGCACAATCTGTGCCACTTGTTTCAGAAGTCTGGAGCACACATTTGCCACACAGACGGCATGGGTTAGACTAGCTTCCTATTCAAATCTGGGTTTACATTCTCCCCACCCTTACTCTGAAATTCTCTTGGAGCACCAAACATGAAACTTCTTCCCCTGTCCTCAGATTAGGCAGATGAGAGTAAAGTAAGAGACTGAGCGCAGTGCAGTCCACTAACAATTCAGGCAGAGGCTCTCCGTTACAAACTGCTTGCCAAGAAAGTAGCAATTTACATGCTTTTTCTTATTACAAGCCCTTTCATTATGTCCGCAAGATCAATTCCATCTGAGTGAAGGTCTACAGTGCTATTTTGAGCCAGGAGGTCTGCCTTCCAGTTTTGCCACCCACAGACATTATGAACTTGAGAAAGTCATTTCACTTTCTTTCAAAGAACTGCAATCAGAATAGGTCCTGCATTCCCTCCAAGTACAGCATCTCTTTTAATACAACAGCTGTTTGAGGCAAATCTTGTCACTCTCACAGGTGAGGACAATGTCACAGGTGAGGAAATGGAGGCTCATGGAAGTTAAGTAGCTTGCTTGCTCTGTGCAGAGGTAACCGAGAGCTACCTCTAGAGGTCTTCAAACTCAAGAAGTCTGGTTTCAAAGCTAATGCTCTTAAAATTCTTACACCGTGCCACTTTGGGAGGCTGAGGCTGGTGGATCATGAGTTCAGGAGATCGAGACCATCTTGGCTAACACAGTGAAACCCCGTCTCTACTAAAAATACAAAAAATTAGCCAGGCGTGTTGGTGGGCTCCTGTAGTCCCAGCTACTGGGGAGGCTGAGGCAGGAGAATGGTGAGAACCTGGGAGGAAGAGGTTGCAGTGAGCCGAGATCGCACCACTGCACTCCAGCCTGGGCAACAGAGCGAGACTCCATCTCAAAAAAAAAAAAAATATCGTACACCCTGCCTCCCTGGGAAAGGAGGTAGGACACACGGCTGCAAGCAACAGCAACAGCACTGGCTAACATGGGTCAGAAGTGAATTAATTAAAGGACACTGGGAAGCTCATGGAATTGCCAAGAGAGGTAGCGAACCAGGCTCTCAGGTTACCAAGAACATCACCCCAAATCTTATTACTTCAGTAGAGGACCCTCTGGGCACTGCCAATACTGTGGATACTGGGCACTGCATTGCAGCTACCAGGACCCCAAGAACTCAAGGCTCCTGGCACTTCAGCTAGTGCGAGGTACCAGCTCTTGATTCAAAGTCTTAAATCAAATACTTGTGATTGATGTAGCCCAAGTCATAGACCTGGCCCTAAATCCAAGAAAGGCTAGAAATCACTTATCTAGTAGAAGCCTGTTCTGATCAGCCTCTCTTCCTACCAAGACTCAAAAAGTAGGGAATTTCCCAAACATAAGACGTGGGCTCAGATGCTAGGTGGCCCAAAATGACAAATGTCCAACAAATGAGGAAATTGGAATTCTTCAAGATCCTTTTCAGCAGCATGAGTCTATTTAATTTCATGGATTTCAGTAGAGTATATTATAATTCTCATTTATCTGCCCTCCTTCTCTGTGAAATATTACACATAGTTATTTATTACCATTGCCTTGCAGTATCCCTCCATCCTATGGGAGAATGGTTTCTCAATGACACTGAGCTTGAACCTGTAACTTGCTGTGATCAATGGGATATGATATAAACTAGGCCCTAGCAGAAGCTTTAGGAGCCATTGCATATGGAGGCTCTCACTTTCGTTTTCTCTTCCAGGAAAATGGTGTGTTCCAAATAGGGATTGGTCCTTCAGCCTGTGCCTCAGAATGGGAAGACACGTGGAACAGAACCTAGCAGAGCTGTGGCAGCCACAACTGACAGACACAGTCTCCAACTTTAATGTGAGCATAGAAATAAGTGTTTCTTATTCTAAGTCACTGATTTGGGGGCGGGAAGCTGTTTGTTACAATAAAACAGACTGATACACATTTATGGAGAACCAGTCCATACCATTGTCTAGTGAACAAACGAAATGTATAAGTAAATAGGACTCAGTCTCTGCCTTCACGACATTTGTCTGTGTCATTCTTGAATCATAGCTGGCAGAGAGTGGAAGTGTTTTAAGGGAAGCATAAACACAAGCTCTGAGAAGCAATAGGAAAGGAGACAGAGATTCTGCCTGGGGTTTCCAGGAGGCTCCCAGAGGATGCAAAACTTGGACTGGATCTTGAAGACTAAGTCCAGGGTTATCAGAGAAGGTTGAAGAGAAAGGAGGGGATTTCATGCAGAAAAACCAATATACAAATTCAGAGAGGTGCAAGAAAAAAAATACATATATATGCATGAATACATTCTGGTGTTGCCGGAATATAGACAGGGTGGGGAGGAGGAGTGGTAGGAAAAACAACGAAATGGAGGAGATTTCGAAAGGCCCAGAATGCCATCCTAGCAATTTAAACATCACTCTCAAGGAAACGCGAATGACTGAAAGTTTCCACTGGATCCTTACCTTCTAGGGTAATAGAAATATTACCCTAGAAGTGGTAGAATGGAGGTGAATGAGAAGCAGGGAGCTCAATGAATAAGAAAGACTGTTAGATGAAAACCAGTGCCAGATGATAAGGTCCTTATCTGAAACAGCGATAGTAAAAGCAAAAAAGTTCACGAAACATTTCAGTGGCGAAATCGGTAAGACTTGATTGGATGAGGTTGAGACAGGGAAGAATGAGTAATACACAGAATACAGGGCTACTGATTTTATCTAAATGGAGAATGGAGTCAGTTGTGGATATGGAGGAGGTAGGAAGGGGAACAGGCTTGAAGAAAGCTGATGATCTGGTGTTGTGCATATTACTTTTTTTTTTTTTTTTTTTTGAGACGGAGTTTCGCTTTTGTTGCCCAGGCTGAAGTTCAACGACACGATCTCAGCTCACCGCAACCTCCGCCTGCTGGGTTCAAGCAATTCTCCTGCCTCAGCCTCCCGAGTAGCTGGGATTACAGGCGCCCGCCACCACGCCCAGCTAATTTTGTAATTTTAGTAGAGACAGGGTTTCTCTATGTTGGTCAGGCTGGTCTCGAACTCCCAACCTCAGGTGATCCGCCCGCCTCAGTCTCCTAAAGTGCTGGGATTACAGGCATGAGCCACCGTGCCCGGCCACGCATATCACATTTGAGGTGTCACTGCAACATGCTAATGGGGGTGACCAGTTGGCAATTGGAAGACACGGAAGAAACTTCCATCTGCCTGGAGTGGGGGAAAGGTATGAGAAAGGCTCCAGAGGCAGTGTAGACATTTGCTATAAGTATGCTAGGCGTTCTCAGGGACAGGATGTTGGAGGAAAAGAGAGCAATGGCATTTTAGGCAGGCAGTCAGGGATGTATAAAGCCATAAAGGCAGGATGTCATCAGGGAAGACCAGGAAGTTAGATGTGGGTGGAGGGAGGGAAGCCAGTATCGGCTTTTCCATGTAACAATTTCCCGCAAGCATGGATCAAACATTTCTGTGAGTGACAGACTGTTTGTGTGATGGTAGAATAGCAGGACTTTGTGAATAAATTCGTAGACTCTTACAAGTAGACTCCTGGAGTCTTTGATGTTCCTTTAAAAATGCAGCGCTGGTCCCTTTCTGGCATGTATAGTTACTTCTTTCATTGTCTTTCTGCTATAAAAACCAGAACATATGTAGTTATTCATGGAAGTAATAAATACATCATTCTTTCTTTTAAAAATATATTTCTTTTAAAAATATAGTGTATTTGTCAGGGGAGAGCTGGTTATATTGCAGTAACAAAAACACCCCAAATACCAGTGGCTTATATCACAAAGGCTACATCTCAGGCTACACATCCATCAGGGTCACCTAGGATCTCTGCTCCTGTGTCATCATTGTCACCCTTACATTGGGAAAAGAGCTGCTAGAATACCTGTACCATTGACCATTGAGCATATATTGGCTCTTAAGTTTTCCACCTGAAAGTGACATGTCACTTCTGCTCACATTTATTTAGGCAAAATAAGTCACATGGCCAAGTGTGAAATCCAGGGAAAGTGGGGAATATTACTCTCCCGCAGGAGCACAGCAGCTGTCAGTGAACAGCAATCCAGTCGAGTCCACGCCACACTCTAAGATGGACAGGTTCCTCAATGTCTGTGGGAGTCTTGCACCTAGACTACGACAATTATCATCTGATGTGGGTACCCTCTCTTGAAGGAGCCCGACACAGGGAAGATGCTTTCTCATTTATAAATGCATTTCTCCAGGCCTTGACACCAGATTGCCAATGACCTTGGCATTCCTGGCCAGGAATGTTTCCTGTCTAGGTCTGTACTCCCTGCGTAGTGATCCTTCCAAAAGTCTTCATTGTCTTGAAGGCACCCCCCAACCCCTGTCCCCTGCCAACTCTGCACTAAGGATGGAGACGAGCAGCATCTGCATCTGCTTCTACAGTAGCTTTTCTCTGCATGAAGAAAAAGAAAATCTGGCACAGAACCTATGTTTCACTATCTAAGACACTTTTTTGATCAAATGTCCCCATGGTCTGCTGTTGGATTGGGGTGTTTCTTTTTACCCCTGCAGATACTTGTTTGCCTTTCGAGTCTCTGGGCTGATGCAGTCAGCTCATTCCGGTACAAAACAGGGACAATAATTATTATTCTTACGTGGTTCTGCAATTCACAGATTTTTCCTAAGTAAATGTCCACATGAGCTTTATTCTACAGAACTGTAAACAGATGCCACAAAGCAGTGTCTCTGCCACCAAGGTTCACCAATTAGAGGTACCAAGCCATGAGCAATGGCCCATGAAATATTTAAAATTCTTCAAGATTAAATATATATCTATACATTTTTAAAACCCTAAGTCTAAATGTATTTATAAAGCCAGATTTTATTTTCCATGTTCTGCTTTCTAGAACAGAGCTCTCTGGGCATAACAAATTCCTCCCCTCAGTCTTGAAGAGCCCATCAAAGCCAGGCATCTGCAATGAGCTGTTTTCTATTCATTGCCTGATGGACACCAATTATTCTCTATTTTCTTAAACTGTGAATAGTAAGAGACTGTTAAACTCAGGCACCCTAGCAGCAGACAAACAGCAGAGGCCCTGCCACTGCCCAAACCACCAATACCTCTAGATGCCAGGCAGGCTGGCAGCTGGATATTTGCTGAGCATTTCTGATATACCAGATACTGTGCTAAGCACTTAGCATGGGTTATCTTATTTAATCCTCATAACAACTCCATCATATAGGTGCTGTGATTACCCCCACTTTACAAAGGAGGAAACTGAGTCCTAGAGAATGTTACGGAAAGACAGCAGAGAGTAGGTGACATACGCATAGAGTCTTAGA
Source organism: Gorilla gorilla gorilla (assembly GCF_029281585.2). NCBI lineage: Eukaryota > Metazoa > Chordata > Mammalia > Primates > Hominidae > Gorilla > Gorilla gorilla. The sequence continues at coordinate 17,945,170 of NC_073233.2, forward strand.
GGATAATTGGAAATTATGCAGGAGTTCAAAAGAGGAAGGCCACCCAAGCAAACTGAATGACATGGATAAAGGCATGGAAATGCAGAATAATATTGTGTGTTTGTGGAAAGGTATAGACTAGGAAGGCTAAAGCACAGAGTACTTAGGTAGAATAGCCTAAAATTCCAACTAGGAAGGTCAGCTAAGGCCAAATTGTGACGGAACTCAAATGCGGTGTGGAAGAGTTTGGACCTCTGACTTCAGAGACTAGACAAGTAACCAAGGAGAGAAGTGGGCAGGTATAAGACAGTAAGGAGTTGTGAGGACTGTGGCAAACCAGAAGGTACACACCTTCAGCTGTAAAGGCAATCAGATTCTTTAAGTGTGAGCTGAATTTGGCCTTTAGGGAATCAGCTTGCAAACTCTACAAGGCAATGAGAAGCTGATAAGGGGAATTAATCAGAGACTGATACTGTCAGATCTTTTTGTTAACAAATCTCCCTGACAAGCATGTGGATGATGGGCTATGCGGGGCAAGACTGAGAACAAGGGAACCACCAAGGAGGTAGATGCAGGAAAGTAGAAAGACATGATGGGAGCTAGGACCTGGGTGATACCAATGGGTAGAGAGAGAAAAGTGACAGATTTGAGAATGGAATATTAAAAAGGAAGAAACTGGCAGGACTCAATTCAAAAAGGATATAGGGGAAGAGAGCATGGGAGTTTCAAAGATAATGCCCAAGCCTTTGGTGCAAACCATGGGGCAAAAATTGCTGTTAAACCCAGGGAGTGGAGGAGTGAAAGATAAGAAGTGTCATTTCAGATAAGCTGATGGGCAGAGCTTTGACATTCTGCTACTGCGAGAGGCCCTCAGGGCTAGTGTGGGTCTTGGCCAAGACACTTTGCTAGCTCCATGGTTGAATGACTAAAGGGTCCATCAAAGAGAACAGCCTCTTCTGTATTCCAGGGGTTGACCAAAAGTTCCAGCAGGTACTACTAGTGCCTGTCCTGTGTTTCACCAGGATACCCACTGATGAATGAGGTCACTAGGTACCAGATGTGATTTCATGTGTCAACTTGTCTGGGCCATGGGGTGCCCAGATATTTGGCCAAACATTATTCTGGATATGCTTGAGAGTGTTTTTGGATGAGATGAACATTTGAATCAGTAGACTGACTATATGTGGGTGGCCTTCATCCAATCTGTTGAAGACCTACCTGAATAGAACAAAAGGCTGACCCTTCTGTGAATGAGTGAACCCCTCCTACCTGACTGTTTGGGCTGGAACACTGGTCTCTTCCCGCTTTCAGACTCTAAATGAACATTTGTTCTTCTTGGGTCTCAAGCCTGCCAGCTTTTGGACTGGAACTTACACCATCTGCTCTCCTTATTCTCAGGTCTTCAGACTCAGAACTACACCATGGCCTCCCATAGACCTCCAGCTTACCAATTGCAGATCTTGGGGCTTCTCCGCCTCAATAATAGTGTAAGTCAATTCTTTATAATAATCTCCTTATATATATACACACACACACACACACACAGAGACACATGCAGATCATGTTTGCCGCATGTGTGCACGTGCATGTTAGAGGGGAGAAGGAGAGAGAGAGAGACTGTATATGAGTGTGTGCCTACGTATGCATGCGTACCTATATGTGAATGTGTGTATGTCTGTGAGTGTCTTAGAGATTGACTACATATGTATGAGTGTGTATGTGTGTGAGTGTGTACATGACTGTATGTCTTTACCCAGGTTTAACTCTCCTTGGCTTTTATACTCAGTATGAATTATTCTACAGAAACATTCCTGCATCTTTCTGAAGTTCTTCAGAGTCTGGTCCTCAGCACTGAAGGGTGCTTGAGCAAGGCATTTGGGAGAGAGCTCAGGTGTCACAGACATACTGACATCCCACCTAGCAGCTTTGCTTGAAGTCAAGGCCTTAATTGCGCCCCAGGGCCAGGCCCTTCATCCCCTCCTCCCCAACACAGGCTCATTCACATGCACGGGCTTGTGATGCCTCTAGTAAGGAGGCCAGGCCAGCCAGAGAGGAGGGAAGGCTGGAGCAAGCAAATTCCAGCCCTAAAGCAACTCAAACAGAGTGGGGAAGGGGCCCCTGGATTCCTGCCATCTTCAGCATGCACTTAATAACTTAAGGCAATTTTTTTTTAAGTGAACAAATGCCCTCTGTCCACAGCAAACAGGAAGGCAGTCCTCTTCCCTGGGCTGCTGACGGGGCCCTGTCTCTGCCCCCAGGAGACACCTTCAAGCTGTGGGTGCTGTCAGCAGTCATTAGGGCAACATCAACTGGACCTGAATCCACACAGCACTCTGGGAAGACCCTGCTCAAAATGCCAGTGGGCAGGACAGGCCCGTAAGCTTTGTGATCTGGAGTGCATTTTTCAATTAACCCTTCTGGAAGTCCATCGGACCCAAACAGGCGTGCCATAGGCATCCTCCAGAGGAAAAGGAAAGGCAGGCAAAAGACTAAGGAGTTCTCCAGACCTCCCAGACCACATAGAGCTGGGACTGGAGGCCAAGCTCCTGACCTCCATTCTACCTGCCCAGCACTTGGACAAAGTCACCTGTGGAGCCCTTCAGTGTTCACGACCCACGGCCCACTCTGGTCAGCTGTGCTGCTGATTGGAGAGCACAGAGTTCTCTTGTCAACCAGCACCACAGACATACTGTCCACTGGGTGCCCCACAGAAGCTCAGCATGGAGCCACCAGCTCCCACTTCCTGGCAAAAGTCCTACTGAGACTAGCAGGATTGGAAAAGAGCAGAGCCAAGGAGGTAGGGTCAAGTGGGAGAGAGCCTACCAGAGCCTCTGGGGGCCTCAAGGAGACAAAGGCAAGAAAAAGGCACTCACTGAGGACAACACTGTGACGCCATGCCTTGCACCCCAGGCTGAGGCCTGCTCTGAGGACAAGCCCCCTGCCTGCTACAGGCCTTTGCCTGCTGCCTTCACTGTACCTCTCCCTCCTCCTGAGTGTGCTGCTGGAGTAGAAAGAGAAAGACACTACACGAGGATTTATTCTGAATATGTGTAAATCCATAGCTGCCTTCAGCAGGGTAGAAGCCAATCATGGCTTCTCATAAGCAACTGAGGCAGCACAGTATACAGGCTTTGAGAAAACCCTGCTGGAAGCCCTGTCCACAGCACAGGGCTAGGAACCCTGCCAGCATTGCAGACATGTGGGAGGGGCTTGGAAGTCTTGCCAGCTGTACCACCCCTGCCTGTTCCCCTCATCCTTCCCCAGTCCTGAGTGCCCTGGAGGAAGAAGCTCAGACAATCTGTGCTTGTGTGTACATAAGTGTATGTGAGTGCATACGCATCGGGCTGGTTACTCTCCCCCTTTCTCTGCCAGGCTCTGTGCCCGGGAAGGAGGCCCCTGCCTATGCAGCACCCAGCCTCCTCAGTAAGGCTCAGCCAAGGAAAGCCATCCATAGGGGATCACAGGGTAGCAGAGTGGTCAGGGTATTTCTTCCCCTCTTGCAGTGCTTTGGGCCCACGTCTCCACAGGGACTGTATCTTGCACCAGGCAGCATCGCTTCCAAAGCTCTGGTTCCTACCCTACCCTGGTTAACACTATTTCTCCCCTTGTCCAGCCAGCCCTAGGTGTAACAAGAGCTCCCTCCTGCTGTGAGTCTCTGGGTCTCTCACTCTCTCTTACTTGCTCCCTTAACTCTGCCTCGCTCTCTTCATTGTGATCCTTTCATGTAAACAATTGGGGTATATTCTGCTTCGGGCCAGGCCCCTTCTGATAGGTGAGGATGTGTATGTGTTTTATGTATGGATGCACATGTGTGTGTGAGTGCAGGTACTATACATCGCAGTCTCTACACACCTGCAGCTGTGTATGTGTGTGTGTCATGAACACATGCATAGGATACACCTTTTTCCTGAACTTTCAAGGCTGACAGCAAGAAAGCTATCTTCGAGCATTCATCTCTGAATCCAAGTGCCCCATTTTCTCCCATTCTGACACCATTTTGAAATGATTAGCCTAGGTCTCTACCTGGCCCAACAGCTCAACACTAAGCCCCTGGAGGACAAGGTAAAAAAATGTAGGAGAAAGCAGGGAAGAGGAAGGGAGCAGAGAGGAGAGAGGGAACAACAGGAAAAGATGACTATCATTCATTGAGTACCTGAGCTGGAGCATGGATTTTACAACCACTTCTCCATTCTAAAAACCAAGTAGACCATCGTCCATCTCTTTTTACACGTGAGAAACCAGGGCTCAGAGTCTTCGGATAACTATCCTGAAGGCATACAGCTAAGGAGCAGTGAGAGGCGTTCAGCCACAGGTGAGTCCAAGCCCTGGCCCTTTCCACTCCCCTGTGCTATTTCTCAGTCTCCCTTACCCAGAACATAGTCATGGCCACACAGTGGGCACTCAATCAATGCTCATAAAACTGAACTGAAGCTAAGAAGAAAATCCAATGGCATTCTTAAATACAAAGACAAAGCTCATCAGTCATGAAGAGAGCCAAGCTGATCAATGCCTGTGCTCAGATCATCTTGAACAACATAATGGAATATGTCTATGGCTGCAGTCCTGGAAAAACACAGAGGGCTTTCCGCTGAGCTGCTTCAAGGCTGGTCCTTGGTCAAAGCCATGCATGATATTAAATTCCAGGACAAGGGCTTTCTGACTGACGCATGGTTGAGAATCGGAGCCTCAGAAAGACTGAGCTGCTAGCACATCCCTCAGCCTACTCTCTTGGCAAGGCCAGGGCAAGCACTCAATAGCAGATAATTTGCAGACAGTCTATGCTGCTGACGGAAACTAAAATGCCAGGTAATTAACTGGATGGCAATAAGGGTGCTAAATAATTGCCATAATAATAATTACTGTCCTAATTCTTTGGAAGGTCAGATGGCTCAAAGTTTGAGACCTGTTCAGAGCTCAAAGTGGGGTCTGGGCACACCTGCCCCCTCATAGTAACCAGTGCATTGCCCTGCCCACCCCCATCCATGTTACTCCCCAGCCCTTAGGTAATCTCCAGAACCCAGAAAATGTTACCGCTGTCTGGCCTCAGTGATACCTGCCTATTGTGCCAAAGCTGGCAATGAACTCCTGTTCTGTTGAACTGCTACCAGGAATGAGGTAGCTTCTTTAGCTTGTTTCATCCTCAGGGCACCCTATTAGTGATCTGTCATCACCTGCAGGCTACAGAGAAGAAGCTGAGCTCAGCCAACTTGCCAGCAGTCTCACAGCTGGTCAATGAGGAAGCCAGGATCCAAACCCAGGTACCCAGGTCTGCCTTGTTCCAAATCCTACTGTCTTTGCCATACCTACTGATGCTAACGCCCTCCAAGCCTGTTCCAATGCCACAGTCCTCTTTATCCACATAGGTCTCCCTAAGGAGCCACCAGGAGTGAGGCGACGTTTGCTCAGAGACAGACACATGTACCGTCTCCAGATCAACAGGACTTGGGCCCCTACAGCACTGAGTCAGGGCTAACCGTGGCACCCCACTCTCTCCACACTGCCTCCTACTTTACCTCCTCTCCACAACAGCTATTTATAATCCTTATTTGTACAAATGAAACAGTGTATTCTGGCTTTTTTTCCTGCACTTTAAATAACTAAGTTACGGATAAAAGAAACAGAATGAAAATGTTATCCAATCATTGGCCTGCCCTGGTGCGTGTGTCTGTGTATCTGGTATTTTCTCCCAGTGCCATTCCGAATAGATGCCTCTTTTCTCTGCCTCATTATCTCCTGCTCTCCTTTGTGCTTCTAAACAAAGTCGACGTGGCATGGGGCCATGACTTGCTTACTGCCTGCCTGGCAGATGGAGTAGGCTGGGTCTGTCATGTACCCCAGCCCCTCGGGAATTATAGTACAAGACCTAACATGGATTGAGCTGTGTTGCTATGTGCCAGCACTATGCATCATCTCACGCAGCCTCATCACACCCCATGCTAGCACCCCTACATCACAGATCAGGAAACTGAGGCTTATAGAGGTCAAGTGGCTTGCCCAAGCTCATGGAAAGTGATGAAGCCAAGACTTGAACTAGGGCAACCAGACTTTGGTGTCCAGGCCCTTAGCCATGGGCAATAGGTTCACGCCTTTGACCACAGCTGGTCAGAACTAACAAACTCCAATGGTGACTCCTATTGCCAACCTGATGGCCCCTGAGGGAGGCTGATATTCAAAGAGACACACAATGACCATGAGATCTGCCAGAACCCTCTAAAGGAGGAAGTATTAGCCCATGGTAGGCATAATATGAAAGGAGAATGAGCTACTCACCAGCCATTTTGTCTCACTCTTACCTTGAGTAATGGGTTTCAATTAGTCAGTCAACAAACATTTGCTCAATGCCAACTCCATGCCAGACCCTGTGCTGGATGCTGCTGATGCAAAAGTGAATATAACACAGTCTTGTCCTCAAGATGCTTAGTCAGCCAGGGAGACAGATGAGAGAGCAATAGCTGAGCCAGAGCCACAGACATACACACTGAGATACAGGTCTATCCTTGCCCGAGATGTCAGATTACCACCCCTCCTGCCATTCTATGTGACTTGAAAACTTCCACCTTTTCCTCAATCCATTTTCCATTGGCACTTACTTCATTCTAATTAGCAGACAAATAGAACCTGTGCAGTTCTTGCTGGATTCTTCATACATTCTCCATGCTGTGTTTACAAATACAACTGCAGACACAAATTTCTCCTGCCACCTGTCCAGCGAGGTATGCTGGTGGCCTTTAAATGCTGGATTCTGTTGATGTTCCTCATGCAGCAGCAGCAGTACATGCAGCATGCAGCAGTCTGCTCAAGTCCCCTGCAGCACGGGAGGAAAACGGCACAATGCAGTGGGGACGCCACGGGGCAGGGAGCCAGCAGACCTTGTTCGGGTCCTGGCTCCACTACTGTCTTGCTGAGTGACCACAGGCAAAGCTGTTAGCCTCTCTGAACCACCATTTCCTTGTCTTTAAATTGAGGAAATTGAATAAGGAGCTTCATCAGATCCCTTGCAAAGTCCCGTGGAGTATCTGCATGGCTCTCAGCCCACAGTGCAGTGCTTTTTACATAATACAAAAAGAATGAGTGTGAACAGCTGCTGGTGAGGCAGACCCTGGCCCCCGGCCAGTTGGAGACCAGGTCACTCTGGTACCATGGGTAAAAGCGTGAGATACTGAATGAGCAGACATGGTGACCCCTGGTTCTGCCACTGAGCAGCTCTGCAACACAAGGCAAGTCAGTTAACTTAGATGAGCCTCAGTTTACACAGTAACATGGTGATAACATTTTCTGCATTGAGTTGGTGTGAAGATTATTTGAAATACTGTGATTTGAAGCACATAGCAAAGCAATAGATGCAACCTCCAGTATTATTCTTTTCTGTGCTGCCCTTATTGTCCATGGAGGCCAAGTTCTGATGTCCTAGGGCTGACTCCTGGTTCTCATGGGCTCCATTTTCCACAAAAGGGCTACCAAGCTCATGCCAGCTCCTTCCCAGGGAAGAGAACCCTGCCCTGTCCCCAGCCCACAGGCTGGGCTCAGATGCCATTGGCCAGACCTTCTGACCACTCAGCCAGCCGAGCTTCCACAGCCAATCCCTGCTAGGTTTGCCCGCCTGCCCAGATCCTGTGACTTCCTCCAGGGAGTGCTGGTGCTTTCAGCTGCAGCCTACCCAGGAAATGCATTTCCTGCCAGGCTCCCACCTTCCTCCTGCATCTGCCCTGGGGACTGTTGTATGTCATGCTTGTCCTGCTCCCTGGGGCCTCACAGTGGCCTGCTGGCTAGACGTGCTTTCCTGCCTGTTCCTCACTTCCTGTAACTGCCTCTGGAGCCCCCAGAGAAGCTGTGTGAAATCACAAGGAGGGCCTTTCCCATGTAGAGGGTGGTCCCTATCCACGGAGGTCCAAGTCCTCCACCCATTTCCCATCCAAACACATACACAGTAATTCATGGTTTAGTCTAAGCAAGCAGATCTTTCAACCTAGGTTCTCTCTCCAGCTATTCCTGACTATACTTTTAAGGGGCCTGTACAGGAAATGACATGAAATTATCAAGACCTTGGGCTAAATTGGACACATGGAAAAGACCACTCAGCAATACTAATAATAAAATATTTCATTTACTGAGCTCCAGGCAGTTTGTATACATTTCCTCACTGAACTCAATCCAACAGCTCAGTGACATAGGTACTAACATTATCTGTATTTTACAGAATAGGACTGGACTGGTTAGCAAACGAAGTTCCCAAGATCACACAACTGGTAGGTCCAGGGCCAGGCTGTTCAACTAGGTCTGTCTGCTCTAAAGCCCCAGTGCTAAGCCAGGTTTCTATCCTGCCTCCCAAGACAGTCAAGGTGGCTCTGGACCCTCAGAGGAAGGCAAGAGGGAGGAAACCAGGGCTTCCCCTCCTTACGCCTCACTAGGATCTGATCAGATGCTGCTATTCTGGCCTCTGATAACTTCTCCCTTCCTGACATCAGCTTCTTCCTCTACAGCTCTGTAGTCGATGAAACCCGCCAAGACCTTTAGCAACTCCATATCTTAGAAATGAAAATTGAGACAAAAAAAAAAAAAAGCCTCCTGGTCCCTGCATGCCACTTACATAGATCACAGCCAGAATGAGTCTCTAAAGAGTCTCTAAAGAGAAGGACTTACAGACTCTGCTAATTGGGTTTAGCAAAATGACGTTCAGCTTCACATGTGGTAGGTGCACACCACTGTTATGCCTTGTGCTTTCCTGCTTTGCAAAAACAATGACCAGAGCTTCATAAAGTGGTGCCTCAAGGCAGAATGTTAAGGCAAAAAAGAACAGGGCTTGGCCAAAGCCAGGCAGCACCACTACCTAAGTTTCTTATTTAATTTCCTGAAGTATGTGTGGTGCTGGTTCTTCCTGGATTTGTCCAGGCCATCTCACGCAGTTACACTTTTACTCTGTACGGTGAGCAGAATGTTTTATGTTTTATATAAAAATGAATATACTGCTCACTATGGATCAGACGCTGTTGCAAGTGCTTTATCCAGATCAACTCTGCTGATCTTCATAATAATTCTATGGGAGAGGCACTGCTGCTGGTCCTGTTCCAAACATGAGGGAACCGAGGCACTGAGAGGTCATACAGCTTGCCTAAGGTCACACAGTTAATCAGGGGTGGAGCTGTGAGTCAGTCTGCATTTTTAACCACTGTGCTACCCTACTCTGTATTTCCTAGGAATCTGTTCAATATACAAATAAAGATAAATATATTGCTTTACCTTTGTAAGGCTTTTAAGATGAATACACAAGTCAGGGAAAAAAAATCCTTTAACCATAATTCTTTGGAGAATCTAGAAAATGTGGTCACCAGGATACAGGCAATCATGTTTTATAAGGAGAAAAGATTTTGTAGGTCTGCATGGTGTCTAGACAGGGAGCTGAGAAGAAAGGATATGTCCGTGTGTCTCCAGGGCTGCCCAGAGAACAGGAGCTTCACTGAAGACTACAGGCCCTAGTGATTAGACAGAAATAGCCCAGCCATGGAGAAAGTCGTCCCTAAGCTGACTGGGTCTGGAGGAAGCAGGTTATAAAACACTGTTTCCCAAAACCCAGTCCTTGGACTTGCCACAAGAGAACCATCTCAGGATTTTATTAAAAATGTTGATTTAGGACCTCACGCTGGACGCATGATCAGAATCTCTCAGGAAGGAATAGAAGGGAGCATAACCCAAAACCCTGAATTTTTAACCAGCTTCTCAGATATTTTGATTACAATGAAGTTTGGAATTCTCTGCCCTAAAAATCTGACGGCTCTATTTGCTGTGAGAATCTGTGCACTATGCATCCTTGGGAAATATGACCCAGCCTCCGAATAAAGGATGAGTTACAGCCCAGCCCAGTTCCATGGCCAATTTTAATCTAATACAACTATAATATAATAACAACAATAATGATAACTACCAATTACTGAGCACTTACTACATGCCAGACACTGCTGAGTGTTTTACTAATCTTATTTATGTTAACTCTTATCACACCCCTGTGCTGGAGTTATCATCGACCTTGTTTTGCAGAGGGTGAAATTCAGGCTGGAATAGTGGGTGACTAGCTAAGGATTACACAAAAAGCAAGCAGCAGAGACAGAATTCAAACCCAATCTAACACCTTGACCTTTCTGGCTCTGAGCTCAAGGTCAGTGTTGCGAGCAGCCCGCCCTGCCACCACCATCCCCAGGGCTATGATGGGGCTGGGAAGGCCACTCACTAAGGCCAGGGTGTCCTTTACTTGGCAGGGAGCAGCTGGAGGAGGGCTGCTCTTTCTGCCGCATGTTCATTTCAGCTGAGCCACCAGGGGTGTCTGTCCCCAGACGTGGACACCAGCCAACATGCTGGGCTGACTCCAGCTCCCAGAGGCCTGGGCCTATAGGGTGGGAGATACCAGCATACCACAAACACCCTGTGGCCTCAGCAACTAGTGTGAACTTTTCCCTGCTTGCACCAACAACCCGATAGCCCTGGAGCTCGCGGCACTCCTCTCAGGGGCCTCGTCAGCAGCTCCTCTCTGGGGATGAAGCACAGGCTGACCTGAGAGTGAGTCCTCCCTTCCTAGAGGTGCCTCCCGGAGCTCTGGTTTCCCAGTCAGTAAATGGGGACCTTAACAGGGCCTCACTGGGCCTTTGGAAGGATTAAGTGAGGCGCCATCTGGGAAGCACCTGGCCCCAGGGCCTGCACATCGCAGGCCCGCTGATCTCCCTTCTTACTCCTGCTGCTGCTTCCTTTAATTTCATGGCTGTGGTTCCCATCTGCACAGCACTGCCTGGCCTCCCACCCCAACCTTCAGAGATCCCAGTAAAAGATGCTTTGTCAACAGAGGTGCCCCCCAGATCCCTGGGTGCTGTGGGCCTCCCCGTTCACTCAGTCCCAGGATGTGAGCATATCCAGAGCAGGGACCTAACTATCTTGTTCTCTGTGACATCTTTGGGCTAGAGAAGTGCCTGGCAGGGAGCAGGCACTAATGTCTGCTGAATGAGTTAATTCAGTCGCTGAACAAATGGGAATTGTGCACCTGTTTTGTGCAGGTCCAGTGCTGAGGACAAACGCATCTGGAGCACAGGGCTCTGCCCTCAGATCTGATATCCAAGGCTCCCTCTCAAGGGCCTGATGCCAGTAAGGCCCCCTTCCCAGCACCCACACCTCTGCTGCCCCAAAGCATGGCTAGTAGCCTTGAAGCCACACTGCCTCCCCCACAGTCTTCCCTTCAGCCAAGCCTCCCAGAGAAAGATGCTCAGACCACCCTCTCCTTCTGCAACTTTCTATGTGAGCCTAGGGCACAAGCCAAGCCCAGAGGCCTCTCCTGAAGAGTGAGCAGGTTGCTTTCCTTTGGCCTGGCCACCCTTCCAGAAAGCTGTCCTGAACACACCTTGCTGCCCACAACCTCCTGCAGGAAAACCACAGGCAAGGCAACTATAGACATGAGCCAAACCCAGGAGGAGATTCACCCCTGCCCTTCAGAAGACCCCAGAGACCCCACTGTGAACGTGAAACAGCCAAACAATCATGATGTTGAATTGCTGGGAACACAGAGGGAAACTGCCCACTTGGGAGGCTGCGGAGGGTTCCATGCACCCCACTCCTCACCTGCAAGCTAATGGGTCCATCTCAATCACTTAAGTTTATTTACTGGCCATGAAAGACTTTGCCCAAAGACTGGAAAAAAGGCTGTGGCTGGGTCTTAGAAAGCAAAGGAAAACAAAACAAAACCTTAGTACTAAAGTATTGGAAACTGCTGTCAAAAGCAGATCGATCAGAAATAAAGAAGAAAGGGGCTCTTAGACAATAAAGTAACACAAAGGCAAACTGGAATTTGCTTTACACAAGTGTGATATACAGTTTCCAGACACAGTGCCTTGCAGGGGTAAAGGGTACCTGGATTTCCAGTACCAATGGGAATTGAGGGGAGAGGGAGCTGCACAGGGGACCCTGATGCCAGTCCGGCACTTGCAGCCTGGCCTCTGGGCTGGCACCCCAGCCCCACCCACCACCACCTCTCTGGGCCTCAGTTTCTTTTTCTAAAAACTTAAGGCATTGGACTGGATGATTCTAAACACATTTTGTGGTTCTAAAACCTCTTCTCATCTCCATGTCAATATTTTCAAAAACAGAGATAGTCAGTTCTATCTCCTTAGCAAGCCGTCTTCTCAAGGGCTTAGAAGGCGTCCTTGTAACTTTGTTGAAGGGCCCTGGAAGGTGCAGGATAAATGTTTTTCTTCCTTGTTGCCATGGAAACTTGTGACTCCCACATCCCTGATGCTAGGACAAGAGCATGCCAAGAGCCCTGGGTGGTTTGAGTTTGTTTTGTCCATACCCACACCGTGTGTACTGAAGGGCTGGCAGAGCTGCAGGTGATACCTTGCCAATAGGAGACACGGCTGTTCCTCATTTCATGACCAAGTTTCATTAGAAACTTTGGAATCATGGCAATCATACAAGTAATACTGAGGCTGCACTGAGGGGCTCCCAGAATTAGAGCACCCTTTGACCCTGAAAACTGATCCCTGATCTTGCCTCTGCGAGTTTCCCTTGGCCTGCCCTGCAATTTGGGGGTGATGCTTTGTGATTTTTCCTGCCAACTCTAATGAGATATGCACTACAAAGAGGCACCCTCAACAAGCACTGAATGATACAACTTCATCCCTGTATGACTCTCTGATCACAGCAATACGTTAGACTCAGTGGAAATGTGTGTCAGACACCAGGTCTTCAAGGACCCAGACAGAAACAGGTAATTGGCAGGAAGGTAGATATGGTGGTGGTGCTGTCTATTCAGACACTGGGTTGTCAGAAGGAAAATGGGTTAGAAAATCCTCCCAGCCTATATTAACCCTGTAAACTGCATCCAAATTGCTAAAAGATTTGTGCAATGTTATGATTCTCTTTTCTTTGATGGTGGATACTTCGGAAAACAGAAATAGAATTACTTAAAGTGATGCTCCCTTGCTCCTGTTAAAACAGGGGCAAACAATACACTTCCCTGCATGTCCCACATCCACTTCTCAGACTATAGTGTTCCCCACTGGCTGAATTAATGGGGATGACACTGTGGCTGCTGATGTTTCTCACTGCCCAACTCTGTACCTACAAGTTCTTTCACCCTCCCTCAGGAATCAGGGTCAGCCCAGTGCCATGCAAATAATCGCCTGTGTTTTTGTGAACCCTTTAGACCCAAAATCATCCAAACTCCTCCACCTCTCTCCCCTCCCATAGCCAACTGGACACCAGGGCTTCCTCAAACTCCACCTAGATCACCACCGTTATGATGATGATCTCCGCCTTCAGTACCTCTCCCTGGTTCTTCAAGTGGTCTCCCAGCCAGTCTCCCTGCCTTCAGCCTCATCCCTCCCATCCACCTTCCACCTGTAGTTGGGGTGATCTTTCTAGACCACAAACCTCGTCATGCCACTTTCTACTTAAAATTCTTCCATGGCTCTCCAAGGCTTGAAGGATCCAGTCTTAATCCATTAGTCTGACATATAAAGCCTTCCTGGGCTGGCACCCCAGCCCCACCCACAAATGCATCTCTGCCTTCAGATCTGATACCCAAGGCTCCCTCTCAAGGGCCTGATGCTAGTAAGGCCCCCTTCCCAGCCCCCACACCTCTATTGCCCCAGAGCGTCACTAGTAGCCTTGGGGATTCCTCCCTTCAGCCAAGCCTCCCAGAGAAAGATGCTCAGACTACCCTCTCCTTCTGGAACTTTCCATGTGAGCCTAGGGCACAAGCCAAGCCCAGAAGCCTCTCCCGAAGAGTGAGCAGGTTGCTTTCCCTCAGCCTGGCCACCCTTCCAGAGAGCTGTCCTGACACACCTCGCTGGCCACAACCTCCTGCAGGAGAACCACAGGCAAGGCAAGTATAGACATGAGCCAAACCCAGGAGGAGCTTCACCCCCACCCTTCAGAAGACCCCAGAGACCCCGCTGTAAATATGAAGGAGCCAACCAACCACGATGTTGGATTGCTGGGAACGCAGAGGGAAACTGCCCAGTGGGGAGGCTGCAGAGGGTTCCACGCACTCCGCTCCTCACCCACAAGCTAGTGGGTCCATCTCAATCACTTAAGCTTATTTACTGACCATTAAAGACTTTGCCCAAAGGCTGTGGCTGCGTCTTAGAAAGCAAAGCAAAACAAAACTGTGGGAACAGCCCGTCATCTCACTCAGAGCTCCCCTCCTTGTAGATCTAGCCTTTCCCTCAGCCCCTCTCCCTACCAGATAGAGCAAGCCATGGACAGACGCCTCCATGCTACCATAGCAACCTGGACCTCCTCTCCAGATCACTCCTACTTCCATGTTGTCTGCATGTTTCTTTATATATCTGTCTCCACCCTGTACCACCCATTCCAGCAAAGGCCACAGTGCTGGCACACGCAATTCTTCAATGAATGAATGAAGAAATCATCACGTGCTTCTCACTTTTCACATGCAAAGAATAATTCCTACCATGTCCTTGTTCCAGAAAACAGTCATGCCAAGCTCAAAGAAGAAGGAAATAGGTGTCAAAAAGAGAATGCAGAGTAAAGAGGTCAAGAGCATTGATTCTGGACTTAGGCAGCGTGGGTTCAAATCTCTGCTACTTTCTAGTTGTGTAATCTTGGTCACCTCTCTGCGTGTATCACATTTGTGTAAAGCAAATTTCAGTTTGCCTTTGAGTTCCTTTATAGTCTAAGAGCGCCTTTCTTCATTATTTCTGATCGATCTGCTTTTGATAGCACTTTCCAACACTTTGGTGCTAAGGTTTTGTTTTGCTTTGCTTTGCTTTGCTTTCTAAGACTCAGCCACAGCCTTTGGGCAAAGTGTTTAATGGTCAGTAACTAAGTTTCAGTGGTTGAGAAGGATCCATTAGTTCGTGGGTGAGGAGCAGGGTGCATGGAACCCCTGCAGCCTTTTCTACTGTGTGGAGAAAGAGTGAATGATATGACCTTCCTCATAAGGTTGTTTCAGGCACTAAATGCACCAGTGTGTCGAAAGTATTTGGGAAGGATCTGGTGCATGGAAAGTGCTTGGTCAGTATTAGTTACTATTATTAAGAAGGCGCCGGCTTCTTGGATCTTTCTACCTCTGCCACTTAGGGAGTAGAGCCTGCCAAATGTCTATAATGTCTTGGATGTTTCTAGAACCTCATTTTGGAAAGTTGTTAATTCCAGCCAGGCTGATCTGTAATCATTGCAAGTTGTTGGGTCCTTGAGAGTAAGTAGAATTTGTGGCCTAGGTGTCCACTGTCTTAGCTTCATTCTCTCATGGCAGGAATCCTTAGTAGGCCACCTCAGCTGGAGTGACAGGGACGTGGTGAGGACAAAGGAGCCTCGATGGAGACCCACTCTGGAACTGGATATGCCACCCATTTTAGGTTGGGGATGTCCCTTCTCTGCTACCCTGTCCCCACCGTCCCCACCACCCACCAAGAGCCTGGCTTCTGCACAGGACACCATTCACCAAGTGCTGCTGGAGTCTTTCCCACAGCATGCCAGGGGCCAGGGGTGTGGGGAAGGGCAGGGCTGCATGGAACGGCAGAAAGGGCCTGGCTTCAGTGCCCAGCACATCAGAGCCTCTGTTCCTCCCCTCGCCACCCACTGACCTGATGCAAATCCCATCCATGCCTAGGACCTAGGCTTTTACAACTGCAAAGTGAGGGGCCAGCTGAGATCACTGACTCCTACATCCCATGGCTCCGTGATGTGACTGGGGCCCCGAATGTGCCACGGTGGGTGGGTGTGGTTATTGCTCCCATTTCCTCTTCTGGCGCTCTGGGCTCCAATGGCTTCTGGTAATATTTACTCTTCCTCACACAGGAAAGGCCTTTCCTAAGTGACTTCCTCACTCCAGGCCCAAGCCAAGAAACCTGAACAATAAAAAGCCAGTCCAGTCCTCTGTCACAATTGCCTACAAACTTAATAAAAATGGATTTTTGGGCCCTGCAATAGTGCGCACAAGGCTTCCTCGTCAGCACTGAAGGTCCCCAGGCTGTGCCAGCCCCTCTAGAGGCAAGAAACCAATGGCAGATGGGTCTAGCCAGGACCCCAGGACGCCAGAGGTGTGGGAGATCTGGTCCCCTTTGTTCAAGAGAGTATAAATTAGGCCTAATTCTGGATGGTAGCCACAGTGGAAACCAAGCACATTGTAATGGACATTGAGGGGACCCAACCTTCAGTACACACAAGTGGGAGCAAATGTGCTCTGGAAGCCAGGACTGCTAGGTCCTGCTGACTTATATTCAGAAACAGGCCATCCCTATTATTAATAATGAAACACTCTGATACCTGCTAAGTTCCTTCTGTGCTAGTTCTGTGCCAGTCACTATGCTAAGCATTTTGGGTGCATTAAGTCATATAATTTGTTTATTCAAACAAAAATCAGTGAGCACTTGGTAGATGCCAGAAGCTATACTGTGCACTGGGGTACATTGGGAAGCACACAGACATGACTCCTGCTCTTAGAAAGTGAACAGTCAAGCATCACAATTCTTTTTTATTTTTAAGTTCTAGGATACATGTGCAGAATGTGCAGGTTTGTTACATAGGTATACATGTGCCATGGTGGTTTGCTGCACCCATCAACCCTTCGTCTAGGTTTTAAGCCCCACATGCATTAGGTATTTGTCCTAAATGCATCACAATTCTTGAACTTGGGTGTGCATGCTATGAAAATCACCTGGCCACACCCTCCAGACAGAATCTTCACTTTCCTTCAAGTGCCCCATCTCTAATTCACACTCAGAAACACTGGTCTGGTGCTATGGAAGAAATCTATTACTTTGCTCAGATGAGGAAACTAAAGTCCAGAGAGGCTAAGTAACTTGCACTAGACCACACAACTTGTAAGGGGCACAGTTGGGATAGGAGTAGGATAGGATCCCTACTCCACCTGGTTCCGAGGCAAAGCTCTTAATTACTACACTACCCTGCCTTCCTGAACCTCACCCAAATAATTAGAGCAGTATTTACAGAGTATCAGATCATTCCATTGCTGTGCTATCTTTCCAACTACCAAACCACATGAGGTAGAAAGCATGACTGTCATCCCATTTTACAGATGATAAAAGGGAGCTCAGAGAGTTAAAGTAACTTGCTCAAGTTCACATGAATAGCAGGCCTCAATGCCAAGATTCCAAGTCAGACTTGACCAGTTGCACAGCTTCTGCTTTTTCCAACGTTCCATGCTGCTTCTTTGAATGCGCTTTCATAAAAGTAAAGACCAACGAGATGGAAAAAGCAACAACTGAAACCAGCCTTAGCCTAAACAGAAGAAAAAAATGCAGATATCCTGCTAGCAGGCAAGGACTCAGGAAAGAGGGCTTCCTTCTCCCATGGGCTCTGGGTCACCTGTGCCCCCAGGAGCCAAACCCCATGATGGGAAATTCCAAGCTGTGTGTCCGTGTGCAGCCATGTGGATATATATGCCAACCATGCCCACCTGTGGCAGGTATGCAGGCCACATTCAGATAAGCGTGTGCACAGTGTATCCAAGCCACACTCCTTGAAAACCTGGCTCATCCCTCAGAAAAAAATCACCTTGTTGGCAAGTGGTCTTCCACCATCCCAGGCAGCAGTTGCCACAGGACCAAGAAAAACCACTAAAAAGCGTTTTCCCATCAAAAGAGGTTTTAGCAGCTGGAGTGCATGTGTAAAGGTCAGTCCTTCACTCAGGGGACAGCCAAGCCAGGGGAAGGAACAGAAGGGAAAGCTGAAGAAGCTCCCTGGGGGATGGTATTTGAAATTCTGCATTGTCCTGAGCTACCTGCAGAAATGCAGTGCCCAAGGGAAGGCCTGGATCCCAGGGGGGATGTGGTCATTTGGCCTGCATCAAAATGACAAACACTTCCGTGCAGAGCATCTACTAGCATGCAAGGAAAAAGGTGGGGTGGGGAGCACATCACAGCACACCAGAAAAGAACAGAGCTAACTTCTCCAGGAGCTGAGACACCCTGGGGAGGTTCCCAGCTTTAGAACATTGGCAAACAAGCAGGATTAGGCCCCTCTTCTCCCCAGCCCCTCAGCCAAGCTGCCACTGTAATTCCTTTCCCAGGTGTCTGTGACACAATCTGAGCCCTGGTATCCCTGAGAAGGCTTACAAGCCCAAAGTGAGCCAGTTGTTTGAGCTACCCTTGAGCCACATCATATTTGGAAGATAGGGTACACAGGGAGGAGACCCAACCATCCCATCTGCCTTCGTGGACACGCACTCCACCTCCACACCCCTGTCAACCCAGCCAGGACCTGAGGACATCGGGACTCCCTGTCGTATCCTCCCCATGCACTAGATCCTGCCACTGCTGCCTCTTTATTCTCTCCATTTCTGCCTTCCGCTCTCTGTGCCAACCACACCAACCTGCTGCCTGAGGCTCTGTCACATCATCTCTTGCCTGTACTTGAGGACATCCCAGCGCTTATCATCTCAGAACCTACAATCCCGTCTCTATAGTCCTCTACAAATCAAATTCTGCCACTGCAATGCTGTAAAAGGTATCATG
This sequence comes from Gorilla gorilla gorilla, assembly GCF_029281585.2. Classification (NCBI taxonomy): domain Eukaryota; kingdom Metazoa; phylum Chordata; class Mammalia; order Primates; family Hominidae; genus Gorilla; species Gorilla gorilla. The sequence continues at coordinate 17,963,625 of NC_073233.2, forward strand.
GCTCCCATTGCTCACTGGATAAACACAAAATCTTGACTGCGCCTTCGAAGCCTTTCCCAACCCAGATCCAGCCAACCTACCTGGTGTTATCTACTGTCCACATACTCTGACCTCTAACCATACAAATACACCTATTCCTCAAACAGGCCTTGGTATCTACTGCAGTAGATACCTCGAATGTTGATGATGTCTTCCAGGTTTCTCACCCTTCCATCTTATAAATTATCTGAGGACCTGGCACAGAGCAGGCACTCAGATCAATTTTCGGTCAGATGGATGGATGGGTGGGTTGGGTGTGTGGGTGGGCAGATGAGCAAGTGGGTGGGAGATGTGTATGGATGAATGGATAGATGGGTAGGTGGATGGATATGGAATCTTCTTTTTTTTTTAACTCTTGTCATTTTCATCTGATGCCTCTCTGGGAGGCAGACAGCCTGACCAGACATTTTCAAACACAAAGGCAGCTTGGCTACTACTTTTAAACTGATTCATATGAAGGATGAAAATAATAATGCCTATGTTGAAGAGCTGCTGTGAGGATTAAATGAGAAACGTACAGAAAGTATTTAGCCTTGTGCATACACATAGTAGGTGCACAATAAATGACAGCCACTGCTGTTGGAACAAGGTCCTGATAACATGTGCATTCCTTTGCCTTCCAGTGGGCAGGACCCAGGTCCTCTAGCTTCTCCTAGTTCTGGGTGAGACAGATCTTTCCTGAAGGCTGGAGTGAAGGGTGGGGGCGGAAGCAGCCACAGAGGAGCTCCTGACCTACTTTGTGCAACTTCAGGCTCAGGTAAGGCCCCTAGACAGCGAATGATGCAAAGAGCATTCAAAGCCAGCTACAGATAATAAGGCCTGCGGGACCAGGCACTCGGGGTGGCTCTCTTCAGCATGGTCTGCTCAGCCTCTGGCAATGCCCATGGCCTGGGCCTCTATGAAGTTGCCAGGCATGCGTCCCTCCCCACAAACAAAGGAAGGCAGCCCCGGTCATCCAGGCTGCAGGAAGCCCCTCTTTGATACCCATTCAGAAAAGACAACGAGAGTTAAGACAAACCTGCTCCACAGGACATGCTTGCCCAAGCAAGCCCCTGCTCGAGTCCCTGCTACCATGAATCTTAGGGTTCTAAGCCATCTCCCTGAATCCATACATTCCCTTCTATCCCATCCTCTACTCTGCAATTGGGGTGAGCAATATTAACATAGATCTGATCCTATCCCTCCCCATCCTAAAATTCATTCCGTGCTTCCTTAGGAAGTCCAAATTCCTTAGCCTGGCATTCAAGGCAGCCCTTCCAGCCTCTCAGCCTGCCTTATATGTATGCTCTATCTACCATTCCTGGAACGTACCATGCTCCTTCAAACTGACAGGCCCTTGCATGTGCCATTCCCTCCGCCTGAAACTCCCAAGTTGCTCAGAGAGTAAATGGCTGAGCCAGGACTCCAGGCCCTATCTTCTGACTCTGAATTCCAAACTCCTTTGGTGGAAAGGGCTTGGGGATTCCAGAACAGCCCTTCCTCATGATGCAAGATGCCAGGACAGACCTTTACCATTTTTCATTTCCCAGATTTTCTAAATTTGCCGTCATTTCATATCACTGTGTGACACTGTGAACAACCAATGGTTGCATGAATAAAGCCAGCACAGGCTGCAATCTGCATCTCCAAAAGTTTGAATAGCTCAGCTGCAAAAGTGAGCACAGGCTGACATTTCCAGTCAATCTTGTCCTTGCCTTCAGTTCCAGTGCACTGCATGGAACACCCTAGTGAGACTGCAGTAGGTAGAAAAAAGAGAGAGGCAGCCTCTGTCATCCCAAGCCACAAGGAAACATCTTTCCAACACCCATTCAGAAGGCACCAAGCACTAAGACAAAACTCCTCCATCCAACACAAAGACCTACTTGTCCCAGCTAGCTTCTGACCCCTGCCACTGTGCTCACAGGAACCTCTCCATGGCCTCCATGGCCTCTGACATCTGGACCTCCTGGGGTTCCTGGGCCAGACCCTCCCCATTTGCCAGAGGGAAGGCCTCTGAAAGCCTCCTGCCCATCTGCACAAAATCATTCACTCCTCTCCATCAATAATGACTTTGCACATCTAAACAAGTTCTGAATGCAGTAAGCCTCAGGCACACAAAAATAAACACATGCACAATTTATCACTTTTCCCAGCTTGACCAACTCCACTTTTGCAGGCTAAAAGTTTCTTATGCAAGGCAGTACATGTAAATTCAATTAACAGATCTCTATGCTGATGGCAGAAAACTCAACACAAATACAAATCTTCTTTGCTAATCACAATAGATGTTTTCCTAGTGAACAATAGATGCTTCATCTACACTTTCACTCATACTAATGTACTTCATATTAGCTGTTGTGGCAGAGGCTACTAGTTAGAACACTCAAATTATGGCTGGACACATGGCTTCCCAGAAAGAAGACTACATTTCCCAGCTTCCCTTAAATTTTGGCGTGCCTATGTAACTACAGTATGGACAGTAGGGTATAAGAGAAAGTGGTATATCTAACTTCTCAGAATTGTCCTTAAAGAGAAGGGATATATGCTTCTCCATCCTCCTTCCTGCTGGCTAGAATGCACACATAATGACTGGAGCTGCAGCAGCCGTTTCAGACCACAAATCAGAAAGCTCAGGTTGAGGATGACAGCAACAAGCTAAAAAGGGCCCAGGCCTGTGATCCTGGAAGAGCTAGACCAGTCCCAGACTGCTTAACTCCAGCCTTCTTGAATTTGAGAGAGAAATACACTTCTATCTTGCTTAAGCCACCATTATACTGTCCCTGCTGCTAAATCTAATTCTAACTGATACGGCAGATGACCTAAAAAGGCTTGGTCTGCACTTCTAGGCATCTTCATCTATATCAGTGCTAAACACTGCTCATGAGACCATTCTGTCCCACATGCTTGGGCCTCTTTAAGGGGCTGCTTCCATCCAAATGGAATAATTGGCCCCAGTCCTTCATAAGAAGTTGGCACTGGCACAGGCCACCTTGGTCCTTAAGTGCTTCTCCACCCTTCTATTTGGCCTGACCTTCCAGTCTGATTTCCACTGGCTAGCTTTTCTGGCCTACAGCTCTTTCCCATTATCCCCATTTCCTCCCCAACATTGCATACAGGTGGCTTTTATTTCAAGTAGTGGTAACCTTCTTTGAACTGTTCTAGCTACAACCCTAGTGGCTGGGCTGGGACCCTAAGCATTGACCTCCCCTGCCCTGACACACTGGAGGAGAGCCTAGCCCACAAAAATATCCTTGTAGACTTGCTCCCTTCCTTATTCAGCCTACACCTGAAGAAGGGTGGAGGAGGGGAGGAAGTCATGCTGGGGAAACAAAGTCAAGGGCCTGTCCTGGTTGATTTGCTTTCTCAAAAAGCCAAGCTGCCAGCCACCCAGCTCTGGCCACTGGAGCTCACTGGAGCTGAGGAAGGCTCGCATTATACAGTGGCAGATGCCACTAAAGAGGCAGCCTGTGCCTCCAGGACAGGACTCTGATGGCAGCCCTAGAGAGCAGAGAATCAAGCAGCATTACAGGGTGTTACAAACCAATGCATCCAGTAAGCAAGACACAGGGGCAGGGACTGCTCAGCTCTGAGCTCCTGCAGAAAACAGGCACCAGTTGTCCCAGTCCAGGTGGAAACACAGGGTACAGTGTCTAGACCACAGTGAAAGCTTCCAGCCCACCCTGGGATCTAGTCTCCTGGATGAGCAGGTTGCTAACACCTCTTCCCCAAAGGCTTCCATGCTTCGGACCTCTCAGAAAATGATGCAAGGGGATCTCAAGGCAGTCCCATTCCCACAGTTTTCCAACTGGACACATTGATTGTTTAGCACTCTGCAGTTGGGGAAACTTGGCCAATCCTTGTGCCATGTGAGGCCCAGAACTGTGTAACCCCCGTCCCCATCCATTGTCACACAGGGCTCTTCTGAAAGCCTTTCTTTTCTCTCCTCACCACCTACCTCTTTCTCTCTCATTGGCCGTAATTTATAAATAAAGCATTTCCGAAGTTTCCCTAGATTCTCAGATTACAAGTGCATAGGATACTCATTGACACAGACAGGTAAGGACCACAGGAGTCCCATGCCATGGGAGTGTACCGTCTGGAGCAGCATTATCCAACAGAACTTTCTGCAATGGAAATGGTCTAGATCTGCGCTGTCCAAGGTGGTAGCCACCCAGCCATATGTGGCTCTTGAAATGTCGCTAGTGCAACAGAGCAGCTAAGTGTTAATTTTCTTTAATTTCACTTAATTTAAATGTAAACAGCCACATGTGGCTAGTGGCTACCATCCTGAATATTGTAGTTCCAGGGGAGTTACACAAATAAGCCAATAGTTGTCTTAATAGAGATTTAATTGTTATTGCAATAAGCAGCATGGAGAGGAAGAGCAACACACAGTGAGGTGTGCAATGGGGGAATTTCACCTTTCCTGGGGGACAGGGAACATCACTCTGAAGCAGTCACATTTTAGTGGGTGATCCAACTTTGGATATAAAACTGAAACTCTATACAGTACCAAAAAAAAAAAAAAAAAAGCCCAGAAGAAAATAACCAAAAACATTTTTCAGATACTCTATAACAAGTTCACTGTATTTATATGAAGAATAAACTTCTTTTAAGTGGGTCAGCTCAATACTCTACATTTCTCTCTGAGGAAAAGTAAACTAAATAAAGTTGCTATCCACTCATATGTGGGCCAAACCTGATTTTTTTTTTCTTATGCAACAGAGGTCTGTCATAGAACAAGGTGTTCTTCACCCTCCCCTGAAGGAAAACGGACAAGTTGGCGTTAAGACCACTGCCTTAGCCTGCCCTCTTCAAACCCCATGACTTCCCTTCCACCATTAGAACCTCTAGTGCTTGAGGTCATCTCTGAAGTCATGGAGCAGAAACAGATTCCCAAAGCCCAGAAATTTCCAAGAACTTTGGCATCTTTGAGCTTCCTTGAAATCAAGGGTGCAGTGGCCTTAATTTCAGACTGGGGGGCTGTGATAGCTTACTCCCATGGAGAGAACAAAGCAGGGTGAAGGCTTTGGGAAAGTTGGTGAGAGCCAACTGGGAGAGCCACCAGGTAACTGCCCATTTTCTGGGCTGCAATAAGAACTTTAGAAAGGAAAATTGTCTCACGCTTCCATGTGAAGAGACCACCAAACAGGCTTTGTGTGGGCAATATGGCTGTTTATTTCACCAGGATGCAGGCGGGCTGAGTCCAAAAAGAGAGTCAGCAAAGGGTGGTGGATTATCATTAGTTCTTATAGGTTTTGGGATAGGCGGTGGAGTTAGGAGCAATGTTTTGCGAGCAGGGGGTGGATCTCACAAAGTACATTCTCCAGGGTGGGGAGAATTACAAAGAACCTTCTTAAGGGTGGGGGAGATTACATAGTACATTGATCAGTTAAGGGTTGGGCAGAAACAAATCACAATGGTGGAATGTCATCAGTTAAGGCTATTTTCACTTCTTTTGTGGATCTTCAGTTGCTTCAGGCCATCTGGATGTATACGTGAGGTCATAGGGGATATGATGGCTTAGCTTGGGCTCAGAGGCCTGACAAAATTGATAATGTATTCACTGAAAAGAAGGAAAAGGAGAAAGCAGCCATAGGCCCTCTGGAAATGCAGGTCTTCAACAAGAGGCAGGGTTTCCAGGCAGTGAGCAATGCATGTGAGAATTGTGGTCACCCACCCCTCACCTGCCAGGGCCAAAATCTGGAAAGGAGCCCAGGACCCCAAAAAAGCTAGAAACTCCTCCAGCTGTCCCTGTACCCCATTCTTTCAGACATCCACATTATCACTCATCATGTTGTATCAAAGTTATCTTTGAGCCTTTACCTTCTCAAAAAGACCAAGAGCTTCTGGAAGGCAGGCCCTGGTTTGATACCTCCCAGCACGGGGCCTGAGGGACAACAGTTGTGACAATTGGCTATTGAGTAAATGCAAACAGCATATGGGCAGCATAGTTTTCAAATCCCAGCCCAGCTTCCTAATGGCCGTGAAACCCTAGGCAAGTTACTTAACCTCAGCCTCAGAGTTGGAATTAAGTATGAGAAAGCATTTCAGGGTCAGCCTAGAGCCCTTGTAAGGGCTCAACAGCAAGGGCATACTGCGGACAAAGCAGGGACATACTGTGACTCTGCTAAGAACAGAGTGATTCCCACAGACCCCACACCCTTATGCAAAGGACTTGCCTTTGACCAGAGGCTAAATCCAGCATTCTAGCTTCTGCATGGTTCTGTCAGCCTTTCTCAAGAAAGACAACAGCCTGCTTTACTAAATAACCAGGTCCCAGCCTCACCTCACCTCCAGGTCTCTGCTCCACACCCAGCCCCTGACACCCCACCCACATTCCTGAGCCACTCCAGACTGAGATCAGCAGTTTGCCAGGAGCCACAGCTTCCCATGCAAGGGTCACAGCCCTGGGCTTTGCTTACTTGGGTGAGTTTAATCGAGATCAGTAGTTTTCAAGCTATTCACCCAGGACCAACAGAATTAGTGTCTCCTGGGAACCTGTGAGATATGCATTCTGGGGCCCAAATGATATATCCACTGAAGCAGAAACTCTGGGGTGTGGGAAAGCAAGCCCTCCAGGTGACTCCGACCTACTCTCAAGTTCGAGAACCACTCTGAAGTTTGGCCTAGTTTTCCTTTCTTTATCCCACCCCTTCCTTCTTCCAGATTAGTATCTTCCCACGCCACCAGGGCGCTGAGGTCCTGAGTAAACCTTCCCACCTGCTGCAGGATTTCAGAAGACCCATCTATGTATACTTTGCCTTCCCAGTCAAGCACCTGGGGCCAGCCACAACTGGAACCAAGACACTGCCAGGCAGCAAGGCTGCCCCTCCAAAACCCACCTCCACAGCTCCTGCCTTGTCCCAGGGCATGGATGGGACCCAGGCCTCTGTCACCCCCTCCCTGCCTACCTCTCCCAGAGTTCCACAGGCCAGAAGGAATCCAAGATCTGGGTCCTGCCTCCATGGAGGTGAGAGTAGGGGTAGTCAGGGGAGGGAAAATGCCTTCAAACTCACTGAAGGAGAAATGGGAAAGCCCCTGGGAAGGCCCTTTATGGAAAGGAGAAGTGTGGAGAGGACTGAGAAGCACCAAGTTCCCCCCCAGCACCCCCACAATTCCCACCCGATGGCAGACACTGCTAACCAGCTGCCCCCGGGAGCCCTTCCAAGTGGTCCTCGTTTTAAGTTTCACTTCCCGCTGAGTCAAGTCACCCGCAGCTGGGTGCCAAGGTCGCCTGCCATGTCCCTGATTGCAAGTCCACAGTGTAGCTGAGAAATCCATTTAACTCTAAGAAAATGCATGGGCACATCCCTAAGGCAGCCCCGGAAAATTTGCCACACAGGACACGAGCGGCTCGGGCTCTGCCTGCCTGATACTTCCATAATTATACATTGATTACTGCTCCCCTTCTGCACTGCTGGCCCCCCGCGCAGCACTTCGTAACTGCAAAAGGGTTTGCCAGTTACAGGCAAGGGGAATCAATCTTCTGTTGAGTGATGCGTCCTCCCCGGCGGTCACCACACCCTCCGCTGACTGGCGGCTTCTTCCCTACTCAGCTCAGCAGACCAGTTAGTACCAAGCACCCATGCACCTGTGAGGACAGCAATGTTTCTGGAGCCATGGCTGTGACCTCCTAGTCCTGCCAATGCCCTTCCTTACATCTCAGTGGGCTTGTTCCCCTTTGCCACAGCCTGGCCTTCTTTTCCAGGAGCCACTGGCTCTGGAAGAAGCATTATCACTGAGTGGAGAGGGGGCCACAGAGAGAAGTGGGGGACCACCGTGACGGGGAGGCACAGGTAGCCTCAGGGACACCTGTAGTCTGTCTCCAGCATGTCTTTCAGCATGTCTTTCATGAAAGACATTACCTGTGCTTATCAGCAAGTGTTACTTGAAAAAAAAAGATGATGGGGAGGGATGGGGAGCTAAACTTCTGAGATGAAATTCATTTAAGACACCCTGAAAGTTAACCAGGCTTTCTTACTATAAGGTGTCTCCAAGCCTTTAGTGTGATTAATGTATTTAGGTCATTCCTGATACAGATTTTCAAATGTATTTGTTCACAGAACTCTATTCCCCAGAGCCTGGCATGGAACTGATGTTCCATGGAACATCTTTTGGGAACTGATGCTATCTCACCGGCTATGTTGGAAGAAGTGTGGCTGATTCCCTCACATGGCTCACACACAGCCAGCTCTCCCCTAGACACTCTACTTATGGAAAGTGTCAGGGGAGAGGCAAGAGAATCCAGATTCCAGGACTGCAGGGCCTGTTTCTGACAGTGTCTGCCTGAGCCCAGGGTCTCTGAGCAGGGGTGAGGGTCCCGGAAGGAGCAGACAGGCAGAGTGGAACAACAGGGCTGGTCCTGCGCAGCCTCCTGGGAAGGAAACACAGAATCTCTGAACCTACTCTTGCAGGCACCTTCCTTGCACTTTGAGATTGTGGTCTCATTAAATCTTACCAACAACCCAATAAAGTGTCTATCATTTCTGCCATTCTACAGTTGTGGAAATTGACACTCAAAGAGGCTAAGAAATTCGGAGTCATCGGGACTTGAACTAAGGACTCTGAATGATGAGTCCTGCTCAGGATCCCTGATGGGCTGCTCAGGGCGGGGGTGCCTATCCCCACCCCACCATTCATGCCAGCCAAGCTGCCAAGGACCCAGCCCCTCTCTGACAGCCAACAGGCTGCAGGGTTCTCTGTTTTCAGGAGATCTAGCTCGAGAGCATTTTCCTGACACAGTGTAAACGTTTGCCAGAAACAGGCTTCTTATCTTCCCCAACCCCAGCTTAATCCACGCTCCAGTGCTTAGGAGCTCAGACTGCGACAGCATCAGCCCAGGAGTGGCCACGTGCCAGCAGGCATGCAGCTTAAAACACAGGTCTGGCGTGAGTCTCCTGTGACAAAGCTCTCCTGGGCCCTGGCTACTGACTTTAACCTGGCTTTGAATGCCCTGGCTTTAGACTTCTAATCTCCAGAACTATGAGAGAATAAATTCCTGTTGTTTTAAGCCACCCAGTTTATTACAGAACCCTAGGAAATTGAAACACCCACTAAAGACACGTCCTGCCAGACTTTCCTCATTTCCTTAACAGCATTACCAGGGAAGCAAGTAATGGTCAAGCCTTCCTGCAAGGGGGCACCTCCTCAGATCAGGGGCCTCCTCAGGTAAGCCCATGACCAGGTGGAATAGCCTGGCTGGGGATGCATCTCTACCAGACCAAGTGGACTCTGTCTCAAAGACATGGAATCTCCTCCAAAGACCTCCAGCACATATCAGGAAAGAGGCTGGGGTCTCACGAGAATGCAGAGCAGGATCATCTGAACGTTGATCTGGTTTGCTTTCCCTTATTTCCTCCGAGTCCTCTAACCGAGATCAGACTTAAGTCAACACCAGAAATCAACAGACCATCAGTGCCAGGTTCATGGATGAAGCAAAACAATCGCATGGAACTGGTGGGACCTTGTATAAACAATTCAGGTTTCATGGAGGAAACTAAGACCCAGAAAAGGGAGGCATTAGTTGCCCAAATACACTCCATGAGGTGGAAGCAGAAATGGGCTCAGGATTCCCACTACGTGAAGTTGGGATAAACATAAGGAGTGAAGGTCAAACTCTATCGCTTGATTAAGGAGTCAGCCATCAGGACTGTGCAGCTTGGAAAACTCTATGGGGTACCATTCACATTGTAGTCTACCCCTAGAATTGTGTAGAACACACCCTTTGCCCTATACCGGGCAGCCCTGACAGTAGCCTGAAGTGCCAAGTCTAGGGATTGCAAAAATGTCACTGGGGTAAGTCGCCAACATGGCACCAGTAACTCAGGTTTCCAGGGGCAATTATGCAATAGATAAAACTCGCAAAAAGTGAGTTAGTCTCACTTCTCTGCAAGATAGTGCCCTTGAGTAAAAGTAGAACTAAATACAAAAATCTAACTTCTCACTGGCTCCAGTTTCCTACCTCTGCTGAGTATTTTTGCGTTGCAAATGAAGTTGTGCCATGCAGCTACAGACCATGCAACTGCAAACCAAACTTGCATGATGCCAGCTGCTGGCTAAAATTCTGAAAACAGGAAAGCAGGATACAGTGCTATTTGCAGGGAACAAACATTTCATGATATGTCAATGTACACTACCATTATCTTTAGCTAACAGGAGTGGCTAATGCTATCCAATTATGAGCAATAGAAAAATGTGCAGTAAACTACAATCCCAAAGAAGTTCAAACTTTATGCTCAGTGCATATGATAGCCTATAGAACATTTTTTAAAGGTGTACAGATCCTATTACTAGAAAATCCATTTTTCTGTCTTCAACAAATAAATGTTGAAAATGTTGAACAAATATCTCAAGAATATTAGATAGAAGAGGTGCCATAACATTAGTCTGCCCAGGAGGCCCATGGGTCTCAGTGAGGCTCCCATGCCATGCCTTGGGTCTTTCCTAGACAGCCTCAGGACACAGGACACTGGACACTGGATGGCCCTATGAGGTTTTTCAGTCTAGCTGTCTTTATGCTGTTTTAAGGAACTCCAGGGTGTCACAGAGGTGCCTCCAGATCCTTGCAGGTAGAAGAGCCTCTGAGTCTCATTCCTGTTTAACAGGAAGATTGCCATTTAATGTTTCAGTATTAGATTTCTATGTTATATTCATTTTTAAATGGTTATGGTGGGTTTTTTATATGCAATAATTATTGCTCTCAGGTAGTACCCGCATTTTTAAAAGCATAAAGCCTACAATTAGAGAGCTTGGATTCAACTTTTGTCTCAGCCACTTATTGGCTGTGTGACCTTGGGGAAATTACTCAATGTCTTAAATTACCTAATTTCTCTGGGTCCTGCCTATGGAAGAAGCCTCCTTCAGAGCTGTCAGAGAACTCAGCTGGAAGGGCCCTGTCCCCACACAGCTCTGGACCCAACACTGTGCCTCAGTTTCCTCATCTGAAAAATAGGGATAAAAATATCTCCCTCCTAGGGTTGTTGTGAGGATCAGATGAGTTGTACTTTAAAGACACACAGAACGCTGTATGGCACATGCTGAGCACTTGGTAACTGTCAGCTGCTATGGCTATCAGTTTGCATCCCTACTATATGGAAGGGGAATTGGGGACCCAGAGAAGCAAAGCAATGGCATCTGAGGTTGCTGGGATTACAGCCAAGTTCCTTTGACTCTGAGCAAGGTACTCTCATGCCACATGGCTGGCACTCATTACCATCTAGCCACCAAGAGGATGCTCCAACATACCTGGTGATCACAGCTGGTCCGTGTACATCCACTGAGTTGACATTTCCCCAGCTTGAAGCAGAAGCTGATTATTTGTCAAACTCAACTAAAGAACGAATTCAGCTGCGAGTGTTTTTGAGCTATTAGAAATGCCCCCAAAGTGGAACTGTATGATGGAAACCGAAGGCAGTGAGGCAGGGGTGGATGGGCACGCATCTCCGCCACCTGCCTTCACCAGTGTCAGTCAGGGCCAACCTTCCTGGATAAGCTCCCCACACACATATCCTCCTTCTGCCACAAGATGTTTAGAAAATACCATCGCCCCTGGATTCTCAGATCCCCATTTCTTTTTTACATTGTAATGTTTTTGAAATGGTGATTGATGGTGAATCTTATGATCAAGGTGTACTCTTAATGTGGTAGTGTTTTTTCCCCCTCTGAAAAACGATGATTAAATCAATGACAGGTCTTGCAATAGAGAAAAGGCAATACCTTGTAATAGATGCAATGGGATCCTTGATTTTCTCTAGAAAAAGACAAGTGAGGAAAAAAATGGCTAAAGTCCTACTGCTGAATGCTTGCAAATGCCTTAGTGTGTGTGCTTCACATTTGCGCAAGGTATCAGGCAGGGTGAGGCTGGGCTCTGCGGAGGGCACCGCGCTTGTCCCTGCAGGTGGAGCCTGGGTGTGCCCAAGGCCTGAGGCAAGCTGCACAGGAATAGCCCTGCTTCATGCTTGGAGTCAGGCAGCGTTTCCACCCTTCTTTAGAAGCATCAGGGATGGAAAGTCCAGCCCAGGCTCAGAGTTTCCTGGCTGGGAGCCCTGCAGCCAGAGGGCTGGGATGAAGCTCCCCTCTTCTGACGCACTGCTGGATTTCCCCAGCTTCCCTGGCCAGGAAAGCACTTTGGAGGTGGGGGAAAGTGGCAACCCTTCCTGCCTCTTCATCTTGGGTCTCAGACAGTAAGAGCTTAGCTCAAGGGACTTTGTTTATAGAGAAAATAATATCTGCACTCCAGGAGGAGTGGTTACTGGAGTCCCCACTTACTGCCCTGATGATCAAGGGCAGCACCACTTCTCACCTCTAGTCTAGTGTTTCTCCCCACCTTGCCAGAGAGGCTGCACAGCACAGGAGTGAGCACCATAGCCTGCCAGAGCTCCAGCCCCAACTCAACCACTTCAGAAACGGTGTTTCACCATGCCTCTGCTTCCTCATTTGGAAAATGGAGGTAATAAATAACAGCACCTCCTTCACAGGCTGTTAAGAGGGAAGTAGATTAGCTAATATACATGAAATTCTAGGAATGTGGCCCAGCACCTGTCAAGTTGTATTTAAGTGCCAGTATGGAGATTTGCTGTTTGCCTGGCAAACTACTATCCACTCTTTGAAAATTCAATCCAATAGTCACCTCCAAGAAGCCTCTTCTGACCACCCCCTCCACTCTCACATTCTCCTCTAGCCACCACTCTTCCCCAGGTAAATATGTGGGAGTGAGCTTGGGGGAAAGGGGAGAGGGGTGCCTAGTCTCTCCATCTATTGTTTGCATCACACACCAACTGTGTGCTTCTTTCTCTTGTTAGGCAGGGAGCTTTATAATAACAGGGCTGAGTCTTGGTCATCTCTGTTTCCCCAGTGCTTAGAAGAGGACCTGACACCATCTACAATCTCATGAGTGTTTAAGGCATGGAGAGGGATGGGATAGGATGGGATAGAATAGAATGGGATATGATGGGATGGGATGGGATAGGATAGAATAAAATGGGATAGGATGGGATAGGATGGGATGGGATGGAATAGAATGAGATATGATGAGATAGGATGGAATGGAATGGGATACGATGGGATAGGATGGAATAGAGTGAGATATGATCAGGTGGAATAGAATGAGATATGATGGGATGGGATGCGATGGGATGGGATGGGATGGGATGGGATAGGATAGAATAAAATGGGATATGATGGGATAGGATGGGATGGGATGGACTAGAATGAGATATGATGAGATAGGATGGAATGGAATGGGATATGATGGGATGGGATGGGATAGGATGGAACAGAATGGGATATGATGGGATAGGATGGAATAGAATGAGATATGATCAGGTGGAATAGAATGAGATATGATGGGATGGTGTGGAACAGAATGGGATATGATGGGATGGGATGGGATGGGATGGGATGGGATGGGATAGAATAGAATGTGATATGATGGGATGGGGTGGAATAGAATGGGATATGATGGGATGGGGTGGAATAGAATGGGATATGATGGAATGGGATAGGATAGGATGGGATGGGACGGGATAGGATGGGATGGAATAGAATGGGATATGATGGGCGGGATGGAATGGAATAGAATAAGATACAATGGGACGTGATGGGATAGAATAGAATGGGATATGATGGGATAGGATGGAATAGAATGAGATATGATGGGATGGGGTGGAATAAAATGAGATATGAAGGGATGGGATGGAATAGAATGAGGTATCATGGGATGGGGTGGAACAGAATGGGATATGATGGGATGGGGTGGAATAGAATGAGATATGATGGGATGAGGCAGAATAGAAAGAGATATGATGGGATGGGGTGGAATAGAATGGGATATGATGGGATGGATGGGATGGGATAGAATGAGATATGATGGGATTGGTGAGATAGAATAGAATGGGATATGATGGGATTGGATGGAATAGAATGAGATATGATGGGATGGGATGGAATAAAATGAGATATGATGGGATAGGTTGGGATTCAATAGAACAGGATATGATAGGATGGGGTGGGATGAGATGGGAGGTGATGGAATGGAACAGAGTAGTTGTGACAAGATCTCTTCAAATCACAATAGAGACACTTGCTCAAAGCAGATTCAGAAAGACAAAAATATCCTTAATGTGGAAGGCAATTCACCCACTGGTGCCCAATGTCTGTAAGGCTGGGAACGTGCAGATCTCCTTGGTGACATCAGACCAGTGCAAGCTCTCTGAGTCCTGCCTATGGAAGAAGCCTCCTTCAGAGCTGTCAAGGAGTTCAGCTGGAAGGGCGCTGTCCCCACACAGCTCTCGACACAGCCCCTCTGGCTACAGGCATCATGGCAGGTGTGGTTGTGCAGGATAAGGAAGGCAGCTGACCACACAGGGTACTGACCCCAGCCCAGCAGTCATGGGTAGCTCTGCATGCCTGCCTGCCTTACCAGGGCTGAAACAGTCCATTTTCTTGGGCCCTCAGACCCCACTGGGCCTCCAGGGAGCAGAATTACTGAGATTCCTGCCAGACCCTTTTTGAGGAATCGCTCTTCTAGCCCTCTTTCTGGGAGAAAGGTGTTGTTTGGCAGAATTGCCACAACTCTGCCATGGGGGAGTGGCAAAGCCTACTGCTTGGCTGCCCCAGGGTCTTGTCCTGCAGAGGCCCCTTGGTTCACACTTCTGCCATGGAAAACTGATTTTATTTAACCTTTTCTTTCTTTGATGGCATTTTAACAAAAAAGTCACTTAAGACCTGCAGTGAAAACTATATTTTACTAGAACAATGAATAACCCAAATACCATTTGCCTTTTCTTATCAATTCTTGGTTCATTAATCATCTTTATTAAAAATCCATGAGAAACAGCAGCAGCAGAAACTGCGAGGCGCCTTTTTCAGGGAGCTGAGAAGGGAGGGGAGGGAAAAGGGAAATAAACTCCCTCTGAGCCTAGCCACCTTCTCTTAATAGAAATCCAGGAGGCCTTTCCCTACCTTCCACTCGCAACGCTACCCAGGCAAATCCATAATCCAGAACAGAAAACCAACACTTGTCCAAATGAAGCACTGTGCTGTAGGGAAAGGACGTGATGTGAAATCATATAATTTTGGATTCAAATGCTGAATTACCATGTATAAGCCAGGTGACCTGGGGAAGTTACTTAAGCATTGTGACACTGAGTTTCCCAGTCTGCAAAATGGGTATAATAATGCCTGCTTCACAGGACTGTGGTAAGGATTGAGTGAGAAAGCAAATGTGAAAATGCCTAGCAGAGTCAGCTAAAAAATAGATGTCGAGGAAAGGCTGGTTGACTTCATTAATTCATCCCAAAAGTATACAGCTGAGGAAACACTTTCTGGTCCAGATTTAGTGCAGAACTGTGCCCAGCGATCTTCCCCAAAGTCTTGCAGGTGTCATGGGTGTGGTTTCCCAGGGAAACAGGTCCTGCCTCCAGAAATCCTGGGTTCCCAAGCAGTGAGGTAGGGAGTGGCCCATTGGGCAGAGCCAACAAGGGGCAGGCTGCCTACTTGGAAAGCAAAGATGAGAAACGGGCAGGGGAATTAATAGTAATGACCACCACACACCCTCCCATTTCACCTCACCACAGATCCACAGGAGGACAGGTATTATTACCTCTGCACCCTGACCAAGTAGCCGTGGCTCACAGGGGTGAAGGGACCTGCCCACTGTCACACAGCGAGTGAATGCAGGGCAGGGCTCTAGCCAGGCCTTCCGAGCACCTCCATAAACCACACTCCTAACCCCTTCTCTTTACTAAAGGTGTGGGATTGCTCCCTGCATTAGTTTGCTAGTGCTGTCCTAACTAAGTAGCACAGACTGTGTGCCTTCAACAACAGATATTCATTCTCTCACAGTTCTGGGAGCTAGACGTCCGCAATCAAGGTGCCAGCAAGATTGGTTCCTTCTGTGGGCTGTGAGGAAGGATCTGTTCCAGGCTCTCTCTTTGGCTTCTGGCTGTCTTCTTGTGTCTCTTCACTTCATATGCCCCCAGTGTGTGTCTGTCTGCGTGTCCATGTTTCCCCTTTAGATGTGCACACCAGTCATATTGGATTGGGGCCCACCCCAATGACCTCATTTTCACTTGATTTGTTCTATAAAGTTTCTATCTCCAAATAAGGTTACATTCTGAGGTATTAGGGGTGAGGACTCCAAAATATTGTTTTAGGGGAGACATGATTCAACCCATAATACTCCCCTAGACCCTGGACCTTCAAGTACACAGAACTGGGGCTTCAGGAGTTGTCCTAGCAACACCCACCACCATCACCATCAAACCTGCCTCCTACCCCAGCAACCCCATGGCACAGCACAATTTCAAGGCCCCACATGGACGTCTGCAAATAGCAAAGCAAGTCAGCAGAGGAGCAAACAAAGTATTACATATTATGAAATTCCGGAGGGAGAAAGGCTCAACCACGCATTAAGTTCCTCCAAACACAAAGTGCTCTGCCTTCAATCCCCATTTTAATGATGCTACCTCAAGGCTGAGAGAGGCTATTTAACCCAGGTCACGTGGAGGAAAGTGGCAAAAAAGACTTGAACTGGGGTCTGCCTAGCTCGAGGCCTGGGCTTTCCCTTCCCATCACCCCGCCTCAGGCTTCATTCAGCACCCCCACAGCCCTCAAGTTCACAGATCGGAAGAGACTCCCAGGAACTACATGCTTCCAACATGTGCTCTTTCTCTCCGTGCCTTCTACAATTTGCCAACTTGGTCCTGATGTTTTGTGCTTCATGGCTTCCCTATATACTTCCACCCCCACCCTGCAAACAAGACTCCTCCAGCCCAGGAGGTGACCCCCCACCACACCCCACAGAGTGCCCTCAAGCAGTGGAGGAGCAGCTGTTTGCAGTGGGCCCAGCTGCCTGGCACAGTCCAAATGTGTCCTCCCCAAGCCAGAATGTGGCTGTTCACCTTGCACCTCCCCGGATCAAGAGACTTGGCTCTTCCTGGCTTTGTTCTCATAGGGCAACTTCAGCTCCGTCTGCAGTCTTTTCTTTCCGGAAGCTTTGCTCCAGTCATCTAAGTAAGGCTTGCTGGTAGAGGAACAGCCGAGATCTGGACAGACAGGGTCTGCTGCCTTTAACTGCATTACTCTGAAGGTGGCTTCTGGATGCCTTCCAGCTGGGAGTCTCACCATGAAGGGCCCCACAAGTAGTTTCCAACTTGTGAGTTTGAACACTTAAGCTGAAAAAGGATTTAAATGCTCACATTTAACTGACATTTACAGTGTCTTCTAGGTGCAAACAGAGGGCTGTATCATCTCATCTGACTATCACTCCATCCTCATGTCACAAGTGAGGAAACTAAGGCTCAAAGCCTAAGGCTAGCTTGTGGTTGCTGGTGGGGGCCCCACAGCCGGCAAGTAGGATTCAAACCCAGGCTTCCCAGCGCCAAGTCTAACACTCTCTCCTCCCAGCCCTGCCTCCCTAGCACCACACTTTTGTGGAAACTATTCTGAGAAATCAAAGCAGCTCTTTTCTATCCAGAACTATAAATATCCAGAGAGAGGGAGACGAGATGAGAAAACAGATATCCTTCCCCAGGATTTGGGAGCAAATTTTTGCAAAGCTCCCCAAAGCATTTTGAGTTCTGAAAGCAAGAAACTGTTGATAGGGGAAAAAATGCAGAGAGAATGATATAAAGAGCTATGCTGATCTGACATGATGGCTTGCTCCAACGCCCTAAAAACCAGCAACGATCAACTAGATGCTGATTATTAGTGAGGCACCACGCTAAATGAATGTCAGCTTGTTTAACTCTTACAAGAGCCCAGTGAGTTAGGTACTGATCTTAACCCCAGTTTACAGTTGAAGGAACTTGAGCATAGAGAGGTAGAACAACTTTCCCAAGGCCAGAGAGTTTATAAGCTTCCACGCTAGAACGTGTGACTGCAAGTCCCAGGTCCATAACCACTGTGCTATACTGCCTTCACCTGAAGGCTCATCTTAAGAGATATGCACCTGACTCTCTGTCAAGCCTCCACTTCAGGTCCTAGAATGACAGGCACATCCCTGGGAGTCTACATTCTGCTGGCAACTCCAGCTGAGAACCCAAATCCCCGGAAGGATTCCAGGCAAGTGCTCACTCAGAAGAGCAGAACTAGAATGCACATAAAACAGCTCCACCACATGAGACCCCCTGGGTCTTCTCATCCATGCCTCCCTTCTTTTCTTCCCCACGGCTCTATGCATTTTATCTGCCTTATTTGAGGGCTGAAAGAGTCATTTGCCTCAAATGCAAACCTGAAAACTGTCAGAGCTCATCAGCACGGTGGCAATGCAGGCAGTCCCCAATTCCAGAACAAATTGGTAGCTAATGATGTTGGTTGGAATTTAATACCAACTTATCTATGAAAACTCTGCTAACCCAAGAAGTATCCAGCCAGCCAACCCACACAGCACATTTGCCTAGACTATCCCTGGTCAACCTTTACTCTAGGTTGTGCTGTTGGTAGGCACTAGCCACATGTGGCTATTTAAATTAAATATGTTAATTACAATTAAATAAGTCAAACTAGCTACATTTCAAGTGTTCATAAGTGGCCTGTGTCTGCTCGATACCATAGTGAACAGAATAGGTCTAGAACATCTCCCTCCCCACAGAATGCTTGCTCTATTGGACAGCCCTGTTCTAGACCTTAACCCCAAACTCCAGCACTACAGAAGATAATATATTCCTTCAAAGGTTAAACTCGGGGTGCCAGGGATACACCACTGCTCCCAAGGGAAATTAGAGAACACTGCAAGTGACTGGAAAGGGGCTGTGGAATCACCAGCTCCCAGTCTGTACACTGGTTCTGACACTTCCTAACCATAAGACCATCACTGTTTGCCTCCACTGCCTCATCTGGAGCATGGGGACAGTGCCCTATTCCCAGAGGTCTATAAGGGTCAAGTGAGATGATGCTCAGCACACTCAGTGCTCCTTCCGTCACCTGCTAATGCTACCTGCCACAGA
Organism: Gorilla gorilla gorilla; assembly: GCF_029281585.2. Classification (NCBI taxonomy): domain Eukaryota; kingdom Metazoa; phylum Chordata; class Mammalia; order Primates; family Hominidae; genus Gorilla; species Gorilla gorilla. Next base: position 17,982,593 of record NC_073233.2, read on the forward strand.
GGGGTGGCTGGGATCCCCAACTCTAAGCAATCACCAAATGATTACCACAGTCTGGAACAGAGTGGTGAAGGGCTGGAACAGAGTGGTGAAGGGCTGGAACAGGACTGGCGGTGACAGGGGAGCAGTGGTGGGAAGGGTTCTGGTATGCCTGTGGCTTCAGTAGTCCACCCTGCTTTCTTCCATCTCTCATTTTGGTTCCTGCATTAGATTGATCTAAGGCCTCTAAGCATGAGGGTAAGTGCCCCAAATGCAAGCATTGGGAAAGGAAGGAGCAGAAGAAAAAAGAGGCTGGAAATTCCACAAGATGGTCCTAAGAATAGGAGAGAAGCCCCTGCACCATGGAGGAATCCATTCATTCATTCAGTAAACAATGGCTGAGCATTTTAGGACCTTATATTAGGCACCAAGGAGACACAGATGAATAAAACATGGACCCTGCCCTCAAGGCCTCCACAAACTAGTGGGTGAGACTAACAGAAAATAGATCAATGCACTTGTGTGGTCAGTGCTACAACATCAGAAAATCTAGTCAGTCTTGGGAGCTTAGACAACCAGATGGTGGGTTAAGGGGTCTTGAGAACAGGAAGTTAAAAAGGTTTTGGAGGTTTCCAAGAGATGGTGCTTGCACTAAATCTTTAAGATAGTGTAGAGAAGTGTTTTGAGCAAAGGAAACTACAGGAACAAAGAACAAGGATATTACACCTAAATACTCATGCCACTAGGTAGTTCCATAGAGCTGGGACCTTACAGGGAATTGATGAGAGATATGGATGGAGCATGCAGAACATAGGAAACCTGTTGTCATTTGTATGTAAAGAATGTTCATAAGTTAGGGATCACATATATTTTTTTAAATTAAAAACATATGCAAAGCATGAGCCTTGATTAGATACTGGATTACACAAACGTTAATGCACAGGTTGGGAAACTTTTTCTTAAAGAGTCAAATAGTAAAATATTTTAGACTTTGAGGAATATACAGCCTTTCTCCCAAATATTCAACTCTGCAGCTGTAGTGCAGAAGCAACCAGAGACAATATGTAAATCAATGAGTGGGACTGTGCTCCAATAAAACTTTATTTATGAAAACAAGCAGTGAGCAGGATTTGGCCCAAGTAGCCAAGCCCCACTATGAAGAACATCCTTGGGACCAGCAGGCAACTCTCACTGAGGATTGTAAGTAACACTATTGTATTGACATTAAGTCCCCTGAGTGTGATAAATACATTGTGGTTCTGCAGGAGAATATCTCTGCTCTTGGGAGATGTCTTTCTTGAGAGGTGTCTTCGATCTGCAGAAGTGCTTAGAGGGCATAATGGCTGTAACTAATTCTCAAATGGTTCAGGGAGATAACAAGTATATATAGAAAGAGAGATAAGAGAAATATGGCAAAATGTTAACAATGGTGAGTCTAGGTGAAGGATATACAGATGTTCCTTGCATTATTCTTGCAACTTTTTTGTAAACTTGAAATCTTTTGAAATAAAAAGTTTGGAAAAAATAGAAATTTGAGAAAATTCAGAGGAACAAAAGGTCCTGATGAACAGACCACTTTGAACCCCTTCCATCCTTCAGACCCCTCTAAAGTGACCTAGCACCGGCTTGTGTTTCTGCAGAGTGGATGTGAGTACACTTCTGATTACATGTTCCACCCTCCGTGATTATTTGTGCACTACCAGAGAAGGTCATTTGAATGGGAAAATGAGTGCAGCTTCTTGGATCCTGCTTAGGCCTCTTTTTGCCTGAATTCCTGCTCTCCTTATCCAACAGCCTGGAGGACAGCTTCCTTTTGACATTCGGGCCTCAGAAGCTATGGAAGAACAAGCAGCCAGCCGGTATGGAATTTCCTGCAGGAGGTAGACTCAAGAGCAGCCAGGAGCAAAAGCAAGTCCTTAAGTGGCATTTGTCTGATCAAAGGCCACCTGGAAGCCTATAGGTGATTTATGTGAAGGTTTCTGCTGAGCCAGGAGCTGCTGACAAAGGTTGGCAGCAACACTTTTCCCAGTAACCTAGATCCAAATCTCTAATGATCCCATCGAGTGGGATTTCCTGATTCTTGACTTATTAGTAATCAATACCATCAAAAATACTAACACCTCCATTAAAGAAGGCATCCATTGATTTCCACTGGGAAGGTGGAGGCATTTGGAGGCTCGGTATCTTAAGGAGATTCAGTTTTGATTTTTCATGTGTCAAAGTAATACCATAATGTACAAAACATACAATTTCTGGCAAGTGGTGAGGGGAGGGTAGTAGGAATGACCATTCCAGCTCTCCTACCCTCCTGCTTCCCTGAAAAGCATAGTCTTAAAGCATTGTTAGTCAGTGGTGCTTCTCGGGCCCCTCTGGGCCCCAAACCCAGCCAGCCCCACCAGGAGATGCCCATCACTGCCTCTGCAAGCCAGCTCAGGTGCATATCCTCTTATGGAGGAGAAAAATGCAAACAGAAGTTACCCACAAGGGATACATGGCATTGTTTGGGAATCAAGGATCTGACTTTCTCAATGTCTCCAAGACTTAGGATCCAGAATTCTTAAAAAGTCTTTCTGTCTCCAAAGACTATGTCCTAGGGAGATAAACATCCTATACATCTTCCACCAATCGCCCCAAAACACCCATTCTGGTACAATGCATTCGTTAACAGTTACCACCCTCACCCTGTCTTTAAGAGAACTATATAACCCATCTGCCTTGCCTTGTGACTCACAAAGGCCTGGCCCCACTGCCAGGCATTGCCACGTGACTGATTTTGGCCAACAGAGTGTGAGCAGACATGAAGGATGCCAGGTCTGAACAGAAGTTGTAAATGTGACTGTACAATTTGGCTCAGCCTCTTGCTGTTCTCAACCACAATAAAACAGGCAGATCACAAAACGAGAAAGTATACGGAGCAGAACTACAGCCAACGCACAGCCCAGATAACATAAGGAAGAAAGAAACTTTTGCTTTGTAAGCCACTGAGAGTTGAGGTTGTTTGTTATGCAGCCAGACTTCGCGACAACTGACTAATTACCCTTCAATACAGGAGTAGCAGGTAGCTCTGGGGAGTTGGCCAGCTCTTTGCACCTATGTCCTATGGCTCCTATCACCCACCTAACAAAGCCCAGGCCTAGTTCCAATTTCACCATAACTCATTTTCCATCCATTTATACCCTAGGCTCCTTAAGAAGTGAATCTTCCCTGCAACACCCTTAGTTCATGACTCATCCTACCTGCCAAAAGGTAGGTTTAATGTTTCAGCAACACCACTGGAGATCTCAGAGTAAAAATCACCCCCTTTTCCTCTCTTGGGGAGGCTCTACACCAACAGCCAATGGATACTCACTGTCTAAGATAGAGAGCAAGATGTACAGGAGAGGGCACTGGACTAGGAGTCTGGAGTTCTGGATTTGGATTCAGGCTAAGTCACTAGGCCATGTGACCCCCTTAAAACCACAAAGTCTCTAAGGGCCTGGGTGACCTAGTACAAGTCATTCCCTCTGTCTAAACTGATCATTGGTTTTCAAACCCAGCATTGGTTTCCTTGGAGATGTCTTAGCCGATAGCTGAGATGAGAAGAAGCCTGTGGCCAATATAACCTCATCCCCTGCTTCTGCCAGATGGGCTCTGTTTTGATCTACTGTACAAATTCGGTTTCTAGGTAAGATTTTGCTTAGCCAAGAATCCTATAGCTAAACGCATTTCAAAATCACTGATCAGGTGATCTCTGAGGGCCTTTCCAGATCTGACACACGCTCATCCTCCCTGATGCCTGACTTCTTGTATATTCTGTGGCCACCCACTTCCTTGCCATTGTAGTCAAGGATTTACTAACACCCAGAGGGCACCCAGTAGTGAATGACTGACAAGCAAGAATGTAACAAGGTAGATTCACAACAACTCAACCAAGAGTTATAAAACAGCTTCCTCTATGTCTCCAAGGTGATTATTAGACTTTGGAAGGCTGAAGGGAAAAAAAAAAAAAAAAAAAAGCAGTTCAGAGACACCATCAAGGAAGTGAGCTCAAGGTTTTAGCTTTCTACTTGCGGTTTATCTTCTGCCTTGAGTATCTGGGTAAGACCACCACTTGCCCCCACCCCAATACCCCAAGCTGGAAAAAGGTTCTTTGGAGTGAGATTCACACTTTTAGATCACTAAATACAGCCAACATGTCCTGGAAACCATCTCATGTTTCTCACATCCTCTGGGAATTCTTCTAAGAAATTCTGATCTCAGAGGGCTTGCAGACCATGGAACTTCTGCCCAAGGGGATGGGAGCTTTTGGTTTCCCAAAGCCTTGTTTGAGTGGACCCATATTCTAGCATAGGAGAACAAGGCCAAGTTCACTAAACCAAGGGCTATGTCCCATCTGTCTGGGCAAACTGTCCTTCCTGAAATGGCTGAACAATACCCAGTGTGACAGGAATCCATCCATTCTTCCACCCAGCACTAACCATGGGACCCCAGAGCAGGACCAGGGTTGACTATGACCTACGTCCAAGTTGCTGGTAAGTACGCAAGCAGGGAAGAGATGAGACATGGAGATCACAAAACAGGGCATGAGGTCTTTGGGGTAGCCATAGGAGAAAGGGAACCGAAACAGAGAGAGAGGCCAGTCCATGGAGACAGGAAAAGCTCAGGAAAGAGAGGAACTTTGGTTTGGGGACATTTATAAAGAGGGACAGAAGCAGAGCAGGCCACTCAGGAAGTGAGGGAGTGTGGCTTGGACTTTTCCTGGCTGGGAAAACACACAGAAAGAGCCTGTTTCCTCTGCAAGCAGAGACGTGAGGGAGCTCAGCCAGGCTGGGAATGTCCAGAAGGCGGAGCCCCGGACTGGCTGGAAAAGAGAACTCCATCTCAGGAACCATGGTTTGCCCTGGAGAGCTTAGCACTGGGCTGAGCACACCGTGTGGGATTCAACGTGCTAAAGTGAGTCACCATGGGCCACCCCAAGAGCCTCCCAATTTGACGCCTGCTTCTTTTCTTGCCCTCCACCCCCTCTGTTCTCCATGTCATGGCCAGAACAACCTGATAGCACTGCAGACCTGTGTTTCCTCCCTTCTTAGATGCCCTGGCTGGGCTTGCACTGTGCATATCTGCTTCCCTCTCCTTACAGCTAGCCCACCAGCCCTCACATGATCTAGCCTCTGCGCACGACCCAAGCCTCATCCGGCCATCCGGCCCCTGCCCTGCCCTTAACTGGCCTCCCTAGGTTTCTTCATCACACCATAACATACTTTCTTTTCCTCCTGGGGTACCCTGCCCTCTGCCTAGAAAGCTTTTTTCCACAATTCACCTAACCAGCTCTTCTTTCTTTCAGATCACAGTCTCAAAGCTCCCCCTGGCCACCCCAGCTCAGGAAGAATTTATTTCCCTACTTACACCTTGTTTCTCTCACACGCTCCATTTTTTGCCTTGACTGCACTTCTTGCAATGTGTACTGACCCATTTAATATCAGGCTTCAGCCCAAGTGCTGTGAAAAGGCAATGATCTCAGGTCTCCATTGCATCCCCAGCACGAGCAGAGTCCCTGGCACATTCAGGGCTCAGCACACTGTTGAACAATGGAATGAACAGGTAATTTACTTGCCTGTAAAGAGTTCCTCTCCAAATTATCCCCACATCTTCCCTCTTACCAACCAGTTAAACCCGTGCTATATTAAAGACATGAGGTATTAGTAACAGTTAACATCCACTGAGTGTTTTTCATGAGCCCCAAATTTTCCTGGGTTGAGCACACTGTGTGTGATTCAACGTGCTAAACTGAGTCACCATGGGCCACCCTAAGAACCTCCTAATTTGTTGCCTGCTTCCTTTCTTGCCTTCATTTAACCCTCACAGCAACCTAATGAGGTCAGTCTTATTCTTTCCATTTTACAGATGAAAAAATCAAGGCTTAAGATTAACTTAGCAGTTTATCCAAGAGCTCCTGGCTAGTCAGTGTCAGGACCAGGACTTCAGTCCAGGCAGCCTGACCCTTGGGCTGTGTGTATAGCTACCTTCGGACACAAAAGGAAAAGGTCCCAAGGGCATGTCTTTGGAGAATCAACCCCTGACTTTGTGTGGTGGAAACAGAAAACCAATGAGTCTGCAATGGGTGTCTCAGCAGGCTAGGAAATGAGGTTATTTGGTGATAAATCTAACTCTTCAAAATTAGCTCTGCTCTCTGAGTCCGGGTGCCTGTGCTTCCAGAAGCCCCCCAAGGCTCTAGTCCTCTAATGACTAGATCAGATCAAAGTCAGAGTACCCAGTGAACACCAGCTTTCTGGTGGGACATGCCTCTTCCTGGGCAGTGAGGCCCACTGTGCAGATCAACCGCATGCCCAGGAGCCCTTGCAATGGGCTGAGCTGGCTTTGGCCACCTCTTGTCAATTAGCCATGTCCAGGCTAATTGACAAGAATATGTTGACAAAGGATGTTTCAATCCCATTTAAATAGACTTTCTCCACAAATCCCATAATACATAATGAGGTTATTTTATCTAGAAAGATATCCAATGACCTGGAAAAAAAAAATTGGTGTGTGTTAAAGTGACCCTATGTCTGCATTTCCACAAGCTTCTCTAAAACTTACTGACGACAGTATCTGCCTGGCTACAGACTGTGAAGGTGTTTATTCATTCCAGAGTCCCTTTCCTGTCCCTCTGCCCTGGGAAAACACAGTGAGCTGTATGCCCAGCAGTGTAGACCACAGACCCCACACTAACTGGACATAGGAATTCCCTGGGAAGCACTTTACAAATACAGATTTCCAGGCTCCCCCACTGAAAAGCGTGATTCAGCAGATCTGAGGTGTGGCACAGGACTCCGTATTTTCCTGGTTCTCCAGCTCTCCCTGTGCAAGCAGGCCTGTGCCGCAGGGTGTGGGCATCATCGAGTAGTGGTGTGGATGCTGTTGGCATGTAGTGTCTTGCTGGGATCCAGGCCTAGCCACTCCTTTCTGTGGGATCCTTGACAACGTAACCACTCGGCCTCAGTTTCTTTATCTAGAAGAGGGGTACACAAATACACGGCCTGCTTGCTCCTTGGGTGGCTTTCAGGGATCAAGGGAGGTGGTATGAGTAAAATAATAACAAGAATTAACATTTATCAACTGTCAGCACCAGATGAAGCACTTTGCCTGAATAACTTAGTCTTCATGAAAATTGTATGAGTGTGTTACTGTTGTTATTTCTGTTTTAAAGGTAAATAACTGAGACAGAGTTTAGGCAGCTAATCCAAAGACACCCAGCTTGGGATGTGAACTTGGGCATGAGTCATGGCCCTGGCTCCGCTACAGTCGCTCCCGGCCAGTGCTGTGTCTGTGTGAGAAGCTGTCTTAGATTCAGCTTTCCTGCTATGTCCCTCTCTGACAGCATTGGGATGTGAAGTTCTACACAGAGCAATGGTGCAGGAGGACCCCTGAACATTCAACATGGCTGCCCGGTGCCCTTCTGAGGAAGACAAGGAACAGATGGCCCTCGCAACCCTCACCTTCCTGCCAACTATTAGGGTGCAGAAGCAGGCGCCAGCTTCTGCTCACAGGAAAGAAGAAAAACACAATGGCAGTAACAACTCCAATTGGGGCATGAGTTGCCATTTTGAATTGCCAAGGCTGAAGACCAAAAATATTGAGAAGTCTTAAAACAATGGCCCCTTAAATTTGTACATTTGACAAAGAGGAGAGGGTGCTACCATTTATTGAGCACCTACTCTGTGCAAAGCTCTTTGAAGTGGTCACTTCTCTTAGCCCTCACAGTAGTCCCATGAAAGAGGACATTATCTTAGCCCATTTTACAGATGAGAAACCTGGGTCTCAGAGATACTAATGAAAGTGTCCCAGGGCCAGCAAGGAGTGGACACTGGGTCTGAATTCGCATTGAACTGGTTCCAAAACCCTGCCTTTCTGAGCCACAGCGCCCCTCCAGAGAGCATGTTCATGTTCATTATGGTGGGCGGCCTTGACTCATACTTGACATGGATGTCCCAGAGATTCCCTACACACAGCTTTCAATACTGAAGATGGAGCTCTCTGTCCCCGGGTGGGGCCGCAGCATCACAGTGCCTGTGGGAAGGCTGGGCAGACTGAAATAAAAGGGATTTCTGCCTGCTCCTTCTCTTACACTAAGGTACATGTGCCCACCTAAGTATCAGCCAAGCCAAGGAGAAAAGCCACAATTAACTGAGCACTTACTTGGTGCCAGGAACTTGCTCACAGACGATATCATTAAAATTTTACAACAACCATGCCAGACTAGGTCTTATTTTCCTTATTTTACAGATGCAGAACCTGATGCCCAGCAAAGGGGAAAGGATAGCAGGAGCCTCGATCCACCCAGGAAGAGGTGCCAGCTGGATCAGCAAGAGGCTGGTGGAGAACAAGAAGCTGCTATGAACAAATCTTTAGAAAACAGCAGGATCTCCGAGGAGAGAAAGAATTTCTCTCCAGCCAAAAGCTTCATGAGATGGAAGGGGATGTCCTATCTCCTATATTGTATCCTCATCATAGTCTCAATAAACCCACTTGGAAGACGCCCCTGCATGAGCGTCGATGGTGACTTCCCGAGGCTGGACGGCGATCCTTCCCACTGCAGAAGGCGGGGTGCTGATCACTGTGCTGGGGCTTTCTGTGCCCATCTTCATTTGGTGCATTTTGAGGGGTCATTCATTCTATCAACATCTCATTATAGAAGGCAGAGTTCAGAGAAATTCGGATGGCTGCCCAAGGTCACCCAACTACTCAGAGAAAGAGCTGGCATTCAAATCTAGGCCCCTGAGCCTGAGCTTTCCACATGACACTGTAGCATCTTTCAACAATCAGAGGACAATCTAAGCAAGTCAATTATTGTAGATGTGTGGCTCCCCATGCCCTATGGGAGAGGAAGGGTACATACTGCCTTATAAGAAGTTCTATCAGTACATGAGTGATAGAGAGGTTACCATTCCCTGAGGTTGCCTATAGGACAACTGCACACTAGGTCAGACCCAAAAAACTGGAACTACACTTTATAGATGGCACTGGAGAAAGTAGATGGCTTCTGAAGGCTACAAATGAATCCCAGCCCTGCTCAGACCAGAAATCTGGTCAAATCTGCTCCTTAGACTGGGAGAGTAGAGAACCTGAGGGCCGGATAGGTACCATGGGTGAACCATCTCCCTGGTCTGGACTTAAAGACCTGATTTTGATATCAAAACATAAGAACCTCCCTCAATTCTTAACTACATCCAAATTCTGGCTATGCCACACGATGTCCTATCTTCCAGGAAGAAGCATCACACCTGGGTTCTAGCTTGGGCTTTCATCCACTTAAATGAATCCACAGCATCATGGCCATCATGACGTCACATGAGGTTTATTTAGGTTTGAGGCCTGTTTCCTATCATGAAAGTCCATCTACCAGCATCTACCAGATGGCTAAAAGGAAGCAAAAGACACTCTGGGTGCAGGCAGGAGCTGATGTCAAGGGGAATCCCTTCTGCAGGACAGCTAAGAGATCCACACAAAACAGATGGAGCCAATTTAATATCTCTCCCAGCAAAGGAGTCGTATTAGGAAAGCAAGGACAGAGCAGAAGCATTAGTATAAATTGCTCTGAGTGTTCATAAAGGCTCGCTGCTCAACACTCCCCAGAGGCTAAAGAATTGTTTGCTCCAGCGTCTCAGACCCAAAGCATGCAAATTAATAGCCATGATTTATCAAGAGGTATTTTTCATTGGTGTTTTTGGACCAGGTTTCTTTAAGTATTTGGGTTCATCTATCTAGCATGTGCCTGGCTGAGTACTGCTACTATTATGCAAAATGCATCATAAATCCAACATTTAAGAGAGGTTTATTTAAGCCAGTCTAGAGCATCCAGGGTCCAAGCTCATTACCACGAACACAACTAATTCCTGGCAGGGTATGGGGCAGTGGAAGCCAGTCTGTTGCATCTGTAAGCCACTGAACGGTCACAGTCTCTGTGGGTGGGGTGTGGGGCTGGGAGGAGGACCAAGGCACCTTTCTCCCACTCCAGAGCCTGCCATCCCTGGTTCAGCCTCTGCTTTGAGGATGCCACATCTTGGATCAAGCTATTCCTTCCTCCTGGCACCCCCTTCCTACCCCCTACATCTTTCTCTTCCCAAACTAAAAGCTTTAGGCCCACTAAAGCTTTTCCTGATCATCCAAGGCAAGGCCCACCCTCTGGCCTCTCAGGAGGAGAGAGCCTACAAAGGGAGCCTGTGAAGGAGGGTAGGCAAGGAGGCTGGATGTGAGCCTGCAGACTCTGGGCCCAGGCCCTCCTCCCTTTGAATCCTCAGTCTCTTCATTTGGATAAGATGACTTCAAAATTCCTTTCGGGCAAACGTTGAATTGAGTTCTCATGCCTTGGAACTCCTGCTCTCTGTTTTCTGTTATATGAGGCCATGAGTTCCATGAGGATGTAAGCTGCTCCCCTTCCTCACATCCTCCCCAGAACCCAGCACAGTGTGTCTGAAAAACAGCAAATGCTGTGAAAAGATGAAAGGGAGGAGAAAGGAGAGAAGAGGAAAACAAGGGAGGAAGGAGGGGAGCCACTCAGCTAAGTGAGGACCTCACTGATAAGTCATCAACCATTCTAGACAAAACAAATTATCATTATGGCCACTCCTTTGAGGATGAAATGCGACATCTGCTTTAAATATTGAAAATAATAACCATATATATGGAAGACTTACAATAGTCACAACCTCACTGCTGGGGAGGGGAGGTGACCTGATCCCCAATTTCACAGAAGAAGAAACTGGTTCAGAGAGGTGCAGCAACAAACTCAAGGTCACATAGAAAGAGACAGAGCCAGGGTTTCAGGCACTTCCACTGAACCACTGGGCTACCTATTGTACATTTGTTTCCAGAAGGCAGAAGCAGCCTGGCATGTGTGAAATCCCTAGGGCATAAGGGAGCCCAGGCTGCCCTTCTCTAGCCAGAGTCCTCCTCCTGCACCAACTGCACCTGACCAGGTTCCCAAGCACTGACTCCAGGGCAGGACCTTGGTCAGACCCTCATCGCTGCTCACCAGGCTGTGGCTCCAGGCAGAGCCATCTCGATTTCACAGCCTGGGTTTAGGCTGATTAAAAGAAACATCTAAATGACAGAGTATCATATCATTCCAGCTATAGTAATTGCCCCAAAGAGATCAGCCACAAGATGTGGGTTTAACCACGTGCAGATATAAGAGAGGACAGTGGGGTTGGAGCAGGGGTAAGGAGGTATTAACATTTGTTGAAATGTTCACCTACAACATGAAGGCATGTACTCTAGGTCATCCCAGGCACTCTGAATGTGCGACTTTTGTGTAAGTTTCATAATGACCATAGGAGGAAAGATGATTATCCCATTCCACAGATTAGGAAATTGAGGCCACACAGCTGGAAGGAAATGAAGCTAGGACTCGACCCTAGACCCACCCAACTCTGAAGCTTGGGCTAGGGGCTGGGCCTGTTCCCTTAGCTGGGTTAGTGCATGGCACTAATGAGATCGGGGTCTGCGTGTGGGGCCCACATTATCTGACATGAGAATGTGCTTTTATAAACTGAACTCTAAACAATCACTTTTTTGTTTTTGCCCTTGCACAGAACAAATTTCTCTCCTTTGGCCATGGCCTGAGGGCCAGTTTCATGGTGTGAATGCACACCCTTAGTGCCACAGAGAGAGAGCAGATGGGGTGGCTGGCTGAAGGCAGGCCTTCACGACTGTTCAGGACAAGATGGAGGCCAAAACTCAGACTTCAGCAGTTGTTTAACTCTTTTTCCTGCCTTTGAGACTGTCAGACTGTCACCTCAATGCAGGCTCACGTATCTGCAGCGCTGGCTGGCTGTGTGCCCTGAGCTCGGTTTCCTCATCTATGAAAGGGGGATGATGATACTTACCTCACACATCTGCAGTGGGGATGAAATGAAATAACGTATGTGCTGCATTCAGCAAGTACCTGGCCCATTCCAGGGGCTCAGTAATGGTAGCCATTATTCTGATTATTGTCATCATCTTTAACTTCACACCCACCAGACCCTGGTGGACTCAGCAGATGAGCAGAGACGACCACTGTGGGAGCCACTGAATTGCCCCAGGCCCCAGAATGGAACCCGGCACCAGCTGGAGCAGCCCTGCTGTCCAGCCCTGCTCCTGGGCAGGTTAGCTCTGAACCTTCTCCATCCACTCTCTGAAAACTGCCTAGTATATCAGCAGCTGAGTCACCACTGTGTGCCAGAAAGGAAGCCACTCACACACTGCATAGTGCAAAAACCCCACTCCTCCCATTTCCGTTTTGTTAGAGAGAATGTCACTGGTGAGGGCCTGCATCCGTTCTCTCACCCCTAAACAAGGGGGCCTAAGTAAAGCCCAGAGAAGCTGGGCTGGAGCTTTTGAAGAAGCACAGAATCCTAGGCTCAACACCCCAAATCGATTCAGAAGGGCTGGAGGATTCGGGACCAGGCCCTAGGAAAGAGGGAAGCTCTCATCTTCTTGTCAAGAGGAGGCAGACAAGCTCCCGGCTGGCACTTTGAGGGAGAGAGCATCTTCATTAGGAAGATTATTGGTTTGGGAAGTGATTAAATAGAATTAAGAAGACAGGGCGTGGGTGGTTATTGGTGTGGCCAAGGCTTCCAGGAAGAAGAAACTGTTTCATATAATGAGAGGGAGGAATACAGATCGGCAGGGGCATTTGGCAGGAAAAGGGCAAGAAGCAATTTGATGGGAGAAGGAGAAAGCCAGCCTCAGCTCCAAAATGTGACTGTCCCCAGGACCCTTCAAATCTTCCCTAAAATGAAAGTGCTCTGAATGTCTCATCCAGAACTGCGAGAGGGAATGGTTTTCTTGCCAGCATTGACCTGGGGCAAAACATGGCCCACAGGCACACAAGCCTCAGCCAGACACAGAGGAGACTGTGACACATGCCCCAGAAGGTGCTGAACTTCCATGAAGGCTGACAATGTCCCATGGCATAAGGGCAGGGAGGAGGTGAGTCAGGAGAATCCCAGCAGCCATCAGGTTTGTACAAGGATCTGGGGCTGACGCTCCTGCAGGTAACTGGCTAGCAAGAGACAGCCAGTCATGAGAAGGAACCGAAAAACATAAAAAGAACCAAAAAAAAAAAAAAAAAAAAAAAACCAACTCAATAAGCCAAATAATCCCCACACTTTCTCCTTTTAACTGGTCCCCAAAGCACCCTTTTCAAGTAAGAGAACACTGGCCCAATGTTCAGCTTTCCTGCAGGTAAAAAGAATTTTAATTAAAAAGTAAATTGCAGTTTGAGTGCACCTGGTAATGTGTGAAATGGCCTTAAGCCAATCAAGAAGAGGTTTCCCTTTTATCCTTTCCTTCACCAGGATGAATGTATTGCTTCGCTTTTACAGAAAGAAGAAAGAGAAAAAGCAAAAAGCAACAAGGCATCTTCATAAGAGACCCCACCTCCCGGGTCAGGAGATGAGGCGGGATGTCAGGGCTGTGCGTCGCAGCAGCCGGGCCTCCTGTGCGGGACAAATGGGCAACGTGGTCCCCTTGCAGGCTGCTGCCTTCCTTCGGGACTCCTGCTGCATTAGCAAAATCAATGAAGGGGAGAAGAAAGGGAGGCGCAATCCCAGCCAACCTTTCCCTAACAGCTCTTTCCTAAAAACCACCTTCTGATGCCTTGTGCCTTGTTAGAAATGGAAAGGGCTATGTCAGCAGCAAAGAACTTGAGGCTTGGACCAGCTGGCTCCCTGGAAACCCAAAAGGGATGGGGTGGCCTCTCTTGCCCCCTGGCTTCAGGAAGGAAGGAAGGAAAGAAGGAAGGGCAGCATCACAGGGCAGCCAGGGAAAAAACAAAGACAGCCAAGAGAGTGGCTCGGGTTTCCCGGCCAGCAGCACCCCAGCAGACACATAGGTTTGGCTGGGAACTGGCTGTGGGCAGACACAATCCCACTGGAGAAAAATGTGAATCTGGACATTTGTTTAGCTGAGTGGCGGTGATGGCAAAGGAAGGCTCCAGCCCTGCAGCCGTGGCATGGGGCCAGCTCTCAGGAACTTACTGAGCCACCCCGGTCTGCTGGATCTAGGGAGCCCTGAGTCGAGCCCCACCTGTCACCATACTCTAGGTTTGACCAGGACTAGAAGATGACAGACAGCAGGCTACTCGGCTGGGCTATACGGCTTGCTCACTGGCTTGCTCACTTCAGGTAGTGATTTTCAAATTCCGTCATTTAACGTGTGTCCAAATAAACTCCTATGCAAACCTCAATATATAATACAGATGGAACGGAGCTGCTCTGGATTAGGTGGGGGTTGAGGTGGGAGTTTCTATCCCTGTCCTACCCATCAGGCCTCTAGCCTCTGGAACCCTGCCAGGGTACCCCATGGTCATCGCAGGCCATTATCAGAAACCGTGAAGATTAGACCTGGGCTTTGGGACTGACACCCGGAGCTCCTTGTGAGGAGGGGCAGTGAAAGAGCAGGTATGATTAAGACTAATTGATAACCTGTCTCTTTCTGAATAAATGATTAAGCCCATTCCTGTGTGCTCTGAGGCCATGCCAACAGACAATTGTAGAAATCAATGTGCTAAGCCCTGGAATGCTCAAGAACTAATTTCCACATTTTCACTCTGTTTCAGTGAGGAGAGAGCCCTGGGAGCAGGGGTTGTGATGAATATGGCTTGAACATTCTGTAGTCAACCTCTGAGTTGTGACTCAGTGAGTTCTCCTATAAAATGCCTTCACAAAACCTGAAAACTCAACAAAAGATGTGCCCCAACCCCTCAGTGTGGTGGCTTCCTATAGGATGAGAGGAAGGCCAGGTGGAGGGAGTCTGGACGGTGGAAAGTTCTGTATTATTCAACTTCAGACAAAAAAGCAAAACGGAAATTGAGTTAAAGAGACAGACTGATATCTCTGTGAAACAGACTCTCTTTCACAATCATTTTGACCCTGGGGTTGCCACCAACTCACCATTGTGACCTTTGGCCTGCCATATTCCATGTTTGGGTCCAGGTTTCCCAGTTTGTTCCCAAGATGCAAACCCCTTGGTGAAATACCTCAGCAGACCCAGGGCAAACCTCATGTGTTCTCAATCCAACAGCAAGGAAGGTGCCATCTTATTCCTTCTCCCTCCCGCCACCCCCAAAGACTAGTCCTGGGTCCTCCTCATCAAATTTGCTTTCATAAGACCGTCCCTGAGATGTAGCCATGAACATCCCAGGCGTCTCATGTTTCCCGGCTTTTGCCCAGACTGTTCCTCCACTTAAAATCCCTCCCTTCCGCATCCTGCTACTGAACTCTTCTTCCTCATTTTTCCAGTGCAAATGTCTACAGTTCTGTGGCCAGGTAGCTCAGCCACTGGAGTTGTAGATTAATGAGACCTCCGCACAGAAATACTATTCAAAATACTTAACAACTGGAACAGATGGGCACTGCCCAGGCAGAACACCCAACCAATCTGAACAGATGTTGGTCAAGACAGCCCATATGGCCATGCCAGCATGTTCCAGTGACCATTTGCCCTGCCCACACCAAGGGTCATCACACCATAGCAGGGCTGTCTCCATCCCTAACTCACTCCTGGGCTCAGCAGGGATTAGGGCAGAGGATGGACAGCTCTTTACCTGCTGTGAAGCATCTCCAAGGGCAGTTCTGTAGCCACAGGATCCAGGGTTATTTCTAACCTACCCTGGACTAGGCAATGGCATTGTGACTTTTGTAATCTCCACCTTCCTCCGGCACAAGGCACTTTAGTGAAAGGTTGCCAAGGACTGTGTCATCCTCCACGGTGCCACCCTGAAGCCTGCTTCACAGCTCCCTGCAGCTGTTGGAGAGAGGGAGACAGTGTGTGTCGATAAGGACAATTTATGTGCTGCATGTGTTTTGTCTATTTGCTGGTGTCCCGAGAGAAGCCAGCTTGCTGAGCCAAGGCTGCAGCAGCCAGAGAGACTTCCAAAGACACGAGACAAAAGTGCCCTGAGGCCTGAGGTGGGGCAGGGCTGGAGTAGGGGCCCGGACAGCACTGTCCATGCTGGTGTTGATGAGTATAAGTACAGAGCAGAAGAGGAGGCCAGTACAACAGGCAGGCCTCACAGAATCACCAAGGAGCACTGGCTGTGGCCAATGTGACAGATTCATTTTCATCCGGGTACACAAAGACTCTAAACAGAGCCAGGTGCTGGTCATGTGTGATTCCTGCCTTCTGGGGATGCCTGCCAGGATTTTCTGCTTCCCTCGCCCACCTGTAATAGCTGCTGCATTTCCTGCTATTTTTGAGGTAAACACTGATCCAAGCAAGGACAGGGGCACGCTACAGTGAGACCCCAGCTGACCTCCCCTCCTCCTCCCCTGCCCCCTCCCCATGACACCCCCAGCCCTTGGCAGGACTTGGTCACCTGCTGCACTCACAGAGCAGGGCTCCTGAAGGGTGCAGCTTGTTATTAATTCAACAGGGGCTGCCGAGTGGGCACTTTATCCCGCCTGGCTCCTGCTACCCACTCCTGGCTAAGCTCACAGACGAAGAGAAATTCTCCATCCAGGGGCCTAAAAAGAATGCATGTGGCTGTTGCATCTTTAGCAGGATAGAAGCAGCCAGGCAGGGAGAGGTTGAGGTTGTGCTTATTCCTAAAAGGGTGGTTGCTCTCCACATGCTGGGAGCCTCTTTTCTTTGAGACCCACAGGTGACCAGCCATTCACATTCAACATCTAATTATTGAAAGGCCACCAGGTGTCAGGCATCTGGTATACCAGATAGGGAGCTAAAGAGGACAAAGTCCCTGCCCCCAGGATGTTTATAGTTTACTGGAAGAGAAAGACAACAAATGAGTAATCTAGTATTTCCTAGTATACATGTGGTTCCATGTATGCTGTGTATTAGGAAAAACCAAGCAGACGCAGTGGGAAAGAGTAGAATGGGCTGCTAGGGAAAGCCTCCCTGGAGAGGTGCATCTGGGGAAGAGGGGTGAACAAAGCGAAGAGGGCATTCCCGAAAGAGGAAAGACGAAAGAGCAGGCAAAGGCTCTGAAGCAGGAACAAAGCTGATGTGTTTGAGAACAGCACAAGCTGATGGGTCAGAGCAGAATGAGAGGCTTCAGAGAGTGGAGGGAGAAAAGGGCAGGGAGCTGGGCATGGCCAGGAGGCAAAGGGCCTTTGTTCCCAATCATTCACTGCCCCTCCCTATAAGAGGGCTATGCATGCCTGTCCGTTGCCCCGTGGCTTGCAGTGCTATCCAGTGGGGGATTCTGTGTCCCATCCCACAGTGGCAATGAGTGACTGTCTCACTTGCTTGGACCACTGGAATAGGAGCAGAAGTGATAAACATGCACCAATTTGAGAAGAAGCTTTAAGAGCCATTACGACTTACAGCTATTGTTCTCTTTTCCTCTGCCACAAGACGGAAACAATAGCTGCTCCCTCAGCCCAGTTCCTGGATTGTAGATATCGTGTGAAGCAGCGCAGACTTTCAATGTGCAGTAGAAATACACATTGAGAGCTAAAAGCCTTTGTGATGTTGCTCCAGCATAACCCAGCAGAAACTAATGAACACAGCCTTTCAGCCCTCATCAAAGGTGATGCAACTTATTCTTCCTACAATTAATAATCATTACAGGGCTTTAGGAAGTAAGCATTTTTAAAAGATTACTCTAGTTGTTGAGTGAAGAACGGACCCACATCAGCTGCACCTCTTTCCCCAACTCCTCACCACAGCCACAGAGCACAGCCACTGCCACACACACCCCACAGAAGTGATTGTCATGGTCCTGCAGAGAGGAAGATCTAAGATTTCCCTGAACAATCCTATTATCCCCCATGCTATTTTTATATCCCAAAATGAGAGGCATGGGACTCTAAGTCCTGCCAACACTCAACTCAGGAAGGTCGTTCATGTGCTCTTCCATAAAAACCATGAGGGCCAGCAAAGCCTGGTGCTTTCCAGCTCTTTCCTGAGAAGTTACACTCAATTTGTCCCTTTAATGAGGTTTTTCCACAGCAGCACAGAACCAGTCTCCTGCTGAGTTATTGGTCAGGGAACACAAAGCCAATTCCACCCTGGTCTCCTATTTCTGGCAAGACCATCCTGGGGCTATTTCTCAAAGCAGCTGGTCCTTCTAGATGCTAGCCCTCTGTGTGCACACTTATATCTCATAATGGATGGTGACCTATCAGATGCCTTTGGGTCCTCCAGAGCAGCTGACCAGTGCCAAGTACATAGGAGGAGCTCAACTCATACATTCTGAATGAATGAAGAAGGTTTCTAGCTCTGTTTCTGGGGAGAAAGTGCATGAAAGCTGAGTTTAATCAATAAATAAGAGTTGTAGCTACTAAATTCCTCTCCACCTGGCCCCAGCAAAGGATACATTTACATCTCATTCCCCAAATGTAGGACATCAAAAGACCAGAGGTCCTATGAGACACCACTTCTTCAAATGCAGACATTTTGAAGAACACACACCAAGATATTTCGAAAGCCCTGACCACATACGTGGTCAGGGAAAATGCTTAAAGCTTCAGCTCCTTTTAGAAAAGCAAAAATCAAACCAGAGACTTATAGCACTGTCGGCCAGTAATGGTTAAGCTCACATGATGTGCAAGGCATTCACTGGGCTAGGAGGGAGAAATAAAGAAATAGCCCTATCTGCAAGGAGCAGATGATCTCAATATCATTATAAGGCCCAAATAAATGAATTATGGTCTTAGACAAGTCAACGGCTCCCCACAAGATGAAAGCACAAGGTCACACTCAATGAAATAGAGATGAACCAAATTCTTGTGAGGACATAGGAATTCGAAAAGGAATGGCATCATGAGCTGGGCTGGCTGGAGACAGATTTAAGCTTTGAAAACTGTGGTCAAGCAGAAAAGAGATAAGAGGACATACGGAGAGAAGTAAAAAGGGGAAGTAGAAGAAGCGGCCCCTGAGATTCCAGGGAACTTGGTTCCAAACGGTAGGACAAGTGGGCCAGCGGCAATAAAATTAAAGCAAAGTGTCCTTCCAGCAGCTGGGGACAGGAAGCTCGAGGATAGACACTGACCTATGCCAGGAAAGGCCTGGAAGTTATGTCCAGGGAAGAAGAAAAATAAATAAATAACACCTTGCAAACACAAGGGGACAGTTTGTATTTTAAAGTCTTGGAAAAGTAAATCAAAGTAAACAGGAACCTTGGAGCCATCAGGTTACTGTTGGAAAGCTGATGGGAGATGCCGTAAGAGAAATGGGTTCCTGTTCTTCAGTGCATTTCAACTGGCCATATTCTCAGCAGTGAATGATGGAGGCAGAGCTCAGAGGAGCACGTCTGAACACGTAAGGACAGAGAGGCGAGTCTTCAGTGAAACACCCACAGAGAGCCGTTTGCCCCTTGAGATTCCTGAGGAGTGTGGAGAGCAAAGAAGCAAACCCAATGAGTCACAGTGTAAATTATTCCTATTAGTCAGTGCTATCTTATAAGCACACGTACACATAAAGCACTTCTGCCGCAGACTGAAGTATGATGGTTGTCTCAGGAGAAAGAGCTTATACAATCGAGGTGGACAATGAACTACCTACTTTTTTCATGAAACACTATTTTCACTTAAAAGAACAACTGATGAACAAATCATAATTATTCATACTTGGGAATTTGGTGAACTTTTCTCAAAGTCTTGTCACTCCAAGGAAAATAACTGATAATATTTTTCCCCAATGATAAAATTCAAGCTTTTAAGCAAAAGTTATAATTATGGAAAACTGGCCTCCACCACTATGAGCTTGACCGCTTCCCAACACCTAAAGACTTCTGATGATATAAATGGTAATATTAATGGAAGTGATTTTTCACACTGTATAATAAAATATGCCCACATTTAGAAGATCTGCCTAACTCTGTGAGCTTATCCTTTCCAAATGACTAATGTATAATATTACAAAATCATGCTTGGATAAAAGATATAAGCAAAGTACAAGGCAGACCACAGATTTTGATGTAACAGAATATAAAACATCTACTGATGTGGTTTCAGATTACACTCTAACTTCTAGAAACTTATCACTTGTCCAGTTTGGGTGTAGTATCAAAGAAGAATAGCCATAATTATCTGAAAATATTAAAATACTCCTTCTTTTCCCATCTACATATCTCTGTGAAGAAAAATCTTTTTTTTTTTTTTGGAGATGGAGTTTTGCTCTTATTGCTCAGGCTGGAGTACAATGGCGTGATCTTGGCTCACCACAGCCTCTGTCTCCCAAGTTCAAACGATTTTCCTGCCTCAGCCTCCAGAGTAGCTGGGATTACAGGCATGCACCACCACGCCTGGCTAATTTTGCATTTTTAGTAGAGATGGGGTTTCTTCCATGTTGGTCAGGCTGGTCTCAAACTCCCGACCTCAGGTGATCCACCCACCTTGGCCTCCCAAAGTGCTGGGATTACAGGCATGAGCCACCGCGCCCGGCTGAAAAATCTTTTTCATACTTCAACCAAAACAACATATCACAACAGGCTGAATGCAGAAGTAAATGTGAGACTCCATTTTTCTTCTATCAAACCAGGTATCAAAAAGATTTGTGAAAATAGAAAACAAGGCCACTCTTCTCAGTAAGTTTTTTTGTTTTTTTTTTGCTGTTGCTTTGGAAACTGCAATAGACTGAATGTTTGTGGCCCCCCACCCACACACAAAAGAAATCACATGCTAAAATCCTAACCCAGGGAGGTGAGGCCTTCGGGAAGTGATTTGGTCATGAGGGTAGAGCCCTCATGGGTGGGATTTGTATCCTTATGAAAGAGAGTCCAGAGAGCTTTCTTATCTCTTCCACCATGTTAGGATGGAACAAGAAGATGGTGGTCTGTGAACCCGGCAGCGGGCCCTTAGCAAATGCTGAATCTGCTGGCCCCTTGATCTTGGACTTTCCGGCCTCCAGAACTGTGAAAAATAAATTTCTATTGTTTATAAGCCATGCCATCTAGGGTATTTTATTATAGCAGTCTGAATGGACTAAAACAAATTGTACCAAGAGTCTGTAGTTCTTTTTCACAAAAAGTGTGCTACTTACGTTAATTTATGTAATCGGGTTTATTATTGCCATTGTTAAATAAAATAAATAATTATTTTGAAATTTTCTCAGTTTAAATTTCTATTGTGGCAAATATTAACTGATATAACCTATAGCAACAAAAGCTCCCTTGGGGTTTTCAATAATTTTTATAAGCATAAAGGATTCCTAAGACCAAAAAGTTTGAAAACTTCTGGCTTAAACTATAGCTAAAAGATAGGAAATTCTACCTGTTCAGGGCCCAGCATCCATAACTAGACCCAGTTTCAGCCTCTGTGAAGTGAGATCTTCCCTGTTGACAGGCAGAAACCACCAGGAACCCTTTTGCTTAGGCTGTAGTCAGGACATAGTTGATCTTTTAAAAAAAATAAAATGTTTCAGCATTTATATTTAGCTGATATGCACTGGTTCCACCATATCAGTTCTTAAAATACTGAAATAGGCCGGGCATGGTAGCTCATGCCTGTAATCACAGCACTTTGGGAGGCCGAGGCAGGCAGATCACCTGAGGTCAGGAGTTTGAGACCAGCCTGGCCAACATGGTTAAACACCATCTCTACTAAAAATACAAAAAAAAAAAAAAAAAAAAAAGGCCAGGTGTGGTGGCGGGCGTCTGTAATCCCAGCTACTCAGGAGGCTGAGGCAGGAGAATCACTTGAACCCAGGAGACGGAGGGTGCAGTGAGCCGAGATCATGTCAAAGTACTCCAGCCTGGGCAACAAGAGTGAAACCCCATCTCTAAATAAATAAATAAATAAATAAATAAACTCAAATTTCCTCCCATTTTAGAAAAAGCTGCTTTCCCAAGTCGCTTGAGAGATGCTTCCAGCACCCATTATCCTGACCCCTCCCCCAGTATCCAAACCTTCCCCAAGAGCCAGCCACGAAACAGTTACTACCTGGCACAGCAATTTGCTCTAGCACTATATGACTGGTTCTGATTGGACACTGCCAAATGCCACATTAGCTGTTTATATATTTGAATATCAACCTTCACTGGCTCACTTTCTCAGAAATGAGGAAACTTGGAGGCAATTTGAGACTTGGGCTGAAAGGGGAAGCATTCCACAGAGTTGAGCACTGGCTGGAAATGCCATGATTCCCATGTCAGTACACCACGTATGCTGACCCCATCAGCAAAGCAGGCTTCCCTTCAAGGAATCCGTTACACACCAAATCAGTGAAGACTGCATCCCAGCTTTTCTGCAGGTTGCTAATGAGCAGTGAGCATATCCAAAGCCTCAATCTAGGAGGAAGCACTCTGGAGCTCAGCCTAGGATTTCAATACAGGAGCTTTGCAGGACCATCAGTAGTCAAGCACGGAAAATACCGTACAACAGAAAAGCTGAAGTTGATGTTTTACATGGAATGCCCTCACCAATGCTGTTTCCAAAGTTATATCCTAGAGAAGTAATACCAGTCATCAACATCAAAACCAACCTATAACAAAGAAAATTAACAGGCAACATTTCCCCTTGACTTCCCCTGGTAGGTGATCAAACTTAAAGAAGAGGGAAAAGTCAATGGCTGGTAAAGCCCACCCCATCTCTAGCCCCCACCCTTTCATTTCATGAACCTCTTCTATGGTCCAAAGAATAATAAGAACGCAAAATATAGAAATCTGAAAGGAGAGAGAGAGGCAGGGGGAGAAAGGAAGCCTTTCTACTAATTCACTAAGAGTGGCATGTCTCTACCAATAAATTACAAAATAGGCATGCTGTTTCCAACTTCCACACATTTATACACACAAGTCCTTCTGCTTGAGGCTCCTAACCCTTTCCCCAACTTTCTGCAGCTGAAATCTACCCCATCTTTCAGTGCTCAGTTCAAATACTTCTTTCTCCATGAAAACTTCCCCAAACCTACACACCCATCTGCTCAGCTGGAAGTGAGCCATACCCCCTTCCTGGTTTCATCCCCACCAACCTTCCCTCACACTTTCTTGTCCTTTTCTTATGGCACTAGTCACTTTTCACCTTGGGAATGGATTACTTCTGTCCATGTCTCCACTCCCCCATTGGACTGTGAGCTTTTCGTAGGCAGAACTACATCTCCCCCTTTGCATGCCTCCAGTCACCTAGCAAAGAATCTGGCATTTAGTGAGTACTGTTTAAATGTCTGTTGACTAAACCAATGGATGCACGGACAAATGGAAAGAAGAAAGGAAGAGTAGGAGGGAGGGAAGGAATAATGTTACACCTTGATTCCTGTGAAGCGAGTCAATTCTGGCCTCTGTCTACTAGTCATGAATTCTCTCCCTAGATCAGACAGATGCTGGGCTCCACAGTATCCTTTTCTTCCTTATCACTCAGCATGCTAACCAACCTCATCCTCTTCCCAAATCTGGATGAAGACTCAGGGATGCTGTTAAGCAAGAAGAGGCTTATCCAGGTCAGCTCCAGGCTCAGAGGAAATGTTTAGCTCTGTTTCCTCTATCCATAGAGGAGTACTGCAAACAAGTAATCTGGCTTCACTGTGGATCTCAAACGCCAGCTCCTGCATTTATTGAGAGTGACTTGTGATTTGTACTTTGCCACTCTACCTTTTGATGAGAACAGATGTTATTTGTTTCTAACTCCCAGACATCTGGAACTGAGGAAATTCCCAATACCCAGTTAATTACCATCGAACAAGCAGTGCCCATTAGAACTCTACTAAAAGGGCCTGTTTTTGCCCAGGCCTGATGAAGCAGGGTCAGTTTCACCAGCAAGCAGAGTGACTGAAGTCAAAGCTGGCACAGTACACTAAGCCCTATCTTGGGAAAGATTGCACACAAGGAATCCCTATGCATAGAATCACCTTCCCAACTGATAGAAGAAAATAAACTGACTCTGAAACCCAGACAAAAGGGATAATGTGTTTGGACTCTGCTGGTTAGCTCTCTGCCCCTCCCCCTGATGACCCCCATAGGAGTGGAGGGAGAAGCCAGGAAGGAAAGGGGGCTGCGTTAGTTTGCAACTTGAGTCTCCTGCCACAGACCAGTGAGGAAGTGGGGGGAGAAGTGGCTAACTCTAGCATTTTTTCAAGAATAGAAGCACATTTATGAAACCAACAGATCCTTCTTGCTTCTCTGAATAAACAAGATCAAGAGCTGTAAAGAAACAAACCAAAACAGACAAACAAAAATACAAGCAATCTCCTTTGCCAAAGGTAACAAATGCCCACATTCCAAGAGCATCTTCACATTTTGCCGTATTGCTAAAAATGACTCCCAAATATGAATCAAAAGGAAAACACTACACCATGGCTCCCCTTTTGCTGTTCAGCAGGTGTGGGAAACTGTTAGCTCCACACTCATAAGAGCTTCAACCACGAGAGGCATTCAGCAGTTTTAGGGGTTTTTTTTTTAAGGCCTTTAAACAGCTGATTTGTACAACAAGACTCACAGCCTTGCTGAATGCTAATGACAGCCCAGCCCTCCTGGGGAGAGTGACACAGTTTGTCTATCGCCCCTCACTCCCAAGAGAGCACTGAGCACCACATAAGCCAGGAGCTTCACAGACCTGATCCTGAGTTGGCTGCTCACAAAAATTCCCAACAACCCACTCTCAAATTTGTAGCCCAGATAGTCCATGGAAGGGAAAGGGAGAGCAGTCACATGTTTTATAGAATTGTCGGTGCCTGGAAAGAGAGTCCACATAGGCAATCACAACACCCACTGCATCCAGAGGTGCAGAACCTGAGCCAGCCATTAAGGAGTATGAGAGGCCCTGCAAAGAATCCAGATCTGAGGTTACACAGACCTAGGTCCTACTCCTGGCTCTGCCACTTGCTACCTTTGTGACTTTACCTAGGGGTGATATTCAAATATGTAATAACCAATGCAGCATGGTCATGTGGCAGACACTGCTGTGTGTTCACTAAAACCACCTTCCTTTCTTCCAGGGAAACCAGGTAGACTACATTTCCCAGCTTCCCTTGCAGTCAGGGGCTGCTACATGGCTGATTCTGTGAATAAAATGTGGTGGAAATTAGGTGCTCCATACGAGTCCTGGCTCATGGGCACCTCCATGCTCTTTCCATGTTCTTTCTCCCCATATCTGCCAATTGCATGCAAGGGGTCACGCAGAAAGCGACAGGGCCGAAGCCTATGTCCTTGGATGGAAGGAAAGCTGCAGGCCCACAAGGAACTTCCACATTGCTTGTTGGGTAAGTGAGGGATATTTTCATTGTACTGGTTAAAGCCACTGGTTTGGAAGTTGACATTAAAGTTAACTTTCCTTACTCTACCTATATTAGGCACCAACCAATCAGAAGGACACTGGCTGTTCTGCTGCATCAGTGCAACAGGGATATACTAGTGAGATATCACTCCCAACTTGCTTTTGAATCTGTTTCCTCATTGATAAAATGAGCATGTTACTGTCTGCTCAACAAGGATGCTGTGAAGATTGACTGGAATCTTGTACAGTCACCCACCGCATGACGTTCACTCAATGACAGAACACATATACAATGGTGGTCCCGTAAGATTATAATGGAGCCCAAAAATTCCTATTGCCTAGTAACATCACAGCCATCCTTATGTCACAGCACAATGCATTCCTCAGGTGTTTGTGGTGATGCTTATGTAAACAAACCTACCACACTGCCGGTCATATAAAAGTATAGAACATACAATTATGTACAGTACATAATCATTGATAATCAACAACTATGTTACTGGTTTATGTATTTACTATATTATATTTTTACTATTATTTTAGAATATATTCCTTCTACTTAATTTTTTTTAAGTTAACTGTAAGACAGTCTCAGGTAGGTCCTTCCTGAGATATTCCAGAAGAAGGCATTATCATCATAGCAGATGACAGCTCTATGCATGTTATTGCCCAATGGGACAAGATGTGGAGGTGGAAGACAGTGACATTGATGATGCTGACTCTGTAGGCCTAGGCTACCGTGTGTGTGTGTGTGTGTGTGTGTGTGTGTTAGTTTTTAAGCCTTTTTAAGGCCTTTTTAAGGCTTTGTAAGGCTTAAAAGCTAAGACACACGTACACACATTATTAGGCAATATTATCGTTGTGCAAACTTTATGAAGTTGCACAACGATAATACTGTGTCAACAATGCATTTCTCAGAACATATCCCCATCATTATGTGATACATGACTATATAGATAAAGCATCTAACACAATCCTTGGCTCGTGGTTGACTTTACTGGATGAGCCTCACTGCGTTCCTTCTCATCCATGTTTCTCAGGCTCCTCATTTGTAAATGCAAATTATTCCAATCACATCCTTCCAATTTTATAGGCAAGTGGGGAGGGAGACCATAACAGCCTCCATTTCTCTTCCTACTTTACATCTCCAACTACAGTCATTCTGCCCACAAGGAAAGCAGCCCCCCAGTGAGTCCTGCTGTCATTTTAAAACAACTTTATGGAAATGCTCCCTCCTGGGTGAATGTATGTGGTTAAAGGAGGCTGAGATAGTAATAGAAGTGCATTTTCTTTAGTGCCAGATGGAAATACAATGAGCCCAGCCATACAGATGTGCTCCCATACCCTTTGAAAGGACAAAAATACACACATTATCAGGTTTGGGTCCTGAGAACACACCTATAATCTTGAAAGACATACCCAGCTGTGATTAGATGTTATGAAGATTTAAGGGTTTTGAGTTTGATGTAACACAGTCCTCAAGATCAGACCACATACAGTCAATTCCTATCCCAACACATGCTGACTGAGTGACCCCAGATACATGATTTAATGTTTCTGTGCCTCAATTTTATAATAGAAAAAGGGGATAATAATAGCATATCTCAGTTTGTTGCTGTGAAGATAAAGTGAGATAATTTATGCATAGCATTTAGCATGGTACCTGGCATGTAATAAAACTCAATAAATGCTAGCTATTTGGCACAAACCAGAAAAACTTTTCAGCAAGTTAAGGAGATTCCTATTTCTCTAAGCAAGTCCCTAGAAACATCATCAATCTGTCTCTGGCAGGCGTTTTTCTATTTAATGACTCTAAAGAGACAGAAAAGCTTTAATCAATGCCCGGAAGTGAAATGCTAAGAAATTATATGCACGGTTACGAAAAAAAATCAAAGATGTTTCCCACACATTGTCCAGCAGACAAAAACATATTGACATGCTGTTCCTGCAAGGAAGTGGACTGAGTTTTCTAGATAATGTTTCAGCAATTCATCCTTCCAGCAACTGTCCTCCACTTTCCAGGCAAATAATACCTCCAGCCAAATAAGGGGTTCACTCCCTCAAGTTCCTACCATGGCTCCCTGGCAGAACCATGCTCCCTCACCTTACCCCTACACACAGCACACGCCCTGGGTCTAGCACAAGCTCAAAACAACTTTCAGTTACGAAAAAGGGTATAAACCGCCGTTCCTTCTTAGAAAACCAGAAAGATGGTGAGAAACAGTGGGAACAGCCTTCATGTAAAAATCCCACCACTCCCCAAAGCACATTTGGGAGTTCCAACTCTTTGAAAAGCCAAAAAACAGGAAAGGGGCTGATTTATTAGGCCGTCTGGGGCCCATACTGAAAATTTTTTGACATATCTTCAAAGTATAAAGAGAAGGCAAGATATTCTGTCAATTTAACCAAGTCATTTCCTTCTTAAGGCCTCTGGTTACCTTTCTTGTAGATAAAATGCTAAGGGTCAGACCAGAACAGAGGACGCCCATGCTTCGCGTTGTTTTTTTTGTTTGTTTTTTGTTTTTGTCTCTGTCTCCCAGGCTTGAGTGCAGTGGCGCAATCTCAGCTCACTGCAAGCTCCGCCTCTCGGGTTCACGCCATTCTCCTGCCTCAGCCTCCTGAGTAGCTGGGACTACAGGCACCCCCCAACGCTCGGCTAATTTTTTGTATTTTTAGTGGAGACGGGGTTTCACCGTGTTAGCCAGGATGGTCTCGATATCCTGACCTCGTGATCCGCCCGCCTCGGCCTCCCGCTTCGTTTTAAGTCTGTCCAATGCAGCTCCCTTTAGGCAAGACGTACAGTCTTTACTTCTCTACAGGTTATAACTGTGCTCTGTTCTATCATAACAAACCCATACCACCCATTTACGTTGCCTGCCTAGCATTTGAGTTTGCGGACCCTGGAATAGAGGGTCTCAAGCCATTCTTGGTACTTTGTCAGCTCATGAGTCTAAAAAAATCTATGAGGTGAGAAGCCCATACTAAATCCTTTCCTCAGTTTTCCCAGTTTCTGAAAGGTACTATGAAGCTTGGCCTTCCTTCTCTGCAAACAGACACTGATGTTAACAAAGGGGCTATAAGATGCGTGAGGAACTTTGTTCCTTTTTGTCCACGTGTCCAAATGTTAGCAAGATGCTTTATAGCCAGACCACATCTAATTTTTTTTTCTGCCATTTCCAGAGGCTTCTTATAAGTGGTTGTCACCCTTTAAAAATTTCTAGGCTTTAGCCCAATATGGTGGCTCATGCCCCTAATCCCAGTGCTGTGTGAGGCAGAGGCAGGAGAATGGCTTGAGGCCAGGAGTTTGAGACCAGCCTGGGTAACACAGCAAGACCCCATTTCTAACAAAACAATAAAATAAAGTAAAATAAAATAAAAATTTCCAGCCTTTCTCAATTGCACTGTCAAGTTCCAAGATGACCCTTGGAACATAAAATTTTCATATGAGCCTCATGCTCATTGGAATATGATCCCCCTGCCTTGCATTTGGCTTTTCAAAGAATTGGTCTTCATGTTTGTACTTTGTGGATTCATAGAGATTTAGATGAAGGATGCTTTCCTCTTGCTTCTCAGCTCCTCTCTGCTTTGCTAGGCTACATAGTAGATTCTCCGTTTTGGAACTGAAAGTAGTTTTCACTCTGTGCCAGACTCTGTGTATGTGCATTTGTGTATCTATACATGAGAGAGAGGAGAAAGCACAGTATTTTTTTAGAAGAATGTCAGGTCCAGGTGGCCACAGTTCATTGGTATCTGTGCTTCCTGTCCAGAGGGACCTCATTCCAGAGGTCTTAAATGCAGAAATGCTTTCCTCCATCCACTAAAGTTGGAAAAGCTCTAGCCTGAGTCAGTTCTTCACATTAACAACCACCCATTATTTTTTAAGCTTTATTGATATACAATTTTCATACCATAACAGCGACGCACTTAAAAGGTACAATTCAATGGTTTTTAGTTGATTCACAGAGCTGTGCACTCATTACCACGATCTAATTTTAGAACATTTTCATCACTCCCAAAAGAAACCCTGTACCCACTAGCAGTCATTCCCTATTTCCCATCCCCACACTCAGACCCAGCCCTAGGCAACCTCTAATCTACTTTCTGTCTCTATAGACTTCTCTGTTCATACAAATCGAATGATACAATATTTTGTGTCTGACTTCTTTCACTTAGTATAATGTTTTCAAGATTTATCCATGTTGTAGCATGTGCCAGTATTTTGTTCCTTTTTATGGCTGAATAAATATATCATTCCATAGATATACCATATTTGTTTATCCATTCATCAGTTGATAGACATTTGGATTATTTTCACTTTTTGCCATTATAAATAATATTGCTATAACCATTTGTGTACAAGTTTTTGTGTAGATATGTGTTTTCAATTATCTTGGGCATATATATATATATATACACACACAAATATATATATATAAAATCTATATACATATACACACAGATACAAAATATGTGTGTGTATATATATATAATCTCCAAGAATGAATATATATGTGTATATATACACAAAATATACATATATGTGTGTGTGTGTATATATATATATATATATACATATATAAAATCTCCAAGAATGAATATGTACATATATATTCATTCCTAGAATTGAAATTACCTGGTCACATAAACTTTATGCTTAAAATTTTGAGGAACTCCCAAAATGTTTTCCAAAGTGATGGTACCATTTTATATTTTGCTATGATCTGAATGTTTATTTTGCCCCAAAATTCATATGTTGAAATCTAATCACCAAGGTGATGTCTTTAGAAGGTGGGGCCCTAGGGAGATGGATAGGTCATGAGGTCTTTGTCCTCATGAATGGAATTAGAGCCTTTTTATAAAGAGGGCTCAGGGAGCTAGTTAGCCCCTTTTACCATGTGAGGACACAGCAAGAAGTCAGGAGGCTGCAACCCAGAAGAGAGACTTCACCAGACAGAACCCCATCAAGCTGGCACCCTGATCTTGGTCTTCCCACCCTCCAAAACTATGAGAAATTTCTGTTGTTTAAAAGCTACCCAGTTTTGTTTATTTTGTTATGGCAGCCAAGATGAACTAACACACATTCTCTTCAACAGTGTATGAGGATTCCAACTTCTCCACATCCTCACCAACACTCATTATCCTAGTGGGTGTGAAGCCATATCTCATTGTGGTTTTGATTTACGTTTCCCAAATGGCTAATTATGTC
Source organism: Gorilla gorilla gorilla (assembly GCF_029281585.2). Lineage (NCBI taxonomy): Eukaryota > Metazoa > Chordata > Mammalia > Primates > Hominidae > Gorilla > Gorilla gorilla. The sequence continues at coordinate 18,012,905 of NC_073233.2, forward strand.
CAGCATCTTTTCATGTGGTTACTGAATATTTGTATATCTTCTTCAGAGAATTTGTCTAGAGATGTTTTGCCTATTTTTTAATTGCGTCATTTATCACCTTTACTATTGAATTATGAGTTTTTGCAAATTCTGGATATTAACCCCTTACCAGATAAATGACTCCCAAATATTTTCCCCAATTCACTGGATTATCATTTCAAGAGAATACTCGTTGAATAGTATTCTTTGATATACAAAGTTTTAAATTTGATCAAATCCAATTTATCCATTTTTTTTTTGTCACTGTGCTTTTGATGTCATACCTAAGTGGCCTTTGCCTAACCTAAAGTGACAAAGATTTAGGTTTGTCTTCTTCTAAGAGTTTTATGATTTTACCTCTTATATTTAGTTCTATGATCCATTTTGAGTTAGTTTTTGTGGATAGAGTGAGATGGGGGACAACTTTATTCTTAACATGTAGATATCCAGTTGTTCCAGCACCGTGTGTTAAAAGACTATTCTTTCCCCCCTTTAAATTGTTTGAGCATCCTTATCAAAATAAAATTGACCATAAATTTAAGCACTTAATTCTGGACTGTCAATTCTATTCTGTTGATCAGTGTGTCTGTCCTCATGCCTGTATCACACTGCCTTAATTACTGTAGCTTCATAGTACATTTTCAGATAAAAAAATGTGAGTTGTCCATTTTGTTTTTGTTTTTCAAGATTATTTGGCTAGCCTGTATACCTTAAATTTCCATCAGAATTTTAAGATAAGCCTGTCAATTTCTGTGTAAAAGCCAGCTGGGATTTTGATAAAGATATCTGAAGTATTGCCATCTTAACAATATTAAGTCTTGCAGTCCATGAACATGAGATGTCTTTCCATTTATTTAGGTCTTCTTTAACTTTTTCAACAATGTTTTGTAGTTTTCAGAGTACGAGTTTCTGCACTTTTTTCTTAATTTCTTCCTAAGCATTTTATTCTTTTTGATTCTATTATACATGATTTTTTATAGTTTGTTTTCAGATCACCCACTGATAGTGATAGAAATACAATTTGTTTTTTTATATTGATCTTATATCCTGTAACCTCACTGAACTCACTTACTAGTTCTAACTGATTTTTAGTGGATTCCCTAGGATACATGATTATGTCATCTGCAAACAGAGATAGCTTTACTTTCTTTAAAACATCTGGTATAATATTAAATAGGAGTGATGGCAGCAGATATGCTTCTGTTGTTCCTGATACTGAATGATCTTAATGGTCATTCAGTCTTTGACCATTAAGTATGATGTTAGTTGTGGGTTTTTTTGTAGATGTTCTTCATCAGGTTGTTGAAATTATCTTCAATTCCTAGTTTATTGAGTGTTTTCATCCAGAAACGGTAGATTTTGTCAAATGCTTTTTCTGCATCTTTTGAGACGATCATGTGGCTTTTATACTTCATCAATATTTTATGTGTAACACTAATTTTTAGATGTTAAACCAACCAGGAATTCTTGGAATAAATCCCACTCATTATGGTGCATGGTCCTGATTATATGTTGCTGAATTCAGTTTGCTACTGCTTTGTTGTAGGTTCTTGTTTCTATATTCATAGGAGATATGGTCTGAGGTTTTCTTTCATTATGACATTTTTGTCTGGTTTTGATAACAGGGTTACACTGGCTTCATAAAATGAGTTGACAAGTGTTCCTTTTCTATTTTTCAGAAGAGTTTATGAAGAACTGGTATTGATTCTTCCTTAAATGTTAGTAGAAGTTACCCAGTAAAGCCATTTGGACCTGGACTTTTCTTTGGGAGAATTTTTTAAATCACTAATCAATCTCTTTACTTGTTAAGAGGCCTATTTATATGTTCTATTTCTTCTGTTGTTCACTTTGGTAGTTTGCGTCAGTGTAAGAATTGGTCCATTTTATTTAAGTTGCCTAATAATTATTTTGGTATATCATTTTATTATAATCCTTCTTTATTTCTAAGGTCAGTTGCAATGTCCTCCCTTTCATCCCTAATTTTAATAATTTCAGTATTCTTTTTTTTTTTTTTTTTTTGAGACAGAATCTCACTCTGTCACCCAGGCTGGAGTGCAGTGGCGCAATCTGGGCTCACTGCAAGCTCCACCTCCCAGGTTCATAGCATTCTCCTGCCTCAGCCTCCTGAGTAGCTGGGACTACAGGCGCCTGCCACCACGCCCGGCTAATTTTTTGTATTTTTAGTAGAAATGGGGTTTCACCGTGTTAGCCAGGATGGTCTCAATCTCCTGATCTCATGATCCACCCGTCTCGGCCTCCCAAAGTGCTGGGATTACAGGCATGAGCCACCGCGCCTGACCAATAATTTGAGTATTCTTTTTGCCTTTGTCAGTCTATCTAAAGTTCTGTCCATTTTATTGACCTTTTCAAAGAACCAACTTTTGGTTTTGTTGATCTTCTCTATTGGCTTTCTATTCTCCATTTATTTCAGTGCTAATCCTTACCTTTCTTCCACTTGCTTTAGGTTTAGTTTGCTCTTCTTTTTGCAGTTTCTTAAGGTTGCAGTAATCTATAACAAATTACTATAATCTATAATAATCTACAACAAATTATAACTGTAATCTATAACAAATTATTATAAACCCAATGGCTTAAAACAACAGAAACTTATTCTCTAACAATTCTGGAGGCCAGAAGTCCAAAATCAGTCTTACTTGAGGCAAAATCAAGGTGTCAGCAGGGCTATACTTCTTTGCAGGCTCTAGAGGAGAATCTGTTCCTTGCTTCTTCCAGCTCCTGGTAGCTGCCAGCATTCCTTGATTTGTGATTGCATCACTCCAAAATCAGCCTTCATTTTCATGTGTGTGTAACCTTCCTCTGCTTCTCTCTTAGGAGGTTACTGATGATCAAATTTAGGGCTCATCTGAATAATCCAGGATAAACCCATCATCTCAAAACCTTAACTAATTCACATTTGCAAAGAGTCTTTTTTCAGATAAAATATTTACCAGTTCCAGGGATTGGAACATGGATATCTTTTGGAGAAACTCTTGTCAACCTATCACAGCTAGGTTATTAAGATATTTTTTCTTTTTCAATATAGACATTTATAGTTATACATTTCCCTTTAAATACTACTTTATCTGCATAAGTTTTGTATGTTGTGTTTTCATTTTCATTCACCTCAAAATAGTGTGCAATTTCCCTTTTAATTTCTTCTTCTATCCCTTGGTTATTTAGGAGTATGTTATCTAATATCCATGTATTTTTTAATTTTCTAGATTTCCTGCTGTTATTGGTTCTAGTTACATTTCACGTGGCCACAGAATGCACTTTATTCATTTTAAAGGATGAGTTCAATCCTTTGAAATTTATTCAGGCTTGTTTTATGGCCTAGTGTATGGTCTATTCTGGATAATTTTCCATATATGCTTGAAAAAAAATGTGTATTCTGCTGTTATTAAATGGAGTGAATTATAAGTGTCTATTAGGTCTAATTGGTTTATACTTTTGTTCAAGTCTTCTATATCATCATTAGCACATCTGCCTAATTGTTCTACCCATTATTTAAAGAAAGTATGGAAGTATCCAACTATTAATGTTGAATTGTATATTTCTCTGTTAAGTTTTTCCATTTTTTGCTTCATGTATTTTAGGGGTCTGTGGTTAAGGTGCATATGTGTTTATAATTTCTATATCCTCCTTATGGATTGATCCTTTTATCATTATAAAATTTTGCTCTTTATCTCTAGTAACTTTTTGGTGTTTTAACGTCAATTTTGTCTGATATTAAATATAGCGACTCCAGATTTCTTACAATTACTGTTTGCATTATCTTTCTTCATCCTTTCTCTTTCAAATTATTTATATCTTTGAATCAAAAGTGTGTCTCCTGTAGACAGTGTGTAGTTGCATCTTGTGTTTTCATCCAATCTGACAATCTCAACATTCTAATTGGATCATTTAATCTATTCATATTTAATGTTAATATTAATGTATCTGAAATTTTACTTTTTGTTTTCTATATCTCATATATTTTTTGTTCCTCCTTTCCTTCTTTAGTTTCTTGTGCACTAAGTCAATATTTTCTTGTACAACATTTTAATTTCCTTAATAATTTTTAACATTTTTTTCCAGCTTTACTAAAGTAGAATTTACCAATAAAAATTATATATATTTACAGTGTATGATGTGATGCTTTGCTATATGAATACACTGTAAAGTGATTCAATCAAGTTAACCTACTCATCACCTCACACACTTATCTTTTTTGTGATAAGAACATTTAGAATATCTTTAACTCTACTTCTTGAGTTATTTTCTTAGTGGTTACAATATACCTCGTGACTCATCCAAGTCCATTAACTTAATTCTAGTGAAATATAGAAAATTTAGTCCTATATAATTCTATTCCCTCCTCCATATTTTTGTGCTTCCTGTTAATATATATTACATTTCTATATAAGCTCAGCAGTACAATAATTTGCATTTTTATGCAATTCCTTTCTAAATCAGTTAAGAGAAGAAAGGAGGAGAAATATACAAATATGTTGTTTTTTATAATGGCTTATATAATTACCTTTAGTGGTGCTCTTTGTCTCTTCTGTGAATTTGAATTACTGTCCTGTGTGACTCACATTCAGCCTGAAGAACAATCTGTAGTATTTCTTGTAAGGTGGACCTGATAACAACAAATTCTGTTTTTGTTTTTCTGGTAATGACTTTATTTTGTATTCATTTTGTCCTCAACTATTCTTTTGAAGAATAGTTTTGCTGTGTAATGATTCTTGGTTAACTTTTTTTTTCTTTCAGCACTTTGAATATGTCATCCCACTGCCTTTTATCCTCCATTGTTTCTGATGAGAATTCAGCTGCTAATCTTATCAGTATTCTCTTGTAGGTGATAAGTGGTCTTTCTGTTACTGCTTCCAAGATTTTCTCTCTCTTTAGCTTTCAAAATTTCAACTATGATGTGTCTGGATGTGGCTTTGTTTTTATCCTATATGAACCTTGTTGAGCTTCTTGGATATAAAGATTAATATTCTTTCTCAAATTTGGGGAGTATTTGGCTATTATTTCTTCATATATTTTTTGGCTTCTTTCTTCTTTCATTCAAGTATTCCCATTAAACTTAACATTGCTGTATTTAATGGTGTTCCATGTTTTTCTAAAGCTCTGCATATTTTTATTCATTCTCTTTTTCTCTTTTTTTCAGATGTGGTAATCTCTATTGATCTATCTTCAAATTTGCTGATACTTTCTTCTGCCAACTCAAATATATTTTTAAGTGCCCCAGTGATTTTTTCTTTTCATTTCTTATACATTTCAAGTCCTGAATTTCCACTTAACTATTTTCATAACCTCTATCTTTTTATTGGTATTACCTATTGGTAAGACATTTTCATGATGCCTTTAATTTTTTCAGCATAGTTTCCTTTAGTTCTTTGAACAAATATATAATAGCTACTTTGCTGTCTTTTTCTGGTAAGTCTCACATCCAGGTCCCCTGAAAGACAATTTCTATGATCTGCTTTGATGTCTCTTAAATTTCTGTTGAAAACCAGACATTTTAGATACTATATTTTAGACACTTTGAATACTGATTAATCCCCCACCCAAGGACTTCTTGTTGTTGCACTGTATACTTGTTTACTTGTTTACCGCATTGGATGGGCTACTTCAGTGAAGTACTTTTCCCCCAACAGTGTGTAGTCTCTAATACTACTTCTTGAAGGTGAAACCTTAGGCATGTGCACAATGTCCTGATTCTCCCTATCGAACCCCCTAGGATGACAGTGATTTTAGCAGAGCTCCTTTTAACTGTCTCTATTGCTTATCTCCCTGTTACATTTCTGGCTGGACTGCCCGATTGGTTTCACCTCCAGCTGTTAGCCTCCACTAGTTGCTACCTGATTGCTCTATTGTTTTCAACGGTGCCTTTAGGCATAAATTGCTCCACAGTCTGATCCAATTAAATTTGGGTTTGGGGGTGTTTTTGGCAGGGATTTTCTTTGAGGCCAGTTTTTGAGGCTTTCTTTGACCATAGGAAATGTCTCTTTCTTTGATTATGTCTGTTAAACTACAGTAAGTCCTCACTTAACATCATCAATAGATTCTTGGAAACTGTGACTTTAAGCAAAATACAACATATAACAAAACCTGTTTTTTTCTCATCAATGTTATAACAAAACAACATTGAAGGAAATGATGTTATTTGAGGACCTGCCTGATTTGCTTAAAGTCACAGTTTCTAAGAACCTATCAACAGCATTACTGTGTTGATACGAGAACTTACTGTGCTAGGTCGTCTAGCTGGCCTACTCTGTTTGTTTTGTTGCTATTATGGAGCTACTAACCTCCTCTTAAATGCTCGGAAATTGCTTTTATGCTTGGACCTCCTGATACTCCATTGCAAATAAAGTCAAAAGCTACAAATCTCTGTGTTCCTACAGCCTGCCCCTATCCCTGGGCAGAATATCTATACCACTGCTCTGGAGTTGTGAGTAGGAATAGGAACCTAATTCTTTCTCCCAGAGTGACATCCCTGCTGTATGAGTAGGGTGCTGGGTGGAGATGGTAGTCACTGATCCTCTTGAATTGTCTCTCCTGTTATGAAACCTCCACCCTACATGTGAGCCAGGGATAGGGGCAATCAGGGCCTAGTATTCTCAACACAGGGTAAAGCTTCCGCCCTGTGAGTAGGGGCAGCCCCAGACCACTCAACCATGCTCTGCAACACAGAGCTGGGAGACATGAGAAATCCTGGTGGCCTGGCCCTTCTGGGAGAAAAATATAGCCCTAGAGTGGAAGTTGTGGGAAAGGAGCACCCCTTCTTCTTGTCCATATCTGTCCAGAGGAGAGCTTCTGTTTTATTGAGCTGGAATTGGGAGAGGAAGGGCAATCATGGCTCAAATGTCCCAGACTCTTGTTATTACTAAAATTTAGTAGATTTTCTTGAATAAGTGTTTCTTCATTTTATGTATGTCATCAGGGCAATTTCCAGGGACTTTAGATGGGTGTTGTTTAATAATTTTTACCAGTTATGTTGTTTCACTGGGCAAAGGACCCACAGAGCTCCTCACACTGCCATTCCAGTTCTTCCCTAACCCCCTGTGATTTGCACTGCAAAAAAAGAGAGAATCATTTAGAGAACAGCTGGCTCTATTGATCAGTGCTCTGTTTACTTCACTTTGACCATATTTTCTGAATTAAAAATAAGGGTGTGTGGTCTGGCAAGAGCTTTGTGCTGCTTCCAGGTACAGGAGTCAAAATGGGTGGTAAACTTTGGAAATACTAGAATTTATGATTCATTTACATGGTTTCTAGGGAAAATAGATCAGAATATTTAAAATTGGGTTGTCCCATATAACCTGAGAATATTAAATTGCTAAAAACTCTGGTTATCCTGAAAAGTTCAAAGGGACTATTGGCTGGTACAAAGTCTTCTTTGAAAGGAGGCAGTTCTAAGTTATGTCTTCCCATCAACTATTTCAATTTGTGTTTGGTGCGTCTCCCAAGACAATTTATTTCTAATGAGAATTCAACACGGAGAAAACTGGGCTGTAAACAAATAATACCCAACAGCCAAGACTAAGTGTTGCCACATAAGAACCATCCTCCAAGGCTGTAAACAGACTGTGTTGCTCCAACACTGGCTCAGTTACCACCTCAGCATTCAGAATCTAGAGAGTTTTCTAGATCTGAGCAGATTTCTCAGCTAAAGCCTAACTGTATGTATGTGGCCAAAGGGAGTGTGGCCTGCCAAAGGTGGGGGAATGTATAGGGCTTTCTCTGAGACTTCATTCCCATATTTTCCTAAAATCAAACTTTGAAGTCTGCAAGGAAATCCAGTTTTGAAATGATACACAGCACCCACCCCCTCAACCATCAGAGCAACATACATACCCTCCCTGGAAATATGCATCTGCCTAATTGCTTGAGATTGTGTCCAAACTGAATATTCATAATCTTCATGTTGCCACAAAGGCTATATTTTTAAATGTTTCCATTCCATATTTAAAACTCATTTTCTCTCCCTAAAAAGATCTATGGATTTTATTGGATCCAGTGTTATTTGAGACATCTGGCTAGCTGGGGACTGCATGGACTAAGGTCTCCCAAGAGGGGAAAAGGGGGACAGAAATTACTGAAATCAGATTTATTACAAAGCATAACATTTGCTATCATAAATAAATGTGTCTTACGCATATATGTGTAACCACTTGCCATGATCTAAATGTCTGTATCCCTTCCCCAAATCCGTATGTTGAAATCCTAACCCCTAAGTTGATGGAATTAGGAGGTAGGGCCTTTGGGAGGTGATAAGGCCATGAGGGTGGACCCTCATGAATGGGATTACTGTTCTTATGAAAGGTACCTCAGAAAGCTGTTTTGTCTATTCTACCATGTGAAACACAAAGGTGCCATCTATGAGCAAGAAATTGGGCCCTCACCAAACATAGAATCTGCTACGCCTTAATTTTGGACTTCCCAGCCTCCAGAACTGTGAGGAAATAAGTGTCTGTTATTAACACACCACACAGTTTACAGTATTTTGTTATAGCAGCCCAAATAGACTAAGATACCACTTTTCAAAGATTGTGTTGGTTTGCCTAGTAAGTTAAAAATCCATTAAGAGCATTATTGAATGTCTTATTCTCCTTCATTGTGCATGGTCTCCATCAGCGGCACTGTGCTGACCACGCCATCCACACAGCTGGGTCTCAGTTTCAGAATCAGTGAAGTGAGGCAGGCTTACTATTCAGGTAGCCCATTCCTGATCCCACACTGCTGGAGAGTGGGGAAGGACAGGGTGGACAAGCGATCTACATCCAGCCCTAGACACCCAGGCAGCTTCTGGCAACACCAGTAAGAGGCAGCACCAGGATTTGAGGCAAGTCCAAGTGACTCCAGACCCCGCCTGGCACCAAGTCTGCATGGCGGAGAGAAGGGTGATGTGGATCAGAATGCAGCCTTAGCAACCAGAATGCAGAGCACCATTTCAGAGCTTTGAGAAACTTCCTGGATTTTGCTCCTGTTTTCTCAAACTGGCAAAACCCAAAAGGCAAAGAGAGAGGGATAAGGAATTTGGGAAGCTTTTCTGCCCCAGGGAAGAATCAGCCTCAATGACAGTTTGGTATTAACTAGCTCAGCCATGCAGGGAGGCATAATTAGTTTCCCGGCCCATAGCTTCATTCCACTGGTACCCCACACCCCAAAGGCTACACAATCTGTTTGAAATGAAAAGGAAAATAAAATCACTGCTCTCCTCGGTTGACCCACTGGCTATTGCTCCTGGCCGTGAGCAAAAGGTGAGACAGCCATCTGTCTGCGGAGGTAAAAAAAAAAAAGAATGGAATAGTCCTTTTTAAATGACATTTTCAATTTTTCCCCTATGTCTACTATGCCCTCTTCCACCCTACTGCCTAAATGACTCTTTTCAAATTGAGAATATCAGAGAATAATAGGAAAAGAAAAATCATAGTTGTCTGAGGCTCCGGCTAATGGGCTGCGCTGTCCTGACAGGCAGAGTCTGAGGAGGAACTTTTACTGTGTCCGTTTCCTGTCTGGGGAAAGTGGAGAAGGGCCTGTGGTGGCAAACTCAGACCCACACTCATGGGTGGGCGATTCCCCAGGTGGCCAGCAGATAACTTGGAGTTCCAGGCTGCCCAGCTTGACACCAGGGCCATCACCTCAAGGGATTTCCACAGGCAAGCAAGAAACATCCTCTTCTGACCTCCAGGTTGCCCTCTCTCAGCTCCCTCTCCTCACTGCAGACCTTTCCTGACACCTGTCTCCTGAGTGCGAAACAGCAAGTCCTAACTTGCCAGGCCGCCAGTCACCGCCACCCTGAAGACACAGGTGGTGGAGTCCATTCTGAGGTTCTCACAGACCTCAGGGTGAACAGGAGGCCCTCTGTTTCTGCTTCAGAGGGAAAGCCAGAGGCCAACTTCCCTTTACCTCTGGGGTCCCAAGCACTCTGTTTCCTTTCTTGGAAATGAAGCTATGCTTTCTCCTTTCTAGGGACTCTTCAGGTGTCAATTAAAATGACTTCAATGCTGTCTCTCCTCTTGAAGCAGAAATGCCCTGCTTACCTGCATCTTTTCTGGCATTATTCTCTGCTTTTTGTGCAGTTTGCTTTTTACCTTCTGCACCCACTAGATTGTTTTAGTTTGAAAGTGACCACAAGTGACAGCTTTAGTAAAATGAAGACGTCAAGGGTCCCTTGAAGGCTTCAGGCTTCTCTCACCAGCTGATCCCTGGGAGAGCTCAGTGTGGAAAGCACACTGCACACACGCTCATGCGCACACACACACACCACTGAGCTTCAGCTTCCCTTTGATTAAATCTTGACACAGTAGTGTCAGCTGTGAGGTGCTGGGAGAGAGACCCCAGAAGCATGAGCGCTCCTGTCCCTGACCCAAAAGCATAGCATAGAACAGCCTCTCAGAAGCCATCCCCAAAGCTAGAATGAAAACCGGCTCTTCTGTCCCTGGGCTTCCCTTCCAGGCAGTCTTAAAGCCAGAGGTCTGGATGTGAATCCTAGCACCACCTCTTACTGAGAGGTTTTAGGCAGCTGGTTTATTTATTCATGTGTTTACTCAGCAAACTCCTACCTAGCCCCTACTGTACACCTGGCACTGTGTGACAAACTGGAAAACAGGAAAAACAGGACCCAGTCTCCACCTTTAAGTAACCCACAGTCTAATGAGAAAAGCAGACTAATAATTACAGGACAGTATGGTTTTCTCATCTGTAAAATGGGGCTAACTATCTCACAGCCTTATTTTAAGGATTAAATAATATGAAGTGGATTAAACAGTGCTAAACGTCTGGTACATGGCTGATAAATGTGAATTTTCTCTCTTTTTTCCTCTCCTTGACATAAAATATCTGCCCCTCCTCTATCCGAATCATCACTCTGGTTTGAGGGGCTGAGAAGAAGCTCTGTTCCCAGATACGGAGGCAGCATCACTAGGAGCTGTTGGACCCGAAGTCAGGCTCTGGTCAGCAGGCCATGGAGAGGAGACCCCATCCAAGGGAGACCCTGAAAAGCTGCCCACCTCTTTGTCCCATAAGCACCTGGTTTCATCTGAGAACAAACAAGTAAGGATTTTCCTTCCTGGTGCACACGTTTCTCCTGAAGTTGAGGGAAGTAACTGGATGTAGAGGAAAATTGTCTAGACTTCAAATCAGGATCCCTAGACCCTTTCCAGGGCCTCCAGGACCCAGTAGAGGCTCCTCAGGGTAGTCATCAAGTTGCATTGGGTCTTGGATCCTTCAGCAAACAGTTTGAGGGTGAGGATGCTGATGTTATTTGCAACTCTAACATGTTCTGATTTTAACTAGAGAGCCTTCAGACAAGAGCCTTCACCAGTGGGATATGATGTGAGAACTGCAAAAGTAGGAAGGTTTACCCTTCTTTGCTGATATGTGAGGAAAGAGAAAGCAACTGCACTGAGCTGCGCAACACAATACTAGAAGTTTCCACTATTGACCAGAGTGAAAGAAGACATTTAATTTTCTATTTACAAAAATCAATGCATACTTTCTGTGCTTCTAAAGTAATTACAAACTCGAAAATACTTATGCCTATTTTGCTAAAAACAGCTGGCTCTTGTTGAAAAATAAGCAAAACTCACAATTGCTCCATTTTGGTAAATGAAATAATTATTTTTATTGTTTCATTAAGACAAGTATCTTAACAAGTGACCAAAATAACCCCTGTTAATCAAGAAATAGTTTATTGCCTGGGAAGTTTCAGAATGATTTGCTACAATTCTCTCTAGTAAAGAAGCAAAACCATCCCTCAGTTTTCTGCTATCATTTGAAAGAAATCTTTTTTAAAAACACTTTAAATAGATAAGTGCTATAAAAAAGTATGGAATGTACCTTCCCAATGTGAACTACATCTATCTCTGAATTGTAAAGAATGTATATCAAAATTATTTCATGCAACAAAATGCACATTTTGTAGAGGGGGAAGAAAGAAAAGAATAAATTGAATCTTCCTGACAATTGTCTTAAATCACACCTTCCTGCCTGCAATTGAAATTATAAGTCACATTGCTCTGAGTTAAATCAAATTCATCCTGGCAGGAAGATAGGCTGATGTGGCTTCAATTTGGTTTGAAAGTTGAGTTAGAAGAGAGGGAAAAATCTCTCAAGAAGACACTCTCCACCAAGGAGCTAGGAAATGAGACTAACCCACCAGGTAACCAGACACCCTGTATGACTCTTCCACCAGCCAAGGTTTCAACCAACATAGCACATTCCTGGCATTGTCTGCTGCCCACTGCAATGCCAAGTTTCTACAAAAGATTTTACAAAACAAATCTGTAAAGGTTTTACAAAACAAATACTTCTCCACAAACAAGGGCAGGTCCCCAGTCTGGAGGGCTCAGAACTTCAGAGCAGCGGTGACACCAAGATGCCCTGGAGCAGAGCTTCCAACATGTCTCAGCTGAGATGTGACCAGCATTAGTCTGGGCTCCCCTGGAGCCTAACTTATGACCATCTCAGGCTTGACTTATGTGGGAAAGTCCCAAATAATTGCAATGAAATGGGGCTAAATCTGATATACTAGGGGTTACAACCAGAAAATATATTCCTGACCGTATTTTCTATGTGAGCTTCAACAAGGATGAAGGAAAGAGGGAATGAAGGAAGACTGAAAAAGGGAACATATTGTCCCCGGTAGCTCCTACCTGATACACAGGGCGGGGGTGCTCACCTGTCTTTTCTTTTTTTTTTTTTTTTTTTTTTTTTTGAGACAGAGTCTTGCTCTGTCGCCCAGGCTTGAGTACAATGGCGCAATCTCGGCTCACTGCAACCTCCGCCTCCCAGGTTCACGAAATTCTCCTGCCTCAGCCTCCTGAGTAGCCAGGATTACAGGCGCCTGCCACCAGGCCCAGCTAATTTTTGTATTTTTTTAGTAGAGACAGGATTTCATCATGTTGGTCAGGTTGGTCTCAAACTCCTGACCTCATGATCTACCCGTCTCGGCCTCCCAAAGTACTGGGATTACAGGCGTGAGCCACAGCACCTGGCCGATTGTCTTCATTTCTATGCTTGGGGAAACTGAGGCACTGCAAGTGAAGAGACTTGCCCAAGGTCACCCAAACTGTAAATAGCAGCACTGATTCTCATGACTGCCTGCACACTCTCTTCCACCACATTCACTGAGACGCTCAGGCTTCCCTCTTGAAGGTAATTGTTGGTTTTATTTCATAACTAAACTTGCCCTCTCCAAATCTTTCTTACTCCACTCCCTTAAATCCTCCTCGTTCTTCAAAGATGTGTCATTAGTCCCTATTCCTCCACGAAGTCTATTCTGACAATCCGCTCTTCTGGAATTCAATTTTAACCCTCATTACATGAGGTAGCTTGCAAAAGATCCTTAACTGTTTCTTGTTTTGTCTTCTCAGCCCAATTATGAGCTCTTCAAAGAAAAGGAGCGTGTCGCATGTTTTTTTTTTTATCATTTTCCACCATACCTGGCACAATGCCAAGCCCAAGAGAAGTACCCAGGAAGCAGCCACAGAACAGCCTGCATTGATGCCTCTCTGCTCACCCCCTCTGGTAGCTCCCCAGTCCTTCCAGAGCATTCCATCTGCAGTGGCCTTTGAGGCTGCACAACCAGCTTCCCAACCCACCCCTCTGGCTTCTTCCCCTACCCCCTTTTCCCACCATCACCCTGCTCTAGCCGCACTGGCCACTGTTTCTCAAACACTTCAGGCACACCCCTGCCACAGGGGCTTTGCACTGGCTGTTCCCTGCGCCTGGCACTCTCTTCCTCTAAGATACACAAGGCGCACACCTCACCTTCCTCAAGTCTTTGCTTATAGCAGAGCCCCTGACCACCTCCTCATTTAATTGCAGTCCCTCGCATTTTTGCCCTGATTCCACTGATACATCCCCAGCACAGGTGCTCAATAAACGCTTGTTCAGTGAAGGAGGGGAAGAATCTGAGCACATACCAAAAGAAGGCAGAGGTACACCCCAGGTCACTGTCAAACTTCCAGCCAACACTGAGGAGAGTGGGAACTTGGAAGCACATCTGCAATTTCTCCCAACTCCTCATGGTGGTTTTATTTCCTCCCATTCCCACACCACAATAAACAATGCCAGCCTTGGTGTCCACCTCCTATAACTGCCCACATAGCTAGGGGCCCACCATTTCATACATTTAACTCCAAATATTCCATTCCCTCAATTAAATGGGAAGTTCCTGGAAGGGCTGGCCATGTCTGCTATTGACTTTGTGTAGACCAGTCCCCCTTTTATGGTCCCCTACCCCACCCCATGCCCTGAGCCTAGAGGACCCCCAAAATAAAGCTATGGCCTGAGTGAGTGGAGGAGATGATCTTGTTAATGCTAAGCCTGCTCCTGGGGGAAAAAATGATGCAGCTGGCTGCAGAATGCCATACCTAGAGTTTCTCTCAGTCTTCCAGAGAGCTGAACCCAGGTCAGCTCCTGGCATAGTCTTCCTGCCTCTCCAGGAAAGGAGGCTGCCAAAATAATCACTTGGTAACCCACCTCAGGGCTTCACAACTCTCAAAAAGTTTTCTTCCAGTCTCAACGTTTCTGCTAAAAGAAAGGATTGAGCCTATTTTCTCTTGATCAACATTATTGGAGCAGAAAAACAAGAGGGCCCTTAGCCCCTTGCTAAGGATCTTAAGAGTGGTAATGGGCATTTATCTGTTACTAGCAGCTGAACCTGGGATAAGCTCATTACAGTCACTGAGCCTCGATTTCTTCATCTGTGAAATGGGGATAATAACACCATCCCACAGGCCTGCTTATGCGGTTAAGGTGAGGTGACAGGTGTAAAGTATTTAGCACATCACAGGTGCTCAGCAAACATTAATTCTCTTCCTCTTCCCATTTCTTCTCCAGATGAATTCAGACCTATTATTCTATAGTCCTTCCTCACTGGTTTTTTTTCCCATTCTTGATTGATTGATCTCTTCTATGCACTTTCCATTGGATTCTTCTTCTAATATAAATCCCCAGGTTCTCATAAAATAAAATAAAAGGCCTGGCCCAATTATCGAGTTGGACATTCTATGTCATAATTCCCACGTTATACCTTCCTCCATTTACTCTTAGAAACTAATGCAAATCAGAGGATCCATTTATTATTAAAAATGAGATTTAGAAGTGGAAGAAACCAAAATGTTAAAAGACTCACTTCTCCAAGCCCATGAACTGACAGGTCTGAAGCCTTCTCGAGACCCTCCCTTCCTCTGCAGCTCCTTCTCTCCCATCAGGGAAATATGATGATTAATTAGACAAAGCCTGTCCCGCTTGTTGAAATCCTTTGAGGCATGAACCATATAAACACAAAGCATTATAACTGCAATAGAGAAACCAGAAAACCCCTCTGCCTTGGGATGCTAACCAAGGCACAGCTAAATAAATCTGTAATGGAAGATCAAAAAGGATCTTCCACTTGAATAGAAAATGTCACCAGCATAAACAGGAAGAGAGATTAGTTCAATAAAGGAATAAAGTTACATTTGTGGGTCTCGAGTAAGATTTTTGCTTACTTTTAACTTCCCAGCATATAACTCACAAGGTTATTAATATGGACTCCTACTGTTTTGGGCAAATAAACAGCTGCTGATGTTTTGTGCCCAAACCACTTTATTAGAGCTTTCCTTTACAGCAATTGTTTCTTCCTTTCCAAATCCTGAGAGGCTCAGACAGTTGAAAACCAGAGAATGCCAAAGCGGAAGGAATAACAAAGAAGAGAGGAGGCAGCCTGTGTGGGCAAGGAAAATGGGGAAGGGGCTGTGGACCCTCACCTTCTTCTTTGTAACCTTCAAGCAGTCAGCATTCAAGAGCAGAGAGCAAAGACCGGATGCGGCACCATCAGAAAGGCTATTTTTACCCCGGTGCTAGGAGTTATCATGGAACAGAGAATTCACCACTGTGAGAAGCCTCAGATGACCAACCATCCAGGCTTGCCCAGGGAATTGGGGGCTTCCCGACCTGGGACTTTCAGTTTTAAAACAGGGAAAGTGTGAGGCACATCAGGATAAGCTGGTCACCCTGAAAGACACGTGACTATGCCAGGGCACAGGAAAGCACTCAGGCCGGTGCCTGGGACACTTTGGGTGCTCAGAAGTCACAATGAATCTGAAAGAGCTCTAGTCTGCCGCTGGAACACTCCGCTTTTTTGACAAGGACCCCACAGTGACCCAGGAGAAAAGGCTGTCCACAGCTTTGTGGTAGCCACTCCCTCACCCTTCCAGACCAGGGCCTTCTACTGCTGCCCACCCTACCCTCCAGGTTCCTTGTAAACACAAATGTAAACCAAGCCCCTGCCTGGCCTCCCACTTGACCTGAGGCCTCTGAGCTTACACTCAAACACCATGTTTGATAAGATGATCTCCCATTCCTCTCTACGAGAAACATTCATCCTCCTTCCTATTCTGCAGAGAGCATTGGTTTTGTAGCCAGTTTCCCTTCTTGGCTCTACCACCCATCAGCCCTGTGACCTACCTTGAACAAACTCTAAGTCTTCATTTTCTTACCTCTAAAAAGGTAAGAAAAAAGGTAACCTTACCATGTTGTGAAGATGAAAAGGAATCACTAATTTTAAAAATTACAATTTTGTTGGTTTATTGAAATAAATAAATAAGTAATCATGCCTGGGCAGCACCTGGGCCAGTCCCTGACCTACTAGAGTACTGTAGCTCTCTTCCTCCATTCCCTTGATACAATCAATCTTTAATTCTCTATATGCCTGTTGCTCTTAAAATAAATCAAGGGTTTAGCTAGGATTCTCATTTGTCGCTTCAAATCTCTCCTTAGCTTTCTAACTCTCATATCCATTGGCCTAAGCAATTTTGGTACTGTTCTCCTAAATCCCCAGATGCCACTAGCACAACATTTATTAAGCCAAGCTTCGAATCCTGTCTTGCCAGAGTCCCTGAATTACCTTCCTGCTCCTCTGGGATCTCAATGGCCTTTAACTCCAAGTTCCCAGGGGACAGAGATGGATGCACAAGTCAGACTGGCGAATCCCAACAAAGCACCAGAGCTTGTTAAGATGCAGCACTCAACAATCTTAATCAGGGAACTCTGCTCTGAGACTTAAACTCAGTGCATTTGTAGAATGAACCTATTCATGCTAAAGAACTGGCCACAAGCCTCCTTGTAGGCATTATTTTTCATTGTTCTCACCTGTCCCAAGGTGAAGAGTGCAGATGCCACTTCTCTGGATCTTCCCAAACACTGTATTTCTGTGAGCTCTTAAAGGATGGTGGCAATGGAAAGTAGCCCAGCAAAGTATGCCTGTTGGTTCTAAAACCATTTTAGCAGTGGCTCCATAAGGGAAGCCACTGAATGTTTATTGTGGCTGGACACTCAGGGGTTTCCACTAGCATCATTAAGGACAGCTTCATCTCCCAAAAATAAACCTTCCAAAAACTGAAATTGAATGTCAGGCAGTGAAAGAGAACTACATCTCAGAACTGCATCCCCACTGGGATGAACTGTCTAGCAACATATTTTAATCCATAATCGTGTAGTCAGAAAAACCACCAAAGCTTAAGTGTTCATATAACCAGGAATCCTTTTGCTTAAAGTTCCAGTTGGCTGCACTGGAACAACAGGGGTCTATAAAAGGTATACAGATCCACAGAGAAGATTCCAGAACAGCAGTCATTCCCAATCACTGCCACAACATACCATGCTGTGGAACAGTTGTGAGGTAATTAGTGAGTAACAATAATTTAAGTACCAAAGCTTATGAGTGATTAGCTTTAACTCTAATAAATTAAAGGGATTTCAAGGTTGTTACATTCCCTTGCATACTAATATGCTTTCTCAAGTAGGAAAATAAAGGGTGGAGTAAGAATTAATGCAATGTGTTAGGAGATGCATCCTCCTAGCCCTGCCCTAGGGCACATGCCTTGTATGTAGGCATATGTGTGAGGAAGAGGGAAACATCAAGGACCCCTGGGCTCAAGCATTGCATTACAGATGGAGCTGACTCTAACCCCAAAGGCAAGTGAGATTCAATAACAATTGTAGGAGCCATGAAATGACCACATCCCTGCCAAATCCAAGGCAGAAGCTCCACCCTTCAAGAGACATTCCAGGCCAGCATAAACAGCATGGCCCACCATTCATTGATGGTGGCTTAACCACCAGTGGACCTCAGTCACCCTGCCTCTTGCTCCTGACTTGAGTGTCATCCAACCTGTATGGCTTCTGCCCTTCCGCTTCATGCATAGTTCCATCTCTCCCCAAAGCCCACCACGCTGCCTTCTGGTTACATTTATCACTCACATTCAGCCAGGTTTTTCCACCAGGAACTTTCTGTGTAACATCACCTCCAGCTGGACTGCTCTGCAATGTGCTTCTCCACAGGGCAGCCTGTCTGTCCCCATCTCCTAGATAGAACCCAGCTAACAAAAAGCCAAGCTTGGCTTTCTGCCACAAACCAAAGGAGACCTTCAAGACCCAAATCAAGACAATAGCTTTGTATTAGTCCATTTTGCATTGCTATAAAGGAGTACCTGAGGCTTGGTAATTTATAAAATTATAAATTTATAATTTGGCTCATAGTTCTGCAAGCTGTTCAAAGTCCAGCATCTGCTAGGCTCCTGGGGAGACTTCAGGAAGCTTACAATCACAGCAGAAGGTAACAGGGAAGCAGGTATGTCACATAGTGAGAGAGGGGTGAGAGAGAGAGGCGAGAGAGAGAGAAGAAGAAGACGAGGAGGAGGAGGAGGAGGAGGGAGGAGGAGCAGCAAGGCTCTTTAAACAACCAGCTCTTGAATGAACAAATACAGCAAGAACTCATTCATTACCAGGAAGACAGCACCAAGCCATTCACACAAACACCTCCCTCTAGGCCCCACCTCAAACACTGGGGACCCCATTTCAACATGAGATTTGGAGGGTACAAACATTCAAAGCATATCAAGCACATTCAGCTATTCAAGTGAAGTGAGGTCAGAAATCCTATACGATGGTAATGAAGACGCTCCAGTAACCCTGTATGTGACTCTGAATCCCATATATACCTTTGGGAAAACATAGGCCAGCCTAACCCAAGTGACTAAAGCTGACCTTCAAGGCCCTCATAAATGACAAAACCAGACGTGGCTCTCTGACACTTTTCATTCTGAATTCTCCTTGAGATTCTCCACCAACCTACTTATCAAGGGCAAATAACAATTTATGTCAAGTGAGTGGGAAAGAATGTGGAATTCATTTATTTTACAGCCTACACACTTCTGGCTAAAAATGAAGATTCTTTGGTCATGGGGAAAAGTTGTGTCCTTTGGCAAGGCTTTTCTTCTTCATAAAGCTGTGGTTCTGAACAATTAACAAAGGTAATTAGGCTCAACTCCTAAGTCCTGCTATTGAACTCTCTCAAAATGTCAATCACTGTTACTAATATAATTTCACATGCAACAGTTCATTCCAGAGGACAAATAGCTTTACTATTTAAATGACACTCTTTCCTCAAATAAACTCCAAGCACTCAGCAAACATATCCTCTTCTTCACAAACGCCGCCAAGTCAAAGATCAGATGAGAAGAACATGAGCCAATTCTAAGTAACATCCATAAGCTATAGGAGACAGAAAAACATCCAAGCTCAGGACATCTGCTGATTCTTAGCAACCATAAATGATTTGTAGTCATGGCGAACAACCTGCTGTTACTGACCTGGTATACATTAATATGCACATAATATGACTAATAAACTTTCAGGAAACAAAATGCAGTTAATAACCCATTTCTCCATTGTTGGGATGATCTTGACTCAATGAAGTAAGATAATGGATTTAGAAATTAGTCACATAATGTAATACATTATTAATCATGGTATTCAGAAGGGTAAATAGATGTTACAAGAACACCACCCAGGAATTCAATTTCCTTTTAGATTTATTTACTCTCCTGAATTTGTTTATACCACCATCATCCCTCACAAAAATGTAACAGTCTGATCTTTCCTCTTTTCCTGAAACAGTTATTTTCAACTTTTTTTAAAGAAGTAGAACTTTTTATAAAATGAAATATTTTATAGAATGCCAAATAGAAAACAGAAGACAGTGGAGTTTTGTTGTTTGCAGGGAGGGGAGGGAGCACCTACAGGCAGAGTCTGGGAGACCCCACTTAACCCTTTTAATTCTCAGGCCCCAGATCAAACCTTCTACAAGTTTAGGTCTCCTGGGGACACAGTTTGAAAACCACTGCCCTAAGGTATCTATGTAAAACTAAAATTATGTATGTAACATATAATATAGGCAAAATATTTATGTATCAAAAAAATTGTAAAATACACAAATCACAAACACTGATAGTCTTTTTTTCTTCTTCTTCTTCTTTTTTTCTTTGTAGAGATGGGGGTCTCACCATGTTGTCCAGGTTGGTCTTGAACTCCTGGGCTCAAGTGATCCTCCCACCTTGGCCTCCTAAAGTGCTGGGATTATAGGTATGAGCCACCACGCCTGGCCAAACACTGATAGTCTTAGAGAACAATAAGCAAGGACACAAATAGTCCCACAAGATAAAACAAACACCAGGGGTGGGGGAGGATATTAAGTTCTAGAGTAATCAAAGGAGTACAAATCAAAAGAATAGAGCATTTGACAGGGATTACATTTACTCGGAAAAATTTGAATGATAACACCCAATGCTGGCCAGGCTCCATGACTTTGGTACAATAATACACTGTTGGTGGCTGTAAAGAAAGGCTTTCCTTTTGAAAAAACAATCTTTCATAAAAATGTTCAGACTCTTTGAGTCAGTACTAATCCCACTTCTGGAAAGACATCCTTACACATAATTCAAAAAACAGTGAGGTGAAGATGTTCATTTCTGCTCTAATTATAATAGCAAAACAAATGTCCAATAATAGGAAAGTGGTTGAATCAATAATGGTATACTGATGACAGAATACTATGCAGTCATTAAAAATACAGTAAAAGTTCTCTTTAGAAACTCTCCATTTAATCAATTCTCCAGATTAACTATGCTTGCCACTCCCTCTGTAAGAAACCGTATTTGTCTCTAGTACCACTGCCCACAGCTCCTGCAAATAGTTGAGTTTTACACTTACCAGTGGTCCCCTGGGTTTGTTCTCAAACGTGTTTACACTATTTGTACTTGTCACTGTAACGGCATAACCTAATCACGTATTATATAAACCAATGAAATATGACTGCTAAAAAGATGAGTGTTGTTTCTAAGAAAATTACTTTAAGTTCTAAGTGCTTTGCAAAGGCTTTATAAAGGGTAGTCAGTTAGAGAATAGCAATCAAATTACATGTGAGCAAAATCATTGCAAAAGATCAGACAAAAATCGTAACAATTTAGGCTACTACACTGAGACTGCTTCATAAGCACCTTTAAGTTTCCAATGAATTTTAAAGAAAACAGAACTAGAAATCAAACTTTGTAAACGGGATATTATGGTAGTGGTTTGTGCAAGGAAGATGAACAGAACGCCAATTGGCAGATGCATCCCAAAGACAAAACTTTGGCCTGATATCAAAAGTCTAGCAAATGAATGTACATTTTGGATAACATTAAAATAAAAATATTTAATTGTATGTATGTAATATTTTGTTGTACTCTCCTCTTTAACCAATTTTTCTATTAACTAACTCAAGCCTTGACCACGTTGACTAAAAGGGATTCTTTGTCCTTTGAAAACAAGTCCGCTATGACAAGGACCAAGAGTGCCCATACTCTTGTAGAGTATCTCTAGTATACAGTTCACCACTGTAATCACTTTCTCAGTGCAGTGTCTGGCACACATTAGGTTTCCAACAGATAAATGTTAAACCAATAAACTATGTAGCAAATATGGAAAAAATAGTGCTTCGTTAACAAAAAGAAAGTGAACAAAGCAGAATATAAAATTACATGTAAATCATGACTACACCTTCATTTTGAAATATGGAGGCAAATGAACAAATCCAGAAGGAAATGCTCAAAATGCAAACTGATTTTTAGGGTAGAATGAATTATGGGCAATTTTATGCATTTTTAAATATTTTCTTAAACATTGGCACATTCTTTTCCATATTCAGAAAGCTACTAAGAAAAGAAGAAAGCTATCTTTATTTTTACTGAATTTCCAAAATAAGAACTGAATCAACATTTCCATTTCCTGCACTCTCCAACACTGAGAACTCCTTTAGCAGATTCTTGCTTCATCCGCCTCACCGTGTCAAGCCATCAGATCTTTCTGCTCCTAAGATGGAGGGAACCTGACCCTTACTAACACTTACTTTGTGTTTCTAAACCCCCAGGATGCTTTTTTAAAAAACTCATAAGTTATCCACCCTCTCATTTAATGTCTATTTGGTCAAAAAACTTCTCAAAACTGCAATTTACATTCCGAAGAGATTCCCAAACACCATCTAATTAAATCATTCAATCAGAAAACAAATTAAAACGAAATATCACTGCAACTCCCAAGACGAAAATAAACTTTTCAGTCATGACTAGAACAGACCTCTGGGGTGATGCTCCAAAGCCTCTTCTAATTGCAAGTCCTATGGAACACCCTGCAGAACATTTTGTGACATTTGCAGCTTCCAGGAGACTTTCCTTCTAACAAAAAGAGGAGCCTGGACAAGACTCCAAAGCAAAACACCTTTTTTGGAGAGTGGTAACACTTTCATTAATGACCAACGTGGCCATAGGCATCAGCACTCATCCATTCATCCACGCTTCCACCCCACAGCTACTTTCTGTAGAATGTGCCAGGGACTGTCCTGCATGTTCAGTAAACATTAGTTAAAGGACTGGAACCTCTGCCTCTTGGCATGAAACAAAGCAAAACCTGAGTTTATCTATGGAGTTTCCAAGTGGGAAGGCTGCTGACTCCCTCACCCCTCAGCCATCCTCTGACACCCACTTCCACCATTGTCAACAGACTCCAAGGGACCCTGGGGCCCTCCTGGGAGACAGTTTAGTACGTGGGTAAGAACTTAGACTTCTGAAGCCACACTAGCTGAGCTTACATCCCTATACTACCATATACCAGTGTGTGACCCTGGACAAATCATATACCCTCTCCCTGCCTCAGTTTCCATATCTGTAAAATGGAGCGAATATTACCTACTTCATAAGGTTGTGAAGATTAAATAAGTCAATATATGTAAAGTGTTTAGAATAGGGCCTGACATATCCTAGGTGCTATGTTATTTTAGCTCTTATTATTATTACCGCTTATTTCCTCCAGTTCAGCAAAGTAAACTGGATTGTTCAAAGGGCTATGCTGACTAGAGGGAACTTGACAGTGGGTTACACATAAACAGCTTGTACCATCAAGCACAAGAGCTTGATCTTATTGTCCTTTACCACCCTCTGCCTTCAGAGAGCTGCACTTGACCAGCCCCAAATTTTATAGGCCCTTTACCTCTGTTTCCTAAATCCCAGCTCAGGATGGCCCCAGCGTGGCAAAGGGAGCTGTTGGTCATTGCTACACCATCATGGCACAGCCAACCTGGTAACCTCTGCTCCTGCCTGCCTCATTTCCAGTCTTTCCAAGTCACTGACCCTTCCCTACCTTCCTATAGGTTGCAGCTTTGGCCCTCTGTCGAGATTGTGGTTATTTCTGAATACCCACAGGGGTCATTGCACGTGTACAAGTGGAACAACATGTGTTTTAGGGACCCTGCCTCCTATTTTTTTAACCTATCTTCTCCAATTTTTCAGGTATAGATTTGAAAGTGCTGAACAACACATAAAGTTTCTGGGGAGAAAAATCACAATGCTTCCTTTCAGCTTCAACATCATGCTTGTTTCCATGTGGAACCTTAGAAATCATGTGACATGGTCCACATTCCACATGACAGGCACCCACTCCGTTACAGGCTCAGGGGTTAATGGCATCCCCTGAAAGCATCCCCAAAGCAGTACCTTGCTCACCTCCTGCCTGACCAGAAAGAAAAGCACAAGAGAATCATTTTCCAGGAACACACACAGAATCTGTGAATGAAAATCTCAAAATCTGTCGGCAAACTAGAAATGTCAAAGTAAGGCATGGCTTTGTGTCTCCTGGGGAACATTCTGAATCACCCTGGGGGAAACACTGTACTTCTATTGCTGATTAATAGTCGATCAAGACCTATGGGATGGAAAAGGACATTTAAGAAATAACAGCAACTGGCACCCACAGATAGGTAAATTGGTTTTCAAGCCCAGTGCCAGGTTGAGAGGCAGAGGCAGGTCTGAAGAAGAAGCTGTCAATGTCCCTCTTTTCTGGGAAGGTGTCGAAGCCATGGGCTTGTTTTGAAGTCATTAGTCAGGAAGCACTATGGATGTGGCTGCCTCTCCTGCACTCACCTGAACCTCCCTGAACCTTCCCCTCCTGGGAAGGAACTATTCCGGACACCTGGGGAAACACCAAATCCAGAAGGAGGAGCCATCTCTACTCTGGCAAGGGCAGCAGGTGCAAGGATTGGAATTCAGACGTCCACGTGTAAACAAAAGGGAGTGCTCCTGGAGGGGGGTGGGGGGTAAGCCTTCAGTTAAATTCGATTTTGCCAAGGTCTGCCATGCACTGGCCCCTGAGCCTGGTGGGCCTGCTAGGTTTACAGGGGAACCAAGCTCGGCCCTGCCCTTAAGAAGCTCACACACCTGGAAGAAAGCAGGGGGCGCGGGGAGGCGAAGAAGTGTGGACGTGAGCGCCCGCGCGTGTGTGTGTGTGCACACCCGGCACCAGTGCTCCTGGCGCCCGGAACTCCATTCCCTCCAATGACAGCTCATTGACCAGGTCGCCTCGGGAGAGCGCCCTGCAACCCCCACCCTCCCTTTGGGCCCCCGCGCTGGTCTGGAGCGCACCCAACCAGCGTAACCTTACACTTCAGACCCAACCCAGGTAGGTCTGTCTGCTCAGCCCCGGCTGCTCCCAGGGCCTGAGAGTGGAGCTACAGTAGGGATCGGCCTTCACCCGGTCGCGGGCGGCTCCGCGGGGAAGGCGCAGCCCAGGGCGTGTTCTTCCAGTCTTGGGCGGAGTCATCACCACAGTGGACAGAGACTCCAGCGCTACTTCCCGGCGTTGACACCTGCTCCTGGAGAGGGTCCTGGACCCGCGGGCTGTGGTGGGGGTAGGGACTGCTATAGGTTCAAGCGGCTTTCCAACCACAGAGGGCTCCTGGCATTCCCTATCGCCTACCAACGGGATCACAGCAAGACTGGGGCTGGGGCTGATACAACGCAATTTTCCTAGCCTCGCTTGCCCGGCAGCCTGCGGGTCTTAACTGCCAGTAGTCAGGGCCGCCGCGCGGGCATCTCGCCTGACGCCTACAGTGGCCAAAAAAGCTCGTTTGCCCGCGCGTTCCCTCTTGTACACACACAGACATTCACATGCACACACACTCTAAGCCGGACTTGTGTGCGATCCCGAGAGCCCGCGAGCAACCAGCCCAGAGTCACACGCACATTTGGACACGTGCGCAGCGCGCCCCCATACCGCCAGCTAGCTGCACACATCCGCCCGTGCAGCCCTGCGCACACACGTGTGCCCCGGGGAAGCGCGCACGGCCGCAGAGGGTCCCGAACGCAGGCCGGAGCTCACACGCAGGCCCCACGACTACCACGCATCTGCGGCCCCAGAGCCCCGCCGTGGCTGAGTTGATGCGCACCAGCCCCAGCGCACCCCGCGCCGCGCGGGGCACTCCCGGGCCTCATGGGCGACCCAAGTTTCCGGGGCGCCCGTACCTTGAATGTGCTGCTTGATGACATTCTCCAGGTGGTCCAGCCGCTCAATAATCTTCAGAGTGTCCCCTTTGTCTTCCTCCAGTTTCTTGTCGGGCGCTGGCTCCTGCCCCCGCACATACACGCTGGCGATGTAGTTGGTGACCCAGCCCACGTAGAGCAGGCAGATGATGTTAGTCATGCCGCTCAGGATCACGCAAGTGGACACCAAAGTTTTGGTCTTCCTGGTGCACACCATTCTGGGCTCCTTCCTCCATATAGAGCTCCCGGGGGCCCTTCCTTGTCGTGCGCCCCGAACTCCCCCGCGCTCACACCCCGTAGCACGTCCGGAGCCGCTGGGCACCTCAGCACCTGAGTCCCGAGGTTCTCCAAAGCCCGGTCCGCTGCCGGTGTAGCCGCCGTGCCCAAGTTTGCAGCTCCTACCGCTGGCCACCCGGAGAGACCTTGACAAAGGAAACCAGGTGGATTTTTTTCCAAATTAAAAATCCCTGAGCCCTTCCTAGAGGGGTCACGGGTAGCCGGCAGCCGCGCGTCCAGATGTGTACGTCTGGGAAACTTTGCCACTGCCTGTGTCGGCGGCCACGCCGCTTCCCATCGCCAGCGCCGGCTGCCTTGGCGGTCCGACCGGCCCGCGCTGCTAGGAGAACCGCGGCAGCGGCAGCGGCGGCGGGGAGAGCCGCGAAGCAGAGCGGCCCGGCCCCCTCCGAGCGACAAGCGCCGCCACCAATCGCGCTCCGGCTCGGGAGAGGGGCCGGTGCTGGGCGGCAGCGGACCAACGGGGAGGGAGCGGGGGGCGGAGTCCAGCTCCCAGGCCCCACCTGCTGGCCGCCCCTGGCTCCCGCCCCCAGGGACGCGCCCGGGCCTCCACCCGCGCCTGCACAGGCTGCCCCAGACCTGAAGCTCCCGGAGAGGGCGCGCTGCCAGTCCCAGCCCTTAGGTCGGCAGCTTCCTCCGTTAGGGGAATTCCATCTCTTGCTCTTGGGCAGGAATCTCCTGGTTTTGGGGGAGGGGGGGGGGGGTCGCACGGGTCAGCTTCTTTCATCCGCCCGGGGCTTCTCGCATTGGTGCCACCAGTCGACTCCTGGAATCTTTTCTTGGTTGCCAGGACGCTGAGAAGCCAAGGAAGTGCCAGCCCCAGCGGCATCCACTCCTTCCTTGGCCTCACTTGGGCCTCCACCCTGCCCTCTGCCCTTCAGCCACCGGCCTCCCGAGTGTGTCCAGACCTGGCCCTAAACCTGGCTGAAAGGAGCCAACCCTCCGGGAACCTCCCGGAAGCAACATTGGTGACCTATTAGATGACTCTCTCTACCACTTCTTCTCCCCCCCACCCCCCACCCCCACCGCCTGCCCCAATTTTTGCCCCTATCTAGGTTTTTCTTTAAGTCTGTACAGCTCCCAGGACATGGATGTGTCCTTTAAGCCCAGTTTTCATTTATGTGGAACCAGGGTCATCCAGTGCATAAGGAAACCCTGCAAGGAAATGCCGCTGAGGGGAACTAAGGTCTGTGAACTGTAAAGCCCTTCTACATGTTGTTTGTGATTGCTATCATAGAGGGCGGTGGGAGAGACCTGTGACTGAGCACAGGAGGAGGCCAGACGCAGACAGTGATACTGCTGTGTTTGTTCTTACTGCCAATGTTTACTCATATTATCCTCTTCTGCTGAACACCCCGTTCTCAGCACCTGAACAGAATTCCTTTAAACAAAGACTTTTTACAACATAGATTTCCCGCCTCTTCTCCATCTCTGAGTTGCTTTATTTTTTTGGCCTAAGCCAGGGAGGCAGCCTGCTGCATGCCCACTTTGTTGTGTGCCAGCCTTCCAACCAGCCACAGAAATACTCAGGGCAGCTCCATCCTGGGATATCTTCTGGATTCAAATAACTGGCCCCACAAGAGAGGGAGAGCACAAAACCAAAGAAAGGGCACTTTATGGCCCCATCAGCCAAGGGCCCTTCTACCAATGCTTTGTTTACAAAACCTCCCCAAAGATGCTATGAAAACAGATACCAACTAGGGACCCTGGAAGATTTCCCTTGATCCATAGCTGGAAGAGAGAACAGTGGGTGTGGGTTGGCATGGGCTGCGGTATAGGAGGGAGAGAAGAATCGTGTGTATGGTATGTAGGAGATACATACATGAGAGGAGAGAATGTACACAATTTCTGAAAAAATCAAGGTAGAGAAATCTGCCTCCAGGAGGGAGTAAAACTTGTCTCTCCCTTTTTTCTCTTCCAGAGGTATAATCCAGCTCACAAATAAAGGATCTGAACTTTCTTCTGGTTGGACAGACTTACAAGCAATGCCCTTGAGTACAGGCTAAGGTGTAATCTTTCCTTCTGTTCTGCCCCCTCTCCCAGGAGGAGCCCTGGAAGTTCAGCCCTTCTTGGGATCTTCCTAAACCACCACAGGACTAGAAAGAGAAGGCAATACTCATTCTTTTCACATTCTTAATGGAAAAAAATAAAATCCCAAGTTTAAAAAAATGAGGGTCAAGAAGAAAACAAAGTGAATTGTGTGATCTTAAATTTTGTACAGCTGATCCTCTAAGATAATGTGTAACTGTAGAGGGGATGAATACAACAAAAGAAGAATGCTGAACAGGTTCTCCTCTCTGAAAAGTCACAGGTTTGAGTTGACCTGTTCAAAGAATTTTCTCTGGAGGTGCAGGCAGACTCCAGGGTTCTAATCCCAGATCCACCATGTATTAGTTATGAGAGCCTGGACACATTTCAAAAAGTCAGCAGGGCTCAATTTCTCCCACGTATCAAATGTAGGTAGAAAATACCTTACTGAGGACAGGCTGTGAAAATTAACTGAGAGAATGTTCCAGAAAGGGCTTTAATTAGTGCAGGACACATAGTGAGTGGTTAGGATCATGTGAGTTTCCTTCCAGATATGGTCACTCCCTTTCCAGGCCAGAGCTCAGCTCCGTGACCTCCATCCTGCTGTTTAGCAATACTTGGTTTCTCTACCTACCAGTATCAGCCCTCTCTCCCCTAACGGAAGCTAACAGGAACTAAAGCTATGAGCACCAAGGGGCTCATCTCATCGTGGCTAGCTGGGCTCCAGCACATTGGCTTTCTATTCATAATGTCTGTCTTCACCATCAGTAGTACAATGATCTGCATAGGTTGATAAAATATTCAAAATGAAAGGCTGGTTTCTTCAAGGTACTGGTCACCCCCAGTACCTTCAACTTTCCACTCAAGACCCCTAATCCCTTGGTTGCAAACAAAGGAAGTGGGAGGGGGCATAAAGGCTTTGCTCACAAAGATTTTGCAGTCACAGGTCAGAAAAAAGTCCCTTTGCAAGCTCCCTCGTAAACAATACCTGGGTAGCAATTCATACCTTTAGTCCTGAATTCAGTTACCATACATCCAATCCTACAAGTAATGGTTGTGCTCCTGAGGTTTTGTGTAAATGACCAGTTGTCCTAGCCTCTGCCCATTTTGCTCCAGATAGGTAGATCCAGTCTGAGTTTCATTGTGTCAATACGGGCCTCTTTTCTGAGCTCAGGAAGCTGCTAAAAATCATCCTTGGATTGTAAGGATGTTTCTGATTCCCAGGTTCGGTCATTTATCTAACTCCTAAGTGTTTCCTCTCCTTTACTTTAAATAAATCCTGCCTCCTGCTGGGGATCATTGTGAGGAGTTAATCAGATAATAGGTGTAAGCAGGCCTAGCAGAGACTCCAGTACAACGTAGTTCTTCAAACTTATCCTGAGAGTTAGAATCTAGGGTCTCCTTTAACTCCTGCCACAAGAGGAGAGTGAGTGCCTTGAGGCATATACAATGGGGCTGAAGATTCTTGATAGAGCTTATCTACTACAGCCTCTGGATTTCACCCATCTTTTACATTGGGTAGGCAGCTCTTCTCTTGATGTGACTGAGGGCAAGCTGAATAGGACTTCCTACCCATAAGTACCACCACACTGTGACTCCCCCAACACTAAGCCTTCATTCAAAATACCTTTGATACTAGAGTTAGAGAAGGCCAGTCACTAATGGAATTCAGCCACCAACTGATTACATTCTGCATAGGGTACCCTGACCTGAGGTTTAAAGAGGAACAGTGAACCAATCTTGGCCAATGGCCATTCACTCTTCAGAGAGGGTTGTCAGTGGTCATCTGTACCTTCCAGATGGCAGCACCATGCAAAGCCTTGGGGCCAGAGTGTCAGGATTTGGGGGGGCTAAAGGATAAAAACAGGCCCGGATCATGGAAAGCCTCAATCCCTGTGCTGGCTGCATGGGAATTGGGGTTGCCAGGTTCCTAGGAGAACAGGGATTGTTGGCACTTCCAGCAAGGATGGATGTATGGTTCAGAGACAAAAGCTACAGAGGAAAAGTAGGGCCAAGATTGGATTTCGCCAAGCTACAGGTCTGAGATATCATTAACAAAAAAGGCACACTTCTTGGGGAGGGATGGTAAATGAAGAGAGAAACGTTTGTTTAGTGCCTACTTTGTACCAGGCCTAGTGTTTTTCATATTCTCTCTTGAGCACAGATTACGGAGCCAGACAGCTGGGTTCATATCTCAGTTCTGCCGTTTATTAGCAGTATGATCTTGGGAAAATTCCTTAACCACACTGTGCCTCAGTTTATTCATCTGTACATGGAGATAATACTGATACTGCTTACCTCATGGAGAAGTTGTGAGAATTCGATGAATTAATGTATACAAAGCACACTAAAGGCACTCCATGTATTGGCTATTGTCACCAGAGTATCTAACATGCAAATGAATGGAGGGAAGACAAGCCACCCAGAGGGCACTTTCCTCTAACTAGGGGCAAAGTGTCCTCTTGCTCCTCTTCTGTCACCCTATTTAAGGATCCAAAACAACTCCTAGCTGAGTTACAGGGCAAACCCTGGCCGGAATCCAGCAACAAGACCCATCTAACCCTCTGTCCATCGATTCATCCACTAAATATTTTCTGAGTGCCTGCTCTGTGCTAGACCCAAAGCTGGGTACTGGCAATACAGAGGTGACTCACAGACCCTCATCCCTGCCCTCAAAGAGATCACTGTTGAATGGATGAGGCCAAAAAATAAACAACCATAATACAGTAGGATAAGCTCTTTTCTGAGATATTCTATTAATATGAGAAAGAAGGCACAAAAAGTCAAGGGAGGTACCAAATTCCTCCCTAGCAAGTGGTTATGCAACTTCTGAACAGCTTCACTTCCATTCAGTCACTGGACAACGCTGCTGGGTAAAAATTTCTTCTTTAGATCTAGAGGAAAATATTTGCAAGATAACAGACCAAAGATTGAAAACCAAAATATATAAAGAATTCATATAAGCCACTAAAACAGAGGGGCAAGAATATCCAAATGGAAAAATGAGTCAAGAATATGAACAGACAAGTAGAGAATGTATAAATAACCAATGAATGTATAAAAGAGTGAAAAAACTTGTTAAAAAATAAAAATACATTTTAAAAACATAGATATCATAGTTCACCTATCAAATTGAGAAAAACAAATTAATAGGGAAATTTCCAAGTGTTGGAGAAAATGTGGGAAATAAGTACTACTCCCATATTCTGCTGGTAATTGATACAGTTGCTTCAGAATGTACTTTGGCAGTAACAATGAAAATAAAAATGCACATTGCCCTATGACCTTGTACTCATAGCATGGTCCATGGACCACTGGCATCAGCATCACTTGAGTGCTTATTAGAGAGTCAGTAGATCAGGCCCATCACACACCTATTGAGTCAGAATCTGCATTTTAACAAAATGTCCAGGTGATTTAAATATACATTATAATCTGAGAAGCGATAGATATGCAATTGTTAACCATAGGTTTTCCTTGGAAAAAGAACCAGGATTAGAGGTAGTGACCAACTTCTGAACTTTTTATCATGTTTAACTGTAATTCTGAATTTTTACAACAAATATTTCTTAATGTAATGCTTTTGAAATTAGAATTTGTTTTTATTTCAAAAGCGATTCTTCTGGTTGTAGTGAAATCTGCTTTGCATTGCTTGCAATCCTGCTTTGTGACTTGAGCTAGTCTTGTACTATTTTAAGCCTGTTTCTTCACCTGCAAAATAGGGATAATAATCCACACCTAGCAAATAAACCAGTCCAGCCTTACACACCAATGGGCTTAGAGCACATCACACCAAGCATAACTCAACATTTGACATTCGTAATGACTATTCTCATTGTCAGGAAAATGGCCATTCTTTATGCTTTATGGCCATAGAGAAGAGAAAAATACTGTGGGAAGATTTCACCAAAGGGAACAGATACACATGCACACATACACACACAACATACAAGATTCTTGAGCTACTTATGCTGCCCAGAGAAGTGTTTCCCATTGAAACATAAAATAAATCATCAAGGTATATAACCATTTTCACCATGTAGTGAGAACAGGGATGTTATCAGCCACCACTTTATTCCTCACTCAGAGCCATTGTTTGGTTTCATGTATTTGTACATAACTTTTTTTCTTTTCTAGACAGGATTTCAATCTGTTGCCCAGGCTGGAGTGCAGTGGTGCCATCATATCTCACTGCAGCCTGAAAGCAATCCTCCCGCCTCACCCCCACAAGTAGCTGGGACTACAGGCACACACCACCATGCCCTGCTAATCTTTTAAAATCTTCTGTAGAGATGAAGTCTTGTTATATTGCCCAGACTGGTCATGAACTCCTGGATTCAAGTGATCCTCCCACCTCGGCCTCCCAAAGTACTGGGATGACAGGCATGAGCCACCATGCCTGGCCTTACATAGTATTTTTATAGGGTTGTCTGCTTATTCAGATGCAGTGAAACATTTTATAAGAGTTTGGCTTCCTTTTCTTTAAAAGGATGTTGTGTAGGAGATAAGACATGTTGAGGAGGAAAGTAGTAGAGTCCTGAGGTTGCACACATGTAACCAAAAAGACTTGGGTTCAAATTCTGGATCTGCTATTTACTGATTCTGTGAGTCTGGGCAAGTTAGTTAAGTTCTTGGATCTCAATTTCCTCATCTGTACAATGTAGCGTCTTCCTTATAGGGTTGTTGGGACGATTATGAAATGAAATTTGTAGAGCTTGGCACTAAGTTGTGGTAAGCATTCAACAAATGTTAGTTTTAATAGGACTTAATATATAGCATTTTTTAATTCTCAATCCACAATTATACATATTATACAGCATATATATGTGGCCTAGGGGTTACATATGTATTTTTAAATGTTTTATTACTTAAAGGATTATCAGTTTCCTATACAATAGAAACTGGGCATGCCAGTACACAGGCAATCCATGGAGCACTGTTCACACATCTTGATTTTCAAAATAACCTTACAAGGTAAATTAGTAATATGCCCAATTGATAGATGAGCAAACTGTATCTAGTGGCAAAGCATTGATGAATAAAAAGAATAGAGCACTCCTAAGTCCAGTACTCTTTCTATTTACCGCCTCCCTCCTGAGTAGCTGTTAAGGGACATCTATCTTCAATGAGAGAATTAAAATGCAAAAAGGGAGAGGCCTCTTGGAATTATTTGCACCTGCAAAGGAGATTGTTAAAAACAGAAGCACTTTCAAGCCCTAATTAGATATTGTCCTCCGAACAAGGAAAAGTGCTATTAAATTCCTCCCTTTCAAAAGAGAGAATCTGGTTGGTGAAGTAGGGGCAAAGGAATGGCGATTTCTTTAGCCCCTACTGATGGCAGAAATAGTTACAGATTTCCTCAGACTCATGGAAGGTGCTTCCCTAAAAACTCGTATGTGAGTTTCAGGAAGGCAAGAGAAGGAGCTGGATGCTGAAATGCCCCTCTTCTTAGGAAAACACCTGGTGACCACCTTGATGCCTGGGTAAAAAGGGCAGAAAGCTCCCTCCACTGCCTTACATCTCCCATTCCTAGAGCCTCAAATAAATAGCAGGGACCCTGTGTGAGGGACTGCGGGTGCCTGCCAGGCATGGGGAGAAGCAAGTGACCTTTTCAGGGTTGGTATACACTGGTCCAGGACATTATTGGCCCATAAGTATGTTCTCCGCGCATCACGACCAGCCAGATGGTAAATAAAATATTCAGCAGACACACAAACCTCTCACAATAGTGAGGTGACTGGCTTGTTCAGAACAGAGTGATTTCTGTAGAAAGCACAAATTGCAAGTGGCAAGAAGCAGCTGGGAGATGGTCGACAATCTGCTTCTTCTGACAGAGCCAGAGACCAAAGCTTGGGACAGCTTGCATTTGCAGCGGGCCCAGAGCCCTTCCTCAGAGAGCAGTGGAATTTGTCATCAAAGGAGTTGTATAAACTTAGTTTAAAGACAAACGGCAGATGCACAAAAGTACAAAGCACTCAGATGATTCCAGATAAAACAGCTTCAGCAGGTGCCAATGAATAGGCTGATGTCGCACGATGTATTTCCAGAGACCAATATAATCACCCTCCTAACATGGCCCAAACCCACTGTGTCTAGGCATTTGCTAATAATTCTCCACTGTGCATAGGCTGTCTTATCTAGGCATCTGCAAGCATGATGAGAGAGGTGACAGACTTCAGAATAGAGGGTTTAAGACTCCACGTCCCCAAGTAGTTTGACAGACATGCCAAATCCTCGCCATCCCACCCTAACTTCATTGCAGGGTCTCCAGCAACTACTAAATAGGTTGATCCAGCATTTTAAGGTTGTGCTCAATAAAACTTACCATAAGCCTTAGTAACATTCTTATTTGTGATGTGTATTCTAAAACCAAAATACAATACAGATTCACTTATTTCCTAATACATTTTCAAAACATTTCTCACTTCCCACTCACTCTTCAACCATAATAATCCTCTCCAAAATAGCTCTCAATAATGTTGCCAATTACCACAATGTAGTTGAATCCAATGACATTTCTCAGTCCTCACGTTATGTAACCTTCCAGCAGCTTTGAACATTAACTTTCTCTCCTTTCTCAAAACTTTCAATTATTTTACCTTCTAGGACAGTATGCTCTCCTGGATCCTTCCTCTTGCCTCTTCCCACTACCAACCTATACTCTTCTACCTGGCCAATCAGAATTGAAGCTCAAGATTCCATCTAACTCTCTCTCCTCTTCTTCATCTGCTCTCCCCAGGCCTAGCCAATTTCATCTATATCCAAACCATCAATTACTCTGTATAAACAGATGATTCCAATCAGGTTTCTCCTCCAAAGTCCGGACCAGTATATCCAATTGCCTGCTACTATCCCTCCTCATATGACTCAAAAGCATCTCAAAATCAAAATAGCAAAACCAAAGTCATTCCTCTCCTCCCTACCCCTCCAAATGTGATCCTTTTTCAATGTTCCAATCTCGATAAATGACAACATCTCCCTTCAGTTGTGCAAACCAGAAGTCCAGAAGTTATTCTTGACAGTTCCTTCTCCTTTGTGCCTCATTTCCAATCCATGACCAGGCTGTACTGGTTTTAACTACTAATTACATCACAAATATATCCACATCTCTACTACAACCTGCCTTCATCTCTCACCTTACTACTAAGTGGAAAACAACCTTAGTCTATTGACTCTTGGAGGGCAGAGATGGATCTCTGAGTTTTACTCACAATAAAAACCTCAGAGCCTACTATAGTACCATATAATTATTTAATAAATTAATGAATAACATACTTAAGAATTGGGAGATGAAGGCAAGAGGATCACTTGAGGCCTGAAGCTGGAGAACAGTCTTGGCAACACAGTGAGACCCTATCTCTACACAAAAGTTTTAAAAACTAGAGGACATGGAGGCATGTAGCTACTCGGGAGGCTGAAGTGGGAGGATCCCTTGTGCCCAGGAGTTCAAGGCTGCAGTGAGCTATGATCGTACCACCACACTCCAGCCTGGGTAGAAGAATGAAATCCTTTCTCTAAAAAATAATAATGATGATTTATTTTACTTAAATTATATATTATCTAATAATGTCAGAGAACAATAAATTCTACATATAAGAAGAATTTCCAGATAATTTAAACTCAATTTCTTTTTCTGCTCCTTTTTATTTCAGTCTGGATAACAATCTTCCTTGAATATACTTTAAAAAAAAAAAAAGATAAAATCAAACTGTCAGCTGGGTGCAGTAGCTTACACCTGTAATCCCAGCACTTTGGGAGGCCGAGGTGGGCGGATCACCTGAGGTCAGGAGTTCGAGACCAGCCTGGCCAAAATGGTGAAACCCCATCTCTACTAAAAATACAAAAATTAGCCGGGCATGGTGGCAGGAGCCTGTAATCCCAGCTACTCGGGAGGCTGAGGCAGGAGAATTGCTTGAACTCAGGAGGCGAAGGTTGCAGTGAGCCAAGATCGCACCATTGCACTCCAGCCTGGGGGACAAGAGCAAGACTTCATCTCAAAAAAAAAAAAAAAAATCAAACTGTCATTATGATTAGATGATATTTAGAGAACTCCAAATAAGTGTCAATTTATTACAATTGACAAGATAGTTTAACAAATTGCTGGTTATATTATTAATCATATATGAAAAATCAATTGCTTTTACACTCCAACAAACAATTTGAAAACAATTAAAAAATATATTTCCACAGCAGCAAAAAATATACTTAAAACTCAAGTTAGAAAAAGTTGTGCAAGAGACATCATGGCTTCAGCAGTTATCCTTCCAATGGTCACAGTTCCCAACTGGAATGGTATAACTGGGTAACAAGCCTCTCAGACCTTCTCAGTTGTCTTCTATTGAAGATTTTTATCTTAATTGGCTTCCCAGGTGGAATTCTAATGTCTGGGGTAAATCAGTGGAGACTGACATTCCAGGATTGTTGGAAGAGGCAATAAATCCATCTAAATCTGTACAGAATTGACGCCCCAGAAGCCTCCCCACTCTTCAGACAGTATTTTGTTTTCCTACTTCAGCTTCCTAGATCTTAACCAAATAACACAAAAACTTTACTTTTTAGTCTGTTTACTATATTTACAAAAGCAACAAAATAAGGTCCCTGAAATAGAAGAAGTTGCATGGGCATCTTCCATTGGCCCAATTCCTGATCACACTTGTAACCATCCCAGTCAGATAACTGAGGAAACCAGATGCAGCCTGGGGCTGGGGCCCGACGCCCCCAGCTGTGAAGGATCGAGGATGTCTCTGAGGGGGGCTGGTTCGTGCCTGCATGTCTGATTGCACGGGTGCCGAGGGTGTCAGGCTGGGAGTCCAGCACGCTCCAGCCTATGAGAGCCCCTGCAGATTTTTTGACTGGAAATTGACATTCATTTATTTATTCATTTAGCAGGGAGGAGCTGGGGGAGCTGGCAGCTGAAGTCTGCGGTGGCAGGCCAAGGTTGGGTGGTTCCCACAGCCCGAAATCCTGCCCTGGGCTGGCTGCAGGCAGGTACAGTTAGACCCCTACCTGCACACGAGAGCAACGGTTCCTCCACAGGAAATAAGTGAACCAATAAATGTGTCAACCCCTTGAATACTTTATTCATAAGACAGTCCCTCAGCCCCTTGCCCAAAGCCTTTTTTTCCCTCATTTACATCCAATTCTAATAATTCAGGTGCTTGTTTTCCCAATTTATAACAGACTAACAATTTAGAAAAGAATTTGGGAATGCAGTGAGTGTTCAAGGGGGAAAGACACAGGCAATCACAGTTTGATTTCAAGGAAAGACACACACGAAAAACAACAGCAAGGGAGGAGACCAGGGAAGGGGACTGCACCACCCCTCGGATGGTCAGATCCAGAGTCCTGCACAGAAAGATTTACTCTTGCAGTTCCCAACATTTTGGGACTGGTTTGGGGGCAGGATAGAGAGGAGATGGTTTTGGGATGAAACTGTTCCACCTCAGATCATCAGGCATTAGATTCTCATAAGAAGTGCCCAACCTAGATCCCTGGCAGACGCAGTTCACAATAGACTTCGCACTCCTACGAGAATCTAACGCTGCAGCTGATCTGACAGGAGGCAGAGCTCAGGTGGTCATGCTCACTCATGGCAGCTCACCTCCTGCCCTGCAGCCCGGTTCCTAAAAGGTACCCTGGTTTACTCCCTCTGCTTCTCTTTGGAAGCCCTCTAGCAGCAGGGACCTTTCTAAATCCCTAAAAGCCTGCAGTGGCCTACAGAATTTTCCAGCCCAGCTTCCGAAGGAGGCCCAGAGCCGCCATGGTTGCTGTGGTGGTTTTGCCTCAGCTCACGTTCAGGGCTCACTGATGAGGGGCTGGAGATTTTGACCAAGCTCCATTCCCCCCACTTCAGCAACCCCTCACACAGCGGGAGACAGCTGGCCTTGGAGACTGAAAGGGAAACGCACGGTTCCAGGCCTCATGGCCATCTTGGGATCATTCCCACCCACACCCTGAAGGGCCACTGGAAATGTGGAGTCACTCTTTTTCGTTCCTGTCTTTTTAAACAGAGGTTATTGAACATCACACTTTGTCATCGTTGACTCATTTTACTGTTGTTGTCTCAAATTAATCACTGAAGATATCAAATATTAGCCTGAAATGGTAGGATGACATTGGATAGGGTCATTTGCCTTTCCACTGAATAGTCCCACCCTGCTGTGCAGTTGGTTTGTTTTAATATTTTAAATGTTTTTCCTGTCTGTCTTTCCTTAAAATCAAACTGTCACTTTTCATAATTGCCAGTGTCTTTCCCCCTTCATCACTCACTGCATTCCCAAATTCTTTTCTAAATTGTGACTCTTAATCTGCTATAAATTGGGGAAACAAGCACCTGAATTATTAGAATTGGCTGTAAATGAGGGAAAAAAGGCTTTGAGCGAGGGGCTGAGGGACCCTCTTATAAATACTCAAGAGGTTGACGCGTTTATTGGTTTACTTATTTCCTGCTTCTCAACTTCCTCACTGTTCCAGCAGCTTGCACTTCTGGCCCCACCAATCAATTCTCCACAAAGCAGCCAGAGCAATCTTTTAAAAATGCAAAATCGACTCTGTCACACATACTCTCTTCATCCTTCCCCTCTTAGAACCCTTCAGTGGCTTCTCATTGCCATTGGGATGAAGTCTAGCCTCCTTGACAGACCTCCAAAGACCTGCCAGATCTCGCCTCTACCGTCTTCCTCCCATTTCTGGGACCTTGTACAAGCCACCCTTACCCCACCACATTGCCCCAGCTCATTGGGTTTCATCTTAATTCCTTTCTCAGTAACATTTCCCTGGCCCCTGAACAGTCAGTCATGTGTCCAACACTGGTCCACAGCCTCATATACTTCCCCATCCAAACATTTAGCCCAAATTATAACTGCGTAATTGCATGATAGAGTTCTAGCTCTACCATTTACTAGTTTAATTGCCTTGGGAAAATTACTTACCCTCTTTAAGCCTCAGTTTCCTCATCTGTAAAATGGAGATAATTATTTCACCTACTTCCTAACCTTGTGGCAAAGAATAAGATGCAAGTCAAACACTCAGGAAAACAAATGTGGTGGCTATTTTTTGGTTATCTGTCTCCCTCACTAGAATATAAGTTCTTTGAGGCCAGAGACCTGTGTGCAGCGCCAGCACAGAATCTGGAACATAGCTATTCAATTATATGTTGAATACTTGCTGAATGAATGTCAATTTCCTGTCAAAAGATCTGCAGGAGCTCTCATTTCAACTTCAACAAATTCCCATTCTTCTGCACAGTGTTCTTCAACCTGCACCCACCACCAGCCTTCTCAACTTCTCTCCTGCTACCCCTTAATAGCACATCTAATGAAATTCTCTCCACCTCATCTCCCTTCATCAAATCCTGGGTCCTCCCTTCTCCAAGAAGCTTTCCTGGGCCCACTGGTCAGGCCTTCTCGACACTCCTACTTAACAGCTCTCACTTCGTTCTTAACTTTCCTCAGTTCCTTTCTGGCTTCACCTCTCCTCCAGCTCAGATGGTGCAGCTCCAAGGCAAGCTCTGCTCTGCTTCTCCTTTTGTACCCCCTCCCCACCCCCCACCTCCTCATCAGACTCAGGCCACACCCAGCCAGGGTCCCTCTGCCTCCTGCTCTTTCCAAAGAGCCACGGCTTTTGGTAATGTTCTCTCCAGAATTACATCCTCACAGTGTTTACCTCTGAGTTCTGAAGCTTCACCACACCTCACTTAAGGTATTGACATTTCAATTCATGATAAATTATTCAGCAGCTCATTTTCAGCCAAATTCGTCTTTTCTTCAGGCCCCGTTCTCCTCCAGCCACCATCTCAGGGCAGCCTTTAAGTCTAATGATGTGTTTACAATTCACGCTCTGCCAGATATTAAAGCAACGCAATGCACTTGGGGATGATAAAGCGTTACTTGGAATTGTCAGCAGAGGGACAGGCCCAAGAAGAGTTCCAGTCTGTTTTTATACAGAACAAAGATCACTGTCTCCACTACAAAGGATCCATGTGCAGATGGTGGCAGAGTGATTCCGGTTCAAAGGCAGGGCTTTTGCTGGAACTTTCCAAGCCTCGCTAAAGAGCAGCCTGACAGCTGATCAGCCAGCCCTGGTTCCAGTCAGCCCTAGACAGAATGAAAGGCATGAGGATTTTCAGCCTCCATGATGGCATCAGGTTGTCTGTTGAAGAAAAAAAAAGAAAAAAAAATGGAACCAGAAATATTTTGTGATTGGGGCATCTGAGAAAGTGAGCAAACAAGAAGCAGCAGAGAATGCTTACCCTTCGCATTGACACTTTTAGATGGTACCACCTCATCCTCCTCACGAGTCCCTGTCCCTGCCCTTTATGGCTAATGATCTTGCAGCCCCGCACAAGCTCCTCTCCCTTCTTCGTGTTCCTGCTTAGAGTACTTCAGCTCCTCTCCTCCTCTACATTAACCCTGCACTTCCCAGGCCCCCAGTGGAGAACCCATTTCTACCACAGCCTCCTAAACTGCCTGTGTCAGATCAGAGGCCCTCCTGACATGACCGTCAATTCAGGGCCATCAGACACATTAAGGTGTGATTTACATAGTCAGTAATGGGGGTAAGAAGAGTTAGGGGATTCCACTATTGAGAGTCATAGGAAGGGAAGGAGGGTCCTCTTTGTCTTAGATGTTACTGACATCTATAACTTCACTTTCTTCAAGTATTTTTGATCAATTAAGCTCTGCTTTAAGGTTTATTCTGACTACCCTCAAGAGATTGATCCTGAGCAGACCAGAGTGGAGGGGGTGTACATACACAATAGGGCAAGTGACAGGACTTCCTTGGATCTCATCAAAACTGAGATGGTGCTCCTGGAGGCACCACAGAAGGAATTACAAACAGTCAAAACAATAACAAAACAAGGAAGGCAGCAGTGCAGTGGCCAGAAAAAACAAAAATTAAGCGAGTCAGCATGATGGCCACTTTTGCTCTGCCACCAAATCCTGTCTTTCTGTCTTTGTTCATCTTTCACTGAACACAGAAATAATACAAAGCCTGATGGACAGGACACTGTCCCAGAGACATTTGCTATCTCCTTCCTACCCACACTCTCCTCTTAGAGAAACTGTCAGCCCTGGCAGGGGCAGCGCTATGCATTTTGCCACCTGCTTCTCCCACCACTCTGAGTCTCGATCCTGGCGAAGCTGATTGGACAGGAAATGGAAGCCTCTCAGCCAGAAGCTAGCCCAGGAATTTGTGACTGAGACACAAATGACTAAATCTGTTAGCAAT
Organism: Gorilla gorilla gorilla; assembly: GCF_029281585.2. Classification (NCBI taxonomy): domain Eukaryota; kingdom Metazoa; phylum Chordata; class Mammalia; order Primates; family Hominidae; genus Gorilla; species Gorilla gorilla. Next base: position 18,054,145 of record NC_073233.2, read on the forward strand.
GGGGAGGAAAGAAAAACAGTGGTACAGAGCAGGGAGGTAAGACCACCATTTTAGGGCAGCCATGGTGGACTATATGCAAGTAGATGGGTAAACAGAGACGCCAAGAAACCAGTTGAAGAGAGAAGAAAAAAGGAGAAATGCTGAGGGAAGGCAGAAACAGAAAGCCATGTGAAAGAAAGAAAGAGAGACACATAGAGAGACAGAGAGTTCTCTACAGTCCTACAGTTGCATTTCATGAGATTCCCCTACCACAGTTAAGTTCCAGTGAATGGGCATCCTTGCCATCAGAAGATCCCTGACTTACATAGACTTTGAATCCCTACTTCCATGTTACTCACAAGCTCACTAAAGACATAATTCACCTTGCAATGCGAGGTGAAATCACTAACTAATGAGCAGCTACTAAGTGCCAGAGTGGTGGCAAGCTATGGATCAGAACACACCAGTTCTAAACACGCTTGGTGCTGCTGTCCTTGCAATAGTGAGTTCTCATGAGATCCATTTGTTTAAAAGCATGTGGCACTTCTCCCCCACTCTCTCTCTTGCTCCCACTCTTGCCATGTGATGTGCCTGCTCCCACTTTGCCTTCTGCCATGAGTAAAAACTCCCTGAGGCCTCTCCAGAAGCTGAGCAGACATCAGCACCACATTTGCACAGCCTGCTGAATTGTCAGTCAATTAAACCTCTTTTCTTTATAAATTAACCAGTCTCAGGTATTTTCTTACAGCAACGCAAGAACTGCCTAACACAAAGGCCCTGTAACTAGAAAGTAGCAGAACCTGGGTGGGAACTTGGTGAGGCTGACTGCAAAGCCACATTCCTTCCAGTGCCTGTACTGCCCCTCCAGGGACATATAGAGATGTGTGTGTGTGTGTGTGTGTATGTGTTCACAATGAATGACAAAGAATGGAGCACGAGTGCAGAAACGCTACATATGGTGCTATATATGGGATAGACCTGCCCAATAAATTGTCTTGCTCTGAATGCCCATTGATAAACTCTAGAAGAAGAGAAACTTAGGAGTCAGTCTAGAAATTATTTTCTTTCATCAAGACCCACCCCTCAACACACACATACTAATAGTCTCAAAGTCCTGTGGCTCTTTAGTCATCCCTAGCACTAAGTCCAGGTCTGACCATTTCTTCTTTTCACCATGTGCTATTTGTCTTCGGCTTCCTGGCACCTAACACTGTGCTTTGAGCAGAGTGGGTGATTGCTAATGTTTGTTGAAACCAATGGAACTGCTTAATCCTGTGGGATAAATGCTCCCTGTACAATGCCCTTGCCTTGAATGAAAACAGTTGATGCCCTCCTTACTTGTGATCTCAACATGAACATTTCCCCCAGGTCCCTGCAAAGTTGGTGATTGCTGCTTGGTTTCTTCACTCCATTAGGAGCACCACGCTTCATCATCAGTTGCTGTTCTCTTCAGAAACTCTTTATGTTGCCCAGCATCCTTTGGGTAATCAGAACAAATATAATGTCTTTACTGCATCTATTTGTCACTTGGAATGCATGGGGAGCCTTCACGGAAAATTTCCTCAGGTTCACATTTCCCTTCAGAACCAGTCTGTTCTTCATCTACATTTAACTCTTGAGTCACCACTCTCTCTCTCTCTCTCTCTGTCTCTCTCTCTCTCTCTCTCTCACACACACACACACACACACACATGACATTCAGAGCAAAAATGGGAGGAGCCTTGGACTGAGAGCAAAGAAAACCTCCATTCTGGCCTAGGTTTTGATATTATCTTACCTTAAGTAAGTAAATTGACCTCAGTTTTCTTCATTTATGAAATAAGGGAGCTAATTTAGTAGTTTCCAAATCAGTTTTCATGGAGCCTAAGAGTTCCTTGCAGGTACCTAGGGATAACACTGGGCATGAGTGAAAGCTCACACACACACACACACACACACAATGCTAGTCAACAGTGGTGTTCACTAAATATTTTCAGTAGGAAATAGCTTCTGGGCTTATGGTAGGATTGCGCTTCTTGGCCTCTTTGTGGTTATGTAGGGCCATGTGACTGATGTTGACCAGGGCAACCTGGGTAGAAGTACTCTGTGTCACTTTTAAACTGGAGCATTTAATTGCCAATGCAACATTTGTCAGAGTTGTACTTTTCTTTCATCATGGTAACCATCAGTGATAAAAATGGGAGCTGCTCCATCAGCTTGGGACCTGAAGCAGGGAACTGTAGAGTTGACCGAGTCCATCCATGATAGACATATAGCATGAACTGGAAAAGTCTTTGTTGTTATAACAGCTGACAAAATGTTTGGATTGTTTGTTACTGCACATAACCTGGCCTATCCTAATTAACATATTCTCTCTGTCTCTCTCTCATTCTCCCCAACCACAGCAACTCTGTATTTGTTTTACATGTTAGCTTTCTGCATAAGATTTTGTTTGATAGAAGAGTCCAAGAGCTTAAAAGAATTTGAAACTCTCAATCAATGTGATTTTTGAGGCCCCTTCTAGTCAGAAATCTATGGTTCTATACAGATCCTTCCAGCACTCCAGCTATCTTCCCTATCATCTTTACGTATTTTGACTTTATTTCCTCTCCATAAGCTTCTGTTAATTTGATAATTATCTCTCACAGAGATTTACTTTCACGTACAATTTTATATCAATTTTTGGATCTCAAAATGATGACCCACTTTTTCTTTGCCACATGTACTTTCACTTATCACAACCATCAGAATAGACTTACCTGCCAAAGTTGACGGCTCCACTCTGACAAGGTAGAGACTTTTTGTGAGCTGTCCCCATACTGTCTCCGTTTCCCTGAGATGCAAATGAAAATATGTGCCTTTACTTTAGAATTATAGCTAGTCTGAGTGTTTTAGTCAACTAGTATCCCCCACTGGGCCTACTCAGAAGTCTATGTAAGAAAGATTTCTAATAAACTTACTGATTTTTTAATATAGTGAATACACACAATATCAATGTTTCTTTAATAGTCTGGTAGCTTCTGAAATGTCCCTTTTTCAAGAACCACCTAGACCAGAGGGGTTGCTATGGATAGCTTAAATAAGATACCAACTGAAACCTGGGAGATAAATTAAATCAACAGTTATCAAATTTTCTGGTATCTAATAATCAATCTAATAATCTCCCCCTACAGCCCCCACCAAGTTTCTAATTCATTTGATCTGAGGTGATGGCCTGGAATCTATACTTTTAATAAGGGACTCTGATGGAGATGGTCACAGAACCACAATTTGAGAAATGTTTAGGCTTGATCTTTCAGCTGTTTTTAACCATAGGAGTCTGTGGTTAATTTCAAATTCCAGTGTATACAAGAGATTCAAAACATTCAGCTAAAAGTACCGCAGGAAAACCACTGGTCATTTCTAAATATTTCTTCCTTGGTAGTGGAACCAAGGCACGGGAATGAAGGAGCTGAGATTTCACCCAGTAAGTAAGGGATCTACAGGAGATGAGGGGGAGGTCTCTTATCTAATGGTACCAGTGATGCCAAATCAGAGCCCAGAGCTGGTAAGTTGCTATGGTGGGAGAACCAAGATGAGGAAGACAGCCAAAGCAGGTTCTGAAAGTGAAGCATAAAGACAGGAAGACGAGGAGGTGAACATAAGAGTGGCAGATGCAGGCAGTTTCTGGAGGAGAGCACTCAGTGAGTCCTAGAGACAGGCACAATGGCTTAGATGTAGAAAACTAAGGCAAGCCAATAGGAACAAGCCCGCTCGAGTAATTCACTCCCTGGGGTAAAGAAAAGGAGTTTCTGGGGACCAGATCTCATGAAAATTGGCCTGGGTTTTTAACCCAAAGTGACCAGGAGTGGGAGGAGCTGAAAGATAAGTATAATCCATCACTCAGGGAAGAACCAAGAGTTAGGCCAAATAAATCTGGTGGATAAGTTAAAGTATTAACTTGATGGAGCTAGGAATAGGAGACAAGCTTTTAGAAGCTAAAAATTTGGGCAGCTGGTAGAAACCAGATTGGGGTAGAGAGTACAACACCAGAGCGGGAGTGAAGAGAGAGGTCAAAGGCAATTGCCCTGTTGCTGCTATGAGGCTGGCCTCTCGTTTTGGCCCCACGTGGTGTAGAGTGGGTTGGCCTGGTTTGAAGACAAATAAGCCAGGCAGTGACCTGTCCCCACGGATCACAAAAAGCATGGGGCCCTTGTACCCAAGGCCTCTTTTCACAGCCAGAACTTGGCTGAGGTCTATTCATCCAGCTTGGCAATGAAACAGGCTGAGCTATCAGCTGCCAAGCTCAGCATTGAGGAGTTGGAGTAGATGGTCGGGATTACTTGGGGCATGCAATTTGCCAGGCTCATGTTTGGCAAACAAACACAGCCTAATAGAAAGACAAAAGGTTTGAGAACAAAGAAGGTCTGCATTCTCTCCTTCCTCATCTTCTTTTTCCTTCCCTTATAGGATGCCTTTGCTGAAACAATGGGCCATGGCCCAGTAATTCCACTGAGGCTGTGTTCATTGTTTCTCATCACAAATTTGGGCACATCCTTCCCCAATTAAAAATTCTTTGTGCTAAAGGAGAAAATAATTTAGGGCTCATTACAGTTTTGTTTTCAAAGCAGTTAATAGAATATGGTAGATAATGGAGGGAGAAGGCAGAATTGGGCTGGAAAACTGGAAAATTGACTCCAGTCCCAGTTCTGACATTCCCAGTTCAGCCATGTGATTTTAGGCAAATCACTTCATCTCTTTAGGCTTTTGTTTCCTTGTTTGTGAAAGGAAGGCTATTGAATCATGGTTTCTAAATGTCCTTCCAACTCAGACATTCTCTGACGTCCATGATTTGAAAAGCCTGGATTGCACTTCGTTCCTACCTAACAGGAAAGCTTAGAAAGATGGAGCTGCCTCACCTTGCACAAATAGGTGCTTAATTGTTGGATGAATGAATGGAAGGATCAGAGAATAAGCGACACCCAATGACACACATTCTGGGACATCTTCATGAAAGGGTTGCCAAACCAACATGAGAAAGACACCAAACAGGTAATGAACATGAAGCATAAAGTAAGTCAGGGAAATGGGGAGGTGGACACATGAGTGGTAGAAGTAGATCCACCTTTGACCTCCACAAGTGGGAGCTCCATTGATGCTAAGTCAATAGAATCATAATTACAGAGAATCAGAATTCAAATGAACCTGAAGACCACTGTCATGTCAAGCCAACCCATTTAACAGGTGGAGAAATAAGACTAGGAAAAGTGACTTGCCTGTGGTCCCAGAGCTAGCTCACAAAAGAGAGCTAGCAGCCAGCTCTTCTGCTTCTCTTCCCTGTGCTTTACCTCTGCACTGTGCTGCCTCACATTTAATGAAAGAGCAGCAAAAAAATGGAGCTGAAGCTTTAGGTAAGGGCCCAGAGTTGATAACCCAATGTGACTTTAATGGCAATACTGGAGAAAAAGACTTCCCAGAATGTTTCAAGAAAATACCTCTTATCCCAACCTATGTTCCTTCCTCCCATCCCTCAATTACAACTGAATAGGGACATAGAGCAGCAGGTTCTGCAAAATGCATACCCCATAAGAGAAGATGACCAGAAGTAAAGACAGAAAGAACTAATTTTAGTGGTATTCTGGGAATAATTCCAAACAGATTTTGTTTTATTGAGAACAGTCATGAGCAGTGGCAAAAGTTAGAGCCTCCTTCTCTCTCCAGAACTGCGAAAAACCCCCTTACCATCTGGCCAGTGGCTTTGTCAGCTGTCTTTCTCATGAGACATCCAACTCCCTAGACTTCAGGTTTTCCTTCTATGAAACAGAGAGGGACAGAGCCAGTAATATTCTAATGAGGTTCATATATAACCAAACACCAGATTCATCCACTCAAAACTGCCTTTATTACATTCTCCCTGCTTAAAAAAATCTCTTGTGACTCCCTGTGGCCACGTTCATTCTACTCAAGAAACTTTGCTTATTCAGTTTCCTTGCTATCTAAGTCCATTTTCTGTTGCTGTAACAGAATATCTAAGACTGGGTAATTTGTAAAGAAGAAAATATTATTTCTCACAGTTCTGGAGGCTGAGAAGTCCAAGGTTGAGGAGCTGCCTCTGGTTTGGTGAGTTCTGGTGAGGAACTCGTGCTGCATCACAACATGGCGAAAGGCATCACAGGACAAGAGGGGTGCACTAAGAGTCAAACCGGCTTTTGTAACAGACCCACTATCGTGATAACTAACCTACTCCTATGATAGCCCATCAATCCATTAGCCCATTAATCCATGCATGAATTGATCCAGTCATGAGAGCAGAGGCCTCATGACCCAGTCACCTCTTAGAGGCCCCACCTGATAATACTGTTACAATGGGGATTAAGTTTCAACGTAAGTCTCAGAGGGAACAAATATTTAAACTATAGCACTTGTCTAATATGAAGAGTTTCTTGATCACTCAGAAGAGGATGTTCCTTCTTGCTTTCTGCATTTGTGGTCTATAATACTCATTTGGCACCACGTACACGATACCTGGAATTACAATCTTATTGTTATTTCCAGATGAGATCACTTACTATCTGTGGTAGACAGAATAATGAGCCCTTGAAGATGCCTACATTATAATCCCTAGAACCTGAAAACATATTATGTTACATGGTGAGGGGGAATTACAGTAGCAGAGGGAATTAAGGTTGCTAGCCAGCTAACCTTATGATAGGGAGATTAACCTGGGTTATCCAGGAAAGCCCAATATAATCAAAAGAGCCCTTAAATGAAGAAGAGCTGGGGCAGAAGAGCCATAACTAAAAATATAGCATTGTCATAAGGACTCAACCAGGTATTGCTGGGTTTGAAGATGAAAGAGATCACCTTCTAGGAGGTCTCTAGAAGCTGGGAAGGGGAAGAAAACAGATTCTTCCCTACAGCCTCCAGAAAGAAAACAGCCCTGCCAACAAGTTGATTTTAGCCTAATGAGACTCTTCAAACTTCTGACCTCTAGAGCTATAAGATAATAAATTTGAGTTGTTCTAAGCTACTATATTTATGGCAATTTCTTACAGCAACAATAGGAAATTCATATGCTGCCTGTTATATTCTACACTTTTATGCTAAACTGTTGGACGTCATAGACTATAGTCAATATCTTTTTTTTCTAGCTACCAACTAGTACTGGACACAAATTAAGCAACCAGTGGATGTTTTTCTAAGCAAGTGAATAAATGAATGAATGAATGATTTGGAGTTAAAACAACTTGAATATTAGTCAGTCAATCAAATAATAGATAGACCCCAAAGTATAAAAATCTCTTGAAAGCAGACTCAGATATCTGGGTAAAATATGCTATTATTTCATGGGTATTTCTTATGTGGGTGATTTAAAAGTCTCATTATTGTTATTATTTTTCCAAAACCATATGATACTTTGGGAATAACTTTGGTCTTGAAGTCAGAAGACCTGGAACAAAGACCTTCTGTTGACACATATTAGCTGCATGACCTTGCATAAGCCATGTAATTTACCAGGCCTCAATCACACCATCTGTAAAAGAAAGATGTTGTCCACTATCTTGAGAACCCCCCAGGGTTGTGGTGAGGACAAATGAGACAATGCAGAAAAACAGGGCTGTGAAAACTGTCAAATGCTGCGCAAATGGGTGGAGCTGTCATTTGCCACACTCCTCTTTAGACTAATTTTTTAGATAACAGGGATTTTTATTAGTGCCTCTTCTATGCTCACTTTGTTACATGAGTCCTTGTTGGAGAAATGTAAGAAATAAAAGCTTGGAAGAGTTCATGGTTCAAATGAGAGACTAGGAGGGAATAAGACAATTCATTCAGTTTGTACTGTGGTCTATAAGCCCACCTGCACCTGGTTTGGCCCTAGGCACTGAGGGACCAGGTACTGCTGAGAATGGGCAATGAGCCTCCTGGGACAGATCACAGTTCAGTGAGTTGACACCCAGAATCCAAAGTTAACCAACTAAAGAGAAGGACCTTTCTTCTGGGGGAAGCTTTATCAGGTAGCTGGTTCCATTCCTGATACAGAGTGTCTTAGTTCATTTTCTGTTGCTATAACAGAATACCACAGACCGGATAATTTATGAAGAAAATGAACTTATTTGGCTTACAGTTCTGGAGACTGAGAAGTCCAAGAGCATGGCACCAGCATCTGGTGAGGGCCTTCTTGCTGCATCATAACATGGTGGAGGGCATCACATGGCAAGAGGGTAACAGCAAGATATCAAGAGAGAACTCATTTTTATAAGACACCCACCACCAAAACAACAAACCCACTGTTGTGACAGTGAGTCCACTCATGAGAGAAAAGCCCTCATTAATCTATTAATCTATTCTCAAGGGCATAGGGATTAAGTTACCAACACATGAACTTTTGGGAAACACATTCAAACCATAGGACGGAGCACTCATGGAGCAACTTCTACCGGCTAGAAAAGCATTGCAAGCTTTTTCTTTATTATCTGGGATCTCCACATACCCATGGCTCAATGGGGCTGGAATATGGAAGAAGCAGAGGACTTGAGCACACCCAGACACAATCCCTGGAAGATATACGGCCCTCAGAACTAATGCCTTTTATTTCCCAGGGAAAATTTTATTTCTTTGAGAAGTTAGGTCGTTTAGGCTGACAACAGGGGCTGCCTCAGGCAAAAAGCTGAGGATGGAGAAGTTGCTCTTGTATAACACCTTACTTCTCAAAGAAAAGTGCTCTAGATGCCCTCCCCATCCCCCATTTGCTTAAAGAGTCAAAAGCATTTATAATCCCATCACTCTACAAATAATCTCATTTAAGAAATAAAAACATATGACACAAAGCTCTTCATCTCCATTCCCATTAGCCTCCAATTCTCCTTACAACTCTTCCCAGCTTCAGAAATGTGGGATAAAGTCTCCTTCTAACTATTTAAATCTAATTTCTTACTTGTGCTTTTGATCCTACACTAATCCATAAATGCAAAAGGAGAAAAATGCTAGAGGCACAAAAAAGTGTTCATTATAGCAATATCAATAAAAATTATGTAACCTAGAATTCTGATTACAGATGGCAGTTTGCTAGCATGTGCTTATTGCTTCTTCATTCTGTGTTCCCACTAATATGATAAAAAGAATAATTTAAAACATACACAGACACATAGAGAATGAGAAAGGAGACATGGGCATATAACAGATTTCAACAAATTTTTAGAGGATTAAAAGTTGTTGGAGGAACAGTTACTGATTTGGCAAGATGGAAGACACCAGAGGAGGAACATGAAAAAGAACCAGTTTGCTCCATGTAACCCTGGAAAGGCTAAGCATGCAGATAAATCAGAACACCAGAATCAGAAAGTATTTTGTACTCAGCCCACTCACCTCTTCTCCAGGCAGGAGATCTGCATTTTCTTCTCTAGCAAAATTAACTGGAAAAACTCAGGGTTTTCAGAGGCAACAAAAGAGGTGACTTCAAGGAAAAGTCCAGTTTCCTTGAAGTGAAGCCATCAGTTGAAAAATACCACCACCTTCCCCCCAAACCCACACACATTTTTACACACACACACACACACACACACACACACATTTTAGCATCTTAAACATGAACAGACAACTAAGATTAAACAAATAATTGAGAAAAGCCCTAACATGAAAGGTTTTCATGTGAGAAATCAAAACAAACAGGAAATAAAGATCTTTATTTATCAGAGATAATGCAAGACAGAAGGAAATAGTTCCCCCTAATTATTATCCTTAGTTACATATGAAAAAATGCATATGTTAAGCAGCAGGAAACTAAGAAAGAAAAAACTCAGAGACTAAGAAAGAACTTTTGGAAATTGACATGCCTTAGAAACTTGAACTGGATGCCTGAAAAAGCAAGTCAAGAAAATCTGAAGGGAAAGAGAACAAAAAGACAAAAAGATGACCAATGGGAAGGGAAAAAATACATTTAAATAGAAGGTAAACCCAAGAACTCTATCATACAAATTATAATGGCTATAGAAAGAACAGAGAAAGTTGTGGAAATGGGACTAAAAGGAGGGTATTGTTATTTTCTCAAGACAAGTCTTCGTATTGAAAGGACACACAGGATATCCAGCACAAAAGTGAAAAAAGAGCCACATTAAACGTTCATGAATATTAAATGTCAGAAAACAAAGGATCAAGAAAGGATTATAAGATATTCTAAAATGAAAAAATAAAAAGTTACAAAGATGGAATAAGAATTAAAATGACTTCAGGCTTTTTCTTAGTAACACTGGATGATAGAAGCTTATGGACCAAGGTCTTCAAAATTCTAATAGAAAACTTTTTTAACTTAAAATTTTACACATCATCAAACTATCTATCAGGTTTAACAGAAGAACTAAAATGTTTGAGGCATTTCAAATTTGAGGAATGACTCAAAAAAATTACCTCCATTTGTTAGGAAGCTATTTGAAGATACACTCCAGCAAAAAGAGAGAGTAAATCAAGAAAGATGAAGGCATGGGAAAGAGGAGGCAACGGACACAACTTAGGAAAGTTGTGTTGGGAGATTCCAGGGTAACAAATGTGTAGCTTTCCAGCATCACAGAAGACCCCAGGAGGGCCACCTCTAATAAAAAGAAAGAGATGGGGTCTCAATAGAATCTCTTTAAAAGTAAAGTATTTGGAAAATATTAAGAACACATGAATGGCAAAGTATGCATTTTTTTAATTAAGCAATTATAAATCCCAAGAATAATAAAAAACAGAATGAGAAATAAAATGAAATCATAGTATTTTATTAGGCTCTGAAATAAATAATATTTGCACAGTCATAATGATATACAGCTGATTATTTATCATGTAAAAATGGTGGTACAATTACACTAGGAAGGTGAAGGATGGAAAATTGGAAAGTGGTGTAAAAGAGCTAAATCCTTTTCTAACATAAAAGGAAATCAATAGATAATGTCAAAAACAAATAAATAGAATTTATCAGTAGAGGCATATGACAGTTGACCCTTGAACAACACAGGTTTAAACCATGTGGGTCCATTTATACATGGATTTTTTTCAATAAAACTTACACCAATGTGCCTGCCTCTCCTGCCTCCCCTTCTACCTCCTTCATCTCTTCTGCCTCTGCCACCTCTGAGACAGCAAGACCAACCCCTCCTCTTCTTGTTCCGCCTCAGCCTACTCAACATGAAGACAACAAACATGAAGACCCGTATGATTATCAACTTCCACTTAATGAATAGGAAATATGTTTCTCTTCCTTATGATTCTCATAACATTTTCTTTTCTCTAGCTTACTTTATTGTAAGAATACAGGATACAATACATATAACATTCAAAATATGTGTTAATTGACTGTTTATGTGTCTGGTAAAGTTTCCAATCAACAGTAAGCTATTAGTTAAGTTTGGGGAGAGTCAGAAGCTATACACAGATTTGTGACTCCACAGGGGGTCAGCACCCCTAACCTCCATGTTGTCTGAAGATCATCTGTATTCGAAAATTTGGAATTAGCTACAAAAAAAAGCTAATTAATTAACAAGGGGTTATTTCTACATAGTGGGGCTGAGGTGGAAAGGCCTGGAGTAAGGGAATGTTTTTTATTTTATCTTAAATCTCTTGGATATATTTAATGTTTCAAATTATACACATATATTATTTACTGGTGAAGTATATTTAATTAAAAATGATTATATAGAAAATTCACTTCCAGATATGATTCAGTCACAGGGATTGAATTTACCACCTAACTTTGAACACTATAACTTTGAACACTATAAAACCAGAAAAAAACATATGAAATAGCAATTTTCAGACATTGGACAAAAGGCAGCACAAGACCATGACCTCTGTGAGAAGAGAAACAAATATGCTGAGCCCCACAATTGCCCTAGCACACTGCCAAAGGCTGCTTCCAGGCTGCATGCAAAGACAAGGATCCCAAACAGAGCCTGGTGGCCTTGATTAGTGGAGAAGACAAAAATCAGAGTTCAGAAAGGCCACTTTGTCCAGAATTTGTCGGAGACAGTATCAGAGAGAAGGAAGTTGCTTAGACAGTTTTCCAGAGATCTGCAGTGAAGGTCCCTTCTGTCTTTGGCTGGGTACTAAACTGCACACGCATAAGATGAAACTGCCTGATGCTGGTGAAAGAGCCACCAGAAAGCAGTAGGCTAACAACTCTCAAAGCTCACCCAGGGCTGAGAGTAGTTCATGTTGCTACCAGCCATAGTAGAAAGACCTCAAAATGCAAAAGACATCAGCTAGAGTCTTCAGAAGGCTATTGCCTAAATTAACCCTATTCCAAAGGCTGCCCTGAATCTACCTTAACAGAGCTTAACATCAGATCTGAAAAGGATCTACTTCCAAGGAATATAACCGCATGCCAGAAAAAAGTAAGCCCAACATCATTTTTTAAAAATACAATGAAATCCTATACTCGATGTAGAAGCCACAATGTCTGTCATTCAATCAAAAATCACCAGATGTGAAGAGAAGTATGATAATATGGCCCATTACCAGAGAAAAATCAATGCCAATAAACCAAAGAATGACTGAGATGATAGAAATAGCGAGCAAGGATATTAAAATGGCTATTCCAAACTGCTTTATATGTTAAGGAAGGTAGAAGAAAACATGACCATGACAGAGAGAGAACTAACAAATATATAAAAGATCCAACTGAAACTTCCAAATATAAAAAATATTTAATTTTTAAAAAATATCATTGGGTGAGACTGAGAATAGATTAGACAATGCAGAAGAAAAAGACATAGCAATAGAAACTATCCACACTGAAGCACAGAGAGTAAAAATATTGGGAAAAAATGAGCAGTGTCTCTGTGACCTTTGGAGCCATTTCTATCCATTCTGTTGTGGTTTAACAATGTGTAATTGGCATTCTGGAAAAGGAAGGGGGATAGAAAAATATTTAAAGAAATAATGGTGAAAAACTTTCCAAATTTTATAACTATAAATTATAAGCATGTGTAAAATGACATCAAGGAGAATAAACTTTAAAAAATTCAACAGGCCACTTTATATCTTTATAATCATATTGCTATAAATGCTGATAAAAAATTCTTACAAATAGAGAAAAAAGACACATTATGTACACAGAAACAAATATATGAATGAAACGAGATTTCATGTCAGAAAGTGTACAAACCAGAAGACAATAAAACTCAAATAAATTTTTATGCCCATCAAAATACATTTCAAAAACGAAAGATTAAATAGATACTTTCTCTGACAAACAACATCTGAAAAAAATGTGTTACCAGCAGAGCTATAAGAAATTGTAAAGAAAATTCTTCAGGCAGAAGGAACATGATACCAAATAGAAATTTGCGTCTAAATTTGGAATCAAGAGTGCCATTAATGAGAAATATGTGGGTTAATATAAAAACACTTTTTCATCATTGAATCTCTTCAAAACAAAATTGGCTATTTAAAACAAAAATAATACTAGCATGTCATGGGATTTATATCATATATAGCAGTAAAATGTGACAATAGTATAAAATATGGGAGAAGGTTCTTGTACTGTACATGAAGTGGTATAATATTATTTGAAGGCAGACTGTGATAAGTTAATGATATATATTATAAACTTTAGTGCAATTAATAGCAAAATAGAGGTATAGCTAATAAACTGACAAAAAAATCAAATGGAATCATGAAAATAATGTAAGAAAAGCAAAAAAGAAGGAATAAAAAATAGGTAGGAAATAGGAAAATAAATAACACAGTAGATTTAAACCCAGTCATATCAATAATTACATTAAATGTAAATTATTTAAACACCGCAAATAAAGCAGAGATTGTCAGATTGAATAAAATGGCAAGATGTATTAGGCAGGCCTCTTTGGTTGTAGGTAACAGAAACCTTATTCAAACATTGATACTCACACAGTTGAGAAGTCCAGTTCCGAGAAAGTACAAGCATTCAACCAATGTAATTATATCCTTTCTCTATCTCTTGAGTCTGCTTTTATTTGCTTGTTGGCTTCATTCTCCCAGGATAAAGAAGGCTTCTCCAGGTGCTGAAGACAATGGCCACAAATCGGTGTGGTTTATACTATTATTACAGCTCCCAACCTCAGGTAAGAGAAAGAACCTTTCATTAATAAGAAGGTTATCTCAAAATTTAGAGAAGAATCTGTTTGTCCCACTTGCTCACCTTTCATCCAATCATGACCTTCGTGGATGGAGTAATCTAGCCAGCCTGTGGTCAGGGAAACTGGACACCATGATGAACACTCTGGACATGGTGAACACCAAAGGTAAAATGCAATACATTGCAAGTCAAAAACAGAAGGGATGTTTGATTGGCAAATGCAACAGATGCTCAACACACCTCCCCTCTGTTCTATTACCTCACCAAGTTTCCATCCCAACTCTCCTCTTCTCCTCTTTGTTAAACACCATCCAAAGCATGGATGCAACAGGACTGTCTCTACTTCAACATCAGGCATGCATCTCCTTCAATTCGTTGTAAGTATATGTTGTAAAATAAATGTTCCATAGAGCCTTCCCTATCTACAGTTTCACATACATATCCCCTTCTAACCAACCTCCACCCAAAGAAATGTGCACACACACAGCTAGGGATGAATTGAAGTAGTGATGACCACCTGACCCAAAAGTAGCCAGTGTCAGTTGAACAGAAATCTGATTTTGTGTGACCTTGCACCAAGAGATGAGCAGGGCTGAACAGATTCTATCCTAAGAACTTGATTTAAGACATGAGATTGCCAACAGTTGGTGGTGAGAAGGTCCTGTATATTGAAAGTAATGATAGCCATTTTCAAGTTGATGAGTAAAGGGAGGAAGCTGTTCTTCAGAAAAAGGAAAGTGGAGCTGGCAATAAGTAGAGGGGAGAGACGAGCCTGTGGCCCAGGAGAGGGAAATAGAGGTAGTAGCCAGCTGCTTCTGTTTCTCTCATCTCCCCTGGTGTTCAGCTGCCCTGATTTCTTGTCCTTTCATTCTGTGAGAGCTCTATATCCTTGCAATAAGCACACTTCTTTACTTGAGTAACTTCGAATGACTTCTGTTTTGTTGCAACCAAAGGAGCCATAACTTGAACAATTGCGAATGTCTTCTTAATTGTCTCTCAATATTGCACAGTAACTTCTTTAAGGGTAAGCAGTGTGTTTTATTTCATCTGTGTAACCCAGCTCATGGTAACATGACTGAATTATACAAATGTTGATAGAGATAATAATGAATTAATTAATCTGGTTACTTATACCTCTACCACTACCAAAATAGCAAATAGTTTGTTTTGCCTCCTCTACATTAATTCCTTTGTGAAATGGCTTTTTCTCTACTCACTGTGGCTCTGATGCGATTACGAATCCCAGGCTTCCACCCCCAGCCCAATGAAATAG
Source organism: Gorilla gorilla gorilla (assembly GCF_029281585.2). Taxonomy (NCBI): domain Eukaryota; kingdom Metazoa; phylum Chordata; class Mammalia; order Primates; family Hominidae; genus Gorilla; species Gorilla gorilla. The sequence goes on from NC_073233.2 coordinate 18,069,444, forward strand.
GAATACAACCCACAATACAGGTCAGTCTCTCCCATGCAGGAATTTTTAATATAAGTCATTAGATAGTAGCTCCTTAAAAAAAGGTTGATAAGTTTCTGCAGCTGAGATCCTTGGAGCTCCCCTGGTTTCTAGCCTTCCAGGGGTCTGATTTCCAGCTCTTTCTTCAGTCCTAGGATTGTTGACTATCCTTTCAATAAATCTCCATTTCTTGTTTAAGTACTCATAGTCAATTTCTATTACTTCTAGACTTAGAATTCTCTCTGATGTAACTTGGTTCCCAGGGAGGCCAGTTTCTCCCCTGCCCATTTAGAATAACTAGAATAAATCCTTCTTTTTGGAAAGAACAAAAACATACTATCTTGGAAACAAATAAAATATTCCTTTATCGATCAGTTGCTCTACTCCTGATCCAACCTTCTGGACTGCCTTTTATGCAAGAAGCACCATGGGTTCTGTCTTGTTTTTATATTCAACCTCATTCCCACCTTCTCAGGCTATCTCTGAGAGAAAGAGTCAGGAACGTGATTCCTTAAAGAAGGTATGTATATTTGGGAACCCAGGCAAACAGAAGCTACCTTCACTTAGCCAAAGAACCCTTTTTACAGCAATATAAAACAGACTTCATTCCTCGTGTAAGAAGGGCCTATATTCAACCTAACAGGGTATCTCCCAGGCTCATGCCTGGTGTCCCAGTTTCCAATGATGGACTTACTCTCTCCCCTTGGATCAGCACCCCTTTTCATAGAGAAGCCTTACTGAGGGTGTTGTTCTTGATTCTCCCAAGACCTTAAGTTCCAAGGCATTTATCTCCTCTCAACGCTCTGACTCATTATTCTATTTTACTGAAGTACTTAGAATGAGAGCTTTTGGGAAGAGCTCTATACAATTATATAAATGAATAGGCACATTTATTTGAAATGTTTTCAGATTTCTTAGAATGAAATTTTATGTTCTTTCCTTGGCACTAATTTCTTAAAGTGGGTAGCAGTCCTGGAGGATATCCTTGCCCAATTGAGGGGCATTTATAAGGCAATCTAAAGACAAACCAATAGATATCAGTTCATTTTGCCAATAGCTGTTGAGCACCTACTCCACACCGGGCATTGTGCTGAGAGCTGGGTACACAGTGGTGAGGAAAACAGACACAGCCCTACCTTCAAAGATGACACAATGTAGTAGAGAAGAGAGAAGAAGTCAATAAACTCAAAAATAATCATAAATGAGTGGTTAGTGCTATGAAAGAAATGAACAGGAAACAATGATAGGCAATAATAGGAGGGAAACTTCTCAAATGAGAGAAGGCAGATGAGGCTCTCTGAGGCCTGAAGGATAAGGAGTGAGTGGTACAGGAACCAGCTGGATGGAATAGCATAGATGAGACCTGGAGGTAGGAAAGAGGTTCATGTGTTTAACGAACTAAGTGGAGCAGGGAAATGGAGAGGAGAGATGAGGGGGAAAAGAGAGTTGGGGCCATGTACAGAGTTTGGATTTTACATTAAACATAGTGAAAATATAGTCACTTTGGAAAACAATGTGACAGTTTCTTTAAAAGTTAAATATAAATTTACTACATAGCCCAGCAATTCCACTACTATTTACCCAAAAGAAATGAAAACATTTGTTTACACAGAGACTTATACATGAACATTCATAGCAGCATCATTTATAATAGTCCAAGATTGGAAAAAAAATTAATTGTCCATCAATAAGAGCATAGACAAATAAATAGTGGTATGTCCATAAAATGGATTACTGCTAGGCAAATAAAAAAGGAACAGACTACTATTACAAGACAGCCTTGTGTTCACTAGTGCCTACTTGGGTGTATATAATCATGAAAACTCACTGAATAGACAAAATAAGATTTGCACATTTTATAGTATATAAATTATATTTCAATATGAAAAGTGTAATAGGAAGTTGCTGAAGAGTTTTCAAAGTAAGGAAAAAATGTAATTTGATTTGTTTTTTACAGATTCCTCAGATCACTTTGTGAAAACAGATTTGAAGGGAGCTTAAGAACAAGTAGGGTGACCAGTAAAGGGGTTAATGCCATAGTCCAAGAAAAAGATTCTGAAGGCTTAGACTAGTGAGGAATAACAGAAGCCAACAGATAGACTTAAGATATACTTAGGAGATAGAAATGACAGGATTTATTGATTTTTTAAAAAGATGAGGTGTAAGAATCACTTGAACCCAGGAGTTTGAGACCAGCCTAGGCAACACAGCAAGAACCCCTCTCTACAAAAAACAAACAAACAAACAAACAAAAAAAAACATTGAATTAGCCAGGCAGGGTGGTGTGCATCTGTAGTCCAAGCTACTTAGCAGACTGAGGTGGGTGGATCTCTTGAGCCCAGGAGGTCAAGGTTGCAGTGAATTATGATAGCACCACTGCACTCCAGCCTGGACAACAGAGAGAGATTCTGTCTCAAAAAAAAAAAAAAAAAAAAACCAACAACAACAAAATGAAGAAATAAAGGATAAGACTTACATTTTTGGCTTGAGCAAGTGGGTGGAGAGTCTTGCCATTTACTAAAATGAATAGGTAAACTATGAGAGGAGCTGGTTGAAGATACAGGGGAAAGAAAATCAAGAGTTCTGTTCTGGCATTGAAAACACATGAATATAAAGATATGAACAACAGACATTGAGGACCACAAGAAGGAGGAGGGAGGGAGGGTAGCAAGGGCTGAAAAATACCTATTAGGTACTGTGCTCACTAACTGGGCAGTGAGTTCAATCATACCTCCAAACCTCAGCATCGTGCAATATACCCTTGTAACAAACCTGCACTTGTACTCCCTGAATCTAAAACAAAACTTGAAGAAAAAAATTGAAGAAAAAACAATTCAAAAATTTTTAAAGATTTTTGTTTTGGGCATATTTAGGCTTAGATGCCTATGACATATCCAACTAAAAAACTCAGGTAGAAAGTTGGATATGTGTATCTAAAGGTCAAAGGAGACATTGATCTGGATATATAAATTTAGACATCATCAACATGTAGATGATATCTTGGGCCATGAAAATAAATCATTTAGGAAGAGAGTGCAGAAAGAACAAGCACTGTAAAAAAAAAAAAAAGCAATATGTAGACATTGGTACAGGAAAAGCACCTATAAAAGAGACTGGGATGAAATTGTCAGAGATCTAGAGATAGGAAGAAAACCAAAGGTGGACTGTCAAATAAAGGAGTGGCCACTGGGATACAATTCAACTGAGAAACTGAGTAAAATGAGAGTATAAATTGTCCATTGGACTTGGCAACCTGGAGATTGTTGGTAACCTTGACACAAGAAGTTTGGGTGAAGTGTTAAAGTCAGAGACCCAACTCGAGAGTCTGAAAACTAATTAAAGGCTTAAACCATGGAACAAGTATGTAAACAGCTATTTTGAGATGTTAAACTGTGAAGCGATGCAGAGAAATGGGCAGTAGCTGAAGAGGGATGAAGGAATCAAAAAAGGACTTTTAGGCTTAAGGGAATGTCAATCGTGTTTGTGAACTGAAGAGACTAGCCCTGGAGAAAAGGGTAGGATTGGTAATTTAGGATGAATAGGAGATAGCCAGAGGAGTAAAACCTTGAGAAGGTAAGAAAGGACAGGATCTAGAACTCCAGGAGTATCCAGCTCCAGGAACTGGGGTGGGAACAGCATATTTTCACCTTTATACCAGAAGGACCAGAGGCAGAAGACGCAAATGAATTCAGATGTAAGCTAGGGGCATTTATGGCTGATGGTTCTAATTTTTTTAATTAAATACAATTGAAACAGGATAATTAGATCAGAGTGAAGGGTGCAGGAATGGAGTAGGGAATTTGAGAAGATAGGCAAAGGTAGGAAATAGCATCCTAAATGATGGAAAAGCAAGTTTATTAATTACAGGTTGAATACCTAGTGGTGGGTTGAGATTATGCATTTAAAAAGAAGCTTCTCAGTTTGTGTGATTTTCTCCAGCAACATACAGTTGCTCAAATTCTGGCAGGTAATGGGTTGAGTACATTCAGCTTGGAGTTTTGCCAAGTGAGTATGACAGCTATAGAGAGAGACACAGAATGACTGAACAAGTGATGAAAACTGTGGACCATATAAAGAATGCTCGACAGAAGGAACTTGTTGACAAAAGGGCAGGTTCTCACTCGATTTCCAGTCTCTGGATCTGGGCTTCCCTTCCCTTCCATCTCCCCACAACCACACACACTGCATTTGGATACATGTATGCCTCTCTCTATTCTAACTGGAGGTTGGAAGAGAGATTTAATCAGCTCCCAGCCCAGCTTCTGGAGTTAAGTCTTGGTCTCCTCTGACTTACAGATGCAGATTCAGCATACAGTACTGAGCACCTCTGAACCCATCCCCGTGCCCAGATTGAAACTTCATGTGGTACCCTGGTTCAAAGAACAGGGCTATCATCACCTAGAACCCCTTTCTCAGACCTATGCTTCTATAAAGTAGAGACCCTCAAACTAGCGGCTAGAGTTCTCCTGCCTGCCACCAACCTTCTCACATCAGGGCCTCCCCACCATGGGCCTTTTTCTGCCTCTCATGTCATCAGCTCTCTCTAAGGGAGAAAACACTGTAACATGATTGGTCAGAACCCAAACAATCAATGGACCATATTTTACTAATAGGCTTGATCAGTTTTGTAGGTGGTGTTTTGTTTCCTATTTGACCATTGTTCCTTGAGGGTACCTTCCTTAGAGAATAATCTAGTGGGAAGAAGGGTTGGCATCTAGGCAGGCCTGTGTTCCTGGCCATCATGTCGTTATAGCAGAACCCTAAGCTCACTTTGACTCCTCAACCACCCAACAACCTACCAGGATTCCTGGTTAAATGCACCGTAAATTCCCCATGAATTAGCCCTACCCACTTAATGATATCCCCAAACCTTCATTTTGACACCCACTACAACATTACTTATTATAAATCGAGTTGGGTCCCCAAAAAAGATATGTTGAAGTCCTAACCCCCAATACCTCAGAATGTGACCTTATTTGGAAATTGGGTCATTGCAGATGTAATTTCTTAAAACAAGTCATACTGGAGTAGGGTAGGCCCTTAGTCCAATATGGTTGGTGTCCTTGTGAGAAGAGAAAAGCTGCAGAGACTCAGGTACACAAGGGAAGAATACCATGTGACAACCGAGGCAGAGACTGAGGTATGCAGCTCCAAGCCAAGGAATGCCAAGGATTGCTGGCAAAGCACCAGAAGCTAGGAAGAGGCAAAGAAAGATTCTCTCCTACAGGATCAGAAGGAACATGATCCTGCTATCACCTCAATTTTGGATTTCTGCCTCCAGAACTATGAGACAGTAAATATCTGTTGGTTTAAGTCACCGAGTTTGTGTTGTGTTCCAGGAAGGGTCTACATGACATGTGGCCATGACAGCTATCCAGCTCAGGAAACACGGAGTGCTCCAGCCAGCCCAGGAGGAAAGCACCTGTTTCCTTACTAGCAGCGCAAGAAAGAATTCTGAAAGAGACCAAGAATAGCTCACATTGAGCCATCTGCATAGTGACCCAGGGAAGCCAGGGCCCCTGGGTGCCATGTCTCTGCACACTAGAGCAGAGACCACACTCCTCAGGCCACCCAGCATGTCAAGATGTGTGAAGGCGAGATGCCAGGACCCTAGAGGGACTAAACTGTCAGCAAAATGAAAGAAAGTCTGTTTAACTTCCTCTCAAAAATGAATGACTAAGCCAGGTCCAGTGGTGCCCACCTGTAATCTCAGCTACTCAGCAGGCTGAGGCAGGAAGATCTGGAGCCCAGGAGTTCAAGGCTGCAGTGAGCTATGATCACACCATTGCACTCCAGCCTGGGCAACAGAGTGAGACCCTGTCTCTAAAAAAATAGAAATAAATAAAAAGAAAAATCAAAATTATCTTCTTTAACAAACTATTTACTATCAGAGACAGAATAAATTTTTAGAAACCTGCTTGATGTTTGAATATCATGAAAGATTCTTGGTCTCTGTAAGGTAGACTAAAAGAATCACAAATAAAGACTCAGCTGAGTTAAAGATTGGAAAACAAAGGGAACTGGATGAAATTTAAAAGACATAAAGTTACAGTGGAATAAAAATAAAGTAGCAAAACATTTTAAATAGCCCCAAACGACAATAAATAACAATGATTAGCAAAATTGACCCTCCAAAAAATATCATCTGCAATATAGAGAGCACATTTAGGAAAATCTCCAAGATTAGTGATGAAAGAAAACAGGAGCTGAGAAGGATGAGCGAGGAGGCGATAACCATGGAAACAGATATTGAACATCAAATCACAAAAAGTACTCAGAAAGCAAGAAGCACATCCTGATATAGCATCTAAGGGATTAGTCCAATGTACAAGGCCACTCTTAGGCCAGAGGGGTCCCTGCCCTGGCCCCCAGATTTTAGAGAGTACCGCTTTGGTCCTTTCAGGCCATGCCCCTCTCCATGAAGCAAAGTCATGGAGCCAACACGATGAGCCCATCCCATTGTCCCTTCCCCCACACCCTCCATTCAAACTACACTCTAGGTATCCTGGATTAAATTCTTTGCCCAAACAGTTTGAGTCTGCTTCCCAGACTTGTGATGGCCTTTTCCCTGGACTTATCCTTCAAAAATTAGACCACTCCAATAGTGTGCACATGTCTAGGCTTAAAGTGGGCAAGAAGCAGCTGCTTGCAGGACCTACAGGCAAAGCTTCGACACGCAAGCTGAGATGTCTACCTATGTGCATGCACTGGCCCCTTGCAAAGCCTCCATGGGTGGCAGCCAAGAGCAGGAAGAGAAAGTGAGGCAGTCTGGAGTCTGGGGACCATGCACTCGCTCTCTCTGCAATGCGTATTCTCAGAACTCAGAGGAGAATGAGGATTCTAAATTCAAACCAGCCTTCCAGGTGCTTATGCAGGTATATATGTCCAGGTAGGAGGACAGAACATATTTTATTCAACAGTATGTTAGCATGACTTATGATGCTTCAATATTTAAACATATGGTCTGTGGTCCTCCATTTGTGCTGTTTCCCTGGGCCCCACAATCGTGGGGGCAATCAGGGCTTGCCAGTTACATTCTCGTTTGTGACAATCCGCTCCTTCAGGTCACCTATGTTAAGAAATGTGACATTTTACCACTGCCTGTGCAGAAAGCAGCAGCCAGCTTCTTTCATAGGCAAGGAGATAAAACACTTTCTGGAAGAGCACCTTGCTACAACTAGAACCAGGAGCTGAAGCATCAAAACCCAACAATGCTCTCCCTTTGGAGTTGAGCCCATGAGAGCAGGACCCCATAGTGGAACCCAATGCCATGGATTGCTGACTGAGGTGGCAGCCAGGGTAGAGGTCCTCACTGCCACTGCTGCACTAGGTGTCACCTCAGGATTGTTTACCGGCTTTCTGCTGGTGAGGCTCAACTGTTTAATTCCTAAATGACATTGTACACAGCCAGTGACATTGTGCTTCTAGTTTCACAGGTATGCCATGGCAAAATTTACCTCCTTAGGCCTGGGAATTTTCAGATCTTTAATCCAGACAGCCCTGATCAGTTTGACCACGTACCCTCAACCCAAGCATAATGTTTGGGGAGAGCCACTACTGCTATTTACAGTGACATCTGTGTGTGGCCACTGGGGGAGCTTTTGTGCATTAGGCCATCCCTAATGCATCTCAAGGAGCTTTGGAGGGAACAGATTGGACTTCTGGACCGGCTGCTGCTAGTCACAGATGGGTACTTGTGACAGTTAATTTTACATGTCAGCAAGACTAGGCTATGGTACCTAGTTATTTGGTCAAATACCAGTCTAGATGTTGCAGTGAAGGGTGTTTGTTTTTCAATGTGTTTTACATTTAAATCATAGACTTTGAGTGGAGCAGATTACCCTCCCTAATAGGGATGGGCCTCATCCAATCAGGTGAAGGCCTAAACAGCAAAGACTGGGGTTTCTCAAAGAAGGGATTCTCTTCAAGATTGCAACAGAGAAACCCTATCTGAGTTTCCAGCCTGCTGCCCTGTGGAATTCAGACTCATGACTGCAGCATCTACTCTAATCTGAGTCTCCAGGCTGCCAGCCTGCCCTACAGGCCTATAGATCTCTGATTTGTCAGCTCTTACAATCACGTGAGCCAATTCCTTCAAATAAATCAAACTCTGTGTGTGTGTGTGTGTGTGTGTGTGTGTGTGTGTGTGTATGCATATATATATGCATAACTCCTGAAGAAGCCTAACTAATACAGTATTGAAACACTGCATTCTGGAATGCAATGGGAATGGGTGAGCTGGGTATTCTGTTTGTATCCAACCTGTATAGACAGGCACCTTGCTTAACTAAGATACTTTCAAATCCAATCAAAGCTCCTGATCAAAGGCAGAGGCAGGGTCAGTCTCCAGGCCCACTAAGCCCTAGTAATGTAGGAATTGAATTTCAGTGGTGTCCTGGAGTCAGACCAGGCTGGCGGGGGAGTCAGGAAGGGAGGCTGCAGCTCAGTGCTCCTGCAGCCACCTCCTGCTCTGCTCACTGGTTCTGAACAACCTGGTCCCATGAGGCAGCAGGCCAGCCCCAGAAGTCACTCTCTGATGGGGAGGGAATTTACACTGTGACAGGCCAGGCTCCCATGGGCACAGAGCCTAGGCAGGACTGAGCCCAACGGTGGCTAGTGCTGAAAGCTGCCAGCTGGGGAGGCCTGGAGACCATGGGCCGGCACAACTGGATGGGGTTCCCACTGACATCCACACATGGCAGACAGAGCCTGGAGTCAGCTTAACCCAGAGTGGCTGCCCTGTGAGTGACAACAAGCAGGATAGCTGCGGCCAGAATCATGACATGACTTCTGATGATTCTCTCTTTAAGACTTGGTTTCCTCATCTGGAAAAGGGGGCTAATAATACCTGGGAGCTGTGCAGTGAGAATTAGAAAGGGTAACATCGTGTGGAACCACCAGGCCCATAGCTTATGCCCAAAAGTGTTTGATTCCTTCTTCTTTTCTTAGGAAGAAATCAGAGATCCTATCATGAGGAGTGAGTTGAGCAGGCACTGGAGCCGTTTAACTCTGTGACCTTGGACAAGTGACTTTACATCCTCCATGCCTGCCCCTTCATCTATGAAATGAAATATCTACCATAGAATTATCGTGTAGACCAGTGGAGACAGCCCATGCAGGTAGATCACTTAGCAGAGTAAGCTCTCGGTAAATGTTAGAAAAAGAAGGCTCTTCAGGAGGAAACAGCAACAACCAGGGCAGATTTAATCTGCTCTTATGATATGGTAGGACAGAGGAGAAGCAAATGGCAGTGTTATGATTTTCAGGGTGGTGCCGGCTCTTCCCCTGCCTGGTCAGCGTGAGTGTTGGCCTCCTGCTGAAGCCTTCAGCCTAGAATATTGCACTTCGCCACCTGTCGCCCAGGCTCATTAGTCCGAGGCAGTGAGCGGATGTGCCTAATGACAGACGCAGCCCTGTGTGCAGAATGCGAGGCCCTGAGGCTGGTTCCAAACACATGGTGCACTCAAAGAATGGAGCCAGCCTGGCCAGTCCATTCTCCAGACTGGAAAGGGAGGCCTGGGGCTCTGGACAGATGGCTCTTACCTCTTTTGTCTCACTCAGCTTGGGAGGAAGCATCTTCCTGTGATTGGAGCACATTTTCTTGCCCTTCTTCAACAAATGGGTTAAGGTTAAGAAATCCTCCTGGTTTGGAATATGTAGGGAGGGGAGGTGCAAGTTATAAGCACATCTGCCTCCCGAGGGGGATGGGTCCTTTTCAATGACAATCCTTTATGAATAATCAAAGGTATGCAAAGGTGGCCAGGAGGAGCTCAATTGAGAGGAGAGGCCACTAAAGAAAGCAGAGAGGGGAGAAAAAAGTTGAGAAGCAATACTCCCAGTTGATGAAAGAACTAATGAACATTCTAGGATCAGGACATCTAACACCCAATTTTAAGTTATATATCTTTCTTATTTATTCAAGTCTTCGATAGAGTCTGCTATACACACAAATCAAATCCATATGTGAATTTGTGTGTGTGTACATTCAGAAAAGGGGTGAGTTCCACCTCTGAGTAAACATGGTGCAGACATAAGGCCACAAGGGATCACAGAAACCTTAGAGAGGAACTGGACCTTCCACAATCATGGAATCAAGTCTTTCTTATTCCAAGCTTAAGAGATAAGGAGATCCCAGCTGACATCTGGTACACCAAATATGTAAACCAGGCTTAGTCGGATGATCATCTAACAGAGCGCTGGTCCTGCAAACTCTGCTTCATCTATCAGAGAGATGAAGTTTTTTAGCAGCCACTCCCTTTGTTCAGCCTTGCCTCCTTCAGTTCTTGCTTTCCAAGGCAAACAGCTATGTCTAGAAATAAAAGCATTTGTGGGGAATGCCGTGCACCCTATATTTGCAGGTGAAAATCAGACTTGTCCCCTGCAACACTCCCAGGATTCCAAGGACAGAATGCCTGGAGTCAGTCGTACCAGGCTTTCTATACCCTCTAGCCTAGCCTTCCTCTTGCAACAAAAAGACTCACTTGGAATTGATCTACACTGTTGCCTTGCAAAGTAACTAGCAGCCCATAATGTTTTTTGAATTATCTCTGTGTGGCCCTTGCTTCTCCATCCATCCCCACCACCTCCACACGTAACACCCTCCTGCCTGCTGTGATGTGGAGGGCTGGGACTCTCCTCAGCGGGTAGTCAATTCTTACTTCCTGGTTTTAAATTAACCACATTGTAAAAATCCCAAAGCCCAGAAAGCTAATAATTATAATAATAAAATAATAACAGCAAACAGATATTGGATACCCAGTCTATGACAAGCATTTTGCCAGGCTCTTTGCCCAAACTGTTACACCTCATTCTAACAGCAACCCTATGCAGTAGGTGCTATATGACTATTCCTATTTTCCAGGTGAGGAAACTGATAAAATTCAGAATTTAGTAATATATTTTGACCTACTTGACATCAGATTTCACTTTAATTATTTCTTTTTTTCAAAAATCATTTATTGAATACCCACTGTGTGCCAATATGGTAAATCTTATTATTCCTATGAGGAAACTGAGCTCAAGGTGGTGAACTGAAATCATCCAAGAGTGCTTAGCTAGTCCATGGCTGATCCCCATGACTGTGCCTCAGGACTGGATCTATGAGGAACTCTGAGTTATAAGCCTGCCCATGGTCCACTTTCATTAGAATTTCAAGCCTAGAGGCCAGGCACAGTGGCTCACGCCTGTAATCCCAGCACTTTGGGAAGCCAAGGGAGGTCAGGAGTTCGAGACCAGCCTGATCCACGTGGAGAAACCCCGTCTCTACTAAAAATACAAAATTAACCAAGCATGGTGGCACATGCCTGTAATCCCAGCTAGGCAGGAAGGCTGAGGCAGGAGAATCGCTTGAACCCGGGAGGCGGAGGTTGTGGTGAGCTGAGATCGCGTCATTGAGCTCCAGCCTGGGCAACAAGAGAGAAACTCAAAAGAATTTCAACCCTAGGAAAGACTTCCAGAATGTGGTACAAACAACATTGGCAGGAAAGAGGGGTGGAAATACACCAGACAGTAAGAAAGTCAGGGGCTTCCCAAGTTCCACATATTCAGTTCAAGAGAATACAGGAATCATTCAATTTCAAGGTTTAATTAAGTTACTTTTTTTAGCAGATTATTAGGACTATACCAAACCCCAGGCCAGATTTCACTCTTCCTGTCACCAATTGCCCTGGAAGCCGACTCCTTAATAGCTGAAAACACAGTTTCTGCATGTCTGCATTTGATCTTTCCCCCATGGCAGAAAATCAAGGGCCCTGTGCGGCTGGTGCAGTAAGTCAGCAGCCCACCTGGGCCAGGTAGGAGGAGAGGGAGCAGTGGCCAGCCAAATAGGAATGGGGATCTCACTCTGCCCATGAGGCTGGCCAAAAAGGGGTGGCAAAAGGAGCTGAACAGTATCTCAAAGCTCGGCTATCTGAGGCTCTGCAATGCTTTCCAGATACAAGAAAGACGAGCTCTCTGCCTCTATTACAGGTGGGAGGGGCAGCCATCCCCTCACATTTCAGGACCACTGAGAGGTGCTAAAGGATTTGTGGTGAGATAAAGCCAGGAGACTTTACTGCGACCTCCCCCTCTGTGCCAACCCACAGCAATGTGAGCTCAAAAGTCACAGCAACAGCATCAATGACAGCCAGTTCCATACTAGTGCCGCATGCTTCACACATGGTCCCCCATGAAAACCCCACCATGGCCCAAAGAGGGTGGCCGTGTCACTGGGATAGCCCCAGCCTCATCCAAGCAATTGGAAAAACTTTTAACAGATCTTTAGCATCTTTATCTATAGACACAGCTGCTTAAAGAAATCAGATAGCCCAGATGCCACAAGAGTCTCGTGACCCCTTGCAGAACGCCAGGAGTTAAGACCCAAAAGAAACCGGTGCAAACCAGAACAGGTGACCTCCAGTTACCTTTAGGTCATGCATATATCATTACAGCTCTAAACTCCCCTCCCCAAAAGAAGACTGCTGCCATTTGGTGTACACGTGCTAGATGAAGAAGCACGTTCAGGGACTGTGCCTGTGCACCTGGAGTTCCACCCTGTGCATCCCAACTTGCCCTCCCCCATCTACCTCTTCAAACTCCCTGGCTTCGCATCACTCAGGGGAGGTGCCTTTAGAGAATGGGCTCCTCCTCTTCTCCATTCTTTGGCCATTGAAGTGGCAGACCCAGGATTGGAGGCATGGTCCATCTACTGGCAAATGTTTACCTATATGTGCCTTAGCCTCCTTCTGGGCTCTGATTCCACCCGCCACCCTCCAAATCACCCTAGACACAGGAATGTGTCCCCTCCCTTAACACCTCAGAGACCAGCTCTCCCACATGTACCAAGGAAACTGTAGCTTACTCTCCTTTTTGCCCAAGGTTAGGTGTTTCTCAGCCTCAACAACTGTGTCAAATACCTGGTTTTTACAGGCAACTTCTGGTGTCCTCCTCCATTATTGAGCATGAGGAAAACAAGATTTTTTTTTTTTTTCATCTGGGGGCCCAGGAGGTAAGGCTTCTCTCAGTCTCAGCTTCTCTGCTCTGCAATGCCATCGGTCCCCAAATTCTGGCAAAATAAGTCTTGCTGCAAGAAGGCTCTGCTCCTTACCTCCAGCCAGGAACTGCCCCTGTGTGTGAGACCCATGGGCTGAAGAGACCCCTGGCAAATGGTCCTCCTGACCTTTCTCAGGAGTGAGAAGTGATACACTTCCAAGGTGAGCTCCTGGATAGTGAATTCACACCAAGGTTACAGGAAAAACTTCCCAGCTGTGGAAAAGAAAAATAATGCCTGTGGCCTGAGGGATGGGGAGGCAGTGATGGAAGCTCCCAGAATGCTGTCCTCACTGGGTAGACTTTTGCTCTAAGTGCTCCTTCAGTATGAAGGTGACACAGGAGGCAGGACTCTACTCTGGAGGCAGGGTTCGGACATGGGACCAAACTGAGGAATAGCTAAAACAGGATCAGGCTGAAAGCAGTTTTCCATAAGACACACCCACCAGTGTGCCATGTCAGATTACTATTGTCATGGCAACATCCATAAGTTACTGCCCCTTTCCACAGCAATGACTCAATGGCCTGGAAGTTACCACCCTCATCCTAGAAATTTCCACAAAACTACCCGTTGGTCTTCATATATTAAAAGTGGGTATAAATATGACTGCAAAACTGCCTCTGAGCTGCTATTCTTGGCACACTGCCTATGGAGTAGCACCACTCCACAAGGAGCAGTACCTCTGCTGCCAGACACTGCTGCTTCAACAAAAGTTGCTGTCTAACACCACCCGCTGGCCCTTGAATTCTTTCCTGGGTGAAGCCAACAACCCTCCCAGGCTAAGTCCCAATTTTGGGGCTTGCCTGTATTGCATCAAACAGATTTAGTATGCACTGCCACAGACTGGGTGGTAATGAATTCCTTCTCCTAGCAGGTGGGCTATTGTTACATTGGCATTTTAGGCATTTCCATTAAAATGTTGCATCCACTAACAAATACTTCCCAAAATGTATCACTTGCAACCATGTGAACTCAGGGGACAGAGCTGAGAAACCTGGAGCCTTACAGATGCCTGACTTAGTACAGCCACCAACTATCAGCCCAGAGCCAGACCCAAACTTCTCAGAGTGGCCAGCAGAAATTCAAGAGCAAAAGAACACACAAAAAAATTCTGAGATCTTTTTGAAGAAATGATTCTTCAGAATATAGGACAACCAAAAGCTGGATAAAGAAGGAAGGTAGTAAAGGAAGTTCCATTGTTGGGACAAAGAGGACGTCTCTGATGCACAAATAATGCTGCTGATATTTGTGTCCTAAACCAATGGAGAGCTACATTTTTATTTTTTGCACAGACTAACATGGGGGGTTTGGAGGGTTATTAAATATTTATGAATTTATTTTTTCACATTCAAAATGAAAATAGCTCTCTTGAATCCTATGGGTAAGAATATGTATCTTCTCATTGTTGTGCAGAAATGTGTTAGTGTGAGAACTGTGCTTTCGACCATTCAAAAAATGTAATATCTGGGCATATTTGAAAGGGAACAACAGAAACAGCCTTCATATTTGTTATGCCTTAGAATTGTTTAGGGCTCTAGAGTTCACACGGTGCATTCACTGCTCTTTCTCCGCGTGGGTACCTACGGAGCCTAGGGAAAGCACAAGATTAAAGACGGAATTTTGCAGAGATGTGGAGGTGGGACTCCTTTTAAAATGCAAGGATCCTTGAGAAGGAACAAATGAACAAGTTCAACAAGCTCTTCTCATATCCCATAGGTGAAGCTTCCGGTCTTTAATGCCTTGAGCATGGAGGGATGGAGATGGGAAGTTTGAGGGAATGGTAGGAAAACACTGCCTACCTAAAACAATGGGTTTGAATTTTGAGTTACTCCCTTAAACTTATCCCACCCCTAGGCATTGTAAATAAGGGGTCCAAGAACTTTTAAATGATGGTAGCCTTTAATCTGCAGATGTATACTGGTGATGCTCATGTATTCATTTTTTCATGTGTGTGGTTGTTGAAGTAAATTATCACAAACTCGGTAGCCCAAAAGAACAGAAATTTATTCTCTCGCAGTTCTGGAGGTTGCAAGTTCATAGTCAGCATCACTGGGCCAGAATCAGGGTGTTAGCAGAGCTCCCTCCAGAGGTCTAGGAGAAAATCTACTCCTTAGCTTCTCCTACTACTTCCTTGGCTGCTAGCATTCCTTAGCTGATGGCCACATCACTCCAATCTTGGGTTAACATCCCCAAATCTCTCTCTGCTCCGTCTTCCCATCTCCTTCACTTCCCCACCTTTGACACCAGAGGATGTCACATCTCCCTCTGCCTTCCTCTTATAAGAATACATGTGATTGCATTTCAGACCCACCCAGATAATCTAGGATAATCCTCCATCCCCAAATCCTTAACTTAATCACACCTGCAAAGACATCCCCCTCCCCCGATTTTTGCCATATAATATAACATTCTTAGGTCCTGGGGATTAGATATCTTTTGGGGGAGCTTTTTCAGCCAACCACACCCCAGTTGGTTGTGGTGGAAAACATTACTTTAAAAAAGGAGTTAAGATCCCTTTTCTACTCATGTTATGGAAGGGAGGAAGGAGAGACAGAAACTAGGGAACAGGCACGTGCTGGCAGTACAGTCAGAGGCCAGACTCTGTAAATAAGAGAACAGGAGAGCTGGATCCAGGGAGAAGATGGAGAATCAGACCTTCTAAGAGAGTTCCCATTCAGGAACCAGTATGTAAGAGGTAGATGGGAGGAGTTTGGATTCTTGGGGCTAGAGGAGCTTGGAGAGGAGGGTCAGTGGCCTCTATGCAATCAGGGAACAGGCCTGGGACACAGATAGAGAATGGATCCATTGCCATGACAGCTTGGGCTTAGATTAAAGATATATAAGAAAGAATTATATTCAACCCTTCTGAGCATTTGACACGGGTCGTCCTCACGCTTGAATCACTCCCTTCTGGCTCTCCCACTTCTCTGATTGTCCCCTCTAAGTCTCTGCCTTTAGCTCCAACTGTCCACAGCAGTAACCTGCTCCTAAGGTACCCACTGTGGGCTCTTTTTCCATCCTTGATTCACTTCCTGCACAATAAATAGGGTGAGACAGTAGGTGTTAAAAGCACTGGCACTGAAGTCCCACTGCCTGGATTTCAATTCTGGCTGTACCCACTCCTGTAGGTGTGGTCTCAGACAAGTTACTTATGGGCTGTACCACTGAGCTTTAGAATCTTCTCGTGTAAAATGAGGACAATAGGGTTGTCTGAGGAGCTAACAAGATAAAGCATGCAGTTAGCTGGCAGCTCGTGGATGGTGCCCACTGCTATTCTTGTTGGTTTTGCGTGCTGGCTTGCTTGTTTCAGCTCTCCAGCTTATCTCCCTTGTACATCTGAGCCCACGGAGGGTGCTGGCTGGCTATAGTGTGGAGATGGGCAGAACTGGAAACAAGAGGAAGGGGAGAAAAGCTGGATGCCCAGGCTGTCATGAGATGGAAAATAAAAACATCTTTCTTCTTTTCACCTGTGGGCAGAAGAGCAATGAGAAATGCTGGGACTGTGCCTGGTGTTGGTCAGGGGCAACAAATAGCTACTTGGGCAGCCCCCAGGCTGACTTTGCTCCAATCCTGCAGCCAGCAAGCGGCCTCTATAACTGTCTGACCCCTCAGCTTCCAAGTTCTCTGGGACCATGGGGAAGATGGGGGGGCTTCAACCAAGGCTGCACAGAGTGGAAAAACTGGACGCGTGGAGAAAAGCAGGAGCAAGAATTATTTAGTGGGAGAAGAGGCAGCTGAGGAGCCATTTAATAACAGCTTTTGAGGCTCCGAAGAGTTATTAGATAGAAATTGGTGACCAGCTGGTCCCTCTCTGCTCAGAGCACGGGGCCAAAGGAGATGAGTTTACATTCTGTAGGAGGAGATGCTCAGGTTAGATAAAAAGGAAAAATTCTTCCCGTCAAGGTGGAAATGGGCTGTTACAGGAACTGCAGCAAACACCTTGGGTGCATTCAGGCTGTTGCCAGGAAGACGGGTCTTCTGAGCCCCTAGGGATGCCTCTGTCCAGGCCAGGGCTCCCGGTAGTAGGTTCCCAGTTCCCCTAAATGAGAAAGTTCTTTTTCACTTTTCCTATGGCCAGGGAGTGCTTTTTCCCAGCCAGTGCAGTGACTGCTTCTTCTCCCCTGCTCCTGACCCCATCCCACCTCCTACCCCCAGGAACAAAATCCTAGGAACTGTGTTGAGAATAATGGGCTGTCCTATTGGGAGTGTGATGGACGGTGAGTCATGCAGATGTTTCCTCTTTTCTTTAATGACCAAAAGCAGAATGCCCCCAAACACCACATGAATGCACAAGAGACTTATGAGTAGCCCTATGCCTTCTCTCAGAGATGAGCTTTCTCTATTTATGAGAAAATGTGTTTTCTCTTCTGGAATACAGAATGACAAAATCAGCTGCAAGTGGCTGGACCTGGTCCCCTTGTCTCATTCATTAAACAGACATTTATGGAGTGCCTGGTCTGTGTTAGGCTCTGCTCTATGCACAGGCTCAGCATGAGAGCAGAAGGCAGCGGGATCAGCAGCTTGTAAAACAAATCAGCTCCGTGTAGCAGTGAGAATCAGAGAGCAGGATCGTCTCTTCTCACAAACAGAAGATGCTGGCCTTGTGCATTTTTCCCAGAGGTGCAGTCACCCACACGACCTAATATTTAGCTCTTACTCTGTGCCAGGCCACATGTTTACATAAATAGTGTCTCATTTAATCTTCAATCTTCATGAGCTCATATTGAGGTCACTGTTATTAATTCCCTGACAAAATAATATTATCAACCTCATAGGGTCATAGCAAGTTAAACAAGTTAATATAGTAAAGCTTGCCTGGCTCCTAGCAAGTCCCATATAAGTATTAGCTATTATCATTACCACTGCTGCTATTATTATTATTCAGAGACTAAATGGTCTCTCCAAGTTTGCACAGCTTGTAAGGCAGAGCCAAGTTTTGAACCTGTGCTTATCTGACACCAAAGCCCATGACCTTTCTGTCCACCTACCATACATGAAGATACCACACACAGCAGGCAAAAACACAGGCTCTGAGAGTCAGACAGACAGATCTAGATTTGAACCAGCTTTGTCATTTACTAGCTGTGTGACCTTAGGCAAATCACTTTGCCTCTCTGAATTCAGTTCATGAATCTGTAAATGAGAATAATAGTACCTACGCCCAAGGTTAATTTTAAGAATAAGTGATGTAAGACATGAAAGCTCTCAGTAAGTGCTAAATATGTTTAATTATTATTGCTATCATCAGCCATTGAAAGGCCAGGCAAAGACATAATTCATCAAACAAAAACTCTACACTGGGAAAAAGGAGGTAGGCTGCTTTGAGCTTCAGGTCATCTAGAAACCTCTTCCAAACACATACTGATATACTGTCAAGGAACAGCTTTTTCGGGAGTTGAGAATTTTACCAAAGAGTGTATGCTTCTCTCTCTCTAAATCCACAAATGCTGGCCAGAAATTCCTGAGTGTCCAGGACACTTTAAGAACTCCAGGGAGATCAACAACAATATCAGAGGCTTCGACTCTAATGTGGCAGAGCAGCCAACACAGTTCTACGGTGGCAGCATTTCTATTTTTGAAGGCCAGAGGTGGGCTTTAATGCTGCTGTCTGCACACAGAGGGCAGAGGAAACTGCCTGGCGCTACCGAGAGAGCCCCATGCCTGCGATATGTGCTTGACACATGCCTCCACTCCAGAAACTGGGAGAGAGAAAGACAAGATTGAGAGTCAGGAGTGCATGGGGGTGGGTTCAAAGACTTTGGCTGCTGCTGCAAGATGGCTGCTGTGTCTTTCAGCTGAGCTGCTCCGCTAAGACCCTTTCTTTGAGTAAGATGTTATTTTAAAATATTTTTAGTTGTTTCGGGGAGTAAATACCAACAACCCACTAATTGAGTCCCTTGCAATAACCATCATCTTTTATTGAAAATGGCAGATCCGTTGCTCAAAGCACAGGTGAGAATCAAAGAGCAAAGCAGAGACCCCTTTAGTGCAGATTGTTTCTGCCTGGGCTAGAAAGCCAGTGACCACCTGCAGCCTTCTAACAGCAAATGCTTACACAGCACTTACCATGTTCTGGTACTATTTTAAGTGCTTTATGTATTGAATTCTCACAACAACTCTGAGGTTGGTATAATAATATTATCCTCCTTATGCTATATATGGGGAAACTGAGGCATGGAGCAGGTAATAACTAGCCCAAGGTCAAATAGCTGGTAATCTGCTGAGCCAGGATTTAAACGTAACCATCCCAGCCCCAGAATGTTTTCTCTTGGCCTGTGAGCTGTACTCAGACCTCTCCTCCATGCCTGAGCACAGGGGTAGGCCTGAGCCCTTAGAACCTCCAAAGGAAATCGAAGCAGCACTTGGGTGGGAGGATGAGAGACGACGGGTGTGAGTGTTGCATTTGGAACGGGGCTCCAGAATCAGCTTTTTTTCCTTTCTTGTTCTTTTTTGAGTGACGGTATGGGGCTGTTGGTTGGTTGGTTGGTTATCACTTATTAGTTTCATCCTTCAAAAAGGGGATTTAGTCCTGGATGCCAGTCTAAGTGTGACACTCAGAGCCATGTTTTCAGCCACACAGCAATGTGGCCCGCAAGTATCCCACAGGGCTAGGGTCAGGAGCAGCAGTGGGGGGACAAGTCCCTTGCCAAAAATTCGGTGTATGAAGGCTCATGAACTGTGATATGAGGGTCTATGTGGCCCCGTAGGGGTGAGAGGCCATGTCATCCAGCCAAAGGTGACCAACCTCAAGCCCTGAGTAAGGTAAGAGCCTCAGTGGCAACTCCTCCCCTCAGCTGTAGCATGGCAACTTCAGGGCTCACACGGATGAAATGTTTTCAGAGGATTTGGAAAGATAGATAGGGGGAAGCAAAGGGTGTGTGGAGTGGGATGCATTGCTGGGGGACACCCCAAAACTACACTGACGGACATCCCCAAGGCTGTGGTCTTGGCTCAGTCCATCTAGAACCTGGCTACCTTGGCCAGGAGTTGACCCATGGCCACTTTCAACGACTCAAGTTCAATTCCAAGACTACCTTGGGCATCTGTGGAAGTTCCTGAAAGCCTCACTAAGGACTACGGATATTATGGTAGCTATAGCCTAAGGCTATAGCTTTGCATTCCTTGCATTCTTTGGTGACCTCACTTCTACCACCTAAGAAGCACAGCACCCGCCTGCCCTCCGTTTCTCTGCTCCCCATGCACCTCCGCCTTGCTCAATCAAGCTCCCTTAGCTCTCACTTCACCAGAGGAAGGACTGCAGGGCCTTTTGTTGCTTCTAGGTGGAGCCCACCACAGGCTTTTCCACAGGGTCATCTCCAGGAACACCACTGAGTCACGGAGATGCAGGGACAGACAGGATCTGTCCTCCACACAGATGTGACGTTGACTGGTGCCCCAGCTAGCAAGTGCAAAGTGGAGGAGAAAGAGAAAAAGGAGAAGTCAGCCCTTACACTGAGCCTTGAGGTGGAGTGGTTACACATGGGCACTGGCCGATCAGATTGACGCTAACCATAAGAACCAGGCTGTCCGTGCGGGCACATACCAGCCCGTGCCCGGAGCGGGGAGGCCTGGCAGTCACATCATTTCCAGTTTTCTTTTCTGATTGCTCTGTGCATGCGTGTTATCTTCCCCTACCACCCCCAACACATCCTTGAGCTTTTAGAGAAACTTGTCATAGGAGATGATATTTTAAACATTTATCTCAAAAAATAACAATTAGCTGAATTGACTGACGGCTTGGTTAATGAATTGGGAGAACTAGCTCGAGGGTGTCAGCGAACTCTGTGACTCATCATCTCCACCTATCAGCTACCCCGATCCAAAGCAAGAGCGCTGCGAGGGAGGAAGACAAGATTAGACTTCCAAGCACCAATTCTGAGCCAGGCCTATTGACGCATCATCTCTAATCTTCACAACACCCTTAAGAGGGAGCTTTTGCTTTTGAAAGAAACAGGATGCATGGAGCTTTGAAGTTTCTGGGGAGGCCTTCCTGGGGGACATGGCTCATCTGGGCAAATGCACCATGCCTCAGAGCCTGACATCCTTAGCCTTGCAGGTTCAGAAAACTGCAGAGCAGAACAAAGAGCAGACCTATTTCTCAGGGATAGACTTATGTGAACCAAGCTCAAGACCAGATCTTTCCATGGCCATGGCAATGAGAAGTGCACCATCACATGGGCCTGAACAGTGCAGTATCTCTCTATCTGGATGCTGGAAGCCAAGTTGTTCAAAAATGGCTGCAGCTGAATATGGAATCAGAAGGGTTCAGTCAATGGAGAATCCACATTAGAGCTCAGAGGACTCTCTAATTCCAGTCCGTTTATTGAGTCTCGACTCCAGAGTCACCTGTGGAAAGCATCCTTGGGGTCCCCACCCTCATCTCGGCTACCAAAACTATGCCCAGCACACCCCTTCTGTGCCCTCAACACACAGTCCCACACAGCACTGACCACACTGCTTCAACAGTCCACAGTCACACTTAGCAGTCTACCTGCCCTGCTAGACATTGCACTCCTTTGAGATATGGAGGGTGCCTTATTCCTGGTACATCCCCTTTGCCTGCCATAGAGAGGGTGCTCTGAAACTGTTTACTTAAGATGTAAAATATGTAAATTGCTGGACCAGGGCTCCATTCTCCCTGGGCAGTGCTGGGGTGGGCCTGCCAACTCAGGTTCTTTCTTTTTCAGGCTGTGTGCTGACATCAGCCTTCTATTGATTCTTTAAACAGTGTAGATACTGCTGTGAATTAGTTTCCTACCTCTAAATTATAATGATACACCAGCGTTACCTTCCCAAGATCATACCCAAGCACCTTGACTGAAGGTTTGTGTATTCCCAGTCACACAGTCACAGTCCCACGGGATTCCCTGGGTCCCTGCATCTATGACTTCTGTTGTGCAGAGGTTAAGATTTAGCTCTTAGAGAACAACCAGAATGCCCAATGATTGGGAGTGGTTAAATAAACTATGCCTCTTTCCACTGGAATTTTGTGCAACCAAACACGATGATATACGCCAGGCATTTTAGTACAGTAGAGGAATGCTTATTCTATATGATGGGGAAAATAAGTCAGTGAAAAATTTGTGTATATCATGTGATTTTAACTATGTGAATAAAGGGCAAAGATAAAATGCTGGAAAAAAATATGACACTGTAAAAGTAGCTACTTCTATATGGTAAGATAATAAGTGGTTTTCCCCAGTTTTTCTTCATGCTTTTCTGTTCTTCCCAATCTAAAAATATTATGTTACTCTTATAATTAAGTAAAACAATAAACTTCAAGGAAAAAAGTTATGAGTAGAATGTTTTCCATTTCTGTAAAAATATATTGCTATTTAATTATGTGTCCTCTGATTGATTTTTTTGGGGGGGAAGTGTAGGTCACAGAAAACCTGAGTTAAAAAATAGGTCTCCTCCCCACTCCCATATCTCAGGTGGAAGATCTGGATGTTGAGTCTAACTCTCCGGCCTGGGCTCTTCTCCCTTCCCCAGCACTTCTCATTCACATCATTTTCCCGGCAGCCTTCCCAGAGGCTGCCTCCCCTCCTGCCAATGAGGGAAATTTGCTGTCTGCTTGGAATGTGCAAGGATGGAAAAATACACATACTGCTTCCATTGAAGGGCAAAGTCATTGCTGGCATGGCTTAAGTGCTTTACAACTATTAAATGTTTTGAACAAATCTCTCCTTGTAGCACTTTTAAAAACTTGGCCTCACTTCAATTCCTCAAGGATCTAGAACTAGAAATACCATTTGACCCAGCCATCCCATTACTGGGTATATACCCAAAGGATTATAAATCATGCTGCTATAAAGACACATGCACATGTATGTTTATTGAGGCACTATTCACAATAGCAAAGACTTGGAACCAACCCAAATGTCCAACAATGATAGACTGGATTAAGAAAATGTGGCACATATACACCATGGAATACTATGCAGCCAAAAGAAAGGATGAGTTCATGTCCTTTGTAGGGACATGAATGAAGCTGGAAACCATCATTCTCAGCAAACTATCGCAAGGACAAAAAACCAAACGCCGCATGTTCTCACTCATAGGTGGGAATTGAACAATGAGAACACATGGACACAGAGTAGGGAACATCACACACTGGGGCCTGTCGTGGGGTGGGGGGAGGGGGGAGGGATAGCATTAGGAGATATACCTAATGTAAATGACGAGTTGATGGGTGCAGCACACCAACATGGCACACGCATACCTATGTAACAACCTGCACATTGTGCACATGTACCATAGAACTTAAAATATAATAAAAATAAATAAAATTTGGCCTCACTTGAGATTCATATATGAAATTAACCATTTTAAAGTGAATGGTTCACTGGCATTTAGTACATTCACAATGTCATGCAGCCACAACCTTTATCTAGTTCCAAAATATTTTCAAATATGCAATCAGCTATTCCCATTCTCTTCTACCCCAAGACCCTGCCAACTACCAATCTGCATTGTCTCTGTGGATTTACCTCTTCTGGCTACTTCGTATAAATGGAATCATACAATATGTGACTTTTCGGTCTAGCTTCTTAGCATATTTTCGGGGTTTATCCACATTGCAGCATGTGTCAGTACATCATTTCTCTTTGTGATAGAATAATGTTCTTTTCTATGTACACACCACAGTGTATTTATCCATTTGTTCACTGATGAACATTTGGGTTGTTTCCACCTTTTTGTTATTGTAATAATGCTGTTGTGGACACGTGTCTACATGTCTGACTTCCATGTAATATTAATGAGCTTGCATTTGAATATCTGCGCTCACTCTCTCCAGGCCTCCATCTGTGGACCCCACTTTTAGGAGCCAACTTTCTGTGCTCCAAAATCTCAGCAAGTCAGCAACTTTCTGTGCTTGCAAAGTCTCAGCAAGTCAGCAAGAAGAAATGATTGCAGATTTGAAAATAACCAGTCATGATAGGGCTTGGGTTATAGGTGGGCTCCAGGATCAAAATAACCAGGAGAAAAAGGGCACATGACAGAGGAGTAACCCCTGCTACACATCCCTGCAAATTTTATTTAATTAAGCAAAATGATGGCAATAAAACCAGCCGCATCATATTTTCTCATGTTATTTATTATTTTTGCCTGAGAGTAAGTTCCGTTTGTGTCTCTAGCTTCTCATAGGGTGCAGCTCTGGCCAGGTCCCCAGACATCTGCAGAGACGGAGCGTCACACAGCTCAGCTGACCATGGGCTCCCAGGTGCTTTAAGGCTCATGAATCGGCTTCTCCAAACCCTCAAAGAATAGCAAAGGCAGTGAGCAAGACATCATCCAAATATAACGATCCACCACTACCCGTGTTCCAGTCACACTAGCCAGACAAGTAGAAATTAGTTAAAATAAGTCAGAGAAAGAGTTGAATATAATTGTTCAGAGCCAGACTCTGGAACCAGAGAGCTTCTGGCCCGCGGGTGAACTCTGGCTCCACTTCTTTCTAGCTGTGTGATTTTGTACACGTCACTTAACCACTCAGGCTCAAGTTTTCAAACGGTAAACTGGGAAAAGTAAAAAGTATCAACCTCATATAACTGCTGTGAAAATTAAGCAAGGAAGGTAAGACATTGCAGTGTAAATGCTCAGTAAGTGTTGGCTAGGATGGTATTAACAACGAATAGTTCCAGGACTGCAGTCACTGCCAGCAAAATCGCAAGAGCCCCAGTCCTCTATCCCTTCCGTTTGTTCAGGAAGTACCCAAGGAAGCAGATTTAAGCCTCATTGTTTCCTCAAAGAAATACTCCCTAGCTTGAGTCACATACAGCCCAAAGCCCCCCGCCTGGCTTAGGCTGATGCCACCAAAGCATAGAGCCCTCCATTCTGCAGGAGCATGGATTATGTCGGACACCACCTGGCTGTCTGCAGCATCTAGAATGCAGCCCCAGCACAGTAAGCAGAGCCTGGAGGCCAACGTCTGGATGACTCCTGCAGGGAGACTGGGGCCAGTTGGGGGCAATACCTGTCTATACTTTTGGCTTTCTTTCTTCTTTTTAAGAATTATATCTCCATCGCTTGAACCCAGGAGATGAAGATTATAGTGAGCCAAGATCGCACCACTGCACTCCAGTTGCACAAAAGAGCAAGACTCCATCTCACATACATACATACATACATACATACATACAGAATTATATATCCATTTTTTTAACAGATGAGTTGACTTAAAAATATTGAGCTAATAACAGATAATACATGAATTGGTTTGGGGCAGGTTCCCAGTTGACAGTATTGAGAGGATTTGACCCCTAACCACTGAACTATTGGTTGCGTTTTGCATTTAAGGTATGTTTGAAATCTCCTTGTCGCCCTGCCTGTGCCTGTTTATATACACACAAGGCAATATTGTATTGCCTTATTGTATTGTTGTATTACAACAATATTGTATTGCTGTAATGCAACAATGTTGTATTGCTGTAATGCAACAATGTTGTACTGCTGTATTGCAACAATATTGTATTGCTGCATTGAAATACAGCAATGCATTGCAAAAAAGAATAAAGAAACGAATAAACTCCAGAAAACATGGAGTCAAAGGTACCTTTTAGGCCTATGATTGTGTGATTTATACAACAATCCCTCAAGGTCAGCTGACTTCTTTGGCTCGACCCCATATCCACTAAATAGACTTTTCCTTATTTATACTCACTCTGAGCCAGCCTCTCCCATATGTGCCGAGAGATACAAGGTGAGAAATAAATGCTTCCTGTCGTCACCCCAGTGGAGGAACAGGCATACCTACAAACAGCACAAGGCTAGCAAAGGGAATCCCTTTCAATGTTTATATCTAAAGAGTTTCTGAGCTGAGCTTAAATCCCCTGAAACATCTGAACTCTGAGCCAATGAGATTCAATAAAGGAATTTGATCAAAACAGAGGCTATGGGGTTAGGACTTTGTAATATGCTAGTATATTCTCGGGGCATTGCAATATTGTCATACACAAGTGATGACATCATGATAAGGTGCAGTGGGGCTATTGCACTGCACTGTCATATTCTAATCTTACTGCTATGGTGTGGTGGTGTCATGCGGTGTTGTCTTTTGTAGAGCCAGGTTGTAACCTCACAGTGTGGAGTTGTGTTGGTGTCAAGTCCCATTTTGTGGTGGTGAAGGTTCTGGTCATGTGCTGTTGCAGAGCTCTGTTTCTTTGTCTTGTAATTATGTCACAGCATCCCAATGCCCACTTGCCACAGCGGCTTAGGGCCATGGTGGCTTTGCTGTGTTCTGGCTTTGTAATCTTGCAACGTGACGTTGTGGTGAGGTATGTGTGGCATTGTTTTTCTTGAGACACTGTGACTTTTCCCTAGTCCATTTCTTCCTAAAACCCCAAAGAGGGCACCAAACACATTACAGACATTTCTCCTGGGGCATAAAAGTACATAGTGACAGTTACCTGGGAAGCTTAACAACTACAATCTCAGCTTTGTCTCAGATGTCTGCCTCCTGAAGCCTACCACCTAAAAGCCAGCTATCAGCCCACCACGGAGGAGGCAGGCTGGGAGCAAAGGCGCAGCTCAACCCCTCAGCTAGGATTCACCTTTGCCTGGCATCAGTAGAGAAGGCTGGGTCCACCACCAAGGGCAGGGGCGGTATCACAGCATGGCTATGACCACCAGCTTTGTAGTTTGAGAGATCATGAGAGTGACTGTGGAAAGTGACAAAGCATCAACATTCCTCCTTTTCAACATTGTAAAGGAGAGATGATAACAGTGTCACCATGTAGGGGCTTAAGGCTTAACTGAGAAAAGTTCACATCAAAGACTTCACACAGTACCTTGTAACAGAAAGAACTCAATAAGAAGCAGATAATTTCTCTTTCCACCTTTATTTCACAAGTATTAATTTCAGTGTTTGGAGCCCACCACCATCAATATTAAAGGTTCTTTGTGGTTTCTCACAGGAGTCCTAATACTTTCACATTCAAATAGGGCTTTTGGTGGTCTGCATAGAGTGCCTAAGCAACTACAGCAGGCACAGAATTTGACTTCTTTCCCCCCACCTCCAACATCAAATTTCCAAAGATGTTCGGTGGTTCTAGAAAGGTGGTAGCAATAATGATGTAATTTTTAATCTTTTTGAATCACCCAAGAAAATAGAGATTAAGACAGCAAAACCAAAATCTTGCAGACATCTATGGCTAAACAAGGAATTACCACCAGCCCTCAAATATGAGCAAGTGACAAAAAATATCACCGTTATCATGAAGACCACATGGTATCAGCAAGTATGCAGGAGGGAACCAAGGAGAGACAACAGGATTTATGTTGAACTTGAGAGCCAATGCAAAACTGCCAATGGATGCTCCCAAGGGAAAGGAACACAAACTGGGGAAAATAGCCATAATAAGCAGGGGCCTTGTAGACTTCAGTGTGTAAGTACAAGATCAGAGGGTGCTATAGCAATCTAGGTTCTATAAATCCTTAGAACTAAGCAGCTCTCCCTTCCAGGATGAAGGTCTGCACTGAATAGAAATTACTGGGAGTAAAATCAAATTTAAGCAGGACAGGACATTAAGGGCAAGGGAAAGAAAAGTTTCTGATAAAAATAAGGAAAGGTAGCTGGGAGGAGCCCAGATGGCCGAATAGGAACAGCTCCGGTCTACAGCTCCCAGCGTGAGCCACGCAGAAGATGGTGATTTCTGCATTTCCATCTGAGGTACCGGGTTCATCTCACTAGGGAGTGCCAGACAGTGGGGGCAGGTCAGTGGGTGCGTGCACGGTGCGTGAGCCGAAGCAGGGCGAGGCACTGCCTGACTTGGGAAGCGCAAGGGGTCAGGGAGTTCCCTTTCCGAGTCAAAGAAAGGGGTGATGGACGGCACCTGGAAAATCGGGTCACTCCCACCCAAATACTGCGCTTTTCCGATGGGCTTAAAAAATGGCACACCACGAGATTATATCCTGCCCCTGGCTCGGAGGGTCCAACGCCCACGGAGTCTCGCTGATTGCTAGCACAGCAGTCTGAGATCAAACTGCAAGGCGGCAGCAAGGCTGGGGGAGGGGCGCCCGCCATTGCCCAGGCTTGATTAGGTAAACAAAGCAGCCTGGAAGCTTGAACTGGGTGGAGCCCACCACAGCTCAAGGAGGCCTGCCTGCCTCTGTAGGCTCCACCTCTGGGGGCAGGGCACAGACAAACAAAAAGACAGCAGTAACCTCTGCAGACTTAAATGTCCCTGTCTGACAGCTTTGAAGAGAGCAGTGGTTCTCCCAGCACGCAGCTGGAGATCTGAGAACGGGCAGACTGCCTCCTCAAGTGGGTCCCTGACCCCTGACCCCCGAGCAGCCTAACTGGGAGGCACCCCCCAGCAGGGGCACACTGACACCTCACACGGCAGGGTATTCCAACAGACCTGCAGCTGAGGGTCCTGTCTGTTAGAAGGAAAACTAACAAACAGAAAGGACATCCACACCAAAAACCCATCTGTACATCACCATCATCAAAGACCAAAAGTACATAGAACCACAAAGATGGGGAAAAACCAGAACAGAAAAACTGGAAACTCTAAAACGCAGAGCACCTCTCCTCCTCCAAAGGAACGCAGTTCCTCACCAGCAACGGAACAAAGCTGGATGGAGAATGACTTTGACGAGCTGAGAGAAGAAGGCTTCAGACGATCAAATTACTCTGAGCTACGGGAGGACATTCAAACCAAAGGCAAAGAAGTTGAAAACTTTGAAAAAATTTAGAAGAATGTATAACTAGAATAACCAATACAGAGAAGTGCTTAAAGGAGCTGATGGAGCTGAAAACCAAGGCTCGAGAACTACGTGAAGAATGCAGAAGCCTCAGGAGCCGATGCGATCAACTCGAAGAAAGGATATCAGCGATGCAAGATGAAATGAATGAAATGAAGTCAGAAGGGAAGTTTAGAGAAAAAAGAATAAAAAGAAATGAGCAAAGCCTCCAAGAAATATGGGACTATGTGAAAAGACCAAATCTACATCAGATTGGTGTACCTGAAAGTGATGGGGAGAATGGAACCAAGTTGGAAAACACTCTGCAGGATATTATCCAGGAGAACTTCCCCAATCTAGCAAGGCAGGCCAACGTTCAGATTCAGGAAATACAGAGAACGCCACAAAGATACTCCTCGAGAAGAGCAACTCCAAGACACATAATTGTCAGATTCACCAAAGTTGAAATGAAGGAAAAAATGTTAAGGGCAGCCAGAGAGAAAGGTCGGGTTACCCTCAAAGGGAAGCCCATCAGACTAACAGCGGATCTCTTGGCAGAAACCCTACAAGCCAGAAGAGAGTGGGGGCCAATATTCAACATTCTTAAAGACAAGAATTTTCAACCCAGAATTTCATATCCAGCCAAACTAAGCTTCATAAGTGAAGGAGAAATAAAATACTTTACAGACAAGCAAATGCTGAGAGATTTTGTCACCACCAGGCCTGCCCTACAAGAGCTCCTGAAGGAAGCGCTAAACATGGAAAGGAACAACTGGTACCAGCTGCTGCAAAATCATGCCAAAATGTAAAGACCATTGAGACTAGGAAGAAACTGCATCAACTAACGAGCAAAATAACCAGCTAACATCATAATGACAGGATCAAATTCACACATAACAATATTAGCGTTAAATGTAAATGGGCTAAATGCTCCAATTAAAAGACACAGACTGGCAAATTGGATAAAGAGTCAAGACCCATCAGTGTGCTGTATTCAGGAAACCCATCTCACGTGCAGAGACACATATAGGCTCAAAATAAAAGGATGGAGGAAGATCTACCAAGCAAATGGAAAACAAAAAAAGGCAGGGGTTGCAATCCTAGTCTCTGATAAAACAGACTTTAAACCAACAAAGATCAAAAGAGACAAAGAAGGCCATTACATAATGGTAAAGGGATCAATTCAACACGAAGAGCTAACTATCCTAAATATATATGCACCCAATACAGGAGCATCAAGATTCATAAAGCAAGTCCTGAGTGACCTACAAAGAGACTTAGACTCCCACACATTAATAATGGGAGACTTTAACACCCCACTGTCAACATTAGACAGATCAACCAGACAGAAAGTTAACAAGGATACCCAGGAATTGAACTCAACTCTGCACCAAGCGGACCTAATAGACATTTACAGAACTCTCCACCCCAAATCAACAGAATATACATTCTTTTCAGCACCACACCACACCTATTCCAAAATTGACCACATACTTGGAAGTAAAGCTCTCCTCAGCAAATGTAAAAGAACAGAAATTATAACAAACTGTCTCTCAGACCACAGTGCAATCAAACTAGAATGAAGGTTTAAGAATCTCACTAAAAACTGCTCAACTATATGGAAACTGAACAACCTGCTCCTGAATGACTACTGGGTACATAATGAAATGAAGGCAGAAATAAAGATGTTCTTTGAAACCAACGAGAACAAAGACACAACATACCAGAATCTCCGGGACACATTCAAAGCAGTGTGTAGAGGGAAATTTATAGCACTAAATGCCCACAAGAGAAAGCAGGAAAGATCTAAAATTGACACCCTAACATCACAATTAAAAGAACTAGAAAAGCAAGAGCAAACACATTCAAAAGTTAGCAGAAGGCAAGAAATAACTAAAATCAGAGCAGAACTGAAGGAAATAGAGACACAAAAAACCCTTCAAAAAATCAATGAATCCAGGAGCTGGTTTTTTGAAAGGATCAACAAAATTGATAGACCGCTAGCAAGACTACTAAAGAAAAAAAGAGAGAAGAATCTAATAGACGCAATAAAAAATGATAAAGGGGATATCACCACTGATCCCACAGAAATACAAACTACCATCAGAGACTACTACAAACACCTCTATGCAAATAAACTAGAATATCTAGAAGAAATGGATAAATTCCTCGGCACATACACTCTCCCAAGACTAAACCAGGAAGAAGTTGAATCTCTGAATAGACCAATAACAGGAGCTGAAATTGTGGCAATAATCAATAGCTTACCAACCAAAAAGAGTCCAGGACCAGATGGATTCACAGCTGAATTCTACCAGAGGTACAAGGAGGAACTGGTACCATTCCTTCTGAAACTATTCCAATCAATAGAAAAAGAGGGAATCCTCCCTAACTCATTTTATGAGGCCAGCATCATTCTGATACCAAAGCCAGGCAGAGACACAACAAAAAAAGAGAATTTTAGACCAATATCCTTGATGAACATTGATGCAAAAATCCTCAATAAAATACTAGCAAACCGAATCCAGCAGCACATCAAAAAGCTTATCCACCATGATCAAGTGGGCTTCATCCCTGGGATGCAAAGCTGGTTCAATATATGCAAATCAATAAATGTAATCCAGCATATAAACAGAGCCAAAGACAAAAACCACATGATTATCTCAATAGATGCCGAAAAAGCCTTTGACAAAATTCAACAACCCTTCATGCTAAAAACTCTCAATAAATTAGGTATCGATGGGACGTATTTCAAAATAATAAGAGCTATCAATGAAAAACCCACAGCCAGTATCACACCGAATGGGCAAAAACTGGAAGCATTCCCTTTGAAAACTAGCACAAGACAGGGATGCCCTCTCTCACCACTCCTATTCAACATAGTGTTGGAAGTTCTGGCCAGGGCAATCAGGCAGGAGAAGGAAATAAAGGGTATTCAATTTGGAAAAGAGGAAGTCAAATTGTCCCTGTTTGCAGATGACATGATTGTATATCTAGAAAACCCCATCATCTCAGCCCAAAATCTCCTTAAGCTGATAAGCAACTTCAGCAAAGTCTCAGGATACAAAATCAAGGTACAAAAATCACAAGCATTCTTATACACCAGCAACAGACAAACAGAGAGCGAAATCATGAGTGAACTCCCATTCACAATTGCTTCAAAGAGAATAACATACCTAGGAATCCAACTTACAAGGGATGTGAAGGACCTCTTCAAGGAGAACTACAAACCACTGCTCAAGGAAATAAAAGAGGATACAAACAAATGGAAGAACATTCCATGCTCATGGATAGGAAGAATCAATATCGTGAAAATGGCCATACTGCCCAAGGTAATTTATAGATTCAATGCCATCCCCATCAAGCTACCAATGCCTTTCTTCACAGAATTGGAAAAAACTACTTTAAAGTTCATATGGAACCAAAAAAGAGCCCGCATCGCCAAGTCAGTCCTAAGGCAAAAGAACAAAGCTGGAGGCATCACGCTACCTGACTTCAAACTATACTACAAGGCTACAGTAACCAAAACAGCATGGTACTGGTACCAAAACAGAGATATAGATCAATGGAACAGAACAGAGCCCTCAGAAATAACGCCGCATATCTACAACTATCTGATCTTTGACAAACCTGAGAAAAACAAACAATGGGGAAAGGATTCCCTATTTAATAAATGGTGCTGGGAAAACTGGCTAGTCATATGTAGAAAGCTGAAACTGGATCCCTTCCTTATACCTTATACAAAAATTCATTCAAGATGGATTAAAGACTTAAATGTTAGACCTAAAACCATAAAACCCTAGAAGAAAACCTAGGCAATACTGTTCAGGACATAGGCATGGGCAAGGACTTCATGTCTAAAACACCAAAAGCAATGGCAACAGAAGACAAAATTGACAAATGGGATCTCATTAAACTAAAGAGCTTCTGCATGGCAAAAGAAACTACCATCAGAGTGAACAGGCAACCTACAAAATGGGAGAAAATTTTTGCAACCTATTCATCTGACAAAGGGCTAATATCCAGAATCTACAAAGAACTCAAACAAATTTACAAGAAAAAAACAAACAACCCCATCAAAAAGTGGGCGAAGGACATGAACAGACACTTCTCAAAAGAAGACATTTATGCAGCCAGAAAACACATGAAAAAATGCTCATCATCACTGGCCATCAGAGAAACGCAAATCAAAACCACAATGAGATACCATCTCACACCAGTTAGAATGGCAATCATTAAAAAGTCAGGAAACAACAGGTGCTGGAGAGGATGTGGAGAAATAGGAACACTTTTACACTGTTGGTGGGACTGTAAACTAGTTCAACCACTGTGGAAGTCAGTGTGGCGATACCTCAGGGATCTAGAACTAGAAATACCATTTGACCCAGCCATCCCATTACTGGGTATATACCCAAAGGATTATAAATCATGCTGCTATAAAGACACATGCACACATATGTTTATTGTGGCATTATTCACAATAGCAAAGACTTGGAACCAACTCAAATGTCCAACAATGATAGACTGGATTAAGAAAATGTGGCACATATACACCATAGAATACTATGCAGCCATGAAAAATGATGAGTTCATGTCCTTTGTAGGGACATGGATGAAATTGGAAAACATCATTCTCAGTAAACTATCACAAGAACAAAAAATCAAACACCGCATATTCTCACTCACAGGTGGGAATTGAACAATGAGATCACATGGACACAGGGAGGGGAATATCACACTCTGGGGACTGTTGTGGGGTGGGGGGAGGGGGGAGGGATAGCATTGGGAGATATACCTAATGCTAGATGACGAGTTAGTGGGTGCAGTGCACCAGCATGGCACATGTATACATATGTAACTAACCTGCACAATGTGCACATGTACCCTAAAACTTAAAGTATAATAAAAAAAAAAAATAAGGAAAGGTAACCCATCTAGCAAATTTTAGAATACATAAGATATATTTTTGGACACTTTGTAATAACAACAGAATAGCTCTATGAATGGTACTAGATAGTTCTAGAACAGGATTCTATATAACAGAATTCCAGAATAGTTCTAGAACAGAATTCTAGTGCCATGAAGCCAGGGAAACAACCCTGGCCTACTCTCTCCTTCAAAGGGAATAGGAGAACTCATGCCCTTTAAGCAACAACAAAAAAGGACTGTGACTGAATCCTACACTAAGGTACTTTAGGAAAAAAAGAGAGCTGGGCACAATTACTCACACTTGTAATCCTAGCACTTTGGGAGGCCAAGGCAGGTGAATTGCCTGAGCTCGGGGGTTCAAGACCAGCCTGGGCAACATGATGAAACCCTGTCTCTACTAAAATACAAAAAAATTAGCCAGCTGTGGTGGCGTGCGCCTGTGGTCCCAGCTGCTTGGCAAGCTAAGACAGGAGAATCACTTGAACCCAGGAGGCGGAGGTTGCAGTTAACCAAAATCATGCCATTCCACTCCAGCCTGGGCAACAAGAGCGAAATTCCATCTCAAAGAATGAATAAATAGAGCTTATAGCTCCAGCTTCAGCTCCTACCAACAGTCAGGGACTCAGCTGTCTTGCCTAACTCTGGAATCTTTATTATCAAATAGCACATGTGTCACTCCAAGAACCATGCCTATGAAGTCCTCTATGAGAACTCCCTTTTTTGCCCCTAAAGGGAAAGGTCCCAAATAGGTCAATCTTACACATAGACAGGATCCTTGTGGCTGTTGAAATACAGACATCGGAGTCAAAAGGGAGGAGAGCCAAGATGGCCGAATAGGAACAGCTCCGGTCTACAGCTCCCAGCGTGAGCGACGCAGAAGACGGGTGATTTCTGCATTTCCATCTGAGGTACTGGGTTCATCTCACTAGGGAGTGCCAGACAGTGGGCGCAGCCCAGTGGGTGCGCGCACCGTGCGCGAGCCGAAGCAGGGCGAGGCATTGCCTCACCTGGGAAGCGCAAGGGGTCAGGGAGTTCCCTTTCTGAGTCAAAGAAAGGGGTGACGGACGCACCTGGAAAATCGGGTCACTCCCACCCGAATATTGCGCTTTTCAGACCGGCTTAAAAAACGGCGCACCACGAGACTATATCCCACACCTGACTCGGAGGGTCCTACGCCCACGGAATCTCGCTGATTGCTAGCACAGCAGTCTGAGATCAAACTGCAAGGCGGCAGCGAGGCTGGGGGAGGGGCGCCCGCCATTGCCCAGGCTTGATTAGGTAAACAAAGCAGCCTGGAAGCTCTAACTGGGTGGAGCCCACCACAGCTCAAGGAGGCTTGCCTGCCTCTGTAGGCTCCACCTCTGGGGGCAGGGCACAGACAAACAAAAAGACAGCAGTAACCTCTGCAGACTTAAATGTCCCTGTCTGACAGCTTTGAAGAGAGCAGTGGTTCTCCCAGCACGCAGCTGGAGATCTGAGAACGGGCAGACTGCCTCCTCAAGTGGGTCCCTGACCCCTGACCCCCGAGCAGCCTAACTGGGAGGCACCCCCCAGCAGGGGCACACTGACACCTCACACGGCAGGGTATTCCAACAGACCTGCAGCTGAGGGTCCTGTCTGTTAGAAGGAAAACTAACAAACAGAAAGGACATCCACACTGAAAACCCATCTGTACATCACCATCATCAAAGACCAAAAGTTGATAAAACCACAAAGATGGGGAAAAAACAGAACAGAAAAACTGGAAACTCTAAAACGCAGAGCACCTCTCCTCCTCCAAAGGAACGCAGTCCCTCACCAGCAACGGAACAAAGCTGGATGGAGAATGACTTTGACGAGTTGAGAGAAGAAGGCTTCAGACGATCAAATTACTCTGAGCTACGGGAGGACATTCAAACCAAAGGCAAAGAAGTTGAAAACTTTGAAAAAAATTTAGAAGAATGTATAACTAGAATAACCAATACAGAGAAGTGCTTAAAGGAGCTGATGGAGCTGAAAACCAAGGCTCGAGAACTACGTGAAGAATGCAGAAGCCTCAGGAGCCGATGCGATCAACTGGAAGAAAGGGTATCAGCAATGGAAGATGAAATGAATGAAATGAAGCGAGAAGGGAAGTCTAGAGAAAAAAGAATAAAAAGAAATGAGCAAAGCCTCCAAGAAATATGGGACTATGTGAAAAGACCAAATCTACGTCTGATTGGTGTACCTGAAAGTGATGCGGAGAATGGAACCAAGTTGGAAAACACTCTGCAGGATATTATCCAGGAGAACTTCCCCAATCTAGCAAGGCAGGCCAACATTCAGATTCAGGAAATACAGAGAACGCCACAAAGATACTCCTCGAGAAGAGCAACTCCAAGACACATAATTGTCAGATTCACCAAAGTTGAAATGAAGGAAAAAATGTTAAGGGCAGCCAGAGAGAAAGGTCGGGTTACCCTCAAAGGGAAGCCCATCAGACTAACAGCGGATTTCTCGGCAGAAACCCTACAAGCCAGAAGAGAGTGGGGGCCAATATTCAACATTCTTAAAGAAAAGAATTTTCAACCCAGAATTTCATATCCAGCCAAACTAAGCTTCATAAGTGAAGGAGGAATAAAATACTTTACAGACAAGCAAATGCTGAGAGATTTTGTCACCACCAGGCCTGCCCTAAAAGAGCTCCTGAAGGAAGCGCTAAACATGGAAAGGAACAACCGGTACCAGCTGCTGCAAAATCATGCCAAAATGTAAAGACCATTGAGACTAGGAAGAAACCGCATCAACTAATGAGCAAAATCACCAGCTAACATCATAATGACAGGATCAAATTCACACATAACAATATTAACTTTAAATGTAAATGGACTAAATTCTCCAATTAAAAGACACAGACTGGCAAGTTGGATAAAGAGTCAAGACCCATCAGTATGCTGTATTCAGGAAACCCATCTCACGTGCAGAGACACACATAGGCTCAAAATAAAAGGATGGAGGAAGATCTACCAAGCAAATGGAAAACAAAAAAAGGCAGGGGTTGCAATCCTAGTCTCTGACAAAACAGACTTTAAACCAACGAAGATCAAAAGAGACAAAGAAGGCCATTACATAATGGTAAAGGGATCAATTCAACAAGAGGAGCTAACTATCCTAAATATATATGCACCCAATACAGGAGCACCCAGATTCATAAAGCAAGTCCTGAGTGACCTACAAAGAGACTTAGACTCCCACACATTAATAATGGGAGACTTTAACACCCCACTGTCAACATTAGACAGATCAACGAGACAGAAAGTCAACAAGGATACCCAGGAATTGAACTCAGCTCTGCACCAAGTGGACCTAATAGACATCTACAGAACTCTCCACCCCAAATCAACAGAATATACATTTTTTTCAGCACCACACCACACCTATTCCAAAATTGACCACATAGTTGGAAGTAAAGCTCTCCTCAGCAAATGTAAAAGAACAGAAATTATAACAAACTATCTCTCAGACCACAGTGCAATCAAACTAGAACTCAGGATTAAAAATCTCACTCAAAGCCGCTCAACTACATGGAAACTGAACAACCTGCTCCTGAATGACTACTGGGTACATAACGAAATGAAGGCAGAAATAAAGATGTTCTTTGAAACCAACGAGAACAAAGACACAACATACCAGAATCTCTGGGATGCATTCAAAGCAGTGTGTAGAGGGAAATTTATAGCACTAAATGCCCACAAGAGAAAGCAGGAAAGATCCAAAATTGACACCCTAACATCACAATTAAAAGAACTAGAAAAGCAAGAGCAAACACATTCAAAAGCTAGCAGAAAGCAAGAAATAACTAAAATCAGAGCAGAACTGAAGGAAATAGAGACACAAAAAACCCTTCAAAAAATCAATGAATCCAGGAGCTGGTTTTTTGAAAGGATCAACAAAATTGATACACCGCTAGCAAGACTAATAAAGAAAAAAAGAGAGAAGAATCAAATAGACACAATAAAAAATGATAATGGGGATATCACCACCGATCCCACAGAAATACAAACTACCATCAGAGAATACTACAAACACCTCTACGCAAATAAACTAGAAAATCTAGAAGAAATGGATACATTCCTTGACACATACACTCTCCCAAGACTAAACCAGGAAGAAGTTGAATCTCTGAATAGACCAATAACAGGAGCTGAAATTGTGGCAATAATCAATAGTTTACCAACCAAAAAGAGTCCAGGACCAGATGGATTCACAGCCGAATTCTACCAGAGGTACAAGGAGGAACTGGTACCATTCCTTCTGAAACTATTCCAATCAATAGAAAAAGAGGGAATCCTCCCTAACTCATTTTATGAGGCCAGCATCATTCTGATACCAAAGCCGGGCAGAGACACAACCAAAAAAGAGAATTTTAGACCAATATCCTTGATGAACATTGATGCAAAAATCCTCAATAAAATACTGGCAAACCGAATCCAGCAGCACATCAAAAAGCTTATCCACCATGATCAAGTGGGCTTCATCCCCGGGATGCAAGGCTGGTTCAATATACGCAAATCAATAAATGTAATCCAGCATATAAACAGAGCCAAAGACAAAAACCACATGATTATCTCAATAGATGCAGAAAAAGCCTTTGACAAAATTCAACAACCCTTCATGCTAAAAACTCTCAATAAATTAGGT
Organism: Gorilla gorilla gorilla; assembly: GCF_029281585.2. Lineage (NCBI taxonomy): Eukaryota > Metazoa > Chordata > Mammalia > Primates > Hominidae > Gorilla > Gorilla gorilla. Next base: position 18,107,764 of record NC_073233.2, read on the forward strand.
ATTGATGGGATGTATTTCAAAATAATAAGAGCTACCTATGACAAACCCACAGCCAATATCATACTGAATGGGCAAAAACTGGAAGCATTCCCTTTGAAAACTGGCACAAGACAGGGATGCCCTCTCTCACCGCTCCTATTCAACATAGTGTTGGAAGTTCTGGCCAGGGCAATCAGGCAGGAGAAGGAAATAAAGGGTATTCAATTAGGAAAAGAGGAAGTCAAATTGTCCCTGTTTGCAGACGACATGATTGTTTATCTAGAAAACCCCATTGTCTCAGCCCAAAATCTCCTTAAGCTGATAAGCAACTTCAGCAAAGTCTCAGGATACAAAATCAATGTACAAAAATCACAAGCATTCTTATACACCAACAACAGACAAACAGAGAGCCAAATCATGAGTGAACTCCCATTCACAATTGCTTCAAAGAGAATAAAATACCTAGGAATCCAACTTACAAGGGATGTGAAGGACCTCTTCAAGGAGAACTACAAACCACTGCTCAAGGAAATAAAAGAGGATACAAACAAATGGAAGAACATTCCATGCTCATGGGTAGGAAGAATCAATATCGTGAAAATGGCCATACTGCCCAAGGTCATTTACAGATTCAATGCCATCCCCATCAAGCTACCAATGACTTTCTTCACAGAATTGGAAAAAACTACTTTAAAGTTCATATGGAACCAAAAAAGAGCCCACATTGCCAAGTCAATCCTAAGCCAAAAGAACAAAGCTGGAGGCATCACACTACCTGACTTCAAACTATACTACAAGGCTACAGTAACAAAAACAGCATGGTACTGGTACCAAAACAGAGATATAGATCAATGGAACAGAACAGAGCCCTCAGAAATAACGCCGCATACCTACAACTATCTGATCTTTGACAAACCTGAGAAAAACAAGCAATGGGGAAAGGATTCCCTATTTAATAAATGGTGCTGGGAAAACTGGCTAGCCATATGTAGAAAGCTGAAACTGGATCCCTTCCTTACACCTTATACAAAAATCAATTCAAGATGGATTAAAGATTTAAACCTTAGACCTAAAACCATAAAAACCCTAGAAGAAAACCTAGGCATTACCATTCAGGACATAGGCGTGGGCAAGGACTTCATGTCCAAAACACCAAAAGCAATGGCAACAAAAGCCAAAATTGACAAATGGGATCTAATTAAACTAAAGAGCTTCTGCACAGCAAAAGAAACTACCATCAGAGTGAACAGGCAACCTACAACATGGGAGAAAATTTTCGCAACCTACTCATCTGACAAAGGGCTAATATCCAGAATCTACAATGAACTCAAACAAATTTACAAGAAAAAAACAAACAACCCCATCAAAAAGTGGGCGAAGGACATGAACAGACACTTCTCAAAAGAAGACATTTATGCAGCCAAAAAACACATGAAAAAATGCTCATCATCACTGGCCATCAGAGAAATGCAAATCAAAACCACTATGAGATATCATCTCACACCAGTTAGAATGGCAATCATTAAAAAGTCAGGAAACAACAGGTGCTGGAGAGGATGTGGAGAAATAGGAACACTTTTACACTGTTGGTGGGACTGTAAACTAGTTCAACCATTGTGGAAGTCAGTGTGGCGATTCCTCAGGGATCTAGAACTAGAAATACCATTTGACCCAGCCATCCCATTACTGGGTATATACCCAAAGGACTATAAATCATGCTGCTATAAAGACACATGCACACGTATGTTTATTGCGGCATTATTCACAATAGCAAAGACTTGGAACCAACCCAAATGTCCAACAATGATAGACTGGATTAAGAAAATGTGGCACATATACACCATGGAATACTATGCAGCCATAAAAAATGATGAGTTCATGTCCTTTGTAGGGACATGGATGAAATTGGAAACCATCATTCTCAGTAAACTATCGCAAGAACAAAAAACCAAACACCGCATATTCTCACTCATAGGTGGGAATTGAACAATGAGATCACATGGACACAGGAAGGGGAATATCACACTCTGGGGACTGTTGTGGGGTGGGGGGAGGGGGGAGGGATAGCATTGGGAGATATACCACCAGCATGGCACATGTATACATATGTAACTAACCTGCACAATGTGCACATGTACCCTAAAACTTAAAGTATAATAAAAAAAAAAAAAAAAAAGAATGAATAAATAAATAAATAAATAAATAAATAAATAAAGAGAATCATGAGCAGATAAACTATGCCAGACATAAAGAATAAAAATGCAAAGAAAAAAACAAAGAAAATTCCAGACCCAAATGGTTTCCCCGAGTGAATTCTATCCAAAAAATTAAAATAAATAATGCCAATCTTTGAAAAACTCTTTTAGAAAATAGATGATAGGGAACACTTTTTCAAACTTCGTTTATAAGACCAGAATAACACTGGTACCAAAACTCTACAAAGGCATTAGACATTACAGATTTATATCTTCTGTAACTATAGATATAAGCTCTTTAAAATACTAGCAAATAACATACAAAAATATATTGAAAAGATAAAACATCATGACCAAATAGGGCTTATCTGAGGAAGACAAGGTTATCATAATTTTTTTTCTTTTTTGATACAGGGTCTCACTCAGTCACCCAGGCTGGAGTGCAGTGGTGTGATCATGGCGATCTCCCAGACTCAAGTGATCCTCCAACCTCAGCCTCCCCAGTAGCTGGGACCACAGGTGCATGCCACCATGCCTAGTTAGATTTGGTATTTTTTGTAGAGATGGGGTGTCACCATATTGCTTAGGCTGGTCTGGAACTCCTGGGCTCAAGCAACCTGCCCACCTCAACCTCCCAAAGTGCTGGCATTACAGGCATGAGCCATGGCACCCAGCATAATGTAACTTTTGAAAAGCAATCGATGTAACTGTACTAACAGAAAAAACATATGATCATTTCAGCGAATGCAGAAAAAAATCCTCTCATAAAATTCAATACCTGTTCATTAAAAAAAAAAAAAGGAGGGAGGAGCTGGGTGCAGTGGCTAACGCCTGTAACCCCAGCACTGGGAGGCCGAGGCAGGCAGATCACCTAAGGTCAGGAGTTCGAGACCAACCTGACCAACATGGAGAAACCCCATCTCTACTAAAAATACAAAATTAGCTGGGCGTGGTGGCAGATGCCTGTAATCCCAGCTACTAGAGAGGCTGAGGAAGAAGAATCATTTGAACCCAGGGGGCAGAGGTTGCGGTGAGCTGAGGTCACACCATTGCACTCCAGCCTGGGCAACAAGAGCGAAACTCTGTCTAAAAAAAAAAAACACTTCTCAACAACAGAAAAAATTCTTCAATCTCTTTGTTAATAGGTGTCTTCTGAAAAGTAGACACCGAGATAGGATTAGGCTTGCAGAAGATTCATTAAAGGAGATGCTATGAAAAAAATGAAGAGAAGGCTTGAGGGAAGATGAGTTGTTAGATCATGATACAGAACTGAGTCCAGGTGAAAGAGAGAGGAGAAGAAGGTAGTTGGTGCAGAAGCATCTGAACCTCAGTGCAGCTCCCAGAGAGTTAGTCAAGACCATCAGGGCATCCTCAAGCCAAAGTCACCCACCAGACGAATCCCAAGTCTCCTAGGCATTGGCTGGGAGAAGTCTTTGGGAAACATGACTGCGGTACAAATACAGTGATGGATTTCAGAATGCAGCTGCTAGGGCTGTCATTATGATGCCCCCAGAGTTGGAAATCTGAAAGGTGCATTTGCATAGCCACCTAGTTCTGTTACAGGGTGTTGATAAAATTTGAGGAAAAAAATACCAGTTACAACAGCCTCACAAAACAGGAAACATCTAGGGATACACTTAACAAAGTATATGCAAGTCCTCTACATTGAAAACTCTAAAATATCTCTGGAAAGTTAAAGAACACTTGGATATGTGAAGAGACAGACCATGCTCTTGGAATGGAAGGGTTAAGCTGTTAAGATATCAATTGTCTCAAAATTGACATAGATTCAATACCATCCTGTTATGGTGTGAATTAAGTCCCACTAAATTTTACATATTGAAGCCCTAACCCTCAGTACCTCAGAAAGTGACTATTTTTGGACATGGGGTGATTAAACTCAAATGAAGCCTAAACTAAAAAGGAAGTCCTAATCCAGTCTGACTGTTGTCCTTATAGAGGAAGAAATTTAAACATAGAGACACCAAAGATACACATTTACAGAGGAAAGAACATGGAGAACACAGTGAGAAGATAGCCATCTGCAAGCCAATGAGGCCGCAAAAGAAACACCAGCTGCCAATACCTTGATTTTGGACTTTAAGCTACAGAACTGTAAGACTATAAATTTCCATTGTTTAAACCACTCAGTCTGTGGTAGTTTGTTATATGGCCACCCTGGCAAATTAATATAAATCCCAATCAAAATTGCAGAAGGCATTTTTTTAGAAGTTGACAGTCTGTTTTTAAAACTTGAATAGAATACACAAAGGTGCCAAGAACATACAATGGGGAAAGGACAATCTCTTCCATAAGTGGTTGGGAAGGCTGGATATCCACATGCAGAAGACTAGAACCAGACCTTTATCTCACACCATACACAAAAATCAACTCAAAGTGGATTAAAGACTTAAACTTAAGACCTGGAACTGTAAACCTACTAGAAGAAAATATACAGGATGAGCTCCAAGACATTGATCTGGGCAATAATGTTTTTGAATATGGCCCCAAAAGCACAAGCAACAACAGCAAAAATAGACAAATGGGATTACATCAAACTGAAAAGCTTCTGCACAGCAAAGGAAACAATTAATAGACTAAAGGCAATGGGAGAAAATATTTGCAAATCATATATTTGTTTAGGGGTTCATATCCAAAATATGTAAAGAACTCAATAGCAAAAAGAACAAATAACTTGATTTTAAAATGGGCAAGGTTGTCCTTGTTCTCCGAGTGATGACTATCACCATGAGATGCAATTCTGGTTCTTAAAATTAAATATTCCCTTTGAAAGATAATATCTGGAAGGGAGGTTAAGTCATCTTTCACTTAGTGTCTAACTATCTGATATGGTTTTTCTCTGTCCTCACCCAAATCTCATCTTGAATTGTAGTTCCCATAATCCCCACATGTTGTGGAAGGAACCCAGTGAGAGGTAACTGAATCATGGGAGTGGTTACCTCCATGCTATTCTCGTGACAGTGAGTAAGCTCTCACATGATCAGATGGTTTTACAAACGGCAGTTCTCCTGCACACTTTCTCTTGCCTGCCACCATGCCTTTGCTTCTCCTTTGCCTTCTGCCATGATTGTGAGGCCTCCTCAGCCATGTAGAACTGTGAGTCCCTTAAACCTCTTTTGTTTATAAATTACCCAGTCTTGGGTATGTCTTTATTAGTGGCATGAGAATGGACTAATACACCATCATCTTAGATTACCAACTAAGATCAAAATCACATATTGTAAGTAGTCAATAAATGAACACTTGTTTCAAGCTGAAGATTTAAATAAATAATACAAATGGGCAAAGGACATAAATAGTCATTTCTCTAAAAATGACACACAAATAGCCAACAGACATATGAAAAAATGCTCAATATCACTTATCACCACAGAAATACAAATTAAGACTGCAATGAGATGTCACCTTACACTTGTTAGAATGGCTATTATAAAAAAGACAAACTATAACAAGTGTTGAAGAGGATGTGGAGAAAAGGGAACTCATATACTGTTGGTATGTATATAAACTGCTGCAGCCATTATGGAAAACAGTGTGGAAGTTCCTCAGAAAAATAAATACAGAACTACTATATGACCCAGCAATCCCACTACTGGGTATACATCCAAAGGAAATGAAATCAGTATGTCAAAGACATATCTGCACTCTCATGTTCACTGCAGTGTTATTCACAATAGCCAAGATAAGAAATCATCCTACATGTCCATCAATGGACGAATGAATAAAGAAAATGTGGTACATATACACAATGGAAAACTATTCAGCCATTAAAAAAAAATGAAAACATGTTATTGTGACAATAATCATCAACCAGGAGGACATTATGTTAAGTAAAATAAGCCAGGCACAGAAAAACAAATATCACATAATCTTATTTATAATGGAATCTTTAAAAGGCAAACTCATAGAAGCAGAGGGTAGAATGATGGTTACCTCTAGAGGCTGGAGGATTAGGGAGATATTGGTCAAAGAATACAAAATTTCAGTTAGATAGGAGGAATAAATTCAAGAGATCTACTGTATATCGTGGTGACTATGGTTAATAAAAATAAATTTGATTCTAAAAAGTTGTGAAGAAGGTAGATTTTAAATGTTCTCATCACAAAAATGATAAATATGCAAGGCAATGCATGCGTTAATTAGCTTGATTTAGCCATTCTACATGTATACATATATCAAAATCTATTATATACCATAAATATATACAATTTTAGTTTATCAACTAAATAAATAAAAATGGAAAGGCAAAGGGCGTAGAATAGCCACAAGTCTTATCAAAAAAAAAGTTTTATATCATAGGGCTTAAATTATCTGATTTCAAGACTTATCATAAAGTTACAGTAATCAAGGCAGTATGGTACCAGTGTAAGGACAGACAAATAGATCAACGGAACCGTCTAAAAGAGATAGAAATAGACCTACATGGACTAGGCATAGTGGCTCACACCTGTAAACCCAGCACTTTGGAAGGCTGAGGCAGGTGGATCGCTTGAGTCCAGGAATTCAAGGCCAGCCTGGGCAACATGGCAAAACCCTGTCTCTACAAAAAATACAAAAAGAAAAAACTAGCCAGGCATGGTGGCACGTGCCTGTAGTCCCAGCTATGTGGGAGGCTGAGGTGGGAGGATTGCTTCAGCCCCAGTGGTCGAGGCTGTAGTGAGCCATGATCACACCAGTGCACTCTAAGCTGGGTGACAGCAAAATCCTGTGAAAGAAAGAAAAGAAAGAAAGAAAGGTAGAAAGAAAGAGAAATAAAGAAGGAAAAAAGGAGGGAAGGAAGGAAGGAGAGAGAAAGGAAGGAAGGAAAGAAGGAAGGAAGGAGAGAGAAAGGAAGGAAGGAAAGAAAGAAGGAGAGAGAAAGGAAAGAAGGAAGGAAGAAAGAAAGGAGGGAAGGAGAGGGAGGGAGGACAGAGAAGGGAACAGGAAAGAAGAAAGAAAGGAAGAAAGGGAGGAAGGAAGGAAGGACCCACATATATATAGTCAGTTGATTTTCAACACAGGTATGAAAGCAGTTCAATGAGGAAAGAAAAGACTTTTCAATGAATGAAACAACTGTATAACCGTTAAAAAAAACTACACCATATACAATGATTAATTCAAGATACAAACTAGAATTAAATGTAAAAGCTAAAATAATAAAACTACTAGAAGAAAACTTAAGAAAATATCTTTATGACCTAGGGACAGGCAAATTTTTCCTACAGAGAACATAAAATGCACTATATACTTTTAAAAATCGACAAGTTGGACTCTGCCAAAACTAATATCTCCTGCTCATCATCAAAAGACACAACTAAGAAAGAGAAAAGGCAAGTCACAGACTGAGAGAAAATATTTGCAAAACATATCCGACAAAGCAATGGTTTCCAAATTACATGAAGAACTTCTACAAATCAATAGCAAAAAAAACTCAATAAAAAGAGTAAAATGCTTCAAAATAAACATTACAAAAGAACATATATAATTGGCTAATAAGCACATGAAAAGATGCACGACATCATTAGTCATTAGATAAATTAAAATTAAAACCATAATGAGATATCACTCCACACCCATTAGAATGACTAAAATTAAAAAGACATAATAACAATTGCTAGTGAGGATACAGAGCAACTGGACACAATTCTGGAGCAAGTAATACATTGTTGGTGGATTCTTAATCATACAACACTTTGGAAAAACAGTTGCTGATTTCTTATATTGTGAGTCAACTATTCTAATTCTAGGTATTCATCCACGTAAAATGAAACCATTGTACAACAATGTTTATAGCAGCTTTGTGCAACAATAAACATTATAAAACAATATAGACAGTAGCTTTGTTCTTTATAGCTCCAAACTGGTATAATCCAAATCCATCAACAGATGAATAAATAAGCTATGGTATATCTATTATGGAATACAACTCAGAAATTAAAAGAAATTATGCACTCAAGAACACTTAGGAATCTCAAAATGTATGCCAAATACAAGAAGTCAGATACAAAAGAGTACATTCCGTATGATCCCAATGATATGGTATGGCTCTGTGTCCCCACCCAAATCTCATTTTGAATTATACTCCCATAATTCCCATATGTTGTAGGAGGGACCGATGGGAGATAATTTGAATCATGGGGGTGGTTCCCCCATATTGTTCTGATGGTAGTGAATAAGCCTCATGAGATCTGATGGGTTTATCTGGGGTTTCTGCTTTTGCATCTTCCTCATTTTCTCTTGCTGTCACCAGGTAAGAGTGCCTTTTGCCTCCCACCATGATTCTGAAGCCTCCCCGGCCATGTGGAACTGTAAGTGCAATTAAACTTCTTTTTCTTCCCAGTCTCAGGTATGTCTTTATCAGCAGCATGAAAATGGACGAATACAATAAATTGGTACTGGGAGTGGGCCATTGCTGAGAAGATACCCGAAAATGTGGAAGCGACATTGCAGCTGGGTAACAGGCAGAGGTTGGAACGGTTTGGAGGGCTCAGAAGAAGACAGGAAAATGTGGGAAAGTTTGGAACTTCCTAAAGACTGGTTGAATGGCTTTGATACAAATGCTGATGGTGACATGAACAATTAGGTCCAGGCTGAGGTGTTTCAGATGGAGATGAGGAACTCATTGGGAACTGAAGCAAAGATGACTCTTGTTATATTTTAGGCCAGCAGCATTTTGCCCCTGCTCTAGAGATTTGTGGAACTTCAAATTTGAGAGAGATAATTTAGGGTATCTGGCAGAAAAAAAAATCTAAACAGCAAAGCATTCAAGAGGTGACTTAGGTGCTGTTAAAAGCATTCACTTTTAAAAGGGAAACAGAGCATAAAAGTTTAGAAAATTTGCAGCCTGACAATGCGATAGAAAAGAAAAACCCATTTTCTAAGAAGAAATTAAAGCCGGCTGCAGGAATTTGCATAAGTAATGGGGACCCAAATGTTAATCCCCAAGAAAGTGGGGGAAATGTCTCTAGGGCACGTCAGAGGTCTTCACGGCAGCCCCTCCCATCACAGGCCCAGAGGCCTAGGAGAAAATGGTTTCATGGGCTGGGCCCAGGGTCCCAGTGCTGTGCGCAGCCTAGGAACTTGCCCTGCATCCCAGCTGCACCAGCCATGGCTGAAGGGGCCCAAATGTAGAGCTCAGGCTGTGGCTTCAGAGGGTTCATGCCCCCAAGCCTTGGCAGCTTCCATATGGTGTTGAGCCTGCAAGTGCATAGGAGTAAAGAATTGAGGTTTGGGAACCTCCATCTAGATTTCAGAAGATGTATCGAAATGCCTGGATGCCCAGGCAGAAATTTGCTACAGGGGCGGGGTGCTCATGGAGAACTTCTGCTGGGGCAGTGTGGAAGGGAAATGTGGGGTTGGAGCCCCCACACAGAGTCCCTACTGGGGCACTGCCTAGTGAAGCTGTGAGAAGAGAACCACCATCCTCCAGACCCCAGAATGGTAGATCCACCTACAGGTTGCACCGTCCACCTGGAAAAGCCACAGATGCTCAATGCCAGCCCATGAAAGCAGCTGGGAGAGAGGCTATACCCTGCAAAGCCAAGAGGCAGAGCTTCCCAAGATCATGGGAACCCACCTCTTGCATCAGCGTGACCTGGATATGAGATCTAGAGTCAAAGGAAATCATTTTGGATCTTTAAAATTTGACTGCCCTGCTGGATTTCAGACTTGCATGGGCCCTGTAACCCCTTTGTTTTGGGCAATTTCTGTCACTTGGAACGGCTGTATTTACCCAATACCTGTATCCCTATTGTATCTAGGAAGTTACTAGCTTACTTTTGATTTTACAGGCTCACAGGTGGAAGGGACTTGCCTTGTCTAGATAAGACTTTGGACTGTGGACTTTTGAGTTAATGCTGAAATGAGTTAAGACTTTAGGGAACTGTTGGGAAGGCATGATTGGTTTTGAAATGTGAGTACATGAGATTTGGAGAGGCCAGGGGCAGAATGATATGGTTTGGCTCTGTGTCCCCACCCAAATCTCATCTTGAATTCTACTACCATAATTCCCACGTGTTGTGGGAGGGACCTGGTGGGAGATAACTTGAATCATGGGGGCAGTTTTCCCCATACTGTTCTGGTGGTAGTGAATAAGTCTCATGAGATCTGAAGGGTTTATCAGAGGTTTCCACTTTTGCATCTTCCTCATTTTCTCTTGCCGCCTTTCGCCTGTAAGAAGTGCCTTTTGCCTCCCACCATGATTCTGAGGCCTCCCCAGCCATGTGGAACTATAAATTAAACTTCATTTCATCCCAATCTCAGGTATGTCTCTATTGGCAGCATGAAAATGGACTAATACACCCATTTACACTATGTTTGAAACCAGCAAAACTAAGCTATGGTGATAGATACTAGAATGCTGTTTACCTGTGGGGTAGAGTAGGAATCTGTCTGGAAAGGAGGATGAAAGAAATTTCTAGAGTGATAGAATTGTTTTCCAATCTTGATTAGCATTTTGTTGTACAGTATGAATTTGTCAAAATCTTCCAACTGTACACATAATATATTTTAGAGTAAGTAAATTATGCCTCAAGAAAGATACTGCATTAGAAACAAAAAATAAAACTAATACATCTAAAAATTAATTATTTGAAAAAAATGAACATAATAAACAGTGTACTAGCTAACATATTAATAATTGAGGAGAAATGGGGGAAACCATGCACATAAACTTAGAAATGACAAGAAGGAAATAATCATCAAAGCTTAGCAATTTTTTAAAAATCATAAGAGTCTACTTTGTAAAATTCTTTGCAAATAAATTTGAAAAAGTAGGTGAAGTTAATAATTTTCTAGAAAAACATAACTTATCAAATTCAACCCCAGTAGAAACAGAGAGTCTAACATGTAAAATAAGAAAAAATAGAGGAAGTAGTATAGAACCTTCCCACAAAAATGCACAAGGCTCAGATTGTTTCTTGGAAAAATTTTATTTCTAAAAATCATTTTATAAAATGAGTGTGGCCAGGTACAGGAGCGCACACCTGTATTCCCAGTGCTTTGGGAGGCCGAGGCAGGTGGATCACTTGACCCCAGGAGTTCAAGACAAGCCTGAGCAAAATAATAAAACCATCTCTACAAAAAATACAAAAATTAGCCAGGTGGGGTGGCACACACCTGTAGTCCCAGCTACTTAGGAGGCTGAGGTGGGAGGATCACTTGAACCTTGGAGGTTAAGCCTGCAGTGAGCAATGAATGTGCCACTGAACTGCAGCCTATGTGACAAAGTGAAACCCTATCTAAAAAAAAAAAGACTATTAAAAATATAAAATAACTGTAACATCAATCTCAATATGAAAATGATTGTATCAACAAAATGAAACTACAGATTAATATCACTTATAAATAAATACCATAATAAAAATACTAATTAATTATTATCAATCAGAATCCAATAGCACATTAGAAAATTCATCATGAGGAGGTAGTGTTTATTCCAAATAAAGGAAGAGTAATTCAATATACTAAAATTCACTACTATTATTCATTACGGTAGTAGAGCAAAGAATTAATATAAGTATGTAACTAGAAGCTCCAGAAGATTCAATGGAAAACTACTACAAACAAAAGAATTTAGTAAAGTAGTTTACAAAATCAATACACAAAAATCAGGAGTCTTCATATATACAAACAAAAATTTGTTTATGTTGGAAGAGAAGAACCCCTTTGTGAAAGCCAAAAAAAATGAAATATCTAGGCATAAATTTAATAAGACATGTCCAAAACTTATATGAAGAAAAGCTATAAAACAATTTTAAAACATACATGTGGAAAAATATACCATATTCTTGGACAGAAAGACTAATATTAAAGATTTCAGATCTCTCTAAATTAATTCATAAGCTTATAAAGTTTAATTTAATATAATTTTATATAATTCATAAACTTAATGTAATACAATAAAAATATAACTAAGTTTCTATCTAGAGCTAGCTAAGTTTATTATAAAATTTATGTGGAAGAAGAGATAAGCAAGAAAAGTCAGTGGGGACAGGGAAGCTTAAAAAAATATCTTGGAGTTGTAGATATGTAAATTAGCTTGATATAACCATTCCACAATGTATATATTCTCAGAACATCATACTGTATCCCATAAAGTCATACAACTATTATTTGTCAACAGTTTGAAAAAAAAAGAGAGGAAAAAATGAGAGAAGGATAGCCCTGTCAGATATGAAAACATATAATGTCTCTGTAATTAAGGATGTAGTGTTGGCGCATGTATAGACCAATGGGAACAAAATAAAAGATAAAAAGCTATCCTATACTAAATTTTGACATTTATATATTATATTATAAATATAATATTTATATATTATTTAGTATACTATAACTTTTATAATATATTAAACTAATATACTAATACTGTAACTATATTATAAAAGTAGAATCACTAATTAGTGGAGTAAATGGTGGTCTTTATAATCAAAGACATGGGGATAACTGAATAGCCAGATGTGAAAAGATAAAATTATATTCATTTCCCACACCATACATCAAGTTAAATTCCAAGTGAATGAGAAAATTACACATATTAAATGAGTCCATACAAGGATAGAAAAAAAACCAAGTCTAAATTATTCTGTAATTTGAGAGTGGGGAAAACTTTCCTACCTCTGTCTGACTCAATATCCACAAGCCACAAGAGGAAGATGGATGAATTTGCTTACATAAAAATAAGAACATAAAAAATAAACTTTTACCTACAAAAGTGCCATAAGGAAAGTAAAGGGACAAGTAAAAATGGGGGAAATATTGCAACTTTTCCCATAGACAAAGAGTTAATATTTCTAATATACAAAGATTTTTTAAAAGATAAAGATCATTATAGAAGAAGGAAAAAAAGACTATGGGTATGCACAGACAATTGACTGAAAACAAAATACAAATGCCCCTCATTTATATAAAAAGATCTCAAATCTACACATAACAAGAAAATGGCAAATTAAAAATATACTGATCTACCATTTTTCGCCAATCAATGATGAAAATTTAAAAGGTTGGCAATACACTCTTTTGACAAGGCTTTGAGAAACAGGCACTCCTGTCATTGCTGGAAGGAACAAGAAAGGTACAAGTCCTATGAAGGAGAATTTGGCAATACATAGCAAAATAACATATGCACTGTGACTGTTTGATCCAGGAAGCCCACTTCCAGGAACCTGTCCTAAAGAAACACTGATAGAAAAGATAGGGATCAGTTCCAAGATGGCCAAATAGGAACAGCTGTAGTCTGCAGCGCCCAGCTTGATCAACGCAGAAGACAGGTGATTTCTGCATTTCCATCTGAGGTACCTGGTTCATTTCATTGGGACTGGTTGGACAGGGGGTGCAGCCCACAGAGGGTGAGCTGAAGCAGGGCAGGGCATTGCCTCACCTGGGAAGAACAGTGGGTTGGGGGATTTCCCTTTCCTAGCCAAGGGATGCCATGACAGACTGTACCTGGAAAAACGGGACACTCCCACCCAAATACTGGGCTTTTCCCAAGGTCTTAGCAACCGGCAGACAAGGAGATTCTCTCCCATGCCTGGCTCTGCAGCTCCCACACCCACGGAGCCTTGCTCACTGCTAGCACAGCAGTCTGAGATTGAACTGTGAGGCGGCAGCCTGGCTGGGGGAGGGGCGTCCACCATTGTTGAGGCTTTAGTAGGTAAACAAAGCAGCTGGGAAGCTCAAACTGGGCAGAGCCTGCCACAGATCAACAAGGCCTACTGCCTCTAGACTCCATCTCTGTGGGCAGGGCTTAGCTGAACAAAAGGCAGCAGACAATTCTGCAGACTTAAATGTCCCTGTCTGACAGCTCTGAAGACAGCAGTGCCTCTCCCAACACAGCATGTGAGCTCTGAGAACAGACAGACTGCCTCCTCAAGTGGGTCCCTGACCCCATATAGCCTAACTGGGAGACACCTCCCAGTAGGGGCTGACTGACACCTCATATAGGCGGGTGCCCCTCTGGGACAAAGCTTCCAGAAGAAGGATCAGGCAGCAATATTTGCTGTTCTACAATATTTGCTGTTCTGCAGCCTCTGCTGGTGACACCCAGGCAAACAGGGTCTGGAGAGGACCTCCAGCAAACTCCAACAGACGTGCAGCTGAGGGACCTGACTGTTAGAAGGAAAACTAACAAACAGAAAGGAATAGCATCAACATCAACAAAAAGGATATCTACACAAAACCCCATCTCTAGGTCACCAACATCAAAGACCAAAGGTAGAAAAAACCACAAAGATGGGGAGAAACCAGAGCAGAAAAGCTGAAAATTCTAAAAATCAGAGCACCTCTTCCCCTCCAAAGGATCGCAGCTCCTCAGTAGCAATGGAACAAAGCTGGATGGAGAATGACTTTGACGAGTTGACAGAAGTAGGCTTCAGAAGGTCGGAAATAACAAACTTCTCCAAGCTAAAGGAGCATGTTCGAACCCATTGCAAGGAAGCTAAAAACCTTGAAAAAAAGGTTAGACAAATGGCTAACTAGAATAAACAGTGTAGAGAAGACCTTAAATGGCCTGATGGAGCTGAAAACCATGGCACGAGAACTTCACAACGCATGCACAAGCTTCAATAGCCGATTCAATCAAGTGGAAGAAAGGATGTCAGTGATTGAAGATCAAATTAATGAAATAAAGCAAGAAGACAAGGTTAGAGAAAAAGAGTAAAAAGAAATGAATAAAGCCTCCAAGAAATATGGGACTATGTGAAAAGACCAAATCTACATTTGATTAGTGTACCTGAAAGTGATGGGGAGAATGGAACCAAGTTGGAAAACGCTCTTCAGGATATTACCCAGGAAAACTTCCCCAACCTAGCAAGGTAGGCCAACATTCAAATTCAGGAAATACAAAGAACACCACAAAGATACTCCTTGAGAAGAGCAACCCCAAGACACATAATTGTCAGATTCTCCAAGGTTGAAATGAAGGAAAAAATGTTAAGGGCAATCAGAGAGAAAGGTAGGGTTACACACAAAGGGAAGCCCAACAGACTAACAGCAGATCTCAGCAGAAACCCTACAAGCCCGAAGAGAGTGCGGGCCAATATTTAACATTCTTAAAGAAAAGAATTTTCAACCCAGAATTTCATATCCAGCCAAACTAAGCCTTGTAAGTGAAGGAGAAATAAAATCCTTT
The DNA here is from genome assembly GCF_029281585.2 of Gorilla gorilla gorilla. Lineage (NCBI taxonomy): Eukaryota > Metazoa > Chordata > Mammalia > Primates > Hominidae > Gorilla > Gorilla gorilla. The sequence goes on from NC_073233.2 coordinate 18,123,064, forward strand.
ACAGACAAGCAAATGCTGAGAGTTTTTTTATCACCAGGCCTGCCTCACAAGAGCTCCTGAAGGAAGCACTAATGGGAAGAAACAACCAGTACCAGCCACTGCAAACACATGCCAAATTGTAAAGACCATAGATGCTATGAAGAAACTGCATCAATTAAGAGGAAAAACAACCAGCTAATCATCATGACAGGATCAAATTCACACATATTTAACCTTAAATGTAAATGGGCTAAATAATATTCCAATTAAAACACACAGACTGGCAAACTGGATAGTCAAGACTCATCAGTGTTCTGTATTCAGGAGACCCATCTCACATGCAAAGACACACACAGGCTCAAAATAAAGGGATGGATGAAGATCTAGCAAGCAAACAGAAAGTAAAAAAAAAAAAAAGTAGGGGTTGCAATTCTAGTCACTGATAAAACAGACTTTAAACCAACAAAGATCAAAAGAGACAAAGAAGGCTATTACATAATGGTAAAGGGATCAATTCAACAAGAAGAGCCAACTATCCTAAATATATATGCACCCAATACAGGCGCACCTAGCTTCATTAAGCAAGTCCTTAGAGACCTACAGAGAGACTTAGACTCCCAAACAATATTAATGGGAGACTTTAACATCCCACTGTCAATATTAAACAGATCAACAAGACAGAAGGTTAACAAGCATATCCAGGACTTGAACTCAGCTCTGCACCAACCAAACCTAATAGACATCTACAGAACTCTCTACCCCAAATCAACAAAATATACATTCTTCTCAGCACCACATTGCACTTATTCTAAAATTGACCACGTAATTCGAAGTAAAGCACTCCTCAGCAAATGTAAAGGAACAGAAATCACAACAAACTGTCTCTCAGATCACAGTGCAATCAAATTAGAATTCAGGATTAAGAAACTCACTCAAAACCACACAACTACATGGAAACTGAACAACTTGCTCCTGAATGACTACTGGGTAAATAATGAAATTAAGGCAGAAATAAAGATGTTCTTTGAAACCAATGAGAACAAAGACACAATGTACCAGAATCTCTGGGACACATTTAAAGCAATGTGTAGAGGGAAATTTATAGCACTAAATGCCCACAAGAGAAAGCAGGAAAGATCTAAAATCGACAACCTAACATCACAATTAAAAGAACTAGAGAGGGCCGGGCACAGTGGCTCACGCCTGTAATCCTAGCACTTTCAGAGGCTGAGGCGGGCAGATCACAAGGTCAGGAGAACAAGACCATCCTGGCTAACATGATGAAACCTCATCTTTACTAAAAATACAAAAAATTAGCTGGGCATGGTGGTGGCCACCTGTAGTCCCAGCTACCTGGGAAGCTGAAGCAGGAGAATGGCATGAACCCAGGAGGCAGAGTTTGCAGTGAGCCAAGATTGCACCACTGCACTCCAGCCTGGGAGACAGAGTGAGACTCCATTAAAAAAAAAAAAAAAAAAAAAAAAAAGAACTAGAGAAGCAAGAGCAAACAAATTCAAAAGCTAGCAGAAGGCAAGAAATAACTAAGATTAGAGCAGAACTAAAAGAGAGACACAAAAAACCCTTCAAAAAATCAATGAATCCAGGAGCTGGTTTTTTGAAAAGATCAACAAAATTGATAGACCGCTAGCAAGAATAATAAAGAAGAAAAGCGAGAGGAATCAAATAGATGCAATAAAAAATGATAAAGGGGATATCACCACCAATCCCACATAAATACAAACTACCATCAGAGAATACTATAAACATCTCTATGCAAATAAACTAGAAAATCTAGAAGAAATGGATAAATTCCTGGAAACCTACAACCTCCCAAGACTAAACCAGGAAAAAGTTGAATCTCTGAGTAGACCAATAACAGGCTCTGAAATTGAGGCAATAATTAATAGCCTACCAACCAAAAAATGTCCAGGACCAGATGGATTCACAGCCAAATTCTACAAGAGGTACAAAGAGGAGCTGGTACCATTCCTTCTGAAACTATTCCAATCAATAGAAAAAGAGGGAATCCTCCCTAACTCATTTTATGAAGCCAACATCATCCTGATACCAAAGCCTGGCAGAGACACAACAAAAAAAGAGAATTTTAGACCAATATCCCTGATGAACATTGATGCAAAAATCCTCAATAAAATACTGGCAAACCAAATCCAGCAGCACATCAAAAAGCTTATCCACCACAATCAGATCGGCTTCATCCCTGGGATACAAGGCTGGTTCAACATACGCAAATCAATAAACACAATCCATCACATAAACAGAACCAATGACAAAAACCACATGATTATCTCAATAGATGCAGAAAAGGCCTTCAACAAAATTCAACAGCCCTTCATGCAAAAAACTCTTAATAAACTATGTATTGATGGAACGTGTCTCAAAATAATGAGCTATAATAAGAGCTCAAAATAAGTACAGCTAATATCATACTGAATGGGCAAAAACTGGAAGCATTCCCTTTGAAAACTGGCACAATACAAGGATGCCCTCTCTCACCACTCCTATTCAACATAGTGTTGGAAGTTCTGGCCAGTGCAGTCAGGCAAGAAAAAGAAATAAAGGGTATTCAATTAGGAAAAGAGGAAGTCAAATTGTCCCTCTTTGCAGATGGCATGATTGCATATTTAGAAAACCCCATCATCTCAGCCCAATATTTCCGTAAGCTGATAAGCAACTTCAGCAAAGTCTCAGGATACAAAATCAATGTGCAAAATTCACAAGCATTCCTATACACCAATAACAGACAGAGAGCCAAATCATGAGTGAACTCCCATTCACAATTGCTTCAAAGAGAATAAAATACCTTGGAATCCAACTTACAAGGGACATGAAGGACTTCTTCAAGAAGAACTACAAACCACTGCTCAATGAAATAAAAGAGGACACAAACAAATGGAAGAACATTCCATGCTCATGGATAGGAAGAATCAATATCGTGAAAATGGCCATACTACCCAAGGTAATTTATAGATTCAATGCCATCCCCATCAAGCTACCAATGACTTTCTTCACAGAATTGGAAAAAACTACTTTAAAGTTCATATGGAACCAAAAAAGAGCGCACATTGCCAAGTCAATCCTAAGCCAAAAGAACAAAGCTGGAGGCATCACGCTACCTGACTTCAAACTATACTACAAGGCTACAGTAACCAAAACAGCATGGTACTGGTAGCAAAACAGAGAGATAGACCAATAGAACAGAACAGAGACCTCAGAAACAACACCACACACCTACAACCATCTGATCTTTGACAAACCTGACAAAAACAAGCAATGGGGAAAGGATTCCCTATTTAATAAATGGTGCTGGGAAAACTGGCTAGACAGATGTAGAAAGCTGAAACTGGGACCCTTCCTTACACCTTATACAATAATTATTTCAAGATGGATTAAAGACTTAAATGTTAGATCTGAAACCATAAAAACCCTAGAAGAAAACCTAGGCAATACCATTCAGGACATAGGCATGGGCAAGGACTTCATGACTAAAACACCAAAAGCAATGGCAACAAAAGCCAAAATTGACAAATGGGATCTAATTAAACTAAAGAGCTTCTGCATGGCAAAAGAAACTACCATCAGAGTGAACAGGTAACCTACAGAATAGGAGAAAATTTTTGCAATCTACCCATCTGACAGAAGGCTAATATCCAAAATCTAGAAAGAACTCAAACAAATTTGCAAGAAAAAACAAACAACCCCATCAAAAAGTGGGCAAAGGATATGAACAGACATTTCTCAAAAGAAGACATCTATGCAGCCAACAGACACATGAAAAAAATGCTCATAATCACTGTTCATCAGAGAAATGCAAATCAAAACCACAATGAGATACCATCTCACACCAGTTAGAATGGCGATCATTAAAAAGTCAGGAAACAACAGATGCTGGAGAGGATGTGGAGAAATAGGAACACTTTTACACTGTTGGTGGGAGTGTAAATTAGTTCAACCATTGTGGAAGACAGTGTGGCGATTCCTCAAGGATCTAGAACTAGAAATACCATTTGACCCAGCAATCCCAATTTATAATCCTTTGGGTATATAGAATAAATTAACCTAACTGTGCATTGAGTTGATTGTTTAATGATTCAGAAGTGTATTCTTTTAAATGCTTGGAAAATACAGTAACTCTATTGTAATCTCTAGTGAGATATACCTAAGAACTGCAAATAATAAAAATAGTAACTATTTTTAGTGATGATAGTATTGGTGTTGTTTCTAAATGCATACACATATAATAGAATAAAGCAAATAAGCAACTATGTTCTTGTCATTAAGAACTAAGATTCTCTGTATAAGAGGAAAAAATTCCAAATCAAATCAAAGTTAAGCAAAGTCTTGTAATCCTAAATTTGAATTTAAAATATCAGTATAAATTCATAATATATTTTTTCTTTTAAAAGTATTTCTATAACCAAGCCTGGACATCTTTTCTTTCCAGAAAGCAGGAAACCTGTCAATGACTACCAGGGCCAGGGTCATGTCAGGACTCAGGAAGCAACTCAGGAAAGAGGCTCCCACTGTCCAGACATGGGAAAATCTGAGCATCAAAAAGGATAATAACTGCAACTGAAACACATCAAATACGTTCCCATTCATGAGTTCCTAATGATACCATAAAACAGAAAAATCTCAATTATCACTTCTGGAGGATGGAAGGGAACCAACCCACTAATCCAAATACTGGTAAATACAGGGAAAGAATCAAACATTTAACCTGTGTTTCCTGATTAAATTATATTATAAAGTAGCAGATGGTTGGTCAGATAAAAAAAGCATTTCTATAGAACTATTCTATATAATAAATGAAGAAGGGATGACAGAATTTATGGCTCTTGGCAATGATTATCAATGGCTGTTCCACTACAAAAAGAGACAACCAGTCATTATAGGCTGGTGGATGGAAGTACATGATAATACCTGTAATGTAGACTTACAAATAAATAAATACTGCTGAATCAGACCGAGTCACTAGATCTAGCTACCATTATATAGGAAATATAGAGGAGAAAGGAGTATGGTAAAGGGCACCATAGAGATGCAATCTTATCTAGAAAATAAAAAATGACCTGCTCTCTTCAACAAATGAATTACAAGGGGACAAAAACAGGGCTGAGGAAACTATACATTGAAGAGACTAAGAAATATCAACCAGTTACAGTGTGTGAATCTTATGTACACCCTGATTCAAAGAAGCCAACTGAAAAAAATATGAGATATTGTAGAAATTTGAACACTGGACATTTAATGATATTAAAACATTAATGTCCTTTTTTTCATTGTGATAATGTTATTATGATTTTTTTAACATCCTTTTCTTTTAGAAATGCACACAAATATTCACAAGTGAAATGATATGACATTATGGAGGTGTCTCAATTAATCTGGTGGGGAGTGTAGACAAAACAAAAGTAGCTGTGAGTTTATTGTTTTGGCTGGGTTATGGGCACGTGGGGGTTCATTATACTATTTTCTTAAAATTTTGTGAATTTTTAAATTTATCTTTACAATTTCTAAAGCAAGAGATTCATAGAGTGAGTAATCATGATGCTTCGGGTATAAATAATGGTAGACCTTTGAAAGCAAATAAACGAGCGGGAAAATCCACTAAGCACGGATCACTCATCCCAAAATGTATCTTTTTCTTTAGTCACTTTGGGCAGCCTCACTTTTGCCAGGGGCCAGATTAGCTATTAAACATATGCCCCCCTCAGAGTGTGGCACATCAACAAACTCTCCTTCTGGAGAGGATGCTACTACACCTTTCCGCTGAACACTGATAACCCAAGCTAAAATGGCTTTTCCTAAAGCTAGTCAAGGGCATTCTGCTAACTCCCAGTCATGATGGCTGGGTTGAAGGTAGTGAGCACCCTGCCGACGTGTTCAATAACATCCCTCAGACACTCAGGCAGCTCAGTCACCTTTCCTTCCTCTTACCTGCCCCCTCTGACCTGGCCTATCTAGTCCATGGAGAGCTCTCCTTCTCTAGGTTTTAACAGTGACTTTTTCACTGAACATTCCCTGCCTGTACTGCCTGAATCATCTCTGTTCTCCAGTCCAGGCCTGTTTTTATCAAAATCACACACACACACACACACACACACACACACACACACACACACCCCACAGAGTACCTAGTGGCATCTTGTAAGAATAGCCATCATATAATACTAATAATCCACTGTGTGTCAGGCACTGCTAAGGCCTTTGCATTCAAACCTCACAATAACCCTAAGAGGCTGTATTATTATCCCATTTTACAGATAAGGAAACGGAGGCAAATTTATAATCCTTTGGGTATACATTAATTAACTTAACTGAAGCCACACAGCTCATAAATGGAAGAGCTGGGATTTGAATCCAGGCCCATCTACTTGCAAAGCATGTTCATTTAACCGCTACAATGAATTGCCTTCTTTAGCAGCAAAGTGGCTATTCAATCAGTGTTTGCTGGGAGATATATGCACATAACTGAGAAATTTGGGATCCTGCCTCATGCCTTCCCTTCCATATCTTCACTATATCCCAGAGTCTGCCATCCCCTCTGTTCCATGTAATGCAGGGGCAGAAGGATGCATTCCACTGGGCCTGTAAGAATATAAACACATCTGGAAGGAGGCTGCTGCCAAGCAAACCATATTCCCCCACAGAGTGTGGACAGGGTGAGGTGTCTATAAATAATCATAAGAGTGTGAAGAAATTCTCTCCCCTGGGGCTCCCTTTGCAAAAGGTTGATGGTAATTGATGAGGCTACAGGGACATGCCAATCCTTCTGCTCTTAGAACCAGGTGTGGTTATTTACAGAAAGTGTCACTTTCCCAACCCTCCTCTTCTGTCTCTGCCAGAGGCTTGGAGACCAGCAAATATCAATTTACTGCTACCCTGGGGCACAAGGCAAGGAGCCACCTGTACACTCCACTGCCAACAAACCAGACTCAAGCTTCTACTCTGGCTGAGTTACTTCTTTGGAAATTTGGAGACAGCAAGAGATTGACAACAGATTTGCTCCTTTTCTGGTGGAGGGAGGACAAGTGGCCTCTCTGGGACCATATCACAAACTACTAAATCAAAAAAATCTGGAATTCCCACATTGCCCAGCTCACAGTGGAGAAATAAATAGACCACTGGATCAGAAGGCAGAACATGTGGATTCTGGCCCAAAATGGACAGTCTGTTAGCCAATGTCTGGGTTCCAGTGTCCACATTTGTCAAATAGGGGCTAATATTTCACATGACAGACACGAAATGTTTTTTGAAAAGAATGAGTTAAGTGATGGAGTCAAGTGATCTGTATGGCATGAGAGAACATCATTCTTATAGTCATTATTACAGCTCAGCCCTATAAGTCCTATTACAATATTTAATCCTGTAAGAACCATTAGGAGTACTCACCATAAGCCTCAGAAAATGCCTTATAACTGTACTGCCAGCACCCCCACAGCCTTGCTGGTCAGTGGCAACAGCAAAATCGAAATGCAACATACAAGTGTGATTTGTTGGGCATCTGAATTGTGGGTGAAGATCATTTTGTTATAACAAGGTTTACACCAAAAAAAAATCAATTTCACAAATAAATAAAACATTTTTGAGAATCGGAAGGCAGAACTACATTTCAAGGTTGCTCTACTGAGCCTGAGACTCTACCCGGAGTTACTGGATCTCAGCCTGTAATGAATGAATAATTGTCCTGCTCCTTCCTTGCTGAGGATGACGCTGAAAGACCACACCAAAGGATGCATGAGCTGATTCATGCAGAGCCAGAGGGAGGAGCAAACTATCCAGAAATAGCACTGCAGTCTGGTATGCCAGTTTTGCTCCAGGCTTCACATAGGCCGTTCTGTCCACAGTGCCCTCAGACAGTGGCTCTCCTCTGTGCTACCCACGCCTCTGCAGTGACCACAGCTCACCTTTCTCAGCCCTATAAAACTGGAACCTTGACCTGTAAATGGCAGAGCCAGGACTGGAATCCAGGTCCATCTACTTCCAAAGGATCATAACACCTTCCCAGTCTATAATTGGCTCCCACTACAAGGGCCCAGACCCTCAGGGATCCAGTTAGAGTCAACAGGACTTTGTGTGCAAAAGGAACTATATCTTATTCTCTTTAATCAATCCTTGCCTTCAGCCACCTGGCCTTTCTGTGTTTCCAGAATGTGGGCTTGTACTTGGAAAGGGAAGCCCTAAGGCTGCCCCCAGTCTAAAGAGGGCATAAGGCTAGACCGGCCTGGGTAGTTTCACTCTTTAGTCAGGTGAAGAACCTTTTTCCTTTCCTCAGAAGTTCCAACTCCAAGAAAAAAAAAATCGATTGAAAACACGTTCAAAAAAGAAACTTAGTTTTATTTTTTTCATCAGGAGATGTTTTCAAAAAAGTTCTGCTTGTCTGATTTTGTATTAGAAAGTAGAAGCATAAACAATGATTTTTACAAGCCATAATAATAGGTAACGTTTATAAGCACTTTTTTAGTTCAGGTGCCATAATTTATGCTAAGTGATTTCCATAAATTATCTCAAATAAATAAATAATCTGCACAACATTCTTTATCCCTATTTTACAGATGAGAGACTGAGGCTTAGAGTAATTTACCCAAGATCGCACAGTAGGGGGTGCAGCTGGAATTCCAAAGCCCCCATACCACTCACAGCCCCACACTGGCTATATAGGCTCCAGGATTCCTTCTCCAGAACCTACTAAATGGCCTTTTAAAAATTCCCTTTCTGAGATAAAAAAGAAATGTGGTATACACATACAATGGAATATTATTCAGTCATTGAAAGGAATGAAGTTTTGATACATGCTATAACGCAGATAAACCTTGAAGACATTATGCTAAGGAAGCCAGATACAAAAGAATAAATGTTGTATAATTCCACTTATATAAAATACCTAAAATAAGCAAATTCATAGAAAAAGTAGAATATAGGTTACCAGGGGATGAGGGTATGGGGGCATGGGAAATTACTTTTTAATTGGTACAGTTTCTGTTGGAGTAATAAAACACTTCTTGAAAATAGTGTTGATGGTTGTACAACATTATGAATGTAATTAATGCCAATGAATTATACATTTAAAAATGGCTAAATTGCAAATTTTATGTTATGTGTATTTTACCACAATAAACAATATTTTAAAATCCCTTTTCTGTTTACATTAACCAAAATTTATTTCTGTTGCTTGCAACTAAGAACCTGACTGAGATGCTATCTAAGATGGATACTATGCTCTAGGCCATGACGGTAGTGACCAGCCAAAATCACCCTGAAAAACACAAAAACCAAGCAGATGAGTAAAACCTAGAATAACAGTCTGCCTACACAAAGACTAGATTTGGAGATTCTTTTGCATGGATTATAAAGGTACCTTTGCAGGATGAGAGGTTGAGTTTTAGAAGCATCCAGGAAGAATGTTTTAACAATATGGCTTTCAATTTTAAATAGAAAAATATAAGCCAGGTACAGTGGCTCATGTCTGTAATCCCAGCAATTTGGGAGGCCAAGGCCGGTGGATTGCTTGAGCTAAGGACTTTGAGACCAGCCTGGGCAACATAGCAAAATCCCATTTCTACAAAAAATTCAAAAATTAGCCAGGCTGGTGGCATATGCCTGTGGTCCCACTCAAGAGGCTGAGGTGGGAGGATCGCTTGAGCCCGGAAGGTTGAGGTTGCAGTGAGCTGCACTCCAGCCTAAGCGACACAGCGAGACCCTGTCTCAAAACATAATAATAATAATAATAAATAGATATGTCATAGAAAGAAATTCTGAATGTAGCTCTTCTAGCCTGCACTACAGCAAACTTAACAATTTCATTAGGTGGCTGCAAGGGAGCCATAGTGCAACAGAGCTCACCAAGGGCAGGGTGGTACTTAACGCAGATTTCCTGGAAAAGATGCTCATCATGGAGCCAACAACTCCCTGGGCTAGGAGCCTGAACACAGCATGGAAAATAAAGAATCTCAAGTCACCCAAGAGTCCTAACCTCTGTGCCTGGCTGATGAATTCTCTGTGCTTGGTACTGGGCTGAAGAAGTAAACCAATTTTAGCTGATATTCCAGCTGTGCTCCTCCACCCCAAGCCTTTCCTCCAAATTGTCTCAATATTGCTAACTCATCTCCATCCCTAGGCCACTGACCAAGTCAAAGCGTCATCTCTCACCTGTTCCAGGGCAAGAGCGTCCTGACTTGTCTTATCCATTTGTCAAATATGTATTCAGTACTAACCATGAAAGCACTGTTCTAGACCCTGGGAATAAAGTAGTGAACAAAGAACAGAATCCCCTGGTCCTCAGGACACCAATGTTCCTGTAAACTCCAGCATTTAATATCTTTTTTTTATAATCCATCCTCCATGTTAGCCAACAATAAAATCTTTCAAAAACACAGATCTGATCATGGTCCACCCATACCAGAAATCCTCCTCTGGCTCCTCATCTTCCAAGGATGAAGTTCAAGTTCCTAAGCATGGTCCACAAGACCCTCTAAACCTAGCCTCGCCAACACATAGAGACTCATCTTCACCTTCTCCCCTGTCCTGCTGTCCCATTTGGGATGAGAAGAGAAAGACAAAGCAAGCATCGCTTGGTGCATCTGGAATTCACAGGAAAAAGAATCAACAGGTGTATCTGGCCTCTGGTTCTCTAGGCACCCTGCAGAGAGGGATGTTCAGGCTGCAACACAGCTGTGTCTATCTATATTTGTCATCAGAGGGCTCTACATCCCTTTTTGTTCTTTATTTATATGGAACAAATGTGAAAGTGGCTTTGCCCCAGGAAGTGGGGAAATAATAAACATTTAGAACTCAGGCACCAAGGGCTCTAGGCTGAAGTGGCGGGTGTATAGGGGATTGCTGATAAATGCCAGCTGACTAGCACCTAGAGGCCCTGGGAGCTGCCACTCCTTGGAAAATTAAATTCAGGCACAGTTAACTCTGACTGAGGAAGGATTGGAGCCTATCTAGGTCCCATGAGAATTGCAGCCTCTTTGGGGAGCAGAGAATTGTCCATCTGAGCTACTCCATTGCCAGGCAACCCAGAGGGAGCCCCTAGTGTCATTCATTTGTCAGTTCCACACTATCTCCAGCTACAGCCCCATCATAGTGCATGCCCCCATCTGAGGCCCCAGACACATGGAACTCTTTATCCCCCAAGCATGCCAAGCACTCTGATGCCTCCACACCTTCACACATGTGGTTCCTGGCAACTGTGGCACTTTCTCCACTGTCTACTTCCAGATGTCAAAGAGAGCATCTGTCATCATTCAAATTCTGAATCTCTGCAGAGGCCTCTGATCACCCCATACATATACACCCTTTTATACACTGGACAAAATTAAATTTGCTCCCTCGGGGGTCCTGCTAAACTTTGTTTGTTGCAATCTATTTCTTCATACACTATCTTTCCACTGAGCTATAAGTCCCTTAAATGTAGAGACCATGCCTTGTTCATCTGTCTTCTTATCCCCTAGCACACAGCCTGCCACAGAGGAGGCAGTCAGAGAATGTCTATGGAAGATGTTGAATTGGAGTGGAAACATCAAGCATTTTCCTGTCATGGAGACTTAGCACATACTGTTCCCTCAGCCTAGGAACGTTCTTCCCATCATTCCAAGTGACTGGCTCCTTGTTATTCCATAGGTGTCAGCTTTTACCTCCTCATAAACCCAACATAAAACATGTTATTTTTTCATACGGCACCCTGTTCTTTTTCTCCATCGAACTTTTCATAATTTATAATATCATATTTATGGTCTATCTCCCCTACTCGACTGTCAACTCCATGATACATGGAATTGTGGCTATTTTGTTCACACTGTATGGTCTATTCAGTGTCTTGAACAGCACCTAGCACATATTGCATGCTCAATAAGTATGGAAAGAAGGGAGGAAGGGAGGGAGGGAGGGAGGAAGGAAGGAAGGAAGGAAGGGAGGGAGGGAGGAAGGGAGGGAGGGAGAAAGGGAAGGAGGGAGGAAAGAATCAGCAATTAGCCGGACCTCCTGCTGGAGTTAGTTTTGTTTAGATGTATCAGCTGCTCCCAGTCTCCCCTAAGAACAAGCACTCAACAGCTTGTGCTCAGACCCAGGGAGAGCAGGGAGCGAGGCTGCGTGGACCTACCCGTGCTACACCTGGGCTGGAGATTCACATTTGTTTCTGTTGCCCTCCTTGAGGAATCTTAGAATAATGGTACAAACCTCCTCTGATCCTAATTTTCTCACTGGAAAATGAGCGCCATGAACTGGTTTGGAGACCTCTACCCAGCAGACCCCATCATGTGATCCCTTGCTTATGAAACGATCTTGAAAAAAGGTTAAATTACCTATAGTCAGAGGGTAAACTTTCTGCGTGTCTGCCTACCTGGAGAGCGGGATGTAGGAATGGGAAAGTAGCTTAATCTGCAACCCTTCATTTAAAAGAATCACACCAGACCTAGAAGAAATACAGGTTTACTTCTTTCTCCCCATCCAGCCCAGCACCATGCCTAGCCCTGCAAGCAACGGCTGTCCACCTTGCTACACACTGGAATTACCTGGACAGTTTTTAAAATTCCTGACCCTGGAGTCCCACCACCAGGCCTTCGGATTCAATTAGTCAGAGGTATTGCCTGCCATGGTCATGTTCGGGGGCTCCCCAGGGGATTCTAATGGACAGCTGGAACTGGGAGTGACTGCCCTACTCTGGGACTTGCTCATCCAGGTTTTTACTGGGGATGTGACTGCCAGCTCTGTCACCCGAGATCATTGTCACCTGACAGGGAGAAGAAGCCCACAGCTTCTCTGGCTGCCTGAGCACCAGTGCCTGAGCTACTAAGATCAGGTAACACCTGAGACATAATAAGTTCTGAGGCGCCTCCAGGAGGCTCCCCACAAGCACATGGGATTGAGTAGGCAAAGCTGATTCATCTCAGGGAGGAGCAAAGGCAGTCATTCCATCGGGAAGTGAGTGATCAAAGCAGGATGGCCACCTAGCTGGGTCTTTGCTTCCCCTTCCTCTTAGTTTCTGTTTTTCTTCTGGCAACACTACCTTAGGCCACCTCGGTCAAAGCTTCCTCAGGGACATCTCTTTACCCAGGTCCTCCCTGGTCCTGCAAGTTAAGAAATGAACCACAGGTCTTGTGGTTTATTCTGAATAAAATCCTCACTGTTTCAGAATAAATATTTTTGAGCAGGGAAAAGTTGTCATCAGATCCACATTTAGAAAGATAGCTCTGACAGTGGGGTTTTTATTAGTACTACAATATCTTCCAGTCCACAAACTTTTACTGCATTTCCTCTAAATACCAGTCACTGAGCTCAGGGCAGGACATTTTTTTAAATGAATAAAATGCAAGCTTTCCTCTCCAGGAGCCAGTGAGGGAAATAGGCTGGTCAACAGACCATTGTCCACAGAGGTGAAAATGTGAGGCCAAGGATGTTCCCAAGGTGTCGTGGGAGGCTGGAAGGATATATCTGGACTAAGCATCAGAGGATAGCTGGGAGCTGGCGAAATGGAGACAGGGAGGACTTGTGGGGCAGAGGGGTCAATGTGAACAGAGGCTGGTTTAACAAACAGGAGGGATGGCCTGACTGCAGAAGGAAACTGCATTGAGAGAAAAAACACAAGCTGTTGTGAAGCATAGTGTAGGGGAAAGGGCCAGCACAGCAAATGCTTATACAGGGTTTACTCTGTGGCTGGCACTGTTCTAAGTGTCTTCATTCATTCACTTATACATATATTCATTCACTTAGTTCTCATAGCAACCTAAGGGGATCAGATGGTCAGCCCCATTTTACAGATGAGACAGCCAAGTCATAGGGAGAGTGATGGCCCAAAATTAGACAGCAAATGGCACAGCTAGGATTCATACAAAGGCAGGATGGCTCCAGAGAGTACACACTCTTTTTTACTTCTTCTTCTTCTTTTTTTTTTTTTTTTTTTTTTTGAGATGGAGTCTCACTCTGTTACCCAGGCTGGAGTGCAGTGGCACAATCTCAGCTCACTGCAACCTCCGCCTCCCTGGTTCAAGCAATTCTCCTGCCTCAGCTTCCTGAGTAGCTGGGACTATAGTCATGCACCACCATGCCCAGCTAATTTTTATACTTTTAGTAGAGATGGGGTTTCCTCATATTGTTGGCCAGGCTGGTCTTGAACTCCTGACCTCAGGTGATCCGCCCACCTCAGCCTCTCAAAGTGCTGGGATTACAGGTAGCCACCGCGCCCAGCAGAGCGCACGGTTTTAACCACCATGTTCCACTACTTTTTATGATGGATTACTGGAGGAAGCCATATTTTAAAAGATTGGATGCTATCAGGGAACCACTGAAGAATTTTATATCACAGATTGTTCCCATCACATGCATATAAAGAAGGAATTGAGGTGAAAGATTTGAGAGGGCAGGAGTATCCACTGGAAGACCAGTAGTAGAACAAGAGAAAGAAAAATCCGAACCAGGGTCATTGGAGTGAAGGTGGAAAGGAAAAAATGGACTTGAGAAAAATTCTGGCATTTGAATTAGTGGGACTTGGTGCTTAGTTAGAATTGGGATCATGAAGTCAAAAATGCCACCCAGAGTCTAATCTGGATGGAAAACAGCCTGGGAGGAGGAATGATAAAGTGAGTTTTGAACATGCTGAGTTTGGGGTGTCTGTGAGGCCCCCGGTGGGGATGCAGGACAGGCTATTGGACAGGTGGGCTTCCATGATGGCAGTGTGGTCAACAGTTTTGTGTGAGCATTATGGGGTAGAAGGGGAAGAATGAGTGCTGCAATAGGCCCCATTGCCTATCTCTCCCCATACTTCTAAGCACCTCTCCACAACATGGGTTATTAGTATCTACCATTTATCAAACTCTCCAAGGTACTGCAACATTCATTTTTAGCTGGCATTCAGCCATTTCTCTACAGATGGACAGAGTTAAATTTCCACTTATCAAACTCTATTTGTTATTCTAATCTAATTTCTCTGCAACCAGGGTTAGAAGCTTTTTTAAGATGTAAAGTTATTTTGATCTGAAAGACACAATTGCTTCATACCATCATGACAGGTCAACTTAAGAATGCAAGAGGCCAAAAGCATGACTTCCAGGCTCACTTTTGAGAGCTGCAACTTATTCTAGCAGATAGAACCCTCTCAGGCATGTTGCTGAAGAAGCAAAACTCCTTTCACTGCTGCTATAGATTCAGGTCAGGACATCTTAGCCAAAATAACAGCCCCAGAATATCAACTGCTTCCTGGTGTTCTTCATAGCTTTCCCCACCTCAGTTAAAGACAGGAAAACCAGCTTTTCTGAATGTAGGAAATGCAGGGGTCCACTGGCTCCCTGCGCTAAGGAAGCCACTCCCTTCTACGTCAGCCTCCAAGTCAGTGCCGCTGTTCCACTTCATCTTCATCCTTCACCCGTTTAGTCCCTGCTCGTCCCACCAGGAACACAAATCAACATTAAGCATGTCATTGAATGTGCATGGCATCCCACCTTGGACCACAGAACTTCATTATTCACTCAGCCTAACATCTCCCTCATCCATTTATTTTTAAAGAGATGTCAGCAATCTCAAAGTGGTAGAAAAAGCTTAAGTTCTATTGAGTGGATGTTGCAATGACTCCTAGTTATCTATCCAATAACCACCCTCCCTTCCTATTTTGTAGAAGGCAGAAAAGTGCCCAGCTAACAGACATGAGGGGTCTCCACAAGAGGTAAGTGGTCAGGGATTCTAGGAAAACACTTTAAAGAGGTCTGATTCAGCTGAGAGTGAACACTTTTCGTTCCTGCTGGCATGTCGATGTGACAGCTGGAGCTTCTCAGCCATAGATTGCTGACTTCTAGGCTTCTTTTTTTTTTTCTTCTTCTTCTTTTTGAGACGTAGTCTTGCTCTGTTGCTTAGGCTGGAGTGTAGTGGCATGGTCTCGGTTCATTGCAACCTCTGCCTCCTGGGTTCAAGCAATTCTGCTGCCTCAGCCTCCAGGGATTATAGGCGTGCACTTGATAATGTGTTTAAACCACTGTATTTAAGTTTCAGTTCCTAATAGCTGTGCCACTGTGATTCCTCCCTGGGACAGTGGAAAATAAGAGACCTAGAACAGCCTTCCCCAGCCTTGGAAGATATTTCTTTGGGAACAGTCACCAGAGTGCTGCATTAAAATTACGTTTATGTGTGTGTGTCTTCTGCCCTGAATGGTTAGTTCCTTGAAGGCAAATTGACTCATTGACAGATGTAGCAGCACCTAGCACAGTCTGCCGTGGGTGAGAACTCTGCAAGTGTTTTTTCAATGAGCAAGCAGAAGCTGCACTGGGATCTGGTGCTAATGTCTGAGTCTCTGGAACTGGCTAATAGATAAGCTATACACCATCAGTCGCTCTTTCCACCAAAACTCAAAATGCAGCAGGCCCCATTGTCTCCACGCAGTGGCTGTTGAGCGGTTGCCCCTTTGGGCTTGAAAGAAACCCTTCTTGGGCATTAAAATATTCTGCCCTGGCTAATCATTCACCAAAAAACCATTATATATCTTGGCAGACTAGTCCACTTTTTGCACTAAATTTTTATTGAGGATCTTCTAGCACTTGAATAATCTTAACATCTATCTGCCTTGTGAGTTAAATTTCCTCATTGCCCCCATTTACTAGTGAGAAGCCTGAGGTCCAAAGAGTGAAATGATTTGCCCAAGGTCATGTGTCATTCAGCAGTAAGGCACAGATCTGAATGCAGTTCAGCCCACACTATTCATACATTACGTTGCTGCCTTTATATTTCATAGCAGTTTTAGAAGTCACACTGTGATCTTCTCAATTCCAAAAGAGAAAATACGGTGTGTTGAAGGAGGCCCACACTTATCACCCATGATCTCTAGGTTTCTCCAATCCCAGGTAGAGAGCTGGGACTGAGAAGGAGAAGGACCGTGAGCCACTGGCAGTCTGAAGCCCCAGAGTGCCTCCGAAGACCGGCAAACCTGTGTAATTGCCTAAATTAAAATCAATATGCTGCTTGGCTGGAAGACTGCACAACTGTTTTTGAAGCTGGGTGTATTATGTTCTAAATGTTTAATCTGGCAGAGGCCATAAAAGACGAGTTCCAGGCCATTTAGAGCTTATATTGCAAACAAGATGGTCCGGGAGGCAGCTAAAACTGGAAAAAAAAAAAAAAAAAAAAAAAAAACCAGAATGGCGCAGACACATTTATCTGGTTCTGACATGGATGCAAGGCAGCAATTCAGGGTGAAAGGGGCTTCTTCGTTGACAGGAGAGAGGCAGTGATAAAAGCAAAATGGTCAGCCATCAGCTCTTGCTTTCTAATGTTTGGGAGGTTTCCCTGAGATTTCAGGCAAAATCAGCATGTCTAAGGCAGACATGTTGAATCGTGGCACCAGATGGCCAAGAAAGGCAATGCTCCCCTCTAGATGTTAAGAGATTACCATTTAGTGTGTACCGCAGCCCAAGCCTAATGCACTGTGTGCCCAAGAGGGCAGATCCTCCCACCCTGAAGCTGGAAATAAGCACATAACTAGTCCTAGCAAGGAATCCTTCTATTGAAAGCTTCCCAACAGAAGGAGAAAGCATAACACAGTAACCACTTAATGTTCAGGTTTAAGTGTTTAAAAAGGTATGGACTCAAATCCTAGGTTTTCTACCTACTGACTACATGCTTCTTTTCAACCTCCCAAGGTTTTCATTTATTCATCTATTCTATGCCACATAGGAATAGAAGGATTACTGATCAAGCAGCATTATGGTGAGAATTAAATGAGATAATTTGTCACAGTCTCTGGCATGGAGTAAGTGTTCAATAACTGTTAGCTGTTATTATTAAGGTTCTCAGCATGCAAAAGAGCATGGACGCAGTACCGCAATATTTATTTATTTATTTATTTATTTATTTATTTATTTTATTTATTTTTATTATACTTTAAGTTTTAGGGTACATGTGCACAACATGCAGGTTCGTATACATCTGCCATGTTGGTGTGCTGCACCCATTAACTCGTCATTTACAGTAGGTATATCTCCTAATGCTATCCCTCCCCCTTTCCCCCACCCCACAATAGGCCCCAGTGTGTGATGTTCCCCTTCCTGTGTCCAAGTGTTCTCATTGTTCAATTACCACCTATGAGTGAGAACATGTGGTATTTGGTTTTTTGTATTTGCGATAGTTTGCTGAGAATGATGGATGGTTTCCTGCTTCATCCATGTCCCTACAAAGGACAGGAACTCATCATTTTTATGGCTGCATAGTATTCCATGGTGTATATGTGTCACATTTTCTTAATCCAGTCTATCATTGTTGGACATTTGAGTTGGTTCCAAGTCTTTGCTATTGTGAATAGCGCTGCAGGAAACATACGTGTGCATTTGTCTTTATAGCAGCATGATTTATAATCCTTTGGGTATATACCCAGTAATGGGATGGCTGGGTCAAATGGTATTTCTAGTTCTAGATCCCTGAGGAATCGCCACACTGACTTCCACAATGGTTGAACTAGTTTACAGTCCCACCAACAGTGTAAAAGTGTTCCTATTTCTCCACATCCTCTCCAGCACCTGTTGTTTCCTGACTTTTTAATGATCGCCATTCTAACTGCTGTGAGATGGCATCTCACTGTGGTTTTGATTTGCATTTCTTTGATGGCCAGTGATGACGAGCATTTTTTCATGTGTCTTTTGGCTGCATAGATGTCTTCTTTTGAGAAATGTCTGTTCATATCCTTCGCCCACTTGTTGATGGGGTTGTTTGTTTTTTTCTTGTAAATTTGTTTGAGTTCTTTGTAGATTCTGGATATTAGCCCTTTGTCAGATGAGTAGATTGCAAAAATTTTCTCCCATTTTGTAGGTTGCCTGTTCACTCTGATGGTAGTTTCTTTTGCCATGCAGAAGCTCTTTAGTTTAATTAGATCCCATTTGTCAATTTTGGCTTTTGTTGCCATTGCTTTTGGTGTTTTAGACATGAAGTCCTTACCCATGCCTATGTCCTGAACGGTATTGCCTAGGTTTTCTTCTAAGGTTTTTATGGTTTTAGGTCTAACATTTAAGTCTTTAATCCATCTTGAATTAATTTTTGTATAAGGTGTAAGGAAGGGATCCAGTTTCAGCTTTCTACATATGGCTAGCCAGTTTTCCCAGCACCATTTATTAAATAGGGAATCCTTTCCCCATTGTTTGTTTTTCTCAGGTTTGTCAAAGATCAGATAGTTGTAGATGTGTGGCATTATTTCTGAGGGCTCTGTTGTGTTCCATTGGTCTATATCTCTGTTTGGTACCAGTACCATACTGTTTTTGTTACTGTAGCCTTGTAGTATAGTTTGAAGTCAGGTAGCGTGATGCCTCCAGCTTTGTTCTTTTGCCTTAGGATTGACTTGGCAATGCAGGCTCCTTTTTGGTTCCATATGAACTTTAAAGTAGTTTTTTCCAATTCTGTGAAGAAAGGCATTGGTAGCTTGATGGGGATGGCATCGAATCTACAAATTACCTCTGGCAGTATGGCCATTTTCACGATATTGATTCTTCCTATCCATGAGCATGGAATGTTCTTCCATTTGTTTGTATCCTCTTTTATTTCCTTGAGCAGTGGTTTGTAGTTCTCCTTGAAGAGGTCCTTCACATCCCTTGTAAGTTGGATTCCTTGGTATTTTACTGTCTTTGAAGCAATTGTGAATGGGAGTTCACTCATGATTTGGCTCTCTGTTTGTCTGTTATTGGTGTATAAGAATGCTTGTGATTTTTGCACATTGATTTTGTATCCTGAGACTTTGCTGAAGTTGCTTATCAGCTTAAGGAGATTTTGGGCTGAGACAATGGGGTTTTCTAGATATACAATCATGTCATCTGCAAACAGGGACAATTTGACTTCCTCTTTTCCTAATTGAATACCCTTTATTTCCTTCTCCTGCCTGATTGCCCTGGCCGGAACTTTCAACACTATGTTGAATAGGAGTGGTGAGAGAGGGCATCCCTGTCTTGTGCCAGTTTTCAAAGGGAATGCTTCCAGTTTTTGCCCATTCGGTATGATATTGGCTGTGGGTTTGTCATAGACAGCTCTTATTATTTTGAGATATGTCCCATCAATACCTAATTTATTGAGAGTTTTTCGCATGAAGCGCTGTTGAATTTTCTCGAAGGCCTTTTCTGCATCTATTGAGATAATCATGTGGTTTTTGTCATCGGTTCTGTTTACATGCTGGATTACGTTTATTTATTTGCGTATGTTGAACCAGCCTTGCATCCCAGGGATAAAGCCCACTTGATCATCATGGATAAGCTTTTTGATGTGTTGCTGGATTCAGTTTGCCAGTATTTTATTGAGGATTTTTGCATTGATGTTCATCAGGGATATTGGTCTAAAATTCTCTTTTTTTGTTGTGTCTCTGCCAAGCTTTGGTATCAGGATGATGTTGGCCTCATAAAATGAGTTAGGGAGGATTCCCCATTTTTCTATTGATTGGAATACTTTCAGAAGGAATGGTACCAGCTCCTCCTTGTACCTGTAGTAGAACTCGGCTGTGAATCCGTCTGGTCCTGCACTTTTTTTGGTTGGTAAGCTATTAATTATTGCCTCAATTTCAAAGCCTGTTATTGGTCTATTCAGAGATCCAACTTCTTCCTGGTTTAGTCTTGGGAAGGTGTATGTGTCCAGGAATTTATCCATTTCTTCTAGATTTTCTAGTTGAGTTGCATAGAGGTGTTTATAGTATTCTCTGATGGTAGTTTGTATTTCTGTGGGATCGCTGGTGATATCCCCTTTATCATTTTTTATTGCATCAATTTGATTCTTCCCTCTTTTCTTCTTTATTAGTCTTGCTAGCAGTCTGTCTATTTTGTTGATTGTTTCAAAAAACCAGCTCCTGGATTCATTGATTTTTTGAAGGGTTTTTCGTGTCTCTATCTCCTTCAATTCTGCTCTGATCTTAGTTATTTCTTGCCTTCTGCCAGCTTTTGAATGTGTTTGCTCTCACTTCTCTAGTTCTTTTAATTGTGATGTTAGGGTGTCAATTTTAGATCTTTCCTGCTTTCTCTTGTAGGCATTTAGTGCTATAAATTTCCCTCTACACACTGCTTTAAATATGTCCCAGAGATTCTGGTATGTTGTGTCTTTGTTCTCGTTGGTTTCAAAGAACATCTTTATTTCTGCCTTCATTTCGTTATATACCCAGTAGTCATTCAGGAGCAGGTTGTTCAGTTTCCATGTAGTTGAGCGGTTTTGAGTGAGTTTCTTAATCCTGAGTTCTAGTTTGATTGCACTGTGGTCTGAGAGACAGTTTGTTATAATTTCTGTTCTTTTACATTTACTGAGGAGTGCTTTACTTCCAACTATGTGGTCAATTTTGGAATAAGTGCGGTGTGGTGCTGAGAAGAATGTATATTCTGTTGATTTGGGGTGGAGAGTTCTGTAGATGTCTATTAAGTCCACTTGGTGCCGAGCTGAGTTCAATTCCTCGATATCCTTGTTAACTTTCTGTCTCGTTGATCTGTCTAATGTTGACAGTGGGGTGTTAAAGTCTCCCATTATTATTGTGTGGGAGTCTAAGTCTCTTTGTAGGTCTCTGAGGACTTGCTTTATGAATCTGGGTGCTCCTGTATTGGGTGCATATATATTTAGGATAGTTAGCTCTTATTGTTGAATTGATCTCTTTACCATTATGTAATGGCCTTGTCTCTTTTGATCTTTGTTGTCTTAAAGTCAGTTTTATCAGAGACTAGGATTGCAACCCCTGCCTTTTTTTTGTTTTCCATTTGCTTGGTAGATCTTCCTCCATCCCTTTATTTTGAGCCTATGTGTGTCTCTGCATGTGAGATGGGTTTCCTGAATACAGGATGGGTCTTGACTCTTTATCCAATTTGCCAGTCTGTGTCTTTTAATTGGGGAATTTAGCCTATTTACATTTAAGTTTAATATTGTTATGTGTCAGTTTGATCCTGTCATTATGATGTTAGCTGGTTATTTTGCTCATTAGTTGATGCAGTTTCTTCCTAGCCTCGATGGTCTTTACAATTTGGAATGTTTTTGCAGTGGCTGGTACCAGTTGTTCCTTTCCATGTTTAGTGCTTCCTTCAGGAGCTCTTGTAGGGCAGACCTGGTGGTGACACAGTCTGTCCGCATTTGCTTGTCTGTAAAGTATTTTATTTCTCCTTCACTTATGAAGCTTAGTTTGGCTGGATATGAAATTCTGGGTTGAAAATTCTTTTCTTTAAGAATGTTGAATATTGGCCCCCACTCTCTTCTGGCTTGTAGAGTTTCTGCGGAGAGATCAGCTGTTTGTCTGATGGGCTTCCTTTTGTGGATAACCTGACCTTTCTCTCTGGCTGCCCTTAACATTTTTTCCTTCATTTCAACTTTGGTGAATCTGACAATTATGTGTCTTGGAGCTGCTCTTCTCGAGGAGTATCTTTGTGGCGTTCTCTGTATTTCCTGAATTTGAATGTTGGCCTGTCTTGCTAGATTGGGGAAGTTCTCCTTAATAATATCCTGCAGAGTGTTTTCCAACTTGGTTCCATTCTCCCCGTCACTTTCAGGCACACCAATCAGACACAGATTTGGTCTTTTCACATAGTCCCATACTTCTTGGAGGCTTTGTTCGTTTCTTTTTATTCTTTTTTCTCTAAACTTCTCTTCTCACTTCACTTCATTCATTTGATCTTCCATCACTGATACCCTTTCTTCCAGATGATCGCATCGGCTACTGAAGCTTGTGCATTCATCATGTAGTTCTCCTGCCATGGTTTTCAGCTCCATCAGGTCCTTTAAGGACTTCTCTACACTAGTTATTCTAGTTAGCCATTCGTCTAATCTTTTTTCAAGGTTTTTAACTTATTTGCCATGGGTTCAAACTTCCTCCTTTAGCTTGGAGAAGTTTGATCATCTGAAGCCTTCTTCTCTCAACTCGTCAAAGTCATTCTCTGTCCAGCTTTGTTCCATTGCTGGTGAGGAGCTGCGTTCCTTTGGAGGAGGAGAGGTGCTCTGATTTTTAGAATTTTCAGTTTTTCTGCTCTGTTTTTTCCCCATCTTTGTGGTTTTATCTACTTTTGGTCTTTGATGATGGTGAGGTACAGATGGGGTTTTGGTGTGGATGTCCTTTCTGTTTGTTAGTTTTCCTTCTAACAGTCAGGACCCTCAGCTGCTGGTCTGTTGGAGTTTGCCGGAGGTCCACTCCAGACCCTGTTTGCCTGGGTATCAGCAGCGGAGGCTGCAAAACAGTGAATATTGGTGAACAGCAAATGTTGCTGCCTGATCGTTCCTCTGGAAGTTTTGTCTCAGAGGGGTACCCAGCTGTGTGAGGTGTCAGTCTGCCCCTACTGGGTGGTGCCTCCCAGTTAGGCTACTCGGGGGTCTGGGACCCACTTGAGGAGGCTGTCTGTCCATTCTCAGATCTCAAGCTGCATGCTGGGAGAACCACTACTGTCTTCCAAGCTGTCAGACAAGGACATTTAAGTCTGCAGAGGTTTCTGCTGCCCTTCGTTTGGCTATGCCGTGCCCCCAAAGGTGGAGTCTATAGAGGCAGGCAGGCCTCCTTGAGCTATAGTGGGTGGGCTCCACCCAGTTTGAGCTTCCTGGCCGCTTCGTTTACCTGATCAAGCCTCAGCAATGGCGGGTGCCCCTCCCCCAGCCTTGCTGCCGCCTTGCAGTTTGATCTCAAACTGCTGTGCTAGCAATGAGCGAGGCTCCATGGGCGTAGGACCCTCCAAGCCTTGCACAGGATATAATCTCCTGGTGTGCCATTTGCTAAGACCGTTGGAAAAGCGCAGTATTAGGGTGGGAGTGACCCAATTTTCAGGTGCCATCTGTCACCCCTTTCTTTGGCTAGGAAAGGGAATTCCCTGACCCCTTGTGATTCCCGGGTGAGGCAATGCCTCACCCTGCTTTGGCTCATGCTTGGTGCGCTGCACCCACTGTCCTGCACCCACTGTCCGGCACACCCCAGTGAGATGAACCCGGTACCTCAGTTAGAAATGCAGAAATCATCCGTCTTCTGCATCACTCGTGCTGGGAGCTATAGACTGGAGCTGTTCCTATTCAGCCATCTTGGAACCGCCCCAGTACACCAAAATTTAAATGCCAAGACATGTCATAACCTGTCCTCTCATTTCTGTATACCACAGGCATTATGTACATTCTTGGCAATGGATGGTTCTGGCATCTGTTGGTTACTATCAGGCCAAGGGAGTGGCATTAGGTGTGGCTTCAGAGCAAGGCAGAGCTTGAGCCATGAAGCAAGCTCACTGAAATGTACCCAGCGTTTATCAGATTGAACACTCTTTCTGGAAATATCCTCAGGAACAAGGACCATCACGGATTGCACCTTTACTACATACCAGGCACTGGGTCAAGTACCTCATGGTCATTCACACTGATTTCTCACAACTCTTGTGAACAAACTAGAGCATAGAGAAGGTAGGACACTTGCCCACAGTCACACAGCAACCTTCCAAGAAGGCGGAAACCATGTTGGGTTTTTTTTCCCAAATTTGGATTTCTAAATCCAGTATTCTTGCTACTACATCACAGCTGTGCATTTATTTATAGAAACATAAATAAGATTGCAAAAGAAATGTTTAGCTTGCTTAAGAAAGCCAACAGTTTTAAAGAGTCTATAAAATTACTTTAATCTAACCCATCTGTCTACAGAAACTTACTGCATTAATTACGAATGTTGTTACCTGTTCATTTAACAGAGACAAATATGCATAATTGCTACTCACAAAGCTATGTAATGCCAATTGTTTGCATCACCTAGTTTTTCACTGAGAGACAACATTGTGTAGTAGAAAATATAGGAGCTTCGAAGTCAGAGAAATGGGTTCAAATCCTGACTCCCCCATGCACCAGCTCTGTTGTTTTGGACAAGCCATTTAACTTCACTGAACCTCAAATTCCTCATATAAAAAGCTGTTAT
Organism: Gorilla gorilla gorilla; assembly: GCF_029281585.2. Lineage (NCBI taxonomy): Eukaryota > Metazoa > Chordata > Mammalia > Primates > Hominidae > Gorilla > Gorilla gorilla. Next base: position 18,147,902 of record NC_073233.2, read on the forward strand.
TAACACCAATTTCTGGCTTATTGGAAACATTAAATGAGAGAATATATATAAGACACCTAGTACAGTGTCTGGTACCTAGCAGGTGCTAAATAATAGAAAGCTATCACTATTCCTAGGAAATAACCTCACTTCTTAAAAATATCCTCCAATTCAAATATTACTGATGAGCAAGTTCCGCTAAATACAGAAATCTGATAAGCCAGCAAGTCCACTTTCAGGAATCCAGCCTACAGAAACACTCACTTCTACAGACAAAGTTATGAGTGTGTACAATAATATTAATTACAGAATTGTTCATAATATTGGATAATGGAAAACAACTTACATATTCATCAAAAGAAGAATGGCTAAAGAAATTATGATTTATCCATATCAGGGCAAACTTTTTCTCTAAAGAGCCAGAGAGTAAATATTTTAAGGCTTTGTGGGCCATATGGTCTATGTCGTAGCTACTCAGCTCTGCTGTTGTAGCACTAAATCAGCCATATACAACATACAGAAAAACGCATATGACTACATCTCAAAAAAAATTTTTTTTTTTTTTACAGAAACAGATGGAGGACCAGATCTGGCCTCAGGGTTTCACATATATGGCTGAATACTATGCAACCATTTTTTTAAAAATCAAGTACACCTATAGTATCTAGACAGAAAGATATCCACAAGCACTCCTACAAATCATAAGAAAAAGACAAACAATGCGGTAAAAATTGGGGAATGAATATGAACAAGCCACTCATAAAAGAGGAAATTCACATAAGCAGTTTGAAAAGTTGCTCATCTGTCTAATTGATAAACTTTCCAAAAGCAAACTAAAACAAAAAGATCCTATTTTCATTCATCATATCTGCAAAAACCAAAACACTGACAGAATCAAGTGTTGAGGATACTGTAGAGGAAAAAATACTCTTATACACTGTTGGAAGAAATATAAATGAAGACAATCACTTCAGAAGGTTCTTTGGCAGAATCTATTAAACCTGCAAATGTGCTTATCCTGTGACCCAGCATTTCCTAGTCTAGATCCGTACCTGGGAACCACTTTCACATGCATCCAAGAAGACTGGATAAGAAAGCTATCTGAAGCATTCAAATAGCAAGAAATTGAAAATGACCTAAAGGGACATCAATAATGGAATGGAAAAATATAATGTGGCAGAATGCAATTCAGTGACTAAGAGGACTAAACCAAATCTATGTTCATAAGTGTAGTCAGATCTCAGAAATACAATGCCAAGTTTTAGAACAATTCTTATAGTATGATACAATGTATGTAAGAACATAGACATAAAAAATAAACAATGCCATCCATTTATTATGGGTGCATGTGTGCAAAGTAAGGTCTGGAAGGATATGCGCTATATTCAAAGAGTAGTTATCTCAAAGCATAGGGAAGACCAGGATTAAAGGTGGTGGTCAAAGGGGACTTTAGCTTTACCTACAATATTCTAACTTTAAAAAAAATTCATCTATCTATTACTCTATAACTAAAGTAAATTTAACAAAAAATGTGTTTCTGATATATTATGTAAGCTTCAAAATGACATAATTATATTTATTTTATTTTTAAAATTATTATATGTTTTTTACACACACATGTATATGTGAGCACATGCACATGTATACTTGTGTCTGGAAGGGTAAATAACAAATAGTTAATAGGATTTCTTGGTCATGGATTGGAATTGAGGGCTAGGAAAGGATACTTTCCCTTTGTATTATGAGGAAGTATGGTATGGGAGCCATGCTGGAGCTGAACCAGCTAGGTTCCAATGCCCCCTGTGTCACTTCAGAGCTGCATAGCCATGGGAAAGTCAACCTCCATTTTCTCCTCTGAAAAACTGGGATATATAATATGGTACTTACTAAGTGCCAGGCACTCTTATAAGTATTTTAGATATATTACCTCATTTCATCCTCACTTCAGCCCTATGAGGTAAGATCATATCCCTATTTTAGAAATGAGGAAACTGAGATACAGAGAGATTAAGTGACTTGCCAAGGTCACCATACCTGAAAGGGGCAGAGCTGGCTCCAGAAACCACAGTCTTACATCATTATCACGACTCTAAGTGTAAGTTCTTGCTATTTCACTTTATGTAATATGTTCAAATATATGTAAGTTTCAAAATCTTTGAATTTTATAACTTAGAATATATATTACATATGTGTGTATGTATATGTAGCATTAGTTTCCTATAGCTGCTATAATAAATTGCCACAAATTTAGGGCTTGAAACAATAAAACTTTATTTTCCACAGTTATGGAGCTCTAAAGGAATCTAAAGCCAAAGTGTTGTCAGGGCTGTATCCCTTCTGGAGGCTTTAAGACAGCATTCATTTCCTTGCTCTTTCCAGCTTCTAGATGCTGCTTGCATTCCTTGGCTCCTGGTCCCTTCCTCCATCTTCAAAGCACAGTTTCCAACATCTAGTTCAGTCACTATTTTTTCTTTTTCTGACTCAGTCTGCTCCCATTTCTCTCTTGTAAGGGCCTTGTATTATGTTGGGCCTACCCAGATACTCCAGGATAATCTCTCTGTCTCAGGATCCTTAAATTAATCACATCTGCAAATTTCCTTTTTCCATGTAGGGTGACATAGTCACAGATTCCAGGGATTCGGATGTGCACATCTTTGGGGGCCATTGTTCTGTTTACCATGCATGCATGTGTGTGTGTGTATGTATGCATATACATACACACACATATATACAAACACATACTTTAAATATACTTTTTTTTTTTTTGAGATGGAGTCTTACTCTGTTGCCCAGGCTGGAGTGCAGTGGTGCGTTCTTAGCTGACTGCAACCTCCACCTCCCGGGTTCAAGTGATTCTTCTGCCTCAGCCTCCTGAGTAGCTGAGACTACAGGTGCCTGTCACCATGCCCAGCTAATTGTTGTATTTTTAGTAGAGATGGGGTTTCACCATGTTAGCCAGGCTGGTCTTGAACTACTGATCTCAGGTGATCTGCCTGCCTCAGACTCCCAAACTGTGGGGATTACAGCCATGAGCCACTGTGCCTGGCCTACCTTAAACATCTAATGGAGGAAATTAGATATTGTCCTCTTCCATTTTCTGCTGCTTTGACAGAATATCACAGATCAGGGAATTTATAAAGAAAGGTGATTTATTTGCTTCATGGTTCTGGAGGCTGAGAAGTTCAAAGGCATAGCAACAGCATCTGCTCAGCCATCTGGTGAGGAACTTCTTGCTCCCTCATAACATGGTGGAAGGTCATCACATGGCAAGAAAATGTGCACATGAGACAGAGAGAGGAAATTGGGCCAAACTCATCCTTTTTATCAGGGGCACACTTCTGAGACAAGTAACCCACTCCTGTGATAACAGCATTAATCCATTTATGAGGGCAGACCCCTTATGACCTAATCACCTTTTAAAGGTCCCACCTTTTAATACTGTCACAATGGCAATTAAATTTCAACATATTTTGAAGGGGACATTCAAGCCATAGCAGATATATTAATCATGACACACATACAAAATGCACACTGATCAATAGCGCATTAGATGAAACTGTATTTCTATACATATATATATATTTTTTTGAGACAGAGTCTTACTCTGTCACCTAGCCTGGAGTGCAGTGGCTAAATCATATCCCACCGTAGCCTTGATCTCCTGGTCTCAACCTCCCACCTCAGCTTTCCAAATAGCTGAGACTACAGGCATGTGCCACTGTACCCAGCTAATTTTTGTATTTTTTGTAGAGACAGGGTCTCACCATTTTGCCCAGGCTGGTGTCAAACTCCTGGGCTCAAGTGATCCCCCACCTCAGCCTCCCAGTATGCTGGGATTATGGGCGTGAGCCACCCACCCAGCCTACATATACTTTTTTTAATGGCAGGAATCTGAGCTTAAGAAAAAGGAATTGACTGAGCCTCCTGCCCAGAAGATAAGGGGTCCAGGGAGCAGGAGGTTCAGGTGTCATGCCTGCCCACATGGTTGGGAATTACTGATCTAGCCTGATACAGCAGGGTTAGAAAATAAGCAGGGGCTCCGTAGACCGGCAGGTCCCATTGGCCCCCCAGCACAGCACAGCAGATACTTGATTTAAAACTGCGGGATGACTTAAAGAGCACCCTCTCCATATTCCATTGGATCAGACAAACAGATCCAGAGAGAATCAATGGGCTGTTTGTCCAAACTAGCCCCAGGGCTAGGTTTATATCAATTATAACATGGCTCTCTGACACCTCCTTTCTCAGGCTTTGCCAATGTCTCCTGAAATAGCTGTATTCTAACTAACTAAGCACTAAACCCCTGCTTCTAGAAAGAAGAGAGGCTTGCGATTTTCTTTTTAAAAAAATCCTTGCATCTGGTGTTCAGCTGTAAGAGCCTCAATGGTGCCACTAAGTTGATTCTGTTTCTTCTTGAAAACACTCCCTACACAATTCCATGCATTTTAATTTCCAATCAGCTATGCTTTGTCAAGGTAACCGCAGTGCTTTGAGTGACAAGTCTCAGTGGCTGCTGTACTGTACGGACCTTCAATTACCTTCCAGCTGAGCCTGTTTCAAGAGACCATCTATAGTTCCCTCCCTTGCTGTGTTGCCTCGCCTGACCCAGCCCCTGTCATGTTTGAGCCCCACCAGGATAGTCCTCTGCTCACACTTTCCATCTCTGCCAGACCCTTTTCCACTAAAGAGATAGATATGGTCACTTGGTAGATATGGTCAACTCAGTCTATCACTCTAGCTGCACTGGGGCAGGTGAACCTAGGTCGCCACCAGAGGGCACAGGGGAAAGGTCAGGAGCCAGAGAAGCCAAATTCCCTGTATACCCTGCAGCTGCCAATTGGTCAAGAGAGAGGCAGGTGACCCCTAAGTTCCATGTGGAGGGGAGCCTTGAGCAGACCAATACAATGTTCCTGTCACTAACTGTTGCCACACCTTAAGCAAGCTACTTCTACTCAATGAGTTCCTTTATCCAGACTAGTTTACAGGGACAACTACCATCCCTGATCAAGGCCCGTGGCACTGTCACATGTATTTATTACAGATGATTCTTAAGATTTCTGGCCAGGCGCGGTGGCTCACGCCTGTAATCCCAGCACTTTGGGAGGCCAAGGCGGGTGGATCACGAGGTCAGGAGACCGAGAGCATCCTGGCTAACACGGTGAAACCCCGTCTCTACTAAAAATACAAAAAATTAGCTGGGTGTGGTGGCAGGCACCTGTAGTCCCAGCTACTCGGGAGGCTGAGGCAGGAGAATGGCATGAACCCGGGAGGCGGAGCTTACAGTGAGCCTCTCGAGATCACGCCACTGCACTCCAGCCTGGCCGACAGAGCGAGACTCTGTCTCAAAAAAAAAAAAAAAAAAGATTTCTACAGCTGATATGGTGGTGCATGACTGTGGTCCCAGCTGGTTGGGAGGCTAAGGCAGGAGGATCACTTGAGCCCAGGAGTCTGAGGTTGCAGTGATCCATGATCTTGCTGCTATACTAATCCTGGGTATCAGAGGGAGAACCCAACTTTAAAAAAAAAAAAATGGTTATTCTAGCTTACAGAGCCTACAACACTTTACTGAGGTCGTTCTGAACTGTGTATGGAAAAATGGTATCTGTACCATGATTTTTTAAATCAAAATTATTCAAAATAAGAAGTTTGCATAACTGAACATTTTCAGGATTGGTCAGTAATGGCGACTGTTTAAACATGTCTCCCGTTCCTACATCCCTACGCGAATCTTTAAAAGGAAATGGGTGTTGAAAACTGACAAAAGGTACCTTCTATCTGGAGTCAATTTAGAATTCCTTCTCATGAGATACAGCACACCTCCTGATACTATAAGCTACGTAACTAAGGGTTTTTCTTCCTCATTTTAAATATGATTTAGATTTGTCAAGTGTAATAGATGTCCATGAAATCTAAGACATCACAGCATAGAAAAAAAGAAGAGCTATGCATTAGGAAAAGGGAAACGGGAGTGGGGAATAGGAGAAAATAGGGAGATGCAGGGCAAAGGTGCACAGTAGCCATTATGCAGACGATGAGTCTTGAGATCTAATGTACAACATGAGAATGATAGTTAATATTGTATTGTACTTAGGATTTTTCTAAAAAATTAGATTTTAGGTGATTTTATCACAAAAAATGGGTAATTATGTGGGACATGTCAATTTGCTTGATTATAGCAACTATCTCTATCTATTCTCTATCTCTATCTGTAAACATCATGTTGTATACCTTAAATATATACAATAAAATTTAAAGATGGAAATAAACATCCATTGAGCACCTGTTATGTGTTAGGCATTGTACCTGCCATTTTCTATGAGACAGATGTTTCCCTAAATTTTAAATGAGGAAACACACTCAGATATATTCTATAAGTGACCTCGGTCACACAGCTGATTAGGTGGGCATTGGGATTCATAATCTGCCTTTAAATTCCATGCTCATTTTTTTGCCTCACGCTATCTCCCCAGCATGTTGAAGCCATATACATTTTAAACAACTGCAAAGAAGAGGGGTTTGGATGTGACCACAAAATCTGAATAGAAAAGATTATGATAAATAAAGTAAGGCTTGGTTAATCACAAAACTGAGCTTCAGTTCTCCGAACATTTAACTGAACAACAATGAAAAATGGGTATATTACCCCAGAGAGAGAGTCCAAACTTGCAAGCATATTCTTGGAATTTGGCTGTGGAAACCAGGTTAAGATCCCATTTTTTTCCCCCAGAATGCCCAGAGGTGTTTAATGCCTCCCATAAATGTTTCTCATTCTCCACCCTCTTCCCATTTAAATTGCACAGGCTCAGCCTATGCCTTTCAGAGTCCTGACAGCCTGGAGGAACTGGGGGGGATCACAAGGTGTCCAGGTGAGCTGGAGCTTTGTCTTGACTCATGACAAGGCAGCGTCATCCCCAGAAGGTACCAGGAGGTGGGAGAGGCAGGGTTTCTGCGATTTATTGTTCATGGATATGTTTCATCACATCACCCACACTTCCCTGGCTGCCTCTCCAGGACTTACAGTATTACAAAGAATTCAGTATCATAAAGAAGGGCCCTGCTTTCTTTTCTACATTACTATGTCTTAAGCCCTGTCAAAAATGCTAACATTTGATAGATCTAGATCACATTTAAAATAAGGAAGCAAAAAACTTCAGTCAAATAGCTTAAAGTATCAAGAGACGTGCCATCTCTCACAAGACGGGAAATCCAAATTGACTCTAGGTCAAGGTTTCTGAACATCAGCACTGCCGACGTTTGGGGCCAAATAATTCTTTGTAAGAATCACAAGTGGAGTGGTCTGCACGCCTCAGTCCCAACCCCATTCCCCTGGCTAAATCCCAGTCATCTTTCAGGTTTTGTTGAATCATCATTTTGTCTGTCTGGTCTTCCCAGCTGTCCTGAAGTGTGGGGTCCATGTCCTCTGGTGTGTTCCCCATGGACCCTGGATGTCCCCCACTGAGCACTGTATTGTAATCATCTGTTTACATAGATGATGAGACAGGGAAGTTAGATTTAAATGCCCTGACCCATGGTCTATTCTATCTGTTGTTGTCACAGTCTAATCCCTCATTCAGTGCTGTTGTCCCCCTACATCATTGTCACCAAATTGTGACCCAGCCTCTATCTTCATACCTTAGACAATAAAGAACCTACTACCTTTCAAGACTGTCATCTTATTGCTGAATGATTGAAAGTGTATCCTAATAGTAATTCCCAATCTTTCTTCCTTTCTTGGCCCTGGTCTGCCTTTGGGGGCCACCACTTTCAGAATGACAGGTAGGTGCAAGCAGCTCACATCCCAGGCTGATGTCTCCTAACCACTCAGTCTCTTTTGGATTCATATCTTCTTGGCCAATGAGATGTGCACCTTCATAGAATATAGACCTCTTGCTTTCTGAATGAGAAATGTGTGATGAGAAAGGCAAATCCATGAGGGAAGAATAAATCTCTTCCAAGCCTAGCCTAGGAGGTTGGGTCTGGGCCTAGGACCCTGCCCCAACTCTGCAGGAATTAGGGTATTAACTATGTATTAATATCTGGAATCAGAAGGCCTCTGCTCCTGTCTAGATTTTATGAAAGCTCCCAGACACTAAGTGGAGGCAAACTCTGCATATACCTTTAAGAAGTCCAGGCTGGGTGTGGTGGCTCAGGCCTGTAATCCCAGCACTTTGGGAGACTGAGGTGGGTGGATCACGGGGTCAAGAGAGCGAGACCATCCTGGCTAACATGGTGAAACCCCATCTCTACTAAAAATACAAAAAATTAGCCGAGCATAGTGGTGGGCGCCTGTAGTCCCAGGTACTCGGGAGGCTGAAGTAAGAGAATGGCGTAAACCCGGGAGGTGGAGCTTGCAGTGAGCTAAGATCATGCCACTGCACCCCAGCCTGGGTGACTGAGCAAGACTCCATCTCAAAAAAAAAAAAAAAAAAGTCCAAATGCTTGTACCAAGCCTCAAACCTAGCCATTTGCCCAAGGTAGGCAACCCAGAAAGAAGTTCTTACACATGAAGGAAAGCAGCAAAGGTCAGTTGAGCAAATACATCTCTCTCTCCAAAAGATGGTTGCACCTTGGCTGGTACCGTGCCAGACTCTTTCGTCTCCCTGAGACCAACTTCAGAACTTCTAGCACCCTGTACCCCAAACATTCAACCACTTCTCAGAAAGGAGCAGTTCCATTTACCTCTGGCCAGCAGCACCTTTACTACTTGATATGGGACTTCAGGGTCTCTCACCCTCACCGAAAAAAAGTTTGTCTTCTTGAGGGACTCTCTATCTCCATTCTTATTCTCCCTAAATCATTCTTCACACTGCCATCAAAGGGGCCTTTCTGGAACACAGATCTGATCCTGTTATTCCCCTACTTTTATAAAGCCCTTGCATGAGTGTTCACTACCTTCAGGGTAAAATCCAAACTCCTTGAACAAGCTCCTTTCTACCATCTCTGCCCTCTTCCTGGGGCCGTGGCTGAGCCTGGGAAGAGGGCTCATGGAAAAGTAATACAGGGTACATGTGGAAGGGTACATGTGGAGAGTATGCCTTTCTACGTGTACCCTGTACTACACACCCCACACATCTGGAAGTTCACCCAAAGGTCCATGCTGTCTGGGAGCATCATGCCCTCACCTGTGCCAGTCACTCTATGTGCAGCAATGCCCATCTTCGTCACCTGGGAGAACCTTTGCTGGCCATTTAAGAATGAACTGCAGAGCCACCTTGCCTGGGAAGCATGTGTCACCTACCCACCTGACTGCATATACCCCCGGGTTGAATAAGTTGCCCCATGTCCATATTCCCATTATTCATATACTTACCCCAATATAAACAACACTTGTCACAAAGTTTTACATCTACCTGTTAATCTGCTCCTTTCCTCCACTCATCTCTAAACCAGGACAATGACTAGTCTTCATTTGTATCTCTTGGTTCAGTACAGAGCCATTTAGTGGATGTTCAATATGTTGTTTGAATGAATGAAAGACTGGTGATAATTGAGATAATGAATAATATTCTCATGATGACAAGTCCTGCACCCTGATTAACAATATATTAACAGCTCTTGTATATCCTCTTCCAATTTACAATGAGTTTTCAAATTGATGAACCATAGTCTAAGATTGCAATGTCCAATATGATGACTGCTAGCCACATGTGCTATTTAAGTTAATTAAAATTAAATAAATTAAAATTGTATTTCCTCAGTCGTATGAACCATTAGTGGCTTCCATATTGTGTAGTGCTGATATAGAATATGCCCCTCTTCACAGAAAGTTCTATTAGACAGTGTTGGTCAAGGACAAGGCATCTGAATTGGGGATGCGAAGTAGAGAATGCATATATCTTTGCCCTTGGGAAGGCTGACCTAGCATTCCAAGAAATCTTGTCCCCAGTATTCCCTGGATCAACTGTCCTTTTGAAGGACAGCTGATTATGGCTCATCAGATATTAGCCAAGCATGTCTATCTTACCTATGGTTCTAAATATTCATTTCTGAGTGTATGCAAATGAGCTCTCTGTTATGATAAAGTAAACAATCATTTTTAAATTCCTTGCTCCTCAAAATTATTCTTTTTTTAAAAAATAATTGCCATATGGCTCACTGATTTACAAGGATGTTAAGAGACTTAATTAATGCTTGTTTGGAGCTTTGCCTGTCAGGGTTGTTATTAGAGGATCCATTGAGATTCTGCTAATAATAAAAAGTTTGCTGGAAAACCCTACTTTATTCAAATAAGGGCACACAGACAACAAGAAGAATTCCCTAGTCCATTTTAATTTATCACTTAACTGTACTGGGTGTTTATTGAGCATGCGCCATGTGTTTGCAGTGAATGACAGAAGGAAAATGTGCTTCTGGAGGTTCCTGCGGGAGACTTGCCATTGCTTCCTAGTATGGAAGCCCTGGCATCCATCAAAATTGCTATCACTGGAGATGAAGCTATAAGGAAATGAGATGGAGATGTGGATGGTATTGGCTCGTGGCTCAGACTGTTCTTATTTTGGTGGGTCAACTTAACCCTGGCTGTTAGCTGTATAGGTCCAGAACTGATTAATCCCATATACCCAAAGGAGTTGAATCATCATCATCATCATCACTATGATAATAATAATCATATTTCTGACACTTAGTATTACTATGTGCCAAGCACTGCTCTAAGTTCTTTATATATATTATCCCCATTAATTAATTTCTTGGGACTGACTCTTGCCAAATCAGAATTCCTAAGTATTCTCAAGTGTTATAGCATGTTCCTGTGACTAGTATTTGAATATGTTCTGGAATCAGATTACTTTGTAAACCTGATTTAGAAGCCCAGTGGTTGCTCAGTGGGCACTGCCATAGTGGATATCCATGGAATATCTAATCTAGTACCCCTACCTCACCCTGTGCAATTTATATAGCTCCTCAGGGAGTTGCTGAATTCTTTCATTTGCTCCACCTTCCAGACACAGCTGATTGGTTCTGTGCAGACACTTAAGCCAAATGGGCCAATAAGCCTCCTCCCCAGAATGATTAGCCTGGGACAGGAGAAAGGACTGTGAATCCTCCAGTGGTGCAGGTAACTCAGAAGCTATAGGTGTCTGTTTTCTCCACTATTTGAGAAAGTGTGTAGGAAGAGAGACAGAAGCCAGATGTGGGGAGAGGCAGGGAAAGTCCTAAACCATGTCCAAGCTGCTAATTCCCTAGTGTCCTGAGCCCAACCTCATCTCTGGCCTTCTATCAGTGTGTGGTGTTCATCCCTTCCTTGGATTCCAGACAAATAAATTTCCCTTTTGACCTTAAGTTATTCAAGCAGAGTTTCTTTCACTTGCAACCAAAAACATTCTGGTGAACACAGTTGTCTGCAGCATAGGTTCCAAACCCCTTAGCATACCATAAAGACCCTAGGACCCACCTTCTTCATCAGTTTCATCCCCTATCACTCTCCCTCCCTCATTTCCTGTAACACACCATGCTCTCTCTCCTAGTGACTTTCTTGTATAACTCTATTTTCTGCTCAACTAAAAGCTTAATGAGGACAGGGCTGTATTTTGTTCATTGCTCTATTCCCAATGACTAGCAAAGTGTCTATCATACAGTTGGTGCCCAATAAATATTTATGGAATGAATTAATGAGTCAGTACGTCAAAGGAAGTTGTATAGTCCTGAAGAACATTTCACCCAACCGTTGTGAGCCCCCGTGAGACACCCTTGCCTACAACGGGAGGATTTCTCTATGTCAAAAATACTCTGCCTAATTTTCAGGCCCTCTTCTCTGGACAATGCTGGGTACTCACTGACAAATCTGGCCATCAGGATCCACCTTGCAAGCTTATTGCAGGCCAGCTATCTCTATTAGCAAATCTCCGTCAGGCATAGACCATGGTTAGCTTTCAGCTACAGCCAAGTAAATGCACATAAAGATGTGAGATTCTCCAGCTTGACTGAGACTTGATAGACTTGGAACTCCTAAACTCCTTTTTACTGACTGCCTTTTACTAACTGCCCATTTTATTAACTCTTGGGACATTTCTATAGAGAGCTGATCTCATTCAATGACATTTTTATTCTTTCTAATTTCACTTGTAGAAGGTAATCTAGACTTAAAGCTGTAGGGTTTCAATGTCTGTTGTCACTCATCATTGAAATCCCCATCTTTGAAATAACTACAGCAGCAGCAGCAACTGCACCCACCACAGTGGGGCTAGAACCCATAACAGCCCTATGTTCACACCAGCAGTAGCAGCAGCAGACTCACAGTGGAATGGAGAAGAAAACTTCATTGCAATCTTTGTTTTCTCTTCATTATTTAAACCTGTGCAGACTCCTCTTATCGAGTCCCTTCCTCTGTGTTCTCTTTTCTTCCTGTGCTCTCAAGATCACTGCCATGATGGTAACTTTTCGTGTCAACTTAACTGGGCCATGGGATGCCCAGATAGCTAGTGAAACATTAACTCTGTCTCTGTGAAAGTCTTTCTGAAAGAGATTAACATTTGAATTGGTGGACTAAGTAAAGCAGATGGCCCTCCCCAGTGTGAGTGGGCATTATCAAGTCCACCGAGGGCCTGGATAGAATGAAAACACAGAGGAAGCCTGAATTTACTCTCTGCCTCACTGCTTGAGCTGGGACAACCATCTTCTCCTGCCCCCAGTACTCCTGGTTCTTCTCAGGCCTTCAAACGACACCACCAGCTTTTCTGGGTCTCCAGCTTGCAGATGGGAGATTGTGGGACTTTTCATCCCAAATCTTTCATTCTCTCTCTGATCTGTGTGTGTGTGTGTGTGTGTGTGTGTGTGTGTGTGTGTGTAATATAGATAGATTCTCCTATTGGTTCTGTTTCTCTGGAGAACCCTGGCTAACACATCTGCTAGGGTGGTATTGGAGGCTGTTGAGGATCAGAAGAGAGTAGAGGATGAGAAGAGGGAGAAAAGAGAGGTCACAAAGAAGGAAAAGTACCTGAATCTCTCCTCTTCTCTCCTTCACTCAAGTGCTCTCTTTCCCTGTTCCCAACTCCCTCCCCGAACTCCTGCCACCTTCCCTGAGCAGCTTGGCATGTGTCTTCTGGATTCCCTAGCCCAAGTCCACCTCCAGTGTCTTGCTTTGATGGCAGATTCCTAGGCTTTGCAGCTGACAGTTTGAAGGCCTTGGCCGGCTGCCAGGGTACTCCACTTCTCATTACTTTTCTCACTGTAATTCATTTCCCTGTGATTGGAGACAATTAGGATGCCAACAAATGACTGGCCCAGCCCTGTTCGGCAGTTACCTAACCACAAACATGTGTGCACTGCCCATCGGAAGCAAGTGAGCTGCTAATGAGGAGGGTTAATTACAAAGTGAGGGTCACCCCAGGAACAACCCTCACCGCATTTCATCCACTGTTGGAGAGAAGCCAGGCACCAAAGCCTTGGCTGTAAGGTTCAAAATAATTAGCAGTGGCCCTTTTGGAGAGAGAACTGCTGAGCACTGCAATTCTCAGCATGGTTGGGGGCAGAGCTCTCTAACATGTCCTGTCCCTGCGGGCCTTGTAAAACAATTCCCCAAAGTTACCCCAGAAGAATCACAGGCTTTCCTGTGCCTGCTTGCTGTACTCTTCCTCCTTAGAGCCTCCTGAGTGACTCACGGCTTTGAGTCACTACTTCTGTTTCTTGCTTCAAAATACTTCAGTACATCCTAGGGATGTCTTAGATATTACTTAGTTCTCCCACACCTCTGAGAGGATCGTGCCCTGATGAACCACCAACTAGCCATACTTAATGTCCTGGGAGAAAACAGTGTAGGGGAAGAGGCTCCATCCAAACACAATCTGTTGACTCCAGGCTAGACCATTTTCAACAAGCCATATCTGTGCTAACTTAAAGTTTTCTGTTTTCACACTTTTCTATAAAAACCTAGGCAAAAGCAGCTTTCATGATACTTTACTTTCTGCCTCTTCAACATGCCACAGTTGTGCCAGGCATCACTTTGATATCATAAATGGGAAGACAAGTCCCAACATCAGAAGTTGAAAGAACTGGGAGAAAATATGTACTCAGAGCATGAGATGACTTGGGCACACGGCTCAGTTAACGCTATAAACAATGAGTCAACTGGAGGTCCACTTTGTGGTGTAAAAGCAATTCTGATTGTAGGAATCCATCAGAACTAGATTCTGCTGGCATTTCTTGAGGGTTTTCTCATATCGTATAAATAGTAAAGGTCTTTTCCTCCAGTTTATTTTTGTCCATTTCTTTCTTACACATGGACAAAGTGAGACTAATACCTATATAAAGTTTTATTCTTTCTCATCTTCCAAAGCTATTCCATCCTCCAAAGTGTTTGTTATGTACTTTTGAATGAATCACAATATACCAATACCAATACTTATTTTCATTATTTCATATGACTATGTCTATTTTCATCAAATGCCAAGAAATCTATTTTTCTAAAATACTATAAATGCGACTTATTAGCAGTATTCTGATGGTCCCATCAAATTTCCCTTTCACTACTTATTTTCAGTTTACAAGATGAACTTAGTGTCTTCTCCCACAAGGATAGGACCTCTGGCCTTGGAAGGAATGATTTATACATTTCAGTTATCTTTCCTCAAAACCCTTATCTGTGAGAAATTAAACCACTATGAAATTGAGAGGAAAGGATCAGAGAGTATAAGGTACAAGGCCAGGAGTGGCAGAGAATGGGGCTGAGGGGGTAAGCAGATGCCAGACAATGACAGCTAAAGGGTTCGTATCATATCTCACAGACAAGTGGCAATATTTAACATTTTTTCTTCAGACAAGTGATCATATTGTTCATATGCACACTGCCAAAGGAATACAGAGATTGACACAAAATTCACCTACTGCTAGCTCTAAATCCCCTCTTCTATCCCCCATCAAGAAGCAGCTCACCATACAAGTGATTTAGGATAATTTTATTATAGAAATAAAATGCATCCACCATAATAGTCAAATTATTCACAATCTTTAGGGCTTTAACTCTTGCTAGTGTCAAGTTTCTGGCAATATGCAGAGATTTTTGTTTTTTTGTTTACTGGTGTACCCCCAAACACCTACAACAATAACTGACACAGAGTAGGTGTTCAATAAATAGTTGTTGAATGGGTGGATGGATGAATCTGCCTCAGAATTGATATGACAAACAAGTGTGTCATGACACCAGAGGCGGAGAACCACTGCGGTTAGAAAGCACTTTGACACTGAAGGCTTTTCAGCGAAGGCTCGACAGGATCATACGCATGTTTCTGAAAGATCACTCTGCCTGCTATGTGAAGGATGGAGCGGAGAGGAAGAGCTCAGCAGTTGGGAGACCCGTTAGGGGGCCGAGGCACTGATGCATGCAGGGGATGATGAGTGAACCATGACAGTGGTGACGGGGCTGGAGAGAAAGGAAGACATTCAAGAAATATTTAATAGAACTGAACAGAACTTAATCAAAGAATGTCTTTCCTATCAAACCTTTGAACTGGATCAATTATCAGTTCAGGACAGAACCAAGGACCAGGAAGGCTCATTACAGAAATCATAGTGGCAAAGCCCAGCTGCCACTATATGTAGGCAGAGTAGAAAGTAACCTCCATATTATTATGTCAGGAGCACATAGAGGAGCCAAAATCCAAAAATATCTATGCCACCCACTGCCTGAAATTACACCATTAAAGCAGCATTTCTTGGTTTTAATCCTCACCCCTCCAGATGATTTTAAAACATGTTAATATGCTTGAGAAGGGGAAAAAAGAATGTTTATTGAGTTCAAAAGACACTCTGCATACATTTATTGAATCCCCACAACGACCTTGCAATTTTATTGCTAAGAGAAAAAATAAACGTCAGAGAGATACACAAGTAATAAGTGGGAAAACTGGGATCTGAACACAGGTTGTTGTGATTTCTTTTTTCCTGGGTGAATCCTGATGGATACCACCATTATTATTGTTACTACCACTTATTTCTATCTTGTTCTTTTTATAAATATGAGAGTAGTGGGCCTAAGGGAAGAGGAATTGGTGGAGGTTCTGAGAGTTGTGTATGTTGCAGACAAGATAGTGTAAGTTCATAGATAAGACACATGTTCAACTTCATAACTTTATCTAAGATTATGCTTATGCTGCAGGGATTAGGGGGTGGCCAGCAACAATCTGAGCCACAGACTCATGTGATCCATGGTTCTGAGCACTCTTACTCTCATGAGCCACAAGTTATCAGATCTCAGCAAACTCTCCCAGTAGAAGGTTCCTCTGGTGTTGGAATAATGACTCAACCCAGACCAGGGAACTTAAAATGGAGACCGGAAAGAGTAGCTTTCTCCATATTTTCCCAGAATAATGGAAGGAAACTAGTTGGCCCTGACCCTGAGAGGAAAACTCCCCACATTTAGAAGTTTACTTCCCTTTTGCAGACTTCTCATTGTCTTAACTATATCTTGTCCTTCTCTTCAAGAGATTAGTGTTCTTCCACATCTGGGAAGTCCTAAGTCCCAAGTCACAGGGCCCAGAATTTTGCTTCCTTCCTTTTTTATTTCCTGGACACTTATAGCACCCAGTAGAGCGGGTTAGAATATCACACTTCAGCAGCAGGAGCTACCAATCAGCCCATAATCATGCCAAACCTAAACATGAGTTAATTTCTGTTTATTAATATAAAGATGTGCCCTGGCTTACTGGTTCTTAAGTTTGAAATCTATGCACTGAGTTTACTATCTCAGGGTATTCAACAGGGAGAAGGGAGATGGTAGAAGTTAAGCTGAGTGGAAGAAGAGCCAAGGTCAGAACGTAGTTAGGAGGGTAGACCAGAGCTGAGTATCTTAAGGGAGAGGACAATGAGAGCTGTGTCAGAGGCAGTTGGTCAACCACCAGGCTGAGCACCAGTGGGAGACAATGGTACATCAGACCCTCAGCTGATTCAATTTATCAGCTTTCTCAAAACTGATTGGGTCCAAGGGCTCTACTTCATGCTAACCCAACTCAGAAGACACTGATTGATAAATCAAATGCTGAGCCTTTAATATCCAGAGAAAAATGTAAGCACTAACTTGTCTGGAACCCAGGTCCTCCCCTGGGCAGTGCTAGAGACAAACTGACCATATCTTGGCCTTTGGCTCTCAATTTCTCTAGGCCCTTTGAAACACTTCTCTTTGTGAGTAATACCAACAACATACTACATGCCAATATAGCTGGTTAGGTTAAAGCTCTTTCTAGTTGTCAGAGTATAAGGAAACCTTCCTAAGACTACCCCGAATTTTCCCACAGCAGTTACATCCATCTATTCCTTCTTTTAATCAATAAATACTTATTGCCTACTATATGCCCAGCAATGTGCTAGCAGCTGGGGAGGTAACTGGTAAATGAGAGAAATGTGGCCTCAGGTCTTATAAAACTTAGCTAGAGTAGGAAGACAAACTAGCAACAAGGAAACAAACAAAATCACTGCAGAGTGAAGCCTGATCCCATGTGGGTGAAACCTGATTCCATGTGAATGAATCCTGGTTACCGTGGGTGAAGCCTAATTACCATGTGAGTGAAGCCTGATCCTACAGGGTGTCTGGGGGAGGGCGTGAAGGCATAGGACACTGTGAGAAAGGGTAGAGGACCTCCTTAGACAGGGTGGAAACATGACATTTAACCTCAGACCTGAAGAAGCCAATCTTACAAAGAGAGAGGGACCGTGGGGTTGGGGCAGGGATTCTGGCAGAGGTGAGGCATATGCAGGGCCTATGGGTTGGGAAACAATTCAACATGAAGATAATCAGTGTTGCTGGAGTATAATGTGCAAGAGGGAGTGTTGTGTGAGACGAAGTTGAAGAGGAGGTAGGGACAGATCATGCAGAGCCTTGTGTACTATCACAAGAAGTTTGGGTTGTATTTGAAGTGAAATGAGAGTTGTGGAAGAATTTTAAGAGGCAGAATTGTATGATATAAGTTGAGTTTTTGGAAGACCACCCTGGCTGCTGTGTGGAGAATGCATTGAGGCTCAGGCATGAAAGGTGTCAGTCTAGATAGAGAGAAGTACACTGACTTGAGAGACATTTAGGAAGAAGAATTATTTACAGACTTCCTTACTCACAGAATTATTACAGACTTACTGAAGGATTGTCTAATCCTTCATGAAATTGAAGGATTGTCTATTCCTTCATGAAATTGAAGGATTGTCTAATCCCATGAAAAACTTGGGAGAGAATTTCCTGTAGATTTGCATCTATGTACTACTAGAGATGCTCTCCAAAGAATCTCTGGGTCTGTTAACACTGAAAAAGGCCAAATATCAGTTCAAACAACAATGTTAAAGACCAACTCTCTGCCATCTTAATGTTCTTCGTATGGTTGAGCAATGCAGCACATTTTAATTTATCCTCTCAAATCATAATATTAAGGTCACTCTTTAGACACTCAGGCACAACATTATTAAATCCTATCCACTTATGATTATTATTGTTGCTCTTATTAAAACTTTATAGGTGTCTCTGGAGAGTATTTGAATGAACAGCAAATTTAGAGGAAATTAAATCTTACTTTCATGAAAATAAATTTTGCCTTCCAAGAACTATAATTGGATAAATTGACCATAAAGAACAATTTTCAATATTTTTTTTTACTTAGCTATAATTTGTTGATTACCTACTATGTGCCAAACACTATTAAATCTTTACAATTACCCCACGAAGTGGGTGTTGCTGTTCTCACTTGAAGCCTGGGAAAATCAAGGCTCACAGAAGACGTGGCTGGGCTAAAGTCATGAGCAGTGATCGCCACTGGGGTACACTGGACACATAGTTGTGCTCCTTTTTGCTATGCTTTTCTGAATGTGCTTGTATTTATTATTTCCTAGGGGTTATCAGCAACCTCATGCATAAATGGCTTCTCTATAGGCATCAGGAAAAAAGCAGCTATATCCCAGGAATGGCAAACTGAAATGCCTACTGGGCCCAGGCAGATGCTGTAAATTAATGTATCGTCCTGACAGAAGAAAATTAGGAGTCATAGCAACTGTGGGAAGCTGAAGGGCACAAGCCCCTTCCAAGGAGGTCAGCCCCTACTCAGCCCCACATGACTGCCACTGCTGGGAATGTGGCCCATGTGGCCAGATCTTCTGCTTTATCAAGGAAGCAAGAAATCCAGACAGATTTCCATGTAAGTTTTAAAATCTGCAAGAAAACTCAAATATTCTTTAAAATACTGAGTGCCAACACCATGCAAGCTTAGCTAAATGGGTGTGTGGGCAGAATCCAGCCTACAGGCTGCCAACTGTTGACCTCTACTGTACAGATCATTGAAGCATTATTTATAATTTGGAAGAATTTTAACCAACCTTAATGTCCAGTGATGTGGGTTGGCTCCGATATCTGTGCTGCAGCCATCTGATTAAATTTTTAAAGCTTTTAATAGTGAACAGTATGAATACCATGTAGCACACTAAAAAATTCTTAGGATACACAGCAGGGTAACATGCTGCTGAGATGACATTAAATTTAAAGAGCAAACTACCAAAATGATACCCAGGCAAATGTTTTATATCTTGAACTACAGGGTGGTTACAAGAGTGAACAACTGAAAAATCATCAAGCTGTATAGATTTGGGTACTTCCCAGCATGGAATGTCATACGCCAGTAAAAATAATAATAATAATAATAATAATAATAATGATTCCTGGGCTATGATTACCATTCTGCACACTTTTGAATGAATATGAACAAGAAATTTCAAGGAAGCATGGGCAAAGAAAATAATTTGATTGTGTTGGCTGTAGGGTAATAGGAGATTCTTTTTCCCCCCTTTCCTATATGTTGATTTCTATTACTGTTACTGCAGTACAGTATTTCTGCGGGAGAAAAAATATTCCTCAAAATATATTATCTAAGAAGAGCAAGAGTAAAATTTAAACTGATTTTTTAAAAAATCAGTAGTAATTACCTTCCCATTTTAATGCAGATTGAAAGCTCAAAAGAAGGATTCACCATTTAATGTTTGTGTCACTTTCTACCTTTTCCCAACTGAGGCCCCCACCTGCTGCCTCAGCTCCATCCTGAGCAGGTCAGAAGGGAACCTGGGAGCACCAGTGCCCTACGTGGTCACTGAGAAACATGATGCTGCCTGCCCATGGTCCCTGTGACTGGAGAGCCTCCTACAAGCCAGAGGCACTCCTGTGCCCACTGAAATACCACTGTCCCTTACATTAGTCAATATGATCTCTGCTGCAAGTGACAGAAAATTCAACAAAATGGCTTAAAATACTGGAAAAAGTTCATCTCATATATCCAGAATTCAAGGTATGGGGGATTCCAGAGCCCACTACAACCAGCAACTCAGTGATGTCAGCGAAGGCTCAGGTTCTTTCCACATCTCTGCCTTGATGTCCTTTCTGGGGCTGTCCCCCTCCAGCCTTGTGGCAGTAGTCATCAGAGATACAGTAGTCAGACAGCAACTTCTGTATTCACATCCAGCAATGGCATGATACTGTTTCCCTCCATGCTTCTCTCTGTGAGGGGGATTTTTTTTCCCCAAAAGCCCCCATTAGACTTCTTCTCATATCTCAGACTAGAATATAATTGAGACAAATGATCATTTAAAATTAATCCCTATAAAATAGTATGATGAAATTAACATGAGTAACTTCGACTAATCATCTGGATTGAGACTGATGTGGGATACTAAACCCAATGTCCTTAACATCCTTAACAATGTTAACTCTTAAAAAATATCTTTAAATGTGTCTGCCTCACTGGTTTCTAGGTTATGATAATCTCTTACCTGAACCACAGCAAGAACCTACTAACTAATCTACCTAAAAGGTCCTGGCAGTTAGGGGTCATTTTACCACTGGCTCAATCAAACAGCCAGAGAGTTAAGTCAATCCACCAAATACAATGTTGGGAGTAAGGGGGCAGGATGAGAGAGAAAATGAGCTAAAAATGGAAGGGAACTTTCCTGTGGATGTTGAGCTGTGCTTCTTTGCATGTGATATTGCACCAAGACTAGACCATGTGGTACCTGGACTTATATGGGTTATAATGTGATCCTCAGAGCTCAGCAAGTTTATACTGGAAATGCCAAGTTTAAAATCTCGGAAAGAATGATGTTCACTCATCCCATATACTTTTTGAGGATGTATATTCCAGGCAATGTACTCAACACTGGATGTACAACAATGAAGAAGGCTGATGCAGTCTCTGCTCTCTAGAGCCAGCAGTATAGTGGGAAAGGTTGTCATTTTGCAACTAATTACAGACTAATTATTTAATTACAACTTTGATGAATGTTGTTAACCAAAAAATACAGGAGGATGAGCCCAGGTAATGATACAAGGTGGGAGGTGTGAAATCAGAAAATGCTTCCCCAAGGAAGTGGGGAAGTTTAGCCCAGAGAAAAGGTAAGGGGTTTAGCCCAGAGGAAAGATAAGGAAAGTGTATTCCAGGCAGAAGAAACTATACAAAGTTTCTTCTGTATTCTTCTGTATTCTGTATATTCTTTGTATATACAAAGTATATACAAAGACTCCGAGGCAGCAGAAACAAGGAAGAACTAAAGGAAGGTCACTGTGCTTACAATGTAGAGAATGAAGAGAAGAACAACAGAAGATGAGCTGGAGGGGGCATGGTGGAGGCATGGTGGGGGCATGGAGAGCATGTGCAGGCAGGGTTAGATTCATTAGGACCTTTTGCACTAAAGGGATATAAGCAAGTGACATTGATCAAAAGCCAGAAGATGACACCACAAGCAATTTGGAAAAGGCAGTCAGAAACAGAGGAAAAGTAAGCTGCTCCCAAAATTCTCAGAGAAAGGGGGGTACCCTTCCCCGTGAATGGAGCTCTGATTAATCTGGCTTCTTTGTGTCTAATTTACCCTTTCCCCAGTGTTACATCATGGCCACCACAAAGTCACATCTCAGTGAGTGGCATAACCTTCCCTTTCCAGAGCCTGTAGGGCTGATGTGGCCCATGTGCAGACTGGTGATGTTCCCAGATACCTGGGACATGGGCCTCCCCCTTCCTCTGATGCTGTCACCAGCCTCCTTCTTACCTGGAGAGTTTGCATTACATGCAGGAGTCCTGCCTATTCCTCCAGGCCAGCTGTGCGGAGGGTTAATTTGCCTGTTAATTTTCCACATGAGGGGATATGCACAATGAAGCACAAATAAGAAGCAGGACATCAACACTGCCTCCAGCTGAGAAATCAATTTATACTTTAAATTACTCTAGGTGACCCCAGTCACCACTGGGTTCCTATTGCCATCTATCCTGGTTTGTAGGAAGTTGTCCTCCTGGAGCGTGAAGCCCCCAAAAATGCCCTGGGAGGCTTTGCTGCTGCACCCCAGTGACACACTAATGGCTCGGTGAGGAGGAACGCCAGGATTGGAGGCAGAGGATCTCCAGGGCAGCCAGACAGCACTGCATGGGTGGAGAGGCCTGCTGGGCCCATGTTACTGCTCAGTGTCAGCAACCGCATGGGCCAGCCTCAGGGCTGGCAGGCTAATACCTGGGGTTCCGGGCCACTCCCTTCCCTGCTGCCACCGATAATTCAGCTGATTAATTGCTGGGATCATTTAACCATTGCACAACACATGCATGAGCGTCAGGTACTCTGCTTGGTTCAGAGAAGAGAAGAAGTTGAAAAAGAAGTGTTTTAAAACACTGGAGTTTTTTAAAAAATGAAGCAACATGGGCTTACACCCCAGTTTTTTGACTTAATGGATATGTGACCTTAGGCCAGCTCTATGACCCCTCTGTGCTTTAGGTTCCTTGCCTGTGAAATGGCTACAATATCCATTTTCTGAAGTGGTCGTCAGGGTTACATGGATATAAATAAAATTAGTTTCCATGTACTTGTTTGTGCCTGCATCATACAAACTTGGCTGACTGGATCCTCACCAGATGTGGAGATTATAATTGGGCTAGACTCACATAAAATATAAGCCACATGAAAAAGCCACACATTGTATGATTCTATTCCTATGAAACATTCAGAATAGGCAAATTCACAGAGACAAAAAATAGATCTGTGATTGCCAGGGGCTGGGGGAGGGGACAATGGGTACAGCATTTCTTTTTGGGCTGATGAAAATGTTCTGAAATTAGATGGTGGTGATGGTTGCACAACCTTCTCAATATACTAAAAACCACTGAATTGTACACTTTAAAAGGACGAGTTTTATGGTATGTAAATTATATCTCAATAAAGTTATTATCCTAAATATATATGTGAATATACACATATATCTGTGTGCCTGTCTGTGTGTCTGTATGTACACCATATGGCATATCGAAATCACTATAGGGGTGTCTCAGGAATAGAGACATGCAATATGAATCAAGATGATGGAGATGGAGAAAACAAATGGGGGATGTAGACATGAGCCTAGAGCAAGAGTTTCCAAACCAAATAATGAG
This sequence comes from Gorilla gorilla gorilla, assembly GCF_029281585.2. Classification (NCBI taxonomy): domain Eukaryota; kingdom Metazoa; phylum Chordata; class Mammalia; order Primates; family Hominidae; genus Gorilla; species Gorilla gorilla. The sequence continues at coordinate 18,171,238 of NC_073233.2, forward strand.
GCTTGCAGGTGTTCATATGCAATCACGATGCCTGTCACATAGTGTTAATAGCTACATGTGGCTAATGGCTAGCATATTGGACAGCACAATTCTAGAAGGAAAACTGGAAAAAAAATAAAGGCAGGAAAGGCACACTAGTTAATCAAAACCCTGTGAGTAGGCCACGCTCTGCTATACTACCTTATTTATCCCACCTCACCAATGCTCAGCAAGGTAGTTGACACTGTCACCATTCTGACATCTGAGCAAAGCAAAGCTTAAAGAGGTCAAGCAAGGTTAAGGAAAACAGAGTTTTATTCATAAATTGAGAAAGAAGATGCCTGAAGAGAGAGGACAGCTAAAATATAAAACAGGGAAAAGATGATGGGTGAAAGAGGTCCCAGAGGATGGACATGGAAAGTCATTTAAGACGGATAACCTCCCGCAGGGTAAAAGGTGTCTTTTACACATCATAGCTGACAGTGTCAGGTTAGGTTCACCTCGTAGGATTCTCCTCTGCTGGAACCAGAAGGGTACGTAGAAGGCCATTCAATTTTCCAGCTGGGGACAACTTGAACGTGACCATCAATAGAAGTGGGTGTCGGTTCAGCAGAAGCTGTGATCCCAAGTCCAGGGTTTGTAACCATGACAGACAGCAGCCTACATCATTCACTTGGCATCTCCCAGGCTGCCTTCTCCCCCGCCCTTACTGATGACCCCACCTGTACCCCAACAGTAACAATAGCCCTTGCCTCTTTCTCTCCTCCCCCTCCCCAATCCCTTTCTCTCTTCTTTCCTTTTGCATCATCAGGTTCCTTTTCTCTACAGGTCTTTATTTGGAAGCCTCTTTCCTCTCCATCTTCATAAATAATCCAAAACAGGCACTTTCAGCAGCTCCTCTTTCATGCACGTAATTGAAGTGGGCCTCTCTGAGATAAGACATCTCTCTAAATCATTCATCAGATAAGGAAACACACAGAGAGGGGCACTATTCCTTCTCCTGCAATATTCTGCCATTAGACACAGTACAAGCTCGCGTGTCCTGCAGATGTGGCAGGACTCCACTCAGGAGCAGGACTCCACTTGGGGGCTCCACTCTGTCCCAGTGACCGACTTAGCCAGATTCCCCAAATTGCAGGGAGGTACTGCCCTCCCCAGCTTCTTAAGATGTTTTTGACAGCCTGAGGAATCAGAAGGATGGAATAAAGCCGAATGCTAGTTTAGCTACCAGGTCACAGTACACGCCAACCAGAGCAAGTTTGGCAGCAAGGTCCTGGGCTTCAGATATTCAGGCTTGGGTTTGAGTTCTGGCTCTGCCACTTCTTAGCTGTGTGACTTGGGAAAGTTACTTAACACTTTCTTCCCCTGACCTCGCCAAAGTCTGTTGTCTCATGTTTTAAAGTTAATTTTTTTTTTTTTAAGAATGAGCGGATAAAAGAAACTACCTGTCCAGTTGCACTAAGGATTAAAAGGCATAGGGGCAAAAACAAGGACCAGCTGTTCAGCTTGTTGTGGCTATTACTTTCCTCCATTTCTTTCTCTGGGTATAGTATCAGGCTAACTCTGCAGGCCAGGGCCAACAGGGGGTTACGTGTTTGCAGGACTTGCCACGCTATGCACCACTCCATGCATGCCGCATGGGTCAAAGTCTCATTCACTTGTTCAGGGTAACAACCAAGCTGGACCAATGTGACCCCAGCCTTTTTCCTGATCTTGCATCTTCCATTCACAAGGCCAAAAGGCCAACCTCAATCCTAAGTGTGCAGACAGGGTGGCCTCTGTGATTTGCTCTATTAATGAAGTCTTGGTTCTTTTGGCAGCCCCAGCTTTAAAACTCTGATTAGTCACACATGAGAATCCTCCTGGGGCAGCTACGAGGAAGCGGATGGAGAGGAGAAATCAAGGGATGCATTGATTTTGTGGTTCAGCCGACTTGGACATTTGGCCCTCTCCATGCTCAGTACCTAGAACAGTGGCCAAAACACAGCTTGCTCTAAAAAAAGGGTAAAAAAAGAGTTTAATAAATAAATGAATTGACATTCTAGACAAATGAAATTAGATGCGAGATAGTCAAATGAAGAAAGATGTGAAACAATACAGAATGTTCAGGAAGCTGCACACAATTTGGTTTTGCAGAAATGTAGAGTATAAGAGAGAGAGTGGGGAATGAGGAGATGAGAAAGCAAGATCTAGTTAAGAAGGGTCTTGATTGCCTTGCTGACTTTAAATTTCCTTCTCTAGGCAATAAGGAGCCTGCACACTGATTTTTAAGCAGGGAAGGCAAAGGGTCTGATTGGCATTTTAGAAATATCACTCTGTGAAAAAAATATATATATAAATCCAAGGTATAAAATGTTCAGAGATTGACTTTGATCAGAGGTAATGACAACAGGGGTGAAAATAAAAATAAAAAGACAAGAGAAACCAAACAGGTAGAACCAGCCTATTGTATATGGAGCAGGAGGGAGTGGGGAGGATCTGGGATAACTATCAGGTCTGCAGTGCTGGAGACTGAGCATATGGTACCAAGAAGCAGGTTTTTAGGAGAAAGACATTTGGGCCTTCAGAAAGAATAATACTGTCATTGTCACCAACAGGAGAAACAGGCTCAGAGTCCACGACTGACAGTTCCAACAGCAAGGGCATGTGAAAGTTTGACTATCAAGTGCCCTAACTGTCATACAGTCTCCGAAGAATTACTCGTCTTTCCGTGGTTCATTTTTCTTAGTGCCAAAATGAATGTGAAATTAAATTTAATGAGCCAAAGATTTGAACAGCCACTTCACAAAAGAAGATACATAAATGGCCATAAGCACATAAAAACATGTTTAACATCATTAGTCATCAGGGAAATACAAATCAAAACCATAACGAGAAACACTTTATATCCACTAGGATGGCTATAATTTTTAAAAACCACATAATAACAAGATAATAAGAGGATGTGGAGGAATTGGAATCCTCAGGCACTAATGATGGGGAAGGTAATGACTGATTATATTAGAATATATTAGAATGAATAAAATGTAAAAGATTGACAAAACCAAGGGTTGACAAGGGTGTGGACCAACTGGAACTCACACATGTGCTGGTGAGAGTGCAAAATGGTACAACCACTTGGAGCATAGTTTGGTAGTTTCTTATAATGCTCAACATACTCTGCCATATAAGGTACCAATCCATTCCTAGACATTTATACAAGAAAAGTGAAAACATGTCATTACAAGATTTGTGCAGCCTTATTACTAGTAGTCAAAAGCTGGAAACAACCCAACTGTTCATAAATGGATAAACAGATATCAAAGTATGATACATTCATACAATGAGATATTACTCAAAAATGAAAAGAATAAACAACTAATATACATAAAAACATAGATGAATCTCAAAAACATTATGCTGAGCAATGGAAATTACAAGATAATGAAATGCTTCATTAAAGTGCTGAATAAAATAATTGCCAGCCTAGATTCTATAAACAGCAAAAATATCTTCAAAAATTATAAGCGGAATTAATAAATTTTTAAATTAATAAAAACTGATTAGTCAGAAATCATAATGGAAAGTTTAAACACTTTAAACTAAATGAATGCATCTGACATAACAAAACCAGTGGGATGTAGCTAAAACTGTAGAGAGAAATTATAGCCTTACAATGCATATGTTAGAAAAATAAATTTGAATAATCTAAACATTTATTTCAAGAGTTGGGGGTTGGGGGGAACAACAACAAAATAAGTACCAAAAATAAAGAAGAAGGAAGAAAATTATTTAAAGATGATAACTAAAGAAATAAGCATATAACTATGCAGCCATAAAAAAGGATGAGTTCATGTCCTTTGCAGGGACATGGATGAAGCTAGAAACCATCATTCTCAGCAAACTAACACAAGAACAGAAAACCAAACACTGCATGTGGGAGCTGAACAGTGAGAACACATGGACACAGGGAGGGGAACATCACACACCAGGGCCTGTTGGGCGATAGGGGGCTAGGGGATGGATAGCATGAGGTGAAATGCCTAATGTAGACGACGGGTTGATGGGTGCAGCAAACCACCATGGCACATGTATACCTATGTAACAAACCTGCACATTCTGCACATGTATCTCAGAACTTAAAGTATAACAAAAATAGGAAGAAAAAAAAAGAAAGAAATAAACATAATAGAGAGGATCAATAGAGCCAAAAGTTGGTTCTTTCAAAAGGCTAACAAACTTGATAAATCCCTATCAAGCTCATCAAAAAATAAGAAGAGGCTGGGTGCAATGGCTCACGCCTGTAATCCCAGCACTTTGGGAGGCCGAGGCAGGCAGATTGCTTGAGCCCAGGAGTTTGAGACCAGCCTGGGCAACATGGTGACATCATGTTTCAAAAAAATACGAAAATTAGCCAAGAATGGTGGCACATGCCTGTGGTCTCAGCTACTCGGGAGGCTGAGGTGGAAGCATCACCTGAGCCCAGGAGGTCAAAGCCGCAGTGAGCTGAGATCATGCCACTGCACTCCAGCCAGGATAATAGAGCGAGACCCTGTCTCCAAAAAAACCAAAAAGACAAAAAGAATAAAAGAAAACACTAATAACTGAGAGCAGAAATAAATAAGGGACATCACTACAAATTATATAGCCATTAAAAACATTATAACTACCACAACTCACCTAATATGAAATAGACAATTTGAATAACTTTGTAACTATTAAAGTAAATGAATTTGTAATTTTACAATGCCCTCAAGAGAAACCTACAGGCCCAGATGATTTCCTTGGATAATTCTACTGAACATTTGATGAAAATTTAACACAATTCTACACAATCTTTGTAGAAAACAGAAGAGAAGGGACTACTTCTAAACTCTTTTTAAGAGGCCAAGATTACCCTGATGCCAAAACTAGACAAAAAAACAAAAAATAAAACAAAAAACCAATATTCCTCATAAAATAGACATAAAAATTATTAACAAAATATTAGGAAATAAAATTCAACATTTTTAAATTATATACCATCATCAAGAAAATTCATTCCAGGGATACAAAACTGGACAATATTCAAAAGAGTCAGAATCAAGCAGTGTCATCCATCATATTAACAGCCAAAGGAAAAAAAAAATCACGTGATCATAGTCATGGATTCAGAAAAAAATCATGTGACAAAATTTAACATCCATGCATGATTTAAAAAAAAAAAATCTTACATAACTAAGAATAGAAGGGAATTTCCACAAGTTGATTAAAAAACAGCTAAAAAACCTCTTACGCTATTTATACTAAATGGTGAAAGACTGAATGCTTTCTCCCTAAAACTGGGAAGAAAGCAAGGATGTCCACTCTTACCATTCTTAACACGGTACTGGAAGTCCTATCCAGAACCATAAGGCAAGAAAAAGAGTTAAAAGGAAAAATAAATTAAAATATAGAGAATGGAAAGGAAGAAATGTATCCCTATTTTCAAATAACATGACGGTTTACATAGAAAATCTCAAGAAATCTAAACACAAAGAAAATTCTAGAACACGTAAGAGGTCAACAAGGTCACAGGATACAAGACCAAAATACAAAAGTCAATTGTATTTCTATATACTAGCAGTAAAAATTTAGAAAATGAATTTAAAATAAAATGCCATTTACAATCACTAAAAAGTACAATAAAATACTTAGGTATAAAACATGTAAAGGACTTTTATGCTGAAGACTTAAAACTCTGAAAAGGAGACTAAATAAATGAGGAGACATACCGTACTCACGGATTAGAAAACTCAATGTAGTAAAGAAGTCAGTTCTCCCCAAAATGATACATAGGATTAACACAGTTTAAAATCCTCGAAAGGATTTGGAGGATATAAACAAGCTCATTCTAAAATTTATATGGAAAGCCAAATGTATTAAAATGGCTAGAAAGATTTTGAAAAAGATGAATAAGGGAGAAATCACTCTACCCAATTTTAATACTTATTATACAGCAACAGTAATCAGGACTGCATGGTATTAGCAAAGGAATAGTCACATAGATCAATAGAACAGAACACAGAACCCAGAAACAGACCCGCAGAAATAAATACACCCAATTGATTTTGACAAAGCTATTTTCAACAAAATTCTAGAGCAATTGGGTATTCATAGGCAAAGGAAGGAAAGAAGGAAGAAAGAAAGGGAGGGACAGAGGGAAGGAGGGAGGGAGGGAGGAAGGGAAGGAGGGAGGCAGGGAGGAAGGGAAGGAAGGAGGGAGGAGGGAGGGAGGGAGGGAGGGAGAGAAGGAAGGAAGGAAAGAATGGAGGAAGGAAGGAAGGGAAGGAAGTCCACCTAAAACCTCACACCTTATATAAAAATTAACTTAAAATGAATCATGAATTTAAATGTAAAACTCTAAAACTTTTAGAAGAAACAGGAGGAAATTTTCAGGACCTATTTTTTTTTTTCTAAAAGTTTTATAGTTTTACACTTGATTGAATAACTGGGAAAATGTAAGTAGAAAAATACTACACAGTGGCCACTGCCTTCCTTCTGTGCCCCAAGTTTCACGAAGAATGTCCTTGGTAGTCCACCATAATTGGGAGCATACCACAGAGGAAATTCTGGAGAATTATAGTTCAACCAAGCCAAGTTCACACATCAAAAGCCATCACAAATACATATGTGGAAAATTTTATGCTGACCACTATCTCACATCATACTCCCCCAAAACTAATTCTGAATGGATTGTACATCTAAAAGTAAAGGGTAGAGTAATAATTCTTCTAGAAGAGAACATAGAGAAATATCTTTATGACCTTGAGATTGCCAGTGAGTTCTTCAACAGGACACAAAAATTACTACTAACAAAGAAAATGATTGACAAATTAGGTTACATTAAAATTAAGAGATTTTATTTATGAAAAGTTAGGACACAGACTTAGAGGTTTAGGAGCAGGCATGAAAGTCTAAGGGCCTTACTTAGACTGATGAAATATGTTTGCAGTGTGTACATATAAACCACAAAGAACCATACCAAGAATATAGAAAGAATGTCTAAAACACAGTAAGAAAGACAGATAATCCAATGAAAAAGGAGAATTTCCAAATCACTAATAAACATATGAAAAGACGTTCTTCAAGGAAATGCCAATTAAAAACCACCGTTAAATACCACTGTCCACCCAACATAATGGCTAAAATGAAAAACAAAAACAGTATCAATATTGGCAAGGAGGTGGGGCAACTGGAACTTTCGGATCTTGCTGTGTGGAGTGTAAATTTGTACAACCACTGTAGAAAGCTGTTTGGCAGTATCTACTAAAGTTAACTGTAGTACTCATCACTTAGCAATTTTACTCATCATAACTCATCACTTAGCAATCTTATAATTCATCACTTAGCAATTTTATCAAAAAATAGAAACCATCTAAATGTCCTCTGTATTAGCCAGGGTTCTCTAGAGGGACAGAACTAATAGGATAGATATATATATGAAGAGGATTTTATTAAGGAGTATTGACTCACACAATCACAAGGTGAAGACCCACAATAGGCTGTCTGCAAACTGAGGAATAAAGAAGCCAGTCTGAGTCCCAAAACCACAAAAGTAGGGAAGCTGACAGTTGGCAGCCTTCAGTCTGTGGCCGAAGGCCCAAGAGCCCCTGGCAAATCACTGGTGTAAGTCCAAGAGTCCAAAAGCTGCAGAACTTGAAGTCTGATATTCGAGAGCAGGAAGCATCCAGCACAGGAGAAAGATGATGGCTGGAAGACTCAGTAAGTCTGCTTTATTCCAGCAGTGCTGGCAGTTTATTAGATTTGCCATTACTTTTAATGGCAAAAACTGCAATTACCTTTGCCCCAACCTAATATGGGCAATATCACGATTGACTCCACAACATAACATTGAGTCAAAGAAGCAAGGCACCAAAAACACTGAGTGATTTTATTTATACAGTTATAGAGTTTAAAACAAGTTTTTAAAAATCTGTGATGCTAAGGTTATATTTACCTTAGAGAAGGAGAGTGGGGATAATGACTGAGAGGGGGTAATGGGTATCTGCAGGGGTGTTGCTAATGTTCTATTTCTCTACCTGGTTAGTAGTTACGTGGGTGTATTCCCTTGATGGAAATACATGGAGCACACTTATGATTTATGTGCTTTTCTATATGAATGTTATCTTCCAACAAAAACTCTATTTAAAAGTTAAATTTGAAAACTGATAATGATCAACAAATATAATACACAAAGGGGGCTGAAAATTTTAGGTATGGACTGCCTTAAGGAGAGCACCAGAAAATACCAACCACCCAAGGGGCAAGATGCCTGGAACTGAGGAACTTATTGGGAGTGACTACCAGGAACCAAGAGCAGGTAGAGCCAGGGAAGAATGCTGAGATACCAGACCAAGAAGAGATGAAGCCAGAAGGTCCCTAAAATACAGTGGCTGAAATATGAGATCAGAAGTTGAAATGCACTTAAAAATGAAGGAAGTGGTACCCATGTGTTCAAGGATAGGTACATCCAAGACAAGCATTATAAAGCGATGAGATAATCTGAAATAGTGGCTTGTTTTGACCATTTGTCCTAGTCTTTCTTCAGTTGTGCTGTGCAGTACTTCTTGGTTCCCAACCAACTCAGGTCACCTTGCAATCTTAGACTATAGAACTTAACTTCTATTCAAGAATCCCCAAAGGATTTCGGTGGAGGAGATGGAAGGGAGTTGTCACTATGAATATGCTAAATATTCAAAACCACCCTTTCTCTCTTCTCCTTGGTCTTTGAAAAATCAAGAATGTTTATAATACAATAATGAAATAAAAATAAAGTCATTCATCAAGAAGCTTGTATTTATTTTCTTTATGTCTGAAGGTTGTTAAATCCTAATTATCCTGAACTATTTTCATACTGCTGAGCAGCCACCACTTATGAAGTCAGTAATTAATATTCAATTTGCCTAGAGCTTTCAGATTTGCATGTTAATTATTGATTTCTTAATCACCAGGATGGGTGTTTGAGAGCTCTAGAGAACACTGACATTTTGGTAAATGTTACAGAACAATCATTTCTATAGACTGGAGTTTTTAAGAAAATATTTCGCAATCTTTTATTTTCAGATTTCCTCTTCACCTGCAGCTCTGATTCCTTTCCTGAGGCATCTGCTCAGGTTTCAGACTGCTGTTACTGATAGAATTGTGAGTTTGAATATGGAAAGGGGCAATGTCATCCTTTATGGCCTCGGCCTGGGCATCCCCTCTTCCAGTGTCATTCCTCTGGCAGAGGGAGAGGAGGATGCATAAGGAACACTGGCAACACAAACAGAGTAAAGGCAGAGAATGGAGAGACTAGTTTGGCTAGGCATTGGAGAACTGACCTGGCTGTAATGGTTGGTCTAGTTGAAATAGCTCAGTTACCCAAAACACAGAGCTCAAAGGGACGCTAGCTGGGGAAATAAGAAAATTTATAGGAGAAAGTTCTGATGGCAGGTAACACTTGACGCCCAGGTAGGCAACAGCATCAAAATCATGGTCAATCTAGTCTTTCACAACAAGACTCCAGCCAGTCATGGGAGGGCACAAGGAATGTGGTCTGTCCAATTCCCAGGGAAAAGAAATTGACAAGAACTGAACGTGTTATGAATTTAGCTGACTGTGCTAACGATCAGATCAGAGCCTTCAATCGAGTTAGGAGCCTAAGTATCTTCTAACCACGGTCCTTCCATGGATGGAGTCAGAGAAGCAACACACAGATATGAGCACCCCCTCCCCACCCACCCCACACACATACAGGCACACATGCCTTACCAACGACTCATTCTCATGGAGCAGTTCATGGAGTGTTTCATGAGTGAGGGTCCTAGAACAAAGGCCAAGATGCCAAGTTCATCTGAGCCATGCTTAAGTCAGTCAGGAGGAGACCAGCTGAGGGCCAGGAGAAACTGGGCATGGCCACACTGGAAGAAATGGACTGGAAGGAAAAGATACTGCAGTGATGTGAGAGGTTGGAGAACAAGCATGGATATGGAGTGGGGCAGCTTAAAAATAACTTTTGAAAACAGAACTGCCAAATCCTTTTACTTGCTGTTTGACATCATACTGCCCAGCTCATGAACAGAGGCTTGAAATGAAAGGCTCCCACTAGACAAGTATTAAGATGGCCAGGGTAGGAAATGCTATGGCTCAGGTGCTCCCCATCAAGCTATCACCCTGGAATAGTAGTTCTGCCACAACAGGTTATTAATGAACTCTATCCAGGGTGGGGCCAGTGTACTTCCTGCTATCAGAATTGGCTAAGAAATGCAGTGGGCCTGAGTCCACAGAGAGTAGCAGCTTGAAGGAGTTGGAAATTAGAGGATGAAAAGAATGAGGCTTTACAGAAGGCTAAGGCTACTATGGAATTCCAGGCTCTTAATTTATGCTGACCACCGCATTGATTCTACTTAGTGAATTGATCCAAAGAGGACATATCTCAGCAAGAAATATAGCCAATAAAAGAGCATCTAAATATAAATGGCTTATATATCTTTCAGTACCCAAAAGTACCTTAATGTGGCTTTCAATAGATTGGCTGATGATTCTTCTGCCATACAAGATAAATGGATTTGGAAAACTGAGTAACAGCTAGTATCTTTTGAATTACCTAGGTTGGTAAACATGAATCCATTGTTTAAGCAACTTTATGCAAGATTTTCAGACTTGGGGAATCATGTCAGCAGTTATCCCAAGGTATTAAGAAATTCAAGAGAAAGCCAGATGTGTGGCCATGTGTCCATCTGCCATCCCCTTCAAATTCTGCTCCACCCTTTTCCTGAAACATTTCTGCTCCATGCTGAGCTCTAAGCCTGGCATCCAAGTAGTACATCATAGCTTTAACATGGCTCCTGCAATACTCAGTTTTGACCCTTTTCTCACCTGCTGCACTAGATGATATTAATAGCTCCAATTCTTCACCCTCACTGGATCCATCCCCTTTTATTGTGACTTTCCTGTTCCTCCTGATGCAGACATACCCAAAAATTGGGGCTTAGCCCTAGAGGATTCTTGGCTTCACTCAGGAAAGAATTCAAGAGAAAGCCAACAGTGAAATAAAGCATGTTTATTAGAGCAAAAGTGTACGGCAAAATGGCTGCTCCATAGACAGAGGAGGGCTATCCCATATGCAGAGCTGCCCAGAGTGGAATTTTTGGATTGCTGGCTGGCTATATTTATACCCAATCTAAATTATATGCTAATTAATGGGCAGATTGTTCATGAACTTTCTGGAAAAGGGGTGGGGCATTTCCAGTATAAGTTAATCTCTAGATGTTGCCATGCCAGCATTTGTAAACAGTGGTGGCAGGTATGTCTTACAGCATGCAACTGCAAATGAGCAGTGAGGGTTACTGGAGGTCACTTTCATCACTACCTTTGTCCTAGCTGGTTTCAGCCGGTTTCTTTACTGCATCCTCCTTTGACCAGATCTTATTTGGGTTCACACACAGAAAACAAGTCCTGCTGATCTCCTACTTCACTCCTACTAAAAAAAGCAAAGAATATGCCTGTGCAAAGACCTGATTCTGCCCCAACTTGGGTTCATCCACGCGACTTGCTTTGACAAAATGGACATGAATCGGCATAAGTGAACAAAAGTATGCAAAGCACTTTTTCTGTCTTAGCTAAGAGGCACCCTCTGGGTCTCTGATACTCTTTCAGCTAACTCCCACTCCAGTCTCAGGACCACAAGTAAGCTCAAGTGCTCTCCCATTCTTCTTGGGGCAGCAGGAAAGCCAGTAGGTTGTCTAAGGTCCTGTCTGCCCCAATATTCATACAGTGATTTTCTTTCCCTGCTCCCATACCACACAGCAGGAGAAGTGCTACAGAGCTGCTACCTCCCAGGATTCCATCGATTGGCAATCCCCTATATTTTCTGGAGGATAGACATTCTGCAGCCAGTTTAGAGCTAACACTGGAGAGCCCCTTCTCAGTGACCCTCACCTGCATACGCTGTCTTCCTTCACTCTCACCTCTTTTGTCTCTTCAAATTCTCTTTTGGTAGAAATAGGGAGGAGAGAGAACTGGTAAGCTAACTATTCTACCATACCAGTTTCTCACATGAGGATAATTACTTTTGTCTGATTTTCTTTCCATTCCTGCCATTCCCTGAAGTGGTGAAGGTCAAGGTCTAATTTGAATAGTAGGAATGGCAACAGAACAAATGAGAGAACTGAGGCAGCAACAGCAACAAGAGCTGGGCTGACAGCAATTACTACCCCACTGGATATCAAATGAATAAGTGCCAAATTTTAGAAGGTTCAGGTAAATATACAAGTCACCTGAAGTATCAAGCCAAAAACAGGAGCTTGGAAGGAGTATTAAGTTATGGACACCAAAGTAGGAGAATGCCATTGGTAGAAACACCAAGCCATAGCGATGTCGAAAGAGCCAAGTGAGAGAAGATACCATAGAAAGATCCGTGCTGTGGCCAGGGTGCAGGATACAGGGAAATGCAAATCAAGATGTGGGTCATTGTGCATGGGCCAGGGCATGGCATGGCTTGCTATTTTGACAAGCTTATGCCTCAACTGTGCTGTAACCACACAATCCCTGTCTTAACGTAGCCACGCTCAGGAACCACTGCCTAAAGACCCTGAGAAGTCTGGAAAGGATCTGTTTTTCTCTCCCAGATGGAATATGGACCAGTGCTCGCTGCTTTTTTGAGTCCTGCCACACTCACATGTCCTACAGATGCTTTGGTCATATCATTATAGATACAAACATTGCTACCCCACTATCCTCACCTGCTGTAAGTCCCCTCCACGAGGTGACTTCAGTTTTTAACACAGCCTGATATTTCAGGGTTCAAATGATTCAAACCAAAACATTTGAGGTGTTCATGTATTGATTTGTCTTCCGTCAAGATGGTAAAAGATGGAAGCAAAGCCACATCTGATCTCATAAGGTCCAAAACATTGAAGGATAAAATATTATCCCCTGCCCCTTCCAAGTCATCCTTCTGCAAGTAGTAGAGATTCCTCCTTCTTTTTCTGCTGTCTCTGGATTTGTCCTTATTCACTATTCCTAACTTGGACCTAATGATCACCCATCCCCATTCAGGCAAGTCCAGGTGCCCCTTTCCAACGCTCCATGATGCATCAGGCATTTTTCTCTTACTATATTTCCAATTATTTTAAAGTCCCTGTTTATAAACCTCATTGAATTGAGAATTCCTACAAAAAGGAACTAGTTCTTTAATTCCTTCTGTATCTCATTCATGTCTGTATTCCCATGATCAACCTAGCACAGGACCTGGTATAGATTGTACATCAGTAAACACATGATGATAGCCAAAGCACACTGGAAAGGAAAGGAAACATCTCTAATTCCAGTCCAAAAATCTAGACCATGACTTTGGTGACCTCCCTGGGTTATACAATCTATAGTCCCCTGTTAGAATCCTGGTGGTTTCTGGCTGGGCACGGTGGCTCACGTCTGTAATCCCAGCACTTTGGTAGGCCGAGGCAGGTGGGTCACAAGGTCAGGAGATCGAGACCATCCTGGCTAGCACAGTGCAACCCATCCCAGCTACTCGGGAGGCTGAGGCAGGAGAATGGCATGAATCCAGGAGGCGGAGCTTGCAGTGAGCCAAGATCGTGCCACTGCACTCCAGCCTGGGTGACAGAGTGAGACTCCGTCTCAAAACAAACAAAAAAAAAGAATCCTGGTGGTTTCCTGCTGTTGGCCTTTACCCATTACCCTGACCATGAACTAAACCACCTTTATACTCAGGTGGTTCTAATATTGACCTGGACTTGTCTCTACTCAGCCTGGAGTCACCAAACCTAGAGGAAGTATGTAAAGAAGAGGTAAAGGGAAGTATTTGAGTAAATACAGCCTGAACACCAATCAGAGATAGGCTTTGAAAGAAAAGACGTCCTCCCTCTAAAAATGATGTGCAAGCAGTCTGTGCTGCCTCAGCAGTGAGGCAAGTGCGAGCTGCTGTCTGAGTCAGGGACAATCATTATTTCTGCTGTCTGGACCACTGGAGACAGGATCCATGACCCCAGTGCCTCTTTTCCGTCTTTGACATCTATTATTCCATGAATTTTTGATGTTTCAATCTGCGTACTTTGGGGGCAATAGTGGTGATTACAAAAGAGTACTTCCTGTTCTCTCCTGGGCATGTGAGAAAGGGCTGGTTTCCGAGCATGTCTGCAGCAGGGAGAAGCCAGGGAGGCATTATGCTAGTTGTAGCAGTTCTTACATACACCACTTTTGAAAGGCAGGCAAAATCTTTTCAAGATAGAAAGCGGTGGGTTTGCCTCTTTCCCATTTCAGCAATTATCCTTAGGCTGCTCTGTTTCATACATTTATGGAGTGGTTATTTGGGATTAAAGGAGCAATTGAATCTATATCAAAAATAAGTTCGAGATTCCTCGCCTCCCCGACCAATGTGTTATTACTGCCTTTGCAAAGGGGCATTTACCTGTCTGTCAGAAAGATACTTTGTTTTCATTTTGTGTGAAATCCTCTTTTACTTCCAAAGACACATCTGTGGAATAAAATGAATGCTTCTGACAGACACTTCCCAAGAGAAAGCACGAGACTTTGCCCTGCCCATGGCGGGCCCTGGCCTTGAAGCAGCACTGTTTTGCTGATGAAATGCAGTCATGGACCTGTGTGCTCTAAAAATAGAACCCCATGGAGTTGCTTTATTTCCAAGGTCTGCTGCTGCTTCCCTCATTCACATGCTATTTAAGAGATTCCAATTTTCCTGAACATTCTCCCATTTTTCCCATAAATAAGTACTTTGCATCTAAAGGTGGATAGGGAGCAGACTAGCTCTGTGGCTATACAGTCCCTACCTAGTTAAGACCCTGGGACCTGGGTTCCCTCCTGTTTCTTAAATGCATTCAGATTCGGCAGTCCATCACCCTCTAAGGTGAGTCATGTCATTTTCAGGCTATCATTTCTTACACTTAATGAAAACCTTGACAGTGTGTTGTCAAGAGCCAGCTCTAATATTAGGGGAAATACCTGTCTAGAGCTTTAGATTTGCAGAACACTTCCACGTTCACTACCTCTGTTGAGTCTTTCAATAATCCTAAGAGGCAGGTGTTTTCCCACTTAATAGATGAGAAAACAAAGGCTCAGTGAGAGTCTTGCCAAAGTCAAAGAGCTCTATGGATGGCCTGACCCAGCTTTCCTAAGATCTCTCAGTTTCTTCTACTGGCAAATAAAAGCCATCACCAATTAAACCAAAAGTTCTGGACCTGGGTGTACGTTGGACATGCCCACAGCTTCCTAGGGGACTGTACTGTGCAGGCAGGATGGAGAACAGCTGTACTCCCAAGGCAGCCCTCCTCCAGAGTCCAGACTTGTGTCCCACAATGACAATGGCAATAAGGGCTTTTCACTAGTAAGACGCCAAGGCAGATGGGTGTGCTTGGGGGAGGAAGTATCTAATCTGCATATGCACCTCACTCTGAGAAGTCAGGCTAGTCAGGGGCCCACTTCCTTAGATATCTTATGCTCTCAGGGAGAAGTGGTGAAGGTGTTTTGGAGAAAGGTGGGCAGGCCATAGCCACAGATTTAAACCTATCTTTACATGTTATACATTTACTTTATTTTATAGTTTTCAACCGCTACACCATCCACATTTTGGGCCAGATAATTCCTTATTGTGAGGCCATCCTGTGTATTATGGGATGTTTAGCAGCATCCCCAGCTTCAATCCACTAAATGTCAGTAGCAACCCCCCCGCCACACACACACACACACACACACACACACACACACACACACACACACACACACACACTACCAGTTGTGACTGCCAAAACTGTCTCCAGACATTTCCAAATGTCTCCAGAGGACAAAATGATCCACCTGCAGTTGAGAACTACGGCTTTATTTTATTGCATTTAATGTGTATTTATCTGTACCTCCTCCATTACCTGTCAGCTCCTTAAAGGCAAGGCCATGTTGTACTCACCTCTATAATCCCCAAGCCTAGTGGCACACTATAGAAACCTTTCAACTCACAATGGCCACTTAAATTGACCTGGTGTTCTCAGGAGGTTTGTCTTTCATAGCCGTGGTCCTTTGACCATAGTTTGTTGCACAAAAGGTAGATACCTAATTCAAACTCGACCGATCAGATTCTCTCCCCTGTTGGAAGTGGGACTGATAGACTTTACGACAGCCAGTCCTGTTCTTTGGAATGGAAGAAATCAGCACTGGGAGCAGCCTCTTGTACCTATTACACGAACCAACAGCAAAGAAAACCAGTCTTCCAAGAAATAAGAATGAAAGAGATGTTCAAGCAGAGACTAGGGACCAGATGAGAGCATGTCTGGGTTCATGATGGTTTTTCAGAGACTGTCTGGTGATTTTTTCCAGTCCCTTCCTGAGGTTTGGCTCCATTCCTGTCCTTGGATTCTATGAAACACCCCTGCATCCTTATGACAAACTCCCTTATATGTAAAACAGTTTTAATTATATTTTGATAGGTACAATTAAAGAACCTGCACCAATGCATGGGACCTGGCACTGGGTAGATATTCAATAAATTTTGCTTAATTAATTGATTAATTAATGAGCCACCAGCCACAAACAAGAGGTTGTGAGAGCAGCAGGGCTCTGTGGATGCAGCAGCAGCAGCAGCAGCACTGCCAGTCACCTGGAGTCCACTGTGAACAAGAAGCAGCTCCTTCTCCTAGACAGTGCCTAGCCCTGCCTAGAGACGGAGGCAGATTCAGCCACTGGGAGAGAAGGAACTGGGTACTAGAGTGGGATGTGCAGCCATAAAACGCGAGGCGGTGTTGACAAGAATCCAGTCCTCTGGGATTCTTATGAGTCTTTCCAAGCCAAGTCCAGCCTAGGGTAATCAGGCTCTGACCGGCCTGCAGAGAATCTGATTACTCCCTCAGCCACAGCTGGTGCTCCAAAAAGCATCTCAAAGGAACTCCCATTTCTCACCCAGCTACAGCATCATGCAATTTTTTGGGAGGTGGGGGCTAAGAGCTTGTGTGAGGGGACAAAGGCCAGCATGACAGCATGGCAGATAAAGCGAGGTGGGAGCTGGCAGGAGCAAATCCCCTCGCTTCCTGGCACCCCTGTTCTGGCTCCCTGAGAGCCTCCCAGGATGAGCTGGATGCTTGTAGATGTGAGTCTGCAGCAGACTGGGCTTTGAAGGAAACTCTCCAGATTCTCCCCTGGGAACACCAGGATGGTGTTCAGTTCTAAAAGGCAAAGGGCTCATAGTGAGGGGACCAAGCTGAGATCCCTGTGGGGTGTCCTGGGTAAGGAGGTACCACCCGTGTGCAGCCAAGCAGAAGAGGCGCAGAGGGTCCTTGGGCTTCAAAGAGATAAGTAGATGAGTCTGGGTGAACTCCAGTTGTAACTAGGAGGCCTCTGTATCGTTAAGTAACAGCAGCAACTGACGTGGCATCAAACCAGTGAAATCAAAACCACAATGGCCAAGAGTGGCACCAACATGCAAAAGCTACAGAAAGCGATGAACTTGTGTGTTCACAGAGCAGAGAGCTCTGTGTGAACAGCTTGTAGCATCAGGTAAATAACCAACAACTCAGAGCTTCAAGCAAGGGACTTCTCTGCCTGGGTAGTTTCTCTTGGATGATATCTCCTGTAAAACCTCCAAGGTGTTGGCAGAGCCTATTACTGGGTCTAATCTTGCCAGTCTATTGTACCATCTAGGGCTGTCTGGGGAAGCCATGATGCAAACATAACCGAAAAAGGATATGTAATCCTCTCTGTCAGCCTTGTCTCTACACACCAGAGGGTCGGCAGGGTTGGGGTTGCAGAGCACAGAACAGATGGGTAAAAGAACTTGGACACGGTTAGTGCTGGAGACCACTGAGACACAGGGTATAGAGGCAGATGCTACTACTGCTGCATATTGGAGAGATCCATTTTGGTTGTGAAAGCAACCATTGGTGTCTTAAAAGAGTAAGCTGTAAGGAAGTGCATGGTCAGGAAGAAAATGTCTCCTTGGTAAGGACTCTCATTCAGACCCAAGATGGTGGACAGCCAGAGCATTAAGTCATCACCCGCAGCCCCACTGAACACTAAGCAGAAGGCTCCCTCTGCAAATCTGTCAATTCCTCCACCGCTCTGCCTTGCAGGGACACCACCACAAGAGCCAGCCCCTACTTCCCAGGGATCCCAGCTCTTCCAAATGCTTTCCGAGTTCTACTGTGCCTGGCTCGATCCTCAGGTGGTACTCCGGAGGGCAGCAGCAACAGGCACAAGCTCTGTACAAGTGTGCTGCAGGAACAATCCAGTGAGGAATGCCAGTCCTGACAGTGAGGGACAAGCCTTGGGGGTCTCTGTCCCCTTCTCCAGCGGCCACAAAGGAGACTACTCCAATCCAAAGGCCAACAATGCAATTTTGAAAAAAGAATTTCTAGTGTGATAAGTGATGTATAAAATGTAGCATCTGCAGTCCCAGCATTGAAGCCTAGAGAACCAACTGTTAAACCATGCCTGGCACAGCAAGTCTCTGCTTTCCAAAAGAACTATGTCCCCAAATCTTTATTCATCAAATAATACATTCTACAATATTAAGTTTGAGACAGACATTGTGAGAGATGCAAGGAAACTGAAGGTTAAAAGGTAGAGATGGTCTTTGATGTCATGAAGCTTACCTTCCTAAGAGGGGAGGAGGGGAAAACATTCACCTATGGGTACATCAGAACACATTGTTCCACTAATATGTGACTGAATCTGGGACAGAGATGCACACCATCATTACAGAGGGGGCTCACAATCCCCTCCATGACTTTGACTAATAAAATGGAACCTGAGCACCATGCCTTTCTATAAACAGGGCTATAGCAGGCCCGTGTTTGAAGAATCAAGGGCTCCTGGTAAAAATATGAAGACCCTCCATCCGCTACCACGGATCTATCTTTCCA
The DNA here is from genome assembly GCF_029281585.2 of Gorilla gorilla gorilla. Taxonomy (NCBI): domain Eukaryota; kingdom Metazoa; phylum Chordata; class Mammalia; order Primates; family Hominidae; genus Gorilla; species Gorilla gorilla. Next base: position 18,190,077 of record NC_073233.2, read on the forward strand.
ATACAGCATCCTATGAACCCTCCCGGGGAGAAAAGATGAGTCTCCCATCCGGATCCACAAAGAAGCTGCTCCTCTCATGAGACCAACCACAACAAGGCCATACGTCACACTGGCTCAAATCAATGACCTTCAGAGTCAGACAGCTTGATTCCACTACTTACTGTGTGCCTCAGTTTCCCTTTGTACAAAATGAGGATAATAATCCCAATCTCCCTGAGTTTCTGAGTACATTGAAAGAAGTCCTGTATTTAAAGCACTTGCCCCCAGCCTGGCATAAGAGACTGTCATTAAATTTCAGAGCCTTGACCTCCTTCTCTGGGCTGACTTTTCTTCTCCCCCCGCCGACCCAGTACCCGTATATTCTTCTAGAGCACCTGCACAGGGTTTCTTCTCCTACTAGGCTAGGACTTGTCTCATCCAAACTCCCATTTCCCAGCTGCTGTCCTCCAGTAACAATCAGGACCTGAAGTACCCTTCAGATCACCTGTCTGTGAGTCCCCGTCACTCACCTGTGGACCCCATATGTAAGGAGGAATCACCTGAGGGAGAAGTCATGTGGTGCGGAACTCTGATAAGAAAATATTTGAGACAAGGAGATATTCAAGGGCCACCCCAACCACCACCGCCTCCCTCTCCACCCTCCAGGTGACCTCCAGGACAGTCACCTATTCTATAAGCACATCAGGACAGCTTTTTTTGCAATTAGGCAACAATTCAAATTTTTTCTGCTCACAGGGCAAAGTGATAAATTTTCCTTGAATTCCCCCCAACACCCTCACCTCCCTTCCTCCTTCTTCCAAGACAGCACTTGAGGGTGGATGAGTTGCTATTTGTATAGTAGTGCCTCTGGTTTTATTGCAAATTAAACATGCACACATTATAAACAAACAATAGATGTCTCTAGAGAAAATATACAGCTTTCAGGCCCCTCATAAATTCTTCAAGAAGAGCTCTTTGCAGTTTATAGCCTTAATACAATTTTGAGTGAGTTACAGCCTTGTGTGTCAAGAAGGAAGCTTCTCACTTAGGGGGCTTCATAGCACAACTCTCCACTCTCCCGTTTTTCTGCAAACTCACTCGGGGTTGGAGTTTGATAATGCTGTAGTCTCACACTGACCCACCCTCTCCTTTCCCCCATGCTTTTTGATTTTTTATAACATTCTCTTTTTCTAACAAGCTCACAACTTCCCACTGCTCAATCACAGAATTCTGGAACAAGGGAGATTGTACCCATCCACTCACACTTTCTTCCTTAAAGTTTGATATAAAGAGACTAAGGCCTAGAGATGTTAAGTGGGAAACACAAATCATTTCCTACTCTGGCACACTTCCTGCTGTCACACACTCAATGCTCAACACATCACAGAGCACTTCTGTGCCCAGATGTGTGGGATCTGTTCCACACACACTAATTCTCCAGCAGACACTGGGCATCCCGTAACTCAATTAAATTCTGATGCCATCTACCTGGAGATCACATCAGATCCCATCCCACAGGTTAAGGGCTCAGTCCCACAAGACTGCTATCCACATCAGAGGCCAGTCACAAGTCCCAGGTTTTGACCTCTACTTCTGATCCACCAGCTATAACTCGTGGGTTCCTATGACCCCCCTCCTCTGGTTTGATTAATTTGCTAAAACAGCTTACAGAACTCAAGGAAGTCTTAGATATGTTTACCACTTGTTATATTAATAAAGTATATGATAAAGGAGGTAGATGAACAGACAGATGAAGAGATGCAGAAAGCAAGGTATGTGGGAAGACCCCGGAGTTTCCATGCCCTCTCTGGGCACCACCTTCCAGAACCTCCACATATTGTGATCTAGCAGCTCTCTGAACCCTGTGCTTTAGGGATTTTTATGGAGGTTTCATTGGATAGGCTTGACTGATTATCAGCCCAGTCTCCAGCCCTTCTCCCCTTTTCTAAGGATAGTGGGATGGGGGGCTGAAAGTTTTCCAAGCTTCTAATCATATCTTGATCTTTCTGGTGAGCAGCCCCCATCCAGAAGCCCACTGACAGTCACCTCATTAGAACAAAAGACACTCCTTTTGCCCAGGACATTCTAAGAGATTAGGAACTCTATGTCAAGATCCAGGGTCAAAGACCAAGTATTAGAACAAAAGATTTCCTTGGCACCCCATCAGTTAGGAAATTACAAGAATTGTAGGAGCTCTATGCCAGGAACCAGGAGCAGAGACCAAACATATATTTATTATATCACAATATCACATTGAGAAACTTACCAGAGTAAGTGCCACAAGAACACAGGTCTTCTAACCTCCAGCTCAGGGTTCTTCCTAACACACTTTGGGCCCAAGGAACCTGACTTAAATTAAAGGACTCCTATGGGCTTGGAATACTCCAAACTCTGGGTAATTATGTGCTGTAAAGGGCAGGACATCAGAGAAAGAAGCTAAAGGGTAGTCGAAGTCCAAAACCACAATCAGGTGCCAAATGGAAGGAGCAGAATGGGGCCAGTGTGTGATCAGATTCTCATTCCTGAGAAAGGACAGAGGAGACACACAAGCATGCAGGACAGGTCATAGTAGGGAGGTGGGCCAGAAGCACGGGGATTTCCAGGACAGAATCTGGGAACAAGTTTGCCTTAGAACGACTCTTTTTCCATGGGGCAGGTTTAGTGAATGCCCCTTTAAAAGATCTGCCTCATACTGACTCTTTGTTCTATATATTAGGGCAAGCCAACAGGGTAACATTGAGCAGGTCCTGGGCTCTACTGGGTAATTGGCATGTCAGGAGACCCTGGGAGAATATCCCACCCCACATAGCAAATGTCATCTCGGGGTCTCCTTGCAGGCTCCCTGTGGCCCTGGCAGGAGCTGTCTCAAACAGAGGTATGTGCTTGAATTTTAGCTCCTGCCCTGCCATATTCAGATGAAAAACTGAGGCTCAGAGAGGCTGGCTTCCAGAAATGACATGGGTGGTAACCAGAAGACACTTTATTTAACTCTGGCCTTCACTGTCCCACTTCGGTGCTCCTGCCACCCCATCAAGCTCTCCCCTAAGCTACCTCCTGCTTTTCTAAACACAAGTATTATAGGTGATGATGTTTTGATTTGTTTTTTAAATAATTGATAGAGGGTCTCGCTATGTTGCCCAGGCTGGTCTTGAACTCCTAGGCTCAAGCAGTCTTCCCACCTCAGCCTCCCAAAGTACTGGGATTACAGGTGTGAACCACCACGCCCAGCTAGCGATGATTTTGTTTAAATACTTACAAAATTCTTGTGTTTTTTCATTTTTTGTATTTTATTGATATAGTTGTACATGTTTGGGGGTACATGTGATATTTTGATACATGTATATAATGTGTAATGGTCAAGGTGATTATGTTTTTTTAATTAATTACACTTTCTTTCTTTTTTTTTTTTTTGCAAATGCCGTAGATGTCATGATACCCCCTGAGATATTTTCAAAACTCAAAGATCTCAAATCTGGAGTTGGGAATCAGAGTTAATTCAGATGGTTTGGCCCTTGAAGCTTGGCTAAATCCTTTCTAGGAAAAAAAACACATAATAGAAAATCTGTTTTTATTTTTAATTAGTGTAAAAATTTCCAGATGATGGACTATATATGCAATGAACTCTAACCCACTGAAATAAGTTCATCCTTTTTTGATCAAATTTTCACAGCTGGAACATAAATGACTTGCTACCAGGAGAGGAGGAATTCACCCTCCTTGCTTGAAAGGCAGGTGAGGAGGAGCTGTGGGTTCAGTCTGTGACGATCCAGCTGCCAATCCTCACTGCTTCTCCAAATGTGAGAGAACCCAACAAGCACCTGCTTCCACAGGGTATAGTCACTGCCCAGGAGAGATGACTAGCTGGTCTGTTTTCCTGCAAGCCCAGGAAAATGCGATACTCCTGAAATGGCCATGAGCCTTTTGGAGATGAGGACCTCTCATCCCTAGGAAAGAAGAGGAGGAGGATCTTTTCCCATAGATCCTCATATCCCCCTCTCTAAGCTTCACACTCAGAGCCTGGGTAGGAGTAAGAGAAAGCGGTGGTGGTGAAGAGCAGCCTGTCAAGATGTGGGAGTGATGTTTCCATGCATGGTGATGGCAGGGCAAAGTCCCTAACCCTGCCCCCACTCCTCACGGGATTATTTCTTGTGGAAAATAGGCAGTACCACGAAGATAATCTCCTTTTTCTCTCCTTGTCCCCTTCCTGGATATCCTTATTTAACTCTAGAAAGCCAAGAGTATCTTTCTTTTAAAAAAAGATCTGAAATACTGAAAAAAAGCAAGAAAGAAAAGATTCTAAATGTCCATCAAGAGAGGAAGAGTCAAGAAGATCATGTTGCATTCATTAGCTATGATAATATGTAGCAGTTATAAGTGACATTTATCATGTTTCTAAAATGGAGAAGTGCAGTCTGCAAGGTCTTCCCTAGAGAATTATCACAATCCTACAAAAACTCTGTATGAGGAAAATGCTTCATAGAAATGTAACTGAATATTAACCACAGATTGTCTGAAAAGTAAGACTATTGGTGATAATTTTTCTCTACTTTCTATGTTACTTGAGTTTTCAATTTTTTAATAATTAATATAAATTCCCCAAACAGAAAAAGTAAACTTTTTAAAAAAAATATTCTTCTCCAAACAGTGACAACTTTTAGAGAAAATAGTGTAGGGTAGCAGTGGTTGGGACTCAGGCTTAAATAGACTTGAATTTGAATCCCAGCTTTGCTGTCTTACCAGCAGTGCAACAGGGTTAATTGTTTTATACCTCTGTGCCTCCATTTCCTCTTTTGTACAGTGTGAGTAATAATATCTATTTGGCATTGTCATTGTGAGGATTCAGTGGGATAAAGTATAAAAAGTACTTTTCCTGGCTGGGCACAATGGCTCACGCCTGTAATCCCAGCACTTTGGGAGTCCAAGGCGGGCGGATCACGAGGTCAGGAGATCGAGACCATCCTTGCTAAAATGGTGAAACCCCATCTCTACTAAAAATACAAAAAACTAGCCAGGCGTGGTGGTGGGCACCTGTAGTCCCAGCTACTTGAGAGGCTGAGGCAGGAGAATGGCGTGAACCCAGGAGGCGGAGTTTGCAGTGAGCTAGGATTGCACCACTGCACTCCAGCCTGGGCGACAGAGTGAGACTCTGTCTCAAAAAAAAAAAAAAAAAGTACTTTTCCCAACACCTGGTACATAGAGGGTGCTTCATCAGTGTTAACTATTTTACTCTTGTTATTGTTGCTATTGTTGCTAAGTCACCTGAAGTCCACTGCATGAGCTGATGGTTAGGAGTGCATATACATAGATTAACAACTTAAATGTAAGACTTAAAACTGTAAACTACTAGAAGAAAATATAGGGGGAAAATCTTCACACTGGTCTTGGCAAAGATTTTTTGGGTATCACTCCCAAAGAACAAACAGGAAAAGCAAAAATGGGCAACGGGATTGCCTTGAAAAACAATCAACAAGTGAAGAGAAAACTTACGGAATGGAAAAAAAAGAAAGTTTGCAAACCATATGTCTCATAAGAAGCTAAATCCAAAACATATATAAGGAACTTGTACAACTCAACAGCTATAAAACAAATAACCTAATTTTATGTATTTATTTACACATTTATTTCGGGACAGGGTCTTACTCTGTCACCCAGGCTGGAGTGCTGTGGTGTAATCACAGCACACTGCAGCCTCAACCTCCAAGCTCAAGCAATCCTCTTGTTTTAGCCTCCCAAGTAGCTGGGACTACAGGAGTAAGCCGCCAAGCCCAGCTAAATTTTTATTTTTTATTTTTTGTAGAGACAGAGTCTCACTATGTTGCCCAGGCAGGTCTCTAACCCCTGGGCTCAAGCTATCAATTCTGCCTCAGCCTCCCAAAGTGCTGGGATTACAGGTGTGAGCCTCCATGCCTGACTGCCTGATTTTAAAACAGGCGAAAGACCTGAATAGACATTTATCAAAAGATGATATACAAAAGGCCAACAGGTATATGAAATGGTGCTCAACATTACTGACCATCAGTACAACATTACTGACCATTAATACCACAATGGGATATCACCTCATACCAGTAAGAATGGCTTTTACCAAAAAGAGAAAAGATAACAAACATTGGCAAGGATATGGAGAAAAGGAAACCCTTGTGTACTATTGATGGGAATGTAAATTAGTACAGCCAGTATGGAAAAAAGCAAGATCCCTAAAAAACTAAAAATAGAACTACCAAGTGATTCAGCAATCCCACTTCTGGGTATATACCCAAAGGAAGAGAAATCAGTATGTCGAAGAGATAACTGTATATCCACTTTCACTGTGGTATTATTCACAATAGCTAAAACATGGAATCAACCTACATGTCCACAAATGGATGAATGGATCAAGAAAATGTGGTATGTATACACAATGGAACACTACTCAGCCTTAAAAAAGAAGGAAATTCTGTCATTTATGGCAACATGGATTAACCTAGAGGACATGATGTTAAGTAAAATAAGCCAGGCACAGAAATACAAATACCACATGATCTCACTTATATGTGAAATCTAAAAAAGTCAAATTCAGAGAAGCAGAGAGTAGAATGATAATTACCACTGACTGGGGGTTGGGGGTTTGGGGAGATGCTGGTCAAAAAGTACAAGTTTCAGTTAAATAGGAGGAATAAGTTCTAGAGATCTGTTGTACAGCATGGTGACTATAGTTAATTATTGTTACTTGAAAATTGCTAAGAGAGTAGATTTTAAATATTCTCATTACAGGCTGGGCATGGTGGCTCACGCCTGTAATCGCAGCACTTTGGGAGGCCGGGATGGGCGGATCACGAGATCAGGAGATTGAGACCATCCTGGCTAACACGGTGAAACCCCGTCTCTACTAAAAAAAATACAAAAAAATTAGCTGGGCGTAGTGGCGGGCGCCTGTAGTCCCAGCTACTTGGGAGGCTGAGGCAGGAGAATGGCATGAACCTGGGAGGCGGAGCTTGCAGTGAGCTAAGATCGCGCCACCGCCCTCCAGCCTAGGCAACAGAGCGAGACTCCGTCTCAAAAAAAAAAAAAGAGAAAAAATTCTCATTACACAAATGATAAGGATGTCAGGTGATGGATATGGTAATTAGCTTGATTTAGCCATTTCATAATAGATACCTATATCGAAATAGCATGTTGTATACCACAAACATACATACTTTTTTATTTGTCAATTTTAAAAAGTTGTTTACGTAGATGGAATCAAACAGTCAAAAACAAAAACACAAGAATACATAGAGAACAGTCAAGGTCCTGCCTCTGGATGGGCTGGTCCCTAAGGATACTAAATGAAGATGGCAGTGCTGGAGGGAGCCTTGAGCTTTTCAGTTGCTGAAAAGCTACCGGCTGGTCTGCAGTGAAAGAAGTTCCTATGGAAAAGACCAAAAGAGTCACTGCAGCTGAATGAGCCACCATTTGTCTTCACTGTGAGATTTCCTGGCTCTAGACCTTCCCGAGACAGAGCTACACTTTCTGGGGGGCTCACTGTGTATAAACTTTCCTGAGGAGAAAGACTCTAATTGGTTTCCAGACTCATATGTATTCTTTTGGTTGGAACCTAAATTCTTACATTAGAAGGAATGTTTCTGCTACCAAAAGCATTTATTAATACATGAGAGAGACTGAACAAGGTAACAATAGAATTCCAAATAGCAATCAAGTTTCTCTGAAAAACATGACTATTTTATGTCCAAGAAGTTCTGTTAGCTCCTTGGCATTGATGTGATTTGGAAAATATCACTAATTTTCCTGAAGTGACAGATTTCCTTAGCCAAATGAATGGATTCCCTTTATCCAGGTCCTTAGAATCCTATCTGAGCAGCTTCCAGTCCACCCCTCTGGCCTGAAAATTGTATTGTTCATTTACAGACAGTCTTGGACTATCAGATGCAGAGAAAATATTCCATACAGAAGCCCCTTACTGCTGCTTACGGACCTTAAATATGAAACTGGTATCCAGAGTGAAAATGAAATTAGAGGACTTCTACCAGTAAAGCACCTTAGCAATGCCTGCGGAGTCCTCTGGGACTGAAAGCTACTGTTTGCAAGCTATGTTGATGATATACTTTTGGTTTAAAATAACCTTGAGTCCACAGAGCCCAGTGTTTGCTGCCATTTTTTAAGCTTGATGGTGAAAGGATCTGTTCAAATTAGCATGCCTTCCTTCAGAGGTGTCCAGGACACTTTGTGTCTATGTCAATCAGTGGCATCTCTTACACATCATTAGCTTGGTCAATCCCTGTAGAGAAACTGAGGGATCTCAGTACAAAGAACAAGAACTGGATATATTAACTCCTTATTTTGTGTCCATGTGGTAGCCTTTCCTAATACATACTCCCCATCACTTTCAGCCATTCCCAGTGCTGATGGAATAAATGTTTTTGAAGAGTAGAATCAGTTTTATGGAGTGCATGTTTTAATGAATAGAGTAATGTGTTTACCTCCCAATTTATCTTCTACATTTTGGCCATAAAATTTAACTGTATCTGAAGGAGAATTTAATAGTTCTGTAAAGAATGGCAGCTTATAGCATGAAAAGCTTATAGCTTTTCCAAGTAAGAGGAAAACTTTAAGCTGGAGGTGGTTTTAAATATCTTTCTAACATCCCTTACAAGAAATAGCATCCTATCCATGCCCAGGGTCTTTGAGATTTGTAGATGGGAAATACTCCTAGTATTTGATGATTCCATTTCCACAAGGACTGGAACGTGTCAGAAGCACAATGAATGCCCTCTTTTTTTCTTAAATTTCTTTCCAACTTTATCATTATCATTGTCATCACTGTTAGGTTAGGTACTGGGTTTGCCTAAAGCAACAAACCATCAAAAATTCACAGCCTTCAAGGCCCTCCCTAAGTTACCGGCACACATAGAATAAATCTTATATTAACATTATTGCATATTTCTATCAGACTATGACTATCCAGTGATCTGACCAACTCCCTCCACCTTTGTAAGCAGAAAAGCTCCATCGATTTCCCCCAGACAAATGGAAATATTACTTGGAGAATTTCAACCCCAGTGTTGCTTCTGCCTGAACTAACAAGAAGATTTCATCCTACATTGCATTCAATCTTGCCTCCAGCTGTGAGAAATTCTGCCACGCTGGAATACGGACTCAGATGTGATACACAGTGGGCCGTGAGTGATGTGCGCCAGCCAGCAGAGGGACATTTTTCTAGGCAATGCTGTGGACTCCTAGAAGTAGGAACTGAGGCATACTTTGCTCTCTGTCCCCTAGCACATAACAGAAGATCCATGAATGCTTATTGAATTTCAACTAGCTCAACTGAAGAGGCTGGTTCCAGCAAAGACAACTGGATGGCTCAAGACACAAAGTCTGACAGGTACAGTTTGTTCTGCACTGATTTAGGCAAGGCAAGGCTACTGGTAGGGTGCAGTGGGTGGGAGACAGAAGACAGGGGATGATGGAGTACTGAAAAGGGAAGAGCTCAGGTATTGGGAGAGATGTATATACATACAGTCAGGTGATGCCAATTCTAGTGATGCATTCATTTTTAGCAGGACCTCAACCAGTAACTTGAGAGGACTGAGTTCAGGTAGGAGATTTCAGCACTTCCCCACCACCATCCCAGCATGGAAGAAAGAAACTGACCTGAGTGTAAGTCCCAACCACAGAGATAGAGTTCAAGTTAGAACCCATTCATAGAGAGAGAAAGTATAATGCAAGACATAATCAGCAGGCCACCACAGGGCAGAGATGGTAGCAAATGCCCAGTTTGGCAAAGTCTCACCCTGAGTCAGGAAGTTCCAGGACTGTGGGGCACTCAAATAGTCAGAGTTCATTCTTGTCATTAGAACATCAAGTCTGGGAGTGTGACTTCACTCCAGGCTGTCCAGGTTATGGGCACCAGGCTGCTGTTGTAAGCTATGTCCTGATCAGGAATGGCTGGAGGCTTTATGAGGTCCCAGATCTGCAGATAAGAGGAGCTGAGTGAGGCCAAAACAGGTAGCAAAGAGCCTACAGATTTTGCCCAGCCTGTTTCTACAGAAGGTTCAGAAACACAGTCGTTCAGGCTCCAAATGAACCAAGACAGTGTAGTCTGACAGAATAATTATTTAAAGATGATCTTAGCCTAAATTCATTTCTTTGGTATGATTTGAAGGAAAGTAGCAGGTTATACAGTGTCTTTTTCTAGGCAGCAAATCCAAGTTCTTGGCTCCATAACTGTCTGACAGAAGGTTTCGGAAGGTTGGTGAGTAAGCTAGATGTGTCTTGTTTTGGAGAATTTTGCCCAGTGTCAGCTCTACTCCCTTGATGTAACCAGGCAACTGAGTGATTTTATCAAGAATGAAAAAGCAGGAAAGGTGCCCAAGTTCCATAAATCAGTGCTCTGGGAAAAGGTACACTGGGGGCTTCTGGAAGATGGTGAAGACAAAATAAAGGAAAGAAACCACTCACAATGACCATGGCACAGAGAGTAAGAGAAAGAGATGACAGAAGTCTGATGGGAATAGGAAAAGAGTCTCATTTCCTCAAGAGCCATGGTGTCCAGAGATTAAGAATGTTCCTCCTAAGACCAACTGAAGCCTAGAAAAGGACACAAAGAAGCTCTTCCCTTCCTTCTCCTCACCATCATTCAACCCTGAGTTTTTAAAAATTATACTCTATACCCATTGAATTAGTTAGGGTTTAATCAGAAAAAGAGACCAGACCCCCTCCAGGTTTTCCAAACAGGAAAGATTTTAACATAAGGAATTACACACGTATACAACCATAACCATTGGAAAGACTTGGGTAGCAAAGATTAGGGCCAGAGGTGCTGCAAACTTCAGATATTGCAGGAAAGCTACAATCTCAGCTACCTGTAGCATTGAAGCAGATGATTCATAGGAACTAACCCGACAGCTCTGCAAACCTCACCTTTCTCCTGCTTCCCATCTGCCCACAATTGCTGTCAGAGAATAATGGCTTCTGCTTCAACTTTCACAAGAGTTTACAGAATCTAACAGGGAACCATCCAGTAAAGGAATTCTGGGTAATGTAATTGCAGATTTCTCTATAATGATGATGTAATGATGAAGATGATGTAGAAGGAGGTAGAGAAAATGCTGAGTCAACAGCAAACAATCTGGCACCCATTGAGATTGGAGGGTTCGTGATTTCTTTTATCCTTAATGTGTGATTTTTAGATTTGAAGTTTGTTATTGATTCTGTATTGAGTATGTCTCTTTTCAAAGGCTTATCCTGAGTGTTTACAAAATGGCAAGAGATTGCTAGCTTATTTATTCATGCATTCTCTGAATACTTGCTGAGCTCTTTTTATGTGCCAGGTGTGTTCTAGGTGCTGGGGACATATTGGTGAATAAAACAGACAAGATCCCTGCCATCATAGGCTTACATTCTAACCAGAATGTAAGACAGTAATAAAGAGGAAAATGAACAGGGTAATTTCTTTTTTTAACAGCTTTAGTAAGGTAAGTTTCACATATCATAAAATTCACTCATTTTCAGTGTACAATTCAATGACTTCTAGTAAATTTACTGAGTGGTACAACAATCACTATAGATAAGTTTTAGAACATTTTCATCCCCCTGGTAAGATCCCTCAGGTCCATTTACAGTTAATCCCTGTTCCCACCCCCAACCCCAGGCCACCACTAATCTACTTTCAGTCTCTATAAATTTGCCTTTTCTGGGCACTTCATAGAAATGGAGTCATTCCAGTAACTTCAATTTGAGATAAATATGATTCCAGTGAATCAGAGAGATGTGACAGAGCTACTGGAGCAGCAGAAGGACTCCTGCTTATTTGGGACAGTCCCTTATTTGGGACAGTGGAAGAAAACTTTCCGAGAAAGACCAACATTTGAGCTGAGATATACCTTGTCAGATATATGAGACATATATTGTCAGGACCATGAGGTAGAGAATGGGTTACTCCATATTAAATACACTAAAATACACCAATACACAATACAAATCGTGGCTTGGAGATGATGGGAGAGTTTCCTTCCTTCTCACCAGTCACTGTGTTATGGCAACAGTCATGCCCAAGGAAGGCAGGCTCGGGAGACCTGTGGGCACATGGAGGAGCACAGTCTTGTGGAGAGAACTCAAAAAGAGATGAAAGACTTGGAAGAAAGGGATAAAGGCCTCTGTCTTCCCTGTAAAGAACATAGTCCTCAGACTCTACTGACAAAGCCCAGTGCCCTACCAGAATACCCAGCACAAGAAGAGATGGTACCAAACAAGCGCATCTACTTCAACTCCTCCCGTGGCCCAGAAGCTAGGCCAGAGCACAGCAAACTTTCAGCCGTCAGAGCAGTATCAGGGAGGCAAGGGTTAAGACTTTGGGATCAGACAGTTTTTCAAATCCTGGTTTCTTCACTTCCTTGTTATGACCTGAGTTGCCATTTCTCATCTGTGAAATGGGAATAAAAACTCATCTCACAGGACTATTTTGAGGATGAAATGTGGTAATATATGGAGGCAATTGATCCAGTGCTTACCACACCATAAGCCCTCAATATGTGGCACTATTTGTTACTTTGAAGGAAGGAACAGCAGACTCAAGAACTAGATAGGTAAAGGAGAACATGAGGTTATACCCTATTTGGTAGATCAGTGTTAACTACTCCAGCGGCCACATGTGTGTAAAAAGAAGGCTACCAGGGCTGCTACCAGGCAAATTGAGTAAAATGACTTGTCTCTCAGAAGCAGCCAGGGACAGGTAAGACTGAACCAATTCTGCAAATGCAGGAGCTTAGAGTACAAGGTGACTATGAGGTTAAGAACCACCACTCCACCCAGGGAATGCACTAAAATCTTGGGGAGTCTATTGGCTATCTACTGAGATGCAATGGGGGCTAGGCCCAGTCTTATCATAAGGAGCAAGAAACTCAACAGAAATCAGAGTTAGGGCAGCTATGATTATTATCCCCCACACAGCCCAATTTGACAGATGAGAAAACTAGCCATTAAAGAGCTAAGCAGATAAGGAGGATGAAGCTGTGGGCCTTCAAAAGCTAAAAACATGAAGTGAGGGAGGGGACAAAACCATGACCTGGGGACTCTGTGGTATTCTCATCACTATCTCTCCAAATTCCTTTTCCTGAAACCGAGACAAAAACCCTAAAAGGATTGTCTTTAGCTAGTAAAACCCAATAACAGGATGAAAGTAGCACCTGCAGTGTCTGCATGGGTCATTGCTTGCATAGAGTTTCATTTCAGAATTCAATTCAGTAAATAATTCAAATGAAATACAAGGAAATTCACCCCTTAGCCCTGGGGCTTTCAAAAGGTGATATTAATTAATACTGATGAAAGTCAGCCAGCAACCAACTATCTTTCTCTGCCATCTTCCAAGGGGACTGTTTTTACTTCTTTTCAAAATCTGTAATAAAAGACTTTTGAAGAGGCCTGCCATGTAAAATTTATTCAACTGAGCCCAGCCCTAAATGAAGATAGCATTGGCCTTCTCTGAGAGGAGATAATTGAACAACACTCCATGATTAGAAGACAGAGAGGCGCATGTTACCACTTTCAAGAGCAAAGTCTCAGCAGTCATCAGAGCCAGATTAAATCCTGGCGCTGCCACTTAACCAAGTCATTTAATCTCTCTGTGCCTCAGTTTCTTTCTCTGTAAGAAAATGGGACAAATAATAGTTCCTACATCATAGACTTGTTATGAGAATTAAAAGAGATAATTCATGCAATGTATTTTGTAGAGTACTTGTCAAGTTATTAGTGCAATAGATCATATATTCAAACATAAGTGGTTGCCATGGACCATGCTGGGAGCTGGGGCACGGGCATTCCTGGTGTAAAGGAACAGGTGTGGGGCTAGGAGAACGCATGCCTGAGTTTCAGTCCTGGCTCTTCCCTTGACTAGTAGTTCAGACGTAGTCGAGTCCCCTCACCTCCTTGAGCTTCAGTTTCCTCACCCAGAAAATGGGAGTGACAGTACATAGCCCAGGCTTATGATGAGGAACAAACAAAATCATGATTTTTGTAAAGCACTCTAAAAGTACAAAAGATATTATTACTGACTTGTGGATTACTTGGGCATTTTGTTTCTCTTCTTTTTCTCATTTGGTCTGCTCCTTTTGGGCCTATTTTCTTTTCTTCATGTTACCAAACCAGGAGCGACTGAAGGGAAGGAGGGCAGATTGCACATACCTCAGTCTATTTCATCAGAGATTGTTAAACTGTATTTTTGGTGACAGAAGAAGTTGAAGATGTGATTGATTCATGGCAGAGATGCTGAAGAGGTGGTACATGTCCATTGTTCAGGGTAAATTGAGGTTAGTATGAAGAGATCATATTTGGGAATGAGATCTGTGTTTCAACTTTTAAAAAATTATTATTCCACTCCCTTTCTATCTGTGTGACCATAGATGAGTTACTTAACTTCTCTGAGTCTCAATTTCTTCATCTATAACACTGGCATAAATATACCTAATATGTAGAGTTGTCAGCTTTAAACATAAAGTAGGCAAGATACACTGTCTACACATATTGTGTGTTCATAAGTGGTAGTTATTCTAAATTGAAATCTTTACATCAAGTCTTTCAAATTCTAACTATGGTAATGAATTTTTAGCACTACTTTATGAAATACAATAAAGTCCCAGCCGGTAGACTCAAGTGCCACTTCTTCATTATCCTCCTTTTCCCTTCAGACCCCTGCTTCTTGCCTCAAACATCACCTTATAATTCATCAAGTCACAGGATTTCACATAGTTCTTTGTGGTATCTCCGGAGCTTCTTCCTTTCAAACTAGTGTCTTTGTCCTTCACAGAGGCAAGAATCTATGGGATTAATCACTCTCCAGAACTGGTGTTCTATCAATAGAGGGATACTGAGTGCTACCATGTGCAAGTTAGTATTCTGCAAAGCCCCAGGGATAGGTAACATGCAATGCACCATCCCTGAGCCTCTAGAGAGACAGGCCTGTCCAATCCACAGTGGCAGTGACATAGGGCCAGGGCTGTGACGGCACAAACCCAAAGCTCTGAGAGAACCAACACTACTGCTGGACAGCCAGAGATGACAATCCTTAGGCTGGGCCTCAGAAAATGGGCAAGAGTTTGACAGGTGGTCAATGGAGGTTAAGGACTCCAAGCAGAGGAACCATATGTGCAAAGGCACAGAGACTTGGGAATTCTGAGAAGTTTGGGTCGGCTGGAAGGTGGTAGATTAGGAAGGTGGTAGAAGAAGAGATTGGAAAAGCAGTACAGGAAAAGTTGTTAAGGATATGAACTAGAACAGTGGTGCTGAAGAGGGAAAAATATATATAAAAGACATCTCTGAGGTTGCATCATCAGTTCTTGGCAACCAAAGACACTGGCAAAGGAATGAAGAGGAGCATCTAAGATGACTCTCAGGTATGTGACTTGGAGGTGTGTGGAGTGGGTGGTGGCTCCTTTGGCTGAGATGGGGTCCTCACAGGAAAAACAGGGGGGTGTGCATTTTGAGCTCTATCTAGTATCTGTTGAATTTCAGATGCATGTAAGTACCTTCCATGCCAGGTGGGTTCCCAGTCAAAATATGTCCAAACTGTAACTCTGTTTGAGCTCTGCCATCTGTGCTGGTTGAAGCATATATCCTTCTCCCTAAGTGGCCATGTCCATTTAAGGCAGTTAGATCTGCGAAAGTGTCTGGACTGAGCATAAGGCTTGAGCAGTCATCTTCATTAATGCAGTCACTGAAACTGTGAGGTAGAAAAGGCGCTTTTTTGTGCCTCAGATCGTAGCTCCTGGAAGAGGGAGGAGCTTGTGAAAGGAGCTTGATGAATTACAGCTATCTGGTTGATTCTTTTGACTCAGCTCTCCCCCTCCCTACTTCATCTTTTCTATAGTTTTCACGTCTTTCTTCTTTTCATCTCCTCCTGCTTCTCCTTTGCAGCTCCCGGTGAATGCTTGATGAATCCTGGCTTGGCGAATAGGCTAAACCCTCCACTTAGAAAACAAGCCCTAGCTTTTATCTTCCTCTGTGGGTTTGGGTTTGCCAGAATCAAAGTAACATTAGCACGATTTGTTTGGATTAGCATGAAGACTTCTAATCCACTCCTTTGCAATATTCCATATTTTAATAACTTTAATAATTACAGCTTCCTTTTTCTAATTAAGAGCTTAGAGAGTGACCTTGGAGAGGGACCAAAACAGTGGTGTTTGGTATGGTGGCAAATAGGAAGAAAAGTTCGCATAGCAGAATCAATATTCGGAGCTGGCTATGAAGCACTTGGATTTTAATTCTGTGAACATTTATTGTGCCCATGCTGTGAACAAGGGCTTGAATGCTGGAGATTACAGACGTGCAGAAGATTCCCCTGCAAATCTGTTTGTTTGAGATCCAATTAGGATGCCTCGGGTTGCATTCTGACAATAGCATAAATTCTGTAACAATATTCTCCTGGTGATGTGGTCAGCAGGCCCTAGCATTTAGGGTAAAGTCCAGACCACCTTGACTCTATCTCACTGCTCTGACTTCAGAGATAGGCACTGATGGCTAAGCAGAAGTTCCCACAGGGGAGTTGCCTTCAAACTAGAGAAGGTGCATCCTATCCTCTGCTCCAAGAACATCTATCACATTAGGATATGTTCTCTTCACCTGAAGCTAACCTAAAGGGCCCAGCAAACCCTCAGAACCCTCTCTGTAGCTTTTTCCATTGCCCAGCACTGTGTGAATGTGAAGTGAAGGCCACATGATGAAAGCACAGCCCTCTAGCATGGGATGAACCCAGAGCCTCAAGAGGGCAAAGTATCGTCCATGCTGGCAAAGCTGCCAGCCTGGGGCTCAGAGCAGGAGGCAGATCTTCTGCTCCTAATTGACAACCCAGCCACAGCCTTTACACAGTGTGACTTTCTGTTTGAAGCCCAGCTCAGGAATGAACTGTTCTGGGATCAGTTCTGGGATCTTCCACGTCACAGACCCAGAGTCACCATCCTCTTCCCTCCTGAAGCCTGTCTTCAAGAGCTGAAAAGCTTTTATTTTCAACTCTCACATGAGGGATTGTGGATCCCCCTTTTGTGTCAATCATACTACACCTACTCTTTTAACAAAATCTATCTTTAGTGCCTTTCGAAGGAAGACCCACCAACGGATTCGACTTCTATCTTTCTAAGGAATGCCAGTCTCGGATTCAGAGATAGCTTTCTACATCTTCTCACTGAAGAGAGAAAAATGCACAAATTCAGTCTCAAGTGGGCCACCCTTCTGGCAGAGACTCTAAACCCCATAGATAAGTTTGGTGCCACCTCTGCCTCAGAGGAATCAGACAGACATGGGCAATACGCTCTTACAAGGCAGAACTGACTACATGCAAAATACAGGCTCAAAAAAGCCCACATACTTCTGACATGGTGACATGGTAAGTTGGGAACAGTTTCACAGAGGAGGTATTCCATCTGGGACCTTGAGGATAAGAAAGATTTAACAGATGAATATTAAGGGAAATGGCATTCTGGGGTCAGGGTGCAGAATAAGCCAGTCAGGGGAGCTTGAAAATGCAAGCTCTATTTAGGGAATAATGATGGGTCTGGTATTGATAGAGTAGGATTCACACAGGGCTGAATGGGACATGAAGCTGAAAATGTCTAATGACACCCAACCAGAAGACCTTTAGTGCTGTGATAAGAATTGATTCTCTGTGCTGTAGGGGATGGAAAACCACCTGAGCAGGTTTACAAAGAGAGGAGTGGTCCAGTCCGATCTTTCCTCAGCAAATGAGCTTTAGGAGAACCACTGCTTATCCATGTGAGGGATGAAGAAATAAGCAGCAGGCCAGCAGCTTGGAAGCTATTGCTACCCACCAGAAAATGAGAGACAAAACCAGGGTAGGGGCAGTAGGAAGCAAAAGGAGAGATGGTACAGAGTATTAGTCAGTTTCTGCAATTGACTAGCTGAGGTGTCATTGTCTGGGTAAACGTTTGGTCTGCCTCACTTGAGTATAAGTCCCTTGAAAGCAGAAACCATGTCTTACTCATCGTTGTGCCTTTGGTGCTTTACAGGATACCTGGCAGACTGGTGACTGTCATTATAATAGATATTCTAAAATGGTGACCTTAGGTGGGCTTCAAGGGGGTGTGCAAATCCTCCCAAAACTATACACATTATTTTGTGTGTCTGTATATTGGGCATCTTCCTCTTGGAGAGGGTCTATAACTTTGATCAAGTCCTCAAAGAGCTCTGTGACCCAAAAAACGGTTGGGAGCAACTGCTCTAGAAATTTGTTGTCTTCATAAATGTTTCTGACTCTTAGTTTCTGTTTTTATCCCTTCTCTAAGTACCAACTTCCTACATAAAAAAGGACAAGGTCAACAACATTAAATGGACACTTTGAGCATTATTCATTTTATTTGTAGTAAAAGCCCAACATATAAATTCAGCTATGAGTCTAAGTTATGCTGAAACACTGAAAGACATTTTCCCTGCCCATAACTGACCTCATTCTCTGGTAACACATCCCATTTCAGAACCTACTCTCTAATAGCTGATGCTTCTATGAGAATGTGAATCAATTTTAATTTGGACTTTAGCTTCTGCAGCAAGTGCCTTTGAAGAAGCACCTTCCTAAGAATGCCAACTTGCACCTTTACAGCCTGATAATTGGGATAGAGGCTTGACTGCCACCTATTTCCTTTCTATGAGGATGTGGGGGGTAGGGTTTCTGGGAAACTGACACCTTCGCCAAACATTAAGAGATATTATATTGTTCAAACTTAGCCTAAAGAAGGAACTTGTGCCACTTCTGCATGCCAAAGCAGTCTGGGGGATGTGGTTTGGATGCCAAATTATTGGATTTTCTATGATATCCCGATGGTTTAGGGGGACTACATAAGTGATTGTTGGCTGGGCGTGATGGCTCATGCCTGTAATCCCAGCACTTTGGGAAGCCAAGGCAGGTGGATTGCTAGAGGTCAGGAGTTGGAGACCAGCCTGGCTAACATGCCAAATGCCGAAACCCCGTCTCTACTAAAAATACAAAAATTAGCTGGGTGTGGTGGCAAGTGCCCGTAGTTCCAGCTACTTGGGAGGCTGAGGCAGGAGAATCACCTGAACCTGAGAGGCAGAGGTTGCAGTGAGCCAGGATAGTGCCACTGCACTCCACCCTGGGTGACAGAGCAAGACTCTGTCCCAGAAAAAAAAAAAAAAAAAAAAAAAAAGAGAGAGAGATTGTTTAAAAATGGGACTGTCCTGGAAAATCTGGAATATATGTGTCCTGGAAGAAGAAAATATCTCCTGACCTCAAGAAAATGTGCAGTCTAGTTGGGTTGATAGTATGCACACACAAGAAAAAAATAAACCTACTTGACAAAGGAACAAGGCAGTGAGTGTTCAGTGTAAGGTAAATTACTCAGATAAGGGGAAGGGAGGGTGAAGGAATTCAGAGAAAAAAGCTGCCACTGGGCAGTAAAGCACTCACAGAAAAATATGCATAAATAAGGGGCAAAGACAAGGAATTAACATACTATGAACATCGTGCTCTCATATTTAACTTCATCCTTATGCCTCAAACATTTAGAGAGTGCCTACTATGTGCCAGATACAACATCAGGTGATTTTACATACATTATCTGTTAATCCTCACAACTATATATGAGGTAGGGATTATTCTTCTCATTTCATGAATGAGAACTGAAGCTCAGAAAGGGTAAATAACTTTCCCAGAACACACAGCTAGTAAATGGCTGAGCCAGAATGAAAACCCAGGTCTCTCTGACTCTGAAGACTACATTCTTTCTATACAACATAGTGTCCATAAAAAGCTACTAAGGCAAAGTGGATGAACCTCAAAAACATTATGCTAAGTAGAAGAAGCCAGGCACAAAATGTCATGTATTGTATGATTCTATTTATATGAAATATCCAGAGTAAGTAAATCCATAGAGACAGAAAGCAGACCAGTGTTTGCCAGGGACCTGGGAGAGCAGTGAAAGGCAAATGACTGCTTAATGGGTACAGTTTCCTTTGAGGGTGACAAAAATGACTTGGAACTAGACAGAGATGATGGTTGCACAACTACTGAATTACTAAATGCCACTGAATTGTACACTTTAAATGGTTAACCGTTAATTTTATGTTATGCAAATTTTACCTGTATTTTTAAAAGCTATTAGAAAGGAGAGTTTGAAGAGACAAAACCAGGGAAATGGAACACTCATCATATTTGGGGAACAATGAGGAGACTGAGCCAAGTGGAGCAGCACGAAGAGCCAACATTTTCTTCTCAGCTCAGATGAAGAATTTGGGTAAAGGTGTGAGTAACTTTCCTTAGTTTAGAGTGAGAGAATTCCCAGGCACAGACACCTGCCTTCCTTAATCACAGAAAGAGCTGCCCTAGCTGGTCCAAAATGCCTCTGGTTGCATTTTGGTGTTAGGAGGGGTGAACACCACCTCTCCTGTGGGCCTCCTAAACTCAGCAGACACAGTATTCTGCTTGAGCATTCCCAAGTGATTCCTCAATCTACGAAATGTGATTATTTCTCGGTTGCTGAGGGGCAACTCTAAATCTCTGTAAACCTGAAATACGTGGAATCATCTCTTCACTAATGAGGGTGCACAACCAGCCATCCTGCATCTTATCTCCAGTGGGCTGGCTTTGATCTTGGCATTGAGGGTGCAGCAACTCTCAGGAAGGGTCTCAGGAGCCACTTGAGATATTTGATTGTCTTTACTGCCTCTTATGTGAGACATAATAGGCACTAAAGCAACTCATGTGGTTGGGAACTTCCCCAAGCCAAGGCACACCCCCAGTCAAGGGTCTGCCATCCAAGCTGCAGCAAGCCTGGCACAGACCTACCTCAGAGCATCACTTTCCTTCCAAGCTCTTTGGGAAATGTTTGCCTTCACTCCACACGCTCCTTTCAGATGTACACGCACCATTGATGGTGGCTTCTATTTACTCAGAGTTTCACTGTGCAAATGAATCTTTTCAAAGCCCTGCAGCCTTTCTGGCAGCAAGAAGGAGGCAGCGTATGTGAGTGGGCTCTACTGCTTTCCCTCCCTTCCCCAGTGCCTGGGACATGGCTGCCCTGGTCGGCCTGTAGCGCAGTTTCCTCCATAGAATAGGCTCTGCTCCTGGAAGGTGTCCACTGAGTGGGTCTGGGATACAAGAACTAGCCTCTTCAGCTGCCCGCTCATGCCCATTATTGGGGTAATGGTAGTGCCCAGAAAGGGTGCTTCCCGCAGACCAGTTCAGAGTTTTGCATGGTGTCAACTATGATGCTGAAAGTCACATTCTGTGTAGGATCCAGTAAGAATTCTACAGGGTGTCCTGTGCAGTGGTGCACATAGGATTCCATCCAGTGCCTAATGCATTACCCACTCAAGTGCTCTATGCAGTGACCACCCTCAGCCCAGGGAGTTATAAGGTACTGCTGCCTGGGCAATGATCAGTGAGATGACCTCAGCCATCCCAAACATACAATCTGGCCAAGAGTTCTATGCCATGCTCAGCTCAATTCCCCACAGAGTGCTCCAAGCTAAGCCCAGCATGAGGTCTGACACTGTGCTGAATATAATACCTAGTACCCAATGAGTGCCCACTGGATGCCCTTCAAGGTGGCCAATGAATGGACTTCACACCCCAGTGAGTGACACACCTGGGAAGTTCTCTCTTGCCCAAACCCCCCTGCTAGGGAGAAGTAGGACCACCCCTCTGACCTCCTGATAAATCTCAACCTCACTGCCAGCCTCTCCACAGGCTCTTGGTGTCTTTAAAAAGCCACACAATATTATTTTATCTAAACAAGCAACTTGCTCTAAACCTGAAGCCAACCAAGAAAACATAAAACCCGAATACTAACATAACAAAGTTTTATTTTGAGATTCTTTTTTACATCTTTTAAAAGCAAGGTGCAGTACATGCTTATTATAACACAAAACATGACAAGCAAATAGTACAGGAACCTATTACATAGAAAGTGAAATTCCCTGTTTCCTTTCCTCTCCCTCCCATCTCCCATCAATCCTTCTTTCTAGAATTAACTACATTTGGGTTGCATCCTTTTGGGTCTGTTCCATGCATTACTCAGACATTTACATTACGTGCATTTAACTCTTTTTTATACATATGAGATGATACTGATGCATTCTTCTGAAACCTGCTTTTTCCATTTAATATAATGTGATAATGTGGTCACCTCTCCATGTCTATGCATACGTATTTACTTCCTCACCTTTAGTTCATGCATATTGTTCCATAGTACAAAGGTACTCCCAGTTTTTTAACCAGTCCTCTGTTGATGGCATTTAGACCATTTCCATTTTTTCACTGCCACAAACAACATTGCAATTACCATCTTTTATGTATTGATAATTCTGCAAAACCACCCTCTGAAAAGATTGTAACAATTTACACTTCTTCATGATGAGCACAGTAGAAATCTTTCCCTTGCTTCTGGAAAGCCATTAATCGACTCCACTTTAAGAAATGCAGGAGGCGGAAGGTTGCCAACGCAAGCTGCATGTCCCTTCTGTCTATTCAGAATGGAACTGCCTGTTCTCACTGGGCTTGGGTGTGGTCCCTTTGTCTTGCAATATGCAAGCTGGAGCCCAGTCCTTGGCATGCTCTCCCAGCTGCCAGGTGTGAGGACCTGCCCTCAGTGCACAGGAGGCAGGCTCAGCTAACATGGTGATAAGGTCTCATTCACAGAGAAGCAGGCTTCACTCACATGGGATCAGGCTTCACCCACATGGAACCAGGCTTCACACACATGGAATCAGGCTTCATTCACATGGTAATCAGGCTTCACTCATATGGGATCAGGCTTCACTCATATGGGATCAGGCTTCACTCATATGGGATCAGGCTTCACTCATATGGGATCAGGCTTCACTCATATGGGATCAGGCTTCACTCACATGGAACCAGGCTTCACCCACATGGAACCAGTCTTCATTCACATGGTATTCAGGCTTCATCATGTGGGATCAGCCTTCATTCACATGATGATCAGGCTTCACTCATATGGAATCAGGCCTCAGTCACATGGGAATCACTGTAGGATCAGGTTTCACCCACATGGGGTCAGGCGTGGCTCACATGGTGATCAGAGTGTGCAGTGTTTCTGCTTCTGCTGCCCCATGACTATCTCGAGAGATCCCTTCAGTGATGCAGGGATCCCTAAATGAGCACAGAGCCATTGGTCATTCCTAATTTCCATAGAACAGTTTTTCTGTCTATCTGACAGGCTCTAGGTCCCTGGCTTTCCCTTTAGTTCCCCACTTGGACTGAAGCCCAACTGACCAGGGCTCTGCCCTCTTCTCTTTGCTCCCTCCAGCTCAGCACCAGCCTTGGTGCCAGCACCCCCACTGACAATGATGGTGAGATTCTTGAGATTCATGCCACTCTCTCACTCCTCTACCTTCTGTTCTGGACTGGGTCAGAACTACCTCATTCTCCAGAATTGGGGATTTGGACAACTGAGCACTCCCGCTTTTATCATAGCTGCCCAAGCATCTCTCTGCCAGCCTGTGCTTCTCACCTCCCGCAGTGCCAGGAACCAGGATGCCTCATGGCTGGCCTCATCTCACATTTCACTCATTCATTCAACAAATCTTTATGATATGCCACTGTACACCATGCACATTTTCTACCAAACTGTAAATGTCCTAAAATAACTACATATGTATCAAGTTCTGTGTTTCTTTTGTAATATGGATGGCAAGTTATTGAAATTTTATGAATTCATTACTATAAACCGGATACAGTTCAGTCCTCTTTCTGGAATAAATGCACTTCTAGACAGTTACCACTATAGCACTCTATCCCATCCCACTGATTGTATAATAAAAGTCAACATGCATTAAGTACTCTTCAAGTTTGGTCCAAGAGGCATACATGTGTTCGTTTAAATCCCCACCAGAACAACCCTATAAGTACCATTGTTATCACCATTTTACAGGTGATGATCTGAGGTTAAATGAGTCACCTGAGTTCACACAGACTGGAAGGAACAGAGCCAGGATCCAAATCCAGACATTTGACATCAGGGCTTACACTCTTTTTTTTTTTTTTTGAGATGGAGTCTCGCTCTGTCGCCAGGCTGAAG
The DNA here is from genome assembly GCF_029281585.2 of Gorilla gorilla gorilla. NCBI lineage: Eukaryota > Metazoa > Chordata > Mammalia > Primates > Hominidae > Gorilla > Gorilla gorilla. The sequence goes on from NC_073233.2 coordinate 18,214,094, forward strand.
TGCAGTGGTGCAATCTCGGCTCACTGCAACCTCCGCCTCCTGGGTTCAAGTGATTCACCTGCCTCAGCCTCCCGAGTAGCTAGGACTACAGGCACCCACCACCATGCCTGGCTAATTTTTGTATTTTTAGTAGAAACTAGGTTTCACCGTGTTGGCCAGGATGGTCTCGATCTCTTGACCTCAGGTGATCCACCTGCCTTGGCCTCCCAAAGTGCTGGGATTACAGGCGTGAGCCACTGTGCCACCGCGGCCTCCCACACTGTTAATTGTTATGGCATTCTGCACCTCCACAGTGGTTCTCTACCTCAGTTCCGTGGGCAGAAAACCAAAAAACTCATCAGGGGCAGCTTTGGGAAAGCCTGAAAGATAAAAGGGACAGAACCTAAAATGAGAGCAACAGTTCTGAGCTGTGACCAGTGAGATACCTTGGCGGGCTCAGTGATCTGCAGATGGCAGGGCAGGGCATTTTGTCCAGCATGTTCCAGTGATGCCATGTGGTAGATCCTCAGAGGCCACTGCAGAGGCATGGAGATTTCAGCTTCATCCTGCTGCCAAGAGTCCTACTGATGAGCGGTGGCCATCCAGACTTACTATTCCTTCAACCCCAGTCATCTCTAAGCTTGTCTGCACGGGGGCTACTAAGAGCTCACTGTGAGAACGAAGGTCAAGGACTCTGGGGTCAAAGTGTCTGGACCTATTCACCTCCTGGCTGTACCACTTCACAGATGTGAGATAAGTTACTAAACATATCTGTGCCTCAATTTTCTCAGGTATAAAATGGGGGAAATAACAGTATCTTTCTCAGAGAGTTGTTGTGAGAGTTTATCTAATGAAATGTATATAAAGTACTGAAAACATCAATAAATACTATTTTTATGACTTCCCGAGGGCCTGCTGACCACTCTGGAACAGTTGAGGCAGTGAACATAGAGCCATGACCACAGACTTGCTAGGTGTTACAAGTTACTTAGTAGGTGTTACAAGGCACATCCAGAACAGGGGAAGGTGGCAACAGAATGGCATGAAAATAACCATATTAGTTTTCTAGGGCTGCTGAAACAAAGTCCAAAAACTGAGTGGTTTAAACCAGGGGTCCCCAACCCCCAGGCCACAGACCAGTACCACTCTAAGTTACATGCTCCTTATAAGAATCTAGGCCGGGTATGGTGGCTCACACCTATAATCTCAGCACTTTGGGAGGCAGAGGCAGGGGGATCACGAGGTCAGGAAATCGAGACCATCCTGGCCAACATGGTGAAACCCCATCTCTACTGAAAATACAAAATTTAGCTGGGCGTGGTGGCGCATACCTGTAATCCCAGCTACTCGGGAGGCTGAAGCAGGAGAATCTCTTGAACCCGGGAGGCGGAGGTTGCGGTGAGCCAAAATCACGCCACTGTACTCCAGCCTCAGCGACAGAGTGAGACTCTGTCTCCCCAAAAAAAAAGAATCTAATGCCTGATGATCTGTCCCTGTCTCCTATCACCCTCAGATGGGACCACCTAGTTGCAGGAAAACAAGCTCAGGGCTCCCACTGATTCTACCTTATGGTGAGTTGTATAATTATATCATTATATATTAAACGTGATAATAATAGAAATAAAGTGCATAATAAATGTAATGTGCTTGAATCATCTTGAAACCATTCCCCTGCAACCCCCCAACCCTGGTGAAAAAATTATCTTTCATAAAACCAGCCCGTGGTGCCAAAGAGGTTGGGGACTGCTGGTTTAAACAACAGAAATTCATTGTCCATGGTTAGGAGGCTAAAAGTCTAACATTAGGGTATCAGTAGGTGAGTTCCTTTTCAGGGTTGTGCAGAAGGATCTGTTCTAGGCCTGTGTCCTTGGCACGGATGGCGCCTTCTCCCTATGTCTCTCCACATTGTCTTCTCTTCACTCATGTCTCTGTGTCCAAATTTCTCCTTTTTATAAAAACACCAGTCATATTGGATTAGGCTCCACCAGAATGACCTCATTGTAACTTGATTACCTCTATAAAGATCCTATCTCCAAATAAAGTCACTCTCTAAGTAGGGCACTGGGGATGAGGACTTCAACATACGAATTGTCAGGTGATGCAATTCAACCCACAACAATGACTAATGAAAATTGTTACCATTCATTAGGCAGCTAACACATGTCAAGGATATAACTATGACTTTTTAGCACCAACAGCACATCTTTGGGTTATCTACTAAGAAAGTGGAGGTTCAGAGCATTTAAGTGACTTTCGAAGATTATTATACAGTTAGCAACTGGCAGAGCCAGGATTTGGATCACAACTGTCTGATCAAACCCATGTTCTCTAAATGTCATTTAACAGTGTCCTTTTAGTTGGTTCCAACTAGCCAGTGACAGGATCGTTCTTGTGAAGGTGCCCATCTCTGGATCTCCTCTGTTCACATGCAGATCCACTCGGACTCCAGAAGATCGTAGACTCTCAAAGCAGGCAGGACCCTTTGATGTCATCCTTTCTACCCCCTACTTTACGGATGAGGAAACAGAGTCCCTAGGAGACTAGTTACTTGCAGGAGGTCACATAGGAAGTGGGGATGTTCTGAATCTGCTCTCTACCCAATACTGCCTCTGCTGGAAGAAATTTTGAACTTTGCTGATGCATCTAATTTATTTGGCAAATGGTTTCACAGATTTAAGCCATTTATACAAAATCATGAGATTAATCATTATTAATCAAACACAATCTGACACCGTATGAAATAGGCAAGGGGTAGGTCTGTTATGCAAGCATCCTGCAGCCTTAATTACTGAATGGCTGGAATGATGGTCAGCCCCTCACATTTATCACAGGAAACATTCAGCTTCTTAGATAACTCATTTTCTATGCCAATGCTTTGAACAGTAAGAAATAAAGGAAACAGCAATCTGTCCTTGTCACAGGAGTTGTTATCTAGAAAAGGAGGAACACATCAAATGTCCACATCCACTCTCAGACTGCACACGCAGCATTTCTCCATAATAGGATCAATCTTCTCTCAATTACCAGCTCTGGGGCACAGCCACCTTGTTGAGTGTCTAGAGCAAATGTCCCCTGCCATGTGATAGACATATGGCACACTGCTTTCTCTGTCCCAGAACAGAGACCAAGTTTCTCAGGATCATTAGGCAAATGTTAACAGAACTGAGACAGCAACACGACCACACGACCACTAGGCTTGCAGCATCAGGTGTGATTCTGTGAAAAGACCAAAGCCCTACTTGCTGATTCAGCTCTGCTTCTCAGAAACTGTACTGCCTGGGATAGATTCCTTCAGCTTCTGGGACTCAATTTCCTCATCTTCACCATGAGGGAAAGGGTTGCCTACATCACAGGTTGTGAGGGTTCAGTAAGATGATGGCTGAGAAAGTGCACAGCGCAGTAGCTGGCGCTGAGTAGGGGCTTAAGTATTTTTTAATTAAAAATATATGGCAAATAATTTTCTTCCCTCTAAAGCTGATCTGCAGTAATCTATTCTTCCCTTATTCATATGCAAATAAGGAAGGAAGGAGTTGTAAATATTATGGGCCTAACTTGGCCCATCTCTGTTCCAATGCTGCCACCTGCTGGACAGCCAACAACCCACACAGGTATTTCAAGGGGATGCCCTGATACTAATGGGAGACAATCTCAGATGCATCTAGGCAAATCCTTCCTTCCCTAACACACTCCCCCTGGCCTCCATCCTTCAGATCTAGACCTAGTGCACCCCTGACTTATCGGATCCTGGGGTTGACTCACAACCTAATTTCCTTGGCAGGAGGTATTTTTCAGACAGTGTGACGTCTGCCTAATAGATCACAGCTCCCAGCATTGGGAACATGAGGACAGCTATGGGCTGAGTTGCCCCGGGAGTTCGAAACGAGCATGAGGCCTGCAGACATGTTGTGTTCAAACTGCATCATATTGGCCCACACTGTGTTTAATAAAATTCAAATTATCCACCAGCACATAAATATCAGATTTCACCTAAAAACGTGGATATTTTCAGCATGTTGTAAAATCTAAAGATATAGCAACACAAGATCCACATTCCTTCATGACAGCAATTAGCCAGAGCAACTGCTCCCTTCAGCCTGAGCATGGCCTCACCAGTGTGACACACTCCCTACCACTCCCTTTCGGACCTTTCCCTTGACCTGCTTCACTTAGGTTACTCTGCCCTGGCCCTGGAGCCACAAAAATTGTTGTCTCCCTAAACCAAAGCACAAAGCATTGGGTAGACTAGGATGGCTAAATAGAGCAGCATGAGTGAATAAAAGAATGATTTACACCTTAAAGTAATAATGTTAATAATTAGTAATTACCAAGCACTTACTTAGCTTGTGCCAGGCACAGAGGAAAGCACTTTGACCCTAACTTTTTGACCCCAAATATATTTTCATTCCATGGTACATTTAAATCTCACATTTCTGCTCTTCTCATTTGCTTTGTTCTCTGTGCCAAGAAATATAAAATCCCTAACTCATCCAATTCTTAACAAATATTACTTGCAGAAAGAATCTGTTCGAAGTAAAACTAGCAATGGCAAAAGCTTCAAACAGTAAAATTTGTTACTGACCAAAAAAACAAAAAACAAAAAAAGAATCCCACATCTTAGGTAATATTGAAAATAGAAAATTCGAACTAAAAATTTTCATATAAAAGAATAGAATTTTTAATCCCAGCACTTTGGGAGGCCGAGGCAGGTGGGTCACTTGAGCCCAGGAGTTTGAGACCAGCCTGGGGAACATGACGTGACCCTGTCTCTACTAAAAATACAAAAATTAGCCAGGTGTGGTAGTGCACACCTGTAGTACCAGCTATTTGGGAGGCTAAGGAAGGAGAATCGCTTGAGCCCAGGAGGTAGAGGCTGCAGTGAGCCAAGATCATACCACTGCATTCTAGCCTGGGCAACAGAGCAAGACCACGTCTAAAAAAAATAAAATTTTCTTTACAAATTTTTACCTGTCAATTTTACCCAGGAGAATTGTACTTGCTAACAACAATGGCCAAGAAGAAAACTCACAATAGTAAAAGTAATAATTAAACAAAATAAGAAAAAATGCTAATTACTGAGCCTTAAAAAAAAATGTATGTGGAAAAAATTGACCTCAGTAGAAACAACTTCAGTAGAATAAAACTTTAAATTGGGAAAAATGAGAAATCACTTAAATGTATTGTATAGAAAATTGTTCAAGAAGTTATACTGGGTCTATAATTCTTCCCTTCCCCCCCTATATCATAGAAAATCCATGTCAATAGCCTAGCATGTATCCTTCCATATATTTCTCCATATTTATATAATCTCTCATACTCACATTCATATTGAGGGAGGCTTTTCATTGATTGTCTTACAAAAATCTAATCATACTATGCACATTTCCTGATATCTTGTTTTTCTCACTGAATAATATCTTACAGAAATCTCTTTCAATCAGACTGGGCTTATGTATAGAAAAGAAAGCCTATGAAAGGGATTGCTGGGTGGAAGGAAAGATACATTTTTATTTTTAAAAGAAGTTGTCAGATTACTTTCCAAAAGGGCTGAAATAATTTACATTTCACTGGTCAAAATTATGCAAGGGCCTTTTCCCTACATCTCACCAGCAGGCGGCATGACTGCTGCTTCCCACTAGTCTGACGGGGTAATAATCTCCGTATTACCTTACTCCGCATTCTCTAACTTCTAATAAATTTGAGCAACTTTTCCTATGTTTGTTGACAACTGAATTTGCTTTTCCACAAAGTGCCTATTTATAATACTTGGTCATTTTTTACTGGGATATTTGTCTTTTGCTTGCCATTTGTAAGAGTTTATAGTATATTTTCATTACACATATTCTACCTGTCACCTGCGGTACAGTTATTCTTTTCAAATCACTCGCTTGTCTATTGACTCTGCCTATGATATCTTTGCAATACAGGGGTGTGAATTTTTATGTGGTTAAATGTGATTAACCTCTTGTTAAAAGAGTCTTCCCCCATCATCTCTCATTCTTAGAAAATCTAGGAAAGTAGTCCCCCAGATTATCCTGCAAGATATTATTGGTTAATATTTCATATTTAGTTTATATGTCTCTATTTATTTTTTAATATGCATAACATATGGGTCCAAATTTTTCTTCCAAGTAGACAGCCAGTTGTGCTAGTATCATTTATTATAGAAACATACTTTCCCACTGAACTTAACTACCAAGATGCTTATATATTCCAGAATCTACTTCCAGAGTCTTTATTTTCTTCTACTGATCTAGTTACTTGTTCCAATGCCAATACAATATTTAATTTATTAGTATGCTCTGAAACCTTTTAAACTCTCACTAGTCTTTTTATCATGTTTTGGGGGGCCATCTGTGGGCATTTGTTCTTCTATATAAATTTTAAGGTCATTTTATCAAATCCCCCCACACCAAAGCCACTGGGATCCTAATAAGAACTACATAAAACATAGATATATATTAATTTTGGAAGAATTGACCATTTTTAATAATGTCTTCCTATCCAAAAATATAGTGTTTTTATTTGTTTATATCTTGTTTTAGGTCCTTCTATAAGCTATATAACTTTAATGAATTATGTGCTTCATGTAAGTCCTATGCCTTTCTTGTTAAATTTCCTTCTGTTCTATAATTTTGTTGTTATTAACTGAATACTTGTTAACATTTCCATTTGTAGCTTTTTAAATACTAGGTAAAAATTAGTGATTTTTGTATATTTATCCTGCATCTATACACCTAGCCAAATTTTTTTTACCTCTAAGAGGTTTTTACTATAGTGTCCTGGATTTTCTATATATATAACCATATGGTCAGGAAAAAAAGATTATTTTTCTCCTCTTTTTCAGGATTTTGACCAGTCAGATTATTTATTATATTTGCAAGGACTTCCAAGGAATGTTAACTAATAACAGCAAGAGCAGGCCTTCCTGTCAAGTTCTTAGCTGAACTTGGTTTTACCATTTCACCATTTAGGATATTTGTTATTAATTTTTGGTAAATAATATTTGTTTTATTGAGAGTTTTTATTATGAATAATTGCTACATTTAAGCAAATATCTTTTTTAATTTATACGTTGACTTTTCTCCTTTAACCTGTTTAAGTTGTTGATTAATAAATTATGCTGGTTGAGGCCAGGTGCAGTGGCTCACGCCTGTAATCCCAGCATTTTGGGAGGCTGAGGCGGGCAGATCACTTGAGGCCAGGAGTTCGAAACCAACCTGGCCAACATGGTGAAACCCTGTCCCTGCTAAAAATACAAAAATTAGCCAGCCATGGTGGCACGTGCCTGTAATTCCAGCTACTCGGTAGGCTGAGGCACAAAAATGCCTTGAACCTGGAAGGCCAAGGTGGCGGTGAGCTGAGATGATCCCACTGCGCTCCAGCCGGGCAATACAGAGAGACTCTGTCTCAAAAACTAAATAAATAAATAAATAAAGTTGGTCAATTTCCTAATATTAAACTATATTTGCATTCTTGAAGTAAACTATTTTTGTTTTAATACTCATTAGATACATTACTGGGATCTACTTGCTAATATTTAACTTAGAAATTTTACATTTATAATAACATGTGATCATTGTTTATGATCCAGATAGTGCATAAAACATTTGAATTACCTGTCCTTTAAAAATGAGATGAAACTCACTTGTATATCTGTCTAGTCCTATTGTTTTCTTCAATCATAGCTTTGTAATGACTTTTCTAACATCTTGTGTGGTAATTAGTACTCACATTTTTTACTTCAGCTTACTCCTTTTGAAGATGTATTTTTTGCTGAGAAATCAACTATTGTATCTGTTTTCAAATGTATAGCCATAAAGATGCATGTAATACCCCTTACAATTATTTTTATCTCTATCATTTCTAATTTTATAGTTTTCTCTTTTTTCTTTAATCATAGAACCAGTGTTGAAGTCTAGTCTTTCTGCTTCCAGCCCTAGTCCTCACACCACTGCTCCATACCACAACCTTGGAGGCTAATTAAGGCTGAATCAAAACAATTTTGACTGATTTGATGTAAAAGACTTAGTCAATTGAAGAAATCAGATTTTTACACAGTTCAAATTATTCTTATTTCTACTTTTAAAAAAAGCTGTCTTGGCATAAGTAGAATCAACAATAAGACATATCCATGCTTGGCAAAATCTTGGGAAATTTGAATTCTTATTTAACAAGCAGATTCATTGTTTTCTTGATCCTAAAACTGGTTTCTGACCAGCACCGATCATTTCCATGGAGGAAACAAAATCTATCTGAATCTGAATGTTATTTAATTCTTGAAAATGGTATTCAAACTAACATGAGATTTTATTCAGTTTAATAAAATACTACCTAATTAGGAAGAAGCTTTACTACTATCGCTAGGGATATATTAATATCATTAAGAAGAACATATGCTTGAAAATTATATGTACATTTATAATTTTGTTCCCTTCTGAATAGAAAAGACTATTTAATTAAGATTATTACTATCTTTAAAGCTTTTTCTCAAGGGAAATGGTCTTCATGCTAAGCTACATATCGTCTATGGAAAAATAATTGTCTAAAAAACCCTGAAATTCTACAAGTACATATGATCTGGTTGTATCCTAAGGAGAACTCCCTTCCTCCCTCCCTCATTATGTTTCTATTGTACAATATCAACCAGGGTTGCTTGCATGTGCTTTCTTGCTTGCTCTGTGACAATTTTTAACAATTTTTTTTATGAGCAAAGTGGAGAGATAAACCAATTCTTCATATAATTTATACCAAGAAAAAAAAAGAAGACGACGACAAAAGAATACAGAGCCTAACAGGAGGGTGCAGAAAAGTCCACCTGCTGCAATCCAGACAAGGATACAGATGACTGCTCATCCATCCATTTTGCTTTGTCCTCAGTCTGAACATCTTCTCTTCCCCTATGGTGAGTGCATTTCCGTTTGTCCCATGCTCTTCTATTTCCCTTCTATTTCAGGGTTCCACTTTCTTACTTCCTTTGCCCTGTGTATAATCTGGCCTCTTTTGATACTGTTCTCCCAAAGACCACCTTCCCTGTTATAGGTGAAACTGTGTCACAGTTGGAAATTATATCTGCACAGTTAAAAATTATATCTGTCTTAACTGATTACATAATTATTATATAATTACTATAGAACCAGCGCTGAACGCTAGTCTTTCTGCTTCCAGCCCTAGTCCTCATGCCACTGCTCCTATATCGCACCCCTGGAGGCTAATTAAGCCTGAATCTATAAATGGAAATCATTTTGACTGATTCGATTTAAAAGACTTAGTCCTGGAACTTAAAATTAAATTAAATTAAATTAATTTTTTTAAAAAGACAAAATGACAGTGGGACTCACATGATATCAATCTTCAATCTCTTCTAAGTACATTTAAAAGCACTCCAGAAGCATCAGTATACACATATCGCAACATTCTTCATCCATTGTTGAGTCCAATTATTGTTGAATATTTTGTTTTTGCCAAATAGCTACCTTTGAGGAATTTACAACCTAGTAGCCACAAACTACAAATTTCCCTAGTTATAAATCATTCTGGTTATTGGATTTTTAATTATATCATACCGAGCATGTACAAAAGAAAGTTATATATATATATAAATTATGAAACATAACAATGAAATAAATATCCTATGAATCTACCACCTAGCCTAAGAACTAGAATATTTCCAATGTCCATGAATTAACCTGCAAGCCCCTTTATTATCCCCTCCTCTGCCTCTTTCCATATCCCCACCAGAACTAATCACTCTCCTGAAATTTTGTGTGTATCTTTCCTTCGCTTTTCTTATAGTGTTATTCCATATATATGCATTTCTAAACACTAAATTAAGCTTTGCTTTTTTCAAACTTTTTTTAATGGCATTGTGCTGTATGGAGTCTTTTGTGATCTGCTTTTCTTCATTCAGTATTAAGTTTTAAGATTTGTTCATGCTATAGCTGTGTAGCTGTGATTTGTTCATCTTAACTACTGTATAATGCTTCATTTTATTTATCTAGTCTCATGATGATGGACATTTGGGATGTTCCCATTATTTTTCTATTACAAATAGCACTGCTAGGAACATTTTTGCACATGTGTGGTGTTTATAAACAAGAGTTTCTCTAGCATATACCTAGAAAGAGAAATGCTGGGTCCTGGAGCATATTCATTTCCAAAATGGCTATATCAATTTATAGTTCCCTCAGTAAGGTATAGTTTTCCATTGATCTATATTCACTCCAATAGTTAATATCAGCAGATTTATCTTTTAAATTTTGTGGATTTAGTGGATGTGTAACGTTATATCATTGCTATTTTAATTTACGTTTCCTTGATTATCAATAAAATTTAGCACATTATCATAAAAAAGAAATAAAAAGACTTAGTCAATTGAAGAAATCAGATTTTTACAAAAATCTGTGTATAATCTGACCACAGATCTATATATAATCTGACCCTAGGTATAATTTGACCACAGATTATAATCTGTGTATAATCTGATCTGCAAAGATGCCAGCAAACCACCAGAAGCCTGGTCTGCAAAGATGCTGGCAAACCACCAGAAGCAAGGTGAGGGGCATGGAACAGATCCTTCCCACCCAGTTCTTGAAATTATCACCTAATGCTGCAAAACTTTAGTTCATTGATCCTCTTCTGCTGTTTCTTCCTATCTTCTCTGACTCCTTTTCCTCCACCCCCCAAAAATGTCAGTGCCCTCAATTTTCTATCTAAAATCATTTTATATCTAAAATTATATAATAATACAAATATTATATAATTAGTTAAGACAAGGTCATACTGGAGCAGGGCAGGCTCCTAATCCAATATGACCCGTATCTTTACAAAGAGGGGAAATTTGAACAGAGACATCCACACAGCGAAAATGCCATGTGAACATGAAGACAGAGATTGAGACGACGCATCTATAAGCCAAAGATGCTGGCAAACCACCAGAAGTGAGGTGAGGGGCATGGAACAGATCCTTCCCTCACAGCCCTCACAAGGAACCAACCTTGGGACACCTTAATCTAAGACTTCCAGCCTTCAGAACTGGAAGACAATAAATGTTTGTTGTTTAAGCTGTCTCGTCTGTGGTACTTTGTTACAACAGCCCTAGCAAACTAATATATTCCCATTCCAAATTTAACAGTATTTTCTCTATATTCATCCACATTAACTTCTCACCTCAATTATAACAGTGGCTACCAAGTCCTTGAAATTCTCGCCTAATGCTGCAAAACTATAGTTCATTTCTCATCTTCCACTATTTCTATCCTCTCTGACTTCTTTTCCTCCACCCTCCCAAAATGTCAGTGCCCTCAATTTTCTATCATTGTACTACTAATCATTTTCATTGTACTATTATCTACTAATAATCATTGTCATTATTAGTGGTAATAATTTTTAAAATGGTAGCTTTTATCAAGCAGTCATATGCCGGGCATCCTTCTAAATATTTTGCATATGTCATCTGATTTAATCCTCATAATCCCCTCCAAAGAAAAGGCTATATTATATCCCATCTTATAGATGAGAAAACTGAGGCTTAAAGAGGTTAAGTAACTTGTCTAAGGTCACACAAAGACTATGTGGCAGAGCGAGGATTCAAATTCAGGTCTGCCCTCTGAGCACAAAGCCACTTTCACATTGCCTCTCATTTTCTTCTGCACAGATAAGAGATCTCCCAGCCTCCTCTGAAATCTTACCAAATTCTACCAGTTTATCTTTTTCTCAGTGGAACTGATCCCATATTCTATATCTCAAAGCCATTTCCCTTCTGTACTCCAAGACTGAATTTCTACCTGAACATTCTACAGATATCTCAAACTCCTCTTGACCAAAATGGAACACCTCCCATTTCCTTTCAAACATGCTTTGCCTCTGTACCTGCTATGGGTTCCACAATCTTCCCAGCCAACAGTGTTTGGAAATGTCATGGCATTTTAAAAATTCATCTCTGTCCATTGCCCCTTTTTACAATCAGTTGCCAAGTCATGTTGATAAGTGATGAAACACTTATTTAGGTTGCCCTCTCCTCTCCATTCCACCTGCCTGAACTATCCTAATAGTCACCTAATGTCTCTCCACATTTCATCCTTCCTTCCTCCCATCCATCCTATGTCCTATCACTGAATTCTCCTAAAACACTCTTCTCATCAGGTTATGCTCATTGCCTAAGACATCAGATCCAAACTCCTTGCACAGATGATGAGGACCCAGTTGGATGTAGCCTCCGTCTATCTTTCCAGTCTCCATTCACCAAACAAAACTTCTGGCAGTTTCACACACACCCAGGCTTTCCTGCCATAGTTCCATCTGGGATGCCCTCTGCAACTCGCATTCTTTTAGTTCAAATGCTCCCTGCTATAAAATTTTACTGTTGGATATACCTCCCTCTTCTGAACTCACTTACATTTTACTTCTACTTGAATCATTATCACTTTTCCCTCTCTAATTCAACTGTCTATGAGTCTTTTTTTGTTTGTTTGTTGTGTTTTCTTTTTATTTTATTTTATTTTATTTTATTATACTTTAAGTTCTAGGGTACATGTGCACAACATGCAGATTTGTTACATATATATACATGTGCCATGTTGGTGTGCTGCACCCATTAACTCGTCATTTACAGTAGGTATATCTCCTAGTGCGATCCCTTCCCCCTGCCCCCTACCCAAAGACAGGCCCTGGTGTGTGATGTTCCCCACCCCGTGTCCAAGTGTTCTTATTGTTCAATTCCTACCTGTGAGTGAGAACACGTGGTGTTTGGTTTTCTGTCCTTGTAATAGTTTGCTGAGAATGATGGTTTCCACCGTCATCCATGTCCCTACAAAGGACATGAACTCATCTTTTTTGTGGCTGCATAGTATTCCAGGGTGTATATGTGCCACATTTTCTTAATCCAGTCGATCACTGATGGACATTTGGGTTGGTTCCAAGTCTTTGCTATTGTGAATAGGGCCGCAATAAACATACATGTGCATGTGTCTTTATAGTAGCATGATGTATAATCCTTTGGGTGTATACCCAGTAATGGGATCACTGGGTCAAATGGTATTTCTAGTTGTAGATCCTTGAGGAATCGCCACACTGTCTTCCACAATGGTTGAACTAGTTTACAGTCCCACCAACAGTGTAAAAGTGTTACTATTTCTCCACATCCTCTCCAGCACCTGTTGTTTCCTGACTTTTTAATGATCACCATTCTAACTGGTGTGAGATGGTATCTCATGGTGGTTTTGATTTGCATTTCTCTGATGGCCAGTGAAGCTGAGCATTTTTTCATGTGTCTGTTGGCTGCATAGATGTCTTCTTTTGAGAAGTGTCTGTTCATATCCTTTGCCCACTTTTTGATGGGGTTGTTTGATTTTTTTCTGGTAAATTTGTTTAAGTTCTTTGTAGATTCTGGATATTAGCCCTTTGTTAGATGGGTAGATTGCAAAAATTTTCTCCCATTCTGTAGGTTGCCTGTTCACTCTGATGGTAGTTTCTTTTGCTGTGCAGAAGCTCTTTAGTTTAATTAGATCCCATTTGTCAATTTTGGCTTTTGTTGTTATTGCTTTTGGTGTTTTAGTCATGAAGTCCTTGCCCATGCCTATGTCCTGAATGGTATTGCCTAGGTTTTCTTCTAGGGTTTTTATGCTTTTAGGTCTAACATTTAAGTCTTTAATCCATCTTGAATTAATTTTTGTGCAAGGTGTAAGGAAGGGATCCAGTTTCAGCTTTCTACATATGGCTAGCCAGTTTTCCCAGCACCATTTATTAAATAGGGAATCCTTTCCCCATTGCTTTTGTCAGGTTTGTCAAAGATCAGATGGTTGTAGATGTGTGGTATTATTTCTGAGGGCTCTGTTCTGTTCCATCAGTCTACATCTCAGTTTTGGTACAGTACCATGCTGTTTTGGTTACTGTAGCCCTGTAGTATAGTTTGAAGTCAGATAGCATGATGCCTCCAGCTTTGTTCTTTTTGCTTAGGATTGTCTTGGCAATGTGGGCTCTTTTTTGGTTCCATATGAACTTTAAAGTAGTTTTTTCCAATTCTGTGAAGAAAGTCATTGGTAGCTTGATGGGGTGGCATTAAATCTATAAATTACCTCTGGCAGTATGGCCATTTTCACGATATTGATTCTTCCTATCCATGAGCATGGAATGTTCTTCCATTCAATTATTTGTCTATGAGTCTTATAATCCCCACCAGATTGTGAGTTTGTGGAAGGTGGGGGCAATGATTCATCTCAGAATTTGCCACAGCACTTGCCACAGCACTTAACACCTAGTATGTGGTAGGTATTTATTGGCTTAATTCGTTAAGTCTCTAAGTAAATGAATGTATTCGCCAAACTGACTGTTGGACTACTTGAAATTCACAGAGCTCAGAGCAGCTAAACCTTGAAAGTAGATAAAAATCACCAGGAGACCTGGCTCACCTGGGTCTCATTCTGATCCAGTCAAAGGTTGTCATTATGTACAGCAACCTTGCTTTTTGTCCCTGGGGAGCACTCCAGGCTAATCCATCCCACTGGCACCAAAGCCCTTTCCCATCATCCCCACCACACCGTGGAAGCTTAGAACATGTCATTATCCTCCCTCATATGTCAGTCCACAAGATGCCAAGTAGACCCCTAACCCTCCTTGCAGTGATAACAAGATAACATAGTGACAAAGTACTTTGAACTTCACAGGTTCCATTCACCCTGCAGTTATGGCTATTACCATGCCCAGAAGTCACCACCAGGGGGCTCCAGCATGTCTCTGAAACCTGGCTGTTCAGTAAGTCTATGAGAAAGACTGGAGGAAAACTCCTAAGTCTTGATTTCCAGTCCCAAGACACAGAAATGCTGGACAATCCCAACTGACCCCCTCACCCGAGAGCACAGCCAGGGAGGTCCCAGGGCCCAATGAGGAACAAGTGCTTGTCTTGGCCCTGCAGATTTGAGAATCCTTGGGTGAGAATTATGTGGATTTCAAGGTTTCTAGGAAGGACAGGGAAGGAGGACTGGAAAATCAGAGCTGGTAGTTCAAATTTTTAGTCAGATCTGGTTACTTTCTCCCAAGGCAAGCAACCCAAGAAAGTACCAGAAATCTTACACTAGCTCCACTATATTATGGTTTAGTAGTATTAGTGTCAACATTAACATTGTTGAAAAATACAATTGCAATTTGTTGAGCACATGCTATACAACAGGCATTGTACTTTTTTCTCTGTACATGATATCATTTGACCCTCACGTTGCCCGTGTGAAGAATTATGATTATTAGGAAACTAAGGTTCAAAAGAATATGTGATATCCCAAGGTCACATGGCTTCTAAAGGCCAGACAGTCCAAGGCAGAGTGGAGCACATGAGCAAAGACACAGAAACAGGGAAAGCAAAGTATTCACAGTGCCCTACAAGCAGCTGGGTATTCTTGGAGAATAAAACAAGAAGGACATAGAGACAGAGACCACTTATCACAACACAGAATATACTGTTAGGCTAATGACTTTATCATGCAAATGACTGAAAGCCTTTGAAGAGTTTTAAACAGGAGAGTGACATGCCAGACTTATGTTTTAGGAACTGTGGCAGAGAATGGATCGGAGAAAATAAGACTGAAGGCAGGAAGACCAGATGGAAACTGTTGAAGTAATAAAGAAATGATGACAGCTTTGTGCCTTCTCCATCTCTTTTATATGGAGGGACAGCCCTGGAATAGAAAAATGTTTAGGAGGTAAAATCAGCAGGTCTTGGTGAAGTATTACATAAGGTGTCAGCCTATGGCATCTCCAGCCTATTCTTCCACGCCTTGGACTGACGTATACAATCATCTTGTAAATGACCCATGTCAAATTGTGCAGAGAATACATGAATGAACAAAGCAAAGTTTCTGATGACCTTAAAGTTGGAGCAGACAATACCAAATAAACAAGAAAAATATCCAACAAAGATAAGTGTTATGCAGACAATTAAAATATGGTGATGTGACAAGGGTTGGGCTCCTTTAGAATGAGTGGTCAGGGAAACCTCTCTGAGATGTCATTTAGACTTTCTAAGGCCATGTGAAAATCAGGGAAAGAAGTGGCTTACGAGGTTGAAAAAATCCAAAGCAGGCCAGTGAAGCTAGAATAGAATGGGCAAAGGAGAAAAGGGAATAAGGTAAGATTAGAGAGATCGGCCAGAGACCAGATCACACAGGACTTTGGAAGTAAGGTTTGGGAACCTAGATTTTGAGTATCATGGGAAGCTTGTGGAAAGTTTTAATCAAGGGAATGACCTTATCTAATGTAAGTTGCTAAGTGACCTCCCTGGCTTCTATATGAAAAATGAAGGCAGGGGAATAGTGAAAGCAGGGATAGTTGTTCCATTGAGAAATGATGGTGGTCTGGAGCAAAGTAAATGGATTACGGACCTGTTCTGATAGAGTAAAGTGGAAGGTAAGAGAGAGACGAATCAAGGGTGACTCTCTATTTTGGCTTGGGCAACAAGGATGGAGAAGCCATGGAGGAGCAATTTGACATGGAGAAATCAAGAGCTTTGTTTTGGACGTGTGGAGTTTGAGATGTCTACTAGAGACCCAAGGGAATATGCCAAGTAGGCAGTTGGAAATACAAGTCTGGAATTCAGGACAGAAAGTGCATATAGAAATGCACATTGCAGAATGATCAGCCTATAGTGGGCATTTAAAGTCAGAACACCAGCTGAGATTTCTTACTGAGTAAGAAAGAGCAGAGATGAGGCTGAGAAGTGAGCTCTGAGACATTCAAATATTTGGAAGTCAGAAAAAAAAGAGGAGCTGGGGAAGAAGATAAGATGGAACAGCCAATGGGTGAAAAGAAGTCAAAGACTTCTGCAGTGTCCCCATAACCAAATGAAGAAAGTGGTCAAGAAAGGGAAAGGAACAAACTGTGTCAAACTAAAAGTTCAAGTTGAAAGAGGACTGAGAACCAACCATCAGATTTTACAAGATGGATGCTATTAACGCATATGGAAAGAGATCTCAGGGGATTGGCAAGGACAAAGTTCAATAAGAGCAAATTAAAGGGAGAAAGGAAGTAAGGAAATGGCTTCAATGTCCCTAGGAGGAAAAACCACATGCCAGGGATGAGCCCTCAGGGGTGGTATAGGGCTTGAGGAAGGTGGTGAAGGCTAAGGCAAATAATGAGCTCTTGAAGGAGGAGCTAATCGCAGTGGCACAGTGTGTGTAATCTACACTTCTTCTAGCAGCAGGAGCAGCAGCCCAGAAGTAGGAGCTGAGAAGACAGAGGTCTCATACACCCAGAGTTAGTTTTCTGATGGATGAGTCCAGCCAAATGAGAGAAAGTGAGGGAACCCAGAGTTCTGACAAGGAAGTGGCTCAGATAATTAACCATGTGAGTGCACAAAGAAAAATGTGCAGGGCAGTACTTGTGGGATGGGACAAAAAAAAGGAGCCAAGGACTTGAGGACTCTTTGTGGAAGAAGAACAGGCAGGGGAGGAATGAGTAATAACAGAGCTGAATAAGAAGCTGGTCAGAAGGAGAGAGTAAGGTAACAAGACCATGAGAAGGTCCTTAGCTAACTGGGAAATCAGTCCTGGAGCCACACTGGCAGCGGCTCCATCTTCACAAAGAACAGGTTGGTACCAAGACTTGTCCCCAGAGCAGTCCTATTCCATTCATTGCACTTCCAGAGATTGACAATGCCAGGTGAGCTAACCATGCCTTTCACAACAGGTGGGTCCTGAGCTGGCTCTGCAGCAGTGTATGTGCTCATTATAGGTAAGACCTGCCTGCAGGGCTGGAGGGGATTTGCTCCTGGCCTTCAGAACATCACGTTGTACATTCTTCCAAAGCAATGTCCCCTTGTGTTTTCAATGTTCCTAGAGACGCAAGCTTGGGTCCATGAACAATCTAAGAAAATCCTGGACTCAGAAATGCTTCTTCTTTTACACAGATGAGGTAATGTTTTTGACCCAAATTATCTCCATTATGATGAACACCTTCCCTCAGACCTTAGTGCAAATAGATAAGCCCACTCCTCCACACATGCCCTGGCATACTTGACCCCTAAATGGAAGATAGCTTTATTTCAAGGCAAAACCCTACTACACTGATATTTTTTTCTACTGTGTTGTGAGATATTGGGGAGAAATTGGGGATAAGAACAGTGTACCACTTCCACAGCACGTAATAAGCACTCAGTAAATATTTTGTATTGGAATGAATGAATGGACACAATTTAGAAAAGAGGGAAACAAAAGAGAAGAGAAAAGAAAGAGGTACCAAAACTTTTGGAAAAAAATTAAAACATCATCTTTTTTTTTGAGACAGAGTCTCACTCTGTTGCCAGGCTGGAGTGCAGTGATGCGATCTCGGCTCACTGCAACCTCTGCCTCCCGGGTTCAAACGATTCTCCTGCCTCAGCCTCCCAATTAGTTGGGACTACAGGTGCGTGCCACCATACCCAGCTATTTTTTTTTTTTTTTTTGTATTTTTAGCAGAGACAGGGTTTCACCATATTGGCCAGGATGGTCTCGATCTCCTGACCTCATGAACTGCCTGCCTCAGGCTCCCAAAGTGCTGGGATAACAGGTGTGGGCCACCATGCCCGGCCAAAACATAGTCATTTTTACCTTTGCCAAAAATCCCTCTTTGTAAACTATCAAGGAACGATTTTTTTACTATTCACTTAACTATTTTCTATAAATAAACACAGCCACACTGAGTATTATTACTTTTTTAAAAAACTTTTTTTTTTTCTGAGACAGAGTCTTGATCTGTTGCCCAGGCTAGAGTGCACTGGTACAATCTCAGCTCACTGCAACCACCGCCTCCCAGCTTCAAGTGATTCTTGTGACAGCCTCCCAAGAAGCTGGGATTACAGGCATGTGCCACCCACCTAACTAATTTTTGTATTTTTAGTAGAGACAGGGTTTCACCATGTTGTCGAGGCTGGTCTGAAACTCCTGGCCTCAAGCAATCTGCCCACCTGGATCTCCCAAAGTGCTGGGATTACAGGAGTGAGTCACCGTGCCTGGCCTTAGAAACTTTTCTAGAAAAGTAGTCAACTAACATTAGTATTTTCTACTTTTATTCAAAATGGAGGTCAGCTGCCATTGCCTTAGCTATATTAGCTGACAATTCAGTGTTAACACCTCGAGAGATATAGAAACAATATAAATGTTCATCAATGGATACATAAGTAAAATGTAGTATATAAATATAAAGGAATACAATTCATCCTGAAAAAAGAAGGCAAGCCTGTTATTTGCTGCAACATGGGTGGATCTAGAGAACATTATGCTACATGAAATAAGCCAAATGCAGAAAGACAATCACTTATATGTGGAATCTAAAATAGTCAAACTCATAGAAGCAGGGAGTAGAATGGTGGCTGTCAGGGGCATGGTGGAAAGGGGAAAATGAGGAGGTGATGGCCAAAGGGTACAAAGTTTCGGCTATGCAAGATAAATAAGTTCTGGAGATCTACTACATAGCATAGTGCATATAGTCAATAATACTGTATTATATACATACAATTTTCTTTTTTAAAAAATTTTTACAGCGTTGGGGGTAGAAGTGCAGCTTTGTTTCATGGATATATTGTTTTGAAGTTTGAGCTTTTAGTGTACCCATCACCCACATAGCATACATTGTACCTAAAAGGTAATTTTTATCCCTCATCCCCTACATTCCACTCTATGGCCATGTGTACACATCGTTTAGTTTCCACTTATAAGTGAGAATGCATGGGATTTTACTTTCTGTTTCCATTCATGTTGCTGCAAAAGACATGATTTCATTCTTTTCGTGGCTGAGTAGTATTCCATGGTGTGTGTGTATATGCTATATACATAGTATTCCATATTCCACATTTTATTTGTCCAATCCTCTGTTGATGGACACTTTATGTTAATTCTATGACTTTGCTATTGTGAATAGTGCTGCAATAAACATACGATTGCAGGTGTCCTTTTATATAATGACTTCTTTTCCTTTGGGTAGATACTCTGTAGTCGAATTGCTAGAGCTAATGGTAGTTCTATTTTCAGCTCTTTGTGAAATCTCCATACTGTTTTCCACAGAGGGTGTACTAACATACATTCTCACCAACGGTGAGTAAGTGTTATATTTTCTCTGCATCCCTGCCAACATCTGTTGTTTTTTTACTTTTTAATAATAGCCATTCTGATTGATGTAAGATGGTATCTCATTGTGGTTTCACTAAAATGACCTTAAAGCAATCTACAGATTCAGTGTGATTCCTATCAAATTACCAATGTCATTTTTTGCAGAATTAGAAAAGACAGTTCTAAAATTCATATGGAGCCAAAAAAGAGCCCAAATAGCCAAGCAATTCTAAGCAAAAAGAACAAAGCAGAGGCACCACATTACCTGACTTCAAATTATATTACAAGACTACAGTAACCAAAATAACATGGTACTGGTATAAAAATAGACACACACATCCATGGAACAGAATAAAGAACTCAGAAATGAAGACACATACCTACAATCAACTGATCTTTGACAAAGTCAACAAAAATATCCACAGGGGAAAGAACACCCTATTCAATAAATGGTGCTGAGAAAACTGAATAGCCACATGCAGAATAATGAAACTGGACCCATATCTTTCACCATACACAAAAATTAACTCAAGATGAATTAATTACTTAAACGTAAGACCTGAAATTTTAAAAATCCTAGAAGAAAATGTAGAAAAAATGCTCCTGGACATTGGCCTAGGCAAAGAATTTATTTCTAAGACCTCAAAAGCAAATGCAACAAAAACAAAAATAAGCAAATGGGACTTAATTAAACTAAAAAGCTTCTGCACAGCAAAACAAATAATCAACAGAGTAAAGAGACAACCTACAAAATGGGAGAAGAAATAATTATTTCTTCAGCCATAACTACCTCCTTGCTTTTCAGAAAGAGAAGAAAACAAAAATAGGCAAATGGCCAAAAAAAAAAAAAAAACAGGCAAAAAAAAAATTAGGTAAATGGGACTTAATCCACAGCAAAAGAAATAATCAACAGAGTAAAGAGACAACCTACAGAATGGGAGAAAATATTTGCAAACTATGCATCTGACAAAGGACTAATATCCAAGCTCTATACGGAACCCAACCAACTCAACAGGAAGAAAACAACCCCAGCAAAAAATGAGCAAAGGACATGAACAGACAGTTTTCAAAAGAAGACAATCAAGTGGACAAAAAAACATGAAAAAATGCTCAACATCACTAATTATCAGAGAAATGCAAATATATACATATAATTTTCTAAGAAAGTAGATCTTATGTTGTGCTCTTACCACACAAAAAAATAATAATTACAAAGGGGGCTGGATAAAACTTTAGGAGGTAGATGAATATGTCTATGGCCTTGAAAGGTAATAGTTTCACAAATGAATACTTATCTGCAAACTCATTGAGTTATATACCTTAAGTATATACAGCTTTTTACATGACAATCATACCTCTACAAAGTGATTTGAAAAAAATAATAAATTGATGTTTCTCCATTTCCTCAGCGTATTTTCTAAATTTTATAACAAAAATACATGCTAAAATTCAAAGTTATGTATGTATGTGTATGCTTGTGTGTTTACATTGTGCTGTTTTATTTTCTTAATACAAAATAATACAACTATAAAAACTGAAAAACTCTGCTTTAAAATTTAGATTAGCTCATATTCCTGGGTAATTTCTATGATTAAACCCTGTCTTTCGTCTTGGTTTTTATTTTCGCTGAAGGCTCTTTAAAAATATTAGTATCACGTCCACTTTTTGAGAAAAAGGATGAATTCAATTTTGTCTGAATATATTTTATCTCATTTGTTTTTTGCGATTTGATAAAAACATATTTTTCCTCTAGCTATTATCACAAGAATGGTAGTCATTATACCTGAGTCTTCATTTTTGTCTTCTATAAGGCTCACAGTCTCCAAAACATTTTTAGGAGTCACGAGTTTCATCACCAGCATTCAGCATATTACAAAATACACTCTAAGCCCCTTTCAGCCATGACCTACTTCTTCCAGGCAAACTCAAACCCAAAGGCTGTTCATCCAAATCTTCTCTTTCTGAAAAGCAAGGAGGTGGCTATGGCTGAAGAAATAAAGAAATCTTCTGCCTGACTGGCTTCCTCTTGGGTGCCCATATGGCTTCTGATTCTCTGAGAGGATCTGAAGTTGCTCTGAGGAAGATGGCTATATTGTCAAACTGTTTCTCCACTTAAGATCTCTGCCCAACTTCTGCAGAATCACTGAAATAGTGAATTCCTTCTCCACTTCCACCCCTGATATATTTGGGAGTTGCTAAAGACAAATAACTGCAGTGACTACTGTGACTATTGGTAACAAGCCCTGATTTTAGAGGGAAAAAAAGAGGGGCTTTTGAGTTAGAAAAATCTCTTGACTGTGATCAAAACTGCTGCCCATTTTTTTCAGGGCTTATCATGCCTATTTGAGAAGCTCTCTTATCTGTCAGACTCTCCACCCAAAATTCATCTTCCGAGTTACATGTTTTCAATTCAAGCACAGATGGACTGGATGACAAAGGAGGCTCTATGTTATGAGGACAGCTGTTTATTTCAGGGAGGGCAACTCCTAATACAAGGCCTACAATGATTTCCTTGTGTGTCTTTTTTTGCTTTTGGAATTTGCTAGGATCCCATCATCAAAACAGTATGAAGCAGTTTTAAGATCTTCATTGCAATTATCTCTGGAAATACTGGTTACCTGGTGTTCGCTGTCTTTACTGCAGCAGACAAGCATATATAAATACATACACAGCTCTTTTGGCCTCATCTTGGTTTTACTTTTCTTGAGAGAAATGGGATTTCTGCAAAATCTTTTATAAGTTAAGTCTGACAATGAGTCTTAACTTTTTAAATGTGCTTTTCTCTTCTTCTTTTCTTTCTTGTCAATAATGGACAAGAATGAACATGAAAGAGAAAAAGCTTGATCCCGATGAATGTCTTTTTTGGTAGCTTTGATTTTGCCTAGATCTTTTTTGTCATGTTTAGGATGTTTTTAGAAGTTTTATTATTTTTATAAAATGAGGCATTGGGATGTTTGAGATTTTTTAAAAACATTCATGTTTTCTGAATATAGTGTCATGTCTTAATTTTTCTTATACAGCTGAAGCATATTTTGATGATCCATGTGATTTTCTAGCTTTATCTTTTATGTGATGGTAACTTGTTCTTAATTTTTCTTTACAGACATCAGAGTTTTCAAACTGGTGCTTACCTGCTTGCAACTGATGATACTTAAAATAAGACAGACTACAGCAAGCTCAATTCTTCCATATAATAACCATTTAAGTGGTCACTATATGCACACAGTCCTACACTAGATGCCATCTATTGTAATATCTTAAAGAATTTAGTTGGGGAAGGAAAGATATAGGTCCTTGGAAGAAAAAATCAAGGCAATATATCAGCAATTACATAACAGGTGGTCAGATCAAAGATGGCCATAACTAAAAGTAAATCTATATTATTTTAGTAACTTTACACATACTGCAACAATTTGACTATAATACACGTAGTATTGGATATGTCTAGTGAAACCGTAAGATGATTCAGCTGTAACTAGGAGTGACAAGATGTACTTTAGTTAGAAATGGTAACTTTCTTAAGCATATGCTCCCCAAACAAAGTACAGAATGTGATTTGATTTTTTTTTCTTTTACAGAGGGTGTCTCACTATATTGCTGGCTGGGCTCAAGCAATCCACCCACCTCAGCTTCCCGAGGAGCGGGGAAGTACAGGCGTGTACCACGGTCAAATCATAAACAGCTTATGATTTGACTTTTAAGCAGAATTTTTTTTTTAAGTTTCTGTTGCCAAGTTGCCATCTTAGTGAATTTTAAAGAAGAGAATGCTTGTTTGATGAGAATATCATCTCATCAAAAAGGTATATAACGTTTTGAGTAGCAAAGCAGAGAATCAATTATGAAACGTCATCTAGGGACCATGTGTCAGGAGAAAAACCATTTTAAAACTACAGACACAAGTCACGAAAAATTAAAGAAGCCAATTTATAATAACAGCTGTATCTATCTAATAACACATCATAAAACCAACAAAGCCATGTTCTGCTGATAAGGTACAAGTAAATATCTACATAAACTTTTCCCTAAGAACTGCATATTATCCATAATAGCAATTTACATTTGTATAGTGTGTTTCTGCTTTCAAAATGTTTTCACATTCCATACCAATAAATGAAAAAGAATGTTGTGCAGTGTGCCAGATGCAGCTGTAGTGCAAACTGAGGGGGAAAATGTCTGGACCATTAGGCAGTGGTTGCAGTTCAGGATAGCTCTGTCTTTGGCACGTTGTGCTTTATGAAGATAAACCCCAGATTATGAAGCTGAGTTCCAATCAAAACAAAAATCAAACAAGGCTGAGAAGACCAATTAAAAGACAAGGCAAGAGAAGCATATCCTGCTATGATTTG
The DNA here is from genome assembly GCF_029281585.2 of Gorilla gorilla gorilla. NCBI lineage: Eukaryota > Metazoa > Chordata > Mammalia > Primates > Hominidae > Gorilla > Gorilla gorilla. Next base: position 18,238,485 of record NC_073233.2, read on the forward strand.
AATCACACTTCTAACCACTGACCTACACAGTACCAGGGACGGAATAAAAATAGAACATAAGTCTGGTTCCACCAGTTAATTTAAATTGCTTATAATTTCACCTTTAAATCGGCCACTCCAACTCATCAGGGTTGGCAACAAATAAAGTGTGATTTACAAGAAGAACCTAGTAGGAAGGAGAGAGAGAAAAGCTATGCACCTACATACTAAGCCAGGTGGAATCACTCTATACAAAGGTAAACAGAACTGATCCCAGAAAACAACAACAAAAACCTGTTGAGTGAAGTGGGCTAAGGTGACCTTCCTTTAGGAGTCACTCCTTTCTTAGACTCTTTCTCACTGTCTATCCTCCTATTTTCTCTGGTCTTCCCCACCCCAACCATTCACACTCCCCACTTCCAGGCCTTAGAAACAGGAAAAGATCTTCAGTGTGAATCAGTTGAGGTCAGATATTCCTAACCAGAACTTAACACATTGAATCAGGTGTCCGGAAATGAACTTAGAAGTCTTTTTCCCCCTAATGTTTCACCCTCTGCATCAATTCTCTTATAATAATTCCTACACATGGAGCCCAGACTCTGAGTAAACACGTTCCCTGACTGTAAATCAAGGCCTCCTGGGGCAGCTCATTCCATTTCTGGATTGTTCTAATCATTAAAATCTTCTCAGTCGTGCTAGCCAAAATTAACCCCCTACAGTTTCTCCTCACTTGAGAAACATAAAACAAGTCCTTCTCCTCCTGGCAGCCTTTCACTTTGTTTGAAGGCAGCTGTCCTCCCCACCAAGTGCTATGTCCCTGCAGTTTAACTATGCCTAAATGCCCCTCATAGGACAGGATTTATAGGCTCCTAACCATATTGGTCATCCTCTCTTGAACTTGTTGCAGTTCAACAAAGCCCCTGTTCAAAAATGTCACCCAGAATAGAACACAATATTGCAAGAATGGCCTATATATGGAATGAAAGCCTTTGTCCACTGTTGAAAAAACTGAGCCTTCAAGAACCAAGGATCACAAAAACAAGAGAAGGGTTTGTGTTGTTGTTGTTGTTGTTGTTGTTGTTGTGTTATCAGAGGGTTTTTTCATATGGGAGTAGGAAGGAGGGCTTCACCATGCTTTTCATTCTGTGATTCTGGAATTAAATTTTTAAAAAATAAAAATGAGAGTTGGCTTTCAAGGTTCTCTGCTGGGGACTTTTGAAGAAACAAATGAACAACATACAGCCTTGAAAGAGTCCACATACCATTGCCCGCCCATTGTCCTCACCCCGTGTGCATTACAATCACATTGGGCTTTTGGATGAGGCAGTCTTATTTGAGTCTTCTTTTAGAGTAACTGGTCGGGCATAAAGTACCCACAGAAGACGGCGCCAGAGTAGTTGTTTATTCCCCGGAAAGGTAAAAGTGTTTCCTACCCTGACATTGCCCCCCATCCTCCAACCACATCAGTCTGGCTCTTGTACACTGGGTACCCTCTTCCCAGTCCTTCCTGCTCCTCAGAACGATAGACTTCTCTCTCTGCCCAGATACCCAGCCACTACACATCTAGTATCCAGTCTCTTGGACCCTGAGGGCTTGGAAAGAAAATGTGGGCTTCACCAGTCTCCCTGCGGACTGGGAGCGCCAGGACACAGAGCAGCTTGCCTCCTTTCCCAGAGAATCCCGAGGATCTTGCCTTCATTCTCTTTGCCTTAACACCTGTTTGGTGCTGAAGGGCTGGGAGGTTTGCAGCCACGATCCTGTGATTAACGATACCGGAGCTGAAGCTGTGAAACTTCACCAGACTGCCCTTTATAGACTTGCAGGACGGAAGTCTTGGGGAGCATTCCTTTTATGGGTGACAGAATGAAGGAAGCCCAGAAAGTTAACTGACTCTTTCGAGATGACAGAGGACCGCAGTGATAGAGGAAGGACTATCTCAGTTCCCAGCTCAGCACCCCTTTCGCTGGAGGGCCTTATTAATTAACATCATCTAAATACTTTCTGTGTATTTTTAAGAAGTGGCTTTGGCTCTATCTATTCCACTTACTATTTTAACAAAGACGGTCCCTAAAAATGAAATGCCCACCCCACTTAGGTACAGCAGATCTTCCCTTCGATGCCTAACTGCTTATGGAAAAGCTGGCCTCACCACATCCTCTTCCTGCAGAGGGCGAGGACTCGCAGGACAAAACTTGGTTTCCTTCCATTCTCTGCTCCTCGGGAGGGCCTGGGCTCGCTAGGTGTAGAACAAGGAGAAAGGGGTAGAGGGGAAGAGTCGGGTCGAACCACAGCGAGGGACCCGGCCTTCCCTGGAGGAGAGAATCGTACTCGCGCCAGGGGTATGGACTCACCCAGGGAGAGCTTGGGCGGAGAAGCAGCCTCTGCTCCAGGCCTTCCGCTGCGGCACCTAAAGAGGCCGGGCGGCCCAGAGGCCCGCAAGCCACGCCCCCATTCCAGGCCCCGCCTCCATTTGGCCACTCCCCTTGCTGTCCGCTCTTCCACCAGTTCCAGCCTCTGCCCCTTTCCTCCCACGCATCCGCACCCGAGCAGCCCCACCTGCTAAGCCACGCCCCCTGTCCTGTGCTGTCCTGCACTCCCAGGTGCCCCACGCTTTCCCACCCTCCCAGTCAACCGGCGCAGGGAGCCTCATCATTATTAGTGCGTGGACAATCACATGTAACAATATGAGCTAACGTGCAGTTATCTACCAGGTGCCAGGCTCTGTCCTAAGTGTTCTACACATAAACGTTAAGTTACCAGTATTGTGCTTATTTTATAATTGGGAGACTGAGACATAGGTTGGTTAAAAAGTTTAAGACTTTTGGCTGGGCGCGGTGGCTCAAGCCTGTAATCCTAGCACTTTGGGAGGCCGAGGCGGGCGGATCACGAGGTCAGAAAATCGAGACCATCCTGCCTAACACGGTGAAACCCTGTCTCTAGTAAAAATACAAAAAATTAGCCGGGCGTGGTGGCGGGCGCCTGTAGTCCCAGCTACTCGGGAGGCTGAGGCAGGAGAATGGCGTGAACCCGGGAGGCAGAGCTTGCAGTGAGCAGAGATCGCGCCACTGCACTCCAGCCTGGGAGACAGAGTGAGACTCAAAAAAAAAAGTTTAAGACTTTTTAAAAATAAAATGTGGTGTATCCATACAGTGGAATACTATTCAACAATAAAAAGAAATAAACTACTGATGCACTCAGTAACATGGCTCAATCTCAAAAACACCATGCTATGTGAAAGAAGCCAGACACAAAAGAGAACACACTAATTCCATTTATATGAAAATCTAGGAAAGGCAAAACTCTAGTGACAGAAAACAGAGTAGAAGTTGCCTAGGACCAGAGATGAGACAGAAAGGAACTTTTTGGAGCAAAGAAACTATTCCAAAACTTGATTGTGATGGAGGTTGTACACATCCCCACTGCACATTTACCCAAACTAATTAAAGTGTACGCTTAAAAATGGGTGATTTCTGTGGTAGGCTGAGTATACCTCAATACACTGCAAACAATAATTATTATAAAAGGGAAGAGGAACAAAAGGGAATCCTGGGAACACCAAGGATAAGTAGACAATGAGACAACAGGAAAGGAGGAGAGGAGAAGTCGGAGAGATGGAAGAAGGAAGACAGCAAAGACGCCAAGTGAGACGCCTGCACCTGGTGCATCGTAGTTGCAGGATAACGACTTGCTGAATGCAAGGTGGAGCCGTGTCCCTAGGAGGGAAGTGCTCAACAGGTCACAGAGAAGTTGTGGAGGATGAGAGCTCTAAAGAGGCCACTGGAGGCTGGGCGTGCTGGCTCACACCTATAATCCCAGCACTTTGGGAGGCTGAGGCAGGCAGATCACCTAAGGTCAGGAGCTCAAGACCAGCCTAGCCAACATGGTGAAACCCAATCTCTAACAATAATACAAAAAAATTAGCCGGGCATGGTGGTGCACACCTGTAATCCCAGCTACTCGGGAGGCTGAGGCAGGAGAATTGCTTGAACCCGGGAGGCAGACGTAGCAGGGAGCCGAGATCGTGCCACTGCCCTCCAGCCTGGCCAGGCGACAGTGAGACTCTGTCTCAAATAAATAAATAAATAAATAAATAAATAAATAAATAAATAAAGTTCATTTGTATGAAAATATTTTGAAATATTTTTAATAGTACTTGACCAATGGCTTCCAAAAGGGAGTTAATAATGATCTGTCCAGTGTTCTCATCTTTTGAGATACAGGCTCATGACCTTGGAAGGGTGGCAATCATAGAAGATATGTCCTCTGCAGTGTGAAGTTTCTGACACTGGTTTACATGGGTATGATTAGCAGTGTACTGTGGTATTCAGTGAAGCTGGCCAACAGTGTAAGCATTCCAAAGTTCATGCTTTGGCCTGGAGGACCTGAGTCACAATGACTGACGCAAGACAGTATTGCCCATAAGTTATGGGCTGGTGGGCTGATTAATGGTTTCAGCATGAAGCTTTGGGTCTCTAACTCTGACAGATCATTAGCTCCCAGCAAATGTCCAGCCTCTGAAGGTCGTGGTTATTATTGCAAACCAATAGATACATGAATTACATAAAACAAAGCAAATGACCTTTTTATGTGCTAGGGATATTTAAAAACTAAGCTGTATATTTCCATGAATACAGAGTCTGTTTGGAGCATAAATCTTTGCTGAACTTTCACAAAGCAAAAGCAGAGACTGAAGAACCATACTTCACTGTTAATGTCTCATTAAATTTTAACCACTGCAGTCATGGTTAAGGAGATATTTTTATTATAATCCAGCATTTTCAGGACCTTACAATCTAACTTAGTTCCACATTCTCTTTTGGTAAATTAATCATTTTTATATTGGTCTCTCACTCAAGAAATATGAATGTTTGAAGTTTGATAAAACGTAATCAGTACTTAAGGTAATTTAAATGTTAGAAAAGAGAAAATCCTCACACACAGAGTAATATATTATTATATGGGGAGACTATTAAGCCCCTATTGGGAACAAACATTGTTCAGCCTCTGTTTCTCTGTTGAGTACAATATGTTTCAGTGAAAAATACATACGGTACCACCACAAACTGGTGGTATGTAAGGCCAGGCACTGTGGCTCACACCTATAATCCCAGCACCTTGGGAGACCGAGGCAGGCAGATTGCTTGAGCTCAGGAGTTCAAAACCAGCCTGGGTAACATGGTGAGACCCTGTCTCTACCACAAGTACAAAAATTATCCAGGTGTGGTAGCACATGCCTGTGATCCCAGCTACTCAGGAGGCTGAGGCGGGAGGCAGGAGGATCGCTTGAGCCCAGGAGGCAGAGGTTGCAGTGAGCCAAGATCACGCCACTGCACTCCAGCCAGGGTGACAGAGTGAGACCCCATCTCAAAAATAAAACAAAACAAACAAACAATCAGAAACTCTATAGTATGTGAAAAGGAAACCAAAAGCACTACTGGAATCATTGTCTACTTGTTTAGTTCTACTTTACCTGGGGGTCAGAGGGGTTGGGCTAACAAAAAGGGACAAATGAAAACAGGGTAGATGGCAACAATTCCACTAATAAGGACCACGTTAGTTACTGGGATGGGGCTGGGGATCAGAGCTCCTTGGTACTAAGGCCCAGAGGGAAACTTCATAACTAGATGTAACTGTCATCAGAAAGGGGAAAATGTGGGAGGTCCTTCAGGAAAACAAACTATTGAAGTTTAGAAGCCTGTTAAAGTTTAATCATGTCCCATTCTCTTTGGCCATTAGACTGTGGTACCTTAGTGACACTTTGTTATAGACTGAATTGTAGCCGATCAAAATGAGTATGTAAAAGCCCTAACTCACCACGATGTGACTGTTTCTGGGATAAGGCCTTTAGGGGGGAAATAAAGTTAAATGAGGTCACAAGCATGGGGCCCTAAGTTGAAAGGACGGTGGCCTTATAAGATAAGAAAGAGAGATCTCTCTCTCTTCCTCTTGTATCCCGCCCCAGAAATGGCCCCCTCTTGTGAACACACAGCCAGAAGGCAGCCATCGGCAAGCCAGGAAGACAGCCCTCACTAGAACTTGACCATGCTGGCACCTTGAGCCTATACTTCTAGCCTCCAGAACTGTGAGAAAATAAATTTCTGTTGTTTAAGCCACCCAGTCGGTGGTATTTTGTTATGGCAGCTGAGCAAACTAATGCACGCTTAGACATAACCCATGCAGTCACCCTTAAGACATGAGTACACTGTACAGTCATGTGTCAGGAAAACTGGGTCTGCTGCTGGCACTCTATTTCCTTCCATGGCTTGTCAATGTAGATGACAGCAGGATCTGGTTAGGTGTCTTTACCTGTCCTATAAACTGCAAGATAATAATAAATACATAAATAAACAAGACTCTTCCTTTATGTCACACAGTAAAGTCACAAGTTCTCTTTAACAAGCTATACGGTGAGTCTATTAAATCAGTTTGTTTTAAACAAATAAAAAAGATGGGGTGTCTTACACAGATGCACAGTAATAGGAGGCTGATAAATTATGATGCTTTGACTACATCACTATAAACTTTGCTTTAGGAAATTTTGAAAAATATATGTGATATAATATTAAGTAAAAAGTTAAAGAAGACATTCTGTGATTACCGTGACTTAAAAACTATATTGTAAAAATGAAAATAATTCTAATACATGGTTGAAATGCAAATCAATTTTTCCCTACATTTTGATTTTGTGCATGTTGCAAAATGTTCTTTTTTATTATTTACAATTTTAAAAAATAAATTCAAAAGCACCTGTGGGTATCTTCTGTGGAGAACTGTCTTTTACTATCAAATTGACGGTGTCTTTTACTAGTTATTGAAAATTCCAATTGTAATTAAAGTTTCATTTGATTGCTAGTACTGTCATTTTAAATACACAGAGTCAAAATTGACTAAATCAAGCCGACCAAATGTTTCAATTTTAATGAGATCTGAAAGTTCTAATTTAGCAGAATACCTTCAAAAGACTTGCTCAAGTTGAATATTGTGGTAATTAGATATATTCATCTCACTATAAACATAAAGATTGTCCAATGCAAGATAAAAAGGAGATGGTATTCTTTTTAAAAAAAAATAAAAATAAAAAGGAAAGCATTCAACCCTCACGAAAACTGGATCTTGATTGCTAAGTATGAGTGGATAACAAAGTCCTCTTAACATTGATTCATTCATTTAGTCAATTCACATTCACTAATCACTTAAAGGACAGTGATTTAAGGCACAGGCTGGAGAGCCGGATTGTCTGGGTTTAAATCTCTACTGCATCACTTACTAGAGTTCTGATCCTGTGTATTAGCCAGGATGAGTTAGTTTTGCTATGATAACATATCAAAACCCAAATCTCAGTGGCTTAAAACATCGAGGTTTATTTCCTACTCGTCCTACATGTTCATGTGGAGGAGAGGGAGCTCTGCTCCACAGAATCACTCAGGAATCCAGGATTATGGAGACTCTAATGTCTTGCAACTACATGTGCACTTCAACTCTTTTGAGCACTGGAGGGTCTCATATCAGCAGTTAAATGCTAAGGCAGAAAAGTGGCCCATAGCACAGAAGTGACACATATCAATTCTACTCATAGCTTATTAACCATTACTAGTCACAAGGCCACCTAACTGCAAGAGGGTAGGAAAGTGATCCTCCCACATGCCTGGAAATAGAGGAGACCCAAGGGAGGGTGAGCACTAAAAGCCTCTATGGCATCTCGAGCAAATTACTTAATCTCTTTGTGGCTCTATTTCTTCATCTGTAGAGTGAAGATAATAATAGTGTCTATCTGATATTGTTATTGTAAGGATTAAGTTATTATGCATAGAGCACTCTGAACTAAGTGCTAAGCAGTTGGGACAAAAAGAGGAATTAGATAGGTCTGTCCTCCTTGGAAGTTTACATATTAGTGGAGAACATAAACATACATCATAATTCAACAGGAAATCTGATTATTATCACTTGGGAAACTGCCTTAGTTCTGATTCTCCAGTAACACAGAAAGGCAGAGCAGCATGGGAAAGTGGAACACGTTAATTTGCAAACAATGGAGTTGGGCAATTGTTGATTTGACTCTTGGCTCTGCCGCTTACTGGCTATGACTTAGACAAGTAACTTAATCTTTCTAAGCCTCAGTATCATTCTCTGTAAAAAAGTGAACTTAAAAACATTCACCTGTGGTTAATTACGAGGATTAAATGTGAATCAGGTAAAATATGAAACATGTAGTTCAATCAACAGGGCTACTGTTTTGAATATATTATTAAGCACTCTAGACAGAAACCATTTCTGCTGTTTTATTTATTTCAAGTCAATAAACATGCATAGAGCCCCTCTGTGTCTACCCAGACTTACTGGGGAATATGAATTTAGCTAGTTTTTCTTATTGAGGTCACATCAGTTTAAAACAAGAAGAATAAAAAGAAAACCAAACACAACACACAAAAACCTACATGATCCAGAACAATGTAGTTTTTAATCTAACCGTCCCCATCTTCCTGCTTCTCTTCTCTCCAAAATCCAGCCCTACCAAGACTCTTCACAATTATTTTGCAAGTCCCCAAAGAGCACCTCATGATTTCCTCAAAAACTAGTTCTCTTTGCTTCTGCCTTCATCTTCCTGCACTGAGCCACACCAGAGGGCTCTTCAGCTCCCAGTAGCTCCATAGCCCCAGAAGGTATTGCAGTTGCCGCTCACAGAAATGTGTGAGATGGGCTGGGTGTGGTGGCTCACACCTGTAATCCCAGCACTTCAGGAGCTGAGGCAGGTGGATCACTTGAGGTCAGGAGTTCGAGACCAGCCTGGCCAATATGGTGAAACCCCGTCTCTACTAAAAAATACAAAAATTAGCCGGGCATGGTGGGGGTGCGCCTGTAGACCCAGCTATGCGGGAGGCTGAGACAGGAGAATTGCTTGAACCCCGGAGGCAGAGATTGCAGATTGCGCCACTGCACTCCAGCCTGGGTGACAGAGAGAGACTCTGTTTCAAAAAAAAAAAAAAAAAAGAAATGTGTGATATGGTCCTGATAGGAAGATGGGATGCTCTGTTATAAATGTGCTGACATGGACATCTTTTAATTAACTTTTAATTTATCAATCTTTTATTTTGCATAATTGTGCAGATGTTAGCACAGTCAGAATGAGTATTCACTTTAGCCAAAAGCTAACTTGCAAATACCCAACCAGATGACCCCACTTGTATTACAGGTTTGAAAAAAAAAAAAAAAAAAACTTCTAACACCAAAAAAAGATAAACAGCTGGTATTTTCCTTTAATGTGAATTTCTAATAAATAGTTACCCATGTGCTGATGCATGATGTAATCCCAAATATCCTATGGCCAATCAGTAAACATATAGCAATCATTTTCAACATAGCTATAAATTAACAATAATTAACTTTATTGAAATATTTTCAAGATAAATAGAATAAAGCTTCATAAGCCACTATCCTGGGTATGACACTTAAGAAGCCAAGAACACAAGAGGAGCTTGAGCCAAAACGTTCTCCCTCTCTAGTCCATTTAACTTCTCATAACTAGTAGGAGCTCAGGGAGGGGTATTTATGCCCTCCCCTTGCTCTATCTCTGGGCACTGTGACTACCAGAAACCCATATGTGGCTTTGTTCTGAAACCCAGAGACACCTCTTCCACAGTACAATGCTGCTAGAGGGAAGAGTCGTCAGCCTTTGGTTGAAGCTCAGCTGCTTAAGGCACCCCTTCCCTACCCATGTACCTTGCCTCAGGCTTTCTCCCTGCTCCTGCCCCTAGAAGACTGGAGTGTCTGCTTCTCTGCCTCTCTTGTCTCAGTCAAGTCCACAGTCTTTCTCCTTCCTCTCTCCCTGACAGGCAGCATGGAGGACTCCCCAGAGGAGGTGAGCCTCAGTGGACCCTGCTAGGGTGAGGCTGTGTCTTCTTCAGCTGGGGACCAGGTCCTTCAACCAACCAAGTTACCTGATCTAGGGCATTCTCTGTTTCCTTTCTGTTCTAGCAAGACATGTCTAGTTAGAGCTGCATATTTTTTCCCTTGACCTCTTTTCTGAGAAGTATGAAGTGTGTGTGTGTGTGTGTGTGTGTGTGTGTGTGTGTGTGTGTGTGTGTGCGTGCGTGTGTGTATTTTAGAGCAATGTCTAGTCCTGTTTCTCAATATGTATTTATACTATGTTCAACTATATGTTCAATTATTCATTTTATAATTAATTTTTCCTCATTGTGAGACACAATCTTTCATTTACAAAATTATTCTTGTATTATTTATTCATTCAAACAGATAATTATTCCCGCCAATGCTGTGATAGTGATAAATACGGCATTTCTTAAAGAACTTAAATTCTATTGGGGTAGACAAATATTGAACAACCAATAACATAAGTACTGAATTACAGTTTTGTTAAGTGCTAAAAAGGAGGAAAATAGATTGTTAAGAGAGAATATGACAAGGCCTGACTACATCCCGAGAGAAAGACTTCTTTGAAAAAGCGTGATTGAGCAGAACTCTGAGGGTAAGTAGAAAATAACTGGGCAGGTCGGGTGCAGTGGCTCACAACTGTAATCACAGCACTTTGGGAGGATAACTCGAGGCCAGGAGTTCAATACCAGCCTGGGCAACATAACAAGATCCTATCTTTAAAAAAAAAAAAGCAAGGTATGATGACATGCACCTGTAGTCCTAGCTACTCGAGAGGCTGAGTGGGGAGGATCACTTGATCCCAGAAGTTAAAGGCTGCAGTGAGCTATAATTGCACCACTGCACTCCAGCATAGATAACAGAATGAGAACCTGTCTCAAAAAAATTATTTTTAAAAGGAAAATAACTAGGCAAAGAAGGTGTGTGGAATGGGAGAAAGTGCCATAGTAGAGAGCATTCCAGGAAGCTGAAAAAACATGTGCAAAAGCCCTGGGGAAGGGAAAAGTCTACTGGCTCACACCTGTAATCCCAACACTTCAGGAGGTCAAGGTGGGAGAATCACTTGAACCCAGGAGTTTGAGACAAGCCTGGGCAATACAGGGAGACCTCATTTCTTAAAAAAAAAAAAATTAAGTATTCAGGTGTGGTGGTACACACCTGTGGTCCCAGCTACTCAGGAGGCTGAGGCAGGAGGATCACTTAAGCCTGGAAGGTCAAGGCTGCAGTGAGCCTTGATGAGTCCATTGCACTCCAGCTTGGGTGACAGAGCAAGACCTGTCTTAAAACAAAAAGGACAATGCCCAACAGAAAGCTAGTGAGCAGGCAGGAGCCATATCATGAGGAGTTTTCTCGGCCATGTTAAAGGCTTTGGTTTTTACCTTATGAGCTATGAGGAAGTATTCAGAGATGTTTAAGCAAAAAAGTTACATGAAATGTTTTTTAAAAGATTATTCTAACTGCTGTGTGGGAAAGATATTAAAGAGAGTAGAGGTAAGAAGTTATTTCATTAGCCTTTTACAAAAATTTTTATTCAGAGACACGGTCTTACTACATTGTCCAAGCTGAAGTGCAGTGACTATTCATAGACACAGTCATAGCTCACCGCAGCCTTGAGCTCCCAGGCTCAAGCAATCCTCCCATCCCACTTCAGCCTCCCAAGTAGCTGGGACTATAGGCACCCATCTCCCCATTTGGCTATTTCATTCATCTTAATGAGAGATGATAGTGGATTGGCCTAGCTTGTGACAGTGGAGATGGAAAAACCTGGGAAGTTTTGATATATATTTAGGAGCTAGAATTGCCAAACAACTAAGTCCTAAACAGTCAAACAATTAGATATGAATTTAAGTTTTTCAAAAAATAGGAAAAACAACTAAGTAAGAATTATGGAATTCCCTATTTACTGCCCTATTTTAGAAAGGGTGACAGAGAAATATTCTTTGAGATAATGACATTTATGTGGGACTAAGGTGTGTCATGGCAGGTCAAATTCATGCCTAAAACCTAAACCAAAAATTCTAAGTTATTGGAGATACACAGACACACACACACACACACACACACACACACACACACACATATTATATATTTTATATGAAACATAAGTTTATGGATCACACATTCATTTCACATATATTTATATAAAATTTGAATACATGTTCATATAATATTTGTGAATATATGGGTATTCAAATTATGTCCTTAAGAACAATGAAGAACTGTGAAATGTTCAGGTCATATTTCTGTTTAATTTTTTTACACAGATTGGTTAATTATTAGCCTGGTTTATTTGCTTGAAAAATAAATTGAAATAGAGAATGTGTTTGTATTATGTAATTTAAATTTTACCTACAGATATAATGCTACTTTTCTGTTTGTCTTCATTCTTGAGAGAAGAGGGACTCATCACAATGGAAACTATTGGTTTTAGGTGAAGCCAAACACAGAACACAGCAGCTGGACATAAAAATCTTTAGTTGTCTTAATTTTCTTCAACCTTCTGGAATCAGATTAATTTCTGGCTCTCAAGAAGGTCTAAATAACAAAAGATGAGTTGTGGCCATCTGGTACTTTTGGGGAGGTGCTATTGGATTATGAAGAAAAATCAAGGGCTAGGAGTTAAGAAATATGAATTCTAACTCCAGTTCTATACCTGGCCTCTTGGATTGCCTTGAGTTGATGTCTTAGACCATTTTTGCTACAATAACAGTACATTTGAGACTAGGTAACTTATAAGGAATAGAAATGCATTGGCTCATGGTTGTAAAGCCTGGGAAGTCCAAGATCAAGGAGGTGGTGCTTTGTGAGGGCCTTCTTCCTGCACCATCCTATGGCAGAAGGTCAAAGAAAGGGGGAGAGAGAGACAAAATGGGATCAAACTCATCCTTTTATAAGAAACCCACTCCTGAAATAACAGCATTCATTCATTCATGAAGACACAGCCTTCGTGGCCTAATTGCCTCTTAAAGTTCCCACCTGTTAGTATTGTTACAATGGCAATTAATTTCAACATGAGTTGAGAAGGGGACAAACATTCAAACCATAGCAGGTGATTACTTGGCCTCTCTGTGCTTCAGCTTTTCACTATGGAATTTGGACTAGATTAAGTCTTGGGTCCCTGTAATACTCATTCTATGATTCAAAGAGGAAGTATGAAGCCTCCTCCCCAACATTTCACATACACAGTTCTTTAATCATTCACTAATAATGTTAACAAATGAGAACTTACTATGTGTCCAGCATTATTGCAGGCATGAGGCACACAGTGGTGAAGAAAAACAGACAAAAAAACCTCATAGATTTTATATTCTAGTGTCTATAGAGGCTGTATACAAAACCTGGGTCATTAATAATAGTATCTTTAATAAACAGTTAAAAGAAGATCTTTGTTTATTTAACATTTAATAGGCCAGGAACAGTGGCTCAGCCTGTAATCCTAGCACTTTGGGAGGCCAAAGCAGGCGGATGACCTGAGCTCAGGAATTTGAGACCAACCTGGGTAACACGGTGAAACCCCGTCTGCACTAAAATACAAAATAAATTAGCCAGGCGTGGCAGCATGCACCTGTAGTCCCAGCTACTCGGGAGGCTGAGGCAGGAGAATCGCTTAAACCTGGGAGGTGGAGGTTGCCGTGAGCTGAGATCGTGCCACTGGACTCCAGCCTTGGCGACAGAGCAAGACTCCGTCTCTACACACACACACACACACACACACACACAATTTAATAAAGGAAAGTTTGTTCTTTCAATACTTATCCCAGGCACCACATCCTACTTCCAGGAAATCTTTCCTCTGAAAATTTCTGTGTGTTATAGGATTTTGGGCTATACTATTTATTCATAAATTATATGTATATTTATATATTAACAGATATGAACAAATTATTCCTTTTGAAGCTGTATGTTGGTGTGGGTCATCTCTATCACAGACTACAAAATCATGGATTAAGTGACTACATACCTTCAGCACCCTTATCACAGTGCTGAGCCACAGTAGATGCTCAATTCATACTTGCCCAATGGATATATCTGAACTGTCGGAATATGTTGTATCTGAAAATCCAAGGCCTTACTGACTTGCATAGGAAGAGCCTTCTGAGCAAGATTATGTCTATAACTAATCTGATTCCTGGGCTTTTGCCAGGTTTCCTTTGCTCTACCTGCCCTTTCCTGCCCCTACATTTTTCTCATATCCAAGGCTCAGTCTTGCTCAAGTCCTGCTTCTATAGCTATCTGCTGTCCGTGACAGGCTGCAGATCCGTTCTCAGCAGTGGATCCTCTAGCACGTGGGCTTCCAAAGTGGTGTGTACACATCACAGGGAATACCCTAGAAAGTCTACTGAGGTTCAAGAAGAAAATATTAGACTATATACATCTGCTAATATATATTTCTGCACAGATATATATACACATATTTGCATATATACACACAAATATATATACGAACACATACATAGGTATACATGCATGCATGTATGTATGTATACACATACATAAATACACATATGCATACACATAGCTGCACATACTTATATACATGCATGTATATGCACACACATATATACATATAAAAACATACATACACACATATACACTTACATGCATACACATACATGTATAATATATACACACATGCATACATATACATGTACAGTCATGTACCACATAACACCATTTCAGTCAACAATTAACTACACATATGATGGTGGTCCCATAAAATTACAATACCATATTTTTAACACACCTTTCTATGTTTAGACATGTTTAGATACACAAATGTTTACCATGTGTTACAACTACCTACAATATCCAGTACAGTAATATGCTGTACAGGTTTGTAGCCTAGGAGCAATGGGCTTGTATTAGTCCATTTTCACACTGCTGATAAAAACATACCTGAGACTGGTGAAAAAAAAAGAGGTTTAACTGGACTTATAGTTCCACATGGCTGGGGAAGCCTCAGAATCATGGCGGGAGGTGAAAGGCACTGCTTACATGGCAGCAGCAAGAGAAAATGAGGAAGATGCAAGAGTGGAAACCCCTGATAAAACCATCAGATCTCGTGAAACTTATTTACTACCACAAGAACAGTATAGGGAAAACCACCCCCATGATTCAAATTATCTCCTACTGGGTCCCTCTCACAACACATAGGAATTATGGGAATACACTTCAAGATGAGATTTGGGTGGGAACACAGAGCCAAACCATATCATCCCACCCCTGGCCCCTCCAAATCTCATGTCCTCACATTTCAAAACCAATCATGTCTTCCTAACAGTCCTTCAAAGTCTTAACTCATTTCAGTATTAATCCAAAAGTTCACAGTCCAAAGTCTCATCTGAGACAAGGCAAGTCCCTTCCACCTATGAGCCTGTAAAATCAGAAGCAAGCTAGTTACTTCCTAAATACACTGGGGGTACAGGTATTGGGTAAATACAGCCATTCCAAACGGAAGAAATTGGCCAAAACAAAGAGGTTACAGGGCCCATGCAAGTCTGAAATCCAGCAGGGCAGTCAAATTTTAAAGCTCCAATGTGATCTCCTTTGACTCCACATCTCACATCCAGGTGACACTGATGCAAGAAGTGGGTTCCCATGGTCTTCGGCAGCTCCACCCCTGTGGTTTTGCAGACTACAGTCTCTCTCCCAGCTGCTTTCACAGGCTGGCATTGAACGTCTGTGGCTTTTCCAGGCTCATAGTGCAAGCTGTAGGTGGATCTACAATTCTGGGGTCTGGAGGATGGTGGCCCTCATCTCACAGCTCCACTGGGCAGTGCCCCAGTAGGGACTCTGTGTGGGGTCTCCAACCCTGCATCTCGCTTCTGCACTGCCCTAGCAGAGATTCTCTATGAGAATCTATGAGATTCCCACCCCTGCAGCAAACTTCTGCCTGGACATCCAGGTGTTTCCATACATCTTCTGAAATCTATGCAGAGGTTCCCAAACTCCAATTCTTGATTTACGTGCACCCACAGGCTCAACACCACATGGAAGCCCCCAAGGCTTGGGGTTTGAATCCTCCGAAGCCATGGCCCAAGCTCTATGTTGGCCCCTTTTAGCCACAGCTGGAGTGGCTGGGACACAGGGCACCAAGTCCCTATGCTGCACACAGCACGGGGACCCTGGGCCCTGCCCATGAAACCATTTTTCTTCCTAGACCTCTGGGTCTGTGATGGGAGAGGCTGTCACAGAGGTCTCTAACATGCCCTGGAGATATTTTCCCCATTGTCTTCGGTAATAACATTCAGCTCCTCATTACTTATGCAAATATCTGCAGCAGTTTGAATTTCTCCTCAGAAAATAAGATGTTCTTTTCTTTCGCATTGTCAGCCTGCAAATTTTCCCAATTTTTATGCTCTGCTTCCCTTTTAAAACTGAAGCCTTTAACAGTACCCATGTCACCTCTTGAATGCTTTGCTGCTTAGAAATTTCTCCCACCAGATACCCTAAATCATCTCTCGCAAATTCAAGGTTCCACAAATCTCTAGGACAGGGGTAAAATGCCACCAACCTCTTTGCTAAAACATAACAAGAGCCACCTTTGCTCCCATTCCCAACAAGTTCTTCTTCTCTATCTCAGATCACCTCAGCCTAGATTTCATTGTCCATATCATTATCAATATTTTTATCAAAGCCATTCAACAAGTCTCTAGGAAGTTCCAAACTTTCCCATATTTTCCTGTCTTCTTCTGAGCCCTCCAAACTCTTCCACCCTCTGCCCGTAATCCAGTTTTAAAGTCGCTTCCACATTTTCAGGTATCTTTTCAGCAACACCCTCTTCCCGGTACCAATTTACTGTATTAGTTTTCACATTGCTGATAAAAACATACCTGAGACTTGGAAGAAAAAGAGGTTTAATTGGACTTACAGTTCCATATGGCTGGGGAGGCCTCAGAATCATGGCGGGAGGCAAAAGGCACTTCGTACATGGTGGCAGCAAGAGAAAATGAGGAAGATGCAAAAGCAGAAACCCCTGATAAAACCATCAGATCTCATGAGACTTATTCACTACCATGAGAACAGTATGGGCAAAACTGCTCCCATGATTCAAATTTTCTCCCACAAGGTCCCTCCCACCACACGTGGGAATTATGAGAGTACAATTCAAGATGAGATTTGGGTGGGGACACAGAGCCAAATCATATCAGGGCTATACCAAATAGCCTAGGTGTATGGTAGGTTTACTAGGTGTATCATCTAAGCTTGTGTAAGTACACTCCATGATGTTCACATAATGACAAAATTACCTAATCATTTCTCAAAACGTATAGCCATCATTAAAAAAGGCATGTCTGTATATATACACACACTAATATACATGTATACATATATATGTCCATATGTATATATACATACACATATATATTTACTTGTTACCAATAAAAGAAAAAGAAAAATGTACTACCCTTTTATGTGTGGATTGACATCAGCTCCCCCACTTGGCATGCATGTCTCATGATCTCTTGGTGTACACTGTACCCAGGTCACCTGAGACGAAGTGGTGGAGAGGAGCTCTCACAGCAAAGAGGTGGGGTCACTGAGGGGTCAGTGAGGCAGAGTTATAGATTACATAATCTGGTTTTAACTAATTTGCCCTCAAAAAATAGAAAAGTAACTTTAAAAGATTTTTACAAAAAAAAAACCACTGCAGCATTAAATATATATTAAATATAATGCCAATAATATCAAATGTAGTCAACACTTGATCAATATGGATTTGAACCACATGGAACCATGTACAGGTGGATTTTCTTCCACTCTTGCCACTCTGG
Source organism: Gorilla gorilla gorilla (assembly GCF_029281585.2). NCBI lineage: Eukaryota > Metazoa > Chordata > Mammalia > Primates > Hominidae > Gorilla > Gorilla gorilla. The sequence goes on from NC_073233.2 coordinate 18,256,127, forward strand.
AAACAGCAAGATCAACCCAACCTCTTCTCTTCCTTGGCCTACTCAAGGTGAAGATGAAGAGGATGAACACCTTAATAATGATCCATTTCCACTTAGCGAACTGTGAATATATTTTCTCTTTGTTATCATTTTCTTAATAACATTTTCTTTTCTATAGCTCTAGTAATAAAGTAATATAGTATGCATGCAGTATATAATACATTTAACATATATAATATGTGTTAATCAACTGTTTATTTATCTGGAAGGCTTCAGTCAACAGTAGGCTATTAGCAGTCAAGTTTTGGGGGACTCAAAAGTTATACCCAAATTTTTGACTGGGGAGGGGAAGGGGGAGCTAAACTCTACCTTGTTCAAGGATCAATTATATTTATGTGGCATTTAGTACAAGCCAGACACTGGCCTAAGTGTTTCATCTCTATTAACTTAGTTAATCCATGCAAAAACCCTGTGAGGAAAGTACTGTTTTAATTCCCATTTTAAACATGAGGAAACTGGGGTGTAGATAGCTTAATGATGTTGCTAGTCAATGGCACGGCTGCAATGCAACCCAGGCAATTTCTCTCTGGGGTCAGTGGCCTTAACCACAACATGATGCTGCTTGTAAACACAAGGAGATGAGAAAATGGCAGAGTGAACATTCCTCTTCCTCTTGGTACAATACCTCAGCGGCCATCTTAGGAAGCTAAAGCCGTGACAGTGTTGTCAAGTCTGACAAGTGTGTCAGTAAAACAAAGCGTTGTGAAATGATCAAGAAGATATTGAAATATGGATTTGCAATCACTATCTTTATTTATTTATTTATTGAGACAGGTTCTTGCTCTGTCACTCAGGCTGGAGTGCAGTGGTGCTCACTGTAGCCTGGACGCCCCGAGTTCAAGCCACCCTCCAACCTCAGCCTCTCAAGTAGTTTGTACTATAGGCACATGCCACCATGCCCAGCTATTTATTTTTATTTTATGTTTTCGTAGAGACAGAAGTCTTCCTCTGTTGCCCAGGCTGATCTCCAACACCTGAGCTAGAGCAAGCCTCCCACCTCAGCCTCCCAAAGTGCTGGGATTACAGGTGGGAGCCTGGCCACCCCTGTCTTTAATGATGAACTTTGCTCTAAGTTGTTAAGTCTCAGGACATTAGCCAATAATAGCAAGACATGTATTGAGTTTATAAATAAATTAATCAATATATATTAGTGATTTATGAAATAAACATCTGGTCAAAAATAATTGGAGAACACTGCCCCCAAAATTAACAGCTAAACAACTTTCTGTGGTAGTCCAGAAGCTTACACTTCAAAATGCTTATTGCAGTTACTTTCTGGAAAATGAGATTGTGTGTTGAAAACAGTTTTAAGATTCAAATTCCACTTATTACATGTAGACTTAAATAATACTGAATTTTCCCAAACGACTATAAAACATTTTATAAAGACAAAATTTATTTCTAATAGATTTCTCTACTAATAACCAAAAAATGTGTAAGTTCTCAGCATTTGTAATTCTCTTCTCCAGGATTCCCGCGTTGCTTTTGCCTGCCAGGAATGTCTTCTCACTTGTGTGTCTATTGGGACGATCAGCACTCAGTTTAGTCTTGGCCATTACATGAGGCATACGACCCATACTGGGCCAATCATAGGTAAAGGGGACCTTTTTTTCTCTCTCTAAAACATTTGACCAATCATCTTGAGGTTCAATTGTCATGTTCACACATAATCCATTTCTCTACACTCAGGTTTATATGTGCACATCTATTATTCTATCTTTCCATCATGCTTGTTTGTTTTAGTTATAGCTAGGGCTTCTGTGTGTGATTGTTCAAGCTGTGCAATGCACGCAGATGCCTGGCTAAGGGTGAGTGAAGGTTCAAGTCTAGCCCAAGCTGTGCTCATCCAGCTGTGAGTTCCGGAGTGCCTTCCCCAATTTTCATGTTGGCTAGCGCTGTTCTAACTAAATTGTGAGCTTCCTGAGAGTAGAGAACATTCTTAGTCATTTGTTTGACATAGTTCCTGGCAACACACCTTGTCAGAAAACTCTTAATAAATATCTGTTGAATTGAATTTCAGAGTACATTTTCCGACATAAATTCTGACATGCTCCATCATTTTTAATCTCCTTTATTCAATTATGCAGGCAATAAGTCACCAAACTGACTTTATGCTCTCTTAAGCATCTATCACAATGTCAAACACCTTAGAGATATTTAATGGAGATTAATGTATTATGATAAATGACTATTGCTCATTTTCTGTTCTTTCCATCACATTTTCTGATCTATTTTTATGGTCCACCTTCTAAATTTTATTTACTATATTTTATCTTCCAAAGAATCTTGTATGATTGTAGTGCTCACACACATAATAAATTTTAAAGTTTTTGTGGTTAAATCAAATGAGACTTTGAGTCTGGCTAGGAATTTATGATTCCTCATAAGCAACAGTGCCATGTATACGACAAGAATCCAATCTAAGTGTTGATTATGGGCAACAATGGTGATGATAATTGGGTTTAAAAGCCTATGCGGCCGGGCGCGGTGGCTCACGCCTGTAATCCCAGCACTTTGGGAGGCCGAGGTGGGTGGATCACGAGGTCAGGAGATCAAGACCATCCTGGCTAACACGGTGAAACCCCGTCTCTACTAAAAACACAAAAAATTAGCTGGGCGTGGTGGCGGGCGCCTGTAATCCCAGCTACTGGGAGGCTGAGGCAGGAGAATGGCGTGAACCCAGGAGGCGGAGCTTGCAGTGAGCCGAGATCGTGCCACTGCACTCCAGCCTGGGCGACAGAGCGAGACTCCGTCTCAAAAAAAAAAAAAAAAAAAAAAAAAAAAAAAAGCCTATGCTCTGCCAACACATCAGAAAATTAGATAACATTTCTGAAATATTTTTAAATAAAAGATGACCTAATTATCTGTACCGGTAGAAAATTTTATCAACAGTTAGCATCTAAGTATCATTTTCAATTTTTTCTACCAGAGGACTCATGTAAAAAGATAAGATGATACTCCTTTACTTGCATGTTTTGGTCCATGAAAGATGTTGACAAGTTTAGGTGGTATTATGCAAAAACACTACGCGCTCTATCAGATGAAGACAGAGGAAGAAGAAAGGGATAGCAACTGCTAATTACCTTCTTAAAGAAAATGTTCAGCCGGGCGCAGTGGCTCATGCCTGTAATCCCAGCACTTCGGGAGGCCAAGGCGGGTGGATCACCTGAGGTTGGGAGTTCAAGACTAGTCTGACCAACATGGAGAAACCCCGTCTCTACCAAAAATACAAAATTAGCTGGGTGTGGTGGTGCATGCCTGTAATCCCAGCTACTAGGGAGGCTGAGGCAGGAGAATCGCCTGAACCCGGGAGGCGGAGGTTGCAGTGAGCTGAGATCACGCCATTGCCCTCCAGCCTGGACAACAAGAGCAAAACTCTGTCTCAAAAAAAAAAAAAAAAGAAAGAAAATGTTCACTTTTAGGGAAGGAGATTGTTAGTCTTCCAGAAAAGAAACTATAAGAATTAAACAATTAAATCTCTTAAAAAATGATGAGTAAGTGGGATCATTTAGTCTAGTGAAAATCACCAAACAATTAGATGAGTAGAAACATTTAAAATTTAAAGAATCAAGCTACAGAGCCCATTGGCTAAAATGTTTAAAGAAAGATCTAGAGATTTCAGATCGTCCAACTCTGCTAAAGAGTGAAAATGATTAGCCATTACTTTCTTCCACTGTAGGTAGATTGCAGTTACCACATAACCAACCAGAAGGTTTAAAGATTGTATCTGTAGCAGCAACTGAGGCTTCACCTATGATGAAAGACTTTGGAGTCAGACTGCTTAGGTTTAAATCCCAGTTCCATTATTTATCTATTTGCCTTATGACTTTGGAAGTTACTTAACTTCTCTATTCCTGTTTCCTTGTCTGTAAAATTAGGATAATAAGCGTTCCCAAATCATAAAGTTGTTATGGGGAGTAATAAGATAGTGTGTGTAAAATACTCCATACAGAGCCTGGACCATAGTTAAGAGTAAGTACTCTACAAAAACTTGTGTTTGTCATTAGAGATATAATAAAAAGTTATGAACCAAAGTGGCCAGTAAAAAAAATGAAAGTTTTTATATACTGAGCATCTATAATGTGTCAGTCATTATGTTAACCAGTTTTCATACATTATTTCTTTTAATTTGTTGTCTTCAAATTATTTTAAAAGAATTAAAAGAACACAGTATGATTTAATGTGAAAATGAAAAAGAGAAGATTCCAGCTGGGCACAGTGACTCACGCCTGTAATCCCAGCACTTTGGGAGGCCTAGGCAGTTGAATCACTTGAGGTCAGGAGTTCGAGACCAGCCTGGCCAACATGGTGAAACCCCATCTCTACTAAAAATACAAAACTTAGCCAGGCGTGGTGGCATGTGCCTGTAATCCCAGCTACTCGGGAGGCTGCGGCAGGAGAATCACTTAAACCTGGGAGGTGGAGGTTGCAGTGGGCCGAGATCACACCACTGCACTCCGGCCTGGGTGATAGAGTGAGACTCTGTCTCAAAACAAAAAACAAAAAAAAACAAAAGAAAGAAAAAGAGAAGATTCCAACTAACTCCTTACTTCCACCGACATTGAGAACTTCCATTCCAGTGACTTAGAGATAATTACTACAAACTTTTCTGAGGAGAGGAGGAAGGGGGAGGAGCATATTCTTCTAGAGATTTCTATGCTTATACTGGTGTACATATTTATAACACCATCTTTCAGTACACAAATGCCATACATACTATCCTGCAAGTTTCTTTTTCTTATTTATTATATCTTGATCTTCTATCTCACCTTTTTTAAAATAAACTTTTCATTTTTGCATAATTTTGGATTTACAGTAGAGTTGCATATTAACATTTTACATAATCAAGGTGTGTCCGGAGTTGGTTCCTTCTGGTGAATTCTTGGTCTCGCTGACTTCACAAATGAAGCCATGGACCTTCACGGTGACTGTTACAGTTTTTAAAGGTGGCACAGTCCCAAACAGTGAGCAGCAGCAAGATTTAATGTGAAGAACGAAAGAACACAGCTTCCACAGTATGGAAGGTGACTCACGGCTTGCTGCTTCCGGCTGGGGTGGCCAGCTTTTATTCCCTTATTTGTCCTCGCCCACGTCCTGCTGATTGGTTCATTTTACAGAGTGCTGATTGGTCCATTTTACAGAGTGCTGATTGGTGCATTTACAATCCTTTAGCTAGACACAGAGCACTGATTGGTGCGTTTACAATCCTCTAGCTAGACAGAAAAGTTCTCCAAGTCCCCACTCGACCCAGGAAGTCCAGCTGGCTTCACCTCTCAAAGGTACTTTTGTCAAAAATAAGAAATTAACATTGGTACATTAATATTAACCAAAGTCTGACTTTGAATTTCACTAGTGTTTTCACTAATGTTCTTTTTTGTTCCAGGATCCAGTCTAAGACATCATGTTGCATTTAGTCCATAACAGTTTTTATTTTTCTACCTCATTCTATTTGAATAACTGCATAGTATTATACAGTATGAGTATACCACAATTTACATGATCCTACTGACAAATATTTATATTATTTCTAGTTTTGCATTATTACAAACAATGCTATAATGAACATCAATACACATATGTCTTTGTACACTTGTACTGTAGGATAATCTTAGACTTGTTGGGTCAAAGAATAGGCACATTTGAAATTTTTTATATACATTGACATATTGCCTTCAAAATGTTTTTAATAACTCATATTCCACCAAATTCAAACAAGAGTTTTTATTTCCCCATAAATTTTGCTAATCTAAGAGTGAAATGTCATTTCATTGTTTTCATTTGCAGTTATTTAATTATGAGTACATTTGAGTATCTTTGCAGATATTTATTGGCAGTTTATATTTCATTTTTAATGAGGTGCTAACTTACCTTCTAAGCATGCTTCTCTTGGGTTGTTCATCTTTTCCTTATTGATTTATAAGCAGTCTTTTAAACTGAAAAAATTAGCCATTTGGCATATTTGTTGTGAATATTTTTCCAGATGATATTTTGTCTTTTGACTTTATATTAATCTTTGCTATATATGAGTTAAATTTTTTAATTACCATCTTTCCCTTTACACTTCTGGCTTTTATTTTGTTTCAAATCAATATTATTATAAAATATTCACCTTTGTATACATTATTTCTAATTCTCACAACGCTATCAAGTAATTATTACAACTCAGTCTTCACATTCTCAAGGAATACTGAGATCTCTTCAAATGACAAATTTATAAATATTACTCTATTTCAAAGACATTATGAAATCATTTCAGAAAGTTTAACACTGTGACTCCAACTTTATTTTGCTAGATTCCTTCCTATTCTTGCACCTTAAAATTTAGGCACTTGCAGACCCCGAAGAAAGTTGAGTGAATTGTGGTCAATTTATCTTTGGTTGCCTTAGGCGCTGATATTTGCGTCTCCTCCTTCAATATGTTTACCAAGGTATTTTCTGTTGACGTGAGCCTCTTTTTAATACTGTTGAATGCACTGACCTATTAATCTTTTCTTTATGAATTTCTTCAGCTTAGAAAGAGGCAAGCAAGCACTTCTGTGGCAATGATTTTTATCTTTATAAAATGTCAATAGAAAAATGCTACTTTAGGTCACAGAACCAATCTTTTTTTTGAGGTCACAGTGGGTTAAGAGCCCCACAAATGTCCTCACTCGCTTACCTCATGAAAATATTTATACAAATGTTCCTAGGTTTCTCCCAGATTACATTTTCCTGAGCATCATTTTTTCTATTCTCATCTTCACACAAAAAGTTAGTCATCTTTTCAATATTCAGTGGTTTTTAACTTAATTGATGAGCTTTTTTTCCTTAGTGGATGTGCTCATTTAAATAGTTTCCCAAATTACTTTTTCTTGTTTCCTTATTGATGGTGTCTTTTCCATCATAAATATAAGCCATTGACTAATTTTACATCCCACTCTTTAACTTAGACAGAAGGCCTATTTTGTGGCTAAGATCCATCACTTTAATAATTTCTTCAATCTCATTACTAATAATTGAGTTTCTTTTCAGAGCCATTTTCCACAAAGAAAATTCATGGAAGAACTACATAAGTGGAGAAGAGTAGGCAGAAATGAGACTACGTCAAAGTGTAGTTGCCGTATGATTAACAAGACTTACTCACTAGCTAAGTGACTAGTTTATTTATTCAACATGAATTTAAAAGCACCTACTATATGCCAGGTACTGTGAGGGCTGTGCATTCCCTCATGAAACTCAGTCTATTGCTAGGATAATTATAGCCAGCATATATTGATTGCTTAGTATTTGTCAGGTAGTGTATGTTGAGTGCTTTAAACAGTTTATATGCATTTCCTCACTTGTAAGATGGGGATATTAGAAGTACTTATGCATAAAGTTGTTGAGAGAACTGAATAAAAAATATGTGCAAAGGGGCTGGGCGCAGTGGTTCACACCTGTAATCCCAGCACTTTGGGAGGCCAAGGCAGGCAGATCACGAGATCAGGAGCTCAAGACCAGCCTGATCAACATGGTAAAACCCTGTCTCTACTAAAAATACAAAAATTAGCCGGACATGGTGGCGCATGCCTGTAATCCCAGCTACTCAGGAGGCTGAGGCAGGAGAATCGCTTGAACCCGGGAGGCGGAGGTTGCAGTGAGCCGAAATTGTGCCACTGCACTACAGCCTGGCCAAAAGCAGACTGTCTCAGACAAAAAAAAAAAAAAAAAAAAAAAAAAAGGCAAAGGATCTAGAGCAGGGCTCAATCTATATATTCAACCAATTTTTTTTTTTTTTTTTTTTGAGACAGGGTCTCTCTCGTCACCCAGGCTGGAGTCCAGTTGTGTGATCTCGGCTCACTTCAGCCTCGACCTCCCAGGCTCAAGGGATCCTCCCACCTCAGCTTCCTGTGTAGCTGAGACTACAGGGGTGCACCACACCCAGCTAATTTTTTATTTTTTTGTAGAGATGGGGTCTCCCGATGTGGCCTAGGCTTGTCTTGAACTCCTGGGCTCAAGTGATCCTCTTGCAGCAGCTTCCCAAAGTGCTGGGATTACAGGCGTTAGCCACTATGCCTGTCTATTCAACCAATCTCTCTTTTTTTTTTTTTTCTGAGACAGAGTTTCGCTCTTTTGCCCAGGCTAGAGTGCAATGGTGCAGTCTCAGCACACTGCAGCTCACTCAGCCCCGCCCCAGGATCAAATGATTTTCCTATTTCAGCCTCCTGAGTAGCTGGTATTATAGGCGCCCGCAACCATGTCTGGCTAATTTTTTTTTTTTTAGTAGAGATGGGGCTTCACAATGTTGGCCAGGCTGGTCTTGAACTCCTGACCTCAGGTGATCCACCTGCCTTGGCCCCCTAAAGTGCTAGGATTACAGGCGTGAGCCACCGCACCCGGCCTCAACCAATCTTAACTGCTGTAGTTTTGTGATTATTATTACTTTCTTTACTAGTTACTATAACAACCTTGTGAAGAGAGGCTGTTATCATCCCCATTTTACAGATAAGAAAACTGAAGCTTGGTGGATTTAAGAGATCTACCCAAGGCATGTCACACAGTTAATAATAATAGAGGTAGGATTCAAATTCAAATAATGTATTTTCAGCTTACTCTTTCAACCACTTAGCTCTTTGGTCTTCTGTACTCTGGCTAACGTATAAAGTTCAAATTTCCTTTCTATCACAATTATGCTACATGTCATGGACTTTTCCAGTCAACATGGCAAATGTTAAACTGATAAATGCCAAGGGTCTACTTTATTGCCCCCCTTTTATAGTTGAGAAAATGGAGGTTCAGACAGGTCTTATATGGAGGAAGTGGCAGAGTTTGGATTTCAAAACAGGTAAATCTGGCTCCAAAGCCACATTACACTGACTAAAGATTTTCTCTTTAACCTTATTAAAACATAGTCATGGTGAAATTTTCCTTTCATTTTTATAATACACATTTAACCTTCTATTTTCACTGGTTCTTAAATTGTATAATGTGACTTTGACTACATGCTTAGACTTGTGCAGTGAAGAGTCTTGAAATATAAAAGAAAGAAAATAAAATCTTAAGTATTGCCATGAACATTTAAAAATATACCTTTTATTTTGGAATAATTTTATGCTTTCAAGGAAGTTATAAAGATAGGACAAAGAGTCTGTATATACCTCCTCCACTTTCCCCCATTGCTTATATCTTGCATTACCACATTACACTTATAAAAACTAAGAAACTCTCAGCAATGAACAAGTGGAATTTGAAATATAAAACACATTACCATTTACATTAGAACCCCCCAAAATCATACTTACATATAAATCTAACCAAATATGCATGATATATATATATATATGGAAAGTGACAAAACTCTAATGAAAGATATTAAAGAACTAAATAAAGGAAGAGATATTCCATGTTCATGGATAGGAAGACTCAAAATTGTCAAGATGTCAGTTTTTCTCAACTTGATCTACAGATTCAGTGCAATCTCAATCACAATTCTGGCAAGTTATTTTGAGGATATTGACAAACTGATTCTGAAGTTCATATAGAGAGGCAAAAGACCCAGAACAGCCAACTCAATATTGAAGAAGAACAAAGTCAAAGGGCTGACTTCCAGACTTACTTTAAAGCTACAGTAGTCAAGACAGTGTGACATTGGTGAAAGAATAGACAAACAGATTAATGGAACATAATAGAGAGCCCAGAAATGGACCCACGTAAATATAGGCAACTAATCTTTGACAAAGGAGCAAAGGCAATATAATGGAGAAAAAAGTCTTTTCAACAAATGGTGCTGGAACAATTTTATGTTCACATGCAAAGAAACAAATCTAGCCACGGACCTTATACTGTTCACAAAAATGAACTCAAAATGGATCATAGACCTAAATGTAAACTTTAAAACTATAACACTCCTAGATGATAACAAAGGAGAAAACCTAGATGACTTTGCGTTTGGTGATAACTTTTCAGATACACCACCACAGACATGATCCATGAAATAAGTAATTGATAAGCTGGGCTTCGTTAAAATTAAAAATTTCTGCTGTGTGACAATGTCAAGAGAATGAGAAGACGAGGCACCGATAGGGAGAAAATGTTTGCAAATGACACATCTGATAAAGAACTGTTATCCAAAATATACCAAGAACTATTAAAAGTTAATAATAAGAAAATGAACAACCCAATTTAAAAAATGGGCAAAAGACCCGAACAGACACCTTACCAAAGAAGATAAGTATATGAAAAGATGTTCAACACCATATGTCATTAGGGAATTGCAAATTAAAACAAGGAGAGATACCACTATACATGTATTAGAATGGTCAAAATCAAAACTCTGATGATGTCAAATACTGGCAAAGATGTGGTGGAGTAACGGGAACTCTCATTCATGGATGGTGGGAATGAAAAATGGCACAACCACTTTGGAATGTTTAGTTTTGTAAAACTATGCAGTTTTTTTTTTTTTACAAAACTATGTAAAAAACAATGTAAAAAAAGTAAAAAAACTATGTAAAACATGCAGTTTTTTTGTTTGTTTGTTTGTTTTTTTACAAAACTAAAGATACCCTTATTGTGCAATCTATCAATCATGCTCTTTGGTACTTACCAAAATGAATTGAAAATTTACACATACACAAAAATGTGCATATAGATGGTTGTATTTACTTTATTGGTAATTGCCAAAACTTGGAAGCAACTAAGATGTCTTTCAGTAGGTGAATGGATAAATGAACTGTGGTACATCCAGATGATCGAATATTATTCAGTGCTAAAAGGAAATGAACTATCAAGCCATGAAAAAACATGGAGGAAACTTAAATGCATATTACTAGGCAAAAGAGCCAATTTGAAAAGCCCACATACCATGATTCCAACACTCTGGAAAAGGTAAACCTATGAAGACAGTAAAAAGATCAGTGAATGCCAGGAGTTAGGAGAGACAGAGGGATTAATAGGCAGAACACAGCAGATTTTGAGGGCAGTGAAACTATTCCGTATGATACTGCAATGGTGGATATATATCATTATATATTTATCAAAACACATGGAATGTACAACACCAAGAACGAACCCTAATGTAAACTATGGACTTTGGATGACAATGATATATCAATGTAGGTTCATCAGTTGTAACAAATGTACCACTGTGGTGGGAGCTGTCAATAGTGGAGAGGGTGTGTGTGTAGGGACAGTGGGTGTATGAGAACTCTCTGTGCTTTCAGCTCAATTTTGCTGTAAACCTAAAATTGCTCTAAAAAATAAAGTTTAATTACAATTTCTTCTCATTTACTATTTAAATATAGTCTTTGCTGTGAATAATAAAAACAAAGGCTGGGCACGGTGGCTTATGCCTGTAATCCCAGCACTTTGGGAGGTCGAGCGGGTGGATCACCTGAGGTCAGGAGTTCGAGACCAGCCTGGCCAACATGGTGAAACCCTGTCTTTACTAAAAATAAAAATCTGCTGGGCGTGGTGGTGTGCACCCGTAATCCCAGCTACTCAGGAGGCTGAGGCAGGAGAATCGCTTCAACCCAGGAGGCAGAGGTTGCAGTGAGCCAAGATCACACCACTGCACTCCAGCCTGGGCAACAAGAGCAAAACTCCATCTTAATAATAATAATAATAATAACAAAGTGTATTAAATTTTTTTAAAAACATTTTAAAAACTAAGAAATGAATATTAGTACATAAATATTAACCAAATACACATTTTATTTGAATTTTACCTTTTTTTTTTAACGGCTTCTTCCTGTTTCAGGATCCAATTCAGAGTGCCACATTGCATTTATTTGTCATATTTCCTCAGTTTCCTCTGGTCTATGACAGTGTCTCAGTTTTTCATTGTTTTTCATGACCTTAACAGTCTTGAGGAATACTGACCAGGCATCCTGTAGAATGTCCGCCAAACTGGGTTTGTGTGATTTTTTTTTCATACTTTGACTGGGGTTATACTATGAACATTTTCATTTGAAAAGGAAAAGGAAAATATTCCCAAAGAAATTATAAGAAAAATCATCAGCCTCTGACCTACACCAGTCTTGGCATTTGGTTTTTGTTTTTAATTCAACACCAATTTATTAATGACCTACTATGTGCCAGGCATTGTTCTAGACATTGAGGATGCATTATGGACAACCAGTTTAGATTGGATTGTCATAAAAGGCCTTTTCGAAGATTTAACATTTGAGAAGCCCAAATGACAAGACTGAACTAGATAAGAGAAAAGATCTAGGGGAAGAATATTTCAGGGAAAGGAAATAACTACTACAAAGGCTTTGGGGCAGAGACAAACTTTATGTGTTTAAAAAGCTCAATAAAGGCAAAGTGGCTGGGTCATTGGGCGTAACAGGAAGAGTGGCAGATGACTGGAGCAAGACAGACAGAGGTTTGATTACATTGGATCTCACAGGCTATAGCAAATAATATGAATTTTATTCTAAGAGGGATGAGATGTCTTTGGAAGATTTGGAAGGGATATGACATATTTTTGAAAGATCACTCTGGTTGCTCTATGGAATATGGATTGTTGAGGGATAAGATTAGAAACAGGAACCCAGCTAGGAGGTAACTGCAGTAGTCCAGGCAAAAGAATAAAGTAATTGGAGTGGGATGTGCAGTAGTGGATAGAAGGAAAAGTGGATGGATTTGAGATGTGTTTCAGAGGTGGAAGCAACAACCCATATGAAGGGATTGAATGTAAGATGAAGAGTGACAGGTTTTTGGTTTGATAAACTGAATTGATGACAGTGTAATTTATCAAGGTGGAGAAGAACTGATAGAGGATATGTTGCAGGAGGTAGGGGAGGCTTGGAAATCAAATGTTCTGTTCAGGTCAAGTTTAAATTTGGGATGTATTGAGCCATTAAAAAGGTAGATATATGAATTTACAGCCTATAGGAGAGGTGAGGACAGGAGACGTAACATTCACATATAAATAAACACATATCCATGTAATTTCAGTAATAATATATTAGGAAGAGTAGCCATATATTTGTATTTGTCCATTTATTCATTAATCAATTCATGAAACCACATACTTATTCCACAAATATTCATTGTATACTTACCATCTTATCAGGCTCTCCTGCAATAGTCAAGCCAGTGGCCTATAAAGAAAAGAGTGTGCAATCAGAAAAGGGGGATTGTAGGAAGAAAATGTTAGACTTTCTTTTTATATTTATTTTAATCTAAAAACGCAAAATTAAATCTTACTTATATTGAATATATGAACACCGGCATCTCACTACTCCTGAGTGAGAAGTGTGAGTTCTGCAATGTAGAGAATTCAGAGATTCCTTCATTTTCTTTTAGTATGTTGTGACTTATTCCAGTTTATGTGGGCTGGGTTAAGTAGATTTATCAATTACATTCTTATTTCATTATATCAACCTTTACTAAAATGAAAGTGACTAAAGAGGATTTCTGGAAAGACAACATGAGTATGAAATAATATTGCAAGCATAAGCAAAAAAGATGACAGAGATGACATTTTTACTTCTAGGGTGAGCACTACAGCACTGGCCAGCACTACAGAAGACACCTTACTAAGTCATGGGATGACATTTTGAAAATAAAAGTTTGGAAACATTTCCATCATGTGATTTTGATGCAAAAATGATATATGTGAGCCACCCAAGTCTGGGACTATGGTGAAGCAAATGGTTTTCAAGGTGAAAACCATTCACCTTGGGCACAAAATTTAAGGGGGGTTGCCAGAAATTCAATAATCAAGACAACTAATCTTAATACAATATTTTAAAAAGTCAAAATTTATCTTAATCGATCCATGATAATCAAAATATCAAAACCTTAAAGACAAGATCTATAACTCCCAAAACTCATACATGAATACTTAAAACTTGAAGATAGAAATTTTCAACCTCTTAAAAATCTTCTAAGCAATTTATTCCAAAGAGCTTTGAACCCATTTGTAAAAATATAAAAATGCAACATCTTCTGGTTGACATCAGGAAAGATGGAACACTACTAGCTGAATTTCAATAAAAACCTTTGCATGGTTGTTGGATGGAATGGATAAAAATGAAACTTTTTTCATATCAGTTTTTTTTTTTAAATCGTTCTAAACATGCATTAGGAAGAGTGGCCAAAGATGTACTTCCTCCTTTAGAATCTACATCTTTGTGAGTTACCTTTTTTTCAGCTTATGACAGCCATTAAAACCAAGTACAAAAATAACCTGACGTTCAATCAGACATTTTAATAACTATTTCACGAAGTATTAAAGATTTTTAAAACTAACGAAACCTAGTCAATCATATTGATTTCCTTAAATATTTTTAGTGAGAATAACAAAGATTTTTATACCATTAATATGGAAAATAACTAAGTTATTTTAAATGTTTATTTCATCTTTGTCTTAGCCTTTTTACATTTTACAAGTGTTTTATAATTCTGCACACAGCAGGACACGTATAAAACTTATATAAGTATATGAATTTTTTTTTGGTAACGGGATTACAATAAAAAAAGTTTGGAGAACACAAGTGCAGGCAGTTAATGCTGTGGGTGTTAGGAACATGACAAGATTATATTATCTCAGCATGCTGTAAGATCACTGTATCCATAAAAGTCTTCATGAAGGAGCCCCGCCGAGTCTCCATAATGGAAGTAGGATTTGGAGAAATGACTTCTGCAATCTTTGTTTAGTATAACACAAAGCACCATGCTTACTACTAGAGAAGATTAAAATTCTCTGAAAACATTGTTAACGGAGATCACAGGTTGAAGCTCCACTCTTGGAAGGCTACTAGCTCAGTCTCAGACTTGGCCCTGATGGAGAAGGAAGTTCCCTGGAAGAGGGCAGGGGAGCGCCTCTCCAATGTAGTTGCGGGGGGCGGGCGGTGAGGACACCGCTTCATAAGGGAAGGGGTGGCTGCCTCCCCCAGCAGGGGGTGGCCCCTGAGGTCCCTCCAGCTGGGGGCCCTTGAGAGGGAGGGTGGGGAGAAGGGAAAAGAACGTCAGGAGAGTTGAACGGGAGCAAATAAAACGCTGTCCATTCTGACTGGAAGGGCCAGAGCCGTGTCTAAGGGCGGGGGCCGGGAGGTGGCCCGCGGTGGTGTCTCTACCAGGACGAGGCCTGGGGTATCTGAAGAGGGGATGACGTCTAGGCGCTTTGCTAAAGGGAAGCCAGAAGGGTATGAGTTGCTAGGGTCAGAGATGGGGCTTTCGGCTCGAGTCTTTCCCTGCAGGGCAGAGTCCGAAGAGCCCGAGAAGGCAGGGAGGACAGTGGGCCTGGTCCTTCCTCGGCCGGCAGAGGGAGTCCCGAGATGGAACGTCCAGCTCTCCTCTAACGAAAAGCGTTTGCATGGCTGTCTCGCCAATTCTGTACCTCCCGGGGCTGAGGAAGAGCCGAGGTGACTAGAAGCTAGCGACAAGTGCCGGCCACCTCGGGCGCCAGGCGCCGGGCTTAGAGCCCAACGGGCCGAATTCTCGCGAGAGCGGCCGCCGCCATTTTTCCATTGATTGCAGCGGGCTGGGGGAGGGGCCGACGACGAAGGCGGCTGTGGTAGCGGCGGCGGCGGCGGCGGCGGAGCCCTGGGTCGGTGTCTGCGCGCTGGTGTCTGAGGCCCAGGCTGAGGCCTCCGCTATTGCTGGAGCGCAGGCGGCGGAGAGGATGACTGCCGCTGCCATTCTCTCTTGAGCTAGCGAGCCGCCGCCACCCTCCACCCTCCCCCGGCAGGGCGGAGAGGAGCGGCCGGAGTCAGCGATGGTGCCCGGCGAGGAGAACCAACTGGTCCCGAAAGAGGTGAGGGGCCCCAGAGGAGGTTAGGCCTTAGGCCTGCGGCCGCTCGAGGCAACACAGGCCCGGGCCGGGGTTCGGCTGCGGGCCCGGCCGGGGTGCAGGCTCGGCTGTGGGGGAATGAGGAGGCGTGAGGCAGTCGGGGGTGGACGGTGGGTGCGGCGAGCAGTTGGGAGACCCGCTGGCTCTAGGGGCCGGGGAGCGGACCTCCCGCCTCGGGTTTTATGGGGCTGGACAAATAAAGGAGAGGACGGGAAAGAATCAGGTTCTGCTTTAGGGGAGAAGGTGGCCTTTTAAGTTCTTCTTTAACGTGTCGAGCCGGGAGAGATCATTTCAAAGAAAACATTCTGGAACAGTTGCCTATGGGCACGGCAGGGTGACGGTGCTGCTCCTGGGTTTGACAGTGGCAGCGTATAGCTTTCAGCGCTTGTGAAATCTACACCCAAGTGAGATCTGTGGGAGGGCAGACTTAACTGTTACGACTTTTTTTCAACTCCTGTTACTTGGTAGTACTATTGGCCTGCCTAAATGGGGCCTACCGAAGATCGTGGAAAAGTAGTACGTGGGACATTAATGTAAAGGAAGGAGATAGGAGAACATTATTACCACATGGAGAGCTGAACTCTTTTTTTTTTTTTTTTTTGAGGTTGGGTTGTGTATGCCAATTTGAGTGACTTCTTAAATTCTTAAAAGCAAGTGATACGAGAAGCCTTGACTACTTGGCTTCTCTTGAATAGTAGTAGAAGATTAAGGGTAGAATCCAGCACTGGCCAGCGAATTTCAACGTATTAATAGTATCTGTTGGCTTTATAAATATCTTCGGCGTATTCAAATGTGTATTTTTAACTGGCTGATCATCAGGCTAATGCTTTGGATTTTTATTTCTCATATACCTTAAATAGAGACAAGTGTTGGATTGAAATTAGCTGTGTGGGATCTTGAAATTAATGAGTGATCATTACAGATTCTTAAATTTTTTTGTGCCTGTTTTACTTGTTTTGTAAAAATTCTTTGCTACTTAAGCAAGCTCTGACAGTATGCAAAGGTGATATTATTGGAGTTATGTACCTGTATGATACAAGTATTTTCCCAGCTTTGTCAGAAGGGCAGTGATAGTTGTTTTGCAAGGACGATTTTTGTAAAAGGCAGAGAGTTATGTGTCAGTATTTGTTCATCAAGCGTCACCAACTCTGTGCAAAGCAGATAAACAGATGAGTTAATCAGAATTCTTGCCTTGGGAACTTTCTGAGCTACTAAGAAAGGGAACACTAGTGTTTGTTGAACTCCAATTAGGGACTAGGTACTTTACCACGTAAGTAATTCTTATGCAAGGAAGGAAGTGATAGGTGCTGTAAGAAAGGTATAAATGTGTATTTCGTTTTAGAGCTTCATATTGCTGGTTTTCATTTTTATAAAAAACAAAATTCTTTCTCAATTTTTTGACCATTAGAAAAATATCATATAGGTGGAACTCTGCTTTAAGAAAACCCAACATTAGATTTATTTCCCTAATAACTTGATTTATAGAAAACATGATATGATAATAGATACCGAGCTTTGCAGAAACATCTGTTGTGTAAAAAGTGATAACAGCAATGGAAGTTTAAAGATTAAATGCCTGTCCTTTTAAGATTAATTCCCTTCCCTGAGGCTTTAAATTCATCACAACTTTTTTTTTTCCCTTTCTTCTTTTTATGGACCATATATGCCTTTATTGTCTATTCCTTAGTCTCATCTTCAGTCTTGTTTTTCCCTGGTTCCTTTCATGATTCCTGGAAGCATGATCTGTGGTTCTTACCTTTTATAGCTAGCCAACTAGCTTTTTCTTCTTTGATGGCCACACTCATTCTTTATTAAAGTGATTGCCTCCAGTTCCATATTTGCTTCTGGATTACTGGAAACTTTTTCTGAAAGTCACCAGTTATCTCTTAAATGACCAAATTCTTTGACTTTTTTTTTCTTGCCTCTTCTGCTCTTCGAATTCTCTGCAGGATCTGATAGTTTTTTTAAAAAAACAATTTCTTGATTTTAGTGATACTCCACTTTTCTGGTCATTTTCCCACCTATTTGTCCTATCTGCCCACTCATTTAGTCAAGGCCTTTCTCTTCTTTTTTGTATTCTTAATTAGCACTTTTGTGTGATCCTTGAAGCTCTGGGACAGGTCCTTTTAAACAGTAGGAGAATCATACAGTACTAGAGCTAAGAGAAAGCATAGTCATCATCTAAGTTACCCCTCCACTTTACAGTTAAGGGAGTTAGGCCCAGAAGATTGAAAGTGACTTGTTCAGGGTCAAATAATGAGTAAATGGCAGACCTAGTGCTAGAACTCACTTCCTTTGCTACTATTCCCTTGAATATACTCTATTTTACAGAGCCCTGCATGTAATTTAGAGGCTCTGTAAGAATAGTTTGTAACTCTTTAAGTACATATATATGTGAAAATAAATGGCAAATTAAAAAATTTCTTGCATTTATTTTAATGGCTTATTATCAATAATCTAAAGATTTTTTTTTTTTTTTGAGGACCTTTGTATAGGGAACCTCTGACCCCTGCTAGATTTAGATCTTGGTTAGATGTGGGCATGTGTGCGTGCGTGTGTTGGAGTGTATAAGTTGTTCAGTGAATAATATATTTTGGTCCCTGAAACTCAAGGACAAATGTACCTTTAGAGGACTCTTGAAGAAGACAGCTTAGTGTAGTACAGGCATTGGCAAACCACGGCCTGTGGTCCAGATCAGTTCACAGCCTGTTTTTGTATGGCCTGTGAGTTAAGAATGAGTTTTACATTTTCGAATTGTTGAAGAAAAAAAGTCAAAAGAATTATAATAGTCTGTGACACATGAAAATAATATGTAATTCAAATTTTAGTCTTGGAACAGCTATGCCATTTATTTAGTATTTTGTATGGCTACAACAGCAGAGATGAGTAGTTGCTACAGAGACTCTATGCAGGATAAATTTGAAATTACTTAGCTTGGTATTCAAGGCCCAGTACAATTGATTCTGGCCACAACCTGTCCTTCCAGCTTATCTCTTCTCCCATGAAACAGGTTTTTAATGTAGTCAAACAGGTTTCTCTCTAACTTGCATTTCACTTCTGTTTGTGCTGCCCCCTCCTTCCTGTTCAAAACCTTCATACACATTTTTCCATAAGTACCTCATATCTCATTTATTCTAAATAGCCTTTTCTGACCATTTTAACCTTAGAGATTTCTCCCTCTTAGAAGACCTTTATATAGGAATAGAATTCATTTGGCAATTACTAGATGGTGCTTGGCGACATTTATTATGATCTGAAACTGTAATCTACATTTTATATATTATTTGTTGTGAATTCCTTGACGGCAAAGACTTTGTATGTTTCTCTGTCTTTGCTTTTTGCTCTTGTTGGTTTTGTATTATAGGTTTAAGACAGTGTCTTTCCTGGAGCAGATATTCAGTAAATATTCGTTGATGTGGTGACAGAGTTGTAAGTAAATTTAGCATTCTAACCAATTATCCTGTCCTTGGAGGTTTTCCACAGCATCATTGGCAAGCTATTTGCCAACTTTTGCTTTAATACATGCTTCTATGACTAATCTTTGATAAAATCTTTGTCTTAGAAGAGATCTGTTATTTTTAAGTTTTTGAGTTGAGAGAAGTCTAGATATCTATAGCTGCCATCTTTTGATAGTTGCCTTACAGAAATGTTAAAGCATTTCCCATAGGATAGTTTTTCTCATCATTGAAGATGGGAGAGGGTAACCTGAGAACTAACCTTTTCTGTTCTGAGTCTGAGCATCCTCAGTTCTTTAACTGTTTCTTAGTTCCTCTCTTTTGGACATAATCCGGGGTTTTTAGTATTCCTCCTAAATTGTTGTACCCAGAAAGAGCAAAGAGAGTGGTATCTGTTCATTGTGGTGAAGAACAGAGCTTTTCACCCGTTTCATTCTGCCGTATGTCTTTGAATTGTAGTATATTGATTTCTGCTTTGAGGTCTCTTTTAATCGCATCCCAATTTTACTTATTGTTTGGTTGCTATTTTGTTATTCTGTTTTCTTATAAGGATGTGTGTCATTAATATTCATTGAGTACTCACTGTGCATATTACTGTATTCTGCCAAATAGGAAAAACTTAGAATAGAAAAATTTGTTCTTCTCTCAAGTGTCTTATAGAATGATCAAGGATAAGGTGCATATTTACTGATGCTTTAAAAATAATACTTAAACTGCAGTACTTAAAGTAGTGCTCATGGACTCTGTAAATCCAGAGAAAATGGAAAAAATGAAGGAAAAAGAGTAGAAATGTAAATTCTTTATCTCTGGGTTTTTTTCTCGTGTCTTTCATGCAATCACTACTTCTGTCTGGAACTGGTTTTGGCATCTAATGATGATGATGATAGTAATAACCAGTATTTATTGAGCATTTATTTATATACCAGATACTGTTGGTTGTGCTTTGTATTAACTCATTTGAGCTTCACAGCAACCTCAGAGTACATAAGACACATTGATAGCAAAAACAACTTATTTTTATTTCTGTTGTCTGACTTCTTATAAAATCCATTCATCAGTATCTATTATGGAACATGTCAAATGCATATTCTTTTAATTTTATTTCTCCTAATTAAATTACCTGAGGAAATGTGCTGCAATTGTCATTCTTGATTTTAGTGATTCTTTTAAAATGAGCCTTTTTCTTAAATTTCAGATGTTGACTGTCTCTTACCAGTAAGAGACAAGTTTGTCAAGTTATACCCGCCAGTGTTTTAAACAAATTGGAGTGTTTAATAAAAGACAGTATTTTAGATATCATTGGAAATGCTCATTTAATGAATGAAAGCAAAAGCTGAATGCAGAATTGTATATGATTCTAATTATGTCCAGGAAAAAATGAACAATTTAGAGTTAAATGCGTTGAAAGATTAGAAGGAATACACTAAAATATTAAGAGTTGCTATTTCTGAATTTCTCGATTATTGGGATATATATTTAGACTTTCATATTTAAAAATGAGCATGTACATTATTTTCAAAAACAGAAATTGAGATGATCTGATTGTAGTTTTGGGGGTATTTACATAGTGTTTTTTTTTTTTGTGCTCACAGTTTTCCTATTTCCCCTCTCCTCTTACTCTGTATATTTGTCTTGAGTAATCGGATCCACTTGTATAGCTTCAACCTTTGATTGTGATTTACACATTTATATCTCCAGCCCTGACCCCTTCTAGATTCAGATTTCCACTGTTCTGGATATCTGTACTTGGTTGTACTCTAGGACCCACAAATTAAATATAGGTAATATCGAACTTATTTCTCCTTCCCTTCTCACAACCCAATTCTTGGTGTTCTCCTGTTTCAGTTAGAGTTATCGCCATCTATTTATATGCTTAAGTTAGAACAGTTTTTGACTCCTCTCTTTTCCTTTTTCTCACATATAGTTCACCACTTAGAAAATGTCTCTGTATCCTTATCTTTCTCTCCATGGCTCTGCCTTTGTCTAATTATTGTTATTTTCTCCAATGTGTAGCCTTTCTAATTGGTCAGTCTGCTTCCAAGGCCTTTCCTTTCTTAACCATCCTCCGCACAACTGCCAGGGTTACTTTCTAAAACAGATGAGATTAAGATTTACCTGTTTTAAAGTTTATAATTATTACCCTCTGATTGCAATTTGAATGATAGGTACTATTTGTAAACAGTATGTGCTACACACTATGCTAACCAGTTTACTTACATTATCTCATTTGACAGTATGACAGTATTAGCTATTATTCTTCATTATCCATTTTACGCATGAAGAAACTAGGCTTAAAGATGCTAAGTAACTTGCTCAAAGTTACATAGCTGTTTGATTCTAAATCAAGGTAGCTTTAACCAGTAGGAAAGTCCTTGATAATATGGACTCAGTTGATTTTTTAAATTTAATTTTTATCAAAATTATGTTTAATACATGTACATATTTATAAGAGTTAAATAGCTCTGCAGAACTACAGTCACTTGTCACTTAATGATGAGGACCTATTCTGAGAAATGTATCATTAGACATCATTTGAACATGATTCAGTGTGCTTGCACAAACTTAGATGGTTTAGCCTGCTACACACCTAGGCTATATGGCATTACCTGTTGCTCCTAGGCTACAGACCTGTACAGCATGTTACTGTACTGAATACTGTAGGCAGTTGTAATACATCATAAGTCTTTGTGTGTTCAAACATACAGAAGGTACAGTAAAAATATGGTATTTGTAATCTTATGGGACCACTGTCATCTTTGTGATTGTTGACCAAAATGTCTTTATATGGCACATGACTATATTTACAAAAACAGTAGGTCTCTGCAAATTTCCCCTCATTTCAGGCTGCCTAGGGGCAACTGCTTTCAACTCATTCTTTTGATACTTACTTCCATATTTGAAACTGGCTTTTTTTTTTTTTTTTTTTTTGAGACGGAGTCTCGCTCTGTCACCCAGGCTGGGGTGCAGTGGTGCGATATCACCTCATTGCAACCTCTGCCTCCTGGGTTCAAGCGATTCTCCTGCCTCAGCCTCCTGAGTAGCTGAGACTACAGACACGCGCCACCACACCTAGCTAATTTTTTGTATTTTTAGTAGAGATGGGGTTTCACAGTGTTAGGCAGGATGGTCTTGATCTCTTGACCTCGTGATACGCCTGCCTCGGCCTCCCAAAGTGCTGGGATTACAGGCGTGAGCCACCATGCCCAGCCGAAACTAGCATTTTTATAGTGTTACTTCTTGATTTTTCAGTTTAATATATTTTTCAGTTTAAGTAAAAATGAGGGTTTACCACTATCCCCAACCACACACAAGCACACATTTTAACCCTGCCCAGTACTCCCAATATTGTCATACTGCAAGTCGTTTGGATACATCCACATTTCATAGAGATGGAGTTTCACTATTATTGCACAAGCTGGTCTTGAACTCCTGGGCTTAAGCAATCCTCCTGCCTCAGCCTCCCAAAGTACTAGGGCTATAGGCGTGAGCCACCATGCCCAGCCTGTATACATCAGTATTTCAGTTTATAGTGACTCCATTTTCACCATGTTAGCTAGGCCAGAGTTAGTAATTTTTAACAATTTTGCTTTGCTTAGTTTTCTGTATACTTATTAAATTAGCCAAGTGGTTATCAATTGGGGCCCATTTTCTCTCCAGAGGACATTTGGCAATGTTGGGGGAGGGGAGGAGAGTGCGGGTGTGTGCTACTGACATCTAGTGGGTAGAAGCCAGGTATGCTGCCAGATATTCTTCTGCACTGCACGAGACAGCCTCCTGTAACAAAGAATTAGAAGGCCCACAATGTCAATAGAGCTGTTGTTGAGAAACCCTGATTTAGCCCAAACTATCTCTCAAGTGTATAAATGGCTTATCGTCAAACCTACCAATTTTGACTTCGTGAGAAGCTCTTTCCCAGGGCCTTCTGACCTGCTCCAGTTTGAACTTGTTAAAGCTAGAACTTTTGTGCAGCTGTTGTCTTGGACTTGCTTTACTGTCATCTTAATGATTCTCTCAGTTCTGTCTTGTTTTGTAGCCCCTGTTTCTGTATCTGGTATCTTTGACTGTCTTTGTTTACTTTCTCATTTTGAAGGGCCACTTTCAATAGTTCTCTGGATGGGATAGAATTTTTTCAAGACTATACATGTCTGTAAATGTTTTTTCTCCCCTCTTGTTTTATGGATAGTTTGGCTGGGCAGAGAACTCTGAGTCAGAAATAATTTTTTCTCAGAATTTTGAAGGCATTGCTCTACTGTCTTCTATTTTTCTGTGTCGATGTTGAGATCAGATGCTTAGAACATCCTTTTCAACTATTTTGAAACTTTCTTTTTTTCTCTTTGCAAGCTAGAGAGAGAATCTTTGTCCCCAGAGTTCTGAAATTCTTGTATTATGTAGTTATATGTCTGTTTTTTTAATTCATTCTGCTACTCCTGTTCAATCTGGAATTTATCTCATAAATTCTGCAAATTTTCCTTAAGTAATTTCTTTGATTTCTTCTCCTTCATTTTATCTCTCCTCTCTCTTTTGAATTCCTGTTGTTAGATGTTGGGCCTACTGATGGGTTTCTCTAATTTTCTTGTCTATTTTCATCTATTTTCCATTTCTTTACATTTTTTTTCTTTGCTTTCTGGGAGATTTTTCTCAACTTTGTCTTCCAGTTCTTCTACTAAGTTCTTGTTTCTGCTATAATATGTATAGTTTCCATTCCTTTTTTTGAAAAAAAAAATCCTATATTTGTTTTATGGATGCAGTGTCTTATCTCTCTTAGGAAATATTGGTAGTTTTTTTTTTTTGTCTGCATATTCTTTTTCTTCCAAATTTCCTTTTCCTGTTTGTTTGCTTTGGTCTTTATCTTTCATATTTGTTGCTTTCCTTAGATGTCTCATGATCCTTGGCAGTCTGTGCTTATTTAAGAGAGAGGCCCTAAGCTGAATGGAAGCTCTGCTTTTGTGTGATTATGATTTTTTGTGTAGGATGGTAAATCTGGATGATTTCCTTGCAGACTCCCAGTCTTAGTCCATTTGGGCTGCAAAAACAAAATACCATAAACTGGGTGGCTTATAATCCACAGAAATTTATTTTTCACAGTTCCTGTGAGTGAGGCTGGGAAGTCCAAGATAAAGGTGCTGGCAGATTTGGTGTCTGGTGAAAGCCTGCTTTATGGTTCACAGAGCAGCACCGTCTCGCTGTGTCCTCACATGGTGGAAGGAGACAAGGCAGCTCTCTGGGGCCTCTTTTACAAAGGCACTAATCTCATTTATGAGGGCCCTGCCTTCTTGATCCAGTCACCATCCAAAGATCCCACTTCCTAATATCATCATATTGGCAAGTAGGGTTCAACATGTGAATTTTGGGGTAAGGAGACATAGGCATTTAGACCAGGGCACCCAGTGACACATCTTTTCTCTTGTGCTGGATTGTTTTCCCAGACAAAATTTCTCATCTTTTGCCAGGAGAGAACAAGCTTGAGAGCTGAGTAGGAAAAGGGGATATGGGTCTCATCTTTAAGCATGCAGATTAACCTAATTCCCCAGTTTTCATTATGGCACCCTTCAAATTCAATTGAGCATGTTGTCCTGTAGTCTAGATATATCCTGTTATATGCTCTCCGGAGATTGTTTAGTCTTTTATCAGAAGGGGTTGAAGAGTAGAAGAGGAGGTCTGGGGATTTTCACTACTTCTTAGATTTTGGTCAGTTCTAGTTTGGACTCCACTCTCATTCCCAGAGTGTCTGAAACTTCCAGTTCCTGAGCCCCTTAGTTTATTTTTTTATTTGTTTGCTTAATGTATTTACACAAGAATTGCAGAAAGAGTACAAAGTTTCCGTATACCCTTCATCCAGCTTCTTTTTATCTTAACATCTTATATAACCATAGAATGATGATCAGAAGAAATTAACCTTAGTATAATATTATTAACTAGACTACAGAATTTATTCAGATTTTACCAGTTTTCCCTCTTATAGTTTTTGTTTGTTTCAAGATCCAAATTTAGGATACCACATTGCATTTGGTTATCATATCTCCTAGTTTCCTTTTATCTGTGATAATTTTTCAGTCTTCATTTTCAAGATCTTGACACTTTTGAAGAGTACTGGTCAGTTATTTCATGGAATGGCTCTCAATTTGGGTTTGTGGATGCTCTCTCATGAATAGATTGAGGTTATGAATAAAAAGAAGGATTATCACAGATGGGATGTGTTCCTCTTAGTGCATTATGTTGGTAGGGGGCATGATGCTGATACGTACTACTGGTGATGTTAACCTTGATCACTTGGGTGAGAGGGTGTCTGCTAGGTTTCTCCACTGTGAAGTTACTATTCTTCCCTTTAATAATTATTAAGTACTTTGATTTAAAGTTACTCAGCCAGGCAGGTCAAACTTTAAAAATAAAATAGCTTTTAAAAAATCAAATTCTTTGAGACCATGCAGATAACCTATTTCCCCCTAAATTTCTGCCCACTAATTTTATCATCTATCTGTGATCTTGCCTGCAGCAATTATTACTGTGGCTTAATAATAGTGATTTTCTATTTCTCTCATTATTTCTACATTTATTAATTTAAATTCTTCTGTGAGGAGAATTTGTCCTTCCCTCCCCCCATTTATTTACTTATTTATTTATATCAGTATGGACTTATGGATATTTATTCTTTGGATTATAATCCAATTCTGTATCATTTATTTTGTTGATCAAGCTGTTCCAATTTTTGCCAGGGGGTGCTTTTTCTGGTGGGCTTCTGTGCTCATCCTTGCTTTTTGAGCACTCACTTCGTTACTTTCCAACACCACATAATGCTTCAGCCCATCTTATGTTTTCCTTGCCCCAACCCTGGAATCAACGAGTTCTCCAAGGAGTTTAGAGGTCTTTTGGTGTACTAAATGTCAGTGTGATATAAACTAGGTGTCTTTGGCTTTCTTCTAGGCTAACATGGAATTCAGCCTTCCTAGGTGTAATTGTCATTGCCACTTATTCTGTTTTCTAGCTTTTAAAATTGTGTTTCTGTTTGTTTGGGGTTAATAGTCTTTCAAAAATTTCTTAACTGGGAGGCATCAGAGCTAAATCCTTATATTCAGTCTATCCTCTTTAACCAGAGATTCTTAATGTTTTTGTCTCATGCCCCAAGCCAGTTTTGTACAAACCACATTCCACTACATTAGTTGCTGTTCCCCAGATGTGCTGTTATATGTTCATGTGTCACTTCTGTGCCCTTGCCCTGAGTGAATACTATGAAGTATTTCTTTTTGTCCTGCAGTTTTTAAGGAGTTTTAAATGGGTGGACTTTGATTTTACATGAAAACGACTATTTGAGTAATTAGGATTCTTGCCTATCTTCTATTTTCTCTTTTTTGGATTAGTCATATAGATTTTTTGTCTTTTAGTGCCCAGATACTGTAATTTTTTTTTTGCCAAATGGAAAGGAGGAGTTCCTGCATCTCCAGAATAGTAGGGTATGGTGATAGCCCAAGTTAGAAAGAAAAGATTGTATCAAAAACAGGGGTTGTAAAAAACAGAGCGTTAAATATATATATTTAAATACCTATTGTAAATTAAAGTTCCAAAAGACATATACTTTTAGAACAAATTCCTTGGTGTTAAGGACCTTCTTCAGTTCAGGCAGCATGTTTAGGTGGCATGATATGCAGAGGCATATTCTGTTATGAGGTTTATGACACAGATTTTCAAATCTAACATACAGACATTCTCCATTGTGGAAAAGTATTTGGCAAAATGATTGTGCTTGGCAGTGATGGCAGATGACTGACAAAAAATGATGTGATCTTTCACATCGACGTTCTTAAAGAATATGTGTTTTCCTGAGCCTGGTTTTTACTGGTATAGTGTAAGAAGGGATGGATGTAGATGTAGTGTGAGTAAATAGATGCGGCCTCTCTACCTTACTGCATACTTCCATTTCCTTTGTCCTTAGGTGTGGAAGTAATAATTGCCCTCTTCTTTCATTTAATGAAACTAAACTGAAACATGCATACATAAAGTATCCATGTATATGAATGTTTTAATTTATGCAAAACTGTTATTGATATAACCTGCTGTTGAGAGATTACAGTTTTTACAAAAATTACTGAGATATATGTCTCAAGTTTTGATGTTCTTTAAAACATGCTCTTAAAATCCTATCCAACCGGCTGGGCCCGGTGGCTCACGCCTGTAATCCCAGCACTTTGGGAGGCCGAGATGGGCGGATCACGAGGTCAGGAGATTGAGACCATCCTGGCTAACACAGTGAAATCCCGTCTCTACTAAAATATAAAAAAAAAAAAAAAAAATTAGCCGGGCGTGGTGGTGGGCACCTGTGGTCCCAGCTACTCAGGAGGCTGAGGCAGGAGAATGGCGTGAACCCAGAAGGTGGAGCTTGCAGTGAACCAAGATCGCACCACTGCACTCCAGCTAGGGGGACAGGGCGAGACTCCGTCTCAAAATAAAAAAAAAAATCCTATCCAACCAGCAAAGTCCAGCCTGAAAATTCTCCTCTTTCAACCTGATTGCATATTCTTAACCCTAAAATCCTACAGCACCTTTGGCATTTGAAAAATTCTGCTTCTTTATTATAAGTTATTTGTTATTTCAGTTAATACCTTCTATTAGATTGGAGGTTCCTCAGAGTCAGGACACTACAGCTGGAGTCCCTAGGTTCAAATACCAGCTGTCTGACATTGGACAAATTCCTTAACCTGTCAGTACCTTAGTTAATTAAGGATAATTCTAAGTACCTCCTAGCATTGGTGGGAAGATTAAATGAGTTAATACATGTAATGTGTCATGCACACAATAAGCTATCAGTAGATATTAGCTATTACCACCTTCTGTTACTACCATCATTTCTATCATTACCTTCATTTCTATATCCTCCCCCAGGGGCCATCACAATGTGCTGTACGTTGTTGTTATTCAACAAATATTTGTGGATTAAATGAAAATGAAATTATATTTTAGTTATGCAAGTCATTTGAAGTTGTAGTTCTGATTACAGCCTGTCAGCTAATTATCTTAATGTCTACAGCACTAATCCTAAATTATTGTTAGATTTGACAGGTTCTCTTATATGATCAAGTAAGACCTATTGTTACAGCTTTGAAAATTGGAACACATAGGCCGGGTGTGGTGGCTCACGCCTGTAATCCCAGCACTTTGGGAGGCTGAAGCAGGCAGATCACGAGGTCAGGAGATCGAGACCATCCTGGCTAACACGGTGAAACCCCGTCTCTACGAAAAATACAAAAAAATTAGCCGGGTGCAGTGGCGGGCGCCTGTAGTCCCAGCTACTCGGGAGGCTGAGGCAGGAGAATGGTGTGAACCCGGGAGGCGGAGTTTGCAGTGAGCGGAGATTGCATCACTGCACTCCAGCCTGGGCGACAGAGCGAGACTCCGTCTCAGGAAAAAAAAAAAAAAGAAAAGAAAATTGGAACACATAACAAAGTGAAAGTATTAAAAGTAAAAGAAATTTTGAGTTCAGCTAATGAGGTTCTGAGAAAAATTAGTTTGGTTTATATAGGTGGTTGTCAGTTCACTAGATTAACACATTTCTTGTTTATTAGGATTCAGTGCGAAATGTTATTTTAAAGCAAGATCCATATTAAGACAGTTTCTGAGAGAACTTGATGTGTTTGATAATTTTGATTTTCTGTAGCTCTGGTGTAGAACTAGTTGACATGGATAGAAGAGACTGTCCCTGTCAGTGGTACTATGATGATGCTTTAGATTTGATGCTGTGTAGTGGACTGCTTCTATACTAATAATTTTCAAGTATTAGTATAATATGCTTATATTAAATAAAGTGACTTTCTAGTAGAGAAAAATTAAAGAAAGCCTAAGTGACATAATTCAGAAAAAGGTCTAGAACTTAAATCTTTCTGCATAAAGATGTGAATCTAATACCTGTGGTAAGGTTATAGGTTTAACTTCAGGAAAATCATGAACCTCATTTACAACCTCAGTGAAATTTTTTAGTACAACCAAAGCATTCTAGTTTACTACAAATACCTTTCTTGTTTTAAATACTTATTTGTATTTAATAATGAATACATTTTCATTGTTTTTAGTGTAGATTTCCATGGCTCCTGATTTTATAGAATTCATTTAGTTAAACATTGAGTTAGTAGCTGCCAAGAACTACTACAGAGAGATTCAAAGATGAATAAGGAATCTGGCCTAGTTCTAGATCCTAGTCTAGACTAATGGAAGAGACAAACAGGTGACCAGACAAATACATAATGTGGAAATAAAGTGGGACCATAGAGCGGGGAGCAGCTGGCTTTCTCTAGGGGATTCTGTGAGAATGTAATCACAAAGGCTGACTTGATTATTATGTAGAGAAGGAGGAATAGTGTTCAAAACAAGAAAGTTTGTAGTGCATTTTAGGAAGTGGCAAAAAATTTAGTGTAGATGCATGGGGCGCCTGGTTCTGGCAGATTGTGTCTAAAAATTCCAAAGGCTTTGTGTGCCCAGAAAGCGTTTAGATTTTTATTGTGTAGACATTAGGGGGCAAAAAATATTTTTTTCCCCAGAAAAAGTCAACTGATTTGTTTACAATTGTTATAAAATTTAGTTGCTGAAACTTGTTCATGGAAACATTTTTTACTTGCTTGAATGTTTTTTGTCCCCAACATTAATACCAAAAATTTGCATACAAATCAAAGTGGGGGAAAAACTTGCTAATACCTTATTCTCTCATCCATTTATTTCCATTTGCAATCATACAATTAGGTACCTTTTTGTTTTTTAAGAATAAAATATTTCCTTTCATAATACATTTTAGCACATTTTCTACATATGAGTCTTTTTGGTGGGATATCCTTAGGCATAATTGTTACATATTTGATATGGATAAAACAAAGGTGGGTGTCTTCAAATAGGCTAACCAGGTAGGCCTCACTTGCCTTTAGAAAAGTGTCAGTGGCTGCACTCTGGAAGTGTAGATCTGTTTTGAAGTTCTCACAACTGATGCTGGAAGGGAAATTTGCAAGTGAGAAGTTCAGCATACATTTGATAACTTCTGATCTGATTTTCACTGAGAGCCACAGTACAAGGCTTATAATGATGTGGTTTCTTAACCTTTCTAGTATACAACATATTCTTGTGAGTGGCTTTTGTAGCTAGTTACTTCCTGTGTGCTTTACCACTGGCTTTTTTGTGGGCATTTGGCTTGGTAGGAACTGTAGTGTAGAGAACTCCCTATTTACTTCTCTTCTTGGCTGAAGCTCTGCAAGCTAAAGGTGACACCGTGCTAGGCAGTGATGACTGTTGGTGGCAGTCACAGTGCAGTAACTGAGAACACCATAAGGAATGTCTTTAATTTGAGAATTAATGGAATCTTCCTAAGGTTATCCACAGTGCTCCAAATAATATTTATTTAATAAAAATAAAATATTTAATCAAGAGAAGCTCTGGATGATAAACCTAGTTCCAGGTTGCATTAATAAGTAGAATTTTCGTATAACTCATCTCCAAAAAGATGCAGCATGTTGCTTTAGTAAATATAAATAAGCTATCAATGAATTTATATACATTTCCTTCATTTTATAGTGTCTGTCCTTTTATGTGTTTAGGTATTTTACTTGTATTGCCTTTAAGTTTACACCAGTTTATATAATCTATTATTTTATATCTATTTATAGTACTTTGTGATAAGAGAATTGGTGAAAAATTATATATTTAACAACCACAACTTATTAAAATATATCTGAGAAATATTGCTTTGACATTTTAAATTCGTATGTCTTGAAATATTTATTTACCTTTAGTTATTTACCATTAACACAAAACAAATATAATTTTAAGAGTTCTAAGAAAAGTAGACGTGACACAAAAATGTTTCTACAGTTGAGTAATATGATTTTAACACTGGAAGGGAGGCAGTAGTTATGAGGCAGGAGAATAGAGTCTGGACTCAGGAGCTTAAGGCCATTTCACGCTTACTTCTTAGAACTAAATTGAAAGGAAAACCCTCACTTTCCATGCCTAAGTAACAAAAGAGCCGGAGGCTACTCCCTTTGCAGACCCCTACCTTTTCTGCGTGGCAGATGGAAAATTGAAAGTACCTCTGGTTGGTTGCAGAAAGCAACCAATCAGACGTTTGCAAAGGAGTGTAACTTTGTAACTTCGCTTCAGCCTCTGGTTGGTTGTTGGCAAACAGACTGATTACGGGCCAAATCTTTATTTGCATAGAAGTGCAGCTTTGTAACTTCACTTCAGCCTCTGATAGGTTGCTTTCCACAACCAATCAGATGTTTGCATAGGAGAGTGACCTTCGTAGCTTCACTTCAGCCTCTGATTTGGCACCACTTCATTTACATGAGGTGAATACCAAGTGACCAATGGGAAACCTTTGGCGGGTATTTGGACCCAAGAAGATTCTGTATCAAGGCCCTTGAGCTGCTGCTGGTGCAGTTCCCACTCTGTGGAGTGTACTTTGGTTTTCAGTACATCTCTGCTCTTGTTGTTTCATTCTTTTCCTTGCTTCGTTTGTACATTTTGTCCAATTCTTTGTTCAAAACGCCAAGAACCTGGACATGCTCCACCGGTAACGGTTAAATACTAATATTATAGCCCCTCCATTTTCTCGGTAAGAAAAACTATAAAGGCCACAGAAACTCATTAAGTTACTTAGGGTCTCAGGTAATGAAAGGACATAAGTGAGACTTTTTTTTTTTTTTAAATCAGTGTTACTGAGGTATTATTTATATATAGAAAAATTCATCCTTTTAAGGCATACAGTTTTATAAGTTTTGACAAACATACAGTTGTACAACCACTACCATAGTCAAAATATAGAATATATCCATCATCTCAGAAAAGTTCTCTGTTGTCTCTTCATCACCTCAAAAAAGTTCTCTGTTGTCTCTTGTAATCAGTTCTCTTCCCCTTCCTCCAGGCTCTGGCAACCACTGATCTGTTTTCTGTCCTCATATTTTTCCTTTTCCAGAATGTCATTTACATGGAGTCATATAGTATGGTAGCATTTTGGGTAGGAATTTTTTCACCTAGCATAAAGCATTTGAGATTCATTTATGTTGTTGCTTCTATCAGTAGTCTATTCCTTTTTATTGCTGAGTGCCACAGTTTATCCATTTACCAGCTGATAAACATTTGGATTGTTTCCAGTTTTTGGTGATTCTGAATAAAGCTACTATAAATATTTGTATACAAGCTTTTGGGTGGACATATGTCTTCATATGGTAAGTGTATGTTTAACTTTGTAAAAAACTGCCAAACTCTTTTCTGAAATGGCTGTACCGTTTGTGCATTCTAGACAGCAATGTATGAGAATTCTGGTTGTTCTGTATCTTTGTTTACTTGGCAATGTCAGTTTTTTTTTTAAGTTTAGTTTTGTTTTTTAACCATTTTAGTAAGTGTGTAGTGGTGGTATCTGTTTGTGCTTTTAGTTTGCATTTTCCTAATGACTGATAACAGAGCGTGTTTTCATGTACTTAATACTGGTTTTTATTAAGCTTAATCCAGCATCCTTTATGTATTACATATTTAAGGTTTTGCTAGGTACTGATAGAAGGGAGAGGAATAAAAAGAGTATCCTCAAAGAGTTTGTGATTTATATAGGGAAAACTGGTAATAATGTTAACATGATGCTAGTTACAATTTTGGTAGGCTCTTTGAGAAAGGGATTTACGTATTGACTGGCCTTGTGGAAAGGACAGTAGTTTGGGAATCAGAAAACTCAAGTGGTTTGACTTTACCTTAGTTGCTTAACCTTTCTGGTCTTTTTCTTCTTTCATTTGTTAAATGAAGGAGTAAGGCCGCATAAGGTATAAGGTTTGTCTCTAAATTATGTATCTACATAGTTTTTCTTTCCAGGCAGGTTTTGAAACCTTGTGAGAATGCCAGTCAGAAAACAAAAGATCTTTGCAGATGTTCCTCATCTGATGAAATTCCTCTTACCTGCATCCCCAAAAGATAATCTTTTGAAAATTTAAATATTGAAATTTTAGTATATAAATTTCATTATGTACAAGAGTTGCATGTTTCTTAAATATATTTTAAGGGTAGTAACTGATAGTTCTGTAATAATAACTTATTTTTGTATGGTATTACTATAATTCATAGAGCATTTTCAAGAAGTTCTCCCCTTCGATAGAAAAACTATGTGGATGGCCAGGCACCGTGGCTCACGCCTGTAATCCCAGCACTTTGGGAGGCCGAGGCAGGCGAATCATTTGCGGTCAGGAGTTCAAGACCAGCCTGGCCAAGATGGCAAAATCCCATCTCTACTAAAAATACAAAAATTAGCTGGGAGTGGTAGCACACGCCTGTAGTTCCAGCTACTTGGGAGGCTGAGACAGGAGAATTGCTTGAACCCGGGAGGTGTGGGCTGCAGTGAGCCAAGATCACACCACTGCACTCCAGCCTGGGCAACAGAAGGAAAAAAAAAAAAAAGAAAAACTGAGTGGAGGATATATTTTATTTCTTTTCTTTTCTTTTCTTATTTTATTTATTTATTTATTTTTTTGAGATGGAGTTTCGCTCTTGTTGCCCAGGCTGGAGTGCAATGGCGCGATCTCGGCTCACCACAACCTCTCCTTCCCGGGTTCAAGCGATTCTCCTGCCCACCCTACCACTGAGCGGAGGATATATTTACTTTTAGGACCCTGAGAGTGAGAGATAAGTTAAATGATCCGTGTAGGATTACACAGCTAGACAAAAAGTAGCCACTTTGACTTAAGGAGTCTAATCTAGATCTTTTGACTCTGCAGTCCATTGTTCTTGTACCATAGATCACTCTAATAGGAAATAAACAATCTTTAAGAAGTGTTAAGTAACGTTAACATTTTTTTCAGATGTATAATTTCATGTTTAAAGTATTAAAAGAATGTAATATTCTTAAGAACTATTATCCATGCTTTTAAATAAAATGCATGGTAACATAATATAAACAAGCTCCCTTGATTTAGTAATAATAAGTAGAATGTTCATAACCTATAAACAAGTCAGTTATTTCACAAGCTGAGTCACTGCTTGTCAACAACAGCCTACTCACAGAGGAAATCTTAGCTGTAATCAAAAATAAAGATAACAGAAATAGTAAAGGACGTATTATTTCGCCTCCTGAGAATAGTTTTGGTTTCTAAGTTTAGATACCTACAGTATATTATTAGTGGGTTACCCATTGCCAATACTAGAACAGCTATTAAAAGGAGCAAGGCAGAGTGGGAAGAGTATTAGGATAAAAGTGAGAGGAAAAGTAATACATTACAATTTTAATGCTACAAACATGTCAGCATTATACAGTCATCAGAAGGCCTCTGTTATTTAGAAGACTTGTGTTCAAATGTGACGTTGGGCAGGTCACTTAAGATTTCTCAATTTCTTTTTCTTTATCTATAAAATAAGGAGCCTCATCTGATGTTCAAAGGTCCATCCAACTTTATTTTATTTTATTTTATTTTATTTTATTTTATTTTATTTTATTTTATTTTATTTTATTTTATTTTATTTTATTTTTTGAGACGGAGTCCTGCTCTGTCGCCCAAGGTGGAGTATAGTGACACGATCTTGGCTCACTGCAGCCTCCGCCTCCCAGATTCAAGCAATTCTCCTACCCCAGCCTCCTAAGTAGCTGGAATTACAGGCATGTGCCACCACGCCCAGCTAATTTTTGTATTTTTTAGTAGAGACGGGGTTTCACCATGTTGGCTAGGGTGGTCTTGAACTCCTGACCTCGGGTGATTCGGCTGCCTTGGCCTCTGAAAGTGCTGGGATTACAGGCGTGAGCTACCACACCCGGCCCCATCCAACTTTGAATGTAGTTGTATGTTGAGTGTGATGAGCCATCTGGTTGGTTGGTTTTTAATTGTCAAAATAGGTCAATCATAGTTAAATGGATTGTAAACTATTCTTTTAAAGTTCTGAAACTTTGCATTTTTAGTTTCCTATTAATTGAGTACTTGATGTAATTTGTTGCAACAACTAAAAATAAATTACATAGGATCAAAGGAGTTTTATTTATTTTCTAATTTTAATATACTGTGGGGTTCTGGGAGCTTATTTCATGACTGTTTTAGAATAAAATGGAATGCATTTACCTGAGGGACACCCTAATACTAGAGCACAGAGGGCAGGTATGAAAATAAGTATTTTTACAAAATTTTAAAAGCATACTTTATCCAAGTCAGCCTAGTTATGTTTTATTACTTGAGTGTTTTTATAGTATATAATTTAGAAACAAATGTGATATAGTGACATGTAATTTATAACATGTTTATTAATTTAAATTCAGAAAATTCATACCATGATACGTTGAGCAACATGTGCTAAAACAAATTATCACAGAATTTGTATTTAACTAGAATAATAAAGCAAATCTACTTATAATTTCTTTACTGCTTTAGGCTTTTAGAACAGGTACAAAGTCTTTTTTTTTTTTTTTTAAGGAGAACACACATAGGATTTGAATTAAGAGAGCCAATTAAAGCAGAGCGTGATTATTATCAAACTTCATTTAAGTAGTAAAAGCCCTTATTGCACTAACAAATTCACAATTTAAAATGAGATTACAGAATTTTGTGTTTCAAAATCAGTTTCTAGAAATTAAGTTTTTAAAGCACACTTTATGCTTCCAAAAGCATCAGCTATAATACATTATGAAATTATTTTTCTGAATGAATATATTTTGCTTACAGAATTCTGTGTAGGACTTAGATTTTCTACTTCTGTGGTTTGTTTTTAGTAGTAAAGATTGTAAAATAGCTGTTTTAATTTCTTAGCTAAGCAGAATCGTGCATAAGAATCTGCTTATCTTATTATATACATTGTGGGTTTTTTTCATGTTCTTGTTGTGTCTTTATGATTTTCTGAAGTATTAGTGTATTCCTGACAAGTCTCCTCACATCCTTTGACATGTTTGTTTTCCTTGAGTATATAAGCAAGAGGAAATAAATTACGTGTTTTTAGAAAAACTGATATAAATCCTAGATAAAGAAAATAAAATTTTTTGAGAAATTTGAGCCTACAGCTAGATATTCTGGATGTAATTTGACAGTGGTAGAAAAGCTAAGGCTAAGAAGACTTTTCTCTTCTTTTAATTTGTATAAACGTATGGGGTACAAGCATAATTTTTTTTTCTTTATTAGAGATAGGGTCTCGCCATGTTGCCCAGGCTGGTCTCGAACTCCTGGGCTCAAGTGATCCTCTCACCTTAGCCTCCCAGATTATTGGGATTACAGGCATGAGCCACCACACCCAGCCTACAAGTGTAATTTTGTTACATGCATAGATTGTGTAGTAGTGAAGGCAGGTATTTTAGGGTATACATTGCCTGAACAACATACATTGTACCCTTTAATTAATCTTTCATCATCTACCCCCCTCCCACCCACTTAGGGCTAAGAAGACTGAGCCATTTAGGGGAAATTGCAGAGGGATACTAGTGGGAATGGAGTTGAAGATAAAGTGGATACTAAGAAAGTCTTGAATTTTTATATTAGTATAGTTTGCATTATTTTCTGATTATAATGATTTATAGAGATGTTTATTAGAAAGGCTTGATTATTTACAGATGTTGTGATTTGATTTTTAAATTGACGAGTCATGGGAAATGTGGTATATTTTAATGATGTACTTCAGTTTTCATCCACTTTAAAATGGAAGCATTCAAAACATGAAATCACAAAAATAGAAAAGCAATTTAATGCTCAAAAACTTAGAAACTGAAAAAAGGCTAAAAAATTATAACTTGATGATGTTTTTACTCTTAGTTCTCTTTTATTTACATTTATTCCTAAATCGAAATACACTGAGTAAAAAGTTCAGTCAGATTTTTAAAAAATATGATCAGACTTGTCATATTTAATTTAAGAACACAGCTTTCTGCTGCTTAACTTCTATAGCTAACACTTTAGATTTTAAGTAAACAAAGTGAATTTTAATACTGAAAGTAAATTTTTTGAAGGGATCCTTGAGTATTAAGCCAATTATAACTTTTCTTTAATCTTTACTGTCCACTGTCAGTATTTTAGTAGTATTTAGGAAATTGGACATGTTTATTTAAATTTTCAGAATACCTACAAATGCATTCTTAGTTATTTGATTATTTCTCATGCTATGTAACTATCTTTTTAATGTTAACTTTTACATTGAATAAATCATTTATTTGTTTTAATGTTTAAGTTTTTCCACATTTGGCCAGTGCGAGCCCTTTCACGTGACTTTTTATGTCCTCTTAACGTACATACACCATTCTTTGAGCACTTATATTCTGGCAGTACAAGATATCCCAAATTATTGTAATTTCTCAGCCCTAATTCTAAGATTAGCCATTTCTGCAAAGACCTCTAGGTTCTTTTTCTGGAGAATGATACTTAGAAATTGAGATCTGGGTTCTAATTGTACTACTGTTATGGTGATAGCATTGCTTCTAGTCCTTTCAATGGAAGGAGCTAGAAAATATGCTTACAAACACATATGTGAGTGAGAGCTATATTTATTTTATATCTATTTCTCTCTAATATGTATGTATATATCCACTCAAATTATATTAATTCTTTTAATAAACAGTTAAAAAAATTTTTTGTATTACAAGAAAAATGTAGGAATTTATTTTATGCTTATATTTATTTATACATATTTATAATATGCCTATATGTAGTATGTGTTTGTAATGTAGACATGTTGGAAACCTAGTTTGTTGGCAGTTTTGCTTCTTCCACAAATTTATGGAGTTAAGCTATTTATAAAAAATTTATTTTTTTGAATTGTAAAATACATATAACGTAACATTTACCGTCTTAACTGTCTTTAAGTATGTACAGTTCGGTGGTACTAAGTACATTCTTATTGTTGTACTACCATCACCATCATCTATCCACAGAACTCTTTTCATCTTACAAAACTGAAACCATGTGCTTATTAAATAACTCGCCATTCCTCCCTGCCCCTAACCTCTGGCAACCACCATTCTACTTTCCATCTCTGTGAATTTGACTAGTGTAGATATCTCATATAGTATTTGTCTTTGTGACTGGCTTATTTCACTTAGCATAATGTCCTCAAGGTTTTTTCATATTGTGGAATTTTATCAGGATTTCATTCCTTTTTGAAACTGTGTATGTGTGTATATCATATTTATACATTATAGAATATAATCTTATTTTTAATGTAAAGTAGATTTTTAGCATTTTTATTTCTATTTAGATAACTTTCTTTAGCCATTTTCTTTTAGGTTAGGTCTGCTGGCATCAAATCTCTTCATTTTTCTTCATCTGAGAATGTCTTGATTTCTCTATGATTCCTGAAGGATATTTTCACTGGAAATGTGTAATTCTGAGTTGACAGCTCTTCTTTCAGCCCTTGAAGTGTTGTGCCACTTCCTTCTGCCTCTGTTGTGATGTGATCAGAGAAATCTGCTGTCATTTGAATTGTTTTACCCTTATAGTTAAGATGGGTTTTCCCCTAAATACTTGAAAAAATCTTTCTCTTTGTCTTTAGTTCTTAAGGGATTTGATTATGATGCGTCTTGAGATGGATTTCTTTAGGTTTACCTTATTTGGGGTTTGCTCAGCTTCTTGAGTATGTAGGTTAATGTCTTTTGCCAAATTTGGGAAGTTTTCAGCAGTTATTTCTTTGAGTACTTTTTAAACCTGCCCTCTTTCTTCTTTTCTTCCCGGTTCTGAATGACATGAATGTTGGATCTTTTGTTATAGTCCTACAGGTGCTTGCCACTGATCATTGTTTTAGGATCTGTTTTTTTCTTTATTGTTCAAACTGGGTAATTTCCATTGTTTTTATCTTCAGTTCACTGATTCTTTTGTCATCTTCATTCTGCTGTTGGGCCCACCTAATTAGTTTTCATTTCGGTTTTATCTGTTATTTATTTGCTGAGACTTTCTGTTTTTTTTTCAGGCGTTTCATGTATGTTAGTAATTGCTTGTTGAAACATTGCTGGATCTTATGGTAATGCTATGTTTAATTTTGTGAGTAACCACCAGACTATTTTCCACAGTGGCTGCACCATTTTACATTCCTACCAGCAATGCACAAGAGTTCCAGTTTCCCCACATCCTTACCAACACTTTTTATTTATTTTCCTTATCTCTCTCTCTTTTCATTTCAATGGCCATCTTATAATGGGTGTGAAGTCGTTACTCTTTGTGGTTTCTGATTTGCATTTCCCTGATTACTGACGTTGACCATCTTTTTATGTGCTTGTTGGCTATTTTTACATATTCTTTGGAGAAATGTTTAAGTTCTTTGTCCATTTTTTAATCAGGGTGTTAGGGTTTTTCCGTTACGTTATAAGAATTCTTTATATATTCGGGGTATTAATCTCTTATACGGCTTGCAAATATTTTCTCCCATTCTGAGTTGTCTTTTTACTCTGATAGTGCCCTTTGATGTACAAAAGTTTTAATTTTGATGAAGTCCAAGTTATTTATTTTTCTTTTGCTGCCTGTGTCTTGGTATCATTTCCAGGAAATCATTGCCAAATCCAGTGTCATGAAACTTTTTCCCTTTGTTTTCTTCTAAGACTTTTTATAGTTTTAGCTCTTACATGTAGGTCTTTATCTATTTTTAGTTAATCTTTGTAGCTATTCATTTCTCTCCTATCTCATTTGTTAAAGAGAAAATAAAAGCTTCATGACCAAAGATTGAACACTGAGTAACAATTTTACTATTAAACTGGGAACTAGATCCAATAACAAAGGGGTGGTGGTCAGGATAAGACTCAAGGCTCAGGAGAGGGAAAGTGGTAGGTTTTTTAAGAGCTGAAACCCATGAACAATCTGTTTCATATCAGATAAGCAAAGTCTGTCTGTGCCTGATTAGATGGCATATGTGAGCTAATTGTTTAGGCATTGTGTTCCCCTGAGTTGGTGGTGGTTCTTCTGGGAAGTTGTCATGGTGATGAACATGATTATGGTACTAGGTGAAGATGGCACTATGGTAGTTTAGTAGAAATCAGGCATGTTTCACTGTCATCAGGCTAGGTGGCTAGGTCAGGATTCATCACCTTCCTTCTGGGGTCACTTTCTTTTTTCCTATAATACATTTTTTAAGGAGTTTCTTTAATGATAATCTATTGGTGACAGAAATCTCTGTTTTTGCATTCCTGATAGATATTTTTGCTGTTTATAGCATTCTGGGATAACAGTTATTTTCTCTCACAACAATGAAAGTATCATGCTCCAGTCTTATGGCCCACATTTTTTCCTATTGACAAATTAGGCATTAGTCTAGTTGTTTCTTTTAAGGTAATCTGTTGTTTCTCTCTGACTGCATTTTTTTTTAATTTTTAATTTTTACTTTTATTTTTTGAGACCAAGTTTCACTCTGTTGCCCAGGCTGGAGCTCAATGGTGCGATCTTGGCTTACTGCAACTTCTGCCTCCCAGGTTCAAGCGATTCTCCTGCCTCAGCCTCCCAAGTAGTTGGGATTACAGGTGTGTGCCACCACACCCAGCTAATTTTGTATTTTTGGTAGAGACAGGGTTTCACCATGTTGGTCATGCTGGTCTTGAACTCCTGACCTCAGGTGATGCGCCCACCCGGCCCTTTCAAAGTGTTGGGATTATAGGCGTGAGCCGCTGTGCCTGGCCCTCTCTGACTACATGTAAATTCTTCTCCGTTTATTTACTCTGCTTGAGATTTGTTGAGATTCTTGGCTCTATGGATTGGTGTCTTTCATTGGTTCCTGAAGGGTTCTAAGCCATTATTTATTTAAATATTCCCTCTGCTTTCATTCTCTCTCTTCAGGATAGATATTAGGTCTTACTCTATCCTTCATGTCTCTTAATGCTCTAATGTTTTACATCTCTATGTCACTAGAAGTTTAGAAAATGTCTTTAGTTCTCTTATATAGAGTTCATTAATTCTTTTTTCAAATATTTTAAATGTGCTGTTAAATTTTGTTTTTAATTTCTATTATTTTCTAGGAATTCTGCTCAGACTCAATTTTGAACCACTTTTTTATTTCTTGAAGCATGTTAAACATTTATTTTATAATGTAACTGATAGTTTCAATATTGAAGTTTTTGTGGATGTCATCTACTGTATTTTATTCTTAGCTGACTCTCTTTAATGGTACCATGTTAACACACAGTGATTTTTAAAAAATGTGAGCTGTTCATTTTTCTTATACTTATGAAAATAATTTTAGTTTCACTTTGGAATATATGTGATTCCTTCCAGGAAGAATTTGTGATTGTTTCTGCCAGGTGCCTGGGAATATCACTATTCTAGAACCATTTTCAAAGCAATTCTTGGCTTGGAGTTTTTTTTTGTTTTTTTTTTTTTTTACCACCAGGTGGTGTGAATTGGGGCTGCAAATCATCATGAAGACCAGCATGTGGTTGCACGTTCTTAGGAGTACCCTCCTCCCATCAGCTTCAAGGTTTTAAGCAGGCAGTCCTCTTTCAGTCTCTAGGAAGGAGAGGTTGAAAAATAGTAGAATAGACAATGTTTTCTTAACTAACTTTCCATTTGAGATAATTGTACATTTACTTGTAGTTTGGAGAAATAAAACAGAGATATCTCATGTACTCTTCACCCAGACTACACTAATGGTAACACCTTATGAACTATAATACACTATCAGAACCAAGATATTGACGTGATATAGTCAAGATAGAGAACATTTTCTTCACCACAAGGATCCCTCATGTTGCCCTTAGTAACCACACTCACTTCCCTTTCACTCCCTATTCCCTCTTTAATCCCTGTCGATCACTAATCTGTTCTCCATTTCTACACTTGGTCATTTTAAGAGTGTTGTAAAAATGGAATCACGGATTGTAGAGTCTTTTGGGGTTGGTTTTTTAAAATTTAGTATAATTTTCTGGAAGT
The DNA here is from genome assembly GCF_029281585.2 of Gorilla gorilla gorilla. Taxonomy (NCBI): domain Eukaryota; kingdom Metazoa; phylum Chordata; class Mammalia; order Primates; family Hominidae; genus Gorilla; species Gorilla gorilla. Next base: position 18,298,186 of record NC_073233.2, read on the forward strand.
TTTTTCAGGTTGTTACATGTATCAATAGTTGGTTCCTATTTATTGCTTAGTAGTTTTCCATGATATGGATGTACTATAATTTGTTTGACCATTTAGTTGATGAAAGACATCTGGGTTTGCAGTTTTGGGCTGTTGTGAGTAAAGCTGCTGTAAGCGTTCCTGTACTGGTTTTTATGTGAACATAATTATTTCATCTGTGATAAATGTTGAAAAGTGCAATTTCTAAGTTCTATGGTAATTGTATATATAGTTTTTTTTTTTTAATTACTAGACTGTTTTCCAGAATAGCTGTACCATTTTACAGGAAGGCATGAGAGATTCAATTTCTCTGCTTTGCCAGTATTTGATGTTGCTATTTTTTTTTTATTTTAACCATTCTGAAAACGATGTGGTAATATTTCATTGTGGTATTAATTTGCATTTATCTAATGGTTAGTATGTTGTACATCTTTTTATGTGCTTATTTGCATCTGTTTATATGCTTCATTGAAATGTCTTTTCATGATTTTTGTCTATGTGCTAATTGGGTTGTTTGCTTTTTTTTGTAGGTTTTCAGAGTTCTTTATATATTCTAGATACTAATCCTTTGTTGATTATGTGGTTTGAAATATTTTCTCCCAGTCTGTAACTTTTAATCCTTAATAGAATCTTTGCAGAGTAGGCATTTTAAATTTTGATGAAGTCCAGTTTATCAATTTTTCCTTTTATGGATTATGATTTTGGTGTCAAGGCTAAGGACTCTGCCTAGCCTGAGTACTGAGAACATTTTCTCCTATGTGTTTTCCTAAAGGTTTTATAGTTTTATGTTTTCCATTTATGTTTATGATCCACATTTATGTTAATTTTAATATAAGATGGAGAGTTAGGTTGAGAATTTTTTTTTTTTTTTTTGCTTCTGGATGTCTAAATGAAATATTACAGCATCATTTTTGGAAAGACTATTTTTCTTCCATTGAGTTGCTTTTGTACCTAGTCAAAAATCAGTTGTGCATATTTGTGTAGGTCTCTATTGTGACATTGATCTATTTATCTCTCTACAAATACCACACAGTCTTGATTACTGTTGCTGTATATTAAATCTTAAAATCAGGTAAACTGAGACCTTTCACTTTATTCCTTTTCAATATCCTTTTAGTTATTCTGATTCCTTTGCCTTTCCCTATACATTTCAGGATAATCATCAAAATTTTCAAAAAGTCTTGCTGGGATTTTGATAGGATTTGCATCAAACTTTGCTATGGTTTGAATGCTTGCCGTCTTCAAAATTCATGTGGAAATTTAGTTTCTATTATGATAGTATTAAGAGATGTCAAATACCTTTAAGAGATATTTAGATCATGAGCGCTCTGCCCTCATGAATGGACAGGAGTGGGTTCATTATCGTGGGAGTGGGTTCACCCTCTCTTTCACCCTCTTTTTGCTCTTGCACCATGTGATGCCTTTTGTCATGTTATGATGTAGCAGGAAAGCCCTTGCCAGATGCTGGCATCTTGATATTGGATTTCCTAGTCTCCAGAACCGTGAGCCAAAAAAATTTCTGTGCTGGTAATTGGTGTATTTAGATCATTTATATTTGATGTAATAATTCATATATTAGAGCTTAAGTGTGACATTTTATTTTTTTGTTTTCTGTTTCTTTTTTTTTTCCCCTCTGTTATCTTTTTCTTGTTTTCCTGTGGGTTATTTGAACATTTGTCTAATTCTATTTTGATTAATTTATAGTATTTTTATTGTTTCCTTTTATATAGCTTTCTTGGTGGCTTCTCTAGGTATGACATAACATAAACCAACTTATCACAGTCTACAGGTGTTATTTTACTAGTTCAAGTGAAATGTAGAAACCTTATCTCCCTTCATGTATTTTTACCCTACCCTGTTTATAATTGTGTTAAATATTTTCTTGACTTGTAACCACATCAGACAATATTTTAGTTTTTACCTCAACTGTCAAGTCTTTAATAAAAACTCAAGAGAAGGAAAATGTATTACATTTAGCTATATTTTTGCTGTCTGTATTCTTTTTTCCTGATGTTCTAAGGTTTCTTTGATGATTTCTCTTTTGTTTATAGAACTGTCTTTAGCTATTCCTTCCTGTAGGGTAGTTCCACTGGATGCAAATTCTTTGAGTTTTCCTTCATCTGAGAATGTCTTGAATTCCACTTGATTATTAAAGCAATTCCTGGGTCGTTCTTGAAGGGCATTTCTGCTGGTTATTGGATTCTGGCTTGACGGTTATTTTTTGTAAGCACCTGAAAAATACTGTGCCACTTCCTTCTGGCCTCCATGGTTTCTGGTAAGAAAATTATCCCGCTTTTCTGTTTTTTCTCTTTTGATTCTTTTTCCTCTCTTTGTTTTAATTTTAATAGTTTCTTGTGCTGTGTCTTAAGCATTCATTCATTCATCTTCATCAGTGCTTACATTTGTTAATCCCATCCATGTTATTTATTATCTTAGATACTTATTTTTTTTCTCTTCATATGGGTCATAGTTTCCTGCTTCTTTGCATGTTTGTTTATTTCCAGTGGGATGCCAAACATTGAGAATTTTACCTTGATGGGTCCTGGATGTTTTTTATTCCTGTAGATATTCTTGAGTTTTGTTCTTAGATGCAGATGGTTTATTTGTAAACAGTTTGATCCTTTTGAGTTTTGCTTTTAAGCTTTATAAGGTTGGACCAGAGTAGTCTTTAGATTAGGTCTAATTCGGTCCCAGTACTAAGACAGTACCCTTTTGAGTACCCTTATCTGATGCCCTGTGCATTATGAAATTTTAAAAATTCTGGTTGGTGGGCAGCTGGGTGCAGTGGCGCAAGCATGTAATCTCAGCGCTTTGGGAGGCCGAGGCGGATAGGTCATGAGGTCAAGAGATTGAGACCATCCAGGCCAACATGGTGAAACCCCGTCTCTACTAAAAAATGCAAAAATTAGCTGGGCATGGTGGCGCATGCCTGTAGTCCCAGCTACTCGGGAGGCTGAGGCAGGAGAATTGCTTGAACCCAGGAGGCAGAGCTTGCAGTGAGCTGAGATCGCGCCACTGCACTCCAGCCTGGCAACAGAGTGAAACTCCCTCTCAAAAAAAAAAAAAAAAAGAATTCTGGTTGGTGGGAACCTAAGTGAGCTCCAGGGATTCTTTTCCTGTGGTTCTTTCCCTTGCCTCAGGCACTCTCTTTACACACATATGCTGATGAGAAATCAGCCAAACACTCTAGGGGGATGCACTGTAGGTCCCTTGGAGCTTGCTGTTTGCAGAGTGTCCAGCTTTCTTCTGCCCTGTATCCTGCCCTGCAAGTTGTAGCTCTTTCCACCCCTTGAACTCCCAACTCCTTTAACTCAGGGAGATTGCTGGACTCCACCTGCACTCTCCCTCCCTGCACTGAAGCCTAGAAGGTGGCTTACCTTTTTTGTTTCTGCTTTCACAGGGATCATTACCTGTGTTGCCTCTTGTTCAGTGTTTGAAAATCATTGTTTCATACATTGGGAGATAAGGAGCACCAACAGGATTGGAATGTTAGATAAGATGAGAGAAGGACTTGATTGAGAAATGAACTATTCTGATTATCTTTTGCTATATAACAATCTGCCCCCAGATCTAGTGACTTTTCTCGTAGATGTGCGGTTTGGGTAAGGTTAGGCTGAAACAGCTTGTTTCTGCTCTGCTAGGCATCAGCTGGGGGCAGCAGAAAGGCTAGGGGCTGGAATCGTCTGAAAGCTTCCTCACCCAACATGTAGGTGGTTGATGCTGGTTGTCTGCTGAGATCTCATTTGGGATGTGGCTGGAACATCTACACATAGTTTTTCCAGTGGCTGCTTGGCTTCCTTCCTCACAGCATGGAGGCTGGGTTCTAACAGTAAGGAGCTGAGGGCCAGGAGGAAGTTATTACACCTTTTCTAACCCAGCCTTGAAAATCATGCTGTGTATTACAGGGAGTCACTAAGTCTGGTCTATATTAAAGGGGACTGGAATTAGCCTCCTACTTTTGCTGGAGGCAAGTTAGACTCCTACTTTACGTAGGGAGGCAAGTCAAAGAATTTGTGGACATGTTTTAAAGCCCCACAGCAGTGATACTTGAGCAAAGGAGGTGAGGACATCCAGGGAAAAGTATTCCAGGTACATGGTACAGATACATAAAGACCCTGAAGGATGATGGATGCCTGATAGTTTAGATTTGTTTATAGATTAGTTACCACTGCACAGCATCACCTCCTTGAGGGCAGGGTGAATAAACAGTGTTGGGAGAACAGTGTTGAAAGATAGTTGCAGTTCAACAATTTTTTTGTGGAAGGCACCATGTATTAAAAATTCTAAAAATGCGTACATATACTTTGATCTAGTAATTCTTTCTTTGAGAAATTATCTTAAGGAAAAATTATACAAACAAGCAATGCTGTAGTGAATGTTTGGAGGGGCTTAAATGCCCATTAATAGCAGATTAGTTAAATTATGGTTTGTCTATATAATGGAACACTGCAGTTTTTACTCTGAATGTTTTGGCATACAAAAACAATGAGTATTGAGGGACAAGAAGTAGATTTCAAATACTGGTATATGAAATTGTCCTATTTGGTTAAAAGTACTCTCTCTATATAATAAATATTATATGTGCATAGACTGGAGAAGATGAGATGAGAGCAATGGTGGCTATTTTAGAGTTGCTTTTCAGAAAACTGTATGTTGCTATTATAACAGAAATATATTTCTATTGTAAAAGTAAAAGCACCTTTCGAAAGAATGTGTTGATTTCTTTTTATTAACTGAAGAAGGGAGAATAAGACAAAATATGTACAGAAAAAGTGTAGAGTGATGTAAAATCAAGATTTTTCAAGAGATTATCTCTTGATTATAGGTTACTTTTATTTCCTTTTATATGTTTTTGTATTAATTGTAATTTAATTGTTAAACTCATAAGAAGGAGATATATATTAAAATAAAATAGTTGTGTGGGATATTGTTAAGCAGCCTTGTTTTAAGAGTAGCTATCGTGAAAAATTCAAATTTAGAGACTAGCAAAATCAAGAGATCTCTTGGTTTCCTTTAGTGCAGAGAACTGCAGAATTTCTTTACTGGACACAAAATATTATGTGACTTACAACATTTGATTTACACACAATTCTTAAGCTATCATTCTTTATTAAAATGTGGCTATTTCCATATTTATCTTATTCTTTATCACCTCTTTATCATAGATTTTTAGTAACTTTGCACATTCATGAATAAAATTCTAGATGATGTACTAATACTTTAATTAATACATATTTTATTGCAAAAATGTTTTTAGGTTAATTGTTCTCATTTCACTGTCTTTTCCCTTTATTTTATATAAATAATTTGTAATTCATTTTGTTCTTATATACCATAGGATGTGTTTTGGAGATGCAGACAAAATATCTTTGATGAAATGAAGAAGAAATTTTTACAGGTAGACTGCTGATGTAATTGCTTTAATGTGATAATCAGCAGAGCAAGTAACAGCATGGTAGTATTTTTATTTAATATCAAGGCATGTCTTAAGTTTTATGCTTGTTTGGCTATTTTATTTCTACCCAATTTTAATAATAAAAAAGTCACCTTAAATGAATTTGTATCTGATAGTACCTTGTTTTTAACTAGTGAATGAGGGAGAAAAAACTGATAGAAAAACTAAAGAACCGTTTGTTATGATGTTGGGTATGATAGTTGCCTATTTTTCCAGATATATTTATTTTCTGAAATATTAATAATTTAGGAAATTAAATCATTTAAAAATTTACAAAGTCAAAATCCAGAAATCCTATTACTATTGATTTCCTAAGAGCCTGTGTGCACTACAGACTTAAACTTCCATGTGATGTAGCATTCTGGTCTAACCTTTACTTAATACTTGATTTTCCTTCAGTCCCTTTGCTCTGTTTTTTCCCCAGAGTTGCTCCTTTAATCTCTCTTATCCTTCCCAAGTGTGGCAACAGACCACTTAGAAAAAGATCACGTAGATAACATCAGAGTTGGCTGCAGTTTTGAGGTGGGATGAAGGGAGTATCTTAAAAATAAAGTCTCTTTTTTTAATGTAAGTTAGGACCTTCATTAATAGCCTTAGAAATGTTACTTGTTAAAATAAAAATGAAGAGTCTAAATGAAGCTGATACTTTTTTTTTTTTTTTGAGACGGAGTTTTGCTCTTATTGCCTAGGCTGGAGTGCAATGGTGCTACCTCGGCTGACTGCAACCTCTGCCTCCTGGGTTCAAGCAATTCTCCTGCCTCAGCCTCCCGAGTAGCTGGGATTACAGGCATGCACCACCATGCTGGCTAATTTTTTTATTTTTCGTAGAGACAAGGTTTTGCCATGTTGGCCAGGCTGATCTTGAACTCCTGACCTCAGGTGATCCACCCGCCTTGGCCTCCCAAAGTGCTGGGATTACAGGTGTGAGCCACCGTGCCTGGCAGCTGATACGTTTTATAAATTTCAACCAACAAAATATTCATACTATCAATTCTGTTTTAAAATTTGTGGCAATACATTAATCTTGAACCGTGGATACCCAGATGGGTAATGCTCTAAGGCCTAATTACTTAGCTTATGGCAGCTCCTGTACCAAAAGGGAGAGAAAATGGACTTATTGTATGCGTGTGTGTGTGTGTGTGTGTGTGTAAAAGCTTGTAACCATAATACTATTATTTGCAATAACATTGAAAGGAAGAATGTCTTAGAGAGCATGGGTTGAATTTAGAGGTAAAGCGGTACCTTCATAATTTTAAAATACTTTATCTTAATTTTTTCTCTTAGAAATATTTAAATCTTGATAATTTTGAATTTTGATATTAGCTTATATTCTGTATGCTGATGCCATTCTGAACATATACGATCAATTTTAAACCTCAGTGTATATTCTTTAATAAGAAATACATAGGAGTATTTTTTTGAAACAAAAATTATGATGTTATCAGAGAACTCAGATTTGAGCTTAAAACTATTGGGAATGTCAAGAAAAGGAGACAAGATGACTTAAGAGGCAAACATCCCTTCAGCGGGCTCTAAAATGTCTTAGAACTATGCCAACGACTTCTAGATGTTTCTAGCAGTTAAGTGTATCTTTGGAAGAAAACTGTTTTCAGTGCTTTTTATCCCAATATGTTTCACCTTTTATAAACAAGACTATGGTTTTATTCTTTCTACTTTTTTTTTTTCTTTGAGACAGAGTCTTGCTGTCGCCCAGGCTGGAGTGCAGTGGCACGATCTCAGCTCACTGCAAACTCCACCTCCCGGGTTCAAGCGATTCTCCTGCTTCTGCCTTCCAAGTAGCTGAGGTTACGGGCGTGTGCCACCACACCCAGCAAATTTTGTATTATTTGTAGAGACAGGGTTTTGCCCTCTTGGCCAGGTTGGTCTGGAACTCCTCACCTGAAGTGATCCTCCCACCTCGGCCTGCCAAAGTGCAGTGATAACAGATGTGAGCCACCTCACCTGGCCATTTTTACTTTTTTAAAAAGGATTTTTTTCTTCAAACTTTGCTAGGAAATCTAGCTTTGTTTCTGCAATGAATGTAGACACAGAGCACTCTATTAGCGTATACAGTAAATATAACTGCTGTTGACTTTCCCCTTAGTCTCGTAAGTGTAATATTGCTATGAGTTGCCTGTAAAATAAATAGTTTCGACTTTAGGATTTATACCTTTTTTTGTACTTGGCTAGATTTTCTTTGTAGAAAACTTTGTCCTCTTCAAATAGCGCATCTAAACTACATTAAATGTTTTTCTAAATGGAACATGCTTTAGGCTTTTCTAAAATTTTACACTTGTTTTCTCTTACCTCAGGTTCATCAGAGAACTTTTTTGACTAAAAATTTTTGCTCCCTTCCCTAAATCATGATGTATCCTCAGATGCCTTTTCTTAATGTTGGATGTAGCACTTAAATGAAGAGTAGTACCTTTCCCTCCCTACCAACAGCACCATCATCATACTTTCCCCACTTGAACTTGGATGTGCTCGAAGGTGTTTAGGTATATTTATTTTTTGTCTATTACTATGTAACAGTGGACCCTAAAGTTTAGTGACTGAATAGGGCAGTTAGTTTATATGTTCAGATTTCTGTGGGATGGGATTGGGGCCAGGGCTCACCAACTGTTCAGTTCTGCTCCAGGTGGCATCATCTAGAATTACTTGGCTCCATTAAGTTGGTGGCAGTCATTGAATGGAACGTCCAAAAGGCTTTTCTCATACATCAGGCACCTCAGTGTCTCCACCAAGTGGCTGCTTCCTCTCAATGTGGATTGCTAGGGCCTCCTCACAGCATGCTGATTGATCCCAGGGTAACTGGATTTCTTACATGGTGGCTGGGTTATAAGAGGGAATGTTCCAAGAAATACAAAAGCAGAAAGTGCTGGTTTCTTAAGACTCTGCCTTAAGTTATACACACAGCGTGACTTCTGTCACATTCTGTTGGTCTTAGATGGTCACGTCAGATTCATGAGAAAAGGAAAAAAAAAAGAATGGCAAAGAATTTTTTGCTGACTTTAATCCACCTCAAGATGTAATTGTTTTTACCTTTGGGCATAAGTAGGATCAGTTTTGGTTAGGGCTACAAAGAAATTAAGAAAGATAGCTGCCCTAATTTCCCATTTCCAGAAAAAACCTTTTTACATTTAAATGTTTTGGAAATGTTTCCTGCATGTTTAATTTATATTGTATAGGTTTTTTTCTCTTGAAAAGCTATTAAAAAAAAAACTATTGCCATATCTTATTGGTGGTATCTTAAAATTGCAACAACGGAGAGGGGAAAGGAGGAGAGAAATTTTACTTTAGTGTGATTACTGTTAGCAATGGTGATTCTAAAATTCAGATGAAGTCCACATGTTAGATTAAAGTATAGGTGAAATAAGAATGGGCCCAGAAAGTTGAGTGTAAAGTAGAATTTAGCAGTGGCTAGCTTAGAGCTTTAAAGAAGAGCAGAGCTTTTTATGTGTTTAAATCATCCTACAACAGAATTCAAGAGTAAAATGTAATTTGCTGAGAAATTCTATGTATAAGGATTTTAAGGAAATAACAGAATTCAAGAGTAAAATGTAATTTGCTGAGAAATTCTATGTATAAGGATTTTAAGGAAATAAAGTATATGAAGTTTTATGTAGGTGTTCATCACAGAATTATTTGTAAAAGTATAATAAAGTCTTGGAGACAATAAAATAGAATTTATTAAGTAAATTATTATTAATCCATATACTAACAAATACTACTTAGCTGTTAAAATGATGAGTTAGAAAAAGCTTTACAGGGAAAGATTGCATGATATAAGAAAGATGTTAGAAAACAGCATGTGTATTCTATTCCAGTGTTTGTGATTATGTAGCATGCATGCATAGCCTTTCTCTCTCTCTCTCTCTCTCTCTCTGTGTATGTGTGTGTATGTGTGTGTGTGTGTGTGTGTGTGTGTGCAGATAAGATATTTGGAAGGATATATGCCAGCATGCTAATAGTTATCTGTGGGTTATAGAGTTACAGATTATTTCCATTTTTTCCTTTATACTCTTAGTATTTTTAAAAAAAGCAAAATTATTTATATGTACAGAAAAGAAGGGCTATTACTAAAAAGAATATAAGCCACACATGAGATTGAATTTTGTTTTTTTCTGTATAATATATTTAGTCTTTAGATAGGATTTCATTGAGGGATAATTTTCCCACATGGAAGGAGAGGCATCTGGAGTGCTTGGACCCTGCATTCACATATTTAGGGAAAGAACCAGGAACTGCTAATGTCTAACCATATGATGTTGCCACATCACCATTCTTATGTATGATTACTATTACAGCACTTTTGATTTCTAAATTCTTAGTGTTGTCTTCCTTTGACCATCAACTCCAGCTTATTTGAAGCTTTAAAATCTGGCTACTACAGTATTTTATACCAGGAATGCTGAATCATTCAGACTTGATCTGTCCCTGAAGTATACTATTGAATCTATAAAAGTGTACGTTTTGTAGTTGAAATTTATTTTGAGTCATTTACTCTTTCATCATAAACCAGCATTTTTAAAAAAATCCTATTTTATGTTTTTTAGTTTAGGGTTAAAATGTGTAAAATAATCTATTAAATGTGTTAATATAACATCTAAAATATATAGGTGAAGGCTTTTTTTTACCTTTTTTGAAATGTGTGTTAATAATGTTCTTTTGTTTCTTTTATTTCACAGAAATGTATTTTCTTTTTATTTTTTAAGTAAGTTATTAGTAATTAAATATTTGGATGTGTCTGAATTGTAGTGCTACCCAATTTATTTTAAATATTATACTTTTATAGCAACTTACTTTTGTTCTAAACTAATTGGAGTAACTTTAATTTAAATGATCTCTTGCAAACCCAAAATTGTGTGTCACAGAAACAAATTATAATTGTATTACTTCAACAAACAAAAAACTTTGTGGCTATACCATCTTCAGTACTAGCCAATTATAATTATTCTTATTTAAAAATGGATAATATAGAAGCAACAAAAGGTTGAGGCTGATAGTGTTATAAAAACTAAGGAAGAAATAAATTTTTGTGTACACCACCAGTTTGTAGAGATCATATTTCTGAATAGCCCATTATGGAGATGGTGAGACATCTCCCAGTTTAATGCCACACCTGACTTTCAGGGAAAGCAAGAGATTTACATCATCAGATTTGTATATCAGAAATACTATTCGGGGTTGAAGGAATATAAGATTGGAAGAAGTTAAACTTCTTAGGAAGCTGTTCCATAATTTTGTTGTAGGATATTCTTATTGCTGCAGGCAAGAATAAAGTGAAGGAGGTAGTTCAAGAGATATTCAAAAGGTAGAATTGATAGGTTTTGGAGACTGTGAGGTAAAGAGGGAAGGACAAGGAAGATGCTCATTTCAGCTGTTTGGTTTCAGCAGCTAGGCAGATGATGGTGCCATTCATTGAGATGGCCATTATAGAAGGAGGGAAAGGAATTTCTTCCAATAAAGTATCTTTGATGTAGTCTTTTACCCCTGTGGAAAGTGGAAAAGTGATGTCCTTTAACAGCTTGAGGGAGGGCATAGCTTATTTGAGAAAGTTTAAGCAGGAAGGATAATTTGTGACCCTAATTCCTTTCTGTATTGGTAATTGAAACTGTTTCCTTGTTTTTCCTTCCCCCTCCTCCTGGCTCATCTGTTTGGATAAGCTTGTCAGCCCCTGACACGTTAATAAATGGAGCTTTTTGGACATCTGGACTTATGAGTACAGCAGCATAAAGATCAGGAGATGTGGTAGCCTGTATCCCTTAGTTATAGATTTTTTAATCTTTAGACAATCCTTACTGCATTTTTGCACAATTCCCATTTTTTTTAGGAGACCCAGAAATATTTGATTTGACTGTGGCTAGCATGGTAATGACACATTTTTTAAGGATCAGATTTTATAATTTTTAACTTAAAATTGCTTAAATATTACTATCTTCATGGCTTATTGACCATGGATTTACAGTCTTAAAGGTGAAAGCAAATATCTCCAAAAATGATTGTTGATTCTGAAATGTGCCCTGATTTTTCCAAAACAAACATATATGGTGCTTATATGTTTGACATATCCATTAGAATGCATTTCAGACTACGATAAAACAGAGAAAATAGCACAGAGAAAATACTTAGTATTTCGTGAGGTCTTTTACATTTAATCATAAAATTTTATAGCTAATTATACTTTTGTTTTGCTTTAAAGATAATATATAAAGTCATATTTTTCTTAAAATTTCAGATAGAAAATGCTGCTGAAGAACCTAGAGTCTTATGTATTATACAAGATACTACTAATTCAAAGACAGTGAATGAACGGATCACTTTAAATTTACCAGCATCTACTCCAGTCAGAAAGCTCTTTGAAGATGTGGCCAACAAAGTAGGCTACATAAATGGAACCTTTGACTTGGTGTGGGGAAATGGAATCAATACTGCTGATATGGTAAAATCCTAGACTTAAGCTTCTAAAAATGTACTATAGCCATTGTTGTTGTTGTTACTAATGATAATGTTAAATCCTGGAACTCTTTTAAAATCATAAGCAAAAGTATAACAACTACAGTAAGAGCCTATGTGCAGCTCAGTAATTGGATCCTTCTTCTTCCTTTGCCTCCATTCTGGATTTAACATTTGCTCGTCCTAAAGTTTACATAATGTCATTTCATCAGTTTTTTCATTCATGAAAGGTGACTCTCATAATATTGTCTCAACTAAAGAAAAATTTCTATATTTACTGAACAGAATGATGATCATCTTATATTATTCCATGAAAAAAGATTGTAAAATCATATTTTATGATCTGATTTTTGGAAAAGAAGAAAAATATTCATAGTAAGAAAAATGGAAGCATATATGCCTCATACATTACAATGTTAACCAAGATTATCTCTAGCTGACTATTTCTTTTTATTTGTGTGTCTATGTGCATTTCTGGGCAACTTTTTTGTATGTTTATTTTTCTTTGTATGAACATGTGTAGCTTTTGACTTTTAACTCTTAAGCTTAAAAACATTTTTAATGACTGCACTCTTGTCAGATCTCTTTGAGGGTATACTTTCTAATTTTAGTCGTCTGTTCTATTAACTCTTTCCTTGATTATCCCTTATCCATTATATTTAGTTTCTCTCTTTCATGGTGTAGCATTTCTTTAAATATTTAGTGATGTTTATTTTCTGCTCATCTTTATATTTGAGAATCTCTGTTCACTTCTCTGTGGATGCTGATTAAGCTTACCATATTCAGTTCTTGCTTGTTGTGGAAAAAGGGTGAGATGTGCTGCTAGGTGTGATGTGTTTATACTTTGTTCTGGGATTGGCTGGCTTCTGACTCTTTAGGGTTAGGAGCTGATCAGTACCTTGCTAGACAGCACTGTGCTACCTCTCTGGTCACAGTGCCCACTCTTTACCCTGACAGGAAGTAAGCACTGCTGTCTGCTACGTAGTCCAAGGAGAAAAAGAGAGGAGATACCAAACTGATCAGAATGCCTTTTCCTACTTGCTCACTTTTAGCTGTTTCCTGGCCTCTATGTCTTGACCTTAGTCTGAAGTTCCTTACTACCTTTATCTCCACAGTAGTCTTCTCTTATAGGATCTTTGGGCTGTGGTTCCCCTTAGTTTTATTTTTCCATAGATCTGATCCTGTCTGTTTTCTGTTTTTTAATTTCTCAAAATTTTTGGTTTGCTAAGCATGCTCTTTTTTGACATTTTATGGACTTTAGGGGAGGATTATTGGTAGACATCTTCTTAGGTCATCATTTGACCTAATCTTGTATTAATGTTTACTACCAAAATAAACAATTGCAGTTATTAAAAAAATTTCTAGGAATCCTTGATAGACATCTCTCCTTGGACCATTTTTATAAGGACACTGATTCCATTCATGAGGGCTCCATCCTTGAGACCTAATCAGCTCCTAAGACCCCAATGCTTAATATCATTGCATTGGGGATTAGGTTTCAGCATATGAATTTTGGGGAGACATAAACACTCAGAACATAGCAGAGGTACTGATCACTTTTGCATGGGAGTGTGGTTAAGGAAGGAGACCATTGAGTTGGATCTCATCTGCGTTATTAGAATAGTATTCTAGATAGCCTTTTTTGTTTCCTTTCTCTGTCCAAATTCACCCTACATAATAGTTAGAATTATTTTCAATCATCTAAAATTGTAGCACTTATGTCACCTTCTAGTTCAGTAACCATCAATCACTGCTCATTGCCCACTGATTAAAAATCTAAGACAAGCTACTATTGGTTCTTTAAGGCTTTATACTCTTAAATCCCAGATACTGGATTGATTTATTTTCTTAACATAGATTTCCATATTTTTCTGTCTTAAGTTTTCCAGAAAAATACCTCTAACAGTCAGTGAAGTTGAATGTGTATCCCTATGGTATTTGGAGTACATATTTTAAGTTGGTTCCACAGGAGAATCAAAGATGTTTGATGTTGCCTGATTTGCCCTTAAAATCATATTATGCTTTTTATTCCATAATATATTTGTTTTTTTAAAAATATAGAACTAATGTTTTAAACTGAAATTAACCAGTAAAATTGGTAGTTGGACAAGACATAGAAAGGTAAACAATATTTAATCTGAGACTTTGAACACTTTCTGGTACATCACCACATAATTTCCAGTGTTGTCCTTTTTCAATTTAAAGGATAGTTGTGTACTGTCCTAGGTGTCTTCCCAGGTCCTATTTATCTTTTACCCTTAAAAAGCCTTACTCAGTGTTTCCTCATGCTGCTTTAAAAGTAATTTTTTTCTCTTTGACCTCCTATGCTCTTTGGCTGCACCACTTATAGTTCCTTTTTGTTATAGGTGTTACTCATCTGTGTCTTTCCATTTCCAATGTAAGCATTTTCATTACAGGAACCTCGTATAAATTTCATATCCTCCATAAACATTCATTCTAGGCATTCAAAAAGCATTTGTTAAATTATCTTCCACAATAGCTTTAAATAGCTGTATGTCAGGATTACCTGTTTCTTTCTTTTTAGCTATTACTGTACTCGAGCTCTATTTCTGTATTTTTATTTGCCTCCTGTACATTTCTACAAATATGACTACTTTCTCCTGCTGACTGCGTAGTGCTGAATGGATACTCCTCAGAAAACTAAGCCCATTTAGCTACCCACCACCTTGTATACAGACACTTACTGAGGTAAAACCCCTGTGTATTTCAGCTGTGTGATCTGATCATGTCCCACCAGTGACTTTAAGGAACCCAGCAATCCCTTTCTTCCCTCCATGTGGCTGCTTTTAGCTTCAGGTTTTCTATGTCCTGTTTTTCTTGTGGATTGATAGATGTGAGCCAAAGTTAAGAGGTAGATAACATATTCGCTGTTTTATTTACTTAACACGTCTTTTGCACTTACTGTGTTTATAGTATTCTAAGCTCTGTACAAATGTAATCTTTTTTAATCCTTATATTAATAACTACTCTATGAGGTAGATGCTACTACACCCTCATAGGTGAAGAAACTGAGTCATGGGGAAGTGAAATAACTTTCCAAAGTCACACAGATAGTAAGTAGCAGAATCTCTTACAGTTAATTTTTTTTGTCCTCAGTACCTGCACTTTTATACAATGTTAATCAGTGTTAATTTCCTAAGAAATAAAGGCATTTTCATAAAATGAGTATAAGGAGACTCTGCCCATGTCTTTGAAACATTAAAAACATTTCTTAATGTAACAAAACAGTTTTAAAGATGTTTATTTCTACTCCCTCATTTTTCTCAACAGCAGTCTGGAGTGAGTGAGTAGGGCTTGGGGCATACAGAGTTTCCTCTCTCATCCACCAACTAGAGTATATTAGAATGACAGCTAGAGTTGAAATTGCCCTACCATATAAGTTAGGTGAAGACTTGACTCTTAGATGTTTAATTTTCAAAGGTCTGATCACAGTGACTTCCATACCCCCTGGGTCCTCTGAATCCTAGTGGTACATTTGAAATAGGTATCATTTACTGGGACAGGCTTTTCCTTAAGGAGTCTTTCTAAAGGCTATATTATATACTACATTAGTTTTATTTTTGTTACATTACATAATTATGTTACATAATTATTTTGGTTGGGTTGCTTAGTATGTTGCTTATCTGGTATTTTTCATCATATTTATATATCAAAACATTTTGGTTTTTAGTTATGTAAAATTATCTTTGGTCAATTTTCTTGAAACCCCATTAAATATCATATTGCATATATTGTATAGAACATGGAAAGAGAAATGTTTATAGATTCTTTTTATGTGTATTTAGTGCTTAACATTACCTCTTAACTTTCACCTTTTCTCTTTTTAGTTTGTTAGATGTTGGGGAATGTGAGTCTCTGGGATACCTATCAGTGTATGCACTGTTACTGGGCTTAGCTATTCCAGTTAATGAATAAATGAGTTAATTCCAAGCCTAGATGAAGAGAATTTTACCAGATCATTACTAAAAAAATACTATTTAAATGTAGATATGTATCTATTTACAGATTACTTATTTTATGTTTCTCATAATCTGAAATATTATGTTTCGTGTCCATAGGCACCACTGGATCATACCAGCGACAAGTCACTTCTCGACGCTAATTTTGAGCCAGGAAAGAAGAACTTTCTGCATTTGACAGATAAAGATGGTGAACAACCTCAAATACTGCTGGTAAGCTACTTAGAAAGCCCCGTATTTATAATTTTTGTGCACTGTCACCTACTACTTGAGGATGCAGTTTCCCAAAGGAAATAAGATGTGTTTTGTAATTTGTGTAATAAATTAATACTTTTTCATTTTATGTTGGTTTGTTATAAGTGTGTAGAATAACATTGTTACACTGGACATCCACAGCAACATTATTTGTGTATACAGTCTGTTGCCGCCTTGGATTTAACATATACTGCTGTCTTCAAGACCACTGCCACACCAGGGATGGGGGTGGGTCTGGGGTAAGTCAAAGTGCCACAAAGATCTCCTGTGTTTCAGTAGTGACCCTTCCTTTGTTTAAGCATTTGCTTGGTTGCTGTAAATCTTTGGTGGTTTTCATCGGGTTTTTCAGTATCTGCGAAAAGGTCATTTCCATTCTCACTTCCTCCCCTAACCTGCCACCTTTTTTGGAATGACTGGTGTATACATTAAATGTTTCACTTCTATTCTTTTAATGTTTATCCCAATTCACATTTCAGTAGACTTTCCTGTTCAGCCCAGTTGCCTTAGAGATATCTAATGCAGTAACTCCCAATTTGAGGGCTATTCCACCAGAGATTTTTTTTTTTTTTTCTCTCAGTGCGTTGTAGAGGACATGAGTTAAAAAAGAGTAAGAGGGAGGGGCCAAGACGGCCGATTAGAAACAGCTGCGGTCCACAGTGCTCATGGAGAGGAGTGAAAGGGGAGAGTGAATACAGCACATTCAACTGAAATATCCAAGTTCTCTCATTGAGACTGATTAGGCAAACAACTCAACTCAAAAAGAATGAAGAAAAGCAGGGTGGGGCGATGGCCCACCCAGGAGAGACACAAAGCCAAAGGAATCCCCACCCCCAGCCAAGGGAAGCTGTGAATGATTGTATGACTCTGCCCAGGAAACCACACTACTTTCATGGATCTTTGCAACCCTGAGATCAAGAGATCCCCTCAGGAGCCCACGCCACCAGGGTCTTGGGTCCAATACACAGAGCTATGTGGAATCTTGGTAGAACAGCCACTCAGGCACACATATAGACCCCAGGAGTTTTACATACTCTGACCCCAGGATCCCCAACAAGGTGGGAAGTCCATACATAAATACCCCTAGGAAGGGGGCTGAATCCAGGGATCCAAGCAGCATTGTTCTGCAGGCCCCACTTCCACAGCACCTCACAAGCTAAGACCCACTGGCTTGGAATTGGCTCCCAGCGGGTTTTCAGCAACTTCCTGCAGGTGCATTCAGGCCGGCAACAGGTCAGGACCCCCTGGGACAGAGTTTCCAGAGGAAGGAGCAGGCTGCCATCTTTGCTGTTTCACAGCCTTCACTGGTGATACCTCCAGGTATGGGAAAAACTGAGGCAACTAGGGTCTGGAGTGGACCCCCAGCAAACTGCAGCAGCCCTGTGGAAGAGTGGCCTGACTGTTAAAAGTAAAACAAATAAGCAGAAAATAATAACAATAATATCAACAGAAAAGACCCCACACAATCCCTATTCAAAGGTCAGCAACCTCTAAGATCAAAGGTAGATAAGCCCACAGAGATGAGAAAGAATCAACACAAAAATGTCAAAAACTCAAAAAGCCAGAATGCCTCTTCTCCAGATGACCGCAGTGCCTCTCCAGCAAGGGCACAGAACTGGGCTGAGGCTGAGATGGCTGAATTGACAGAAGGAGGTTTTAGAAGGTGGGTAATAACAAACTTTGCTGAGCTAAAGGAGCATGTTGTAGCCTAATGCAAAGAAGCTAAGAATCGTGATAATACAGGAGCTGACAGCCAGAATAGCCAGTTCAGAGAGGAACATTACTGACCTGATGGAGCTGAAAAACACACTACAAGAACTTCACAGTGCAATGACAAGTATCAATAGCAGAATAGACCAAGTAGAGAAAAGAATCTTAGAGCTTGAAGACTGTCTTTCTGAAATAAGACAGGCAGACAAGAATAGAGGAAAAAAGAATGAAAAGGAATGAACAAAACCTCCAAGAAATTGGGATTATGTAAAGAGACCAAACGTACAACTGATTGGGGTACCTGAAGGAGACAGGAAGAATGGAACCAAGTTGGAAAATATACTTAAGGATGTCATCCAGGAGAACTTTCCTAATCTAGCAAGACAGGCCAACATTCAAATTCAGGAAATGCAGAGAACCCCAGTAAGATACGCCATGAGAAGATTAATCCCAAGACAATAATCGTCAGACTCTCCAAGGTCAAAATGAAATAAAAAATGTTAAGGGTAACCAGAGAGAAAGGCCAGGTCACCTACAAACAGACAAACAGTAGACCTCTCAGTGGAAACCCTACAAGCCAGAAGAGATTAGGGACCAATATTCAACATTCTTAAAGAAAGGAAATTCCAACCCAAAATTTCATATCTGGCCAAACTAAGTTTCATGAGCAAAGGAAAAATATGATCCTTTTCAGATGAGCAAATGCTGAGAGAATTCATCACCATTAGGCCTGCCTTGCAAGAGCTCCTGAAGAAAGCACTAAATATGGGAAGGAAAAACTGTTACCAGCCACTACAAAAATACACTGAAGTACACAGACCAGTGAAACTATCAAGCAACCACATAAGCCAGGAGAATAGCCAGCTAGCATCATGATGACAGTATCAAATTTGCACATAACATTACTAACCTTAAATGTAAATGGGCTAAATGCCTTAATTAAAAGGCACAGAATGGCAAGCTGAATAAAGAGTCAAGACTCATCAGTATGCTGTCTTCAAGAGACCCATCTCATGTGCAAAGACACACATAGGCTCAAAATAAAGGGATGGAGGAAAATTTACCAAGTGAATGGAAAACAGAAAAAAGCAGGAGTTGCAATCCTAGCTTCTGACAAAACAGAGTTTACACCAACAAAGATAAAAAAAGACAAGGGCATTACGTAATAGTAAAGGGTTCAATCCAACAAGAAGAGCTAACTATCCTAAATATATATGCACTCAATACAGGAACACCCAGATTCATAAAGCAAGTTCTTAGAGACCAACAAAAGAGACTTACACTCCCACACAATAACAATGGGAGACTTTAACACCCCACTGACAGTATTAGACAGATCATTGAAACAGAAAATTAACAAAGATATTCAGTACCTAAACTCAGCTCTGGATCAAGTGGACCTGATAGATATCTACAGAACTCTCCACCCCAAAACAACAGAATATACATTCTTCTCATCACCACACAGCACTTACTCTAAAACTGATCACATAATCAGAAGTAAAACACTCCTCAGCAAATGCAAAAGAACTGAAATTACAACAGACTCTCAGACCACAGCACAATCATACTAGAACTCAAGAAATTCACTCAAAACCACATGACTACAAAATTGAACAACCTGCTCCCAAATGACTCTTGAGTAAATAATGACATTAAGGCAGAAATCAAGAAGTTCTTTGAAACTAATAAGAACAAAGAGATAACATACCAGAATTTCTGGGATGCAGCTAAAGCAGGGTTAAGAAAGAAATTTATAGCACCAAATGCCCATATCAAAAAGCTAGGAAGATGTCAAGTTAACAACCTAACATTACAACTAAAAGAACTAGAGAACCAAGAGCAAACAAACCCCAAAGCTAGCAGAAGACAAGAAATAACCAAAATCAGCACAGAAATGAAGGAGATAGATAGAGGCACAAAAAACCTTTCAAAAATCAACAAATCCAGGAGTTGGTTTTTTGAAAAAATTAATAAAATAGATAAACTGCTAGCTAGACTAATAAGAAAAGAGAGAAGAATCAAATAAACACAATCAGAAACGATAAGGGGGATATCACCACTGACCCCACAGAAGTACGAAAAACCATCAGAGAATACTATACACATCTCTGTGCACATAAAATAGAAAATATGGATAAATTCCTGGACACATACACCGTCCCAAGACTGAACTAGGAAGAAATTGAGTCTCTAAATAGACCAATTAAAAATTCTGAAATTGAGGCAGTAATATATAGCCTACCAATCAAAAAAAGCCCAGGACCAAACAGATTTACAGCTGAATTCTACCAGAGGTACAGAGAAGAGCTGGTACCATTTCTACTGAAACTATTCCAAAAAATTGTAAAGGAAGAACTCCTCCTTAACTCTTTGTATGAGGCCAGCCTCATCCTGATACCCAAACCTGGCAGAGATACAACAAGAAAAGAAAACTTAAGGCCGGTATCCCTGATGAACATAGATGCAAAAATCCTTAATAAAATACTGGCAAACTGAATTCAGCAGCACATCAAAAAGCTTATCCACATGATCAAGTTGGCTTCATTCCCAGGATGCAAGGTTTGTTCAACATATGCGAATCAATAAATGCGATTCATCCCATAAACAGAGCTAAAGACAAAAAACACATGATTATCTCAAAAGATGCAGAAAAGGCCATCAGTAAAATTCATTATCCCTTCATGTTAAAAACTCTCAATAAACTAGGAATTGAAGGAATATACTCAAAATAGCAAGAATCATATATGACAGGCCCACAGCCAATATCATCCTGAATGGGCAAAAGCTGGAAGCATTCCCCTTGAAAACTGGCACAAAATGAGGGTGCCCTCTTTTACTACTCCTATTTAACATAGTATTGGAAGTTCTGACCTGGGCAATCAGGCAAGAAAAAGAAATAAAAGGTATTCACATAGGAAGAGAAGAAGTCAGATTATCTTTGTTTGCAGATGACATGATCCTGTATCTAGAAAACCCCATCGTCTTATGATGTATTTTCATAAAATCAGCTTAAGCTGATAAGCAACTTCAGCAAAGTCTCAGGATACAAATTCAGTGTGCAGAAATTGCTAGTATTCCTGTATACCAACAACAGGCAAGCAGAGAGCCAAATCACGAATGAACTCCCATTCACAATTGCTACAGAAAGAAAATACCCAGGAATACAGCTAACAAGGAAAGTGAAGGACACCTTCAAGGAGAACTATAAACTGCTGAAATAAATCAGAGAAGATACAAACAAACGGGAAAACATTCCATGCTTATGGATAGGAAGAATCAATATCTTGTTAATGGCCATACTGTCCAAAGTAATTTATAGATTCAATGCTATTCCCATTAAACTACCATTGACATTCTTCACATAATTAGAAAAATCTATTTTAAAATTCATATGGAACCAAAAAAGAGCCTGAATAGCCAAGACAATCCTAAACAAAAAGAACGAAGCTGAAGGCATCATGCTACCCAAGTTCAAACTATACTGCAAGGCTACAGTAACCAAAACATCATACTGCTGGTAAAAGAACAGACACATAGACCAATGGAACAGAATAGAGAACTCAGAAATAAGACCACACATCTACAACTGTCTGATCTTCAACAAACCAGACAAAAGCAACGAGGAAAGGATTCTCTATTTAATAAATGGTGCTGGGAGAACTGGTGAGCCATAGGCAGGAAATTGAAACTGGACTCCTTCCTTACACCATAAACAAAAATTAACTTAAGACAGATTAAAGACTTCAATGTAAAACCCGAAACTATACAAAACCTTAGAAAAAAATCTAGGCAATATTATTTAGGACATAGGTACAGGCACAGATTTCATGATGAAAATGCCAAAAGCAATTGCAACAAAAGGAAAAATTGACAAATGGATCTAATTAAACTAAAGGGCTTCCACACAGCAAAAGAAACTATCATCAGAATGACCAGACAGCCTACAGAATGGGAGAAAATTTTTACAATCTATCCATCTGACAAAGGTCTAATATCCAGAATCTACAAGGAACTTAAATAAATTTACAAGAAAAAAACAGACCCATTAAAAAGTAGGCAAAGGGCATGGACAGACATTTCTCAAAAGAAGATATACATGCAGCCAACAAACATGAGAAAAAGCTTAACATTACTGATCATTAGAGAAATGCAAATCAAAACCGCAATGAGATACCATCCCACACCTGTCAGAATGGCAGTTATTAAAAAGTCAAAAAACAAAAGATGCTGGCAAGGTTGTGGAGAGTAAATTAGTTCAATCATTGTGGAAAATAATGTGGTCATTCCTCAAAGACTTAGAGGCAGAAATACCATTTGACCCAGCAGTCCCATTACTGAGTATATAGGCAAAGGAGTAGAAATCATTCTGTTATAAAGATACATGCACGCATATGTTCACTGCAGCACTATTCACAATAATAAAGACATGGAATCAACCTAAATGTCCATCAATGATAGACTGGATAAAGAAAATATGGTTCATATACACCACAGAATACTATGCAGCCATAACAACTAACGAGATCATGTCCTTTGCAGGGAGATGGATGGAGCTGGAAGTCATTATTCTCAGGAAACTAACACAGGAACAGAAAACCAAACACTACATGTTCTCACTTATAAGTGGGAGCTGAATGATGAGAACACGTGGACACAGGGAGGGAACAACACACACTGGGGCATGTTGTGAGGGAGAGCATTAGGAAGAATAGCTAAGGGATACTGGACTTAATACCTAGGTGATGGGATGATCTGTGCAGCAAACAACCATGGCACACATTACCTGGGTAACAAACCACATCCTGCGCAGGTACAGCTGAACTTAAACGTTGAAAAAATAATAATTTAAAAAATTAAAACGCCAAAAAAAGATTAAGAAAACCTGGTCTGATTTACCTCACTCTTTTACAGGCTGAGACTTTTTCAGAATCCTTCTGTTTAATGACGCTTTGCTCAGGAAAGATTGTTCTGTTTGATGCTTTTCATTTAGAAGTTTATTGTGATTAACAATACCTGTCTGGATACTAGACAGTAATTAAACACAGTCCATCTGTACTGAAGCAGTAACAGAATATGCTCTCTGATCTTCATTAATTGCATCATTTAGTTTTATGACATCATGAGAAGATTTTGATTAGTCTGAGTGTCATTGAAATCTAAAATAGCTATTAATTTAGGGAACTCTGGATTCACAGTTCAGGGATTCATGTTTTTAAATGCATAAGAATTCTTCAGTTCTGTTCTAATTGCTTGTGCTGCTTTTATGTCCCTTAATCCTTTTCAGCATCTTCCTTATTAAAATGAAGTTTCTTGTCAGAGACAGTAGGAAACTATCCATCTCACCAGCAATAATTGTGTGTCCCCTATGTGCTAGGCCTACGTGGCAAGGATGATATAAAAATGAATGATAGACTGTCATCACGGAGTACAATGGTACTTTTCGTTTATTAGTACCAAAAATCTTCTCTCATGTAAACAGAAAATTTGAAAGAAAATTTAGAAAGTAACACTTTGGAAGGGGACATGAGCACCTTTCCAAAGTGTTTTGTATCGGGCATCATTCAAACCTTCCTACAGGAAATGGTGAATGCTGTTGTTTCAGCAACATTTGCTATTTACTAACTATTTGAATATGTTGCATTTTAGGAGGATTCCAGTGCTGGGGAAGACAGTGTTCATGACAGGTTTATAGGTCCGCTTCCAAGAGAAGGTTCTGTGGGTTCTACCAGTGATTATGTCAGCCAAAGCTACTCCTACTCATCTATTTTGAATAAATCAGAAACTGGTAAGATTTGTTGTATTTTCATAAAATCATAGGGCATTAGATCCAAAGTAATCTTAGCAATTTCAAGCCTAATCGTCTTATTTTATGGATAAGAAAACTGAGACCTAGAGCAGGAGTACTAGCTAGCAGCCGCAAAGTTAGAAGAAGTATGTGGTTTACTTTTCCTTCAACCCACTCGTTTCTACTATATTGCTGCTGCCACTATTTAATAATAACATAAACATTATTGAATATTATGTTTTTAAGGAAGACTTTTCTTTTCTTTTTTCTTTTTTTTTTTTTTTTTTTTTTGAGACAGAGTCTTGCTCTGTTGCCCAAGCTGGAGCACAGAAGCATGATAATGGCTCACTGCAGCCTTGAACTCCTGGACTCAATCAATCCTCCCACCTCAGTCCCCTGAGTAGCTGGGATTATAGGTGTACTGGGCACAGTGGCTAACACCTATAATCCCAGCACTTTGGGAAGGCCAAGGCAGGAAGATTGCTTGAGCCCGGGAGTTGGAGACCAGCCTGGGCAACCTAGCCAGACACCATCTCTACAAAAATCAAAATAAAGAAATTAGCCGGGCATGGTCGCTGTTGCTTGTAGTCCCAGCTCCTCAGGAGGCTTAGGTGGGAGGATTGCTTGAGCCCAGGAGGTCTAGGTTGCAGTGAGCCATGATGGTGCCACTGTACTCAGCTTGGGTGATTGATTGAGACCCTGTCTCAAGTAAAAAAAAAAAAAAAGAAAGAAAAAAAAAATTCAAGACTTCTTTTAATAATTTTCTATTTTGACTATACTCTGAAATTTTTAAAGTGGACTTCCTCCAGAAAGGAAAGTCTGTGTTGTCTACTTTTACAGTACTTCCATTTTGAAGCACATGGGCCATGCTTATTTTATGGGTCTGTTGTGTTATCCTTTAGTTTATTCATTTTAGTGCTTGAAATGAATCATGTCATTTTGAAATTTCTTTTTTTCTCAATACGATTAAGCCTATGTTTTTTAATTTTTTCACTTTATTGAGCAAGTAAAATGGCTTTTTTATGCAAAGGTTTATTTACATATAAGATTGTTTAATCGCCTAATGAATAAATCTTGATAAATTTACATATTATTTCATCTTAAAACAAATCTTTGCAATAGATAGTATGTTTTATGTTGAAGGAAATGAAAACTGGGGTTCAGAGAAGCCTTTGATTGCATATCTCATTAATGGTGTTTCATGCTAAGTATGGCTTCAGAAACTTTACTCTTAGAACTTCAAAACAGGTGATTTTAAATATTACATTACAAATATCAGTGTAAAAAGAACACTATAGTGTTACATTGCTGATTTCTTATTTTTAATTTTATTATTATGTTATAGAGATTAGAGTCTTGCTTTGTCACCCAGGCTGGAGTGCAGTTGTAAGATCATAGCTCACTGCAGCCTCGAACTCCTAGGCTCAAGCGATCCTCCCACCCCAGCCTCCCAAGTAGCTAGGACTACAGGTGTGCACCACAATGCCTGTCTTTTAAATTTTTGTAGAGATGAGGTCTCACTGTGTTGCCCAGGCTAGTCTTGAAGTAATCTTTCTGCCTCAGCCTCCCAAGTAGCGGGGAATACAGGTGTGCATCACAACGCCTGGCTTTTAAATTTTTCTAGAGATGAGGTCTCACTATGTTGCCCAGGCTAGTCTCAAAGCGATCTTCCTGACTCAGCCTCCCAAGTAGCTGGGATTACAGGTAGAAGCCATGGTGCCCAACTCCAGATTTTGTTTTAATGTCATCTGTAATCTTTCATTTACTATATTTTGTAATTAGAATTTAGAATAATTTCTTCATAGCTAGTTATTGTGCAGCTTTAATGGTTTATTTGTTCTGGAAATAATAGTAAAACCTGATTATGTTTGGTATTTAGGATTCATTTATATCAGTAGAACTTTTTGTAGCAAACAACCACAATAAAAAAAAATACAAAATTATCTTTGATTTCAGATAATAGGAGGTAATAAAACTGTTTCCCATTACACTATCTAGAGTAGTGATTCTCAGATTTTAATTTCTTTAAAATTAATTTTGGGGGTACTTGTTAAAAATGCAGGTTCCAGCCGGGCACAGTGGCTCACTGTTATAATCCCATCGCTTTGGGAGGCCGAGGTGGGCAGATCACCTGAGGTCAGGGTTTGAGACCAGCCTGGCTAACATGGTGAAACCCCATCTCTACTAAAAATACAAAAATTAGCTGACCGTGGTAGCAGGTGCCTGTAATCCCAGCTACTCGGGAGGCTGAGGCAGGAGAATCGCTTGAAAACAGGAGGTGGTTGCAGTGAGCCGAAATTGTGCCACTGCACTCCAGCCTGGGCAACAGAACGAGACTCCATCTCAAAAAAATAAAAAAGAAAAATGTAGGTTCCAAGGCATTACTTCCCAAAATGCTGATATAGCTGCTCTGTAGTAGGCTGGAAGAAATTGCATTTTGTTTCTTATTATTCTGAGATAGCTACATTATTCTGAGATAGCTGAAACACTGTGAGAGAGTTCCAGATTTAACAAATCAAGATTCTTGAGATATTTGCTTTGTCTTCTGACAGTTGATTCAGTCATTTTTGCACCAAGTATTTACAGAACTCCTACTTTGCTGTGTACTAACTTCAACTTCCTGTGGCTCTCTGAGGCCTGTGAATTCCTTGAGACTAAGACATGCTTTTTAAAAACGCTCTTTCTTTGATTATACAAATATATTAAAATACATGTCATTGTCTTACTATAAAATAAAAAAGTGAAAATAGTTTACAGTACTACTGGCACCACTTCTAGCAATTTTGCATATTTTTGTCTTTATATGTGTACTTTTCAGAAAATGGGGAATCATGAGTAGATTTTTAATTAATGTTTTTCACTTAATACTATATGAGGAGTATTTTTTAATGTTATTAAATAGTATTTTAATATGGGGCTTTAAATGGCTGAAAAAGTTTCATTTTATAGGTTCAGATATTTAAACTAATTATTAATATTGCTGATATTATTATGAAAATTCTTATACATACATTTTTGTTTTCATCTCTGATTATTTCCTAAAGATAAAAATTCCCAGAAATTATATTAGTAAGTTGAAGTTTACTTTAAAAAATATTTTTAGAAGTCTTTGCTATACATTGCCATGTAATCATAGTCTTTGTTCGCATTTACTGTTCCTCACACACCTCTACTCCACTCCCTTTCCCTACCTGTACATTTTCCTCCAGTGTTCTAGGGGTCCTGCCTTTCTGAGTTACTCTATAAGCATCCAAGGTGGTTGCGTTCAGAAATTATTTTATCAGGGGTTGTGTTCAGAAATTATTGTATCAGATAAAATTATTTAATCAAACCATTGAGTTTGCATTTCATTAAGAAATTATTATAAATTTTGGCACCATGTGTGAAATGTTCTTATTAGAAAATGCTCTCATGATTTTAACTTAGGGCTTTAGAAACACATTTCTCAGTAAAGCAATGGGTTTGGGTACTCAACATACTCTTTCCTGTCTCTTTCCTACCACTTCCCACTGGTAGCCAGCCACTGTTGATAGGAGATGGTGGGTTGGGGAGAAATAAGGAGTAGATTGAAGGCTAATGTGAACTTACAAGTGATTAGAAGCTAAATCCATGATACCTGTCTTTGGCCAGTTTTTTTAACAGCCTTTTTATCTACTTCAGGAGTTGGCCTATTTGATTCCACTTCATTGGGCCTGTTTGATTTCTCATTCTTTAGTGGTTGGTTCTGTTTAGGATTTCTTTTTGCATGTGCCCTCTACTGGATGGTATATGTTCTCATATTCTTCTTGCTTACTGACTTATACTAAAAATATTGATTCATAACTATTTCAGATGTAGAATCCACTTGATAATAGCTGCCATTTGAAGTTTGTTGATTTAGACAATGCATAATGAGAAAGGTTTCTGTTAATTCATTAGCACTTTTAATAGTGTCACCAAAATCGTCATACTTTTGGAAAATAGTACATTTATGTGACACAGTGTTCATTCTGTTTAAATATGGTGCCAAATCAAGTACAAAAGATCATAGAGTCATATGTGATTTTTATACCTGATGGTAAAATAAAGAGCTATGGCAAAAATTAATTGCCATTACTCTCTTCTTCTCTTCTCAAGCCTACCCTGGAAACATTTTTTTAAGCCCAGTAAAGGGAAACAAGGTCACAAACAAGTGATACATGATTGGTGTGTATGTACACAAAGGATGATAGTAGTATTCATTTACCTTGTAAGGCTCCAAGTAGTTTGGTTCTCCCCCAGACTGTTGAGGAATTGGGAGGAGGAGGACGGAGAAGAAAGGAAATCCCAGGGCAGCCTCAGCTCAGAAGAAGATACAGAACAACCTGGTCTCCTGGACAAATTGCTGTTGTTTGTGGGAAAGGGCCTGTTTGTATGAACTAATGAAATAATGTTTTTTATTATTAATAATCAGCTGAGATACCATACAAACTTGTGTTACTTGTAAGTCATACACATTGCCGTCTCATGTGCATCTGCTGCTGTGCTAAGTAATAGGAGAGATAGAAATCAGATTCAATCCCTGCTTTCACAGTCTGATGGGGAAGACATATAAGCAAATGGGTCATTACAAAACAGTGAGATAAAGGCTCTAATACGGATTAAATATAGGATCCTATGAGAACAACTCAAGTGGGGAATAGTCTGGAATAGAAGCAGTTTAAAATAATGCAATGATGTAGATTAAGATATAAACCACCCATGCATACACGGTTCTTAAAATAAAGGTGAAAAAAATAAAAGCTTGAACCTTAGTACAAAGTGAAAAGCAGATAGCTACCATGCTTGGTCTTTTCTTGGAATCATATAAGTACAGCTGGTGTGGATACATATCACCCTTTGCACAGCATGCTGATCTATAGAATTTCATTGACAGGCTTGTTGAAACAGATGAAGTCACTCTGCATTACTTAGAGTCTCAGCTTTTGTGAGTTTGCATGTAGTGAATTTATCTCATGTTATTCATTCTTACAGAAATTGGTTTATAGGGCTTGATGACAGGGATAACTGGTTCTGTATAGTCTTTCCACACTGGATGTGTGTGATGCTATTTAAAGTGAATATGTTTATACTTTTCCATTATAATCTAGTTTAATATGTTTAAAAGTTTAATATGTTTAAACATTTAGATTTTGGGGGAAAAAGTTTATGTCTATGCCAGTAACACATACTTTACTGAACATATTACTCTTAAAATGTTAATGTCATGTAATCTTCATGTGTACCTCTGGACATATCTATAACAAGGTATCCTGACATTTTCTGCAAAACAAAGCTTACTTAGAGCACATATTAGAAAAGGGATCTTTTCTTAGGTGCTATTGAACAAATTGAAATAATTTCCAAATGAATAGTAACTTTAACCTCTGAATCTTTACTATGAATTAAATTCTTATTATGTTTTTGTTATTTTTAATGTAAATGCTGATTAATGTATATTTGTATTTTCTCTTTAAAGGATATGTGGGACTAGTAAACCAAGCAATGACTTGCTATTTGAATAGCCTTTTGCAAACACTTTTTATGACTCCTGAATTTAGGAATGCATTATATAAGTGAGTATTCAAAAAAATTGTATAAATAAAATTGATTTAAGAATGAAAATATCACTTTTAACAAAATTTATCTTCTTGCAGTTATTTTAAAGTTTGGGGCGTTTCTCACACAATAAGATATAACTTCTTTCCTTACGTAATAACAAAGATCTTGTGAAAAACAGGTATATGAAAAATGTGTGCGGAGAGAGAATCAGAAGTATATAGAGAGCAAAAGGATAAAATTGATGAGATTTACATGTAGGGTAAAAAGCTTCCCTCTCTTGTAGCCTTAACACCCTTTATGAAGAAATAAGTAACTGCTTTTGAGAGAATTCGAATATATAAATCCATACTCTCCTTCCACCTCTCAATTTAAGTGTCCAAAGTTTTTTTTTAACTTGCAAGTTTTGTTTCTAATTAAAATATAATACTTACAGCTTGTTTCATGTGCGTGTGTGTGCGTGTGTGTGTGTGTGTGTGTGTGTGTGTTTCTAAAAGACTCCATATACATCAGATAGTTTAAAATGCTCTATGGAGGAAGTCGATGTTTAAGTAAACCCTGAAGTCAGACATTTATTTTTATGAATATCCTATTATGACACATTTAACACACCTTTGCTTTGTATATTTTCTTTAAGATAAACACATAATTTTTTAGTTTTTAAGGATACTTTTAAGTATGAGTAAACTGATTTTTTTTCCTTTTTTGTGTTACTTTCCAGTAACATCTTTAAATTACTGTAAATATGTATTTAGGTTATTTTTGGAACTTTTAATATTGATGATTGTGTTACTCAAACAACATTATATCACCATTAGATTAATCTGTCAGCTTGTTACCTGAACTTACAGAAGTTGATGTATTTGTCATTCTGTATGCATGTATTGCCCTGTAGTGTTTAAATGCTAGGCACTTGGTGGATAGAGAGGGAATTAGTAATAAGATCTTTGTTCTTGAGTAATTTATAAGTCTTTCTACAATAGCAATATGTATATGTTTGAAATAGTTTAAATAACATTTAAAGACAGCCAAATACCATTAGAGTTTAAAGAGAAGAAAGGTTGGTGAAACTTGGAGAAGAAAGTAAGCTTCAAGTAGGTCATGAAGCTAGCATGGTTTGGCCAGGTTGAGAAGAAAGAGAATACACTGTGCAGATAGGAGGCCTGTCAAAAGTGAAAGTGAATAATAGGAAGGGCTACCTGAGTGTTAGTCATTGTTTGTATCAGGTAGTGTTCCGAGCACTTTATATATAGACTCACTTAATTCTCATAGTAACTGTATGAATTTTGTGCTATTATTGTCTGCATTTTACAAAGAAGGTAACTGAAGGCACAGAGAAATAGCTTTGCCTGAAAGCACACTGCTAGAAGTTGCACCTAGTAGATGCCGGGATTCACTACTCTGTTCTGCCTGTGCACTAGCAGATGCCAATAAGCACAGTGTGTTGCGGGGGGCTTCAGGAGATCAGCATAACCAGAGTTTTGTCAGAGCACTGGAGGATGAGGTTAATAGAATTCAGAGCCTGCTCTCAAAACTAGCACAGACCAGATAGTTGGACAATGTGCCTGTTTTAGGGAGTATGCATAGGAATGGGGATCCTGGGCACTTGTTTAACCATCTGTTTTAATACTCTGAAAGTGGACTGTAAATTTACAGCACTGTAGAGGAAATTAAGAGCATAGCCAGGGCTATTCATCAGCAAACATGTATTGGACATTTACTGTGTGCTAGGCATTCTTTTAGGTATAAGGATTAGAGTGATGAGTAAGAGAAAGTACCTCATTTAGAGCTTCCTTAGGTAAAACTATATATAAGCTCATTTCACAGAATCATGTATGCCAGGTAGAAAATAAAGCTGAATAATGTGGAGGGAGTAATTGTCAGGAGAAGAGGAGGGGAGGGTCACAGCTTCAGGTAGTAGACAGTAAGGGCCTCCCTGAGGACATTCCAGGAACTTCACAGGAACAAGCCCTCTAAAGATTTACAGTAAGAGCATACAAGGCATAAGAAGCCAGAAGTGTAAAGGTCTTCAAAAAACAAAAGAAACTAGAAATCCGTTGTGACAATCCTGGTGAGTAAGGAAGTAGGAGACAGACATGAGGTCAAACAGAAAGGAAGGCCTTGAGATTGTGAGAATAGAGTGAAGTTTATAGCAGGTGGGGAAACAAAGCCTGAGAGCACTCATGATGTTTCTTAATGTAGAACTAAGAACCTCATTGAACTATCCACAGAGTAGTGCTAGTGGAAAAGGATAGACTATCCACAGAGTAGCGCTACCATGAAAGGACAGACTAGCCACAGAGTAGCACTAGCGTAAAAGGATAGACTATCTAGAGAGTAGCACTAGTGTAAAAGGATAGACTAGAGAGTAGAGCTAGCATAAAAGGATTGACTATCCAGAGAGTAGCCCTAGCATAAATGGATAAAGTATCCAGAGAGTAGTGCTAGGATAAAAGGATAGGGTTTTGTTTATTTTCTTCACTTTTTTTTTTTTTTTTTTTTTTTTTTTTTAAGACAGAGTCTCGCTGTCGCCCAGGCTGGAGTGCAGTGGCGCGATCTCGGCTCACTGCAGGCTCCGCCTCCTGGGGTTCACGTTCATTCTCCTGCCTCAGCCTCCCAATTAGCTGGGACTACAGGCGCCCGCCACCTCGCCAGGCTAATTTTTTGTATTTTTAGTAGAGATGGGGTTTCACCGTGTTAGCCAGGATGGTCTCGATCTCCTGACCTCGTGATCCGCCCGCCTTGGCCTCCCAAAGTGCTGGGATTACAGGCGTGAGCCACCGCGCCCGGCCTATTTTCTTCACTTTTTGCGTAGTAGCCAACAGAGAACCTGCCACTTGATTTGGAGTCATGTACGTGATGGGTTAAATACATTGTTTTAGGAAAGTTTATATAGTGCAGTGTACAGGATTGATTTGAAAGATAGAGAACCCCGGAGGAATCTGTTATTAAACCAGGCATGGATATATTAGAGTCAGAATGATGATGGTGGCAGTGGTTACATTTCAGATTGGAAACTAAGATGGCTTAGTGACAAATTTTACTTAGGAGTAAAGGAAAGGAAAGAATCACATATGCACCAAAGTTTCTAACTAAGATGACTAAAGTAACGGCAAGTACCAGCAAGATTTAAAACCTTTTCAGGTATTTGTACCAGGACTAAAGGACAGGTGAGAATTCAGTCTTATTTTACAGTAATTCCTCCCTATTAGTGAATTTCCCACACAAGAAATTTGAGCATTTTCTGTTTTAACCAATATTTTCTCACAGTTAACAAGAGAATTTTTGATCTCATAATGTCAGTTACAAGTACCCGCTATTGAAGATAACCAGAAAAAAGGGAGCTGGGGATTGAGAATAGAAGAGGGGAGGATTTAAGCAGAAGTACGGTATTGAATAGAGGTGTTTGCAGGGAAGCCTTGAGAAGAAAAAGGTGAAATGTACTTCATTGACTTCTGTGAGGCGGAAGGGAGTGCCAGTGTGTAACAAAAGGAAGATGAGAACAGAGCTGTGACTTCTCAGTCCTAAAGTAAGAAAAATATTGAACACTGTAATAGAAAGCCATTCCCAAAAGAAAAAAAAAAAGTCTTCTAGTAT
Organism: Gorilla gorilla gorilla; assembly: GCF_029281585.2. Taxonomy (NCBI): domain Eukaryota; kingdom Metazoa; phylum Chordata; class Mammalia; order Primates; family Hominidae; genus Gorilla; species Gorilla gorilla. Next base: position 18,330,998 of record NC_073233.2, read on the forward strand.
GTCTGTAAAGTGCATCAGAGAAAAATTAAAGCTCAAACCTCCTTTTGAAACTAAAAAGTGGGGAAATAGTAATCTTACTCCTAACTTAAGATGTAAAATAACATTAATATTGTTGTTACTTAATATTTTGTCTTAGGTGTATATTATGAATACAGAATTATTTTAAAGACTTTGGGGGGTACATTACCAACTTTAGTACCTCAATCTTATTTCTTTCCATGAGATCTTAAGTTCTTCAGTTGGGAATTCACTTGTTATTGAGACAGTAGCTCTAGCTAGGGCTAGACTGCTGTTTATCATAAGTTTGTGAGGGTGAAAATCTTACCTGGATTATTATTTTGTTTACTTTCTTATATTCCCTTTCAAAAGCTTTTTATTATGGAAAATTTTAAACATTCAAAAAAAGGGAAGTAGGCTGAGTGCAGTGGCTCACGCTTGTAATCCCAGCACTTTGGGAGGCAGAGGTCGGTGGATCACTTGAGGTCAGGAGTTTGAGACCAGCCTGGCCAACATGGTGAAACCCAGTCTCTACTAAAAATAGAAAAATTAGCCAGGCGTCATGGTGCGTGTGTATAATCCCAGCTACTCGGGAGGCTGAGACAGGAGAATCGCTTAAAACCAGGAGGCAGAGATTGCAGTGAGCCAAGATCATCGCACTGCACTCCAGCCTGGGCAACAGAATGAGACTCTGTCTCAAAAAAAAAAAAAAAAAGAGGGAAATAGTGTAATGAATCCCTCTTCACCAGTCATTCAGCTTTGAATGTTATTAATATCAACTCATAATCAATCTTTTTTGTCTATACACTCAAACTTGATTGTTTGGAAGCATACCTCCATCATATCATCTGTAAATTATATCTCAGGTCAGGGCTATGATTTCCCTGATTGCGTCATTTAACAATTTGTTTAAATCAGGATCCATATGAGCTGTATATTGCAGTTGATTAATAAAATTCTTAATCTGTTTAATTTGTTTATAATCCTCTTTCATCTTTTTTCATCCTTGCAATTTATTTCCTGCAAAAAATAGAAAGAAAACTGTTGTCATCTATCCTGTAGTTTTCCAGAGTTTGGGTTTTGATGGTTGTATGCCATAGAATCTCACGTAAATAGTATTCTTCTGTTTCCTGTATTTTTGTGAATTAATAATTAGGACAGAGGTTATGGTCAGATTCAGGTTCCAAAGTTAAATGAGCTTTGCCTTCTTTTCTTGAGAACTTTTGCCTTGTTATGCCTTGTTATGCCTTTTCTTATTAAAGTCTAAAGTTCTTCTGAATTTATGAATTAGGGAAACACTAATGTTTCATTAGATATTATTAGTTTCAATTAGCATTCAAACTCTGTATAGCTTCCAGGATTAAAATCTTACATTATTATGATTTTGATATTAATTATGCTTTTAAATAATAAAATCATTTTATAAATACTTTATTAACATTTTATTTTAATAGGTGGGAATTTGAAGAATCTGAAGAAGATCCAGTGACAAGTATTCCATACCAACTTCAAAGGCTTTTTGTTTTGTTACAAACCAGCAAAAAGAGAGCAATTGAAACCACAGATGTTACAAGGAGCTTTGGATGGGATAGTAGTGAGGGTACTAATTCTCTTGTAATGATAAGCGTTCTAATATTCAAACAAATTCTAGGAGACAATAATATTACAAACACATTACACATAATTACCTTTATCTTAAACCTTTCATTGCAAGTTTGTTATCATATATTTTCTAACACATTTCATAACTCTACAATGAAAAATAAACATGACAAATATTGTAGCACCATAAAGCATATATTATTTATAGAATGCTGCAATCTCTTTATTTTCTGGCGTGTGATTTCCTTTTCATGACTGTCATGTATATTCTTGTGTTCTTTTTTAAATTTGGCATTATTTAAGGTAGACTTCAATATTTCTGTCTATTTGCTTTTAAACAACAGATTGTTTCATTACATAAAGTTTATAGCTATTTCTAATTGAATTTTATCTTAAAACAGCTTGGCAGCAGCATGATGTACAAGAGCTATGCAGAGTCATGTTTGATGCTTTGGAACAGAAATGGAAGCAAACAGAACAGGTAATTTATATCTCTCAAATCAAGGGGACTGTTTCCTAATAAATCATTTGTTACCCTAAATGACTTTTATTCTGTTGGAATGTTTTAAAACTTGGGGATTAGTCTCGTGGTTAAAGTACCCAATGGGAAATTGAAAGTACTGAGTTCTCATTTAGCCATTAACTGAGTTATAAATACCATCATTAAACCATCCTGGACCTCAGTTTTCTCATCTTTAAGGAAATTGGGCTGTATAACCTGGAAGTTCTCTTTTAGCTCTGAAAATTATACATTTAAAAACTGTATATATGTGTTTTGGGGATGATTTTTGAACAGCATTTTCAGATAATTAGGTAAATTATATGTTTTGTAATCTGTAACACAAGTATAGTCATGAAGCATTACCTTTATTTTGACCAATGAAATATAGTCATATGTATTTGACATTTAGGATCCTCATTAATCTAACCCGATTCTTATGTAATGGAAAGAGGAGCAGGTTAGAAGTGGAAAGAACATTAGATGTTGGGATGAGGAGTAAGGCTGAATGGGATGGGGCTCAATACATGGGAGGGTTTATACTGGGTATAGTAAATGAAGGTCACAGGGATAAAAGGGGAAGAGTATATAAGGTAGCTAGAAGGGTCTGATATCTGATTGGAACTACTGTGATGGCTTGGACCAGTTTTTCCAAATGTAGATTACAGTCTATTCACGGGTTATAAAATCAGTTTATTGGGCCTACAACAGCATTTTCAAAAGCAAATGGAATAGAATAGAGCATAAGAGAACATCACATAAGAGTAAGTATTATTTTATAAAGCTCTTGTTACAGTTATATGCACTGGGTTGCAGTGTAAATTATTTTCTTATGGTGATTTGCTATTCAGTATTTGAAAAACACTGGTTTGAACCACTTCAAAAGGCCGTCCTAGGTGAAGAAGACAATCACATATGACTGACGCTGATGAATGAAGAAGGCTTCATTAAATAAGTGGTTTTAGTGTAGACAGTGACGGTCAATCCAGTTTGAAGGCTTATAAATCCTATTTGTTTGAAGAAATGTAAGTTTATGAAAGAGGCAAAATGTAGTACACTTGTCCTCATGCCTATTCTTACTTAGGAGATTATGAAAAAAATTTTAAGTTCATTTAGTGATCTAGTTTCTCTCATAGTCTTATGGGGCTATGTTTTAGTAACTATGTAGATGGTATTCGGGGCTGTTTCTTCTTCATAGATCTGAAGTTACCCTTTTTCCTTGTTACATCCCTTTCTGTGAGTCAGCACTTCCATTAAGATCAGCTGGGGCATTCCTACTGAGTTCCCAAGTTTTGGTACAAAACTCTTTGTTCCTTACTTAGGGAGTTACCTGCCGCCTTTGAGTCAGAAAAGCCCTAGTTAACTAAGTTTGGGGACTAGGTGAGAGATCCATTCTTTTAGGTGAGGATATTTTGAGAGAGGTGGATTTTAAGATTTTTTTTGAATTTCCATACATTTTAAAAAGATTATGGTGTAATATTTCTCTATAAAATTGTGTTATGTATATTACTGAAAGCTAAAAAGTTTGATTTGCATCTTGAGCTAGAGGATATGATTATACATCAGAATATATTATTGTGAGAAGTGATATACATATGTAAGTTATAAAAACTCAACCAATTGTTTAGCTGTATAATTATTAACATGCTTAAAGTGATAGGTTAGGATTTACTCTCATCTTAATGTAAAGATAATTTGAGGCTTAATTGGTAACTGATTTCATCAAAACATTAATCATTCGGTTTTCTCATGATGAATATTGAAATCGTTAATTTTTGCACACTGACTCAAATTAGTGTTAATCTAGTTTTATTGATTTTAGGCTATTTGTGTTGTTTTGATTTTTTCTATAAAATTTTAGATAAATCTTAAATATTACATAATATATAATAATAAATATAGATAAATATTAATGTTTTCAAAGATTTTAGCTGTAAATATCAATATCCTTTTGTAAACCATTCTAAAAAGTGTAGAATGTTACATGTTTTAAAGGTTATTTTTAAGGAACACTTAAAAATGTAAATATTTTATTTTTAGGCTGATCTTATAAATGAGCTATATCAAGGCAAGCTGAAGGACTACGTGAGATGTCTGGAATGTGGTTATGAGGGCTGGCGAATCGACACATATCTTGATATTCCGTTGGTCATCCGACCTTATGGGTCCAGCCAAGCATTTGCTAGTGTGGTGTGTACCTTTCACCTGACTGCTTGTGTATCCTTACACAGAATACATAATAGCACAGTGGTATAATCTCTTGTAAGGTAAGTATCATCCTAGATACACCTTCTTGGGTTGTTAGTCATTCCTGCATTTAAATTAGCAAGATCTAGAAGATTTTTGACCCTTCAGTGAGTCCTAATAGTGCATGTATTATAAGAGAGAAAGTGAATGCAAATGTACTGCCTCATGGTTCAGTGTTTTATTCTTTTGGATAGGTGATTAGATGATTTCACTTTTATCTTTTTTTTTCACCTCTAAACAGTCTATTTTATAAATGCTGTTATTGTGACCACTTTTTGCACTGGAAAGTACTTTGTTTTGGGGGGATTGTTTTGATCCATACACTTTTAAAATTGGAAAAAGCACCTCTGGTTTTTATGACAAACAGTCCATATTTTTAAAAGAAGCATCCCTACTCTAAATATTTAGTTTAAAAAATATACATTGTAGTAGCACAGATAATTTGAAGAATCAAAACTGTAATCACCTTAATTATTCATATACTGAGTATCTGATTGGAGGATTAGCTAAGATTTTCTCATTCCATTTGTCATCCATTTCTTAATGGCTTTTTTATAATTTTTTAATTGTATTTTATCTATACGTATGTGTATTTACTTATAAGACAGGAAAATAATGAAAAGACTTAAGTTGATATTTAAAATTAAAGTGCTCAAAAACATTTATTTGAACCTACCATGTGCCAGGGGAAGCTTTCAAAGCTAAATAAAATATCTTTAAACAATACAATTTCATTATGTTTTATGTTTTGGTCTTATTTATGTTGTTATTAAACTGATGGTGGCTTGTAGCTAAAAATCAGTTTTTTAAAAGCTTTTCTATACTTCTAAGATAGTGCTACAAGTATGGTTTAGTCCTCTGGCCTCTAGGATGATTGATTCCTTTTGATTTTTTCTCCTACCTTTATATGGCTATTAGGAAATAACCAGCAATAAATTATGGAATCAGTCAATGGAGATACAAAGCAAGCGTCTTAAGTAAAAGACCTTTTCTGGGTAGCGTAAGATCAAGTCTCCTTTCTGCTACTGTTTTTCATAGTCGGCTTCCTGAGTATATTTGAAAAGTTTTTTAGATGTTTAGTACTACCTTTTTGAATGGCCATCTAGGTGTATTAAATGAGCTTTGGTTTGGGTGGCTAGTTTTGGTTTTTATTTTTTAACCTTATTTTGCTTTAATTGGCAGTTCAAAGTAGAAATGACATACTGAAAAAATCATTGAAAAACTAACATTTGTCTTTCAATGACTGATTTCCTAACTAATTTTTAAATACTCGCATTTCTCTGACAAAATATACTAGGGAAATATTTGGTAGTCCCAAGTGATATGGACTATTTTTTGTACCTTATTAAGTATTTTTATGAAAATTTTTCCATATATACATTTAGTTTAGTTTTTAACATATTAATTGAATATTGAGGAAGCTAATTTTTGCTATATTAAATCTTATATTTGAGTATTCAGCAAATATAATTGCTCAGCTAAATCTTTATGTCATTATTTATTCACCTGCTGATTTGCCACCACTCTCTTAAGTATATTAATAGACAAAGTAATGGAGTGATTTGGAGGATACTTCTGGGGATGTGAACAATATCACATTTCTAAATGGAATTCTCCAAAGGTAGTATCCTCCACTGATGATACATGGGTGGTAGTAGTGGTGGTGGTTCAGTGGGAATTGGAGGTTGCAGCTATGAAGCAGTATGTGAGCAGGTTTATAACACACATGCGCTAATAGGGCTTGCGGAAGAGAACTTAAAACTTTCTAGACTTTGCTGGAATCTCTTGAGGGAAATTACAGCAGGTGAAACTACCCAAGATAGGGGTTCTAAGGAGGATACTACCTTCGGAGAACTTTAGTTAGAGGTAAGTGATTTCTCATTATTTTCTGAATTTAAATCTATAACCTAACTCTTCTTAGTCCACAAATATCATCATACAGCATCTAAAATTGGTTATATGTCACTGCTTGCCATTTTGTATTTTGTTAACTGTGTATGTTTTGAAAAGAATTTGACATGTTTTAAAAAGAATTGGAATTGGCCGGGCGCGGTGGCTCACGCCTGTAATCCCAGCACTTTGGGAGGCCGAGGCGGGCGGATCACGAGGTCAGGAGATCGAGACCATCCTGGCTAACATGGTGAAACCCCGTCTCTACTAAAAATACAAAAAAATTAGCCGGGCGCGGTGGCGGGCGCCTGTAGTCCCAGCTACTCGGGAGGCTGAGGCAGGAGAATGGCGTGAACCCGGGAGGCGGAGCTTGCAGTGAGCAGAGATCGCGCCACTGCACTCCAGGCTGGGTGACAGAGCGAGACTCCGTCTCAAAAAAAAAAAAAAAAAAAAAAAAAAAAAAGAATTGGAATTATGGATTGCAAAAATCTGGTTAAAAGAGGTACCATAAAATCACTCATTGAGATTATATAAAATTGGCCTGAATTTTAACTGGACTCTCTTAAAATTATTATTCTACCTTTTTTAGTGGACTTGGTATTTTTGTCTTATTTAATATATTAGATATAGACGTAGGCTGGGCACAGTGGCTCACACCTGTAATCCCAGCACTTTAGAAAGCCGAGGCGGGCAGATCACTTGAGGACAGGAGTTCGAGACCAGTCTGACAAACATGATGAAACCTTGTCTCTACTAAAAATTAGCTGGGCATTCTGGTGCATGCCTGTATTCCCAGCTACTCGGGAGGCAGAGGCAGGAGAATTGCTTGAACCCAGGAGGCAGAGGCTGCAAGGAGCTGAGATCGCACCACTGCACTCCAGCCTGGGCAACTGAGCATGACTCTGTCTCAAAAAAAAAAAAAAAAAAAAGATATAGATGTAGACATATACACTAGCACGTGCATGTGCACGCACATGTACACACTGATGGTTATATATTCTGTTTATTGTATGTTTTGTTTAGTATGCCACAATATTATCGGTTTAATTACAGATAATTAAGAGTGAGGTCTTTTAAAAATTGAAGGGTTTTTCTTTTTTTTCTCTCTCTCTTTTAAAGAATTTATTAAATATTTGTTTCCTTTTTTAGAGATGGGGTCTCGCTGTGTTGACCAGGCTGGTCTCAAACTCCTGGCCTCTAGCAATCCTCCTGTCTCAGCCTCTCAAAGTGCTGGGATTTCAGGCATGAGCTACCACGCCCAGCCAGGGTTTTTCTTTTTCAAACCTTCATCTAAAATGTCCAATTTCTGGAGTTGTTTTATCTTTATGGTCAAATAAATTAACTTGCAAATAATAGGTAGGATTAAAATAGGACTGAAAGTAGCACTCATCTAACTTATTATAATATCCACAATCAATTTTTATGGGGTTTTTTTTAGTATGATAACAGATTATTTTTATAATGAGTGCTGGGAGACTTCTGCAGTTTAAAAAATAAGCTCCCGTAAAGTAGGGAGGCCAAAAAAAGCCTTTTATTATAATAATTTCTTTTTTCAATAGATTTTTAGTTATTGTAACTGATATTTGTTAGATTTCTGATCTTCATTTTACTCATCCAAGTGCGGAATCAATATTGAAAGGCTCTTCTGCCATTCTGTGTATCTCAGATTGAGTTCTGTTCAATACTAGTCTGTAAAAGGATTTAGTAGATATTTTGGGGAAGGTGTCCTTGATTAAATAGATTTGGGAAACTATAACAATAATCCTCTTTGGAAATATCACAGTGCATATTATATTTTAAATGCCCCAGTGATTCCTGTAGTTGAGAAATTTGTTTAAATGTGTTTAACCTAGCATTTTCTTTCTCTGTGGGACATCTGTTAATATCTCAAGAGACATTAGGATTCTGAGGAACATAATATGGGAAGCTCTACATTAGATTAAGGTGATTTAAGAATGTCACTACTTTGTTTATATTTGTGTCCTTGGGATGTTGAGAGGGAGTGAGAATACTAAAATATGTGTTATAATTTCCTGTTGTTTTACATATTTTTTATTAATCCTGAAAAATTAATATCAGCTGAAGAATTACTTGTAGTAATCTTTAAATAATTTTGCTCTTAATGACTTATTAGATAGTTAGAACCTTCTATGTTCACTGACTAGATCAAAGTAACTTTGACTATGCTTATTGCCAACCACATGTGAGAATGTATTAAATAAGGAGATAGTTCTAAGTATATTCTGGTAATACATAGAAATTAGAAATATTAACTTTTTGTTTGTTAATTATGAAAGCATAATTTATAAATTAAAGAAAAACAATGTAGCCTCATGTTTGACATTATCTAAGGAAGTGCTTTTTTATTTAACAGTAAAATTTTAGACACTGTCTTTTTATTGGTGTATTTTGTCATACAACATTTATTTAGTGCCTACTCTATGGCAGACACTGTTCTAGGCCATTTTCTTTTAGGATACTTTTATTCTATTATTCATTACGTACATTTGAATACCTGTTTATTATGACAAAAACGTGTTCAAAAGTTTGATCAGGGTTTAGCTGCATAATTTCATATAGTGCCTTTGGAGAAATAAGATTATATAAAAGACTTGTTTCCTAAGTAAACATAGTTTAATGATTGTTTTAAAGTTTTGAATGGAAAATTGTGAAATTAGTATTTATGAAATCAAAAGCATTTCAACTATTTGCACAAGTTTATATTATAAGTCCTACCCTGACATAACAGGTGGTTTGGACATTCTTACATGGGTGACTCAGCCACAGAACTCATTTGGGTGAAGCAGTGGTCCAAATTTGTCCAAATATGTAAGCATCAGTTAAAGAAAAATCTCTTCCACAGACTCTACCCTCATTTTTCCAGGAATGTGTATGGTTGGACATAGTGGGAACAAGTTTAAAAAGTGGGGACTTCTGCTTTCAGGAAGATGGAGTAGATGTACATTGCCCTATTCCTCCCACTAAAACAACTGAAAACCTTGAGCATTATATATAAAATAAACATAAGAAGACTGAAAGGTGGAGAGAAGGCATACACACTAGGGACCTCAGCACCCAAGGAATAACACGGTGGTGAGTTCCATGGGTTTTCTTTTTGCCTAATATATCCCAGACTTGGAACTGAAGAAGCTGGCAGCCTGGAAACAGCAATGGGTACAGACTGAAAAACCCTGTTCTCTTTAACTGAAGGACCAGGAAAAAGACAGCCTAGCAAGCCAGAAAACTTTTAGACCATAACTGCTGTGCTCTAACCAAACACCACAGGAAAAAAAGGCCTTACATCAACTTGTGCCTGCCAGTGCTGAGTGGGGAGCCTAGATTCTCTGTTCCTTCACCACGTCCCAGGGGTAAAGAGGCGAGCCCCTCCTGCTTGTGTCAGTGTTGGGGTGTAGTACTGAGATACTCCTGCCCTTTACAGCCAAGGTTATATCAGCAGAGACCTACTGAATACCCAGAATTCCTTTCCCTGCGCAGCACTAACAAGGAGCTTCCTCCATTCAGATGTCCACATAGGCCAAGTGGGAAACCTGGACTTCTAATGCCATCTGGCACTAATATGGCAGAGCCCTTTCCCCAGATGGTACAGTGTCAAAGGAGGCATTTAAACTAGAAGGTTTAAATATGGTCCAGAATCTCATAACACCCCAAATGTCCAGGTTTCAATTAAAAAATCACAAATCTCAGTTTGAGTTAAAAAAGAAAGCCAGTAGACATAAACACTGAAATGACAAAGATGTTAGGATTATTTGATAAATATTTTAAAGCAGCCATCATAGAAACACTTCAGTGAGCAGTCCTAAGCACACTGAAAACAATGAAAATTTTAGGGAATCAGTTAGAGATACAAAGAAATGAAAATTTGGAACTGAAAACTGCAATAAGCAAAATTAAAAACCCAGTGGATAGGCTGAACAGCTGAATGAAAGAGACAGTAGGTCGAATCTGTGAACTTGAAGATAGAATGATAGATATTACCCAGTCTAAACAGCAGAGAGAAGATAGACTGAAAAAAATATATATCCTCAAGGACTTATGGGACTATAACAAAAGGTTTAACACTGTGTCATTGGAATACTGGAAGGAGAGCAAAGGTGTAACATTTGTGTCATTAAAGTCCTGAAAGGAGATTAATAAGGAAAAAGAAGGCAGGTACAAAGAAATAATGGATGAAAATGTTCCAAATTTAGCAAAAGGCATAAACCTACAGATCTGAGTAGCTGAGCAAACCCCAAACACAATAAGGCAAAATAAATCAGGAATGGCCATATTAGTGTCAGATAAAGAAGACTTTAGAGCAAAGAAAATTACCAGAGACAGAGAGGGGTGTTACATTGTAATAAAAGTGTCAAACAACCAAGAAGACAACAATCCTAAATGTGTATGCAGAAACTAACACAGCTGCCAAAATACATGAAGGAAAAACTGTCAGAACTAAAAGGAAAAAGACATCTACAATTACAGTTGCAGACTTCAGCACGCCTCCCTCTCTTACTGATAGGTAGAACAACTAGACAGAAATAGCAAAGATGTAGAACTCAGCAACACCATCAACCAACAGATCTAATGAACATTGCTAAAGTGCTTCACCCAACAGTAGCAGAATACACATCCTTTTCAAGTATCCATTAAATATATACGAGGATAGACCATATGCTCTGGACCATAAGACCTCAAAAAATTTAAAATCATGGAATGTGTGATTTTTTTCAACAACAGTGGAATCAGATTAGCAGACAGGAATATCACAAAACACTTGGGAAATAACGCTTCTAAATGATCCATGGGTCAAAGAGGAAGTCTCAAGGGAAATTTTAAAAATATTTTGAACTTAATGAAAAGTAAAACATAACGAATTTTTTTGAGGCACAACTAAAGCAATACCGAGAGGGAAACTCACAGTATTAAATGCTTATACTAAAAGACAGGAAAAGGGCCAAGTCAGTAATCTAAGCTTCCACCTAACCTGAAAAAAGAAGAGCAAAAGAAACCCAAAGCAAGCGGAAGGAAGGACATAATAAAGAAAAGCCGAGAAATCAGTAACATTGAACATGAGAAAACAGTAGAGGAAGTCAACAAAACAAAGGGCTGGCTCTTTGAAAAGACAATAAAATTGACAAATAGGAAGACTGACAGAGAAAAAGGGAAGACAAAAATTTCCAGTATCAGGAATGAAAAGGATATAACTATAGATCTTGCAGATATCAAAGGGATCACAACAAACAACTCTGCACATATAAATTTGACAACTTAGATAAAACGAACCAATTCTTTGAAAAGAACTCAATAGGAATTAGATAATTTGAATAGTCCTGTAACTGTTAAGGTAATTACATTTATAATTTAAAACCTCTTGAAAAGGAAATCTCCAAATCTTGATTGTTTCACTGGATACTTGTATCAAAGATTCGAAGAACAGTGAACACCAGGTCTATACAATTTCTTTTCAAAAAAAAAAAGAAAGGAAGAGGAGGAAACCCATAGTCCTGTGACAGTATTCTTACCTGATATTAAACCAAGACAGTTCTTAAAAAAAACAGTATCCCTTATATGTGTAGTTGGTAAAATTCTTTCCAAAATATTAGCAAATGGAATTAAGCAATTTATAAAAAGAATTATATATTGTGACTAAATAGGATTGATTTCTGGGATTCAAGACTGGTCAGTATTTTAAAAATCAATGAGTATAATCTTCCATATTAACAAGCCAAAAAAGAAAATTCATGTGATCATATCGATTTAGAAAAGGCACTTAATAAAATTCAAAATTCACTTATAATAACTCAGATTACTAGGAATAGAGGGAAATTTCCTCAACTTGATTAAAAAACGTATCTAAAATATCTATAGCTAACATCATACTTCATTGTGAGAGACTGCTTTCTTCCTAGGGAATGGCACGCTTGTCTAGGCAAGGATGTCTGCTCCTACCACTCCTTTTCAGCATAGTCCTAGAAGTCCTAGCCAACACAGTAAGGTAAGAAGAGGAAATGAAAAGCACTACTAAAGGAAGAAATAAAATTGTCTGTATTTTTAGGTGATATGATTATCTATGTAGAAAATCCCAGGGCTTGTACAAAAAACAAAAACAAAAAAAAAACACCTGAACTAATAACGTGAGTTTAGCAAGGTAGCAGGATAAAAATAACATAAAAAATAAATTGTATTTCAAGATACTAACAATGAACATGTAGAAAGTGAAGTTTAAAATACAATACCATTTATAATTTTACAAAAAGAAAAAAGATGGAAATCCAACAAAAAATGTACTGGACCTATGTGTTCAAAACTACAAAACTTTGAAAAGATTATGTTAAATAAGCTAGGAGCAGAAAGACAGATATTACATGTTCTCATTTACATGTGGGAACTAAAAATAAAGCTGATCTCATGAAGGTAGAGAGTAGAATGATAGTTACCAGAGGCTGGGAACAGTGTGTTTGAGAGAGGCGGGGATAAAGACAGGTTGGTTAATAGGTACAAACATACAGTTAGATAGAAGCAGTAAGTTCTAGTGTTTGAGAGCAGATTAGAGTGACTATAGTTAACAATATATTGTGTATCTCAAAATAGCTAGAATAGAAGATTTGAAATGTTCCCAATACAAAGAAATGGTAAATGTTCAAGGTGATGGATATCCTAAATACCTTGACTTGATTCTATGCATGTATCAAGTATCACATGTACTTCATAAATATTTACAGTATCATGTGTCAAAAAAACTTTGAAAAGAATATTTAAGTAAATGGAGAAACATACTGTACTTATTAATTGGAAGATACAATACAGTAAAGATAATTACATAGTCTTAATGGAGTTCCTGTCAAAGTCCAGCAAGATTTTTTGAGGACATATACAAGCTTATTCCAAAATGTATATGGAAGCCTAAGAAACTAGAATAGCTAAGAGTTTTCAAAAATAAAAATAAAGTGGAAGTTACCAGTCCATGTGATTTGGAATGGAATACTACTTAGCCAAAAAGACTTATTATATGGCTATAGTAATCAAGACTATGTGATATTGGTAGAGGGGTAGGCAAATAGATCCGTGGAATAGAATAGAAAACCCAGAAATAGATCCACACAAATATGCCTAACTAATTATTGACTGATATTGACTGAGACACAAAAGCAAGTCAATGGAGGAAAAATGGTGTTTCCAACAAATGGTGATGGAACAACTGGACATCCATATCACAAAAATGAACCTTGACTTAAATGACTTTATACAAAAATTAACTCAAAATGGGTCATAAATTTAAATGTAAAATGTAAGACTATGTAACTTTTAGAAAAAACATAGGAGAAAGTCTTCCAGATCTGGGCTAAGCAAAGAGTTTTTAGATTTGCTATCAAAAGTACAGTCTACAAAAGGGACAATTAGCAAACATTAAAATTAAAAATATTTACTCTCTGAAAGCCCATATGATAAAGAGAAGCTCCAGACATATTTGCAAGCTGTCTATCGGACAAAGGACTCATATCTAGAATATATAAAGTACTCTCAAGACATCAGTTTAGAAAAATTCATCTAGACAATTGGCAAAAGACATAACATTTCATTAAAGAGGATATACAAATGTCAAATACAGAAAAGATACTCAACATTGCTGGCTATTAGGGAAATGCAAATTCAAACCATAATGAATATATTATTCTTTACCTGCCAGATGGCTACAAGTAAGGACAGCATGGAAATCTGGTGACTATGTGGAGAAACTGTATCACGCATACACTGCTGGTGGGAATGTGAAATGTTATGGGTAGTTTCTTATAAAATGACACGTGCAGTTACCATAAACTCTAGCAATTGAACTCTTGGTCATTTATCCCAGAAAAATTGAAATTTATGTTTACATGAAAACCTGTGCACAAATATTTATTCCATCTTTGTTTTTAATATTCAAAACTGGAATCAGCCCATATCTGCTTCAATAAGTGAATGGTTTAACAAACTGTGGTTCATACAAACCATGAAATAGTACTTAGCAATAAAAAGGAACAAACTATTAATAAACACAAAAACTTGAAAGAATATCCAGGGAATTATTCCGAGTGAAAAAAGCCAATCTCAAAAGGTTATTACATACTTTATGATTCCATTTATGTAATACTTTTGATATGACAACATTTTAGAACTGTGGGACAGATTAACCATTACCAGGTCTTACGGATTTGGTGGGAGCAGGGAGAGGAGAAGCAGGTGGTTGTGGCTATAAGAGGGTGGCACAAGTTATCCTTGCATAGGAACTGTTCAGTCTTTTGACGGGCGTTGAATATATGAACCTCTGCAGGTGATAGAATTGTATGGAACTTAATAGACACATATACACAGGCAAATGAGTGCACTAAAGCTGGGAAAATCTGAATTAGATAGGTGTATGAATGCCAATATCATGGTTATGATATGCCATAGTTTTGCAAAATGTTTCCAGTAAACTGGGGGAAGTGTACAAGAGGTCTCTGTATGTTATTTCTTACAATTGCACATGAATTTACAATTATCTTAAAAGTTTCAATGAAAAAAAAAGTAGACAGCTTAGGTAAAAGTATATAGGCCTTTTCCTAGTTAAAAAGTAGTAATGTTAAAGTATATATTCTGGGAAAGACAGTTGAATATATTTTTAAGGAAAACATCATGTTCCTGTATATCAGTAGTACCAAAATTGCTTAGTACATCAAAATCAGGAAATAATTCTCAATGGTGGATCTACTTTCTTTTTTTGTTCATGTAAAAATTGAAGTATGGTGTTTTAACACTCATTTCTCTATTCAAAATTAAGTAGATTTTAATTGATGAATAATTCATATGTACATATAAATGGTTAAAAAAAGGATTTATAGGCAATACCATTCCTTGCATATACCTTTTGATTGCACTGTGCCTGGATTATTTGCATTAGCTCTAAAATTGGAATAACCCGTATTGTTTTTGGTTGGAGAACTAAGGATGTAAGAATTCTTTATATTCTATCCTGAATTCTGAAAATTATAGTGTAAAAGGATGTGCAGGCTGGGCATGGTGGCTCACACCTGTAATCCTAGCACTTTGGGAGGTCAAGGCAGAGGATTGCCTGAGCTTAGGAGTTTGAGACCAGCCTGGGCAACGTGGTGAGATCCTGTCTCAAATAAGTAAATAAAAAGATGTGCAGAATTACATTTTGCATAATATATGGGGAGCAGTAAGATCTAGAATATGAAACTGTTGTCACTCTGGAATTATCAACATGGTACTCTGACTGAATTAAATATTCTCAAATGAGCAGAACAAAACCTGGTATCCAAAAACTTAAGCAAAGAAATAGATTTAAAAAACAAAACAATGCTGTAAGAAATGAAGTGGGAATTCATCAAATTCAGGAAAGAAACAGAAGAAAAAGACAAAAATATCTTAGAAGTGAAGAATAAATTACAAAATGCTCAAGAGAAAATAGAAGATCTAATGAAGGACATTGAATGGAAATGAGATTTTTGTAAAAGTAAAAAGGATCTCCGAAAAAAAAAATTGAAAAAGAAGACCAGCAAAGGGTGTCCAACATAATTGGAGTCTGTGAAGAAGAAAAATAAAACAGTGGACCAGAACTAATAGATAAACTATAATTCAGAGAAACTTTCTGGGAATAAGGGAAATGTCAAGTCTACCTTTTGAAGGACCTGGAATGATAAACTCTGAGATGTATTTTAGTAAACTATTAAAGATGAATTGAGGCCAGTCGCAGTGGCTCATGCCTGTAATTCCAGCATTTTGAGAGGCTGAGGCAGGAGGATCCCTTGAACCCAGGAGTTTGAGACCAGTTTGGGCAACATATTGAGACCATGTCTCTACAAAAAAATAAAAAATCAGTTATCAGTTGTGGTGGCATGTGCCTGTGGTCCTAACTATTCAGGAGGCCTGAGGTAAGAGAATTGCTTGAGCCAGGGATTTCAAAGCTGCAGTGAGCCAGCACACCACTGCATTCCAGCCTGGATGACAGAGCAAGACCTCATCTGAAAAAAAAGATGAATTGGGTTGGCATCACATTTCAGAAGAACAACATGCAAATCCTGCCAACAGAGTAGCAATTTCCAGAAATTCAAGAAAGTACCAGCCAAGGATTTGATAGCCAGGCAAGTGTTTCTTAATTATGACAGTTATAAAAAGACAAGTTTGAATATTCAGGAACTCATTGGGTATTATATCCATGAGCCATTGAGGAGTTCATTAGAGGATGAGCTTAACCCAACCAAGAGATCACGGGCAGCTTCGGCAAAAGAACTGTGAGCACTTACTATATTAAATTAAGGCCTAAATACAAGGGTGGGAACACGGGAACAGCAGAATAGTATGTAATGTTACATGTTAGACAAAGTACAAATAATACCACTTTTTAGAAGGGGGAGAGAAAGGGAAAGCAGAATAAGATCACAGACTGTTGTGTGGGTGGGGAATAAAGGAGACCATTTAAAACTGGCAGACACTGAAAGCTTAAGAAAGAGTAAAACAGGGTGGGGGTGGGTGGGAAAAAAAGAGGTCCAAGGACACCAACAAAACTATAAATGCAAAAGTAACTGTAGAATAAAATTACAAACCTTGCTAAATACCAAAAGAAAATGTAAAAAATAACAAAGGAACACAATAAATATTGCCTAACACACACAGTAATTACACAGTAGTGACTGAGATAGGACCAAGCATACCAGTCATATCAAATATGAGTAGGCTTAAATTGCCTATTAAAAAGATTTTCAAGTTGGTTCAGAAAGCAAACATTAAAATTTGATTTAGGCAGGAATCTGTAAGTGGATGTTAAAATCAAGGGTGGAAGATTTGGTAAGGCTCAGGATTTTTGCATGGTCTCCAAGTATCTCGTTATGGACTGCTTATTAGCTGCGAGAGTAAAAATAATAACTATATGGTAGAGAGACTGGACAATACCTTGACCAGATAATTAAAGCTAATATCACCAAAGAGAAAGCTAGGTACATCATGGCCTGTGACTATGCTACCCTTAGAAGGGCACATCTTTGCTAATGTCATAGTAGCCTAGCAAGGAATGTATAAATCTAATAATGAAGAACATCAGACAAATCCAAATTGCAGAACATTTTATAAAATAAGTGGCCTCTGTTCTTCAAAAAATATCTGTGTTATGAAAGAAAGGCAAACTCTGGAATGCCTTGAGATTAAAGGAATCTCAAGAGACCAAACAAAATCTGTGGCCTTGAGATAGATTGTGTACTAGATGGAGAGAAATACATTATTAAGGTAGTTGACAGAATTGGAATATGGCTGATGAAAGTACTTTATCAGTATTAAATTTTCCAGAGTTTGATTACTGTTTGTGTAAGAATATCTTTATTCTTAAAAAGTCATATTGAAGTTAAGAGGCAAAGCATGATGAGGTGTGAACCTACTCTCAAATGGCTAAAACAAAGATACATAGTAATGTTGGGTTGGGCGAGGGAAAGCAAAATTGGCAAAAATGTTTAAAAGTTGATGAATATGAGTAAAGTATTTGAGAGTTCTCTGTTCTTTAAACTTTTCTCCAAGTTTTAATTTTTTTAAAAGATCTCTAGGTATTAACTATAAGCCGGAGACCAATACACACACACCAAAGTAGAATTTGAGTTACGTAATTATCTCACTCTCCCTCTCCCCCCATCCTTTTTTGAATATTGAGTTTTTACCAGTTCAAATTACCACTATTTGGAAAGCCTGACATTTAGTATCAGTCTGTGTTAAGCTATAGATGTAATTTCTTTAAAGCTTTTCTGTTATTTTTTATAGAACTTGCCTTTTTCCCCCAAAAGTATGCCTGAGAGGGAAAAAAAATTTTTTTCTAAATGTGTCATTTGACCACCAATAAAATGTATGGTCATGTGGAAAAAAACCCAGCCGTTTGGTTTCTTCTCCACTTGTTTCCTTGTGTTCTGAGAACAAAATAGGGGATCAGATGGGTTTAGACACCTTTGAATATCTATGTCTTTTCTTATTTTTATCTTGTTCCAAAGTGAGCTCTATCAAACAATATGTGGACAGTAGTTTTCTAAGCTTGGCCAGCTATTTTGCAACTACGACCATTAAGCTCCTTTATCTTTTGAGGAACAGCTTGTCCTATATCAAAAGAAAAATATTTGAAGATACTGTCTTAATGATTCCATTTCTTTTAGTTTATGTGTAATATTATCAGTAGTTCTGCTTAGCCCATGTGTGAAGAAAAGAGAGAACATCAGATGAAATTTGAGATTATGCGTCCAATCTTATATGCTATATTAACTAATTTTTTAATCGTGAAAAACCAATTACTAAAATAAAAATTAATTTTATGCCACTGATTCTTTAACAGTATTTATATGAAGTTTCTTACTTCTGTTGTAATGCTGTATGGAGAAAAGAGAACCACGTGGTTCTACCAAATTAACAATCCAGGATCCTCATTATACATTTCCAAATGGAGCAGTATCTCACACACACACAGAAGGTTGCACAGTGTTTTTCAATCTTTATAACTAGTGCAGTGGCAGATTACTGACTGATCCTAACTATGGCGATTAAGGATGCTTACATGATTTTTAAGTGTATGAAAAGTGTGAATTCTTTAGAGAACATTAATATTTACTGTACAGTTTTAAATGCTTCCTTTTATAAGAAGATTGATGCATGCAACTGCTTTTCTTAGAAGTGTGGAATTACTTTTTATCTAAGGACTGAGGATATTTTTAGAGATTATTTAGCCAAACACTGCAATGTAAAGTCAATGAAAATCAGGTTGAAATGACTGTGATATTGCAATACTAAGAAAGGCAAATCTTGTGTAGAATGAAATAATTTTTTTTGCTTAATTTTTATAGTGATAATATGATTTTACTGTTGATAATTTTCCTTGGTACATTTTGAGTTCCTAAATTTCTAACCATTCTACTTATAACTGTTTTAGTAATTGCAGTCTTTTTTATTCAGGATTTTGTCATTAATATAATATTTTAAGTAATTATAAAACAAATTTTTTTCTAACTAGGAAGAAGCATTGCATGCATTTATTCAGCCAGAGATTCTGGATGGCCCAAATCAGTATTTTTGTGAACGTTGTAAGAAGAAGTGTGATGCACGGAAGGTAAATGCCATGTAGAGATTAATACTTAGGAATCTGAGATAATATTCCATATTCAATAGACTCTCCCCCTTTTTGTTGTTTGTTTTTTAGGGCCTTCGGTTTTTGCATTTTCCTTATCTGCTGACCTTACAGCTGAAAAGATTCGATTTTGATTATACAACCATGCATAGGATTAAACTGAATGATCGAATGACATTTCCCGAGGAACTAGATATGAGTACCTTTATTGATGTTGAAGATGAGGTAAATATTTGTTATTTTAAAGTATTTTTCATTAATCCACATTAGTCAGTCATGTCTTTGAAAGAGCTGTTTGAGGTAATAACACTGATGTCATTTAGACTGTCTTCTTGATGGAAACTTTTTCTTTCTTATTTTCTAATGCGGAATTCAATAAAATGATTTACCTTTGTATAAGCTTTTCATGACTGCATAAATTATATTTTAAATATTCTTGTTTGATCAGAGTAACTTATGATACTCTTTGAAAAGACAATAAGGAACTCAGCTTTGGAATTATTTCTTGAAGTTGAGTGATAATCTTATATTTTATAATTTCGTCGTTATTGAAACCAGCCTGAAGGTAAGCCATACTCATGTTTCTGATCTATAATAAATGCAGACAATGCCTATGATAGAATGAATGAACCAACTGAATAGCATGGGCTTAATTTCTTGTACTTACCTACTATTTTGTATTTACTATTTTGTCTGTTTTCCTTTTTTAGTTTTTTTAATTTGAAACTTTATTTAAATAATTTAAGCATGGGATTTGAAGTGACACATGATGTAATGCTTATCAATTTCTTCCCACACTTTGGCCTGCCAAAATTCTCTGGTTCTTCTAACCTTATTCAATGAAAGACTTACAATATTCCACTCTATTATTTTGGAAACTCTTCTGATTTTATTATGTCGAATACTTATAATCACTTAGGCTAATTATTTCAAAGTGATAAATCTTTATTCTCAGAATTACCCTGAAGCGTTTTTTTTTTTTTTTTTTTTTTTTACTGGAACTGATTACTATAGTTATAAAAAATGCCTTTTCCCAGGAGTTCAAAAATAATTTTAAACATTCACTAAGTTTTATTTAGTGCTATTGAGTACTATGAGGCAGTTTGGTGTAGAAGAGCACATGTTTTAGGCATAGCTAGATGTGGATTCAAATTCTTGTCCTGCTACTTGCTAGCCTCTTGACCTTGGATAATTCATAAAACCTTTTGAGCCTCATTTCCAGATGCCGTAGATGAAGTAGCTGTTCATTGAATGGTAACTATGACCGATAACATTTTGAAAAGTTTAATTTAAAATAATGTCTCAGACAGTTGCGCTTAAGCTAGGAAATCTACCCAAAGTGTGCCAGACTTTCAGAGGAGACATAATCTTTGTAGGATTTCTACTCAAATAGAGATCAGTAGTAGATTGGTCTTCTGAATATGCCTAATATATTTCTCGTAAAGGAAAATTTTTTCCAAAGAAGGAAAACTTATATATGAAGCTTAGTAGAAACTTTCTAGAGAATTCTAGGTTTAGTTCTTGGGACAAGAAATGTTTTGGCTCAGCTGAAGAAGTTTCAGGAATTATATCTCTTTGGACTTAGATCTATAGCTGGATTTCATCTCCATTTATCCTTGAACCTAACCTTCTTGAGAGATGAAGACTGTATTAGATGTAGTACCTACAACAAGAGTTCCTGGCAAAAAGTTTGTGCTTATTGTATATTGCTTGGTTTCACTCAAGAACTTCTATGCAATGCCTTATACATTTCAAAAGCCTGCATCTTAGAAAATTCTCAAATTATTTAAATAAAAACATTTTTAGGGATGTATATAAAACGTTAAAGAGGGGAAAGGATTGTTTGGGGGTTTCTAACAAAGAGAATTCTTCAAATTAAATTTGTGTGAATGTGGTTTAAAAACCATAAAGTAGAAAAGTATAATGTGCTGTAACCATTATATTTCTACTTCCTGTAAAAAGACTATCAAGTTCTTAAGGATGAATACAATGTCTTGTTTCTCTTTCAAATTATCTGTAATACCTAACGCACTGATAAACCGAGTTGAACTTTTTGTTCAAGAAAAGAAATTATATTCTTTCCTGATTTGAGAACACCAGAAGCTCATTTTGGAGCTCAGCTTCTCTGATTTTGTGGATTTTGATAAAAGAAATGATAATTTCTTTTATATGTAAAAGAAATTATATTTATTTGTAACAGTATTATATATTATATTATATATTATATATTATTATATATTATATTATATATTATATATTATATATTATATATTATATTATATATTATATTATATTATATTTATATGTAACAGTAAACATAAATGAGGTTTAATAGAATTCTGAATCACTAATTTGTTGTATTAGAATTTTAAGGACATGATAGAAATGCTTTTAAAATACACTGTTGCTTGTTTAATTTTACTTAAGGTCTCAATTTTTAAGAGAAAATAAATGTGCTTAAAGTAAAATATTTTTACTAATATGTTAAATTGTGTGAAAATATTAGCAGTATATAGGTACAAAGTTTTGTTGAACATATTTTCTCTGTATTTGGTTTATAACTAAGATAATTATGTCTTATTAAGAAATCTCCTCAGACTGAAAGTTGCACTGACAGTGGAGCAGAAAATGAAGGTAGTTGTCACAGTGATCAGATGAGCAACGATTTCTCCAATGATGATGGTGTTGATGAAGGAATCTGTCTTGAAACCAATAGTGGAACTGAAAAGATCTCAAAATCTGGACTTGAAAAGGTACCTTTTATAGTTTGCATTTTTTAGTTGAAAGTGAGAATAATCTCTGACTTCCTATATAATTCTATAGCTGTTGTGACTGATAAAGTTCTCTTTAAAAGAAACTTAATTTTTGAAAGTTAAGACTTCTCAAATATAGTTTTTTTGTGCATATATATATATATATATGACTATAATTAAACTTCGGGAAAAACTGCTTACAGGTAAGAACATTAATTTTTGGGAGACCATACTTTAACTGTCTAAGCAAGCTGGATGGTACAGAAACGATGCCTAGTAGTCAAGAAACCAAGATTCTATTACCACCTCTGCCTTTAAGGTTGCAGCAAGTATCTATAAATTTTGTCTGAGTTTTCCTATATAGAAAAGTAAAATGTTGGATTAGTCATTGATTTTTAAAAGTCTGGCCATGGAACACTTTATGAGACAATTAATAATAGATCTGATCTTTCTGAGTAGGGAAATGCCAAAGCCCCCCCAGTCTTTCTCCCCTGTCCTGCGATAGTCCTCAAGACATTTTGAAAAATGGTACAGTTCCATGGATTATCATTTGAAAACCACAGAATTGGATAATTTCTGGGATAGGATCTTGCCCCTGTGTCAATAACTTTAAGGGTTTTTTAGACCATTTTTTCCCACGTATATTCTGTTTTATTGAGGGAAAGATTATAGATAAAATGTCTTGAGCATGGTGTGAATAATAAACTACTAATGTGAAGACTGATCACTAACTCAGGTATTACAGAGTCATTAAATATAGGGATTTTTAAGGCAATATTTAAAAATAGAGTTTTACTTTCATAAATCTGTTTTTAGACCAAGGCCATTCTTCTAATTATCACCACCACCCTTTACTTTTTAAAATTATCTGTTTCATTCAGGGCAGACAGTTGAGCAGGGATTGCTATGTGATGAATAATGTAATAAGTACATTGTAACTGAGTATAGAAACATGGCATTCTAGCAAGAGTTGGCAAACTATGGCTGAAGAGCCAAATCTGGGCCATTGCCTGTGTTTTTACATACACTCTCATTTCATCTGCAAATAAAGACAGTATTCTTCCTTTCCCATCTGCATGCCTTTTTCTTGTCTCACTGCACTCTGTGGGACTTCCAATGCAGTGTTGAATAGAGTGGTGAGGGAGAACATCCTTACCTTGTTTCCAATCTTCAGAGGAAAGCTTTCAGTTTCTTATCATTGAGTGTGATGTTGACTTTCAGTTTTTTATGTTCTTTTCCTACTTTGTTGAAAACTTTTATCATGAATAGGTATTGGATTTTTCCAGATTTTTTTTCTATGTCAGTTGATATGATCATGTATGTAATTTTCTTCTTCAGCCTGAATTACATAGATTGATTTTCAAATGTTAAGCTGTCTTTGCATACCTGGAATGAATCCTGCTTTGTCATGGTGTGTATTTCTTTTTATACATTGTTGATTTGATTTGCTAATATTTTGCAGAGGATTTTTGCATCTGTGTTCATGAGGTGCATTGATCTGTAGTTTTCCTTTCTCATAGTGTCTTTATCTGCTTTTGGTGATGTTGGGCTCATGTAGTAAGTTAGGGAATGTTCCCTCTGCCTTTATTTTTGGAAGAGATTGTGGAAACTTGGTATTGTTTCTTAAATATTTGGTAGAATTCACCAGGGAAATTATCTGGGCCTGGTGCTTTCTTTTTTAGAAAGCGGTTAATTATTGATTTAATTTCTATAATAGATATAGGGCTTTTCAGGTTACCTGTTTCTCCTTTGTGAGTTCTGGTGGTTTGTGATTTTTAAGAAGTTGGTCTGTTTTATCTGTGTTATCAAACTTGGGGGCATAGAGTTGTACAAAGTATTCTTTTATTGTCCTTTTAATTGTCCTTTAATGTCCTTTTAATGCAGGGATGAACCTTCTTTCATTTCGGATACTGGCAATTTGTGTCGTCTTTTTAATCTTGGTTAGCCTAATTAGAGATTTACCAATTGTATTGGGGTTTTTTTCTTCCAAAGGACCAGCTTTTGGTTTTGTTCACTTTTTCTGTTGTTTCCTATTTTCAATATTGGTAAGGATTGCATTGAACCTATAGATCACTTTGTATAGTGTGGACATTTTAACAGTATTAAGTCTTCCAGTTCATGAACACAGGATGTCTTTCCATTTATTTGTGTCTTTAATTTCTTTCCTTGATGTTTTTTTGTTTTTGTTTTTGTTTTTGTTTTTGTTTTTTTTTTTTGAGACGGAGTCTTGCTCTGTCGCCCAGGCTCCAGTGCAGTGGTGTGATCTCGGCTCACTGCAAGTTCCACCTCCCAAGTTCACGCCATTCTCCTGCCTCAGCCTCCTGAGTAGCTGGAACTACAGGCACCAGCCACCATGCCCAGCTAATTTTTTTGTATTTTTAGTAGAGATGGGGTTTCACCATGTTAGCCATGATGGTCTTGATCTCCTGACCTCATGATCCGACCACCTCGGCCTCCCACTGGGATTACAGGCGTGAGCCACCGCACCCGGCCACCTTAATGTTTTATGGTTTTTCAGTGTATGAGTCTTCTGCCTCCTTGGTTAAGTTTATTCCTAAGAATTTTATTCTCTTTGACACTATTGTAAATGGAATTGTTTTCTTAATTTTCTTTTTGGATTGTTAGTGTTAGTGTAACAATAAATTGTTAGTATTTAGAAATGCAACAGATTTGTGTGTGTGTTGATTTTGTATCCTGCACTTTTTGTTGAATTTACTTGTTAGGGTTTTTTTTTATGCGGAATCTTTATTTTCTACATACAAGATTGTCATCAGTGAACAGAAATAATTTTTCTTCTTTCTTTCCTATTTGGATATCTTTTATTTCTTCTTGCCTGATTGCTGTGGCTAGGACTTCCAGTACTATGTTGAACAGAAGTGGTATGAATGGGCATCTTTGCTTTGTTCCCAATCTTAGAGGGAAAGCTTTCAGTTTTTCACCATTTAATATGATGGTAGCTGTGGGGTTTTCATATAAGGCTTTCATTATGTTGAGGTAATTTCCTTCTATTCCTAGTTTGTTGAGTGTTTTTATCATGAAAGGATGTTTAATTTTGTCAGATGCTTTTTCTTTATCAATTGAAGCGATCCTGTGGTTTTTTCATTCTGTTAATGTAGTGTATTACATTGATCACTTAGTCATGATGTATAGTCCTTTAATGTGTTACTGAATTTGGTTTGCTAGTATTTTGTTAAGGATTTATGCATGAATATTCATCAAAGAGATATTGTTCTATAGTTTTTAGTATCTTTGTCTAATTTTGGTATCAAAGTCATGCTGACCATATAGAATGAGTTTGGAAGTTTTTCTCCTTTTTACTTTTTCAGAAAGTTTGAGAAGGATTCGTGTTAATTCTTTAAATGTTTGATAAAATTCTCTAGCAAAGCAACCTGGTCCTGGGGTTTTCTTTGTTGGGAGGTTTTTGATTACTGATTCAATCTCCTTACTAGTTATAGATGTGTTCAGATTTTTTATGTCTTCTTGAGTCAGCCTTCATAAGCTGTTAAACGTTTGTAGAAATTT
Source organism: Gorilla gorilla gorilla (assembly GCF_029281585.2). Taxonomy (NCBI): domain Eukaryota; kingdom Metazoa; phylum Chordata; class Mammalia; order Primates; family Hominidae; genus Gorilla; species Gorilla gorilla. Next base: position 18,356,637 of record NC_073233.2, read on the forward strand.
ATCCATTTCTTCTAGGGTATCCAATTTGTTGGCATATAATTTTTCAGTCTCTTATGATCCTTTTTATTTCTGTGGCTTCAGTATAATGTCTCCTCTTTCATTTCTGATTTTTGTTATTTGAGTCTTTTCTCTTTCTTAGCTTAGCTAAGGGTTTGTAAACTTTGTTGATCTTTTCAAACAGCCAGCTCTTAGTTTCATTTTTTTTCCTATTCTCTATTTATTTCTGCTCTAATCTTTATTTCCTTCCTTCTGCTAACTCTGAATCTAGTTTTTTTCTTCTTCTTCCTCTTTTTTTACATCCCTCCTTCCCAACTTAGTTTGTTCTTCTATTTCTGGTTCCTTGTGGTATAAAGTTAGGTTATTGATTTGAGATGTCTTCTTTTTTTTTTAATGTAGGCATTTACATCTATAAACTTTCCTCTTTTGTTTCATTGCATAAGTTTTGGTATGTTATGTTTTTGTTTTCATTTGTCTCAAGATATTTCCTAATTTCCTTTGTGGTTTCTTCTTTGACCCATTGGTTGTTCAAGAGTGTGTTGTTTAAAACAACTTACACATATTTGTGAATTTTCCAGTTTTCCTTTTGCTATTGATTTCTAGTTTCTCTCCTTCACTTTTAAAGGATTATTTCTCTGGATATAGAATTCTAGGTTGGTGATAATTTTTCTTTCAACACGAAATATTTCATTACACTCTTCTTGCTTGCATGGTTTATAATGATAAATGTGCTATAATTCTTATCCTTGTTCCTCTATAGGTAAGGTGTTTTTCCCCTCTGCCTCCCCTGAAGATTTTTTTGTCTTTGGTTTTGTTCAGTTTGAACATGATATGCCTAAACATGGGAGTTTTTGTTTTTTGTTGTTGTTTTGGTTTTTGGTTTATTGGGCAGGATGGGTATTTATTCTATTTGGTGTTGAGCTTCCAGGTCTGTTGCTTAGTGTTACCAGTTTTTGTAAATAAAGATTTATCAGAACACATTCACTCTGGTTGTTTACATATTATGTATGTCTTGTTTTGTACTATAATGACAGAGTTGAGTAGTTGCGACAGAAACCGTATGGCCCAGAAAGCCTAAAATACACACTCTTTGACCCTTGCATTAGGGGGCCAAATGATCTAGATTTTAGTTCTTACTTTGCTATTAATAAACTGTATCACTTTGGACAAATCATTTAATCTGTGTGCCTTTCAGTTGCTACATTTTGGAGGAATTTGGACTAGGTGCTTTCTGTTCTACCCAGATCTAGAAATTTGTAATTCTGTTTGCTAGTACCATGTTTGAAGATGTATCCCCTTTTAATTAGGAGTAATGTATTGCTTTGTTAAATAGTAAAAGAGAAGAAAATGTTAGGACACATTTTTATGTAATTTTATTTACAAATTATCATGCTCCATTTGGATGAAGGCACTTTACTTTCCTTCCTACTTTTTGGCAATGTATTTGTGATTTGAAACTAAAATTATTGCATTTGAGAACCCTTACTCTGTCATGACTGTATTATCTTTGCTTTAAAATAGATGTATAAAATTCTAATTTGGAAGGCGATTCAGTCTTCTGAATATATCACCATTATTGTCATCTAGAAGTTGCTACTATTAGAATTTTCCAGGAAGATAATTATGTTGGCTTTGATCATTATGATGAAACTTAAAAAATGTATAGCTGTTGGTTGGCAGACTTTTTCTGTGTTTATTTTTTTTCTAAATGGGGAGACTGCTTATGATAAGATATTCATATCATTCAGTGATATCAAAATTTTGTCTAGTGTATTTACTACATTCAAAGCATTTTAATTTAATAACATGGGGTTACCACATTTCATAAGTAGTTCAATGCTTTAAACACATTTTGGATTGCAAATAAATTCTGAAACTTCCTCCCTATCACCACTGTAATTAATTTTAGTTTTAGGAATAAAATTTGAACCACATAAACAAGTTTTCAGACATTTTCAAAATTTGTTCTAGAAATTTCACTAACAATATATTGTGGTCAGTTTAAAGTTATTTTAAGATAAATTAGAATTTCTTGAAAGTTATAGAAGGCTCTACAATGCTTTTTAGGAAAAGAATAAAGAAGAGAAACCCTAGTACTTGTAGAAAAGTAAATAAAATAAAGCTTGTCTGTCATAAACTGGAAATCTTCTGATGTCAAATTGCCTTTTTAACCTCCTTCTCTGTTTCTGTCTTCCTACCTGTTCTTTTTTTGTGATAGAGTTACTGGTCTGCAGAGTCTCCAGTATCTCAAACTGTCTTAGGAGTTGTGAAGTGCATGGGCTTCTGAAAGAAAAGATTGTCTTAAATATAAAAATAAGTCATTATAAATGACCTCTTTTTTTTAAACAAGTTGCCTCTTTTCTTGATTTTCTTCCACAAATACTTAAGTTTGCCTAAAATAATCTTTAGTTCCAAACTTTAAAGAATTGTTTGCAGAACAGGAAGCTAAAGAAATAATTTTAATTTATTGTAGATATAGTATAATTCAGGATTCATTCTTAATATGAGAGAACAAATCAGTAGATCATGATATCACAGATAATGCATAAATACATTAGAAGATGTTCCAAATAATTATATTCCTCAGCTCTTTTGTAAAGGAAATAGAATTTGAATAAGAAACAGTATGTTACTTCGGATTTTTTTTATCGACTGTGCATTTTAGAACAGCACTGGAATTAGCATCTGCTTCTGAAATTTTAGACTATTATTTAATTTTTCCATATGTAAGTTTATATTTACAGATATATATGGTTTCAAAGGTTATAGCATAATTAAAATGTGGAAGAGTGCACTGATGAAACTTGTGTAACTTCTGGTATATACAGTTGTTTGATAACTTGCCATTTTTGTTTTACCTTAGGGGAAAGTTGACCTGTAATATATAGGACAACTAGCCATGTTACTTCTCTGTGTGTTAACAGAGAATAGGAAATACACAAATAAGGGTTGTGTTTTCCTTCTCCTCTGAGTTACTTTTATTTTTTCCCATTAGAATTCCTTGATCTATGAACTTTTCTCTGTTATGGTTCATTCTGGGAGCGCTGCTGGTGGTCATTATTATGCATGTATAAAGTCATTCAGTGATGAGCAGTGGTACAGCTTCAATGATCAACATGTCAGCAGGGTAAGGAGGTGTCCTTTAAGATTATTACTCTGAAAGGTGGGAGTAAGGATGTTTCTAAACAACAGTAAAGTTTATTAAGAATGAGTGAATCTGTCTAGTGATACATCTTAAGACCCATATCAAATCTGTCTTTAATTTTTGCTTTTAGTAAAGTTCTTGCCTTTGTTTATTATTTCTTTGTTTTGCTTTGTTTTGTTTGGGGCTTGCTGAATATCTCCAGAGATAGACTACCAATTTTCCTCTGGGCCTGAACCTTCATAGGTGCTACTTGTGCTTCACGTGTGATTAGGAATGCTAGAACTGGCTGGCTGGTAAGCAGCCACTGATTATGATTAAATTTTGTGAATTGGTGGCTATGTGAGCAATCATGAAGGTCTTTGATAGCATTTAACTCTGAGGCTAAAGATTGAGTTACGTATTGACATTAATGTGATAGTGTTATAGAATTTGCAAAAAAAAATCATGTAACACATTTTCAGATAACACAAGAGGACATTAAGAAAACACATGGTGGATCTTCAGGAAGCAGAGGATATTATTCCAGTGCTTTCGCAAGGTAAGCAATTTCCTAATTTTCAGTGTTTAAAAGTTAGAATTAATTATAGCTTCTCAGTGTTTTTTATCATCAAAGATTTAACCAAGGGATTGAGGAACTACAACCCATGAGCCAAATCCAACCTGCCTCAATATTTTGGAAATAAAGTTTGAACACTGACATAGCCATTTGTTTCTATATTATGTGTTAATGCTTTTACACTATAATAACATAGTTGAGTAGTTGCAGCACAGACCATATGGCCTGCAAAGCCTGTGATTTTTACTGTTTGGTCCTTGCTGGAAACAACTTGCTGGCCCCTGACTTAACTGTTGTATGTAGACATTCCAATACACAGTTTTGTTAAAGACTTTACTGTATTACCAAGAGGAGATACGGAATCTTCTCAAAATGTGACAAGAGGAAACAGATTTTCCTCTTATCTGGAATGTTTTAAATCTCAGTGTGTCTGTGAACAGTGACATGAGTTTCTAATTGTTTTTTAAAAAATCACAATTTAAAGTAAATATTTCATGCTTAGAAGTGGAATCTTTTTAATCTACTTTTTGTCCCTATTAATCTTTTTTATGTTTCTACTAGTTCCACAAATGCATATATGCTGATCTATAGACTGAAGGATCCAGCCAGAAATGCAAGTATGTTTACCTACAGTTATTTGATTTTAATTTGTGTTATAAACTAATTTCTTTTGTAAGTTTGCAAACCCAGATAACTACTTTTAAATGATAGGATAATTAAGTTGTTTTATGCCTGGAAGAATTATTTACAAAGACTGTTACAAAATAATACCAAATGTTAAGGACCTTGAAAAAATGTTGTTGAATTATTTTTTAATATAAGAAAAGACAAAACTACATTAAATAAATTGAATGTTTATTAGTAGTAAGATTATATTATGTGCAGTCTGATGTAGGGATGATAACATTTTTGGAATTATTGCTTTTAAAATATTGCAGTGTTTGTTTTTTCTTGCTAATTCTGACTCAGGCTGTATTACAAATATCTAGGGGGGTGTGTACAGATACATATACAGGTGATGTGTTTGCTCATAGTCTTTTCATAATTAAAAAAATGTAATCACAATCTTTGATTTCAATATATTTCCTTTGTTTAGACACTACCGTTGCTATTAGTAAATCTGTTTCAAGCACTATGTTTTTATTCACATTTTTGTAAACCCTCATTAGATGGTGAATTCAATTGGTACAAGGCTTAGGACTTACTCATCTTTTCACATAAAGTATATTCTAGGATCTGTCATATAGTAATGTTCAATAATTTACTATGGAATTAATGAAAAAATAAATGGAAATTATAGTAAGTCATTTCAGAACAGAGATTTAAGAGCAGAAGTAATCATTTGTACTGTATTATAAAGAAACTACCCCAAAGAGTAAGCTGACCCAGGTCATAGCTATCTGGAAGCAGAGCCAGTATTGTAATTCATGTCCCTCACGTGGACCCCACCTTCCAATAGTGCAATAACTCAGCCTTCTTTTACTCCCCCAACTCTAGTTTTGTTATGAAGCACCAGAGGGCGCTGTATGACATGACATGGAATATTTTTTAAATTAGAGTTCTTTCCTAGAAACAACAGCTTTTACCTTTTACGGACACATGCTATTTTTGATAAAATTTTTTTTCCCTTTTTAATGCCAAATAATCATTGGCTTTATTAAATGGTGTCATAATTTCATATTGTCCCTTTGAATGCTTTGAGTTACATATGAAGTTGTAATTATTAAGAAAAACTTTCGTAAAAATGATTATATGTGAGTCTATAGTAATGATTTTTTGCATATACTTTTTCTTTTAACTAATTGTTTAAAAGTAGCCTCACAAATTATATCAGGCTGTCCTCGCATTGCTATAAAGAAATACCCAAAACTGAGTAATTCATAAAGAAAAGTTTAATTGTCTCACAGTTCTGCAGGCTTTGCAGGAAGCATGATGCTAGCATCTGCTCAGCTTCTGATGAAGCCTCAGGGAGCTTTCAGTCATGTCAGAAGGCAATATGGGAGCAGGCATTTCACATGGCAAAAGCAGGAGCAAGCAAGTTCCGGGGTTGGGGGAGGGGTGCCACACACTTTTAAATGACCAGAACTCATGAGAACTCAGTATTGCAAAGACAGCACCAAGCCATGAGGCTTGACCCAGACATCTCCCACCAGGCCCCACCTCCAGTATTGGGGATTCCAATTCAACATGAGATTTGGGCGAGGACAAATGTCCAAACTATATCACAAATAATCATCACTTTTTGTATTCAAATGAATCTTGACCGTATAGAGAGGGAGAAATCCAACAGATGAAGGTGTCAGTTTTATGACTCTGCATTCTTTGGTTAGGGGGCAGCTGAAGACTGCTTTGAGAACACAGGAAAGATAATAGTAAACAAATGGGTAGTACTCAGTAGCAGCAACAGCAGCAGTATTTATTAAGTTTTATTGTATCTCAGGTACTAACTTTATGGGGTAGATGATATTAATAAGCTGAAGAGACCTACATTTGGAGAAGTAAACTTGCCCAAGGTCACACAGTTTGATGGGGATGGCATGATTTGAAGTCAGAAATTATTTTCAAGTTGCAGAGAGCTTTTTCATTCTAAAATATTAATCCACATACTGGAGTTGTTCTGGAGCCAAGAGCCATTTTGAATAAATACATGGCTCTTTAAGATATGGACCTAACCGTGTGTCCCTGTTAACTATCTCTTAACCCTTTTCTGGACGAAGCTTGTATTCCAAGTTGAGAGAAGGATGTAATGGAGATATATCTCCGTGAGTGCTACAGTAGAAGTATATACCATGAGAGCATAGTGAAGCAGGATGAATAAAGGCAGCTCAGTTTCAGTGACACTGTCTTATCCTGTTTTTATTACTAATAGAATTTCTAGAAGTGGATGAATACCCAGAACATATTAAAAACTTGGTGCAGAAAGAGAGAGAGTTGGAAGAACAAGAAAAGAGACAACGAGAAATTGAGCGCAATACATGCAAGGTTGAATTCCATCATTTTATTTTTAATTGAAAGTGCTATTTTTAAGCTCGCTTACCTGCAATTCTAATGACTAACTCATTGGGTTGATTCTGAGACAATTATGCTATCATGATCATTGAACAATGTAACCAACTATACTGTAAAGGTAAATTTTGATTTGATTTGATTTGATGTGTAAAAACCCAGTAACATGTAGTGACGGTGCTCAGTGCTGGTGAAGCCACAGTTGAGGTAGACACATTCTCTTATCCTACTAAAAGAAAATAAATCCGTAAAAACTGGATAGAAATTGAGTAGTATTTATCAAGAGCCTTAAGCAAAATCATAGTTTTTAATATAATTTCTCTTACAGAATTACCTAACGAAATAATCATAATTACTGTAATAATCTTGATTACAGGGATATTCATTATAGCATTTTCCAAATTAGGGAAAAATTGGAAACAACACAAATGTATATTGGTAGGGGAATGATTACATAAATATGATACATGCTTATAAGGAAACATGCAGTTGTTAAAATTAATGTTTTTGAATTTTTGTATGGTGTGAGACGTAATTGGTGTCAATTACTAAGTGAGAAAGAATAGATAGAAGAGTGATCTCAATTATGTTCTTTTAAAAAATTGCAGTATTTTGACAATTAGGAATAAATGCTGTCTACGGAAGAATTGAACTTTGGAACTGCAGAGTTGATGATGATATTTTACATTTTCTAGATAAAATTATTCTGTTTGCATCCTACAAAACAAGTAATGATGGAAAATAAATTGGAGGTTCATAAGGATAAGACATTAAAGGAAGCAGTAGAAATGGCTTATAAGGTATGTTTAATTGCATCATTGGCATTTACTTACTAATACAACAGTATTAACATAATTTCCCAAGTTTTTATAATGGATAATAGTTATATAAACACTGGCAGTAACCTTGGTAACTGGTTAATTTATCTCTTACCGAGTATATTTATACCGCTCCTTTGGAGCATAGTCAGTTGATTTTGAAAATTTTCTCCCTCTGGAAGCCATTTGAAGTTTCTAGATCCCAGAATTAAAATTAGGAACAGAATGTTTATTTGCTCTTTCTATTCATTTAACATACATTTCATGAGTGTTTACTGTATGAAACTTAGAGATATTAGAGTGAATAAGATAACATGAGGTGTTAGAGATACCAAAGTGAACAAGGCATGGTCACTGCCTTCATGGAGTTTACAATCTACTGGAAGGAACAGACAAAACGTACTTAAACATCACAGTTTGCAATTATTTTATTATTTAGATGCTATAAATACATTAGTAGTAAATTGAGAAAATTTATTTTGAAACTTTAACCATGAGAAAGGGAGACAGCGATGCAAAAAGTTGAGGAAGAATATACTGGTCCGTAGTCAGATGCGTTACCCATTCCATCACTGGCCCATGCTCAAGGAAGAATATTCGAAGTAGAGTGAACAGCATGTGCAAAAGTGCTGAGGTGAGGAGATGCTTGGCACGTTTAAGAAACTGAAGAAAGGAGCCATATGTTTAGATTGTTTTGAGTGAGCACAGAGTACCATAAAATGAAATTAGAGATTTTGTGAAATAGAAGTTTACGTTTTGTTCTCTAAGAGTAGTGGAAAGTTATTAATGAGGTTTGAAAGGCAAATGGGGTCACTGCTGTTTCACCAGATCATTCTAAATGTCATTTATGATACTTAACAAATTTAAGTTTTCCCCTTTCCATATAAGCAGTAACAGAATGACTGAAATTAAACAGTCATTACCTAGAGAAAAAATTGCATACTACATCATTTTGTGTATAATTATACATGGAACCAATAACATAACTAAAAATAACACACAAGATAGCTGACATTGTTTCTGAAAGTGTGATCCAGTGCAATCTGCACCAGAGTCACATTCTTATTAAAAATGCTAATTGCTGCAGATGAATCAGAATTTCTCTGTTGGAGCCCGGAAATAGGCATTTTAACACATATCTCAGGTGATTCTTAGGCATAGTCAAGTTTGAGAATCACTTATATTATACATCTGGTCCTGCATAGCACTTATCAGTATTGAAATTTTACATTTAATTGTTTGACTATTTTAATTAATATTACTGCCCCTCACTAAACTATAAGCACATACAAGTGCAAAAACCATTCTGGTTTTGTTCACAATTTTATTTTTAGTACTCTTCCCTGGTATATAGAATAGTCAAAATTGGTTGGGTATGTTGAATGGATAAATGAATGAACAAACATTAAGATGGATGGATGGCTCTGGATTTGCCTCATTTTGGTAAAAATTCTTTAAATATAATGGTGGACTGCAAGCATTAGTCTTAAAAATAGGAAGTAAAAGTTCGCAAATAAAAAGAAACAAACAAACAGAAGAGAGAAATAAGTCAATCTTGTATGCCAAAAATAGAGCTTCATTGTTGGGGATGGGGGTTGGGGAGGAGTAGAGATCAATGGGGATACGCTGAGGCTTACAAGTCCTTCTTGAAACTCATAATCACAACCTTAAATGAACATTGAATACTTCTAAGCAATCCTACTGTGTTTCTCTAGGAGGCTTATTTCCTATCAAGAGAGTTGTTGCAACCAGGGTATGTCATCTATTAGTGACATAAGCTATAAGGAAATGTTATGATAGAAATTCCTATACCATGAGCTTTAAGTATTCTGGAGGCTAATATTGAAAGGGGATATCATAGAAGCCAAACCCTTTGTGATGGCTTTATGAGACATGCTGTCCTCCTGTACTTAGATTGTTACTAGTTACATGAATTATCAATTCTACTCCAGATTGGATTAAGAAAACAAAAGATGCATATTCTAGTTGGCTGTTTGGTTGTTTTCCTCTGTGTTTCCAGCTTAGTTGATTATGAACAATAGTTACAATACATTGATTTTGTTTCTACACCTAAAGTTTATGATGTTAACTTTTTAAAAAATAAAAAATGTATTTAGTACATGCTTTATATGATTGGAGGGATAATGAAACATAATTATTTAAAAATAACATTTAAGTTGTGCCTGTAACTTTGATGTCTTTGATGCAAATCATAAATGTGTGGATTTTGTTAGGGCCTATTGTAGTGTTATTCCCCAACAGACTGAAACACTGTGTATTTATATATGTATATATATAAATATATATGTATATATATTTTTTCTTTCTGGGGGATTACTTTCTTTTAGATGATGGATTTAGAAGAGGTAATACCCCTGGATTGCTGTCGCCTTGTTAAATATGATGAGTTTCATGATTATCTAGAACGGTCATATGAAGGAGAAGAAGATACACCAATGGGGCTTCTACTAGGTGGCGTCAAGTCAACATATATGTTTGATCTGCTGTTGGAGACGAGAAAGCCTGATCAGGTTTTCCAATCTTATAAACCTGGAGGTGAGCAATTTTACACTATTTTTAGTTGTTCTGTACTTAGAATTTTCATGAGAAAGTTTTTTTTTTATTGTAGAAATTTAAATTTTGTATATGGTCTTAAAATGTAGAATAATTTTGACAGGTTGAGAAGTACTCAGCAACAGCTTGGAATTAAGTTCTAGATTACTTGCAAAGAGTTGTATACATAATTTTAAAAACAACAAAAAACAACAAAACTTCTAGCTTACGGTCTTCAGTGGGTTTTTTCTTCTCCAGTGGGCGGTACTGAATCATTCTGGATGCTGTCAATCCCTAAAGTTATCAATTGCTCTCTTAGGAAGATCTCTCTTTCTCTTTCTTTCTCTTTATGGAGAAGACCTTGGTCCAAAAAAGTATATTCCCATAAAGTCTCAGAAGTAGAGGCTGTTTTTCAGGTCTTCTTTGGAAGGGTGGATTCATTATCCCATCACTGTCAGCATTTACAATTTTTCGTCATCCTCTCTATTTCTACAGGTGCCAGGGACTTCATCTTTTCTTTTTTCATTAAATCTATCACATTCACTCAGCACATTGAGTTTGTTATTTTTTTTTTTCTTTGAGACTGCTTAGGAAAACCAAAATATCATGCCCCTAGTTTTCCCAGAGACAGTTTCCCTATAGACAGTTACATGGTCTGTTTTTGTCCAGAGTTTTCTATAATTACCATATGTAAATTGTAACAAATAGAAGAAAAGCAAAATGTTTATATAATTTTACAAAATCCATACTGTTGTGTCTTGGCCCTAACTCCTTTGCATCAGTGGTTAGTCAGAATTAGGTTCTCTGTGTTTTTTCCCTAAAAGTTGAACTTACAAAACTTTATTCTGCCCTTTTACAATAATGTTCCTCTGTGGATCCTGTATATCTCCTTTTTAAATAAAGGCCTCTGTTTACAGAGTAAGTTAGATGTAGTATTCTTTCAAGGAGCCTACGTCTCTTAAGTGGGAAAATTTTATTTCTGGAAACCTTATGATGTCTACTTCAACTTCTAAGACTCTACCCTATCTATAAAGAGTCCCTTAAGGACATTTCCTTGCTTTTTTTTTTTTTTTTTTTGCTAGACAGGAAAAAGAATGATTAGGATATAACATGAGTCAGCAGTAGTACCACTTATTTGAAAGAGAACTCTAAATGCAAATGTGGATTGTAAGACTTATAAAGTAGTCTTTATTCATTAATAATCCAGATCTTAGCAGAATATTTTGTCAAATTTAGATTAACAACGTAGGGAAAAAACTGAGGATTGACATAAAACACGAGGTTAAAACAGATACAGAATAACTGTGTATTAAATACAATGTTTGAAGATCATTTATTTTTCAAGTGATTAAGAGTTTAATTATAAACATAACCTTCTGCAAACAGAAGAGAATGGGATTAAATTTCAATATAAAAGATTTAAGTGAGAAAACAAAGGCATAATCAGCACAGTTTTTGTGTGGAATTTTCCTTAGGATATAGGAAATATTATTTTGAGGATAATTCTTTGATGATGAACAAGGTGGCTTGATAAGGGGCTTGTTCAAAAGCAAGCAGGAGTGCTGTGTCACCTTTAATATTTGTTTTGCAGTAACTGGTGATTTATATTTATTCAGTGTTGTTTTCATCTGTACTTGGAAGTTTGGATTTGTCACCTGTTAGAAACACATTAAGAATGCATTACTCATGTGAAATACATTAAAAAATAACCTCCAATTCTGTGTTTATGTCTTCAAATGTGACAGAAGTGATGGTGAAAGTTCATGTTGTTGATCTAAAGGCAGAATCTGTAGCTGCTCCTATAACTGTTCGTGCTTACTTAAATCAGACAGTTACAGAATTCAAACAACTGATTTCAAAGGTAAGTTTTAAAAGGGGTCTGTAAATAAATTTTTGAGTGCCTGCTATGTACAAGACACACTATGTGACAGTTATGAATAAGATACATGCTTTACCTCCAGGAGCTAATATTTGTAGTTAGACAACTGTAGTTAAAAGAAACAGATTGAGTAAAGTGTGGAGGTAAGAAAGTGTGAGGCAAGTACATGTAACAACTTATATGTGTTGGCTGGATTATCATAAAATACAGGATTGGAAATGTAAGTACAGTGTATTTCATGAAGAGCTTTAAACAGTAAACACGAAAGTTTGGGCTCCTTTTTGGCGTAGGCAATAAGTAGAGTTTTTGTTTTCGTCGTTTTTAAGTGTGGCAATGCTGCATTTAGTGTCTGGTGACACTAGACTAGCGTTCCACATGCCTTGAGGGGAGTCAGGAATGGAGAGGAGGAAGCTGTTGAAATAATTCAAGTGCAGGTGTTATGACTGGAAATGAGAGAAGGCATAGATTCCAAGAGAGATAGAATCTGTAGGACTTGTAATTGTTAAATGTTGGGGTAAAGCAGATGCACCGATGACCTGAGCCAGGGGTTTCAAACTTGGGTAACCAGAAAAGTAGGGATACATTAATAGAAATAGAGGAGGAAGGTGAGGGTGTAGACTTGACAGGGAAGGTGATGAATTAAATACTGCTGCCATTATGTGAGCTAGTGATAAAGAACATAGGCTCATTCCGATTTTTTGAGCTGGAAAAATAAAACAATGAAAACATTCAAATTTTGGGGGGGCAAAAGGATTAGTCCACACCAGACAAATGATTATCATCCTTACAAGGGTCCTGTGCTCTGCAGAACCCTGAGCATACAAACAGCAGATTTTGCAGGGTTCTTGAACCATAGGTTAATATTCCCTGGTGTAGTGGAAATTGTTCCATAATTACAAGTTGAGTCCAGTTTTCAGTCATTCATCTTATGGTAGTCTTGTCTTTCATCTCATTATCTGGGGTTGTGAATACCTGTTTAGCAGAGTTGTAGTGAACATTAATGAAAAATAAATGCTCTGAGGAAAAAAATTGTAAGGTATTATGTAAGAGTTGGTGGTTATTATGTTCTAAAAAAGTCTATATTGTGACTTCTGTATATGACTTCTAACAATTTTGCTAAAGTAATAACCAAGAAACAAATCATTTTGTGAAATTATATTTTATGATTAAATTGCTTGTAAATGCATACTATGTTGGTATAATATACTGTATATTACATTTTTAAAATATGAATGACAAATGTAAAAAAATTTAGTTTAATAAGCACTCACACATAATACAAAAGAAAGAGACACAGTGGTTTCTTCCCCAAGAAGTTAATAATCTTACTGAGAAAAATACGTCTATAGAGAATAAAGGCAGTCACAAAACATCATGTAAACAAATACAGTATTTTTAACCAGCCTGCTTAAGAATTAGGTATTTATAACTGATGACCTTAGTTGCATTGAAAAGAAACTGTGTTTTTTAAATGTAAAGTATTTTTATCTGCTGCTTTCATGTCAATTTATAAAATGACTCCAAAAATTAAAGATGTGGACTTTCAGAAAAACTTAAAATTTTCCTTACTAATCTTCTCATTTTACACAAAGGAAAATTGCTTATTGCTTTAATAAAAGTATTAAAAACTATTCACAGACTATAGAAAGGCCTGTCAAAAGCCAAGAAGTTCAACATTTTGATATCAGCAGTCAAAAAGTCAGTTACGCAGTTTCTTTGGAATCAGATCACTCATTTACTTGGCAAGTTTGAGAGGAATAGAGATTCTAGGAAAAAATCCTTGCCTTTAAAATAGTTTCAGAGCATACATTTATAAGTGGTACTTTGTTCTCCTGATTTGCAGTATAATTTATGGCTATAAGTAATTTTTCCCTTCAATTATTCAAAAATTTTAAAACCTCTACTAAAATTATGTTTCTCTCTGCTGCTTTTAAGAAGAACTCAGCAGTGTCTTGCTTTCCCATATTTTTAAGTCAAGCAGAATTATTTTTGAAAGAGTACTTTTTATTAAATTGCTTTCATTATAGGCCATCCATTTACCTGCTGAAACAATGAGAATAGTGCTGGAACGCTGCTACAATGATTTGCGTCTTCTCAGTGTCTCCAGTAAAACTCTGAAAGCTGAAGGATTTTTTAGAAGTAACAAGGTATGTCATTTACTTTTTCATTACTGTTTTCTATGCTGGTAATAGTAAATGAAATTAGGTTCAATATTATAAGCCTGGCCTCCACAGCTGTTCAAATCTGTCTGGAACTTAATTTAAAATTCTCAACCCAGTAATTACCTTCCTTTGTAGTCAGGTCAGGTCAGGCTCCTTTCTGTCCTGTGAATCAGTCCTACTGGTTCTCCTCTTCTTTGCCTTTGTTCATGTGCACTCCCACCTGGAGTGTTCTTCCTCCTCTCCCTGCATTTTTTTTTTTCAGTCTCCAGGTTAGTCCTACCTCTTTGGTGAAGACTTCATAACCATTTCTTCCCACAGTGATTATGTCCCCTGGATTTTGTTTATTCTTGAGCTTATCCCATAAAGCAGTGCTTCATGGTGAGGGTCAGAGGCATACCTGGTATAGAGAAAATTATAATCTTGAGTTCACCCAACATTATTCCTTTTGCCTACTCATTTTTCTCTGTTGGAAATGAGAAAGTTCATGTTAATCCTCTTCTTTTGTCTTGCTATTATTATGTGTTTGATCATTTATCATTTTTCATATGTGTTTTTATCACTCTAGTCTCATTCATCTTAGTACAGTCTAGTCTTTTATCTCATTTAACTTTTTTAGTATTTTATTACTAATATGTAATTTTTATTCACCTACACTTCTAAAACTTTTGTGTGGTGGGGGAGGGGATGTATGTGTATATGTGTGTGTATATGTAAAACATTAAAATTTCTAATCCCCTCCAGTACATTACTTTAGGGTAAGAAGTGCAGTAGGGATCTAACTTTTCTTGTTCCTTAAATGGTTAGCGTACTGGTTTCAATTTGTAACATTTACTGAATAGGATAATGATAGTGTTATCCTTTTATGCAAAACCCAACATGCTATTTATAATTGCCAAATTTATGCCAAGTACGAATTTCATTTTAAAAAAAGATTTATTATGGAAAATTTCAAACATAAACAAAAGTAGAGAAAATAGGGAAAATAGAGTGAACCCCCACACATCCCCACCTCTCAGCTTCCACAGTGATCATCTCGTTTCATCTATAATTTAACCACCTACTTCCCCCAGATTATTTGATAAACTTCCTCAGGATCATATCATTTCATCTATAGATAATATGAACATATATATCTAAATGAAGAGAACTCTTTTAAAAAAATGACAATTACATTATATACCTAAGAAATACCTTAATATCAGTCAATATCTAGTCAGTGTTCAAATTTCTCTGATTGTCTTAGAAAATTTTTTTCTGTAAATTTTCCTGTGTCTTTTTTGTTTGCTTCCTTGCAGTTTGTTACAAAGCCAAGTCATTTGCCCATTAAATTTTTCCATGATCTGGATTTTGGTGTTATATTCACAAGGTGTCTTTACACATGTTCCTGTGTCTGTAGTTCAGGCTAAACTTGGATTTCCTAAAGGTGAAAGATTTCTACAATCTAAAGAAAAACCAGAGTATTAATTTCCTAAAGAGAAGGATATATAATACAACAACTTTCTGAAATTGGACAACCCAATAAACAAGATGTTTGTGTGTATGTGTATGTCCATACCGTCTATCTTAGTGTAGTTTTATGGCTAGTTACAAAGACATTTGAGCCTAATATTTATTTTATTCAGTCTCCAAAACAATAGTGTCCTGCAGAAACTATATCATCACACGTGTTATAACATAACTGTGTATTGTGTTGTATTGATGCAATATAATGATGATGATGAATGAGCATGTCACTAAAATTAATATATAATAAAACTTTGACTTACTATGTAGGTGTTTGTTGAAAGCTCCGAGACTTTGGATTACCAGATGGCCTTTGCAGACTCTCATTTATGGAAACTCCTGGATCGGCATGCAAATACAATCAGATTATTTGTTTTGCTACCTGAGCAATCCCCAGGATCTTATTCCAAAAGGACAGCATACCAGAAAGCTGGAGGCGATTCTGGTAATGTGGATGATGATTGTGAAAGAGTCAAAGGACCTGTAGGAAGCCTAAAGTCTGTGGAAGCTATTCTAGAAGAAAGCACTGAAAAACTCAAAAGCTTGTCACTGCAGCAACAGCAGGATGGAGATAATGGGGACAGCAGCAAAAGTACTGAGACAAGTGACTTTGAAAACATCGAATCACCTCTCAATGAGAGGGACTCTTCAGCATCAGTGGATAATAGAGAACTTGAACAGCATATTCAGACTTCTGATCCAGAAAATTTTCAGTCTGAAGAACGATCAGACTCAGATGTGAATAATGACAGGAGTACAAGTTCAGTGGACAGTGATATTCTTAGCTCCAGTCATAGCAGTGATACTTTGTGCAATGCAGACAATGCTCAGATCCCTTTGGCTAATGGACTTGACTCTCACAGTATCACAAGTAGTAGAAGAACGAAAGCAAATGAAGGGAAAAAAGAAACATGGGATACAGCAGAAGAAGACTCTGGAACTGATAGTGAATATGATGAGAGTGGCAAGAGTAGGGGAGAAATGCAGTACATGTATTTCAAAGCTGAACCTTATGCTGCAGATGAAGGTTCTGGGGAAGGACATAAATGTATGTACTTCAAAAGAAAAACGGTCCTTGAAACAGCATCAGTTTTTCTCTCAGTTTATTTAAATTTTCAGTTAAGTGTTAGGTACTTAGTTCTAAGATCATTTGTAACTTTCTGGATTATAAGATTATTGATGCAGTTATAATGAACACTGTTCTTAGACCTGTGCAGTAAATTAGATGGTAATTATATCAGAACTCTGAGATAAGAAGTAAAAAAAAAATAGTATTCAATGTTAGGAAGGAATTATGATATAATTACTAAGTAAAAAATTAGGGAATATATTAAAAAGTAAATAATATTTTTTAAAAGCTGACACACTTTAGAAAATTTGATATTCAATGCCCAGGAAAATGTTTTATTTCTACATGCTCTTCTCTCTCTCCATTTCCAATGCAAACAACAATTCCCTTGCTATACCCCCTTAAAAAGTCCTTAATTAACTGGGAAAGTCAGAGAAAGAAAAAGCGCTCTTAAAATTTTTTCTGTTACTTTGAAGTAACTCCAAAGCAAGGAGTTACTAGAAATTCCAACGCATAATCTCAGAAACAGGGAAAAGATCTGAGAATTTGGGCATTTGGCATAAGCAGTAACAACAAAAACATTCCAGCATAGTATGAGACTTAAAATAAAAGAACCTTTATAAAACCTTAGACTAAGGCCAGCCAAATAATTAGCAAGGCAACCAGGTTTAAGATACAAAATCTTTCTTCAAGTGTAAAGGAGAAGTAGCTGGAAAAGTAAGTACTTTGCATTAGTTCTAGCAAAGCAAATATTAATATTACTCCTTATATTTTTATATTTTAGTTTTCAAAATGCTTATTTGTTCTCACTTAAAGCTTCTCCAAACTTTGTAAAGCAAACATTAGTATCCTGATGTGACAGGTAAGAAAGCCAAAGCTCATAGAGGATGAATGACTTGTCCAAAAGTGCATATATAGCTAGTAAATGGGACCATTACTAGAATTGAAGGCATCTAATTGTTCCTTTTACCTTTGGAAGGGAGCCCCACTCTTTATCCATCCAGTCATCCACCCATCCAAGTAACATTTTCTAAATCCATACTAGATGCCAGGCCCTATGTAACTGTTAGAAGTAGAGACAACTGAGATGCAGCCTTATGCTTCATCTCATGGGGAGGAGGTGCAGTCACCCACTCTGAAAGTTAAGTGCTATGATGCTTGTAGTCTCAAAATTCTATCTGCTAAAACAAAGTGGTAGAAATTATGAAATAATACAAGTATTTAAATTTGTGTTTTTAACTAGTTGGGTTAAATAACACTGGAATCATACAACATTCATACATATATCTTGCAGAAACTCAAGTATGAAAACGTGGATTGGCAGAACAAAATAGAGGGAAATCGTATTGTAATAATGTTTTAAATTTCTATGGAGCATGTACCTCATAAGGCTCATTAGCTTACATTGTTTCATTAGTTCTTTTAACAGCTGTGTGAAATTGATATTGGTAGACCGTTTTCACTGATGACGAAACTGGTCAAACAGATTAAGTAATTTGCCTATGGTCACATAGCTAGTCGCTCACACTGCCAGGATGAGACTCAGATATCATTAGCCACCACCCCATAGCTGCTACCACTGTTCTTTCCTTGCATCTTAGTAAAGGAAAAATAGTAGTAACTGCTCTGCTTTTTTACCATACTCAACCCATCAAGGACATTAGAAAAATTAAAAGTAGTTCCTCTTTAGTAAAAGGTTGGAAATTTCTTTTAATTGGTTTGTTTTAGAATGATGTGCTAAAAATTTGACTGGATGATAGTCTCAACCGTAGGAAAACTTCAATTCGATGGGAATACTTAGAATTATAGTTTGAAAAGTCTCATTTCCATCCTAGAACAGTTAATAAAATCTTTTAAATGGAGAATGTTGGCCATATTTGGAAATTCATACCAGGCTAATTTCCTAGTGTTCATTGAAATAGTGAACATGGTGAAGAAGAGAAACCATTCACTACAACTTATGTATTTGGGCTTTTAGAAACCATAGAAAAGGTCTTGTTTGAAAAGAAAATGTGACCCCGGAAAATGTCTTCTCATGTGTAGAAAACTGGTTTGGAGATAGGGGAGTAGGGATAGCAGCTAGCAACCAGGTTTTTCTTGAGTCTGTGCTAAGACTGATTCATTGCAGCTCCTCAGTCATCTGAAAGAAGGTCCCTGGGAAAACATGTGGATGATGAGTAGTAATACACATTCTTCAGAGTGATAAAATGGCAAGGAAGAACAGGTAGACAATGAATTTGATATTTAAAGAATGATGCACTATGCACAGTATACGCAGTTCACTCAGGCAATAATCTGTACTTAAAATGATGGTCCTTAAGATAGCAGTTATAATCCAAGAGTTGTTTCAGAGAATAATTACAGATCATTCTCTGAGAACACTGTCCTAGTAGGACTAGTTATAGTTCATAGGCACTTGGGTATAAACAGGAAAGCCAAGATAAATAAAGATGGTAGTGCATTTACACTGAAATTTCTCCGTACAATTTTGGTTACCGCTTCACTTAAGAAATTCGTAAGGGTCAGTTACAGTGCCTTACACCTGTAGTCCCTGCACTTTGGGAGGCCGTGAGGGGAACTGCTTGAACCCAGGAGTTAGAGACCAGCCTGAGCAACATAGTAAGACCCCATCTCTACAAAAAAAATTTTTTTAATTAGCCAGCGTGGTCATGTGCCTGTAGTTCTAGCTACTTAGGAGGCTGAGGTGGAAGGATCACTTGAGCCCAGAGGAGAGAGGCTGCAGTGAGCTATGATCGTACCACTGCACTCCAGCCTGGGCAACAGAGCGAGACCCTGTCCCAAAAAAAAAAAAAAAAAAGAAAAGAAAAGGAAAAAGAATAAAAGAAATACATAAGAGAAAGGACCGAAAAGGAAAATCATAAATATATTTTAAGGTTGTTCTGTGAAGACATAGACTCTTCAGTCTGAAGAGGTAGATAGGAAAAATGGTACAATAGTAATCTCTAAAACTACAAAGTAATTATAGCCAATAAATTAACACTCTTTGCCAAAGCTATGCTAAACATTTTACATGTATTGACCGCAGAACATAACTTTGAGGTTTAAATACTACTACCTGTATTTTATAGTAAAGGTAATTGAAGTACAGAAAAGTTAAGAAGTCAGAGTCACAAATCTAATATATGAAGAGGAGCCAGGAATTCAGTCAGGCCAGGCCATCAAATTCCAGAACGAGTTGGTCATAATCACCATATTAAACTATATCAGTAACCAGCAAACATTTTTGTCTTCCTATGACACAGCACTACTAGAGGTTAGGAAAGAAACCAAAATGGCAATAAAAGCTTGTATTTGAGTAATGCTTTAGAAAAGACTTTTACTACATTTGTCACAACAATGTTATATGTTATGATCACGTGGGAAAACAGGTTGAGGGAGATTGGATGACCTGCCTACAGCCATTTATCGGAGTAAAGTGACAAAACTGAAATCTAGCCATAGGCTTTCCATTTCTAATCCAGTAATTTTTGCATTACACCCTTCTGTTAAGAAATTTAGTACCTCGTTGGATAGCATAGACAGAAGCTTGTTTGCCATAAGCTGGATTATTGACATAGAGGGGCACTCCTTAAAGCTTAAAAAGTGACATTTTAAACAAATTAAGAGAAATGCTGCCTCAAAACTCAAAAGGTAGATAGTAAATAAAGCTCATCACCCTCTTCATACTTTCTTCTAATTTGTTCTTGTCACATTTTCTATTAATGAGCCTATATTTTATAGCCAGGAAAACAATGAACATTAATTTATTTGACAAGTCATCTGAGAAAAATTCAACCCAAGTGTTAATATGACATGGGAATGTTGGTTTACCAGCAGTGTTTCAAGGCCTCATCCTTTACCTTCCATGTAGCTTTAGCAGAAAAACCAGACCTAACATGGAGGGAGCCTTAGAGCCAGGGAGGTCCAGTGGCCTGAGGCAGTGAGGCAGCACTGCCTTATTAACTGAGAGTCTGGTTTCTGCTTTCTTCTACGATATGAAGACCACAATCAATAGAAGCATTCCAGATGTGTCCTCATGAGTGGCTTATAAAATTAGGGACAAAAGATTAAAATAATAAGCATTAGGGAAAAACGAAGCTCATTAAAGATAATCCTATTACGATACCAAGAGAGCTTAAATTTAAGCCGGGAAGAGGTAAGAGTTTCTGATCCATTTAAATACAGTTCCTGTTAATTACAGCCCAACCACATGATAAATCAGACATCTTAGTATGCCAGTCGTGACTTTTTTTCTAGTGAAAATCTGAAAATTAAATAATATTACTAACAGTTTTTGAGGCAGTCACGCTGTATTTGGCACTGTGCTGAAAGCATGATAAATGAATTACCTCACTGAAGTCACATTGCAACACTCAGGTGGGCACTATTATCATCTCCATTTTTCTAGTGAGGAAATGGAGGTACGGAGGCTGGCGCCGTGTCCCATATAGTAAGTAAGCAGAAGAGGTGGGATTGGAACCACCAGAGCTTACACTATTACTGTGTGGAGCTAGAAGTGTATATATTTTAAAAGAATTCCTAGAAGCTTGTTTTTGAGTTTGGCAACCTAAACAAAGAAACAAGCACTTAAATAGCTCAGAACATTTTAAGCTGTCAGATAAAACCTATCAGAAACTCTGTGTCCATGTTTTTTGTCCATTCAGTGTGGTATATTAGCTAAAGTCTAACTGAAAAGGAGTACTCTTTACTGCATACAGTGTAATAAAAAGTATATGATCTGTTTTATTTATACTCAGAGGTTTCTTTTACATTTTTGTTCCTGTTTTGGTTTTTTTTGTGCGTAGGGTTGATGGTGCATGTTGATAAAAGAATTACTCTGGCAGCTTTCAAACAACATTTAGAGCCCTTTGTTGGAGTTTTGTCCTCTCACTTCAAGGTCTTTCGAGTGTATGCCAGCAATCAAGAGTTTGAGAGCGTCCGGCTGAATGAGACACTTTCATCATTTTCTGATGACAATAAGGTTGATTAAAATAATCTTCGAGTAGTTAGAGTCTATTTTAAATGATAGATTTGAGAACAGCTTTTACTACTTCCAAGTGAGGTGAAGTAGATAAACTAGAAGGATTTTTTTTTTAATGATTAATGGTAATTTGGGGGGGGTTTTGTTGTTATTTTTCTTCACTCATCTAACAAACATTTGTGAAATGTTAGCTGTGTGTCAGTTACTATTCTAGGTGCCGGGGATTCAGAGGTAAAAGATATGCCTGTTCTCAGAGAGCCTATAATCTAGAGAATTTTGGAAAGTTTAAAAATGGGATGAGAATGGGTTGTTTATTCTGCTGAGACAGCATGTCTAAAAAAATGTTTTTAATTTATAGATTACAATTAGACTGGGGAGAGCACTTAAAAAAGGAGAATACAGAGTTAAAGTATACCAGCTTTTGGTCAATGAACAAGAGGTAAGTAATACGTTTAAGAACAATATAAGGTTACTTTTTACAGTTACTGAAAACATAGAATATATTTTATTCATAGTCATTTTATTTCTCTGAAGCAAAGGTCAGCAAATTTTTTCTGGGCCTTGTAGTTTAGCAGGCCATACTGCCTCTGTTGCAGTTATTCACTTCTGCTATTCTAGCACAAGGAGCCATAGACAATAATAAGCCAATGAGATGGCTATGTCTCAACATTTTATTTACAAAAGCAGGCAGCAGTGAACTTGGCCCTCAGGCCACTGTTTGTCATCCCTGTGCTCTAAAGTGTTGCTACAAATGCTGAAATGAGACAAAATTTTCCTGCTTTTAAAAGGAAAAGAAATTTTTTTGTGCATGTGCTTGCTTTCTGGAAACAATCATACAATGCTACAGGTGAATAGCAGTTGCAAGTCATTTTAGTATGTAACAAGCATTTATATAGTGTCTACTGTGTGCTTTAGGTGCTTGCAAATATTAACTCATTTAATCATCAGTTAACTAAGATACAAGCACTATTTCTTATTCTCATTCTATAGATGAAGAAACTGAGGCACAGAGAAGTTAAGTATCTTGGTCAAGGTCACTGCTTGTAAACGGTGTGGGTGAATGATCTAAACAGGCCGTGTTTTTTAAGGAGTAATCAATAAAATATTTTAGTCCTGTGGTATACTAGCCTTACCACAAATACCCAAAAGAATAAGGCAAAGATCATATTTTCAGAATGTTATAACATCCTATTGTTATAACATTCTGTTATAACATGTTATAGCATCCTGTTGAAGAACTAGACAAATGTGAAAACCATAAATTTATCATAAAATGCCTTTATTCATATAAGATATTTTATCTGGCACCTGTTATTTCTCTTAATGTGACCCATTACAGTCATTTTGATTTACATATTTAATCTGAGTTTGTGGAAACTGTCTCTTTTGAGACAATTGGTTAATGTATTTGGAGAATTAGTATACATTTCCCTCATTTTAGTCCATAAAAGTGGTTCTTTTTGCTTTCAAAATTATAACTGTTAAGGAAAATACAAATGTGTTATCCTATTTAACCTTTACAATGACTCAGTGAGGAAGATACTGTTCACAGTTTACAGAACTGAGACACAGAGATTTTAAGTAAACTTGCCCAAGATAGCTGAGCTCATAAATAGTGGAGCTAAGGTTTCAAAAAAGGAAGATAGACTCTGAAACTCAGGCCCTTAATTGCAAATAAAATGTTTTGGTAATTTTTATTTTAATGTGTTAATATTAATGTACTTAAGGTATAATTCAAGCTCTGATTGTTTGTGTTTATATTTCTAGCCATGCAAGTTTCTGCTAGATGCTGTGTTTGCTAAAGGAATGACTGTACGGCAATCAAAAGAGGAATTAATTCCTCAGCTCAGGGAGCAATGTGGTTTAGAGCTCAGTATTGACAGGTAAAGTAAAATTAATGTCATCAGCGATTTGAAGAAAGACTGTGTGGTCAGTTGAAATGGACTGGTATGATTTTCTAAAACTAGGAGAATTAAAATTTCCTGTACTATTCAGAATTTTGGTACGACAGATTAGTTTAATAGGACTAAACAAGAGTATTAAAATTTTGTTTGGATTTCCTATACAGGATTCTAAATTTGAATTACTGGGAACATTTCTTTATTTCCCCAGATTTTAACAACTCATTATTTGACTTTTGTATTTGAACATAGTTCATTTTTCTTTGGTGTCAGATTAGTGTCAATCTTTAAATTGAGAGTTTCAAATTATAGTCGTTTTAAATGTCTTATCACATTTGTAGGTTTCGTCTAAGGAAAAAAACATGGAAGAATCCTGGCACTGTCTTTTTGGATTATCATATTTATGAAGAAGATATTAATATTTCCAGCAACTGGGAGGTTTTCCTTGAAGTTCTTGATGGTATTTTCAATATTTTTGGGGGGAAGTATCAGTTAGAAATACTCTAGAACTAATAGAAGCCTATAGTTTTTAATCAAATAATGAGTTACGAGGAATCTAATATACATTATAGTGTTTTGTGTTATATTAAGCATAACGATATCCTTATTATGGATTGATGTGATTCCTACCTACGTCTTATCCTTGGGAGTTTTATTTTCTTCCCCTGTGTCCTAATGTAACTGCTTAAGTTGTTTTTGAAAGAATAATCAGTGTCTTTCAGCCTTCTGCTATCTTTCTCTGGTTCCCATTTGCCTTTTAAGTATTCTTTTTTTGAATGTTGAGAATATTAATTCCCCCTTATGAGGAAATTACAAAGTTAGGTTTTTAGTACATTTTAAGAAAACTCTGCTAATATTTTCTTAGCCACGTTTGTTCTTTAGTTTCTTTTTTACTATTATGGCTTATTTTGTATTGAAGACATGGTACTGATAATTTATCAGAGACTCAAGAACAATGACTATTTGTGTCCTAAGCCAGGTGGCTTAAAGAATAGAAGTGTATTGTCTCACAATCTGAGATCAGGCTGTCAACAGGGTTGGTTCCTTCTGAGTGCTGTGGGGGAGAATCTGTTCCATACTCTCTCCTAGCTTCTGTGGTTTTTGGCCATCATTGGCAACCTTGGCTTGTAGATACATCACCCCAGTCTCTGCCTTCATCTTCATGTGGTGTTCTTTCTGTGGGCTTGTCTGTCTGTATTGTTTTCCCCTTTTTCATAAACCACTAGTCCTATTGGATTAGGGCCCACCCTGAAGACCTTATTTTACTTTGAGTATCACTGGAAAGACCCTATTTCCAAATAAGGTCACATTCTGAGGTACGAGGGATTAGGATTTCAACATGTCTTTTTGTGGGGGGCACAATTCAACCCATAGCAGTGACCTTGAGGAGGTCCAAGTAGCAGACATATTTGTCACACCTCCCAGTTTTCATTATCAACATTGGCACATTTAAAGTATTGGTGTTTGGAGGGAGGCTTATAGGAGGAAAGTTGGCTTTTAGAAGATCACATCAAGGTAAACAACTAGTTCTATATTCTTTTTTTGCTGTTGCTTAGGAAAATTTTAATTTTCCTTTTCTTCTATAGAAAGTAAAATATCAATTCTGGATATTTTGTTGCAAGATTATACTAGTTTTTAGAGAGCTCAATAATACTAACACCTCATGTATTTCAGGCTGCTTCAGGTCTAATTCAACCATAAATTTAAATGGTTGAAATTCTGATTAATTGACAAGTTAGGTTGGGAGGTAAGGAACAACTAGGATACCATCTACTATGGTGTGTAGGCAAGTGCTCCAGATTGTGATTTCTTTGAGTATCTGGGGTCTTAGGGAATAATCACTGTGCCTGGGTAAGTCAGGAAGAGATCATAAATGACAAAGAAGTCACCCTTGTAAGGATTAAGTATGTATTAGCAGAGATGGATTCATCTGAAAATGGTACTAGATGGTGGGTGCCTGCATCAGTATTATTTCAGTATATTTTCACATCAAGATAGTTGAGTAAGAAATGTCATGTGATTAAATCCAAGAGATATTTATTGACCTGTAATTTGCCAGACACTGCTAATCCCTTGTGCTACAAAAATGAGTAAGAACCACTTATTGGTGCACACAGTCTGTGGAAGAAACAGAACTGCAAACCTGTCATTCTAAAATAATAGGTACTAAGGGACTGAATCAGTAGAAGTTCTTCTTGTGTACACCAGAGAAAAGTGACAATTGAGTTGATGCTTGAAAAGTGACATAATGGAAAAGTGACAATTTTGAAGAATCACTAAATTGGGGAGTAAATGGAAAGAGAAGGATTAATAATAGCTTTAGTGAAAAAAGAGGATAAAGTGAAGTTGATTTGTTTATGATTTTAGATAGGGATAGGAGCCAACAGAGAAACAAAGATTGGAAATCCAGAGAAGAGAGTAATTGGTAATGCAGTGTCCAACAGGAGTCAGGAGGGAGTGGAATTAGGAGTACTGGTTTGAAGAAGAGAGGAATTATCTTCTGAGACTGGAGAGAAGAGAGTAAATATTTCATTCTCAAAAACTCCTTGGGATAATTGGGTTTTTTCTTGTGCCCACTTTTTAAGAGTAACGCTTGAAGTAAATCTTCTTGTTTAGTAAGGCACTAAGGGAAAAGTCAAATTATGAACCTTCAGAGGAAATAGAATGATGACCTAATCTTGCATATTCTTAGGGGTAGAGAAGATGAAGTCCATGTCACAGCTTGCAGTTTTGTCAAGACGGTGGAAGCCTTCAGAGATGAAGTTGGATCCCTTCCAGGAGGTTGTATTGGAAAGCAGTAGTGTGGACGAATTGCGAGAGAAGGTAAGTTCATTTTAAACAAAACATGTATCTTATGTTGTATATGTATATCATAATATTAATAAAATATATAATATATAAACAATACATTCTTCCTGTGTTGCGTAAGAGAAAACCTAGGAAGTAGTACCAAACACTGGTGCAGCAACCTTTCTTTTTGGTTTCTGTCACACCTTGTGGCACACTCTGGTTGTTCAGGCTCCTGATTCTTTGAAAAATTACTTTGGCTCCTGGCCATTCAGAAGTGGATCCTCACTTTCTGTTACTTGGACCAATTTTGTCCTAAGTAGTTAGAATTAGTTAGAAGTTACCAGAGTGAATTGCTGTATGTCTAAAAAAAACCAAATGAAGTCGAATTGTGTAGAGAATCCAGAAGAAGGTCTGTTTTGCATTTTAAGATGGGATATCTAAGGATCTCTGGGGAAAGGGTGAATTAGTCAATCTGTGGTACTAGCACAATGAGCATTTTGAAAAAGATTTATTTCCATACTTCATACTAAACACAAAAATAAATTCTAAATGTATTAAGTTTATATATAAAAAAAGTAAATGTACTAGGTGAAAATATGTAAAATATTAAATACTAAAAATATTTTCATATTCCTGGAAAAAGATATTTGTAAGCATAATACCAGAAGCCAAAAAAAGAAACTATAGACCACATAAAAACCTATCCTCTGCACAGCCAAAGAAAAAGATATTTAAAAAGCAACTCATAAACAAAGCTAAAAGACAATAAACTAGGAGGAAATTATTTGAAGCAGTTATTAAACATGCTGTCCATAATTTATAAGGAGCTACTACCTTAATAAGAAAAAGATGGAACAAATCTAATTTTAAGAAAGACAGCATGAATAGGCAATTTATAGAAAAAGAAATACAAATTAAAGAATAACGTTATTTTTCACTCTTAAATTGGTGAAAATTTAGAAAATCAAAAAATACCTAGAGTTCTCAAGGTTTAGGGGATACAGACAATATATACCTTTGATAAGTGTATAAATTGATATGATTTTTTTCAAGTTCAGTTGGCATCGTTTGTCAGTATTTCAGATTTGCAATTAAACATCTGGGAATCCGATCTATAGAAGTATTTGCAGGTTGGGTGCCATGGCTCACTCCTGTAATCCCAGCACTCTGGGAGGTCGAGGCGGGCAGATCACTTGAGTTCAGGAGTTCGAGACCAGCCTGGCCAACATGGTGAAACCCTGTGTCTACTAAAAATACAAAAATTAGCCAAGTGTGGTGGTGCATGCCTGTAATTTTAGCTACTCAGGAGGCTGAAGCTGGAGAACTGCTTGAACCCAGGAGGTGGAGGTTGCAGTGAACCAAGATTGCACCACTGCACTCCAGTCTAGGTGATGGAGTGAGACTCTGTCTCAAGAAAAAAGAATTTATTTATTTATGTATTTATTTATGTATTTATTTTTGAGACGGAGTTTCACTCTTGTTGCCCTGGCTGGAATGCAGTGGCGCGATCTTGGCTCACTGCAGCCTCCGCCTCCCGGGTTCAAGTGATTCTCCTGGTTCAGCCTCCTGAGTAGCTGGGACTACAAGCACATGCCACCACGCCTGGCTAATTCTTTGTATTTTTAGTTGAGACGGGGTTTCACCATGTGCGAGGATATTCATGGAAGTATACAGTAGAGCTTTGTAACTTGGAAAAACTGAAAACAGTGTCAGTGTCCATCAGTAGGAGATAAAATGTATATTGTTCGGTTATTGAAGAGAATGTGGTCACTTTGTATCCTATTCCTCTAGGAACAGAATTATTATATAGAGATATTAATCTAATTTTACATGTTTTAGAAACGTGTGGGTGTAGTTTGTGTATGCATAGGAAAAGGTCTAGAAGGAATATACTAACTTGGTATTTCTGGGACATGGTATTTGCAGGGTGGCCGCTTTCTGCTTTTTCTTAATTTTTTTACATGAAACATTTTTTAAACTGAGCTATTTCTGTTTGTGGGGTAAAAGGAAAATAACTTTTCTAAGCAAGTTAATTTTTTAAATGACCTCAAATAAAATGTTTTATTTTACAGCTTAGTGAAATCAGTGGGATTCCTTTGGATGATATTGAATTTGCTAAGGTAAAGCCCTGAGAATGTTTGCATCTGTGTATTGTGCATGATAAACACAGCTAGTGGCATGATTTATTCATTCATTCTTTTTCTTTTTAGGGTAGAGGAACATTTCCCTGTGATATTTCTGTCCTTGATATTCATCAAGATTTAGACTGGAATCCCAAAGTTTCTACCCTGAATGTCTGGCCTCTTTATATCTGTGATGATGGTGCAGTCATATTTTATAGGTAACATTCACAGTGTTTTTGTTGCTGTTAGTAATACATTTTTGGTGTGCATACATATCTTATTTTCCATAAATATCTTTACTGTTTTTATGATATGGAGCGGCACTAACCGGTAGAAATACAGTGACAGCCAAACATGATTATAATTTGAAGTTTTCTAGTAGCCACATTAAAAACAATAAAAAGAAACAGGTGAAATTAATTTTAAAAATATTTTAAATCCAATATATCCAAAATATGATCATTACAACATGTCATCAGTATAAAAAATCATTTGTATTTTGCATTTTTTTTTATTGTACTGAGTCTTAGAAATATTGTATGTCTGTT
This sequence comes from Gorilla gorilla gorilla, assembly GCF_029281585.2. Classification (NCBI taxonomy): domain Eukaryota; kingdom Metazoa; phylum Chordata; class Mammalia; order Primates; family Hominidae; genus Gorilla; species Gorilla gorilla. The sequence continues at coordinate 18,385,668 of NC_073233.2, forward strand.
ATATTTCCAGCACATCTCAATTTGAACCAGGCATATTTCACAAGCTCAATAGCCACATGTGGCTAATGGCTGTTGTATTGGACAGCACAGATGTAGAGGAAAAAGAATAGTCATTGGAGCCTCACAGATCTGGGTTCAAAACTAGCTTTCTGATTGACCTAGCTCCTCATCTATAAAATTGCAACAATGATGTCTACCTTGCAGGATTTTATGAGAATTAGAGCTATTGCATGTAAAATAACTGGCACAGTGCCTATTTTAGATGTTCAATAATGATAGCTGTTACTACTGCTAATAACATGGAAGTTATTCTCTGCCACTTTTAGAAGTAAGCAATGTGTTCCTGTGATTAACACCTCAGAAATCTGGGACATCTCAGTATATAAAATAATATTACTTCACCAGTAACAGATTTCATTATCTTGCTGAGGAGCATCATAGCATTCAAGCATACATTAATAGAGGTGGAGGGCTCTACTGGACTAATATGTGATTAATATTTTATATGTAGGGATAAAACAGAAGAATTAATGGAATTGACAGATGAGCAAAGAAATGAACTGATGAAAAAAGAAAGCAGTCGACTCCAGAAGACTGGACATCGTGTAACATACTCACCTCGTAAAGAGAAAGCACTAAAAATATATCTGGATGGAGCACCAAATAAAGATCTGACTCAAGACTGACTCTGATAGTGTAGCATTTTCCCTGGGGGAGTTTTGGTTTTAATTAGATGGTTCACTACCACTGGGTAGTGCCATTTTGGCCGGACATGGTTGGGGTAACCCAGTGACACCAGCACTGATTGGACTGCCCTACACCAATCAGAAGCTCAGTGCCCAATGGGCCACTGTTTTGACTCGGAATCATGTTGTGCACTATAGTCAAATGTACTGTAAAGTGAAAAGGGATGTGCAAAAAAATAAAAAAAAAAAACAAAAAAAGCTAACCTTCTATTAGAAAAGGGGACAGGGGAATGAGTAAACTTCTTTTATTGCGGACAAATGTGCACATAGCCGCTAGTAAAACTAGCCTCAAACAGGATGCTCATAGCTTAATAATAAAAGCTGTGCAAAGGCCATGAATGAATGAATTTTCTGTTTATTTCACTGATACACACATTACCTCATTGACAATTCAGAAGTAAATCCAACGTGTGTTGACTCTTGGAAAGCAGCAAAAACAGGAGCTGAAGAAAAGAAATTCTTAGAACCAGCCGTAACCCAGTAAGGAATTGTGAAGTTGTGTTTTTATTTTGTTTCATTTTTTGCAGAGTATTAAGAACATTATTCTGGAACATCAAAACGTTTCCCTTAGACCGATCCCAGCAGGTGGCAGCTCAGGTTGCTGCAGTGTTGTAATTATAACTGATTGTACTTAAGTTATGGATGTAGAGAATATGTTTCATTCATTTATTCAGCATGTAAATAAAATTGATCCTGTTGAGTTATCATAATTGCAGTTCAACTATCTGCCATGATTATTCTTTTCACGTATCATTCATTCTGTACATTTGTGTACATTGAGAAGTATAGCAATCTATGTAAATGTAATCCTCAGTGAGGTTCCTCAGTGCTAGGTCCCATAGGATTGTCGTTGCCCTTGTTAATGAGGTTTCTCTGTTCAGCGGCTTCAGTTTTTTTCTCTTTGTACATCTAGTTTTGAAGATTTACTTCAAGTTTGAATCTTCTAGAATGCTTGTAAGTCCAGTTTTAATTTTTAGAGTCAATTTGTAGTTACATGTAGTTTAACTTTTGGGAAACGTCTTAACATTGTTCTGAATAAACTTGCTAATGAGGTCAGGTCATGGTACAGACTGATGCAGTCAACATGATTTCATTGCAGAGTTTATTAGTATCAGCAAGTTTTTGCTTTGCTAAATAAAAGTACTCAATGAACACAATTCTACATAAATTTTGACATACCGTCTAATTTATAAAAATCAATAAAAAAGGTTTTGGTAAAACTTTTTCATGCCACATGCTGTTTACAACAATGAACATGCCAATAAAACATTTGTTCATTCTGTTGTGTTATTTTAGTCATTAAACTTCTGTGGATGAAGAATCTGGGTTAAGAGTAGATTTGTCATCTTTAAATATAACATTTTGTAATGTGTACTGGATATCTCATTTCTATGATAAAGGTATATTTACAGTAAAGTTCTCATAAGAGAAATGAAAAGATGTGTTAATATCTAACTTTGGGGAACCCTGTCAGTATTTCAGATCCGATTTTTACCCTTTTTTTCTTATAAGAAAGATAAAATTAGAAAATACTGTTAGCAAATGTGGCTCTGCCATTTGAATATAATCACCGAGAATTCCATAATGTCTTAAAAGTCTCCTGGAATCCACAATGAAAAAAAAAAATCTTTTCTAAGGTATTTTTCTGGCTAATTTTTATTTGAAGAAAGCTATAGCATTTAGCTAAATTTGACTGAAGTAATGTTCTGAGTTTGCATTAGTGGGATTGGTGATGTTCTCGGAAGAAAATTGGAAACACTTGTGATGAATTGTCTTTCAGATCACAGATTTTCTGATGTAAGAGGACAGCTATTTGGTTCTGATACAGGCCTGCTTACTTGGGATGTAGGGTTAGTAAATGGGGTTTCTGCTTTAAAGGACCGACTTGCTATCGCACAAAAGAGGCAGACTTGTAAACAAAATGGGCTTTGGAGTTTGGTCTGATTGGGTTTGGTTTAGTATTCCTCTGAGCGTAAATGGTAAAATTCTTCTGATACCCACTCTTTAGACTGTGCCTTCTGCTCTGTTCTTTGTTTTATGTTTAACTGCTGTTTCTAATTGCAGGTGTATTACAGATACAAATAAGAGTAAAGAAAATATATTTCATTATAGAAAAGAAAAAATTAAAAGCTTCTTGCTTTTCAGTGCCTGATAGAGTGAAAACACAATGTTGCACTTTAATAATTTCAATAAAAGCTAATCTGTGTCAGCCTCCCTCTGCTTCAGAGAGTCAGGTGAGCATCCATAACCTAACAGGCAGAGCCCTAGCGATGTGGATCAAGTTTCCTGAGCCCGGGGGTGGTGGAGCCTCATGATCTCTTATCTTTTGAGGCTGAGGCAGGTCACATGCAACAAATTGTGACCCTGCTCCCCACAAGTCATGCAAAGGTTTTGAAGAGCTTTTACCGTGGGGCAGATGAACTTGTGTCAACCATGCACACCCTGTGAGAACCAAGTACCTGTGTTTCTAAGGCGGGCACTCAAGGTGAGGGGTGCATTCTGGCCAAAGAAACAAAAGCTGTGGTTTCAGGACCATGCCGTGTGTAGCTGGTCTGTACGGGACGTGTGTGTAAGGAAGAGCAATCATGATAGATAAGAACAGTGTGTGAAGCAGCCCTCACCCTAGAGTGTTTGGTCATCTCTTATAATGTAAGGGAAGGTACTTTAAAATTCTGGGAAGATGCGATGAACTCATGTCCCAGTCAGAAAATAGTCCAATGAAATAAGCATTGGTTGCCAGGCCACAGTTAGGAATTGTATTGTGATACATCTAGAGGCCAAGAGAGCAGGAGAGAGCTACCAACTTACACTGTGGTTTAAGCTAAATGACCGCACAGCATCATAGCATTGCAGTGTTGTTACTAAATCTGGAAGTGACCTGTGAATGTATGGAATACAATAAAGTCTTTTATTCTGGTTCATTTGCTAGTACTTCCTTTTTGATTGGATACTGTAGTTCTTCCTCTGGATTTTATTTTGTTCAGCGTCAAGGCCCTAATTTTGCAAATGTAGTCTAAACCACATTACGTGGACTAGAGGATACTCTGAATTAGCAAGTTTTTTGTTTGCTGAATAAAACTATTCCATCTTAAGAATTCTGTGTAATTTTTGAAAAACATCAACATTTTGGTCACTAGTAGTCAAAATCTTATAAGGCCATATGTCCTGAAAGGCAAAACTCTATGTATGTGTGATTTTCCAGGGAGATAGTAGGACAGTTTTTATGAGGGTTTCAAAGGAGTTCATGGCCCAAATGAAGCTTGTGGCCACCTAGGTTTAGTGTACATGAAATTGGAAGATGCTTCTTGATTGTAGTTCACATGGGGAAGAGGGAGGCTGTGATCATTTGGTTAGATACAGCATTAATTGTCACAACTTGACTTTCAGAAACAAGAATACTGCACAAACTCAAGCATGCATTGGAGCATGTGTTACTATTTAGAAAAGAGTGCAGCCATCAGTAGGTCAAGCTGGGAGGGCAAAAGAGAGTTGGGAGGAATGCTCTGCCCCTTCCCCATCACAGCACTACCCCTTTCCACCTCCTCACCAGCTCACCTGTACAAGAGAATTGATCTCAACTGTGAGTGTCAGCTCACCAGGTCAGAAATTGTTATTGGACCCTAAAACCTTGCCTCACAGGTGGGCACCAAGCTCCCCTTCCCTCTGCTTTCCATGTTTCCCACCTGCCCTCTCCCCACCTGTTTTCAGCCTCTTTTATAATGCTTAAGTAACCTGCTTGAAGAGTATAATTTATGGAGATAGAAATACTCAATGCTTACATTTTTTTCATAACTGTGCCAATTGTTTTGTCAAATGCAGTTACCCACTGGGCAGTGGGCTTATCAAGTGCTCAGTGCAATCCTGTGACTTTTAAGTCATTTTGCATTATTAAGACAATCTTATCTTAAAGTTCAGTGGTTTCATTCAAAGCTCCCCTGAACCTCCATAGTGCCTCCGAGATGTGCTGTCCCTGCCAACTCCTGCACCAGCTTGACTGGTGGTGGAAGAGGCCAGGAAGAGCGGGGGAAAGACATGTGCTAACCACCTCTTAGCAATGAGGCTGGTAAGGTTACTGTCCCCTTGTGCCTGGTCACTAGTAACTTTTTTGTAGACATGAAGGTAGATGCCCTGCGGGTCCTATCAGCAAAGGACCCAACTCCTAACAGCATTGGTGCTCCCTCATGAAATTTGACAGCGTCTTTTGCCAACCTCCTGCTGGCAGACACTTCTCTGCAGTGAATACCACTATCCCATGCTGCACTAGTCCCTACCAAGTCTTCAACCCTCAATTTGATCTTCCATGAGTGTCTCAAAAAGTTCCCCTCAGAGGTTTCAGCCGAGGGAATAAAATCTAACCTCTCCTCCCTCAATGGAGTGTCAGGGAGGGGAAGAATCTGTTTTCCAAACACCACAATCTCCCAAAAGGGGATTTCACCCTCCCTCAGTCATCTTTATACAGGGCAATTGTGCTGCTGCTGCTGAGGTGGCCACTTTCAGCAAGCCCTGTGTGCAGGGGCCTAGCTGCATTTAGAAACCAAGCATAGCTATCAAAAAGTAATCTCCAAATAGTTGAATTGCATTTCTTGAGTATCTGGAGAGGATGCGCAGACCACAGGAATACCTAATGCCTTTTTTCTCATCCTGTCTTTGTCCCTCACACTACAGCAGGCCCCTCCCTTCCCTCTTCAACCTCATCCTCCCTCCCCACAGGCCCAGAGAACCAGTTGGGCTTTGTTCTCCTGCAGGCTATGTGGTTCATCATGCAAATAGCTCCTGTGTCAGAAATGCTTTTTGGCTTCAAATAACAGAAAAGCTAACACCAGCTTTACCAATAATAATATCGGTGGTTTACTTAAGGTGTCCAGAGATGGTGGAGAACAGGACTGGTTTCCTCCTCAATGTCAAGGACTCAAAGACTCTTTCTGTGGTAGGGCCACATCCTAAACCCTGTATCCTGTGATTATTTACCTGACAGGGCAAAAGAGATTTTGCAGATGCAATTAAGGTTAAGGACCTTGACGTGGGAAGATTATTCTGGATTATCTAGGTGGGCGCAATTTGATCGCATGGGTCCCCAGAAGTGGAGAACCTTTCCCAGCTGTAGAAAGCCAGAGAGCTGGCACCTGTGAAGGACAGAACTGTCATTGCAGGATTTGAAGATGAAGGGGCCCATGAGCCAAGGAATGCCAGTGACCTATAGAGGCTAAAAAACAGCAAGGAAATGGACTCTCCCCAGAGCCTCCAGAGGAATGCAGCCCTGTTGATCACATGATCACCAGATGGCTGCACCAGAGCCAAATGTCGCTTTCTGAGCACCATACTCAAAGGCAGGGGAAGTGGATGGAGGGCAGGAGCTCCATTCTTGTTTGCCACTCTCCTTTTGTCAATTGGGAAAAAATTCCAGAAACTCTGGGAGCCCTCCCCTTACATTTCCTGGGTCATGGGGCCAGCCCTAGCTGCTGGAGGGACTGGGAACAGCTGTTGAGCAGTTTACCTGACAGCATCTGCCATGGCTTGGCAGGAACTCTGGCTTTGGGAGAGAGCAGCAGCAAGGTATTCAAGCACCACCTCCACCCAGCCCCTCCCACATTTCACTCAGGACTGAGTAAAGGAGACACTCAGATGCTACTCAGATGCTGGCTTCAGCTAAGTATTTTGCAAAGCCTCTCATGTTCTTACAAGTTTGTGGCTATCATGACAAAATGGAGCAGCCTACTATATCTACATATACAACTATGGGGGACCTAGTTTTATCTCATTTACCACAATGTTTTCAATCATTTTTTGGATGACATAATTTTTAGCCTCTTCTCTAAATGCTTCCTCAAGCTTTCCTTGCCTTCCAGCCACTGCAAATGACTTGCAGTTTCCCCTACATGGCACCTGACCCTTGTGCCTCCCTCCCTTTGCCCATGGCCCAGAAAGCCCTTTCCTGTGCCCTCTGGCTCCCTGATAAACTCCTATCATCTTCAAGAGCCAGTTCCCATGCCAGCTCTCCCCAAGTGCTCCACTGAGGCTTCCATAACACCTCTGTTCCCACATCGGGTTGACTGTCTTTGTTTTGTCATTGCTTCCTCTGGCTGTGTCTCCCTCATTAGACTGGGATGTCTTCAAGGTAGGGACCCTATCTGGGTCAGCTTGGCACCCCAAAGCATACCACAGCACCTGGTTCTGAGGAGGCTTTCAGTAGATATCTGTTGAGTAACCAGAATGTAGGGTGGTCCTGATGGTTTTTGACATTGAATAGAAAACAGCTCCCTATTTGATCTTAAAATAATCACTATAACCTGGACATACTGTACTAGATGCTGTTTTTGTCTGACTTCTACTCTGTCAATCTCTTTGCACCTCCATTGGTTCATCTGTGAAATGAAGAAAATGCTCATGGAGTTCAGTGAAGATTGAATGAATGAATATAGGTAGACTGCCTAATCTGGCACTTGCCACGCAGCTGACTTCAATATAGTAGCTCTAATATTATGGTCCTTGAGGATCTTACTGTGTTATGGCCCAGAACTGCATTTGATTAAAGAAGGCTCCCCTAAAAAAAGAGTCATACATATTCCATTTGTCCTTTCAGAAGGCCGTGAAGCATTTACACTCTTTAAGACAAATTCCCATCCAAAAATAGTTAAGATTTCTAAAATATTTTGATGCTGAAAGAGGTGTGCTTCAGTTGGGTGGAAAATTTGCTTCTATGGAAGAATTTTTAATATAGGTCGTTTCTATTTTACTTTTTCTGGCTGAAAGGATTTTACATTTATTCAAAGTCAAAAGGGAAAAGAAATCCAAGAACTACAGAAGAGCAGTTGAAGTGATTTATGCTTGATTTCTAAATGCAACTTATGTTTATACATAATTTAAAACTCAAAGAAAGCATGCTTATACAATCATGTGCAACTTTAAACTTTAATAACTCTGGATGAATACATGGTGGCAACAGTCCATGACACCTGAAAACATCATTTGTGGAGTGGCGTAGAGTTCAGTGTTCGCAGTCTGCATATTACAACCATGTTTCACACAGCCCTGCTCGGTTTGATTTTCTCCACGTGGTTGATAATGGTCTTCAGTTGCTGCTAAGTGATTTTGCAAATTTCATTTATAATCCTCGCCCTACAATTACCTAAGTACTGTTTCTGCAAGTTAACCTATATGCTACACTCAGTCATATACCTTTCAAAGTTACTAATGCAACTGCCAAAGAGGGACAGTGTCAATATCATTGTCTTCATTAGAAGGACGGCTGCCCCACACTGTGAGAACACTGCTGTTCCTAACAGTAGTTTAATTTTAGAGGGATGTGAGAATTAGTTTGACCTTAATTCCAGATGTGCATGCCTCAAAAGAAAAATCCCATTCTCCTTCCTTTTGGGGAGCACTTTTGGTGGCACCAAGGCTGATGTGGGGTAGTGGAGAGAGCACTGAGCTTAGAGTCACAACCAGATGAAACTGCTCTGGTCTTCACTAGCTGTGTGACTTGGGCAAGCAGCTTGCAGTCTCTGAGCCTCTGAGATCCCTGATGGATGAGGAGAACAATGACCCCCTCCCCAGGCTGTGCTGAGAGAGGGAATTGATCGTGGATATGAAAATGCTGCCCTGGCACAGAGGTAGGAGCTGAGCAACACTGCTGGATGAATAAACACATGTAATGCAGGGTGAACAGAACATTTCATCTGCAACAGCAGAAGGCACAGCTTACCTATGCCCATGGAAAGAACTGTGTGGAAAATTCATTTGTTGCATTTTTGCCAGGTTGATGTTTGCAAAGCAGGGCACTCTTCTCCACATTTCCCCAAAACCCATCATAGGGAGACTCCACATTCTGTCCGTCTCCTCCCCTCAAACAATTATCAAAGCCATGTAGAACAAACGGCTGTCTGCCAACCGGTAGAGGCAAAGCAGCCAATAATGTGGACAGGGGTGGCAAACTGCTCCTGCAGTTTAACCCTGCCTGACTCTCCCAAGCACCAGACTGTGAAGCCTGGAGAACAGCCTGGGGGAGCTGAACAAATGCACAGCACCTCACGCTGTCAAGCCAGAGGGGAAACTTACTGGGAAGAAGATGTAGGAAGAAGCCTGGTCAGCCCACGCCTAAAGCACACACCTGGGGAAATAAATTAGCTATTTCTATTGCACATCTACCCACAGCCTGGTCCAGATCTAAATCTCTTCCCCTCCCAGCAGTGCAGCGGCGGCAGCCGCAGGCTCCCCCAGCGCCATCTCTTCAGTCAGGCTCCTCTCCAGGTCCTCCAGCTCCTGGCGCACCTCCTCCATGAAGCTGCCAACTTCATACTCATCGGGGGCCTCTCTGGGCAGCAGTATCTCCCCATCTTGGTCACGGCTCCCCACAAAGGTCGGCTTGCACACGTACACCAGGCTGTGGCTGGGGAGAGATGGGACAAAGCCAGGCTCTAAACGTGGGAGCCTGCCCAGGCCGAAAGCTAAGGAGCCCTGACTCTGTGGGGCTCCCAGCCTCACCTTCACGCCCCCTCCTCTCCTGTCTCTTCAACAGAGACACTTCACTTCCCGTCAACATCTGTCTTAAAATGATGGCTGAGGGAGGCTCACTTTGGGAGAATGTGCTGGTGGGGGGCAGCTTCCCCTCCTCCAGCGCAGGCCTGACCTCCTGTGACTCTCAGGCCCCACAGCCCAGGGGCAGGACCTGAGGGCTATATAGCAGCACCACAGCTCCTCAAAGACCGTGGCCCATTCGGGCCTCCAGGCAGGAGTCAGCCTGACTCTGGGGTGTAGTCTAGCCACATGCAGGGAGCCATGGACCTCTGTGGGAATAGGGAGGAAGAATTCCTTTTTTAAAAAAAAATTAATGTGTTTGGTAGAGACGGGATCTCCCTATGTTGCCCAGGCTGGTCTTGAACTCTTGGCCTCAATCAATCCTCCTGCATTGGCCTCCCAAAGCTCTGGGATTACAGGTGTGAGCCACTGCACAGAGCCGTGGGGAATGGGAGGTCTGCCTGTCTGCCCAGCAGCCCTGGATTCTGTTGGGAGAGAAGATTGAGTAGAGGCTGCGGGGAGGACAGGGAGACGTGCCCTGAGAAGCTGGCCAGGCTTGAGCCTCGTGCCTCATGGAGTCTCAGCAGCCTCAGATACTGTGGGCTGCACCCTCCACCTTGGTGGCCACTCCTGGCCTCCCCGTGGCCTCTCTGCCAGCTCCTTTTTCTCTGCTTATCTGTCATTGTGACAGGTCTGGGGAGGGAGCCCAGGCTTTTCTCCCTCCATGTCCTCTCCCTGGACCATCCACTCATGAAGCTTCAGCCACCAGCTAGATGAGCCCCAGATCTGTGCCTCCTGGGCAGCCTGGGCTCCAGACCCCTAGAACCGACTGCTGATTAGACCCTTCCATCTGCATGACCCAACGACCTCTCAAACCAATCCTAAAGGGAATCTACATCTCCCCCAGGGAAAACCTGCTCCTGCTCCTACACCCCTGCTGGATGGCACCTCCTCAGCCCTTGGCTCCCTGAGAGTGAGGGTAAGGGGGCCTCACCTGTGGGGCTGGCAGAGGAGGCCACTGGCACAAGGGCATCGGTCCAAGGCTCCATCAGGCTCTAGCTCCCAGGTGATGAGGTCCAGAAGGCGGCTGGCGGGGTCATGGCAAAGCTCGCCCTCCACGGGCAGGGGTGTGCACACAGGGAACAGCAGGCCTGAAACCAGCCCAGAGTCACCCCTGTGTGCCCCGTGTAGGGTAGAAGGGCTCCAAGGGGAGGGGCAAAGAAATGGAGCATAACCTCCTACCTCCCACCCTCAAACCCAAAGTGCAGGTTAGTTTTGGAGATACGGAATGACAGGAAACAAGAATGGCAGCCTGGGCTCAGGAGGGAATGATTGGTAGGGCTACAGCAGGGAGGACTGCCTGGAAGAGGTGGGCTTCTGCTGGATTTTGAGGGCCAGAAAGTCTGGAGAGATTAAGAGTGAGGCAAAGGCATTCAGGCACAGGGACAGCACCAGCAAAGGCCTGGGGTTGAGCTCAGTAGAAAATGTCAGGGCCGGTGAAATTCCCAAATAGGCCAAGAAGTAGTGGAGAGAAAAGGAGGGCAAGTAAGTTGGAGCTGCATGAGGCCTCACAAGACAGCCTAAGGGGTCTGAACATCGTGGGAGACAACAGGAGCTGCTGCAGGTCCCAGGGGAGCAACACCCAAAAAGCAGCCCTTTAGGAAGATCACGGAGGCAGCAGGTACAGGGAGGCCTAGTGGGCTGGGGATGCAGAGCTGGGAAGGCGGCAAATGAGAATTTTTCAAAAATCCTAGTGGGGGCGGAGAGAGCCTGAGCAGACCTCACCTGGGAGAGGCAGGACGGAAGATGGGAGTGGAAGCGGGTGATTCACAGGAAAAGGAACCTGGGAAATAAGGAGTGGTGGGAGGGAGGGGGCTGCTAGTCCCACCCCATTCCAGACTGGGCTTTTGCATCCTGAAGTCATTTAACTTTTCTGAGCATCAACAAGGGAAAAAAAAAAGGTGGTCTTCCCACTCCGGGCAGAGGCTGTGGGAGTGCAGCACACACTGATGAGCGTTTGGGAGCCTATCCAAGAGGTGGGATGCGAAACCATGCGGTTGGCATGGACGTGGCTCCAGGAGGTCCATTGTGGTGGAGCTTGGGACATGGTTTTTCCTGCATCTGAGGGGAGGCCACTCACCTCTCTGGAAGGCACAGCACAGCCCCGGCTGGCAGTCCCTCTGGTTGTCACAGATGGTCCCACTGCTGCCCCTGGTGGACATTTTGGTGCAGTGACCCCAGACACACAGCTGGTCTCCACAGCACTCACTGTCCCGGGTGCAGAGCTGCGGACAGGTGGAAAGAGCCTAGAGCCAGCGGCTTAGGGACTGGGGGCCTGCTGAGAGCCCAGCCTGAAGATACCACAGATAGGCCAACCTGCATCCTCCCATTGTAGAGACAGGCAGACCAGGCTGAGATTTCAGTGAAAGTCAATGGGACAGAGGTGGGAGCTTGGCTGGCAAGACATGGGGGTCAGAACGCTGGAAAAATGGCACCGGGAGGACTCATGGATCTGAGTCTTTCTCCACAGCTTAAGATTTTGCAAAGAACAGCAGGGGGTCTTTGTGGTCCCCACAGACTTGTGCTGTTCCCTTTTTCCTTAGGTCCCTAGGTCCAGGCCCAAAGAGGCAAGGCCCAATGATGAGCCGATTAAACTAAGGCCCAAGCCAGCCCAAGATAAGGATGGCCTGTGGGTGCCAGGGTCCTAAAGCCACACAGGGCATGGCAGTTAGAGAGCAAAGTGAGGTCCCCACAGCTGTGCCCAGTGATGGTACCGAGTGGGGTTGGCTGGGAGGTGCAACAGCAGTGGCCTCACCACAGACAGTCGGGTAAGGTAATAAGAACCGCTTGACTTTCCAAATTTATTAGCATGCTGTGTTATTGTCTGAATAAGGAAAAATGACTATGAAAAGTCTGTGAGTCCATGTGGCTTCGTCCAAAATGCCTGTTGGGTGAAGAGTCTCCTTTGCCCTGGCTCCACATTTCCCAGTGTAATCTGCACTGGGGCAGTGCCCTGGCCTCTTCTTGCCCTGTCCCTCTGCCCTCTCTTATTGGCAGATTGGAGAAAGATCTGGTGGGTGGGGTGCAGGTCCAGAAGGAGAGCAGCTGCCGCTCTCCCTGCCTGGGGGCTGCCGGAATGTCTCTGTTTGTCTATTAGGATGGGTCATCCCCAGGGGAAGCAACAGGTGTAGGGACACCTCCTCTCCCTTCCCTCCCCTTCTTGAACTCCCAGCCTCAAGAGATCCTTCTGCCTTGGTCTCCCCAAAGTGCTGGGATTACAGGTGTAGCCACGGTGCCTGGCCGTCCCTCCCCTTCTCTACCATCAATGACACAAACAACATGACCAGAGGACATGGGGTGGGATGGGAGTGGCCCTGGGTCTGCAGATGGCTTCCTGTCATCCCAAACTGGAATGATTTCCTTGTCACTCCAGGAGTCAGCCCTCTGGGGAGCCCTCTTGGGTCCTCCCCATCATGGTGAGGCTCTTCTGGGAAGCCCAGCTGAGAATGCTGGGGCCCCTGGCTTTCTCCCCCAGGTGCCCGAGACCCTGGTGCCACAGCCCCAGAGGCCCTGGCATACTCACCATCCTCTGGCCCCGGCACGGCTGGCAGGTGTACTGGAAGCTGGCAAACTGGCAGTACTTGCTGGGCCCACAGTCCTCGTCGATGATGCACTCCTGGGGAAGGGCACAGGGAGCAGATGTGTCAATGGAGAGCAGAGCAGCAGGCCCACAGTGCCCAGGAAGGACCAGGCCCGCTTCCATTCCCCATTCTTGACCCCACAGGCTCAGCAGGGTCAGGAAAGGCCTCCAGACGCTAGTCGCTCCTGATCCCTGCCTGGCTGCACTGCCCTTCAGCATCTCCATGCCTAGCAGGCTTGGCAGCCCAGAGCCTGGAGGATCCCACACCAAATTCACACAATCGCCATCTGTGCACAGTTCTCCCCCACCCACACCCAGGGCGGGAGCACAGGGACTCAGGGCTGGTCTTCCACACAGAACATATGGATTTAATAAAAAGTGCTAATGAGGTCCAGGCCCGCCCGACTGCACAGGAAAGGCTGGAAGACAGGCCCCAAGGGCTCTGCTGACTGTGAAGACTGGGAGGCAGCAGAGGGGGCATCGCTAGGGACCCTGCCAGAAAGCCACAGCCCTGCCCACAGAGTGCACCCTCAGGGTCCTGGGTCTAGGGTCCCTGCAAGAGGGAAAGGCAGCTGCCAGCTTGGAAATGAATTAGAGGAGGGTGGCTGGACTCCAGCCCTCCCAGCCCAGGTGCTGTCTCCTCATGGCTGCCAGCTCTGCCTGGCTGGAGAAATAAGGAGAGAGGGAGTGAGGGGAATCTGTCCACCCCAAGGCCTGAGTCACAGAACAGGGAGGCACGGCCGAGGGCACTGTGACCTGCCATGCTTGCCGGTCACTGGCAGAAGCAGGGCTGCTTCAGCTCCTGGACCTGCTATCAGGCTCAGGCCTACGAACCGGCAGCTTTACAGCAGGGGAAGGAGGGCAGGGGAGGAGGGAACATGATGACAGGAATGGCCATTGATCGCCCTTTTGATGTATCAGGCTTGACGGCCCTGATCTTGTTCAGTGACTCCTCCCAGCAGGAGGCAGGTAGGGACTGCCTTCTCTATATTGCCAGCCGGGAAATGGAGGCAGAGAGGTCCCTCCAAGATAATGTGACTAGTTCAGGGTTGAGGGTCTCTTTCCACCACCAGCCCTTGAGCCAAGGGGGTTCAGGGCTCCACATGTAGCAGCCAGTGGTGAGAAGGACCCTCCTGAGGCCTGGTATTCTGGGGCCCAGCAGACCTTCTGGAAGGGTCCTGAGGAAGGGAAGGACTAGCTCTCCCCTCTAACCCAGAGCATCCTCCCATCCTGAACGCAGGTGTGGAGCCCCACCTGGAAGAGCCTGGCGGGGCAGGCCTGGACCTCCGGCAGCTGCCTCCAGTCCCCTTCCAGGGGCTCTGCTGCTCTGATCAACACTGCAAGTGCTGGCGGCCCAGCAACCAGGGTGCTCCCTTGCAAAGCATTGATGCTTTTGTTTCAGTTACTTTCCCAGCACCCCTTAAATGTCAGGCATGATACCATCGCTGTTTTTACGGATAAGAAAACCGAGGCTCTGAGTAGGGTGAACGGCTGCCCAAGTGAAGGGACTGAGTCTGAGCCAGAGCCCCAACGGCCAGAGAAGTCCCAACAGGGCTGGGAACAAATCACAGACGCGCTTTGTCTCAGCCCAGCACACGCTCTTGTGCACAGACACAACTCAGGCTGCTCAGCCGGAAGCCTCCTGACATTCTTTCCAAAGCAGAATGGCAAGAAAATGGAGTGGGAGGGACGACATTTGGGAGAAAGGAAGGGCCAACAGGCACAGAATCCCTTCTCTGAACCGGCCATATTTTGAGGGACTGGGGACACAAAGGTGAATGTGAGGAGGCCTCTGCCCTTAAGAAATTGGTAATTCAATTAGAAAAAGAGAGAGAGAAAGAGCAACCCAGTAGCAAAGGAGACAAAGGGTATGAACAGACAACTTAGAATAACAGAAATTTGCCTCTTCAAATAGAAAGGCGTTCAACCTCACCAATGAAATCAATCAAGAAATGCAACATAAAAGAGCATAATACCATTTTTTTCACTTAGAATGGAAGAAATTAGAAAGGTTGAATGTCTCCATGGTGGGTGGAATAACAGCACCCCCAAAGATGTTCACATCCTATTCCCCGGAGCCTGTGGGTATGTTATATTACATAGGAAGGGGGAATTAGAGGCAGAGGGAATGCAGGTTGCTAATCAGCTGACCTGAAGGTAGGGAGTGCACTCTGGATTATCCAGGAGCACCTACCTGACGGAATCACAAGGGACTTTAAAAATGGAAAAGGGAATAGAGGAAGAGTCAGTGTCAGAGTGATATCATGCCAGGTGTCACAGACACTACATTGGCCATCCCTGGCTTTGTAGATGGAAGGGGGGCCAGGGGCCAAGGAGCAGAATCTCTCTTAGAGCCTCCAGAGAGGAATGCAGCCCTGCCCACTCTTTGCTTTCAGCCCAGTGGGACTTGTGTTGGACTTCTGACCTCCAGAACTGGAAAACAGTAAATCTGTGTTGTTTTAATCCAGTAAATGTGTGGTGATTTGTTACAGCATCAATAGGAAACTAATAAAATATTCAATGTTAGTTTCAGGAAATAGGCATTGCCAAATGCTTTGAGGTAATTAAAATTGAAGATTTTTTTTTTTTTTTTTTTTTTTTTTTGCAGGCAATCCATCAGCATCTATCAAATAGTTAAATGTATATGTCCTTGGACCCAATCATTTCCCTTCCTGGTGACTACCCTCAGAAACACTTGTCCATATATGTAAATATCTGAGAACAAGGGTGTTTAAGGCTATATTGTTATATTATTTATAATCCAGAAATAACAGAAACGTCCAACAAGAGGGAACTGATTATTGTACAGTCATTTCACAGAAAAATCCCTCCGTGCAGACATTAAAAAGAACGCAGTTGTTCTTTGCATAATGATTTCTAAAACAAGCAAGGGTTAGAACCATAAACAAAAGCAGGGAAATGTTGAAACCATAAGCTTTTGTAAAGCCCTTCTGTAAAGCAGAATAATACCACACTCATGCCTGTGCCCAGTACTGTGGCTGGAACATCATGGGCGCACAATAAATATGTGTTGAGTGGGTGAAAGCACTTGCATCTTACCGTGGCAAACAGGCCAACAAAATGCGGATCATCAGCAACGGTTTGAGAACTAGCGCAAAAAACATACATTCCATTAATTTGGCTTCTCATTCCCCCGAAAGGCCTTCGTAGACTTGGGATTTTCACTATACATTTCCTCTCCCAGATCTTTAATTAAAAATATGAGCTAAGATTCTTCTAGCGTCAATTCCTATAAGACCCTGCTGTTTACAATTATCCATCAAGACGGGTGCATTTTCATCCTTAGGAATATCTTCCTTTCCCTAAACAGGCTCCTATGCATGACAAAGCATATTCCCTTCAAACTTAATGGTTTTTCTAGGTACGGAAAAAAAATTTTGGCGTGGAACTTTGCCAAAAACCTTTGAAAAATCTAAATATACCAAAGCTACTGGTTTCCTTTGGGGCATCAGCAAGGAGCGCTGGTAGGTTAGTTCCGCATGACTCCGCTCAAGAAAGCTTGAGGCTTTTGTTATAATCAAGCCCACCAGCTTGTCTAGTTGGATGTGCAACTGCCATTCCCAGCAGGAACACACTCTTTAAGAATTGTGGTCATATTAGAAACTTCGGGACTCCAAGGTGCACAAACTGAATCCTAGTTTTGCCACTTAACAGCTGTGAAACCTTGGGCTGCTGACTCTACCTCTATTAAAAACAAAGATGAAGGCAGGAGCTGTTTTGCAGGGCTGTTGTACAGAGTCCATGCTCGGTGAACGGTGGCCATAGCAACAGATAGCTATGCCTCTGCTCCTCCACACATCCAATGCCTGATCCCGCCATGGTGCACCCCTGCCAGGGGGCCAGCTTGTGAGCAGAAAGGAAGGTCTAAATCAACAGGGCCTTAAGGCATCCACCAAAACTTGACATCTCCGTCCTGGTCAGCACTCGGGGATCAAACATCTAGTCCTGACTTATCTACATCCTGAGGGTGTCAAACAGGTGGGCAGTGGCCTGTATGTCCACCCCAGGCAAGTCCTGCGGCAGAGTGACCTTTTGTTGTACAAAGGCCAGGCTCTCCACCCAGTAAAGCTGTTTGTATTGAGTCTCTCCTGAAGACCGCTAGCAGTAGGGGCTGGCCTCACCTTTCCCAGTGTTTGTGAGACCTGAGGAAGAGGTCAGGCCCTCTACCCTTAGCAGAACTGAGCGGGTGGGTGGAGAGGACATGTGTCAGTGCCCTCCAAGCACAGACAGGCCCTGAGCTGAGAAATCGAGGTTTTTTTCTTTTCCATAATTCTAATTGCTTTTAGCTGTGCTCAAGGGTTCTGTCCACATTTGAGCCAAGGTGTTAAAGGGGCCTCAGCGCCCAACTGGGCTCTGGATGGCTGAGAAGCTGAGATCAGAAATAAGAGGCCTGGGAGGGAAGGCAGGGGCTCTGGGCTTGGGGTCTTGTTTTAGTAAGGAATGAGTACCTTGCAGGGCCTCTACCTCTTAGCCCTGGGACCAGAAGAGGGACTCCATCCTGAAGTGAAAGGCACACCAAAAAGCACTTCGAAGGCTATGCCTGCAATCCATCACATGCAGGCACAGAGCCCTGGCTAGATAGGACCACTAGTGCCCGCCACCTGGCACAATTTCTCTCTAGTCTCCTTGACATAGTCCTCATCCCTACTTCACAGATGTGGAAACTGAGATTGAAGGATAGAATCTGCCCAGAGGTCACCCAGCTTGACTGGACTGGAGCCAACAGACACTTTTCATTTCCTGCTGGGGAGATCACCATTTCTCTCTCCTCTTCTTCAGTCACAACTTAGTAGCACCTGCCCGGGACAGGGCTCTGGGCCCCACGCATCCCCAGAGACAGAAGGCAGGAACTCACGGTCAAGGCCATAGCCGCTGAGCGTCTGGGCCCAAATGTCGTATGGCTGGAAGACAGCACCCTGCTGCATGGACTTCAGCAGCTCCTCTCCAGTCCTGGCCACTCCTGTTTGCCCCCACTCCTCCCTCCCATCCTGCTGGGGAAATCTGACAAACAGCCCAGAAGCTGGCTATGGGGAATGCAGTCATTCAGAGGATGGCTTCTTTGTTGTCCCGAGGAGGGAACTATATTTAGAAAGCTCAGAAGCTGGCGGGAGCGAGGGCTGCCCGGGAACACAGCATAGATTTGGCAGGAACGTCAGGCTGGAAGCAGCCCCGGTGCTTCGACACTATCATGAAATAGTGGAAAATGGCAAAGGAGCCATTCAGAGTCTTTGATTTTCCAGTTTAGAGTTGATCAGAGGAGAGAGGCTCTGAGTGAGCAGAAGTCAAAACTTGGAGGAGGGAGAGGACAAGTGAGTCCCTGGAGGCTTTCCCAGAGTCTGTGTGGGGCCCGCAGAGGCACCGCTTCTTTGGGACCCTTCTGATGCTGCATCTCATTCCTCATACTGGCTGGGCACTTGGATTTCCCACACTTCTCAGGAATCCCAGACATTCTTGTTCACCGGAGGCCCAAAGGAAGAGGCTGCTGGGGATGGATGCCTCCAGGGCCAGGGCCTTCCCCAAGCTCCTCTCAAGCCCATGGCTCTGGAGAGAACATCTTCAGGGCAAGAAGTGAGGGTCAACTGCATGCAGAATGGAGGCCCAGGACCTCCACCAATAGGATGCACTTGTCCTCAGAGCTCTGCACACTGTGCAGGAAGAGAGGACAAGAGTGAGGTTTAGAAAGCGCCAACCAGTTGCCTGCACATCCTTCAGGCTTTAAGTATAGTATGCCTCTCGGATCCTCACAGCCACCCTTTGAGGTCAGTCACCATCTTAGTCCATTTTTGCTGCTATAGCAGAATACCTGAGACTGGGTAATTTATAATGAACAGAAATTTATTGGCTCATGGTTCTGCAGGCTGGCAAGTCCAAGATTGAGGAGCCAGCATCTGGTGAGGGCCTTCTTGCTACATCATCCCCTGGCAGAAAGTGAAAGGGCCACAAGAAAGGGCAAGAGAAAAGGGGACCAAACTTGCCCTTTTATAAGAAACCAACTCCCACAATAATGGCATTAATCCATTTATGACTGTGGAGCCCTCAGGATCTAAATACCCCTTAAAGGTCTCACCTCTTAATACTGTTAAAATGGAAATTGAATTTCAACATGAGTTCTGGAGCAGTCTCTGACTCTAATTCCCCCAGCATGTGCTTGACTAGCAGCTGCCATTCACTAAAAGAATAACAGAAAGTTAGCTGGGCGTGGTGACATGCACTTGTGATTCCAGCCACTTGGGAGGCTGAGGTGGGAGGATCGCTTGAGCCTGGGAGGCAGAGGTTGCAGTGAGCCAAGATTGCACCACTGCACTCCAACCTGAGTCAGACAGTGGACTCCATCTTGAAAAAAAAAAAGAATAACAGAAAGAACGAACTGACCAGTAGATGAACCACTGGTCATAGAGCCTTAGAGCCCAATGGTGTTGATGGAAGAAAAGCTCAGATTTACACACACATTCGTAAGAGCACACATCCTTCCCTCACAGCTCTCAGAAGGAAACAATCCTGTTGACATCTTGATTTCAGACTTCCAGCCTCCAGAACCGTGACAGAATAGATTCCTGTTAAGTCGTCCTGTTAGGGGTACTTTGTGATGGCAGCCCTAGCAAACTAATACATGCACCTTCCCCCCATACAAGCCAGCAGCCCCAATCTCCTCTGTTTCGGATCTTCCACGCACAGTCAGCTCTGTTCCTAAGCCTTCAGCATCTTATTGCTAGAAGGTGACAGAGGGGTGGTCAGTGGGGAGGTGCTGGTACATTCCAAAGGATGTGAAGCCACAGGGACCAGAAAAGGGTCTCTTGGCTGAGCCAGGCTCTGGCACTCCAGCCCCGTACACATTCTAGTCACTGAAGGTGTGGGTGGGGTATGTTATCTGTGGATTACCATTTCCTGGCACCCTGGGGGTGGTGTGGTCATGCCAGGCCCTGAGTGCTCCCAGGATGAGCAGATGGTATAATTTGTGAGATAAACAAATAATCCTCTCCTGGATGTGGGGCTGTTCCCAGAACCCACGGGTGGGGAGGCAGCTTGGCCCAGGCACCCTCCTGAGCAGAGGTGGTCCTCTGGTAAAGAGTCAGCAGTGTGGGTGAAGTGGCCAAGGTCCTGGTTCACCCAGGGCTAGGGGTATCCTGGGATGCAGGACTTGCAGTGCCAACACTGGGAGAGTCCAGGCACAGTTCCCCATTCCCCACTGGGCCCCACACTCCCCTCTACAGGCTCTGTCGCTGCACTTGCCATACTGCTGGGTCACAAGTCAAGACCATATGGCACAAGTGCATCTGGGGCCATGTAGGGCTGAGATAGGCTTTTGCGCCCACACCTGGGTTCTAATACACGTTCACTTACAAGCTAGGTGATCTTGGCCTAATTACTGAGTCTCTCTGGGTCTTATCTGTAAAGTGGGGAACCTCATGAAGTTACTGGACAGATTAAAGGAGATAACAGAGGGAATAGTGCTTAGTGGCCTCCACTCACTCTATCCCTAGAGTGGATCTCTATTTGCAGTGCTTAACTCACGGCAGGAGCTCAAAGGATGGCCTCTCCTGAGCTTAAGTGTGGGCCAATGGGTCTTGTTTGTTAATGAATACATTTCTACTGAAAAGGCCCAGAACATCAGGCTTGAGCCAGTGCCTTTCCCATTACCAACAGCACAACTTCCTGCTTCATCCTAGAGCCCTCTGCTCTGGAGGGGAAGACAAGAAGAAGGAGGACAGTTGCAATGGAACCAAGAGAGGGCCCAGGATGGGCCAACTACCAACAAGGACAAGGAGACTGCAAGGGACAAGAAAAAATAGACACAATTCAATCACCCCTGGGGGCTAGACCCCTGAGCATCCATCACCTCAGCTCATCCTCACACTATCCTGTCTTCCAAAGTAAGCAAGAGAAGCCCCATTTGACAGATGAGGAAACTGAGACAGTACAATGAAGTCACTTGCCAAAATCAGAAGTGGCAGAGCTGCACTCAAGCCAAGTTCTGCTCAACTGCAACGTAGTGCTCTATGGAGCTCTCTCTGGGAGTGGTTGGGCTGGGTCAGGGCCCCAGCCAGGGGGCAGGAGGTGGCAGTGTGAGGCAGGAGGGAACTCTGGAACTCTCAGGGAGGTGGAGCACTGCCAGCTGTGCCTGCTGCAGGAGGGCAGGGTCCACAAGGCTGGCCCTGGCACAAGGTGACTGGAGGATTAGCAACAGTGCCCTGAGGAAGAGCAGCAGGCAGCTTCCCTTTTATCCTACAGGATTCCCAAGTCAGGTTTTCCCCATTCCTGAGTGTCCTTTTTTGACCTTAAAACCAGGCCAGTCGCAGGAGCCTGTAAGATGCACATTTGTCTGGAAAGCAGCAGGGCGCCTCCAGTCTTTCCTGGATGCTACACTGGAAACTCTCAGCCAGCTCAGGGGGTGGGGGCCCCAAACCTCACTGAGGGGCCCTAGCCTGACCCGCTGCAGAGACTGCCCTGTGGAAAAACCCAGGCAGGAGCCAGGAGCCCATCAGTGCCAGCTATTATTATTCTAAAGTGCCAGTGTCTGCAAAGGCCTGGCTCGCCTGGGGCTGCTCCCACCGATTTTCTTCCCCAAGTCACACAGCCCAGGAAAGAGGAAAATGCACCCCCGAGCAGAGCTTGGCACCCCAGGGTATGGAGAACGCTGCTCCGAACCCTTTAGTGCCTGTCATGCCTTCCTTAATCAGGAAAGAGTCCTGGAGTTCTCTCTCTCCTCCTATCCTCCCTCTTCTCCTTCCAATATATACAGACAGCTCCCACCTCCAGAGCTCCTCTGGGAGCCTTCTCTCTTTGTCGGTCCCTGGAAAAGCTTGTTCCTTCCTCCAGGAATCTTGTCCTGCTGCCAGGCCACCGAGAGCCAGCCCTTCACACACAGAGCCTCCCAACATTCTTTCAGCCTGAGTGGCATTTCCTCTGGAGAAGTCAGACGCATATTTAACTCCAAAGGAAGCGGCTTGTCTCTACTCATCCAAGTGCCTGTCATCCCACCTGGGTTGGCAGCCGTCGGGAGAGCCCTCTCTACCCACTCCCCCCAACACTTCTCCGGGGACTTAGGGTCTGCACAGCCCCCACCACCTATCCAAAGGCATGCTGTGTGGGTGGAGCCACTGAGCCTGGCCTGGGTCTATTCTTCCCCAGACACACCGAGTCCACAGTTAGCACTCCATATGCAGAAGATCAGGAGGCTGATGCGCATTTCAGGCCCAAATGCACTGACAAGTCCAGCAGCACTTCCAGGTCTCCCAGACCCGCTGCCTCCTCAATGGCTCCTTATTCCACTTGCATGGGACCTCTTTGTTTAGGGGCCTCAAAGTGGGGAACCTCATGAGGTTATTGGACAGATTAAAGGAGATTTAGCCAAATTTAGCAAATAAATTTTATTTAGCTGAATTTTGTCAGATTTAGCAAATAAAATTATAGGATGCCCAGCCACAGTTGAATCTCAGATAAACAATGAATAATATTTTCATACAGTATGCCTCAATTATTACATGGGACACACTCATACCAAAAATTATTTTAGATTCTATAGGGTGTCTTGTATTTTATGTGCCAATCCGATCAATGTGAAGATTCAACAGGTGCATTTCTTGGAAGAGAGAAAGTGGGGTTGGCCTTGAGCAGGAGAAGGTTGAGAAGGAAGGGCTGGTGGCCACAGAAAGAGAGGTGGCCTCAAAGACATCCATGAAGATAAGCCAACAAGGACATCAGGGTGCCTGCTCCTGACCCCACTCCAGGGAGGAGGCTGGGAAGCACTGCCCTTCCTCCCCATACCCACTCACGACCCCAGATTCTGGCCTGTGCTTCAGGGCCTTTGTGAGCATGTGCAGCTTTTCCTCTTCTTCTTCCTCTTCCTCTTCTTCTTCCTCTTCCTCTTCTTCTTCTTCCTCTCCTTCCTCCACTTCTTCTTTTTCTTCCTCTTCTTCTTCTTCTTCTTTCTTCTTTTTTTTATCATTTTGTTTGGTTTTGTTTTTAACTTTTTTTTGTAGAGATGGGGTCTCTCTATATGTTGCCCAAGCTGGCCTTGAACTCCTGGCTTCAAGTGATCCTCCCACCTTGGCCTCCCAAAGTGATGGGATTACAGGTGTGAGCAACCATGCTCGGGTGCAGCTTCTGTACTTGGAGAAAAGGCCTCTGGATTGTGTATGATAACATGGGTTGTCATGAAACAATCATAGCCATAATGGCCGATATTTATATTGCTTCCTAGATATTATTCCCAGAGCTGTCCTGCATCCTAAGCATTAACTCACATGATCTCCAAAACACTCCACTGAGAGAGGGCTGTTATTATTCCTTTCTATTTTACAGATGAGGAAATGGAGGCACAGAAAGGCTGAGTAACTTGCCAAAGTCACACAGCCAGTGAGTGCTGGAGCCAGTGAAGCAGCAGCTGGCTCTCCTGCTAGATCAGGCAGCAGATGGGGTCCGGGATCCAAAAAGATGGCCAGGCTGAGTATCCCACAGTAACAAGAGCAGCTATAGAGGTGGGGAACAGGTTCACCAACACAAGGAAAGGCATGAATCACAACAGTGAGAGCCTCAGACTCTCCCCAGCCTGACTTTTCCCATCCACTCAGGGGCCTTGGCCTTTGTTTCCCAACCCCCAGGGAGCTCCAACTGTCCTACCCTTGTGTCAGGAAATGGAGTCTGGGCGGGGAAGCCTTGGCAGGAGCAGCCCCCTGACAGCTGCTGCTGTATCTGCTCAGCCCACAGGCCTTTCAGCTGCTCCAAACTCCAGGCTGCAAACCCCGCGGGACCTACAGTGTCTGGATGCAGTGCAGGAGAGCCAGCCCAGGTCAGTGTGAAGTCCTCCATGTGACTCCGGGAGAAATGCTTCTGGTCACAGGCGGGTAGCCAAGTTCTCACCAGGTTCTCAGGAACTGAATCTGGATGTGGATCCCAGGAGATGAGTGCCAGAGAGAAAGGAAGCTGGCTTCACTCCTAACTCTAGCCTCCTGAGAAGTCTCTATTCCTGCCCAGCTCCTGCTAAGGCCAGGAAGTTGGTGAGGAGGGACTCTGGTGGTTTGGGGCTCACTGTCCTGGGGTTTCCTCACAGGCAGAGAAGGGCCTTTGCTACCCTCACAGATGCTCCCACCGAGTCATACCTCATCCTATGCACAATGTGGCAGCAAGGAGGCCAGCATCCAGCCACCAGCCTGCCTCCCTCTCCACCAGACACCTTTCTGCAGCTCCAGTTATCTGCCTAAAACACAAACTTGATTATGCACGTCCCTGATCATAATTGTTCAGAAAGCTGCTCCAGCCGAGGGGCCCTGGAGAAGGCTGAGGGTTGCACAAATTCAGTCAACACATAATCGGAGGAGACAGCCTGCCT
Source organism: Gorilla gorilla gorilla (assembly GCF_029281585.2). NCBI lineage: Eukaryota > Metazoa > Chordata > Mammalia > Primates > Hominidae > Gorilla > Gorilla gorilla. The sequence continues at coordinate 18,409,918 of NC_073233.2, forward strand.
TCCAGGCCCTGGGAACAGTCAGCCCGCATCTGTGATTCTGACATCATAAAAGAATGTGACAAGGAGAGAGGGAGTGAACAAAAGGTGTGTCCCAGTGACCCGGGGAGAGGGAGGCCTGGAGCTCCGTGGCAGCTCTCTGCTCTGACTACACCAGGCACCCGGGAACCCATGACTTCCCTTCAACAATCTCAAGCTCCCTCGGCTCTAATTCTCACTCACCCAGCAACCTACAGAAAACCAAACTTACCCCCCAGGACCCTGACACCACATAGGGAGCATCCTGGATGGGGGTCCCCACATGGAAAGAGATGTTCCTCAACCCTGCAAATTAATAGCCTGTGCTTTTGGTTTACACATTAGTGAGGTCAGAATTTAGTTAGCAAGATTGCTGAGCAGGTCCGGTCTCTGAATCTGCAGGGCTTACGGGTTCTGGACTCTCACAAACTGACCAAGGTCATGAGTTCCTGTAAGACTGTCACCCTGAGCACATTCTACCTCACAACTGACTGTCTCCACCTTCTCCAGCAACCATGACCTGGAGTCCAAACTGCATGGTATACAGAGCTCTTATTGGTCAGCTCCCAACCTGTTTTCCAGCCTGATTTTTCTGACCTCCCTAGGACCCAGATTTTTGGCCCATGCTTTTAGAATGCCCTTACCTCCCTTATCTGTCAATTAATCTTTAGGGAGCAGCACAGATGTCTCCTCCTCAAGGAAGCCTTCCCTGACTCTCCCACTGGGCAGCTAGCGCCTCTCTCCTGGGTGCTCCCCAGTCCTGAGTACCCACCCCAGTTGGGTACTCAGGGCTGGAGTGATGAAGAGAGGAATAGTTCAGGGTTCAAGGACCAACAGGTGGTTATAAGACATGCCAAGACTCATACTGGGAAAGGCGAGATTCAGATGGGAGGGCTGTAAGTGCCCACAGTTGGCTTTTCTCTCTGAGGGGTGGTCCTGTCCAGGTGACCCATGGCTGGTTGGTCACTGGTGTCTCCAGGCAACCCATGGCTGGTTGGTCACTGGTGTCTCCAGGCAACCCAAGGAGGGAAATGCCTCAGTCCCTAAAGCCCCCAAGACCCGCACTGAAATCACTGGCCTCTTCTCCACCCAGAGCACTCATAGCTTCTTCGACCAAGGGATTGCTTCTAGAAACAGAAAATAGCAGGGGGCTGGAAGGCAGCATGCCCAGCCCTCAATCATACCATCCTCATCCTAGCAGAGCACTTGGCTCTAATGACTCACTTCTAATGAACTAACTGTGGAGGAAGTAATGCTGCATAACTTCAAGGCTGGGTTCTAAGAGGCAACATAGCTTCCATTTGGCTCTTTCCCTTGTCAGGTGCCTGCCCTTTGAACCAAGCCACCATATTGTGAGGAAGTCCAGGCTACATGGGGAGGCCAACAGCACTGGCTAGGGTTCCAGGCAACAGCGAGGAGCTTGGGTGAAAAGAGCCTCTAGATGGCTCCAGCGTTGGTCATTGAGTACCCTGGCTTCAAGTCAGAGGTCTCAGGCATCACGGAGCAGAGACAAACCATCCCCATGGTACCTGTCCAAGTTCCTAACCCACAGAATCCAGGAACATAATAAACGGTTGTTTTATACTGCTAAGTTTGGGTAACAGATACCCAGAACACGGTGCATCCAAACTCACCCTCTGCCTTGCCAGCCTTCCTGCTGGGCACTTTGAAGGTGATGATCTCAGAGCTTGGCAGGTATCACCAATGCTTACGGGGCTGGGGGTGGGGCTGCTCCCCTGCAGCAAGGCTAACCAGAAGCATAATCATGGTGGGGTTTGTGCCCTCAGCAATGACACACAGCCATCTAGAGAAAAAAGCCTGTCTCATATCCCTCTGCCTTAGCCTTCTCTCTATGCCTCCAGTTTATAGCCCCGTGACTGATGTCAGCAACTTTTCCATCTCTACTTTGACCCTGCCTGGCCTTGGCTAGGACCCCTGGGCCTTCTTGGTTGCTCTCCAGGCCAAACAGGTTTATATTATCATCCATGGCTAGGCAGCTACCCCACCCTCAGCAGAGCTAGCATTCCTATGAACCTGAGGACTTTTCATAAGATATCTGTCCTTGTGGATGTCCTGGTCTCTGGATCAGCTGCTGCAGGTGCTCCCCATGGTCCTGGTTGGTCTCTGAGGAAAGCACCACCCCCATTCCCAGCATTGCCCCCGGTGATGCTGGAAGTCCATGGTGAGGGCCTCTTTTAAAAAAGAAGTGTTCTGGGCAATGAACAGCAGACATCTGGAGCTGCCTCTGGGGAGTGCTGTGGGCGCTCCAGGGTAGTCGGAGTCACGGGGGCTCCCTAATCACCATGTGTCAGGGGCGTGGGGACAGTCCTCCTGAAAGAAACACTGGAGGAGAGAGATCTGGGGAATCATAACAAGCCCTCCTAGGGGAGATGACAGGCCCTGCTGGGTAAAGGGTCTGGGTGACACGTCAGGTCTCCTAGGAGTTGGCAAGTTGGCAGAAACATGTCCCACCAGCTTCCCCGTGGCACTGTCTGAAGGGTGGTACCTGCTCTACCCCAGCCTCTCCACACACTCAGCTACCTCCACAAATCTCCATCATCTTTTCCTCCTTTTCTGGCTTCGGGGTGCAAATAGCACTCTGGCTCTTGCTTCATCCATATCCTGCATCTCCTAGTCTCCAGTCTCAGCCACTTTTTGGGACACACCAGAATTGGCGGACCCCTCAGAGCTGACATCTGCCCCAGGCTAATAATGTTCAGCCGTGGAGGGTAGCAGCGCCCGGCCGTGGCCACTGCTGGGCCACGCTTCTGGGCCTTCCCGCTTCCATGGGCCAGGGAGACCACAGCCAGTCCTCGGGCCACAAGTGAGGACGATGTCCCGCCACAACCATGGTGGGCAGGGTCCATGCAGGGCCTCCTGGGGTGGCCAGAGCTTGTATCTCTTCCCTCAGGAAACTCCTCTGGAGGCCCTAATGAAATCCCCTTTCTCTCAAACATGGCAATTAATGGGATTAAGTTTAGAGTGAATCTCATGATTTACCTGCACCCAGATAAGCCTGGGACTGTTCACGGGATTGGTTGTGCTATTCCTTCATTCATGCAAGGGAAGGAATGATGTAGGGGATGAGGGCTAGGAACTGGGCAGGATTCACGGACAGGGTGGAAGCGCATGCTTCTGTTTTTCATTAATTACAAAAAGCCAAGCAGGCTCTGATAGTGTCCTCACTGCCCAGCTTCATTTTGATCACATTCGGGACACTACCCCGTCCTTGGGGATGGATAGAGTTTCTCCAGATTGACTCAGTTGGTTTCTTGTTTGCCCTTTTTAGATGAGTCAGTGAGCTGACTTGGCCTAGCTCAGTCTCTTAAATTTGGTTTTCCTTTGCCTTGGGAAGAAAGTAATAAATGTGACAAGTCCCTCCACACTCTCAGCACTTGGAGATAGCACCTATGCAAGAGCTGGTTCCTCAGGAGACAGTGCTTCTGAGACACAGTCCCTAGGCACATGGACTTGAGAGAACTGGGAGGTGATAAAAACTGCATCATATTTTGTATTTTCTCTGTCTATCCCAAAGGCTTAGGGCTGGAGCCTTCGGTGGGGCAGGTGAAATCTCTCAGGAAGAACAAGGTTCCGGGGGCTGTGACCTGTAATCCCTCCTGACATATCACAAGTCTCCACTGGATGTCATGTCTGCATCCTCCAGCTATGCCATGGGTAAGACAGGCCGCAGAGGGAGAAGTGAGTCAGAGGATGCTTCACGCAGCAGTTCAGGCTGCCAAGCTGCGGCCACAGGACAGAGGCCTTCTCCACCGAAGATCAGCCTTGGCTGCAGTTGTGGGCAGCAGGAGTCAGTGCAGGCTCCTATCTGGGCTACACTCGTGTCAAATGGTCCATCTGGGAGACGCCCCAGGATGAGCTGGGCACTCCTACATCTGAGACAGAGCCCAGGCCCAGCATTTTCCAGACCACACCCTGACCCAATGCCTATACAACAATGCTGGTAATCAGAATCTTCTCAACCTTCAGTGTCTTCAAAATGGCTTTTCATAGTCTTTAGGATTCAAACCACCTGAATGGGGAGGCTGGCATGATTCGAGGAACCTCAGGGTTAAGTCTTATCTACAATGGTGGGGATGTCACTCCAATGAAGGCAACAGACAGATCCTTCTACAGCCTCCCTGCTGCCCACTAGGCCATGTCTGTATCTGTGACTAGGAGTGACTAGGAGGCCCCAGTGTGGACACTGGCCTTTTTAAAATAAGGGATCTCAACTTTTTTTGTACTAGGGACTCCTTTAACACCTAGATGAAGCCTGTTCTCCTGTTCTCAGTATAACAGAGTTAGATGAATAAAGGTAAACATACAGGATTACAAAGAAAAATGGTTGTGTTGAAATCGAGTTATCAAAATATTTTGAGAGACAGTATTTTATGGGCTTCTTATGAACGCACTGGATAGCAAGACCTATCGGCAACTCTGACAACTCTCTTCATCTCTAAGTGCTGAGCATAAATGCTATTTTAAGATATGTATAACAACAGTAAGAGAAAATAAAAATATTTGTGATTGCTACTGGTACGAAGTACTGCAAATAATACTGTGGTTTGTTGTCCACATTTCAGATTAAAGGAAGTGCTCAATTTAATTTAAAAGTAAGTGAAAATAAAAACGCATTACTTTTCCCGAGTTGTATCCAGATTAAGAAAATAATTCTGCTGTATGCCCAAGCTGAAGAACCACTGCTTCACTGTCCCTAATCCATTGCCCTCTTTATAAATTCAACTCAAAGAATTTGCTCAATTTCCTTTAAAAAAAAGAAAAAAGAAAAGGTGAAGAAAATCTAAAGCAGAACAAAACAGAAACCAGTTTGTTTTCCCCTGGGCAGAAAAAAAGTCACTTCCCCAGCCCCCTGGCAGGGCTGCTGGGTGGGGGACGGCGCCTGGGATTCCCTGCTGAGCCTCTAAGGAGCGTCCAATCTCCCGCCTTCCAGCCTCTTCCCTGCCCTGAGGAATTATTCTTTCTTTTGCCCCTAACACTGCCCACAAAGTTCTTCCACAGTGAGGACGGAAACGGGTCTCCCAGAATTTTTTAACTTTTCAAGTTGAATCGTTTATGCTAATGAGCCTGGGAAAAACTTTAATGTTTCAGTGGTGGAAAAACATATGCTTTGACCTCATTTTGCTCACAAGAGGCCATGTCAAATTTTGCTTCACTTTTGTGGGATGGCAAGAAACGTGGAACTCCAGCTCCAAGGAGGAGACCATGTGCAGATGGTCTAGGGAAGGTGGTCTGGGCACACCCAAGTTTCCTGCCCCAGAAACCCTGGAGCTGCCCATCCTCATAATGGTCTTGGTGCTTCTGGCTGGGGCTAGGAGATTCCTCTGTGCTCCAGCACCAAGGAGCCCGGCCACACCACCAGGGTTGCCCCGGCTCTCCAAGCCAAGACTCAGACAAAAGGCTCTAAAATGACCCGTTCCCCCGACAGTGAGCTCCCCAAGCTCTCTTCCTCAGTTATTGCTGGGCAAGCCTGGGTAAGTCATTTAACTTCACTGGGTTGCAGTTTCCTCATCTGTAAAATGGGCATGATAAAACCTAACCAGTTATGTTGTCAGAAAGATTAAGGGTGATAAGTATGACCACATTTCATGGCATGTACCAGACATTCCATTACTATTAGTGACCTTCCCACCATCTGATCATTTTGCAAGGCAGTGTTCAGTGCACTAGAAGGAGTCTAGGCTTTGGAGTAAGACAGACTTATTTGGAAATAATTGTAAATCCCAACTCTGCCACTGACTAGCTGGGTGACCTTGGCAAGTCACTCTGAGCTTTTCACTCCTTATCTTTAACTCAGGGCTAGTACACTGTGTTGTAGGTGGGTTTGGTAAGAGCGAAGGAAAGTAGCTCATATGAAATGGTCACACAGCATCTGTGTATGTGCTTAATGAATATTTGTTCTCCTTCCTTCCTCTCACCTTCCAAATCCCAGCAAAACCATGGGGGTGTGGGGAGAGGAGAGCAGCTCCGCACAAGGCAAGCACTGAGTATGACTTCTGGCCTTTGATTTGAACTTTCTGCTACAGGATGTATGTTCTCTCTGGGGAAAGAGGTCCCCATAGATTTAATCAAAAAAGGAGGATCCTGGAAACAATGGAAAAAGCAAAGGCTGCTAGGAATCTCCTGCACGTGGGGCTGAGCCTAAGTTCTGCTTGCCAGGCATGAGAAGGATGGAATCTGCTGGCCTCTGCCCACCCCAGCCACCCGGGGACCCCTGGCCTGGAGGGCAGGCCCCTCCGCCATCTTCAAGCCAGGGTGTTTTTCTATCCTAGCCACTACTCTTTTGTTCCTGCCTCCTTTCTGGGAGGCCCTGAATTATGAGACTATGGAAAATTCAGGCTGTTTCCCCTGTGGCTGTATTTTCCACATCGCATCACTGAAATGTGTCAATGGCCAACCTCTTCAGACACGGGAGCATGCCACCCACTTAAAATGCCCCTCTACTGGTTTAGAATGTTCCTTTTCAGCAGCAGCAAGTCTGACACTCCATCAGTGGTGAGAACAAAAGAAAGTAGGTGTGAGATTCCACAGTTTCCTAACCATCTTCCACTGATATCTTCTCCCCTGAGCCCAAGGGGCTCTGCCATCCCTGGGAGAGGAAAACCATACAGTTGTCCTTTTGTGATGTTGGTTTTCCATCTGAGGCCTTTGGAAGGGGGAGGGGCTCAATGACTCTTGATATTAATGACACAAGCTGTAACCCGGGAATGGAAGGCTGGGGATCAAAACAACTCAACATTATGGCTGCAAACCACCATGACTTTATCAGAAATATATCTTTTAATTGAAATGGCCAAAATTTATAACTGGGTTCATATTCCAGTTCTACCATTTTACCGTCTGCCATGACTTCCAGAATTTAACTTCTTTAAACTCCAGTGTCCTCATCTATAAAGTAATATTATATCTACTTCGTAGTGTTTTAAGAATTAGAAAACATGTAAAACACTGGGTATACAGCCCAGCAAACAGTAGGTGTCCAATAATGTAGATGAATGAACAAAGGCAAGAAAAACAGAGGTTCATTTTTTAAACAAATCAGACTCATTTACATACTTACAGCTCTTTACAGAATCTTACCTTCAAGGAATTTTACTTCTGTTTCTATTCCCCAATTTGCAACTAGGTCACACAGCTTTCATCTACTAAGTATGTATTCAACTACTCAACCCCTATCCATGTCCAGCACAGACACAGGGATACAGAGGTGGCACACAACAGGTGAAATCCCTGCCTCCCCAGAGTTCAGTCTTCAGACAATCCTTTATGAACTTCTAAATTTTTTCCCTGGGCCTGAGAACACCCTTTCCCAGCTGGTCTTCACCATCCTTCTCAGCATTAGGTGGCCCATCCTCTCAATTATTAATTTTTTGAGATATGATAAAAACAAGGGCACCAAGACCCTGCTTCCTGAAAAAGGAAATTGCAGGTCCACCATGCACTAAAAACTGAACTGAACTGGAAATAAGTTTCCAGATCTGATGGCTGCATGATTTGGAGAAAACTATATCCACCCCATCTCTGATTTCTCATCTGTAAAATAGGAGGTTTGGTCTGAAGCAGGGGTGGAACACAGGTTTCAAGGATAGTCCTTCCCCAGCTGTCAGTTGCTGCTTGAAGTGCTGTGCTGCCTCAAGTGCTGAGGCTATCTGGGCTCATAAGGAAACAACTCTGCAATTGATTAGCAATGTCTGCCGTGTGCCCAGAGGTGGGGTATGGCAGTGGATGGGCCACATGTGTTCCTTCCTGGTTCAGAGGGGTTCAGGGGACCCTGTGAATTCTACCATTTATAATTGTGTGACTCAGTGATATACTGTTTTACTTTATCTTTGGCATGAGGCCTGTCTTTACACAAAGAGGTTTTTCATCTGTTTGGTCTAGCACCTTAGCCACCATCATCTTTCAGAAGCCTTCTCAGTTACTCTTTCAAAGCAACAGCAACCTTACAACAAAATAAACATATTTACTGATTCATCACACTCATATTCAGTAAACTACTGCTTCCTGCCACAAGGGGTCCAGGAAATTAGGTCAGAAAGGAGAATTTACACTTATTCAGCATCTATTAAACACCATTTTCCAGACATGGCCTCCTACTTGTAAAATACCCTCCTCGGGCCGTCATTAAATCCTCTTTTCACAGAGCAGGAACCAATGCTCAGAGCCATGAGGGAAGTTTCCCCAGAAGCAGGGATTTCAACTTGCAGCAGTTTGGATTCCAAATTCTACCACTATGCTCCCCTAAAACGTACCCAAATATCTTGTTTATTCTTTCTCTTCCAGGAGGTGGAGGTGAAAAATGAAACTGACAGTAGACAGAGCAATGAGATCTGAACAAACATTTCGATGACTCAATCTCCATCCGTCATTTTTCCCATAGTCTGCTGGGGATGTGACCAAGAGTAGAGGTTTCCTGCCTGATTGGACAGACCAGCTCATTTATTAGATTCGGGGGCATGACTGTGAATTCCCTGGGAGCATTAAACATGTCCTTCTGCATTCCCCACTTCCCATCCTGACCCACTTCCCTTCCACTGCTCCGGGCTCTGACCCTGGAAGAGGAGACCGTGTGACTGCGGCCTCTGTTGGCACTGTCCCCTGGCCTACCTCCCGGGAAGCCCTCGCTACCACAGGTGGGAATTGATAAACAACCATCATCACCACAAAACCTCCTTGGAGGCCTGAGTCCCCCATAGGACCTCTTGGGAGTCTGGAGCCCCTTTACAGGGAAGTGGGAGGCCCCTCATGCCTCTGGGGAGTCTTTGAGGACACCATGGAGGGGGTAAGGGTGGGGCTCATAAAGGAGGGTGTGGAGTGGGTGTTAATTACTGAATGGTCAAGGAAATCACATCTCTGGATTCCCACAATCTCCAAGATGCAGCCTGAGCCTGCATACGCCCAGGCCTAGGGGAAGTTTTCAGCATGTTGGCTACAGACCAGGGTGAGGGGTGAGAAACTCAGGTCAGTGGCATCAGTTAAGCTTTAAAAACACTCCCTGAGACTATGGCTGCCACACTGCAGAGGCAACCGCTGGAAACAGAGTTGGGGAAGGCACTGCCTTATCCAAGGACAGCAGGGGCCAGGAATTTTGAGACAGTCCTTCAGCTCACATTGGGCACTTATGTCCTCTAGTGCCTACAGTCATGAAGACTGAAAGGTTGAAAAAAACACTTCTACCTTGTGCCCTGCTGGTGGGAATGCAAAATGGCGCAGCCACTATGGAAAACAGTATGGTGTTTCCTCAGAACATTAGAAATAGAATGACCTTATGATCTAGCAATTCCACTTCTGGGTATATATCCAAAAGAATTGAAAGCATTTGATATGAAAGAATATCAAAGAGATATTTGCATACCTGTGTTCATAGCAGCATTATTCACAATAGCCAAAAGGTGGAAGCAACCCAAGGGTGCATTGACAAATGAATGGAGAAACAAAACATGGTATGAATATATGAATATATCTATGTAAATACACACACCATGTATTATCATTCAGCCTTAAAAAGGAATGCGATTCTGATACCTGCCACAGCATGGATGAACCCTGAGGACATTACACTAAGAGAAATTCACCAGTCACAAAAATACAAATACAGTATGATTCTACTCATATGAGGTACCTTGAGTGGTCAGAATCATACAGACAGAAAGAAGAATGGAGGTTGCCAGGGGATTGCAGGAGGGGGGCATTGTTTAATGGGTATAGCATCTCTGATTTGCAAGGTGAGAATTCTGGAGAATTCTTTTCTCCAGTATAATTAACCCTGCTGAATTATATGTGTAAACATTGTTAAGATGGTATTTTATATTATATACATTTTATCACAATTTTTGTGTGTTGCATTAAGAACATGAGTCTTGGAAGTTTTGGAATCCACAAGACCTAAGTGCTTCATTTTATTTCTCTTTTTTAGTAGTGGCTCAGCCACCTACAAGTTCTGTTTTATAATTTTCTCTGAGCCTCAGTTACTTCATCTGTAAAATGGGGTCAACTGGGTGTCTGCCTTGTATCATTGTCATGTGGATCGTGTGAAGGAATGCAAGTCAGATGCCTGGCACAGCGCCTGACTAAATAAGGGAATACTGGGACATGTTGTAGCCCTTGATGTTATTTTAAAAACAAAACAAAATGGACTCAATGAGTTTTTTGGAATGATGCCAACAGGTAAAGAAGGACAGGGCCACAAATTTGGCAGCCAGGATACAAAGACCCTATGGTGAAAGTTATCCAGGCTTGTCTGGAAGAGTCCCCAGGTCCTGAGAGCAGTGGACAGCCACACACCTGCATGGAGGAGCTGTTGGGCCCCTGACATGCCCAGGCTACTCAGAGACCACAGAAATCAGCTTGTTCTGCAGCCGACACCATCAACCTAATGAGATTTCAAGTTCAATTACTGTCACTTATCTGTCCTGTCTACTGGCACCAAGCAAAAGCAAACTGCTCCATTTCTAAGTAACAGTTTCCAGATTTCAAGGCCAGAAGCCAGGCTTTTTGCAGGGTACGGGCTTTGCAGCCCAAAGGGGCTCAAGCCTTCAGCTTCAGCAGGATTAAGCAAAGCCCCATCGCCACGAATGTCTGTCTTCCAAACCACATCTTCCTGGCTCTTTCCTCTAGGGATTGCATGAAGTCTCATTACAGTATACAGTACAGGACATGGTAAAGCACTGCAGATGCAGGATATGTTCCTAACTCAGCATGTATTCCTAACTCCTTGGCATGGCTCTCAAAGGCCTGCCTGATCTCATCTCTGCCTCTCCCCCAGCTTCACCTGCTGCTCCCCCATGCACATCTCCAGCTCTGGCATTCTAAATTGTTTAGCGTTCTTCCAACATATTCTTATTTCCACATGCCTCCTTGACTTTGAACAAGAAATACTTGTTCAATGAATACCCTTTTTCCCCACAACTGAGAATTCCTAGACAACATTCAAAATACAGCTCAACTGCCACCTCTTCCAGGGAGCCTGTCAAGAAGTGTGAAGCGTCTAAGATTCTATTCTACTTGCAAGATGATACATGTTCCTGCCACAGTTTCATGGCTGCTAGCAGAAGACATGAGACTTCTGGGTCAGAGACAAAGGACTTTATTTCAGCAACACAGAAACAGCATAAGCCTCTTGTCTGTATCAGTTCTCCTTGCCTGCAGGTTCCACACTGCCCCATGGAGGGGTCCAGATGGATGCTGCACATGCATTGGGTTTACATCACACCTAAGAGATCTCAAGCTCAGAGAACCCAAACCTTTGATAATGGACTGCAAGCAAACCTGCCCTCTGCCAAGGAGGGAGAGCTAGCTCTGTTTTTCAAGGCCACCGCCTAGAAAAGATGGCCTGGAACAAGAGATCAATTAGTGTCAGATACAGTTTGGATATTTGTCCTCTTTAAATCTCATGTTGAAATTTGATCTCTAGTGTTGGAGGTGGGACCTAGCAGAAGGTAGCTGGGTCATGGGGGCAGAACCCTTATGAGTGGCTTGCTGCTGTTCTCGCTCTATTAGTTCCCATGTGTTCTGATTGTTAAAAAGAGGCTGGACATAGTGGCTCATGCCTATAGTCCCAGCACTTTGGGAGGCCGAGGTGGGAGGATCTCTTGGGGCCAGGAGTTCAAAACCAGCTTGGGCAATATAGTGAGACACTGTCTCTACAAAAACAAAAAACAGAAAAAAGCCTGGCACCTCCTCTCTCTCTCTCCGTCTCTCTCTCTCTCTCTCCTCCCTCTCCCCACTTCCTCTCACAATGTGATGCCTGCGCACCTTCATCTTCTGCCATGAGTGGGGGCTTTCCGAAGCCGTCACCAGGTGCAGACACTGGTGCCATGCTCGTACAGCCTGCAGTATGGCAAGCCAAATAAACCTTTCTTTGTAAATTACCCAGGCTTGTGTACTACTTTATAGCAATGCAAATGGACTAAGAAGTGCCTTTGCTTATAAAATGAGCAGAAACAGAGATCAGTAGAGAACTGTCTCCCAAGCAAGTCTTCCATGGCTACCTGGTTTTCCCCTGCACCATGCCCCCACAATGCCCTGTGCAACCTTTGCCTTTCAAAATTACGCATCCATATTGTAATGACTTGTTTATTTTTTTTTGTCCACTACTAGCCTGGATGCTTCTCCGATGTTAGAGACTGACTTTTACACTTCTCTGCCAAAAACGTAGCAGGTACTCAAAGAATGTGCAAATAAATGAATGAATTAATACTGATAATTTTGATAGCCATGGATTGGGCTACCAAAATAATCAAATCATAACAAATGCCTGCTATTTACTGACTTCTTACTCTTTATGTTCCAGGTATTGTATAATATTTTGACCTGGGTTATTTTATTTTATCTTCATGACAATACTATATGGAAGGTACTGTTATTAAGCCCATTTTACATATGGGAAAACTAAGGCTTAGAGCAGTTCAGGAACTTAACCAAAGGCACACAGCTAATAAGCAATAGAATTGCCATTTGAACTGGATCTGCCTGTGCCCGAGCTGTTAACCACCCCCTCTGAAGTGCTGCTTCTATCAGCAGTCATCTAAACCTTGTTTGTATTCGCAGGGGTGGAGGCAGTAGCCTGCATGTCCCCACCACCCACCCTCTGTGACTCAGCCCATCAGCCGCCTCACATAGACATTGAGCACTCAAATGTTCCTGCTAGGACTTCCCACCTCCCTAATCACCTCACACTGGAATAGATGGTATTTGCTCTCGGGCATGGCCTGGAATGCAAAACTGACCTTTCTCCCTGACAAAGAAAAGAAGGGATAAGATAAATTTGCAGACTCTACATTTGATAAAATTTACAGTTCTCAAACAGCCATCCCCCTTGTTTATATTTCTTTAATCTAATAATCAAAGAAATATAAACAAGGTGCCATGCTCGCATAGCCTGCAGAACTGTAAGCCAAATAAACCTCTTTTCTTTGTAAATTACCCAGGCTTGTGTACTCCTTTATAGCAATGCAAATGATCTTTATATTTCTTTGATCTAATAATCAAAGAAATATAAACAAAACGAAGATATCTTTTTTCTTTGCCTATCGTATGATCACGCACTGTTAACACCCACTGTAGGTGAGGGCTGGTGAAACACAGCCTCAGAAGTTGATGCTAAAAATAAAATGGGTGTAGCCTTCCTAGAGGAAAATGTGTCAGTATCTCTCAAAATTTTAGATATGCATACCCTTTGGCTTAGCAATTTAATTTCTAGCATTTACACTGAAAGTATTTGCAAAACCATTCAAAAATATAGAGAGATGTTCAGACCAAAATTGTAAATTCACAAACTCTTTTTAAAATAAAGAAATCTATAAAGGAAAAGTCTCTGCAAGCTTAAAATCCTCTGGAAAGATCTACTAATGATTTAATATATGTCTTACCAGGATTTTTTATGCATACTTTTTTCTAAAACTAAGATATTTCATATACCATATATGTATATTTTATATACTTTAAATATTATATATACTGTTCAGCAATTTTTTTTCACTTAATGTTTTATTGAAGACAACCTTTTATACCATCTCCACAGTATTAACTCCAAAGTATTTTGATTTTAGATGTGGAATCACTTCTATTTAATGAATTCTTTCTTGGAAGATACTGAGGTTGAGGAGAGTACAACTTAATATACCAGGTAGCAGCACAAAAAGAAATGCCTACCCCATAAAAATTGCTCACCCACATCAACTTTATTTATTTGGGAATTATTTACCCATTTCTCAGAATGATACAGAGCTCTTCAATTTTTCTTATATATCTTTTCCTACTGAATAATGCAAGAGGGCCTTATATTTAGCCATAAATCACGAAGTCAACGCAAAATATAAATCTCGAAACACAAATGTACCCAAACTCTGTGTGGTTATCAGACTATGGAACCGAACATTCACACAAGCCTTTGCTATCAACCTTAGGACAATAAGTCTGTTTCCTTCTGCAGAAACCAATATCACCCCTTGCCAACTTGGGGCCCCAACTTGGAACTTGTCAGTACCCAACCATCGCCTAGTCCCCTGGTCGTTCATTATGACCTATCCTTCCCTTTGTCTGTATCCCCAATCCTCAACCTAGACATATAGGACAGGCACGGTTAGGAACAACAGCGGGATGAGTCAGCCTGGTGGCCAGGAACACAGAGCTTCTGGCAGAGCACATCACTCAGAGAGCGAGGCAGGCTGCTGCAGAATGAAAGCAGCCCGAGGCTACAAACGTCAGAAGAAAGACGCCTGTGCCTGTGGAGACCTTTCGTATTTCCCCCCAGTCTCATGCCATTCTTTTTTCCGTAAAGTTGCTGGGAACCAGCAAATTAGAACCCGGTTTTAATTACTCTTCAGTAATAATGAACCTCACACAAAGAGCTTTTATAAACCTTGCCACACTAGATTCTCACTCAGTCTTGTGAAAGGGGGATTATTAGCCCCATCTGATAGTTGAAGAAACCGAGTCACAAAGGGCAGAGCTTGTAAAAGGCAATGCAGGGCTCGAACCGAGGTCTGCATCTCACCTTCAAACTTCTTCATTCTGCCTCAAAATGGAGAGAAGGGAAGGGCTGCATTTCCTGGGACTCAGCCACCACCCCAGCCTCCCTGGCCCTTGCAGGTCTCCCCAGGAGGCAGATCCTCTGGGAGCTGATTGAGTCCCTCTAGAGGTGCCGCACCCTCCCCTGGTGCACTTCTGTTAAAATAATAAGCCCCCAGCGATTCCTCATCATGTTACCTTCTGACACTCCATTAAATGGATTGAGTCCAGCATCAAAAACCAGGGTGCAGGGAGAAAACAAAGCCAGCACCCTATTCTAGAGTGTATGAACAAGTTGGGGTCAGGGAAGAACTTGAGACCTGAGGGAGAAAGGGCTTGTTCAATACACTTTACTCTCCCACTTTCTCGCTTGGTCTCTCTGGGCTTGGAGGTGATGGGTGCTCACTGCTCCATGGGAAAAGACGGCCGCGGCTTAACACCCCACTCTCCCCAGGCTCCAATACATTTAACAGGCAAAGTATCCTCACAACATGCGGTCTCACACTTGTCAGGAACTCCATGATCACTGTCCTCAGTCTGCTGTCCCAATCAAAAAGCCACCACCAGCACTGGAACAAGGAAGTCACTGGGTCACTCAAATCTCTACAAGCTGGGTGCTTTTGGCAGGAAAATGCATTTACCTGTGGCCTCAGAAGTCTGTTGTTTGTTTGTTTCTAGAGACAGGGTATTCCTGTCACCCAGGCTGGAGTGCAGTGATGCAATCATAGCTCACTGCAGCCTCGACCTCCTGGGCTCAAGCGATCCTCCTGCCTCAGCCTCCCGAGTAGCTGGAACCACAGGCATGTG
The DNA here is from genome assembly GCF_029281585.2 of Gorilla gorilla gorilla. Lineage (NCBI taxonomy): Eukaryota > Metazoa > Chordata > Mammalia > Primates > Hominidae > Gorilla > Gorilla gorilla. The sequence goes on from NC_073233.2 coordinate 18,425,269, forward strand.
CCACCAGGCCCAGCTAATTTTTTTTATTTTTTATTTTTTGTAGAGGGGTCTCAATTTCTTACCCCGGTTGGTCTTGAACTCCTGTCTTCAAGTGATCCTCCCACCTCAGCCTTCCAAAGTGCTGGGACTACAGGTGTGTGCCACTGTACCCAGCCTTCCAGAAGTCTTGGCCAGTATCTTGGAGTTGCTTGTACATGATTGAACTTACAGCTTCAAACTAGGTGTGTTCACTTAGATACAAACCAGCTCACTTTTTAACATCAAATTCTAATGTGAAACCAGAAAGACAACACATGCAGGACGTGCTAAGCCTTGTAGCTGCGAGTTGGGTTTTAAAGAGGATGTGTGCCATCAAAAGGGTGCCTTGGCTAATTGGGCCAGACTCTTCCTATGTGGGGACACAGTTCCATAAATAAAAGTGTCCTATTAATGCACAATGGCTTGCCCATGCTCTAGCTTCTACACGCTGCTCTCCTCCTCACCCCCAGCACAAAAGCAGCACAGCATCAGTGCGTCTGCCACTGACTTGTGAAGTGGGGCAGGCGGCAAGTGCAGCACAAAAGCCTCACAACAAAGACGTCAGACCACATCCCCATCAGCCGACGTGCTCAGGTGCAGTAACAAGCTGTGGTGTCCTTTTCCCCTTTCACATTTGAGTGTAAAAACAGACCAGGGCCTTGCACGTACTGCGTGCAATTTCTAGACAGGCATATAGTGTTACTCTCTGTAACTTTCTGTGAGCCTCCTTGGGTTACCATACATATTAATACACATTCCAGCATTTGAAGAAAGGAGAGTATAGGGTGCGTGGTGATTACTTTTAATTGAATTCATCTGGAAATTTTAAAGCCTGAAAATTTAGCTCCTGTGTATAGTATTTGAAGATTTACACAGCATATGATTTGTCCTTCGCCATGGCAAATCTCCCTCTTCCCTCTGAGAGAAAGTTTCTGCAGTGTGTAATGCATTTCAGAGCCAACCGTAAAAATCATTAAATTGCAAAATGATAGAATGAGACAGTGGTGACAATGCACAGTCCCCTGCATTCCTTTGATAGTAAACTAGTCTTTATTGCTTTCTATTCAGAAAAAGAGCTCCGTGTCCCTGTAAAGACGATGCTGAAGCCTAGGTCAACTGTGTTAGGACGACAGTGAGCCCAGGAATAGGAAGGTGGTTGAATGAAAGGATTCTGTGGACATGGGAAATTAGATCTCACTTCCCTGACTCTGGGCAAGCCACTGCGACAATGAGTGCAGCTCTGTAGTGAGGCACACATGCCACATTCTCTGCCATATGACATCCCTCTCACAGGTGGCTTGAAAAGTCTCCAATCTGTTCTCCAAAGCCCTGTGGGATCGTCCAGACACTGGCCAGTCAAGCATCAGACGCCCCCGGTCTCCCTTCTAGTTAATCAAACGGGAATTTAGTCTAATACAGAAACCCAATATGCTCGTATCCCGAGGGTCTGAGCAGGCATCAAGACAACCTTGGCGAGCCTCCAGCACGTGGGGTTCTTAGATCTACCACTCCCCTCAACCTCCTGCATTCTCAGGACTGTCGTATATGGGGGTTCGGATTCTGCCCTGCACAAGGGGGCCAAGGTGTGTCCTCCATCACACAATGGCCCAGGAGACTGCGTGGGCAGGTGTGGAGATTCTGGGCCTTCCAGATGAGATCTGAAGCAGAGTACACAGGGGCACACAAGGCCATGCATGCTTGGGAAAAGTGACGCACAGCACAAAAGTGCAGGCAACCAGTTTCTGGCCAAGCATGCCGTTGGCATGTTCAAGATCTTGTCTCTTCCCCATACCACTCTCAGAGTGTCAGTTCCCCTGACTAAAAGGCACCAACTGGGCACAGCTGCCTCATTGAAAGGGTGGAGGGGGCAGCATGGGATGCACATGTGGCAGCCTCATGTATCCTGGTCCTCCAGCAGGTGCAGATGTGCTCACAGGCACAGCTGCTGCCCTCCCCAGAGCACGGCTGTACCACTGTGCAATGATAGATTAAGTGTTTTTTTTGACTTGAGAACAAAGGCTTTTTTCCTAATTCACAGCCCTGTGAGTTCTGCTTCCCCTGCCCTTTTCATTCTACAACTCTGCTCAGGCCTCAATCCTTCATCAAACCCCAAACACAGCCTGAGATCTGGAACACTCTAAACCACTTCCCTCTAGGACCATGATCATATCCTATGGCTGGCTAGTTTTTGTTTTGCTTTCTTCTGTCTCTTCCCACCTTTGGAAGCTGGCCTCTCTTCCATCCCTGCCTTAGTTAACCTTGTCTTTGTTTCAGAGGCTTCTGTGCTGCCAGGGCTGGGAGAGATGATGGACATTGTTACCTCACTTGAAGATGGGGAAACTGAGGTGCCCTACTGGGAGGTGACAAAGTGGGGCTTCTAGACTCCACAGCCAGTGCCCTTTCCACTTCACTGCACAGTTCCTCCCCCCACCCCCAGGCTCCCTCGAATGGTGGGTCACTACCATTGCACACAGCCAACTGGACCCCCAGCCTGCTGTAAATGTCGGCCAGCTCCCGACATTTGAGCACTGTGCCAAAAACAAGGGAAAAAATCCATCAGCTACTAACCAAGACAACACCACCTTCCTAACTGTCATCCGTACACTGGTTCTCTTCCAGCCATCAGACCAAAAGAGGTGGGGAAAATCCTCAGTGCCCTGGGAAGGCTGAGGATGCAGAAGCCATCTGGATACAGAGGGGGCTGGCTTCCTGCGGTCTTCATAAAAAAGGCACACTTTCCCTACTGGCCACTCCTCAGCAGGCGTGTGCGTCTGAAGCCAGCATATCTTTGGGAAGATGAAGTGCAGTTGAGCCACCTCTGGTCTGGGAGTTAGGAGACCAGTGACTCCAACCAGGTCATCCCCCGACCTGTGCCCAGGTTTTCTTTCTGTGAAATCACACCCCTTCCAAATTTATGACTCTATAATTCTGTGAAATCCATTCTGCCTCTGGACTAAGCAACAGGCAACTAACAGAAGCAATCACAGGGGACCAGAGCCTAGCCCTGAAATGAACGGACAGCCTTTTTCCCTTTAGGCCATTGGGCTCCACATAAGGTGTTCTTGTTCTCAAACTGCCTGACCAGAGGTGGGATTACAAAAGGGGTAGCCATCCCAGAGGCTTTGGGGATTTCACCACCTGATATACCAGGTCTGTCACCAAAGTCCCAGTCAACATGTCTGGTACTTGCTTGTACCCCTTTCAAAGCTGAGATGGGTCATGCAAATGACCACTCAATTTAATTTCTCTGTTGTTTCTGATGCCAAGTGCATGGAGGCATAACCTATCACTGGACTACATCTGTCTGGTCAGAAATGTAGGAATTGAGGAATCTTGGTAGAAATGAGTCAGGAGACTCCACTCTCTCCTGCCCATGGTCTGCATCTGAGTCACCGTTGGCAAACTGAATGAAAATGAAAGTGAGTGTGCCAGGGTGCAAGTACAGGGGAAATGACAACTTACGTGGCTCCTTCTGCCTTCTTCATCTCCCACAGATGTGATAACTGTCTCTGAAAAGACCATTTGTCCAGTCTGGTTGTTGGTTATCTACAGTAAAACAGGTACAATGAAAGTAAAATAGACGGAATTCTGGACAAATTCCACAAGTTGTTTTTGTGTTTTGTTTTCCATTTTCTGAAGCAGGAGCATCCAGTATAGGAGTCGAAATGCCCACCCCGCTTTCTTTCTGAGTTCCCCCAGCAGCTGTGAGATGGACGGCTTACCCTGGGCACAGTGATAAGAGATGTTAACAGAGTCAGCCTCATAGGGTTGCTATGAGGAGGAAATGAGGGGATCCGGAGAAATCACTCCGCACAGTGCCCAACATCCAGCAAAATGCTCAAAGATGTCAGCTGTTTCTATCTTTCTTGGGGCTCATCACTTGAAACTCAATGTCAACTTTATTCTTGACAAATTACAAGTCCGGGTGTCTAGTTGAACATCTTTCATGAAAAGCAAGCAGGTTTTAGCTCTAGCAGCCCTACCTGATTCTAGTGAATGGTTTCATTTCATCAAGAAAGTGCTTAAGTACAATGAGAGACTTGTTCCAATATTCCTGTATCTGTTGTCTGCCTCTGATTCTGTAACCAGGTGCAGGCATCTCAAAGCTAAGTCTAACATAGAACCCAGGCTCTTCCTGCCCCATGAAAGGTCATGTCTAATGTCTGATTTGGTGATGAAGGACAGAAAAGATGTTTGGTCACCTGGCCAAGATGGTGAAACCCCATCTCTACTAAAAATACAAAATTTAGCCGCAGTGGCAAGTGCCGATAATCCCAGCTACTCGGGAGGCTGAGGCAGGAGAATTACTTGAACCTGGGCTGCAGAGGTTGCAGTGAGCCGAAATCGTGCCACTGCACTACTCCAGCCTGGGCGATAGAGTGAGACTCCATCTCAAAAACAAACAAACAAACAGAAAGAAAGAAAAGAAAAGATGCTGGCTCAGGAGCTAGGAGATGTGTGTTCTTTGAGCTCTGTCTCAGTCGCCAATAACCATTCAGTATGTCACCTGGAACAAATAATATATTTTCTCTGATTCAAAATTTTCTCACTTCTACATCATCTTTAAGGTCTCTGCCAGCTCTAATATCACAGGAATCTGCAGCCAGGACAAAGTGGAAACTCTTATACTAATTTGCAGAAGGGAATCAAATTCTAGTTTTGAGAAGGTAAGGATCATGCTTTTACATTTTTACCTAAATAATTCCTCTCTCCAAATGAAATGATCTCTTCCCTTATGCCAGCTTTTTATAGAATTAACCAATGTCATATTTTTAAAAATTCTACAAGTCTGTATGTATGGGTTGCATGACTTATTAGAACCTTTATTATAACAATTTGTGTTTTTCTTAAATCTCCAGAAGAAGAATATATGTTTTCCAAATATGTTTCACTACTACTGAGCTTTTCTTTTATGAAGCATTGCATAAGACTAGTGTTTTTTGTTTGTTTGTTTGTTTGTCTTTTGACACAGAGTCTTGCTCTGTCGCCCAGGCTGGAGTACAGTTGCGATGATCTCGGCTCACTGCAACCTCCTCCTCCTGGGTTCAAGTGATTCTCCTGCCTCAGCCTCCCTGAGTAGCTGGGACTACAGGTGCGTGCCACCATGCCCAGCTAATTTTTGTAGTTTTAGTAGAGACAGGGTTTCGCCATGTTGGCCAGGCTGGTCTCGAGCTCCTGATCTCAGGTGATCCGCCCGCCTTGGCCTCCCAAAGTGCTGGGAATATAGGCATAAGCCACCGTGCCTGGCCTTTTTTTTTTCTTTTTTTTGACAGTCTCACTCTGTCACCCAGGCTGGAATGCAGTGGCATGATCTCAGCTCACTGCAGCCTCTGCTTCCAGGTTCAAGTGATTCTCCTACCTCAGCTTCCCAAGTCGCTGGGATTACAGGCACGTGACACCATGCCCGGCTAAGGCTAATTTTTTATTTTTTTTTGTATTTTTATTAGAAGTGGGGTTTCACCATGTTGGCCAGGCTGGTCTCGAACTCCTAACCTCAAGTGATCCTCCCACCTTAGCCTCCCAAAGTGCTGGGATTACAGGCATGAGCCATCACGCCTGGCCGAAGATTAGTGTTCTATGAAGCCCAGTTGAGAACTACTGCACTGTGTTAATAACATAATTTTATTATAATAACAGTAATGATAAGAACAGTGGTTTCTGCATTGCATTTTACAGTTTACAATGAGCTTTCATATACTTTGTCATTTGACTTGCACAATACTGTAATGTAGTTGTTGATATCCTTATTTCATAAATGCAGTTAGTGAGAATCAGGACATTTAAGTAATTTTTCAAAAATCACACTAGTGACTGGTAGGACTCGCACTCAGGTATTCTGACATTTACAAGAAGCAACTTTAAGAAGCAACCAAACCTGTTGGTAAATTATTGTCAGAAAGGATGACTTGATATTGGTTTTGACAAGAATAAAATAATCACTTTGAAAACATTCTTCAGTCACAGATGAGCAATGCCAAAGGATTATGTCCTGCTGGTAAACTCATTCATTTACCTGGAGCTCATACACTCTGTAGCTGATCCATCTAACTGAGCCCATTACGATGCAGTGGGAGAAGTGCCACACAAAAGCTACTTTATAGTCAAGGCAACGGCACATAAAAATTGATCCCCTGTGCTCTGTGGCACAGAAACACTATTGTTTCAACCAAGTAATTACCTGAGCACTTGAATAAAAGTGAGGCTCTTTTGTGAAGCCACTGTGGCCTTGCATACAGGAGTTGAGATGAGCTGAGGGGGCAGGCTCCTTGATATTCACAACGGGATGCTCACAACGACCCTGAATATCTGCACAGCACACAGTCTTAGGCAGTTTACTCTCAGAGTCCTGCCAAATCATGTCAGAGACATTGCACACCAGGGGCAAGCTAGTGCTATGTTCCTTGAGATTTGCAGAGCTTTCTTCATCAGGTCAGAATGGGAATGAACCTGGTTGTTCTTCATGCATGATGTTAGACCAAGAGGCACTCGGACAGGTGGTAGTTTGGGGAAAAATCTGCTATAGAATTTTGAACGCACAACCAGCAAATGAATGTTTAATTTTGTAGCAATAGAGGGTTTCTCTTTTGGAAATGGGGTATATCATATTTACATTCCTCCTAAAAAAAAGTGAGGGTCAATTCACCATAACATGGTCTCTAGTTTAATCCCTACTGAGACATACATAAAAACCTATGAGATAGATCAGTTCCACAAATTCAATGCTAGGAAAGGGTCTTTTTAGACATTCATTTGCTTTCCTTTTTTCAAATGATAATCCCTGGACATTCCTTTGCAACTGGACTGGCAGGAAGCCTAGGGTTAAATATATTGCTTAAATGCAAAAGCAGTTTAGGATCCTGATACATTGTCTCTCCACTTTCAACAGTAACATTACTCCTTCTGGTTTTCAATCCGTATTTTATGATTCTCGATTGTAGTTTGGGCTTGTATATCACATATGAAAAAACAAAAAAACCTTAGTTCTCTGATGGGACTGGACGCTATAGAAAGGAGGAAGTGCTGGCCATGACTTACCTTGTGAACTTCTCGGTGCACATGGATGGTATTATTTCCAACCTTCGTGTCTGTGTTGGTCTCATTGTGATAGCTGGGAGGTAAATTTGCCAGGTTCACTTCTGATGACGCTTTAGCAGCAGCTTCTTCTGCCTCCATCTATTAAATCGATGAATTTAATGAGCAAAATTATTTTCTCTTGTTACAAATGGGAGTCTATTAGAAAAAAAAATCTCTTTTCCTCTTCTGCAATTACAAAGAATGATGATGATGATAGGTGCTATTAATTGAGTACTCACTATGATAAGATATTATACTAAATGTTTTACATATATTACAGCACTGAAATTTCACAACCTCTCTGGGAGGTGGGTGTTAATGTCCTCATATTACAAATAGGGAAACTGAGGCTCAGGAAGACTAGATAAATTCCCCAGGGTCCCAGGAAAGGGTGGAGCTGGGATTTGAACATGTTTCCATTAGATAGTCTTGCTCCCTGTGTAAATGCTGTTGATGCCCTGCCCATCTCCTGGTGGCCTAATCTGGAGGTCACCTGCATCCAGTTCCCATACATGCCAACAACCAACTCTGTCTCTCTCTGAGGGCATTCTCTGGTCACCAAAGTATGCTCAGTCTGCAGAGGCCCCAAGTGCTAGGGAGTTAACATCCTAGCAATGAAAGGCAGGCTATGGAGGTAAACAGTCTAGCTTCTCCCTTCGCTAGACAATTCTAAAGCATGTAGAATCTATGTAGTCTCCCTCTAAGGCCTCCAGTGGGATGGAGCCCTAGATGCCCGCAGCAGTAACCTGCTTGCAGGCATACCGTTGATTGTCTTTCTTTTCTTTCATCACACTTTCCCACTTCCTGCTAGTGTTTTCTGGGAGCACATCCCAAATACACTATTTGCTCTTAAGTCCTTGTGGCAGGACCTGTTGGTGGTGGTGGTAGGGGCAGGGGATGGAGGGAACCTAAACTTATTCCCTGTAGGTAGGGCCACAGCTGTGTCTCCTTCCCCACCCTACCTCTTGGGTACCCTTGTAGGAAATCCTTGCAGAGGGACCCTTGTAGAGGGTCAGTTAACCAGTTCCCAGGGTCCACACCCCTTCTGGTTTTCTTAAACATATGTTCTTCTCTGGTGTCAGGTTTCTGTGGCCGCTGTCCTCAAATCCTCCAGGCTCATGATCCTCCATAACATCTATACCAGATATGTCAGTGACCTCATATCTGCACCTAACTTCCCCTTCCAGATTTATCACCCTGTCCTGGCCCTGATGAGTGGGCAGTTGACAATGTGACCTGTTCACAGCTGATGGGACCCAAAGGGAGGCCACATCATAGACTAATTGAGCCAATCAGATACTCTCTCTAGGAATTTCAAATGAGAGACACAAAGAGAAGTTCTACTTGATAGCTGGCAATTTTCCAACACTGCTATTTTTGACTATGGGCTATTTTTATTATTTTTTTAAAAAAAGAATGCTCAAAAAGTATTTTCCTATTTAAAAAAATCACTGTCCTCTATCCCCTTAAGTACTAGATGAGCCCCTGCTTTAACCACCAGGTTTGCTGAGCTGAGGAGGATAAGAGGAAAGAATCCTCATGTCTCAATGCAACACAAAAACACTAAAATCAGAGTGTGAATAAAACCTGGTAGGCAGAAAGGCTCAACAAGGACTTAGTCAGTGGCCGGATTCTGTGCTGGATTCTGAGATGGCTGCTGAGATGTTTGAAACTCGATCACTGGCTTCATAACAATAATAATTCTAAGAATAGCCCCCACGTTTGGGGCATTGACTATGTCTGAGTCGTTGCACCAGATGCCCTGAATATTCACAGCAACCTTATGGGGAAGCTGTGATTATACAGTCAGGTCCAAAAGTTTAAAAAACTGAAATATCTGGATCCCTTCATGGACCCGCTGAATTGGGATTTCTAGAGATGAGACCCTGATAATACTGAGCTTCTCAGCTGATTCTGAGGATTTCCCTCCCCTCCCTCTGATCCCCAGTTAAGAATCTCTGTTCCAGGCAATAGGGAACTACAGCAAGTTCCAGAAGGCTAGTGGGAAATAATATAAAGAGTAGATCAGAAAGAGAGGGGAGTCAGGAAACTGGCTAGAATTAGGTCTTGGAGACGGGAGCTACCTCTGGGTAGGGACCTTCTAGGTGGGAAAGACTCTAAGTAAGTCTAGAAGGATCAAGTCACTGAGAGATGGCCACTGGATGAGTCAAGTCATTGCCTGCAGCATCCTCGGAGAGGAACCCAGGATTCTGGAGTCAGACAAGGTGGGTTCAAGTCCTGGCTCTGCCACAAAGTAGCTGTATGACTTTGGGCAAGATACCAAATCCCACTAAACCTCAGCTTGCGCATTTGTAAAATAGGGATGTCCTACTTTGTTGGGTAGATATAAGAATTAAGGACCATGCAGTAGATATAAGAATTAAGGCATGAAATACACTATCTGCCACACAGCAAAGATGAAATACACAGCTGTTTTTATCCCGTTGCCCTTTAAGAAGGCAGTTTCAAAAGAAGCCAGTTTGTTTTGCCAGAGTTCTGAAGGGAATGGGTAGCTAGAAGCAGGAAGAGCAAACGTTGATATCATGTGTTTGAAGAGCTTGCCAACAAAGGGGAGAAGAAATGGGGTTGAGATAGAAGACAGAATGGGCAAGAAAATGACTTTTCTTAAAAGCAAGAGACCTTGCCCTCAGTTACCACTCTGGTTAGTGATAGAAAAAGTGCAGCTGGGAAGAGAAGACTGAAGGTGCTGGAGAGGACCCACCCAGAAGAAGAGAATGTTTTAGTGTTTTTAAAATTCCCATCGGGATCAGTCTGGCTTTCAAATAATTGACAAGTTGCCAAACCTAGAATTTGCTCTGGGCTGAGCAGATAGTCTTTTTATAAAACTTTTCCCCCCAGCTCAGCCACTGGTTATTTCAACAGAATGAGCTAACGGTTCTTAAATGGCACCATGAACTAAAAGTATAGTTTACAAGGGAAATTTCAACCGCAACTATTATTGCCACTAGCAAGAGAAACTTAAGTCTGAAGCAAAAGGAGCTGTTTCGTAGAGGAGGAATGTGAATGCTATTAAAAATGGCACTTATACTAGAAATAGGTGAGGCAGTAAGAACATTCTAAAACTAGTGAGTTACAGAGCTGGCCATGAGGGGAGGAGAAACAGAGTGGTTATATCTTCAGAATACATTGATTGGTAGCATACAGAATAGTAACACAGGAAAGTAAGAATATCCCAGATTGAAGCCATTTGAAGATTTGCTTCTCCCAATAATGACCGTACAAGTAGAGCTGCTTTGTCCTTCCCCTTAAGAAACTTCAACAGCTTGATTCAGCTGGAACATTGAAAATGCCAGGAAGTTACTTGAAAGGAGATCCATGATGCAACTATGTAAACAAATAATGCATCTGGCCCAGGTCCTTTTTGATTTTTCCCCTGAACAATGACTACATACCAATTATCCTGTGTCTATGAGATTTAAGGGGCATTCTGGCAGTCTCCATAAAAAGTTAATACTAATAACCACAGTCTATAAACAATCTATTATATTCTATTTTTGAAGATATCTAAAAGATACTTTTAATATTTTAAGATTAATTTTTAATGGTTTAAGATATTTTAAAAGATTCTATTGAGAATCTATCAGACACTGGTGGTGTTTTGTTATCATTCATACTGCTACTAGTAATATGATGATAATGATACCTGTTACTTATTTACAACCAACCATCATGTCATCCTTACAGCCACCTCACAGTGAAGCTACCTGTATTACACCTGTTTTACTTAACCCCATTTTAGGCAGTCAGCGGATGGCCTGCCCTAGAACCACAGGCATCACAAGCTCAATTTAATGTGAAGCTGCAGAGTTAAGAGACATTGGGGCCTATATGACTCCCTTCACCCTTTAATTGTTCCATGTCATGATAGTTTCACAATCACAGGAAACAAAGATCATGGATCTTGGGCTCTTGACCTGACCAGTGGATATTCTGGGACAGCTGCCCAACTCACTGATTTGCTTTACTTGCAGCATCTCATTTAATTCTCACCTTACCCTAAGAGGTGGACATTTCTCCACTTCAGACTCGGGACGCCACTGCCAGTAAGTGGCAGAGCAGGGACTGGATGAGGGAAGATCAGTCCCCACTGCCTGTTCTCCTGCCATGGTGTTCAACCTCTCTAATCCTGTACCCACTGCCAGCGAGGACACCTCTGGGAAAGAGTGGGGTAGAAGTGACAGCCCACATCTCCTCTGGTGGCAAACTTCAACCCCCCAACCTACACAGAGCCACATCTAGAGGGAGGAAAGCTGGGGTCTCGGCAAAATCCAGTCTGGATAACGCCCATGGAGAAGACCCTGTCACTATGTCCTGCAGGGCCCCACACTGCTCTGCTCAAGAAGAGACTGAAGAGGCCCTTGCTGCTGTCTCTCCTCCCTCAGCAGAAGCTAACGTCAGAGGACCACGCTGCAGACTTTCTGAACAGTGGTGGGCACAAAAACATAGAGGTGACTTAGTCAGTCTTACCGGGAATCTGTGTGCAGGAGGGAAAGTCCTAGAACCTGGATAAGGAAAGCAGATGGCCTGCCCTAGAACCAGAGGCATCACAAACTCCACTTAATTTGAAGCTTCAGAGTTAAGAGACATTGGGGCCTATCTGAATCCCTTCACCCTTTAATTGCTCCATGTCATGATTGTTTTGCAATCACAGGAAACAGAAAGATCATGGGTCTTGGGATCTGGGCCTGTCCAGTGGATATTCAAGGACAGCTGCCCAATTCACTGCCTCCCAAGCCAGTGTCCCCTTCACTGCAAACTCCACAGGCTAACTGTTGTAGAGTGGGAGGGGAAATAGCCCCAAACTACAAAGGGCCGCGGGGAGAAAGCAACTTCTCCCTGGAGACAAGGGCCAGCAGTTAAGGCTTTGCCCAAGGGGGCTACCAAGCTGGAGACAGCAGGGATGTGAAGCCAGACCAGGGGCGAACCAGCCTGGACATTGGTTTCCTGCTGCCTCCTTCACTAGGATGGCTGGCTCCTCTCTATAGACACAGACCACAGACAGATTGGGCCCAACAGCGCCCTCGTCTACCCACCCCAGGCACCAGGGACAGCTCCCCGCACCTGGAAGCAGAGGGCTGGGCCAGTGACATCTCCTGCCCAGGCAGCCCTGGGCATGCGTGGGTGACCATCACAGAGGACAGAACAAGATGCCACCCACAGTGTTTAGACCTGGAGGTGATGGAGGGCAGAAGCTAGGCAAAGCTTTGCTAAGGTACGTGGTATCTGATAATAGTTGCTAAATACTGCGCACCTATTATTTGCCAGGTGCCCACACATATGACATTTAGTTTTCACAGGAAACTGAGGTGCAGGATATTAAGTGATTTGCCCAATGTCACCCTGCTACTGAGTGGCAGAGGAGGACCTGAGCCCAGGACAACTGCGAAGCACCTTTGGGTGGAGGGGGTATTGCCTCTCACATCCTCATCCGCCACTCATACAGTGCTGAGATTTAGGATTTCCATCTTCCCTCTCTGCCCCCACATTGCATGAGAAGCAAGACAGCCCAGACAGACTGCCAGCAAAGCTCAGGGCTCTTTGCCTCTTTGTCCCTGCATGGCATCCTAACAAGCTCAAAGCATAACGGACAAGCTAGAACTTGGCGATGCCTGGAGCTTGTCCCGGGTTTCTGTGAAACCACAGTGCTGCAATACCAGGGGCCCTGCAAACCTCCGCTGACAATAGGGAAGGCCAACGGCATGCCTGACGCCAACTGCAGGCAGGTGGTGGCCCCAGCTACCTAGGGAGGGTCCAGCTGCAGAGCCTCTCGGTGGACAGGCTCAGATCCAGACTTTTTGGCAAGGAGGCAAAACGAGGCGGGAGTAGGGATCACCCTGCGCTGCCTCCAGGCCACTCCGCATCTGCTGTCGGCCCTTCCCAGGCCCCGCGCGGGACCCGAGGTCCCTGGCCAGCGCTCTTCCATGCCTTCCCAGCCTTCGCTGCCCCGAGTCTGGCGCTTCCCAGAGCCCCGCGCCGCCAGGGCGCACCCACCTCTTCCACCGCGCTGCGCAATTTGTGCTGCGTGTCCTCCATCAGTTCCTCAACCTCGCGGAACATCTCATTGAGGGTGGCCTCCTCCTGCGGGTAGCTGAGAGCCGGGCCGGGCTTGACTGGAGCCGAGGTCTCCGTCGGAGCTGGCGCGGGGGCCGTGGGGACCGCCGCCGCCAGCAGTAGGCACAGCAGGGTGGCCCCAAGCCGCTGCATCTCCGCTCTGCGCCCGCAGCCGCCGCCTGTGTGTCCCGGAACGCGATCAGAGGCGCGCGGACCACCCCCCTCGCTGGGCCCGCCGCCCCGCCCCGTTCCGCCCCGCCGCCCGCCCCTGGCGCCCCTCTTTCCCGCACCCGCCCGGAGACGGGAGGAAACCAAGGCCCCTGAAAACCCAGCTCCCCTACACCCGAAAAGACGCGACCCCCACCCGCTCCAGCCCGAGCCCCGATCGCCCCAGGACCCCGCACCCCCATCCTCGAGCACAAGCTGAGCTCTGCTCCTCACCTGCGATGCTGGAGCCCTCGCCAGAGCAACCGAACCCGGATCCTCTACGCTAATAGCTCCCAAGCCCCAGCTCACCTAGACTCTGTCCCCGGTTCAAACCCTAGCCCCTCCTCGACCAGGTCAGAGTGCCCGACCGCCACTTCCACCTCAAGCCTCTCTCAGCCCCTACCTGGGGTGGACTGAGCACAGGTCAGCCCCCTCCCCTTTGCGTCGGGTCCTACTCGAGCGCCCCGCCCCACATCCACCCAAGAGAGGCTGAGCTCAGCAGAGTCGTCCCCTCCCCCGCCGCCGCCCCTCACCCACCCCGACTGGACCGAGTTGCGCTGCGGGCTGGACTGGATCTGCTCGCTCCCGCCGGGAGGCCGCCGGGCTGCGGGTGCAGACGCGGGAGCGGCGCGGTGGGCGGGCCGCGGGTGCGGGAGCGCGGCGGGGTGCGGCAGCGCCGGTACCCGAGGGAGCCCGTAAGACGCGCCCCGCCCGCCCACCAGGCCCCCTCCCGCACCGCCCCCCCCGAGACCCGCCCGCCCACCAGGCCCCCCCCGCCCCGCGGAGGGGCCGCAGCCCGGCCATTGGCCAGCCGGGGCGCCGGCCACCTCACGCCCCACGCCCTCCTCTTCTGCCTCAGCGACCAGCTCTACCGAAGGCAGCCATCTCCTTCACTGCCTGCCCCTGCCCCCGCGGCATCCCAGGCCCCTGTCTTCTCTGGCCTCCAGGCTTGCAACAGCCCACCGAGGTTGGGGGTAGGGGGAATGTTCCTCAGTCCCACCTTGGTCTTTCCAAGCCAACCTCTGTCCTGTGAAATCCTCAGGAAAAATCCCAGCCCCCAGCCTGGCATTCAAGCCATCACCGCTGGCCTTAGTCTGCCATGGTTGACACCTTGCTCCAGCCAGGATAACGCACTTGCAGCTCCTGGAATGGGAGAACGTCATGAGAAAGTCAGCAAGCTCCTCAAGGGTGGCATAGAGGAGTGGTCAGGACCAGACACCTGCAGCCAGCTCTTCTCCTTCCTAACTTCCCGCCCTGGCGAAGTTACCAGATTTGTATGCGTCCCAGTTAGCCCTAATGTAAAACTTTGAGAAGTCTCAAAAACGTAGTATGGAGTGGGTAGTGGAGAATCAGAGAAGTTAGACGATCAGGCCAAACAGCAGGTGAAGGCAGGGATGGCCAGAGGTCCTGAGTGTAGCTGACTGCTCTCCAGCTTGAAACCCCAAGACTGCCTTTCTCTGCAGCACTCCCCACATTACTGTTTACCGCCAAAACGCAGGTTCCAGCGGCTTTCCCTTCTACTTCTGGGCCTGGGGCAGGGCCCTCCTGAACTGCAAGGAAAGCCCCATTCCCCGGCGTCTCCTGCTCTGTCCCCTGGGCATCTGGAAGCCCTGGTTGAGCATTCATTAGCTTTCTGGGGGTGGCTGAGCCCGTCCAGGAACCTGGAGCTGAGTCTCCACATGCCCCCGCTTGTCACTTCGGGCAGAGTGGACATTAGGAAGAAACTAATGCCGAACTGGAGGGTGCTGTGGGGGCATATTGTGGGGCCGAGCTAGGAAATGCAGTGCTGCGGGTTTGCAGAGCACATCGTGCTCTTCCAGTCCTTCATGTTGCTGGCTTAAAGACCAGGAATTTCCCCGGATGAGATTGTCTTCTGCCTTCCACCTTCTACCATGCGGTCTGGAGGTCTTGACTTTCAGAGTCAACCTAAAAATCTCTCTATATCGAACGGCCCCAAGCGTCAGGCAAAGGGATGCTTGTTTTCTTGTGTGGAGTCTACATTGTGTATTCCCAAATGTAATAATTTATCAGTAGTTCAATTATCAGGTTAAACTACAAACGAAAAAAAGAAAGGAAAGAAAGAAGGAAAGAGAGAGAGAGAGAAAGAGAGAGAAAGAGAGAGAGAGAAAAAAGAAAGAAATAAAGAAAGAAAGAAAGAGAGAGAAAGGGAGAGAGAAGAAACGGTAAGAAAATCTACAGGTCTCAAATATAAGTGGCCTTCCTGCCCAGCTCCATGCCAGTCTGCGCACCAGCCTGAGACATTCATGGGCTCGAAGGAAAAGCCTGGGGCCAGCTGTAGAGATGAGCCCAAACCAGATCTGGACAAGGAGTGTCAGCTCCAAAGAACTCAGACTGGGGAGCCCAGTGGGGTCGGGGACTTGTTGGAGAAAGGGTCAGTCTGGATGGCCATTGTGAGGTGAGGGGCACAGAGCAGGCAGAGAGTGCAGAGCCATCCAGGACAATCATAGGTAGAGTAGGGAACATTCCACATTTCCACAATTCCCATTGTGTCACTGGCTAAGCTCTGTATCCACTAGGAACAGTTGATTTTTTCTTTTAAGGCATTGGAAACACTTTCTGGAATTATTATTTAAAATTTTAGGTTCTCACATTTTCTCTATGAGGGAGCTACCAAGTCATAAACTGGGGACCCATTTCATGGTTGAGGAAATGGCAGCAAAGCGGATGTAACTGGCTGAAAATTGCCTAGAAAGTGGCCACACAGCAATTTCACAATTAGCTGTCCACCCTCCAGAAACGCATGACCATGTGCAAAAGAAGACATGTATAAAGATGTTTACTGAGGCAGTATTTATAATGGCAAAAAATGTGGAAACTACTTGCCGGTGTTTTCCAGCAAGAGAATGGATATACAGGGACTTCTACAATAATAGAATACTGTACAGCAGGTAGAATAATGAACAATACTTATAGGCAGCAACATCACCAACTCTCAAAAATATAATATGAGGTGGAAAAGGCAATTTGAGAAAAGACATATATGGGATACGATTTGCGCATATCTTAGAAAAACAGAACAATAGCATTCATTGTTTATGGATTCTCACATATAATAAAAATATAGAAATGTGCAGGCTGCCTCTGAGGTGGGAGGCAAGGAAGGAATGGAGGATGTCTTCAGTTGTATTCATAACATTTTATTTCTTCAAGAAAGGGAGTATACCAGCATAGAGGAATTCTGAAACAGAAGTGTCCAAATATTCACATCTGTTTAATCAACCATGATGATTACTTACATCAGGATATATGGGTGTGGCTGGTTCTTTTTATTATTTTCAGTATATTTAAAATATTTTGTGAATAAATTGGTAAATAAAAGCAGAAGGCACCATCCCATCCTCCAAACAAAACAAAACAAAAACAACTCAAAAAAACCTCTTGTAGTCAAGTAGACTTTTTTCTTATATCTGTTCTTAGCAAAATGCTGACCTCCCCAAGGCCCAGCAGTGGCCCCCTTTACTGTGAGGTGAGGAGGGGTATCCACACCAGGCTGGAGTAGAGGTATCACATTATCTGACTTCAAACAATACTACAAGCCTATGGTAACCAAAACAGCATGGTACTGGTACAAAAATAGACACATAGATCAATGGAATGAATAAAGAACCCATAAATGAAGACATACACCTATAGCCAACTGATTTTTAACAAAGTCAACAAAAATTAACAATGGGGAAAGGATTCTGGGAAAACTGGCTAGGCATATGCAGAAGAATAACAATAGATCCCCTACATCTTACCATATATAAAAATTAACTCAAGATGGATTAAGATTTAAATGTAAGCTTTGAAACTATAAAAATACTAGAAGAAAACCTAAGAGAAACTGTTCTGGACATTGGTCTAGGCAAAGAATTTATGACTACGACTTCAAAACCAAATACAACGATAACAAAAATAGACAAATGGGACTTAATTAAACTAAAAAGCTTCTGCACAGCAAAAGAAACAATCAACAGGGTATATAGACAACCTGTTGTCTATATACAGAATGAGAGAAAATATTTCCAAACTCTGCATCTGACAAATGACTAATATCCAGAATCTATAAGGAACTTGAACAAATAAAAAAACTCCAAATAACCCCATTAAAAAGTGGGCAAAAGACATGAACAGACACTTCTCAAAAGAAGACATATAAGTGGCCAACAAATATATGAAAATATGCTCAGTATCACTAAATTCATCAGAAAAATGCAAATTAAATCCATAGTGAAATAGTATCTCATACCAGTCAGAATGGCTATTATTAAAAAGTCAAAAAATAACATGTTGGCAAGGATGTGAAGAAAAGGGAACACTTATACAGTATCGGTGGGAATGTATATTAGTTTGATGTGGTTTGGCTGTGTCCCCACCCAAATCTCATCTTGAATTGTAGCTCCCATAATCCCCATGTGCCATGAGAGGGACCCAGTGGGAGGTAATTGAATCATGAGGGCAGGTCTTTCCCATGTTGTTCTCATGGTAGTGAATAAGTCTCACAAGATCTGATGTTTTTATAAGGTGCTTTTTCCTTCCTTTGTTCTGCACTTCTCCTTGCTGCTGCCACTTGAAGAAGGACGTGTTTGCTTCACCTTCTGCTGTGATTGTAAGTTTCCTCAGACCTTCCCAGCCATGCTGAACTGAGTCAATTAAACCTTTTTTAAAATATAAATTACCCAGTCTCAGGTATATCTTTATTAGCAGCATGAAAATGGACTAATACAGTAAATTTGTTCCTGGTAGTGAGGCGCTGCTTTAAAGATACCTGAAAATGTGGAAGTGACTTTGGAACTGCATAACAGGCAGAAGTTGGAAGAGTTTGGAGGGCTCAGAAGAAGATAGGAAACTGTAGGAAAGTTTGGAACTTCCTAGAGACTTGGAGGGCTCAGAAGACAGGAAGACGTAGGAAAGTTTGGAACTTTTTAGAGACTTGTTGAATGGCTTTGACCAAAATGCTGGTGGTGATATGGACAATAAAATCTAGACTGAGGTGGTCTCAGATGGAGATGAGGAACTTGTTGGAAACTGAAGTAAAGGTCACTCTTGCTATGCAAATAGACTGGCAGTATTTTGCCCCTGCCCTAGAGATTTGTGGAACTTTGAACTTGAGAGAGATAATTTAGGGTACCTGGTGGAAGAAATTTCTAAGTGGCAAAGCATTCAAGACGAAGCAGAGCATAAAACTTTGAAAATTTCGCAGCCTGATAATGTAGTAGAGAATAAAAACCCATGTTCTGGGAAGAAATTCATGTCAGCAGCAGAAATTTGCATAAATAAAGAAGAGCAGACTGTTACTCACCAAAACAATGGGGAAAATGCCTCCAGGATATGTCAGAGACCTTTACAGCAGCCCCTCCCATCACAGGGCTGGAGACCTAGGAGGGAAAAATAGTTTCGTGGGCCTAGGGCACCCCTACTGTGTGCAGCGTGGGACTTGGTGCCCTGCATCCCAGCCACCCCAGCTGTGGCTAAAAGGGGCCGACATACAGCTCAGGCTGTGGCTTCAGCGAGTGGAAGCCCAAAGACTTGGCAGCTTCCGTATGGTGTTGGATGGTCCTGCAGGTGCACAGAAGACAAGAATTGAGGTTTGGGAACTTCTGCCTAGATTTCAGAGGATGTATGGAAATATAGAAACACCTGGATGTCCAGGCAGAGGTCTGTTGCAGGGGCAGACAGTGGGTTTTCCCTCATGGAGAACCTCTGCTAGGGCAGTGTGGAAGGGAAATGTGGAGTTGGAGTCCTCACACAGACTCCCCACTGAGGCAGTGCCTAGTGGAGCTGTGAGAAGAGGGGCACTGTCCAGAAAGGTAGGTCAACCAACAGCTTGCACTGTGCGCCTGGAAAAGCCACAGAGACACTCAATGCCAGACAGTGAAAGCAGCCAGGAGGGGGGCTATGCCCTGCAAAGCTGCAGGGACAGAGCTGCCCAAGGCTGTGGGAGCCCACCTCTTGCATCAGCATGACCTGGATGTGAGACATGGGGTCAAAGGAGATCATTTTGGAACTTTGAGGTTTAATTACTGTGCTATTGGATTTCGGACTTGCATGGGGCCTGTAGCCTCTTTGCTTTGGCCAATTTCTCCCACTTAGAATGAGTATATTTACCCAATGCCTGTACCCCCATTTGTATCTTAGAAGGAACTAACTTGTGTTTGATTTTACCAGCTCATAGGCAGAAGGGACTTGCTTTGTCTCAGATGAGACACTGGACTTGGACTTTTGAGTTAATGCTAGAATGAGTTAAGACTTTGGACAACTGTTAGGAAGACATGACTGGTTTTGAAATATGAGGACATGAGATTTGGGAGGGGCCAGGGGTGGAATGGTATGGTTTGGCTGTGTCTCCACACAAATGTCATCTTGAGTCGTAGCTCCCATTATTTCTACATGTCATGGGAGGGATCCAGTGGGAGATAATTGAATCATGGGGGTGGGTCTTTTCCATGCTGTTCTTGTGATAGTGAATAAGTCTCATGAGATTTGATGGTTCTATAAAGGGAAGTTCCCCTGCACATGCTCTCTTGCCTGCCATCATGTAAGACATGGCTTTGCTCCTCCTTCACCTTCTGCCATGATTGTGAGGCCTCCCCAGTCATGTGGAACTGTGAGTCAATTAAACCACTTTTCTTTATAAATTACCCAGCTTCAGGTATGTCTTTATTATCACTGTGAGAACAGACTAATGTATAGTTCAGCTCCTATGGAAAACAGTATGGAGATTTCTGAAAGAACTGAAAATCGAACTACCATTCAACTCAGCAATCTCACTACTGGGTATACACCCAAAGGAAAAGAAATAATTTTACCAAAAAGACACCTGCACTCACAGCAGTTTCACAATAGCAAAGTCATAGGATCAATCTAAAAGTGCCCATCAACAGATAATTGGATTAAAAAAGTGATATATATATATACATATATATACCATAGAATATATATATCATTGAATATATATATACCATAGAATATATATATATGTACCACATATACAGCCATAAAAAGAACAGCCATAAAAAACCCATAAAAAAGAATGCAATCATGTCCTTTGCACATGTTATTTCCTTCTAAGTTACAGTGGAGGTACAGGCATTGGGTAAATACACCTGTGATGTGTGCATAGATGCAGCTGGAGGCCGTAATCCTTAGTGAAATAACTCAGAAATAGGAAATCAATAGCACATGTTCTCACTTATAAGTAGAGCTAAACAATGGGTACACATGGACCTAAAGATGGAAACAACAGGCAATGGGGACTCCAAAAGTGGGGAAGAAAAGAGGGGGCAAGGGTTGAAAAACTACCTATTGGGTACTGTGCTCACTACCTGGGTGACAGGTTCACTAGAAGACCAAAGCCCAGCATAATGCAATGCAACCCCTGAATGTATAATTAAAATAATAATAATAATAAAAGGCCTCCTGTCTGTCTGAATGGTTAGGTTCTTCCTGCTGTGAGTGGGGAGCTGGTAAGGATTGAGGAATAGATGGGACTTACCTGTCTATCCCCCCTCAGCCCCACAGGGATGGAATACTCCTCAAACAAGGAAATCTCAGATATCTGGAACATAAGGGCACTGAGTCTGGATAGATGACTGTTATTCACTGATTTGTGAAGCTTTAACCATTCTGCATAGTTAATTAGAAAAGGGGAGAGTTTATTATGTATTTCCTTCTCTTTTTCTCTCTCTTCCATCTTAGACTACACTGACCATAACTTGAGAAAAAAAAATGTGAAGAGTTGTGATCAGAGATAATGTGCCTGCACGACTATTTAGCATCTGTTGTCCCTGCTAGAATGTAAGCCACGTGAGATTGCAATGATGCTGGTCCCTGCAGCCATCTTCAGGGCAGTGCAGGGCCTGCAGAGAAATAGCACTCAATATGGATAGATAAATAAAGGCAGGCCTGCTAGGGGCTGAGATCCCAGCCCTCAAAGAATCTACAGTGCAACAAAGAAATGGGTAAGTAGGCAATGATGAGACAGTAAGATGGAGGAGTGAACAAGGAGAAACCAGCAACTAAAAGATGGAGGGTGAAGAAAATAATAAAAGTGGACTCTTTTTTGAATGCCCATGAAGGGTGCCTATCCCTGGTCTCACTATGATGGGAGTGGGAAGTCACATGGTACGAGCATGGATGAGCACCCCACTTGATTGAACCATGGGTGAAGATCTGACTAGATCCTGATCCATCAGATTCTTCCTTGGACTTTGAAACTGGAGAAACCATTGAACTGAGTAAGAGAAAAACTTAGCTGTCCTTGAACCTGGGCATGGTAGGGGATAGGGAGAGTGAGAGGAAGAGAGTAGCTCTTTCATTCCACAATGTCATTCTTGGTCTTGGTTCCAGCCTTGCATGAGCCTTTCTGACATCCAGCTGCACCATCGGCCCTGAAGGATGGTAAAATGTTTTTGGTGTTCTTCTCATATACTTCCCTTTTGGTTTGAGCTATGTTTGGTGGCTTTGTGTTACTGTCTATCAAACTGCCTTAATTTAGACACCGATCATTCTTACAAATGTTTGTGTTGGGGCTGCTTATATTTTAACAAGGCATTCCTCTTTGAGGAAGGTCTGCTTTAGAAGAAGTTGCCATCCTGCCTTGAGACCCATGAGTAAGAATCAGAGGGCTACCAGGTCCTGCTGAACAGGGAAAAGACACGAGGATCACCTCCGCCTGGTTAGCCCACAGTGCCAGCCACTAATGTAATGGAGGTTTCCCAGTTCCTGCCTGTAACTTGCTATTGTTTTGAAGAAATTGGTGCCAAGATTTTCTGAGTGGAAATTCCATCTGGCTTTGGAAAGAGTGTTCACGTAGATTCAGGGTTTCCATGAGTAACAGCTACTGAATGTCCAAAACATACATTTAATTTGCCAACTTTCTGTGGGTGGGTGAGCAAAAGAGACCCAGAGGACCATGTTCTGGCCATCACCCTTGAAACGCAGCACAGGAGGGACAAGCCTCGAGCCTGGCTGTCTTGTTTTTTAATTCAGCAGGTGGATGCATGTGCTCCGTATTTTCTTGCACGTGTGTCTAAAGTGGAGGATGACTAAGGAGCAAGAGAATGTTAGAAGACTCAGTGCCACAAAAGGAAAAGCAAATAATTGATGTTATTAGACAACTTCAGAGGAAGAATATCTAGAAATGTGTTTCTACCCAATTATCTCCACCACTTGGGACAGAATGATATGTTTATTTCTTCTCTGGAGCAGTTTTTGATACTGGCTGCATAATAGCATCACCTTTTTAGAAGTTTGACCAAAAAATACAGATGCCTGGGGGCTGCATGTAGAGGTGCTGATTCAGTAGGTATGAGATGGGGCCCCTTAATGCTGTGACCCAGTCCTAGTTCTGCAGACCGTAAGGGAAGATCCTTGCTAAGGAGTCTCTTATCAGGCCTCACTACAAAGCACTCCTCCCACCCCATCAACCTCTCTTGTCACCTATAAATAGCCTGGCCAGGCCCAGCAGTGCTTGCCTTCCTGTGGATGTGCTTGGAAGCTGCTGGAGTAAGGGAAAGAGCTGAACTTGGACTAAACGCGGCTGGGTTTGCGTTCTGGCTCTGGCCCTACCTACCATGACTTGACTATCCCAGGGCTGTCTAGTTCAAACCACAGGGCTCCTAGCCCCCACCAGCTGTCACTCAAGCCATCTAGGATAGCTCCATGGGATATGTTTGTGCCTTTAAGATTTCCAGTCACCTTCATTCCCACTATCTCCAAGAGAGTTGTGCCATCTTGAAGACAGTAGCCAAGACTCACAGGTGCTGCTCTCAGGGTGTTTCCAGTTAGGTGGGGCAGCTTCTGTTGATTTTTTGCTACGTTAAGATCCTTGTAGGTCAGCAGTGAAAGCAATGAACTGCTTATATACGCAACACTATGGATGCATCTTGAAAGTATTATGCTAAGTGAAAGGAGCTAGATTCAAAAGGCTGCACACTGATCCCATTTATATGATGTTATAGAAAAGGCAGAACTATAGGGACTGTACATAGATCACTGCTTGCCAGAGGCTATAGTCCTTTATAGGTGGACTACAAAGGAGCCCGGGAACATTTGGAGATCCTATACTTTGATTGTAGCAGTGGATACATGACATTGGTATATATATGTCAACACTTGTAAAATTGTACACTAAAAATATTGAATTTGATGTATGTAAATTATACCCAAATTAAAATAAAATGGAAGAAAAGTAAAGTTACTTGCCCAAGATCACAGCCAGGGATTCAAATAGGTGTGTTTGACTCCCAACTCCTGGCCCCTGACCCCTCAAAACCCTCAGTCAGCTCTACAGGGCAGAAGGGCCACTTCTTAGGGAAGGCAGCTTTGTCCGTGGTCAGGTTTGTCAGATAGAGAAGCAAGCAGTGGGGCATCATACTGTGGGGAAAGGAACTGTGTTCTAGTCATGGTTTAGCTACCTTCTAGATTTGTAATATTGGGTAAACTAATATATATCTCCAAACATTAATTCTCTCATCTTTTATGTAGTTTCTCCTTTGAGAATAATGAAAGCCTACCTTTAAACAGATACATGTTGAGAGGCCATGCAATTTAATTGTAAACTCAGGGCCTTGGGATCCACCCCAGCTCTGCATTCCTCCTTGCCCAGGTGACTTGGACAAATTTCTCCACTTCTCTGAGTTTCATTTTTCTCATCTATAAAAGGAGGACAGGAACGGTCTCTATCTCCTGGGACTGTTATGAGTCTTACAAGAAATGGTTCCTTAAAACACTTAGCAATACGCCTGGCAAGGAGTAAGCATTCGTGCATGTTAGCTATTATTATACTATCAGCATCCACATCATTATGAGGCCTAGCCAACAAAGCTTTGCAAAGTGAGCGAGGAACAGAGCTGCCTTTGTGTGTGCCCAGCTGGGGCTCATGGGAAGGCAGGGAGAGGGAAGTGTCCGCAGCAATTTTGCTTAGACCACAAAGGGTTATGGAGGGTCTTGGAGCAGACAGCTCTTTCTGTTTACGCAGGCAAACCTTTTATCAGCCTCGGCGCACAATGCTGCCAGGATGGCTGGGTCAGAAGAAGTTCACATAATAAACATGGTCTGTACCCAGAACACGCTCCCGTCCACGCATAGGTCCTATGGCTAAGGTGCTCACATTTTAGACTCCTTTTTTTTCCTCAAAATCTCAGGAGCTCCACATTTCTCCCTGAAATATGATTTCCACTTGGCCCTCTGATGAAATGTGAACAAGATTCAAATTAAGGGACTTGTCTAAAGTCCCACTGGTAACAAGGGAAAGACTTCACAGGGTTGGAACAGTTTGGATAGATACTGCTTTTCTAAAATTGTATCTTCTCATTTTGATTCCTCTATCATTGTCATGCTCCATTTATTCCTTTCCAGGAGTGGGTGTGTTTGTTTCATATCTCTGCAAGATGATAACCTCTTGCCTGTTTGGCTGTGCTGCTTTGGAAATTCACTCACTGGCCACCACTGCCAGGAACACATACCAACATCTATCTTCTTCAAACTTCAGCAAGTGTCAGAATCACTTGGGGGCAGAGGGAGTGGTTGTTAAACACAAGCTTCTGGATTGAGCCCTAGACTTTGCAGTTCTAACAAGTTCCCAGATGATCCTAATACTATTGATCCAGGGACCAAACCTTTAGTACTGGGGAAACGAGTTTCCCCTGGTGCAGGCATTTCTGGCAGCATTCTAGCCCAAGTAAAAGAGAGATTTTGACTGTAGATAAAGTTAAAAGTTGAAGTGTTTTCCATGCTTTACATTCTACTTTAGTTTACCCCTAAACATGCTTGGTTGGGTTCAAATTATAGGACCAAGACAGGAGAAGTTGGTAAAAATCTGCTTAAGATGAACCAATGTAAAGAGTTCTAAAATGCAGGAGGACAAAAAGCGATATTTACAAAACACTACTGATATTCAAAGAGCAGAACTGAAAAAAACACGCTGAGTGTCACATACAAGGCAAAGGGAGGTCAGAAACAAGAAGATAAAAAAAGAGCAGATTAGCAAGTGGTTTGGATATGGTGCCTGACACATGTTAGCATAAGTGGTTCGTTCCCAGGTATATAAAGGGTAGTGATATGGTTTGGCTCTGTGTCCCCACTCAAATCTTATCTTGGATTGTAATCCCCAAGTGTCGAGGGAGGGAAGTGATTGGATCATGGTGGTGATTTCCCCCATGCTGTTCTTGTGATAGTGAGTGAGTTCTCATGAGATGTGATGGCTTTATAAGCATCTGGCATTTCCCCTGCTTGCACTCACTCTCTCCTGCTGTCTTGTGAAGAAGGTGCCTACTTGCCTTCCACCACGATTGTAAGTTTCCTCAGGCCTCCCACATGAAATCTTCCTCCATGTGGAACTGTTAAACCTGTTTCCTTTATAAATTACCCAGTCTTGGGTATTTCTTTTTTTTTCTTTTCTTTTTTTTTTTTTTTTTTTTGAGACAGAGTCTCACTCTGTCACCCAGGCTGGAGTGCAGTGGTGCAATCTTGGCTCACTGCAAGCTCTGCCTCCTGGATTCACACCATTCTCCTGCCTCAGCCTCCGGAGGAGCTGGTACCACAGGCACATGCCACCATGCCCGGCTAATTTTTTGTGTTTTTAGTAGAGACAAGGTTTCACCGTGGTCTCCATCTCCTGACCTTGTGATCCACTCGCCTCAGCCTCCCAAAGTTCTGGGATTACAGGCATGAGCCACCGCACTCGGTGGGTATTTCTTTATAAAGTGTGAAAACACACTAGTACAGGTAGGCAGATATTGAAGAGAAGTCTGCCTTTGCCAGCTGATGGCTGCATACATCTCAAAGAGGACAGTTGATAGTTTAAGGGACCAAATAGGACTTAATATCTCTTAAAACTTAAACATTAGATGAGCAGAGAAATTGTGTTTTAAGGGTCACAGTTTATCAAACTACAATGATATACTGTCTTCACCTATCAAAAGAATTAGGCAGCTCTATCTATTCTCATTCATTCATTCTACAATTGTATATTGGGAGCTTAAATGTCATCAGCTCTGTTCTAGGTGCAGGAACAGACACAAACAAAATAGCAAAACCGTGTTTTAATACCACCATCCCCTCCCCCCAAAACACACACAGAGAAATAAATAGTACTTTAGGTGGTAATCAATGCTATGAAAAAAAAAGCAGAAAAACAGCTGAGGAGAATGAAGAAGAGTTGCCTTTTAAAATATGTAGTACTTTGGAGAGACTTTTCTGATAAGGTGACATTTGAGCAAAGACACAAAGAAAGTGAGGGGATGGTGTCTGATAACGGTCTGGTATCCAGAATAGATAAAGAACTCTTATAACTCAACTACAAAAAGACAAAAAAAAATTAAAAATGGGCAAAGGATTTTAATAGGTATTTCTCTAAAGAAGATATATAAATGGTCAACAAGCACATGAAAAGATGCTCAACATCATTAGTCATTAGGGAAATGCAAATCAAAACTACCATGAGATACCACTTCATACTTATTAGGATGGCTATAATAAAAAGGAAATGGAAAATAGCAAATATTGGTGAGGATGTGGAGAAATCGGAACCCTCATACATTGTTGGTGGGTGATATGGCTTGGCTGTGTTCCCACCCAAATCTCATCTTGAATTGTAGTTCCCATAATCCCCACATGTTTTGGGAGGGACCCTATGGGAAGTGATTGGATCATGGGGGCAGTTTCCCCCATGCTGTTCTCATGATAGAGAGTGAGTTCTCGCAAGATCTGATGGTTTTATGTGTCTGGCATTTCCCCTGCTGGCATTTCTCTCTTCTGCCACCATGTGAAGAAGGATGTGTTTTCTTCCCCTTCTGCCATTATTGTAAGTTTTTTGAGGCATCCCCAGCCATGCTGAACTGTGAATCAATTAAGCCTCTTTCCGTTATAAATTATCCAGTCTTGGGTACTTCTTCATAGCAGTGTGAGAACGGATCAATACAGTAAATTGGTACCAGGAGCAGGGCACTGCTATAAGGATACCCAAAAATGTGGAAGTGACTTCAGAACTGAGTAACAGGCAAAAGTTGGAAGACTTTGAAGAACTCGGAAGAAAACAGGAAAATGTGTGAAAGTTTGGAACTCTAGAGACTTGGAGGGCTCAGAAGACAGGGAGATGTGGGAATGTTTGGAACTTCCAAGAGACTTGTTGAATGGCTTTCACCAAAATGCTGGTAGTGATCTGGAGAGTGAAGTGCAGGCTGAGGTGGTCTCAGATGGAGATGAGGAACTTGCTGAGAACTGGAGTAAGGGTCATTCTTGGCATGTTTTAGCAAAGAGACTGGTGGCATTTTGCCCCTGCCCTAGAGATCTGTGGGACTTTGAACTTGAGAGAGATGATTTAGGGTATCTGTTGGAAAAAAAATTCTAAGTGGCAAAGCATTCAAGAGGAAGCAGAGCATAAAAGATAGGAAAATTTGCAACCTGACAGTGCAATAGAAAACAAAACCCCATTTTCTGGGGAGAAATTCAAGACAGCTGCAGAAGTTAGCATAAGTAATGAGGAGCTGAATATTAGTCACCAAGACAATGGGGAAAATATCTCCAGGGCATGTCAGAGACCTTCATGGCAGCACCTCCCATCACAGGCCTGGAGGCCTAGGAGGGAAATGGTTTTGTGGGCTGGGCCCAGGGCCCCTTTGCTCTGTGCAGCCTCAGGACATGATGCCCTATGTCCCAGCTACTTCAGCTCCAGTAGTGGCTAAAAGGGACCAATGGACAGCTCAGGACATTGCTTCAGAGAGTGCAAGCCCCAAGCCTTGGCGGGTTCCGTGTGGTGTTGAAACTGCAGGAGAACAAAAAACAAGAATTGAGGTTTGGGGACCTCCACCTATATTTCACAGGATGTATGGAAGAGCCAGGATGTCCAGGCAGAAGTTTGCTGCAGGGCCAGAGCCCTCATGGAGAGCCCCTGCTCAGGCAGTGCAGAAGGGAAATGTGGAGTTGGAGCCCCCACACAGAGTCCCCACGGGGGCACTGCCAAGTGGAGCTGTGAGAAGATGGCCACTGTACTCCAGACCCTAGAATGGTATATTCACCAACAGCTTGCAGTGTGTACCTGGAAAAGCCAAAAACATTCAATGTCAGCCTGTGAAAGCAGCCAGGAGGGGGGCTATATCCTGTAAAGTCACAGGCACAGACACTGACCCAGGTCCTGCATCAGCATTACCTGGATGTGATACATGGAGCCAAAGGAGATCATTTTGGAAATTTAAGGTTTAATTATTGCCCTATTGGATATTGGACTTGCATGGGGCCTGTAGCCCTTTTGTTTTGGCCAATTTCTCCTACTTCGAATGGGTATATTTACCCAATGCCTGTACTTCCATTTTATCTTAGAAGGAACTCATTTGTGTTTGATTATACCAGCTCATGGGTGGAAGGAACTTGCTTTGTCTCAGATGAGACTTTGGACTTGGACTTTTGAGTTAATGCTGAAATGAGTTAAGACTTTAGGAGACTGTTAGGAAGGCATCATTGTGTTTTGAAGCGTGAGGACATGAGATTTGGGAGGGGCCGGGGGGAATGATATGGTTTGACTGTGTCCCCACCCAAATCTCATCTTCAACTGTAGTTCCCATAATTCTCACATGTCACGGGAGGGACCCAGTGGGAAGTGATTGGATAATGGGGGTGGTTCCCCCATGCTGTTCTCATGATAGTGCATAAGTTCTCATGAGGTCTGGTGGTTTTATAAGTGTCTGGCATTTCCCCTGTTGACACTTCTCTCTCAAGCTGCCAAGTGAAGAAGTACATGTCTGTTGCCCTTTCCGCCATGATGGTAAGTTTCCTGAAGCCTCCCCAGTCATGTGGAACTGTAAGTTGATTAAACTTCTTTCCTTTGTAAGTTACCCATTCTTGGGTATTTCTTCATAGCTGTGTGAGAATGGACTAATACAATGGGGATGTAAAAATGGTTCAGTCACTTTGGAAAACAGTTTGGCAGTTCCTCAAAAAGTTAAACATAGAATTACCATGTGACTAGAAGTTCTACTCCTAGAATTGAGAACAGGAAGTCAAACAAGTACATATACATACACATTTTTAGTACTACTATTCATAATAGCCAAAAGGCAGAAACAGCCCAAATGTTCAACAGATGAATGGATAAACAAATTGTGGTATATCCATACAATGGAATATTATTTGACCATAAAAAGAATGAAGTGCTGATATAAGCTACAATATGAGTAAACCTCCAGAATATTATGCTAAGTGAAAGAAGCTAGCCACAGGGGGACAAATATTGTATGAATTTACATGAAATATCCACAATTGATAAATTCATCATGATTGCCCTATGCTGGGGAAGGGGTGGGAGAAAAGAGGAGAAACTGTTTACTTAATGAGTGTGGGGTTTTATTCTGAAGTGATGAAAATTATTTTGAAACTATATAAAGGTGGTTAGGTGTACAGCACTGTGAATGTACTAAGTGCCATTGAATGTTCACTTTAAAACAATTGATTTATGTTATGTGAATTTCACCTCAATAAATTACTAGAAAAAAGTGAGGCATGGAATGATGCCAAGACAAATTGCTAAGGCAAAAAACTGCAAAACACTGTACAGTGTACTGCACAGTGCAGTACATTACTGTGCAAATATCAGCGTGGAATTTCCCCTATGGATTTATCTTTCTGTACCTGATGAAACTTGGTGCATCTATTACCTTTGCAAAACATTAGAAGTTAATTAATTATTTTTAAAAACCGCTGCTAACTTCAGAGTCAGACCGGGGTTGAAATTCCAGATTGTCCCCTCCCCAGCTGATGAGCTTGTGTTACTTGAGTTCTCTCAGTGATGGGTTCCACATCTATAATGTGGAGTGATGATTCTACCTATTTTCCCAGTTGTCAAGTGTATTAATGAGACTGTGCATGTGAAGGTCACAGTGCTTGGGATTCAGTGAATGCTGAATAAGTGGCTGTGGATAGTTTTTGCTCGCATTTCTGACACTAAATGTGTGGATTTTCTCCACAGCAACAAGTTCTCCAACTCTTTGGCTACCAACTGGGTGTTCTAGAATTCAATTCAGTTCCCACAGTCAGTGCAGACCCTACAAGTTAAACGCTCAGTCCCACAAGACTGCCCCTACTTTAGAGGCCAATGGCAAGTCCCAGCGTGTCATTGGTGCTTCTGACTAATAGGCTATAAATGGAGGGTTCCCATGGACCCCTCCTCAGGTTTAATAATTTGCTAGAATCGCTTACAGAAAAGCACTCATTGTTGCTCATTTGTTTACTTTACTTATTAATACCAGAAAAGTGCTTTGCTTACCGCTACCAGTTTATGATTGAGGATACGACTCAGGAACAACCAAACAGTAGAGACATATAGAGCAAAGTGTGAGGGGAGGGGTGCACAGAGCTTCCATGTGCCATCCAGGTGCACCACTCTCCCAGCACCCCAAGGTATTTACCAACCCAGAAGCTTTCCAAACTTCACTGTATAGGGTTTTTATGGAGGTTCTAACACATCGATATAATGAATTAAATCCTTGGCCATTGGTAATTAACTTGATCTCCAGCCCCTCTTGCCTCTCCCAAGGTTGGGGCTGGGGCTGAAAGTTCTAGTCCTCTAATCATACCTTGGCCTTTCTGGTGACCAGACCTGAAGCTATGTAGTGGCCCCCAGCCACCAGTCATCTCATTAGCATACAAAAGACACTCATATCACTCCAGATATTCCAAGGATTTTAGGACCTGTGTGCCAGGAATCAAGGTCAAGGACCAAATATATACTTCCCATTGTGCCACAGGTTGTTATTAGCCAGGTCCTTAAAAGAGGAAAGAAAAGAGAAAGCAAGAAAAACTTAATTTAAACCCTGCTTCCCAAATCTATGCATGATTTTTCATTTTCAATGGTGTAAGAGGCCTGAGGTTTTGCAAACGAAAGGTAAAAGCAAGGCCATGTGTTACCAAAACACCAAGGGTTCAATCTAGGTCCTGCGGCTCACTGCACAGAAAGCCAATCACTGAAGAAGGCTTTAATCAGGTGCTGCAGCTGAGGATATGGGAGGTCAGTCTCAAATCCATTTCCCTGACCAACTAAAATCAGAGGTTTATATGGTAGAGAAGAAATGTAACGACATGCAGGAAAACAGGAATTAGGGAAGTGCAAGGAAGAGGAGCTGGTCAATAAGAAGCAAGGAGTCACTTAGGCAATCATGAGAGGTGAGGGATCTGGCATCTCATTGTCCAGATGTGATGATCTAGTAAGTTTCAGTTCCTTGATACATCTGGGAGCCCTGATGGTTGGTTTCCTGAGAAAAGAACTCAGATAAGAGAAATGTAACTTTCTTAAGTTTTAACATTGGGGGATCAATTTCTATGTTTATTCAAAAGGAACTATAGAAACCACAGAAACTACAGTTCTGTGGGACAACTGGGCCAGTTTCACACGCATCAGACACCCCAGTCAAACACTCCAAGTCTGAGAGAGGTGACCACAGCCCGTGTCCTGGGCTGCCAGTGCACACTGAAGTTAAGTGTGTTCTTGTTTGTGCTTCAGGTTAGAGCTTGACCACATGCATAGACACAGAGAAAGCCAGTCAGCAGAGGAAGGCAAGAACAAATCCCTCACATGGGCGGAAGCAGAGGCCAGGCCCAGAGATGGCACTCCTGTTCCTGGTTCCCGCCCCTTCCAGAGGCAGCCTGCCTCCCCACATATTCGAGATCCATGAAGCACTCCTGCCACCTTAGAATGAATTCTTCTTTTTGCTTAAATTAGCTCAAATTGGTTATGTTATAGCTAGGACTGAAGAGACCCAGCTAACACAAAGAGAAAAACTTTGGAGACTTCTTTGGTTACCAGCCAGGTCCAGGTCTGTCCTGCCCATGCGCAGTAAATCAATCACTGTAACATGGATTTTGCAAAGGGGAAAAGATATATTCTCAAAGACACCAAGCCAGGAGGTGGGAGAACAGCTCTCAAATCTGCCTCCCGGAAGATAAGATTTAGGGATATTTGTGGGTGAGGGAAGTGGGGTGGTTAAGTCATAGGGAAAGATTATTGGCAGTGAATAAAAATGAAGTAACAGGTTGGTTCTGCAGAAGCATAGCTGGAGTTCATGGCATTTCATAGGACATATGTACAGAAAATGACAGCATTAGCATGATCTAAAAGAGGGGTTTTTGGCCCTCCAACATAAAAGGCCACCTCTCAGGCACGTGCCCAGGCCCAGTTGAAGGATCGGAGGTCTCAACCAGTTTGAACTGGGCAGAAACTGGTCCAAGTTTCTGAAAAACAACAGACTCAACCATTACCATGGTGGCCTGTGAACGTCACCTAGGAAGTAGCCAGTGAAGGTTATGTTTCTGCGTTCAGCAGCACAGCCTTCAGCTACCTTGGCCTTCAGCTTAATGGGTAAAGGGAAAAAAATAATGAAAAGCAAGCAGGGCAGGCAGACCTGATCAAATTAACCCCTCAGTTTCACTTTTCATTCACATTCCTGGCTTTGCTTAACTAACAAAAAACAAACTCTGTGCAAGCCAGGATGGGCAGGGGTGAGGTAGGGAGAAGGAGGGTTCCAAGGCCTTCCAAATATTAACTTTGAGAGGCAGAGTTGGGTGAGAATAATGGTGGCCCCCAAATGCAAATCAAATACAAATAGGATCAACCTGTTTAAAAATAAGAACTGGAAAGGACACAAAAATTCTGATTCTTTCCATGATAGCTCTCCCAAGCTCTCACAAAACCCTTTGTTCCTTTTTTTCTGGTGCCTCCCTGGACCTTGCCTCACCCTCTCTGACCATCACCCAGCCTGGGTTGGGAGCCCCTCAAATGTGCTGCTGTGGCACCTGGGACTTACACATGTCCACTTCACCTTACCATTCTATAATCTTATCTTTGTCTGAGAGCCTTTGGATGTCCAGGACACTGTGTAATTAATCTCTGCACTGGCATTTAGCAGAAGGTCTGGTGCACAGTACTGCCCAGTAGATGTGGAATAAATAGGTGAATTGGTTCTGTGCCCCATCACTCCATGTCAGATCTCAGACAAAATCAATTATTTCTGCAGCTTGGTTCTGTCAGGCACCCACACATTCCCCCACCCCAGTTTCCTCCTCTTCAATCACGAAGTACCACATTCCCAGATGTGGCAAGGCCAAGAGGTGGCTTTGGTGGAGGAGTGACGAGTGAGAGGCAGCTTGAAGATGTGTGCTTCAGGCCTACCCTAAAAACTCTATTGCACCGCTGACCAAGATTCTCTCCTTGATCAAACTTTAGTAGGTCTTTTGAATTCTATTTTTAACTAGGCTCTAACTTTTGGGTTTCTGTGTTTGTTTCTGCATTATCCAATTTTAGTAAGGATCCTGCTAAGTCATTGTAACGTGAACCCTTCGCCCTCGATATCTGATCAGGTTCCTCATCCACTATCCCATAGATGATGTCCAAACACCTTGGCCTATCTTTAGCAAGAAATGGGTTGGGTCTGTTTAGCCAGAATTCCTTCATACCCCAATGTTTCCACTTGATATTTTTCCATCCAGTGACACCTATGTGGAGTGCTAATTAGGGAAAAGGAGTCAGGCTGGTGGGACCAGGGGAAAGCCAGAAGAAAAAGCAGATAAGCTACAAGTCTGCCTTTCTTCATGTTCCAGGACACCAATAACTCACAATCTTCCTGCACCCAGCTATCACCAAACCCTTGGCTGATACAAAAAATTCCAAGTTAATTCACTGCAACCTTGGCATTATCAGTACTGCACATACCACCCTGTAGCCCAATAACTATTCTGCAAAATCCCCAGCAAGCTTTTGTTTCTTTGCAGTCAGCTCCTCTCTTGCTGGCTGCCTGTTGCTCCCTGGCAATGTATTTTTCTACTTTCTGTAATAAATCTGCCTTTCTTTATCTACAACTGTGTTGGTAAATTTTTTACCCCTGCACCACTGGCCCACATAGCCGCTGCTCATGACTGACATCCTACCCTGCTCCTTAACTTTAAATTCTCACTTTTCCTTGTTGTATTCAGAGTTGAGCCCAATCTCTCTGCCCACTGCCAAACCCCACCACAGAAGCCCCTACACCTATGGCAATAGTTCCCCTGAACTAGATCTGCCTTGCTGTTCTTTAAAAGTGTCATGAATAATTTTTTCTTTAACACCCCCTGCTCCCAAGCCTTCGCTTAATCAAAGTAATGCTCTAACACATAGGCAATTAACCTTCCCACTGTCACGAATAAAGATTCTTTCAAAAGCCTTTCTAACGTTATTGCTCTATCCTATGCACTATATCTACTCATGGAAGCCTGAGGCCTGATGCGGAGATGGGAGCTGACGTGCTTCATTGTTTCCAATGCCACTCCTGAGCATTGGGAATGTAACTGAGAGTGGCAATGCCTACCTTTACATGGTCATGGGCTGGGGATGCTGGTTGTGCTGCCATGTGTAGATAATGGAAAGTGTTCCCTTAAGTCTGCC
Source organism: Gorilla gorilla gorilla (assembly GCF_029281585.2). Taxonomy (NCBI): domain Eukaryota; kingdom Metazoa; phylum Chordata; class Mammalia; order Primates; family Hominidae; genus Gorilla; species Gorilla gorilla. Next base: position 18,460,049 of record NC_073233.2, read on the forward strand.
TTTCTTTGGTTCTCAAGATATTTAAATATTTGCCCAGCTACCCTAAATTTGGTGCCATTCTATTTGATCTTTCACATTCAGATGTGAGTCATCCATAACCTCTTTGACCCTGCTGGAATTCTGAATTAGTTCCCTATTTATGCTGTTGGAGTTCCCAGCTCTAATGAATGGCAGTGGTTGGAGCCTCCTTGCGACTCATGGCTTGCCCAGCTCCCCTGTGTCACACTAAGGCCTTTTCAAACAAAACCACCCCTTTACCCATGCAAGGGCAAAAGGTAGACCCAGTAAAGTGTAATTAGAGTGGATTTCAAATATTTCATGGAACACAAGTCATGCCTTAATGCATATATTCAATGACTATTTGGAAAAACAGCAAGTAAGAAAATAACGTGATGCCACCTTTTCATGAGTTTCTGTTGTCACCATATAGAAACTCACCAATACCATATTTTTAATTATCTTCCAGGCCAAAATTATACATCAGAAGCAAAGATTAAACATGCTTATTCTAAAAGGAAAGAGAGTAGTTCTTATTTTTGTAGAAGGAGAAATGAAAGGCCATTTAGTTTTGCCAACTGATATGGTTTGGGTCTGTGTTCCCACCCAAATCTCACATTGAATTGTAATCCCCAGTGTTGGAGGTGGGGCTTGGTGGGAGGTGACTGGCTTATGGGGGTGGTTTCTAATGGTTTAGTATCATCCCTCTAGTGCTGTCTCATGACAGAGTCCTCACCAGATCTGGTTGTTGAAAAGTGTGAGGTACCTCCTCCCTCTGTCTCTTCCTCCTGCCCTGGCTATGAAAGATGTGCCTGCTTCCCCTTCACCTTCCACCATCATTGTAAGTTTCCTGAGGCCTCCCTAGAAGCCAGTATGCTTCTTATACAGCCTGCAGAACCGTGAGTCAATTAAACCCCTTTTCTTTATAAATTACCCAGTCTCAGTCTCAGGTATTTATCTATAGCAGTGCAAGAATGCACTAATACACCAACCTTCACTGTACATTAACAGATGCAACAGAAATGGTGACTTTTTTTCAGAGGAAATTCATTTGTGTGTGTGTGTGTGTGTGTGTGTGTGTGTGTGTAACCCAAAAGAGGAGGAGAATGAGGTCTTACTCAAAAGTTACTCAAAATTAAAGTAATATGTAGTGGCCTTAGTCATTGATATTAATTTTGTCCAGTTTCTTAACACTAGATGCATACAGAATTTTCTGAGAAGCTTTTAAGCCATCAGCGTCTGATCTTCACATCCAGAAATTCTGCTGCAATCGATTTTAGTGCCTACAATCTAGGCTTTTGTTGCTTTTTTTCCCCCTTCGTATAAAAATTTTCCCAATAATTTTCCCTTTCCATATTTTGACAAGCAAGCTTAAATTTGCAATACATTGTATCCTCATACAGAGGCCAGACAGTGGAAGCTTAAACATTCACTGAGAATACCAATGAGATCTAAGAATAGGAATGAGAACAAGAATGAGATAAGCCAAACTTCATTTTTCATCTCTATCAAAAGAGAAAAACAACAAGAACCAGCTTGCCCCTACTATGAGAAGAGACTGTTCCTCCACAGAAATTACAGTGGCTTTTTAATCAGTGAGTCTAAGCAGTGCGGAAAATATCCAAATCTGAATCTGCTGTTTCTTTGACAAGTCTTGTCGCTTTCAAATGAGCCTTCCTTACACTCTTAGAGACACACGTCCTGCCACTTCTGGGTCAAGGTAGCCATTCTCCATTTTCAGATCTTCCTCGGGCTGCTTCTGGGCCTTGTCTCTGGAGGAGAGCAGGCAGCCCCAAGTCTTTAAGGTGAGAGGCATGGGCCAGGGGTGAAGCCCAAGGAGAGGGCAACAGGGAACAGAAAATTCCTGAGAGCAGAGGCGGCATTCTCTCTCCCTCCCTGCTGGTTCCAGGGAGCCCACCTTTCTTGAGTGCATCTTCTCTTTTTACTGGCAGGCAAAAGAGAGACAGATGGTAGGAGGACATAGCCCAGCAGTGGCATCTCCACACTGGGCAAGTCTGCCACTCTGTGTCCTTCAGGGGACGTAGAGCCCTGGTCTCCGGGCTGCAAACAGGGCCTGGCCCTCCCAAGGCCTGGGCTCTAGGTGGCTGCTCCAAAGCAACTAGGAGCCAGACTCCTCAGCAGAAACCCAGTTATATGACCTGGAAAAAAAAAAACCAAACCATTTCTGAATTGGTTAAAAACCAGGGGAACAAATAGATGCCAAATTCCTGGTAGCTGGAGGTTGGTGGGAATTTGGTGTACATTGCTTTGGGTTAGGATTGGACTTGGAAACTGGGAAACTGGCCAAGCCTTTCAGGTGGGGACACAGTTCTGCTTTGAGTAAAGGGGACTGTGGAGAAATCAAAGTGGGGAAGGGGAATTTGTTGCAGAGACAGGGAACCAGGAGTCTGACAACCATCATGTTCCTGGGCACCAAAACCTCATTACTCTGCTGGGACAGGCCCTCAGCTCCAGCCTATTCACAAGGCCTCTGCTCCAAGCCTGTCCTCATCATGTGCCACCTGAATTATTCCAAAGGGGCCTCCAACCTCTCACCTCACTGTGAATCCAGCCTCTTATCCAGTAGTGTTGTCTGATAAAAATGAAACATTAAATGTTCCAGTAGTTGCATTAAATATAAAGAAACAGGAAAATAAATTTTAATACTATATTCTATTTAATCTAATGGACAAAGAATACTATCAACATGTAAGCAATAGAAAAATTATTGATGAGATATTTTACATTCCTTTTTTTTCATACTAAGTCTTCAAAATCCCATGTGTGTTTTACACATAGAGCATATCTCAATTCTCACGGGCTCCATAGTCACATGTGGCTGGCTGGGGGTTGCTCTACTGAACAGCACAGGGCTGACTGGTCACAAAAATGATCTTGCAACAATGCAGAACAGATATTTTCATTTTCGTCTTAAAATGTTAAAATGTATTTATATACTCTTTGGCACACTAATCCCAATTTTAAGAATCTATTCTTGAGAAATATTTACAAAATGCCAAAAGAAATCTGAACAAATATATTCATTATAGTTCTTACTGGAAGAGTCTGGGATCTGAAGTCAAATTGCCCACGTCTGAATCATGGCCCTGCCACTTTAATGGCTGCGTGTGCTTGAGTCAATGACTAACTGTTATCTTCCATTTCTTCATCCATGATAGATCTACCTCCGTGGACTATTTACAAAGATTAATGAAATAATCTACATAAAATGCTTGTATGTACTTAACAAATCTTAACTCTAATTATTGTTACCAACAGAGAAAAAGCATTACAACTGAAATGTCCCGTAATATGAAAATGATTTACTGAATAATGGCACATTCATATGGTTTAAGCTACCTTCAAGCAGGAACTGTGTTTTATTCCCTATCACATGAGACATAGCATGTGTCAGGTATATGGTGGGCACTCAGGAAGTATTGGAAGGATGAATGGCGTGGAAAATCTTTAGAATGAATGCAGCTAGTGAGTGTATGCATGGAGGCTGGCAGCCCCACATCTACCAGCACCCTGCACCTTCCACCACTGCCACTGGTGTGAGTGTGGACACTGACAACCTTACCCCCACCAGCACTCTGCTCCCACCATGCTGCCACCGCTGTCTCAATGAGCATGTGCAGGAATGCGGCAGCCCTACTCCCACTAGTGCCCAACCCTAGCTGACATGTGCACCCTGCTGCACTGCCATGGCTGCTGGCACATGCGACCAAGCACAGATCCTACTGCCATCTCCCTGATGAAGTTCTCTAGCTGGTACCACCCATTGGAATGTTGTGGCCAGTGGACTGGGAACACCTTGACCCCTCCAGTGTAGCAAGTTTCTAAACTCAAGGGGCCAGAAAACAAAGCTGGGGCGTCAGTGCCAGCCCCCCAGAGTTACAGCACACAGGCCAGGAGTGTTGAGCCTTGGCCCCTTAAAATCTTGCATAATCATTAGACTGAACCATAGCATAACCAGTAGACTGAACCTACCATATGCCACAATCAAACCCCCAACAGCATCAAAAAAAGATAAAAGTAAGAGTTCTCATCCAAAGGATAGCAACTTCAAAGATGGAAGGAACATTAGCCCACACAAGTGAGAAAGAGCCAGTGCAAGAACTCTGGCAACTCAAAAAGCCAGAGTGTCTTCTTACCTCCACAACAACCATGCTAGTTCCTCAGCAATGGTGCTTACCCAGGCTGAAATGGCTGAAATGGCAGAGAATTCAGAATATGGATAGGAATGAAGATTATCAAGATTCAGGAGAAAGTCAAAACCCAATCCAAGAAATCTAAGGAATACAATAAAACGACACAGGAGATAAAGGGCCATTTTAAGAGATAACCAAATCGATCTGATAGACCTGAAAAGATCACTTTAAGAATTTCATAATACAATCACAAGTTTTAACAGCAGAATTGACCAAGCTGAGGAAAGAATCTCAGAGCTCAAAGACCAGTTCTCCAAAGTAACTCAGACAAAAATAAAGAGGAATGAACAAAACCTCTGAGAAATCAAGGATTATTTAAACAGGCCAGTCTCACTAGTGAGGCCAATATTCAAATGTAGAGAACCCCTGCAAGATAATACGCAAGATAACCATCCCCAAAACACATAGTCATCCATTTGCCAAGACCAAAATGAAAGAAAAAATATTAAAGACAACTAGAGAGAAGGGGCAGGTCACCTACAAAGAGAACCCCATGAGGCTAACAGTAGACCTTTCAGCAGAAACTCTACAAGCCAGAAGAGATTGGGGGCCTATAGTCAGCATTTTTAAATAAAAGAAATTCCAAATAAAAATTTCATATCAATCCAAAAAAGCTTCATAAGTGAAGGAGAAATAAGATCCTTCTCAGAGAAACAAATGTTGAGGGAGTTTGTTACCACCACACCTGCCTTACAAGAGACCTTAAAAGAAACACTAAATATAGAAAAGAAAGGCTGTTACCAGCTAATACAAAAACACACTTCAACACTCAGACCAGTGACACTACAAAAGAACCACGTAAACAAGCCAACATAATAACCAGCTAACAACACAATGACAGGATCAAATCCACACATATCAATACTAACCTTGAATATAAACAGGCTAAATGTCCCCACTTAACAGGCACAGAGTGGCAAGCTGGATAAAAAGCAAGACCCAACAGTATGCGGTCTTCAAGAGACTCATCTCATATGTAATGACACCCATAGGCTCAAAATAAAGGAATGGAGGAAAAATCTACCAAGCAAATGGAAAACAGAAAAAAGCAGGGGTTGCAATCCTAATTTCAGACAAAACAGACTTCAAACCAACAAAGACAAAAAAAGACAAAGAATGGCAATACATAATGGTGAAGGGTTCAATTCAACAAGAAGACCTAACTATCCTAAATATATATGCACCTAATGCAGGAGCACTCAAATTCATAAAGCAAGTTCTTAGAGACCTACAAACAGACATAGATGTCCACATGATAATAGTGGGAGACTTCAACACTCCACTGACAGTATTAGACAGATTATCAAGGCAGAAAATTAGCAAAGATATTCAGGACCTGAACTCAACATTGGACCAAATGGATCTGATGTACCTCTACAGAACTCTCCACCCCAAAACAACAGAATATACATTCTTCTCATCATCACATGGCACATACTCTGAAACTGATGCACAATTGGCCATAGAACAATTCTCAGCAAATTAAAAAAACAAAATCTTACCAACCACCCTCTTGGACCATGGGGCAATAAAAATAGAAATCAATACTAAGAATATGCTCAAAACCATAAAATTATATGGAAATTAAACAGTCTTCTGAATGACTTTTTGTTAAACAATAAATTAAGGCAGAAATCAAGAAATGCTTTGAAACTAATTAGACTAAAGTACAACATACCAGAATCTCTGGGACACAGCTAAAGTAAGACAGAAGTTTATAGCACTAAACGCCCACACCAAAAAGTTAGAAAGATCTCAAATTAACAACCTAACATCACACCTAGAAGAAATAGAGAGACAAGAGCAAACCAACCCCAAAGCTAGCAGAAGACCAGAAATAACCACAATCAGAGCTGAACTGAAGGAAATGGAGATGTGAAAAGTCGTACAAAAGAGCAATGAATCCAGGAGTTTGTATTTTGAAAGAATAAGTAAGATCGAAAGGCACTAACTAGACTAATAAAGAAAAAAGAGAATAGAATCAAATAAACACAATCAGAAATGACAAAGGTGACATTACCACTGACCCTACAAAAATACAAAAACCTTCAGAGACTACTATGAACACTTCTATTCACAAAAACTAGAAAACCTAGAAGAAATGGATAAATTCCTAGAAACATACAACCTCCCAAGATTGAACCAGGAAGAAACTGAATCCCTGAACAGACCAATAACAAGTTCCAAAATTGAATCAGTAATAAAAAGCCTATCAACCAGAAGCAGCTCAGGACCAGACGGATTCATATCCAAATTCTACCAGGTATATAAAGAAGAGCTAGTACCATTCCTACTGAAACTATTCTAAAAAACACAGAGGAGAAGGGAATCCTCCCTAATTCATTCTACAAGGCCAGCATCATTCAGTGCCAAAACCTGGCAGAAACATAACAAATAAAGAAAACTTCAGGCTAATATCCTTGATCAGCATAGATGCAAAAAAACTCAACAAAATACTAACAAACCAAATCTAGCAGCACATCAAAAAGCAAATCCACCCTGCTCAAGTAGGGATGCAAGGCTGGTTCCACACATATAAATATCAATAAATGTGATTTATCACATAAACAGTACTAAAAACAAAAACTACGTGATTCTCTCAATAGACGCAGAAAAGGCATTTGATAAAATTTAACATCCCTTCATGTTAAAAACCTTCAAGAAATTAGTCATTGAAGGAACATACCTGAAAATAATAAGAGCCATCTATGATGAACCCACAGCCAGCATCATACTGAATGGGCAAAAACTGGAAGCATTCCCCTCGAGAACTGGAACAACACAAGGATGCTTACTCTCACCACTCCTATTCAACATAGTACTGGAAGTTCTAGCCAGAGCAATCAGGCAAGAGAAGGAAATAAGATTAATAAAGAAAAAAAAAGAGAGAAAATCCAAATAAACATAATCAGAAATGACAAAGGGGACATTATCACTGACCCCACAGAAATACAAAAAAACCTCAGAGACTACTATAAACACTTCTATTCATACAACTAGAAGAAATGGATAAATTTCCAGAACCATACAACCTCTCAAGATTGAACCAAGAAGAAACTGAATCCCTGAACAGACCAATAACCTGGAGTTCTGGAACTGAATCAGTAATAAAAAGGCTGCCAGACAGAAGCAGCCCAGGACCAGATGGATTTACAGCCTCCAGACAGTAAGAGAGAAAGTCAAACTATCTGTGTTTGCAGATGATATAATTCTATACCTAGACAACCCCATAATCTTTGCCCAAAAGCTCCTAGATCTCATAAACAAATTCAGCAAAGTGTCAGGATATAAAATCAAAGAACAAAAATTGGTTGCACCACTATACACCAATAACATCCAAGCTGAGAGCCAAATCAAGCGTACAATTCCATTCACGATAGCCACAAAAAGAATAAAATACCTAGGAATACAGCTAACCAGGAAGGTGAAAGATCTCTACAATGAAAATTACAAAGCACTGCTCAAAGAAATCAGAGGTGACACAAACAAATGGAAAGATATTCCATGCCCACGGATAGGAAGAATCAATATTGTTAAAATGGCCATACTACCCAAAGCAATTTACAGATTCAATGCTATCCGTATCAAACTGCCAATGACACTTTTTCACAGAATTAGAAAGTATTTTAAAATCCATGTGGAACCAAACAAGAGTCTGAATAGCCAACACAATTTTAAGCAAAAATAATAAAGCTGGGGGCATCATATTACCTGACTTCAAACTACACTACAAGGCTGCAGTAGCCAAAACAGCATGGTACTGGTACAAAACACACATACAAAGACAAATGGAACAAAATAAAGAGCCCAGAAATAATTCCAATTACCTACAACCAGCAGATCATTGACAAAGTCTACAAAAACAAGCAATGCGGACAGGACTCCCTATTCAATAAATGGTGCTGGGATAACTGGCTAGCCATGTGCAGAAGATAAAACCTCTTCCTCTTACACCATACACAAAAATCAACTCAAGATTTATTAAATACTTAAATGTAAAACAAAACTGTGAGAACTCTGGAAGTTAACCTAGGAAATACCATTCTGGACATAGGCCCTGGCAACAATTTCATGATGAAGACACAAAAATTGATTGCAACAGAAAGAGAAACTGACAAATGGGACCCAATTAAACTAAAAAGGTTCTGCACAGCAAAAGAATCTAACAACAGAGTAAACAGACAACCGAACCAAATGGAAGAAAATATTTGTAACATAAGCATCCAACAAAGGTCTAATATTCAGAATCTATTAGGAACTTAAACAAATTAACAAGCAAAAAACAAACAACCCCATTAAAAAGTGGGCAAAGACATGAACGGACACTTTTCAAATGATGATATACACACAGTCAACAAGCATACACAAAAATATTCAACATCACTAATCATTAGAGAAATGCAAATCAAAACCATAATGAGATACCATCTCACACTAGCCAGAATGGCTATTATTTAAAAGTAAAAAAAATAACATGCTGGTGAGGTTGCAGAGAAAAGGGAACACTTATGTACTGCTGGTGGAAATGTAAATTACTTCAGCCACTGTGGAAAGCAGTTTGGTGATTTCTCAAAGAACTTGAAACAGAATTAGCATTTGACTCAGCAATCTCATTACTGAATATATACTCAAAGGAATATAAATCATTCTACCATAAAGACACATGCATGCATATGTTCATTGCAGCACTATTCACAATAGCAAAGACATGGAATCAGTTTAAATCCCATCAATAGTAGACTGCATAAAGAAAATGTGGTACACATATACCATGGAATACTAAACAGCCATAAAAAAGAACAGGATTATGTCCTTTGCAGCACATGGATGGAGCTGGAGGTCATTATCCCAAGTGAACTAATGCAGGAACAGAAAACCAAGTACTGTATGTTCTCACTTACAAGTGGGAGCTAAACATTGAGTACACATGGATGCAAAGAAGGGAACAACAGACATTGAGGCCTACCTGAGGATAGAAAGTTGGTAAAGGGGAGGAGGAGGGTGAGGGTCAAATATTAACCGTCAGGTACTATGTTTATTACCTGGTGAAATAATCTATAAACCAAACCCCTATGATGCACAGTTTACCTATATAACAAACGTGCATGCATAGCCTGAATCTAAAATAGAAGTTAAAAATTAGAATAAATCACTCAGGAGGTGTAATTTGCAACTACAATGAGTTATCACCTCACACCCTCTACGATGGCTACTATCAGAAAAACCCAGAAAATAATGTGTTGTCAAGGATGTTGTATTAGTCCATTTTCATGCTGCTGATAAAGACATACCCAAGACTGGGCAATTTACAAAAGAAAGAGGTTTAATGAACTCACAGTTCCACATGGCTGGGGAGGCCTCAGATTCACGGCAGAAGGTGAAAGGCACATATCACATGGTGGTAGACAAGAGAAGAGAGAATGAGAGGCAAGCAAAAGCAGAAACCCCTTATAAAACCATCAAATCTCTTGAGACTTATTCACTACCACAAGCACAGTATGGGGGGAAACCACCCTTATGATTCAATTATCTCCCACTGGGTCCCTCCCACAACATGTGGGAATTACGGGAGCTACAGTTCAAGATGAGATTTGAGTGGGGACACAGCCAAACCATATCATTCTGTCCTCACATTTCAGAACTAATCATGTCTTCCTGTAAGTCCCCCAAAGTCTTAACTCATTTCAGCCTTAACTCAAAAGTTCACAGTCCAAAGTTTCATCTAACACAAGGCAAGTCCCTTCTACCTATGAGCCTGTAAAATCAAAAGCAAGTTAATTCCTAGATACAATGAGGGTACAGGCATTGGGTAAATATACCTGTTCCAAATGGGGAAAATTGGCCAAAAAAAAAAAAAAAAAAAAAAAGACGCTATAGGCCCCATGCAAGTCTGAAGTCCAGTGGGACAGTCAAATCTTAAAGTTCCAAAATGCTCTCCTTTGATTCCATGTCTCACATCCAGGTCACACTGCAAGAGGTGGGTTCCCATGGTCTTGGGCAGCTCAGCCCCTGTGGCTTTGCAGGTTCCTGCCTCCCTCCTGGCCACTTTCACAGGCTGGTGTTGAGTGTCTGCAGCTTTTCCAGGCACATGGTGCAAGCTGTTGGTGGATCTACCATTCTGGGGTCTGGAGGACAGTGGACCTCTTCTCACAGCTCGACTGGCAGTGCCTCAGTGGGGACTCTGTGTGGGGGTGCCCACCCCATATTTCCCTTCCCTACTGCCCTAGCAGAGGTCCTCCATGAGCACCCATCCCTGCAGCAAACTTCTGCCTGGACATCCAGGTGTTTTCACACATCCTCTGAAATCTAGATGGAGGCTCCCAAACGTCAGTTCTTGAATTCTGTGCACCCATAGGCTCAACACCACATGAAATCTGCCAAGGTTTGGGGTTGCACTCTCTGAAGCAATGGCCTAAGCTCTATGTTGGCCCCTTTCTACCACAGCTAAAATGGCTGGGATGCACACAGCACAGGGACCCTGGGTCCGGCCCACAAAACCATTTGTTCCTTATAGGCCTCTGGGCCTGTGAGAGAGGGGCTGCCTTGAAAACCTCTGACATGTCCTGGAGACATTTTCCCCATTGTCTTGGGGGGGATTAACATTCAGCTCCTCATTACTTATGCAAATTTCTGGGCCGGGTACAGTGGCTTATGCCTATAATCCCAGCACTTTGGGAGGCCAAGGCAGGTGGATCACAAAGTCAGGAGTTCGGCACCAACCTGGCCAATATGGTGAAACCCCACCTCTACTAAAAATTAGCCGGACATGGTGGCATACGCCTGTAGTCCCAGCTACTCAGGAGGCTGAGGCTGGAGAATCACTTGAACCCAGGAGGCAGAGGTTACAGTGAGCTGAGATTGCACCACTGCACTCTGGCATGGGTGTCAGAGTGAGACTGTCTTTAATAAAAAAAAAAAAAAGAAAAAAAATTCTGCAGCCAGCTTTAATTTCTCCTCAGAAAATGGGATTTTCTTTTCTATTACATTGTCAGGCTGCAAATTTTCTGAACTTTTATACTCTGCTTCCCTTATAAACTAAAGACCTCTAACAGCACCCAAGTCACCTATTGAATGCCTTGCTGCATAGAAATTTCTTCCGCCAGACACCCTAAACCATCTCTCTCAAGTTGAAAGTTCCACAAATCTCTAGGGCAGGGGCAAAATGCTGCGAGTCTCTTTGCTAAAACCTAACAAGAGTCACCTTTGCTCCAGTTCCCAAGTTTCTCATCTCCATCTGAGACCACCTTAGCCTGGATTTCATTGTTCATATTATTATCAGCATTTTGGTGAAAGCCATTCAACAAGTCTCCAGGAAGTTCCAAACTGTTCCACATTTTCCTGTCTTCTGAGCCCTCCAAACTCCTCCAACCTCTGTGTGTTATCCAGTTCCAAAGTTGCTTCCACAGTTTTGGGTATCTTTATAGTACTGCTCCATTCCTAGTACCAGACTAATGCTATGTATTAGTCTGTTTTCATGCTGCTGATAAAGAAAAACCCGAGTCTGGGCAATTTACAAAAGAAAGAGGTTTAATGGATTCACAGTTCCATGTGGCTGAGGAGGCCTCACGATCATAGCAGAAAGTGAAAGGCACATCTCACACGGCAGCAGACAAGAGAAGAGAGAATGAGAGCCAAGTAACAGTGGAAACCCCTTCTAAAACCATCAGATCTTGTGAGACTTATTCACTACCACGAAAACAGTATGGGGGAAATTGTCTCCATGATTTAATTATCTCTCACTTGGTTCCTTTCCTAACACATGGGAATTATGGGAGCTACAATTCAAGATGAGATTTGGGTGGGGACACAGCCAAACCATATGAGATGTAGAGTAACGAGAGTCCTTGTGCACTGTTGGTAGGAACATAAAAAGTTACAGCTGCTGTGGAAAAGAGTACGGAAGTTCCTCAAAAAAAAAAAAATGAGTGAAGCTGCCCACAGTGCGTTAATATCACAGAAAGATTGTAGAAAGATATGCATAACATGGTTGCATTTTCATCGTGGGAAAAACGATGCACTGTATGTATAAAGAGAATGTGTTTGATGATGTAACCATGAGTAAAAAACAGGAAGCATACCAAACCGTTAATGGTTCTGAATGGGTAGGCTTGCAACATTCCTTTGTGGTTATTTACATGCCTGTCTTGTCCCATCTATCTGTCAAGCTCCGTTGGCTTGTCTTACTCATCCTTGTTTCCCCACTTACGCAGCACTCATTCTTGGGCATGTGAGGGTTTAGTAAAGTTTTGCAGAATTGAATTGCTAATCATTGCCTCCCCACTTGCTCACCTATACTACAAACCAGAACTTGTTCAACATCATACGGCTACCTTTAAATATTCTTGTTTTAAGTCTAAGTTCCAAAATATTATATTAGTAAATATGCTGACTTCCCTATACTACACTCCTCAAGACTTAATGCACAGAAATCCTTAGTAAGTGGGAAGAAACAAAAGATTTGAACAATAAAAATGCTGCAGGAATCCAGCACTGTTTGAAGGTTGCCTTTCTCCGAAGGTTACTGTCCAGAAAGAGAGGAGAGAGAGACCAACATATCTCCCTGTGCCTTGAAAGCCATTCTCCTCCAAGACATCTATCAAGAGTTTCTGTCCATGCGGGTTATGGAAATGGTGTTAACTCGTGCAGAATTTTAATTACTTGTCTCAGGGGCCAAATGTATTTATGTATGTATCCATGTCATGATTATTTATTCATTCAATGAATATTCAGAATCCTACAATATACCAGCTGTAATGCCTCATCATGAAATGTAAAACTGAAGAAAGCGGGGTTCTATTCTCAACGAGGGAGCCTCTGCCATCACTTTTCTTTTTCATCACTTGAGCACCAATACCGAGCAGCCTCGTCTGTTTTTTTTTTTTTTTTGCTTGTTTGTTTCCCCCCAGACATAGCATAAACTTAACTCTAGACGATCGTGTAGGATTGTTGCTGGAGTCCTGGATGCTAGTCTTTTATTTTATTTTTTAGTGACACTCATTCACTTTGTGTCCTAAAGCAAGCCCAGTTCCGTCTCTGTGCCTTGGTCTCGCCTCAGACAAATGGGGTATCCATTTGCCCTGCCAAACTCTCAGGGGTGTTGTGAGGGCCAGACAGGGCAACAGATGCTGAAAGCATTTGAAATGAACAGAGCTGTGTAGAAGTGTCAGGCAGTACTGTTCCTGTGCCCCGGGTCACCGTAACTTGAAGAGCATCTGGACATATGTCAGAGAAAATAAAAACTGTTTTTGTTTCTCAGTGAAAATACCTGCCTTTTGAGACTTTCATTTAAAATGAAAACATTCCAAAGTAGTATGTGATCTTGAACAAGTCATTTTCCTCTCTGAGTCTCAGTTTATTCTCCTATAAAATAAGCCAGTGAGACTAGATGGATACATTTCAAATTCTGCTCTAGAAAATTCTTCACTGGGAAGAGATTCTTTTATCCCCACATCTGCAACCAGAACCGCCATATATTTTTCAAATTTTACCCTCATTTTACTTATTTGGCTTCTATGTGAGGTCTTTTTGGTTTTCTTTTTCTTTTAAAGTGAAAGTAAGTTTATTAACAAAGTAAGAAAATAAAAGAATGGCTACTCCATAGTCAGGGCAGTGGCTTTTGTTTTGTTTTGTTTTTTTTCCTAAATGAAAATCCTAAGGCTAAAACAAAAAAAGAAAACCAGAACACGGCTAGATCACCTGTAGGGCCATTCTTCCCGGCCTTCGTGTCTGCACACGGAGGACCCACGTGCTTTCTGCTTAACGTGTGTGCATTCCTCTTGTATGTGTCAGGCGTGCACGAGGCCTCTCAGGACAGAATTCCTTTGCAGGAGGATTGACAATGAGTCATAACCTGCTTGACTTTTAAGTGTGCACTCAGAGATGACCATTTTTTATAGCAGAATTCCCGAGTCTAAACAACCTTTGGCAGCTGAAGACTGAGAATGAAATTCACCAACCAGTCCAGGGAAAACCTCTTCCAAAAGCTGTAATATTTTTGTTGGATGCAGGTGTGACCCGTGGTCTTGCCGTGGGGGAAGGGAATGGCTGTGGGAACAGTGCCACCTTGTGGCCATTTTTATGAGCAGACACTACCCAGTGCTGAGCTGAGGGCAGGTTCCTGGATGGTTACACTCCTGAAGAGGGACTTTCATTTTGGGATTGGGAAGGGGCCCAGAGATACACTGAGGCCAGAGCCAGTCCCCACCTGGGAGCAAGCTCAGCTGCCTGAGTCAGAAGCCCTTCTCCAAAGCTACCACACTCCTGAGGCCCAGGAAGGCTGCCAGGCTGGGCGTGTGGTTATTGGGAGGGTCATGTGGCTGTCACTAGCAGGAACGTGTCTGGATATGGGAGTGGGAGGCAGAGTCTGAGAGGAGACAGAACAAATTTCACAATGGCCATGGCTGAGCCCCAGTTGGGAAGACGGTGACCCAGGAAGTATGCAAAGTGGTGGCAGGAGGGTGGTGTCCTCTTGTCTAGAAACCCGGGAGGCCTACAAAGCAGAAAGGACTCTACCTGTCCCCTCACCCCTGACCATAGCCTGGGGCCTAAATGAGCCCTCCTGCTCTCCGCCTTGCTGCCACGCCACCATCCCTGGCACAGGGTTCCTGGGAGGACAAAACGAGATGGAGGAGGCTTAACACAGCACCTGGTGCGTGGGAAGCCCTCAGACATCCCTGTGCCTGTCCCCTCCCTCTCCTACTCTGTGCACTAGACATTGGAGTGACAACAATGAACCCAGCACAGCTGCTGTCAGAACTCACAGCCTGGCTGGGCGTGATGGTGCACACCTGTAATCCCAGGACTTTGGGAGGCTGAGATGGGAGGATCGCTTCAGTCTGGGAGTTGGAGACTAGCTTAGGTAACATATGGAGATTCCGTTGCTACAAAAGATAAAAAACAATCAGCCAGGTGTGGTGGCACGCTCCTATAGGTTCAGCTACTCAGGAAGCTAAGGTAGTGATCACTTGAGCCCAGGAAGATGAGGCTGCAGTGAGCTGTGATCACACAACTGCACTCCAACCTGGGTGACAGAGTGAGACCCTGTCTCAAAAAAATAAAAAATAAGAAGGACAGGTGTGGTGGCTCATGCCTGTAATCCCAGCACTTTGGGAGGCCGAAGTGGGAAGATTACTTGGAGTCAGGAGTCCAAGACCAGCCTAGGCAACTTAACAAGACCCTGTCTCCACAAAAAAAATATAAAAATTAGCCAGGCATGGTGGTGTGCCCTGCAGTCCCAGCTACTCAGGAGGCTGAGGTGGAGGATTGCTGCAGCCCAGGAGTTCAAGACTGCAGTGAGCCATGATTATGCCACTGCACTCCAGTCTAGGGGACAGAGTGAGACCCTGTCTCAAAAAAAAAAAAAAAAAAAAAAGGTAAAAAGAAACACCATAAAAATAAATTTAATAATAATATATTTAATAAGATATATCCCATATATTGTCATTTTAAAATGTAATTAAAATAAAATTCATCAACTTCCCTAAGAGCTGGAAAATTAATGAAATATTTTATATTCTTGTTTTCTATGCTGCTTGAAATTCTGTGTGTATCTTACACCCACAGCACGTCTCAATTTGGACTCACCACATTTCAAGCACTAAATAGCCGCATGTGGCTAGTGGCTACTGCACTGCACAGCACAGGGCTGGTGCAAGGAAAGGCACTCACACACATGTACACAATACACACACATACACAAATACACACATACACACACATACAAACACACACATGCACATACACACACATGCACACACACACATACACACACATACAAACATATGTACACACACACATATACACACCCAGAGGTCAGTAAGTTACTGGTCAGTAACTTTATAAGGGGCACAAAGTTGGTGGGTGATACGGTTGGACTCTCTGTCCCCACCCAAATCTCATCTAGAATTGTAATCCCCACGTGTGGAGGAAGGGACTTGGTAGGAGGTGATTGGATCATGGGGGCTGTTTTCCCCCTTGCCATTCTCGTGATAGTGAGTTCTCATGAGATCTAATGGTTGAAAAGCGTGTGGTAGATTCCCTTGCTCTCTCTCCTGCCACCATGTGAAGAAGGTCCTTGCTTCCTCTTCGCCTTCCGCCATGATTGTTAGTGTCATGAGGCTTCCCAGTCATGCTTCCTGTTAAGCCTGTGGAACTGTGAGTCAGTTAAACCTCTTTTCTTTATAAATTACCCCGTCTCAGGCAGTTCTTTACAGCAGTGTGAAAATGGAGTAATACAGTGGGGGAGGCTAACTTGGACTGGGAAGGTCAGAAAAGTCCTCTTGGAGGAGGTGGTGTTTAAACCTGGCTTGCTGGCTGCATGAGACTTGAAAGTGAAACGATGGGGAAAGGCTGGAGGGTGGGAGAGGGGTTGGCCCATCCGTGCACCATCCAGGCACCTTCTGATAGAATGAGAGTGAGTGAACTACAGCTCTCAAGCCAAACTCTGCCTGTCACCTGTGTCTGTAGGCCCTAAGAGCTAAGAATGGTTTTCACATTTTCTTTTAGACAGGGTCTTGTTCCAGTGCCCAGGTGGGAGTGCAGTGGCATGATCTCGGTTCACTGCAGCCTTGATCTCTGGGGCTCATTCGATCCTCCCACCTCAGCCTCCTCACCTCAGCAGCCTCACCACCTCCCTCATCTCCACTCAACCTCTCCACTCCGGCCACCCTGACCGCTTTAATGCCCTGGTGATCACCCTCCCCTTCTCCTCCAGGGCTTTCCCTGGCTGCCCCCTCCACTGCAAAGTCCTTTCCTATCTCCTCTGTCCCTGTGGCCAACTCCTCCACCTCAGAGACCAGCCTTGACTTCACATCCTCGCCTGCTTCCCAGTTACCTCCAAAAGGGCCTCTGCCAAGCCACCCTCTCTGGTTTCTCCCTGAAAATCCAGGGTTGGCACAGTGTGAAGAGTGCACAGGGGCCTAGAGGCCTGGGCTCTGGAATGCTCCCGTTTCCAGACTCAGCTGCCTCCCCTGCCTCTTCCCCAGCGCTGCCAGTAAAGTGCCTTTTCCCTGCAGGAAAAAGAGCTGCCCCAGCTGGGCCTGGAAAAAGGGCAGGCATTCCCTCACTTGGCTGGCCAGGGGGGCTGGAAGTCTTTGACAGCCCTGCGGTCAGTCCCGGGGCCAAGTTCTTGTCCCCTCCTGGCAAATTTATGTGCACCTGAGCTCTGCAGGATGCCCAGGAGGGGGCGCCAAAGTGCTGCCAAAAAAGAACAGTTCGGGGCATATGAATCAGATGGCCTCGTGGGAGTGCTTAGTGAGGGCTGGCTCTGAGTTCTTTTTACCCCAGCCCCTGCCCAGGGCCAGGCACTGTGTGTGGAATGGAGGAAAGGACGCCATGCAAGAACTGACAAGGTCCTGCACATCTCCTATGCTGGCATTTCTTACGATCACAATGGCTGGTGTTCCAGGCCCAGAGGCTGGGAGCTGGCGGGAAGCTTGACCATTGTGAAGAGCTAGTGTGCCTAAAGTGGCCTACAGATTTGTTGAGGGAGGCTAGGTGGGGTCAGGAAGGCAGGACCCATTGAGCCAGTTGCCTCTGGCAGCATACAGTCTCATTATTGCGTAATTAGTATTTTCTGTGTTGACTTGACATGGACGTGGTTGGGAAGCACTGTCCACTATGGAAGCCACTAGCTACATGTGACCACACAGTACTTAAGTTTTAATTAGGATTAAATAAGCAGGCTGGGGGGTGGTAGCTCATACCTATAATCCCAGCACTTTGGGAGGCTGAGGTGGGCAGATCTCTTGACCCCGGGAGTCTGAGACCAGGCTGGGCAACTTGTGGAAACCTGTCTCTACCAAAATACTTAGCCGGGCATGGTGGTGCATACCTATAGTCCTAGCTAGTTGGGAGGCTGAGGTGGGAGAATCACCTGAGCCCGGGAAGTTGAGGCTACGATGAGCCAAGATCGCGCCACTGCACTCCAGCCTGGGTGACAGAGCAAGACCCTGTCTCAAATAAATAAACAAATTAAGATAAAATAAAATTTAAAATCCAGTTCTTTACTTCATTAGCCACATTTCAAGTACTCGATGGCCACATGTGGCCAGTGGCTCTCATGTCAGCACAGAAATAAACATTTCCATCATTGAAAGTTCTGTTGGACAGTGCCACCCTAGAACTTGCTCTGATCTCTTGTGGGTAGGGTGTGCTTTAGAATTTCAGAGAGTTCACTGTTAGCATGCTGCCTCCCATGGATATGGTTGTTACAAGGTTATGAGAAAGGCAGTCAGACACACCTAGGATTAACCCCTGATTTTGCTGGTTACGAGCAAAGTGTCCTCTGTGCAAGGGCTCTGCAGGGCTGACTACGGGACTTGAGCATCCGCAGTCTTTGGTATTCAAGGGGATCAGGCAACCAAACCCCCACAGTTAGCAAGAGACAACTGGACTACTTTTGTGGCTTCAGAGAGGTCACTTAATCTCTTTCAATCTCTGTTTTCTCATCTCTAAACTGGGGATAATATCACCTTGCCGCCACAGTGATTATTAGATGAGCTAAGGCAGATAAATCACAAAACGCAGTGCCTAGGACACAGTTTTGCGGCCTTACCGCCCCAGCCGAGTGTGCCTTTCTGCGTGCACTCACCCACAAGCCCTCATCCCCTGGCTATACTGTGTCCAGACCTGTGTCGGGTTCCACATCTCGTTCAAAGGCAGCACCGGGCTTGATTCTTGCACCGGGCTTGATTCTTGCCTAGAAGGAGATTGCAATCTAGGTGAGAAGGCAAGATAAGGCCCATGAAGCAACCTGAAAACAATTCTTAGGCAACACACAGGGCAGTGTGTCATCCCGTGAGCCAGAGTCTGATGGGAAAGCAGTGTGGGGTGGGAGGCTCTTCTAAGTCCTCGTAGAGAAAGTGGGTGAGATTAGAACTGGTCTTGAAACAGCATAGAGTTTGGACCAGCAGAGCCAATGAGAGAGAAGTGGCAGCAGGGAATGGTGTTAGGGCAGAGGAACAGCGTGAGCAAAGAAATGCTCAGAGGTGGGTAAGGGAGGGGCCAGAGCTAACACAGTATGGGGCAGCTTGGCCGAGGTGCTCAGGAAGGGGACACACTGAGAAGAGAAGTTGCTAAGAAGATCACTCAGATCTTGGAAGCCAGGCTGAGTTGCTTAAGTTTAATGAGACAGGTGGTCATCAGGCAGGTGGGGGCTTGAGCATGGAAACTGGCAAGGCCTGGGGAGGATTGCACTGACAGCAGAAGTCGGAGGTCTGTGAGGGAGATCCTGCAGTCAGGGTGACGTCAGCGAGAAGTGACACCAGCGGCCTTCCGGGGCAGTGCGTGCTACCATTTACAGAGCGCTGTTAACATAGCCTGGGCTCAAATTGCTGGGTCCTAACACAGTAACCAAAAACTGGACTCCATTGGTCTACACAACAAGTCAACATCAAATTGGGAGGGAGCAGTGGGTAGGCACCAAGAAGAAACAGAGCAGAGGAAATGCCTGTCACAGTGTGTCAAGATCTGAGCCCCAGCCCCTTAATCAGTTAAGAAAAAGAACAGGGGCCGGGCGCAGTGGCTCGCGCCTATAATCCCAGCACTTTGAGAGGCCAAGGCGGGCAGATCACGATGTCAGGAGTTCAAGACCAGCCTGGCCAACATAGTGAAACCCTGTCTCTACTAAAAATACAAAAAATTAGCTGGGCCTGTAATCCCAGCTACTTGGGAGGCTGAGGGAGGAGAATAATTTGAACCTGGGAGGTGGAGGTTGCAGTGAGCCAAGATCGCGTCACTGCACTCCAGCCTGGGTGACAGTGCGAGACTCTGTGTCAAAAGAAAAAAAAAAAAGAAAAAAGAAAAAGAACAGGTACAAGGAGGAGAAGAAGGGGGTGTCTAGAAAGAGGACTGGGTGTCTGAGAAACAGGGCTGGGTGTCACATTACACACATACACAGGCACACACAGTCACATTCACATGCCTGTACACATAAACGCATATAAGGACACACATATAAGCCCCCCAACTTACTCTTCATGCTAATCATACCCAGAGACCCTCAAGGATACATGCAAATGCATATGTATGGGCACACATCAATACGTATGTGTATATACACGTGTTCTTCCTCAGCCCAGCCTCTACTTTTAGGCCTGGAGCTGGGGCTGACATTGGGTTTACATCAATCAAAGCCACTAGGAAACGTCTATCCTGCCTGGGCCCAGAGTCCATTTCTGACAGAGGCTTCTCCAGGCTTTACTTGTAAACACTATTTATTTTGGAAAGCAACTTCTCTGTTTTCAAATAAAACGTTGGGACATGCAGTATTGGATTTCCCTGATCTGACATTGACCTAGAAAAATGTGCTGGCAGGAACAGAAAATGCGATGTCCCACTGTGCTGGCAGGCACAAGAGTTTCCCTCTTCTTGGCTTTGATTGCAAAGGTTAAGATGCAAGTGAGAGAGAGCAGCTCCCCCTCCCTGCCTGAGCAGCACTCTCCCTGCAGAGCTGGAGGGAACTGGGGGCCGTGTTTAGGGGCTTCCTGCAGGTTTTGGTGCTTGTGGTCTTAGGGGCATGCTTCTGGGTGGGGAGCTTATCACAGAGGGGCAGCTTGTCACAGGGCTGGTGGCCGAGGCCAGCATCTAGAGAGCAAACAGCTCCAGGATGTGCAAAATATGAATAGGGCCCCGCTATGGGGGTCCCCATGGTTGTCATCAGTGAAAAGGGCAACGCAACTTGAGCTCTGGGTGAGGTTTGAAGCCAGTTCCTGTCCCTTGGGGAAGAGGCTTCCTGGAGGCAGACCTGCCAGGTCCAGCTTCAGGTGAAGGTCATGACCTGCTGCTGTCTGCAGGGGCCTGGGCACTAGTTGCAATGGTTAGGGGCAGAAGCTGGGAGCAAGGGCTGAGGCAGGAGCCCCACATCATGGTGGGAACCCAGACACCTGTGGTCTGCTTGCGGGGGTGGCTCCTGGTCTAGTTGGCAAAGGAGACTCAAAAAGCAATACACAATTCATTGCCCCAGCTGAGCCGCAGAATCTCTCAGAACTCCTCAGCTGCTCCAGTGACTTAATTCTGTGCCTGTTAATTCTGTTCCTATTCCACCCACATCCCTTATGGCCTCTCTGAGGATGAAATGAGATCAGAAATGTAACATGCTCAGCCAGGGCCGGATGCACAATAGGTAGGCTCGGTAAACGTGAGAGCAAATCCCAGCTTCACCACTCACTAGCTGTGGCGCCTTGGGCGAGCTCCTCCTTGGTGCCTTAATTTCCTCATCTGTAGAATGCAGATAATAACAAAATGTACATCATAGAACTGTTGGGGATTAAATGAGTAAATATTTGTAAAGCACTTTGAACAGTGCCTGGCACTTAGTAAGCATGATAGCTGTTTGCTATAATATTAAATTTACTCTTTTTGTGTGTGACAGGGTCTCACCCTGCGCAATGGCGTGATCATAGCTCACTACAGCCTCTACCTCCCAGGCTCAAGCGATCCTTCTACCTCAGCCTCCCAAATAGCTGGGACTAGAGGTGCACCCCACCACACCCGGCTAATTTTTTATTTTTTATTTTTTGTAGAGACTGGGAGTCTCATTATGTTGCCTAGGCTGGCCTCGAACTCCTGGGTTCAAACAGTCCTCCCACCGTGGTTTCCCAAAGTTCTGAGATTATAAGAGTGAGTCACTGTACCCAGCCTTAAATAGTATTCCTAATGATTATTCATGTATTTATTCATGAATTCATTCAACACTTCTTTCTTGAGGGCCTGCTATGAACCAGGCACTGTTCCAGTCACTGGGGCTATAGCAGGGAACAAAAGACACTAGCCCTGTGGTAGATATAATGATCCTCCTTGCCCCCAAAGACGTCCATGCCCTAATCCCTGCAGTCCTGACTATGTGATGTTATGTGGCAAGAGAGACTTAAGGTTGCAGGTGGAATTAAGGTGCTCATCAGCTGACTGGGAGAGAGGGAGGGTGCCTTGGATTATCCAGGTGGGCCTAACGTAATCACAAGGGTTCTTAGAAGAGGGAGGCAGGAGAGTCAGAGAAGCAGGTGCGAGGATGGACTCGGGGGTCTAAGTGATGTGATTCCTGGCTTCTTCCAAGATGGAGGAAGAGGCCACGACCCAAGGAAAGCAAGCGGCCTGTAGAAGCTGGAGAAAGCAAGGAACTGGAGTCCCCTCTGTAGGCTCCAGAAAGGAACGCAGCACTGCCCTTGATTTGAGCACAGTCAGGTTTCTGACCTGCAGAACTGTAAGATAATACATTTCTGTGTTTTAAGCCACTAAGTTTGGTTTGCAGGGACTCGTTATAGCAGCAATGGGAAACAAATACAAACCCTTCCTCATGGAGCTCATATTTTTATAGGGGGAGCACAACAATAAAATCAACAAAATGCAGTGTGTGCAGCAGGCAGCAGCGGTCGAGCTGGCCCTTGCAAGTTGGCCATCCCACTAGCCATGGCCGCCCCCACTCCTAGTGTCCCTGTGTTTACCCATGGCTGAAGGGCAGGAGCTGCTCTGCCCATTGGCTTCCAGGCTCTGGCTGGACACACACCGCTAGAGCTCGCTGGCTCCTGGGCTGGGGAGGGGCAGGTGTGTGGTGTCTAGCCCAGGAGTGGGTGGGGCCTGCTGCCAAACTCTGGGGCAATTAGCATGTTCCTAGATTCCTGTGGGCGAGGAGATGAGAAATCGTGATTTGTCAAGGCCGGTTGGGAGTGAAAGGCAAAGCCAGGAGGCCGCCTCTGAGTCTCCTGGGTTTCTGTAATTATAATTACTTGATTGCGCATAATAAGGTGCATCAGAATCTTCCCATTAGGAGGCCATAAAACAGCACTTGGGCTTTCATCTTGCCCAGCTGCTTATTGAAACCTCCCTCTTTTATCTTCAATGCCTTTAATTGACAGGTCTGAGCCCAGGGAGCTACTTCTGGAGATGCTGTGGCCTGGGGTGGATCCTGCCTTCTCAGCCCCTGCCTGTTGAAGTCACTGAAGTCTCTGCTGCATCCCCGGGCTTCTGCTGAGCAGGGCTGGAAGGTCTTGTTTGAGGAGCTGAAGCCCACCAGCAGGTGGGGTCTGCCACTCAGTTGTAGCTCATAGACCTTGAAAGGATGGTGCCTTGTGGCCCATGTTCAGGAAGTCAGGTTGAGCACTGCTCAAGGGCACCTACATCTAAGGGTTATCATCAACATGGTAGACATGCTAATTTACATGAGCACACTGGACGGGAGATTGACTAGGCCTCCAGGCAGGTAGCTGGGGAGAGCACCCTTTGACCTAAATTCACAGTGGCACTTGGGGGTGTGCACAAACTGTGCACACCTGTGCGCCTCTGTCCCATCTGCACTCCAACTGCTTGATACCCTTTAAGGCCTGATTCCAAGACCTCCAAGACTGAATCTGTCATGATTGCCTCACCTGGAGGGGCTGTGGGGGGTGGGGAGGGTGGCAGTCAGTGTGTGTGTGCATGCTGCTGCCATGAGTGGGCCGTGGTGTGTGTGGACACAGCCAGGGCTGCTTATACTAACTTGACTTTCTTATTTAACCTGAGGAAGGGACAACCTTTCCTAATTTGCACAAAAGTGCTGCATGGGCCAGCCAGTCTTTGCAGCTGCCATCTGCATGATGAAGCCCCACCCTGGGTTCCCTGGGTAAACTTTCCATTCTCTAGTGGCCTGAACCTTGTTCCCACGGTCAGCCTTCATGTGACCCTCAGTCTCTCCTGGCTGGGACTGGACACAGACCTGTGCCACCCCTGGGTGTCCCCTCTGGGTGTGCCCTGCGAACTAGCTACCTTCCCCTCAGCCAGGAACACAGGCAAGTGGAGAACTCAGCTGGGAAAACACTCTGACCCAGGCCTAGGGAGGCGGTGGGAGAATAAGCAGTTTGGCAATAGAAATGCACATCCTTCAACATAGTGATTTCCCTCTAGGGAATCTGTGCTTAAGAGATCAAGGATGTGTGCACAGATTTTGCCGAAAGGATGTTTGCTGCAGCATTGTGTTAGCAACCGTTGAAAATAAACCAAGTGTCCATCAAGGGAAAGAGTGACTGAGTCCCAAGCAGCCCTTTATGTTCCTAGAAATCTGCCCAGAAGTCAGAGGTTTGAAACTTATGTAATTTATTTTAAAAAACTGACAGTAACATTTAAAGTTATGAGAGATATTTATATCCCACCCCCCAAATTAAAAACATTATTAAATCACTAATTATTTTTCTCCCAGGTTTATTGAGGTATAATTGACAAATAAAAATTATATCTATTTAAGGTATATGGCTTAATGTTTTGATATTACAGAAAGATTTTGAAGCATTGTAAAATGATCACCACAATCAAGCTAATGAACATATCCATGACCTCATATAGTTACCATTTTTTTGTGTGTGGTGAGATCATTTAAGATCTACCCTCTTAGCAAATTTCAAGTATACAATACAGTATTATTAACTGTAGTCACCATGCTGTATATTAGTTCTCCAGAGTTTATTCATCTTGTATAATTGAAACTTTGTACTATTTCACCAACATCTCCCCATATCCCCCCTTTCCCCCTGCCACCCAGTCCCTGGCAGCCACTATTCTATTCTCTGCTTCTGAGTTTGACTTTTTCAGCTACCACATGTAAATGGGATCAGGCAATACAGTTGTCCCTCGGTATCCTCGGAGGGTTGATTCTGGAACCCGCATACCATCCCCATCTTTGCAGATACCAAATTCTGCAGACTCTCAAGTCCCTTATATAAAATGGCATAGTATTTGCCTATAACCTGTGCACATCCTCCCGTGTACTTTACATCATCTTTCCTTTGTTTTGTTTTGTTTTTTTTTTTTAGACAGGGTCTCACTCTGTTGCCCAGGCTGGAGTGCAGTGGCACCATCTTGGCTCACTGCAAACTCTGCCTCCTGGGCTCAAGTGACTCGCTTGCCTCAGACTCCCAAGTAGCTGGGATTATAGGCACCCACCACCACACCCCGCTAATTTTTGTATTTTTAGTAGAGACAGAGTTTCGCCAAGTTGGCCAGGCTGGTCTCAAACTCCTGGCCTCATGTGATCCGCCCGCTTCGGCCTCCCAAACTACTGGGGTTACAGGCATGAGCCACTGTGCCTGGCCAACTTTATATCATCTTTAGATTACTCATCATACCTAACACAATGTATATAGCTGTTCTACTGTATTGTTTAGGGAACAATGACAAGAAAAGTCACAATCTTCATAGGCCTGACTGCATTTTCAATCCACCATTGGTTGAATCCAAGGATGTACTCATGAGTACAGAGGGCCAATTCAACTGTCTTTCTGTTCCTAACTTTTTTCACTTAGTGTAATGTCCTCAAGTTTCATCCATGTATTTGCAAATGACAGGATCAAATCACTAGATTGTGCCTAACTTTTTAGATGTAATCTTTAATATGTGTCTTAGTTTGTGTTTTCCCAAAAGTAACATCTAAAACAAAAATCTGATTGCAGGTAGTTTATTTTTGGGGTGATTCCAAGAAATGCTGATAGGGTACAGGAGAGAGAAAAAAAAAATAAGAAAAGGAAATAAAGCTATAATAAGCCGGATGCAGTAGCTCATGCCTGTAATTCCAGCGCTTTGGGAGGCTGAGGCAGGAGGACTGCTTGAGCCCAGGAGTCTGGGGCTGCTGTGAGCCATGATCACGCCACTGCACTCCATCTGGGCAACAGAGTGAAACCCTGCCCCCACCCCCCAAAAAAGAAAGGGAGCCAGTAAAAGATGATTTACTAAGCAAATTACCACTTGGCAATGCGGTCCTGCAGAGCACACACAGCAGGCCCCAGGGGCCAGGGGGAGTCCTGAGGCGAGTCCAGAGGCAGGCAGCCGAGGCCAGGCTTGAGTGCATAGAAATGGTGAATGTGGTGGAGGTGACAAGGTGGGGCACTGATAGCTAGAGACAAGTATGTCTCTAGATTTTGTATGTTTTTCTTTAATCTTTTTTTTTTCCTTAACAATTGGACCTACAGGTGGCAGACAAATCCAGAGGGTATTCATCAGAGGATGAAGATTTCCTGCCTCTGGTATGCATGATTTCCTTTTTGTCACAATTTGATTTTCAAAGGCAGCAGCATTTCTACATTTCTATTTTCCGCTGGTTTTTATAAAATAGTAAGAAGCTGGGCATGGTGGTGTGCACCTGTAGTCCCAGATATTTGGGAGGCTGAGGTGAGCAGACTGCTTGAGCCCAGGAGTTCAAGACCAGTTGGGTAACACAGCAAGACCCAGTCTCTCAAACAATAACTAGATAGTTAATAAGAAATATTATCTCCAAGTAAGTGCTCAAAGAAAAAACAATGGCTAAGACTTATGAACACATACCATAAGCCAGGTTTGCTTCATTCTAATGGCAATGCTCTGGGGTAAATATTACTGTTATTGCCATTTTACAGTTAAAGAAATGGAGGCCCAGGGAGGTTAAGTAATTAGCTCAATGACACACAGCCATTAGATGACAGAGCCTGGCAGTCTAGCCCCAGAGTCCATGCTCTTAATCAGCCTGCCCTGTGATGGCCATATGACTGTTTGGTATGGTCCCTCAGCTGACTTTGGAAGCCTGAACATGGCATGTGAAAGAGAATTTAGGGGTGTCAGTAATAATGCACAAAAATGTAGATTTTTTGGGTCCATTTTGAATATAACTACAGTGTGGTATAAAATGGTTTGTGGCAGGTAGAAACATTATGAACTCATTTGGGCTAGAAACATACATTTCATATTTTCTATGACCTGAGATGAGTTTTTATTCTGAGACACACCTCACTGAATGAAGGAAATTAATCTCAATCCATGTGAGGGCTGCCTTGGCTTTTTCCCAGGGCCAAGGAGGGTGTTTAGTACCAACCATGCTGGGGTGGTGAGAGTGAGGTGGTGGAAGAGTGTCCACACTGAAAGGGTGATATGGTTTAGGTCTGTATCCCCACCCAAATTTCATATCAAATTGTAATCGCCAGTGTTGAAGGTAGGGCCTGGTGGGAGGTGACTGGATCATGGAGGTGGTTTCTAATGATTTAGCACCATCCACCTGTGGCTGTCTTGTGATAGAGGTCTCTTGAGATTTGCTTATTTAAAAGTGCATAGCACCTCCCCTTTTCTCTTTCTCCTGCTGGCCATGTGAATATGTGCCTGCTTCCCCTTCCCCTTCTGCCATGATGGTAAGTGTGCTGAGGCCTCCCCAGAAGCAGAAGCCTGTACAGCCCATGGAACTGTGAGCTGATTAAGCCTCTTTTCTTAATAAGTTACACAGTTTCAGGAATGTCTTTACAGCAGTGTGAGAACGGACCAATACAGAGGACCTCCTTGCCGTTCATTACTGGGTCATGGTCCACACCTCCATCCTCACCCTGGCCCTGAGTCCTCTTTGGGCACACTGGCTCTGCAACAGAATTTCCATGCCCTGTTGGAATGCAGGGACATCACCCTAAGGCCACTGGCCGCGCTGAAAGGCCCAGCTGCCCTCTGCTTTCTGAAGTCACTCCCTACATCTCTGTGCTGCTGTATGTCCCACCCCACAGGAAGAGATTCAACCTGGGAGAGGGAGGCAAGGGGAGGAGGCACCAAGTCTTTTATTTCTATTTTTGCTTCCAAGCGTGAAAAAAATGGCTCTGTCTAGAGACTGTATACCTCCACAGTTGGTGTATCAGCTATTCCAGATTCCTTTCTGTCCCCGCTATCCTAGTTGTCTATTGTTGCATGACAAACACTGAAACTTAGTGGTATAAAACATACATATTATTTTGGTCCAGGCTTGCCAGATAAAATACTGCAAATCTTTTACCTGTAAATACTGTAAATATTTTATCTTCAAGCTTAAAAAATTAACTTCTATCTCTACTACACAGATAAAAATTTAAACTGAGTTAAACTTGAATTTCAGATAACGTATAATTTTTTAGTGTAAATATGTCCCATGCAATCCCATATAATATTTGAGAGCTACCTAGACTAAAAAATTATTCCTTGTTGATCTAAAATGCAAATGTAACTGAACATCCTATAGTTCTATTTGCTAACTCTAGTAACCCTATTTTGGTCGCAGCAGTGTGGGTCAAGAGTTTGGGAAGGGTTTGGAGAGAGCCGAGGGATCCACTTGGAAGGAGGCTTTTCATGCACGTGTCTGGGGTGCCAGGGGTGCTCCTTGGCCTCCTGCCCTTTCTTCACATGAGGTCTGATCTCTGGTGCTTCTCCACGCAGCTCAGGATTCTCACGGTGTGGCTGCTGCAGGGAAGTCAGACCACCTACGTGGAGGCCCAGGGGCCTGGCTCTGGAAACAGGAGGCAGAAGCTGCCAGTCTCTAATCTTGGGCCTGGCAACTGGCATAGCATTACTTCCGCCCTATTCCATTGCTCAAGCAGTCACAGAACCCACCTGGCTTCAGCAAGAAGGGGCAAGGACCCCGCCTCCTAATGGGAGCAGTGGTGAAGAATTTACAGTCATCTTTAATCTGTCATACCCGCTGAGAAGAAATAGATTTTCTGCCACCTGAAAAGTTGAAAGTCACATGTGTTTTTCTCTTACATCATGGCTTTCCTGAGGTGATGGCAGCAGCTCAGTCCAGCTGCCGTCTGATTGGGCGAAGGGTCCTCGAAGAAGGAAATACAGAAGGGGAGGAATCTTGGCTATTTCGAAATGTCATTCCTTGCATTTATGCAACCAAGGAATCCACGAAGTCAAATAATATGTAACAATTCAAAAGATCTTCAGAAAGATCTTTTTAAAATTTTTTCTTTTTTAAAAAATATATTTTTTCTTTTGAGACAATCTCACTTTGTTACCCCACCTAGCTATTTTTGCATGTAGCTATCAATACTTACGTATTCATGTTTTTAAAAGTAATATCGTATTGTAAACAGAATTTGTAACCTGGTTTTTATGCTTACCATTTTATCTTCAAAAGATCTTGGCTCACTGCAACTTCTGCCTCCTGGGTTCAAGCGATTCTCTGTCTCAGCCTCCCAAGTAGCTGGGATTACATGTGTGCACCACCATGCCTGGCTAATTTTTTGTATTAGTAGAGACCAGTTTTCACTATGTTGGTCAGGCTGGTCTCAAACTCTTGGCCTCAAGTGATCCTCCTGTCTTGGCCTCCCACAGTGCTGGGATTACAGGCATGAGCCACTGCACCCAGCACATAAAGATCTTTTGATTCTAGCACATTTTAATGTTTTCTCTTTGTGTGTGTTTTTGATGTTTTATAACATGAATACATGTCTTTTTTATTTCAGGAGAAAAGAGGTTATAAAACAAAAAGAAAGTACTGTTACAATGAACTGAATGTTTGTGTCCCTAAAAATTTTTATGTTGAAGCTCTAATCCCAAAGTGATGGTATTAGGAGGTAGGGACTTTGGGAAGTAATTAGGTCATGATGGTGGAGCCCTCATAAACAGGATGAGTACTCTTATAAAAGGGACCCCAGGCTGGGCATGGTATCTCATCCCTGTGATCCCAGCACTTGGGAGGCTGACGTGGGCAGATTGCTTGAGTCCAGGAGTTCGAGACTAGCCTGGGCAACATGGCGGAACCTCATCTCTACTAAAAATACAAAAATTAGCTGGGCATGGTGGTGCATGCCTATAGTCCCAGCTACTCTGGAGGCTGAGGTGGGAAGATCACTCGAGCCCAGGAGGCAGAGGCAGCAGTGAGCTGTGATGGCACCACTGTACTCCAGCCTGGGTGACAAAGTGAGAACCTGTCTCAAAAACAAAAAACAAAAAAGCCACCCCAGAGAGCTCCTGTGCTTTCTTTCCAATAAGAAGTTGGCAGTCTGCAAGCCATAGAGGGCCCACACCAGAACCATGCTGGCACCCTGATCTTGGACTTCCAGCTTCCAAAATTGAGAAATAGGCGGGGTGCAGTGGCTCACGCCTGTAATTCCAACACTTTGGGAGGCTGAAGCAGGCAGATCACTTGAGGTCAGGAGTTTGAGACCAGCCTGGCCAACATGGCAAAACCCTGTCTCTACTAAGAATACAAAAATTAGCCAGGTGTGGTGTCATATGCCTGTAATCCCAGCTACTCGGGAGGCTGAGGCAGGAGAATCGCTTGAACCCCAGAGGTGGAGGTTGCAGCGAGCCAAGATCACACCACTGCAATCCAGCCTGGGCTACAGAGACAGATTCCATCTCTAAATAAATAAATGCTGTTGTTTTTAACCCACCCAGTTTATGATATTTTGCTATAGCAGCCTCAACAGGCTAAGGCAACAGTCCTGTGGATTATTAACTAGTTGGCTCTTTATACAAATTCTATTGAGCACCTAGCACGTACCAATTACCAGTCTACTCACTGCAATAAGCAAGCCAGACAGGGTCTCTGTCCTCCTGGAGCTCATGGTCTGGAGAAGCACCTGGACTGTTCTTTGGTAGTGGCATCTGAATCCAGAGCTTCCTGAGTTTTGCTCCTAGAGGACCTTGTGCAGAGCTGCCTGCTGAGGGGGAACAGCCCAGTGGCTTCCTAGCACACTTGCCAAATACCTGCCTCCAAGCTGTCTGCTTCTTCCATCAGGTCCTTGCTTTTGGATCCCAGAGACTTCATTTCCTGCCCTACTTTTCCTTCCAAGAGCTCAGTGGAGAGTTCTCTTCCTGAAAAAAGAGAAGCTTACTTCTTCAGCAGTGTTATCTCTGGGTCTCAACCATAAGGCTGGAATTTTCCCACTCAGCCATGGAGTAGTGTTGCCCTTTCCGTCTTCCTGAAGCCAGAGCATGCAATACGTGGTAGAAGCCATTAGTAAGAGATGGGTAGCAGTCAAGGGCATGGCCCCAAGTCTGGACTCGTGGCTACTGGGGAGAAAGGGAAATTGATGAAGCTCCTATAGTGTGACTGCTATTGTGTGCTACATTCACAGAATCCCCAACTGCCCTATGATGCAGGCCAGGCTCCCCAAGGCTGGGTCCTGAGAAATGGTACTTTCTTCAGATGTTAATAGATTCTGTGTGCAATTTTGGGAAATTCTATAGTTCTTTGTTCAGTGCCTTTAATAGCCTAATGTGCATGGTGAAACTCAAAGGGGGAGGTTATGACAGGCAGTTTCCCCCAAATTTATTTCACCCAAATGCCCCATACTAGATTGAATAGTGTCCCCCCAAAATTCAAGTCCACCCGGAACCTCGGAATGTGGCCTTATTTGGAGATAGTCTTTGCAGACGTAATTAATCAAGGTGATGCCACGCTGGAGTAGAGGGAGCCCTAACCCAATGACGGATGTCCTTAGAAGACGAGAAAACAGAGACATGGCGAAGAAGGCCATGTGATGAGAGGGTCAGAGACTGGAGAGATTCATCCACAAACCAAGGAACGTCAAGGGGTGCCGGAAACCCCCGAAGCTAGGAAGAAGCAAAAAAGGAGCTTTCCCCTCAGGGTTCAGAGGGAGCATGGCCTGGCTGATACCTCGATTTTGGACATCTAGCTCCAGAACTGTGAGAAAATAAATTTCTGTTGTTTTAAGTCACCTGGGTTGTGGTCATTTGTTACAGCATCCGCGGGGAACTAATATGACCCCTTTATACCTTGAATTCTATTAACCAGTGATACAGGTTACCACTTTGAAAATAGGCAATGTCGCTGTCCCCACTTTACAGATGGGGAAACTGAGATTCTTTGAGGATCAGTAGCTTGCCTCAGGCTCCACAGAGTGTGGCTTCCATAGCAGTGTCAGAGCTCACACCCGGGTCTCTGCGTCCGCAGTGTTTAACCCTCTCCCTGGTGCCACAGCTGCATCCTGCAGACCCGGGCTTTCACGGTTTCTAGTGAGTCTCAGGTGTCTGTTTCCAAAGTCGTTGCTCCCCTTCCTGCCTGGCACCCTGCAGTGACAAGCCAGCCCTGGAGGCCTCTCTATGCAGGATCCTCTCTTCCCCTTGGCCATTGAGAAGGGAAGTGTCCTTGCATCAGGCTGCCTTGTTCCAGAATCTCTAACGGACTGAGGAGTCCAAGCTGGGATGAATGGGACTCAGGCCACTGTTTCCAGGTGGGCTCACTGCCTTTGACGTCTGCAGCTGCTGAGAGGCCCTCTGCATCATTTCACTGAGCCCACGGCGTACCCTTCGTGGAGGAAACCACAGCCTCTCATCTGACCAGGAGAGGGGAGATCTGCCATCTCTTTGCTTTCTTTATTCTCTAGACAATTTTTTTATTTCTTTTAAAAACAAATACATGCTTTTTGGAAAAAAATAACCAGGCTGAACTCAGTGGCTCATGCCTGTAATCCCAGCATTTTGGGAGGCTGAGGTAGGAATGTCACTTGAGGCCAGGAGTTCAAGATCAGCCTGGGCAACAGAGCAAGACCCTGTCTCTACAGAAAAAAAATCTTTTTATTACCTGGGCAGAGGATCACTTGAGCCCAGGAGACTGAAGCTGCAGTGAGCTATGTTCATGCCATTGCACTCCAGCCTGGGCAGAAAGAGTGATATATTATCTTTAAAAATTAAAAAATTATTATTATTTTTGAGACAGAGTCTCACTCTGGTTGCCCAGGCTGGGGTGCAGTGCCTTAATCGCAGCTCAATGCAGCTCAAGTTCCTGGGCTCACGTGATTCTCCCACCTCAGCCTCCGAGTAGCTGGGACAACAGGCACGAGCCACCAACCCCGGCTAATTGTTTTTATTTTTAGTAGAGATGGAGTTTCGCCATGCTGTCCAGGCTGGTCTCAAACTCCTGGGCTCAAGTGATCCACTCGCCTTGGCCTCCCAAAGTGCTGGGATTACAGGTATGAGGCACTGCACCAGGCCAAAATTTTTTTAAAAATTAGAAAATATAACGAAGAGCAAAGAAGAAAACAGATATTACTTATATAGCCACCAGCAGTTTACTATGTATAAATGTCCAGAAGGAAAACTATATTCATATATGCATCTGGTTATATTATATATAGAGAGTCATGCATTCACAGCTCAAATTCAACTATGTTTAAAAATAAACATTTATATATAAGCTCTTTTTACTCTTGGAGAAATGTGGCCATAATAACAATTTTATACTCTATCCTAAGCATTAACACAGGTCCTTAAAAATTCTTTGTACGTATCATTTAATATGGCTACATTCTACTCTATCAAGTGGATCACCACTTATTAGTCATTTATTCTATTACCAGGCATGCAAGTTGTTTCCAGTTTTTCATTAACTCAAAAAAAAAAACCACACACACACACTTATGAGCGCGGTTGATGTAAGCCTTTATATACATTACTGATGGTGCCCTTAGCATGACTTACTGGGTTCAAGGTCATGAACATAACTTTTTTTCTTTTGAGACGGGGTCTCACTCTATCACCTATGCTGGAATGCAGTGGCACAGTCAATCACAGCTCACTGCAGCCTTGACCTCCCAGACTCAGGTGATCCTCCCACCTCAGCCTCCCAAGTAGCTGGGACTACAGGTGTGCACCACCACACCCAGCTCATTTTTGTGTTTTTAATAAAGACAGTGTTTTGCTGTGTTGCCCAGGCTAGTCTCGAATTCCTGGACTCAAGCATTCCACCTGCCTCAGCCTCCCAAAGTGCTAGGATTACAGGCATGAGTCACTGCACCCAGTCAGAATATAACCTTTTTACAGCTTTATTGAGGTATAATTTACATAACATAAAATTCACCTTTAGTAAATATACAATTCAATGATTTGTAATAAATTTGTATACTTTTACAACCATGTCCACAATCAGTTTTAGAATATTTTTATCAACCCAAAACATTTCATGCTATGCTCATTTGCAGTCAAATATAGTCCTACTTTAAACCCAGTCAACCACAAATCTACTTTCTTCCTCTATTGATTTGCCTTTTCTGGACATTTTGTATAAACAGAATCATACAACATGTATTCTGTTCTGTGTGGCTTCCTTCTCTTAGCATACTGTTTTTATGGTTCATTCATGTTGTGGCATGAATCAGTACTTTTTTCTTTTTATGCTGAGTACTATCTCATTGGATGCATTTATTACATTTTGCTTATTCATTCACCTGTCAGTGGAAATTTGGATTGTTTCCAGTTTTTGCCTATTAAGAACAAAGTTGCTGTGAATATTTGCATACAAGTCTTTGTGTGGACATATGTTTTCATTTCTCTGGGTTACATTCCTAGGCGTAGGTCATATAATAAGTTTATATTTAACTTTTTAAGAAACTGCCAAATTGTTTTCCAAAGTGGTTGCTCCATTTTATGTTCCCACCAGCAATGTATGAGAGTTCCACTTTCTTCACATCCTGTGGTACCTCTTCGTGGTTGAATTTGCATTTTCCCAGTGACTAATGGTGTTGAATGTTCTTTTGTGTGTTTTTTAGCCATTTGTGTATCTTTTTCAAAGAAATGTCTGTTCAAATGTTTTTCTCATTTTTAATTTGGTTGATTGTCTTAGTGTTGTAAGAGCTCTTTATATATTCTGGAAATAAGTCCTTTATCAGATATATGATTTGCAATTCTTTTCTCTTAGTCTGTGGCTTGTCTTTTTGGGGTTTTTTTTTGTTGTTGTTTGTTTTTGAGACAGTCTCCCTGTCGCCCAGGCTGGAGTGCACAGTGGCAGGATCTCAGCTCACTGCAACCTCCGCCTCCCAGGTTCACACGATTCTTGTGTCTCATCCTCCCAAGTAGCTGGGATTACAGGCATGCACCACCACGCACAGCTAATTTTTGTATTTTTAGCAGAGATGAGGTTTCACCATGTTGACCAGGCTGGTCTCAAACTCCTGGCCTCAAGCAATCCACCCGCCTCGACCTTCCAAAATAATGGAATTACAGGCATGAGCCACCATGCCTGGCCTTGTCTTTTCATATTTTTAATGGTATTTCTAGAAGAGCAAAAGATTTTCATTTTGATGAAGTCCAATTTACCTTGTTTTTCTTTTTAGATTGCCCTTTTTGGTGACTTGTCTAAGAAAGTTTTGCCTAACAAGGTCATAAACATTTTCTCCTATGTTTTCCTTTACAAGTTTTTAAAATATAATTTTAAAATAATTTTTCATTTTGAACATAATCCATAGTAACTTTAAAAACAAATAGAAAATATAAACAGGGCACAGTAGCTCACACCTGGAATCCTAGCACTTTGGAAGGCAGAGGTAGGTAGAGTTCAAGATCAACCTGGGCAACATAGTGAAACCCTGTCTGTACTAAAAATACAAAAATTAGCCAGGCATGGTGGTGGGCACCTGCAATCCCAGCTATGTGTGAGTGTGTGAGGCTGAGATGGGAGAATCACTTGAATCCGGGAGGCAGAGGTTGCAGTGAGCGGAGATGGTGCCACTGCACTCCAGCCTGGGCAACAGAGTGAGACTCCTTCTCCGCCTAAAAAAATAAAACTAGCCAGGTATCTTGGCGCATGCCTGTAGTCCCAGCTACTTGGGAGGCTAAGGTGGGAGGATTGCTTGAGCCTGGGAGATCAAGGCTGCAGTAAGCTGTGAGCATGTTATTGCACTCCAGCCTGAGTGACAGATTGAGACCCTGTCTCAAAAAAAAAAAAAAAAAAAAAAAAAAGAAAGAAAAAGAAAATGTTGATCAGCAAAAGGAAGAAGTTACAGATCACTCATAATCCCCCTGCCCCAAAATTCATGTTTTGTTACACGTCTTTATTGGTTACCTATTGCTGCATAACAAATTATTCCCAAAATGTAACAGCTTAAAATAACACATTTATTATCTCAAAACTTCTGTGGATTGGGAATCTGGGAGCACTCTTCTTGGTGCCTTTGGCTCAGGATCACTCACAAGGCTGCAGTCAAGGTGTCCCCTGGGGCAGCCATCGTCTCAAGGCTCCGCTGGAAGAGGGTGCATGTCCAAGCTTGCCCATGTGGCTGTGGGCAGGCCTCAAGTCTTCACTGGCTGTTGGCTGAAGGCATCAATTTCTTGCCATGTGGGTCTCCCCACAGGGCAACTCACAACATGGCAGCTGGCTTTCCTGAGAGCAAGCAAACAAGAGCAGGCAAGAAGGTGCCCAAACAAGCCACCCCCTTTTCGTAACTTATTCATAGAAGTGACATCCCTTTATCTTGTGCCCTGCTGAATGCTTAGAGGTGAGTCACCAGGTCCAGCTCACTCTCCAGGGAAGGGGATTGCACAAGTGCTGAATACCAGGAGGTGGGGGTCATTGGGGACCGTATTAGAAGGCTGCCACGATGTCCTTCTTGTTACTCATCTTTTGTTGTTCTTACGTATTGGGTGGTAAATCTTCACCTGTGGAACTTTTTCCACAGATGCAGGGGCCCCTTTCTAGATTCTAGATTCTACTGAATCAGGATCTCCTGAGAACTGCAGCTCTCTGTATGCTTATCTCTGAAAAGCTCCGCAGGTCATTCTAATGGGAGCCAAGTAAGAGTCACTCAAAAGTGAGTATTTCCCATATGGATTACAACTGCATATATGCTTAGAAGCATTTTTTTTTTGCTTTTTATCCCCTCAAATAGTGTTGAACACAAATGTGTTCCAGGTGCTTGGTTCTCAGTGTGGGGCCATCGTTTCCATTTCTCCTCAGGAAGCTGTGTTTTACGATCCCTTTGCAGGCAGAGCCCCACCAACCAGGCCTGGCGATCATGACATCCAATTCCAGGGTCTGCAGAGGAGCCCTTCTTTCCGAGTGAGCCACGAGGCTGCCTGCCCTGGTGTTTGGCTTCAGGCAGCTCTGACATCAATCTGTCATTCCAGAGGACACTTTTAGATGTAAGTCTGCTGGTGTGGGGACTTTATGAGAACAGGAATCCCTGGCTGTGAAATTGCTGGCATTTCATGATGTGAGAGAAGATTTACAAGCTCCATGCTGAGCCAGGCTCTTAACACAAGCCCAAGCGGTTACACAATCCAGCCTGCCAGGCAGGCAGAATGCGCAGGGAGCGGCAGGTGGGAGGA
This sequence comes from Gorilla gorilla gorilla, assembly GCF_029281585.2. Taxonomy (NCBI): domain Eukaryota; kingdom Metazoa; phylum Chordata; class Mammalia; order Primates; family Hominidae; genus Gorilla; species Gorilla gorilla. Next base: position 18,497,050 of record NC_073233.2, read on the forward strand.
AGGGGAAGCCGCCACTTTACCATGCTCAGAACGCCTGGCCCTATCCAAACGCCCACTGGGGGCTTAGTGCAAAGTTGCCTTAGCTGTATTCACTGCAGCACGGGTCACTCTGCAGATCTTAGTAAGCAAATGGGCAGTGGTATGTTGTGAGACTGTGGATTCAGAAAGGAAGGAATTTCAAAGGTCACTCTCTCCTGTCCTCTCCTGATGCTCCCCTCCCACCTTCCTAGCTAAAAGCTAACTCCTACTCCCCAATCCAAAGGAAACACAAGCATGCCCTCTCCCATAATCCTGTTCATTTCTTTTTTTTTTTTTGCATAACCCTATCTCTACTGTGTATGTATACATTTTAGTTTTTTCATGGCTTTTTTTTTGTGTGTATGTGTGTGTTGTTTATCTCTCCTGCTTGAATGTGAGCTTTCTAAAAGCAACAGCTTTGCCTGTCTTGTCAGTTTTACTTCTGGCATTCAAATCATTGCTAGACCTCAGTACATCCAGACGTTGCTAGACCTCAGGCGCTGGCCTGTAAGGTCCTGAGCGCCCTGCTTCCGGTATCCAAATATTCATTCATTCATTGAATGCACAGTTTTACCACTGTACCTGCTCAGGTCTCCTAAGCTTAGTGGTGGCCTCATCACACTGATTTTCACCTTGATAGGTTGATTCAATGAATGAATTAATGACTGTTGTGATTCTGCCAGGGGCAGAGAGCTCAGGACCTTATGGATCAGCCCAGCCTGGGTCTGATGGCTCTCACTCTTGGCCCCTCCTCATTTTTCCCTGCTGTCTCCCTGTGTGTACCCGCCTTCATTGTCTTCACTTGTAAGGCCACTCTGAACTAGCCTGCTCCTCTTGGAGCCCCCCAGAGATTCAAAAACAGCAGCTGCATGCTTTTCAAGATGAATGTCTGTGTTTCTTTTAGCTGTCTCTCGTGTGTCATTGTCATCCTACTCACCATCCTCGGGAGGGGTCTAGTGAGCCATTGTCCCTCAATAAGTTGGGTTAAGTCTTTGAGATTCTTAGTAAGTCTTGGCAGTTTGCAGATTTTGAGACACTTCCCACTCAACACTTAGCTCATTTCTTCATGCTCAGATTTTTCATGTAGAAAAACAGTCAGTGGGTTTAATTGAGGATTGGTGCTTTTAACCAATTCTCTCTCTGTTTCTTTGCCCAAATTTTCTAGTGGACAACGGCCAAAAGTAGGGGCCCCTGGATCTTCAGGGTCAAATGGCCCTATTGTTTCCCCCATACCAGAAGTATTTTATGGTCCCACCCTACAGAGAAGAGGGGGCCAGCCCCCTGTCTCTCACTGAAGGGCAGTCTCACTTGGGAGGGGTGGAGTATGTGGGGCCTTGGACCCCTAGGGTACTTTTCCAGAGTCTGAGATGAAGGGGTTGTGCTGTTTGAAAATGGACATATGGGCTGGGTGCAGTGGCTCACACCTGTAATCCCAGGACTTTGGGAGGCCGAGGCAGGTGGATCATGAGGTCAGGAGTTCGAGAGCAGCCTGGCCAAGATGGTGAAACCCTGTCTCTACTAAAAATACAAAAATTAGCCAGGTACGGTGGCGGGCACCTGTAATCCCAGCTACTCGGGAGGCTGAGGCAGGAGAATCTCGAACCTGGGAGGCGGAGGTTGCAGTGAGCCGAGATTGCGCCACTGCACTCTAGCCTGGGTGACAGAGCAAAACTCTATCTCAAAAAAAAAAAAGAAAGAAAAAGAAAATGGACATATGATATTCTTATTATTCTCACAATTTAATCTATAAATTCAATTTTGTGGCCTTGTGGGGAGAGATATCTAAGTGTGCAGGTTTATGAAGGTTGGGACACTGGCTGGGACTTGGCACCTGTCAGGTCTCCTATGCTTAGAGTGGCCTCACCACACTGACATCCAACTTGCATGTTGATTCTGACTTCCCCCTCTTCCAGCTGGGCACGGTGCTCCTTTTGGTCCAGGTGCAGAACCCAAGTGTACAACAGGATGATCCCTGCTCCGCCTCCTTGGAGGGGTGTTCCTCCCAGGAGGAAACCATGTGGAAGGGCTTGATAAACTAGCAGGTGGCCAGCAGGGAAGGGTAGGTGTTGCCTCAGGGCATCTGGTACCCATCAGCCACTGCTCTATCCTGGGTCCCAGGTAGTCTCCAATCTCTGAAGAGGGCCCTGAGCCCTGAACAGGCAGGTGTTTGTTTATCAGAGATTTCTGGATGATCTTGCAGGTGACAGGGAGGAGCAATGATTACATATGTCCCTTGCTTGACAATCGTTCCATTCATTCATCTGCCCATTCCCTTGCCCAGCCGACAGGTGCTCTGGGCCCATGCAGCCAGGCCCTGCGCCGCGTTCCTCTCTCCTCTTTCCCTCTTCTTGCTGCTCCACCTCCCTTCACAAAGGAATTTATGGAGACTTTCAAATAAAACATTCAGCCATAAAAAACTAAATGCCCAAGAACACTCAATTATGCAAAAATGCTGCTTAATTTTCATGAAAAAATTTTAAATAAGAAAGTACCCAAATGAGAGTTTTGTAGAAACATCCACATCAATTTCTGGCTGAATAAAATACCCCGAGTCATTTCTTATTGAAAGTCTACGCACTTCAGTATCATTTGGAAAAATAATCACGGCTTACATATTTCATAGTGGAGAGTTGAGAGGGCAGGGATTCGGGTGACAACTTTATTAAAGAAAAGGACAAAGTGGGTTTCGTTATCCATGGAATCCTGCTTGGGCTGCTGGGATTCAGATAAGTGTCAGTGTCACTTAGAAGGGTGACTTAGGATTATATACTGTCACAAAACAAGTAACAAAATTTAAAAGGCTGGTTGTTTGGGGGCCTTATGAAGACGTGTTATCTGTTGTCTTAATGATGAGAGAAGCCCCATTCTATGGATGTGGCTGGGCAATTATGTGGGGTGCCTGCTCTGATGGCCACTTCTACCACCATCAAACCCCTGGCATCTAGAACTCTGAGCATCACCATCCACTACTGCCCATCTGGTTCACAAATGGCAGGGCCCACAACACAGAGGTAAAGTCAACATTTTATTTGGAGATGTTTACTGCTGCTACTAATTGAAACCCACCGTCAGAGCATCAGACCTATAATGGACATTCTTGGGGACCATAGCCCACCCACTTATCAGCCCTCACCAGTTTTTGGATCCCAGTTTAGGTGCAAATCTCTTTGTGCCTCAGTCTCCCCACTTCTAACATGGGTAATTGCACAAGGATTAGCTCTAGGAATCTTATAGCAGCTGCTGTTGTGTAAACAATAAGAGGTTCAGAGTGTTCTGAGGAGCCTCCTGATGTTCCAGAAGGTCTGTGTCATTGAGTCTATGAAATTTGAGGACCAAAGGGCCTCCGAAGATGGGAACACATTGTCCCCTGCCACGCTGGTGTGCACGCTGTGTACCCTGGCTCTGCGGCTCCCTCAGACATCTCACTCACCCCCAGCCAAGGTTGGTTGTTCTAAACCCCCCACCTTCAGAACATTTATAGCTTTAATTGTGACATGAGGGCCACAGTGCCTCCCCACTCTGGCCTATTTCTGTCAGAGCCAAGTTAAGAGGGGGTGACCTGACACTCGTGGCATGTGCAGCCTGAAAGGAGCAGCTGGAGCTGTCTGAGCACATGGGCGTTGGCTCCGGGCAGTGCAGGCTCGAATCCCAGCTCCGCCATGAACGGCCATGTGCTCTTGGGACTGACTTCTCTAATCTTGCTGAGGCTCAATTCTCCATCTCTAAATCAGGGGTTAAAAGCACCTACCATACACACAGTGTTGCTGTTCAAAGTGAAATATGCGCAATGGGCATAGTGTGCTGCTTGGCACAAAATAGGTGCTTGGTTAATGGGAGTGGCCTTCCTCCCCACCAGCTTCCTTCCTAGTGCAGCAGACACTCGGCAGGTGTGAGCTGCCCAGGCCAGTCTGGGAGAAGTGGTTTTTCCTGCAGTCCTGGGCTCCACAGTGGGGCCAGTTCTCAGACTTGCCTTGCTTGGCCATTGGCAGGGCTTCCAGAACCTTCTACTGTTTCTGGCAGCAGAGGGAACAGGGGCTCCTCAGAACTCGCCTTCCACCCAGTCCCTGTACCAATGCTGATCCCTGCCTTGAAGTGACTGCTCTGGGGTCCCAGGCTCTCCCCAGCCTCTCTTTCCACGTCTGTATGTACCAGCCCTGGGGGGCCCAGACTCTGATGAACAACTGTAGGAATCTCAGCTCTTAACTCTAGCCAGACACATGATCATCTAGTTGTAAGGCCCTTTGGTCATTTGCTTATGAGGACCGTTTTGGAGAATATATGACATTTCCAAGAACACAGGGAATGTTTCTGCCCACCCCTCCCCAAGCACCCCCCACCCTACCTCTTTCTCTCCCTCTCTCTTGCATCTTGGCCCACATAATCCCTAACTCCAGGTGCTTGACCACTGGGCTCATATCTTGTTGTTCTTGCTTGCCTGGTTTGGTTTCATTTTTCCTGCAGGTTTTTGGGTAAATCATCTTTGATCCTTTTGAAAGTAAACAATGAGTAAATAAATCTGAGTGGAAGCTCTCTCAAACATTAACTCCTGTTGCACAGTTAGCTAGTTTCTGTGTTGACCTCAGAATCGAGGTTTTCTAACAATCTGTTTATTGAAGAGTTTCTGGAGCTTACAAGTTAAAACATACTTGTTACCATGTGCAGTTACTAATTTATGTTCATCAGAACTCCTTCAATACTGTGTAAGCAGTCAATACAAAACACAGAGATAAATCAGGTGCAGAGGGCGGACTACAGCTGAGTAGCAGAATCATTTTGTTGTTGGTCAAGGAAACTTCTTGTTCACATAGAGTTTATGTCATAGACCAACTTATTATGAAAATAAGCAAATGCTATATTTACTTACAAAATTTAGTACCATATAACTTTTATGAAGTATGTTTATGCAAATTTTTTTTTTTTTTTTTTTTTTTTAGAAACAGTCTTGCTCTGTTGCCAGGCTGGAGTACAGTGGCACGATCTTGGCTCACTGCAATCTCCACCTCCCGGGTTCAAGCGATTCTCCTGCCTCAGACTCCTGAATAGCTGGGACTACAGGCATGTGCCACCACATCCGGCTAATTTTTTGTATTTTTTTTAGTAGAGATGCGGTTTCACCATGTTGGCCAGGATGGTCTCAATCTCCTGACCTCATGATCCACCCGCCTTGGCCTCCCAAAGTGCCGGGATTGCAGGCATGAGCCACTGTGCCCGGCCTGCAAATTCTTTTAAAGTACACTTTTATAGTTGTATCATGCCAGTGTAGACTAACCTCTGTAACAACCAACCTTCAAATGTCAATGTCTTAATATCTTACTTTCATATCAAAATACGAAGTGAGTCAGCAGGGAGACTGTTCCAGTGTCATTCAGGGACCCTGACTTCTTCCATCCTGTGGTTCTACCTTACCCTGGGTACTCTTCACTCAACTTATGGATGGGCAAAGGGAAGCGTTCATCTGAGGTGGTCGTGTGAGTCTGTGTGAGCCTGCAAGCACTGCCCATCTCTTACACCCACACCCCATTGGCCAGAACTCTGTTCTCTGATAAACAGTGGCATCGTTGTTGTGCTTGACCACAAGAAAAGGAACTGTGTGTCCAGAAAAGAGAGAAGATGCATGTAGCTGAGGAGTGGCAGTTTCGGCTGTAAATATATAACCTCACCCAAGAGGGTGCTTCATCTAAAAACTTGCAGTAGGCAGAATGATGGTGTCCCCAGTGACGTCCACGTCCTGATCCCAGAATCTGTGACTATGTCACCTTACATGCACAAGGACCTTGCAGATGGGATTAAGCTGAGAATCCTGAGATGGGGATGTTTTCCTGGATAATCTGGGCAGGCCCAGTGTCATCACAAAGGTCCTTAGAAGTGGAAGAGGGAGGCAGGAGAGTCAGAGAGAGGTTTGAAGATGCCGTACTGAAGGCTTTGAAGGTGGAGGAAAGGGCAAGGAACCCAGGCAGCCTCTGGAAGCAGGAAAAGGTGAAGGAATGAATCCCAGGAGGACGCAGCCCTGCCAGAACCTTAATGTCAGCACAGTGAGACCCATTTTGGACCTCTGATCTTTAAGACTATGAGACAATAAATCTGCATTGTTGTAAGCCTCCAAGTTTGTGGCAATTTGTTACAGCAGCCATAGGAAATGGATACGGAGCTCTCTCAATGTTGTATCCCTACCATGTGCCTGACCCATTGGAGGTTCACCCAGTAGGCACATTTTTTTCATGTGGGCTTCAGTGGGGGAGCAAAGGGCACCTGTGAAGCAGGAACTGAAATGATGGGGGAAGGGGGGACCATGTCCTAAAGGTTAGGAGAGTGTTTTCACGAAGCCAAGGTAAGAGAGGGTGACTGAAATTGCAAAAAGGAGATGCCATGGAAGGCGATGTCCTGGAAGCCACAGAGTAAGAAGCACACCTGTTCCTTTCCTCCTGCCTCTTTGGGCCAGCATGTGGGGAATGGAGTGGTGTCTGATGATGACGAGGTGGCATCTGGGTAGCCATGTTTCTCTTCTGGTGAGGGAGGAGTGTGGGAGCAGAAGGATCACAGAGGAGACAGGGAGAAAACAGGAGAATGGTTAGGAGCTCAGACTCAGGAGTTAAACTGCTAGGGTTTGAAGCATCTTCACTCCCCTTCCTGTTACCTAGCAATGTAAACATAGGTATTCTATCTTCTGGCTGTGTAACAAGCCACCCCAAAACCCAGTAGAGTAAACATCCATTTTGTTATGCTTAGTCTGTGGGTCAGACAGGGCACAGTGGGGACAGGATTTCTCTGATCTATGACATCTGGGCCTCAAAGGGGAAGGTTCAATGTCTGGGGATGACTCAACAGCTGGGGACTAGAATCACCTGGATTTCCACCTAGACTGGAACACCTGCATGTGAGCTCTCTGTGTGTGCTAGGATTTCTCATAGCATGGCAACTTTGGGTCACCCGACTTCTTTCTTTGAAGTCCAGGCTTCAAAGGTAAGTGCCAGGCTGGGCTTGGTGGCTCATGGCTGTAATCCCAGAAATCTGTGAGGCTGGGGAGGGAGGATTGCTTGAGGTCGGGAGTTTGAGACCAGCCTGGACAACATAGCAAGACCCTGTCTCCATTAAAAAAAAAAAAAAAAGGCGAGTGCCCCAGCTCATAAGATGGAACTTGTAGTATCTCTTATGACTAAGCCTCAGAAGTCATGGTAGGTCACTTCTGCTTCATTGTATCGGTTTACAGTCAAAGCCCACCCAGATTCAAGAAGGGCATCAGACTCTGCCTCTTAATAGGGCCCTGGCAAGGTCCAAGCAGAGCATATCAGTTGGCAGATATTGTTGCAGCTGCCTTTGGAGAATACAGTCTGCCACATTTGGCAATTTCTTTACCTCCTCTGAGATTTGGTTTCTTCATCAGGAAGATGGTGGTGACACTGTGACATTCTCATCTGGATTAAGCATGGAAAGCCTTTGGCAGTGCCTGGTATGTGATAGTCATAAGTGTCCTGAGACAGCAGAGCTCATGTGCATTCTTTCTCGTGGCTGCATCCACAGTGCCTCCTACAGTGCCTGGCATGTGAATGAACTTGAAAGGGCTGTGTCAGATTGTCAGTGTATCCAGTAGTTATTGCTGTGTAACAAACCACCCCAAAACTTTGTGGCTTAAGACAACAGCCATTTTATTTGCTGTGGGTTTTGTGATTTCAGCTGGGCTCAGCTCTCCTGGGATCGTTCATGCTGTTGCAGTTCCTGGCAGTGTGGCTAAGGCTAGGTCTTCCAAGGTGGCTTTACTCATGCATCTAGCAGTTAGTGCTGGCTGTCAGCTGGAACACCTTGGTTGGCGTCCACATGGCCTGTTCAGCAGGCTAGCTCAGGCCTATTCGCATCCTGGCCTCAGGGCTCCCACTGTAGCCAGGAGAGCAAGCCCTGGTAAGTGGGTGCTTCATAAGCCTCTATCTGTGTCTCATTTGCTCATTTCCTATTGTCCACAGCAAGTCACGTGGATTCAAGCCTGGGTTCAAGGGATGAAGAAATAAACTCCACTGCTTGGTAGGAGAAACAGTAAAGTCATATCGCAAAGTGCACAGAGATGGGAGAAATCATTACAGTGATCTTTGCAAAGTTTCCCACAATCAATAACTGAAATAACTGAAAGGCAGGCTAGAGGTTGGGAAGGGGTGGAGGCTCAGTTAGCCTGAGATGGAGGTGGCAGGGAGAACCGCTGAGCACATGCAGTTGATCCATGGACACGTGTCAGGAGGCTTCACTCCAACTTCTGGGTTACACCACAGGGAAATGGATTGTTTCACATAACAGGGAGTGCAGAGGCAGGACAAGCAGCTCAGCTGAAATGGCCACTCAGCAAGGTCCTCTGCCACCAGGTTCTTTCCATCCACTCTCTGTCCTTTTTGGCAAGGACTTTGTCCCTTAGGCTCTCGTAAGATGACTGCAGCAACTACTGGAGTCACATCTAGGCACAGGTGGGGAAAGATCAGAAACCTTTCTCCAAATCCAGCCCAGCAGTCTTCCTCTTATGGTTCCTTGGCAAGGACTGGGCCAACAGGATGGGACTACCATGGTTGGCTACGTGGTTTCCCAGGGCTGTGTAACAAAGTACCATGCGCTGGGTGGCTTGAAGAAACAGAATTGTATTTTCTCACACTTCTGGAGGCTGGAAGTCCAAACTTGAGGTGTCAGCAGGGCCATTCCTCCTCTAAAGGCTGCAGGGGAATCCTCCCTTGCCTCTTCCTAGCTTCTGGTGGTTTGCTGGCAAGTCTTGGCCTTTGTGGCTCGTTTATGAATGATTCCAATCCTCTGTCTTCACATGGCCTTCCCTCTGTGTCTTCACATCAGGTTCCCTGTAGGCATGTCTGTGTCCAAATTTCTCCTTTTCATAAGAATACCAGTCAGATTAAGTCCCACCCAAATAACCTCATTTCAACTTGATCTTCTCTGTAAATACCCTATTTCCAAATAAGGTTACATTCTGAAGCACTGGAGGTTAGGATGCTGACATATCTTTTTTAAGGAACACAATTCAACCCATTATCCTGGCTAAGAAGATGAATCATCCGAGGTGGAATAGATGTTGGGAGCGAACCACGGTGACCCCTACAGCCACCGAATGAATCAATGAGTAAGTGAATGAGTGAACGTGGTACACAGGGCTTCACACAGAGTCAAGCGATAGCTTGCTGGTGAGCCTTAGAGTATAATTTTAGCCTTGGAACTCACTGAGGATATTTGGGCACTTGTGCCTTCTGCTTACGACAGATTGTTGATCACAGTTATGATTTATCTCCGGCTGCGTCTTTGGGCAGGAACGCAACCCCTCGAGGAGAACAAATCCTGCTCCTCTGGGGAATTTCAATGAACCACATTATGACATGGTTTCAAGGAATGTATCGTGGTGGAAAAGTCCAGCCTGCTTATACAGACACTCAGCAAGTAACTACCAAGCACCCCCTCATACACACAAACCATCATCACCAGGGCAACCGCAGGACAGCAGACGGCTATCTAGCAACACAACCTCCCCCTCCAGCACCTTCCATTACCCTAAGGCAGCTCCGTGGGTGGAACAATTCGATTTCACTCGGGGAAGGAGAGGGCACCCATGGAGACCCTACTGTCAAAGCTTACTGAGGTTGCCTTGTTTTAGAATCTGCTTAGGTCTACACTGTCTCAAAATGTACTATGCACTTCTTAAGAAGCGAAACTTAAAATGTGCACCCACCATTGCAAGTTCTGAGTAAATACATAATGCCAGATTAGGGACTGCCACATTTCTGAGTAGGCACTGTGTTCTTTTGAGGAGGAGGGAACTGGGTGGAGTTGGGGCTTCAGAGTGCCCCTGGGAATGTCTAGAGTTAAAAGTAAAAACCTCCTTATCTTAGACTCTTAGAGATTCATCATAGCATATCCTTTAAATTTTGCAGTTCTATCCACAGAGAGCTAGCAGTCACTCAGTTTTTATTGGAATTGTTTTTTCTTTCAAGAACAGGTGTTTTGACTGATGGACAGGGGAGAGAAGTGGGGCAGAGAAATCCTTCTGCAGCCTGGGAACCTTGAGGAGGGCGGACCTACACTAACATGGGTACTCAGGAGCTGCTGAGTGGTAGAGAAAAAGGCACAGAAGTGGAAGGAGAAGGACAGTAGAAACCGCTATGATTCCGCCCAGCACAGGGACATGGGAAGCCATCAGTCTTCCCACCTATAGCAACCTTTGCTGGCTGGAAGAGTGATTTCTTTGTCCAATAGCAGTGCCTTCTCTTAGAGACTCCCTCTGCTAGTTAATGGTGCCACCATCCAGCCTCCCTCCTCCTTTGTCTCTGTTCTACCTCGAATCCTTCTCTTCCTCCCCATTTCCATGATGATGCTTAATTCAGATCCTGAATTCCTTCCTGTCCTCCTCCCTCTGCCTCTTTCATTCTCCACTCTGCCCAGATGGTCTTGCTGAACAGCTCATCCGATCACACCACTCATGCAGGACATCTTTCATTTGCTCCTCTGATCCACTCTCTGCCCTTCTCTATCCTGCTTTTTGCCCTGGGAGGCTGACCCATATGGGCCATGACAATGGCCTCCCTTGGCCCTGGCTTCTGTTCGGTTTGGCCAGTGTTAGGGAACCTGCAGGGGGTCAGATGGTGGGGAGAGTGAGGTTGGGGTGTTTATGCCCTAGCTTCCTCACTGCAACCAAAGGCCACAGCTTCTTCCAAAGTGACCTTCACATGACTTCAGCAACTGCTCCTTCCGAATCTCTTCCTGCTCGGTAGCCCTGACATCACTTGCTCTGCATAGAGCATTACACCTAGTAGTGGTACTACACACTGCCCAAACCTTAGTAAATAGTCTCTTCATAAGACTCCTCAAATTACCCTCATCTGAATGTGTCATCTCTTTCTGCTGGGTCCCTGAGTGATTCAGCTCTCCTATTCAAAACCCTCAATGGTTCCCACAGGCCTTTAAAATAAAGTCCCAAGCTGGGCACTGTGGCTCACACCTGTAATTCCAACACTTTGGGAGACAGAGGCGGGCAGATCATCTGAGGCCAGGAGTTCGAGACCAGGCTGGCCAACATGGCAAAACCCCATCTCTACTAAAAATATAAAAAAATTAGCCAGGCATGGTGGTAGGTGCCTGTAATCCCAGCTACTTGGGAGGCTGAAGCAGAAGAGTCACATGAACCTGGGAGAGGAGGAAGCTGCAGTGAGCCAAGATTGTGCCATTGCACCCCAGCCTGGGCAGCAAGAGCAAAACTCCGTCTCAAAAATAAATAAATTAATTAATTAAATAAAGTCAAGTCCCCATTGATGATTTTGAGATTGAAAGCCCTGCATCATCCAGCCCCAAGTTACCTTTCCAGCTTCATGCTTGCCACTGGCCCTCACTTACTCCAGAATCTAATCATAGTGGGTGATTTGCATTTCCTCTCAGACATTTGCACCTCTGCACACACTGTGCCTTACTTCTGAGCTGCCTTTCTCCCCTTATTGGCCTCAGGAAAACATGGTTATCTTTTTTTTTAAATTTTTATTTTTATTTTAAGTTCTGGGGTACATGTACAGGACTTGCAGGTTTGTTAAATAGGTAAACGTGTGCCATGGTGGTTGGCTGCACCTATCAACCCCTCACCTAGGTATTAAGCCCAGCATGCATTAGCTATTTTTCATAATGTTCTCCCTCCCCCATCCCACTCCCCAAAATGTCCCGGTGTGTTTGTTCCCTTCCCTGTGTTCTCGTGTTCTCGTTGTTCAACTCCCACTTATGAGTGAGAACACGCGGTGTTTGGTTTTCTGTCCCTGTGTTAGTTTGCTGAGAATAATGACTTCCAACTCCATCCATGTCCCTGCAAATGACATGATCTCATTCCTTTTAATGGCTGCATAGTATTCTATGGTATATATGTATCACATTTTCTTTATCCAGTCTATCATTGATGGGCATTCGGATTGATTCTATGTCTTTGCTATTGGGAATAGTGCTGCAGTGAACATACGTGTACACGTATCTTTGTAACAGAATGACTTACATTCCTTTGGGTATATACCCAGTAAAGGGATTGCTGGGTCAAATGGTATTTCTGGTTCTAGATCTTTGAGGACTCACCACACCATCTTCCACAATGTTTGAACTAATTTACATTCCCACCAACAGTGTAAAAGCATTCCTATTTCTCCACAGCCTCGACAGTATCTGTTGTTTCTTGACTTTTTAATAACTGCCATTCTGACTGACATGAGATGGTATTTCAACGAGATTTTGGTTTGCATTTCTCTAATGATCAGTGATGTTGCGCTTTTTTTTTTTTTAATGTTTGTTGACCGCATGAATGTCTTCTTTTGCGAAGTGTCTGTTCATGTCGATACCATTCAGGACATAGGCATGGGCAAAAATTTCATGACCAAATTGCGAAAAGCAATTGCAACAAAAGCAAAAATTGACAAATGGGATCTAATTAAACTAAAGAGCTTCTGAAAGCAAAAGAAACTACCATCAAGGTGAAAAGGCAGCCTACAGAATGGGAGAAATATTTTGCAATCTATCCATCTGAAAAAGGTCTAATATCCAGAATCTACAAGGAAATTAAACAAATTTACAAGAAAAAAATAATCCCATTAAAAAGTAGGCAAACGACATGAACGCGTCTATCTTTTAAGGCTCACATAAAAGTGTTAAACGTCTAGGGCAGTTCCTGGTAATTGGCAAATTCTCAGTCACTACATACGTGATGAATAAGTAAATAAAGAAATAAATAAATAAAAATTATTCAGCGCCTTGTCCTTTTCTTCAGGTCCCGTGTCATGTATGCCTGGTATCATGTAAAGGCATGTTTATGGATACAGGACTTTATCCTGAATGAAAGTGATTTTGTACTAAGGTAAACCCCAGGCACTATACGGTCTTCTGCCCTAAGTTTTGGGGGTGAATGGCAAAGGGGAAATGAGGCTTCTAAGCACAAACCAGCACAAAGTTATATAACCTTGATCAAAGCTTGGGAGGGAAAAACGTCATCATCCCCATCAGGCTGTCTCCGATGATTCCTGGATGAATCACTGTTGGAAAAAATAAGAGTAAATGTTCTCAAGCAGCAGACATGTAATCAGTGGGAAAATTCTTCCCTTTAGGGCTTTCTCATTCAGTAAATATTCCTTTGCTGTGAGTTTCCCCAAGAGGCGGTGCCATGGTGAGTTGCGGGGGGCAGCGGGAGGCAGCCCAAGTCCATTAGCAAGATTGCACTTGGAGCCAGGGCAGGGAGGCATGCTTGGGAGGGGGTCAGAGGGCCTGGAATGTTTTGGGTCTGTCCCCATTCAGGTGGGACCTCTAACAGAGCAATTCTCCAATCCTCCTTTGCTCTGGGTCTGGTGGCTAAAGAAATAATCTTCTAGAAAGTAAGAAACTCTGATTAGTGGGTCCCTGTGGAAAGGGAGGCTAAGGAAGAGGATTTAGCTTTTTCTCATTTTACACCTTTCTCTGTAAATAACATGCATGAGATCTTTTTTTTTTTTTTTTTTCTTTTAATGCCAAGGAGTTTGTCTCATCAGTGGGACTTTGGGCCACTTAGTTTTTACTTTTTTTTTCTTTCTTTTTTTTTTTATTATACTTTAAGTTCTAGGGTACATGTGCACAACGTGCAGGTTAGTTACATATGTATACATGTGCCATGTTGGTGTGCTGCACCCATTAACTCGTCATTTAACATTAGGTATATCTCCTAATGCTATCCCTCCCCCCTCCTCCCACCCTACAACAGGCCCGGGTGTGTGATGTTCCCCTTCCTGTGTCCATGTGTTCTCATTGTTCAATTCCCACCTATGAGTGAGAACATGCAGTGTTTGGTTTTTTGTCCTTGCGATAGTTTGCTGAGAATGATGGTTTCCGGCTTCATCCATGTCCCTGCAAAGGACATGAACTCATCATTTTTTATGGCTACATAGTATTCCATGGTGTATATTGCCACATTTTCTTAATCCAGTCTATCATTGTTGGATATTTGGGTTGGTTCCAAGTCTTTGCTATTGTGAATAGTTCCACAATAAACATACGTGTGCATGTGTCTTTATAGCAGCATGATTTATAATCCTTTGGGTATATACCCAGTAATGGGATGGCTGGGTCAAATGGTATTTCTAGTTCTAGATCCCTGAGGAATTGCCACACTGACTTCCACGATGGTTGAACTAGTTTACCGTCCCACCAACAGTATAAAAGTGTTACTATTTCTCCACATCCTCGCCAGCACCTGTTGTTTCCTGTCTTTTTAATGATTGCCATTCTAACTGGTGTGAGATGGTATCTCATTGTGGTTTTGATTTCCATTTCTCTGATGGCCAGTGATGATGAACATTTTTTCATGTGTCTTTTGGCTGCATAAATGTCTTCTTTTGAGAAGTGTCTGTTCATATCCTTTGCCCACTTTTTGATGGGGTTGTTTGTTTTTTTCTTATAAATTTGTTTGAGTTCATTGTAGATTCTGGATATTAGCCCTTTGTCAGATGAGTAGATTGCAAACATATTCTCCCATTCTGTAGGTTGCCTGTTCACTCTGATGGTAGTTTCTTTTGCTGTGCAGAAGCTCTTGAGTTTAATTAGATCCCATTTGTCAATTTTGGCTTTGTTGCCATTGTTTTTGGTGTTTTAGACATGAAGTCCTTACCCATGCCTATGTCCTGAATGGTATTGCCTAGATTTTCTTCTAGGGTTTTTATGGTTTTAGGTCTAACATTAAAGTCTTTAATCCATCTTGAATTAATTTTTGTATAAGGTGTAAGGAAGGGATCCAGTTTCAGCTTTCTACATATGGCTAGCCAGTTTTCCCAGCACTATTTATTAAATAGGGAATCCTTTCCCCATTGCCTGTTTTTCTCAGGTTTGTCAAAGATCAGATAGTTGTAGATATGCAGCATTACTTCTGAGGGCTCTGTTCTGTTCCATTGGTCTATATCTCTGTTTTGGTACCAGTACCATGCTGTTTTCGTTACTGTAGCCTTGTAGTATAGTTTGAAGTCAGGTAGTGTGATACCTCCAGCTTTGTTCTTTTGGCTTAGGATTGACTTGGCAATGCGGGCTGTTTTTTGGTTCCATATGAACTTTAAAGTAGTTTTTTCCAATTCTGTGGAGAAAGTCATTGGTAGCTTGATGAGGATGGCATTGAATCTGTAAATTACCTTGGGCAGTATGGCCATTTTCACGATATTCATTCTTCCTACCCATGAGCATGGAATGTTCTTCCATTTGTTTGTATCCTCTTTTATTTCATTGAGCAGTGGTTTGTAGTTCTCCTTGAGGAGGTCCTTCACGTCCCTTGTAAGTTGGATTCCTAGGTATTTTATTCTCTTTGAAGCAATTGTGAATGGGAGTTCACTCATGATTTGGCTCTCTGTTTGTCTGTTATTGGTGTATAAGAATGCTTGTGATTTTTGCACATTGATTTTGTATCCTGAGACTCTGCTGAATTTGCCTATCAGCTTCAGGAAATTTTGGGCTGAGACAATGGGGTTTTCTAGATATACAATCATGTCATCTGCAAACAGGGACAATTTGACTTCCTCTTTTCCTAATTGAATACCCTTCATTTCCTTCTCCTGCCTGATTGCCCTGGCCAGAACTTCCAACACTATGTTGAATAGGAGTGGTGAGAGAGGGCATCCCTGTCTTGTGCCAGTTCTCAAAGGGAGTGCTTCCAGTTTTTGTCCATTCAGTATGGTATTGGCTGTGGGTTTGTCATAGATAGCTCTTATTATTTTGAGATACGTCCCATCAATACCTAATTTATTGAGAGTTTTTAGCATGAAGTGTTGTTGAATTTTGTCAAAGGCCTTTTCTGCATCTATTGAGATAATCATATGGTTTTGTCGTTGGTTCTGTTTATATGCTGGATTACGTTTATTGATTTTCGTATGTTGAACCAGCCTTGCATCCCAGGGATGAAGCCCACTTGATCATGGTGGATAAGCTTTTTAAATTAAAAAACAAACCTAATACATGCTATTAAAAATCAGTGCAGCTACTGTACTTCTAGGATTTTCCAAGACAGCCCTGAGTTCAAATATGCTGTCCGTTTGGTCTCATACACTAAAGAAATGTCCCAGAAGTTTTAACAGGATTTAGAAATGAAACTTCCTCCCCAACTTGGAAGTACTGCCAAATCTTAGATCAGACCTCAGGTTCCAATTTCTAGTATAGAAAATGTATTCAAAATTTTTCTTTAATAAGAACATTCCTTTTTTTTTTCCTCTCTGGGAGTCCTCTCCAAATGCTCAGAATAATAATAGATTAACATTTTTAGGAATCTGAGGATGTGAACATGCCTTTATAGAGTTGTGTGTGTCTGCCAACCCCTAAGCTTAGAAGAGTGGTTCCCCAGGTACTAGGACCACCAGGGGGCACCCACTGTGTCCAGAGATGCAGGGGCACTTTCTGAGTTGTCCCCAGTTATAGATCCTGCCGATGACAGGACTGCTGCTGTCCATTCCTGTTCCAAGGTCTCATCTTTTCTGTGCATCTTCATCTTACCTTTTCTTGGTGATTGCTGACTCTCCTACAGCAGAGACAAGATATTCCAAGAACCCGAGTCTGATGACATCGTTTGAGATTCTAGATCAAGCTTCTCTTAAAGGCAGGCCTATCATTATATTTTGTTACAAGCCCATAGATTCTCCTTTTTTGTTAAACTATTTATGTGAGTTTTTGGTCTTAATTGTAAGATTTGTAAGCCCCCATCCTGAGTCATCTCCTCTGACTTCCTGTCTGATGACTGGGGTCCCACTACCCTTGGACTAACCTTCACATGACAACTGCCCACCATGTCCTTAACCAGATGAGTCTGGAAACCACAATGAACTGAACCTGAGGTCGGGAAGTAGTGTGCTTCGCTATGGAGGGCTGCAATAGCAGAGTCTGGAACAATGAGGCAGGGACCGGCAGTGAGAAGAGAGAGAAACAAAGGTGCCTACAGATTAATTTCTCTGGAGAAGTTTTTCCACCTGAAGCATCTCTGCAGGTCCAGCAATTCTGGACCTGTTGTCTCCTTCCCCAAGTATCTGTTGCAGTTGTCTAAAAAGGAGAGCAAAGGCACTACAACTTGGAAAACAATGTGTTGTTATCTGGTAAAGGTGAAGAAACACATACCCTATGACCTAGCAATTCCACTCTTAGATATAAACCCTGGGGAAATATGTGCACATTTACTTCAGGATATACATACCAAGAATACTTATTGCAGCATCACTCATAGTACTTAAAACCTGGAAACAACCCAAATGTTCATCAGTAGTAGTATGGATAAATAAATATGGCATATTTAGCCAGTGGAATACTATACAGCCATGAAAATTAATTCACTATAGCTACCACAACAACATGGATGAATCTCATAGACACAATTGAGCAAAAAAAGCCAGATATGGAGAAACCCCATAAACTCCATAATGTGATTCTATTCATGTAAATCTCAAAGTAGGTAAAAATGAAACTATTTTCTTTAGGGATGCAAACTCAGGTGGTAAAACTAAACGGAAAGGAAGGAGACACCACAAATTCTAGGGAAGAGGGGATGAGTATGATCAGATAGGGCCACGCAAGGGGTTTGGGGTGCTGTCAATGATTCACATCTTTTTTTTTTTTTGAGACGGAGTCTCACTCTGTCACCCAGGCTGGAGTGCAATGGCGCAATCTCAGCTCACTGCAACCTCCACCTCCTGGGTTCAAGCGATTCTCCTGTCTCAGCCTCCTGAGTACCGGGGATTACAGGCATGTGCCACGACACCTGGCTAATTTTTTTGTATTTTTAGTAGGGACGGGGTTTCACCCTGTTGGCCAGGCTGGTCTTGAACTCCTGACCTCAGGTGATTCGCCCACCTCAGCCTCCCAAGGTGCTGGGATTACAGGCGTGAGCCACCATGCCCAGCCAATGATTTATGTCTTGACATGAGTAGTGAGGACACGGGTGTTTGCTTTATAGTTATTTATTAGAATGTATAATTTTCTATGCACTTTTCTGCATGTGCATTCATTTTCATAATCTAAAAAGTAGAAGTGGGAGACAGCCTTGTTTTAAGAGGAGGTTGGATGACAGTGTCACCCTCCACTTTCTTTCCACTTCCAAATTTACCACTGTGGTCCCAGAAGAGAAGTCCCTGCTTGGTGCTTATGTCCCCACCCTTCTCCTGGATCCCCCATCCCCTGGGGATCAGTCCGGAGACCTCCAGCACTGTCAGAAGCAAACTCATCCTTGACTGCGCCTGACTCAGCCATCCCTGATGGCATCTTCTGGGCTCTTGTGCTCCCAAGGATGTAATTGAGTGTGCTATGTGGGGAGACAGTCTCATGATTTCCTTGGATGGAAACCAAGTGGAAATAAAAATAGTTGTGCCAGATTGTCGGTGTGCATCACAGCTCAGGAGTGGCCCTGGGATGCCTGGGCCTGGGCTGGAACCTGGCATCCATGTTGTATGCCTGATTTCCTCCACCTCCTCCGCTCAGGGTGCTGGTGTGTATGCCAGCTCTCTGAGTGAGACAGGAAGATTGCGTTTAGCTCAGGCACCTTATCAAGACTATTTCGGAGGGTTCAGAGGGCTTGTTTCTGAAGCACCCAGCAGGCAGCCTGGCATAAAGCAGGTGCTCAGTGACCAGTGGGTATCAGTTGGTCCCTTGCTGCTTTGAGTTGGGCAACACTGAGGTTGGAACTACAGAGGTCATTGCCCCTTAAGAAGAGCCTAGAGCAAGTTATCTCTGAGGCCCTCGGAAGCTTTGTTCAAGGGACGTTAAGTCCCTTTGTTTGGGGCTGGGGAGTACTGAGACTACAGTTTGGGAAAATGTTGGTCTCTGAGATGTAGGCTGCCTGATGACTAGCTGTGCAAACAGAACCTCAGACTTCCCTCTGAATTTCTTTCCTTTGACCCTTCAGGGTCAGCAAGCTCAGGGTCAGAAACCCTGCACTCAACTCCTTTGCTAGGGATTTGTGGAGGCTGATCAAAGCCCTCAAGGTGGCCAGGGCTGCTGGGCAATGTTGGCATCCTGCTGATACAAAAACTCAGCTTGGATCTCCAGCACCCTCTCCTCAGATAAAGCTGGTAATTTCCTGGAGCAACCACACTTGGAGAGAACCAAGCTTGCAGGGAGCTCAGAGCAGCCTAGGCAGGTCACAGTGGACAGGAGGGATGTGGGACTGGCAGGAGGAAGTCAGGAAGGAGCCTTGATCACTGACTGCAAATAAAAGCTTCATGTGGTGCAATGAAATCACCCTATATGGCTTGAGAGGAAATTCTCTACAAGGAGCTGCATGCAAATAGGTCATCAAGTAATGGCAAAAATATGCAGCCAAATGGAGGTGCCCCTGCAGTTTCTGTGTCTCCAAGGACTAGATAAACTCCAGGAAGGACTCAGGGCTTGATGCCACAAAGGATGGGGAATAAGAGATGCTCCCTCTGCCCCCATGAGCCCCCTTAGCCAGCCTCCTGCCTCCTGCTTCCCATCTCTCCAAGGGGATCCGCCCTGAGTCTGACCAGCATCCCCGTGTTCCCTGTGGCCGGGATCAGGCAGGGACACAGAGATTGCTTGAGACACTTTCTGGTGACTAATGCAGTATACTTGAACAGGAAACAGACTGGAAAGGACTTAGGAGGAGCTATAAATAGCCCATGTCCTAAAAAAATGAACTTGGGAAGAAATGGAATTAACAAACTGGGAGGAGAACAAGGAGATCACAGGCTCCAAGCAAGACCAAGCTTTCTCTTGGGAAATGAGCTTTTCTCCCAGATGGAGCTCCATCTGCCCTTGCAGGATCAGCTCCCCCAAGTGTGCCCTGCTCCACCCTGGGGTTGACCAGCCAGCTCAGCCTGCCTGCCAATATGATGCCTGGAATTGTCTGTGGTTCTGGGGACCAAGCCTTGTCAGGATCATCACGTAAGGGTGTGTATGTGCGGAAGGGTGGTGGCTGAGGCTCAGGATTCAAGGACTATGGACCATGGTGGGAAAGTAGAGAACTGGAGCAGTGACAGGTCAGGGACATCCCTTCTGATGTTCCTCAGTTCTCTCCTGTTCTCTGGGCTTCAGCAATCTGCTGTCTCTCGAACCCAGTGAGGGGAGGGGTGAGTCAGGCAGGAGAATGAGCTCAGGTAGGATGGCACATCAGCAGCCTGGAGTCTGACACCAGCCAAGACATTCAGTGGCAGAGTAATGTAGAATAAAACACTCCGTTTCACTAAGACTGGTTCCTTTTCTGTAAGATTGAGAGGTTAGACTAGTTCACTGGATTTGAAATATTTTTATTTTTTAAAGCTGCATAACCTTTCTCCAAAGGAAATCACAAGGAAAGAAGAGTACTGCCCTGGTTAAGGTGGGGACTCAGGGTTTCTCACACTTACACTCAACCATTTCCCTTGTGGTAGCCCTGAGAAACTGCCACAGTGCACCAGGGCGTCGCCCCGCACTGTTGAAAGCCGCAGGACTGGAGCACTTGGCAAGTTTGGCTGGCCACCCAAACACAGCTCCTCACAGTTTCTTTCTGTCTTTCCTTTCTCCATAGAGGCTGGAAAGCTAAAACAGTGAAAGGTAATCCTGAGCAATGGAGGCTTAACTAATGATGTCAGTCAAAACAGAGGAGGAACTTTTAATTCACACTCCCCAGCTAACTTCTTCCTCCTCTTCTTCTTTTTTTTTTTTTTTTTAAAGACAGCATCCTCCTGTCACTTAGGCTGGAGTGCAGTGGCATGATCATGGCTCACTGCAGCCTCAAACTCCTAGGCTCAAGCAATCCTCTTGCCTCAGCCTCCCAAGTAGCTGGGATGACAGAGGCATGCCACTATACGCGGCTCCTAGCAAACTTCTTAATATCCTCATTAGTTATTGTGATAGACTGATTGCAAAAACAGCCACAATCGTCTATCCCTTCCAGTCCACACCCTCTGCATCCTCAATCCACACCCTCTGCAATGTGACTGTGTAGCTCCTCCCATCAAGAGACAGAATCCATTTCCCCACCCTTTGAATATGGGCCGGCCTTGAAATTTGCTTTGAACAGTGTTTATTGAAAGTGACAATGTGCCAGCTCCACGCTTAGGTCTTAAGAAGCCTGTGTCTTCTACTCTCCCTCTCTTAAACCCGTGCTGCTGCCATGAGAACAAGCTGGGGCTAGCCTATGAGAAATGAAATATCACACAGAGCAGAGCCGAGTTGTCCCAGCAGAGGCCACCCCAGGCCAGCCATCCTCCAGCCAACCTGCCAGCAGACCCGAGATGCATGAGCAACTAGACTCATGAGAAATAATACATGTTGTTTTAAGGCATACGTTTTGGGGGTAGTCTATTTCTGTTCCAGTGTTTATTGTCGAGTAACACACCACCCCAAAACTTAGTGATTTAAAACAATGTATTATATACTCATTCATTACAATCTCCCAAGGTTCTACGCATTGACTAGTCGCCGTGGGGCAATTCCCACCTGGGGGCTTTCAGATGATTAGTCAGATGTCGGCTAGGGCTGCAGGTATCTGAAAGGTTCAGCTTGAGTGGGTGCCTGGGATGGCTCACCCAGGTGGCTGGCACTGGATGCCAGCTGTCATGCTGGACTCAACTGGGCTGTTGACTGCACATGGCCTCTGCATGGGCAAGGGCTTTTCACACCGGGGCGCTGGGTTCCACGAGGCAGGAAGAGGATGCTGCTAGGCCAGGTAAGAGTTGTGGCAGCACTGGCACGGCATCACTTTCTTTCTATTCTATTGGTCAAAACAATCACAGCATCGACCCTTGGAAACATAGATGTCACATCTTGATAGGGAAATGGCAAGGTCACATTTCAAAAGAGAAGATAGGATGGGAGATATTGTTGGGACCATCTTTGGGAAATACAATCTGCCACAGTTGCATAGCATTATTGAAGCAATGAGTAACACAGACAGACATTTTTATTTTCCAGGTCTCCATGTTCCTTGCAGCACTGCTTTCTGTCCAGCCTCCCTGCCTAACCACTTCATCACACAGGGAATGGCAAACACTGAGCAGCTGGGGGAAAGGCCTGCAGGGCCCTTCTGAGCTTTGTTGCCAGCTCTGGGGTCAGCAGGAAAGAATGCAGTGACTGACCAGTGATCACTGCCTCAAGGACCACGAGAAGAGGGGAAAGCCCTGGTATGAATGAGTTTGTACCCTTCACCTCGCTGCGTCTTGGTTTCCTCTTTTACATTTTTCTAAGGATTCTTCAGTATGGGTATGAGGAAATACAATTGTCTAATTTCATTAGAGAGTGGATCCAGGCAATGCAAGCCAAGTGCTTCGCCAGTACTAGGTGCGGTGGAGGAAAAAATTAGATTATTCACAGGTTCAAATTGAGATTCTCACCTTATTACTCACACGGAGAGACTAAAGGTATCAATTTCTGCTCTCCTCAGCCAGGCCTACCCACAGGAGCTAGAGATATTCAACTGCCTTATTTAGCTTCACCCAGGCCCAGGAGCTGCTGAAAGTAGACCTGGCCTGGTAGTGGGAACCCCATCTGGGCAGTGGGAGAGAAAGGGTTAAGATCTGTGATCATCGCATGTTCTTACTCATAAATGGAAGCCAAACAATGGGAACACATGGACACAGGGAGGGGAACAACACACACTGGGGCCTGTGGCAGGGGCAGGGGGAAGGAGAGCATCAGGTCAAATAGCTAATGTACGCTGGGCTTAATACCTAGGTGATGGGTTGATGGGTGCAGCAAACCACCATGGCACGTGTTTACCTATGTAGCAAACCTGCACATTCTGCACATGTATCCTGGAACTTAAAGTAAAACTAAAAAATTTTTAAAATAATTAAAAAGAAAAAAGATCTGCGTTTATGACCCAAGGTTCCTGAGAAGGCTCCCTGCCTTGGGCCTCCACCTCTGTTCTCAGCTCCAGCCTTTCCCCAGCCCAATCTGGGTAACTGAGCTTCTGCCCCAGGTTTTCCAGTGAGCAAGAAGTCCCCTTAACTCCATTCAGCTGGGATTCTATGGTCTTGCCAACTTCCCCTATCATTTTTCCTTTTAGACCACGCCCTGTTCCTGAATCCAAAACCACTTCCTGCTTCAAAGAGGAAGTTCCTTCAGAAGCCAGATGCTGTTACCCACCTGAAAACAAGTATCTTTGGCAAAAGCCAGAGACTCCTCCTGTCAGAGCCCTGCCCACCTGCCTGAGAGCCCCTGCCAGGTCAGCAGCCAGTATGTTAACCCCCCTGAGGGCCCTAGGCCCCCGCTACTCCTGTCCCGGCAGGTCTCAGAGCTGAGCCCAGAGGGTTACGACAGGAAGAAGGCAGATGCCTCCCATACTGACTAGGTTTTTGGCTTGCTTTGGCACCAACATCCTGTCTGCCCTGTTTCCTACTGAGGGCAAACTGGACTGGTTTTTAATTAAACCCATTCCCCCAGAGAGCCTGGGGGAGAGATAGCCTCATAGAATTCCTTCAGTAGTTATCAGAAGGAGACCTCGTGGAGGCGGAGGTTGCAGTGAGCAGAGATCGTGCCACTGCACTCCGGCCTAGGCAACAGAGTAAGACTCCGTCTAAAAAAAAAAAAAAAGAAGAAGGAGCCGGGGTGGGGGGTGGGAACAGGAGAGAGGGAGGGGGGAAAGTGAAGTCACAAGTCCAGAGTGGTTCCTTCCTGGCTGAGCTAATGCCCTAGCAATGCACCTTATGTAATGGGCAACTCACCTGAGCGTCTGAGCCCACAGGAGTGCCAGCCCCTCCCTGTGGTGCCTCCCCTGCAGGGCCCACAGCCACACCCTCAGTGCACACACTCTCCTTCCTATCTGTCCACTGATACCTGGGGATGACCTTTGAACGATGTCCAGCAAATCAAGCAAATTAAAGGCAATCACATCCACTGTAATACATCTGCTTGGTAGAACATTTGAACAGAGAAAACATTCCCCAGAGCACCACCCCTGGAGATAGTTTTTCTTTTATTTTTTTCACCCAGGTTGGAGTGCAGTGGCACAATCTTGGCTCACTACAACCTCTGCCTCCCAGGCTCAAGCAATTCTCCCACTTCAGCCTCTCGAGTAGCTGCGACAACAGGTGCATACCACCACACCCGGCTAATTTTTTGTATTTTTGGCAGAGACGAAGTTTTGCCATATTGCCCAGGCTGGTCTCAAATTCCTGAGCTCAGGTCACCCACCTGCCTTAGCCTCCCAAAATGCTGGGATTACAGGTGTGAGCCACAACACCCAGACTTCTAGAGATAGTTTCTATATTCAAGAGATGTTTTTATTTTTATTTATGTTTAACCAAATTAAACTCTTCAGTTCTTCTTTCTGGTGCTTCCTTTGGTCTTTAGCTGAGTCCCTCTCCAAAACTAGAGGCCATAGGGTTGCTGTGGCTTTTCCATCCCCATCATAAAGGGTAGTGCTCCCTCAGTGATTGGTTTCAGGATTCTCCCCAATATAAATCAGGCCTCCAAGAACCACGTCCCCTTCAGAGAGGATTCCTAAGCTTCCTCCTCTTCCTCCTCTTCTTACTGCAAGGGAAATACAAGATCAGTCTGGAATGGGCTTCCAGATTCATAGGACCTCCCCCAGGACACAGATTCCGGGAGAGAGAAGAGGAAGGCAGGTTTGGAGCCTCCACCACCACCAGTTTCCCTCACGCCCTCCTCTCTCCCTTCCCCTCTTTCTCAACTTCCTCCTTTCCCTCTCTTCCTTCTATGATCTGTCCCTGCCCCTCTGTCTCCTCTTCCTTTCCTTCCTTCCTCCCTTTTCTCCTCCCTTCCTTAGCAGGCAGCAATGAGCAGGTGGCACTGAACTTAGATTCCACCATCACAGGTGGGTAGATCTTGGCTCACAAGCCTGTCATTGACTAGCTAAGTAGCCCTGATTGGAGGAGTCATTTTATTTCCCTGAGCCTTTGTTTCTCACCTGCAACATGGAGATTTTACCCACCACCGTGGTGCAGACAAAGTAGGACAAAGTATCCTTTAACCCAGGGCTTGACACGTGACACTCATCAAACATTGCTGAGCTCTAATCTGCATCAGGATATGGTAAGTGTCTACTGGGTGCTGGGACAAAAGGCACAGAAGGGAGCAAGGCAGAGATCCCTAAACAGACCTCTGTAGTGATCTTTGTTGTAATACATGGTAATTATTTGTTTCCAAAAGAGGTGGAAGGAGACATAAATAGCTTCTACCGCCAGGCATTCAGGCACCAGCTGTGAAGGCCTTCTGCACATTGAAAAACTCAGAGTAGCCTGGTGGCTGGAATGAAAAGTCAACACCAGTTCCCCCAGCAAAATATTTCTCCATTCAGCCTTTTCGGCTCATTGGTTTGCCTGAAATCAGTTGTTTCTCCCTGGGGAAGCAATCTTTAAAATGGTGAGGAGAGTGTGCATCTGATGTGCCTGCACTTGTGCCTGTGGAACAGGGTAGGCTCAGAGCCCCGTGCAGGCCCATGAAGTCCCCTCAGAGCCACCAGTGTTGGGTTGTCATAGGGTCCCAGAAAATGCCTGTCTGCTTCGTGAGATTTAGGCTGGGTGCACAGAGGTTTCACTTGGTGTGCCTGACTTATTTAGGGCACTGCCTGAAGTGCCATGTGAGAAAGGAGGCTGAGGGCGTTGGGTTTGGAGGAAGAGAGCACTAGGGTGGATTAGCAGTATCTGCTGCAAGTGGAATTTGGAGGTGATAGAAATCGTGCGTTCAGCTTGTTTGCCATCTCTGGGTTGGCCTCACTTTGGCAGTTGGTTCCTGCTGGCTGGGCTCTGCTCACACGCAGTGAGAGGTCTCTCAGAGGCTCTTTGTTCTGCTGCTGGGGATGCCTTGGGAATGATGCCCTGGGGTGCACTGCCACATCCCACACAAAAGGTCTCCTTAGCTGGAGAGCCTTACCAGGTGCATGGA
Source organism: Gorilla gorilla gorilla (assembly GCF_029281585.2). Lineage (NCBI taxonomy): Eukaryota > Metazoa > Chordata > Mammalia > Primates > Hominidae > Gorilla > Gorilla gorilla. The sequence continues at coordinate 18,522,880 of NC_073233.2, forward strand.
GGGGAAGACGCGGTACCATAAAGATGAGGATTCCTCTCAAAGTAATATATGCATTGAATGAAATGCCTACTTCAATAAGGAATTTCACAAAGCTTTGCAAGCTAATTCTAAAATTCATATGGAAGAGAGGCCAGAGAATAGCTTAAATTACTTTGAACAAGGAGGAGAGACTTAGCCTGCCACCTATTAAAATCCATTATAAAGGCACTGATGTTAAAGAATCACCACACAAATAGACAAACGGACAATGGAGCAGAAGACAGGGAACAGAAAGACGCTCATATGTATCTGGATAACATTGACAGGAAAATCAAATTGTAATGTCACATACAGGAGTCTTCATGAAGGTAAGATGTTTAAAAACATTTTTAAAAGTATAAAACATTGTTTAGAAATATACGCCTTTGTAGTAAATGTGTAAAAACGCGCATTAGAATGATGAACACCAAATTCCAGAGAAAGGGAATGGATCCCTGTGGGGCACAGAGTGTGCATTAACTATGTTTATGCCTTTAAAGGAAGAAAATATTTAAAGCAGATATGGCAAACGGAGAAGATTCATGAAAGCTGGATGGCCGGCGCATGAGCGTTTGCGGTGTCATACTTTGTTTCCTTATGTTTGAAATATTAGCATGGCTGGGCATGGTGGCTCACGCCTGTAATCCTAGCATTTTGGGAGGCTGAAGCTGGGGGAACACTTGAGGTCAGGAGTTCAAGACTAGCCTGGGCAACATAGTGAGACCTCATCTCCAAAAAAAAAAAAGAAAGAAAGAAAGAAAGAAAATGAAACATTAGGGAAAAAAAAATCCCCCATGTGCCTGGTCTGCAGGATTCCCCCAGTAGCCTGGTTATGGCTTGGGAGGGGAAAAGGAGGGGTGTTTTTGTCTATTTCTCACATATGACACTCAATGACTTCACAATCATTAATTCATCACCCACTAAGGGTCATGCACTGAGGTACCAAGACTAATGAAGGGCCGGCCCTCCCCCGTATAGGAGGCAGGTAAATGATCATACTGTGACAAATGCTCAAACGGGGATGTGCTTGCAAAGGCTAGAGACAGCACAGGAGGAAGGAGCAATCCATTCTGCTGAGAGTGTGAGTACCGAGAAAGCATGGCATTGGGCTTGAAGGATGAGGAGTTTGCTAGACACAGAGGATGAGGAGAGCAGCACGTGAGTAAAGAAAACAAAGAAAGGAACTGTCTGTCATGTTGTGGGCTGGAGGGCAGCATTCACACTGGACAAGTGCTTCAGAAAGATCCTTCTGGCAGGTAGTGGGCAGAAAAATGAGTGAAGTCAGAGCGATCGACTAGGAATCCACTGAAAGTGGATTTAAATGAGAGGTGATGAAAAACTCAGCTACAGCTGGGTGAGGTGGTTCACACCTGTGATCCCAGCATTTTGGGAGGCCGAGGCGGGCGGATCACAAGGTCAGGTGTTTAGGACCAGCCTGGCCAACATGGTGAAACCCTGTCTCTACTAAAACAAACAAACAAACAAACAAAAAAACTCTCTCTCTCTCTCTATATATATAATATATTAATATAATATATTATAGATCTATAATATATTAATATAATATATTATAGATCTATAATATATTAATATAATATAGATATATAATATATTATAGATCTATAATATATTAATATAATGTATTATAGATCTATAATATATTAATGTAATGTATTATAGATCTATAATATATTAATATAATGTATTATAGATCTATAATATATTAATGTATTATAGATATATAATATATTAATGTATTATAGATCTATAATATATTAATATAATGTATTATAGATATATAATATATTAATGTATTATAGATATATAATATATTAATATAATGTATTATAGATATATAATATATTATATATAATATTAATATAATATGTATTTTTTATATATATATATATATATACACACACAAAAATCAGCCAGGTGTGGTGGCAGGCACCTGCAGTCCCAGCTACTCGGGAGGGTGAGGCAGGAGAATCGCTTAAACTCAGGAGACAGAGGTTGCAGTGAGCTGAGGTCACACCCCTGCACTCCAGCCTGGGTGAAAGAGCAAAACTCTGTCTCAAAAAAATAAATAAATAAGAAAAAAAGAAAAGAAAAAGAAAAACTCAGCTACAACAGAGTGACTGCTTATAATTTCCCTGCAAAACTGCTAATTCTCTTATGGAGGGACAAGCGCTGAATCAGGTTTTGTTTATCTCTGCAGAGTACCTACATTGTTCCCTCTTATGATAGGAGCTCACACACATGTTGATGAAAGGGAGGGAGGAAGGAAGCAGGCAGGCCCGCAGGCCCATGCCCTTCTTTTACAGATAAGGAGACAGAGCTGGGACGGGTGGAGGAGTGTTCAAGGACATTCTTGGCTAGAAACTTACTATCTAAAATAGTAAAGAGACCTCTAACCATTCTGCTGACAAACTTATAAGCACAATAAGCTCTGAATAACAAACACTCCGCAGGTAAAGTTCCATGACAACGATTCTTGTTATAAAGTTGTGGTCTTCATAGAGAAGTGTTTTCCTCTCTCCTCAGGCAGGAAAAGAGTTCCTTTAAAATAGATCGAAATGCTCTGTGATGAATAATATGAAACAGTAAGGCCTTCACCTGGCCTGGGTCCAAATAACAGGTTCTATTCAGGTGGCTCCGAAAGCACCTGATTGTGTGCTGTCGCCACTGTGGGCAGGGCAAGTCCAGCAGAACTTTACAAGTCTTTTGTTCTGCCAGCAAGCAGTAATTGGTTCTCCACCCCAGTGCAGTAAACTTCCAGCCACCTGAATGAAATTCACCTAATTTAACAAACTGCACGAGAAGCAAAGCAACTCCCGGAGCACACACAGGTGTGAATATTGTGCATCTGTCTTCTCTGTGATTCCTCTTGTCTTGAGGCTTCCACACCCCTCTGGTCCTTGGTTCGTCCTGTCCCCTCTTCCCCAGACCCATCTCCCCATCTACTGCAGATCTGGCTCTATTGGGTATTGAATCTGCTTCTCTCCACACCTCAGTTTCCCCCTTTCACTTAGCTCTTCCTTTTAGCTTCTAAACATGCTCAAGGCTTGCAGCCTAAAAATGAAAGTACTACAAACTACTCTTTATTCTGCTTCTTCCCCCACTGTGTGCACCTTCCAGTCATAAGCGATTCTGCAAGGAACCATCTATACTCAGTCTCTACCATCTCGTTGCTTGCTACATAGCAAACAACGTTCTAAGAATTTTACATGTATTGACTTACGGAAGCCTGACAACATCACTGTGATGTAAGTGCTATTGTTATTTACATTTTATGGATGAGGACAAGGAGGCACTGAACAGCAAAGTATTTGTCCTGGATCACCAGGATTTGGGCAAAGGTACGCTCTTAGACCTTTTTCCCCGCCTTATGCCCATTACGAGATACCTTGAATGAAAAAATATACAAGAACATTGCATGGACCTGTCTCATTTATTGATTCATTCATTTCTTCATTATTTAACACTTACTGGAGGCCTACCATGTGCAAGACAAGAGAAAGACATGAGTCTGCTGTTGACATGCTCAGAGTCCAAAATGGGAGGCAGGCCTGCAATATAGCGTAAGAAGAGCTCTGGTAAATCGGTGCTAGGGGGCTAGGGAAGCCCAGAGGAAGCAGCTCACTTTGCTCATAGCGGTGGTTCCCGAATTTCACCATGCACTGGAATCACCTGAGATCTTTCAAAACTACCAATTCCTGCCTCCCACCCCAAGATATTATGACTTAATTGACATGGCGGTTGGATTTAAAAGCTCTTCAGGTGATTCTAATGTTCAGCAACATTTGGGAAACACTGGCTTCAAGGGTAATGAGGAGGGAGTTTGGTTTGTAACAACACAAAGCCTAGCTTAAACTATCTTAAGAAGAGAAAATGAAGTGGGTAAGGTGTTGTGCCAAACCCCTATCAACTCCCAGAGAGATGGCACCAGCCTCAAGGGGCTGAAGAAGAGACCCAGAGCCAGCAAACGAGACATAGGGTTTTACTGGGGCTCACAAACAGGGGAGAGAGTCCAGTGGTGGCGGACTGGGCAGAAGAACCACACTGCTGCAAAACCATGCAGTTTACATAGCATTTTCACTTAACACCCTCCCCCTAACAACCTCCACTTGACAAACTTCATTTAACCCCTCAAAAGGGCCTGGATCCCATCTATGGAATTGTGGCTGGGCTGGGGGCGCTCAGATGTTCCTCATAGATAAGGAATGAGTCTCCGGGTTGGCCACTCTGGGATTCCTTAGCTCAGAACTCCAAACACACATTCAGGTGTGTCTGTTACACAGGGTCATTCTCAGGGTATGCTTAAGTTATCACTGCCAGTTGCGTCTACCGTGAACCGATGCATCTACCATAAAGGAGGGGAGTTGTGTATTGGCTTACATTAGATTTTTAAAAGATGGTCAAAGGCTATATGGTTCTTGAAAGGGTTTGATCCAGGTCTCAAAAGATGTCACCAGGATAATGTTTTCCTTTTTTCCCAGTGATGGTTGCATTCTAAGTCTCCCATTGGTTGCAAGATGCAGCAGTTCCAATCTGTTCCTGCTTCCCTCACATCCAGTGCAAAGAAGAGGTCTGAGGTTCTTATATCTCAAAAACCCAGCATTGCATTTCATTGGCTCTGGTTTGGGCCTGAGCCAATGACTGGGGCCACAGAGGTGGAGACTGCTGATGGCTTAATCTAGTCATGTGTCCCACCTCTGGGGCCAGAAATTGGAGGCAGTCTCATCTAGAAGGCCGTGGTAGAGAATGGAGGATTTGTAACAGATCCTGCAGGGAGATGAGGGTGAGGAGGTAGTCAGGGCTAGACAGAGGAGAGTTGCTGTATTTTGTAGGAGGTAGAGGTATTTAAGTAGGAGAATGATAACATGACTTTTGTATTTTAAGATGCCACTCTGCCAGTTATGGAAAAAACATGTAACTTTTTTTCTTTTTTTTTTTTTTTAAGACACAGTCTCGTTCTGTCACCCAGGCTGGAGTGCAGTGGCGAGATCTCAGCTCGCTGTTACCTCTGCCTTGCAGGTTGAAGCGATTCTCATGCCTCAGCCTGCAGAGTAGCTGGGACTACAGGCGTGCACTACCACGCCCATCTAATTTTTTTGTATTTTTAATAGAGATGGCATTTTGCTATGTTGGCCAGGCTGATCTTGAATTCCTGGGCTGAAGCCATCCTCCTGCCTCGGCCCCAAAGTGCTGGGATTACAGGCATGAGCCTGGTCATGAATTTTTAAAAAAGGTGTATAGGCGGCGTACAGTGGCTCACACCTGTAATCCCAGTGCTTTGCATGCCAAGGCAAGAGGATAGGAGACAGGTAAATGACCATACTGTGACAAATGCTAAAATGGAGGTTTGCTTGAAAAGGCTAGGGAGAGCAAAGTAGGAAGGAGCAATCTGAGTGTGACCTGAGCCCAGGAGTTCGAGACCCTATGTATTTAAAAAAAAAAAAAAAAAAAGAGAGAGAGAGAAATTAGCTGGATGTGGTGGTTCATGCCTGTAGTCCTAGCTACTCAGGAGGCTGAGGTGGGAGGATCACTTAAGCCCCAGGAGTTTGAAGCTGCATTGAGCTATGATCGCACCACGCACTCCAGCCTGGGTGACAGAATGCGACTCAGTCTCTTTTAAAAAGGTAATTGTAGTTGTTCAGAGGAGAGATATTGGGAACCTAAACTAAGACAGCAAAAATAGGGATGAATAGTGGGGAGGGGATTCAAGAGATGTGTCTGAACTGTAATTTAAAGGATTTGTTAACCAACTGGAAAAGAAGATTTAGACAAAGAGAGAAACCACAGAACCACAAAAGAACCACTAAGAATTCCAGTTCGGGAAATGGGGTGGATGGTGATACCATCAGTGAGATTTGGAATATAGATCATTAAGAGGGTTTTGGACAATGCACTTTGGACATGCTGACTTTGAGATGTGTTGAAGGCATCCAGGGAGCAACATCCAAGGGCAGATGAACATGAATTTGGAATTTGGGAGACAGCTGGAATTCCAGTGCCCATATGATAGCTGAGACAGGGGTGAGGAACGTGGTCACTCAAGGAGAGACATCGAGGGAGAAGAGCAGGAAGAGAAGCTCTTAGGGCATGGAAAATTGAGGTGGAGCAGTGGTGTTTGGGAAACAAAGGAAGATGGCTGGGCACAGTGGCTCACACCTGTAATCCCAATACTTGGGAATGAAAAGGCAGGAGGATCACTTGAGCTCTGGAGTTCAAGACCAGCCTGGGCAACATGGCAAAACCACATCTCTACAAATCAAGAAAAAAAATAGGTGTGGTGGTGCATGCCTGTAGCCCCAGCTACCTGGGAGGCTGAGGTAGGAGGATCTCCTGAGTTGGGGAGGCAGAGGTTGCCTCAGTGAGCTGAGATTGTGCCACTCCAGCCTGGGTGACAGAGTGAGACATTGTCTCAAAAAAAAAAAAAGAAAAAGGAAGAGAGAGTTTCAAAGAGGGGTGGTCAACTGTGTCCTGTGATGCAAAGAAATTAAGGAAGTTAAAAGCCAAAAGTATTTTTGGCTCTATAACAGGGATTTGACCACTAGGAGGGCTCTGGCATCCTAACAAGAGCCAGCTTATAGGGTTTAGGGTGAGTGAAACTGGAGGATGCAGACAGAAAAAGCATGGATGGATCACTCTTAAAGAAGTTTGATGGTAAGAGACATGGCCAGTGGCTCAAGTAGATGTGCCACATCTTTTTTCATTCTTTTTGTGATTTGTTTCCTTTTTAAAGTTCAGTTTGATGAGAGAAGTTTGGCTACAATTAATGCTGCAGGAAAAACTAAAGGAGAGAGAAAGTCTGAAGATAAAAGACAGTGATTTTTCCATAGAGACAGAAAGCAGATTAGCAGTTGCTGGGGACTATGAGGAAGGGGGAGTGGAGTGACTGTTTAATGGGCGTGGGTTTCCTTTTGGGGTGATAAAAATGTTCTGAAACTATGTGTGAAGCGGCTCCCATATAAGAAAGAAAAATGTTCTGGAACCAGATAGTGGTGGTTGTACAACACTGTGAATTTACTTTGAATTTTATTTTATTTTATTTTGAGACAGGGTCTTGCTCTGTTACCCAGGCTGGAGTTCAGTGGCATCATCTCAGCTCACTGCAACCTCTGCCTCCCAGGTTCAAGAGATTCTCATGCCTCAGCCTCCCGAGAAGCTGGAATTATAGGTGTGTGCCACCACACCTGGCTAATTTTTGTGTTTTTAGTAGAGATGGTTTCACCATGTTGGCCAGGCTGGTCTTGAACTCCTGGCCTCAAATAATCTGCCCACCTTGGCCTCCTAAAGTGCTGGGATTCCAGGTGTGGGCCACCGCACCTGGCCAACTTTATGACAACTTTATAACAACTTCACTACCCCTATTTGATGAAAGAGGAAGCTGAGAATCAGAGAGACTCACTTATCCAAGGTCATACAGCTAGATTTGAGATTCCACCCCAAGCTGGTTTAACTGCAACGCCCAAACCCTTAACCCTCTCGTCTGGCCTCTACAGCTACAAGATTTCATAAGTACGTATGTTGATAATGTGAATTGATCTATATTCTCCAAGGTGTAATGGCCCCAGTCCCTGGATAATGAGAATGTCTTTTTTTATTTTTACATTATTCCTTTTGATTGACCTTTTTGATTGGGCACAGCTTTGATTATAAAAAAGATAAAGCCTATTTTTAATACATGGAGGAAAAGATGTTAGAGGTAGGGCGCTTCTCTGAAGGAGATGTCATAGGCATGTAAGCAACCACTAGCGAGGATGCGAAACTTCACGGGGACATGGGTGAGTCTGTTTGCAGAATGTGGAAGGAGCATGAACTGGGGCAATAAGGAAGACTTCCCAAGGTGGTGACCTGTAGTACAGTCTTCTCACTGGGTGGAAAGGAACAGGGAGGGCCTTTTACAAGGGTAGCACTAAGCCTGAAGCCAAGATCAGGAGGGATGGGGGAGGAATGGACAGACAGGCTGGATACATAGGGTGATGTTTCATGCCATCTCTTTCCTGGTCCTCCCTCTGCCCCTCTTCCAGTTCCCATTCCCCCTCCTCTGCCCACAGTGAGCCATGCAACATAAATATGCTTTGCTCTCTGCTGTCAACAGAGCAGCTATATAGCCTTGTTCTAAGATGCTTCCCTTGGTCCTTAGGGAAATAGAAAACCTCGAGGGCTGGCCGCTCAGGCATTCTTAGAAGGCCGCTGTGGCTCGTGCCTTCCCACTTTGTTCTGGGATCCTGTGACTCTCGGGCACAGACCCAGCACAGCCTTCACTCAATGGCTTCTTTGATTTTCTCCCAGTTGGACTGTCAGAGATTGTTGGCCAGCGGGAAGAATGCTGAGTGGTAAACTGTACAGGGAAACAACTATTGCATTTCTGCCAGAAGTCAAATTTCTTTTCAGCCTTGCCCTTATACAGAAGGACCAGACCCCTGCACTTGAGATATTGCCTAAACCAGGTTGCCCAATCTGCCACTTACCTGATGACCAGCAAGTCTACAATTCATTTCCTTTCATCTGTGTTTTAATATCTTTTGTGGGGGGGATGGCCTCCTTTTTTTTGTTTTTGCCACTTCTTTGGCAATGTCTTTGGATATATCTAAAAGTTTTTCCTATTTCTAATAAGTATATATCACATTTGCAGTAGTTTTACTGCTAATGAGATATGTGCTTGTGATAAGTTTCAGAGTGACTAAGTGACAAGAGCTGAGGCTCAGGAGATGGACAGATCAGGGTTTGAATGCTAGTTCTGCCTGTTACTATGACTTCACCACCCTGGTCTTTGGTTTCCCCAAGTGTAGAATGGGGTTAAAAATCTCAGCCTGCTATATGGATGTTGTGAAGATAAATAAGGTAATATATGGGCCCATTGTAGGTGCCTGAAAAACGGCAGTTTCTATTTACCTATTGTATCAGTTAAGGTTTGATCAGGGAAGCAAGACCATTAATATGTAGAAGAGGGAATTACTATAGGGATTAGAGTTCACATAATTGTGGTAGCTGACAAAGAGATTGCAGAAAGCTGTTGCCTCAGTGTTTACTTGTGGACTTGAATTGCTGTAGATCCACAGGGTCATCAGGTGAGAAGAAAACCTGATGTGAAGAGGGGCAAATCAAGAGCCAGCTGAAACTTGGACAAATGGATCCCTTGAGGAGAAGGTGGAATTCATGTCTATTTCTCATCACCTCTAACTTGGACGATGTGGTGACCCTTAGAAGAAGGTTGCACCTTTCACCAAATAAGTGAACCTGCACCTGGCCCTAGATTCAGCAAAGCTGAAGGAGGAGAATCTGCGGGAGCTGCAGGAGCTGGAAGCCTGGCAACTGCCCCATGCCAGCAACACATGAGTGGCAGTGTTGCCTGGTGACCTGTGCTGATCTGGCACAACGATTGCTTCCTACGGCTGGGCACGGTGGCTCATGCCTGTAATCCCAGCACTCTGGGAGGCTGAGACAGGTGGATCACCTGAGGTAGGGAGTTTGAGACCAGCCTGGCCAACATGGTGAAACCCTGTCTCTACTAAAAATACAAAAATTAGCTGGCTGCAGTGGCGCATGCCTGTAATCCCAACTACTCAGAAGGCTGAGGCAGGAGTATCACTTGAACCTGGGAGGCAGAGGTTGCAGTGAGCTGAGATCGCACCACTGCACTCCAGCCTGGGCACCAGAGTGAGATGGAGTCTCAAAAAAAAAAAAAGAAAAAAATCCTTCCTGATCTCATGCAAATATCCCTTATGGCCAGTCCTAATTCAGAACCATCCAGGAAAGGAAATTCTGGAAAACAGGTCTAGCTTAGCAAGTTGTTATAATACAAAGCCACCACACTTATAAATAGGAGGGAAGGCAACTAACATTAATTGAGAGCCTTTACATATGCCATCTTATTTGATCTATGCTCTGATCTTACAAACACAGGGTTATTATCTCCATCTACTGGCTTGCTCCAATTCACACCATTAGGGAGCACATATGTTGGAATCCAGGTTGTTGGAGGCTGAATTCTTTTCAAGGGAATTTGAACAGTGAAGCTGCTTTGGACTTTCCTATTTGGGAACTTGGTTCCATCACAGTAATGCTTGGAATGCCCCTGTGGACCTCGTTCACCTGAAAAGGAGGAGAACACCCCTTCTGAACCAATCAGAGCTAGTGCTGCCCTAGGTTGTCTCTTGGCATCTAAGCTGTTCCTAGGAGAAAGCTTTTAAGAGAAAAGTAGGTAGGAATTTAATTTTCATTTAAAAGTATTAATCCACTACAAAATGTACTGCACTTAGAGAGCAGCTTAATGTGAGGGCTGATGTGTGAAAGTAGGGGTGGGGAGGGGATAATAGGGGAGGAGGTCAGGATGATGTAACTTTCCCAGAGGTAAAAAGTATAAATTCCTCTGAAATTTCATATGGGCCCAGGTCTATAACTAGGGCTCAGGCTCATTAGTGAAATAGTTGCTGGGTGGTACAAGCACTTGTCTAGTCTATTTTTTGTTTGTTTTTAAATAGTTTCCTTTTATTCTTTCAACAAACATTTCCTGACACCTCCCACCTGCTGGGTGCTGTTTAAGCAACGTGCATTGAGGTTACAATGTTGCATACCACACGGAGGAGCCTCCTGAAGAGTTTTAAAGTCACGGGCGCAGATGAGTTGCTCCTGTCTTCAAGTGGGTTCCTTCAAAAGCCGACCCTGGGATAAGAGTCTGAATGTCAGCAGTTTATTGGGAAGTAACCCCAGGAAGCACCAGTAAGGGACCGGGGAAGTGTGATGGAGAAGTGGCAGGAGGAAGCCAATACAGGTTACTGCTGTGAGACCTGGAGCCCAGTCCTGCTGGGGCTCTCTGAGACAGAGCTAGAGATAGAGAACTCACCTTTAAGATGTCCTACCCGGAGGGGTGAGAAATTGGGGGTATATATCCACAAACCCTTGCCCACACTGTGTCGAAGGTTGCTCCCTGTGGTGTTAAATCACCTGTATTTCTGGTCTGCCCTGTGCATTGGCTGAGCTTACTGCTGAGGCTAGGGGAGAACCCTCAGGCAGAGTCCGAGATGTTTGCATTAGAAAGCCAGTGGCATATATGGAAATCAACTGCCTGTGCTAGATCTACCTGACATATGTCCCTTCCTAACTGCTCTCAGTGTTCACTCAGGTGTTCCCCCTCTCCCATGCAGCCCAGGTGTCTCAGGGAAGCTGAGTCCACCCCAGCTCTAGGAGGGGGCCTTGACTGGCATGGACAATCAGCACATTCCATTCCTCTGGCTATGGCACCAGTTCAACTGGGCATGTGACCCACTCCAATCCGATGAAGCTCAGGACCATGCTGGGAATGCTGGGCCAGAAATATTCTTTTGGATAAGGAAGCGTGTGGCAATGACAGCAATGACACTTGCTACCATAAGGAAAACCAGTCTGAAGAGAAGCTGACAGAGAGGAGGGCAGAGCTGAGACAACTGCAGAGTAAGGTGGTTGGAGCTTTCACCCCTGCAGTCTTCAGTTGTAGGAGTTTCTTTCTCTCTTTCTCTTCTTGTGGTCAGGTTTCCTCCATTGCACCTGGCACACAATTCTTGGTAGCCCTAAGTTTCATGGAAAGAGAGCCTCTCTCACTGTGTATCTACACACTGGTCTTAAAGAATTCTGCTTGGACCAGGCGCTTGGCTGTTGGACTGATCACCATCGGGGCTTGATGGTTCACCAGGCCTGGGAACTGTGTCCAGTTCTGTAGCCAGGAGGGCAGGGATGTTACCAAAACAAGGAGGAATGGAGGAGCTGGCCAGTTAATTCCCTCCTCCACATACAACAACTAGCTTCCACAGTCCCCTGTGTGGTTCTTGCCACCTCTCTAGCTTCATCTTGGATTACTTTCATGTTTTATTCCCTGCTGCATCCCCTCCACTAAGAATAGTGCATGGAAGGTGGCAGGCACTCAGTCAGCATCTGCTCAATGAATGAAGGAAGGAATCTCTTGCAGTTCCTGGCTCTGCCCCTCATCCCTGATTCCGTGTTTCAGTTGCTACCTGTCCTGAGCACTCACCATACTCCCTCCCATGTGCCTGCCACTCATCTCTCAAGGCTCAGTGGAAGGGATGCCACCTCTGTGAAGTCTTCCCACTCCCCTCAGCCTCCTCGCTGTCCCCCAGCACCCCAGATAGATCTGGGGAGGCAGTATTGGGAATTGTAAAGAGCACGGGCTTGGAAGCCCACCAATTCGATACATTTTGCCAGATGCTGGCCCCTAGGAGACTCTGGGCCAGTGGTTTCACTTCTCCAAAATCCCATTTTCTCATCTCTAAGGAGTGGATGAAAATAGTACCTGCCTTTATAACATACACACAAGTCTGAGGCTGGGGACTAGGCAAGTCCCTGACCAGGAGTTGCTTACAGAATTGATGCCTCCTATAGACTCTAGTTCTCTATACCCTTAGTGGTATCATCACCAAGTATATTTACTCACAAACCCTTACATATGATTTATTATGTGCCTGGCACTGTTCTAGCATGCATCTCCCCATTACTATTCCCCTACTACCTGCTGCACAAGGAGGTTAAGTCCCTTGCTCAAGGTCACACAGTTAATAAGTGGCAGAACTGGGATTCAAACCCAGTCATCTTGACTTCAGAGTCTGTGCTATTAATGGCTTGGCTATGACACCTCCAGCCTAACTGCACTGTACATATTTCTGGGGTGGACACATGATGGGTGGATAGACAGATGAACTTGATTGAGTTCCCTCCTTGGACTAGAACAGAGAAGAATATTCCTGTCCTTGCCTCTAGCCAGCTGTTCTGGGAAGGGTTTGGAAGTACAAGTTGAAAGCTGTCTCCCAAGATCCATCAGTTACAGCAGTTCTGGAATGGGCTTCGGGTTTATGTGGACAGGAATCTGCCCAGGCTGCAGGTGTGGCCCAGCCTGCCATGAGGGTGCTCTGGGTTTTGTGGCATCGTTTGATCTCTAGAGGTCAGAATTATGTTATGCCCCTGGAATTCACAATTGTCTGTGAATCCCCAGCCTATCTGGGGCTAAGGCTAGACTACTTACATGACCCTATGTTTCTTCCCCTCTCTTCTGCACACCCACTCCATCTCTGTTTGCTCTGGTTGCTACATCTGGCTGGGATGTCACCTCCTGCCTGCAGCCACAGCTCTTTGCTCTCCAGCACTGACTTTCTCACCATTGCTGGCAACGTGCACACATTCCCCAAAGTGCTGGGGTGCCTCCGAGGGCATTACTGACTTCAGCAGGTCCCAGACAGGTGCCATTTTTCTCTAAACCACCTCTGGAAAAGCCACTTAAAGCGTGGTAGGCCTGATGAGTTTTTAGTGACCTTGAAAACTTTTAGATGTTTTATCCATGAACAAGCGGTTTGTTCTGAGGTCTATGAAGATGATGAAGAGCTTGAACAAGGCCCCAGGGATCTTGCTTCTCACATACTGCTGAGTCTGTCTGTGGGAGATACAAATGTTTCCACTTCCTGGCTTAGAAAGTCCTCCAAGCACAGCTCCCAAGGTGCCCAGGGCCAATCAGCCCTTTCTCATCATTTAACCAGGTCACTGGACTCTGTCTAGATACCAGCCTTCCTCTTCCTTCCGAAAGACCAAAGCACTTTGATAGCAGCTTGGGGAGGAAGCCAATGAGAACCACACTCACTGTTTTGCCCTTCTCTGGAATCTATGGCCTTCAGGAAGAGATCCAGAGCCCGGTGCGACTGTCTTCTCTGCCATTCAAACATCTTGAGGGGCACCCTGGCTTCATTACAGAAAATCTCTCATCAGGAGTCCACTTAGTTCAACTCTGACCTCTCTTCAAGCATATTGCTAGGCTGGAAATAAAAGGAAGCCAGAACTGCCACCCCCACAGTCCTCTGAACACCATCAGGTGGATAACCGATGATGCCCGCGAGCACCAGCTGGGTTCTTTCAGGGGGAGGCATGCATAGTGCTGTGGAGGCCATTGCTTCCGTCTGAGATGAAGCTATATTTAGGGATGAATCTGGGCCTTCCTTCTCTTCCTCCCTCTCATGCTAAGTGGCCATCTGCATCTCCCAGACAACCTCCACAAGCAGCATCCTGGAAAAGTGGCCTGGGGAAGAGGTGGCTATTAAATATAGACTATTGAGCCTGCTGCATAAAGAGATTGAGTTAGTTTGTCTGTCATGCTAAGAGTGAGAAAGGGACATTGCATGCCTGGAACACACTTATTCACTCGCTCTGTGACCATCAGAAGCATCCTTCTGTCTCTGGGCCTCCATTTCTTTCCTTTTCTTTTCTTTCTTTTCTTTTTTTTTTTGTTGTTGTTGTTGTTGAGATGGAGTTTCGCTCTTGTCGCCCAGGCTGGAGTGCAGTGGTGCGATCTCGGCTCACTGCAACTTCCACCTCCCGGATTCAAGTGATTCTCCTGCCTCAGCCTCCTGAGTAGCTGGGATTACAGGTGCACACCACAATGCCCAGCTAATTTTTGTATTTTTAGTAGAGATGGGGGTTTCACCATGTTGGCCAGGCTGGTCTCAAACTCCTAGCCTCAGGTGATCCACCTGCTTCGGCCTCCCAAACTGTTGGGATTACAGGCATGAGCCACTGTACCCGGCCTCCTTTTCTTTCTCTTCCTTTCTTCCTTATTCTTTCTTCCCTCCCTCCTTCCCTCCTTCTCTCCCTCCCTCCCTTCCTTCTTCTTTTTTTTCTCTCTCTCTTTCTTTTTTCTATTTTTGAGACAGAGTCTTGCTCTGTCGCCCAGGTTGGAGTGCAGTGGTGTGATCTCGGTTCACTGTAACCTCTACCTCCTGGGTTCAAGAATTCTCTGGCCTCAGCCTCCCAAGTAACTGGGATTACAGGTGTGTGCCACCACACCCAGCTAATTTTTATATTTATGGTAGAGACAGAGTTTCACCATGTTGGCCGTGCTGGTCTTGAACTCCTGACCTCAAGTGATCCACCCACCTCAGCTTTCCAAAGTGCTGGGATTACAGGCATGAGCCACCATGCCTGGCCTCTTCTTTTCTTTCATCTGCTAGGTAAGGGATTAGATAAATATTCCTCTAAAGTTTGCCCTAACTTTAGATCTTTCATTTGAAGAGCTGAGTTGTATAATTCCTAGACATAGTCACAGCCCAGCAGGACGTCCCATAGTGACTGCTTAGTCCAGAGGAAGGTGAGTTGTGACATCCTTAACCCATTCCTCTTCACTCTCCAGGAAGATGGTCAGCAAGGGTGGCTTGTGTGAGGTGGTGAGTGGCTCTGGTCACTGGCTCAAGAAGTCCCCAGGTTTATCTCCCTCCATGCAGTTAACCCTTCTCAGTTCCCAGGTTGCCCTGCGTCCAAGGAAAAACTCACCTCTCAGCCCTCAGATGCACCCACCTAGCAAGAGTCTTTCTTATCTGAGCCCCCTGAGTTAAAAAGATTGGGAGTAGGGTAGGGGAGAGGAGGCAGAGGTTCTGGGAATGCACTGGTAAGTTCGAATTTTTAAGTTGCTTGAACTTCTGTGCTGAGCAATGCTATCTTTGTTAAACTTGGTTGGCCCACAGTGCTCCTGAAATAGCATTAAGCTTGTTTTAATCTGAAGGGAGAATGTTGTGCTATTGGTAAGGTGATAAAACTGTAAAAAAAAAAAAAAAAAAAAAAGAGTAATAAAGAATACAGCTCCCAAAGCATTGTGGTCTTCTTCTTCTTCCTCTTCTTCCTTTTTTTTTTTTTTTTTTTGAGATGGGAGTCTCACTGTACGAGCAATTCTCCTGCCTCAGCCCCCTGAGTAGCTGGGATTATAGGCATGTGCCATGATGCCCAGATCATTTTTTGTGTTTTTTAGTAGAAACGGGGTTTCACCATATTGGCCAGGCTGGTCTTGAACTCCTGACCTCAGGTGATCTGCCCACCTCAGCCTCCCAAGTGCTGGGATTACAGGCCTGAGCCACCATGTCTGGACAGCATTGTGTACTTCTGATTATTCATCTGTTGCATTATAAGTTACATGAGTGCAGGAACCACATTTGGTTCGCAGTAGGGTTTCTTAAATGAATGAATGACTCTGTCTCCATCTCCATCCACAACATGGGTGTCTCAGGTCCAGGCCAATAGCAAGAGGCTTTATGTCCAGTGCAGTCAAGGTGGGGACAGATGTAACACTGCTTCCTGAAGCTCCTCACTGCCTTCGCTTTTCCATATCACTCTTCTAAATAAGGTAGGGCCAGGCCATTGGAGTCTCCTCTCCCTTACAGTGCCCTGGCCTGAGCTTGACAGACTGTTTGGACAGACTGGGAGTGGGTCAGGCCTACAGCAGCTCTTTCAGGGTTAGACTTGACCTGTCAAGTACCCTAGAGGCATGGGCAGTGCTGTAGAGGCCCCAGCACATAGTGTTTAGGCATGTAGATTCTGGAACCAGATCTGGCTCAAATCCGGACTCTGATACTTACTAACCATGTGATGTTGACCAGTTGCTTTACCTCACTGGTCTCAGTTTCCACATCTGTGAAATGGGATGATGATACAATACATACCTGTCAAGCCAGGCTTAGATGAGATCACGTGTGAAGGGCACTCCCCAGGCTGGCATCACAGGCAGATTTCCATCAGAGTGGAGTGCTGGCCCTCTGAGAGTACAAGCTGACTGGGCCTTGCAAACTGGGCAGGAACAGCTTTTGCTGGAAAGTTCATCTACAGGAAGTTGATTGAATTCTGAAGAGAGAGCTAAGAGAGCTGCCAGGTAGGACAATACCTGGTAAACACCAAAGGGCTGAGAGTAGGATCACATGGTAAGTAGAGTAGAGAAAAAATAATAATAAGCTGCAGGTTTGGGGAGGCAAACTGTTCTGTTTGCACTTGTCTGGCAAGGGAACGTGGTGTCTCCTGGAGGTGGTCTTGTGCTGGGGAAATTCCAGCAGCCTGGAGCCACAATACTGTTTCTCACTGCTCAAGCCTGCCTGTTTTCCTCTGCCTAGGTAGCTCAGTTCCAAGAACACTTATTGATGCTTACACCGGGCCAAGCCCTGTGATGGGCCCTGGGTTCCAGAGGTGAGTCAGACATGGTTCCTGCCCATGGAGATCCCCATTTCATGATAACTGCTACAAGAGCCGTTTAAACACAAGGTGTTTTAATGTAGTTATAGTCTACAGAGTGCTTCTGATTGCTCACTAGGCCCCACTCCGTTCACACTGTGTTGTCTGTGAATGTTGCCCTCTGGAGCTGTAGGGGGTAAGGGTAACCCGGGAAGGTAGGCAGAGCAGAGATTAAGATAGGGATCTGACAGCCAAAGGTAGAGGGTGTTTAGGTGATCTGACCAAGGTAACACAGGTAGTCTGCACCACCGCCCCCTTCCCACTAGCTTTAGCCTAAGCAAGGCCAGGTGAGGGGAAGATCCTATTAGCTAGCAAGGAGGTTTGCGGAAGCTCAGGGTGGTCAAGGAGCCAAGCAAAGAGGGAGGTCCACAGGACGTACACAGTCGGTACTAGAAGTGCCATACTGCTCCCCCATGTCCAAAAGTGGATGCGGTGGCTTGCTTTCCAGCCGCCTAGACCAAGAAGCGTGAGGCCCAGGCCCTCGCCGCTCCCTTGATACCCGCTTACCAACACCGGGGGTTTCATCTCGCAGCGCCACCACGCCCCACTCCCAGCAGCCCTCCCCTGGTCTCCGACCTGCGCGGGTCAGGGTGGGAGCGCCCGGCCACTCCCTGCGTTCTGGGCCGGGCTACAGCCCACGTGCGCCGGCGGCAGCGGCGGTGACAGCCGGCCCCACGGGGGCGGGGCGGGCTCCGTGCTGTCCTGTCATTGGCCGCGCCGCTGTCGGGGGCGTTCCCCAGCCCGGTCCACCGCGCGGCGCGGAACCGCAGGCGCTCGGCTGGCTAAGCCTGCGCCGGGCCGCCTCGCTCGCTCCCAGCTCTGTCAGTGGCCCGCGGGGCCCGATCGCTGCGCCTGCGGCCAGGGCCGAGGCAGGCCTGACCCGGGGCCGGGCAGCCCGCGCGACTTTCGGTAAGGCGGGGGCGGCGCTGGCCTCCGGGTGGGGAGGGCGGGCGGGCGGGCGCGGGTGGGGACCGTGCCAGCCTCGGCTGGACTCTGCGCCGTGTCCAACGCCCGGGAGGGTCAGGTGCGGCCGCAGCATCCCCCGCCTCAAACCCACCCGGCGGGGCGCACAGTGAGCAGGTGGCGCTGCGACGAAGCCCAGGGCGGCCCTGGCCGGCCTCTGAACCAATTAGAACGCAATAAAAGCCTCCCACCGGCACGCCGAACTACCTCTTACTCCGCTCCGCAACACCCAAACCCTGCAGTTCCAAGCCTAGAAAATCGCAAGCGCCAAAACGGGGTGGGAGTGACGCGCCTGCAGTGCTGCCTGTCACCTGGCAGAAGACCATCCCCAAACTTCCCAGGATTGGGGCTCCGAGCCTTGCACGCCCCGTTCCAGCTCTTCACTGGGCGCCCTTTTCCCCCTCCCTTGTCCCCTCCCTCTTTAGTAACAGGAAGTTAAGTTGGGCCAAATGTCAGTGGCCTGGCTGGCCGCGGGCTGGAGCCCAGTCGGGATGGGGTCGTGGCAGTGGTCTGAGGGGCCGCGGCACTGTCCGCTCTGCATCGCGTCTCCCGCATCCCCAGTAGCCCGCTCTCGCTCCAGGCCCAGGAGCACCCCCGCAGGGTGTCCGCGGCACCCACCCTGTAGGTGCCTGGCTGGCCTCGGGGAGAGGTGGGATCTTGCCCACAGCGTCTAAGCCGCTGCGGGGCCAGACGGAGCAGGTGGGGTTAATTTTATTCACCGCCAGCCTCACTGGCAGAGCTGGGAACGGCCTTTACTGGATGGGGATGAGGGGATGTGGAAACCAGAGTAGTGTGCCTCCTTCCACATTGTTTATTCTGAGGCCTGGGTTCTTAAAGCGGAAAGAGCTTTTATTTGGAAGCCTGTAGGGCCCCGCCAGGCCTACAGCAGTGTGCCGGCTCTCTTGCTGTGATTGTCGCCTGTTAACTACAGTCTACAATGATTTTGGTGAAGGATGAAGTCACCAGCCAGGCCCCTTGTGGGCTGGTCCCACGGGAGAAAAGCCAGAGGCGAATTGGCCCTCCAACGTTTGTGCCAGTTTCCCTGATACCTGCACTTACTCTGTCCTGCTCCCCCTCCCCAGTGGCAGTTGACCCAACAAGTGGGCCTCCGGTCTCCAGGGTAGTCCTGTGCAATGCCCTGGAGACTCTAATACCGTAAGAACTCACTTTCTTCATGCAGAGAGAAGACGGATTTATTAAGTGCCTACTGGGCAACAGGTCCTGTCTTGTGGCACTTTTGCAGCCAATTTCATGGTTATTCCAAAAACGCTGAGAGTTTTGCCCTCCCCATTTTAGAGATGCGGAAAGAGGCTCAGGTATGGTAGGTGCCCAAGGTCACACAACAAGTGTCTGAGCCAGGTTCTGGCCCTGTCAGTGTGAGTTCAGTGCTCTTGTTTCATGGCTGTGGGAAGTGGTGTGCTGTGTGCAGGACCATGGCCCCACCGCGTGCTGACTAGAGCCTTCCAGCCTCTGAAAAGATGCTCTCCACCAGGATTTCAGGGGATGCTTCTTTGGCAAAACAGTTGAAGTGACCCAGGTTAGCCAAGTCGTTCAACCTGCAAACCCCTTATCCTCCCCCTAGTCAAGAGTAGTGGATAGTGTTGGCCAGATTGCTATGGGGAGGGATTGGGTGCTATTTTGGAAGGAAGCCTGCTTCTACCATTGACCTGGCCTCACCTCTGAGAAGCTGGCTTCTGGTATAGTCTAGGAGGACTGTGTTAGCTGAAATAACCTCTACCTTAGGACTGATTCTAGTTTTGTGGGGCTTTTGGGGGTGGGGGGGCAGGTGTTGGGGTGTAGTGTTATGGTTGTGGGGTAATTGAAATCCAGTTTGAACATACCTCTATAAAAACATGACATCACTTTTATCTCCACCCCCTTCTTCCGTTAGGCCTAGGGCTCTGGCTTTCTGCTCATCCCCTCTTTCAAAAGAAAATCATGATAAGTCATGATTTTCATGACTTATTTTCATGATGTCATGAAAATCATGATAAGTCATGATTTTCATGACTTATTTTCATGACGTCATGAAAATCATGAAAACTGATACCAATCCATTATACTTTAGCATAAATCAGCTTTTAAGAACTATGCCTGGCTGTGACTGTGGCCATTGGAGGCCCATTCCCAGGCTGCAAGGAGCAGCCATATGATCCCAGATTCCTTCTCTGCCTATAACTGGGGTATGTTTCTATTCTCTCCACCCACACCTGGGTTTGCCTCCCAGCCATGGGTTTGCCTCCCAGCCATGGGCCTACCCCCTTTGCTTCCCACTGCTGAAGTATAGAGGTCTTGTCTTCTTGGTGGAAGCCTTGGCTCTGGCAGGACGGGACGTGGTATGGGTAAAAGAATAACTTGGTTAAACATTGCTGATCCTAGATGTCCTCTGAGGGCTAACAGTCTCTATTCTTTAAAGAGTCAGAGAAGAGAATACTGTTCATCATGCTGAGATGTTTCATTCTTTACATCATTCTATTGTTTCATTCTGCCTCTAAAGAAGTGGGGTTAACTGCATTTTACAGATGAGGAAGCTGAGACCCAGAAAGGTTACAACTTGGCCGGGTGTGGTGGCTCATGCCTGTAAAACCAGCACTTTGGAGGCTGAGGTAGGAGGATCGTGTGAGGCCAGGAGTTCAAGGCCACCTTGGGCAACATAGCAAGACTGCTGTCTTTAGTAACAACAACAACAAAAAAGGTTACAACTTGCCTGCATCACACAGCATGTATGAGTGCGGTTTGAGTGTGGAGAATTAAATGCTATGGGAAGCAGGAAAAGCCTGTGGCTGTCTCTGCACTCTGGAGGCTTGGCAGGCACAGCTCCTCTGCTGCGCAGTCATCTCCCTTATCCGCGGTTTCACCTTTCGAGGTTTCAGTTACAGTCAGCCATGGTCTGAAAATATTATAGTATTTTGAGAGAGATGGAGACCACATTTACATCGCTTTTATTATAGTATATTGTTATAATTGTTCTATTTTATCATTAATGTTGTAATCTCTTAATGTACCTCATTTGTAAAGAAAACTTAATCACTCCTGTATGTATAGAAAAAAACACAGCATATATAGGGTTTGGTACTATCCAAGGTTTCAGGCATTTACTGGGGGTCTTGGGATGTATCTCCCTGAGATGAGGGGGGCTACAGTACTTACCCTTTCTCACCCTATATCGTAATTATTTATGAACATGTCTTCTCACCTCACTATGAAATGGCATTTAAAACACTCATAAACTTGGCAGATTTATTTTCTGGTCTTGCAAATCCTCTGTGCTCTTTGCTCTGTATTTCCTTAGCCTTTGTGCGAGCTATGTCCATGAGGGTATCTACCAGGATGTATTGCAGTCCTCTCTCAAAAATATTACAAACATTTTCACATACACAAACTCATAATGCATAATCAGCCCCATATACTCATTACCCAGCTTCCACAGTTATTGAGATTATGCCTGGTTGGCTTCCTCTCTCTCTTTTTCTCCCTTTCCCTCTGAAAGGAATATTTATTCCTGAGATATTTTAAAGCAAATGTCTAATGTCATGTCATTTGGCCTCTATATAATCCAGTATACAACTCTTTGAAAAAGGACGTTGTCTTGCATAACCACACTTCACTACTGCACGTAACAGAATTAACTGTGCTTCTTAGACATCACCTGTCCACGTGCAGATATCCTTGATTGTGTCAGAAATGGCCTTTAGAGTTGGTTTGTTTGAACGAGGATCCAGTTTGTATGCCGCATTAGGCCGTTGGTCCTTTTATGCCTGGTTTTAGTTTAGAGAAGCGCCCCCTCTTTAGCCATTACCCTCTGTGTTAACTGCCCATCTCCGCTACTACATAGGGAGCCTCTTAAGACGAGCCCACCTCTTGGCTGTGCTGGATCCTCAGCACTGAACGCCGTGTCTGGGACACGCAGAGGCTCCATAAGCATTTGTCCAGTTGTATCATAGCCACTCAGGAAATGTGCTTTGAATTAATGAACCCAGTCACGGATTTGTGTGACTACCAGTGCATGTGCTTAGATAAGAGGTTTTTAAAAAATGACTTGCTTACGTGTGGACGTTTCCTCAGCACGCGTCAGTCTGTAAACATCCTAAAATAATAGAAGAACTATCTGCTGCTCCCCCTCACTGTGCTGGTTTGTGGTGGGGAGCCGAGACAGCTGTGTTTGTGCCTTGATCAGCAACCGGCCTCCACAGGCCACGCGTGGGGCTGACGGAGACTGAGGTCACTTCTGTCCAAGCTTTGAATTCTGCCACAGGAATGACCATGTTATGACCCAGAAACCTGGCCCTGGGCTTGGTGGAGACCATTCATCTTTTCTTCTTCCTTTTGTCTCTGGACAGTGCTGCTTCTCCTGTGCCTTCCAGAGCCTTCTCTAACCTGCCTTACTCTTGGGCAAGTTGTGGTGCCTTCTTCAAATCACTATTCATCCACAACTGGGGCAGGTCGTGATGGAAAATAAGTGTTCATAAGCTTCAAGTGTCTTGTCTGAATTTGTTCTATAGAGTTGGCACCACCACTGGCACATTTGTGGGTGACCTAATGAAGGAGACCGGAGGCTTAGGAGGGCAGGAGAAGATGCACCTTCTTCTCTTGGTAATGGACTTCACACCTGGTTCTCTCACCAGATGTCCTTAGGGGTGCTGGACACCTCGATAGGTGTCTTTTACCCATCCAGTAATGGCCCTTCCCTGGGAACAGCCCTCAACATGAAGACATGGTTTGTTTGGGGCTTTTTTTCTTTTTTTCCTTTTTAACACAGAAAGGCTTTTAATTTTTATTTTTTATTTTTGGTAGAGACAAAGTCTTGCTATATTGCCCAGGCTGGTCTCAAACTTCTGAGCTCAAGCAACTCACCTGCCTTGACCTTCCAAAGTACTGGGATCACAGGTATGAACCACTATGCCTGGCCTAGCCTTTGGCACTAGGACAAAATCTAACAAAATTTTAAGTCTTCTGACTCTGGATGGCAGTGCTGGAGTTGATTTTTTCCCTTATCTTTTGCTTTTTAGTACTATTTTTCAAAATTTTTGTAGGACAAATATTTTATGTTCATAAAGAAAAATCCAAATATTTATTTTCTTAGAAAAGAAGACTTCTTTCAACCAATTTGAAGTAGGTAGACAGAATTATACATGTATTTGGAACAGTTATACATGCAGATAAAGCCCCAGCACTATTGGGATTTCGATATTTGCTTGGATCATTATTTCCACGATGAACATATCCTGACTTTCTGAAAGTTAGAAAATACTACCCTCTTTCCCTTTCTTTTTTTTTTTCTTTTTTCTTTTTTCTTTTTTTTTTTGAGATGGAGTCTCGCTCTTTCACCCAGGCTGGAGTGCAGTGGGGCCATCTTGGCTCACTGCAAGCTCTGCCAGGTTCACGCCATTCTTCTGCCTCTGCCTCCTGAGTAGCTGGGACTACAGGCACCCACCACCATGCCCAGCTAATTTTTTTGTATTTTTAGTAGAGACGGGGTTTCACCATGTTAGCCAGGATGGTCTTGATCTCCTGACCTCGTGATCCACCTGCCTCGGCCTCCCAAAGTGCTGGGATTATAGGTGTGAGCCACTGCGCCTGGCCCCTCTTTCCCTTTCTACTTCCTCCTTTGCTATCCCTCAAATGAAATCTTTCTAATGTTAGGCTCTTGATTTTGATTTTTTTTTTTTTTTAACTCAGGAAGTTTGAGCCCTCAGGGGATGACAAAATGACACAGAGTGCTAAGACAAGGCAGGGCAAAGTTCCACGCTCCAGTGGCCTGTCTTGTCCTCTCAGGAAAGTGCCCAATGGCCAAACACCCTGCTCCCTCACTGTGGGGTGCCTGGACTCCTCCCTCCTCTAGTTTCTGTTTTCCTCCCTACACCCTCCCCAAAGGTAGACAGCATGGCTGGCCTGGTCTGATAAGGCTTCTTCTTCCTAAAACATCGATCACGTGGCCTCAGAAATTCAGAGCCGGTGGGAGTGATAGGTGACTCTGGCCCTCTGTTCACGAACAAACTTTCTTTGCAGGATTGGGTCAACCATGGGGTCCGATTTGGAGATGCTTCCCTTCTCTGTCAGCTGCTCATGTCTCAAATGAAGAGCCTTTTGTGATGACCATGTATGGAATAGTGTCTGAAGTACCACTGCACTGTACCTGTCTTCGCGTCTAAACATCACTACCATCATCACGGGACAAACTGCCCATCTAGTGGTGTCTGGCAGTGAGCTGTGTGTATGTGGATAGCGCTGGTGTTTTTAGGGTTGAAATTTTTAGTTTGTTCTTTATTTGAGCTAATGTTTCTCTCCCCTGAGGGTCAGGGTAATTTCCCTGCCTTCCTCTTTCTCTCAAATCCCCACCTCCCAGTGGCTGTCCTGATACCTTGTGGCACCTGCATTCCTTCCAAGGCTTGGTTAGATTTCTTTTGATGAATTACAGAGGTAAGGGCAGGCAGAAGAACCAGAGCTGTCCTTCCTGCTGGTTTGGGGCTCAGGTTTTTCTCCTTTGCTGGGCAAGAGAGAATGTCTAGTGCAGATGTTCTTTCTGCTGGCAGCAAGAGGAGGGCAGCAAGGGGTTGGACGGTGGTCCCTGGCCTCTGAGCCACTGCAACAGCAGGTTTCTGGGACATCTCCAGACCCAAGGTCTTGACGCACACAGCCTGGAAGCCCAGCACATGCTGGAGACACGAGTGGGAGTCTAAGAACACCCTGTTCTGGCCTTGCTGCAGCAGTACCAACATGTTGAGGTGCAGAAACTACTTCTTTGTTGCCACGACTCTGAATGGCTGGCCCTGGCCACTTATCTGAATACTGACTTATCTGGTGAAGCTTTGCAGGGTCTCAG
This sequence comes from Gorilla gorilla gorilla, assembly GCF_029281585.2. NCBI lineage: Eukaryota > Metazoa > Chordata > Mammalia > Primates > Hominidae > Gorilla > Gorilla gorilla. The sequence goes on from NC_073233.2 coordinate 18,547,712, forward strand.
TATATAGTGTGTTGGAGCCAGGATAATGAGGTGTAGGGGAGAATGAAGAAGTAGCTCTCACTAACAAGAGCTGCCCTCTGAAACAGAGTGGGCCCAGGGTCTGCCAGGGGCTTGGTTGCTGAGCCCTCATTGGACAACTGTTCATCCAAAAGGAGCAGAATGGGGGTTGGGTGCTGTATGTAGAGTCTGTGGCTGCTGTCAAATCAGCTCCATGTATCAGGACAGCCAGGCTTTGCACAATCTGACACAAAGGTAGTAAGATCAGGATCTCCCTGCTTGTAAGAAGGAGGTGTCTGATGGCTAAATGAAAGGAAAACAGAATAGAGAAACACACAGGGGGGTTTCCAACCTCTTTCCAGACCCTCAGGGAGAGGATTCACTCAGTCTTTTTCTTCAGGGAATGTCCTGTGAGGCTCGTGCAGTTGGAGCCTTGGGGACCATGGGGTCCATGTCGGGAGAGCTTCCCGGCCACATGCCTGGAGTTGCCACACATTACTGTTGTGAAGGAGGAGTAGGAGGAAGCACTGTGTGAAATGTCAGGCTTCTTCTGGATTCCAGGTTTGCCCCAACCAGATGACCTAGAAGGTCTTGCTTGGGCGTGTTGGTTATCTTGTATCTTGGGCTTTCTTAAAAGTGACTTACCCACACATACATACATATATGTGTGGTACTCATCCCACACATACATAGATGCATAGGACTTACCTTCACACGCACACATAGATGCACGGTAAGATATCCACTCAGTACAAAGGAAATTGAATGAAAAGTACATCTCCCTTCTTTCCCTGTCCTCCAGCCCTCAGTTCTTACTTCTTTGGCAGCTGTTGTCCCCAGCCCCCTGTGGATCCTTCCAGACATAGTCTAGGCATGTCCTGGTGCCTGTTCCCCTTCTGCTCTTCCTGCGGCCTGCTGAAGAAGCAACCAGGATGTAAAGAGACAGGGCCCACAGGGCTGCAGAGACTTGGCCATTGTCTCATTTGGCCAAGGCCTAACAATTTCCCCTTCCACTCTACTTTGCCAGCTCTCTCCTTTAGGAGTCCCCTTGTGTTCGATTTGGGGGTTCAAAGAGCCTGGAATCTGAGAATAAACCTCAGGGGCATGTTGTGGATGCAGGTGACATAGGCAAAAACAAAAAGCGCTAAGACAGACCTGGGCTCAAATCCGAGCCCTGTGGCCTTGGGCGAGTTAATGAATCCTAGTATTTTAGTCTACATAAAGGAGGTAATTATACCTATTACAAGAGCTTGATCTGGAGATGAAATTAAAATATTTGTGAAGTCCCTTGCCTAGATATGCACTCCAAAATGTCAGGGTTTTTGTTGTTGTTGTTGTTTTGTTTTTTCACATTTAACGAGTGACCCATTGCCAGAATGAATGACACTGGTATGGAGTCCCCTGGATGGCTTTCTGAAAATCCTCTAGGTGGGTTCCTGAGCTTTTCTTTCCCTGCAGAAGGCAGCCAGTTCTCCATTTTCTACCAAGTTGAGTTGGCCCCACTACTTCCTCCTCCTGTAGGGAGCCAACCTCCATCCTTCCCAGCCACTGGATACCACCTCCTCCTCTGCCCTTGACCCCTGAACCCTCTTCTCCCTTTCCCTGGGCTCTGGGTTCCCCCCTCCTCCCCTCGTGAACAGGATGCTGCCTGCCGCCTGGAGAGTGCTGTGGGCTGTTTATGGCTGCTCTCTGGGGTGTTTATGTTGTATCTCTTCAGAAGCTCCTAGCAGATGTCTGTTTATTGCTGAAACTTCATCTACAGCATGAGAGGAGAGAGGCTATTTTTAAAGATCTTTAATTGGCATGGCTGCACAATACAGCTTAGATTGCCTCCAAGTTTAATTCTTCATCGCTCTTATGCTCTATCCATTATGAAACCCTTCAAATCCAGCCTGAGAGACCTTATATGTCCTGATTTTAGAGCAGCACTTAAATTTAGCAGACAGTTGTAATCTCTAAAAAAGGTAGGCCAAGGAGGTGAAGGCAACTGGCTTACTGTCTTTTGTCTAGGCCGAGACAGATGGCATGAATGAGAGCATAGAATGCAACACCTTGCCCCCACTTCTGCCCCTTCTTTCCACCTGCGGTTGAGGCCCACCCTCATAGGCCGCCTGCGGATTGGCTGGGAGATCTCTAGCTCTCCCTTTCCCTTTGGACTCAGGTGGGGCTTGAGAGTGGGGTAGTTTCAAATGACACTGACCTCCCAGGAGGGAGGAGGCCACAGAGGCCATGAGTCACAGAGCCTTGGGATGTCAGGTTGGATGGGCCTCATGGGATGGTCTAGTTCTCATCCTGGCCACCTTGTTTTACCTATGGAGAAACTGACACTCGGATGCTTCCTGATGCTGAGTGGACAGAGAGGTGTGTTTCTTGCTCAAGGTCACCCAGCCAGGTCAGAGTCAGGTCTCTTTTCCATCTACCATTTCCCACCAGGCTGTGGTCCTTGATCAGTCTAAGGCAGCTGTGCTTACAGTTGGCTGCGTTTACTGAAGGACGGAGCCTCATCCTCCCTTTCTAAAACCTCCCACATTCTTTGAGTTTATGCTGTGTACGCTTGCAGCACTGGCTGGTCTCAGTCCCAAGATCTTTTCTTATCATAAACACCTCCCCCAGAGCCTTGGGGCTTAGAATTCCCACCTTTGTTCCTAGCCCTTGTCCACAGAAGCCCTTTGTTAAAAATACAGAATTTAACTGGGAAGGACCATATGTTGACAGAGATGAGTTTATCTTTGATTAGCTGTCAGCCAAGGGCTGAACCTTAAGAGGATGGGGCATAGGATGAGTCAGCTGGGAATAGGAGGAGGAGGGAATCCTGAGAGATGGCAAATAGGGTGCTGGGGGCATCAACAGCCACAGGCCCAGGCTCGGAGCTCACAGTGTGCAGCTGCTGGGCTAGAGTCCCTGTGATGACTGGTGGAAGCTGCCTGCTCTTCTAACTCATGGAGGGAGGTGCATTAGACAAGCTCACCTGTGGCTGAACACCAAGACAGAGTACGGAATGTCCACAGAGTCCCACAGTAGGGGAACCAGGGGAGGCTTCCTGGAGGAGGTGGAGTTTGTAGATTGAGAAGGGTATTGGAAGATAGGTATGATTTCCATAGGCAGAGATGGGCAGAGGTAACAGCACAAAGAGATGTAGAAAAGTGAGGGCACAGTCAGGGTACCATGTGGTAGAAACGTGAGGGCTGCCTAGAGAAGCTGAGGCTGGAATCAGGCTGCTCTGAGGCATGGAGAGCCCTGAGTTCTGGGGGCGGTGTGGGTGTGGACTGAACCCAGCGGACTGTGGGAAGCTGTCAGAGGGATAGTCAGAGTCATCCTTCAGGGCACTGCCCTCCGTTCACGGGAGGTGCACACTGCCAGACAGCTGCCATTCCCCTGGACTGAGGAGGGCTGTGGGGAACAGGGTGGGGGGCAGTAAGGCTGGGCCCCCAAAAAGACTTTGTCTGTATCCTGGCTTTTGACCCACAGCCTTCTTTGTGAAGGGAGTCTGCAAACAAAGTGTTGTCTTTGGTTTATCAGGAGGGCAGCCCTTTTTGGAACTCCTGGTTAGGGTCTTAGGATATGGGACATCTGTCACATTCGGCAGCTTGTACACCCAAGTGTGGCTGTCTGAGCTTTGATGGCTCTTGACTCTGTGTAGCAAACAGCATCTGCTTCACTTTCACCACCTCGCTGCAGGCTAAGCTCTTCACACGGATCTTCTCCTGACTCAAGGTCAATTTGAGGGGAATAAATAGGGCAGTCGAGGTGCTGAGCTCCTCTGGGGGCTACTGCTGGAGCAGGAGCAGGAGTTCCCTGTCTGTGTATGAGGGAGGCAGCAAAGCTGGGGTGGTGCAGGAACCCAGCTGACCACCTCCTCCAAAGAAAGCGCCTTTGGAAGAATTGGCTCTGTAGGAGTCAGCGGCTGTCAGAGCATTTGTACATCATCTGGAATGATGCTGATTCTCTCCTCTGCACAGCCTCACAATCACCTGAATATCCCCTTCAAGTGCATCCTGCCCTGGGTTTCCTGTGTGCACATTGAGTTTCCTTCTCTAGTTGAAGAGAGAGTTTGCAGAGGTTGGCAAACCTGGAGCTGGACTGAATGGCCTGGACAGGTGGAGCAGGTAGGGGGTTGGTTGCCTCCCAGCCCTCTGGCCATCGTGGCCACAGGGAGGTGGATAAAGGCTGAGCTCTGCTTCCGCCTGCTCCCGTGTTAACCTGGCAGATGGGAGGCACCACAACCTGGTGCATTTTCAGCTTTGACATTTGAGCAGGGCTGGCACCTGTTCTCTACCATGTATGTCTCAGGGACACTTTTGCTTTATGTGATGGAATAAATTGTTCCTGCAAGCAGCAAATGTAATGCGTTTAGTGCTATTGATGGGAGGTATTGATGGGATTTGGGGTGGGGCACTGAAATGGGCTTGCTTTCTTTTTTATCCTAGGATCAGTGCTACCCATATGAGAACAAGCTGATTTTTTCACTGATTGATAAATTGATTGCTCAGTGCATTCATTCTGTCAACCAAGATTTTTGGAGTACTCTCAATTTGAAGCATGCTGTCACAGACAGACCATGGGTTTTCAGTCACTGTAAACATTGGACAAGCCACACACATACTATCTCTGAACCTTGGGTTTGTTCTCTGTAAAATGGGAGCGATGCTACTTACCTCACGGGGAGGTTGTGAGGATTAAATGGGGTAATGGGCGTAGCACACCTCTCATGGTGCCTGGCACATAGTGGCATGCAGGTGGCCTCTTCCCCTCTGGCTCATTCCTGAATTGGCCCACAGGAGTCTTGGAGCACAGATGCGGGCAGGGTTCCTTGTTGCTGCAGGCCTCTCATTCGGTACTGGCCCCTAAGTGCCTTTTACCTTTAATAACTTTTAATTTTTTTTTAAAGACAGAGTCTCACTCTGTCACCCAGGCTGCAGTGTAGTGCGATCCTGGCTCACTGCAACCTCTGCCTCCCAGGTTCAAGCAATTCTCCTGCCTCAGCCTCCCGAGTAGCTGGGATTACAGGCACGTGTCACCACGCCTGGCTAATTTTTGTATTTTTAGTAGAGACAAGGTTTCTCCATGTTGGCCAGGCTGATCTCAACCTCCTGTCCTCAAGTGATCCACCTGCCTCAGCTTCTCAAAGTGCTGGGATTACAGGAGTGAGCCACCGCGCCTGGCCTGCCTTTAATGACTTTTTAAAGGGAATGGCTCAGTCAAAGCACCTGTGTGTGCAGTGAAGAAAGATGGGCCACCTTTCACTTCCTGGTGAGTTCTTCTCATAAACCTTGGAACTGCAGGTCTGGGAGAGCCTTATCATCAACCCCACTGGATGCTTGACTCCACAGTGGTGGTTTAGCCTGAGTTTATAGGTTGGAGGTGATCCATCCTGTCTTTGAACTCCTCCTCCTGATGGCTTCCTATAGCTTCTGGCATTTGGTCCCAGTTCTTCCTCTTGGGTGCCATGGAGAGTAGGTCTAATCTGTCTACCGCCCAACAGCTCTTCAGAAATTGTTTTTTTTTAAATCAAATCTCTAACACCATCAACTGAAAGATATACCATTATTTCATGTACCCTCAAGAAAGAAAAAGAGCTGCCAATTAAACTGTGGCACAATGCTTTGCCATTGCTTAAAATTTTTATTGTATATTTTCTGAATTTTTTAAGATTTTAGACATACTTTTTTATTTTATATCACTCTTGCATATATACAAAAGTAAACTGGTTAAGGCATTTCTAAAACTTCGCTTTCAGAATCTAACTCTTCTGAATCACTTTTTGACTTAGATTCATCAATGTCCATGTTTTTCTGACTCACTGTTCTCTTCTAGTCAAGTGGGGATGTATTTCTTCATCTCTCTTGTCCCTGGAATTTTTTCCAGCTGCTGACACCCATTATGTCAGTTCTGGTGTTTTCTTGATTTTACCAGAAGGCATCAATGAAAGTTTTTTTGTTAACAACCAGGACTCACATTCCTTCCTTAAATGGTCCTTAAAAGTATTGGCTCCTGAAATGTTTTAGATCATGGTTGTTCAGATATGCCACCAGGAATGAGTCAAATTTCCATATGTGAGGCGGTGACAGCTATGCCACAGCTGCATCCCGGGAGAGATTGTTAGGTTTCAGGGGGTTTTAAGACACATTCTGCTTTCTGACATTTTATAATGGGAAAAATGCATTTCTGATCAGTGAAATATGTTATTTAAAGACAGCCCTCTGTTTCTCTCCTGCATCTTCTTCCAGATTAACAACCCACAGTGTAGGTTCAGGATTTTTACCTTCTCTGTGGTTTTCCTCTGAACATGCCCTAGTTTGTTGAGATCTTTTTATACAGCGAAGGCAGTGTCCAGACCATATATTGTATTTATGGTATGAGGACAGCAGAAGAAGGGAGCTATCACCTCCAGTTCCGGACATTCTGCTTCTCTTAATGCAGCCCAACACTCTATGAGCTTTGCTGGCAGCAGCATCACATCACAGACATTACTGCTGACTAGGTCTTTTTAACATGTGCTGTTGCTAAGCTGCTTCTCCCGTCCTAAACTTGTGTGGCTTTAGAATTTAAAGGCAGAGCCTCCTATTTTGCTCCTGCTTGATTCAGAATGATCATTCCTGTTAAGTTTCAACTTGTTAAATTCAGTGCAGCCCTGTTCCGTTGATCAGAATCCTATTTAAGTATGCCTTCCACAGCGTCACCCAAGTCATGATAAATGCTTATCCAAGGGACCCCTCTGTCACACTCCTGGAGACCTCCCCTCGGTGGACTTGCGATCTTTGACCGACTTACTTTGGGAAGAGTGATTGAAGCCGCCCCTAGCCTAGTCTCTGTCCTTTTGCTTCTCTGACCTAAGATGCCTTTCTGAAGCTAGATAGGCCATGCCCATTGCAGTTCTGCATCTACTATCAAGTGCTTCATCAAAAAGGACATGAACAGCCTTAACGTTACGTGTTCTCAGCTCCTCGAGGGCTCCAAGGTTGCTTTCAGCTGTTCCTGGGCTGCTCCCCAGAGATTGCACCAGGCAGCTTAGCATCTCATCTGTGAACGTTTTCAGTGCTCTGGGAGGTCACTTTCCCGGGCTAGGGGACTTGAAGTCATTGCAAATGTCTAAATATCCTTTTTAAAAAACAAAACAAAAAAACTAAACCCCTATCTCCACTCTACTCTTTATTCCAGTGTTGGTTCTTTGCTCCGCTGTCCTGGTCTCCTCAATTGTTTGGCTGGAGTTGCATTCAGAGTCCAAGTCATTAACTTCCTCCATCTCGCATCTAGCAGCTCTTCTGATCTCCCAGCCACTTGAAGTCTGTGTTCTTTGAGTCTCCAGCACCAACTTCCCCTTCTTGGTCTTTTGCTAATTTCACAGGAAATGATTGTTTTTCCTCCACAGTTCCTGTGTCCTCCTGGTCACTAACCCATTCCACCATTGTTGTGGGAATTAGGGAACTAGGTTAGTCCCTGTTTCTGTGGACACATCCTCTCTTTTCTAGACGATGAAACTGTCTGCAAGGCCAGGCTTAGCCTTTAGCCACTGGGGCTTCCTGCGCTCTCAGGGTGTCTGATCTCAGCCCCACCCGCCAGAGCTCATCTCTGGCTAGCCTGGGATCTGTATCAGCAGCAGCCCAGTGGGGTCCATTTCCATGATATCTCTATGCCTTAGTTCTTCCCTTGTCACCCATGTGTTCTCCAGAATATTTCTCTTTATTTCATGGGCTTTTCACATAGCTGTACATCTTTTTTTTGAGACGGAGTCTCGCTCTGTCACCCAGGCTGGAGTGCAGTGGCACGATCTCGGCTCACTGCGACCTCCGCCTCCTGGGTTCAAGAGATTCTCTTGCCTCGACCTCCCGAGTAGCTGTGAATACAGGCATGCACCACCATGCCCTGCTAATTTTTTGTATTTTTAGTACAGACGGGGTTTCACCATGTTAGCCAGGATAGTCTTGATCTCCTGACCTCGTGATCTGCCCGCCTCGGCCTCTCAAATTGCTGGGATTACAGGCGTGAGCCACCGTGCCCGGCATCTTTTTTTTGTTATGTAGAGATACTCTATCTCTCTGCCCTGTCCCAAGTCTAGTCCTTTAAAAGATAAAGCCTGGGTGCAGAGAAGTGTGTCTAGTCTGCTATCGGTTAATGTAAATAAAAGGACACATATTTATATTTGTGTATATATGCATAATCACGGTCTGGAAACAGACACAAGCAACTGATAATAGTGGTGACCTGTTTTAGAGTGGGGACGTGGTAGGTAGATGGGGACAGGAGTAGGAGGGAAACTTTTTCTGAATACTTTTGTATTCTTTTAACTTTGGAATCCAGTGCAAGTATTTCTTATTCAGTTTTTTTTTCTTTAAATAACAGATAATCTGGGATGCCTGATTGGCTAATGTGAACTGGTGAGGCCATGTGGAGTGAGTGACTCACCTGCTTGAGTTAGGGCTCTGCAGCCTCCTACCCACCTGGGCCTCAGCTCCTCAGGTGTAAAGCTGGCTGGTCCCAGCCCACTTACCTTGCAGAGGGGACACAGGGAGGCCCTCCTCCAGAGCCTGGCATAGGCCAGCACATGGAGGGTCTGCAGTAAACAGGGCCTCTCCCTCAGAAGTCATGTGGGATTTTAGGACCATTACAATAAACTGTAATCTCGGTTTAGTGATAGCTGGTTCTCAAAGCATGCACCTGAGCCTCATGTTGGTTTTCTGCTGTCAGTCACTTAAAACTTACACCATGGTTTTTTCCTCTTGTGAACTCCAGTATTCAAGGAGATTGGAAGCTCTGAATCTCTGGGTTTGCCTGGAAGAAGTATGTACTTTGCTTTGCCAGACCTGAGATGCTTTACAAATCATCTCGTCTGCCCAGTTCAGTAGAGTGAGATTAGAATAGGTCTAACATCCTTTGAAAACATAGGCCCATGGTGAGGTTTGCAGGTAACCGAGATCACAGCTGGCTCTGAAGAAAAAATGCAGCCTCTTGGGAGTGGCCAGTCCAGGTACCTATAATTGAGGAAGTGACCTGATTGGGGAGGTGACTTATTTACGCTGGGCAATTGAGAAGCGTTTATTGAACACCTACTATGTGCCCTAGGCTCTGTGCTGTGGGGATGACAAGATGCATAAGGCTCAACTTCTCCTCCTAAAGTATTTACAGGGGGCTTGGGAAAGCAAGGCTTATGTGTGTAAAAAAAAAAAAAAATTAAGTAACAGGAGATTTTCGCAACAGTTCAGCTCAATCATAGAAGAAAAACCACAAGGTAGTTCATGACTAATGTCCATCTGCCTGAAGGAGGCAGCAGTGGGTGTGGGGAGTGTTTTCTGTGGGCTAGGGAGGGCCTGGAAAGCTTCCTGGAGGAGGGAGCAGAGGTGGCGGCGGCAGCAGCAGCAGCATTTGATCTGGATCCTGATGGGTAGTTGCAGTGCAGATGGATAAGTTGGGAGTAAGAAGAGAGCATCTCTAGTGGGTGTTGAGGCCAGGAGAAATGGGGAATTGCCTGCTTTGAAGGTGGGCAGAGGGAAATGAGGCTAGGCAGGTGAGTTTAGGACAGATGCAAAGAGGCTTTAATGAGAGAGATTGAGTTGGAGTGTGTTTAACTTCAGAACAGGGATGGGAGGATGAAGGCCCAGGGTCTCACAGGGAACTCTTGTAAATCTCAGGAAGATAGGCAAGAAAGGGTCTAGCTCCAAGACATTTCATTCTAGGCATCTCTAGCCTCCAGGAGGCTGGAGGCATGCTAGCCATTCTTTCATCATTGCTCTATGGGGACATTTTCTTCTTAGGCATTTTACATGTCTGCTCATTCATTCATTCAGCAGGTATTTATGAGCTCTTACTCTGTGGCAGGCACTGTTCTCGGTGCTGGGTTGCAGCAGGGAAAAAAACCAAACAAGATAACATCCCTTGCCACATTCCCAGAAGGGGAGAGGGACAATAAACAAGTGAGCTAAATGCGTGGGAGGCCAGGTGATGAGAGGTAGGGTGGAGAAAATCAAAGCAGGGAAGGAGATGGTGTGTGCTGCATGGAGAGGGGAGCAGCTGGGGGAGGGCTGTAATTTTAAACAGAGTGGTTAGAGAAGGTTTCACTGACTCACCCTGTCACTGGAACTTTGGGAGCACAGGGAAGGAGGCAAGGCCAGATCCTGCTGGGATCTTGAGCCCACAGTTGATCCTCTTCGACCTGCTGGGGGTCTCTGACTAGGCAGTAGGGAGTCTTTAGTGCTCTTGAGCAGAGGAGTGACGTGTGGGGAGATCTCCCTAGTGGCTTTGTAGGGGATAGGATATTGGCGGCTAAGACGGGAGCAGAGATTCAGGAGGAGATGACCACCGTAGACTAAAAAAGGCTACTCGTTTGACACTCTCCTCACTGTGCTGCAAGCTCCACATCTGTAAAATGGAGATAAAATGGTACTTACTGTTTCAGGCACGTTTTCAAGAGGATGAAGTGGGTTACTGAATGTAGAATACTTAGACTAGCACCTGACATATAATAAGTGCCGAAAAATATTGTCTTGCTCTACTATCTGTCCCTCTGTCTGCATATACGTATGTGTGTGTAAAATTAATGTGTTAGGGACATCCTTTCTTGTCCTGAAGCCAAGTCAAATGAAGAAAATAATGGCGCTTTTCAGGATTAAATGAGATCATCCATGTTGGGGGTGTAGGTTAGTGGCAGATGAAAACTAGGTGAATACTAGTTAAAAGTACTACTGTCACCACCAGATCTTCCCTGGGAGAAAATGATTTTGCAATGGAAATCCTCTGTAAAGTCTTCCTATTTAACAGTTGTTTATCAAGACTGCAACATGCCAGGTGCTGCACTAGACATATCCCATTTCATCTTTGCAATAACTGCCCAAGATAATAAGTGTTAACCACTTCTTACAGATGAGGAAGCAGAGGCCCTGGACTAAGACTTGACAAGGTCACATAGCTGGTAAATGGCAGAGCTGGGATTAATCCATGAGTGGTCCATTGTGTAAATGTAAACATTGACATATAGGTTCTCATATCAGTCTCCCTTGGTATTAGGTACCCACAAAGAGGTGCAGGGAGAGCAGAGGCGTGGCCAATTTCCAGGACAGATCGGGGCAGTGTGAATGTAGTGGGGAAAGCATGGGTGGGAGACACTGTGGGTGAAACAGTACCTTTCTTCAATGACTCAGCCCTGCAGGCCTTATCAGAGCCTTTCAGCCACCCTCTCAGAGTCTATCTGAAACCCATTTTGGTTTCCCAAAAGGAGCAGAGCCTGACAGGTTCAAATCCTGGCTCCAGCACTTACCAGCCATGTAAGTCCAAGATAGAAGTCAATTTCTTTGTGCCTCAGTTTTGTCATCTGCAAACTTGCTTCATAGGGTTGTTATGAGAATATCACAGAAGCTATGTCAACACTTAGAACAGTGCCTGGCCCATAGCAAGCACTCTGAAAGAGTTATTATTATGTTAACAATTCTTATATTATTTTTATATTATAATATTATTGTAAGTGCCTTCTTAATCTCTGAGGTCAGGGTAGAATGTCCCATCCTCTCTGCAGGATCATTCTGTAACACATTCTGTTTTGCCTTATTATATAGATGTGGGTGTAGGTCTCCCCTTTACAAGACCATGAATAGAATTCAATCAGCATCTTTCTAAAATCCCTGAAGACTTGTGCCTTGTCCTAGAAGCTGTCAATAGAGACTTGCACCAAAAGAAGTGATTCTTGGTTTTCTTTTACCCTTCAAGCCACATATTCTGACCTGAAGACCCCACCTCTCAGGATTTGGAAAATGTCTGATATTTCCAAAGGTGCCTTACAGTTTGCCAAACACATTCCCATTCATATTTCATTTGGTCTTCACAGTTACCCTGCGTGGTTACTGGGTACTGTCCCCATTGAACAGGTCAGGAGACTGAGGCTCTGCAGGGTTGAATAATTTGCTGCAAAAGGTGCAAGTGGAAGGTAATGAAACACGCACCCCCCTTCCTATCCCAGAAAGCTTTGTTCTGGAGTTTCAGATTGACTCTTCCCCTAAAGCCATTCATCATTTCCCCCTTAGCCCTTTTCCTAAAGAGGACTGGGAGGAGGTCATGTGGTGACCAGCCGACCTTTATACAGTTCTACTCTCTTTCTTCTTCTTCTTCTTTTTCTTTTTTTTGGTGGTCCACAATTACATGGACAGTTTTTCATTTGTTTTTCTCTTAATTTTATGATTCATTTATTTATGTGAGACAGGGTCTCACTCTGTCACCCAGGTTGGAGTGCAGTGGTGGGATCACAGCTCACTGCAGCCTCGACCTCCTGGGCCTGGATGATCCTCCCAGCTCTGCCTCTGGAGTAGCTGGGACTTCAGGTGCATGCCACCATGCCTGGCTCATTTTTTCTTTTGTTTTTAGTTGAGACAGTGTCTCCCTATGTTGCCCAGGCTGGTCTCAAACTCCTGGACTCTAAGTTATCCTTCCATCTTGGCCTCCCAAAGTGCTGGGATTATAGGCGTGAGCCACTGTACCCAGGCTATACAATTCTACTTTCACCCTTTGTTCCCAGGTCTTGTTACTCCCCAACTAAGCACATGGTGATGGCTTTGAGCAGAGCTGATTATTGGAGTTGCTCAAATCATCCCCACTCCATTTTCCCTTCTCTGTGGATCTGAGGTCTGGGCTGGGACTCAGCATTTGGAACTTGGTGGGGAGTGGGAGACAATGGGGGAGAGCATTGTAGCTTTAAGCATTTGCAGTGCCTGAGTATGAAATTGTCCTGAGCATAAATGTGCCATGAGGGACCCTGCAACTGAAGGTGGAGGAGCAGGTGCTGAGGTGTAGAGCCCAGAATCACTGCCTGGAGCCTGGCCAGGGGCCTGCAGGGGGCTGAATCAGAGGCCACAGGGCAGAGGGATGGGATGGGGAGTACTTACTCCCTGGGAGGCAAACAGGCAAATGATCCTTCTAGCCAAGGTGGGACTAAACCCAGGGCTCAAAGTCAGCCCTTAATTCAGGCTTGTTAAACTCCTTGGAGTTGTTCCTTAAGCAGAAGAATCTCCTGTTTAGTTCAGCCCAACAAAAGTTTATTGAGGAAGTACCTACAGTGTCCCAGCAGGCGTGAGGAATACAAAGTCCAGCAAGACAGGGACCCTGCCACAAGGGGCTCAGGTCCTACAACCTCGGCTTTACCTGTGCCTCCTCCTCCCTCCTGCCAACTTTCAATGCTTGGGTGGAGGCTCTGAGGGTGGTGCTTCTTAAGTGCACATGGCAGCATTTTAGCTTCCTGGCACCCCAGCACTTGGGCTAGAATTAAGGCCTGGCAGGTCTGCAGAGCAGCACAGACTGGGAATTGGCAAACACACCTGCTTATGGAGGTGGACCCTGATCCTGCTGCGGGAAGAGAGAGGTTTCTGGGCTTTGGCATCTGGAACTGCTTCTCAGTTCCCTCTGTGATGGTCGTGTGACTGGAGGAGCAGAGGCAGGAGGGCCTCTGGGTTGCAGGTGAGAAAGATCCCAGTAGAATTGCCCCAAGGTAATGGCTCAGGCTGCCCATCCCTCAGTCAGACCAGCTACCCCTTCTCATCCTCCAAGCTGGCTGGTCTCCTCTCCTCTGCACCTGGGCCATCCCTGGCCCCAATTCTTTGCTTTGGTTCTTCAGCACTTTCCTTCTTCTCTGCCTTTTCAACACCCTCATCCCCCAAGTCTGGATTCAGCCCTGCTGTCTTCAGAAAGGCTTCCTAAACCCTCTCAGACCCAGTTCCCCCTCCTTTCTCCATATGCTTGCTGGGCAGAGAATCAACAGCCCCCAGTTCAGCATTTACCTGTTTCCTGGGAGTTCTTCCTCACCCTCTCTGCTTCCTGAAGGGAAGGCAGGCAACATGTTTTGTGCACCCACCATGTTCCAGGCAGTTGCATGGAGGCTGGGTATGTCCTAGCTCTGTTTCTTATGAGCTGTGTGACTTTGGGTAAGTGTTTTCATTTCTCTGAGTCTCATTTTCTCATTTGAGATTGAGGATGTGATGCCTACTCAGAGGGAAGTTGTAAGAACTGGAACGAATAATCCATGCAAAGCACTTTGCACACAGGTCCAGGCTCATAGTAAATGGCTAACATATGGCAGCTTTTGTTATTCTTTGATAGGTATTATCTCATTGAATCCTCACCCTAGCTTTATAAGGTAGACATCATTCCACAAAGGGGAGCAAATGAGCCTTAGGGCTGAAATGACTTGCTTGAGGTCGCACAACAGACAGGCAGCAAGGCAGGGATCTAAGCCTAGGGGTGGGCTGCTCTGAGGCAACACCCATCCTTCTACCACCTCTGCTTCCTGAGTCCTGGCCCCTGTTTCCCATGCTTTTTAATGTTCCTCGCAGTCCCAGCCAGCGCACTCAGCAAATGCTGGTTGAATAATCTTTCCTGGCTGGTTTAAGGGAAACCAGGTTTGCAGCGGGAGTGCAGGAAATGCAACCCCTTGAACATTCCACTCTCTTTCAGATTTCTATCTGGTCCAAGTTGCCCATGGATCCCTGCTAGTGTACTGCATGCCACTCCAACACCAGGCAGTGCTATGTTGTGTGGCACCATATCTCACCCAGGAGTGAAACCAAATCATGCCCTCAGGGAAAATGAGCCAGTTCCTTTTTATTTTTTAAATAGCAGAGAATAAAGTTATGAAAAGAAAAAGAAAAGTAAGGGAAATACCTGCCTGGATAATCCCCCATGACTGGGGCAACCACTGTCTGAAGCTGGCAGCTGGAAAACAAAGAGAATAGCCATTAGCTGCCAGCTGGGCACTGGGCAGTGTGGCATTATGAAGCCTGTGTCCTGTGAGGGTCAGCAGGTGAGGCTTCCTGCTTGGGATGGCTTCTTGATCTTCCCTATTCCCACAGATAGAGCCAAGGCTCTGCCAAGAGCTTTTCTTCTTGACATGATTGTAGTCAGGAAGATTTTCATGTCATTCCAGATCATAGTTCCCAGTTTAATTCTCTAGCGAATGCTAGAAGCTACCACTTCCATCTTGGCTGTGTCTTCTTTTGTACCAACTGATGCTTGTATCTTTACTCCTTACTCCACTGGTTATTTAGTTTATGCCCGTGCAGACCTCGGTGCTGGGTTCCCTGGGGCTTGTGGAAGAAGGCACCTGCCTGTGCTCATTTGTGTGTTCATCTCATGGCCCATGCTGCAGGAGAGATGGGCAGTTGTCAGCATATATTGGTTCTTAGTTTTTGCTACCAGGCCATGGATTTTTTTTCTGTTTCTTTGTATTTTGTATTATTTATTTTATTTTTGAGAGTCTTGCTCTGTCACCCAGGCTGGAGTGCAGTGGCACCATCTCGGCTCACTGCAGCTTCTGTCTCCTGGGTTCAAGCAGTTCTTGTGCCTCAGACTCCCGAGTAGCTGGGATTACAGGCGTGTGCCACCACACCTGGCTAATTTTTGTATTTTTAGTAGAGATGGGGTTTCACCATGTTGGTCAGGCTGGTCTTGAACTCCTGACCTCAAGCAATCTGCCTGCCTCGGGCTCCCAAAGTGCTGGGATTACAGGTGTGAGCCACTGTGCCCGGCCATTTTTTCCATTTAAAACCCTTTAAAAACACACCTGAAGGTGCAGCTTCCTTTCCTGAAGGGAATTAAAACTGTGCTATTAGTAGGCATGGGATATGGGAATAGATCATCTTTGGGTGCTGGTCCAGAAAGTAGTGAGTAAGTGAGACAAGCAAAGATAATATTGTTTAGCACAATGCTATGCGTCAGGCACTATAGTCGTCCCTATTAAGTCAGAATCTCTTGGGACAGGTGACTGAGAAAAAAAACAAAAATAAAACAAAAAACATGCAAAGGAGATGATGTTTTACAGCCTGTTGGCTGGTTGTCAGGCACAGGCAAATCTTGCCCTCAAGAGCAGGAAACCCACTGATACATGCCATCCAGTAAAATCACACTAGAGCTCTTTGAGATTGAAATAACTAAGGTCTCGAAAAGGAAACTTGCCCAAGGATGCACCTGAGCTGTCAAGATACTGCCTCTCCTGTCTGTGTCTCAGGGCTGCACTTTCTTCTGAGTAGTTATGAATAAAGGAGCAGCAGGACATTGCCATCACTTCTGAGGGATCTGAGCACAGATGTGAGTGACAGTAGAAATGGGCTGTGTGACGAAAAGACCCCAGGCTCCATTGAAATCAGAGTGTACTGAGGAGGTGGTGTGCATTGGGTGGAACAGGCACGAGGCACTAGTGGCATGACCTTGGCAAGTTAGTTATTGACCTTCATGAGCCTCGGTTTCTTCACCTGGAAAATGGGTTGGATGATCATCCAGTTCCCAGTGTTTCAATGAAGGTTAGACAAGATCATACAATTCAATGAGTGTGACCAATAGTGCATGGCATATTTAAATACTCAAACAAGGCAAGTTTTCTTCCCTTATCCATGCTCCCCACTTTCTCCGTTACTTCCTCCTTTAAAAAGAGTTGTTTTAAATAGCTATCTGGATTTTTTTTCTGCACCACTTCAAAGTCAATGAAAATCAGCTTTAGCTTCCTTCTTTCTCTTCTTCCCCTCTCATAATGGGCATGGCTCTGGGGCTGGGTCTGAGGCTCCGTTCTCAACCAGGAAGCACAGGGCTGGGCTGCTCGCTGTTGGTTTCGATACCTTCTTCTCCCAGGAAGGGCCCTGGTCCAGGGGCTTGCAGTGGCCTCCCCTCACTTCAGTCTGTAGATACCTTGCTGTACATATTTGCTCTCCCTTGGCTGCCTGGGTCTCACTGGGTGTGCAGCTGGCTTTTCTTCCTGGGTGGGATTTGGTGATGATAAAGCAGGTACTTGTTGAGGGCTGTTATTACTTGGGAGTTTTTTGGTTTCAAGGCACAGGAACCAAACTTGAATGAGCTTAAGCAAAAATGGGATGCATAGCTCATGCCTCTCATACCAACACTTTGGGAGGCTGAGGCTGGAGGAGCGCTCAAGGCCAGCAGTTCAAGATCAGCATAGTCAATATAGCAAGAGCTTGTCTCTACAAAAAAAAGAAAAAAAAATTAAATTAAAAAGGATACATTGGAAGGTTTCGAGGAGGCTCAAAGATTCAAAAGAGGTGCAGAAGAATCAAGCCCCAGGAAGACAGCATGTGACCTCCAGCATCCCCAGACCAGAGTCCCCTGTTCAGTGCACTATGGCTGCAGGCAGCTCCCAGCTGACCCCACACAGCCCTGCCACCAACCTAAGAGGACCAGGCCTTCCCCAGGAGTTTTCAGATTGGAATTTGGCCTGGCCTGGAGCATGTGCACACCCCATGTACCACTGCTAAGGAGGAAAGATACTCCCATGAGCCCACCTTGAGTCCTATACCCTCCTTTTTGGCTGGAGAGTGGGAGATGGGGTGGAGTCTGTTATCAGGAGAGAGACACAGAGAGAAGAATACTAGTAATATGAATAATTAAGTATAATGCTCACTTTTCTTGAGCTACTTTATGCAAGACACATTCTAAGCTCTTTATCTGCATAACTCATTTAATCTTCACAGTCAACCCATTTTACATACCAGGAAACTGAGGTAGAGAGAGGTTAAGCAATTTGCCCAAAGTCACATAGCTAGTTAGGAGGAGAGCTGGAAGTGAACCCAAGCAGAGGGCTCCGGAAGTGCTGTTACCCACCCACTCTGATGCAGACAATAACAGACATCACCTCCAAGCACCTGCTCTGAGCAAGCAATGGGCTAAGTCCTTTATAGCATTATCTCATTTAATCTTCAGAGAAGCCCTGTGAAGTGGGTGCTAACATCACCCACATTTTAAAATAAGAAACTGAGGCTCACAGAGATGATGCGATTTGCCTAGGGCCACCCAACTAATTTAAAGTGACAGAGCTGGGATAGGACCCTTGGTTTGACTGATCATAGGGCCCAAGTTCTTAACTGCCTCACTGGGTAGACTGCACATTTAGACACTTCTCTTGCTCTGTCTGCAGCTCCCCTGGTTTGGCTCAGCACCTGAGTCTTTGTCCACAGTCTGGGCAGGGGCTGGGATGTGGAGACCCCTACCTGCTGCATGCTGCTGAGGGGTCAGCTGTGAGGTTTGAGCTGGTCTTGATCTATCTCACACTGACCTACACCAGATGGTTCTTGAACAAGTCTTTAGTGCATTGAAACTCTGAGTTTATTCATTTCTTCATTCAACAAATATTTACTGAGTGCCTGGAGGCTCCAGGCCCTGTCCAAGTGCTGGGGTCCCTCAGGGAAGAGCTTAGACTCGGAAAACATCCAAGAGGAAGGTTCCCGGAGTTCCTGTCACTTGGGCCTGTCATGTCCCACTCAATCTCACAGGAAACCTTCCCTGTATCACACAAATCAGGCCCATGAGGGACCAGAGACCTCGTGCTTCTTTGCTTGGCACCGGCCTGATGGCAAGTCCAAGGAGAGACAGCATTTCTTCATTCTGGTTGATTACAAAGGAAAATATAGTGTCAGGGAATGAGCATGGGCGTGGACTCAGGCCAGCTCCATCGGGAGTCCCAGGGCTGCTGTGGTCTCTGCTAATCGAGACTTTGGGTGAAGCACTTCGCTGTGCCATGCCTCAGTTTCCCCCTCTGTAATGATACTGTACTACCTGTCTTACAGGGTTGCTGGGAGGATTAGCTGAGGTAGCAGTGTTAACTACCCAAGGCAATACCTGTACACAGGTTAATCCCTCCCTCTTATAACAACTAAGTAGTTTTGTTGGTGTCTCTAAAAGTCAGGGTACCTGGAGGGGGCAGCTGAATGGGGTCCTAGGTGAGGAAATCACCAATTGTATCAAGCTCCTCATTTTATGGATGAGGGAACAGAGGCCCTGACCCTCAAAGGCCAGAAGGTATTGGGCTCTAGGACCTTCTAATTTGTTGGTGTTACAGGGAGCTCAAGTGTATATGGCTGTTGGTCAGACAAAGGGTACGAGTTGGTCCTTTGAGTGGCTGGACACAGTGTGCCCAGGCCTCTGTGAGCATCTGACCAGTGGTCAGCCCTTGTAGCCTGGTCCAGTCATACCTGCCTCCAACCCACCATGAAGACAGCCTAAGCAGAACCTTAAAGAGCCCCGTGTCCCTGCTGCTGGTCTCCTTAATGCCCTAGGGTGGGTAGGGACTTCTGTTCCTGAGATCTAGAGAGCATGGCGGGGTCCCTGGCTTCTGAAACTCTGGTTGGACCAAGGATGGAATTCTGTACCAGGATGTCCAGCTCCCCACCCACAGATCCCAGAAGCTCCCCTTGAGAAGCAGGGGGCAGACAAGTCAAGGCCTCTAGCCGCTTTGACTTCTGGCTGGAAGCAGCAGCACTGAGCCTGCAGCACAGGCTGATAGAATGTGGCCCAGGCAGGCCAGCCTGTTTGTCAGCTGGCACAAGCCCCGAGGGGTGTGGGCTTGGTAATGATGATGACGGGCGGGCAGGGCTGCCGCTTCTGCCCAGGTGGCCGCCCTTGGAGCTTGCCAGGCTCGCCCGGTGTGTGGGCCCACCAGGGCTACGATCAGAGTTGATGTCCAGTACACCTTTCCCTCAGCTTGGTGGGAAAGACCGTGAGCACAGGGGCAGCCAGTCCTGGGCTCCAATCCTGCCTTGCTGTAGGGGCTTGGCAAGTGCCATCTGTTCTGTAAGCCTCTGTTTGCTGTCTGTGAGGAGCCACTGAGATAAAGCAGGTCTAGTCTCCACCCTTGATGGTTCCATGTGGGACCAGTACACAGCACTTCATAGGCTGTCTCCCATTAACAGGCTGAGAATTCTGAACAGTGAGTCCCATCTCCCAGCATTCTAACAATGTGTGCTCTTTGTGTGCTAGAGAGAGAGAGAGTGTGTGTGTGTGAGTGTGTGTGTGGGGGGGGCACCACTCTGTTGAGCAAAGTGTGCGTATACCTCCCTGGAGTATGAATATGGCCTCTTATAGATGTCAAATTTCACACCTGTGTTAGTTTTTGTCCCTTTGAGGTTACCTCTTAAATATTTTGATTTATTTTTTAATTTGGAAGTAAATCATTAGAAATATTTTGTAACTCTGGGCTTTGTTTTCCAAACAGGTGTAGAGGCATTTTCTGCAGAAGCAATAGGATGTCATGAAATAATGTGGGTCGTCACTGGAAGCCAAGAGAAAAATTGGTTTAGGAAACTCAGCCACGATCAGCTAGTGCACTTTCCTAACTCCCTAGTTTACTCAGTGTTAGAAAATGGGACCCGTTTCACACTGGGGACTTGTTATCAAGTTTTACACCTGCTTGATTTACTTTCATTGTGTCTCACACTTAAAAATTCTGACACTTTAATCCATCTTGAATTGATTTTTGTATAAGGTGTAAGGAAGGGATCCAGTTTCAGCTTTCTACATATGGCTAGCCAGTTTTCCCAGCACCATTTATTAAATAGGGAATCCTTTCCCCATTGCATGTTTTTCTCAGGTTTGTCAAAGATCAGATAGTTGTAGGTATGCGGCGTTATTTCTGAGGGCTCTGTTCTGTTCCATTGATCTATATCTCTGTTTTGGTACCAGTACCATGCTGTTTTGGTTACTGTAGCCTTGTAGTATAGTTTGAAGTCAGGTAGTGTGATGCCTCCAGCTTTGTTCTTTTGGCTTAGGATTGACTTGGCGATGCGGGCTCTTTTTTGGTTCCATATGAACTTTAAAGTAGTTTTTTCCAATTCTGTGAAGAAAGTCATTGGTAGCTTGATGGGGATGGCATTGAATCTGTAAATGACCTTGGGCAGTATGGCCATTTTCACGATATTGATTCTTCCTACCCATGAGCATGGAATGTTCTTCCAATTGTTTGTATCCTCTTTTATTTCCTTGAGCAGTGGTTTGTAGTTCTCCTTGAAGAGGTCCTTATACAAAAATCAATTCAAGATGGATTAAAGACTTAAACGTTAGACCTAAAAGCATAAAAACCCTAGAAGAAAACCTAGGCATTACCATTCAGGACATAGGCGTGGGCAAGGACTTCATGTCCAAAACACCAAAAGCAATGGCAACAAAAGCCAAAATTGACAAATGGGATCTAATTAAACTAAAGAGCTTCTGCACAGCAAAAGAAACTACCATCAGAGTGAACAGGCAACCTACAACATGGGAGAAAATTTTCGCAACCTACTCATCTGACAAAGGGCTAATATCCAGAATCTACAATGAACTCAAACAAATTTACAAGAAAAAAACAAACAACCCCATCAAAAAGTGGGCGAAGGACATGAACAGACACTTCACAAAAGAAGACATTTATGCAGCCAAAAAACACATGAAAAAATGCTCACCATCACTGGCCATCAGAGAAATGCAAATCAAAACCACTATGAGATATCATCTCACACCAGTTAGAATGGCGATCATTAAAAAGTCAGGAAACAACAGGTGCTGGAGAGGATGTGGAGAAATAGGAACACTTTTACACTGTTGGTGGGACTGTAAACTAGTTCAACCATTGTGGAAGTCGATGTGGCGATTCCTCAGGGATCTAGAACTAGAAATACCATTTGACCCAGCCATCCCATTACTGGGTATATACCCAAAGGACTGTAAATCATGCTGCTATAAAGACACATGCACACGTATGTTTATTGCGGCATTATTCACAATAGCAAAGACTTGGAACCAACCCAAATGTCCAACAATGATAGACTGGATTAAGAAAATGTGGCACATATACACCATGGAATACTATGCAGCCATAAAAAATGATGAGTTCATGTCCTTTGTAGGGACATGGATGAAACTGGAAACCATCATTCTCAGTAAACTATCGCAAGAACAAAAAACCAAACACCGCATATTCTCACTCATAGGTGGGAATTGAACAATGAGATCACATGGACACAGGAAGGGGAATATCACACTCTGGGGACTGTTGTGGGGTGGGGGGAGGGGGGAGGGATAGCATTGGGAGATATACCTAATGCTAGATGACGAGTTAGTGGGTGCAGCACACCAGAATGGCACATGTATACATATGTAACTAACCTGCACAATGTGCACATGTACCCTAAAACTTAAAGTATAATAAAAAAAAAAATTTAAAAAAAAATAAAAAATAAAAAATAAAAAAAAATAAAAATAATAAAAAAAATAAAAAAAAAAAAAAAAAATTCTGACACTTTCTGTTTTTACTAAAGCAGCGAATAAAGCATTGTTTTCCGGATCCCTCCTACTCCTCAGCAAAGTCTTTGTGTAGAGATCTGATAAGCCCTTAGGGTGCCCTGACTGCAGCCAACAATAGAATTTGTTTAGCCATCTTGCTATTCCTTTCTTCACGTGCAAAACTTGTTGGAGGCCAGGGAGAGATTCTCTGTCCATTTCCTCTTGCTGGGTGAAGTGTCCCACAAGGCAAAGTGCACAAGCATGCGTGACCTCTTGGAGGAGACTAGAAAGGAGGCATAAGCTACGATGATGTCACTGACATTAATTGTTGGGCTCTTGTTTTTAAAGGAACATGGCAACCCGTGTGTGTCTCATCCCAGAAAGAGAAGACTTTAACCACTGTGATGCCTGAGAATCCAGTGAGTAAGTCACAGTGGTAGATCTTGTTTACCGTGGAGTAGCTCCTGGGGGCTGGTCCTAGGCTTAGGAAAGTGTGGGATGTTCCCACCATCCTGGGGCAGCTTGCTGTGCCCAGGGCGCGCTGTTCCCTCTGAGTCAGCACCACCTCCTCTGCACTCCTCTAGCGCTGTGTTCTTGCCTCAGATACACCACTGAGTTAGGGTTTGTTCACCTGCTTGTCCCACCTACCGGCTGTGGGAGCCTCAAGGTCAAGGAACCAGACTCCAGCCTTCCTGTCTGAGCCAGGCAGCAATTCCCGGCAGGCACAGTACAAGGCACAACACAGGTGACCAACAGCTGTTTGTGGACTCAAGGAGTCTCAACCCTGAGGTTTGATCAGGGCTTTTATGGTCCACAAAGCTTCATCACAAGCAGTGTCCTATGGGAACCTTTGTGCCCTGGGTGGGGTGGTCATATTATCCTTGTTTATTTTATAGACATGGAGGCTGGGGTCTGAGGAGTCAGATAGCCTGCCACAGGTGGTAGGCTAGTAAGTGCCCAGGACTCACGTTTTCTGTGTCCCAGGCTAGCCTGGTTTCTGTAACCTTATAATTAGAAAGGTTGTTTAGAGTAAACCCCTCATTGCCAAACAGGGAGACTGAGGCCTGGCCTGAAGATACTTTCTCAAGGTGACAGGGCTCACTGGTGTCCAATGGAGAATTGAAACGCAGGCCCTGGACTTCCTGTCTGGCGTTTTGGCACCCCTCCTCCCTCCTCCTCTGCCCTGCAATCAGAGAACATTTTGGGACCATATATCTGTGTTTACAGGAGGGTGAAGAACTTGCAGAAAGCCATGAGTTGGAACATAGGGATGAATAAAACCCTCCCTTCTCTCCGGGAGCTTCCCTGGACATGTGAGCCTTGGCAGGGCCTTGAAGAGGCTCAGTTTAGTTGTGGGAGGAGGGAGGATGAAGGTGAGGGTGAGGGGAGACCATCAGGGCCCAATCCAAGAAGCTGGGGCATGGGCGGAGGCCCTGGCGGAGGGGCAGCCGGCGTGCATGTCAGGGCATTTGGCAGCTGGCCTGGTGGGCGCTGAGGGATCACGTGGGGTGAGGAGTCCACGGGAGTCCTGAATGGCAGGATAACAAGGGGTTGACTGGACCTCAGGGAAAGCTGCTCCAGGAGTTCTCATTCTTAGTATCTGGGGAAAGACCCAGGCAAAGAGCTGATTGGCCAGTCTGCCACAGCCTGAGAAACTGTCCCCTCTCTGGAGAAACAGAATACAGAGTTTGTCCACAGAGGAGGGTCAGGCAATGAACAGTGAATTCCAATGTTGTCTGAAATGTGTGGGGAGGGGAGTGTGAGCAATTCTGGCTGGCTCAATCCTATTGCCCTCAAATGAATTTTTGTTTTGTTCTGTTTCTGTTGAACACATGTGCTGTTGTTCTCTCTTCCCTTTGGAATCTTGGGTCCCTCCTGGCTCATCCATTCAATCCAGGCTTGACCCAGGGCCAGGTGGGTCCTGGCTACTCTTTTGTGTTTATTCTACCTTTTCTTGCAACTTCCTGGACTTGAGGACTGGGACTGACTGCCAGCTTCATCTCCATTGGCAGGGTGAAACATAAAATTTCCCCAAATTACAGAGAATGTGATGCTTGCCAAATAGGTACCTTGGATTATTTTCCAAAGCATTCCCAAATTATACACTTCTCTAGGGCAGGGGAAGTGTGTCATGTTGTATCATTATTATTTACACTTCATATGTCTTTGTACTTTATGTTTTATAAAGGTCATTTCATCTTCATGATCAAGCAGGTGGACTTCTCCCATTTTACAGATGAGAAATTTGCCTTAGGCAGGCTGTAACCTGCCTAAGGCAATGCAGCTGTCTAAGGGCTGAGCTGGGACATGGCCCAGTCCTACTGTTTATAAATTCCATGTCTCTCCTCTGCTAAACTCCAACCATAGTAAATCTCTGGAGGGCCTGAGACATAAGAGGAGCTCAATAAACACTTGTGGAATGAGTGAACTTTGGCTCTTTTTTTTTTTTTTGGCCACTCTCAACCATAAGTGGACCCTCTTTGGCAGCAAAGAGAACACTACCCTGTGGAATATTTGAGTTTCTTGCCATGATAAGGAACTGGTGAGCTCTCTTCTCACCCAGCCTTATCTCTGGGAACTAGGTCATGCACACTGAATAATTAATTCCTTGACTTTTACTCGGAGCTTCCTCCTCCTGACATTGAGATGCTACGTTAGACATTGATCTATGAGAGGTCCTTGGGAGAAGCAGATCCTACTGTTTGTTGTCACAGACCTTCAGTGACCCATCTAATTGCCCATGAATAATACCTGTGGCCTAAACAGGTCAGCCTTCCAGGCAGTTCACTCATCTCCTCCTTCTACCCTTCCCCCACCAACCTTCTCTAGACTGAGGAAGAGGGACAGGTGTGTATTATCTTAGATATGCAGGGTTCTGTACAGTTAGGGGAGCCTACCTCTTCCTTCTCACTGACCTCTGAACTTTTCCATATGTTGTGGCAAGGGCTGGAGAAACAACAAGAAAACCATGTCAAGATGGGAAAGAATTCATGGGCTCCCCGGGAGGCAGTTATCAAAATATCCGCTGGGTCTGCTCTTTCCCTAAGTGACAGTTGGGTCATCTTTCTTAGAGTCTGCAAGGGATACAGCTGGCCTTGTTAGACTCTTGAGGTCAACAGAATAGAGTAGAAATAAGAGAGGGCTGAGACCAAGACAGCCATGTTCTAGTGTTGACTGTCCACAGCTTAGCTATGTGGCCTTGGGCGAGTCACAGAACCTCAGGGGCCTTCAGATTTCTTATTCAGGAATTCAGGGAGGGGTGGAGGTTTGGTGGTATCTTAAAGATGTCTCCTTGACTTCTGTGGTCCTGGTCCTCGGTGTCTCTCTCAGTTTGTCCTTGTGATTAGCACTGTCTTCTCCTCCAGGTCACCTCCTCCTCATGTGGTCAGAGCTTGCTTCTGTAAGCACTTTCATCCTGATCTTTGTAGCTTTGCCATCTCTCCCCTGCGCCACCCTGAGTTATGCCAGAGTGCAGATAAGAACTCCCTGTTGTTGCCCTACTCTTCTGCCAAGCAGCATGGGAGAAAACTCTAACCTTGTGAGATTCTTAGAGATCTAAGGAGTGAAAGTTGGTTGGTATCAGAGGAAAATGGGATTAAAGGTTGTTGGGATTTTCAAGTCCTTGATGCCCCAGGGTACCTGGATTGTACTGAATTTTTGATCAGAGGGTAGTCAATATGTTCTTAAGAATATGGCCCCAAGTTGGCCAACCCTTGTGATCAGGGGTGACCAGACACTTTGGAGAAATAAAGGGAATAGCATTGGTAGAAGGTTGCTCAGTGAGAGATGAGAGATACCTCAGATGGACAACCAATATGAAAAGGGGAAAGGCTAGGGAAGGTGGATTTGTCTCTAACATTTACAATTGTAAAGTATTAAAGCTGAAAAGAACGACAGATCCTTTAATCCACTTCTCCCGTTTATTAGTAAAGAAACTGAGGCCCAGAGACATGACTCAAGCACACCCATAGAGCAAGCTGGTGGTAGAAGTGAGACGGAAGCTAAGTCTCCTGATTCCCAGCAAGTGGCTCTCTCTGCAGTTCCATGTTGCCTCCCCATGTGGGTTCAGCCACCGCGCCTTCCTCTTTTCTCCTCCACCCTGCACTTGAATGTCTAAGGTGTTAGCAGGGCCCCCACAGCTCCTACCTCATTGTTTATCAAGGCCTAATAAAACCTGGGTGCAACAGCATGGAGAGGTTGAGGCTTCTTATGTGCAGTCTGTTTTGATTTGTATTTAGTGACTTAACACTGTTGAGTTGCCGTTATTCTTTTTTATGATGTGTCTTGGGGTGAAAGATTAATTCAAGACAGGAAATGAAGGCTATAAGATGGCCCAGCCTTAGCAGGAGTAGCCTCTTGTGAGTTTGCCATTCAAATCAAAATCATATGAGCGTTGTTGCTAAGCAGGCCTTGTTGTGAGAACCTCCAGCAAAGGGCATGGATTACACTGTTGCTTGCTCTGAGAGGGGCTTTTTCAGTCAGAGACTGGCCATCCCAGCACTATGCTGATGGCACATAAACCAGAATGGAAACCACTCACTTTTTCTGTAGAACTCCATTTGGCCCAACACTTCCTGCTGAGCTCAAGGAAATGCATCTTGAGCACTTTGCATTGGGCAAGCACTAGGTTTACATATATTACCTTGTTTTTCCTCATAGCAGCTCTCTGAGAGATAGGCATGGCTACCTGTTGTACTGAGGAGAAAATTGAGACAGTTACAGGTTAAATAACTTGTCCATGCCCACAAGGGCCAGGACTCAAACGCAAGGTATCTGACTCTAAAGCCCTTCCTGGTTCCACATTTCACATGGCTCTCTGCACACAGAAGGGAGGGCTGGGGAAAAATAGGCAAGGCATTGACTGAAGCGTCAAACATTTATTATGGGACTTCCAAATGCCAGGTCCTGGGCTTGGTTCTTGGGATGCAAAAGCGAGTAAGACCTAGTCCCTTTACTCCTAGGACTTGTGGCCTAGCCTGGTGGTGGGACAGATGTATATGATGACAGTCATAGCTCCCTTATCGCTCTGGAAGCACTGAGAAGAGAGCAGCACACAGGGAAGACTGCACCAAGGAGGGGCTGTGAGACTTGGGTACTGAAGGATGATCAGGAGGTTGCCAGGCAGAAAAGGAGGCAGACAGTTCTCCAAGGAAACTGAGTGGTGGTGTGAAAGGGCCTGATTTGGTGTTTGGAAGTAAGGAGGAGTAGTGTGCATGCTTTTTTCTTAGCTGAGGGTGCAAGGAATGAGACATTCAGTTGAGAGATCAGCTCTGAAGTGGGAGAGGAGGGGCGTTCAGAAGTAGACTGTCAAGGGCTTTGCAAAACACTTGCTGCTAGGTGAGATTCATTGAAAGAAACATTAGCAGAGACCAGGAAAGCTTCTCCAAATATGAATTCTCCAGCTGTCTGATGGATGTTTCCATATAGAGAAAGGAACTTCTGCTGGGGGCTCATTTTCAGAGAGTTTGTGTCCGTTTTCTGCATTTTGTGTCTCACACACCAATGGAAGTGATTATTGATGGGGCAAAGTGAATGGGGTGGGACGGGCCACACCAACAGTTCATATTTAAAATGTCTCAGATTCCTCTTGCCAGATAAGCTGATAGCAAACACCCTTGTGAGTTCCTGCGCAGATTGACTCTCCAGGGATCGTTTTGCATTCCAGACAGGGTCACATAATATTTCTGCAGGAGCTGGGGCTCTGGGTTGAGAAAGCTACTTAAAAATAAAGACCAACAAAAAATATAGTTGTTTTTAAGGATGACATTTGCAAGGCAAAAGTATCCAGGAAGTAGATTATTTGTCATGAGGGTGAGCCAGAATTTTTAAAAATATCAGATCATTAGAGTGGAAAGAATAATGGTGGAGAGAGAGAGGGAAAGAGAGAGAGAGAGAGCTCCAGGAACTCTTGTCTCCTGGGTGTGGTTGTTCCTGCACACCCTCACTGTAATGAATACCTTGCTGAGGTCTGCCCCAGGAAATGAGTTTCAAAAATTGAACTTTGAGCCTGAATTGTCTTCCATGGAGAGGAGCAGACCAATAAACCAGAGAGTGATTTGGAGTCTAAGACTTCTTGGTCTTGTTTCAACAATCCCTATCTGCTGCCCGTGGGTTTTGTATCTTTATGAGAAAAGAAAAAAATCTTTTTTGGAACAGTTGGGGCTTATTTTAGTAAACATGTTTTTCAGAGCATGAGCCCAAATACCAAGGAAAGAGTCCAATGTCTTTATTCAGCCAAGAGAAATGTATTCATCAGGATGATGGGAGGCTGTCTCCCTCCCACCAGGGAAAAGTCACTAGCGGGGCCATACCTTCGGGGCTCCCCTCCTCTGGGGCTTCTGGATGTTGGAGTTTGGGGCTGGTGAGGGACATTTTGACCCCCTGAATGGTCAAGGCCCTTTCTGGGCCCTGGAACCTATGACCCAGCCTCTCTGAGCTCTCAGAAATGTGGCCTCTGAGTGTGGCCTGGAGAGGCAGCGTTCTTCCCCGAGACTGTCCCACGCAGGTCTGCGTTGCTCTCAATGTAGTGAATTGCTCACAACCATAAATTGCAACAGTTCTGCAGCCTCCGAGCCATTACCAAGTAGGCAAATGTTATAGGACTTTCAAACCTCAATGCTCGTGCACCTAGTTCAGGGAGGTGAAATACAACCTGTCAGACCAATAACCTCCTCCAGTCAGTTCAGCTACAACCTGTCAGACCAATAACCTCCTCCAGTTAGTTCAGCAACTGAGTATACATTAGGGACTGGTTCTGCCCTGTCTTCTCAGACAGGCATTTTTGTATTTGCCATCTGTAACCTTACTTGGCTTTATAGACATCTGGGGAGAAGTTCCCGAGAGACTTCAGTTCCTCTGTATAGTAAAGGACTGGGTCAAAACTGTCCTGATCTTTCACTTCTGTTCAGATGTCTGAAATGCCTCCTGATAGCAGCATATTTTCCGTGGGCAGAGAGCTCCTCTCAGCCCACATCCTGATGAAGGAAGGAATCCTTTCTCAGAACTGTCTCACCTTGCCAGTTTCTGGTCTGTTCACTCTCCTGAGGTTGTACCTAAGAACTGTCCAGCTGGGTTCATGTAGCACATCGCCTGGCACATGGTAATCAGTGTTGAATGAATGACCAGCAAGGAAATCCTTCTGTTTTCCAGCAGAACAAAATGGAAGTGAACAGGCCTCAGATTATGTGGCCTGCATGCTATCAGGACCCAGCATGCACTTCAGAAAAGACCCCTTTGGTGTTTGGCATAAAGGAAGTTACCCGATAAAGGCATCTTCTAGGCCGGGGCCTGGAAAGACAGATGATGTTTAATCCACATCACCTCAAGATGACGAGTCCTGTTTTCAGGGCTTAAAACAAACAAACATCAATAGCGACAATGATCTACTGGGAATGCTGGCCCTGGAGAAAGCAGGGGGAGTCATTCTACTGGCAACCCCTGCAGACCTAGCCAACCCTAGCTGGCCCAATGTCCTATGCTTGGACAAGTCTCCCAGGAACCTCATGATGGGGCTCTTCCTTTGTCATGCTGCCTCTCTGCAGCACAGGCAATTTTACATCTAAATCTTAGATCCTGACTTCCCAAGTGTGTTGACATTTTGGTAGGCTTTGAATAGCCATTAGTTATTTCTGACTCAGGCAGGGCTCACCTGTCCATGCAGGTGTATACACCTGCTTATAAAGGCTGAATGCAGTGTATAGGCTCTTGTGCAGACTCTGGGGTGAGGGACATGGCCAGTTGGACTGCCAGTTGCGTGGACGGCCCAACGAAAGGTGTGCACAAGCATCTTAGAGGCCAGCAGACTACTGAGAGCCAGGGAGGTGTTATTTGTGTTGTTAATAACATTAATGACAATATAAACAACAAAGCTTCTGTAATTGTATATCAGGAAATTAATCCTGAAATTGGTGGTCTGTAATTCAAATGAAAAATTTAGAAATCGTGATGTGTAGAAAGCTGAAACTGGATCCCTTCCTTACACCTTATACAAAAATTAATTCAAGATGGATTAAAGACTTTAATGTTAGACCTAAAACCATAAAAACCCTAGAAGAAAGCCTAGGCAATACCATTCAGGACATAGGCATGGGCAAGGACTTCATGTCTAAAACACCAAAAGCAATGGCAACAAAAGCCAAAATTGACAAATGGGATCTAATTAAACTAAAGAGCTTCTGCACTGCAAAAGAAACTACCATCAGTGTGAATAGGCAACCTACAGAATGGGAGAAAATTTTTGCAATCTACTCATCTGACAAAGGGCTAATATCCAGAATCTACAAAGAACTCAAATTTACAAGAAAAAGGCAACCCCATCAACAAGTGGGCGAAGGATATGAACAGACACTTCTCAAAAGAAGACATTTATGCAGACAACAGACACATGAACAAATGCTCATCATCACTGGCCATCAGAGAAATGGAAATCAAAACCACAATGAGATACCATCTCACACCAGTTAGAATGGCGATCATTAAAAAGTCAGGAAACAACAGGTGCTGGAGAGGATGTGGAGAAATAGGAACACTTTTACACTGTTGGTGGGACTGTAAACTAGTTCAACCATTGTGGAAGACAGTGTGGCAAGTCCTCAAGGATCTAGAACTAGAAATACCATTTGACCCAGCCATCCTATTGCTGGGTATATACCCAAAGGATTATAAATCATGCTGCTATAAAGACACATGCACACATATGTTTATTGTGGCACTATTCACAATGGAAAGACTTGGAACCAACCCAAATGTCCATCAATGATAGACTAGATTAAGAAAATGTGGCAATATACACCGTGGAATACTATGCAGCCATAAAAATGGATGAGTTCATGTCCTTTGTAGGGACATGGATGACGCTGGAAACCATCATTCTCAGCAAACTATTGCAAGGACAGAAAACCAAACACTGCATGTTCTCACTCATAGGTGGGAATTGAACAATGAGAACACTTGGACACAGGAAGGGGAACATCACACACTGGGGCCTGTTATGGGGTGGGGGAAGTGGGGAGGGATAGCATTAGGAGATATATCTAATGCAAATGACGAGTTAATGGGTGCAGCACACCAACATGGCACATGTATACATATGTAACAAACCTGCACATTGTGCACATGTACCCTAGCACTTAAAGTATAATAATAAAAAAAAAAGAAAGCAAAAAAAAAAATTAGAAATCTTTTAAGTGAACTCTAAAGGTGCTACCATGGAAGCAGTTCCATCCCTCCTGAGCCAGATTTCTATGGTAAGCATTCATTCATTCAACAAACATATACTACCTACTGGGAGCAGGCACCATGTTGGCACTGGAATTACAAAGATGAAGATCAGTAAACAGCTCATCAATGAGTGAATTAGCTACAAAATACCATAATACAGAAAGCTGAATTATTTGAACCTTAAATATTGATTACCAACTGAGAACCCAGAGCTGGGGTGAATACTCTGGGAAATAGAAAATAAATTTTAAAATCTGCCTTTCCTTAAGTTTACACATTAAATTGTCCAGACAAGATTAGTGCACAAAACACATGATAGGTTCAAGATTAAAGGAAGAGCCAAATGGTGTGGTCTGTGACCTGTGTGGGAACTCTTCGTCTCCCCCATTTCTCAGAAGATGGGAAGAAGCATCTTGTTCCCTTGGCATCCACAGCACCTAGCAAGGCCCCGGTCACAATATAGATTCTCAGTAAATTGAATGAATGGAATTGAATGTGGCTAGTGGTTCCCAAAGTCAGCTGATCAACAGAATTCCCTGGGGAGTTAAAAACATCTTTTCCTCTTGGACCTCAGGCTGCAGGGATTCTATTCGGGAACAGGCCCAGGAAACTGAGTTTTCATAGACTTCCTGGGCGAATCTGCCCGACAGCCAGGTTTGGTGAGCTTAGGCATAGACTCTGAGTTAGACGAACACAGATGGGTAAGGGATGGGGTGGTGGAGGGCTTCTGAACCTGAATGCTCCAGCCCATCCCTTAAGATCCCGCCCTGGTGCCACCTTCTCAGGGAGCTTTTCTCAGGTGCTGAGTCACTCCATCTTCTAACTCTGCATCCACATGTCTTGGCACTCACCTCCCCGGCAGCTCTTACCAATAAATGTTAGTTTGTTTGGACTCCCTGAATAGACTGTGAAGCTCCTAGGGGGCACAGCTTGTAGTAGGATTTCAGTCAGCACCATGGAGCTGACTGGGCTTCAGAGGATGGGCAAGGTTTGAGAAGACAGAGACTTGATATGAGGGCAGCCACAGGATAAGCCCAAATGCCTTTGGGAATTGAGCCTAACAAGGAAGAGAGGGCTGCATGATGGTGGGTAGGAACCCACTGAGCCTGGCAGGAGAGTTTGGATTTGTACAAGGGCTGTAGGGAGCCCTGAGAGCATTATGAACAGGATAAAGGTGAAGCTGGTGAGTTGGGAAGGGGGAGATCAGTGAGGAGACCCATCGTAGCTCAGGTCAGAGCTGGCCAGGTCCTGGATGAAGTGGCAGGGTTGTTGACAAAGGGCAGCCACACTCTAGCCACTACACACCCTGAATTGTGTGTGATACTCTTGATTTGATTGTATCTACCAGTGGTGGTTATTGAGCACCCACCATTTTCAGAGGCATGGGCACCAGGCCCCGGGGCTTGCAGCCTTCAGCTTCAGAGCGCACAGTCAGGTGAGGTAGGAGGGGCCACAAGTAGATCAATGCAAGGGTATGTGGAAAACCATCATACAAACTTCCCCAGAGTACAGTGCAGAAAAGGGGGCCCAGGGAGGGCAAAATAATGCTTCAAAGAAGAACAGTGCAGCTAAGGATGCAGCCCAGCCAGGCGTCACTGTGTTTCATCCTGAAGTCACCCAAGGGGTCAGGACTGTTATTATACCCATTTTATGGATGAAGAAACTGAGGTTCAAAGAGGTTAGGCAACTCCTCCAGGCTCACACACCTAGTAAATGGTGGGTTGGGTTTGGTGACCAGTCTGCCTGACTCCAGAGTCCAAACTGGGACCTGTGACACTCTGCTGCCTTTGATGTTTCAGCCCTAAAGACCACTGGGCTTTCACAAGGTAAACAGAGTCCAGATAGGCATTCCAGACAGAGGGATCAGCATCAGCAAAGGCATGTGGGTGGAAGTGTGTCGGAGTGGAGTTTATCGGGAAATTACAAATGGTTCCTGAGTCTAGAGTATGAGGGGGCGGGGAAGTGACGAGAGTAGAGGCTGGAGGGGCGAGCTAGGGCTGGATCATGAAGGTAGTTTTTGTTTTGCTCCATTAAGATGTTTGGACTTCACCCTGCAGATTGTCAGGGAGCTGTTGAAGGATTTTGAACAGCGATGGAACCTGACTAAGTGCACATTTTTGGAATAAAGATCTCTCTGGCAACAGTTTGAGGACTAGGCTGGTGGATTGGAGGGAGGTGAATCTGGAGGCAGGAAATGTTTTGACGAGGAGATTTTGAGAGTTCCAGGTGACAGCAGGTGGAGACCTGACCCTCCTAGGAAGGATGGGAGGCAGTAAATGGGGCTGCTGAAGAGGCAGGACTTGGTGACTGGCTGGCTCTGCAAGATGAGGGAAAAGGGGCAGAGAAATTTGACTCGAAGGATTTGGCTGCAGAGTCACGATGGTGCTGCTCACTGAGGTTGGGGCTGCAGGAGAAGGAACAGGTGGGGTTGCAAGGGAAATTGGCCACACGTGAGGTCTCTATAAGATAGTGAGAGGAGAATGTCCAATTGTTGGTGACACAAGGGCCTGAAATGCAGCAGGGAGCTGTGTGGTGCAAGTACAGCCTGGGGAGTCATGAGGACACAGATACTAGTTGAACTGTAGGAGTGTTGCGGTCCATGACAGTGAAGACCAGAACCTTCATTTTCAGGGGCAAGTAGAGAGGGGTCTGCCCTCTCTATGGGGCCTCAAGATAAGGCCCCATAAGTGGCGGTTGCATTTAGCAGCAGTTGGTGGTGACGTTGGTTTGATGCACCGGGTGGCGTGTGAGGAGAAACCAGATTGTGGTGGTTTGATGGATGAGTGAGAGGTGAGGAAGTGCACATTGCAAGGCTGGACTATTCATTTGGAAACCTAGGCTGTGAGGGGAAGAAAGAAGAGTGCTATTTGTTTTCCCTCATAAAAGCAAATATAGATCTAACTGTGGTTGGATTTGTGCGCATTTTGGGGAATGACTTCATATTGATAAATTCACAAATCAGAGAAACAAAAATAAACTTTTGTTGAGCAGTGAACTTTTTCTAAGGGTGTTTGAGAAAAATGAGGTCAAATGGTACAGTTCTTCAGAACAGAGGGATTGGCCCAGGAGGTCAAGGCTGCAGTGAGCCATGACCATACCACTGCTCTCCAACCTGGGCAACAGAGTGAGATCCTGTCTGAAAAAACAAACAAACAAAAACAAAAAATGCACACAAAACATAGGGGATCTTTGGGGGACAGACTCCATCAGATATAGCTGGGTTGTGAGCTGCTCTGGGTGGGGCGGCTCTGCAGTTGTCCTGGGCTCCAGGTGTGGTACCATGCACACAGTGAACAGGCATAGAGAAATCCTTTTCAAGTTCACTTGGCTGTGACTTTGATGCCTGTTCCCCAGCATCCCTCTATATCCTCCAGACTAATTACTGTACTGGCATCAAGTCCCAAAGGCCTAATTTCAGCAAGACGCAGTGCCATTCAGATACAAAGATTCCCCTGGAGAGTGCCTTTAAGAGGGTGCCGGGCAGAGACTTGGTGGAAAATCTGTTTTTAGCCGTCTTACCATAGCAGAGAGTTGGTTAAGGCGAGGATGAGCTACCCTCAACTTTTATGTGAAAATGTATCAATTTCTGCCTTGGTTTGGCTTGGGCTACCTAGAGCTTGAGGTGGTAGGAGTTATCCCCACGCAGCTTCCCGGGAACTGATGCTTATTGAGCTCATCTGTGGGCCCAGCGCTGTGAGAGGCCCCTCCGTTTAATTTTCACAGGAACTCTATGTTGTTTATGACTTGCTCAAAGGAGCACTTAGTGACTCAGAAGCCCATGTTCTTTCTACCACATCACATTGGCTTCCAGGGACTCAAGAGCTGAGTGCCTGGGGGTGTTTCTGAAACCAAGGAAATGGACTAGCTTATCTGTTCTAGTCTCCTGTCTTATGCTATTTGCAAATAGGGAAAGGATGTCTTTTTCAAGATAGGGTGTACATGTGTGAGTGCCTACGTAGAGGGGTGGGCAGGCTTATTTCCGGGGGTCAGGCAACTTTTGCAGGACACTAAGGTACTAATAGAAGGTAAGATGTAAAATGACGGACCCGGTTGTTATTGGAAGTTGGCCTGCAACAGTTGGGTAAGAGACATCTTAATTCCCATGTGGTTGACCTTCACATTGGGAAGGAATGCCTTCTGATCCAGGCCAAATTTGACATACCCACTCCTAATACCTACTGTATTAGCTAGGGTAATGCCTCCTGCCTAAGAGATAAGTTCCCAGTTCTCAGTGACTTCGCATACTGCATATTTATAGCTCACATATGTAAAGTCCAAAACATGTGTTCTGGTCAAAGAGGGCTTTCCCCCATGCAGGCATCCAGGGGACTGGGTCCCTTCCTTCTTGTGGCTCACCAACTTCAACACACAGTTTCCAAGGTCTTTGTGCCCTGGCAGAAGGAGAAAAGGCACCAAAAACCACTATGGGGGATTCTTATGGGTCAGTCTTAGAAGTGGCATGCGCCACTCCTGCTTGGATTCCATGACTTAGAACCTGGTCACCTGGACTCACAGCTGCAAGCAAGGGTCCAGGAGGAAGGAGCGGTCCAGCTGGTGGTGAGCTAGCTCATCTCCACAACACCCACCAAGGCTCCAAAGACACCTCTCAGCTTAGCTTTCACTGGTGGATTAGATGCTGTTCTCATTTGATCTATAGATCCTAGCATTTTGGAGTTTGATGAAAGAAGGGCAGGAGAGTATTAAGAATCAAAGGTCTTAGCTGGGCTTGGTGGCTCATCCCTGTAATTCCAGCACTTTGGGAGGCCGAGGAGGGTGGATCACTTGAGGCCAGGAGTTTGAGACCACCCTGGCCAACATGGTGAAACCCCGTCTCTACTAAAAATACAAAAAAAAAAAAAAAAAAAAAATTAGCCTGGCCTGGTGGGAGCCACCTGTAATCCCAGCTACTTGGGAGGCTGAGGCAGGAGAATCGCTTGAACCCAGGAGGTGGAGGTTGCAGTGAGCCAAGATTGCACCACTGCACTCTAGCTTTGGCAACAAAGCAAGACTCTGTCTCAAAAAAAAAAAAAAAAAAAGAATAAAAAGAATCAAAGGTCTAGACCGCAGACTACATCCTGATGTGGTGTGCAAGACAGTAGTGCTTGTGTGCCTGTGGCCCCATCTACTTTGTGTGGGAGCAATATGGGTATGCTTATTGAGGGCATCACCCACTCTGTATAGGAACTGTTGGAACACAGGGTCTGAGTGTTCTTCCTGGGTAGGGCGATGTATGGTAGGCCCTGAGAGCTAAGACCAGGGAACTGGTGCCCAACCTTCCCTGGGGTGTTGAAGAATATTTCACAGGTGCAGAGTGGTGGGGGAGGACTGTACCTGTGGTGAGAGTCTGGGGAAGACAGAATAGGAGATAAAAATGGGGAACTTGGCAAGGCTGAGCTTTGGTGGGCTTCCTGCGGTCAAATGAGATTTGGAAAGAATGAGACAAGCCTAGATGACTTTTTAAAAAGAGGTAAAAAATATTTCATTGAACCAATAAAAAACAGCAAATGTCTTTCATTGACCTAATGATTTATTTTGTTTATTGTATTTTAACTCAAAAGTATTTCAGAAAGTTAGCAAGATTATTAATTAGACCACAGATTCTATTCCCTGGCCTTGGGCAGCTCCCACTTATAGAAGGTGGTGATGGTGGTAGTGGTGGTAGGGTTTTTTTTTTTTGTTTGCATTTTATTATTGTTTTTGTGGTAAAATTTACATAACATACAATTTATCATTTTAACCTTTTGTTTGTTTGTTTGTTTGTTTTGAGGCAGGCTCTTGTTCTAGTCACCCAGGCTGGAGTGCAGTGGCATGATCATGGCTTACAGCAGCCTCGACCTCCTGGGCCCAAGCAATCCTCCCACCTCAGTTCCCCAAGTACCACAAGTGGGACCACAGATGCACCCCACCACACCCGGCTAATTTTTCTTTGCTTTTTTGTAGAGACAGAGTCTCACTGCGTTGCCCAGGCTGGTCTTGAACTCTTGGACTCAAGCAATCCTCCCACCTTGGCCTCCCAAAGAGCAGGAATTACAGGCATGAGCCACTG
The DNA here is from genome assembly GCF_029281585.2 of Gorilla gorilla gorilla. Lineage (NCBI taxonomy): Eukaryota > Metazoa > Chordata > Mammalia > Primates > Hominidae > Gorilla > Gorilla gorilla. The sequence continues at coordinate 18,584,979 of NC_073233.2, forward strand.
TGCCTGGCCCATTTTAACTATTTTTAATTGTAAGATTTAATGGTATTAAGTACATTCATGTTGTTATGCAACCATCACTACCATCCTTCCACAGAATAAACTGAAAGTTGGCACCTATTTCTTTCTGAGACGGAGTCTCGCTCTGTCACCCAGGCTGGAGTGCGGTGGCGCAATCTTGGCTGACTGCAACCTCCACCTCCCAGGTTCAAGCGATTCTCTTGCCTCAGCCTCCTCAGTAGATGGAATTACAGGAACGCGCCACCACACCCAGCTAATTTTTGTATTTTTGGTAGAGATGGGGTTTCACCATGTTGGTCAGGCTGGTCTCAAACTCCTGACCTCGAGTCTGCACCTATTTAATAATAACTCTCCATTCCCCACTTCCCCCAGATCCTGGTAACCACCATTCTACTTTATGTCTCTATGAATTTGCTTATTGTGGGCACCTCTCACTGTTAGTTTTGAGATAGGCTGGCCTCCTAAAAATTGGGAATCAGAGTTCACAGTTTTCCTGGCACCCAGTGGGGGATCAAGATGATTCAGGTCACTTGCAGAAGTGTCTGCAAAGGTTTTGGTGGTAAGATGAGCTCTGCATGTGGGGTAAGATGTACGTTACTTTGTCAACCAGGTACACAGGTTTCCTTCTTGGGGACTTCACCAGCAGGGGATCCTGCAGGAAATGAGATTTGGGTTGGAGATTTGGGTTGGAGGCAATGCCTTCCCCATTCTGCTCTGGAATGTGGGTGGGAGAGCATGGGCTTTGGAAGACACCTGCTGCACTGGATGCAAGGGCCCTGTAGTCCCTCGGGAGTGGAGCTGCTGGAAGGAACACAGCCTTGGGGGACTTGGCCCTGACCTGTTAACATTTAAGCTAATTCCTTAAATTAGCACAATGTCAGGGTTTCATGCAGGGTTTCATGACCCTTTCTGTTTTGGAGAAAGATCACATCGCTAGTGCTGTGTAGCCACACAAGGGCCCAGGTGCTGAGTTCCACCAAGCCCTGAGCACTTGTTAGGCCTGGAGAAGATAAGATACAGGAAGCCCACCTCCTGTTGTTGAGATGGACAGTCAGGGAAAGAAGACTCCTGGCCTTGGAATGTGTATGTAAGAGGGGTTGTAAAAGTCATGCATGTTCCTGGTAGAAACTTTAGGAAATACAGAAAAGTATAGAGTAAAAGTATACTAACAGCTATCTGAAATGCGATCCTACACACACATCACCACTGTTCACATCTGGCTTATTTCTCTTCTCCTATAGACACTAGACATTATTTTATGGAGTTGAAATTGTATTGACTTTCTGGATCCATATCCTGCTCTTTTCACTCTGCATTATGGCATAAGCATTTTCCCATGGATTAAATGTCTTTACAAATATTATTTTTAAAGGACTGCCTGATACTTGTTTGGTTGTACCATGACTTATAAGACCATGCATCATTTGATACTTGTAGACTCTCCAAGCCCAGAATAACTTGGGAGACAATAGAAGTTAACTGATTTAATTTACATAGCAGCTTCAGAAAAGGAAGACCATACTACTTCTGTATATATGGCTCATATGGACTGGGGCTAAGAGCATGGATTTCAAAGTGAAATGGCCTGGGCTCATTTCACAGCACCCCTACTAGCTGCCTGCATGATATGGAGGCATTTACTCACCTCTGTAAAGCTGTCTTCTATCAAACAAGGGTGGTGAAAAGAGACAGGATGGTAAAGGCCTGGTACACTGTGAGTGCCCACTGTCAGTGTCCTCACATGGGTGGTGCAAGTTGAGGCCTGGGCTTGAACCCAGGTATCCTCATGCCTAGGCCAGAGTTCTTTCCACCTCAGAGGCTTCCCCTGTTCTAGAAGGTCCTTGAAGAGAGACTTAGTGGTACAGATGAAGATATGGAGTGCTGGCTAGAAATCCTTATGGAAAATTTTAAATATATATATGTATATGATATATTTGCACACACACCACACATACATGTACATATACACACATGCACATATACACATACATGTACATACACATGCTACATATACACGTGTATTTGCGCATACATGAATACACATACATATGTGCTCACATATATCCATATATACACAAACACACATATATACACACACATGCACACATATACACATACATGTACACATGTATACCCCTGCGAACATACACACGTACACATACACATATACACACATTCATACATATATACACATATGCACACACATACATACATACACATATGCACACACATACATACACATATGCACACATATATACATACATGAAATAATCACACATGGCAAACATAGTTGTGTTACAGAAAAGGAAGATAGGCAACTTCTGCAATTACTTCTCTCTCTCTTTTTAAGGCCTTTGCTTTTTGCAGAATAAAAATGAAAAAAGAAAGAAAAAAGTTATACCTCCCCCACGTCCACATAGACGTGTTGTGAGGATTCCTTAGGTTAACACTGGTGAGAGTGCCTGGGTGGTACTGGGACCTGATGACGTTGGCTTCCTTCTGCCATTCCAAGCACTGTGACTGGTCAGCATACAGGTGTTTCTTGACGCCAGGAGGGGAGGCCTGGAGGGTGGGCACTGCCTCATTGGGACCTCCCGGCGCCTGGTACTGTTGAGTGGCTATAAGAAGCAATGGATGAGGTGAGGAAGGGGGAATGTATGAGGCGCCTTCAAGCTAGACCAGTGGAGCCCACTAACTATTGAAAAGGAGTGGGGAAGAGGGCTGGGGCCAGAAGGGCAAGAGCCAAAGAACTTGGGTTCTCAGTGAAGGAGCGGGCATAGAAGGCCAGGGCCTGCAGTGGACCTGGGGTCTCTCCCCAGCACTCCAGCCCTGAGGCTGTGTGGCAAAAGAGGGAAGGTCTGGGCCCTTGCTACCTCCTGGAAACTTGGTTGAGCTTCATGGTGAGTCTCTTGGGTGCTCTTTCATTGGCCTTTCCTAGTAGGGGTTTCAGACAGCATGTATAAGAGGACTCTCCATGTGTGCCTTCAGTGTGCATGGAAAGCGGCTTTGGCTTCCTGGAGGTGATCTCAAGGCAACACCCAGGAGCAATAGAGAAGGCTTTGGAGAAGTGGAACTTATCTTTCTGGGGAATGACTAAGAAGAATTATTTCACTGAGGCTGTCTTCCAGAGGAGGCAAGGGTGGAGCAGGCAGCCCCAGGAGGCAGTACACGCTCCTCTGTTTGTGGAAGTGACCGAGGCAAGGCTGGGGACACCTGGATGGAAGGAGATTACCAAGAAGACAAGGTGGCCCTCTCAGTCCCTTCCCAACCCTGGAAGTGCTCCTTTTGGTTAAATTGGGTGCCTAGTGCCCTGGTAGGTGGAAAGCCAGCCCTACCTGGGCCAGGTGGGAAGATGGGGTCTGTAGGCCCCACCTGGGAGCCAGGTGTTCCTGCCCATGGTGGGCTCTGTGGGGATGCACCAGGTGTGGAAGGCATCTCGTACTGCTGAGCCCCTGGCTGGCTCCTGCCTCATCTCAGGTGTTGGATTCAGATGGCCATAACTGAAGGTCTTCTGTGTGCGAGAGTTAGAGCTGGAGCTTTTTAGTTTCCTGAGCACCCTGCGAGTGTGGGGTGAACACCCCACTTCATTGCCAAGGAACCTGGGCCTTCCTCCAGAGCTCCTTAGTGACGTAGAGCTGGGAGAGGGTAAGTTTGAACAGGGCTGCTTGGCAGTATACATGGGTTTTGTTTTTGGATTGCATTGACCTTGAAACAGATTTTGTCTGTGAGCCTCAAGGGTGGGTTGAAAAATGAGCTTTTCTCCTGGGCAAACTGCTGCTTTGTGGGAAGGTTCTGCCTAGTGCCCACCCCCATCTCTCCTTAAGTTTGTATAAACTCCATAATTTATCAAAACCCTGGTTGCACTGTCTGATATGCCATTTGGGAGAAGAGGCTCAGGGAAGGCAAGAGGCATCGGAGTCCTAAATTTGAGGGCACCTGCAGATCGGGATGGGGAGGCTCCTCCTCTCATTTGGAGAGGTGCTCAGGGACTCTGCATAAACCTTGAGCTTGACTCTCAGATTTTGTGGGCTTAGCCCATTACCAATTCTGTTGCCTGCAATCCGGGGCCCTAAATTATAATTTTTAGCAGCTAGAGGCAGGGAAAGGAAGTTGCTTTGTGACTCATGAAGTCACATAGGCAGGGGAGCAGAAGAACCACAAATAAGAGACTCCACTTGGCAAAAACCAAATTGCTTCAAAGCTATTCTTGGAAACTTAAAGCATCACATCTTGTTTCTTCCCAGAAAATGCAGAAAGCCTCATATTTCTGGCTAGTTGGTTTTATTTCTATTGCATATCAAACCTCAAAAAGGCAACAGCTGGGTGGTGGTTAACAAGGAAAACTTTAATAAGAGCTAGTTACCAGGATCCTCTGATAAAAAAAAAAAAAAAAATCCTGACTACCTTCTTTTGGGGTGAGGGGAAGGATAGCCACCAAAGGTTTTGTACTCCAGTTCTCTGGAATAAAGGTTTGAAGCTCAGAATCACTGAGTTCTTCTGAGTGCTAGGTCAGCCCTTCCCAGTTCATTCCCAGCACTGTCCTGAATTCTGTATGTTTTCAGTTCATTACCAAAACTACTTTCTATGAGGTTCCCTAGTTATACATGGGAAACTAAAACCCAAAAAATAAATGAGTTGTCCAAGTCTACACAAAGAGGAAGTGAGTTTGAACTCAGACCTTCTAAATGGAAGGCCCTTGTCCTCTAGTTTTAAAGTATACAGGTTGACTATACCTAAACTGAAATCTAGAATGCTCCAAAATTTGAAGCTTTTTGAGTGCTGACATGATGCTGTAAGGAAGTGTTCACTGGAGTCTTCTGGATTTTGGATTTTTGGGATTTGGGATGCTCAACCAAGTAAGTATGATGGACATATTCTAAAAAAAAGGAAAAAATAGAAATCCAAAACACTTCAGGTCCCAAGCATTTTGGATAAGGGATACTCAACCTGTATATAACTCCTTGACCCAGAAAGCTAGTCTCAGTAGTCTTGAATGATGTTTCTTTTGCCCTTCCTTTTGATGTGATGATGTTTGGGCTGTTTGAAGAATCGTAATGAGTATTGGTTATCACATACATGATCTCACTGATTCCTTAGAGCCCCATGAAGTGAGGAGAACAGGTAGCCCTCTGCATCCATTGGTCCCACATCACAGATACAACCAACTGTGGATTGAAAATATTCAGGAAAAAAAAAACAGATGATTTCATCTGTACTGAATATGTACAGACTTTTTTACTGTCATTATTTCCTAAACAATGCAATGTAAGTATTTACATAGCACTTGTATTAGGTATTATAAGTAATCTAGAGATGATTTAAAGTATACGAGAGAATGTGTGTAAGTTATATGCAAACATGACATCATTTTATATAAGGGACTTGAGCATCTACGGATTTTGGTATCTGCATGGGATCCTGAAACCAATCTCCCGTGGTTACTGAGGGAAGCCTGTATTATCCCTATTTCACGCATGAGAAAACTGAGGCCAAGATGGATGAGGTAACTTGCCTAGGGTCACACGACTAGCAAGTGTTGAGAGCAGATTCACACTCAGGTTGCCCTGACTCTAAATATTCTGATGTTAATCCCACGAGGAAAGCTACCCGCCATGGGTGTTAGAGTCATTTTTAAGGTCTACGACCTAACTTGGAAAGCCAGTTGTAAAGGGTGAGACGGGTGTTTAGGTCCAGGGTGGCAAGTCTGAGCCTGGTACAGGCTGCTGGGCTACATATCCAAGCTGCGCTTATCTTCTCCCGTCAAACCATCTCCTTCCACCTCCCCTTATCTCACTCTAGATAAGGGCTGGTTCCTGGAGCTCCCACGCCTATCCAGCCCTCAGCACCGCCTTTAGCTCTTTTTCCACTGGAGCCCGAAGACGAAGTTGTTCATTCTTCTTCTAGGGGAGGAGGGGTGGCCACTGGGGTGCGGAGGAGACAGCTTCTTCCAGTTTGTAAATTATTGTCTGGCTTGATGCCTCTAAACTGTTCATAATTTTAGACAAGGAGGAGCTGGCAACTTGGAGAACTGATTTACAAGACTATTTTCTAAACTGGTACATTTCCCCAGGTACAAATCTGCCTCCTGTGGTAGATGCAGCATGCGTTACCACATCTACTGAGTGCCTGCCGGGACCTGGCTCTGCCGTCATCCACGTTTCTTGCCCTTCACAGCTACCCTGCAAGGATGAGATTATAATTTGTCTGTTACAGTAAGGAAACTGAGAATCAGAAGTGGCTTGTGTGAGGCAATAGCTCTGAAGCCTTACAGTTTTCTCTGTGCTGCTTGCCTGTCCTCAGAAAAGACTGTAGTGTAGCAGGCAAGTTCAAATAGCCTTGTGTTTTTCGGCCAGCCACTGCAGCCTTTGTTCAATGCTGGGCACAGAAGTGGTTCCAAAGATAGATAAAGACTGAGAATGTTAATACGCTCTGCAAAGCAAATGAGTCCTTCCCTCTGTTTATGCTCTCTGGGTGGCAACATTGCACATGGGGAAAGTGGAGACATAGTAGGAGGCAGTGTTTATGTGAGTCATGCCCAAGTAAGCACAGTGGACGCTCACAGAGCCCAGAGAGGATCTGTGAAGGAATCCATGCTTGTCGCACCAGGCAGGGCACAGAGCCGCCTTCCCCAGTCTACTGAAGTTGCTGAGTGTCATAGACCGGGGTCACTGGGTAAGGCCTCATGGAGGACCCAGCCTGGGTAGGGCAGGGAAGCTGGCCAGGCCTGAGCAGGGAATGAGTGCTAGTCTCCCTTCAGCCAAGCATAGTGCCAGGCACCTCGGAAGCTCTCCAGGAAAGAGGGAAGGTCGGGTAGGGCCCTACAAAGTTGCTGGGATCCTGTCACCCCCAAGTCTGGGCATCCAGTGTCTGAGACCTCGCCAGCCCCAGCAGGCTCCTCCTGGCAGGTGGTGCCCAGTGGGCTCCTATGCTCCTTTGCATGTGCTGTTCTTCCCCCTTCTCTTCCAGCTCCTCTCATTGCTGCCTGGACAGCCCCTTAGCTGCCTCCTTGCCTCCAGCCTCCTCCTCCAGTCCACTGCTGCCCTATCATCTTCCCAAAGACTTGTCTCTTCCTGCTCCTCTGTCTTCTGCTCCTCACCACCCACTGGAGAGGCCAGTCCCCCTCCTTGGCCTGGAGGGGACACCTGCCACCACGTGCGCTGGACATCCCCACCGCACCTCCTCACGAATCCTGAACCTTGAACTTGCTGTCATTCCACCACTGTCCCGCTCTTTCTACACTCACATCCCTGTGTGGGTATTTCCATGGCCTGGAATGTCCACTGCCCAGTCTTCTATTAAAATAAATCTCATTCCTAAAATGGAAGCTTTCTTGAGATTTCTCTCTTGTGGCCCCTCTGGACTCCTCGAGGCTCTGTTGGACACCGCCTGCTCTGGGCTTCCATGCCCTTGGCTCATATTCCGCAAGCACTTGCCTGCGGTCTTGTAATCCATCTGCCCCTGTGGGCGGGGCCTGAGCCTACGTATTCCCGGCCCCTTGAGTGGTGCCGGACTCTTGCTAATGCACCAGTAATTGTTGCTGAGTGAATAAGTAAGAGATTAAGGAGGAAGATAAACACCATTCTCTGCTTTTAGTATTATAAAACCGTCCCACAATTCCAACTTGTCCACGATGAACACTGCCCCTCTGGGGAGCGCAGAGCTGCCGTGAGGCCTGCGCTCTGTGTGCTGCTGACCTCCTCTTACCAGGCCTCATCGGTGGAACTCGGTCTGCTGTGCCCTCTTGCTCAGAGACCCCTCCAGCCCTCCTGACAGCTGGGTCAGCCCCAGCTCCTCCACATTTGTTTTCTTGCGTCAGCTTTGGATTCTGGAAAAACAGCTAGTGCTTTGGAAAATCAGCTCTACTTTATTTTTGTTCCTTTGAAACTTAAATGACTTTCCTAAGAAATGTCTGAGGTTAGAATGGTGCAGAAAGGACCATGGCCAAATCCCAGGCAAGCTATTTTTGGGATGTGAATGAGCACCCATCGCATTTTTCCCTTCCATCAGCCGAAGCACTTGTTCCAAATAGCTCACAGCCTGGACTTACAAAGCACAGGCCCCCTTTGCACAGGCGGAGGAGGTCCACGTGTCTCTCTCTGTCTGTGAGTCTGACTGAGGTAGATGGTGTGCTTCCAGCTGATACCAAGAGCAGAAGTTTTGAGAAGAGACTGTTTATCATGTGTATAGTGTGGAAAGCCCTGCTCTCTGGTAACGAATGAAGAAAGGCTTTAAAGCTGGGTGTCTACAGAGAGGTGGGCAGTCATGAAATCTAGAGAGATGTTCTCTGGAGTTTTTTCTGTCTGTGCCTTAGTGTAATGTGGCTGGGTTATATTCACATCAGCCAACCAATTTGCAGCACCGAGAATGATAGACTTTCAATGGTGCTATATGTAGTGTACTTTTCTGGGTTTTTTTCCCTTTTCCTAGTCACTATTTGCAGAGCCACTTGGCTTAGAGCAAGATTGACTAGGTACTGTTGGCATTAGCCAGGGCATAGCCTTGTGCAATCTGTGGTACTTTTCAGCCAGCAAGAGGAGCAGAGCATAGGGGAAGAGATTACCTGCAATGCCACATTGACAGGCCAAAAGGCACAATTCTATATCTGTTATAAATATTTATGTTTAGTATTGAACACTAAATAGTGTGGTTAATATTTGAATGTCTTAAAGAAATTGTATTTTTACTTCTCAGCACCCATCCCCCACCCTAACCTCATCGTCCAAAGCTGACCTCTGCCTCCCCCTACTTTCACAGGTGTGACGTTTCTCCAGATACTTCATGCTGTTCACCTGTGTCCTCGCCACACCACTGCCACACACGACTCCTGAACCATGGGGGAAAACGAGGATGAGAAGCAGGCCCAGGCGGGGCAGGTTTTTGAGAACTTTGTCCAGGCATCCACGTGCAAAGGTACCCTCCAGGCCTTCAACATTCTCACACGACACCTGGACCTAGACCCTCTGGACCACAGAAACTTTTATTCCAAGCTCAAGTCCAAGGTGACCACCTGGAAAGCCAAAGCCCTGTGGTACAAATTGGATAAGCGTGGTTCCCACAAAGAGTATAAGCGAGGGAAGTCGTGCACGAACACCAAGGTAAGGGGAAACCCTCCTAGTCTTACCTTTGCAGGGCGTGTGGGTTGACATTTGGGAGGTTAGGAAGCTGTTGCCATTTTGGCACTCTAAGGTTCTTAGGTGTGGGTGTGACTGTTGCATTGTTTTCCTCCGGTAAAGGTTTCCTTTGTCTCTAAGCATCAGCTTTTCCTGGCTGGGAGATTCCCTCCACTCGTGCCCTGTCCAAGGGAGGGAAGCCAGAGGCAAAGTTGAGGGAGAGAAGCCCATGCTTGATATTACCCCCTCTTCTATTATCCCTGCTGCCACTACTACTACTTCTAGTAGCTGCTATTTGTTGAGCAGCTTCTAGGTACAAGGTACTTTATGTCCATGATTTCAATGAACAGCTACAGCAGTCCTTCAGGCCATTTTAGAGATGGGGAAATTGAGAAGTCAGTTGTGCCCAAGGTCACACAACTAGAGGACAACCTTAGTCCGTCTGATTCTAGGGCCTAAGTCCTAAATCTCAAGGAGAGGCATAGTTACAGAGTTGTGTTCGCCTGGGTGTGGACATTTTAGAAAGATCCCCTGGTTTTGGATTAATTGGCTAAGAAATAGGTCTAGGTCCTTACTGCCTCTTTCTCCCTGTCTCTTTCTCTTCCTCCTGATACCCCTGCATTCTCCACCTGCCCACTCCCTTCCTCAGGATGCATTTCTCTACCTAGGACCACACTCATAGTTAAGCCTACACGAACTGGTTGCATCCCCCATCATTTGGCCATAGACAGCATCGGCGAACACAGGCTTGCTATCGCAGCCTTTCTCTGACATTTCTGAAATGCCCAGCACCAGATGGGCGGGTGGGAGTCCAGGCTTCTCAGCTGACTTCCCTGGTGGCCGTGGGGACTGTCAGCCCTGAGCACTGGTGCAGGCTGTGTGTTTAGGTTAAAATCGAATGTGCTGTATTTAGACCTCACAGGAGGTAGCTCAGCTAGAACCCTAGGAATTCCAGCCAGTGCCAATCCCAGGACAAGAGGATTGAACTCTCCATGGCAATCGGGACTGTTGTGTTTTTGTTTTGGTGATGAGAAGCTGTCGAGTCCACCATGGGATATGCTGCTTTCCACTGCCCCTGGGGAGACAGCTGCCAAGCTCCTGTGAGCCTGGGGCACACTGACACTGCGGGACATAGGAAAAGCATTCCATCAGGTTGAAACAGACCAGTCGCCTCAGCCCAGAGCAGACTAGCTATCCAGGCAGTGCCTGTTCATAACCTACCATGCTCCAGCTAGGCAGAGGAGATGGGGGAGGTAGGGAAAAGGAAGGGGGAGGAGAAGGTGAGACCAATGTCCTGGGTGCCACTCCTGCCCAGTGCCTCCCTTCCTCGTTGTTGTGACTTCATGGTTCAGAGTTCACTGAGTGGCTCTTCAGAGTTAAAGGAGGGGAAGCTTTTAGCTTCCAAAGTGTCATCCCTCTTAGTAATTGTATATGGTGGCTTCTTTTTTTTAAAGGTCCCATAAAAGTCAGGTGGCCCAGTTGCACTATGTTCTCTCACAGAGGGTTTTCAGAGCTCTGGTTTTTATTAGGGAATGCTATTGCCCCATACACCCAACATGTTGTGGCTGCTGAGGGACCCTCTTGGTGATCTGAAGACAGATTGTCACAGGGAGTCAGCCAGCAGAGGGATGGAACGGAGGGCTGACCACCAAGAAGAGACCCTTCTTCCAAAACGTACTAGCCAGTTGCCTAGCTGGTGTGGCCAGCCTCTATTTTACAAGCTTTGGTAGCTTGAAATAGAACAGTCATCACATCTTGTGGTTGGCAGGTCACCACTGGCTTCTGAGACACAAAGGGAAAGAAAGCTCCTTTTGTTAGGGATGCTGGGTAAGGTGCCTCTTGCCCAGGAATTTTTATGCCTGTCTTGTGAGGAGGAACAAAGACATTTCACATGTGAGATAACCCATCTCGTAAAAACCGCCTGAATGCTGAGTGGAAGATACATTTGAGAATGCATTGTAAGTATGAACTGTGACTGTGTTAGGCTACTTGAGCTGTGCTTTTCAGAAACCCAGCTCAAAATAACCACAAAGAACAGGAAGATCATTGACTCATATTAACAGGAAGGTCCAGACACTTTAAGTCCTGACCTTAACTTGGATGCTTTGATGCTTTGCTCTCTATTGGCTCCATGCTTCCCTCCTGCAAACACATTTCCTCCATGTTCGAAGCCTCTCATTCACATCTTTACAGCTCCATTCCAAAAGGCTGGAATCTGTCTCTTCCAGGTCAATATTGAAAAAAACCTCAGAGAAGGATTCTGATTGGCCCACTTCTGGATTTATTACGGCCAAAGCCAGAGGAACTGGTTACTGTGATTGGCAGCCCTTCCAAGCATCACATGATTGATGTGAGGGAGGAGCAAATCCCCAAGGATGTGGGAGTGTGAGACAGATAATCAACAGGTGTCCTTGGCTGGGCGTCGCGGCTCACGCCTGTAATCCCAGCACTTGGGAAGCCAAGGCAGGTGGATCACTTGAGGTCAGGAGTTCGAGATCAGCCTGGCCAACATGGTGAAACCCCATCTCTACTAAAAAATACAAAAAAAATTAGCCAGGTGTGGTGGCAAGTGCCTGTAGTCCCAGCTACTCAGGAGGCTGAGGCAGGAGAATCACTTGAACCCAGGAGGCATAGGTTGCAGTGAGCTGAGATCACACCACTGCACTCCAGCCTGGGTGACAGAGCGAGACTCCATCAAAAAAAAAAAAAAAAAAAAAGAAAGAAAGAAAGAAAAAATCACACAAAAAATGGGTGTCATCTACAGTGAGTGTTGATTTGTGTTCTGGCCATGATATAGGCCCCTGGCATATCACATTCATGTGTGGGTGGTTAATGGCCAGCTCCATGAGGCCGGTGCTTGTACTCCTTGTTGTGAGTCAAAACACAGAACAGGGGTCCTCCCCTCTTCCAACATGAACAGACACTGTCTTGCTCACGTACCATGTTCAGGCATCCTTTGGTGTCATGGTTTATGCTGAGCATTAGTCAAGGAAGAAATGCTGGGCATTTGCATACATGTGGCTGATCATTAATGCTAAGCCAGATGACACAGGTTTGTCAGGCACCAGGCATAAAGCCAAGCTCCTGGTTAGCCATAGGCAGAGCAAGAATAAATGTAATTCAGCCAGAACCCCGACCTTTGTGCTGAAGTGGATGCATCTCAGCACCACCTGGAGTGGGTCTGGGCTTAAGCATTTCACAAGCATTTATCAGCCCCTGCCATATGCTGAGCACCATGCTCCTGCCTCCGTGCCACCATATGTGTGTGTATACACACATGCGTGTGACAGTGGTGAGATATTGGGGACCAGGATCTATTTGGAGAAGAGGGAAGGGCTCTAATGGAGGTGTCAGGGGACAAGCAGAGTGGCCTGAGAGCTCTCGAGAGCAGTGGCTCAGGTGCCAGTTCCAAAAACTCACTTGGGATTATTGTTTATTATTGATGATTATTTATGAGGGTTTTATTGGCACTGAATATTAATAATTCTTTCCCTGGGTGTGACTGTGTTTGGATAAGAATGAGGGTGAACTGAGGATCATGCCAAATGAACTCTTTCAGGATTGATACTGGCTCTGTATTAGGGTAACACCTGACTCGAATGTCACATCCAACTGAGTAGTGTTACCGAGGAAAACAACCCAGAAGAACCTGCAATATGTAATTTGGTGTGGGAAATGCTATAATCACAAAATTTTGGACTCTGGTTATTTTTATATATAAATCTTTAATGCTAGAAGGAACTTAAGCAGATGTTATGTGCAATCTCTGCATTTAACAGGCCACAAACTGAGGTCCAGAAAGCTGAAGAGAGTGGCATTACTGGGATTTGGACTCTATTTACTGGTTTGCTCTTACATTCTTTTGTTTATTTGCTCATTAGCAGGTGTTTCCAGTGCCCTACACCTTACCAGGCATTTGACAGAGAGGATAGTTTGGAAGATGAATAAGATGTGGTTCTTACTTGAGCTTTATGTAAAGACAGATATGTAATTATTTCTGTATTCACTTATTAATCATTCGTCAGGTGAATAGTTACTGAGCAGCTGCTATGTGTCAGGCATTTGTCTAGCTATGTAATAGCTCTGTAGCCTTGGGCAAGTTACTTAATATCTCTGGTCCTCAGTAGCATTCTCTGTAAAATGAGGATAATAAGAGTAGCTACTTCATGGAGTTACCATGAGAGTTAAATAAGGTAACCTTTGTAAAGTGTGGAAGGCTGTCTAGCATTCTGATAAGTGATCAGTAAACATTTAGCCCTTATTATCATTAATATCTTAAGAGCTATGAGAGAGGTATGTACACTGGTCTGCAGGAGGATAGAAAAGCAAATGACTAACTGTGGCAGGGGTAGTCTGGGAACGCTTCCTGGAAGAGGAGGTTTGATGTGGGGCTTGGCAGATGAGTAGGAGTTTGCCATGTAGAGCTGAGGAAACAGCTAAAGGGAGTGCATATATTCTAGGGAGAGTGTGTTGCTCTGTAATGGGAAAGGAGGAGTGTGTGGGGTGTGGGGAAAGGGTGAAAGCCGGAGACAACAGAGTGGATGGATGGTAGGAAAGGCTGGAGGAAAACACCTCCTGGTCCAGGCTGTGAACAGAGGGTCTCGTACTCAAACAGAGGACCTGGGAAACCATTAACAATGAGCCCCTGATTCCCAGTCCTGTCCAGGGTTCTTTCCACCACTCCCCACAGGATTGCTCAGTAATCACAGGTACCATTACAGACCAGGGGGTATTTGTACATTGTTGCCATAAAAACTCGCAGGAAATGACTCATGGAATCTTGTCACCAGCAGGAATCAGGCCAGCGTATGTAATGAAAACTCTTGCGTTACCTTTTTAGAAGGATGTGACTGTATTTTGTGAGTATGCAGCAGGGTCACCACACACCTTTTGCTCCTGGGCCCCTCCCCTGTGTGTAGCCCAGGCCCCGGTTTGTGCTCGAGGGCTAGACGGCCCTATGGTCCCCAGTTTCCTCCGTAGATCACACAGGGAGGCAGCGAGGCAGGGTGCAAGGGTGTTAGGGGTGGAAGGGGTGACACCGGGAGCAAAGACTGCTACCCCTTGGCCTGGATAAACCTGTCTGACATTCCCGACCTCTGAAGTCATCCATCATGGCTGTGCTGGCTCAGACACTTCAAGGGCCACTTTGCCTGATACGGGCAGTTCCAGTCATAACCGATAAAGCAGAAGATGGTCTCTGGGGTGTGAAACTCTGTGCGAGTTGAAGAAAAAGCTTAAAAGAACTCTGGATTTGTCTGCTTACCTGACAATAGACTGCCGGCCCTGCAACATTGAACATGTTTCTGAGCCTGGATTGCCAGTCGGGTTGTACCAATGGTTGCATTTGTTACCACAGCTGCACATGGAATGTGTGGGGTTCGCATGAGTGTGTGTGTTGGGCATTATATGTGAGCTTGAGTAAATCCAATTCACAGCAATGTCATATGGAGAAGAAAAAAACTTTCCTTTTTAGCTGTCCTCATAGGAAGTTGTTAATCCAGGTTTACTGAGTTCCCTTTATAAATATATTTCTAAATAAAGACTTTTTTGTCTTTTTATGAAAAAACTAGGCCAGGTGGGATGGTTCACACCTGTAACCCCAGCACTTTGGGAGGCTAAGCTGGGAGGAATGCTCAGGGCCAGGAGTTCGAAACCAAATTGGGCGACATAGTGAGACCTGGTCTCTACAGCAAATACACACACACACACACACACACACACACACACACTTATGCACACATATACCATACATACACATACACTTAGTCACACATATACACACACCACACACACATACACACATAGATACACAAATACATATACACCACACACATACACACACGCCACACACCATACACACATACATACACACATCACACATACATATATACAAATACACACATATATACACAAATACACACATACACACACATACTACACACACCACAAACCATACACACATTCACACATACCCCACACACACCATATACACACATACACACACCACACACACATACATACACATGCACTTATACACACGTATACATGCATACATACCACACACATACATAACACCACGCACACACTACACACATATCTATTTCTTTACATAGACACATATATATTTCTTTAAATATGTATATATAAATATATATTTCTGCCCCCATACTTATCTATATATTTCCATATATATTTCTTTATATATGTATTTTTTCTTTATAAGGAAAAGAAAAGGTTTCTTTGAAAAAAATGCCTGCTCATGATAAAAAATAACTCAAGTAGGGTAAGAAAATATAGGGTGAGACCGGGCAAGTGGGACCAACACAGTGAGAAAACAATGTGTTTTCACTAGCTGAGGGTGGTGCACCCCACCATGCCTGTGGTCCCAGCTACGTGGGAGGCTGAGGTGGGAGGATCGCTTGAGCCCAGGAGGTCAAGGCGGCAGTGAGCTATGATTGCACCAGAGTACTCTAGCCTGGGCAACAGAGCAAGATCCTGTCTCAAAAAAAAAAGAAAGAAAGAAAGAAAAGAAAAGAGAGAAAAAAAAAAAGACAAGACAAGACAGTGTGGATTTGAGCCTAAGCCAAGCTAATTTTAAAAAAAGGAAAGAAAATTTAGTGTGGAAGAAGTTTCTTTTCTCCATTCCCCCAGTTTTCCTTCCTAGAGGCAAGTACTCTCCCATTTCTTTTGTTACCTTCCTGAAAATCTCTGCATGTTTGTGGATGTGTGTTACGGATGCATGCACTGCCCCCTTTATTTTCTTAATGGGAAAAAAAAATCTACACACATTTTTTCTACACTGGTTCTGAACTTTTTCACTGAAAAATATATCTTTGAGATTGCTTTATCTCAGTAGGTGTGGATGTAACTCTTTTATTCATGTCTTTTATGGTTTCTCATTTTATGGCTACAGCACAATAGCACCATTTCTTTTATTTATTTATTTATTTTTGAGATGGAATCTTGCTCTGTCACCCAGGCTGGAGTGCAGTGGCACGATCTCAGCTCACTGCAACCTCCGCCTCTCAGGTTCAAGTGATTCTCTTGCCTCAGCCTCCCAAGTAGCTGGGACTACAGGCGTGAGCCACCATGCCCGGCTAACTTTGGTATTTTTAGTAGAAATGGAGTTTCACCATGTTGGCCAGGCTGGTCTCAAACTCCTGACCTCATGATCTGCCTGCCACGGCCTCTCAAAGTGCTGGAATTACAGGCATGAGCCACCACACCGTCTATAGCACAATTTCTTTAGCTTAGCTTATTTCCAGTCTATTGCCATTTTAAACAGTGCTGCAGTCCATTTCCTTAACCACACTTGTTTGTATACATGTGAAATTGTGAGACAAAGCGTATGCGTGCTACATTTAAAAATTATAGGCATTGTCAGATTCTCCTCCCTGGAGTGGATACTCCCACCAATAGTGCAAGGGAGTACCAAGAAGAGTCCTTCTTTAAAAAGAGAGTGCAGTAAGACATTGCCTACTTAGATTTCCCGGGCTTTGCTGAGTGGGCATTGATAGACACCCTCTGAGTCCTGCAGCGTGGACTAGGTGACCTTGAATGGGGCCACTGAGTGAAGAGCAGTCCAGCAGTGAAGTGGCAGGGATTACTGCCATCCTTGTAACAACAACAGTTTTATTACCACCACCAAACATTTGCGTGGTGCTTTACAGCTCACAACACAGTTCCATGTACATCGTTTCATTAAGAGGTTTGTCAGTCCCCATTTCTCACTCCTATAACCCCAGCACTTTGGGAGGCCTAGGTGGGCGGGTCCCTTGAGCCCAGGAATTCGAGACCAGCCCGGGCAATATGGCAATACCCCGTCTATACAAAAAATACAAAAATTAGCCGGGTGTGATGGTGCATGCCTATAGTCTCAACTACTGGGGAGTCTGAGTGGGGAGGCTGACTTGAGCCTGGGAGGTCAAGGCAGCAATAAGCCATGATTGTGCCACAGCACTCCAGCCTGGGTGAAGAGCAAGACCCCATCTCAAAAAAATAAAAAAGTTTGCTGTATCAGTAAAAGTGAATGTTCTTTAAGAGAAGAACACCTATAAGTGTATCAAATCAAATGCACTTATATTTCTCTTGAAAATTTCATCAAATAATGGGAGACTTTAGGGCCCTGGCCCACGGAGGATCTGTCCTATTAGTGCTGAACAGGGGCCTGGCCTGGCTAACTTGTTCTCTTTATGATTCAGTTCAAGCAGACATCAGCTCCTCCTGGGAGCCTTCCCTGACCATCTCCTCCCCATTGCCTCCTCTTATTCCATCCCCAATCTGGGTTTGGTGCCCCAGTGGGCTCCTAGATTCTCTGGTCCTATTGCTATCTTGCTGATCAGTGCCCCACATTGATGGCTTTGTCTCTTTTGACGGTGAGCTCCCTAAGGACAGGGAGCATGCCTGGTTCATCCCCGGATCTCAAGTCCCGAGCACAGGGCTTGGCACAGGGAAGATGCATAGGGATAGAGGAGCGAACTCTGTGGCTCAAAGGGCTTCTTTCTGGAGCTTTACTGTGTGAGCCCCGGTGTTTCCAAGCTTTGATGGTGGGTTTGAGGAAGACAAAACCAGACAATCCTTTCATTTCCTTATTTAAGCATCTGTCCAAGTTTGCATCCAAGCATTCCGTCCCTGCAGGGTGGGGATGGTGGCCACAGCCCTGTCTGGCCCTTGACTAGCATCTGGCTGCCCGTGGAGCTTTCAAAAGAGACGGGAAGTTAGCCAATAGGCTTGTGAAGCTGGAAGACTGAGCCTCCCTTTTCTTGGAGAAAAAAAGAAAACCCTCTTGCAGCTCCTGGCCCACCCAGGGTTGTACAAGGCCCTAGGGAGTCTCTGGCCAGGATTATCCAAATAAATGTGTATCTCTGGGCAGGGAGAAAGGAAACCATGAAGCAGTTTAACGCTCTCCTTCCCAGACTAAAAGGTAAACCCTGGCTTCCCTCTTCCTTGCTCACTGGAGACTCTTGTTCTGCTTTGTTTTTTTCCCATAATTAAAAATATCTTGGCAATCAGTGTATTCCTTGACCAGATAATTGTCCCACTTGATGTGAATGTATCTGTCTATCTCCTACTCAACAGGGTGGAGTACCAGGTTCAGTTCAGCCTCCTGCCACAGGGAAGGTCCTGGGCAGTTCACTGAGCCTGATTCTCAGGTTGTTCTCCTGCGCTGAATTTGTAAGAGTGCATTCAGCTGCAGGCAACTGACATGCTGACCAGAGGTGAAAACAAACAGGGGCTTATGTTTTTAAGGAGAAGTGAGGAGAGAGGCAGTGGCTGGAGGTTCAGTAGCTATATTCTCTGATTCTCTAGGCCAGTGCCGCCCAAAAGAAATATAATGTAAGCCCATATATAATGTTAAACTTTCTATTAGCCACATTTTAGAAATATAAAGACGTGTTGAAATTGTAATAATATATTTTATTTAACCTAATATATCCACACTATTTCAACATGTAGTAAATATAAAAAATGATTACTGAGATATTTTGCTTTTTGTATATTACATTTTTGAAATACTGTGTATTTTACAGCTCATCTCAGTTAAGTCTAGCCACACATCAAGTGCTTACTAGCCACATGTGGCTAGTGGCTGTCAAATTGGACAGTGCAGTTTTCCTCATGCTTGTCACCTTGTAGTCACAAGGTGGCTGCTGCAGCTCCAGCCATCACATTTGCTTTCAAAGCAGGAAGAAGGTAGATGGGGTTGCTCTAGCTACATACATCTCTTTATCATGTAGGCAAAAGTGTTCCCAGAAACTCTGCTAAAATGTAAGCTCCATGGGCACAGGAATTTTTGCCTATATGTTCTCGGCTGATTCCCCAGCACCTAGGAAAATGCCTGACACATAACATGTGTTCAGGTTCAAACACATAACAGGTTCACATAACAGGTTCAAATGCAGATGCTTAGTAGGTGTTTGGAGTGCAGGGTGTTCATCAGCAGTCAACACCTGTGAAAGGAATGGGGAAGACGATGATTGAGCTGAGGAAGAAGTCAAATTGTGTACAAGAGACTCAAATGTCTGCAGGTTCAAGCAATTACGTCTCTTCCTACTTGGCCTTTCAGTAAATGAGTTTTGCAAGAAACAAGGTGGGAGACATCATGGTTCTCAGTTGATATTAGTGTTGTAGGACTCTCTCCTTAGTTCAGGTAAAAGCCGGGTTCTTGCCACATGGCCATGAAAGATTAGGCTCAAAGACACTTTGAAGGGTGAGAAAAATGGAATGTATTGGGCGAAAAGGAAGAAAAAAACTTAGCAAACTGAGAGAGGCTCCTATTAACAGGCCCCCATCTCACACATTGAATCCCAGGTACCACCCAGAACAGGAGAGGTCAGTCTCCTCCCCCTGCTAATGGTGCAAACTTCCCGAGGCCCCACCCCATCCTCCCAGTGCACAGGCAGGTCAGAGGTTCTCTGGAGATCTCTTTATACTTGGCTGTCTCCTTAGGATGGTCAGCCATAAGCTACCAGCTCTCCATGTAACATGTACTAACATATATCCCGATACAAATATTGAAATATATAACATACATAGTTATAGAAATATATACTTAAGTTGTAAATATAGTATATACATATATTTTTATGTATTATAATTATATTACATTAAAAAGTTACTCATTTCAAACTTCTATGCAGCTTCTTAGAAAGATAAACCGAGTCTATTATAATTTCAGAGGCTGCTCAGAGCCTTTGGCTCTATGTGACAGATTTCACTGCAACCTGGCATATTCTACACCTCCTGCTATCGGTCTTATAGTCTTAAGAGATGTAAATACAGGGTAGCGAGCTATACCAAAGGGTGGTCTATGGGAAATCTGCAGTGGAAAGATTTTATTCTCAGGACCCTTTCTGCAGGGGACAGCTGTCAAAATCTGAGGAACATATAGGGGGAGATTTTTTTTAAGTTCAAATCTATAAGACTTAAGTCCAGGGGAAGTTTCATGTCCCCTTCCAGCCAAGGAGAACATGCTCATGTTTACGTGAGCTCCCTGTTGCTCCTCTCTAGCTTTAAGAGAATGAGCTCTTGCATTTACTCTTTGCCCCTGGCATTCCCAATGTGTCTTTTTAAATTGTGGTAAAATATGTTTAACAAATTTGTCATCTCAACCATTTCTAAGTGTACAATTAATTAATTCAGCGGCATTAATTACATTCTGGATGACGTACAACCATCACCACTTCCTGTTTCCAAAATTTTTCCTCACGCCAAATAGAAACGTTGCGACCATTATGCAAAAACTCCCTCTTCCCTTCTTCCCTCAGCCCCTGGTACCCTCTCATCTTTTTGTTTGTGTAAATTTGTTTGTAATATTTCATGTAAGTGGAATCATATTGTCTTTGTCTTTTTGTGTTTGGTTTATTTCACTTAGCATAATATTTTTGAGGTTTGTCCACATGGTAGCATGTGTTGGAATTTCATTCTTTTCTTTTTCAATCTTAATAATATATTTAACCAAATATATCCAAATTATTATTATTTCAGCATGTAATCACTGTGAAATTATTTAAAGCTATTTTACATTTTTTCATACTAAGTTTTTGAAATCTGGTGTGTGTTTTATAGAGCATCTCAATTCAGATGCTAAATTTTAGTCAGAAATACTTAATCTGTATTTAAATTTTATAAAACTTACAGTTGAAAAAAGTAGATTTACATATCCAAGTTATTCCAGTCATAATTAAAACTTTTCCAGTAACTGAATTGAGTTTGAGGTTTTTTTCAAGCAAAATGTGGTAAAATATACATAACATAAAATTTTAACCATTTTAAAATGTATAATTTGGTATCATGAAGTACATTTACATTGTGGTATACCCATTACTATCATTCATCTCCAGAAGGTTTTCCATCTTGCAAAAATGAAACTCTGTACCCATAATCAGTTACTCCCCTCTCCTCCCCACCCCCAGCCCCTGCCTACCACCATTCTACTTTCTGTCTGTGGAGTTTAACTATTAGGTACCTCGTTTAAGTGGAATTATACAGTATTTGTGGCTGGCTTATTCACTTGGCCTGATGTCCTCAAGGTTCATCTGTGACATATGCCAGAATTTCCTTCTTTTTAGGACTGAATAATATTCTGTCCTATGTATGTACTGCATATGTTTATCCATTCATCCAGTGAGGAACCCTTGTTTTTTTTTCTGCTTTTTGGCTAAGAGGAATAATGTTGTGATGAACACTGACGTGCAAGTATCAGTTTGAGTCTTTGTTTTCAGTTATTTTAGGTATATACCAGGAGTGGAATTGCTGAGTCATATGGTAATTCAACTTTTTGAGGAACCACCAAACTGTTTCCATTTACCCTTATATTTTAAATTGCCATCCCTGAGTTAAACTTTTCGCAATTATTAATTCATTCAAAAAATCATTTTCAGCCAGGCATGGTGGCTCACTCCTGTAGTCCCAGCGCTTTGGGAGGCCAAGGTGAGTAGACTGCTTTAGCTCAAGAGATTGAGACCAGCCTGGACAACATGGCAAAATGCCATTTCTACAAAAAAATACAAAAAAGTAGTCTGGTGTGGTGGAATGCACCTGTAGTCCCAGCTACTTGGGAGGCTGAGATGTGAGGATTGCTTGAGCCTGGGAGGTCAAGGCTGTAGCAAGATGAGATGACACATCTGCATTCCAGCCTGGGCAACAGAGTAAGACTCTGCTTAAAAAAAAAAAAAATCATTTTAAGTGCCTGCTACATGCCAGGTGCTAGGGACATAGCAGTAAAGAAAACAGACAAACCGAGCACGATGGCTCACGTCTGTAATCCCAGCACTTTGGGAAGCTGAGGCATGCAAATCACCTGAGGTCAGAAGTTCGAGACCAGCCTGGCCAACATGGTGAAACCCTGTCTCTACTAAAAATACAAAAATTAGCCAGGCGTGGTGGTGGGTGCCTGTAATCCCAGCTACTCAGGAGGCTAAGGCAGGAAAACTGCTTGAACCCAGGAGGTGGAGGTTGCAGTGAGCCAAGATCGCGCCACTCCACTCCAGCCCGGGCAACAGAGCAAGACTCTGGGTCGAAAACAAAAAAAAGAAAACAGACAAAATCCTTGTCCTCTTGGAGTTTATGTTCTTATCAGTGAGAGAGAGAGAGAAAAAGAGAGACAATAAACAAATGTGTGGGGAGTGTGTGTGTGTGTGTGTGTGTATATCCTAGGTAGAAGATACAGCAGGGCAGGGAGAGGAGAGTAGGTTGCTGTTTGATATAGGATGTCCTGGGAAGGCTTCTAGAAGATGGTGACATTTGAGCAGAGACCTAAAGGAGCAAGGTGATGAGTGTGCAGTTCTTAGAGGGGAGTGAATGCTAGGCAAAGAAGCAGCAGGTACAGAGGTGCTGACAAGCAAGTGTGCTCAGGATGTTGTGGAAACAGCAAGGAGACCTATGTAGCTGGAAGGAGCCAGGCTGGGGGTGGTAAGAGATGGGCCAGAGAGAGAGTGGGGTTGGGCCTTGGAACTCATGAAAGGACTTGGGCTTTTACTCTGCATGAGATGCAAAGCCACAGGAGGCTTTTGAGTGGAAAGTGACATGACTTCCTCAGGTAAGGAACTGTGAAATCTTGGGGATGAAAAACGTAAAGGAAGACTAGGGTCTCTCCCATCTGTGAGTCACAACCATCTCAGGCCTAAGGAATGTATTACATCCTGTGCTCATCATGTCTTAGAGGAGCTGCTCACTCTCTCACCACAAACCAGCAGATCAGGGACAGGCTGAAACCAGCCTCACTGCCAAGGTTAGGGCAGACTTGGCCATTCTGATTTAAAGTCTTTTTGGAAGAAAAAACCTTCCTGAGTACCCATGACACTTAACACTACCCATGACTTATTGTGTGATCTTGTATCTTGGAACCTCTGATTCTTCACCTATGAAATAAGAGTAATAATAATGATTGTTGTTATCTCATAGGGCTGGGGTAAAGGCTATATGAGAAAACACATGTAAAACATAATAAGTGCCCAGCAACCGTTAATCGCCTCCTTCTACTTCTTGAACTATCCCCTTGCCTTTTGTGACACAACTTTTTCTAACATAAAATTGACCATTTTAACCATCTTTAAGTGCACAGTTCAGTGGCAATACATTTTTGTGCAGCCATCACCAACATTCATCCCCAGAACTTTTTTCATCTTGTAAAACTGAAACTCTACCCATTCAACAATAGCTGACAATTCTCCCCTCCCCTCAGCCCTTGGCAACCACCATTCTGCTTTCTGTCTCTATGAATTTGATTACCTAAGTGTCTCATATGAGTGGAATCATACAGTATTTGTCCTTTTGTGACTGTCTTATTTCCCTTAGCATAATGTCTTCAAGGTTCATCCATGTCGTAATGTATGTCTGAATTTCCTTCTTTTTTATGGCTAAATAATATTCCATTGTATATATAGACCACATTTGTGTATCTGTTCACTCATCAATGGACACAGGTTACTACTAACTTTCAGCTATTGTGAATAATGCCACTATGGATATACGTATCTATTTCTTCATGATCATGCTTTAATTCTTTTGGGTATGTGGTATACCCAGAAGTGAAATTACTGGGTCAAATGGTAATTCTATTTTTACTTTTTTGAGGAACTGTCCTATTGTTTTCAAGTAGTTGTACCATTTTATATTCCTACTAGCAATGTCCAAGGGTTGAATTTTCTCCACATCCTCATCATACTTATTTTTTGTTTTTATAGTAGGCATCCTAATGGGTGTGAGGTGGCATCTCGTTGTGATTTTGATTGGGATTTCCCTAATGATTAGTGATGTTAAGCATCTTTTCCTGTGCTTATTGTCCACTCATAAGTCTTCTTTAGAGAAATGTTTATTCCAGTCCTTTGCCCATTTTCAAATCAGGTTTTTTGTTTTGTTTTTGTTGACTTTTAAGAGTTCTCTGTATATTCTGGATACTAACTCTTTGTCAGATATGGGATTTGGAAATATTTTCTCTCATTCTATGGGTTATCTTTCTATTGTGTTGATAGTGTTCTTTGTTGCACAAAAGTTTTAAATTTTGATGAACTCAAATTTGTCTGTTTTTCCATTTGTTTCCTGTGGCTTTGGTGTCATATCCAAGAAATCCTGACCAAATTACTGTCATGAAGCTTTTGCCCTACATTTTCTTCTAGGAGTTTTTAGTTTCAGCTCTTACAATTAGGTCTTTCATCCATTTTGATTAATTTTTGTATATGGGGTGAGGTACGGGTATGGCACAACTTTTCTGATTAATTTTTAAGAGTCTTATGCTTTATTTTTCTTTTCTGTAGTACATATTTGGTGTCTGAGGTTTGTCTCCAACTCCTTTTGTTTCTGTGAGGCCTGCTTTCTCAGGAAATCTCAGTTATATTTGCCTGTCACCCTCATGAAGATGACTCTCCACATTTCTATTTCTGGCCTGTACCTCTCTCTTGAGCCCCATGACCCCATTGAAGTAATCTGATATTGTGAAATATATATATTTGGTCTTCTCCCCTTGGAATCTCCAGGGTGATAAGAGTGTCTTTTGCATGCTGATAAGATGCTTGGTGTCTGGCAGCCCATAGGCAGCTTCAGGATGAAGGCTGCTGCCTGAGAGGCCAAGCCAGTTTCCAGGGAGGAGAGAAGGGCTGAAGGTTAACTCACTCATCAATGGCCAATGATTTCATCAACTGTGCCTACATGATGAAGCTGCCATAAAAACCCAAAAGGACTGGGTTCAGGGATCTTCCACTAGCTGAACACGTGGCAGTGACTGAAGGGTGGTGTGCTCAGAGAAGGCATGGAAGCTGCTGACAAAAAACAAAGAACAAAAAAACCCCAACTTTTGTAAAATGTTTGAAGAGGTTTATTCTGAGCTAAATAAGAGTAACCATGGCCTGTGACACAGCCTCAGGAGGTCCTGAGAACATGTGCCCAAAGTAGTTGGGTTATAGCTTGGTTTTATACATTTTGGAGAGACAGAAATTATAGGCAAAGACATGAATCAATACATGTAAGGTATGGGGGTGGGCAGGCATGGGGGCTTCCAGGACATAGGTGGATTCAAAGATTTTCTGATTGGCAATTGGTTGAAAGAGTTAAGCTTTGCCTGAAGAGTTTAAGTTGGCATAAAGAAATGTTTGAGTTAAGAAAAAAGAGGTTGTGGAAGCTAAGGTTCGTGTTACCTAAATGAAGCCTCCAAGTAACAGGAGACTAGATGGTCTCCTTAAGAGAAACTAGATGGTAAATGTCTCTTATCAGACGGTATTATTATTATTACTATTTTTTTTTGAGACAGTATCTCGCTCTGTTGCCCAGGCTGGAGTGCAGTGGCATGATCACAGCTCACTGCAACCTCTGCCTCCAGGGCTCAAGCAATTCTACTGCCTCAGCCTCCCGAGTAGCTGGGACTCCAGGCCCATCTCCTTTCTTCCTCCCACATGCAATCACACCTTCCTTTGCAGTTCTCTTCATGCTTGTCCCCTGCTCTTCGCCCCCACTGTCCCACTTTGGTTCAGGGACTGGCTGATTTCTTACCCAAGTGATCACACCTGCCAGCCTCTGAGCTCTCTTGGCCTTTCCTCCCCTCCAGTCCAGTACTGGCCCCTGCAGACTCACTCTTCCCAAGCACAGCTCAGATTGTGACTGCCCAAATTCAAAACTCCCACTGCCTGTGGATTAAAGTTCCAGCTCCAGCCTGGCCCAGTGACCTGTCTGATCAGCCCAGCTCCTGCCTCACCAACCTGTTTCCCACAACTCCCTTCTCACAGGCCGCCTTCTTGGCAGGCTCCTCCCCTAGTTCTCAGCCTCTCCTCCACCTGCCTCTGCCCAGCACTGTAGGCACTTTCCGTGTTCAGTCTGCTGAAATCCTGTCCTTGGAGATCCTCCACCTTTGCAGCTCCAGCAGCCTCCACCTCCTCCCACCTCTCCCCTTCTCCCCAGCAGCCCGGCCCAGAGCCGCACCTAGGAGTTTTCCACTGCCCAAAACTGTCCCACCTAAACTCCCACTGGAAATGCTCCTCTCTAACCATGACTTGGAGCTGCTGCTTCTCTTACCATGTCATTCTCATGAGACCTGCTGCAAATCCGCGTTCCCATCCTTAGCCAATGCCTCCCTGTCCTCCCGATCCACCTGCCTCCCAAGGGCTTCCTTCTTTTGCCCATCTGGGAGCCCACATTGTGCCTTTGCAATCATGTTCAGCAGCTGCTCAGTGCTCCTGACTTCAGGCTGGCCCCACCCAAAGAGATTCTAGTGTCTCTAATTCTGCGTCCTGCTCTCGAGGGCTGCCTGGCACTGTTAGAGAGAGCCGCAGAGCCCAGCTGGTTGGTGTTGTTACCAAGTTATGATAACTTAATGCTGAGCCTCTCAGTGCTGCTGGGACAGCCTTTTCAGAAAATCTAGCCAGTTTCCTGTCTGTATCAATTCCCACAGCAGCTGTTCCCATCCTTTACCTCCTTCTCTGTTTCTTCAGCCCCTTCCCTTTAAGCAGCCATCTGACTTCTCATGAAAATCAATATTATCAGCTCTGTTTCGTCTTCTGTTCTCCACCAAATTTCTGGAGAAAGTAACTCTGTATTCCTTGCTCCCATATCTTCACCTTCCCCTTATCCCCTAACACACTGAAATCAGGGTTAATTCCCCTGTGCTAGTAGAAATGCTTTCTTCAGGGCCACTAGAGGCCTTGGGGTTAGCAAAGACCGTGACTACCTTGTATTGTCTACTTGGCCTTTTTCAGACATCAGATGTGGTGGGTTGCCATCTCCTTGAAGTCTCTTCTCCTTGAAGAGACACCTTGAGGGAGGGGAGAATGAGGGTTATACTCCTTTGTGAGAAATTGTAAATCTGAGTTTTAAGAGGTCCAGACTCTTGCAGTGTTTATATATATATATATATATATTTTTTTTTTTTTTTTGGCAGGAAGGTTTCCCATGAAGGGCATACCACTGGCCTTTGTTCTGGTGCTGCTGCACACGGCCACAGGTGTGGATGACACTGATTTATAATCTCTTGTGCTGAAGGAAACTCCTGTATTTTTTGCCTCCCACATTGATTCTGAAGCTCCTGATCATACCGAATGACTTATCCCTTGTTAGGGTTTAATAACATCACAATAGTATAAGGCTTTTCTGTTTACAGAGGAATTTTGCATTGAGTATCTCATTTGATTCACACAATAACTCTGTGGGGTAATAAGGGCTGGGATTATTATCCCCACTTTACAGATGAGGAAACTGAGGCTTCATTGGGTTAAGGGACTTGCCTAGAATTTCCTGGGGATAAACGGAAGAATGTGACGGTGTTCAAAACCAACAGTCCTAGACCTTTGAGGACTTCAGTGGAGAAAATGGGAAAGATATGAGATATATTGTATTTTCAAGTACACTATTTCTTCAACAGTTAATCTTGGGTGATAAGGATACAGAGAGGGCTCAGAAATTATTCTTGCCTTTATTTTCCTTTTTTTTTTTTTTTTTTTTTGAGATGGAGTTTTGCTCTTTTGCTCAGGCTGGAGTGAAATGGCGTGATCTCAGCTCACTGGAATCTCCGCCCCGCCACACCCCACCCCCGGGGGTTCAAGCGATTCTCCTGCCTCAGCCTCCCAAATAGCTGGGATTATAGGCGCCTGCCACCATGCCTGGATAATTTTTCTATTTTTAGTAGAGGCAGGGTTTTGCTATGTTGGCCAGAATGGTCTCAAACTCCTGACCTCAGGTGGTCCACCCGCCTTGGCCTCCCAAAGTGCTAGGATTACAGGCATGAGCCACAGTGCCCGGCCTATTCTTACATTTATTTTCAAAAGAAATTCTGTCAGAAATATTTAAGGAGGGCAACAGCATTATTTTATATTTATGCATGTCTTGTTTTAGAATTTCACCTTTGTTTATTAGAAATTCTCGATTAAAGTCCTGGTACTATGAATTTGATGGATTTAGTAGTTTTCAATTTGGGGTTAAGGATGGCATTTGTAGCCTTATATCAGCTTCAATATCTAATTTATTTTGTTTTGTTTATGTGAACTCAAAATCCATCCAGCCAAGAAGAGAATTTCAAGTAAAATGGTTTTTTTAACAGCTTACTTTACAGTCTCTTCAATTACAATAATCTGTAAACTTGAACATGAAGTAGGTAGATGTGTTTAACTTGCTTTAAGATTCAACCTTGAAACCAAACTTTTCTGCTTTGTAAGATCAAGGCAGCATCACCCACTTTAAAGAATAGCTGTCAGTAGGACATGAGTTAGCTTAACAGGGGCCTGCAACATTAAAACATTCAATAAATCGCAACTGCTATTATTTTGTCCTACAGGTTTAAGGAAAAGTTGACAACTGTCCCCCATGCTGGGGATTCATGGTAATGCTAGTCTGGTACACAGATTTTTAATTTTCTGGGGTCTGTGAACTTGAATGAAGAAAAAACCCTTTATTTTTACTAACCTCTAACTGAAATGTAATATATTCCCCAATTACAGGGACACTGTAGGCAACAAATCCATCTTAGGAGTGCCTGTGACTTCATCACTAATAGAAATCACAAATATTTTCATTCCTTCTTGCAGTGGTTGCAGATATCTCAAGCTAGGATTTACACTTACACCTAGAAATTATTATAAGTGAATAATTATTGAAATTATTGCAAGGTGTTAGACCTACAACTAGATCTTGTTACTTACTATTAGCTATGCTAGATCTGTTAATGTTTTGTTTTATGATTTAAAGAAAATATTCTGAGAAGGTGTCCATAGGTTTTATCAAGTTACTGAGATGGTTTGTGGCATAAAAATGGTTAAGGACCCCTGTTCTGATGCCATAGAGCTGGGAATAGAGGGGTCAGGAGCCATGTGGGGCCTGCCAGTGTAGTGGGTCAGGGGTGGGGGAGTTGCTGAAAAGAGCTTGGAAGGGATCCGGGTCAAATCTCTGCTCCTCTGCTTTTTAGTTTTGTGACTGGGGGCCAATTACTGGCTTGAGACCAAATTTCCACATCTGTAAAACAGCAATATTCTAACACACCGTAGCGGCTTTAGCACACACGACACCATTCCTAGCAATAGGAAATTGTCAGAAACGTAAATTCCTCTTTCCCTTCCTCCCAACTCTGTTCTGTTTCCTCTTGTGTGATATGAGAGATTTTAGTAGATGGCCTTTCTAAGGTCTTTTAAATCATTGTGATTCTACGTTTTTCCTTTAATTAAGGTCACACCACACAGTCCATTGTTCGAGTCAGAGGTGGTGTCGCAATGCCTCAATGGATGGCTAGTCTTCCCTTCCTGGAGCAGCAGTGAGACGTTCAGACCCTTTCTGACCCTCCTCCCACTGTCCACCTTGGCTCTCCCTGGCTCACCTCCAGCCTGAGCTCATGGGTTGGGAATGTGTAGGCTGATCCTCTGCTCCCTGGAGTGCTTGCAAGAGGGCTTTGGGGTAACATGTTCTGAGACCTATTCCTATACTGCCTGCCCCAGCTGATAGCAGGCCTGGGAAACCCATTAATCATTGTCCTCGGTGGCCCCGCAGACCTGCGTTTACTCTCACTGCTTCTCTATCTGCTGTTCCAAGCCAACTGTTCTTAGATGGAAAATGCAGCCTATTGTTGTCTTGGTGGAAAGGCGCTAAAATGATGGGATGCGTTCTTTGTTCAGGAAGTTAGGAGTGTGTGGGGTGGGGGAAATGGCTTAATGCCTTCATGAAACCATATCCTGACTCCTTTTTTTTTTTCTTTTTTTTTAATCCTGAATCAGAAAAGTTTTGTGGTCACTGGGTTTGGATGTAATGCATTGTTGTGGTTTTGTTGCTTTGTCATTTAACTGACCTGGGCCTTGGAATCATGCTGTATTTCAACTCAGTTTTCAGAGTGCGTGAACATGTTTGGTGTGCCCAGCTGACCGCTGCATTGCTCATTAAAATGATTGCCAGAGTCGTGGCCTGGTGGACATCTGTCCACACTCAGCATGTCCTCCCCCTTGTCCTGGCCCAGACACAGAGCTTCTGCTCCAGCTCAGAGCCCAGAATCTAACCGCCTGTGCCCTTCTCAGGCACAGATGTTTCTGAGACTGAACTGAGCCAAGAGAGGTGGATGGTGCATTTGGGGTCTTAAATATCACTGGTAGGATGCTGGCTAGGGACTGTGGAGGTGAGAGGGACACTCTTGCTTCAGGACACAGGAGAAGTAGGTGTGCTGTGGACACTGTTGACATAGACTACCCTCGAAGCTCTTATTTCTTCAAGCCACAGAGTGAGACGGTGGTGTGGCACAGGGCCTGAGAGCATGGTCTTTGAGGTCAGACCAACCTGGGTTTGCATCCCACTTATGGCCGTGTGACTTTTTTTTATTTTTTTGAGACAGGGTCTCACTCTGTTGCCCAGGCTGTTGTGCAGTGGCACAAATCAGCTCACTGCAACCTCCATCTCCTGGGCTCAAGTGATCCTTCCACCTCAGCCTCCCAAGTAGCTGGGACCACAGGTGTGCACTACTATGTTTGCCTAATTTTTGTGTGCTTTTGCAGAGATGGGTTTTGCCATGTTGCCCAGGCTGGTCTTGAACTCCTGAGCTCAAGTGATCCACTCGCCTTGGTTTCCCAAAGTGCTGGGATTACAGGTGTGAGCCACCACGTCGGATCTTGGCTGTGTGACCTTAAGCATGTTACTTAACCTCTCTGTGCCTCAGTTTCCTTAATTGAAAAATGATAATAGTCTCCAACTTTGAGGGTGATTGTGAGGCCTGGATAAAATAATATGTGTGAAGCACTTAGAACAGTGGCCGGCATAGAGGAAGATGATTACCTTCGTCATGATTACTGTTTGTCAGGACTGTTTGAGAGGACTCTGAGCGGAAGCTCTCTATGTGGCTGCCTCCCTGTCCTGCAAGCCGCTCCCTGTTCACCATTCTCCTCCTGGTTAAGTACGGGCATCTGTGTCCCAAGACAGGGCTCCACTGCAGACCCTGACCACCAGCATACCTGCCCACAGAGGCCGAAAATGTGGTAGTCAGCTGCTTCTCTGAAATTCCAGCCCAGGAGAGGTAAACTAAGGAAATGCCATCCTCCTGAGTGTCCTGAACTGTCATCTGTCCCAGCGAATGTCTGACATTAAGGTTTGTGATGAAATTAAGCTCTTCTGAGAGATTTCATAAATAAATTCCCAATACAGTATTAAACCAAGCCTACTGCTGGGCCTTTCTGTACTTTTACTGTCACAAGAATGAGCTTGGGAGAATCATTGTTTCAGTCAGTTGTGGGGAGGGAGTTTGGGTGAGTTTAATTTGGTGGCTGGTAACAACAGCAGTAACTGACCCATACTGAGCCCTACAGTTTCCAATGCCCCTGTCTAGCTTCAGGTGTTGGTGAGGTTATCCCACCACACAGATTGCTTGAAGGAACTGTCAGCTCAGCTGCCTTGTGCTCAGAATCTCTCTAGTTAGCCAGGCCTCCTCAATCATCTGCCTTGTGAGTTTGCATAGCAGGAGGGGAGGAAGCAAGGCTTCATGTAGCCTAGTGAGTTAGGAAAAGGCCGATGGCCCAAGGAGGGTGTCCCCATCTGCCCTCTCCAAGATTCTTCCTGTTCAAATGAGGTGTTTGTAGAAGACCTAGAATAGCAGTTAGCTTTCATTCAGCAAGGCTGACTGGATGGGTGGGGGGACGGATAGGTGGGTGGGTGGATGGATGGATGGATGGATGGATGGATGGATGGATGGGGGGATGGATGGGTGGGGGGATGGGTGGGTGGGCGGATGGATGGGTGGGTGGGAGGGTGGGTGGGGGGATGGGTGGGTGGGGGGATGGGTGGGTGGGTGTGTGGATGAATGGGTGGGTGGCTGGATGGATGGATGGGTGGGGGGATGGGTGGGTGGCAGGATGGATGGTTGGATGGGTGGGTAAGTAGATGGGTGGATGAATGGGTGGAGTCATGACTGCACTCTTCTAGATGCTGGAGGTAAAGCAGTAAGCACTCAATAAGCACTGCTGGGATAAAAACCATTACTGTTGTTCAGTGCTAGAGGGAATTGTGAAGACGTATACACATTGGCCATTCCATCATGCCTTCCCACAAAGAAGATAAGCTTCTCTCCTTATATCCTTTCATCTTGATCCAAGCCACTCGTGCTTCCTTCCCATCCCCATGACAGGATCTACCCATCTCAAAGCCGTCACTTGCTGTATTGCCTGGGGCTGGAAACTGAGCCTCCTAGCAAGTCTCTGATGTGTGTTAGATGTAACTGTTACCATTTCATGGATGAGCAGACTGTGGCTGGAGGAGACCAGGTACCTGAAGGGGAGGAGAATTTCAGTGTTTAATTCTTAGTTCTCTGTTCAGCCCTAGTTCTTAGTGTTCTTTGTACGGTACTCCGCACTGCTCAGCTCTCCCAGCAGAGGCAATAAAGACGTCCAAACCCATATACAGTGTGTAAAAAAGAAGATCCAGGATCTCTGGAGGCCTGGAGGAAGCCAAAGTGACCCTTTTGTACTCTGTCATGCTTCCTATAAACTGCTTCAAATTGAACCCCAACGCCAGCCTGCGATCATGTTTTCAAAATACTGCCGAGGCTTTGAAATTCTCTTTGCTACATATGATGTGCTTCCCAGGCACATAGCAGGTGCTCAGCAAAGGAGTCATGGAACTAGAGGGTTGGCCCGGTAGCTCTGATGGAGCCCCAGCTCTGGGCACTGGCGAGCATTTCCTCTCCACTTAGGCAGGGAGATGACAGCCCTCTTGCCAGCTGCAGGGGGAGGTCTTCCGTTATAGGATTAACTGGCGCCTGCACTTTTGCTGGAAACTTGTGGGAAGTGGCTGAGAGCTCTCCAGTGCTTAAGAAGTGGGTTTTGGAAAACAAACAAGATCTTGCCTACGCAGGAATAGGAATGAAGCAAAGGTTAGACATGGCTTGGGGGAGTTTTTTTCTTTTTTTTTCTTTTTTTGGTTTGATTGAATAACAGGCTAGAAGGAACTCTCAAAGTTCAAAGTGGGCCTTAGACCCTTTAAAAGTAGGTCCATAAACTTGTGTAGAGGACAGTGAGTTCTCTGTTTAGAGTAAATTTAATGACAACTATCATTTGTAAAAGGCATCATAATTTACAAAGCCCTTTCCACATGCACTGTATGTGTATATAAATACTATATGTGACCTTCCCCTTTAAGATTATTTATCCCATGATTTGAGGGCGCCTAGACAATTTTTAAAAAAAGATTTTTTTTTTAAAGACGCATGGTCTCTTCATTTTGCCTGTAGTATAGTGGAAATAACACAGGCAGGCTTCCAGTCTCTGGGCCTCAGTTTACCCAGCTGCAAAACGAGGACAATAGGAGAGATGGATCCAGGGAAGGTTTGCCTCTTACGGGCTCAAGAGCCTACTGGGAGTGCAGAGAGTGGGAGCTGAGTTGACTCTGAACATATTGGGCCGTTCAAGGGTGCCCAGCACAGGTGGTGGGGACCCCAGACATCAGTGGCAGGGAGGTCCCCTTCAGATGCTGCCAGCTCAGAGGATGCAGAGCTGTCTCTTCCTGAAGCCAGATGGGGAGGCTGAGGCCCACGGGCCCATGAGCCGCTGGGCTGTGTACCCATCTGCCCTCCTACACCTGGTTCTCAACGTGATCTGCCTGTGTCCCTGTCCCTGACTGTGCTAATTCTTGAGTGTAGTCCCTGAGTGGTGAATGGGATTTCCCTCCATGAATTGGAGCAGAAAGCCTCAGCTTTCTGCCTGAGGCTCCAGCGAGGACTCTGATCCTGTGTCCCCTCTGCTCTCTCCCCGTGTAGGGCTCTGCCTCTTCCTCTTCCTGTGTGTCCTCCTCTGTCCTCTTCCTGCCCTCATTCATCTTTTCTTTCTCTTCTTCCCCCGTCTTTAATCCCATGGAGCTGACTGGTTTTTAACTGTATTTTATGTTTCTTGTTCCTTACATCAAACATTAATTCATTAAATGGTTTCATAGTCAAGGGAGAACATCTCTAAGATTGCTTTATTTGTGAATTATGTGTGCTTCAGTTACTATTTTTTTCTAAATAATTAGTGAAGCATCCTGGCCAGGGTTGTTTCTAGGGGTGTGGTCCTGCGTCTCCATCCTTACAATGGGGAGAGCAACACTTCCCCCTCTGGGGCAGCAGTGAGCAAATGAGGGACTGAATGCATCCAGACAGTGGCAGGCCCTGGCCCTTCTACTTGAGTTACCACAAGGACATGTCAGTTGTTACTGAGTGGTCCCAGGCAGCGGCCTCGGCTTTTCTGGAACTCACTTGAGATGGACTCAGACGCTGTGGTTTTGAAGGCTTTGTTTTAGCGGTTCCTTGGGTTGGAATCAGCCCTGTGTCAGCAGCTGCTGGTGGAGGTGACTGGGTGTTCCCGAGAGTGGATGAGTTGTCCGTATCTGTCTTACTTCTCGGGTATCTTGCTGGCGGCTGGCAGCTGCCTCCCTGAAAGCCCAGGTTGACTCCCTACTGTCTGTGTGGGTGGGCTTCCCAGGGCACCCTCCCTGGGCTTTCCCTCCACCTTTCTTCAGTCTCGTCTTTTGCCCTTGTTCCCTGGGGTAGGTGGGTTGTTGATAGGGAGGGGCAGTTCTCGGGGTGGGGTGGGGAAGGAAAAGCTTGAACTGCTAGGACCCCAGAGGTTGTCTGTGACCCTCTCTGCCCACTGTTCAGTGTTGCTTTTCCTCCTCCTCCTCCTCCCATCCATATATGTGGGCAATTCCCTCCTTTTTTCTCCAGCTTTTTGCTATTCATTATGGGAGTCACAAGCCACGTGGCTAGGGCACTTGAAATGTGGTAAGTCCACATTGAGCTGTGCTGTGAGTATAAAATACTCACCTCATTTTAAAGGCTTAG
Organism: Gorilla gorilla gorilla; assembly: GCF_029281585.2. NCBI lineage: Eukaryota > Metazoa > Chordata > Mammalia > Primates > Hominidae > Gorilla > Gorilla gorilla. Next base: position 18,619,857 of record NC_073233.2, read on the forward strand.
TATAAAAAATGATTATCAAATATTTTATCAATACTTTTTATATTGATTACATGTTGAAATGATAATATTTTGGATATAATAGATTAGAATATTGAAATTAACTTCCTATTTCTTTTCACTTTTTTAGAAAAAATGTGGCTATCAGAAAATTTAAAATTGCACATGTGGCTCACATTATATTTCTATTGCAGTGATTCTTAACTGGTGGCTGTTTTGCCTTCCAGGGACATTTGATAATATTTGAAGACTTTTTTTTATTGTCATGCTGTTGGGAGAGGGGCGTGGTTGGCACTAGCACCTAGTTGGAAGAGGCCAGGGATGCTGCTAAACATCCTACAATGCACAGGATAGCCCCCTACAACAAAAATTATCTGGTCCCAAACGTAGTAGTGCTGAGGTTGAGAAACCCAGTTCTATTGTATAGCACTGTTTTACTCTCACTTTTGATGAACCAATCTTCTCTCATTGACAATGACACTAAAATTGGAGGGCTTAGGGCATAGTAGAAAGAGCATAATGGCCAGAGTCAGATACCTGTGACCCTGGGCAGGTTATTTAACATTTCAGAGCCTCCACTTCCTCATCTGTGAAATGGACACAATCATACCTACTTTATAGGATTCTTGTTAGGACTCAATGAAATTGAACATAGCATACCTGACACATGGTAGACCTCCACTAAGTAGAAATTAGCATTATTGTTAAAATTTGTGTCACTATGTGGACTCTCTGGATCAACTATTAGGATTTCTACACATCTTACCTTACACTCAACAAATAGAGTACCTTACACTCAACAAATAGAAAACTAAATTCATAATTTTACACTTCCTCTCCCCTCCCACTCCCTAAATTTATTCTTCTTTCTGACTTTCAGTCTTAGCGCACAGTATCACCATTCTCCCACTCTGAGAACCTGAGTCAGGTTCACTTCTTCCTTCTACCCTCCAGCCTGAATTTGTAATCTCTTAACCTTTATACGTTAACTGTGTTTCATCCAACCCCTCCTTTACATTCCTGCCTAGTGGGACCTCTGCATCTGTTGTAAGTGGCTTCCTTCCAGGTCCTTGCCTCTACTCTTTCCCAGTCCCCACTATGTGTAAAGTTCTCTTGCTCAGGAACCTTGATTTTTTTTTGTTTTGTTTTTGTTTTTGTTTTGCTAAAGTATGAGTACCTATGGTCAGAAAATGTGACATATCCGTCTGTATTTCCCTAGCACCAGATATGATGCCTAGAAAATAGCTGTTCATTCAGTGTTTTTTGAATGAATGCATAGATAAATAAATGATAGATATCATTTTCCCCTTGGTACATGGGTAGGATCAGGTATTACAGGGAGCTAGGGTAGCAGTTTCCAAATGCCCTATTTCCCTTTAATAGTTTTGCAGGGTTTAAATTATGCATTCCCTAACCTACCTTATCACACCACCCCCACTACCTCCACCACCTTCCTGATTTTGAGCTGGAGACTCAGTTTGTTTTCTCTGAAGGGTTACAGCGATGATGCATTAGACCTGGGTCCCGGAAATCCTGCCTTCCATATGTGGGCTTCCGCAGGCAGCCTGAGCCAGCTATGGCTCACGTTCTGCAAGCCCAGGCCTGCCACCAGAGGGAAAGTGCCCTAGATGCCCAGGCATACCTTCCTCTTGGTGGCCGAAGATTTCCCAGGCAGCTCCCAGCGGGCTGTGAGGGGAGGCTTTCCAGAAATTTGCCCTTAAAGATGCTCTGATAGAGAAAACATAACATGTTCTTTGGCAGGTTGTGGGCATCTATCATACAGTAATCATGGGCAGTCGGGATGGTGTAGGATTGGAGCCTCCCGATGTCCAAACACTTTGGTCTGTTCACAGTTTCAAAAACATTTTAATTACAAACCACTTTATGGTGTAAGGTGACCCACATGGAGTTATCAAGAACTTCTGAGTAAGTTTGCTAACTTCTTTTGTGGCAGCTGCAAGTTGACTCAAAACTACATTCCGCTGGTGAGTATGGGTCGTCTGGCCTGGAAGACATGTGTGAGTTGCTCTAAGGGGCTCGCTGTTCTGTTACTATCTGGAAGGCCTCAAAGTTCCTCTGGTGGGAAAGACTTTCTTCTGCAAACACCCTGGGATTTGTCTCTTGAAGAATCAGGGTTTTGGACTCTCCTACGTAACCATCTTCTGGGGGTTGGATATCAGGTGTGTATCCAACCCCCAGAAGATGGATCAAGGTGCAGTTGACTAAATGGCTTTTCTCTTGGGAAACTTGAGGATTTTCTGTCACCTCTAACTGGCTTTGTGACATCTGAAGTTGTTTCCTGTATCTGAAGCTACTTATTTCATTGGTAAAGGTAGTAAAACTCCCACCTATTTTCAGCTTTGATTCCTTTTCTCTCCTGACCCCAAAACTTGTGCTTCAGAATGAGTTGTTTCACAGACAAGGTTGCATATGTTAGGTGACAATATCTTCTCTCCATTTTTGTAAAGTGTAAAGTCACATCGCTGCCTGTCAGCATTTCTAATCAGCCACAGATAATTTGTGTTCACACTAAATTGTCACAATCCCGTGCAATATTAAGCAAGAGTGGTGATTAATAGCATGAGTCCAGAGTTGAACAGATTTGGGTTTGAAACTTAGCTCTGCCTTTTACCAGATAAGCATCTTTAAGTAGCAGGACTTCAACTTCAATGTCCTCACCTGGAATCAAGAGATAAAATAGTTCCTACCTTATAAGTTAGTTTATCCATTATTTAATAAGATAATATATGTAAAGCCCCAAGACAGTATCTTCTTAAATATAGACTATTATATTTCAGTTAGCCTCAGTGTGCATCCTGATTTGGGGTAAAGGTATGATTTGATTTGATTTGATTGACTGATTGATTTGGCAAATATTTACCAGTACCTGCTAAGGATGAGGGACTGCTCTAGCCTCTGGGGATACAGCTATGAATCAGAGACAAGGCCCCTGCTTTAGTGGAACTTATGTTCTAGAGGGAGACAAACAAAGTGAACTATTTAACAAATAAAAAAGATGGCCGGGTGCGGTGGCCCACGCCTGTAATCCCAGCACTTTGGGAGGCTGAGGCGGGCAGATCATTTGAGGTCAGGAGTTCAAGACCAGCCTGGCCAGTATGGTGAAACCCTATCTCTATTAAAAAAAAAAAATAGAAAAATTAGCTGGGTGTGGTGGCATGTGTCTGTAATCCCAGCTACTCAGGAGGCTGATGCAGGAGAGTTGCTTGAACCTGGAAGGCGGAGGTTGCAGTGAGCCGAGATCATGCCATTGCACTCCAGCCCGGGCAGCAGAGCAAGACTATGTCTCAAAAAAAAAAAAAAAAGATGTTGGCCAGATGCACCTGCAATCCCAGCAATTTGGGAGGCCAAGGCAGGTGGATTGCTTGAGTTCAGGAGTTTGATACCAGCCTGCGTAACATGGTGAAACCCCGTTTCTACAAAGAAATACAAAAAAATTAGCTGGGCATGGTGGTGCACAACTGTAGTCCCAGCTACTCGGGAAGCTGAGATGGGAGGATTGCTTGAGCCTGGGAGGTCAAGGCTACAGTGAGCCGTGATTGCACCACTGCACTCCAGTTTGGGCAACAGAGTGAGACCCTGTCTCCAAAAAGAAAAAGAAAAAAAGAGAGAGATGTTGGGTTATGATAAGCACCATGCAGAAAATAAATGGAAATGTGAGAGAGTAATGGGTGGGGCTGAGAAGGTATCATCTCCAGGGAGTGGGATGTTTGAGCTCAGCCCTGAATGGCGAGAAGGAGCTGTGTTCAAAGATATAAGGGAAGGGTGTCCAGGGCAGGAGGACCAGCAAGGAGCTCCCTTAGACTTTCAGAGGTACAAAAAATAGCCTCTGGGCTCCCTGAAATAACTTCTTGGAACCCCCACCCCCACCCCCGCCCACCACCCAAAACCCACCAAGGGCAAGGGGTTATGGGGAGGGATGCATTGGACAGCATGATCTAAGCCTGCATTTGGTGAAAAGACTGAAATATTTACTATCTGGCCCTTTATAGAAAAAATGTGCTAATCTGAGGGATCTAAGGTCCCTTTCAGCTTGGACAGTGCACACACGTGCAAGTGCAGGTGGGCAGGGCAGCTCGCCAGTGCAGGAAAAGTCAGCTCAGCAGCCTCCTTGGCACCCAGGCTCCAGGTGGGACTCACTCACCAGCTTGGAGATACCCCAACAGAGGCAGTGTGTCTGTCAAGCGATGCAAACTGCCATCAGCCTTGAACTGCTGGGATCATAGTGTCCATGTCCCCAAATGGGATGGACTGGACTCTGAGCTCTTAGAGGTCAAAATCTGATTTCACTTAAACGATTTCTCCTCAGAAGCAAGGCACGGTGGCTCACGCCTGTAATCCCAACACTTTGGGAGGCTAAGGCGGGCGGGTGAATCACTTGAAGTCAGGAGTTCGAGACCAGCCTGGCCAACATGGTGAAACCCCGTCTCTATTAAAAATACAAAAATTACCCAGGTGCGGTGATGGGTACCTGTAATCCCAGCTACTTGGGAGGCTGAGGCAGGAGAATCACTTGAACCCAGGAGGCGGAGGTTCCAGTGAGCTGAGACCACATCACTGCACTCCAGCCTGGGTGACAGAGTGAGACTCAGTCTTAAAAAATAAAATAAAGGATTCCTCCTGAGGAAGGAGGGAGGAGAGGAGCCGTGGGTCATTGCTACCATTTACTGAGTGCTTGCCATATGCATACGAGGCTATTTTATGAACAATTCTGCAGTGTATTGACTCCATCCCCATAACAACCCTGCCTGGTAGGAACTGCTTTATTCCTCTTTTATGGTTGAGAGAACTGACATCAGATGTAATAAGCTGCTGTGTTCAAAGCTACATAGCGAGCAAACAGGCTGCCTGCTTCTAGTCTCAGGTCCCTCACTACACCACCATATCCGCCATTTTCCCAGTGATGTTCAGTCAAGGGCTGGTGAGTCTTCCTCTTTGCAGGCCTGAATTAAATCATGTTCAGACCCCTAAGCTGTGTTCATTCAGCACCTGTCTATAGGGCGAGAGACTTCATAGAAAGAGAAGGGGAACACTCTAAGGCTCTTGGCAAGGTGGTTAGCTGTGGACATAGCAGCCGGTCCAGATATGGCTGTAGAATAGCATGGTAGCCTTGCACTCCTTGGCTCCAGCTCTGGACTGCAGGAACAGCTGCTCAACTCAGATAAGTAGTCTCTCCCTTGTTGACCTTAGAGCAATAGGAATTGGTGAAATTGAAGGAATGCCTGACCTTTTCTCATACAGATCCACTTCCAGGCCTCATCATGGCCCTTCTATAGAGGCCAGCCTGAGACAAAGCTGTTGTCCATGGATAGGATCAGCCTTGTCTGTGGTCATGAGTGGTCATGGGATGAGGTGGTGCCAGTAGAGGATTCAAGTGCCTGTGAGGGAGAGAGAAGGGCCTAGAAAGACAGTGGGCCCTAATACTTCAAAGAAAGGTGGCAGAGAGGGCAATGCAGGAGTCACACCTGGCAGTGACTCCCAGCTCCACCCTTTATCAGCTGTGTGAAGCCAGGCAGGGGTAACATGATGGATATGAGTTTCTGCTTTGGAGCTTGACCACCTGGATTCAGAAGCCAGTTCCTCCACACACTGTGTGAGGTGACCTTGAGCATGTTACTTGAGCATTTCATGACTTGGTTTCGTAATCTGGGCTTGTTGTGAGATTTGAATGAACTGATACATGTGACAACTGGTGCTGGATATGGAGTCAGAGTTCAGCACATGCTGGCTATGTTACATCATTTTGCCTCTGGACCTCAATTCCTCAACTGCAAAATGTGAGCAGCAATGCCATTTTCTTAGGAGTTCCTGCAAGGGCTAAATGAGTGAATATACTTCATGCAGGTCTGGCAATAATATGGAAGACACTTAATAGACACCTTTACTGACCTCAAGTGGCCCCCGGCCATGGCACCTGCTGAGTGGAAATGTTTGTCATTGGGTAGATTGACAGCACTGCTTGCAGTCCTGCCTGGAGTTCTCTGGGCTAGGAAAGTCTAGGTGGTGGATGCCATTGTCCTCTCCCTCACTATCTGCTGTCATCTCTATGGTACAATTGTTAAAATCATGGTCTCTGAACCAGATACCGGGATTTGAATCCTACCTTCACCACTGAATAGCTACAGCTGTAAGACATGGATGATGGATGTGCGTTGTTGTGAATACAGCCTTATAACAGGCCTGGCATGTAGTAAAGAGTGTTAGCTATTATTATTGCAGTGCGGGGACCGCTACATGACTGAACTGATAGGCTTTAACAGTTACTAAGCAACTAAAAAAGAGAAAATGGCAGAAATGAACTGCTCTATTTCTGGATGTTATATTATTTATATATTTTAGCTCTGCCTTTTTGCCCACATGTAGGTTACAACTGGCCCTACATTTTTTAGCTTTGAATATATCTTGACTCAGCCCATCTCAGAAGCCTCCCCTCTTTCTCCTAAAGAAATGTGAGATTTACCTGACACCGCTTTTTGGGTCTTGGAAGACCCTGTGTCTCCTGTTCTCCAGAAGAAGATAGCTGGCCAGCCCCAGGCCTTACCCCTTGACTAGGAGCTCTGTGCTATTAAAAGAAAACACCAGGGTACCAGCCCCAGAGCCCAAGGGACAAGAATTTACAGGGTCAGTTAGAAGAATGACCATTCACAGGGAGAAAACCGAGGCTATAAGAAGAAAATATATTGTAATTTTTCACATCAAATGATATGTTTAAGATATGTGCACCTTTCTGCAGTTATACAGGCAGTAGGAAAAAAAAGTATGTGGATTTCATTTTATATACATTTTACCTTAAACCTGGGCCAGACACAGTGGCTCATATCTATAATCCCAGCAGCACTTTGGGAGGCTGAGGCAGGATGATCGCTTGAGGGCCCACCAGCCTAGGCAACATAGGGAGACCCTCTCTCTACAACATTTTTTTTGTAATTAGCCAGGTGTGGTGGTGTGTATCTATAGTCCCAGCTACTAGGGAGGTTGAGGTGGGAGGATCACTAGGGCCCAGGAGTTCGAGGCTGCAGTGAGCCATGATTGTGGCACTGTACTCCAGCCTGGGCTACAGAGCAAGACCCTGTCTCTAAAAACCAAACAAAACCAAAACAAAACCTTGAGCAAATATTGAACTCTAGTCAAGGAGATACATGCTGAAATATTTGGGAGGAAATGTATTTATTCTGCTATTTAATTGAAATGCACCACAAAATAAGATAAATTGACTAGTGAGTAGAAGGATAGACGGATGTGAATAGATATATGCTAAAGCAAGGAGAACAAAATCTAATCATAGAATCTAGGTGGGGAGTATTTGGATGCCTTGCAGCTTCTCTATATATCTGAAAAGTATTATAATGAAATGTTGCCAAAAAATGTTGTAAAGCTACTAGATTAAAAACAAAAAAATTACAATGGGAAAATGTAAAAGTAGATGCTGGAAATATTTACAAATGTTTAAAATGCTATTTGGAAAACTAGAGTTGAATATGAAGAAAAATAAAACTAAGCCCGTGTATTTTCTGCAATAGATTTCTTTTTTTTTTGTATTAGAAAATAGCAATATATATATTTTTAGAGGAAGAGTGTTCTAGACAGAAGACAAAGCAAGTGAAAAGCCCATGTGTGGGCTCAGTGAAGCCAGTACAGCTGGAGTGTGAGAGGAGGGGGTGGTGGGAGCTGAGGACAAAAGGGAAACTGTAGGTTGAGATCATATAGGGTCCTAAGGCCTAGCCACATCCTGTGATTCTGACTTCTGAGTGCCACAGGCAGACATGAAACGATGTGAGCTACGAGTGAGTGACATGATCTGACTTGAGGAGGACTGCTCTGGTTGCTGTGTGGGGACAGACTGCAAAGTGACAAGGGTGGAAGCTGGGAGACCAGATAGGAGCCCTGATATCAGTTCAAAGGAGAGATGGCCATGACTTGGATAAGGAGGCAGTGTGTGAGCCGGTGAAAATTGATTGGATTCTATATCTGTTCTGAAGATAGTAAACAAGATTTATTGGTGGATTGGTTGTGAGGTAAGAGGAGAAGAACCAAGACTGATTCCAGATTTTTGGTCTAAGCAAGTAGAGAAGTAGGTAGCACTTACCAAGACCATGTTGATGGGGGAGAAGCAGGTTTTTGCAGGGGGGGAATAAGAGTTCAGTTGTAGATCTGTTATGTGAGTAATGCGTATTGAAGCAGATAGAAATGTCAGTGCACAGTTGGCTGGATTCCGCGGGATATTCAGGGTTGAGCACCATCAGCATGTAGATGGTGTCAGGGTCAATAAGGGAAGGGTATAAAGGCTGAGCCCCAGGCACTTTCAGGTATAGAGGACAGGAAGATGAGGAGGAGCAGCAAGGGTGCCTGAGCAACTGCAGGGCAGGAGAGAGTCAAGAAAGTAGGTCAACTGTTTCAAAGGCTGCCCTGGCTGCCTCTCTACCTCTAGTTTCTTTTCTCTCTTCTTACCATCTTTGTTATTGCTCTGGAACCAATTGTCCTAAAGTAGCACCTCCATCCTATTCCAAGCTCATAAAATCCAAAGGGGAGGAATAAAGTCCAAACTCTTCAGTCTGCCATCCAAGTCCCTCCATGATCTGGCTCTTTCTTTCTCTTTCTCTCTTTCTTTCTCTACTCTCCTGGTTTCACCTTCCCCACCAACCCCTGACCCTCACTTCACTGGCCACTGCCCTGCAAACCACCTCCCTCTTTCTCAGCATGCCATTTGTTTTCTTTCTGCAAATCTTCAGCCTCAATTCTCCATTCATGGTCTATCTTCTGGAGGGATCCTTTCTTGACTGAAGTCGCTAATCTGTTTCTTCTCTAAATTCCTAAAGTAGTCAGAGGTAATACCAAACAATCCAGCATTCATTGTATCTGTTTTTCTTCTTCTCTAGTTCCCAGCCAATTTCCTGAGGTTTGGGAACATGAGCCTGTAATCCCCAGAGCCATCTCACCAGTCCTTTACATATCTTAGATGCTCTGCCACATAACACTTATGGAAACCTGGAAGGATTAATATAGGATTGAGATTTTGAGTATGGGATCAGAGGCTAGGTTCTTCCCCTGGTTCTATTACCATGGCCAAGTCATTTAACCTTCCTGAGCTCCAGTTTTCCTATCTGCCAAATGGCTATGAACATGCCTAATTCAGGGTGATTGTAAGAACGATGCAGGATGCATTTCTTATAGTATGCTTAGCACACTTCACGTACATTATAAGCAGGCAATAAGCGGTAGCTTTGTTTTCATTATTGCTATTATTAATACTATTATTATTCTTGGTCTTCCCAACAGAGATGCACAGGCAACAACAAAGATGGGACTGTGTTGACCTGTTCACTCCATACTTTCAGATCTCAAGTGAGGTGTTCGACTCTGCTGCTGGCAGGGGTACAGGGGTGGCCCTCACACCCTGACTTCAGGGAACCTATGTGTTAAATGGGGAGATGCCATGGGACCCAACCGGTACCCAGAGAGGTAGAAGCCCTGAGGATTGTGCTTATAACTTCTAAACTAGGCAGCAGTGTGAACGAACTTCTGAGGCCAAAAGGCAGAATGTGTGCGAATAAAACTGTCCCTGAAAATCCAGACCCTGCAGCTACTGGTTACAGTTGGTCATGGAGGAGGAGAGCACTGGCTCAGGATGGAAGGGAAGAACAGAGAGAAACGGAATGTTTCTCAGAGGAATTAGTTGTTTTTTTTAGGGAACGTACAAAGCATAGGATACCTTTTTCCATTTTATTTCTGTAAATTTCTAAGATTGACAAGTGGTGTGTAATTGTTACTCAGGAATAACTGGATACAGAAGAGAGTCTGGAGATGTCAGGGCCATGTCAAGTCAGATGAGACATAACTCCTTTCCCAGAGCAGCACTTGAAGTTCCCCTGGGGAGCCCCTACTGGCCAACCCCCTCTCAGAGATTCCTCCACAGCTAGAACCTCAGGTGATTTTGAGCATGTACCCTGGAATCAGAGGTTAGGTTTTCACCCTGGTTCTGTTACCACGGCTATGTCATTTAACCTTCCTGAGCTCCAGTTTCCTATGTGCCAAATGATGACGAATATGCCTAATTCAGGGTTATTGTAAGAATCAAGTGAGATGCATTTCTTAAAACATGCTTAGCACAGTTCTTGTACATTATAAGCAGGCAGTAAGTGTTAACCCCATCTCTCATGAGTAAACCCCAGCACTGACCTGCAGGGGTGAGGCTGTGCAGCCAGGTCCCTATTGCAAGCCCTCCCCCAACACACACATTCTGGCAGGTGGGTGGCACCTTGAATTTGAAAACTCTCCATCCTGCGATTCTGAATCAAGCTGTTCTTATTCACAGTAAACCAGTAACAGCCAGGGGCTTCCTGCCTGGATTCAGATAAGTGGCTGGTCCTGAGAGCCAGGGAGGCTGCAGAGCCACACCAGGAAGTATGGTGGCACGTCCCTGGCACCGGTGCACTGCCCTGGGGAGCTGGCCTGCAGGTCATTGTGCTGGGAGGACTGCGGCTACCAGGGAGACAGCACCATGCATGACCTCCCCCATGCCCAGCTTGCTGCCAGGGCCACCCTCACCAAAGGAGGCTTGCACTATCCAAGCCCAAACTCCCACTGTGGTGGCACCTGCCAGTGTGACTTGCACAGGCTCACGCTCTGTCCAGCCTATGATTTCCCACCCTGCGGAAGCACATGAAGCTCAGGCTGGACATGGCTTGCTCGTTCCTTGCAGAGCCCCTGTGAACCCAGCCTGAACCCCAGCTCCTTTCAGGAGGCCACAGTGTGCTCAATGCAGGGAAGGAGCCAAGTCCTCTCACTTCATCCTGACCTCACCACTGAGGTCGGGCTTCACTGTCAGTCAAGCTGGTAAGAGCATAGACTTTAGATCAATACTACCTGGGTTAAAATCCAGATCTGACAGCTTGTTTGTTTTGTGATTTTAAAGACATTTCTTACCCTCTTTACTCAAAAAGAGAGTTAATAAGGGTTCCTGGAGCAAGTTGCTTAACTTTTCAGTGCCTTAGTTACCTCACTTATAAAGTGGGGATGATAATAACACTTTCATAGGGTAGTTGCAAGGATGAAACACACAAAGCAAATAGGACAGTGCCTGGCAAATAGAATGTGCCAGGCACCGTGCAGTTAGGTCTCACAACTGTCCTTTCTAGGTGAGGTGCAGGGTGGGTAAGCCAGCTGGAGAACGCCACACCCTGGTCAAGTGCTAGCTTCTGCACTCGACCTCGCTGCAGTGTCTGCACACACAGCTCTCAAGGAACACAAGGGCGGGATTCGGAAGTGGAAATGAAGCCTGCAGACTGCTAACCCCTGGCTTAGCACTTGGTCCCCTCGGCATCTCCCTCTGGGGACTGAATCTCTTATGCATTCCTGACAGCCCCAGCACACTTGCCCACTTGTAGGCTGGTGAGAGGGGCGGCTGGAAGATGCACTATGTCAAGAAGTGGGTTGTGTTTGCAGGTTCCCCTGGGGAGGAGCAGAAGTCACACATGAGCTGGGGGCTGCCCAGTCCTTGTGTCCTGACTGTGGGCTAGTTGGTCACCATCCCCCCATCCTGACCCTTGATAAAGAGCTGATTTTTCCATGAGGCGTTTGTCTCTCCTCTGTGCTAATGTGGAGGCCTGGACACCACCGAGCTTATCTATACAATGGATTTCCTGCAGGTGTTGGTTCTGCCCTGCTCCCCACTGGGTAATAATTTATGTCACCTGAGCACACAGATATGCTGACATCCATGATGCTGGTGGCCCTGGCAGACCCTGGCTCCCCAAGTCTGGGTGGAAATCTGCAAATGTGAACCCCCAACTGGTGTGAACTGAAACATCCCAGTTGTGAATGGAGAGCCAGAACTGGATGGGTGGAGAGGGTGTGGAGAGTTCATAGGCCTCCTAAGTAGCAGGCCTGGTACTGGGCTCTGAACACACAGAAATACAGAGGACAGGGGTAGCCTTAGAGGAACCCTTGGACTGGCTGTGGGTTAGACATAGACAATATGACCCGCAGAGCTGGTTCTGGGGAAGCAGAAAGGACAGAGCTCATGGGAGCACGGGGCAGGAGCTTAAAATCTCATTGAGTTTTAATGAAAAGCTTTCCTTCCTTGGACATAAGGCCTAGCTGGGTCTGAGGAAAGAGCTCCTTCGGGTCGAGTTATCACAACCCTTTGCATCTGTGGTCTGTTTGGACCACATCCAGCATCCAGAGCTTCTACAGTGGGCATGCTGGGGAAGTCCTCGTCTCTCCCACTCCTCTGCCCGGGCATGTGGCTGCCATGGTATTTGGCCTCTTGTCAGAACACCGAGTTCCCATGTTAATCACAACAAGTGCGTTCAGAGAAGACCTGACTTGGCCCCTGCCAACAAGCCGTCTCTCTGGCCTTGATAACATCTGTACCGAATTTTCTCCCTTTATATAATTAGGCCCATTGGTATTTGCTTTGACTTTAGATTACAGTATGACTGGCATCTCTGAAATTTCAGGCCCGAAATATGTACTGGGGCCCAGGATGGTGGGAAAACCGAGCTTTCGCCAATGGGATTTTAGGTTTAGCCAAGAGAATCAGAAACTGTACACCAGCTACTGTTTGCGCGCAAAATGCATGGCAGCTCCCTGACTGGTGGGAAAGGGGTCTCCTGCCTTGTCCAGGGAGCAGTGCTGGGTCGGGCCTGGTAGACAGAAGGATGCAGGGGGCTCCCCTCCTTCTTTCCTGCCTCTCTTCACCCCACATCCTTCTACCCCTGCTCCAAAACAGGAAAAGATGTACTAACTGCAAAGAAATGCAGTGAATCCAGACTTAACCCCAAAGCAAACCTCACCAGTGTCGGGGCTTGGAGTCGTGCTTTGAAATGACTGTCATTGTCTGGCTATGTCCAAGCCAAGGAGCTGTCTGTGGAATGAGATAAAGAGCAGTGCTGGGCTTGGGAAGCAGGGCTTGGTTCTTTCCCGGTGGCTCTATCCAGAGAGGAAGCACGTGGGCTTGCACACCCACTCACTCCCTGAAGTCGCGAGCTGGATCTCAGTGGTGACTTCATTTCCCCTAATTAGGTGTCTACAAACTCTCTGGAAGGTTCCAACCAGTAAGCCACACTGATTGTGGTGTGGGAGCTCCTGATATGCTTGTTTGCACTGTCCCTTTGGGACCCTGCAGGCCCAGCTGAGTGATAACTGGATGATGGAACATTTGCTAGAGGAAGGGGAATGTGTTTTTTTAAGATAAGGTTTGATCTCAAGCAGAAGGGCAGTTACCAGATGCCTCTGCAATGTCAAGCAGTGAGGAGCGGGTGCACATTCCCTTGCCTGACGCCTTGCTGGGGGTAGTCAGATCCCCCAGGCAAACTCCTGCCTTAGGAAAGAGTTTCCTCTGATTCTTTCAGCCAGAGTGTTGCCATTTTCCTCTGGTTTTAGACAGTATTGATGTTCCTCGTAAGATTTTCTGTGAATGAAAAGGCTTTTGCCCGATGTAGCTATCCTAGGTCATTGTGGGGAAGTATCCTTGTCTTTTTCAGCATGCAGTGTCCGTTGAGGACCGAGCGTGGGACTTGTACAGAATCTTGTTTTGTCACTTCTGCCCACATGTCCCAAATGCCAACAGGACCAAGGCCATAAAATACGCCTTTGGCACTTAAGACTTCCACCGGCCGGGCACGGTGGCTCACGCCTGTAATCCCAGCACTCTGGGAGGCCAAGGCGGGCGGATCACCTGAGGTTGGGAGCTCAAGACCAGCCTGACCAACATGCAAAAACCCCATCTCTACTAAAAATACAAAAAAATTAGCCAGGCATGGTGGCACATGCCTGTAATCCCAGCTACTCAGGAGGCTGAGGCAGGAGAAGCACTTGAACCCAGGAGACAGAGGTTGCGGTGAGCCAAAATCATGCCATTGCACTCCAGCCTGGGCAACAAGAGTGAAACTGTGTCTCAAAAAAAAAAAAAAAAAAAAAAAAAAGAAGACGACTTTTACCATTTGGCTGCAGACCAACTCTCATCTCTTTTTCTCTCCTTCCCGTCTCTTCTCCCAAAGTATCCTTCTCTCCATCCACCTTGAGCTTCTTTCTCTTTCTCTTTGAAAGGGCAGTTACCTCTGCTGAAATGTTCTTTTTTCTTTTTTATTCCTGGCAAACCAGAAGCAGTCCAGCATGGTGGGCTCTGGAATAAGACTACCTGGGTTTGAATCCCAGCTCTCCCCCTTTCAATCTGTAAAAGCATGAGCCAATTAAGCAGCTGCTTTGTGCCTCAATTTCCCCATCTGTGAAAGGGGCACCATAATAGTTCCTTAGATTTGTTGTGAGGATTAAGAGCTAAAACACACAAAGCACTTGAAACCGTTCAACCCACAGTAAGTGTTCAACAAATGTAGGCTAAAGTAATAATTTTAAAGACTCTCGTCTGTGAAAATCTTTTCCAACCTACGAGGCAGGATTAGCTTTTCCGTCTGGGCTCCAGAAAAAGACCAGCCACAAGAGGTTCTAGTTATTTATTTTATAAGTTAGGTATTTTATCCCTAGCCTGAGAATTCCTAGAAGACAGGGCCTAGGTCTAGGCAATAAGAATGACAACATTTACACCAGTACGTGCCAAGCTCTGTACCATGTTTTTTTCTCATGCACTTTTTAAAATTATGACATAATTCACATTTACCCTCTTATAGTACGCAATTCAGTGGTTTTAGTATATTTACAAAGTTATGCAACATCACCATTATCTAATTCCAGAACCTCCCAAAAATATACCCTGTATCCATTAGCGGTCATTCCCCAATTCTCCCTCCCCCATTTCCTGGCAATCACTAATCCACTTTTGTCTCATGGATTTGCCTATTCTGGACATTTCATATAAACAAAATACAATATGTGTCCTTTGGTATCTAGTTTCTTTCACTTAGCACAGTGTTTTTAAGGTTCATTCATGTATTAGAATTTCTTTCCTTTTCATGGCTGAATAATATTCCATTGTATGGATATACCACATTTGGTTTCTTCATCAGTGGTGGCCATTTAGGTTGCTTTTACTTTGGGGCTATTGTGAATGATGCCGCCATGAACATTCACATACAGGATTTTGTGTGAACACGTTTTCATTTCTCTTGGATATATATATCTAGGAGTGGGATTGCTGGCTCCTGTGGTTTAAACCTCTATGTTTAACTTTTGGAGGAATGGCCACACTGTTTTCATGTATCTGCACCAATTTATTTTCCCACCAGCAATGTATGAGGGTTTCAATTTTTCCATATCCTCACCACACTTGCTGTTCTCTTTTTTATCACAGCTGTCCTAGTGGGTGTGAAGTGATTTCTCCCTGTGGCTTTAATTTGCATTTCCCTGAAGGCAAATGGGGTTGAGCATCTTTTCATGTACTTAGTGACCATTTGTATATCTTCTCTGAAGAAAGGTCTACTAAAATCCCTTTGCCCAGTCTTTAGTGGGGCTATTTGTATTTTTATTATTGAGTTGTGAACATCCTTTATATGTTTTGGATACAGGTCCCATATCAGATATATGATTTGCAACTATTTTCTCCCTTCTGTGTGGTTGTCTTTTCACTTTCTTCATGGTGGTCTTGGAAGCACCAAGTTTTAATTTTGAAGTCTCATTTATTAATTTTTTTCTTTAGTTGTTTGTGCTTTTCCTGTTATATCTAAGACACTATTACCTAATTCAAGACCACAAAGATGTACCATATGCTTTTTAAAAGTGATCTTATTTACAATAACCTTATGAGGAGAGTAGTAGACCCACACAGATAAGGAAACTAAGTGGTCAAATGCTGGAGCTGGGACTTAAACCCAGTTCACTTTGACTCTGAAGTTCATGTGCATCTTACTGTGCCTCCTCGCCAAGTCCCTTTACCTCTGCACTCCTCACAGGGCTTGGTGCAGTGGCTGGTGCGTGGGAGGCCCACAGGTAAGGTACATTGGGTGGATGAATGACAGGCCCTAACAGGTACACAGCTTGCACTTGCTGGTTGGTTCAGGAAGAGTGGGATTTACGCTTCAGTTTTCCTGCTGACTGGGGGTTCGTGTCTGTGATGCTAGAGGTTACCAAGAGTCTCTCTCCTCTCTCACCTCTGCAGTGTCTCATAGTTGGGGGAGGACCCTGTGGCTTGCGCACTGCCATTGAACTTGCCTACCTGGGAGCCAAAGTGGTCGTGGTGGAGAAGAGGGACTCCTTCTCCCGGAACAACGTGCTACACCTCTGGCCTTTCACCATCCATGACCTTCGGGGCCTGGGAGCCAAGAAGTTCTATGGAAAGTTCTGTGCTGGCTCCATCGACCATATCAGTGAGTGGAGTCTATGGTGATATCCCATGAAGGGAGGGGACTGACCCTGGGTGGGACATATCTCTCCAGGTCTAGGAGTCCCCAGCTTGTTCCATCTTAGTCCCTGGGGGCACCATATATCAGACTAACAGACAACTAGTAAAAGGCCTGCTTTGTGCCTTGTTCTGGGCCCTGGGTTATCCCCCAGTGGACTGTAAGCACCATGAGGTCAGGGACTGCAGCATGCCTTAATCACCAGAGTATCTCCAGGACATGAAAGAGTGCTTGACTCATAGCAGATGATTGATAAACATCTGTTGGATGATTGAGTGAAACAGAGAAACAGAGGCAGAGGTAAATAGCATAGTCTGCACCCTGATGGAGCGCATTGAGATTTTGTTGGTGGTAATGTGCTTCAATAGGGTTAGTCACACTTGCTAAAGGAATTTGGAGGAAGGGGCCACACAAAACCATTAATGGGCCAGATAGTCAAGACCTTCCATACAAAGGAGTTTGGACATTGTGCATTGTGCTGGTGTTGCTGGGGAGCCATGGCAGGTTTTAGAGCAGAGGAAAGAAATAATTGGATCCTTGTTTCCTGATGGATCCCATACCAAAGTTTTAAAAATATGAGCTTTAAAAAGAGAGAGAACATCATGATGGGACTTCAGCCAGAATAGGAAGGAAAATAGAGAATGTGGACTTCAGGTCCTGGGCGTCCCTGAATGCTTATATAGGGAGAGATGAGTGCTGAGGCCCTTCTGCTCTGATGTTCCTCAAGCCTGGAGCTCTCTGGGCTAGGTCTGTGCAGACAGGTTTTGGGAAAGGCAGACTTCCTTCCTGCAGCTTTGCAGTGGGGAGGTCGTTAGCTGTTTTATATGCAGTTGACGCTTGAACAACACAGGTTTGAACTGCAAGGGTCCACTTATACATGGTTTTTTTCAACCAAACACCTGCAGGATGTAAAACCCACCTATATAGAAAGCTGACTTTTTGTATACTTGAATTCCACAGGGCCAACTGCAGAACTTAAGTATGCATGGATTTTGGCATACTCAGGGGTTCTGGAACCAATCTCCAGCATATACTCAGGGATGATTGTATAGCAATAGTGACCCATGAAAGGGAGGTTAACACTATGGGGAAAGCTCAAGAGTTTGAACAGATTTGGGTCCAAAATATGTCTCTTCCATTTCTGTCTGGCTTGGGGCAAATCCCTTACCCTCTGCAAGCCTCAATTTTATCTCCTGTAAAGTGTGATTAATTTCTGTCTCCTAGAATTGCTGAGAAGATTAAATGAGGTCAAGTTTGTAATGTGCTTAGCACTATGCCTAGCACATAGTAAGTGCTCAGGAAAACACATTGCATCCCATGCTGTACAGTGAGCAAGAAGCAGCCATGGTCCCCAGACTTCAGAATCCAGAGCTGCTTTCTCTGTAGGGGTAGGTGGGAGGAGGGCCCTGAGAGCCATGTTCTTATGAGGACAAGAATTGATGGGAAAAAGGAATGAGGCTTGGGCGGGAACAACTGGAGAGAATTATCAGTCACATAGGGTATAATTTATTCAGACACAGGAGAATTTACCAGCTGTGCCCCCAGAGTTTATTCACACTTTGAGATGAGAAAATTTCAGGAGTCCAGTGGAAATTTGGATTTACTCAGAAAGCTGCAGTGTCAGCTTTCAAGATGTGCTCTCCCACCTATGGAAGAATGTATGTCGGTTACCAATTTAGAACCACTGTATTGAGCACCACTTTCTCATCAAGTTCTCTTGGGGGGCAGAGCTGGGTACCAGGATGGCTTGTGGGGCCCTGGGCTGGTTGGGCTGGCTTCCTGGCCAGGAGCCCTTCTCTGCCCTCATTGATGGGGCTTTCATTTAACCCCTAGTCCTTGGAAATCCTGCAGCGTGCTGTAGTGCCGGTGGGACTCTAGAAATAACATTGAGACAGTCAGAATGATCATTGTCAAGGGTAGCTCCAGTACTTGTGAGAAAGGAGGCAAGGAGAATTTATTGAGCGCCTACTGTGTGCTGGAACCATACTGAGTAGGAACCTCAGGACTATAAGGAAAGGCCAGGTCTCCCCTGGCAGGGTGGTTCATGGCAGGAGGTGGATTGGGCTCTTTAAGCTGATTGGCTTTGGATCACCCCAGCCACATCTCTAGCCTCAGCTGCACCATCATACTCAGCACTGCTCAGCAGTTCTCCATGTCTGTGTTAACTTCCTCCTCCAGTTCCCACTGTGGCCATTCCAAACCTCCAGCACGGTGACCTCATTCCTAGCAGATGGCCTCCCTCCTGTGTTCCTGGTCTAGGCCCGCTTTTCTCCCCTGCTGCCCCAGCACCCATTCCTTCCTCATGTCTCATGCCAGATCACAGCTTGTGCCTCATTTCCAATTCCAATCCCTCTGGCTTCCTTCCTTCCTTTCTACCTGCCCCATCACTGAGTCTTCCTGCTCCTCCCCTCATGCCAGCCCTCCAGCCCTGTTGTTGCCCTGCCACCTTTCCTTGCCATAAGGTATTTATTCTAGAAAGAAGGGCGTAGACTTGGTCCATGCTTTCCATTCAAACCTTCTAACGTCGCAGTCTGCTGTCTTCCCCACCTGTGTGCTGAAGAGATTTTCAGCAGTGTCTCCAAAAGCTCCCAAACCCCCAAGTTCATTGGGCTCTTGTCACCTTCACAGCCCTTCCTCTCTCTGTGGGATTTGATATTCTTGGTCCCTCCTCTCTTGGCTTCCAGGACCCCCACTAAGGCCCTGTTCTACCACCACCCCCCTCCCCCAACCACCATGTCTTGCCCCATTCTGTTTACCTCTGTTCCCTCCATTAGAAGGTGTGTTCTGTATCTCCTGTGCCTAGCATGACACCTGCCACAGTATAGATGCTCAATAAATACTAAGTAAGTCAAACCCACTAAATACAGAATTGCCCACAGAAAGTTTAAAACTTCTCACTCTACAGAAAAGTATTTGGAGGCATACCCATTTGTGCTGAATGGCAGGAGACAAAACAGAAATGAGATTCCACTCACTGGGGGTGTTTTGAAGTGTGGGTAAGAGATGGGGAACCATGACCCAGCTTTGTGGGGAAAATTTCCTACCCACTCCTCACCACTGGATGTCTAAGAGCTGAGGCATAGGCCCCACGTAATAAGTCACTGATCACGGTCTTCACTGAGGCCCTTTACTCTTCATTTCATCAAACCCAGAGCCCAGCTGGGGAAGGAGGCTGGAAAGACAGAGCTTCCCTTGTTGCAGCATCATCTAGCAGCTAGAACAGGGCCTAGAAATCAGACAGATATGGGTCCATGTTCTAGCTTTGCTCTGTGTCGCCTTAAGCAAGTCATTTAACTTTGTTAAGCCTCAATTTCTCATCTACAGAATGAGAATAATAACGATTCCAAAGGGCCACTGTAAGAGTTAGATGAGAAAACACAGAGCTCTTGGTGCATAATCCCGCTCAGTAATGATCATTGTTGGTATACTGCTGTGCTCAAAGGTCACTGAGCGGCAGTGATTATGTAGCATTCTGCATATAGGTGGTGTTCAGGCATTGCTGTGACAGTTCCTCTCTCCTTCCTGCCTGACAGGTATTCGCCAACTACAGCTCATCCTATTCAAGGTGGCCCTGATGCTGGGAGTTGAAATCCATGTGAATGTGGAGTTCGTGAAGGTTCTAGAGCCTCCTGAAGATCAAGAAAATCAAAGTACAGTATAATTTCCCTTTTCTGCCTAGAAAGCAGATACTACAAAATAGAAATCCCACTTGCTGCTTCCAAAGGGTGTTTCTGTAGGAGTTATTCTTACTGGGAGCTGGTTGGCATAACGCCACTGAAGGGTATTTTACTGTTTTTTTTTATTTACCATTGCTATGACTTTAGGTTTGCTGTTTGGCTCCAAGGGGATTTATGATTAAGCCATTAAACCTATTATTTGGTTATCCTGTCCCAAGGGGTTGCTACTTTGGCAAAGGAAATCTAATCAATAAATAGGACAGAAGACATAGATTTGGTTGTTTGGTAAGGTTCATTCACGTGTTCTTCAAGCTGTGTGTGTGTTTAACACATAGATGTGGTTGTACTTGTACCCATGGTACATTTTAAAATCCAGTAAAGTGAAGCTTCTAGAGCAACTGTGAAATAAGGTTCAAGATGTTGTTTGGTATATAATGCTCTTAACCATGTTGAGGTATCATTTATAAACTATGATATTTGCCCGTATAGGCATATCATAATGTTTCTCTTTTTTCCTTTTAGCATGTTTGTTTAAATTCTTATCCCTTACACACACCATGGTCAGAGAGTTTATTCAGGATGCCTCTGCATCTTACTTATTATTAAAAGTATCTACTGCCTGGGAAGGGCTTTGAGTTTGGGACCAGCTTAGTGTCAGAGACCTTGTGGTTTCCTGCTTAGGGTACATTTCTGATTTCTCCTGTCCTCTGCCCAGGTTATTTGAGAATTTAGGGGAGGCTTTAGTTAGCTTTTGGAGCAGGACAGCATTCACTATTTGGCATTCAGAGACTGTGTACTCTTAACCTTTTCCAGACCTCTAGTGGACATTAAATCTTAATTATCCAGGCTTTACCTGAATTTTTTTTTAAAATAAAAGACAGTGTAGTGTACAACAGAACATTTTGAGCATACAATAGAAATTAAAAGTGGTTTCCTTACACCCTACATATCCTTTTGGGTCTGTTTAGCAATGAGAGGCACTGAAGGATGTGGGAGAATGTGAAGAGAAGATGGTGGACTTTGTTGAGAATGATAAGGTGCAAATGAGAGTAGTTTATGGAGCATTGAGGGTAGACTCCTAGCGGAGGCCAACAAAACCAGGCATGGAGTTGGTGTTGCTGGTTTACTTCATCCTGGATTGAACTGACACTCAGGTCAGAGGACACCAGATTAGAGAGTGAATCTGGACTGCTCTAGCCTTTCCCCTGGAGGCTCTCTCTGTGATACACAGACCTGGCTGCACTGTCCATTTCTCATAGCCACCACACGGGGGGTATAATCATTCTCTTCCCACCTCTCTCTGCCAACTCATCTCATTTCTCTGTCCTGGTAGAAATTGGCTGGCGGGCAGAATTTCTCCCTACAGACCATTCTCTGTCGGAGTTTGAGTTTGACGTCATCATTGGTGCCGATGGCCGCAGGAACACCCTGGAAGGTGAAGACTCTTCTTCTTGGTGTGGGAATGGGGGGATGGGAATGGGAGAGGGTACATTGGGGAAGAGTTGGAGAAAGTGGGCAAGATGCAGGTGCCAGAGCTGGATGGAGGTCTTGATAGGAGGGCAGACCATCCTGTCCCTCTTGAGGTAGAACAGCCCATCCACCTGTGGGGTGGGCAGTTCAGGGGACAGCCATCTCATTCCATCTGAACCTCGGTTTTCTCAACTGTAAGATGTGGATCATAGAACCCTTTCAAAGTGTTGTTATGCAGGCTGGGAAAGGACTGGTATGTGAAAATGCTTTATAAAGATAAAGTGTCATGGGGGAAAAATGAACATCCATTATTGAGCACCTCCTGGTGTGTGAGCCATGGTGCTGAGCACTTTCATACTTACTTCAGCTAAGATAAACATTTTTATAATACTATTAATGGTATTTGCTTACTTTCAAGTGTAATATTATTTATACTTGAAGGAGGAACTCACCTCTTTTTGTAACTTTTAAGCACACCCACTGCTGGGCAGGCAGGTATGTCTTGCCAAACTGTCAAGATACAAAGGCCACACTTCTCTGAGTTCTAAAGCTGAAGCATAGTATCTTTCATGGGGTAAGATCCTGTCAGTTTGTGAGAGAAACCCCATTGCCAGAAAATGCTTCCGTCCCCTCCACCTCAACACCAAGACTGATCCGTCCACAGGCTGTACTCATTGATATTAACCATGCTAAATTGAGACCATGGGTGATAAACAACATGGCCCCAAATAGGGCAGTTCTGCTTTTTGAGCCTGCCCCTCAAGAGCCACAGGCTGCAGATGCCTGACTGAGAGGATATGTCACTCTGAGGATGGGACATGCTCCCTGGAACAGGGCTAATCTTAGAAAACTCAGGATCTGTGGGCCGCCTGGCTCAGGACTTTCCCATCTGCCACATAACTGGGGCTGTTTGCCACTCCCTTTTCCCTTTCCATACCCACCTCGCCAACCATAGGTCATCAATATCTGACAGGGAATGTTTAAGCTGCCAACTTGGATGTAGTACTGTTGGAATTTTACACTTGGTAAAAGTGTAAGTTAGAATATTTGAGAATCCAGGACCCATTTTCAGCTTGAGTATAGTTGGGCATTTCTTGAACATGGAAAGAAGGGTGGAGAGTGATGGAGCCATTTGAGCCACTCAAGGCCAAATGGGTAAACTAGAGCAGGGCTTCTTAGTATAAACACTGCAGACGTTTGGGGCCACACCATTCTTTGTCACAGAGACTGCCCTGTGCATTGTAGGGTGTTTAGCAGCATCCCTGGCCTCTGGCCCTCTAGACACTGGCAGCACCCCCAGGTGCGACAACCAAATATGTCTCCACACATCGCCAAGTGGCCCCTGGGAACAAAATCACCTCCAGCTAAGAAATGCTAGATGACAATAATGGCCATTTCTGACCCTTTTGACAAAGGTCTAATGAAGGACAACTTAAAAGAGGACTATTGAATAGAAACCCAAGGTTGCTGGCCAGGTGTGGTGGCTCACACCTGTAATCCCAGCACTTTGGGAGGCTGAGGTGGGTGGATCACCTGAGGTCAGGAGATTGAGACCATCCTGGCTAACACGGTGAAACCCCGTCTCTACTAAAAACACAAAAAATTAGCCGGGCATGGTGGCACGTACCTGTAGTCCCAGCTGCTCGGGAGGCTGAGGCAGGAGAATTGCTTGAACGCAGGAGGTGGAGGTTGCAGTGAGCCAAGATCACACCACTGCACTCCAGGCTGGGTGACAGAGCAAGACTCCATCTCAGAAAAAAAAAAAAAAAACCCAAGGTTGTCACTAAAAGGGATTTTTGACAGATGAGTGAGAATCAGCATGAGGCTGGAGTACATGGTGAGCAGATGTGTGGGGCATTCCCAAAGGTGGCTAAGGAAAGGTTATGTCTGGAGGTCTGCACCTGTGTGACAGGCACCTGGCTTTACACAAAGTACACAGCATGCCTGGGGGCAGGGGCACTCAGGAAAGGTCAGATGACAGCAAGATGGGGGACTAGGAGGGAGACACACTATTGAAAAGTGGCCATCTGTTGTGTGGAACCCCTATTAACCTCAATAGGAAAAATACCAAGTTCAAGAGGCCAAAGAAGAGACCAAGAGCCAGCAAAATAGACATGGGGTTTTATTAGGGATTCACAGGGGAGAGAGTCCAGTGGCAGTGGGTTGGACAGGAGACCCGGCTTCCCTACAGAAACGGTCCAATGGCGGCGGGCTGGACAGCACAACAGCCCAGTGGTGGCAACCTGGGCAGGAAAACCACAACTGCTTGCAAACAGCATGCAGTTTATTCAGCATTTTCACTTAACACCCTCCTCTTAACCTCCACCTAGCAACCTTCATCCAACCCAGAACTCAGGGCCTGGATCCCCCTGCATGGTCCATGTTCCACGGGATGGGCCAGGAGCTCAAATGTCCCTCACAGACAAGAGTCTCGGGGTTGGCCACTCCTGGATTCCCCAGCTCAGAACACACATTCAGGTGCATCAGCTATACAGGGTATTTCTAAAGGTGCGCTTCAGTTATTGCTGTCAGGCGTTTACCCTGCACCAGCTGCTGTGATCCTCCATAGCACTGCCATTCAAGAGCAATTTTAATGTAAATCATTGAAAACAAGAATTAGAGCGCTAAGCCTGGGCAATATGATGAAACTGTGTCTCCACAAACACTTAAAAAAAAATAAATAAGGCAGTCATGGTGACACATGCATATTGTCCCAGCTACTTGCCGGCTGAGGTGGGAGGATCGCTTGACCCTGGGAGGTCGAGGCTGCAGTGAGCCATGATTGGCACCACTGCTTTCCAGCCTGGGCAACAGAGCGAGACCCTGTCTGAAAAACAAAACAAAACAAAAAACGAATGAGAGCTAGAATTCCATTTATTCATTTATACATGCATTGTAGATGTACTAAATGCCAGTTACTGGGAACTGGTGCACTATTTTCCTCTTTTCAAAGGACACCAGTCATATTGGAGTAAGCTGGGTCCCACCCTACTCCAGTATGACCTCATCTTAGCTAATTACACCTGCAATGACGCTATTTCCTATAGAGTCACATACTGAGGTACTGGGGTTAGGATTTCAACACATGAATTTGTGTGTGTGTGTGTTGGAGAGGCACATAATACAACCCAAAAACTTGGAGATACAAAGAAAATTTGTTGAAATCCCTGTCCTGCAGGAATTCAATGTAATCTACTTTTCAAGGGGGTCAGGAGCGGTGGCACCATAAGAAATGCTAACAGAGTAGTTTTAATCCTATAAATTCAAAGTGCGTGTGGGTCTCTCATGAGTGTATCTAGCAACAATGCCTGACACATCCTTAAAAGGGTACACCCTGTGACTGCCTGTTGGGAAAGATCGCTTTTCCTTTTGTTTATTGAAGCCTAACCAGGTCCTATAGATTTTAGAAACGGACAGTCTCACTAACTTTTAAAAGCCTTGGGAGCAAACCTCGGTATTTCTGCCCACTCCTGTCCACTAGAGATCCAGAATCCTGGTTTCACTGGCCTGGGAGGCATCTGGGAACAGCTATCCCAATAATCATTTTCAGTTTTCACACCAAATCCAGAAGATAGACCCACTTTTTCGTTTCTCCTCATGCAGGGTTCAGAAGAAAAGAATTCCGTGGGAAGCTGGCGATTGCCATCACTGCCAACTTCATAAACAGAAACAGCACAGCGGAAGCCAAGGTGGAAGAGATTAGTGGCGTGGCTTTCATCTTCAATCAGAAATTTTTTCAGGACCTTAAAGAAGAAACAGGTGGGACCTTCACCTTTCTCCCAACCAGGCCAAGGTCTAAAGTTTGCAGTTTCTAAAGTGTGCAGAGGCGTGTGCTGGCTTTCTGGGCTCTTGGGCCTCAAGGGACTCACTCTGATAGAGTGGAAGCAACGATTTTCCCTAGGATAGTGAATACAGACAGGATTCCTTCTGGGACAAGAGAGATTCTTGAGGGAATGTTCTGGATGTTGTTCATGAAAGGAGATAGTGGACATTTGCTGAGTGCTCATTACATGCCAATACTCAGTGTTGGGTAAAAAGTGGAGGTGGACACAATCCTTCCCACAGTGGCTCCCTGTCCAGTAAGGGATATCTGTATAAACCACCCTAAGGCAGGTGGCCAGCACCGCACCTGAGGTCAGCGTGATATTTAGGGAATGCTAAGGAGGGAGCCAGTCACCTATGGATGGTTCCTAAAGGTTCCCAGGTGATTTTGTGCAATACAGCACTGCCCTTCCCCAAGAGGGACATCTGGATACGCCCAGGAACATAACCTGTACTGGCACCAGTTGTCACCCAGCCATGGGCCTAGAGGATAGGAGGTATTGATTCATTCACTCAATATTTATTGAATGCCTACTATGTGCCAGATGCTGTTCTAGGGCTTGAGAATGAGCAGTGAGCAAAACAAAATCCGTCCCTCCTGGGCTTATATTCTACGAGAATAGACAGTCAATACACAAACCAGTGACTCATCAGGTGGTAATAGGGACGGCAGAGAAAAACAGGGTGGGGGAAAGGGGCAAGAGTCACCTGTCTCCAATTAAGTAGATTCCAGATACTTTTCCTTTCTTTTTAACCTGATTAAAAACACAGATTTCTCCTTGAAAAGCAATGTAACAACAATGTTAGATAAAATCTGTATATGGAAAATAAATCATCCGCAATCTGACCGCCCCACACGAGAATAGTCTTCAGACTTACCTACTCCTTTTCTGTAATTTTCCACCAGCGTGCTTGCTTGTTATGTGACTGTAGCTTAAATCGCAGTGTCCACACTCTTTAGTCAGCTTTTCTCATTCAGTGTCACATTCCAAACATCATCCTTCTGGTGGTGACTTTTAGGGGCTGTGGAATATCTCATCAAATTGATGTATTGTCACTGCCTAAGCATTGAAACCAGGGATTGGCAAACTGTGGCTAGCCACATGGTTCTATACTGGCTTCGAGCTAAGAATGGTTTTATATATAGGCTGAATAAAACAATCAGAATTATTTTATGACACATGAAGTTTATTAAAAATTCAAATTTCAGCATCCATAAATAAAAGCTGATTGTCGCCCAGCCATATCCATTTCTTTACATAACTGTTGATGGCTGCTTCCACCATGAGAGGTCATGAAAGAGACCATAGGGCCCACAGGCCAGAGATATTTCCTAGCTGGTCCATCACACACACACACACACACACACACACACACTTGCTGACCTCTGATTTAGGCCTTCCAGTTATTTACTGTTACAGATAACACTGCTTCTGTTAAATTATTCCTTTAACATCATTTCCTAGGAATGGCATTAGTTGCTGAGCAAGATTGTACTTCTCACTGGCCTGGAGGGTATGTGCTCACTGCACAACCCTCTCAGTTTCACCTCCACTGCATTATTTCATTAAAAGCTTGAATATTTCCTGCCAGCATATGGTGTCCTTTTGAATGCTTTGAGAATCCTCCAACTCTCCCTTCCCCTGAAAAAACAAGAAAATAAGTACTTAAGTCACTCAATACAAATGAGAGCAGGACATTGAGTGTGTTTTTCCACGTTTCAGTGAACTTCCTTTAAACTTTGCTGTGGTTGTCACCTTTGGCCATTGTTTCACAACAGTGCCCTCAGACAGTGACAGTCGTGACCTTCCTGATTCTCCTGGGGGCCCTCTGCATTGATGCCTGTTTCCTATTTAACCGTAATAAAGGTGTTCCTATGGTTACCCAGCACGCCTTGTGTAAATGCTGATATGTCGCCATGTGCCTGTTCCTTTCTCTCCCTTCAAATAAGCCAGTCAGCCTCACACTTGAGTATGAATTGGCATCACCTAGAGCTTGTTAAAGCACAGCATGCTGGCCCTATCCCCAGGGTTTCTGATTCAGTGAGTCTGAAGAAGGGCCCTGATAATTTGCATTGCTAGTATGTCCTCAGGTGATGCTGATGCTGTTGGCCAGGGACCTCCCTTTGAGAACCGTGGAGCTAAGCTCTCATTGCACAGCATGGTTTTAAATGCAGGAACTTAGTGTGTAAAATGTCTTGTGATTGGTGGAAAGCACAAAAAGATACAGCCCAGCCTTCTAACCTGAGTTGTTCCTACCACTGCACTCGGGTTTTCACATACAAGCCGGGAAACAGTAGAAATATTCCTTGGCATAGTCATTGGAGAATTCCCACAGCTCTGTGCTACTATGGGTGCATGGAGGGCACAGTGGACAGGACTTGGAGCTAGATGGGCTGGGGTTCAAATCCCAGCCATGTCATTGCTGAGCTTCTGTGGCCATGGCCGGCACTTGGCTTTTCTGCACAATTACCCGGCTCTAACTTACAAATACTGGCCCACAACCCCTACAGACATTGTGAGTTTTAACAGGAATAATGCCTCTATAGAACTATAGAAGCTAGCTGCTTTGACTTGGGTAGATTCTGGCACTCTGTTTTATCTTTGCCAGCCTTGTGTGCCTTAAAAACTGGTCTAACATGAATATTCTGCAGATAAATAACAAGACCAATACTGAGGCAAAGTACAGTTCCTGGCACACAGTTGGTGCCGAGGAAGTAACACTGAGCTTGTGAATGCTTCTCTTCTCAGGCATAGATCTTGAGAACATTGTTTACTACAAGGACTGCACCCACTATTTTGTAATGACAGCCAAGAAGCAGAGCCTGCTCGACAAAGGTGTCATCATTAACGTACGTACCTCTTGGCTGCGATTTCCCGACTTCGCGACCTGGGCTGGTGACATCAGCAGGTGTGAAGGCAGATGTCGTCCTGCCAGAAACTGAGCGAGGGGAGGAGGGGGGAAGGTGCCACCAGCTTACACCCTTCTTTTTCTTGGTGTTACATGAGTGTTGGATAAAGGAGCCCACGCCAATATGCACAGAGAATTTTCTGCAGAGGGACGTGTGCTGCTGTGAGACCTTTACCAGGTGTTAATGTGGATCAACTGAGTCTTTTCCTTCCCAAGTCTCATCCAGCCTTGCCTCTTCTCTGGGAGGTCACATGTCATTTGGAGGCAGATGGGGGCTCCTTGTCCTAATGAGACATAGGCATCCTTTGACTTGTGAATTTCATGCTGTGGACCCTTGTCACAGTGTGGGGGAATTTCATTACTCATGCAGTCAAAAAGACTCGATCTGCATCTTGACTCTGCCACATACCTCCTCCAGACTGTGGGCAAACTGTTTATCCTTCCTGAACCTCAGTCTTCTTATCTACAAAATAGGAATGATAGTTTCTGCCTGAAAGGGTTCTTGGAAGGAGCAAATAGAAGATATATATACCGCACCTGGCACAGTGCCCGGCAGAGGGTGGGTTTGTAGATTCCCTCTGTAACTTCTCAGCCTTGTTTGCACACTGGCTTTTTTGTCCTGCTGGCTTCCTGGCCTCTGCTTCGTGGCCTTGCAACTTCATGCTTAAGCACGGAGCAGGGTTGGAAGGAAGAAACATGGAGTGGTGGCCCCTGACTGGAAGCTTCTTCGGACAGGTGTACAACCCTTCCAGAGCCCCTGTTGTTGCTGCCACTGTCACTGCTGCTGCTGCAACCTCAAGATAAGGATCACACTGCCCAAGTTCAGCCTGATGTCTGGGTGTCAGCCTGGAGCCCAGGCAGCACAGTGGCCATTCATTGCTGCTTGTCAGAGAAGAATGCAGCTATCTTCTTTCCTGCGTGTGCTGGCAGCTGTCTGGGTGGCATTAGTAACCCAGCCACCCCGTGGGCCTTCTCCTCTTCAGCTTAGGTCTTTGCTGAGAGCCTGAGTTGTAGACGGAGGCTGTGAATGCGGGCTTGGTGAAGTGGGCTGAGCACGCCAGCAGATGGGTGGGTGATGGGCTTCAGCAGTGTCCCACTGCTGACTGTCAGTCTGGGAGTGGTGGCGTCCCCTTCTTCCCTCTGCCTTACAGAAGTTGCCTCCTGAAGTTGCCGCCTTAGTCTGAAACTGGGGGGTGCAGGGGTGTAGGCGTAGCGGGCAGCTTTGCAGAGGAGAGGTTAGGCAGGCAGGCAAAGCTTGATGGGTTTTGTGTTTTGCAGAGCACCCTGGCCTCCTGGGATGCTAAGGTCACCCTCAGGTCATCCCAGGTGTTTGCTCATGGCAACTCGCTTCCCTGGCGGTTGTCAAAGCCCCTCCAGGCCCATGCTTGTCTTCACCAAGGCCTTTCTTTCTCCTTCAGAGGCCCCTGGGAGCAGCTCCTGAGTTGGTGCTGAGGAGCCTCAAGGTACAAGATGGGAAAGAAATTGGAGGCCACAGGCTGGACACCTGACTGGAACAAGAGCTATAGCCTGAGTGTCCAGGTGTCCAGCCAAGTTCCCAACCCATCTTCCCTGAGCCACTTAAATTTACATTGTTCTCTTGCTCCCTGGAGGAATGGCAAGTTTTCTGTTTTCCTCTCCCTACATGGATCCGTATCTTCCTATAGCCACACAGAAGGTGCCAAGTAAATGTTTGTTGAATGAATGACTGACCTCTGGACAAGAGGTTTTCCTGCTTCTCCGTTGATTCCAGCTGATCTCTGGGCTTCTTTCCTTGGCTACCAAAGGAAGAGTAAAGTTTCTCTTCAAGCAGCCGTGCCTCTGGGCTCTCAGCTGTGCCCATCTTTCTCTTCCCCACAGGGAGGATGTCCCATCCCAGAGCCTCCCTGGGCCCCTGCCTCTGCTGGCCCATACGTGTGTGGGCTGGGATTCTGTCCTCCTGTCCTTGTCCTCATCTGCTCCCTATGGTTTTGCTCCTTCTTCCATCCCCCCACTCATCTGGGACCCTCCAGCCGCTAAGAGACTCCGCAGCAGCCCTAGGCCGTTAGGCTTCCAGCCAGCTCTAGCCTAGTGTCTTCCCTTTGCTAGGTCCCCACTCTCCTGCATGAGGCGTCCACGCCAGGCACTGTCTTCATTGTGTAATGTCACCCACTCCATCTTAGGGATGCTTGGGGCATGTTTTGAGGGGGGATGTTTGAGATCTCTCCCTTCTCTCTTCCCCCATCTCACCTCCACGCCTTGGGAGAGAGAAGTGATCATGTGACCGCGGAAACAGGGATCAGAAAGGAAATCAAATAACAGGAATTCCATCCTGGACACGGGGGCCTGACAAAGAGCTCTTGGACCAGTGCTGGATGCAATTTGGGCGGTTTGGTTTGGATGGGGGAAATATGAGTTTCCAGAACAGGGTATTTGAAATCATGGCTACTCAGAAAATTGAGGCAGTGGTCACTCTGGCTGTAAATGCGGCACTCTGTGATTGTCGAGACCTTTGTAATTGAGGGTGCCTTGGCTGGGTCCAGGATATACTTCATCATAAGCCATATCTGGAGCCAGCATGAATTACAGGGTACAGGAATTCCCATTCATCAGTCACTTCCCACATGGGGCTAGGGATTTCGTGTGTACACTCATTCCATCTTCTCACGTGGCTCTGTGAAGTAGGTTTTGATATTCCCTTTTTACAGATGAGAGAGTGGAGACTCTGAAAAGTTAAATAACTGGCCCAGATTTAGTTAGTAAACAGCAGAGGTGGACTTTGACGCGTTGCTCTCACTGGCCCCAAAGCCTGTGTTCATGTTACACACTGGTCCCCTCCCACTCCAGGTGTCTGTACTTTTTGTGTCACCTTTGAGAAAGGTGGTCTTTCAGTTTCTTTAGCCACACGGTGAGCAGCTTGGACTCTGGGGATACACTAAACTTGCCAGCTCTCTTCAATCCTCACATCCTGTGTTTCATTGCTAGTGTCCCTCCAGGATGGATATTCCAGTCCTCGCAGCTCAGGGCTCTGCACTCCCCATGAAAGAAGCATAACAATTAGCACCAAAAGCAAGCTACTGGGGAGGCTGAGGCAGGAGAATTGCTTGAACCTGGGAGGCGGAGGTTGCAGTGAGCCAAAATCACACCATTGCTCTCTAACCTGAGAGACAAGAGTGAAACTCCATCTCAAAAAAAAAAAAAAAAAAAAAAAGCTACGCTGTGAGAGCCCTCAGCCCATCAAGTAAAGGGGTCACTGATTTTGGAAAGTGTGAGAGGTTTCCCATTTTCTTTTTCTGGTCTTGTTTGACCACTAAACATGGCATATTTGGATCATACTCGCTTAGCTGAATTTATTATAAAATCACACTTTCTCATGGCTCCTTTGTCTCTTAATTGTACTGAAAGTTCTCATGAGAACCAGACCTATGAAATGTGCTCACTGTTTGCTCCAAGACCATTATCAAGTGCACTGTTCATCACAACTCTCAGCGCGCCCTGTTGAAATTCCTACGTGAGACAGATCTTTTAGAATTTAATGCCAGGGAAAAATTGCCTCCCCTGAGGAATTTCTACGCTTCCTTCTTTCTGATAAGGAGAGCTCTGGGGCATATCACATTTCCCTTTTGCCTTGGATGCCAGGAAGCTCAATGCCAAATTTGATGCTTAATCACAACTGTGTTAACCCTCACAGCTGGCTGATTTATTTCCTCTTTATTCCCTTGGTCCTGGTTTTTGTATGTCTTTTCTGACTAGCCTCACCGTATAGACCCATTCCAAGTCCTTTTGCCAAGAGGTGGGTATGAAGGCTAGCCCTTTAGAGGGGGAGGTTGCTGCACCATGTTTTCATCTTCCCCAGGACTACATCGACACCGAGATGCTGCTGTGTGCGGAGAACGTGAACCAAGACAACCTGCTATCCTATGCCCGGGAAGCTGCAGACTTTGCCACCAACTACCAGCTGCCATCCTTAGACTTTGCCATGAACCACTATGGGCAGCCTGATGTGGCCATGTTTGACTTTACCTGCATGTATGCCTCAGAGAACGCGGCCCTGGTGCGGGAGCGGCAGGCGCACCAGCTGCTCGTGGCCCTTGTGGGTGACAGCTTGCTTGAGGTACTGCCTGCGCTCGGAGCCCCCATGTTTCTCTGCGAGACAGATCCCACGTTTGTATTCTGGCAGGCAGTATCTGCTGTTGTGCAGCGGGGAGAGGACAGGCTCTCAGCCAGTTGGCAGGACTCTGCCAAGCCTGTCCCGGCCTCAGAGCCTGTCCTGTTGCTGCACTCAGAGGAGCCGATTCTGCCTCTGTGTAGTTAGGAGAGCCTTCTCTCCTATCTCCTGGCTCTTTTGCACTGACTTCTTTGATGAAGTACAAAATCAGGCAGCCCCGGTCTGGGCCATATGAGCCATCCTTCTCAGAGTGTGTGGACACTCAGCTGGGCCAAGACTTCTTCCTCATGTGGGCGGCCCTTTGTGGCCTTTGAGATCACACAGAGTGCAGGAGAGGCCTATGGGCCCCAAAGTCTCCTTTCCATTCATAGCTTCCCTGCTGAAAATTCTTCCCAGAAAATCTGCAAGGGTGCAAGGATCCTTAGATTAAATGAATGTTTTCAGAAAGGAGAAAGTTTTCTCTTTAGTGTGAGCACTGATTATGTATTTATTCCAAGTTAAGAGTCAAATTCCAAACCATGCTTTGGGTGCTCATGGAGCAGATTAGTCAGCACTTAGCTTGGTTGACTTGGTCCTTGGGCACTATTGTGCATGGACTTGAACCTAAGACCCTTGGTTGAGCCCTCAGTACCCATCCTGCTTCTGGCCCAGACTCCTTTCCCAGCTCGGTTTCTCCCTACCCTCCTCCCATGCTCCATGTTACACCCAGAACAGACGGCTGTTCTTCCATCAGGCGCCAGCATTTTCCAACCACCATGCCTTTGCCCACACCATTCCCAAGTAGCTCAGGATCAGAATCCCATCCATTTGTTAAAATCAGCTTAATGCAACTCTTAAGAAGCTTATTCTGATTTCCATCTCCCTCTCCCAGGATGGGAATTCATCTCGCCTTTTCTGAGCCCTAAAGCAGTTTTGCTATGCCTGCGTCATAGCACCGTTTACATTTAACCTTCTGCTATAGTTATTTGACCTTGTGATGAATCCTCATAGGTAGCAGGGTCCCTGCCCTGTCACCTCTCTGTCCCTCCAGTGCCCTGCACAGTCCTGGCAATCAGTGTGTGCTGGGTCCAATGAGATCATAGATTGGGAGTCATCAGAATCAACTGGAATTTTGCACGTTTTCTTTTGCAGCCATTTTGGCCCATGGGTACAGGCTGTGCCCGTGGCTTCCTGGCAGCCTTTGACACGGCATGGATGGTGAAGAGCTGGAACCAGGGCACCCCTCCCCTGGAGCTGCTGGCTGAAAGGTGAGCTTTGACAGCAGGGCTCCTAACTGGGGGGCAGGGCACTCAGGCAGGAAAGGGGGCAAGATCACCCCGCAGGTGACTGCTGGATATACCTGGAGCCTCTGCCTCCTCCATTCTACCTTCCCATGTGTGGCCTGATTTGATCATCAGCATTCCCAAGGATGCT
The DNA here is from genome assembly GCF_029281585.2 of Gorilla gorilla gorilla. Taxonomy (NCBI): domain Eukaryota; kingdom Metazoa; phylum Chordata; class Mammalia; order Primates; family Hominidae; genus Gorilla; species Gorilla gorilla. The sequence continues at coordinate 18,653,600 of NC_073233.2, forward strand.
TTCTCCATCATTATCTGACTCTTACAGTGACTTTCTCTGGGGCCAGGACCTTGGGCCCTGGATGACAAAGAGAAATCTTCATCTGGGTTGGCCCTGCAGCTGGGGCTCCCCAGCATTGCTCATTCACCGAAGAGCCAGAGAGGTTTATTTAAGGGAATCTTCCAGGGCAGTGCTGAGTCTCCTGTCCTGGATGGGGGTTGGATTCTCTGGCTTTCCAGGCCTCTCACACCACTGAGATCCTGGGCTTCTTCCCAGACTCCTGCTGCTGGCCACGTGGCTGTGACAGCTGGTGGACGGGGGGAGGTCAGGACTGGCGGGCGGAGGCAGGCCCTGACAATCTTGGGTGTGGAAGCCTGTGGTCGTGGGGAGCAGGCCGCAGGAGGCAGCGTGGCTGAACATGGTTATGGCAGAACCACAGGCCACCGTGCTGCCAGCCCTGCATCCCTCCCCCTGCCTGGGTGGAGGAGCCCAGCATCCCCGTCACCCAGGCGCCCCTTTCCTCTCGGCCCCTTTGACCTTCTCCCCACTTTGCAGATCTCAAGAACCAGGAGAGTCAGGTATTTCAGGGAAGGGTTAGACAAACATGCCCAGGAAGCCCTTGAGCCAGAGGAAGGGGGAAGTAGGGAAGGGTGGGGACAAGGCCTGAGGTGGCAAAAGTGATCCCTGACCTCCAGGCTCCGCCTCCCTCCAGGGAAAGTCTCTACCGGCTGTTACCTCAGACAACCCCGGAGAACATCAACAAGAACTTTGAGCAGTACACGTTGGACCCAGGGACACGGTACCCAAACCTCAACTCACACTGTGTCAGGCCCCATCAGGCAAGTCCATTGCTGGGGCCCTGTCTGAATCACTCTGCACTGAACAGTGGGAAGAGGCGGTGGGGAGGGGGTCACATTAAATTTTGGTCCATTCCTGGGACTAAGGCCACCAAGGCCTGCTGGCCTAATGGTGGGACCAGTTCTTCTCCCCACTCGAGTCAGCATTCTTTCTAGCCCACAGGATAGAACTAGAACACATGTAGGGGGAGAGATTTATATGTATATGTGCATATATTTATATATATTGTCACTATGCATATGCATTGCTGATCTTACCTGTCTCAAATAATCTACTTGGCCAAATATGATCTCTGCATACCACCTTTGGTCCTGGGGTCCATTTCTTCTTCCACTAATTTATAGCCACCAAACTCTCAACCTCTTTGGTCAATAGAACAGAAAATTGCGTGAATTTTTAAAATTAGCTAATTACATACACACAAATTAGCTACAGACATTCCCACTTAGTTTGCCTGCATCTGGGTGGAGGATTGAGGCCCATTGCTCTATGACTGAAGTTGCCTGCGTTCCCTTGCCGAAGGTCATGCCTCCCAGCAGTAGAGGAAAATGGTGGCAGGCACTGAATTGGGGGTGGGTCGAGTTTAGGGGCCCTGAGACTAGGATTTGGGGGAAAACTGGTGGGCAAGCATGTCTCTCTTGCTCATAGGTGAAGCATTTGTATATCACTAAGGAGCTGGAGCACTACCCTCTTGAGAGACTGGGCTCGGTGAGGAGATCTGTCAACCTCTCCAGGAAGGGTAAGCGGCCCTCCTGGGACCCTGGTGGGTGGCTGGGAAGAGCTTTGAGGGGAGGAGGACTGCTCAGTGACCGTGGTGACACAGGCACTGCAACCAGCCTGGCTCTGCCCCTTTACCTGTGTGGTCATGGGCAGGCACCTGCCCTCTTGGTACTCCAGTTCCTCCTCTGTGAGATCAAGAGAACCCCTGCCCAGAGAATCATGATGAGGATGAAAGGAGCTAGTGTGTGTCGAGAGCTTCACACAGTAAACATGAACCAGGGGATTATTTCACTGGGACTTGTTCTTATTTTCCTGTTGTTTCCTGCATGGGGGCCTTGTCCCCTTAAGTAGATAATGAGCTTAATGCACTTCACCCTTTTCCTGATCATCCTGGGCCTAGCAGCGCTCTGGACACAGGACTAGTGCTCAACACAGGGAGATGGGATGGTTAAATGAGGAACTCCCAGCACCCAGCTCAGCTCAGGACGCTCTCCTGCTTAGAGACCTCTTTGGCTACCTGTGCCTGTCCAGGCTTTGCCTCCTCTCCTTCCTTAGGCAAACTCAGCTGTACTCCTCCCTCCCCTCCACACACCACGACATGCCCCACTGCTGTAATAAGCCACTTACCATAATCAACCATTTTACTGTTACGCAAACATAGCAGGTTTTTCTAGATTCTTTGCCGCCACACAGTCCTTTCTGTCTTCCTGGAATGACTTCTTCCGTCTGATAAGTTCCTAGATGCTCTCAAAGAACAAGCTCAGACGTACCTCTCCATTACACTTTTCTTTGGAGAATTCCCCTCCCAGCACAGACTCAGGCAAACCTGCTAATGTGCTCCCACAGCCCCCTGTTTCTCACTCCATTGCAGCACTGTGTCATCATCACCCCCTCTGTGACTATCTTCCCCACTAGATGAGCATGTTGTTGGCAGGGCCTAAACACAGTAGGTCTTAGGAACTCTGCTGGAAGAGAACATGCTTCCTCTCCCCTCCTGCCACACTCCTGACCAGGCCCCCAAGCAGCAGTCCTCAGGGAGCTGCACCCATGCCAGTGGCCCCCTGCCCTGGCCCCTTGCCTTGGGGCCGCTCCTCCTGCTCCCCAGCCATGGTGGCAATGAGAAGGGATCGCCAGGGCAGACCGTGTGAGATTCCTGCAGAGCCTCACTGCCTGCGCTCTCCTTCTTGCAGAGTCAGATATCCGGCCCAGCAAGCTCCTAACCTGGTGCCAGCAGCAGACAGAGGGCTACCAGCATGTCAACGTCACCGACCTGACCACATCCTGGCGCAGTGGGTTGGCCCTGTGTGCCATCATCCACCGCTTCCGGCCTGAGCTCATGTGAGTCTGGGGCCCAGGCTGGCCCCTGGAGACGAGGGATGCCAAGGCCATTCTGCTGCATGCAGAATCTTCATTACTTGGTTCAATATTTCTCTTTCTGTGTTTCAATTTGAGATTTTTCTTAACATTTGTTCTTTTCCCTTTGCACTGATTACTCTGTCAGCAGTGTGTTTGATCTGTGTTCCTAATATGTGAGGATAAAAATTGGCTCAGGCTTAGTGATGGCACTCTTGACACCTCACCCCCCACTACCCTTCCCCCCTGAGCCCCATCACCACACTCTTTGGAATTTGAGCATTCACACCTTGGAGCTTCACTCTCAAGAGAGGAGTATGGGCCAGACGTAATTCCAGGGACTAGTTTGAGGGTTTTATAGAATTAGGTTTGAGACCCAGATCCATAAGCTGTGTGTCCTTGGGCAAGCCACTTACCTTCTCTGAGCTTTAGATTCTTCGTCTACAAATTAGAAATAGCAGCAGGGTCATTGGGGAGATCAGGTTATGTTTGAGGAAACACTGTGATGCTAAAGCATGGTGCATCTGTATTTAAATCAGCAGCAGCAGAACTTCACAGCCAGGTGCAAATCACAAAAAAGGCTGACAGCAAACCTACCCAAGGGCTAGCAATTGGTATGTTAGGAAATGAGGTGGCCTTAGGAGGATGGACTGTCTTTTTTTTTTTTTTTAAGCTGGAGTCTCTTGCTCTGTTGCCTGGGCTGGAGTGCAGTGACGCAATCTCAGCCCATGGCAATCTCAGCCCATGGCAACCTCCGCCTCCCAGGTTCAAGGAATTCTCCTGCCTCAGTCTCCTGAGTAGCTGGGATTACAGGTGCCCACCACCACACCCGGCTAATTTTTGTATTTTTAGTAGAGATAGAGTTTTGCCATGTTGGCCAGCCTGGTCTCGAACTGAGCTCAAGTGATCTGCCCGCCTCTGCCTCCCAAACTGCTGGGATTATAGGTATGAGCCACTGCGCCTGGTCTCCCTTTTTACTTTATATGCTATATAACTTGATGTTTTTTACAAGATGCCCATTTTACTTTTGTAATTAAAAAGAAAAAAAGTAAGGGATATATTTAAAAGTAAAATAGCTCATAAGTGTTCCCAAGAGGTTTAAATCATTTTCTGATGGCTTTAGCCCAGGCAGCAATAACGTCATCATGGCCCGAGTCTGATTTTGTCCCTTCCTGACCAGTGGAGTGGTGGGTGAGAACTGGGAGTAGGGGCTGGGGTCACTATTCCTCCCCTGTACCCTGCCGACACCTGGCAGAGTGTAACCCTCAGTGCTCCTTACCACCTGAAGGTGCTCAGCTCGCCACACCTCTGCCTCCTCTCCCTGAATTTCTCTGCTTTGTTTTGATTCTCTAGCAACTTTGACTCTTTGAATGAAGATGATGCTGTGGAGAACAACCAGCTCGCATTTGACGTGGCCGAGCGAGAGTTTGGGATCCCTCCAGTGACCACGGGCAAAGAGATGGCATCTGCCCAGGAGCCTGACAAGCTCAGCATGGTCATGTACCTCTCCAAGTTCTACGAGCTCTTCCGGGGCACCCCACTGAGGCCCGTGGGTAAGCACCTGCACAGAGGTTTTGCTTAGCCCCTTGAGCCAACTCTGTCCCTGTCTATGAGTCTGGCTGCTCCTAACACTGTATGGTCTGTTCTGGGGCTGCCCAGTGTGTTCCCCTTGACTTTGAGGCCAAACAGGGGTGACTCCACTCACCCAGCCCCTGTGCATGTAAGTGGATCTGTATGCCATTTACGTCTTGAGTTTGGGGTGAGAAAATTATTTTAGAGGGACCTGGTTACAATGACGCCTCCTTGTTTTTGTTTTTTTGTTGTTTGTTTTTTTGTTTTTTTTGAGAGGGAGTCTCGCTTTGTCGCCCAGGCTGGAGTGCAGTGGTGTGATCTCGGCTCACTGCAAGCTCTGCCTCCCGGGTTCACGCCATTCTCCTGCCTCAGCCTCCCGAGTAGCTGGGACTACAGGTGCCTACCACCACGTCTGGCTAATTTTTTTTGTATTTTTAGTAGAGACGCGGTTTCACTGTGTTAGCCAGGATGGTCTCGATCTCCTGACCTCGTGATCTGCCTGTCTTGGCCTCCCAAGTGCTGGGATTACAGGCGTGAGCCACCACACTCAGCCAACACCTCCTTGTTATAGCCATACTTCCCAGAGCCAGGTTCCAAATCACAGTTGCGCTTTATTTCCCAACAGATTCTTGGCGCAAAAACTATGGAGAAAATGCTGACCTCAGCTTGGCCAAATCATCCATTTCTAATAACTATCTCAACCTCACATTTCCAAGGAAGAGGACTCCACGAGTAAGTTTTGGCCTGGTTTTGGTTTTATTTCCCATTGCACATGGACGGGGTATGAGGAACGGAGATTGTCACATTCTCAGCCTGTTGAGGCTAGTAAGTTACATGGATCAGGCGCTCCCGGAAGATGCTAGTAAAACTCGGATTAGTGACTGAGTGTTTTTGGAAGTTCTTCCTGGCACTGTGTAGCTAGTTTCAATGACTTCAAAGTGGTTACAGGAAGGACATGGTAGTGAGCTGATAGAACATATTGGTGAATGCTTTTACAAGTAACTCAGATCAGCTCTGCTTCCTGAGGGATGAGGATGAAATGATTTCTCACTGTGCTGAGCAGTTTAGATCTGGAACATGACGGCCATCAGTTTAGTGGCAGAAGTGCATGGTGATGATGCTCTGTTTACACATCTGTTCCATTAATTTGTATTTATTCACTCATTCAACAAATATATATTGGGCTCTCCTATAGGTCAACTTCAGGGCTATATTTTTTGTTTCTGATGAGGGGAGCAAATATACAGAAGTGAATAATATATGGACCTTGCCTTTGAGGAGCTCGGAGCCTAATAAAGAGGTTCCCAAACTTTCTCAACTTATAGCACCCTTAGTGTCTCTGTAATTTTTTTCATGGTGTGCCTATACCAAAATAAATACCTAACAGTTTCATTTATTAAGTAGTTAAGACCAAATAACTTAATAGGAGCATTTTTCAAGATGTCTGACAGACATGATAGTGTTTTCCTAGAAAATTAAAAATATTCTGTGGCACCTCTGTGAGTTCACATGGTGCCATGGGACACAGTTTGGGCATCACATGCCTAAGGAGCAGTGACAGTTTTGTGTGAGTGCTAACATCTCTGTGGGAGGCATAATGCAAGTTCTCTTGCTTAATGTGCACATTTTACAGATAAAAATGGAGGCCTATGGTTGTGGTGGCTCACGCCTGTAATCCCAGCACTTTGGGAGGCCAAGGCAGGCAGATCACCTGAGGTCAGGAGTTTGAGACCAGCCTGGCCAATATGATGAAACCCCGTATCTACTAAAAATACAAAAAATTAGCCAGGTGTGGTGACAGGTGCCTGTAATCCCAGCTACTCGGGAGGCTGAGGCAGGAGAATCGCTTGAACCCAGGAGGCGGAGGTTGCAGTGAGCCGAGATTGCACCATTGCACTCCAGCCTGGATAAGAAGAGTGAAATTCCACTTAAAAAAAAAAAAAAAAAAAAACTGAAGGCCTAGAGAGGCTAGGTGCCTTGGCCAGGTCACCTGCTACTCTGTTGTACTTCATTACTTTGCCCCTACCCCATGCTTCCTTCACACTAATTAATCAACTCATTGAAAGGCATTTGTTGTGTATCCAGTTATAGGACATACAGAAGTAATGTGAGGCTTGACCTTGGAGTCCAGTTAGGAAGATAGATGCTGGGAAGATAGGGAGAAAACTGAGAACCAAGAGTCCAAACCTTGGGGAACAAGGGAGTTTGAGGCGCTGGCAGAGGCAGAGCAGCCAGGAAAGAAGATGGGAAGGGGAACAGACAGTTGGAAAGTCAGAGAGGGAATCGGGAAGCCCAGGGAGGAGAGCGCTTCTACGGGATGGGCCCTGGAGACCATGCTGGCGACAGGGAAGCCAGCTAGGGTCGGGGCTGAGGACAGGCTATGGGATTTGGATGTGTTGGGGCAGATGGAAAATGTCAGAGTTCTAGGACTGGAGTGGGGAGTTCCTGGGGTGGTCAGTGGGGGCAGAGGAGAGAAGATGGGTGGAGGAGAATAGGACCAGAGTGAAGCCACTGGTGGGAGCAGGGGTGGCTTGGGGTAGGGGAAGTTGTAAGTACCTGCCCAGAGCTTGCCTGCCCTCTCCAGGATGGCAGGGTGCCCTCCACCAACAGGACAGTGGGCTGGAGGCCTCTGCAAGTTTCTGAGTCTCTCTAGGTGGCCAAGAGTCTCTTTAAGCTTGGCCAAGGCAGCCGTACCTAGCCAACCCCTCCACCCAGGGTGGGATGGGGCCACCCAGCCTCCTTTCCCTGGGCTGTGTGAGCAGTGGTCACTTTTTCCACTGAGGCCTGAACTCCCTGCTCCCTGGGATGCTGCAGCAGCTGTTTTGCCAACCCCAGGAGCAGGATACTTCATGCTTCTGTGGCTCCCTATCTCTAGGAAGGAATGGGCTAGCAAGGCCTTAGCTGGGCAAGGAAGATGGCAACAGAGCAGTTAAAATGATGAGCTGCACCCAGCCTCTCTCCCACTCTGAGCCGGCCCAACCTAGAGGCTCTGTGTGAGGGCTGCATTGTCCGCCATGTTCCCACTGAGTAAATGGGGCTGTCTTCTGGGTACCAGTGGTCAGCTTGTTCTACCTCCAGCCCAAGGACCCCTGTCTTGGGCTGTTTGGCCCCAGGCAAGCCAGTCAGTGTTTCTGGAAGCTCTCCGAGACAGACATTTACTGCCTTTCTCCATTCACCGCGTTTCTGCCACTTGGCCCACAGAGGGAACTGGAGAGGGATGTTTCCACCTTTCACTCACCACACCTCTATTTACAGAGTGACAGAATTGAAACAGCCTGGCCAGCACTGGCTTGGGAGCTGGGGATGGTTAAAAGTCAGGAATCAGCAAGGTTAGCCAGGCCTCCCAAGGGCTGAGGGCCTCACTCCACTTCCCTCTGGCTCTGCTAGAAAATGCTTGTGGTGGAGGGCTCTGCCCAGCCCAGTTCTGGCCCCTTTTGAATCTTGTTCAGTCTTCTTCAGGGTGTGTCCCTCGGCTGCCCATTTTGAGAGGAGTCAAGGCCCACAGATCTGTTCTCTCCCACAGCCTCATTTAATCTTTGCACTCTGCCCCATCTTTGGATAGGTAGAGATATTTGGCCATTGAGTTAAGTGCCTGGCATGGGCATTGTTTGTTCTCTCAGAGCGATGGAGCACTTCCTGTGGGTGGGTTAGGTTGTTTCGTAAGGCTACTGGGTCACCACACTGTGCCTTGGCCATCACTGAAATGCCTCTGCATTCTGTCTACCACTCAATGCCAGCACAGTGATCAGGGCCACATAGAAAGTACCTTCTTCCCATCCTACCAGATGCCTTATTGTATCTGAACGCTTTTTTGATTTGGGAAACCTAATGGCAATGCTCTTTGGCCTCAACATTTCCCACTAGCAAAGAACACTGAGTCCACCCCGGTCTGGTCCTGCACAGCCACAGGGGATGTCTGCAAGTAAGACTCTGAAATCCATACACAATTACACATCTGTACATAGAGGCTCCCTCACATTTACACCAAGATATCAGTACAACAAAACACGCAACCCTCAATGACCTTGCTCATCAGCCCTTCTGGAGTGGAGATACAGGGCAGGCATGCTTGCACGAGTCTATACAATAGCCCTCCCCACAAACACAGACAATATCTGTACATACAGGTGCATCCGTATTTGACCTTCCTCCCTGCCCCTCCCTAACTTCCTCTCCGTCTTCCAGAGGAATATATTGATATGGGAATTGAGCTGTGAGTGCACATTTATTTACAATGTGGCATCTTCATCTGAAGAGCATCTGCTGGTTCTCTGCTGAGTCAGGCTTAAGAACCTCCCTCCTGATTTTCACTGACGATGTTAAATTCTTCTTTCCCCCCCAATCTTATCTTCCTGATAACATGCAATCCAAGCAAGATGTATCAACTTCAAGCAAAATGAAAGGCTTTTTCTCCATCAAGGATCTCATTTACTTTTTTTTTTTTTTTTTTTTTTTTTTTGAGACGGAGTCTGGCTCTGTCGCCCAGGCTGGAGTGCAGTGGCGCAATCTCAGCTCACTGCAAGCTCCGCCTCCCGGATTCACGCCATTCTCCTGCCTCAGCCTCCCGAGTAGCTGGGACTACAGGCGCCCGCCACCACGCCCGGCTAATTTTTTGTATTTTTAGTAGAGACAGGGTTTCACCATGTTAGCCAGGATGGTCTCGATCTCCTGACCTCGTGATCCGCCCGCCTCGGCCTCCCGAAGTGCTGGGATTACAGGCGTGAGCCACTGCGCCCGGCCTCATTTACTTTTAAAGAGAGTAACTTTTCCATTCCCACCATGAGTGGTAACCCATTGGGTTGATTAGTTCTGAAAACTGGGCAGCCCATGCCTGGAAAGAGGAGAGCTTGGGGAGTGTATTTTCCTCTTAAAAGGCCTTCGGTCTGCTTCTGCAGATCTGTCTGTGGTCCTGGTGAGGATCTAAAAGCCTCATGGCATGGGACAGTTCCTGGGGGCTCCAGGGCTCTTGTCATCATGCATGTAGGTGACACCTGAACATATAACCAGGGCGTCTATCATGCCTGTGTGCATGGGCACACACACAGACATACACCCTCAGACTCACAATACCTACCAGTACTCTCCTAGACCTGCCACACATGGTGACACCTGTACTTAAGGCCACTACGGTCATTACTGTACACATATGCAGAACACCAATTTTTGTCCCATTCTGAGCCCACTCCTTGGGGGATAAAACAGAAATTGTCACTTGTCCCTGGAGAGCTCATCCCAGAAGCCAGATGGGTAGCCCCAGGTTTGATCCTGCTCAGCCAGGTCCTCCTCCTCCTCCAGCACTGGTCCCTGACACAGTGGCATTCACAAAATGTGACTGACATTTTTGTCAATGTGTGGTCTGAGTGGTCCAGGTCCCCTCCCCAACCCTCCTCTTCCTGAGCCACCTGCACACTTTCGGAAGAGCCGGGTGGCATTACGTGCGAAGGTGCCTCTTCCTTCCATCTACTCATTCAACAACTGTTTCTTGAGTGCCTATTTTATGTGGAGTTCTCCTCAGTACCGGGGATGGAGCGGTGAATGAAACAAGCAAGGACCCTGCTTAGGCAGCTTACCTTCTAGTGGGACTTACGAACTTCCTCTCACCTCACTTCCCCAACTTCTCTCACAGAACCACACACCCAGCAGCCAAAACTCCCCACTAGGTTTCCAGGACTTCTCATGGCAGAGGTTTGAAGAAGGCTTAGGGGAGTCAAGAGTGCCGCTTTCCAAGGCTGGGCCAGCACAGGGCCCTGGAGTATCCGCTGCAGGTGCACGCAGGTCATGGCTGAAGCTACTGTCTCTCCTTTCCTCAGTGCAATCTCAGTCCAGGATTCAGAGCTGATTTACAGATTGGGAATGCAGTTAGAAGTCAAGCAGACAAACACAGATTTACGTCTGCTGGGGGTCTGGCAAATGTTCTAGCCTCTCAGAAATCTCCTTTGCTTGTCTGAAAAAAATGAGGGTAACAACATGTACATCATTGTATTGCTGCAAAGATGAGGTGATCAAATGTGTGCGGCAGGTCTGAGCACGATGTCTGGCAGGTGGAAGGCGCTTAGTAAATGATAGTTCTTTTCCTTTAGAAATGATGATTAAATGAAGATGCTTGTTTTCTCAAAAGATGAGTAAAATGATCTGGCTTGAACACTTGGTTCTGTACTGCAACCACAATCAATACAGCCCTTTGCAGCATACAAAGCACTTTCACATACATCTCATTTGCTCCTCATGTCACCTTTGGAGGAAGGCTGGGAACATATTTTCATGCCAATTTTTAGATGAGGAAACTTGGACTTGGGGAGATTACATTTTGATAAGTCATGTAGGTGGTAAATGTCAAAGCCAGAAGTAGAACTCACATGTTTAAAATTCTGTTACTCTGCCAAGCACGGTGTCTCATGCCTGTAATCCAGCACTTTGGGAGGCTGAGGTGGGCAGATTGCTTGAGGCCAGGAGTTTAAGACCAGCCTGGCCAACAAAGTGAAACCCTGTCTCTACTAAAAATACAAAAATTAGCCTGCGTGGTGGTGCACACCAGTAGTCCCAGCTTCTTGGGAGGCTGAGGCACGAGAATCACTTTAACCCGGGAGGCAGAGGTTGCAGTGAGCCAAGATCACACCACTGCACTCCAGCCTGGGCAACACAACAAGACCCTGTCCCCAAAAAGAGAATAAATAAAATAAATTATGTTACTAACACTAGCCTCACTAATAGTGTCTAATACTCGTACAGTAGTGCCCTCCTTATCTGCAGTTTTGCTTTCTAGGGTTTCAGTGACCTGTGTTCACCCATGGTCCAAAAATATTAAAAGGAAAATTCCAGAAACAATTCAGTTTTAGATTGCACACCATTCTGAGTAGCATGATGAAATCTCACAGCATCCCACTCCATCCTGCCTGGAATGTGAATCATCCCTTTGTCCAGCATATCCATGGTGTATTTGCTACCCACCCATTAGTCACCTTAGCTGTCTCAGTTACCAGATCAAAAAAACAGTATATCTAGGGTTTGGCAGTATCCATGGTTTCTGGATTCCACTGGGGGCCTTGGGATGTATCTGCCATGGATGAGGGGAGACTACTGTCTAGCACGTTATAGTTGAAGAAGTGTTTTACATCTGTGATTTCATTACTCTCACAATAGCTTATGAACTAAACAATATAAGATCCCTTCTTATAGTTAAGGAAACTGAAGTCAAAGTAGTTGGATGGTTTTCCTGAGATCACACAGCCGGGAAATAATTAGTACCAATGCTCAAATCCATGATTCCTTGAAGAAAGAGCTCTCTTGCTATCACTGGCCATCTTCTTAACTATCATAGCTGCTGCCCAAATCAACAAAACCATAGCCTGCAATGGTCAACCTCTCTTCCTATGACCCATATCTAAATTATTCCTGGGCTAGGCTATACCAGCTAACTAAATATAAAGTTTGTTTGCTTTGAGCTAAAATCACATTAACTCGGGCAGTATGGGAACATGGTTATCTTGTGCTGATCAAATAAATGTTCAGATTGGCAGATCTACGTCTTTGATTTTTTTTTAATAGGAAAACCAATTAGTTTAATAAATGCCTTTTGGTATATAGACTCTTTCAAATCATTGGGAAATCATGATAAGAAAGTATTCTTAGGGCGGAAGAGCTGGAAACATTAATGGGAAAAGAACATAAGTTATTTATTCGCATGTTCTCTTTGGGCACAGTAAGTATTTTCTTTCTTCTTGTACTTTGAATTCTTTGTAGAGTGAAACAGGGTCCAAGGAAAAGGGAGTACTGAAGCAATTTTGGTTCACAAATATAGATATACAGATAAGAAAAAAGTAGATAAATCTCTAGGTTTGAGTGTTCTTAACCTTTTTGTTTTAGCCTAGCTCTTAGTTGAGAATCAGTGCTTCAATGTTAAATTCATAAGGAAGAGTAGAAACCATTTGGGTAAGTGTGTTGCTAACCTTTCCACAGACTGCATTTGGTTGTCCCATGGGTCAGGGTGGGTCAGAGGGGGCTGAGGTTGTCCCCATCCATGTCCTTTATTCCCCCTGAAGGATTTGGAGTCTTCTTAGGAGCTGCTGGTGGGCACAGCCTCCCCAGGAATGCCCTTCATAAGCCCATGGCTAATATGGCTGTCTTCAATCTATATAGGCTCCCGTGGAACAGTCCCACCCTGGGCTTGTTGAGTACAAAAGAGAGTAAAATGTTTTGCCCTTTGGAGGAAAAGCCAAATCCTCATTTAAGGTAGAAACCAAAAAAAACAACAGAAAACCCTAAGATTATGCATGAAGCATTCTTGTTGGGTAGGACATTCTGTACTTTCACAGGCCCCAGGTTTGGGCTGGCAAGAGTAGCATTCCCAGGCTGTGGAGCTGGGGGTCCAGACAGCCTGTTCCTCTAAGACCCAACATTGTTGCAAATAAGATCATCTGTTTCTCTTGGTGTTTGCCCAAGCTTTTGGCTTAAAATCTTTTCCATTCACAGAATAATGATTTATTAGAAGCTGAGGAAAATGTTCAAGAGAAGGCAGGGCCCTTTGATGTGTTGTTTTGTGCTGCCTGGGCCAAATTTTTGAACAAATATCAATGGACTAAACTGTGGTTGATCTTGTCTTTAAAGACAAACAAAAAAATCTGGTGCTGGTAAATATGGGGAGAGGGCAGGGGATGATGAAGAGGACAAGAGATGAGGATGCAGGTGCTTTCTGTTGGAGGGAGGGGATGCGTACTGGGTTGTGTGTTGGGGCACCCATAGCTAGGGTTGTTGTTTCAGAACAACCAGGAGGTAAAAGAATCCTCCTGTGATCGGGTAGGTTAGGATTTATGGGGCTGATTGGGCTGTATGCCTGGGTTTGAGGTGAGCAGGTGGCCTGCAGCACTTCCCCCTGCATCCAAAATGGTAGAAAGGCTAGGATTTAATATGGGCCTGCGATGGAAGCCCCCCTCTGAGAGGGTAGATGGCTCCCTGCAGAAGGGATCTATGGTCAATGGGACATGGCTCCCTGGTTCTGACAGAACTAGCCATTTGGAGAAGGCTCCAGTGGCTGAAGACTGGTAGCAGAGAGGTCTTACCCCAGAAAAGGATGGGGGAGCCTAGGTGGACCCTAGCCCAGCGACAAGGGTAGGCTTACCCATGGGGTACGGAGGAGGTACTAAATTCAGTCTTTCCCACTCCAGCCATAGCATCAGCTCGGCCTCCAGAGTTCTGCTCATTCCCTGAGGAGACAAGCCTGACAGCCGAGTGCCCTTTGGGAGCCCTTGCAGGGTGATGCAATGGGCTTGGGTAGAGCAGGGCTTTCTGGATTTCAATGTCCAGATGCAGGCAGCAGAGAGTGGGCTGTGAGGCGTTCTCAGTAGGGCAACCATGTCATGTATCATCTAAACCAGGAGACTTCTGAGAGTGAAGGGGGCGCTGTTAACAATCAGGCTGGGGGTAAAAAGTGGTAAATCAGAACTGCCCTCCACCTCCAACAAACTAGGCTGTATGGTCACGCTAGTCATCAGGCTATAGTTAATGCTTATTTGAAGTTAATAAAATATTGTTTACTAGGATCTGTGATGGTGAGTGAATTGCAGACTTGATTTGCCATCAAATCCCTAGGCAGCTCATTTGAGCCCTGAGAGTCCATGTGAGGTGAACCCGGTCACCTTCTTGTAGGAGAGAGGCTCCCTGGGTGCAGAGAGACCCCAGGTGGTCTCCATAAGGCAGCACACTGAAAGCATCAGCAGACCTGGCTGCGGCCTTGGGCAAACCATTAAACTGCTCTGAGCCCAAGGCCACTTTGCAATGGAGATCATCCCTGCCCTGCCTATGTCACCGGGATTCTTTTTGCTTTGATGTTTCATGAAGATCTTTTGGGGTGTAATTCCAGCCCCTTCTGACGAAGCCTTGGCTCCCTAGGTGGAGTGAGGTTCTCTCCACTGTGCCTGAACAAAACCCTGTGACAGCATTTGTCACGGTGCGGAGTAATTTACTACCACTCCTGCCTGTAGGCTGATAGCTGTTTGTGGGCAGGGACACATCCTCAGCGCCAGCTCAAAGCCAGCCCTATGCCCTCAGGGATCTTAGTGGGACTGAAGCCCTTGGTGGCCCCCAGAGCTCACCCTGCTTTCTTGGCCATTGCAGGTGGATGGTCAAACCGGAGAGAATGACATGAACAAACGGAGGCGGAAGGGCTTCAATAACCTGGACGAGGTTTGTGTACACAGTGTGGGTTTAAACAGAGGCTCGTTTCCTGACAACCAGTGGCCACAGGCCGCCTCACTGTGATAGCAGCCTGGCCCTGTTCCTTCCCTCTCTCATGAACCACTGGGTTCCAAGCTTGGCGTGATGGAAAAACAGTTGGGGTTTTGGATCTCGCTTCAATACTTACTAGCTGTGTAACCTTGAGAAACACAGCCTCCCAGGATGTGGTTCATGTCTGTAACGTGCAATGATACACTTGAAATACGTGAAACTTCGCAGGACTTTTAAAGATGAATAAGATGAACATGGTATCTGACACATGTTAATCAATATACAACCACTGTTAACAGTAAATAGTAAAGAGGCATCAGCACTCCCACTTTTCTCCCAATCATCGTTTGTATCCATTTGTGTTTCCTTTGCTTTTAGCCTTTAAGGCATATGTCCTGGTGCCCACAAGTGCCACCTTCTGGTGAAAGAAGAAAATTACAGGTTACTTTGTCAAAGGAGAGCCTGAATCTCTTGCCTGCTTCTGAAAAACTGATCAAGGGGAAAGAGTGTCAGTTCTTGCTTCCCTGGGCAGCTTTTAAAAGAGACCTGAGATATACACGTCATTCAAAAAAAGCCATTCCAACTCCACAAGCATGCATATTGTCAGCGAAGTGTGGGATGCCGCTTTTGCCAGCCTACTGGCTGACCTCAAAATGGTGACTTAGAGGCATGAGGGACGGTCTGTATAATATATTGATATCTGATTGATAGGAGGTAGAAGGGACTTTTTCTACTGTTTATGGTTGAAGAGTTTTTATTGCTGTATAGTTGCATGACATGGTTGTTCGTGTCTGACTTGCTGCCCCTCACAACAGTGAGCTTTATAATAAATAGAGTCATGAGGTTCACCTTGGGGAAAGCAGCAGCCAGCCATTCAACCCATTATCTGTGATGGTCAAAGGGAAGCACTGACAAAGAAAAACGAGTTCAGTTCACATCTTAAAATATGAACAAACCCGCTCTACCCAATGAGTTCAAAACACCCTGGGTTGAACATTTTCCTAGAGCTTCTTGAAGGTGCACTTCAGGAAGCACTGTTCCTTCTCCACCTCTTGGCTGTGGTGTAAGCAAGAAGCCAGCAAATAGAGACACAGAGAGGAAGCGGAGACTGCACAAGGCTACAGACACATTCCATCTCCCAGATTACGGGTGTCAGCTCTCTGGCTTCAGGGCCTGGGATTTGCTCCTGCCTATTCCCAAGAAGCTTCCCTTGGGTACACTTTGTCTCAGGTGGAAGTCTTTTCCTACCTTTCACCCATGGCTTATTTAAGGGTATGTGAGTGTTGTTTCTGTTATTGGCAACCTAGGAGTTGGAGTGGGAAGAAATCTGGTTTGTGTCTACCCTTTCTGAGATAGCCCTGGACAGTCTCCTGGGGCAACGGTTTTGCTTAAAGTCAGTTTTAACAAAGCAATATTCTTTCTAAATTCTTGCTACTCAAAATGTAATCCAAGATCCAGGAGCAGCAGCAGCAGCTGGGTGCTTGTTAGAAGTACAGGCTTTCAGGGCCCACTCCAGACCTACAGAAAGCAAATCTGTTTTTGAGGATTGATTTCCTGGTGATTCGTGGGCCCGTTAATGTCTGAAAGTGCTGGCCTGTATGGCCCACTGTCCTGGCTAACTTTGGTCTTGTACAAATAGTGATCACCCAAGTAAGCACAGCCTCTTACTCAAGCCTGTGCTGTTGTGCACAGTTACATTTCACTCTGAAGGAGGGTATGCCTCTTCGGTTTGTGTTCGTCCAACACTCAGAGTGGCTCTACACACAAGGTTCCCCATGGGGCTGCCACACCTAGGGATCTTTTTAAAAAAAAATTAACTATAGCTTGCCTTTTCCAGCGAATTTCTTCTAAATGAACACATCTTTGTTGTCGTGAGAATGTCTCTTCCTGTGAGGGACATTCCTGGTGTGCTTGGGAAAACTTACTGCCCACTTGCTGTGGCAGCACCATTTATACTCCTGAGGCCTGTGGGAGGAGATCCCGTAGTAAGGGGGAACAGACATTCTTAGTAAACATTGGTCATTTTCAAGTTTTTACTGTTAGCAGATGAGCTAGAGAAATCTTATATGGAACTCCGTTTTATAAAATAGCATAACCGAATGATCAAGGTCTACATCACCACTTATAAGTCACGTTGATATCATGCAGCCCGCTGTACTGGAATGAGAAGAGCATTTCACCTCGGTGGTGTCCTTCCCCAAAGTCTAATCATGAGAGAACATCAGACCAACCCAGATTGAGGGGCTTTCTATTAAACAGCTGCTCAGTACCCTACAAAAAGTGTCATTCTGTAACAGAAACTGTTACAGTTTGTAGGAAACCAAGGAGACAGGGTGATGAAATGCAGTGTGGGATCCTGGATTGAATCCTGGGACAGAAAAAAGATATTAGTGGAAAAACTGATGCAATCCAAATAAAGTGTATAATTTAGTTAATAGTATTGTGCCAGTGTTAATTTCTCAATCTTGATGACAGGAGCAATTATTCCAGATTTAACACTGTGGGCAGCTGGGTGAAGGGTATGCAGGGACAGTCTGTGCTATCTTTGCAACTTTTGTGTAAATCTAAAATTGTTTCTAAATTAAAAATTTTCTTTAAAAAGATAGCAAAAATAGAGCAGGGCTGGTTAAAGTTGGGGGTGGGTACAGAGGAGAAAGGAGAAAGATCTCCAGAGCCCAGGCCTTGCCTGAGTGACCCCCACCCGTGCTTCCTTCATTGGCCCCCAACCCCTGCTCTTCTCCTCTTCTCAGCCAGATGATGTATTTTTGAAAACCATTTTGTTCAACACTTCATGATTATATTTGGTTTTTGCAGTAATCATGTGAAGTAGATTACTGTTCTCATTTTATACATTAAAAAATGTCAGAGAAGTAAAGTAAATCGCCAACATCACAGGGATAAGAAATGAGAGTCGGGATTCAAACCCCAACCACCTGGCTCCCAAGCGTAGCTGTGCCCATCCTTTGGAAAGACGCATCCCTCCTGTGAGCATTGCCTCTGCGGGGGTGGCCCTGCTGCCTCTGCCTCCCTTCCTCAGACCATGGAGGGAGCCCTTCTGCGGGAAGCTAGTCCCACATCCTGAGTCCCCAAGTCTGCTTTCTGATATCCAGATTCCAGGATCCAACCATCAGTGTCCCGTTTCAACCTTTGCAGCCTTCAAACTTTTCCAGCCGTAGCTTGGGCTCCAATCAAGAGTGTGGGAGCAGTAAGGAAGGTGGAAATCAGAACAAAGTCAAGTCCATGGCGAATCAGCTGCTGGCCAAGTTTGAGGAGAGCACTCGGAACCCCTCACTCATGAAGCAGGTGAGTCATGTCAAATACTCACTGGACCTAACTTCCTGGTGACTTTTCAGCAGGAATGTTCTGGCTGCTGATAGACTTCAGATATGCCAGCCAGGCCTGGTCCCAAGGAGACTTGAGCTCCTTCTAGATCAGGAGTCAACAGACTTTTCTATAAGAGGCCAGATAGCAGTTTTTTAGTGCTTTGGAAGCCATACTGTCTCTGTTACAACTCTGCCATTGTAGTATGAAAGCAGCAGTAGACAATACCTAAACAAATGAGTCTGGCTGTGTTCCAATAAAACTTTATTTACAAAAAACAGGAGCAGGCCAGATATGGCCCATGGGCCTAGTTTGCTGGTGGTTGTTCTGCATTAAATAAATCCATTCCCTAATTTGGTTTTGCTTTCCAACCGTGACTTGGTTTGCAGCCAGTTTTGAGGTGATACAGTTTGAAGGAGCTTTGAGAGGCTGGCTGGCTGGGAAAGTACAAAGTCCACAGTGAGAAGATCCATCCAAACCAGAGGAACTGAGTCTGAGCTCACAGTGTTGAAGGCCAACCTCCCAGGTGTTTCCTGGCACTCCCCTCTCTCCCTGCACCAGGGTCAGCCTGGCGGGGCTGTTTTGTCTGATGGGGGTTAGTGTGAGGCTGGAGGAGGCAGAATGCTGCGTCAGGCTGTAGGCTTCCTCCTGACTCCGGCTCCGAGGTCTGTGCCTCGTGGTTCCGTTTGCTCCCCTGAACTTCCTTTAGGGTGCTGTTGTCACATTACAGAAGCTTGGGAAAAGAGGTTGGGTTTTTCTATGGTGAACACCTGTCACATGACAGAATGAGACTCCTTTTGGGAGGACAGACTCATAGTTAATTAGCTTTTGAGGCAACCATGGATGTCTCCTTAGTCTTGATGTGGACTGTGTCCCTCCTGGGAGAATTGACCTTCTCCAGGAAGTGAAGGGATTTTATTATAAGGGGGCCATTTCCTTGAGACTTGTAACTCTCCACAAATTTTCTTGATTGCCCATTCTGGAGGCTTGGCCCCTCACAGTCCCCAAGTGCTGATGAGGGCTCAATTCCATCAGAAGCACCGGAGCGTCCCTGTCCTTGAGTGGGCAGGAAGCTTTTCTGTTTCCAGGTAGACTCCTGGGCCAGCCACCCTGGCCTAGCCACCCTGGCCTGGCATGGGCTCTGGCAGTGCCTGCTTAAGGCCCTGTGTCTGAGCCAAAAGCAAAGCCACCCTGGGATTCACACATTGTCCATGAGAAGGGGACTCCAGGACTTGCTGTTCACATGGACAGGGAGCCAGGGCTCAAGTTTCCCAGCTGGGCCCGGCTTGCAGGAGCTCAGCCCAGTGCTTCCTCTGCACTTGCAAACTTCGTCTCCCTGCTCCTCTTCTCTTCTCCCTCCAAGCCTCTCAATCTGACTCACCTTTTCCTTCATGTCTCCTGTGGCTGCTTTTTTGGACTCGCCTTTCTTCTCCCAGGAACGCCGTGTCTCAGGGATAGGTAAGCCGGTCCTGTGCTCTTCCTCCGGCCCTCCTGTTCACTCTTGCTGCCCCAAGCCGGAGGAGGCCACACCCAGCCCATCACCTCCTCTGAAAAGGCAGGTAGGGCTCCTTCCAGTGGATGCTGTTTTGGTGAAGCCAGAGGGGACTTTGATCCAGATGGGTGGGGTCAGTGGCTCTTCCCACACCCCAAGTAGGGCTGATTGTAGATTTTCTGGACACACCTTGATGTCACCACACTTATAGGTAAGAATAACCAAGTATGCAACATCACAAAATACATTTTATTGATCCCTTAGCCAGTCAGAGGTATCAATTGACCAAATACCATGCTCTCGATGGTGCTGCTAGGGAAAAATAAACTGTACCACAGGGTATTTTGTATGATGCCCTATAACACTAAGCATTATCTGCAGACCATTCAAATAGGCTGATTTCCATATCAATGAAAAAGTGATGTTGGAATGGGCCCAGGTGGCCACTTGGCTGGACCCATTGAAGGGGTAAGGCTGGGATGTGGCGAAGGCCTTCCCGGTGCCAGAGTAGCTGAGGACCTGCATAGCGGGCGGGAAGGCAGCTGGCAGTCATGGAGTGTGGCTTATGGCAGGTAGTGCTCCTGAGTTTGGAATCTGAACAGAATCACTGTTATTGACCATAAGCCACAAAGTTGTCTGGTCAGCATTAGCATTTGTGTGTTGCTCCCAGGTGGTGGAGGTTGAGTAAGGTCGATGTGACTACAGTGCAGCAATTTTATGTCTGTCTGCCTCACCTGGGGAACTCCTAAAAAACTACCGATGTCTCATGCCCAGTCCAGAGCAATCCAATCGAAATCTCTGGGGGTTGGCCCCAGGCTTGGGTGTTTTTTTTTAAGTACCCTAAATGTCAGTATGCAGCTAGGATTGAGAACCAGCATTGTAGAGGTTTTGATTCAGGGGGTTGGGGGTGAGGCCCCAGACTGTGTATTGTGAATGAGGAGGCCAGACAATTTTGATGCAGGTAGTGGAGAGTCAACACCTGGGGCTAGTTTGGAATCTTACTCAGGGTTGCACCTGGTGCGCCCTTTGTCTCTGGTCTTCATGGGGGATCCCTCATGGTGAGGGTGTATGAAAGGGCCGCAGTAGGGAAGGAAGCTTAATTTTCCCTCTTTCCCAGTTCCCCTCTGTGGTCGTGACGGGGCACGTGCTCAGAGAGCTCAAGCAAGTGTCTGCTGGCAGCGAGTGCCTGAGCAGGCCCTGGAGAGCCAGAGCCAAGTCTGACCTACAGCTGGGTGGGACAGAAAATTTCGCTACCCTGCCTTCTACCCGCCCGAGGGCGCAGGCTCTTTCCGGGGTGCTGTGGCGGCTGCAGCAAGTGGAGGAAAAGATTCTCCAGGTGAAAGACTCACTTTTTGCCCGTCTCTGTCCGTGTCTGGGTGACTTCCTTTCTTCCCCTCCCTCCTCCTACCCAGGTGGGTTCCTCCTCCCTCTGCCCACCCCCTGTCTCTCATCCTGCTGTGTGTGGTGAGCAGGCAAGGCCCCCAGCTGCCTCCCTCACCCACTTCTTGGAAGCCAACTGTCTCAGTCTCTGTCACTCTCTCTCTTTTCTTTCTCCTTTCTCACCTTCACTGCAGAAGAGGGCTCAGAACTTGGCCAACAGGGAATTTCACACAAAGAACATTAAGGAGAAGGCGGCTCACCTTGCCTCCATGTTTGGACACGGGGATTTCCCGCAGGTAAACATGGGGCTTTCAGAGCCCCCAGGAACCTGATGCTGGACATCCAGCCAGGTGACCTTGAATCAGGCTCTGAGCTCAATTTTCTCCTCCTTCCTCCTTTTATAGCATGAAGAGCTCTTTATTTTTCAAGCCACCAAATAATACAAGCTGGCATCTAGAAAAGACCCAAATGCGAAGATTCAAAATAAATAAATACATCATGAGAAAGGAAAAACTAAGACAGGAAAGTAAACACAGATCGAGAAAGGCATTACTATAAGAAGCACAAGCCGGTAGACCCTAGATATTTTCCAAGCAGGCTCTGAGCTTCCTAAGGGTCAACACAAAGAGGAAACAATCATCAGTTGCAGAATCACAGTGCCTTTACCCAGTTGCTTGTGATGTTTTTGAGTGGGAGAGAAATCTCCCTGTGGCCCTGATCAGGAAGATACTGAATGATGAGGCCAACCACATGCTGTAACTGGGGCTCTGCTTCCCCATGGGATAAAGTCAAGCCAACAAGAATGGCTTTGCCTTAGAATTAGGAAGTACAGCCTCCTCCAAGCCAGGTACTTATTTGGAAATTTACTGAAAAGAAAAGCATGTGCTCAAGAGGAAATGAAAGAGTTGATAATGAGATCCTACAGGTGGGTGTATGTGTAAAGTTCTCCCTCCCTCACAGCACACCTGTCCCTAGAACTTGCCTCTCCACTGTTTTCACTTAGTCTCCTCTTCTGCTACTTGGTGGAGTCACTGGCGTGGGAAGGATGCTTTACACTTCGTTCATTTTTAGGATTCCTCATGCCTGCCAGGAGGCTAGCACAGTTGCTTGCTGCAGCTATAGAGGCCCCTGCTGTGGCCACCTGCCCTAAAGCAGCCCAGGGTTCTCCTCTCCTAAGCTCGCAGCTGCTACTTCATACCAAGCTCCAGGGTGAGGGCTTTGGTAATTGGCATCGGTGTCTGAGGCGGATGTAGGCAGGAACAGATTGAATCTGCATGAGCTATTTTGGTGTGACAAGGGAGCTGGAATAGTTGCAGCAGAATGCAGTGTAACCAGGAGCCAGATAATCCTTTCTGGCTCCAAAGACAGGGGTTTCTGTGTTGTCCTGAGACATGGGTCTCCTTTCTTTGCCTTCTTGAGTGCACAGGCATGGGACTGCATGATTGAGGCATGTATCACCATATGTGACTCCTGGGATAATCCTTGTTTCTTCTATTTCTGTTCTGTGCAGAATAAACTACTCTCTAAAGGCCTGTCTCATACTCATCCTCCATCTCCTCCCTCTCGCCTTCCGTCTCCTGATCCAGCTGCTTCTTCCTCTCCATCAACTGTTGACTCTGCTTCTCCTGCCAGAAAGGTAGTTGTCCTGAACAATTTGCTTTCCCCATTCCCTGCATGTTCCCAGATGTTCTCATGCTCCACTTGACCTGCACAAACATCTTGAGCCTGGCTTGGCTGGAATAAAAATTTGTAAGATATTTTACACCAGTGCTGGATTCGATTTTGTTTTTGTGTTAGAGCACACAACACGGCAGAACAGGCAGTGTACAAAAGCTTGCCAAACAGGGCTCATTCATTCAGCAAGCATTAATCAGGGCCCACCATATGCCACCCTTCGTGCCAGATGCTGAGAAAACAGGGCGGTGCAGTTCCCTTACTACAGTTGAGATGGGAAATAGCACATTAGCATAGAAATAAGTGACATTTTTATAATATGAAATATCACATCACATACTGCTGATATTTGCCTGTTTTGTCCTAATAAGATGGCAATTTCACATGATAAACTTAACATAACACTATTCATTCATTCTGTAAGAGGTTTAAAGGGCAAGATTGTAGGAATGGAGAGGGGAGAAGATGGGGAGGTAATGCAGAGAAGGTAATATGGGAGCTGAGTGAGTGTTGAAGGTTCCATAGGGGGATTTTGCTAGAGAGAAGTTTAGGGCAAGGGTGTTTTGGAGAGGGGCTAGCCTGTGCAAAGGCAGGCAGGCAGGGCTTACGTGACATGGAAAGATGGAATGTCTGGTGTGACTTGAACTTGGGGATAAAAGTATTTATGGGGGCATGGAGAGTGGAAGTGAGCACACTCTGTGTAAAGGAATTTCATTTTATCCTCTGGGTTATAGGAAGCCACTGCAGGATCTACTCTGTGTTCTAGAAGTACAGCTCAGATAGTAGTGCAGAGATCAGCCTGGAGGATGAGAAGAGTGGGGAGCTAACTCTGGTTAAGTAGTTAATGAAATGCACTCACAAACAATGATTAAGACTGGGTTTTGGGGTGCTTTTCATGTTTTTCACTTGTCCTCCTGTTACCTCCTGTGCTGAGAACAATACCAGGCTTGGGTGGGAGAGGGTCTGTCTTCTGGGAAGGCTGGCCTCTGGAATGAATGAATCTAGAAATGGGCGTGAAGCCTACCTCATGAGCTGTTGCTCATGGAGTAGGTTTGGAGTCTTCCCCCACTCCACCCACCAACTGTGCTTCTCTGTTCACAGCCAGCGTGTCTGGCTTCCACTGAGGCTCTGTGTGTCATGCTGCACGTGCCGCTGCCAGAAGGAGTGGTGGTCTGTTTCTGTGCTGTTAGACTGATGCACAAACCAGCTCCATGCTATTGCATTAGTGAAAAATTAGAAGCTGCCTCTTGGTGTGTAATTGGGGGTCCCACCCCTGTTGGCCTCCACCTCTGTGAGGAGAACGGTGTAGGTAGAGTCCCTAAGAAAGGAGCAAGGAATCTTACCAGCCCCATCCCATCTGAGGCCACCAGTGTTAATGGGAAGCACCCCAGAAAGGGCAGCAGCAGGTAACACAGAGAAACGCTAACAGGATCTTCAATGCCACTGAAAATAGCCATGGTCAGCATATCAAGATCCCCAGCCACCTGCTGCAGGTCAGCCACAGGCCAGCTGTTTGACCTTAAGTCTCCTGACCTGTCTGGGCCTCCTCCTCCTCAGTAAGAGTGGTTCTGGGCTCATGTTACAGTGAGCAACATGGGTGGAGACAGGCATTTTTGTCATCACCATCAGCAAGGTTGCAGGGTAGGCTTTTTGCCCAGTTAGGGAAAGGGACCTTCCCCAGGGTATACTCCCTACTACGGGAAAAGGTCATGGCACCCTTGGCAGGATGGTGGGAGGGGAGAAGGCACCTAGGCACAGACCAGGCAGTGGCTTGTGCCCGTAGTTGGTCAGCCAGGCCTACACCTTGCTTCTCTCTGGCCCAGCCCACTCCACCTGACTGGGCCCTTCAGGGTAGAGCCAGGCAAAGCCTTCTCTTGTCCCTGCCTTTCTCTCATCCCCAGGAAAGCCTGGCGTGGTCACTGGTGGGGCCAAAACTGCTGCAAGAAAAGCTCTACACCTCACAAATACCCTGACTTGGTTTCCACCGGGCATTAGATCCTTCTAAGAGACGGCAGGGAACAGCCTGCTGGGAACATGCAGAGCTGCTGGGTAAGACAGAGATGCTGTCAGCCACTAAGCGTGTCCCCATCACATCAGCATCACACCGGCTGAGGCCCTGCCTGCCGCTGTCTCTGGCTCTTCAGGCAGCCCTCCCCTGAGGAATCGGCTCCCTATCAGCCATTAGTTAATTTTGCTCCTCCAGAAGGAAGGCCACTGCTGATCTGGTCTGTGGCATGGCTGCTGGCCATTTGCTATGCTGGTGAGCTCTTGCAAGAAGAAGAAGGCACAGCCTTTGCACAGCTGGGCAGGGGGGCCCTTCACTGGGCTGGGAGCTACCCTTCAGTCCTCCTGGGTCAGAAGAGCACTGAGCATTGCAAAAGGAGCTTTCTCCACCAATGTCACTCCAAAAGCCAATGTGTGAACATTCATTCATTCAACAAATTTAATTTTTTTGTCTTTTTGGAGACAGGGTCTCTCTCTGTCACCCAGGCCAGAGTGTAGTGGTATGATCATAGCTCACTGCGTCCTCAAACTTTAGGACTCAAGTGATCCTCCTGCCTCAGCCTTCCACCCCTGAGTACCTGGGACTATAGATGTGAATCACCACCCTCAGTAAACAAATATTTATTAAATGAAAATCCATTGTTAGGCATTTCAGGCTGTCAGGATATGCATCGATGAATAAGAGTTAAATCTCTGCCCTAATGAGGCTTACACCCTAGTAGCCTACAACCATCAATATATCAGTAAATTATATAATGTGTTAGAGGGCAAGATAATATTTCCTATGAAAAAATTAGAGCTGGTGGTGGGGACCTGGAATGCTGGGGAGGGAAGGGTGGCAATTTTAAATGGAGTGGTTGGATGGGGGCTGGAGAGCTCTTCCTGTGATGGTGAGAACTGAGCAGGAGCAGAGTCACAGGTAAGAAGGCAAAGGCTCAGGGAGGAGACTGGAGCCCAGTGTTCGGACTCCCAGGCCAGTGCTCTCCTGTGTCCTGCAGAAGCCACGCGTGCATGGAGGCCTTGTCAGAGGCCCAGAGGCTGTGTCCATGTAAACCCTCACACTCAGGGACAGGGAGGGCTTTGGGGTGGCCAACCCCAGATCTGCTGTCCCCACCTCTACAGCTTTGTTCCTTGCTCCTCCCCAGTTGTGGTAGAACAATTGCCCCATTTTTGTTCTTTTAAAAAAATTCTTTCTCCCTAGCCAGCGTTGGCCATTAGATGATGTAATTGGGCTATTTCGACAGCTTCCAACATCTTAATTATTGGCTGATGTTTCTTTCACAGTATGGCTGGGAATGATGGAGGACCTCTTAGAATGGACTCTTGGGCAAGTCACTTAGCCTCTCTGTGCCTCAGTTTCTCTGAGTACCTACACTCGCAGGTTCATGCAGGTCACACTGTGAGGCCATTTTAGGCAGTTATGGATGGAGTGGTGAGTTTCTGGTTTCAAGCAGTCTTAGAAAGGATATTGCCAGCCTCGCCCATTGCCTTGACTTCCCTCACTCCCCAAACTCTGCCCCACCGTTGATTCAGCACTGGGCTTTGCACATGCAGAATTTGGCAGAATCACAACCTTCTCTAGGGAGAGAACTGGCTGTTCCTTAAAGTAGGTGATGACTTGGTGACAAACAGATTTATTCTATCCTGGTGCAGCTCAGGGAGTTTCTCTCCTAGAGTCTGGGGCCTTAATACTTCTTCCAAACAGATTTTGGGCTGCTCTTTTTGCTCAATGGACCCAAGTTCACCTGAATTCAGGGGAGCAAGAGGAAGAAAAATGCACTTGGAAACTGATGCTTAGTCCTTGGCAACTTCCTGGCAGGCAGAATGTCTCTGTTCCTGCCCTATGGTCTTCCACACTGATTCCGAGGATCCATGAATAATAATCTCCTCATGGGAACAGACTTAGCCAAACTTACTATGAGGAGCAATTGTTACACACAGGGATGCAAACTTGAGTTGCTGACTCCAAGACAGGGAGCCAGGGCTCTGCCTTCAGACTCCACTTGCCCGCCCTCTCAGATTGATATTCCACTTTAAAATTCAGAGTGGTGCTGTGGTTTCTTGGCCTAAATGGTCACAGGGAGTCTTGAGGGCTCTCACGGGGGGCTCAGATCCTTGGCAGAGTCTGTCTTTCCAGGCTGTGGACTGTGAGACCTATGCCCAGTTTTATGTCCCCAGCACCATTTCCTCATCTATCCCACCAAACCAGCCCTCTTCTGTGATCTCGGCTCCCTATCAGCCATTAGTTACTTTCGCTCTTCCAGAAGGGAGGCCACTGTGCTGCTCTGGCCCATGGAATGGCTATTGGCTGCTGGCTGTTTGCCATGCTGTTGAGCTCTTGCAGGAACAAGAAGGCACCGAGCGTTTGCACAGCTGGGCAAGTGGGAGGGGTGGGGGCCTTCACTGGGCTGGGAATTGCCCCTCAGTCCTCCAGGGTCAGAAGAGCACTGAGCATTGCAAAAGGAGCTTTCTCTACCCTTGGGGTGTTTGTTTTAAAACTGGATTTGCAGGGTTTACTCTAGAGATTTGCATAGTAGAGAGAAACAGGGAAATGCTGGGAAGTTTTGTCTGGGGCATCCCGCCTTTGTTTGACCTGGTAGGAGGATAAATCTCAGGGACAGGTCTCAAGGCTGCCTCCAACCTCACTGTTCCTCCTTCTATCCTGGGAATAGAGCTAGGCAACCTTTTGGAGGTCTCCTGTGTGCATCCCAGCTTGGGGGATTTTAATTTGCATAGTGCTGGTGTGGAAGAAGGACATGAGTTTCAAATCAGACTTCAGTTCAGAGCACCAATTACTCACTGTGTGGCCTTGGACAAGTTTGTGAACCTCTCTGAGCATTAGTTTCTTAACCTATAAAGTGGAGAGGACAGCAACTACTCTTGAGGGTAACTGGAATACTGCAGTGTCCTAGCCTATGCGAAATGCTTGAAGTATCCTGTAAAGCTTCTCTTCCCCAATGGAAGAGAATTCGGAAAGAAAGCTTATTTACCTAAAATGCATGTTGATCCCTCTCTTTCTAAAGGAAAAGAAGTCACCTTCAGGGTTCCATTTTCATCCCAGCCATTTGAGAACAGTGCATCCTCAGGTGAGTTAGAGCCTCCCTGAACTTCAGCTGCCTCACCTGCAAAGGGGATTATCAGACCCACCTGCAGGGCTCTGGGAGTTAAGCGCATATGATCAGCAGCAGTACAGTGCCTGGCACCAGGGGACGAAGGTGGGCAGACATGTGCTTGTACTGGGAGCTCACAGCCCCTAAGGCCTGCCTGCGTCTCAGCTCTGAACTTGTAATTTCCAGACACCCTTGAACACAGTGATTTCAGTTCTTTGCCTGCCCTCCTACCCCCAGCCCTGGGCATCTGGCCGAGGAATCAGGTCCAACAGGCTGTCCTCTGACGTCTTCTCATACAGGGACTCCTCAGTGAGGATGTCCTTGCCCAAGTGGATCCAACAGACCACCACTGGCCCTATCTGTCAAAAGCTCCCCTTCCTGTGAGCCCTCTCTTCTGAGGCCCTGCACATTCTGTTCTCACTGCTGCCTTACCCACGTGGGCTTGCTCGATGCTCCTGGCAGGCTGTGTGGCCACAGGTGGCCAAACTCAGCGGAGAAGTGTAGCCGGGACACCTGGTAATCTTGGCTCAGTTCCAGGCACAGGGAGGAGCGTTTCCATTGTTCTCACACAAACAGGGCCTGGAGCCTGCTTTTTCCTGCATTCACAGTTTCTGCCTTGTGCCAGGAATGTCGAGGTGAATAAGACAGGTCACTCAGGGAGTGCAAACTGAGGAAGAGATGGGACAGTTCGGTGCAGTGTGAGGAACACTCTGATATCTAGGCGGGGACCATCATTCCGAGTGGGGTCACAGGATCACTTGGAAAATGCCTCTTTGTAGAGGTCTAGCCATTGTCTGCAGCCTCTGGCATGGGTGCGTGTGACAACAGCTGCGTCGCCGTGTTTCTATATAGATTGGCTCTGGGGAGAGAAGGCAGGGAGCTCGCCCTGTGTGGGCCATGCCACTCTTGTGCAGAGGAAAGTGATTTAAGACAAGAGAGAAGTCCCAGAACATGGAAATGCAAAGCTGCACAAACGGCCGTGCTTTGTTTTAATTTTTGTGGGTACGTAGTAGGTGTATATATGCATGGGGTACATGAGATGTTTGAATACAGGCATGCAATGTGAAATAAGCACATCACAGAGAATGGGGTATCCATTCCCTCAAGCATTTATCCCAGTGGCCGTGCTTTGGACTCACTATCTGCCGCGTGCCTCCTGCGTGGCCCAGGTTCTTTCAGGAGTCTTTCCCTCAGCCCTGCAAGGTTGGTGGAAGTCTATCCATTTTACAGATGAAGAAGTTGAGGCTCACAGAAGGGAAATGGCGTATGTGAGGTTAACCTCGTGTAATGTGAGACGATTGCCCTTCTGAAATGTTCTAATTAATTTGCTGAAAAATAATTAGAATTCAAAAGGCAGGAAAAGGTAATGAAAAACACCTAAATTCTTGAAAATTACAAGAATATTGAGAGATATTTAAAGGGTTGCAAAAGCAGTCCCATGGGACTTCGAAATTACTAGTTCTTAAAAAACTAGTGGCTGGAACATGATCATCTTTGACCAGATCATCAGATTGCCCAACTTTGCATTTAGATGAATTGTTCCCAGCCTAATTATAAGCTCTTCTCTTGACCAGCCTCCCCGGGAGTGTGGTGTCTTGCCATCAATGCATGCTTCTGTTTGGTAGGAACCACTGGACTGGCTCTAACCCTGAGGTCCACACCAGGGTGACTTATCTGGGATTTCTCCATGAGTTGAGCATTTATTTCTCAGGATCGTGAGAACCTGAGCAGTGCTACTCAAAGTGTAATCCCATGATTACAGCAAGTGAGAGACAGTAAGTGTTGGAAACTCGTAGAACCATTTGATATTGCCAGACATTCAAGTGTGTGACTATATTTCTAGTTTATTTTCATTGTATCTGGAAATAACAGGCCATAATGGATTAAATATTTAAAAAGAAAAAACCTGTCATTAGCCACAGATAGTTTGAGGAGCAATGAGCTAGCAGAAGCCAGCTAGTTAGTTATATCCTCACTCTGAGAGCCGGTAAGGCCATCCTGCTGTCAAGAAATAGAAGATAACCCTTGATGCCCAGGGCAACATTCACCTTCACGTTGGCCTTTGGGGTGGGCTTCAGAGGCTCTCCCCTCATCCCAGGAGACAAGTTCTCCATCACCTTATTTCCCTGTGGCCTCTCAAAGAAGTGCTGGTCTACCTCTTGGTGATTCTGGAATGCATTTCATCAGGTTGGGAAGGGCAGGTAGGAGACCCAGTACTGATTTCCTTAAGGGTGCTTCCATTTCACTTTAAAAAAAAAAAAAAAAAAAAAGGAATGTCACCCTCTCGGGATGGATGTGTGGGTGCCACGGGGAGGAAGGGGGCTTTTGGACCTAATGAAAGGTGGGACCAGGTGTGGTCTTCGTCCTGGATCCCCTGCTCAGATGACCCAGACTGTGCCCTGTGCTGCAGGACAATGGAGCAGCTCTGCAGCTGCTCAGTTTTGGCAGCACCTCCCAGCAGCCTTGCAGCCCTCTGCATGCTTCAGTAATGCCTCCCCAAGTCACGGTTGCTCAGAAGCTCAGTGCACAAAGTGCTTATTAGCTAAGTAGTTAATAAGGTCTCATTAGGGATTTGTATTAAAAGCTCCAAAAAGTATAGTCTCTGCTTACTCAGGGGAGGCAGTAATTGTGCATGGGTATCTTGGCATCACTGTGGTGCCTTTCTGGGAGAATACTGTGGAGCCAGTTCACACACTGTGCCAGTGGAGGCAGTCACACAAGAGGCTGGGCAGGCAGTGCTGAGAGTATAACTGACCTCCCTGCCTTTCCTCCCACAAAGCCCAGGAAGTCCTTTGTATCCTGTAGCCCCTATCTGAGGGGCCAAGCTGGGGGCCCCAGCAGGGGATGGAACATCAGGCAAACAATGGCTTATTGTCCTGAGCTGATACACCTGAACCTTTCTTGGAAGCAGGGGCTAAATTTCTTGGCATTTGTGGCCTCCTGGAAATGGCAGACAGTATGCTTAGAAGCAGAATCCTAATCCCTCCCAGGTTGGGCCAGAGTAGAGGTCAGGGTGGAAGGGGGAGCCAGGCCTGACAGCTGCTCCCAAGAAGTGGCAGGCTTGGTAAACTCTGATGAGGTCCCATCTGTCTAAGTTCAAGGGATCAGACACCCCCAGCAAGCCTGCATCCATGTCTTCTGCAGGCCCCAAAGCCACACACATGGTCTGGAGTGACCATTCCAAAGTTGCTGTAATGTTGGGCTTCCTAATGAGAAAGGGAGCAAGGAGCTCCTGGGCTTTGTTTGCACCAGTCTGCCAGGCACTCCTTTCCCTGCTCAGCCCTATTTAGTGCCTGTGCTTTTGCTGGAAGCCAGTGAGTTAGCCTTAGGCCCTGAGGATGGGCGCTGCTACCAGGAATAGGGGAGCTGTGGTGAGCCCGTCATCTGCTTTGCAGTTCCCTGGACTCCCTGCTTTATATTTGAGGCTTTCTCTTATCAGTTTAGAGGTGGCCTCCCAAGGGCAGTCTTGGGTTTTGATGGAAGTCATCATTTCACCCACACACAAGTTACTGTTATTTGGTGTGGTAATGGACATCAACCCCTGCCCAGAGGCCCTGCAGCCTCCATTGCTGCTCTCTCTGGCCACATCTCCCAGAGGCTGGGTTCAGAAGCTGGGGAGGACCTAGAGCTTCCCTCCCTCTACGATCTTGGGATCAGGAGCAGTGTTTCTAGAATCTCATGCTATGCGTATTTACCTCCCACAAGAAGAGACTGCAGCGATACCAGGGTGGGCTTCCAGAGCAGGCTTCCAGAGCTGGGGGTGAGGGGTGAAGGGGAGAGCAAGCTGGGGTTTGCAGAAGGGGGTATGTGTAATTGTGCCATGCTCTTTGGGCTGTCAGCTTCCACCCCTTCCCCAGCTCTTTGACACCTTGGTGGGGGTCCAGGCATTTGTAGGTACCTTCAGGAGCACAGGCACCCACAACCTGTCACTGGGCCATGCACCCCAGGGTCCAGGCAGAGCTGCCACCTCGCTGTCTCCAAGCTGACCTTGCCTGGCGCTGGCTCTGGAGCCTGCTGCAGTCCCCATCCTGTCCTACCTGCCCAGTGTGCGCCCATTCCACATACTGCTCTTGTTGGCAGGGTGGGCTGTGGTCCTGCTGGGAGGGACCTGGGAGCTTCAAGGCAGGCTAGGGCAGGCTGAATCTAGAGGAGGGAAGGGAGGGAGGAATCAAGGTATAAGAAAAAAACTGCTTCTCTCTACTCTCACACCACTCACCTCTGGTCACCAAATAAAGTGGGGACGTTTCTCCCCACTGACAAAATCTATAAATGTAAAGGTTTTCCCTGAGTTCTACGAGCGATCCTTGCAAATTAGTTAAACCCAAGGAGGGAAACACGGTTACTGGTTTATTATACAGGATCTTGTCAAGGATAGGGAGGAACAGCCAGGTGAGGAGAGGCACAGGGCAGGGCATGTGGGAAAGGGTGGGCACCTCTCTGCCCTCTCCGGGGCACTGCCCTTCAGGGGCCTCTGCATGGTCCACCCTCCAGAAGCTCCAAACCCTAACCTTTTCGGTTTCTATGGAGGCTTCGTTATGAAGGGCATGATCGATTACATCACTGGCTGTTGGTGATTAACTCAGCCTTCAGCCTCTCCGCCCTTGTAGGTCAGTGTGTAGGACTGAAAGTTCCAACTCTTTAATCACAGGGTTGGTTCCCCTGGCAACCAGCCCCATCCTGAAGCTATCCAGGAGCTCAAGAGTCACCTCGTTCCAGCAAAGGATGCTCCTATCACCCAGGAAATCCCAGGGGATTTAGGATCTCTGCATCAGATGCTGCTGTCACTCAGAAAGGTACAAAGGTCTTAGGAGCTCTGCCTCAGGAACCAGGGGGCAGAGTCCAAATATGTATTTCCGACCATATCACAATATCACACAAGGTAGTCCTGGCCCAGAGCCTGCTAAGTGCCAGGCAATAGGACACACATTCTCTCACGCAGTCCTTCCCACAAACTCGGGAGACAGGTATAACTCTCCCCATTTTACTAAATGAGGAACTGAGCTCAGAAGTTCTGTGCTTTACGCCAAGTCTCAGCACTGGCCCGTGGTGGAGCTGGGCCCATACCCTTCCCCTGGTCTTGCTGGTCCCTGAGCAGCTGCCTGCAGCCCTCCGGGGACAAGGGGTCTCTGGAAGAGGGTGGCCGCAGTCTGGCAGTCTACCTTTCTGTCTGAGGGGGCTTGGTTCCTGATTTTCTTCTCTTCTTTGCTTGGCTTGTCTAACTCGCAGGTTTTTGGGGCTTTTGGGTAATGATTGGGTCTGAGTACCACGTTTACCCCATGCCCCTGCTGAGTGAAGCTGTGAATGCCCCAGGGCTGGGGGGCAGGAGACCAGAGTACAGTCTGGAATCTTGAATTTATTTGCTAAGCGGCCTCAGATAGACCGTTCCCTTCTCTGGGATTCATGTACATATCTGTGCAACGAGAGGCTCAGGAACTTTGGAAGGCCTTGCACCCCACGGTGGATGTAACAGTCCCATGGCCCACCCAGGACTAAAAGGCTTTTGGTTTTTAATCTTTTTTTTCCTCGAATTTTTTTATTGTGTTAAAATATATATGACATAAAATTTACCACCTTAACTTTTTTTTTTTTTTTTTTTTTTTTTTTTTTTTTTTTTTTTGAGACAGTGTTTTACTCTTGTTGCTCAGGCTGGAGTACAATGGTATGATCTCAGCTCACTGCAACCTCTGCCTCCCAGGTTCAAGTGATTCTCCAGCCTCAGCCTCCCAAGTAGCTGAGATTACAGGCATGCACCACCATGCCTGGCTAATTTTGTATTTTTAGTAGAGACGTGGTTTCTCTATGTTGGTCAGGCTGGTCTTGAACTCCGGACCTCAGGTGATCCACCCATCTCGGCCTCCCAAAGTACTGGGATTACAGGCGTGAGCCACCACACCCGGCCAGCCTTCACCATTTTTTAAGGGTACGGTTTAGTGGTATTAAATACATCCTTCATGTGGAACCCTCACCATCCTCCCACTCCAGAACTCTTAGTTGTTGTAAAACTGGAACTCTGTACCGACTAAACAACAGCAACCACTGTTCTACTGCCTGTCTCTATGATTTTGACTACTCTAGGTACCACGTATAAGTGGAATCCTAGAGTACTTGTGTTTTTGCGGCCACAGGGTTTTATTTATTTTCTTTTCTCCACCTCCAGAATCCCCGCGTTCTGCTCCTGGCTGGTTTTGCTTCTCCTGGGACGTGGGGTGCTATTTGCATGTGGGTGAGGAGCCCTCTCCCCATCCATCCTGCTTGTGTTTTCCTCCTGGGTGCTAACTGGCCTCTACCTTTGTCTCTGTCTCCTCTGCCTCTGCTCTTGGTTAGCTGACGGTAGGGAAAGTGTCCAGCGGAATAGGGGCTGCAGCTGAAGTCCTGGTCAATCTGTACATGAATGATCACAGACCTAAGGCCCAGGCCACCTCTCCGGACCTGGTAAGGACATGCACCCCCAGCCTTCACCCACAGACACTGGCTCTGGCATCCCAGGGCGGGCACATGGGATGTGGAGAGGATGCCCTGGCCCTCCCGAGGCTCCTCTTCTCTTGGAACAAGAGGGGGCTGAGAATGAGCTGAATCAGGGCAGAAGTTAAAGGGAGCCTACGTTTCCTTAAAGACAGATTTCACTCAGGTCCCCTGCGGTCTTTTTGAAAATAGAGATCTTCCTGCTGTCTGTGGCTTTGGAGAACGGCCTGGTAGAAAGGCCCAGGTGAGGCCGTGAGCGTAATTGAATGGCCCTCACTTTCAATGTTTAGTGTCCAACCTGAACAGACTCTGTGTATTGGATTGAGAAAAAAGTCATGGGGAAAATATCCCTTTGATTTGAATTCTCCCTTTCTCTAAACTAGGCTGCTCGCTGCCATCACCAGGAATTTTAGTTGACCGTTCTTTCTGTTTCCTTTTGGCACATTGCCCTGGAATCGCCCAGGGGTACTGCTGCCCTGGCCCGTGCCCTCCCAATTCACAATTAGGACAATAACTGACCAGATTTGATGCCACAAGCTTTCCTCACCCAACCTGTGCCACTGCAGGGGAACAGGACACCTAAAACATCCTCAGCGGGCCAGTTTCAGGACCTTTGTCCAGAACCAGGTGACACTTAATCCCAAGGACAGATCCTGGAAAGAATATCATGGGGTGGACAGGGTTGTGAGTAAAGCCCACTCCGTCAGACCAGGATCACTCCCACCCCAAAACCAGAGCAGCCAACCTTGGGGAGCGCCCCTCCCGGGCCCACCTTGTTTTCTCAGGCCTGTCTGGGAGTACAGTTAACAGCAGCCCCTGCAGGGTTGGGGTCTGGGTTGGGGGTGTATCTTCCTACCCCTCCCTCTTTGCTGCAGTGGCAGTAGCAGGAAGCAGAAGCACACGAGGTCCCCAGCATTCAGTGTGGAATTTCTAAAAGCCTTGGCCTGGCATTTGAAGGCTCGGGATAAGCCATAACACACCCACTCTTCTCTCCCCATCCCCAGGAATCTATGCGGAAGTCATTTCCCCTTAACCTGGGAGGCAGCGACACGTGTTACTTCTGTAAGAAACGTGTGTACGTGATGGAACGGCTGAGCGCCGAGGGCCACTTCTTCCACCGGGAGTGTTTCCGCTGCAGCATCTGTGCCACCACCTTGCGCCTGGCCGCCTACACCTTTGACTGCGATGAAGGTAACCCCAGGGGCCAGGGCAGCACTGGGCTCTGGCCTTGGCCTCAGGTGTGACCTTGGCTCGGGTTCCTGTCCCTCTGGTGGCTCTAGGACACCCAAACATACCCAAAAGGAAGTATGATGTCATCAGGAAAGCTGCTCAGGGAGACTGGGAGCTCCTGCTAGAAGGGGAGGCTGCCTGTGGTCCCAGGGAAGGGGTAGCATCAGCACTGTGGTATGGCATACCGGGTCCTGGTGGGCACCTGTGTGCCCAGGGCTCTGTGTACCTCTTCTTATGTAGCCTCACCACCCTCCATTGTCCCTGTACGGCCAAGAAAATCCAACCTGATACTCTCCGTTGCATGCTCAGCACCACACCTGGCATGCAGTAAGGTTCACCAAATGATGCAATGTTAATATTGCTTACATAGTATGTGTTTTTAAAATAACCATCATAATGACATTCCTTCTGATAAGTGGCCTAACAAAGACATCAATGGAGGAATCATGCTCATCGGAACGAATGATTATTTTCTAATTTTCAGCACTTGACATTTGCTCTGTCACCTATAACGAGAGGCAGTATAGCATGGTGCTCAATACACACCCTCAAACTAAACTGCATGGGTTCCACTCCAGACTCTACCACCTCCTAGCCATGGAACCTTGGGCCTGTTACTTAAACTCTTGGTCCCCCAGTTTCCTCATCTGTAAAATGAGGGTAATGGTAGTCCTTAGCTCTCAGGGTGGTTATGATGACTGACGAGTTAATTCATGTGAAGCTCATAGCATCATGCCTGGCATACAGTCATTCCTATGTAAGTGTCCACTACTGTTACGATTTTTACTATTGCTATTGTTACCAGTGTAGCAGTGAGCAAGGAAGGCTTTTCTGGAAGGCTCACAGTGGTCCTGGGCAGTGGTAGTTTCCCAGTGTGTGCCCCGTCTGGGTCTTTTCCTCCCCATCACTGCTGCCATTTGCTCTCAGCCTTTCCCACCCACCAGGTATTCCACAAAGAAAGATTGAGGGTGTTCATACTCGAAGCTGTCCATTTAGCTGCCTGGCAACCGGTCTTATGAAGAAACTTGGCCTCAGTTTGATTTGGGGATTTTTTTTTAAATGTTGTCCTATTTATTATAAAGGATGCAGAGGAGCAGCCAGGTGGAAAAGAGGCATGGGGTGTGGTATGGGAGAAGGGGCTCAGAGCTCCCATGCCCTCTCCGGGTGCGGGCATGCCACCCTACGGGAGCCGGCATGGTTTGAAGGTCTTAGCCACATCCCCGGGAGCCCCCCATTGCTGGAGCTTGTCTCTGAGGCAGCAAAGGGCCCTCCTACCTTATCTCAGTGCTACTTCTTTAAGGAAGGTGACAGAAGCCGTTTCCCAAGTTTGAGCCACCCTGGGCTATTTCCATCGTTACTATTTTCTGACTTGGACAGTGGCGGGCACTTGGCTTTTGTCTACTTAGCTCTAGTTTACAGAAGAAAAATTTTTCTGTATGTGTGTGCCTCTTTTTACAGGCAAATTTTACTGCAAGCCTCACTTCATTCACTGTAAAACCAATAGCAAACAACGGAAGAGACGGGCAGAGTTGAAGCAACAAAGAGAGGTATGTTTGTCTCAAACATGCTGGTGAAACGGGGAAGGCCCCTTGATAAGGGTTTCCAGTGATCCTCAAAGTTAGGCCAGCTTTGCTGGCCCAAGAGGGATTGAGATGACTCACAGATAAAGAAGAAAGCCTCTGCTTCCTGGTGTGGAGGGTTCTTTTGCTTCAGTCTGTTCCACAGCCTCCGGGGTGTGTCCCATTCCAGATGAGCTCCCAGGACAGTAGCCATGCTGGCTTCTCATAAGAAGCCTGGAAGAGCTTGCCCATGTGGCAGGGATGGGGTGATATGCTTAGCCACACAAAAGCCACATGGCCCTCTGTACCTGGAACCCACCTGGCCACAAGGTGCTGTTTGCAAGAATGCCTGGTATAGGACCGACCCTTCTACATTTTCCAAGTCCTCTCCCAGGCTCTCAAAGTCAACAAAGTGACCAGCCCACTGAATTCATAGATAGTTTGTGGAAGCATCTCTTCTGGCATCTCTTAGCAAATATCTTCTCTCGGGCTTGATTAATCATCTACCACTAGCAACAACCCATAACTTAAAACTTTTTTCTAATTAGCCAAATATATAGGTTCAGTGTAAAAACATGGGAATGAAAGAATATAAAGAAACAAAGTTAAATCACCTGTAACCACTCTACCCTGAGAAAACCACAGTTGACATTTTGTAACATCCCTTTCCAGGCTTTTTTCTATGTGAATGTATTTTAACCAAAGTGGAATCCTATGCCTAGAGTTTTATATTCTTCCTTTTCTTCACTAACTGTATATCAAGAATAGTTTCCCATGACATTAAAAATCCTGTTGGAGCATAATTTTTAATGCCTTTGGAAGATTCTAGTCTATAAATGGTCAATAATTTACTTCACTACTTCTGTATTACTGGATCTTTACGTCGCTGGAATTTTTTATCTTACAAATGTTTTTACAGTGTATGCTAGTATGCATATTGTTATCCATATTTCAAATTATTTACTTGATGTATATCATTAGGAGTGAGATTGCCGATCAAAAGGCATGCATATTTTTGAAGGCTCGTGACTCCTGTGGTCAGTTGGCCCCTAGAAAAGTGCCCGTGTTCAGCACCGGCTTCAGCATGAGTCGGGGGGCTGAGATTATTGTGGGGGCTGGTTGCAGGATCTGGCGAGTTCAGTTTGTATTGGCTGTTTGCTTTGTTGAAGTAGTCCTCTGGAAGACTTACAGACAAATGCCCTCATTTCCATCTCTTTCTCAGGAGGAGGCAACATGGCAAGAGCAGGAAGCCCCTCGGAGAGACACTCCCACCGAAAGTTCTTGCGCAGTGGCCGCCATTGGCACCCCGGAAGGCAGCCCCCCAGGTATCTCCACCTCCTTCTTTAGGAAGGTGCTGGGCTGGCCCCTCAGGCTGCCGAGGGACCTGTGTAACTGGATGCAGGGACTCCTGCAAGCCGCTGGCCTCCATATCAGGGACAATGCTTACAACTACTGCTACATGTACGAGCTCCTGAGCCTGGGGCTGCCACTCCTCTGGGCGTTCTCTGAGGTCCTGGCAGCCATGTACAGGGAATCTGAGGGCTCCCTCGAGAGCATCTGCAACTGGGTGCTCAGGTGCTTCCCAGTCAAGCTCCGCTGACATGGCTGGCTGCCCCAAAGTGCCTTCACATTTCCAGGGAGGCTTCAGATGGCAGTGCGTTTGCAGTTTGCTCAGGCTCTGGCCAGGAAGCCTAGCATTCTCTAAGCAATTAGCTCAAAGCCAAAGAGTTTCACATGGGCCACCTCCGCCTGGCCTTATCAGGGTGAACATCTACTCATGGTGCTAGGGCCAGGGATGATATGAAGGATCTTTTCTATAGCTTTGTACTTATATATATATATATATATATATATATATGCACCAAAGTGAGCCATACTTCTGGGTTTACATTTCAATTTTTTTAATTTTAATTAGCCTAGAGAAAGCATTTTTTTCCATGAGTGTCAATTTTTCTAAACATGGGTTTGAAGCTTATAACCAGTTTTATAAACCCCTTGAACACTGCAGTGAGTTATCAAAGCCACTGCCTGCAAAGTGGATGATTTAAGATTTTACACACATGAAAATGAGTGTGCCATCTCCTGACCAGTGCCTTTTGACTTAGGTACCCAGATGCCACTTGTCAGCAGCAGGATACTTTTTACAACACGAAAGCATAATTATTTTAGAAGAAGAGAGTAGAAGGGCAGAATAGAATTCAACTTACAAAAGCACGGAGTAGTGTGTGGTTGGCTGTTAATCTGTCCCCCTGGGAGGAGGACTGTTTTGCTCCCTTGTTTTGATGTTAAATAGTAGCTTAAAGGCTTTACCCCCCGTACCAACTCACAGCCAAATGACAAAGAACCGTGGGGTTTCAACAGATTCTACAAACATGCATTTTCCCTTCCCACTAATGGGCACTGCAGGGAAAGCCCATTGGCATTTGACCATGGAGCTGATGCAGTGCCGAAGATGAGCTCTTTCAACTGATGGCATTTTAGCCCCTGTGGCTCCCAGCACATCCCCCAGCCCAGGCTGCAGGCTGAGCCAAGGCTGTGCAGGGTCCATATTGGTCAGGCCAAGTGGAGTGGAAGACTCTGTCCACTTATGTGGTGTCCTTTGGGACTGGGGGGGTTTGTTAGCACATCAGGCTATTGCTGGGAAGTGTGGCCTGCCCAGTGAGCATTGCCTGTGGACATCCTGACTGCTTAGCTGCTCCGCTGCCACACATATGTGGTCAAAACAGAAACCATTTTCACACTGCCCTGGGAAAGGAATGGGTCTGACCTCCAAGGGTAGCTCTACCATATCTTGACTGGCAGGGAAGGCTGGGAGTGGAAGCTATTTATGGACTGATCCAAAGGAAATATGCATTAGTAAGGGTAAAAATGAGCATGCAGGTCCACCTATGTTCTTCACTCTGGGTATCTAGAAGAGTCCTCAGCTCTCCCTACTCCACGCTGCCTAGACATACACAGCTGCAGGGTCTGGCTGAACAATCAAGGGGCTGCCAGAGAAAGGCCATCTACGGTGCGCAGTGTATCTGGAGTTGCTGGGCCCAAGATAGCTCTGTGGAGTTATCACTAGAGATGCCTCTGGATTAACTAAGAGGTGTGCCTGGGTGTGGGTGAGGAGTCAGAACCTTTGAGAGCTTTGAGATGACAGTTTCTATGGGGCGGGAAGAAGGAGGTGCATTTCTACAAACACTTCCCTGAAATCCTTGGGAAAAACAGAGGCATGGCCGTGGCCAACTCTGTGGGAACTGGCGCCTCTGTCCTTGTTGGCACTGTTCTCAGTCCGATGACTTGCATTGTGTTTTCTCCAATTTTTGCTGGGATTTTAATGTTCAGCATGGTGGGAGGAACCCTTGATTCCTTTTGTTTGAGTATAGAAAGTAAATTTTCGAGGTCATGATGTGAACAGCCATGTTATTGTGATTATCTTCAGCTCAGGATAGGCTGAGATGCTTTGTGGAGTGTTCCATGAAGCCCGAGTCGGAATCTCTGACTGTCATGTACAGCCATAAGGAGACTGGTTTGAATTACTGTGGTGAGACAGCGTGTGCCTGTCAGAAATCTGAGATGTTTGTATGCTCTGAGACGTTGAACCTTTCTGGTGGGCAGCACCAACACCCAGAGGTGGACCCCAGAGGATGAATGCCTCTAGGCCTCCGCAACATATTCAAGAATGAATAGGAGACGCTAGAGTAAAATGGGGGCAGAGAGGATATCAGGGAGCAAGATGCAGACTGTGTGCATCCACTCTTGTAAACAGGTAGCTGGTCACAACCAGAAAGGTTCATCTCTCCTAAGCAAACAGCGACTCTTTCAGAGGAAGTTTCCCTCTTTCAATCGTTGCCTTATTTTCAACTCCGGTGCCTTCTCGTGATGTTAATCATTTCCTTTTTTCCCCACACTAAGTTCTCTTTTCTATCTTTCTCTCTCTTTCCAATCTTACACCATGGCCATCAGTTCATTTCAGCCTTCCAGTGCTACACCCACTTCTTGGCTGACACACTTCTGCTCTAAGGTGACTGGTTTTCTTGCCAATTTTCAAAGAGTGGTACTAACCCCCAACCTGCTTTCCGCACCCCGTCTTCTCCGCCAGCAGTACTGGTTGCACTAACTGTGAGTGTCCTGCATACTGATGGACTCATTTGGTGGCATGGTTGGCTAACAGCATGGCGGGGGGTGTTCAGCTTGAGACCCATGTCTGTGTTCATTTCCTGTGGAGCTGGCAGCCTGGTCTACCCCAAGTGCATGCCCCGCCTCTCCTCTCTCCCTTGGGTCTGCCTGCGTGCATGCTTCTCCAGTTGCGCCTGCGAAGCTACCTACTTTCTTGGGAGGGTCGACCTTGATCATGAAACAATACCATGAGGGGGCCTCTGTCACCTTTGAAAAGAACACTTTTTGAGCAGCCTCAAAAAGCTCATACATACCAGCGCCTTCTTAAATTGGCTCTAATGTAAAGATTGTTAATCTCATTTATCAAAACCATAGGTGATTATCTGGAGGGATTTAAAAAACTTAATTACTCTCAGGCCTTATCCCAAGCTTGACACATGCTCTGTAGGTTGAACACATAATCACAAATATTCTAGCAAATCCTGCCTTGGTTGCAGCCTGCACTGTAGACCCAAGGGTTTTGCTGTGGCTCTTCTTATCTCCCTTGGCTCATAAAGCCCCAGATGATGCCAGAGCTTCAGTTAGAGCCATCATCATCCCAGGCAGAGATATCTTTGAGAAATGACTCAGTTCAGCCCCAGGCCCCTGTGACTCTGCTTAAAGCACACATTTCTGCTGATTCTTGTACCTGGGGCAGCAGGATAATCACCAACACACTCTTAACGAGAAACAACACACCAAGCACAGTGGAGCTGTCCTAGGCAACCCTCGCGGTCTCAGGCTGCAGTGGGCATCTGTCCTGCATGCAGCCCAGACCACCCTGACCCCCGGGCCTGCCTGCCTGGCCCTGCATGCTGCACGCTCACTGCATTTGTGCAGATCCTGGCCAGTACGAAGTCGTTGCTCTTGTCTTATCTTCTCTTACAGAGTCTCCCTCCCTTTATAGAATGTCAACCAAAGAGTGCCCTCCTCCCCTCTCAGCCTCCTCTTTAGCTAGCCTCCCCATCTCATCACAACGCATGTCTGTGACCTTTGGTAATCATTTACAGTGCCACACGGAACCCTGTATTTTGCACACAGCAAAACAAACAATGTTTAGCTTTATTTATGGTATTTGATGCTGTAAATGGAAATAAATATTGTTCTTTATAAAGCTCATTGTTTCCTCTCTTCTTTGCCGTGGAAGCTTCTAAAACCTCACACACACGGATTGGTGTAGGGGGTTCACTTTCCCTAAACTGCTGGCGGGACTTGCACTTGAGGTAACACAGGACTCTCTGGGGCTGCGCTGGGCACTCTGAAAGGAAATATTACCCCTGGGTAATATTTGGAAACTGTCACCAATGCTCCTGGGCCAGGCTTTGGGGTCTCTTTCTTGAACACTCATTGTACTTTGCTGTTCTAGATGCCGGGCATAGTGGGTGAGGGTCAGTGTCCCCTCAGCGGTTAGAAACAGACTGTATTGACGGCTACCTTTACCCGTTTCCCCCGCACACCCAAGCGTGGCTCTACAGGAGAGCTTTCCCTATGAACCTTACACTAATTTAGGTTCCTATTCAGCAAAGGTTGGTCTGGAACCCTTCACGCTGGTGCACAGCTGAGTGGCAAGTGGAAGGTAAGGAGGAAGGACTGGGCATCAATATTAGGATGGCAATGAAGTTGGAGTGTGCTCATCAGATGGAGAGCCACTGCCATCCTAAGAGACCTCTCCTGTCCCAAAGGCTCAGGGTATTCGGTGTCTATGGTGTGAGGCCCTGCCCTAGCACCACCCTAAGTATAGTATTCATGGCAGGCCCCGGGCACCTCCAGGCTGTGTTTAAGGGAAAGATTTGGAGCCTCACTTGGCTATCCTGGGCAGTGCCAAAGTCATCTGGTCCTCAGCCTCCCCTGGGTGGGATGCCTGCCATTTCCTGGCTGGGTGTAGCTGGGCTTCTGACACTGGTATGAAAAGTCACCTGTGAACCTCATGAGGTCCCCGGCACCTCCAAATGGGTGTTCCTGAGGCTCTGGTCTCTGATGCCTGGATCTACCTTCAGAGCTGCCTCAGGTCATGACCAAGGGTTCTGTACTCTTACCTGGGTGATATATTCCCACTTCCATTCAAGGAGGGATGTTAGGGACTGTAAGTCAGGTGCTGGGCTGTGCAAGTGACTCATTCCTTTATGCATTCATTTATTCAGCAAATGTTTGTCCTAGGCCTTATTCTAAGCCCTAGGTACAGCAGGGAACCATGCGAAGTCCCCACACCTCCCTGCACCTTAGAGATGTGGCTCAGTATTGCTGTACTAGATGAGATCTGTTATATTTAACTGTGCATGTGCTCATTTGTTTGCTCAACTCTGTGATATTTCCTGAGCATCTACTATGTACTAGGAATACAGCAGGGAGTAAAGCAGACAAAAATCATCACTTTATTGTCAAAGCGTGACACCCCAAGTGATGCT
Organism: Gorilla gorilla gorilla; assembly: GCF_029281585.2. Classification (NCBI taxonomy): domain Eukaryota; kingdom Metazoa; phylum Chordata; class Mammalia; order Primates; family Hominidae; genus Gorilla; species Gorilla gorilla. Next base: position 18,697,083 of record NC_073233.2, read on the forward strand.
TCACCAACAAAGGAGTCCGTGTTCACATTTGAGGAATATTTTGTGCTGATCTTGCCAGTCCTCCCCTGCCCTGGAGACTCGCAGGATTCATTAGCATGTCAAGTCTCTGAGGCATCCTCATAGGGAAGTTTAATCAACTTTGTGAAAGTCAGCTGTCCCATACTTATGTGAACGTTTTGTTTTTGTTTTGGTTTGCTTTTTTTAATATTGCATTCTACATACATAGTTTTGGTAGACTAGTGTTTAATTCAGAGATATTGGATTAAAGACTTAGAATTTTAAAAGGAAAACCATATAATTAAATATTAAATGGAATTAAGTATTGATTAGATATGGGGTGATAACCTTCTAAGCATAAATCCTCTAATAGGAAGAACACCACACAGGGAAAACATGACACAAATCTGATTATATACATTTTTAAAACTTAATGTAAAGTAATAAAATATTAAATAGACCATTAGACTAGGGAAAAATATGAAAAGAAGTTCATTGCATGGTATTTTCAAAGTTCATTTAAAACAGATGTTCCTGGGCACCTCTCATAGTGTAGATGATCAGTTAATATTTGTTGATTAAAGAGTCAATGATAAATAGGCAAAGGCTATGAATAGGCAATTTACACTTAAGCAAATTTTAAAAGTAAACACTAAAAAGAAAAAGCAAGCATTTACAAAAGTATTCCTACTTGGTTTTTAAAGAAAGTAAATTAATTATGGTGCACATGGGCCAGGTGCGGTAGCTCACACCTGTAATCCCAGCACTTTGGGAGGCTGAGGCGGGCAGATCACTTGAGGTCAGGAGTTCATGACCAGCCTGACCAACATGACAAAACCCTGTCTCTACTAAAAAAAAATTAGCTGGGCATGGTGGCACACGCCTTTAATTCCAACTACTTGGGAGGCTGAGGCACGAGAATCACTTGAACCCAGGAGGCAGAGGTTGCAGTGAGCTGAGATCATGCCACTGCACTCCAGCTTGGATTACAGAGTGAGACTCTGTCTCAAAAAGAAAATAATAAAAATTATAGTGCATCTACTGAATTAGTAAAGAAAAAAGTAAAACTGTAAGAAAAAAATATGAACTTCATCCCAAGTATTGAGTAAAAAGTAAACTGGGAGAATCTTTTCCTGGGAAGCATTATGGCAACCCTGATTAAGATCCAGAAAAGGGCTCTGACCTCTTGGCCTAATAATTCTACTGCAGGGAATTTATCCTGAGGAAATAATCCAGCAGAAGAAATAAATCTCTGTGCAACTTGAATGTGTAAGTCAGTCAGGCAGAGTGGGTGGGCTGTTCCCCTTTATTTCTGTAAATGCATTCATTTTTACAACTTAAGAAAAAAAAGGCTTAAGTAAGTAAAAGAAGTTACCGCATCTTTTACTGCCCCCCAGCCAGCTGTTATATAGGGAACATTTTCTCTGTGCCAGGTACTGGGCCAAGAATTTTATGTGCAGAACTTCATTAGCTCTTCACCTCCTTGTGGTAACCTTGCGGTCAGTACTGATGTTAAAGAAGCTCCTGATACTAGGGAGGCAGAAGCAAGTCTAGAGCCACATTTTCCACTGTGAAGGGACTGAGTCCCACAGCCCAGGCCAGGAGTCAGGTGCCTGCTCTAAGAGGAACCTCGGTGCATGCTGAGGGCCTGGGCTCCACCAAAGACCAGGCTTTGCTCCCAGCAATTGGTACTGACTCAGTGGCACTAGACAGGTCCCTTTTGTGAACTGGGGCTAAGGATGCCTCTAGTGTAGGGTTTTCCAAGGTGTTTGACTCTCAGGACAGCAAGATCTCTTTGCCATGTTCTAGATGGCACTTTCCTGATTTTGCACAGCATAGAGCGCCCAGAGGAAAACTTGTCGGGCATTCTCGATTAACTGGGGCTCAGAACACCTGACAGGACACTTTCAGGTTGGGAACTAGACAGCGGTCTTGATTCACACTGGTGGCACCATCTGTTTTCCTCCAGGTTTCTGATTCCCCAGCCTTCTTAAAGGCAACAGCCACCTCCCTTCGGACACCCAGGCCTCAGCTCTGGAGCTCCCCTTCCCTCCCAACACCTGCCGGTGGACTTTGGTTTTGCCTTAGTGAGTGCCTGAGTCTCAGCAAGGAGGGGTCATAGGCTCTCGCTTTGTGCCCAGCTGCCCGCTTGCTCCACACCTGATGTCTATTGGGCATGTCCAGCCCAAATGTCCACTCCAACTGCTGATTTTCCCCCAAAACAGGCTCCGCCCTTAGCCTTCCCCATTTCTGGAGACTGCAATTCCCCTTTTCTTGTTGCTCGGCCCAAAAGCCCTGGAGTCATTCTTGACTCTTCTTTGTCTTGACCTCACACGAAATCCATTAGCAAATTTGAGGAATATCCAGAACCTGTCCATTCCTCACCACCGTCACGCTAACCAACCTCCGCCACTGTCATCCAAGTTATTGCAGCCACCCCTCTGAGGCCTCCTGCTTCTCCCTTCACCCCTCAACCTCCTCAACAAGACAGCTGGATTGTCCTTTTATTTATTTGTTTGTTTGTTTTGAGACAGTGTCTTACTCTGTCACCTAGGCTGGAGTGATCTCGGCTCACTGCAAACTTCACCTCCTGAATTCGAGTGATTCTTATGCCTCAGCCACCCGAGTAGCTGAGACTACAGGCACCTGCCACCACAACCAGCTAACTTTTGTATTTTTAGTAGAGACAGGGTTTTGCCAGGCTGTTTTCGAACTGCTGACCTCAAGTGATCCTCCCGCCTCAGCTTCCCAAAGTGCTGGGATTACAGGTGTGAGCCACTGTGCCTGGCCTGGATGATCCTTTTAGAATTTATGTCTCACCGCTGCTCAAAACTCCAGCAGCTCTCCAGCTCACTGCATGCAAACGCCAAAAGCATGATGGATTCAAAGGGCTCTATGGGGTCTGGCCCCTACTCTGACCTCCTCTTCTACTTTCCCTTACACACTCTGACCCAGCCACGTTCTCTCTTAGAGCCTTTGTGCTGTCTGTTTCCTCTGCCAAGAATGCCCTTCCCTGGCATTTACATGGCTGAGCCTATCCTTTATTCAGATTTGTCCATGTGTCCCCCAATCCCCACAGTGAGATCTACTTTTAGTCCCGAGACCTGCCCTCCCCAGCAGTCCTGCTCCCCCTTACCCTACTAGACAGTTTTTCCACTGCACACATTTATTGCCTTCAACATATTGTGTAATTCACTCCTTTATTATATGTCTTGCTTATTTATGTTTTCCAACCTTGCTGGAATGCAAACTCCATGAGGGCAGGGGTCTTGGTTGCCTTTGAATGCTTGTATAACCCCGACAGAATAGAACTTAGCACAGAGTGGGCCCTCAAAAAATATTTTTAGGATATATGCCCTCTGGCCTGGACCTCAGACTGCAGAACATGCAGCCATCTCGGGCTGGGGAAGGTCTGGCTGGCATCCAGCATGGTTCAGGAGGGAGATCTGGAGGAAGAGAAGTCTGACATTGTGTGTCCTGGCTGCCACTGCAGACCCCCTGATTATGAGAATGGAGTTTTGATTTTACTTCTATTTTGCCTTCTGAGGGGCATCATTGTCATGTACAACTCTTGGGAGAGCTGGGTCTGCACAGCAGCAGGTGGGCCTTGGATGCCTCCTCTCAGGGACAAGCTGAGGTTGGCAGCAGAGAGCAGTTCCAGCAGCATCCCTTTTGGGGCATCAAGGCCCAGGCCACTGGCCTCACACACATCCTCTGTCCCCTCTTCACTGTGCCTTGCTCTGGGGTCCTGACACAGGAATCCAGGTGGCAGATGTGAGACAAGGGACAGGGTGGGGAACACTCCACCCACCATAACCTGGGCTGGAGGGTGCGGCCCCCATGCCAAGGCATATGGGTGGCTCAGCATGGCTTTGATCCCCTGAGCCCAGTTATCCTGCAAGTGCCTATAACTGAGACTAAGAGAGGCTGCCTGCCCGGCAGCAGAGGGGCTGAGGAAGTAGGGGACCCACCCTCAGATAAAGAGGCCAACTCGGCCGGGCGCGGTCGCTCACGCATGTAATCCAAGCACTTTGGGAGGCCAAGGTGGGCGGATCATGAGGTTAGGAGATCGAGACCATCCTGGCTAACATGGTGAAACACTGTCTCTACTAAAAATACAAAAAAAAAAAAAAAAAAAATTAGCAGGGCATAGTGGCAGGCGCCTGTAGTCCCAGCTACTCGGGAGGCTGAGGCAAGAGAATGGTGTGAACCCGGGAGGCGGAGCTTGCAGTGAGCCAAGATTGTGCCACTGCACTCCAGCCTCGGCGACGAGCGAGACTCCGTCTCAAAGAAAAAAAAAAAAAATAAGAGGCCAACTCTTCCATTTGTAGGAGCCTAGAAGTGCCAGAAGATCAGATTTTCTCTTTTCCCAGCCCCAACCCACACCAGGCCCTGGCTGTGACTTCCTTGGGGACATGTGGCAGCTGGACGGGGATTGTTTGCTCAGTGCTGGGGTCTTGCTGCTGCTCTGGCCAGGTTCTGAACAGGAGGGAAGGACGGTGGGCCCCAGGCTACTTCCCTTCCTGCTTTACAGGGTTGCTGCTGGGCTGCCTTCCGAGAAACTTAGAGTTCTTCCTGCCCTCCTCATTCAGAGGAATGCGGGTATAGGTCCTGGCTGTGCCCAAAGCTGAAGGCTCACAGCTGGCCAGACACAGTGCCTGTAGTGTCAGAAGAAGAGGGAAGAAAAGAAGCAGGTTCCAAGAAGAAGGCTCCAGACATGCTGCTGTTAGCAAAGAAATTCAGCTTCCCTGGTACTCTGGAGCCTGCAGAGCTGTTGGGAAGATACAGCGTGTGCCCCCACCCCTCACCTGAATGGAGGAGTCCTGGTGTCCAGAGGGAGCCATGTGCTGAGGGCTGGTGCCAGATCGCCAGCCATCTGTGGCAGCATTTCCCTGTGTCTGGCCCAGTGTCCAGGATGAGGGCTTCGTGGGAGGAGCAGCTCAGCTCTGCTGAGGGCCGTGGGGAAGGGGCTGAGGCTTGGCACTGCCTGTCAAAGCTTGCATCTTCCTCAGGTTTACATTTTAATTTATTGGTCCCTGCACAAAGGCTACTGCTAGGGCCAGCTAGGGCCCCTTGAATGACGCCATCCACCCTGGCTTGTGGGCAGTGGAGGGTGTGTCCGTGTGTATCTGCACACCTACACACACGGGCCAGGTCCACTCCTGGAAGGAGTACAGCAAGGCAGGACAGCCATGCCCCAGGGCAGAGGAGCCAGAGGCCCAAGATTGCCCATCAATTGGTTCACCCCCTGGAGATCCGTGGACTCCTGTTCCCATGACTGCACCCTGAGGGGTCACTCTCAGAAGCCCCCATGAGGGCAGCCAGCCCATCTTGGCACCTGTACCTTTTCCCTAAAGGGCCACACACTGAAAAGGACTTTGGCTCTGGCATCGACTAGTCTCCTTCCCAGAGCAATTGTGACATACCCTGGCAGTGGGTAGAAGGACTGCCTGCCACAAGCATCTTCCTAGGGCCCTCCCTCATCCTGCTGGGGACTTGTAGTGTCCCCTCTTATAAGAGGGCAGGGAGGCCACTCTGCTCAGAATCCCAGATATCTGCCTGTGTGTGCTCAGATGCCTTCCCCGCCCTTCTCTGGCTGGCTCTGTATTGAAAAGGCGTATCCCTTGCAAACTACATTTTCCAGCTCCCTTGAAACTGGCTTACTGTTAGTTTTGACTGCTGGACGCGCTGGTGCGGGGCTGGAGGGCAGGATCCAAGGGGAAGCCAGGGTGTCCCTCCCAGCTCCCTGCCTTGCAGCAGTGGCAGTGTTGTGGCCTCTGGGCTCTGGTGGCACCAGGTCTTCTCCTTGTCCCTCTGCTGTTGAGGGACAGTGGCCTGCTGCTGCTCCTCTCTGGGTTGCTTCATCCCTGTTTGGCTTTTAGCTCTTCCAGCACCATTGCAGTTCATTTCCTGTCTGGATGCTTCTGTTGAACTCCCTGGCTTGGCCCTGTCTTCCTGACTGGATCCTGATCCTCTTAGTTTTGCCGCTTTCTTTCTCAGCTTTTCTCTGCAGAGAGAACAGTGGACAGTGGCCAGAGATGGCTCTGGCCATTAGGAGCTGTGTGACATTGGTCAAGTGTGATAACTCCTCCAAGCTTTGGTTTCCTTTCCTGCAAAGTGGGGTTAATAGCAGCACACAGGAGGCCTGTTGCGTTGTCATCTCCCTGGGTTCTGGGGGTGAGTGGAAGAGTCTCAGACTTGAGTAGAAAGCAGCAGCAATTTCACCCGCAGAACCAGGGAGTGCCGCGCCTCTCCATAACTCTGCGGCAGGGGCCTCGCCAGGAAAGGGCCTCGGGACCTGGCTGTTGGGAGCCGTGTGTGAGGACAGACGTTTCCCCAGACCCTGCCTGGCTCTGCCTTTCCCAGGCTCACAGGTAGGCCTTGGACCCGGCACTTAGGATTTTTGGAGTCCTATCTTTTGTCAGGGAGCAGGTATCTGGCCAGAGCTGAGATGAGGCTGAGGTGCTCAGTTCTGGGCAAAGCTGCTTCGTGCCACAGGCTGGCAGCAGCTGCTCTGCAGGGTGCTGGATCCTTCTCACCCATGACTCCTAGGTACCTCCTCTCCTGTCATCCTCCAGCCCCCATTAGAGTCCTTCATTCTCCAAATGAGCAAAGATGGCTTCAGGCAAAGTCTTAAAGAGCAGCCAGCCTCAGGGAGGCAGCAAGAGGGCTGGTGGTATGGGCATGCAGCACAGGTGAGCACACCTGGCTCTTCACCTGGGGCTGGCCACAGGTGCAGAGGCTCTGTGCCCAGCAGCCGGAGGCCCAGCTGCGGTGATACCCAGCACTGTGCACTCACTGGCTGGCCTGGTGGGTGTTCTCTCTGGACTCCAATCTTTTCCACTCATCCAGTGAGGATGCTAATACCATTCTCTTAGGGCTGTTGGGATGCTAGGGTGGATGAAGGCATATCGGCACTCGATGAGTCAGTGTTGCTTTTGTTACTGTCATTAGCATTATTTCCAGTATTTGTACTAGTGCCACTAGTATTACTTCTGTTATATGCACACAGACGGAGCTGTCTGGGAATGAAAAGAGATATCTGGAAGTAGCCACTTGACTGGAGGAATTTCCTCGTGGAGGTGGCACTGAACCCCATAAAACCCAGCAGTAGCCATGGCCTGAGTGTTAGACTGCAGAAGTCGGGGAGGAGACTGGCCTCCTTTGAGGCTTTTTGCCTGGGCACATTGGCAAAAGGGGGCCCAGAGGAAGTACCAGCTTCTTTTTTACAGAGTCTCTACCTCAACACTGCTGCCCCTGCCCTGATGTCTGGGTTCACTGTGAGAGACGCTGGCCCTGGCTCTGTGCTCCGAGAGGCCATCTGTCAGCCGTGCCCTCCACCCTCCTGGAGCCCAGGGAGCCAGGCTGAGCCCTGGCCTGTTCCATCCCTCCATGGAAGGAGGAAAGAGAAAAGCAGGACACTGGGTGTTCCTTACAGGTTTGGTCTGGGCTCTGAGGTGTGGGGGCTGTGGGTCTGGTACCTCTGTAGACTGGCATAGCTGAGCTTGCCTTGGCCACCCGCAGCCGCCTCATCCCACTAAGCCACCCTGGACTCCACCACTCTCTCCCCTCATCCCCAAGCCCAGTCATAGCAGTGCCTTTAACCCAAAGCTGCTATTGCATGGAAGTCAGATCTCCCTCCCCTTCTGCCTCTTCCATGCCTCACTCTTACATGCTTTGTCTTATCATGTAGATATTTGTGAACATGCCTTATCTCCCTTGTGAGACAGAAAGAGATCCTTGAAGGCAGGGATTGTGGTGGCAGGTTCATCCCCAAACCCCTAGCACAGGCCTGGATCTGAGGAGGACACAGTTAGCATCTATTGGAAATACAAGCATTTGGGCACACAGCTCATAGGCACAAAAGAAGCAAGGCATGGAGCTGGGTCTTTGCCACAGTCATTCTATGTAACAAGCCTCCCCAGTCTCAGTGGCATATGGCACCTATTTTCTTGCTCAGGAGTCTGTGGGTTGACTGAGTAGCTCTGCTTCAGGCTGTAGGTCTAAGGGCGAGGGAGGCCCCAAGGGATTGACTGGGTTGGCTCCAGGCTATAGCTTGGCTCCAGGTCTGTTCCATGTGCCCTCAATCAGGGACCCTGACTGAAGGAGTAGTGGCCACCTGCGACAAGTTCTTTTCATGGTAACCTAGCGGGAACATGAGTGACAGCCAACTGGCAGGCCCACTTAAAGCCTCTGCTCATGTCCCATCCACGAGTTACCACAGGTCAAAGCAAGCCTTGCCGCCAAGCCTCACATCCATGGGGCAGGGCTATACACCCCACCAACTCCAGAAGGAAGGACTGCAAAGTCACAGTGTAAAGCGCAACTCTAGTATAGGGAGGGAGTAAAGAACTGGGGGCACTTTCCAGCCAAAACCCCCAGCACAAAGGTCATGCGCAACAGTGTCCATTCATGGTTCTGTTGTGCTCACAGACACACAGACTGAGCCCCGTCCCCTGACAGAATACATGACCTTGTGCTGGTGTCTTAACCTCTCTGTGCTTGAGTTTTCTCAGCAGGAAAATGGGGGTAATAACAATGCTTTTCTGAGAGGATCGGGTGAGATTTAATAGACTTGATACATGTCAAATGCTCAAACAATTACTGGTATATATTGAGCACCCAGTAAAAGTGAGCTGCTACTGCTTTTATTATGACTAATGCTGCCACCACCACCACCATCGCCATGTCATTATTATTATGTAGTGAAGCATCTGATTACATTCCTCAAATGCCTTCCATCCCCAGTTACACTAACTTAGAAGTGTAGACACGTGCACACAGTAAGCATCCACACGCACCAGGGGCTACAAACTAGCAACCCACTTGCTCAGTCTGCTGCAGACGTGTTTTTTTTTTTTTTTTGATGTGTCTGATATTTTAAGATGAGGTATTTCACATAAAAATCAAAATTTCTTCAGTCATCTTCACAGGTGATAAATACAGTTTGGGAAGAGATTGTATCTCCCAGAGAGAACACATGGGTAAAAAGATGAGAGGGCTCAGGTGGATGCATGGAGAACCCAGGTGTTTAAGGGTTGGCTGGAATACTGGATAGCTGAGACGGCCAGCCACAGGGGCAGGGAGAGAAGGTGTCCCCGGGAGCAGGGATAGGGCAGGCTCAAGGACCGCAGGAGGACTCCCAAAGTCCTGTGAATTGGACTTAGCAACAAGGAGGTCACTGTGGACTGTGCTGGGGGTAGTTTGGGAGTGGTGGAAGCACAGGCAGGATTATAGGAATAGGGGGTTCATAAAGAAGAGGAGAGAGAGAAGAGTGTAACCAACCCTTCCAGGAAGCTTGGCTAAGAAGGAAGAAGAAAGAGTAGGCTGGGGGCTGGGGGCGAGGACTGGGATTAAAACAAGTTTTCTTAAGACAGGAGACTTTCAGCATATTTAAATACAGACAGGAAAGATCCAGTAGACAAATGAGAACACAAGAATGACACTGTGGAGAGGGAGGAGGGAAGTGAGAGGGAGCCAAGTTCAGGTGAAGGCTCCATCTTGAAGAGGAAAAATGACACCTGTTCTCTGGACACTGTCCCTGGAGATGAGGTCACCTAGCTAGTTAGTGGCCAAGACAGAGCTGGGCGCATTCACTCATGAACTCATTCAGCAGACACTCACTGAACGCCTACCGTTCACCAGGTACCACCCTAGCAACAAATGAAACAGACAAAAATCACTGCTTACATTCTAGTCATAGAAGAAAGAGACAATAAACAAAATGAAAAAAGGAAATTGTATAGTTTATTGGAGGGTGAGACACACTATGAATGAAAATCAAGGGGAGTGGAGAGCACTGAGGCATGGGCTGCAATATTAAATAGGATGGTCAGGGCAGGTGACGTTCCACCAGGGACTTGAAGACAGCCAGTGAGTGAGTGAGGCCTGCATAGAAACGTCTGGGGATAACACCTTCCAAGCAGAAGCAAGAGCAGTGCAAGGGGTCTGAGAAGGACATGTGCCCAGAGTGCTGGAGGAGCATCACAGAGGTGCCATGGTGAGGGCAGGGCAAGCCTGGGGCCAGTGCTAGGAGACAAGGTCACGGGACGCACTGGGGACTACGTTATCTTGGACTTTGCAGGCCTCGGTAGGGCCTTCAGCTTTCACTCTGAGTAAATGAGGGGCCATTGGGGGATTTTAAGCAGAGGAGTCGCGTGATCTCGCTCAGGTTTTAACTGAGTCACCCTGGCTGCTGTGTTGAGAATAGACTGTGGAGGTGGGGCACAGCAAGAGGGCAGGGACGGAGGCCAGGCAGAGGCAGTTTCTATGATCCAAGCAAAAGACAATGGTGGCCGGACCAGGGGTGGGAAGCAGAGAGGCGGTGAGAGGGGTCTGGATTCCTGACGTGTTTTGAAGGCAGACCCACCAGGATTTGCCGATGGCTTGAATGAAGAATGAAAGGACAAGAGCAGTCAAAGATGCTGGCGAGGTGTTGGCTGGAGCAACAGGAAACTGAAGTTGCCATTTACTGAGAGGGGGAAGGCTATGGGCAAGACATGTTGGGTGGGTGGAGAAGATGAAGAACTCTGTTCGGACTTGTTGAGTCTGATGTGTCTGTTAGACACTCAGATGGAGATGCAAGTGAGCAGTGGTCTATATAAGTCTAGAATCAGGAATGTCCAGGCTGGAGATAGAAATCTGGGGGTCATTGTTGCCTGGGGTTATTTAAAGCCATGAGACCAGATAAGGGCATCAAGAGCATGAGTGTAGACAGAGAAGAAAAGAGGTTCAGAGACTGAGTCCCGGGATCTTTCAGTGTTACAAGGTCAGGGGGAGAAGCTGGAGCCAGCAGAGGAAATGAAGGAGACAGCCAGTGAAGTAGGGGCTGGGGATTGGGCTGGCCTTGCCACCCTAGAAGCCGAGAGAGCTGTTTCTAGGACGGAGTGACCAGCTGGGTCAAAGGCTGCTGGTGTGTAGAATAGTCGAATAAGATGAGAACTGAGATGTTACCACTGGATTTAGCAATATGTTGGATGTTGCCGTCTTGACAGCAGCAGTTCAGAGGCTGGTTAGCCTGGAATGGCCCCTCTGAATGTTTCAGAACCTTCCCTGTGGACTAAATGGGATGATCTGTGCATTCACGCCCTACATGTGGGAAATATGCCGTAAATGCCTGGGCATCTGGCGGGCTCGGGGGTGAGGGTTCCAGAGGTGGCACAGAGGACAAGAAGGTCAGCTTTGGAGTATCTGAGTAGACCCCAGGCCTAGAGGGGCCCTGAGCCCCTGGAACGGTCCTGCTAGGCCATTCATTTGCACCATCTCTCTAGACCCTGCTCTCCTCTCAGCAGATGAGCCCACCTCCCCCAAGAGGCCGAAGAGCATCTCTGAGCCACAGCACAGTGATGCGGAAGGGGACGCCGCCTCTCCCCTGCCCTCCGAGTGGACCTCAGTGAGGATCAGCCCTGGGGAGGAAGCAGCTGGACAGGATGTGCTGGCTGTGCGTGTCCTGGTCACCAGCGAGGACAGCAGGTATGCTCAGGCTGCTGCCAGATGGGGACAGAAGCGGGGTTGGAGGAAGGGAATCGCATTTGGGATTGGGTCTTCTCTCTACTTGCTTGCAGTGTGGCCTCTCTGTGCCTCCATTTCCTCATCTGTAAAATGGCGACAATCATAGTACCCATCTCAGAGGGAGTGGTAAGATTCACAGAATTCATATGTGTTAAGTGTTTAGAACAGTGCCCACACATCATAAGCACTGTAAGTGTTAGCAATTGTTATTTTCTCGGAAGAGAAAGGGCCTGGCCCCATGCTCTTCTCAGGAGGCAGTGTCATGCTGACTGTAGTGAGGGGTGCAGAATGGGTGTCACCTGTCCTGAGGGCCGCCCACTGCGAGATGGTGATGCACGGGGCTGGGCAGGCTAGGATTCAGAGTGGGGAACGTGAGGAGTGAAGCCCTGGTGCCTTAGGTGACTGTTTCTCAGAGCACTATCCTCATCACCTGCATCAGAAGCACCTGGAGTGGTTATTAGACATGCAGACTCCAGGACTCGCCCAGATGCACTGAATTCACTCAAGAAGTAAGTCAACAGCAGGTATTGATTGCTTATTATTTACTAGACTCTGAGGAAATAGCAGCGGCCAACACAAGACAAGGTCCTTGCTTTCCCATGGTTTCCATCATATTGGGAGCCATCTAGGAAGCAAGTTAAGTAGCTAAACAAGAAAAGCATCACCTATGCGCCAGGTCGATAAATAAAATAGACACATATGCTAGAGAGTGGCTGGTCAGCTGCCTTAGATTGGGTGGCCAGGAAAAGGCCTCTGTAGCAATTATTGATGCCCACAATAATGCTGAGTGACAAACCAGCCCCAAAGCGAGTGACTTAAACCAACCACCATTCATTACACCACGATTGTGTAAAAAAGTAGACCGGAGTAAGCCAACCCTGACCAAGTAAGCCAGGTGCAGCTGGGCAGTTGTGGTCTTGGTGGGCTCGCCTGTGTGTTTGGGCCAGTAGGGTTCTGCTCTGGAGCCTGAGTGTCAGCTGGAGTGACAGAGGGCTATTGGGCCGTGGGTCTTTCATCCTCCAACTGGCAGCCCAGGCTTGTTAAGAGAAAGAGGGGAGGCATCCAAGATCTCCTGAGCCCCAGGCTTGACAATGCACAGTGCTATTCCAGTGCCATCTGATTGGCTACAGCATGTCACAAGGCCTAAACAGATTCAACAAGTGGGGAATAGGCTGCTCTCTTTAGGGGAAGAGCAGCAAAGCCCCCATTGCAAAGGGGCATGGATCTAAGGGGAATGATTGCAACCATCTTTGCAGACAAATTCCCACAGCCTCCCGGAGGAGGTGACATTTAAGCTGAGAATTGGTTGGCAAGAAAGGACAGCAAAGGGAGAAGGGGAATGCAGGAAGTGACAACAGCTAGTGACAGGCCCCTGGGTGAGACTGAGTGTGTCTGGGCTAAGAGAAGGTCGGTGCGGCAGGTACACCCTGAGTGGGAAAAGAATAAGAAATTACACCAGGAAGGAAGGCAGGAGCAAGGCTTATAAGACAAGGTAAGGAGTTTAAATTGTGTTCTAGGTATCCAGTCATGCATCGCTTAATAGCCGAGATATGTTCTAAGAAATGTGTTATCAGGTGATTCTGTCATTGTGTGAACATGATAGAGGGCATTTATGCGAACCTAGATGGGCAAGCTCACTCCACTCCTGGGCTATATGGTGTAACCTATTGCTCCCAGGCTACAGACCTGCACACTGTGTTACTCTACTGAATACTGTCAGCAATACTGTTACCATTGTAACACAATGGTAAGTATTTGTGAATCTAAATATATATAAACATAGAAAAGGTACAGTAAAAATACAGTATAAAATATAAAAAATGGTTCACCTATATAGGGCACTTACTATAAATGGAGCTCACAGGACTGGAAGTTGCTCTGGGTGAGTGAGTGGGTGAGTGCTGTGTGAGTGTGAAGGCCTAGGACATCGCTGTACACTACTGTAGACTTTATCACACTGTGCACTTAGGCTACCCTACATTTATTTGAAAAATATTTTTCTTTCTTCAATAATAAATTGGCTTACTGTAACTTTGTTACTTTCTAAACTTCTTTGTTGTAGTAACACAGCTTAAAACACACACACACATTGAATAGCTGGAAAAATATTTTCTTTCTTTATACCCTTATTCTATAAGCTTTTTTATTCTTTACTTCTTAACTGACTGGCAGCACTGTAGGTTTTAAACCAGCATCACCGCAAACATGTGAGTGACACCTTTCCCTACGATGTTAACAAGGGCTGCGGCGTAAATAGGTGATAGGAATTTTCCCGCTCCATTATAATTTTATGGGACCACCATCAAATATGGGTTATATTGCTGACTAAAACATCATTATGAAAGACATGACTGTAATTCAAAGAATTTTTAAGTAGAAGAGTAACGTCTCATTTACAGTTTTCACAGATCAGCAGGCCTCACTTTGGGGAATGGATGAAGCAGGGGTGTGTGAGGATAAAGGCAGGAAGAGCAGGTGGAAGCCTGCAGCTCGGGGTCAGGATGGGAGAAGTGGAGATGGATTTGCTAGTGGACTGAATGAGAGGGAAAGAGAATTTCAGAGTGACTCTCAGAATTTTTCTAGAGTGACTGAATGGCTGGTATGGTCATTTCTGAAGTTATCTTGAGGTGGGGAAGATTTCAGAGAAGGTGCACGTTAGTGGAGAAAGTCAAGAGTTCTCTTTTGGGCACGTTGGGTTTGAGATGCCAGTGTCTTTGTGGATGTCAGGTAAGTGGTTGAATATGTAAGTGTTCTGGGAGGCAGGGCTGGAGATGGTGATTTTAGAGGCTATTAAAGCCCAGGGCTCTGATGGGTTGTTTCCACAGTAAGAATATCTTCCTGTAGACAAAGAAGAGCTGGGCTCAGAAGAGAGCTCTGGGGCATTTGAACATTCAGTAGGCAAGTGGAGAAGGAGCTAGCAAAACCCACTGGGGAGCAAAGGAACCAGGAGATGGCACGTGGTGGAAGCCAAGAGAAGAAAATGTCTCAAGAGGGAGGGTTTGGTTCTCTGCATCAGAGGCTACTGGAGAGCCCAGTCAGATATGTATAGAGAAATGACCTTTGGACTTTCCAACGGGAGGCTCATTGTTAACTTGGACAAAGTGGCCTCAGTGGAGTGAACGAGTAGATGTGGGGAGAACATGAGGGGAAAGCAGGGACTGCAGTTGTAGACAACTGGCTCGTCAAGTCTTGATCATGCAGACTCTGGAATGGGGTTTGGGAACACAGGCTTGAGCATCCCACAGGTGATTCATTCTGATGCCCAGAGAAGGGAAATGACCTGCCCTGGATCACACAGCCTTCAGAGTCTTCTAAGCCTCCACATAGGCAGGCCTGTTTCCCTAATAACAGGCAGAAACCCAACTCAAACTAGCTTCGGTAACAAAGGCAAATGCATCAGCTCGTCTGACTGGGAAGTCCAAGGGTGGTCCTCCTTCAGGCATGGCTGGAGTCAGAGTCTCAAACAGCCACTCTCCCTTCCTGCCTCTCTCTCTGCTGCTTTTACAGCCATTGGCAGAGAGGCTGTCTCCACACATGGAACTCGGCTACTGAGGGTCTCAGACTGTATCCATAAATTCATGTCCTCAGGTCAGGATGCCAAGGCAGGCCTCCAGCTGCTACTCCCACATCACATACTTCCCTCTGGGAACAATCGGTGAACAGGACTGGGGCACCATGACCAGCCAGGCTTGGGCACTCTGATGGATAGGGGGTCTGCCATAGACACAGGTGGACAAGTGGCAGTGACCTGGAAGGAACCCTCCTGGATTTCCATGTACAGAGAGTGTGTGGATATATATAGTTTCACTAACACGTCACTATTTGACCAGTTTTATACTTTCCCATCCTGGAACTGCGTGTGCTTGGGCTGCCCCTCTGTCTAGGACACCCTGCCTCCACTTCTTTGCCACTTGAATTCCAGTTATTTAAGGCCCATGTTAAATACTACCCACCCCTCACCCCCACCCAGGTAGAATTTTCCATTCCCTCATCCATTCCATGGGGAAGAGAGCAGTATTTAAATGCCTGAAGTTTCAGGACCAAGTCCCTAATGATGAGCTTATCTGACCAGAGAGACCTTAGGAGTCATGCTCCGGGGCAGGTGCAGGTGAGCAGAGCAGGCTTTATTCAAACAGCTCCTCATGCATTGCTGGGCCCCTTCTGCTCTGAGCCAAGCCTGTATTGTTCTGCTCTGGCTGCCATAACAAAGCGCCACAGACTGGGTGGCTGAAACAACAGAAACATATTTTCTCACTGATTTGGAGGCTGGAAGTCTGAGATCAAGGTGTGGGCAGGGTTGGTTCCTACTGGGGGATTGGAGGGAAGGATCTGTTCCAGGCCTCCCTCTTTAGCTTGTAGATGGCATCTTCCTGTTTGCATAGTGTTTTCCTTCTGCGCATGTGTGTGTCCACATTTCCTCTTCTTAGAAAGATATCAGGTGCATGGGACAAGGGCCCAGCCTAATAACCTCATTTTACCTTAATGACCTCCTTAAAGGCCTTATCTCTAGATGCAGTCATATCTGAAGGTACTTGGGGTTAGGACTTCAGCATATGAGTTTTCAGGAATACAATTCAACCCATAACAAAGTCCGAAGCTGGGCTCTGGGCACACAGGACTAAGCCCAGGCCCCCCAGGTGCGCTGGAGCAGTGCTGGGCAGGACGCAGTGTGGGTGTGTTGGGGCGTGGGTTCCAGGCCCCCTGACTCACCCACCCACTCCTTCCTCCTTCCAGCTCTGACACAGAGTCTGACTATGGTGGCAGCGAGGCCTCCCACACAGAGCCCTGTGAAGAGAAACCCCGGCGGCCAGGATCCCCGCATCTACCGCACACGTCCCTAGGGGAGGCCCTGAGCAGGGCGGTCTCTCCACAGTTCCCTGAGGAGCCCAGAGCTGTGCACGGTAAGCAGAGAGCCCACCAGGCTTGATTCTGGGAAGTGGGGAGGGAACAGAGACCCCCACAGCTGAATTTCCCTCTTGGAGGACCAGGTGACAGGAAGCCTCGCCCTCAGGCTCCAAGGCGGTGGGGCTAGGACCTTTGGGGAGTGGGACGCAAGTGGCAGTGAAGGGACTTGAACCAGGCCTGGCTTCCCTCTCCATGAGAAGCTTTGGAATCCCAGTGGGGAAGACATCACGGGGCCTGGCTGGCTGTGGTTGGTCACAGGCCGGCAGGGATCAGGGGCCCACAGGTCTCTCTTGCCTGGAGTGATCGCTCTCCTGCCTCCTGTGTGGGCACCTCCTTAGGGGCCCCTCCAGCATCCCATAGCTCCTGAGGGAAGGGAGCTGGGTCCGGCTGCTGTTGGACAACATGCAGCCCTGGATGGCATCATCTCCCTGGGACCACCTGCACAGCACCAGGGCCATTACCAGTGTTTGGGGCTTGTGGGATGCACCCAAACTTCTACACAATAATTAATACACTTTTACTGCATACCTGTAATGGGCCAGGACTTTTCCCATACATGTGGTCATCCCAGGATGACCCTGTAGGGTAACTAGTGCAAGGCCTGTTTCACAGGTGAGCAAACAGGCTGAGTGGTCTCCCGAAGTCTCAGCCAGTGCTGGTGCCACCCTCCAGCCACCACTGCCCAAGCTCTGGCTTACTAAGAAGTAGCTGTCTTTAGCAGCCCAGCTTGTGTTTAATACAAAGTTGACCTGGAATTGAGTGTTTTGATTCAGTCAACAACTTGGGACCAAATCGTCTGATTTATGGGTAACTTCTGGACAAGCCTGGGAAGAAACAGGCTAACCTGACGGAAACTTGCTGCCCAATGGCCCCACAGCCTTAGTTGCCCTGGGAGAGCTGAAGCTCAACCTGTCCTGCATCGCCACCTGGTGGTCATGAGCAGAATTGCCACCTGGTCCGTGAAACGTTTTCAGGAGTGATGGTTTCCCAGAAAGACGAGGGCTGGGGCAGAAAGAACTCATATAGATATTTTTAAATCCTGGAATTGTTGAATTTACTCTAGAAATGTTGAATTTTACCCTCATTTTTTTAAAAAGTGACACTTTTAAAAAAGGACAGATTATCATCCAAACACATTTGTTAAGTACCATTTGTGGGGCTGTGCAGAAAGGCTCAGCACTGGCACTGAACTGAGTACTCTCCTGTGCCCAGCTGGGTCCAGCCCCACCTCTGGTTACTGCGTGGCCTTGGTGTACCCTTCCATCCCCCTGGGCTCCAGCTCCCCATTTCCAGATATGAAGTTGGCCTGCCTTTCATCCCTTCCCTCCATTTCCCCTCCAATTGCCAGACGGTTTTAGGCAACTTACAAGAAAAACATAAAACAAAATTGTACATCTATAAATATGAAAGATCAAGCCTCAAAATCAGGTCTAACAAAACCAGTTTAGGAGGGATAGACCCCAGAGAGGCAGACCATCATCCTAAACAGTTGCTCTAATTGAATCATAAGTTTGATTCTGAGTTTTCTAGCTTCCAGCATTTAAAAGGAAACACAGAACATCGTTATTCTCATTGTTTATGAGGAAAACATATATTGGTTTGCAGCAGGTCTCTGAGTAGGCACAACTTCTCCTAATGCTTAACTCTGTAGTTTCTGGCTCATACCAAATAGATGATATTGAGAAATGTGTTCGATCATGTCTTAACAGTTCCTCAGAAAATGCAGCTTTAGTATTCTCGAGGCTGTTTCTTACAGCAACCCTTGCTGGAAGGTGAGGGCATGACAAAAAAACATGACTCAGTGATAGCAGTTTTCTTAGTGGGATGGGGTTGTGTTGAGAGACTAGTTGGATTGGGTAGTGAAGCCAAAGCATTTTGTTTCTGACAGTCCAGTTTAACTCCAGAATAAAATACAGAGTAGGTAAGTGGGTAGAATGCGTGACTCTCAAACAATTCTTTGTCGAGTTAGTCTTCATCAGTCATTGTTTTATCATTGCTAGGTGGACCACATTGTACAGTTAAGCTCTCTGGCACAGGTCTAAGTGCTGTGCTTTGTGCTGCTGGTTATGGTAACCCCATCACTTTACCAAATAATGCAGGGTTGACCCCTTGTGTGGGTTTTATGGAGCTTCATTAACCACAATTCTCACCTGGATAAATGCCTCCAAGGTAGACCAAGGGAATGCCAGACAAGACCAGGATATTGCTTTGAAAAGACTCCTGGTTGCAGTGTGGAGTTTAAAAAAAAAAAAAAAAAAAAAAAAAAAAAAAAAAAAGACTCTACGTTGGTCCAGCCATGCTCATAGAAGCATTATTCACATTAGTCAAAAGAGGGAAGCAAATCAAATATTCAACAGACAAATGGATAAACAAAACGCAGTATATCCATACAGCAAAATGTTATTCAGACTTTAAAAGGAAGGGACTCTGACATGTGCTACAACTTAGATGAACCTGCAAAGCATGCTGCTAAGGGAAATAAGCCAGTCATAAAAGGATATACATCAGTTTGGGATGAGGGCAGAGTTCTGGAGATGGGTGGTGGTGAGGTGGTGATGGCTGCACAGCAGGGTGAGTGTACTTAATGTCACTGAAATCTAGACTTAAAAATGTATAAGTAACAATTTTTACATTATGTATATTATTTTCCACAATTTTTTTTTTTTTTTTTTTTTTTGAGACAGAGTCTCGCTCTGTCACCCAGGCTGGAGTGCAGTGGCGCCATCTCGGCTCACTGCAAGCTCCGCTTCCCGGGTTCACGCCATTCTCCTGCCTCAGCCTCCCACGTAGCTGGGACTACAGGCGCCCACCACCACGCCGGGCTAATTTTTTTTGTATTTTTAGAAGAGACGGGGTTTCACTGTGTTAGCCAGGCTGGTCTCGATCTCCTGACCTCGTGATCCACCCGCCTCGGCCTCCCAAAGTGCTGGGATTACAGGCGTGAGCCACCGGGCCCGGCCCTTATTTTCCACAATTTTTAAAAAGACTTCGGGGACTACCTTGGCACATGAAGAAACTTATTACATCCTCAAAGTTCACAGAGCATGCCCAAGAGGATGGCCTGAAATACAGCTCACACCCTATGTTATGGAGGCTGCAGAAAGCCCCCTAAAACATCAGGGTCAGTGATTCGTGATAATCTTGTTTAAAAGGCAGATTCCCAGGTTCTCACCATCAGAAATTCAGATTGAGTGGGTCTGGAGTGGTGCCAAGTATGTGCATTCTGTGTAAGCGTCCCCAGGGGCTTTGACACAGTCGACCATGTTCTACACTTTGGGAATTTCAGAAATGCAGCTTTGTGGAAGGCCTTCCTAGATGAATTCATTGTGAAATCCACACCCAAGCAACTAAATGAATCGATCTAGTGCATTGGACTCTTAGCTATAAACTAATTAGATTTAGGAGAACAACCTGCCCTGAATTATTCTGGCTTAGAGGAATTGGTATTTATCCATCTTTTTTTCTGGCAATAATTTGATAACAGGATGGTCCAATGGAATATGGAGGACACTTATCAGTTTGTAACAATAAAATGATATCATCAGCACCACATGGGAAAATACCCTCTCACTCCTTTTACAGTGGGTCATGCACTAAGATCTCTGAAAGTGCTCCTTTAAAATAAATAAACACACATAGAATAGAAGCTAAGAAGAAGGGATCAGCCCACTTTATGCTGCTCAGCATTACTAGATGAAATCATTACTACCCACCCTATTGTTCCCATTGTGGTAAAAATGTGTGCATGTGTGCTCTATTAACACCAGTGATGGAAAATCTCTCTTGAACTTTAGCCATTTCCAATAGGTTCCATTCCACAAAGTTACAAGCTAAGAAGAAGCAATTAGAGCTTTATGCAATTTTTTTTTTAGAAATGTCTTCATTAAGTGATTAAGAGGCTAGCTTTGGCCAGCAGGATGTAGCTGTGCTTAAGACCTGCTTGCTCCTTATGGAAAACATCCAGCCTGGAAAGCCCAGGCAGCCAGCAATTGTGAGGTGGGCCATTCATCTCCTCATGGGGAGCTGGGAAGACTGTGTGCCCATCCACACAGGCTCCTTCTCAAACCCATGGGCTTGATTTTGAGAGCAGGCCTGTGGGATTGGGAACCTGCCAGACAGGGCAGACATGAAGCGCCTCCAAATGTAACCACCCGACGAGTTCTCCTTGCCTGCTGCCTAGACTGAGCTGATTTCTCAAGACAGGGGAATTGCGATAGAAAAAGAATTTAATTTACACAGAGCTGGCTGTACAGGAGACCAGAATTTTATTATTACTTAAATCAGTCTCCCTGAAAACTCGGGGATCAGGGTTTTTAAAGATAATTTGTTGAGAAGGGGTTCGGAAAATGGGGAGTGCTGATTGATCAGGTCAGAGATGAACTCATAGGTAGTCAAAGCTGTCCTCTTGCACTGAGTCAGTTCCTGAGTGGGGGCTAAAAGACCAGATGAGCCAGTTTATCAATCTAGGTGGTGCCAGTTGATCCTCTGAGCGCAGGGCCTGCAAAATATCCCAAGCACTGATCTTAGGCTTTACAATAGTGATGTTAGCCTCAAGATGCAAGTTGGGAAGGTTCAGAATCTTGCAACTTCCAGCTGCGTGACTCTTAAACCACAATTTCTAATCTTGTGGCTAATTTGTTAGTCCTGCAAAGGCAGTCTTGTCCCCAGGCAGGAAGGGGGTTTGTTTGGGGAAAGGGCTGTTATCGTCTTTGTTTCCAAACTAAACTATAAACTAAGTTCCTCCCAAAGTTAGTTCAGCCTACGCCCAGGAATGAACAAAGACAGGGTGGAGGTTAGAAGCAAGAGGGATCGGTTAAGTCAGATCTCTGTCACTGTCATAATTTTCTCAGTTATAATTTTTGCAAAGGCATTTTCACAAATGGAGTAAGGGAGAGAGAGGAGCTGAAGCAGCTGGTCTTGAGGAAGGAAAGCCCCCAGGTAGTAATTGACACCTGTGCTCCACAGCCTGGCTGCTAAGAAAGAGTTCCACTGTGAGACCTGGCAGGGAGTGGAATATCTAGGACTGTTTCTAGACAGAAAGAAAGATGAGGGCTGGGCTAGCTGGGCCTTGGATTTAGGGTCCTGGATTCAGACCCTCCCTGCATCCATCTCCCACACCCACGTCATGCCCCTGGGCTTCCTTTCCGTTCATGCTTCCTGGCCCTGCCTGTGTGCACATTCAGATGTTCACCGTCCCCATCCTTTCTCTCCAGCAGTGATGGAGGCGCAGGGGCCTGAAGCCTGAGAATGCATCTGCAGGCCTTGCATGGGAACAGGGAACATGTGGACCCCACTGCCCACTCTCACACCCTAAGTGACCAAGACCTGTTTTTCTTCTGCATGTAATGTTCATTTTGCTCAGCTAATCCTCAAGGCCCAGCTGGCAGAGGGGTCTTCCACAGGAAGTACAGTGTCCCGCAAATATGTTTCCCTTGGAACCAGGCCAAGGGAGGGCCACAGCAATGATGGTCCACAGCCTCAATTAAACCTGGTTTCCAAAGGGTGTGGGGGGCTCAGTGGGGAAAGGGGAGGCAGAGAGTAGAACTTCCTGCAGCTTCCTGGCTTCAATCAGAGCAGCTCCAGTTTTTAATGTATTACATATATGGAACATTGATGGCCCGTGATGACCTTAGCTTTAAATAACTGTTCTGACATGAATGAATATGTGCATGTATGTATGTACACATGCATGTATAAATATGTCTACACATATGCATATACGCATAGATGCATGTAGATGCTCACTGATGATCTTAGTAATGATGGTTCATAATTTGAGGCATTCTCTGAGGGTGGTACCTGTCCCATAGCAGGGTCTCAAATATTTGATGCCAGGTGTGGTGGCTCATGCCTGTAACCCCAGCACTTTGGGAGGCCAAGGTGGGAGGATCACTTGAGCCCAGGAGTTTGAGACCAACCTGGGCAACACAGTGGGACCCTGTCTCTATAAAAAATAAAAATTAAAAAATTATCTGCGTGTCGTGGTGCATGCCTATAGTCCCAGCTACTCGGGAGCCTGAGGGGGGAATATCATTTGAGCCCAAGAGGTCAAGGGGGCAGTGAGCCATGACCCCACCACTGCACTCCAGCCTGGTGACAAACAAACAAAAACACAAAAATATTTGATGTGTGAACAAATGAAAAGTTTGGTAGAGTGTGTTGTGGGGACAGCAGTATGGTGTGAGGGAAGGAGAGGGTTCAGTCTATTATAATCATTAGTCTATTGACTTGTGGTAATTGAGCTATAGGAGATAAATTCCTACTTACTCTACACATTTAATGGACTCTTCCTCCCACCCCATCTTCCCTGTCCCTTTCTTTTTCCACAGCAGCTCTGCAACGGGCCAATAGCTTCCAGTTTCCAACCCCAAGCAAATACCAGAACTGGAGGAGAGAATTCTGGTGGAGTGAGTCACTAGCTCTCTGGGGGTGGGAGGCTGGGGCTGGGCAGAAGATCTCTGGTTAATTCTCAGGGGCAGCTGTTCTCATTCCTTACATGGTATCTCTCTGGCATGGCCTCCTGGTTGTCAGAGGCAAGAAATAAAATATAAGGTTGACTTTATTTCCACTGCTGACTAGAGGGAGCCTTTTCCAAGGGACTCAAGATCTTCCCATCCCCCTCCACCCCACCCCTGGCTCAGGAATTATGGAGCCTTAGGATTCTACAGTTTCACCCAGACAGGGCCTTAGCCATCATTGCCTCTAAGCTTTTTGAAATACAGGTGAGTAAACTGAGGTTCAGGAACTCTATGATTTGATTCTGTACACTGGAGTGAGACTGGGGCATCAGATTAACGGCCTCACACAAAACAGGATGCTACACACAGACACCCACACATCCACACACACACACAGGCACACGCACACACACACACACGCACACACACACACACTCACACCCCTACACATACACACACGTACACAGCTGCTCCTTTTTCTGAGTCACCCTTGGTCCCAGTGTCCTGGGGAAGAGCAGGGCTGCGGCAGGTGCTGAGGCAGCAGGCCCTGCCAGGGGGCGCAGTGAACACACACAGTCTCACAGCATCTAGGCAGGCCGGGGATCCAGGGACTGCAGCACTTACTGACCAGAGTTACCTCCTCAGGCCCTGAGTGAGGGGCAGAGACTCTTCATCCAGTTCCAGGCTCATTGCTGCCTTCCACCTCCCCCCACACCCACTCCCTCTCCGGCCTCACCCTAGGAGAGGAGGACCCAGAAAGGCCTTGGCTTAGACAGGGGTTTCTACCAAGAAATGTTGTTGCAGTTGGAACTGAGCCCTGGTCTTCCTTCCTTCTGAGTCAAGGCTCCCAGCCAGTGAGTCATTCCCCCACCATCCCCAGACCCACCACCGTCACACCAGGTCAGGCTGGGACAGGGGCACCTTGGGAGCAGGACCCAGGGCTGCACTCTTGGGCAGGCCACTTCATCTGGGGACAGCCTAGAGTCACTCCTGAATCCTCTGACAGCCCCCAGCGGCGACAGCAGAGGGCAGAGGAGCTAGCATTGCCACACATGGGTCATCGCCTTTACTGCCCTGCTCTGGCCCTCCCCAAGTCCCTGGAAGCCTGCTGCCCAGGCCCGGACTGTATGGGTGTAGGGTCCATCCCAAGGCTTTGAGCCCACTCTACTGTGTGCCACCAGTGTGGGGGATCAGTCCCTCCTCAGGAAGCTCCCAGCCTGGGGTGAGAGCAGGGAGGCTGGTGGGAGACCCTCCCAATAGGGCTGGGTCTCTGGGGGAGGTGCAGGAACAAGAGGACTGCTGAACAGCCCCATGGTGTCTGGGATGGGCCTGGGAAACTCAAGCCTTTAGTTATCAAGGAGTATTGCACAGCGTTTCTCGAGAGTATACGAAAGCTGCTTTGAGGGCAGGGCTTGAGTTTTGATCATTTCAATCAGCCTAGTGTCTAGCATGGTCTGGCCCAGAGGAGGAACCCAATCCTTGTTTGCTGAATCAATGAATGAAGTAAGGAACCAAGGAGCGAGCTGGCTGGACTGAGTACCTGCTCAGACTGCCGCCCCTAGAGGGCGCTCCAAGACTTTGAGAGGGATTTGAGCCTTGCAAAACCTCCAAGTTCTGGGAAGCTGCACCGTGGAGGCCCAGTCTCCCGAAAATCCCCAGAGCTGAAAGCCACGAGAGCCATCTTTTTTATTGTCTTTACTTTGCCCAAAAGAAAACCTCAGGGAGCAGGGCTGGCCTTGCCATTGGAAGCAGAATGCATGGTACCATCCCTCCTGTCCAGAGGCATTACTGCCCCATCACAGCTGGTTCTGGCCCCAAGCCCCAGGTGGGAGGGCCGGAGGGGCTATGTGGCTGCCCTGGGCACCCTCCCCAGCTGATCATGCTGCCAGATGACCTCTAGGATCTACGAGAAAGGTTGCTGCTGCCAGAGGGCCCAGAGAGGAGGTAGCACAAGCGCCTGACCCAGAGGCAGCCTGGATGCTGAAACTCAGGCGCTGGTGTGCGCATCAGCCTCCTTCGCACAAAACAACCCTAAAGGCCAGCTGCACGTGTGACTGAGACCCCCGCAGAAGGCAAGGCAGCCCCGGGTGGGCCATACCAAGGTTTCAAGGAAACGGCCAGCAGAGGGGGATGTGAGCTGGCCAATGAGGAGCTCTTAGCTCAAGAGTTGGAGAAATCCTGGCTGAGTAGAGTGTGCGGCCCCCTCTGGAATGGGCCGGGGCTTCAGCAATGTCTTTACTGGATGCGGCTTGAGTGCGTGAGAGGGTGGGAAACTAATGGAGTTCATATTTTGCTGACAACTAGCTTTTACTTTGTGTCCTGTGCCACTGGGCACCTCTTTTTTTTTTTTTTTTTTTTCTTGAGATGGGGTCTCACTTGGTCACCCAGAATGGAGTGCAGTGGCGTGATCTCGGCTCACTGCAATCTCCGCCTCCCAGGTTCAAGTGATCCTCCCACCTCAGCCTCTCGAGTACCTGGGACCACGGGCGCGCACCACCATGCCTGGCTAATTTTTGTATTTTTGGCAAAAACAAGGTTTCGCCATGTTGGCCAGACTGGTCTTGAACTCCTGAGCTCAAGTGATCCATCCACCTCGGCCTCCAAAAGTGCTGTGATTACAGGTGTGAGGCACCATGCCTGGCCAACTGGCAATCTCTTTTTTAGCCCATGTTATCCGCTCAACCACCCCATGAAGCTGCACCAGACAGCCCACTTTTTGGATGAGGAGACAGGGGTTAAGTAACTTGCTCAGAGCCAGGCAGCTGGTATGTGTGTGAAGGAGTGGACTTCCAGGCTCCCCTTCACCATCTTCTGAGAGAACCCCAAGACACAGTGGGCATCAGGAAGGGTAGGTTTCTCATCACCTCTCTCCCCAGGCTGCGCCCACCTCCCAAGCAGTGGCTTGAATGGCAGCCCAGGGACAAGGGGCTCAGCCTGAGCTGGGGCTTTGCTTCCCCCATCTCCTCAAGCCCTGCTGGAGTTCCATCTTGAAGGCAGTGCATGAGGACCACATGTGGAGAGAAAGAGACCCCCTAGCAGGGGTGGGAGTGGGGATTAGAGAAAGGAGAAGAAGGGAGCGGCTTCTGGGTCATGACCTCGTGAGACCTGAGGTGTTTCTGTCAGGCTTGTTTCGTGAGGTGGCCCGGGCTTCCTGTCAGGAAGTCCCTGAAGGATCCTCAGGGGGAACAAAAAGGCAGTCTGTTGAGCTGAGGGGACTTGAGGCAAGTGAAGGAGTTTGATTCAGAAGATGGCAGAGAGGGAGAATGAGGGTGCAAGGAGGAAGGGAAGAAGGAATTTGGCAGGAATTTGGCAAGCTGAGGACAAGGACGGGAAGCAAGGCGAGGACTGACTCACAACTTTTGCCTTTTTAGGCTTGAACCTTCTAATCGTGGGCTGCGATGGGGGTGCAGTAGTGGGAGGCAGGCCAGCCGCCTCCCCAGCAGCTCCTTCCTGCCGCCCTCAGATCAGATCTGTTCCCAGAATTACCTTTTCCCTCCAAAGCTTTCTGCGAGGCCTCCCTCTGGGAGCTTGCTGACCGTGTGCGTGTGGTGCCATCTGTTCAGAGTCCACGGCTGGGACACACAGTCGCACATGTTCGCATTGATGTATGGGGGAAGGCAGGACAGAATATCGAGAACGGTGTGGCCTCCTGGGGGTGGAGGGGACTCAATGGGACTCTTCTTGGGATGGGACTTGGGTTTGGCCTGGCCTGAGTGGGTCCCTGAGGAAGAGCTTTTCACTCAGAGCTTTGGGGAAACTAAGACCAGGGGATTGCGTTGCGCTAAGAAGCGGATGAAAATCTGAAGGCTAGACACCCTGCAGGAAAATCTGAATGGGTCAGCTGAGTGGCCAGAAGCAGGGAGTTGAACAAGAGAGTGGACTCGTTCCACGTGGCGGTCCTGGGAAGTTTCTGGGGGACATCCCTACGTGCCACCACGGTTCATGGGAGAGCTGGTTGGGCTGGGGGTAGGTACTGAGAGGGCAGATCTGAAAAGGTGCATGGCATTTTACTGAATCAATTTGAGGACAGGTGATCTCAAGTGACCCAATATGGAGACAAAATGTTTGAGATTTTAGATTTAAGGTTACCATGCTTGAGGGGAGGCAGGGGAGAGCGGGAGAAGGAGGGGAGAGGGAGAGGAAGACAGTGCACACGTGTGAGCTTGGTTGATCTTACAGTAGGCTATGACTGTCAGAATTCTGCTCTAAGCAGACTAGATGATCTCAGCCCCCCACAGCACTGAACCAGGCCTGTCCTCAGGGCCCTGCCCCACTCCTTTCACCTCCATCTCTGAGTAGCCACACTGTATCCTGTTTGTTCCCTGACCAACAGGAGCTTGGCATGGGCCCACTCCATATCCTTCCAATGATTTGATACTCACTGTAACCTCCCTCTCTGGTATGCTCTTAAAATCTTAAACGACTCTTCCTGTCTGAGAGCCTCTTGGCACACATATGAGAAGAAAGAGCCCATCTCATTAGTCGTGGATGTCTATCCTGTCTGTGCCCATGGCTAAGGGTCTAGCATCTCGTGGGAAGAAAGCTCAGGTGATTTATTGACTGAGTGATTTAACACAGCCCAGCTCCCAACCACAATGGTTTTAGGATGCTCTTTGGAGGCAGATGAGCATTTCTAAGCAATGTTCTGGAAATGCCCTGATACATCTCTCAAGAGCATCCTCGCCTGAGTCTGAAACACAATGGTTATTAGACTTCCCACCCTGGGACTTCCTTTGCCCCACGGGACCCTGCCACTGCTCTACCCATTCCTCTGAGTCCCATGCCTTGGGCACCAGGAACCTCTGAGTCAGGCTCTGACATCTTCCTCTTTCTGACTGTTTATAGAATTGGAGCTTCACTTAAAGCCTCCTCTTTTCTTGATAAAATAATAACACCTTTGTAATGAAGAGTGTGTTCTTTCCTTGGTAGGTTTGACGCCAGTGAACGAAAGAACTATGTCACCTCCTAAGGACCCTTCTCCTTCTCTTCCTCTTCCTTCATTGTCTTCCCATTCATCTTCCCCACCATCTTCTTCTTCAACCAGTGTTTCTGGGAATGCTCCAGATGGTTCCTCCCTGCCTCAGGTGAGTGTCCCTGAGGGTCCTGCCCAGGTGTCAGGAAGCTAGGCTACCTGTACTCTTCCCACCTTCCACACTTATCTCTGGATTCCACGTGCTCATAGGTCAACCTAAGTGCAAAGCCAGCGCCAGAAGATACTCTGTCAAGGGTCTACCCCAGCTGCCTTCATGTATACCTTTCACAAAAGCTCCTGCTGTTCCTTCACAGCCATCCCTGAGGACACAGTCATTCCCTCAGCAAACTTTACAGGGTTTAGACTCCATGCCAGGTCTCCATGAGATACAGAGCTGCTAGGACACCTTTCCCTTGAGAACTTGCAAAGGGCATTGAGGAATTTGCAGCTGTAGGATGGCAGGCACAGAAGTGAGGGTCCCTTTGGTAGGGTCCAAGAACCTTGGAAGCAACATCTCCCTTGAATATAAAATGTCATCATTGGTATGCAGGCTGGACTCTTTCCTTCTGTATGTATTTATCAAGCCTCTGTTACCTGCCAGGCCTGTTCTAGACTCTGGAAAGTAGAATGCACAAGACAGAAAAGATGGGTGCTCTGGTGAAGCCCCTGTGCTATGACCTGCCCTTCAGGCACCAGAGCTCTTGGGAGGGCACAGCCACCCCTAGAGTCCACTCATGTTCCCTCTTTGCCAAGGGCCAAGTTCCTGCATGCTAGAAATAGCTACTTTCTCAATGGTGCAATGTGGGAGGTTAAAAAGGGTCATTGGAAGGTCTTAAGGGCCATCCTTGTGCCACCACAGCTTCAGCCCAGAGAGTGACTGTCGCTTCTTACTTTGATGGCCTCCAAGGAAGAAGCCTTGGTTTCTTGGTTGTTGGAGGAACATACCTATGGGTGGATCATGCCTTTTAGTACAGACAATGACTGAGCAAGAAAATGAAGAGCTTATCTTCCCCTATGTGCCTGGCCACCCACAGAGGCCCAGCCAGTCCTACCATCATGGGCCCAGGAGCTTATCAACAGCAGGGTCCTACCTTTGCCTTCCCCCTGGCTTCCAACCCAGCTAATCTGGGATTCAGAAAAGCCTTTCGTCAGTACTGATTCGGGGGTTCCAGGCAGATCCTGGCAGGACCCAAGGCAGCTACTTAGAACAAAGAGTATCCCTTTAAAATCATCTTAGGCAAAATTATTTTTTAATTTGGGCATCTGAGATGGGAAGAAAAAACAGGGAGGGGGTTGTAGATTGAGATTTGCTTTCATCATATAAATAAATGATGAAAATTTTTAAATAACTGCTATTTTTGCCCATCCCATCTAGATGACAGCTTCTGAGCCCCTTTCGCAAGTCTCAAGAGGTCATCCAAGTCCTCCCACCCCAAACTTTCGGAGGCGAGCCATAGCCCAAGGAGCACCCAGGGAAATTCCCCTGTATCTGCCTCATCACCCAAAGCCAGAGTGGGCAGAGTACTGCCTGGTGAGCCCTGGTGAAGATGGCCTCTCAGACCCTGCAGAGATGACTTCTGATGAGTGCCAGCCAGCAGAGGCCCCTCTTGGGGACATCGGAAGCAACCACAGAGACCCACACCCCATCTGGGGGAAGGACAGGAGCTGGACAGGCCAAGAGCTATCTCCCTTGGCTGGAGAAGACTGGGAAAAAGTGAGTACTGGAGCCAGGAAGGAAGAAGAGGGAGGGCCAGTGCTGGCAAAGGAGAAGTTGGGCCTGAAGAAGTTAGTCCTCACTCAGGAGCAGAAGACCATGTTGTTGGATTGGAATGACTCCATCCCTGAGAGTGTGCACCTCAAAGCTGGGGAGCGACTTTCCCAGAAAAGTGCTGAGAATGGTAGAGGAGGCCGTGTGCTAAAACCAGTCCGCCCCCTGCTGCTCCCTAGGGCAGCAAGAGAGCCCCTGCCAACCCAGAGAGGGGCTCAGGAGAAGATGGAGACCCCTGCGGAACAAGCTCAAGGGGAGCGAAGCATGCCTCCACCCAAGTCCCCACTGCGGCTCATAGCCAATGCCATCCGAAGGTCTCTAGAGCCCCTCCTTTCCAACTCTGAAGGTGGGAAGAAGGCCTGGGCCAAGCAAGAATCCAAAACTTTGCCCACACAGGCCTGCACTCGCTCATTCAGCCTTCGGAAAACCAATTCCAATAAAGACAGGGACCAGCATTCCCCTGGGAGAAACCAGTCCTCAGCCTTTAGCCCTCCTGACCCTGCCCTCTGCACCCACAGTTTGCCCAATCGGCCATCCAAGGTCTTTCCTGCACTTAGGTCCCCACCCTACAGCAAGATTGAAGATGTCCCCACACTCCTCGAGAAAGTGAGTTTGCAAGAGAACTTCCCAGATGCTTCTAAGCCTCCAAAGAAAAGAATCTCACTTTTTTCCTCCCTCAGACTCAAAGACAAATCTTTTGAGAGTTTCCTCCAAGAATCCAGACAAAGAAAGGACATCAGGGACCTCTTTGGCAGCCCCAAGAGGAAGGTGCTGCCTGAAGATAGTGTGCAGGCCCTGGAGAAGCTGCTGCAGCCTTTCAAAAGCACCTCCCTGTGCCAGGCAGCACCTCCTCCTCCTCCTCCTCCTCCTCCTCCTACAGCGGGAGGGGCAGGTAAGTGGCTCTGTCCTGATAAATGTCTGCCCTTCATGCTGGGCAGTTAGTTATCTTCATTGCATCGACAAGCAGGCATCTTTCACTTCGTTTTGCTTCTCAAATACTAACAAAAGTAGGAAAACTTTAAAGGCAAAAAATTTGAAAAAAATCTGAAAAAATTCGTTTTGAAATTATAGAAAGTTGAAAAGAGACCAATCAACCATAACCCTACCACCACTTTCTCGTTTATTTTCTTTCTTTCCATAGGAATATTTTTTACTAAGTTGTACATAACATTTTGTATCTTTTTTTTTTGAGACAGAGTCTCACTCTATCACCCAGGCTGGAGTGCAGTGGCATGATCCCAGCTCACTGCAACCTCTGTCTCTCGGGTTCAAGTGATACTCGTGCCTCAGCCTCCCAAGTAGCTGGGATTACAGATGTGTGTCACCACGCCCAGCTAATTTTTGTATTTTTAGTAGAGATGGGGTTTTACCATATTGGCCAGGCTGGTCTTAAACTCCTGGCCTCAGGTGATCCACCCATCTCAACCTCCCAAAGTGTTGGGAGTACAGGCATGAGCCACCATGCCCAGCCTCTTTTTTTTTTTTTTTTTTAGAGAGACAGGTCTTTCTCTGTCCCCCAAGCTGGAAGGCAGTGGCCTGATCATGGCTCATTGTAACCTCAAACTCCTGGACTGAAGCACCCAGCTAATTTTTTATTTTTTGTGGAGATGGAGTCTCAATATGTTGCCCAGGCTGGTCTCAAACTCCTGACCTCAAGCAGTCCTCTCACCTTGACTTCCCAAGGTGTTGGGATTACAGGTGTGAGCCACCATGCCTAGCCAAAAATTTTGTATCATTTAAAAGTCAACATTATATCATAGATGTTATGCCAATTACCATGTAGTATACATAAATGTGATTTAATTGAATATCCTGTCTGGTGGGTATGTTATTTAATGAACTATTGTCTTATTGTTAACTTATATTTGTATATATGTTATATATGCATATATTTATATTTTACATATGGTGTTGAATGAACATCTTTATGCATATAATGTTTTTCCCTTTAAACTCCTAGCCTAAACACTTATGCATATTTGCTTACCACCAATGAAAATGTAGGCTTTTTAGATAATTTAAACCTGGTTAAAATTTTTAAATTCTAAAATTAACATATCAAATAATCAGAGTAATCCAACAATATGGAAATATCTAATAAAAACTAAAATGTATTATCTCATCTCCTCTCCTCCTTGCCAAAGTTTTAGTCTATTCCCTTAGAGACAGTTTAGCTAAACATGCACATGAGTTCTTTTTTGTCGTTGATACGTGTTTGACTGCTTTGAACAAACTGTGATCCTACCATCCCTATTGTTGATCAACTTTGTTTTTCTTTTTTCCTAAAAAGCTTTTTTATTTTCTTATTTAACTTCTATTTTGAAACATAAGTTTTCAAGTAATATATTATTTCTCTTCAGTAGTACCTTAATCAAACAGCTGTGTAGATTAACAAGAGACTTTATTTTCAACCAGGTTCAGGATAAGCATGGAAAGGCTACAGTATAACTCTTAAACATGCATAATAAATTAATAAACTATTAAACTTTAGTTTAATAAATTAAATAGATTATTTAATAAACTAAAATGCATAGCACATTAAATTTTGTGATGTGTGACATAAGGGTATGTTATGTCACACATCACAAAATTTAATGTGTTATGCATTTTTTGATAATACATTTGCATGGTTCAAAATCAAAGGGTACAAAAGGTGCAAAATAAAAAGTCCTCTTTCCCTTCCTTGTCCCTGAGCAATCCAGGTCCTATCCTGGTGATAGATATTGTCAACAGTTTCTTAGGCATTCCTGCAGACAGCATTTATGCATGTAAGAGCAAATTTATATACTATATTTTTTCTTTTTTTAACGCAAATGATAGCATGGCAGCATGCTGTGTGCACTTTTTTTGAACTTTTCATTTTATTTTGTAGCTCATTCCATATTAGTATGTAAAGCACTTTCTTCTTTTGTTTTATAGCTGTACAGTATCCCAGTGTGTAGATGTAACATAATTGATGTAGCCAGCCCCCTATGATGCAAAGTTTAAGTTATTTCAAATCTTTGGCTATTGCAAACAGTGCTACAATAATTAACTGATAACTTAGGCCATTAAGCATATGCGTGAATTTATCTTTAGGATAAATTCTTAGAAGTGGAAATGCTGGAGCAAAGGATATGTGAATTGGGAATTTTGATAGATATTGTCAACTTGTCCTTCATCACAGTGTGCTTGTTCACATTCCCAGCAGCAAAGTATGAGAACTCGATTTCTACATTTGCATTAACTGGTGTGTTACTGATCTGATGGTGAAATATAGATTTCGGAGTGGTTTGAATTTCATTTTCTGTATAATAACGTGATTGAACATCTTTTTATATGTTGAGAAGCCATTTGCATCTCCTTTTCTGTGACCAGTTGATTCTGTCCTTTGTCCAGTTTTCTATTGGTTTGTTGGGTTTTTCTTAATAGTATGTAGGGATTCTTTATCAAAAGGGAAATTTAGCCCTTTTTTGTAATGATACAAATTACAAGTACTTTTTACCAGTTTCTTGTTTGTGCTTGACTTTATTTACAGTGGCTTTTCTTATGTAAAATTTCTAGCTTTATATAGTAGTTTGAAACATTTTTATTGCATGTCTTCTGGGTTTTATATAGTAGTTAGAAAGAGCTTCTTCCAAGTTTGTAGAAGAATTTTCTCACAGTTTCTTCTAGTCTTCTTGATTGTTTTCAATATTTTTACATTTAAGTATTTACATCAAGAAATTATCCTAGTATAAAATGTGAGCTATAGATTCTGCCTTACTTTTTAGATGTTTCCCTGGCTATCCTAAAAAATCAGTGAATAATCTCTCTTTCCCTCTTATGTGAGATGACGTATTTATCATATATAAAATTCCTGAACTTGGACTTATTTCCACACCATCTATTATATTCCATTTAGTTGTCTGTTATATATCAATACCACACTGTTTTAAATTTCTAATTTTATGTATTTATATATTTTTTTATTTTAGGTATTTTACTATCTGATAGGAAGAGTATTCCATTATTGATTTTCTTTTTCTAAAATTTCCTGGCTCTTCTTGCTCATTTGATGTTCTATATGAACTTAGTATAAGCTTGTCTATCTACCAAAAAAAAAGTCCTGTGAATACTCTCATGGGATTGAGTTAAATTTATAAGTAACTTGGCAAGAACTTATAAAATTATGATATGAGTTATCTTTCCATTTGTTCATGTCTTTTTTGTGACCCTCAGGAATATTTTACACTTTACAGCATATAGATCTAGCATAATTATTAATTTTATTAATAGATATATTAGTTTTTGTTGCTATTGTCAACAAGATATTTTCCAGTTTATCATTCTACTGTTGTTTGTATATATGAAAGTTATTGACTTTTGTGTGGTAATTTTGTACCCATCCATTTTATTAATTCCTCTTTGTTATAAAAGTTTTTCAATGGATTCCCCTGAGTTCCCCCCATATATACAATCATAACACCTGCAAATTTTAACTTTACTTTTTGCTTTTAAATTGTATACCTCTGATTTGTCTTGTCTCCCTGGTTTCTTTTGTTTCTAGACTCTCCAGAACAATGTTAAATAAAAGTAATGATAATTATTTCCTTAATATATTCCTACTCATAATGAGAATGCTGCTGGTGTTTTTCCGAGTTAAGCACGGTAACTGGCTTCTGGGTTGACTGAGATATATTTTATCATTTGGAGGAAATAGCCATCTAGTTCTATTTCGGTGAGAGTATTTTTAATCACGGATGATGAATTTCATCAAATGTCTTTTCAGCATCTTTTGAGATGTCTGATTTTTTTCTCCTTAATTTGATTAATATTATGAATTGTATAGTAGATTTATGGGTATTGAACCATCCTTGCATTGCTGAGATAAATACCACTTAGTCATGATGTGTTATTACTTTGTCTTATTACTTTACATGATATCTTATTACTTTTTGATTATCTTTGATAATTTATTTAACATTTTTGCATTTAATTCATAGGGAATATTGGCCTACAGTTCATTGATATCACTTTTATATGATCTCTGTATGTGCTAATTACAATAACTTAGGGTAAATATATTTTCCTGGCTTGCTTAGCATGGAGAGCTACATTCATTTATATTCATCAGAAAATAGTATGACTTCCTTGCCTTGGAACAGAATGGGAATGTACAGAATGGAATTAGGTTGGAGTTAGCGCTGGAAGTAGTGCCTGCACCTATCTCTTAGAAGAGTTTTGTGTTTCTTTCAAGTGTTCTTAGGTCAGTATCCTAAGAATGTAAAGATTTTACCTAGCCTGTCAGATTAGACCCATCAGTCTTTTTTTTTGGATTCCTTGCTCAGTCCACCAAACACACACTCACATATATGCACTGACACTGTTGCCTCTGCATTTAACTTGGGGGTACACACTTCCATGCAATGGAGAGAGAAAACAGCCTCATGCTCATTCAAATTGAAGTACCTAATATTTATGATCATTTGAATAAGAGCCAGGCTGAAATTATTTAATTTGTTTGTATTTTTACAAGACAACTTTCCAATTAAATTAATGGTGTTCATAAACTTATCAGCATATTTGAATGACTTGGAGGCATAAACTAATTTCAGGTACTTGTCAGTGGTCATCTTATAGAAACAATTTTAATGCTAGTTATCATTCTTGTGTATAATTAAAGAACATGCCCTGAGAACCTTTAATTTTTTGCATAAACATTTTTATTGCAGTATTACATATGTACAGTAACATCCGCAAATGTTAAGCCTACAGCTGATGAATTTTTGCAAAATGCACATTTGTGTAATCGCCCCTGAGATCAAGCTATAGAATGTTATCAGCACCCAGAAGACTCCCTCATGCTTTCTCCCCATTATATGCCTTGCCCAACAAAGGTACTTATCATCTGCCTCTTATCATCTTAGATTACTCTTGCAGTTTTTATTTTATTTGGTTTTACTTTATAAAAATTGAATCATTCGTTATTGTGGTAGGCAGAATTCTAAAAGGACCCCATGCTTCCTGCTCCCTAGTGTGCTTGCTGTGTAGAATCTAGTCCTCTAGACTGGGCATGGTGGCTCACAAATGTAATCCCAGCACTTTGGGAGGCAGAGGCGGGTGGATTACCTGAGGTCAGGAATTCAAGACCAGCCTGGCCAACATGGCAAAACCACGTCTCTACTAAAAATACAAAAATTATCTGGGCATGGTGGCAGGCACTGTAATCCCAGCTACTCGGGAGGTTGAGGCAGGAGAATTGATTGAACCCGGGAGGCACAGTGTGCAGTGAGCTGAGATCACACCATTGCCCTCCAGCCTGGGCAACAAGAGCAAAACTCCATCTCAAAAAAAAAGAATCTAGTCCTCTGGAATACGGTGGGAACATAAATATGATGGATTTCATTTCATCCCATGATTAAGTTAGGGGATTGTGCAAATATAGTTAAGCCCCAAAACAATTCACTTTGAGTTAATCAAAAGAGAGATTGTCCTGGGTGGGCCTAACTCAATCAGATGAGCCCTTAACAAGGACTTCCTGAAGTCAGAGACTGGATTCAGAGCTTGAGAGAGACATGGTCCTCCTGGGCTTGAAGAAGTAGTAAATTTGCCATGGTGTGGGAGGGCCTATGAACAAGAGGCCTCTAGGAGCTGAGATTGACCTCCAGCTGACAAGCAGCAAGAAAACAGACCCTATGCCCTCTAACCACTAAGAAGTGAGTTCTGCCAACAAACTGAATGTGCTTGGAAGAGAACCCTGAGCTATAGATGAGACCTGCAGCCCAGCTGACACTTTAATTGCAGCCTTATAAGACCCTGAGCAAAGGGCCCCATTGAGCCATGCCTGGACTTCCAACCTACAGAACTGTAAGATAATAAAAGGGTGTTGTTGTAAACCTCCAAATTTGTGGGAATTGGTTCCACAACAATAGAAAAACCCATACAAGTATATACTCTTTTGTGCCTGGCTTCTTTCATTAAACATTCTGTATTAGTCCGTTTTCACACTGCTGATAAAGACATACCGGAGACTGGGAAGAAAATGAGGTTTAATCGGGCTTAACAGTTCCACATGGCTGGGGAGGCCTCAGAATCATGGCGGGAGGCAAAAGGCACTTCTTACATGGCAGTGGCAAGAGAAAATGAGGAAGATGTGAAAGAGTAAACCCCTAATAAAACCATCAGATCTCATGAGACTTTTTCACTATCACGAGACTAGCACAGGAAAGACTGGCCCCCATGATTCAATTACCCATCCCTGGGTCCTTCCCACAACACATGGGAATTCTGGGAGATACAATTCAAGTTGAGATTTGGGTGGGTACACAGCCAAACCATATCACATTCTTTGGAGGGGATTTATCCATGTTATGTGCAGAAGTGGTTTGTTCTTTTCCATTGCTCCATTTTATTCCATTGTATGACTATATCATAATTTATTCGTGCCTTCTGTTTTTTGGGCATTGAGGTTGTTTTCAGTCATTTTGATTGTGAATAGTGCTGTTAGGAGCACTCTTATACGTACGTATTTTTGGTGTACATATGTGCTTGTGTCTGTTGAGTATTGCCAAAGATAAATAAAGCTGGACACTAGTTAAAACAGTAAGGGCAGATTTTAATCAGTAACATGCTATTGCAATAAGATAGAGGTTCCAGTGTAAACTGAGCTCAACTTCAATTTCTACAGAAGCGACTGAGTGTTTTACAGGGGGAAGGAGGGCATAGGGAGGTGGTCAGGCTGGGGCTCAGTAGAGTCAGGGAAGTGAAAAATCACAAAGGGCTGGTCAGTGTCCATGCAGGTTAGTCCAGCTGCATCTCTTAGCTGGCAGTTAACAAAGTCAGAATTCTGTCTTTCCACAGAGACTGGGAGACAGTGGCCCTATCCTTCCGATGATTACATTTCAAAGGAATGGCTTATCAGGTCCTTGAGAAAGACAGTCCTGAGTTGTAGGAGATACACATATGTCTCAAACGGACAGAGAAAGGATTCATGTTGTAAGTAAGCTCTTTTTAATAAATGTTCTGAGAACAAGTGACAGTGGTGCCTGTCATCCCATGTCGGCTAAAACAAGCAGTCCATTATTCTGGCAACCTTGAGTTTTCTTAGGCAGGAACTTTAAGGGAGGCTACGGCCATCTTAGTGATTGGGTCTTGAGCTTTCAGAGACTACGTTAGTGTTTGTTTAAGCCTTTTAATGTGGAGAGAAAAGGGATGGACAAAATCACTTTTGTCGCGAGTCTGTTCTTTTCATAGGCCAAGGTGAGGCCTAGTTAAGAAGAGGATTCAGAGGAGCCTGGTTCGGGTTTGGTTAAGAAAAGAACATTAGCATATACCTGGGGTGGAATTGCTAGGTCATAGGGTGGGTATGTATGATAGTTTTAGTAGATACTATCAAACAGTTTTGCAAAGTGGTTGTACCAATGTATATACTCTCAGCAGGGAATGAGAGCTCCCCTTGCTCCACATCCTTGTCAACACTTGATAGTCTCAGCTTTGTTTTGTTTTGTTGATGTTGCTATTTTTACAGGTGTACAGTGGTGTCTCATTATGGTTTTAATTTGCATTTGCCTGATAATGATTTTGCATAACTTTTCACATGCTTATTTAGATATTCTTCTGTATGAAGTCTCTGTTGAAGTCTTTTGCCCATACTTTTATTGTGTTGTCTTCTCCTACTCTTTGGCTCCCTTTTTCACTCTCTAATGATGTCTTTGGATAAACAGAAGTACCTTTTTTTTTTAAGAGACAGTGTCTTTAATAAAAGCCTGGGAATGCAGTGGCACAATCATAAAGTACAGAAGCCTCAAACTTTTGACTTCAAGCAATCTTCCCACTTCAGCCTCCCAAGTTAGCAGGGCTTACAAGAAGATGCCACTGCACCTGGCCAGAAGTATTTATTTTAATAAAGCCAAGTTTATCAATACTTTCTGTATTAGTTCTCACACTGCTATGAAGAAATACCTGAGAGTGGATAATTTATAAAGGAAAGCGATTTAATCAAATCACAGTTCCACATTGCCAGGGAGGCCCCAGGAAATTTACAATTGTGGTGGAAAGCACCTCTTCACAGGGCAGCAGGACAGAGTGAGTGCAAGTAGGGGAAATGCCAGACACTTATAAAACCATCAGGTCTGTGAGACTCACTCACTATCACAAAAACAGCATGAAGGAAACTGCCTCCATGATTCAATTACCTCCGCCAGGTCCCACCCTTGATACATGGGGATTATGGGGATTACAGTTCAAGGTGAGATTTGGGTGGGGACATGGAGCCAAACAATATCACTTTCCTTTATTGCTGTTGATGTTTGCATCCTGTTTATGAAATCTTTCCCTACTCCAAGGTCATGTAGATGTTCTCGCTTACCTTCTAGAACTGTGCTGTCCAAATACAGTAGCCACTGTTTCATACTTGAGATGTAGCTAGTGTGAATGAGGAACTGAATTTTTAATTTTTAAAATTTTAATTAATTTAAATTTAAAAACTGAAGCAGTGTAAAATGGTTTTCTATTAAACACAACTTTATTTGATAGGGTTACATTTCACTTTAACCATTAAAAATGTATCATCTGAACAGAGACATACTATATGTGTAAAATATGCATCAGATTCTGAAGACTTAGTATGAATGAAATAATGTAAAACATCTCATTAATAATTCTTGGCTCAGTGCAGTGGCTCATGCCAAATGATGTTGCATAACTTTTCACATGCTTATTTAGATATTCTTCTGTCAGAAGTCTCTGTTGAAGTCTTTTGCCCATACTTTTATTGTGTTATTAGCCCTTTTGTCATTGATTTGTAATCTGTATAGATTCTGGATATAAGTCCTTTGTTAGATATAAGAACTTTGAGAGGCTGAGGAAGAGGATTGCTTGAGTCCAGGAGTTCAAGACCAGCCTGGGCAACATAAGGAGACCCTGTCTCTATAGAAACTAAAAAAATTAGCCAGAGATGTTGACACATGCTCATAGTCCCACCTACTCAGCAGGTGTGAGGATCACTTAAGACCAGGAGGTCGAGGTTCAGTGAGCCACGATTGCACCACTGCACTCCAGCCTGGGCAAGAGACCAATACTGGTCACAAACAAATAAACAAATAAATAAAAAGTTGAAATGATATGATTTTTGAAATTGGTGGTAAATAAAATATATTAAAATTAATTTTATTTTTAAAACATTTTTAATGTAGCTATTAGAAAATTTTTAATTACATGCATGGCTTGTATTATATTTCTATTGGACAACACTGTTACAGAAGCCTTATTATTTTTCCTTTCACAGTCATGTCTATGATGAAACTGGGATAGATTTTTGGGTATTCTGTGAGATAAGGTGAAGGTTTACTTTCTTCCATGTTGTTATCCAATCAATTAAGCAGCATTTATTAAAAAGGCCATTCTTCAGCCAGGCACGGTGGCTCACACCTGTAATCCCAGCACTTTGGGAGGCTGAGGCGGGAAGATCACCTGAGGTGGGCAGTTTGAGACCAGCCTGACCAACATGGAGAAATCCCATCTCTACTAAAAATACAAAAAGATTAGCCGGGCGTGGTGGCGCATGCCTGTAATCCAGCTACTTGGGAGGCTGAGGCAAGAGAATTGCTTGAACTCGGGAGACTGAGGTTGCAGTGAGCTGAGATCGTGCCACTGCACTCCAGCATGGGCAACAAGAGCGAAACTCTGTCTCAAACACACACACACACACACACACACACACACACACAAAACATTCTTCTCCTCCCACTGTATTACAGTGACAGTTTTGTTATAAATTAGGCAGTCTGTTTTGGGTCCTTCTCTTCTGTTTCACTGGCTGGTTTGTCTGACCTTGTTCCTGAATCACACTGCTTTCATTATGTGGTTTTATAATAAATCGTCATAGTCTAGAGTAAATCCTTCACTTTGTTCTTCTTCAACATTGTCTTAGTATTCTTGGCCTTTGCATTGCCATGTGACTTATGGAATGAGTTCATCAATTTCTACAACATTTGCTGGGAATTTGAATGGGATTGTATTGAATCTATAGATAAATTTGGGGAGAAATAACATCTTTGCAATACAGTAGTTTCCCCCTTATCCACAGGGGGTACGTTCCAAGACCCCCAGTGGATACCTGAATTAGTGCATTCTCACACTGCTATAAATATACTACCCAAGACTGGATAACTTACAAAGGAAAAAGGTTTAATTGACTCACAGTTCCACATGGCTGGGAAGGCCTTAGGAAACTTACAATTGTGGCAGAAGGGGAGGCAGGCGCATCTTACATGGTGGCAGGCAAGAGAAAGCATGCGCGAGAAGCAAAGTGGGAAGACCCCCTTATATAACCATCATATCTCATGAGAATTCACTATCATGAGAACAGCATGGGGGAGACCACCCCCAAAATCCAGTCACTTCCCTCTCTCAATATGGGATTACAGGTCCTTCCTTTGACACTTGGAGATTAGAATTGGAGATGAGATTTGGGTGGGAACACATAGCCAAACCATATCATTGTATTTACTACTACATTTTTTTACTGTACATACATACCTATGATAAAATGTAACTTATAAATTACCACAGTAAGAAATTAACAACTAGTGTAGAATCATTATAACAATATACTGTAATAAAAGTTGTGTGCCTGTGACCTAGCTCTCACAAAATATCTTACTGTAGTGTACTCACCTATTTTTTTACCACAGTCAACTGTGGATAACTGAAACTGGGGAAAGTGAAACTGTGAACGTGGGGTACTACTGTAGCGAGTCTTCAAATCCATGGACATGATACATCCCTGAATTTATTGAGGTCTTCAATTTTCCTTAATGTTTTATAGTTGTAGAGACCTTGTACAATTTTCATTAGATATTTTCCCAGGCATGTGGGGTTTTTTAAATGCGGATTCAAATGATATGGTTTTTAATTGATTAAAGACATTTGATAGCTTTAGAATATTGAGTCTTCCCATCTAAGAACACCCTATAGCCCTCTATTTAGTCAGATTTTTAAAAATTATTTACATTTTACAGTATTGTTGATAAAGGTATTTTGCATTTCTGAAGGTTTATTTCTAGATAGTCATTTTTCTTGCTTATAATACACAAAAGAAAAATACTCGTAAGTATAGAGCTTTTCACAAATTGAACACATACATGTAATAGGAGCTAGATGAAGACATAACATTACCAGAACCCCAAAAGTCCTCTGTTTCTTTCAGTCACTAATCCCACATGGCTACCATCTACCACAAAGATAACCACTGATTTCTAACAGTATTCATTAGGTAAATGTAACCTTTTCTTTCAACATTTTTTTTTTTGAGATTTATCCTCATTGTTTCTTGTGGTTGCGTTATTCTTCTGGTAAACTATATTTCATTGTGGGAATACACAGTGATTTATCTGTTGGTTCTGTGATTGACTATATGGTCATTTAGCTAGGAAAACAATTGAATTCATCTACTCTACCAAACTCTAATTTTTTATTGAGGTATAAT
The DNA here is from genome assembly GCF_029281585.2 of Gorilla gorilla gorilla. Lineage (NCBI taxonomy): Eukaryota > Metazoa > Chordata > Mammalia > Primates > Hominidae > Gorilla > Gorilla gorilla. The sequence goes on from NC_073233.2 coordinate 18,739,142, forward strand.
TTACATGCAATAAAATTTACCCTTTTAAAATGTGCAGTTCCATGTGTTTTTACAATTGTATATAGTAATGGAACTGCTTCCAAAATCAAAATAGAGATATTTTCACCATCCTAAATGGTCTTCTCATGACTTTTTAGAATTAATCCCTTTTCCATATTCCCAGTCCCTGGAAAACACTGATTTGTTTTCTGTCTCAATAGTGTTGCCTTTCCTAGAATGTCATATAAATGGAATCATGCAGCATGTTGTCTTTTGTGTCTGGCTTCTTTCACTTAGCATAATGCTTTTGAGATTTATGCATGTTGTTGCACATTTCAGTAATCCATTCCTTTTTATTGCTAGTAGGATTTCATTGCATGGATGTGCCAGCATTTGTTTATCCATTTACCAGTTGATAGATATGAGATGGGGTTTAGTTTTTGAATGCGAATAAAGCTTCTATGAACATTAATGTACAGGTCTCAGTGTAGAGACATGTTTTCATTTGCCTTAGCCAAGCTCCTAGCTATGGGGTTGTTTGGTCATTTGGCAAGTGCATGTTGAGTTTTATTTTTAAACTTGTCAAATTATTTTCCAAAGTGACATGCCATACAACCATGCACAAGAGTTTCGGTTACTGTACATCCATGCTAACACTTGACATTGTCAGACTCAAATTCTAGCCATCCTAATGCCTATGGTAGTATCTCATTGCAATTTTATTTTGCATTTCCCTAGTGACTAATGATGTTGAGCTTCTTTTAATGTATGAATTTTTTATTTGTATATTTTTTGGTAAAGTAGCTTTCAAATCTTTTGCCCATTTTTAAATTGTGTTGTTTCTTAGTTTTGAGTTTTAAGAGTTCTGCATATAAATAAATCCTTTATCAGATATATGTTTGCAACATTCTTTCCTAGTCAGTGGATTGTTGTTTCATTTTCATTACAGTATCTTTCAAAGAGCAGAACTTTTTAATACGATGAAGTCAAATTTATTGATTTTTTCTTTTATAATTTGAGTTATAGTTAAGATATCTTTGCTAAACTCGAAGTCACTAAGAATTCCTCATATGTTTTCTCCCAAAAGTTTTATAGTTTCTAGATTTTCGGCTTCAGCCTTTAATCTGATTCTAGATAATTTTTTTGCATTGCAATGAATGGAAGATTCTAGTTAATTTTTTATAGTGAATGTAAGTAATGGGTTTTGTTGTTGTTGTTGTTTGCCCAGAGGTATCTAATTGCTTCAGTACCACTTGTTTTAAAGACTGTTCTTTCCCCATCGAGTTACTTTGACACCTTTATATATAATCAATTGACCATATATGTGTAGGTCTATCTCTGTACTCTCTAATCTGTTCCATTGATCTATACAATCATCTTTACACTAAAAGCACACTTTCTTGATTATTGCAGCTTTAGAGTAAGCCTTTCTTTTTCTTGTCTTGTCTTTGAAACAGAGCCTCACTCTGTTCCCCAAGCTGGAGTGCAGTGGCTTAATCATAGCTCACTACAGCCTCCAACTCCTGGGCTCAAGTGATCCTTCTGCCTCAGCCTCCTGAGTAGCTGGGACTGCAGGCACACACCAGCATGCCTGGCTAATTAAAAAACAATTTTTTTTTAATAGAGACAAGCTCTCTCTATGTTGTCCAGGCTAGTCTTGAACTCTTGAGCTCAAGTGATCCTCCTGCCTTGGCTTCCCAAAGTGCTGGGATTATAGGTGTGAGCCACCAAGCCCAGCTAGAATAAGTCTTGAAAACAGGTAGGGAAAGTCTTACAACTTTGTTTTTCTTAAAAATTAATATGGCTGTTCTAGGTCTTTTGTGTTTTCATATAAATTTTAGAATTAGCTTATCAGTTTCTACCAAAGAAGCCTACTGGAATTTTGCTTGTTATCTATAGATCAGTTTGGGATAAACTGACACCTGTTTGGTCTTTCAATCCATGAAAATGGTGTATCTCTCAATTTATTTAAGTTTCTTTCACTTTAATTTAGAATGGTTTTTTTTAGTTTTCAGTGTGTGGATTTTTCACACATATTAAATTTATCTTTTAAGTATTTCATGTTTTTGTTGCCATTGTAAATAAAATTGCTTCCTTAATTTTGCTTTTAAATTGTTCCTTATTAATATGTAGAAGCAAATTAACTTTATATTGACCTTACTAAACTCACTTATTATTGTAATAGCTTTTAAATAGAATTTTAGCAAGATAATCATGTTGTCTGCCAATAAAGACAGACTGACATCTTCCTTTCCAGTTTGTATACCTTTTTTTCCATTCTCTTGCCTTATTGCACTGCCTAGGACCTCCTATACAGTGCTGAATAGAAGTGGTGATAGTGTAGACCATTGTCTCTTTCCCAATATGAGAGAGATTGTATTTCACCATTGAGTATAATGTTTGCTGCAGATTTCTTTTGTCAGTCCTTTATTAGATCAACAAAATTTCCTTCTATTCCTAGCTTGCTATGAGTTTTAATCATGAGTAATGATAAATGTAAGCAAATGCTTTTTCTGCATCTGTTGGATAATCATATGCTTTTGTTACTTTAGTCAATATGTGCTAAATGACATGATTTTATATGTAACTTTTTTGTATTTTTTACTCGATAAATCAGTTTTATTTGTGTTTGGGATACATGTGATATTTTGATGCATATATGTAATGTGTCATGATCAATCAGTAATTGAAACATCAATTAGTTCAAACATTCATCTCTTCTTTGTCTTAGGAAACTTACAATTCTTCTCTTCTAGCTATTTTGAAATTTACTATAAATCATTGTTAACTATAATTTTCCTGTTGTACTATCAAATATTATAACTTATTTCTTCTACTAATTGTATTTTGTACCCATTACCCAGCTTCCCTTTAGTCTTCCCTCCCCACTTCTGCTTCCGTGGTAACCACCATTCTACTGTCTATCTCCATGAGATCCACTTTTTCATTTTTAGCTCCTGTATAAGTGATAATATGTGATATTTGTCTTTCTGTGCCTGGTTTATTTCACTTAACATAATGACCTTCAGTTTCATCCATGTTGATGCAAATGACAAGATTTTATTTCTTATGGCTGAATAATATTCTGCTGTGTATATATATACCACATTTTCTTTATTCATTCATCCGTTTATGGACACTTAGGCTGATGCTGTATCTTGGCTATTCTGCTGCAATAAATTTGGGAATGTAGATGTCTCTTCAATATACTGTTTTCCTTTCTTTGCGTTATATACTCAGCAGTAGGCCTGCTAGATCATATGGTAATTCTGTTTTTAGTTTTCTGAGAAACTGCCATACTGTTTGTCATAATGGTTTTACTACTTTATATTCCCACCAACAGTGTATAAGTAAATGTTCCCCTTTCTCCACATCCTTGCCAGCATTTTTTATTTTTTGGTCTTTTTGATAATAGCCTTTCTAACTGGGGTGAGATGATATCTCATTGTGGTTCGGATTTGCATTTCCCTGATGATTAGTGATGTTGAGTATTTTTTCATACACTTGTTGGCCGCTTGTATATCTTCTTTTAATAAATATCTATTCAGGCCTTTTGCATTTTTTATTTGAATTATTTGGTTTTTTGTACTGTGTTGTTTGAGTTTCTTATATATTCTGGTTATTAATCCCTTTTCAGATGGGTACTCTGCAAACATTCTCTCTCATTCTTTAGGTTGTGTCGTCATTTTGTTAATTGTTTCCTTTGCTGTACATAGGCTCTTTTGCTTGAATAATCTCAATAGCCTATTTTTGCTTTTGTTAGCTGTGCTTTTGAGGTCTTTCCCAGAAAAATCTTTGCCCAGATCAATGTCCTATAGCGCTTCTCCAGTGTTTTTGTCTAGTAGCTTCATAGTTTCAGGCCTTAAATTCAAGTCTTTAATTCACTTTGAGTTTATTTTTGTGTATGGTGAACGATGGAATCTAGTTTCATTCTTCTGCACATGAATATTGAGTTTTCCCAGCACTATTTATTTAAGAAACTATCCATTCCCCAATGTATGTTCTTGGCACCTTTGTTAAAATGAGTTGACTGTGTGTGGACTTATTTCTGGGTTCTCTATTCTGTTCCATTGGTCTATGTATCTGTTTTTATGCCAGTATCATGCTTTTGGTTACTATAGCTTTGTAATATAATTTGAAATCAAGGAATATGATGCCTCCAGGTTTGTTCTTTTTGCTCAGGAATACTTTAGCTATTTGGGGTCTTTTGTGGTTCTGTACAAATTTTAGGATTTTTTTTTCTATTTCTGTGAAGAATGTCATTGGTATTTTGATAGGGGTTGCATTGAATCTGTAGATGGCTTTGGGTAGTATAGACATTTTAACAATATTCTTCCATTTCATGAGGATGAGACTTCTTTCCATGTTTTGGGTGTCTTCTTCAATTTCTTTCATCATTGTTTTATAGTTTTTCTTGTAGAGATCTTTCACTTCTTTGGTTAAATTTATTCCTAGGTGTTTTTGTAATTTGTTTGTAGCTATTATAAATGGGATTGCTTTCTTGATTTCTTTTTCAGAAAAGAATCTTGATTGATTGCTCTTAGTGTATAGAAATGCTACTAATTTTTATATATTGATTTTGTATCCTGCAAATTTACTAAGTTTATCAGTTCTGAAAGGGTTTTTGTGTGGAGTCTTTCAGTTTTTCTGAATACAAAATCATGTCATCTGCAAATAAGCATTATTTGACTCCTTCTTTTCCAGTTTGGATGCCACTTATTTCTTTTTCTTGCCTAACTGCTCTGGCTAGGACTATTTAGATATTTGAATGTTAAATCATTATTGTGTTCCTGAAATAAACCCAGCTTGGTCATAATGTACTACCTTTTTATGTATCACTGTATTGAATTTACTAATTATTTTTCAGAGTTTCACACCTGTGTTTATAAATGATGTTGGCCGAAAATTTTTCTTTCTTTTTTTTTGGTTGGTGTTGTTGGTTTCTTATTTATTTTATTTTATTATTTTATTTATTTATTTATTTATTTATTTATTTATTTATTTATTTATTTATTTATTTTTTGAGACAGAGTCTTGCTCTGTTGCCCAGGCTGGAGTGCAGTGGCACGATCTTGACTCACTGCAACCTCCGCCTCTGGGGTTCAAGAGATTTTCCTGCCTTAGCCTCCAGAGTAGCTGGTGCACGCCACCACACCGGCTAATTTTTGTATTTTTCTTAGAGACAGCATTTCACCGTGTTAGCCAGGCTGGTCTCAAACTTCTGACTGCCTTGGCCTGATCCACCTGCCTCGGCCTCCCAAGGTGCTGGGATTACAGGTGTGAGGCACCATGCCTGGCCAAATTTTTCTTTATATCTTTATCAGGTTTTGGTATTAAGCTTATGCTAGTCTCATAACACAACTTGAGAGTGTCCTTTTTCTGTTCTCTGGAAGAGCTTTTTGTTTTAATATTGGTGACATTTTTATTAAACATTGGGAAACAAATGAAGTCATATAACCTAGAACTGTTTTTGTGGAACGTTTTTTAATTATAAATTTAGTCCCTTTAATAGAGAACTAATCACATTTTCTATTTCTTCTTGTGTTTGTTTTGGCAAATTGTGTTTCCAATGAATTTATTCAACCTACGTTTTTTAATTTATTATAATAGTTTACATAAAAACAAATTTTTAAAATTATTATATAATCGTTCATATAATAACTTCCTTTAATAATACTCTATGGGACTTCTCATCCCTAATATTGGTAATTTTTGTTTTCTGCCCATTTTTTGCTTAATCATTCTTAATTTTGTATTTTTAGAGTCAAATTTTCGCTTTGTTGATTTTCAATTTTATTTCTGCTTTATCTTTATTGTCTTTCATAATCTGTTCTTATCTTGATTATTTGCTTCCTTTTACATTCTTTAGGTTCAATTGTGGTTCTTTTTCTAGCTTCTTGAAATGGATCTTAGAACAACATTTCTCAACTTTTTTTTTTTTTTGCATGATGTGTGTTTTATGTAGGGCTCTAAATTTCTCTCTAATTACTACTTTAACTGCATCCCAGTCATTCTGTTATGACACACTTTTATCATCAGTTTACATTTATTTATATTTTTTCTTCGATCCACAGGGTGTTTAGAAAAATATTACTTAATTTTGTCAAGTCCAAGAGAAAACTTCCCCCTCACCCTCTGAAAGGTTGCTGAAAATCACCAACAAAAGGCAGTTTAACAGGAGAAACGGCATACAAATTTATTTGATCATAGTTTTTTGTGACATGGGAGTCTTCAGAATTCAGATCCAAAGATAGAGGGAAACCGTTCATTTTTATGCTTAGGTTCAACAAAATACGGATTGTCATGAAGAAATATAATTGGACAAAAAGGGTAAAATCTTATGCTAATAGACTGGGGAAACCCAGCAAGGCCTGTCTCTTCAGATCTTTCTTGGCCTCTCTGTACAGCATTCCTTTATTTTGGGTATGGGGCAGGATCGTCTCTGGAATAGGAGTCTTAAGATCTAGAGTCGGCCGGGCGCTGTGGCTCACGCCTGTAATCCCAGCACTTTGGGAGGCCGAGATGGGCGGATCACAAGGTCAGGAGATCGAGACCATTCTGACTAACACGGTGAAACCCCGTCTCTACTAAAAAAAATACAAAAATTAGCAGGGCGGCATGACGGGCGCCTGTAGTCCCGGCTACTGGGGAGGCTGAGGCAGGAGAATGGCGTGAACCCGGGAGGCGGAGCTTGCAGTGAGCCGAGATAGCGCCACTGCACTCCAGCCAGGGCGACAGAGCAAGACTCCGTCTCAAAAAAAAAAAAAAAAAAAAAAAAGATCTAGAGTCAAACAAGGCAAGTCAGATCATTTCTTTATGGACAGTTTTTACACAGGTGGGTGGAAAGTTAGAGTAATATTTTTAGATTTTATGTCTGGCTTTGAGGGAAAGGGGTTCTGGTTGTTATGACCTGCCTTGAGGAAGAGGGAGTCTAGTTTCTATGAATAACTGCGGGGGGAGAATGAGAGGCCAGGAGGGCAGGAGAAGGTCAGAGAAAGCTGCTTCTGAGACCCTACAATTTCTACATGATTATATTGATTTCTAGCTTAATTCCACTGTTATCCAAAGACATACTGTGTGTGACTTAAGTCCTTTGAGATTTGTTGATACTTGCTTTATAGCTTGACATATCATCAATTTAATAAATGTTTCTTATGTACTTCAAATAATTTATATATGTGTATATGTACATAGATATTAATATACTCTAGTTATTGCATGTGATATTCTATATTTGCTTATCAATTAGGTCAAATTTATTAATAGTGTTTAGTCATATCTTCTATATCCTTGCTGATTTTTTTTTATTTTGTCTGGTTTTTCTGTCACTTGCTAAGAGAGCTCTGTTTAAAATATCTAACAATGGTTGAGGGGTTTGACTATTTCTCTTTCTAGTTCAGTAAGTTTTTGCTTTATATAGTTTGAGGCTATGCTGTTAGGTATGTACACATTTCTGATTGTTATAGTATGCTTTTGAATTGATGCTTTGATAATCATTAAATGTCCCTGATTTTTGTTGTATTTCTGGCCTTAATGTCTTGGTCTGATTTTTTTTTTTTTTTTTTTTTTTTTTTGGATAGCTATACAAACTTTCTTTTGGTTTGTTTTTCACATGATATCCCGTTTTCCCTCTTTTACTTTAATGTTATTGTATTATTATATTTAAAGTGTCTGTCCTATAAGCAACCTATAGTTTGGGTTTCTGAAAATCCAATTTGATGGTCTCTTTTATTTTGAATATTTAGTCTACTTACAGTTAACATAATTACTGATATATTTGGGTTTAAATCTATCCATTTACTGTTTGTTTTTCATTTGTCTCATCTGACTTGTTCATTTTTTCTCTTTTCTTGCTTTATTTTTAATTAATCTGGAATTTAAAAATTCAATTTCTTCTCTTTTACTTATTATTTATGTAATACATAGTATGTAGTGCTTGTCATTATGTATAGTTTGTTTATTATTATTTTGGCAGTTACCCAAGACACTATAATGTTAATTGATAACTAAAATGAATCTATATTAAATTAATTCTCTTATCTCCTTCTGGATAACCTAAGACTTTAGAAAACTGTATTTTTTTTTTCTTTGAGATGAAGTCTCGCTCTGTCACCCAGGCTGGAGTGCAGTGGCGCGATCTCGGCTCAATGCAAGTTCCGTCTCCTGGGTTCACGCCATTCTCCTGCCTCAGCCTCCCGAGTAGCTGGGACTACAGGCGCCCACCACCACGCCCAGCTAATTTTTTTTTTTTTTTGTATTTTTAGTAGAGACGGGGTTTCACTGTGTTAGCCAGGATGGTCTCGATCTCCTGACCTCGTGATCTGCCTGCCTCGGCCTCCCAAAGTGCTGGGATTACAGACTTGAGCCACCTCGCCCCGCCAGGAAACTTTAAACTCCATTTATCTTCTTTCGACTTTTGTGTGATTGCTGTCATATATTTTAATTCAATACATATTTTAAACCCATAGATATTATAATTATGGTTTGAAACAGTCCTGAATGTGCATGGATTCATGCACATTTTCTATTTTAGTGGTTCTTCATCTTTTTCTGCATCACGATACTTTCATCTTAGATTGGTTTTCTTCTGCCTGGAGAACTCTCCGTGGCATTCCTTTTAGTGTGAGTCTGCTGAGGATAATTCTGCCAGGTTTTGTTTGAAAACATTTCACTTTTGCCTTTGTTTTTAAAGGATATTTCTTTAGAATATAGACTGCAAATTGACAGTAGGCACTGCCTTTCATCATTTAATGATATCATGCCATTGTTCATAGCTTCCATTGTTTCTCTTCAAAGTCAATTGTCAGTCTTATTTTTACTTCTTTGAAATTAATACATATTTGTTAGCTTCTTACAGTATGCTTAAATCATTGATTTTAAACCTTTCTTCTGTTCTAATATAAACAAGGTAAAGCCATACATTTCCCTCTGGGCACTGCTTTAGCTGAATCCTACAAATTCTAATATGTTGTGTTTTCATTCCGTTCAAATTGTTTTTAATTTTCTTTGTAGTCTGGGTGACAGAGTGAGACTCTGTCTCAAAAATACGTTGTTTTAATTTTCTTTGTGATTTCTTTTTTTGACCTATGGGTTATTTAGAAGTGAATTATTTAATTCTCAAATATTTTGTGGATATTCCAGAGTATCTTTCCGTTATTAATTTCTAATTTCTACTTTAATTCTCCTGTGGTCAGAGAACATGGTTTTTATTATTTCAATCTCCTTAGAACTTTATCAAGATTGTTTTAAAGCCAAGGATATCGTCTAACTTAGGAAATGTTTCCTGTGCGTTTTCAAACAATCTGTTGCTGTTTGGTGAAGTGTTCTATGATGTGAAATAGGTCAAGTTGTTTAATAGCGTGTACAAGTCGCATACTCTTACTTTTGTGTACTTATTCTATCAATTTCCAAGAGAAAAGAGTTAATACCCGTTAGCTATAATTTTTGAATTGTCTATTTTTCTTTTCAGTTTGGTCAATTTTTGCTTCATGTATTTTGGAGCTGTGTAATTAATTAATATTTAATTAATCAAGCATGTCTGTATTTTGTTTCTTTAGTTTAATCAAGTGCACACATATTTAAAATTGTTTCATTTTCTTGATAGGTTTACCTTTTATTATGGAATGTCCCTCTTTATCTTTGTTAATATTCCTGGTCCACAAATTACTTTGATACAGACACATGATCTTCCTTATTGATTCGAGTTATCACACTCTAGTTTTTCTAAATTTTTACTTTTAATTTCTCTTTATATTTAAAATGAATTTATTATAGACAATATATAGCAGGTTCTTGCTTTTTTAAAATCCAGTCTGACAATATCTTCTTTTTAATTGCAATGCTTTGACTGTATATATTTAGTGAAAATGTTGACAGTAATTGTTTCAATACATTAACATGAGATATCTTTTGATTTCTTTGTGTCTTCAATTTCTTTTATTAATGTTTTATGATTTTCAATGTATAGGTCTTTCACCTCCTTGGTTAAATTTATTCCTAGGTGGTTTTTTTTGAAGTTATTATAAATGAGATTTTTTTCATTCTTTTTCAGATAGTTTGTTGTTCATGTATAGAAATGCTCCTAATTTTCCTATGTTAATTTTGTGTACTGCAACTTTACTGATTTATTATAAAAGTTTTTTTTGGTGGAGTTCTTGAGCACATTTATAATAGCTATTTCAAAATTCTCATCTGCTAATTCCCTCATATCTGTCATTTCTGGGTCTGCTTTTATTGACAAATTTTTCTCTTGATTATCAGACTTGTCCTGCTTTTTTACATATCTAGTAATTGTTCACCAGCTGCCAGACTCTGAATGTTACATTGTAGCATGTCTATGTTTTGTTTCTTTAATTAAAGAATTATATAGACAGTAAAGACTATTTGGCAGGCAGAAGTAGGGTAACTTGCAGATCACTTGTTTTCCTTTGAAGGCTTGCTTTTAAGCTTTGTTCAGGTGAATCTATAATAACCTTTACTCTAGGGCTAATTCATTCCCCGTGATTTTTCTGTGGTCTCTATCAATGCCTCAAATTTTTGTTCTACCCTGGCTAGGTAGAACTTGAACATCTCTCAGTCCTAAAGAAGCTTTCAAGATTGTTCAGGCTACAACTTTCCAGCAGCTATTTGCCCAACCTCATAGAGTTTCTCTTTATGCATCTATAGTTTACTATAAGCAATAGACTGAAGGGGATTTCTATGCTTAGGTGTGAATTTCTTCTTTTCATAGCTCCCTCTTCTCCGATACTCTGCCCCACATATTCCAGCTGTCTCAGCCTGCCCAAACTCTCATCTATCTTTTCAACTCAATGAATCTGTTATGCTTTATTTAGTTTCTTCTTACCTGTACTGTGATCTGGAAAGACCCTCTAGGCAGCAAGTTACTGTGATTATAGGACTTTCCTCATTTGCTTCTGTTCTTGCCTTTATCACAGTTCTGCACTGCCTGCTGTCCAGTGCCTGAAAATAGATGCTTCATGTATTTTGTCTTAATTTTCAGTGCTTTGTGTTGGGAGATGAATTCCAGAATCAGTCATTCTAACACAGCCAGAGTGGAACAATGCTGCAAAGTCTTTAAGATTTTACAAATGAAAAGTGTACTAGGCCAGGTGCAGTGGCTCACACCTATAATCCCGGCACTTTGGGAGGCCGAGGCAAGTGGATTACCTGAGATCAGGAGTCGAAACCAGCCTGGCCAACATGGCGAAACCCCATCTCTGTTAAAAATACAAAAATTAGCAGGGCATGTTGGTGGGCGCCTGTAATCCCAGCTACTCAGGAGGCTGAGGCATGAGAATCACTTGAACTTGGGAGGCGGAGGTTGCGGTGAGCCCAGATCATGCCACTACACTCCAGCCTGAGTGACAGAGCAAGACTCCATCTCAAAAAAAAAAAAAAAAAAAAAAGTACTAGAATGGTTGGTTCTGTAATGGAGAGAGTAACAAGAAAAAGACTCAGTGGCAACTATGTAACTTCTTTCTTGCCAGTAGTGTAAGAAATGCCTTATCTTTGGAAGCATTTTCTCCTCAATTTCAAAAGAAATTTCAATGGAAATTTTTTTTTTGAAAGTTAAAAGAAGTTTCAACTTAAGTTTATATTTCTTCCATAAACAAAGGCTAACTAGGCAGTTTTCTAATGTTGCAGTATTGTTATTTTAGATCAGTGATGATGATCACGTGGTTCCTGCTGCTCTTGCTGCTACCAACAATAAGAACATTTACTCAGGCGCCGCTAATATACCGGCATTGTGCTAGGCACTTTACACTGATTATCTCCACCCTTCCACAACAATTCTGCAAGTTAGAAATCATGATCCTGAGAAACTCAAGGAGGTAAAATTATTTCCTCAAGGTCATATGCTAAGAAGTGAACACTCAGTGACTGAATTACTCAGTGGTCATTTAGTGGCTAGAAGTGGGAAACAATCTCAGCTCATCAGTAACAATGCTTCCTCCCATTATTATACTGCTCTCTGATTCTATCTTTACCTGAGCTTTCCATCTGGCAAATTAAACCAGAAAACAGGGATGTTTTGCATTATTTTGCTTTGAATAACAACATATGTAAATGTGCTCCTGGAGGCTAAAGCACCCTTATTTTTTGTCAAACTTGGCCTCTCTCACTAGGGTGAATAGTTGAAAATTTTAAGGAGGAAAAGGCAGGCTGGAGAGAATGTTAGTTGACTTGGAGGTGCTTCTCCTTTCCCCCGACCCAACACCTATTTCTATTCAGACATAAGCAGCCACAGCAAAATAAAGATTAGTAAATTTCGTATCGTGGAGTCCTAGCTGGTCCTGATATTTTCAGTAATCAGAGTGGGTTAATCCAGCTATTACTCATTAACTCTGCATCATGTTGATGTGTAGGGGCAAATGTTCTTGCTGAGAAGAATAAAAGCCTCCTGTGGCACCTGGAAGACCTTATCACACATGGTCCCCAGCCAGATCACAGAGCGATTCTAGTTAACGTGGGCACTTTGCTGCCTCTAACCATCTACCTCTTGTTCAGAGACTGGCATATCTCCTCGAATTCGGCTCTCCCTTGGGCCCTGTGTTGTTGAGCCATCCCTATCTTAAACTGCCTTTCCTGGCATTTGAATCACCACTTCGATGATGTGATAATATCTGCAAGTTGGGAAAATAAAAATGGCATTTGTTTAGCCATAATTAATGAAATATTTATGTTGCATGAGGCTATGTGATAAAACCTTAGGCTTAGAGTCCTTTTGCTTCTGATTACATTTGGGATTTTTTTTTTCTATGACCAGACATTCTGACGCCAGCTCTTTTACACTGAGCAGATGTCATGTAGTAAAAATGGGTGCCAGATGCTGTGAGCCGCAGAAGGGCGATTTGTTTAAGAGCTGGCTCCAACTTTTTTGCATTCAATTACTCTGCAGAACAAACCTTACACAAGCATTTAGGTAACTCAACTAACTTCAGACATGCATTTTAATAATAGATTTTATCTCTGAATGCATTCTGAGCAACACACCATATAAATGGTGTTTAAGGAATTAATTGATTTCTGCATAATACCTTGGTTTTTTCTTTTTTTTTTTTTTAATGTGAAAAGAGAGCTGCAAAGCTCTTGGCAGGGACCCAGAAATGTAATTAACGTGGAGGGCCAAATTTTCAGTTGCCCTTAGGTACTGTTGCCTCATGCTCACGGCAGGTGCAGTGAGGGGAGGGCAGGGAGGAAGGGAATGAGAGTAAGTGGGGGAGGAGGAAGCAGCAGCTTTGGTTCATAGAGCAGGAAATGAAGCTAGCAGTTCACTGAGTTTTCCTATTCCCATTTCAGACTCCAAGAACTTTCCCCTCAGAGCACAGGCAACAGAGGCTTCCTCTTCTGCCTCTTCAACTTCCTCCTCCTCTGCAGATGAAGAATTTGATCCCCAGCTTTCCTTGCAGTTAAAGGTAACAACACTTGACCAGCCAAAGAGGGCCTTGGCTGGTGGGGGCTGCTTACCATCCAGATTTCAGAACCAATGTGGGCTCCAGCTGCAGTGGTTTCCTTAGGAGGATCATGTTTCATTGCATCTGACAGGGTGCTCTCTTTACCTTGAACACCCAAAGAATTATCTTCTTTAAAAAAAACTTGTAGAAGTTTGCCTTTCTCAGACGCAAATTGGGGAGAAAAAAAAAGACATATTTACTTGAAACCATTTGGTGATGGCAGCTCTTAAAGTGGGTTTAATATGTGGTCCAACAAGCAAACCATCGAAAACATTACAACAAGCAGATGCATATTTCCCTGGGGGAAGCACAGCTTCATTTAAGAAGCACTAGAGGCAGATTGCATGGAAAATGTTATGTTTATTCTAATCAGAAATATGAAATGAACCATGCAGTTGCATCTAGACATGGATACTCCAAAGATCTCTGCTGTGGAAGGGACAAGCCCCGTGCCAGCTGGGGAGATGGCAGACTTCTTTTCTCAATGAACATTAATGTTTTTGGAGAACTCTTTAAACAACTCTCATATCCATAGATTAAAAAACACAAACATTATATATGTTTATAAATGTGTCTATATGTCACATACGCAGAGACAGACGTCCCATAACCAAAGCCCATCATTGTTTTCTTTATCCACTGAAGCTGGAGCATTTTCACTGAGACAGTAGAGTACTTGGTGGGGTGGGGGTGGCAGGGGTTATTGAATGGTTGGACCTAAAATGCTTCCCGGGTAGAAAGAGAAGCAGTTCACTGCTCTGGTAGTGTTTATTTTTTGGAGTAGTGAGGATCTGGGGAGGGAGGAGGAGAACCAGATTTATTTACTTACACTCAACTTTTCCATATCTGGCATTAGGAGATTTGACATCATCTCAAGTCACTCTGGGGTTCCAACTCCCCATGGCCCAGCTTGGAGCAAGGCAGGAGGGGTCTGGGAGGTGTGGTGTGGGGAGGGGAGGAGAGAGGAAGAAAGAGGGAGGGAGAAGAGAGAGAGACAGAGAGAGGTGAGGGAGAAAGATGTATGAATTTCTCATTTCTAACAACGGTGTCCCTGATTAATTCAGTATTCAACACAAATGAATTCCGTGTGTCTTGTGTTGATTTCTGTGGTTTTCTTACTGCCCCTCTCATCCCCTTGAATGACCCTGAGTTAATTCTATATTCAAATTAGGCAGAGATCCCAGCATCAGCCATCTTGACACTCATGGAGAATAAAAGAATAGAATGGCCCAAACATATTGAAATAGCAAGACGGTGGTATTTAGGACCAGTCTCACAAATAGCTCCTTGTTCTCCTGCTGGCCCAGAACAGAGCCCGCCGTCACGTCAGCTTGCCAGGTGGTAAGGCATGCCCGCTTCACCTGGCTTCTGACCTGGCCCACTCTTACACTAAGGGAAGCTGGCAAGAAGATTTCTTTTTTCCAAGTTCTTGAGGGCTCACACTGAAGGAAAGAGAGGAGGTTTTCATCCTCTGGTTTCTTTGTCTCTTCTGTCCCATGCAGGTGTGTCCCCAGCCAGGTGGCACGGAGACCATGACAGCTCAAATGAACCTTTGCACAGGAAACGAGGCAGGATGTGTCCTCTTGGCCTCTTCCCTTTGCTTCACCCTTGCTCCCCACTGCCTCTCCTCCCACACCACACCCAGATCTAAGAGACTAAGGCAGGAAGAGACGCAGCAGCTTGTCTTTGATTCTGCCAAGTTTCTGCATCTTTTCTTCCCTAGCCCTTAGCGTCTTTCCCTCTCTGCATCATCACCATCAGTGAGGATATAAGAACTGTGCCTTGTATATGTAAGGCTGTGTGAGTGTTTATTAATGAAGCATTCTTCTTTTCTGTATCAGCAACTTTTTAATAAAAGGCAATAAATGACTTTCTTTCCTCCTCTATGTTCTGTTTTGCTGACTCTTGAGAAAGAGTCAGAGTTTGATAGCTTTGCTGCTGGGAAGTGCTAAGACCACATGATGCTGTTGAGGCAATTCCCCCCACCTTTCGCCTGGGAATTGCATTCAGTGGTCTTCATTTGGGGGAACATTGGCATTTCTTTTCCATAGTCCCACTATGGAAAAGTAGAGTAGGTCCTTGTTGTGTCTAAACGGTATTTGGCACAAGGAAAGGCAGTATAGACCAAATGAAATGTGGATACTAGATTCAGGCTACCTGTGCCTAACTCCTGGCTCTGCCTATTAATAATTGCATCATCTTGTATAAGTTAATTTCCTCTCTGAGTTTTTATTTCCTTACCTATAATGTAAGTGCAATTTGAGGAATAAATGGGATGATACATGTGAAATAATTAGTACAGTATCTGGCATATAGCATTTGGTAAATGAGAGGATTTATTACATAGGTTAGTATAATGGAAGCTCAAGGGGCACTTGTTAATAAATGAACTGACTCCATATAGGCTAAGTTAGACAATCTCTAGATGACAGTTACCATTGATCCCCACCACCTCTTCCCTAGAGCCTTTCCAGAAAGATCCTAGCTGCCCCATGAAGAATCCCCTGTCCAAAAGGTCTGGAATCCCCATTCAGAGTGATTGACAGTCAATCTGGTAGTCATCTCATGGAAACAGAGATGATACGATATGGAATAAGTTGAGTTCTGAGAGTAAAATTTTCTTCCAAGGATGAAGATCTTTAGGATTTTAGGTCCTAAGGAGAATTCCAGAAAAATAGCCTGTAGGCACCAAGCTAGCTACAACAATTTTTAAATTTCATATTTATTTATTCCAGCATTAAAAAGAAATGTCTAGCATGCTCTAATCCTCATCCTAGTATACAGAAAGTTGATGTGTATGCTCAGAGAAGGCAAACGAGTAAAAATAGCCCAATTTGAACATTTATTTTGTAGATCCAGAATGTCTGTGTGTGTATGTATAATATATACTCCTACACACAAAAATCATAATAGATTTTAGTACAATGTGATAATCATGCTAATTTAAAATATAATAATATACGAATGCTATAAAAATCATGCTATTAGTATTTACTGAGTGTTCATCCCATGTCTTTTTCAGGTATTCTACAAAAGGCTTAGCCTTATTATTTCATTTAGTCCTTAGTGTATCCCTACAAAGTAGGCAGTAAATTCTTCTCATTACTCTAAAGAGAGCACTGAAGTTCAGAATGTTGTGTGACATTCTGAAGCTCACACAGCTCAGCTGGGATTGGATGCCAGCTTTGCCTGTCTTGTGGGCCCAGTGCTCAACCATTAGTCTCTGCTATTTCTCCCATTTTTAAGTGCCTCCTGAACTTTCCAGTATGTGGAATTAACCACACCATCACTTCTTTTTTCTCTTGTGTCTAAAACCTGGAAGTGATACTATCAAGATCTAGACTTCTACTTTATATGCATCAATTTAAAATTTTTTTAACAAGCACAGGTACACACACAACCCAGTGACAGTAATGCTATAATTGTATAAACAAAGTGAGGTTGGGAAGAGAAGCAATCTCATGCTTCCCTCAAGCCAAAAAACACTTTCATTGGAATGATACATTTCTCCATTTCCAGGTTTAATTAGCCACTGTAGACTCAACCTAAGCACTATTTAAAGTTGTTAACTGGTTTTCATGTAGTGAGAGAGAGAATGTGTGTGTATGTCTGTCTACTTGCCTACCTGTCTCTCTCTCTCCCAAGCCCATCATCCCTGGGCCATATCGTAGCACCCTTGTAAAGTATAATTCTTGTACAATTCCTTCTCTCAGCTGAACCCAGACAGTATTCTATTATAGCAATTCCCAGCTACAGACCTACACATACACTCCCTCCCAATACACACATAGCAGCTTCCCAATCCAGAACCTACTAGTGACATGTGGCTACTTAAATTTACATTTAAATTCATTAAAATTGAATACAATTTAAAATTCAATTTCTAATCCACACTCACTTCAAGTGTCCACTAGCCACATGGGGCTTGTGGCTTCTGTATTTCAGACAGCACAGCTATAGGTTATTTCTATCATTGCAGAGAGTTCTACCAGATGTCGTTATTTTAGAAGGTAAGCAGTGGCTGGGAATCATTAGTTGGAGAGGGTAGAAGCCTATAATGATATTTTGTAAATTTCAACCCTGTTTTTCTCTGACATAATTTTTTTCTCTATTGGTTTTCACAGGAGAAGACTACACTTAGAAGAAGAAAGAAGCTAGAAAAAGCAATGAAGCAGCTGGTTAAGCAAGAAGAATTGAAAAGACTCTATAAGGCTCAGGTCAGTAAATAAACTGGAGATGAGTGAGTGGGCCTGGGTCCAGGATCCTGGGACTCTGGATGGGAAAGGGTTTTGGGAGTCTGCATTGTATTAGGGAAAGCAGGCTGGAGAAAGGTCAGTCTTGTTCTCTGAGGAACCAGATTTGTGGCCGTTTTAAAGAGGCTCTGGCTTAGTCTCAGTAGGACTCTGGGTCCTGGAGGGCCCACGTGTTAATCTGGCCTATTCTCAGCCACCCCTCCATCTGCAGACATGTGAGGCTGGAACAAGAGCCAACGCATGGCCTTGGGAGTCATCCCTGACTGCCACATAGCAGTGAACTTAGTTTTGTCTTCTGTGAGGACACAAATCTTCCACCAACTCCCTGACAGTGTCTTTACTAAACTGACAGCTATTAAGGGCTGTCTCTATTTCAAGATTAGTTGAAATCATAAGTATCTAGCATTCCAATACAGATTTCCTGGCCCAATTGCTTACTTCAAACACTTCCTCCCAAGTTGCTCAGCCACAACTCCATCACAGACAGGCAAAATGAAGCAGAAATTCAAGGCATCCTCCACCTCTCTGAGGAACCCAAGCCTAGTCTTGAACAAGAGTTGGGTTTTAGGATACTCGGACTTAGAATGACCACTCATGTTAATCCAGTATACCCTCACATCCCTTTCTCCATTAATTCCCTTTATCTGGCTAATAATCCTATACACTATTTCTGACCAGAGTGATGTCATTCAATCCACCCTCCTTTACCCTTCCCCGTGGCTGACTTGGGAGCTACCTCTTTCACCTAGTGAATGGGGAAAAGTCACTTCTGTCTACTTGCAACCTCTAAAACAGGTTTCCTTGAAACACTGCAACTTTTCCTTCCAAGAACAAGACAAGTCTTATGATATTGATTGGCAAACTAGGCAATGCCTCTTCCTTGTATTTTCATCCCAGATGGTTGTGAAGAGAGAGGAATTACAATGGCCTTTTGAGTCCTGCAGCCCTTTTTAATCTCTGAGACTTTCATCCTTAGTTGTTTTTTGTTTTTTGTTTTTTTATTTTTGAGGCAGAGTCTTGCTGTGTCACCCAGGCTGGAGTGCAGTGGTGTGATCTCAGTTTACTGCAACCTCCACCTCCTAGGTTCAAGCGATTCTCTTGCCTCAGCCTCCTGAGTAGTTGGGATTACAGAAGCCCACCACCACGCCCAGCTAATTTTTGTATTTTTAGTAGAGACGGGTTTTCACCATGTTGGCTAGGCTGGTCTCAAACTCCTGAGCTCAAGTGATCCTCCCACCTCAGCTTCCCAAAATGCTGAGATTACTGGTGTGAGCCACCGTGCCCAGCCTCATCCTTAGTGTCTAAAGAATGACCACTGTATTCGTCTGCTTGGGCTGCCATAACAAAGTACCACAGACCGGATGGCTTAAACAACAGAAACTTATTTTCCTCATGTTCTGGAGCTGAGAAGTCCAAGATCAAGGTGCTGGCAGGTTTGGCACCTGGTGAGGCCTCTCTTCCTGGCTTGTAGACAGCTGCCTTCTTCACGTGTCCTCACATGGTCTTTCTGTGAGTTCACGTGAGCAGAGAAAAATATCTCTGGTGTCTTTTCCTCTTATAAGGACATCAGCTGCATTGGATTAGGGCCCCAGCCCTATGACTTCATTTCACCTGGATTACCTCCTTAAAGGCCCTATCTCCAAATATAGTCACATAGGGGGTTAGGGCTTCAACATATGCATTTGGGGTGGGACACAATTTAGTCTCTAAGAACCAGATAGCTGTTACTGCACAGTGATCGGTAATAAAGCCATTTAGGTGCTTCCTTTCTTTAGCAATTCTACAGCATGCCAGCAAGAGATGGATTTATAAAGATATAATTGTCTTTAAGGGAGAGACAGGAAGAGGGCATGAAATTACAAATAGTTTTAAGTAGACTTTCCATCTATTTCAGATTTTATGTTGGGACTTAAGCACTCATAGCTGGGACAAGAAGAGCCCGGTGGCTGTGCAGGCCCCACCCCTCCCTGCTTGGGTCCCTTTCCAGGATTGGAGGGGCCTCGGCTGCTGTACTTGTGATCCCAGGGGAGATTTAGAAAGACTCCCCTGTAGACAGCAGGCAGCTGGGGTTAAGGAAGAAGGGGAGTGAGACAGAGTAAAGTAAAACAGAGGAGGAACACAGGCATTCTGTCTGCCCAAACAACTGACTGTTCCTTGAATATACCTGTTCTGCCAGGTGTAAAGTCTGTTCTGCCAAGGGATGTGTCTTTTGACAGCATGGTATTTGAAAGCAGAGAAAATGGATGGGGATGAACAAAATTTATATAGGAATGGCTTTTCCCTAATTTCTTTCTAATATACACAAGAGATTAATAGTAAGGAAAATAAATATGTAAATGCAAACAAAGTCATGATCTCAGACCTTATCAGGTGTCTATAATGAACCTAAGGAGAGTATGATGTCATCCCCTAACAAGTTAAACATCTTGTGTCTCACCTTAATAACCTGCTAGTAACAAAGCCACAGTACACTTCCACAATGAAAGAACGCTGGGCATCTGCCCATGGTGCAATGAAAGAACAGGTACAATTTGTAGCTAAAGACAGGAGCAGGACAATCTAAAACAGGAGCACGAAACCCCGGGAGCTGGCCCAGTTCTCTTGCTCCAGACTGACTCCTTGGGAGGTATAGGCTGGTTCTTCTTGGGGAAAATAGATTATGCAAGTACTTTGTTTGCCCCTGGACCCCCTACCCTACTCTGAACAGTGGCTGCAGCTCCAATCATGCCACGGCCATAGTTAGGAGCCATGATGACTGCTCACCTCACCCAACAGCCTCTGTCTTGGAGGACATCTGTGATTGGCCTTGTCTAAGGGGACTGTTTTAATGTCTACTTAAGGGCCAGTTGAACATACATACAAATTCCTTGCTTTATGTTGCATGCTAAGGAAGGGAAACATCAGGGTATAGTTGTCTGGGAATTCAGAGGTCCTTGCCTAGTTATTCAAGGCAGGACCATCACAAGTGAAAGGGCCTCTTTCTCCTGGAAAGTAAGTGGCAGAATCAGCCCCTCTTGGGACTCTATGTGGAAAGTCCTTGTGTGACATCTGATCCTGGTGTTGCAGGCCATCCAGAGGCAGCTGGAGGAGGTGGAGGAGCGGCAGAGGGCTTCTGAGATCCAGGGTGTGAGGCTGGAGAAGGCATTGCGAGGAGAAGCAGGTACGGCATCCCAGCAGATCCGGAGCAGTGAGCATGGTCTGAGAATAGTGCTAGCGTAACCATCTGAGGAAAACAGACCTTGTCACCTGCTGGAGATCTGTCAGCATGGACATATGGTGCTAAATCCACAACTGCCGCACACTTTAAACATCAAACTATTGTTTCTCGGCCTTTTGGCCAAGATCAATTGTAAAAATCAAACTAGTGGCCCACTTTGAAATTCCCAGGAGCATTGGTCAGCCCGCAGGCCTCATAACTGGGCTTCTGTTCAGCCCCACCTCTCCCCTGGCTAACACGAATGTTCTTTGCAATTCAAGGATTAAGATAAATTCAGGAGAAATATATGGGTATTGGAGCAGTGTTGGTAGTAATTCAAAACTCAGAGTGAGAGTCAATGTCCTGGTTTTTCCTTTACTACCTGTATGACCTTGAGCCAGTCACATTATAAACCTTTATACTTTTTCATTTTCTCATCTAAAATGGGGATAATAGTGTTTTTCTCCTTTATAGAACTGATATAAGGATTAAAGAAGAAATTAGATTTGATGCTTAAGTTAACACATTGCCTGGCCCAAGGTAAAGCAATAAGTGGTAACTTTTCCAGTAATAGCTTCAGATTCTTGGATTCAAACAGAACTCATCTGGTGAAGACCTACTATGCATTAGACATTAAAACACTGGGTCTGTAACAATGAGTATGATGCAGTTTCTACCTTGAGAAATTTATAGTCCATTGAGAGACACACAGAGGTAAAGAGGTAATCCACAATACAGTATGACAAATGCTGTCATAGGAACAAGCATTAGGGTACAACGTGAACAGAACCAAGAGGTTCCTAACTGATCTTGGGGCGAGGGAAGCCATCAAGCAAGGCTTCTGGGAAGGGGTGATCTATAAGATGAGAACCAGAGGAGGAACAAGAGTTAACCAGTAAAGAGGAGATTGTTTTGGCAGAGGGAACAGCACCTGCAAAGGTCAAATGTGGAAAGACATGAAATATCTTCACAAATGAGCTAGTGAAGGGTTTTCAGGTAAGGAGTGGCTTAAAGAAACCTACATTTTCGGAAATCTTCCAGTAGGGGTGTGGCTCATGAATTGGGGGGCGCTAAGAGTTTGTTGGGGGTATTGTCTCTTTAGTTTTATAATGTGATGTCTTCAGCCTTCAGCATTTGAGATATAAAAGGTGAAAAACTGAGCACTGAAATAATGTGCAATAACATAAACAACAGGTTACTTGTTACTTAACAAGTGAAACATTAGGATTTCAATTCTTTAAGAGTCCAGTTACATGAGAGCGATGACACTAGCAGGTGCAGACCCAGATTTCCTGAGGCCTGGAGTTCATGCAAAGTCATGCATGTAAAATTGTGAGGGCTGCTTCCAGAACCTTGCAAGGACCCATCCAAGTAAGGGGTCCTGAGGTTTCAGTTTCATTAACTGCGTGGTTAATTTAGCACGAGATTTCAGGGAAATGCTAGAGTCAGACTTTACCTCTTCTGTGCTTCAGTTTTCTTGTTGGTAAATTGGGAGTGCTAATAATACTTTTACTTGTATTTGTGGTGAGGATTAGCTAAAATAATTTATGTAATATCCACAGCCAGTGCCTGGCATGGAGCAGATGATTAATCAATACCTGTTTGTTTTTTTTACTAAAATGCACTGGATTTCCTTGCAAAGATGACCCAAATTTGCTCATTAGAAATAGGCTTATTACAAATATAAAGAGTTTCTTGCTGCCTGGACTGAGAGTCACTGTCCGTCTCTACAGCTGCTGTGGGACTTTTGGTAGAATGAACTGCCCTTGTTTGGTGCTTGGTCATATTCCCAGTCCAGAAGGCTCTGGTCCTTGTCTTTGACAATCTGCTGATCTCAGTGAGAGCATTAGAAAAGAAAAGGAAAAACCAGAAAAGCCAGGGTGTGCTTCAGTTTGCCGCCAGCAACACAGGCCAAGAGGTGGCATGGTGGGAAGTGGGGAGCTGTGGGCGCCAATAAGCCAATAAGCCCTGTGTTCAAATTCTGTTCCACTCCACTTAGGCTGAATAGTCCTGGGAAAATCACTTAACCTCTCTGGTCCTAGATTTTTTATCTGAAAAATGAAGATAATAATCCCCATATTATCAGGTCATTTTGAGAATTAGAAGTGTTGATAGGCAAAGTCTCTACCGGAGTATTGCCTACGTTGTAGGCATTTAGTAAACACTACTCATATCATTTTACAAAATATTACTAAGTATCCACACACATCTTCTTTTAAAGAATTTGTCTAATTTTTACTGCATGAAATTTAAATGATAGAAACCAAAATTGTAAAGCATCTTCTGAAAATCTTCCTCATCCCCAAATATGAAAAAAAAAAGAAAACAGAGAGCTATTTTGAGTTATAGCAAAAGAAATCTGGCCAGCTTGTGATGTTTCAGAGGTGTGCCAAGCCAGCCAGAAGATGGATTCCATTCATTCCCTTTATATCCTTGGTAATTTAATTCCCCTGTTAAGTTTATGGGCCTTTTTCCCTTGATTGTCCTTGTGTGGGTGACAGATGCAGATCAACAAGGGGCTGGAGACTAAAAGAGTCAAGTCGGGAGAGTGGCCTCAAAAGCAACCAAATGGAAGTTTTGCAGAGCAGCCACCAAAATTAATATACTCTAACTTGTAATAACATTTGTGCAATAATAATATTCCTTGGTGGTTTAATATTCTATTCAGTCCCTTTAAGAGATTGCGCTGTTGCTTAATGAATGACCAATGCTTATTAGGTTAAGTTGTATTTGAGCTGGCCTGTGCTGCTCCGGTTCAAGTGATTTAATGGGAATTATTTAATAGGTATTATTAGGATAATTAGAAAATGATCACAGTTAGGCAATAATATTGAGCTATAAAGGTTGTGAATAACCAAATTTAGAGACAGACCTGAAAACATGAGTAGTCTGCGACAGTTATGCAAGGCTCCTCTGATAATTATGTAGGCAGCCTGAAAGGGGCTTTTGTTCTGGGAGTTATTCATTAGGCGGGCATTGAATTAGAGGAACATGCGGGGGTGCAGGATGGAGGGCAATGATGGCTGATGAGCAAAATGAGGCTTTGATGAGCTCCTCATTGTCGTGACAACAATTCCTGCTTTCTTTTTTTCCAGCAGTCAGAAATAAGCTCTCCCACCCCCGGGAAGGGTTTTTCCCCATTTTGTCAAGGAAAGGGAAACAAAGGAAAACAAAAATCTAATAATCCATCCCAGATGACAAATCATTATGTTTTGCAGGACGTGGAGAGAGAGAGAGAGACAGACAGAGAGAGGGAGAGACAGAGAGAGAGAGAGAAAGACAGAGAGAGAGAGAGAGAGAGAGAGAGTGTGTGTGTGTGTGTGTGTGTGTGTGTGTGTGTGTGTGTGTGTGTGTGTGTGTGTGTGATGTCTTTGACAGAGGGAAGAGAGTCCCCTCTTGGTCCTAGCTGCCCAGGTGAAGGACCAGGATATGCAGTAACCTGATTCCTGGGGGCCCTACCACCTTCTGGAAAGAGGCCAAGCCCAGCTCTGCAGCCACTTAGACTCTTCTTGGTTGAGGCACTGTTACCTACTGGCTTGTTGCTTGTCAATATGATGATCAGTGTTACATACTAGGGGCATGGAATACCCCAGTCTAGCAAGAGACCACCATTCAAATTTAAATGGTCTGGATAACACAATCTGGGCTTTCTTTCAATACCTGGAATCTGATGAAAACTGAATAACTTCGAAAGAGAAAGGATTTCTCCCCAGGGGAGGTCGATGAGAATAATTATTCCCTTATAGCTTTACCAGCTTTGGGGAAGATTTACCAGCTAGTTGTCTGCATGGAGCTTCTTGCCTTTTTTGGAGCCAGATGGTTTCTTCTTCCCGGAGATTGAGGGGGTTTACCAAGAAAAATTAGGATGCACAAGGTGCCAGCAGGTGGCAGCAGGAGCACACATTATGTGAGAAATGCTAGCGAAAGCCTCTCCAGGACCGGGGAAGTAGCTGGGCTTACACTCCATGGTTTTCACTGCTGCTGAGGACCCGAGGAATAAAAATTCCTGGATAATGTACAGTGAGGTGTCCTGGACAGAGCACAGGCATTAGAATCAGACACTCCTGAGTTTGAATCCCAATGTAGTCCCTATACAATTATTTACTTTTCTGCCAAATTTTCTCATCTGTAAAATTGAATTAATAATACCAACCTCACAGGGGTGATATGAAGAAAAGATTAAGTGAAATAATGTTAGTAAAGCACCCAAAAAAGGGCCTGAAATAAAATAGGTATTCAAAAATATTCCTTCTCTTTTCTTTTATATCCCTATTATTATAAAACACAGCTGGATGGTCAATGACTTCTCAAATTGTATTTATTTGTTTGTTCATCCATTCACATTCATTTGTAACTATACTCCCTACAAGAGATTTAAGCTGGTTTCTCTAAATATTTGTAATACATGAATTTCGCATGCCTGATCCAAACAAGGATCTCAATGAGGACTCATTGTTATCACTCCCACACCCCCGCCACCACCACCCCCAAAAAACAGTAATGCGATAAAAGCTGTTCAACAAAGACAGCAGACTATGGGTTTGGAGGCATGCCTCTCTGACACTCTGCCACAATTTGGGAATGGGTTTTAGGAAATAGATATTCTTTAGGTTTCCTTCCATAACTATTTGTTCTCAAAAGGTACTGGAAGGCAGTGAGTTAATGGTTGTACCCTTTCATCCATCATTAGACATGGCTGGTTGCTGTGCATTCGTAAGTCAGCAGAGCAGGGGAAGGGTTGAGATCTTCTGTGATTCTAAAGGAGTCTCTCTAAATACAGGTAGCCATGAACACAGAAACACAGATAATATTATTTTGTCACATAATATAATGGGATATTGTCAGAAAAGGACACCAACCTTATAGATAATGGTCAGGAGTAATAAGACTTCAAAGTGGATGATTAAGCATGCAAGGAACTTGGGTTGTTTGCCACAACTATATAGGTGCAAAAAGTAAACAACAAAATTCAGTACATCAGAGCAAGAGAGTTTATTATTCACAGCATAGCAAACAGCAGGAACATCAGCTCGGTAGCCCAAGTTGCCGTGTCCCCAAGTCCCATGGTGTGACATGATGAGCCCAGATGGCACCTGTGCATGCAGTGAGTTGTCCCATAGCTAGGGAACCCCAGGAAAAGGACTCAGCAGCTTTTATAGCAAGCAGTAAATGAGCCAATTCCCCTTTCCCAGGAAGCAAGTAGTTGTGCAGTAGTCACACAGTAGTATCCTGACCCACTTCTTGGAATTCTCTACCTGACTAGTTAGAGGAATGGCTAAGGTTCAGAGGATGGTAGGGCCTTGCAGTTTGGCTCACTCAGCAAAGATGTACAGGGACACTCCTAGTCTATGGAAGACTGGCTCACTCAACAAATACCAACAGTCCGCTTGCTGTATATTCACCTCTGTTTCCAGCTTCACTGGCCACTCTGTAGGAAGTCCATGGCCTCACTGCAAGCCAAATATTGAACAAACGTATTAATGAGAGACGAAAGCTGACCCTCGCAAGTTGTTTTTTAAAAATAAGACAGAAGACAGAAATAAAGAAGAAATGGAAAGGGCAGATGCAACCGCAGATACAGCAAAGATTCAAAAAGATAAAAGAATGTAACAAACACTTAATCCCGTTAGTTTTTAAATCTGGTAATCTAAGGGTGATTTTATAACTACCATATTGAAAAATTAAAGAGGAAAATCTTATGGTCTTTTCAATAGAAGAAGGAAAATCATTTGACACAATTTAACATCCATTTGCTAAAAACTTTTAGCAAAAAAAAAAAAGCAATAGAACAGAATAGAACTTTCTTAATTGGAACATATTTTCCAAAACCATGTGGCAAACATCACTGTTAAATCGAAGCATTTCTTTAAAAATCAGTAATAAAATAATGTTGCCTACTCTTAAGTCTTCTATTTAACTTTGTGCAGGAGATCCCAACCAGTGTGGTAAGACAAGGCAGAGAAAGGCAAGAGGTTTGGAAAGAAAGAAAAAAAAAATTTGTTGTTTCCAGATGCTAGGATTGTCTATATGAAAAAAACCCCAAAATGTACAAGTAAACTATTAAACATAATAAGGACCTAAATAACAGTGACTGGATATAAGCTCAAACTAGAAAAATTAATTGCATTTCAATATCTCAGCATGAAACACCTAGAAAATGAAGTAACAAAGATACCACTTATATTAACATCAAAAATATAAGGTACCTAGGAGTAAATCTAGCAAAAAACATGTACTATCTTATGGAGCCAATTTTAATACTTTTCTGAAAGTCATCAAACGACCCAAACATAATCTTATATATATGAAAAGTTGATATAAGCCAGCAGTAGCATTAGAGATCACAGGAAGTAAGTGATTCTGAGACAATTGGTTTCCATAGAGGAAAAAACGAAATTGAGTCTTGTTTCATACCATGCAAACAAATCAATTCCATAAAGATTAAGGACTTTAATGTGAAAATTGAAACTTGAGATGTTAAGAATCTTTTTTTGACCTCAAGTTGTTAGTCAATAGATACTATAAAGGAAATGAAAAGACACTCATTTGGAAAATATACAGTCACACTCTGTTATCCACAGAGGATTTGTTCCAGAACCCCTGAAGATACCAAAATTTGAGGATGCTCAAGTCCCTGATATAAAATGGCAAAGTCACTGCGTATAACCTATGCACGTCCTCTTGCATACTTGAAATCATCTCTAGATTACTCATAATACTGAATACAGTGTAAATGTTGTGTAAATAGTTGTTATACCATGTTGTTTAGGGAATAATGACAAGAAAAAGAGTCTGTGTATGTTCAGTACAGACACAACCATCCTTCTTTTATCCAGAATATTTTCTTTTCTTTTTTTAATTTTATTATTATTATACTTTAAGTTTTAGGGTACATGTGCACAGCGTGCAGGCTAGTTACATATGTATACATGTGCCATGTTGGTGTGCTGCACCCATTAACTCGTCAATTAGCATTAGGTATATCTCCTAATGCTATCGCTCCCCCCTCCCCCCACCCCCCCACAACAGTCCCCGGTGTGTGATGTTCCCCTTCCTGTGTCCATGTGTTCTTATTGTTCAATTCCCACCTGTGAGTGAGAACATGTGGTGTTTGGTTTTTTTGTCCTTGTGATAGTTTGCTGAGAATGATGGTTTCCAGCTTTATCCATGTCCCTACAAAGGACATGAACTCTTCATTTTTTATGGCTGCATAGTATTCCATGGTGTATATGTACATTTTCTTAGTCCAGTCTATCATTGATGGACATTTGGGTTGGTTCCAAGTCTTGGCTATTGTGAATAGTGCTGCAATAAACATACGTGCACATGTGTCTTTATAGCAGCATGACTTATAATCCTTTGGGTATATACCCAGTAATGGGATGGCTGGGTCAAATGGTATTTCTGTTCTAGATCCCTGAGGAATCACCACACTGTCTTCCACAATGGTTGAACTAGTTTACAGTCCCACCAACAGTGTAAAAGTGTTCCTATTTCTCCACATCCTCTCCAGCACCTGTTGTTTCCTGACTTTTTAATGATCGCCATTCTAACTGGTGTGAGATCGTATCTCATTGTGGTTTTGATTTGCATTTCTCTGATGGCCAGTGATGATGAGCATCTTTTCATGGGTCTTTTGGCTGCATAAATGTCTTCTTTTGAGAAGTGTCTCTTCATATCCTTCACCCACTTTTTGATGGGATTGTTTGTTTTTTTCTTGTAAATTTGTTTGAGTTCATTGTAGATTCTGGATATTAGCCCTGGATATTAGCCCTTTGTCAGATGAGTAGGTTGCAAAAATTTTCTCCCATTCTGTAGGTTGCCTGTTCACTCTGATGGTAGTTTCTTTTGCTGTGCAGAAGCTCTTGAGTTTAATTAGATCCGATTTGTCAATTTTGGCTTTTGTTGCCATTGCTTTTGGTGTTTTAGACATGAAGTCCTTGCCCATGCCTATGTCCTGAATGGTATTGCCTAGGTTTTCTTCTAGGGTTTTTATGGTTTTAGGTCTAACATGTAAGTCTTTAATCCATCTTGAATTAATTTTTGTATAAGGTGTAAGGAAGGGATCCAGTTTCAGCTTTCTACATATGGCTAGCTACTTTTCCCAGCACCATTTATTAAATAGGGAATCCTTTCCCCATTTCTTGTTTTTGTCAAGTTTGTCAAAGATCAGATAGTTGTAGATATGCAGCATTATTTCTGAGAGCTCTGTTCTGTTCCATTGGTCTGTGTATCTGTTTTGGTACCAGTACCATGTTGTTTTGGTTACTGTAGCCTTGTAGTACAGTTTGAAGTCAGGTAGCATGATGCCTCCAGCTTTGTTCTTTTGGCTTGGGATTGACTTGACAATGCGGGCTCTTTTTTGGTTCCATATGAACTTTAAAGAAGTTTTTCCAATTCTGTGAAGAAAGTCATTGGTAGCTTGATGGGGATGGCATTGAATCTATAAATTACCTTGGGCAGTATGGCCATTCTCATGATATTGATTCTTCCTACCCATGAGCATGGAATGTTCTTCCATTTGTTTGTATCCTCTTTTATTTCATTGAGCACTGGTTTGTAGTTCTCCTTGAAGAGGTCCTTCACATCCCTTGTAAGTTGGATTCCTAGGTATTTTATTCTCTTTGAGGCAGTTGTGAATGGGAGTTCACTCATGATTTGGCTCTCTGTTTGTCTATTATTGGTGTATAAGAATGTTTGTGATTTTTGCACATTGATTTTGTATCCTGAGACTTTGCTGAAGTTGCTTATCAGCTTAAGGAGATTTTGGGCTGAGACAATGGGGTTTTCTAGATATACAATCATGTCATCTGCAAACAGGGAAATTTGACTTCCTCTTTTCCTAATTGAATGCCCTTTATTTCCTTCTCCTGCCTGATTGCCCTGACCAGAACTTCCAACACTATATTGAATAGGAGTGGTGAGAGAGGGCATCCCTGTCTTGTGCCAGTTTTCAAAGGGAATGCTTCCAGTTTTTGTCCATTCAGTATGATATTGGCTGTCAGTTTGTCATAGATGGCTCTTATTATTTTGAGATACATCCCATCAATACCTAATTTCTTGAGAGTTTTTAGCATGAAGGGTTGTTGAATTTTGTCAAAGGCCTTTTCTGCATCTATTGAGATAATCATGTGGTTTTTGTCTTTGGTTCTGTTTATATGCTGGATTGCGTTTATTGATTTTCATATGTTGAACCAGCCTTGCATCCCAGGGATGAAGCTGACTTGAGCATGGTGGATAAGCTTTTTGATGTGCTGCTGGATTCAGTTTGCCAGTATTTTATTGAGGATCTTTGCATCAATGTTCATCAAGGATATTGGTCTAAAATTCTCTTTTTTTGTTGTGTCTCTACCAGGCTTTGGTATCAGGATGATGCTGGCCTCATAAAATGAGTTAGGAAGGATTCCTTCTTTTTCTGTTGATTGGAATAGTTTCAGAAGGAATGGTTCCAGCTCCTCCTTGAACCTCTGGTAGAATTTGGCTGTGAATCCATCTGGTCCTGGACTTGTTTTGGTTGGTAAGCTATTAATTATTGCCTCAATTTCAGAGCCTGTTATTGGTCTATTCAGAGATTCAACTTCTTCCTGGTTTAGTCTTGGGAGGGTGTATGTGTCGAGGAATTTATCCATTTCTTCTAGATTTTCTAGTTGATTTGCGTAGAGGTGTTTATAGTATTCTCTGATGGTAGTTTGTATTTCTGTGGGATCGGTGGTGATATCCCCTTTGTCATTTTTTATTGCGTCCATTTGATTCTTCTCTCTTTTATTCTTTATTAGTCTTGCTAGCGGTCTATCAATTTTGTTGATCTTTTCAAAAAACCAGCTCCTGGATTCATTGACTTTTTGAAGGGTTTTTTGTGTCTCTATTTCCTTCAGTTCTGCTCTGATCTTAGTTATTTCTTGCCTTCTGCTAGCTTTTGAATGTGTTTGCTCTTGCTTCTCTAGTTCTTTTAATTGTGATGTTAGGGTGTCAATTTTAGATCTTTCCTGCTTCCTTTTGTGGGCATTCAGTGCTATAAATTTCTGTCTACACACTGCTTTGAATGTGTCCCAGAGATTCTGGTATGTTTCGTCTTTGTTCTCGTTGGTTTCAAAGAACATCTTTATTTCTGCCTTCATTTCATTATGTACCCAGTAGTCATTCAGGAGCAGGTTGTTCAGTTTCCATGTAGTTGAGTGGTTTTGAGTGAGTTTCTTAATCCTGAGTTCTAGTTTGATTGCACTATGGTCTGAGAGACAGTTTGTTATAATTTCTGTTCTTTTACATTTGCTGAGGAGAGCTTTACTTCCAACTATGTGGTCAGTTTTGGAATAGGTGTGGTGTGGTGCTGAAAAGAATGTATATTCTGTTGATTTGGGGTGGAGAGTTCTGTAGGTGTCTAGTAGGTCCGCTTGGTGCAGAGCTGAGTTCAATTCCTGGGTATCCTTGTTAACTTTCTGTCTCGTTGATCTGTCTAATGTTGACAGTGGGGTGTTAAAGTCTCCCATTATTATTGTGTGGGAGTCTAAGTCTCTTTGTAGGTCACTAAGGACTTGCTTTATGAATCTGTGTGCTCCTGTATTGGGTGCATATATATTTAGGATAGTTAGCTCTTCTTGTTGAATTGATCCCTTTACCATTATGTAATGGCCTTCTTTGTCTCTTTTGATCTTTGTTGGTTTAAAGTCTGTTTTATCAGAGACTAGGATTGCAACCCCTGCCTTTTTTTGTTCTCCATTTTCTTGGTAGATCTTCCTCCATCCCTTTATTTTGAGCCTATGTGTGTCTCTGCACGTGAAATGGGTTTCCTGAATACAGCACACTGATGGTTCTTGACTCTTTATCCAATTTGCCAGTCTGTGTCTTTTAATTGGAGCATTTAGCCCGTTTATGTTTAAGGTTAATATTGTTATGTGTGAATTTGATCCTGTCATTATGATGTTAGCTGGTTATTTTGCTCGTTAGTTGATGCGGTTTCTTCCTAGCCTTGATGGTCTTTACAATTTGGCATGTTTTTGCAGTGGCTGGTACCAGTTGTTCCTTTCCATATTTAGTGCTTCCTTCAGGAGCTTTTTTAGGGCAGGCCTTGTGGTGACAAAATCTCTCAGCATTTGCTTGTCTGTAAAGTATTTTATTTCTCCTTCACTTATGAAGCTTAGTTTGGCTGGATATGAAATTCTGCGTTGAGAATTGTTTTCTTTAAGAATGTTGAATATTGGCCCCTACTCTCTTCTGGCTTGTAGAGTTTCTGCAGAGAGATCAGCTGTTAGTCGGATAGGCCTCCCTTTGTGGGTAACCTGACCTTTCTCTCTGGCTGCCCTTAACATTTTTTCCTTCATTTCAACTTTGGTGAATCTGACAGTTATGTGTCTTGGAGTTGCTATTCTCGAGGAGTATCTTTGTGGCATTCTCTGTATTTCCTGAATCTGAATGTTGGCCTGCCTTGCTAGATTGGGGAAGTTCTCCTGGATAATATCCTGCAGAGTGTTTTCCAACTTGATTCCATTTTCCCCATCACTTTCAGGTACACCAGTCATATGTAGATTTGGTCTTTTCACATAGTCCCATATTTCTTGGAGGCTTTGTTCGTTTCTTTTTATTCTTTTTTCTCTAAACTTCTCTTCTCACTTCATTTCATTCATTTCATCTTTCATCGCTGATACCCTTTCTTCCAGTTGATCACATCAGCTACTGAGGCTTGTGCATTTGTCACATAGTTCTCATGCCGTGGTTTTCAGCTCCATCAGGTCCTTTAAGGACTTCTCTTCATTGATTATTCTAGTTAGCCATTGGTCCAATTTTTTTTCAAGGTTTTTAACTTTTTTGCCATTGGTTCGAACTTCCTCCTTTAGCTCATAGTAGTTTGATCTTCTGAAGCCTTCTCTCAACTCATCAAAGTCATTCTCCATCCAGCTTTGTTCCGTTGCTGGTGAGGAGCTGTGTTCCTTTGGATGAGGAGAGGCGCTCTGATTTTTAGAGTTTCCCGTTTTTCTGCTCTGTTTTTTCCCCATCTTTGTGGTTTTATCTACCTTTGGTCTTTGATGATGGTGATGTACAGATGGGTTTTTGGTGTGGATGTCCTTTCTGTTTGTTAGTTTTCCTTCTAACAGTCAGGACCCTCAGCTGCAGGTCTGTTGGAGTTTGCTGGAGATCCACTCCAGACCCATTTGCCTGGGTATCAGCAGTGGTGGCTGCAGGACAGCGGATATTGGTGAACCGCAAATGCTGCTGCCTGATCGTTCCTTTGGAAGTTTTGTCTCAGAGGAGTACCCAGCCGTGTGAGGTGTCAGTCTGCCCCTACTGGGGGGTGCCTCCCAGTTAGGCTACTCGGGGGTCAGGGACCCACTTGAGGAGGCAGTCTGCCCGTTCTCAGTTCTCAAGCTGTGTGCTGGGAGAACCACTACTCTCTTCAAAGTTCAGTTGGAAATGCAGAAATCACCCATCTTCTGCATCACTCACGCTGGGAGCTATAGACTGGAGCTGTTCCTATTCAGCCATCTTGGCTCTACCTTCCAGAATATTTTCAATCCACAGTTGGTTGAATCTGAGGATGTAGAACCCTCAGATACAGACGGTCAACTGTGTTTGCAAAAAAATATAACCAAAAAAGAATCAGCATTCTAGAATATTCCCACTCTTACAAATCAGTAAGAAATAGGCAAACAACCCAGTATAAATATAGACAAATGACATAAATATTCTCTTCACAGAAGAATACTTAATGTCCAATAAATCTATGAAAAAGACTGGAAAATACAAATAATTCAGACTACAGTAAAAAACTATTGAAAACTATTAAATTATTAGAACTTTAAA
Organism: Gorilla gorilla gorilla; assembly: GCF_029281585.2. Taxonomy (NCBI): domain Eukaryota; kingdom Metazoa; phylum Chordata; class Mammalia; order Primates; family Hominidae; genus Gorilla; species Gorilla gorilla. The sequence goes on from NC_073233.2 coordinate 18,772,819, forward strand.
AATCTGATAATACTAAGCATTTGGCAAGGGTGAGGGACAAGGTGCACTCTTATTCAATGTTAATGGGAACACAAATTGTCACAACACTTTGGAAAACAATTTGGCTTTAGGCTGTAAAGTTGAATATGTGCATACCCTACAATTTAAGAATTTCATTCCTAATATATACTCCAGAGAAACTCTTACCCACATGGCCAAAAAGACACATACAAGAATGCTCATAACAGCATCACTCATAATAACAGAACTCTAAGAACAACTCAGATACCCATTAACAGGAAAATGGATAATTTGTGGTATAGTCATACAACCGAATATTATATATACAGCAGTGAAAATGAATCAGTCACATGGATGCATTTTTACAACATAATTTTGAATTTAAAACAAGCAAGTTATGGAGGAATACATATAGTATAATACAATTTCAATAAAGCCCAAAGTCAAGAAAAACTAATTTTTTTGTTTCTAAAAAATATACAGATTAAAACAAAACAAAAAGTAATTTAAAAGGGAAAGATTAGAATTTTTGTTTTTCAGCTGCATGCTCTGACTCCCAGAACAGAATTGTGAGCTAGCTACTAGCATCTTGGGCTTGTCAAGACTGAATCAGGCCAGATTCACAGCACAGCTTTCTGGATTATCATCATTCTGTGTAAGGAGCCTGTGGGAGGCAGACATACCTAGAGCTCCACATATGAAGGTTGGTAGAGACTTGAATGAAACAGGTCTGTGCATGAGCTCCAGAGTGGAGTGCTGACCAGAGACCAGAGAACAAAAGGCAGGGACCGAAACCCAGCCATTCCAGGGGAGAGGCCCTGCACAGTGCTATTGAGAGTTCCTGCTCCACTTTCTCTAAAGCCCCTTGAAGGCCCCTAGATCATCAGTGAGGATGAAGACTACATCAACAAAATTGGAGCGAACACTGAATTAGGACTTCTCACAGATTCTAAAGAGGTGCAAAATCACATCAAAAGAGATAGATAGTTATGAACCACACGGCAAAACAAGACCCAACTTGGATAAAAAACACACACCAATACATAATCAGAGAAGCCTTCAGCATTTCCTACAAAAAAAAAATGGTTAAAAACAAACAAAAAAAAGACATGAGTTTAAAGAATAAATAGATCATTTTTTTTCTCTACTACTATCCATTCCAAAAAATGTTATTGGCCCAGCGTGGTGGCTCATGCCTCTAATCCCAGCACTTTGGGAGGCCAAGACAGGCAGATCACCTGAGGTCAGGAGTTCAAGACCAGCCTGGCCAACATGGTGAAACTCCATCTGTACTAAAAATATAAAAATTAGCCGAGCATGGTGGCGCATGCCTGTAGTCCCAGCTACTTGGGAGGCTGAGGCAAAAGAATTGCTTGAACCCGGGAGGTGGAGTTTGTGGTGGGCCAAAATTGCACCACTGCACTCTAGCCTGAGCATCAGAGCAAGACTCTGTCTCAAAAAAAGAAAAGAAAAGAAAAGAAAAAAGTTATTGACCTTTACATGCCAGTCATCGTAGGGTAAGTAGGGACTAAGATTTACCGGCCTTGGTGGTTGGAAGTAACATAGTGTGCTTTGCAATTTTGAGAGTACTCTTGGGCAAAAGTGAGTCAATATAAATGACTCTATTAATAAAAAGTCATTTTGTGTTGGGTTTTGATCGTTTCACCTCAGCAAGTGGTATACTTACATTTCGCACAGGAAAAGGCATGAGATGAGGACACAGGAGCAATTGAAGAGCCAGTTGACAGTGGACCCAGGCGGAGGGTGAGAGGAAGAAAGGGCTGGAGAACTGGACCATTCTATTCACAGCCAGAGGCTGCTTGCCTTTTGGCTGTGCCATTGCAGCTGCGTCCTGGTTCCTAGCTGGTCATAAGAGTCCCAGCCGTGCCCTGAAAGGGCTTTCCATGCACCAGCAGCTATGGGACCAGATGGAGATGTGGATAAGCAAACCATCGCATAGGTACCAGGTGCTTGTGTCTTCCCAAGAAGTGCGGATGATCTACGCAGCCACATGACCTTTTCATTTACATGAGGCCAAAAAAAATATTATTTATGAGTTTTTGTTAACTTCACTTTAAGTTACAAAATAAAGTTTAGCCATGTATAATCAAGGTAGGGGTTATACTCTAGCTGAATTCTAAAGGTGAACAGAAAATAATCCATATTGAACTATAGAACTAGACGTTGGAAGAAATGGCAAGGTAGGTGTGGTATGGTATAGTTTACTATAGAAATGGCATGGTATAGTTTACTGAGTGTTTACTATGTGCCAAGCACAGTGCTAAGCATTTGACATGCGTCAGCTCATTTAATCCAATTTATAAGGTACGTACTATCATCACCATCCCCATCTTCCACAGGAGGAGACTCAGGCAAAAAGATGTGAGGTTACGTGCCCAAAGTCACATGTTTGTAAGTGGCAGAGCAAGGTCTGATTGACTTCAAAGCCCATGCTTCTTTCGCTTTACTCTATTGCATTTATAGTGAGGGGCAATGCTGCCTTCGTCAGGACCCACAGGAAGGAATCTTACCGGGAGGGGGCAGGGAGCAGATGGAAATCGTAGACGAGCCTCTTGGGGCGTGATTGGAGTGGAGAGCAAGGCAAGGTTGAACTGGGCACAGTCGTCCTGAACCCAATACTTTGGGAAGGCAGATTCCCTGGAAACCTGCACTTGATTCCACACCCAAAGATCGCCCAAAGTGCTTTTGACTACTGAAGAAAGGGAGACTGAAAAATAGGCTGGGCGCCGTGGCTCACACCTGCAATCCCAGCACTTTGGGAGGCTGAGGTGGGCGGATCACCTGAGGTCAGGAGTTCGAGACCAGCCTGGCCAACATGGTGAAACCCTATCTCTACTAAAAATACAAAAATTAGCCAGGCATGGTGGCAGGTGCTTATAATCTCAGCTACTCAGGAGGCTGAGGCAGGAGAATTGCTTGAACCCAGGAGGCGGAGGTTGCAGTAAGCCGAGATCATGCCATTGCACTCCAGCCTGTGCGACAAGAGCTTCAGCTCATTAAAAAAAAAAAAAAAAAAACTGTAGCCAATAAAATTAGAAGTTATTCCACTGAAAAAATAATTAAATTGAGTGATTCTGTTCAACCTGTGTTTGTCAAGTACAGTGTCAAGAGGAATCAGTGTGGCAGCACAGGGAACTCTCTAACAGGCCAGATTTTAGGACACATAAGACTGAAAAAATGACATGTAATCCTGGATAAAAGTCTAGCTAGAACGTGTGGGTATAATGCAGCAAAGAGGCTGAATCTGAAAAGCAACAACAAAAAATGCTCTAAAGACAGCAAAATAGTGTCTTGAAAGCTGCTTCTTTTGGATCGAGAACAAGGAAGGATAGGCCCAGTGCATGTGGCAGATGGTATAATGTTAGATGACGAGGAAAGGCAGAATTCTCAGCTCTCAGCTTTTCTGTTTTCTCTATCAAGGAAAAACGATCCTTAATCTAGAAACATTAAACAAATATCTAGAAGGGATTGAATCTAGATACGTGGAAAAAATGAGAGAGCTGTAAGGCCAGGTGAAAGATGGAACATAAAACAGTGTCTTGGATGTAGCATTACTCAATCAGAACTTGCTGAATTAGGCCCCTGCTTTTGAAATGTCTTGCACATTGACCGGGCGCGATTGGTGACACCTGCAATCCCAGCACTTTGGGAGGCTGAGGCAGGTGGATCGCTTGAGCCCAGGGGTTCAAGACCAGCCTGGGCAACATAGCGAAACCCCATCTCTACTAAAAACACAAAAATTAGTCAGGCATGGTGGCACATACCTGTAATCCCAGCTACTCAGGAGGCTGAGGCAGGAGAATCTCTTGAACCGGGGAGGCAGAGGTTGCAGTGAGCTGAGATCATGCTACTGCACTCCAGCCTGGGTGACAGGGTGAGATTTGGTCTCAAAAAAACAAAACAAAACAAAAAAAACAAAAGAAGAGAAATAGCTTATACATATGGCCTCAGTCTTTGAAAACTCATGGAGAATTTTGGAGCCAAAAGGCTAGAGGTCTTGGAGCACATTTTCCATTTTTCATATGGAAAAGAAGCATGAATTATGATCCTTGTCCAAATTCTAGAAACATTATTATTATTATTTTGAGATGGAGTTTTGCTCCTGTTGCCCAGGCTGGAGAGCAATGGTGCAACTGGGGTTCACTGTAACCTCCGCCTCCCAGGTTCAAGCGATTCTCCTGTCTCAGCCTCTGAGTAGTTGGGATTACAGGTGCCTGCCACTACGCCAAGCTAACTTTTGGTATTTTCAGTAGAGATGGGGTTTCACCATGTTGGCTCAGCTGGTCTTGAACTCCTGACCCCAGATGATCCGCTCACCTCGGCCTCCCAAAGTGCTGGGATTACAGGCATGAGCCACCACGCCCAGCCTAGAAATAATTATCAAAGAAATTGTGGACCAGGTGCGGTGGCTCATGCCTGTACCTCAGCATTTTGGGAGGCCAAGGCGGGCAGATCACAAGGCAGGATATGGAGACCATCATGGCTAACACGGTGAAACCCCGTCTATACTAAAAAAAAGTACAAAAAGTAGCTGGTGTGGTGGCGGGCGCCTGTAGTCCCAGCTACTCGGGAGGCTGAGGCAGGAGAATGGTGTGAACCCGGGAGGTGGAGCTTGCAGTGAGCCGAGATTGCACCACTGCACCCCAGCCTGGGCGACAGAGCGAGACAAGAATCCATCTCGAGAGAGAGAGAGAGAGAGAGAGAGAGAGACAGAAAGGAAGGAAGGGAGGGAGGGAGGGGAGAAAGAAAGAAAAAAGAAAAGAAAGAAAGAAAGAAAGAAAGAAAGAAAGAAAGAAAGAAAGAAAGAAAGAAAGAAAGAAAGAGAAAGAAAGAGAAGGAATGGAAGGAAGGAAGGAAGGAAAGAAAGAAAAATTGTGAGTATTTAGAAAGAATTTTGAGATTACTAGAAACCACTCGTGTTTCGTGAGAAGCTGTGAAAAACAAATGTCATTTCTTTTTCATGATGGAGTTGCAAGGTTTGTAGTGCCAATGAACATGACAGACATTGTGGAGCTTCAGTTCAGGAAATTATTTTGACCTTGGTCATTTCTCTAACAGCCTCATAGACAAGATATAGCAATGTGGGCTGGATGACACCAGTTTGGTGCATATAGAGTCGGCTTCATCCAAAGGCTGAGAAAGGTCCCTAATGATGTGCCAGATGGCTGTCTTCCATGTCCAGTTCCATCTGACATTTTGCTAATATCACATAAATGTACAGGATGCCCATTTATCAATTCTGCAGAAATCTCAGGAGAAATGTATCAGCTGGATAAAATATTCAAAAGATGTCTCCATAACGTGTCAAATAAATAAGGTGATATTTAACAAGATGCATATAAAGTGTTGAATTGGGTTATGAAAAAGATCAGTTTGCACAAGTAAAAGATGAAGGTATTAGACTTAACTACCACCATTGTGGAAAGGCCAGAGTTCATTTACTGGTAAATAAGAGCCCCAGTGAAGATGCTGCTGAAAAGACTTCTGCAATCTCTGGGCATAGGATGAAGGTGTGAGAGAGAGGGTCTCTCCATTTTGGGTTGTTTATACAGTGTTTAATTATAGACTCTCTTTAAGATATATCTTGGAAAATTAGAGGGTAAGCAGAATGGGCATCCTTCCTAGGACAAAATGACAGACGATCTGGAGGCGCTGTGAAAAGAGCAAACTTAGTGAATTGTGAGACGTGTCCTCAAATATCTAAAGGTCTGTCATGTAAAATATACAGTTACTGTTTTCCATCTTCCTCCAGGAAGAAAAACTGGAATCAGTGGTTAGCGGCCAACCCATTGAAGGCCGATAGAAAGAAGTTTTCAGGACTTAAAGTACACAGCCCTGCAATGGGCTTCCTGGACAGGAGAGAGCTCCCTCATCCCATGGATAATTATAGAGCAGCCACCTGTGAGGGAGGAGCGGAGGGAATTCCTGCACTGGCTCATGGCTGGACCAGATGACCCCGGAGGGTTCTTCTACCATGTGTATTGTATAATTTCAATAGTGACAGTTCCCATTTATTGAGCTTGTACTATGTGCCAGGACTGGGATAAGGGCTTTGTGTGCATAATCCCACTGCAGCTGCATGGCAGATAAAGAGACTGAGGCTTAGGAAGTCTATGATAATTGCTCAAGCCCGCACAATGGGAAGTAGAGGAGTGGCATTTTGATCCCAAGTCTGAGTTTAAAGTGTACATTCTTAACTTCTATGTTCTGTATGATCTCTGGCTTACATACTTCATTCTTTCATCCAATAACAAATGTCCGTGAATGCCTTGTTCTTCCCCTCCTCTCCCTGGCAAACTCTCATCCATTTAGACTGAGCGCACCTGCTGTCTCCTCTCTGAGGCTTTTCCTCCCTTTCTCCACACACAATTAATTGCCTGCCTCCTGTGTTCTCACAAGAGGCATGTTGTATTCTATTTGGCTACGTTGGTTTTCCCCAATGGACCATGAGCTCCCAGTTACCTAAAGAGCTGGAACCAGTGTTTACTCACCCCTGTCCGGCACCACTAACAATGCTTAGAAGATGTTGGCCCTCAATGTTTATTAATTTGCTTGCTCATACATTCATTCACTCAAGAAGCCTAAGAAAAATTAACACTTTATTTCCCTCCCTCCTCCCTTTCTCACTTTAGTCCTTTACACACGACACTTCACACATCATTCTCCTACTCCACCTCCTTTAATGTCCCTTTGTGTTCTATAGCATGAAGTGCAAATGCCTTAGCACTACGCTCTGTGATGATATCATCAAAAAATGCCAGGCCTCCTTGCCCACCCCTCCATGCCCCTCAGCCCCTCCCAATCTCTGTCTCCACCATCTTCTTCCCCATTCCCTTGTGTTTCCTCAAGTTGTTCCCTCTTCTTGAAAAATGCCCCCTTCCACCCTCATTATTTCCTCTCAAAAGTGTTACCTGTTCTTCCACCCCAGTCCCTCAGAAAGTCCAGCCTCACACCCTGATCAGGAAAATCCTCCCTCCCCTGTGTGCCCACAGTGCTTTTTGTTGCTTTATTGTGATTGTTTTCTAATATTCTATTTTATTCTAGCTCTTTGAGTCCCTGTGATCCAAAGAGTATCTAATGATATCCTTTTTGGTAGGCACAATGCCTTACTATCTGCAAATTTCTCATGCAATGTAACATAATATATCACTGTATCTCCAGTACCTAAGGCAATACCAACACATAGGAGGTATCTGATAGATAGATGTTATTAAGTGAATGAATGAAACAGAAGCCAAGCTCTGCACTCTAGCACCAGTTTGCCCATAAAGTAAATAATTTGGGATATTGCATATACAGTCCACCCTTCTGCATCTGTAAATTGAAAATATTTAGAGAAAAATTAAAATAATACAATAAAAAATAATACAAATAGAAAAACCAATACAATATGGCAAATATTGACATAGCATTTATATCATATTCAGTATTATAAATAATCTAGAAATTATATAAAGTATACTACAGGATGTGTATAGGTTATATGCAAATACAGTCACCTCTTGGTATCTATGTGGGACTGGGTCAGAACTCCTGTGCAGATACTAAAATGTATGAATGCACAAGACCCTGATATAAAATGACATAGCAGGCCAGGCACGGTGGCTCACACCTGTAATCCCAACCCTTCGGGAGGCCAAGGCGAGAGGACCATCTGAGGCCAGGAGTTCGAGACCATCCTGGCCAACGTGGTGAAACCCCATCCCTACTAAAAATACAAAACTTAGCTAGGTGTGGTGGTGCACACCTGTAGTCCCAGCTACTCAGGAGGCTGAGGCGGGAGAATCACTTGAACCTGGGAGGCGGAGGTTGCAGTGAGCCAAGTTCGTGCCACTGCACTCCAGATTGGGCAACAGAGAAAGACTCTGTCTCAAAAAAAAAAAAAAAAGACATAGTATTTGCGTATAACCTATGTACATCTTCCCATATTTTAAAATCATCTCTGGATTACTCACCATACCAAACACAATGCCTACAAATTACTTCATTTGCATGGATTCAACATAGTACTTGAAGTGCAGCAAATTTGTGTTTTTTGGAACTTTGTGAAATATTTTTTTCTGAATATTTTTGATCCACAGTTGGTTGAATCCACAGTTGAGGAACCCACAGATTTGAAGAGCTGACCATACTGTGTCATTATATATAAGGGACTTGAGCACTCATGGATTTTGATATCCAAGAGGGGGTCCTAGAACTAGTCCTCCATAAATACTGAGAGATGACTGTAAATCTTTCTGGGCCCCGGTTTTATTATCAATAAAAAGGTGGTCCAGGAGATACGGAGAAAAGGGAACTAATTTTTATGGATTTCTTGCTATGTGCAAGGCAATGAACTAGGCATATTATTTATCTCAGACTATTTTAGCAGGAGGGAGGGAGAAATATACATAGCAGTGAAGATTGTGGGTTTAGGATCAGACACAGTTAAGTTCAGGCTCTAGCTCTGCTGCTTACTGTGAACTTGGGCAAGTTTAATCTTTTAAACCTCCTTTTCTTCAGCTATCAAGTGGTGATGATAAGTGTATCTACAGAAAAGTTTGTTATGAGGATTAAATTAGGTGCTGCATGTAAGGCACATAGCCCATCAACTGGCATGTAATCACTACAAAATAAACAGCAGCTCATTATTATTGTATTGCCTGTGTGTCTTATTATTCCACTTTAACCAGTGAAGAAGCAGAGGTTCGGAGAAGTTAAGCAACTTGCACAAGGTCACACAAAGCTTCTGTCTGCCTTGTTTTCCCCTCTGCGTATGGGACCCTCCAGGATAAATCCTTCTAGGATGGCCATGAGCTTTGCCATACAGCTTGTGTTCTCCTTTCAGGGTGAAATATTCGAAAGCCATCTTTTAACATTTTAGTACCTAGATATTTAGTATCTAACATTAAATATCTAAGAAGCAGTGCCAGTTTTCTCGTGATTCTTCTTCTGTTTAATAAAGGTCATAATCTAAGTAATAAGAATATATGGATATAACTTTTCCCCATGAGACACAAAGCTAATAACTTTTTTATTATTATTACTTGGCTTTTCTTTGTTCAAAAAATCAAAATGCCAGTCAGCACTCCTCTGTGACCAAATGTGGCACGAGCTTCCCTGCCCCATGGAAGGAGCCACACGCCACCTGGGCACTCAGTAGGCATTTGATCTGGGGGAGAAAAAGAAGAAGGAAATGATGACCAGCAGCTAGGGTTGTCCTTGGTGAAGGATGTGATGCATACACATATATAAGTTTTACAAAGAATATGCAAGTAGGCAAGGGGAGGGTCGTTTGTGGTGGGGTGTTATCGTGGTTATGTGACCACTGGAACTGGAGTAGTCATGTCCTAAGTGTCCAAGAAGACCCCCCCACGCATGTACCCACAGCATGCACAGGTGGGTTTTATTTGTCATACCCATAACCTGGAGGCACCTACAAGGTGTCAGGGAGCTGCTGCCTGCAGAGCCCTTGTCACTACAAACATAACCTGCTAAAGTGGCTCAAAGCAGTTTGATCATGGGGAGAGAAACGCCAATCTAACCCATTTGCTGTTGATTTCTTAAGCAGATTCAGGCACACAGGATGAAGCACAGCTTTTGCAGGGATGGTTTAAGCTGGTTCTGGAGAAGAATAAATTAATGCGATATGAGTCGGAGCTCCTAATCATGTAAGTAAGGCAACACAGATAGCAGCGAGTCCTAAAAGCAAAGGGGCAAAGGGGGGTGGCTTACCCTCCTAGGCCGAAGTCTCGGGACTTTTTCTCCTTGTGCATACAGAATAGTGATTGAGGCAAATTGATATTTTATGTCTTGCATATCATGCTGGCATTAGTGCAAAGAATCTTTAGCTGTCTGTTCTTTCTCTCTGCAGAGTCCTGTGGCTAAAATAGGTTTTGGGTAATGGGTCTGGAGCTGAAGGTCATTTGGATAAGGCATTTTCAATCCATCCCTGTTCCCTGGGTCCATCTTAAAAGAGGGATCACACACCTGCAATGGGAAGGCTGTGTCTGGCCTCTGAGTGTAAATCTTGGGAAGGACTCAGTGACATACGCCTGACCACTTCCTATGGCTTTAAGAGAATGAAGGACTGAGATCTGTCTGGCTGTCCTCTCTGAATGCAGTTGCAGCCTCGTTGGGAGACCAAAAAGTGGAGATGGATGTGACCACACTCTGAAAAAGCTGAAGGTCACTATACCTGTCATCATTCTAGAGGGAAAAAAGTAACATTTAGTATCAATTGAAGTGCCTTAAGTTGTGCTGGGTGCTTGCATTTATGCTGTCTCATTTCATTTTTGCCCCAACCCCAGGAAGTAATTTTAAGGGCTTTTGAAGGGGTGTAATAAATACTATCACTCTTCCCTGCCTGGGTTCTGAGCCAGGTGAGAAATAAGACAACCAAGTCAATAGAGGGAACATCAAAATATTATCTTTATTACCAATAACGGCTTATATGATAATGGCTTGTACCTGGCTAAGTATGACAGCCCAGATTAGCTTGCTACCTTTATTCGTTTCCTAGGCTGCAATAACAAATTGCCACAGACTGGATGGCTTACAACAGAAATTTATTCTCTCACTGTCTGGAAGCCAGAAGTTCAAAATCAAGGTGTTGGGGGAGCTGTGTTTCCTGCAGAAACACAAGGAAGGACCTGTCCTTGCCCTTTCCACTTTTCCTGGCTCCAGGCTTTCCTGAGTTTGTGGCTGCATCACTCTAGTCTCTGCCTCTGTCTTCACACAGGCTTCCCTGTGTGTCTGTGTCTTCTCTTCTGCTCTTATAAAGACACTTGGGTCATTGGGTTTAGGACCCACTGAGATAATCCAGAATGTTCTTATCTTAAGATCCTTAACTTAATTGCATCTGCAAAGACCCTTTACAAATAAGGTCACATTCAGTTTCCATGGGTTAGGACGTGGACATATCTTTTAGGGAGTCACCATTCAACCCACTACACTAACCAACCCCAGAATTAGACATATACCTACCTAATCACAAAAGGTAGTAGACTCACCTGCTCCTTAGGGGCAAGGCTGTTATCCTAGACCAGTGGGGTTCAGCCAGGGGCAATAACCTCAGAGGATATTTGGCAATGTCTGAAGACATTTTTGTTGTCACATCTAGGGGCAGGGGTGCTACTGATATCCAGTGAGCAGAGGCCAAGGATGCTACTAAACATCCTACAAAGTACAAGACAGTCCCTTCCTCCCACCAAAAAATAATTATTTGGCCTAAAATGTCAAAAGTGTCAGGGTTAAGAAACCTTGCCCTAGAATAGGGCAAGGCTTATTGAGAACACATGTTTGCTGAAGACTGGCTGAGCCTGGGAGAGAAAGAGAGGAGTGAGTTGAGCTCACGTAGTCTATTTTTCCCAAATTTACCTCCCCTGGGGTGAGAGTGAGGAAGGGTAGGGTTGGGAAAGGTGGCCCGGAGTTACATTCATTGAGTTCCATTGACATGGAAGGTAATGCCAGGAATTGGGAAGAAGGGGGGTCATCTCTAGTGATGATTTGTTTTATTATAACTTTTTTTTTTTTGAGACAGAGTCTCGCTCTTTCACCCTGGCTGGAGTGCAGTGGTGTGATCTCGGCTCACTGCAGCCTCCACCTCCTGGGTTCAAGTGATTCTTCTGCCTCAGCCTCCCAAGAAGCTGGGACTACAGGTGCACACCACACCCAGCTAATTTTTGTATTTTTAGTAGAGACAGGGTTTTACCATGTTGACCAGGCTGGTCTCAAACTCCTGACTTCAAGTGATCCACCCACCTCGGCCTCCCAAAGTGCTGGAATTACAGGCCTGAGCCACCATGCCCAGCCTTATTACAACTTTTTAAGTTGATGCATATACTGAGATTCAGGGCAACTAAGTAATTTGTCCACTCTACCTGACTACAAAGCCCTTTTTATATAGCTACTGTGTCTGCATTGAGGCCAGGTATGAATGATAAATTGTAAAAATGTAAAAATTATTTTAAAAGTGTAAAAAATTTGTCAAGCACATTCTATGCACCAGGGACTATGCTGGGTTCTGTGGAAATAAAGATGGATAAGGTCATAGACTCTATCTTCTAGGATCTTGTAGTTTTAAAGGAAACACATAGGCACGTGCATAGCACAGTAGTGATAAGAAAACTCAGAAGAGCTCCATGGCGATAGAAGGGTCTGCCTGAGAGTCAGGGAGGCACGGCTGCTGCCTATGTCCCATAACTGCAGCTTCCCTGGTCAACGCACTGTAGGAAGGACTTTCCTCTCCAAAGGAGGGTGAATAGGAAAACTTTGGCATGTGAACTAGACAAAGGCTAGTAGGAGCTCTGCTAAAGCATGGGTTTTAGTTTGGAGAAAGCCCTGAATGAGCATGGAGAAATGTCTTATTGGTATCTTGATTCAAGGCTTTTGGGAACCGGATGCCAAGACACTTCAAAGAACAAGAGTTCTATTGGGGAAAATGCCTATGAAGGGAGAGGGAGCAGGAGGAAGTGAGAAGTCTTCAGACTCCACTGCAGTTCTGATGCCTGTAAAAGGAGAGTGGGGAGGGAGAAGAATTGGGCAGGAGGAGCCCCAGATGCAGCGCAGCTCTGAGAAAGTCTTGGCCAGGCCAATGGGAACATCAGTGCAAAGACTGCCCATCGAGGAATTCCATGCAGGCAGGAACGGGGCAACTGCAGCACCTCCTCTCTGCCCAGTCTGCATGACATGGAAGTGGATTTTGCAGCAGCAGTGAGCTCATTATGCTTCTCCCAGAAAGTTCTCTTAAAGGAAGATCTGACCGATCCATCTCCATTGGCTACCACAGTGGGCCGCAAGAAGTTCAGGGTTGATAACAAGAAGCAGGGACCTTGGCCCATGTAGTAGCAGATGTAGTAAAAATAACGCCAGTAACCGGGTATAACAAAGTGACCCCAGCGCCTATAGGGGTGATGTGTGATACACATGCAGATGGCAGGTGGAGGCTGGAAGAGGAGGCCCCACCAGGTCGAACCCAGGAACCTAGTCTCGGCCCTCACCCTCTTCAAGTCTCTGTTGCAGTGAACACCTTTGACCTTTCTCTTTTCTCTCAAAACATCCCTTGCTTATCTCTGTGATGGTGCACTTCTTGTTTTGTTCTTCCAACCTTTGGATGGCTTCTTCCCTGGTTACCTTTTTTGTTTGGCTTCTAAATGTAGGTATTTCCAGGCTTCTGTCTTCAAACTGTTTCTTTATCTATAGCCTTCCTTTTAGGGATCACACAACTTCAACTCTCACCTCTGACCACTGCCACATCTGTGTGTGGTCCTCCTTTCTTCTGAGAACTCCAGAGTGGCATTTGGGAGCCTCCACATTACCACATGAGCTAGCCTGTGGGGAGCTCACACACCCACGGTGATAACAATGGGGCATCCCCTGGCATGGAAAACTTAAGTTCCAACTAACCTTCGCTGAGGACTCACCTCATTTCTTGACTTTGCTGCTCCTCTCAGTGGAAATGCTGTGCCCCCAGCACTCAAGCCTGACCACCCCAAAGCATCACTGACTCTTTCCACCTCTCCTACAGCCAGCTGGAGAGTTGCCTGAGTTTTAAGTCCCCCACCCACCCACACAAAATGTCTCACTTTTGTTTCCTCTATTTTGTTTTCTCATGTACCACAATCAGAGACTTGGGCATCATTGGAGTTAATGCTCTAAGTCAAGTTACTCCTAAAAGAGAGAAAAGCTTTTGATTGTCATTGCTTCTCCCGGGCCTATGCTAGTCATTTCTTCACTATTCTCCTCACCCCCACCCCATCCCTAAAGGGTGGTCTGGATGGCCTTCCAAAGCCTACTGAGAGCACATTGCAGACTTCAGCTGCTCCCCCTGGTCTCTTGAGTTCAGTGTATCTCAGCAATCTTTCCATGTACCTTCAGAGATCCCAGCAGCAGCAGAACCTTCAGTTTAAAGACAGGCTAAGGCTGGGTGCAGTGGCTCATGCCTGTAATCCCAGCACTTTGGGAGGCCAAGGAGGGCAGGTCACCTGAGGTCAGGAGTTCGAGACCAGCCTGGCCAACAGGGTGAAACCCTGTCTCTACTAAAAAGACAAAAATTAGCCCAGTGGCAGATGCCTGTAATCCCAGCTACTTGGGAGGCTGAGGCAGGAAAATCGCTTGAACCTGGGAGGTGGAGGTTGCAGTGAGCCAATACCGTGCCACTGCAGTCCAGCCTGGGTGACAAGAGCAAACTCTGTCTCCAAAAAAAAAAAAAAAAAAAAAATTAGCCAGGCGTGGTGGTGCACGCCTGTAATCCCAGCTACTTGGGAGGCTGAGGCAGAAGAATCACTTGAACCCGGGGGGCAAAGGTTGCAGTGAGCTGGTGCCACTGCACTCCAGCCCAGACGACAGAGTAAGACTCGGTCTCAAAAAAATAATAATTACAATAAAAAATAAAGATGGGCTAAAACTCTAGTCTTAATAAGGAAAAAAGAATGCTGTAGCTACTCTCAATGGGCTTATTCATCAATGTTTCCTCACAAATCTATAGTATTTATAAAATTTGAACATTTTCTCACCCAGGGCCCAGGAACTAGAATTAGAAGATCATCAAAGCAGACTGGAGCAGAAACTGAGAGAGAAAATGCTCAAGGAGGGTGAGTATGCTTGGGCCTTTGTTCAGAACTTTCTCCCAGAAAGGCTCCTGAGCAGCGTGTGCCACAAATCCCAGAGTGGGGCGCTCTTCCTGCCTGCCAGCCTGCAAGTCAGAGGAAAGTACAAAGCCAGCCTGCCTCCCACCAGCAGCACCACAAGCCCCATTTAGCCTCATTCACTTGGGCTGTGAGGGCAGTGCTTTCCCCCATCCCGTGTGGCAGTAGAACAAAGTCCTATGTTCACTTATTCATTCACGTATCCACCCATTCATTTAACACACATTTACTGGGAACTGTGGTCCTGGTTTATGATGAAGAGCAAGCCCTGCCCTCTAGGAGTCTGTGGTCTCACTGGGGGGACTAACACCCCCAGTTCCGTAATGCTAGTTCAGTGAGATGAAGGCCACATCAGAAGGGCTTTGGGATCCCAGAGAAAGGCGGGCCTAGTGCTGCCAGGCACTACAGCTGGTAAAGGAAACGTTCCCTCCCAGCGTGGGCAGGGCCAGGGCATCACACATGAGAAAACGATTCCACCAGGAAGGAAGGAGAGTAGAGATGAACTCAACTGACACAGTAGACTGCTGTATGCATTTATTAGTTCCTGCCAGAAAGGCATATTCACTCTGTTTTGCACCTGTGTGTTTGCAGTGCCAGATCCATGCATGACCTTCCCATATTCAGACCTAGATCTAAAAGAACAACTTAAAGAATGTCTATACCTCAGGGATCTAATACTGCACCTACCTTATGAGGTTGCCCAGTGTAGGGCAAGTACTGAGCAAATGTTAGGCATTATTATCACTGATGTGTATTTAGGTATTTTCGCGCCCAATTTACAAATTAGAAAACTGAGTCTCAGAGAATTTAAATCCCATGCTCAAGGTGAATGGTAGGGCTAAGATTTAGGAACAGATCACAGATCAGGGTCTCCTGTTCTTTCCCATATGGCAGTAATCTGCAGACTGTTTCTTTATAGCAACAGAATTCTAACAAAATCCTTATGCAGCAGCACTGTACAGACTAAAGTGGTATAAATCATTTTTTATATGTCAGAGGGGCTCAGATGGGTCCATCCACGACAAGCCTAAACTGAGAGAGGATTTTTTTTATTTTTCTGTGCTGTTTATTAGATGAATAGTAATCCTGGAATATACCTAACTTAATAAACCATAGGTTCTAACTGATATCTGATTTATGTATCAGATTTGAAAAGTTTAATTTGTTCTGTTTCAGGATACTAAATAAATACCACCAAAGACTATTTGCCACCTTTGATTCTTTTTAAAAAAAATTCTTACTAAGAAGTGAAGGTCATAGGTTTTTCTCAACCCTATCAGATGTATCCAAAAAATGTAGTTTCTTTATTCTGTCTGTACCTGAGCTCATCTTCTGCCTACGCATCCTCCCACTGATTAGCAAGGAAAAAAAATAGGAACTCTTTATCCCTCCATGGTAAACTTAATCTGATGCAATAACTTAAACAATCCGTGTAGGAGATGCTCGGTCTCTTTGGGATGAAAATGTGCAGTCTTGAAGATGCCACCCCTCCCTTCTCTGTCTCTCCCCAGGGTGACTGGCAGGTAATGGGAAAAGGCAGGTCTGTGTGACCTTGTGGTGGCATTAGGACTCTGTGTGGGGTGCTCTGCTTATTCAGTCCCCTCATGGCATCCCCCATCATTGGGCCGCAACTCTCTCTGGTGGCATCTGCAACTGAGGTGTGTGCTGGTCTCATCCATAGCCTGCCCACTCTCTCGGGGTGCCTGAGAGCCTGCGGGCGTTCCTGGCTCACCCAGCCTCACCTCAGCACATCCTCCATTCAGCATGGCTAGACAGTCTCTCCTGTGGGGTCACTCTGCCCCATGGGGGAACCCTGTGGCAGGTCCACTAGCCAGCTGTCTCTGGTAACAGTGGGGCAAGTGGACCCTTCTAGGCTCCACCCATGCCGCATACAGCACACCAAGATCTGAGGGGCCACACTCAGACCCTTCTTCTCTGCCCAACCATGAAGTACTGCCTTATGTTTATACATAGGGATGACCTTTAAGCTGGCTTCTTTCCAGAATTCTGAACAAGGGCAGGGCAAGAGTCCTTTGCCCATCCACCAACGAGATGTGACATTACCTGTCCCCTTTGGGGCTTCTAAGGCCCAGAATGGAGAGACCGAGCATGGGGCTCTAACCCTCTGCCCCTCCTGCCTCTCTTCTTTCTTCTTAAAACTTGAGGTGCAATGGGGTGGTGTTTCTTTGTCTCCCTTTCATCAGACCTACCTGCTTCCTGGCCCAGACCTCAGAGCTAAGCCTGATGAAGGAAGTGGCACCCTCTCTACTCTGGGAAGAGGCTCCCCACCCAGTCCTCCGTGTGTTAGACACAGGGGCTCTAGGAATTTAGAAAATCTTCTCCCAAGGCAATTGTCTGCTTGACAAGACTTAAATCTGGCTTCAGAATCCTGTTTTCTGTGTCCAAAGCTCATTACTACTTGTTTCTGACTCTCTCCTTTCATTTTCTAACAATCCTATCTCCCCCAGGCAACCGAATGCCTCAGGCCAATTATCAAGAAGGTCAGGTACTCGAGAAGACAAAGGGAAAAGCAAAGTCAGTGTGGAAACACCTTCCTATCAGACAGTTGTAGCCTCACTTTGCTTCCCTGTGGTCCCTACACAAAAGGCTAGTTTGTCATTAACTACACATGAAAAAGATTCTGGCTGGGCGCTGTGGTTCACGCCTGTAATCCCAGCACTTTGGGAGGCTTAGGTGGGCTGATCACAAGGTCAGGAGTTTGAGACCACCCTGGCCAACATGGTGAAACCCCGTCTCTACTAAAAAACACAAAAAATTGGCCAGGCGTGGTGGGAGGCACCTGTAATCCCATCTACTCAGGAGGCTGAGGCAGGAGAATCACATGAACCCAGGAGGTGGAGGTTGCAGAGAGCCAAGATCATGCCACTGCACTCCAGCCTTGGCAACAGAGTGAGACTCCATCTCAAAAAAAGAAAAAAGAAAAAAAAAGACTGTGGTCATTGAAACAGTAGCCACTGGTGCAGGTGGTTTACTTAGAAACTTCTCACAGATTTCTTTGCTGTGACTCAGCTATGTTTATGGAAACCGCCTTTTTTGTTGTTTTGTTAGCTTCTCTTTGGGGCAGAGGGAAGGTTGGGGGATTTGATAGGGTTTGGCTGGTATTAAATTCCTTTTCTTACAAAGGGGTTTTCCCTGTCGCTTTGTACATATCTTCAAGATGAAAACTGAGTGAACTGCTTCACCGCACCCACCTTTCTCATCTCTCGCTCTAAGGGCGGTTCCTTGGTGTTAAATTCATTTACTTGTTTTCTCCATTAAAATTAAAGGCAGAACAAGTCCATAACAATCGAGAATGTCCATGCCAAGAACTCTCCTGGGGCCCAATCTTCTCTGAGCCCAGTGGTTTTCTTTTTTTTCTTTAGCGAGCCAGAAAGATGAGAAGGATCTAAATGAAGAGCAAGAAATATTCACGGAGCTGATGCAAGTGATTGAGCAAAGGGACAAATTCGTCAATTCCTTAGAGGAACAACGCATCAGAGAAAAAGCCGAGGACCAGCACTTTGAAAGCTTCGTATTCTCCAGAGGCTGTCAGCTGAGCAGGACTTGAGGAGGCCCGTAGTCCCTCTCCCTGGCTGCACGTTGGGACCGGATCAGGCCAAGTGCACCACACACCCTCATGGGTCTTTCTGCAGGATTTATCATCCCTGGAACTTAAGTTATACCTTACTGCATTTTTTAAAATTAAAATTCTCTTGCACGCATGGCAGCTTCCCAGGGTCCTTCCAGAGATTAAAATGAAGAAAACCCAAAGACTCTTTGGCAATTGGCAGTCATCTTCAGCCAGGCTCTCAGACTGGGGATGTTGTTGGCAGATGACCAGCATTGTTTTCCCTAGAAAGTGACACAAAGACTTGACTTTCCTGCTACTTTTATCATTTTCCTTCCCAATTCATTGAGTTACATACTTTAAGATTTTTGAGAAGCTGCCTTTTCATTAATATATCCATATTTGCCTTTTTTGTATGGATGACCAGTTTCCAAATGTCAGAAAGAAGCAGCCGCAGTTTAAAGATTAGGTTAATATTTAAATTGTGTTTCCAGAGAAAGAGGAGAAACCTTGAGATTACTGATTACATAAAGCAAATAACTCATATAGCAGGTGTTAATTCAATCCAGGGTGGATTTAATTTACCAGGTGCATTTATAAGCCTTAATATAATATACATAAGCAATGAGAGCTTAATAGAACATTTGAGCCTTAATTTTATTTTAAGAAGAAAAGAAAAAAGGAAATAAAACTTTAACTTTATGCCGGTGGGATTGTTAGTGTTCACCAAACACTGCTGGCTTAGAAAAGCTTTTCGTCCCTGTGCTATGCTTTTTATGGACCCTGGAAAATAATGAAAAGCATTTTCAGAAAATGAATGATTTTAAAGTACTCTTTAAATAAGTGTTGATGATGGCAAAAAAAAAAAGAGGGGAACTTCTTTTATTTGTTGATAAAATATTAGTGAGGTTGGTGCTGCTACTGAAACGGAACACACTAGGGTACAAGAGAAGGAATGCTTCTTGCTGGTGGTCTTCTTAGACTCAAAGAGAGAAGCATCTCTCCCTCTCCCCAGGAACTCTACAGAGCAAGGACAAAACCACTTCTGACTTAGAGGGAGGGCTGAATGCAGTGACCCTATTTACCAAATCCCAAACTGGGTCATGAATTTTTTTAATGACATTTCAGTTTGAAAAGAAAGCTGGAAGATGGAGTTTGTGTGCTGACATGTTGGAATTCCTGGGGCATTATGAGGGTTCCCATGGGGGCCAAAGAAGAGAAGATTTAATATGGTGGTGTGTTGTCATAAAACATTTGATTGTTTTTGCTCGGATTCTTTGAAGATTAGTCTATTATCGATAAGAGAAACACTAAAGAACTCTTGGTTGTGTATTTGGCCGCTCTCATTTCGGCAAGTGTTTAAATGTGTCATTAGACAAAAGGTGCTCTGCAACAGTTGGCTCTGACTGGAGACCAAATTTCTCTCAAATCAATCCATGAACCACTTCTGTCAGAGACGCTCTCTGCACGCACCAATCTGGCCAGCTCACAAGCCAGAAATTAGATGTATAACTGGATTTCCTCTGAGTCAGCCAAGGCTTTGGGTTACATTTAAGCACAACCTTTCTATGTTATAGCAAGTTCCAAAGGTTGCAGTTCTTTTTCCTTTTCTTTCCTTCCTTTTTTTTTTTTTTAAAAAAATAAGAATCAGGTCTTCCAGGGCCTGAATTCTATTATTAGGCAATATGATGAGGCACCTACCTACCCACCTACCTATGAAAACTGTACCACTTCTGGATATTTATCTATTTTTATTTATTTGTGTATTGGTGAGAATTGATAATATCATTTCCTCATAAGTCAGGTTTTCAGGTGTTATAATTTGGAGAAGACCTATTAGCACTAAGAAATTGGTACATAAGCTATTTAACATACAAATAACCCAGATGTTTGGGGCAGTGAGTTGTATAGTATTAAAGATTTCAGCTATCAGGCATTTAGAGGTAAGATTATGGATGCACAAGAATGTCAACTCATTATAAGAAAAAGATTTATAACTTCAGTTTTCATTCTAGAATATGCAGCAATATTCAGGCCCCAGTCTTTTCTGTCAGTTGCATAAAAGTGCATCCTTTGATGCCTGCATACATTTAACAGATGATGTTCAAGCGTGTCAGGTTTGAGTTGTTATTGTGCAAAAGAATTAATTGCCACTTATTTTAATTTGTTATATTTCCATCCCAAAGAATGAATCTCCCAAGAGGGCCAAGAGAGAAGGTGGTTTGACCCCTAGTATTCTGTTAATAGATGAGAGAAGCAATTTGTTCACTTTCTTTCACAGGCTGTGCTCTGTGGTTTATGGCTCAGTTTTATCTGGCCAAGTTAAAACGTAAACTTCATCCTTAACAGTTTTCTATATACGCTGGCCTTTCTGTTTTACTAGTACATAAAAACCATTTCAACATTTCCAATGGACACAAATATTGTGTCTGTTGAACTATCTAAAATGATTCCATTCCTTATTTACAAGAGAGAGCATTCTAAGACTCTCAAAATGTAAAATACTGTACATTTTGAAGACAGTTTCTTTGTATGCAATATGAGTAGGATTATGAGGAAAACACACAGAGTCTGCAGTGCCCCATAAAAGGGCACTAGTGAATGTGATCAAGGCCAAACTATATAGGACTCTGAATGGGACAGAAAGCCCAGCCTCAGGTCATATTTCACAGTCAGTCTCACACAGCTTCTAAGTTAAATCAAAGTGTTTATGATAGTTATAAGGTCAGAACTGTACCTAAGTTGGGCCAAGAGGACATTTCTTAAGCTTGCTCTCCCAAACCATTGATTTATTGGTCTATTTATTTAACATCCTCTGAATGCCCATGGGGTTCTGCAGCCCTGTGCCAGATGCTGAGATACAGAAAGAATATTAGTCCTTAACTCCACCTCCAAATAAATACAAAGATCAAGAAATAGGTACCATCCCCAAATACAAAGATGAAAAGCTATTTTTATTATAAGCATCAACCTATTCTACTCACGTTTATCTCAAGCATAAAGAATATCCCCCACTATCACAGGGCTTCTTGGGCAATAAAAATGAGTTTGTATTTCTAAAACTGTGAAAAATCATCTCAGGTTGTACTGTTCATTTAAACCTTGACTTTGGCAGTGTTAGGCTGCTTGGAATCAATCAATGCCAAGATGCACCATGTTAATTGCAACCGAGAAAGGAAGTGGCAGGTGTTTCCAACCCTGATGAGCTGCAATGAAATTGATGTTTTCTGCATTCTGGAGGCAAATGACAATTCAGCAGTGTCTCTCTTCCCAGGAAGCAGATTTACAGGCTTTTCCTTCCAAACTGAAAATGGCAGCATGCCCCACCCAGGTGGTTGATCAGAGAACTACCTCAGCAGGGCAGAGGTGGCAGGGGGCAGCCGGGGCCGCCACATGAACAGAGAGCAGCAGTCATTGGATGTGGTGAGCTCAAACGTAGGAGTTTATTGTAATAAGAAAGTTCACATACAGGGGAAAGTGTACGATTTCATCTACTGTTTATCTTCTAACCTCACTGCTGAGTAGCTTGTAAAAGATTAATTTGCTCCAACAATTGGGAACTATTCATGTGGATGGAAATGTGTTATTTGTGCACTGCTATAGATACTGAAATGAACCAAAAATAAATGGTTTTGTGTCTCAGGAATCAAAACATTTTCATGTGGGCTTGGTCTGGCACCTCTGAGGGCAGCATCCATTTCATTTATTTGTTCTCAGTGAAAGAGCCTGGGCAAGGCTTTGATTTTGTGTGGGAGTCTGTTAATTAACCTGGGAGATTTTATTACCATGGGGCATCTAGAAGGACTTACCTGACCAGCAAATTGGATTTGAATGGGAGGAGAAGCGAAGAAGGCTCACCTCAGGTGTATTCCTTCAACAAAGAAAGCTGTTTTCCAAGCTGGGGAAGGGGAGGGATGAGGCTTATGGTAGCCCCAGCCCCTCCCTTTCTCTCACCTTTCTCTCACCTGGTTTTGTATTTAATTCGCTCAACAGGAACGTTTCCTTCTGCGCAGATCTAGCCTCTTCCTTCAAGTCACATTCTTTTAGTTTGTTCTTATTACCTCTTTTCTTAACCCCAGCACATGCATATTCTTAAACTATGAGTGCAGGATACACCAGAATTGCCACATCACAGTAATCAACCCATGAGTCCCAGGAGCTCCCGTCATTCCACACGAAGGTGCCCCATTTGTTTGAAAGCTTTTGTCTGCTGATCAAATATTTGAAAGGATTTATTTTTCCATTGAGCATCAACAACAAATATACATAACTGCAGATGAGAGCTCCTGTTTTACCAGCACTAATGTGGGGAGTGAAGAGCTCCAAGCAACAGCCACCTCTGATGGCACTTTGCAAGTTTTTCCTTGGGGCTCAGCTGACATCCTCATACTCACAGAGCTGCAGACTCTCAGCCATTGCTGCAACTCACCATCTCTGAGCCTTCAGGGCACACTTTGTAATTTCATGCTCACTCCCTCTCCCAGTTCACTTAGAAATAAAAGAAAGCAAAACCAAACATCACAGCACCCTTCCTCCAGCCGCTCTGACCCTGATAATGGTAACAGCTACTGTGAACTCAGCTCTTCTCACCTACCAGGTGAACTAGGCCAGGAAACTCACTCCCCAGAACTCTGTCACCTCTCTGATTTCGTCTGACTCACTAGAGTGCTCGTGGAATCTCTTTGGGGACCATCTCTTTGGACTGCCCTCTGCTGACCAGATGTCCAGCCCCTTGCACAGCTCTTTGGCCAATACTCCTTCAAGTATACCCTTTAGTGTTTCCAGCAGACGACAACTGGCCTTGGTGATTTGGTTCCATTTCATTGTTAGATATAATACTTCTAACCTTCCTCCCTAAGGGGAAACATCCAATGTATGAATAGCTATAATATCTCCCCCCAAGAAAGATGGAAGTGGGGTCTCTCACTCCTCCAGATCACACTGACCTAGGAAAGAACTGGGGAGAGGAAAATCAAGACCATGGATATAATCTCAGTGGCCTGCGACATGGACCACATACCAGTATAATCACTGGGGCCCCAGGTATTCCCCCTTGCCTGGCTGAGTCTGCACTGGCTCACACCTACTGCTTTCTGCCCTTAAAAGCATTGCTGTGCTCTTGTTTACCTGTGTGTTATTCATTCCTCTGTTAGATCACCCAAGGAGGAACTACTGATTTTAGGGCTTCACTTCTGCAGCTGGCCCTCAGCTATCACGCTGAGGTGAGAAAATCTCTCCACCACTGTCTGTAGTTCATTATTACCCCTGAAGGGTAGGTGAGCAGGTCATCTGTCTCAAAAAACTTTGGACTCATTCCCCCATGGCTGAATCAGAGGCGATTTGAGTGGCATCATCCTGTGTGGTCCTCAAAAACAGCCCTGCCCTCAGTCTACCATGTTACCAACTAAGGCTGAGGTTGTCCAACTTCCTCCTGTCCTGTGACTTCCCTGCCCACCAAGAGAATTCCTATTCTCCCACTCCATCCCTGCCACCTGGACAGCCTTCACCCAGACAGGTAGAATTCCTAGAGGACATGCTCACCGGCAGGCTGACCTTCAAAGGCCACCACTAATATTCCGGAGTTCCCAAGGGGGACATGCAATGAGGCTTGTCCCTTAAGACCCCCACTCCACAGACATTTCATTTCTCACGCATTCCTTTCACCCTAAGAGCACATCTTGCTTGCAGTGATCAAAAAGATCCTCAAGAGGCTCTGGCTGGCTTCTCTCTTCCCCCTCCTGCTTTGCTGCAGTCAAATAAATCTGACTATTGGTTGGGATCCAGGGCTTTTGTAAAACCCTCATCTTGATCTGCAGGGGATGCCATTTTGTCCCTTAGATGGTATGTGGTCCATGTCCCAGGCCACTGAGATGACACCAAGTTCTTGATTTTCCTCTCCCCAATCCTTTCCGAGGTCAGTGTGATCTGGAAGAGTGAGAGTCTCCTAGGGCTGCTGTTACAAAGTACAGCAGGTTTAAAACAGCAGAAATTTATTATCTCCCAGTCCTGGAGGCTAGAAATCCAAAGTTAAGGTGTCTGCTGAGCCATGTTCCCTCTGAGACTCTAGGGGAGGATTCTTTGTTGCCTCCTCCACCTTCTGGAAGTCCCAGGCATCCCTTGGCATGTGGCTGCATCACTCCAATGGCCATCTTCTTCCTGTATCTTTGCATCACATTCCCTCTGTGCATATCTGTGTCCAAATTTTCCTCTTCCCATAAAAATACAAGTCTCATTGGATTAGGTGCCCACCATATTCTAGTATGACCTAAAACAATTTTTAGCAACTAATTACATTGGCAATGACCCTACTTCCAGGATCCCATTCTGAAGTACTGGGTGTTACAGCTTCAACGTATCTTTTTTAGGGGACAAAATTCAACCCATAACAGATGGCCTTCACATTTAGGAAGAATATCTTTTCCTAGTGAAAGCCACTTTGGGCTTGAATTTTGCCTTAATTTGCTTTGATATGATTGGTTTACCTCTATCCTGGGTTTTTAAGCTATTCAATAAAAAGCAACCCAGTAAAATAAATAGATAACAGAATACAAAAGAAAAGCTTCCTTCTATATGACAGATATAGATCACATGTAATTTATGAAATCTGAATGGAGCACCTAGACTCCAATTTTCGTTCCATTATCTTGGTACTTACATTTACTATTTTATTATTCCTTTAATGGTTACCCTAGAGATTACAACATGATCCTTGATTTATCAGAGTCCAATAGATATTGCTACTTTTACTTCTTCCCAGACAATGCCTGGATCTTAAAACACTTAACTCCATTTATTCACTTCCTGATTTGAATGCTTCTGCTTTTGTGTATTTTATTTTGATTTAGTTTTTAAATCCTGTATTATTTATGTTGTTTTGTATAGTGAATAGGCTTTTATGCTTGCCCATATACTTACCCTCACTTGGGATGATTTTCCTTCTGCCATTCACTTGAGTATTTCCTCTTGTTTGGATCAACTATTAATAATTTTTCTCATGGTGGATAAGCTTTTTGATGTGCTGCTGGATTCGGTTTGCTAATATTAGTCTCTCAGTTATTGGCTACATGTGATCTCTAGCCCATAATTTAAATTCTGGGTTTCGAATTACTTGTCCATAAAATGGTGGTGATGATAATATCATGTATGAGTCTCAAATGACATACTAATAGCTTGGCCGGGCCCAATGGCTCATGCCGGTAATCCCAGCATTTTGGGAGGCCAAGGCAGGCGGATCACGAAGTCAGGAGTTTGAGACCAGCCTGACCAACATGGTGAAACCCTGTCTCTACTAAAAATACAAAAATTAGCCAGGCTTGGTGGCATGCGCCTGTAATCCCAGCTACTCAGGAGGCTGAAGCAGGAGAATCGCTTGAACCCAGGAGGCAGAGTTTGCAGTGAGCCAAGATCATGCCACTGCACTCCAGCCTGGGCAACAGAGTGAGACTCAGTCTAAAAAAAAAAAAAAAAAGGGCGCTTTTAAGATGGCCAAATAAGAACAGCTCCGGTTTGCAGCTCCTAGCGAGATCGACACAGAAGACAGGTGATTCTTGCATTTCAAACTGAGGTATCTGGTTCCTCTCACTGGGACTGGTTGGACAGTGGATGCAGCCCATGGAGGGTGAGCTGAAGCAGGGCAGGGTGTCGCCTCACCCAGGAAGTGCAAGGGATCAGGGGACTTCCCTTTCCTAGCCAAGGGAAGCCATGACAGACTGTACGTGGAGAAACGGTACACTCCTGACCAAATACTGCGCTTTCTCCACAGTCTTAGCAACTGGCAGACCAGGAGATACCCTCCCATGCCTGGCTTAGTGGGTCCCACGCCCACGGAGCCTTGCTCACTGCTAGCACAGCAGTCTGAGATCGACCTGCGATGCTGCAGATTGGCGGAGGGAGGGGCGTCTGCCATTGCTGAGGCTTGAGTAGCTCACAGTGTAAACAAAGAGGCCAGGAAGCACGAATTGGGTGGAGCCCACTGCAGCTCAGCAAGGCCTACTGCCTCTGTAGATTCCACCTCTGGGGGCAGGGCATAATAGAACAAAAGGCAGCAGACAGCTTCTGCAGACTTAAACATCCCAGTCTGACAGCTCTGAAGAGAACAGTGGTTCTCTCAGCATGGTGTTCGAGCTTCGAGAATGGACAGACTGCCTCCTCAAGTGGGTTCCTGACCCCCGTGTAGCCTGACTGGGAAACATCACCCAGTAGGGGCCAACAGACACCTCAAACAGGCGGGTGCCCCTCTGGGACGAAGCTTCCAGAGGAAGGATCAGGTAGCAATACTTGCTGTTCTGCAGCTTCCGCTGGTGATATCCAGGCGAACAGCATCTGGAGTGGACCTCCAGCAAACTCCAACAGACCTGCAGCTGTGGGGTCTGACTGTTAGAAAACTAACAAACAGAAAGGAATAGCATCAATATCAACAAAAAGGACATCCACACCAAAACCCCATCTGTAGGTCACCAACATCAAAGATCAAAAACCACAAAGATGGGGAGAAGCCAGAGCAGAAAAGCTGAGAATTCCAAAAAACAGAGTGCCTCTTCTCCTCCAAAGGATCACAGCTCCTCGCCAGCAACAGAACAAAACTGGACAGAGAGTGAGTTTGATGAGTTGACAGAAGTAGGCCTCAGAAGGTCGGTAATAACAAACTTCTCCGAGCTAAAGGAGCATATTCAAAACCATTGCAAGGAAGCTAAAAACCTTGAAAAAAGGTTAGACAAATGACTAACTAGAGTAAACAGTGTAGAGAAGACCTTAAATGACCTGAAGGAGCTGAAAACCATGGCACAAGAACTTCATGATGCATGCACAAGCTTCGATAGCCAAATCGATTAAGTGGAAGAAAGGATATCAGTGATTGAAGATCAAATTAATGAAATAAAGCAAAAAGACAAGATTAGAGAGAAAAGAATGAAAAGAAACAAACAAAGCCTCCAAGAAATATGGGACTATGTGAATAGACCAAATATACGTTTGATTGGTGTACCGGAAAGTGATGGGGAGAATGGAACCAGGTTAGAAAACATTCTTCAGGATATTATCCAGGAGAATTTCCCTAACCTAGCAAGGCAGGCCAACATTCAAATTCAGGAAATACAGAGAATACCACAAAGATACTCCTCGAGAAGAGCAACCCCAAGACACATAATTGTCAGATTCACCAAGGTTGAATTGAAGGAAAAAATGTTAAGGGCAGCCAGAGAGAAAGGTCAGGTTACCCACAAAGGGAGGCCAAACAGACTAACAGCAGATCTCTCGGCAGGAACACTACAAGCCAGAAGAGAGTAGGAGCCAATATTCAACATTCTTAAAGAAAAGAATTTTCAACCCAGAATCTCATATCCAGCCAAACTAAGCTTCATAAGTGAAGGAGAAATAAAACCCTTTACAGACAAGCAAATGCTGAGAGATTTTTGTCACCACCAAGCCTGCCTTATAAGAGCTCCTGAAGGAAGCACTAAACATGCAAAGAAACAATCGGTACCAGCCACTGCAAAAACATCCCAAATGGTAAAGACCATTGACACTACAAAGAAACTGCATCAATTAATGGGCAAAATAACCAGCTAACATCATAATGACAAGATCAAATTCAAACATAACAATATTAATCTTACATGTAAGTGGGCTAACTGCCCCAATTAAAAGACAGACTGGCAAATTGGATAAAGAGTCAAGACCCATCAGTGTGCTGTATTCAGGAGACCCATCTCATGTGCAAAGACTCACATAGACTCAAAATAAAGGGATGGAGGAAGATCTACCAAGCAAATGGAAAGAAAAAAAAAAAAAAAAAGCAGGGGTTGCAATCCTAGTCTCTGATAAAACAGACTTTAAACCAACAAAGATCAAAAGAGACAAAGAAGGCCATTATATAATGGTAAAGGGATCAATTCACCAAGAAGAGCTAACTATCCTAAATATATATGCACCCAATACAGGAGCACCCAGATTCATAAAGCAAGTCCTTAGAGACCTACAAATAGACGTAGACTCCCACAGAATCACAATGGGAGACTTTAACACCCCACTGTCAATATTAGAGAGATCAACGAGACAGAAGGTTAACAAGGATATCCAGGACTTGAACTCAGCTCTGGACCAAGCAGACCTAATAGACATCTACAGAGCTCTCCACCCCAAGTCAACAGAATATACAGTCTTCTCAGCACCACATCACACTTATTCTAAAATTGACCACGTAATTGGTAGTAAAACACTCCTCAGCAAATGTAAAAGAACAGAAATCACAACAAACTGTCTCTCAGACCACAGCGCAATCAAATTAGAACTCTGGATTAAGAAATTCACTCAAAACTGCACAACTATGACTGAGCAACCTGCTCCTGAATAACTACTGGGTAAATAACAAAATGAAGGCAGAAATAAAGATGTTCTTTGAAACCAACGAGAACAAAGACACAACATACCAGAATCTCTGGGACACATTGAAAGCAGTCTGTAGAGGGAAATTTATACCACTAAGTGCCCACAAAGAAAGGAGGAAAGATCTAAAATTGACACCCTAACAACACAATTAAAAGAACTAGAGAAGCAAGAGCAAACAAATTCAAAAGCTAGCAGAAGGCAAGAAATAACTAAGATCAGAGCAGAACTAAAGGAGATAGAGACACAAAAAAACTTTCAAAAAATCAATGAATTCTGGAGCTGGTTTTTTGAAAAGATCAACAAAATAGACCACAAGCAAGACTAATAAAGAAGAAAAGAGAGAAGAATCAAATAGACACAATAAAAACTGATAAAGGGGATGTCACCACCAATCCCACAGAAATACAAACTACCATCAGAGAATACTATAAACACCTCTATGCAAATAAACTAGAAAATCTAGAAAAAATGGATAAATTCCTGGACACATACAACCTCCCAAGACTAAACCAGGAAGAAGTTGAATCTCTGAATACACCAATAACTGGTTCTGAAATTGAGGCAATAATTAATAGCCTACCAACGAAAAAAAGTCCAGGACCAGAACGGATTCACAGCCGAATTCTATCAGAGGTACAAAGAGGAGCTGGTACCATTCCTTCTGAAACTATTTCAATCAATAGAAAAAGAGGGAATCCTCTCTAACTCATTTTATGAGGCTAGCCTGGTAGAGACACAACAAAAAAAGAGAATTTTAGGCCAATATCCCTCATAAACATCGATGTGATAATCCTCAATAAAATGCTGGCAAACAGAATCCAGCAGCACATCAAAAAGCTTATCCACCATGATCAAGTCAGCTTCATCCCTGGGATGCAAGGCTGGTTCAACATATGCAAATCAATAAATGTAATCCATCACATAAACAGAACCAATGACAAAAACCACATGATTATCTCAATAGATGCAGAAAAGGCCTTCGACAAAATTCAACAGCCTTTCATGCTAAAATCTCTCAATAAACTAGGTATTAATGGAACATATCTCAAAAAAATAAGAGCTACTTATGACAAACCAACAGCCAATATCGTACTCGATGGTAAAAACTGGAAGCATTCCCTTTGAAAACTGGCACAAGACAAGGATGCCCTCTCTCACCACTCCTATTCAACATAATGTTGGAAGTTCTGGTCAGGGCAATCAGGCAAGAAAAAGAAATAAAGGGTATTCAATTAGGAAAAGAGGAAGTCAAATTGTCTCTGTTTGCAGATGACATGATTGTATATTTAGAAAGCCCCATCGTCTCAGCCCCAAATCTCCTTAAGCTGATAAGCAACTTTAGCAAAGTCTCAGGATACAAAATCGATGTGCAAAAATCACAAGCATTCCTATACACCAATAATAGACAAACAGAGATCCAAATCATGAGTGAACTCCCATTCACAATTACTACAAAGAGAATAAAATACCTAGGAATTCAACTTACAAGGGATGTGAAGGATCTCTTCAAGAACTACAAACCACTGCTCAATGAAATAAAAGAGAACACAAACAAATGGAAAAACATTTTCCATGCTCATGGATAGGAAGAATCAATATTGTGAAAATGCCCACACTGCCCAAAGTAATTTATAGATTCAATGCTATCCCCATCAAGCTACCACTGACTTTCTTCACAGAATTGGAAAAAACTACTTTAAAGTTCATATGGGACCAAAAAAGAGCCTGCATAGCCAAGACAATCCTAAGCAAAAAGAACAAAGCTGGAGGCATCACACTATGTGACTTCAAACTATACTACAAGGCTACAGTAACCAAAACAACATGGTACTGATACCAAAACAGACATATAGACCAATGGAACAGAAAAGAGGCCTTAGAAATACCACCACACATCTACAACCATCTGATCTTTGACAAACCTGACAAAAACAAACAATGGGGAAAGGATTCCCTATTTAATAAACGGTGCTGGGATAACCCGCTAGCCATATGTAGAAAGCTGAAACTGGATCCCTTCCTTACACCTTATACAAAAATTAACTCAAGATGGATTAAAGACTTAAATGTAAGACCTAACAGCATAAAAACCCTAGAATAAAACCTAGGCAGTACCATTCAGGACATAGGCATGGGCAAAGACTTCATGACTAAAACACCAAAAGCAATGGCAACAAAAGCCAAAATAGACATACAGGATCTAATTAAACTAAAGAGCTTCTGCACAGCAAAATAAACTATCATCAGGGTGAACAGGCAACCTACGGAATGGGAGAGAATCTTTGCAATCTACCCATCTGACAAAGGGCTGATATACAGAATCTACAAAGAACTTAAACAAATTTACAAGAAAAAAACAATCCCATCAAAAATGGGCAAAGGATATGAACAGACACTTCTCAAAAGAAGACATTTATGCAGCCAACAAACATATGAAAAAATGCTCATCATCACTGGTCATCAGAGAAATGCAAATCAAAACCACAATGAGATACCATCTCATGCCAGTTAGAATGGCCATCATTAAAAAGTCAGGAATCAACAGATGCTGGAGAGGATGTGGAGAAATAGGAACGCTTTTACACTGTTGGTGGGAGTATAAATTAGTTCAACCACTGTGGAGGACAGTGTGGTGATTCCCTAAGGATCTAGAGCTAGAAATATCATTTGACCCAGCTATCCCATTACTGGGTATATACCCAAAGGGTTATAAATCATGCTACTATAAAGACACATGCACATGTATGTTTATTGCGGCACTATTCACAATAGCCAAGACTGGGAACCAACCCAAATGCCCATCAATGATAGACTGGATTAAGAAAATGCACATATACACCATGGAATACTATGCAGCCATAAAAAAGGATGAGTTCCTGTCCTTCAAAGGGACATCGATGAAGCTGGAAACCATCATTCTAAGGAAACTATCACAAGGACAGAAAACCAAACACTGCATATTCTCACTCATAAGTGGGAGTTGAACAATGAGACACATGGACACAGGGTGAGGAGCATCACACACTGGGGCCTGTTGGGGGGTGGGGGGCTAGGGGAGGGATAGGATTAGGAGAAATACCTAATGTAAATGACGAGTTGATGGGTGTAGCAAACCAACGTGGCACATATATACCTGTGTAACAAACCTGCACATTGTGCACATGTACTCTAGAACTTAAAGTATAATAAAAAGAAAAAAAAAAAGAGAGATACTAATAGCCAGTATTTATTAAACTAAGGTCTTATCATCTGCTAGGCACTGAACTGAGTTGCTTATTTATTCTCACTCTCTTGGTCCTCTCAACAACCTCATGAGGAATTACTCATTTTATGATAAAAGTGAGGCAACAGCAAGGTTAAGTAACTTGCACAGGATTATACAGCTTTGGCTGCAGAATGGTGATTTGAACCCATATGCTTCACCACTACGTGACCCTTTCTTGTACAACACACAGCCTGCCTGTTGGCATTCTTGAAGGAAGATGACAGGACCGGGATAGGAAAGCTGCTGGGTGGCTGAGAGTAGCCACAAGTTTATCTAGAAATGTAATTGCCTAAGAAAAGGCTGGGGACAGAACTGGCCTCATTTAGGAACTGTGAAGTTTTGAGTGACATGGGCCACCCAGGGATTTGGAGGAGACTAGACATAAAAGAAACCCTACAGGGCATATAGTCCCATGGCTTCATTTTTAAAAATTAATCATGTTTGTGATAAATTCATAATTTTTTTTTGAGACAGGGTCTGGCTCTGTTGCCCAGACTGGAATGCAATGGCACAATCTCGGCTCACTGCAGCCTTTGCCTCCTTGTCTCAAGCCATCCTTACACCTCAGCCTCCTGAGTAGCCGGGACTGCAGGCACATGCCATCATACCTGGCTAATTTTTGTATTTTTTGTAGAGACAGGTTTTTGCCATGTTGTCCAGGCTAGGTTTTTGCCATGTTGTCCGGGCTGGCCTTGAATTCCAAACTCAAGCAATCCACCCGGCTCAGCCTCCCAAAGTGCTGGGATTACAGGCATGAGCCACCATGCCCAGCTGTAGATTTTTATTGAAGTACAAAATACACACACAAAATCTGCTGAAAGTACTATGTGTATGTCTCATTGATTTTTAAAAGTGAATATATCCACGTAACCAGTATCCAGATCAGGAAACAGAACATTAGCAGCTTCAGTGGTTTCCCTCATGCCACCCACTCCATTCTAGTCACTACACCGTCCAAGGCTAATCAGTATCCTGACTTCTAACATTATAGAGTAGTTTTGCCTGTTTGTGAACTTTACATGAATACAATTATACAGTATGTGCTCTTTTGTGTCTGATTTCCTTTGCTCAACATTATATTGTAAGATCCATTCCTGTTGCTGCTTGTAGTTGCAAATTGTTCACTCTCATTGCTGTGGTTATCAAAATCAATTCAACTGTTAACAGGCATCTGAATGGTGCTGCTGTGAACTTTCTAGAGCCTATATCTGTGTGTACACATGTATTCATTTTTGTTGGGTATAACCTATAATTGAAATTGTTGATCATAAGGTATGTATGATGGTTGGCTTTAGTAGGTACTGCCTTGGCTTCATTTTATAGATGATGGGAAAAATAAATGCAGAAAGGGAAGAGATTTATCCAAGATCACCTGGCTGCTAAGCTAAGATTGGAACCTGAGTTTATTCTCTTCCAGTGCATTTGTCTAGGCCCCAGTTTCAAGAAGAGGCAGCCTAGAGATTCAGCAGAGTCTTACGTATCACACATTTAATTGATGATCTGTCCTTAGAATCAAACCCCTTCGGTAAGATGAAAACAATGACCGAGCATGAGAGGGGGTGCTTTTCAGTGGGGACATAATTGTAAATACCAATTTAGAGTGGAGGGAGCTGGTACAAGGTCTTCCCATCCTATCAAAGAATAGCATGCAGCATGTCTCTAAGTAAGATTTAGATTCAGCCTACTTCAGTGCCAGGTCCTGTAGATGGTGCTTTCCCATAGATTATCTCATTTACTCTTCTAAACAAAAACCAGATCAATTCACATTCTTAAGGATTCTAAAAGCATTATATCAAATGAGAGTAGATGAACTCTGTAAGTAAACAAGAGCAATGTAGAACAGTGCTTCTCAAACAATCTGCTAAAGGACCGATTCATCATAGAGCAATATTTTTGTAAATAAAAATAAAAAATTACTAGAAAAATAGAATGAAAAGATATTCAAAATATAAGCTTCTGATTTTTATTATTAGATTAAACAGACATAAAGTGTTGTTAAATTGCTATAGAAGTTTCTAAAAACTCTCAATTTCTACATTTATGTCATTGGCTAATTGTTGGGAACAGGCCCCCCAAAATCTGGCCATAAACTGGCCCCAAAACTGGCCATAAACAAAATCTCTGCAGCACTGTGACATGTTCATGATGGCCATAACGCCCACGCTGGAAGGTTGTGCGTTTACCGGAATGAGGGCAAGGAATACTTGGCCCGCCCAGGGTGGAAAACCACTTAAAGGCGTTCTTAAACCACAAACAATAACATGAGCGATCTGTGCCTTAAGGACATGCTTCTGCTGCAGATAACTAGCCCAACCCATCCCTTTATTTCGGCCCATCCCTTTGTTTCCCATAAGGGATACTTTTAGTTAATCTAATATCTATAGAAACAATGCTAATGACTGGCTGGCTTGCTGTTAATAAATACGTGGGTAAATCTCTTTTCGAGGCTTTCAGCTCTGAAGACTGTGAGACCCTTGATTTCCCACTTCACACCTCTATATTTCTGTGTGTGTGTCTTTAATTCCTCTAGCGCCGCTGGGTTAGGGTCTCCCCGACCAAGCTGGTCTTGGCAGCTAATAATGGTATCCAGATCAATACTGGTTTGCAGACTGCACTGTGAGTAGCACTGATTTATAATTCAACACCCATTCCCACTGGCCTTTCCAGAAAGATTGATAATGATCTTACCAGTAGAAATGCTTGAATAACAAGGTATCAGCATAATATTGAGACCCTGGGAACCATTCCCACCAATGCAGGTTACTGCATACATTAACAGGACTTTATCGTTCCCCTGTCTTCCAAAAATTTCTTGCCCAGGAAGATAAAAAGCTGTGAATAACTTTCTTGTTCTTTTCAAGAACTCCCCACCAAATCTCATTGAAATGAACATAAACCCATTAGATTTTTCAATAGATAGCATTAAAAAGGGTATTTACTCTCCAAGACTCTTGGAAAGCTTTGCCTAGGGTCTACCAGTCCTTATCTATTATATCATGATCCTTAGTCAAACTTAATCAAGCACCATCCCACTGGAAGGCCTGTCTTCATCAAGATTCCAAAACCTTATAAATATCCCTTCCCCTACTCCAAGATGCTACTGAGACTCTGCCAAGGCAGGGCTCTCCTTATCATGGTGTACAAAAAATTCAGCTTTGCCTTCTTCCACAGCTTATTTTGCTGATATTTTCTGGGAGCTAGCATTCAACAATCAAGACTTTACTCCTCCTTTTAGCCTTGCTCAGTGGTTTTCCAAGTTTAATGAACGTAACAATTACTGAGGAGTATTATATATGCAAAAGCATGCATGGGCAATTGAAGGAATCTCCATGGGTAATTTTGATTATGCCGCATTTAGGACTAAGCCTTGCATACAGATATTAGCAATTTTTGAAAGAATAAAGAACCACAGACTGTTAGAGCTGAAAGTAGCCCTAAATGGCAAGACATCAGGGTGTGAATCAGCTATTAATACATCGAAATCACCTGATGTAGTCTGTTTAAAAAACACCTATCCCTTGGTTTCACCTGAGATCGACTGAATCAGAATTTCTGGAGATGGGGCCTGTGAATGCAACAAACTTCTAAGGGACTGTGATGCACGATGGAGTTTGAGAACCACTGTTCTGTACCAACCATTTCATTTTGTAGATGAGGAAATGGAGACTCAGAAAGGGGAGTAAACCTTTCCAAGATCACACCGCTATTGAGCTACGTGTCTCTTAATTCCCTGACAAGAGCTCTCGGGGCTGGAGATACGCTTTTGGAGATGTCCTATATCTGATATCCCGAACAAAAATGATTAATGATGTAATCAAAAC
Organism: Gorilla gorilla gorilla; assembly: GCF_029281585.2. Classification (NCBI taxonomy): domain Eukaryota; kingdom Metazoa; phylum Chordata; class Mammalia; order Primates; family Hominidae; genus Gorilla; species Gorilla gorilla. The sequence continues at coordinate 18,808,507 of NC_073233.2, forward strand.
ACACTTATATTTTGGCTTCTCACCATCCCTTTAAGATTTATTGTCTAGGAGGAGTTGTAGTAATCTTCCCAGGCTAGCGGACATCATGACTTTTCTGCTGTTAAGAGGCACCAACTAAAGCAGAATTTTTTTTTTTTTAAAAAGGTAAAATTAAGACTCTTAAGAAAAGATAAAATGAACCTATACGGTGTTGAGAATCTGCTGACTATCTTGTTTGTTAAATTTTAGTTCTACTCAGAAACTGTTGCTTGTCACTTTATTTAGTTTAAGGAAAGGTGGATGGGTTAATAAAAGGCTGAGTAACATCTCCTGGGAAGAAGCACAGCTGGCCCTGGCAGGAAGTGCAAGCGGGGTCTGGCCAAAGATTCAAGGTCCAAGCAGCTACTCCCCACGGTTTCCATTACTCAGATCACGTGGCTTCTTGAGCACACTTCTTTGCTCCATTCTTTGGTTTCCCTACTCCTCAGCATGCACGTGGCTAGAAACAGCCACCCTAGTTTTGACTGCGAATGATCATCAGTCAGGAGCACAACTTCTGACAACAGTCTCTCCAGCTTAGTGCAGTCTTAACTGGGGCTAGCTGATCGGCTGCTCTTCAGTAAAGCAGTATCGCCCTTTGGATTAGGTGTTCACCCAGGTTCAATCAGCTGTAGCCTAGAAGGAAGGGGCCACAAGGAGGAAACACAGTTGCCAAGGTGCTGCGAGTCTGTGTGTGAGAGACAGACAGAGGGACAAAGAGCCTGAGTGAGAACTTGAGATGGGCAAGCTCAATAACACGTGCCTTTTAATCATTTCCAGTATGAGTCCTTCAAACACTGTGCTTTGCGTGACTCCCCTGTTATCTCAAATGAGTCTGGTTGTCACTCTCTTGCTTTTATTTAGGCAGGATAAATTTTGCGGGAAGTCCTGTAGGAGCTCATGGTTGTGCTTTTCCCATTCATGTTTCCACTACCATGTGGGATCTTCCTTTGTGTAAGCTGCTAGAAACACGGATGTCTTACAAGAATAAGAAGCCTCGGCTTTACCCGTGTCCACTCCAAGCTTCTCAGTCTTGGATGGGAGTAGAGACGAGGAGGTTGACGGTCATGGATAGGTTCAGGAGTGATTGGTTCTGCCCACTTTGGTGGGGCCTGGACACATTTTGGTTCACTGCAATAATTTCTTCCAGGAGCTGCAGTCTTGTGGGCGCAAGACGTGGGCCTGATAACCCCACAGGCAGTAGTGCTGGGGCAGAGCGAGCTCACCAGCCGCCGGCTGGAAGACCCCGGGAGAGTAGCAGGGTTGGGTTGGTTCTCAGATGTGTTTTGCGCCAGGCTGTGTGGTGGGGGCACAGCCTGGGTAAATGAAGCTTTCCGGCTCGACCGCTCCCAACCTGGGCACACACGGCCTCCTGTCCTGCAAGGGGCAGTTTTGGGGCATCCTCCCTGCTTGGGGCAACACAGGGGCGCAAGGCGCGGCCCCGGGAGCGCAGCTCCTTCCAGGGCAGAGGGCGGCGCGAGGGAGGGAGCGAGGGAGGGAGCGAGGGAAGGGAAAGGCGAGCGTGAGCTGCCTCAAATGCTTGGAATAATTCCGCTTCCGTTTGGAAAGCCGCAGCCTCAGTCCCGCCGCCGCCCGCTGCGTCCGCCCAGCGCCAGCTCCGCGTCCCGACCAGCCCGCGGCAGCCTGCGCCGCGCCATGGCCACCTCCCCGCAGAAGTCGCCTTCTGTCCCCAAGTCTCCCACTCCCAAGTCGCCCCCGTCCCGCAAGAAAGATGATTCCTTCTTGGGGAAACTCGGAGGGACCCTGGCCCGGAGGAAGAAAGCCAAGGAGGGTGAGTGCGGCCAGGCCGGCCGGGCGGGCGGTAGGAGCCGGGGGTGCCGTAGGGGCCGAGGGGCCGGGGCGCTGGGACCGGGCGGGAGCGCGCCGCGGGTGCCCGGCGCGGTGGGGCGCGCGGCGATGCGTGCGCGCGCTTCCCGGGGACGTCGGGCAGGAGCGACGCGCACCCCACACTGAGCCCGGGGCTCGCGGGCCATCGAGGCCACCCCGCCCGCTCGCGGTCGCCCGGGCGCTGCCCTCCTGGGCCGGGGACCAGGCCAACGCCCCCGCCGGGCCGTGGGCGGGCGCCGCTTGGCGGCCGGAGGCGGCGGGACCGGAGGCCAGGCGGGGCCCCAGCCCGCAGACAGTGCGATCCAGTAGGCCCTGCCCCGCCCTCTGCGCCCGAAGGCTGGCATTTCCCAAGTTTCCGCTGCAACTTTCCTGGGCGCCGTCACTCTTACTCGTTGCCTTCATTGGTCCTTAAAATCAGGTCGTTTCCTGGACCTGCTGACGTCCTCTGGCAGCGGCGTCGTGGCTTTGGCCTCTTCGGATCTTTTGTCCATCCCGAGGGCCGAGAAGGGCTCTGTTAATGGAGTAGGTGGACATCGAGTGTTTGTTGAATGAATGAGCGAAAAACTGGCAAACCTAGCGTGCCCTCGGTGTAATACACAATAAACTCCCACCAAAGGAGAAAACCTGCGTGAGACACAAACTTCGTCATGGGCCTGCTGTGAACTCAGGCGTTCAGGGCTTTTAAAAACCTTTGTTTTTTCCCCACCAGAGTAAATTGAGGCGACCTTATTCTTTTTTTTTTTTTCAGGGTAGTTTGCATGTAGAATATTTTTTTCCCATGGACAGATGTTGCGTCCTGGTTTTTGGTTTGAAAACTGAGGTGGCAGTTCTCAAGAAGCACTGTGGTGACTGGTGTGTAGATAGAAGTTGCTGAGTTAAAAATTTTTGTTTTAAACATTTTTTAGTTGATGCATGATGTACATAGTTTTGGGGCACATGTGATAATGTAATACATTCATATAATTTGTAAAGATCAAATTGCACAGGAAAGGGGTCCCAGTCCAGACCCCAAGAGAGGGTTCTTGGATCTCACGCAAGAATGAATTCAGGGTGAGTCCACACAGTAAAGTGAAAGCAAGTTTATTAAGAAAGTAGAGGAATAAAAGAATGGCCACTCCATAGACAGAGCAGCCTGGGGCTGCTGGTTGCCCATTTTTATGGTTATTTCTTGATGGTATGCTAAACAAGGGGTGGATTATTCATGTCTCCTCTTTTTAGACCATATAGGGTAACTTCCGGACGTTGCCTTGGCATGTGTAAACTGTCCTGGCGCTGCTGGGAGTGTATCAGTGAGGACGACCAGAGGTCACTCTTGTCGCCATTTTGGTTTTGGTGGGTTTTAGCCGACTTCTTTACTGCGACCTGTTTTATCAGCAAGGTCTTTATGACCTGTATCTTGTGCCCACATCCTATCTCATCCTGTAAGTTAGAATGCCTTAACCTTCTGGGAATGCAGCCCAGTAGGTCTCACTCAGCCTTGTTTTACCTGGCCCCATTCAAGATGGAGTTGCTCTGGTTCACATGCCTCTGACAAAATCAGTGTACTTGGGATATCCATCACGTTAAAGATTTGTCTTTTCTCTATGCTAGACCATTGGAATTCTAGATATTTTGAAATATACAGGAGGTTATTGTAAAATATAGTTAGTTTACCAATCTAACACTAGGTCTTCTTATATCAAATGGTATATTTGTAACCATTAATCAACTTCTCTTCCCCCCTAAAAAATGTTTTTAATAGATTGCTCCGTGAATTGGAAATAACCTTTTGAAAGCTGTGATGCTGTGTGAAATGTTTCATGTTTGTAAGTCATCTTAAAGTATAAAAACATCTTCAGCGTTGAGGATTATCAGACTTGATGAAGAACTAGACTTCTATTCCCTAGATTGAAACGAGAAGCAGCAAAAACATACGAAAGTTTCCCCACATTGGTTATTTTGGTAACCCATTAAGTAGTGTACAGTTGGTGGCAAATCATGAAACCCTGGCTTGGAAAGCTCTTTTCTAGACCATGTTTCTAACTTCTTCCTTGCAGCATTCCTGACATAGTCTCATCCAGTTTAAAATGGGGCAACTGAGAAATATTGAAGCTCATGACCTACCAGGATAACCATCTTTACCTACTCTGTAGAAATTTATCTCTCTGTACCTATCACTGTTGGTAGAGCCAGAGAATGAGTCTGGGGTGTCCTTTTATTAATACCTTGCTGAAGTAGGCTATCCTGCTTTCTAGAGTCTTCTCTCCACCAGGCCCAACATCCTCTATTCCTCACAGACATAATTTTAAGGACTTTTGCATCCTGTCTCTTTAGTTTCAGTCAGGGTCCCTGCAGGAAAAAGAAGGCCAATTTAGTTGAGATTTTGAAAATAATTTAGTGAAAGGGCTATTGACAGAGCTGTGGGCAGGGTTAAGGGAACTAAGAAGGGATGCTGAGGTCCCTAGGGGCTAGCAACAGGAGGAAGCTCTTAATCACTCCGAGGCCTGAGGGACAAGGGAAGCAAATTGGAACCTATTACAAGCTGGGGTTATGGACGAGGGGCTGCTGGACTGGAACTATAGTCGTAGAGGGATGCAGCTACTGTCCGAAATATGCAGACAGAGCAAGGAGAGAGTGGCACAATAAATGCACATTCTGCATGTTCTCTGTCTTCTTGCCCGTGCATCACCTGTTGGTGCTGAACCCAGTGGGAAGCCATCAGAGCAAGGGATCTGCAATAGATAGGGGCAGCGTCCATAGGGCACAGAGCAGTGCAGAGAATAGATCACAGTGGGGACGGTGGAAATGGAGAATACCTAGCAGATCAACCTGTTACCCGACCCGCTCAAAGTGAGCTCTTCAGAAGTCACCATAATACAGTTGTAGTGCAAGCCAGCCACCCCAGATTAGGACTGTCACCTCCCTTATTCTAGCACAGACACAATGTTCTTTTAATGCAGCTAAGGTTGCTTCTAACTATTCTGCCAGCCACGTCGCACTGTGATCTCTCATTGAGCTTGCTATCAGCTTACTCAAAGACGTTTTTATATTTGTTGCTCCTAAATCACAGCCTTCCCTACCTTGGATTTACTCAGTTGGGTTTTTGAAACCAAGTGTAAGATCTTATTTTCATCCCTGTTATATTTCACTGTAAAGTCCTGATTCCTTCATTCAGTCTGTCAACTAATCCAGGGGCTGTAAATGGGTGAATGGAAGAACACAGAGCCTCTTCTGAAGGGCCAGCCACCACCCAGCTCCAGCTGCTTGCTGCAGCATATGGTATTTCTGCAAGCCCAGGCAAAGAAGGCAGTGGGTTGGTTTGAAATGACTGTCCTTAGTGAGTATGTGCTGGATCTCAATGATCAGTGCTGAAGTGATGGTTAGTAGGTGTGGGGCCCCATTAACCATCACTTCAGTAATAATAAGGCCGGATATTGCTCTGCATCCTGGATAAGCTCACAGCTTTGTGCTCTGTAGAATCTGCCTTCTTCAACTTTCTGTTTGGTGTTCTTGAACCTCTCATTCTTCATTCCTCAAGATCACTGCCATCAGTCTGTCCACAGATTATCTCAGTGCTTTGGTGTAGCATTCTCCGAGGCCCAAGGACTCCCATTCATTCATTTGGTACCAGCTATGTCCCACTGTAGGACGCAACAAATGGAAAGATATAATACTTGTTAGAATATAGTTGACCCTTGAACTATGTGGGGGTTATGGACATTGACCCCCTGTACAGTCAAAAATCTATGTATAGTTTTTAACTCCCCACAAACTTAACTGCTAATAGCCTACCGTTGACCAGAAGCCTTGCTGATAATAGTCAATCAACACATATTTTGTATTGTATACTGTATACTTACAATAAACAAACTGGAGAAAAGAAAATGTTATTTAGAAAATCATAAGGAAGAGAAAATACATTTGCAAAACTGTGCTGCATTTACTGATACTGTAAGTTTACATTGTCTGACTGAAATGGTAGGTAACCACAGCTGCACACCTCAACCTATGGTACATATCAAGCAATTCAACTTTTCTTATAATGTCATGACTTTTCTCTGATACTTGGGAGTACTTCCAGCATCTCTAGTGGCACTTTGTTAGAGTCCCATGGTGTTAGTCAAGGTTTATGGTATTTCACTAAGCATGAAAAATATGCGAGAACCTCAAGAGATCACTTTTAACTGCGGTACACAATTTACTGGAGAGATGAACTGTTCACGTGGAGATGATTAGCGTCACACGGTGTTTTAAGCAGATACTTGCAGCACTTGAGCTCACCACAATAGCAACAGGAGGTAGCTGTGAAATTATTACAGTGGTACAGTATGTACTACAGTTCATTTCGTGCAGTGAGGATTTAATCTTTACGTTTACATTTCTCTCATCTGCAAATGGCATCACGCACAGTTCTTGTGTATATGTGTACATTTTGACATTTCGATAAGTTCTAACTTTTTGTAATAGATTTGTTTATATTTTATGGTAGTAAATGAGAAGGCAGACAAGTATCGATGTATATTTTATGCATTCGTGACATGAGTAACTTTTTCTTTTTTTTTTTTTATATTTCTAGGCTACATGGTTCATCTCAAGGTTTTTCTAATTGTCACAGATCTCCAAAAATATTTTCCCATATAGTTATTGAAAAAATTTGCATATAAGTGGACCCTCGCAGTTCAAACCTGTGTTGTTCAAGGATCAACTCTATTTAGGTTAATAATTTCATGTAAAAAATGTCCTTCTAAGGAAAACTACATCATAGAATGACTATGAGTCTCATAAGAATGCACTCAACTAGTCATCACTCCTGTGTTTTCATAAGAAAAAACAGTGTTAGAGTCCAAGAGAGAACAAGGGTTAAAAGCATGGTCTTTAGGATTAGACACATTTCAATTGGATTCCTGGTTCAATCCCTTATTCATTCTATGACTTAAGACAAGTTACTTAACCCCTGTAAGCCTCTGTGTCTTCATCTATAAAATGAGAATAAGAATTCCTTCTTTACATGGAAGTTGTGAGGTTTAAATGAGATCGAGAATGTAAAATGCATTGCATGGCACAAGTAATGGTAGCTATTAAAATTGACAACTCAATTTTCATTGGTATTTGAAATTTGAAATAGTCTTTTTGTTATGGACTGCATTGGCTTTTTCAGGTTCTGTAAATAGCCTAGTAGCCCATGACTATATGCCTGTGGGACACTATTTTGTCCCTTTAGGAGTTAAGGGATCTTTCTTTGCAAGTGAGATCCTCCCTTTTCCCAAGATGACACATTTCAGCACTTTATCTGGGCCCCTTCTTATGAGTTGTAGCTTAAGTGGCTTTTGTTTTTCTCTGTTGATCTTTTTCTTCTTCTTTTGGGATTTCAATTCCATTTCTGTTGGACATGGCCCTCCTTTGTGGATTCTTTCACTGCCCTTTCAGAGTCTACTTGCCAGAGGGCCACTTTTCAACTTTCTTTCTCTGAAACTGCCCTCAAGACGTGCTCTTTCAAGCAACACTGACTTGAATTGTACCTCTCTGCTGAAGGCACCCGAATTAGGCCAGCAGCACTGGTCATTCCTGTCGTTTACCCATTCATTTAAGTTTTTATCCCCCAGAGTTTTACATTTTAATCAGGACCTGAGGTATCCAATGAAGGCTTTAATTTCATAATTCTTCTAATAATACTAGTTCTTACCACTTGATTCTCATTGGCTGCCCAGTGTTGCTGGAGAAAAATCCACAAACCTTGCAACAAATTTATGGTTTCTAGAGTGAGTAGACCCCTTAGCACTGCAGAGCTACCCTTTTCTTCTAATCAGGGTGCATTCTCGTTTTTCCAAAGTACATCTTTTTCTGTGGAGACACACACAGTCTTGCTATGTTGCCCTGGTGGGTCTCAAACTCCTGGGCATATCTAACTTTTTCTTAATTTTTTTTGATATTTCTAGATCACAAAATTCATCTGCAATTTTTTCAAATTGTTGCAATTCTGAAAAAAGTTTCTAATACATTTGTTTTAAAAATTTGCATATAAGTGGACTCTTGAAATTCAAACCTGCATTGTTCAAGGGGCACGCCTTGAACAATGGCACCCGTGTTGTTGTTGATAGCCCCTAAAACCCTTCCCTGGATTTTCAAATAGAAAATTGAGACCAGCTATGAGCTCCTTCAAGTTCCCTTTCTACCATATCTGGCCAGTCCCACCCATATGTGCAACTGTCTTTGTGCTCCCCACCTGCCCTAGTCCCTTCCAAGGAGGTCCCTTCTCTCCTTGCTCATAAGGCCATTTCTTTCAGCTTCCTCCCAGACTTGGCATAGCCAGATATGCTATTTCTCATATCCCATCTTTTTTTGCCACTCTGTCGCCCTGACTTCTGTAAATATGCTTGAGTCTTTCCTATTTGGAGAAAATCTCCTGATACTGGTTTCCTCTTTAGCTACTCACCAGATGCCTTGAAAGAGTTATCTCTACCTGCTTGTCTTTTCTTATCTCCCAGTCACTTTCTGATCCATTATTCCCATTCTTTCAGCAACTATTTATTGAGTGCCTAACATGTACCATGCACTGTACTAGGTGCTAGAAAGGAAAACAAAACAAAAACTCTTGCCTTCCTGGAGCTTACATTCTAACAGGGGAGACAGGTAATAAACAAGATAAATTGGTAACGTATGTATTTTGTTTGAGTGGTAGTAAGTGCTAGAGAGCAGAATAAAGCAAGAAAAAGAGAAATAGAGGGTTGTGGTCTGAGGATGGTTGTCAGTATTAAGTAGGATGGCTAGAGAAGGCCTCACTAAGAAGGGTAGATTTGAGTCCCAATCTGAAGGAAGTGAGGAAGAGAACCATATGTATATCTTGGAAAATAACATTACAGGTGGAAGGAATGACAGATGCAAAGACCTTGAGGCAGGTGTGGACCTGGTACATTATTGAGGACCAAGAAGGAGGTTGATGTGACTGGAGAAGAGAGTGAGCATGATTGTGGAACGGGTGTTGGTCCCGGGTGTAACAAGAGGAAGGGCAGAGGCAGGTTTTGTAGGGCCCTGGAAGCCATTGTAAAACTTGGGCCTTTACTCAGAGTTAGATGGGAAGGCTCGGGAAGACTTTGTGCAGAGGAATGGCGTGATCTCACTTCTGTTTTAACTGATGGTGCTAAAACACCATCACTCAGATGGTGTTAAGTGACTGAAGCAGGCAGAGATGAAGCAGGGAGATGAGGCAAAAGGTTTCTAGAATGAGGCTGGGCATGGAGGCTCACGCCTGTAATCCCAGCACTTTGGGAGGCGAAGTGGGTGGATTGCTTGAGCTCAGGAGTTCAAGACCAGCCTGGACAACATGGCGAAACCCCATCTCTACAAAAAAATTAGCCATTGGTGGTGGTGCACACTTGTAGTCCCAGCTACTCAGGAGGCTGACATGGAAGGATCGCTTTGGCCCAGGAGTTTGGGACTGCAGTGAGCCATGATCACACCACTGCACTCCAGTCTATGTGACAGAGCAAGACCCTGTCTCAATAAATAATAAATAAATAAAGGCTACCAGAATGACCCAGCTGAGAGATGGTAGTGCTCAGGAACAGAGTGGTAGCAAGGGAAGGAGTGAGAGTCAAATTCTGGATATATTTTTAAAATACAGCAGATCTTGATGAAAGATCGGATGGCAGCTAAGAGTAGAATTAAGATGACCCCAAAGGTTTTGGTCTGGGCAACTAAAAAGATGAACTGATTTTAACTGAGTTGGAGAATCCTGGAGGAGGTCAGCAACTTTTTCTGAAAGGGCCAAATAGTAACTATCTAAGGCTTTATGAGACCTATGACCTGGTTTGCACTATTCAGCTCTGCCTTTGCTGCCAGAGACAATAGGTCAATGAATAAGTGTGGCTATGTTCCCATATAATTTTAGTTATGGTCACTGAAATTTGAATTTCCCATGATTTTCATGTGTTACAAAAGATGCTTCTTTTGTTTCTTCTCAGCTATTGAAGGAAGCATGTACATGTACATGAGAATGTAAAAACCATTCTTAGCACTTGGGCTGTACAAAATAGATGGCAGCCTGCACATGACCCAAGGGCAGTAGTTTGCTGCCCCATCCTCCATTTTATTCCCCATGTCTAATCATCTTTTATGAAATCCTGCTGAGTCTACCATCACTAAATATCTAAATATCACTGCTTTAATTCAGCCTTCACAAGTGCTCTGGATTGTTCGTTCATTTTCAAAATTTTTACTCTTATTTTCCACCTGAAATACTGTGTTATCCACCCAGCTAGGCTTCCTATCATGGGTCCATTTTTGTTCAACCCATTCTTCATCCTTTTGCCACTACATTGTTTTTTAAAGCACAAAGATAACTTCTCTTCAGGACAAACTTCTTAGCATGCCATCCAAGGCCTTCACAGCTACTCCTTCCCTTATCTTTTTGCTGTCTCCTCTATTTCCCTTCCAATAAATCTCCATTTTTACCATAGGAAACCACTCTTTATCCCCCAAACATGTCATTTTCTTTCACATGTTTATGCCTTTACATGCTGTTCCATATTCTGGAAAGACCTTTTCCCTTTCCTATACAACCAACTTCTATTCATTCATAAAGACCCAACTCAGAAGTCCTCTTCTGCATGAAGCCTTCCACAGTGCCCCCAGGAGGAGTGAGATGCTTCCTCCTCTGTGATCCCACAGTGCCTTGCCTATACTCTGTGCTAGCACTCGTCATGTTGCATTGCAGCTGCTTGTCACACACTATGGTGACAGCCCTCTTGCCTACCATAATATCATCAAACACATAGTTATTAGAATTTCTGTGGAATGAATTTCCCCATATTTACCTTGATGAAAATAGCCCACCATTAACTGGCCATGTAATCTTAGACAGATCTCTTCCCCTTTTGGTGTTATTTGCCCATTTCTAACATTAGAAGATTAGACTAAATAACCTCTTAGGCCCCTGCTGCACTGGTATTCTATGATTTCTGAGCTCTTATTTCACCCAGCTTCTCTCAAATTCAGTTTTATTGTCTGTGTAGGGTGGTCTGGGAATTACATCATCACAAAGACCTCTTTCTTTCCTCTACTAATGAAGGCACCTCTGTGTCGGGAGGAGGAGATGGATACCAGGATAAGTGGGCCCCGGCCCAAGGACACCTCCATATTAGGAATCAGCCTTCTTGTCTCATGGAATATCTCTATTTGGTTAACAAGCACAGTTCATAATTATGTTCCAGCCATGAGTCCAGGAGAAGAGATGAAATCCTCATATAAACATTTGTAAGCATCTAAAATCTCCACTCACTGTCATGGAACAAAGAACAACATTTGAGGAAAGCCCTACAATCATTTCAAAAATAAAATACTTTTAAAAAGTATATGTAAACACATTCTGTTAGGTTTTCAATAGGTTGTGCAGCCTGAAATCAGTAGGAAATCCAATGAGGGCTTTGCCCGAGGACCAGAGCACCAGCACAAGGAGACCTCCTCCTGCATAGGCCCTAGGCAGCATCCTTTCTTTTCTGTTTTTTCTGCAGATGCCATGAGGGGAGCCGTTGTGGTATCTTTGGTGCCTAGCATACTACCTAGTACTTAACCAGTGCTCCCTAAAATGCTTCTTAACTAACTGTCTGAATCATCATTGGGCATCTTATTCCCATAGAGGGAGTCCCCAGGTTACCCCAAACTCTGCTTTAACCTTGGATGACTCTTCCGGCCCCCAGATTCTATCCAGGTCTCTATTTTTGAGCATGTGTGTGTGTGTGTGTGTGTGTGTGTGTGTGCGTGTGTGTGTGTACGTAGCTTATGAAAATGCCTCATCCCTACCCCTAGGAATCTCTTATCCTTTTGCGGGAAGACATTGTCAGTTAATCCTGTTATTTGACAAAGGCCTGTGAGACCAGAGGGTCCTAGAGTCCATGGGCACTGATTTCCCAGTGGCAGCAGTGAGCCCGGAGGAGGCCCATCAGTTGGGGGGTTTGGGGTGGGGGGGGGGGGTGCAGGGGGTGACCAGATGGAACGTGAAGGCCAGTTGACTTCTTTGTTTTCATCCAGAAAAGCTTGCTTTTCTGAAATGGCATGGTACGTATTTATACGAAGGAGGACTAAGGTAAAAGAGCCCAATAGCAAGATTTAGGAGAGATAAGAGACTTACAGACCAAAACTCTATAGGAGAGATTCAGAGTTCCCTTAATTCCCCAAAGTCTGTCTCATTCTCCCTCCCCTGCCTATTCCATCCCCTCTTGCCCATCTCAGCTTCATTTCCTCACTAAAGTGCAAAGTGAAGGCAGCTGAAAATCAGCCAGATGCAGAGCCACTATCATTCCTCCTCAACAAGAGTCTCCTCACTTCAGCCCTCCCCCAAAAGACAGAACTCACCAAGAGGAGAAGATGGCTGGAGGGCACACCTTTGGTGAGCTTTGCCTAGCCTCAGTTAATTGCAGCTGCTTAATTTTTGTTCAGGCCTGGGACAAATGTTAGCTGGATGTGTGGATCACTATAGGACTTACCTAAAATCTGGTTCTACTAGCATTTAATAAGTGATAATTCTGTTTGCTTGGAACAGGCCAGCCTGCCAAAGCCTTAGTAAACCGACACGTGACCAGTGTCACTGTCTTTGCTTCAAACCAGCTTTAGGGCAATGAGAGGCCATGGATGGAAGAGGCAGTGAACTTTTATCAGCTTAAACAGAAACATTCTTAATGACTGCACACTCTCTTGGGGGAAATAAGAATGAACCAAATCACTTACCATCTGATTTTTTTTAATAAAAGTTTTTCCTTCCCCATTATAAAATTAGCCCATGCTTATGGGATTTATGGAAAAATAGATAAAACCGTTGTGCAAAGTTCCAGCTCCCAAAGGCAATTGCTATTAGCGTTTTGCTTCATTTCTTTCTATTCTTCTTTATTATAATTTTTTTCTTTTTTAGTATTGTGCGTATACTATGTATGTTGTAAAGATAAGTTTTTTTATCTTTTTCATTTATTATAATGTAAATATTTTTGTGTTATAAATCTTATTAAACACAATTTTATAGGCACATAATACTCCATTGAGTGATTATCTTGTTGTTTACTTTGGTCTCATTTTTTTTCTTCTGTAAATAATGCAACCTAAAGCTTTTAAAAAAAAATTCAGAGTACTTTACTTTGGGTAAAGTCCTAAAAGTGCAATTACAGGGCCAGAGTGTGATAATTAGCTTATCATCAATAGGTTAGAACTGATAGCCAAGAAGAAATGATTGCCATTAATCATTATCAGAGGGATCTGAGTGATCCCTCTGATAGGTTGCTTGGAATTAAAACCAACATTGTGAGGCTGAAAGTTTCTATTTGCTCTGGGCTGGCAGGACCAGGTTACCTAAGGGGTAGGATGGGAGGATGATGGGTCAGGGAGAGGAGATTTCCAGCCTGGCCAGTAATGTGCTCAGAAGCAGGCCTTTATTTGAGAATGTTCTCTATGGCCATCTTTCCATCCATAGATGGCCCTGTATATCACCCCAGTGTCTACTCCCTTCTGACAGAGCCCAGAGCGTGGCTGCCCTGGGGACTGCCATCCTTGAAGCTGTCTGAGAAGCATGGCCACCATCCCCTCTTCCCCTCTGAGCCCTCGCCACTCCTGTGTGGGACCCAGTGGAGGTCTGGTCAAGAAGTCTCTTTCTCTTGCACACTTTTCTCCCCACCTCCCAGCTTCTGAGTTCTTGGACTTACCCCAAACTTGGCAATTACAGACACATGGGAGGTAATTGCAAGACAGTGGGCTGAGTGCTGCAGTAGAAGCATTTAGGTGGAACCATTAGGAGACATGGTGATTTCAAGCTGGGTCTTGAAGCCAGCAAAGGGATCCCCTCCCACCCATTTCCCCTCCAGGGCAACAAGAGAAGGGATGGGCTTTGGGAACCTGAGTTTCAGCTGGTTTTGACAGAGTGGGTTGGGCTGATGCCTCAGGGGCTGTTTCCTGTACCTGCATTAGAAGTCAGTAGGCAGGTATCTCATTGCATCTCTGAAGAATGGATCTGAGCCAGTTGGAGCACGTCATTATCACACCTGACACCTCAGGGAGTGTTTCTGGGGAGTCACTGGAGGAGGTGGATGCTCTCCCTGGGAGGGATGTGTCAGGGCATTTATTTCATCATTGAATCATACTCTTTTCCGTTCACTCATTCCCTTATCTCTTTTAAAATCCAGAGGCAATTCTCCTCTTCTACTCTGAAAAGCAGCCTGGCTCTGGGGAGCTGTGAATGAAGCTCTTCATGAAAATGCAGCCCATCTCTTGGGGATACCAAGGGGCTTGGCTGGGGGCCTGTTTCTCCTCCCTTGGTGACATAAACCCAGGTGGAGCAGACTCTGTGCTCGTTTCTTTCCAGGAAACATTCATAGGCAGAATCGTTAATCTGCCAATTGCAGTATTACATTGACTTTCCAATTCAAAACGATTCTTCTGAAAGCATTTTTTGTCTTGGCTAGCATGGTTTTGGCTGTGGGATGTGTTGAGAGCCCCTGGTGGGGATGGGGAAGGAGAGAGGAATTCAGGAGGGGTCTGTAGTTCTAATCACCATGTTTAGGAAGCAGGGCACACCAGGTCTGTTGAGGTGGGCAGTGAGATGGCAGGGTGCAGAGATTCTGAGCAGAGAATTCTTGGCATCTCTTGAGTGCCTGAGTCCTGAATCAAGGAGACTCCTCAGAGTCCAGGGTGAGGTCTCAGATTCAGAGTCCTGGGGACAGAACCTGGCAGAATGTAGCAGGCAGGTTACGACCCTAGCTGAGTAAGTAAGGGGCAGAGGCTGCTGTAGTCTCTATGTGGAATTAGAACTCCTGGCCCTGCAAAGTAGAGGTCGGTGGGGAGGCTCACAAAGGGACCCTGGTTCTTGCCTCCCTCACTCCATTCTCCCACACGTGAGACTTGAAAATAAACTTTCCTCTGTTGGGAGGGGTTTTCCTATTTACCATGAGGCTGAGCTCTCCCTGGCTCTCAGCCCTGGTGAGGCAGACCTGCAGATGACAGGTAATTAATAATGACAGCTGGGAGAAGCTGGGGCAGCAGGAACCAACAGTTTTGATGCTGTTTGCAAAACACAGGAGGAGGGTAACACAATTCCATTTTAAAGCAGCTCTCAGGATACAGGCAAGTCCTGAAATAGCCCCATGTAAGGAGTAGCAGCTGCCTCTTGGCTGAGTGTTACAAGGCCTCTCTTGGTGGGCTCAGCAGCTCCTTCAGCACATGCCCAAGTTCCCAGAGAACAGAATGATCCCTTCGCCTGCATTTCCTCCATGGCCATCATTACAGTAAATTGCAAGGCTCTCATGATGACTATAGAGAGGCAGATTGATTTGTTCCTTCTGATTGTCACTGTGCTGAACGTGGCTGGAGTGATGGGCACCCAGATTTCACACCTTGTAATGGCCCTGCCAGGGTGGATGTTAGCACAATTGGGACCTGACGCTTCAATAAATCTGAGACATTCTGCTGTGGAGATCAAAGTTCGGAATTGCTTAAATTGGTGTTGGAGCAGGTGGGAAACAGGAGTCCAGGGCCATGAATTGGTTAGATGGCAATTGTCATTCAGTTTGTGAGATCCCAGTGTCGCCTCTTCAGATGGTATGGCATCAATTTAAGTAATTTGGGCTCCCCGCTACCTAGCCCTTTCAGTATTACTGGTTCTGGGAAGTGTGATTCATGGTCTAGCTTATGCTCTTGTGTGAAAAAGAAAAACAACACCCCTGTTTGTATCTCTGGGGTTGGAGGGTTGTGTTTGTGCAGGTTGGTATCAATGGGTTATCAGTTTTCACGTGAGTGTGGATGACAATTTCATCTCCTACCTGCATATGCTGCTAACTCCCCAAGCTACACTTCCAGCCATGACCTCTCATCTTCACTTCAGACTCATTAGCATGTGTGTGTCATGTCATTGTCACTTGCACACAGAAATGGACCTGGATTTTAACACACAGCATGGAATTCCCAAAGACTTCTTATGAGCTGGGAACGTGCTCTGCCTTCTGATGGAAGCTCAAGTCCGGAGGAGAGGTGGTCTGATCCATTTGGAGGAGTGGGCACCTTTTTAATATAGCAGCTTTATTGAGATACAATTCACCCATTTAAATGGCATAATTCAGTGGTCTTTAGTATATTCATAGTTGTGCAACCATTGCCACAATCAATTTTAGAGCATTTTCATCATCCCGAAAAGCAACCCTGTACCCATTAGCAGTCACTCCTCCTCCCCTCCCCATTTCCTAACCCCAAGTTGTCACTAATCTACTTTCTGTTTCTCTGAATTTGCCTACTGTGGACATTCCATGTAAATGGAATAATATATATTATTATAATAATGGAATAATATATATTATTATAATAATGGAATAATATATGTGGAATAATGGAATAATATAATATATGGAATAGAATAATATATGGTGTTTTGTGACTGGCCTTTTACACTTAGCATAATATTTTCAAGGTTTCATCTATGTTGTAGCATGTATCTGTACTTCATTCCTGTTTTTTTTTTTCCTGAGATGGAGTCTTGCTCTGTCACTCAGGCTGGAGTGCAGTGGTGCGATCTCAGCTCACTGCAACCTCCGCCTCTTGGGTTCAAGCAATTCTCTTGCCTCAGCCTCCCAACTGGCTGGGATTACAGGCACCTGCCACCACGCCCAGCTAGTTTTTGTATTTTTAGTAGAGACGGGGTTTCACCGTGTTAGCCAGGCTCGTCTCGAACTCTTGACCTCAAGTAATCTGCCCACCTCGGCTTCCCAAAGTGCTGGGATTACAGGCATGAGCCACCACACCCTTCATTCCTTTTTATGACTAAAAATATTATTTGAATATGCCACATTTTGTTTATCAGTTGATGGACACTTGGATATTCATACTTTTTGGCAGTTATGAATAGTGTGACTATGAATTTGCATGTACAAGTTTTGGTGTAGACACATATTTTTATTTGTCTTAGGTATATACCTAGGAGTATACAATCAAGTGTATTTAAAAATTTTACAGAGTTCAGTGCACATCTCCTCAGTCCTGAGCCTTATGAGTTATCTGACTGTTAGCCCCGAAAGGTACACACTGGATCTCCTTCACCCATTTTTTAACCCTGACTGGGACACCAGAGACATGCTGCATCTTGTATTAGGTGTTTCATCTTGCAGAATGGCTGTGCTCCTGAAATATTTCCTGTGAAGAAAATTGTTACAATCCCGTTACATCACTGGCTTTTATTATTAAATTGGAAATCGTTGGCTGGAAACAATTTTAACCCCAAATTGTAAAAAAAAAAGAAAAGAAAGAAAGAAAGAAAATACCAGAAAAGTAGCAAAGATTTACACGTAAGTGAAATGTAGACATTCTCGATGATGTACCATTATTTTTCAAATAATACTACTATTAATAACAACAATAATAATGTAAGTGCATCAGGGACAAGCACTTTTAAAGTGCGATTATGGGCCAGGTAATGTGGTAGCTTTACATTTGTTAACATATTTGGTCTTCCTAACAACCTCACAAAATACGTATTAATATTAGCATCTTTGCCCCTTACAGATGAGGAAACTGAGGCACAGAGAGGCCAGGTAACTTGCCCAAAGTCAAGACTAGTGTACTAGTTAAGATAACGTTAGCTGCTGTAACAGATAAGCCCCAAGTTCTTGGAAGCTTAACATAATAAGCTTATTTCTTGCTTACAGCACAACCTGGTGGCATTGTTTTTGATTGAGTTGTCTTCCACACGGTCATTCAGTGATCCAGGCCCCTTTCATCTTATGGCTCTACCTTCCTGAAGGTTTTTCAAATCCTCATCACTCAGCTGGTGGGTGAGAAAGAAAGCAAGGACTCAGTGGGAGGTCTTGGGGGACCAGCCTGAATGTGGCGTATGTCACATCTGCCACTTCCCACTGGCCAGAACTCAGCTATGTGGCCACACCTAAGTGCAAGAGAAATATAATTTTGTTCTTGGCCCCAGGGGAAAGGAAATGGGTTTGAGCAAACACATGTTTCATTTTGGCACTGGTAGCAAGTGGAAGACATGGATTTGAACCCAGACAGTCTGGCTCCAGAAGCTTGCTCTTGAGTGGCACGCTCCTCTACCTTCCTCTGAATAGTAGCTCAGAGGTCTGGGAAAAATGTGTGGTTGCACAAGTTTTTACTCAGTTTTCTTCCCACATATAACTATATTTGGTTGCCTGGATGCTGTTGAAGTCATTGCCTTTTAGAAAAAGAGAAACAATAAAAACCAATATTAATCAAGTATTTGCCCTATGCCAGGCACTGTTCTAAGCATTTCACACTTACTATTTTATTGAATTTTTACAAAACCCTATGGGATAGGGAATTATTATTATTTTCATTTTTCGGGTGAGGAAGCTGAAGCAGAGAGCTTGGTTCCATGTCCAAGGCCATATTATTAGTAAGAGGTATCACGGGGCTTGGAATGCCCCCACACAACTACTGTGCTAGGAAGGGATTGAAGGGAAGAAGAAAGGAGATGAAAGATCCAAAGCCACCAGAGACACAATTCAAAGTCAAAACCCAGCTAGTTGTTTTGAATCCTGCTTCGAACAAATCAACTTCTACAAGTCACTTATGAGACTATCAAGAAAATGTAAACACTCATGGGAGATCTGATGATATTAAGGAATCATTGTTAACTTACTAGGTGTGAGAATGATGTTGTGGTTATCTTACCAAAAATGTCCTTATCTTTTCAAGGTACATAGTGAAATGTTTGTGGATGACACAATGATATGTCTAGGATTTGCATCAAATAATGCAGTGTAGAGGTCAAGGTAAAGATGGAATCAAGAGTAGGCACAAGTTGTTCCTTGTTGTAGAATGGTGGTGGGTATGTGGAGAGTTGCTGTAGTATTCTGTGTACTCTGGGTATATCTGAAATTTTCCATTATGATTACAATCATCCTCCTGTATACACAAGAGATTGGTCCCAGGACCCCTGTGTGTACCCAGATCTGAGCACACTCAAGTCCTGCAGTCAGCTCTACGGAATCCACCTATATGAAAATGCCCTACAGGCTGGGCATGGTGGCTCAAGCCTGTAATTCCAGCACTTTGGGAGGCCAACGTGGGCAGATCACCTGTGGTCACGAATTCTAGACCAGCCTGACCAACATGGTGAAACCCCATCTCTACTAAAAATACAAAATTAGCTGGGCGTGGTGGCTCATGCCTTTAATCCCAGCTACTTGGGAGGTGGAAGCAGGAGAATCGCTTGAACCCGGGAGGTGGAGGTTGCAGTGAACCGGGATCAGGCCATTGCACTCTAGCCTGGGCAACTGGAGCGAAACTCCATCTCAAAAAAAAAAAAAAGGAAGAAGAGGCCCTATGGAAGTTTTTACATGGGTTTTGCATCTTGCAGATACTTTATTTTTGATTCACGTTTGGTTGAAAAAAGTCCACATATAAGTGGGTCTCACAACTCAAACTGCTGTTGTTCAAAGGTCAACTGTATAATTTAAAAAAAAAAAGACTTTAATGAATCATGAGTGTAGACTTTCTGTAGTCCCCAGATAGTAAACTAAGAGCACCGAATGTGTTTACCGAAGAACAGCTTTACACAGGTCTTCAGGGGCTCTGTTTGGGAGCCATTGGTCAGCTTTTGAACTCTGATTCTGAGATACTCCTGGAGGTAGTGGTCAGTGCCGGGAGAATCAGGCTGCTGAAGATGAGCGCCGGAGCCTCTAAAAGTTAGAAGCACAGGCTTCCTGGGTAACGGGGAAGCCAGGCCAAAGTCTGGGCTCTGCCCTGGCCAGATTGGCTCAGCCTGGGTTAGTTGTTCAACCCATGACACATATCTTGCTTGAAAGGTACGGTGCGGCCCAGATCCCAGCTGCACGTTAATTAAACAGTGAAAATCCATCAAAGACTCGGCCTCTTCCACTGGCTAGTTCTCCTGAGTCCCAGGTGAAGCTTGCTCATGGCTGGCCAGGAGGACCTCCCAATTCTCCACCTAAAATCAACAGCCAACACTTGGCAGCCCAGCTTCTGACCCAATGCAAATTAAGCCTGGCATTTGGAGATGGTATTAAATGTCCTAAATCAATATTTTGGAGGCAGAATCAGAACAATTAAAACCCTGCTTTCCTATTCAGACCATTGGAATATGAGTGGATATAAGATTTTCAGTTCACTTTTAAAACTCAGAAGGATGAAAAAGAAAGATTATCCTTGGCAATGCTCTGAGCACAGTTTATTCCATCTTCACCATCTTTTCCTTTTATTTGTATACGTATCCAACATATGTCAAGCACCTAGGGACCTCCATATATGATATCACATTTAATCCTTACAGGAACCCTGGGAGGTCCCAATTTTACAGATGAGGAAACTGAGGCCCAGAGAAGTGAACTGACTTGTCTCAGATCTCTCAGCTATTAATTGGTAGAACAGGGATTTCAACTGGTTTCTTTATACCAAAGTCTAACTCTTTGCCCACTATAACACAGCTGGCTTTTCTGAAGTATTTATTTTTCATTCATCAATAATAATTATTAATAAGATAAATCAACAGTGACAATAGAAACTGTTTAATAATTTACCATTTTTCTAGTCTTTAAAGGTGCTGGCAATTTGTCTAGTTTGTCCATTTGTACAACAAATGTTGATTGTGAGGCAAGCCTGGGAAGGAGGTGTCTGGGCCCTGGAAGCAAAGTGCCTGGTCCTAGCACACACTGGCTGTGTCACCTGGGACAGGTTCATCATTCTCTCTGAGCTCCAGTCTCCTCATCTGCAAAATGGCATGACTAGCACTGTCTCATAAGGCTGTCTTGAAGATGAAAGGAATTGATACTTGTGAAGTGTTTAAAACAGGGCCTGGCCCTCAGTGGGCATTCCAGAAATAGGATCCCCTGCCAGGCATTGCCCAAGCTCTATGTCCTTGCTCGCATGGAACTTCCTCTTGTTCACAGTACGTTTAACCAGTTGGTATTATGACTTCTATGTGTATTAACATAGCTAAAACTGTTTAGGTTTATGGTAAAACAGAATTTTTAAAGGGTAGAAATATAAACTGAAAAGTAAGGGCCCCCTCTTTCTTACTTCCAGGCTTTGACTGTAGTAGTGTAGCCTGTGAGAAATGCTTGTTTTGTTCTTTCTTCCTTTCTTCCTTTCTCCTTTCCTTTCCTTTCATGTACTTGTTTTCTTTCCTTTCCTTTCCTTTCATGTACTTGTTTTGTTTATATACAACTGCAATATTATTGTTAAGAGTGTTCAGCGGTTTATTCTTTTTCACGTACCTATTTGTCCTGGGTATGTTTCACATGGGGGATTGACCTCATTTTTATAAACAGCTTTATGCATTGCTTGGATGTGCCACTCAATGCATAAAGGTGTTTAATAGGTTCCCTATTGATGAACATTTAAGTTTTTTTATAGGCTGAAAGATAATTTATTTAATCATATCTTTCATTTATTTATTATTATTTTTAGAGATGGCATCTTGCTATATTGCCTATGCTGGACTTGAACTCTTGGGCTCAAGCAATCCCTCTGCCTCAGCCTCTCCAGTAGCTGGGGCTACAGGCATGAGCCACTGCACCCAGCTTAAATTTATTTTAGCGTTTTGCTACTCTGAACAATGCTGCATTAAACATGCTTGCAAACAACATTCTATGCCAGTTTATCTGCACAATAAATTCTTAGAGGTGGAATTGCTGAGGCAAAACGTTTTTAAGTTTGGATTTTGCTGGATTTTACCATATTGCTCTCCAAAAAGGAAATGCTAGGGAAGAAAAACACCTACACACATTTTAGTAAAACTCTTATTCTTGTTCAGAATTCAGTCTTGAAAAGAGAGGGTGGAAACTAAAAGTTATCCCGATCTCTAATCTTATTGGAAATACTTCTCTTTAGCCACACATTTTTAGGCAACAAATTCTCAGGCTCCTAGCTTCAGCATGTTGGTTCAGACAGGATGTTCTGGATCTCAAGGCGAAATCCTGTGTGTTCTTAACCATCTCTCCACTCCCAAGTCCCCTGCCCCCATTTTCTGGGGGAAGGTCTTTTTTTTTTTTTTCTTCAACTTTGAGGATAAACATTTAGAGATTTCACACTCCTCTGGATGCAGAGGGGCCAGATTTCTGACTAGAGGAGGAAGTCATGGAAGAGCATCCACACGCAGAGGTCTGAAGCCAGTGGTTGCTAAGTGTTCCACTAGCCCAGCACGGGCCTCTCTGCCCCCTTGAATTCCTCCAGGCCCAGAACAGCTGGGCCCTGCCAGTGTCCTTCCCTCTGCTTCCAGTCCATTTGGCAGGGAGAGATGGGAGTTGTTAACAGGCTGATTTCCTTTTAGGGATGACTGCTCCACCAACCCCCAGCCAACTAGGAGCAGACACCCAAATGATGAAGATAATAAATTACATCCAAAGCCATGGTGAGGAGGGAGTGTTGAATGACTCACGAGCCCCTGCATCCTCCCGTTACATTCCAAGAGCTGCCCTCCTTGGGACTTAGATCACTCCCTGAGAACAACACCCCAACCAGGCTGTGGAGGAAGACCAGCTGCTGTTTGCTGGCCTGCATGACAGGGACCAGGTGAGGGCCCTGGCTGGAAACAAGTTCTGGATTTTTATTTTGGCCTGGTCTTTTGAATAGGCTGGTGACCCTGGCTATTGTAAGAGCCCTGACTGGGGTAGGCACAGGAGGACAGGGGTCCCTAGAGGCTAGACCGTGAACCCCTTATAAGAGCAGAAATGAGAGACAGGGCATTTCTACTTTTATAAGGGGTTCACAGTCTAGCCTCTAGGGACCCCCATCCTCCTGTGCCTAGCCCAGTGTCCTGGAGGGAGACAGACCTAATAGCTTGGTGACCCTGGGCATGTCAGTTCATTTCTCTGAATCTTGGTTTTCCCTTCTACAAAATGGGCATAAGAACTCAATACCAGATCTCTAGTGTTAATAATTAAGGAGCTAATTCATGTTAAGTGCTTGGCATGGAACCAGGCTCATATAAAGCACTTAATATTCCTTGCTGTTATTACCACATATACCACTCCTCTTAACCCATGTTGCAAATAAGACATTGGAAGATATGGTCTGACTGTGGCTGTCACCCATGCCCATGACTTGTGATAATAATAGTGGGCACTTACATAGACCTTATTGTGTTCCATCACTTTGTATTTATTGAATTATTTAATCCTGCCGAACCCTATACGTAACTATGAGATAGGTTCTGTTTTTATCCCCATTTTATGCGTGAATAAACTGAGGCACAGAGAGGTTGAGCAACTAGCCCATAGTTAGTAAATGGTGGAGCCAGGATTCAAACCAAGATTGTCGGTTCCAAAATCTATTTTCCTAACCATGATGTCATTCTGCCTCTCAGTATATATTACATTTCTATAGAAAAGTTTTCCAAACATAGCAGTCCACTGACATTTACTTTTCTCTTTTTTCTTTCATTAAAAAAGTTTTTTCTTGTAATAGCTATAAAGCATTATAAAAAATTTTGAACATATGGAAATATAACAATATTTTCCCACAGTGCTACTACCTACAGCAGAGGGGCAGTTCTCTTTTATTTCCAATCCTTTGTGGACTGTGATGTCCTACTGTGTGTGACTACTATGCAGCTTGTGTAACCTGTAATTCTCCACTGGAGTTGGACAGCAGTCAAGCTGGTCTATACCCTGTTCAACTAGACAGTGCCATGGTACACCCTCCTGAATGTCATAGCAATATCAAATTGCTAAATATTTCTAAATGTTTATTATAAGTTCTTGTCTTATCATGGACAGGGAGCAAACAGTTCCCAGGCTGATGCCGGTCTGCAGATCACACTCTGTGTAGCACTGACCTAGATAAACACTGTTTGCATTTTATCATATTTATTTCCAAGTTTTTTTTGTGTGTGTATTTTGTTGTTTTTAGCTTGTATATACTTTTTGATTTTTTTCTCATTACATTTCCCATTACAATGTTACAGTAAATAATTCTTGTATATCTTCTTTAGTGACTATAATGTAAATAATATAGCCATTTGGAAGATGTACCATAGATTACCAACCTTTTCCCTCATTGTTGGAGCTTAGGTATGTTTTCAGTTATTTGCTGTCATAAAAATACATTGATTAAGTTTTATATAAATATTTTTTCCATATTTAGTGTTACTTCTTTAGGGTAAATTTCCTAGAATGGAATTACTGGGTCAAACATTATGAAGGCTTTTAAATTTCTTGATAGATGGCAGAAGGATCACTTGAGCCCAGGAGTTTGAGACCAGCCTGGGCAACATAGTGAGACCCAATCTCTATTAAAAAAATAAAAATTAAAACATAAATGAATAAAAATTACTTGATATATATGCCTGATCAAATTCAAATTACTTTTTAAAAGGGATGTGCCAACATATGTTCCCAGCCGTAGTCTATGAGAGTGCCTGTTTAACTATATTATTTTTAGCATTTATTGTTTTAATTTATTAAATTTGCTTTGTGGGAACAACTTTAATTGTTTTTATTTGAATTTCCATGATTACCAGTGAGGTTGAATGTTTTTCGTGCATAAACCCATTTATATTTCTCCTTTTGCTTTATAATCAGTTGAGCACTAGAATAAAAATATATTACTTTGAGTAGATTTCAAACTACTTCAGATTGGAGGGCAAGTCAATGTGTGTAGAAAGTCTGTGCATATGGACATACCTTATCTCCACTGTCTAGATCCTTCTTTTCTCTGCTCTTGGAATTGGGGAGTACTTTTATATGACCTTGATGGCCCTTGTCTTTAGAAAAATGCACTTGAATTCCAACCAAATACTATGTATTCATAATGTAGCAAGTGTATGGGACTTTTCTTGAGTATTTCCAATTATTTCTTCAGCCTTATTAAAAATTTTTCTTTCCTTCTGTCTCTTTTTTGTGAGTTGGGCCTATTTTGTAAGTATTACATACCAGTTTGAATTAATTAATTTTTGCAACTGTTTTGCATCCAATGGAATTTCTGACATATTTTTGTTAATTATAGGGAAAGCAAGAAGAATATTTGAAATCTGGGTTATTTTAGGAACTTCTAGATGCCTGAACACAAATATTTAACTGTATTCCCATGTGATCTGTGCTATACTAGCAGTGTGGGCAAAGGGAGGCCTGAGGAGCAACATAGGCAGTTGGGGCTGGAGTCTGGCAATAAGTGTTGACCTGTATTTCCCTTGAAGACTTTTTGAGGGCTCATTTGTTGTTTAATAACATGAGGAGACATTTATCAATAAGACAGTGATTTCTCAGTGTGCACCAAAGTGCACACTTTCAAAGTGTGTGCCACTGCGGCATGTAGTGGGACCAGGGTATTCCATCACGGTCGATTCCCACCTTAACAAGCCTTGGGTCCTTTCCCTGGGCTGGTAGTTATTTTTAAGCAAGACAAAAGAGCATACTTGGAATCTGCAGTGACCTCACAGGCAAATAATTATAAGTGGCTAAAATATGTGGATATCTGTTTTACATTTAGGAAAGCTATGTTAATAAATATCTACAGAAAAAATGTATTATGCTCAAATTTTTGGAAAAAGCAAGGTTAAAGGGGCTTCTTTTCCTTCTAAGGCTTAACACACTATTTCAATTTCCGAAGAAGAGGCAAAGGTGGGATTTAATATGCAGTTTTTTCAGAACTTCTTTTGGCGATGGGATCCTATTTTTCAAAAAGCACCTACTAACCTCTTGCACAGTACCATTCTGCAGCACACACAGACAATGGAACATGCTTGTGCCAGCCCAGTGTCTGTGGCATTGATGTTTACCTTGGTCATGAATCTTATGAAGTTGACGACATCGTACTGAAGTGTAGAATTATCTGTGAAGTGGGAATGATGGTCCCTACTTTAGAAAGGGCTGGATTTGAAATGCATTCACGTTCCCCAACTTTCCTTTGTGTCCAGTGACAGAACAGTAACATTTAGGGAACAATAGGATTGGGAAACCATGATCGCAGGGCATGAAAAAATGTTTTTAAAACAATCAAGACAGCCTAGTATGTTAGGATATTTTATACAATTTACAATACCAGTGCAGTACTTACTGCACAGTAGCTAAGGTGTAATATAGGCATGGGAGTGTGATTGCTTGTGTCAAATCTAGACTTTGCCACTTAATTACCTTTAAGCAGTTTGTCAACCCATCAGAATTCTCAAGTTCCCCAACTAGAGAATGTAGATAATAATTTCACCCATTTATAGGGTTGATAGAGGGATTAAAAATTCATGTAAAGTGTAATAACCTCGTGTATGAGTCAAGGCCCTGGGAGGAAATGCTTTGCATACTCTATGGAGTGATTGAAGAGAGTAGTGGAGGGACCATTTACAAAGAGTGGGTTTGAAGGGAATCAATGAGGGTGAAGTGCCCCAAGGCAACAGCAGGGAGCAGTGACTACCCTTAGATAAGAGGTAAGGGGACAGGATATTGACCAGCAGCTGGGGAGAAAGCTATAGGCACAGAAGAGGGCCTCAGCAGGAACTGTGGCCCTCAGAAGAGCAAAACCATAACTGCCAATGTGTGGCCCAGCAGGGAGGGAACCAGGGGAATAAACATCCATTATTCCTGACGTCATCCATTGGCCAAACTCAACCACAGTACAGAGTGGATCTGGAGGAGCAAGTGGATATTTAGCATAGTAAATGTTAACTAAGGTTGATGGGTACTACGCAGTTAATTTCCTTTTCCCCCCTTGGTCACAAGAAGTTCTATAGGATTGCTATTACTATATGTGTAACTTTTGGAAAATTGAAAATTACTTAACCACATGGTGCCTAAGCTTTTTCTGTCTTGGTAAAGGAGATACTACTAGCATATTCCCATGATGTAAGTAAGATAATGAGTTAATACACATCAAGTGCATAGAACAAATAATGTCTGACCCATAGTAGGCTCTCAATAAATGTGAAGCAGTGAGCTATTTTCCTTCTTCACAATTTCAAAGAGATGTTGACATGTACATTCTGCTTTGTTTCAGAGACTACGCACACATACGTAAGAAGGAGCTTATTTTCCTCCTGGGTCTGGCCCTCTATCAGAAAGTTGAATGCCTTTCTCGTTTTCTTACTCGGAGTGGTTGAGTCTCCATTCTGGGCCTCAACTGAGTCTCAGAAATCCAAATACATTTTTCTGATGCTGATGGTAACTTTTCTGTAATGTACTTGGCACGGCTGAGAATATGTCGTTCTCATTCCCTCTCTATAGCCTGTGGTTAGCCCTGCCCATTAAATCTTGGTACTAAAGCACATATTATCAGCCCTGCTGGCACATGCCTCGCTGCCTCCTTCCCCACAGGGGCCAGCACAGGGCAGCTCGAAGGGCCTGTCCCCTCTTCTCAGTCTCCCTTCTCTCTCCCTTTTTCCCAAGGCTTCATTGTGAAACCCCTACTGTACTCTGCCTTGTATTTAACCCACTCCTGTCCCCCTCCCTCTTCCATTCCCATTTATCATAATAGGAGGAGGGGGAGAAGGAATCTTCTTGTTTTTCCAGTTTTGCCAGGAGCAGCCTGAGTCCTTAGTTTTGAGGTCACTAGAATGGGGAGCAACAGGTACCCTGATTAGTCCCCTAGCAGGTGATGGAAGCCTACACAACCTTTAGGGAAGCTGAAGGCTTTTGCATGGTGATGATAGGAGGCCCCCAGCCTTCTCTGTGCCCAGCCAGTGCTCTGAGCATTTCCACTGTGTGCGTGGGAGGTTCTGATGTGGTGGGACTCAGAAGGTAGCAGGTCAAATACTTGAGGTATGTGCTCAATGTTTAGTTATGAGGAGAAACTGACATTACATTAACAAAGCCAGTAAGCCGGTTTCTTTATATTCAAAATAAGAGATTAGATTTGTTTATTTCATGTCATTTTCTGCACTAGGCAGCGTCTTAGAAAATACAGTAAAGGAGTTAAAATTTAGCTACTCAGATACATTGCTCATTCCCACCAAACAGCTCTAATGTCTAGGGTTAGTTTAGTTTCAAACTTTCAGCTGACCTGCACCTCCCAACATCAGGTTCTGTCAGCCAGATGGTTTTGGGGTTGGTGGCACCTCTAGTTACACCTTGCACCTTGCACTTTTGGCAGTGTAAACATGTTCATCCAAAGTAGCTCTCAGAGAGAACTGTGATTTTTAACCCTCTTTCACCAAATGCACTATCTTCTTTGACAGAAATGGAAACAATTTACACTTTACCAGTTGTGGAAGAAGCAGCATGTAGAAATCTGAGTTAACTGGTACCATATTTCCAATTTATTCTAGGGATATTTCAGCATTTCTTATAAACTCGCACCCCAGGCAGCTGCCCAGTTGGCTCACCGTTTAATATAGCTCTTTTTTTTTTTTTTTAATCACTGAGAAATGCTTGGATAGGAGGCTTGCCAGGACCTCAGTAGTATGGCCTATGTGTAGTCTATTTATTCATTTTTTCAGCAAATACTGGAAGTTATCCCAGCCTGCATTACCATCAGGTCTTAGGGTTGCAGATTATAGCAGGATATTCCAGGGTACCAGTGCTTAGGAATGAAAGGCTTATGATTTGGGGAGATCAGTCCATTTGTTGCAGGGATGCTGATAGAGCAAGGCCCAGTTCTTTGGGGATGCAAAGGAGAGCGTGAGGGCCCCAAAAAGGGTCCAGTCCTAAAGAGATTCAAGAGTGCACTCAGTCTGGGTGGGCCCAGGAGGGAAGAGGGAAAGCCCTTGGTGCTAGGACCCAATCAGAGCCTCCACAGAAGCAGAATTTGAAGTTGCTGGCAGAAGGAGTTCCTTTTGTATCCTAAATCTTCTGCAGTTGGGCTATCCCTTCATAGGCATGGGATGGCAGGTGGCCAGGGCCATGTGCCAATAATTAGATGGGGACTGGAGAGGCTGCTGAGACTGAAAGAAAGCGCTGAATTTGGCCCCATTTAGGGTAGCGCGGGTGGCCCTGTTCACCTACAGCTGTGGAGCTTGAGTCATTAGGGGTCCTGGCCAGATGCTTTGGACACATGGCATAGCCCAAAGCACCTTTGGTCCTGGCACCTGACCCTGGCCATCGTTACATCCTCATCTTTTCTGGAGCTTAATGACCCATTGTCTGAAGTCACTGAAGAAAGCTGTGGGAGGCCAAGGAGAAAACCCTGTAATGTAATTGACATGGTTCTCCCAAGGTCCATATGGGAGCAGTAGTGAAAGTCATTCACATGTGTCTAGTTTTACAGTTTACAAAGGAGGGAATCTGGGCTGGGTCAATTACCGTCTGGGTATCTAGGTGCAACTCATTTAAACCCTTTTAGCCTCAGTTTCCTCATTTATAAAACAGACAATAAAAGTCTCTGCCTGGCCCATCTAACAGGTTTTTCATTTGAGAGAATAGGCTTTTTCCTTCTGGGCAAGAAAAAAGAGTCCAAAGGCAGAAAGGAACAAGAACAACAAAAAGGTGGGGCTGGGACAGGTCCAGGGGAAAGGCCAGGAATCAGATTTTTGATGTGAGATGGTAAAGAAGCATGCTGTCTTCTTCAGATTGCCGAAAATTGCACCATATACCTTTGAGTGGGCATTGAAATTGCTTCACTGAATTCAAATTACATTGTAATTATGCTTTCCCTGATTACAAATTTAACACATGCGTATAGGAAAAGTTTAGAAAAATATATTAAGTGTAAAGAAAAGCCAGGAGTGTTGCCTCATGCCTATAATCCCAGCACTTTGGGAGTCTGAGCGGGAGGATCACTTGGGCCCTGGAGGTCAAGGCTGCAGTGAGCCGTGAGTCGACCACTGAACTCCAGCCTGCATGACAGAGTGAGACCCTGTCTCAAGAAAATAATAATAAAGACAAAAAATAAACCATAGTCTTTTTGCTATTAATATTTGGATATGTTTTCTCTTTCATTGTTCATATATCTAATATGGCAATAATAGAATTAGAGCTGGACACGGTGGCTCACCCCTGTAATCCCAGCAATTGGGGAGGTTGAGGTGGGTGGATCACTTAAGGTCAGGAGTTTGAGACCAGCCTGGCCAACATGGTGAAACCCCATCTCTACTAAAAATACAAAAATTAGCTGGGTGCAGTGGCAGGTGCCTGTAATCCCAGCTACTTGGGAGGCTGAGGCAGGAGAATTGCTTGAACCTGGGAGGCAGAGGTTGCCGTGAGCTGAGATCCTGCCACTGCACTCCAGCCTGGGTGACAGAGAGTCTGTCTCAAAAGAAAAATAATTGGAATCATACTATATGTTCAATTATGAGACCCAAGCATTTTCAGTGTTATTTATACATGTATATGTTTTTAGCTTTGTTTTTACAAAAATGAAATCATACTGTGTATTAGGGTTATCCAGAGAAACAGAACCAGTAGGGAAGATATACACATACACAAACACACATTTATTTTAAGGAGTTGGCTCAGGTGATTGTGGAGGCTGGGAAGTCCAAAATCCATAAGCAACCCAGCAGGCTGGAAACTCAGGCAGGAATTAATTAATTCTATTGTTTTATGATAGAATTCCATTTTCTCTGAGAAATCTCAGTTTTTGTTCTTAAGGCTTTTGACTGATTGGATGAGGTCCAGCCACGTTATGGAGGATAACCTCATTTACTTAAAGTCAACTGATTGTGGACGTTACCCACATCTACAAAATACCTTCAGAGCAACATCTAGATTAGTGGTTGATTAAATAACAGGATACTGTATCCTAGCCAAGGTGACATATAAAACTAAAGTATAACATGCTGCATATCCCACTTTTGTATTTTGATTTTTTTTTTACTTTACATGTCATGAACATTTTCCCGTAACACCAAACGTTCTACAAGAATTTGATATTTAATGACTATATTGACTTTTCATCAAATGGCTTTGTCATGATTTATTTAAAATTTCCACATTGTTAGCTATTTAGGTTGTATCTGTTTTTTTTTGTTTTTTTTTGTTTTTTTTTTTTTTTTGAGACGGAGTCTTTCGCTGTTGCCCAGGCTGGAATGCAGTGGCGCAATCTCGGCTCACTGCAAGCTCCGCCTCCCAGGTTCACACCATTCTCCTGCCTCAGCCTCCCAAGTAGCTGGGACTACAGGCACCCGCCACCATGCCCGGCTAATTGTTTGTGTTTTTAGTAGAGATGGGGTTTCACCGTGTTAGCCAGGATCGTCTCGATCTCCTGACCTCATGATCCACCCGCCTCGGCTTCCCAAAGTGCTGGGATTACAGGCGTGCCTGGCCTGTATCTGGTTTTTATTATAAACATTCTTATTGACATCTTTTTGTGCATTTTCTTCTTATGTATGTCTTATTAGACCCTAGAATATATTCATTAGCCTGGAATTACTGGGTCAAAAGGTATGAAGATTTTAAGCTTTTGATGTACATTGCTAACATTTCCCTGGGATGTTGCTTCTCAAAGTGTGATCCTTGGGCCAATATCATTAGTATCAAAGCAGATTCACTGTTTTGATGTTTAAAATGTGTGTATCTGTGATATATTAGCATCTGGAAATATCAATTCCTTGGGAGGCTGGAACCATCTTTTTTAAGGCTTATTTCTGATGTTTCAGTTCTACCTTGCGTGCCTTCAGGAAAAATAGTGGATAAATTTAGTTTTCTACTGTAGGCATCATAGATAGAACTGATGCTAGGGAAAGCCCATAGACATGTACACTGCTATTCTTTGGAGTTGAAGCATAGAGGAGATAAACCATGAAAGGATGTTTTTTAATGTTTCATTTAAAAGATGCCCAGTAAACAGTTCTTTCCAGCCAGCTTTTAAAGGTGTTTTTTGAAATCAGGAAATTGTAAATATTCACTATGGGGACATGGGAGAAGGGATTTCTTAGGCTCCAGTTACATGTTACAGTGTCCAATTTTTTCTCCTCTTGGTCTCTTCTCACACCCTCCTAAATGTCCCCAGCTGCTCAAATGATCACCAGCACAGAGGAAAGCAGTTTGATGCTCTAAGGCCTGGAAGTATTAGGTTCTCCCTGCATCACCCTCAGAGTGTACATGGCTCAGCCCTCTTGAAGGACCTCAGCATGAGGACAGAGCCCTGACAGGTGGCTTTGAGGTGCAGAAGTGTTTTCTGATTGGAGGCCTTTTTACACCTCATAAGGAGTAGGTCTCCCTGCCATCTGATCCATCCTGCCTTCCATTGCTAAAATAAGTCTTCCTAAAACACAGGCTTCTCTGTTGTTCAGGAACCTGCAATGAGTCCCCATCGTTTTAAAGAGGAAGTATAAATTCTTTAGTCCAGGTTAAAGAGTCTGGCTCTTGCTTGGCTTTATTTTCCTTTGCTTTATAATAGCAATTTCTACTGACTGTTTTTCACGTGTGTCCTGCCAGTTCTAAGGTCTGCACCTTTGCTTGGGCATTCCCCTGTTGTCACCACATGCCCCCACCCCGACCTGGCCCTACTTATTAAATCCAGCCACTGCGACCCCCTTGTCTCTCACATGTCTGGCCCTGCAGCCTTTCCTGTCGCAGCAGTGAACCCAGGCTCATATGCCTCCTGTGCCACTGACCGTTTCATGTTTGGGGTTGGTTTTCCCAAATTGATTGTGCATTCCTGGTTTGTGGTGACCACACCCTCTCCTGTTCTCAGCCCTCTCGGTTGGCTGAGCTGCAGACCATACCTAGTGACGCACTGATTACTTGGGCCACAGCAGCCTCTCAGGAGGCCTCTGTCTTGGTTTCACTGCACTTCACAAAGCTGGGGACTGCTTGGGAGCTGGACCCAATGTTTTCATCCCTGTGCCTCTCAGCCAGACCCTGTGATGAAGAGGTCAGGGATGGTTCCTTCGGAGGCTGGGGTGTAGAGTACATCCTTTGTTGGAATCCCAGCTAACTAGTTCTGGGAAGTTGGCCATATCACTTAGTTTTTTTCATTTATCCAGTTCAGAACTGCTCACTTAACAAATATTTCTTAAGACCCTACTATTTACTAAGCCCTATGTTAGGGGTTGGAGGATATAGCAGTGAATAGGGTAGACTAGGTTTCTGACCCCATGGACCAGACAGGCAATATAAAACAAATAATGATAATTTTAGATAATAGTGGCTTGGTGGGAAGCGGGGTGGTCACTTCAGAGCAGATGGCTAAGGAAGGCCTCCCTGAGGACAGATATTTCAGTGGAGATTGGAATAATGAAGTGGGACTAACTATGATCTTGGGAATGAATGTTCCAGAAAGAGGGGTCAGTAGGTACAGCCATGAGAGTTCAAGGAACCAAAAGGAGGCCCCCATGGCTGAAGGACGGAGGACCTGGGAGAGGCCGAGGGGGATGGTGCTAGATGTTGGGCCAAAGGTAGGTCCCACAGGGCCTTGCAGGGCCACTGGAAGGCTATGAATTTTCCCAAGGACATATGGAAAGTCATTAGAGGATTTTAGCAAGTGAGTGACCAGTTCTGGTTTCTTAACAGTGCCTGCTTCATTAAACATCAAATACAATTAAGTAAGGTTATATATATAAAATATGTAGTGGTGTGCCTGGTACACAGAGATGCTTCAGAAGAGGTAATTATTGTTTTCACATTTTGGAGACAGAATGGTTATCTCCTACAGTTTGACCTTAAAATCTTGGGTTGTGGTAGGCTGAATAGTGGCAGCCCAAAAGTGTCTATGTCCTAATCCCTGGAACTTGTAGGTATGTTATCTTCTATGGTAAAGGAGAATTAAAGTTGCAGATGGAGTTAAGGTTGCTAATCAGCTGGCCTTAAAATAGGGAGAGTTTCCTGAGTTATCCAGGTGCACCGAATGTGATCACAAGTGTCCTTAAAAGTGGAAGAGAGGACAGAAGAAAGAGTCAGAAGGAAGTGTGACTGTGGAAGAATGGCCATGAAGATGTGACATCACTGGCTTTGAAGATGGAGTAAGGGGCCACAAACCAAAAAATAGGGGTGGCTGCTAGAAGATGGGAAAGGCAAGGAAATGGATTCTCCCCTAGAGCCCTCAGAACGGAATGCAGCCCTGCCAACATGTTGATTTTAGCTCGACTTCTAACCTCCAGAATTGTGAAATAATAAATTAGTGTTGTAAGCCACTAAGCATTTAATAATTTGTAAGAGCCGCAGTTGGAAGCAAGTACGAAGTTTTTGCACCAAACATTGTCAACTGCAGTTTAGTACATTCCAGTATTACCCTTGACCCATGCAATTTTAATTCTTTCTTGAGTTCACTGCCTATTGATTGGTACCAGCTACATGCCAGGCTGTCTGAGACAGCATCTTTGCTTTTGCAGAGTTGACTATCTAGGGGACTTGCTGTTGTTTTCTGTAAACTCTAGGAGTACCAAATTCCAAATGTGCCTCTAGGTGGCACATAGTAGCCTCTCAAGTACACTGGTGAAGTGACTCCCACTTTTAATTGATCCAGGAGGGCAGGAGAGACTACAGAGCTCATGGTAAGGGATTAGGCTCTCAGCCCTAGGCATCTCCGGGCTGGGCCACCCAGGCCCCGGGACTGCAGGGCAGGGATCAGGTTTGCCTTGTGCTGGCCTGGGCTCTGCTTGAAGTCCTCCTATCTGCCCTTTCCTCATCTTCAGGGCTCAGCCCACAGGCCTCAGCCCACAGGCCTCCTCCAGGAACACCCCTGCCTACCCCAGGCCACAGGAAGCATTCCCTCCAAGGTCTGCCTTTCCCCCCGGCAGGGACTCCGGGCCAGCTGCTCCATCTCTTGGGCTGTGGTTATTTTCTCTTTACTGTCGGCTCCTGTCTGTGGAGACAGGCCTGTGCCAGGCATACATTCAGGGGCTCAGCAATGCCTGTGGTTTGATTGGTTGGGGCTAGATCCGAAGGATTGCTATACGAGGGCTTTTGCTTTATCCTTTTAGGGAAGTTCATTCTCTCTGGTTGCTTCTCCTCCTCCTTTTGGAGACATCACTAGAAAATCTCAGCAGCAGGAGCCCAGTGCCTACGCCGGCCCATCTTTCACACTGTAGCTGCCAGAATGTTCATTCCCAAACCAAACTCTGACCTAGTTCCTCCTCCAGTGGAAAACTACTGAGGATCCCTTCTTCTCCCCACCCCATCTATAGCTATGGCTTTCAGTGTTAAAAAGAAAGAAATAAATGAAAGTTGTGTGGACCCTTCTTTTTCAATAAAGTATCACATGGAATGTTCATCATTAAGCATCTGGACTCTGGCATCAGACAGACCTGGGTCCAAATGCAGGCTCTGCCACTTACCTGTATAACCTCAGGCAAGCTGTCTAACCTCGCTGTACCTCACTTTTCTCAGCTGTAAAATGGGGGTGTGATACTGACGATCCCTAGTTCATGAGGCTGTTGTGGAGATCAAGTATGGTACTTAGCAGAGTACCTGGCCTGGTATAGCTACCAAATAAATGTTAGCTAATGTTACTAGAGCACAAGTTAATTTTCTAAGTTCTAACTTATAACAGTTATAAAGCCCATCAGTGACAATAATTTGGCTGTTTGGATGAACAAAGGATTTTTAAAAACAGATTTCACTTTTTATTAGGTTGCTGCATAGGTAATTGCGATCTTTGCCATTTTAATGGTAAAAACCACAATTACCTTTGCACCAACCTAATAGAACAGTTTTACATTTACAAGAAATTGTGGGATAGTGCAGAGAGTTCCCATATGCCCTGTACACAGTTCCCCTATTGTCAACATTGTACATTGGTGTGGTACATTTATTATAATTAATGAACCAATGTTAATACATAATCATCAACTAAAGTTCATACTTTATTCAAAACTGCTTAGTTTTTCCCTAATAGATTTCTTTTTCTGTTCCAGGGTTCCACCAGGGAAGGTACCATAGTACATTAGGTTGTCACGCCTCCCTAGGTTCCTCTTGGCTATAATAGCTTTTTTACTTTCCTTGTTTTTGATGGCCTCGACACTCTTTAGGAGTACTGGTCAGGTGTTTTGTAGGATGCCCCTCTACTAGAATTTATCTGATATTCTTCTCATGGTTAGACGGAATTGAACACAGAAATGTAAAGTTAGTGGATTATGGATGACCACTCCAGTTTTCCCTTGGTCTCAGCATCCATGAAATTAGAATCAGATGTTTATGGGGAGTCTAAAAACATGGTTTGAAAAATCACTGGAGAAGATCAAGTCTACACTCCCTGGTGTGACCTACGAGGTCCTTCTCACTCCAAGCCCTGCCCACATCACCAGCCTGCTTTATCACTCCTTCCTGCTGCAGGCATCCCCAGCTTCTCAGCATTCCCCTAATAGGTCCGGGCATTGAGGCATATCGACTCATCCCCCAGGAATGCCTTCCCTCCTTTCTCTGCCTGCCTAGTTTCTTTCTAGTTTCTATGCAAAGACTCTAAGATCCAGTTTAACTTATCTTTCCTCCCTGATGCAGTTCCCACTTTCCTCACAGAGACTGACACTGTCCCTAAGGTTCCCTGGGCACATCTCTCTATTGTCCATCTCAGCTCCCATGTCTGCCTCTTCCTGTACACTGGAAGCTTCTTAAGAGCAGGAGCTGAGTCATAATCCTCTATTCCTCATGTGCAGCGTGAGCCTGGCACACAGTAGGTGCTTAAGAGATGCTTAATGAATGACTCTCGATGTTAGAGAAAGGTGCCATTTCTACACCATCTTTAACACAGAGCATGCTGCCTTCATCCTAAGAAAATGGGGTGCCCCAGTGGATGATGGATACCAGAGATTAACCCTTGGGTGGATCTTTTAAGGCCGTTTTCTCCCTGCCCCAGAGGGTGTGGGAATGAGGTGTGAGTATGGAAAGGGCCACCAGGGGGCTCCAGGATGCAGTTCACCAGCCCAGGCCGAGAGGAAGGCTCAGTGGTGGCTTCAGCAGCAAGCCTGGGTCTGGCAGAATCCTCAAAGAAAGCGTGTCAAAAGAGAGGTCTGTTTAGCTACTGATGTGCCAGGCTCTGTAGCAAGGACAGGATGTACCAGCCTGTTCTTCAAACATGTGTGGGCCCCTCACTGTCCTTTGCCCCAGAGGTCCCAGCCTACAGAGAAAGGGACAAAAGATCCTGAGAGCCAGGAAATAATATTTGCAGGAAAAATGGTCTTGTTATATGTGCAAGCAGCGCTTTCCTTCATTCAGACTTCCTAATTTCCCTTTCCACACCAGTGTTAATAGTTCTCCTTGGATCGCAAACTCTTAATAGATATTCCTAGGGCCAAAAGTATCACTGAGAAGTTGGAGCCAAAATCTCAGGGCTTTTTTTTGAATTCTATAAGAAGAGGGGAAAACAGCTGAGTTAATCTGAAATAATGAAGCTGGAATTAGAAATTGCTCTGGTCAGTAACATCCACTGTTTTGTTTTTTTGTTGTTTGTGTTATTAACAGTAATAATAACAATAGCTCTTGTGCATTGGGTTCCAACTCTGTGCCAGGCATTGGGATGCAGGCGTCTGCCTGTGCCAGGCATTTGTCTTTGGGCATACAAGGGGAATTAGACCAGGATAATCTCTGCCCATTCTGCCACAAAGATATTATCTCCATTTCATAGATGAGGAAATTGAGGCCCGGGAACATTGCATGATTTGTTAAGGCTAGAAATCAGATTCTGTCCAGCTTCAATATCTGAACCCTTTCCAATCACCCAAACATGCCTCAAAAGGATATAAAATAGTTGCCAATCTTAAAACATGACTGTGCTCCAGGGGAAGGGGAGGGATTATCACACGAGGCAGAAATGTATAGGCATTACAAGTACATCCATCGTTAATAATAATGACAAAAGGATGATAATATCTTACTGTTTTGGGCCATGGGCTTCCTAGCATTCATGTAGGCAAATGAAAATACAGAGGCATGTCTGCTAGAATGTGATATGGTTTGTATTCAAAAGATTCTTGTAGTTTACTTTAAAAGCAGTGTTATGATGGAACCTTTACACTCACACATTTTTAAGAAGCAGACTCTTCCTTCCAAGGGTTTTGACCCAGTTGCACATGATCTTATGTGCACCTCTCCTCTGCTTTAACCTCAGTAGTCAGGTGAGGTGCCCCGTAGGCTCCAGGGAGCTGGCACAGGCGGCTCCCTGTCCTGAAGGCTCTCTTGCCTCTATTTGCCAAGATGGGGATTCTAAACAGCAGAGCCCAGAACCAAACTTGGAGAACACTCGAGCCCCCAGCTGAAAGACATTAATCACCCATGGACAGGTTTCTTGAACAGGAGAAAGTTTGTAACCAGAGAACAAAGCAGTTTCTGCACAAAACAATAACTTAAGAAGGATATTCAAAAACCTCTTGGACTTTTGTCTCATGCCGTAGCCTCAGTCCCTCTCAAAGCTGCCCAGATTCTCAGGACCAGACGTGTACCCTGCCTTTGGCCGGGCCCCTGGGATTCCAGGGCCACACGGCAGCCGTGCGTGGCATGTCTTCAAGTTCACTTCTCCAAGCTCTGGGACTCTCCCCGTGCCAGCACAGAACTATTAATTATTTTTCTCTGTCAAACCTTTGTCAGCAACTTCATCCCAAAAGAGGAGGTTTATTTTCCCTTCGGCAGTGTTTGTGACTCTTGTAAATAAGAGATAATTACGCTCCAGTTTTTAAATTAAAACAAAAAGAGCTAGAGATGCCCGTTAGGAGTTTACATTTTACAACAGCCCACTTCCTTAGTCAAAGATCCAACAGACTTAGTTTGCTGAGTTTTATGCAGATTCTGAGAAGTTTGAGTGGTTTAAATGTGAAACTTTTGTGTTAGCCGCCTGAAATGCCTTCGCTTTTGCTTCGAGTTAGTATTAAATAATTTTTAAATTCTTTCATCTTTCAGCGCTGCTGGAGGATCTTAAGGCTCTAAAACTGCAATTAAAATGTGAACATTAAGGAGTTATAAGATTAAATGAGAGAATGTATCAGAAAGCGTTTGGAGATGTTTTTATTGCACCATGATCTGACTTGGTAGCCGGAGAAATGCATTCTTGTCTTGTGGCTGCTGAAAATTTCATTTTTTTTTTTTTTTGTCTCTAAGTTTGTGCTTGGAAAGTGAAAATATATTCAAACGAGTCCTTATAAACATTTGATCTTGTTTTCATATGA
Source organism: Gorilla gorilla gorilla (assembly GCF_029281585.2). Classification (NCBI taxonomy): domain Eukaryota; kingdom Metazoa; phylum Chordata; class Mammalia; order Primates; family Hominidae; genus Gorilla; species Gorilla gorilla. The sequence goes on from NC_073233.2 coordinate 18,847,262, forward strand.
AGTGAAAAGAATTGTGAAAAGTAATTCAAAACATGGAATTAGATTCTTACAGCGTTAGTTGCGTGGAGCCATCTGCAGGGCTAGGCCAGGAGTTCTGTGGGTTGTGGCCAGCCCTGGATCGATGTGAACTAACATCTAATTAGTGGGCCTGGTGGAAGTTGGCAAGCCTTTGGACAAGAAGGCTTTGGGGAGGTGAAGACATCTTTCCTCCCTAAGGAGGAATCATCCCACAGTCTCAAGGGCAGTGTTCTTCACAGAATGTAAGGGTGGACCTAGCGTCGGCTGTCAGGAACCAGCCTGGGCACTGGTGGGCTGGCTTAACCCCTTGTTTTCCATCCCATCCCAACACCTTGATGAAGTGATGTGTTAACAACAGGAAAGGCAATATTGATAATGTCATGACTTAGGGAGAGAGTTTATTTGACATGTCAGCTGCAGGCTGTGCTTACACAGATGGGCGTTTTGGGACTGGAAATCTGTGAATACCCCCAAAAGACACTATGAGGCTCATGGGAGCAAAGATGGCATGAGAAACTTGAAACTAGGATTCCAGCATGGCAGAATAAGAGTACACAAAGTTTCATGTGTCATATGCTAAGCTTTCTCCTAGGCCTTTCATTTTTGTAAATCAGAGGAGAAAGCCGTATGTTGACAACCCTGCATTTAAGACATACCAACCACTTTGACAATGAAGTGGCGTGGCCTTGCCCTCCCCATCCCCACCCCCACCCCAACATGTGCTTCAATAACCAGGCAGCACTCCCTGATGTCATCAATACTTAGATTTATTGGGAGGGACCAGGAGAGCTTTAGTCTATGAGAAACAATGGCCAGACTTTACTCTCAAGGGGAATCAGCCTTTACATCATCTGAGCCTAAGATGTTTTCTGGACTACAATATATATTATCACAGATCTTAATTTGAGGCATACATGTTAGAATAATTTCATTTTGAAATATGGTGGTAGTAAAATTCAGCATTAACATGAGCAGTCAGTAATTCAAATTTTATTTGCTCTGATATCAAAGGGATATCTTTCTGCTCCCACCAGCCAGGAAAAAGAGAGAGAGAGAGATTAGGCATTTTGCTGAGTACTTTTTCAGCCCAATTTTATTTAAAGATGAAGCCTTGTAATTGATTTGTTTGGTCTCTGAAACCCACAAGAGTCCCGCATAGCCCCCTGGATCTTGGTGAAAAGGCGTAGCGCCTTCTCTACTTAGCTGTTGGCACTAATCTATGCTTGCCTTATTAGGGGCAGAAAGTTTGAAAACTTAGAACTGTTTATAACCTCCATTTGTTTTCCCTTTCAACATCGTAATGCTGTGGTGAACTGGCTGTTTTGGGAAAGAGGTTGAAAGTGGAATGATTGAGGGGGAATTTTCCCCCTTGGTGAAACTGATTGACTAGCACAGTTTTAGAAAAATTTTCATCCGTAGAATAATTTTGGCCATTATTAACATAAATGGCTTTGTCACCCGTTAGCAGGCAGATAGAGCATGTGTTTCACATTATTAATTCGAGGCAACGTTAGGGCTGGTTGAGGCAGCTTTTAAGAAAGCAGAGTCTACACGTCCCCATCTTTCATCCAGTTCCACCTCAAGAGACAGCATTCAAACTGTCCCTAGCGGGAGAACAGCCCCTCTGGTGGAAATGCTGTGTGACATGAATCTTGCCAAAAACTAATGGATCATTTACAGGAAATAAGAAGTTGAAGAGAAGGATGAGTTAGTAGACTTCAAAGCAAACTCATTTCCACAGAACCTAAATAATGAATACCAAAACCTGAAGATTTCACAGACAGCTTATATGGCTCTCTGTACAGCTGGAACCTTCGCCGACTCCAGCGCCATCTGCCCTGATGAAGGGTCCCTACTGCTTCAGGAAGGAAGGAAGAAAAGGAAAGAAGGAAGGAAATCAGGGGAGAAAGAGAAAGAAGGGAATGGAGAGAAAGAAGGAGAACAATTTTACAAAGAAAGGGAGAGGAGGAGAGAGGAAAGATAGGGAGGAGGCAGAGAAGGAAGGAAGAAAGCAATGGAGGGAGAAAGAAGGGAAGAGGAGGGAGGGAGGGAGAAAGGAGGGGAGGGCACGAGGGCAGAGAATTGGAAGGTGAGAGCATGAGGGCTGATCACAAGGTGGGTCGTTAAGTCTAATTTTGCACAAATGGGTTTTGTATGACCAGTATCTTGGGACATCTGTCTTGTGGGTCTCTAGTAATCTTTAGATTACTAAAGTCAAAATAAAATTGTGTATCTTTTAAATGCCCCTGAGTCACTTTGTTGGAACTACTTATAATGGAGAACTGTGTTTGAGAAGGCCAAGGGCTGGTTCAGACTATAAGCACAATTCCAAGGTCTGTCACTGTTAGGAAACTTGTATATCAATGAAATCGACTGATTAGGGAGATTTATGCATATTACAAAAACATTTTGATCCAGCAATTCCACCTTTAGGAATTTATTCTTAATAAATAATTGGACGAGGTTGTAAGTCCTGTGTAGATAACAGCATTGTTCACACTTGTGAAAAACTTGAAATAAACTATAAGTCTAATATGAAAATATTGGTTAAATAAATTATGGTGTATCATAGTAAAATACTGTAACATTAAAAATATACTGCAGTTCTATATTATTTTCTGGAATAATTTTTATGCTATATTAACTGAAACTTTTTAAAAACAGTATTTATATATATTTGTAAGGGTATATATGTAAAAATATATATGTTTATACTTGCATTGAATAAAGTCTGGAAATGTGTACCTACAGTATTAACAGTGACTAAATCTGAAAGGTAGGATTTAGAGTGATTTTAATTTTTCTGTCTGCATTTTCTAATTTCTACCATGAATATGTATTACTTGCCTAATATAAAAAACAATCAGTAGGAGAGGAGGATTTTTCACTCTGCAAGACTGAAAAATGCAAGAGGATTTATTTAAGTGTTTTTCCACAGAGAAGGGCCCAAGTTAAGTTTGTATTTACAGAGTCCCTCCCAATGCTGGGAAGGGAAAAAACTTTCCCAAATGTCAAAATCCTGTTTCTGGATCTTTTTTGTCCTCAGGGCCCCCCGGGTGCCAAGCCTTCCTTCTTGCTTATGGCCTGATCTGAGTTTTCTTCTGGAGCCAACAGCCCCTTCTAGCTGGGCAGCTCCCAGGGGCGAGGCATCTCTGGCCAGGGAGCACCTCCTACAAAGCACCCTTTCCTCCAGATTAGAGACCCCAGCAGTGCCTGCCAGATGCTGATGCAGAGTGCCTGTAGGCCACCTAAGGCTGGCTTGGAGTGGGGTGGGGAAGAGAAGTCACTTGAGAGAAAAAAACAAAAAAACATCTGAAACTGCAAGTCATTGGAAGGTTCCTGCTGGCACCCCCTCTGGGCTCAGATAAGAATCAGGAACCGAATTCCTGCCACATTTCAGAAATTTTCTAAGGAAATCAGCATGGGCCAAGGGGCCCAATGAGAGTCTGAGGTGGAAGTGGGTCATTGGAGCCCAGGCTGCCTACCTGGGCCTAATACTCTGTGACAGACACTCCCGGTCCCTGGGTGGGTGATGTGAGTTTTGTTCCCTTAGTTTGGGCTGGGTGATGGTGCCCAGCAGGCCCCGCCCACAGGCCTCTGTGGCTTCCTGTTTGGGTCTTGCCCTTCCATCTGCTTGAGGGCCGTAGTGGTGACCTCTGGATCCAGCTTCCCACTTTGGGCTTGCGTTCTCTTTGTTGGATCCAGCTGGTCTCATCCCTGGGGCAGGATGGGTGTGGGAGGAGGACGAAGACAGTTGGGATTCTTTAGCGGGTGGGTTGTTGGCTTGGAGCAGAGCCCAGCTTCTCAGCGTGCCTGCCACAGCCTCCCCCACCCAGTTCATGGTCTGGGCCAGCGTGATGACTGCTTGATTCTCTATCAGGCAACTGCACCTCACTGGAGCCAAATTCCATCTTTATTCTGCTCCCCATTACCACCCCGCCACCGGCTTTGTGACCTAGACTGATCACTGAATGCCTCTGAGCCTCTATGTCCTCATCTGTAAAATTTAGCTGTGTTGAGAGTGGAAGTGGGGGGTTGAAGACTAAATGCCACGACATAGGAAAGCACTTTGAATGCTGCCTTGCACCCTGTAACAATAATAACCATTATTGCTGTGATAACTGATGTGTATTGAACAATACTTTGCACCAGGAACTCTTAGAAACCCTTTACGTGTAGTAATTTACTTAATCCTCACAGTGGTTTATGAGGTAGGTACTAATCAATCCCATCTGCAGATGAGTAAATTGAACCATGAAGAGATTGAATAACTTGCCGAAGTTATTAAGTGGTTGAATTTATGAAGTAACCAGGCTCTGACCAAGGAGTTGCTTTTTTAAAATTTTTTGGTTTTAAAAAAGTCTTTCCAGCCATCTTAAAAAAATTGTAGTAAAATACATATAACTTACATTCTTAACCATTTTAAGTGTACAGTTCAGTAGTATAAAGTGCATTCACACTGTTTTGTAACCAACCTCCTAAACCCTTTTCATCTTGCAAAACTGAAACCCTATACCCATTAAACAACTCCCCATTCTCCCCCCAGGCCCCAGCAGCCAATATCTGGTTTTATGTCTCGATGAATCTGAGTACTCTTGGTACTTCCTATGAGTGGAATCATATGATATTTGCCTTTTTATGACTGACTTATTTCACTCAGTATAATGTCCAGAGCTATATCTGTGTTATAGCATGTGTCAGAATGTTCTTTCTGTTTGAGGCTGAATGATATTCCATTGTATGTGTATACCACATTTTGTTTATCCATTTATCCATTGTTGGACGCTTGAGTTGCTTGCATCTTTTGACTATTGTGAGTAATGCTGCTCTGGACATGGGTGTACAACTATACCTTCAAGACTGTGTTTTCAATTCTTTTGAGTGTATGCAGAAGTTAAATTGCTGGATCTTACAGGTAATTCTATGTTTAATTTTTTGAGGAACGGCCATACTGTTTTCCACAGTAGCTGCACCATTTTACATTCCACAGCAGGGCACAAGGGTTCCAGTTTCCCAACATCCTCACCAATACTCATTATTGTTATTTTTGTTATTAATAGTAACCATCCTAATGGATATGAAGCAGAGTTTAGCCCTACCGTGGTTAATGTCAAACTGAATTCTTCTTACGTTGTTGCTGAAGGTGTGGTGGCAAAACCTAGGTAAATGCTGGCGGAAACACTTTTAAGATTCATATATACTGCTGTTCAGAATGTCTCCCATCATTATGAGGAAAATATATTATTTTTAGCAGATGTTAAATCAACTATATTAATTATAAGTTCTGTTCAGTAATGTTCCGAATACATATGTAGCTAGTTCTCAAAATGCATTCCTTGAAGTCTTTGAGTTTCCACTAATAAAGAAAACTAAGGAAATCAGGCATTCATGGCTCCAGACAGGAATGAAGACTTTAGGAGAAAAAAAGGGTTAGTTCTGGGAGACTCACCTTTTAATATGGACCCATTAAAAATTCCTAATAGGCATTTATTGTACACATCTGTTATTCCTTTTGGAGGCACTAATTTCAGCAAAGAATGTAGGTTTGTGGTTTTTTTGAAAAACACTAGATCAAATTATTGTGTGTTTAATTTGAACGGGAACTTCATGAATGAGATGTCTCCCAAGTGCACCAAGCAAGAGTGAGGAAACGTAGGTTTAAACCTTTTGTTCTGTTTGGAAGTGTAAACAGTGTATTCAAATTCTTAAATATAGAGAAAAGATCTAGAACAGAGGGACAGTGAAGCTAATGTGTCTTGAGAGATTGGAGCAGACACATGGAAAATACCTATACCTAAAAGCACTGAGGATGTTTCCACCTAATAATAATGAGTATGGTTCTGTAAGCTCCTGGAAGTAAGGATTGTCCTTTAGGCTCAGATCCAGAGCCCAACACCTGTTTTTAGTGGATGATGAGAATGATAATAATAGCTAACATTTATTGATTGCTTACTACATGCCAAACACTGTTCTAAGCACTTTACAGGTCTTAAATCACTTAATCTTCTTACCAATCTTGTGGGGCAAGAACCATCATTATTCTCAATTTATAGATGAAAAAGATGAGGCCCAGTGAAGCTGTTTGCCCATGTTCACACAGCTAGTAAATGGCATAACTAGCATTCAAGTCCAGGCGGTAGAGTCCAGAGCCTGTCCTCTTCACACCACCCCACCCAGTGAGAATGGAAGGAGTTAGCTGCCAGAGGTCTTAAATTCCTGGATCCTTCAATGATCACTCAAACAGTGGTCAACCATCTGTTTATATCAGCATGTTAGGACTTTTTTTTTTTGTACTTCTCAATCAGTACCGGCTCTAAAGGTGATACTACCATGATTTACTACTTGGTGTGTCTTGGTGGACTCGGAGCTTGCCATTATGGATTGCTAGGCATGAGATGGACAAGGTGGTGGGCTGGTAAGAGGGGCAACTAAGGATCTGACCCAGCTACAAAAAGTTGCACAGATGAGGCTATCCAAGCATGGTACCCAAGAGGGATTAGAAATATCTCTGCCCAAAACTGAAGTGTTTACATTATATACTTAGGAAGTCCAAGTAAAGACATGAGACTAGACTTTAGGTTGTGGGGCAATGGTGGTGGCCAGTAAGCCATGAGAATGGATGGACTTTCCTAGAGAGAGTGTGCAGGATGGTAACCTCAACACCATTTATCAGATTCTTCCTCTGGAAGTCTAAATTCCAGAAAAATCCCAGCAACAGATTTTTTTTCTTTAATCTGCCTTTTAAAATCTTATACCTTTGAAGTGACTGCAGAGTACAGTTTTGCTGAAGTGGACTTCACATGGTCTTAAGATAGCCAGAGGGGCATCTGTCAGCTGCCCACATGGTGGTATCACAGCTGTCCAGGCCATGCTCTGTGGACAGATCAGTGATGATACCATGGGCTGTCACAAACCAGGCTCTCACCAGCAATGCTCTAGTTGTAGTGTTTTTAGTTATTGATGTGTTTCAGGGGCCAACAATGGCCTTAATTCTTGAATTGCAATTGTGCAAATATAGTTTGTACACTCCATTCCTTAATCCACATAATAAAAGGAAAAGCCAAAAGGATGCATTCAGCAAATATTGGGGCTGATCAGATCTTTATCTGATTATGTTCTTTTGGAGTTAAACTAAGTTCTAGAAATATGGAACAGGTCAGGCCCAGAACATTCTTGATTGAGTAGTTCAAGATCTTTTGATAGAATTCAGAGCCTCCATGGCAGCTAAGCCAGTTATTGCTGCTTTAACTTGACCTCTCCCCACATTTGGAGGATATTCCAGCCAAGAAAGGACTTTGATTCATAATCATCATCTTCTATGTACAATTTGAAATGTTTTGCATTTAGGGTTCTTATGCTTTTTTCCCAACTTAAAATTGTTTTGTATTTACATTTCTATCCATAGGTTAATTCACATGATCACTTAAAGTTTTAAATAATGTCATAGAAATCCTACTGAATTGCTATATTGAATTTACTTAACCCATTTCTCTGTGGTTGGATATTTAGACAGATTCCATTTTAGTTCTTAATAATATGCTGTTAGAAACATTGCTCACATTGGTTACGTTTCTTTCTGTGTGTCTCTTTTTTGAGCATTTCTTCAAGATATAGTCCCTAAAGAAGAATTAAGCATAAAAAATATGGATGGTTTTATAGCTCTAGTTCCATATTGTTAGACATCTGAGAGAAACACTAGAGTAATGTACAATGCCCCTGGCAGTAGTTGAGTGGGCTTGTCGTCCAACAGCTCTGCCCAGTATTTTACCATTGTGTTTCTTATTGTGTTCAAGTAGGTAAACAGTTATTTTCATTCATGTTTCTTTAATTGTGAGACTGAACACCTTCCCTGTGTTAGCTTATAGGGTACATTTCCCAGTGTGTGTAATGCACCTATAAAGTGCCTGGCACAGGGCTGCCACCTGCTAGTGTCCTTCTCTTTCCTGCTTTCCCCCTTTACTCTTTAGCCATTTGTCAAATGAAGTCTCATTACTGATGACAATATATGTTTATCTCACACTATAAGATTTTATTATTATTTTGGATGATAAATATTTATCCATTATATTTATCATAATTTAAAATTTTGGGGGGCTCCCTTTGTATTTGTTTTGTTACTTTTCTTATTTATTTATTTGATACTGAGTCTTGCTCTGTTGCCGAGGCTGGAGTGTAGTGGCGCAATCTCAGCTCACTGCAACCTCCACCTCCCGGTTCAAGCAATTCTCGCGCCTCAGCCTCTGAGTAGCTGGGATTACAGGCTCCTGCCACCACGCCCAACTAAGTTTTGTATTTCTAGTAGAGACGGGCTTTCACCATGTTGGCCAGGCTGGTCTCGAACTCCTGACCTCAGGTGATCTGTCCACCTTGGCCTCTCAAAGTGCTGGGATTACAGGCGTGAGCCACCTCGCCTAGCCAGATGTTTTGTTACTTTTCATTAAGGAGATTTTTTTTTTTTTTTTTTTTTTGAGACGGGGTCTTGCTTACCCATGCTGGACTGCAGTGGCGTGAACACAGCTCATTTCAGCCTTGACCTCCAGGGCTCAAGCCGTTCTTCCACCCCAGTCTCCTGAGTAGCTAGGACCACAGGCGTGCGCCACCATGTGCGGCTAATTTTTGTTTTTTGTTTTTTTTTGGTAGAGACAGGGTTTTGCCATGTTGCCTGGGCTGACCTTGAACTCCTGGGCTCAAGCAGCCTGCCTTCCTTGGCCTTCCAAAGTGCAAAGAGACTTTAAATAGACTTTATGATATTCGAGTTCACCTACCTCAGTCTTATAATACTATTTAGTATTTTAATCATGAATTTCTCTCTCTGCTATAGCTGGGATAAATATGCTCTCCTTTTTTTCTTTTAAATGCTTTCCATGTTTAATTAGTTCATTAACCAATTTAGAAAGTACTATTGTATATGGTGAGTTATGGATATAATATACTTTTCTTCATATTGATATCAGGTTGTTCCACCAGCATTTATTAAATGGTGATTCCGACATCTATTATCGTGATTCTTAGTTTTGTTTTGTTTGCCATGTCCTCAGGACTTATAAGTGCTTGAATCCATCTCTGGAATCACTATTTTAGTAGAGTCTTTGTCCTGGCTTTGATTCAGCAAAATTCAGTTTTGATGAAGATCACTTTATAATATGTCTTAAAATTTGATTATTACATCCTCCTGCAGTCTTCTTTGGAATTATTGTGTATTTATTTTTCTTTATTAATTTTGCCAGTCATTTATCACATTCTAGAGTATTCTTGCAGGAATATAATTGTTATTATGTTAATCTATTTTTTGTTTTATGGATTAATGTTACTGGTATTACTCTAAATTTTCTAAATCAAGAGCAATGGATATAACTTTGTTTCTTTAGGTATTCCTTTATTTTTCCCATTATAATTGTATTATTTTTATCTCACTAGATATTTATCTAGATATATAAATTCTCAGATGTTCTTTAATATTGTGAATAGCACCATTTTTCATTGCCTTTTCTAACTTTATAGCAGTGGTATGCATTTGGTTAATCTTGCTTTTTCTATTTACACTTTTATATCATCTGCAAAACAAGTGATATGTCCATTTCCATCTTTCCTATATTTATTCTCTGTTTATTTTTCATCTTGTCCTGCAGTATTTCCTATTACCTCCAACATGAGTACTGAGAGGAACATCTTATGCTTCTACCTCTGTTTGCAAAGTGAAGTCTCTAAGACCGTGCCATCATTACAGTAGCTAATAGCCACTTCTGGCTATTCAAATTTAAATAAATTTAAAAATAAAATAAAAAATTCAGTCCTTCAGTCACATTAGCCACATTGAAGTCTCAATAGTCATCCATAACTAGTTGCTACCAATACTAGTTGTCCAGTTGTACTGGACAGTGCAGAAATAAATATTTCCATCATTGCAGAAAGTCTTAATAGATAGCATTGCTCTAGAATTTCCACATAAAGAATAACACTTAAACCCAGATTTACGTCTATAATCATTGTTTTATCCTAAGGAATAAATCTCCTCTTCTGATTTTGAGTTCTTTTGAAGATTTAATGTTGAATGTTATTGATGGCCTCAGCATCCACCAAAGAATTCTTACAGTAAAACCCTTTTTTTCTATCAAAGTTTTGAACTACCCTAATCATTTCCCTATGTGCTAGCTCTGTCTTTGTAGGATAGCTCATACTTATTTGTTTTTGAAACATTTCCCTTTTCTGTGTGTAGGATATTATTTGTGATTAAACTATATTTATGAATTAAATGGCCTGTAATCCACATGCTCTGTCTCCCCCTCTTTCAATTGGTGTTGTCCTCAGGTGTTTCAGATCAAGATCTTATTTATATAACATATAATCTTGTCTGTATTTTGAAATCATTTATGTAACTGGTATTTGAACAGTTCGAGATGTTCTGAGAATCCATTAGGGGCTTCTTTTAGAAGTGTGTAGAGAGGACAGAACTTTCCCTAACAGTTTCTCTGTCATTTGTCTGTGTTTTTAATTTTTTATTCAACATAATTAGTTCAGCAAGCACTGCTGAATGTAAACCACCTGTGAAACACTAGGCAACATGCTGGAGGATAAGATGAACACAGTTTTGGCCATCAGAAAGAAATGAGAATGGTCATATCACCTCTTCATTGGATTCCTCAAGGCCTTCCCTCACCCCGCAGTTTCCCCAACATGAATCTTACCAGGTCAGTCTTCTAGTTGCACCCCTAACCCCAAAATACCTTGATCTCCTCATTGCCTCTTCCCAACACAAAAGTTCTCTTGCAGAGAATGCCCTTTTTCTTTTCACCTCTCACTCATCCCAAAGTTCCTGTCTTTGTGATTCTCCCTGAGTGATTTCTCTCTGCTCTCATCTTAATGTTTCCCTTAAGTGTGCCTTCATCTTGGCAAATAATTATTCATAGCCTTGTCATGTTATCTAGTTACCTCCTGTGTTATTATGTACATCTCATATGTCTAATATCCCTGTAGGGATGGGGCGGAGGGAGATCTGAAGTCTTCTATTTCTTTTGTTTAGCAAACAGAGTCCACTATACAGTGCTAAATATATGGCAGACGTTAAGAAATACTTATTGAATAAGTGTGTTGAGGCGTTAACAATTCTTACTTCGTTACCAGGCAGAGCCAGTAAAATCTGTGGCCAAGGACAGGTTTTATTCGCTTTAGTAAACTATTATAACCTATTTGGAGATAAAGGCAAAAGTTTCTACAAAGAACCAAACTCATCTTCCAAGTTCGTTAATCAGCCATCCACTCCCATTCATTCAACAGATAATGATTGAGTACCTCCCATGTGCCAGGTGTTGGGGAGACAGGGTCAAGCAAAGCAAACATGGTTCATGGTGTTCACAGTACTGGGGGAGATGTATTAAACAAGTCAACCGACAAATAAGTGTATAACTTCAAATTTTGTTAAGTACTATAAAGGAATGACAATGACATGGACCATTAAAGTTAGCCTGGGTGGTTGGGCAGGGCCTCTGTCAGATTAGGAAGTGACATTTAAGCTGAGAGCTGAAGGATGGGTCACTAACCATGTGAAGCTGGGTGAAGAAGCCTGTCTGAGGGAACAGCATATGCAAAGGCACTGAGGTGTGAAAGAGCTTAGTAGGCCTGAAAGGCAACCAGGAGCCAGTGTGTGGCCGGAGCATGGTGAGTAAGGAGGGGGAGTGGCATGGGGTGAGGCAGACCCTGATCTTGAAGACCCTTATGATCCAGGGCAGAGTATTTGGGTTGAAGTGGGTTTTAAGCAGTTTGATATATATTTTCAGAGATGTTTCAAAGTGCCTAAAGCCAGTTTATTGCTCCAAGCAATAAATATATTCTCTCATTTAATACTGAGAGCATCCAGATGACGTATGTGCTTTTAATTATGGGATTTTAATATGCTCATTTTCAGTGGAGGAAACCAAGGCCCAGAGATGTTAAGCAACTAGCCCAGGGTCACATCGTCTGTTTGTGAAAGGGGCCAGGGTATCACCAGGTTGTCTTGTGCCTCCAGAGCCTAAGCTCTGCCTGCTGCCTGACCACCACAAGATTACTTGGCCACTGTGTGGCTGGAGGAATTGGTCAAGTATAGGAGCAGGCGAAATTAGGAGGCTCTTTCAGCAGTCCAGGTAAGAGGCCATAGCTTGGACCAGGGTATGCAGTGTGACTGGAGAGGAATGGATATTCTGGGGGCAGAATGAGGACGGGGGAGAGAAAGGGAAATATGTGTTGAAATAAATAGACATGATTTATTTGGACCAAAAAAAGGCTTTGAAGTCTCATTTTAAAGAATTTAGAATCTAGAAAAGAAACAAAGTAGTAAGCTAAAGCAAACAGCATGAGAAAGAAAATAAAAATATGAACAGAAATGAAGTAAAAATCAGGCTAATAAGACAGGGTTTTAAATTTTAATTAATATAGTAGAGCTACTGAATGAGAAAGGAAATATAATTATTATAAAAGAAATTTGTCATATATATGGCATATTATTTATAACTCTTGCTGAATTAGCTAACCCAGCTGAAACAGATACTTAGATAGCATGAGATAATGAAATTGGTCAACAATTTATTGTCATAAAATCTGATATGCAGTCTCCTGCCCTGCATGTGGCCTACCCTTTCACTTTCTCCCCTCTCCCTTCCCTGCCTGTTGAAGTCTGACCAGTCTTCATGACCCTGTTCAAATCCCTTCCTAGGACAGAAAAATGAAAATCATTGACATGAATACATGGCTATTTTAGCCCAAATCAACAGTTATCAGCGTTAAGGATGGCCTTGAATTAGTGGAGGCAAAGGTTAAATTATGTACAGCCTTCTCTGTTGATGGAAGCAAGTATGAGCTTAATCTTCTTTAGAAATGTTTTCATCTACAACAGACATTTTTTTTTTTAAAGCAAGTTTTGACACTTTTAAAAGCATACAAAAAAACAATTATCTTGAAACTTTTGTCTTATGGGTCATCAGCAGGGTTGAATAAAGTCAGAATGAAGTATCTGTTGGCAAATTGAAGTTGTAAGCTTTAGGTAAAAACATCAAATACAGCTGCTATGTTCCTAACTTTTACTCTCTTGAGAAAAGGTGAATGACAGTGGTTAGAAGTCAGTTGCCCTCAGGTTCTCAAACTGAGAGATGAGGAAGCCTGTTCTCGATTTCTAGGTAACACAACTGCTTCTGGTCCAGGCGTGTGTCCCCGAAGCTTGTATACTGACCAGGGCAGAAAAGGGCAGCAGAACCTGGAGGGCAGCTGACATTGCCCACTGCATGCCCATCTCCAGGCCTCCCCTCCTCCTGGGAGAAGTCTCCCCATTTGTGGAGAACTTCACTACTGGGACAGGGCTCACTACCAGCCTGTGAGACCTCCCTTAGAGAGTGAGCAGCCATTTTAAATGGCGCCATGTGCTTTCTGTGAGGGGACTGGGAAATTTACAGAGCAGTGGCAAATGATGAGCAGAGAAGTTGGGCAAATGTGGAGTCTCTAGCCATGTGCTGCATTAGGTATTGCCGGATTACCAGTCTTAGGAAAGTAATATGGCTTTTCTATATCGTGTGCAGGCCACTTCAGCTTCCTTTTCCATATAGAGTCTCTCATATGAAAGGAGGGAAGGAAGGAAAGTAAGAGGAAAGAAGAGAAGACACAGCAGATCTATAACTAAATGCTAACAGTAGGGCACTCAATCAATCATTCATGCAGACATGTATGCTTCAACATTACTAAGCCAGGACAGGGCTGGGGCCTGAGGACTGAGATGACCAAGACCCAGTCTCAAGTCACTGTCTTTGACTAGTTAGCCACATGTTCACAGATACCGCTGTATCTAGATAGTATATGCAGAGTCCCTGGCATAGTATCTGGCACCTATTTGGTCCTCAGTATACTCTGGCCATCATGGCATTACCATCATCTCCATCATGATGAGATATTCATGCATGTCTGAATCCCTGGTTTGGCTCAGTGTCGGGTGCAGAGGTCAAGATGGTAAGTTGGCCAGTTGACTAACGGAGCAAATACAATTTTTTGGTGCTCACCCCACGCAGGCACCTTTCAAAGGCTCGGAGAAAGCTTCTGAGACTGACCTTTGTCTAAAACGAGAAGGAACATAAATTTAAAATGTTATAAATTGAAAAGCCAATACAGGGGTATCATTTGCTAAGTGAATAAAAACAGAAGGAGCTTCAGGAATTTGGGGGAAGGGTAAATTGTGTGGGTTGGTAAAAGCATGATGTGTGTTATTAATCTAGAATCAAATCACGTTCAGAGTTTTTGTTTGTTTTGTTTGAGACACAGTCTCTCTCTGTTGCCTAGGCTGGAGTGCAGCAGTGCGATCATAGCTCACTGCAGCCTCGACCTCCTGGGCTCACGTGATCCTCCTGCCCCAGCTTCTTCCCAAGTAGCTGGGACCACAGGTGCACATCACCATGCCCAGTTAATTTTTTAATTTTTGGTAGAGACAGGGTCTCACTTAATTGCCCAGGCTGGTCTTGAACTCCTCGCCTCAAACAGTCCTCCCGCCTCTGCCTCTCTGGGATTATAGGCATGAGCCACCATGCCTGGCTCAAAGTTTTAAAAGAAGTACTAACCCTTTAGCCCTTTAGCAGTGAGAAATAGGGAGAACAAACCCCTCCCTGAGGCCTGCATTTGCAGCACCCTCAATAAGTTGCACGTTGGTAAATGTTTAACAACCAGCTTTCCAGTAAAAAGTGTGTGTACAAATGCATATATAAGTTAATTATAAACTTCACTGATATAAAGGATGTATAGCACACAGTTTACAAATAATAATAAAATATCAACACTGTTTATTGTAAATTCCATATAGCCAATCCATTCTCACAGAATACTTTTGATACTTTGAGCTCTTGTAGCCATAGCTAACCTATGGTTAGCCATGATTTGATGCGTGGAATTTCATCAGTCCACTAACCTTTTCCCAATAAATTTATTGTCATTAAATCTGACATGTGATCACTAAACTATTTTTCATCTTTGTATCTATTAACCCATTTATGCCGGTGGTTGCAAATGTTTTTGTGAAAAATCAGACCTTGGCGATGACCTTGAGCAGTAGGATATAAATAACTCCCACAAGCTTAGCGTTCCAATAATGGAACACCAGGCATAACTGGGATAAACTGAAACCTCTTTCAGCTTCAATACTGAGTATAACTTCATTCACCAATGGCATGAGCACCTTCTTTGCTGATCGTATAATAGTTTTAAATACTGGAAGAATATTTTCCTTTTTTTAATGTTATTCATGATATAATGACTACAGACACTTTTAAATTTTACAGACTCACTTTAAGTTTAATCTGCGTCATTGACATTCCTTCATCATTTTCTTAAGTCTAGATAATCAACAGAATGAGAAATCAAACCCTGATTTGCAATGTTGGTTGATTTCCAAGAAGTAAATACCCCCACTAGGGCCAATTTTGTGGTATCCCTGAACATGGAATTGGGAAGAGCAGCACACCGTTGTGTAGTAGTACTTCTGCCATATAGATGCAGAACATCATCTCAGAACGTAGATCATCAATATAAGTGATGAGTTTTGAGTATTACCTTTCTAAGTATAATTTACTTAATTGCAAATTCGTATTTTAAATTTTAATAATAACTGTATTTAACAACTGGCTCCCTGAATCCCTGAAAATTTAACATTTGAGAGCTGGTAGGAGCCAGTTCCAACACACCCATTGCCCTCTTTCCTAACGAGGGTAAAAGTCTCCTCTTTGGGTGAGTGAGTACCTTTCGTACCCCTCCTGGACACACAGGTCTTTGTTGCTCACGCTGCCTCCAGCAGAAAACCCACACACGGAGGCTCCTTTCTTTCCTGAATCTCATACCAAGATGCTGTGGAGGGTTTGACATGGATCTTGCCTAAGCCTTATTACTCACATGAATCATGACGTTTAATGCATTTACTAATACCTTTCCATCTCACACTTATTTTCCCTTATATCTTAAAAAAAGGAATAAGAAAGAGGGCCCATGCCTGGCTATAATAGAGGATAGTTATAGACATATCACTTGGGCAGCTGTCAAATTAGTTACTCTAAAGTGTTCAAAAGTTCCCTCCTGATCTCACCTCCTAAAAGAAATCCAAACCTGCTTGACAGGGCGGAGAAGTCTATGACTTTCTTTTCCCTCAACCATGCCACAACAACAAAGAGACACGATTCCTAATCGCAAAAGCACAAGCTTTTGTTTGTGCTAACCAGCAAAGCAAATGTTTGAGAAATTTGACAAAAACAAGCTCCTCCTGGCTCCACCCTCAGCCTTATTTTCCTTTCTTAAGCAATATCCCTTTCACACAGATGTGGACAGAGTGCCGACTGGAAGGCGGGAATAACCTGTCTGCCCCTGCTCCCAGGGCTGACTCACAGCCGTTTATTTTAGCAGTGGTTGATAAATAGCTGATCCCCCAATACCCCTGCCAGTGTTTCCCATCCTGTGTAGGCAGCCTTGTCCCCACTGGGGCCTGCCAGACCCTCCCATAATCTAGCAACAGCAAGTGCTTCCAGACCCTGCTGTGGTATCAGACTGGATAGTGCCTGGATGTTACGCATTGTTACATATCTGTCACCCCTGCTTCCATTCTTTCAATCTTGGCCTTGAGCCACTTAACACCCTGTGCATTCAGCCGCTGCCTGCAATCCAAACCAGGAGGCTCAGGCCCACCACGTGGCTGTGGGACCCATCTGATTTTTGGTTTTTCAATAGAGAAGAACTTAGCAGCTTAGAATCAGGCAAGAGTCTGCAGAACCCAAGGCCCCTTCTCTGAAGTTCTTGCCCCACATTTTCAGTCCTGACATGTTCCCAGATGGCTTCGCTCATTCATTCCCACATCCTAGGTCCTTTAAATGGGTTAAAGGACCTGTGTGCTCTCTCACCTGAGCTGAAAGGCCACCTGTCCCATGCTGGGGCCTAACCATCTATTGGACCGCCTAAATGCAGACCCTGTGCTCAGCTGGGCCTTATGCCTGTATCTGCATGGCCCTGAGGCCAGTGCCACCATGGGCCCCCCACTCCCTGCCAACTTCCTTCACTCATGTTACTCTTTTTGCTACCATCAACACTTAGCCACACTGCCTTGCTTGCCCTTTGGGACTTTTTTCTCATCTTGTTCTGTGGCTTCTAAATCTAAGCAACCATTTGAATCTAGCAGTTGTTGGAAATTCCCAACTTTCTTACTCTGGCTGCAGCCTTGGTCCTTACAGAGGTGAGGATACTAGTTTACATTGGGGTTGCTTGTCCATTGAATCAGAATCATAAACGAAATGAAACTCCTTTCTCCAAAAGGGAAGAGCTCTGCAAAGGAGCTATAATATGCCCAATATCTGATTATAAAATCAAAATAAAATTCTTTTTACAATTAACATAAAATTTTTCCTACTTTGCTTTGGGTTGGGAAATTACTACTATAGTTGAGTAGTGACTCTTTTTTCCTCATTTTCTTTCTCACCTGTCTCTTGAAAAATATTGCTCACACATGTTAAAGAATTTATATTAACAGTGAATTCCAATAAAAGGCCTATTAAATTAGCCTGATTCATTAACTCTTTTTGAAAATAATGTGCATGTTTAGGACAGTAGTATCTTTCAGTTTTTATTTCATGAGATAAATGTGTTGGGAAATGGAGAGAGTACAAATAGATGTGAATGTCATTTTATCTAATTGAAGATGAATGCTGAATTTGGGAGCTGTAGAATTTAGTTTAACTTGCCTTGAAAGAGATTTATGATCATGGGATATGATGCTTTGTCTCCCAACGGCTCTGCCATTAACCGTTCACCTCTTGTCTTTGTGAATCCAAAGAGGTAACTTGCAAGGTGGATGGGGGAAGAAAGAAGGATGTTGAAGTTTGTTTGGCAAGTCAACAGAACCAAACCAAACCAAAAAATAACTGCTTATCTGGGCCTGTGCAAGTTAAAGTAATTTGACAAAGAACCACGTTCCGTCATGTGTACGTTATTTAGGCTCTTGCGTCGTTTTTTTTCTGTATCAAGATTTTCGAGAATATTTTAAAAAGTGGAGAGCTGTTCTAGCACAGTTGGTGCTGCATTGTTGAAGCCAGGCATAGCCATTGTATTTGAACCTGTTTTCTATCATGACCTCTGAAAATCCATTCCCAGAAAACTGATTGCTTAGGTCCTATGGTTACACACAAAGGAGATGGTGGCTAGAAATGAGGGCTCTGTCGTAGCCGTGGTACTGAAAGATGCTTCCTTGATGGAATGTTGCCAGACACGATTTAAAAAATTAAAAGGTATATTAAATTGAATTGTTTTGAATCGTTTTAATACCCATAGAAGAAGCTAGGGAAAGCTAGAGTTCTTAATGACCTATTTGAAGAATAAAATACACCCGAACCTCTAGGTCAAATGCTAAATTCCTTCTGCAGGTGGAAAGACTGCACCTCACAAGGGGGGCCAAGTTTCATTTTTGCGATGACCTTACCCAGCTGAAACTTTCCCGGAATCTTTTATCATTAGCTCCCCACCCAAAGGATGAAAAACACCATCTGATTTACAGTTTTCCCATCTCTTATTTGAGTTTGCAACTTTCTTGGATAACAGATGGCCACAAAATGTGTAAGCCCAAATAAAAGCAAAGCATGGGCTTCACTAGTTCTTCACTGGTATCAGCTGCTTCTTAAAATTAAAATTATGTAAATGATACCTTAGTTTTAAGTGAGAGAATCAGCAATGAAGGAAGCAACCCCAGCACTTGAGAGTATTTCAATTTGGGTTGTGTGGAAGGTTTTTTTTGTTTTGTTTTGTTTTTTTTTTTTTTTTTTTTTTTAAGCTTCTAATGTTTCCTTTTAAAGAGAAATAAAAGAGGCATTTCATAGAAGCATTTTGCAAGTTGCTCATTCACAAAGCTCGCAGTTTCACCAGCAGCCGACCTAGAATCAGAGAGAATATTAGGATTGGCAGAGACCTTAGAGGTTGTTGTTTTAACTGACTTGAAGAGGGAGGAAAAGACTTGGAGTAAGAGCCCCGAAAAAGGCCCCGGCCTCTCTGGGTTTGGCATCTTTCTTACCTCAAGGAGTTAAAAGTCTGGGCCTGGGCGTGATCAGCCAGATGGTCTTTAACAGTAACATGGTTCATATTGTTTAGATTATCCTGTTGCAAGTACCGTGCCTCCTTTACCTTTTATGGAATAAAGTGTGGAAAATTGACCACAGATGTAAGTAACCAAGAATGACGGGGAAGCTGTTGTTACCAGGCCTCTCTGTTTCTCTCCAACGCGCCTGATCCCACAGATAAAAATAAGGAGAAAAATGTGAGGCTGGCCGAGAATGAGCTTGCCTTACCTCGATGGCTCAGGTCTGAGCACCGCGAGCACTATGTTCTACGTGTTCATAAATCCAAGGTTGGCCTTAGGACTTGTGTGCAGGCTACCCTCGAATTCTGATTTTCCAAGTGCCCTCTGGTTAAAATATCATACCACGTAAGCAGTTTTTCCATCCTGTTTTGAAAGGCAGTGGGGGGCAAGGCCCACATACTGACACCGAGGAGTTTTGCAGCCCTGCGCTCCCTGAGGGAGAGCAGTGAGTGGCATTTTGCAGCCTGAGAAGTGTGGATAAATTCTGCATTCCCACTGCTTTGATGGCTATCTCAGCTGCAGGTCCCGCCTGCTGGGGCCCCCAGTACTTTTCGTACTTACCAGGGACTCTGGTGCTTGGTCCCTATCAAACAGGCCTTCTCTTTCCCGGGTGAGTTTAACAGCCTCCCTCCTGACCTGTCTCCCAGCCTTGGAGTTCCTCCTCAGCTTTTCTGGCTGTCACAGGCCCCAAACATGTGACTTTGCTCCCATGGTTCATGGCTTGGATCATTCTATGTCTGAACACATAGTGCCCTCTGGGCTTCCCCTTCTTGACCACAATCCTCCACCTCCTGGTCTCTTCTACTCTGTAACTCCCATGAAGACTTGCTCTCAGCCTCTAGCTTCTGGGCCTCTATCCTTCCAGACCCTCCCAACCCAGCCTGGTTATCTGTTGATTATTCTAGCCACACTCACACCATCCTCAGTGGCCCCCACCGCCAATCCCCAACCCCTTTTGTTCTTACTGCTCAAACTGAACAGTCCCCAACTTGAATCAACCCAGAAGGCATTTTTACCGAGCCTGCTCCAGGTCTGAAGATAATCACTTAGTCTGCCTAAGTAACTTGGTTACAAACCCCCAGCTTCTAACATAACCCCAGTCCTCAGTCCGCCACCCCACACACCAGTCCCTTCTCAATCAGCTTCTTTCCTGCCCGTATTCACCAAATGTCTTGAAAACTCACGTATAGATAAGGTGCTGCTTTTTTGCTTCTATTCATACACCAAACTGCAGTCTGACTTGTACACCCATTGAAACTGTTCTGGCAAAGTTTACCTGGGACTTTCCAATTTCCAGACTTTCTTTCCCAATCTTACTTGATCTCTCTCTTCAGCTGCCTGCTTCTTGAAGCTCTCCTCTTCCTCAGCTGTGACAGGTGTTGCTCAAGGCTCCCCCCTCTCTCTGATCACTTGTTCCATTTTCCCCACTGACGCTCCCTTTTCTTCTTAAAAATTATTCCTCCCTTAGTTCCTATCCTCTTCCCCTTCTCCTGTCACTCCAGCCAAGATCCTGATTCCAGAACATCGGGAAAAGTACAGAGGGTTGACCATTCCAAAGCTGCTTCTGAAAATATCCCTGTCATTCAACACAGATGAGATGTGAAACACGCAGATGGGTGACAGAGCTTCCGGTCTATTTCTAAGTCCCAGGACCGAAGAGTTCTTGTTTTTGTCATCATAGCAAGTGCTTGTGTTTGATGCTCCAAATAGCCAAACCCGTGGAATTACAGGGGGGTTTGAGCTGCATGTTGGGTGTACAAACTCTCATAGGTCATAAGGAATGATGAATGGGTGGTTCCTAAACTCTGGAGAAGAGCTTCCATTTCAAAAGCTGGGCTGTGCAGTGGAAACAGTGTAGGGTTTGGAGTTACACATTAAATTTAGAATCCCTCTCTCCTCTCAACAGTTGTCTGATTTTGGGGCAAGTGACTTCTCCTGGCTATATCTCTGGTTTTTTTGTTGTTGTTGTTGTTTTGTTCTGTTTTGCTTTGTTTTGTTTTTTGAGATGAAGTCTTGCTTTGTCGCCCAGGCTGGAGTGCAGTGGCGTGATCTCGGCTCACTGCAACCTCTGCTTCCCGGGTTCAAGTTCCCGGATTCACCTGCCTCAGCCTCCTGAGTAGCTGGGACTACAGGCGCGTACCACCACACCCAGCTAAATTTTTGTATTTTTAGTAGAGATGGGGTTTCACTGTGTTAGCCAGGATGGTCTCAATCTCCTGACCTTGTGATCCACCTGCCTCAGTCTCCCAAAGTGCTGGGATTACAGGTATGAGCCACCTCACCCAGCCTCTGTTTTTATTTGTAAAATAGATAGCAATATCTCCCTCTTCTGAGGATTAGGGATAATGTGCATATTAGGAACATACTATTTGCTAGACTTAATTCGGTAGGATGATTGAGCCCATACAGTGAAATTCTCTTAGACTAATTATAAACCTGACAACTCACCAAAAATTTTTTATTAACCTGTCTCATGCACTGGTATCAGAGTTGAAGGGAGAGAATTAGCAGAACTGGTTGCTGGTCTCAGACTACGGAAACTACACACAACACAATTAGAGCCCATTCAGTAACAGTCTCCCATCAAGGTCTCAGTGGCCTTGGGAAGTAAGAGTCCTGGAGATGGAGAGAGATCTGTGTGGGCCAGAGCAGAGGGACATGTGACAAGTGGCCTAGGAGGACCTTTGGCTGCCTGTATAAAGTGAGTAATGAGTGATAAAGCCTTCTATGAAAGTTAGGGGAACTAAAATTGATGCCAGAGGCCACAGGGAGCCATTGAGTATTATTGAGGGAGAACACCAAGAAACAGTGTTTTGGGAAGATCAATTTAGCTTCCTTTTATATATAAGGCATTTTTGCTTGGGAGGATGGGGGCAGGAAGGGTATTCAGCAGGTTGTTGCTGGAACCAGACCCTGATCTGAAGAAGTGTGGGGTTAGATTGGGAAGGAAAGGATGGAAATGCAAACTATTTCAAAAGAAAAAACGATTAAAGGTACTGATGATAAATTTGGTATTGGAGATGAGAGCAAAAGTGGCTTAAGAACAACTCCAGAGTTTCAATGAAACTTGAAATATGGGGATACTATGAAAATGAAAGGGAAACTTTTTTGTGTGTTGAAGTATACATTACATAAATTTTGCTATTTTCACCATCTTTAAGTGCCCAGTTCAATGTGGTATCATCACCACCAAGGGAGAAACTTTTACAGCAATTTGACATTGTTGCAACATCTGAGCATGGGATTGGCATGCTAGTATTTTGTGTTATAATCCAATATTTTATAGTAGTTTATTTTATTATATTTTTGCAAAGTATCAGTCTGCAATTATTTGGAAATAAAAAGAAAAGAAACTGGTCCTTTACTTCAGAGAACTTAAGGAACCCTCTCCTAGAAGAATAAGAAAGGACTGCAGAAAGAAGAGGTGAGGTACAAGAAGGATATCCTCTCCCTGCCTTTGCCAGGCATATGCCTATTCATTCTGTGAAGCCCAACTCCTGGGTCCCTCCTTCCAGGAAGCCTTCTCTTCCCTACATCCTCCCCAGCCTCCTAAGCCTCCTATCACAAGTTAATTAGCCTTTGTGGTGCTATTGTGCCCTGGACGTATTTCTATTGCCAGCATCATCACAGTGTATGAACTGGCCATCTTGGCAGTCTTCTCACTAGAATATGAGCTCTGTGAGTAAAGACTATGGCCTCTTCATCTCTATATCCACTTTGTCTTGCACATCTTAGGTGCTCAGTGAAGGTGTGTTCACATGAATTGAATTAAGAGAGCAGACTTAGAGAGTGGATATAGGGATGATGCTATGTTGGGGTGGGGGGTGGGAATAAAAGAGCATCAGGGCTGTGCTTAGTGTCCAAGTCTCCTTTGGGAAGGAATCAGATGGTGTGGGGAATACGCTGAAGCTGAAGACAGAATCAGGTTGAGCAGCCCATGTGGGGAATGTGCAGGGGAGGCAGAGAGAGAGTAAAAAGGAAAGGTGGCAGCTTGGTCGGTGCTTCCCATTCACCCCGTGACTTTGTACCTCTGCTGAAGCATTCATCATGGAGTTGCATCAATATCCAATCATCAGATGTACGTCCAACCTTGTCATTCATTGTCTTAGTCTGTCTTCTGGTTC
This sequence comes from Gorilla gorilla gorilla, assembly GCF_029281585.2. Classification (NCBI taxonomy): domain Eukaryota; kingdom Metazoa; phylum Chordata; class Mammalia; order Primates; family Hominidae; genus Gorilla; species Gorilla gorilla. The sequence continues at coordinate 18,870,509 of NC_073233.2, forward strand.
TATAAAAGAATACCATACATAGGCCGGGTGCAGTGTCTTACGTCTGTAATCCCAGCACTTTGGGAGGCCGAGGCGGGTGGATCACGATGTCAGGAGATCGAGACCATCCTGGCTAACACGGTGCAACCCTGTCTCTACTAAAAATACAAAAAATTAGCCGGGCATGGTGGCGGGCGCCTGTAGTCCCAGCTACTCGGGAGGCTAAGGCAGGAGAATGGTGTGAACCTGGGAGGCGGAGCTTACAGTGAGCAGAGATCGCGCCACTACACCCCAGCCTGGGTGACAGAGCGAGACTGCATCTCAAAAAAAAAGAATACATACATAGACTGGTTTTTGGCTCATGGTTGTGGAGGCTAGGAAGTACAAGATTGAGGGGCTTCATCTGGTGAGGAGCTTCTTGTTACTTTATCCTATGATGAGAGAGCAAGCAAGCACACCAGAGACAGGAAATCAGCCCAAACTCATCCTTTTTATCAGGAGTCCACTCCCAGGATAACTAATCCACTCCTGCAGTAATGGCATTTATTTCATCATGAGGGCTGAGCCTTCATGGCCTACTCACCTCTTAAAGTCCCCACCTCTTAATACTGTTACAATGGCATTTAAATTTCAACATGAGTTTTGAAGGGGACATTCAAACATACCATTCATTAATTTATTCATTTATTCAATAAATATCCACTAAGGGCCTACTTTGTCTCCAGCTTTGTGCTAGAGACTTGACTTTTATTGTTCCTAACCCCTAACCACCTCCTTAAAGTAGGTATTATTGTTCCCATTCATAGTTGAGACTCAGGGAGGTTCAGTTATTTGCCCAAATTAAGATAGTCAGTGGCAGCATTAGGTTTTGAACCCAGGGCTTAAATCCCTCCTGCCTTGTACAATGCCACAAGGTTGGCACTCAGTAAAAATTTGCTGGATCAATTCCAGGAAAATTTGGAAACCAGGATGGGAAGAAAGAGGCTCTTTGGGATTAAAAATTGGCCCAGCAGTTCAGAGGAAGATTGAGGCAAAATGGTGTTAGGGTAGGTACTGTAGTGCCTGGGATGGCTCATGTCTTCAGAAGGGCCTAATGATATGGGAAAGAGAAGATGCATGAATAAGACTGTGTTTGGGATGGACAGTAGACTGGTTTGGGAGAGTGACAGAGGAGACCACTAGTTCTGATCCCAGGGGCACTTTAGGAACAGTAATTCTTTTGGAGTCCCTCTCATGGTTTCTGAGCTGTGTTCTTTTGATTGGATGCATCTTTCTAGGAATATGAGGGTGAATGGGGAAGGGGACAACTCCTTGGCCAGTGGTTCTGCTAATTCTTCCCCCAAACTACACTGCAGGAGAGATGAAAAGAAGGCCCAGCTATCTCTGTAGACTTTGGTATAGACACTGTCCCTTCATTTGCCACTGACCTTCCATTACCTCCTGTGGACTCTGCCCATTTGATTGAGTCCTCTAGCTTGAATCAAAGATGGTTGAGACATTATTGAATTAACCAAAGTTGTTCTTAGTGATAATGGGAGCATGAAGTAGATGTCTAGCCTGACTCACTCATCACCCCCATTCTTTGGGAATGATGGCACCCAGAGGCCCAGCTGAAGGGACAGGCCTGGGTTGCCATGTTTGAGACCTTGTTTGGATCTCTGACTGAAGACCAGCAATCCGTGTCACTACCTCGCAGTAAACTCCTTGATGGTTTTCCCATATTGGCCCTACCTGTGTTGGCCCATGCTGCTCCTCCCACCCCACTTCCTATCCTCCTCCCCCTGCTTTCTCTGCCCCAGCTGCCCTGGCCTTCTCCTTGTTCCCTACAGGAGCAAAGTACATTTACATTTCAAAGCCTCTGCACTTCCTGTTTCTTCTTCCTGAATGTTCCCTATGTATTTGCATAACTGGCTCCTTCACTCCAGCCTCTGTTCAAATCCTCCTTATGCACAACCCTTCTTAGAGAGGCCTGTGACCACCTGTTTAAATATAGCACTTCCTGGTTCTCTTTATTCCCATCGCCCTGTTCTGCTTTCTCTTACAACCTGTCACTGCTGGCGTAGCATGCATGTTTCCTTGTTTGCCTTTCCATTGTTTCTCTCCTTCACTAGAATATAAACTCCCCGTGAGCAGGATGGCATCTTGTTTATTGCTGTATCCCCAGCACCTGGAACAATTCTTGACCATTGTATATGCTCAGTTAACATTTGTTGGATGAATAAATGGCCAACGATCAACTGGCCATTCATTCCAAATTCTCAGAATTTGAACTAAGGACACAGTGGCTTTTTTGGTCAGTGATTGGTGCTGGCCCTGTGAGTTCAGTTAGGGTTGGGGCCAGCAGTCATATGTCATCACAGGTAAGTGTAGGAAGCCGGTCAAGATCAAAAGAGAAGCTAGGGGGGAGAGTCCAGGTGGCCGGTGGAGAGGTTTTGCTTCCTTGGGACTTCTCTCCTTCCCACTGGGGCCTGGCTACATTTGGGTTCCTGTGCCCATGAACTGGGGCTCTGTATTAGTTTTCTAATGCTGCGTAACAAATTATCACAAACTTAGCAGCTTAAAACAATGCATGTATTATATCCCAGTTCTATAGGTCAGAAGTCCAGTGGGTTCCACTGGGTTCTCTGTTTAGAATCTCACAAAGCTGACGTCAAGTTGTTGGCTTGGCAGGGTTTTTATCTGGTGGCCCTGGAAAAGAATCTGCTTCTAAGCTCATTCAGGTTCTTGGCAAAATTTGTTTCCTTGCATTGTAGGACTGGAGTCCCTATTCCCTTGCTGGTCTTGGCCAGGGACTGTTCTTACCTCCAAGGGGCCACTCTCAGCTCCTTGCCACAGGGCCCCTCCATGTCAGCAACAGAGAACCACCCACACAACGAATCCCTCTCATACTAAGTCTCTCCGACTTCCTCTTCTGCTACCTGCTTTTAAAGGGTAAGAATGATTAGGTTAGGTTTATGCAGATCGTCTCCTTTAGGGTAACTCAAATCAAAACTAGTACCCATGATTACATCTACATAATCCCTCTATCAGGTAACCTAACATAGCGCATGATATCTCATCACATTCACAGTCCCAGGATTGGAGCAGGAAATCTTAAGGCACAGGATTTTGCCTACCACTGTATTTTTAAACAATCTCCTTTAATTAATTAGCTTAGGGGAGGGGGATTCTGTTTCTTACAACTAAAGAGTAATGGCCCATAATCCACAGAGGCCCCAGCCTTGGGGGTGGAGGTGGGGCTGAAGTTACAAACTTTGCGTTCCTGACCTCTACTAAATTGTGGTTCTTTATTTTTCCTCTAGAATTGAGTTCAGACTATAGAGATGCAAAAGATTAGACCGTCTGCCATGCTTCAGATGCCAAAAATAATGAAAATTTTTGACTCTATACTCTGGTAGAAAACTTTTTTTTTTTAATTGCTTTTCCTTGCGGATCACTCTCCAAGTGAGATCATTGGTGATCCTGAGCCTTTTCCCATGACTTAATTGACCAAGAGAAGACCGCCCAGCTAAATCTCACAGAATACATTCGGGGGTAATTGGCTTAAAGCCTCCAGGATCTTGTTAAAATGAGTGGTTTTGGTTAATCCACACCATGAAGCCGAAAAGCTATTATGTATGTATATTTTTGTCCTGAGGTATTATCAAGAAATTCCACATAGACGGGAATAAAGTATGGTTTGAGAATGAAAAAAAAATTAAAACACAAGACATAAACTCTATTTCCTACAGATGTAAATCAGAGCAAGTTTTAAAGCCTTTTTATGACTCAGAGAGAGGTCACCAACCAAATCTGCTGAGGGAGGCAGGATTAAACAAAAACGACTACATTTTAATGATTTTTCCCCCTGCTGCTGTTAGCTCTTTCATTTGCCCAATGTAACACAATTTTCCACAACGCTGTAGGAAATTGGAGATAGGGAATTGCTATCCAGTTGACTGCCTAGCTCCACAAAATGTATAGTAATAGTTGAGTGTCAAAAAATAGCATGTGGTAAGTTGGGGGGAGTTGGGGGGAGTTGAAGGGAGAAGCTTGCTTTGTGGAAAATTGCCGACAGGTCAAAGGATTGTGGGGTTAGAGAGTCAGAGAGACTCAGAGTTGGAAGGGGCCTTGCCCCTTGTAGCCTACCAGTCCAAACTTTACTTGATGTGTGGACCAGTTCAGCGGCATGGAGGCAGGAAGCCATCAGCTCTACTTAATCATACTCTTCAGAGCAAGTGAGAAGTAGTGAGGCAGCAACTATGACTGAGGATAAGGAGTCCTGGACAGGGAGGACCTTTGGGCAGTGCCCGATGCTGCTGTCCAGCTGAACAAATTTCTTACCTCTTTTGAGCCTCAGCATCAAATGGAGATCACAATACCTACTTAGCAGGATTGCTATAGAGTTAAATAAGATGCATATGTAAGCTTTGGGAAGCATTAAGCAAATGTAAGGTATGGTATTCATACTATTAACAGGAAGAAAGTGAGACTCTAACCTAGGATGGTGGATGGCCAGTGCCTGAAGAAAAGGTATGTGGAGCCCAAGACAGGTATTGGGAGTGCAGCAAAAGACTGCATTTTCAAGGTCAATAGCTGTGACACTAGGAGCTTGAGGCTGCTTTAAAGAGGGAGATGTGGAGGAGATGTAGGGCAGAAGTCTCAGGTACAAGACAAAAAGCCCTCATTGCTTGGCTGTCCACAGGTACATTGACTAAGCTCTTAGGGGTGCAGCCTAAGAGCAGAGCCCCTGTGATCTATTCACCAGGCCCACTGAGAATCCAGGCACCATGAGAACCGAGGGGAAAATAGCCTCCCCACGAAGCTTCAGGAGGGTAGAAGGCAGAGGCTGCTACACATAAAATAAATGACATAAGGGCAGTTTCCAAAAGCCATGGGACAACGTGGGATGCTATATATCAAGGTGTTTTGTAATGTTTGCTGACTTGACTTCCTTTTTTTTTTTTTTGAGATGGAGTCTCGCTCTGTCCCCCAGGCTGGAGTGCAGTGGTGCGATTTTGGCTCACTGCAAGTTCCGCCTCCTGGGTTCACGCCATTCTCCTGCCTCAGTCTCCCGAGTAGCTGGGACTACAGGCACCTGCCACCACACCCAGCTAATTTTTTGTATTTTTAGTACAGATGGGGTTTCACCGTGTTAGCCAGGATGGTCTTGATCTCCTGATCTTGTGATCCGCCCGCCTCGGCCTCCCAAAGTGCTGGGATTACAGGCGTGAGCCACTATGCCCGGCCCCCCGCCTTTTTTTTTTTTTTTTTTTTTTTTGAGATGGAGTCTCGCTCTGTTATCAGGTTGGAGTGCAGTGGTGCAATCTCAGCTCACTGCAACCTTCGCATCCTGGGTTGAAGCGATTCCCTTGCCTCAGCCTCCTGAGTAGCTGGGACTACAGGTGCGTGCCACCATGCCCAGCTAATTTTTTGTATTTCAGTAGAGACGGGGTTTCACCATGTTGGCCAGGATGGTCTCGATCTCCTGACCTCATGATCCGCCCACCTTGGCCTCCCAAAGTGCTGGGATTACAGGCGTGAGGCACCACACCTGGCCAACTTGACTTCTTAAAAGCATCTGTCACACACCACTTCTTCTCTTGGGTGACCTGTTTCCCCTGCAGGTGTAGGATTCAAAGGAACTACTGAACTCTTGACTTTTGGCAATAACAGAGTTAAGTATATTCATTCATGCTTTTTAAGTATATTCATTCATGCTTTTATTTTACTGATACTTTCTCAACCATGTTTCTAGGCTCTGGGGATTCAGAGATGCAGCCTAGTGGATATCAGATGGGAACACGAGGTGCTTGGATGGAAGCAGGTGTAGCATAATTTTTGTTTTCCCTTGCCTGTACCCTTAGGCAATATGGCCACCATTGCTGATTCCTGCTCTGAAGACTTTGCTTCTGGGCTTGCTTCTTCTCCTCTACCTTCAAGTTCTAGGTTGAGCCCTGCTTCTTCTCCAAAGCCTTACCAGTCCTGTCACCACTTGCTTGTTGTCTGTGCTCCCATTTTACTGCCTTACTATCTCATTCCCGTTTGCCTCATGTCATTTTCAGCGTGCCTTTGTAGTACTGAACCTGGCTCCATGAATGCTTGTTGAGCTGAATCTTGAGGTCCTCACTTCAGACACCATGTGGTGGCTTCAGGGAGGCAGGTTTGCAGCTTCCTACCCACCCCCTAACCCCCCAGCATCCCTTTGCTCATGGTTTCCTCACAGAGAGGGGCATGTTGAGGTTGGCCCCAAATGGTAAGGATTTGGCAGAAGCGGAATCCAGGTTGTTAATGGGAACACACAGGAGGACATCAGGCAGTGCTGTTGGTAAGAGGTGGGTCAGTGGAGGCATTGCAAAATCTTCCGAAGAGCACCAAAAGCAAAATTCAAGGACCCAGAAGAAATGGATAGCCCATAAAGATGGGTGTTGAGGGCCAGAACAGGCAGCTTAGACAATTAATACTCACTAATTCATGGTGATGACTGAACCAATCCTTATGTATAATACTCAGCCCAGTATATCTTTCTTTTCTTTTCTCTTTTTTATAGAGATATAGGGTCTCACTCTGTTGCCCAGGCTGGAGTGCAGTGACAAGATCAAAACTCGCTGCAGCCTGGAACTCCTGGGTGCAAGTGATCTGCTCACCTCAGCCTCCTGAGTAGCTGGGACTACAGGCATGCATCACCTCACCCAGCTATTTTTTAAATTTTTTTGTTGTTGCCCAGTCTGGTCTCAAACTCCTGGCCTCAAGTGATCCTCCCACCTCAGCCTCCCAACCAGTTTATCTTAAATACATTATATAATCTCTGGTATTCTGGTTGCCCCTGAAGGAAGAAGCCACTGGTTATTACTACATAGATGAACCCAGAGGCATGCTGAGACCTCAGCGTTGGCCCTAGGGGAGAAGAAAGCAGCTAGGACAGGGTAGAACCAAGACTGGAATTCAGGATTTCAGGTCAGCATGAGCAGCTGGATTGCTGTGCCTGGTGGTCTATCTGGAGTGTAGCAATTCTGCTGTCCGTAGGTGGAGTTGAGAGGGCTTGTCATATAAAGAAGGGGCTGGCAAAGTAGCCAAGTAGGCAGTGGTCTAGGGGAGGGCTGTACTTCTAGGAGGAACTAGACTTTTAACCCTTGAGTGCACAGAGCCAACTGTAATGGGGTCTGGGGAAAACTAACTCTGATTGTATATGTACTCGTTCACTGAGGCAGCCTGGATACTGGGTATATGAGGAAGGGTCCCCGCTGGACACCATGGCACACTCCAATTGATTAACATAACTACAGTTTAATAAAGGGTTTGTTCACATAGGAATGGGCTAAGTATACTCTATCCTGGGGCTGGGAACTGTGGGGAGCTGTTATTGCTCCTAAGCCTGAAACGGGAGGGATGTGAATGGTTACTAAATTCCAGGATAGAGAAAGTGGTGTGGGGAGGGCCACCCAACAGACAAGGCCTATGACCTTTGATCATGGTGACCTTCCAGCAGGGGAATCAGGACATAAATACCCTGATTGTCTCTCCCCTCTCTCCCAGATTTCTTGGGGTACTTCCCATTGATCTAATGGGAGCTGAGGACAGACAGCAAGTGTGCCCACTGAAACATGGAGCGGGGAACAAGGTGGGAAGGCATGGATCTAGAGGGGCAAATACCAGGCTCTTTGTAACATAACTAATTCTGGATCCTTCCTTCTGGTAGGAATGGCTGTATTGCCATTCTGCCTGCCCTGGTAAGGTTGGGCTCAGGACTTGGGTGACATTGAACCTTAGGCTAAAAAGCTCTATTGCTTCGAGTTGATAGGGGCTGAAAAAAGCGGGACGTTTAAAATAACAGCCTGCTCCATACATATGGGGGCCATATGTCCTTAATTTTCCAGGAAAGTCTCAATTTCAAATATTCTGTCCCATTTTACCCATGAGAACACTGGCATTTGTCAGATCACATGTTCCAATTTTTGATTCAGAAAATATGGTCAGTGTATCCCTATACCGCAACAAATGCCACATGGTTTAAAGAGCTAATTTTTTAAATAGTATTCTTATCCCAATTGTTGAGGAAAGACGATTTTCTGACTATTGAAGCAATTGAAGAAATTATCAGTGACAGGTTTGACGGGTTCAATTACTTTAAAAAAAAATACACACCTTTTTTTGTACAAAGAAAATCAACAAAACAAAAAGGTAAAAAGAGAAGCAACAGATTGGGGAAATAATTGTAATAAACATGACATCTAAAAACATAATATCCAAACACTTCGAGGGAGTTTTAGAAAAATCTGAGAGGTCCCAATCAAGACTTCATTGGACAGATGGTCAAAGGTTATGAGTAGACAATTCACACAGCTGTACACAAATCCTAGGGAGGTAAGTTAATAAATTCAAGTTAAAACAACTGTGAGTTACCACTCCCACCTACTACAATATCAAAAATAAAAAGACCTACAAAATCTAACATGGGCAGAGATACACCCATACACTCAAGAAGGCATTATAATTTTTTTTCCTTCCTAGAGAACAGTGTGATGATATACAAAAAAGATCACCAAATCAGTCCTCCACTCTGACCCAGCAATTCTACTTTTAGAAATATATCCTAAAGTAATAAAAAATTATATGGAGAGTTTTACCTAGACTGCAACAACCCAATGGCCAACAATTGTGTGATGACTTAAATATATTAAAATAGGCTAGGATCAATGAATATTATTAAAATATCAAATAGGTTCACTTTGTAAGTATGTGGAGAGATACACTTTAAATATTGACAAAAGTACAATAATATAGCAGTAATGATTGTTATCATGTGAAAACTAGCCTTGTCCAATTATAAGGATCAGATGAGTCTAAATTTTGCAGTTCATTGCTTTCCTGTGGTAAAAGTGTATTCTGTGGTTTCTGGCTCGTTGTTTCATGATTGTTGGTTTCATACATTCTCAATGTAGCCAAGTTTTCCATAAAAATAGAGAAAATTAAGAACATGGCTATGACTCCTATAAGTCTGTAGGTTAAGTCTCAGGGTAAATGTTGGTTGTGTCTTTAGAAAAATTCCCATACAGGATGAGTAACTTCTTCCAGGCCTGTGTTATATGCTTGGCTCTCTGTCTCCTCTCTGTGTCCTAAATGTGACTGATGAGCATGCCCAGGCACCTGGCTGTAACAGGTGATGAGGTTCCATCTATGTGTTACTCAAACCCTGTAATGTAGCAGTTTATACTTGACTGTAAAATTGCTCAGGTCAACCCATGTAAAGGTCAATCTAATGACACAACCCTGCCATGCCTCACTGTAGGGAAAAGCCAGTATAATCTCTAGTGTATTTTTTTTGGTGGTATTTTTAAAGCCTTAAATGCTAATCTTAAAAGTGGGGGTGGGGTCAGGAGAGGAGATAATTCATTATGCAAATGTGAAGTTTTCAAATACCTTGCCCTGTGTCCCTTTCATAAACAGCACCCCATCAGGGCTGGTGTGTAACTCACCATGGGCAATCCCTGGCATACCTCATGTCTTCAGCAGAGAGAGAGAGGGACCAGAGCGCCTTGCCGAGCCCCGAGCCCTGTAGATATGGTCCCAGTCAGTATGGGTGCATTGACTTCCTTCTGGGAAATCCAAGTCTCACTCATGCCTTGCTTGCTGGGACAGCAGCTCCCATAAAGTTATAGTACTTATTTGTACTCAGCTCCCTTGAGAGAGTTTGGAGAACTCCACATTTCATCTTCTGTGTGACCTGAATTTTAATAGTAGAAAAAAACTGGGAGAGGATGCTGAGAGCAGTTTGTATGAATACTCTGAGTACAGTCACTAACCCTGAAGGTAGATGCCCAATATATTATCAAAATTTATAAAAGGAAGAAAGAAAAAGATAAAAACCTCGTAGGGTTCCAGGCACCCATCAAAAAGACCACTCCCAGTGTTGGGGAATGAACATGAGGTTTGAAGTCAGTGGGACCCCTGTTGAGGGCCCTGCCTGATGCTTTGCTGGCTCTTTGAACTTAATCTTCTCATACAGAAAATGTTAATGATGATATATCTACCTCTTGGGTTTGTTATGAGTTAAAATAATTGTGTAAAGCAAGAAATCAATGTCTGGTACAAAATAAACCTTCAGCATTAGTTCTCCTCTCTTTCCCTCACCTGTCAAGGTATCTTACATATAGGAGGTGCTCAATTTATAATGTGTATAAATTACAATTGAATCACTTGCAGGGCTGCCATCTGATTAACTTACCTTACAGTAGAGATAGCCAAAACTCAGAGATTTTGGTCGTGTTGCAGCATGGCCAGTTACCTACAATGGAATGAGGAAGGCGGGGGGTCATAGAGATCTGACCCTTCCGCCAGGCTAGGATTGCACTAGGATTGCTGGCCTGCACGCTAATGGTGAAGATGCAGCCTGGCCAGCATGGGTGCAGCCGTGATCCTTCTGAGATTCAACAGCAACACAGAAGGATCTAAGACAAAGTAGTAGGATGTTTCCAAGGGCAGATGAGTGCGGCAGCAGTTGGATGGGATGATGCTCAGATGTCCAGAAAGGCAGGCTTAGGACACCCAGGAGTTGTATAGCTTCAGACATTGGGTAAGGGTGCTTGGCAATTCTCTGGGATGAGGTGCTCAGCAGATTCTTGGACAGGGATTCAACAACAGGGACCAAGGCAGAACTTCAGTTATAAGAACCTGAGTAATGGATTAGAACTGTCATTTATTGGAATGAAACAGTGCCCTGGGATCAGACAGTGATGCTGTTGAGCCCAAGTCAGCCTCAGGTCAAGATCTGTCTTAGAAAATGAGGCAGAACTGAGTTACAGCTGAAGGTCAGCTGGTCCCTGTCGTGGGGAGGGGATGGAATGGGATACAACAGCTGGAAGCCAGGGATCATTGTCTATCTTGAAAGCAGACTCACTACTACTTGGGTAAAATTTAGACTCATTTCCAGAGATATCAGCAGACGTTGCTCCAAAGTTCTCCAAGTTCTTCAGGGATGACCTAGGTTCTCTGTTCCCTCTCCCTTCTCTCTGTCTTTTATCTCTTCCCAGCTTATTTAAACCACTGTGAGTTGACATTTAGCTAAGAAGCTTTATCAGAATTTTAGTGAGAGGAAGGAACTGTTTGTAATGGAAAATAATATTCACTATATTATAGTTGCTTTAATTTGGGTTTAGGCATGATGTTTGTTTTGAAATTTCAATCTCAATAAAAAGATTTTTATGTTTACCAAAAGGGGCATTTATTTATTTATTTATTTATTTATTTTTATTTTATTTTATATTTTTTGGAGACAGTCTCCCCGTCGCCCAGGCTAGAGGGCAGTGGCACAATCTCGGCTCACTGCAACCTCTGCCTCTCCGGCTCAAGTGATTCTCCCGCCTCAGCCTCCCTCCAGGGTAGCTGGGATTACAGGTGTGCACCACCATGCCAGGCTAATTTTTGTATTTTTGTAAAGACAGGGTTTTGCCATGTTGGACAGGCTGGTTTCAAACTCCTGGCCTCAAGTGATCCGCCTGCCTCACCCTCCCTAAGTGCTGGGATTACATGTGTGTGAGCCACAGCACCTGGCGGGACATACATTTAAAATGGTCACGAAGCACCATTTAAGGCTCTGTCTTCTAAGGAACCTTCCCTGTTTCTGTCAATGAGTTCCCTTCATGGACTTACTGCTGCTCTTTTACCACAGGTTCTAGCTCCGCATTCTTCTTTCTTCCTCTCTGTATGTGGTACTTCCCAGCTAGATCAGTAGTTCTCCATGGGGGTGACTTTGCTCCCACCAGCCTCTCCTCCGGGGAACACTAAGCAATGTCTGGAGATATTTTTGGTTGTCACAACTGTGGGAGTGGGGGAATGCTACTGGCATTTAGTGGGTAGGGGCCAGGGATGCTATTAGACATTCTACAGTGTGCAGAATAGCCCCCCACAACAAGGGATTATCCTGTCCAAAGATCAATAGTGCCTCTGCTGAGAAACTCTGAGCTAGATTGTAAGCATATTATGAGCTGATGTATTGTCTTAGGATTCTACTCCCCAGATTCTTGCAAAATAATAATCACCACTAGCAACTAACATTGATCAGATAGATTCTTACCATGTGCCAGGTATTGTTCCAAACCCTTCCTGCATATTTACTCATTTAATCTTTTTCATGAAGAATTGTTGTTATCCCATTTTACTAAAACTGATCATTATGGGAAAATTGTAACATGAGAAAACTGAGACATGAGAGAGTTAAGTAACTTGCCCAAGGTCACACATCTGGTAACAGCTGAAGCTACACATTAGTAATAAGAATAATAGTAGTACCAGTAGAATTTTTATTAAGTCAAGATCTTTGTACATATTGACTCATTTCATCTTTGCCACGACCCCATGGAATAGATATTCTCTAAATCTATTTCAGATATGCAGAAACTAGGACACAGTAGAACTTTGCTTGTATTTATTAATTTGTGTATTTCTTAGATTAATGTCTGTTTTCCCCACTGCATTGTAATCCAAAGAATGCAAGGACCTTGCTGATCTGGTGGATCTTGTATTAACCCCACTATTCAGCTCTGGGTCTGCCAATACTACATATGCTAAGTGATTCAGGGAAAAGAGAATGAAGCCTCAGGGTGTTGGATGCCCATGTGTATTAGTCAGGGTTCTCTAGAGGGACAGAACTAATAGGATATAAGCATACATGAAAGGGAGTTTATTAAGGAGAACTGACTCACACTATCACGAGGTAAAGTCTCACAATAGGCTGTCTGCAAGTTGAGGAGCAAGGAAGCCAGTGGTGGGTCAGTCTGAGACCCACGGCATTCAGTCTGTGGCCAAAGGCCTGAGTGCCCCTGGCAAACCACTCGTGGAAGTCCAAGAGTCCAAAAACTGAAGAACTGGAGTCTGATGTTTGAGGGCAGGAAGCATCCAGCACAGGAGAAAGATGAAGGCCGGAAGACTCAGCAAGTCTGCTCTTCCATCTTCTCCTACCTGCTTTATTCTAGCTGTGCTGGCAGCTCATTTAGATGGTGCCCACCCAGACTGAGGGCAGGTCTGCCTCTCCTAGTCCACTAACTCAAAATGTTAATCTCCTCTGGCAACACCCTCACAGACACACCCAGAAACAATACATTACCAGCTATCTAGGCATCCTTCAGTCCAATCAAGTTGACACTCTATGTTAACCATCACACCCTGGAAGGCCCAGTTGAGGCCTAGCTGTGGCTTGGTCAGTGTGCTGTGTTTTTCTTGCCCTGATGCTTTCCTGTGGCTCCTTCTTTCCACTAGACCTCAAAACTGCCCCATGAGAGGATCTGGTCCTTATCACTATACAGGGTCCCCAAACTAGTGGAAGTTTATTGAGAGTTCTCTGGTTTCTCCTGGGGCTTGTCAAAACAAGGAGAGCATCTCATCTCTAGCAGCTAAAAGCTCATGAGTATGTTAAACCCCAGATTTTCAGGCACCTTCGAAAGCCTTATGACTTGCTCTCAGAGGAGGGAAGGGTTTTCCTGCTGCTGGATGCTCACGCCGTCCCTACCTAATGAAATTTGATGACACATGAGGCTAGGTAGAGATGCTTTTTTTTTTTTCTCTGTCTGATATCTGGATATTTTCAGAACCTAGATAATTTTATCCTATTTATATCAAACATGCAGGTAACTCTAGACTTTTATATCTGTATTATTTCTGGGGAGGTATAATATGATTATGAATGACAGTAATTGACATTACATGCTTTAATTAAATTTCCTTTGCCATGAATCAAAACCTTTTAGTTCAGTCCTACAGTGCTATTTCTAGATTTCTCTTTTACATACTCTAATGCATTAGGCAGTAGGTATGATAAATTCATTTTTACAAAGTCTGCATCCTATAGATTAAATGAGATAATGTGTGCAAGAGGCTCAGCCTAACAGTTACATAATAGTTATTAATCCAAGAATGTTAGCTAAATTTGCATACTCTGTACCTTTTAGCCATTGGCTCCTTGAAGAATATCGCACTTCCTAGATGATCATCATAAAGCCGATGGTTATGGAAAGAGCCCCTTTTTCAAATGATCATGGGTAGCATAGTCAATTACATCTCAGGATTCCTCCTTCTAGGGCTTTTAGGGGATCTGTGGAGACTTAGAGTTTTGTCCTTTTCCAAAAGGGTGAAGTACCCCAGATAGTCTCCTGCCACCACCACCCTGCAGGGCTACTCCAGCAGGGTGCGGATGAACTGGTCCTGGCACCTGAGCAATCCATTTAGCCCAGGGCCAGTGCTGCTCATCTCCCTGCCTTATATGCAAACAGAAACAGGTATACGGTTCCAGGACCTGCCTCCAGGCAGGGCTTAGCATTAAGCCAACCAAGCAGCAAACCCAAAGGGCCAGAATGACAGTTATTCAAAAATGAGAAAGTTTTCTTCTTTTCCTTAATGTATGCCTAAGATTACACACTTGTGCTTAGAAAAGTGTATGTAAATGCCCTCCTCTCCTGTGGGGAGAGCCTGTCCTATCATATGAGACAACCTAAACTAGTAGTTAGATCTTCGTGATCTAGTTTAAGTTATCTCACCTGATAGGACAGGCTCTCCCCACAACAAGTGAGAAAAGCTTTGAGGGCACAGCATAGCCACTCTGTGTCCAGTGTGGCCTTGGGGTCACCCAGCTATACCCACAATTTACCTCTGCCTTTGTCAGATCCCCATGACCTTGAGTCTGTGCGTCAGCTAAGAAATTTCAGATCCCCCAGGTGAGACTCCTTTCTCAGTAGCCCCCAGCATTTGAGTACCCAGCCCAGCCTTCACCCCTACCCTGCTCTACAGGTAACTTATACCCCGAATGAGCAGAAACAAGCAGGCACTTCAGATTTCAGGTTGCCAAGAGGCGAGAGGCAGAATCCTGCTTGCTTTGCAGCAGGTCTGTGAGTCTCCAGTGGCATCGTATTAAATTATATAGGCAGCCACTTGTTTGCAACTGACGCACTGAGCTGAGAGTTGTGCCGAGCAGGAGGCATTCTCTTCGGGAAGCATTTGAGAAGATCCTATAGCTTCACAGACCTCCAGTTGGTCTGAAAGCACAAGGGTAGAAACCACAGGGAGGGGGTCAGCTCTGGGCAGAAGATGCCATGATTGCCATGAAATCCTAGACCATGGGCTGCGGGGCACTTTGCCCTCAAGGTAGGTCAGAGCCTGGACAAAGTTGAACGTGCTGTGGTGGGAGTGATTCTTTGTTGCGGGGCGCCCTGGCCACCTCCCAGCTCGTCTCTGGGGTTTGAGTTGAGATGGTGAGTGCTCCTCCTCTTGCATTTGAAGGGTTTTTATATCATCCTGACCTGCCTTATTGTGGCTCTGTTGTTAGAGGTAGCTATGGGGGGTAGGTGGGGGTGTCTGATATTTAGAGATAGGAGGGAAGGGGTGAAGATGAACAAAGAAATGAAGGAGTAAAGGACTTATGGAAGAAAAGCTCTACCTAAGTTTACTGCTTGCTCTTCTGTGCTCCTACATAATGGTAGGATTCTGAAACAATACAAAGAAGCTTTGGGCCTTTGTGAGCTATGAGCCTGCTACTTGCTTTTCCTAAGACCTGACAGTGAGCTCCACTCCATAGCTGGAGTAGAGAGGGTGTTGTCATTCTGATTAGTGACGGTAATAGGAAAAGTACAAGTATCTTACTGTAAGAGCTCCTAATCAGTGAAGGCTAATAGGCCTTTCCAATTCTCCCACATAGTTTGGAATAAATAGATTAAAACAGAAACTGAGGTGGGTTTTATTGATGTGCACATAAGTTTTTGGCAAGATTTTCCATTCGGCTTCCACCCATAGGTTAAACATGGTTTTGAAAATTCATATGTTTGGGTTGATGGCTGAGCTGAAACGCCTCCCTGTAGATTTTGACAGGTTAAAGGTTACATTGGTTTGGGCTCACTGATTGGGTTCTGAAAACACACATAACTAATTAATAAAGGAATAAAAAGGGTGGCTCTAAGCAACCTTCAGCGGAGGTGGAGCCCAAGGGATGGCCATGGTGAGCGAGCCCTCTTGGTTCCCCTGAAGACGTATTGGGGGGGACACAGCATCTCCCTGGGGTCCTTTGTGCTGTCATCACAGATTAGCAGCCCCTTCCTAACGGATGAATGTATAAACCACAAATCCATTCCTTTGCCCCTTCCAGGAAGGCATTTGTATTGAAGGGCACAGCCAGAGAAGACAGTAACTTGGGGGGAAAACAGGAGACTGTGAGGGATCCAGAGGTCACAAGCAACCCCTGGAGGCTCCTCAGCAGAGCTGGTGTTTGTCCTTGGATCCAGGAAGTGGGCGGAGCAGATATGAAGGGAAGAAGGTGGTGAGAGGACCCTGGGCTGCTACTCATAGAAAAGAGCCCTTTCACTGTTTCACCTACATTTCAGTGGAGACCAGTGAAGATGGATATTTTCTCCAATATTGACTAAATAGTATAATTTTTTTCTTTACACAAATTGCCACTTAATGTAATTTGTTGACTTTCCTTAGGGGCTTTGATAGACTTTCATTATGGATTTTGACAGTAAAGTCATTATATATTAAATATAGTAATCTGTGCTTGCTACATTAGTTGAATATTTTTTTCAGATGGACATTATTCTGAGTCTGAAAAGCTTCTTGCTTTGATCTGCCTCCTTATGTTACAAAACAAGCCTGTGTGTCACTTCTGCTTTACCCCCACAAACCAGTTCTAAAGTATCATTTTTTAAAAAAAAAAAGAAGTTCTGACTATGGAAAACTTCTAACAATTACAAAGGTAGATAGTGTAATACACTACCAATGCACCCAGCAGCCAACAATGATCAATCCATGGCCAATCTTGGCTTCATTCACACTTCCCATCTGACCCTCTGCCCCTGCTGGAAGATTATTTTATTATTTTGAAGTGGTTACCAGATATATCATTTTAGCATATATATTTATAGCTCTTAAAAATAAGGATCCTTTTTAAAAAACACAACTATATTCATGTAAAAAAATAATTCCTTAACATGTTCAGCTATTCAGTCTCATAGTTTTGATTGTTTCATCAGGCATGAGTCACATGCCCAACTTATTATTGTTTTTCTGGTTTGTTAGAATCAAGATTGAAATAAGGCCCATGCACTGCAGCTGGTGGACATCCTGTCATAAAATATATTTATTAAAGAAACCTGTAGAGTTTTCCACAGTCTAGACTTTGCTACTTGTATCTTGATGGTGTCATGTTCCCCTGACCCCTGCATTTCCCAAAAACTGATGGGTAGATATAGGACTGATGGTGGTGTGTCACTTCAGGGAAGATGGGGAAGCATTACTTCTGGTTGTCTCTCTTTTTGTGATGTTAGGAGCTATTGATGATCATTGCCTAGATAATTAATCCATTAGGGACTTCCAAGTGGTAATACTCTCATTCATTAAACATTTCCTCATTAAGTATTTGACCAGCCAGAGATACATTTTGATTTAGAAAAACAGGATAAATGTTAGATTATTTCCCTTTATTTACCAGTTTTCAAAATGAGTGGGTTTCCTAGCATCCTCCAGAGGTGACTAGCAATGTGTTATATATTGTTTTTCTAGTGTCATTATTAACTCATGGATTTAAATATTTTTGATGTGTTTTGGTCCATTGCTGATATCCTTATTGATGCTCAAATTTTTCTGTCCTTGGCCATTGGAAGCCTCTTTGATACAACCCTATCTAGTAGAAATCTATTGCTTACTGGTTTCTAGTTCCAGGCTCTTATCTATTTTTTGTTCTATATATTTTTAGATCTAAAATCAGCCATTTCTCCAAGGAGCTCTGATTGCTTTTAGTGGGTAATAGCATTCATATTTATTTAGAGACCACAGTCCAGGTGCTGTGAGAATTGAGCACCATTTTTTTTCTGCTTCTTGCCACCTCTGAAACTTCATCTCAACACAGTTTCCACTATCAGCACCACCACCCATTACAGCCCCCAGGCCATCACCATACCATCTTCATCTTTCCTCAAGTGTCCAGCTTCCAGACTCCATTAACACCTGTAAAATATTCCTTCTCCAGTCTGCCTGGGTACTTTCACCATGCCACCTGTTCCAAAATGTCCTTCAATGTCATGAAGCATTGTGTGGGGCTTTTCTAGTCCCTTTTTCACCTTGCTGTCTCTTTGCATCTGTTTGAAACCCAAGACAAGGA
This sequence comes from Gorilla gorilla gorilla, assembly GCF_029281585.2. Classification (NCBI taxonomy): domain Eukaryota; kingdom Metazoa; phylum Chordata; class Mammalia; order Primates; family Hominidae; genus Gorilla; species Gorilla gorilla. The sequence continues at coordinate 18,888,603 of NC_073233.2, forward strand.
GATAGATGATAATTTCTTAAAGTCTCCTCCAGTTTTGTTTTTGAGCTCTGCTGGCTTGCCAAGTCATTCTTATTCCACTAGGTCATCACTGGGCAGTCCTTCCCTCCCTCCCAGTATGTATGCGTTGTTGGCATGTACTGAGAAAAGGCAGGGAAAGGGTAAACCAAGAGTTAGAGGATGCTTACGAAGGCATGCACTACTGTGCTGGGCATTTCATATGTGTCGTGTCATCTAAGCTTCATTATAAACCTGTGAGCTAAGTATCATGATTCCCATTTTAGAGGGGGAACAAGTTAAGTAATAGTCAGAGCTGGGATTAATCCAAGATCTACCTTTCTACAGAGCCCAGGCTAATTCAAACTGTATCATCAGGGTAGTGTACATCCTATGAAGACTTCTGCTTGAATGGATCCATTAGGGAACCTGTTCCCAGCCACCTTACAGACTTGCAAAACTCTGCTTGTATCTTGTGGCTCCCCATTGCTTTCAGGATTAAACTCATACTTGGTATGTTCTGGCTTGTATGGCCCTGACTTAACTCTCTAACAGCACTCCACAGTTCCATTACCCTCCAGCAAACCTTCCCAAAAATGTTTGTTCCCTGTTCTCATGTCTCCAGCCCTTTTGTATGTCTTGTTCCCTCTTCATCTTCACCTGGTGAACTCCTAATCCCCTTTAAGAAGCAACTGAAGCATGTCCTCCCTCGTGAGGCCCTCCCTGATTACCACTTTCAGATGACTTAAGTGATATCCCCGGGCTCCCATAGAGTACTATGCTGTACTCTGGGGCTGGTTCTTACTCATCCCTTTAACCCCAGGACACAGCACAGGGCCTGACCTGGGAACATTGGTCAGCAATGCTGTCAAATGCACATTTAAATGAATGAGTCTGTACCAGCTACCCCACACTTGCTCACATGGGTAAAATGTTATCTTCTTTGAAATGGTTTTTATAGTTTCTTATGGCCTTTGCCACTCTATGCTTATATTGTGCATGTTTATTTTTGTGTACAAGCTAAATTATGCCCTAGGCCTAGAAGATGCAACTGGAATGAGGCTCTCATCACATTGCCTTGCCCACAGTCAAGACTGAATAATTATCCATTGAATCGAATCAAATGGAAGGTTGTACAAAAGGAAGCTATAGTGGAAGTGTCAGGCATGCAATCAGCAGAACGTCAGACAGGCAGTTAAAGCATCTTCGATTTACTACAATTTCTTTTAATAGGTTCTCTGTACAGATTTGCTGTCAACATGAATTGTTGGTTTAGGAAAAAAAATCAGGGTGCTGCAATGGGTCTGTGCTGCACAGTGACTGGCAATGTTTTGCTGTTTCCAATGCAGTAGTCTGTGGATTTCCAGTTGCTGACAGGGCTTAGTCATTCATGCTAAGGAGGCCTAAGTTATAAGCAAAAATGCTTCACAGTCAATGTCCTGAACCCCTACTCTCAGAACCAGCACTTGCTCACCCTCTCTGCTTCCTCCATTGCTGCCTCAGTTCCTCAGCCTTCCCCAGTCCAGCTGCTTTTCTTAAAGCCCAGACCCTCTGATGATTAACGTCCTGGCTCTGGTGTAGAAGGGAGAGCTGTGTATTTGGATGTGGGACTCTGCTGGAAGGGGAAGACTGCTCAGGGCCGGCGTCGACAGACCACTCATCCATTCAGTAAATATGTATTTAGCATGTGTTGTGTGTCAGGTCCTGGCAGGACAGTGGTGTGCAAAGCCTCAGTCCTCTTGGACCACTCAAAATAGTGGGGGGAGACAGGTGTCCTTCAGATATGCACACAGATGCACAATTGCAAACTGTGGTGAGTGAGATAGAAGAGTAGAGATCTGTCCACAAAAGGGTCTGGCACTGCCTTTGCCATGAAGCCCTCCCTGGTCCCCCCTAGCAGTGTGAGGCTCACCTGGGGGTGCTCCTTCACCACTGGAGCTAGACCAGAGTTGGCCCTCAGCCCACTGAGACTGGGGTCATGTGTGACTGTGAGCTCCTGGGGCCAGGGTTCATTCTTTGCTAGAATAGTGTGTGGCATACAGTAGGTACTCAATTATTCTGTAAGACTGGGAGGAAAGGAATGAGTACATTTTCCAAGTCCCCATTCCATCAGATGAAGGGGTCACTGGCTTTCCCCAGTGCTGTGATCATGATTGTATTAACATGATGCACAAGCTCCAAAACTTCAGCCCCGTTCCCAGGAAGGTGTCTCTTCCCAGAAGAGTTGCAAAGCATGAAATAATGAATGGACAGTCCTCGGCGCAGGGCCTGGCCCCAGGAGATTTCTCAGGACAGTGTCATACCCTACTGAGAGTGAGCTGCCCCGCCAGCATGGCCTGCATTTTCTCAGACCAGACCTGAGCCAGGCTAGGGACAGGACTGACATCCCGATCATCTCAGCAGCATGGGCTTGCCATAGAGTTGGGACTGAGGAAATGCTGTTTTTGCATGGCATTGGCCTAGTGTCATATATATGGAACAGGATTCTGCAACCTGCTCATTCTTGGTTGCTTCTTCCTTGGAGGAAAAGAGCATGTTCTGTTCCCGGATTTGCTCCTAAAAATATACTCTCTTAACTCTCTGCCAGTTTCCTGTGATTTCTCTCCTGGGGAAAGGGGAGAAAGACTCTGGCCCCCAGTTCTCTGGGTGGGCACAGCAGATGCTTGTGCACCCCACATCCTACCCCCTCTGTGGCAGCCCAGGGTGGCAGCTTCTCACACCTCCCCTTTTCTGTCTCAAAGCTTTGGCTTCTGAAGCCCCCTCAGCCTGCACTCTGCACAGCCTGGAAGTGTGGAGAGAGAGAACTCCCTGGGGGTAACCTCAACTAGTGGGAAAGTCGCCTTGAGACACTTTCTGCAGTTTCTCAGAGAGCCCCAGTAGGGATTAAGCCCAGTTACCGCCACATGACCAGCTCAGAAACTCACCTTTATTGTCTCTTCTTGGGTCTGTCATACTTTCTTTGTTCTTCTTTCCTTTCCTGGGATTTCTTTCCTGCTTTCAAGCAACTCCAAACTAAGACATTGGAGAAAGGAGACAACTCACTGTTAGGATCATCCTGTTAGGGATCTTTTCAGGGAAGTCCCTGAAGTTTTCCGGATGTTGGCTTCCTTACCCATGAAAGAGAAAGGATATAGCCTGTGCCAGCTGGGCATGGTGGCTTGAGCCTGTAATCCCAGCATTTTTGAGCCCAGGGGTTCGAGACTAGCCTGGGCAACATGGTGAAACCCTGTCTCCACAAAAAAAATACAAAAATTAGCTGGGCATGGTGGAATACGCCTATAGTCCCAGCTACTCAGGAGGTTAAGGTGGGAAGATCACTTAAACCCAGGAGGTCAAGGCTGCAGTGAGCTGTGATCATATTACTGCACGCCAGCTTGGGTAACAGAGAGAGACCCTGTCTCAAAAAAAAAAAAAAAAAAAGAAAGAAAAAAAAAGGAAGAAAGACTATAGCGTGTGCCCTAACTCTCATATAGAACTGTGCACGAGTTCCCAGAGGCCCCACATTCCTTGCTGGTCTGCCTGTGAGCACCCACTCACCCTTCATAGCTGGGAAATGACTCAACTGTCCCCTTCCAAAAACTGGAAACTACCTAAACGTTCAACAGTTACGGAATGGTTATGTACGGTGTGTACCTTCAATAGAGATTGAGAAGCCACTTAAAGTGATATTTTTTATGGCATATAGAAATATAACAAGATTATATGACATGAAAAAAGCAGGCTATAGAACCCAGTATGTTTTGAAACTATATATAAAACATAGACACACTTGTGAGAAAATATAACATGTTACAGAGTTTAACTCTAAGCAGTAGGATTATTTTCTCTTTTTAAAAATATTTTCCAAGTTATCTTAAAGAGCATGTTTTTCTTTTATAGTCAGAAAAAAAATCAACCATTATTTAAAACAAACAAAAACACTGCTCAAATATCACCTCCTTTTTAATCTGTCCTTGCAGGGGCTGAGCCTCCATAGAATGACCAGGCAACCCCTAGGGCTTAGCTTATGCAAGATTATTCTCCATTAAATTTTCTCCTGGCTTTACGTGGGAATGCAGAAGTGACTGTGTTCCCATGCCTTCACAACAAATGTGGTTTGCAAAAATGGCGTGATATGTATTTTCAGGCCTTTTTTAGAGATACGCATTGTGTTTGGGGAGCACTTCCTCTGCCTAACCTAATGGACGAAACATTTTCGTATAAAAAGCAAATGTTGCTACATAAAACTGGGACAACATATAGCATAGTGTTAAGGATGTGAGAGCGCTGCAGCCAGCTGGCTCAGGATCAAACCTTGGCTCCACTTTCTAGCTGTGTGGCCTTGTTCAGATTATATAACCTCTCTGGGCCTCATTTTCCTCATCTGTAAAATGAGGATAATAATAGTACCTACTCATTGGATTGTTGCAAAGATTATATGAGTTAATACATGTAAAAAACACAGTGTTATATCGATGCACCTGATACAAGGGACATACAATGTGTGTGCCCTCACCATCATCATCATCGATGACAGGAGAGAGTTTCCACAAACAGTGCTCTTCGGGGTAAACCACTGACTCTTCAGACAAACCCACAATTAACTCACCAGCAAATCGATCCAACCAGAACACAGCATGTCTGTTTGCTTACTAGCCCCACTGAGAGCTGTTTCCAAGGTTACCTCTTAGGAATTCAGTGGACTAGTAGTTGATGTGGCACTTTTTAAGCAGCACTGAGCCATTGCAAAAATAAATGACTAGCTGTTCAGGATTCATAAATAAGAAGGATATAGACATGAAGGTCAAAGAGCCACAGAGAATGAGATGAAGAGAGGAAACTTAACTCAGGTGATGCATGAAGACGAAGGCCAGTGAGATGACAAGGCTTCACCAGGTGCCTCTTGTGCCCACATGGCCTTTGCTTAGGGTCCTGCTGACAGCCTATGGCTCCAAAACGCTCATCTATTGCTGCCTCAACCCTGGAAGAGTACGCTGCTCTCAGGACTTGGTTCAGGACTGTGTGAGGGCCCTCATATTGCATATTGCAGTTTGCGGGATGCAATGTGCCCCCCTCTCACATTAAAACATCCTCCTGTTTTAATAAGTACTTAATAAGTGCTTATCAGGTACCTGGCACTGTGCTAGGCTCTGAGGGCCAACAAGGTGGCTGCCCTTCAGGAACCAACTAGCTCTGGAAGGCAGGTACTTGTCTTTGTATTCATAGCTCCTGACCCATCTCCTAGCACCAGAGATGCCCATACATGCTTATGAATCTGTGAGATAAGTTAATGCCAGCTCCACCCTGGCTGTCCTTGGTTTAGGTGGCTTATTGTATCTACATTTCCTATGTAATTAGCCAGCTTACCAGGTCAAGTTCTATGTTCTCCCCAAGGCCGTTACAAATGCTTAGGGCATGTGGACACACACAGATGCACACCCCTGCACAAAGGCATGGCACTTCTTCTCTAAGTAGGAGCAGACTTTTAAACCAAGGAAATGGTTCTCATTCTCAATCTAAAAAGATAACAGGGTATGGCATGGCAAAAGACAAAGAACAGTGATGAATATTGTTCCCTGGGCCCTGTATGCCTGTTTTGTGTTTAAATTTAACTCCCATGGCTTACATGAGACCTCAAATAATGTTTCAACTCAGATTGTTTCGACTGCCTGAAGCCATCCAATGGTGCTTCCATCTCCTTCCGTGCCTACGAGCAATTGGAGGACAGCCGCATCACATGGTTGGCTGAACAGTAAATAAGTGCCTAGGGGCCATTTGCTTGGCAGACTTCCAACTCTGCAGAGCCTATGAAACAGACCAAAACAAAGATGGGTGGAAACTGTAGGACTTGGGACTATAGATCCTGCTGTCAGCTCCCATCACAACACCGCCTCTAAGTTCTCTGTTTTGGCTGTGCTCCAAGGGCCATATGTCAACCTTGGTGACTAGACAGCTGTGTCAAGTACAAGAGAGTGTGATGAGACCCCAACATTCTGCTGAGGCCACCAAGAGCTGGCTCCCATGTTTACCTGAAGCCACATATTATAGCCACTGAAACAAGTATCCTTTTAGTTAAATGTAGTAAAACTTCTCTTGTTTAAGGGACTGGGTTGGGGGGTGCAGATTTTGCATTTTCTTCTGGCAATCTCACATGGGAAAAAAGTGAACCCATATGTTGTAGAGAAGGGTATTAAGAACAGAACTTGTTCCCTTTACAGAAAAAGCTATTGTAGGCAGAATAATCACTCTCCCAAAGCTATCCATGCCCTAATCCCTAGGATCTGTAAATATGTTACTTTATGTGGCAAAGGGGAATTTCAGTTGCTAATCAGCTGATCCTAAAATAGGGAGATTGGCCTGGATTATTCAGGTGGGCTTAATAAAATCACAGGAAACTTAAAAGTAGAAGAGGAGATTTAGAGTATGCAGTGAGAGGGATTTGAGCCTTGCCCCCACTGCTGGCTTTGAGATGGAGGAAAGGGACCACAGACCAAGGAATGAGGGCAGCCTCCAGATGCTAGAAAAGGAAAGAAAATGGATTACCCCCTAAGCCAGTAGAGAGGAACACAGCCCTGCTGACACTTTGACTTTAGCCCAGTGAGACCCATGATGGTCTTCTACCTTACAGGTCTGCAAGGATAATACATTTGTATTGTGTTATGCCGCAAAGTTTGTGATTTGCTACTACAGCAATAGAGAACCAATACAAAAGCCCATGGTATAAAGACCTCCGTAGGTGACCATGGATAGATGCAATTCCAGAGAAAAGTCATTGAAGAGACCACCGAACTTTCAGTGACACTTGTACTAGTGAGACAGACCCCTTTTTAATAAAGTAGAAATGACCCTGCCAGGCATCCCTAAGTTAGGAGGAAGCTCTGTCTTCTCCTAAATTTTCTCATCTCAGCCCTGGAAACAACCAACAACTTTGAGTTCTCAGGCGCTGTAGTGATCTTTGGGCTTTGCCTCCTGTCCAAATGCTTCTACAGAGCTTAGTCAGATAAGTTACTACTATCTCCTTGGTGATGGGAGGAAACATTTGTGTCTCATAAAATCTTGGATTTCCACCCCCCCTTCATGAACACTATATATTTTTAGGATAGTTTTAGATCTACCAAAAAAAAAAATTGCAAAGGGAGTACAGAGTTTTCGTATATCCCACGCCTTTTCTTTCTTATTAACATCTTAAATTAGTATGGTACAATTCTTAAAATTAATGGACAGTAGTGATATATTATTACTAACTTACAGTTATTGATATATTACTTTTGTTATATTATTGATATTACTATATTTTGTCTAAAGCCATAGTTTATTCAGATTTCTTTAGCTTGTACTTAACATACTCTATCTGTTCCACATTACGTTTTGTCTTCACGTCTCCTTAGGCTTCTCTTGGCTGTGACAGTTTCTCAGACTTTGTTTTTTTATGACTTTGACAGTTTTGAGGAATACTGGTCAAGTATTTTTTAGGATGCCCTCCTGTTAGAATTGACATTTTTTCATTCTTAGGCTATAGTTATGGGTTTCTGGAAGGAAGGTCACAGAGGTAAAGTGCCATTTTCATCACATCATATCAAGGGTACATAACATCAACATGGTTTATGACTGTGGATATTGGTCTTGTTTTCCTGGCTGAGGTGGTGTTTGTCACATTTCTCCACTGTAAAGCCTAACTTTTTTCCTCCTTCCTATACAGTACTCTTTCGTTTTCTTTTTTTTTCTTTTTCTTTTTTTTTTTTGAGACAGAGTCTCGCTCTGTCGCCCAGGGTGGAGTGCAGTGGCGCGATCTCGGCTCACTGCAAGCTCCGCCTCCTGGGTTCACGCCATTCTCCTGCCTCAGCCTCCCAAGTAGCTGGGACTACAGGCGCCTGCCACCACGCCCGGCTAATTTTTTGTATTTTTAGTAGAGACGGGGTTTCACCATGTTAGCCAAGATGGTCTCGATCTCCTGACCTCGTGATCCACCCGCCTCGGCCTCCCAAAGTGCTGGGATTACAGGCGTGAGCCACCGCGCCCGGCCTACAGTACTCCTTCAAAGGAAGTCACTAGACGCAGCCCACACATAAAGAGTGGGGAGTTATGCTCCATTCTTTCAGAACAGAGGATCTATGTAAATTTGAAATTCTGCACAGATTAGTTTCTTCTCTTCCATGTGTTAATTTATTCAATTATTTATATCACTATGGATTCACAGACATTTATTTTATCTGCAGGCTTTAGATTATTATAATACAATTTATATGATAATCCACTTTATTATAATCCAATACTACTTTATTTTGTTATTCAAATGGTTCCAACTTTGGCCAGCTCTTTCAATCAGCTCCTGGGAGCCTTTGACATCCCTCCTTTTTTTTTTTTTTTTTCCTGAGTACTTCCTTTCTGGCTCCAAGCTTATCTCATATATTTTCTCTGCAGTCCTAGAATCAGCCATTTTTCCAAGGAGCCCTGGTTACTTTTATTGGAGAACAGGACTAGAAATGAACATCTGGGCTCTGTGTACATTCATTGCTACTGGAGTATTGATGCATCTAGGCCCTCTCAGTTAACACAGTGAGGAAATAGATGTGTGTGCACTAATTTATAGAAATACTTAGAGATATAGACACATATCTTGTAATCATCTGTATCTATATTAAGTTAAACATAAGTTTTTACTGATGTCTCTAACTCCAATGCATTACCACATGGACCATTCTAGCTTTCTCCCCTTGTTTATCTATAACCTCCCCACTCCAGTGAGAAAACTGGCTCCTACCATCCACCATGCATTTACTTAATTGTTCAATTCCAGCATACACATATAGCAGTATCAGCACTGTTAACCCATACCCTATGGGAAACAACTTTATCAACTAGAGTGCAGTGCCTAAATGCAGTTCCTTTTTCCTTTGGTCTTACAGAATCATCTCATTTCCAGAGATACTTAAGTTAGTACCATTCCCATCACCCCTTTCATTGAGGTCATCTCATACATTTGTAATACAGTTAGATTCTATTGTCACAATCTGCATTCCACTCTTGGGTCCTCTAACCTTCTAAATGATTTTTTAATTTGCTTACATTAAGGTTTACTCCTTGTTAGGGTTTGAATATTTGTCGCCTCTGAAACTCATGTTCAAACTTAATCCCCAATGTGGCAGTATTGAAAGGTGGGGCCTTTAAGAGGTGATTGACTCATGAGCACTCTACCTGGATTAATCCAGTAGTCCCCAACCTTTTTGGCATCAGGGACCAATTTCATGGAAGACAGTTTTTTCCATGGATGTGGGGTTGGGTCAGGGGTAGTTTTGGGATGAAACTGTTCCACCTCAGATCATTAGGCATTAAATTCTCATAAGGAGCACACAACCTAGATCACTTGCATGCACAATTCACAATAGGGTTTGCGCTCCTATGAGAATCTAAGCCACTGATCTGACAGGAGGCAGAGCTCAGGTAGTAATACTCACCCACTGCTCACCTCCTGCTGTACAGCCTAGTTCCTAACAGGCCATGGACCAAGTAACAGTCCACGTTCTAGTTCATAGCCTGGGGGTTGGGGATGCCTGGATTAATCCATTAATGGATTAATGAGTTATCGAATAGGACTGGTGGCTTTATAAGAAGAGGAAGAGAGATGTGAGCTGGCACACTCAGCCCCTTTGCCATGTGCTGCCTCAGGACCCTGCAGAGAGTCCCCACCAGCACAAAGGCCCTCACTAGATGTGGCCCTGCAACCTTGGACATCTTAGCCTCCATAACTGTAAGAAATATTTTTTTTCTTTATAAGTTACCCAGTTTCAGACATTCTGTTATAAGCAACAGAAAATGGACTAAGACATTTCTTATACTATAAATATCATGTGTCTGCCATTACAGTATCATACAGAACACTTTCACTGCCTTAAAAATCTTCTGTACTTTGCCTATTCAGCATTTTCCCCCATTTATCTTTTTACTCTCTCTGGTTTTGCCTTTTCCAGAATGTCATATAGTTAGAATTGTATAGCATGTAGCCTTTTCAGACCAACTTCTTTGTCTAGGAATATGCATTTAAGGTTCTTTCATGTCTCTTCATGGCTTTATAGCTCATTTCCTTTTATCACTAAATAATTTTCATATAGATGTACTACAGTTTATCTACTCATCTATTAGAGGATATCTTGTTTGCTTGCAGTTTTGGGTGATTATGAATAAAGCTGCTATAAATATTCACATTCAGGGTTTTGTGTGAACATGTTTTCAAATCAGTTGGGTAAATACCTAGGAGCTTGACTGCTGGATTATATGGTAAAATTATCGTTTTGTAAGAAAACACCAAAGTGGCTCTTACTATTTTGCATTCCTACCAGCAATAAATGAAAGTTCCTGTTGCTCCACACCCCTTGCCAGTGTTTAGTGTTGTCAGTTTTTTTTGGATTTTAGCCATTCTAATTGATGTCTAGTGATATCTCATTGGTGTTTTGTCATTCCCTAATCACAAATCACAAAGGATAATGAACACCCTCTCATATGCCTCTTTGCTATATGTACATCTTCTCTGGTGATATGCTTATTCAGATCTTTTGCCCATTTTGTAGTTGAGTCAGACTTGCATACAAGTCTTATCAATAGGTATTTTGCAAATATTTTCTCTCAGTCTATGCCTTGTCTTTTCATTCTCTTAACAGTATCTTTTGTAGAGTAGAAATATTTATTTATTTAGTTTTTTTTTTTTTTTGAGACGGAGTCTTGCTCTGTTGCCCAGGCTGGAGTGCAGTGGCCTGATCTCAGCTCACTGCAACCTCTGCCTCTCGAGTTCAAGCAATTCTTCTGTCTCAGCCTCCCAAGTAGCTGGGACTACAGGCATGCGCCACCATGCCTGGCTAATTTTTGTATTTTTAGTGAGACGGGGTTTCACTATGTTGGCCAGGCTGGTCTCAAACTCCTGACCTTGTGATCCGCCTGCCTCGGCCACCCAGAGTGCTGAGACTACAGGCATAAGCCACCACACCCAGCTTGTAGAGTAGAAGTATTAATAAAGCCCAACTCACCAAGTTTTCTTTCATTGATTATCCTTTTGGTGCTATATCTAAAAACTCATTATCCGACCGTAGGTCACACAGATTTTCTCCTTTGTTTTTTTTTTCTAGAAGTTTTATAGTATTGTGTTTTAAGTTAGGTCTGTGATCATTTTAACAATTGATGATTGTATGTTTTTAGTAGTCTTGAAGTATGGTAGTGTTCGTCCTCCAACTTCGTTATTCTTCCATATTTTGTTGGCTACTCTAGGTCTCTCGCCTTTTTGTGTAAACTTTAGAATCAGTTTGTCAATATCCACAAAATAGCTTTCTGTGATTTTGACTGAGATTAACATTGAATCTATAGATGAAGTTGGAAAGAATTGAAATCTTAAGTTTTCCAGTCCATGAACACTGAATATCTCTTCCTTTATTTAGATCATCTGGGTTTTATAATCTTCTGCATATCAGAAGATATAGTATGCTCATTATTTTAGATTTATACCCAAGTATTGCATTTTTTGTGCTACTATAAATGATACTGTGTTTTTAATTTTAAATTTCAACCATTCAGTGCTAGTATATAGGAAGCGATTGATTTTTGTATATTAGCCTTGTATCATGCAACCTTGCTAGAATTGCTTATTCTAGGAATTTTAGGGGTGAGGAGCATTGGTGTTTTGTTTGTTTGTTTTATGGTTGATTCTTTAGAAATATCACTGGCAAACAAAGATAATTTCTTCCTTCCCAATCTGTATACCTTCTATTTTCTTCTCTTGTGTTATTGTACTAAGATTTCTAGTATAATTTTGAATAGGCATGGTGAGAGGAGACATCCTTGACTTGTTCCCATTTTTAGGGGCAAAGCATCCAATTTCTCACCATAATGTATGATGTTAGGCTGTAGGGTTTAATTTTGTTGTTGTTGTTGTTGTTGTTGTAGATGTTCTTTCAGATTGATTTTTCACATACAGAAACATTGCTGGGACTTGCTGACCAGACAATATAGTTGTCTTTAGCTGCCAAGAGCTTCTGCATAGGCCCTGGAACTATTTAGAAATTAAGGGAGCTTTAATAACTTTCAAGAGGACTAGAAATTAATAATCAGAGTTCTGATAAGGATCTAGAGCAGCCTAAACATCTCACTGGGGCCCACTGGCCCTGAAGGAGAAAGAACATCCTGGTTCTTTCTTGTCCTCTCTCAGAATGGTTTTTTGCAAGTACAGATACAGTGGGCGTGGTTCAGGGAATGTGGAGAATAGATGAATTCAAGACCCTAACACTCTGGAACCCCGCCCTACTTATCTGCTATTCCATTCCTCACCCCCTTCCCCTGTGCACATTTACATTCCCTGTGCTCAGACATAATCACTACTCCCTCAACACCTGCCCTGTTTTTCCACATCTTGCTATTTTTACACAAGATGTGCCTTTTGTAGTGCACCTGTGTTGGTTGAAAATTTACATTTTCAAGGTCCAGTTCAAATGTTCCCTTTTTAGGACTCCTTCCCAGTCTTCTCCATCCAAAGTTAGCCTTGTTCTACATGAGCCCTGTGGCTCTCTCCTTACATCTCTATCACCTCTGAGTGTAGCACCGTGTGCATTGCATCTGTGGGCCTACCTTTCCCACCACCTTGAGCAGACTGAGGCAGGCCTATGTCACATCCCCAAACCTGTATCACCAGTGCTGGCATGGAGACTGCTTCAGGGGAGGCACCCAGTAATGCTTATTGGTTGAATGAATGAAATTACTGGCCTTGCATATTTAGAGACCTCTGTCTATTCTCTCCATGTTTGCTTTTCCCCTGGTATTCTTTGAGTCCCTAGATGTATTCTGGAGTAAAAGAGATGCCATAGCATTTCTTTTCTTCATGAACAAAAATCAGGGGAAATTACCGTTCATTGCAGACCTACTCTATTCACCCATTGACTTTAGAATCCTGGTATCCCCATGTTACCAGTTAGGGAGTTTGGGCTCTGAGGCCCAGAAAAATACCTCTTCTAATTGGCTCAAGCAATAAGGGAATTTATTGGATCTCCTATAATGAGACATATAGAGCTTGAGTGGTTCCAGGGGTGGTGGCTTAATAGTGTCAACAAGAACCCCATCTTTCTATATTTTTTCTCTGCCAACCTCAACACACTAGCTTCTTCCTTGAGCTTACTCACTGCATGGCTACAAAATGGCTGCAACAAATCCAGGTATAATGATTAGAAGGAGAAGGTTGCCTTTTCTTCCTTGGGCCTTTCTTTAGAATAAAGGAAAGTGATTCCAGAAGCTTCTAGAAATTTTCCGTCACAGTTCATTGACCAGAATTGACATGATGATGTTTGAGCCAACCACTGCTACAGGGATCAAGAGCATCATGATTCGTTTAAACCAATAGTGGCTTTACCTGGAGGCATAGGAGGGAGGGGTGTATACTGGAACAAAATGAGGGTTCTTTCAGCAGGGAAAACGGATAAATGTTGGGGAGCAAACCACCAGTGTCAGCTATACCCTTGTTATGTACAGAATTGTTTTATACCGAATTTCAGGGATGTTAACCTACTTATATAAGGTTCCACAGCTGATAAAAATAGAAGTAGGGTTCAAATCCACATGCCAAAGCCCATCCAGGTACTTTCTTCTGCTCATGTGGCCTCAGAGTGAGACCACATATCCCTGGAAACAAAAGCCCCTTTTCTCACGGTGAGCACTTCAGGGGTTCAGGCAATCTCCCTGCTTTCCCTAGCCCGACCTTCAGCTGGGCATTTGATCTGTTTATTAAGTTATGACTCAATGGCGCTGCGAGACATTCGGACCTAGTTTTAGATTGTTAGAGGAGGTTCAGTGGATAAACATCAGATTCCCATTCTGTGCCGAGAAAATTCAGTTGTAGCTCCTTCTCTTTCAGTGCGTGAGGATTGGCAAGGGGCTTCTACTGGGTCCTGCTTTGGTTTAATAGAAATGAAACCTCCAAAGCAGGGGGGCTGTTTTGGGAAAGTGGCCACTAATGGGGCCTCATGGGGCAAGGGCCAGGCCTGCACTGGGCAGTTTGCATATTCACTTTTACAAACAGTTGGCTCAGAGTCAGCAGTTAATGGAATGGGAATGATGTTCCTGTACCAAATCGTTTCCTGAAAAAAACATTTCCAATTGCAAACATATCTTGGCCTTTCTTCTTGGATTTGTTATGTCTCTGTGAGTGAATTAAAGAGGCAGGGCAGAGGGGACTGTTTCTGACTGGGGATTTTTCATCTGAAAACATTTTTAACAATGATCTACACAGAAAAAGAGATCCTGTTCAGAACCACCTTTAGGAGTCCTGGCTTCAAATATTGCGTTTCTAGTCACACTTTAGAGATGTTTCAATACCTCTCTATTTACAAATTGGCTCACTTTGGCTATACAACAAGTCTTGGGACAGGTGTGACTTTACTTACCTTATAAAATGTAAGCTGGAAATGCTGCCCCAGAAATGTGCGTGCATGCGTACGCACATGTGCACACACACACAGTCAGGCTAAAATGGAAATGTATTTTGTTTTTCTGGGAAAAAGGTAAAATCCTTTGCATCCCATTCTCTGCTTTGGCAAATTCTGCCTCAACTCATAACCTGTGCAGTTGAAGGGTGGTCTTGACAGTTTGGATTATGTATTCAACAAATATTTCTTGAGTGCTTACAATGCTCAAGGTGTTGTTTTAAGTAATAATAATAGTTGCATGTATTTACCTAGCTCTTACCAGCTGCCAGGCATGCTTCTGGGTACTTTGCATATATTAACTCATTTAATCTTCTCAGCAACCCTTGGAGGTTGGCAATATTGCTGTCACTCCCATTTTGCAGGTGAGGAATCTAAGGCATGAGAGGTTGATGAACTTGCCCAAGGCCACAGAGCTGGTGAGTGGTAGAGTCTGGATATGAATGTAGGCAGCTCGGCTTCTAACCACTGTGCCCTCTGGCCTCATGGGGGATCTAATAGTGAACAAAAGAGAAATAGTGCCAGTCCTTACAAAACTTACATTCTGGTGAGGGAGAGAGTTAACAGACATACAAGTTTTTATTTCAGATCATGATGAGAAAATAAAACATGAGAGGGAGGTGGGAGGGTGCTAATCAGAGTCTCATAGAATAAAACCTCAGCTCCTACCTATGACCTGAGTATGATGGGAAGTCACAAGAAAGCTTGAAGTGGGAGAATGTAGGATCCTATTTACATTTTTGTAGAACATTCTGGCTGCACTGTGGGAAGTAGGTGAGAGTGGGGGAAATGCAAGCAAAGCGGTAGAGCAGTTAGAAGGTGGTTCTGATAGGCCAGGCAAAAGATAACGGTGGCTCAGGTCAGGATGGTAGAGCAGGGAGATGGTGAGAAGTGTTTGGAATTGGGTCCTGGTTTGGAGGCGGAGCCCACAATACTTGCCAGTGTTTTGGACAGACGCAAAAGGTGAGGAAAATGAGAACTTAAGAGTGATTCCTCGGAGCTTGGCGTGAACCATGGTGTAAACAGTGGTGCCATCTACTGAAGAGGATAAGAATAAAGAACAGGTTCATTTTAGTGCTGGTATGGTGGGTATGAGGGTGTTGAGAATCACAAGTTCTGTTTGGATGTGTACATTTGAGATCTCTATTAGTAGACTTAAGAGGAGACATTGAATAAGCGATTAGATTCATAAGCTTGGAGCTCCAGGCTGGAGATTTAAATGTGGACATGGACATTAGTTGAATGGGATGACCTAGGACATTATCCACTTAATCTCTTTTAAAAATTTTATTTTTTAACTTTAAGTTCAGGGGTACATGTTTGTTACATAGGCAGACTTGTGTCCTGGGGGTTTGTTGTATGGATTATTTTCCCATCAACTATAGACTGGATAAAGAAAATGTGGTACATATACACCATGGAACACTATGCAGCCATGAATAAAGAAAATCTGCAGCGACATGGATGGAGCTGGAGGCCATTATCCTTAGCAAACTAACACAGGAGCAGAAAACCAAATATGGCGTGTCCTCACTTAAATCATGAGAACATACTTGATGATCTTGTGATGGAAACTTTCTACATCCATGCTGTCCGGTGTTGTAGGTACCAGCCACCTGTGGCCAATGAGTACTTGAAATGTGGTTGGTGCAGCTAAGGAGTGGAATTTTTAATTCACTGAAATTTAAATAGCTCAAGTGGCTAGTAGCTACTGTATTGGACAGTGCAGATCAGTGTAGCTGCAGGAGAGAAAGTCCCAGGCAGGAGCAAGTTCCTTCATTGGCCAGTAAGCCTAGCCTTGCAGCCACATTTAAACATGACTTTATTTCCACTGCTCACTCCTTGTGTAGCAATGCTTGTTAACAAAGTAGTGAAAATTGTGCTTCTTTGTGAGAAATAGCCTGAGAAAGAAAGAAAACTGGTAGTTCTAGGGGAGATATTAGAAGAAACTATAGAATTTTAAGGAAACAGTTGTGCTTCGCTGGAAAACAAACACAATCTGTACCTACAGAATCATTTAAGCCAGGGATGTCCAATCTTTTGGCTTCCCTGGGCCACATTGGAAGAAGGAGGATTGTCTTAGGCCACACATAAAATACAGTAAACACTAATGATAGCTGATGAGCTATTAAAAAAAAAATCTCCAGATAATCTCATAATGTTTTAAGAAAGTTTATGAATTTGTGTTGGGCTGCATTCAAAGCCATCCTGGACCACATTGCAGCCCATGAGCTGTGGGTTGGACAAGCTTGATTTAAGCTTTGAAGGTACCCCTTCTGTGTTTCTGTCATGTTTTATGGAGAATTATATGAAATAGTAGGTGTCTGTGAATGTGGAGATCAAGGTGGTGACTGGCTGGTACCCTATGTGAATGTCAAAGGCCTGCTGCAAAGGTACTAAATACCAGCCTCGCCATGCAAGTTGTGTCTCTTAGGGCGTAGAGAGTGTTTCACTCCCTTTGTTTCTCAGTCTCCTTCCAGTCCAACTGCAGCTATCAGTGAGTGTATTGAGGTGAAAGAACTCTTTGTAAGTGGCTGCCTTGTGCTTAGGATTTCTTGCAAGTCTATGCTGGCAATTGGTGAGGCCAGAGTCAATAAAAAAAATAAAATGGAAAGATGGGACGCTGCTTTTATTAAGGTTGATTGCAGCTGCTGTATTAGCTCTTTAAGAACCTCTTGGTGACCAACGCCTTCTGAGAAAATGGCCTTTCTGTGCTTAATTGGCAAAAAGCAAGGGGATTTAAGTCACTGCTTTTAGGAGGGGTAATCCAAGGTCAGCACTCACCAAACGTCTGTCACACAACTGGTTTTGTGGGAGGAATTTTTTTGTACTAAGGCTCCATGTGGGGGCTGGTCACTTGGAGGAGCGTGGGCTGGTAATCTTTGGTAGTTTTTACCTGTTTTTGTTTTTCTTTCCGAGGAAGGTGGAATTACAGATTTCTAGGTTTTGAAGACTGTAAAAGAGCTTACTGTTCATCCAGTCAAACTCTACTTTCAGCTGAGGAAATGGGCCAAGAGAGATGAAGTGCCTGGCCCCAGGTCCCACAGCTGGTTCCATCTCAAGGGATAGGACCAGAGCTCAGGGAAGGGCCAGAACTGAGGTATTTTTGAGCAGTGGCTGGGGTTGGGTGGAGGTGGGAAGGCAGATAATTAGGAGAGTACCTCAGGGAAGCCAGGAGAGGTGAGAAGTCAGAGGACGGTTGAACTGAGGATGGAAATGCCTTACAGCGTACATATAGCCTCAAACCCATGACCCCATTCATCCTGTCGGCACACAGTCACCGGGCACCAGACAGGAAGTCCTGGAAGATGGGACAGGCAGGAGGGAGAGACTCAGAAAGAAGTCAGTGCCCACCTCGCTTCCATTCATTCCGAAATCTTTTCTGAGAGGAGGGAGATTTCTGTGCTTTTGAGACCTCCCTGCTTCCCTGAGGAAAGCAAGTGAAGTGACAGCTGGCAGAGGTGAGATTAAGGGGACAATTAGGTCCTTTCAGCCAGGCGAGGCCATGAATTGATCGTAGGCCGAGTAACAGCTGTAATCTACCCTTAGTGGGTTTTTTTCTCGATGTCAATATCGAACACCCTTGTTACAGAGCTCCAACCCCCTGCTGTCCATCAGCTGAAATGTGACCCTGCTCTTCCTTTTCTTCCAGTGTCCGAGCTGCAGGAGGAGGGAATGAACGCCATCAACCTGCCCCTCAGCCCAATTCCCTTTGAGCTGGACCCTGAGGACACGATGCTGGGTAACTGTGCTCTTGTCTCTGAATTCGCTTAAGCTTTCCCATGCCAGCACCCCCACTGAATTCCTTTTCTTTTTAAAGAGGAGAATGAGGTGCGAACAATGGTGGATCCAAACTCACGCAGTGACCCCAAGCTTCAAGAACTGATGAAGGTAAGAAGAAATCAGGAGCGGCTTCAGGTGCCTAACTGACACACCATGTGTCCATATGCCATCTGCTCTGTGCAGGCACCCCACGAGCCCCTCAGAGAAGGTAAAAAGTCATGGCAGCCCCTGCCTCAGGCAGTGAGTGGTCTAGCAGATGGCCATCGAAAACGTAAGCGATTGTGTAAGTGTGGGATGTGACAAATGCCCAGTGAGTGGTGCTGGTCACAGCACCAGACAGTTCAGTACAGGTAAGCTCACGATGGCCAGGATTCCAGAGTGCACAAAATGCTTATTTTCTCAAGGACCCTCAAAAGCAGGCAGTGGAGCAGTAATTAGTCTCATCTCCATTTTCCAGATGACAAAATCAAGTTTCAGAAAAGCAAGATGCTTTGTTTATGGTCATAAACAAGCAGATGGAATTCAAGCAGAAAGAAAGGAGATGAAGTGACATACTGTGCATAACGTACCTGCGCAGTGGCTGGTGTGCGCTTGTCCTTTCAAAACTGTTCATTTCTCCCCTGCGTCTTATTCCCTGTCCTATGTTCCTCCTCTTCAGCTTAACCAAGCTGCACTTAAGACAAAAGGCACTCATGAGTGTCATCCCAGCACTCTGCGGAGGCCAAGGCGGGCGGATCACTTGAGCTCAGGAGTTTGAGACCAGCCTGGGCAATGCGATGAAACATCATCTCTACTAAAAGTACAAAAATTAGCTGGTGGGTGGATCACCTGAAGCCTGGGCAACATGGTGAAACACCATCTCTACTAAAAATACAAAAAGTAGCCAAGTGTGGTGGCGCATGACTGTAATCCCAGCTACTCGGGAGGCTGAGGTGGGAGGACGGCTTGAACCTGGGAGGCAGAGGTTGCAGTGAGCCATGACCATGCCACTGCACTCCAGCCTGACCCTGTCTCAAAAAAAAAAAAAAAAAAAAAAAAAAAATAAATAGCACTGGATGTCAGAGTGATTCATTCCCGCATGCAAATCTGAACACGTGGTTCCCCTGTGCAAGACCTCTCAGAGTTTCTCATCCACCACAGGTTGCAGTCGACTCCTAAGAGGTGGTGTTTAGACTCCTTGCTCTAGCTGCCTCTTCAACCTGAGATCAGCCACTACCCAGCAACACAAGGATGCCAGAACTGCTGCTCCCAGCAGCCCATGCGTGCTCCCAGCGCTCCCCACCGCCAAAGCCTGGCTAATGCAGTCCACGCTGAGTAGAATGCCTCTCATGCCCCTCATCTGAAAGTCTCAGCACGGCTGCTTGCTCCAGGAAGCTTGCTCTAAACTCTAGTGCCATGGCTCAACCACTCCACGGCTGCTATGGCCCTGTCCTTAGTTCTGTTGTCGTCTCCACGTAATATTATAGCTTCTCATGCACTTCTCTGTCTCCTTCACTAAATGGTGAGCTTCTTGGGGTTAGAGACTGTCTTTTTTTTCTATCATTGTACCCCAAGGACGTAGCACAGAATGTCACATATAGCAGGTATTTAATAAACATTAGAGGATGGATGGAGGAAAGGAAGGGTGGGTGGATGAATGGGTAGGAATTTCAAAGTCAGCCAGGAGTATTCAGAAGTAAAATCAAACCCATGTGAGGGTTGGGCCATCTCACTAGGGACTGGAGGACTGAGGGCAGTCATCTCAGAGGAGATGTGTAAATGTCCCTTCTGTCTGCTGAAGGGAGTCTGGGCCCTGACCCCAGAGTTCAAGAGAAAGGAGGCAGCCTTGGCTAGGCCGCCATGCAGCCCCTTGCTCCCCTGGATCACAACCGGAGCCTCACAGGCAGCTGGGCTGTGCATGTTGGGTATCTGGCCTTTCCTGATGCAGTCTGCTGCATCCACAGATGACTGCCCCTGCCCAGTGAGACAGTGAGACCCTGAGCCCTCACCTTTCTGTGCAGGAAGAAGATGGAACAGTTGAGGGGCAGGCTGTGCCTGCCGCTGCACACTCTCCGGGGTGCTGGGCCTGTGTGGGCAAGGGTAGGGGGAAAGGGGCTAGCCCTGGGCTTGCTCCTATCAGAGGGTGCTCACCATGCTAGAATGGGTGTGCTACTACTTGCTCAGGAGACCTCTAAGGGTAAGGACAGTCAGAATGGGCTCCAAATGGTTTAGGCTTCAATGTTGATCTCCCAGACCTAGACCTGCACTCGGGCCCTGTTTGAGAGAGTGAAGGATTGGAGATGCACATAGGCCTGAGCCCCGGGGTGCTGACCAAAGGCACAGCTACCTCCGTACTTCCAGAGGGAGGTTCAATTTTCTAGATCTAGGCTGCTTTGACCACCTTGAAATCCTACTCTTTCTGGTCAACTCCTAGTTTAAGAGTCTCCTTAGGAGCTGGGCACAGTGGCATGTACCTGTAATGCCAGCTACTTTCAGATGAAGGTTTGAGGCCAGAAGTTTGAGGCTATAGTGCACTATGATTGCACCTGTGAATAGCCACTGCATTCCAGCCTGGGCAACATAGCAAGACCCTACCTCAAAAGGAAAAAAAAAAAAGTCTGCTCAAACACAAGGCTTTCTGGAAGCCTTCCCTCATTCCTGATCTCTCCTGCCCACTCCCAGCCTGTCGGGGCCTCTTCTCTACTCTCTCATAGCATCATGTCCTCCCCACCCCAGGATTTGAACTCTTTATGTTATAATCCTTTGGTTGACCGGTTTTCTGCCCCCATAAGCCTCTCCAGGACAGAGGCTGGGTCTTACTCTACTGGATACAGTGCGGTGCCTGGTATACAGTAGGTATTACAGTTGCCATCCTCTTGCCTTGGGACAGCAGAACAAAAGCCTCCAGACTCCAACATCAGCCCACCCAGGGATGGCAACGCTGTCTGGCTATTGCTGTGTTATAAAGGCAGCATACTTATGCTAAGGCAAAGACGTCCAACACAAAGGACGATGTCCACTTATAAGAAATTGGAGAAATGTCAAAACTGTAGTGGTTCCCCCAGGCCTGTGGTCAGGGATGAGGATTGAGTACAAAGGGACCTACGGAAGCATCCTACTGGGGAGGGAACTGTTCTGTATCTCGATTGTGGTGGGGATTAAACTACTGTGCACAATGACCAAGACATATCACTGTATACTTAACTTTTTTTTTTTTTTTTTTTTTTTGAGATAGAGTCTCACTCTGTTGCCCAGGCTGGAGCGCAGTGGCACGATCTCGGCTCACTGCAGCCTCGACCTCCCGGTTCAAGCAATTCTCCTACCTCAGTCACCCAAGTAGCTGGGAATACAGGCACCTATCACCACACCTGACTAATCTTCGTAGTTTTAGTAGAGACGGGGTTTCACCATGTTGGCCAGGCTGGCCTCAAACTCCTGACCTCAAGTGATCTGCCCGCCTCGACCTCCCAAAGTGTTGGGATTACAGGTGTGAACCACCACGCCCAGCCTAAAATTTTTTTTATGGCCGTACACTGTGAGTGTTGCTTGCCATTAGAGTAAGGAATAATAGGGGACATAGATATTAACAGGGACATGGCACTAGCAGGTTATACATCTGAAAATTAAGAAGGCCAGTAGGGCTCACACTTACAGCTACCTGTGCACACACTGGGTTATGTGGATAGTTCTCCTGCTTTTAAAATCTGAAGTTCAAAGCAGGGCACAATGGAACACTCCCATAGTCTCAGCTACGCAGGAGGTTGAGGCAGGAAGATCACTTGAGCCCAGGAGTTTAAGTCCAGCCTAGGCAACATAGTGAGACCCCATCTCAAATAAAATGAAACTTAAAATCTAAAGTTCATTTAGATTTTAATTGTTTAGGATAAGAAAGCTGGTCTGTAAGAAAATACCCCGTAACTCTTTTCTTACTATTGCACATTCCCTCTCTCTCTCTCTCTGTAGGTATTAATTGACTGGATTAATGATGTGTTGGTTGGAGAAAGAATCATTGTGAAAGACCTAGCTGAAGATTTATATGATGGACAAGTCCTGCAGAAGCTTTTCGGTAGGAGAGTTGAGTGCTGCAATGGATGTGTGTTTAATTGCAGGTGGTTGGATCACCTACTTGTAGCTAGAAGGAGTTATTCTCAGTTTACAGTGGCTTACCTGGAAATGGATTACAAATGTGTGGAGCATGGAATAACAGCTCAGTGAAGGCTTTAGATGTCCACTTGGAATGTTTCATATGAATGAATTGTAGAGGGAGTCTCCATGACCAGGTGGGCCTGCTCCTTCTAGCAGCCAAGAATCATCAGCTAGATGAAAAGATTCCACTGTATATTAATAACTAGAAAGCACGCCTCCGCCTCTCCAGAAAAGCATGCCTGTGTGGCCTCTGTCGGTATATTTACATGCATGGGCATGAGTATGCATTTTTAGACCTCTGTCACCTTCAGATGCATGTGTGTGTGTTCCTCTGTCATCTGTGGACTTGTGTGTGTGTGTATTCCTCCCTGGGTCACTTTGCAGCTGTTCATGTGAAAATGTAAGGACAATGGGGAGAGAAAGGAGAATTCAGGGGTAATCTTAGTGTTGAAAGGACAAATTGCAGCTTGAATGGAGTTAAGGTGTCCCCCACTGCTCCTAATCTAACTGTGGCCCAAACCGTCCCCTCAGATTCTCGACTTCAATCCTTAGCTGCCCTCTGGGCACCTCTACCTGAATCTGCTTTAGACTGAATTCATCCACTTTTCTAAAGCTGTTTCATCCCCTCTGAGTTCATAGAATCCTCTCCCTTCCTCCTCTGCCCCCATGTATACAGGGATCAGCAAAACCCATTTCTACCTCTCCTGAATACATCCTCTGCCATTTTGACTTCTCTGAACTATTGAAAAAACTTCCAAACTCACTTCTTTGCTTCCCATCTCACCTCCTCCAACCTATTCCCTACACAGCTAGCAGAGGAAACTTTTAAAATCACAAGTCCAGTCTTGCCTGTACTTATTTATAACTCTTAGTGCCTCTCTCCTGCTGGACAAAGTCCAAACCCCTTGGCACAACATTCAAAGCATTCCATCATCTGATGACCCCCAGCTGTCTCCTTGGTCTCACCCACACATGTGGCTCATCCGTGTGGTAATACATGTAAAGTGCTTAGGATAGTGCCTGACACATAGTAGATGCTCGATAAATGTCTGTCATCATTGGTTTTACTATTTTTTTTGTATACCATTGCTGCATTTTTATATATGCCACACATATTAACATGCCTGTACCTTTGATCATGCTAGTCCTTCTGCCTCTAAGGCCTGCCTTCCTCCTTTACCCACCAGGGCAAACCATTATTGCTCATCCTTCCGATCTCTAGAATTAATCAAATTAATCAAATGTGCCTCCCTATTATAGCCTTTACAGTACTGTCAGTTTTTTTTTCTTGAGACAGATTCTCACTGTCACCCAGGCTGGAGTGCAGTGGCATGATCTTGGCTTACTGCAGCCTCGACCTCCAGGGTTCAAGTGACCCTCCTGCCTTAGCCTTCTGAGTAGCTGGGACTACAGGGCATGTACCATCATGCCCAGCTAATTTTTGTATTTTTTCTGGAGACGGGGTTTTGCCATGTTGCCCAGGCTGGTCTCAAACTCCTGGGCTCAAGCAACCCGCCTCAGCCTCCCAAAGTACTGTGATTACAGCAGTGAGCCACTGCGCCTGGCCCTATAGTCACATTTAGAAAACATAGTCATATACTTTTTTTTGTGTTCCCCCCCACACACACACAAATGTTTCTCTCTCTGAGGGACTATATATACACTTGCACATAAGTGCATATATGTATAGGTGTGTAGATATAAATGTGTACACACATATCTGTATACATACATGTAAGTATATATACATGCCTTATTATTAGACTTTCCATGTCATCTGTAGCTGTTTAGGTAAATGTGTATAGGCTTCCCAAGGGCACAAGCCATGTCCTATATATTTATCCAGGCTTCTCCAGCACCATCAGGTTGTCTAGCATATGTTGCCTAGCACTTAATCAGTGTATATTGAGGCTGGGCGCAGTGGCTCATGCCTGTAATCCCAGCATTTTGGGAGGCCGAGGCAGGCAGATCACCTGAGGTCAAGAGTTTAAGAGCAGCCTGGTCAACATGGTGAAACCCTGTCTCTACTAAAAATACAAAAATTAGCCGGGCGTGGTGGCGGGTGCCTGTAATCCCA
The DNA here is from genome assembly GCF_029281585.2 of Gorilla gorilla gorilla. Taxonomy (NCBI): domain Eukaryota; kingdom Metazoa; phylum Chordata; class Mammalia; order Primates; family Hominidae; genus Gorilla; species Gorilla gorilla. The sequence goes on from NC_073233.2 coordinate 18,913,011, forward strand.
GCTACTCGGGACGCTGAGGCAGGAGAATCGCTTGAACCTGGGAGGCAGAGGTTGCAGAGAGCCGAGATCACGCCATTGCACTCTAGCATGGGGGACAGAGCAAGACTCCCTCTCAAAAAAAAAAAAAAAGTGTATTGAATGAATGAATGGCTAATGTAATTTCTAGGAAGTTAAACTGATTTGGTTCTCAGACATCAGTATTAATGAGTGTTAATATTTAAAGGCTTGTAAACTCCAACTGAATACAGAGAGGAAATGAAAAAGCTTCGGCACATGAAGACATGGCTAAGCCGGGAGCCTCACCACGCATCTGTCCCAGTGACTACAGCTTTTAACTCCTCCAGCAGACATCTAGTCAGGATCTGAAACTGCCAAAATGTTCTCTGCTAGGCTGTCAAAGCAAGGTAGAACATGGCCACAGAGTAATGGAATATGGTTGTGGAGGAATCTTGCCTCCAGGAATGGTTACAAAACCATCCAGCATCACATCTATGCAACCCCAAGTTAGGCATTGCGTACAAGCAGATTAGATCATTTCACATTTCACCCTTCATGCTGAAAAGTTGATTCACTATGGAGGTGATGCTTCTTTTGTGAACTTAAGTTTAGACCCTAATCTCAAAGGTCTGAGGCAGGGCATACACATGCAAAGCCCATAGGTAGGATACTCAGGTGGAGGGAACCAGTTTGCGGTAAAAAAAAAAAAAAATATGCATCAGGAGCTCCTGGGAGGGGTCAGTCTGGAAGCAGAGATTTTGGGGAATGTTTTGGTTTGTTTTCTTTTTTTAACGACCCTGTGAGTATAAAGGAGGCAGAGTTTTGAGTGAGCACTCTGACCTTACGTTCCCCTCTGGCTATTTTTCGTGTCACTGGTCATGTTAACCTCAATCACATTGTCAGGGTGGTATCTGCCAGATTTCTTCATTATAAAGTGACTGTTTTTCTCTTTTTAATTAATTTAAGTGGGGAGAGATACTTTGAGACCATGTAAATATCCTCTTTCTCCTTAAACTTCTCCCTCTAGTTTTTGCATCCATTTAGAATGCATCTGCCGCAATTCTTATGGTAGTGTTCTAGCAGAGATGGTCTCTTCTCTGTATTCCTTCTGCATTTATTAACTGGAATTCTAAAAGGAAGAGTTGTCATTTCTATTTATTTATATCACTATGGACATATTTATTTTATACTTTGGGTTTAATCCAGTACTACTTTATCGTTCACTTTTTTGCTCATTGGCCTCCAGCTTCGGCCATTGGGAGCTCGTTCAGGTTGCCTCCTGGACTCTTTCAACAAGCTGCCCATATTTTTTTTTTTCTGAGCATTTCCTTTGTTTCTCACATCATAAGATACTCCAAGACCATCTTATATTTTTCTTACTCCAGTCCTGAAATCAATCACTTCTCCAACGAGCCCTGATTTATTTTATTGGAGAATGGAATTTAGATATCAAGATTTGGGTATATTAGTGGATGTTTTTAACTTGTTGTCTGCAGCATAAATAACCAAACATCTGTACCTAGGTACAGTGCCCTTACGTGGTGGTGTTAACCAGGCATGATTGTTCCCAGAAATCCAGCTTCTAATCGTAGTGGGGCTTGAGCTTCCTTAATACTGAGTTGTTTGGGCAGCGAGCTGGAGGGGTTTGACTTTGAGATTAGTAAAGTAACTATGAAACACTAGCACTTAGAAGATGATGGAAATGGCATAGGGGCCTCTCGTAGCCCAGGAGCATACACATCTGACATCAAGAAAAGGATACAGGGCCAGGCGTGGTGGCTCACACCTGTAATCCCAGCACTTTGGGAGACTGAGGCAGGTGGATCATCTGAGGTCAGGAGTTCGAGACCAGCCTGACCAACATGGTGAAACCCCATCTCTTCTAAATACAAAAAATTAGCCGGGCATGGTGGTGCATGCTACTTGCAAGGCTAAGACAGGAGAATCACTTGAACCCAGGAGGCAGAGGTTGCAGCAAGCCGAGATCGTGCCATTGCACTCCAGCCTGGGCAGCAAGAACGAAACTCTGTCTCAAAAAAGAAAAAAAAAGGACATGGAATCCAGGAAGCCATGTTGATTACATTGTGGAGCAAAGACCCAGAACCTAGAGGCAGAAGTGTGTGAGAAGGTGTGGCAGTGTATTAGTCTGTTCTTACACTGCTCATAAAGATATACCCAAGGCTGGGTAATTTAAAAAGGAAAGCTGGCTGGGCGTGGTGGCTCACGCCTGTAATCCCAACACTTTGGGAGGCCGAGGCAGGTGGATCACGAGGTCAGGAGTTCGAGACCAGCCTGACCAACATGGTGAAACCCCCATCTCTACTAAAAATACAAAAATTAGCCAGGCGTGGTGGCGGGCACCTGCAATCCCAGCTACTTGGGAGGCTGAGGCAGGAGAATCGCTTGAACCCAGGAGGCAGAGGTTGCAGTGAGCCAAGATCATACCATTGCACTCCAGCCTGGGGGTGACAGAGCAAGTCTCCATCTCAAAAAAAAAAAGGAAAGAGGTTTAATTGACTCACGGTGAGGCCTCGCAATCATGGCTGAAGGTGAATGAAGAACAAAGTCATGTCTTACATGGCGGCAGGCAAAAAAGCTTGTGCAGGGGAACTCCCATTTATAAAACCATCAGATATTGTGAGACTTATTCACTACCCCATGATTCAGTTATGTCCACCTGGCCCCACCCTTGACACATGGGGATTATTACAATTCAAGGTGAGATTTGGGTAGGGACACAGCCAAACCATATTAAGCAGGGACTTCTTGGCAGAGAGTTGTGTATGTTTCGTTGCTGTGGTGAAAGCCTGAACAGGTGAGCGTCCTTGAGATGCCATGTGACTTTGGCTGGCAAGGACTGGCTGGGTGTTCTCCAATTGTGAGCTCAATGGGGAGCAATAGCATGCCTGGCTCACCTCTGTGTGGCCACATGCCCCTTGCTCACAGCAGTGTCTGCCTTCCTTGCAGGAAAATCACCCTTCTCAGACGCCCCAGGCATTTCTGGTAGATTCTATCAGAACAGCCTCTCCCTAGTCCTTCTTTCTTAGCTGCCCAACCCAGCTGCCCCATTGCTGCCTGTATTCCCTGGGTCTTCCCACTTGCCCTGGCAGCAGAACTTAGTTTAGGTTTTCCCAAAAGCAGATGCCAAGACAAGGACGTGGGTGGAGGAAGCTTATATAGAAGGTGACCTTAAAACGTACAAATAACTGAGTAGGGCATGTAAGAGGGGAAGAGAGAAATGCCAAACACGAGTATGTTAATCAGAACAGCAGCTCTGTTTCAACCAGGGCTCATAGCTGGGCCCTCTGAGAAACCACGTAACAACACATCTCAGAATCACCCTTCCCAGTGCAAGGTAGCAAGGGCGTTTATCCTATGGCTCCTTTCCCCCTGTGGTTGAGGGTGACCTGTGCAGGAAATAAAAACTTCCAGGCTGTGCTCCTGTGGTGACAGAGGAGAGAGCCTTGGGGCCAGAGATGGCCATCAGTGTGCTAAGAGCTGTCTGTAGCTGCAGATGAATGCAGGTGGGCCAAGGAGCTCGGGGAAGGGGCATCACTGTCATCCAGAGAGACCACAGGGACAGCAACCCCGCTGTGGGGACACTGGCCACTTCTCTGCGCTGTTGGTGTTGCTGCCAATAAAATATTAGCTGCCAGCAACGCTGGCCTGCCTCTTCATGACGTACACTTCGTCCTCTCACGGGAGCAGCCCCAGCCCTTTCCAAACCTCAGAGCAGAGGTTTCCGAACCCCAGAATGAGGAGGAAGTTCCTTCCTACCCCAGCCAAAAAGTCACCTCATTTCTTGTCCAGGATTACCTCCTTCCAGGGTGATTGATGGAAGAAAGAGCCTTAGGTCTCCCAGAATATACTCTTACTCCATGACATCAATAAGAAGTCACAGAATCATCCAAAGTTGGGACACATTTCCCAATACCTCAGTTATACAGGTATGTCCATGGTCACCTGGTTATATTTACAATCACAACACCTAGGCAGTAGGCATGACTGAGTGAGAGATGGGATAAGCGATTCCAGGAAGATGCCTATACAACATAATTCATCACTTCATTTGAACATGGCCCACTGCCTGCTTCTTATTGAGGTTTCCTGGCTTGGGATGTCTATGTGAATTTCCTTGTGATATGTTTCATTTGACTGATCCTTATGTTTGAACATGTACATGTGCTGGGAACAGAAAAGGCCTGTTTTCAGAGATGAGAGTCATAAGCTTCCAGGGCTCTTCTTTCTGGTTTTCACAGTAACATGTGACTGAAACAGGATATCATTCTTCAGGCTTGAGACCAAAAGGTTCCCTGTGGCAGTAAAGTTCTGCAGGAGGGTGGTTTTGTTTTGTTTTGTGTGTGTGTGTGTGTGTGTGTGTGTGTGTGTGGTTTTCCTTTTCCCTGATAGACCCTAAAGAGTGCATTTTACACTGATCTTAATCAGTCAGATAATAATATCCACTAGGCAAAAACCATTTGGTGTGCTATATGCTAACTGCTGAGTTCAGGAATATAAAAGTAAATGTGTCATATTGCTGTCTTGTGGAAACTCACAGCCTGGTAGTATACAGGTCTGTAAGAGATCAAGTAGGAGTTTGGGAAAGGTTTCAGGAAAGAGGGGGTATTTTGGTGTTTGATTTTTGTTGACTTTTTTTTTTTTTTTTTTTTTTTTGAGATAGGGCTTCACTCTATTGCCTAGGCTGGAGTGCAGTGGCACAATCATAGCTCACTGCAGCCTTGACCTCCCCGGGCTCAGGAGATCTTCCCATCTCAGCCTCCCAGGTAGCTGGGATCACAGGTGTGTGCCACCACACCCAACTAATTTTTGTATGTTTTGTAGAGATGGAATTTCACCATGTTGCCCAAGCTGGTCTTAAACTACTGGGCTCAAATGATTCACCCACCTTGGCCTCCCAAAGTGGTGGGATTAAAGGCGTGAGCCACCTCACCCAGCCAGAGGGGGCATTTTGAATGGGGCCTTACAGAAAAAGATTCTCAACCATATGAGGAAGGAGAAAGGGCACTTTAGCCAGGACAACAAAAGAGTTTCCAGGAAGCCTCTGTTAATTTTGGTGCTAATGGAGGGAAAATGCTGTAGAGTCCAGGAGGCAGTGGGTAGATGACCATCAGGGTTGGGTGACTGGGATATGAGGCTAACAAAGAAAATGAGACCCAGCTCCCAGGTCGTGGTTTTTAGCACCATTTCCAACAGGAGAAACCAGGACTTCTTGGAGAAATGGCTAATTTTAGACCTGGGGCAGGGAATGTAGATGAGCCTAGAGCATCTTGTAGTGCCAAAAAGAAGTGCTAAGAAAAAATATATATACAGGGCCACACATTAAAAATGTCCGAAACCAACCTGAGGGAGCTCCCAGTGGCCAAAGCTGGAATTATCTGGGGGAAAAATTAATAATAGCAGTACTGGATTATAACCCAAAGTCTAAATATCCTTAAATTGATACTGATATAAATAACTGAACAAATAAGCAAATGGGAACAAAAAGACAACTCTGCCTTATAGAATTTCAAATACTTTGTGTAGATATAACCCCTTCAAAAAAGGTGGCAATTAATTCCACAATCCTTGAGTGGCTGAATTTAGTGACAGGCTTCCCATGATTAGGGTGTGGAAGTGGGGACAGGGTAGGGGGAGGGTGTAATGAAAGGGTACTTCACTTCTGTGGTCTTCCTCCCCAGCCTACCCATGAGAAAAATATAGGAAAAATCAAGCAGTCCTGACCATCACTTCTCAAAACTGTCAAGGTCATGGTAAAAACAATGAAAGTGTGAAAAACCATCACAGAACAGAGGAGGCTAAGGAGACATGAAGAAAAGAAGTGGTATCCTAGACCGTTTCCTGAAACAGAAAAAGGGCATTAGAAAAAACCTAGTGAATCCAGATAAGATATAGAGTTAACAGTCATGTACTAATGTCATACATAAATAGCTGTGACATATGTACCATAGTAATGTGAGCTGTTAACAATAGGAGGGGAAACTGAGTTCGGAGTGCATAGGAACTGTCTGTACTGTTTGTAACTTTTCTATAAATCTAAAAACCCTTCTAAAATGAAAAGTCTATTTAAAATAAAGGGCTGGGCACCGTGGCTCACACCTGTAATCTCAGCACTTTGGGAGGCCGAGGTGGGTGGATCACCTGAGGTCGGGAGTTCGAGACCAGCCTGACTAACATGGAGAAACTTTGTTTCTACTAAAAATACAAAATTAACCAGGCATGGTGGCACATACCTGTAATCCCAGCTACTTGGGAGGCTGAGGCAGGAGAATCGCTTGAACCCGGGAGGCGGAGGTTGCAGTGAGCCAAGATCACATCACTGTACTCCAGCATGCGCAACAAGAGCGAAACTCTGTCTCAAAAATAAAAATAGAAATAAAATAAAATAAAATAAAGCTGGGTGCGGTGGCTCATGCCTGTAATCCCAGCACTTTAGGAGGCCGAGGCAGGCAGATCACTTGAGGCCAGGAATTCAAGACCAGCCTGACCAACATGATAAAACCTCATTTCTACTAAAAATACAAAAATTAGTGGGGCATGGTGGTGGGCACCTGTAATCCCAGCTTCTCAGGAGACTGAGGCAGGAGGATCACTTGAGCCCAGGAGGCAGAGGTTGCAGTGAGCTGAGATCGTACCACTGCTCTCCGGCCTGGAAGACAAAGTGAGACTCTGTCTCAAAATAATAAATAAAATAAAGGAAGAAGATGAAGCTCACATTAGAGGACCATGAACTAAGAGTTTTAGACTGTATTGTTTTGGTAGTGGCAACTAGTGATGCCTTATGAGCAAAACAACACAGTCAGAAATGGGGCTTTAGGAAATATCATAGGAGCAGTATGGGAGATGCTCAGAGAGAGTGGAAGGAACTCCAGCAGAGCCATCTCCTCATGAGAAAAGGATAGTGTCAAACTAGAGGAGTGTCAGTTTGGATGGGGAAAAGCTTGAAGAGGACCTAGAGATGTAGGGAGAGTAGCCAGAGTAAACCAGGCTGATTCTATGTGGTGGATGTTGAACAGGTATGACTCCATGAACCCCACGAGGAGATGCATCTTGAAGAGTTTGATCTTGTTTACTTTGAGAGTCACTTTTCTATGCCCCAAAATGCTGGGCTGAAGTGGCAGCTATGCTAAAATTGAAGCAGGAATGAAGAAACAGGAGATCTCAGTTCCAATCTTGGTTTCACCACTAAAACATACCTCTGTTACTCCGATCACTCTCCTGTAAAGTCAGGAAGGTGGCTTTAAAAACCTGTATGGCTGAGCTATCCAATTCAGCAACCAATAGCCATATGCAGCTGTTAAAAGCAATTAAAATGGAACATTCATTTTCTCAGTTACACCAGCTAGATATCAAGTGCTCAATAGCCAAATGTAGCTAGTAGCTACCATGTTGGACAATTAAAAAAATGAGCATTGCCATCATACCAGATAGTTCTGTTGAATAGCACTGCTTGAAGATCCTCCTCCTATAATAGTCTGATTTTAGGATTGTTGATATATGCTGCTATTCTTAAAATGAAAGAGTTATTTTCTCATCTCAGAAACTCAAAAGTTAGATGAAAGTTTTTTATTATTCTTCCTTATAAATAATAGAGAAGCTCTCTAAAATGTCTTACTACATAGAAAAAGGCATGGTAGAGAACGACTGTGTGTGTGTGTGTCAAGGGACGCATACAATGTTTGTATGCATAGAATATTTCTGGTAATAGTCATAATAAACTGTCTCTATGAATGGGACTAGGGAACTTGGGACTGCCATGGAGAGGAGACAGTTTTCACAGCTTGAATTTTCTCTGTTTGTATATTATCAGTCTTATTGAAATTGGTTGAGTGCATATGTAAATTTCAGGAGCAAAACTGAATTAACCCATCAGTAGATATCAAATAACATTTGATATATATTTGAACAGTCATTTCAAGTAAAATAGAAAGAGGAAACTATTGAAATACGATAAAGACCGCTAAATAAAACCTAACTGAACATATTAAATAGTGAAATATCAAAGATGTGGTATTAGGGACAAATGAGAAATAATGGCTGTTACAACTATTATAAGTGTTTCAGAGGTCCTAATTAATATAATAAGAAAATAGATTTTCACTTTTAGCATTATGGCTGATGACTAGATGTTCAGATAAATCTTATTGGTACCGCATACTTTAAAAATCTGGATAAGCCTTTAAGAACATATTTTTGTATGGGATGGCTAAACTGGTGTGAAAAGGAAGGAAATTCTTCTGATTCCAAGAACAAGAAGGAAGTATAAATCTAGTGGGATAAGTGCTAATTCCGAATAACCTATCATTCCTAATGGCCTATAGCCTGAAGTTTAAAGGGTCACACATACAGGGTCAGGAGACAAATCTTGGGTAGAGACTGAGCAAGAAAGAGGGTTGGATTCGAGCCCCCTGAATAGAGCCATGGTCTTGAAAGGGCAACTCTTTCAATGAGTACAAAATTTGTCCCACAGAAAGAGGCAATAAGGATAAATTATCTTAGCCTTGGATGTGAACAGAACAATTAAAAAGAAGTCTGCTTCAGATAAGTCCTCATCAAAAGTCTATACTCACACAGATTTAAGGCTAGGATTCACAGTACTTATGTGACTTTAAAAAATCTAAATTGAAATTTTAGTTACAAGTTGTCCCAGGTCACTAGTGCCCCAAGACAGAAGCAAACATATGTCCGTCTTTTAAAGAGGAAGGAACTCTAAACTCAGACCACAAAGAACTCCCAGAGTTAAAATTCCAAGGAATATGACTTCAAAATTAGAAATCACCAAAGACATGAGCGTAAGCCACCATGAGCACTGTCAACAGAAACAATAATCTGTAGATTCATCCCACAAATACTATAAATATTAGAAACTGTTGAGCTATAGACTGGGTATGGTGGCTCATACCTGTAACCCCAGCACTTTGGGAAGCCAAGGTGGGAGGATTGCTTGAGCCCAGGAGTTTGAGACTAGCATGGGCAATATGGTGAGACCCCACCTCTATTAAAAAAAAAAAAAGAAAAAGAAAAAAAGTGTTCAGTTATAGAATATAAAATGAGTATGTTTAATATGTCAAAATAAATGTTTTTAAAGACTTAAAAATGATAAAAGAACAAGAAACTATTAAGACTGGAAGGTACATATGAAAAACAACCAAATGGAACTTCTAGAAATGAAAAAGTGTGAATAATAATGAAACTAGAAACCTCAATGGATTAGACACAGCTAAAGAAGGAATTAATGAACCAGAAGACAGCACTAGAGAAATTACCCAGAATCCAGTATAGAGAGACAACAGAATAGAAAACGAGAAAAAGAATTTGAAAACACAGAGGTTAGTCTAAGTAGATGCAACATACACAGCTAATTGGAATTCTAGAAGAAAAGAAAATGGAGTATAGTAAATATTTAAAGAAAACATAATGAATGAGAATTTTCTAGAATTGATGAAAGACATGAATCCTCAGATTCAGGGAGCTCAGTGAATCCCAAATAGGATAAGTAGTGACAAATCTACACCTACACACTTTACAGTGAAACCTAAGAACACTGAAGACAAATGATTAAAAGCATAGAGGAAAAAATCAATTATTTATAAAGGAACAACAGACTGAAAGCTGTCTTTCACAAGGAACAAGAAAAGCCAAAAGATATTAATATTGAAGATATCAAAACACTTTGATGTCTTTAAAGTGCTGACAAAAATGATCAACTTATAAGTTCATACACAGCCAAAAAAACTGTTAGGAGAGGCGGCTTTAAAAAGTTAGGAGAGGCAGCCAGGTGCAGTGGCTCACGCCTATAATCCCAGCATTTTGGGAGGCCAAGGCAGATGGATCACAAGGTCAGGAGATCGAGACCATCCTGGCTAACATGGTGAAACCCCCATCTCTATGAAAAATACAAAAAATTAGCCGGGTGTGGTGGTGGGCACCTGTAGTCCCAGCTGCTCGGGAGGCTGAGGCAGGAGAATGGCGTGAACCAGGGAGGCAGAGCTTGCTGTGAGCCAAGATCGCGCCACTGCACTCCAGCCTGGGTGACAGAGTGAGACTCAGTCTCAAAAAAAAAAAAAAAAAAAGTTAGGAGAGGCGGGGCTCAGTGACTCACGCCTGTAATCCCAGCACTTTGGGAGGCTGAGGCGAATGGATCACCTGAGCTCAGGAGTTCAAGACTAGCCTGATCAACATGGTGAAACCCCATTTCTACTAAAAATACAAAAATTAGCCAGGCAATAGTGGCGCACACCTGTAATCTCAGCTACTTGGGAGGCTGAGGCAGGAGAATCACTTGAACCCAGGAGGTGGAGGTTGCAGTGAGCAGAGATCGAGCCACTGCACTCCAGCCTGGGTGATAGAGTGAGACTATGTCTCAAAAAAAAAAAAAAAAAAAAGAGAGAGAGAGAAAATAAAGGCATTTTCAATAAACACAAACTGAGAGGGTTTATTACCAATAGACCCCCGCAAAGGAATTTCTCAAGAATGTAAAATAGGAAGGAAAATGAACCCCTCAAAAATATCTAAAATGCAATAGTGAATGAAGATTATCATGGTGGGTAGATCAAAGCCATAATTAAATGAATATAAAAAATCACAATAATGTCTAATTTGTTAATTAAAACAAGATAGAATCAGAATCCCATACAACCGTAGCACATAAATCAGGAATTATGTAATTGGAGTCAACGCGTGCTGAGGTCTTTGTATTGTTTAGTATATGGGTAAAGATACCAATTAGCTTAAGACTTTATTAAGTTCAATATGAATGATAAATTTTCTATCATAAATACTGAAATAATAGAAACAGAGTATATAACCTCCCTACTAATCATGGGGAGAAAATGGAATGAGAAAGAATGAAAACATTAATCCAAAAAAAAACAAGGCTGGAAGGGGGAGAAGAATCGGAAAACCCACTATATAGAAAGTTCAGGATAAGCTGGTAGAAGTGAATCCAAGTATACTGGTAAACTCAATATCAGACTAAATAACAAAACAAATTCTTGCCAAATACTATATACAAGAGATAGTTTTGTTTTGTTTTGAGACAGGGTCTTGCTCTGTTACCCAGGCTGGAGTATAGTGGCACAATCACAGCCGACTGTAGCCTCTACCTCCCGGGCTCAAAAGAAATCCTCCCATCTCAGCCCCCCCAAGTAGTTAGGACTACAGGTGTGTGCCACCATGCCCAGCTAAGTTTCTTCTTATTTTTTGTACAGACAGGGTCTCACTATGTTGCCCAGGCTGGTCTCCAACTCCTGGCCTCAAGCAGTCCTCCTGCCTCAGCTTCCCAAAGTGCTGGGATTACAGGCATAAAGCCACCACGCCCAGCTGAGATAGTTTTAATAAATGAGGGACACGCAAAGGTTGAAAGAAAAAGGGTGGAAATAATTATGTATACTGGACTAATTTTTTTAAAGCTGGGGTAACTATTTTACATCATACAAAATAGACTTTAAGGCAAAAGGCATTACTACAGAGAGTCACTACATATTAATAAGAAATTAAAGTCACTAGGAAAATATAGAAATTTTAAACTTATATGTACTTTTGTATATCAAATATTTAAAAATTTAAAATGATAATCATTACTTCAAGAATTTGACAAACCTATCACAGTGGTAGTTTTTAACATACTTCTCTTAATAACATATTAAGAAAAAAGTTCATAGAGAATATTTGAATAATACAGTTAGTCAGCTCTAACTAATCTGTATATAGCATATAATACCCTGCAAACTGTATTCTTTTCAACTGCTCATGGAACACTTACGAAATTTGACTATGCCTATGAAGCAAATCTCAACAAATTAGCATACAGACCAAATTCTCTGACTACAATGCAAGTTTCTCTCCTAATATACTTGGAGACAAAAGTATTTTTTAAACAACTCAGGAATTGTTCATACTGGAAAGAATATTTTACATATTTTAGTTCTTGAAGGTTGGTTACATTAATATAGTGTGGTATATATGACAGTTGTGTTTGTTAGAACATCTCAGTTCTCCCACCATTCAGGGTAATTGAGTTTATTCTGCCTTGTCTTTATACATCAGAACTTTTGAATACTGTTTCATTGTTTTCTATATATAATCTCTCCAAAAGCAAATTTGGGTAATACCTTCAAAAACAACTCAAAGATTCACAAAATAATCCACCTGAGAAAATTTTCTAAATCACATCCTATCAATTTCAAAATCATGCCTAATACTTATGAAGAGTTAAACTAGTTATGAACAATCTGTGTAACTATGGAAACATGAGAGAAACAGTTTCCTGGAAGAATAAAACTTCAGCAATAGAAAACTCTATGGAGCTAGCTGAAATTAGCCCACAAAAGAACATTATCTTTAAATCCTTAGTAATGTTGAGTAAATTACTATTAAGCTATAGAAATATGATTTGAGTGGGCCTCTTATATTTTAAGGGTTGAATACCTTAAAGATAAAGGAGGGGGTAGGAATAGCAGAAGAAGTTTGCAAATTAATTTTTTATTTAAAATGTTAGAAAATTAAAATATGTCACATAAGCCTGCAAAATAGAGATAATGATGTTTTATTTGCATACCCAGAGAATGCTGAAGACTCAAACCGCAATAGGACTAATAAAGGGATTTGGTAAGATGACAACATACAAGGAAAAAATCTGTAAGGCAATAGCTTCCATGTTTACCAGCAGTAATCAATTAGTAATATATACACACACACACAAGATGTTTATTGCAACTTTATTACAAATACAGAAAATGTGGGTTATAACCTGGCTGTATGTCAAGTTATAAGTCATATAATGCAATATGCAGTTTTGAAAAATAATGAGTTATATTCATATATTGACCTGAAAAGACTTATGATATATATATGAGTGGAAAAAAGCCAATAGCAAAAATATATATATACTATAATCTCATTTTCATTAAAAGAGAAAGAGAAGGCTGAGTGTGGTGGCTCATGCCTGTAATCCCAGCACTTTAGGAGGCTGAGGTGGGTGGATCTCTTGAGTCCAGGAGTTCGAGACTAGCCTGACCAACATAATGAAACCCCATCTCTACTAAAAATACAAAAATTAGCTGGGCGTGGTGGTGCATGCCTGTAATCCCAGCTACTTAGGAGGCTGAGACAGGAGAATCACTTGAACCCGGGAGGCAGAGGTTGCAGTAAGCTGAGATTGTGCCACTGCACTCCAGCTTGGGCAACATAATGAGACTCCATCTCAAAAAAAAAAAAAAAAAGAGAATATTAACACACACACAATAAGGATTACTTCGAGATATATTTTTATGCAAATCCATTTAATACCAATATCAATGCCTAAACTAAAATATCGAACAGCAAAAATTAAAAGCAAGAATATAAACCCAAAGCATAATGACTAAAATGGAAAGAAGTAAAGCAGAGTTACATTTTATAAAACATTTGCAACACAAAACAAAGCCACAAAAATGCTTCTCCTAAATAAGAAATACCAGACGCTAAAAAAAAAAAAAAGGAAAAAGTTTAATTTTAGGAAGAATGCACTACAATTTTAGTATCATAGACTAGTTAAATATATTAGTGGAAACAGAAAAACAATGGATGCTTCAGTAAGTAAGGTGTGAAATCCAATAATGGAAAACACATTTCTCTATACTCCTAACACTTCTGACACCAAATATGTGGGTTTTCCACACTAAGCAATTTTCCAGTTCTCTATGGACAGCAACAGGGTGTCCTACAATTTAATTTTGATACTACTGTCCCAAAGTTAGCACAGCCCTCGCAGGTTAAGGGCTCAGTGCCACAAGAGTGTCCCCACTTCAGTTGGCATTCGCCAAGTTCAGACCTCCGGTACTTCTGACTGACTAGCTATAATAGATCAGGAGTTTCCAAAACCCTTTCCTCAGATATGATTATTTGCTAGAATGGCACACAGAACTCAGGAAGGCACTTAGGTTTACTAGTCTATTATAAAGGATAAAACTCAAAATCAGCCAAAAGGAAGAGATGCAAGGGCATGGTTTGTGGGAGAGGCACAGAGCTTCCATGCTTTCTCATGTGCATGACCCTCCAGCACCTTCATATATTTACCAACCAGGAAGCTCTCTGAACATTTTCGGCCAGAGTTTTTATGAAGTGTCATTAAGTAGGCATAACTGATTAAATCACTAGCCATTGATAGTTGACCTCCAGCTTCCTTCCCCTTTCTCATGGGTTGGGGGTATGAGGCTGAATGTTCCAATCCTTTATTCATATGCTTGGTTCTCCTGGCAATCAGCTTCCCCATCCTCAGAGCTTTCTAAAAGTTGCCTCATTAACATAAACTCAGATGTAGGTGAAAGGGGCTTGTTATGAATAACAAAAGATGTTCCTTTTACCTTAATCATTTCAGAGCTTTTTCAGGAACTGGGGACAAAACCCAAATATTATAACCATAGATGCCACTATCATCTTTCAGAAAGTTACAAGGTTTTTAGAAGCTCTGTGCTAGGAAGGGAGATCAAGGAGGCAAGATGTATATTTCTTCTTATGTCACACCATTTAAAAAAAAATAAGAATGAACTAGACAACTGTGCAAGAAAAAGTTATTGACCTAGAAAACAGACTCAGAGACCTAAGCTGAAAATCTGTTCAATGCCAGATTTTAAATATGAAAATTTATAGACAATGATGTAACACAGCAGAGCTAGCAAATAAGTGGCTCCTCCTCACTCCTCTCCTCCCCGCCCAACCCTCTCTCACAACAGTCGTCAGTAATCTTTGACTGCAATCTTTGCCTCTGAGCCAAGATAAGACCAGAAGGTTCTTAACCTAGCATTTTGGGCAGCCTCTATCCAATGCTTGTAGTTGCGAAGTAAGATTAAAATAACTTGCTTCTATAGAGACAATTACATCATCTGAAAATAATGGGAAAAAGTGAAAGAAAATAACTTGTCATTTTTTCAGTAGGAGAGGATCCAAGATAAGAATTCAGCCTAAAAATGAATAAGGCACACACAAGGTCTCTTCAAGATGTAAGAAGAAGACATTTAGATATATTCTTGTTAAATCCCTGAACTTTAGAGATAAAAATGGCTTACACAACTAAAGAGAACATTTCAGGCCATCACAGGTAAGAATAGCTTGAGATTATCCTACTGAGGTGCTTAAAAAAATTCACAAATCCACAGAACCTGCATAAATTCTCCATTGGGCAACTTTATCTTCAAAGAATGACTCAAGGGGCATTTGGCTTAGATAAACCACAGTTACTTAAAAATAAATTATGTAAGCATTAGGGAAAATATTGATACATAGTAAAATTTAACTTGTATAGCAGCCCTTAAAAATTAGGAGAAAAGATATTTTAAATGTGTGCAGTTCTGTCCATCTTAAATGAATTAGAAGTGATTAGGTGAGTTCCAGTGGTAGGCAACCAATTTCCTGTTAAGGAGTCCAAAGTTGTTTTTTTCTTTGTAGTAGATTAAAATATGAATTTAGATTAATAAAATGATTAGACTGAGTTTTTCCTTTTTTTTAAGTATTAAGGTGTTATGTCATTGCATAAAAAAACTATTGATTTTAAAACACACCATTATATAAAAACCACTCAGAAAGAGAAAAATCACTTTAAGCTATTACTCAATGCTTTCTTGTTGCTGAGAATTTTTATTTTATACTTTTTGAAGGTGCTCATGTAGGCTTATTGAGACATGTAAGTAATCATACTGTGAAGAGCTACAAGCAAGTTCACGCCCGTGGAGACAATGATAACTCTTAGATCTTCCACCAAGCTGGCAGCCATTGTAGGATGCCAGTAAAACACAACCTGACTTTAAGGATGTTAAAATGTGAAAAATATGTGCCTTACAATTGATTAAATATGACACATTAAGTAAGTTACCTTCCAGGTGGGTTTAAAAGGAAAGAAGGTACTTAAAACAGATAAATATGATTGGACCTGACCAGACTGTACTACAGGAATGTACAAAATGCCTTGACTAACTCTACAGAGAAGGCTTTCCAGTCGGAGCACAGAGATGTCCTTGGAGAAGATAGAATTGAAAAGAAGGAGAAAACTCCAGAAGGATAGAGTTCAAATATGACAGGCTAGGTTAAATGCCCCTGGGATCTGGGGATTCAAGTCATGATCATGAGGCTCTCACAGTACTGATGCTGCTGGTGCCACCATAAGGTGATGAGGGGACAGCAGTGTCCCTCTGCTGGTAGGCATCCAGTATCTATTGTTGCAAGAGTGCATGCATGCATGAGTGCATGAGAGACCGAATAACTGAGTAAGTGCATGCAGTAGGGTTGTCTGGGGCCCAGCATAACAGCTGTTCTCTTTTCCCTTGTCACCCTCAGAGAAACTGGAGAGTGAGAAGCTAAATGTGGCTGAGGTCACCCAGTCAGAGATTGCTCAGAAGCAAAAACTGCAGACTGTCCTGGAGAAGATCAATGAAACCCTGAAACTTCCTCCCAGGAGCATCAAGTGGAATGTGGATTGTGAGTTGAACAAAGGAAAGGGGCACCATTAAACAATGCCTGTGGTCCCTGCCATGGGGCTTCCCCAAGAAGCCATCCATAAGCTTGGCAGGCTTCAGGGGAGGGGTGTCAAACTCATTTATCTTTGAACAAGTTGCCCCGCTTCCTCAGAACTTGGAAGAAGTTCCATCCATACCCTTGGGGAAACATAACAGAATGTCAAAATCTCACGTTCCTCTTCTGTAAAAGGCTTTGCATAGAAACCTCACGTGAAATGGGGAAGGGAAGGAAACTCATTCACTGAGCTACTTCTTCTAAGTCCCAGCACAGCCTTTTGAGAAAGCTGTTGTCTGCAGCTTGGAGAGGCTTGGGAAGCTGAGGTCCCCACATTCACACAGCTGAGAAGCAGGGAGCAAGGATTCAGTTCTGTCTATTCCAAAGCCCACGCCCTTCCAATCCCCCTTCATTTTCTAGAAAGAGCAAAGATATGGCTGAAATCATAGGCACTGAAACAAGATGTTAAAATTCAGCTTTTTACAGCTAGCATAGCTCAGAGACCTCAGAAAGCATAAATTATTAGTTTATAATAATTATTAGTTTATAAATTATTAGTTCATTTGCTGCTCCAAAGGCCCAGTGTCTAATACGGACTTAATGAGTCCCTATCAGAATTAATCAGGGGATTAGGTGAATCTAGCAGTAGCAACTGGATTCCAAAGTTTATTGTAATAGATAAAAATATGAATTTAGATTAATAAAATATTAGATTAGACTGTGTTTTGCCTTTAAGTATTAAGGGGTTAAGTACTATGCTTTATTGCGTCTCACTTACACAACTTAAAATCAACAGCCCCCTACAAAAAAAAAATACTTTTCAAACTTGGGAAAGAAAATGGAGTCTTCACCTCTAAAGTTAGAGACCCAGTAACTGCCAGTCACAATCCCTCCAGCAGGTCTCTAACATCTGACACTGGGGCTGAGACACCAAGTACCTCCTCAGCATAATTACACGTTTTTGTGCACAGTGTGATCAGCTGCTTTGCACAGCAGTGACGCTGGGAACAGGGCACAGGGCATTCTTTGCCCGCAGAGGGAGACACCTGAGGGCAGGAGGAGGGGAGGCCGTGCCCTGGGCCCTAGATGCTATCAAGGAGAGGGGCTTTGTTTCACTGTGTTCCAGGAATGCTAGTATTGTCAATGGGGGAGAACAAGGCAGGGCAGGGAGGTTGATGACTAGTTTGGGAAATGTATCTGCATTTTAAAAATCCACAATAGTCATAAACATTAGAGAAGTCCTCTAATGAAGACTGCTGTTTAGTTTGGTTTGATCCTATCTCCCGCTCCTTTGAATATGGACCACCTCCCTGTACCCCTCCAAAAAAAACAAGTCAAACATATTTAACTTATCATGGCACCCAATTTGGGAAAGTCTGAGATAGAAGAACAGAGTCGTTTATTATTATTATTATTATTTTGTAGAGACAGAGTCTCACTCTGTTGCCCAGGCTGGAGGGCAGTGGTGCGATCTCAGCTCACTGCAACCTCCGCCTCCCAGGTTCAAGCGATTCTCATGCCTCAGCCTCCCAAGTAGCTGGGATTACAGGCGTGTGCCACCAAGCCCAGCTAATTTCTTTTGTATTTTACTAGAGACAGGGTTTCACCATGTTGCCCAGGCTGGTCTCGAACTCCTGAGCTCAGGCAGTCCGCCCGCCTCGGCCTCCCAAACTGCTAGAATTACAGGCACAAGCCACTGTGCCCAGCCTAGAACAGGGTCTTTTAAAGCCACATCAAGAACATTGTCTCCAGCGGCTTTGAATGATTTGTTTGGTTTATGCTTACTTTAATTTCTTACGGGGAAATGTGTGCAAGAAAAATCATCACTCGTATTACCATGCTAATCTAGCTTTTCATTTGTTTGTTTTCATTTGTTTGTTTCATTTCACTGTTTCGTTTGTTACTAGTACATCACTGCATCATTTTGCTTGGTCAGGTCATATACACTTTTTTTTTTTGAGATGGAGTCTCACTCTGTTGCCCAGGCTGAAGTGAAGTGGCACAATCTTGGCTCACTGCAACCTTCGCCTCCTGGGTTCAAGCAGTTCTCCTGCCTCAGCCTCCTGAGTAGCTGGGATTACAGGGATGCCCCACCACGCCCACCTAACTTTCGTATTTTTAGTAGAGACAGGAATTCGCCATGGCCAGGCTGGTCTCAAAGTCCTGACTTCAGGTGATCCACCCGCCTTGGCCTCCCAAAGTGCCAGGATTACAGGCGCGAGCCACTGCACCTGGCCCAAGTCATATACATTTTTGTGTTTTGTTATTTTTCGCTTGATCTTACATCACACGTATTTTCTACATTCCCTCGTGGTCTTTGTAGTTAAAATTTTTGATAGCTGTTTCTATTTCATAGGGTAGATATCCCACAGTTGACTTAAACCCTAGGTTGATGCCTATCCTTTTAGGATGTTTCCCAACCTATTTCTAATATCAGATAGCACCAAACTGAATGTCTTAGCTTGTGCCTCTTTTTGCTTCTCTTGAATTACTCCCTTTAGATAAATTTCCAGAACTGAGATGGATTACTAGGTCAGAGGGAATAATTATCTCATCTTGGTGGCTAGCTCCCTATGATGCCTTGGGGCTTTTGAAGAGCTGGGCTTATTTACAAAGTCATAGTGGCTTGTTCCATAAGGAATGTGGCAGGCTCAGCTCCTGGGGGAAAAGCTCTGTCTCCTGTCTCAGTTACCTTCCGTGGATGTAAACCTGAGGACACTGTGGCGCCTGTCCACTCAGGATGAGGGTGGTAGGGACAGGCTGCTGAGTTACCAAGGTCCTTGATCTGGGGCTTTAGGGATTTCTTCCTTTTTTTTTTTTCTAATTCACAACAGTAATTTTCATTATTGAAAATTTACAAAGTGCAGATAAATTTAAATATTAACATTTAACATATGTATTATGCTTATTGTATGTCTTGTACTATTCTAAACACTTTATGTATTTTAATCTTTGTAATCTTCACTCACCCATCTGAAGTAAGAATTCTTTTATTCCCATGTTACAGATGGGAAAGTCAGGGCATAGAGAGGTTAAGAAACTATGAAGGTAAATTTCATGAGGACAGGGACTTCTGTCTTTTCACTGCCCACCTAGAGACAAGAACCGTGAACATTGTGCTGTGTTCTTCAAGTTCTGTGTGTGTCTGTATGTGTGTAATAAGTAGTGTATAATATTTGATATATGTATATATAAAAAACTTTTAGCAAAAATGAGATCAACCTGTTTATGTTGTTTGGAAGATGTATATATTGACAAATCATTAAATATTCTTCCGTATGTCACTTTTAATACTATATAATGTGACATTTTATGGATCTACCATAATTTATTTAACTGATAATGGATTTTCAGATTGTTCTCCATTTTCCCACTGATATCAATACAGCTGGATGCATTCTCCCTGCTTGTAGCCATAATGACTTCTTTAGGATAAATACCCAAGAGTGGTATGTTAGGGCCAAGGGGTGAGAGCATTTTTAAGGTCATAATACATAATGTTAAATTACCTCCAGAAAAATTACACCAATTTCTGTTTCCACTACAGGACGTGTTTGGAAAACTATTTCTAACTCAGCAGCCCTGTTTTAAATACTGCTTTCCAGCCCTAGAGTGACACTCTTAGCCTTGCAGCTGCGGTTCCCGGCTTGCACACTGAGGCCTGGGCGCTTACTCTTATCCCATATGTTCCCTCCTGACTTGACTGCGGGCACATGTTGGCCTCAGCTTCTGTTGAGCACCAGGGAGAAGATTCCCAGGAGACGTGTTGAGAGGCAGCAATGATGAGGGTGCACAAATGTTCAACAGTGGGTAGAATCTGTTTTAATTGAAAAAATGGCATATTTTTGTTCTAAAGAATATTTGAAAATAGGCAAAAAGGCTGGGCGCTGTGGCTCACACCTGTAATCCCAGCACTTTGGAAGGCCAAGGTGGATGGATCACCTGAGGTCAGGACTTTGAGACCAGCCTGGCCAACATGGCAAAACCCCGTCTCTACTAAAAAATACAAAAATTAGCCTGGCATGGTGGCAGGTGCCTGTAATCCCAGCTACTCGGGAGGCTGAGGCAGGAGATTCGCTTGAACCCAGGAGGCGGAGCTTGCAGTGAGCCAAGATTGCACCAATGCACTCCAGCCTGGGCGACAGAGTGAGACTCCATCTCAAAAAAAAGAAAAAAGAAAAAAGGTGGGGGAAGAAACCTATCCGGTGGGGCGCAGTGGCTCACACCTGTAATCCCAGCACTTTGGGAGGCCAAGGTGGGTGGATCACCTGAGGTCAGGAGTTTGATACCAGCCTGGCCAACATGGTGAAACTCCCTCTCTACTAAAAGCACAAAAATTGCCAAGTATGGTGGCATGTACCTATAATCCCAGCTACTCGGGAGGCTGAGTCAGGAGAATCACTTGAACCCAGGAGGAGGTGGTTGCAGTGAGACGACATCTAGTCGTTGCACTCCAACGTGGGCGACAAGAGCAAAAATCCATCTCAAAAAAAAAAAAAAAACAACTATCTTTCCACTCTAGCAGAACTATTTTCATTTTTCTAAATATATTCCTTTCCAAATGTTGGCCACAAGCACATGTTTGTGTGTGTATATGTAGATATACATACATATGTATATGCTTTTATGTATGCATATATCCATAAATGTATATTTATAGCTATGTATATTACACACATATACACATGTGTATATAGATATATACACATATACACATATATATAGCTATACTATCTTAACTATGATTTTCAATGCATGCAAACTATTCATTATGTGTATATACCATAACTTCTTAAAGCAGTGGTTATTCAACTATGGTTGGTCCAAAACTAGGGATTTGCAAGGAGAAACTCTAGCATCACCAAGGAGAAGACAAGAAGTCATGGGTAGGCTGCAGTTAGGACTCCAGAATCCTCACTTTAACCGGAGCAGTTGTACTTTTTTCATGAGTTTTAACTATCAGCTTTTAGAACAAAGGATTTCCGTGCTTAATATTTAAAAGTTTGAAAAATGCTGATCTAAACCATCCTCTTGTTATTGGACATAGTGTTTTCCAGGGTTTTAAAACATCATAGTATATTACACAGTAACATCTTTGTACACGTAGTGTAGTATGTATGTGTGTGAGACTATAGACTATTTCTTTCCAAAAAAAATCCCAGGAGGATAGAGCATTCATTGAATGAGTCTGACATCTATATGATGCTTATGGTATAGCTCTGCATTGCTCACTAAGACAATGGAGATGGTGTACAATGTCACCAGGGTATAAGAACAACTTATTTGATCACAACTTTTCTAGCATTATATTTTGCCATTAAAGGGGAGAGGGGTAGCAAATGTTCTTACAACCCTCAGTGACGCCAGGTGGTGGGCCGGTAGTTCTGATGAGAAGAGCAAACCTGGATTTGCCTCTGATGGTGACCACACCATGTCAGTGGGTCACAGTGGGTCAGTGCCACATCAGGATCTTTTTTTGAGGCTGTAAGTCTGGGTAAAACTTAGTTAACAAGGCCCGAAAGCCCAAAATTGAAACCTTCTGGAAGGCTAGGAGTTCAGAGCAGTTCAGCTTCTGTTTGTGGTGATGGTGAGCTGCTGTTCATAATCAGTAGAAAACCTTCTTTGAAGTAGCAGTGATAACCAGAAACCCTAATGAGTTACAAAGGAATGTCTGAATCATTCTCTTTTCTTAGTGATTTCTCAAAGCTTCTGCTAAATCAGACTCACTGATCCCAGGGAAGACAGAATGACATCCTAATAATGGGCCTAGTGCATGCGAAGTACACAAAATAGGCATTTTTTTTTGTTATTCCCTTAAATGCCCCCTGTAATGAAAAACCATGAAGCTGGTAGGACTGTGAAGGCAGGCAAAATATCTGATGAATCTTCCCTTTGATGAGAAAGAAAGGGAATAAAGCTGGCATGTTTTAGTTGCCTAGGTGCCAGGTAATTTCACATAAGGTATAATAAAAAAAAAAAATCAGCCATTCCTGGGCACCTGTTGTGTTCCAGGAGCATCAGAGAGAAAACTCCCAGGAGACATGCTGAGAGGCAGGAATGATAGGGGCACACAAATGTTCAACAGTGGCTAGAATTTGTTTTAATTGAAAAGATGGCAGATTTTTATTCTGAAGAATATTTTGAAATAGGAAAAAAATTAAGACTATCCACTCTAGTGTAACTATTTTCATTTTTTTTTTTTTTTAATGAAGGCTTTTGGGGAATCTTTACAACCTATACATCCACATAGGTTCTGTTACCTCCATTTGTACAGATGAGCAAATTAAGGCTCAGAGGCCTTCGGTGGCCTACCCTACCCAAGGCCATGTAGCCAGTAAATAAGTGGTAGATTATAAAGTTAGAATTCAGGCTCCAGTCTGCCTGACCCTCTGTGCACCTCACTGAGTCTTTTTCTCCTCATCTAGTGAGAAAACTACAACCCAGTGTGACCCAGCCTTCTCTGGTGTAAATGGCTTGACTTTGAGCACATGACTCAGCAGCTTTGGCAGCCCCCTGCCAAAGTAACATCCCGTCCCAGCTGCTCCTTAAAGGGCATTGCCTACAGTGACCATAGTGACACTCAAGCAAGTAGCATAGCCCTTTGAATGTCTCTCTCATGGCTTCTTCCAGGGATCTTAAAGCCCTGAACCAAGGAAGAGACCTAGTGTTCCTGACTCAGTGTTTATTTATTAAGGGCATGCTTTGTGTGCAGTCTTGAGACAAGGGTAGTAGTGATAATCCAGAGTTCATGGTTAAGTGGGAAGGGAGAGGGAGTGCAGAGCAGACATGCTTACGGTGATTGGAGTGGAGTGGGCAGGGACATGGGACTGGGAGAGAGCTGATCTGAGCTCAGAGCTCAGCAGTTGTCAGGATCCTCATGGGAACCTGGGATTAGAGAGGTGCCACACTGGAAATCTGGCAATAATATGACCCAAGAAGGAGCCCCATGGGACCTGGCAAAGAACTGAGGGGGCCAGTCTTGGTGGCACATCCCTGTAGTCCCAGCTACTCCACAGAGGCCAAGGCGAGAGGATTGCTTGAGCCTAGGAGTTCGAGGCTGCAGTGAGCTAGGATTGTACCACTGCACTCCAGCCTGAGCAACAGAGCAAGACCCTGCGTCAAAAAAAAAGAAAGATTTGAGGGGGCCCAGAGTGAGGCCTGTGATGACCACAGGTGTCCCCTGACCCTCAGGCATGGTATAAAGGGACATTGGGTGGATATATTAGGCTGTTCATGCATAGCCATTAAGAAAGGCTTGAGGCTGGGTAATTTATAAATAAAAGAGGTTTAATTGGCCAGCATCTGCCTGGCAGGGAGGCCTCAGGGACCTTTTACTCATGGCAGAAGGCAAAGTGGGAACAGGCACTTCATATGACAAAAGCAGGAGCAAGAGAGAGAGTGGGCTGCGGGAAGGTGCCATATACTTTTCAACCACCAGATCACATATGAGAGCTCGAGTGTACTTATCACCAAGGGGATGGCACTAAGCCATTCGTGAGGCATCCACCCCCACAATCCAAATACCTCCCACCAGGCCCCACCTCCAACACCGGGGATTACATTTCAGCATGAGATTTGGGCAGGGACAAATATCCAAACTCTATCAGTGGGGTACTACTACACTTTGAACATCTGCTTATATTGCCTAGAACCTGAAAGAAGATGCTGTAATTTTTCAATCTTCTTTCATTTCAGCTGTTCATGCCAAGAGCCTGGTGGCCATCTTACACCTGCTCGTTGCTCTGTCTCAGTATTTCCGGGCACCAATTCGACTCCCAGACCATGTTTCCATCCAAGTGGTTGTGGTCCAGGTAAGACAGATAACACTACAAACATCTGTGTCTTTAAAGAGTCGTGGAGGTCGAGTTCCTATGGTGCGTCGAGTAGATCATTAGAAGGATGGCTGCATGAATGTTGAGTGAGCCTGGGTGTGCAGTATATTGGGAGGCACTGAATGAGCTTTCTGTTGCATGTTGGCTTCCCCTGGTAAGTGTACACAAGATGGAAGAGCATGTGCTTGTGTATAGATAGCTTTGTGTGGGGTATGTGCCTATGGTTTATGTGTTTTTGTCTGTTCTGTGTAATGTGTAGATGAGGGTGTGTGGTATGTATGTGAGCTCTGTGTCATGGGGTCAGGAGGAAAGGTATGTGGGTGTGTGTGTGTGTGTGTGTTTGTGTACAGGAGTGTACAGGTGCCCTGCAAACCATGGAGAACCATAATATTTTGGTTAAACAAATGATACTTAGGTATGGGGAGAACGATATCTGTGCATATAAGGGAATGTGTGTGTACATGTGCATGCGTTTGAGAGAGACCCCAACTGGCCATGTCTGTATTGAAGGCACTGCCACTGTTCACCCACTCACAGAAGCACAGCTGGGATCTCAAGTCATCTTTTCCAGATTGTTGGATGGAATTTCCATTCACATATGGCTGTGTAATTTCCACAATGAGGGTGTGCTCTCTCCCTGTGACTATCTCACTCCGCTCCTAACCCCATTAAATACCCAAATTCAATTTTATTTTCCAACTTTATACCCATTTAGCAAAAGGTCATCCTTTTGTTTGCTTGTTCCTGTTCTTTTCCAAATAAACATGCAGCAAAGGAGAGCTCTCCATCTAAGCAGCTCCCTGGCAATCCAGGCTCTGGAATAGGGAATGGTAACAGTGGCTCTGCCATCCCTTGATGAGAAAAAGCCTTGAGGGCTGGTAGACTTTGCCCTATCAGACCAGGCCAGTTTCCAAGACAAAAGGACTTTGAGTTGAACTTTCAAGGATCAGCTGTCAACAGGAGGAGACAAGGAAATGGTCCTCCTAATCAACTGATCAGTTGTCCCCCAGTGAAAAACTATTTATTCCACACCTCTGGGTACTTAACTCCACTAAGCATTAAGAAGGTATAACAGGAATATGACACCTCGGCCCTGCCTGCTGAGGAGATAGGACTACAAGTAAGAAACAGAGAGGGCTCATAGAAAATGGGAATGTGTGTGGCTCAGATACCGAGTGCCACTGGCCAAAAGGTCCTAAATGTCCTCGTTATTGAGCTCTTCACTTGTATCAAACATGGCACTAAGCATTTTATGTCTGCTGTGGATATGTGGCCAACTCAGACTACTCTGGTTCAAGCATCTTCCTAGTGAGTCCAGGTCATCTCTGTCATGTTATTTTTACCAATTAATAATGTGTGAATGCAATTCTTTATGTTTTTAAAAACTACAATTAGGGAGGCAGAGATGAATAGGTGGACATGGTCCCCATAGGTGGGAGCACAGAGGATTTTTAGGTACATGTCACTATACATTTGTCAAAACCCATAGAATGGACAGCACCAAGAGTGAACCCTAATGTCAGCTATAGACTTTGGGTGATAGTGACAGTATCAATTATAAGCTCATCGGTTGTTAAAAGTGTATCATTCTGGTGTAGGATATTGAAAGTGGGTGAGGACAAGTATGTGTCAGGGCAGGGAATATATAGGAAATCTCTGGAAATGTCTGTACCTTCCTCTCAATTTTGCTGTGAACCTCAGACTGCTCTGGAAAATATAGTCTGTTTTTTTTTAATCATGGTTCCTGGAACAGTTCATGAAAGAGTACTTTAAAAGTGACCACATATCACTAACATTGAAATTTTTAAAAATTATTTTCATAAGTAAACATACTGCTGTTATATTCATTTATAATAGCTCTCTTATCACTAGAGGAGATAAATACTTTTATTTAAATTGCCCTTCTATATCTTCTCTTTTGTGACAAATCCAGTCCAGTTCTTTGTGCATGAATTTGTTGAACATCTTAAGACTTTTCTTATCAGCTAGAATAAACAGCCCTCTAACAGAAATAATAAAATCTGCCTGTTGGAATTACTACAGACTGAACGACGACTGAAAATGTGAGCAGGAGAGAGGGGGCTTCTATTTTGAAACAGTGGTCATTGCAAGCCTGTGTCTCCTGCCTTATTTTGAGCTCAATTATAGGCCATCAGAAGCCTGTTGTCGGTTTAATTTCTCCTGTAGGCTGTTTTGTTAGCATGAGGGAGAAAAGAGGACATGTTCCATAAAATGGCATTAATGCACGTCAGGTTTTATGGGGTGTTTTTGCTTTATCAGGTTGAACAGGCACAGAAGCAAGACTCAGAATTGGTGGTGAGTCACAGACTGAACCACAGGGAGAACTCTTTAGGGAACAAATAATGGGTGGAGGTGAATCAGGATGCTGTGTGAGGGGTTATTGAACCCAGATTTCTTTTCCATTCTATGCAGAAGCATTTAATTTTGCATAAAGTTGGAGATGAGGTTTTATGTCTATGAATGGCCATGCAGGACAAGGACACAGATTCCATTAACCCCACATGAAAACACTGCCTGTGTTGAAACTGCATGTGGAAAGAAGTCCTGATTTATCTTCACCTGGTCCTCTTTAAATGATAGATTTTTTTTTTCTTTTACCTCCTTTTTTGTTTTGATTAGTCCATTCTTAATCTAAGCCAGATAGACTCTTGGCCTTATCCAGTTCTTCCTTTCTTCTGTAAAAGTATTTTGCAAGGACGCTGGGTTCTGTGGAACTTTGGGCAGGAGGCTCAAGAAGGCAGGGCTCAGATGAGCCACCCAAGTTCAGAGGCTCCTTCCTTCTTCACACTCATCTCAGCCTTGGGGAAGATGCATTTGCTTGGTCAATCGCTTGCTATGTCACAGCATCCTCCAGGTGTCTGGTGCTGGTGGTGGAGGGACGTAGTAGAATGAATCTCCCTCCTCACACCCATCAGAAAGTCTTCCTGCACCCCAACATTACCTCCTTCGTCAGCTCCCATGCCCACACAGTGCTTTTTAAACCCTCCAAACTGGCACTCAGAGCTGCCCCCTGACTGATGGCAGCTGCCCTCCCCTGGATGGCCTCTGGAACACATTTGTGCGTCCTGCCTCTGCCTCTTGGCTGGGGCCATTCCTCCCATTGAAATAACCCCTTCTCAGTGTTCAGCTCCAGGGCCCCCTCCCCTTGGAAGGTTTCTCTGACCATTCTAGCTAAGTGCTTGCTCCTGGCCTGCGTTCAGCACTTTGTGCCGAGGGTGACCACGTAATCTATGATTCATAACACTTTTGAGATGAAAGGGAATCTTACTAATATGCTGGGACATCAGGGATAAACCAGGACTGTTTTGGGGAAACCATTCTCAGGTGTCTACTTCGTCTATCCCGATTGACTTTAGCTCCTCAAGGGCAGAAACTATATCATATACTCCATAGTATTTGTTCTAACTCCAGCACAGGGCCTCGTACATAGAAGGCACTGATTAATGAAATAAACAAGAAAGAGGATAAGTTGATGGGAGAAGTGTGGACAGATGGATGGATGGATGGATGGATGGATGGATGGACGGACGGACAGACGGACGAGTTTCTAACATGCTTAACCTTTTCTCAGAGAATAAGCTAGTTACCTGAGTGAGGACTTACTACTTATTTAAAAGCTCCCATATTTATCAGTTAAAAAAAAAAAAAAACCCTCTGCCTCTTGTCTGAATTCTGAGTTGGCCTCAGTTCCTCCACCCAGCCCCCCAGTTAAATGTGTTTCTCAGCTTCCCTCTGTGGCCCCAGCTGGAGGGCAGACACACCCTGGCCTTCATTTCCATTTGGTTTATCGTGGATTACTCCAGGAGGCAAACAGTTTGCTTCCAGCAGAATGTCTTCCAATAAAGAAAGGAAAGATTCACCATCCAAGAAACAGCCTACTTGTTTGGGCTAAACACTAATTGCACTTGCGTCCTAATGGTTCAGTCCAGTCCCTGAAAATCAGGACCTCCTTTCACTTCCAGCATTATCTTATCTTGGGTGCATTTCTTAAACACCAGTAACTTTCTCATTATCAGGAATGCTCATCAGTGTTTCTGTATTTTTCTAAAGCATAGTTTTCTCTTCTCCTCCCAACCCCTTTCCCCACCCCCATTTCAGAAACGAGAAGGAATCCTCCAGTCTCGGCAAATCCAAGAGGAAATAACTGGTAACACAGAGTATGTCAACACCATTGTTGCCAGCGATTCTGTAATGGAACACAGATGTTTCTCTGAAATTCATCCATTTGCTGATATTTAGTTTTCATTTATTGGGATTGCAGGAGGGATTAGACTTCAGCCAATGATTATAGTTTAGCCTTTTCCATGCATTCAAAACATGCCTCTCAATGCTTAAGGTACAAACTTGGGTGGGGAAGTAGGGAGACGGAATTAGCAGTGATTGAAAAATTCTAATTTTGTGCCACTCCAGGAAAAAGTGTGCCCAAAAAAAGCCAACCCAGCATGACATCGTCATGCCATAAACACTGGGTTGAATTTAAATTGTTAACCTTCAAAAGGACGTTTTTCTTCCTTTTCTGAATCTGATTTGGTCATGTGCCATGACCCAGAAAGCCTCTCTACCTTAGATTTGTCTTTTGGTTTGGGATGGGTTTTTTTTTTTTCATTTATTTTTAGAAATTGGGATATCAGAACCTATCAAAATTTTGCCATGGGGAACAGGAGTTTTCTCCTCAAGCAGAAAAAAAATTCATAGTGTGGGGTGAGTTTGTGATCCCGAGAACTGAACCCTGGCCCCATGCAAAGTCAGGCAGTTAGCTTTCAGCATCCCCTGCTCCCCAGACTTTTCTCTGAGTCCCCCTTGAACAAGAGCGGCATAGTGCAAAGAGCAGAGGCTGCTAAGCCAACCCAACTTGAGTTCAAATACAGGCTCTGCCACTTACTCACCACGTGAGTCCCTTAACCTCTCTGACCTCAGTTTCCCCACCCAGAGAGGTAGGAAAGATTTATTGTGGTCACAGCTGTGACTTCGTTCCCTTGCCCTCTGTAGCTGCTGTTCCATCTTTTCTCCAGCACAGCTGACCCGTACCTGCCAAGCCCATCCAGTCTCTAGGAGGTTCCTGCCCTCTGCCCAGCCATGGCTGACAGGAGTCTGGGGCACTGCCCGTCTAGATCACATTGTGTACATGGCTTAACAAGGACTAAGGGGCGTGGGCATTCCAGGTCGAGACTAGGGGCCAGAGATGTAAAGTGGCCTTTCCCAAGATGCCCTGTTTATGGCCTATAGAGACCCCATCAAGCAGCCTCTGTATCACCTCAGAGGCCAGTCTTGGTAGCTGAAGGGTCAACTGATCTATAGGGCACACCTTGGCCTTGGTTCTGTGAGGGATGGGAGGTGCCAGGCCTGTTGGGAAAGGAGAATTCCTCACTGTCCCACCGCCCACCACCCCTCTCCTATGCTGGGCTTGCCTGTGCCCACTATTTCACCTCTGGGAAAGAAGACGACAGAGCAGAGAGGAGCATGGCCTGGGAGAAACTCCCAAACCAGGGAGTGTGAAGTTTCAGATTATTGAACAATCTCTCGGATGCATGTTATGCTTTCTATGGTCCCTCTCTCTGCCACAAAGACATAAACATGGATGCAATGTCCTAATAATGACAACACAGTACAATTTATGGGACACTTTCCTATCTATTGATATTGATAGTAAACACATGAAGCCATGATTACACCCCCTAAAACCCCACAGCCCAAGGGTGAGGAAGGAGACTGTGCCCTTGGTTTATCCAGCACTTAACTCCAAGTTCATTATTCTTTCCAGTGCACTACTTGCAAGTGCTCACTTAGTGGGTGACAGGTGTGCTGATGGATAAACCAATATAATAATCATTATGAGAACCAAAAGTGTATTTGGAAAAAAGTGTTTTGAGCATTTACTACGTACTAGGAATTATGCTAAAATATTTCTAGATATTAAATCATTTAATAATCACAACATCTGATTGAAGTATTTACCATAATTATCTTCATTTTAGAGATGAGAGACCTGGTGCCCAGAAAGGTTCATTAACTTGCCCAAGGTCACTGTATGAGTTTTTTTTCACACTTCAAAGACATACCCGAAACTGGGAATGAAAAATGGTTTAATTGGACTTACAGTTCCACATGGCCGGGGAGGCCTCAGAATCATGGCAGGAGGCAAAAGGCTCTTCTTACATGGTGGTGGCAGAGAAAATGAGGAAGAAGCAAAAGAGGAAATCCTGATAAACCCATCGGATCTCATGAGAATTATTCATTATCATGAGAATAGTATGGGAAAGACCAGTCCCTATGATTCAATTACCTCCCCCTGGGTCCCTCCCACAACACGTAGGAATTCTGGGAGATACAGTTCAAGTTGAGATTTGGGTAGGGACACAGCCAAACCATATCAGTCACACAGCAAAAAAATCACTCAGTGCAATTTAAACCTCAATGATCTGTCTTTAAAGCTTGTGCTCTTGATACTATGCTGCTTCTCTGCTATGAGTGTGGTTCCAGTTCCCGCACTCTTTGAGAAAACCTACCCTGGGTCAATGGCAGGTACATCTTGGTGGGTACTACAGGGTGGACAGGAGAGAGACAAAGCTGACCTGCCCACAGCAACCTAGGCAGTAAAATTCTGCATTGAGGGGTTGCTTGAGCTCACTCGTAAGAATTCTAAGATTTTCTGGTTGGAAATCTTCAGCCCCTGAGTCCAATATTCTTTAACTGCAGGCAATGATATGATTTTATTTAAGGCAAAAAGTGATTCTTTAGGCATCACTATGCCA
The DNA here is from genome assembly GCF_029281585.2 of Gorilla gorilla gorilla. Lineage (NCBI taxonomy): Eukaryota > Metazoa > Chordata > Mammalia > Primates > Hominidae > Gorilla > Gorilla gorilla. Next base: position 18,944,116 of record NC_073233.2, read on the forward strand.
GGCTTTGCATTACACCACTATATGGGTGTAACAGAGGGGGGAAAATGGGTGGTAATGTGGTAAAGTCTCAATAATTGGAGGCCGTGCAGAATACAATGCCAATGGAAGGAGGCTTTTTGAGCTCCTCAACCAAGGGCAGGTGGGTGGCAGGCAGCATGGGGTGGGCTTCCAGCAGTGATGGAGTGTCCTTTCAGAGGACTGGCCTCTTATAAGGGACAAGAGAAGAGTCACACTATTTTCTTTCTCTTTTTCCTCCAGGGCTCTTTCCGGGAGGCATGGTAAGTCACATAAGATTGTCCTCTGGCACTGGTGGCTGCACTGGGGCTTTAGTTAATTCTGCAGCAGCTGGGAGGAACAGGCTCTCAGCTTGTCACCTGGATATATGTCTTCACCAGCCTGGGTGACATGGCCAATTGGGTTGGGAGGGACAGCTTACTGGCGGGAAGAAGACTACCTACACCTGCACAGTTGTCTTGAAAGTTATCAGGCCATTGACCTTGCCATTTACAAAGCACTTTTGTAGCTATTGATGTTCACAGTAAACACATGAAGCCACGATTACACCCCCTGGGACCCCACAGCCCAAGGATGAAGGAGGAGATTATGATCTTGGTTTATCCGGCACTTAACTCCGAGTTTATTATTCTTGCCAGTGCACTACTTGCAAGTGCTTATTTAGTGGGTGATAGGTGTGCAGATGGATAAACAACAATCAAAAAGAACCAAAAGTGTCCTCAGAAAAAAATGTTTTGAGCATTTACTATGTCCTAGGAAGTATGCTAAAATATTTCTAGGTATTAAATCATCTAATGCTCATAACATCCCACTGAAATATTTACTGTAATTATCCTCATTTTAGAGATGAGAGACCTGTAGCCCAGAAAGATTCATTAGCTTGCCCGAGGCGTCTGGATGGGTCCTGGGCATTTTCAGGGCAGTTTTGCTCTAATTGTCTCGTGGAAATAAAGGAAGACATGCATGAACACAAGGACTGTCCCCTCTCCCCACTCTGTCCTTCTAGAGACTGTCTTCTCTTTCTTCCCTCATCGCAGCTCTTATCTCTTCCATTTATCACGACTGGGTTTGTTTGTTTATGAAGTCCATGAATGTTAGGGATCACCATCCCCTTCCTGGTAGTCTCAGATTTACCCACTGGTGCCAGAGTTGGAAAAGGCAGGCCTCAGAGCCTCGCACCCTCCCAGCCCCAGGTTCACCTTGGAGACCCTTCTCCTTTCCTGAGTCAGATCCCTTCCACTGTGTCACCTCTCGGTTCTGAGAACACGGAGGCTGCAGCAAGGAGAATCCCTGCAGGGAGCATGGCTTTGCTATTTTCTATGATCCTGATATTTACTGTGGGTAATATTTTGAAATATTTCAATCATGCTAAAAATTATTCACTTCAGGAGAACATGTCAGAGTTTACAGAGCACGCAACATGCTTGTTCTCACACTTCATCCTCATGACAAACCTGAGGGAGGGTTATTTTTAAAATGACATTTTATAGAAGAGGAAACTAAGGCACAAAGAGTTGAAGTGGCCTAGATCACTTAAGAGGAAGAGCTCATATCCCATCCTGGAGCTCCCTGGCTCCCAGCCCTCTTCTCTGTACCCTCTGCCAGCTTGTTTGTCATGGGTCTCCTGTTTTTGAAAATTGGGGGGTGAAATTATTTAATATTTGGATAACATTCTCCCTCTACAGAGGTTCAGAAACACCTGAACAATGGCTAAGTTAGGATATAATGGAATACAATGAAGGGAAATGACTAATCCCGGGTCACACTACCTAAAAGAGCCCTGAGCCTGCCCCGGTCCAATAATGTACACACGCATGGACACAGACACAGGCTCCCAGGGTGAGAATCACCCCAAATCTTAGCCCCAAATCACATTCCAGAGTTCCCAGCACAGTCTATACCCCAGAGGCTTCCCATCGGTAGTTGACCTTGTGACCTTGAGAGGCGCGTGGCTCTGGGACCCAAGGTGGGCTTCCCTGCCAGGGATCGGCTCTTGTGCTCCACATTGTGTTTCCCTCTTTTTCAGAACGTGATGCCTTTGACACCTTGTTCGACCATGCCCCAGACAAGCTGAATGTGGTGAAAAAGGTGGGAAAGGGGTGCCTGGGATGGACAGAGGGAAGCGAGATGCAACAGAACATTGGGAAAACCCATCCCTGCAGCTTGCGAGCTTCCTGCCAGAACTGGTGGCATCACCTAACCTCTGCACACACAGGGCTTTCCCCCTTGCCATCCATGTACCTGTCTGTTCCTCACTGGATGTTGCACCTGGGCCTTTTCCCCTCCATCAGCATGAACAGCCTGTCTTCCCACCCAGGCTAACCCCAGCAATCTCAGCCTTCCCCGCTCCTCACAGAATTCCCTGTCTCCCTGGCCTAGGCACCTGTGTGGAAGAAGGGACAGGAAGGAGAGATCCAGTGGAATCATTTTATCTCAGTTCCCCCACCCAGACACTGGCTCAGACACTCCACCTATCATTCGGCCTCTTGGGACCTCCTTGTTCCTTACACGCCCTGAGTTGTATGGGACTGCAAAGTCGAGCCTGTGGCCCTCCCTGTGCAGTCAAGGGCCTTTGCAGAGAGAGCTCCTGGGCCCGGGGCTCTTGGCTGGGCCTGATCCCCTGCTTTCACCCTCACCCTCGCCCTCGCCCTCACGGGAGTCACGGAGCAGCCGCAGGCTTCTGCACTAGTGCGAGTCCCCAGCTTAGGGCCTGCTTTGCTTCTCTTTTAGACACTCATCACTTTTGTGAACAAGCACCTGAATAAACTGAACCTGGAGGTCACAGAACTGGAAACCCAGGTGGGTGACAGACCCCAGCACAGGTAGAGGCAGGGCCCTGCCCTACAGCCCCTGTTCCAAGTGGCCCACCACACTTGGCCAGGAGGGCTTTCCCAGCTGAGGGGGATGAGGGCATGGGAATCTGTCCTACTCTGAGGGGTGGACTGAGTCTCTGTGGATTTTTTCCAACTTTTTATTATGAAAATTACAAGAATGAATACCCATATAGCCTTCACTGGGATGCACCGATTGTTAATATTTGGCCACACCTCTCTCTTTCTCTGCACCCCTAAATGCTTGAGCATATGTCTCTCAAGAACAAGCACATTCTCTTAGGTAACCACAACACAATTATCAAAGGCAGGCAGTTTTAACATAATACATTAATCTGTTTAGATTGAATCATATGAAATTGCTGACATTCGACTGTTTTTGTTTTTTGTTTTGTTTTGTTTTTTGAGATAGAGTTTCACTCTTGTTGCCCAGGCTGGAGTGCAGTGGCAAGATCTCGGCTCACTGCAACCTCTGCCTCCCAGGTTCAAGCGATTCTCCTGCCTCAGCCTGCCAGGTAGCTGGGATTACAGGCATTCGCCACCAAGCCCGGCTAATTTTTTGTATTTAGTAGAGACGGGGTTTCACCATGTTGGTCAGGCTGGTCTCAAACTCAGACCTCATGTGATCCACCCACCTTGGCCTCCCAAAGTGCTGGGACTATAGGCATGAGCCACCGCGCCCAGCTGACTGTTCTTAACCTACTAAAATGGCAACATCATGTGGTTAGAAAAAACACTCTGTTCAGATTTTGCCAGTTGTCCAGTTTGCTCACATGCTGCATTTACTTGTCACGTCTCTTTAGTCTCTTTTTAACGTAGAACAACTCCTCGGCCTTTCTTGTTGTGGCATTGACACTTTTTGAAGTGTTCAGGCCAGTTGGTTTATAGACTGTCTTTTCTGCACATATTAGATTCAGGTCATGCATTTTCATTAACAGCACACCCCAAGTAAGGCTGTGTTCTTCCCGGGGCATCCCAGGAGGAGGCACTCTGTCCATTAGTCCCACTGCTAGTGATAACTTGGATTATTTGGTTAGGATGGTGTTCACCGGATTTCCCTATTATAAAGTTATTTTTCCTCTCTTTATACTTAACTAATCTTTATTGGGGAGATATTTTGAGCCTGATGAATCCTGTTTCCCCACCTCCTTTCATTCTTGGTGAGCTTCTGCCTTATACTTCTCTTTCAGTCATCTGGGTACCTCCTTTTATTTTAAAGACAAATGCCAGCCTGTCACTGAGCTCCACCTGAGTGTGTCTAGACTGTGTGAAATGAGCTTCATGTACTCTTGTAGGAAATAAGGAATGTTCTGGAAAAGTGACGCTTCCTTGAGTGAGCTAGAATGGGCCCTGGAATGATCAGCTCCGTTTTCAAGGGCAGGGAGTGCTATGACAGGGGTCACTGCCAAGCACTTTGGGTCTCTACAGTTTTATCTACGATTCCTACCAAGTCAGTGGAACCAGCCATGGGAGGTGAGGAGCAGTCTAAGCCTGGCACTCAGAGCTGTGAATGACCCCAACCCTAACCCAAGGTCACCCCTGAGCTCACAGATTGGATTCTTTTACTCCTAACTCCTTCTCACCACAGCTTGAATGAAGCCCAGTTGCTCAGCTCCCACCAGAAGGGCCTTGATTTTGACAGACTCTGGGGTCTGCTCTCCATGTCCACCTAGGGTGAGTCATGCTCAGGCCGTTCCCACCTGAGTTGCAGGCCTGATGGATGGAAGCTGGGAGGAGCTACCCTTTTGTTTTTGAGACAGGGTCTTACTCCTGTCATGCAGGCTAGAGTGCAGTGGCACAATCACGGCTTACTGCATCCTCAACTTCCCAGGCTCAGGTGATCCTCCCACCCCAGTCTCCTGGGCAGCTGGGACTACAGGCATGCACCACCATACCCGGTTAATTTTTTTGTATTTTTAGTACAGACAGGGTTTCACCATGTTGCCCAGGCCAGTCTTGAACTCCTGAGCTCAAGCGATCCGCCTGCCTCAGCCTCCCAAAGTGCCGCGATTACAAGCATGAGCCACCGCACTCGGCCAGGAGCTGCCTTAAGGCAAGCCCAAGCTCAGGGTCTTATGCCCTTAGTGACGGCTGAGCCGCAGCCCGGCTCGCTGGCTACCTGGAAAGCTCTCTGAGCAGACTCTGGGCTCCTAAGGTGATTCCAAGAAATGTGGCCTTCTGTAAACCCCAGCAGCTATATACACTCATAAACATTTGGTGGCCCAGCCTCCTTTGAAAGGGTTCTAGAATGTCGGATGTGCATCTGACCTCTATGTCTTTGCTAGGCCATCCCCCCTACCTGGAATCCCTACTCCTCCCAAGGTCCATCGTCCCCGGCCTCCACAAGCCTGTCCTGAGCCCTCAGTGTATGCTCACTTCACCCAGCCCTGAGCAGAACACCAGCAGCCTCCGCACTTAGCTGAGGGACTCTCCTGTCCCTTGGGCCTGGTTTCCCAACCAATCTGGCCTCTTCTGCCTAGGAAGGGACCGGGCTGCAAGCCTCCTGCCAGGGCCCTCAGCACATAGTTCTGCTTTTGCCAGCAAGAGCAAGTAAGTCATGTCCTGATTGCTTTGTTGTTCTCCCAGACAGTAATAGCAATATTTAATATTTATTCAATGCTACATGCCTAGCAGTTTACAGGCCCTCTCTGCATATTTAACTGGCTTAGTCCTCACGATAACTCTGTGACGTAGATACTATTCTATTACCATCCCTGTTTTACAGATAAGACATATGAGTACAGAGAAGTGACATAACTTGCCCAAGGCATATAGCTAGTAGGTGAGAGAGCTGGAATTTGCACCTGGGAGGCCTGGCCCCAGAGCCCACATTCATAACAGCTGCACTCTGCTGCTGTAATACTGAAGAGAGATGGGAGAAAGAATGCCCAGCCCTGTGTGACACTAGTCCTTTCTCTGTTCAGAAAGCACAGATCTCCCCAGGAACCTCATGCCATTCACCTTGGACATCACCTCCCCCTCCTCCCTCTGTCCCACTCTAGCCAATCCTGCTCATCCTCAGCTCTCCACTCAGGCTCTGTCCCCTCCAGAAGACTCCTCTGATGTCTTCAGTGCTTGTGGGCGACCTTTCTCAACCTCACTCAGGCCAGCGAGCTTCCTTCCATCAGAGCAGCTGTGCCTTGCCCCCACACCAGTTTCCCTATTAGACTGTGTACTCCTCCAGGGCAGGAGCCACACTGACCACCCCCCACCCCCCACCCCCCGCCATGCTCTGGTCCCCTTGCCTAGACCAGGAGTTGGTACACAGCCTCTGTTCAGTAAATGCTGGGTCAGCTGAGATCAGGGCCTGGGCTTGTGGCTCCTGTGCCAGCCAGACGTGGGGCAGAGCAGACCTCCTTGTCTCGGGCCACTGCCCCTACCCCCCAGCTAGCAGCCTGGCTGGGGTGGTAGGCTTCAGGTGGCATAGCACAGAAGTTGATGGGCCCCCTGGATGGGGATTGGCTGGGAGGCTCAGGGGCCAGTGCCATCACCTGGCTCTTCCTCCAGTTTGCAGATGGGGTGTACCTGGTGCTGCTCATGGGGCTCCTGGAGGGCTACTTTGTGCCCCTGCACAGCTTCTTCCTGACCCCGGACAGCTTTGAACAGAAGGTAAGGAGAAGGGACATCAAGGGAGGCCCTCTAGCCCACATCCCCTGACTCATGTGCCCACACCCATGCTGGGGCTATCCAGAAAAAAGGCAGAAGCTTCCCCTCTGCTCAACGTCTTCAGTGCCTGGAGGTGGGACCCATTATAAGAGCTGAGCTGGGAAGGAGCTACCTGCAGACCACTGGGCATCCCTGACTGCCTTTCCCTTCCCCTGAAGCCTGGCCCTGGTCCCCTGCCCTGTGTTCCTGTCAAGTGCCCCAGCCCAGCCTCCTCTCTCCCCAGAGATGACAAGGAAAGTGACTGTGAAGCTGGTCAGACCTGAGGCTCATGCTTAGCCTGGTTCTGATGGCCTCTCGTAGGCTGCCACATCCTGCTCGCTACACAAAGGCATTTGGTCCACAGCAGAAAGCCTGCTCTGCCTGTTGAACATGTCCTGCCATCTGATTCTTCCAGACGTGTGCACTGACACCCCCAATTTGAAGTCCTGGCAGTTTACACAGGAACACAGTAGGATATGAAGGGAGTTTTGTGCTTCTCCAGGACTGCTTCTCCCAACAGCAAGCTAGGATCAGCTAGCTCACGCTCCAGGTGGCCTGCCCATTTTGGTAGCCATATTTCTCCTTGAAATTAGTTCAGCCTCTGTCCCTCTGGCTACAGTGCTGGGCTCCTTCACTTCCCAGGGCCAGGTCCTGGGGCTCCTGGGTGTGCAATGGTACATGCTGTCTGCATCTCTCTTGCCAGGTCTTGAATGTCTCCTTTGCCTTTGAGCTCATGCAAGATGGAGGGTTGGAAAAGCCAAAACCGCGGCCAGAAGGTACTTTGCTCTTTCCTGGGTTTGTGACAACAGAGTGAGACCCTCTCCCTGCACATGAGTACTCAGATTTTGTAGCAGAGGGAAGCATTTTCTGAAGCCTTCATTGCTGGGGAAGGTGAGACTCGGTGCAGCTGCTCAGTCTCAGAGACCCTTTGTGAGCTGCCAGCTGTGCAGCCAGGGGAAGAAAAGAATCTGAAATCCCACACATGCCATGCATGGGATCGCGGGGATCAGGGACCGAGCAGAACTGCTGCTGCAGGAACTGCCCTGTGCCCAATTTCCAGGTTTTCCTGTCCCTGCACAGGGTGCTGACCTGCCAAAGAGCTGTGTCCCCGCCAGTCGGGGTGAAGGTGCAGCGCAGACAGTTCTGGGCTGAGCAAAACTGCTTCTCTCCTTACAGATGTGGAGCTCTGCCTGCTCAGACTCTGTCTGAGGACAGGCCATGATTTGTGGGGTTTGGGTTGTAAATATAAGTCTGAGGGGAAATGCAGAAGGAACAAGTGCTTCTGCAGCCCTTGCATACTCATGCTAGGAGTGCACACGTGCATTCGTGAGCAGAGGAGGCACACTTCTCTTAGTAGTCTTGGTACGGATGTTTGCTTTCTGCCCCTTACTGACTGAAGTATTCCATTTCACCAGAGCTGGCAGGTCACCACTGTGTTGCAGATAATCTCCTGCATATGTCCCCTGGGAACACTGAGAATGCCATCTATGGCCCTTTTGCTCGCACTTTTCTGGTAGTTTACAGGCAAGTGGAGGAGTAGGAATGGTGGGCTCTCATGCCCCCTTCCTGCCTCTGCTCTGAGCTCCTCTATCCAAACCCCCACCTAGAGGGGGCCATGCCCTGGTCTAGTGGGCTTCAGACCCTGTAGACCATGATATAACAAGAGGGGTAAGACCTTCCTGAACCTCAAGGCACGTGTAGCCAACCAGGGAAGAGAAAAGTTGCAGCCAGTTAGCAAAATGAAATGACAGTCATGGGAACTGCTACAAAAGAGGTACAAGGAAGAGTCTGTGAGGACTGAGGAGGTGATACCACTTCTGTCTTGGGGGAGGAACAGTTTGATGGAGACAGTGGGGCTCAACCATAAGGACCAGGTAGGGCTTTGGTGTATGGAGACTAGGAGAGAAGTGTGTGCATGCCAGACAGAATGACAGCATGAGCAAAAGTCCCCCCTGGGGAGGAATGGGGACCCTGTCTCATGACTCCTTCCAGACTCGTTATCTATTGACTCTAGCCAACAAAGGTCAACTCCTGTTCTCATTTATTACCACCTTGTCCTAAGCCCCTGGTCAACTGAGACCTGGGGGAGGGCCTCTAGCAAGGCTGGTGTCCCCCTGGGGCTCTCTCTTTGGCAAGGCCACTCCAGCCTTCCTAATGCCATTAGGAATGGACTCTTCTTGTTCTGTGGGCAGATGATGAGCACCCTGCTTCTGGGAGGACAGACACAGTGAGAAAGTTCTGACCATCATTTTGCTTCCACTTTCTTCAACCACTTAATATGAAACTTCCTGGTTACAGATTGGAAGTACTTCTGATATTTTAGAACTGGGATATTTCTTTCCCTTGGGACAGATAATTTTTCCAATATAAATCAATCTATAGGAATATTTTGGAATATAGGTGATACTTTTTTGCAATTATTAAGTTGCTGAATGTGAAACTAACAGACTGATGTGGATGGAAAAACACGTGTTTTATTTGTTATGACACAGGGCATTATGCCCATGCTGCAAATTTCCAGTACGTAAAGGGGAATGGAAATAGCGTTTTATGAAATTGTACTTTGAAAGAAGTGAATCCCAGCATTCCGTCTGGTTTTTATGCTTCTACCTGGAAAGTGAGATTTGGAAGTAAATGATGCAGACATTTCAAAGGGTGCCAATGTGGGTAATTCTTTGAGGGCATTTCAAAATCAAACTGGTTGTGGTGGAGGCATTTTTCATGGCAACATGTTTTTAAGGTCAGGAAAATGCATTCTCTGCTGTGCTGTTTAACACTCAAAGCTCTGTTGTGCCTTGAAATCCCCTAGAAACTGGGTTTGTATCTGAGATGACTTGCTGCCCAGGCTTCATGACCGTTTAGTGCCTGAGTTAGTGTAAGCCAAGGGTTAGCATCAAGTTCCTAACCAGTGGAGCAGTTGAAATAATGGCCAGGCATGGAAGCTCACACCTGTAATCCCAACACTTTGGGAGGCCAAGGTGGGCAGACGGCTTGAGCTCAGGAGTTTGAGACCAGCCTGGGCAACATAGTGAGACCCCACCTGTACAAAAAATACAAAAAAATTAGCCAGGTGTAGTGGTACATGCCTGTGGTCCCAGCTCCTCGGGAGGCTGAGGTGGAAGGGATCGCTTGAGCCTGCGAGGTGGAAGTTGCACCACTGCACTCCAGCCTGGGCAACAAAGTGAGACCCTGTCTCAAAGAAAAGAAAAAAGGAAAGAAAAAGAAATATTGTCATGCAGCTGGCAGCTTTTTATTTAGGGCATCGTGCCACATGTCTTCAAATGCACATGTCCACCCTGTTATCACCTTTCAAGTAGACTCATCATCAATTATGGTTAAGACTCCAGAATAACAGGCAGGCAGGGACTCAGAAGACATCTAGTACCAGGCAGGATTGAAGTCTGTAGGACTAAATATCTAAAATTTAAGGAGTCTCATACCTGGGACCAGATGGCAAGCAATGCTGAAAAACCAAGCAGGTGATGGCAGCTTAGTTCCAGGTGATCACATCATTTGGGGAAGACTTGGTCAGTGGCTGATAACATGGAAAATGTTCAACTCCCCCATTCCCCTAGGAGATAGTGTACAGAAGCCAATGGTGACAAACATTTAAAACTCTAATCATACCAAGTGTTAGCAAGGATGTAGAGCAACAGAAACTGCTGGTGTTCTAAATTGCTAGAACCATTTTATTTTTATTCAGTCCCTATTTAGCTGAAAGTAGAAAACAGTTTGTTCTCATCTAACATAGTTGAAGATTTGTAATACGCTATAAAATAATGTGGTAGGCACCCCCTGCCAAAATAATGTGGTCTCCACCCCCGGCCAAAAACGTCCAGGTCCTAATCCTCAGTACCTGTTCATGTGTTATCTTACATGGCAAAAGGGACTTTGCAGATGTGATTAAATTTAGGGTCTTGAGATGATGACATTATCTAGGTGGTCCCAATGTCACCACAGGGGTCCTTATTATAAGTCGAAGTGGGAGGCAGGAGTGTGAGGGTGATGTAGCATAAGAAAGGCTCACCCAACCATTGCTGGCTTTGGGGATGGAAGACGGCCATGAGCCAGAGAATGCAGGCAACCCCAGAGGGTTAGAACATGAGTAACTGCCTTATGGCCACCTAACTTATTCCATCCCCCACTTGGAAAGAACAAGTGTAAGGATCTCCATTTAGAGCCTCCAGAAAAAAATGCAGCTGTGCTGACACCGCGATTTTATCTCAGTGAGATGGATTTGGGGCTTTTGATTTCTAGAATTCAGAGATAATACATTTATGTTGTTTTTAGGCCACCAAATGTGTGCTAATTTACTACAGCAGTAATAGGAAGTTAGCACACTCCTTGACTTAGCAATTCCATTCATAGGTATGTATGTCCATACACCAGGAGACAAGCCCAAGAATACCCATGATAGCATAGGCTGGAGTGTACATCCCAGTAGACTAGCTACATAAATTGGAGCATATTCATATCAAGGATTATAATACAACCATGACAATAAAAAAGACTGAACTGAGAAGTCAGGGGAGGAACTTCTAGTTACTGTAGCCTGAAGAGATCAGTGACTATTCTCTGCAAAAAAGCAAGTGTAAAACTGGACAAAAATCATCAAAACAATGATTTTGAAGCACTGAAAACCTACCAGAGGTAGAGAACAAATCAAGAGCTTTATTCTTTTTTTTTTTTTTTTTTTTTCTTGAGACGGAGTTTCGCTCTCCAGGCTGGAGTGCAATGGCATGGTCTCGGCTCACTGGAACCTTCCCCTCCCAGGTTTAAGAGATTCTCCTGCCTCAGCCTCCCAAGTAGCTGGGATTACAGGCTGCCACCACCACACCCAGCTAATTTTTGTATTTTTAGTAGAGACGGGGTTTCACCATGTTGGCCAGGCTGGTCTTGAACTCCTGATCTCAGGTGATCCGCCTGCCTTGGCTTCCCAAAGTGCTGGGATTACAGGCGTGAGCCACCCGGCCCAGCCAAGAAGCTTTATCCTTGAACAATTATAGAATTATAGTTGGATAATTATAGCTATACCTCAGTAAAACTGTTAAAAAAACAGACAGCTCATGTAACAACATAGATGAATCCTGTGAAATACAAAGAGGCAACATTCGAATCTACTGTTCAAGGGCACGTATGTTGATGCTAGGACTGGTAAGAAAAGCAAGGAAGTAATCATAAGTGTCAGCACAGTGGTTATATTTGGGGAATGAGAGAGGGAATGTAGAAGGGGGAGGGGATGCTTCTAGGGTACTGACAATGTTCTATTTTTGACGGGCAGGAGTTCATTTTCAAATATTTAAAACAGTACATATATGTTGCATGGTTTTTTTTCTGGATGTATGTCATATTTAAAAAAAAATTTTAATGACTTAAAAGTTTTTAAAAATAAATAAAGCAAATGGCAAACTCACCACCAGATAGGGCAGTAGGTCACCACAAAAAGGAGCATCTGTACAGCATGGATACTGCCCCGGTGGGGAATAGAGAGCAGGTAGAGATGCGAGACAGGATGAGATAGAGGCGCAGGGAGGTCGGCTGGGGGCTAGAGCATAAGTAACCACCTAGTGGCCACCTAACTGATTCCAGCCCCCACCAGCTGCCAGCCCTGAGCCAACAGGGGCCTCCCACCTTGGTCAAGGGGTTCAGAGACCGTGGGGGAAGGCTTCGGAGAAGGGCCTTCAGCAGTGCCTTGGGATGAAGGAAACTGTGGTGTCACAAATGGCCACAGAGGGCCTTGTCCCTTTGTGCAAAGACAGTTTCTGCTGGGAAGAGAGTTCCTCTCTTTCCTTTGGCCTCCGCATCCTTTAGAGATTCATGAACTCATTTTCGATGGTCCTCTCCTGATAGAAAGTCACTAATACGTCTGGGGGGGAGGAGCAAACAATGAGCCCTTTCCCCTTGGCCAGAAGCTGTTTTATCTCTAGAGCCACCTCTTCCTTGGCCCCAGGCTGTCAGACAGCCTCTGTTCTGGTGTATCTGACCAGAAGCCCCATAGTCCTGGCTGTCTGCCTCCAGAGAGGGGCCCTGGGCCAGCACACAGAGGCTATCAGAACTGAACTGAGTTGCTAATCACACAATTTATGAGAACAGGGCTTTGACGTGGCTCTGTTTATACATCATGAAGTTACAATATATTACCAGGAATCCACAGCCCTTCTCCTGGCTGAGATAGTCCAGTCTCCTGTTGGCCTACTAGTCTGCCCAGGACTACCTGGGGGCCCAGGTCTTGGCTTTCTTGATAAGAACAGGTGATAAGTGATAGGCAGTGTCTCTGACTGCTGCCTCCCCTATTCACCCGGCCCATCTGTTGGCGTTAGTGGTGAAGGTGGTGAAGAAGCAACTCAGTTTTCCAAGGAGCAGGGCTTAGTCTATGTGAATGATGCAGGCATTGTGCAGTGCACAGACTGCACGGCTATACACAGCAGCTCTGCTAATGGGCAAAGATGGGAAAACAGAAAGAAAACTACCATTTAGGGGACCCTTAATATATTCTGGGTGTTTTTCATAAAGGTATTGCCCAATTTTACCAGTGAGAAAACTGATTCAAGTGACTGCCAGGGTCACACAGCTGTAGTGGAGATGGACTTCAAACTTCTGTGAACATAAAAATGTCACTTAGTAACCATTAAAATGGCCAGTTTAAAACATTCTCCCATATTGGACATTTTCTTTTTCTAGCAACCTCAGAACTCACCCACCTTTCAAAAGGGAAAACAAATCCCCCTGCCTCTATCAGTATCTGTCCTTCACCAGGCCCCCAAATTCCTCCTTTGTGACCCATGCTCATGCATCCACTTCTGATCTGCCCATGCTGTTGTTAACATTTTACCTCCAGCTGCTCTTGGCCTTGCTCTCTCCCAAGTCACCTGCTGGGCCTATGTTCCCTGGGAACTCTTTTCAGTCCTTAACCTCCTCGCCCTCTTGGGAGCACGTGGCCCTCTTGTCCACCCTCTCTGGAATTTTTTTCCTTGGCTTCCAAGACACTGGGCAACCATTCATTCATGGATCTGTTAATATCCTTGGAGGGTCCGTGCTCTCTGTGTTCAAGGAACCTACAGTCCAGGGCAGGGGCAGATGTTAATCAATAAGCATACAAGTCACTGATTTACACCTGGAGTGAGTACTATGAAGGAAGCATGTGGGAGCTTTGAGAACATAAAACAGGACCCCTGCGCCCAGGCTGGGGTCAGGAAGGCCTCCCTCCAGGAGCCTGTGCTTTGAGCTGAGGTCTGCAGGAGGACCTAGAGCCAGCTATTTGGGAAGAGTGATCTAGATGTTGTAACAGCATGGGCGGAGGCCAAGCATGGCCCATGGGGAGGGTAGTGAAAGGAAGCCACAGTGACTGTGATACATAGTGAGGGAGGCAGTGTGGTACCAAATGAGAGTGGGAAGGTAGGCAGGTCGCGTCAGGTTACACCTTACAAAGCCACAATTTAGGATTTTGGACCTTCTAAGGGAAACAGTTGTATGGCCATACAAGCTGTGAGCTACACAGCTCCAAGGGGCTCTGTTTACCTTGCAGTCCATGACAGTGGTGCCCTGGAAGTGTGAATGATGTGCCTTGGAGTTGTGCAGTACACATCCTGCACAGCCATGCCTGGAGGCCTATCATAGTCTGGCTCCAGTAGGTAGAATGGTTTGGAAAGGGTAAGGGGAGCTTATTAGGAGCCTGTTGCAGTGGCTCCAGGCCCACTTTACCTTCCCCTTTACACCCACTCCCTTGGCAAGCTCACCTTTGCCCCTCTCTGCCTTTCTAGCAGTTCCTCCCTGGAGTAACTTCCTGGTATTTGACTTGAGTGGAATTTAAGAAACACTCAACACCAAGCAGTCAGGGGAGGACAGGAATCGGCCTAGAGGGCATGGGATTCCATCTGGCAGAAGGTGATTCAGGGTGGGACTCCTGGCTCAGCGTTAGCAAGGCAAGGTAGCAGGGCTCAGCCTCAGGCCAGGGCCCCAGTTAGAGGTTCAGATATGTAATGAAGCACCATGGGAGCAGAAACAGAATCTGGGAGCTCCAGGCCACTCCAGGCCTCTCCATGGGTCTCTGGAAGCCCCCGGTCTATCAATAGGAGACCTTGGGCCCAGCCAGGGTGGAGCAGGGTTGGTCTATAACCAGGATAAGGCCTGGAGGGAGCAGGCAGGAGGGGCCCTGGGGTGGGGGGAACCTCAGGAGGTTCCCCCAAGCCCTGGGCCCTAGGCCTGGAGCTTGGGGCCTGAGCATGCCAGGCTGTGGCAGTTCCAGTTGCAAGAATCCCAAGGCTAAATACAGAGTGATATAACGGACTTTAGAGACTGAGAATGGCACAGGCAGGAGCGGGCACAGGGATAAAGGAACTAATACATGTTAGGTACAATGTGCAGTACTTAGGTGATGGGCACACTAAAATCTCAGAATTCACTGCTATATAATTCAATCATGTAACAGAAAACCGCTGTACCCCAAAAGCTATTGAAATAAAAAATAAAATCTTTTTTTTAAAAGTCCCAAGGCTAAGACCCGGGAGCCCCTGGCTCCCCACTCTGCCTACTCTTGAAGGATCCCTGTGGGTATTGACCAGAGCATTGCTAGAATCCTGACACCTTCCCCCACCCTTTCTTTCCCAGTGGCTTGGTGTAATTTCTCCCATCTTTGAATCCCAGGGCATTTATTACCTTCTCTTAATCACCTACTTCATCTGACCTCCCATACAGTTGTTTTTTAATCATTTTTATTGTGAAAAATATCACATATACAGAAAGGTGCATGAAACATAAATGTATAGGTTAGTGAACTTTTAGCAAGCAAGCCACCACGCAGCCACCACCCAGGACAAATAAAAAAGTAATGCCGGCTCCCAAGAGCTCCCTTCAACTTGCCCTGCATCCTTTTTGAACATAACCTCTCCCTTCTCCCTAAAGGTAACCACTATTCTGAGTCCAGTCATCAAGGTTTTGCTTTGTTTTTGCTTTTCTTTATAATTTTATTACCTAAGTATGCATTCCTCAATAGTAGACAGAGTTCCATTTGTTTGTTTGTTTTCTCTTCTCCCACTCTTCAAAGGTTGGCTTTCTAGGAGAGTGACAGCAGAGGGACAAGAGCAGAGAGGGGGTCTTGTTGGGGGAGGGAGGAAGGTAGAGGAGCCAGCAGAGGGTTAGAGGAACAGCCAGAGAAGGTGGTGACCAGTAAATAGATGGATGAAGGGAGGAAGGGCGAAGCACAGTGTGTCAGTGAGTCATAGCTAGCCTGCCAGCTGCCAGTTTCCAGCCTCTAGCCTACAAAATCATGCAAGCTCTGTAACTTGGAATTCAAGGCCTTTCGGGATCCAGCCCCGTACACCCCAACCTCTCTAGCCATGCTAGCCTATTGGGAATTCTCCAGCATAGCTGGGTTTAGTAAGATACACTAAACTTTCCACATGGAATTCTTTGCCCACTTCTGTACCTGGAAAGCTCCTATTGCAAAGGAAGGAAGGCAAAGAGGGAGGATGGGAAGATCCGGGGGGACGGAAGAAGGGAGGAATAGAGGGAGGGAAGGAGGATGGGAGGATCAGAGGGAGGGAGGGAGGAAGTGAGCGAGAGAGGGAATGGTAGCATAGAAGCTGAGGAACCTCCAGCTGAAGTTTTAGCACCTCAAACCCTTCTGCCCTGCTGTATTCTTAATCGGAACCTGTCTGTCCCCCATGACACCTATTTCCTGAGTACTCCTTGCAAGTCCCCCTTCTGTGAGGCAAGCTTCTGTGAGGCAGCTTGAGTCCTAACGCACCCCCTGGTCTTCCACGGTAGCCCCAGGCCTTCCCCTCCTTTCCACCACCCATGGTTGGTTCTATGATGGAGGTTGAAGGCAGTGGGCAAAGAGCCCCTGGGACAGGTGGGGATTGTGGGGAGGGTCAGGCCTTCTTATCTGGAGATGCTGTGCCCCAGCACCTCTACCCTCACTGCCCCCTGCTCTGAATTCTCGCTGCCCACTCTACCCATCCGCCCCAAACATGCTGGGTACATGGGATTGGGTGGTGGGTGGAAGGGAGGGGCAGTGTATGCCAGCTTTGGAACATGTGGCCCCATGGAAACAATTGGTGTTTTTTGTTTTCTACGCAGACATAGTCAACTGTGACCTGAAATCTACACTACGAGTGTTGTACAACCTCTTCACCAAGTACCGCAACGTGGAGTGAGGGGCTGCCCTGGGCCCCCCACTGCCCAAGAGTTCTTGCTGTTGGCATACTGGACCCTCCTCCGAACTGCCTTACCCTGCTTATTCCTGTCTCTTGCACTGTGCTCTCCCACAAGTCCAGCTGCAACCCAGAGATAGTGGAAACTGAAATTAGGAAGAAATCATCAATAACTCAGTGGGCTGACCCATCCCTCCCAGGCACTGGGGACCAACCTAGCAATGAAGATTGGGAAGGTTGTTCCCATCCTGGTGCCAGGTCCAGATTTCCCTCCATGATTTGGGAACCAGCTTAGGCAAAAAAGTCCCCAGAAGATGAAAATAAAGATCCTAGTTACCATTCAAAGGATGCTAACTGTGTGTCAGGCCCCACACTAAGTGCTCTGCTCTGATATACTCAAGGCCATTAATCTTCAGGACTCCCATTGAAGTAGGTGTTTCATTCCCCTTTTACAGATGAGGAAACTAAGGCTTGGAGGTTAAATGACTTGCCAGAAGTTGGAATTTTTTTCCTCTTTGAACATAACCTCTCCCTTCTCCCTAAAGGTAACCACTATTCTGAGTCCAATCATCAAGGTTTTGCTTTTCTTTTTAGCTAAGTATGCATTCCTCAATAGTAGACAGTACAACATGTTTATAACAAGCCAATTACATTATGTTCTTTGCATGTTCTAAAGTTGTGTATGTGTGTGCACATCTGAGCACGTGCACATGTACACCTGAGCCAAAAACACGAGAACCCACTGATCTCACCACTGGGGCAAGCTAGGTCAGAGCTTAGTGATTCACACTGAAATTGGCAAATTGGATTTAACCCAATTAATAGTGTGTGTGTGGCAGGAGTCATGTCCCTCACATCCTTTGTACAAATGAAAATTACTCTTAATTCCTTCAGATTTATAATAACTCTGTACTTTGGTTTCAGGGTGACATTTGGGAAGGATTTTGTTTAGAATTAATGGAGTGGCACATTTTGCAGCCTTTTTGCTTGATTGCATGTAATGGAAATGCCCTATATTTTCCTGCAAAATAAGTACTAAATTCATTATCGTTAAGCAAATGTACAATATGCTCAGGCACCGCAGAGAGCTAGGCATGGGCCCATGTGAGCATCACTTTGGAAGTAGGGCTCTTCAACAGGGACCCTTGAACTTTAAAGAAAGGAACTTCTTTTTGCCTTCTAATTGATCATTTAGACTATTCTGGCTAAGTCTGCCCACATGTAATTACCGGCTAATTCAAGCGAGGAAAAATGTAAGTCATTTAGACCAAAGCCAAGCAGTTTCTTTGCGTGGGTTACTCAAGGGCTTGTGGTTACTTGTATCTCCTCTATGTGAACTTGACTTTGAAAGACAGAGCTCTAGTGTGCCAGCCTGCTAGGTCCTGTAAGAATAGGGAAGGGCAGAGGGGGGTAGGCAGTGACTAGGGGACGAGAAGCATGGGGAAAATATTTGCACTCTAAACATATAGAGATAGAGGTGGGGCTTGTGGTACTTAACACTTGTAGCCATCAACTGACTGAGACCTTGGGCTAAATAA
Source organism: Gorilla gorilla gorilla (assembly GCF_029281585.2). Taxonomy (NCBI): domain Eukaryota; kingdom Metazoa; phylum Chordata; class Mammalia; order Primates; family Hominidae; genus Gorilla; species Gorilla gorilla. The sequence goes on from NC_073233.2 coordinate 18,962,296, forward strand.
TCAATTGTGCTGATATTACATCTCGTTATGGAATGTTCCTAAATATGCCAGGTAGACACCAGTCCAAGTACCCTCCTCCAGAAGTCTGTGACTACCTTGTCACTACTTTAGGCCCATTCCACAAAGCCCATCTCTGGTTTGAGAAATTCGTTTTGATCTGTGTCTACACCACCCAAAGTTAGGCCTCCTATAGTGTCCAAAACATTCCTTTCAGCCTTTTTATTTCTTACTGTACTATCTCTTACTGTACTATCTATCTGCAGTAATTGAGGACCCATAAAATTTAGATAACTACATGTCTTTGCTCTTAGAATTGTCACTCAGCATAATGAGCATTTAACATACAAAGGCAATGTACTGTTTTGTGTTGATCTATGTAAAAGAATACAATTCTTTTTTACATAATTAGTGAAATTTTATTTTTTATTAGGAAACACTAAATAGTGTAATATTTCTTTTGCTTTTAAAAAAATTCCTGGTAGCAAATCAAGATAAATAATTGCTTCATTTTTTTGAGCAATACTGAAGCAGGATGAAGTAAGAGGAATGCATTCATTTAAACATGCTTTGCTTTATGAATTTTGTCTCTTTTTTGGTCTTTTTTTCTTATATTCAAGTTACAAATGTACACGTGTCCTTACTAAGAGTGCTCCTTTTGTATTTTACATCTATACAGTATGAAAATACATTGGAACACTAGGAAAGTTTTTAAATAACAGTTCTAATTTATCAGAAAATTGTGTTTTGGGATTGAGTTCTTTGTCTCAGCCCAGAATCCCAGGTCCTGGGCCTGGTTTTCTAACGCTGTCATCTCATTTCGATATTTTACTTTAGAATCTGGAATCTCCTACTTAATATATGACCATGACTTTGAAAGGCAAAAGAGGAATCCACAATAAATAAAACAAACTTAATCTTCATCTTTAAAAAAAAGAAAAAAGAAACCAAAATGAGAATCAACACTTTATAGGCTCACTGGGTTTTCTTTTCTTTTCTGTTAATTTAAACTCAGTTATTTTTAATGCTTAATACATACATGGTGCAAAATTTCAAAAGCGCAAATAGGTATCTAGTGGAAAACCTAAGCCTCCCTCTCTCCTCCGGCACCCATTACCTCTCCCTGGAGGCAACTGTTTTGATCCATTTCTTACACACACTGCCAGAGATACTCTAGGCATGTAAAGCACAAACATACATATAAAATCTGCGGGCTTTAAAAAATATAAGTAGGATGTCATCTATACTGTCATACACTTTGTTTTTTATCACTTAATGTTATATCTTGGATATTGTATTACCCTGGGTATTAGAACTCCTTTCACATTTTAAAATAACAATCTAAGCACTTCATAAATCCAAATGCGTATCTCCAGTCTACTTGAGCTAGGAAAGGAAAAAAGCCCTAGCCGAAGGAGGAAAGGCTGCCTAGACAATGATTTCAAAAGTAGAGTCTAAAACCTATGGGGTGCAGGACCAGAGGCTGGGGCGCATTATCAGAGGCATCCTCGTGTGCCTCGAACCGAACGTTTTTAAGTCCTCTTTTGGAACCTTATGGTGAATTGTATGCAGATTGATGAAGGTTTCATTTTTATATTTTACCAGGACTACGAATTTGTAATCCACTAAACATCACAAAGGTTACTACATACGCTATAATACTGTGCCATAAAGTCTAGCTGCCAGCAATGCAGTGCTTGCCTGCTATATTAGAAGGCTCCAGTTTCACATGTGCAGGCACAGAGATGACATTTCCTGATCTGGGAGAAGGTTTCTTTATCAGCACATCATCAGTGTTGCCTCGAGTTGGTTGCAATTTTCAATTGCTGCTATTGGTACTTTTTAATTATGAATTACTGTTAGCTTGCATTATCATCAGTTTATTTTGTTGTGGGTTGCTTGGTTAACCCTACAGAGTATACTTGAAGCTTATTTGCATCAACAGTATTCTGGAGCTGTAATTTTTCAATAACTAGACTCTGAGACATGTATACATTGTGGTTCAAATAGGAATCATCCATAGTCCAGTGCTAGAACAAATGTGTACATAATCCACTCCCCACAAATTATCACTCATTTATTTTTCCACTGGAAAATAAGACTAGATGGAGTCGGTAGGTGAAACAGTTTTGCCGTGCCTAAGTGGAGGCTGATCAAAACTAATTTGAGATCCGCTGCCTTTAATAGAGCTCCACCTCAGGAATCTTACCTTTATAATACATCCTAGATATGCAAGAGGGATATGTCCTGAAATCTTCACTAATTCCAAGATCGCGTGTCATTTCCCCTGAAAATTTGCTTAACTCTATTGGAAAATCCAAGAGAATTGCTGCAGCTGCTGGAAACAAGAGAGCTGCATTAAGCTGCAAGGCCGGGTAGGGTAGGTAGACTGACTCACCACCTACGGGACCTGCCTCCACACATCAGCTTCCCAAATACTTGCAGATTTGGATCTTACCAAAAGATAAGTCAGTATGAGTTACTCACAATCCTAACTACAAAGGCTACATTTACAAATACCAGAATTTCGATTGTGTTTTTACTCTCTGCTCCCTGAAAACTATAACCCCAGGCTAGCTCCAAACTCTGCTTATAGCCCATGCTTTACTACAGTGGTGGTTGCATATGTGAACGTGTGCATGCGTGTTCACGTGTTCATGACAACAGCAATGCAGCCATGAGGGTGCTGCCCCCAAACCAAGCCTGATGACCTTGAGAACCTCAGGCTTCCCAGTAGGATCCTGCAAGAAAGCATCTCTTAAAAATAAATTCTACAGGATATTAGTAAATGTTAGATGAAAAAAAAAAAGTCACGTTTAAATATGTTTAGGAAACATGAGGTGAAGAAAGTTAGCTTACTGAGGCTTTTTGTTTTCTAGTTGGAGCCCACCTCAGAGTCCCCTACATAATGCATATTAGGACTTTCTAAGGGAAGACGGGGTACGATGGGTCCCAGTCTTGTTTGATCACAGGACGTATCTACGTATCTGTCCCCTGAGAAATTTCTAGGATGAGTACTCTGAACTCAGGACTTCATTTAGTCATATATTCGGCAAGTACGTGTTGAGTGCAGCATGTCCAAGGGTGAGTGAGAGCTTATAGCTAGCAGGGGAGACAGATGAAAATAAGTATGAATCGACATTAGTTACAAATTGTAACTGTCGCGATGGAGAAGTACTAAAATCTATGAAAGAGGTCTAACGTAGATTTAAGGTCATGAGAAGTCTCCGGCAAAGTGGCATTTTAAAGTAATCCCTCAGTCGTGGAGCACCTCCAGTGAGAAGCCTGCCACTTCAGGGCGCACCACGGAGGAGGATCCCCAGACAAGAAGACCTGGCTCCCCAGAGGAGTGCGGAAAGCCAGCATGGCTAGAGGACACAGAGTGAGGGAGAAGACAGATCCGATCGCAGGCATCGGGAGTGCTGATTTTTCTCATTTGAAAAATAGGTTGCCATTTACCTTTTTAAATGTCCCACTGTGCAGGAAAACTCTGGGGAAAGCTACGTCAGCAATACGGAGTCTGGGGTTGCCTTTCTCATGTCATACCATGGTCCTGGCTGGGGAGCGGAGGAGACCGGGAGAGGAGATCAGACCTCTGCCCACCCCAACACCAATCTGGTCTTAGCAACCTCTGGGCAGCCCATAGCTCCTCCTAACCTGCTGCTGCTGATGGACAGGAACTCCTGGACTACCCCCAGCCTCTCCACAATGTGTCCTGAGAAGAGCTAGGGGAACTGGACAGAGTGGACGAGGCTGCATGTGTGGAGGGAATGAAATAAGGGGCCTGCCAGGCCAGGACACTGACCCATGGAGACCAGTGCTTCCAGCCCTCTCACCTCGGAGGAGGACTCCTGTTTTACCAACGGCAGGAGCAGGAATCCCACCATCCAGCCTGTGGGCTTGACAAACTATAAGCAAGCCTCCTGGATGTGGAATAATACATTTTCAAAATTCATACTAATCAGCATGAACTATAAGTGCTCCAATGCCCACCACATTATATAAAATCTACCAAAAGGGGGTCACTTAATGCTCCACAATGTTTGGTGAAACAACTTTCATATGAAAGTCCAGTTGATCCTTGAATGATATGGGCACCGACCCCTGAGCAGCTGAAAATTTGCACGTAACTTGACTCCCCCAAAACGTAACTATAATACTAATAGCCTTACTGAACACGGTCAATTAACACATAGCTAGTATGTTATGTGCATTATATACTATATCCTTACCATACGGTAAGCTAGAGAAAAAATGTTACTAAGAAAAACATAAGCAAGAGAAAATATTACTATTCATTAAGTGAAAGCAGGTCATCATAAAGTTCTCATCCTCATGGTCATCACATTGAGTAGGCTGAGGAGGAGGAGGAGGGGTTGGTCTTGCTGTCTGAGGGGTGGCAGAGGCAGAAAAAAAATCCATGGGCCGAGCACGGTGCCTCACACCTGTAATCCCAGCACTTTGGGAGGCCGAGACGGATGGATCACAAGGTCAGGAGATTGAGACTATCCTGGCTAATATGGTGAAACCCCGTCTGTACTAAAAATACAAAAAATTAGCCAGGCATGGTGGTGTGTGCCTGTAATCCCAGCTACTCGGGGGGCTGAGGCAGAAGTATCACTTGAACCCAGGAGACAGAGGTTGCAATGAGCTGAGATCGCATCACTGCACTCAAGCCTGGGCAACACAGCAAGACTGCGTCTCAAAAAACCAAAACAAAACAAAACAAAAATCCATGAACAAGTGGACCTGCCCAGTTCAAATCATTGTTGTTCAAGGGTCAACTGTATATTATTTTCACTGGAAGTTTTGAAATTCCAGAAATATGCTTGGAAATCCCCGCTTGAAAGCTCCTTGGTTGGAAACCAGTCCAGTGGGTGACTGGCCCAGAATGATGCTTCTCCTCGGTGGCCCCCCTGGGCTGAGCAGCCTGTGTTCCTGCCTCAATTCCCCTGAACCCTCCTGAACTTTCTACACACATGTGGGCACTGGCTTTGATACTGGCATTTGGAAGGGCACTTGGGAAATTCAGAGAAGTACCCATTATTAAGATAAATGATGTTTTATCAATGAAGCAGACTTTTCATTTCTTTTTATTGATCTTCATGTTTTCACATCTTGAGATGCAATTTGTTAGCACAGGCCGACATTCCAAGACACACAAACGTCATTAAGGCAACCGCTTAAAGGAGTGTGATATTTTATTGAGGTAGACAGGACAATAGATAAATATTTAATCTGTTACATGTTTGCTCTGTGTGGAGCCAGGGTTGGGGCTGCACAACTCTCTGGCTGCTATGTGTCTTCCTGGAAACCCTGTCAAAAGGCCTTACCGCCTGCCTGGAGAAACACAGTGCCTGCCCTTGGCAAATATATGTTGGTGTATCTGAAAAACAGCTCCTGGAAGCTTTTTCTCATTCAGGCTTTAGGGGTTACCCCATCTTTCCTTATGTGTGTAATATTGGAGAATGTACACTCTCACTGAACTGGGGATGTTTGACTTAAAATGATGGACAATAAGATAGTGAGCAGTAAGTGTGCTCTAGGCTAGGCTATGAGAGGCCATGAGCTCCTCATCTCTTCTCTGTTCTGAGCTCTCTGATCCACTGCACTTGGGGGCAGGGGGTGCATTCTCTGTGCCTCTCCTGAGTCTACTTTCTGCATCATTGGTTCTCCCAGCTCACTTCCATAATGTCCTCCTAGCCTGCATTGGAATTGTGTGTTGTCTAGACCCATGACCAAGGCTGTCATTGCCTGTGGGGGAGACCAAGCTCACCACCAAGGGCTTTTGCCAGATTGCTTTCATTTACAAAATTTGCCCATTCATGTGTCTTTGTTTATGGATTAAATGGCTTTCTGACCAGCATCCCTTTGGTGTGCTTTGTCAATAAGATACAGAGCTTTCTCTCCCATTCTTTTCATGTGATTCCAATTCCCACATGGCAGCACAGGCCTGCCCTAACACTGATGAAGTGGAACTCCAAACACCATGGGACAAGAATTCTGGTCACTGCCCTGGGCTGGACCCCAAACCTCTCACAATCAGAATGCAGTCAAGTCAGCGAATATTTGTGGAATGTCTGTTCTGTCTTCAACCCCACTCTCTGCACAAAATGGGTTGGGAAAGTCTCTGCACAAAATGGGTTGGGAAAGTCCAGGGTCTCTTCCCAAATGACTCTCCCATCTTAGTGGGGATGACAGGTGCAGCTCATTTGAGGTAATTCAATGACATGATGAGATAGCATCAGATACCATTGAGGGTCCCTAGTTAGATTCTCCCAGAAAATATCCCAGCCACAGCTGCCATGGAATCTTTGGGAGCATCTCCCTCCAGGATCAACAACTTCATTTTCCATAGATTTGCTGCTCCAAAAATCACACAACTCACCCTAAAGCCAAATGGAGACTTGGGGTCATTCTTCTAAAGTACTACGTGTTGCTAGGAAATCACTGTCTTTATGCTACAGGTTCCAGATAACCAGCAATGACCCAAAGTCCAGCCTAGGCTCTACTGCCAGCCATTTCGACTTTGTCTTCACACACAGCTTCCTTGCCTCTATAAACTCACCGTTCGGTCATCCCCATTGGCAGGCATCTCTACTCTTGTCCCAGAACATAAAATTACTGCAGAAAATTCCAGAATGGACATGCATCAGCCAATTACTTTGTCATTTTTCAATTGCCATTGCTTGCTCCCTGGCTTCTGAGAGTCCTCTAATTCTCACGGATTGCCTTCATCTTCCACACACCTGTGCCCTACCTAATCCCCATGTCCTTCCACTTTCTCCCCGCTTCTGTCTTCATCTCTTCCTTCACCAAGAAAGTCAAAGCTATTTGCTTCATGTTCTTTCCATAGCATCTCAACATCTTTTCTCACTGCCTCTCTCACTACCTCCTGCCCCAATTGAGGCTGCCACTTCCTCCACCTGCCTGCTCCAGGACTGACTCCCTCCTTCTCCAGCATCTTGACTTTCACTCCTAACACATACAGGTTCCATTCTCACTGCAGTTCCATCTTCTGCCCTGTTTTACTTTTTCCTTAAGGCACTTTCCTGGTCTCATACAGACCCATGCTAATTCCATTTCCTTCCTTTCTCCCTTCTTTTATGAACCCCTAGATTCTGCCTTTAATTTTCCAGAAGATAAGTTGCCCTCTGAGTTGTCAGCGCTGAACCCACTGGCTGGCCCTGGCCCCACTCCCCTGCTCCACTCCTCCAGGAACTTGGCTGCCACAGCCTCAGGAGCACTGCATTTGTCCCCTTCTCACCCGCCCTCTGGCTATAGCTCTGTGTGCTCCTAGGTGGAGGTCTTTCCTCTCCCCGCCCCCGAACATGGATGTTCTCTGGAAGTGCCCTCCACACGTCTCTTCGTACATGTCCCCTGGCTTCCACCCCTGCTTGCCCTCCCTCCAACCCCAAGATCTCACCCATCCGCGTGGGCATGTCCAGCTTCACAGCATCTTTCAAGCGGGCTACCCCTTGTCCCCCTTAGCACATTCCAAACTGGATTTTTATCCTTCACCAGCCCTGCTCCTTCTTAGACATCCCTCATCTCTTCGAGAGCTACCATCTCCTTCCAGACCCACAAAGGAGTTCTACATTTTCTGCTCCCCCCAACACATCCAATCAGTTCTACCAATTGCTCCTTCATGAACCATCTGTTTTGCACTGGTCCTCTCCCTCTGTGGACCCCCAACTAGTCCCCTAATCTAGGCCTCATCCTCTCATGCCAGATATTGCAATCACTCTTAACTAGTTGCAGGGTTTTTTTCCCCATATTTTTTTCTTTCTATGCTCTAAAATCTATCACTATATTAAGAAGTTTCTCTTTAAGCTATCCATTCTGTGTGTATTCCCTACCAAAACTTCTGGAAACACAGCTAATTTCACATCCCTCTCAACTAATACTAACAGTTGTGTTTATTGAGCACTTATAGTGTACACTTCACACAAATAATCTCCTTTGGTCCTTTCAACAATCCTGTGAGGTAGGTTCTATTATCCCCATGTTATAGGCGAAAAATTAAAAGATAAAAAACATAATGAAGGCACAGAAAGATTTAGTGACATGATCCAGGTTCCATGTCTTGTAAGTGACAGAGCTTTGAGTCCTGGCCATGTGGCTCCAGAGTTGAGGTTCTAGCCATTTAAACGTGGTGTATCTTCAGAACCTTTGGTGGTTCCCACCTTTGTTTCCTGCCAGCAGCTGTTCTCCTTTGCCTTGTTTTCAAATGGAACTCCCGAAACAACCAGGCTCTGAACTGATAAGGCTGTCACTAATTCATTTATTCTTCATTTGTTCAATAAATATTTAAACACTGCCTATGATGCCAGATGCTGCGCTAGGCATGGGAGAATCCACAGCAAACAAAACAGACATGCTCTCAGCCTCATGCGCTTATGCTCTAGTGACTTCCAAGCCTTGACACTTCCCTCTGACCCTTGATTCAGATGCCAGATGGAACCAGGCTGCATCTCCTTCCAAGCTTTAGCTCGGTCTGACCCTCTCCAACAGCAGTCACTGCTAGGATCCTGTTACTTCCTTCTCCGGTTGTGCCTTGCATAACGTGTGTGCTGCCAGAGCCTAGGGTGTTCCAAGAGAGACACATGCTCCGGCTGCCAACCCCCTTTCTGCTCAGGAGACCGCAACTCAGTGATGATCTCCAGTGGAAAAAGAAAGACTTGAAATAAATTCTTGTTGGACTCCAGCCATGTACCATGCACAGAAACCTATCCATCATGTAGATGCTAACCTGTCAGGTAGGTGCTATAGTTACCCATTTTACAGAAGAGAAAACAGAGGTTCGCCAACTGGCTTCGAATCTAGCTCTGTCTGACTCTGAAGTCTTCATTCTCTCCAGGATGTCCTGCTGCCTCCACGTTCCTTTAACCCTGGCTCCCCAACACCACACAGGCTAGAGGTGAGGTCATGATCAGTGTCAACGAGGTTTGATTCCAACTGGGAATCAAAATTCCTTTTACCATCACAAATACTGTTTCCTCTTGACTTTATGTATTTATCTAGTTAGTTGACGGAGGGGGAGTGGTGGGGCTTTCTTAACTGATTGCAGGAAACTCTGAAATTAAACAAAGAGGTTTATCCGAACTCTGAAGTTGTTCCATTTTTGTTTGTTTTTAGAGACAGGGTCTCACTCTATCACCCAAGCTAGAGTGCAGTGGTACAACCATAGCTCACTGCAGCCTCAAACTCTTGGCCTCAAGCAATCCTCCTGCCTCAGCCTCCCAAACAGCTGGGACTAGAGGCACATGCCCCCCTACTTGTATAATTCTTTATTTTTATTTTGTAGAGACAGAGTCTATGTTGCTAGGCTGGTCTTGAACTCCTGGCCTGAGCCTCCCAAAGCACTAGAATTATAAGTGCAAGCCATTGTGCCCAGCCTTGAAGTATTCTTTTAAGGGTATGCTCTGTGTCTTTTTATGCGAAACACTTGGTTATTTGGAGTACGGTGGGAAGAGGCACAGGTATGAATGCCTGAGGAAGCCTCACTTCCTCTCCAACAAACAAGTGGCCTGTCTCTGCCCTTGTGGGGACTTGGGGGGCTGTCCTCCTCTGGGTAGAAAGCTAGAGGCAGGTTGAGCTCCCGGCTTCTGGACTGGAGTTGGGGGGAGAGGGAAGGACATGGGTGGTACGGAGGCTGGAGTCTGCAGCACCACCCCAGCTGACCAATGCTGGGCCCAGGGAAATAGCCAGGCTTGCTGAGGTCTCATAGGCAGGAACACACAAGCTGGTCACAGTTCAGGCAGGTGTACAGGGAAAGGAGGATTCCAGCAGGTAGGGCTAAGCGACAGGCAGCAAGCAGGGCTTGAGATCAGGGGAGATGGCACCACACAGAGGGGGCTGGCCCAGCCTGCCAGCCTCAGACAGGGGACCAGCTGGAATTAGTAGTGGGCTTTTTGAGTCCCATTGGGCAATTGCTGTGCAGGGCAGGTGAAGGCAGGAGCTTAGGCCCGTGAGAGGGATGAGAGAGCCAGGGAGGAGGGTGCTGTCATCAAACAATGTCCAGGTGCTCCAGGTAGATACTAGGTCTTTAATAACAGAACTTTTCCAGGGCTGTCGAGTTATTGCCTGCCTGTGAACCTCTACTTCCCCACACTGCACATCAGCAGATTGGTTCCTGAGACTGTGGCTGGGAACACCAGTAGACCCAGAGACAGGGGACTGAAAAAGCAAGATGACAGCAATCCTGACTTACAGCCTACTTGAGCCCAGAGCCCTGCCTGGAAGCACACGGCTCCACTGGCACAGCCTGTGCCCATATGTGAATAGACTTTACTGAAAGGCTCTGCTTCCTCCTTTCGTGACTCAGGTTTACTCACACTGGCTGTTTCAAAAGTTGAAGATGTACATCAATGCATGTTTATAATAAGCCTATGAGATCATTTTACAAAATCGAATTCCAGGGACTGAGAGAAAACAAGTCACATGCAGCAAGTTTCTTCTCTTGGATTTTCTCAATGTGAAAATCTGCAGTCAGGTTACACTGCTAGAGACTCGACTCAGGGGAAGCCCAGGGGAGAGAGTGTAAGCACATTTTATTAGGACAGCCAGAATCCCTGAAAACTTTGATTTAGGGGCAAAGGGCCTATGTTCAAGCCTGGCATTTGCTAGCTGTCTGATACTGGGCAAGTCACTGTACCTCTGAGCCTCTCCGTTGGTAGTGAGGATGTAAGGGGGGCTTGTCACTTGTTGAATCCTGGTTTAATTTTGCCTGGCTCAGAAGTGTCTCCCACCCCACCATCTTCAGGCCTCTCTCCTGAACCTATGCTCCAACTATGAGAGTAATCATCCCACACCGAGGAGGGCCATTCCACAACCCAGTGCTGGTGAAGAGGCTCAACAACAGTGTGGCTATGGACACTCTGTAAACCTGAAAGCTCCACAGCAGTAGGGTTTCTTAGTGCTACTGTTATTCCTGCAAGCCTTAGGCCAGGGTTGGCAAATAGTACCATGCTTCCTCTGCTCCTCACGTATCTATGGCAGACATTACTAATCAACCCAGCACTCTCCCCATTGCCTTTTGACTAGTGATGTCTGTGGTAGAGTGGGAGGGAGGCAGGAATATTACAAGGAAAGCTGCTTGCCATCATAGCCTTGTACAAATTTTATAGCTTAGGATGCCAATACAAGGCTCCAAATAAATTCTTAATGCCCACTCCTGGACCAATCAGTTATGATTGGGGATGGGGCAGGAGGTAAAATCTATAGAAAGATAGTAGCTACCACTCAAACTACATATTTACCGGAAGGCAGCATGTTTATCTGCTCAAGATGTTCTGTTTTTAGCCTCCAGAAAAGCCACGTCCCTAGGTTCTGAGGGTAGTACCGAGTCCATGTTAGAGATGAGCAAAGAAGCCCAGATAGGTTAAGTGGAGTGGCCAAAATGACCCTGTAGAAAGGGGTAGAACTGTCTGACTCCAGCTTGCAAGCATCTTACCTTTAGGCAGGAAGGCAAGGGTTCCAAACACCCACGCATTCCCCAGGCAAGCTCACCAAGGCCCACTGACCCCAGCAGCCAGAGGACAGCCCTGTAAAGTGAGGCCCCGGAGTCCTTGGCTATGTTCTAAGAACTGAGAGAAGCATTCACAATGAAATCCAGAAGGCTCTTTGGAGAAGTCTGCAGTTTGGGAACAATCCTGCTAAGTCATAGATGCTTTGAATTCCTTAGCTTTTGCCTTCAGAATTCCTGGCAGCTGCAGGCAGTGGATGAGTATTCGTGGACAGACACTGATTTCTCTCCCACTGGCGAAGGCCAGGGCAGGCCAGGTCCAAGACTGAGAAGCCAGCAGACTGAATCTCCACTCTAGAGAAGTCTAGAAGCAGGAAGGGCTTGTGCAGTGGATGCTGTGGTGCCCCCTGCCCAGGTGGCCCTGAGGACCAAGGCACTCATTCTTCCCTCTCTCCCTACCCTCCACACCCCCAGCTGCCTCCCACTGCATGATAGGCCCTGCTGAAGAAAGATGTGAGCCTGTCTCCAAGATGACACACCCTTGCATGGACACCCAAGGACTGGTCGGTGCACACAGTCAGTGCATACACTTTCTTCCTTCCATCTGGACATCTCTGAAGGGAAGAGGCTCTTTCAAGATCCTCCCTCCAGCCCCAGAGCTCCAGGTGGGAGCAGTTGAGGCCACCCTCACAGCATATCACAGCCTAGCTCCTCTCCCTGAGCTCCCGCTCCCTCACTGGTGTTGTTCTTGGGCTCACTCCCCAGTAAGCCACCTGCTCATAAATCTCCATTTCAGAACCTGCCTCCCGGAGACCAGAACGGGGGCTGCTTGAAAAGAAAAGAGAAAGAAGAATCCTGGAGGTGGGACACTCAGCGTTCTTAGAAATAATCGCATCTAGCCCCACCACTGCAGAGGGGAGAGAGTTTGCCCAAGGTCACAGAGCCCGTTGATGGCAAAGCTGGCTCCAGGGACCTCTGACCCCCATTCCCTCCATTCTTGGGGCTGATATTAAAACTGCTGACATGTTTGAATGTTATTTGTATGTAAGCATTTTCCCTAATCATCACAGCACCCTGTGAGGTAGGTGTGCTTAACTTCATGTTTTTACAGATGATAAAACAGGCTCCAAGAAGTTGTAAGTGAGTTGCTCAAGGTTGCACTGCTTGCACGTGGTGGAGGTGGGATCCAACCCAGGTCTGTGTGATTCCCACGCCCACATTCTTTGCACGATGGCACATTTCCTCTGGCTCTTTTGGGAAAGAGGTGGTCTTTGGATTGTTATGAGGCTTCCCGGACCTGCGTGGGTCCTATGCCCTGCTACTCTGAGCATAGAACCAGAGGTAGCAGGGCATAGGGCAGAGTTCCCTCCCCTAAGAGAACCTCAGGGAGGCCCTCTGTGGAGGAGGCACACACTACCGGCCTCAGCGAGCCCTGGCCCAGGTGTGGCCCCTGCGTGGAGCATCTCCTTTGGCAGATCAAGTTCCCACTCATTCCTCAGGGCAGCCCTGTTACTCTACATTCCAACCCAGGGATGCTGCAACTTTAGAGCCAGGATTTAAACCAAATATCCTGCCTCTCCCCAGGGATGTATCCAAAGGTGGTAGAAATGTGTCACATTCACACTCTGTACACAAGACTCAGCATTGTTGTGATCCAAGATGTGGCTCATTGAGGAGGCAGGAGGAACCTCACAGGATGACATACAATGAGGGAGCTATGAATATAAAATTCTCATTGCATATCAGCCAGAACAGGAAAGGAGGCATTCCCTCTGCATAAGTGAGAAAGGGAAATGGGCAGGAAACCAGGTAGGCCGACCTGCCATCCCTGTGGGCTCCTGCACCACCCCCACACGCACACATCCCTGGACTCCGTGTACCTCAGCTAATAAAGCCTCTACCTGCAACTTCCACCTCATCCAGTTTCTGAACACACTTGTGGACCCTCAGTGCCCCAATGACATTATTTTACTCAGGCCTAGCAGCTAAGATCCAAGGGGCTGTGGCCCTAAGCAGTGGCCTCTCCCCATTCCCCAACACACCTGAGTCTCTGCCTTGGTCTCCTTGCTTGGCACTCTTGTTTCCCAAAGGAATTATTGCTGCTTGTGGAGCCAACCTGCTTGACTGAGGTTTTCACATCAGGCCCAGCCCCTGGCTTTCTTTTCTGGGTGTCAGGGTGGAGGATGTCAGTATCTGTGCTCCAAAATCTGGCCATTGGTGTTCCTTCTCAAAGGGATAGAGTTCCCAGAACTGTGCCGTGTTGGGGACAGCAGAGATCTGGGGATCAGTAGCCCAAACACAGAGAGAGGGTGGTCAGACGTGGGCACAGTACTATAGGGCTCCTGTGATGCTCCTTCTGAGCTCCTGAAGCTCAGGCAAGGTTTGGATGGGACAGACCTGGGAAGAAACAATCCCATAGGCAGACATGGTATCCAATATCCAACGTCAGGAAGAAAGTGGGGGTTCTGGCTAGGGACAAGGCACTTGGCAGATTCAAAGCTCCAGAGAAGCATGAAAGGCTGAGCCCCAGGACAGAAGAGGCCTCAAGGGCTGGACTCTGAGTCTTAGGTTGAAGGACGGAACTGCATCTGGACTAGCAGCGACAGTCCTGGAGATGGTAAAGCCAACCAGGGCAAAAAGATGAGGGCTCTTGACCCTGGGATGTTCACATTCTGTAATGTGTGGCTGAGGAATGCCAAGTGAGCAATCCCAAAAAAGTGATCCGGGTGGGCAATGGAATGTCCAAGGATGCTGCAAGAGACAAAAGTAAAGGTGCTCAGTCTTGGAGAGGACCTGGGGCAGAATGAGACAAGATTCAGACACAAATATGCAGACTAGGGAGCAGATCCAGCCCCAGGTAACACCATGAGGTGAATCATTAGAAAAACAGTTCTGAGATCTGTGTTTGAAAACCAGCCCCGCTCTTGAGTTGCTGAGAGACTTTGGACGAGTCACTTAAGGAAATGCATGGACCACTCAAATGGAGTGAGAAAAAATTAACAATGAGACGATTGATGAGAATGTAAGGAAGGGGCTATTTTCAAAGGTAGGGGTAGGATTAAGGGAAGCAACAAGGGCTGATAAAGCCCTGGGGCTGGCAGCAGTGGGTAGTTGGTGCCATGCCAGGGACAGAGGCTATTACTGGAACCTAGCAAGATCTATAACTATGAGAAAACTGGACAGGAGCCATGGCTTTAGATAGAGGAATCCACTCACTTCTACCAGACTGAGGCCAGGCAGGGAGGGAGCGGAAGGGTAAACATCTCCTTCCTCCTCCTCCCGCCCTCCAGTCTCCTGCCAGCACCTACCAGAAGGAGGCCAGAGGCCAGGGCAGCCCAGCTGCGCTGTCCATAGGTGAGGCTCCTGGAACACAGGGAAGGTAGAGAGAGTTTCCAAGTGGGCCTGCCGGGGCAAACAGAACACCCAGCATGCCCTCTCTGAAAACTTATCCTTACCCACAAAATGAGGCAACAGTATTTGTCCTTCTTACCTCTTAGGGGGCTATGAGGATGGGCAGAAAGTTCAAGCTTCAGGGGAGGGGAAACTGGATGCCTCTTTAAGTTCCTTTCAGCTGTCAGTGCCCAGGATTCTCAGTAAATAAAATCACTGAAAGAAAAACTGGACAGAAGAGAAAAGCCTGGAGAAGCTCAGTAGACCTATTCCAGAGAGACAGCAGAGTTCAAGTCTGAATTCAAGTGGCCACCACAGTTGGAACAAACATCCTTAGGAGACAGTGGGGCGTATTGAAAAGGAGTGGTTAAAAGACCCAGATTCAAATTCTGGCTTTGCCACTTATTATTCCTGGTGTACCTCCAGGAAAGGTACTAAATCCTTCTGAGCCTTAATATCCTGAACTGTAAAAATGGGAATAACGCCCTCCTAACACATATGTAGGCTTGTTATAAAGATCAAATTCAAGGAGAAGATGCACCCCAGTACTGGCAGACAGCAGGTTCTCATTCCGTGTGAGTTCCTTACTTTCCTTGCTTAGGAACACAGGTCATGGAAGGAAATCGCACAAACTTAACATGAACTGGTGAAAGTAAAAGTGAAAAAGCAAGTGAATTCTATGTGACTCTGGAGATGGGTTGTCCAGGAAACCTATCCCACTAAAGGAGGACTGGGGAAGGCCTGCAAGAATCTCAGAAAGACTGTAAGATAAGTACATGAGACTACAGAGCGACCTGATGTGAACGTCCAGGCATGACTCACACTCAGGCCAGACCAGGACTCTCCGTGTTCCAAAGCATGAACCAGCCAAAGCCCCAGGTCCCCACAGCGGCTGGTCCATCATGTCTCAATGAACACATACTTCAACAGGCATCCAGTGGCTTCCAGGTGCCCTGGTGGTTAGGACAGGCAGGTAGGGAAACCCTTGAGCACACGCTGTCCTCTGAGTCAGGGGCCATGCGCCTTGTTTGTTCAGTGAGGGATGTGAATCGGGTACTGAGGAAAGAGCCTGGATGCAGAGCCAGCAGTTCCGGATTCCATTCCAGCTCTGCCACTGGTTACAGCTTCTCCTTGGGTCTCCCCTTCTTTCATCTACAGAATAGGGATGACATTATCCCCGTTTCAGAGTCTCCATGAGGATTCAAAAAGGACACAGAGAAGAACATGTAAAAGTGGGCAGGGCACGGTGGCTTATGCAGGTAATCAGCACTTTGGGAGACAGGTGGATCACTTCAGGTCAGGAGTTCGAGACCAGCCTGGCCAACACGGTGAAACCCAGTCTCTACTAAAAATACAAAAATTAGCCTGGCATGGTGATGCATACTTGTTATCCCAGCTACTCAGGAGGCTGAGGCATGAGATTCACTTGAACCTACGAGACAGAGGTTGCAGCAAGCTGAGATTGCGCTACTGCACTCCAGCCTGGGTGACAGAGCAAGACTCTGTCTCAAAAAAAAAAAAAAAAAAAAGTGTATGTACAAGTGTGGTGTGATCAAACAGGAATGCCCCACACTTCCCTCCCCATGCTGCTGCTATATGTAGGGAAGCCACAATGGGGAAATGCCTCTTTCCATTAAAGGCCGAGAAGAAGCTAATCCTCCCTGCGATGGTTAACATTGGGTGTCAACTTGATTGGATTGAAGGATGCCTAGGTAGCTGGTAAAGTATTGTTTCTGGGTATGTCTGTGAGAGGGTTCCCAGAGGAGACTGACATTTGAGTCAGTGGACTGGGAGAGGAAGACCCACCCTCAGCGTGTGTGGGCACCAACCAATCTGCTGCCAGCATGGCTAGAACAAAGCAGGCAGAAGAAGGTGGGATGATTTTGCTTGCTGAGTCTTCTGGCTTTCATCTTTCTCCCGTTCCTCCTGCCCTTGGACATCAGACTCCAGGTTCTTGGGCCTTTGGACTCTTGGACTTACACCAGTGGTTTGCTGGGATCTCTCGGGCCTTCGGCCACAGACTAAAGGCTGCCCCGTTGGCTTTCCTTCTTTTGAATTAGGACTGAGCCACTTTCTTCCCCAGCTTGCCGGTGGCCTATCGTTGGACTTTGCCTTGTGATCGTGTGAACCAATTCTCCCTAAAAAACTCCTTTCTTATATACATATATCCTATTACCTCTGTCTCTCTGGAGAACACTGACTAATACGGTCCCCAAACCCTGAACAGGTGGGAACTTATGCTCACTGGGATTGAGAACACAGGCATCCGGGCCCAAAACTCTGGGGAAAGAAATCATCTGGGGATTTGTGGTGGAACTAGTAGGGCAGACAGATTTGACAGAAGTGACCTCCATGGTGATGAATTCACCAAGATTACACTCAGAGAAAACTGAGCCACTGCAGACTCATGGAAGGAGCACCAGGGAAAGGTGAGCAGTGAGATCCGAGGCTGGGAATGACAGGAGATGGAAAGAGGAGAATCCTGCCCGAGCCCCGGAGGAGCTGGCTCCCCTTGTAATTCCCCTCCTTCCCCGCACACCGTATGCTAGAATGCAGCGTAAACTGCGTAAGGTTCTCATTGCAGAGTGTGGGAGCAATCATTCCCTGCAAATCCTCTTATCCTCGTAAGAGCACTCCAGGTGTTGGTGATAAAGGGAGCCAATCTGGGTGGACACTAACTATAACCATCCTAGTTCTCAGAATGGGCCAATCAAAGAGGTTCCCTTTCTGCTTCCTACTCTTTGTCTGCAAAGATGGCATCTCAGGTAGACTTGCTGCTTTCTGGGTGTGCTTCCTGGGACACCAGCTCCCAGCCTGATTCCTGGCCCCTTCTCAGCCCTCTGTAAATGTTCATGCTGCCACTCCTCCATGGGGTACACTGCCATCCAGGCCCAGGACAACTGACGCTCACTGTCTAATTTTGTGCTAAGCCCATTGTAAAAGCGTTCCTCCTTGGAGCAGCCTGGACCCAATGCCCAAGACAGTGCCCAGGTCCCAGGCCCATTTTAAAAGCCAAGCAACCCAAGGCCCAGGATCTCCAGAACTCAGCCTGGTAGACTGGGCCTTCCTCTGCTGTAGCCTCCTCTCCTGTAGACAGCCCTCCCTCACACCCCACTCCTCATCCCTCCTATTCCACTTGCCGGGCCCTATTGACAAGGGTGATAACTTTTCCTGCAGCCCCTGAACATCATGGCTGCTCCAGATGCTGTGCTGAGCTCCAGGAGTCTGAAAAGTCATAAGATGCGATCCTTGCCCTCAAAATGGCTATCCTGGGAATTGTAACTAGATCTGTGTGGGAACAGAAGGCTCAGAGTGGGAGTGAGTTTTGAAAGGAGGACAGGAGTTGGGTCATGAAGGACATAGAGTGTCAAACTGTGGGACCTGACTTTGTCCTGCACAGACGAAATCACAGAAGGTCTCTAAGGCTCTGTAAGAATGGAGGTGATACAATCAGATGTGACCATGCAGTAAGGGGCCAAGGGCCCTGCCTGCGCCCAGAGCCCACACTGACGTGCTCAGCAACACCCTAGCCACCAGAGTTGTATCAATGCACACATTGATGCCTTCTGACCCCGAGTCCAAGTGTGAGGCCAGCTGTGTCTTTGCTCCCTTACTCACCCCCTCCCACAGTCTCCTTACTGTTCTTTCCAACATGATTGAGGGGTTTAAATGGTCTTGTTGAAGGCCCAGAAGTCTCCCAGAGTTCAAAATGGAACACAAATGTTAGCGCACAGGCCTTGGAGACAGGCGGATTGAGACCTAAAACCAAAGGTCCTTTCTGTGTGACCTTGAACAGGCCACAACCCCTCTCTGAGCTGGGTTCTGTTTCAATACAATGGCTCTGGCTCATTCCTGTGATGGTGCAATGAGATAAGATGTGTCAAGACAGCTAGTGAGTGGCCTGAGGAGCCAAAACAGTTCACTACTGCTTGCTGAATATGAACCTGACAGATCAGGCTGGGGTCTCTGCGGGAAGAGGCCCAGGCAGGCCCAATCCATTAGGGGAGAAAAAATTCCTAACTGGGAGAATTCTGGGGACCACCAGTTTTCTGCAGACTGTATCAGGCAGCCTTGTGACCCTCTCATGTCCCTGAGGTGGGAGGGGCTTGGGCTGCACTCCAAGGACTTAAAAGCTATTAATAGATGGCAGAGCTGTAGGTCATTGTCCAAGGGACTCCATGGCTTTCACCTCTGCTCTCAGTTGCAACAGCCCTTTAGAACCACTGGGAAAGGATTGTGTTATTTGCAAAGCTGGTAGGGAGAGGGCATGAAATCCTTTCTAGAGAAGATCACCACTTTCCCCAAATGGTTTGTTTTCCAACAAACATCCATCCATTTCATCTCTCTGTTTCCAGCACAATAAATAAAAGCCTTACTTTTCTGCTCCTTGTTTAGTTATGTGGGTTTTTCTTCTGCATAATTGTCTGTAAACAGGAGCGCACATTGTAAAGCATGTCAACACTTTCTCATTTAATCCTTATGCTGAGGTAGGGACTACTTTTATCCTCATTTTACAGATAGGACAACTGAGGCCATGAGAGCTTATGTGATTTGACCAAGCTGCAGAGCTGAAAATGGAATCTCCAGGATCAAGCTCAGGATTTCTGTCTCCACATCCTGCATGCTTCCCAGGGCTCCATGCTGCCTTTCATTCTCCTAAGAAGCTCCAACTAATGGCTTTTCAGAGTTGCTTTGTGAATAACACAGAAGCGGAGAATTTCAAAGTTTGAAAGGAGCCACCATGTTTCCCATACAAGGCAGGAATCCCTCCTGCAATATTCCTGGCAGATGGTCTTCCAGAAGGGGAGATGAGGCGAACCAAATTTAAGAACCTCATGAAGGAGTATCTCATCTAGGTTGCTTTCTCTGACTTAACTGACCTAAACCATAAGGAAAATTCATCTACGTAACAAGAATCCCAGGGCTGATTAGATCAGTGGCTCAGATGCTATCAAGGACCCAGGTTCTCCCAGCTTTCAGCTCCGCCATCCTCAGGGGATTGGTGTGGTTCTCCACATGGGCTCAAGATGGCTGCTCAGTTCCAGCCATCACAGGCAATCAAACAATAGCCAGTGGAAAAGAGAAGACTGTTTTGGGGGCTATTTCTCCTCATGTGTATTCTTCCTCTTCTTTGACGCAACAAGACCTTTCTTGGCAGCCTTCAGTGACATTCTCTTATGTCTCCTTGGCCAGGACAGAGCCTCATGGCCACCCCTAAACTAATCACAGGCAAAGGCAATGAGGTCATCAGGATGCTTCATCTGAAAGAATGAAGATTTACCCTGAGACAGAGACAGGAGACATAGGATTACTGAATACAATTGGGGTCTGTCAATAAGGAAAATAGGGAAAACTGTTTTGAGGGAGCTAACCAATTATCTCTGGTCTCAGTAGATGCATTTTCTCTGTCTTACAAATAAACTAATCTTCAGAAGAATTAAATAACTCAAATGCTTATCTGTTAGACTAAGCAGCACTGAAACAATTTCTACACATAGGTGATACTCAACAAATCAGCTCAGTTTAATGCAAAAAACATTCAAGGGGCTGCCTACTATATGCCAAGAATCTGTAGTGTGCTGGGGGTGCAAAGATAAATGAGACAGAGTCTCTGCCCTTGAGCTTACAATCTGGTACTTTTTGATTATTTTTATATGTTTTGGTCTACATTTTTCTCCTTATTACTGTAGTAACTAGCATTTAATTAGCACACATAATGTGCTTGGGATTTTGGAAATATATAACATTCATATCAAGATTCAGGATAATTATTTTCACTCCATTTGGCAGACAAGAAACTGAGGCGCACTGGCTCATGCCTGCAATCCCAGCATTTGGGAGGCCGAGGTGGGCAGATTGCTTGAGCTCAGGAGTTCAAGGCCAGCCTGGGCAACATGGTGAAACCCTGTCTCTAAAAAAGATACAAAAATTAGCAAGGCATGGTGGTGCATGCCTGCAGTCCCAGGTACTTGGGGAGCTGAGGTGGAAGGATCACTTGAGCCCAGAAGTTTGAGACTGCAGTGAACTGTGTTTGCACCACTGCGCCCCAGCCTAGGTGACAAAGCTAGACCCTGTTACTTGCCCCAAATCACGTAACTCAGTTTCAGACCAAAAACACACTCAGGTCCTTGCTCAGGGCCCACCATTTTCCTGTGAATCACATTCTACATGTCTCTTATCCTACTAAATGTTCCAGAGTATAAATAAAAAACATATAACATGAAGCCAGTATGTGGATATGTAGGTCTCAAAAGTTATTGTGAAAAGACCAATATTTGTCTGTCTCTCATTGTACTTTTTACTCTATCCAGTGGGGGCTCCCCCTCCCCTACCTGAGATGCCAAGTTGGGCAGCTGCATCATTTTCTGCTGGTTCTTGGCTATTAGAATGCCTCACGCATTAAGTTCCCAATACAATAATTCACAGATTAAAATGTTGGCCGGGCGCGGTGACTCACACCTGTAATCCCAGCACTTTGGGAGGCCGAGGTGGGCAGATCACAAGGTCAGGAGATCGAAACTATCCTGGCTCACACAGTGAGACCCCATCTCTACTACAAATACAAAAAAATTAGCTGGGCTTGGTGGCGGGCACCTGTAGTCCCAGCTACTTGGGAGGCTGAGGCAGGAGAATGGTGTGAACCTGGGAAGCAGAGTTTGCAGTGAGCCGAGATCGTGCCACTGCACTCCATCCTGGGTGACAGAGCAAGACTCCATCTCAACAACAACAAAAGTGTCTCCCCTTCCCTGATGGAACCTGCTGCCAGGGAGAACCCACAGTCAGGGAAGAGGGTGTGGGATGCTGCTTCTCTTTACTTTTTTTTTTTTTTTTTTTTTTTTGATGCAGAGTCTTGCTCTGTGGCCCAGGCTGGAGTGCTGTGGCACAATCTCGGCTCACTACAAGCTCTGCCTCCCAGATTCATGCCATTCTCCTGCCTCAGCCTCCCGAGTAGCTGGGACTACAGGCGCCTGCCACCACACCCAGCTAATTTTTTTTTATTTTTTAGTAAAGACGGGTTTCACCGTGTTAGCCAGGATGGTCTTGATCTCCTGACCTCATGATCCGCCCACCTTGGCCTCCCAAAGTGCTGGGATTACAGGCATGAGTCACCACACCCAGCCCTCTTTACTTTTTTGATAAGTCTTCCTCAGGTCAGAACCATTGGTGAGTCATTCCTGGAATCATTTCCACCATTTTGAATATCAGCCCTTTGTTACCACCAGCCTCTGGTATCTCTGGGCCTCTGCCTCGGGATGAGCCGAAGAACACGGTCTCAGATGCCACAGGCAAAAATGAAAGACATTTGTTGGCCAGCTTTGCTCAAAAGTGTGCTTCTGGACATGCCATGTGGTTCTGGATCCCATGGCTCCACTATGAACCCCTACCCCTGTTCTTCACCAACACAGAGTGCTGGATGTTGCTGAGGTGTACTCTGCCCAGAGTTCTTTTCCCTTTCTGGGTTAAAGATGCTTTATTCTCTAGAAACAGATCTACTTCCATTCTCCTGGGTGCCCATAATGGGGCAGGGGTCAGGAGTAGGGGCAGTGAGCCACCCATCTGGTCTAGAAAGCCTGTTTTAATTAGAAGAAATACAATAAACATTCCTCCCTAAACTTCAATGCATCACACTGCAAGTCTCTTAGTTCCCTGGCACTTAGTGTCTGAAATCTTGAACCTCTTAGAGTACATTAAAACTTCCATGTTGAATGCACCCAGAGAGATTTCTCCTTTCTCTTGGGAGCAAAGAGTTTTGGACAACTTTTCAGAATACTTCAGTCTTTGTGTTAATGGCTGGAAGTTCTTTATAAGTAAGTGATTTCCGGGGAAACCTCCTCACTAGGCTTCCAGGACCCACGAGGTCTTCAGAGGTTGGGCTCAGAATGAGCATGAATCTAGCCTCTACTGTTTTTTCCACACTCTTTATCTGCCTACTTCTACCTTCTCCCACGTGGGTCTCAGTTTTCTGCCTTTGTTCACTTTAGTTTTTCTTGTCCGAGTCTCTTTTACTCACCTCTAATTAAGGACTCATTTGCTTATGGCCAGTGTCATAGTGAGCACAAGTAGAGGCCTGAGATTCAGGCTACACTGGGTTCAGATCCAGATACTTCCATTTGCCAGCTGTTTGTTTTAAGGTAAGAGACTAAACGTATCTCTTTTGTATACAGGGATAATCATTCCTACCTCATAGGCTGTTGGTTGATTAAATGAGATCTTCTGTGTAGGAAGCTTGTAACAAAGCCTGGCATATCACTGGATACACAATCCATGTTAGCCAGTAGTTATACCACACAGCTCACCTAAATAGACTCACTGAGTACTCAATATAGGTTTCTTAAATTGACCTGAAATAAACATTTTCCAGACTTCTGGGTTGCACTGAACAGGTTTCCTCTATCACCCCTAAGTTAAAATTTAAAAACCAGAAGCTTGAAAGTTGAGGAGGGACAGGAGAGAAGGCAATGAAGTCAGCGGATGCTAGAAGCCTAGATTGCCTTTGGCTCAGTCCAGATTTGAGGGAAACCTGGAATTATTGCAATTTCATCACAGCAGCTGGTCCAAGCTAAACCTGCCAGAACTGCTTAGAGGCCAGATCTGGGTTGCAGTGATAGCTGGGCCCTGCTGAGAAGCAAGAAGAAACTATTTATCTGGCATTTTTTTCAACCCCAACCAAGAATTTTCTTTGGCTCAAGATGCTGTTGGGACCGGTTTTCATTTGCATGGAGCTCATTTGAGGACTGGTGCCTCTGACAGCAGAGACTTCTTAGAAAGACTTCCATTTTCCATCCCCCTGCCTCCTTTCCATGTGTGCCTTTCCCATGATTCAGAAATAATTATTCATCCAGGAAAGCTAATCCCTGGGTCTTATTTGTACTTGGATTGTGCCAGAACCTCATGTATAAGTTCTCTCTGATTGAGCTCCACACACAGCCTGTGCAGTCCTGGGCATCAGCAAAGATGGCCACCAAGGAACATTTGCCCTCCTTCCAAACTGGTAACCTCCATCTAATTGAACCCATGTTAACTGATGTGGCACATTTTAATACATTTCACTGTTTCAAGCTGTGGCAGCAAATTAGAGTGTGAATCTTCTTAACAGCTGCTTCTAGAGTGGCTGTCTGAAATCTCTGCATCCTTGACTCTTCTGCCGGCAAAAGAAAGATTTGTCTATATATTATATGTCCTGGAGGGGTTTCATGGCAGTCCTGTCTGGACTAAAATGTCACCATTCTGTATTATTATTACATAGATTCTGCATTTTTTTCTTTTTTTCTTTTTTTTTTTTTTTTTTTTGGTAGAGACAGGGTCTCAATATGTACCCAAGCTGGTCTTGAACTCCTGACCTCAAGTGATCCTCCTGCCTTTGACTTTCAAAGTGCTGGGATCATAGGAATGAGCCACTGTGCCTGGCTCACTTTTCAAATAAGTAGCATTTGAGGGTGGTATCAATATTCTAGGAATAGAATAATGAGATGTTTTTTGAGAAAACATTCAGAATGTATCCAATCAGATCAGCATTTTCTGCTTCAAGCAGTCACCCAATTCCAGTGACATTGCCAGGAGCTGCCTTAAGAAGCCTGTTGTATTTCTTTAGTTTGCCATTCTTTGACTAGAAGTAGTCAAAGCTAAGCACAAGAATGGGCGTTGCTTTATTGTTGTCATGGTGAAAGATTAGAAAAAACTTAAATGTTTATTGATAGGGAAGTGGCTAAATCAATTATGACACATTCAGTCAATGGACTACCACATAATCATTTAAAAAGTATGAGGCAGTAAGAATGATCAACTACCCAAAGTGATTTATAGATTCAAAGCAGTCCTTATCAAAATTCCAATGGTGTTGTTTACAGAAATAGAAAAAAAAACAATACTCACATAGAACCAAAAAAGACCCCAAATAACCAAAGAAATCTTAAGAAAGAAGAATAAAATCAGAAGCATCATACTTCCTGATTTTAAACTTTATAACAAAGCTATAGTAATCAAAACAGTGTGGTTCTGGCATAAAAGCAGACACAGACTAATGGAACAGAATAGAGAGACTAGAAACCCATGCATATATGGTCAACTATTATTTGACGAGGGCACCAAGATTACAAAATAGGGAAAGGAAAGTCTCCTCCATAAATAAAGTTAGGAAAGCTAGATATTGATATGCAAAAAAAAAAGAGAAAGAAATAGAATCTTTATCTTACACCAGCACAAAAATTAACTCAAAATGGATTGAAGACTTAAATATAAGACCTGAAATCATAAAACTCCTAGAAAAAAAAAAAAAAGAACAGAGAAAAAGCTTCTTGACATTGGCCTTAGTAACGATATTTTTACGTATGACACCAAAAGTAAAGGCAACAAAAGCAAAAACAAATAAGTGGGACTACATCAAACAAAAAAATTTCTGCACAGCAAAGGAAACAACAAAATGAAAAGGCAACCTATGGAATGAACAAAAAATATTTTCAAGTCATATATCTGATAAGGGGTAAATACCCAAAATATACAAGATATTCATGCAACTCAATAGCAAAGAAATCCAAAATAATCTCTTCTAAAAAGTGTTATAAAGAACTTGAATTGATACTTTTCCAAAGGAGACATACAAATGGCTAACAGGTACATGAAAAAGTACTCAGTATCACTAATCATCAGGGACATGCAAGTCAAAACTACAGTGAGATGTCACCTCACACCTGTTAGGATGGCTATTATCAAAAACATGAAGTAAGTGTTGTTGAGGATGTGGAGGAAGAGGAATCCTTGTATACAGTGGGAGGGAATGTAAATTAGTACAGCCATTATGGAAAACAATATGGAGGTTCCTCAAAAAACTAAAACTAGAACTACCATGTGATCCAGAAATTCCACTTCTGGGTATATATCTGAAGGAAGTTAGATCAGTGTCTCTCTGCACTCCTATGTTCATTGCAGCATTATTCAAATTGCCAAGACATGGAAACAAATGGATAAAGAAAAAGTGGTATATACAGACAAAGAAATATTATCCGGCCATAAAGAAGAAAAAAATTCTGCCATTCATGACAGTGTGGATTAATCTGGAGGGCATTATGTTAAGTGAAATAAGACAGAAACAGAAAGGCAAATATTGTATGATTCCACTTATATGTGAAATCTAAAAAGGTCAAATTCATACAGAGTAGAAGGATGGTTGCCAAAGGCTGGGGGGTGGGGGAAATGGGGAGATGTTGGTCAAAGAGTACAAACTTTCAGTTATAAGACGAATACATTGTGGAGGTGTTATGTACAACATGGTGACTACAGCTTATACTATTGTATTGTACACTTGAAATTTGCAAGTAGAGTAGTCCATAATTGTTCTTACCACATATGCACAAATGGTAACTATGTGAGATGATGATGCATTAACTAACTTGATTGTGGTAATCATTTTACAATATATACGTATGTCAAATCATCACATTGTTCCCTTTAAATATATACAACATTATTTGTCAATTATACCTCAATTCGCTGAAAAAAGAAAAAAAAGAATGAGCACTAAGTGTTGCTATGGACGGATCTCTGAGAAATACAGTTAAATCTGGAAATATACAAGAACTTGGTTGTATTCTTTCTAGTGAGGAGAACTAATGGCAAGGGGTAAGGACAGGGAGAAGATATTCTTTTCATCATCTAATTTTTGTATACTTTGAATTTGGTACCTTGTGCATATTTCTCATGCACAGGATGATTAATTTTTCAAACAGTAAGAGTCTATCTAGTCCAAAAAAAAAGACAGCTGAACTAGCTATGTAATTCAAACAATTAAAATCATAAGTGCTCTCATTTTCTGAGCAATTACTCTATATCAGCTTCTGTGCTAAGGCTGCTTACTACATATTTTCCTCTGATTTTCTCCTCAAAGACATCCCATCAAGTAGATTTTACCGTCTTCCTTTTAGAAATGGGGCACTGTGACTCAAAGAGTTTAGGAAAGTTGCCTGAGATTACACAATCTGCACGAGGCTAAACCAGGATTCAAATCCAGGTCAGACTAACTTTTTCCACTGGCCCCTGGGGGCTTCGCATGGTCATTCAATAAGACTGTGCCTCCCCCATTACTCTATCCCCACAGCTTTGCAGAGTGCTTGGCACACAGGAGGTGTCCCATATGTGCTGACTGAATGATAAACAAAAAGCAAAACAGAACAAGAGTGTAGTAATTTCATTAAAGGAATTTTACACAGGTTGGAGCATCTTGGAATTGCAGGGTCACAGCCCACTGAGATTACTTGGAAGGCAACAACCTGAATTTGAATGGCTACAGTTTGGTGTGATTGCTTAAAAAAAATTACTCACATTGTTTTGAGTCACACCTCACAAAGCCTCATTGCTTCAAAGTGCCTTTCTGGTGGAAGATGATTTCAAACAAACCAAAGGATGTGATTTTCATTAAGCTACCCTTAAAAATAGCTGTTTTCCAGATGGGATCATATGAATAAATAAATATCTCTTTTGTTTTATCTTCTGTTTTTTCTTCATGATTATTGGAAAAGTCCAACAACCTTGGTGATTCCTTTCAGGGTGAATTTGGGACCCAAACAGTTAAGCAACCAGCCAATTTGCTTCCCTGCTGCCTCCCAGCCAAGGAGATGAATGGAATGCACATGAGGTCGCTTGGCAGGCATCCACATTCCTATGGGAACGCTGCAGCAGCCAGAGCTTTGGGACACGAAGAAGCAAATGTGTGGGAGTTATGGGGCAAACTGCAAACAATCCAAAGTCCCGAAAAAATGCATGGAGCCTCTTTGGCCCAAGGATGCTCTGCAGAACACCGGCAAAGACCCTGCCCTTGCTCAAATCAATGATAGAGGCAGGACTCGGCACTGCCCTGTTCTTTCTTACTGCTGCCAAGGCCTTGAATCGTACAGGCCACTTCCAGGACTACTGTGGATGTGAGCCATTAAAAGAAGCTCAACAAGGAGTTCCATTTCTTCAGCTGATCTTTATACTCGTTCCTTTTTCTCCCATACTCAAGGAAATTACCTTGAAGAATTTGTCTCACCCCCTTCTTCCTTTTACCTTCCCCATCCCTGTCTTTGTCCTTCCCCATGAAAAAGGGCTTGAAACCAATGACATTTTCATTTTCTTCAACTATTTCCCTTGTGTCCTTTAAAATGCCCTCTAGGGACCAGGTGAGCTCACTCGAATTCTGCATTACAACTCCCTCCAGCTTTTAGAAAAGGCTACATCTGATCAATAATGATGGTGATATGGTGGAAGGTGGACTTTTCATTTAAAATTAGAAACCATGATCCTCACATATTTTCCCCCAAAGAGCAGTTCCTAAGTTTTTTGTCACCACATTAAAAAAAGAAGCTCAAGCCTAGAGTTGTCCAACCAACCAGAGGCCTCTGGGTCTCCCCCAAACATCTTTTGTGCTAGTCATGCTGAGAAATGCTTCCTACTGAGAGGAGGGAGCCCTGAGTTCTGTTTTACCTTCTCACTAAGGTGACTATGGTACATGGGAGTCATAGGCATTTTAGAAGCATTCCCTGTGGTGATTCTGGCTATGAAGACTGCTTTCTCTAGCACCATTACACTAGAATATGGAGGAAATAGAGCCATTTGAAGCTATGGAGTTCTCTGTTTCATCACATCCCTAGTTTTTGCAAAAAAAAGATACATTTCCATTCCATCTACAAAGGCAAAGATAAACCAGCAAGTCACATGTTTTGTTAGCGAAGCCCTGCCTAATAAATTGCCCTTGAAGGCAAAACTAGCAGTCTCTCCCAAGGCCAGCAAGCTAGGCTGAGAAGGCTATAAGGAAGGGATCATTTTGGGGAGAAAGAGTAGTTTCGCAGGGAAGAAAAGGGTATCTTGGTTTTATTGGTCCTGGAGGGCACCAAAATCCTAGACACCCTTAGGACCAGAGCGAAAAGAATAAAGGGAATAAGATATCATGGGAATGACATTTCGCAGCTATTCAGTTGAAGTCATCTGCCTGGCCCATAATTCACCTTCCTCAGTAGCTGCGTTCCTTTGGCCACAAAAGTAGCTCCTGGCAGCAATATCTGTACGTATGCCCTACTCCCTGCCCCTGACAGATTGATCACTAGTGGATGTTGACCGACCCAAACAGACCAAATCAGATTCTGTCTTGAGGGAGTTCAGATTTGGGATCCAGATATGCTAGTTGTACCTGTTGGCCACTTGAACTGAAAAGATGTAATCTGGCAGCCATGGGGTGGCCACCTTCTGTCCTGTGGAGAAAGAAGTCAAACTCCCTCTGCAGAAAGAGGAGAGGAATGAACTAACCAGGTGAACAGAAACAGAGAGAGACATCACACTGGGCCAGACAGAGGCTGAAAGACCCCAAGCCTGGTTCCGGAGGGCATCCTTGCTCAGGCCTGGTCACAGGATCAGCCCCTGGATTCTGCAATACTCATTTGTTCTTATAATAAATCCCCCCCCACACACCCTTCTTAAAATTAAGCTAATACAAGTGGGTTTCTGTTACTTGTAACTGAAAGAACATTGGCTACCACAGCATAGGAAGGTCCACAGGCCAAGGTTGGCAAGGTTTGTACGGTCAAGTTGTCTACCTGGGCATCAGGGTGGGACCGCAACTGTCCATATCTGGTCTGGACCTCCCTCCTCCACAAAGCCCGAAGGGGTTAGTTGTTGTTGCCTTCTTACACAAGTCAGTCATATACATATTTCTCATAGCAAAGTTTCACATAATAAGAAGTAAATACAGAAGTACCTTAGTTGGAAGTCCAAGTGTAACTAAAGAATAATAAAGTAAAAAGTCCCTTATCATCCTTACCCAATCATCAATCCTACCTCCAAGATAACCTTTGCTAATGCCATACTTTATCCAATCTTAGATGCCATCACTTGTAAGACACATTCCAGTTTTGGAAACGTTAAAAGGTAACATGAGGTACAGTAGTATGTTGAGTATCCTTTCAAATATTTGTCTGGGCATTTCACATGTCCATAGTTTTGGGTAAAGCTATTCATTTTTGTCATTCATAGACTCATTCTAAGAACACTGTTTTGCAACTGCCTTCTTAACATTTCTTGGAGCATTTTGCTTTTCGATAAAGGATTTTGTTCTATCTACCACGGTATCTCCAGTGCCAGGATAGGGCCTGTCACATTATAGGAACTCAATAAAGAAAGGCTCAGCTAATCAATGACCAGTCTCCTTAATTCTTCTAATGCCTATATGGTCTTCAATAATATTTAACTTTTCCCCATTAAAGTAATCATTTTGGTTACTTACTTCTTTTTAATCTTTATAAATAATGCTGTTGTGAACAACCTAGCTCCATTGTGTTTCTATGACCACAATAATTCTCATTGAGTGTTTACTATGTTACAGTTGTTAATCTAAGTACTTTACGTGTAGTCACTTTTTAAATATTCACAGCAGCCATCTGAGGTCGGAGCTATGATCATTCCCACTTTTCAGATGACAAAGCTAAGAAAGAGGCTAAATAACTTGCAGCAGCAGGGAATAAGTTAACAAGCAGGATTCAACAAGCAAGCAACCATGCTCATAAGTCCAGGTTCTTACCACTGTGCTCCTTTATCTGGATGAGTATCATGAAACTGACTTACTATGTTAGAAGGAAAGAACATTTCAATCCAAAAAAATGCTACATCAATTCAAATTCACCCTATTCGTATTTGACAGCACCAGCTTCTGAAACACCCTTGCCAATAACATATGTTATCAGTTTTTAAATAATTTAAAAACATAGGTAAAAAATTATTTTATTGTTCACTTAATTTGTATCTCCTGGTTAACTGGGACATTGAGCTTTTTTTCCATTGATTCTTGGCCATTTGTATTTTTCCTATGAGTTGCCAGCTCATTTTCCTTGCTCATTATTTTTCTTTTGGGTTGTCTTTTAATTATTTTTTTGGAACACTGAACATTATTATAAATGTGACAAAAGTTTTATCTAGGTTTCTTTGATATAGTCATTCAAAAGTTAAAAAAATTTGATACAGTCAAATTCATCAGTTTCGACACATGGCTTCTGAATTTTGTGTCCTTTTTCACCCACAATGATAAAGTATTCTATTTTTCCTTCTAACATTTTATTTTTATGTTAAACTCCATATTCCATCTGGAACCTGTCTGGATATGTAACTTGGGCTCTAACTTTTTAAATGGAGACCAAGTGTTCTCATCACTGTTCTTTGATGTGCTATGCTTATCGCATTTTACGTTCCCATAAATGTAAGAGTCTATTTCTAGACTTTCTATCAAGCTTCATTGTCCTAATTGTCTAGTCCTGTGCCATGACATTTATGTAAAGCACCAGGAACACAGTCGGCCATAATTAATGTCAGTTATCTCCCTCACCTCTTCTTAACCTTTCTATATTTTTTTCCTTTCCACAGTTTCAACCTATAGAATCATACCTATGTTATTTTTCACCTATTTAGAATCTCTCATCCTGAATTCTAGGGTAGTCATCTGACTATTCTCGTTTCTAATGAAATGAGATGATGGGGTCACTTGACCAAATCATTTTTATAGCTTTACAGCTATGTATAATATGGCTTCCTCCCAATCCTATTAAACCAGCTAATCTTTCTTTATTGATCAGGATAAGAAACAAGGCTGAATTTCTTCAGTTGCTTCTGAGGGTTCCCAGAGGTGAAATCACTTACAAAGCTGCTTGTCAATCATTCTGCTGTTGACAGAGGTCTGAGGTTTTGGGAAAGGATCCAGAGAAATAGCCTCCCATCACGGCTGTGTGCACCATCTGTGTCCTTTCTGTCAGCTAGGTCAGGATGCATCCTTTGGTCTCACTCAAGGCCATGTGGTCTGCTGCCCTTGCCCTTTCTCTCTTTACATAAAGGTGACTCTTCTGTCACCATATTCCAACCCAGTTCTGGTCTCCACAGTGCCAATAACACTATAAAACTTCTCAGGTAATAAACAATAATCTCAGATCTGTTCTGCAAGTTAACAAATTTTCACGCATTGATGTTTGAATACTTAGGGCCATAATACAGTAAGTCCTCACTTAACATCATCAATAGGTTCTTGGAAACTGCAAGTTTAAGTGAAACAACATGTAACAAAACCACTTTTACCACATATAAACAAGAGGTAAGTTCCTAGAGCATATCTGTGGTCCCCAAAACATTACCAAACTTCTAAACAAAGACCCAAACACTTCTAATATTAAACACTGAAATAAGTGTGAGCTACATATACATTAAGAAAGGTTAATAAAAACAAGGTAATTGTTTATCCAATTTTTGGTAAATTAGCTAATGATGGTGGTCATAGTGGTGATGAGTTAAATCAAGAAAAAAGTGCTTGCAAAGCAAAAATTGTCAGGAACACCTCCTCCCACCACATAGTTCCAAACCAACAATCACAAATATGGCAGGCTCGCAGAGCTTTTTTTGTGCTGCATTGTTTATTGTTATGCATTTGTATGATTATGGTAGGCTTGACGAATATTTATTTGACAATAATTGGTATTCATTTATTCATTCCTTTTCTAACCCATTTATTGCAGTTCAGGGTCACAGGTGGCCAGAGCCTAACCCAGCAGCTTAGGGTGGAAGACAGGAGCCAGCCCTGGAGGGGACATCATCCCATCACAGAGCTCACTCACACACACATTCTTAAAACCGGGATCATTTAGACATGCCAGTTCACCTAACAGGCACAATTCTGGGATGTGGGAGGAAACCAGAGTCCCCAGAAAAACCTCATACATATATGTGGAGAATGTGTAAACTCCATACAGACAGTGGTCCCAGCAAGAGAGTATTTTTTTTTTTTCTCACCAACATTATAAGGAAATGAGTTGAAAGAAATGACATTATTCAAGGACCCGCTGCACTCTCTTCAACTGCTGTCCTAGCTGTTCCTCGATATAACACATGTGGTTAAGAGCATGGCCCCTGAATCCAATCTGCTGGGTCTGAATTCCAGCTCCCTCAAGGAACCAGCTGTGCAACTTCAAGCCTCTGTCAACCTCAGTTTCCTTATTTATAAAGTCAAGGTGGCAATGATAATGTACCCATCCTATAGGGTTGTTGTAAAACTAAATGAATAATTGTAAAGTACTTAGAATACTGCTGATACTTTGTAAAGAACTCAAAGTGTTGGATGAAATAAACAGGATGACACATCAAGCCTTTCCTACACTTTCACTAATCTCCCCATCTCATTCCTTCTACTTTATATAACAATTGTTTGTTTCTCCCACCTTAAATTTTCATGTGAAGATAGTCTTTAAATATATCAACTAGGTTCAGAACATGGTTTTTTCATCCTCCGTAGATGTCCTGCAGACTTCGATACGATGGATAATCTCATAGAAATAGCAGCAGCTGAAGTAATGATATTATTAAACAAAGAAATTTGAAGGTCTATGTGAAGAGAACTTTTTAATTCTCCTGAGAGATACAAAAGATGACTTGCCTCAATGGCAAGACAAACCACATTCCTGAGTAGGAAGACTCAAAAGGATGCCAGTTGTCCCTGAGTTTATTTCTATATTAACTCCATAAAAATACCAATAAGTTTTTTAGGACTAAACAAGGTAATTCTGAAGTTTGTGTGAAAGAAAAAAGCAAAAATATCCAGGAAAACTCTTAAAAAGACAAATGTGGAGGGAACTAAGATTAGCAGATTTTTAAAAATTCTTCTTATTATTATTTGAGACAGGGTCTCTCTCTGTCACCCAGGCTGGAGTGCAGTGGCACCATCACTGCAGCCTCCAACCTCCTGGGCTCAAAAGATGCTCCTACCTTGGCCCCCCAAGTATCTAGGACTACAGGTGGCCACCACACCTGGCTAATTTTTAAATTCTTTGTAGAGACAAGGTCTCGCTATATTGCACAGGCTGGTCTTGAATTCCTGGGCTTAAGCGATCCTCTCACTTTGGTGACTTTGAAGTGACACCTCAAATCGTGGTGAGAGATAGACCATTCAAGTGAGTGTATTAGAGGAGCTATGTAGTTATCTTGAAAAAACATATACAGTTGATTCTCATGATTAGCAGTAGTTCTATAAAGATGCTGCAAACATGAATTAGTGAATACTGAATCATTGCTGCTAGTGGAAATGCTGGGTTCAGTTTCTTCAAGCCTCCGGTCACAACATTTTTTATCAACTGATTAATCCATAACCTTGTTTATGTGTTTCTGTTAATGACACCTTAGTTAATATATATTGTTGATTCATTAACATTGAACTCATGGCCAACAGCACTGGAACTCATGCCTGAACAAAGCTAACACATATACTTGCTCTGTAAGGCAGTTGGGAATACTAGATAATACTTCAGCACTATACTTAGGCACCAACAAACAGCACAAAAATGTGAAAATGTCATACTAAATAGTCTGGAAGGAGCCCACTTGCTTATAGTACTAGAGAAGGCAGAGCATCACTTGTTCGACCTCAGCTAGGAACACTCACATGTCACACAACTGAAATTTGTTGCCACTGCTTGTATCAAGAATGACTGCAAAAATACTATGAGTATAGATTCTGGGGGTATAAATACATTTTAGCAAGTAGGTGAATTCATAAATACAGAATCTGTGAATAATGAGAACAGACTGTAGTTAGACCCAAATTTCACACTATATACTAGAATAAATTACAAAAGATCAAATCTTTAAGTGCAAAACAAAATGACCATAAAGTAGTAGAGAAAATAGTGGAGAACTTTCTTTATGACCTTGGAATGAGGGTAGAACTTGAATTAAAACATAAAATCCAAAGGCCACAAATAAAGATAGTTAAATTTGAACAAAAACAAAAAAATGTTTTCAAGGCAAAAAAAAGTACTACAACCAAGGTCAAATTTAACTTACCAAATAATTAAAATAGCAAAAGATAAATGATGAGTCAGGAAAATATTTGCAATTTGTTTGACAGCAGAGGGATAATCTCCCTAGAATGTTAAATGTCCTGGACATAGACAAGAAACACATAAAAAACCTAGTAGAAAAACTGAACGAAAGATATGATGAATTCACAGAATATATAAACAGTTCACAAAACATATATAAAAGGCTCAACTTTATTCTTAATAAGAGTAATGCAGACTAAAGCTATATTTAGGTATTATTTCTCAGTTATAATGGCAGAAATCCAAAAGATTTCAGAATGATGTAATAATGCTGACGTGAAGCAGTATATTCTTTCATACATTTCTTTTTTTCTTTTTTTTTTTTTTTTCAGATGGAGTCTTGCTCTGTCGCCCAGGCTGGAGTGCAATGGCATGCTCTTGGCTCACTGCAACCTCTGCCTCCCAGGGTTCAAGCGATTCTCCCACCTCAGCCTCCCAAGTAGCTGGGATTACAGGCACCTGCCATCACGCCCGGCTAATTTTTGTATTTTTAATAGAGTTGGTGTTTCACCATGTTGGCCAGGCTGGTCTTGAACTCCCAACCTCAGGTGATCTGCCTGCCTCAGCCTCCCAAAGTACTGGGATTACAGGCATGACCCACCGTGCCCAGTTCCTTTCATACATTTCTATCAGGAGTTTTAATTGGTGCCATCCCTATAGATGATAAATTGGCAATAATTATCAGAATTCAAACACATATAGCCTTTTTCTGTGAAACGTATTTCAATTTTAAAATTATTTATTGATACATAATAGATGTAAATATTTTCAGGGTACATATGCTATTTCGATACATTCATATAATGTGTAAAGATCAAGTCAGGGTAATTGAGACATCTATCATCTTAAATACTTATCTTTCCTTTATACTAGGAGCATCTGAATTATTCTCTTCTAGCTATTTGGAAATATACAATAGAATATTGTCAACTGTAGTCACCCTACTAATCTATTGAACAGTAGGTCTTATTTCTTCTATCCAATTATATATTTGGACCCATTAATCAACATCTCTTCATTCTCCCACCCCCCAACTCCCTAACTCTTCTCAGCCTCTTGTCAGTATAAACTTTTACCCAGAAATTTATCCTAAGGATTTATCCTATACAGGCATACCTCAGAGATGCTATGGGTTCTGTTCCAGATACCACAATAAAGCGAATGTTGCAATAAAGTGAATCAATTTTTTTTGGTTTCCTACTGCATATACAAGTTATGTTTAGGGGAGGCGCAGTGGCTCATGCCTGTAATCCCAGCATTTTGGGAGGCTGAGGGGAGAGGATTCCTTGAAGCCAGCAGTTCAAGACCAGCCTGAGAAACACAGTGAGACCTTGTTGCTACAAAATTTTAAAAATTAGCTGGGCGTGGTAGTGCATGCCTGTAATCCTAGTTATTCAAGAGACTGAGGTGGAAGGATTGCTTGAGCTCAGGAATTCAAGGCTATGTGAGTTATGATTACGCCACTACATTCCAGCCTGGGCAACAGAGCAAGACTCTGTCTTAAAAAAAAGAAAGCAAAATAAAAAGTATGTTTGCACTATACTGTAGTCTAAGTGTGCAATAGCATTATGTCTAAAAATGTACATAGTTAATTTTAAAATATTTTATTGCCAAACAATGCTAATGATCATCTGAGCCTTCAGCAATTTGTAATATTTTTGCTGGTGGAGGATCTTGCCTCCATGTTGATGGCTGCTGACTGATCAGGGTGGGTGGGGTTTGCTGAATTGAGGTGGCTGTGGCAATTTCTGAAAATAAGACAATAAAATTTGCTGCTCAGTGGACTCTTTCTTCCATGAAAGATTTCTCTGTAGCATACAATGCTGTTTGATAGCATTTTACCCACAGAACTTCTTTCAAAATTGGAGTCAACCCTCTCAAATCCTACCACTGTTTTATCAACTAAGTTTATGTAATATTCTATACCCTTTGACATAATTTCCACAATGTTCATAGCATCTTCACCAGGAGTAGATCCCATGTCAAGAAACTACTTTCTTTGCTCATCCATAAGAAGCAACTCCCCATTCATTCAAGTTTTATCATGATATTGTAGCAATTCAGTCATATTTTCAGGCTCCATTTCTAATTCTAGTTCCCTTGCTAGCTCTACCACATCTGCAGTTACTTCTACTAAAGTCTTGAACTCCTCAAACTCATCCACAAGGACTGGAATCAACTTCTTCCAAATTCCTATTCGTGTTGGTATTTTAACCTCCTCCCACAAATCATGAATCTTCTTGATAGCATCCAGAATGGTGAATCCTTTCCTGAAGATTTTCAATTTACTTTGCCCAGCTCCATCAAAGGAATCATTCTCTATGACAGCTATAGCCTTACAAAATGTATTTCTTAAATTAAGTCTTGAAAGTCAAAATTACTCCTTGATCTAGAATGTAGAATGGATGTTGTGCTAACAGTCATGAAAACGGTTTTAATCTCCTGTACATCTCCATCAGAACTCTGAGGTGACCAGGGGCATTGTCAATGAGCAGTACTTTCTTTTCCCCCCAAATGGAGTCTCACTTTGTCACCCAAGATGGCGTGCTATGGTGCAATCTCAGCTCACTGCAACCTCCACCTCCTGGGCTCAAGAAATCCTCCCATCTCAGCCTCTCAAGTAACCGGGACTACAGGCACACACCACCACACCAAGTTAATTTTTGTATTTTTTGTAGAGATGTGTTTCATCATGATGCCCAGGTTGGTTTCAAACTCCTGGGCTCAAGGGATCTGCCCATCTTAGCCTCCCCCAAGTGCTGGGATTACAGGTGTAAGCCACCACACCTGGCAGAGCAGTACTATTTTGGAAGGAATTTTTCTGAGCAGTAGGTCTCAACAGTGGGCTTAAAACATTTAGTAAACCATGCTGTAAACAGATGTGTTATTATCTAGGCTTTTTGGTCCCATTTATGGAGTGCAGCATAATTCTTAAGGTCTCTAGGATTTTTGAAATGGTAAATGAGCATAGGCTTCAACTGAAAGTTACCAACTGCATTAGCCCCTAACAAGAGAATCAGCCTGTCCTTTGAAGCTAGGCATTGACTTCTGTCCTCTCTGGCTACAGAAGTCCTAGTTGGCATCCTTTTCCCATAGAAAACTTTTTTATCCACATTGAAAATACATTGTTTAATGTAGCCACCATCATCAATTATCTTAGCCAAATCTTCTGGATAACTTGGTACAGCTTTATCATCAGCAGCACTTGCTGCTTCATCTTGCATTCTTATGTTATGGAGATGGCTTCTTTCCTTAAACCTCATGAACCAACTTATCCTATCTTCCAGTTTTTCTTCTGCAGCTCCCTTGCCTCTCTCAGCCTTCACAGAATTGAAGAGAGTTAGGCTCTCCTCTGGACTAGGCTTCAGTTTAAGGGAATGTTGTGGTTGGTTTCATCTTCTTTCCAGACTTCTCAAACATTCTCCACATCAGCAATAAGGCTGTTTTGTTTTCTTACTGTGTGTTCACTGGAGTAGTACTTTTAATTTCCTTCAATAACTTTTCCATTGTATTCACAACTTAACTGTTGGGTGCAAGAGGACTTGCTTTCAGTCTATCTCACCTTTCAATATGTCTTCCTCATTAAGCTTAATAATTTCTAGCTTTTGATTTGAAGTGAGAGAATGTGCAACTCTTCCTTTCACTTGAACACTTAGAGTCCATTGTTAGGTTATTAACTGACCTCATTTTGCTATTGTTTTGTCTCAGGGAATAGGGCGGCCCAAGGACCGGGGAAAGATGAGGGAATAGCAGGTCAGTGGAGCTGTCAGAACAAACACATTTATCAAGCTTGCTGTCTTATATAGGCACAGTGATTCATAGTGCCTCAAAACAATATAATAGTAACATCAAAGATCACTAATCA
Organism: Gorilla gorilla gorilla; assembly: GCF_029281585.2. NCBI lineage: Eukaryota > Metazoa > Chordata > Mammalia > Primates > Hominidae > Gorilla > Gorilla gorilla. The sequence continues at coordinate 19,000,883 of NC_073233.2, forward strand.
CAGATCATCATAACAGATATAATAATGAACAAGTTTTAAATATTGCTAGAATTACCGAAATGTGACACAGACACACAAAGTGAGCACATGCTGTTGGAAAAATGATGCCAATAAATTTGCTCCACACAAGGTTGCCATGAACCTTCAGTTTGTGAAAAACGCAACATCTGCAAAGCACAATAAATCAAAGTGCAGTAAAATGAGGTATGCCTATACTTAGGACATGCAAAATAACAAACAGACAGGCTTATTCATTGCAATGGTGTTGGCAACAGCCAGAGATTAGAAAGTCTATGGATAAAACACAGATTTAAAAGCTATGGTTATTTATACAATGGAAAACTGTGCAGTTGCAAAATGCATGAAAAAACTATGGATTAACACAAAAAAATCACTAAGATATATTATTAAGTGAAAAAGCAAGATGCAGAATAATATTTTTGCTATCACTTATATATAAAGGTGAGAAGAAAAAATAGTTATGTGTACTGGCTTGCACATGCTTAAAAATTCGATGAAATGATTATTAAGAAACTAATACCAGTAATCACCCATTGTGGAAACTGAGCACATATAAAAATGAGGTGGAAAGGATATTGTCTTATAATTCCTGATATTTGACTCTTGGGAATGTATTACATATTCAAAAAATTAAATAGAAAATTTTATTTTAAAATGGAAACTTGATAGATTTGATTATAAGATGAAAGCACATTATCCTTTTATCAACACAAACACAGAAAGGCAATCACAAACTATAGAAAGGGAGAAAAAATAAATAAAGGCTATACCTAAAGTCCTTGTCCAAACTGGAAGCAAAGTAAAATTCATCATGATTTGTGTAAATGGCATGCTATATGCAAAGAGAATCTATTTAACCTTGATGCTTGGGATAGCATTCAGGACCCACCTATTCCCTGATTTCCAGATTATTTAGTACACAGTCACATCAGTGGGTGCCTATTTAAATCCAGCCCAGTCTGTTACACCCTTGATGAAACTAAGATCAATAGCATTCAGTAGGGAAGATAACCAATGGGAAAAATCACTATTTGGACTGGTCACCTTGTCTTTCTGTAAAATTACTAAACTAGGCAAGGCGTGGTGGCTCGTGGCTCATGCCTGTAATCCCAGCCCTTTGGGAGGCTGAGGCAGGAGGACTGTCTGAGCCCAGAAGTTCAAGACTAGCTTGGGCAACACAGTGAGACTCTATCTCCTTTTTTATACATAAATTTTTAAAAATTACTAAACTATTAAAACTAAACCCAACTGTTGAAAATTTTTTTCTTTAAAAGTTCCACACTTCTCCATCTGACATTATCATAATCCAAAAACTCAACCTCGCTTTGGTCATTCTACCAGCCCTACAAGGCTCTGGGAAGACAAGAATGATTCAAAAAGTCAATGGAATAATATATTCATCTTATGAAAAGCTCCTTGGCCAAGATCAATATTGTTTACCTTCTTATTGCAGTCAGTCTGTGATAAGAGAAGAGGAGGTACATGCCAGGGTTCCATCTCAATTTCACTACTCTGTTGGAGTTCCAAGAGGAGCCACCCAGATTCTCTCCACCTGACTCAGAGAGCATCTGGGAGTTCCATGCGCACAATGAAAGCCTTAGTTTATGGATACATGGATTATAGCATTTTATTATGGAATAGACACAAGAGCAGGAGCCAGCAAAGCACAACCCATGGACCAAATCTGTTTTTATAAATATAATTTAATTGGGACACAGCCACACCTAGTCATTTACATATTGTTTATGGTCCTTTCACACTGTAACTGCAGAGTTGAGCAATTGTGACAGAGGCCATATGGCCTGCAAAGCCAAAAATATTTGTTATCTAGCCCTTTACTGAAAAAGTTTTCTGAACCCTGCTCAAGAGTGTCCTGAAATGGTATTCAGCCAATTCCCACTAACAAAGCCAGACAGTTATAACACATGTAGCCTGAATCATCATCACTAAAAACTGTTTAGCCCTGTCCCTATGTGTGTACATATACATAGATATATATGTATGGTGGTATGCTCTTACTAAAAAATAACAGTAAGATCACTAACAAAATGTTCATTCAAAGAGACTATAATAATCTTACACTCATTCTGCTTTCTCACAAGAATCCAGTGTATTTCACATACCTAAGGGAGGCAGCATCATTTAAGGGACAGAACTGTAGGTATGCACCACCATGCCTGGAATTTTTTTTTACTTGTTGTAGAGACAAGGTCTTGCAATCTTGCCTAGGCTGATCCCAAACTCCTGGACTCAAGCAGTTCTCCCACCTTGGCCTCCCAAAGTGTTGAGATTACAGTCATGAGCCACTCTGCATGGCCAGGTACTTAATTTTTGACTTCAAATTATTGAGGGCTGGAAGCTTCAGTAAGTTGCCACTAACTAGTAATCAGAGAAAATATGTAGTTTATCTGAAATATTTTATTTATATAAATATATATAATCTTTCAGATATCTTTATAATTTTTATGTATAAAAATATACATATGTAGTTTTATATATGTGCATCCTTTAAAATTAATAACAAATACTATCAGAAATAGAGAAAAATCTTCACATCCTATGAATGAAGAGGAATCTGAAAATCAGAATAAATATGGGAACTAACTCTGAAATTCCTAGAGAATAGGGAAGAAATGCTTGTTTCAATAATGTAAGGATTTGGGTTCCACACCCATGTGAGACAGAAAAGTCCCATGTGATGCTGGGAGCTGGAACTGAGATATCTACTCAAAGCTTGACACCTTCCAGGGAAGAAAAAACTATCCATCAGCATGCAAGCTATATTAGTTCATTTTCACACTGCTATAAAGAACTACCTCTGACTGGGTAATATATTTATAAAAAAAAAAGAGGATTAATTGACTCACTGTTCCACATGGCTGGAGAAGCCTCAGCAAACTTAAAATCATGGCAGAAGGTGAAGGGGAAGCAAGGCACGTCTTACATAGTGGCGAGAGAGAGAGCACAAAGGGGGAACTGCCTCACTTTTAAACCATCAGATCTTGTGAGAACTCACTCACTATCATGAGAATTACATGGAGGAACCACCCTCAGAATCCAATCACCTCCCACCAAGTCCCTTCCTTGACACATGGGGATTACAATTTGAGATGAGATTTGGGTGGGGACACAGAGCCAAACCATATCACAAGGATTATGAGAAAGTTTGTCAGTCTTTGCTTGGGCTCCATATTGAAAAAAGGAACTCTCAACAACTCAAAAATGTGGACCAACATCATATATTTGTTTCAACTTTGAATTTACATTCTCCGTGTGATCTGAGGATACCAAAGACGTCTGATGTCTAAAAACAATTATTTCAGATATGTTTGTTAGCTCGTTTTCAGTGGATTTTCATCTGTGGAAATTCTGCAAAGTTGAGAAATTAACATAATCTGGTAGAAGGAAACACAAAACTACCCTTGAGGAATATTCCATCAACACAGGCTACATAGGATTCTGATAGGAAAAAAAAAATGTAATCAACAGGAATCGTAGATATAGTCTGCATCCATAAAATAAGTACTTTAAAAGTACTTTTAAAGTTATTAAAGGTGAGGACTTTTATAGAGAACCCAGAAATAAATCCATACATCTACAGTGAACTCATTTTTAACAAAGGTGTCAAGAACACACATTGGAGAAAGGACACAAAAATGCTGCTGGGAAAACTGGATATCCATATTCAGAAGAATGAAGCTAGATCCCTATCTCTTACCATATACAAGAATCAAATCAAAATGAATTAAAGACTTAAATCTAAGACCTCAAACTAAGAAACTACTGAAAGAAAACATTGGAGAAACTTTTCAGGACATTGGTCTGGGCCAAAATTTCTTGTGTCACAAGCGCAGGCAACCAAAGTTTCTGTGCCTCAAGCACAGGCAACTAAAGCAAAAATGCACAAATGAGATCACATCAAGTTAGAAGGCTTCCGCACAGCAAAGAAACCATCAACAAAGTGAAGAGACAACCCACAGAATAGGAGAAAATATTTGCAAACTATCCATCTGACACACGATTAACAACCAGAATATATAAGGAGCTCAAACAACTCATAGGAAAAAAATCTAATAATCTGATTTAAAAATTGGCAAAAGGTCTGAATAGACTTTTCTCAAAAGGATACATATGAATGGCAAACAGCTATATGAAAAGGTGACTACCATTATTGATCATCAGAGAAATGCAAATTAAAACTACAATGAGATATTATCTCACCCCAATAAAAATGGCTTTTATCCAAAAGACAGGCAATAAGGAATGATGGCAAGGATGTGGAGGAAAGGGAATCCTTGTACACTGTTGGTGGGAATGTAAGTTACTACAACCACTATGGACAACAATATGGAGGTTCTTCAAAAAACTAAAAATAGAACTACCATATAATCTAGCAATCCCACTGCTAGGTATATACCCAAAATAAAGGAAATCAGAATTGTGAAGAGATATTTGCACTCCCATATTTATTGCAGCACTATTCACAATAACCAAGATCTGGAATCAACCTAAGTGTCCATCAGCAGACTAAGGGATAAATAAAACATGATACATATACACAATGGAGTGCTCTTCAGCCATAAAAAAAGAATGAAATCTTGTTGTTTGTAACAACATGGATGGAACTGGATGATACCATGTTAAGTGAAATAAGCCAGGCACAGAAGAAAACAACTTTGCATGTTCTCACTCATTCGTGGAAGCTAAAAATTAAAACAATTGAACTCAGAAATAGAGAGTAGAATGATAGTTATCAGAGGCTTGGAATGGTGATGGTGGGAGGGGGAAGTGAGTATGGTTAATGGGTACAAAAATACAGTTAGATAGAATAAATACAATCTAGTATTTGATAACACAACAGAGTGACTATAGCCAAAAATAAAAAGAAATTAAAAAAATAAGGACTTCTACATTTGGTCAATATGGAGTAATAGAGATTGGATACTCCTTCCCATCTGAAGCAATTGAGAAAAGGACAAAACATATGAAACAATTATTTTCAGACGTTGAACATCACGCAGTTCTGGACAGTGACATCTCAGAGAGGGAAAACACAGGACATTTTAGCTTACTGCCTAGAGGGAGTTTCCAAGTCGCTGCATGAGAAGAGAGAATCCAGGCAGAGGCTAGCAGTCTCCTTGAGCTGAGGAGAAACAGCTGGAAGATAGGGAGGCTAAAGTGGCTAGACCTGACAGGACAGAGCACCAGAGAAGAGAGGGGCACATCAGGAGAGAACTCCAGAATCTTCAAAGCCTTGGGTCTTCAGCTGAGGACAGATCAGAGAATGCATGTGAGGAAACTACCCAAGAATGAGGAAAGAATCAACCAAAAAGAGTAGAAGGAAAAATCTCCAAAGCTCACACAGAGCCAAGAATAGTTTATATTCTTACCAGCCAGCATGGAAACCCTCATAATTCAAGGGCATTGAGTAAAGTACTTAAAAAGATATCATCTCATTAGTGATATCAAGATTTAGAACAAAGAAATTTGCCATGGATAAAGAGAGCTATGTAATAAGAATAATGATGATGATGATGATGATGATGAAGGGATCAATTCAACAAAAGGATGATGAGTTGAGAAGATGTAGCTGAGAGTCTAGAGAAGCCAAGGTGGCTAGCATTTGCAGGACAGAGTACCAGAGAAGAGAGAGTATGACAGAAAAGGAGAATCTGCAGAGGGTACCCATAGGAAGACAGCCTGTTGCACACCAAGACTGATGCCATCTTGCAGTGAAACTGCTATGATGACTCATGTTTGACCCTCACATACCAAGGTGTTCTGCAGTAAGATCTTTAAGCAATGCCTCTAGCATAGATAATCCCTCATAAAGATGCTTATCTAATCTCCCCAGTGGTTGCAAGTTTTGCAGAAAAATTTGAGGCATGACCAGCTGCACATGTCTTTACCTTAAAAACTTGCTACATAAAGGACATTTTCTGGAGGGCAGGTATGGGGAATCCACCATCTCACAGCTGCCTGAGACCACTTTTGTTTGCAAGCTCCTATTAAAAGTTTCTTTCTGAGAAACTGGATTTGTCAGCCTCTTTCTTCAGTCTATCAGCTCCCTAGCCTTTGGAGGTAGGTGTGCATATACTTGCTCACTGTGGAACAGTGCCCTTGAGTATTCAGCTGAGTATAATAAGCACATGCGTGTGGGGAAGCTAGACAAGGCTGGGGAAAGAACCACCAAAAGATTTAGAAGTAACATTGTCCAGTGCTCACATACAGCTAGACATGATGCCTTTCCCCTTCAGCCAGACTGAAAAACTTTTATGATCCTCAGAGTGTAAGATAGAGTGCACAGAACAGTCTTGCCTCAATAATGGAAAAGAATTAGTACTGAGTACTGCTCCAGCTTTACATAATAATCTTAAAAGCAAAACCTGAAAAGACCTAATGCTTCAAGTAACTTAGCTATGTCCCAGAACAAAGAGCTATAACATTTTATGGAAACACAAAAATATGCAGTAACCATCATGGAAAAATTCACAGTATCTGGCATCCAATAAAAAATTCCTAGGTACAAAAAAGGAGGGAAATATGACTTGTAATGATAAAAACTAAATAAATTGAAAATAAACCTTAACTGATAATAGATATTAGAAATAGCAAGCATAGTCATTGGAAGTTACTACAACTATATGCCACACATTTAAAAAGTTAAGTAGGGATATGGAAGATATAAAAAAGAACCAAGTAAAACTTCTAGAGAAGAAAACTGCAATGCGTGATGGCAAATACATTGGATAGGATTAGTGACACATTAGATTTTGCAGAAGAAAAAATTAGTGAACCTGAAGATGTAACAACAGAAACTATGCAAAAAACAAACAAACAAACAAAAACAGAGAGAAAAGGGAATTTTAAAAAATGAGCACAGACAGCATCAGTGAGCTATGGGAAAACTTCAAGTGGCTTAACATACTTGTAATGGAATCAGTAAAGAAGAGAAAACATAGGAGGAGAAAAAATTTTGAAGAAATAATGGCCATAATTTTTATAAATTTGATAAAAATCTTAATCCTACAATATCTAAGAATCTAAAACGCTAAGCCCAAGAAATAGAAAGAAAAGCATCCCAAGGCCCATCATAATCAAATTGTTCAAAACCAGTGATGATTAAAAAAAAAACTTAAAAGCAGCAAGGTTAAAAAAAAATAATAAAAATCACCAATATGTAACATATGGGGGAACAAAGATAACTCAACAGAAATGATGTCAGTGGAAAGACAACAGACAACATCTTCAAAATGCTGAAAAAAAAGAACTGTCAGCCTCAATCTTTATATTCAGCAAAAATATCTTTCAAAAACAGAGGTGATTCAAGATCAAGGAGCTGGCAGGAAGAAGCAAAAAAAGAAGGTAATATTGGTTTTCCAGATATTCAAAAGCTGAGAGATTTCACCAAGAGCAGAGCCACACTACAAGAAATATTAAAAGAAGTCTTTCAGATAGAAGCAAAGAGTTATCAGATAAAAATATGAATCTACACAAAGAAAGCACACTAGAAATAATAACTACACAGGTAAATATACAAGACATTGTTATATAAATGCCTACGAAGGTCCCTGATTCTTTAAACTAAAGCAATAACTAATATGAGATTTATAATATGTAAAAGTAAAACATATGACAATAGCACAAAGTTTAGGAGGAAGGAAGTAAAAGCACAATATTGGAAATAAAATGAAATCATAAAAATATTCAATTAATTTTTAAAGAATTAGAGGAAAAAAGGAACAAAGACTAGATGGGACACATATTTTAAAATAGCAAGATGATTTAAAGCTGACCATATTAATAATCATATTCACTGTAAATTGTCTAAGTATTCTAATTAAAAGGCAAATTTTGTCCGATTAGATTTTAAAATTGTGAAGCCCAATTACATGCTACCTATTAAAAATGTACTTCAAGGCCGGGCGCAGTGGCTCATGCCTGTAATCTCTACACTTTGGGTGGCCGAAGTGGGCGGATCACTTGAGATCAGGAGTTAAAGACCAGCCTGGCCAACATGGTGAAACCCTGTCTCTACTAAAAATACAAAAAAAATTAGCCAGGTGTGGTGGCAGGTGCCTATAATTCCAGCTACTCGGGAGGCTGAGGCAGGAGAATCGCTTGAACCTGGGAGGCAGAGGTTGCAGTGAGTGGAGATCGCACCACTACACTCCAGCCTGGGCAACGGAGCAAGACTCTGTCTCAAAAAAAAATAAAAAGAAAAGTACTTCAAATATAGACACAAATAAGTTAAAAAGTAGGCAGATAGAAAAATACACAGCATGCAAACATTAATTCAAAGTCAGATAGTTGGAGTGATTATATCATTAGACTGAGTAGATTTCAGGCCAATGTCTATTTCCAGGACTAAATAAGGTCATTTTTAATAGTTGCTCTAGGGATTATAATACACACGACTAACCGTTCATGGGCTCCTTAGAATATTTTACAATATGAATTAAAATGTAGATGTCTTACAACCACATTGTTCTCTTCACTCTCCCACTTCTTGTTATAGTTGTCATAGGTATTACATTTAGATACTCTGAAAACCCTACCAATCTTATATTTGTTTTCGACAGTCAGACATATTTTCAAGAACTTATGAGAAGAAAAATTATCTATTACATATACCCAGATATTTATCATTTCTGTTACTCTTCCTTCATACTGAAGTTTCAAGGATCCCTCTGGTATCATTTCCCTTTAAACTGAAGAACTTTCTTTAATATTTTTTAAGACCAGTTCAGCTTGGTGAATTCTCTTCGTTTTTCTTCATCTGCAAGTGCCTTATTTCTCCTTCATTCTCAATTAATATTTTTACTGGATATAGAATTCTGGATTAACAGTTCTCTTTCCTTAAAAATTTTATTCTACTGTTCTTTGGCCTCCAAGGATACTAATAAGAAATCCACAGTCATAAAAATCATTATCCTCCTCTATATAATATGTCATTTTTTTTTTCTGGATGCTTTCAAGATTTTTTTCTTTTTCTTTTTCTTTGGTATTCAGAAGTTTTTCTCTGATGAATAGATAGGCTTTGTTTGTTGTTGTTCTTCAGTTTTTCTTGTCTGGGGTTCAATGATCTTGAAATATAAACTTATGTCTTTCACTGAATTTAGGAAGTTTTTTTGCTATTATTTCTTGAAAATATTTTTTCTGAATCCATCTCTTTCTCTTCTGTTTCTGGGACTCCAATGATATAAATATTAGATCTTTTGATAAGAGCTCACAGATTTGTCAATCTTTTTTCTCTTTGTTTTTCAAATAGGATCCTTCCTATTGCTCCATTTTCAAATGTCATCTCCATTTTGTTATTCGGTTCATTCAGTGAAGTTTTTATTTCACATAGTACATTTCTCAGTTTTAGAAGTCCCAATTGGGTCTTTTCATAGTTTCTATTTCCATATCTAAGGCTTTTATTTCTCTATTAACTTCAAATTGTAATAGCTGCTTAAAGCCACTGATAATTTCAGCATCTGGATCACCTTGGGATTAGCATCTGTTCGTATTTTCTCTTGAGAATTTATCACATATTCCCAGTGTTTTACATGTTGAGTAATTCTGGATTCATCTGGGTAATTTGAATGTTGTGTGTGAAACCTTGGGTTTTGTCAAAACCCCTGAAGAAGGTTGATTTGGGCAGTGAACCTGTTTAGATCTAGACTGTAAATTCCGTTTCATTTTTCTAGGGGCTGTGCTTCTCATGCGAATTTTAAAAGCCTTTGCTATGCTCTAGTGAGTTTGCCCCATATGTGCGCCATTAGTCCAGGACTTAGCTATGGATTATATTCTAGTTCAGTCCTCAAATCCCATGCTATGCTTCTCTGGGCCTGTTTCCACACATGCCCAGCTGAGGGATGACTTGTACTGGTTCATATAGAATCAGGGGATTCCCTTCTCCAGCTCTCTTCTCCTCAGGATTTCTCCCACACTTTCCAGCTCTTGAGGTCCCACCTTTTTTCATTTCTTTGACTAGAAATACATGTTTCTCTCTCTGAGTTTTAGCTTCTGTGCTTTCACAGTTTTGCATGGCTGGAGCCATACCCAGAGTAAAATGATGAGATAAAACAGAGGGAGTGCTCCAGACTCTCACACCACAGGAATCCCTTATTTCGGTTTCTCTGACCAGAGAGATAAGTTTTCTCTCAAGGTTTTCAGTGTCTATGCTATTATCACCACTACTACAGCAGGGAGCTTCACAAATGGGGCTGCTGAAAAAAGATAAAAGAAAAACAACTGGGATTTTCCCCCACACTCTCTGGCGTGCAGGAGTGTCTTCCTTTGGTTTCCTGGTCAGATGGGGAAGGCCTTCTCTGAGTTTTGCTGTCAGTACCTGTTACACAGTTCTGCCACTGGGGCTACCCTTGGATCAAACCTTGAAGACAAGGAAAAAAAATCCAGAAAACTCCTTCCCATACTGCTTGTTCTTTAAGATTTGACATTCTTCCCCAATCTGACAACTAGTGTTTATTTTTCAGTCTTCAGGTAGTTTTTTTTTTTTTAATTCTATCCAGAGTTATTAGTTGTGATCTGTGGGGAAGATAGGCCATAGTGGAGTGAGTCCATTTTGGCTAGCACCAGAAGTCTCAAATAAATTATTAAGGCAGGCAAAGGTTATAAACATACATTTGACAGTGGCAGAGAACCATAATGTCTGATAAACTCACAAAAGTACATTGACCTTCATTTATAATCAGGAAAATGGAAGTCAGTTTGATAAAAATTACACACAACAGTTTGGCAAAATTTTATCATCTGATAATATCCAGAGTGGAAGATAAAGTAAGAAAACAGGAATGGAATCATTTTATATTTTAAGTAGAATTATAAATCAGTATAACAAATTCCTAACCAAAGTCATAATACAGGTTAAAATAATTACAAGAGATTATCATATGCAACTCCACAGCTACAGATTTGGAAGCCTACAGGAAATGTATCATTTCCTAACAAAATAAAAATTATCAACGTTAATGCAAGAAGTAGCAAAAAAATTGAATACATCAATTACAAAAGCTGTTAGAAAATGACAAGAAATCTACCTTTGAAAGTAATACTAACTCCAAATGATTTTAGAATTGAGCTTTAAGCTATTGGAAAAATTATTATAATACTGTTTAAATTATTCCAGACCACATAAAAATATAGAAACTTCTTGAACTTATTTTACTAGTAAACATTTTAATAACCGAATTGCTTGAAGATAGTATGAAACAAAGAAGATCAAGCTCACCCATGTATCTAGAAAAAGTTTTAATCAAAGTATTAGCAAAAAATACTGCAGGATGTAAAATAATACGATGTGACCAAATAGGGTATATTTCGAGATCCAAGGATGGTATAATAGCAAGAGATTGACAAACATATTACATAAAGAAATCAAAGGACAAAAACTGTACCATTAAGCATCATCTGTCAAGATGTTCAAGATTAAGAAGCATAGCTGAGAGGGACCCCACATGATAGTCTTTTAACTCCCTGAATTCTAGTTGTTTATGATCAACACTTCATTTGTTCTTCTTCATTACATAAACCAATATACTTTCTTTTATTTTTTCTTAAGCTAGTTTGAGTTGGAATGCTGTCATGTGCAACTAAGTATATTTTCTGCTGGGTGCAGTGGCTCACACCTGTAACCCCAAGACTTTGGGAGGCTGAGGAGGAAGGATTACTTGAGACCATCCTGGGAAAGCATAACAAGATATCATACCTACAAAGTTTTTTTTTTTTTTTTGAGACGGAGTCTCGCTCTGTTGCCCAGGCTGGAGTGCAGTGGCGCTATCTCGGCTCACTGCAAGCTCCGCCTCCCGGGAGACTGCAAGCTCAGCTTCCCAAGTAGCTGGATCTACAGGCGCCCGCCACCACGACTGGCTAATTTTTTTGTATTTTTAGTAGAGACAGGATTTCACCATGTTAGCTAGGATGGTCTTGATCTCCTGACCTCGTGATCTGCCCGCCTCGGCCTCCCAAAGTGCTGGGATTACTGGCGTGAGCCACCGCGCCTGGCCACAAAAAAAATTTTTAAATAAAAATTAGCCAGGTATAAGTGGCACATGCCTATAGTCCTAGCTATTCAGGAGGCTGAGGCAGGGGGGTCACTTGAGCCCAGGAGTTGGAGGCTGCAATGAGCTGTAATTGTGCCACTGCACTCCAGCCATGACTACAGAGCAAGACCCTACCAGTAAAAACAAAACAAAACAAACAACAACAACAAAACAGAAAGAATGTATATTAATACAAGCATCAACAGAAAAATAGTTAATAAAAACAATTTTCCGTAGTCACGTACAACATAAATATTTTAAAGTCAGTAGAAAACCATCATACATTGTTAGAGGAATGTAAAACAGTATAGCCCTTTTGGAAAATAGTTTGGTAATTTCTCAAAAAGTTAAACATAATATTACTGTATAACCCAACAATTCCACTCCTATGTATCTACCCCAGAGAAATGAAAACATGTCCACACAAAGACTTCATGTTCACAGTAACATTATTCATAATACTCCAAAACTGGAAAGAATCTAAATGTCCATCACTGGTAAATGAATAGAGGAAATGTGGTATAACCATACAGTGAAATATTATTCAGCAATAAAAACAAAATACTGACACACGCTACATCATAGATGAACCTTGCTAAGTGAAAGCAAGCCAGACACAAGAAACTACATATAGCAAGATTTCGTTTACATGAATTGTTCAGAAAATCTATAGGGATAGAAAGTAGACTGGTGTTGCCCTGGGGGTAGGGGCTGGGATTCACTATAAATAAGTATAAAATATATCTTCGGAGAATGAAAATATTCTAAAACTAGTTTACGGTAGTAGTTGGACCACTCACTAAATGTTACCAAACATCATTGAACACTTGAAATGGATATAATACTACAAAATATAACTCAATAAGGTTGTTAAAAATTAGCCAATAGATTCCTAATATACAAACAATAATCAAGTAAAATAAAGATAGAAGAAAGCTCCATTCACAACTATAGAAAGTCATAAAGTATCTAGCAATAATATAACCAGAAATGTTTGGTACTTATAGGAAACTACAAAATTTTACTAATAAACATTAAATCTTGAATAAAAGGAGAGAGCTTGTTTTTTAAAAGTATACTGCACCATCATACATATTTCCTAATTTACACTGTAAATTTAATATATTTGCAATCAAAATCTCAACAGCATTTTTAAGAGAAGAAACCTTAAAAATGATTGTTAACTTTTTCTAAAATTATAAACATATGAAAATAATCAGGAAAATCTTTAAAAAGAAGAGCACGAAATGGGAACATACCCTACAGTAATATATTATCATAAAACTACAATCCTTACAACAGTACAATAGAATTTACAGATGTATCAATAGAACAGAATTAAAAGCTAATAAATTAGCAAATAAATATGCAAGTTTAATATCTTACAAAGCAAATTTCGAAGGAACGGAAAAATATGAAATATTCAATACGTGGTGTTTGGACCCATGTCAAGCCATTTGGAAAAACATAAAGCGTGATTCTGACCTCACTTCTTATACCAAAATAAAATCCAGATGGATGATACTTTTAGAATAGCTGAATGAGAAAGGCTTTAAGCATTTCACAAAGATTAATGTCTATAGAGAAAAGGATTATAAATTGGATTGCATTTTAGTTAATAGTATTTGAGAGCTCCCTTTATACCAGGCACTTTTCTGAGCATTTTATTTAACCTAAGATTAAATGCAAGTAATGTATTTAATCCACACAATCAACTTGACCTCTCTACTGTTCCTCCTCATGGTCTCTCAGCCTCACCTGTCTCCTGGACTCAGCCATTTGCTCTGCTTCACTCAGCATCTCAGCCAAAGGACACACCCTTCTGCTGCTTGAGGCTGAGCAGCCACTTATCTGGAGTCTCTGGCCCCTCCTACAATCTCCAGACCCAGATGAAATGCTACTCCACTGGAGTGGCTACCCATAGCTGCCAAAAAGCCTGATAATGCAACCCACAGTGTGGAAAAGTTAACTCCTATTGGGGAAAATTTTGACTAGTAAAACACAGGAAGCAGAAGGATAAAATCTCTCCTTCCTCCTGCCCACTGACTGTGCTGAGACATAGATGGCCATGCAGCCTGTCTGGAGGCTTCATGCATGGCTGAGTGACTGACTCACCTGCTGAGACGCAGTTATGTGTTTGTAGTCATGACAGTAGCCAGTGCAGAAAGGCTTTACCCTACATTGCTTCCCACACTTTACCACCTCCCTTTTCTTTTCATCCGTTCTTGCTGCCCTGGGATCACAGCTCTCACCTAAAGCATTAGCAATCCTTGTCCCAGTGTTTGCATTTTAGGGAATCTAGAGTAGGACATCCAATTTTTCTGATAAGGACACTAATTCACAGACAAGTAAAGAAACTGGTTAAAGATCATTCAGCCATTAAGCTTGGTTTTGAATACAAGGAAACTCATTAATCTTATACAGTGTAACTACAAAAATAAAAACCCAGCAGCAAACTGTGAACTATGGAATGCTATTTTTGGGATCAAGAGTAAGACAAGACAGGGCCGGGCACAGTGGCTCACACCTGTAATCCCAGCACTTTGAGAGGCCGAGGCAGGCGGATCATGAGGTCAGGAGATCCAGACCATCCTGGCCAACATGATGAAACCCTGTTTCTACTAAAAAATACAAAAAATTAGCCAGGTGTGGTGGCACGTGCCTGTAGTCCCAGCTACTCAGGAGGCTGAGGCAGGAGAATCGCTTGAACACGGGAGGCAGAAGTTGCAGTGAGCTGAGATTATGCCACTGCACTCCAGCCTGGGCGAGAGCAAGACTCTGTCTCAAAAAAAAAAAAAAAAAAAAAAGTAAGACAAGACTGCCCACTATTATCATCTCTCTTCAGTATTAGATTGTTATACTATTATACTATGATACTAGAAATCCTAGCATAATGGCAAACAAAAGAAACAGAACTGATATTACTCACAGATGTTTTGATTATATATGTAGGTGATTTTTTAATCCATAAATGAATTATTAGAATAAACTTGAAATATAAAATGTTGCTGAATACAAGGGCAATATACAACTCTCAATTATATTTTTATATATCGCAACAAGACACAAAAACACAAATACTGCTTTTAACTGCATTTAAAATACCCAGGAATATATCTTACAGTAACTCTGCAAAACACTCACAAAACTATAAAACATTATCAAGAGAAATCAATAAGGATTCCAAAAATGGAGATACAAATCACATTAATAGATTGTAAGATTCAATTTTATTATGTCATTTCTCAAATTGATCTATAGATTCAAAGCAATCCCAATCAAAGTCCTAGCAAGTTTTTTGTTTGGAGGAAGTGGATTTTGAGTGTGTGGAATGTGTGCCAAGGGCCAAGAATAACCAAAAATGTCCTTGAAGAAGAAGAAATGGAGAGGAAGTTGTTCTAACAGATGTTAAGCTACAGGAAACTCAGTAGAGTATTGGTACAAAGGTTGACAAAAATGAAAAAGACACAGGCAATAAGGTGAAAGATGCCATTGGACCTTACTTTACACCATAACTAAAATCAACTCTAGGGAGATTAAAGGTAAAACGAGAAGGGGAAAACTATGTAACTTTTAGAAATTAATATATCTCCATTATCTCACAGCTGGAAATAATTTCTTTAAAAAGATGCAAAAAGAAAAAAAAAAGCCATAGAGAAAAAGGTAGATAAATTCGACTTCCGTAAAAGTTAGAACTGCAGTTAATCAAAGAGAACTATAAAGAGAGGGAAAAACCAAGCAACAAATCAGGAGAAGCCATTTGCAACACATATAACTGGCAAAGGTCTTCTACTTAGAACACCATAGTTTTTGTATCTAAAACAAACAGTTTTCCACATTTTACCATCATGGACGTTGGGGTGCATCTTACGATCGCTGGCAGGTTACAACGTAATTGAAAATGTTTTTGTTCTTAATGTAATACAGTGGTACATTTTTAATGATGGCATCTTACATTTGATGAAAAACTGCATATAAAGAACACTGAAGAATCCTTAAGTAAAAGACAATTCAAGACCAAAAATGGACAAATGACTTAACAGGAATTTCATGAGAGAGAAAACCAAAACGGTCAATAATTATGTGAAAAAAATAGCCTCATTAGGATCAGATAAATGCAAATTAAAGCTATAATGATATATGTAGGCAAAAATTTTTAAGCCTGGCAATACCAAGTATTAGCAAACATTTAAAGAAATAGGATCCTCTCATCCATCATGGGTCAGAAAGTAAATTGGTAAATCACTCTAGAGTACAATTTGCATTACCTAGTAAAGATTAACACATCCAAATCCTGTGATTCAATAACCCCTCTCCTAGGTATACATCATAAGAAAACTTTAATATACTTACACCAGATACATGTATGTGTGTGTGTATGTATTTAAAACAGCATCATTAAAAATGTCAAAAAACTAAAAATGACACAAATGTTCATCAAAAATCCACTGGCTAAACAAACTGATTTCTATCTCTGCAATGGAATATTATGCATCAATAAAAATGAATGAACTACAGCTACATGCAGCAAAATTAATATATCTCATTCTCAAAGCTGAATGAAAGTTACAAAAATGCATTCAGAATGATTTATTTCATATAAGTTCAAAATAGTCAAAACTGAACAAAAGATTATTTAGGAATACATAGATACGCGGTGTAAGTATGAAGAAAAGCAAGACAACGGTTGTCACAAAAGTCAAGGTCATCGTTTCCTATGTTATAGGAGTAAGTACTTGTGATTATGAAGGGGCACAGCAATTTTCAAAGGTGCAGGCAATTTTCTGTTTCATACCCTAAGTAGAGATTGCACCAGTGTTCATTTAGTTATAATTTGTATGCAACCATTTATATAATTTTCTGTAGGTATACCATATCACATTTTTTTAAATGAAAAGAGTTGCAGAGCAATATGATCTCATTTGATTCTCATATTTATATGTTAAGTACATATAGGTAGAAAAACTCTCAACTGTTTTACTTATGGGATATTACCTCTGGGGTTTGGGGTTGTGAGTGTGTAAGAGATTTGTAGTCTGTGTTATGTGAATTTTTACAATAAGCACATATGACTTTGTAATCAACTAAAACAAGTAAGACATTTAATCAACTAGGAGAAGCATGCCAGGTAAAACACACCACTTATTGAGACTGGCCAACTTCACCCAGATAATTTGAATTGAACATTTCTATAAAATGTTATATTCCTTGCCCTACTGCCTGGGTTGCTATGAATCAGATTTCAAAGATAATTAAAGCCTTTAAGGAAAACCGATTCTACAAGCACAGCCAAAATTGTAAGGTGTTGACAGTAATTCTAACTACAGTCGCACCATCACATCATTTCACAATTCACCTTTACCTCTTATAAATAATTCTCAGCTTCTTTAGACAACATCCCAGAGCCTCTTCCAAATATAACAAGAGTCAAAAACGTTCCAAAATGTACACAACTGTCTTGTAGCTTTCCATAGAGAGAAGGCAGTGGTCATGCAGTAGCGGCGCAGTGGCAGGGTGTGACGAGTGTTCAATTTGTAACATACATTACGCCTCACACAACACCTCCAAGTTTAAAAGACAAAAGAATCCCAGTGTCTCATCTCTAACTACTTTATATACTAATGGGGTTTTGTTAGACCTCAAAAAATGTTTACCAATTGAGTTTATATTAATATTATCTAATTTCTATTTCACAATTTTATTCTCATAAGCATTTAAACCAGTTTTTTCTATACCAAACATTTCTTTTTGCAAAATACCAAAACCCCATTCTCCAGCTCCCTGAATGCTAACTACCCCAAATAACAGAGGGCAGCAACCACAGGCAACTACAGCTTTAATCTGTACTGTCCTTTGGCTTTTGACATTTGGCTCCGATCTTGGCCCCTTTCCCAGGGATTAAAGCAGTAGTAGCGTGCTGACAAACATCTGACAACCAGCTTTCAGAAATGGGAGGACTGATACGTAGTGCTTGCCAATTTCCACGGTGTAAACATTGGACGATGGACAATTTCAAGCTACCTTCCCAACACAGAAGTGGGAAGAGATGCACAGTAGCCTACCACTGTATAGTATTTCTACCATTCAGTTTCAGTAGACATAACTCAAGAGCATAAATAATAGTGAAATGTAATAAAATCATTAGGAAGTAATAAGTTTTAAGTATTTGTTACCTTTGCTTTTAATATACTTTTAAATTACAGGTTTATAAAAGTTAATGTTTAATAATGACTATATCTAATAACCAGCTTGCAAAATTCCTAAAAATTTAACAATCAGCTCTTAAGAGCTGGCACACCAGTGGCTTTGACCTGCCAAACTTCCTCCTGGTTCCAATTCGGACTTAACTTCCCATAAAGACCTCTCTTGGCTCTTTGCAGCTGAGAGATATATATTCCACTGTGGGCTTCCTTGGGGGCTGCCACACCCCTGCACAAACAGGTGCCTGCTTTACTTACCTTTTGCCCAGGAAGGAACATTCCCTGAAGACTTTGTGCTATTCACAGCTTAGGTCTTCACCCTTGAGTTAGAAAAAAGAAAAAAAAAAGCCTATTAAATTAAACTTAAAACTAGTTATTTAGAAGTTATAATAGTTACATTGCTTAATAAAGACAGAAAGACATCAATCCTAATCTTTGCTCCACTACTTACGAAACATAGGACATCATTCACCATCAGAGTTTCAGCGTCCTCATCAGTAAAATGGGAATAACCTTATAGGTGGTTGTGAGGATTAACTAAATAATGTCTGTAAAACAGCACAGTGTTTGGCATGGCATAGTATTCAACAAAATGGTAGTTGTTATTATGTTTTTAAATGCCACTTTTATGGGTTACATATGTGATGCAACTTTTGAAAGTTTAGAATAATATCAACTCCTGACTGACCAGCTCATTAGCAAAGCAAAATGCCTCCCAGAAATCACATTTCTATACTCACACTCAAATGTTAACATCAGGAATATGTTCTCTGGCCACCAAAACACCCAATCTGCTTTTTTATGCTAATGACCTGGAGAGGTGCATCCAGGCATGGCAAACACCATATTTAACAAAGCAGACACCATTTTCACCCTCATGGAACTTAGAGCCTAGCGGGGACAGGGACATAGAACATAATCACACAAATATAAGTTCGCATTGTTATAAGTGCCAGGAAGAGCAAGGAAGAGATGTTGTAAGAAATTATTTCAGGCAGACCTTATCTAGCCTAGGGTGTTAGGGAGCTTCCTGTTAATAAGAGACATTTAAGCTAAGATCTAAATGATGAAGAGTTAACCAGACACAGAGTATGGGGGAACACATTCCATGATAAGGCATCAGCCTTTGTTTAGGCCTTGAAGTGGGAGAGAACATGGTATGGTCGGCACACTGAGAAAAGAAGCTACATAGGGCAATAAGTGTAGGAGGAAAACTGCGTTTGTTATTGATGTAAACTCGACTTGTTACTCCCCCCTTACTCTCCCCTACCGCATCTCTCTAGCTCTAAGAGGTGGATCCTATACCTAGAGAGCCCCTTGTGATTCATTTGATTGTCTACGTTTAGAGGTAGTGGTTGGGATCAAGTTTAATTAATTGCTCAGCATATTAAAGGTTGACTCAAAGAAGAAGCTGAGAGCCAGCAAGGCTGCATACTGCACTGGGGAAGGTAGTTGCAGCAAACACGAAATACTTGCTGAAGATCAGAGGCTAGTGAAGGTATTTAACTCCCTGTCACTCTGCCTCCAGCTAGGTCTCTAGCAGCAGCTGCATCTCCACCGTGATTTCAGATCCTACCAGCCCCTCTCACCTTGGTCCCAACCCCCATCAGGAAACCCTGGCCACAGGGCTAGCTACCACTCAGTGACACTGAAATATCATCCCCTCCCGTGTTTCTTCAACCCTAAGGAAAGTTGTGTCTTCCTGTTACTGCTAATCTCTGGTTTCCTCAACTTTTCCTATTTCCTTACTATTCAAAAAGTGTTTCAGGAACCAGCAGCATTGGCTTTATCTAGGAGCATCTTTAAAATGCTGAATCTCAGGGCTCATTCCAAATCTATTAAATTTGAATCTATTTGTTGTTTTTTTTTTTTTTTGAGACGGAGTCTTGCTCTGTTGCTCAGGCTGGAGTACGGTGGCACAACCCCGGCTCACTGCAACCTCCGTCTCCTAGGTTCAAGCAATTCTCCTACCTCAGCCTCCCGAGCAGCTGGATTATAGGCGTGCGCCACCACGCCTGGCTAATTTTTGTATTTTTAGTAGAGATGGGGTTTCGCCATGTTGGCCAGGCTGGTCTCAAACTCCTGACCTCAGGTGATCCACCCGCCTCGGCCTCCCAAAGTGCTGTGATTACAGGGGCAAGCCACAACGCCCAGCCTGAATCTGCATTTTTAAAAGATCCCAGGTGACATTAAAGTTTGAGAAGTAAGGAAGACCATCCTCTAAGTAACAAATAGCCTATATTAAATTCCCTCTGATTGAAATATCTAGATGATTTCTGTCTTCTGACAGGATCTTGACAGTTTTCATGTTCACACTGTTCACTTATTTTCAATGTTTATTACCTGTTCTATTGTACTACAATTTTAACATTCTTGAATTAATTTAGATTCTACTAGATTCCAGAATCTAATGATCTAGATTCTAGATTAGTGTTCACAGAACTCTACCGTTTCTACCACAATGTTTTTCCTTGAACAGTTATTCATTTCCAGATCCCTCACCTGGTTTCTCTGACCAATACTTGGTTCACATTTTTTCCTTCAAAACTGTGCAGAATTGTTCTATTTTCTTAAGTTATTCAGTGTTGCCAATGAGAAGTCTGATTTTTGTTTCTTGATAATGTGTTGCTGTTGGTTTTGGTTGTGTTTTGTGATTTTTTTGCATGAATTTTTACAGAACTTTTTTTTGTCTTCCTTAAACTTTAAAAAAATGTCATCAGCAATATATAGAAGTCACCTGGAAAATACCAAATCACATTAATCTCTAAACACTGGCCTTTTCTTCTACTAAAGAACAGTTTGTTTTATTAAAACTTAGATATTTTTGTTTCATTCCAATCTTTTCTTCAGGAAATTTCATTTTATAAAATCATGTCCAAAATGGACATGAATATTAGCCTTGCTTTTGGAATTGACTTTCAAACTCTTTTCATCTCACACCATTTCTGTTTCAGGCTCACCTGTCCTTTTTCAGAGATACCATGACTTTTTGCATTTTATTGAAAATAACAAGCAAATGTTTTCCAAAATATTTTCTGACTTCTGTAGCAAGTAATTTTTAGAGTTATGATTTCCCTTTGAGCCTAGAGAATAATTTTCCATTTCCTTTATGCTATAGTAATTTTTTAGGGCACTTTTAAAAAACCTATTGACTTATCCTTGTACAAGGACCACCTTATGCCAACAGGTAGAGGCCATGGCATCTCCTTGGTTTCTCTCTGTCCCTCTGAGTGCTGAAGTATTCTTTTATAAGATTTAGACTTAAAGTAGGAGTGGATATGCATGGCCCGAAGTCCTAGGCTGGGTAGGTAATTATCCTTCTTGACTGATCCGGGCTGAGGAGAACTCTCCTCTCACTGACTTTGGGGCTAGATGCATTTGTTGGTTCTTTTATTACATAGAGCATAAAGACCCCATCCTTTTTCTCCTGCCTCTTCCTTCATCACTACCCCATCTCTACCTACTGCACTGTTCCCAGAACTCTACCATTTCTACCAGAATGCTTTTCCTTGGATAGCTACTTTCCAGATGCAATGCATCACATGTTCTGTGAGTTGTAGCTTCTGATTATGTGTGGAGAAAAATTATGAAAATGAGAGGCTAGGACTTCTATCAAGCTAAAAAATATCCAAATGCAGAAGAGATGTTGCTGCATAAGGTTTGTCAATATTTCGGATCAATTTACATCCCTGCTTCCCAAAAGGGAGTTCCATGGTTTCTATACAACAGTATTATCCAGGATGGACATATTTATCAATAGTAGAGCTGGAAAAAATTCCCCTTCAGACTTTGGCATATGGTCCTTTCTGTAGCATCCAGTGTTTGAGTTTTTGCATGCCTTCATGGATACATTAAGGGAAAAATATCAGAGAATATATTGGGCCCTGTTAATCTACTGCCATAGTAACAACAATAAAAGCTAACATTTGTTCAGTGTTTACTGCATGCCAGGCACTATGCTTAGAGTGCTCGCTGTATATTTTACCTCATACTTAATCCAGTTCTTTGCTAATATGGATGTTGGAAGCACCCTCCCTTTCTCAGACTTCAGGTTTTCCTGTAGAATTAAGGATCTTCACTACAGCAAACTCTAAGCCTCTTGCTCACCCCTCATTCTCCCTGGGAGAGTTGCTCAACCCATTGGTTAGTTGGGAAGAAGAAACTAGACGCACTTGGCTCAGCCACGTCTAAAACCACTCTTTGACCTGAATGCATTCGAGTCTTCTTGCTGAGTAAGCTTCGTGGAGCACATTTTCCTCCTAAAAGGGGCCTGTAGTTTCCATTTCTGCCAGTGCCTAGTGACTATGTTCATTATTGGGGTGTGGAATTAGGAAGCCCATCATTTCTAAGCATCCAAGTTTTTCAATACAGTTTTATAAGTAGTAACATGACATTTTTATACTCATCTCTCTAATTTCCACCCTTTCAATTAGTTCCAAGTCTAAATGAGGAAGACAGGAAATTTTTTTTGGTCCCTTAAAGTTTCCAAAGTAGCTATTACTAGCATCTCCATTTTAAGTTGTGTAAACACAAGCACCTGAACCAACTTATCCAAGGTTCATCCAACTCATCAATGACGGAGCATGGATTCTCACTCAGAGTTCTGCCTAGCTATAGAGCAAATATTTGATTATCATGCCAAGCTAATCATCACTTCACCACTTCCCACAGCGATCTTCACAAAACCTCATCACAGTTTGAAGATGCCATTAGTGTTAACACCATCTGAGGAAAAGCCAACCTATCCTTCAACTCTCCTCTGCCCGGTTCTCCCAGGTAGAGTTAGAGGCTCCATGCTCTGTGTTCTTTGTACAGTCTTTTGTTGAAGAGCAAAGGTTTGTTCAGCAACTCAAAGGTTTATATATTCATTTCTCTATCTAAACTTAGCATTCAGCACTGCATAGATGCCAGTTCAATTTTTTGTTAAATTGTTCATAGGAACAAATAAACTAACACCAACTTATCCAAAACAGCCACTTTAAGCACAAGGTCTACACTGATTCCAGGACAGACATAATTGCACTCCAGCAATATTTAAGCTACAGGGCTTGCCTTTATTCCACTTGGTTTGGTGCTTTTTCTTTTTGGTTTTAGGTTTTTAAAGTTCCCTCTACCCTTGCTTTTAGAAAATATTGTGTGATAAGTCAGTTAATTGACAATATATTTGATGTCCATTAGCCATTAGCAGTATTTCACTGCACCGTGGCACCTGGTTTAATCTTACCCTGAATTGCTACAGGAAACCAAAGTAATTACATTAACAGAACATGAAAATAGTAACAATTATAGCTACCATTTATCAGCACCCACCAGGTACCAAACCCTGTGCTAAATGGCTTATGCATATTAGCTCTGAGTTATACAAGAAGCCTTTGAATATTTTTATCCCCATTTTACAAATGAGAAAACTGAGGCTTAGTGAGGTAAAGATATTTGCCCCCTGCCACATCAGTAATTGGCAGAGCAGGAATTGAATCAGTGCTGTCCAGCTCCAGAGCTGGATCTCTTTCCTTCATTCGGTGCCCTCTGGAATACCGTATATAGCAGCTGGTGTGGCGATTAGAAAAGATAATGGGTAGGAAAGTGCCTGGAAAACTCCACAGAGAACCAAGCATGTAAGAGATTATGAAGACTTGTTGAGAGCTTTGGCAAGGGCACTGTGACAATAGCCCTAGGGAGGGGGAACAAATTGATCTGGCTGGAGTTTCGGGACATTTCCCATTATCTAAGTGCTCTGAATTCAGCATTTCTGAAATAGTGGAGCTGCAGACCCTCTTTCTTTGTGAACCAGTCCCCATGTCTGAGAACGAAGGCAGGAGAGGTTAGTTTGGCTTAAACCAGTCATTTTCTCTTGAGACAGATTAAAGGGTTGGGGGTGAATAGCGGTGGTGTCCACGTGCTTTTGGGTCCCAGACATTGATTGATTCCGGACCCTACTCTGAGGGACAGCAGTAACTTACAACACATGCTGAAATTTTTTCCATTTAAAATGCATTTCAAAAACACAATAGGCCTGCATGTTTATTCTCTGAAATATAGAACAACAGAGCACGGATTGTTACATATGTTCTGAATGTTTCACCAGACTTCAGAGACACAGAAAGGCTTTTTGTTCTTTCATTCACCCAAACATTTAATGGATAATTTCTGTATGTCGGGCATTGTGCTAGGCACCAAGGAACAAGACAGTGTCCCTGTTGTCAAAAACTAAAACTACAGTAGGAGAGGCTGACCTATAAGCTAATTTTTAAAATATTACTATACAACATCAGTACAACAAGAGGAGTGTATACAAGATAAAGAAAATAGAATGAAAGAGAGAAATACTTTCTGCCTATGGAGAGTCCTTCCAAGAAGAGACGATGTCTGAGCTGGCTTTTGATGACCAAATAGGAATGTTAAGCTCCACTCCTCTTTATGTGCATTGTTCCCCACTCTTCATATAGATCTGGTGCTTGGAAACACACTAAAATATTTTTTAATAATTATTAAGCACGTAACATATACAGAACACTAAGTTAATATCTGCGCACAAGTCAAAGAACAAGGTATGATTCTATCTGTCTTACTTGTAAAAACAGATTCGAGAAAACAAGACATGATCCAAAATAATAAAAGAATGAATAACAATAAGGAAAGCATTTAACATAACACTGGCTCTAAAAGATCAAGCAGGGAAAATGCAAACCTGAATCGATAGGCAGATAATGGGTCAATAATATAACCTTAAGAAGCTAGAAAAAGAAGAGCAAATTATACCCCAAAAATATGTAAAAAGAAATAGTATAACCAAGAACAGAAAACAATAAAATAAAAAACAGATATTAGGGTTAGGGTTAGGGCAAAAGCAAAAGTTCGTTCTCTTAAATAATCAATATAATTAATAAAATCCTACATCAACTTCTCAAAAATAAAAGAATACAGCCTGGGGCTGGGCGCAGTGACTCACGCCTATAATCTCAGCACTTTGGGAGGCCGAGGTGGGCGGATCATGAGGTCAGGAATTTGAGACCAGCCTGACCAACATGGTGAAACCCCGTCTTTACTAAAATTACAAAAATCAGCCAGGTGTGGTGGCCCATACCTGTGATCCTAGCTACTCAGGGGGCTGAGGCAGAAGAATCACTTGAACCAGGCAGGCAGAGGTTGCAGTGAGCGGAGATCACACCGTTGCACTCCAGCCTGGGCAAGAGAGCAAGACTCCATCTCTAAATAAATAAATAAATAAATAAATAAATAAATAAATAAATAAAAGAATACAGCCTGGGCAACATGGCAAGACCTACTCTACAAAAAATAAAAAAAAAAAAATTAGCTGGGCATGATGGTGCACACCTGTGGTCCCAGCTACTAGAGACGCTGAGGCAGGAAGATTGGTTGAACCCAGTGGTTTGAGATTACAGTGAGCTATGATCATACCACTGCACTCCAGCCTGGGTGACAAAGACAGACCTGTCTCAGAAAAAATAAAAAATAAATAAAAGAACAGATATAAATTGCTAATATCAGGAATGAAAGAGAGAACATCGCTACAGATATTTCAGATATTAAAAGGATAAAATATTATCAATAATATAATGCCAAAAAAATTGGCAACTTAGATGAAATGGACAAATTTCCTAAAAGAATGCAACTTACCAAAACTGACTCAAGAAGAAATAGGAAATCTGAATAAACCTATGTCTTATTAAATAAATTAAATTTGTAATTAATCACCTTTACACACAGAAAAATCTCTGGGGCCAGATGGCTTCCTAATGAATTCTACATTCAACATTCAAACATTTCAAGAAAAAAATAATACAAATTCTACACAAGCTCTTTCAGAAAATAGAAGATGAGGCCAGTATTCCCTGTTAAGAAAACTTGACAAAGACATTATATGAAAAGAAAATTATAGATCACTGTCCTTTATGAACATGGATAAAAAAAATCCTTCCAACACAATTAGCAAATTGTATCTAGTAATATTTTTAAAGGATAGCAATTCATAATCAAGTGGGGTTTATTCCTGGAATACAATCTTGGCTTTACATTTGTAAATCAATTAATGTAATTTATCATATTAACCTAGTAACACAATTTAATATTAATTTATAAGTTAATATGTTAGTTTATCATATTATCATGGTAACAGAATATGGTGCATTTCAATAAATGTAGGAAGAGTATTTAACAACAGTTAACATCCATTCATGATCAAAACTCTGCAAACTAGGAATAGAACTTCTTCAACATGATTAACACTATCTACAAAAAAACCTACATCTAACATCATACTGAATGGTGTAAAACTGAATATTTTTCCACATAAATTTGGAACAAGGAAATATAATGCTGGAGGTCCTAGCTAACGTAAAAAGGCAAAACAAAAAGGGAAGGACATACCGTTTGGAAACAAAGAAATAAAACTATTTGTAATTACAGATGACATGACTGTATACCTAGAAAATCCTAAAAAGTCTTCCTACTAGAATTAATAAATGAGATTAACCTTGTTTCAGCATACAAGATTAACATGTAAAAATCAATTGCATCTGTATATATTAGCAACAAACAATTGGAAAAGTAACTAAAATATAATTTATAAGAGCATTCAAAAAGATGAGCTACTTAGGTATAAATTTTTAAAAATTATTCAAGATCTTAATTAAACTAAAGAGCTTCTGCATAGCAAAAGAAACTACCATCAGTGTGAAAAGGCAACCTACAGAATGGGAGAAAATTTTTGCAATCTACCCATCTGACAAAGGGCTAATATCCAGAATCTACAAAGAACTTAAACAAATTTACAAGAAAAAAAAAACCCATCAAAAAGTGGGCAAAGGATATGAACAGACCTTCTCAAAAGAAGACATTTATGCAGCCAACAGACACATGAAAAAATGCTCATCATCACTGGTCATCAGAGAAATCCAAATCAAAACCACAATGAGATACCATGTCACGCCAGTTAGAATGGTGATCATTAAAAAGTCAGGAAACAACAGGTGCTGGAGAGGATGTGGAGAAATAGGAATGCTTTTACACTGTTGGTGGCAGTGTAAATTAGTTCAACCATTGTGGAAGACAGTGTGGCAACTCCTCAAGGATCTAGAACTAGAAATACCATTTGACCCAGCCATCCCATTAATGGGTATATACCCAAAGGATTATAAATCATGCTACTATAAAGACACATGCACATGTATGTTTATTGCGGCACTGTTCACAATAGCAAAAACTTGGAACCAACCCAAATGTGCATCAATGATAGACTGGATTAAGAAAATGTGGCACATATACACCATGGAATATTATGCAGCCATAAAAAAGGATGAGTTCATGTCCTTTGCAAGGACATGGATGAAACTGGAAACCATCATTCTGAGCAAACTATCACAGGGACAGAAAACCAAACACCGCATGTTCTCACTCATAGGTGGGAATTGAACAATGAGAACACTTGGACACATGGCAGGGAACATCACACACCAGGGACCGTCATGGAGGGTGGACAGGGGGAGGGACAGCATTAGGAATTACCTAATGTAAATGACGAGTTAATGGGTGCAGCAAACCAACATGGCACATGTATACCTATGTAACAAACCTGCACATTGTGCACATATACCCTAGAACTTAAAGTATAATTTAAAAAAATTATTCAAGATCTGCAAAATGGAAACTAAAACACTGCTAAGAGAAATTAAAGAAAATTTAAATGAACACAGGGATATATTATGTTCATAGATTGGAAACTCAATATAGTTAATACTTTCCAAATTAATTTATATCTTTAACTCAATTCCTATCAAAATCTCAGCAGATTATTTTTAGATATTGATAAGCTTATTCCAAAATTCACAAAGGACATCAAATACCCAAAACAATTTGAAAAAGAACTAAGTTGGGGGATTTATATTACCTGATTATAAAGTTACAATCAGAGCCAGTCGCAGTGGCTCACGCCTCTAATTCTAGCACTTTGGGAGGCTGAGGCGGGCAGATCATGAGGTCAGGAGTTCGAGACCAGCCTGGCCAACAAGGCAAAACCCCATCTCTACTAAAAAAAAAAAAACACACAAAAATTATCCAGGCATGGTGGTGGGTGCCTGTAATCCCAGCTACTCAGGAGGCTGAGGCAGGAGAATCGCTTGAACCCGGGAGGCAGAGGTTGCAATGAGCCGAGATTGTGCCACTGCATTCCAGCATGGGTGACAGAACAAGACTCTGTCTCAAAAAAAAAAAAAAAAAAAAAAAAAGCTACAATCAGGACAGTGTAATGTTATACGGGCAGATATATAAATCAAAGGAACAGTATTGACAGTCCAGAAATAGATCTACTATATGTGATCTATTAATTTTTTCTGAGGCGGAGTCTCATTCTGTTGCCCAGGCTGGAGTGCAGTGGCATGATCTCAGCTCACCACAACCTCCATCTTTTTAACAAATGGCGATGGAACAACTTTGTATATTCATTTGGAAAAACTTGACCTCATCCCTTATGATATGGTTTGGCTGTGTGTCTCCACCCAAATCTCACCTCGAATTGTAATTCCCACGTGTCAAAGGAGGGACCTGGTGGGAGGTGATTGGATCGTGGTGGCAGTATCCCCCATGCTGTTCTCATGATAGTGAAGTGAGTTCTCACAAGGCCTGATGGTTTAAAAGTGTTTGGCAGTTCCCCCTTCGCTCTCTGTGTCTCCTGCCACCATGTAAGTCATGCCTTGCTTTCCCTTCACCTTCCACCATGATTGTAAGTTTCTGAGACCTCTTCAGCCATGTGGAACTCTGTATCAACTAAACCTCTTTCCTTTGTAAATTACCCAGTCTTGGGTAGTTCTTTATAGCAGTGTGAAAACAGACTAATAACCTTACCTCAAACATACACAAAAATTAACACTAAAATCACCGTAAGTATAACAAAGAGGCTAAAACTATTAAACTTGTAAACATTGAGAAAATTTTTGCAAACTTAAGGTTAAAGACTTTGTGTGCGTGATTTTCTTTTTTGTTATTTTCTTTTCTGAAAGACACAAAAAAGCATTAAGCACAAAAGAACAAAATTAATAAATTGGACTTAATCAAAAGTAAAAACTCCTGCTCTGTGAAAGACACCATTTTTAAATATTAAAAAGGCAAGTTTCAGACACATGTATATAATATATAGTTAGTCATTCATATATATATATGTATATATATATATACACACACACACACATATATATATGTATACACACACACAGACATACACACATCTGACAAGGAATTTTTTTCTTTTTTTTTGAGACAGAGTCTCACTCT
The DNA here is from genome assembly GCF_029281585.2 of Gorilla gorilla gorilla. Classification (NCBI taxonomy): domain Eukaryota; kingdom Metazoa; phylum Chordata; class Mammalia; order Primates; family Hominidae; genus Gorilla; species Gorilla gorilla. The sequence goes on from NC_073233.2 coordinate 19,030,437, forward strand.
GCCACCCAGGCTGGAGTGCAGTGGTATGATCTTGGCTGACTGCAATCGCCGCCTCCTGGGTTCAAGCAATTCTCCTGTCTCAGTCTCCCAAGTAGCTGGGATTGCAGGTGTGTGTCACCATGTCTGGCTAAATTTTGTACTTTTGGTAAAAACGGGGTTTCACCATGTTGGCCAGGCTGGTTTCAAACTCCCGACCTCAAGTAATCCACCCACCTCGACATCCCAAACTGCTGGGATTACAGGCGTAAGCCACTGCACCCAGCCCCGACAAGGAATTTATATCGAGAATATAAGAACTCCTATAACTCATTCAGAAACAGATAAGAGGCCCGATTTTTTTTAAATGGGCAAAATATTTAAACATCCATTTCAGAAAAGAGGATTATGGACAGCTAATAAATACGTAACAATATCTTCAACATAACCAGTCTTCAGGGAAATGTAAACTAAAATTATGAGACAACATGAACTAAAACTTATGTGTAATGGTTAAAATTTGAAACACTGATAATAGTGTTAATGAGGATGTAGAACAACCGAAACTCCACCAGTGATAGTGGGAATATAAAATAGTACCACTTAGAAAAACAGTTTGGCAATTTCTTAAAAAGTTAAACACATGCTTTGCATACAACCCAGAAATTTCATTCACAGGAAATAAAAACATTTGAGAGAAAAATAAAAGTATATGTCTAAACAAAGAGTTGTACACAAATGTTCATAGCATTTTTCATAATCGCTCAAAATTGGAAACCACACAAATGTCTATCAGGAGGAATGGTGAATAAATTGTTGTATATCAATACAACAGAGTACTACTCAGCAATAAAAAGAAACAAACCCCTGATGTATGCAACAGTATGGATAAATCTCAGAAGTGTTATGCTGAGCAAAAGAGCCCAGACCCAAAGTGTACACAGTGTGTGTGTATATACACACAGACACATACCCCTTAGAATATCTATCTATAAATCAGAATATGATACTTAATAGTGCTCCAATAACGTTACTTGTCTCTAAGTTCCACCCAAGAGATGACAGAATCAGAAGGTTCTGATATTTCTTGGAGATCTTTAGCCAGCCCTCTGAACCCTAACAGTTCGGAAGTAATTACGGCCCGAGTTACAGATCAAGCCAGCAGACACTACTTTCTTCTCTGGGTAATAAGACAAAACACAGGAAGCTGCGGCTTGGCAGTGATTCTTTGATAAAAGGAAAGCTTGTAGAACAAACCATAGGGAGGGAGAGGGATAGGAAGGAAGGAAGGAAGACACAAGTAGAATTGTGAATAATTAGGTTTCTCCCTTCTGCTTTGACTCCAGGTTTTTTCTTCAGTTCTATAATTGGTCATGTCTATAGGTAACAAATAATTACTGTGTTCAGTGCAGGATAACCTGGTGGAAGGAAAACCGCCCTTGAAGCTCTCAGATCTAGGCTTCAATGCCAACTTTTCTATTGCATGGCTGAGTGATCCTCGGCAGGAGACACAGGATCTCCGTATTGCAGTCTCCTCATCTCCAAGATGAGGATAATAAAAGAATCTAGCTTACAGGGGCATCCTGGGGATTAAACGGCACAGGCTTCCATTGAAATATATTAGAAACTGGGTAGTCAAAAACTGGAGTTTTCAAGTGTGTGACCAAGAATAGACACAGGCTGCACAGAGCTCAGGGCCCAGTCCAGATTGGACGAGAAAGTTCGCTAGGCCAAGCTGGCTAAGCACCGCAGGTACCATTATAACGCCAGCCCTGAGGGATGTGAACCAACTACTTAAGAATTAGAGAGGCCACAAAAGGCTTCGGCCTCCTCCACCCCATTCCTCAGCCACTTTCCTCCCAGAGGACCTAAGCTCTGTCCCCTACCACTGTTTGTCCTCTTGGTGCTGGAATCCCCAGAGCAGAATGCGAGTGTGTCCTCCACCTGGGGAAGGATTGCGTCACAAGCTGGGTGCCTCCTGTGAAGTGTTTGCCCTGCTTGGGCTTAGTAAATACAAATGGCGGCCACCATCTGCTCTTGACCCTTCTGCTCCACGAGCGCGTAGGCTCCCTGGCCCAGTTGGTACTGGGTGCTTCTCCGCAGCGGCCGCCAGGGGGAGCCTGGGCCGAAAGCTCTGGGAAATTGAACAACTCGTTGAGGTCTTAGTTATGGTAGAAAACCTTGAAGTGGTGTTCGGTCAGCACCTGCAAGGGTCTCATTCTAAATACACCAGTATTTGGAGGATGTTTGAGAAAGGGAAATTGTCCAACAGTTAAGTAAAAAGAGCTGGAAACAAATTATCTCCATACTCTCCCTTCACTGGCTGAGAGACTAGTCTGGGTCTTCCCTGACTGCCCAATTTACATTCAGATGCTATGCAGTAGAGCCAGGTGCCGTGGGTCATGCCTGTAATCCCAGCACCTTGGGATGCTGACGCAGGAGGATCACCTGAGCCCAGGAGTTCAAGGCTGCAGTGAGCCGTGATCACACCACTGTACTCCATCCAGCCTGGACAACAATACAAGACCCTATCTAAAAAAAACAAAAAAAGCTGTGTAGTGGAAAGAACAAGAATCAGAAGTCATGGGTGGATCCAAGACTGTTCTGGACCCTCCCTAGTTATGAGAACTTGGACATGTCTCTATTTCCCTGATCCTTTGTTTTTTAATAATGTCTGTTACCATTCATCAGTTATTTTCCATATGCCATGCTGCCAAAAATTATCTCATTCAATCCTTGCAATAATTACATGAACAACGTGTTTGCTATGTACAGTTTATAGATTAAGAACTGAGGCATAAAAAGTAGCTTACCCGAGGTTTTTAATCTACTAGTTGTTCAGATCTTTCTGACTTCAAAGAGTATGCTGAAGCCCTCTTCTATTTCCACTATACTCTCATTTTCAAATGAGCAATAGTAATAATAATAATAATATTGCCTTTATAACAGATTTTTACTTGCAAACTTGAAAGTTGTTCAAATGATTATATTCAAAGTTTCTTGTTGCATGTTCTGGGATCTGCAAAGAGCTGAATGACATATGAATGTCTCAAAATTCATATGTTGAAATCTCAATTCCCAATATAATGGTATTAGGAAATGGGACCTTTGGGAGGTGATTCAGTCATGAGAGTGGAGCCCTCATGGATGGGATTAGTGCCCTTATAAAAGGGACCTCAGAGTGCTCTCTAGGGCACCCCCCACTGCTTTTTTTTTTTTTCCACCGTGTGAAGACACAATGAGAAGACAGCAGTCTGCAACACAGAAGAGGGCCCTCATCAGAACCTGACCATGCAGGCACCTTGATTTCAGACTTCCAGCCTCCAGAACTGTGAGAAATAAATGTCCATAATTTATAAGCAACCGAGTCTGTTACTTTATTGTAGGAGCCAAAACTGATCAACACAAGGTCTAAAGGTCACTTTGCAAAGGGCTATGACATGGTATGTGAGTAGAGAGAAAAGGTCTGTGGAAAGGGCTGAAGGCAAGGCTGTGATCACAAGCGTGACAAGGGCCTGAGCAGAGCCCATCTCGGGAGGCTCGGGCAGGCAGCAGCCTTGCCTCTCTGCCTTCTCCCCTTGCCTGATGCTGATGCTGTTACAGAACAGCCCTATCTCCTTCCTGGCCACTCCTTTGCCCGTGGAAGAGAAGCCCCCAGTCCTCTAATGAAAAGTCTGATGAAACAGTCACCTCTCCCTTGGTTTAACTATGCAGGCTCAAGGTAGCCTCTTGCTGCTTTATTCTTAGGAAATTCTCTGTGCCTCTCACAAAACATTGGCTCTTTAATTTACCCAACATCTTCCTCCACCCCCTCCTTCCACCAGCTCCAGGGATTGCATGACTTATAACAGCTAAAACTTTGAGCAACTGAAATGCCCATCCATAGAGGACAGATTAAATAAGTGATGCCACATCCTTAACAATGTCCATTAGTTACCTAAAATTTTGTGGTAGTTGAAATAAGCACAACTCAAACTGCCTAAAGCCAAAATAGGGGTTTATTGGCTCTTGTAACTGAAAGGGCCTAGGACATCTGACTGCAGGTCCGGGAGGAACCAGGTGCTCAAATAATGTTGTCAGGAACCTGCCTCTTTCCATCTGTTTTCTCTTTCTTTTGCATCAGCTTCATTCTCAGGCAGCAAAAATGGCTAAGAGCAGCTCTAGGTTTTTATCTCACAAAATATACCTCCCCAGAAACTTTCAAGCAAAAATCCTGTGACTGTCCATTTCTGGACCAATCTCGATGATTCAGACCAGGTCAAGCCTTAATTAAGGGACTGATATAACATAAAGATTAGACCATTAAATTTCTAAAAGGAGACATTAGAAAATCTTCACAACCTAGGGATAGGCAAAGATTTTCTTAGATAAGATACAAAAAAGCACTACTTATAAAGGAAAAGAATGATAAATTGAACTTAACTGAAGTTAAAAGCTGTTGTTTGACAGATATCATTTGAAAATGGAAAGGTAAGACTCAGACTGAGAGAAAACAATGTCTCTTATGCTGTAAAATAGTTCTGCTACTGTTAAAAAAGACATGAATATGTGTGTCAGTATGACAAAAATTGAAAAGATAGAGATATAGTGAATGAGTGAATAAAACAGAAATCTCTTATCTAAAGTAGTTCACAATATTTATTGAATGAATCTTCAAAATATATTATTAAATTTAAAAGATGTACAGATTGAGCTATGTTTTTAAAAAGTATTGTGTGTATGTGTGTAAATGCATAGAAACAGATTAGAAGGGGTAACAGAAAGGTGGGCTTTTGTTTTTTACCCCCTTATACTTATGTAGATCTTTAATTTATATCAAAATAAGTAGAAAATAAAAGATAATAAAAATCATCATGCTATCTTAAGCCCTCAGACCACACCCTGCCTGGAGTAGAAGAGCCATATCTTGTGGTTCTGGGAATTTCTCCAGATCCTGCCTCCCAACCCCACTTTAAAGTTTCATGCATGATTGATTTTTCAAGTTTTAGTCCAGTTTGTGTAAAACTGAGCTTCTTGCACTTGACAAATCGACTGTCTAGCTCTTAATTTGCCTTTTCTCCAAGACGCTGCCTCTCTAGTCATTTCCTCAGTCCCACCCATTTCAGCTGTTAAATGAATGATACGCCAACCTGTCATTGATCTAAGCTCCCTACACACTATGTCCTGCCCCAGCAATGTCCTCAGCAGAACAAGTGAGGAATCAACCTGGCTTTCCCAATAGGGTAAAGTGTTTGCAATAGGACTTTGAGTAATTTGAATTAAGTGAGACATAAGCGCATGAGAAAAACTAGCACGTTTAACATGTGTTTAACACATAAGCATTACTATTTTCATTGAGTATGAACAGAACAAGCTTCATTATTGCCATTTTAAATAGAGGGGGAGATTGAACCTCCAAGTTTGAAGAACATGCCCTAAGTCACACAGCTAGTAAGTGGCTCTGGCGCAAAAGGAAGTCTGTCTGAATATAAAGCTTATTCTTTCTCTTTTAACTACACCAGTTGGCAATGGGGAATATGAGGTGAGAGTAGGACCTTGGTTATCCCCAAATTTCCCTCCTGTAAATTTAGAACTAACAGACTCTATCTAAAGAATGAAGAAAGTTTCTAATCAGATTTTATGTCCTCTGCACATCCCATAGATAATGTTGTTTTGAAATAGCCAAGGTACTAACCATCTCTGAGCAGAAATGGACATCCCATCATCTGGAATGTGTCCCAAGTAGGCCTTATGAAAATTTTTAAGTCCCTGACAAGAGGAAGCTGACTACTCAAAATAGCTTGATTATTTTTCCACTCTCCCAAATCAAGAGGAGTGATTTCCTTGAAAATATAAGGATTTCAGAACTTTCAGAAGTGCTTCAAGTAAAACAAGATATAAGAATGTGCCTTATGAAGAATACGCCCATAATTTCCTCCCATTCAAATCCTCTTGGGAAAATACATTCACCTCAGTGCCAAAGTGGCAACTCTATAACATGTGACCAAGTCCCCTGATCACAGCTGATTGGGCCTGAGATGAACACCGGAAATTGAGGTAGTCATATTCTATTCCCAGGTGGAGATGATTTGAACTCAGGGAACAACTCAAAGAAGTGGTAAAGCATTGGTCTAAACATTGAAGAAATAAAAGTCATAAAACTGAACAGTGAGACTTCCCAGGACGTTGGCAGCTAGGAGTATAACCCTGCTCAAGAGAAAAGACACACATATACTGACATTTTGATGACCCCTCCAGCCTAAGGAAACAGCAAGGTTAGCCCTGATCAGTGAAGTCCACTAACATCTTTTCTCCCCTCCCCCACCCCCCTTAATCTCTCTCTCTCACACACACCTCTCCAATCAGCATGTAGTCCCTGTTTTTAAAACATTAAAAAGACACACACACACACAACGCTTACCATACATTTGAGGAAAGCCTTTTACCATAACAGACAAATAAAATAAAGAAAAAAAACAGGAGGAAAAAAGGGGGAGAAGAGAGAGACAGACATGGACAAATCAGAAAAAATTCAGGAAATGAATAGACTTTTAAAAATTATGGCCAGGTGCAGTGGCTCACACCTGTAATCCCAGCACTTTGGGAGGGTGAGGCAGGCAGATCATGAGGTCAAGAGATCGAGACTATCCTGGCCAACATGATGAAACCCCGTCTCTACTAAAAATAAAAAAATTAGCCGGGCGTGGTGGCTTGCGCCTGTAGTCCCAGCTACTCAGGAGGCTGAGGCAGGAGAACTGCTTGAACCCAGGAGGCAAAGTCTACAGTGAGCCGAGATCGTGCCACTGCACTCCAGTCTGGCGACAGAGCGAGACTCCATCTCAGGGAAAAAATAAAATTGTAATACACTCAAGGAAATGGCAAATGAGGTTATTAATGTGGGACTAGATAAGAGAACCATTCTTCTATTGGAAACATCTATAAAAACTGCATTTTAAAAAAGTTTAAAACTGCCTAGAGTACTGAAGGTCCCAAAAGATAGTGAAGAACTGGTGGACCAAGATGCATAAGATGACAGAGCTAACATGGAATTAGGAGCTTCTTTTAGAGACACTTATCAATTCCAGAAAAAGTATCTGAGATGTTTAGCAGCCTTTGATAAGCTTGCAGGCCTGGTGACCAACAGGAGATATCCAAGGCCTGCCAAGGAATAGAAGGTGATAAACTTGTTATGTTTGGGTTAGGATCCTAAAGGGCTGTAACTTAGAAGTAAAGGCAAATCAGAAGGTGACTCACTTGTAGGAAATGCAGCCATGTTTTAAATTATCTCACTTGCTGAAATTACATTAAGTTTATCCCAAACTGGTAGTGGATCCAGAAACTTCACAGAAGCAAAGTAAAATCCTTTCCAGAGGAGGAACATAACTTCCAAGTCCTCACATGATTTCTAAAATAATTTTCACATATAAGATCTGGCACACAATCTTAAAATAACTTGGCATACCGTAAGGCAAGGCAACAGAAAAGACACCCAGCAGAAATAACAGACAATAGAAACAAACTCACAGAGATCCAAAGATTGCATAATTAAAGAGTCTTTAACATAATTTGTGTCAATATGATAAAAGATAAGATGTACAGTTTCAGTAAAGACCTAAAAATATGTACTTTCAAAACTCATAAAAGGACTTCTGCCATTTATGAGAAACTATCTTATATCAGAACAATACTTTGCCATAAACAACTAGAAAAAGTGGGTTTAAATGTCTTTTGGGAGACAAAGAAGAGCTCCCAACTTGGCCAGGAGATGAAGGGATGTGAGCCCAGAGATGGGAATCTCATAATTGGACATGGATTTTTCCTTTGTAGCATTTGCTTCAAAAATGAAAAAGAAAAATTTGAAAGCAGGGTAGAGAAAGAGAATATATTATCCATACAAAAAAACCCCACAACAATCACAGCTAACTTCTCAACAGAAGCTCTAAAAGCAAGAAATCAATGGGATGACATGTTTAAAGTGCCAAAGGACATTAAATTTTCATAGAAATAGAAACAAAATTCTTAGGCTGGGTGCAGTGGCTTGCACCTGTAATCCCAGCAATTTGGGAGGCTGAGGCAAAAGGATTGCTTGAGGTTTAAGAGTTCAAGAAACAGAATTCCTTATAGCAAAATAATATAAATCAACAGAATTGAAAACAAAAAAAGGAGAAAAAAGTAATGAAATCTAAAGCTAGTTAGTTGAAAAGATCAATATAATTGATAAATCTCCAGCCAGACTGATGAAGAAAAAAAAATTTTAAAGATACACATTACCAACAATAAGAATGCAGAGGCAGGGAAGATGTGGACATCACCACAGATTCTACAGACATAACAGGATAATAAAGGAATACTATGATCAACTTTATGCCAATATGCTTGATAACATAGATAAAATAAATTCCTGAAAATTGTGAACTATCATAGCTCACTCAAGAAGATACAGATAACATGAATAGTCCTATATCTATTACATAAATTGAATGTGTTGTTTAAAACACTCCCTCAACGAAAACTCTGGGCCCTGATGGCATTACTAGTAAATAATATCAAGCATTTTAAGAAGAAATAGTATCAATTCTGTTCAAAATCTTCCAGAATATGGAAGAGAAACACTTACCAACATATTTTGTAAAGCCAGAATTTTCCTAATATTGAAACCAGAAAAAAATATATTTAAAAAACTGCATAAAATTTGTCTTGTAAATAGACATAAAACTCTTCAACAAAATAGTAGTCAAACTCTAAAGGCTATATACTGTATATAGCCTTTAGAATTTGTATATTCCATTTACATGACATCTGCCAAACTCCAGAGGCAGAAACCAAATCATTAATTACTTGGAGCTTGGATGGGAGAAGACTGATTTCAAACAAGCATAAGAGAACTTTTTTGTGGTGATGAAAATGTTCTATATGTCTCTTGCTGTGGTAGTTACATTACTATATATATGTCATATATCATTGAATTTATACCTAAAAAGGGAAAGTTTTACTGAATGTAAATTATGCCTGAATTAGCCTGAACTTTAAAAACAATACCACTTACAATAGTGTCAGTTTCCTGAGGCTGCTGTAACAAATTACTACAAACATGATGACTTAAAACAACAAAAATGTATTTTCTCATAGTTCTGGAGGCCAGAAGTCCAAAATCGGTTTCACTGGGGAAAAACAAGAAAATCGAAGACATGTTCCAGAGGATCTAGGAGAGAATCTGTTCCTTGCTCCTTCCAGCTTCTGGAGGCTGTTAGCATTCTTGAGCTAATAGTCATCTCTCTCCAGTCTTCAAGGCCAGCATCTTCAAATCTCTTTCTGCTCCGTTTCCAGATGGTTTTCTCCCCTGTGTGTCTATGTCAAATCTCTCTCTGTCTCTCTTATAAGAATGTCTGTGACATGATTGTATATTTAGAAAACCCCATCGTCTCAGCCCAAAATCTCCTTAAACTGACAAGCAACTTCAGCAAAGCCTCAGGATACAAAATCAATGTCAAAAAATCACAAGCATTCCTATACACCAATAATAGACAAACAGCCAAATCATGAGTGAACTCCCATTCACAATTGCTGCAAAGAGATAAAAGGAATACAACTTACCAGGGATGTGAAGGACCTCTTCAAGGAGAACTACAAACCACTGCTCAAGGAAATAAGAGAGGACACAAACAAATGGAAAAACATTCCATGCTCATCAATAGGAAGAATCAATATCGTGAAAATGGCCATACTGCCCAAGTTAATTTATAGATTCAATGCTATCCCCATCAAGCTACCATTGACTTTCTTCACAGAATTAGAAAAAAACACTTTAAATTTCATATGGAACCAAAAAAGAGCCTGCATTGCCAAGACAATCCTAAGCAAAAAGAACAAAGCTGGAGGCATCATGCTACCTGACTTCAAACTATTCTATAAGGCTACAGTAACCAAAATAGCATGGTACTGGTACCAAAACAGCATGGTACTGATACCAAAACAGATATATAGACCAATGGAACATACCAGAGGCCTCAAAAATAACACCACACATCTACAACCATCTGATCTTTGACAAACCTGACAAAAACAAACAATGGGGAAAGGATTCCCTATTTAATAAATAGTGTTGGGAAAACTGGCTAGCCATATGGAGAAAACTGAAACTGGACCCCTTCCTTACACCTTACACAAAAATTAACTCAAGATGGATTAAAGACTTAAATGTGGCCGGACGTGGTGACTCACACCTGTAATCCCAGCACTTTGGGAGGGCGAGGCAGGTGGATCACAAGGTCAGGAGATAGAGACCATCGTGACTAGCATGGTGAAACCCTATCTGTACTAAAAATACAAAAAAATTAGCTGGGCATGGTGGCGGGCACCTGTAGTCCCAGCTACTCGGGAGGCTGAGGAAGGAAAATGGTGTGAACCTGAGAGGTGGAGCTTGCAGTGAGCCGAGATCATGCCACTGCACTCCAGCCTGGGCAACAGAGTGAGACTCTGTCTCAAAAAAAAAAAAAAAAAAAAGAATTAAATGTAAGACCTAAAACCATAAAACTCCTAGAAGAAAACTAGGCAATACCATTCAGGACATAGGCATGGCCAAAGACTTCATGACATCAAAAGCAATGGCAACAAAGCCAAAACTGACAACTGGGATCAAATTAAACTAAAGACCTTCTGCACAACAAAAGAAACTATCATCAGACTGAACAAGCAACCTACAGAATGGGAGAAAAATTTTGCAATCTATCCATCTGACAAAGGGCTAATATCCAGAATCTACAAAGAACTTAAACAAATTTACAAGAAAAAAACAACCCCATCAAAAAGTGCCCAAAGGATATGAACAGACACTTCTCAAAAGAAGACATTTATGCGGTCAACAAACATATGAAAAAAGCTCATCATCACTGGTCATTAGAGAAATGCAAATCAAAACCACTATGAGATACTATCTCACGCCAGTTAGAATGATGATCACTAAAAACTCAGGAAACAACAGATGCTGGAGAGGATGTGGAGAAATAGGAATGCTTTTACACTGGTGGTGGAAGTGTAAATTAGTTCAACCATTGTGGAAGACAGTGTGGCAATTCCTCAAGGATCTAGACCAGAAATACCATTTGACCCAGCCATCCCATTACTGGGTATATACCCAAAGAATTATAAATCATTCTGCTATAAAGACACATGCACACATATGTTTATTGCAGCACTGTTCACCATAGCAAAGTCTTGGAACCAACTCAAATGCCTATCAATGATAGACTGGATGAAGAAAATGTGGCACATATACACCATGGAATACTATGCAGCCATAAAAAAGGACGAGTTCATGTCCTTTGCAGGGACATGGATGAAGCTGGAAACCATCATGCTCAGCAAACTAACACAAGAACAGAAAACTAAACAGTGCACCAAGAACACATGGACACAGGAAAGGGAACATCATACACTGGGGCCTGTCGGGGGGTGAGGGGCTAGGGGAGGGATAGCATTAGGAGAAATACCTAATGTAGATGACGGGCTGATAAGTGCAGCAAACCACCATGACACGTGTAGACCTACGTAACAAACCTGCACATTCTGCACATGTATCCCAGAACTTAAAGTATAATTTAAAAAAAATTTTAAAGAAAAAAGGAATACCTGTGATAGCACTTAGAACCCACCCAGATAATTCAGGACAATTTCCTCACCTCAAGATCCTTAACCTAATCACATCAGCAGAGACCTTTTTTTCCAAATAAGATAACATTTATAGGTTTTTGGGAACTAGGACCCAACATTGTTACAGGCCATTTTTCAACCTACCCCAAGTAGGATCAAAAAACATCAAGTATCTAGCAATAAATTAGATTAACTATGATTAAGGCCTCTACACTGAAAACCACAAAATGTTATTGAGAGAAATGAGAAACTTAGATAAATGGAAGGAGAGACCATTTTCATGACTGTTTAGACTTAATATTTTAAGACACCAATTCTCTCCAAATCCTCATATAAGTTACATGCAAAGCTGACCAAAATGTCAATACTTTATTAATGGAAATTGACAAGCTGATTCTCAAATTTATATAAAAATGCAAATCTGAGAAGAGCCAAAACAAACTTGAAAAAATTAAAAAAGAGGAATTAGGATTAATCTGGTAGGGAAAATAGCAGATAGGGGACAGGACTAACATGCAGCTTGAACCACCACAGGAATGTGCCCAGAAAATTGAAAGAGCTCACAGATCTTGTGGAATAAGCGGCTTGCTGCTGGTAACTCCACAAGACAGCTGGAAAACTGTGAGTTCCCAAAGTGTGATGGGGGGAAACCTGCCTCTGAATACACAACCCCATGGGGGAATCTGGAAATCCAGCTCATGGGAGAGGATTTCATCTTACCTAGAGTTGAAACAGATTTAAGGAGCTGAGTGAAATATTAAAGTAGAAGGAGCAGCAGGAAGAGCCCTGTAGGCACTCCCAGTCCCCAGCTCAAGCCCAGGGAAGCTATCCCTGACTTTTTCTCACAGGGGTCCTCAGGGAAGGCAGCCAGTGGAACTAGAGAGGGGTAATAGAGTGAAAGAAGCTTCCCACTAAACTTTGTAAAAATTTCAACCAAGCACAGATTTTCTTGAGCAGAATCGGGGGCAGTGGGGGGGCAAACAGAAATTGCTGCAGGAGTTGCAGTCAATGGTGTGAGCAGGTGGGAGGTGTGAGGTCTGAAAGCTTGCTTTCTCAGTGGGGAAGATTGTAACTTGGGACAACATCTGAACTCCATGCATGGGATGCCTGGATAGAAACTTGGTGCTGTTAGCAGAGCACGACAGGAGTGAGACTGGCCTTGCTGGCTGCATGGAAGCTGGGTTATGCCTGCCACTGCCAGGTTCCCCCACTTCCCTGGCAACCTGTATGATGCAGCAGAGGAAGCCAAAGTCTCCCTTGGAACCCCATCCCCCAAAGTGGCCGCAGCAAGCCCTGCCCAAGGAGAGTCTGAGCTCAGACCTGCCTAACCCTGCCCCCACCTGATGGTATCCCTCAACCCACCCCGGTAGCTGAACACAAAAGACATAAAGTCTTGGGAGCTTTATAGCCCTGCCCGTCACCTGAGAAACCCAAATAATTGTGCTGGCCAACTTAGGGCATGTTTATATCCCCCTTCTACTACCACAGCTGGTGCTCTCTTGAAAGTACCACCTCCTGGCTGGAGGTCAGCCAACTCAAGCCATTACAGCAACTCAAGACAGAATAATCCTGCTCCAAGAAAAGAGAAAACAGCAGCTAATTCCACCACCTGTAACATCCTGGCTAACCAGAGGCACTGAGCATATCTACAGACAACTTCACTGCTAGCTTAACCAGCATTCAAGAAAACCAGCACACTCAACAAAACTACAGTCAAGGACTCTCAGAGTCTACCTCTCTCCCCTGCCACCTCCACCAGAGCAGGTGCTTGTATCCATGGCCATGAGACCTGAAGACAGATCACATCACAGGATTCTTTGCAGACACTCCCCAACATCAGCCCAGAGCCTGGTAGCCCCACTGGATAGTTAGACCCAGAAGAGCAATAACAATCACTACAGTCTGGCTCTTGGGAAGCTCCATCCCTAGAGGAAGGGGGAGAGCACCACATCAAGTGATCACCCCATGGGACAAAAGAATCTAAACAGCAGCCTTTGAGTTCCAGATCTTTCCACTGAAATAGTCTACCCAAATGAGAAGTAACCAGGAAATTCTGGTGATATGACAAAATAAGGTTCTATCATACCCCCAAAAGATTACCTCCCCAGCAATGGATCTAAACCAAGAAGAAATCCCTGAATTGTCAGATAAAAAATTCAGAAAGTTGATTGTTAAGCTACTCAAGGAGGTATCAGAGAAAGGTGAAAGCCAATGTAAAGAAATTTAAAAAAAAAAACAAGGATATGGATGAAAAATTTTCCAGAGAAATAGATAGCATAAGGAAAAAAACAATCACAACTTCTGGAAATGAAAGACAAACTCAGAGAAATATAAAATACACTAGAAAGTTTCAACAATAGAGCAAGTAGAAGAAAGAACTTCAGAGCTCTAAGACAAGGCTTTTGAATTAACCCAATCTGACAAAGACAGAGAAAAAAGGAATTTTTCAAAAGTGAACAAAGCTTCCAAGAAATTTGAGATTACGTTAAATGACCAAACCTAAGAATAATTATTGTTCCTGAGAAAGAAGAGGAATCTAAAAGTTTGGAAAACTTATTTGAGAAAATAATCAAGGAAAACTTCCCTGGCCTTGCTAGAGATCTAGACATCCAAATACAAGAAGCCCAAAGAACACCTTGGAAATTCATCAGAAAAAGGTTATCACCTAGGCACATAGTCATCAGGTTATCTAAAATCAAGGTGAAGGAAAGAATCTTAAGAGCTGTGATGCAAAAGCATCACGTAACCTATAAAGGAAAACCTATCAGATTAACAGATTTCTCAGCAGAAACCCTAAATGCCAGAAGGTATTGGGGTCCTATCTTTAGCCTCCTCAAACAAAATCATCATCCAAGAATTTTGTACCTAGCAAAGCTAAGCTTCATAATTGAAGGAGAAATAAAGTCTTTTTCAAATAAACAAATGCTGAGAGAAGTCACCACTACCAAGTGAGCCTATAAGAAATGCTAAAAGGAGTTCTAAATCTTGAAACAAAACCTCAAGATACAGCAAAATAGAACCGCTTTAAAGCATAAATCTCACAGGGCCTATAAAACAATAACACAATGAAAAAAGAGGTATTCAGGCAATAACTAGCTTGATGAATTGAACAGTACCTCACATTGCAATATTAACGTTGAATGTAAATGGCCTAAATACTCCACTTAAAAGATACAGAATGGCAGAATGGATAAAAATCCATCAACCAAGTAGCTGCTGTCTTCAAGAGACTCATCTAACACATAAGGACTCACATAAATATAAGTTAAAAAGTGGAAAAAGATATTCCATGCAAATGGAAACCAAAAGGGAACAGGAGTAGCTATTCTTATATCAGACAAAAAACAGATTTTAAAGCAAGACAAAGAGGAATATTACATAATTATAAAATGATTAGTCCAACAGGAAAATATCATAATTCTACATAGATATGTCCCTAACACTGGAGCTCCCAAATTTATTAAGCAATTACTACTAGACCTAAGAAATGAGATAGATGGCAACACAATAATAGTGGGGGACTTCAGTACTCCACTTACAGCACTGGACAGATCATCAAAACAGAAAGTCAACAAAGAAATAATGGACTTAAAACTATACCCTAAAACAAATGGAATGAACAGATATTTACATAACATTCTATACAATAACTGCAGAATATACTTTTTTCTTCAGCACATGGAACATTCTCCAAGACAGACCATATGATAGGCCACAAAACAAGTCTCAATAAATTTAAGAAAATCAGAATTATATCAAATATGCTCTCAGACCGCAGTGGAATAAAACTGGAAATTAATTCTAAAAGGAACCCTCAAAATGATGCAAATACATGGAAATTAAATAATCTGCCCTGAATGATCTTTGGGTCAACAATGAAATCAAGATGCACATTAAAAAATTCTTTGAACTGAATGGTAACAGTGACACAATGTATCGAAATCTCTGGGATACAGCAAAAGTGGTGCTAAGACAAAAGTTCATAGCATTAAATGCCTACATCAAAAAGTCTGAAAAAGCACAAATAGACAATCTAAGGTCACACCTCAAGGAACTAGAGAAACAAGAACAAACCAAACCCAAACCCAGCAGAAGAAATGAAATAACAAAGATCAGAGCAGAACTAAATGAAATTGAAACAAAAAAATGCAAAAGGTAAATTAAAAAGCTCATTCTTTGAAAAGATAAACAAAATTGATAGACCATTAGCAAGATTAACCAAGAAAAGAAGAGAGGAGATGCAAATAAGCTCAATTAGAAAAAAATGGCAGATATTACAACCAATACCACAGAAATACAAAAGACCATCCAAGGCTACTATGAACACAAACTAGAAAACCTAGAGGAGATGGATAAATGTCTGGAAATATCCAACCCTCCTAGATTAAATCAGGAAGAAATAGAAACTCTGAACAGACCAATAACAAGGAAAGAAATTAAACGGTAATTTAAAAATTGCCAACAGCAAAAATAATCCAGGACCAGATGGATTCACAGCTGAATTCTATCAGACATTCAAATAATTAGTACCAATCTTACTGAAACTATTAAAAAAAAATTAGACAAAGAGTGAATGTTCCCTAAATCATTCTATGAAGCCAGTATCACTCTAACACCCAAACCAGGGAAGGACATAAAAACACCAACAAAACACTACAAATCAATATCCCCGATGAACATACATGCAAAAGTCCTCAACAAAATACTAGCTAACTGAATCCAACAGCATATCAAAAAGATATGGGTTTCATACCATATGCAGGATGGTTTAACATATACAAGTCAATAAATGTGATACATCACATAAACAGAATTAGAAACAAAAATCATATGATTATCTCAATAGACACAGAAAAAGCATTTTACAAAGTCCATCATCCCTTTATCATTAAAACCTTCAGCAAAATCGGCACAGAAGAGACATACCTCAAGGTACTAAAAGCCATCTATGATAAACCCACACCCAATGTTATACTGAACAGGGAAAAGTTGAAAGCATTTCCCCTGAGAAATTAAACAGGAGAAGGATGCCCACTTTCATCACTTTTATTCAACATAGTACTGGAAGTCCTAGCCAGAGCAATCAGACAAGAGAAACAAATAAAACGCACCCAAATCAGCAAAAAGGAAGTTAAACTGTTGCTATTCACTGATGATGTGATCATATACCTAGAAAACCCTAAAGACTTATTCAAAAAGCTCCTAGATCTGATAAATGAATTCAGTAAAGTTTCAGGATACAAAATCAATGTACAAAAGTCAGAAGCACTGCTGTACAACAACCATCAAGCTGAGAATCAAATCAAGAACCCAACCCCTTTTACAACAGCTGCAAAAAGTAAAAATAAAATACTGAGAAATATACATAACCAAGGAGGTGAAATATCTCGACAAGGAAAACTACAAAACACTGCTGAAAGAAATCATAGACAACACAAACAAATGGAAACACATCCCATGCTCATGGATGGGTAGAATCAATATTGTGAAAGCGACCATACTGGCAAAAGCAGTCTACAAATTCAATGCAATTCCTATGAAAATACCACCATCATTCTTCACAGAACTAGAAAAAACAATCCTAAAATTCATATGGAACAAAAAATTAAAAAAAAAAAAAGGTTCACGTAGTCAAATTGAGACTAAGCAGAAAGAACAAATCTGGAGGCATCACATTACCTGACTTCAAACTATACTATAAGGCCATAGTCACCAAAATAGCATGGTACTGGTATAAACACAGGCATGTAGGCCAATGGAACAGAACAGAGAACACAGAAGTAAAGCCAAAAACTTACAGTCAACTGATCTTCAACAAAGCAAACAAAAACAAAGTGGGAAAGGATACTGTATTCAACAAATAGTGCTGGGATAATTGGCAAGCTACATGTAGAAGAATGAAACTGGATCTTCATCTCTCACCTTATACAAAATCAACTCAAGATGGATCAACTACTTAAATCTTAGACTGGAAACCATAAAAATTCTACAAGATAGCATTGGAAAAACACTTCTAGACATTGGCTAGGCAACGGCTTCATGACCAATAACCCAAAAGCAATGCAACAAAAACAAAGATAGATAGATGGGACGTAAGCGAAAAAGCTTCTGCACAGCAAAAGAAATAATCAGCAGAGTCAACAGCCCACAGAGTGGGAGAAAATCTTTGCAATCTATACATCCAACAAAATACTAACATCCAGAATCTACAAGGAACTAAAACAAATCATCAAGAAAAAAACAAACAATCCCATCAAAAACTGGGCTAAGGACATGAATAGACAATTCTTAAAAGAAGATATACAAATGGCCAACAAATATATGAAAAAACGCTCAACATCACTAATGATCAAGGAAATGCAAATCAAAACCACAATGTGATACCACCTTACTCCTGCAAGAATGGCCATAATCAAAAAATCAAAAAATAACAGATGTTGGTGTGGATGTAGTGAAAAGGGAACACTTACACTGTTGGTGGGAAGGTAAACTAGTACAACACACTATGGAAAACAGTGTGGAGATTCCTTAAAGAACTGAAAGTAGAACTACCCTTTGATCCAGTAATCCCACTCCTGGGTATTTACCCATAAGGAAAAGAAGTCATTACATGAAAAAGATACTTGTACACGCATGTTTATAGCAGCACAATTCACAGTTGCAAAAATATGAAGCCAGCCTAAATGCCCATCAACCAATGAGTGGATAAAGAAAATGTGGTATGTATATATACACCATGGAATACTACTCAGCCATAAAAAGGAATGAAATAATGGCATTCGCAGCAACCTGAATGGAGTTGGAGACCATTATTCTAAGTGAAGTAACTCAGGAATGGAAAACCAAACATCGTATGTTCTCACTTATTAATACAAGTGGGAGCTAAGCTATGAGTATGCAAAGGCATAAGAATGATACAATGGATTGTGGGGACTTGGGGAAAAGGGTGGGGTGGGGGTAAGGGATAAAAGACTACACAATGGGTAGAGTGTATACTGCTCGGGTGATGGGTGCACCAAGCTCTCAGAAATTACCACTAAAGAACTTATCCATGAAACCAAAAACTACCTGTTCCCCAAATACGATTGAATAAAAAAGATAAAAAAGAAAAATTAAAGACCCGGATATCAATAAAAAGTTAAAAATATAAATGAAGCCATATGGCAATTGAATTCTAAAACAGCATTTTAATAATGTTAATGTACACGGGGGACTAGATAGGGATATCACTCAAATCATATTTCCCACTTTCTACCCCTGACTTTCCAGAGTAGCCACATCCATTGTAGTGAGGGCTTTAGTAAAGTGGAGAGAGCAGTAGGTGCTCAGGAAATACTTGTTAAATTGACTTTGGTAACTCAGTTCTGTTTGTAATTTTTAAAATAATAAATATCAAAAGAACAAAAACCTTCCCATACATGTCCATTAGTGATTCAGGGAAATAAGTGAGAACATACTAAATTTAGTGGATGTTAGATGAGTTAGTTTTCTATAAAGGTTTTTGTCCCATCTATGATCTACAGACCAAGACAGGGGGACTAATTCTATACTTCAGCTAATATCTAGGAAACGCCTGGCTCACTCAGTAATTCCTTCCGGTTAGGTGTGTATTTTACATCAGTACCTTTATCTACGCAAATGGCGCCAGAACCTCGCTCTATTGTAACTCAGCAAACAGTACCGGTTAGTGATCTGAAATCAGCTGCCTATACCAATAATGACTCTATTGGACCTTATCTTTCTATTGTGACTCCTTAAATTAGTATTTCTGTCTGTTATAATGAAAAAAAGATCTCCATTGATTGCAAAAAGCAATGCCTAATATTATAGCATGATTACTTTCAGAACAAATTGAATACAGTATTGTCCAGTAATAATTATCATGTTAAGGAGATTTTAGTCTGCAAGATAGGAAGAAATACTGCCAATTAGAGACAATATCTAATAAACCAATAACCAAACAGTACTAATATATTAAACATAATTAGCCTTAGAGTTTCAAAAATACTTCGAAAGGCAAAGTTAAGTCATTTCCTGGGAAGATATAGTGATTGTCAACTGCAGCTTTAGTCATCCCTGTATCTGAGGGAGACTGAGGCTCAGAGGAGAGCATGATGTTTAAGAACAAGGGCTGTGTAGTGTTTTGCCTTTTTTATTGCCCTTTGTCTCCACTGGACTAAGCCTTGTTCAGGCCCTTGTCACTTAACTTATGTTCCAATCTCCAGGCTGTGCCTCCATCCATCTATGCTATACACCATAATCCAATTAGCTTAAAAAACGAAAAATTTAAAAGTTATGCTTTCCCAACCTGAAATTATTTTGGTCAGCTGGTATTGGTTACATTATGGTGAGGCAAAAAATATAGGTCTTATTGGCTTAACAAAAGTTTCTTTCTTTCTTATGCTGCATATTCAATTCTGATTGGCAGTGGGACTGTATTCTTTTTACACACTCAGACCTGCGTGGAAGAAGGCTGTGATGGGTCATAAGCCCCACAGCTGAAGGAAGAAACGTGACAAATCACACAGTGATACTTAAATCTTCTGCCTGAAAGTGATATCCATGATGGCCATTCACATTTCTTTGGCCAAGACAAGTCACATGACCCATGCCTATCTTCAAAAATGGGCAGGAAGGTGCTATCCTACTATGTGCCTGCAGAGAAGTGAAGTATGTGTGAACAATCCAAATAGCTCCTGCTTCTATAATAGGAGAATTTCAAGATGAGAAACATATCCCCTTATGGGAAAGCTGAGGATCATTAACATCTCTTATAAATATTTTTTAATTTTCAAAGAAAATAAATTACTTTAGCACATCAGATAGCATTAGTTTTTAAAAACATTAAATTAGCAATAAAGACCCTATACAATTAATTTCCTATTATTATGGTTTTTCTCTCTGGAAAATTTAAATTTCTTCTCCTCAGTGATTTTGGCAGTAGCCATTTATTCATTTTGCTTAGAAGCAGATATAATGTATGTGACGAGACATTGTCCTGTTTTATTTTAAAATCCTTATGACAAATAAAAATTCACATACTCCAGGCCGGGCGCAGTAGCTCCTGCCTGTAATCTCAGCACTTTGGGAGGCCGAGGCAGGCGGATCACTTGAGATCAGGAGTTGGAGACCATCCTGGCCAACATGGTGGAACTCCATCTCTACTAAAAATACAAAAATTAGCTGGGCGTGGTGCCAGGTGCCTGTAATCCCAACTACTTGGGAGGCTGAGGTGGGAGAATCGCTTGAACCTAGGAGGCAGAGGTTGTAGTGAGCAAAGAAAAAAAAATTCACGTATTCTCTGTCATACATGTTTACAGTCTAATATAATTTTATCTTCAATAACTCAAATTTTACACAAAAGATTTGAGATAGGAGAGAAATATCTGCAGTGGTTTATTCATATTTTATTTCTCTTCTCAAAACCTTCAAAAATTTCCATCACCCACCTGTTCAGACACAAATTCTAATGTTTGGCAAACATAGTTAGCTATTTGCCAAAAATTCAGAACTTCCCGGTTCCACAATGTGGAGCTGGCACTGGAAAACAGCTTCCTTTGCAGCCAGGTATAGCTAATCAAGTGAGCAGAAGTTTTTTTTTAATGTTTTTATTATTTTATCTAGAAAGTACTTATAAAGCCCATACTATGTACCAGGTATAGATAAGTATTTGACAAATATTAACTCAGTTACTGTGCATAACAATCCTATGAGGTAGTTCTATAATTGCCCCCACTTTACAGATAACTGAAGGTAAAAGCAGTTCAGTGACGGAGAAGCACAGCTAGGAAGTGACTGGGGTAAGATCTAATTCCAGGGCCAGAGCCCTTAAAAAGCAAGTGGGGCTTCTCTATGTTTCCTTCTTCTATCAACTCTGTGGCCCCAGTAGATTGCAGATCCACACAATTGTAGGGGTCTGGGTTTCTGATTAACCACAGGAAGCAAGCTGCCCACTGGCCAGGAACTCCCACACTACACTGCCACATGAATGAAAAATAAAATTCTGTTGAGCCAAGGCACTGAAATTTGGGCATTGTTACAGCATCTAGTGTTTTTTCTTATATCCATGGCAACCAAGACCACTGTAATTGGTCTATGTCTGGACTCAGGAGGCCTGGTTCTAGCCCAAGCACAGTCTCCAGCTTAAGGAATGACCTTAAGCAAGCACTGCTTCCCTCAGGGCAACATTTAAAAAAATAAGAAGGTTGGATTGATCAACATTTTACAGACTGTATTTCACAGGACATTCTCCTTTTAATATATTTGCTTGAAACTTCTTGAAAACAGGACTCCACGGACAAATAAGGTAGGCAAATTCTGGATAATACGTCTTGCTTTGGACACTCATAATGCACATTTGCGACATCCTTCCCTGAGGACTTTAACACAGTATTCACCAGATGGATTTGACCATAGGACCTCTTAAATTTTTTGATTGGGAAATATTTATTAATACTTAGAGAGATATGAGTGTCCTAAGAAATGTAGTTTGGGGAATGATTAATTAGATGAATTCAAAAACTATTCCCAGTACTAAAACTGCTCTGCTATGATTTCCTACCTTTCCACATTTCCCAAATGCAGCTCTAATCAGATTACCTCTTTATTGCTACACATGTGCAGCATGTATGTCCACCTAGGGCTGGGAACCTCTCACCTTGCTTCCTGAATCTGGAATAACATTTACTCTCTTTTGCACCATTCCTAGTCTTGCCTATATTTAAAGGCCCAACTCAACTCTCTCTGGTCTAAGAAGATGTCACAGCGTGATCTAGCACACACCTTACATCTCTCTCGCTCAAAACACATTAAAATCCCTGGACTCTCCTCATGCGTTCATTAATTAAATTCATTCATTTATGAGACGGACTCTCACTGCCGTCCAGGCTGAAGTGCAGTGGCGCAATCTCTGCTCATTGCAACCTCTGCCTCCGGGGTTCCAGCGGTTCCCCTGCCTCACCCTCCCAAGTAGCTGGGACTACAGGCATGTACCACCATGCCTGGCTAATTTTTGTATTTTTAGTAGAGATCGGATTTCAACATGTTGGCCAGGCTGGTCTCAAACTCCTAGGCTCAGGTGATCCACCCACCTCAGCCTCCCAAAGTGCTTGGATGACAGGCATGAGTCACTATGCCCAGCCCATGCATTTTAGAATTAGATCCCAGAGAAAAGTCTCTTGACAAACAGCATCTGTAAGACAAGGGTTAAGTAGAAGGCGAAGTTCTTGAAACATTTTGATATGCATTGCTGAAACTGAGACAAAATCTGTCTGGAAACAGTCATAAACAAGAAATATATGCGTTAACCCTGGAAGAAATGGGAGGACAAGTTGTGTGATCCTTACCCACAAAAATCTATGAAGCTCAAACAAGGAGTGATATGCAGTTTCAACTGGAAGTTCAGAAGCTAGTCTACAAACAAAAGGGGGTTATGTTGGGATTTCCCTATAAGTAGTTGCTACAAGATGGGTTTTTCTGTTTAAACCAGAATGAACATGCATTAACTGTGTGGGATTGGCTGTGTACTCATTGTGCCTCCTCTACATTATAAGGGTATCCAGTCCCCTTAGATCTGGGTTTTAAAAATCTATCTCTGATTTGGTGTGGAAGGTGGATGGGAATTGAAGATTGGAGTTAAAGACCAATTCAGAACAAGTTTCAGTTTTCTCCATGTGGAAAAGGCAATAAGATTTTGACTAAGGCATGGAGGTGAAAGAATAAAGAGGTATTAGGCTTATTGCATGTATAAAGGGATGGAGAAGGAGAGAGGGAAGAAAGAAGAAAGGAAATGAAAGAGGAAGAAGGAAAGGAGAAGGAAGAAAAGAGGAAAGAAGAGGCTGAAGACGACTCCCAGTCTGCTGGCTACAAAACTGGGTGAATCCTAGGATTTTTAGAAGACTCCTCTTATTTCCCCATACTCCCTGTTTGCAGAGTTGCCTGAGTGGGCAGCAGGAAAGGAGAGACTTTCCTCCCCCATATTATCCTGTTACGTTGGTCTCAAATTATCCCTTCAGCAGAGTAAATATTTCATACCCACTCTTCATTGTTCTAGGATTGGGTTTGGTAATCAGGAGTACATAAGGCAAAGGAGACCTTTCAAAAGGCTTGAAGTGGCATAGCCAGGATAGTCATAAACCAAATTGTTAATGACATGAAGCTGACTTTGGTTTCTCATCCAGATCCAGTTCCAGACAGGCAGCTCTCCTTATCTGCCCCATTCCCCACCTTACCCTACCACAAACCTGTCCATCAAGGAGTTAAGTCATTGTGAAAGAGGCCCTGTTGAGGGTTTAGGAAAATAATAGAAAAGGAACATAGGAATCAGACCAACTTCATAGACCTTGCAGTCAGAGTGATCTGGATCTGAATTTCAGCTGTTGGACACAAAAGCCTATGGTTCAAGAGAAAGGATCAAGCTGAAAATAGAGATGCTGAGTCCCTTAGGTCCTAGGGAGAAAAGGAATTTAAGGAGATGGCTCAGGGAAAGTGAAGAAAGAGTGAACTGTTTCCGCATCTGTTTGCTTTGAACCCACCATGTTCAAAGCAGGCATTATGAGGGCCTTGCCTGTCTGTGGACACATTCACTAGAGGAAGAATTTTCACAAACAATGAAACAACAATTTCACAAACAATTTTAACAAACCTCTAGGTTGTTTCACTCCCATTCTGTCATTTTTATGCACTTGACTATCTATTCAGACTGAGGAACAAAAAAAAAAAAAGAAGAAGAAGAAGAAAAAGAGCCTCAGAGACCTATGGGACACAATCAAGTGTATCAATATATTCATGAGAGTCCCAGAAAGAGAGGAAAGAAAGGGGAAAAATAATATTTGAAGAAACCATGGGCAAAAACTTCCCAAATTTGATTTTAAAAAACGTGAATCTACACCTCCAAGAAGCTCAACGAATTCCAATAGGGTAAACTCAAAGAGTTTCATACGTAGAAACATCATAATCAAACTGTCGAAAGACAAACAGAGAATCTTAAAAACAGCAAGAGAGAAGCAATACAGCACAAGTGGTCTTCATTAAGATTAACTTATTTCTCATCAGGAACTATGGAATCTGGGAGGCAGTGGATGGCATATTCAAAGACCTGAAAGACTCAAGAGCTCTGTATCTAGCAAAACTGTCCTTCAAAAATGAAAGAGAAATTAGGTCATTCCAATATAAACAAAAACAGAGAATGGAGTTCTTCCTGCCTAAATGAAAGGACCCTAGACTATACTTGAGTCCACATAAAGAAATATAAGTCTCTGGTAAAAACTAAATATAAAAGACAATGTAAATGTATCTTTTATTTGTAACTCTTTTCTATTATATTATTTAAGAGACAACTACATAAAGCAATAATTATGAATCTGTATACCAGTTATGTATCAGACCATGCAATGTATAATGAGGTAATTTATATGAAAATAACAGCACAAATAAGAGGGTAGATACTAGAGCTATATAAGAGGAAAGTTTTATATATTGTTGTAATCAACTTTGTATTAATGCAAATTAGATTGTTATAAGATGTTAATTGTGGCTGGGCTCTGTGGCTCATGCCTGTAATCCCAGCACTTTGGGAGGCCGAGGCAGGCAGATCATGAGGTCAGGAGATCGAGACCATCCTGGCTAACACGGTGAAACCCCAACTCTACTAAAAATACAAAAAAATTAGCCGGGCGTGGTGGCGTGCACCTGTAGTCCCAGCTACTCAGGAGGCTGAGGCAGGAGAACAGCATGAGCCCAGGAGGTGGAGCTTGCAGTGAGTTGAGAGTGTGCCACTGCACTCCAACCTGGGGGACAGAGTGAGACTCCGTCTCAAAAAAAAAAAAAAAAAAAAAAAAGATGTTAATTGTAACACCCAGGGTAACCACTAAAAAAAAAAAAAGTAAAATGGTCAACTAAAATGGCCCACTAAGTGATATCCATTTTACACAAAAGAAGGCCGTAATGGGGGAATGAATGAAGAAACAAAGAAGACATAATACATATAGAAAACAAGTAACAAATGGCAGATGTAAATCTTACCAGTTATTATATTAAATACAAACTGATTAAACACTCTAATTAAAAGACAAAGACTAGAATTATGATGGGAGGGTGCATGATTCAAATGTATGTTGTCTACAAAAGGTACATTTTAGAATCAAAGTCACAAATAGGTTTAAAGGATGGAAATATGTGTACCATGAAAACAGTAAACAAAAGAGCTGGAGTGGTTGCAGTATAGACAAAAGAGACTTTAAGTTAAAAATTGTTACTGGAGAAAAAAAGGACATTTTATAATGAATAAAGGGTCACTCCATCAAAACAATTATAAGCATATATGTACTTAACAACAGGGCCCAGAAATGCATGCAGCAGAACTTGACACATTTGAAGGTATTCATAGGCAATTCATCAGTAACAGAAGGAAACACTTCCTAACCCATTATTTGGAGTCAGAATTACCCTGATACCAAAGCCAGGCAACTCACAAGAAAACTACAGAAAGCTATATCCCTTATGAATATATATACAAATATCTTCAACAAGATACTAGCAAACCAAATCCAGCAGCATATAAAAAGGATCATACACCATGACAAAGTGTGATTAATCCCAGGAATGCAAGGTTGGTTCAGCTCATGAAAAAAAATCAATGTACTAAATTGTATTAATAGATTAAAGGACAAATCCACATTATTTTGCCAATAGATGCAGAGAAAGCATTGACCAAATCTAACAACCTTTCATAAGAACACTGAAGAAGGCAAGAATGGAAGGGAACTTCTTTGATCTGATAAAGAGCATTTAAGACAAACCCACAACTATCATCATACTTAATGGTGAAAGCTGATAGCTTTGCCCCTAAGGTCAGGAAAAAGACCAGAATGTCTATCTCATCCCTTCTATCTAATCAGCATTGTAGTGGAGAATCTAGTCAAGGCACTAGGCAAGAAAAAGAAATAAAAAACCATCAGATTTAAAAGAAAGAAGTAGAACTACTTCTATTCATAGATAGCATACTTAGGAATAAATTTTAAAAAAGAAGTCTTTTACACTGAAAAGTACAAAACATTGTTAAGGAAAATAAAAGAAGGAAATAAATGAAAGAAATCTCATGTTCATGGATAAAAAGATATAATATTGTTAACATGCTAACACTACTCAAAATGATTTACAGATTCAACACAAGCTTTATCAAAATCCCAGCAGTATTTTAATTAACAAACACCCTAAAATTCTTATGAAAATATAAATAATCTTGAAAATAGCCAAACAGATATTGAAAAAGTAGAACAAAGGAGGACTCACACTTCCTGATTTCAAAACTTACCACAAAGCTACTATAATCAAAATGGTGTGGTACTAGCGTAAGAATAGACAAATAGATTAATGAAATAGAATTGAGAATCCAGATAAATCCATATATGTGGCCAATTAATTACTGACAAGGGTGCTAAGACCGTTTGATGTAGAATGAACACTCTCTTCAATTTATGATGCTGGGACAACTAGGCATCGAAATGCAAAAGAATTAAGTTGGCTCCTTTCCTCAAACCATATATAAAAATTAACTCAAAATAGATGAAAGACTAAATGTAAAATGCTAAGACTATAAAACTCTTGAAGAAAACATGGGTTAAATCTTCATAATCTTGGATTTGGAAAAAGATTATTAGATAATGACGCCAAAATCTTAAGTAACAAAAGTAGATAAATTAGACTTTATCAAAATTTAAAATTTTTGTGTATCAGAAGATACCATCAAGAAAATGAGAAGACAACCCAAAGAATGGGAGAAAATATCACAAGTCATATATCTAATAAGCATTTAGTATCTAGACTATACAAAGAATTCTTACATCTCAATAACAAAAAGACAAGTAATCCAATTTAAAAATGAACAGAAGACATTTCTCTAAATACACATTCAACATAATTTGTCAAATTATGGCAAATAAAAATCTCAATAAGCTACCACTTCACATCCACTAGGATGGCTATCATGAAAAAAACAAATAACAACAAGTGCTGACAAGGATGTAGGGAAATTGGGACCCCCATATATTTGCTTCTGACGTCAAAAAATGTTGTAGTCACTTTGGAAAACATTTTGGCAGTTCCTCAAAAAGTTAACCATATAATTACCATATGACTCAGCAATTCTACCAAGTATATATATCTAACTTCTTTCACTTAATGTATATACAAACATTAAAAGCATATGTCCACACGAAATATATACACAAATGTTCATAGCAGCTTTACTCATCATAGCCAAAACGTGAGAACAACCAAAACTTCTATCGGGTGATAAATGGAGAAACAAAATGTGATACATTCATATAATGGAACGTTACTGATCCATAAAATGGAATAAAAGTCTGATTCATGCTACAATGGGTCAACTTTGAAACATTATGCTAAGTGAAAGAAGCTAGACACAAAAGGTCACATATTTTATGATTCTATTTATATGAAATGTCCAGACAAGGCAAACTCATAGAAACATAAAGCAGATTAGTGGTTGCCAGGGGCTGAGGGGTGGGGGAATGGGGAATGACTGTTAATGAGTATGAAGATTCTCTCTGGGGTGATGAAAATACTATGGAATTAGATAGTTATACAGTGGTAATGGTTACACTTCTTTATGAATATACTAAAAACCACTAAATTGTATACTTTAAAAGTGAATTTTGTGGTTTGTGAATTCTATCTCAATTTGAAAAACAATAAAAACATGGAAGACATTCCCACCCATCAGACGGAATCCCAGCAACATAACTTAGGGATAGTCTTTTAGGGCATCATTTCTTCATTTGTCAATTAGACATATACCATCTGATATGGTTTGGATCTCTGTCACCACCCAAATCTCATGTCAAATTGTAATCTCCAATGTTGGAGGTGGGCCTGGTGGGAGGTGACTGCATCGTGAGGGTGGTCTCATAAATGGTTTAGCATCATCCCCCGTTGGTGCTGTATAGTGAGTGGGTTCCTACAATATACGATTTTTTTAAAGTGTGTGGCTCCTCCCCACTCTCTTTCTTGGTCCTGCTTCTGTCATGCAAGACGCCTGCTCTCACTTTGCCTTCAGCCATGAAAGCTCCCTGAGGCCTCCCCAGAAGCAGATGCCGCCATGCTTCCTGTACGCCCCATGGAACCATAAGCCAATTAAACCTCTTTTCTTTATAAATTACCCAGTCTCAGGTATTTCTTTACAGCAGTGCGAGAACGTACTAATACACCATCATTCCCACAAACTTGTGATGAAATCAGTATACGTGAAGTTCTGAGCCCCATATCCTCCACACTGTTAGTATTCCTAGTTGAATCTGAACCTACTTCTTGTTTATAGTATTGCCCTGTCTAATCCAGCCTTACTCAGGCCACCAGATGTTTTTCTGGTTCTTTAGTGTGGTGTGGTTTTTTTACATGCTCTCTCTCTCTCTCTCTGAAAGTCCTGGGGAGGGAGACAAGGTAACATTCATTCAGGACCTGTTACCTGTCAGACTGTGGTCTAAAATACCATACTAATTTAGGCCTCCAGACAATGCCATAGACTAGGTTTTTTTGGAGGGGGCGGGGGAGTCTCGCTCTGTTGCCCAGGCTGGAGTACAGCGGTGGGATCTCAGCTCACTGCAACCTCTGCCTCCTGCCTCCTAGCTGCAAGAAATTCTCCTGCCTCAGCCTCCTGAGTAGCTGGGACTACAGGCACATGCCACCATGCCTAGCTAATTTTTTTGTATTTTTAGTAGAGACGGTGTTTCACCATGTTGGCCAGGCTGGTCTCGAACTCCTGGCCTCAAGTGATCTGCCCACCTCAGCCTCCCAAAGTGCTGGAATTACAGGCATGAGCCACCACGGCTGGCTTTATTTCTATTTTTTTAATTTATGTTTTATTTTTTAATTTAATTTTTATTTTTTTTGAGATGGAGTCTTGCTCTGTTGCCCAGGCTGGAGTGCAGTGGTGCAATCTCAGCTCACTGCAACCTCCACCTCCCGGGTTCATGCCATTCTCTTGCCTCAGCCTCCTGAGCAGCTGGGACTACAGGTGCCCGCCACCACGCCCAGCTAATTTTTTGTATTTTTAGTAGAGACGGGGTTTCACTGTGTTAGCCAGGATGGTCTCGACCTCCTGACCTCGTGATCCACCCACCTCGGCCTCCCAAAGTCCTGGGATTACAGGCATGAGCCACCGCGCCCGGCCGTTTATTTCTATTTTAAAGGAAAGGAAACGGAAACCTCAGTTTTAAAAATACCCTCCAAGTCATGCCTTTGAAGGTAGGGACATTGGACTTTGAAGGGCCCGAGTTCAAATCTGACTCTCAACAAATCCTGTGGGATCTCCAATAAGTGCCCTACACTTCTGAACATCAGTTCTTCATCAATGAGATGGGACGATAAGAGACTAAATGGAATTATGGAGTGGTTTTGAAGATTAAATGAGATAGAGAACATACACTTAGCACAGATTATGAAATACATATGAGGCTCAATAAATGTTAGCTAGTATTAGTCTTATGAGGAACTAACCAGTGGCTAAATTGAAATTAAAGGCTAGATCCATGGCCTACCAAAGCCTTCTCTTCCACTTCTCCATGTTGCCTCTTTCTTCTCTATACTTGTCTGAGCTACTCACCCTATCAACTGAAATGTAAGTCAGCAAGGAGAGGGACTGAGGCAAATTATCGATAAACATACCTATCCAGCTTCCCTGAACACTTGCCAATCCCAGCCTTTTCTTCATTGATGCTACCCATGCTCACACGCGTGCGCACACACACACACACACACATACACACAGTGTTCTTACCACTTCTGAGTAACTGGCACTCATACCCTCATGGAAAAAACGGATGCAGCTTGATCCGGAGTTTCACTGAAATATCCCCCCAATCTCACTTCATTGGCTTTTCACAAAAACTCCAAGACACATCCTAAAAGCTTGCAAAAACCTCTTTACCCTCTCCGGGTCTTCTTGGAAACTATTTGGCTTTTGCCTTTCCCAGCTACATCTGGTCTCAATGGAATGTGCTTATCGATCTTGGGAATGAGGCCAAACAACCTGGTACCCTGATGGCTAAAAAGGCTCATACAGTTTGTGACATGCCATCAGCAAGTGGGTTAACACAGGATTTCAATTTCTTATCTTCTGCTAACTTCCAGCAGACTCCGTAAGCACCCACCCTTCCAGACAAATTCTCTTCTCCTGTCTCAATCCTTCTTTTTGGATCTCTATTAGTATTAATTGAGCATCAACTCTCACTATAATTATGAACTTTTGATATAACTTATAGGAATCACTAATTCAGTTGGGCTTCCTGGTACAACTTGACAATAGGATTTCCCATTCTCTGGGGAGACATCATGGTAGCTATGGGCTTTGGTTTCGGGCAGGCCTGGCTTTGTATCCAGCTTTATTCTGAAAGAACTTAAACGAGGTTCTTCATGTATCTGAACCTCTTTTCTCATTTGTAAATGTATCTGCTAAAAATCACCTAACCAGGTTGTTAGTGGGAAATAAATAATAGGCACCATAGTAACTATTAGCCTTGTCATCATTGTTGTTGCTCTTAGAATGCCACAAACAACCAGATACGAACCCAGTTCAAATCATGCCATGCCCTCTTTGAAATTGTTACTTGTTAAAAAATTAACTATGGGATGTATAAACTTCAAGAGTATACACATTCTTTATACCCAAACACAATTTCTAAGACTTAGTAGAAAGAAGAAATAACCAAAGATGTAGGGCAAAGATTTAGCTACAAGCCTGATTATCACATTGTTTACAATATTGAAAAACTGGAAACAAACTAGACATGAAAAATGAGTTCTTCTACAGATAGTGGAACTCCCAATTCAGTGGATGACTTGCAGCCCTTTTAAATGTGATAAACAAATGTTCATGACAGGGAAAGGTGTTTACAATGTGTATAGTTGAATATACAGTCAAAGTGTTAAAAGATACTTACAAAATGTCATCTAGAACATGGTCCTGATTTTATTTGAAGGAGAGTGTTGCAGAGGACAACATTTGAGTGCATACAGAAAAAATCAAAAGGATAATCATTAAAATATTAAAAGTAGGTTAGCCTTATTGCAATTTTTCTGTTCTATATTTTCTAAATTTTTGATAATGAAAATATTGAGAAAAAGTAAACTTATTGGTAAATTTTATTAATGAAAAACATACATAAAGTCAATAATTCTAGAACAGCTTCATGGATTTTGATAAAGTGAACACACGAGTGATTAGTACCCAGATGTTGAAACAGAACACATACCAGCATTCCACAAGCCACCCTTTTGCCCAGTTCCAGTCACTCCTCACAGCCTAAAGATAACCACCATCCCAGTTTCTAACAGCCTGGACGAGTTTTGTTTATTTTTAAGCATTTCACAAATGAATCACCTCATATGCTCTGTGCCTATCTTTCTTCATTCGCCATTGTCTGTGAGAGTTATCAATGTTATTGCACGTAATCGTAGTTCATTCATCCTTATTGCTATCTTCTAGTGTATGAAGAGTTATTTATCCATTCTCCTATAAATGTACATTTGTGTCATTATTTGTTTTTGACATCATGAATAGGGCTGCTAGCTATATTCGTGTCCTGTTTTTTGTTGAACATATGTACATGTGGAATTGCTGACTATAGGAAATGTACATGTACAGGTTAGTAGATACCGTCAGTTTTCCAAAATAGTTATTCCCATACACACTTCCAGTGTCAGTGTGAGAATTCTGGTTGCTCAATTCCGATTACTTGTCAACATTTGGTATTGTCTTGCGTTTTCACTTTAGCCATTTCTCATGGCATCACATTGAGGTCTTAATTTACATTTCCCAAGTAACTAGCAGAATTGGACACTTTTAAAAATGTGTATTGGCCACGTGGGTATTCTTTTTTTGAAGTGCCTGTTTACATCCTTTGTCCATTTTTCTATTAAGTTATCTGCCTTGGAAGAATTCCTATATTCTGTACACAAGTCATATTAGATGTGTATATCAGAAATCTTTTTTTCCCATTGTGTAAACTTGATTTTTCAATCTCTTAATGGTATCTTTTGATGAAAGAGGGTCTTAATGATAATGTCCTGTAGTTCAATGGGACTCTCGTTGTGTCCCCTGGCAAGAGTGAGCCCCTGATGATATCCCATACCATGCCATCTAAACACAGGAAAGGCAAACTTGTACTCAGAAGAGGTCTCTCTCCTTGTGAGGACAAACTGCTGGTCTTTTCAAGATGGAACAGGACCAGTAGCACTACTATCCCATTCGCAATGCTACGTTTGTTAGTCTGGGTCCTTGAGAAATATGCCAAGATGTAACTAAATGTGCAAAGATTTTAAGAAAATGGGGAAAGAGTTGCAAAAATCTGGAAGAGGCATCAGACTACAAGTCTAGGAGATCCCAAGTATTGGAGTGACAGAAGAAAGGTTGAATAAAAACATCCTAGACTGCCATGCAGCCTATGGAAGATTCTGCAAGGCCATCAGGAAGTCCTTGAGCCAAAGTCAGTTGTCAAAGTTGTCCCATGTCTCTCAGCAACAGATCCGCCTTGGTGTCTTTACTAGGCTTAATTATTGCTGGGAACGGCCTGTGGAAAGCATGGTCGCAGGGCAAACACAGTGATAGATTTTGGGGCACAGAAGATGAGTCCTTGGTTAATGACACTCCCTGTGGCTGGAGTTCTGCTAACACACTCTCAGAGGCAACACACCAAGATAGGGAATCATGGGAGGAGGAGACAGTAGTGGCAAACAGGGAAGGTTATTGATGTGTTGACTTTGGGCATATATTGAGTTTGATACATCTTTTCCTCCTAGATATTCCAGGTCCAGCCAAATATACAGGTCTAGAATTCAACAAGGGGATCTGGGTTGCTCAGACAGAACATTAGGAGTGACTTCTAGAAGGGCCTTATGAGAAAAGGGAGTCTCAGGTATCTCCATAAAGGAACATCCAGGGGCTCCAGGCATTTCAGTGACTCCCTGCTCTTTCTGCCCAAATAGCTTAGTTGAGGAGGTAGAGAGCAAAGAGTGAAGAGAGAGAGAGAAAGAGGCCCTCTGTGGTAGACCATGGGGCCATTCTCAGACTTGAGGACTCTCATTACTAAAATACTTCCCCAAACATGGCAGCCTAAGGCTGTTGACACATTTCAACTATATTTGTCTCTTGGATTTTCCTACCTTGAACCTGAACATAGCCAAAAGTAATTTGTAACAGCAAGAATTTTGGAGGGAAGCCAGTGTGCAATTATACAAAAGTGAGCTTGCATGCACACTTATACACATACACACACACACAGTGCAAAGGATGTGAGCAGCCAGATGCGATAAATCACAGAATCTACACTCCACAACCTGAGAAAGAGCATGTGGGCCCATGAGTCAGGATTAAACACCATAGCGACAAAGTCACTGAAGCCTGCCTAGTGAGGCAGCAATTTCTGCCCTTAATAGAGCCCTTAGGTCTCAATAATTGCTTCAAAATCCGCACACAGCAGCACACAGTTTTTCATAACTGGAGAAGCCAAAAATCCAAGTGTGAAGTGAGAACTGACAGCATCTCTTATGCACATCTGAGATGCAAGGAAGGTCTATGGTTCTGCCTGCTTTCCAGTATCTGCCTCATTTCCAGCAGCCAGAACAGTTTCCCAAATGTCTGCAGTCTGGAACCTGCTCTGTGCTTGAACTTCCCCCTTAGCCTCCATCTTCCTGGCTGCTCCCAACTTCCCATTCTACTTTTTGTCCTTACCTGAAACTGTCTTTTCAGTACTGTCCAGTATTTCTGCCCACCTCCAGGAGTCTCATGGCAGACTAGGCTAGGTTTGTAGACAAGGGCAAGGTATTAAAATTAAATCTGAACTAAGATTAAAATTCAGTACTAAATTAAGTACTGAATTAAAATTCACAGATGCTACTGACCCATATTAACCAACTAGAAAAAGGTGTCCCTTCTCAAAACACCTTTCTGAAAATCATAATAATTTTGTTAAAACAATTTATAACCATCATCTGGAAATGTTATAATAAATATACAAATTAATGTTTATTTCATGAAGGATGTCCTATTAGACGTGGCAGTATACAACCTAGACAACAGTCCATGGTAGCTGTCTCGGCAGTATACGGCAGCCATCTCAGCTCAGCATCCAGGAACTGTCTTTCCTCTGCCCTTTGTTTTTCCACTATTGAATTTAACAGACTACATTTATATGAGTGCTTTTTGTGTGTGTGTGGAACCAAGGGGCCAGGGTCCTCTGGCAGGAATTTCACAGATGTAGGCACTCACGGTCAAGCAAAGTCCTGGGGAGAAAAAGAGGCAAAGACTTCCTGCATGGGAGATACTCACGTGGTGGCCTTGGAGAGTAAAAGAGCTTAGAGTCAGGAAGTGTTCCAAGCAATCTAGAACACTGTGTCCCAAATGGCTGCAGCCTGAACCCGCTCTGTGCTTGGATTTATCCGTTGGCCTCTGTCTTTCTGGCTGCTCCCAACTTCCCACTCTACTTCTCCTCCATCCTAGGGTGCCTCTGCAGCAGCAAATGTGGCTGTTCAACAGTCTGAAGTCTTTGATTGTGAACAGTGCTAACCAGCCCTGGGAAAGAAAAGCAGCTCTCTTCCCTGCTCTCCAGGGCTAGCAGATGAACACTGTGGGGTCGAGCCCAGTCTGGCCAGAGCAAGTCCAGGAAAAGGTGCTTCCCACTCTTCAGGGCACTGCTCAGATCCCCAAGCATAATTTTGGAAACTCTGATCCAGAACCCTGGATTGCAGGTTTTAAATCTTTTTTCTTTTGCATTTACAAGTAATACAAAATCATTATGGAAAAATACTAAAAAGAATGAAGAAGAAAATAAGTTTCCCTTCATCTCATTAACCAGAAATAAGTTGTCTGTTTTTTGTTCTGATTACAGAAATAAAATAGTCATTGTAGAAAATCTAGAAGATAAAGTTAAGTGAAACACCTTATCTATCATTGACTGTCACTTTTGGTATGATCTTCTCAGTCTTTTCCTATGTACATTTTTGTTTTGTTTTGAGACAGGGTCTGGCTCTATTGCCCAGGTTGGAGTGCAGTGGTGTGATCTTGGCTCACTGCAACCTCTACCTCCGGGGCTCAAGCAATCCTCCTATCTCAGCCTTCCAAGTAGCTGGGACTATAGGCACGTGCCACCGTGCCACATCTACCCAAGAATAGGGTTTGTTAAGATGGCAGAGCCCGGTAATCGCATAAAACTTAAAACTTTATAGTCAGAGGTTCAATTCCTCTTCTTAACAACATACCCATGACTAACCTCCTACTCCTCATTGTACCTATCCTAATTGCCATAGCATTCCTAATGCTAACCGAACGAAAAATTTTAGGCTATATACAACTACGTAAAGGCCCCAACGTTGTAGGCCCCTACGGACTACTGCAGCCCTTCGCTGACGCCATAAAACTCTTCACCAAAGGTGTTTTTGGTGGAGATGGGGTTTGCCTTGTTGCCTGGGCTGGTCTCGCTCTCCTGAGCTCAAGCAATCCTCCCACCTTGGCCTCCCAAAGTGCTGAGATTACAGATGTGAGCGACTGTGCCCGGCCTATGTACAATGTTTTTAAAACAAATTAAATTATATCACAAATATGGTTTGCTATGGTATTTTTAAATTATTTGTATAGTATGAGCATTTCCAATCATTTTAAAATGTATTTCTACTTCTTTACTTTTAAAATCATTTAATTTTTTATTAATTAATGAATAGGTAATATGTCTATATGGTACAAAATTTGAAAAATATGAAAGAACATAAAGTGAATAATTTTTCCCTTTATTCCTGCTCCCCAAATGGGCCACCAGTGTTAACAGGGTTTTATATGTCCTTCCTAATATAGTTTATCAATTTATACACACACACCCACATTCCATTTAATATATTTAGGATATAGTTCCACAGAACTACATGAGTGGAATGAACAATCTCATTGTTCTGAACAGCTGTATAGTATGTTACATTGAAAGCTGTCCCATACTATTTACCCAATGCCCTGTTGGTAGGCATTTAGGGCATTTCCAGCTTTTGCACTAAAGCAATATTGTAATAACTTTCCTTGTATATATTTATATATATCATTAGACACAAATGCAAATCCTGCAGTATAAATTCCTAAAATTTAAATTCCTGGGTCAAAGGGTTTGCACATTTTAAATTTCAATAGATATTGCCAAATATCTTCCCACTTCCAGAGTATGTGGGACTCCAAGATGGCCCAGATAATCTTCATCTGGTTCATATCCCCAAGTGCTCTCCTCCCACATTAAATCAGAGCTTGTCTATGTGATGCATAGAGTGTTGTGGAGATGGTAGTGTGTGACTTGTGGGGCTAGATTATAAAAGGTCTTGCAGCCAAAATCTGTTCCCTTAGACTACTCAGGAGAGAGCCACCATGTCATGACAACACATGTCATGAGAAAGCCCTGAGGAGAAGTCTCTGTGGGGAGAAACTGAGACCTGCCACCAACAACTATAATCGCCTTTCCAGCCATGTGAGTGAGGTATTTTGGAAGGGAACTGTGCATATCCAGTCGAGCTTTCAGCTGAGGGCAATCTCATGAAATACCCCAAGCTAGAAAGACCCCACTAAGATGCTCCAAAATAACTTACACACAGAAACTAGGAGACATGACAAATGTTTATTATTGTCGTAAGCCACTAAGTTTAAGAGTTTGTTATAATACAATAGGTAACTAATACAGTATATGAGAGTTCCAGTTCTCTCTCTCCCTCAATAACACAAATTATCAACCATTTTACTCTTTCACTAGTGATAATTGTATCTCATGTTGCTTTAATTTTTCATCTCTCTTATTTGGAGTGAGGTGGAGGACTTTTTCATATATTTAAGAAAATTAGCTGGGCGCAGTGGCTAACACCTGTAATCCCAGCACTTTGGGAGGCTGAGGCAAGCAGATCATGAGATCAGGAGTTCAAGACCAGCCTGACCAACATGGTGAAACCCCGTCTCTACTAAAAATACAAAATTTAGCCAGGCGTGGTGGCATGTGCCTATAATCCCAGCTACTCAGGAGGCTGAGCCAGGAGAATCACTTGAACCCGGGAGGCAGAGGTTGCAGTGAGCCGCGATCATGCCACTGCACTCCAGCCCGGGTGACAGAACAAGACTCCATCTCAAAAAAAAAAAAAAAGGAAATTAGTATTTTCTGTAAACTGTGTATATATTTTCTCTAAGTGTCATCTTTTCACGGAGACCTAATATTTCACCAAGTAAGTTTAATGTGACTAATTTAACTATTCTCTTATTATCAGACACTGAAGTAAATTTCCACATTTTGATATGAGCAATACTGGCATAAACATCACAATTTTTTCTCCATATATCTGATTATTTCCTGAAAGGGGATTACTATAAAGAGAATTATTGGGCAAAAGTGCATTATAAAACAGAATATGTGTAATCAGAGCTGTCTTGAAATCTGTCTAATTTCTCAAGGCTCTTTGTACAGACTAGTAAATGTCTTTTGTTTGTTTTTTGTTTTGTTTTGAGATAGAGTTTCACTCTTGTTGCCCAGACGGGAGTCCAGTGGCGTGATCTCGGCTCACTGCAGCCTCTGCCTCCCGGGTTCAAGTGATTCTCCTGCCTCTGCCTCCCAAGTAGCTGGGACTACAGGCACCCGCCACTATGCCCAGCTAATTTTTTGTATTTTTACTACAGACAGGGTTTCACTATGTTGGCCAGAATGGTATCAAACTCCTGACCTCAGGTAATCTGCCCGCCTTAGCCTCCCAAAGTGCT
This sequence comes from Gorilla gorilla gorilla, assembly GCF_029281585.2. Lineage (NCBI taxonomy): Eukaryota > Metazoa > Chordata > Mammalia > Primates > Hominidae > Gorilla > Gorilla gorilla. The sequence continues at coordinate 19,068,823 of NC_073233.2, forward strand.
GGGATCACAAGTGTGAGCCACCATGCGCAGCCATGAATGTCTTTTACAAAAAACTTTCATTAACATATATTCCTACTTGTAGTATCTATCTCACCCCAACCCTTCACCAAAGTGAGTATTATCATTAAAAAAAAAATGTTGTGCTGAGTGTGGTAGCTTACACCTGCAATCCCAGCACTTTGGGAGGCCAAGGTGGGAAGAATACTTGAGGCCAGGAATTCAAGACCAGGCTGGGCAACAAAGCAAGATCCCATCTTTACAAACTAAAAAAAATTAGCCAGTCATGGTGGCGTGTACTTGTAGTGCCAGCTACTAGGGAGGCTGAGGAGGGAGCATCACTTGAGCCCAGGAGGTTGAGGCTTCAGGGAGCCATGATAGTGCCACGGTACTCCAGCCTGACCAACCGAGCAAGACCCTGTTGCCAAAAAAAAAAAAAAAAAGTTGCTAAAAGACAAAAATGGCCTTACACTAGCAACATTGCTTTGGAGGAGCATTCTCATCAAGAATTGAGAGATTCTTCTCAATCCCAACTTTCCTACCTGAAGTTGGAATTGCACCAAGACATGATTATTCAGTAGAGACTCCTTAGGGCCTCCAGCATCATCACAGATTCCCACTGTCACCTGCCTGTTTCCTGAAATGAACCTAGCTTGGACAATAACTTAAGAAAAGGCAGCTGCTAAGCTTGTGAGAACCACAGAAGCTGGGATCCAGTGCTCAAAGTTTTGGCCACATGGATGCCAAATTTCTGGGATATCTGTGATTATGCATATTCTGGTCATAATCCCAAAAGCACACACATGCTTGTCAGACCTGGTGTCCCCAGACAGGGTGTGGAAAATGTGGGTGCAAATCTCATTACACATGCATTTCCTTGGCTCACATTCCCCAGGCAGACTGTGAGGTACAATCAGTATGGGCCTATGAATGGGCAAGAGCCCAGGGCCTTGACTGGGAGGGGTGAAAGGCTCCTAAAGTAAGATCTCAGGACCCCAGGCCTGTGAACTTCCCCTTCCAGGAGGTTTGGAATTCTCCAGGCCTCAAAAGCCTCTATGATAAAACCTCAAACCAAGAGAGTTCATGTGATATTATTTAAGCTTCAGGCCTCCTTTCTGCCCAGTCCCAGTCTCGTGCTGCTCAGCAGTCAGGATCCTGCCCTCTTCTCTGACATTCCCTCCCAGTCCTGCCCTGGACATTCTCACAGGCTCCCCATGGACCTGGTCTTGCCCACCCTGCTTCCAGCCCTGTGACAGCCTCCAGCCTCCCTGTCTGCCTTTCCTACTCAGAGCTGTGGATCACAGGCCTTCCCTGGGACCTGGGGGAATTAAAAGAAGAAGGAAAAGAGCCTGCTTCCTACACCGCTAGTTAATTCCAACACTTGGGGCCAAGGCACACCACAGCCCCTTAGCAAAGGCTTTTTCTCAAGACAATGGCTATGAGGCAGCCCCCTCCAAATCCACACATAGAGTGACCACATTGTCTAAACCAACCCAATCAAAATGTCTAACAAAATAGGTGTATCTCTGATTGTACTATTTTAGAAAATTCTCATAAAGGTAAGGAATTATTTAACAGGCTGCTTGTATGTGGGGGGAAGATCACTTACAAATAAGATATAAGGAAAATACCCCAAAATATTAATCTTTCTTTCCTGAAACTTCCTGACTTTCACCTAATAAGCAAAGTCATCCATGTTGCCTTAAGAAGTGAAGGCCTTGGCCGGGCACGGTGGCTCACGCCTGTAATCCCAGAACTTTGGGAAGCCGAGGTGGGTGGATCACGAGGTCAAGAGTTCAAGACCAGCCTGGCCAAGATGATGAAACCCCTTCTCTACTAAAAATACAAAAAATTAGTCGGGGGCAGTGACAGGTGCCTGTAATCCCAGCTACTCAGGAGGCTGAGGCAGGAGAATCACCTGAACCCAGGGGGCAGATGTTGCAGTGAGCCGAGGATCTGAGATTGTGCCACTGTACTCCAGCCTGGGTGACAGAGTGAGACTTTGTCTCAAAAAAAAAAAAAAAAAAAAAAAAAAAGAAGTGAGGGCCTTGAGGGGGTGAGTTCAGAGACCATTAGATATTAAGCCACACAAGTGATGGTGCCAAGAGGTGGTTCCACTGAAACGATTCCCCCCACACCCCCATTAAATGCCATTAGTTACCCCCTGCAGTCTCTCCACATCAACATACAACTTCAGTTACAATTAAACTAATTCCCAAATTCCCAGCCCCTGATTTCCACTAAGATTGTTCCCTCTATAGAAATCCATTCCTACCACAGGCCCCTACCCACCCCAAAGCCTCAGAGCAGGATTATACTGTTTAACGATTCCATATCCCACAGGGCAAACATGGTGCCCAGGAGGCATGCTATGTTTGTCGGACTGAACAAACTTTTGTGCATTGGTCTTGCTTCTGCCTAGTCCTGCCTCATGAACCTTTTGAATCTTTCAAAAAACTGTCTTTCAAATATTTGAAGAAACCATCAAGTTTTATCTGAATATTCTCCAGTATAAAATTTCCAACCCCTTCAACTGCACTGTGTGTGGCATTCATTCACTCATTCATTTAGTAATTGCATGCTCTGGGCTAATTACTGTGACAATGTGATTCAAATAACTGAGGTTCAGTGTGAACCATGGGTGACAGAAAACTAGACTCACAATAGTGGAGTTGGTTTTTGCATTTCATTAAATGGATAATTTAAAATGGAAATAGAACAGGAAGGTCAAGTAAAAGTCAGAAAGCCCCCCAGAATTGCCCTTCTCTGATGTCTGAGTGTTGTGTAGGTAGTTTTGAAATTCAGAGTAAGTTACATCCCACTTTATATGATCCAATCTGCTTGGAACACAGATCTTGTTTCCCATAGTCAGAAACAATGGTACATATAGAGGTGAATCCTCCCTATACCCTGAAAATCCAGCAAAGAGAGAAATCCATACTGAAGCTAACATGCTGTACATTTGCCACTGAATATTGTGAGGTATTCTGTGGCCACAGTTGCGATGATTAAACAAAACAGGAAAGCAACACAATAAGGAAATTTTTACTTATTTTGCTGGTCCTTGAGGATAAGCAGATATTGTTCATTTATTCATTCATTCAAAAACCACATATTGGGTTTATTTAGAAAAGAAGGAAAAACTAGTTGACTATATCTGCAGGCCTTCTAAAAGGGACTTCTGGACATCTCAAGGTACTCAGAGAGTAATGCAATTAAATTACATGTGATTTCTCTTCTGAATGCCCTGTTCTCTCTTCTTCAATACAGGTCTAACACCAGCAATATTTACACACCGAAGGCACGAGTATGGCCATTTGGGGGGCTGTGATATTGTTATTGAGGAGTTTTCCAGAGACAACTGGACAAGAGCTAGAAAACAATGGAAGGAACTTTAGAAGCTCACAGGTATGTAACTGAACTAAAACAATTAACTGTGTACTGGAAAAGAAAAGAGGAATTTATTAAGTATCTACTTGTGCCAATAAACAAGACAGATATTATTTTCATAATTCTACATGAGACAAAAGAAAGGAGGTGATAGGGAGGAGATCTGAGTCAGCATATTCTGTGTTGGCCTTCACAAGTTCCTGTCATCTAGGATGTCTCATTTGATTTCAGAGAAAGATCTAGGTAAGGGACGGAAGAGTGACCTTCCCCATTGGCGTCAGAGGTACCAGAAGCAACACCTACCACTGCCTCTGTGAGTTAAGGATGCCTGATCTGGGCAGCCAAACTATATATACCTCCAAATGTAGATCCAAAAGAATCTATACACCTTGACCAAAACGTAACTGTTTTAGAATAATTGCATAAATTCTCAAGAGAAGAAAAATAAAAAATAACTATTAACAACCATTGTGTTCTTCCCCACTTTATACCGCAGGATAATCTGGCATTGTTCACCCTGTGTAAAGGCTCTATGGTGGATCCATCAGGCTATCAGTCAGGTCTTTGTTGAGCTCCTTGGAAATGCACAATAGAAAACTATCCCTCAGGGAGCTTACAATCAAATAAGGAAGTAGATGTTATTAAATAAGAAACAAGGCAGGGCACAGTGGCTCATGCCTGTAATCCCAACACTTTGAGAGGCCGAGGCAGAAGGATCACTTGAGCCCAGGAATTCAAGACCAGCCTAATCAACATAGGGAGACTGTGTACAAATGATTTAAAAATTAGTTGGGCACCATGGCGTGCACCTGTGGTTTCAGCTACTAGGGAGGCTGAGGTAGAAGGATCGCTTGAGCTTGAGAGGTCAAGGCTGCAGTGAGCCGTCATCTTGCTCACTCTCTTGCCCAGGTCTCAGAGCAAGATCCTGTCTCCAAAATAATAATAATAATAAACAACTTGAAATAATTAAATTATTACAGGTGTGGAAAGGGAAGATCTCGGTTTCAATGGAGCATTGGATCTACACAAGCCAAGAGGCAAAAAGTGGGCTTTGCTGAAGACTGATGCTAAAGCTGAATTCTGGACAATAAGTAGCAATGAGCCATGTAAAGAAAAGGAAGTGAGTAGGTCCTGAGGCAAAACAGAGTTTGCCATGTTTGAGGAACTGTGAGAGAACTTTTGTTCCCAGTGGGAGAACACTAAGAATGAAATTGGCTCAAAATGAGGCTGGAGATGTAGGCTTAGATTACATAGGTTGGCCAGCGTAGGAATTTTAGATTTCATTTTAAAAATCAATGGGGAATCATTAAATTGCTTTAAGTTAGAGAGGAGGAATAGCTGCAGAGCAAATTTCCATTTTTTAAAGATTATTTTATGGGTAAGACTTCCAGAATAGCCACCACCATCCCCCCATCACCGCATACCCCCACCACCATCTCCCCCCACCACCATCTCCCCCCACCATACTCCCACCACAATCTCCCCACATCCCCCACCACCACAACATCCCCACCACTGCCACATACCCCCCACCACCACATCCTCCCCACATCCCCCCGACCACCACATCCCCCCCACCACCACCACATCCCCCTACCACCACCACATCCCCCCCTGCCACCACATCCCCCCCACCACCACCACATCCCCCCACCACCACCACATCCCCCTACCACCACCACATCCCCCCTGCCACCACCACCACATCCCCCTACCACCACCACATCCCCCCTACCACCACATCCCCCCTACCACCACCACCACATCCCCCCTACCACCACCACCACATCCCTCCCACCACATCCCCCCAACCACCACATCCCCCCCACCACCACCACATCCCCCCACATCCCCCCACCACCACATCCCCCCACCACCACATCCCCGCACATCCCCCCACCACCTCCATATCCCCCCACCACCTCCACATCCCCCCCACCACCTCCATATCCCCCCTACCACCTCCACATCCCCCCACCACCACATCCCCCCCACCACCACATCCCCACCACCACCATCATATCCCCCCACCACCACATTCCCCCCACCACCTCCATATCCCCCCCACCACCTCCACATCCCCCCCACCACCTCCACATCCCCCCCACCACCTCCACATCCCCCCTACCACCTCCACATCACCCCCACCACATCCCCCCAACCACCTCATCCCCCCAACCACCTCATCCCCCCCACCACCACCATATCCCCCCACCACCACATCCCCCCCACCACCTCCACATCCCCCCCACCACCTCCACATCACCCCAACCACCACATCCCCCCCACCACCACATCCCCCCAACCACCACATCCCCCCACCACCACCACCACATCCCCCCCCACCACCACATCCCCCCCACCACCACCACATCCCCCCCACACCACATCCCCCCCCCACCACCACATCCCCCCCACCACCACATCCCCCCCACCACCACATCCCCCCCGCCCACCACCATATCCCTGATGCCACCACCATCCCTGGATCATGGAAGCTGTATTCTAGGCAGGCACATCCGAGATGACCAGGGTACTCTTTCTCCACCCAGCCCTCAGTCATAGGATAGAAACCACCTCAGGCATGGCAAGCTGCAAACACTGGCAGTCCAATAGCCCTCTGCCCACATTCCATGTGCTCTTAGGAGAGTTTCCATGCCAGGAAGGTCAAGCCAAGTAGACAAGGGATTACCATCCACCCACCCCAACCCTATTCATAGAGCAAGGGTGTCACATCGATAAGTAGGTCTCCACCCCCAACTCCAGTGCATAGCACAGGGTCTCTGCCAGGAGAGAGGCAGGCCATGAGATGAAGAGCTCTGCGGCTCTGCCTGAGGGGACCAGCTGTTTGGAACACAGAGTGGAGAATTCCAGGCCTCAGAATGCTGTGCATCATGGACAACGTGGGGAAAACCCAGCTCTAAAAATAAATAAATAAATAAATAAATAAATAAATAAATACAAAAATTAGCCTGTGTGGTGGTGCATGCCTGTAATCCCAGCTACTCAGGAGGCTGAGGTGGAAAGATCACCTGAGTGTGGGGAGGTCGTGGCTGCAGTGAGCAGTGATCATGCTACTGCTCACTGCACTCCAGCCAGGGCAACAGAGCAAGCAAGCCCCTGTGTAAAAAAGAAAAACAAAAAACAACAACGCTGTGGAAAACCATAAAGATCAGGTGGAGAATAATTAAGAGGAGGCTGGTAGCTCCGTTGTACAAGCAAAACAGCAGAACAGAAGTTTAATAGAACCAGGGAAAGACAGCCAAAAAGAGGCCTGGTAGGATCACAGTCAACTCTAGGGGTCAAAAGGGTTGTGTGCAAGCACAAGGCTGCCCCCACACAGGAGCAATTGGAGCAGACGTGGGGGCGGACTTGAAAGCATTCCCCAAGCCTCACAGACTCATCAACACAAGGTGAAGCTTTACTGGAACAAGGAGCTTAAACAGAACATCTGACAAAACACTAAGTGAACAATAAGCTACTCTGCCCCAAGAGGCAACTCCTATAGAAGCCAAGCTTAAAAATAAAATCACACTCAGCCCTGGCAGTCTAGAAGACTGTGTGCATACACAAGGCCGCTTCCTCTCAGGAGCAGAGAGGAAACTTCCAAGTTACCAGTCCCCGGCTGAATCTGGAACAAAAATGTAAACTTCCTGCCCTATGATAGCTGACTGCACACCACACATACATCCAACAGTAAAAGGTAAAAATTTCACTGGTGACTTCCAGTTTCCAGTCTAGCACGTAAGAAGCCTGGAAGTCACCATTTCATTGTAACAATTAAAAAGCTAAGCACACAGAAAAACCAACTCTTCTTAGATCAGAGAAAGAAGTGAGATTAAGGTGCAAACCTCTGCCCCCCAGAAATTGGAAAGACTGACCGGTGAGTACAGAGAATCACAGCTTACCACAGCAGAAACCACATGCGGAAACTTCCTCGGAACCAATGCTGGGGTACAGAAATCTGAACTGTAGCTGATAAATTGCTGGAGATAAAAATTCCGTGGGGTCCCAGTCATCAGGGACCCTACACTTTTGTGAGTTTTAACCGCTAGAATCCACAGGGTCTCCCAGTGATTTTGGGGAAAAATCTCCTTGTGCTTCCAGCAGAAGAGAGGAGAAAAGAGAACCATTTTGAAGTACACCAGTGCATTTTATTCTTCTTAACAAGGTCTGCCCTCAGGAGAAAGTAGTTAACTGGAGCCTAACCAGCTGGAGTTTTATCAGCACCTAACATGGAGGAAGGGAAATACCCAAATCTATTACAGCTGGTTCTAGCCTTCCACGTGAAGGAAGAAAAATACCTAACTCTAGCCCCTTCTAGATTTCCATGTGAGAGAAGGGAAATGCTTAACTCCAGCCCACTCTTGTTATTCTGCTCCACCTGGGCTGGGAGGTGCTGAGAAGCACATGTGAAGTTCACAGTCCAGAGGCACAGGATCACTAAAACACTGAAAACTACCTATGGGCCTGTAGAACACTTCTCCACCCCACAATACCTTACCACCACATTACTGAAGGCCTGTTTAGGGCGGTTCCTTTTACCCAGAACATCATCTCCAGCCATCATGAAGAAATTATGAGGCATACTCTAAAACAAAGAACACGGTTCGAAGAAACAAAGCAAGCATCAGAGCCAGACTCAAATATGGCAAGAATATTGGAATTATCACACCAGGGATTTAAAACAAATATCATTAATATGCTAAGGGCTCTAATGGATAAAGTTGGCAGAACACAGTAACAGATGGTCAATATAAGTAGAGAGGTGGAAATTCAAAGAAAAAAATGCTAGAGATCAAAAACAACAAGAGAAATGAAGACTGCTTTGGTGGGGTTACTAGTAGACTGGACACAGCTGAGGAAAGAGTCACTGCACTTAAGGATATCTCAGTAGAAACCTCCAAAGTCGAAAATCAAATACGGAAAAAAGACTAGAAAAAAACAGAACAGAATATCTAAAAACTGTGAGACAATTACAAAAGGTGTAAATGTACATAATGAGAATACTAGAAGGAGAAGAAAAAAAGGAACAAAAAATTATTTTTAAAAGGATAATTATTTTAAATATTTGAAAAAATAATGACTAAGAATTTCTGCAAATTAATGTCAGACACCAAACCACAGATACAGGAAACTCAGAGAACATCAAGCATCATAAATGCCAAAAACCTACACCTAGGTATATCATATTTAAACTACAGAAAATCAAAGATAAAGAAAAAGACCCTGAAAGAAGTAAAGAAAATGGCCGGGCGTGGTGGCTCATTCCTGTGCTCCCAGCACTTTGGGAGGTCGAGGCCGGTGGATCACTTGAGGCCAGGAGTTCAAGACCAGCCTGGCCAACATGGAGAAACCCCATCTCTACAAAAAATACAAAAATAATTAGCTAGGCATGGTGGCATGCACCTGTAATCCCAGCTACTTGGGAGGCTGAGACAGGAGAATCGCTTGAACCTGGGAGACAGAGGTTTCAATGAGCCAAGATCATGCCACTGCACTTTAGCCTGGGCAACCGAGAAACTCGGTTTCCAAAAAAAAAAAAAAAGTAGAGAAAATGAACACCTTATCTACATAGAAGCAAAGATAAGAATTACATCCAACTTCTCCTCAGAAAGCATGCAAGCAAAAAGAGAACAGAGTGAAATACTTCAAGTGTTGAAAGTAACAAACCACCAACCTAGAATGCTGTACCCTGAAAAATTATCTTTCAAAAATGAAGAAATACAGGCTTGCAGACCAAAAAAAAAAAAAATTTGAAGGAATTCGTTACCAGTACACCTGAGTTTCAAAAACTATTACAAGAGTTTCTTTAGAGAGAAGGGAAATGATATAGGTGAGAAGCCTGAATCTATATAAACAAAGAACAGAAGAGAAGGCATACGTGAAGATAAAATAAAAACTATTATTTTTCTAATTCTTAATTGATCTAACAGACAAGTTTATTTGAAATAATAATAGCAACAATGTATTTAATTATATATATTTTTTCACTAATATGCTTATGTATAAGTGAATGACAGCAGTGATACAAGGTACAGGAGGGAGGAATTGGGATGATTTTGTTGTAAGGTACTCACATTACCCATGAAGTGGTATAGTGTTGTTTGAAAGCGAACATGGAATAGTTGTGAACATAAATTACAAACACCAGAAAAGAAGCAGAGGGGCAAGAAAATAAGAAGTATAATTGATACTCTAAGAAAGGAGAGAAAATGAAATTATAGATAACGCTCTCTTAAACCACAAGAGGAAGAAAAAAAGACAAAAATAGGAACATAGAACAAGGGCAACAATGGAAAACCATTTTTAAATGATAGATATTGGCCGGGCGCAGTGGCTCACACCTTTAATCCTAGCACTTTGGGAGGCTGAGGCAGGTGGATCACCTGAGGTCAGAAGTTCAAGACCAGCCTGACCAACATGGTGAAACCCCATCTCTATGAAAAATACAAAAATTAGTTGGGCAGGGGGTGGGCACCTGTAATCCCAGCTACTCTGAAGGCTGAGGCAGGAGAATCGCTTGAACCTGGGAGGCGGAGTTTGCAGTGAGCCGAGATTGTGCCATTGCACTCCAGCCTGGGCAACACAGTGAAACTCCATCTCAAAAAAAAAAAAAAAAAAATTTGATCAGAAATCAATGAAATTGAAATTGGAAATCAATAGAGAAAATTGATAAAATCAAAAGCTGTTTCTTTGAAAAGATCAACAAAACCAATAAGTCTCTAGCCATGCAAGCTAACTTAAAAAAAAAAGAGAGAGAAAATATAAATTGTTAATATCAGAAACAGAAGAGGGAATATCACTATAAACATTAAAATAATTTTTAAAATACAATAAACAACTCTATGCTAATAAATTTGATAACCTAGATGAAATAGACCAATTCCTTGAAATGCAATCTTCCAAACTCACACAGGAGTAAACTGACAATCTCAATAGGCCTATATCTATTAAAGAAATTGAATCAATAGCTTTCCAAAACAGAAAGGACCAGGCCCAGATGGGTTCACTGGTTAATTCTACCAAACATTTAAGGAAGAAATCCTTCCAACTCTCTACAATCTCATTCAGAAGATAGAAGCAGAGGGAATATTCCCTAACTCATTCTATGAGGCCAGCATTACTCAATTCCAAAAACAGATGAAGACATTACTAAAATTAAAAAACTCATAGATCAATGCTTCTCATGACTACAGAAGCAAAAATTTTCAACAAAATATTAGCAAATTACATCAAAAAATTTATAAAAAGAATTATGCCTCAAGACCTAGTGGGATTTATTAAAGGTATTTAAAACGTATTCAGTATTCAAAAATCAATTAATATAATCCATCATGTCATTAGGTTAAAGAAGAAAAATCATATGATTATATCAAGAGATGCAGAAAAACCACTTGACAAAATCCAACACCCATTCATAATAAATACTCTCAGTTAACTAGGAATAGAGGGTGCTACAGTTTGGATGTTGGTCCCCTTCAAATCCTATGTTCAAATTTGGCCCCCAGTGTGGTGGTGTTGACAGGTAGAGCCTAACAGGAGGTGGATGGGTCATGGGGGTGGGCCCGTAATGAATAGATTAATGCCCTCCTTTGGTGGGGGAAGGAGTGGAGTCAGTGAGTTCTTGCACTATTAGTTGCCATAAGAGCTGATTATTAAAAAACAAACAAACAAACAAACAAAAATCTAGCATTTTCCCTTTCTCTTGCTTCCTCTCTCACCATATGATCGCTGAACATATTGGCTTGCCTTCACCTTCTGCCATGAGTTGAAGCAGCCTGAATCCTTCACCAGAAGCAGATGCTGATGCTACGCTTATTTTACAGCATGAAGAACTGTGATGCAAATAAACCTCTTTTCTTTATAAGTTACACAGCCTCCGGTATTCCTTTATAGCAACACTAAATGGACTAAGAAGGGAACTTCCCACCTTGCTAAAGAATATTTACAAAAAATTACTGCAGTTAACAGCATACTTAACGGTAAGTAACTTAAACTTTTCTGAATAAGATCAGAAACATGGAAAGAATGTTTCCTCTCATCATTAATTTTGAATGTTGCACCAGAAGTTTCAGCCAATACAATAAGATTTAAAAATAAATAAATAAATAAAAGGGTTACAGATAGGGAAGAAAGAAAGAAAACAGGGGACACGATTATCTATGTAGAAAATCCAAAAAAATTCATTTAATAACTGGAAATAATAAGTGAACATAGCAATGTTATAGGATACAAGATTAATATACAAAAGCCAATCACTTTTTATATATACCAGCAATAAACAGGTGGGATTTGAAAGTAAAAATACAATGCCATTTACCTTAGAACCAAGAGCAATGAAGTACTTAGGCATAAATCTAACAAAATATGTATTTAGGATGGTGCAAAGATAATTGTGGTTTTTGCAATTATTTTAATGGCAAAAACTGCAATTTCTTTTTTTTTTCTTTTCTTTTCTTTTTTTTTTTTTTTGAGATGAAGTCTTGATCTGTCACCCAGGCTGGAGGGCAATGGCACAATCTTGGCTCATTGCGACCTCTGCCTCCTGGGTTCAAGTGATTCTCCTGCCTCAGCCTCCCAAGTAGCTGGGATTATAGGCGTGTGCCACCAGGCCCAGCTAATTTTTTTGTATTTTTGTAGAGATGGGGTTTCTCCATGTTGGCCAGGCTGGTCTCGAACTCCTGACCTCAAGTGATCCACCCGCCTCACCCTCCCAAAGTGCTGGGATTATAGGCGTGAGCCACTGCACCTGGCCAAAAAAACTGCAATTTCTTTCATATACATGTTGTGTATGATATGAGAAAAGTTACAAAACTCCAATGAAAGAAGGACTAAATAAATGGAGAGAGATTCCATGTTCATGAATAGGAAGATTCAGTTATATTAATAGAGACGTTGTGAAAAGGAATCAAATAATAGCAAGATACTATTTTTAATTCAAATTTAAAAAGTACCTTTATAGAATTTCTAAAAATACAAAACAGTCCCTGAAATTAAAAACACAAGATACAGTGGGCTGCCTAAAGATCATATTAGATACTGCCAAGCTAGAAGACAAGGCTAAGATTGTAAAAGGAATGAAGTCTTAAAAAGAAAAATTGGGCCTGGTGCAGTGGCTCAGATCTGTAATTCCAGCACTTTGTGAGGCCTGGGTAGGTGGACTGTTTGAGCTCAGATGTTTGAGACCAGCCTGGGCAACATGACAAAACCCCATCTCTACATAAAACACACACACACACACACACACACACACACACACAAACACACACACACACACACACACACAAAGTAACTGGGCATGGTGGCTCGTGCCTGTAGTCCCAGCTACTTGGGGGGCTGAGGTGGAAGGATCAGTTGAGCCTTGGAGGTCAAGACTGCAGTGCACCATGATCACACCACTGCACTCCAGCCTGGGAGACAGACTAGCCCCACAACTTCCAAACCTGATGAAATATGTTAAAACAGATTTAAAGACTTCTTTGAACCCCAAGCTGGATAAATATTAAAAAAAAAACTATATATAGGTTTATTATAGTCAACCTGCTGAAAATCAAATGCAAAGAGTAAAATAAACATAGGAAAAAGCACATTGCCTTCAAAAGAAGTAAGACTTGGATGCCTTTTGGCCGGGCGCAGTGGCTCACGCCTGTAATCCCAGCACTTTGGGAGGCCGAAGTGGGTGGATCATGAAGTCAGGAGATTGAAACCATCCTGGCTCACACAGTGAAACCCCGTCTCTACTGAAAATACAAAAAATTAGCTGGGCGTGGTGGCGGGCGCCTGTAGTGCCAGCTACTTGGGAGGCTGAGGCAGGAGAATGGCGTGAACCCGGGTGGCGGAGCTTGCAGTGAGCCGAGATCGTGTCATTGCACTACAGCCTGGGCGACAGAGCAAGACTCCGTCTCAAAAAAAAAAAAAAAAAAAAAAAATTACCAGCCTGGCCAACATAGTGAAACCTCGTCTCCAGTAAAAATACAAAAAAAAAAAAAAAAAAGACTTGGTTGCCTTTTTAGCAAAGTTATAAAAGACACAAGACAATAGAAAAATAATCTTCCAAATGGGATTTTAAAGAAATCTGCCAACTTAGAATTTTATCTTTTTTTTTTTTTTTGAGACGGAGTCTCCCTGTCTCCCAGGCTGAGGTGCAGTGGCGTGATCTCGGCTCACGGCAACCTCCGCCTCCCGGGTTCACGCCATTCTCGTGCCTCAGCCTCCCGAGTAGTTGGGAGTACAGGCGCTGGCCACCACGCCTTGCTAATTTTTTGTATTTTTAGTAGAGACAGAGTTTCGCCATGTTTGCCAGGATGGTCTCGATCTCCTGACCTCGTGATCTGCCCGCCTCGGCTTCCCAAAGTGCTGGGATTACAGGCGTGAGCCACCGCATCCGGCCTAGAATTTTATCTTTTAAAATTAAAGTAAACGCGGTGGCTCACGCCTGTAATCCTAGCACTTTGGGAGGCCGAGGCGGGCGGATCATGAGGTCAGGATATCGAGACCATCCTGGCTAACATGGTGAAACCCCGTCTCTACTAAAAATACAAAAACTTAGCCGGGCGTGGTGGCGGGCGCCTGTAATCCCAGCTACTCGGGAGGCTGAGGCAGGAGAATGGCGTGAACCCGGGAGGTGGAGCTTGCAGTGAGCCGAGATCGCGCCACTGCACTCCAGCCTGGGTGACAGAGCGAGACTCCGTCTCAAAAAAAAAAAAAAAAAAGAAAAAAAGAAAAAAAAGTTAAAGTAAAAACTTTTCAGACAAAGCTAAGAAAATGTGTCACCAGAAGCCTTGTACTGTAAGAAATACTTAAGGGAATTCTTCATACTAAATGAAAATGATCCCAGTCAGAAGCATTTAACTATAAATATGTAGATAAATAAATTTTTACTGTTTAAAAACACTAGTAACAATGCCAGGTAGGGATTAATACGTAGGTAGTAATAAAATGTGACAATAACATAAAGTGTGTGATGGATATAAATGGAACCAAACTTGTAAAAATTTTTTTTTTTTTTTTTGAGATGGAGTCTCACTCTGTCACCCAGGTTGGAGTGCAGTGGCACGATCTTGGCTCACTGCAACCTCCGCCTCCCAGGTTCAGGCAATTCTCCTGGCTCAGCCTCCTGAGTAACTGGGATTACAGGTGCCCACCACCATGCCTGGCTAATTTTTGTATTTCTAGTAGAGACAGGGTTTCACCATGTTGGCCAGGCTGGTCTCAAACTCCTGACCTCAGGCGATCTGCCTGACTCGGCCTCCCAAAGTGCTGGGATTACAGGCGCGAGCCACTGTGTCCGACCAACTTGTAAATTTTTGGCATAGTTCAGAAAGTGGCAAAAGTATTCATTTAAGATAGGCTTTAATAAATCAAGGAATATGTTGTCATTTATTTGGTAACCACTAAATGATTAATAAAAGTATACATTACTCGAAGACCAAAACAGAAGAAAAAGGTCATAAGAAAAATATTTTGTTAATCCAAAAGAGAGTAAGGGAGGAGCAAGGAAGAAACAAAGGAGTAGAATGAACAAATAGAAAATGAACAGAAGGACAGTAGACCCAAACTCAACTGTATCATTAAGTATAAACATTAAATATAAATGGGTGAATCACTGCAATTAAAAGATAAATACTCTGAGGTGGGAAGATCACTGGAGGTCAGGAATTCAAGACCAGCCTGGGCAGCACAGCAAGACCCTGTCTCTTAAAACATGGAAAAAAAAAATTAGCTGGGTGTGGTGGCATGTGCCTGTAGTCCCAGCTATTTGGGAAGCTGAGACGAGAGGATAGTTAGAGCCAAGGAAGTCAAGGCTTCAGTGAACCATGATCTGGCCACTGCACTCTAGCCTGGATGACAGAGCCAGACCCTGTCTCAAAAAATATATATTTATACTTTTTTAAAGGTCAACTATACGCTGTTTATATGGACCTGGCACGGTGGCCCATGCCTGTAATCCCAGCACTTTGGGAGGCTGAGTGGGGTGGATCGCCTGAGGTCAGGAGTTTGAGACCAGCCTGGCCAAAATGGTGAAACCCGTCTCCACTAAAAATACAAAAAAATTAGCTGGGCATGGTGGTGGGCACCTGTAATCCAACTACTCAGTAGGCTGAGGCGGGAGAATCGCTTGAACCCAGGAGGTGGAGGTTGCAGTGAGCCGAGATCATGCCACTGCACTCCAGCCTGGGCAACAGAGTGAGACTCCGTCTCAAAAAGAAAAAAAAGAAAGAAAGAAAAAAAAAAAAAGCAGGGGGAAAAAATCCTTTTAAGTATAAAGTGAAGATACATTGAGAGAAAAAGAAGAAACATTGTATTTTGGTGTATGTTCCCTATACACTTGAAAATAATGTGCATTATGCAGTGGTTGGCTGTACTGTTCTATAAATGTCTATAAAGTCAAGTTGATTAATTGTACTTTTCAAATCTTTTATATCCTTAGTGAGTTTTTATCTGCTTGTTCTGTCATTTCCTGTAAGAACTGATACCAACGTTTTCAACTCTAATCGTGGATTTGCACAGTTCTTTTACTTCCATTAATTTTTGCTTTTATATTTTGATACTGTCATTAAGTGCATAAATGTGCATATATACATAAGTGTATATATAGTTCATACATATATAAAAACAAAATAAGACACTAATGAAAGAAATATTACTAAAGTTAAAGAGATTTCATGTAATAAAAAGAAATTGGAAGATTTAACAACTTTTAAGCTGGAAATTTTAACAAGTACTTTGAATAGCAAAAATATAGACTATATTTGTTGAACATAGTAGATTTCAACTATAAATAAAATTTTAAAAGATTCCTAGGATCCTTAGATATTTTGAGATTGGACACTTATTTTTGAATAGCCCGTGGGTCATAGAATTAATCATAATGAATATCAGAAAATATTTTAAACTGAACAAACAGCAAAAAATTTACTACATATAAAAATGTGTAAGAAGCAGTTACAGCAGTGCCTAGAGAGAAATGTAAAACGTTCAACGTATGTATGAGAAAAAGGAGAATGATAGAAAATAGATTATGAAAGTCTCCAATTTAGGCTAAAAAAACAACAGGAAACAACCCAAATAAACTAGGATAGATAAGATCTGAAAACAGTGAAAGAGAAAGCGAATATACAATACAGAAACTTAACAAACAAAGCCTAGAGTGATTCTTTGAAGATATTATTAAAATCAATAAATCCATAGAAAAATTGATGAAAATAAGGGAGAGAGCACAAATTATGAATTTCAAGAATTCTACAGATAAAAAGATAAAATGATATTATTAAATAATTTAGGGTAATATTTTGACAATTGGGATAAAATAAAATAAATTATTGCACAAATAAAAATACTGAAATAAAAAATACAAATTCTCAATAGTTCCATATCTATAAAATAAATTACATTTGTAATTTATAAACTTTCTCCAGAGAAACCCTCAAACTTAAATGTTCTCACTCTTGAGCTCTTCTAAATATATAATCGAAAAATTATTAATTTTACAGAAGCTCTTTGAGATCATAAAAATTTGACAGCATTTCCCAATTCATTTTATGAGCTAGCCTAATCTTGATACCAAAACTCAAAGAGGACATTCTAAGAAAGGAAAATTATAGATTACCATCTCTCATGAATCTAAACACAGTAATTCTATATTTAAAAATCCAGGGTTATGTAAAAAGAGTAATATATAATGACCAATGGGCTTTTTCCACTAATGCAAGTATATTCATTATCTATTACTGCATAATAACTTACTTCTTCTTTTTTTTTTTTTTTCTTGAGACGGAGGCTCACTCTATCACCCAGGCTAGAGTGTGGTGGTGCCATCTCAGCTCACTGCAACCTCGGTCTCCTGGGTTCAAGCGATTCTCTTGCCTCAGCCTCCCTAGTAGCTGGGACCACAGGCGTGCATCACCATGACCAGCTAACTTCTATAGTTTTAGTAGAGACGGGGTTTCACCATATTGGCCAGGATGGTCTCGATCTCTTGACCTCATGATCTGCCTGCCTCACCCTCCCAAAGTGCTGGGATTACAGGCGTGAGCCACCGCGCCCGGCACTTCAATTTTTCATGGTTTAAACAAAAAATATTTATTATCTCATAGTTTCCGTGGGTCTGAAGTTTGATAGTTGCTCAGAAAGGTAGATTTGGCTCTCAGGGTCTCTCATGAGGTTGCAGTTAAGATGTCAGCTGAGGCTGCAGTCATCTGAAGGTCTGAAGAGAACCAGATAGTTTTGCTCCCAAGATGGCTTACTTACATGGCTGTTGGCAGGAGGCTTCAGTTGCTTGACATGTGGGAAAGGATGTATATTTTATGATTTTATTTACATAGAATTTCTAGAAATGACAAAATTATACAAACAGAACAAACAGAAAACATTTCAGACATTGCCTGGGGATTGGAAAAATAAGAGCAATGAACTGCATAGGGGAATAATGAGGAAAATTTTGGGGTGATAGCTTGTGATAGTAATTGCACAACGGGATAAATTTACAAAAACTCATCAAACTGTACACTTGAAGTTGGTGAATTTAAGATATGTAAAACACACCTCAATAAATTTGTTAAAACATCAATCGGTATAATTCACCACATGAACAAAATAAATGAGAGTCTTACAAATGTCTTATGAGATGCAGAAAAAGTATTTGATAACATTTAGCTCTCATAAACAATAAAGTCTTACAGTAGATTAGAAATAGAAGAGAACTTTCTTAATCTGCTGAAAAGGTTGTTACCAAAAAAAAAAAAAAAGCTAAAATTTAAAAAGGCTAACAACAAATGTTGTGGAGGATATAAAACATTTGGTACTCATATATTGCTTGTGGTAATAGAAAACAGCTCTATCATTATAATAAACTTTTGAAGTTTCTTATAAAGTTAAACAGACTTAATCTATGACCCAACAGTTCCTATCCTAGGGATCAACCCAAGAGAAATTAAAACTTAAGTTCACAAAAGGACTTGTATGGAAATATTTATAGCAGCTTTATTTATAATAGCCCCAAACTAGAAACAGCTTAAATGTTCATCAAACAGGAGAGTGAATAAAAATTTATGTCATGCTAAAAATATTTTGCTCAGCAAAGAAGCCAAACACAAAATAATTCATGCTTTATGATTCCATGTATGTGAAATTTTAGAACAGCAAAACAAAAACATTAATAGAAATCAGCATAATGTTTGTGTTTGTGGTGTGAGTAGTGACTGGAAGGAAGCAAGATAAAATTTGGGAGAATGTAGAAATGTTTTGTATGTTGATTGAGTTACTGGTTACAAGGATATACTAACATTCATAAGATCTGTTCATTTTTACGTATGTAAATTTTACCTAGATTTAAAACTCTTCAAAAATTTTATTTAAACATTTGCTACCTTCTCAATTCCATATTCAAAAGTAGGTTACGTTGCTTGTTCTTTGTTAATTATACTTTACAACCTGCCTCTGAGTTCACAGTACTAAGTCTTAATAACTTATGTGGGACTAAAGCAGTGGTCCCCAACCTTTTTGGCACCAGGGACCTGTTTTGTGGAAAATATTTTTTCCACAGACCAAGGTAGGGGGATGGTTTTGAGATGATTCAAGCACATTACATTTATTGTGCACTTTATTTCTATTATTTTACAATGTAATATATAATAAAATAATTATAAACACCATAACGTAGAAACAGTGGGAGCCCTGAGCTTGTTTTCCTGCAACTAGATGGTCCCATCTTGGGGTGATGGGAGATAGTGACAGATCATCAGGCATTGGATTCTCAGAAGAAGCGTGCAACCTAGATCCTTCACATGCACAGTTCACAATAGGGTTCGCACTCCTATGAGAATCTAATGCCGCCACTGATCGGACAGGAGGTGGAGCTCATGCAGTCATGCAAGCGATGGGGAACCACTGTAAATACAGACGAAGCTTCACTCGCTGGCTCACTGCTCACCTCCTGCTGTGCGACTCATTCCTAACAGGCCACATACCTGTCTGTGGCCTGGGAGTTGGAGACCCCTGGGCTAAAGGATGTTTTTAAAAAAATTAGTTCTGAATTTTGCACATGTAAAACAAAATAAAAGCCTACAATATTCTATAGCTGAAATCCTACACAAAGGCAAAGTATTGAATATTCCCACTGATTTCATATAAGATAGGATATTCACTGTCACTGGTTTTATTCAGTTTTGTGCTGGAGATCTTAGCTCATATGGCAAGAAAAATAAATAAAAATAAAGAATAGAAAAGATTAAAGAACTGAAACTGTCCTTATTTGCAGGAATATGATTACGTACATAAGAAATATAAATGACTATTGAAATAAGTAAATTTAGCAAGTTTGTTGGATACAAAGTCAATACATAAACAATTTTATTTCTACATACTAATAATACTTATAAAATTAAGGAAATAATTTCATTTACAAACAAAAATTATTAAATACATGAGAATAAATCTAATGGAAAATGTTTAAGATAAATCTTTAAATTGAAAACTACCAAATATTTCTAAGAGAAATTTAGGAAGACATAAATAAAGAGTCAATATTCAAAAGTCAATGTGATTCTCCATATTAATAGGCCAAAGAAGAAAAGCTATATGACCATATCAACTGATGCAAAAAAAAATGCGCTTGACAAAATTTATTTTCTGTTTGTGATAAAAACACTCAGCAAACTAGAAAAAGGGGCCCCTTACCTTGATGAAGAGCATCTGCAAAAAAAAAATAAAGCTAATATCACACTTAATGATTAAAGACTGAATGTGTTCCGTCTAAATTCCAGAACAAAACAAGGATATTAGCTCTTATCACTTTGGTTTGACATAGCACTGGAAGGCCTAGCCAGCATGATAAAATAAGAAAATGAAATAAAAGGCATATAAACTGAGAAGAAAAAAAATAACTGTCCCTATTTACAAATGACATAACTATCTACATTAAACAATCTCAAGGAATCTTTTTTACTTTTTATTTTGAGACAGGGTCTCAATTTGTTACCCAGGCTGGAGTGCAGTGGTGCAAACGTGGCTCACTGTAGCCTTGATCTCCTGGGCTCAAGCAAGCCTTCTACCTCAGCCCCCTAAGTAGCTAGGACTACAGGCGCACACCATTATACCTGGCTAATTTTTGTACTTACTATTTTTTTGTAGAGATGGGGTTTCACCCTGTTGCCCAGGCTAAGAAATCTTTAAAAAAACAAACAAACAGACTGGGCACAGTGGCTCACGCCTGTAATTTCAGCACTTTGGGAGGCTGAGGCAGGTGGATCACCTAAGGTTGGGAGTTCAAGACCAGCCTGACCAACATGGAGAAACCCTGTCTCTACTAAAAATACAAAATTAGCGAGGCATGGTGGCACATGCCTGTAATCCCAGCTACTTGGGAGGGCGGCTGAGGCAGGAGAATCGCTTGAATCTGGGAGGTGGAGGTTGTAGTGAGCTGAGATCGCACCATTGCACTCCAGCCTAGCCACCTGAGCAACAAGAGCAACACTCCACCTCAAAAAACAAAAACAAAAACAAAAACCACCACCACCAACAAAAAAACTAGTCTCCTAAAATTAATCAATGATTTCAGCAAATCCTCAGGATAGAAAATCAATACATAAAAGTCATTTTTATTTCTATACACTAGAAATGAACAAGTAGAAACTGAAGTGAAAAACATAATGTTAACTATAATCACTCACAAGGAAAATTTAATAAGCTGGAATTCATTAACGTTAAATATATTCAATTAAGAGAGTGAAAATGTAAGCCACGGGCAGGGAAAAGATATTTTTGGTGTATATATCCATCAACGGAATCCTAAACAGAATATAAAATGTTTTGGCAAAACACTAAAGAAAAGTTAGATGACCTTCACAGAAATGGGCTAAAGATGTAAACAAACACATTACAAAAAGGATCACCAATAACTGAATGAAAATTTGCAGAGTATTATAGAAAATCTGGCAAATGCAAAGTAAAACCATAATCAGATAGGACTGCACCTATACTGCTCTCTGAGAGGACTGACAATATCAAGTGTTGATGCTAATGTGGAGCAACTGGAATGCTCATAGGAATGCTCATATATTATTATAGAGGAAGTTTCAATTTGTATAATTACTATAAAAACTGTTTGAAAGTATCTATAAACTCTGAACAAATTTATGTTTTATGACCTTGAATCCCTGAGTATATACCAAACAGAAATGATTGCTTATATTTATCAAAAACCTGGCCAAGAATATTCAAAACAGGTTTATTCACTGTATTCTCAAATTGGAAGGCACACTAATGTGCATCAATAGTGAAATAGATCAGATATATATACATATATGACCATTATATATTAATAGATCATATATATAATAAAAGTATAAAAAATAGCTAGAACTATACACTGGAAATTCGTGATTGTGGTTGCTTCTGAGGAAGTAGAAGGGAGAATAAAATTGTAAGAAGGGGTCAAAGAGAGTTGTGAATTGGTCAGTAATCTTTTGTTTCCTTCATTTAGAAGATAAACAAAAAAACCGTATCACCCTTAGATCTAGGAAACAGTCATCTCTCCTCAGCCCTGAACTTTAAACTTTTTTACATAATCACAAATGCTCAAAAATATTTTATTTTAAAAATAATAAAATAATGATAAAACTCTCAAGTGTATTTTTAAAATGTGCACAACTCTTTTCATTTGCCATTACATTATTATATGATAATAATATTTTATGGGACAGAGAGAATCATAATTTGTAAGTGATAGTGGTAATTAATATGATGAACTTAAAATATTTTATAATACATTTTGTGATAATGATTATTTCTCATATAAACAGAAAGATATCTTAAGCTCTGAAAATGTAAGCAACTGTCTAGAAGTAACTATGACAAAATGTTAGCAATTTTCAGTTCTGAGTAGTGGAAATACAACTGTTTTATTAATCTAGTTATATTTTAAGACAGTTTAACATTTTAAAAAATATTGAGTGGTTAGTTTTATGACATGATACAATGTGTGTTAATAATTTTCTTCCTTATGCTCTTACTTTTCTTTTCTTTCTTTTTTCTTTTTTTTTTTTTTTTTTGAGACGGAGTCTCGCTGTGTCGCCCAGGCTGGAGTGCAGTGGTGCAATCTCGGCTCACTGCAAGCTCCGCCTCCCAGGTTCACGCCATTGTCCTGCCTCAGCCTCTCCGAGTAGCTGGGACTACAGGCGCCTGCCACTATGCCCGGCTAATTTTTTGTATTTTTAGTAGAGACAGGGTTTCACCGTGGTCTCCATCTCCTGACCTCGTGATCCACCCACCTTGGCCTCCCAAAGTGCTGGGATTACAAGCATGAGCCACCACGCCCGGCCTGCTCTTACTTTTCTAAATTTTAATATAATTAACACATTTCATTTTATAATCAAAAAGGAAAATAGCATTCTAAAATTAAAAAGAACTGTTTGGAATAAGGATGATTTTAAGAACCTGATCCTTGCAGGGGCCTGATTAAGCCTTTTAATACTTAAAGAAAAAACTGACCAAACAGGCCTTGTTAGTCATTCACAGACATCCACCAGTAGCAACTAGGCTATGGAGGAAAGTGTGATGCTGGGGGTGCTGGGTTGGGGGTTTGGAATATAGAAGTTAAAGGGAGAAGGTTAGAATGGATCTGATTAAATTAGTGCAAAATAACCGCATTATCTAATCGGAGTGGATACTGGAAGGGATGAATTGGCTGTTGGGAGACCAGCAATAAAGGACCCTAGGCTCCACGGACTCATCCCCTACCTTGTATGATGTTGTCATCTAGTATTTTAATTCTAGGCCAGGATTCCTCCACAAACTGGACATTATTTCTTAAATTTTATACCATGTTTGTTTAGAGTTTGTGACATATTTACAAATATATTTGTTCATCGTTCCTTCAAAAATTCATTCAATCTATCATCCAGTTCACTAATTCTATCTTCAGGGGTATAACCTGACTTTCTTCAAATGGGTTTTGTATTTTCAATAATTAAATTTTTATTTTTGAGAATTTCTATGTGAACTTTTCTCAATTCTGTCTGGTTATTCCATGCTAATACTTTAAGCTGGTCTTATATTTATTTAACTATATTGTATTAGTCAGTTCAGACTGTCGTAGCAAACACTATAGACTGGCTTAAAACAACATACGTTTATTTTCTCACAGCATGAAGGCTGGAATTCTAAGATCAGGGTGCCAGCACTGCTGGGTTTGTGATGAGGCCTCTCTTCCCAGCTTGCAGGAGAAACTTTCTCACTCTGTCTTCATTTGGCAGAGGGACAGAGTGAGTTCTCTAGTGTCTCTTCTTAGAAGGACACTAATCCTTTCAGACCAGGGCTCTATCCTTATAACCTCATTTAACCTCAATTACTTCCTCACTCCAAAAACAGTCAAGTTAAGGATGGGGGCTTTGACATATGAGTTTTGGGGAGATGCAATTCAGTCCATAGCACATATTAAATTTAATTACTTCAGTGTCCATGTCTTATATTCCAGTTATCTGTAGCTGTAAAGTTCCTATTTCTGTGTTCTGTTTTCTCTGCTGGTTCCTGTGGATGATGCCTTGCTTCTTAGTATGTTTTGTGATTTTGTTTTACAGTGAGTTGCTCATTTTTGTTGGAACTTTATCTGTGGGAGTTCTTGGAGGCCTGGATTAAGTATGCATTATTCCAGAGAGGATTTATATTTATGTCTCTCAGTCAACTAGCAGCCTAACAAGCAATCACTTTAAATAGTATCATCAGCTTGCATTTTTCTTTTTTTGTAGAATCATTGTAAAATCATTTGATGATCAGTTTGCGGTTACAAATTTTCAGATGATTATTTTCCCTGACACCCAACACCAAGGTCAAGACATGTATACAAGTTTTTTGTTGTCTCCTTTTTGTTGAGACAGGGTCCCACTTTGTCACCCAGGCTGGAGTGCAGTGGCACGATCTCGGCTCACTGCAACCTCTACCTCCCAGGTTCAAGCGATTCTCCTGCCTCAGCCTCTGAGTAGCTGGGATTACAGGTGCGCGCCACCACACCCAGCTAATGTTGTCTCCTTTTTTTTGCAGAAAGTTTGTTTTTCTCATTCACCTTGCCCTTAGAGTGGGGTCCCAGCTTTACGTAAGGGTCTCAGGTTTGATTTTTTGCTTTTAGTGGCCTTCGGCTTTGCTTTCTATTCTCCGTGCATCACATGGCTATGAAGGCAGGAGCCCCAGTTCTCTAGTATTTGGCAGGGTTTTCTAGGAGCTGCTCATCTCTCAGGGTTCCTGCTTTAACATCATTTATGGCTCTGTAGATTCCTTATAGTTTTTCTAGTTCAGAGAAATAATTAAAATGATGTGTGTTTTTAAAAAATATATTTAAAGTTGCCTTTTTATGGCTCAGTTGGGAAAGTATGGTAAATTATTACACTAATAGTCCCCAGTGAATTATGTTTCCCTATGTCAGTGCTCCTTTGTAATGTAACTTGGATGTTACAGCTCTTATCACCCAGAGGTGTTGACAATTTCTCCACCCTTTGAATCAGGGCTGACCTTTGACTTGTTTTGACCAGTAGAATGTGGTATAAGAGACACTGTATGACTTAAGAAGCCTTTCCGCTTCATTTTTGCTTTCCTTGAAAACTTCCAACATCATATGAACAAGTCCTAGATTAAAGACCACAGTCTAGAGGAGCGAGGCTGAGCTATCCCAGCCATCCCAGCTGAGATCTCGGACATGGGGAGTGATGGCATCTAAAAATGGCCATTCTCCCTGCAATCTATTAACTGAATGTAGCTCCATGAATAAACTCAAGTGAGAGAAGCAGAACCTCCCAGCCAACTCACAGAATTGTGAGAAATAATAAATCATTATTGTTTTAAGCCACTAAGTTTTGGGGTGGTTGGTCACACATCAATGGAAACTGATACAAAGGGTCATTGCCATATGTATCCCCCCATATTGCTGGAAAAGGATGTCCCCAGTGTGGATATCAGAACTGAAGAGGGGTAATGATGGCATCCTTGTAGGGGAAGTAGGGCAGGGTGTGATGAAGAGAAATTGCTTATTAAAGACATTTATAAAATACGTATTAAGAATAATGAGGCTGGGCACAGTGGCTCATGCCTGTAGTCCTAGCATTTTGAGAGGCTAAGGCGGGCAGATCATTGAGCTCGGAGTTCAAGACCAGCCTGGGCATCATGGTGAAACCTCATCTGTACAAAAAAAGTACAAAAATTAGCTGGTTGTGGTAGCATATGCCTGTAGTCCTAGCTACTTAGGAGGCTGAGATGGAAGGATGGCTTGAGCCCAGGAGGCAGAAGTTGCTGTGAGCTGAGATCATGCCACTGCACTCCAGCCTGGGCAGCAGAGCTAGACTCTGTCTCAAAACAAAACAAAACAAAAAAAAGAATAATGGAAGTTTTAATCATAAAGGATGCTGGATTTTGTCTAATGCTTTTTCTGCATCTATTGAGATGATCATATGATTTTGCTTTTAATTCTGTTTATGTGGTATATCACATTATTGACTTGCATATGTTAAACCATCCCTTCATCCCTGGTATGAAACCCACTTGATCATGGTGGATTATCTTTTTGATACGTTGTTGGATTTGGTTAGCTAGTATTTTGTTAAGGATTTTAGCATCTATGTTCATTAAGGATATTGGTCTGTAGTTTTCTTTTTGGTTATGTTCTTTCCTGGTTTTGGTACTAGGGTGATGCTGGCTTCATAGAATGAATTAGGGAGAGTTCCTTCTTTTTCTATCTTGTGGAAGAGTGTCAAAATGATTGGTACCAATTCTTCTTTGAATGTCTAGTAGAATTCTGCTGTGAATCCACCTGGTCCTGGACTTTTTTTGTTGGTAATTTTTAAATTACCATTTCAATCTCTCTGCTTGTTATTGGTCCATTTAGGGTATCTAATTCTTCCTGATTTAAGTTAGGAGGGTTGTATTTTTCCAGGAATTTATCCATTTCTTCTAGGTTTTCTAGTTTATATTAATAAAGGTGTTCATAGTAACCTTGAATGATCTTTTGTATTTCAGTGGTGTCGGTTGTAATATCTCCTGTTTTGTTTCTTAATGAGAGTATTTGGATTTTCTCTCTTTTCTTGGTTAATCTTGCTAATGGCAAAATCATGGAATCAACCCAAATACCCATCCATCAACAAGTAGATAAAGAAACTGTGGTATATTTATATGATGGAATACTACTCAGCCATAAAAAGGAATTAATTAATGGCATTTGAAGCAACCTGGATGAGATTGGAGACTATTATTCTAAGTGAAGTAACTCAGGAATGGAAAACCAAACATCATGTGTTCTCACCGATATGTGGGAGCTAAGCTATGAGGACACAAAGGCATGAGAATAATACAATGGACTTTGGGGAACTGGGGTGAAGGATGCTAGGATAAAAGACTACAAATAGGGTGCAGTGTATACTGCTCAGGTGATGGGTGTGCCAAAATCTCACAAATCACCACTAAAGAACTTACTCATGTAACCAAATACCACCTGCACCCCAATAACTTATGAGAAAAAAAAAGAATAATGGGACCCAGTTTGTTCTCTGTTGGAGAAGGGAATTAGACACAACTAGAATGAATCCAAGGTTTGGCCGAATTGGAGGTACCAACATAAATTTATGGCTGTTGATATATATGGATGTATAGAGAAAAAAGTGGCCAAATATGGCATGATTTGATTATAAAAATAAATAATGATACTAATGGATTATAACCCATTGAATAAAATATGAGTCCAAACATTTATACAGATATAAAACAATGAATAGGTCTGACAAGGTGGCTCGTGCCTTTAATTCCAGCACTTTGGAAGGCTGAGGCAGGAGGATCCCTTGAGTACAGGAGTTCAAGACCAGCCAGGGCAACATAGTGAAACTCTGCCTCTACAAAAAATTTAAAAATTACCTGGGCATGGCATTGCATACCTGTGGTCCTAGCTACTTGGGAGGCTGAGGCAGGAGGACTGCTTGAGCCCAAGCAGTTCAAGGTTACAGGGAGCTGTGATCATACCACTTCGCTCCAGCCTGGGGGACAGAGTGAGGCCCTGTCTCAAAAAAAGTGAATATAGTGAAAATTTGATAAGACACAGAACAGTTACACAGTGTCAACGTATTTCCCCACAAATTGCTTATTAATTACATACACAGAAATAGAATAACTTTCCGACTCCACAGCATGACACATATTCCTTTAATCAAGTAATCAAATTTAACATCACCAATACTGTGACAAGGTGAAATCATGCAGGACGTGATAGAAAGCGATCAGAAGAACACAGCATCATTACAGCAACATGCCTGGCAAAGATGAGGAACTTGAATGCAGTCAGTGGGAAGCAGACAAGCCTGTATTTGTTAGCAATTGCCAAGTAAAATGGCCTCAAAACTTCATGGATTAAACCAATATTTATTCTCTTTCACAGTTTCTGTGGATCAGGGATTTGGGAGTACATGAACTGGAGGGTGGCGGGGGCAACCTCTCTTGAGGTTGCTGGATCCACTTCCAAGGTAGCTGTCACATGGCTTGCAAGTCAATGCTGACGGAGGATGGGAGGCTCTGGTGTATCTCCAGGTGGGCTTCTCCACAGAGCTGTTTGAGTGTCATGATATAATGCCTGGCTTCCTCCAGAATTCTGCTTTGGATTTTGCTTAAAACTGCTTAAAACAGGCCAGGAACGGTGGCTCACATCTGTAATTCCAGCACTTTGGAAGGCTGAGGTGGGTGGATTGCCTGAGCTCAGGAGTTCAAACCAGCCTGGGCAACATGGTGAAACCCCATCTCTACCAAAATACAAAAAAAATTAGCCAGGCATGGTGGCATGCGCCTATAGTCCCAGCTACTGGAGAGGCTGACGTGGGAGAATCACTTGAGCCTGGGAGGTGGAGTTTGCAGTGAGCCGAGATAGCGCCACTGCACTCTTGCCTGGGTGACAGAGCGAGACTCTGTCTCAAAAAAACCCAAACCAAACCAAACCAAACAACCAACCAACCAATCAGACAAACAAAAAACTTGCTTAAAACATAGATACTTAGGGGTTTTATAGTGCAGTTATTTAATACAGATCATTTCTTAGCTGACCTTCTCTATAAAAGTCACCATGCTTTATATTTATTTCTTTATTTATTTCAGACAAGGTCTCCTCTGTCACCCAGACTGGAGTGCAGCTGCGTGATCACGGCTCACTGCAGCCTCAACTTCCTGGGCTCAGGTGATTCTCCCACCTCAGCCTCCCAAGCAGCTGGGACCACAGGCACATGCCACCATGCCCAGATAATTTTTTGTATTTTCAGTAGAGATGGGTTTTCACCTTGTTGCCACTCCTGACCTCAAGTGATCCACCTGTCTCAGCCTCCCAAAATGTTGGGATTACAGGCATGTGCCAGCACACTTGGCTCATGATGCTTCAAACTTGAGAAACACAGAAAAGGACCAAAAAAAAAAAATTAAAAATCACCTATTATCTAATTACCTGTCAATATGTTGGCATATAGCTTTCTGGTCCTTTTTCTGTGCATATATATCTATGTACCGTATATTGACACATACTTAAAAATATATATAAACAGACTATTATATTAGTCATATTTTTATTTTAAATGCCCATAAACAGACCAGCAATATTTTTCTACAATATAAAAATAAATTACTTACCTGCTTTTACACATCAAGTAAACAATGAGGCTGAGATTCAACCCAGTCTTGCTGAGCTCCAAAGCCTTTACTCTTGCTCCCTGCCCTTCTCTTCCTCCTAAATCAGGAGAAAAAAAAAAGCACAGGTTTTTTCCCCTGACCCATCAAAATGTATGAATAATAGCCATGATGCTTGCCAGCTGTGCAGCTCTTTGCAGTTCCGAGCACCTATTCACACTGGTCATCTCTGGATCTTCCAAAGAAGTGTACTTTTTTTTTTCAATCCTGAGATGGAATCTTGCTCTGTTGTCCAGGCTGGAGTGCAATGGTGCAATCTCAGCTCTTTGCAACTTCTGCCTCATGGGTTCAAGGAATTCTCCTGCCTCAACCTCTTGAGTAGCTGGGATTACAGGCGTGCGCCACCACGTCTGGCTAATTTTTGTATTTTTAGTAGAGATGGGGTTTCTCCATGTTGGTCAGGCTGGTCTTGAACTCCTGACCTCAGGTGAACCGCCCTCCTTCAGCCTCCCAAAGGGCTGGGATTACAGGCGTGAATCACCACACCCAGCCAGAGGTGTACTGTTTTTTATGCACCACCTTCATCCATAGGGTACTTACATAGCTAATGGTGGTGACAGTCTCTATTTTATAGCATTTCTTTAAGGGGTTTATTTAAAATAGTGCTACATAGTTTACCACTGGCCCCATTGGAAGTGATGTTGGGATATGTCAGTGATGCTGAGGTATGGAAGTGATGTTGGGATATGTCAAACTCCATGTCGGATGTTGGGATATTCAATCATTCAATATTTGAATATCCACTCTGCACAAAATTCTGCATCTCAAGTCTCTTGAGAGTGCAGAGATGTGAATGCTAATTTCTTTCAGGAAGCACTCTGAAATTCAACTAGGGAGAGAATATAAATATACAACACACAGTAGCAGCAGGCAGTCTGTACTCAGTGGTGGTAGCCAGGGGAAGCAGAGAGCATGACGGGCTTTATCATCAGAAAGACTTCATTGAGAAGTAGGGACTTGAGCTCATCCTCTAATGATGGATGGAATGTACATGCAGCAAGGATTTCTGGCAAAAGAAATACTTTTAATAAAGATGCCAGGACAGAATGCTTTAGATTTGTGTGGTAGAAAGTGAAGAGATGAGGTAGCTAGAAGGTGACAAAGAGAAACATGGATAAGAAGTTTGACCAGGTTGGGCATGATGGCTCACATCTGTAATCTCAGTGCTTTGGGAGGGTGACACAGGAGAATTACTTGAGACCAGGGAGTTTAAGACCAGCCTGGACAACATAGTGAGACCCAGTCTCCATAAAAAAATACAGCCAGGTGTGGAGGTGCATGCCTGTAGTCCTAGCTACTCAGGCTGAGGTAGCAGCATTGCTTGAGCCCAGGAGATTGAAGCTGTAGTGAGCAACGATCATGTGAATGCACACCACTCTGGGCAACAGAGGAAGATCCTGTATCCAAAAAAAAAGAAGAAGAAAGGAGAAGAAAGAAGGAGAAGGAGAAAGAGAAGGAGGAGGAGGAGAAGAAGGAGGAGGAGGAGGAGAAGGAGGAGGAGGAGGAGGAGAAGGAGGAGGAGGAGGAGAAGGAGGAGGAGGAGGAGGAGAAGGAGGAGGAGGAGGAGAAGGAGGAGGAGGAGGAGGAGAAGGAGGAGGAGGAGGAGAAGGAGGAGGAGGAGGAGAAGGAGGAGGAGGAGAAGAAGAAGGAGGAGGAGGAGGAGGAGAAGGAGGAGGAGGAGGAGAAGAAGGAGGAGGAGGAGGAGAAGGAGGAGGAGGAGAAGAAGAAGGAGGAGGAGGAGAAGAAGAAGGAGGAGGAGGAAGAGGAGGAGGAGGAGGAGAAGGAGGAGGAGGAGGAGGAGAAGGAGGAGGAGGAGGAGGAGGAGAAGAAGAAGGAGGAGGTGGAGAAGAAGAAGAGAGAAGAGAGAAGAGGAAAGAAAGAAAGAAAATGAAAGAAAGGAAGGAAGGAAGGAAGGAAAAGAAGAAGAAGAAGTCGTCAGACCCAGGACCTGTCGTGGAGAACCCTGAGTGTACAACCAGAACAAAGTTTATTAAATGGGATGAAACTGAGTCGGGTGAGAGCCAGGTTCTAGATGGGAAATGAGGATTTAGAGTCTTTTTATAGGTAACTCCCCAGAGTCAATTGATACGGAAAAGAAGAAGAAATGGGATGGTGACCCCAAAGGGTCAGTTAAAGTTACTAACAATATTGGGGAGTTATGTTGTGCAACAAAGTTACTCATACTTGAAGGCTGAAGAGACAGTCCTAATAGACAGAGAAAGATGGAAGATGATAGTCAGAGAGAGAGAGAATAGTGAAGCATTTTCCAATGAGGTGAAGAGGGCATAGAATCCAGAACACATATGTTGATGGAGAAGCTGGGGGAAGAATTACCTTTGAGAAGGAGGGAAATCACATTCTCTGAGACAAGAGGAATGGAGCCTGGCCTAGGGTAGGGATGGACTGGTTAGAAGCAGAGAGGAGGGTAGATGATGCGTTTTCCTGGTCCTGGGCTAGGCATGGCTCAGTGGGTTCAGGACAGGAGGTGATGAATAATCTGGTTTAGAGAATGACGGTAGTTATTTAAAGTGAGATTGATTGGCCGGGCATGGTGGCTCACACCTGTAATCCCAGCACTTTGGGAGGCTGAGGCTGACGGATCACTTGAGGTTAGGAGTTCCAGACCAGCCTGGCCAACATGGTGAAAACCCTGTCTCTACTAAAAATATAAAAATTAGCCAGGCATGGTGGCATGTGCCTGTAGTCCTAGCTACTTGGGAGACTGAGGCAGGAGAATCACTTGAACCCAGGAGGCGGTTCAAGAGATTACAGTGGGCCGAGATCATGCCATTGCACTCCAGCCTGGGCAACAGTGTGAGACTCTGTCTCATAAATAAATAAATGAAGTGTGATTGATTGCTCAGAGGACAGATGGAAAAAAGGCAGAAATCTTGATGAGAGAGCACATACCTGCAGAAGTGAATTCATATGCAGAACTCCTAAGGGACCATTTTTTACAAGTGAGCTGGGTTTTTTTTGTGGGGTGGATAAGTCCCTCCCATCCATAGAGAAGATGGTGACTCTCCAGCTCTTCGTTTTGCCTTCCTTCATGACACTGAAATTTTCAGGGGCTAGGATTACCTTGGTTCTTTGGCAGCACCATCCAGTAGAATTTTCTGTGATGATAGAAATGTTCTGTATTTGCACTTTCCAATATGGTAGGTACTAGCTACATGTGGCTTTTGAGCACTTTAAGTGTGGCTAGTGTAACTGAGGACATGAATTTTTAAGCTTTATTTAATTTTAATTATTTTAAATTTAAATATCCACAAGAGACTAATGGCCACATTCAATAATAGAACAGCCCTTGAATGGTCTCTTTCTCCTTAGTGAGGAACGAGATAAGAACTTCTACAGGAGAGAAGGATGCATGAGGCCAGACAGAAAATTTTGCTGTTGAGAGGCACCAGCTTTCCCAGTGACTACTCTGGTGGACCCTGACAAGAGTAAGTCTGTAGTTTCAGAAACTCCACACTCTCTTCTGTTTGCCATCTTTGTGAATTTGTTCACGAGGAGACGGTTTTGGAGATTTTTTTTTTTCATGACTAGATTCTGAGTATTCTCTCATCTTAAGGACAGTCCTGTCCTTAAATCCACACATCTGGAAAGCAGAATTAGCTCCCAAGGATGCTTGATGAGGAAATACGGAAACACAGGAGACCATTTCACCAAGGCCAAAGCAGCTCCACTTCCTCTTTGTGGTCATAGAGAGGAAGTCCGGAGTCATAGAAATTATCCTGGCTTAGAATCAGAGAGACTTGGATTCAAATTTTGGCTCAGAAACAAGCTATCTAACCATTTTGGCTTTGCATTTAACATCTGTAAAATGGAAAGAACAATATCTACCTAAAAGGACTGTTCTGGGTGTTATACATAGTTAATAACATTTATATTTATTACACATGAATGTATTAATACCAGGTATTATGTTAAATATTGGGGATAAAATTGTGGGCAAAGCAGATAGGAGTCTTGTTTCAAAAAAGCATATGTTCTAGTATGGGAAACGTCTTCATTCATTTTGTGTTGCTGTAACAGAATACCTGTGGCTGGGTAATTTATAAAGGAAAGAGGTTCATTTGGCTCACAGTTCTGTGGGCTGGGAAGTTCAAGAGCATGGGTGCTGGATTCTGGTGAGGGCTTTCCTGCTGTGTCATAATAGTAGCAGTTCAAAGGGGGAGTCAAATTTGAAGGGGCCCAACATTCAAGGTGTCCTTGCTTTATAAACAAGTTTCTCTTGCAGGAATGGATCAAGTCTAATGAGAGCAAGAACTCATTATTGCGAGAACAGCACCAAGCCATTTATGAGAGATCTGTCCCCATTACCTAAACACCTCCCATTAAGCTCCACCTCTTAAAGGTTTCACCTCCTAACTCTGTTACCTTAGCAATTAAATTTCAGCATGAGTTTTGGCAGGGACAAATCACATTCAAACCATAGCAGGAAGATAAACATTCATCAAATAATCACATGTGTATACTATATCTTTACAACATAATTACATGCTATGTAAAATTACAGACTGTGATAAGTTCAGGAAAGGAGAGTAAAGGTGAGGTGATTTTTAAAGTATACTTGCATTTTTTTTTGATGCTGTTCCTCTCCCTCTTTTTAGAATAAGGTAGAATCTAATTCCTCTCTGATTAGATATGATCCAGTCTTAGTGACTCACTTCTGACAAATAGAATATGGCAGAAGTGGTGCTATGTGGCTTCTGAGGCTAATTCATACAGAAGGATACAGCTTTCTTCCATGCACTCACTTGCTCCTCTCTCTCTTTCTCTCCTTCAATGCTTAACTTTGAGATCAAGTCAACAGGTTGTGAGGAAGCCTAGGAAATAAGGAGAGTCCTATGTAGAGAAGAACTGAGGCTTCTTGACAACAGCCAACACCAAAGTGCCAGCTACATGAGTGTGCAGTCTTTAAGTGGAAACTCCAGTCTTAATCAGACCTTCAGATAATGCATTCCTCGCTGACCTCTGCAATCTCAGGAGAGACCACAAGCCAGAACCACTTAGCCATGCCATTCCCAAATGCAGAAGCTGTGTGAAATAATAAATGATTATTACTGTTTTAAGACATTAAGTTTTAAAGAGATTTGTTACCCACCATTGGACAACTAACACAATAGAAAACCAGGAGATAAAGTCTGAGGCATCAGTAAAGACTTTCTTGATGAAATAACATTTGAACTTATAACAGGAAGAGAGGAATTAATTAGCTCAAGAAGAGGGAGAAGTATTCTAAGGAGCTATACCAACACAAACAAGGGCCCTGTGGGCAAATGATAAATTTGAGAAATTAGGAGTTATCTAGTTTGGGAAGAACACAGTGTTGGGAGGGAGAGGTGCAAGATGCTTGAAAAGGTGTCAGGGGTAGGGGAGGGTTAGATCATTAAGGGCCTTAGAAAGGACTTATTTTCTAAACATGATAGAACACTCTTGAAGGGTATTTATCAGGTAGGGAGGTATCAAGCCTAACATTCTAGGTTTCTGCTGATTTCCCAGAGTTGGAAACACTGGATGAGAACCAAGTTTACAGTGGAAGATTATGGTTTTGGACAGGTTGCTTGAGATACTTTTGAGATACCCAGATGGTGGTATCATGTAAGAGATCAGATATACACATCTGGAGTTCCAGAGAGAGAGAGAGAGAGAGATGGATCACATGTGCATGTTTGGAAGACAACAGCGAAAAAATAATAATTGAAACCAATGGAGTGAACGAGCTCAGCTGGGGACAGGATATAAAGCGAAACTAGAAGAAAGCCTAAGATCCAGAACTACAAAATTCATGGCTCGCTAGAGGGGACCAGGTCAGCTAAGCAAAATGAGAGAGAGCAGCCAGAGAAGTAGGAATTAAATGAACAGAGTGTCTCAGGGAGCTGGTGGTTAATAATGTCAAATAATACAAGTAAGATGGTAGATGAAAGGCCTACTGAACTAACTACACTCATGAAAGGCTAGAACGACCACTGTTTGAATGCAATTCCTGATGGGTGCAGAAGCCCAATTGGAGAGGGTTGAGAAATAAGTAGGAGGTAAATAAATGGAGGCAATGAGGCCAGACAATTCCTCTCAGAAGTTTTGCCATGAAAGGGAAGAGAGAGGACAGTAGCTGGGCATGAGGCCAGAACAACAGAAGGTTATTTTTTGTTGTATTTAAGATGGGAAAGAGATTTATTTAAATGCTGATGAAAAGGATCCAGTATAGAAGCTGACGATCTGCAACAGAGAGGAATAATGTGTACAGAAAGGACTATGAAAATGTAAGAAGGGATAGGACTCACAACCAAGCGAAGTCCTTGGTGCATGGGAGGTATGTGATTATTGATAGTTCTCTTTAGCATGTATTTTTAACTTTGAAAAAAATTTGTGGCTGGGCATGGGGGCTCATGCCTGTAATCCCAGTACCATGGGAGGCTGAGGCAAAAGGATCACTTGAGCCCAGAAGTTCAAAACCAGTAGGGGAGCACACACACACACACATGAAATTGGCCAGGTGTGGTGGTGCATGCCTGTAACCCCAGCTAATCAGGAGGGTAAGGTGGGAGGCTCACTTGAGCCTGGGAGGTGGAGGCTGCAGTGAGCCAAGATGGCGCCACTGCACTTCATCCTGGTTGACACAGTGAGACCTTGTCTCCCCCTCCCTAAATTGTGAAATATTAATACAATAGTAGAAAAGCGTGTTTAAAATAAATACATAGCTTCATGAATCATTATAGTGAGCATTCATGATGCAACCGGGCAAAAATAAACATTGCCAGCAGTTCAGAAGCCTCCTTCCTGTGTTTTCCTTCTTCATCACAACACCCTCCCTGTAGTGATGACCACCACCCCAGATTTGTTGGCCATTCTTCTTGTTCTTCTATTGAATTTTTTTCTTCTTTCTAAATATGTATCTTTAACAATGCTGTTAAATTTTCCTTGTTTTTAATCTTTATATAAAAACAATTGTACTATATGGATTATTTTATTTCATATTCGTTTTACTCAGTATATTTTAAGGATTCACCCATGTCATTGCATGTAGCTGTTGTTCATTCATTTTCATCACTGTATAGTATTCCATTGTATGATTATATCATAATTCATTTATCCTTTCTAGCACTAGTGGACATTGCAGTTGTTTCTTGTTTGGGGTTATTACAAAAATGTCCAATGAATATTCTTGCACATGTGTCCTGGTGCATATGCAGCTGAGTCTCTCTTTGGTGTATTATTAAGAATGGGACTTCTGCCGGGTGCAGTGGCCTGCGCCTGTAATCCCAGCACTTTGGGAGGCCGAGGCGGGTGGACCACGAGGTCAGGAAATCGAGACCATCCTGGCTAACACGGTGAAACTCCATCTTTACTAAAAATATAAAAAATTAGCCGGGCATGGTGGCAGGCGCCTGTAGTTCCGGCTGCTCAGGAGGCTGAGGCAGGAGAATGGCATAAGTAAACCCGGGAGGCGGAGCTTGCAGTGAGCCTAGATGGCGCCACTGCACTCCAGCCTGGGTGACAGAGAGAGACTGTCTAAAAAAAAAAAAAAAAAAAAAAAAAAGAAATTAGGTAACTAGTATCATCCTTATTAATACATCTCTCCTTGTCTTCCAAAGCAATATCTCAATATCTTCTGGAGCCAGGTACAACTTTAGGGTCAATTCTAACCCATTGGCTCTGGCTCTCCTTCCTAGCTTCAGGCTGACTAAAGAGTTTGTCTCAGCATGATTTGTTACCACTAAGTAGACCATTGTTTCAGCTTCTTTCTTGGTAAGAACTGGTGGGGGGAAATGAACCCTTTTGTATCATTAGTGATATACATGATTGTTACATCTCCAGGTAAGTCACCCCTGTGGATGTTGATCTTCTGCCTTCATTGCAGTGGGCAGCTAATACAATAGCTAAGTGGGAGCAGCTAATACAATACAGTGGGAGGCTAAGAGCATGAAATCTGGAGCTGGACTGCCCGAGTTTGAATTTTTGCTTTGCACTTACTAAATATATGACCCTGATCGAGTTATTTCATCTCTCCGGTCCCTGGCTCGTTCATCTATAAAATAAGACTAATAACAGTAACCACCTCATAGGGTGGCTGTGGGGATCAAATGAGGTAATACCTGGAAAGTACTTAGATCAGTGCCTGGCATTCCACTGCTTTGATTTATACTCATTTCAGCTTTGGTGACAGTAGAGGTCAGGGGTTATGAATACAGGTTATAAACATGAGTCAGAAGGAATTCAGGTTCTGACTATGTGACCATGGACAAGTTATATAGCCTCCCTAACATCTCAGTTTTTCCCTTGTGTAAACTGGGGGTACTAATTACTACTTTATACAGGTTCTGTGAGAACTAATTGAGATGGCAAATGTAAAATGCCAAGTGCTAAGCATGGACGCAGTATATGGTATCTGCTGCCATTTTAGCAGGTTGCAGTTAATGTTCCTGCCCTTAGGTGCTGGGGCCCTAAATCCATGCACTGGTCCTATGCATTGATCAAGGTGGCTGAGAAGAGTGAAAGCATTTGGAAGAGTGGAGAGATGACAATGAGGGTCACTTCCCATTTGTATGTCCTGGGCAGGGCATACTTAGCTGCATGAGACCCAGACCACTTTCCAGGGGCTCAGATAGGTAGGCATCACCAGTAACACACATATGCTGGTAACTAACAGAATACAAGAAGCATATCTGGAGCAAGGAGCTTCAAGGGTCCTAGAGAGGAAATATTTAGTTTAGCAGTCTTCCCGGAGGAAGAGGTTTTTAAGGTGAGTCTCAAAAAATTTACACACAGGAGAAGTTGGAGAAAATACTGGTCAAAAAGTCACTCATGTAATAAAGAACTCTGGATCCCAGGCCAAGGAATTTTTCCTTAATTCAGTCTGGAATGAGGGAGATATTGTATTGCAAAGTGGCTATAAGACAGGAACTAGTCTGAAAGGTGCCCAG
Organism: Gorilla gorilla gorilla; assembly: GCF_029281585.2. Taxonomy (NCBI): domain Eukaryota; kingdom Metazoa; phylum Chordata; class Mammalia; order Primates; family Hominidae; genus Gorilla; species Gorilla gorilla. The sequence continues at coordinate 19,106,832 of NC_073233.2, forward strand.
GTATACTGGGCCAACAAATAGTGGTTTAGAAACCCTACTAACTGGTTGGCACTGCCATCGAAATTTATCTGGTGCTTTTAGAAGATGACATTTGGAGAGAGATATGCCTAGTACAGTTTTAATGCCAAATTAATTATGTGTTTTCTAACACATTTCCAAAAACCAGTGCCAAGGTGGTTGGGTTCATTATTGTGAACCTCACTGTATTACCTTATCATTGCCTATGAATTAGAAATAAAATGCACCTGTACTTGACTGTGGTGGTACCTACACAAGTCAGGAAATTGCATAGACCTAAATACAGGCACGTACGAATACGTACAAGTAAGACTGAGGAAATCTGAATAAGATGGGTGGATCGTATCAATGTCAATATCCCAATTGTGATACTGTATTAGAGTTTTGGAAGACATTACCAGTGGGGAGAACTGGGCAAAGTGAACAAACGATTTATTATTATTTTTTACAACTGCCTGTTACTCCGATTACTTCAAGAGTTGAAATTAAAAATGTATTAATAAGACTGGGTGCAGTGGCTCACTTTTGTAATGCCAGCACTTCAGGAAGCCGAGGCAGGAGGACAGCTTGAGCCCGGGCGTCTGAGACCAGCCTGGGCAGCATGGTGAAACTGCATCTCTACAAAAAAATTTTAAAAATTAGCTAGGCGTGGTGGTGCGTGCCTGTAGTTCCAGCTACCCGGGAGGCTGAAAAGGGAGGATGGCTTGATTCCAGGGAGTCGAGGCTGCAGTGAGCCCAGATCGCACCATTGCATTCTAGCCTAGGTGACAGAGCAAGATCCTGTCTCCAAAAATAAAATAAAAAAAATAAAATAAAAAAAAAGGAAAACAATGTATTAGTAAAAGTTATGTTTTGTAGAAATGTGTTGCAGTAAGTCACAGTCTAGTCTCCTCAGTTACCCATATATAGGGATATAGGGATTCCTCGGGCACAAAATATGTTCTGTTATTTAATCCTGAGGCCTCAGCTGGAAAAGAGAGCCAAGTGCCTAGAACGAATGAGGTCCACTGTGCGGGAACTGCTTTGCAGCTTGTTAAATAATTATAACAATCACCCGAAACTTTAGACGGTTCTGTCCCCAGTGGGTCAATTTTACCCGTTTTCTGATTTACCGACTGAGTCTATGTCACTTTTGCGTCACTACCTCCAATGGCAGGGTTAAAATGATTCCTTTAATAATGAAATAAAGTTTCTCAATAAAGGGCTAACTTAAAGTCGCCGGATGCAGCATTTTAAAGTTTAGGAAGTTACTTTTGAAAAGTACAACCGGCAGAGATGAGTGAACTTAGTTTTTTAACTGACTTGGAGAAGACCTTGCTAGCAGGGCAGGTTTATTACGAACTCTGTAATTATCCTTCTTTGCTAGGCTAAAGGTTTTCCTTTCCCAACCGTAAGACAGATTTCGACTTGAGTGAGAGCTGTGAACTTTTATAAAAGTGAAAGGGAAGAGAAGAAATGGCAGGCTGGGAATCTGGCCCGGAGACGGCGTCCACCGCGCTCGAGAGCAACAATCTGCATCACCAGAAAGACAACTTCTCTACCCTACACTTGCAGACTTCCGCGAGTCCGGGAGCACTCAACGCAGCCACCCACGCTTCCGCGTCCCGGACTAGGGAAACTGAGGCACGGTAGGCGCGTCGCGCGCAACTCCTGCCTCGGCGCCTGCCCCCTGGAAGGAACCCAGGCTTCCAGAGTTCTTCGCGCGAGCGCAGGGACTTCCAAGCCGCGCAGCTCCCGTCCGCCCCGCCCCGCCCCGCCCCGGCTCGGGACAAAGCCCGGAGCCCGCGCCGGGAGACGGAGGGCGGCTCCCGCGCGAGCCACGCTCCCCCGTGGGCGCGAGACTCCGCCCAGCTGCCGAAAGCCCGCGCCCCAACGGCGAAGCAGCCGCACCGGTCCGCCCCGATTCCCCATGACGTCACCGGCGGCGGCAGGCCCCGCCTCCAGCCCCGGGCGGTAGGCCGCATGACGTCACCGAGGCCCCACCCCTCCGGAGCGAGTTCGGTCCTGGCGTTCATTTCATTCCTGTCCTCATTCCGAACATTCTTAGCATCGCTCGCGCCGCGCCGCGCCGCCTGAGCCGAGCCGAGCCTCTGCTGCCGCCGCCGCGGCCCCGCCGCCCGCCGCGGGCGCCCACCAAGCACTTTGCAGACTCGCTTCCACCCTGCGGGCCATTCCGCGCGGCGGGGCCCGGGCCCGGGGCGGCCGCGTCCAGGGACAGGCCATGCAGTGACGCCCCCCCACCCCTCCACCTTTGCCCGGAGCGCGGGCAGCAGCCCAGCGCGCCAGCCGGCCCCGGGGCAGGAGCGGTGCTAGGCAGGGGTGGGGTGGCCGGGCCCAGGGACCGGGAGCCGGGGAGGGAGCCGGGCACCGAGCAGAGGGCGGGGGAAGCGGCGCCGAAGTTTGCCTCGGACTCGCTGGGCGCTGCGGCGGCTCCCTGGGCCGAGGTAAGTTGGCGCGCGGGGCGGATGCTGGGGTGCGGGGGGCGCACGGGGCGGCGGGGGGCCGGCGGCGCGTCCCTCGCGGGCCGCTCTTTCTTTGCGGGCTCTGCTTTGTGTGCGACGGCGGGCGGGCACGCGGAGGGCCGCGGCCGGGCCCCCACACCCGCCTCCCCGCGCCCCCTCCGAGGTGAGCGGCCGGGCGCCGCCGCGCGACTTGCCAGGACGCCAAGTTGGGCCGTGCGCTGGGAGCCCGCGCGGCAACAGGCGGGCCCTGGAGGCGCCCGGCCGGCCGCGCCGCGCCCCCCGCGCGCCCCCTCTCCCGCCGCCTGCACGCGCACACACGCACACACCCTCGGGCGCCTTGGACGGGGTGCGCTGGGGAGCCAGAAGTTCGGAGCGAGCGCGGGCGGGCAGAGCCGCCGCCTCGGAGCCCGGAGCCGGCCCGCACCCCCCTGCTTTCGCCGCCGTCCCCCGGCGCCGGGTACCCCCGAGGCCGGCCCGGGTCTGCGCAGACTTGTGCCGCTGGCGGGGGGTTCGCTCCTTCTTCTCAAAGATGAAAAAGGGCACGGTCGTCTTTGCCGCTTCTCCAGGACTGTTGCTGCCGCTGCCGCCGCCGCTTCATTGCACATTCAAGTGGAAAATTTTCAGGAGTCAGCAGAAACATTGTGTCCAAAAAAGACTGAGTCGCAGTTACCACCAAACCCAGGAGGAGACTCTCCCTGGAAAACTTCCCTTCCCTTTCGGTAGGAAATACTGGGGGATTTGTTTGTTTATTGGAAGAGAAATGATCCCCGGGGGGGAGAAAATCTGGGTACACTTCTAGTCTTTGTTCGTAACAGCAACACTTGTTTTCAAAAGTCCAGAGTCCCGCTTTAAAGAAAGTTCAACTTCTGTGACTTTTCTTCTTTTTAAAAAAATAACGTTTGTGTTTTTTAAAAAATCAAAGCAATATTTTTAATGAGTCGAAAACAATGAGGGCTCACACCTCCCCTCTCATGAAAATAAATGAAATCCAGATCAGAATTTTCTTTGCTTTTAAATTGCTTTTTAAAAAAGATTTATTTAAAGTTGGATAGTGTCACTATATAAAAATATTTATGAAACAATGAAATACCAGCCACCAGCGTTTCTCAGGAGGCTTGTTAACTTCTTAGAAGCAAGTGGCTTCCTGTGATTTGCAGAAATGAAAATTGACCTCAGTGAGCCCTGGAAACTTAGAGACAGATGATGTTCCAGGAGCAGGGAATGTAAAAAGGCCCTGTTTAAAAACAGTGCCTTGGAAGGAGCCCAGGTCTTGGGATAGAAAGGTCTGTTAAGCCTGCCACATTTCAAAATAGTAAAAAGAAATACTAAAAACACTACACGTATTGCGAAGGAGCAGAACCTTATCAGTTCACAACAACCACAGATTTCTTTCTCGCCGCTTTCCACCTTGGTTGTTTTTGGAAGTTCAGGTGGTCTGATGGCTTGGGGTGCGCTAGTTGCCTGCAATGATTACCTGAGTAGACATATCCCTCCCTTCAGGGAGATGTGATCCACTGTGTAGTCACAGCCGGGAGTGGGCTCCTTTCTCTGCAGGCTGCAGTGAATCTTGCTGGTCTTCTACGGATAGGGGCTTCTCTGAGGCACAGATTGGGGAACAGTCTTCAGGCTACGCCCGGTGCTTCACCCTTTCACTGTTGGGTTTGTGCCCCCCTTCTGTAAACAGCAGGGTCTTCGGGTCCAAGCATATCTGAATGCTTACAAGGACTAGACTTAAATCCAACTTCCTTAGGAATCTTTTCCTCTTTAGAAGGAAATAGTAGAACTAATTACAAAGTGACTCAGGAAAGACAAATGGATTCGTTGAACCTTTTGTCAGTAGTGAGGTTTTGAATTGTTGAATTTTTGGGGAAAGGCTTATTTTTCTAATCTCACTGTTTCCATAAATGGTCACAGATATTTTTGTTTAGTGTTTCTTTGTATGTGCAACTCTGTGTTGAACTCTCAGGTTTCAGGTTTTAAACAGTTAACAATTCTTTTATTTATTGTTGGTATAAAAAATGATATCCATTACGGGTTCTTGCTGATGGTATCAAAATGCCAAGGTAGACTATTTTATTTTTACTTTAATGGTAAATATTATTTGATCTGCAGTTTTAGGGGAATATTAGAACTTTTTTTTTTTTTTAAAACGAGCTTGAAACAAAACCAGTATGACACTTTGCTTTGACAATATGGGTAAAGAAAATTATAGAGAAGAATCTGTGTAAATTCCTCCTCTGCGTGATCCTTTATAAAGTAATGAACTCCGGGGGACATGCCTGAGAGAGATTATTGGAGGGTTGGAGGGTTTTTTTTCTTTTCTTTCCCCAAAACAAAAACCAGGACTCACCATGACATATACTTAATTAAATTTAATTTAAAGGGGGAGGACATCCCAATTTAGTTTGAGCCAGACTGATAGGAATTTCTCACTGAGAGGCTTTTCCTTGCCTTGTGGTACAATGTGTGCCCAGGCCCCAGCAGCAAACTAATTACACATAAGGGCGGGTTTGGGAGGGCAGCCTGGGGGGAGTCGGCTTCCTCCTCCCTTTCCCATTTCCTCTCTCCCCCCACTTACTTTATACAGCAGGAATTATATATTAGTATACTCACTTGGGAGACTGGAGTCCCCTTTTATTTAGAAAAAGGAACAAATAAGTCATAAGGAAAAAAATGTTCGAGTTTTTTTCCCTGCTTGAGCTTCAGCAGTTTATAAACAATTTTGTGTTTTGTTGGTTCTTAGAATACAGAGCAACAATTATGAGGGCATTTCTTAACGGGAACATTTGGGAAGAATATACTTTTATCATCGGTGTTTAGATCATATTTGTCATTACATTTTCAGCAGAAAAGTATATAATATGAACAGTTTAAAGCATGTAGATCCCAAATATTAAATAGACTTTTGAAGAAATGAGCTGTGACATTAACAATATTTTAAGGTTGGTTGCTTCAGAAATGGATTGATCTCTCATACGTGGTGGTCATACAAGAGCCTGGGCATTTGTGGGATTACTTTTCTCTCTAATCTCATGTGTTATGTGTTAATTGTGAGCATAATTATGCTGCCTGCAAATGAAAATTGTGTCTTATCACTCAAGGTTAGTGCAAATAACTGTATGTATGATCTGGTGGACTTAAAAATGACCATATTCACATACAGACAGTAGGTGGATAACACTTTTAAGCTCCATTTTAGGCACTTGTACCCAGTAGAGAGATTGTGAAAGGGAAAATAAATAAATAAATAAATATGAAAGCTGTGTTTAGAGGTCAAATCTGTTTAGTGGTAAAACTTTAGGGTCTGTTTTCTCCAAAGACTGAAGAATGTGGCCAAAAGAAGTGTCCAGATTTCTCTGTAGAACTGCAAGAAAATGCAAGCCAACCTTGTTGTTAAATGCGAGCGTTACAGCTGCCCCTTTGGAGTTTAGTGACTGGAACTGCAAACTGCTAATGTCCAACTTTTGGACTCAGCCAGAAAAATATATTGTAAGCTTATTCCCCTTTGACAAACCTAGGCTGTGCTGCTGCTGGGCTGCTTGGGGACTGATTGATGGCTGGCACAATCTTTTATAGCTGCATGGTGCTTTTTCTTATTTTATAATAAGGCATAGATTACCTTGTGGTATTTAAGTTGCATCTAGAGTTGTGTTTGAACCACATCAGTGATATATTGTATTCTTTCATATTCATAAAAGTGATAAAATCAGGTAATTCAAGTCCATCCTACGCACTTCATATTCAGGGTCGAGCTTTTTGACAGACACCTTATTTAGACCTTGTTGTATTGCAATTACTGTGTACCTCTGAAATCAGGGAAGTTCTGGGGCTTCCCTCTTCTTGGGATGGTTTGTGGAGTGCTAGTATATTTGGATCTAAATACTTGGAGTGTTTTTCTGTGGCTTTTTATTTTTTGTTTCAAAGCTGTGAACTCTTGAGTGTCCTCAATCTGTAAGATTCTCATTATGAGCTTCGTGGTCCATATTTGAATTTGGAATTGAAATTTGACCATTTTTTCAAATACATTCCAGTTTTGTAGTGGTACAGAATAGGGTAGCTTTGAAATATGTGTTTTATTTTAGTCAAAGTAAAAATGGGATGCCCTGGTGGGTGGGTTTTCAGGATGATGTTTCTTACAAGGGTAGGTTACTCTTAGCTTTTAAATTCTCCTTTTGGTCCACTGACTTTTTGCATAGTTGAGAGGATTCTCAAAAAAATAGTTTCCAATAGTCCGGGAGTCTTGGCTAACCGTGAAACTCACTCGTTTCCTCTTCTTGATTGGATAATGGTAGTAGTGGTGGTGGTGGTGGTGGTGGTGGGGAGTAGGGGGAAGGTCCTCGTAAAAAGCTATCTTTTTTCTACCTTTGTGGCAGGCCAAGGGAAGGGTGTGTTGCATGCACTACACCCACCCCGGCTTGTTTAAAACTGGTCTTTACTATCCTAATGCAATGCTTTCTATCCTTTTTCATGATTCACATTTGTTTTGAAGGCTCTGTCCTAGGATTTCATTAGCAGTTTTAATTTGCAGGCATGGGACCCTGGAAAATGGGCTTAAAAGAAAAAGCTGGCTTGTTGATGAACAAGTTAAGCATCCATCATCTCTAATGGGAAATTCTGGTTGCTTTTAGGCATCTGACAGGTTTAGATGTATGTGTAAAGTGACTGAAACACTCTTGACTGGGAATATACAACACTGTTGTTCTTACTGATACATAAACTGAAAAACTGCTGCTAATGGTGGGAAATGTTAATTATGTGAGAACATATTGAACTTATATTCTCTGGCATGAACTTTTTTAAAAAAATGCATCAACTGTGCTGCTTTTTTTTTTTTAATAGGCACAGCTTTCTAATTATCATAATTCAGTTCAGCTCTGCTCTTGGATGGTGTTCAAGTGCAATCTCAATTTAACTTGAAAGGGGATTTTTTTTTTAAACTTGGAATGTTTAAGAAAATTTGAAAAGTTCATCCAAGAATGTTGTCTGCTTAGGTGTGAGTAAATCTAGGGGAATGAAATGAGTGCCTTTGTGTAATAATTCAATAGATCTGAATATTAAGAAAGAGACTGTTTTTTTGCTTTGCTCTGTATCCAAGCATTTTTGTATAACCTGATGCTACATACTGCTGAGTTCTCTTTGAAAACCAGTGTTTTTCTAATAGATAGTAAACTAAATAAATGAATATTTTATTACCATCTGCAAAAATGGGAGTCTTTTAAGAGAGCAGAAATACAAAATTGTTATGAATTTATTTGACAGAAATCATTGTTAATCTTTTATACCAGCCAAGCCTTTAGAAGGTAATTGCTTTATCTGTTCCTTCTTTACTCTGTGACTTGATGGCATTTTGTGAAGGGAGTCGTCTTTGACGGCTTTCATCCCAGTGTCTGTATCCCTTAATTTTTCTTTGACTTTAATAGCTTTTCAAAGAAAAAAACTAAATGAAGCCCAAGCGCCTAATCCTCCAGGAATCAATTTTAATTGTAAGAAAGAACAACTTAGATGGGCCTTCCGACTTTCGTCCAGCCTGACTCCTTCTGCTGAGATGCGGAGAGCCCGCGGAAACCAAATGACTTCATTTGCTCTGGCACTTAAGAACCGAATTCACTTCCGTGGTGGTGAAATAAAAGGAGCCAAGTGTTTTAAATAGCCACTCCCCGAGGCCCGCCCGCCCGAGCCTGTTGAGAAAAGCGCATTGTCTGCTTGCAGCTCTAGCTGGGAGCCTGCCTGGCTCGCCCTCCCCCACTGGGCAGCTCCATTTCTGAAGTTGACATCTGGTTTTCTCTCTGTTCACCTGATCTATCCCCGTACACGTGCTCACATGCAGACTGCATGCATGCATTCTGCAGGTAACAGGGATTTGTGACATTAAGTGTGTGTGTGTTTCAAATCCCTACTGGGATAGGGGGAGGAACAAAGCTAATGGCACAAAATAAAATGTAAACACAGTAGCTGCCCCACATGCCGCCGCTGCTGGGTTTCTGTCTGATGGTGCTTTCTGGGTAGGCGTGCCTATTGTTATGGCAGCAACAGGCGGCAGAACTTGGGGCACCATATGGCGGATGTGGGCCTCAGATAAGCTGTCTGGTAATTTAGCTTATCAATAGCATTTTGATATGCTTCATTTTCAGATCACCCATTACTGTGGCTGGGGGTGTCTTGGGGGCTAACTGATTCTGAAACCATTGTGAGCGGATGCTTCCTTTGGTGGAATCTCTTTCAATCCTTTCTCCCTGGCTGCCTTTTCATCTCAAAGCCTTTGAGAGACAATGCTGGTTAGAGTTAGAGCTCCATTAGCTGAAGGAACCATCAGCCCCATCTTGAAATCCTGGGCACTTAGAAGACCTTGTCATGTATTGTCATTGAGAGAAAAACAGAAAACAGATACTTAATAACATTTCATATTGTCCGAGCCGAGAAATTCTCTTAATTCAAAGTTGCTTTTGCTTTAAATATTGAAGCAGTAAGTTTGATACTGTTTTTAAATTTTGATGAAAGGTTTCTAGTTTTGTTATGCATTCAGAATACCTCCCTCATTTCCTTTCATCTTTAAATTTTACCTTAGCCGTAAAATGCAAAAATTATTACCATTTATATAATTTGAAATCAGGGAATGTGCCGTTTGTAATTTGGAGGCAAGAAGCAGCTTCCTTCATGCTTAGAAATTGTGAAAGTGGAAAATGCTTCCAGAACACCACTCAAGTGTCCAGTGAAGCTGAAGCAAAACTAAAATCTCCCCTACTGATGGATTGGTAGGGGAACTCTTGCCTCAGCTGGAGCCAGCTTAGGGAATCTGCACTTAGTAGGTGGCTCAGTGGAAGTCTGATGGTGTGCATGACCATGTGCTCATCACCCACGTGACCCTCATTCACCAAATACTTGTGTCTCTGATACATGGCAGGCATGGGAGAAGCTAGGGCGAGGCTGTCTGCCCCGCTCCTGTCTCCCGCTGCCTGCGTGTTCTCACTCACCTTTCCAGGCCCTGCACCTTTTCTCACATTTTGCCTTTTGGGTTTTTCATTCAGGGCACATAGATCCATTTACATGGCTAATTCAGGATGGTTCTGACTGAAACCCAGGTCAGCCTCTTTCTGTTCCTGCTCCAGGAAGCTCCTGCCACATCAGTGGTTCCCACCTTAGCGTGTGCACTGCAGCCTCCATGGAGCTTTTACAGCCTGGGCACCACCTGTGGAGGCTTAGGTGGGTTGTGGTAGGTGCAGTGTGTCTGTATTTCTGAAAGGCCCCATCATAACATCCGCTCCTGGCTGGGAACCATTGATCTAGATATTCTAATTTTTGTCTGCAGATAGAATCAGGTTAAATTTGGCCACTTCTAATTCTGAGTGTGATTTTCTTCCCTCAATATTTGTGAGGCAGTGTACCTAGGAACATAGGCTGAATCTTTATGGAATTCACTAAGATGTTCTTCATTGGTTTTAAAGATAAGCCTGCACAAAACTAAGGTCTCACCTTTCGATCCAGGGGAAGCAATAAAATGAACCAGAACCACCTTCTCTGTGCTCGGCATTCATTTACCTCGTGGGAGTGTAGCAGTTGTTTCCAGATGGGATTGTAGAGGTGTGTGTCACGGTTACTGGTGAGGGGCTTGAGAATGGAGTTCTGTCTGGCTGCTTATAGAGGTTTTGCTTTCTGAGTAGCAGGGATGCTCCTAGAGGTCCTTGGGTGGTATGCCTGGTGTTGGAAAATGAGGGGGTAGGAAGGGTAATCCTGACGGCTTTCTGGAGATGAACTGTGGATAAACCACCATGTTTTTCATTTTTTCCTTCCTTGTCTCTTCCCTTCACCTTGGGCACTTTGAAATCCAGATGCTCCTGGTTTTCATGGAGCTACTACTTGCCACTGAGCGTTTAAACATTTATGGGTGCTACTGTGTGCCAGGGATTTAGTAATTAGGAAAAGGTGGCTAATGAACAGCGATCAGTAAAACTCCCCTGCCCGGCAGAGTTTACAGATTAGCAAGGAAAACAGGCATGTACAGAGGTCATGGCAATCCAGTGGGAAAGTTGTGTGTATGGTATTTCGTGAGTTCCAAGGTACACATTTTTAACATGCTTGAACATTTTTGAAATTGGGATGTGTTTGACAATCATGGCTGGCCAGGTGGTGGTAATGACCCTTGATGTTGCATGCGCTCACCAAAGCCTGTGGAGTGAATGCAGTGGAGAGGAAAAAAATCCCAGAGTCAGTAGTGAGCATTCCTAAGAATACCCTTGTTGTTACAGAGGGTGATAGTGTATGGACACTGATCACTCTGAGAAGTTACTTTAGCTTATGTTACCCGATTTATTTAGCTTGTGTTTTCCTTTTTATGTAGGCATAAGATTGATAGAGGGTAAAAAGTTTCAATATGTATAAAATAATATTTCTAAGTGATAAGCATTGTGACATCATTTGTTTCACAGTAGTACGTCTGAAATAAAATCCTGCTGCATCTTACCGGCAGTCGTGTCTTGGGGTTAGTGAAATGTTGAAACAACACGTTTGCATCTCTAGTCCTAAGGATCTGGGAGGTTATACATTATGGATGGGTGGTGCCTTGAGGGTTGATTTGAGGGAGTGGGGTTTTTTACACGTTTATATTTTTTAGGAGCATGGATTTCCTTATGTAACATCAGAATAAAGGGGAAACATACTTACTGGGGTAAGCCCTCATGATACATCTGAAGAGCTGTGTTGCCCTGTGGTAGGAACTGAGGAGGGCTTTGTGGAGGAAGTGATGTTGGAGTTGGGCTTTGAAGGAACAGGGGGATTTTTTCCAGATGCCATTTTGGGGGGTGAGTTGGGAGTAGGTTGTTAGAAAATAAACAAACCTTGTGAAATATTCTCCTGAGTAATGAACTTAACCCTCACATATCGATACGGTTTGTTGCCAGTAATGGGCTACTACAGATTTGAAACTTGGCTGTGAGGAATTAATTGAAAGGAGTAGGAGGGGGGAACTGATTGACATGAACAGTGGGCTGTTTCCTGATTTTGGTTTGGAAAAGACAGGATAATGTGGGTTCAAAATCACAGATTTGGAATTGGACACACGTTGGCTCAGCTACTTGCTAGTGTGGCCTTGCACAAATTACTTGTTCTCTGCAAGCCTCGGTGTCCCTATCTATAAATTTCAGTTGTGCCCACTATATACCAGACACATGGTATGGTGAATGCTCAGTAAATAGCAACTGCAAATGTCATGTTGCATAATAGATCTTTAAGGATTTTCTGCCAAGTCACCCTGGACAGTGACCCTTGAGGAACACCCAAGGCTGAGGCATTTACTTAGAATCTGAGCCGGATTCCTGGTCTCAGGCAAACAGATAGAAATCTAGGAGAGGCTGAGGCAAGCCCATAAAGCCCTTGACCATTAATCGCTTTGAACCACACTTCCCTTATTCATAAAGTGGAGGAAATCCATCAGTAAATACATAATATTTGAGGTCATTCCTTACCCAGTATTAATTAAATGGAAATGCTTCAAAAACTGGATAGCATGGTGCAACTTCATCTGTCTAAAAGAAAACCTTTTCCTTAGCTTCTTGCTTGAAAGCCACACTCCTAACATTGGGGTTGGGTTGTAAAAGTTCTTTTGTAAGTGGTTGAATGGAACTCATCTTTTCATAGCAAAACAATGCTTAGGGTCTTCGGCCTTCTTGTAAAACCATTGCATAATCCCCCCTGGGGTGCAGAGGGCATTCAGCTTCAGGTGCGGAGAAGAAAGGTACTTTTGCTGCCCTCATTGCACCTCTTAATACCTGCTTTGGGCTAGCTGCTTAGCTTCTCTGTGCCCGCAGTTTCTCCATCTGGAAAATGGGGATGATGTTATCTACTTGGAAGAGTTGGAGTAAAGTTTAGATTAGGTAAGTGCTGGCTCGGTAGGCTAGAGCTGTAGGTGTGGCTGCTGTTAAAACCTAGGCCATTTGTTTCTCTCAGTACTGCAAGCTCCAGAGATAAATCTTTGCCCCTCTCCTAAGACTCGCTTCCTCTGGGCCTTAAATGTCACTCAAATAATAATTCACACTCATGTGAATGAATCGTTGCCCATCTCTTTAGCCAGTGTATTTGCATGTTTAAGAGGATGTTTGTGAATTCCAGTGCCTAACTCCAGGTACTTCCTGGGTAGATGAGCTGAGTTCCTTCTGGAAGCTGGTGATAGAACCTTGTGTTTTCGAAGTCAGCTGGCTTAAGCTGGTCCTGCTCTGCTCACATTCCCAGCTACACTTCTGGGTGTGTCAATGTCCCTGTGTTTTTAGATCTGGGCCACTCCTGGTGACTGGTCTGAGCAGTTAAGATTGCTTTGTGTGAGCCTGGGCCAGGGACCACCTGCATTTTATTGACATCTTTTCTTGTTGTCTCTTAAGCAGTGTATAGACATGTGTGCTAATTAATCTGGTTTCCCAGTCTTTAAAAAAATTAAAATGAAGACTTATTGAGGGAGGAGAGTAGTCTGGTTGAGGAGAGAGACTTAGATTCAGGCAGGCTGACAGTGGATGAGGGGAGAAAATATATTTAAAAGCACTTATTCACAACCCTGGGAGTCTACTAAAAGTACTGAATTACATACTTCAAAAGGGTGAACTTTATGGTATGTGAATCATATCTCATAAAGAAATAAAACCCTGGATCTAGTCACCACACAGAACAGCATCTTGTCATGCCCACCATGGTATCCCCAGCACTCTGGCTGTCATGTTTTTCGGTGATCGAGTGATTAAAAACTGATAATCAGACCTAATAAGAAGAGTTTCTACCAGTTGGTTTTAGAGAGGAGCCAGGAAAAAACATATAGTTCGTTTCACAGATAAACAGTAGTAGTATTTAAAATGAAACTTTTTTACTTTAGAAAGAATCAGTTTCAATAATGTGGAATGATGTGCTCCCTAATGATAAATGTTTACCATGGTAACCCATCCTTATGGACTGTACTTTTAAACAATCCAGTAACTAAGTCATAAAGGATAAAGTGGGAGATCATGAAGAGGAGACACCTGGAAGGCATGGGAGGCCACAAATCAGTCATTGAATCTGATTTGCAGATTGACTTAAGAATGGGAGAAAATGGACCTAGAATCAGGTTAATGTGTACCTCAAGTTTCAGGCTCTGCTCTACCTAGCTTTTTTCTTAATTTTAACTTGGTCTTCCTTGTTCCTGTGTCCATCCACCAGATCCTGGCTGCCTTCCTCCTGGTTACTGTTTGTGGCAGTTTTGCCTATTTGTATTTTCTACAGGGCTGCCCTTTATGGTTCCCCATGGCTGAGTACCTGTTTGCCTGGTATAATCCTGGTTTATGTTGCTTCTCTTGGCATAATCCTTAAAGAACCCTCCTTTACTATCAAAATGTCCCAGTTTGGATGATAAATTATATGCCTATGGTACTAATAGGAAATTGTCAGGGAAACTGGCAGACTAGACTTTTCTAGAATGGAGAGAAAATCCCAGGCAGGAGGGCTTTGTGGTGTCTTGGTATTGAGCTCATAACAGTATTACTTTTGAAGGACTGTCCCAGGCCATTTCTGAGGCCAGAGCTACAATAGAGGGGAATTTCAGGAAACAACTTTCCCTTCAAACCTGTGCCATTTCAACCAAATTGTTTCAAACCTTGTTCTTTTCTGTGGATGCACTCATAAGTATTTTTTTTAAAAATAATTCTCATCATTCACAGGAATGATTCAGCATTGGTTCATTTCCTTTTAGACCAAAAAAGTTTAATTTAGAAAGAAGTTTTTTTTCAGTGGTATTCTGAAAGGTTGGTTTGTACTGTATGAAATTGGGGGATTTCAGATTATATTTTAGAACCTGTGGTCTTGGCACTCTTGACATTCTTAGGTTTCAAACTCACTTACCTTTGTTCTGAGGGAGACTGTGTAATGGTGTCCTATGATGCACCTAAATAGATAAGCCAGAGAACATGGAGTGGAATTTTAGAAATTTTAAAAGAAATTTTAGTACTTTTAGAACTTTGTCTAAAACCAAAAGTAATCGGAATGACACTGTTCAGTTCCTGGTGGTTCTTTTGACACCACTGTTTAGTTATTTTGTGATGTGCCTTAGGCAGTGACTTCAGGCAGGAGTGGAGGTGTTCAGTCCAGTGTTTCAGCTCTGACCAAAACAATGGCGTCTAGACTTTGCTGTTGAGAACTCTGCTGGAGAACTGTTACCTTGTTGGGGTGGTTCACTGGGAGAAGGCATTTGAGGGTCCTCCAAGTGCTGGGTCTTGGTCTCTCCACTTCTAGCTGGTGTGGAAGGAAGTCCTGGTTGGGAATCCTCTGCTATGGCTCTTCCAGTGACCTTAGGTAAGTCATTTGAAAATCTTTGGTTTATCTTTCTGGGAAGATGATGCTGTACTGCCTCTTGCCCCTCTAGCTGTTTTTTGTGCTGTGCTTTTGATTAAAGAGAGAAAATGTGTGAGCCCTTAGGCAGAAAGGTCCTGGAAAACTTATCTTATCATACCATCCATAACCCTCAAAGACAGGTTTTGTTGGGGAGGAGCAGTACTGCTGAGTTCACTTTTAGTTGTGCTCATTCCTGGGCTTCTTGGATAGGAAGGGAAGGCTGACAGGCCAGGTTCTGTCTTAAGCCCATATAAGAGTTGCAATTGTAGTTGAAGAAGGTGAAGCTCAGAGAAGTTTAGTGACCTACCCAACATCACACAGCTACACTTTAAAACCAGTTCTTTATCTGTGTGACTCCACAGCTGTCAGGCTAACAAAGGACTGCACATCAAGTCACCTATCAGGTTTTCTTGTGGCATTTGAAGGGAGTTAAGATAGATTGTGCCATTGAAACAAAGGTAGGCTTCTCATTTAGTGTATTTGCCCAGAAAAATGAGGACACAATACTTGTATTTTCTTGGTGGCCCATTTTACTCCCTCTTACAAACATATGGCTAAGGTCTTGAAAAGTTGGGTGTGTCTCAGTTGAGCCTTTCAGAGATTACTTATCCTACCCCATTCACGTCTCCCCTGTGGTTTCAGTCCTCCAGGACTGTGGGGACCAGTACCCCTCACCCCCGTGACTGGTTATACTCACCGTTGAGAGAGAAGGGGGCAGGACTCCTCCGGGCCAGGCTAATCCAAACTATTCTCTAGGTGGGTGTAGTGGGTAGGGGGGACTGCTGTAGTTTGGAAGTTTGGAACTGGACCTGCCAGTTTATCTGGTTTTGCTTTGGAATGTGCTGTGTTGGCAGGCAGGCAGAATAAGTTAGCCCCCTCCATCACCCTGTAGGCCTAGATATGGAAATGGCCTCATGCTGGGGATAGGGTTTAGGCAGATGACCTTGACTTCACTTGTTGAGAATGGGAGTGCTTGGGAACCTGCTGAGATGGGGTGAATTTCTCTCTTCCCACCCAGGTGACCAGCTTAGCCTGTGATAGGTGATGGGCAGTGATGGGGCAGCTGGCAGAAGAGAGTTAACTGTGCTTGCCCAGAGCCCTTCATAATCAGGACTCTGAAAAAGACACTGGGTCTTTGAAATGGGGTTGTTTACAGGGTTGATACCCCTCTTTGACACCTTGGTTGGTTTTTGGTGGGAGGCAGTGGGGCTGGTTGATACAATCTTTTCCTCCTGTCTACCTGTTTCTGGTGTCTCTCAGCTAAAAGGTGTGTGATCACTGATTGCCAGTTTTTAGGACTCTGTGCTCATGACTTTCCCCGCTTCCCAACTTGCTTGTACCTTCTTAGTCTTCATGCATTTCTTAAATTCTTCCCAGGTGGTTCTGTTAGCTGTTTTGGTGTTGTCCTAACCGTGCAGTTCTTACTAGTGCTTGGTGTATTTAGTAAGGGAGCCGGAAAGCATGGCTTGGAGGTCAGATCTTGGTTGCAGCCCCAGTTCTGCCTATTGGCTGTGTGATTTTGAGTAAGTGATTAACTCTATCTCGGCTTCTTGTTTCCTCCTCTGCAAAGTGGAGAAAATAATAGTACTTCTCCACATGTGAGTTTAAATGAAATATAGCGAATGACCCACTGTCAGTCTCTCTGTTGGTTCCCCCAACCCATGGAGAAGTCTCTTGCTCCCTCCACTCTCCAGTTTCTCAGTTCAGGGTCCTGAGGTTTTCCTCCCGAATAACATAGGCTGGTCTGACTGGAGGTCATTTATTTGCCTTTTCATCTTCCTCCTTTGGGTTTAGTTTTAAGCTTTGCCCCAGCTTTCCCTCTTGCTGGATTTCCTGCTTTGTTGTTTTTCTGTTTTTTTTTTTGTTTATTTGTTTTGTTTTTAAATTTTTAGTTTGACAGGCTATTTCCCTTTTGTTTTCATATTTTCTGTTGTCTCTCCCTCCTCCCTGGAAAACACATCCACCCTTCCCGCCTTCACTTTTCACCCTTTCTTCTCTGCTTTTATCACTTTAAGATCTCAGAGACTCTACCCTGCAGTTCACTACATTTCACCAAAAATGGTCATCAGAAAAGCACCACTTCTGCTCTCTTTAACACTGGATTGAATCTGTTGGCTTATAGAGTTCCCAGCACTCTTGATAGTTGTTACTATTTTGGAATAACATAACTCATTCTCATCCGCATTATGCTTATGAACTTGTGGAATGACACAGGTTTCCTTCACTTATCTGTTTGACCTTGGGCAACCTCTTTATCCTTCTGAACCACGGTTTCCTAACCCCTGAAATGGACATAGAAGTGCCTTCCTTATGGGTTATAGTGCAGGTTCAGTGAGGGTGAGCACAGTGCTGACTCGCAGAGAAGTGTCTCATAAATGTTAGCTGCTGCTGCTAATTATGATTGTGACTACCATCATCCAGCAGCTGTGAAGTAGAGTGCCAAGTACCTCTTCTGTAGCATCTGTCTCTCTTTTTGAAGGAGGGGGTCAGGAGCAGAATCTTATTTTTATTTTAGATTTTCAGTGTCTTTGCTTTGGGAAAGTTTAGTACAGTAGAGGGCAATTGAACCCCTGTGCACCCATTATCACCCAGCAGCAATCATCACCTCATGGCTATTCTTGTAAACTCCTGGCTCCTCTCCCACCAGATTATTTGGAAGCAATCCTAGTTGTCATACCGTTTCATCTGTAAATTAGTACATATTTTAAAAATATGACTATTTTTTAAAAAAAACAACCAACTATGATACCGTGATCACACCAGCACTGTAATAACTCCTTAATGTTGGCCGGGCACGGTGGCTCACTCCTGTAATCCCAGCACTTTGGGAGGCTGAGGTGGGCGGATCATGAGGTCAGGAGATGGAGACCATCCTGGCTAACACAGTGAAACCCCGTCTCTACTAAAAAATACAAAAAATTAGCCAGGTGTGGTGGCGGGCGCCTGTAGTGCCAGCTACTCCCGAAGCTGAGGCAGGAGAATGGCGTGAACCCAGGAGGCGGAGCTTGTAGTGAGCTGAGATTGCGCCACTGCACTCCAACCTGGGCGACAGAGTGAGACTCCGTCTCAAAAATAATAATAATAATAATAATAATAAGCCCTTAACGTCAAATATCTAGTCACTGTTTGGATTTCCTTGATTGTCTCATAAATGTTTTTTCATAGTTGGCTGGTCTAGATGAGGGTCCCAAACCAGAGCAACAGGTTATATTTGGTTGCTGTGTTTCTTAAAACTCTTTAAATCGCATCCCCACCTTTCTTGTAATTGATTTGTTACAGAAGCCCCTGTGTTTCTCTTCTAGACTGCCTCGTTCTGGATTTTGCAGTTGTATCTCCATGGTGCTGTGTATTTTATTCTCTTATCCTCTGTATTTCCTATAAATGGGAATTTAGATGTTGACATTTGATCTAATTCAGGGGTTTTTAAAAACCTTTTTGATGCAAATATTTCATAGCTACTATTCTACCAGGAGGCACACAATGTACAGTGTCACTTTTTCTGTGATGTTAGTGCCATTGATTGATGATCTCTGCCTGTATCTATTATTTCATGTAGTTTTTGCAAACTGGTGGTTCTCTGATACTCTAGTTCTCTTTTTGGAGACAGGTCTCATTCACTCTGTCACCCAAGCTAGAGTGCAGTGGTGCGATCTTGGCTTGCCGTAGCCTTGACTTCCTGGGCTCAGGTGATCCTCTGACCTCAGCCTCCTAAATAGATGGGACTGTCAGTGCGCCACCATGCCTGGCTAGTTTTTTAGTTTTTTTGTAGAGACAGGGTTTCATCACTCAGGCTGGTCTGAAACTCCTGGGCTCAAGCGATCTGCTCACCTCGGCTTCCCAAATTGCTGAGATTACGGGTGTGAGTCATCTCACCCAACCCATTCCTCTTTTTATGGAGAAGGTTTCTCTTAGCAACTATATGGTTAACCTAGCATATAGTTTGTAAAGGAAAGATAGTTTTTTTTTTGTTTTGCATATCATTAGGCAATCACTGATTTTAAATTATTGAATGTGTTTCAGTCCATTGCAGTTCCTCCTCTTACTGATGCTCAAATTGTTTCATCTTTGGCCAGTGGGAATTTCTTTAGTTGGCTCCTGTGGCCTTTTGATGTGACCCTATTAATAGTCTTTTATAGTTTCGTTGCTGTCCAACCTCTTGTGTATTCTGGGAGATAGAATGAACCATTTCTGCAGAGTTTGGGTTCCTTTTAGTGAGAAATGGAGTTTCCAGGCTATGATGTGTATGCTGGGTTCTCTGCTTTGTTTCTCCTCCCACTCCTTCAGTTGAATAATCTGCTCACCTTTGGAAATGGATCCTGCCTGCCATGTCAACTCTAATCGTGGTAAAAGCTTTCCTTGCACACTTGCTCATGCCTGGCCTCTTTGGCTCTCATTTGCCACTTTCATGCTTGTGCTTGTCATCTTGTCCTTTCCTCCCTTAAGAAAAAGACCAAACTGAAGAATTACCATGGATGGTTTGTGGTTTGACTTGCCTCCTGAAGGCCAAAGCTCATGTTAATGTAGGCTTCACAGAAGTCTTTAGTCATTGCCTTCATCATGTCTGCCTGATAGTTTGTTCTATTCCTTGTATACATAACCAGGACATGAGAGATTCCTTATCTTATTACCACTGTGAGCCATTCAGGCTGCAAGCTGTATTTCGATGGTATTGTTGGGTATGTTTGTACTCATCTGTTTCAATAAATATTGATTAAGCTTTGTACTTCTTCTCCAAAGTGTTTAAAATAGAATGTATTTAATGTCCTAGTCATTTAAAGAATTTATCACTAGTCTATTATTTTTATAAGCTTAAATAAGTTAAAGATTTGTAGTTTTAGATAGATTTATGCATTGGATCCCTAGTTGTAACATAGCTATTGTTTTAGTGCTGCAGGCCTGTAGTAGTAGGCCTGTAAGTCTAAGATGAGTGTTTTTTATTTAACAAGTCTGCTATTAAACTTATTTTTAGTATTATAATTTCTGTCTTTGCTTCTTGGAAATTGTTTTATGCCCATGTTGGTGCATCATAGACTATGCACTTAGGCCAACACCCCCCCCCCCCCCAGTCCCCCCAGCAAAGCAGGGCTCATTTTAAAGACACGCTCTAATGCTTTCTTCAGAGTTTCCATTCAGACCTACAGTTTTAGCTTCAGTAATACTTTTTTGTTTTGTTGGTGAAACAAAGCTGTATGCGTTCACAGTGCAGCCAACACAGTCTCATGACGGCACAAGTGAATAGTCCTGAAATTATCATCATTCTCCACACCACTGAGAAGTTAACCAGCATCCTGGCCCGGGAAATTTTGGATACACATTTAATGCCCCTCACCCAGCACCCCAGCTTTTTTTTCTTTTTAAAGCCGCAAGCTTAATGTAATGGTTCCTCTGTATTAAAGGAAAGTACAGTATTGTAGGGGTTTATTTCCCTCCCCCCCCCGCCCCCGCTTTCCTCCGTGGGCACTGAGAGTAGGGGGAAGAGCCCCGTAATTCACAAGGCAGGCCTCTGTGCCCCGCGGTAAACTCAGTTTCACAAAGGGAATTTTCATTATGGTCCTGTGGCTCCCTAATATAGTGGAGGCTTCAGGAGGCAAGTGGTAAAAGCTACCAAAGAAAAAGCTGGACTGGAGCCACTGACGTCATGTCAGTAAATCTGCTGGAGGAGCCCAGCCATGCAGCGCCTGCCAGCCGGCCCCTGCACTTTGGCCTTGCCTGGTCAACTGTTCTTACTGCTTCCTCCACCCCCACCCCACAGAACAGCCTGTGTTTTTTGTGTTCTTTTCCCCCTTTTCCTTCTGTGCAACTGGGCTGTGTTGAAACCCATAAAGGCTTTTGCAAACCACCCCTACTGGTCCTGTGCTTAATGTCTTGTGTGGGGAGAGTGGGGAGAACCCAACAATCCATGAATGAGGGAGGCTTTAAAACTTTTTTCTAGTGGGGACCTCTTTGTGATGAATAAATCCACGGGGAACATCATGGAAAGCAGCCAGAGGTGCGAGCCCCTGGTGCTTAGTACTTTTAAAGAACTTCGCTTTTAAGTCCTGGGCTGTGTGCACGTGTGTGTGTGCGTGTGTGCATGCGCACAGTAAAGGATAGAGAAGGCCAGTCAGCACATGGGTGGAAATACAGAATTTCAGCCTTCTAGCAGAGGATGATTTAAGAGAATGAGTTCCAATGCGAGTCCTTTATTACCCATTAATCATTGGTCTGCTCACTCTGAACTCTGGTTTGCAACTGGAACAGTTAAATCTTAAGCTACATGCTTCTGTACATCCTGGATATTTAGAGTCACAACCCCAGATGGGCCTGAATTAAAATATTGCTGTGCTAAATCTATTTTTACATCTAGGGGAATGACATCTAAAAATAAACCTTATCCCACCTGTTATCCACTTTTGGGAAGTTGAAACGCTGTTAAGTCGCAGCCCATGGATTAAGCTTTGATGACGGCTTGCCATGTGATGCCTGCATTCCGCTTTTCCTGCCACTGGCATGATGTTTTCATTGTTTCAGTAACCGTTGTCCTCCTGTTTATTTTGCCGTGAATATTCATTTGCAAATAAGGGTGAAGCATAGGTTCAGACTGGTTTTGATTTTCCTGAATCTTAGGGTCAGAAACATATTAAAAGCAGTATCTTATCCATGAATCATGAGATGAGTCAGTTCCTGAAACCACTACAAGCCTCATAGTTCTTGGCTACAAGCAAAGGCAGGAAATCCAGGCTTCAATAACTTCCTTTCCCAGTCCTGGCTATAGCCGCGTTGGTGGTTAGGTTCTGCTGCCTGGTAGGAAGATGTATGTCTGAGGAACAAAGGCACTTGAGTCAATTTACTGAAACTGTTTATAATTTGTGGTCTTGATCTGAATGTCAGGCTGCGTTGGCACACCCTGCTCTGCTGTGCGGCCCAGCACAACTCAGCCAGGAAAGGCGGCAGGCTGAGTCCGGGGAAGTGCCCCAGCAAACACATGGCAAATGTTTCAAGGGGCTTTAGTGTTCCAGTGAATCCTAAGACTAGGGGACATGCAAGCCGACACTAGGCAGAAAGCTCTGGATTCCATATGTATAGTTGAAGTATGGACTCTGTTTGTTCTTCACTTGAGAGAAAGGAGAGAAAAAAGAGAGAGAGGGGAGAGAGACGAGAGAACAAACTAACGCACTCGCCAGCCTGCCAAGCTCTGGCCTGTCTCTTGCTTTTACTTGCAATTTACTTCCTTATATACAGGGTCCTTTTTTTTTTTTTTTTTTCCTTTTGCAGTATTTCACGCCAGTCTTCCTGACTTCAGAATCAGTTTTATAACTGTTTTATTAAATATTTTAAAGAGTAAGGGAGAAACACGAAGTTGTCTCCCAACGTTGGGTCTGCTGTGACTCGTATTTATTTTTCTCCTTTATGAGCAGTGCCCACTTTGTGTAC
Organism: Gorilla gorilla gorilla; assembly: GCF_029281585.2. Taxonomy (NCBI): domain Eukaryota; kingdom Metazoa; phylum Chordata; class Mammalia; order Primates; family Hominidae; genus Gorilla; species Gorilla gorilla. Next base: position 19,129,064 of record NC_073233.2, read on the forward strand.
GTACCCAAGTCAGAGCAGAGTTGGGTTGGTGTTTCTGTGTGAAGTTGGGACTCACTGTTGCTTTATGCTTTACTTGTGAATTTATGAGCTTTTTCAATCTTGAGAAAAATTAATATTGAGTGTGACTCATTTTCATTTACCAACTCTTACCTTCGTTTTCTACGCTAATTGGTGTTAGCTAGCGTGGGATTTGAGAAAATGGGACTGAAATGAGACCCTTTTCCCCCCTACTGTAGGTTTATATGGAGTCATTGGAAGTTCTGATAGAAGTCTAAAAATAGCATGGGTAGACAAACCCTGTGAAAAGACACTGAGGAAGATGGAAAAAAATTTGAGATGATGAGCAGTTAGATATTGATGCTACCTTTTAAATTGAGCTTGTTTCCAATTCATAGCTGGCAATAGCTCAGAAAGGTCAAATTCTATTTCAGCCTTTGTAAAGAATAAAATAAAAGCAAATGCAAAAGTTTGCCTGGCTTTTTAATCAAGTGTGGCTAATTCAGCGCACAGCCAGGCTGGCGAGTGCCACTTCGTTCTTACTTGTCGTTTGTATTTTGTGTTTGGGTAATTTTCTGTTCAACTTCAGGCCTCACTAAAAGGTTCTGATAAGCTGTTGAGAAAGTCGGGCTCATTTTGGTTTTAGAGGCTTGACTGAGAGTCATAATTTCTGGCTGAGGTTCTCCAGATTTCAGGCTGGTACAAAAACTCCTTAGTCTTAGGTGAGTTTCTTTGGAAATCACTGTGAAAATATATTACTCTTATTAACATGTAAATAGTCACTGTCTAAACTTGGAGGAGATTTTTCCTTATGTTAAGAGAGGTACAAATCCAGTTATTTTTATTTGTCCTTCATTGATCTGAGAGTTAACTTCCTTTTCATGTAGATTTCAGGCTGGGATTAGAGACTGAATCTTGAATTGCTTATCGTCTCTAGACCAAGTTGTTCGGGGCCAGGGATTGATTAATTAATTAAAATCAATGTAAATGGATTTGTAAGCCTCCTGTAACAGATTATCCTATTAGCAACCACACAGAGCACAGCCCATGATCTGTGAGGAATGTTTGTTGCCTTAAGTGAAATGGACCCAGACTGATGGACTCTTTGGGGTTACTTTATGAAAAACCCAGTGGCTTTTGTAAGGAAGGGGCCTCACTTAACCTTTACACTGAACAGATATTTCCTATAGATGGCAGATTATTTTATTTTCTGAGCCTGCCCCAGAAGGCTTGAGTTCTGTTTGTGTGTTGTGTGAGTTTCTACTGTGCCTGTGTCTCCCCAACCCTTGCATTCATGCCATCCAAGACCTTGCCATATTTTAGCCAGGTTCTGCCCCCTTTCAGGTGAGATTCCTGCTAAGAACTCTGCTCTGAAGAAAAAAGGAGGAACCAGAAATACATTCCTATTTGATAGCAACAAAGTGGTTTTTTCCTCCAACCCAAGCAACCAACAAGCAAGCTACAAAGAAGACAGTTGCTTGTTATTTGAGGCTCTGACTGTACAGCTGTGCCTCCTTAGAGTGGTTAAGAAGACAAGATGATACTTTAGGAAAACTGTGGATTTAACAAAGGTGGGAGTTCATTCAGCGGCTGTCATTTACATTGTGTGTGTTTTTTTGTTTTGTTTTTGTTTTGTAATTGTGTTGGACAGGTAGATACTTTCTATAGTAGGACCAGCTCACCCACCTTTTGTTGGATCAAAGTGGGGATATCTGAGCCAAGTTGAGTTAAACTCTGTCTCCTGCCTCTTTTGGGATTGAGATAGCAATCCCAGTTTGTCTTTGATGCTTACACTGTAATTCAGGGAGACCCTAACTGGGGAGTAGATGTTTGACCCATGGGTATAGAGAAGTGTGGAATAAAGTCACTTTGCAGAGAGACAGGGAAACACAGTTGTGCTGAGGACGAGACGAGAGACCAAGGGAATAGTCTCATTTCCTGACGGTTTTCTATTTCCTGGTTTCCATCTCTTGTGAGGGTTGGCTGCAGTTTCTGATTCAGGGGTCTTCTGATGGACGCCTTGGCCTTATAATGAACTCGTATTCCCTTACCGTTTTTTCCTACCTTAGGTTAGTGGGAGTGGGTTTCTGTTAATTGAAACCAAATGGTGTTTGGCCGACTAGTTCGTTGGGAAATACACCCTGCGTGCTGTCCTAGGGAGGCCCCGTTCAGCAAAGGCAGCTCCATTTGGTTACATGTGCCTTGTGCTTGGTCAGCCATGCAGGGCTGCTCCCCTCAGCAGACAGAGCTGTCCTGGACCCTGTGCTCTCCTGTGTATTGGGTTTGAGGGAACTGATTCCGGTTCCTGGACTGTCTAGCTAACTGGGGAACAAGAAGGGCTACCCACTTCCACCCTGTCTCAGACTGGAACATTTCAAGGCTTGACTTAGTCCTTTCTGCTGCCTGGTGTGCCCTGTGGATTTAGGCTGTGTGGTGCTAGGTTCAAGCATGGCAGGTGAGGAATTTTCCCAGTCGTGCCTGGGGGCACTGAAGAGTTCTGGTTGGCTGAGCACGGGGAAAGCAGGCCAGGTGTGTCATTAGACCTGAGTGTCCTGCCTGGTGGTACCACCCCTCCCTGCCCGCCCATCCCTGAGCAATGTGGAAGGCATGCTGTCAGTGGCCTTTGGCAAGTGCTTCCCTGTGATAAATCTGAAAAATAAAAAGTGCACAGGTGAGTACTTCCTCTGTTAGGGAATCTCGAACATCAGAGGATTTTACTAGCAAATGGATTATATAGCAAATGCCTTTCTCAAGGAGACCAGTGTGGTTGGGGACCCAAAGGGGTGGTGTCAGAATAAAAGCCTGCCCAGAAGGGGGTGCGGTGGCAGTGTCAATAAGCAGGGAGGAAATTTAGATGAGACTTGAGAATTTTAGATAACAGAGTAAAAATTATTTTAGAGGATAGATTTTTTTGGGGAGGAAAACCCCTCCAAGTACATTAGCAGATGTACATACATGCAATATTAGTTTGTTGGCATCTTCTACAAATTTGAAGCCATTTTTACTTGAGGCTCAATATAACATGTTTTACCTGTTTTGTTGGTGAAGTTTGGTTTGTGTATTTAGGAAGTGGAAATATGGAAACTCTGTGCTTTAAATTGAGAGGGGTACAGTGAAAGAAGGGGGTATGTAGAAAGTTCTCAGAATAGAGGGCTGGGCCTGGTGGCTCACGCCTGTAATCCCAGCACTTGGGAGGCCGAGGCGGGCGGATCACTTGAGCTCTGGAGTTCGAGACCAGCCTGATCAACATGATGAAACTCTGTCTCTACTAAAAATACAAAAATTAGCCAGGCATGGTGGCAGGCACCTATAATCCCAGCTAGTTGGGAGACTGAGGTGGGAGAATCACTTGAACCCAGGAGTCAAAGGTTGCAGTGAGCCAAGATCACACCACTGCACTCCAGCCTGGGCAACAGAGCGAAACTCCGTCTCAAAAAAAAAAAAAAAAAAAAAAAAAAAAAAAAAGGGCCCTCAGAACAGGGACCAGAGGGGTTTAGACTTTTATAAGTGTGTTTCTTCTGGTCATCACAGATCTAATAAAAAATAACATGTTCATATGATGCTTTAGAGTTGACAGAGCTTTTTCAGTCGGGTAACTCTTTGATCTCTCACAACTTGGTTTGTGCAAGTGAGGAAGCGGGGACCGGGAGGTGAGGAGCCTTGCCGTGAAGCCATGGCTGAAATGCTTCCTGCCGTGCCTGCTCCTTCCTTGCTGCGCTCTCTCTTTTGTGGTGGGAGGATTATGTGTTAGGACAAGGCTAGGGGAAAGGTGAAGTTGGGGTGGAGGATGGAGGGCAGGTGGGGTCTGGAGATGGTAAAGGAATTGTTTAAACTACCAGAGCAGATGGGTCTCTCTGCAGTATTCAGCGCACAGGCAGAGCAGGAAGGGACTCAGATGTGGTTTTCAGACCAGTGAATATTTTTGTCACTTAAAGAGGGGTTTTTTTTTTAAAATATTGATTCCTGCTGTTCATCCTGGATCTTCTAAATCTTAATCACTCATGGTGAAGCTTGGGTGATTGAGTGCTCTGAAACCTTACCAGCTGATCCTTAGGAGGTATCTGAGTCCCATTTGACTCTAGCCCCGTGTCTCTTTAACTAGAAAAGTTTTAGAATTTAGGTCTCAGCATGTCCTGGGAGCTTATTAGAAATGCATAATATGAGATCCCATCCCAGACCTGCTGAATTAGAATCTGCATTTTAATAAAATTCCAGGTAATTAGGGCATGCGCATTAAGTTTTGAGAAGCATTGCTATAAGATGCTTCAGGGAAACTTCAGGGAGTGTAGCTGGGGTAATTTCACATACTCTTTCCAGGTTTGTTATTTGCCTTTTGACTTACCTTATATAACTTTTTCATGCAGAAATTAGTTGTAAGTTGGATTTATCAGTACTTCCTTTATAGTTTCTATGTTTTTTATTTGCATACTAAAGACTTGCCTATTCAAAAATTACTGGAGAAAAGTCCTCCAATTTGAAAAAATGAAATCATGGTATATTTTATATAATTGGATACGTCTCCAATTTGTTTGGACTGGTATAAGGAGCGAGGTAGGAATCTAGACCCAGTGGCTGGTCACTTGTCTCAACACTGTATCTTTCACCATTTATTTTTTTCATTGGTTTCTTCATGGATCCACACACTAAATTCATATATGTTTTATTATCCACATGTTGAATTAATTACTGTAGCTCTATAATGTGTATACCTACCTATTTCTCATTACTCTTCTTTTAAAGATTTTTTTTTTCCCTAGCTTTTCTCATCGGTTTATTTAATGAATTGTAGAAACCGCTTGTCTGGTTAAAAAAATTCCAGAAGCTGTTTTTACTGGAGTTGTATTACATTTGTAGAATAGTTTACCTCATTCTGTTTTTTAAATAGTTTTACCTTTTCTAAATTATATACACCAATAGTACTTCAGAGCATTTTCCAGTAACAGTCATGCCAGCCTTTGCAATGGAATTTTGAAACTTATATCTTCTGTGGGGTTATTCATAGAGACTTCCCACTTATTCTGTATCACTGCATCCTGTTTATTTCTCTCAATAAAACTAGTGTATCATCTGATTTACTCACTAGATTATAAGCCTCACAAGGGAAGTTTCCATGTCTATTTACCAGTGTAATTGCTTAGTGTCTAGAAAACCTCTGGTACATAGATGCCCAATACATATTTGTTGAATGAATGAAATTTCGGTAACCAGAGACTCTGGCCCTGCAGTTGAAGATCGATGACATGTCGAATTGTTTGGATTTGGATCCCAGTTTGAATTCAGTGCACCTTTTGAGATTATTGTGCAGTCTTTTGGGGGAAGTGTTCCTTCTCTGCCATTGAATTGAGGATGGACCTGGGAATGTTTTGGTCTATGAGACTTGACAGTTGGTGTGAATTAAGTGGAGACTGATGACCCAGCACAGGCATTGTCAACCCACACATTATTTGGGAAATAATGCTGTGAATCAAATCCCACAACTTTGATTCAACAGCATCTTCCTTTTAGGTCATTCTGGTATTAATTTTTCTTTTAATTAGGAAAAATAAAATATTTCTGCAAAGAACTTTGTACCTTTTTTTCTATAATTAGAGATCCCTTAGATAAATTAGCATCACTCATTTAAGCCCTTTTGTTTTAGGCACAAATACCCAACCTGTGTGCTCCTTATGGACAGGAATGGACTCTTCATTCATTTTTATAACTCTTAACAACTTTGGACTTTTTCTTCCATAACTAGAGATCCCTTAGATAAATTAGCATCATCCATTTAAACCCTTTTGTTTTAGGTACAAATACCCAACCTGTGTGCACTTTATGGACAGGAATAGACTCTTCATTCATTTTTATAACTCTTCACCAGGTACTCAAGGTTTAAATAATAAGAGAAACCAAATCATAAACATACAGTACATTCTAAAATTATAAATTAAAAAATGATGTTATATCTGTGGGGTGCAGTGGAAACGAGTTTTGCATATATTTTAGTTTCTGCTACCCTTTTAAAAGCCACACTGATCTTAGACACTTTTTTTTTCTATGATAGGAGGATTTCTAGAAATTATGCTTCTTAACTCTCATTTATTTTCCCTCACCGTGGTATGAAAAGTGTGGGATATTTGAATGGAGTTGGTCAGTTATTTATAATACTGTTGCTTTTGCTTCCTAATTTATTTCAGTTTTATATTTGGTGTAAAATGAAACTCCCCTAATATTTGAGGCCTTTAATGCATCTGGTGCCAAGTGACCTGATTTTGTAGATTATAAGTAGTTCAGTCGACTGCTTCTTCAATAAAAATTGTTTTGAGAACGATCACAGTCACTCCACTGCAGATTTTATGGTCCTCCCCTTAGCTCGCTGTGATGGTCAGTGAGAGAGATTATTTTGGGAAAGACAAAGCACAGAGTCTCCTCTGCTCTAGCACAGTCATGCCTTAGAGTTTAGATTTTGAGCAAAGCCATAGCAGACCCCCTCTGGGACCCGTTTGAATTTTGTGTTTGATTCTTCATGTGTACAGTGTACAATATTTGGAGAGTGTTTGTAAGACCGTTGTGTTTTCTTTAATAAAACTGCATTTATCCTTGTGTGGACAGATTGTGTTCTTAGAGTCTAATTTCTTAGAGAACACTGGGAACTGTTTACTTAGATTTTTTTTTCTTTCTTTAAATAAAGGCTTCCTCTGATTATCAGCTTTAAAACTATTGAAAGTCAGCCAAAAAAGTTGGTTGAAGGGAAAAGGCACTATTCTGGAGTGTCTTAAATTTTAGTCACTATATGTTGGGGGTGATTAGGGCTTTTACTTTTCCAGAACTTGTAGCAAACAAAACAAAACAAAAACTTAGACGTCAAGCCTAAATTTTGCCTTTCTTTTGATCTTGGAAATTGGAGTTTTGGAAAACCAAGCAGGGTAGGCTTAATTAAAGGAGATGTTATCTTGAAGTCTTTCCTGAGTGAAGGGGAAAGTTGAGTAATCGGAAGGGTCATGCCTGTGGGTTTTCACTGTCTTTAGGTTCCAAAAGATGCTATGAAATTTCAGTTCATTGTTTGCGAGTGTCTGCGTTGGGTGGTGGGGATTCAGAGAAGAAAAACTGCAGGCTAGTGGGGAAAGGGGGTTGTGTTAAGGGGACCATTCCAGTCTACAATGGTGAGTGATGTACGGGAGGTGTGGGGCTCACCAGATAAGAGACTTTAAGAGACTTAGAGCTGGGAGTCCTGAGTTCCTTTTGAAGCTAAAATAAATAAAAATTATATAGGGAATAGAAGCTGCTGGTCATTATGATCTCCTGGACTACACTGGGCATAAAAAAGATGACTTTCTATAAGAAATTCTATCCAAAGAGTGGCAGGATTATGCAGGAAATGTTATTTGGTTATAGCTGAAGGCAAACTGATGCAGAGCTGCCTGCCACAGCACTCGCAGGCTGCTTGTCTCATCCCCAGCCCTCTCTGGCTGGCTCCAGGGCCCTTTGATCTGCTCACAGACTGTGTAAATAGAGAGCTGAAGGAGATAGAGCCAACTGATGTTACTTTTCTGTGTACTCCCTTTATCCATGGTGTGCCCAGAAATGGTCAATTTTCCTCTCAGCACTCAGGGGCCGCCCCTTGAACCAGATCCTCTCTGCATTCAACCCTTGGTGCCATGGCAGGCTCAGATGTCAGTGGTCCTAGGCTGGTATCAGGCCACAGCGGTGCAGGGTAAGAATGTTGGAAATTGACCCTGCGTGTTACTATCTGAGAACATCATGGACAACGTTAAGTGGAGTTTGTCTCTCTGGCTCACTGTCCAGACCAGTCCCTCGACACCACTCCGTCTTTATAGCTTCGTGACTTCCATCTGTAGAATGCTTTGTGTCTTAAATGTACCGTAGCCAAGTTCATGGTCTTATTTGAGCCTCAGGACAATGCCGAGAGTAGAAGGATAAGAATCGTTAGCCCCATTTTAGAGATAGAAGAATTGAGGCTCAGAGAAATGCACCTGGGTTTGCATTTAGGTCTTCACTGAGTGCTTTTGTGGCTGAGCGGCTCCTCCAGCAGCACTGCCTTTCTCCAGGCTGCAGGCTTCCATGAAACATTTCCCTTTCCCTTCCATGTTCTCCCAAATCAGTTACTTCCTTCCCATTCCCTGGAAGCTACTTCCGTCCTTCTCTCGCCTGGATTACTCTGGCAGCCTCTCAGGTAATCTTCTAATGCCATTGTGTCTCAGCAGGTTAATTAATTTGCTGCATCATCATCACCATCATTATCCGATAATGCACTTACATAGCCATTCTTGTGAACTGGCACTGTTCTTATTGCTTTGCGATTCATTTAATTTTCACGATAATTCTGTGAAGGAGGTAGTAATATCAGCCTCATTTAATGAGGAAGTGGAGGCACAGAGAAGTTAAGTACCTTGTCCAAAATTGCGCAGCTCTTAGGGGCCACAGCTGGGATTCAAGCCCAGGCCGGCCGGCTCCAGGTTGCTTGTTCTGAGCCACTACCTCTTATCCTGGGGCTCCCATTCTCAAAGCCTCCTCCCTACCTGCTTCATCACCCAACCAATGAGCGCATTCCCCTTAGCCTGGTGCTTGAGACCTCCCCACAGTGTGGTCTCAGTATCAGTGGAGCATAGCATCCCACAGATGGAATCTTTGTCACTTCCCAAATGTGCTGCCCTACTCATAACATTCTCTCTCCCAAAAAAGCTTCCCTTAGCAGAGGATGGGGGCTTTGGTTTTTGGCTCTGCCACTGACAATACATGTAACATAGGATGAGTCAGTCCACCTCCCCTAGCTGGACTCCCCTGCTCGGTACGTGGAGATATTATCATAACACTGGTTGGTTGTGAGATATGAGTGACACATAGCAAGTGCTCAGAAATGGGGATGACCTTTTCCATTTGTTTTGCCTGCCCAAGCCTCCCTATATTTTCTTAAAGCACCTCCTTTAGGAAGTTGTCTTGGAGTTCCTCCTCCTTTACCTGGAGGGATCTTTGCTTTCTTTAGCCCATAAGTGTCTTACAGCCACTTTCACCATCATCCTTCATTGTTGTTCTTCTTCCTCCTAAACTCTGAGCCCTTGCGGGATACAGGCTGTGACTTGCACATCTTTATATTCTCAGTGCTTTGTTTATAATAGACCCTCAGGATATATCCATTGGAGTGAGTGAATTTGGGGCCACTGGAATTCAGTTATTGCATCCCTTGGAAAGCTTGGTGAGTGGTGCCCAGCATGAATTGACCTGCAGGAGCAGCCATCTATTGCCTGTGCTCTTGAGTTCTGCTTTTTATTAAAATTCTTCCCTGCTATAGTTGGAGATCCCCCTCACCTCTTTTTATAAAACATGGGCTCATGGGGTAGTGGAAATTTGCACAACCATTTTCTAAGCAAATTGGCTAAAACCGTAAATTCCCTAGAAGCAGAATGGCCCTGGATGTGCTTTTAAAAAACAGCATGGATTTTAGAACATGGAAAAAGTTATGTTAGAAGAACTAGACTCCTACCAAGTCAGAGATACATATATTTATTTCTTTTTATGGTTATGTTTATTTTCTTTTTATGGCTGAGTTGGCATTGTGTTTGGTTTGTGTTGGGATCTCCCCTCCGTATACCTAGGCTAGAGGAAGATGACGAATGTATTAGACAAGCCTTCTGCCAAGCGCAGGAAGAATGCATCTTATCCATTCAGTTTGGTATGTGAAATTTGCCTGAGGGGCCACTGTTTTCCTTCTGAGAAGTTAGACAGAGTTGAAGTGTCTGAGGCCAGTTCACCCCAGTCATAGTAACTGTACAGCTGAGAAAGTCTTGGTTCTCTCTTCCAGCCTCCTGGCCAGTCAACCATGTTCTTCTGTCCCAGCCACTTGGAGCAGCCTTTTTGCCTCTGTGCCTTTGCTTCCACCGGCATCTGCCTGGCGTGCCACTCCTGACATTCCCCAACTATTGTCCAGCTCTTGCTTCTTTCTGAAGAGAGGAATGTACATCATTTTACAGAAGCCTTCCCAGCTCCAACAGCATAATAAAACCAAGCCTTCCTTTTATTCCCTTAGTCCTCCATACTGCTGCTCCGTGTTGGGATTAATCACGTTGTCGTCTGCGTGTTGGATTTACCCTATTGTCTCCCTCTGAGCCTCTTGAGGGCAGGAACTGGATTTTATCTTTGTATCCTGCTTGGCATGCAGAAGCTCTCAAAGTGTGCTTGCACAAGTCAAAGGATTGGGATGGGATGATAATAGCTAACTAACATTTACCAAGTGCTGTGCTGTTTTATTCATAGAACTGGGTCTTGGTTCTGGTATTGCTTATTCATTTTTGGCATCTTCAGATTAGCTGGAAGGGTATTGCTACACTGTCAAAAATACAGTGAAATTTATGCTAATGAAAACATACACCGTGTGTATGCCCAACTCTGTGCTTTGCAAAGTAGACATTCAATGGCTATCTCTGGAATGACTGGATTAATGAATGAGTGAGTGGATGATTGAATGGAAAGAGACTCCATCCTCTGGGAAGGAAAGAAGAATGGAATGGGCTTGACAGCCATACTACTCTTAAAGCTGAACTTGTTGCTTGGCTGGAAGGAGGGATGAGGCAGGAGCTAAGCTGACAGAAGCACTCAGGGAATTCGCATATCCTCTTTCTTGTGATTTCTGTTTTAGGGAACCAACAAGTCTTTGGTACCATCTCCCATTTTTCCAGACCACAAACTTTTACCTTGTTCTTCAGAATCCTAGAATTTTGCCACCAGGTTTCAGCCTAAAGGAAAATACACTTGTAGCATGCAAGTTCTCACCTCAAAACCTGCGTGAAAATAGTCGGTGTCATTGTAGAGTGATGCAGTGCAGAAAGGGGCCGGGGATGCTTCACCTGGAGAATGAAAGTCCCAAATCTGGATCCCATTTGCTCTTACCATCCACCTTGATAGGAGTGTGGGTGTGGCACCTGTCACCATTCTGCTTGCATTTGTGTGAGTTTATGCCAGGCAAACATGAGTAAAACCAATTCCTTCAAACACTTGACACACAGATAAGTGAAGAAAATTTTATCTTACATTGTGAACACAATGGCAGGTAAGATTGCAGGAATGATGGTTTGTGTACAAGCTATTAATAAAAGTGTGTTGCATATACAAACTTTGCTTTATTGTAGATGGCCTTTTAGTTCGGTGCTATACATGTAATGTTCAAAGTGTACATTATATTACCATGTTGTCTTTTTACTTTTATGAGTTATTTGTAATGTGGATAATAATTTTTAGTTCACATCACAGTTTGCTGACCACTCAAGGAAAAGTTGAACTACAAATATTTCAAATGAGGTGATAAATTACTGTTGGGTTTTTAATTCTGACAAAGAAACTCCATTGTTCTAAATCTTTCAAATATAATGTGATTACCCTCGTTTGTGTGTCTTGCTCAATTTTAAAGTATAAATGGAGTTCCATTAAGCAATACAGACTGTTTTCTTACCATGCTTACAAGGGCTGTTAGAGTATCAATGATGAAATTGAAACTTAGTTTGAACTTGATATGCAAAACAAAATAAATTTGACTTGTTTGAAATATTGCGTAAATATGTTCCGGAGCCTGGCACCAAGTATCTGGGGATTTTTAGAGCTGACCTCACTGAACATTGAATTATAAGATACATTTTAACAGTGTTTTTGAACTGGTTGAAGAAACCCCTCTTCCATTCCCTTCAAGTCAAGTATTTCCTGATAAGAAATATTCTACTTTAAAAGAGAAGTTTCCTGTTGCACTTCTTCAGGTTTCTGGGTTAGTTTAATTGAATGGATTCCTGAAGCTGCAAGTGAAAGGTTAAATAGGTACCATTTGCAACTACTTATCTGTGAATCAGAATTTTTTGAATATTGTGTATGCAGAATGAAAGAGAAACATACTTCGTTTGTGATTTAAACTATGTTCTTGAGAACATACTGTAATTTACATAATTCAGATAAATTATCTGTTTTGTATATTGTGGTTATATATAAGGTTTCCTCTGACAGAGGGTGATTTCTGCTGCTAAAGTTGTTTAAAGGCATTGCCCTTGATATTTCTAGCTAACAGTGGAGCTCCCAGGTGCAACCTGCTGTGGTTGAATTGGAAACTTGTCACTGAGCTCTTTTCTTACCTGACTCCTTCTAGGACTTTCAAGATCCTCTGGTGTGGCCAAGCCAGATGGGCTAGCACTGATGCACATGTCCTTCTACGGTTCATGAGCGTTCCGAGCTTGAGTGGGAGAGTCAGCTTGGGCAGTGGGGGTGATAGTCATATCCTCTCACCATCTCCATAATGGGCCTCTTCTTCCAGGCAAGAGCAGGTGTTATCCCCATTTTACACTGAAGAGAAAACCAAGCTGAGAAAGGGCATGTGGTAGGCCCAAGGGCATCTCCTGACCTTGACTAGCACTCTTTTCACCATGCTGTTTTACCCTCGTATGTCTCAGTTGCTGTGCCTAGGAGAAGAGTTCCAGTTTGTAAAACTCTCTCCAAATTGATGGCCAGTTGGAGATTTTTCGGAAGGCTTAAGTAAGGGAAAGAAATTGCACTTGTGGGACCTTTTTTTTTTTTTTTTCCCAGAAGCATGATGCCAGCAGAAGACTTGTTTACTTGTGCTATACTTGTGCGGCTGGTGTTTATCTCACTTTCTATAGAGGAACGCAGTTGATGTCTTCTTTTAAAAACACTAGACCCGAGACCTGGGATCACCCTTCCACTCCTCCTCATGCTGTTTGCTTTGGCATTCAGCCAGCTGCCTGCCTCTATGTGTCAAAAACAAGATCTCCCCACCCAAGGACATGATAGAGCTATCTGCAAGCCATTTTAAGGCACATATTCACGTTTAATGGTGGCGCTTGAATTAGTTTTCACAAAGTCTGTGCACCAGAACTTAACTACCTCACTCTCAGGCCACCTTCTGAAACTTAGTGACATCATTCCTAGGTGATTCTCTCAAGGCTCTGCCTATTTATTCTTCATGCCTTTGCAATTCTAACCTTTTAATTTCTGCTTCTTGTAGCATAAACTGCTAGAAAGTAGGGAAGAGGGTGTCTGCTAGAGAGAGAGAGGGTGATAGCTGATAAGACAGGAAAAGATAAACACTATAGTTGGCACATTTTTTTAAATGCCTAATTGCCTTTCTTTTTTTGGAAGGTCAGTACTATCGTCTGGCACAGTAGGACACTGGGCACAGTATGATTGTGATGTTTACAAAGCATCATACTTGTGTCTAGTAAACTCTGTTTAAGGAAACAGGAAGGTTGTTAGAAATACTAAAAAATTAAATGAAAAGTTTTGATGCTTGAAGTGCTGATTAGTATTCGGACTAAAGTATATGAATGAATAACAATTTTTTCTCTGCAGAGACTGCAGCATGAAATCTCATGCTACATTGACTGGTGGCAGTGGTTTTTATTTTATAGAACTTTCTTTTCTGTTGTTAAGATCTGTGCTGTTGGCGCTGGTTCTGCTTTGGCAGTTCCCAAAGTCCCTTACAGGACAAGATTGATGAGTGGGGATATAAATCTCAATTCCAGCAGCTGCTCACTCACAGGTGTCTCGGTGGAAGAATTGGGTCTTGTTGAGCCTGTAGCTTCTCTTTATATACTGCTGGGAGATGCTGCCTCTGAGTGCCTTGCTTGATATCCACGTGCTAGGGCTAAGGACCTGTTTGTGGAATAGCCATCTTTGCTTGAGGTCTGTGCAATTGTGTATGGCTGTAGTGCAGTGCAGTGCCTGGTAAGGCTTTCAAACTGTGGGCAAGAATGTAACAATGCCTGTCACTCGTGAAGAGACACAGTCGGTGAGGTGAGTATGGATTAGTGCCAAGGAAAGTTTTGTGGGTCAGAGACTTTATCCTGCTGCAGGAATTAACTCCATTGATCAAAAACAGCCTTAATTGGGATGGGGCTTGGGGGGAAATTTCATATGCGATTGGCAGGAGCCTAAACTGTATAGCTTTTCTGGAGGGCATTTTGGCAGTGGGGATTAAAGTGTCAAATGTGCATACTCTGTGACTGGACATTTTCACTTCACAGAATTTATCCTAAGGAAAACATTGTACAAGTATACACAAAAGGGTGTTCCTCCGCACCATAGTGTTTAGTGTTGCCATCACCTGGGGCTTTATTAAAAAAGGAAAAGTTACATAAATTCCAGTAAAACCATACAGTGGAATATTATAAAGCTGCTGAAGAAGATGAAGTCAACTTCTATGTACTATTATGGAATGATGGTAAAGAAATTATGTACAAAAGTCACAGATCAGCATGAATAGTGTGATCCTATTTTCAATATATATGTGTGTATTGAGTGCGTATTATGTAATGGTTTATATGCATTAATTTTGGGAGGAAGAATATCAAATGCTAATAGCGATCATCAAATGCTAATAGTGATTATGTAAAGACCCTCATTTTCTACTTCCTACTTCTCTGTATTGTTTGAACTGTTTATAAAGGTAAAACCACAGTAATTTGGGCCGGGTGCGGTAGCTCACGCCTGTAATCCCAGCACTTTGGGAGGCCAAGTGGGGTGGATATCTTGAAGTCAGTTGTTTAAGATGAGCCTGACCAACATGGTGAAACCCTGTCTCTACTAAAAATACAAAAATTGTTTGGGCTTGATGGTGTGCACCTGTGGTTCTAACTACTTGGGAGGCTGAGGTGGGAGAATTGCTTGAACCCGGGAGGTGGAGGTCGCAGTGAGCTGAGATTGCACCACTGCACTCCAGCCTGGATGATAGAGCAAGATTCTGTCTCGAAAAAATAAAAAAAAAACCAGAATAATTTGATGTTTACTTTTTATAGTTTTGTTTCTTTTTTTGAATTTTAATTTTTTTTTTTAAAGATGTGGTCTTGCTATGTTGCTCAGGTTACACTTGAACTTCTGGGCTCAAATGATTCTCCTGTCTCAACTTCCTGAGTAGCTGATAGTTTCTTTTTCTACTTATTTATTTTAGAGACGAGGGTCTTGCTTTATCATCCAGGTTGGAGTGCAATGGTGTGATCGTAGCCCACTGTGTCCTTGAACTCATAGGCTCAAGTTATCCTCAGCTCCCCCAAGTAGCTAGAACTACAGGTGCATGCCACTGCGCCTGGCTGATTTTTTAATTTTTATTTGTTTTGTAGGGATAGGGTCTTGCTCTGTTGCCCAGGGTGGTCTTGAACTCCTGGTCGTTAACCCAAGTAATCCTCCTGCCTTGGCTTCACACAGTGCTGGGATTGCAGTTGTGAGTTACCATGCCCAGCCCTGAGAGTTTCTTTTTAGAAAGCTGATCAGCATGGGCCCCTTTTTACGTCTTTTAGTTCTTTGACTTACTGGAACTTTTCTGATTTCGTTTTTTAAAAGGGACTCTTCCACCTTTTAAAAGTCCTACAACATCTTTTTCTTATTTACCTAAACAGTAATGAGAAAAGAAATAATGAAGTCTGACCAAATTGTTAAAAAAAAAAAAAAAAAGGAATTGTAGGCCAGGCACTATGGCTCACACCTGTAATCCTAGCACTTTGGAAGGCTGAGGTAGGAGGGTCACTTGAGCCCAGGAGTTTGAGACCAGCCTGGGCAACATAGCAAGTCCTTGTCTCTACAAAAAGTAAAATTAGCCAGGCGTGATGCTGCACACCTGTAGTCTCAGCTTCTTGGGAGGCTGAGGCAGGAGGATTGCTTGAGCCTGAGAGGTCAAGGCTGCAGTGAGCCGTGATCACACCACTGCACTAAAGCCTGGGTGACAGAGTGGGACCCTGTCTCAAAATTAAAAAAAACCCACGAATTGTATATGTGTTCTTTATGAAAATAATGTGACAGATATCATTGGGCATCTACTGTGTGCCAGGGATACAAGTATGAATAAGATGTGGCTCCTGTTATTCAGAGTTCACAGTGAAGTCAGGAGTGTAGTTATACCAGTAAATGATGGTTAAACTGGGTGATAAGTGCAAATAGAGGGCGGTACAGTACACACAGTGAGAATAGAGTGGTGCTGGTAATTCATTTATTTAATAAAGAGCAATAATAATTTAATAAATTATTATAATTTATTTAATCAAGAGCAAGCACTGGCCAGACACTGTTGTAGGCACTGGGATGACACTGTTGTAGGCACTGGGACAGCAGTGAACAAGCAGGTAAGGTCCTGTTCTCATGGAGCTTCTGTTCAGCAAGAGAGAGAAATTGACATGTCGTGAAGAGCGTGACTGGCGTGAAGATGAAGAGGAGGATAATGGCAGGTGAGGGGTTGTTGTGACACATGAGTTAGGGAGAGTAGCTCTTCAGAAGGAGGAATGATGGTATGTAGAGGAGGAGAGAGTGAGTGCTAGCGTCTCCTGGAAGGGGATGGAAGAGATGGAGATGGCATTGCAGGCAGAGGGCCCAGCTGGTACAAAGGCACAGACATAGGATATCTGGGAGGCCCCCGCCATTTTGGGCTTACAGCAAGTTGGGGATGGTGTTTTTAGGACTGTACCATGAATACCATGTTTAGGAGCCTGGATTGATCTGTTGGTGACTGGCTGGCCTGCTGGACTTTAAATTGGGAAGAGATATGATTGGACTGGTGGTTTAGGAAGTTTCCTCTGACTCTGAGACTGGATTGAAAGAGAAAGACGAGAGTCAGGGTAGTCACTGGGGAGGCCACTGCAGCGGCTCGGGAAGAGGTGATCAGGCCATGGAAGAGAGGTGGAATGAAGAAATAAGAATGTGCAGGACTGGGTGATTATAAGCCATAGAAATCCTGGCTAGAGCAGGAGTTGGAAGAGATTGAGGTAGTAATGACATAATTCATATTTGTTCGTTTAAATCCAGGTTTGTCTAATGCCACTTCAAGATGTTCTCTTAGTGGTCACCAGTGATGTCCTGAGGTCAAACCCTGGTCTTTTCGCAGTTCAGCATCTCCCTGTTGTTTGAGATCTTGCGTACTGCAAACCTCCCTGGAGCCTCAGAGACCCTTTCCCCAGGGGTCCCTGGCTGGTGAAGGCCTGAAGACTGGGCCAAGTCCTCTCTTCATGGCTGTCAACATTGTTAGTCCTTTCATGTTCCCTCCCCTACATCTGGGAATGCAGTGAGATGCAGTTTCCCATCTCCTTTCTTGTCCCATAAGACTAGTAAACTGGCCCTTTACCCTCTGGGGGTTTTTACTGAGAATCAATAAAAGGAAACTGCTAAAGAAGCAAGGTAACGTGTAAGGTGACTGATGTAATAAAGGCAAAGTAGCAAAGACAGCAGGGTAACAAGTTAACAGCTGTAGCAATGAAGCAAGTGTGGGGTCCCTCAGGAGGTTCTGCTCCTCTTACAAAGTCACTGTCCTGATTGCTGGTCCCTGACTCTTGGTTAGGCTGTATCAAGCTTCCTGATCTCATCTTTTATTTCTCAGGGTTGAATGTGCAGAGCCTGCCTCTGTCTTCTCTACTCGTCTTCTCCAGGTCCTCTGCACCTCTTTCTTCATGAAAGCTCCTCAGTCCAGTCCTAGGCACTCAGGGAGTGTCCGTTTCTGGGCCCACTTGGATAATTTGCATCTTTTGAGGGACATTCTCCGTAACAGTCCCCAACCTTATGGGGCAGTCTTTTTGAAGTATTTCTTCATGGAATCACCCTTGTCCTCAAATATCTCCCACTTCTCTGTCCGTCTGCCCGTCCGTCCATCCATCCATCCGTCCATCCATCCATCCATCCAATAATTTGAGCTTCTTATTGGAGCAAATCACTGTTCTTAGTACTCAGGATATAAAAATAAATTGCCAAGGGACTCTCAGTTTTCTTCCTACCACTCTGACCATGTGGCCTCTGGAATGTTTGCTGGCATTGCCTCTTCCTGTGAGAACCACTGACATTTTATGTGCACCTACACAGCTTCACCTGCTATCTGTGTGCTGCTGTCGGTGCATGATGACCGCCATCCCAGCTCTGCAATTTACCTTGCTGTGTGGCTTCAGGCAAGTTCCCTAAACTCTGTTGCTGCCCTCAGTTGGTAAAATGGAAATGATAATGTACTTATTTGAAAAGTTGCTTTGCAGATTAAGTTAAATAATGCATGTGAAGTGCTTGGCACATTGGCTGGAACAGATTAAGTACGTAAATGTTATTACCACCACCGCCATCACTACTATTAGTATTGCTGCTATCACTACCATTCTTTCTGCCCTTGGGAAATATATCAATCACGTGAGAGTAATAGGCAGTAAAATGAGAGACCAGACTTTTATCTGGGTGAGAATAAATCAAATCCAGTATCTTTGGGATTGATATGCAAGCATTACGGGGCAATTTTGAATTGACAATTGAGAGGGGAGCCTGTGGGAAGACTTCATTAGGGATAAGTGAGTCTTAAATAGTACTTGGGCCTGAATTGATAAAGAAGAGGCACCAAGTTTAGACCCAAGCTGAGTTGGAAAGGTCTTTAGCCTTCTGTCTAGTAGGAGGGTTCTCGGGTTGGTGACCAGGTACTTCTCAGGTGAACAGGGTGGGGCCTGTGCATTTGTTTGTTTGTTTATTTATTTATTTTGAGATAGTCTTTCTCCATATTGCCTGGGCTGGAGTGCAGTGGGATGATCATGGCTTACTGCAGCCTCGACCTTAGGGGCTCAAGTGATCCTCCAACCTCAGCCTCCCAAGTAGCTGGGACTGCAGGCATGTGCCACCATGCCTGGCTAATATTTTTATTTTTTGTAGAGATGAGGTCTTGTCATGTTGCCCAGGATGGTCTCAAACACTTGGACTCAAGTGGTTTTCCTGCCTCAGCCTCCCAAAGTGCTGGGATTATAGGCATGAGCCATTGTGCCTGTCCTGGGGCTGTGCATTTAATGTGAGGCTCCTCAAACCCGTGCCCACACTGGGGATTGTCTCTAGATTTATTTAATATGCTGCATGTTTATAATTATGCCTGAGTGTTTTCAGATGTCTAAAATGCAAATCTATTCAAAACATTACTAAACATTGTATTAGTTTGTTGGCTCTTAGTCATTAGATATTAAAAGTAGGACTTCTATTACATGGGTGGCCTGTAGAACATTTTGGTGTTAGAAGGGGTTCCCAAACTTGAAAAAGTCAGGAACCACAGAATTTGCCTGATAAAACCAGAAGCAGATCCTGGCAGCATTCTAGCTGGAGGGTACAACCCAATTAAAATGGCTGTGTAATAAAGCGATCTTATATCTCATAGGACAAAAAGTCCAGAGGTACAGTGATGCTAGGGTTAGTTAGAGCAGCGTCTCAGTGACCTCATAGGACCTGGTTGTTCCCCTTTTCCACTCCGCTGTCCTTTGCGTGTCAGCTCCCTTCTCTCATGTTCAGCAAATGGCTGCAGCAGCTCCAGGCATCACATCTCCATACTAATGCCCCAATATATTTTTTCCTGGCCTCACTTCTCTCAGTAAGGAAAGCTTTCCAATTACTGGCCAGCCTTCAGACTTTCCCTCATGCCTCACTTTGATGAATGGCCTAACTTGCATATTCCTAGATGAAATAGGGCCTAGGGAGTGGAATTCCCACACACAGGTCAGGGATCCCAGTGGAAGAGGGAACGTGTAGATTGAATCAGGATTCTGCCTTCAAGAAAGGTGGGGTGGAGTTTTTGAGTAGGCAGGAATATCTGGGCAGGCAGGAACTCGGGAGGCTGCCAGGCAGTTCATCAGGGTGGTAGCTGGGAGAAGATTCCCAAGCAGTCACATCCAGGGCTACTCTTTGGCCAAGAGGCAGAAGCCTCCCAAGCAGTGGCCCCAGGGAGTCTCCTGGCACAAGGAGAAGTGGAAAGGTCTTAGAGTGGGATGATAGGATCTGCACCCTGTCCTTGTCCCCAGCAGCTCTGGGCCATTCATCCTCTGTATAGTGCTCCGGGGAGAGACTGCAAATGCTTCTTTTGGCTTTTCTTTTTTTTGAGACGGGGTCTCATTCTGTTGCCCAGGCTGGAGTGCGGTGGTGGACCACACCTGGCTAATTTTTGTAGCTTTTATAGAGACAAGGTTTCACCATGTTCTTTTGGCTTTGTTAAATGAGAGCCCACTGTGTCCTGGCCTAGGCACTGAAGATATAGTGAAAGACAAATAGGCATGGACTCATCCCTCTTTCATTCATTTATTTGGTCATTCATTCCAGTAGTAGTTTCCTGGGGCTGCTATAACAAAGCACCATAGGCTGGGGATTTAAGCAACAGAAATGTATTTGCTCATGGTTCTGGAGGCTGGAGGTCCAAGATCAAGATGCCAGCAGGTTTGATTTCTTCCGAGGCCCCTCTTGTTGGCCTGCAGTAATGGTCTTCTTGCTGTGTCATTGGGTGGCCTCTCCTCTGTGTGTGTCCCTGGTGTCTCTATGTCCCAGTCTCCTCTTGTAAGGACACCAGTCAGACTGGGTTAGGGCCCACCTTGTTAATCACCTCTTTAAAAGGCCATGTCTCCAAATGCTGTCACATCCTGAGGTACTTGGGATTAGAGGTTCAACATATGATTTTTTTGAGGGGGAGACACAATTCAGCCCATAACAGTTCCACAGTTCTCTACCGAGTGTCAGTATGTGTCAGGCACTGCCCTCTAGGAATGTCTATGAATAAAACAGAAAAATCTCTACCCTTATGGAGCATACCATGGGGTTGGGGAGTTTAGTGGTCTTCAGTCACTGCTTCCAGTTTCTGTTTGGGACCCATCTAACTTAGTATGATTTTAGCACCCTCCTCTCCTCCAAATTTCTTATTCCTGTAAATTCCATGCCCTGAGACCATTCCTTCACCAGAAACAAAACCCAGGGATGGAAACGCCTCGTGACCCAGTGTAACCAGCAGAACAGGCATCAGGGACAGGAGATCCTTTCTAGTTGAGCAGGACTCCTTGAGGGATCTGAGAAACAGATAAAGCCTGGGGACTGGGGAGGAGGAGAGGGTATGGGTCTCGGGTCCAGGTGATGGCTGGGCAAGGAGAGGCTGGGAACAGTTTTCTTTAGCCAAGGGCTGGTTGCCTTCGTTTCACCTGGGTGGGGGGCCCAGGTGTTCTGCTCCTGGGGAAGCTTGTTTCTGGAAGCTGCAGCAGGCTGGCTGTCTCTCTGGGGAGCTGCACGTGATGCAGACCGGGCTGCTGGAGACAGGCCTACTGGCATGGAGACCTACCTTGCAGGGGCTTTGCCAGAAGGGGTTGGGATCAGGGAGTCACTTCCTGAATGATTTGGGTTGTAGATGGGCTTATCAGATTTAAAAAAAGATGCCCAGTTAAATTTGAATATCAGATAATCAGTGTATGTCCCATGATTCAAATTTCAGGTAAGCAATATTTGGGAAAAATTTATACTAATAAATTAATTTGAATGTCATTTTTCTGACATTCACATTTAAGGGGGCATACCATTTTTATTTCCCAAATCTAGCAGTCTCACCTCTAGGGGTTCCCAGATTAACAGGTGGCGATGGAAGATGGGGGAAAGGCCAACAAGAATAATCGTAATTCATTTTTTTACAATAAAAATCTTGGCCAAGGAATCACTTCCTAGCTCACCCTCCCCACCTTCCCCCCAAGACTGAGACTGTCATTTGCCACCTTTGCATGAACAGACCTCACAGAGAGGTCATCGCCTGGTGACTTAGGATGGGCTTCCTGTCCTGCGCGGGCTCTTTGTCTGTCGACTTCCGGCCGAGGGATGGGAGGGGGAGCAGTCTGAACACTGGTGGAAACTCCGGCCAACTCTCTTCCCTGCCCTCCTTTTCTGTTGCATTGGAGCCACCGGACAAGCAGAATCGCTGTGCCCCAATCCAGCCTCATCTGTCTTAGAACAGGTAGGTGTCTGCGAGGGAGTGCAGCAGAGAGTGTGACTTCCTAGGAGTTCACGGGGGGTTCCTGCAGCCCTTGGAGAGCACCCTTTTTCTGCTGACATCCCTCCCCCCTGCATTGAGGGACCTCTGTCATTGCTGCTGAATCCCTGGACCTGGACCTGTGATCAAGAAGTAATCCTTTTTATTTTCCTCCCAGACAATGTTTAGATTTTTGAGGTCTCATTTTTAGCAGTGTCCTGGCACTTGCTTCTTAGTCAGGGGTCAGAAAACTTTTTCTGGTATAGGTCAGATAGCAAATATTTTTGACTTTGCAGGTCACCTGGTCTCTGCCACCACCTCTCAGCTCTGCTGTTGTGGTTTCAAAGCAGCCATAGACAACATGAAAACCAGTGGATGTGGCTGTGTTCCAGTACAATCTTATTTATGGACACATGTGAACTCCATGTAGTTTATTATTCCTTTGTTTTTCAACCATTAAGGAATGTAAAAACCATTCTTCCTTCATGGGCCATACAAAAACAGATGGCAGACCAGGTTTGGCCTGTGAGCCATGGTTTGCCAGCTCTCTTCTAAGTCATCAGCAGAGAACATTACGGATCAGAAGCCTGGCTCTGCGTTCCCGACGTAGGTGCTGAATGGCTTCCCGCCCTGAGGTCACAGCTTCTGCTGCTCCCAGGTGACTGACTGAGCTGGGATCCGAAGTCGTGGGCTTGGCCTCTCAGCTGCCCACAATGTGGGTACCAACTCACATACCATAGTTTGCTGTACAGAGAAAGGTTCCTGCATGGATTTGTAGATCTTCAGAGGATCAGCCATAAACAATCAAGTCTGGCCATAGAATGGAATGAATGTAGTTATAATGATCATAGACTGTAATATCCAGAGTGATTCGGGGCTCATAAGTAGCCAGCAGAATTGAAAGTGGGGCAGTTGTGTGCCTCTGGTATGCTGCTTTCTGCCTACAGTTGTGTGTGTGCTTGGTATTGTGTGTTTTAAGTGAAAGGATCAATTGGATTTGAATTTCTGTCACTGGTAGGGTCTAGCTACACCTGAAACATGAGTCAGGAGGCAGGGCCCTTCATTCCTGAGCGTCTTGACTGATGGAGGCTTTGTGTTTTATGGATAGAAGATGTGCTGTGTAAGGTGGACAGTGGAATTACACCTCCACAGAAATCACTCCTGGATGGAGAATCAAGTTTGCATGTGTGCCCTGTAGCATTCATTCTTGCCGCATGCTGGGAGATGGGTGGTTATTAGGTTATGTCAAAGTACTGTTTGCCTTAATACGCGATCTTCCTGCAGTAACCCAATAATGGAAGTGGAAGGGAGGGAGGAGGGGAAGGTGATGACCTGCTTATTTGAAAGTGGGAAGCATCTGGAAGTCAAGGAAGCTTTGTGTGGTGTTAACAGGGAGCTAGTAGGGATCTGTACCCCACTGCTCACCCCAGGCCCCTGGCAGGTTTGAATTCACTAATTCTAGTTCTCAGGTGAGGTAGCATGGCTTAGCGGTCAGCAGGACAGCATCTGGGCTCAGACTGCCTGGCTCCTGGCCCACTGTTTTTCACCTCTGCCTTTGGGCAAATTACTTTACCTTGCCATTTACTGGGTTGTACAGTGGGGGTATTAATAGAAGTACCTTCCTCATAGGCCTGTTGTAAGAGTGAAATGAGTTAACGGATATGAAGGGCTTAGAACCATGTCTGGCTCATAGTGAGCAGCACGTGAATCTTTCTTGTGGTTGTGGTGGTGGTGGTGAAGGTAGAGGAGGAAGAGTGGTTTTCTTAGCCTCTAACCTCATGCTCTGAGGGTAAGCATAGCTCTGGTAGTCATCATTCAGAATCCGCTTATAACCCTGTCTCCTCCCACCATGTCATACAGAGGCATGTGAACATCTGTGGGGACGTGCCCCAGGCATTCTTTGTGAGTAGTGGTTCATGGAGGATGCTTGGCCCAGCCACAACCCAAGGTTTTCATGCTACACCTGTCACTTGCTGGTTGTGGGACCTCTGGCAGGTCCCTAGCCTCTCAGAGCATGAAATAGAGATAATCAGGTGTCCCCCGGCCCCTCACAGGATTGTCTTGGGGGCATGACAAGATAATGAAAGTCAAAGTGCTTTGCAAACTGAAGTTCCCCTGCAGAGGGAAGGTGTGATTGCTGCTGTTGGCATCATCTTCCTCATTATGTTCTTGCATTCCCTTGGTCTCTGGGTATCCTTCCTCCAGCTTCTGTGGGGCAAGGGTTTTGAAACAATATTCACAGAATCCTGGTTTTCCCATAAAGACATTTCGATGTACCGTTGCTTTTTTTTTTTTGGGTGAAATTATTGATGTAATTCAAGTTTGAAGTTGTGTAATAATAATGTGCTGATTTTGTATAAGGGTATTATTTCTGAATCCAGTTCCTTCCTTTTCTTTTTTCTTTAATTACACTCTTGTCTTAAGAGTAGTGTTCTTAAGTGCAGTCCAAGGCCAGTCTAGTTGTATTTAGATGGCTTTGGTAAATTGGGTTTTCTGTGACCCAGGCTTTTTTTAAAAGGAAAAATTTCATCAAATCCCAACAACTTTCATCCTAATTTTACCTGCTTAAATCTCTTCCTGCACCCTAACTTGGGTTGAGTGGTATAAATTTTACTTTCTGATGCTTTATGTATATCATCATAATTGTTTAAGGACATAATTCTTAATTAAATCTAAAGAGCTTGAAAACTTTGGGGTTTTTTTTTTTGTGGGGGGGAGTCCAAGGGTCTTCTGAACAACGCGTTTTCAAATGTGGTTGGTTTCTGGGATTCCCAGGGATTGGGAAGCTGTCTCTTTGATGGTGACATTTCCAGGAATCAGGACAGGACTCAAGTCCTGGCTTGGGTCATTCCCAAGCCCCCTCCTCCGCAGCCTGTGTTCAGCTGACTCTGACCACAGTTAAACATGAGAGCAGTTTGGGGAGGTGATGGAAGGTACCTGGGGACCTTTGACTCTGCCTAGTGGATGAGGGACTGTGGTGGCTGCATCCTGTGGAAATGATTGCGTCCTGTGGAGGAATGCTCTTGTCGCACAGTGGGAGTAGGGAAAGTGGCTTCTATATGCTCACATTAACAAGGGTGAGATTCTGTCCCATGAGCTTCCTGAGAGAGATGCCGCTTTTTCTCCACCTCATGCCTTGCTGAGTGCAGGCAGCTCAGCCACAGTCCCTAACCACACATTGCGGCTCTCTACCTCTTAAGCTATGCTCCTTGCTTAACTCCAGATGACTTTCCAGTACATTGCTGACTCTCCCCTTTCTCCTTCCAGTCCTTTTTTTTTGGGGGGAGGGGGGGCAGGGGGCTGTGTCAAAAAGGTCAGGCTAGGGGCAGGGATTTGTTTTGTATTGAAAAAGACAACCAAGGCTGAGGTAAATCTTGGCAGCCTTTTCAGAATTTAATCTGGGTGAAGCCGTGGGTTGGACATGGGGTAGGGGTATTAGGATATTGGTTCAAATAGCGAAGAACTTGGCCAGCTATACAATCTTGAGCTAATAGCTAAAAAACTCTGACTTGAAAATTATGGTTTGTGAAAAAACATTGAGGGCATAGCCTCCTGAAAGAGGGGAGGGCTGAGTAGGAGGAACATAGTCCAGGTGGCATGATCTGTAATGAAAATTCAACTTTGCAAACCGGGGTGTGTTTGGAAATCTAATGTTTTTTTTTTTTTTGGTGGGGACCCAGCCATGCTAAGTGTCTTGTAGATCTCATAGCCAGTAATCTGCTGAGGTGGAGCTCTGGCCTTGGCCTCTCCTGGTAGTGAGGGGCATCTCTCATTATATAATGTTGCTCTGCTAATTAAGTCAGGAATAATGTCTATGGCATATTTAATTTCCAATTAGACTACTTTATGGATCAATTTGAATTTAATGTTAAATCTAATGTGGAAATCATTAAAAAGTTAGATCTCTAGAGAGAGGAATAGGCACTTACTCTGACTATTAAAAATAACAATTAAGGTCATGTGTTAATACATTAAGTTTTTTTATGTGGACTGGGAAGAAATTAGTAGAGAATGCAGAACATATAGATACATAGATAGTCTGCATGCTTGTGATTTGGGGAAAATTCTTATAGTACTACAATGCTTATAGTAACTGCTGCAACAGATATCATTTACTGCAACTTTACTGTATGCCAGGCCCCTGGTGAGTACTTTAAATGTATTATTTAATTATCAGAACAACTCTATGAGGTGAGCATTATTATTCCCCTGTATAAATAAGGAAACTGAGGCTTGGAAGGTGAAGGTCTCATTGTCAGAAAATGGTGAAGGCAGGATTTGAATCCAAGCCAATTTCATTTCAAAATCAACTCTTGACTAGATTGAGGTGCTCTGGAAGGTGCCCGATAATTGTAACCAGCAGAGCTCTGTAAGTGGTCTGAGTTTAAAGCCCATTTGCTTCTGAAGTGTTTGTTGCTGCTGGTAATTTGAAGAATGGCATCAGCACTGCCATTATTGCTTTAAGGAACAGATATGGGCCCCAAGGTGCCAAGCCAAGACCCTCTCCCAGCATTCCCAGGCTAAAGGGACAGTCCTCAGAAAATGTGACTCTCTGCCCATGACTTGTCTGAGGTCAGCCCCGGCACTTCCTCTGGGCAACTTCTCAAAAGTTAACTCATCCAGCACCTTCAGTCTTGTGTGTACCTTGGATTTCCTTTGGACCTTGTATTCTTTATGGGTTATACTTTCTTGTATTCTTTTATTTTTCATGTTTGACTACCCTGTGTTTAGTTAGACAGAAGAATGTGGTTTTGAGTCCAGACTCTCACTTACTGCCTGGTGTATTGGACAAACCATTTAATCGTTGCTAGTTACTAGTCTCCCGTGCAGTGTAGTTGTGAGGTTTCCTTGAGGATGAGTGAGTGTAGAAGCACCTGGCTCAGTGCAGGTGCAGGAAGAAAGCTTCCCTTCTTGCATTCTTGTTCCCTCCCCTGTAGGAACAGCATCCATTTACTAATGAGATGACCAGGTTCAGGAGCACCACATTTTTTCTGGCTCTTGCGAGTGCCTACTGTTCATTTATGCAACCACTGTTTATGAGGGCACAGTATCTCCAGTCCCTGTTCTAGCAGCTGGGGTTACTGTGTGGAGTAAGAAGGATGATCTGCACACACCCCTATCCCCAGCATCCTGGAGCTGACACTATAGTGGGGAGGAGAGAAGGGGCAGGTTAATAAGCAAACAAAGAAAATAAATGCTGTATATAGTTGGATGTAGATACTCTCTATCAGCTCACTCATTCATTCATTCATTCATTCACCCATTATTTCAACGAACAGTTCTAAATACACATTATGTTCCCAGCATTATGCTAAGCATGGACATGTGAAATTGGATAACATCTGTTAGCCCAGGAATTATTTCAACAGAAAAAAAAAGTCTGGAAAACATAGATCACTCTCTTGTGTTCTTCCCTTTTGAACATCCTAACTCTTTAGGGTTAAATACTCATTTGAGCAAGTACAAGCTTCTAAATATACCCACCCCTCAAGCCCCCCGCCCCACTATCCAGCAGGTTTTCCTGTTGATAGAACAGTGGACGTATGAGTTTGAGTGTTTGGCAGATGTTTGCATGATTCTTAGATCAGTGCTTCTCAAACATCCCTGTGCATAAGAGTTGCCTGGGAGGCTGGTTAAATTCAGATTCAGGTGCCTCACTCCTAAATATTCTGATTCGCTGGGTCTGGGTTGGTGCCAGTTGTATGAGCTTTTAGCCTGCAGTGCAGGTGAATTGGTTTCAGGTGGTCTGTGAACCACACATGGATGAAACAGTGTCATATTCACACCAGGCTGGAAGAATGTTTAACCTCTTCAGTTTAAGGAGGAAACTATTTCCCAGGGAGTGGAGGGGCTCTGAAATTAGAAGCTACAGTGACAAGATGGGCCAGGACTTTGGAACAGAACAGATCTGGGATCTTATCCTGTCTCCACATCTCCTGAACCTGGTCATCTCCTCAGTAAACGGATGCTGTTCCTACAGGGGAGGGAAGAAGAACGCAAGAGGGGAAGACTCCTTCCTGAGTGCACACCATGCACTGAGCCAGGTGCTTCTACACTCGCTGTTCCTCAAGAAACCGCATGCAGGCAGCCTTGAATAGGTCATCCGGTAACATCCCTTTCCTCATCAGCCTGCCTTGCTAGGTGGGTAATGCTGAGAGATATGATTGGAAAGACCCAGGCAGAGTATAGGATAGAGACTCTAGGGCTAGGTTTTGGTCCATGCTAAAAAATAACATACAAATTGGTTTCCCAAATTCCTGATGGATTATTTGAATGTGAGTTGAGTCGCTGCATATATACCCTGTGATTTCTCTCTCTTTTTTTTTTTTTCACAAAAATACACTATAACCGCAAAAAAGACAGTCAAACAAAAGAGGGAAAAAATTCATCCAGAACTAGCTGAGTACCCTAACACAACTGTTTTCACTTTAGCTTTTAGCCCTTGTCTGTATGCAGGCACGTTTCTCTATATCTGTAATCATATGTAGGCTCAATTTTGTATTCTGGTCTTTTCAGTAAACCTTAAGTAAATGCTTCCCAAATGGTTACGTAGTCTTCAAGATGATTTTTAATGATCTTACAATCTGTCATCCCACAGGCTGAATTTACTTAACCATTCATCTACTGTTGGACATCTAGATTTTTTTTTCTGTAGTTCTGTGCTATTATAAGTAATACTTTGGGATATGGCCTCGTGCTTATTGTGGATTTTTTCCTTAGGGTGAATTCCCAGGAGTAGGATTTCTGGGTTAAAGGGCACAATTATTTTTTTGGCTCTCAATGGATATTGCTAAATTGCTTTCCAAAAGGGTTGTACCAGTTTATGATGCCACCAGCAGTGCGTGAAGGTACCAATTTCAGCATCTTGGCTTGCACTAGATAGTATAATTTTTACAAAGGTTTGGCTCAATGGTGCACATCGTTTAATTGATATTTCTTGGATTATGACAAGGTTGAGTATGGCTTTACTTACTATGTTTTGAGATTTTACTTAGTATTTTTGTTTTCTTACAGTCAGGACCTAGCTGTGGTTGAGGTCAGATTTTCTGTGTAGAGCTTTTCAGACTCTTGAATTTTACAGCGAAAAAACAAACCAAACTAACAAAAACCAAACCCAGAATTCATCTGTAAAATAAATACTTTGGACATATTTTGTGGTTGGATTAACTGTTCGTGATTTTAACTTCCTTATAGGTCATAAGTTAATAGGGCGGTATTTGGAGAGTAGGGGGGCTTTTCCTCTTCTCCTTAGATTCTCCTTTGTTCTTTCCCTCTACCATCCCCCCATTTCCTGTTTCCCTCCTCCCCTGTAAGCCCTGTTTTTGTCTTTTTGGAGATAAAACAAAAGGATCAGCTTTTAGTCATGCTCCTTCAACTTATAAAATGTAGGTTGCCTAAATTATGTAGTACAGAGTGAGGATAAAGAAAATCACAGTATTGTAACAAATTGCCTGTAACTGCTTTGCAAAAGCAAATGTCTCCCATGAAATCTTAGAAAGGTGTGTTTGAGGGTGTAATCTTGGCTTGTGGTGCAAGGGAGCCCAACTTGTTTTTCAAGTTGGTCTTGAATAAGTTTGTTCTTTCTGGAATGCTCGCCATCCTCAGTATGACAGAGTTCGCTTGATGACAAACTCTTTTACTCTCCTATACATACCATGGCCACTGAACTGGTTTGTTTATTTGCCTGGGGTAAATGATTGAAACACATTCCCCTTTGCAGTGGCGCTTAGCATTTGATAGATGATTCTTATTCCCCAGGCTCCTTCATGGTGATGCCAAGCCCAAGTCTAGCCTTCCAGTGGCCCCTGAGGCCACACTGTCCCCTCCCCAACAAACACTGAGAAAGACACACACTCTCTTGGGTGTGCACATAATTTATTGAGCTCGTGGGCTCTCCGTAATGCTGCCCCACTATGCGCATAGTAGGATAATCCGATATTGGCAGAATAACTGGGTCTATGTACATAAAGTAGAATGATCGAGGCTCGATTTCAATTTAATTTGTTAATGAAACAAGATGGAGCACATTTTCCCTTCCCGCACACCTCTCGGGCTCTTTGAGATGAGGCACAATTAATTTATTTGTACTGTCTGTGGAGGCGTATGCCAGCTAATGTAGCGCAAGAGCTTTTATCTTTATGTTTGTAATGAAGAGGGGCAGGCCGCTGGCAAATTGACAAGGAGTGCTGATGACTCATCCTCTGAATGCGAGTGCTTTCTTCTGAAATCATAAAATGCGCGTGCACACGCAAGCCTAGTTCCTGTTTGAAATGGACAGAACCCATTTGGGAAAGTTCGGGTGCCTTTGAAACACTGCAGGGGAAAGAACAGGCCAGTGAGGCTGTTTCTCCGGCTCCCTGGCTTGTCTTGAGGGCAAAACCTCCTGCTCAGTGGGGGCCCTACTCTGGGATGGGAATTCCCATCCTATCCCTGGCCTCTCCTCCTCGCCCCTCCTTTCCTTGGAAGGCTGGCTCCTTTGTACTGGTCTTTTGTGCTCCAGTAGGCAGCCTTCCCCACCTGCCAGGCCAGGTGCCCGGTTCACCTGGCGAGGCCTGTGCTTCCGGGACTGCTCCCTAACCTTGATCCTGGGCAGTGCCCTGGGGCTTTGGTTTATGAGGCTGTGGATTCTGGGGCCTGGTTGATTTTAGCCTGGGAGTACACATGGGATTCCTCTGGCCTTTGCTTGAGTTCCCCAGGCCTGGGCTTGGTGGTGGCTGTGTTGTCACTCTGTTGATATGCCTCAGAAGAAATAGTTTACACAGTAACTAAAGTTGGTTTGGCCCTTTACAGTGTGTAAGGCTTTCTGGCATTAAAACAACTCTGAATTGGATATATTGTTACCCCACTTTATGGATGAGGAAATCGAGGTGCACAGAGGTTAAATGGAATGTCCATGATCAAGCAGCTAGCCGGTGGAAAGGTAGTGGTGACAAAACCTTGGACTTTAGAGTCTAAAACCTGACCTTACAATTTCTTTATAACATTCATTCATTAAGGACAAAATGAAACTTTTTCTGCATAAGAAATATATAGATTCTCTTCAAGAGTCATGTGAGAGTTTGACAGCAGACTAGAGTGACTGTGGTTAACAACAACGTATTGTGTATTTCAAAGTAACTAGAAGAAAGGACTTGAATTGTTCCCAACACATAATAATGATAAATGCTCAATGTGATGGATACCTTAAATTCCCTGACTTGATCATTACATATTCCATGCATGTAACAAAATATCACATGCACCTCATAAATACGTAAAGTATTACATATCAGTTAAAAAAATTTAAAAATATGTGAGTGAATATACAGATTTCTGTAGTTCAGTAGAATAACAGGAAATTCACAGGATGCTTTCTGGAGACTTAAAAGCAAAATGTTTGCAGTGGTCTGAGAAAGAAACCCTGAAGAGTGTGGTCTAAGAAGTTTTCCTTCCTGTGTCAGATGCCTGGTCGAGCTGGTTGTACAGGAAGGCGAAGTGCAAATGTCCCAGTCAGTCCTGTCACCCGGGTGTAAGCAACACAAATCACTGTGCATGGTTTTATTGAATTTCAGAGCCAGAAGGAACCATGGAGATTTTACAAATGAGGAAACTATGGCCTGGAGTGAGAGATTTTGTGTTGGGAAGAATTCCATTCATTTATCCAACCATCCTTCCACGCGTCCAACAAATATTTATTGAGCCAGTTTTGGGCTGGGAGATAAGGCTTAGGCTGTGAATGAAACAGGCACAGTCCCGTCTTCAAGGAACACAAAATAGCAGATGACACGGCTGAGCAGGAATGAGCATGGCATGGTAAGGGCAGTGATGAGTGAAGTCAGGGTAGCTTGAGGCACATAGGTGGGGCACATAACTATTGGAGTGGGAGAAGGTAGTTAGGGAAGGTTTCCTTGAAAGAGTGGTACCTCTGGTGAGACTTGAAGGATGTTGCTGAATGTCATTCTAAAAATGGAGAGGCTGTGTTGGCTGAAAATTGGGACGTCATAATTCTCAAATCCAACTGAAGTTGGTAAAAGGTTGTATGTGCTTGGAGACCACAGATACTAGGCTCTGAGACTTAAATGCATGTAAGAAGTGGTTGCTCTAGGCCTGTGCTGTGCACTGGGGGAGTCACCAGCCTTGTGTGCTATTCAGCACTAGGAACGTGGCTAATCTGGGTTGGGATGTGTCATAAGTAAACAATGACCACTGAATTTCAAAGACTTAGTATGGGGGAAAAAAGAGAAGTAGAACACATCATTAACAATTTTGGGCTGGGCACGGTGGCTCATATCTATAATTCCAGCTCTTTGGGAGGCTGAGGCTGGCCAATTGCTTGAGCCCAGCAGGGGCAACATGGCGAAACCTCATCTCTACAAAAAATACAAAAATTAACCAGGCGTGGTGGCATGCGCCTGTAGTCCCAGCTACTTGGGAGGCTGAGCCTGGGGAGGTCGAGGCTACAGTGAGCTGAGATTGCTCCGCTGCATTACAGCCTGGGTGACAGAGTGAGACTCTGTTTCAAAAAACAAATGTATAATTTTGTTTATATTGATTATAAGTTGGATAATTTTTGGATGTGTTGAGTTAATAAGTTATTGAAATTAATTTCACCTGTTTCTTTTTATGTCTGAGAATGAGTCAGCTGGGTGTGGTGGCTCACAACTGTAATCCCAGCACTTTGGGAGCCTGAGGCGGGCAGATCACTTGAGGTCAGGAGTTCAAGACCAGCCAGGTCAACATGGTGAAACCCCGTCTCTACTAAAAATACAAAAATCAGCTGGACGTGGTGGTGCACGCCTGTAGTCCCAGCTACTTGGGAAGCTGAGGCAGGAGAATTGCTTGAACCTGGGAGGCGGAGGTTGCAGTGAGCCGAGATGGCACCATTGCACTCCAGCCTGGCAACAAAAACAAAAACAACAACAAAAAATGAGTCTACTAGAAACTGTAAAATGACGCCTGTGGTTCACATTATAGTTCTGTGGGGGGGGATGCTGGATGGAGAGACTGACCCAGGAGAGGAAGCTCCATCGGTGGTGTGAGGGGGTTTTAGAGTGAAGAGCTGTGAATCGGGTCCCGTGGGCCCTGGGGCATAGTCTGTGGTAGGCGCTTCGCATCTCTGAACCTTGCTGCCCTGTTTCTGACATCCCCTTAACTAACACCCATCCCACAGTGGGGACTGAGGGTAAAGTCAGAATGCCTAGGAAAAGCATTTTTTAAAAATATTAAGTATGAAGCCATTGTGATCCATGGTTCCCTTTGTAATAAAAATTTGGGATTAAGGCCATATATACCATACTCCATACTGTGTACCGATAGTTCAAAAGACAGACAAGAAACCTGGCCAGTTATAAAATAGAAGGTCGAAGTGTGGGAAATGCATTCAGCACAGAATGAATTACAGAGTGGGAGTGGATCTGTGTGAGATGCCGTAGATAAGAAAATTCCTTTTCTGTTGCACTTGGCTTGCTCTACTCTAGGAATTCCCTCACCCTTACATGGGAGTTTGTATCCAGGCTTTCATAGTCCTTGTTCCTTGTTTTGTTTAGTCTCCAAAGGCCAACAAGGAATATCCATATCTTTTTTTTTTTAATCTTCAAGTATTTCATATTGTATTCCTGAAACTCCACGCTCATTAAATGCTTGAATGAACTGCCATTATACCACTGTTTCCTGAAAACCTGGGTGTGTCAGGCATCTGCTGGGCTGGTAGGATGATGATGGGCAGGACACAGCCCCTGCCCTCAAGGTGCTCTCAGTTGGGAATGAGACAGAATGCAGTGTGACCAAGCCATAGTAGAGGTGAGCCTGAGGACTGTGGGAGACCTGAATAGTGTTCCTAACTGCTAAACGTGATTTAAAGGATGACTGAGTTAAAGACAGCAAAGGAGGGAGCTAAGGGACAGTTGTAGCTGCCTGGAGTGCACTCTGTTGTGATTCTCTTTTGGTCAGTGAGACTGTGGATCTGAGTTTGCATAGGATCCTGCCAGTCCCCAGGGGTCTCTAACACTGTGGCAACGTTCGATATTAATGTTGCACCTGTATATTAGTTACACTTTTCATTGCTGGCTTATGTACTTCAAAGGTGTAGCACACAGATAGCCCTCCCTGATAGAGAGTGACCCCGGTTAGTTGGAAGGCTCTCAGAGGACCAATGGGGCAGAGACAGTTTGGCAGCACTGAGCAGGGGGTATCTGAGGGGTATAAGGTAGCTGTGACCTGGCATAGAGTTGGCAGGCAGACGGTCATTTCAGTGGGAGATAGCATCTGATACTCATCCCTTCGGGCTAGTCTTGTAATAGTGGCAGATAAATAAGCTGCCTCCAGTGTGTTCCCAGAATATCTCTGTCTGCAAAATGTCTTTGAGGAGATGTTTGACTTGCAAGCATGTGGTTGATAAAATAAATACATTTTAAAAATGTAAACCTCTCTGAAAGAGGTTTTAGTCTTTTCTCTCCCCAGGGAAAAATAAGGCCCTTCTTTAACCTCTTTTCTTCCCTAAGTGTAGAGTTCTTGCCATGCTTTATAAGAAAAAACATTTTTTGGAATGTAGCACCTGCAGAAATATAAAGGGGTTGTGCCCAAACCATTGGACCATGGCTATTGTGTGGGTGGTTTCTTGGATGTTTTGTGAAGAGGTATCAGCCCTGACACCTGCAAAGCTGGAGGAGCTGGACTTTAGAAGTGCTTACATTGTTTTTAGCTGAATTCTGAGGGCAGGCAGCTGTAATGAGTGATTCTCTCTAATATTAGAGGAGCCTTGCCATTCAGTGACATCTGCTAGAACAGGACTTAGTGCCTGGAAAAGTACCTCACACAATGTAGGAACTTCATATATAGTTATTGAATGAGTGGATAACTGAATAAGTAAGTGAATGAGTGAATGACTAGGGCCCTTTTCTGGGCTTTCAGATCATGTGGACGAGATTCCCCAGGCCTTCCTCTTGCTGCTTGAGGGTAGTCTGTGCAACAGCAGCGTCAGCATCACCTTGTTAGTGTTTCTGAATCCTGGACATCTTGTTAAGCATGCAGATTCTCATTCAGTGGATCTGGGACAGTGTCTAAGAATCTGCATTTCTAAGAAAGTCCCAGGCGATACCATGCTGGTCTATGGACTACACTTGAAGTAGCAGGGGTCTGTTAGGGTTCAGTGAGATCATCAGTAAGTCTGTAATAGGTGCTCAGCGTGCACTAGGGATTGTGGAGAAAGATGGAAACCTAGGTTCTCTTGTTAAAACTTGTAATCATGGTGAAAAATCAAGACTCATCCTTATAAACTGGAGAAAATCTATTCATTATATTGTGTGGTATGATAAATGGTCAGGAGAAAGCTAGAGAGAGGAATGAAGGACCTTCTTGTGGAGATGGTGCTTGGGCCATGGTGTAGAATCATGAGATGCTAGAATTAAAGTTGCGTCTGCTTCCAACCCTGCGTGATCTCTAAGCCTCCCTGATGGTTGGCTATCCAACTTCTGCTGAAATGCCCTCACGATAGAGAATGCACTGGGTCCCTAATTCTCAAGGCATGTTGCTCTCCTCATATCTTATGAGATGCCCTGAGGAAAGGGTTTGCCCAGGTGAATAATGCCTGCATGTGTTGCTTATTCCATCCACACGCTGCAGATTCACAGCGCAGCAAGCATATTAAAGGCTTTGCAGTGCCTGGCACTAAGACAGCCAGTTTAACTTTGTATTACCTAAGGTAACTGGGTCTAACATAGGTGACCACAACTTCCCTCCTGTTTTATTAGTACTTATTAATACATGTTAGCAAGCCTGTATCAGGAGGTTCATCATACTAAGTTAATACAGGACTCATTTATCACTCATAAAACATTTGTTAAGTGGCCATGATGTACCAGTCGCTGTTGAGGGGTATGCACGGAGGAGTAAATTGTCTCTTGCTTGTATAGCACTTTATTGTTTACAAAACACTCTCCCAGGCTTTGTCTTGAATTGTCAGCAGAACCTTGTGAGGTTGTATACATTTTACTGCCATTTCATAGTTGAGGAAACTGAGGCTTCTAGAGATTAAAGTGACTTGTTTAAGGGTATATTCTTTCCAGTGGTGCCATTGGGATTTGAAACTTTTGATTCCCAGTTGAGTGTTTTTTTTTTTTTTTCCAAACGGTATTCCATTTGGCTCCAATTTGGTGAGAGAACCGAGAGAGGTAGGTCTTAAAAACTTGATTGAGAATTGAACTTGTATGAGAGAAATAGAGGTGTTGTGGTTTCTATAGCAGCGATGGCTCAAGCAGTGCTGAAGGAATTGGAGTATATAGATTAGAGGGAACTTTAAAGGTCATTCAGGAGGAGCTAACCCTGTACTCCATGACTTTATGGAGGCTTGCCTACAGTGCTTTTCTACATAGCTCTTTTTTTTTTTGGAGATAGAGTCTTGCCCTGTTGCACTGGCTGGAGTGCACTAGTACAATCATGGCTCACTGCAACCTCCACCTTCCAGTTTCAAGTGATTCTCATGCCTCAGCCTCCCAAGCAGCTGGAACTACAGGCACACACCACCATGCCCGGCTAATTTTAGTATTTTTTATTAGAGACGGGGTTTCACCATGTTGGCCAGGCTGGTCTCGAACTCCTGGCCTCAAGTGATCCGCCAGCCTCGGCCTCTCAAAGTGCTGGGATTACAGGCATGAGCTACCATGCCCGGCCCCTTTCCTACATAGTTCTAACGCATCCTGGAGGCACAGATCTTTTGATGAGGAGCTTACTACAGCAAAGGGCAGTTTATTTCACTTATACACCATTCTCTTATGTTTAGCTTAGATAGGGTCTCTTAGAATCTTTATCCATTAATCTGAATTCCCTGCCTCTGCTGGAACCATACAGCACAAGCCTAATTCTGCTTTTCATATGCTAGCCCATTTAGGTTTTTTCTTTTGAAAAATCTAAAATAATTTTTCTTATCAGATTTGCAGTATATGTCCAATGTGAAACAATGAGAAAATGTAGAGAAGCAAAATACAGAGAAGCAAAAACTAAAATTTAGAACTATCCGTAATTTCACCACTCATAGATTATTAGTATCACACTACTACTTAGTCTTCCAAAGTATTTTCAGTAGTTTTTGATGTGGGCGTATATTGTTTTTTTGTATGTATGTTTTTTTAAAAAACTAAATTAACCATATATTTGGGGATAATATTTTGTACTTTTCTGGTAGGTGGAATTTTATTAATATCTTTAATATCAATAAATACTTACTGCAATTAATAACAATTTTAAAATAGGATATATAATTTATTCCCGCTTGTCAGATATTTTGTCGGTTCCTTCTTATTTTTTGGCAGTTATAAACCATGCTGTAATAAATATCCTCATAGGTTAATTTCTGCCTTAGACTTTTTTACCTAGACTATAAGTTGAGGTAAACTGTTTCCGTTACCTATTCCTAGAAATAAAAAAGTAAAGCCTAAGACTCCAGCCTGAAAATAGCTCCATGGCCCTCTTATTCATTCTCTAGCCTCACTGTCCCCATTTCTCTTAGGATATGGCTTTGTGCCCGTTTGCTGTCTTAAAATCTGCTCACTTTAAACCATTTATCTCTCTACAGTCTCTGGGATCCAGATTGGAGATCCTTTCCTTACCCTGAATGCCACATTTCTAATCAGGATCGCCTGATAGTGCGTTAACTTTCACAGGGCCTTGTCACACTAAGTCATTGAGCTTGTGGGCAACCCAATCCCATAAGTCTCTCATATGATCTTCTCCATCCTATACTTGTGAGTTGATTTTTTTTTTTTCAGCCCTAAGTGCATGACTTGACATCTATCCTTATTAAATTTCGACCTTATTAAAGTCAGCTGGTCATTATATCCTTTGAGATAGTATCAGGAATAGACTCTATCATCCTTCATAGTCACTATTCCTTCCAACTCCCAGTCACAGGCAAATTCCAGTGTCAAATGATTCAGCAAATCCCAGCAATCATTTCTATCTCTGTCTTCCTTACTGGATTGTAAATTTTTTGAGGCCAAGACCATATCCTATTAATTCTCCTTAAAAACTAGTTCCTACTTCCATTTTGTCACATGTGACATAGCGGATACCCAGGAAATGTTGCCATGTGAATATATATTTTTTTGATTTAACTCCGGGGATGAGGGCTTGGTGGTGGTGGGTATCACAGTGGTGAAGAATATAGAGAAGTCTAGGCTGGGTCTCTTGAGGAGCTTCCAGTGAGGAGGAAGAGACAAAAAACTGGCCAGACCATGGGTAATGGATGTAGTAAAGAGAAATTTAAATACTCCTCTGAGGGTACTCAGTTGACTGGAGGCTTGAGCTAATTCTTCAGATGCATTTCAATGTCCTCCAGAAAGGCAGACAGTGGAGGAATTCCTCAGTGGACAGTTGGTGAATGCCCAAGGCTGTGAAAAGTCAGAGTTGGGACTAGGGGAGTGGAAAAGGAGATGATGTTTGCTGGGAGAGTTGACCAGAAACCAGCCACCCAGCTTTTGAGAATTGTGTTGAATAGTGATTCCATAGAATGGTCTTATCTGCTTCTTTTTTGCGAGATATAGAAAAAAGATTACCCTCCCTTTTTCTTTTTACATTTATTGAGCTTGAGGCTTGCAAAGCTAATACCTGCTTAGGACTGATTACTCTTAGATCAGAGGATGAACTGAAACCAGAATCCAAGAACTCTGATTCTTCTCACTCTGTGAGTACCTTTAAGCCAGATTCATGGTATGAAGGCAGCAGGATAGCACCTCCATTGACCCACATGGGGGCCTGCCTTGGGCTTCATCAGCCCTTTGGAGTCTCAGATCCCTCACCTGTAAAAGGAGAGTAATACTACCCACTTACCTTTTTGGGTTGTTGTGAAACACACATAAGACAGTATTAGGAGAAGTAAGGTCTGAGGGCTGGGCTTTGGACCCAGCGGCCCCTAGGTAAAGGCCTGTTGAATTGGATGACAGTGAACTTTGCAGCATTTCCTAACCTCAGAAGTTCAAGAGCAGCAGCCTGAGTGTTTTAGGTCCCTGGTATGGCTGTGGATTTCCAGGCATGCAGCAGCTCTGGGGCCCGTGCTTCCTACCCGCCAGTGGTTCCAGCTCTCTGATTAACTGAAAGGGAAATTTTTCTTGAGGAAGGGAAGGAGGTTTCTTTGTGGCCCAGGTCTAGCCATAGGGAATTTGAACCCCTAGAGCTCTGTCCCAGTGGCCTTGGGAATTTAACAGCTTCTTCATTGGTGGAACCTTGGTTATTTGTGAAAAGTGAGCTTGCAGGGTTCTGAGGTAGACACTCAATTGATGTCTCCTGCCTCCTGCCTGTGTGCATGGTGGTATCTGTCACACTTCCATCAGCCACGAGAAGGTGAGTTTGTATTTCTATATAGATGCATGCCCTTGTGCATGCTTATTTAAATAACACGTGTTTGTGTGAATGTATGTACATATAGTCTAGTGCCATATAATGATGTTTCAGTCAATGATAATCATATATACAATAGTGGTCACTTTATAATGGAGCTGAAAAATTCCTATTGTCTAGTGACATCTAATGATCCTGACTCTGTGTAGGCCTAGGCTAATGTGTTTGCTTGTGTCTTTGTGTGTGTGTGGGTTCCCCACCTCCCCTGCCCCCTCTAGGAACAGGGTCTTGCTCTGTTGCCCAGGATGGAGTGTGATCATGTGATAATAGCTTATTGCAGCCTTGAACTTCTAGGCTCAAGTGACCCTCCTGTTTCAGCCTCCCAAGTAGCTGGGACTACTGGCATGCACCACCATGCCTAATTTTTAAATTTTTTGTGGAGGTAGGATCTTGCTATGTTGCCCAGGCTGGTCTTGAACTCCTGGGCTCAAGAGATCCTTTTGCCTAGGCCTCCGGAGTAGCTGGGATTACATTGTGAGCCCCTGTGCTCAGTTATGTCTTTGTTTTTGAAAAGTAAAAAATAAGAAAAAAAAAATTTTAAATAGAAAGCTTATAGAAAAAGGCATAAAATATTTTTGTATAGCTGTACAGTATGTTTGTGTTTTTAAGCTAAGTGTTATTACAAATGAGTCAAAAGTTAAAAATTAAAAAATTTGTAAAGTTGCAGTGAGCTAAGGTTATTTTATAATTAAAAAAATTAAAAATAAATTTAGTGTGGCATAAGAATACAGTGTTTATAAAGTCTACAGTAGCATACAGTAATATCCTAGGCCTTCACATTCACTCACCACTCACTCATTGACTCGCCCAGAGCAACTTCCAGTTCTGCAAGCTTCATTTATGGGAAGTGCCCTATGCAGGTGTACCATTTTAATCTTTTATACCATATTTTTACTGTACCTTTTCTATGTGTAGCTATGTTTAGATACACAAATACTTACCATTGAGTTACAATTGCCTACAGTATTCAGTATAGTAATATGCCGTACAGATCTGTATCTTAGAAACAATAGGCTATAACTGTACCAAATAGCCTAGATGTGTAGTAGGATATACCACGTAGGTTTGTGTAACTGTGCTCTATGATGTTGATGTACGATGACCAAATTGACTGACAACACATTTTGTTAAGCAACATGTGACTGCACATAAACACCTGTGCATTCATAGGCAATCACAACTGCATATACTGAAACACACAAACACACCGCCATATATATTTTTAAAGAATTTGAAAGATCTAAGATTATATTAAATGTAGTTTAGTTTACTTTTATGTTGATCAAGTATTACTAAGCTGTAATTAATTTAGTAAAGGAAATTAAAATGGGGATGTGGGGAAAATGTGACTCTGCCTAATTGACAAGAATCTGGGGCCGTCCAGAAAAGCATTATGGCCAGGCAGAAGTTGAAACCCTTGGGAAGTCTGGCCCAGGACTTTAAAAATGTTTTTTCCAGGTTAGAAATACTGAGGGTTTCCATTCTAAAGGATGAAAAGAATCTTCTCCTTTCTCCTTAGCTAGCCAGTAGATTCTCTCTTCCTCTTCTGTCCTCCAGTTCCTTTTTGGTTCATTCACTCTGAGTCTCATCTGAATAAGCATTAGGGGAAGGGCTTCCTGGAGGATTCGAGAAGGGCAAAGAAGAAGTGGAAAAAAAGAAATCTTATCCCACTGCTGTGGTTCTTTGTCATCCCTGGTCCCTGTCCTTGGCAGAATCACACAGCTACAAAGTGGTGGAATGTGTATTCCAACCAGACCTCTGTGTCATGCTCCCTACCAAACTCCCAACTCTTTGGGCTGATCTCTGCCTGCCCTCCTTGTCGCCTTTCCTGGTTCGATTTTTTTTTTTTTTTTTTTTTTTTTGAGTGCTTACTGTGTGCTATGCACTGTTCTGGATTCCGGGGTTATAGCTGTGACCAAGGCAGATGTATGCTTGACATATGTTAACCATGAGGCATGTATCCCCTGGTCCCACCACCACTCTGCTCGCCATGATTTCTATACATATATCTTTCTATCACAACAGTTACTGGGTTGCATTAGAGTTATCTCTTGGTGTATCTGCCTCTCTCACTGGACTGTGAAATCTTTGAGGGAGGAGTTAGTTTCTTTTCTTCATCTCTCCATCACAGAACCCTGCCTGAAGTTGGCTGCATGCTTGTTTAAGGCTAATTGAACAAATGCTTGCGTGCCTTTTATGACACACAACTAAATTGTGAGCAATCCAGGTACCTACCACTTCTGTGTCTCAATTGGTCCTACAGAACTAGTACATAATAGGCCATGTTTTATCCTCCAGCTAGACATCTAGAGAAGTAAATAAGCCTTCAAGTGCTTCATCACTATGTGTGAATTGTGAAGAAAAACTTTTATTAAAACGTTAATATGATTGTGATAATTGTTTACTCTGGCAAGTAATTTGCCTCTTGGATTCCTCTCTCTGAATCTGCCCATAATGTCCTGAAATTCCAAATGCGTCCTTTTCTCTTCCTCTCATTTACTATTTCTATTCAAAACTGGAATATGTGGACATGTGTACAGCCTTTTAAGACCAAAGGCTTTACGTTTTCTAGCTTTTTGTTTTGTTTTTGTCATTGCCCTACCTAGAACAAACTTCAGGAAAGATAGGTTTGTACAGTAGTGGTGTATCTTAAGGTAAAAATGAATTCAGTTTTTTAAAGAAAAAATAGGGATTTAAAATATTATTTGCATTTAAGCTTTTAGATATTTTGCTGAATTCAAAAAGTTATTGTAAAGTGGGATAGAAATAATCACCTGTCCTCCTTTGAAGATGCAATTTATTAGTGATTGTCTTTAAATCTAAAAAATATGCATTTATGAATATTTATTGTATTCTAAGTTTCAGTTGCAGGCATAATCCTTAAAGCTTGTGAATGATGCTTGAATATATTAAATTTAGGATTTATATGAAACTTAATGGCCTTATGGAGTACAGTAGGCTCCAGCTGGAACCTAAGCTTTTGATTCTTATCTATTCACAAAGAAATACAGGTAAAGCAGAAATTTAAAAAGCAGAGAATGTTTCCTTGAAATGGCCAAATGAATCTTCTCTTTTTACTTTAAAAATTTACCTGTAATTTTCTTATAGGATCTCCTTTTGAAAAGTGCCTTTTAAAATAGCTGGGCAGAATTGTAATACCGTCTTTTTTTATTTTGTTAGAAATAGTCTTCTTCTTTGGAAACAAAAATGGTGTTAGAACATTTGTATCTATATGTATGTATTAAATATAGTCAATAATACTTTATAGGACTTGAAGAAAAATGTAATTCTTGGGCAGTCCAGCTGTAAGCCAGAAGTCTACTTGTTCTGTTGGAGAGGTGAATGAAGTAGAAATAGAATATTAATTCACTTTGAGAGCTATCTAAAAACGTCATGTTTCAGCTCTCTTGTTTTCATATGAGGAGACGGAGGCCTAGGTAGGGGGAAAAAAGGAATTGCTCAGTTACATTATTGTTGTATCTTATCTTACCTAGCAGAAGTTAAAACTCCTCAGAGTCAGACTGTGTGTTTATACATCCCTATCTTTGCAGTTCACATAAGTCCTTAATAAGGATGGTTTGACTAAAATCAATGAAAGACTAAGCAAAAAAAAAAAAAAATAATAATCATCTCAGGTCCTCAGATATCTTTTACCTGTGATATTTCTTGGTGAATGAGTAAGACTCAAGACCTTAGGTTTGTGCAAGGACTTTGCTTACTGATGGAGAATTCCCAGACAGCTCACAAGCAAGTGTGTGTCCTCTACTTACAACTGTCCCTTGTCGTTTCAGCATTACGTGTTTGGAGCTGTTCCGCATTGGGTTTGCCCTAAAGCTAAATTTAAGTCATGTTGGCAGTCTTTTGTGCTTTTCAGTTGCAGCTCTATATTCTGGCGGCTTACAGCTTGTGGGGCTCATGTCTGGATGTGCCTAGCTTATGCATGCCTTTTAGTGTCACTCTTACCATTTGCTTGGTAATTGGAGGGAAAAAAAGAGGAAACATTTTGCTCAGTAGCAAATCAAAAATTCTTTTCTCCTATGTGAAACATAAACCAAGAGTAAGGGTGGAGGTGTATATAGAGAAGCATCGTAAGGGTGATGTATTAGTCCATTTTTACGCTGCTGATAAAGGCATACCTGAGACTGGGTAACTTACAAAGAAAAAGAGGTTTAATGGACTCACAGTTCCATGTGGTTGGGGAACTGTCTTCACAGTCATGTCAGAAGACAAAGGGCAGCATGGCGGCAGGCTAGAGAGAATGAGAGCCAAGCGAAAGGGGAAACCCCTTATATAAAACCGTCGGATCTCATGAGACATTCACTACCACAAGAACAGTATGGGGGAAACTGCCCCCATGATTCACTTATCTCCATCTGGGTCCCTCCCACAACATGTGGGAGCTATGATTCAAGATGAGATTTGGGTGGGTACACAGCCAAACCATATCAGATGGTTAAGTAATTTATATGGCAGAAATACATAGAATAAGAAATACTGTGCGTGTACCAGCTGCCTTAAAGCATGGAAAATGGAGTAGGGGAAGAAAATCAATTCCTGCCCCGTACCTTCTGAGCTGACCCCTAAGTATTGATAAAAATTTAGCATCAATAAATATTTAGCAGCCTTGAAGAATGTTTTCTAATTTTAGCCCAAAGAATAGGTGTCTGACAAATTGATCAAATTGCAATTTAAACTTCTGTTCCTGTAAAGAAGAAAATACTCCTTTGATATCAAGAGAATTTGAAGAGGTGGCGTGTCTCAACCCCTGCATCATATCTGACACCTGAATCTTAGCTCCGGGATACCAGAAGGCAGGCACAAAACTTTAACTCTGTACATGTGTAGATTCTGCAAATCACCTTGTCCACATATAGGATCTCCCTTTTTCTAGTAGAGGATGTGGCAAGAATCTTCCTGGGACTCATCTGTAGTTGGATGCTTTTCCTTTCAGTTTCAGATGAAAAAATCTTTGAATTTCCTGTATTTACTTGCCTTGCTAATCACTCCTTAAGACAGCCTGGCATGTGGGCTCTGAAAATCAGAGCAGT
The DNA here is from genome assembly GCF_029281585.2 of Gorilla gorilla gorilla. Classification (NCBI taxonomy): domain Eukaryota; kingdom Metazoa; phylum Chordata; class Mammalia; order Primates; family Hominidae; genus Gorilla; species Gorilla gorilla. The sequence continues at coordinate 19,173,212 of NC_073233.2, forward strand.
ATTCCAGCCCCTCCCTTTTCATCAGTTAATTAATTAATTCTATATTTATTAAAGGTGATGTGTGCCAAGCCAGGTCCTAAAGACACCCCAGTAAGACAAGGTTGCTGCCTTCATGGAGTTTGACACTGGGGAGATAGACTTGTTGACGGGCAGTTGCAGAGGTGCTCTGATATAAGGGCATGGTGCTGTGGAAACAGGCACAGGGCAACTCAGCCTGACTTAGGTATCCAGGAAGGCTCCATGGAGGAAGTGATAGCTCTGTTGAAATGAGAAGATGGTTGGAAAGATACAAGGGGTGACTCTGTGTATGTGTGAAGCATCTGTTGGAATATGAGTGCTCCAGCACTGAGAGTTATGTTTAGGTTACACTGTGAGTATAATTTGACTTGGTCTGATTGCTTTGCTTTGAGGTCTCATTCTATCTGTCTGTCTGTCTGTCTGTCTATCTATCTATCTATCTATCTATCTATCTATCTATCTATCAGTCATCTATCTCTGTCTGTCATCTATCTACAATCTATCTTTTTAATTGTGATAAAGTACACATGAAAGTTACCATCTTCATTTTTAAGTGTACAGTTTAGTGGTATTAAGTGCATTGACACTGTTTTGCTATCGTCACCACCATCCATGCACAGAACTCTTTTTATCTGCAAAACTGAAAATGTCTATTAAACAATAACTCTCCATTCCTTCCTCCTCCTAGCCCTTGTCAACCACCATTCTACTTTCTGTGAATTTGACTACTCTAGGTACCGCATATGAGTGGAATCCTACTGTATTTGTCCTTTTGTGACTGGCTTAATTCACTTAGCATAATCTCCACAAGATGTATTCTTGTCAGGGGTGTCAGAATTGCCTTCCTTTTCAAGGCTGAATAATATTCAAGGTCCCATTTTATTAAAACCTCAAGCATATGTGAAATAGTCGCTGATCAACACATTAACGAGCTCTCTGTTCCCTTTACTGATAAGTCATTCATGCATTTGTCCCTCTCTCCCTCTGTTATTGGTTACATGTTAGGTGCCAGACATTGGGCTAGTTGCTGCAAATACAAAGAACACCTGTATCTACTCCCCATCCCAAATATTGGTCCATCAGGGAGAGAAGCCCAATGAATTATTAAACAGTATTAGTGAAAGAGTAGTTGTATGTATAAAGTACTGTGGGACTTAACAGGTAACACAAACAAAAGCTGCATGGGAAAGCCAAATAAGGCTTTACCAAAGAGGTAGCTATTGAATCGGCCTCTGAAGTATTTGTGGGAGCTTTGTAGGTGGCGAGGAAAGGCATTTCAGATAAGAGGAACAGCATAACAGTGGCTTGGGAGTCTTGTCTGTACACATAGGCAGTCTTATGTGGTGGTTATCAATTAAACTCTGGAGTCAGACTGTCTAGATTTAAATCCTGGCTCTTCCACTTCTCTGAGTGATGAGACAATTTATTTTCTTTCCGTGCCTTAGTTTCCTCATCTCTAAAATAGGAATAACAGTAGTACTTTTCTCATAGTATTGTTATGGGTATTAAATGAGTCAAGACATACAAAGTGCTTAGAACAGGGTCAGGTACAGAATATATACTCTAGAAGTGTTAGCTACTGTGATTGATTATTGCTAGTGTAATGTTATTGCTAGTGTAATGTTTGAGGGAATATCAAGTCATTTGGTCTATGTAAAATAGGATATAATGTGTGTATGTGAAAATTGTCACTAGACATAAAGTTGGTGTATTAGTCTGTTTTCATAGTGCTATGAAGACATACCTGAACCTGGGTAATTTATAAAGAAAAGAAGTTTGTCTCACAGTTCTGCTTGGTTAGGGAGGCCTCAGGAAACTTATAATCATGGTAGAAGACAAAACAGGTACGTCTTACATGGCGGCAGGAGAGAGAAGTGAGTGCCAAGCAAAGGGGGAAGCCCCTTGTAAAACCATCAGATCTTGTGAGAACTCATTCACTATCACAAGAACAGCATGAGGGTAACTGCCCCCCGCCCCGTGGTGCAGTTGCCTCCCACGAGGTCACTCCCACGACACATGGGGATCATGGGAACTACAATTCAAGATGAGATTTGGGTGGGGACACAGCCAAACCATATCAGTTGGCGGTTGCCTCGGTGGATCCTGATGATAAAGGATTCAAGTATCCCCATATCTGTGACTTTTAAGCTTTCTTCTTGTATTCAAGTGCTTGAATGTCTGAACTTGTATCTGATGTTTACTTAAATTTTCTTTTTAAAAATATTGGAATCCTTTCTTAAAAATTGCAAAAACAATGGAACATTAAAAAAAGTATAAGACAGAAAACTGCAATATCACTGTCCTAACTTAGTAACTATTTCCTTTTTATTTTCATTTTGTGTAGCTATATGCATAAAACTAGTTATAATCATGTAATTTTGCTTTGCTTTTAAAAATTCATATTCTATGAGAAATTTTCCCTTATGTTTTAGTTCATTTTAATTATTCTTGTAAATGAATGCCCAGATTTCCTTTGCATTCATGTACTGTTTTTTTTAAGTCATTCTCTTTTTCATCATATTATAGTTGGTTTTATAATCTACATCTTTCTGCTCATAATTTTTGTCTTCTAATGAATTTTCTCTTTTTGATAAATTTCTAGGGTTAGGATTGCTAGGTCAAAGGATTTAAGCCTTTTGAGGCTCCCAATAAAGGTAGCTAATTGGATCTTCACATCCACACTACCAGCAGCATATTTTCTATGTCATATTCACTAGAGATGTGATTATAGTCTTTAAAGGCTTGCTGATTAAGAGGTTTAAAATAACCCCTTGAGTTTGCTTGAATTTGCCATTTTTCTCCCTCTTAGTGATCATGCATATTTTCCTATATGCTTATTCTGCTCTGTAATTGTCTATTCATCTTCTCTTTCTGGTTGTGTTCTTGATATTTTCCAATATAAATCTGGATTGTTTATTTACCTTATTAGTTCTGTGTTGGAGAAAAATGCAGGTTCAGGATATTAAAGAGGAGGTCAAAAAGTCTTTTTTCCCCCTGCCTTGCAGTAGCAAGGCTCTCATCCTTGCAGTTGTGGTTCTGGGAAAGCAGAAAGAAGCAAAAGCTTTTGCCGTGTGCCAGAGCTCCTGGGATCACAGTGGCCAGAGTCTGGGCTCTCCAACAGCCTTGTTTTTCAGCTGCCTTGCTTTTCAGCAGAAAAATCATGTGGCTGTCTGTTACCTCAGCTCTAATTGTGTGTACACTTTGTTTAGAGGGCCTGGCCTGCTCCTCATGTCCCACAAGCACCTGATACGGAGCCAGCACACAGTAGGCAGTTTCTTTTCACCCACCATAGATCAGAGGTTGGAATGCACCTTTCTTGACATCTTCATCTGTCTCCTGTCCCCTTTACAGCATGACTGTTTTAAGAGGTCTTGTAGCTATTCTTTGATTACCTCTAGTGATGGGAGGCTTACTGTCTCACAAATACATTTAGACTTTGAGTTCAAGGTGTGATGAACCTGGGTTTGAATTTCAGCTTGACCACTGACTAGTGACATGATTCTGGACAAATAATATTTCTAAACTTCATTTTATTTATCTGAATAACAGAGATAGTAATATTTCTACCTCATAATTGTGATGAGGATGAAGTGAAATAATAAAAGTAAAGTTCTGGACTCTAAAGAAGTCAAACTCATGAAAGTAGAGTAGAATGGTGGTTACCAGAGGTTTTGGGGGTGAGAGGGTGGGTAGGGAAAGGGGAGCTTGATCAAAGTGTGCAAAGTTTCTCTTAGGAGAAATAAATTCTGGTGCATAACATGGTGACTGTAGTTAATAATAATTATGGTATATTTCAAAATGGCAAAAAGAAGAATTTAAATGTTCTTATCACAAAGAAATGATACCTATTGGAGGTGATATGTTAATTCATCAGATTGGATCATTCCACAATATATACATGTATGGAAATATCACATTGTACCCCATGAACATATACAACTATTATTTGTAATTCAAAAATAAAACTTTAAAAAAGGAAAGTCTTGACTCCTACTCCTCGCATAGTGTCAAGTAAATATTAGCTGTGAATATTAATTTTATTTACTGATACAAGGTGTGTTTCCTTAAACTTTTGCCATCTATTAGAATCTCAGTGATTTGGCAAAGAAGCCATAGCTCAGCCTTCAGCTCTTATAAGTGGCCTGGAATTTGGAGTATATTCTTCTGTAATGGAGATGTGGGAGGGTATTGTCTTTGAGCTGATTCCAGAGTGGCCCGTGGTCCAGTGGTGGGGCTGGGCAGTGCTGTAATACGTCCAGGCTAGCACCTTCTTGGTTTTCAGAGTCTGATTATAGAGACCTCTTGTTTGTCCTTCTCTTTCTTGGCTGGTGTTCTTGCCTTGGCATCCCTGATAGAAGATAGACAAAAACATTTAGAAGAAATGAAACTCTGATCCACATACTAGTTATCTGTTCCCCTCCGCAGAAAAGGGCTTAGTTTAGCAAAGAGAGGTATAGGTAGAGATCATACTTCTAAATTCAAAGCAATATATGTCGAGCTTATTGACAGCACTCAATAAATGTTGCTTTTATTAATATTACAGGTAAGCCAATACGAGGGTGGCCTGGGCATAGGGTAGGCAGGACCTAACTCTTCTCTTATCCCCAGACTTTAGTATTTCAGTATTTTTGATGAGAATCTGATTAATGATCTGAAAGTTCCTCAAAGTCTCCTGTGATTTAAGCAGATAGCTTTTATCCTTGGGGAACCAATATAATTAGTATTAGAACTAGGTTCATGAATCTTAAGATTATGGAGTTCATCTTTGTCCAGCCCATCTCACTATGCTTTGTAGAGAATAACTTAGCAGAAACAGCCCCCTGCTAGGCATCTTGGTAATTGCTTCCTAATAACTGTTAATTTTTGGTTTCACAACTAAAATATTAGGGAGTCTGGTGAATTTAAGAAATAGTGTTGAAGTGATGGCAATTGAGATTTTAAAAGTTGCCTGTATGACAAATGAAACAGATTTAAGGTGGGGGAAAAGGTTACCCATGAACGGGGTGGTATTGAAAATATTTAACAACCAGTCCAGAAGGGCATTGGCACAGTAGAAACTACACTGCAGGCCCCTTGATTTGCCGGACACCTATCCTTGTTGAATAGTGAGGAGACCTTGGGACACTACGAAGGGGACAGAGCATTCAGTGGGGCTTGGGGCACTGACTCTTTACACGCTGTTATGGAAGTATTTCAGTATTTTAAACAACCAGTATAGTTGTACCAGTCGGGTACTGGAGGTGGTGTGGGAGAGTGTCTGAAACTGGCAGGTGTTCAGAGGTGTTGATAGATTCTTCACTTGTCATCTTTAATTCATTGCTGAGAAAACTTTAGTTGTGCTAGGCCAGATTATCCCCAAAAGCGTTTGGACAGTGTCACATTAGAATTTAGGGCTATTTAGAAAGCACTGAGACATGTCCTTTTTTTCAGAAAATACTGTGTATACAGTGTGAGAGACACACAGCCTCTGTCTTCATGAGGTCCCCAGTCTATCGGTGGCCTTGAAATTTTTCTGCTCTTTGACTGTAGGCTAGGAATCTGTCCTTGAGAAATGATTACAAGGATGTTTGCTACAACAGTGAAAAGTTGGGCAAAATCTAAATGTCCAAGCATGAGAAAAGAGCTAAATAATAGCATATCCACCCCCCGGAATATTATGTACCTCTTAAAAATCACAGACAAAGAGAAGTTTTCAGGACTCAGGAACTATTTCTGACTGTAAAATGTTAGGTGGGCAATAAAAACCTAAAGCTATAAGGAATAATTAGTGTAAGAAAGGACATCAAAATGCATGGGTAGCAGTGATTATTATTTGATGGTGGAATATGGGTAAAGTTAATTTTCTTTGTGGATGTTTCTATATGTTCCACTTTTTTTGGTCATCTATGGGTATTAACTTTTATAACTAGAGGTGTTCCAGAAATATTTTTAAAAACCCGATTAAAAATTTAAAAATTATTGTATAATTAGTGAGTTGGGTGAACATGTTGGATTTAAACTTGGAGAAGCACATTTGGAGGTTGTATTTATCTTGTGTAAAGAAAGCTGCTGACTCGGTGGGATAAAAATAAGAGGCCTAGGTCAGCCTCCTCGCGTTGAGGCACCTGGCTCCCCCAGGCTTCCAGACTGCACGGGTTCTGAGAGGCCCTAATGGGCTTGTTGAAAGGTTCTACTTGGCTTCTTATTAATGTCCCTCCTGAGCAGTGCTCTGCTCTGCTGGCTAACCTTGTCAGAAGGTTACCCGTGGCTCTCCAGGGCTCGGCTAATTTTAAACCTGGTCAGGGAGTGTGGTGGCATTGCTCTGCAGAGACACGAACAGCTCCCTGGGAGACACCGCTGGGGAAAGATGAGTCGAGTCTACGGTTTTTTCTCATCCTCCTGTAAGTGACCAGGCACGCTGAACAAGCAAAGAGAGCTGGGATAATAATGAGAGCTTTTATGGTAAAAACCAGGATTATTAAAGATCTTTTAGCAGTGTCAATGCTGGCTGATAATTGCACGGTGTGATGTGCCCTGCATGAACTGTGTCAATTCTGGCCACACTAGGAGTAGCAAGGTGAATGAGATCCTCTCTTCTGGAAACTAGACTTCGGCTGCTTTTAAAGACAGAATGAAACTACAGTGAATTTCACTACTTATTCGGTATTATTTTAAATTTTCAGGACTCACACTCCACTGGTGATAAGTTCTTCTATGAAATTTTTGATCAATTTGATTGGGAGAGGGCTGTTTCTGAAAAGCTAAAAAAAATTTAAAAACACAGAATCGCTGCCTGTCTGCATGTCAACTGCTGGTCTGGCTGCCTCTAAAATTGTCATTTTAAGGGGTTTTTTTTTTTTTTTGGACTGTTTGCAATGGAGTCTTGTTCAGACTACGGCTGTGTCTTATAATACGTGCAACCCTGATATTGTAAAATGAAATATAAATCAATAACTGCAAAATAAGGTGACAATTGAGAACCTTTTCCCCATCAAAATTAATTGTTAAAAAAAAAAAACTTAGCCCATATTTTTCTGCTTAGAATTTTTTTGTCCATCTACCTTTCACCACCTTCAGGTGGGAATCTAAATGTGCCTGTTAGAGTTGGCTCTGTCTTCTCCTGCCAAGGCATTCACAGCTTTTTTTGCACATAAGGGATTACAATGGGAAACCCATTCCACCCAGTGGATGGCCTGGTCTTGAGGCTTACCTGCCTGGCTTAAGGAAGTGCATCTTTTCTTGTAGCTGGGCCTGTACCCACCCACTCATAAAACAGTTGCTAGGAGCAAATTAAAGAGGCATTGTGTGTGGAGTAAACCAGGATGAAAGAACAACGGATGGAGAATCAATACCCTCCTAACTCCCTACAGTGATTGAAGTTAACTTTATTTGAAATATCCAGGCTGGGCCAGACCACATCAAGCTAGCAGCATTCTTGCACGAGAGTAGCACGGGAATGAACTTTGATTTCATTTTAGGGAAGAAGAAAAAATAATGAATAAATGCTTTTTATTAGCCCTTTCCCTCCCCTTGAAGTCCTACCTCTTCTACATAAACCTAATTAGCTTCGGCATGTTTGGATTTAGTTTTGAGAAAATTAAAGCTGAGTAATATTAGGAATTTGTTCAGTGGGAATACTTGTTAAAACCTTCATTGACCCAAATCTGGCTTATAAATGGTATTAAATAAGCAAACTAAAGAAAACTTCATCCCCGTCTTGTCCTAAAATAATATTTTTAAAAGCATATTCAGAGTTAAGTATAATATGTTACCCTGATTAGGTACTAAATGAGTTGCTGAAGAAGCTGTAGTGGCGATAGTGTAGTTATGAATTTAATGTTCTTTTCTTAAAAACCAAGTCCTCTTTGACACATGTTCAAAGGTCTTCCTTTTTTTTCTTCTCCTGAGCTGCTCTTTCTCACCTCTGGGGCACTTCCCTCCTACACTTGGCCCGCATGCGTGGTTTAGGCAGGCCCACTGTTATTTTTGTGGTAACCTGACACTTTGGGCCCAGCGCAGCCCCCTGGCCCTTGTGGGAGGTGAACTGGCTGAGAGCCAGGCTGCGTTCTCCCAGGATGAGCTGCTGCTGAAGCAGGCGGGGCTGAGGGCTGTGGGCAGGCTGCAGCAGGGGCTGGGATGCCACAGACCAGGGGGGCTGGGGGTTCACCAGTGAAGACCTCAGACTGTGGGGCTCAGCAGGTGGCAGGCCCTGCCTGAGGTTAAAGAAAGGTGGAGTTGGTTGTTGAGGCCACAGACCAGGTAGTCAGGGTGTTTGGAAACCTGAGGAAGGTTTTGAGGCCAGTGAGTCTCTTTTATCTCACTCTGTGGTTCTAGTCTAAGGTATGCCTGAGGCCGTCCTTGTAATTCCTTAGACAAGGATGAATTTCTTAAGAATCATCAAAATTATATTCACATTTTAGGTTAAAATAAAGCAAATGGTTATTTGTTGAGCTGGGCTAGGGGGCTGGAGTGGGGTGCAGAAATGAATGGGAAATAGTGCCTACCTTTGAAAATTTGCAGTATAGCAGGGAAGAAGGTGGATATATTAGCAGTAATTATTATTATCTTTTAATTTTTAAAATTTTTATTTTTTATTTACTTTTTGAGACGAAGTCTCGCTATGTCATCCAGGCTGGAGTGCAGTGGCACAATCTTGGCTCACTGCAACTCTGCCTCCCGGGTTCAAGTGATAATCCTGCCTCAGCCTCTTGAGTAGCTGGGATTACAGGCACCCGCCACCACACCCATCTAATTTTTTGTATTTTTAGTAGAGATGTGGTTTCACTATGTTGGCAAGGCTGGTCTTGAACTCCTGACCTCAAGTGATCTGCCTGTCTAGGTCTCTCAGAGTGCTAGGATTACAGGCGTGATCCACCACGCCTGGCCTGTTAGTTTTGTTGATCAGCTATTTGAGAACCTATGGTGTGTCTGGCACAGTTAAGACATACTACCCATGCTAATCTCTAAGCATTTAGATAAGATAATATATGCATTGACTGTTGATTGAGATATTCTGTGAATACTTTTCATGGATCATCTCATTTAATCTTTACATCAGGTGGCTAATAACGTTCCAGTTTTCATGAAAAGAAATGTAGGCACAGGTAATAAGTGGAGGAATCAAAATTCAAACTCTTTGGGATTCTAAAACTCAATATTCTCTTTATGTATATATAACTGCTCTGCCATATGGATTCTCCAGATGTCCAAGGTGATCCCTGCAATTTTTTTTTTTTTTTTTGAGACGGAGTCTTGTTCTGTTGCCCAGGCTGGAGTGCAGTGGCGTGATCCTGGCTCACTGCAACCTCCACCTCCTGGGTTCAAGTGATTCTCCTGCTTCAGCCTCCCAAGTAGCTGGGACTACAGGCATCCGTCACCACGCCCGGCTAATTTTTGTATTCTTAGTAGTGATGAGGTTTCACCATATTGGCCAGGCTGGTCTCAAACTCCTGACCTCAGGTGATGCACCCGCCTCTGCCTCCCAAAGTGCTGGGATTACAGGCGTGAGCCGCTGCGCCCGGTCTAATCCCTGCAATTCTTAGAAATACCTACCAAGGACAATACCAGCAAAAGTTTTTTGAGTTCCAACAATTTGTCAGGTATTGGGAGAGCCCCAGGCACCTGAAGGAGTGGAGTAGGTGGCCGGCTGTGTCCAGGCATCTTTGAGTGCGTGTGCAGCTAGAATGTTGGGGTCCTGGATGGGTGGCTGGAGGAGCAGGCTGAGAACAGGTGTGAAAGGCCAGGGGTCTCATAGTGCACTTCAGTCCTGAGTGAGTGGGGATCTGCTGAATGACTTCAAGTGAGTGTATGATGAAAGTCCTATTTGCATTTTAGGAAAACCTTTCTGACTGCAGGATGGTGTAGGAGACACTTGCTAAAAATATGTCTCCTGGGATTCTGATTCAGTATTTCTGGCATAAAGCTGGGAATCTCTATGTTTAAGAAGCCACCCGTATCATCTTGTATAACCAGGCTTGGGGACTAGGTTGTTGGCAGTGGCGAGAGTGTAGGGAGGCGGGGGACAGCTCAGCTCTGGCAGAGGGCTGAGGCAGAAATGGTGCGGTCCTTTCCTTGAGACAGGAGCAAAGTTAGTGGGGTAGAGAGGAGCAGAGGGGATCTGGGGGAGGCAGGGGGACTGGGGGTCAAGTGGACGTTCTTGGTGATCATTTAGATCAGGAGGGGAGGAGGGGAACCTAGGATAATGGCCCTCCCTTTGGGTTATGCTCCAGCCAGTTTACCTGAGAAACATCATCTCTGAGAGGAGGCTGTGGGATTGGGTTATTTCTCCCAGGACCTGGGAATCCTTTTGGATTTTCATGGGGACTTTTACAGATAGATCCTTAATCAGCAATGTGATGTTGAAGGTGTCAGGGCCCAGTGTGCCAGAACTGTGTGTGTGTGAGGATTTGCGCTGGTTTGTTTTGCCTGTGGGGGACTTTTGGCTTCTGAAGTCACATCCCCTACGTAGAGTCACCTTTAGGCAGTTGGATTGAGAGGGAATCTGCACCTGGAAGTCTCCCTGAGAGGGAGGGCTTTAGTGGCCATTTGTAGGTGTAATTGGAAATGGATTACATTTTAATGAAATCTAAGGGGCTGAGAGCTCATCTTGTTCCTCTACCAGGGTTAAGAGAATCTGTAGAAGGATGTAGTCTTGGAAGGAAATATATTCCCCCCGCCTGACACTCCGTTCACCTTTTTCCCTAAAGAAACTTGTGCGTGTGTGCTGGGGACCCGTAGAAAATGTGGATTTAATCAAGATGTGGCCTTTGCATATTTTACTGAATTCAGCAGACTCATTTTGCTGGGGTTTGTCAGAGGGGAGGGGGAGGAGACTGCTGGCTGGAGAGGGCTCACAGCACCCTGGGCCATGGGGAAGTGAAGGCAGGAGAAGGCGCAGGCCTGATGTCAGACGTGAGCGCATCAGACTTTCCGTCCGTACCTCTCTTGGACTGGGCGTCTTGCCCCCACTGAATGCCCTTACAGTGCTTGTGGACGGCTTAGAGTGGTCTTGTGCCCACAGCAGGTGCTCCAGTAATATTTGTTCATTTGAATGAGTGGTTTAATTGAGGGGGGAACAGTAGTTACTCGCTTATCCTGCCTCAGCCTGTCTTCAGCTAAGGTGCCAAGATTCTTTCTCTTGCTGAACTTGAACTGGATGTAAACCAAGGACCAGGTTTACATTTTGAGGACTGGAATGGGGTGCGGGTGGGGCTTTAATTGGCCCCTGAATTTGCATCTCTCAATGTGAGACCTGTTTTGCATCTGCCCCATCACCATGTCATCATTAAATGGTAGATTGTATTTGTCGTTTAAAGGGTGGGGACTTGCTTGTGTTGGTGATCATTGGGACCCAGTTGACATTTGTGAACCGGCAGTGTTGCGTATTTTTGGTTAAATTCATGCATTAGCTCATGTCGGCATTAGTTGGTGTTTTCACATTGGCCAAATGCAGACGCATGTCTCTGTATAAGCATAGCAGCCTGGTTCCCACGTTGGGCTTGAGTGTGACCCTGCTGTCAGCTCACAGCCTCTCTTTAGGGATGAGGGGAGTATGTTGAGTGCTTGAAGACAAAGTCTGATGAGCATTCATTAGAATGGCTGAGTGATCAGGTACCGAGCAGAGTTAATCCCATGGCCCTGGGTTGTTTAAACAAACACAACTTTATAAACTTGGAACACTGAAGGGAGACGTCACATTGTAGTATTTCAGTTTATCTAGAGAACTGTTCTGGCCTTGGACCAGACTGAAAATACTTTTGATTTAAAAGTTCAGATTCCAGATATATAACATTCTCTGTTCTTCACCCTTTATCTTCCTGAGTAGACAGACAGACAGACACACACACATACACCTTCAGGAGTTGCTCACACACTCCTGGTGTTTCTGGTGTTTTCGTGCTTTTTGTATGAAACAGTCCACCTTTCGTCATGGCCTGTGAGGCCCCCTGTGATTGACTCAGCTTACATTTTCAGCCTCTGCTCTAGCCTTTCTACTTTCTTGCTTGGCTCTCTCTTCCCCACATCTCCTTCACTAATACTTGGCCTATGAGTCTGGCTTAGTCTTTCAGACCAGCCTAAATGCCACCCCCCTGAGAAACTCATTGATCCGAGAGACAGAATAAACTCCTCCAACAGCACCCTATTGATTCCTCCATTGCATCAGGTGACATATTTATTCACCTGTTCATATTCACCCATTGACTCGTTATTTGCGGCAACCATTCAGTCCTCTTTTTTGAGGAGCAGTTGCCATGTGCTAGGCATTCTGCTGAATGCCAAACATAGAAAAATGACTAGGCTGGGCGAGGTGGTTCATGCCTGTATCCCAACACTTTGGGAAACTGAGGCAGGAGAATTGCTTGAGGCCAGCAGTTTGAAATGAGCCTGGGCAACATAGGCCAAAAAACCAAAATAATTAGCTGGGCATGGTAGCATGTGCCTGTAGTCCCAGCTACTTGGGAGGCTGAGGCAGGAGGATGGCTTGAGCCCTGGAGGCTGAGGCTGCAGTGAGCTGTGATCATGCCACTGTATGTACTCCAACCTGACTCAAAAAAAAAAAAAAAAAAAAGGAAAAATTACTAAAGGCGTGGGCCCAAACGTTAAAGATCTCACAAACCCTCAAAGGTGAGAGACGCATAAACAAATCATTCCTATGCGGTGAGTGAGTTCAGTTCATTTGTACTGGCTGGCAAAGGTGCTACCTGTGGGAACACAGAGGAGTGGGGAAAGGCCAGGTCAGGCTTCCCAGTGGAGGGGCTTGAAGTCTTGCAGGTATGTGTACTTATTTGTCTCGCTGCTGGAGAGGGTGCTTGTTGAGGACAGGGAATGTGGTATCTTTATCTCCATATCCAGTTCTTGGGACATATGGCTGAAGGGACAGGGGTGGGAGGGGCTCTCAGTAAATGCTTTTACCACATTAAATTGAAACAGATAATTAGAAAACAGAAACTTTCCCTTTCATATTTGTACCCCATCATGTTTCAGAATCATTTTAAGGCGGCATGCAAGACTGTAAAATAGCATAAATAGAAGGTGGGAGAAAGAAGGGAGAAAAAGAAGAGGATAGAGGTGAAGACTAAATGTGGACTTAGGAATGAAACCAAACTTGCCGACCAAAACCACCTGTGAGCACTCGCTGAGGGGCCTGCCAGTGTGGCTCAGTGCACTTTGGCGGCTACTGAGTAAAGGAAAGGCCAATGGCTTGACCACGAGGTAAAAAACACATTGTGTTTTGTTTGCTGTAGAACTTTCCTTTGGGATCTTTGTAAAGATTAGTCTGTGTGACATGATGAGCAGCATCTTCCACATCCTTGCATTCATTCTAGAGACAAATCCCATTGGCTGTTTCTTCTAATAACCCTTCAAATGCTGATGGCAGCACATCAAAGCATAATTCAAAAAAAGCAAATGTATTCAGAGCTCCTGGAATAATCTTTCTCTAAGGTAACTGTGGAATCAGAAAGGCACTGAAACCGGGCAGTTTGTTTTTTTTTTCCATTTCTTTCTTTTTTTTTTTTAATAATTTTTATTGAAGTCCAACTTACATACAGAAAAGGGCACACACATCATCAATATTGAGTCCCTTGTGTTTTTCCATTTGAACGCATTGGCATCCAGAGCCATTGATCTACACTGACATGACCAGAACCTCCTGAGCCTCCCCACGCTGCCTTCCAGTCAGTACTCCCAACCCTAAAAGGTGGTTACTACCCTGACTTCTAATAACGTAGATGAATTTCGTTAGTGTTCGAACTTGGTATGAATGGAGGCAGACAGTATAGTATATATTTCTTTGTATCTTTTTTTCCCCTCAATATTGCATTGGTACAATTCACCCATGTTGTTACTTGCAGTTGTCATTTATTTATATTCTATTGCTGTCCCATAGAACTTTCTGTGGCTGTGAAATGATTTTTGTCTGTGCTGTATGACACAGTAGCCATTAGCCACTTGTGAATATTGAGCTCATGAGATACAAGTAGTGTGACTGAACAACTGAATTTTTAATCTTATTAATTTACATTTAAATTCACAAATGTGTCTAGTGCCTACTGCATTGGACAGTACAGCTGTATACCATTATATTTTATGAATATGCTACAGTTTTTTTTTTTTTAAGACAGTGTCTCACTCTCTCTCAGGCCAGAGTGCGGTGGCGTGATCACAGCTCACTACAGCTTGACCGCCTGGGCTCAGGTGATCCTCCTACTTCAGCCTCTGGGGTAGCTGGGACTACAGGCATGCGCCACCAACACCCAGCTAATTTTTTTTTTTTGTAGAGATAGGGTCTCACTATGTTGCCCAGGCTGCTCTCAACTCCTGCTCTGAAGCAATCTGCCCACCTCGGCCTCCCAAAGTGCTGGAATTACAGATGTGTTCCACAGCGCCCAGCCTGATTATACTATAGTTTATATGTCCTATTGTTAATAAATATTTGGCTGTTTCTGTCTGTTACAAACAATGAAAATATAAACATTCCTGTACCTGTCTTTTGGTGAACATAGGCATGCATTTCTTTAGCATCTCTACCTGGGATTTGGAATTGCTGAATCAGAAGGTATGCATATAATCAGTTTTGGTATGTAGATATTGCCAAAGAGTTTTCCAGAATGATTGTACCAATTTGCGCTCTCATCAGTTCTTTGAGAATTCCATTTACTTCATCTCCTTGAAAATCCTTAGTATTAGTCTCTTTATTGTAGCACTTCTAGTGGCTGGATAGAGGTATCACATTGTTTTAATTTGCATTTCTTTAATAACTAGGCATGTTGAACACCTTTTCATATGTTTATGGGCCATTTGGTTATGTTTCATAAAATACTTCAGCTTTTTACTTTTTTTTCTATTGGGTTGTCTGATTTCTTATTGTTTGGAGTTCCTGTAGGATGAAGGATATGAGTCTCTGTTGAATAAATGTGTTGCAAGTATCTACTTTGTGGCCTGCTTTGATTTTCTTAATGGTTCTTTCAAGAAAGCGAGTTCTGAGTTGTGATATGGTCCAGTTTATCATGTTTTTCCTTCCTGATTAGTGCTTTTGTGTTCCTTTAAAGTATCCTCGACTACTTTATGGCCATGTAGGTAATCTGCTAAGAATTCTTATAAATTCTTTACTGGTTTTTTTACTTTCAGATCTAAAGTCTATTTCAGATGGATTGTAAACTATTGTGTGTGGTGGGGTCAATTTTTATTTTTTTCGTATGGATATCAATCAACCTGGCTCATTTATCAGGAAAAAAATTTCTTTACTCAGGGTAATGCAGTGTCACTTTTGTTACAAATCAAGTGAACGTATGTGTATGAGTTTGTTTCTAGACTCTCTAATCTGATTCCTTGGCCTATTTTCATTATCTTTGTGCCAGTACTATACTATTAATGACTAAGCTTTGCATTGAGGTTTCATATTGGGCAGTTTAAGTCGTTCAGCTTTGGTTTTCTTCTTCAAGATTGCACAAGAGCTGCATTTATTCAAACAGGTTCATTTTATTTGTTGTTTTATGTTGTCTCACTTTTATCCAGCATCCCAATGTTATTTGACACTGTCCTAGGTTGTAGAGGTCACACAGGCTCTGCCTCTGCCTCTGCCCCGGAAGAGTTTTATGATCATGTTTTGGGACTTAGAAATATCCATGTGTGATTTGGGTATGCTTTGAGGATCTGTATGCTCAGATCCATTAGAAATGGGTAAAGGCAGACCAGATCTGACACCCACACAAGAGAAAGTGACAGCCTGATTTCTGATAGTCTAGAGACTATCAGACTTCTGCCTGTTACAAACAATGAAAATATAAACAGTGGGAAGGAAAACAATGTGATGAATTGTGGTTTTGGTTCCTTAGGTTGACAGGAAAGAGTTTTTTCCTTTTGGGCATGTTAGAGCCTAGATTGTGGATCCTGATGTGAGTGCTGATGAAATCCATTTGGATCCATTAGATCTTGAGAGCACTGAATGTCAGGAGCTGTGGTTGAAGGACCAGAGCAGGGCTTGGCCTTCGCAGTTTAGCTCTTTAAAATGCCATCCTGATTCAGGTTTTCCTTGTTGATTGGCTTATGACTCAATCAGGAGTGATGTGTGGATTTCCCTATTGCTTCTCTCCCCAACCCCCAGAATGCCTGTCTCAATAATTTAGGATAGATGGGGCATGGCCAGAATGAGAGAAGCATCCAAAGTCATAGAAGCTGGTGGAGAAGGCCCTGGACTACTTTTGTATGCAAAGTAGGGAGGGCCATTTCTGATGCAGCACAATTAGAATTCTGAATCAGCCAAGGGGGCCGCATCTGGGCAGGTTGCTGCTGGGACCTGGAGTGAGGCCATTGCCAACATATCATTTAAGTTGGCTGTCAACAGACTGTGTAACATTGGGTGAGTCTCGCCTGGCCTTTAGTAAGCAGGGATGACTCCCCAGGCATTTACCTATAGACTTCCCTCTTAGGGAGCCATTTCTGATGGTGTAGGACCCATTTCTAGGCATTCCATCAGTCATGCAGCTGAGGGGACTTCTTGAAATGGTGTATATACTTATATTTATCTTGTATGTTAATGTCTTTTTACTTCTACTTTTGATTTTTACTTTATGCTTATTGTCATTTAAAATACTGAGTTATAATAATTGGATGGTGAATCTTACCAACTAAGAAAGTGATGTGATCCATAGGTTAGTGGCTAAGGAGTATTGTTTTCCTGGTGTTTTCTTTATTTTTAGTAAGCATTATGGTTGGTTAGTCTACCCCAAGTGTATGTTGACTCCACAGGCTACTGGAATTGGGGAGTTAGTCTTAAGGTTTTCTTTGACTGTTACTCCTGGGAAAAGGCTTATGAGTTTTCCTTTTGAAATACTGACAGCTCCTTACTGCTAACAGTTGGGACGTTTGCTCTCTTAAAGCAGGAAAGAAGCTTCTGTTTCTGGGTTTGAAATGCGTTTCCCAAGGTTAAGTTGTCCATTTCCCAGGGTGGGAGTGACTTGGGCTACGAGTCATGTCCTCTGGTTCACGCTGACTTTGGGCATGCACTGTCTTGGTATCAGGTCTTTGCTTTGGAATGGTCAGATAGGATAGATTGCCTGAAACTGGGTCTGTGGCCTTGTCCTTTTGAAGGAGTCCACTGATAAAGAACAACAATGATCAGCTTGACTGGTGGTAGTGACGGGAGAAAGGAAGGGGCAGGATTTCTGTTCTCAATGGCTAACAGATTCATTAAGGGGATGGGGTGGGCGATTCCCCTAAAGGCTGGTAATGCAGAGTGGTCCCATCAGAGCTGCATAGCATGAAATCAATCAGAGCTTTTCTTGAGCTGTCACCTGGGCAAGTACTTAGGGCTGATGGAGCGGAGAATTAATCAGGGATTCTCAGGAGGGTAATGCTAAGTCCTCTAATGGGATGCTTAGCATTGGGGCTTGGTGAAGAGATATTGGCTTGTTGATGGGATTCCGTTGACACGGAAGTGATTTTTGAAAACGAGAAGGAGTAATTATCCACTCCTCCCTGCTGAAATTAGAGGGAACCTGTTGGCAATTGGCACCAAGGCTCACTGGCTGCTGCTGTCGTTGTGGCACATGTTGCCTCAATTCTCAGCATCAGCATTCCCATTCCCTGAGAATTCTGCCCTGTCTCTGACAATGACATACTTTCTGTGCTTCCATCTCTTCTGTGGTTGCCTACAAAATCCAGGCTGCCAATCTTCACTTGTATTTTTCTCAGGCCACTTGTTAGCAAGGTTGGCTAGTGTCTTAAATGGTAGGAAAATAATAACACAACCCACTTTACATATGCAAAAGCAATTAACCATTATTAGTGTCTGACATTCCTGTCAGCTGCCCACAGCGGTGAGTCAGGATCATCACTATTCATTAGGAATTAATTAGACTGTCCTTGATGATATCAGTCATCTACAGAGCTAAGAATTCAGCACTGCCTACATCCTACTGTCTAGTGAGGGTATAGTGTATCTGATATTCCCGTAGAATGTGCATTCTGTTTGGAAAATGACTCCTAGATTGAATCTCTGTTAAGTATAGGACTTTGGACAACTTATTTAGGTCTCTGAACCTCACAAGGTGGGGATAATACTGAAGGGGGAAGTGCAGCGATTAAATAAGATCCTCTAGGCAGAAACTGCTGGCATTATGCCTGACACCTAGTTCTGGGAGAAGGCTGAAGTTGGACTTGAGGTACCAGTTCACTTTGGAAGTAAAGCACCTTTTTCCCCCCCCAGTCTTTTTGTTGGAGGGGAGCTTTTCTCCTATGAGAGAAATTTGGACTTTGACTAAGATTACAGTGACCTTCAAGCCATCAAATGTTTGGTTGAGCTGTCCACTATAAATATCATTCCAGCCATGTGATTCTCTTTCTAGAAACCCTGAAGTGGCCCTCACTTGTACTGACTTCTCTCTCCTCCTGGGCTATTAGAAATCTTTTCTCTTAGTGCTCTTCCCGTTGCCACTGTCTGTATGCTGCCCTTTGCTCACCTGCTCACTCAGATTTGCTTTACCATTTGTCACGTCTTCGAATTTCTTCCTTGGCCACCTCCTTGGCTTCTGATCTTTACACCCTGGCTGCTCCGCCTCCCATATCTCTTTCCCTGTAGCTGTCACCTTTTGGTAATTTTCTTCTCCAGTCATCAAAAGGGAAAGGGAAATGGAGAAGGTAAAATATATTGTCTCAAAAGTTACCATTCTCCTCAAAATAAGATTTACTGATGATAAAAGATTACCTCTTAAAGGACTCAAATCTTATTTGTCCCTCTAACACAGAAGGACTATTAGTTGCCAATAAATGTGATTAAGAAATTGGATCAGCCACCCAACTCTTCGTTATTTACACTGTGCCTGGCTTACAGTCTGTCTCCTTGTGTCCTCCTAATTTGGCGATTTTCTCTGGGTCTCTTACTACTCATTGGAACCTTGGCCAGAGTCAGGAATGTGAAAGTAGCTGAAACACTTCCTTTTCTTGTGGAAACTTTGGGTGTTAATCTCAGTCATGTTGTTATCAAAGAATATTTGTGTCTTCTGGTTGTTGGTTCATTCTTTATTTTTATTTTTTAATTATTAATTTTTTTGAGACAGAGTCTTGTTCTGTCACTCAGACTGGAGTGCAGTGGCCTGATCTTGGCTCACTGCTATCTCTGCCTCCCAAATTCAAGTGATTGTTCTGTCTCAGCCTCCCAAGTAGCTGGGATTACAGGCGCCTGCCACCACGCCTGACTAATTTTTGTATTTTTAGTAGAGATGGAGTTTCACTATGTTGATCAGGCTGATCTTGAACTCCTGACCTCAGGTGATCTGCCCACCTCGGCCTCCCAAAGTGCTAGGCTTTATAGGCGTGAACTGCCATGCCCAGAGGTTCATTCTTTCTTTCATTGACTATTATATGTCAGGTATGGTACTGGCGCTAGGGACAGTGTAAATGTTACATAGTCTCTGCCCTCAGGGAGGGACACTGGGGTGTAAATGGGAGGAGCAATGACAAACCAACTCACTAAGTTTTTGTTTTGTTTTTTTTTAATTTTTTTTTTTTTTTGTGATGGAGTCTAACTCTGTTGCCCAGGCTGGAGTGCAGTGGCACAATCTTGGCTCACTGCGACCTCCGCCTCCTGGGTTCGAGTAATCCTCCTGCCTCAGCCTCCTGAGCAGCTGGTTATAGGCACCTGTCATCACGCCCAGCTAGTTTTTTTTTTTTTTTTTTTTGAGATGGAGTATCACTCTGTCACCTAGGCTGGAGTGCAGTGGCGCAATCTCAGCTCACTGCAAGCTCCACCTCCCAGGTTCATGCCATTCTCCCACCTCGGCCTCCTGAGTAGCTGGGGCTACAGGTGCCTGCCACCATGCCCGGCTAATTTTGTTTTTGTGTTTTTAGTAGAGACGGGGTTTCATCATGTTAGCCAGGATGGTCTCGATCTCCTGACCTCGTGATCTGCCCGCCTCGGCCTCCCAAAGTGCTGGGATTACAGGCGTGGGCCACCCTACCCAGCCGTTTTTTTAAATAGAGGCAAGGTTTCACCATGTTGGCCAGGCTGGTCTCAAACTCCTGACCTCAAATGATCCACCTGCCTCAGCCTCCCAAAGTGCTGGGATTAGAGGCCTCACCTCATCAAGTTCTGTTATAGGTAAAGTCTGTGGGATCACATGGTGAAGAATGAATAAGTTGGCTTCCTCCAGGGTTAATGGTGGAAACTGAGGCATACTGGAGCTACAGGTGCTGTGTGGTCCTGTGTTACTCGGGGGGACAGAGCCCTAACTTCATCCCAGCTCTTTTCCTGTGGCCTCATAGAATATTGAGACACTGGCAAAAACAAGCCATAATTATTTTTTTTTGGTGATCGTTGTGTTCAGTGGCATTTCATTAATTATGAGGATTAGTTAAAATCAACCCTTTTACTTAAGAGCCTTTAAATAATCTGAAGATGGGTGAGAAACTGACATTATGAGAGACCCACAGGAATTAAGATGAAGGGAGCAGCGAATTCCTGTTTCCTGTCGCATCCCTTGTTGGATAGAGTTGGTGTCAGAGCACCTGCGTTGGACTGTCTTATCCCGGTCATCCCCCAGGCTTTTATAATAAAATGTGTATTGGTTGAATACACATGTGATATCTCCACTGTACTCATGTTACTCTTTTTGAAGCCTCAGTAGGTTATAGTGAAGGAATTATACATTTAGGGAATGTGGTGGTTGAGGCAGTTACCAGGATATTTGGATTCATAGAGTTTGTTTTTGGAGTTTATTAGAGTGTGTTTGGGAAAAAGTTCAGGAATAAAGGATCTTTCAGAAAAGTGTTTATGATGGAAACTGAGGCACATGGGGGCTACAAAGTATACATATTTTTAAAAGTATTTCCAGCCGGGCGCGGTGGCTCACGCCTGTAATCCCAGCACTTTGGGAGTCCAAGGTGGGCGGATTATGAGGTCAGGAGTTTGAGACCAGCCTGGCCAACATGGTGAAACCCTGTCTCTACTAAAAAATACAAAAATTAGCTGAGCGTGGTGGTGAATGCCTGTAATCCCAGCTACTTGGAAGGCTGAGGGAGGAGAATTGCTTGAACCTGGGAGGAGGCGGTTGCAGTGAGCCGAGATCGTGCCACTGCACTCCAGCCTGGGCAACAGAGTGAGACTCCATCTCAAAAGCAAAAAAAATTATTTCCAACAAAGAAGACTTTTCTCTTTCCTTGAAGGCATTCTGTGAAAAGGGTTACTACCCTGAACCACACTGCCCATAAGAATCTGAAAGCTGTTGAACCCGTGAATAAATTCAGAATTAGATGAGTGTTAGAAATAAAGGTGTTGTCACCAATTTACATTTTCTATGCAGTCATTTGAAGACCTTGAAGAAGAGGTCCTTTGTAAATCAGTTTCCCAAAGTGAACCGTTAGAGGAAGCTCTCTCATTTCTTCACCATCCATCAGAAGGTACATAGCATTGTCTAGAGAGGATGGACTTGGACATAAATGAACGTCTGTTCATAGTTTTACAGATGACAGAGCGCCTTCACTCATGATCTTACTAAATCTTTATGGCAACCCAGTAGAATAGAGTCCCTCCATCCCTTAATCATTTTTCTGTATTGGGATGAAATTTAATTTGTTATTTGCATTTAACAAATGAAAACCTGAGCTTCTGAGAGAGTTATTAGGTTGGCACAAAAGTAGTTGCGGTAGTTTGAGCTCCATGGCTTAAGGGCGAGTAGGTTTGAAACCCACATCTGTTGGAGTCTTCATATATTCCCCTCCCTTCCTCTCCTACCTCTTGCCCCAGTACTGTGTTCTTTATTTACTGAATTTAGTGAAAGCTGACTCCTTCACTTAAAGGATATATATGTATGGGGAGGTAAAGATATCAGCTCTGCAGGTACAGACACTGTGTGCATAATTCACTCATTTAGATTTTAATATTGATTATAATCAAGTGCTTGTTGCTATGGATTCAGAATCGAGGTAGATTGCGTGACAGTTGGCCAATTCCACACATTTTTAGGGTTCTCCTACAGCGTGGTTGATACTCTCAGAGCCTGTAGATACAAGGCCAGTTTCCAGGATGAGGTGGAGTTTGAGCTGGACTGGAAGGAACCTGGGGGATGGAGTGCCAGGATGGTTATTTTGGTATCCAGTATGGGGAGCTTTTCTCAGCCAGCCCCAGTCTTGTGATAGGAAATTCTCTACCCATATGTAAAGTCTTCGTCTTATGATGGGGTTGTAAAACCAGAGGCCTGTATAACTCTGTGGATTATGTATCTGGCAGTTTCTGGGGCTGTGTCCTGGCCCATTGCTAGATAGGTAATTCCATCCTGCTGAAGTCTAGTTGACGAAAAATTGCAAGAGCCTGGATACACAGGGTCTTTTCCTTTGCAGTAAATGAATAAAAACTTGAGCATTTAAAACTGGCTGTACTTACTAAGTGGATAGATCAATTAATGCTAGTTAATACTGCATTCCCCCAAACAACCAGGAAGTTGTGATCCATGCCTATAGAAATAATAAGAAGAGGTTGTCTGCAAGACTCTGCTGCCTGTCTGCTAGAACAGCCTGCCCCTTGTGGAGCAGTTCAAGTAGCAGAAATTTTTTTCTTATATTGAGTCAGAATATTCTTTGGAACTTCCCAAAGTGGATCTACATCCTTCCCATGTGACAGACAGCTCTTCAGAGGTTGTTTAGTGTCTCAGACACTAAGTGTGCAGTTATGATTCAGAAGAATCTTCCCATCTTTGGGCTGTGGGCTGAGGCTAAAAATGATAGAATTCAATAGGAATAAATATAAACTCCTGCTTTTAGCTCTGACACCAGTTGCACAAAAGACAGTATTCAGGGACAACCTCTGAGGGGCAGGAGCTTAGAAGTTTAATGGAAAGTAAGTCCACCTCTGAGTGCCATTTATTGGGGGCCACTAAATGCATTCATGAGGGTGGGCAGAGGGATGATGGTTTCTAGTCTGGAAGACAATTAGGATCCTGGAGGCTGCTTCTGTCATACCTAAATGGGTGTCTTAGGAGAGATTTGCTCCCCTGAAGGATGGGGTATACTCTCAAGGAATGGATGTGTAGATGTTAACCAGGAGATGGGTTTTCGCCTGATAAATGGAAGCATTTCAACATGTCAGTATGAAGCGGGGTAGTACTGAGAAGGTAATGAGTTCCCTGCTGTTAGTGGTGTTCAAGGGTAGACTGTGACCAGTTGAGTAGATTTTGAGGGGACTTCAAGCACTGAATGGGGGTGGTTGGTGTGTTTTGGTCTGGAGACTCTGGGGCTTACAGGTATATGAGAACATTCTTTTAAGGCAGTCGAAGGTCCCTCAGTCCCTTCAGCTATCCCCCACTGTCCTAGATCCCATTCCCTGCTATCCTGACTGAGCACTGGGCATAACTACTATTTATCTTAAAGTGTGGCTCTTCGGAGTAAATTCATACTGCTCTGAACTGCCCAGAGCTCAAGGACTGGCCTGTGGTTTTGTACATGTGTGTTGTTTTGGTTTGTTTTTGTCTTTTTTTGTTGTTGTTTTGTGGGTATGGTGGAGAGGAAGAAGGTGGGCTAGCCACTGCTCAAAGAATTCATTCTTATTCTCATAATTTATCTAATAAACTACTTTGGAGCGAGAACAGACTCTAGAGTATAGTTCAGTTTGAATTTTATAAGACTCTTAGATCGTAACGAAAAAGATAATAGTTTGAATTCAAAAGGCCCACACTGCAGGCATTGTCAAGTTCATCTGGAGGTCAGTCACAAAATGCTTTCTTGTGGCGTAATTTATACCTTCACATTTGGCAATTTTGAAAGTCCTGTGTAAATGTACATATGTTGGTAAGAGGTAGTAAATATTTTACTGACAAGTTCTTTGAATCATGGCTCAGTAGCAGCATTTAAAGGCAGACAATCAGAGGGTTTTTTGTGTATTTTTTTTTTATAAACCCAGGTGCTGCCAAGTCTACAAAGCTGGAAGGGAAAAAGCCAAAAGTGCCCACTAGTTATAGTTATACCATTAATTATATAATATTCATGTGCCTCAGAGTTTCTGCACCTGGCATCTGTTGATATACACAGGTGGGGGAGGACAGGGGCACAGGATACAGTTGGGAGAGAGCAGGGAAGAAGACAGGTTGCTTGCTGTCAGGTAACGGCCCTGGAACATGGAGCAGTCCCTGGTGCCAGGTGTGGCCACCAGCACCTGCTTCCCTCCTGGGTGTCCGTGTTGTAATACTGCCTGGATTTGATGGGGTGAGAAGGGGAGGAACTGTGGCCACATGAAACCCTCCCTACTCAGGCCCTTGGCCTCCTCTTTTCGATCAATCCTTTCTCTCTCATTTTTGGGAGGCCTTTGAATTAATGATCCTATACCTTTTCAACAAAGGAATATTGATATGTTAGTGTGCCAGACAGCAGGGAGTACTGGATTAGATCATTTTCATATTGACGTTATGCCAGTTTCACATTTGTTTGGAAAGCTTATCCCTTTATGACCATAGGTTATATACATAATTTAAGGGGAATAAATCTTTTAGAGATTTTTTTTGGTTCTGTGATCTTCAGTGCTACAGAAAAAGAAATGAAATACTCCCCCACAGTTTTCATGTGATCAGGAATTCAGCGTAGGCTATGAGACGGAGTGCTCCATGTCAATAGAGAATATTTCCACAGGTGTGCTAGGCACTTGTGATAGATGTTGCAGGGAAGTCAGGACTGGGGACAGCTTGGTCCCTACTTCAAGGTTACAGTCTAGGAGCTGAGAGTGGCAAAGTGACCTGATTCTACAGGGTAAAAGCCCCAGAGATAAATGACATAGGTCCAGGTCAGCCAGCATTGCTGTCTCAGTAGAATGAGTATGTGTGATACCAAAATAATCTTCCTCCTTCCCTCCTTGATCCTGCCACCATCTTGCATCTTGATGATCTCATATTGGGATAGTGACACTAACAGAGTTTCCGAGTTATGATGCCAGTTGCCATGGTGAAGTGGACATTTTAAAAAACTTTATTTTCTTATAAATAACTTGTTCTGCTTTGGAGATTTGATGATCATTTAGCAAAGTGCCCCTGGTAGATAGTAGGTACTCAGTAAATGGTTTTCATATGAATCACTGCAAACTTGCAACTCCGAGTGAGTACTATTCTTCCATATAAATTTCCTCTCGTCTGTGAAGATTATCCAGCTTCTGCCCACCACTGCATTTCTGTGTGGGTGCTTAACATGATACTTAGATAATAAAGCCACTTGGATCTCAAAATTCCATATTCTCCAGTAGGAGTTCTCCAAGCAAAGCTGGTGACTGAACCAAAATCTCAGAAATCACCACTAAAGAACTTAACCATGTAACCCAAAACCATGTGTACCCCGAAAAAGACTGAAATAATAAAATGAAATGAAAAAAGCTGGTGACTGAAGAACTTGCACTAGAGCTAGCAAGAGCATTATGTTTGTGGTTACCACATCCTTATACTGTTTTTGGTTTTCTCTTCTAGGTTTATTTTCTTGAAAAGGCTCCAGGCTTCGGCTTGGAAAATCCCACCGCCAAAATTGAGCCCAGCAGCTGGAGCGGCAGTGAGAGCCCTGCCGAAAACATGGAAAGGATGAGTGACTCTGCAGATAAGCCAATTGACAATGACGCGGAAGGGGTCTGGAGCCCCGACATTGAGCAAAGCTTTCAGGAGGCCCTGGCTATCTATCCACCATGTGGGAGGAGGAAAATCATCTTATCAGACGAAGGCAAAATGTATGGTAAGTGGCCTGGAACACTCCTTTGAAATACTACAACCTGCTGTTGTGGTAGGGGATAGATTGTAGCTGGTCTTCCAGCAAGAGCTGTTCATTGTATGGGGTTGAGTGATATTTGCAGAATTTTAGTGGGTCATCCAAAGGACTCACCCTAAACTAAAAAGGAGAGTCAATAAAGGACCTTTGGGAAATCACCCCCTGGGCTTTTCTTCTTTTACATGCGTAGTGGCATTACGTCAGAAGCTCCAGGGGTCCAGGCAGGAACATAAATAGTTGCAGTGGCATGTACAGACACCAGATGGTGGGGAGGAGGTCTTCTGAACGCAGACCAGATCACAAGGAAATACTGCCACTTACCTCTAGGTAACTGATGCCACTAGGAATGGGGGCCTTGTACTGCCAAATCCCTTGATTGCCCCCAGCCCCCTTGAGGAAGAGCCAGCATTCTAGATGCTTATGTGAAATCTACTCTTTTTAAAAAGCCAGCACTTTTTTTTTTTTTAAAGCAACTCTGTACAGGCCAGAGAAAACATGTATGTGCATGGGCTTGATCAGCCTCTGAACCACCAATTTGCTGCTTTGCTGCCAGTTTGCAGTTGAATGGTCAGACAAGGCATTATTAGCACCCTGGATCACTGTCACCATCTCCCCTTCTTTGGGGGTTGCCTTGAAAGGCATTCTGAAGGAAACACCAAGAGTGCCAAGGAGAGAGAGACCTGTCAACTATTTGGCTCTGGATGCCTAGGGCAGCAGCAAGGATCCACCTGCCGGTCTGGGGCTTGCTTGCTGTGTTTGGGCACCCCCTAACTTCCTTCCATAAATGCTTCCAGCTGCAGACCTGTACTTTTTGGCTGCTTACCTTTTGGGAAGCAGATGGCAGGTGTGGTTGCTTGAACATTCTGCTTGTCTAATTGAGCACGTTGAGTTGACAGAGTTCGCACTGTAGCTGAGTCTTAGAAGATGCAAACACAAATAACCTAACCTCAAAGAGAACTGGCTCAGTATTTTACCTGAGGTTGTTAACTTCTCATGGGAATGATTATTTCTGAACAATTGGAAGTCTTTTTCATAATAAGGTGTTGTACCTTTAATACTGCACTTCCTCTGTCAGGAGCCGTAGGAGCTGTGGCTTCAACTAGCACACACTGCTAAGGAGAAAGCAGATGGTGGTGCAGCTGCCACCAGCTGTGCCCCCACCCCGCCCTCCTCCTCTCCAACTTGGATGATGTAATGGAAACAAGGAAAATTTTGCTTTCTGCAGCGTTGGAGTCTCTCAGCCTGTCACACACAGGGGAGAAGGAGACCCAGGCCTTCAGCATTTGTTTTATGCTCCCATAATATCCTTTGTAGCCAGGGAAGCCTCTTCGTATCTGGTGAAATGGACTGGGGATGAAACATCTCAGCTACTATGGGAAGAGTGTTACAGGGCCCTAGATTTTCTGTATGTCTGGATCTTTCCTGGTCTCTTCATCTCAGCCTGGCTATTTGCTTTGTGGGTCTTATTTTCATACCTGAAAATGCAGCTCCCTTTCTTAAAGGCAGAGAAAAGCATTTTAATCTTTGAAGATGATTTTATTATGGGTAGTGAAGGGTAGCTTTGGGACACTACCTTGTACAACTCTAATTTGCTTACCCAAAAATGGTTTCAATTTAAAACAAAGGCATAGTATTAGAAATCCCAGTGGGGCATAACCACTGCACTTCATTTCCCACAGGAAATACTGGGAAAGGTCCTGTCCTTTCAGGAATAAGGTTTTGGGGCTGAGAACATAATTCAAAGCACAAGTTAACTTTTGTCGACTCCAATTTTGTATTGTTCTCCATTGAGATTTTAGTTTATAGACAGCAGCCCTGGTGGATTTAACCAATTTGCCTATAATTCAATTATATAAATATTTTTATGTGAAAATAATTGTATAAGAGCTCTTGTTGGTAATTGGGTCTCAGAGGCAGCAGGCTAAGAAGAACAAGGAGAAGCTTTGGATGTGAGTAGCTGTATCAACAATGAACTTGAAGGTTTTACCCTTGGTCTTGGTCTCAGTTTTCTTCTGTGTAAAATAAGATGGTAAAGTAGTTGATGATGTCCATGGGTCCTTTGGACTCTTCCATTTTGTGATGCTATGGTTTTGTTTCTTGTCACTGAGCAAGAGGGTCGGTTTTGACAAATGTGGTGCTGCTTGGGAGCCTAGCCTGTCTTGGGTACCCAGCGTAACTTAAGTTCTGAGTGCTTCCTGAGTGTGCATGGTTTTGACGTATGGATTCTTTTCTCCTTAACTCAGCAGCACATTTAGTGACCGTGTTGGTGGCTAACCTGATTTAAAATGGGACAGTCCTTTTGAGCAAGCAGCATTAGGAATTTTAACTCATTTGGAAAGAACAATCTTACTGGTTGTGGGTTTTTCAGCAAGTGGAGTATACAGCCTGGGAGAGTGTGTATCCTAATTGGGGCTCAGAAGATGCGCTGGCTGCACTGTCCTGCAGCCACCCCCACCTCCAGGCAGCTGCCTTGGGGAGGAAACATCCCCCCTGAACTCCCTCTCTCTGGTCGACATGAGGAGCTTTGCTTCTACTGCTACCTTGGAAGGGAACCGTGGTGGTTAATGGGACTATTGGTGGTGGAGACTGGACCCCTTAAGAGGAACTGCCCTGGTTGACTGGGAGCTGCCTCTGACCTGCCTGTGACTTGGAGGATGAGAGACAGTTGACTTGGGAGCCTCCCTGTTGAGGCCCCAGCCACTCGAGAACTGAATCATATGAGCAGTGTGGGGCCAGAGCTACTGTCCTGGGCTTCTGGCCTGTTCCGCATCTTACCACACATGAATTGGGACACAAACCAGACCAGGAGTCAGGGTTTCTTAAGGCCTTAAAGAGCATACTTTTTTTCTAAGGGTTCTGAAAATGAAAACATTTAAAGCATTTTTGAATTCCATGCAGTAAAATAAAAATGATTTAGTCTTTTAGTGAAATACCGAGTGTTTTTTACTTGAAAGGGTTATGGTTATTCCAATATTTCAGAGCATTTGTAGAGTGCTTTGTGATGTCACTAATCCTGAGCCATTGGAGAAGCAAGGTCAAGTGATTTATTTTGGTAATGAAATTTTGTTCGTGGTTGGCAGTAGGGCAAATGCAGTCTTATAAAGGAGAAAAAAGGACAACTCTCTTCATGATGAGGTTTTTGGCCACCAGAGGAGATGGCTTCATTTGCTTTCTGCTAACTTGGTCTTTGGGGAGCTGAGACTTTATGTGTTTGGGCTGTGTGTGGATAGGTGGCTTCTGCTGTGGGCACCCTTATGTGTAGGCAGTCGTTTTTATGGATTACTAGAAGGGGTACGAGATGTCCTTTGACCTGGTTCCTAAGGGCATGTGTGCTCAGTCCCTTGGGCTCTCTCTTTCTCTGTGCTTGTCTTTTTCATTTTTTGTTTTTACACAGCTATGTGTGACTCTTTTCCTGGTAGATCATGGGAGAGGAGATAGATAGCAGGAGGACAAGATGAGAGGGAAGTTCTTGATCAACAAGCTTATCCAAAATTGGATTTCAGAGGAGCAGGCTGTAGTTTAAAACAAAACAAAATAAATAGCAAACCACGGGAACACCTGAATATGTTTATTTTGCAACTGAAAATCCCAGTCAGATAGACCCCATAATCAAACAGGGCAGGGACAGGAACTAACCTTCACTGGTTGCTTGCTGTAGAGGCAGAGAAGTATATAGCACTTAACAGTCTGGACTCTATAAATAATATGAATCCTGGCCCTGCACTTCTAGATATCAGATTTTTATCGAGTTACCTTACTTCTGTGTCTCAATTTCCTCAACTGAAAAGGAGGATTAGATAGATCTTACTGTGTAGGGTTATTAGAAGAATTAAATGAACTAATTGTTATCTGGAACACCACCACCCCCTGCAATGTTTGAACTGTATCTAGCATATAGTGAGAGGTATGTGAGTGCTTATGAACTGAAAACAAAGAAGTGCTCTCTGCCAAGCGCTATGCTAAAGGCTTCACATACAATTCTGTCTAATGCTCTTAACAGTGCTTTGAAGCTGGTATTATCATCCTCACTGTATAGACAGGAAGCTGAGTCTGAGAGGGGTAAAGTGGCTTGCACATGGCCAATATAAATGGTATAGCTAGCAGGTTTCAAATTCAGGGCTGTCTGACTCTACATCTTGGACTTCTCTACTGAGCTTTTGTTCCTTCATTGGTAGAGACCATTATACATAAATCCAGTGAATCAGTATTGAGCCCCAGTGCAGCTGTATTCCAGCCCTGTGCTAGGGATTGTCAGGGATACTGTAGTGAACCAGACAGACATGGTCCCTGCCCTCATGGAGCTATCTCAAGTTCATTTGCAGGAAACTGACCCGAGGTCAGGACTGTGTGCCAAAGCTTTCTGGAAAGTTTGAGAGCCCTTTAAAGATGGTCACCTTCCACTTAGCCTTTTGAAGCCTATTCTTGGCTACCAAGGTCGAGGGCACCTGGCCTGTTGCTGGCAGGAAGAAATAATCTCAAATAACATAGCAGAGAGGATCCCAGATCACAAGGCTGGCCTCGGTAGTGGCCAGGAGGATGTCTGGAAGATTCTAGTGCCCTAGGATCCTATAAGCAGTCTGGGCAGAGCTATTGCTTCCAGACATCTTCCTGGCCACTATTGACTTTCTCCTTTTGCAAGCAGATGTCTTCAGGATCCTTGCTTAGGTCAGCTCCAAGGAAGGACCCTTTCTTACTGGGATACCAGGACTACTGGTCAGCCCCAGAGACCTGAATTGTGAGGACCAGCGAAGATGAGGGGGAAGGGTGTCTCTAGTCAGTCCTTCCCCGCTGCTGACCTGTGCCCTGCCCACCAGGACAGCATAGGACTTAGGATTGCATCTTTCTTTACTTCATAGGAGCAGAAGTCAGAAGAGGAAAGAGGGCTTTTTAAATGAGGTAGTGGCAGAACTGACAAGGGGGTATCAGAATGAGAGTGCACACAAGCAAGTGAGAGTATGTATTGATTAGTCAGTACAGCAAAGAGACTGAAACCTGTGGTCGCTACACTCCTCTGGATGCAGAGGACTGGTCAAAAAATTGCAGAATCATCCTTTTATAAGATAGTATGTTCTCATAACAGCTCTTTGAGGATCAGAGAGGTAGGCTTTGTCAGTGGAGACCCCAGAGCCCTGGTGTGGAAATGGCCTTAGACTCCCAGCCCTGGAGGGTCTCCAGGCCTTGGCAAAGTGTTCTTCTCGGAGCTCCATATGAACATCATGTGGCATCTTTGATTTCCTCTTTCGGACCTCTGATTCAGGGTGTTATTTCAAGTTAATTGGTTAGAAGCGTGAAACAAACACCTATGTGGTAGAACAGGCTAGAAGCTCCCAAAGCCGGGACCCCACCGATCACAGGATGTATTTCAAGGCCTGGAATATAGAAGGTGTCAGTAATGTTTGCTGAATAAATGCTTATGGGAGATGAATTATGGTTCGAACAGAGAACGTAGGTGATTAAGCCTGTAAGCCCTGAGGGCCTCTCCTGTGGGAGGAAGTGGCTAGAAAGAAAGAAGGAAAAAAAGAGGAAGATGTTTGTTTAATGATCTTAGATTGAGAAAGAAGAAGCCCTATTTTTTATGTTGGCAAATGTTAGTTGAAGAGATAGAAAAGATTTCTGCACAAAATATGGACAATAGCAGAGTAAGGGTTAATTCTGGAATGCTCAGAACAGATGAGTAATGGGGAATTTTTGAAATAGTTTGGTTCCTGTGAGAATAGCAGGGCCAGCGTCATCAGCATTTTGATTGGGAAGCTTAATGTGTGGGGGGTATGCAAAAGTGTATGCACAAGGTGTGAGCTCATGTGCAATCTGGGTACAAAGTAGCTAATTAAAGATGGCTCAAGAATTGGTCATAAGGGAGGTAGAAGGAAAAGAAGGTGAAAGTATTACCAAGTTATGCTTTCCAACAGCTTTGCTGTGGCAGTGGATGAACCCTGGGATTCAGGAAGATGTGGATTCATAAATCATTTATTGAGGGCCTGCACTGTGCTTTGAATGTGATGGGGACAACAGACATAAAATAACTTAAAAAGCTGACCTGTGTGAGCAGTTAACATACCAGGCACTTTCCCATTGTTATAGGATGTGCTATCTTGATTATTCCTCAAAAACAACCCAATAATATAGGTACTGTAATTATGCCCATTTTGCTGCTGAGGAAAGTGAGGTCCAGCAAGGTGAAGTTATTTGCTTGAGGTCACATAGTAAATAAGCTGTGGAGCTGACATTTACAACCAAGCCAGTCAATACAAATGACTCCAATATTGATATGGAAGGAAGTATATTCTGTACTAGAGATATACCTGGTTTAGTAGTGGAGTGGCACAAAGTGTGATTATTTATGATTGGGGAATTTACTTGTATATGTTTGAGAATGAAAGAGAGCATGAGACAGACAGACTTAGCTAACTTTGAACTTTGGGAAAAAGATCATGTAGCGGTTTTTAAACTTATTTTGGATTATAGATTATTTTGGATTTCCACCCCTTGGAGAATCTGTGGAAAGCTATGGACCCTTTCCCCCAGAAAAATCACATATTTGTATGTAGTTTTAGGACTGTTGCATGTAACTTCAGGCAAGTTCTGGAGCACAGGTTCAGACTTGCCCCACTGGGCAAAAGGAGAAGGGAAGGGCATTCTGGCTGAAGGCACATGTGATAAAGGCATGGAGGCCTGGAAGGGCACAGCCCTGATGTGCTTAGAAATGAAAGTATCTCCTGGGGGAGGGGTACAGGAGCCAGCGTTGTGTCGTTGCGGGTCCGAGTGCCATGCCAAGGTGCCTGGCACTCATCCTGGGGGCAGACGGAAGCCATTACATTTTTTTCAGGAGAGATGACATGTCTCAGCCTGTGTTTGACAAAACTAGATCTGAAGGCGTGAAGACAAGTTAGATGGCTGTTACAGTAGTCCGGTAGGAGAGCCTGAGGCCTGCACTAGGATGCAGGCGGTGCTGGTGGGAGGAAGGAGTTTCAGAGATAAAACCAACAGAATTGGCTGATGGGATGAGATTTGTGAAAAAGAAGGAGGAGTTTGATTTCAGGTTCCACTTCTGGCTCATTGGGAGGATGGTGGTACTGTTAAGCGAGATGGGGAGTGGAGGCAGGAGAAGCAGGTTTGTAGAGAGGAGAGGAATGAGGAGTTAAGTTTTGTCATATGCTTGATGTACTGGGTGACCATCCAGATGGAGATGACCTGTAAGGAGTTGGAAATTCCTGCCTAGAGCTCAGTCAGATTGAAGTTGCAGGGGTAATTTGGAGCCTCATCATCAGAGAAGTGATCTGATAATGGCCTGTGATGCCCAGGCTCACAATTTATCAAGGGCAAAACTGGCATGGATATTAAATGGAATGTCTGTAGCACTGGGAGAGTAAAGTGATTGCCTTTTTCAGAAAAGGGAAGACAGATTAGTGGTTCCCAAGGCTCACTATCAACAGAAACACTCAAAGAGCTTAAAAGACAAAACAACTACTGACTAAGAATATCTGGGAGTATGGCCTGGGAAACTGTATTTCTAAATGCTCCCTGAGTCATTT
This sequence comes from Gorilla gorilla gorilla, assembly GCF_029281585.2. Classification (NCBI taxonomy): domain Eukaryota; kingdom Metazoa; phylum Chordata; class Mammalia; order Primates; family Hominidae; genus Gorilla; species Gorilla gorilla. The sequence goes on from NC_073233.2 coordinate 19,206,463, forward strand.
GGGTGATCAGCCAGGTTTGAGAGCTGCTGGGCTAGCTGCAGTCTGGGTCCAAGAAGACAGGACCACATTTTTAGAGTGATAAACAAGTGAGCAGAGAATGAGGCTAACATTTGAAGCAGTCTTTATGAGGTTTTGGTGCAGGAAATGAATGACGCTAGTTTCGTTCTTCAGTTTATGTTCACTTTCTACCTAGAGGGAACATTACCATGACCAGGTCTTCAGAGAGTTTGACCATGCATGGAAGGAGACATGGTATCCTGAAGGGCAGAACAAATTAAGAGAAGACTTTTTCTAGGATAGGGGAGACACTTGGCCATTTGGTTAGTTGGGGAAAAGAATTTATGAGTTGAGGATGTATTTGATGGAGCAAAACCCAGAAGAGACTTTAAAGGGAAAGGAGCCTCTTTTCCTCTGATGCAGAATGGAGGAGGATGGCGGGAGGGCTGAGAGGGGGCCTCATTGCTTTTCTCAAATGAAGGTTATTGTGGGCTTTTGAAAAGTAGAGCAACCTTAGTACAGATGTACAGTATAGACGTTATCATTGACAGACAGGGATGATTAAAAGAACTACTCAGCAGTGAGTATTAGCAGAGAGTATTACTTTCTTTTTTATTTGAAATTTTTATTGAGATATTGTAGATTCACATGCAATGGTAAGAAATAATACACAAAGGGATCCTTTATGCATGTTGCCCATTTCCCCCCAGTATGGTTACATTTTGCAAAACTGGAGTAAAATACTGCAACAAGCGGGATATTGGCATCCATACAACCCAGTGATACGACTCAGATTTTCCGAGTTTTACTTGAACTCGTTTGTGTGTGCGTACTAAGTTGTGTACACTACTTGTTGTGTGTTAGTCTTGTGCAGGTTCATGTCTCCACCGCCACAATCAGAATACAGAACAGCTCCAACACCACAGGACCCGGGCTGCCCTTCTCCCTAACTGCTGGCAACCACCGATCTGTCCTCTGTTTCTAAAATTTTGTCATTTCAAACATGTTATATAAATGGAATCAGACTACATGAATCTTTTGGGATTGGCTTTTTTTCAACTCAGCTTAATTCCCGGGAGATTCATCCAGGTTGTGTGTATCAAGTTTGTTCCTTTTTATCATTGAGTAGTATTCTGTGGTGTGTATGTACCACAGTTTGTTTAACCATTCTGCTGTTCAAGGGCATCTGGGCTGATTCCAGTGTTTAGGCATTTCAAATCCACTGTGAACATACATGTATAGGTCTTTGTATGAAACTAAGTATTCACTTACATGGGATAAATGCCCACGAGTGTAATTTGCTGGCTCATATGGTATTTGTACATTCAGTATTTTTTTCTTTTAAACTGCCCAAGTGTTTTCCAGAGTAGTTGTACCACTTTACATTCTCACCTGCAATCTGGTTTCTCTGCATCCTCACCAGCATTTGGTGTCATCACCATTGTTTATTTTCTTTGTGATAGGTGTGTAATCGATACCTCATGTGGTTTTAATTTGCATTTCCTTAAAGACTAACGATGTTGAACATCTTTTCATGTGCTTATTTTCCATCTGTATATCCTCTTCAGTGAAATGTCTGTTCATGTCTTTTGTTCATTTTCTAATTGCAGGGTTTATGTTGTTACTGTTGTGTTTTTGGAATTCTTTTTTCTAGATACAACTCCCTTTTTTGGATATGTGGTTTGCAAAGATTTTCTCCTTATCTGTAGCTTATCTTTTCATCTTTTCTCATGGGCAAAGCAAAATAACTTTTAGCAGAGCAAAACTTTTAACAGCGAAAGTTTTAATTTTGATGAGGTCTTATTTATTAGCTTTTCCTTTTGTGAGTCATGCTTTTGGTGTTGAGTCTGAGAACTCATTGCCTGGCCCTAGGTCCTGAAAATTTTCTCCTGTGTCTTGTTCTAAGAGTTTGTAGTTGTATGTTTTAAATGTAGGTCTGTGATGCATATTACTTGTGAGGGAACCCATTGGCATGATTCTGTGATTTTCTTTACAAGAAGGTTATTGGGTTTATTCATATTTTGACAGTTGTTATGGCTTGGTCGTAGGAGTCTAAGTTGGGAAAGTGACAGGGTAAAGCTGGAGGGGCTGGTAGGCCATGGGGCATGCTGTTCAGAGGCTCTGGTGCATGTGGGAGAGGAGGCAGGACAGGAGGCTCCGGTCATGCATGGGAGAGGCAGCACTGAGATTAGAGATGGAAAGATTTCAGGGGATGAGTTTCGAGGTGTGGCCACAAATACGGTCAACTGATGTGAATGTGGGCGATGGACATGGGAGATGAGGAAGCAAGGCACTGTGAAGCTCATCCACAGTGAGTTGATTAATCACTTAGATGCTGAACTTCACAGTGGTAAAGTGTGCATTTTTAAAGAAGGTACTGAAGTAAACCAGGTGCTGAGGGATTTCTTTGAGGAGTACATGGCCCCATGGATATGCATGGAAAGATGTTGATAGAGTGTAAGTGGTGTCTAAAAGCAGAGAGCAGAACAGTGGGACAGGAGGTATATCAAGGTCAGAAGAAAATGCCAACATTTCTACCTTCCTCTTCCCAAATTCTTCAGTTGGTCCAAAACTATACCTATTTGTGATGTATAGTTATAGTTATATGGGCCAGCCATACAAGCTCTTTGAGCCTTGTTGCCATCACCAGTAGAATGGGGCTGGTAAGTCAGCATGTTTCTTTCTACCTCTCAGCAATGTTGAGAGAAAAGGTAATTATGTATGAAGAAGTTCTTTGAATTCTTAAAATTAATGGTTTAATTAATTTAAACAGAAAACCAAATATCGCATGTTCTCACTTGTAAGAGAGAGCTAAATAAGGAGAACACATGGACACTGACACATAGATGAGAGCAATAGACACGGGGCCTGATGGAGGGTAGGAGGAGGGAGAGGATTGGGAAAAATAACGAATGGGTACCAGGCTTAATACCTGGGCAACAAAATAATCTGTACAACAAACTCCCATGACACGACTTTACCCATATAACAAACCTGCACATGTACCCCTGAACTTAAAAGTCAAAAAAAAGGAAGTTATATCATATTTTAAAAAAATTAATGCTTTTAGAAGTTAAGCCTGTTCAGGACTTGTTGGAAAAGTAGGAAAGAACACTTTGGAACCATCAAACAGAGTTAAGCATCCCTAGCTCAGTTAGAGGGCCGTGCGGTTAAGGGAGAAATTGAGCTGAGCCCTCCTTTCTTAGGGTTTCTGTCAAAGAACAGGGGGACGGGGAGCTCCAGGGCAGACTTTGAGAGATCAGAGCCACAAATGATGGAAGGGACTGTTGCTGGGCAGAGGTTCATCAGGCCTCCCTCACAGTGGCCCTCCGCAGCATCAGAGGGAAGTAGAGAGTGGGTGGACATTTGTGTTCTTAGCAGCACAGGCCTGGATTCAACGATGTTTCTCTGTTCTCCTCCCCACCGGCCCCCCACCTCTAGAGCTTCAGTTCCTCACTCATCTGCTGCTGTGGCCTTCCATTTTACGTGAAAGCGTGTCTCTGATTTATTATTGTTGTTATCTATGTTATCCCGTTCCAGTGATAGTATGTGTTTAAAGTGGTCTTTTTAAAATAAATGATCATTATTGGTGGTAGTGTTCTGTTGGTCTCTCACTAAAGGTGCTATTTTAGAGACTGTTCAACTTGATAAATTTAAATATAGAAGTGTGTTTGTGGGGAGGATCCTAGAAAAAAATCTGGAGGAATTTACAGTCTACTAATAGTGGTTGCCACAGGGAGATGGGATTATAGGAAACTCGGTTTCTATTATGTTTCTGTATTAATGGGATTTTTTCAATCGCAAACATATGTTACTTTTGGAATCAGAAGAAAAAAGATAATTGTGTCAAGTTTATTTTTTCCTCTGGTTCTGAGTAAAGGATATTCATTAAAGAAAAATGTGGAAAATAGCAAGAGTTAGAAAGCAAACCATATTGCCTGGGTCCACTGTGGTGTGGTGTTTACTGGGGGGGGGTTCACCCAGGGAAGTCACGGCAGGGTCACGGTGGGCAGGGAGGGGTGCAGGGGTGTTTGGAGAGCATCTCTGCCTTCCACTTGTGGGTGGCTGAGGTGTCGAGCTCAGGGGACAGGTGGTCAGAGAGTGGCAGTGCTAGGGCGGGGGAGGAGAACAGGGCATTCTTATTATAGGTTTTAGGACATCGGTCTGGGACTTCAACAGGTGCCCTGGCCACTTGAGTGTGTCAGTCAGCTGGCCCAGCTCAGTGATGCATAATTCCAACATTAATGTATTATGGTAAGATGGTGATGGGAGAGAGAAAGGAAAACGTCCACATCCATTCTTTGAATGTCCATAGGCTCACACCACAAATAGAATGAATGGGATCCACATCTCTGCTGAGTATTTTTTGTTCAGCTTGTACATGAGAGTAGACGTGGTTTATTCCTAGAGGGTTGGGGGCTTCTCTCTGCCAGTAATGTTTTTGATGGCCATGTTATCCTTTGTAATAGATTCCTGGCAAGTAATCTTGTATTTGTACTGCATTTGGACAGAGATGGGTAGATTTTAGAGAACGAAAACACTGGGTACTTTACAGTGTGCTACAGATTCTCATTTAATTATAATTGTTAATTATAATAAAATAAACATGCAATCCGAATGTGTTTGATCGGCTTGATATTGACCTGCTATGCATACCCTGCAGATTATTCCGTCTGCCTACCTTCCCTTTCCTCATGTTTCAGTTCTAGCTAAATAATAAAATCAAATTTGTTCTTCAAAGCCCATGTGGATATTATTATTATTATTATTATTATTTTTGAGATGGAGTTTTGCTTTTGTTGCCCAGGCTGGAGTGCAATGGCACCATCTCACTGCAACTTCTGCCTCCCGGGTTCAAGTGATTCTCCTGCCTCAGCCTCCGCAGTGGCTGGGATTACAGGCATGCACCACCATGCTCAGCTAATTTTGTATTTTAGTAGAGATGGGGTTTCACTATGTTGGCCAGGCTGGTCTCTAACTCCCGACCTCAGGTGACCCTCCTGCCTTGGACTCCCAAAGTGCTAGGATTACAGGCGTGAACCACCGCACCCAGCCTTATTTTTTTTTAAAGTTTGTTCTTGTGTCAATGTACTCTCCTCTTCCTCTTAGCCTTTTAGAACACAGTCTTAAAGGTGTGATAGTGAAACCTGCTGCCCAGGATGTTTAATTTGTTAAAAAAAATTTTTCTTTATTGCATTGTAGCCCCCCCACCTTTGGGGGAAATATTTGTCACCCCAAAGTTTTACAGCTTCTGGGGTAATATTTAACATATGTTAATAAGCTGAGTTTTTTTGGCCATTTACAAAGGTCCCAATTGCTCACTGTATGCCTACCCTCTTCCCTGGGACTGCCTCTGTGCTCTGTGACTTGCCCGATATTTTGTTGAGATGGGCTTTGGCGACTGTCTCTTAGATGAATGGTTCTATTACAAACACAGTAGCTTCCATGACAGCTTAGAAGAGATTGTTGTTTATGACAGCTTTTATTGAGAGAGGTTTGGTGCATGATAATGTCCTGATAAGGACATTTGTACCTATAAAGTAGCCACAGCCTTAAACATATTTGATTGTCAGTAAAATATTGGGGATGATGACATGCCAGATGTGAGGTATCAGATTGCATGTTTATTCAACTGTTACTGCAATCTCTGTACTAAGATGTGCCCTTGTATTTTCTGTCTCACAGCAACACACAAAATGCAATCGTGATATGATCCTGATTATGAAAGATGCTATTTAGGTTACTTGGATTGTAAACCATGTGTATTAGGAAGCATTCTCTCAGTCCCCGTATGTCCTTAGACAGCAACCACAAACAGTTGTTAGGTGAAGGGAATTGTCAAGTGGGTTGAACATACGCATTGTGATAGGGACCTTTTGAAATGTATGAATCTTAGTAAGGCCTGGACTGACCAGGGCAGGTGATGTGACAGGGACTCAAAATAATAATAATGAATATTTATTCTTGCAATGAATTTTTGCAATAATGAATATTTGTGCTTGCAATGTGCCAGGTACTGTTCTGAACACTTAGCATTAACCCATTTAAACCTTCTAACAAGTCTTATGAATAGCTACTATTATCTTACATTACAGATGAGGAAACCATGGCCTAGAGAGGTTTAGTAAGTTGCCCTGGGTCAGATTCTCATTTGATTGTAATCGTTAATTATATTTAATCATGAAAGTAGTGGTTAAGAGCTCAGGCTCTGGGGTTCATATCCTGGCTCCAGTCCTGGATGTTCTTACTGCTGCCTGGCTAGGGTGGAAGAGAGTTTTGGTTCCAGGTAAACAATAGAAAAGAAAGAATGGGCTTTCCTGGTGTCTGGGATACTGTTCATCCTGTTTTTTGCTTTGTAAACTCCTACTGGTCGTTAAAAAACACTCCATCCTCTCTGAAGCCTTCCTTAATCTCCACAGGCAGAGCTAATTTTTCCCTCTCTTATGTTTCCAAAGCACATGACTTTTAATTGTCCATTAAAGGCCTCATCAGACTCTTTTTTTTTTTTTTTAAACTGTAGTAAGCACTGTCAGGCTCTGTTTCTGTGGGTCTGTACCCACTGAGAACTCTTCAAGGGCCAGTGCTGCTCAGCCTCCAGTATGGTCCCTGGCACACATTAGGCCCCCCAAAAATGTTTGAATTAGTGAAAGTTGTTGGTAATAAAATTCCATCTTGTGCCTCTCAAGAGTTTTCTTTCCTACATTCTTGGCATTTTTATGACATTTACAACATTTTAATGAAACAACAAGGGCAAGAATTTTGATTTCATAAATAAGAAACTGAAGCACAGAGACCAGGATGTTTTCTGTTAGATTGTTTTATCTTGAGAAACCACCTGGTGAAACAAAACTTAGGAGAATTAAGTCATTTGCAAGACCCCACTCCCCTATTTACACTTTTCCATCATAACCATATTGATCTTACACCTGGGATGTTGTGAACTAGAGTAATTTGTTCACAGTAGTAAAGCATAATCCTAGAAAAGTTAGTCTTTGACCATTTCTTTTCCCTGGTGTATACTGGACATAATATGTTTGTAAGCTTATTTGAGATGTTTCTAAGTGGTAGGGGTGTGTGTGTGTAAATGTTACTTTTTTCAGATTGACTGTGGGTTTAGTTTTAGTTGTCTGAAAATCACTTCCACCACTGATTATTCTAAGATGATATTGTTGATCTTGAATGATACAGTTACCGGGAGCAATGAACTAAGTAAACTCACTGTAGAGTTCAGAAGGGTGTTGAGTTAGGGTGAGTTTCCAGGATACAAAATCTGGTTAGCTCATTGGCTGATTTATAAGGGGCTTATTAGCCTGTGGGAGTAAGTTCTTCATTGGTGGTAAAGGGCACAGGGTTGGGAGTAAGGGTTGTTGGGGTTTAAATCCTGGCTTTGCCACTTCACTGGCTGTGTAACCATGACTAATATTGCTAAACCTCCATATCCTCATCTGGTCAATGGGACCAATATTGGCACCCCATCTCACAACTTCAGTGTGAAGATTAAATTAGATAATACATTAAAATACTTAGAACACCTAGTTCATTCTTTGAGAGCAGTATTACCCTGACAGCTAAATCAGACAAAGATATCATGAGAAAATAACTAATATCCCTTATGAATATAGATATAAAACTCCTCCACAAAATATGAACCCATTCAGTAACATATAAAAAGGTTAATATACAGTGACCAAGTGGGATTTATCCCAGGAATGCAAGGTCAGTTTAACATCTGAAAATCAATTAACGTAACACACCATATCAATAGAGTGAAGAAAAAACCACATTTTTATCTCAACAGATACAGAAAAAGGATTTCATAAAATCCTTCATGATGTAAATAATCAGCAAACTAGGATTAGAAGAGAGCCTCTCACCTGCTAAAGGGCATCTCTGAAAAATCTAAGCAAATGTATGTAATAGTAAAAGACTGAATGCTTTCCTTCTAAGATCAGGAGCGAGACAAGGATGTCTGCTTTTACTCCTTCCATTCAATATTATACTGGAGTTAAGAGCAATTGTACAAGGAAATGAAATAAAAATTACTCAGATTGGGAAGGGAGAAGTCAAACTATACTGTCTCTATTTGATCTTGTATGTAGCTAAAAAAGTAAAACAACACTATTAAAGTTCATAAACAGTTGTAGCAAGGTTTCTGGATACAAGATAAATACATAAAAATATAAAACTCAATTGTAAAATTTTTTTTTTTTTTTTTTTTGAGACGGAGTTTCGCTCTTGTCACCTAGGCTGGACTGCAGTGGTGCGATCTTGGCTCACTACAACCTCCGCCTCCCAGGTTCAAGCGATTCTCCTGGCTCAGCCTCCTGAGTAACTGGGATTACAGGTGCCTGCCACCATACCCAGCTAAGTTTTGTATTTTTAGTAGAGACGTGGTTTCACCACATTGGCCAGGCTGGTCTCGAACTCCTGACCTCAGGTGATGCGCCTGCCTCGGTCTCCCATAGTGCCAGGATTACAGGTGTGAGCCACTGCACCTGCCACTCGATTGTATTTCTGTACTTAACAGCAAACAACCTGAAAATGAAATAAAGCAATTTTATTCATCATAGTGTGAAAAAGAACAACATACACAGGAATAAATGTGACAAAAGAGCAAAAAACATTTACCTCCAAAACTACAAAATATTGTTTAAATAAATTAAATAACTAAATAAATTGAAAGACATTCTGTGTTCATGGGTTGGAAGACTTAACATTGCTAAGACAGCAGTACCTACAAATTGATCTACAGATTCAGTGAAATCCTTATCAGAATCCCAGGATCCCATGACTTCTTTGACAAGTTGATTCTAAAACTTATATGGAAATTCAAGACCCAGAATAGCCAAAACAATCTTGAAAAAGAAGAACAAAGTTGGAGGACTCACACTTTGTGATTTCAAAACTTGCTACAGAGCTACAGTCTGAATCAAGACAGTGTGGTACTGGGATAAATTAGACATATCGTCAATGGAGTAGAATCACAAGTCCAGAAATAAACCCTTATATTTATTGTCAATTGATTTTCAACAGATGTACCAAGACAATTCAATAGGAAATAATAGACTTTTCAACAAGTGATGCTGAGACATGCGAAGAGTGAAGTCGGATCCCTTCCTCGCGTATCATATATCATAATTAACTAGAAAATGATCATAGATGTAAAAGCTATGATTATGAAACTACAGAAGGAAATATAGGAATGAGTCTTTCTGACTTTGGATTAGGCAAAGCCTTAGATGTGACAACAAAAGTATAAGTGGTAAAGTAAAAATAGAGAAAATTCATGAAAATTAAAAAGCTTTCCTGCTTCAAAGGATATCATCAAGAAAATGAAAAGGCAATCCAGAGAACAAGAGAAGATTTTTTCAAATCATAAATCTAGTAAGCAACTTCTATCTAGAATATATAAAGGACTTTTGCCATTAATAAAAAGATAACTATCCAGTTAAAGAATGGACAGAGGATCTGACTGGACCTTTCCTTAAAAAAGACGTACGTTGAAAAACACATCAAAGATGCTCAAAACCATTACCTAGCAGGGAAATGCAAATTAAAACTACACTGCGATATCACTTTATATCTCTTAGGATGGCTATCATTAAAAAAAAAAACAGACAATAACAAGTGTTAGGGAGGATGTAGAGAAATGGGAACACTCATAGGTCACTGGTGGGTTTATAAAGATGGCATAACCACCCTGGAAACAGTCTGGAAGTTCTTTAAAAGACTCACCATAGAGTTATTATAGGACCCAAAAGAAATGAAAACAGATGTCCATACAAACACTTGTACATTAGGGTAGGTGTGTTGGCTCCCAGCACTTTGAGAGGCCTAGGTGGGCAGATCGTGTGAGTCTAGGAGTTAGAATCCAGCCTGGGCAACATGGTGAAACCTCGTCTGTACAAAAAAAAAAAAAAAAAAAAGAAAGAAAAGAAAAAGAAAAAGAAAAAAACAATTAGCCAAGCGTGGTAGTGCACACCTGTAGCCCCTGCTACTCAGGTGGCTGAGGTGGGAGGATCACCTGAGCCTGGGAGGTGGAGGTTGCAGTGAGCAGAGATCTCCCCACGGCACTCCAGCCTGTCTCAAAAAACAAAACAAACTTGTACATGGATATTTATAGCAGCATTATTTCTAATAATCAGAAAGTGGAAACAACCCAAATGTTTATCAGCTGATGACTGCATAAATAAAATGTGGTAATAGCTATACAATGGAATATTATTTGGCAATAAAAAGGAATGAAGTCTTAATACGTACCACAATATGGATGACACTTGAAAACTGTGCTAAATGAAAAGAAGATTCATGAAAGACCACATATTGTACGATTTCATTTATACATGGAATCATATGAATCATACGAACTGCCCGGAATAGGTCAGTCTACAGAAACAGGAAGCAGATTAGTGGTTACCTGAGACTGGAGGATTTGAGAGAAAATAGGGAGTAACTGCTAATGGGTATGGAGTTCTTTCTGGGGTGATTAAGATGTTCTAAAACTAGTTACGGTAATGCTTACACAACTCTGTGAATGTACTGAAAACTTGAATTGTACACTTAAAATGGGTGAGCTGTATGAAATATGAATTATATCACAATAAAGGTAGTATCAGTGTATATGCTTAGCATCATGCTTGGCCTTGATAAATTGGTAAATGTTAGCTACCAATGTAATAGTAACTCTCTGACTTCATGTACAGAGCACGTTTATAGTAGCAAAGATGGAAAGAAAGGAAAATGCTGAGAGAGTAGATGAACATACAAGTTAACTCAGATACCAGGTGAGGGAGAAGGTGACTGAATCTGTGGCAGCAGTATGGTAGGAGCTGAGTGCTGCTTTTGGAGAAGGTGAATGAAGTTATGTGGTGCAAGAGCCTGATACCCTAAAAGTGTCTAGTAAACCTGAATGTAGTTACCCTTAAAATGTGGTTGAACTTGGGTCTGGGGATCCAGATGTCACTAAACAGTATCTTCTTCACAAAAGAGTAATCACCGTCAGTGTGATAAAAGCCAGAGTTTTTGTGTCTAGAAGTCACTAAACCAGGTAAGGGTGTGTGTGTGTGTGTGTGTGTGTGTGTGTGTGTGTGTGTGTGCACTTTCTTTTTAAATCACTGTATGACAAAGGCCAGAGTTTTAGTTTTTGTGCTTTTTTTTTTTTTTTTAAGGCAGTGTCTGGGGGAACTTATCTTCCCACAGTCAGCCCATGGCTGACCAGCTTTGATTTTTGCAGGGTGTCTTTGGGCCCGAATGTTTGAGCCTCCCTACAGGAGATGGCTAGAGCCTAGCCCTCATGCTCTGGACGTTAGTTCTGGTAAAAGCTTTGCAGTTGGCGCTGTGGATGCCCTGTGCTACTTAACAGTGGTTCCTCCTTTAGAACTTGGAAGACATGTGCCAATAGGGAGGAAGCTTCTCTGCTAAGTTGCATTTATTTGTGAACACCTCTCACAGTGTTTTTTTCAAGGATATACCTGTGGAGGGAATTTCCCATTTCAGTTTTGGGGGAAAGCTAGTGAGCTGCTTCTCAGATGTTTAGGTCACACACTGACACTCAAGGTCGAATGGCTACTGAGTGGTGGAGCTGTGATTCCAGAAAACCTTGCATGTCTGATTGCTAAGACAGTTCACAGTCTTAATCACTAGGCTGAATTGTCCCTCAGGGATGGACAAAGTGGAAGAGAGAGAAAGCTGAAGGCAGAGAGATGTGAAAATACAGTGTTTTCAGGAGTAGTAAGGAGGCTGGTAAGCATGTGGGATATCTAGAAGGGTGGATGGAGTGTGGGGTGGCTTGTAAGCTGAGAGGTTATGGGAGTGAAGTGCCAGGCAAGGATGTTCGAACAGTAAGATTAGAGGTTCTCAACTTTTCTGTGTATGCAGCATATACACAGGAAGGGGGATGGGAGCCCTTGTTTTTAGGGTATTCAACAAGTGTTTGAGGAGAATTATTCTGGAGGCTCTATCTCCCATAAGGAGGCTGACACTACAACACTTCTGGTAGGAGATGAGGAGGGCTTGAACTAGGTCAGAGGTTATGGGAGTGACAAGGAGGGGATGGATGGGAAGGACATTTTACATCAGTATATTAGAGATTAGGTATTTAGATTAGGTAGGTGTATTAGAGATGAAAGGGCTCTGTAGAGTTTTCTGATGAGGGAGAAGATGAAGGTTTTTCATCTGCATGGATGGCAGTGCCATTTATAGACACAGTTGTACAGCAGGGGAGATAAGTTGTAAGGGCCAGGGTTGGGGTAATGAGTTTTGAGTTGTATGGAGTTTGCACTGCTTTGGGGCACTTCATGGGGAGGGCGCCAGCAGGCACTGGGCAATTCAGCATTCTGGATTTGAGAACAGTTTGGAAAACATCATCACAGGGTTTGGAGTTGAGACCCTGGAAGTGGATAAGCTTGTCTAGGAGACAGAGGGAAAGGACAGAAAGGAAGAAAGGCTAGGAGAGAATCCATTGGAAGCATTAAGAGTCATTGTCTTGAGTAGTAAGCATCTTCCATATCATATGAAACCTTACAAATGCAGGAGCAGGGGAGTCTGAATTCATGTATGTTTACTAAGTGTGCTGAAGTGTTTGTCTCCTGGTGGTGTGTTGATGGAAGCAGATGATTTTCTTGCAAGTTCCAGGGGTGCTGATGTCTTGGCATGTTCCTTTCTGTGGCTCCCTAGGGTGAGTTAATGGGTCAGCCCAGGATCCTAGTTCCTCCTTCCCTTTCCTTAAGTCAAAGCTGGCCTAGGCTCCATGTGTGATCTCCTTCTTCCCAGCCTCCCTGGGAGTGTTGCTGAGCTCCGTTTGGAGTTTCAGTTGCAAGGCTTTAGCCACCCTTGTTAACTGTAGCTCCTATCGCTTGAGAAGTGCAGGGTGAGGGGATCCTGGAGAATCAGCTCCCTTTTGAAATCTGCTCCAGCTTGCTCTCTTGGGGTCAGCATGAGTGTGGAGAAGACTGGAGAAAACCCAGAGATGGTAGGCATGACCTGCCAGATGCAGCAAGCCCTGCCCTCTCTCTGTGTCAGATCAAAGACTGACTCTTCAGTCATTTGACACCCTAATGTGAGGATGTTTCTGAGCCAGGGCCCGGGCTCCTGGTGGCCTGTGCCTGGGAGCCGTGGGGAACGTGTGGGCCTGCATGTGCTCTGGGTAAGTGGGGGTAGGAGAGTAGGACAAGTACCTTCCCAGCTGCTCTCTTAGACACAGAGCTGGAGGGATCTGGAGAGATCAGCCCAGCCTCCTCAGTTTTCAGATTGGAAGCTGCTGCCCAGAGATGCCCTTTTCCCAGTTCCAGTTCTGAGGGCATGTTGGCCCAGCTTGGTTGCAGCTGCTCCTGCATGGCTCTTTCCTCCTATCCCACAGGTCCTGGGTTCCAGGGCACAGAGGTTGTTCCCAGTTTGACTGGTGCCTAGAATGACCATATCATTTAATGTTCAGACTAAGACACTTCAGAGAATAAATGGGGGCAATGTTAACAATGACACCAGGAAAACAGAAATAAACCTTAGGCAAACCAGGATATATAATCTTCCTTCCTGTGCCTTCACTTTTGGCTCAATTCTTATTCCTATGCCAGGTGATATTCCCTCATCCCCTACCGTCCTGGTCCTATGGCCCACATGACTTTAGGTTCCGGGAACTTACAGATCTTGGTCTTTGGAGGTTTGGTCTGTGGATCTTGGTATCTAGAGGTTAGAAACCTCAGGGATCTCCCATGTTGGAGGGTCCAGGAGATGGAAAACCTGGGAATAACATCGTGAGCATATCTCTGACAATCCATGACTATTCAGAACCTAGATCCAGGAACTTTGATTTTCAGTAGCTAGGGTGGGTATGTCATAATTTACTAACTTAGTTTTTTTTTCCAACATACATTTGTCTCTTGCACGTAGCGTAAGATGGCATGCTGGTAACATACAGATCACGAGAGCAGCATCCTACTCTGCAAACCTATAGCCCCAGATAGAGCTCAGCAACTCAGCCATGCAATCTTCTGCCTTGGAGGTGGAGGGGAGCCAAGGCCCTGGGCTCCTGACAGGTGTGTGACGGAGCAGGGCATAGTTACTTGTCTCCCAGGTGTCCACAGTCACAGCACAGGGTGGGAGGGGACATGAGCAGCTGGGCTTCACTGAGACCAAGCCAAATGGGGATTTAGGCAGAGAAGGTGTTCTTTTTTTGAGAGTAGAGCAGGTGGAGATGAATGCTCTGCCTGGTAGCTTTCTCGGACTGCACTGGCTTGTTTTTCTATCTAAAGCTGGCAGAACCCAGACCACCATGGATCCTCAATGACAAAGGCCAGAGGAGAGGAAATGGTTCTTCACTGGGTCTTCTGGCTTTGTCCTTGGACCTCTGCCTCTCCCAGCTGACCAGAGTGGTCTGGATTTGCCCATTCTCTCACTGGAGTTAGGAGTAGGATTGCCGGACCTGGCAAATAGAAGTACGGGAGGCCCAGTTAAATTGGAATTGCAGATAAACAAAAAGTTATTTTTTAGTATGAGTATATCCCATGCCGTGGTTATATTTTATATAGCAACCCTACTTAGTAAGGACTGGCCTGATTTTGCTTACCTCTGGGGCATGGTTTCACAGTGCCTCTTTCATTCAGTAGATGCTTATTGAGTGCCAAGGATATGTCAGATATGCCGCTCTAGGCACTGGAGATATTGCAGTGAGCAACAACAGACAAGAGTTGGTGAACTCATGGAGCTTACATTCTAGTGGGGGCGATAGACAATAAGGAAGATATGTAAGTATGTTAGGTGGTGGAAGTGATAAAGAGGAAAATAAAGCAGGGAAGGAAGATAGGGAGGATTCAAACCTGAAGAAGATGAGGGATTGAGGGGATAAGCCAGACAGACATTTGCAGAAGAGTGTTCTAGGCAGAGAGCACCACAGACATCAAAGCTTGGGCATGCCTCATGTGTTTGAGGACTGGTGGGCCTCCGTGGCTTGAGTGGAGTCAGCAGGGAATAGGATCCAGCATGGAGGTCACAGCTCAGATCTTGCAAAGCCTCATAGCCCTCTGTAAGGATATGGGCTTTCACTCTGAGCGGGAGTGTGATCTGATTAGGTTTTGAAAGGATCACCGGCTGCTGGGTAGTGAAAGACTGAAAGCAAGCCTGGGCCCGGGTCTCTCACCGTATCCTCAGGGGTGGGCCATGGGATTTGAGACCTGCATGCCATTTGGAATATAAAAGGGCATGCCACCTGGACACAGCATCACCTTGCAGGATCTTTGACTTCTTTTTGCCTTTTTCTTCCTCATTTAAGGGATACATTCCTACTCAAAAAAGGGAAGGATATGTTGCAGTTATCTACCTCTTTTTTGCTAACCGTTGTGTGATGCGCCTGGTTTAAGGGACAGTTCCCTAATGGTTCCTATTAAGCTTTGGAGAAAGAGTAGTGGTGTGGTGGGTGTCACATACTTGGAGCTTTAGAGCCTTCTGAGAAGATAATTCGGTAAAAATACATCATTTTTTGATTGGTGTTGAAGGAAGTTGTTTTTCATTGCACAGATTAAATTTAAATTGTTCATGAGAGCTAAAGAGCTTGAAAGCATTTCTTTGTTTTCTAATCTTTAAAAGTAGAGAAGAGTGAGCTGGCTATATAATATAGAACTTTCTCGGCTTTACTTTACCAAAGCAGTCTGATTTAAAAACTTAAAGCCAACATATTTCACATTTATAGTTTTAAGATTATAAAAACTAAATATGCATTTAATTTCATAAATTTATGCACTTAATTTCATAAAATTATGTTTTTTGGAGAAACATACTGAGGCTATAAAATCTTGGCTTGTAAGTAAATAAAATTATTTTAAATGTCAGCCAGTTTTGATGATGAGAGCTATAATTCTAATGAGTGGCAAATATTTTCTAGATATCTTTGAAATGATAAATCTTTCACTTTTTTTTTTTTTTTTTTTTTTGAGATGGAGTTTTGCTCTTGTCGCTCAGGCTGGAGTGCAATGACTCAGTCTCAGCTCACTGCAACCTCCGCCTCCAGAGTTCGGGTGATTTTCCTGCTTCAACTTCCTGAGTAGCTGGGACCACAGGCGCTCGCCACCATGCCCAGCTAATTTTGTCTTTTTTTTTTTTGGACGGAGTCTCGTTCTGTTACTCAGGCTGGAGTGCAGTGGCGCGACCTTGGCTCACTGCAACCTCCGCCTCCTGGGTTCAAGCAATTCCCCTGTCTCAGCCTCTCTAGTAGCTGGGACTACAGAGCTACCGTGCCCAGCCTAATTTTGTATTTTTAGTAGTGACGGGGTTTCACCATGTTGGCCAGGCTGGTCTTGAACTCCTGACCTCAGGTGATCCGCCCGCCTCGGCCTCCCAAAGTGCTGGGATTACAGGCATGAGCCACCGTGCCTGGCCAAATCTTCCACCTTTTATTAAATATCTTTGACAAGCCTTTTGACTTAGTATACTGGTAAATTAGCTTTGGTAATATTATTAACAGATTTGTAAATTTTTGGTATATCCACAAAATTCATTTGAAAAGAAGCAAAAATGAAACCTTTAAAAAAGTATAATGTACACATTCCAAATATGAAAATGTACTACTACACCAGAGTTGTGAAGCATGTAAGACGTGGTCCATATTTAAAGTAAGAACAAAGCAGACTTTTTAAAGGGACTGTCTTGTACAACATCACGCCCTTGGGCACTGAGAATATGGAATTACAGGGGTGATCCCTGTAAAAAATACTGAGTAAAATGCAATGTGTGCTAAAATGCAACTATATGTGTATAATTTAAAAGGCAGGCATTTCAGTTTAAAGTTATTTTAGACTAGAGATTTTTAGCTGTTTTCTTAAGCAGGGATTAAAAACCAATTTAACTGGGGGTTTGGGTTTGTTTTGTTTTTAGAGATGGGGTTTAGAGATGGGGCCTGGCTGTGTTGCCCAGGCTGGTCTCGAGCCCCTGGCCTCAAGTGATCTTCCTGCCTTGGCCTCCCAAAGTGCTGGGATTATAGACCTGAGCCACTGCACCTGGCCCAAAACTGTCTGAATGTAATTGAGACTCTTACACGCATAATAAATTGAGATTTTTGTCATCTCAGTTTGGAATTAACATTGTAAAAGTACATGCACTTGAGGGTTAGAGAGATGTAACATTACTACCTCTAGCTGTATGACTTTGATTTTAGTAAGTCTCCTGTGTAAAATGGGGACAATGAAACCTACCCCGAGGACTGGTTGTGCCAGTTAGATGAGGTAACTTGAATTGGTTCCTGAGACAGTACCTGACACATAAGCTCTCAGCACATAGAGACCAGTGTCATTCTTATTGGCATTGCTTTTATTATTTATTTTTATTATTTTTGCTATATTCATAAAATGTATTTGAAAAGCAAAAATGAAATACTTTTTAAGAAAGTACAGTGACTTGAGTGAGACCATACAGTTTATGTTAGCTAATGATTTCCAAGGCCATCCAAGTTCAAGTTTTGAGTGTGCAAGCCAGCATCTTGTGAATACCTTGAGAGAGGGAGCAGACAAGAAAGAGTTTGGCTCAGAAAAGGTAGGCAGTGGGAACCCAGAGTCCTGGTGAGTGTGCCTTTACACCCGACATCTCCCTCCAGATGGCTGTTCAGCCAGGTTGATAATTAGCATCAACAGATGCAAGCCGAGAGTCTCCTGGGCTGCATGTCTCCAGCATGGATATGTATGGAGAGAAGCATGCAGCATGTGGAAGCCCGAGCTCAGTTGGGTTGTACGGCTGGGCTCAGCTGGGCCTGTGGAGGCATTGCTCCGAGTTGGGCCTGCCTGAGTCTCAGCTGGTACACAGACACTGCCCTACAGCCCAGGACCTGCCTAGGGGGCTCAGCGGAACAGACCCACCTTGGTGGGGGGCTGCTGCTTCCAGCTGCTTTGCAGCTTCTGTCAGGCCAGGGCTGCTTGAGTCCTTGCTCTGCTATTTAAATCTATCACTCGTTGGTGACAGCTTTCTGCCTAAGCAGTGGCAGCATGTATGCTACAGGTTTCAGCTCATTACCTCTGTAGGGCTGTTCCTGGACTGCTGGCTGGGGGAAAGGCCAGCCATACAGACTGAGGCACCAGCCCCAAACTCTGTATTGGATGTTGCTGAGCCTGGGTGGAGAGTGGGGCCCTGCTACCTACAGTGCCTGCTACCTGTCCTTCAGAGGACCTGTCTGCAGCAGGGCCAGAGCCTAAGGTTTTGTTTTCTCCCAGCCTGATGGGACTGTGACACTTGGACATGGACATCAAGGAGATGTGGGCTCTGCCACTCTGCTTAAGTGGGCCTGGGCAAGTCAGTTTACCTCTTGGGGTTCATTTTCTCTGTTAATAGGTGGTGAACTTTTCAAGGGTGATTAACATGTCATCTTTATCTCCATATCCCTTGGACACAGTAGGCACTCAGTAAATGATAGCTTAAATTTGTAAAATGGGGATGATAGGACCCTTATCCCTAATTTGTACTGGGCAGAGACAATGAATATAATTCTATTAAACTTTGACAAATGGGAATAAAGTGAAGGAACCCTTGTATTTCCCCAGGTTCATCTCCCATATCCCCAGTATTAAAGAATCTCAGATGAATGGGGACTTAAAAAGTTCATTTGTGTATCTTTATTTACTGATTCAAACTTTTACTACCTTTGCCAGTTGATCTAAATAGACATTTCTATTTAAGGCATCTTCTATATAAAGAAGGTATATAAATAGTCAAGAAGCACATGAAAAGATACTTAACATTAGCCATTAGGGAAATGCAAATTAAAACCCCAGTGAGATACCACGTCATACCCTCAGGTGACTATGGTCAGAAAGACAATAACAAGTGTTGGTGAGGGGGGCGAAAAATGGGAAGCCTTATGCGTTGCTGATGGTAATGTAAAATGGTGCAGCCTCTTTGGAAAGCAGCCTGGCAGTTCCTCAAAATGTTAAACATAGAGCAATTCTATTTCTAGGTATTTACCCAAGAGAAATGAAAACATATGTCCACGCAAAGACTTGTATGCACATATTCACATTAGCATTATTTTTATATGTGCATCTGAATGCCCTCATCTCCATTATGGATTGTATGTTAGGACACCCTATGGAGGAGATTTCCAGGGATAGCTACTCTTGTGTTTGTCTTCTTATATGGGGTTCATTTATAACTTCCAGAGAACAGCCTAAGTTTGGTCTATGTTTAAGGAAATTCAGGAGTCTTTTGCAGGGCTTCTGTAGAAACCTTTATCAACCAAAAGTATCTGGTGTTTACCAGGCTTTGCTCTCCTGCATTCCTTGTAGTCAGCAGGGAAGGACCCCTTGTTATGATGTGAGTTAACTCTCAACATTTCAGGCTTTTGAAGATTAATTCCTGGTCTGAGGGAAGATTCTGGCAGAACTGGGATATCTCTAGAATGCACTGATAAGGGCCTTGTCAGTTTCTGGGGTGGGCAGGTCCTTCTTATAGACGGTTTTGTGACTAAGATACCTGATCAGTAGGCTTTTTTTCCTGCCTGTAACTAGTGATGGGTTGCAGGTGGGTGCGTATGGGGATGGAACATCTTAGAGTTGTCTACAAAGTTAGGCGTCAGAGAGCATGGGTATCATGGAGAGAACTTCTTGATTGAGATTTGGGGCCAATTTAAGTCAGTTCTCTAATATTTTCTTGCATTTGAGTTATAAGCTGTTCCTATAAGTAAGTGATAAGGGAGTAGTGGGAAATGCATCCTTAATTAATAGGCAGAATAAAGCTCGGTGGCCATAGGAAGGCCATAAAAAGCCCAAGGAAGCAGCCCTATTTATTTGTAGAACATAGGTGAAATGTTTATTATATGCAAAACAAGTTAAACCAAAACATCTAAATGCACCATAGTATATGATTACAGAAACCTGAAAGATCCAGGAATAACAATAACAAAGGAACAAATGAACTACACATGGACACTAATCTTCCCTGGAACTAAGGATAGGTGGGCACCTAGAAGTGCTTCTGGGATGGGAGGTCAGGCTGCAGGGTGATGGACATTGGGCATGTGCTTGGGACACTCCTTGAGGCACATGGCGACTATTTGAGATCACCTCTCTGATTAGAAAGTTGTTTGGTGAGTACCAAAATAAGACAAAAATGAGTAAGTGTTTTTAAGGGAGATTTCCCTCAAGCTGTGTTTGGTAGATAAATAATAACTCTCTGTTCTGGGATTATTTTCTCTCTAGGCCACTGTCATTGACCTCTCAAATGCTTGGGGGTGAGAAGGGTAAAGATAATATAAAAGTATCAAGAAAAGGAAAGTAAAGGGAAAATAGTAAAAAAAAAAAAAAAAAAGTCCTCTATAGTCCTATGAAGAAAGTTTTGACCTAGATATAAAAATATAGGCAAGTCTGAAATCTTGTTGCTTTTCTCTTTAGTTTGCCTTCGTTGATATAAGTCTGTTTATTCATGTCTGTATGCTAACCGCTGACACTTAAATGTGAAATTGTTCTCAGGACTCTGCTGCATTGTCCTACTAGTAGAAGTCCTGGTTTTAGAACATAAGGTCTGGATATGTACAGCCTAGCTTTTGGATGAGCAACTCTGTGCAAGTTCCCCAACCTCTGTTCAACTTCAAAATAAGGGCAGTTATACTGAACGCCTGTATGGGTGCTATGAGGATTACATGAGATATATAGTAAAGCTAGCCAAAAAACACTGGTTATGGGCCAGGTCCCAAAATGTTATAAAATGAGCCAGGCATGGTGACTCATACCTGTAATCCCAGTGGTTTGGGCAGCTGAGACAAGAGGATTGTTTGATGCCAAGAGTTTGAGACCAGCCTGGGCAACATAGCAAGACCCCATCTCTACAAAAAATTAAAAAATTAGCCGGGAATGATGGCTCATGACTGTAATCAGCTACTCAGAGGCTGAGGCAGGAGGATTGCTTGAGCCAGGAGTTTGGGGCTGTAGTATGCCATGCTCACACCTGTGAATAGCCACCTCATTCCAGCTTGGGCTGTTAGCGAGACCTTGTCTCTTTAAAAAAACAAAACAAAAAAAAAAGATTTTTGCATATCATTGAAAATCTATGAAGTGGTTTTTTTTTTTTTAATTTATAAATATACTTTATTCAACCGGTTGCCTATTTTCGAGCAATTAAAGTGGGTTTTCCCTACTACAAGTAACTACAGTGAATGTCCTTGAGTGAGATACATAATTATTTCTCTAGGACCAATTCCAAGAAGTGGAATGGCACAGTTAAAGGATAGATTTTTTTTAAGAACTATGATAATATTTCCAAATACCAATGTCTGCTCTACTAAAAAAGTAGTGAGAATGGTCATTTCCTCAGTCTGTGATCAGTGCTGGATATTTAGGTTTTTAAATATCTTTGTTATTTTAGAGGTAGAAAATATCTTATAGTTTATTTGATTTTTATTTCTGATAACAGCTGAGCTTAAATAATGGTATATTTTATTATGTACTGTGTTTCTTTCATACAATATTGTTTAATTTTGTTCAGTTTTTCCTTTAGAGTATTGTCTGTCATTAGTTTGTAGGACATTGACTGTTTTCACTTTTGTTGCAGATACCTCAAGTTTGGCATTCCATTCATTCAAAAAACCCACCATTTTTAGATAACCCACTGACATGGTGAAGTAAGGACATTGTTAGGAAAAAGGCATGTAGGATGTGGAACATGAATCAAAAGAGAACTATCCTGGATGATCTCTTTGTTGTTAAGCCCAGTGATTGTCTGTGAGGGAGTGGGATTGGTGGGGATCTCACTGAGTGCTGACTGTCCAGAACTCACTTTCTCATTGTGATCTGACTCCAGTTGTTCAAAAGCCGTTCCTTACTGGGAGAAGTCAGAGCATGGGATATCCCTTGAGAGTATATGTGAAATGCATTACTTTGAAGAATTGGTTTTGGAACACTAAAGTGGATAATGGAAGCAGCTATTCCGTTCTTACAGCTCTGGAGTAAAATGGCGATGATCTTTGGTCTACCCGAAAACTGTCTTAAATTTCGCTTGCTTTGGCTAACTCTGATAGGAAATAGCTGTGGGAGAGTAGGAAGGGAATGGGGCTTAGAGCCCATAATTCAAACCCTACTACCACTTCTAGGTATGAGCTGTGTAACCCTGCACAGGTTACTTATCTCCGTTTTCTAGATTTTATGCGGTCCATTTGGCATGTCCTAAGCACCCAGTACATGCTCATTAGTTATTTTTTCTCTTCTCACCAGGTCTGGTCTATGTCATGTTCATCTCTGTCCTCATTAGCATGATAGTCTCTTTGAGATTATTTGATGACCAAATGAATGGGGCTGGAGTGTAACAGCTTAAGAGCAGGTACATTGTGAAGAGTGAGAATAAACTTTGTCTGTGTATTATTTACTGTTCAAGAAAAAAAAAAGAAAAAAAGAAAAAAACAGCCCTCATGGTGTTGATGGATTTTGGGTAATCAAGGTAGATTTGGAATATCCCTCTCTTTTCGACATGTGACAGCCTGTCTAGGTGAGGGCCAGGGTCACAATGATGGTTCTGATTATTCCTCTCCAGGAGGGCCCCTGAACTTTGACATCATCTCCTAACGCAGTGCTGCTGGAGGCCTTCCTGTCAGAGCCTCCTGGGCCAGAATGGGCCTGTGTGGTGAGCTGGGCCTGTAACTGTTCCCACTCATAATGAGCAGAGCTGCTCCTGCAACCCGGCAGGAGCACCCGAGTGGGTGTGCATGCACATAATGGGCCCAGCTGCTGTGGCTGCAGCCTGTGAATGCCTTCCAAGAGGCCAGATGCCTGGACACATCTCTCAGCAGCTACTTTTCCTTTAAGGGGGATGCTAACTCCCTGGCGCTTATCCCTAGTACCTCTGACAAGGAAAGGAAATCCATCCTGCCCTGATCAGCAGGGTGAGCACCTTCACCGGATTCAGTCTCATGCAGCTCAGCAAGGGAGATGCTAGTATCTAATTGTCTTAGTTTCCTAGGGCTGCCATAACACAATAGTGTAAACTAGGTGACCTAAAACAACAGGCATTTATTTTCTCACAGTTCTGGAGGTGAGAAGCTGGAGGTTGAGGTGTTGGCAGGGCCATGTTTTCTCAAGTCTTTGGGGGAGGATGTGTTCTGTGCCTTTCTCTTAAAGGCTACTGTGTTGCCATCAATGCTTGGCTTTCCTTATCTCACAGCTGTTAATTTCAGTCTCTAACTTTGTTGTCTCATGGTATTCTCTCCTAGGGTTGTCGTTGCATTATCTTCTTGTAAGGACAATTGTCATGTTGAACTAAGGGATCGCCCTACTCCAGTATGACCTTGACTGATCATATCTTCAATGACACCATCTCTGAATAAGGTCAAATTTGAGGTGTACTGAGGGTTAACACTTCAACGAATCTTTTTGGGGCATGCGATTCAACCCATAACCCTCATGTTGCATACAAGGGTGCAGGTTTAAAGAGGATCAGTAATTTGGGTATGGTCACAATTAGGCAGTGTTGGGACCAGGATTGGAACTTAGGCCAGCCTGTCCAAAGCCACTTCTCTTTCTACTAAACTTTGGTGTGTCAGAATCACCTGGAGGGCTGATAAGAAAGACTGGGGCCCAGGCTTTATACCCTTGCTCCTCCACCTGTGGTCCATGGACCAACTGGCAACATCAGCATCACGTGAGAGCTTTTTTTGGAAATGCAGAGTCTCAGGTCCCACCACACACATATTTTTAACAAGATCCCCAGGTGATTTGGGTGTGCAGTCAGTTTGATGAAGCACCTGAATCGGGTATATGCTGCTTCTCAGTCCTGATTGCATATTAGATTGCTTGAGAACAGTAAAAGACAAAACACAAATAACAGTGATGGCAGCCTTACCCCACGCCATTGAATCAGATCTCTGATGAGGCACCAACGTTTATATTTTTTAAAAGCTGCCCAGATTATTCTGATTCACAGTATAAGTTGAGGACCACTGTGGGGCTGGAGGTCCTCGTTTCTGGAATATCCAGACTTCAATACTGAGGTTGAGAATTCTTTTTGCACAGGTTTTTCTTTTTATTTCCACGGTAGTGCAGAAACTGGGCCAGGAGGGGGGCTAGTGTGCGGAATTTATTTCAGAGAAGGCAGAATATTATATAGCAAAGGAGACCACAGTGCATTTTTTTTCTGACTTTACCTCTTACAGATACTAAGTGTTGGGCAGCAACCTATTTGTCCACCCCAGGAGCTTGGGAGAACATGAAAGGTGGTGTGGAGATAGCATATAGTGGGCAGTCAGTGCTTGTTGAATTAAATTGAATAACAAAAACCGTAGGAAATCAGCGTTGTTGGTCTCACTGAAACATATCATTTATAGAGATGCTATTGTGTTACTTTTGGGGTACAAGGAAGAGTTGCAGAAGACTGCACAGACGCTTACGATGTTTAGCAATTCTTAGGCTACGTGGGATGGCTTATGCTTGTAATCCCAGCACTTTGGGAGGCTGAGGCGGGCAGATCACTTGAGCTTAGGAGTTTGAGACCAGCCTGGGCAATGTGGTGAAACCAGTCTCCACAAAAAATACAAAAATTAGCTGGGTGTGATGTCACACACCTGTAGTCTCAGCTACTTGGGAGGCTGAGGTGGGAGGATCACCTGAGCCCAAGGAGGTTGAGGCTTCAGTGAACCATGATCGCACCACTGCACTGCAGCCTGGGCAACAGAGCTAGATCCTGACTCAAAAAAAAAAAAAAAAATTAGCAATTCTTGTTATATCAATAAACATGGAAGAGTTATTGGAAGTTTTGAGAATAAAGTGGGAGCACCCCTTAATATCTACAGATGTGGCCGGGTGCGGTAGCTCATGCTTGTAATCCCAGCACTTTGGGAGGCCAAGGTGGGCGGATCACGAGGTCAGGAGATCAAGAACATCCTGGCTAACACGGTGATACCCCATCTCTACTAAAAAATACAAAAAAATTAGCTGAGTGTGGTGGCGGGCACCTGTAATCCCAGCTACTGAGGAGGCTGAGGGAGGAGAATGGCGTGAACCCGGGAGGCGGAGCTTGCAGTGATCCGAGATTGCGCCACTGCTCTCCAGCCTGGGAAACAGAGCAAGACTCCATCTCAAAAAACAAAAAACCTACAGATGTATTTTCCGTTGTAGGTTTTGTGGTGAGGGGAAGCACTAGTATCCCAGATGGTGACCTCTTAACTTTTAATTCTTCAACATAGACTTGAAGAAGGATGGTTCTTGTGTTCAGACCATCTTGCCCTACTACTGTTCCCTCAAACTCTGTCCCATCAGTCCTTCTCCTCTTAGCTGATCTTTTGGACAATCACAGAATGTGGGGAAGGGGCTCATTTCAGTCTGGGGTCTTGATGTAGCATGCATTTGGTCCTCAGACTAGGGCTTTCACAGACGGTTGGCACCCTATCCAGTGACAATTCTAGTGTCCTTTTCTCATTCCTGGACTTCTTGACGTTTGTGCTTTTGTACCCCCTGGTGTGCCACCCACCCCATCCCATCTGAAAATCCATGGTACAGCCCTTAAGTCTTGGATGTGCATGCTGTCCCTCTCTTTTTTTTTTTTAAACTAACCTTTCTTCCTCTTCCTGACTCCACTAAGTAGTGGTTATCTTTAAGATTTTATTTATCCCCTCTTTTTTGTAGGGGTTTCCTCCACTCTGCCAATTTTACTGTCCTATCTGTGCAGAGGATCACCATTTGTCTTCCAAATGGTTGTCCCTTCATCACCAAAACATACCATACATTGAAAATGGAATTCTCCAACTTCTCTTGTTTTCTGGCTTGCTTTTTTATGTCAGTGTATCCTATCTACTATTTTTCAAAGCCCCCTTGTCTTTGAAACCTCCTATTTGATTTACCCTGTAGGGACTGATCAGTCCCTTACTCTTCCATTCTCCTTTGGGGCATCTTTTGTATGTTCATTTTTCCTTTGGATAATTCTCATTATCCAAACTCTAATTGCCTGATACCTGGATGAGTCTCTAGCTATGCTTTCCATCCCTGCAATGGAAATTAAACTTTTTATTAAAGCCCTTTGTGTAACATATCAACTCTACCTGTATTTCCACTTTTATCTTGCAATACTGCCCTGGTGGCCTCAGCTCCAGCTACACTATTGTTTTTACCTTTCCCATAGTTGCCTCCTGCACACATGCTGTGTGGTTGGCCCTCGTTGCTGACTGCTGATTGGAGATGACGTGTACCCATCCTCTAGACAGTCTGTGCTTTTCCTGTCTTTGGAGCTTCCAGTTCCACCCCCATCAGTTTTTTTCTGACCGCTTCATCTTGCCTTATTTCTCTCTCTTTCCTTTTGACTGGAAGAGTACTCATCTTTTCTAACATCTTTTCATAAACTCTGTTTTGATTTCACTTATATTGATTTTTAACGTATAATGTGCTGGTGTTCTGTTTCCTCAGTTAGAAGCCCCCTAAAGACAGGGCTCCATTGGTGTTAAACTGCCATCTTCAAGGTCTGGGACTTGATTTCTCTTTTTTTTTTTTACCTCCACAACAAGGCACTCCTCTGCACCCAGTCGGAACTCAGTGCCTGTGGTCAAGTAAATGCATGAAGGAAGTTGGAACCTGTGGTGGGTATGTTTATTTAAATGTGTAAACCAAGAATGCCTTATGGTGTGTATGCCAGAAGTGAAGTTCTCATCTGTAATTACCAATGAAAAAAACACCTTGTATTTACAGTTGAGTTTGGCACCAAATCAGCACTGGTCTTTCCTTCCATGGTACAAATGTTGTAAAACTCTGAATGCTGCGTTTCCATAAAAGGAGCATGCATTTCTGTGGAGGTGGTGATTAATGTTGGATGCCTTTAGGCGGTGCCATCCTACTCATGAGGGAAGCAGTGCTGTTCTAGGCTCAGTCCGCGAATTGGTTTGCCTTTTCTCCTTTCCCAACTCTGCCACCTGGGAAACAAAACAAAAGCAACAACAAAAACCCCCCCAGGCATTCTGCCTGCTGGCACCCTGTTAGAATAAAAAGATTAGAACACTTGGTATCTGTTCACTCACTCAGGTGAAGTTTGAGATGTCCTACTGGGCTTTTCTATCTGTAGACCCATGAAAATCTCATTGAAGAGGTGTTGTGGAAACATGAGAAATACATGTTTATCATCATTTGTTTGTTTATTTACCTACCTGTCTACCAAATTAGAAAAGTTCCAGGCGTTTATCTCAGTGTTTTACAAATATTAACTTGTTTAATTTAAATTTCATAACCACCCTGAGAATTGAGTGGTATGTTTTCATTATCCCACTTCACAGATAAGGAATCTGGGCACAGAGCACTGAAGGCACTTGTTAATAGTCACATGCAATCTTTTTCCTATTTCTTGGCTTCCAGTAATTTTTCAGGTAACTAAATGTCTGTGATTCCCAATTAGGTGTCGAGTTTTATGGCTTTTATTTCTATAAATCATTCTGGTTTCTTTTTATGGTCATGGCTGTAGTTGTGTTTCCCTCTGAAATTGGCAGAAGATGAGTGTGTGTGTGTCAGCATTTTTAACACCCGCTAAAAAGAAATCTCCTACAGTGCTTTACAGTTTATAATTGCTTTTTCAGATATTATCTTCCTTAGTCCAGCAATGCTGGTAAGAAGAGTTATTATTTATTTCCATTTAACAAATGAAGTAAGTGGCTTAGAGAGGTTAAGAGACTGAACATATCCTTAATGTGATTAGTACATTGGAATTTGAACCCAAGTCCTCTTAATCCTTTGCTCTTCCAAGCTGTTACGCTGCTTGTAAATTGGGAAACCCTATAGTCTGTTTTTCTTGAAGTTCTTTGTTTTTCTAACCTCCGTCAAAATAATGTAGTGTTTTGTTTTTTTTTAAACTTATATCCCAAGCCTGTATGGTAGAAGATGTGAAAGTAGGGGGGTTGAGAATGCAGTTTTTTTGAAAGAGAGGAGATTATCAGATGCCACAAGAAATACTTTTTTCTGTTTTTCTTTGATAGCAAAAGAGTAAAAATTTTGCAAGGTTTTTCTTGATATTTTTTGGAGTCCAGGGGAATAAGTGCATAATGGTAATAATTAAATACAGTTTCCAGTAAGGGAGTTTTCTCAGGTTTAGCTGCACAGGCTTAGAAAGTTGGGTGAGAGAAGGCTTTGAGGAGAGATTAGAAGTTGGAGAGCCCATCTGTCGTGCCAGCATACAAAAATGTCCGTGGATGATGACCGCTTGCACCTCCAGAGCTAGTCTCCTCTAGGAAAAATCAACAGTCACCAGTGCAGGAGATTGAATGAGTCAGAGCTCTGGGTCCTGAGCCGGTTTTACCTCTTAGCTTTGTGATCTTGCATAAATTATCCAAAGGCTCTGGACTGCAGTTTAGTTCAATGTAGCAAGCTTTTATCAAACAGCTATGTGCCAGGTACTGTGGTAGGTGCTCTGGAGAGAAATACAAATTAGATAAGGCTTCTGCTCTTGGATAGTTCTCATACCAGCTGGGGAGACTGACAGGAAACACAGCGATGGTTCCTGCTGTGTTAGAGATCCGTTCAGAGGGCTGATAAGGGAGGGGGACGCAAAGCATATCAATCAGGGAATTCTACTAAGGTGCTGATTCAAGGTCAGCTTCCCTCCTCCTGACCCCTGTACTTAGCACAGCACGTAGAGGGGACTGTAGGGAATGCAATGAAAGTGAATGGTGACAAAAAAATGAAAAAGAGCCTCAAGGCAGGAGCCATGGTTTTCTCCTCTGGGGTGGGAATTGTCTTCAATCTGGGAATACTGTGGTGAGGCCTCTCATCTTCCTTTCCTCCCATCTCTGCCCCCAAGCACCATGTCTTTTTCCTAGCACAAGGCTAGTCTAGTAGATTTCTAAGAGTCCTATATAGCTGTCTTTATCTTAGGCACTAGCCTAAGTACGCCTTGTGAATGGGGTTGGTTGCATCTTTGTGTTCTCAGTGTCAGCACCATGCCTGGCACAGAATTGGTGGTTTACAAATTCTGTTGAATGCATGGATGGATGGGGATTGCTGGAAGCACAGCCTGGAAGGAGCAGGGGAAGGAGAGATTGAAACGAGAAGAGTGAGATGTCCCTGGGCAATGGCTGATGAAATTTAACCCAGGCAGGGAGGGGCTTGGGCTGAAAGCCTTATTAAAAAGCTGCCATCTGCAAAGCAAGAATTTAACTCCTTGGTTTCACAAGAAAAGAGTAAGTGTAGCCTAGAAATTGGGCCTGGATTTGGAAATTAGCCCCAATTCTGCAATTTTCACCGCAATAAAAGCTTCTCCAGTTATACATGGTGATTGGTCTTGATGGGCTATTGTGGACAGAGGAGGGTGCTAGGTTGAGGTGGACGGGGCCACAGCTCAGAGTAAAAATCCCCTTTTCTCTCTTCATGAGCTTGGCTGCAGATGTAGAAACTAGAGCTAACAGCAGTTTTACCTCATCTTAAAGAAAAGTAGTAAATTAATGGAGGCTTTAATTAATTCCTGTGATCTGTTGAGTACTTACTATAGGCTAAGGGCTGTAGGGAACACTTTAATTCACTGAATAATGTCAGTAACTCTGTGAAATAGATATTAGTGGTCTGTTTTGCAGATGCACAAACTGAAGCTCAAAGGGGTATTTCACAGATAATGCAATACTGAGTTGGAGCCTTGGTTTGAACCTGAGCGTGTCTGCTTCCAAAGCCCATGCTCTTAGGTGGATTTTCAGTGATGCCAGAAGATGGTTGGACTTTCCTGAAGATGTTTATGTGCATTGTCGCCACAGAGTCAAACCAAGAATTGTATTGTTGTATTTCATTCAGAATCGTAACATGCTTAATCCAGATGATGCCTCAGATGATGAAGGTGGGTTGCCCACAGGCTGTATTGATTGGTGATTCTTAAGAGTGTAAAAAAAGGAAATCACTTGATTTTGTTGTGGGGAGGCAGAATGTATCACACAATAGCTTGGTTGAGTTTGGCTTAATGTAGATATGTTTAATGTAATTAGACTGAGGGCTGAAATGGGCACCTTCAGGTCACTGTGGAGTGAGACAGAGCCCTCACTAGACTTTTGAGTCACTTGAGGTGGTTATGCCAAGCCCTGTTCACATTTCACAGTTGAGTTTAAGTATTTGTGAAGGGAATATAGATCTTTGGTTTGAACTAGATATAGCTCAAAGGTTACCCATTCAGAACAGAGCATTTCAGCCTCAGGGCACCTACTTAGCCTCTAAGATGAGACCACATCTGAACCAGCCAAGTCAGCCTGGGATGAGGTTGGAGGAGAAAAATTCATGTGATAAGTCAGATTACAATTAACTTTTTTGTTGTTATTTTTTGAGTGACCACAATGTGTGTGGGACTTCGAAATATGGAATAATGATGGGTTTTATTATTTCTTTTTGAGAAAAATCCAGTCACTTTTTTTTTAACCCGAGGAAGATGAATCCTGAAGAAGGGGAGATTTATCTCTGCCCTTTGAACTTAAAGCCCATAAAGTAAAATATATAGTTTAAAACAATTACATGTTCCCCCCATCTCACCGCCGCCCGACCCTTCACAGATAGTGTTTGACAAAACACTATTTAGGAAAGTGCCTGACTGGTGGTGGAGGGGCCTTGCTTCCTGTGAATCTGCATTCCCTGTGCCACTTGCTTCCTTCCCTGAGAGGTACTGGTGGCCAGGTGTTATGAATCCAGGTCAAGATGAAGAAAACACACTTTTGTCATTTCTTCAGGCATGTGGCCGACCCGACCGGGTCTCAGGTATTCCAGATATGAGCGATGTGCCGATTGCGCAAGGCTGGAAGCATTGCTCACTCGGAGATACCGAGGCCTGCTTGCCCCGAGCCCTTTGTTCTCCTGGTTGAAAGCAGTTAATTAGCAACTGTCTCCATAGCAACACCCTCATAGTCCAAAAACATTGTCTAGTTTTTCAGTTTAGCTTATCACACTGTTTACCTGAAGGGCTTTTCACTGCTCTGAGTCTCATTTGAGTTGGCGGCATGCCTGTTGGGGAAGTGAATTGTCAAGATAGAAAAAAACACCATGGTAGCAAGAAGCCGAGGAGACTTCTCCCTACCCAGCCCAACCCGGGCCCTGGATTCTGGGAAAACAGAAGTTGCGCCTGCCTAACATTTTCACCTGTATTTTTTTTTTGTTTTGCCATAAAACTGCTGTTCTCTCCACCAAGCCCTGAATTGTGAGGATTTTTCCCCCCTTTCCCCGAGAGGCTTTCTAAGCTCTTTAATATTCCCTGTTTATAGTACATTTCCATGATTAGTCATCTTGAAACCCCGAGTGTTCTCAGCCCCTGTACATTCGAGGAAATTTTGCTTCCCTGAGGGTCTTGGCATTTCCAAAGGCCTTGGATGAAGGATTATGAGTCTGAAATGTGAATTAGTCAGAGCAGCTTTGTTTTTAGGCATAATGAGGAAAGGCTTCTCTTTCTTGGTTTAAGTTGATTGTTTGTGGGAAAAAGGCAACTTCAGGTGGCTTGTTGGTAAAATAGGAAAGGAAACTGTAGCTTTTTTATAAGCCATGCAATGAAGATAATTTTCATAGCTTTCATGGACTGAGTGTGGTCTGTGTGGCCCTCTGTGCCAGCTGTGTGGCCCTCTGTGCCTGCTGTGTGGCTCATGGTGCCAGCTGTGTGGCTCTCCGTGCTGGGACGCTTAGGAGCTTTTATCTCACATCTGCAATGGGAAGACGGGAGGCAGATGGGAAAGAAGACTGCATTTCCTGAATGCCTACCACATTTCAGTCGCTGAGCCAGACTTTCACAAAATGAGGTCTCCTGTATCCTTCACAGCAAACCTGCTAACGAGGCCCTATTAACTATTTTAAAGATGGGAAACTGGGGTTCCAAGGAGTCGTTGCCTGCCCAAGGTTGTGGAATTCTAATGTAGACCTGTTGGTTTACAGGACAGCAACACTTGTCCTGAAGCAGCGTTGTGGATTTGGTGGTGGAGTTAGGCGGTACGTATCACAGATTGCAGGGCTCTGGGAGACTTTTGCCAAGGAGGTTAGTTAGAATTTGGTGGTGTACATGTGTAATTAGATCCCTAAGTATGTCTCAGGAAATCATGAAGCTTAGGTCCAGTGATCAAATAGTAGAATTTAATTTTGAGGCACGTGTGCCAGAGCTTATTTACCCAAACAAATGTAATTCTCTTTGAAGTATTAACTTGGAAAGACTGTGCCTTGTGATATTTCCATTCTTCAGACCTTTTTAAGGAAACTTTATGGGAGCAAGTGCTTTCCCAGCTTGCAAAATACGGCTTTGAATGCATTCAGCAGACCATTCTTGAGCATTTAACTCCCCTTAATATGGGCAGAGAAGTATGGCTTTTCCCTAGTGGTGATCCCTTGGACCTAGCATGGGTTCACTAAGAACATGTCACCCCAGGCTAGCTTCTTTTCTTTCTTTGAAAACCTTATTAAGCAGAAAACTATAGTTGATACAATGCATAAACGAGAGCTTTGATCTGCTTTTTAATTTTATCTGCTTTGTTGAAAATAGAGACATAGTCTGAGCTGAATGCAAGAACTATGGTCTGAACTGCGCCTTAGTTAATACCTAAGAGTGACAAACAGGTGTTGTAGTGGAAGATCAGTACTATGTGATTTTTGTTGACTGTGCGATCACAGTAAGTTTGTGACGTGGCTTCTGCAGAAGCTAGTGTTACCTCGGAGTGTGCAGATAGAGGAGGATGCATACCATGTTAGAACACACTTGGAGCCAGGGGTTCTGTTTTCCTTCCTTCGCTCCCTACCTCTCTCCACTATACTGTATGCCAGGTACCTTTCTATGTGTTGGGATGCAAAGTTGGGCAAAAGAAAGCCCCTTTAGAGAGAACGTAAAAACTAGGGTTTCTTCAGAGGGCAGCACCCCAGATGATAAAGAGAAGAAACCACATCACACAAAATCATTCAAAGGAGGGGGTGGATGTGGGAGTGGTAGTATCTGCCCTGACTTAGAAAAGACTCTGCAAAGACATGGGTGAAGAAGCAGCACGTTTGTCCAGTAGACTCTAGTTGTAATCTTAAAAGGCAGTCACATTTTGGCTCACTTATAAAAAAGATATTCTTCACAGTCCTGCAAAGGTGGACTGGGCTTCTGCTTTAGGATATAGCGAGAAGTATTGAAGCAGGGATCAAAAGACCATTTGGTGGCTTACTGTGAAGGTCAACAATACAATGAATCTCCTTTAAAATTTCCAGTCATAAAAATTGTATAAGTGAGCAGGCATGTCATCTGCCTGCAAGACACATGCTAGTAATGAAGGAAGATGTATATCACAATTAACATGCCTGCTTTATATTGTTTATTTATTTCTTTGGGGGCAGCTGAATATGATCAATTTAGAGATGTTAGAACATTTGTAACTATAGTTTGTGAGATGGGCAATTTTAACTGCAGGAAGTCTTCAGAATCACAGCACAGGTTCAATTCACTGTGGTTGTTATGTCATAATTATATATTGTGGATGTCTAATTCCTTTTCAAACCTAGAAGTAAAGATCATGTAACATATCCTAGCCAATATTAAAGCACTATTATTATAAAAATGATCTCTGATGTAGAACCACTAGAATTAGGGCCTTAGGTCTACCCATATTGAATTTGCCCTTTTTATTTGCAAAATGCTTGATCCCAGATTGCTATGAGTGATAGACATAATAGTGATCTTTCTGCTTTTGATAGTTAGGTATCATAGTTTTAAGACAGCCCATGGAGTTTTAGAAATTGTGTCTGTGTCTACAGAATCATGTGTGTGATTAGATAAAGATTAGTAGGTACAGAAACTAGTTGAAGCATTGATTGATACACCTTGTACCTTCCAAAGAATTGATCTATTTAAATCAAGTTAGTTTTACAGCTCCGTTTGTTGCTTCTCTAGATTGATTAGGTGGTTTTGTGATGTTTCTTTTATTTTTTTCACTAGGAATTTTGCTGAGTATTTTTAATACCTGAATTGACAGACTGGTTTATCGGTGTTGGGGGTCTGTGTGAGCTTCTCATTAGTCCATTTACAATGGCAGCACTTTCATGTTTGAATGTAGACAAACCTGTCCCTAATATTTATGGAGCCTGAGGCAAAGAGTGTCAGTGGAAGCTCATGTACTCTATGTTGAAATATTTAAAGGAAAATTCGAGTTAATACACTGTTAAATAACATTTTCTCACCTCCTACTTTGACAAATTTACTTTAATAATAACTTGGAACACAGGTTCAAATTTAGAGGCCTGCCCCCTTCTCTTCCCACTCCAGCTGTATGTTGTAACATGTTCATATGGATGCTGCAGATTGCACAAGCAAACCCTCTTTTCCTTCCTCCTGCTAACAGCTGCTCCTGGGCCACTCCTTGCAGTGAAGCATACTCACACAATCTGCCCTTTTGAGAACAGATTCAGGGAAGTGGCCTACACAGACCTTGGAAGTGGAAAAGGGTTCTTGGCTTGAGTATTCCAAAGTCTCGGGTCCTTGGTCGATGGTCTAAAAGGTGAGGGTGTTAGGTGAGGTGTCCTCTTGATCCTCAAAGGCTCCTCACCCTGGGAGGAGGAGGAAGATGGCCAGAAGAAGACCAGAGCAAGACCCTCTAAAGTCTAGGGCCCAAGTTGGGCCCTCTGGTCGAGGTCTAAGGACTGTACAGAATATGGATAAAAGCATGACTAACTTCCAACTGCCTTTCATACTTCAGAGCTTGAAACTGAGTAGTTTCAACCAAGTAGTTGGGTTGGCCTAAGTAGCTTTGCCATTTAACCTCGTAAATGATCTAAACATCAACATAGTCTGAGAGTTGAATAAAAAATAAGTGAAGTAGTTGATCATTGTCAGGTCAGGTTTGAATTCTCTCATACTTGAAATCCCTGCAACTGTGAAATTGCCTGTAGGAATTGCAGGTTGTGCTAAACAATCAAACGAATTGGTAGGTTGGCTCCCATAGGCAAAATCTTGAGGCTGTTTGGGGCCAAAAAAAAATTACAAAATATAACTAGTAATAAGTGGGATGCAATAAGAATCAAATATGATCCAATTTTCTGGGGAAGCAAATTGCATTGCACTTTGTTTTATTTTAAAAAATGATGTGAAAATACAGAGCATCACAGCACAGACAAATATCTTACACCAGTTTTCACAATAAAATCCCCAAATGTGAAAGCTCTCCCTTTTTGCAAAGGCATTTGGAAGCAATAATGTTTGTGTGCATAGTTGAGTTTATCAGAGTATACTGATTTTTTATCCCATGAGGTTTTCAAGGAAAGTGCAGCTGGTCAACCTTTAGTGTTTTCTTTGCCACAGGGTATAGTTCTGTTTCTGTCCGCTCAAATACAGTCTTTCAGGAAACGAATTCTCTGTAGGATACCTTTAAATGTCTTTGTGTTGTAACACAGGGTAGGGGGCAGTATGTTTAATAGGTTAGTGTGGATACGTGGGCCCTGAAATCACAATCCTGCTTTTTGCTCCTGGCTCTGCCACTTCTAGTTACTTGTGTAACCTTGAGCAAGTTACTTAACCTTCTCTAAGTTTCAGTTTTCTCATCAGTAAAGTGGGTTGAATAATAGTGCCTTTGTTAAAAGGTAGGTATGAGGATTGAAAAGTATTGGTAAAGGGCTTAGCACATAGTTAACATTCAATAAATGCAAACTATTAATCACTATTAGCTCACTTGTGTAAGGAAGGCCTATGGGTTTATAGAAAGGTAACATTTTGTGGTAAGAGAACCTCTCCAGGGGAACCTCTGTAAACTCCAGAGGGCTGCACGGAAAATTCCACTGTGGATGATGGGCCTTATCCTGGAGTTTACCTATTAAGGTGAAGTAGGTCGTGCTTTGAAGTGCTTGGCAGTGGCCAGACCTGGACAGGTACTGAGAGTTGCACTGGGTGCTGTGGTTGCTGTGTCCCCGCCTTCCGTCCTAGGTAGCAGATGGTAGTCCTTACTCATCTCTGAAGAGTCCTAAGTAGCCCGAGTCCTAGATGTAATTTGTTGCTTATCCGCAAAATGGTTTTGAAGGATATGGTTTTTCTTCTTTGGGTATGAAACATAAGAGGATGAAGGAAGAATGAGAAGTTTTGTTTCTAAATGAATATAGTACACAGCCTCAGAAAATATGGGGAAAAGATGAGAAGGAAAATTATTTTTATTTCTAAATGCACTATTCATTTCATTTTCCAAGTAACTTGTGGCTATCATTATTTTTAGTGATTTATGCTTAAATAGTCTTCCTTGGGAATAATCAAATACTGGCTTCAAATATAGACAGGGAAATTATAGGTCATAGTAGGCTCATAAAATAACGCTTAGAATGAACTTGGGATGGGACGTGGAACAGGGCAGCAGACTTTCCACCAGGCGCCATTCCTGTGTTCTCAGCTCTACCCTTGAGCCTTCTCTAGTGGGGCCCCAAATGCACCACCATGATGTAAGGGTCTGACCAACTACTTAGTTTCTAGCAGCCCAGAGTGAAGGCACCTCTCTGTGCCTTCCTCTTCCCTAAGCCTCAGTTTTTTTGTTTTTGTTTTTTTCCCTTGCAAAAATTGAGACAGTAGTGTCCAATTTGCAGAGGGTCTCTGAGAATGAAATCAGAGGCACGTAGCAACTGCCTGGACAGCGCCAGCACTCCACCTGCCACCCCTCCCCACTGCCCTCTATTTGTGGAGAGGTGGATGATTTTGCTAGTCACAAAGCCTGTCTTCTTTGAGACAGTAGGGAAAAAGCAACCAGTATGATTCACAGAATTTCCTGAATAGGCACAGCTGCAATTTCTCTGCCTTTACTCATCACCATAAACATACTTTAAAGTTGTCAGTTATGTTTTCTTTCTCATTTTTGGTGTTGAAAAAAATTAACCTTTGAGTTTCAGTTTTCTTGTCTGTAAAATGGGGAGAAGAATAGCTCCCATTCCGTAAGGTGGCTGTGAGAATGTGAGAATACAGGTGACAGGCTGCATAATTCTCGCAAAATGCTGTTGGAGTCCCTAGAAGGGGAGGAGGGGAGCTGTGAAATCCGGTTTGGAATTGGGAATTTTCATTCTGAGCTTGTGTTACGGAAAGGAACGAGGCCCATCCCAAAGTAGAAACCAGAAACGTTCTTACTGAATATGGCACAAGCACTGGTTTTCTTTCCTAATGAGTGTGGTCATTATTAGAGTTAAGCCTTTCCCTGCATGGCAAGTGTGAACATGTCTGCAGACCCTGAGGGGACACCAGAGCGGCAGGCTTTGAAGGGAGAGCAGTGGACACTCAGTGACGGGGCCACTCACAGTCTAGCTCTGACCCCACCAGATCCTGTAGGTTCCTGGTTCTTGTTCCTGGTGAATTCCTGACTATCACCTTTACACAGTGATAGAGCCTTTATTTCCACTCTGCATGGAGGCATATTGCATTTGAAAGATTGAAACCCATTGCTGTCCCCATTGACAGGGAGCATGTTAAGGGTAAGATGCTGCATTTCACTCATTGCTGGGCCCCCGTTTCTGAATCTGGACTTGTATCTTGTAGGCATTCAAGAAATAGCAGTTGGAAGAATGTCACTGATGGAATTGATGTCTCTGTGTACACACCCCCAGATCAAAGACCATGCTTCTTGGTCTAGCCATAGGAACTCTCCACCCTTGAGACTCAGCCAGGACTTGGGGCCCAGCCTTTCTTTACCTCCCTGGTACTGCCCTTTTTAGAGATAGGCATAAAATGACAGTGCTGCCCCTCAAGTCTAAAGGAGGGGGCAAAACGTAGCGTCCTGTGCTTCACCACTGGGGGCTGGCTGGGCCACTGTTAAGGTCTGTGGAGACTTCTGTTTGCAGGAGAGGTTGATGAAAACCCTTGGCTTTAGCTCTGGCCAGAGGATCCAGGCTTTTACCTTGTACGCTCCGAGCCCTGTGCCTGGCAAGTCTGCCACACGGTTATGGAAATGTTCCTGAGGCATGAAGGAGGCTTTTCTGGACCAGCCGATGGGGAGTGGGTGAGGAGGTGTGGAGGAGGAAAGAAAGAAAACTCTTTCCCCATTCTTTTTTTTGACATGGAGCCTCCCTCTGTCGTCCAGGCTGTAGTGCAGTTGTGCAATCTCAGCTCACTGCAAGCTCCGCCTCCTGGGTTCAAGCAGTTCTCCTGACTCAGCCTTCCGAGTAGTTGGGACTATAGGCACACACCACCACGCCTGGCTAATTTTTGTATATTTAATAGAGACAGGGTTTCACCATGTTGGTCAGGCTAGTCTCGAACTCTTGACCTCGTGATCCGCCCACCTCGACCTCCCAAAGTGCTGGGATTAAAGGCTTGAGCCACTGCGCCCTTCCTCTTTCCCCATTCGTAAGTACCTAGTAACAGGTCTGAGCTGTTCAGAGGTGTAAGGGAGCTTGGGAAGTTGGGAAGTGTCCAGATGTATGGACGCTGGAGCATTTTCTCCATGAGGGTCTAAGCCTGGGAAAATGGCCAGATTCTACTCAGAGACATTCTCCCATTTTCTTAAACTAGGGGTGTGTTGGGAGAACTCCGGGCTCCTTGCCCACAGGACAGCTGAGAAGCTTTTGTCTTCCCCTCTCTTGCTGAGCCACATCCTCCCTCTGAACTTCCCACCTTAGTCTTCGGAGTCGTTTTAGACTCGAGATTGCTAGTGACTTGAAGGTTCTGGTCTTTCTGCTATGATTGGGATCTGTGCTGCACCCCTGGGTCTGGCAGTGTCCCCAGCAGTGGGATGCTGCCCAGCAGTAGGTCTTTCATGCTGACGAGCACAGTGGCTGATGTCATTGTGGGGGAGTTCCTTCTGTGGCCATAGAGGTCTTGGTCTTTGACGCTATATCTCCTCCTCCCTGGCCCTGAAATAAATTCCTTTGGGCTGCTAACTCTCCTTCCTTTAGTGGCTGCTGTTAGTTAATAGTCCTTTTCCTAGACTGGTGAGATGGTTGCTTTCATCTCAGCCAGTGAGGCTGGGCGTCATTTGGATGGAGGTGGCCAGAAGCTACTTGAATGCTGCACGGCTATAGAGGACATTCAGCCTCCATTGTGTTTTTCTTACCAAATGCATAGAGGCCAGCCCTCTCACTGGCTCATTGTATGATTCAGGTGGGATGACGTCACTTGCAACTCTGGAAGTAGACCGTGATTGATAGAAGCCTAAAACAGCTATGTCCACGGCGATTGATTGAGGGATGGTGCCTGACCAGTCAACATCCAGTGAGATAGAAGAGATATCTTTCTGGGGCTGCTGGGAAAGTAAAGCTTTCTTTTGCTGAAGCTTTCAGAAGAGAATCACACATCCTGTGGATGGTGTAGGGCGAGGACATGAGTTCTATATGGGAGCAGTTTTCTTTCATAAGAATCCCACACATGTGCAGGACTGGTTGCTGGTTGGAACCACTAAGTAACCTACTGGGAGGCAGATTGGTAATGATGCCATCTAAGCTGATGGCACAAGACTTCTTAGTTAAATAAGCCACTAAGTCCCCTCCATTGCTTAAAAGCCAGTTTGATCATTGTTTCTTAGAACATAGTGACCTGATATGCAGACCTTCCTCTTGTGAATTTGTTGAGGACTTTTCCTACAAGGTCTTCTCCAAGGTCCATGTGAGGGTTCGGCATTAGCATCTGGGAAGCCAGGGATCCTCATGCTAAGGCAGAACAAAACAGGAGTCAGGGCTGGAGAGGGGCGTCTGTGGTCTCTGGGGCAAGGCAGCTTGAGGTGGGACCCAGAAGTCCAGGGAATCAGAGAGGAACAGTGGGTTGGAGTAGATCTATGGGTTGGAATAGGTCTGTGAGAGGTCTTAGGGGAGTGGTCTTGCCCACAGTGGAGTGGCCCCGAATCCACTGAGGATCCCGGGATTGGGGTGCAGGCCTTCGGTTATCATAGACTGTATATGTGTATCTGGGTGGGGGTGGGGGTAGGGTGGTGTGTCTAAGTTCTGTCATGTCTGGGGTGGTGTTGTAGATTGAACTTCTCCCAAACAGGCTTAGCCACACCGGTAGGACGTAGTCTCTTCCTGTTTTGCTTTATGATGTTCCTGTCTCTTATGCTGAAAAGAGCCCCTGAAAGCCACTATTTAGTTGCCTATACTGACACACACCTGCGATTGGATGGATCGTCTCACACAGAGTGTTATGCACCATCCGTAGCTAACCTCAGGGCCGGGGTGGTGCTCAGAAACACTGTCTTTATGATATACATGGGATTTTGAGCTTGTGGCTTGTGGTTGTGGACTGAGAAAATTGCTTTCTGGGTTTATAGAGATGGTAGGGGAAATGACCCTCTTGCCACCACTTATTCAGTGATGGCTTCCTGGTGTGATGCTTGGGGATGGATGTGACTGAAAAGATTTCAGGAGTTAATTGGAAGAGTACATCATAGCATGCAAGATTGATCCCTATGTGGTATTATCATTATTAGAATCCCAAAAAGGTGATGGT
Source organism: Gorilla gorilla gorilla (assembly GCF_029281585.2). Taxonomy (NCBI): domain Eukaryota; kingdom Metazoa; phylum Chordata; class Mammalia; order Primates; family Hominidae; genus Gorilla; species Gorilla gorilla. Next base: position 19,246,741 of record NC_073233.2, read on the forward strand.
TAAAAGAGTACTTAACTATTTGCTGGTCACTGGAGAGATGGAAACACTGAACATGTTTGTCCTTATCCTGCAAGAGCTCAGAGCCTAATATGGACAGCAGATGTGTAATAAATATCGTAGGGGATGGTAGAGGGACAGATTCACATTGACACAAATTTTTAAAAAGTAAATATTTAAAAGTAAACTTTCCCCCCCCAGAATATTACTGGTATTCATCTTCTTCCAAATAGAATATCTAATATAAAACCTATGAAATTTACCAAGAGAAGGCTTAATACAGGAGATGCTGGAAGTGCATAGATTTTCCTCAAATCCCTCTTGGTATATGTGAATCCACTACATCCAGAATCAGGCCATGCATCTTCACCAAATCATTCCCTTTGGGGAAGTCGTGGCTCAGTGCTCTTCTGGTTCAGGAACACTGAGCCAGAGTAAATCACCCCTAATGGTCCTCTCTGCAGCCAGTGAGATTTCTAATACAGCAAGAATTCAATAGAACAATACCTTTCTAAGGTACTAGCTAGACTGTTAAGAGGGGCTAATGTGGTAGCAGCCTCCTGGCACAAAGGCAAGGGTCTGTGGTTAGTGACTGTCGTGTCTGTCTGAGCAGGGAGAATGTCCGTGAGCAGAATAGCTGGTGTCCAGATGCTCCTAGTGAACTGTTATCAGTGAGCAGACGTGGCCTGGGAGGGCAAGCCAGACAGTCCAGCCGGCTTGGAGCTGGAAGGGAGGAGTTCAGTCTTAGGTCAAGATACTGTGCTGAGGGAGGTGGAGCTGTAGAGGCAGGTGGGCAAACTGGGGGCTCCCTGGGAGCCCTGGAAGCAGCTTCCACCACTTTGGATATTTGGCAATTGGAGGTGGAAGGATGCCAGGGAAGGTGTTTGGGTTTCTTTTCTCTGTGAAGTTATGGCAGTGCCATCTTCCAATCAGCCATCAAGAGAGCCACCTTTAAGAGTGCCTCAAGTGAGCCAAATTAGGGGATCGCCGGGACAGAAAAGCTGCTGAGGTGGGATGAGCACCGTGGATCATCTTCTGCCCTTCTGGAAGTCTTTGTGGGTTGGACATCCCAAATGTGGGCCTGGGAAAATAACATTTCCCATACTTCGTGTGTGTATGTTTCATTTTTTACAGTGGTGCTTTTGATAAGCAGTGTAACATCAAAGCCAAGAACTGTGCTTTCCATTTCTGGAAATATGAGGAGCCCAGAGGCTTCTCTTTGAGATAAGAGCTGTGTGACTGTGTGAGCTACTTAATTTCTCCAAACCTCAGTGTGCACCTTCTTTGCAGGGCTGTATAAGGATTCGTTGAGATGCTAACCATGACACACTTGGCTCATAGTGGGTACTTAGTCCTTGTCAGCTTTCCTGCCCGTCTGCAGGGGTGGCAGTGGTGCCAGGGGGTGGCGTGCTGAACTGCAAGTTCATCTGGGATCTCCTGGTTGTGTTTGGATTTAGCTGGGGTGTGTCCTCTCCTCCTACGCCTTGAGTCACCAGCCAAGGTGGAGGAGAGAGGATGGGGTGTAGCCTGGGTCCAGCTCTCTCTTGGACATGGTTGGGAGGTGCTGACCACAAGTCCGAGGCCCTGAAAAGAAGTGCTGCAAGGAGGGTGTTTCTTTCCCCATTGGCACAGCATCAAGGTTCTCAACAGCTGGACACAAACAAGCTGTTCTGGGAGCCGTGTCTCATTCCCCTTCACCTCCTGCTTGCTGCCTGCTGTGCTCACTGGTCACCAGGGCTGACGTATGGGGAGGAATGGAGAGTGGTCTCACTGACAGTGGATGTCATTGTTTGCTCTCTCTGGAAGGAGGATGTCTGACCAAGGCCAGAGACCACGCTCAGGGGACCTGGACGCCCGGGGAGTTCAAGTGAGCCTCTGTCCTCAGTGATGGAGTCCTGGGCCACTGGGGCTGTGTTTGGGTGCTGCTTCCACTCTGGCTCTTGACAACAGAGTTTGTTCCCTTTGAAACAAGTTTGTAGGAACCAGAGTGTGTGAGGGGCCTTTGGCAGCGCTGAAGGAAGGGCAGCTGGAATCTTTGACCCCCTCAGGCCCCCGCTGGCCTGGCTAGAGAGCTCTGCCTGGAAGGGGACCTCTGTTGCTGGGCAAGGGAAGGCACCCTTGGCTTTAGGAAGCCTGAGGGTCTTGTCCCTGTCCTGGTTGCCAGGGCTCTGCCTAGTGCCATGGAAGGGAAGACCAGATTGGAAGTGATTCAGAAGCCGAATAAATGAAGAGCGTGACAGCACTTGAGAGTCTTTGCGCATGTCATCTCATTTAATCCCCTAATAGCAGCAAGGGCGAGAGGCTTAGACATGTTAGGAAGCTTGTCACACCGTAAGCAAGACAGCCAGGAATTCTGATCTCAAGTCCAGCCACCCCTGACCATCCCAGAGCTGTGTGTGTGTGTGTGTGTGTGTGTGTGTGTGTGTGTGTCCGTCCGTCCGTCCGTCCCGAGCTGTGTGTGTGTGTCTGTGTGTGTGCACGCGTCCCGGAGCGCACGCACCCATCAGTGAATGCTGCCTCCACGTGGGCAAGGCATATGCGTTTTTCTTTCATTATTCTCAGAAACAGGCATCCAGTGCAGAACGGGCCTGTAATGGTTGCTGACTAAGTGCTTAATGGAGATGTTTCTGCTGATAAGCCTCAGTTGAAAAGGGAAAGACGCAGGCAAGCTGGCCAACATCAAAGCCGGGCTTTGTTTATAGATAAGGGTAGGTTTCATTCTGTGGGTTCCAGAGCCCCGTCCCCAAATCTCAGAGGGGGTGAGTTTTAAACAGAAACTGTGTTTATCTCCCCCAGTGGGCTGGAAGACAGGCCTGCTGGGACTCAGAAGCTTCCCTCCCTTCCATCCTCCCTTCCTTCCTTTTTCCCTTTCTTCTTCCCTCCCTCCCTTCCCAGATAGCTAGCCACTGCCCTCATTTATAATATAACATAAATAATGCTCTCTCTGCCCCAACTGTTTCCGTTTGGTTTTTGTTCTTCACATATTTTATTTGTACTTGATTGTGGGTTATTTAAAGTAATTTGGAAAATATGAATATTAAGTAGAGGAATCTGGAGAAGAGGTCACAGAACTGTAATGGACCCAAGCTGCAAAAATGCAAAACCCAGTGTGTAACCATATGTGTGTGGACCTTCCCTCTTAGTTAAAACTGGCCATGACATGATGGCATGCCCCTCTTAACAGGTGTTTCAACTAGATGTAACCAAGTAATAAGTAGCTTCAATGATTGGGTGATGACGATTGGACTAAATTGTAATCTGGGCAGAAGTATAGAAATTCAACAGTTTTAAGGGCATTTGTGATATATGTGTATGTGTTACTTATATGTTCTTCAGGACACAGATGGGGCCAAAGGACAAATTTTCTGTGTTTTCAGCACTGGGGTGCATGAGGGAGCAGGTGTCGGCCACACCAACACATATAAGTTGTTGCCTGCGGGTACAGATCAATGAATTCTTTCCTGTTACTTCATGGCTCAGAGGAAAGAAGGAAGAGCCAGCAAGTTAAGATCATGTATATGACATAGACCTAATCCTTTTAAATTACATGTTACGGCACTTCAGGTTTTGATTTGCCCAGGACTGAGGTCCTTTTAGGTTTTCAGAAGACTGAGAATTCTTATGAACCTAGGCAGGGCCTCCGTTAAGGCTGAGCAAGCTGCGGTCTGCCTTCCTCTCTCCTGTTGGGCAGTCATGGAGGGGCTGATGCCAGGTGGCTTGTGAGCCTTCCCACTTTGCACTGTGCCTGCACTCGGGTGGCTTTTTATCAGTCCAATACTGTTGCACTCATGTCCCACTTTGAGGCTGGATGAAGTCAAGCTGCCCGCCTTGCTGCCACCCTCTTTCATTCCAATGTCTCTGACCACATTCTCACTAGGCCCTCTGGAAATCCCCTGTAGGATTTTGGAGAAGCATTCTAAGAATGGTTCTCTTGTACACGCTCTTGTTGTCAGGACACTTGAGCCAAAATTGTTGGTCATTTGCCCCAGGAGCCCCTTTTCTTCTGCACACTCTTTTTCCAGGGGATTTCAGGGTAGGTTCAACAGTTTAACTTACCCCCGCCCCCTTTTTGGTATTTGTAGTGGCTTACACGCCCCAAGTAACTGAAAACTTTTGTTGGCTTATTAGGGGCATTTCCACATTGGGGCTGTAATCCGTGGAGATCAGGAAGACGTTTTCTTTGGGTGACTTTTTTCTCCTGGTGATGCAGTGGGCCAGTGCAAGGAGGAGGGTGAGTTTAGTTGCTACACACAAGCCAGGTACAAGACTTCCAGGGTGAGAGGGATAATTTACACCCTGTGGCTATTTAGCACATCTTTTGTGTGAATCTCCAGTGCTAGGGACTGGGATCTCAAGATGAGTAAGACCTGGTTCCTGCTCTTAAGATGCTCATGGTTTAGTGGAGGGGACAAAGTGGGACACAGGTGATGATGGCATTACAATGAGAATGTAGAGAACCTACAACTGCTGCACCCCTCCCTGTTCTTCAAGATGCCTTCTCTGGCCACCAGGGCAGCATGTGCAGAGGCCCGCTGGTTTGGAATAGTGTTTCTTTCCATGTGTGATGCAGCGTTCCCTCAAAGCCGAGGCGAGGTTTATGCACACTGCACAATTGAAATGTGTCTCGTGTTCACTCGCTGCTGGATCAGCAGAACCTCGCGCAGGACACTCCTTGGGCTCACGCTAGCTACGATGCCTTTGTTTCTTCAGGCCTTGCGCTGCTTGGATTGAATTGGATTCTGCCACGCTGATATTATTATCTCACGCCTTTAAAGCCAGAATTTGTAATAAACTACTAATGTTCTTGGAATAAAGGCACTTCAGAGCATGCGTAGCTTGAAATAATTCTTCTAACACCTAGAAATTAGCCAATTTTACTTTTGAAGGAGATGAGAATAAACATTTAGTGGTCAGCCAGATGGAGAATAAATGGCCAGCATTTGAGATTTTCCTGCTCCTGTTTATGGAGAGAGACTGGCATGGACCTAATTCCCAACTTGTTGATCTGTTGTACCCTATTTTAATTATTTTGCCAGATGTAAACATTTTCCCTTTTTTTGTGAACCGGAGTGTTTACACCATCTATCACATTTAATGTATTCGGTGCCTGTGAGTGCCGACCTCTTCAAAATTTGTCGACTTCATCATCCATGTGCTGTCCAGAAATGAGATCTTGATGCCCCCCAAATGAATTATGAAAAGCTTTTCATAGTAATATAATTGATCCACTGTTGGCCACACTTATAAAAAAATCAATGTTAACGTGTTAATATTTCATGAGTACCCACGTTGCCAGCTCCTTGCAATGGGACCAAACTATAAAGAATGAGAATTGTTTCACAGTAGCCTAGCACATGGACAGAGTGCCAAGAAAGGGAGTTCGGGTTTGACTTTAAAGTTTGAAGTGCAACAGGGCCATTGAAAAACAGTCCTCTGACTCATGTCAGATTGTTATAATTATTTAATGCCCACAATGCAGCTTTGTCCCCACGGATTTATACTGGAGAGGTTTCTTACCCACACATTGTGGTTATTAGCTGCAAAGAAAGCGGCGTTTGTTTATAATGACATGGGGTATATCTGGATGGCAAAGAAAACACTGCAGATTCTGTCTTCTTAGGAAGGAGGCAGGAATTTGGCAGATAACCTATAGGAAATTGGGAGACATGCTGTCATTACTTTTCATATATGTGGGTGGTTGCAGCCAATAACCATTAGACACCTTTTATTTTTCACCTTTGTCCCAAACTCTTGAGAGAATGGAATTGCATGCTTACTTTTCATCTATATGACGTTATACAGCTGGTATGCCCAGAGTGTATCTCAACTTAATCTTTTTTAATGTGTCTCCCAAAATCCCTTTCTCAAGGCTCTACATCCTGCCTCCATGAAATTTGATGTCACCAACATTGTCTTACAGAACCACTGTTACTATTTTTATAAAGAGTTTATAAATATGTTTTGAAAAGTTCTCATGTGGCTAGATCTCATCAAGGGATTTTTTTCAGAGTTGAAAAATAAAGTTAAAGAAGTAAGGCTTTGGGGCCTCCCTGGGGACTTGTCTGGTTTGGAGATCAGTGGTGGTGCTAATGGCCCCGAGTCTGGCATCCGGCTCCTTGGGAGATGAAAGGTCATTAAGTCAGAGAGGACCAGTCAAGTCCAGCTCCTCCAAACTGCTTTTCTGTCTGTGTCTTCCTTGGATGTCCTCCCTTCTTCCCCTACATGGAACTCTCAGTTGCCTTTGCTGTCAGAGGAGGTTCAATATCAATGGGTTTCTCAAGCTTAGAGGGCAACGGGGAGACATTGAACCACAGTAGTGTGAAATTGTCTGCAGGTACTTACAAGCTGGGGTGTGCAGATGCAATTTATAATTGCACCGGAAATACTTGTAACCTTTATCATGCTTAGTGGTGGAAATAAGAAAATCTATGTGAGTCAGCTTAGTACTAACTTGGGACCAATATGAAGCAACTGAATCCTCTTAGGTTTTGCAAGAGAGCTACAAATAGAAAGCAGACACAAAACATAGGCTAGAGTAACAGTAAATGTATCTGGAGCCTCAAATTAGGACTCATATATTCAATTACTTATTTTTTGTTTTCTGGTTCAACAGGAAGTCTGGGAGACCTATAGGAATTCGAATTACCTTTACTGGTTTATGGGGACCAGAGAACCTAAACTTTAGAATTGAGATTGTCCTGGAAAATCTGGAACACATATTGACTCAGATCCAGACAGTGGGTTATGGAGTATGATGCAGATGATGAGCCAATTAAGAGAAAGGTTTGCATTTAAGCATCTTCCTCTTGTACTGGTGACTGAGTGACTCCAAGGTGGCACCATTATCACTGGTGCTTGTGCAGAGGTGATTTTTTTTTTTTTTTTACACTTTGCTGTCCGAAATGCTTTAAATGATTCTTTTAATTAAAAAAATTAGTTACCTATATAAATATTCACTTGGTAACCCCTTCATTTAAACAGTCCATTTATGCCTTATGCACTTGTATGTGTGTGTGTTGTGTTTCACGGTAACAAAGTTTTTTGTTTTTTTGTTTTGAGATGGAGTCTCGCTCTGTCACCCAGGCTGGAGTGTAGTGGCGCGATCTCGGCTCACTGCAAGCTCCGTCTCCAGGTTCACGCCATTCTCCTGCCTCAGCCTCCCGAGTAGCTGGGACTACAGGCGCCCGCCACCAAGCCCGGCTAATTTTTTTTTGTATTTTTAGTAGAGACGGGGTTTCACCATGTTAGCCAGGATGGTCTTGATCTCCTGACCTTGTGATCCGCCCGCCTCGGCCTCCCAAAGTGCTGGGATTACAGGCGTGAACCACCAAGCCCGGCCTGTAACAAAGTCTTAAAAGCGGTCTTATTCTGTAATACGTTGGCCAGTTTTAAACCATTTGCAGTAATGCACTTAAAAGATGTTATTTCATAGATAACAAAATAGCTTCTTGATTTTCATGATAAACATAGACTTGGAGCCTTTTTCTTTTTCCCCGATTGTGAGTCAGCTCTTGGAGGGCATGGACAGTTTCTCACACCTCCTGGGATTAGAGGTGGAGAAACAGAATGGGCTGGGTGGGCAGAGACTGGGTGGTTGGAGCTCAGGGCCTGGGGCAGGGAGTTGTGGGGAGGGAGGGTGGGAAGGTGAAGGGGAGGTGGTGGCAGGTCATGGGGGGCCACTGTGTGCCATACTATGGAATATAAACCTCTCCATCAGTGCAGAGCCACACAGCAAAGGTTTTAAGTGGATAAGTATGTATGGGGAGTGGGACGTGATCTGGTTTGAATAATGTATACTCAGGACTCTTGCCATACAGTAATTTTTTTCAACCCGCTAGACACTGTTGCTGTGGGGAAGTGGAGAGTGGTTTCATCCATATGGCAGCATCATGGCTGTGTAGCCCTAAAGCCATAGGCAGCTCCCACCCCACCCACCCACAGTGGCATCCACAGTTTTAGTCTCTAATAGCACTTTGTCTCCTGAGAAGAAAAGCAAAGTTGTTTTTCCTTTCTTCTTCTCTCATCCCCAAAGCGTTCTCCTTCTCACCCAAACCATGATCTCAGATCTTAGGAGTTACAGGTCAGACATGTTACGGAGCCTGTTTGAGATCAGTTGTCTACGTTGGTGATGAAATTATAACACCCTAAAAGAAGACTTTGGAGTAGGAACTTGCCAGGGTCATCAGACATGGTTGGGTTGAGAGAGGAAATGTGATTATACAAAAAACGTAGAATACAAAGTAGTGCTTATTCTGTGATCATGGCTACTGTTTCAGGGAACAGGACTAGAAGGGAACCCAGACAAAGAAAAACCCTTGGCCTGTGCAGGCTGTGGGGTTGTGAGTGCTGTTTCCCCAAATTAAAATATCTTTATTATTGTCATGATTTTGTTGTGCCGTTGAGGTACATTAACTTAAATAAATCAAAGCTAACAATTTTAAGATGACGAGTAAGTCTGGAGAAAAACCTAGGACCCCAGAAAGAAGGCATATTGTACATCCCAGTCTGCTGTAACTTCAGGAGCTGCTGCTGATGACAAAGGGCTTTAAGGCAAGGGAAGTGTTTGCAGCACTTTGGGGGCTCTATGCCTCTCTGCATGCTTGTTTAGTTTTTGCCATGGCCTGTTCACCAGCCTGTCTGCCCTGAAACTGGGAAAGGTGGATCCAGCTGCTGTCCAGACCTTCAAGAAGCAGAGCCCCATTCAATTGTCCACTTCTCTGTTGCTGCCCAGAGCCAGATCCTGTGTGGGATACTTGGCTTTTCAAGGGCCTGTGTATGGTGTGTTGTTGAGTAGAAATGTCTGAGATGCTCCTTTAGTAGCACTTGATTCTTTTGGATCAGTGATTTGCCATTTCTTATATGAAAACGAGAAGTTCAGAGTTTTGAATTCTGGCCCCAGTTCCATCACTTTCTTGCCCTGTGACCCTGTTCTCCTCCCAGAACCTTTCTGAGTCTTCATCTTTAATAATGTTTAATTGGATCACATGAAATGATACAGGTGAAAGCATTTAGAAATGGATAGCACTGTGGGGGAATATTTTTGTTCATAATTGTATCATAATGTGGACATGGAGAGTTAACCTTTGTCAGAGCTTAGTTTCTCAGCCTTTTTATCTGTTAAATGGGAATACAAATGATACCTTCATTGGGGGTTCCCTGAGCATGCAGTCGGAAACTATGACCTCTTCTGGAGGACCATGACTTTTATTTTTTGACTCTATAGTGTAGGAACATCTTAATTAAAGATTATGGAAAAAATGAAAAATGGGTTTATAAAAAATGCCCAGATCCAATTTCATGTATTTGTAAACTATTGATCAACAACCCGTGTGGAACCTATGGCCGGATATGAATTATCCAGTATTAGCATTGATATGAATGCTTTTATCAATAGAGCATTGATAAGGCATTTCATGGAACACACATGTCAGCTCGTTCTCTCACTTTACCTACCTCCTCCGCTGTCTGCCTCCCCTCTCCCTTAGATCTTCTCCCTCCCCTTTTCTCTTTCCTCTTTTCCTACACTCTCTCTCCTTTTTCTCTCTTTTTTTTTTTTTTGTTTTTTGTTTTTTGTTTTTTGAGACAGAGTCTCTCTCAGTCACCCAGGCTGGAGTGCAGTGGCGCGATCTCGGCTCACTGCAAGCTCCGCCTCCCGGGTTCACGCAATTCTCCTGCCTCAGCCTCCCGAGTAGCTGGGACTACAGGCGCCCACCACCACGCCCGGCTAATTTTTTGTATTTTTAGTAGAGACAGGGTTTCACCATGTTGGCCAGGATGGTCTCGATCTCCTGACCCATTATCCGCCCGCCTCGGCCTCCTGAAGTGTTGGGATTACAGGCGTGAGCCACCGGCAGTTGTGCTGCAGCTGTAGAGAAACTAGAGGTCTAATTTCTCAAATACTGGTCCTCTGTGAATTGAAATATAGATCATCTCTCACAGATATAGATTCGGTGACTGAAATAATTATTTTGAAGGAACCATTGCATACGTGACATACTTACTGTCAGATAAAGTCTTTGGAGGGAGATGGGATAGTGTGTGGTGTCCACCCTGTCACTTCTGCCAGGGCGAGGGCTCACATAATTTATTCTAAGCTTCCCATCCTCAGCTTCTGCGCAGGAGTACAATGGAAGATGGGGGGTGGAGGCCTTGCCTGTGGAGCCTTAACTGGGAGAAGGACAAAGAAGGCATGTAGCTGGAGAGGTCCAGTGCTTTTTCCAGGGCCGGAGGCTGGGAGGTGTCCTCATGCACTCCTATAAGCTAAGCAGAAGCGAGAGAGCTTTCCCTAGTCATGCAGCTCACAGGATAGTGTGCAGTAGAGCTCTGCTAAAGGACCTTCGGTTTTAAGAGCGCCTTCACTCCGTGGTACCACAGATAAAATTAGCATCCATATTAGTAAGTCCAACCCAGAGAACCATGCAATTATCTCATGATTTTATTTAATGACTGTGCTCTTTTCACAGCTTATCAGGGTAATCTTTGGAGCATGTCCTGATTACATGTTGTACAGACCATAAAATAAGTGAACTTAAAAAGCAATTCAAAGCTAGCTCTAATTTAATTTATAATTTTTACATCTCAAGACAACATTTTTAGTAGATAATTGTCCAGTATTTGGTTTTGTTTTTGTGTTTTTTACATATGTCAATTTTTACTTGTCTTGCAGTTTCCATTCCCCCAGCACATCTCATCTTTGCTCATAGCAGCGAAGAAGAGAGAGCATCTGTCCTGGTTCTCCTTCACCTTGCTAATCAGGCTATCCCCCTCAGCTCTTCAGGGAATGTATAATGACAAATTAGACCTTGTAGGACTTGTGCATGGAGCTTCAGGGTCTTTTCTAAATGGCAAACCAAAGTGGCCAACACTTGCTAGCTGTGTGATCATGAGTAAGTTACTTGACTTCTGAGCTCTGATTTCTTGCCTTTAAAATGTTCCCATTTCACAGGTAGTGGTTGATTCACAAGGTTGCCATGAATCAACAAGGTACCTCAGTGAGGTACCTACCTGTGAGAAGTGCCTAGTCCCTGAAGGCATTTGGAAGTCATTTCCCAGGGCAGGTCAGATACTGAGGCTTCCCAGGCTGCTGTACAGGTGGGCATGCTGGGGACCTTCTCAGACACCCTGGCCTCTTTTTCTTTCCATCTGGCACAAGAGATGCTTTTTCTAGTTGGGACATGCAGGAGGAAAGAGAGAGCAGGTGCTTCCTTGATGTGAATAATTTATTTTTCCTTCAGATCATTCTGATAATGCACCAACCTTTGGATGGGAAAAGGTGCAAAGCTGGGATATGCACTAGTGTTACATCACTGGAGTTATGTTGGGGATATGTCCAGTGTCAGATTTTTTTGTCCAAAATCCCATTAGCAGAGGAAAGGAAGAAGATACATTTCCTTGGCAACTATTATGTCCCAGGCACAGAGATTACAGAGGCAGGAGTGACAGTTGTTGAGGGATACAGTGGGTGTGAGAGGGAGGGATGTAAACTGAAGAATTCCCATCATAAAATGTGGTAGAATGTTCACAGAGGCTCACCTACCCTGCCCCAGGGAGACATTTATTCTAATTTTGGGGGAGACTAAGTGATTGGGGCTATTCACTTCTCCGAGACACCAGAAAATGAGAACGTCTCTAAAATTAAGAATATGAACTCTAGTTCTGTCTGCATTTCCAACTTCTTCATTGTTTTCTTTCTCACTAGATTTTAAATCCCTTGAGGAAGTCATTTTTCAAACAGTATTTTCTGTGAAATCCCCAATTGTAATGTCTACTTTATTTGCTCCTCCACTCATCCTTCCTTATCAGATTTATTGCACAGTATAATGGAATATATGAAATTAAAAATAACTACACTGGACACTGGGCTCTGCATACAGTAAATATTCAACCGTTGTCTGCAGACTTGCCTAAGTGTGTACGCAGTAGTTATTCTAGGCAGGTGCTGTGCTCCAGGCTGGAAGTTGTGTATAGGATAGAGAGAGAGGGTGCCTCAGAGCTGGCAGTTTCCTCCAGCAGTCAAATTCTGAACACCCAGCTATGCCTCTTGCTGCGGAATCTAAACTTTCACCTTTCAGAGAAAACAAGGTCTTTGGAACCAGTGTGTTCTTTCAAACAATGTTGGATACTGCCCGATTGTTTCCATCCGGGAACCAAGTTTTCAAAAAGAAGTCCTGCTGCTTTGTTAAGATAAGAGACTGTTGTGTGAAAATTGCTGAGTGAGAGCTCCCACTGGAGGCTCCTTGTCTTCCAGGCCATTACCAGTTTACTCCTAGCTGGGTGATGGGGGTGAGGGTTGGGGCCAGATTGCTAGAGCCCCATTCCTGCCAGTTCCTCCCAGTCCTGAACTCTGGGGTGAGTAGAAGGTAGAGAGGGTTGATGGGGCCGGGCTCCTGGCCTGGCAGAACCGTGCTGACCTGGAGCCTGTTCGGAAGCTGGCAGTGATCGCAGTCTCTCCCGGACTGTTGCTGCCCTTGTTTGCCCTCCCTTCTGTTTCCTTCTCTCTACTTCGAGCATTCATTACGTGAGATGGTGCTTTTTTTTCATATATTTGTTATGAGTAATTTTATCTTTCATCTATTAGATGACATTTTTGATTCTGTTCTTAATTTAAAACACACACTCATTTTTTAAAGTTTCTAAGTACGTTTTTTATTTGTATGTGATCATGGTTCATCAGTATAAGAAAATATTTAGCCAGTTCTGTTTCGTAAAGTCTTCAAGAAAGATAATAGCTTGGGTGGACTGCTTCTTCATGCACATTATGAATGTGGCTTCCTGTTAAGATCTGAAGCCAGGCAGAGATGTCCACTTTTGCTACTTGTATTTAAAATTGTACTGCAGGTTCAGAAATCAGAGGCATCCGGATTGGGAAGAAAGAAATAAAACTCTCTTTATTTTCAGATGAATTGAGCCTGTACTAGAAAACCTAAAGGAACACATGCCCAATCCCGATTCCCCCAAAGTACGAACCGACTAATGAGTCCAGCAACCTTACAGGATAAAAGATTAGTATACAAAAATCAATTGTATTTTTACATACTAGCACCAAGCAATCTGAAACCCACATTATGAACACAATTCTTAGGAATAAATTTAATAAAATCAGTGCAAGACTAGTTTATTGCTAAATGAGAGATATCCCATGTTCATGGATTGGAAGACTCAATATTGTTAAATCTTCCTAAAATGATTTGTAGATTCAGTGCAATCCTTATACAATTTTAGTATGCATCTTTTTTAAAAAAAAATTGTCAAGCTGTTTCTAACAGTATAGAAATGTAGATGACCTAGAATAAACAAAACAATTCGGAAAGAGAAGAAAAAAAGATTAGGGGTCTTATATTTCTTAGTTTCAAAACTTAATACAAAGCTATACTATTCAAATCAGCGTGTTACTGGTGTAAGGATAGACAGTGGTGTAAGCATAGATAATGGTACAGAATTGAGAGTCTAGAAATAAACCATTACATTATTGTCAATTGATTTCTCTACAGAGGTACCAAAGCAATTCAATTCAATAGTCTTTTCAATGAATAGTGCTAGGACAATTGGATATCCACATGCAAAAAAGGTAAATTTAAATCCTTACCTCACACGGTACATAGAAATTAACTCAAAATGGATCCTAGGCTAAAGTGTAGAAGGTTAAGCTAAATCTTTTAGCACAACATAATAAAAAGTCTTCATGACCTTGAGTTAGGCAAAGAGTTCTTAGATATGAAACTGGAAGCACAGCATGTCAAATTACTTTTCGAGAAGGTTTGCTATCTCATTCAGTGGGTGAAAATGGGTGAAAAGTGAGCACATTATTTAACTATATTCTCTTGTTCCTAGTTAGGTTGAACATATTTTTACTTACCACTCAAAAATATTACCACTTTCTGGGCTCTTGTAGGTCTCTGTCACATCTTCGAACCCACCAAACCTTTCAGGAGAAAATAGTTCCTTGGAGAAGTACATAAAGTTGTGGGACTTTGTACCTTGGATTACACTTTCCCTGTCAACTCTGGGTCCTCCATAGTAGGGAATCCATAGTAGTTTTTGTCCTGCAAATAAAACAGTGTGACTAAGTAATTTTCCTGAAATGAACAGCAGAGTGGGAAATAGACATAAGTCAGAGTAATATAACAATCACGGTGTGATAAATTAGCATGGGATTTGAAATCAACCTGTTTGGGTTCAAATCATGGTTCACCTCTTACCGGTTATGCAAACCTTGGGTCAGTTACTTAACTCCATCAAATCCTTCACTTCATCTGCAAAATAGAGATAAGAAAATTCCTTTTCTCTTAGGGTTGCTTTGAGCATCAAATGAAAAAATGTGTGTAAATGTTTAGTGCTTTGTACCTAGCATATAGGAACCCATTATTAAGTAATGTTACAGTTTGGATTTCAGACCTGTGAGCTTAGGGTTCAGACTCTAGAGGTTCCTGAACTAGGTTTTCCTAGGCATTGCATGTAGAGTCTTATCTTAAAAAAAAAAAAAAGTTTTAATTGAAAGATTGGCAGCAAATTCTTTTTGTCACTTCAGACATGATTTCCTTTGGGGCTCTTGTACTCCCATGGTTTGAATTCATAGAGTAACTCAAGGGCAATAGGGAATTCCTCTCAACTCTCTGTCTCCAAGAATACCTCTGGGTGCTGGAGAGATGCCACTTATCAATTCTGTTGTTATTGTTTTTAGGGCTGTAAGCCTTCTGGATAGAACCCAGTGGATTTTCCTGAGTACTGAAGAATTAAGTGAGATGAGGGAAAAGCATTGAGAGTAATTATCAGCAGTGGACTATGCCTGAGTTTTTGTTAGCCCTGAACTTACATATCCTGACTTTACTAGTCCATGAGTTCTTCATAGTCAGGAACTGTACCTTTTAATTCTCTGCATCTCCTAGGGGCTTTCTCAGTGCTAAGCAAATAGTAAATATTCATGAGATACTGGGATTGTGCCCAGCATTTTCTGAGTTTTCAAATAGATGAAGTTATAGAATCATATTCATATGAAAGGAAGTTCCTGTGTATAATCTCATTTCATTCTGTCAACAACCCTAGGCTTGGGGTGGGTGTGTCGGTGTGGATGAGAACACTTAGTATCCCTATTTTACAAGTAGGAAAAGTAAGACCCAGATAAGTTAATGACTTGCTAAAAATGATACAGCTCTTGAGAGACAGCAGACATTTGAATCCCATCTACTGATTCTAGGTCCTATGGTCATTCCTTTGCTTTATGTTGCCTGTTTTGCAGACTGTCAAATGCATCAGACACTTCCAATGGTTTTTCAATGGGTTTTTGTCCTAGTGACAGTCCACACATCCTGCTCTCCTATTATCACATTTGCAGGAGGAAGTGAGACATTTTTTGACACTGGTGATATGGGAGAAGGAGAAAAATCCTAGAATCAAAGATACTTACTCCTTGCTTCCCTCTACTCATACTCTCTGGAAAGAAACGTTTAGGGACTTCTTGTGTTGTGCCTGTTGTGCCAGGACAGCTCAAATGGATGCTTTTGTCACAGCCTCTCCACCTTTAGCAGAAATTGTTGTATTCCTAGCCAATGCAAAAATAAACAAGTGAGGGAGAATGACATTTCCTGGTAATGGAAAGTAGCAGTTGGTGAGACTTTAGACAAGAAGCGGGTGTTCCAGTGAATGAGCAGTGACCACAGTGGAGCTAGTTGTCGGTTTACTTGGCTGAAGAATATGTTTGCCTGCATCCTGATTGTCAATAAAGACCTTTAAAAACCCCAGCTTGACTCTGGCGGGCTGAGGGTGCTGCCGTGCCACTGCTGCAGGATGGAGCTCTCTTCCTGGTGGACACTTGATTCACAAGGACGCTAATTATTCATTCTTCCTCCGTGCAGCCTGCTGAAACAATTGCTGTGCTTGTTCGGTGCACAGTGTGGCGTCGGACAGTCAGGCCTTTTTATGTAGCTGATGGCGCTGTATGTTCATATTGTTCTTTATGTACTTATTTTATAGCTTATGCAGCAGACATTCGAGTCAATTAGCTTCTTGTCTTGCAAACTGGGCACTGCTGTTCTAGAACCAAGTTAGAAGGGTGTGTCGAGGGCGACCCGGGCAGACCTCTCTCCTTTCTTTTTGTGCTGTGTGGGTTGGTTTCAAGTTACAGCATTTTTATTGGCTCTTGTTTGCTGAACCTTGGTTTCAAAAGCTGATGTTTGAGTTGAATTTCTTAAAGATACAGCTTTTGTTTTCACAAAACTGAAGTCAGGCAATATGCACAGCCCTTGGGAGTGTGGGTTTTTTTTTTTTTTAACTGAGTGATTTTTTTTTTTTAATGGTACCTATTAACCAAAAAATCTAAGCGAATGGTTTCCTAACTCACTTTTCCTTAACTGGCGTCAGCATGGAGTCCTTGTTTCTTATTGATTTGCGTTTTTTTTTTTTCTGTATAGCCTTACTCCTGATTCTTTTGTCCTGAATTTTTTTTTTTTTACCCCATATTTCTTGAAACCTGCCTGTTTTGGGTACAAGTTAGAGTTTAAATAAATTAGTTAAATTCTGTTGTGTATATTTCTGCAGATGATAATGTTTATGAAGCATAGATTCACTGTTCTGTGAGGATTTTTAAATATCGGAAAGAAAATTTCCTGCTTCCTCTTTCCATCTCCTTTTCTGTGGTTTCAGCCCCCTGGCCCTTAAGAGCCATCAGTTTGTTATTGCTGATTGAGGTAGTGGTGGTGGTGGAAGCAGAGGCTGTGATCCAGAGAAACTCCCAAGACAGAAGTGCAGCAGGCAGGATTTTTATCCAGCCGATTATGACCCAGTAGACCCTAAAGAAGCTGCATGACAGAGACTCATATTTACCATACCATTGAATTCTCAGAGCTTTCCGTGGTGGCTGGCCCAAGGCAATTGTTCAGAACATATGCGAGAGAGTGAATGAACAAATGACCTTGCCTACCAAACGTCTCCCTCCCTCTGTGTAAGCATCCCTTAAACTCTTCCAACCCAGGTGGCCTTGACATATCCCATGCTCACCCAGGACCCTGAAGTATGCCTCGGAGCAACTGGTTTCTCCTGACCAGTTAGTGTCAACTGAGACTAATGCAGAAAACATTGCTTACCCTAATGTGTGCCTTTAGAAGTAAAATCCAAACTGAAGGAAAGGACCTTGAATTTGTTTTTTATTCTTGCTGACTTGGAACATTGATAATGCTCATACTGATCCTCTGGCTAAACATTTTTCTTCCTTTATCCATGTATTTATTGAGCTCTCCACTGTTAGCATGAAAGGTGGAGAAGCAGGAATACATGGTATGTGCTTCTACTAGCTTTTTACTGTCCAGTTGTAGAGAGTAGGCCCAGTGAACTCAGTCAGGTGTTTATAATATTGAGCAATTGAGCAGTTGCTGTATCCTGAAGACTGTATCTGGTGCTTTACTCTTGTATAATTCTTGAGACAGGAATACCTGGGTGCTGGCATCAAGGGGCTGTTGAGGCCATCTTTATTTCTCCATAACACCCAGCACAAGACATTTACATGTATGGGTTGGGTAGGGTAGCAGTTCATAGCTGTCCATAGAGCAGGGCAGGGACATTTCTGAGAAGGTCAGAGAGGTTTGATGAGGTGATTTTCCTGAGCTGGGCCTTGGGAGTGGAGAGATAGAGGGAGAACAGGTGCATGGACACAGAGGCCAGAAGGGCATCAGACAAAGGACCCCTGGGGCTGTGGGAAAGCTCCCGAGCCATTGGGAAATAGAGGAGCTTAGCCTTGCTAAGAGGAGAGAATTCAGAGAGCCATGAGGTGATTGAGGTTTCAAAGACCAAATAAACAAAGGAAGACAGCATCTTGGGGAGTGGGCAAGACCATGCCTCACCTGGCAGGTGAGGTCAGAGGATACCTGACCTACGAAGATCCACAAAGGCTGGCAGTGGGGCATCCCAGTGGACAGTGTTGTGATGAGCAAGGGGCCCAGAAGTAGGAAGACTTAAGGAGTCCTAGGCCTTAAGGAAGACTCAACCCAAACCTGGCTACCTCTTTAGGCAGCTTGAGACTTGGCCTCTCCTACCAGCTGCTGAAGGGTAGCTTCATGTTACATCTGGCCGCAGAGACCCTCCTTTTTAGAAGCAGGCAGGGAGTGGTGCCCAGGCTCTCAGGGCCTCCTCTTGTCTGGGAGACTGCAGCCTCCCCACACGACACAGCCCACTGTCTAAATCTTACCCTTCTTCAGAGCCCATCTCAAATTTTGTTTCTTCCATGAATTCTTTCCTATAGAGCTTGTCCTTCTCCTGCCCCCTCTGCCAGCTGAGGGCTTTCTTCTTTCCCTGAATTCCCCCAGTGCCCTGAGCTGATCTTAGATCTGCCTTGTTTGCCATTAATTGAGGGGTATATATTCCCCCAAAACTCCTTGAGGGCAGATGCTCTGCCTTATTGTCTTTGTGTCTTAAAAATCTTGCTGTTGTATAGTCAAGAAATTATTGTTTGAAATGGTTTTTAAAAATAGGTTCTAGAGGTGTTTTTGTTGTTGTGTTTTTTGTTTGTTTGTTTGTTTTACCAAAGGAAAATATTCCGCCTGGCTGATATAGTGAGACCTTATCTCTACAAACAATTTTAAAAATTAGCCAAGTGTGGTGACGTGTGCCTGTAGTCCCAGCTACTCAGGAGGCTGAGGTGGGAGGATTACTTGAGCCTGGGTGGCAGAGGTTGCAACAAGCCGAGATCATCATGCTGCTGTACTCTAGCCTGGTGACAGAGTGAGACGCTGTCTCAAAAAAAAAAAAAAAATTGTAGAGTCTCAGTTTGCCTATAATATTTATATTGCACAATAATACATTTACTTATTTTTTACTTATTGAAATATGCCACTTGTTTTTAAATAGCATGTAAGGTGCAGATATTTGCACTTTTAATTGATATGCCAGGCAGGAGATTTACTGCTCTCAACAGGTATTAAGAGGTAGTAGGAAAGCTGCCCCCCGGCAAGTTTCTTAGCACTGTGGAACTGATCCTAGTGCCATGGTGAGTAAGTGGCAGACCTCAGATTCACACCACGTCTCTGACTCCCAATAAACCACACTGTCCCCCCACCCCCAACCCTCATGGTGATTAAAATGATTACTATGTACACACAAAATATATTAGGTTACAAGTTTTTTGTTTACAATTCTAAGCTTCTAAGCTCTGTTCATTTGTATCTTCATAATTTAGGGGTCTATGAAGGATTGTTTATCCCTAAATTGAAAGCAAGCAAACTAACAAAAAATGAGATCGAACATTGTCAGAGACAGTTGTTCAGTTAATCCAAGCATTCAACAAGGGTTATAAATACGGCATAGAAGACTAGGGGGAATAATCCAAGTTTTTGATAAATTGTCCTCAAAGCTAAACTGTTTCTTAGCAAAGTGAGAAAAGGCATGATGTTCCCAAGACCAAATTTAATCTATACATTCTTGGTAAGACCTTATTTTTCTCCTCTTTCCATTAAGTTTGTTTCCTTCTGCTTCTTGCACTAATCATTAATAACTATACTGTTGTCACAGCTCAAAACTTTCCTATTGACACTTCAATCATTTTTAAAGATCTTGAATGTTCAACCTCTATGAAGCTAACCTTTTGCACTCTATTAAAATTTAAGAACCATTTGATTCTCAGTGAATGCCCCAGCTACTGGATCATGAAAGCATTACCTTGTGCCAAGGGCATGATGCAGTACACTCATTCCTTTTTAACAAATAATAAGAAGTTTGACTTTTCATTTACACATCCTGCCAATTGCTAACAAGTTTCCATCTCGTTCAAACACCAGATTGATCCTAAGAAATTGAAAATATTGATTTAACCCTCTGTCTGATTTGTACTGCAGGCACCTGCTAGTGCAGTCTTAGCACATTACAATTGCTTGGCTGTAATTCCTCAGGGGACCACTAATAACTACCACATCTGTCTTTTCATCTTCCGAAATTATGCTAGCAGTTGTCCAAGTCAATTGTGATTCATTTGATACTGCTCTCCTTCAAGACATATTGCAACCAAATAGACTTGCTCACCAGTAATATATCTGATGACATAGTTAGTTCTTGTTAATTGACAGAATGATTCAGGCTTTTATGGATGGCATTAATTGATCCCTTGTGTCCATGCAATAATTGGCCAGACAGAGAAGGCAGCATTTTCTTTCAGCAAGTCAGGAGAGTTTCGAGGTGAGATAAATGTAGTAAGGATGACAAAATGTCTATATTTTTAATCAAGACTTTATCAATGAGTTGAAAAAAGAAGATTTGGGGGGAATTCAGATCATCTTAATTATGAACATTGCATTGCAGCCTGCAGAGATGTGCTGAAATGCAGGTCTGCCTTCTCTTTGGCCTCCTTGTGCTGAATGTTTTAATGCAGGGTACAACATGAATCTAATATATGCAAAGCAGAAGAGTGTTGTACCTGAACTAAGATAATGAAAAAGGAGAACTATAAGTAGCTTTGTTTTTCTTTTGACATTCATCATTAGTGACCCAATAGACTGGGCATGTAAAATCTGAAAATGTGGAATTTGCATCACCTCCTGCTTGCTGAGAGAGCCAGAACGTTAGTTACATTTACTCCTGTTGCCATGCTATTAAAAAAAAGCGTTGGTTCCTTTTTTCCTACGGGATAAAGTTTTCATATGTAACAGTTTTCACAACCTGCCTCCACCATTTATTCTTCCTTCCCATTTGGTCACACAGAATTAATATTTCCAAGTTATGGTACCATTTTGTCCCTTTTTTGTACTTAGTATGCTCTTTCTTTAATTAGTCATTTTATAGATTCCCACTCATTCTTCAAGAATCCCATAGGTGCCTCCCGAATTTCTCAAACCAAATTAGCTGCCCCCTCCTTGTGTTTACTCATTTGGTTGCTTATTTCCCCAACTAGACCTTGAGCTTGCCTTGGGCGTGGGCTGTATCTGTTTGCTTGACACATGCAGTTATGTAAGGACTTAATAAGTGTTTATGGAATTGAGTTGCAATTGTTGCATTTTGAGGAATGAGAATTTAAGATTTGAATCTGAGAGAGATGACTTGGATCAAACTAGATGTCAAGCAACCTGTACTTCCAATGTGAATAAGTGGCTGACGACCAGCCCTGGGGAATAATTATAATTTGGTGTAAAACAAACCATTTGAGGTGTGGAAGATGAATTAGTCAGTTGACATTTGGAGAGGGGAGGGTGAGATATGAGTTATGTGGAATAGATTTTCTGGTGTTTGATTTACTTAGACTATTCTTTTTAAATCATTTGTCACATAGGATAGACAGTGGCTGTAACAGATATCCATGGAAGCTTTGGACTTGTGAATATCTGACATGACCTCCTTTTAAGGGCAGTGCAATCTGACAGACCTGGGCTGAAATCCCAGTGCTACCATTTATTAGATGTGTGTTTTGAGTGAGCTCCTTAATTGGTCTGAGGCTGTTTCCTCATCTGTAAAATGAAAATAATGACAGCCTCTGTTGACTTTTGTGATAGTGGAGAGAGATGTATGGGAAGTGTGTTGCACAATGCCTGGTGGTATACAGTAGACACTTGATAAATGGTACCTGTTACCAGTTAAAGATATTTTTTGTTTGTTTGTTTGTGTGTTGTTTTCTTGTAGGGATGGGGTCTCACAGTGTTGCCCAGGCTGGTCTTGAACTCCTGGGCTCCAGCGATCATCCTGCCTCAGCCTCCCAAAGTATTGGGATTACAGGTGTGAACCTCTGTGCCCACTCTTTTTTTTTTTTCTTAATTTTAAGTTTGTTTGTAGAGGTGGGATCTTGCTGTGTTGCCCAGGCTGGTCTCAAATTCTTGGCCTCAAGCTATCCTCCTGCCTTGGCCTCCCAAAGTGCTGAGATTACAGAGCAATTATAGATAAGTTTTGACTCTGTTTCTTCCTGAGAGTTCTGAAAGGCAGAGGGTAAATACAATTGTGTATATAGAGAAAATGCTTTAGAGTTTTGTGATTTTTTATATTGCCTCTAGTTGCACAAGGCTGACCATGTCTCTGTGACAATATATATCACTTTCATGGGGTTCAGAGCTTCTTGTTATAGCTCAGGAAGTTACAGAGGGAGATTGGGAGCTAATGCACCAAAACCGGCAGTGAGTATGTGTAATGGGGTCAAACCTTGTTGGTTTTTTTTTAGCTACAAAGCAGCAGATCTGCCACCATGATAGAATTTGATTTTTACTGGTTTGGGATAGATTCCTGGTGATGCTGATAGTTTATTACCCAATGTAGGTCTAGAATTTATACTTGCAGAGCATTTTCATATTTGTGGGAGAATAAATTCATTTGGCTCTGAGGTTGGTTGGTT
The DNA here is from genome assembly GCF_029281585.2 of Gorilla gorilla gorilla. Classification (NCBI taxonomy): domain Eukaryota; kingdom Metazoa; phylum Chordata; class Mammalia; order Primates; family Hominidae; genus Gorilla; species Gorilla gorilla. The sequence goes on from NC_073233.2 coordinate 19,269,026, forward strand.
TGTTTGTTTGAGAAGGAGTGTTGCTCCGTCACCCAGGCTGGAGTGCAGTGGCGCAGTCTCGGTCACTGCAACTTCAGCCTCCCAAGTAGGTGGAATTATAGGCTCGTGCCAGCACACCCGGCTAATTTTTTTTTTTTTTTTGTATTTTTAGTAGAGAAGGGGTTTAGCAGTGTTGACCAGGCTGGTCTCAACTCCTGGCCTCATGTGATCCGCCCGCCTTGGCCTCCCCAAGTGTTGGGATTATAGGCGTGAGCGACCGTACCCGGTGGCTCTGAGGTTTTTAAATGGTAACACTTAAGTAAACAAACTCTAGTTTCTTTCTAACATATGGCTGGCCTAGAAGAATGTGTTATTTTTTCATAATCTACAGGTAGAGAAATAGAAGAAGAGAACTTCTATTCAAAGAGGCAAACTCAGGGATTCTGAATGCCTTAATGCTGCTATTTGGAGTTTTATTTGAAAGCATTAATATTTTCTTTTTGGGGGTGGATGGAGAAAGGAGAGGTCTTAGTCAACGGGTACAAAGTTTCAGTTAGGAGGAATAAGTTCTAGTGATCTCTTGCACAGCATAGTGACTGTAGTTAATAATAATGTGGTGTATATTTCAAAATTGCCAAAAGACTAGATTTTAAATGTTCTCGTCACAAAGAAATGATAAGAATATGAGGTGGCAGATGTGTTAATTAGCCTGATTTAATGATTCTGCAATGTATACATATATGATAACATTATATGATATCACAAATTTATCTGTCAGTTAGAAGCAAAATTAAAAAAAGATCTTTTAGGCCGGGCGTGGTGGCTCACGCCTGTAATCCCAGCGCTTCGGGAGGCCGAGGTGGGTGGATCATGAGGTCAGGAGATCAAGAACATCCCGGCTAACACGGTGAAACCCTGTCTCTACTAAAAATACAAAAAATTAGCCGGTCGTGGTGGCGGGCGCCTGTAGTCCCAGCTACTCGGGAGGCTGAGGCAGGAGACTGGCGTGAACCGGGCAGGTGGAGCTTGCAGTGAGTCGAGATTGCACCACTGCCGTCTAGCCTGGGTGACAGAGCGAGACTCCATCTCAAAAAAAAAAAAAAAAAAAAAAAAAAAATTGTTGCTTTTCCGGCGATGATGAATAAAGGGGTCACTTAGTGTAGTGTGGATGAGTTCAACTAGACTGCTTCCTCCTAACCCCAAACTGGAATCGTTATGTTGTGAGCATGAGACTTTAGCTTGGAGGAGAGAGCGGGTTTGGTAATTTTGGAACCTGGTAAACTTTAGGGGCCTTAGTAAATTTCAAATATATGCTACAGGATTGCTAATTATAGTCAACTTGCTGTATATTAAAGCTCCAGAATGTATTTATTTTTGTGCCACCTTTCAGTTTCTGATTTCAGTCCCTGGAAAACCACCCATTCTTGTGCTGGCTATTCCACCAACTAGTTTATCTGCCTTAGACGTTATTTTGGTAAACTTTCACCGCATCACGGACTTAGCAGGGTAAAAGGCGGAGAGTAATGGAACATTTGTCATAACAAGAAAAAGCGGATCTATTTTTCTTTGGCAAAGATCACCTTTGGAAAGTGTTGCATTATGAAATGCAGAGTTAAATACAACTAACTCAGCTTTGATGTGTCCTTTGTTTTTTTTTTTTTTTTTTTTGAGACGGAGTCTGGCTCTGTCGCCCAGGCTGGAGTGCAGTGGCGCAGTCTCAGCTCACTGCAAGCTCCGCCTCCCAGGTTCACACCATTCTCCTGCCTCAGCCTCCCGAGTAGCTGGGACTACAGGCGCCCGCCACCACGCCCGGCTAATTTTTTGTATTTTTAGTAGAGACGGGGTTTCACCATGTTAGCCAGGATGGTCTCGATCTCCTGACCTCGTGATCTGCCCGCCTCGGCCTCCCAAAGTGCTGGGATTACAGGCGTGAGCCACCGCGCCCGGCCAATGTGTCCTTTGTTAACGTTCAGCCTCTAAGCGCAAGTTGATTAATGATGCACATCCCACAGTGACTTTTTCTCAAGCCCCGCAAACTCATATATACCCTAGTGTATAAAAGCAAACAACTTAATTAACTTACTCTTCATCCATAATTATCTTGAAATTAACTACTTATAATGTCCAAAAGTTTATGCTACAAGCATATTTAAAAATCTGTTTAGAGTAAAAGGGACAGTATAATTGGTTACCCTCTTCCTTTCTTTCCCACTTAGCTATTAATATGAAAAGTAGCTACTCCCCTCATACTCTTTGGCTGTGTGCTTAAAATTATTATTATTTTAATTTCTGCAAACACTCAAGAAAAGGGCTTTCTGTTATTTTTTCATGGAGCCCCTGCCCTGGGCCAGGCATCGGGTCTTCAGTAATGGACAGGGCAGTTTTGGCTACTGTTCTCAGTGAGATTAGAGTCTCTTTGGAAGCTACAGATAGGTTATACTAGTCTGGTAGGGCTGCCATAATAGAATACTGGGTGGATTAAACAACAGAAATTAATTTTCTCCCAGTTCTGCAGCCTGGAAGCCCAAGAGATCAAGGTATTAACCGGTTTAGTTACTCCTGGTACCTCTCTCCTTGGCTTGTAGATGGCCGTCTTCTCATTGTGTCCTCACACGGCCTTTCGTTTGTGTTCACGCATCTCTGGTCTCTCTTTCTCTCCTTCTTCTTCCTTCTTCCTTCTTCTTTCTTTCTCCTTTCTCCCTTCTCCCTTCTCCTTTCTCCTTTCTCCTTCTACTTCTTCTCCTTCTTCTTCTTCCTCCTCCTCTTCCTCTTCTTCTTCCTTCTCTTCCTCTTCTTCCGTCTTCTTCCTTCTTTCTTCCTTCTTCCTTCTTTTTTTTTTTTTGAGACTGAGTTTTGCTCTTGTTGCCCAGGCTAGAGTGCAATGGCGCGATCTCATCTCAGTGAAACCTCTGCCTCCAGAGTTCAAGCGATTCTCCTGCCTCAGCCTCCCAAGCAGCTGGTGCCTGCCACCACGCCTGCTAATTTTTTTGTATTTTTTTAGTAGAGACTGTTTTTCACCATGTTGGCCAGGCTGGTCTCGAACTCCTGACCTCAGATGATCTGCCCTCCTGGGACTCCCAAAGTGCTGGGATTACAGGTGTGAACCACGGTGCCCAGCCTAATCTATGGGATTTTGAAGACAATACTGTCACTTAATGACTTACAACACATCCTCATGAAACCTAATAACAGAAGTTCTGGGTTCTGTGTTAATACGGGACTTCCTTTTGTGAAACTTGTAATACACTCAGGAGAAATGTGTGACAAATAGGATTCTACTTTTTAGGGGCATTTGGAGCACTGTATTGTCCTTGGGTAATAATGCTTAATGTGGACGATGCTACATGGCCTCCAAGAATATCCCTAGGCCCTTGATCCTTTAAGGGAGAAAACCAACCTTTACTTTTTGATTGTGTAATTGTGATCAGAATAGCCTCTGAGATATAAATTCCAAATATATCTGAATTGGTTTTCTTTAATTAAGAATACTTTTGGATTCAAATCATACTGGCAGCAAATTAAAGACATGTTTCATGTGTTTACTAAATGTTAATGATGGGATTACTTTAAAGATAAATTTTTAACATTTTAAGTAAAACGTTCATGTAAAACAAAAGTTTATTATAGATTGGTTTTAAAATGAGCACTGCTTCAGAGTCAGGATATTCTTAGTAAACCCACAAGTGTTGTGGCCTTGTGCACGTCTTTTGGTTTCTTTTTGCTTTCATTTTGTCATCAGCAAAATTGAAATTGTTAGATGAAATTGTCTCTAAAGTGTTTTCTAGAGCCAACCATTTCTGATTCTCTAATATTAAAGTCTCTAAGAGAGTTTCTCTAAGCCCAGTCAGTACAGTTAAAAATATTTTCGTTGTTTGCTTGTTGGTTATAGAGTGATAATATTTTGCAATTAGGAAGCTTGGATAGACGAGAAACCACACACGTGACATAAAATGGTTTCTCAACAGAAAATCTGTGCAGCTCAAACTGGGGAAACAGACTTATAAATTTCTTTTGACAAAAGACATGTCACCACACAAGCAAGTTAGGACAGAACTCTGAGCATTGTTTTTCATAGACTTGGGACAATTCCCAAATATTTTTTTTTCTCAAAACAATATTTTTCATTCCAATTTACTTATTAAAAAAAAAAAAAAAAAACTGGGAGCCGGGCATGGTGGCTTACGCCTATAATCTTAGCACTTTGGGAGGCAGAGGCCAGTGGATCACCTGAGGTCAGGAGTTTGAGACCAGCCTGGCTAACATAGTGAAACACTGTCTCTACTAAAAATACAAAAATTAGCCGGGTGTGGTAATGCACGCCTGTAGTCCCAGCTGCTCGGGAGGCTGAGACAGGAGAATTGCTTGAACCCGGGAGGTGGAGGCTGCAGTGAGTCAAGAGCGTGACACTGTACTCCAGCCTCGGTGACAGAGTGAGATTCTGTCTCAAAACAAAACAAACAAACAAAAAACAAAGCTCTTTTTGAAGATCACGAGCTTCAGAAAGAAATACTGCATCCATTCTGTCCACATGTTTCTGGCCTGTCCATTCAGTTAACAGTTATTATGTCCCAGGTGCTAGGCTGTGTCCTGGGGACTGAGGTAACAGAAATTACAGGATAAAGCTCCTGGCATGTAGTAGTACTTTAGGGAGTAGTAGAGACGTTGGTTGGGAAAGAAGTGATGCCAGAATGTGGCGGGGGTTATCAGAGCAGGTTCAGAACGTAAGGAGCACGACCAGGGAATCACTAACTTCGTGTAATGGAAGGGTTTGTTTCAGTTGGATATTAAAAGATGAATAGAAATTTGCAGGCAGCAACAAGAGTTGGCATTCTAGGTGTAGTAGGGGACTATATGATACAAAGCCCACGTTGAAGGTAATGTGGTAAGACTCATTAATCTAAGAAAGATCCTTCTGGTTGTAGACTTAAGGAAGGGTGAGAGTGGGAACAGATGGAAAGTAAGGAAAACAGTTCGGAGGCAGCTTTAAAAGACCAGAAACGGGCCTGGCGCGGTGACTCACGCCTGTAATCCAAGCACTTTGGGAGGCCGAGGCGGGTGAATCATGAGGTCAGGAGATCAAGACCATCCTGGCTAACATGGTGAAATCCCGTCTCTACTACAAATACAAAAAATTAGCCAGGTGTGGTGGCGGGCGCCTGTAGTCCCAGCTACTTGGGAGGCTGAGGCAGAAGAATGGCGTGAACCCGGGAGGCGGAGCTTGCAGTGAGCCTAGATCACGCCACTGCACTCCAGCCTGGGCGACAGAGCGAGACTCTGCCTCAAAAAAAAAAAAAAAAAAAAAAAAAGGACCAGAAACGAAATCGGGCCAAGGCAAGAAGGGTGGAAGGTGGATGAGTCTGAGAGATGGATGTTTTCACTATGGAATGGTTGTGTAAGGATGGGGAGTCAGAAGAAGCCATGAGAAGCTTGTGAGAGTTAAGAGGCCATATCCAGTGTTGTGCTGGTAAATATAACCTCCTAAAATTAAATTGTGAAGAGGTCAGTCCAAATTCATGTACTGGGGTTGATCGTTTCTGCATAATAGTCTTTCACTTAACTTTTACTCATTTTCACTTTCACGAAATAAATGGCCGTGTCTTAGCCTGGGGGCCTAGGTCTGGGGTTCGGCTGTGTGCTCTTCCTGCAGTTTGGAAGCGCCGTCTATGTTAGTAGATATTCCCAACTCTGCAGATCTTCTCTCGAGGCTGAAGGGGCCCCATTCCTATCAGAAGCCTCTCATTTTTCTCTGAGGTAGAAAAACTAAGGCATAGACTTCATAGGGAAGTTTATATGCAAATGGTGGCTTTCTGCACGGGCCCTTGTGAGTGGAATGGGATGAGATACCCAGTGGCTTTCAGAGTTCTGGTGGATATTTGATTGTTCTCCATTGGTAGTAACTTTATTGCTTTTATAGGGAGAGTTGTACTGGAAATTTGCCCTCCCTGTCCTTCAGCTGGTTTGTTCCCAAGCCAGACCTGTCTGAAAATTGAAATGGAATACTTTTTCTCATCTCAAGTTATCAGTTGTAGCTGTCAGGAATTTGTTACTGTCTGCTAAAGCCTTTTAACATGAAAATACGCTAAGGGCAGTGCATGTGTGAGTCATGTGGGAAGTTACGTTATTTTATGGATGCAGAGAGGGACACAGACCCAGATTTATTCATAGGTGAAAGGGGAAAAGGAACAGAATTTAAAAGGGAAATCCTGAAGAATAGGTAGCCTCTGTGGCTCTGCCTCTTTTCCTACCTGCGTCTCTTATACACCATGGATAGAATGTAAGCTCAGTGGGTACAGAAGAGCTGTCTTTTTTCCCTCCTTTGGTCTTCTTAGCTGTCCCCACCAGGCCATGCCTATAATCGGTGCTTAGCAAGCCACTGGCTTAAGAGAGTCTCTGTCTGCTGTGAGCGCAGCTCCTGAGATGGTGGGGATGGATGCTGGTTAGGAAGTGTGTTCGCTGCCTTAGCGTAAAGAATAAGTACAGTTTTTCTCGATTATTTTTCTCCAAGGGAAACTCTATGGGGAATGTCGGTTTCATGCTGTTCTTGGAGGGTTTGGTTTAGAATTCTCTCTGGCTTTTCTGAGAATCCCTCCACATTCCCCCTCCAGGCTGCTGTCATGGTAGCTGCCCTTCTTTCAGCTACTTGCATTTTTTGGGAGATATGCTATCTTCCTTCAGTTTGCACCCTGGTAGCTTAGCTCCTTCAGTGTTTAGAGGGAAATGGGAGATGGAGGATCGAAGCACACTAGTGCTTTCTGGTGTTCTCTGCATGTGTTTGGAAGGAATGTAAAAGTAGCTAGGGCTTATCGTGGTATCATAGCATTATAGGGTATGAGACCTTTGGGGAAACTGAGGCTCACAAAGGCTGAGAACTTTACCTGAAGTCAGTGACTGCTAATGGCAGAGTCCTAGCGTCTGTACTTTTCCACACTTACCCGTTCATATGAAATAGTCTGGGAAGGTCTCTTTTAAAATGTATCGTGACCTCTCCTATAAACCTCAAGGTTACATATGTTAAAGAAATGTTGTCAGCTTTCCTCATGTGCCGAATTCTGAATCATGCTTACCCAAACCCCCAAATCATTTCCACAGAGCAGAGGAAAAAAACAAAACAAAACAAAACAGGCAAATGTGAATCATGGGAACCTATTACAATGATATATAGCTTGTCATAACACATTATAATATTACAGCAAATGTATTTAACTCACTGAACGTTCTCAGGGGGCTCTTAGCTCCCTTTAAAAGTGTTCTCCAAATCTCTGCAGCAAGATGGAGCTGCCTAGTCTTGCGATACTTCCACCTCACTTTTGACCAAACCACCGTTATGAGAATACCTATTGAAAACCCTTACACTGTTGCTGTTTCCCTGGGCTTAAAAGTATGTTTGGTTTTGTCAGTACCTGGAAACAGGAAGTTGAGATTTGAGGAGAAATCTTTGGCAGTTGTGCACTAAGCTTGCGGGAGTTAGGAGTCTGTTGCCACGGAAACCACACTGCTGCCTCATTTATTAATGGAGGCTTGGTGAACTTCCGGAGATACTCTTAGCCTGTCCTGTAAATTCATTCTAGAGAAATGCAGGGTGACTTTTAAGAGATTTCTCTGTCGTTTCTCAAGCATTCTCTCCTGGGTCTTCATGAGCTCCAGAAAATTGCTTGTATGCAGTTTCAGAACCACTGATTTTTATCTGGCAAGCATGTCTGAAGGCCGTTTCCTTTTTTTCATGCTTAAATCGTGTTTATGCCTGCCTGCCTTGTCCAATAAGTGAATTTTTTTTATTATGCTGCCTTTAAGAATTACATGGATTTCAAATGAAGGAAGAAGGAATACAAAAGTGAACTAAGTAAATATGTTGAAAACCTTCTGACACTAACTTTAAGAGAGTTATAAGCATCAAAGCCTTTTCTAACTTTTAAAATTCTAAACTTAAAAAATCTAAAATGAACGGTTTATTTCTTCTAATTCCAGTGAAATACTTCAAGAACATTTGTCTGAGACATTTTCAAATTTTATTCTAATTTCACTAAACTAACTCTCTTCTGCTAGGCAGATTAACAGCATTGGAAGTTGCTTCCAGGAAAAAAAAAATTTTTTTTTTCTAGCTAATTGTTTATCTGGGAGGATGCAAATGGTGGTTTTAAGTCCTTTAAGTCATCCATCATGCCTGGCAGCCTCTATTGTCTCATTGTTGGATTTGAGCCAAGTCAGACCCTTTCTTGGTCTTGGGAGGGTGCACATAGATCTGGCTCTGCCAAATCTGTGTTCACAAGGAGTCCGAGCCCAGCTCTAAGGGTAGGTAATGTTGGCAGATCTATAGATCCCCTCAGATTGGAAAAGATCATGCATCCTTGTTTCTTATGTCACATTAAAGTAGAAAGTAGCACTCTATTCAAAGTAGAAGTGACAGGACTTGTTCCCTCAGTTCTTCCAGTGTCTACGAATTACTGTTAGTTTTTAAACGCATTTTTGTGGATGTAATAAAATACTGTTTATAGTCAGCTACAGAGTAAGTAATTACAATGCGGGAAATGAAATTCAGTATAGCTTTGTTGTGGTTTTTTGAATTTTAATTAAACCAGTCTTAGAGTAAATTATAAATGCTGCTGCTTTTGTTGTGACAAGTGACATTGACAAAATATTAATCTAATGGATTGTTATTCACAAAAGCTAAATCTTTTCAAATCTGCAGGGTTTGGTTGTTTATTTTGTTTTACTTTTCAGTTGGTGTTTTAAAAAATCTAGAGAAAAGAATAAAGTTTTAAAACCACATGAAATAACTCCATGTATGGAATATTTCATTGTTGATGTCTTGCCAGTCATAATTGCATGCATCTCATTTATGGCGCTGAAAACTTGTTCTTTTTTAAAATCAGATGTTTCTGTGGTCACTTTTTTGGTATTAAAACTGGAGCCGGGGTAAATAACCAACTATTGACCACGAAGCCTAATATTAAAGGAATAATCAGCCCATGTTCCTATTAGATCATTTCCGTTTTCTTTTACTTTATAAATTACCTTGTTGCTTAAAAATGACATTTTGTTGGTTGTGAAGTCCTCTTATAGCTAAATTATTTTCTTTGGAGATTCTTTTAACTTGAATTTATATAAACTGTAAAGAATGTATATTAAATATTCAGAAACTTTTCTTTATGCCAGTTTCTTATTTTCACCCATCATGACTTAAAGCTTTTTTTTGTTTTAGCATTTTAATGTTTAAATAAATGTAAATAATTTAGTTACAAGGTCTTTATGGTAGTGCCGCCATTGTTTTTAAGAAGAAAAATTTTAATCCAAGGTTAAAAACTTCACATTTGCTTATCTCTTTTTCCTCTTAAGAACTAAGAGTCCAGAGGTTAGAGTAAAATCACCTTTTCCTCATAGTTTTTTCTTTCAACGTGTTAGAAATTCCTGTTTGAAAAGGAAAGCCAGTTCCTCCCCCTTTTTATGTTTGAGGGGATGATGGTAAAATCACATTATTCAGTCAGTTTCCACATGTGATTGTTGCCTATATTTTTTTATCCAGGGATTAAATTGTTGCCACCACCAGCATCAAATCATTGGGGGGGCAGGGGTGGGGAAGGTGCGAGACAGTTGGTTATAGACATCCAAATATGACGACAGAAAAATCTCCACAACAATATGGCAGTGGAGCATTTGCTGACTTCAGAGTGCCAGATCAACCCCAATATTTTTTTCAGGGATGCTAAACCTCTTGTAACTGCTAAATTGGATTTGTTACTGAATGAAGTATCAGCTGCTGTTGGACAAGACCATAAAAGCCAGCCGGCTGGCCCTTTGTAGGCAGGGCTTACCCAACGATTGATATGTTTTAGCACTTTTGGGATTATTGTGATTAAGAGGAAACCATTCTGAATGAGTGAGAAAAGGGGGTAAGGACACACAGCCCACAGCTGGTGAGCAGCATGTGTTGGCTCCAAGGAAGTCACCATTATGGCTTTCTCCTGGTTCCTGCCCTGATTGACGTGTATGAGATCTTTTTTTTTTTTTTTTTTTTTTTTTTTTTGGAGACAGGGTCTCGCCTGTCGCCCAGGCTAAAGTGCAGTGGCGCGATATTGGCTCACTGCAACCTCTGCCTCCCGGATTCAAGCAATTCTCTGCCTCAGCCTCCTGAGTAGCTGGGACTACAGGCACCCACTACCATGCCCGGCTAATTTTTGTATTTTTAGTAGACACGGGGTTTCACCATCTTGGCCGGGCTGTTGTTGAACTCCTGACCTCAAGTGATCCACCCTCGGCCTCTGAAATTGCTGGGATTACAGGCATGAGCCACTGCGCCGGGCCTAGAATTTTTATATGAGGAAGTGGTGTCCTTATTTTCTCCAGTTGCAGCTCTCTCTGCAGGGAAAGAGACATTTGGAATGTTGTGGACTTGAGAACTCTGAATGCTTTCAAAGCACTATTGTGTGTGTGCGCGCACACGCACACACAGTAGCTAGAAGTGTTAGTCTAGCACAGGAGTTAATTGAGTTAATGCGTAGGGAATTCAGTAATAACAACAGAGCGTCCTCTTTCATTTCCCAGATCCAAAGCTCTGTGACATGCATTAACAATATACCTCCATGTAGTTTGTGTCTCAGTCTGTGTGCATGTGTGTGATGGCTAAATGGGAACTGCACAGCCAGTGGATTTGTGAACTTGAGCACCTGCAGCTGGCTAAGGGTTTATTAAGTGTGGAAACCGTACTGTCTTTGTAAAACAGTTTTCATCTCAAGAACCACCTGCCCCTTTTAGCGGTGGCCTTTTGCATGTGTCTTGCACTAGCCAAGACAAGTCTATCCAAGAGGGAGCTTGTGGAGTAGGTGGGTGTTTGAATCTTTCCCAGTACTCCCAAATGCACATAGAACTGGTCGCCTCTCTGGGTGTCCCGGGGGCTGTGCCCCGCTCATGTTCTGAGTTTGCTCAGCATACGACACAGGAAAGAGGCCGGCTTGCCAGGTCCTGCGGAGTGCCTTTCCAAGCCTGTGAAAGGCACGAATCATCCAGCAGCCGAGCATGCTTACAGCTGGCCCTTTGCTAGCTTTGATCTGCGAATCAGGCCACACCATGAATGCCCTTATTGTCATGTTATGTGTACACAGTGTGTGAATTATTGAAAATAGGGAGGCCTGAGCCTCATCTGGTAGAGATTACAGTGCAGGCATGCTGGGCGAAGGTCTGTAATTGAAAATCCCCAGATGCTGTTTATTTGGCCTTTGTCACATGACCTGCTGCAGGAAGATTGTCTGAACAAAATGTTGCCTGCGTGGAGAGTGGAGCCCGCCCTCCCCCACCCCCCAGAGCCTCCACAGGCTCAGTCTGTGCACAGCTTAAACACCTGCCCAAAGGATTTTTAAAGGCTTAGAATAGATTCACTCATAGCATTTAAATAGAGGGCATCTTGCTTGTTGGTTTAAACTGCTTAAGCAGTTGTTGACTTGTGGAACCTTCTATCCACACAAGGGTTTGCTGGATAATTTCACTCTGAGATATCTTTACAAAGCAACATTCAGGGTCCGAGCCACATAAGTAGTTTGGGCTCTGCCTTTTTTTTTTAGAAGTCAAACTTCTGTGTGGCGAATGAGCTTGCAGATAAAGCTGTGTTGACTGTATATATTCCTTCTGTCTGTGGAAAATATTGTGGGTACTGAGAATAAGGCCCTGAGTTAGCTTGTCTGACTTCTGTTTGTCCAGTTCATTTTTACCTATTCTGCCTATAAACAAGTTGAGGTGTTTCTTAGAAAATTTGTTTTTCTCAATTAAATGCTGAATGTTATGCTCTCTGTCAGTGGCGGATTGAAGTAGGATACTAAATCTGAAATTGATGAAGATCACAAGAATTAAAAACAGGGAAGATTGAGCTAATTTTGAAGTAAGAAGGGTTTTAAGCTTTCCAGGTTCATTCTGTTAGGGAACAAAACAGCCACATGTCCTCTTTTGTTGCCAGTCTGTCTCAGCTGTGCTTGTGGGTTCCTCTTTGATTTCTTGGAGCTTAAGAAGAGGAAAGATTCATGGGTATTTCTGCATTCCATAAGCATCCAACACGACTGTGAGCTCCTTGAAGGCAGGAGCCCTGTTGCATTCTTCTTTGCATCCCCAGTGCCTGCCAACACAGTGCTTTCTCTGTCTTCCTGCGGCTTCCCTCTCCCTTTCTGCCTGCCCATTCAAAGAAGACAGTCACTGCGTCCCATGAGCCATGATGTCATGTATTCAGATATTTTTTCTTTCAGGGAGAGACTCAAGTCAACAGTAGCAATATCATTAAGTAGCACATTCTTCATGCAGGGCCAGAGGTTGGGAGGATGGAGTAGATGGGAGTAGGATGTGGGTCCTGCCTTCACAAAGCTCACAATCTGCCAAGGAAAAAGCAAAAACAGGCAGAATGTGGTGTAGCAAGCTTGTGCTAGCAGTGTGCACAAAGTATGGTGAGCAGGAGGGGCAGACCCAGCCCACTGCTGGGGAGTGAGTGGAGGAAGTGCCAGCTGCAGAGGCCTGGCAGCTCAGGAATCATTCATTGTTCAGTAGATTTGGTGGGGTGGGGGTGGGGGTGGTGGCCATTTCACACAAAGGAAATAGCACCCAACATGACAGGAATAAGGATTTTTAGAGACAGAAGTGTGTGTAGAGAGTGGCAGGAGAAAAGACAAAAACTGATTTGCCCATGTAACGTTTTAATTTTTTACGGATAGAATGTGTTTATGTGTTACCTAGATCATTAGAAATTTATTTTATTTTATTTTAGTTTTTAGAGACGGGTCTTGCTGTGTTGGCCAGGTTGTTCTTGAACTCCTGGCCTCAAGCAGTCCTCCTGTCTTGGCCTCCCAAGGTGCTAGGATTATAGGCGTGAGCCACTGTGCCCAGCCTAGAAATTTAAAAGGAGAAGAAAAACCAAGTGGCTGTCCTGAATCTAAGCTCAACTGAGAAAGGTGATTTTCTTGGTTTGCTTGGTCAGCATCTCCAGTGGGAACCCTATATCATAGGCCACTGCTTTCTCTGTCGTGACTAGCTGGTATGGGGTTACCTCTGGCTGCTTCTAGTTTTGAGATAGGTCTGATGTGGCTAGGGCAGTGGGGTCAGTGACCCAGAGCATGGCAACCCTAGGAGGAAACATCTCTAGGCACCTGTCTCAGGCCCTTCCTGAGTACATCTATCCATCTAATCGTTCTGTCTTTGATTACCATTGTTTGGCTTCTAGCCTCATTTCTCTTCCTAGACCATAAACTCCTTGAGGGCAGAGAGTATGTATTATTCCAGCGTGTTTCTCATCTAGAGCCTAGCATAATCCCTTTTATACAGAAAATATTCTAAAAATTTTATTGAATGGGAGAGGAAAGTGCCTTGGGGCCAGATTATGTAGGCCTTGGATGCTTAGAGAGTTGAGGCTTTATTCTTCTGTATTGTGGATGAGAAATTAGAGAACTTTAAAGTGATGTGTGTACAATTCAGTCCATTTCATGGCTGGATTCTGCTTCCATCTAAGATTTTGTTCTCATTAAACACTTAACAGTTGGTCTAATGTTAAGGATTAAGGAACTTGGAAGACAAAGCTGGGTTCAAATCCCGACTCCTCTGCTTAATTAGTTTGGGAACTTGGGCAAGTTTCTTAACTTCTTTGAACTGCAGTTTCAGCATGTATAAAATGCTGAGCTAGGTAGAATTAGGTGAATGTGAAGGTTAAATTTGTGGTGTATAAGCACAGTGCTTTGGCCAGGTGCAGTGGCTTATGCCTGTAATCCCAGTACTTTGTGAGGCTGAAGCAGGAGGATTGCTTGAGGCCAGTAGTTCAAAACCAGCATGGGCAACACAGTGAGACCCCATCTCTACAAAAAATTAAAAAGAAAAAATAGCTGCATATAGTGGCACACATCCGTAGTCCTAGCTACTCAGGAGACTGAAGTGGGAGGATTGCTTGAAACCAGGAGGTCTAGGTGGCACTGAGTCATGATCACACCACTGTACTCCAGCCTGGGCAACAGAGTGAGACCCTGCCTCACCAAAAAAATAAAATAAAATAAAGCACGGTGCTTTGCATAGTGCTGGTGCATAGTAGATACACAGCACATGTCATTGCCCAACTTTCTTGCTTTTTTTTTCTTTCTTTTTATTTTGAGATGGAATCTCGCTCTGTCGCCCAGGCTGGAGTGCAGTGGCGCTGTCTGGGCTCACTGCAACCTCCGCCTCTCGGATTCAAGCAATTCTCCTGCCTCAGCCTCCCGAGTAGCTGGGATTAGAAGCACATGCCACCGTGTCCAGCTAATTTTTTTGTATTTTTAGTAGAGATGGGATTTCGCCGTGTTGGCCAGGCTGGTCTCAAACTCCTGACCTCAAGTGATCCACCTGGACCTCCCAAAAGTGCTGGGATTACAGGCTTGAGCCACCGTTCCCTGCAAAAGCCCAACTTTCTATAGCCTCCCACCATCTCTAAACCCCGCAATAGTGTTTCATTTAGCTTATTCCCCGAATTTCAATTTCTTCAGTTTGAGTTCATTTTAAAAATCTTATTCCTTCTCATCATGCTTTTCATATTTTTATTAGATTACTGAGTGCCTAGACATTTAGATACTCCTTCAGCATGTTTTCTAAGCAGCAAGTCGCTTGCATAACTTACCTTTGTGTAGCTATTGTTGTAGTAGCTTCAGAAGTTGATAGAATTCTTCTGGTGATAGTTGTTTTTACAACAAGAACTAAATACTGGACGTCCAGTGAGGGACATTCTGTTCAATGCAACACCTCCAGCCTATTCATAGACTTAATTATACAGTGTGTCACAAATTTTAAGAATTTTGGCTATACTTACCTTCTGGCAAAAACCTCATTCCTGCTATTTATTCAGTGGAGAATCTATTTCAAATTAAAAGATTTGTGCCCTCTTAATGTTAAGATAGTGCCCTCTTAATGTTAAGATATCACAATAAATGCTCTGTTTACTTGGAAACAATTTTTAGGACCATGTCATTTTGAAAATTGAAGAGGATATAAAGATTGGAAAAGATGTTCAATTTCAACAACATTAGCAATAGAAGCATCATGGGTTTATACCAGATGCCATGTAGTATGGTGTCCTGAACAGAAAGCCTTTTTCAACCCTTTTAGGACCCTATATATCAGTTCAAGCAACGAAGACATATAAACCTGGTGCAGTGACATTACATTACAGTTAAAGAACTGGGCCAGGTGTGGTGACACATGCCTATAATCCCAGCACTTTCGGAGGCCGAGGCGTGTGTATCACCTGAGGTCAGGAGTTTGAGCCCAGCATGACCAACATGGGGAAACTCTGTCTCTACTAAATAACAAACAATTAGCCTGGCGTGGTGGTTCATGCCTGTAATCCCAGCTACTCAGGAGGCTGAGGCAGGAGAACAGCTTGAACCCGGGAGGCGGAGGCTGCAGTGAGCCGAGGTCGTGCCATTGCTCTCCAGCCTGGGCAACAGGAGTGAAACGCTGTCTCAAAAAGAGTTGAAGGACCATTTTAGAGCCCCAGAAGCTGCCAGAGCCTTCCCATTTTCTGTTACTAATGCATACAGCAGCCCTCTGGAGTAGGAACTGTTATTTCCATTTTACAGGTAAGGAAATAGAGGTCTAGAGAAGTTGAGCAAGTTTCCCAAGTTCACACAGCTCATAAGTCCAGTTTCCTCAGAAGAATCTAGACAGTCATACCTTTGAGTCAAAAAACCAGAAATCGGCAGCATTGCATCATTAAAGATTCTTCATTATAAACTAGCGGTGTTTAGCACTTCAAATGTGCGGATTTCACACTTCTCTAAGGCCAAATAATTAATAAATAGAGTGCTTTTAGCAAACCTTTTCATTAATAAGACTTTCTTGGGTTAATGTTAAGATTAGCTTTTTTTGGACCAGGTCTCTATGGCTGTGGCTTGGGGAAGTGGCAGGGGCATGGGTATAGGGCATGAAGAAGCAATGAGCATGCATTGGTCATAAGAGACGAGAACAAAGGTCTGGAAAATTGTGCCACTTCTCACTGAAATAGTTGCAACTTTAAAAGGATTTACCGATTTCAGGTGATATTGGCAGTGCTGTCTAATTTTCATAATCTTTTTCTAGATCTTTTCTTCGGATTTTCTTTATACAAAAGAGGTGAGCTCCTTCATTCATTTATTAAAACCATTTATTGAGCGAGACACGGAAAGAAAAAAACTATTTCATGATCTCACTTATATGTGGAATCTTAAAAAAAAGTCATACATATACAGAGTAGAGAAAAAACAACAACAGAGGATACTAAGAACCAGAGGAGGAGAGAGGAAACGGATATGTAGGTCAAAAGACACAAAGTAGCAGATACGAGTCTAGAGGTCTAATGTACAACATAAGGACTATAGTTAGAATTATGATAGACACTTTTAGGAGGATTTTAACTATTCTCGTCACACACAAAAAATTACTATGCGATGATAGCTATGTTAATCTGTTTCACTATGGTAGCCATTTTATTATCTATATGTATCTCATAATATCATTTTGTAAACTTCAAATATATGCAATAAAATTTATTTTAAAAAAATGGCTGGGCGCAGTGGCTCACACCTGTAATCCCAGCACTTTGGGAGGCTGAGGTGGACAGATCACCTGAGGTCAGGAGTTCGAGACCAGCCTGGCCAACATTGTGAAACCCCCTTGTGTCTCTACTAAAAATACAAAAAGTTAGCCAGACATGGTGGCGGGCAACTGTAATCCCAGCTACTTGGGAAGCTGAGGCAGGAGAATCACTTGAACCCAGCAGGCAGAGGTGAGCTGAGATCATTCCACTGCACTCCAGACTGGGCAACAGAGCAAGACTCCATCTCCAAATAAAGGGGAAAAAAAACTATTTATTGAGCACGTACTTAATAGCTACCAGATCTGGGGTCACAGAGAACCAGACAGGTGCTTTACCATGGAGCAGTCACTATTCTAGGAGGTGGATGAATAGTCTGTAGATAAGTAATGGCAGTGCAGCAGTAGCAGGGGTGCATGCTCAGTAGTACTTGAGGTTACAAAGCAGGAAATGACTAACTCAGTTTGGATGGCTCCCACAGACATTGGGGAGGAAGTGTTCCAGGTAGGGTATACGGGAATGAATAGGACTTTGCAGGTAAAAGAGAAGAGAAAGAACATGTAAGGATAGGTGGTTCCACAAAGGCATGGAGGTATCTTTGGAAAAGAATGACAGTGGTCTGGGGAACTCTATGAAGATCCACATTCTAGAATAGAGGAGCCCTATACAGGAGTGGGCTCTTAGCTTTAGGTACCAGACTAAGGAGTTTGTGTTTTGCTTGTAGTGGATGAGAACCTGTTGGTATAGGAAGGCAACATAACTAGATGTGGAGGTGAAAGAAAAGACAAATGCCTGCAAGATGAGTGGCAGGACATGCTGGGTGCCTGAGAGCCTGTGGGTAGCAGTCTATTTAGGTCACAGTTGGGGGCAGCAAGTTCAGGCTCCATTAAATCTCATCTTTTTTTCCTTTTTTTTTTTTTTTTTCCAAGACAGAGTCTCACTCTGTTGCCCAGGCTGGAGTGCAGCAGCGCGATCTTGGCTCACTGCAACCTCCGCCCCCTTGGTTCAAGCAATTCTCTTGCCTCAGCCTCCCTAGTAGCTGGTATTACAGGTGTGTGCCATCACGTCTGGCTAATTTTTGTATTTTTAGTAGAGACGGGGTTTCACCATGTTGGCCAGGCTGGTCTCGAACTCCTGACTTCAAGTGACCCGCCCGCCTTGGCCTCCCAAAGTGCTGGGATTACAGGTGTGAGCCACCATGCCTGGCCTCCATTAAATCTCATCTACACTTTAAGTGTATGGGATACCAAGATGTGGAAGACATGGACTGTACCTTGAAGAAGCTTGTAGTCTGTTACACAGGGAACTCAGCAGAGTCTGATTGTGGGCGGTTCCCTGACACATGAAGTAAAGAACTATGAGACCAGGACAGAATGGTGAAGCTCATGCTGCTTGCCTAGTTAAGAGTCAAGCCATCATTCCCCTCGTATACTAAGTGACTTGTTTTTAATTCATAGTACTTTTTGTTTCACTTTATAATATTGTGGTCTTTCCCAGTCACTGGTCTGGTGAAGTGGGCTCTGGGCACCTGGCTGTCTGGCTTACCCCTCTTCATACACTCCATGTCTAGCACGTGTTTCAGGCACGTTTCATTTGAGGTTTCTTGGAGGGGACATCTGAGCTGGACCTGGAAAGATTTTCCTTGGTGGTCTTAAGGGTTATTGCAGCTGTAATACCTTAGCATGGCAGGGTGGGTTCAGGGAACTGGATGGAAGCTTGGTAGGTATTTTGATGGTGGTAAAATGAATTGTGGTGGTGGTGGTGGTGGTGGTGTGTCATGAAAAATAGTTAGGGGACAGATGGTGGGGACAACACTGAACACCATACTAAAGCAGTTTATTCCTTTAGATGTGGGCAGTAGGAGCCTTGGAAGGTCTTATAACTGAGAACTGTGTTTTAGGTAGCTGTGTAGAGGATGGATTAGAAAGAAAAATGATCAGAGGCATAGTTACAGTGGTAAGGCTAGTCAAACTACTCATTAGAGGATTAAGAAAGTGATTATGTGGCGTATCTTTATTGCCTCATAGAGAATGAGCCACTAAGAAAACTTCATTCATATTTCTTTTTCATCTAGAAATAGTTAGAACAGAAATAATTTCTATCTAACATAGCAGTGTTGTATTCACTATGCAGCCTTAAACATTTTTACTTGCTCATCTCTTTCTGACCCCTGTAACCCAAGGCAAATGTGTAGTTTGTAAGCGGTTCCTCTAAGATGCAGGAGAACACAGTATTCTATGGAGTTGTCACATGATAATGTTATCAGCTGCCGTTGACTGATACAAACTCCTGAGAAGGTGGGACTTGAGTTATCGCCAGACACTCACAGGGATATGAGATAGAAGTTCTGAGTAACCAGGAGTTAACACAGCCTTTCTCTGTATGTTCTTTCTCTGAAAGCTGTTTTTTTAAATAAGGCCCTGGGTGAATGCAGACACATATTATCTCCAGGGATTGCCATTGTTTACCTCCTGAAGGCCGTCAGTCCTTTGGTGAACTTCTAGTTTGGGAACAAGTAGTACCAGCCCCTGACAACCCTGAATGGGCGGCCTGGCTGTTTCTGGTGATTTTCCACATTGGTGCTGATTTCTGGTCAATGATTTATATTGAGGATTAACTGAGAACTTCCTCGTTGGATATGCTGTGGGACTGGTTCAGAGGCTGTTTTTCATGAGCCTGTCCTTACACCTAATCTTAGCCCGTGCCCCTTCTCCCTCCCTGGCTCTCCATCCCTCTCACTCTGTCATTTACTCCATCAGTCTGTAGCCACTGAGGACCTGCTGTGTTCTCAGCACTGGGTGCACAGTGATGAGCAAAACCCAGTTTATGCTCTGGGCTCCTGTGGACTTCTCTGTCTGGTAGTAGAGGGGTAGGCACATGTTCATCTTATAGTCTCATTCAGATAAATGGAACACAGTAGTTGTGCTGTGTGCTGTGACCGAGAGGTGTAGGTTCCTGTGAGAGCACATGTTAGGGTGATCTGACCAGTTCTCATGGGTTAGAGTTCTTCCAAACAAGACATAAGCACCTCCAAGGCAGAGATGGCATGTTTTCTTTTTCTTTCTTTTTTTAGACAGGGTCTCAGTCTGTTGTCCAGGCTGGAGTACAGTGGTGTGATCTTGGCTCACTGCATGCTTGAACTCCTGGGTTCAAGCAATCCTCCTGCTTCAGCCTCCTGAGTACCTGGGACCACAGGCAGGTGCTACCAAGCCTGGCTGATTTTTTTTTTTTTTAAGAGATAGGGTCTCACTCTCAGCCAGGCTGGTCTCAAACTCCTGGGCTCAAGTTATCCTCCTGCCTCAGCCTCCCAAAGTGCTTGGATTACAGGCGTGAGCCACTGCACCAAGCTTGAGATGGCATCTTTTTGCCCCCATAATTTTAGCATGTTGCTTGTGTTCCATCCACACACAGTCCATG
Source organism: Gorilla gorilla gorilla (assembly GCF_029281585.2). Lineage (NCBI taxonomy): Eukaryota > Metazoa > Chordata > Mammalia > Primates > Hominidae > Gorilla > Gorilla gorilla. The sequence continues at coordinate 19,288,974 of NC_073233.2, forward strand.
TGTGACCAGTGGATGACTGGCCAGCTTCCGTAGGCCTCCTTTCTTTTCCACTATTGCTGGGACAAGTTGCTATGGCATCAGTGTAGAAGAAATGGTTAATTAGTAACTCCTCACAGGTTAGTTAATAAATGTTCTTTACTGCTTCCTCTGGCAGTATCCACAGATACATACCTCCTAGATCTTCAGGAAGATGGATGGGGAGATAAAACACCCCCATTCTGTAGACCTCTCCCAAGACAGTGACATGTGGTTTCCTCAGTGTCCCCTTCATCTATACTTTTTGGTTGTTGGCTTGCTTGCTTTCTTTTTTTTTCTTTTTTCTTTCTTTCTTTTTTCTTTTTTGTTGAGACGGAGTCTCGCTCTGTCGTCAGGCTAGAGTGCTGTGGTGTGATCTCAGCTCACTGCAACCTCTGACTCCCTGGTTCAAGCAACTCTCCTGCCTCAGCCTCCCGAGTAGCTGGGATTACAGGCATGTGCCACCACGCCCAGCTTATTTTTGTATTTTTGGTAGAGATGGGGTTTCACCATATTGGCCAGGATGGTCTTGATCTCCTGACTCCGTGATCCACCTGCCTTGGCCTCCCAAAGTGCTGGGATTACAGGCATGAGCCATTGCGCCTGACCAGGTTGTTGGCTTTCATATCCTAAAATATTTTTTTCCTTTTGATGAACCCCAGCTGATGAAAACGGACTTCATGGGCTGAGCACAGTAGTTCACGCCTGTAATCCCAGCACTTTGGGAGGCCAAGGCAGGAGGATCACTTGAGGCTAGGAGTTCGAGACTAGCCTGGGCAGCATAGTGAGACCTCTGTCTCTACAAAAAAAAATTTAAGAATTAGCCAGGTGTGGTGTACCTGCCTGTGGTCCCAGGTACTTGGGAGGCTGAGGTGGGAGGATCACTTGAGCCCGGGAGATCAAGGCTACAGTGAGCCATGATCATGCCACTGCACTCCAGCCTGGGCAACAGAGCTAGACCTTGTCTTAAAAAAAAAAAAAAGGAGTGGTGGGGGCATATGACTAGAAGGCAGTTTAGCACTGTCTTGTAGAATCTTGCCTGAGAAATTTCTTTGTAAACCACTCTCCCCATGCTTTGTGCTGATGCCGGCATGGGGTCTCCTGTGGAAGACATCTTTCTTTGCTTCTTTCCACTGGGTTATCTTCTTCCTTTTTTTTTTTTTTTTAACTTTATGTTCATGATCTGGTGCCAAACTGGGACTACAGGGATGTAGGAGCCTCTTTTCTGACCTGAAGAATGACTCGGTCCATAAATGTTGAGCCACCTGAGAAAGGGAGGCGGAGAAGAGATCCATGTCATTGGTTCTTGTTGCCAAGGACTTTATGACTTGGTTGCAATCATGACGTGTGCTGAAATGATATCACATAGGGCAGAAAAAAATACAAGTTACCAGCAAAGAAGCCCAGGTCAAAGGCTGTGAATGTTTAGGGAAAGGGGAGGCCTCCACCAGCTGGTAGGTTCATGAAGGATGAGGCCTTGGGAAGGTAGGCAGATTCCAGGCATGCAGAAATGGGCAAGGACAGTACAGGCCATGACAGCAGTTGTGTACCCAGGTACAAAGTTCAAGGTGTTAACGGAAACATTCGATAATCTAGTAGTACTACTGGGCTGAGTGGGGTGGGGGGATATGTAGAAGACCCTTGTTTGATGTAGCTTTGGTCTAGCAGTCAAGGGAAATGAGTTTTCTTTCTGATTTTCCTTGTTTTAATTTGGAAGAACGGGGTGGAGAATCCTCACACATCCTTCCCAGTGAAGGGAAAGGGCCAGCAGATGTTTCCTTAGAGAAGCCAAGCTAGAGCTTGCTAGGCCCAGGGCAGTCCAGTCCTGCATGGTGTGAGTTTGCCTTAGGACTGGCCACGGCCAGGGAAGAGAAGCATTGCATTTGTTGCTTCTTTCTTGGTGGCTCCCTGACTCCATTCAATTACAAAGTGGCTCTTACACTGTTAAAGCTTGAGTGTCTCTGGGCTACAATTTCTAGCCACAGACCTTCATTTGCTGTGCCTCAAACATGACCTTGAGGCCACATCACATTATATATACAGCCCACAACAACGTTAACCAGTCTATCTGGTAAGGCAAGCACAGTGCAAACTCCATGCCTTTCTTCTGGGATCTCTCTCTATATTGCCCCTTTAGCAGGAAATTCCATGGCAATCCAAGATGCAAGAGAAGCCAATGATGGGCTCATTTCGAACTGTGTTATATTATTTAGGAAAAAAAATAAAATGAAATAAAAACTAGATTACAGTGCCTGGTGAGGATCACAGTGTAAAAGTGACAGGTCAGGCTGTGTTTGTCCTTGCTGCTTATGTGCAACCGGTGGGAAAGACAAGGGCAGCTACAACTACAGCATCTGAGGCTTAAAGAGGTGACATGTTGCGCATTTCTAAAATAATTTTTATGTTGTAGAGAAGCTTTATATCTCTCTCTGACTCACTGGACAGGCGTGGTGTAAGGCAGAAAGGAAGATGGTCCCCAGGTGACTGCAGGATTGTTTTAGGAAAATAATAAGTAACTTAAAGTTAGCTTTATTGAAAGTCATTTTTGTAGCATCAGGTTTACTGAATCAAGCTTCTGTCTCTCTCTGTCTCCCTCTCTCTCTCTCTCTCTCTCTCTCTCTCTCTCTCTCTCTGTGTGTGTGTGTGTGTGTGTGTGTGTGTGTTAGAAGATCATGGCTGCAACAGGACTATGCTGCATAGCTTGGAGACCCACTTTCAGTTACATCAGTGATGGTGCTGCTTATCTTCTGGCCCTTAGGAAATGCTGCATCTTAGTAACATGATTAAAATCCAGGGCTGTGGAATCTGTGAGCTCACCCCTTTGGAGGGCAGGGCTGTATAAATATACATAGGGGCCAGTGCAGTGGCTCATGCCTGTAATTTCAGCATTTTAGGAGGCCGAGGTGGGCGGATTGCTTGAGCTCAGGAGTTTGAGACCAGCCTGGGCAACATGATGAAATCCCGTCTTTACAAAAAAATACAAAAGTTGGTCTGGTATGGTGGAGCAGGCCTGTAGTCCCATGAGCTACCACAGTCCCGTGCTACTTGGAGAGCTAAGGCAGAAGGATCACTTGAACCTGAGAGGTTGAGGCTGCAGTGAGCCGAGATCGTGCCATTGCACTCCAGCCAGGGTGATAAATGTGAGACCCTGTCTAAAAAAAATAAAGGAAATAGAGATAGGACTTAGGATGTCGTATCAGGGCCGCTGACAAGACTCTCCTCAGAACCTAGTTGATACACCATGCATATACAATCCCAAACAGCCAAAAAGATCTTCCAAAATTGTTTGGAATGGCATACTTCTTTAAATGGGTAAGTATAGTTAAATTCTGGAAAGATTTAGAATTAAACATATAAAATTTTAATAGAATTAGAGCCATAGTGTTAATGTTTTTGATTTAAAGGATTTATGTATATTTGATATTTCAAGTAATTAAAAGAAATAATTTGGCCTAGGTAACAGATCAGCCTGTATTTCCAAATTAAAATGTACAATGAAGTAGCTCATTTAGACATTTGATTTGGGGGAAGGTTGAAATTGTGCTAGTTTTATAAACAACATTTTAGTGCATTTAAGATAATTTATTAGGTTTCTAAGACTTGTTTAAGGGAAGATTTTATAATTTAAAGCAGGTAGTTCTAATATTTAAAAGAAATAATTACTTATTCATGGCTTGAAACATAGATGAAAGAAAGAACATGGGTTTTTGAAAAGTGAGCTTGCTCATCTGAAAAGCAAGGACATGAGAGTGAAGATGAGCTTTCAATGAAATAATGACTACAGCATAATGCCCAGGCCACGGTACTCAGTAAGGACCTGTTGAAGTCATAATTTTTATAAGTCACTGAACAACAGGATACGTTCTGAGAAATACATCATCAGGTGATTTTAGTCATTGTTAGAAAATCATCAAGTGTACTTACACAAACCTAGATGGAATAGCCAACTACACACCTAGGCTGCAAACCTGTGTGGTGTTACTATACTGAATACTGTAGGCCATTGTAACACAATGGTAAGATTTGGGTATCTAAACATAATCTAAACATAGAAAAGACAGTAAAAACATGCCATTATAATTTTATGGGACCACCATCATGTATGCAGCTCATTGTTGACCAAAATGTCATCATGTGGTGCATGATTGTACTTCAGTCAAAGTATGAGTTGACACTGTTTAACTCCAAGGGGTGCCGTTTGTATAGGCTGTGGTACACAGTCAAATAGGGCTGTATTGGATATTGATTTTATTCATTCAACTCCAAGTGCTGCAAGAAATTAAAAGTTAGTCAGGTTATGTGTCACACCTATCAAGCTATTCTGTCTGTTTTACCAGAAAAATAAACAAGTTTGAGGGTAGGAGACATTTTTGTCATCTGGACAAGGTTCGGACAAAATTGTATGTAATACAGAGCCCTGGATCTATTTCGCCTTGGCCACTCAAATAGCCCTGAACAGGATGCACAGTGAGGCCCCAGGTTGGAGGATGCTTGGCTTGTCTGCAGACATTGTCATTTAGCTCTGGCTTCTCGTAATTAGGTACTCCTAGCTGGGCTCTGTTGTCAGCGAGCCTTCAAGACAAATTGCAAAATCTGTACAACCATCTGAGAGATGGAGAAGTAGATCCAATGATACTACAGGGGATATTGGTAGTTCTCAAAAGTTTGAAAGAGAATGCTTAGAAAAGCAATCCTCAAAACTGAATTTAGAGGTTCTTGTCCTGTGGTAAAAGGGTTCAGTCACAGTCAGGATCTGAGAAGATCTTGCAGGCAGGAATGATAGACTGAATCTAAGGGGATGAAATGGAGTAGAAAAAATGTAAGGTTCTGTTTTGAGGTCTGAAAATCTCAGCTATGCATTAAAAAGACTGGAAACAGGGGTAGGGACATATCAGAAGACGAGCCCGTATGAAAAAGACCTAGGAGTTTAAGTTGGCATATATTGATAATTTATTGCGCTCCTTAAAAATTTAATGCAGTGTTTGGCTGCATTAACAGAGGTAGAGTATTTAGGATGAGAGAGGTAATAAACTGACTCTGATGCTATAGCAGGAGCACTGCCACAGTTCTGGACTCCAAGCTTTGAAAGGAAGACAGACAAAGGATGGTCACAGGATGGTGTGTGGGAGTGTTCCAAAGCTTGTCAGATAACAAAGTAACACAGGAGGTTTAGCTTGTGTACAACTCCAAGAGGACCCCAGAGCTGCCGTTAATATCTGAAAGGCAGTTAAATAAATAAGGGACTGGACTTCTTGTTAAGAGGAACAGGAAGGATCTGGGGATGAAAGTTAAAGCAGACCCCCAAAAGGAGGGTCTTTTTATTCTTAAATATGTTCTAAGATAGAATGGGCTACTTCCTCAATTTTAGAAGTGCTGACTAAGGCTTATGAGGACTTTAAGGAATGCGAATGGATGACCCAGGGGTACTTTCTGTCCCCCAGATTTCATGATTCCTTTGCCTTCCAGTGATGACCATGTCCTGCACAGTCCCAGCACTGGCAGGTGGTGGACAGAGCCATGACTCTAGGACATTCTAGGCAGTGATGAGAGAGTCTTTGCAATTCTCAGACAAGATTTCCCTAAGGACATTTTGATGTTGGTCTTCATCAGTGTTTCCAGTTCTTTACTCTGCTAGGGAAGATCTGGGGGATATGGTCACTTCCTTTCAGCAGAGGCTGTGTTATTTCCTCATTCATTCTTTTCTCTGTGCCCAGCAGTGTGCTAGGTGCTAGGGGGACATTGAGGAAGAAGACAAAGTTCTTCCCCTCTTCAAGTATGCAGTATATCTGGGAGGAAGTAAGACAGCAAACACAAATTTTACAACTAACTATAAAGTTATAAATACAGTTACAGTTTGGGTACATCCTAGGAAGGAGAAGTACAGTTTGTGCCACCATGGGGGTGTAGAACAAGGCAACCAAACCTAGTTGGGCAATTAGAGAAGACTTCCCCAAGGGAGTGACATCCAAGTGAGGGCTTGAAGGAGAAATAGAATCTAGCACAATGGTCTCAGGCTGGTGAAGCACATGAGTGAATACCACAGCAGCGAGCTTCAGACTTGTTCTTGACCAAAGGAATTTTTCACAAGGATAGAGCTGAGCTGATACAAAGCCAGCCAACAGTAGTGCTATGAAATGGTGGTTTTCCATTTACTGTAGAAAGTATGTAGAAATAATTTCAGTTCCTGGTATTAGAGCAAGTTGAAGTCGTAAATAGGACCTGCTTAGAAGAACCCATGTCTTGTATGAGTGGTTTTTATTTCACGTGGTATTTTGGTAATACATTCTCTGCTTAGCTTCTGGGGATATTTTTTCCTATCATGGTTTTCTGAAGTCAGGTTGTCTGAGACTTCTCAGTTTCCTGGTGGGATACGGCTGGAAGGTTTTTGTTTATACTTTTGGGCATTGTTCTTTCCCCAGAAGGTTATATAACTTGGAGGAGATAGAGTCATTTTTTTCACTGACTACCTTTAGGGGGTGTCTGCCTTCGTACCGTTAGCTTCTTGTCATTGTCCGGCTTCCATGGCCACAGCAGCTCATTCATTCTCTTGTGGCTGTGATTTTAGCTGGAGTAAACTATGAGTAGAAACTTGAATAAGAAGGAAAATGAATATGAATGTGAATATGAAAAACCAAAGACTAGAAGAGAACTGGGTTTGTTTATTCCCAGACTAATCCTTGTCTGTATTTGTTGCTTATATGAGTGACCCACCACCCACAGCATACAAACAGACAAAAAGGCACATCTTAAAAAGATAAATTTCAGCTGGGCGCGGTGGCTCATGCCTGTAATCCCAGCACTTAAGGAGGCCAAGGCGGGTGGATCACCTGAGGTGGGGGGTTCGAGACCAGCCTGACCAACATGGAGAAACCCTGTCTCTACTAAAAATACAAAATTAGCTGGGCGTGATGGCGCACGCCTGTAATCCCAGCTACTTGGGATGCTGAGGGAGGAGAATCACTTGAACCTGGGAGGCAGAGGTTGCCATGAGCCAAGATCGTGCCATTGCACTCCAGCCTGGGCAACAAGAGCGAAACTCCGTCTTTTTTAAAAAAAAAAAAAAAAAAAGATAAATTTCTATTCTCAGATGCTGGTCTAAGTTCAAATTTAAATGTCTTTCATCTTAATTTTTCCTAGTAAACATTTTTGCAGACAATTGTGCTGTTTTATTTTTCTAGTATTAGTAAACACATAGTTGTAGTTTTAAAATTCTTGATTCTGAATTTTGTTTTTTGCTTTCAAGGGCTTTGTTGGTTTGGTGTTTTGGTAACCCACCTCATGGTAAATTCTTCTTTCTTTCAGGTAGGAATGAATTGATAGCCAGATACATCAAACTCAGGACAGGCAAGACGAGGACCAGAAAACAGGTAAAATAATCCACCTGGAAATTGTGCATGTCCGCGAATGGCCCAAAAAGGCATTTTGGCTGCAGTGGCTGGCTATGCTTTGGCTCCTAGGAGCCCCCAATTTGAGTTCCCTGTAAGGACGTCAGTGTTGGAGGTATTTTAAATTGGCTCAGTTTTCACTGTTCATCATTTCAGTGACCCTTTATTATGTGGTCTTACAAGTTCCTTTTATACTCACATGGGAAAATGTCACTGCTAAGGACGGTGTATGAACTGCTCCTGTACTGTATTTCAAAGCTGACATTTCTTTCCCAAAATGTGCACCTGTGAACACTGCAAAAACTGCAAGTGCAAATGACTTGCAGGTCATGAAATTTTGAGATTTTGTGCATTGTAAAATCCTGGAGCGATTATATATTAGTCATAATTTCAATGAAAAAGTAACACCAGCAGCCTTGAGTATTGGCCTGAATGTAATGCTAAATGATGTGCGTCCAGGGAACTGTTGCTTTTTAAGTGATGGCTTTTTGTCAGTAGCTGCTGTGACTGAAATGAAGTTACAACTTCAATACCTCTGTGCAGAGCAGTATCAGGAATTCTCTGCCCTTTGGCAGAGCTCTGCCTTTCCTTGTTCTTTCAGATGTAAAACAGCCCAAATCTCTGACATGAGCCAGTTTAGAACTGGAACGAATGAGAAATTAGTGTTTAACTAAAAACAAAAAAAAGAAAGGAGGAAAAAAAAAAAAACCCTAAAAACCTCATGGGTGAGTTGTTCACAGAAAAGAATCATTTTTTAATGTCGATTTATGCTGAATGATACAGCATGAACCTTAAAAACTGTAATCAGACCAAAAGGCTAACTAAACCGTGGTCTCATTAAGATTGAGCAGCAAATTTCATTTCTCTTCCCAGTGAGGAATTGTTTTCATGAGTGTTTATAACGGGGAGAGGCTTTTCCCCAGGAATGCTACTTGTGCCACAGCCTGGGAGCCTGGCTGCTGAGTCAGCACAAAGAGAAGTGGCCTCCTGCCAGCGCGCAGAGGCAGCGCATTGTCTGTTTGGGGGATGCTAGTGGCCCTCATCAAGTCAGAGAATCACAGAAGAACAAAATTCGGGTGAAAACAAGTAACAGCAGGAGCCAGATGGAGGGGTGAAGAGGATGGGGGAGTTTCTGCTTCTCTGTACTTAAGAAAAGTACCAAAGCAAATTGGAAAAAAAATAATTGAATAATTGAAGCTCAAAGACAAAGTTAAAGATAAAAGGACCGTTTATTATAAATCCTGTTTGAGAGCCGCTGGAGAGTTGGAAATGGGGTAATCACCACACAGTCTGAGTCGCTGAACTTTTAAATGGAAAGTTCTACATTTCGGAAACCAGTGGATCTAATCATCTACATTCTGACAGTGCGGGACCTGGGCTGTCTGCTGATCTGTGAGCTCTGGTCATTTGCCCGGTGACCCCTTCACTGAGGGACTCTTCTAAATTTAACCAAGTCCCACTGAAAGAGATGCAGATTTCAGTGGAATCATTGTGTTTCAGAAGCTGGGCTCGGCTACATTTCCACGCCCCGGCATCCTGGGGATGTTTTTAGGCAGCAGTTGGTGATACCTCTCCAATGTGAATTTGTTGTTCAGCAAATCCATGTGGTTTTCAACCCAGATTTTTAACAGGATGGCTGGCTGGCTGTATTCACACATTTCGCTTTGTAATAATATGCAAATCCACTTGGCGCCCAGTCAATACCCAAAAGAGTGGAAGGATTAAAGATATTTATAAGGGCAAAAAAAAAAAATAGCTCTGCTAACTGGGTCTTTCCATTTCTCTTTGAGATCTAATTTACATGTCAGTATTATTTTAACGTTTGCTACAGAATCCAGAGCTCTTAATGAGATCAGAATACAACCGACAGCTTCAGCTTTTTGATTCTGCAGAATGTGCTAATTTATGGATAGTCTCTTCTAAATTGAGAAAAAGGGATTTTCCCTCCTGATAACTGAGAAGCTATAAATATTTTCATTTACCTTTACCCCCACCTTTTTAATTTTAGAATGAAAACAGCCCCTCTCATCCCTCCCAAAATTAGTTTTTCCCAGTGCCCATGATTTCTCTCGGGTGGGAAGACTAAGATGAGTCTTAACTTTCATCCTGAATCAAGTCACTGCAGTGATGACCCAGTATGAAAAGCTTAGAGCAGCGCTGGGGGCTTGTGTCTGGCTGGGACTGTGTATTCCTAACTGCAGAGCTTTGTTGAGATGCAAATAACCACCCCCCAACCCCACCCCAAAACCCTCCCAAAGAGTAGCGATTTTATATTTGATTTCCTTTTTTTGTTTTGTTTTGTTTTGTTTTGTTTTGTTTCCCCTCATAAACCCGAACAATGTAGGTGTCTAGTCATATACAGGTCTTAGCAAGAAAGAAAGTTCGAGAAATTCAAGCCGCCATTAAGGTACGTCTGGCTTGCCCACTTGTAGGGGGCTTTTCATCTCCATGGTTACAGGCTTTTCCTTTGTTTTCCTCCCTTCCCCTACCCTGCAGGTGTCTAGTCACATTCAGGTTCTTGCCAGAAGGAAATCTCGTGATTTTCATTCCAAGCTAAAGGTATGCGCTTTTCTGCTTTTTGGCTTGTGGTTGCTATGCATCTCACTTCCTGTTTTCCATGGTGACTGGTGAATGCCTGGTGCTGGGATTCTCGTAACCTAGTTTCCTTGCATGTGAGAGCTGTTTACATTTCTTTGTGTTTAATCTCTCTGTTTCTGTACTAGCCTCACATTAAACTCAATGTGTGTGAGCGCGTGCGTGTGTGTGTTTGCGTGTGTGTGTGCGTGTGTATGTGTGTGTTCCTAATAACAATGCAAATGCAGCAGAGAGCTGGTCTTGATAACTTTTCAGCACAGAAACATGATTTTTTTTTTTTTTTAACCTTCAGTTGTCCACCAAGCAGCCATGGGCCAGGAAAGCTTAAAAAAAGAAAAGTCCAGAGATGCAAAATTGAGTAGAAATTATTTAGAAAGAATCATTTCCAAAGTGGTCATGAAATTACCTTTTTAAAAAATTTAGAAATTATTTTAACTCATGCTTTTGATGTATTTTTAAGAAGACTTATAAAAAATATGTCTTTTTCATGCATGTCTCTTCCCGCAGAGTATTTTCAGCCAGATTTCTTCCACATTGCTTACTACTGTTTTTTAAGTGAATGGCGCTCTTATTAAAAGAGAAATCTGAGCAGTGGCCTTTAAAAAAAAAGATAGATCTTAGAGATGGGAAAACTCTTGATCAAACCCATTTGCAGTTTCATTTGTACTTGAGTTTGCTTAAATTTTTTTTTACTTGTACCTCATTTTTCAGTCTCAAAATATATTTTATAGGAAAAATGGGGACATTGATAATTTTTCATATACAACTTCTTTCTACTTTTTCCCTTTATAAAATTTATAATAAAACATACCTGACTTTTATTTTTCTATAATGCCCTATTTTAGAAATGCAAAGAGATTATAGTTTGCAAGGAGGAGCTTTCGTTTATAATAAAAATTGATTTTGGCACATATTGATGGCTTTCCCATGTGCCTTTTTCGGTTCTGTTCTGATATTTTTCTATACAGTAATTAAATTTGTGGTTTTGTTCTGAACTAAAAAACAGTGTAGTCTCACAACACTTGAGTGGTGAGCACTGGGACTCTTCCCAAAGTCCTTCGACTTTTTTTTATGCAAACAAGGCTGGCTGTGGAATAGGACAAGTGATTAGGAAGGAGCATTTGGTGTGCCCTCTGCAGTGGGCAGCATGCTGGCTCGCTCGCACGTGTGGCTGATGGTGGCTGGCTTTTAGCTGCACTGGCTGAGCAGTTGGAAGACTAAGATAACTTTATAGATCCTGCTTTTTAACCAAAGGTGCAATACTCTCTATATGGATGTAACTACCCCAGTTTTTGCTCAAGTTCTGACTCTGTTTCTAGTTTCTCTGAGCTAATGAATTAATGATGTACAAAGAAGTTTACAGATAACAATGTTGTTTCCATCTGTGATGATATGAATTGCTCTATTTCTGCACTGTCTGTGTGGTTCCTGTGGACTCACCAGGGCACACAGCCTTAGACTGAAAGCCCTATAAGTGATGAATAAAGCTCTTCTGTTCAGAAGGGATTCCCATGTGATATAGGAAGCACTCTTTTTCTCACTTGGTGAATTTTAGAGTTTTCTTCCATAGAAACAATTTTTCTGTTGCTTTATACATGTACATATGTAAAAATACACAGCGGTATTTATGTTTGTTTCTAAAAAAAATTAGCAATAATAAAAAAGAAACATTCCCCTGACTTTCAGCCCTGGGCCACCCTCTTTTGGGGCAGGCACAAGGAAGAGACAGAAACAGAAGCAGTAGGATAGCAACTGGCTCAGCATTTAAGCTCCAAGAACCACCTCCGTCTTGTAGTTTCTTCCGTTCTTTCCTACCATATTGTTCTTGGAAAAATGGAGTCCTTTGTTTTTCCATCTGCTAATACCAACTGAGTGTTCCAGGCATGGTGCTCACTGTGATGGGCAGTTAACAGCCAATATCCTGTTCAGGGAGCTGGCCATGTAAATGGGAATGTAAACTAGAGGAGCACTTTGGGTAATAGCGGGAGCAGCCAAAATGAAATGTGGGGTACATCCCGGGGCTGAGCTTCGTGGAGAGTATACTGTTAAGTTTGGCAATTGAAAGAGGAAAGGCAGCCTAATGCGTGCTCCCTCATTTAAGCTCACTATGAAGTGACTTACAGTATTCTGCTTTTGGGGCATGATATTGAGGAAACTGGGGCTGAGAGAGTATAATTGACTAGTCACAAAGCCTTCCTAGTAAGTGGTGAAGCCAGGATTTGAACTCAGATCTTTTTGCACCCTAAACGAATCATTGTTTTAGATACAATTTTATCTAGTGAAGGTGGGAGAATGTTTTCAAGCAGAGGGCTTCACGCCAGCACACTGTACCTAAACTGTCACCCCTCACAGTCTTTGGGGCTGGGCATTCAGCCTTTGCTACCAGCCCTTCACTTGGCATCCACATTTTAACTTTGAGCCCTTGGTCAAAATGTGGACTTAATTTGGGTTGGTGCTGTGAGGGTCATCAGTAACTGGGGGTATGACATGGTCCTGGAGACAGAGCTGCTTGGCACCACTCTGAGGGCATTAGGACAGTCGCAGAGAATGAGGCTGTCTGTCACCTGCTTGCAGGAGTTGGTGCTGCTTTCTTTCACTCCCTCCATGAGCATTTTATCTCAAAGGCGATATACTTAACCTTCCTAACCAGCCATTACCAGGATATGGGCTCAACTCTGTTGATGTCCCAGCTCCATCCATACCCCCTTGTTCAGCTCTGGAATCTAATAGCACATTTGTGAGGAGGCAGGGACAAGCATCTTTACCGAGGTCATCATGGAGTCAGGCTGATAGCCATGGTCTTCTTGGCCTCCCGCACTAGCTAGTGAGATAAACTCGCTACAGATAATTGAGGTCATCCCAAAAGACAACAAGGACAGCTTCTGGGTGGGTGGGGAGCAGGGGGGAGTGGCAGGAAGTATCCAAGCTTAAAAGAGACACTGTGCTTTGCCTGGGAAGATGTAGGAAGGCCTCCTGGAGCAAGTGGCTGGTGGCTGGTGGCTGACCATCCCAGTAACTATCCTTGCAGACACTGCCCTAGCCAGGTTGGTTACCACTTCTCCACAAACTCAGACATCGAAGGGGTAGACAAAGGTCTGTGGTCCTCATGTGAAGACTGAAACCAGACTTGGATTTGTCTGTCCGTCTGTGGAGTTGGAAAAGTGGCTTACCCGCAATGGAGGCCACTGCCAGGTGTGTCTTCCTGGTGAGCCTTCTTGCTTATAAGCTTCTCTTTACTTTCCAGGGAGGGGTGTGGCAGAGTTCTTTGGGCTGGTGTTTTCCAGCCTTTTTAAAGTAGCAAAACTCATGTTTGGAATTGAAGCTTACTCCCTCAAATCCTTAGTAATGGCCTCTTAGGCTATTCCATTGAATCAGGTTTGAAAAACCCCCTGTTTTAGGCAGAAGGAAAAGGAGGTGTCTACCTTTTATGCTGTCCCTTCCAGCCTTTACAGAGAGCTCCTGTGTCCCATTTAAAGCCCATGTTTTAAAATTCGGTAGTTTTGAAGTTCTGCCATGTTCCTAGGAAGAAAACAGAGTCCAGGAGAGAGTGGTCATTTTGATGTCACATTGATAGATGAGTCATCCTAGCTACAAAAGTTACTCTCCTGAAAATCCGTTAGAATAAATTCTAAAGGTCAGCTTTATGCTTCTACTAATTGGCAGTTGTTCTCAATGTGCTTGTTTGTGGACTAGATCACCCCCAAATTGTGTAGACTTAAATTTTAGTAAAGAAAAAAATTGTTCCAGTGAAAGTCTAAGATTTCTACGTAGATTTGAACTTGAAAAGCATAGGAATGATTACTGAATTCAGTCCAGTGGTTTTCATTGAGAACCTAAGTGTGTTCTAGGTCCTTTTGTAGACGTTGGGCGCATAGAATTGAATCCAGAGTTTGTGTTCTTGAGGAACATTGAACTTTTCTGTTATTTTTCCAGTAGATATCCACAGCTAGGGGGCTCTGCAGTAGAAATTAAACAGGATAGTGCAGAGGCTGCCCAAGTGAAAAGAATGATTCATTCTGGGAGTGAGGGAATTAAAGCTTCATGGAGAAGTGTCATTAGAACTAAACATAGTTGAAGGCAGAGAATTTCCATAAAGTTGGGACTATCTGGGGGACCATGAAGAGCATCATGTAACTGGGGACATGCGGTGGGAGGTGAGACTGGAGGAGCCTAAGGGAAGGGCCCTCGATTATCCCACTGAGAAGAAGGGATTCATCTGTGGGCCTAGGGGCGTACACGGGGGTCATTCAAATTTACCCTCTGGAAAGACCTCGCCAGCCAGGTTTTGCAGGATAGCTAATAAGAGGGAGGCCAAGCTGGAGTCAGGGAGGCTAATTCCTGGGCTGCTTTAAGAGTGGGGAAGAGAGTCACAGGCCGGGACCAGGGGCCAACCCACACCCCCTGGGGTTGCTCCGTGGCACTTAGCACTCATCCTTGGCTGGCTCCCCGCTTCGGTGCTCTCTGCCTGCTCTGTAGTCTTTCCTACTCATTGTGTTTAAAGAATAAATTATAAGTTCTGTCCTTACGAAGTCTGAAAAGTGTTGTGTGCCAGAACTTTTCAGAAAGATTTTCAATAGCAGCATTTAAAAATCAACTTATTAAAATTGGGTTCTCTTAAAGTAATGGTAATTAACTAGGAGTGTGCATCAAAATTATGAAGTTTTTGTTGCAAAATTTAAACAGTACAGAAAATATATTAAACACTCATGTTTATACTATCTGGAATTGATCATTTTCATTATATAAGTTTTTTTTAATGAAAAATCAAGTGGCAAACATTATTCTGTACTTTTTCCTCTACCCACCCTCCGTCTTCAACCAAAATTAATCTTCCTTTCTTTCCTACCACCCACAATGTATTTTCTTGCCACTTACTTCCCTTAGAAAATCAAATCCAGTGAAAACTCTCTCTTCTCATTTTGCTCCTAGATTTTTGCCCATTGTCTTTTTCTTCTTTTTTTTTTGAGACAGTCTTGCTTTGTCGCCCGGGCGGGAGTGCAGTGGCGCCATCTCGGCTCATTGCAACCTCCGCCTCCCGGGTTCAAGCGATTCTCCTGCCTCAGCTTCCCAAGTAGCTGGGATTACAGGCGCTCATCACGACACTCAGCTAATTTTTGTATTTTTAATAGAGACGGGGTTTCACCATGTTGGCCAGGCTGGTCTCGAACTCCTGACCTCAAGTGATCCGCCTGCCTCAGCCTCCCAAAGTGCTGGGATTACAGACATGAGCCACTGCGCCCAGCCGATTTTTGCCCAATTATCTACCATGAATTTATGCAATAGCCATTGGCACCAACATGAGACTTTTCCTCTGGAATTTTTAGCAGTTTAAGATAGACTCGGCCAACAATTTGGTGACCTTGGATACAGACCATGACTGCAGAGGAGAGACACGAGGTTCAGGAAATATAGGGGATGGTTGAACTAGAAAGGGAATAATGCGAGGAGACAGTGAACCAGGAGCAGAGAAGCTGGGAGAGTAGAGACAAAGCGTCAGTAGATTGAAGCTGAGATTCAAGAGCTCGGTAAGATGGAAAAAAGAAAAAAAAAAAAGGCATTTGTGGCCAGAGCACAGTGATTTTGGAAATTAAATTTATACATTCAGAGTTGTGGGGATTTTCTCCCCCCCCGCCCCCCCCCCCCCAGGGTTGGGGCATTTTCAAAATATCTAGGACAAGGCTGGGCACGGTGGCTCACGCCTATAATCCTAGCACTTTGGGAGGCCGAGATGGGCAGATTGCCTGAGCTCAGGAGTTAGAGACCAGCCTGGGCAACACAGTGAAACCCCGTCTCTACTAAAATACAAAAAATTAGCCAGGTATGGCAGTGTGCACCGGCAGTTATAGCTACTTGGGAGGCTGGGGCTGGAGGGTTGCTTGAACTTGGGAGGTGGAGGTTGCAGTGAGCCGAGATTGTACTGCTGTACCCCAGCCTGGGCGACAGAGCGAGACTCTGTCTCCAAAAAAAAAAAAAAAGAAAAAATGTCTAGGACAGAAGCTAGAGTACAAACTGCAGGCCTAGAAGAGAGCTTAGCTTTGAAGGAGTTGTTTCTTAGTGATGGGAGTGCTATGTGTTTGTCTCCTACTCAGACAAAACCCTTTTGACCCACTGCTCTCAAGGGGGTAGGTTTTATAGATGACCCACAGCCTGTAGCTGGGCCTGAGTCTACTTCTAAAGTAGAAGATGAATCCATGCAGTTGCAGTGTGAAAGAGGCTTCTAGGCCTATGGAATATCCATTTAAGAATCCTGAGGATGCTGAGTTAGAGGTCTCCCTTGGACCTTGTGTCACCAGCTGCAGTGACAGCAGTGTCACCAACACCAGCTTTACCTGTTGTCTTCCATCTCACCCTTTCCCTTAGTTTAGCCCCTACTGGCATCTCCAGTGGAGTAGTGAGAAGCAGCAGCATGTCTGAGGATTAGCCCACAGCCTTAGAAATTATTCTCTACTTCGAATTGTTTCGCTCACCATTAATTCATGAAAAAGTCAGTAACAGTTTTTTTAAGCTCCAGGGATTTATTATCCCAGCATGTAGAAAGAATGCAGAAGCATTCTCCATGTGTTAAGCAGTCTTTGTCCTACTCAGAGTTTCTTTGTAGAGTTCCATGCGGGAGTCTCTTTCCCTGTATGTTCAGTTGCCCTAAGAAGTTGTTCAGACCCTGCTCAGAGTCCTTCTTTCCCCATTAGCAGCAAAAAGGCAGTCCTTTCTTGCTGTTTTCAGAAGCTTGTGGTAGCCACAGCCAAGGTCTGGGAAGCACCACCACACTGTGGGCCATCTCCATCTTCCCATGAAGATGGGCCAAGCCACCTCTGGTTCACTTCTCGAGTGTGTTTAGGTGAGTGTATGACTTGGGACAAAACTAAGAGGAAAGGAAGTCTTCGCCGTGCCCTCCGCTCAGCAGGAATACATCTTAGGCAGTAGATGTATTCATGTCAGGCTCTGGATGTGTATTGAAGAAAAACCTATACTTGCTGACATTGCATCATCCCAGTAGAGCAGAAAAAGACCTGAGCCCCTCTGATTATGTCCAGTCGCCGGTGACTAATTTATGAGCTACATGTGCTCCCCCGGGGCCATTTTCTTGTTCTCGCCCTGGTGGCCTTTGTGATTTGATTTCTGAACAGGCCATTCTTTCCAATCTGCTGTTCCTTCCAATAAGCAGAGAGCTTAAAGTTCAAATTGTTGATTTAATTCTTTTGAGTTCAAGAACTTCACTGGGGCATTGCTAAAGTCCACACTGCTGAATCATGTTTGTATCATCACTGATTCCATCCAGGAATGGGCCTGTCCACAGGGAAGGTAGACGTACTTCACTTCACTCTGTGGTGCCCCATGAAGCCCCCTGAGCCACTCTGCTCCTTCAGGACTTGGCTGTTAGCAGTGCAGGAGGCAAGGAAAGCCTCAGCAACAACCTCCTTTGCCTGTGTCCACACCAAGACACTTGGCCTTGTCACGGGATTTGGGAAATGATATAATCTTTCCTGGCATTTCCCAGTCTTCAGGGGGAGTTCTTTTGCATTTATGACATATACCCTTTCTCCTCAAAGATATTTTTATTACCTTGTTTTTAATTTAACTGAACGAAAACTAAGATTGGAGACAATTTCTCAGGCTTCAGTTGGAACCACTTACCAACAGTGTGGTGATGGAGAAATTAATGATGGAAGCCAGGGCACTGAATATGTAGATAGAGATAATTCTGTGTGAACTGAGCCAGGTCTGGATTTTCTTTTTAAGGGCAACAGAAACAGTCTCATCATTCTACATTTTTATCTCTTCATAGAGAAATCCCATTGTTAATTGGCCTCCAACTTAGATAATGCCCTAGAATGACATCAATCCGAAAGGTTATCTAGCGAGAACAAGGGCTCCTGAGTATTTCAGGTCCCGAGCAGAATCCAGCTTGGAAAGCCAGTCCATCACCTGGGCCCCGTAGACTGCAAGCTCACCCAGGGCCAAGGCTGCAAGCACCATACTAAGTACTTGAAGCAGTCCTGAACAGAAGTGTTTTTATCTTTGATTTATAAATTAGGACACAGAGGCTTGGAATGGCTAACTGGCTTGCTTAGAGTCACAAGTCTGAAGTTAATCCAGGGATATCTGGTGCCACAAGCCAAGCTCTTTGCAGGATGTTCTTCTGCCTTCCCAAAGAGTACTGGTCCAGGATGAGGTTCATTTTCCTGACTTGGAATGCTTTGCATTGTCTCCCTCCACTGAGCCCTCTTCGTTGTGTCTTTATGTTTGAAAGAAACAGAAGAAGGACTCACTCTGGAGCTTCACTTGAGCCTGGAGCCAGTTTAGGTTCCTCTGGCCCCTTGCTGTCACCTCTTAGAGAAAAGGGGGCTGAGGTCAGAAGGGTGCCTTCTCCCAGACACCTGGATCCGGCAGGAAGCTGTCCTAAATCCCAGGCTTCCTGGGAGAGAGTCATGAGGCACACCTATGAGTTTGCTCGTCTGTAGTCCTCATCTACAATCCTTTATGATGTGAAGCCCCACATCAGAGTTAAAGGAAACGATGTTGACAATTATAAAATACCAAATATAGCTGAGTATATTTAGAAATGAACAATGGTAAAAGCCTTGAAAATTTTTCCGTGGATGTGAATGGAGTCTTTGGCATTTGGAAATAAAGTAAAATGAATTAATTGCTGCTTATTAGGCAGCGAGTCAGGAGAAGCATGAATGTGCCTTCTGTCCTCTGCATTAGCTGTTACCTGACTGAAGTAGTCTCCTTTTGTATTTATTCCTGCCTTTTCTAATGATAAGCAAATTAGAGATCATAGCTAGAAAAAAAATCAAGTGCCCTCCATCCTTTTTCCAAAACCATAATATAGTTCTGTGATGTTTATCTGCTCAAGGGGTATGGCTAATAATTGCAGAGGTCATGTGAAGCCACATAGTGCAAGATTAGAAAGAACATCTGCAAGATTACTTCTTAGGAAAGTATTTTGTATTTTGTCTTTTTCTGAAAAAGTGATTTTGCAAGCAAATTGCTGTCTTTCCTCCCTTGCACTATATTGCTGGTTAAAGCATATTTGAAGAAAAACCATTTAATAACTATCAAGAGTTTTTGAATCCATGGTTTTTTTTTGACTTTACTATTTTTTCTGATGTATTTGATGGACTTCTATGTGAATACATTACATTGGAATCCTATCTTTAAATTCTGAAATCATGGCCCATGAATAAACTGTTTGGAATATATTGATTATGCTGTTCATTAAAATTCCATATATGGCAGCTATCATATATTGTATATGCAAGCATGTAACCTTTTTATGTTATCTTTAAAATTTGTTCATGGTAATGCCTATAGAATATGAGATAATTGATTTTGCAGAATAATCAAAAGCTGAGAAGCAGAAGGAAGAGAAGGGAACAAGACTCCTCTAATATCCAGACTGATCCGTGAGATGTCCTTGAGTTTTAAGAGTACACCACTCCAGCCATGTGCATTTGTGATATTGCTGTCCTCCTGTCATGTATATTACATGTAGATATTTTCCAAACATTGTGTCCATTTCAACCATAAAAAGGAGGCAATCAGCAGAACAGAGAGCTATAGCAGCAGTAGCCTTGCTCTCCTTCATGAAATATGAAAGCCTGTTTTTACTTAGAACGATAACAATTTGTAAGGCTTCAGGCTGAGGAGTTTATGCATGACACAGCCTGCTGGACCATGTAGCAGAGGCAGCGAGACCATTGAGTGTGGTGTGTTGGAAATTGGATAATGATAAAAGTAGGGTAGATGATGAGACAAGCATCCCGAGTCTCAGGTCAGTTGGACCATTTGTTCTTAGAACCCATCCTCTTTCCCATCAAAAGTCCATAGACCACCCATGGTTCCTGCTCCGTGAGTGTTTTCTGCATTGCAGGTCATGGGCTTGGGTTGGGGTTCAGTTGGAAAAGGGAGATTTCCCTTTTCTTTCCCCACTCCCCAAAACATTTGGCTTTTTATGTCCTCATTCTTTGTAATCTTAGGGATAGAGGGACAGAAAATCAGCAATAAGGAGTCAGTGTGAACTTGTCCAAACATTTTTCTAGGATGCAATTTTCTTATTCTTGCTCATATGCACACGCACGCACACATACACACTCAGAATATTTCCTGTAACCTAAGACTTCACAGAGCACAATTCCGTATTAACCTAACAGTTTTTCAGGATCAGACAATGTGCTCACCTTTGTAAATCTCATCCACATCTCAGAAATGTTGGTGTGAAGACATCTTAAAATTAGTGTGGTGTACAAATGTAGCATGTGTTTGAATTTACCTAGCTTCGCTTGTTTGGATAGATTAGCCTCCTCCCCTTTAGAGTGGGGATGAGTAGTGAGGATAGAGTCGAATGCTTTAAAGTCTAGGATATTAAACCAGAGTGACACAGAGGAGCAGTTCACTCAGATCTGACACTTAGAGTTATTTTTTCAAAGCCAGGCAGGTATCTCTGGGCTGCAAATGACAGTTTAGAGATCCTTCCATTGAAATCTCTTAACTTGGCATCCTTTCAAATTCCCGTTTCAGGATAAGTGGGTCTGTAGTCAGACCCTTGGTTCTGATTTCAAGATATCCCTGGTGGTGCTTATTATTTCCAGGGTCACATTAGATTTTAAACAAAAACATTTTAATCCTTTCAATTTTCAATATATATTGTAGATAAAGGGGAGATGTTATAAAAATTAAATGAGTAGTCAGAGTAGCTCGACCACAAAAGGTAGGAAATCACTGGTATAGACATTTTAGTCCATTTGCAGAAAATTGCCTATTCTCAAATAGGTAGGTCAAGTGCAGAAAGAACCTCTACTTGAGATGAAATTTCCTTTCTACACTTAGCTTTCTATTAGGACAGCAGACCAGAGCTGCCCAAATTTTAACATCCTGCTGTCTTCTCACTAGTAGTTTCCTTGACTATATGCATTAAAAAGTATCTGTTTATAATGGAATTTACCCTCATAGCTACAAATACCTTTAAACCCAGAAGGACATTAGGCAGTAATGTGCAACTTTTAATTTTGTAAATAAAGAAACTTCGAAGTCATTAAATGACTTGATCCACATAATGCAGCTCATTAATGTCAGGCAGGGACAGGTTTGAAGCCAGGTCTCTGGACACCCCAGTGGGTACACCTTTTATAGTCTTGGAGCAAGTTGGTGTCATAAAAGCAATTGATTTGCTCTCCTGCTCTTGAACTCCTGTTTTCATTTAGGTACCTGGTAGAATGCTGGGTAATGAGAGAATCAAACCTTACTTTAACAGAAGAAAAAGATCATGTTCTGAAGCTGTGTGACATAAACAGCAAAGATAGATGCTCCTTTTCCACACTGACTGATTTCCATTTCAAAAAAGAATATCAAACTTGTATGAAGATTTCAAATGATTTTTAATAAGCCTAGCAAATTTCAAGCAACTCAATAAAGCGGGATGTGGAGATGCAGGGAACTCATTTCCATTTGGACCTGGACTTAGAATTCATGAGTCGCCCCACCCTAGTGTGCACAAACAGATTCTGTATTTGGGCAAGCAGAACTGCCTCTGTCTGCAGAATTTCAAAAACGTGGAACTCTTCGGGTCTGTGAGAGGATCCACGATGTTCTTCTGGAATGGAGCCAAGCCCTCAAGTTCTTTTGTAGCTATTGCTCAGATGTGTCAGTCAGGCAGGCAAGACGTCTGTGCTGCCATTTTCCAATCCCCCTAGCCTGGGCCCCAGAGAAGTTGTAAGGCTTGTTCTGTGCTGAGGAAGGCACCTGTGGTCATACCTGAGCCATTACCTCAGTTTCAGAAATCTGCCTTGAGAGCATTTATAACCCCCTTGGTAGAGGTTGAGTGGCTTGGGGGCTGGAGTCCAAAGTGACTGGTCAAAGAGAAACCAATGGATTCATATTGATGTCAGGGTGATGTTGATGGGGAATGGAGTTGGTGTGACTAGGGCCATGGTTTCTGTTCATGGGCTACCCTCTGAGGGGATGGACAAGCGAGGAGCAGGTAAAGCCACAGAATAGCCAACAGTAGATTGCCTGGCACTGAGGTCTGCATGTGTGGGCCCAGTTTGTCAGTTTATCATAAAATCCCATACACTTCAAGATTTGCCCTTTTTCTGGCATCCTCAGTATCTGAAATGTTTCAAACCTTAAAAAAAAATGTTACTTGAGGAAGCTAGCTTTAGGTTAGAACATTTGACAGATTAGCAAATGGAGCCCCAAGTCGAAGAACTGCCATCTGATGAGAAGGAGATAACAACAGCAAAAGGATCATTCTGAGTCACTCTGGCCGTTCTTTTGAGGCCCAGGAATCCTGCCAGCTTCTAGGGCCCTTGGAGTGTCACTCGGCCACGGGAGGTGTCATTACAGATGTTCATAATGACCTTGAGCATCCATGAAAAGCTGTTATTTGAGGCTCCTTAGTTTTTCAGTCACAGCCAGAGTAATATATAAGACATAAAAATTAATGTGGCTGGGCGTGGTGGCTTACGCCTGTAATCCCAGCACTTTGGGAGGCCAAGGCGGGTGGATCATCTGAGGTTGGGAGTTCGAGAGCAGCCTGGCCAACATGGTGAAACCCCGTCTCTACTAAAAAGACAAATACAAAAATTAGCCGGGCATGGTGGCATATGCCTGTAATTCCAGCTACTCAGGAGGCTGAGGTAGGAGCATCGCTTGAACCTGGGAAGCGGAGGTTGCAGTGAGCTGAGATCATGCCACTGCACTCCAGCCCGGGCAACAAGAGTGAAACTCCGTCTCAAAAAAAAAAAAAGAAGAAATTAATGGAAGTGTTAGGCTCCGTTTTCTTTTTTCCCCCTCCCCTCCCTTTCCTTTTTTCCTCCCTTCCTCCTTCCCCTTTTCTCCCTCCCACCCTCCCTTTCTTCCTTCCTTTTCTCCTTCATTCTTTCTTTTTTTTTCTGATGGAGTCTTGCTCTACTGCCCAGGCTTGAGTGCAGTGGCTTGATGAACACAGCTCATTGCAGCCTTGACCTCCCAGGTTCAAACAGTCCTCCCACCTCAGGCTCTTGAGTAGCTGGAACCACAGAAGTGCACCACCACACCTGGCTAATTTTGTGTGTGTGTGTGTGTGTGTGTGTGTGTGTGTGTGTGTGTGTGTGTGTGTGGAGACAGGGTCTCTCTATGTAGCCCAGGTTTGTCTTGAACTCCTGGGCCCAAGTAATCCTCCCACCTCAGCCTCACAAAGTGCTGGGATTATAGGTGTGAGCAGCCACACCTGGTCTTTCCCCTTTCCCTTTTTCTTTATTGGCTCTTTTTCAAAGGTTAATGTAAGCTTTTTGGAAATTCACATGGTCTTCCTGACAGTTATAGGGCAAAGTAGTATCTACACCCTGGGAACATCTAGCACATCTTTCTTAGAAGCCCCTAGCAGTTGTTCATGAGCTTTGATTTTTTAAAAACTCCTTTGGCCTTGCTTTTGATGCCTTGATGTGTTTTTTTCGTCACCTTTGGTTATATCAGTAAGCATTGAAGCACCCTCTCTGCTGGTACTTGGTGTCTTAGCCTGAAGCTCCCTTTGACGTTCCCTGGAGGTGGAAAGCACTCTTTTTATTTTGATGTCGCCATTTTGTTTTTGCTTTGATGGCATTTGGGCCTGGAATATAGACCCTCTATTGGCACCGGGAGCCTTTATATGCCTACAAGGCTCAAAGCCCTGCCTGTGCCCACTGGGCCTGTCTCATACCAGGAGGCTGACTATTTCTCTGTCTGTCCTGGGGAAGCCACAGAACCAGTGCAAAGGAGTTGGGGGGTAGTTTTTTATTATTGCTGTTGTTGGGTGCCCTTCTCAATTATTGCCTTTCTAGATAGCCATCTGGATCAGCTTTTCTTCCTAAAATGTGAAAAGGCCCACACCCCTATGCATTTTATTGTTCCCAAGTATTATATGTTTGTGTACATATATACATATGTATATATACACATATATATATATGGTTTTTTTTAACCAAAGAAGAAAAAAAAATCCCTTTTTATGCAATCCTTTTAACAAATTGTTTATTATTGTATCCAGGTAACAAGCATGGTAAGTATTTTCACCAAACTGAGTATTCTGTATTTTAGCTGTGCTTGGCAGACTTTTTTGGCTAGCTTTGTGTTATTAGCCTTGGCTTTCCTAGAAAAGACCCGTTCAGGAAAAGGAGAAACCACGTACCTGTAGCATCCCCTAGGCTCCTGGCTCCAGTACGAACCCACGTAGCCTTAGCCCCACGGCGGGGATACCTGAGAAAGCATGCACCCCGCCAGCATGCTGCTTGGCCCTGTTACCCCCAGCCCCCGCTGCTTCTGAGCCTCTCCAGCCAGGTGTCTGCAGGGCTTCCAGGCCTTGCATGACCCCAGCAGCTCCTGGGACCATGGCCCTGTGACAGTCAGGACACACAGATAGGGCTCCTCGAGCTCTGTGGACGGTCCTACCCGAGTCCACAGCTACATCTCTTCTCTCACCCCTCGTCCCATCTGTTTGCTTAAAAGCAGGGCCTTTATTTTTTTTTTTTCTTCCTTAAATGTTTTAAGTAATTGGAGAAATCTTCTGGAAGCTGACAAGCTAAATAAATACGTTGTCCACTCTTCTGAGAGGCTTCACATTCTGTTGGAAAATGGATTTAATCCCTTAAAAAGGCCTTGCCCCATTGGGTCTTCCCAGTAAATGTTGAGAGGTACGGTAGGTTGAGTGTGGTTTAGCCTTCTGGCTGTGTTATTTATCCATGCATGTTTGCTTTTTTTGGCCTATTTTGTGGCTCTGTATTTTAGTCCATGTGCTCGTGGCTGTGCCTGTGTAACCTGCCTGGTAGCCATGCGTTATGTATTAAGTTGGTGTGTCACTGTCACCTTCAAGGATCAGACTGCAAAGGATAAGGCCCTGCAGCACATGGCGGCCATGTCCTCAGCCCAGATCGTCTCGGCCACTGCCATTCATAACAAGCTGGGGCTGCCTGGGATTCCACGCCCGACCTTCCCAGGGGCGCCGGGGGTAAGTCATGAGCTCAGTCCAGTAATGACAGCTGCTGGGGTTGGGGTTGGCATGTGCCAGTGTTAAGCCTCCCACCTCCATTTCTTGTCATGTGGGTCAGCTATGTGAGAGGGCAAAGGCTAGCTTGTCAGCTGGTAACTGAGTCTAAAGTGGTGAAAGTAAGGACGGAAGGGAGGCAGAGAGCTAGAGAGAAAGGGAGGGGGAGGAGAAGGAGGAGGAGAGGAAGAAAAGAAAAAAGGAAAAGGAAGAGGGAGAAAATCAGAAGAGGAAGGAATTCTGAGTCCCTGAAGACATGGAATTAAATGTGCCTTTCTGGGTTGGGCTCAGGCGTCTTCTCTCTTTATCTGTTTCCTGGCCCTTGGTCTCTGTCTCTCTGTCTTCAGGGGCAACTAGCCCTTAAAGGGACAAGGTATTCTATTAATATTTACATTTTGACACCTACCAAAGGCTGAGAGAAGCATTATGTTATAATCTCAATCCTCCAGGTAATCTTAAATGCTTCTTATTGTCATTGCCATTTTGCAGATGAAAAAGCTGAGGTTATTCAGTAGCAAAACAAGAGTTTGGATAGCTGGGATCATAGTGGAATGGATAGTGATGTCAAGAATCAGCCCCAGGGTTGCTTGACTCCTGAGGCTGCTCTTTCCCTCCTCTATGTCATGCTCCCTTTCCAGCCCACACCAATCGCAGCAGGGAAGCTCGCTGCAGAGAAGCTGCCTGCATTTCCGCTTGGAGCTCCTGGCCTTGTTCAAGCTTTGTCCTCTGCCTTGCTGGGCCTTCACTGCTGTTGAGGCAGAATATTATGCAGGGAATGTTTCAGAATGAAGGGAGGATACATGGATAAATCAGTCAGTTAAAATATTGGTGAGCCCCCTGCAGCACACCCAGATCTTTGCTTAGTTGTAAGGAAAACAGGAGCTGCTGCCTGCGTCTGCCCTTGGGGGCATTTTCAGGAAGGAGGCGCTAAGGGGAGCTCTGGGTTGCCAGTCCAAGGATATAGGTTGTGGTCTCGTGCAAGTGGTGACTGCATTTGCACTCTGGGAAAGCGATTCTGTTGGGTGATCGAACCTGCTGTCTTTTAGCAGGGGTTGCGATGCGTAGGCATCCTAAACTGTGCTTTCAAGTAAACTCGTAATTCTGAGGCCTTTGCATTTTGCCTTCCAGTTCTGGCCGGGAATGATTCAAACAGGGCAGCCAGGATCCTCACAAGAGTAAGTCTGAGGAGGGGTGGGCACTGACAACTACGGGCTGGTCCCAGCCCACCTGGGGAGAGCTCTTCCTGGACCATACTGTCTCAGGGCCTGGAGGAGAAAGGAGCATTACACTGAGGTCCCAGAAGGCATCCCCTTTTTATTGTCTACTTTGGCCCCTGGCAGGAAAGAGACTGGCTTTTCGGATCTGGGAGAGGTGGAAGCACCTCACTCCCACCTTAGGTATTAGCAGTCATCCAGCTGGAAGCAAGAAGTGGACCCCTCTTCCTTCATGGTATTGAAGGCTGAGCTGTGGTCTTCCTTGCCTGAGAAAGGGCGGCACAGGTGATCCTCTAGCCCATTTCATTCTGGCCAGCCCTGTAGTAGGGTCGCTAGTAGACAAATCCTACTGATGCCTTGGGGGCAAGAGAAGAAAGATCAGTAAACTGGAAAATAAGGGCTATTTCGGGATAAAAGAAAGGAAATCTTGCCTATATGCTGTAAAAAAAAACCTGCATTGTTTGGCCTAGAGAAGGAGAGCCTGAAGCATGTCCCACACTTTGCCTAGAAGTGGTGACTGCTTGACCTCAGAGGTTCAAAGGCAGATGTCACAGCACAAGGAATTCAGGCTGTCTTTCCAGCACATCCCATTGAACTGGAATGAGGCTTGGTGGTTTGATACCTACCTGGCTGCTGGTCCCTCTCAGTTTATGGAACAACTGCCTCTGCCTGGGGTGTGCTACCACCTGCAGGCAGGGACCACAGCGGTGAAGGACCTCCCACTGGGAGGTCATGGTGGGGCCTGGGTAATAGCCCCTGCTGCAGATGCGATCTCTAACTCTGTCTGCCATCTCTCTGTTCCCAGCGTCAAGCCTTTTGTGCAGCAGGCCTACCCCATCCAGCCAGCGGTCACAGCCCCCATTCCAGGTGAGTGTCTCTGAAACTCCTTTTTGGGAGCACAGCCCCACACAGCTGACAGCTGGGTCTGGCACTTTGTTCCCAGAGTCAAGAGATGCTCAACTTTGCCACAGCCGCACATTGCCCCTGACTTGCAGGATCCTTGGGTAGCCTGGAGCTCAGGAGGGCCACAGGGGTGACCCCTGCCAGGTCCCAATTCCCATCAGTCATCTCCCAAGAGCTTTTCAGGTGGTTTGTTTAAGAAACAGGAAGCCTCCTCACTTTCACTGAAGACGCTGGATTATCCTCAGAAGGCGAAGTTGCTGCAGCATCTTCCTCAATATAAACTGGCCAAATTAGGCAGTCTAAGTCTTGAGGCCAGATAGGGTTTCATTCACCCTTTCTTAGATAAGTAGATTTCGGTCCTGCTACCTTTCTTTAAAGGAGAGTAGTACATGGAAGCTCAAAGTGGAAAACATGAATCTGTCCAGCCTACCTGTCTCCTTCCCCACAAGGCGCACCCCCTATCCCCACCTGTGTGTGTAGAATTACTCCTTTGCACTACTTGAGGTGTACAGTATAAAAGTCACTGCTCTCCCTTATGGATTCCCCAAACTGAAAATGCTTTCACATATTGCCCTGTGCCCAAGTGCTACGGAGCATTCAGAGAGAATATTCTATAGTGCTAGTGACCACAGTCTTAAGGAAGATGGGCAAACACAAGAAGTGCATGGCATGTTCGGGTCTCACAGGAAGTCTTTGGAAGCATTCACTTCTCACTGTCCCGTCATTCTTGGCTTGGTCCCCAAGTAGACCTCTTGGTGCAGGATTAGATGTCCTCATACTGCAGCCCTTAACCTTAGCTGAAGTTGGCTTAATGAGGAACACGTGCTTTGTGCTTATTTGACTGTTTACCATCACTGGGGCCCTCTGCCAGCATCTGTCGTCTGAGTTATCCTGGCCAGACCCGGTGGAGAGGGGGCTGTTGGCATTTCCTTCTGGGTCATCTGTAGAGCCCTGTTCCAGTATTTGCCTGAGGCCCAAGGGGAGGTGAGTGACCAGCATCAAAGGTGACGATTGCTCTTTCAGGGTTTGAGCCTGCATCGGCCCCAGCTCCCTCAGTCCCTGCCTGGCAAGGTCGCTCCATTGGCACAACCAAGCTTCGCCTGGTGGAATTCTCAGCTTTTCTCGAGCAGCAGCGAGACCCAGACTCGGTGAGTGTGCCCAGAGAGGTGTGTCTTAAATCCAGGTTTACCTCCTTGCTTCTCTTTCTTTCCTCCTTTACCCCGCCCCATGCCTGACAAATATCCTGTGTGAAAACGGGCCTAGGAAAGAACAGCCTTTTGATTAAGTAAAAAGGGATTCCTATTGGCAGATTTGTAGAAAACAGCAGAGCAGGAGGTGTATTACTGTCCTGGACCCCAAGGTGCTGTGGGGAATACTTGAGTCAGAGAGAGGGACATTTACAAGCTCCTAGGTTTTGTAAAATTTAACAAGAAGTAACATTTATTGAGCCTTGCCATATTTCTGGTCCCATGCAGAGTTATTTAGATATATGATCACAATTCATCCTCATAAAAACCCTAGGAAGCTAGGTACTAACTGACAAATGAGGAAACAGAGAGCGTAAGTAACTTTCCCAGAGTCACACAGTTAATCTCTGATGGATTAGAGATTCAAGCTCGGGTCCTGAAAACTCTAAAGCCTAATCATTTAGCTGTTATTCCATACTCTCTTTCCAACTCTGTTTTCTCAAGATAGCAAGTTGTTCTCTTCTTAAGAACAACTTCTTAAGAAGAAGTGGCCAGGCATGGTGGCTCACGCCTGTAATCCCAGCACTTTGGGAGGCCGAGGCAGGCGGATCATGAGGTCAGGAGATCAAGACCATCTTGGCCAACATGGTGAAACCCCGTCTCTACTAAAAATACGTGGCCACGCACATGTAGTCCCAGCTACTCAGGAGGCTGAGGCAGGATAATTGGTTGAACCCAGGAGGTGGAGGTTGCGGTGAGCCAAGATCGCGCCACTGCACTCCAGCCTGGCGACAGAGCGAGACTCCATCTCAAAAAAAAAGAAGAAGTAACAAAATGGCACTTTAGCAGTTTGCCATAGAGTGCAGTGCATTATAATATCATAAATACCAGTAACATTGGCATCTGGACTCTATTTGTCACTTTCTTCTTTCCTACCTCCCCCACCCCCATCTTGTACCCATCGTCCCATTGTTTCTCAGCCAGGCATTTCCCATACATATGTGATCCTCCCTTCTTTCCCACTCAACAAGCCCCGTACCCTTTCTTCACACCCACTCCTTGGCTGTGAGTATGAGCGTTGCATCTGTGTGTGGGTGAGCCCAAGGCAAAAACTGAAGGAATCGTTAGTTTGTCTCTGAGATCCTCACCAACTCTCACCACATTCTCTATCTCACCCCATCCTTCCTATCTCCTAAGTCCCATGCTGTCTGTGTGTTGCCTGCCTTAATGTCATTTCTGTTATCGGGAGACAGTGTCAGGAATGAGTTAAGAGCCTGTGGTAGATAACCGAGATGCTGAACAATTGGAGGTGACCTCTCACGGGAGTGTTTGCACTTCAGCTTGAGGGAAGGCCTCCCGTGGGGCAGAGGGGCTTGACCAGCCATCACCAGAGTGGAGAACCCACATGTGGCCCACTGATGTCTTTGTCCACAAATCATGAACTTTGGGAGCTGGTGGAAAAATAGAGCTGCTTCCAAATTAGGGGGAAAAATGAGGGAAGGAATGTAAATTGGGCCCATCAGGACAGGTACAAGAAAATGGGGCTGTTGAGACCAGGAAAGAGAAGAAAAGGCCAACTGGATGACTCCTTCCAAGCAGCTGAGTGGCTAACAGGAAGAGTGATGGTGAGGGTTAAATCCATCTAGGTGGAAGGCATTAAGACAGACTGAAAGATGCCCTGCGTGACTCTGTCCTGCTGGTTCTTTCTGGGAAGCATACATAGTTCTTTGGTTGAAGGCTGGGCTTTGGCCCAGATGCTGCTTCTGCCTCTTGTAACTGGTGTTTCCATGACACTTTGTTGTTTACAGAGTACTTTGTGGTTGAGTATTTCATTCTGTCCTTACAGTGCCCCATCAGATAGGTTCTGTTTTCCCCATGATAGGTTCTGTTTTCCCCATTTTACAGATAAAGAAACTGAGGCCCAGACATACTAAATGACTTAAGATTAAACAGAAGGAACCAGGAGCCCAAATCTTGTATTTCATTGTATCCTTTTCACTATCGTAAAAGATCACCTCCCAGTTTTGAGGGTCTCTTGAATTGTCTTTTTTTTTTTTTTTGGAGACAGAGTCTCGCTCTGTCTCCCAGGCTGGAGTGCAGTGGTGTGATCTCCACTTACTGCAAGCTCTGCCTCCCGGGTTCACGCCATTCTCCTGCCTCAGCCTCCCGAGTAGCTGGGACTACAGGCGCCCGCCACTACGCCTGGCTAATTTTTTTTGTATTTTTAGTAGAGACGGGGTTTCACCGTGTTAGCCAGGGTGGTCTTGATCTCCTGACCTTGTGATCTGCCCACCTCGGCCTCCCGAAGTGCTGGGATTACAGGCGTGAGTCACCGCGCCTGGGCTTGAATTGTCTTTTCAGTCTGAATATCTCCTGTGTAAGCAAATTTCTCTTTGCATATGACTGTTTTTTTAGGAAACAACTCCAAGACACTGGGAGGCAAAAGTCCCCACATGATTTTTGCTTCCCTGGTTAAAATACTATGGAATCATTTATAAAAATTCTCTTTTTTTAAAAGAAATTAAAATAATGTGGTAGCTCCCTCATTGTTAACTGTGCTCTCCAGTTATGGACCTCTTAGGGCCCAGAAGGCTCGATTGCCTGTTTTTGTTGTCAGTATTTGTTGGGCTAAACATTTTGAATCATTCAGACCATTCTGCAAACATTCGTGTGCACCTGCATGTGCAAGAAACTGTACAGGAGAGGGGCTCATCGCTACCCAGACGGCCACAGCCTCAGCCCCTGGGTAGTATAATGCCTAGCAGGGGAGACAGACACGAAACAGATGATTATCTGAGAGATCATTGCAAAGTGCTGTGACTTCTAGGAAGGAAGAATACTAAATGCTGTGAGTAACAGGAAACAGGGCAAGCTTCCTTGAGGAAGTAGCCCTTAAGCTGAAAGATGGAGGATTGGACAGGGAGAGCATAAGGGAGCAGAATATTCCAGAGGTGATGAAGCTGAAGTGTATGTGGCAGTATATTAAATCAGTGACTATTTTAGGAAAGTCAAGGCCCACTAAGTTGCTAGAGTAGAGGCCAGAGATAAGTGTTTCAGGTACGTTCAGGATACATATGATAATCTGAATGGGTAAACTGGATCTGGCCTGCTGTTGTTGAATAAAAAAGCTTGACTTACATAGACTCCAACACATGACTTAAAAGGCCCTGGAATGAAAGGAAGGCATGCTGTAACATCCTTGGGCCCTTTGAGAAAGATAGTTATATTTTAGGGGATATGAATTGGGGATTGGGAGAAATTAGAATTTATTTAACAAGTATTTTTTGAGCACCTACTACACGCCAGCCACTGTTTCAGGTGTTAGAAATTCAGCAGTGAACAAAACAAAGTTCTTTTTCTTATGGAGCCCACACTTGGGTGGAGAACACAAGAACTACCCAAGCACATAAATACCCAGTATGTCAGGGGATGCTAACTGCTTATGTGAAATAATGGTCCTTTGTCACAGCTGATTTTTTTTTTTGAGATGGGGTCTTACTGTGTTGCCCAGGCTGGCCTCAAACTCCTGGGCTGAAGTGATCCTCATGCCTCAGGCTCCTGAGTAGCTGGGACTACAGTTACGCACTGCCATGCCCCAACCTTCTTCACAATTGAAAGTTACTTGCTTTTTGGATTTGAAGTATATAATTTCAGAAAATAATAATACCCCCTAATAGATATGTTGATGTTTCTGGCTTGTATTATGATACTAAGTGATGTGCATTAGACATTACCAACCAGAGCTCTGTCACTGCTGTGAAATTATTTTGCTAACCTCAGTCACTATTGTTGGTGTCGCTTCTGATATTCCTATGTTACAAACACTCATTCTTCAGTTGAACACAAATGATTTATTATATGCAAATGAATGTGGAAGTTTTTTTTTTTTTTTTTTTTTTTTTTTTTTTGAGACACAGAGTCTCGCTCTGTCACTCAGGCTGGAGTGCGGTGGCGCGATCTTGGCTCACTGCAAGCTCCGCCTCCCAGGTTCACTCCATTCTCCTGCCTCAGCCTCCCAAGTAGCTGGGACTACAGGCGTCCACCACCACGTCCGGCTAATTTTTTGTATTTTTAGTGAGACAGGGTTTCACCGTGTTAGCCAAGATGGTCTCGATCTCCTGACCTCGTGATCTGCCCGCCTCGGCCTCCCAAAGTGCTGGGATTACAGGCGTGAACCACCGTGCCCGGCCGCAGATTGTTAATAGGATCTATATTTGATTTTAGTGGACATGTGAGGGCCCGAAGGTTGGTTCTTGTGCTAGAGGGAAAAAGTGGTGGCTGACCAGTTGAAGTGATGGAGAATTAATAAAATTATTTAAAGCATTTGACAGTATCTTAAGTACCAGCCTCTCAAGTTATATACTGTGTGCTTTATTGGACAAACACAGCGTGCTATTACAATCAAGGTATAATGGTACTTCAGGGCTAAGGTTACACTGAAAAATTTGTATCATGTAGTTTCTTTGGCTCTTAGAGTTTTTGTGACTTCTCAGACTTTAATTTTGCTATATTTTTGTTCCAACAACAGAAACATTAAGGCCATCTAAAATAAACTCAGCTGATACATTTTAACAAATTTGGGCATACAGTACTTAAAATATAACATCCAGCATTAACCACATTAATTTGATAAGCGAACAAAGTGACCAATAATTAAAGGGCCCTAAGTAAGTTAAACTTTGCATTTGGATTCTCTAGATGTTTGTTACAGACAGACATGTACATATGTTTCCCCCTACTTCTTTGTAACGGCTTAGGCTCATTAGACCCAAGGGGTTATGAAATATTTTTAGTAGAGAAGAGAACTTATAGGTAGTGCTGGCAAAAAAAGAAATTATGTAGCCAGGTTCCATGCTATTTGTCATTAGTGACTTCTTTCATCTTTATTGAGCTCTGTGAGGTAGGTTATTCTATACTTCTACAGAAGAGGCTTGGAGAGATGCTGCCTTACAGTAGCCAGCTTTGCACCCCAGCCTGCCTGTAGCATCTCTTAAGACAAGATAAGACATGATTGCTGGCTGGGTGTGATGGGTCACGCCTGTAATCCCAGCACTTTGGGAGGCCAAGGCGGGTGGATCACTTGAGGCCAGAAGTTTAAGACCAGCCTGGCCAACATGGTGAAACCCTATCTCTACTAAAAATACAAAAATTAGCTGGGCATGGTGGAGGGTACCTATAATCCCAGCTACTTGGGAGACTGAGGCAGGAGAATCGCTTGAACCCAAAAGGCGGAGGTTGCAGTGAGCCGAGATCATGCCACTGCACTCCAGCCTGGGTGACAAGAGTGAAACTCCATCTGAAAAAAAGACATGGTTGCATACTTTGGTAGCAACAAAGCCAAGAGAAGAACCTTAGTTTGTCTCCTCCTTAGTCTGAAGTGGCCTTAGAACCAGCATTTTCTGAAATTTACTCGTTGGCTCACCACATATGTCACCCTTGCCAACATTGAAGACTTCCTCACAACCCCACCACTCCTAGCAATAGTGATGGCCAACATTTACTAAATATTTTCTGTATGCCAACACTATGCATTATCTTATGTAATCCTTATGAAGTAGCTTGCCCAGTGTTAGACAGCCAACTGACATGGGAAGTAGGATTCAGATCCAGGTCTGTTGACTCCACATCCTGAGATTGTGACCAAAAGGCTATACGGTCCATTTGTATCTGATGAGTAGTCTGTTTTTGTAGCCCAGGGCCATAAGGAGCTAATGGGAGAATAATTAGGGGGATGATCGCCCCCTGCTGGCTCCGTGTCATGTGTAAACCAGACGACAGCTTCCCCAAGTTGGTGGTGGTTTATGTTGGAGGAGAACCAGCGAGTCAGTCCCTCTGTTACCTTTGGCTCTACTGGAAGCTAAGAGAAAAACAGCAGAGGGTGAAGAAAGGAAGGAAGAGTGTAAAAAACAAAGACTATTTTAGTTGGAAATATACTTTCTACATGATTTCAGTGTTGCATATCAAAGGATCTCAAATGTTAAGTGTGATATCCTCCACCCAGGGTGGGCTATTTAAAAGGGGCCTCCCTGAAATCAGGGTCCAGTTTCTGGAGGCCAAGTTAGGCAGATGAAAACCCGGCCTGGCTGAGCTGTCAGCTGAATCCTGAAAGTACACAGGGAGTGGTTTTCCTGATAAAGCCTGGAGTGATGCCTCCACCTCAATTCTGGGGCACGGCGGGTTCCTCCAGCCCCCCACAGGGCAGCAGCTGGCAAACCCCTGCCTGCTCAGACTGCCCGGTCACCAGGCTGTGTGTCTCATGCCTGTTGTGGTCTGGATGCCATAGTGAGCAGGAGCCAGGAAGAAAGCACAGAAAGGATTTACTCAGGCGGGAGTTACACAACCAGAGGAGGGAAGAGTTGGGGGTGGAGAAAGAGGCAAAGAGATTGTTCTCTTTAGATTTTGAGGAAGCACTCACTGCCTTGCAGAAGAGAAGTTCCATGATACAGTAGAGGAACAAACCCGATCAGGGAAGGCACACATTTGCTCAACATATGAAACTCATTTATTTTTATTTTTATTTTTTTAATTGAGGCAGGGTCTCACTGCATTGCCCAGGCTGGAATGTAGTGGCACAATCACAGCTGACTACAGCCTCGACCTCCCAGGCTCAAGGGATTGTCCCATCTCAGCCTCCCAAGTTGCTGGGACTAGAGGCATGCGCCACCACACCCAGCTGATTTCTGTATTTTTAGTAGAGATGGGGTTTTACTATGTTGCCCAAGCTGGTCTTGAACTCCTGGGCTCAAGCGATCCACCCACCTCAGCCTCCCAAAGTGCTGGGATTACAGGTGTGAGCCACCGTGCCCAGCCAAGCAACTTATTTATATATTATGTCAATAATGATCATCACCAGCACTTATGAGCTCAGTATTAGTATGCTGAGCATTATGTCCAGTCTGTACATAAAGGAACCATGGCTCAGAAACGTTAAATAAAGTTATCAAGCTCTACCTCCAAGAACGGTGACTGTGCCAAAGTTTACCACCACTCTGTATTCTTAACCATGTCACTGTACTTTTGAAGAAATAAAGACAAAGTTCAAAAGTTAAAAACAGCTGCCTGCAAAGTAGGAGCTCCCCAAGCAAGGCCAGACCTCTGAGGGCCTTCCACATTGGGTAGATGGTTACTCTGGGTTTCCTCTGAGTTCCTATTCCAACCCATGGAAAATTGTCTTCCACAAAATCAGTCTCTGGTGCCAAAAAGGGGACCGCTGCTTTAGAGCCTATCTTTCATCATGCTCTAGTGGCAGCAAAGAGGTGACTGATATTAGAATTCTTAGCAGCTGTTTGAGATTTGGGGCAGATTACCTCAGCTCAGCCTCAGTTTCCAGTCTGTCTTAAGTGGACATAACAGGATCGCTGCCATGCTCACTGTGATGATTACATTTAGTAATATCCCTGAACATACTGAGCACTCCACAAATGCTTCTGAACCTGAATGTCTTACAGTAATGTGAAAGGAAATTGAGCCAGAGCTCTGGACAGGGATCAAGCTTGCAAGAATGTGCTCACTAGGTGCTTTGGACTCTACTGAAATTCTAACAGGAGTCAGAATATTTTTCAATTACTTTTGAGATGGAGTTTTGCTTCGTCGCCCAGGCTGGAGTACAGTGGCACAACCTTGGCTCACTGCAACCTCCACCTCCTGGGTTCAAGCATTTCCCCTGCCTCAGCCTCCCACATAGCTGGGATTACAGGCATGCACCATCATGCCTGGCTAATTTTTGTATTTTTAGTAGAGACAAGGTTTTGTCATGTTGGCCAGGCTGGTCTCAAACTCCTGACCTCAAATGATTTGCCTGCCTCAGCCTCCCAAAGTGCTGGGATTACAGATGTGAACCACCATGCACGGCCTCAATTAATTTTTAAAATCAATTAAACTTTTCATAAAGGTAGTAAATTAATGTGGTCAAAAAATCTCCAAGCATAAGAGAATGGAAGGGAGAGGTCCCTTCCTTCTCATTCCTATCCTACCCTTAAGTAGGTAGCCACTGTTACTATTATCTTATGAGGCTCTGTAGTGATTTTAATGCATATACAATCTAATATGAATAGGTATTCTCCCACCCCACCCTGCTTTTTAAAGAGAGGATGTGATCTAATTTGTGCTTCAGGAAAATGATGGCTGCATCAGGTGAGAGCAGGGGCTGGAGGAAACTATACTGTTGGCCAGCTGGTGGCTGATGAGGACCAAACCAGGGCAGGGGCCGTGGCTGAGGAAATGGCAGAGGGGAGAGATGTT
This sequence comes from Gorilla gorilla gorilla, assembly GCF_029281585.2. NCBI lineage: Eukaryota > Metazoa > Chordata > Mammalia > Primates > Hominidae > Gorilla > Gorilla gorilla. Next base: position 19,325,512 of record NC_073233.2, read on the forward strand.
ATGGAGATAAAATTAAAAAGCCTTGTGGATTAATGAGCTGTGAGAAGAGGAGGATAAATGGTAATGACTGGGTGTTGGAGACCAAGGATGCTGATAACATTTGAGGAGTCCTGGAACAGAGGAGGAAGCAGGATTGCTAAGAACTGACTTGATGATAATGCTTTTGCCTTTCATTCTCAAAATAAGCTTGTTGAAATACATATTAGAGACAGGAAAGCTCAGAGAGTTTAAGTAACTTCATCTGGGACCTGGCTAATAGATGGCAGGGTTGACTATTTGAACTTTGTCTGAATTTCACAGTGTATGAGAAAATGACACTTACTCCATTATCTGGGAAAATGGGAAGGGCAGGGATTGTTCTCCATTCACAGATGGACATTTGATTTGGGCTCCAGGACAGGAGAGAGTTCCTGAAGGGTCACCTGGACTTGGTGATGGCAGCCCCTCAGCCAGAAGGAAGGGAGTTTTGCTGCCTGGTGTTCTGGCCTTTATCTTTATTCCAAGGGGCTGGACCTCCTGGACATGGATGTGGGAGTTAGCAGTCTTCATAGTCAGAGGGAGCCCAAGGTCTCCCCTCTGGGGGACTGGCAGGCCTGTGGTTGAGCCTGCATGGAAGGTCTGTAAATATATCCTGCAGATAACATGATTCTTTCTCGTAAAGGCAGTTGGTCAAACGTGGGCCCAAAGATGATTTAATTTCACATTTTTATACTTCTTTCAATGGCCTAAATTTACAGATCAACTAAAATTCCGTTGTCAGAACACAGATCCTGTCTTGGTTTGGAAAATGTGACCAGGACAGCTCTAAGGAAATATGACATTAATGAGGCCTGTGGAAGAAAGAAGAGGAGGATGGCTGTGCATGGGGGATTAGGTTGGAGACACAAGATAAAAAGCAAGGTTTCGGCCGGGCGCAGTGGTTCATGCCTGTAAACCCAGCACTTTGGGAGGCCAAGGCATGTGGGTCACCTGAGGTCAGGCATTCAAGACCAGCCTGGCCAACATGGTGAATCCCCCGCTTCTACAAAAATACAAAAATTAGCTGGGCATGATGGTGGGTGCCTGTAATCCCAGCTGCTCGGGAGGCTGAGGCAGGAGATTTGCTTGAACCTGGGAAGCAGAGGTTGCAGTGAGCTGAGATCGTACCATTGCACTCCAGCCTGGGCAACAGAGGAGACTCTGTCTCAAAAAAAATAAATAAATAAAAATAAAAAAGAAGCAGCAGCAGTAAGGTTTTAATTCCCGATTGCCAGGAGGGTTCTTGCCTTTATCCTGGGCAGGACAGAGATGGGCACCGGTGTCTCTGGAGAAGCTTCCTAGTTTTATAGTGGCTGCTGAGCCAGTTGCTCCATCTTGGGGTGGAGAATGGCTGTTTGAAAAAATCTGGTTCCTGGTCCTTCAGAAAAGAGGCTCCTTCTCTCCTGTAATTCAGGGCTTGGAAGTGATCTCATGCCAGTAAGCCAGGTCACCAGCATCTGTGCGGCTCTGTGTGGCCTGGGTGGAATTTTCACATTGACTGTTTCATTTGACCTTGTAGACAGGCTAGGGTTCATCACTGCTCAGATGAGGAAGCCAAGGCCCAGAAAGGTTAAGCAACTTGCCTCAAGCCACTCAGCTCAAAAATAGCAGAGCCTAGATATTCTAACCCAGGTGTCATTAATGTTCCCATCTCATGCTTCGGAATAAGTGGTCGGAAAGTACATTTGGCCCTCCAGGTTTGGGGAGGAAGGCTGCAGCTGATCTAACGGTTGGCTGTGCTTAGTCCTTGAATGTCTCTCAGGTTTTTCTCATGTTTTTCCAAGCCTGGTCTTCCAGTAGGACATAGGAGATGGAGTGTCTCCCGGGGAAGGAGATGATGGCTCAGTGTGGAGCACCCCCATGCCCCTCACAATCCTGAGCCCTTGCCGAGCCACCTGCGAGCCCCTCCAGGCCCAGGGCACACCCTCTTGTGGCAGCAGCCTGTCTGCTGGTGGTTTGTACTGTGTTTCTAAGATGCTCTGGCCACTTCCCCTCTTTCTTCATTACCCTTTGGGAAGGAGGCCACTGAAAGCGTCTGGAAATCCGGGTTCTATAGACATTTCACAGAGGCCCCAGTCAGGCCCCCTCTGCTTTCTTTGGCAGGTCCGCACCCCACGCACCTTCCTGGTTGCTCACTCAGTCGGTGGGCCTTTCAGCTGCACTTCTGTGGGGAAGACACACTCCTGTCTGAGGAAGCAGCAGCCCCTCTGTGGAGATGGTGCTGGGAGTGGGAGGTGGGAAGGATGCATCTCGGTGTGAGATCCCGGAAGGAGGCATTCACTTGCTCCTTGCTTCCAATGATGTTTCTCTCTGGGAAGAACGAGGGGCATGGGATGAAGTGGCATATCAGGGCCAGTGGCCAGAACAGGGCTGGTGCCCTGAACAGTGAGCTGAGGAGAGAACCCACTTCAGATTCACTTTCTCCTGGGCAGGAACCGTGAGCACAGGCAAGCTCCTGGGCTGAATGTGCGGGAACCTGTCTTGGCTTGGCTCCGCAGCCATTCCCTGTCCCCCCAGGGGCCACCGCAGGCTGCCCAGCCTGCCCTGGGGGGGTAGGTGGACAGACATTCCAGGCAGGACCGTGACAAGAAGTAAATGTAGGCGATTTGTCCTTGTTCTGTTCCAGCTTGTACATTAGCATCCCTTGACATGAGTTATTTGTCTTGATTTCTTTAAATTCCTAAGTGGATTATAATTTTTTTCTTGGTATTATTTGACAGCAGTCATTTTTCAAGGTTTCACTACGTTCTTCAAATACTTAGAATTTTTGGAACAAATTTAGGAAAAGACTGCCATCTTTAGGTTGGACGGTGCAGTGCAGGACCCGGTGTGTCTGAGGGCACCTCGCAGATGCTGAGGACTAGCAGATTTGTAGGGCTTTTTCTTCCTTTTCCACAAAGATTGAACTGCCTTCATCAGTTCAATACATCTAGATTCAATACATCTAGAATGTATTGGCAGTCCTTTTAAAAAAAAGAGAAAAAAGCCCCAGTGACCACTGTTGGAAGTTGTGCTGTTGTGGTTTGTTTCATCTACAGTGATGGACAACCTCCTAGGCTGTCCCCACCCCACTTTTGGGAACAGACTTTGCATGCCTTAGAGGAAGGTAGGAAGCAGGTATCTGGAGAGGGTACTGTGTGCCTGAGGGAAATGCGGACGCCAGACCCCACAAGGCTTCCCCACACTGCCACTACCCTAGCACCGATGGTAACATCAGAACAGAATCGCCTTAATGAGTCTGAAACTTTCCCTGTCTTCATTTATGCTTTAAGTTTTAGTATGTCCAGGTTTTTGTTATCAGAGGGACAGTATTGATTTCACATTATTTCGTCCAAAGTAAAGAAACATCATGATTCTTCCAGAAAGTAATAACAACAGCAAATTACGTGCTATGTACAGTGTTATGTGTTTTCCTTGCATTATCTCATTTAATATTCTTGACACTCCAGTACAGTAGGTACTATTATTATTCCTGCATTAAAGTTCTACTAAGTATACATATTTCCACTATGGATGTGGAAACTGCAGCAGAGAGAGAGGGCTATAATCACTTGCCCTGGATGACTCAGTTAGGAAGTGGTGCTACTGCTTGGATTCAAACCCAGATCCCATCTGACACCACAGTCTAGGTGTTCATCACTCCTCACTACAGGCTCCCTAAGCAGCAAAGAACAGCAGGGACCAGGAAACAAAGTGACCTCATAGAGCAGCTTTGAAGGAAGATGAAAGTCCTTTATTAACCCCCCCCCGGGTATCTCAGAAGCCCTTTGCAAGTGAATGGTTGACTTTCGAGGGTTGCATTCACGTTTATTATTATTTGCAACTGCTATGAAGAATAACTGGAGGGATTATAGCAAAACAAAGAGAAAATGGACATTTCTCCAAGTCAAAATAGAAATCCACATATTAAGATGGCATCAGGTACTGCATGGCATCCTTGATCCAGGTAGGGTTTTACTGGTGCAACATCTTTTTGGTGAACCCTACCTGCAGACAAGCGTCCCAGCTCCTGTCCAGCTGTCCTGAGCGTTTGAGCTGTAGGAAAGCTTTGCAGTCTGACCCGAGCTCCTTTAAAGCCCAAGGAACTTGTGGCTAACACAGAGTAAACATCCTGAAGTAATGTTTTTTGCTTCCTTTTATGGTTCTTTCCCTTCCTCAGAAAAACTCCATAATCTTTCAAGATAGTTTTTGATTGGTGGTTTATTTAATAAAATAATTGTATAAGCCAGATTGAAGCACGTGGCCCATAGGAAAAGCAGTATTCTGCTCCTTCATGGCTCCTCACCTTCCAGTTCTACTTTTTGGGGACCATTGCTTGCAGCCTTTTCAGCCATTTCTCTGTATTAATATATTTACCTCCACATTTCTAAATAACATGCTTATATTGTATATCTCATTCTATTAATTTTAGGCATCATCTGTTGACTTCTTAACATAGAAGACTACGATTTAGTTCTCTAAATTTAGTATATGCCCCCCTCCGTCTTCCTTTCAGTCCCCCCTATGTGCTTATATCACATTAAAAAAAATTAGTGTTCAGTTAATTTTATAAACCTATATAAATTTTGCACACAGCATGGTTAATGTTACATATTGGAACCATTTCCTTAATTGTAAAACGTTTTTTTCTGGGGTGTATGGTTGTCTTCTTAAAAAATTGTTCCGTTTTACATAGCTACACCAATTCATCCTCAAAGTATCGAGGAGAACTCATACTCTTCTCCAGATGGTGAGATATAAATCAGGTCTGCTCTCTTGGTGACATCCTTCCAGGAGTCCTCAGCTCCACGGATCCGCTCTGGACTGGTTGCTGACCTGGCTGGTTTCTTTACCTTTCTTCTATGTTAGGCCCCATCTCTTTTTAAAACGTATTCCATCCTTTTGTAGGAACATATCCTCCTATAGCTCCCTGGGAACAAGTTGCAAGGAAGGTCAGTTTTCTGAGACCTTAAATATCTGAAAGAGTATTCTACTTTCATGTGTAATGGATAACTTGATGTTCATTATGGTTTTTGCCTTGGACTTGTGAAACTTTATTCATGTTTTCTAGGTGATTTCCACATATTTTCTCCTTGCTAATGAACAATATGTTTAATGCTGGAGAATAAGGTCATTCTTATAAAAAGAGCAGGTAAATGCTAATTTAGTTCATGTGATATGTAGAAGTGGTGTTGACTGTCTTTATTATCCCCATCTTCTCTGTAGGAATTTATGAGAACATATATTTATCTGGGAAAGATACAATTCTAAGTATCGAGGTAATAAGCTTGCTCTGTACAGTCACTCTGTAGGTTCTACGAAGATGAGCACTTTGTTGTTAGCTCATGGGTTCCTGGTGCCTAGCACAGTGCCTGGCATGTATGATGGATGATAGGTGTGCTGGTTCATTCTATTAAAATCTGTAAAAGAAACAGGCAGAGTGAGTACCTTTTCCATCGTTGACCTTGAGATGTTGATAATCAGTTGTGCCTCTACTGAGTGCCTAGGGGACTCTTTTGGAGAAGTCAAAATTAGCCTCTGTTTTGGATATTGAGGAAATTGAGTCTTGGGCATTGCATATGTGAGTCATTGACATTCGCCCTTTTTCTGCTCATATCTTGATCCCAAATGCCAGTTGTCTTTCCCAAATGCCAGTTTTCTTTTATAAGTATTTGTTTTGTGCCCCATAGAATAGAATTGCCCTTTTTTTGTTTTATGTGCCACCTTCACTTTTGGGGAAACCACCACTGCTGGAGTAGAAACGAGATTTATTTGGGAAGGAGAGAAGCAAATAAATAATCCACCTTGGCCCACTTGCCTTATAAGGAGAACTGGCAAGACTGGAAATAGAGCCTCACCAAAGGGTTTTTAGAATTAATTTCATTAAAACTCGAACCCAACATACAGATTTCTTCCTTTCAGCCTTCTGGATTTGGGGACAGAGGGATTCCTGACCTACCCAGGTTGAATGAAGGGGAGAGGGTGGTCTGTTTGTTTCAATGCTGTGGTCTCCAGGGCACCTTCTGTAGTACTTTGTATTCTTAGAAACAGAGTCACCACCTCTTGGCAGCAGTGAAGCCACTCAGATGCCAATGGTCAGAGTTTGGTTTCAAGTCACCAGCCTTGTAGAGACAGTGCCCAGTTTCCTTTGGCAAAGACAGCCTGCCCCTTCTCTGTTCATTTCAGCCTTGAACACAGAGGTAAATTCCTCAAAATAGAAACCTTTGTGGACTCTATCTGATGCATTTGTGAATCATGTTTGTCACTAATTCTAATTTAACTTCATAGAAGTTTTAAAACACTGTTTAGTTTTTTTGCTGTTGTTCCTTTCCCAAATCAACTTTCAAAAAACGTTGGTTTAACGGTGTTAGAAAGGCTTAGACATTTTCTTTTGGGGGACAGTGTGATTAATGTTTGCAGCAAATACAAGGGCTGTGGTGTTGACAGATCCAAGTTTTATTAACTCCAGAACTATTCCTGGATGTGTGACCTCAGGCAAGTCAGTTCATCTCTAAGCTTCTATTTCCTCATCTGTAAAATGATTTAAATTAAATCCACCTCCAGCAGCGTCATGAGGCAAAGATTACCTGAGATCACGTCTATAAACAACACATTGCTCACAGCGCCCAGTGGACACAAGGTCTCTTCCTTCCTTCAGGCACAGGTGAGAGGCCCACACTCTGAGCAGCTGGTTATGAGTGGGCCATGATCGGGGATTTGAACAGTCACTTGGCTTCACTGCTTGCTCCCAGCTCTTGGCTTGTGTTTCTTTTTTCTTTACTAGGCAGGAGGGATAGCAAAAGCAGGAAAGTTATTTTGCTTCTACCTCAGGATCTAGTGAATCTCACATGATAATAAACTGTAACAATGGTCATCTTAGCTATAATTTATTGAACATGAACACTTTTTTTTTTTTTTGAGATGGAGTCTCTCTCTGATGCTCAGGCTGGAGTGCAGTGGTGTGATCTTGGCTCACTGCAGCCTCCGTCTCCTGGGTTCAAGCAATTCTCCTGCCTCAGCCTCCCGAGTAGCTGGGATTACAGGTGCGTGCCACCACACCCGGCTAATTTTTGTATTTTTAGTAGAGATGGGGTTTCTCCATGTTGGCCAGGCTGGTCTCGAACTCCAGACCTCAAGTGATCCACCCTCCTCAGCCTCCCAAGTGCTGGGATTACAGGTGTGAGCCACCAATCCTGGCCCCTATCGAACATTTCTTATATGGCAGGTCCTATGCCAAGCACCTCCTGAGCATTAGCTCCTTTAATATTCACATATGTTGCAAATATTACAGGTATTATATCCCCATTGCACATATGAGAAGTCTTGAGGTTTCAGGTTTGTGTCTGGCTCCAAGGCTTTCATGCTTTACACTCAGCACCTTGCTTTTCAGCTGTACCTTCATGGTCCCCATTGGTATGTGGTAGATTTTACCCCCATTCACCTTCTTGACCTGTAGATGTCAGGGCCGTGGTTCCCATTTCCAGCAGTGCAGTGCAGGGACATTTTGATGTTAAGCACAAAAACTTCAAGTTTCCTAGCTTCTCAACTTCACCCCAGCTCTGACCTGGCCTGGGGCAGCTAGCGAGGCAGAACAGCTAGGAGTGAGGAGCCTAAAGGGAGACTGGGATTCAGCTCAGTGGGTCCCTAAGGCTTGTATCTCATGCCTCCCATAAACTCACTCCCTGCAGAAGGCACTAGAATGGACAGAAACGGTGCCTTCCGGAACTGGGGCGGTCTGAGAGCTAGCTGTAAGCAGAGGTTGTTAATCAGGGTTGGATGGACGGATACATAGCCAGTTGTCTAGGTAATAAAGAAACAATGCCTTTTGCTCTGTACCCCCCATTCCATTTTGTGTTTCTGATTGCCTTTATACCAACGTCTGTGCCCACACCTTTGCCCGTGTTATTCTTTTTTACTTTTGCCCACTGAGACTAGAAAGACTAGAAGCTTCTTAGCAGCTGTGACTGTGTCTCATACATTTCCATGGGCTGTTGTTTATAATTGGAAAAAGTGATGTGGCAACATTTGAAAAAATGTATAAAAAGCTCAAAGATATTCCCTCCTACCCTTATAATCTCACCTCTTCCCACCCCCATAATCTCACTTCCCTAACACAATGGCTTTTACTTTTAACCTTTTTAAAAATAATTTCTTCCTTCTGAGGCAGACCCTGTTGTTTTATAGTATCTCCCAGCTTCTGTCTTACCTGCCAGGTGGCTAGTCCATGCAGCTGCATCCATGTCAGAGCTTGATAGGGTTCTCTCTTTCACCTCACCCGATACCTTTTAGGATTTTTGAAGCTTTGGAAAAGATACCACTCTGATGTTGAACAGGAGAGGGACCTGGCCCTCTCCAAAAGATACTGGCCTCAGTTGCACTGCCCCTATATGCAACACTGGCATCAGATGGAGTGTCCAGCCTCCTGTCTTTTGGCATGGTGGCCAGAGATCCAAATGTGGGTAGCAGGTTATAGATTTAAACCAGTATTCCTTCAGGATATATTTCATAGGGTTTTGTGACCAACTGAGTTTGAGAAACTCTAGATTATACGTTTAAAAATGTTTCTTTATGGAAGTGCCTTTTTAAGAGACAGAGTCTTACTGTGTTGCCCAGGCTGGAGTGCAACAGCATGATCATAGCTCCATTACACCTTCGATCTTCCAGGCTCAAGTGATCCTCCTGCTTTAGCCTCCCAAGTAGCTGGAACTACAGGCATGCACCACCACACCTGGTGATTTTTTTTTTTTTTTCTGGTAGAGATGTCTCACTGTGTTGTCCAGGCTGGTCTCAAACTCTTGAGCTCGAATGATTTTCCCTCCTTGGCCTTCCAAAGTGCTGATATTAAAGGCATGAGCCACCGTGCCCAGTCAATGGCACTGCTTTTAATATGCTAATATTTACTGTGAATCTCTAAGAGAGGTCCTATTAAAACAATAATAGCTAGATTTCATTGACTGCTTCTTCTTGTTAGATCTAGGATCCCTGATGAAGTCTGTGGAGTGTCTCATTTAAACCCTGTAACAATCCAGTGAAGTGAATGCCATCACTGTCCCCATTTTAGAGACTTGAGAGGCACTTGCCCAGTATCATAGCTAATTTGCCTTGGGCAGTGTTTTGTGCTTGAGTAGGATGAGTCTAGACCCACACAATCTTTTTTTTTTTTAAAGCAGTTCCCAATGATTAAGTTCCATGGACTGTACATTCTTAACCCATGTATAATACTCAGCTTTGCCCAAGCCTTCTGTTACTTGGGACTTCCTGTGGAATAGATTAGTACTCAGGACAGTAGTTGGAGAATTGCCAGTTTTAACTTGGAACGTGAGCAGACTTGGACTGCTAGATAAAGAAGGCAGATGGAGTTTCTCAGTGAACCCTATTTGGTTCTGAGGCCCGTGGAGCCTCTGCATCCCCAGGTTTCTTGGTCTGTGTCACATTAAGTTGGTATTAATGCCTATTCAGTGGGAGAGACATGCCCGAAGAGTCTGGAGTATAACGTCTAGACCAGTGGTCTCAAATTTGGCTGTATATTGGAATTCACTGAAGAAGCTTTAAAAATTACGATGTTTGGCCTCATTCTCAGGGATTCCAGTTTAATCTAGATTATGCCCAGGCCTTTGTGATGTTTAAATGATCCTTGGGTATTCTGATGTAGCCTGGGTTGAGAACCATTGGTTTGGACACACTCCTTTGTGGTCCAGTTACCATGTCTTATCCCAAAGCAAGGGGAAGAAAAGGGTTCACTTTGTGAGTGAAATGACTTAACGTGGTTTAGAGTTTTTTGTTTGTTTTTTCATGAACGAGTGACCTGTGTTCTTTTTCATCAGCCATGTATGGCCTTGTAGATCTTCTCTGTGATCTGTACCACAATCCTAACTTTGCACTGACAGTGACATATTGAGCAGCCCTTATGCAGAAGTTTTGGATTGGTTACTAAGGGGACTGGTGACAAAGAGGCTCAGCACTCTTATTCCTGCTGGAAGAAGGAAGTGGGTACCATTGCTCAGACCACTGTATCTATGCTGTCCCAGGAGAGTTGGGACAAGAAGTGCATTCTGGGTTATGACATGAGCTAACTGCACACAGATTTCTTATTGGGCTCCAAAGAGTATCACTTTCATTTTCAGTTGGGTCAGTTGAAATTGGGTAATACAATTGTTTCTTGGTTTGGTAGCTGGGTAACTTAAGCTGTTGTTATTAATGTGTCCGCAAAAAAGCCTTTTTTAGATATTTCGGAAAATATATGCCCTTGTCAGTAAAAAGCAATGATTGTCTCAACCCTAAGCTATAATCGCTTTTCTAAACATACTCATCATTTCAAAAGCATTGATCCTAGACTGGAAGGCCTAATTCCAGAATTTTGGTACTACTGCTCTTTATCCAGTTCAAGATGGATGAGTCCCAGGTTGATCAAAGAGTTTGTAATGGGAATGTTTCTGTTGGTTTCTTACAGTACAACAAACACCTCTTCGTGCACATTGGGCATGCCAACCATTCTTACAGTGACCCATTGCTTGAATCAGTGGACATTCGTCAGATTTATGACAAATTTCCTGAAAAGAAAGGAGGCTTAAAGGAACTGTTTGGAAAGGGCCCTCAAAATGCCTTCTTCCTCGTAAAATTCTGGGTGAGTAAGACATTGCTGTGATTTCCGTGGTTTTTGTCTGAATGGTCACATCTCTTACATGAGCACAGTGCAGCACAGCTGGCTTTGGATTTACACTGAGTGCACCTTCATGTGCTTCTGCACAATTGCCAAGGGAGCACGGACTCACACCTGTGGACTGTCCTCATGCCGGCCTTATGCATCCACATGGTGCACCTGGGTGACATTCTCTGTCCCTGCCAAAGGGCAAGAGGGACAAGCAGCCTCTTTGGACTTCACTTAAATTCCATTGGAGTACAGGACCCGGAGCTGGGATGAAGATAAAGTTACATGCTTCAAGATTTTGTAAGCATCAGAGAGGAAACAGAATTGCTTTGCCCAGTATATACTTCATTTGTGCTTTAAAATGACGGGCAAAGTCCCCTGGCTGCTGCAGCTTTGCCGATGTTCCAGAGCCTCTGAGAGGAGCTTTGCCACCCTTCGGCAGTAGTCAGCCTTGGGCCAGGGGAATGCTAATGGGTCAGAATGGGCATAAGTATAATGTGTGTGTGCTAAGGGATTAGGGGCACCAGACAACCTGCTAGCGCTGCGAGATTATGATTCCTCAGCCTTTACACGCATTTTTTTTTTAAAACTGTTTTAAATGTTTGTGCCCCTTAGCATGGCATTAAAGACCCTAAGCGAGCTGGTTCCAGGGTAGCTTCCTCTTGTGTCCTGTCAAACCCCTGTTGCCCCACCTGTCCAGTCTATGGTCTGCCTTCTATTTGTCTAGATGGACTTTCTGCTCCTTTCTCCCTGTACCCCTGGGCCAGCTCCTTCTCCTCCATGAGACAATAGCTCCACTGTAATAGAACCTTCCCCATTTGAGCAGACCATTGATTTCTCTTTTAATCCCATTGCATTTGGTAATCACTTCCCATGCTGTGTCATGATTGTTTGGAGGTGTCCCCCTTCCTCTGGGCTCTGCCTCAGGGGGCCTTATTCATATAGTGGCTTCCTTTTTTATTGAATGCTTGCTTTGTGCTAGGAGCTGTGCTGAATGCTTTACGTGCATTTCATTTCATCCTCCACATTTTAGGTGGAATTTGCCTCAGCTCCACCTAGGAAAAAAGGCTCATAGATCACCAGAGACAGGCTTGTAGGTTGGGTACCTGGAGCTTGACATCAGATCTGTGTGACTTTAATGCCTCTGCTCTGTTTTCTCGTTGCATAATCCCTTGTGGACCCTGACCACAGGATCTGTCAACCTAAGCCTCTACGTATCTCTATACCAAGCAAGAACCTTACACAAAAAAGCCCAACAGATGTGAGAACAAATGGATGAATTAAAGAAAAATTTATGTTTTAGATTCCTTGGAAGGAAATTTGCATATTAAATTAGTTTGTTTGTTTCTTTTAGCCTTCCATGATAACTAGATTTCATTTTTTGTGCTTCCATATTGAAATTTGGTTAGTAGTCCAGGCACAGTGGCTCACGCCTGTAATTCCAGCACTTTGGGAGGCTGAGGCAGTGGTATTACATGAGCTCAGGAGTTTGAGACCAGCCTGGGCCAAATAGTGAAACCCTGTCTACGAAAAATACAAAATTAGTCAGGCGTGGTGGTGCACACCTGTAGTCTGAGCGACTCAGGAGGCTGAGGTGGGAGGATAGCTTGAGCCCAGGAGGTCGAGGCTGCACTGAGCTATGATTGCGCCCCTGCACTCCAGCCTGAGTAACAGAGCAAGACCCTGTTCCAAAAAAAAGAAATTTGGATAGTAGATGTAGCCTTCTACTTATATTAATGGATGTTGGATCCGTAATACACATGGACAACCTGAAAAAGCGATCACAGTCACATTTTCCTTTTCTGAATTGGTGGCTGCCTTCTAGTAATTTGGATGGTGGTTGGAGATCAGTTATATGGTAACAGGGTAGCTTTCAAAATGTGGCCTGCGAACCCCTAGGGAGTTCCTCAATATCATTTTAATGGGTTGACAAGGTCAAAACTATTTTTGTTATAATACGAAGACATGATTTGCCTTTTCCATTCTGCTTATATTCACACTGATGGTACAAGAGTAGTGGGATAGAACTGCTTTAGTATGAATCAGAGCAGTGGCTTTGCTGCTAAAATTCATGCAGTTGAAAAAAAAAGTCCTTCATGAATTTTATTACAACCTAGAGTACACATTGAAAGCGAACACATAAGTCTATCACATCAAGGAAAACAAATAACATTATTTTGTTGCCAAAGATAAAATTTGGGCTTTCAAATGAAAATTAGAATACTGGGAAATTTGTGCCTACCTTAGTGAACTTCTCAGTACTTAAAGACTTTTCTGATGAGATCCACCATGATATTGACAAATGTAATTTGATATTGTGTTAGAGCAATTGATTTTAATGTAACAGAGTTGGAAAAATTCATTGATATGGTTTCAGATTCCATATTCCAGCCTACCATTAAGAAACTACTACTGCTTGTTGACTTTTGATATAGTATCAAAGGAAAATGACCACTGTTATCTGAGGAGTCTGTCACATAATGTAAAGCAGCACTACCTGTGTCACTAATTTTTTAAAAATACAGGCATGTTTAATTTTTTTAAAAAGATGTATATCAACATGTAATTAGCTTATTATTTCTTAAAATGAATGTTTTAAAATTTTTTCAGTTTTAATTTCCAATACAGAAAATATAGACATAACCCATAGTAAGCAAAAGGTCTTTGAGGTCCTCAATAATTTATTTGGTCCTGTTTGCAGTATCGTACATGATCACCAAACTGCTGCTAGAATGCTCACACCTGTTACGGCAAATTCAAAACCCAGGAAAGACGTCTCCTGGGAATTTACTTGAGGTCAGGGTCAGGCTGTCTGGTACATCAATAATTTATATACGAGTGTAAAGGGGTCCTGTGATCGAAAAGTTTGAGAGCCACTATTTTAAAGGATGTAAAAAGAGGTTGTTTATCCAAGTGAATGAAAAGCTAATTCGGAATTATAGAATGTTATGAAGAGAAACCATTTTCAGTAATTTCAAATTCAACAGTAGTGTTTTTAAATAAGATTTCTGATAATTAGCATATTGTTTGAATATAAAGTAGCGTAGAGAGTGCTTAGAAAGTCTTTTTTGGTTTTGCCTCCAAAATTGCCCTTATTTTACCCAGTGGGATGATTTTAATAAATGTTTTCCATGGTGGGGCCCTTCAGTCATGAATCCTCAAATAACAAAGTCTAGATTGCAGATGTTTAGAGTATGGTAGCTGTTGGGAGATGTGCAAATTTAGAAACAATTACTCCAAGATCAGTTACTTGTTTATTAAGATTTGCAGAAATAAAATGGAGAACTTCCATGAATATGATAGAAAACATCACTCCTTCAGTAGAGTTGTTAGGAATATTTAACCTTTATAAAGAAATTCAGTCATAACTATGTTAAAATAAAGGAGGGAAGGCAATTTAAATTCGGTTTGCAATTTGAAATGTCATTGGCTTCCTCTAATGACTCAGTAAGAATGAATTACATTTAGAATATCTATCCTTGGATATCAGTAGGTGCTTCCAGTGGGTGTTTCCGAAGTAGGTTTAACACTCCCTTCGAAATATCTTTTAGCAATATGCTTAGCAGATGTGCTTATTTTTGTTACAACAGAGACTCTATACCCAGTCCTTTTCTTCTCTCTTTTTCAAATGGCCTAAAGTCTCTAGGCTGTCAGTATCAGCCTGACTCTTACCTGTTTATTTGATCGTTCCTGAATTTGGTTTTCAGAATATCTGCTACGTCCAACCTGGGCTCGGTCAGGCTAGACCATGTGAGGGGTTTGCTATGGAAAAATACTATGTGTTACCTAAAGTACCTGCGTTTAAGCCCCAGATGCAGGCACCTCAGCTCTGCCAGTTGACACTTTGAGGCGAATGGGATGGTGATGAGCCAAGTAGCAGTCACTCCACTGATTTTAGGGTGGAAGATTCTACTGGCATCCCAGGCCCCAGAGCATAAATGAATAACAGAGTCAAGGATGCCAGCATGAGTACCCCTCTACCATATAAGCTTTACAGTGTCTCATGCCTTCATGGTGTGGGACCCCTTAAAGCCCGTATGAATGGCTGTTTATCTGTTAAGATCTTTCTAAAGAGCCTTATTGAGGTATAATTTATATACTATAAAAATCACTCATGTTAAATGTACAATTTAGGCCTGGCGTGGTGACTCACACCTATAATCCTAGCACTTTGGGAGGCCGAGACGGGCAGATCATGAGGTCAGGAGATCAAGACCATCCTGGCTAACACGGTGAAACCCCATCCCTACTAAAAATACAAAAAATTAGCCGGGTGTGGTGGCAAGCCCCTCTAGTCCCAGCTACTTGGGAGGCTGAGGCAGGAGAATGGCGTGAACCTGGGAGGCGGAGGTTGCAGTGAGCCAAGATCACGCCACTGCACTCTAGCCTGGGCGACAGAGTGAGACTCCTTCTCAAAAAAAAAAAAAAAAAAAAAAAAAGAAAGAAAAGAAGTACAATTTAATTATTTTTAGAAAAATTTACAGAGTTGCATAATCATACTAAAATCCAGTGTTGGAATTTGTCTGTCGCCCCGCAAGGATCTCCTGTGCCCATTTGTAGTTAGTTCTTATTTCCACCCCCAGCCCCAGGCAACTGTGGATCTACTTTCTGTCTGGATCAATTTGCCTTTTCTAGACATTTCATATGAATGAAATCATTCAGTGTATTGTCTTTCACAGCTGGCTTCTTTTACTTGTGTTGTATTTGAGGTGCATCGTTTTTATTGTAGAATTAGTGTCCCATCCAATGTATATACCACATTTTGCTTTGTTCATTCACTGGTTGATAGGCATGTGGATCATTTCCACTTCAGGCTATTATGAATAATGGTGCTATCGAGTCTTTGTAGACAAGTCTGTGTGGACATACCGTTTCATCTTTCTTGGGGAGCTACCTAGGAGTGGAATTGCTGGGTCCTACGGTAACTCTATGTTTAACATTTTAAGATACTGCTAAACTTCTTTTTTATGTGGTTGTACCATTTTACATTCTCACCAGGAAGATCTTAGGGGTTCCTCTCCAGCCATTATGTCTGCAAGTATTGGGGTACAGATTACAGGGGACATCTTAGATGAGGGGCTGGTAAGCAAAGGCACTGAGACAGGGTGTGTGTAACGTTATGTTTCAGGTGCATTGAGGTGTGTTGCAGCTGAATCTTCACTGGTAATGGAAAGATAGGTGAGTAGAAAAATTTGGAAAGAGAAGGAATCCAGAATTTAGTTGTGACAGCAGTAGGGAGCAGTCGGTGTTTTAATAATTTTTCAGTCAACAGAGTAATGGGATTCTTTTTACTGAGTGTTACAGAGACTCTCTGCATTTTGCCTTTTCTAGTTTTATTATATTTTCCTTTTCATGACAGCCTCTTATTCATTTCCTTTCTATTTCTTTTGCCCTCTTTTTATTTACTCCTATGTGTTTTAATTCTACAACGTATTTAGTTACAAAGAGAGAAAAGGTGATTTTGCAGGAATGGAAGGGAAGGGAAGAGGTTCCTCTCTTTTTCAGCAGTACCTGAACCTGACACTTAACTGGTACCTTCTTTAAGCCAAGCACTGTGCCAGGGCTAAGCACATACTTGATATTATTTAATCCTTGTGAGATACATGTGTTGAGTCCCACTTCACACATGAAGAAATCAAACCATACAAAGGCAAAGTGACTTCTGTGACATCATATTGCTAGTAAATGCCACATCTGCTAGACTCCAGAATCCATGCTCTTTGTGTAAACCTGTGCATGGCCTCTTCAGGGAGCACGGTTCTGTCACTAGAAACCATCCCAACGTAGCTTCACTTAAATGGAAGCTAATGGTGATTGCTGAAGGATAGCAGCCTTGGTAGTTTCTCTTTGAAGTCCTGTCATTATGAGATGCTCTGGTGTATGTTTACATGGGAGCTAAGGTGTATTTTCATATATATGTTCTGTATATTATTATGTTCTGATTTTTTTTAAAAAGCCTTTCTTGCTGGGAAAAGACTGGCCTTTCTGGGTCTAGCTAATTCTTGGAGTAGGAAAATGATTCTGTCTAACAGAGGATAGTCCAGGAGCCTGCTTTTCGTATGCAAACCAACCAGTCCAGAACCAGACCTCCTCTATGTGGTCCAGGCACCCCAGGATACAGTGTTCCTCTGCCCTAATCATTCCCTGGAATGGTACGAGACAACTAGGGACCACCTCTGAAGCTTAGAGCCAGCTGGAGTTATTCGAACTGGTCAATCCTTAATTGGTCACTCTGTTTCCCCTGCCCTGCCCATGGAAAGCCCAGGAAAGGCTCCGGTCTAAGCTAGCCTCTTGTCTTCTGCCTCCTGACCACCCTAGTATCTTTCCATGTGGCCCTTGATGGCTTGCCATGCTTCCTGTCTTGGGGACCTTTGAGTGTAATAAATTTTTTTCCTGAACTTCTCCTGTGCTCTGTGGCCGCACCTGACTGACCATCACATAAAAGAATACAAAACCAAAGGTGAATGAACTATTACCAGGAAATTCAGGTTGGAGTCTAAGTCTTAACTAGACAAGTTAGTGAGATCCTGCAACTACCATTAGAAGGAGAAAGCAGCGTTGTTTTTATATTATGATTATGAAGGTATAACATTCTAGACAGTTGGGAATATATAATTTTTAATTCAGTCCTAAATGCATCATGAATATAACCTAATGTGATACATATTTATGTAGTTTTGATCAAGGAATACGTGAAATCTGACACTCCACTTTTATACCTTATGAAATATCATGTTAGCTATATGTCATTATACTTCAAATTATCTTTTTTTTTTTTTTTTTTTTTTGAGACAGTGTTGCTCTGCTGCCCAGGCTGAAGTGCAGTGGTGTGATTTACACACATGGTTATGTGTGTAAATAACCATATTGCTTTCTAAAATAGTTGTAGCAGTTACTCTCTCAGGCCATGCATGAATAGACCAGGCATCTTCATCAGCCTTGACTGGTGTAATTTAAAACAAAACAAAAAACAATCTTCTATTGTCACTTGTTATTTGAGTTCTTCTACATCTGCTTTTATTTTTTCTTCCTACTCAAAAGTCTTCGATTCTTCCTCATTCTCTGTAGAAACAATTATTACTATTAAGGTTGAAATACCATATTTCTTCAGTTCTAAGACATGGACTTGTTCCCATTTCAACAGTTCTAAAATTGGAATGCTTCTGTCAGTTGATATCCAAAGCACTTTGCCACATTTTCTTTATATCCAGTCTATTATTGAATACTATGCAGCCATAAAAAGGAATGAGATCATGTCCTTTGCAGGGACATGGATGAAGCTGGAAGCCATCATCATTAGCAAACTAACACAGGAACAGAAAACCAAACACCACATGTTTTCACTCATAAGTGGGAGTTGAACAATGAGAACACAGGGACACAGGGAGGGGAACATCACATACCAGGGCCTGTTGCGGGGTGGGGGGCGAGGGGAGGGAACTTAGAGGACAGGTCAATAGGTGCCACAGACCACCATGGCACACGTATACCTATATAACAAACCAGCACGTTCTGCAAATGTATCCCAGAAATTGAAGCAAAATTAAACAAACAAAAAAGCATCTTCTCCACCCCTAGGCAGAGGAATAGGTTGTGACTGGTTGTTATCACCTGACCCTGGCCAGCATAGAAGACATCTTGCCATTCCCTGGACACCTTAGTTGAGTTATTTGCACTTTATAGTACCATAGCAGTTGAATTTTAGCTTAAATTTAAATCCCTAATTAAACCATCTCGGAAAATTACACATTGATGTGGCATTGAAATTGTTATTATGGTTCAAGAGGAGTTCTGGAACCAGATTTTTTATAAATGAGGCAAGTACTTGTACTGGCAGCTAGTCATACTTCTTTTTTCCTTACAAAACATGATCAGGTGCTGTGTAGGCTCTAGGAAAGAGGGATGTCCACCCACAAATGGATGAAGCTGTGCTTCATTGCAGCATTGAGATTCAGGCAGATGGATTGCCAGTGATGTGGCAGACAGTGCAATTAATGTAACAAAATGTCAACAGCCTTGGGAATTGATCATAGATTGAATTCCCAGAGCTAGAAGACATGAGTATGATTCAGTCATGCATCCTGAAGGACAAAAACCCAAGTGTAGCTCACAGCTGACTGTCAAAAGCAGTTAATTTCTAGCTATATGAAGTTTACAGAAGGAAATAAAATTACAGATTTAACCAAATAAGACATGCAATTGAGACTAATACCTTTGGAGGGGCCTCAGAATTCTATTTCCTGTCCTAATAATGTTCAAGGGTGTCAAGATTGGAAACACTGCTCTCAAGAAAGCTGTATGCTTTTAACATTCTATTCATAAACATTATAACCCAAAACTATTCATAATAATAATTAGTACAATAAAGGCTTAGTCTTAAACTTTGATTGGAATAATAAAGAAGAAAGCAATATGAAAGTGAAATCTTACGGATTTGTATCATGTTGCCAGGTTATAACAAATTTTTAAATATACATTTAATATTTCTGCTTTCACTCTAATCATTATCAAATTAGTCATATCTTAGAAACCAGGATATATGATGTTATCCTATACTTATTTAAAAATGTTGTGTATTTTAAAATTCTTGGGATTATGATCATTCAGTGTAAACAATACTGTCTACATAGTTACTTAATTTGCTTTCTTTTTTTTTTTTTTTGAGATGAAGTCTCACTCTGTCTCACAGGCTGGAGTGCAGTGGTGCAGTCTCGGCTCACTGCAACCTCTGCCTGTCGGGTTCAAGCGATTCTCCTGCCTCAGCCTCCCGAGTAGCTGGGATTACAGGCACCTGCCACTGCGCCCAGCTAATTTTTGTATTTTTGGTAGAGATGGGGTTTCGCCATGTTGGCCAGGCTGGTCTTGAACTCCTGACCTCAGGTGATCCACCCGCCTTGGCCTCCCAAAGTGCTGGGATTGCAGGCGTGAGCCACCATGCCTGGCCAATTTACTTTCTTAACCTATTATTTTTAAAGGAAGAAAAAGCAAGCCTACTTTTACTAACCATAGCAGATGTGAGAAGATTTTATAAAACAAAAAAAGGGGAAGCAAGTTACCTGGAAAGAGGACAGCCATTAGAAGATGCTTTTGTCTTGGTAGAAATGAAATCAGATTTGTTCAACAAAATGACAGTCACTCTACATAAAACTGGGTTTTATTTAAAGAGAAGAAACTGGGCGCACAATAACCCAGAAGAACAGACCCCACCCCCATTGGAGTCTCAGCTTGTTTCTAATTGTATTCTGCATGATTTAGGTTGGAATTGGAGACCTGAGTCTGTCATTTGGAACCAAACGTCCTGTTGCTATTCATGGAAGAGGGAGTTAACAATACGAAATCGTTTGCTTTCCACATGTTTTGAACTGCTATCAGGAAGGAGGGGCCTTTCAGCTCAATAAGTTTTCCATTTCTCCCTACTTCTGTCTCATCTCAAAATGTGTTTTAAAGTTAACTGAACAATATTAAGTGATGAAATGATTTAAGTAGAAGAAAGATTAGTGAGAAGTATCACGATATTCAGAGGTACTTGGGGGCTAATACATGTTAAATTTTAAGTAGACTGTGGTTACATGAGTCTTTTTTTTTTTTAATTATCTCTTGATAGGCCCTGCTATTGTAAGCACAGGAAGAGAGAAATCAATAAATTTGTATATCCGCCCATTTTGGTTTGTTTTCATAAGAAAAATATCTGGAGCTTGTGAGCACTTTCTGTGCTGACTGCTGCTTGGGATTGCTCCTTCCTGGTTCCCAAACCCTGGATGCCAAACTTCTTTGTAGGCCTTTCCAAGGGAGCGTACCCTATCTGTGGCCTGTGTTCAGTGCTGAATGTATATAATAGATTTTCAAGGCTTTTTTTTTTTTTTTTAAGTTACCTGGAAAGTTATTTTATTTCAATCAGTAAATGGTCCTAAAGAAATTGCTGTGCATTGGGCACTCTGCCACATTGCCAACTCACCTTACCACCTGAGAGTTTGTTGAGGAATCATCTGCAAGCAATTCGTAGGAGGAAAAGGAGACCTCAAGAGACTCACTTGAAAGCTTTTCTGGGCCATCTCGTTGCTAGAAAGTCATTCAACAAACATTTGCCAATCTCGTCTTTGCTTCTGGAAAACTGGGAAGCAGATGTGATTGAGAGTTCTGATTTGCAGGCTCAGGGTCTGGTGAGGGATGGCAGACATGTGGGCAGGTGAACAACAGCACCGAGGGGTAGGAGCTGTAGTGGAAGTGGGCAGAAGTTGCTGTGGAAGCACAGAGGTGGAACCCTTTTTGCCTGAGAACATTTCGGAAGGGCTCACAAAGACATGGCATTTAAACAGAATCTTGATAGAATTTGGTCAGTGCAAGGGGAGTGAGGAGGAGTTTTCAGGGCAGTGGATACTCATGTACAGACAAGGAGTCCTGGGAGGTGGCGAGAGGTCCCCATGGCCACTGGGGCTTACCGAACTCAGAGAATAGGGAGAGATGTGGGTGGAAACACTGGTCACAGGGGCATTCACTTCAAAAGACCATCCTGAATCCTCTGAAAGCCTAAAACGTAGTAGGAATGAAATCATGGATTTCACAGGATAGGATAGCTTGGAAAATGAGCACAAAAGCTTACATTGCTTTTCCTCCCATCCTCTTCTGTCAAACCACAGATACTTCTCTTTTTTTTTTTTTTAACCTTTGACACTGAAGTCTTCAGGGCTTCCGGGCAGAATCTCTTGCATTGGGAGTTGCCTTGACCTCCTGGAGGAATTCATTCCAACAGCTATTCCTAAAAGACTTTCTGTCCTGGGTCCTTCAGCTCTGTGGTTGCTAAGAAAGCCCAGGTGAGGGGTCTGTCCCTTCCTTCTGGGGCCATTTAATTCCACTCCCTTCTGTGGCTACAGACTGAGATGCTAAGCCACGATCCCACCTGAGCTGCTGCCACAATTAGCTTGACTCATGCTGTCACCTTTACCATTTCACCTCAAGAAAAACCTGAGAAGGAAAGAATTGATGTGCCATAGTCGGGGTGGCTGCATATTTTCAGACCCAGTTTTGCAAGGCATAGTTGGATTAACTGGACACTTCAGGGATCTCAGTCAGTTGCTTAAAACTGAACCTAGGCCCTTGGTGGTGTGAAAGACCCCCTCTCCATGTGCAGGTAAAGATCCACGGTACCTCCTATCCCCCAGTCCACCCCATGTTAATTTACTTTTTAAATTAAAAAAGTGATGCAGGTTTGTTATGAATAGTTTGAGCAGTTGAAAAGAATATAGAATAAAAAGTGAGGTCCTCCTTGCACACATACATGCCTGTGGTCAGCCAGATCCCCAAATTTGGAATGTATCCTTTTAGACTTTTACGTATGTATCTACAAACATTATACGTACACATATACATCACTTGTTTTTACTAAAAAGGGATTATGCTCCAAGTGTTTCCTGCAACTTCATTTTCCCTACCTAAAGTGTCTTGGACATATGATGCCTTTTACAGCAATGAGAATTTGAGGGTAAGTCTCAGTTTTTATTCTTTGTGGTAAAGGTTTCTTGATAGTAGAATTGTCAGATTTATCAGGTTGCCCAGTTAAATTTGCATTTCAAATAAACAATGAATACTTTTTTGGTGTACATGTCCTATACAGTATTTGGTATATATGTTCATATGTACTGAAAAAGTATTTGGTGTTCATTTGAGATGTGAGTTAACTTGGTTCCCCGTTTTATCTGGCAACTCTGCACTTGTTAGTTCACTTACATATCATTGGCTTGGGGTTGTTATTGTTGTTCTATGAAAAACTTTCCATGCACAAAACCTTGAAACCATAAAAAGGTCCTGTTTCCTGGGAAAGGTGGTGTCTGGGCCAGTGTTCACACACCTGATGAATGAGAAAGGTTTGGGGCCAGCTCAGCTGGGCACCCAGAACTCATTACTTGCCTCTATTGGAAAGAACTGGCCCGTGTAGCTGCTTTGTAGTTGGAGCTGAGACCCGACTCTTTCATCCTAGCCACTACGTGAAGTTGCCACTGGTGGTCATCTGAAGTTGTGTGGGTGATATTAATTGAATTTTTGAAAAACTAAATGCTGGTATTTGTAGGAATTTGCAGTGCAGACGGGCAGCCTTTCAACCAGTGCATAGCATAATTAGAGCAAGCTTTTAAGATTCTTTGAAGTACCAAATGTTTATGAAATTCAAATAGGGGTGCCAATCTGCACAATAAAGGGGCCCTTGGTGGTGTTTTTAAAAATCTTCTATTTTGTAGATGTAAATATATGCCATAATTAGCGGGAAGTAACTTGAAGAGCCACGGCTGAGTTTATTCCTATTATTCTTATTTAAAACAGCTGTGGCAGGCAGGCTACAGCTGCTGTCTCATCATTGGGTTGGGCAGGGCATAAGGGCCGAAGTGAACACACTCAAAGACTCTTTTCTGAGGGCAGCTCCTTCACTCCCCCTACATGCTGGCTTCCTTGCTGGGGAGCTGTCTCACGGTTGGCCCAGCTTCCCCACCCACCCCAAGCCTCTGAATGTCAATGGGACTGGCTTCAAGGGTCTTAGCCAGAAGGCACTTGCCTGCAAATGAGAGGGCGAGGAGCCTTTTAGAGCAGCCAGCTTTCTCCAGACCTCCCCCCTCTCCGCCCATGGCAGTGCTGCCTCTAGGGGCACTGTTGCCCCACAGCCCCAGGCCCAGTGCAGAGCGATTGTCCTTTGGTGCCTGTGGGAGCAGCTGCAATGCCGCACTGCGTGCCCTGCCTGGCCGAGCCTTACCATGTGGCAGGCCTGGACGGCTGCCCGCCACAGGGCCCAGCTCCCAGCACCGCCTGCCAAGGAGCCAGATGCTACCATTGGAAAAAATTGCTTCACAATTTGAAATCTTGGTTCTTTGATCATTGCTCGGAGAGGATGAAGAAGAGAGGTTCAAAGTAGTGTTTTAAAATGCCAGCGTCTCGTTGCAGCCATCAGTGCCTATTAGACTGTCTCTGGTTGGGGACAGTCCTCTTGATGTTTTCATTTTTGCAACCAGGTCATTCTCCCCAGCTCTTCCAAGCCCTCTGGATAGGAAGGGAAGGTCCACAGCCTGCTCCTGACCCTGTGCCCCTGCTGTGCCCCTGCCTCGCGCCTTAGAGGTTATCTGCTTGCCTTTGTTCCAGCAGGCTTTTCCCCAGTGAAGCTTGTAACAAAGTTGTTGTCATCCGCCAAATGCTGCCACCGCGTGAGCTGCTCACTCCCATTCTTCACTGGGCAGGAGTAGCCTTCACTTCCTGATCCTTCTGCCCCCACAGCCAGGTCTCCAGAGGACGGAGGTTTTGCAGGGATGATCCACTCTGTCCCCTGGCCTAGCACCCGCCTCCAAGGACTTCAGATCCCACGTACTTGGGTGAGGCTTCATTCTTCCTTACCCTTGAAATGGGAAGGGTCAGTCTTTGGAGAGTGTTGCATTTTTCATATTTACTGCCAAAAGGCAAAAACATGAAATTTAAACCAAACAGATCCAGGATGGCTGGGCATGGTGGCCCACGCCTATAATCCCAGCACTTTGGGAGGCCGAGGCAGGTGGATCACTTGATGTCAGGAGTTCAAGACCAACCTGGCCAACATAGTGAAACCCCATCTCTACTAAAAAATACAAAAATTAGTGTGGTGACGCACATCTGTAATCCCAGCTACTTGGGAGGCTGAGGCAGTAGAATCTCTTGAACCCAGAAGGTCGAGGTTGCAGTGAGCCGACATTGTGCCACTGCACTCCAGCCTGGGCAGCAGAGTGAGACTCTGTCTCAGAAAAAAGAACAGATCCATGAATAAATGGGCTTACTGAGTAAGAGGTAATAGAGGAGAAACGAATCCAGACTCTTATCTGGGGACTAAACTGTTTCAGTTGTGGAAGTAATGAGTATAAGAGAAGGATGATTTGGGAAAGAATTTGGAAACTTTTGATGGGGTGTATTTTTGTTTTCTGTTGCTGTCCGCTTCCTCTGCCCATCATTGAAACCGGCTTCTGCTTCGACTTTTTGTTGTTTTTCAGGACTTGCCCATAAATAGACCCTGAAGTCTTTAATTCACTCAACACACATGTTAATGATGGCCTTTTTTTAGTCCCAGAAAGAATTCTATAACATGTCTAATCATGCCTTTTGAGAAATTTATACCTATTTGAGCTGTTATACTCAATACGTAAGACCCGTCATAAACACAAAGCAGAAAAAGTCCTAATTTTTCTGTTTGGAAAAAGCCAGTGTTGCATCTGTGCCACACACCTGACAAATGTAGGTTGGGGCCAAGACTGGCTCCATGGTGACAGTCTTTATCGTGTTTATTGATTACAAACTCTTGTCTCGTTGAGGAAAGGTGTCAGTGTCTGTAGATGTGATTTGAGGCTCTGTCTTCATCTCTATTGTGGTCAATATTTCAAATTGACAAGTGAACAGGAGTGATTATAGGTATTGTTAATGACTGTAAATTTTATAGTACATTACAGATTACAGGTGAATTTTATATGCATTATCTCCTCATATTACCACCGTGGCCTTTGGAAACACATCATCTTCCCTGTGGATAAAGATGAGAAAAGCGAGACCCAAAAAGTGATTCCAAATCTCTCACTTCTGCTGCCTGTGCTGTCAGTCCATTGTCTGAGATGAGATGACAAATGAGAAGCAGCATTCACAGACGCCTGGACCAGTGTCGGACTGGATGGGATGAGTGGAGTACTGAACTTTGTAGAGTTTAACGAAAGTAAATGTAAAACTTCAATCTTGGGAAGCAAACAGAACCTGAAGAACTATGTGGGTGAGGAGGAGGAGAGGAATGGTAAAGTTAAGGAGGAAAGGAGAGAAAACTGCAGAATTGTGTTACAGAAGTGTTCTTAGGTCTGTGGTACCCGAAGTTCTGGATGGAAGTTACAGAGGAGCTCATTTCAACTTAACAGATGTAATAGGCAGCATCATGGATCCCCAGACATGCCTCCTCTGTAGCCATGGAATCTGTGGATAATGGTACATTACATGGCAAAGGGGAATTAAAAGTTGTTAATCAGCAGATAGAATATCTTGGATTATCTAAGTGGGCCTAGCATGGTCCCAAGTTCCCTTAAAGCAGAAGAGGGAGACAAAAGAAGACATCCAGAGGGACGACAGCTGGCAATGTGAGAAGGATTCGGCTGGTGTTTCTGGCTTTGAAAATGGACCAAGGGGCTCCGGGACAAGGAATGTGGGTGGTCTCAGAAGCTGGAAGAGGCAAGGAAACAGAGCCCTCTTCAGAGCCTCTGTCTAGTAAGGAGTTGCATCCCTTCTAGTTCCTTGATCTTAGCCAGCCCGGAGCTGAATTAAATTTCTGACCTACAGGAATATAAAATAATTAGTTTGTCTTGTTTTAAGCCACTAAATGTGTGATAATTTGTAGCAGAGAAAATTAATATAACAGAAAAAAGCATTATCTAACAGTTAAGACTGTCTGGCAATATTATTATTATTTATAAATAGAGATGGGGTCTTGCTATGTTGCCCAGGTTGGTCTCAAACTCCTGGGCGTAAGTGGCCAGCGTGCCTGGCCCAGCAGCATTATTGAAGTGATTTTCCTGTGTCTGAAAGTATTTAGCTTTAAGGCAGTGCAGGTCAGGATGCTGTGGAAAGGATTTCTGCTTTTGGAGGTAGGAGAGAGTTGACCTCTGAACTAAGTTTCAGCTTAGAGTTTAGGGTCTCTGTTTCTAGAGCAAACAGGGAGAAGATTTCTTAGAAGGACTCATTTCCCTGGACTTACCTTCCCCAGCCATATTTCTAAGTGTTGTTTTTTAACACTGCAGAATCTGGCCTATGACCACCCTTTTTGGCTAGCTTGTGCCCAGAAGATGGGATATGGTTTGACTTTGGAATTTATTGGAAAGATAAGTTTTACTAGTTTTCAACTGTTTCTTGGATTTTTGTTTTTATTTACTTTTAGAAAATATCCTGTGGTTAGGTAAAAGCTGATTAGGCAGAAATAGTTTGTATCTCTGATAGTGGTACATTTTTAAAAACTCATTTTCTTGCCTTCAGAACTACATGAAATAGGTTTGCTTTCCACCTGGAGTGATTTTCAGTTGGGAGGGGGGACGTGTCAGTAGGGTAGATAATGAACTCTGCAAATCCCAGACTTCTTTGTTGTTGACTTAATGCTAGCATTCTTTCTTTGATATTACCTTTGCTTCACGGGAGTTCAGTGACTGCATTTCTTTCTGGAATAGCCATAACACTATCAGCTGACAGATAATTATATATATATATAAAATTATATATATCTTGATAATTATATTTTACATCAATACTTCCTCCTAGAAAATTCCTGAAGAGCATCTGTGATATGGTTGGATAGCTACATAATTATTTTCCATGTTCAAGGGTAATTACAAAGCAGTTGTAATGGCAAATTGGTTATTTACTGTTAGTTGGGAAGCCTTTTAAAATCTAATCTCTTAAATTTACACTAATAATTAAATAGAGAATTTTCTCAGACTGTTTCTCCTTACCTCTTATCTAAATGAAGGATAAAATGCACATAGACTCTATGACCAAGCAATTACACTCCTAGGAATGCCCAACAGAAACACATCCATATGTCCCTCTAAAGCATATTCAAGAACGTTCATAGTAGCACTCTTCTTAATAGGTCCATTTGGAAGCCTCGCAAATGTCCCTAAGTAATAGGGTGGATAGATCGTGGCATTTTTTATTCAATGGAATATTCTACAGTAATGAGGATGAATGAACTATATACAACAACATGGTTGAATCTCACAAATAAAATGCTGAGTAAACAAAACTAAACACTGTAAACCCTGTTCCACTTGCTTTAAGTTCAGAAACCAGACAAAACTAATGTGTAATGTTTCAGGACCATGGTTACACTGGCAAGGTGTATAGATGATTGTGCCTGGAAGGAAGGATATTTGGGGGAGAGAGGGACTTCCATTTCTTCATCTGGGTGCTGGCTCACTTGATGAAAATTAATCGAGCTGTAAACTTCCAGTTTGTGTACTTCTCTGAATGTATATTTTAATTTTATGTAAAACTGTTAACTTTGACAACTTTAAAACATGTAATTTGTTGGGATGGTTTCTGAGGGTAGGTTGGGTATTCTTTAATAACTTTGTTTTGAATAATTCTATCATTGTAACTACAGATCATCCATTCCAAATGAAAGCTATATTAAAGTCGTTTGGGGAGTTCTAAGAGATAATGGTAAACCAATGGTGAGGTGGTAGGTATGGTCTGCCACAGCTGCAAGCAGTAAGGACTTTGCTTGGCTGTAGGGAATTTACAAACAATGGCAAAACCATCTAAAAAATCAATTTTCTTTTTATTATCACCATATTAACTGACAAAACCTCCTTTGTTGGCCTGAGTCCTAAATAATGGTGAAGTTAGTGTTGAATTTTTTTAATTAATTTTTTTTTGAGACAGCATCTAGTTCTGTTGCCCAGGCTGGAGTGCAGTGGTACAAATCATGGCTCACTGCAGCCTCAAACTCCTGGGCTCTAGGAAGCTTCCTATTTTAGCCTCCCAGGTAGCTGGGACTACAGGCACATGCCACCATATCCAGCTAATTTAAAAAAAAAAAAATTATTTGTAGAGATGGCATCTCCCTATGTTGCCCAGGCTGGTCTCGAACTCCTGGGCTCAAGCAATCCTCCTGCCTCAACCTCTGAAAGTGCTGGGATTATAGGTGTGAGCTGAATTTTTATTTTTTATATATGTATGTATACAACATATGTTGAATTTTTATTTTCTATATAGAACATCTATATGCTTCAAATTAGCAAGCACATTATCCATTATATTACTTCTCCTTTAGTAACACATGTGGACTCAGCCTAGTACTCATTTCAGGTGCAGTCTGAGTCCACAGTCCCCATGGTGCTCCTTGTTCCAGTGGTTAAACAGATTTGTCAATGAGCAACAATAGTAGAATGATTATGAAGATAAGGAAACAGAACTTTTTTTCCATTCCTTCATTCTCTGTTTCTGCTTTGGGAATTTTTACGTTTACAATTTTAAATAACTGAAGTAGAGTGCTGGTTAGTTGAAAATCATTTTGTCAAATAAAGGACGGCGGTCTTAAAAATGCGTCAGATCTGCTAGGTGTGCCACTGCTGTGGGACAGCTGCTTTCACCAGCGTTACTTAAGCATGGAACCTCATACAGACAGAACCGTAACAGTTGTGAACATATTCAGCAATTTTACTAACATCATGATGAATAATACCATTCTAAACTTAGTTAACATTTTAAAATTATATATATTGACATTATTTTTTCTGTTTTAAGGTTGACAGTTTTTAAAAACAATCTATTTACTCTCCCAGTGACCCACCTGCCCCCCATACACAATTGCTTATTTCACTGTGTTCCCTTCCATAGTCCAGTCTGTACACCAAAATCACTAGACTGCTTTCCCCTATGCTTAGAGATAGGGTCTTGCCATGTTGCCTAGGCTGGTCTCAAACTCCTGGGCTTAAGCGAGCCTCCTGCCTCAGCCTCCTGAGTAATTGGGACTACAGGTATTCTACCACACCCAGCTTGCTAGACTGCATTTGATTATTTACTAGTCTTTCAGAACAACTTGATTAATCAAAATCAACTAGTACAATGTTAGCTCACAGTGTATTCATAGCACATGGAGACTCTTTCAAAGCTAGGAATTTAAAGATGAAAGAAAGATAAATAATTTCTAATGCACCTTTTCTGCTCAACACAAACTTATTGCAGCATCATTGGGAAGCATCATAGATATTCATCAGTAGAGCGTGTATTAAATTATGGTGTATCTGTGCCATAGAGTAGTGTGCAGCCACTAGAAAGTGTGGCTGTTCATTATTTTAAATGGCTGTACTTTATAATACTGAAATTCCGTATTAGTACTATATGAGTTCTAAGTGGCATAGGTATATATATGTTTAATGCAAGGTTTTAGAAAAGTTAATATAATGTGCTACTGTTTGTGTGATAAAGGAGGAATGTATATGCTTGAATACCTAAGTGCTGAATATCTCTGAAAGGACACTTGAGAAATGGATAACATTGGTTACCTTTGGGGAGGTTGGCAAATTTTGGGGTTCATGCCCATTTTACAGTTTTATTTTTCCCCCGTCTTTACCACATGCATGTTTTCACTTTTTAAAAAAATGTTGGGCTGGGCCAGGCATGGTGGCTTAGGCCTGTAATACCAGCACTTTGGGAGGCCGAGGTGGGTGGATCACCTGACGATGGGAGTTCGAGACCAGCCTGACCAACGTGGAGAAACCTCGTCTCTAGCTAAAAATACAAAAAAAATTATCCAGGCATGGTGGCGCCTGCCTGTAATCCCAGTTACTTGGGAGGCTGAGGCAGGAGAGTCGCTCAAACTCAGGAGGCAGAGGTTGCGGTGAGCCAAGATCGTGCCATTGCACTCCAGTCTGCAACAAGAGCAAAACTCCATCTCAAAAAAAAAAAAAAAATCTGGAACGTTTTGGCACAGGCTACATCATAATAATAACAGCATTAATCCTGCCACCATAAAGCACCTGAACTGCTTTTCACAGCAAAGTATTCTAAGATGTCAGCAAAGCAAGGCAGTGGCAGTTCTTGAAGGTAACACTGCCATGTGGAAAGCTCGATGGGAATTCCAGTGTTCAGAGCCCCTGTGTGCCTGAGGTGTATGGTAGCCCTTCTGCCCTGGAGGCTGGAGCTCAGTTAGACCCAGGGGCCTCTTCAGCCTTGGGAGTTCAGATGCTGATCTCATTTAGGGAAAGACATGCATGATTTCCTGCTGAGCTGCTCTTTTGTGGAGCCAAATGTTAAACCTTTGAATGTGAGAAAAATGCACACCTGGGTATTTTTGTTTGTTTATGATTTATACCCCATAAAATCCAAAATGCAGAATGTGAGGAAAGCTCACTACATTTATGGGTAACATAAAACCGGATAAGTACAAGTTAAAGCAGATTGGAAACCAGTAAAAGGAGCTGTACCCTGACTGTTAGTAGCTATTAGAAGCACCTGAGACAAGTTAATTATTGTAGTTGAACTCTGAATTTAGCTTTGAATTTCTTGGCACATAAGGTGAAAAGGGGAATGTGGAGTACATGGTTCTCTTTATTTGTAGACAGAAAGTAGGAAGTTTTGCCTAAGGAGTTGGACATTTTCCTAATAACCAATTCAAAAAGGAAATTTAAATATAGATACTTATTTTAAAGTATATGATGACTCAGGTCTTAGTGCCTGTCAAGGTATAAAAATTAGCCAGTGAGAATCTGCCAAATCTGGTGCAATACGGTGCCTCACACCTGTAATCTCAGCACTTAGAATGGCTGAGGTGGGCAGATAACTTGAGGCCAGGAGTTCGAGACCAGCCTGGGCACCAAGGCAAAACCCTGTCACTACTAGAAATACAGAAATTAGTTGGGCGTGGTGGCACATGCCTGTAATCTCAGCTACTCAGGAGGCTGAGGCGGGAGAATCCACTGAACCTGGGAGGTGGAGGTTGCAGTGAGCCTCGCACCACTGATTCCAGCCTAGGCGACAGAGCCAGACCCTGTCTCAAAAAAAAAAAAAAAAAAAAAGGTGCCAAACCTCACAAAATATAAAATCTCATTTGAGTGTCAGATCCACGTACCTCTGCTTCAACAACCACCACGGCAGTCCACATTTATCATCTCTCGCTTGGACTGCTATAATGGCCTCCTAGTGTGTGTGTGTGTGTGTGTGTGTGTGTGTGTGTGTGTGTGTGTGTATGTATATATATATATATATATACACACATACTTCCTGTTCTCTTCCGGAGTCTTCTCCGAGCCATGGTCAGAGGTGCCTTTTGGAAAGCAGAGCTGGTTGTGCCCTGTCACTGTTCCAGGCCTGTCTGCTCACTGTGTCCTTTGGTCTCAGGATATTAGACCCAAGCCCTTCCACCTCTCCAGCTCTCCTGCCATCCTCTCTCTCTTGCTTTCTCTTTAGCACTTCTTTCTGGCTCTGTGCCCTCTTCTCTCTTATGGAATGCTTCTCTTGCCTAAGCCTCGTCTTCTTTCTTGGGATCTGAGTTGCATCATCATTAGAAGCGTCCCTGACCCTGGGGGCCCACTCCTCACCATTTGTGCTCGTGTCCCCCCATACCTCTCTCCCTGGTGCTTAGTTCCGTGTGGTATGTTCCTCACTTAATTGTAAGCCTCACGAGAGCAGGCTCTGGCTCAGCTTTTGCTTGTTTTATCCCCAGCTCTGAGCATTGTGCCGGATGCGGAGCAGGGGGTTGGTAGATATTTGAGGGAAGGCAACTATTACTCTGTGACTGTCTTTGGTCTGTTTTGTGCTGCTACAACAGAATGCCACAGCCTGGGTAATTTATAAAGAACAAAAATTCATTTCTCACATTTCTAGAGGCTGGGATGTCCAAGATCGAATCTGCAGCATCTGGTGGAAGGCAGATGAAGGGCCAGAGAGAGCCAGCTTACTCTTGAAAGCCCTACCTACAGCAGCGTTAACCCATGTGCAAGGGCAGAGGCTCAACACCTAAACCCATCCCAAAAGACCTCACCTCCAACACTGTTGCACTGGGGTTTAAGCTTCCAATGCATGAATTTGGTGGGGGCACATTCAGACCACTGCAATGCGAACGCTGCAGCAGCCAGTTTCCCCAGTGGACATTGCATCCTGCTGAAGACATTTCTCTCTGAAGCACAGTGCTAATCATACCACTTCCTTGGCACCCAGGCTTTCAAGGGGGTATCCATTTCCTACAAAATACAATCTAAACTGTCTTCTTAGCCCCCATAACCTGTGCCCAAGTTGCATTTCCAAACTCCCAGTCTGAGGTCCTTAATCCATGCCCAGAAGCTAGAATGCAGCACTCCAGGCCTTGGCCTGCACTGTACCCCCAGCCTTCCCTGCATGTGCCAGTCTAAATCATTCCTGAACTGAGACCACCTGTGGAAAGTCATACCTTCCATTGCTGCAACTCTAAGTATCTCTGACATGGTACTTATTTTCTATCTGAATGATAGTTATTTTATGTATCTTCCATATCGGTTGTAGGCAAAACCCGTACATTGTCTAGCATGAACCTTTCATAGTAGGTGCTTAATAAAAATGTGTTAAATGAATGGCAACTTAAGTCATTATTTGACATCTTTGTAAGCCAGTCTTTAATAGGAACCATTTCCCCTCCAGATATTCTAATTTTTAAGAAACTTTCTGTTTGCACATATATGACAAATGGCTAGTCAGCTGCAGTCTCTTGTTTTTCTTAAAAAAAAATCTCTAAAGATGAGTGAACATGAATCCAATTAATATCCTGCTTTCTGTGCATATTTCAAAGACCTTGTGGATCTTTTATTTTAAGGGTATAGTATTATTCTGATACTGAATGCAAGAAAGTAAAACAAAATTGATACTTGTAGCATGTCATTTCAAGAGAGGACTGCCCAAATTAGCAACCTCTTTAAAAAATGACAGATGGGTATTGAACTTGTTTCTAGATGAGCATCACCTTCCCAAGCCAGCCCTCTTCATTCAGCCAAGCAGAGGTCTTACCCTGAAAGTTACTGCTCGGTGCCATGACTCCTGGGATGAGAGAATAACCCACACCTCCATTTCCTTTCCAACAGGCTGATTTAAACTGCAATATTCAAGATGATGCTGGGGCTTTTTATGGTGTAACCAGTCAGTACGAGAGTTCTGAAAATATGACAGTCACCTGTTCCACCAAAGTTTGCTCCTTTGGGAAGCAAGTAGTAGAAAAAGTAGAGGTAAGTTGGCCTCTGTATACTGGAAACTTCATTCAAGGGCAGAATGTTGCCTTCCTTTAACTTCCTTGGGGGAGAGAGTTGTATTTTTGGATGTCTGCTTCTTACCTTCTGTATTAGTCCATTCTCACACTGCTATGAAGAACTACCTGAAAATGGGTAGTTTATGAAGAAAAGATGTTTCATTGACTCACAATTCCACAGGCTTAACAGGAAGCATGATTTGGGGGTGTCAGAAAACTTAGAATCATGGTGGCTGAAGGTGAAGGGGAAGCAAGGCACGTCTTCTCATGGTGGCAGGAGAAAGGTGGGTGGGAACCACCACGCACTTTTAAACCATCAGATCTGGTGAGAACTCCCACAGTATCACAGGAACAGCCTGGGGGAAACTGCCCTTATGATCCAATCACCTGCCACCAGGCCCCTCCTCTGACATGTGGGGATTACAATTCGAGGTGAGATTTGGGTGGGGATACAACCAAACCATATCACCCTCCTTCTTTCTCCCACTTCTTTTTCCTGTTAACTTCTAAAAAGCCAAAGTGATTTGGAAGCACCTGAAAGGAAGCAAATAGGATGTCCCGTGCCAGTCCTCTGACTGTCTGAAGTCGGCTGTGCCCTGCTCAGCCAGTGCTGTGCTCCTTTGCATGAGGCCTTGTGGGGTAGTGTGGTATGAAAGCTGGGTCAAGATAGGCCCTGCCACTCAGAATGATGCCCTCCCTTCACCCAACCCCTAGGTCCAAGGGTACTCCCAGGCATTGTAGATAGACGTCAAGGTGGTACTCAGCTGATTGGCACCTGCCCTCTGAAACCATGATACCTTGAGTTTGATATTGTTGCTTTTGCCATTTCCACTGCCTTCGCTTTTAATTGTTTTAGATAGAGTTTATTATATATTAGGATCCAATCTCTTTTTATGGCTTTTATGTTTCATACCTTCCTCCCTTTAAAAAGATGTATATTTGTTTGATCAGGGTGAGTTGCTTTGTTGAATAATGTTTGTTGTTGGCATTCCTTGAAGGTGGTATTTTTTAGTGTCTTCTATCCGTCACCCAATTAATTGATCCATGTTCAGTGAGCAGTTTTTATTTGCAGTGGCCCCAGACCTTTCAGGTTCAAGAGCCCACCTTAGCTGTACAAAGACTTTGTGCTGAGGAGGGAGAGAGGGAGAAGGATATATTTCTTAAGACCTTGGGCTAAGCAATGAGGATTTGGGATGCTGCAGGCCCTCGTAGCACAAGCCCCCTGAGCAATGGACAGGCCTTATGAGAATGTTGTTGAGGAAAGGTTATGCTGGCAGAAGAGGATCCAGGGGAGTTGACTCAGATGGACAATTTAAGCTTAGGGGTCATGAGCTTTCCCACAGTGGTGGCTGTGGGAATCCTGTAAGACGTTTTGAATGGAACTTAGAAACTAACTGGATATTAATGAGGAGGAAGAGTCAAAAGTCACACTCACATTTTATGCTTGGAAGGATGGTACTGCCACTAATAGAGATAAGGAAATAAGGTGTTCAAGAGGAAATAGGCAATGATTATAGATGCAAGACTAGAACTTGGATGACAGGTAAAGACTGGAAATATAAATTGGGAATCCTGAGCATTAAGGATTGGGAATGGAGACCTAGCTGCAGAGAGGGAATAGAAAGGGCACAGGAATAAGGATTAAATTTGGGGAGCAGCCACTAGCCCTAGGATAAGTAGAGGGAGACATAAACAGAAGAGCAGAGGACAAAAATGAGTGGGGAGGGGGGGAATTGGCTCAACATAATGTCTAGGAAGCCAAGGAGGTGAGAAGGTGGCTGTATCATGAAACATGGCTGGGACACCTGGAACCAGATGACCTCCTCTCCTCTAAGAAGGAGGAAGCAAAGTTACCTGTGGGTGATTGGGAGTGTGGAAGATGAGTGTTAGGCAATGTTAGTGAATAGCTAAGTTGTCAGGGATGTTCTCTGTAGTTGGAATTCCCTGCCTGGACAGGTGCATTTGAGAAAAGATGAACCAGACAGCTTACTCAATTTCCCAAATGTCAAATTACTGGTGTCCTCAGACGATACACCCGAAGCTCTATGCAAATTCAGGGAGCAGGGAAAGGTTGCTCTTGACTGATAAAATCACAGGAATTTTTATGGAGAAGGTGGTATGTGTGGTAGGTGGGGTTTTACATTTAAGCCTTTTATCTGTTTAGAATGTGTGTCTGCATTTGATGTGAAGTAGTAGTCCACTTGTATTTTCTTCCAGATAGGCGTTTGTATCAAAACCACTTATGAAATGATTCATTCTTTCCCAGTTAAACAGATCTGTCCCTTTTAAATTACCATATATTCTGAGAGCTGTTCCTGGAGTCCCACTGTTCTATTCCACCCACTATTTGTGTCTACATATCCCAGTACCATGTGGATTTGATTACAGTGGCTTTATAGTATATACTGATATTTGATGAGGCGAGTCAGTCTCACTATTCTTCTTTTTCATATATTTTCTAAGCTAGTAACCAACATTTATTCTTCCAAATAATTCAATCACTTAAACATATAAAGAAAAACAAAAACCTTGTTTGAGCAATCTAATTGTAATTGCATCAAACTTAGATGTTCTTTTGGAAAAATTTTATATTAAATATTTCTAATCAAGAATGTATTCGCATTCTCATTTCATTTTATGTATTTCAATAAGATTTTATCATTTTCATTATACAGGTTTGTCTCTTTCTTGTTAAATATATTTCTAAATATTATATAATATGTTGTAATTTCCTGTTTCTAGATTCGAATTAATAGAGAAAAGCTCTTCATTTTGCATATCTGTCTTCAATATGGCCATCTTAGCAAATTCTCATACTTAACTTTAGTTTTTCCCCCAGATTCCTGGGGTACCCTTGTATAGTTAACTGATGTTAGTTGAAAAAGTTTTGGTGTTTTGCCCTTTAGGATTATATTTACTGTAGGCTTTTATTAATGGTCT
Source organism: Gorilla gorilla gorilla (assembly GCF_029281585.2). NCBI lineage: Eukaryota > Metazoa > Chordata > Mammalia > Primates > Hominidae > Gorilla > Gorilla gorilla. Next base: position 19,361,832 of record NC_073233.2, read on the forward strand.
TTATTACTAATTTAAGTGTTTTCTTTCTATTCCTGTTTTAGGATTTTTATTAGTTACAGCTGCAATACATTATCAAATGGTTTTCAGCAACTGTTGCTATATGATTTTTCTTCCAAGTTGTTGACATAACAAGTTAATACATTTCCTCAATGTGTATGAAACACCATGGCATTTCTGAAACAGTCTTACTTTCGATTTATTGTTGCATTCTATTTGCTGATATTTTACACAGAATTTTCACATTACATTTCATAAGTAATATTCGTCTATACTTTTTTCTTTTCCTTTTTTTTTTTTTTTTTTTTGAGATGGGGTCTCACTCTGTCACCCACACTGGAATGCAGTGGCGTGATCTTGGGTCACTGCAGCCTCAGCCTCACTGGGCTCAAGCAATCCTCCCACCTCAGCCTCCTGAGTATCTGGGACTACAGGCCTGTGCCACCATGCCTGGCTAATTTTTTGTATTGTTTTGTAGAAATGTGGTTTCGCTGGTCTGAAACTCCTGGGCTCAAGCGATCTGCCTACCTCAGCCTACCAAAGTGCTAGGATTAAAGGTGTGAGCTGTCACACCCAACTATATACTTTTTTCAATAACCTGTTTGCCAAATTTCAGTCTTGAATGTACACTAGTTTCATAAAAAGAATAACACTGGAAATAACTATTCTTTAAAGATTACATAAAACTTACTCCTGTGAAACTATTTGGTCTTTATATGTTTTTTAGCATCTACTTTTAATTATTTTTAATTGACAGATAAAAATTTTATACGTTTATGGTGTATAACATGATGTTTTGAAATATGCATACCCAGTAGAATGGCTGAATCGAGCTAATTAACATGTATTACCTCACATAGCTTACCAATTTTTGTGGTAAGAACACTTAAATATTCTCTTAGCAATTTTCGAGAATACAATACCTTGGTATTAACTATAGTCACCATGTTGTACAGTAGATCTCTTGAGCTTATTTCTCCTAACTGAAATTTTACATCCCTTGTGGCCTCCACCTTTTTCAGTGGTAAATAGCTAAACTTGTTAGTTGTGGTCATTTCCACAATGACTGATCTATTTATTAACATTTTCCCCTTCTTTTTGACTCAGTGTTAGCAAGTTGTATTTTTCTGGGGAAGCATCTCTATCTGCTGTGTTTTCTTTGCTTTGCCGTGTGTGTGTGTGTGTGTGTGTGTGTGTGTGTCTGCTTTAGGGTTACGTGAAATAATCTCTTATGTATCTTCTAATTTGTACTGTAATTGTGGTTTTACCACTTTTCTTTTTTCTCCTTTTTACTTGTGTGAAGAGTTTATTTTGTCTGTCTAAAGGACCAGTTTTTAATTCTGTCTACATTTTAAATTTCTATTTCATTGATTTGAGCTTTTATCTTTATTAATTCCCTTTTCCTGGCTTCCTTTGATTTCTTTGTGGTTTGGGTTTTTTTTTAAGGATGTGTATTTTATTCTGTACATTTTTACCTTTAATGATGAAGACATATGAGGCTGCTTCATTAAGTTTCCTTCAAGTGCAGCTTCATCATGGCTGATACGTTTTGATGTAAAATATCTCCCTTTTCATTGCTCTTTAGTTTGTAATTTTCTTAATTCCTTTTGATCCAAGGTTATCTAGGAAGCCTTGTTTCTTATTTCTGAGTTATTGAAACTGCATCTATACTAGTATTTTCTTAATTTCTTCCTTTCATAAACAGGTGACATTCAGGGGCTCATGATCCGTGAGAAATAATCAGTTTTTTCTAAAGTAGAGAGATTAGCTGTATTGGTTGTTAACCTATGAGGCTTTATCACAATAAAGAGATTTTCTTTGAAGAATTTTAGCTAGCTGGGGCCTGCTCTTACAGATCTCCTCCAGGTAAAGCATCATAATTAGGCAGTTTTATTTTTTTCTGACCTTTGCTAAAAGGATCTGTCAACCCTTCTTAAAGCTCTCATCTTTCCAACTAATTTTTTTTTAAACTTTCAGAAAAATAATGGATTCTATGTATAGCAATAAATTTGGAGATAGTTTTTTTTAATTAAGTAAATTACATAAGTAGTATAGCATATAGAAGGTGATTCATGTTGAAAAACTAAAATGCTTTTATAGGCAGTAATATCTGTTTCATGTGTTTTGCAGTCAAAAGTGTAAAAATACTGAAATCCTTTTTTCCTCACAGACGGAGTATGCAAGGTTTGAGAATGGCCGATTTGTATACCGAATAAACCGCTCCCCAATGTGTGAATATATGATCAACTTCATCCACAAGCTCAAACACTTACCAGAGAAATATATGATGAACAGTGTTTTGGAAAACTTCACAATTTTATTGGTAATGGTTTTGTCTCTTTCCTGTGTGGGCAGATGCTGCCATGAGGCTTGACAGAAGTGAGGAAGGTGGGCCTGGGAGGCGCTGGGCCTGCACCGAGGGAACTGACCAGGCTGTTGGATTGGGTTCCCAGTGGTCAGTCAGCAGTTGAATTTGCATCATCCATAGGGAAAACTTGGGCTTGATTCTGTAGAAGAGAAGGGGTTTTATCTGGCTGGGGTTTCTAAGGTTCGCAGAACTGGAATTCAGTTGGGTAATAAAAAGTGATGTGTTTTTATCTCTGGCTGCAGAGTAGAAAGGCCTGGAGAACTTTTAAACATCCGGCTGTATCCTAGATCAATTAAATCAGGATCTGTGAGAACAGGACCCAGGCATGTGTATTTTTTTTAAGTTCCGCAGGTAATTTCAACATTAGCCAAGTTTTAGTCTCAGCAGCAACATGGTATGCAAATCAGGCAAAAGCTGAGTTGGTATGTTTGTACTTCAAACATACCTTGACACATTCCATGATGCACTTCCAAGGCCTTCTAAGAAGTTACATGCATTAAGGCAGGAAAATATAAGCTCTCAGTACCAGAAGAAATATAAATTAGAATAGAATGCATGGAATGCAGTGACCATGAGGAGGAAAATGTTCTTCATAGGCTAAAAAATCTGGCTAGGCTGAGTACAGTGGCTTATGCCTCTAATCTCAACACTTTGGGAGGCCAAGGTGGGAGGATCCCCTGAGCCCAGGAGTTCGAGACCAGCCTGGGTGACATAGTGACACCCTATCTCAAAACAAACAGACAAAACAAACAATGGGCAGCTAAAGGAAAGGGAAAAATAGTGTTCAAGGTCCATGATGGGAAAACTCACCAGTGCCCCTGGATGGTTCTATGTGGGTTTTCCCCTAATACTTAACTTTAAAACAAATTTCTTCTGGGAGCTTTATTTGGGGACTTCAGAAGTTGTTAGGAACAATGTCATCCTCAAAATAGAAAATACTTGGTAATGGGTTTCATAAGGCTCATTTAAAAAAATAACATTACTTGATTAAAGGGAAAATGCCAAAACGAAACTTGAGGGAAACAATCTTAGCAAAAGAGGGGCAACAAGGCTATACTGTGGCCAAATACTCCTCTGAAAGCCTACTTTATTCCTTTTTGTTACTAGGATTAAGAATCCATACAGCAGGGATTCTTTACTTGGTGTTTTTGGTTCCATTGGGACAGTGGCTTTCAATCAGCAGTGTTCTGTTTTTTTGTTTTGTTTTGTTTTTGTTTTTTAGAAAGGCTGTTTCCCAATTTCCCAAAACTCTAATTTATACCTTTTACCTATTTCTGTGGTGTAAATATGCCCTTCATGGGCAATTTCAAGCTACCGATAGCTATTCAGCTAATGAAATTCCTTAATATTTAACAATAACTTTTATGAGCCAGTAGGAGCCAGCTTCTGTACACCATTGTTTAAAAAAAAATAAGTAACATTTAAAAATAAAAACCCTGTGCATATTAGATTCATCCAGGAAGGTTTAAAACATCTAAGGCCTAGGCCCCACCCTGGATGAATAAAATGAGTCCCTGGAGATGGGGCCCAGCATCCTGGTTTTTGTTTATTTTTTAAGCTTTGCATGTAGTTGAAGTGTGCAACCAGGTAGAGACCCATTGCTGTAAGAGATTGGGAAATGAGCCGCAAGGACTCTCAGGGTTTATAGACACATGATCTGGCATACAACTAGCAAACAGATAATTTTGCATATAATTTTCGTTTGTTCCAAGAAGAGAATCTTAATGGGTTCTCAGATGTGCCCATGTCCTTCTAAAATTTAGAAGCCAGCATTCAGGGGAAGTTTGGAATACATGCTCTTTAATAACATTGATCAGTATTCCTTTCTTTAATGGCCCTTTGGTGAAAATAGAGCACTTCAAGGTTTGCAGGACTGGCACGTAGCAGGTGCTTGCCATATAGGTGCTTCCTGTTGCTATCTAAGAATAGATGCATCACTTTAGCAGTCAGATGAGTAGAAGGTGAGTGTGACATCTACTGAGGATCTCAAGTGGCCTCAGGAATTAACCAAAACTCTGAATGAATGGCTTCCCTGCCTCTCTTGGGGGGAGTCTTAGCTGTTTATTAAAAATCAATTCTGATTCTGTTTCTGCATGCTAAGGATGCATGTTCTCAGTCCCTAAAACTCTACCTCAGAGAGCACAGCTAAGATAAATGTGGCCTGGAAAAGTGTTAAAGCCCCTGTTACCCACAGAACCTGACTACAGTTGTGCACTGCATAGCAGTATGAAGGGCGGACCACGTGTATGGTAGTGCTCCCATAAGATTATAATGGAGGTGAAAAATTCCTGTCACCTAGTGATGATGCAACTATTATATAATAGAGCATAATTATTTTTAAAAATAAATTTAGCTTAGCCTAAGTGTACAGTACAAAAGTTTACAGTAGTATACAGTGATGCCCTAGGCCTTCCCATTCACTCATCGCTTACTCACTGACTCACCTAGAGCAAATTTCAGGCCTGTAAGCTCCACGCATGGTAAGTGCCCTATATGGGTGAACTACTTTTTACCATTTATACCATATTTTTACTGTACTTTATGTGTAGATATGTTTAGATACAAAAAATACTTACCATTGTGTTGTAATAGCCTACAGTAATCAGTAGAGTAACATGCTATACAGATTTGTACCCTAGGAGCAATAGGCTACACCATATAGCCTAGGTGTGTAGTAGGCTGTACCGTCTAGGTCTGAGTAAGTACACTCTATGCTGTTGGTTCGCATGACAAAACCACCTGATTACACATTAGAAGGTGTCCTCATTGTTAAGCAACTCATCACTGTATATCATTAATGCTGCCTTGGAAAATATGACTCAACCAATACAGCCATCCAGATAACTTAGCACGTTAGATTAATTTCAAAATGTGTCATTAAGCAACTAAATAAATTCCTTTAATATGGAGAATTAATACCTATCAATAAATATATATTAGAATTAATAGTTTAGTTTTAGAAAAACTGAAATTAAGCCAGCACTCTTGGATTTTGAAAATAAAATCATCTAATTGATGAACAGGAGAAATTGTACCTCATATAAAATGACATAGTATTTGCAGATAAGTTACACAAATCATCTCTTATACTTTAAATTATCTCTGAATTACTTATAATACCAAATACAATGTAAATGCTATGTAAATAGTTGTTATACTATATTTCTAAAATTTTTATTATTTTTATTATGTCTTTTTTCGTCCCCAAATATTTTCCAATCTGTTATTGATTGGATCTGCCAGTGTGGAATCGCAGATAGGGAGGGCCAACTGTATTCTTATTTAATAGAAAGCTTGCAAGAAGTTTGAATAGGTTGTAGAGGTGCCAGGTGCTGTGCTAGACCCTTTGTAAATGTTATGCAATTCTCACTTTCAGACTATGAGGTCATTTTTCTCATTTTATGGATAAAGAATGTCAGGCCACCCCGAGGTCACAGAGCCAGTGATAGAAATAAATTTGAGATACCATCTCACACCAGTTAGAATGGCGATCATTAAAAAGTCAGGAAACAACAGGTGCTGGAGAGGATGTGGAGAAATAGGAACACTTTTACACCGTTGGTGGGACTGTAAACTAGTTCCAACCATTGTGGAAGTCAGTGTGGCGATTCCTCAGGGATCTAGACCTAGAAATACCATTTGACCCAGCCATCCCATTACTGGGTATATACCCAAAGGATTATAAGTCATGCTGCTGTAAAGACACATGCGCGCGTATGTTTATTGCAGCACTGTTCACAATAGCCAAGACTTGGAACCAACCCAAATGTCCATCAATGATAGACTGGATTAAGAAAATGTACATATACAGCATGGAATACTATGCAGCCATAAAAAATGATGAGTTCATGTCCTTTGTAGGGACATGGATAAACCTGGAAACCATCATTCTCAGCAAACTATCACAAGGACAAAAAAACCAAACACCACATGTTCTCACTCACAGGTGGGAATTGAACAATAAGAACACATGGACACAGGAAGGGGAACATCACACACCGGGGACTGTTGTGGGGGGGTGGGGGGAGGGGGGAGGGATAGCATTAGGAGATATACCTAATGTTAAATGACGAGTTAATGGGTGCAGCACACCAGCATGGCACATGTATACATATGTAACAAACCTGCACGTTGTGCACATGTACCCTAAAACTTAAAGTATAATAAAAAATAAATAAATAATTAAGCTAAACTTAAAAAAAAAAAAAGAATGGATAGAAAAGACCTTGCAAGGTATCTTATGGTCATGAAATCAAAAGACTTGAGTTTAAGACTTTATGGCCTTGGTCACTTAGTCTTCAGACATCAGTTTCACCTTGATTTATAAACAGAATGCTCAAGTCTGCACTTTCTACCTCAAAGGTTATCATTGAAATATTTTAATTCAGCTAAGCTGTGAGAGATGGTACTGCCTTCTGGGATACAATGCAAATAAAACCCAGTACTTGTCACATAGTAATTCATGGTCCTTCAGGATGAAAGAGGCAGGTAAATAAACCATTGCAAGCAAATGATGGCTGTAGTGTACTCGTGAAACAGGTACCTCTGAAATGCAGAGTGATGAGGTAGGGATTCTCAGGGATGTTGCCTCGATGGATAAGGAGACATCTTTCTGATTACTAAGAATAGGGGCATCCCATGGGTACATACTTAGGTACCAGGGGCTGAGGTGCTGTGGTGAATTAGGCAGGTGGGCCGCCATCCTGGGTTCTGATGCAGGAGGCAGGCATGCACCAAGTCATCACAAAATAAATGAAAACTGTAGCTCTTGCTACCTGGCAGAGGGACACAGGGCATTCGTAGAACAGGGGAATTTGACCTAGTTCAGGCGGAAGCTGAGGAAGGCTTCCTGAGGAAGAAACAGTTGAGAGCTCTCTGCATGGTGAATATGGAACCATGACCAAATGAACCTCTCAGCTCCTTCCCTGTCAAAGAGCACCCATTCCTAGAGGTCGTATAATATCATATGAGACAATCTGTGTAAAGCATTTGATACTGAGTAGATGGATAGTAAACATTCAATATTTGTTGGCTATTCTGATGTGAATTTTCATTCATTCAGCAATTATTTATTTATTTATTTATTTTTGAGGTAGAGTCTTGCTCTGTTGCCCAGGCTAAAGTGCAGTGGTGCAATCTTGGCTCACTGCAACCTCTGCCTCCCGGGCTCAAGTGATTCTCCTGCCTCAGCCTCCTGAGTAGCTGGGATTACAGGCTCCCGCCACTGTGCCCAGCTAATTTTTGTGTTTTTAGTAGAGATGGGGTTTCACAGTGTTGGCCAGGCGGGTCTCGAACTCCTGACCTTGTGATCCACCTGCATTGGCCTCTCGAAGTGCTGGGATTACAGGCGTGAGCCACCACGTCTGGCCCAGCAAATATTTATTAAATGACTTGTGTGCCATGTCCTCAAGCTAGTTGCTGGGAAACAGGGCCCCTGTTCCTTAGGAACTTATATTCCACTGGATGAGATGGATATTAGAAAAAAAATTGTACATGCCTGTATGTGTTTACCAACTGTATAGCATGCTGTGATGGGAAAATGAGATGTACTGCAAGACTATTCTTTAAGTAGGGACTGGAAGCTTGGATACCTTAAGAGCAAGGGAAACTAAACAGGGGAAACAGCCTGATACTTAGAGGGAAATTAGGCCTATGACAAACTGGAAGAGGCTCTCAAGTTCAGAATGTTTTCATTCAAACAATGCTTTGGCATAATCAAACACAAAAGTAACAGAGTCACTGACGCGTTTCGTGTTTTTGCTTGATTAGATTTGCTCTTAGAAAGTTCCTTCTGAGAATAGCATGGGGAATTGAGACCAGAGTGAGGACAGAAAGGAGTCAGGGTCTGTGTGGTGTGGAGGGAGCTGCAATGATTTGGGCTGGAGAACTCAAAATATGAGGGATAATTAGAGGGATTCAAGAGACTCGAGGGGAAGCATGAGTATTTCACAATACATTTTGAAAGGTAAAGCCCATGTCTGTGGAAAGAATGTCATTCCACAGGATTCTACCTATCCCACTGTTCCTTGATTCAGCAGATACTTTTCTGGGTCTAGGCACTACTGGTTAATATAGTGGTGAGGGAGGCACTCCTGCAGCTTCTCTGTCCTTGGCTACTGTGAAACAAGATTTAGCAGAAGTTTAAGACTAGGATGGGAAAAAGAGTAGATTTTAAATGTTCTCATCACAAAGAAGTATGTGAAGTGCTTGGTATGCTAGCCTGATGTGATCGTCCTACAAGGTATATACATCTATCATCACATTGTAGCCCATAAGTATATGTACTGCAAGACTTTATTCTTTTAGGTAGGGACTGGAATTATTACTTGTCAATTTAAAAATTCAGATAAAAAAAAAGACAATTTCCTAGAGTAAATGATTGCCTTGCGGGACAGAATTAAAGAGAATTCTCTTTGTTGTAAAGAAATCAGCCCCCTAAAAAACAAAAACACAAATGTACTAATTTTTGTGGTCCTTTCTTGGGCATAGATTATGAGTGACCCTATCTAGAAGGTATTTCTTACTTATGATAACCAAGTTTAGATGGGCTTCAGGTCATAGTTGTAGTGTTCTGAATCTGTGTTAGAGGACACAGAGTGAGGCTGAGCAAATCTCTGTTGGACTTAAGACTCCTTCTTCTCCAATTAAGTCATAGTCGTCATACACAGATGGAATATGTTTTCATCCGTTTGGTATTATACTTATATACTCTTTTTTTATCTTAACAGGTGGTAACAAACAGGGATACACAAGAAACTCTACTCTGCATGGCCTGTGTGTTTGAAGTTTCAAATAGTGAACACGGAGCACAACATCATATTTACAGGCTTGTAAAGGACTGAACATGGTTATTTATATATATAGATATCTGTATATACACACACACATATGTGCACACACACACTCTCTCTCCATTATCGAACGACTGACTGTAAACCTCACCACACAGGGTGGTGCCCTGGCCCCGAGGTCACCCCGACTTTTCTAAATCTTGTTTGAGTGAAGTCATTTTTTCATGTGTTCATACTATCATTGTAGCTGTGAAGTTCTGGTACAGTTGTAAAAAGAGAAATTGAGTTGTTTCTCTATGTTCTTCAGATGTGCAGCCCACAATTCCTCGGGAAAGGTGAACCTGAACAACCCAAGTCTCTCTCTGCAGAGCCCTGTTTCTAATTGTGGTAGAAAATATTGAGACAGAGCATTTGCCATGGGACATTTACAGCCTTTATACAAATGTATTTAGTTCTCTTTTTTTCCAACATAAAATTCTTGTTTTAAGATACAAGTAAAATTAATCTTTAAATATAAATGTAAATTAGTACACAAAACTAAGAATCTTTAGACTTATCTTTGTAACTAATTAGGGTGGAAGTTATGAAAGAATGTAATTCACTAAATTATTTTTTAAATGAAACCTTTCTTTTTCTTTTTGAAACCAAATGTTAAACTATAGCCTTAAGAAATGCTTGGTAGAAGTGTCCTAATGAGACAAATTTGTACTTTTTTCCTCAAGGTTAACACTAATCTCCTAATCCATTAAACTCTTGAACAGGTATTACAAAGGAAGAAAACTTCACCCCTTATCCTTAACATATATAGTATATTTAAAAAATATAAAATTGTATTGTACTAATGTGATGGTTGATTATTTAATGAAAAAGAAAAGATGGCTCTTTTTGCAATAAGTAGATACATACTGAAAAAATCTAAACTTACAATGTTTATAGTCTTGTGTGTGCAGTTATATTTTATATGGACGACCAAATTTTTTATTAAGATGAGTAAATATTTGAACCACTGAATTTTAATAACAAAATTTTAAAATTGGCATGAATACTGAATACTGCACTGTGAGATGCAAAGTATACAGAATCTGTGGCTGGGAGAAAATTTCATCAAATAGACAAGTAAAAGGCTCATCAGTTTTAGCATCTCTGCTCCCCAGAAAATTGTAAGCATCCTCACCAGCCTGTGGATACATTCTTTATTTCTAGTGACCCAATATGCATATTAACCTGCTATAACTAGGGCTATATGTGTAGGTATGTGTATACATATACACAAATGCACATATAGAGTTAACACATTTAGTGAACACTTGTTTAGTGTCACTCAGTTTGCTAGGTGCTGATATGTATGTATATCTCAATGTGTCTGTAGACTTAGATACATCCTCTCGAAGCACATCCATTTCTTTAGCCTCTCTCAGTAAGTTACAGTACTTGTTTGACTTAGGTTTAAGAGGCCCAGCTACCTATCTCTGACCTTTTCAAATAGGCTCATTTGGGAGATTCTTTTGCCAGGAGAGATTCAACTTTCCAATCTAAGTATTCCAGAGCATTGCCCAGGCAGAGTTGGTTTGATGTGGCCAGATGTCTTGAGTTATTTCCCTTAAGTGTTTCACTGGGGAGAGAACAGGGAGTACTCCTCCAACTTCCCAAAGAAATATGTTTTTATAAGTGGTAGGAACATGTGCACACAATAGAACATGAAATAAGTTTTTTAACTTGTAAAACATGTCAAGATTTTTCCACCAAGCTAGAAAATAAAAAACTTAGTTCTACCACATCCAGTTAACTTACACACCCCCTTCCCTGTCTCAACACCTGCTTTGACCCTGCTTTTGTATTATTACATCAGTCAGCATCTTGTGGTCCCTAACATGAGGATGTGGCTGGCTCGTGGGAAACAGCAAAACACTAAGCCTGACCTCTCCCAAATTGGGAAGACCAGAGGAGAAAGTGCAAAACTGTCCCCATTTGGAATGCCCATTCCTTCTAGAAACCAGTTGGACAGTGCTCCTCTGCCCTTCATAAACAGACTACTGTTGGGTCCCTGATTCCAGGCTGGCCTGTGAAGGATTGCCCCAGGTGTCCCCTTTCACGGTCGTCACATTTACAATGACTTCTGTTGAACACCCCTCTTAGGGATGTTTCTTTTGCTCTTATTTCCTGCATCTTTCCTTAAGGGAAGCCCCATCCTCTCCCAGGACCAGGAGTATATGACCAGGCGAGCACAAATGGCTAAAAGCCAAGCTGTCCTAGAACTTCAGTGGGAGAGCTGTCTGGTTCATATTCTACCCAGGAATGGTACTTTTCAGTGCAGCCAGGACGGCTCTTGGGATTTCCTTTCCAAAGCACAAAAATACTGGAACCCAAGAAGAATGCAGCTAGAGGACAACTCTGTTGGCACAGAGACGGACACAGCCCAGTCTGCTGACCTCACAGGGTCAGCTGGGCCCCCCTGGTGCTTCACCACCTGCATCCTCTTGCTCAGAATGCCTTTGCAGTTGAGTTTTCTGGGTTGCTATGATTGACCTTGAGCTTTACTCCTTGCTCTTAAAACATTTCTAAAGATTTTTAAAAGTTTACTTCTTGTCTTGTTCTTCTAAAGCTTTCTCCAGGACAGATATTTTCCCTATCTTAACCACTGGTCCAGTCATCCCAGTGGGCTTCTCTTTGTCTCTCCCAGATTAGACCTTTGGGTGAGATTGGCATCACAACATCTAATCTGAGTCTGTCTTTTGTCCTTCATTCTGTATGGCAGTCTCCCTTTGTTATAAAAGCTTTCTAAAGCATACTAAAGAAGCCTTCCCAGAGCCCCGTCTTGCTTCTCTTCCAGGTGCTCTATCCCCTCGAGACCCTCTGGTGCCAGGCTTGCTTCACGGCCATCTTGTGTTGTCACTGCAGAGTTTGGAGGCCAGTTTTCCACAGCCTAAACAGGGAGGAGCTGCAGAATGGGGCTCTGGTCTCTGGGCATTCATTTCCCTCATAGAGGCTGAGAATAAAACAAGGACTTCTTCACACATGTTCTAGAACCCCAGAATGGCCCAAGCTACCTGAGACCAGGGTTTCTCAACCTTGACACCATTGACATTTTGGACTGGGTAATTCTTTGTTCTGCAGAGCTGTCCTTTGCACTGTAGGAGATTTACTAATATCCCTGGCCTCTACCCAGTAGTACCACTAGCACCTCTTCTCCACCCAGCGTGTCTCCAGATATTGTCAAATATCCCATCGGGTGCAAAATGATCCCTGGTCAAGATCTGTTGCCCAAGATGTTACAGGTCACAATGACCACATTTGAAATTGTTTTCCCTTTCATTTTACCCCGTGAAAGCATCTCTCCTAGAGCCTTGCAAGAGGCAGATGACATTGTGTCCATATTTCTTCCTGTTTCAGAACTTCTGTTTCACAACAAGTTCTCTCTCGCTACAAGTATTCTTTCACTCAGCACTGGGGAAGTTGGGAACAGCTGGACACCATCATCCCTTTAATCAACTCACACCTGTTTAAAGAGTGTTTCTGATTTGACCTTCATCCCGTAGTTTACTGGGGTTAAAAACAAGTCTCAGCAATTTTCATTATTTCTCATGGGTCTCATTATCAAACCTTTACTTATTTCAGCATATTTCCTCTGGGCTTCTTCTAGTTTCTGCCTTACAATCAATGCTGTTTTGTAAATTTATTGAAACCTCTGGAACATTTCACCTTTAGAGATGGAGGATGGAAGGATTGGTACCAGAAGAGGGCTAAGATACATTTTCTGTCTTGAGCTGAAAGCACAGTCTACTCTCCTTAGTTTTGTCGATGAGAAAGTTGAGGCCAGAGGGGAGGTGACATGTTTAGAGTCACCCAGCTGGTTAGTGACAGAAAAAGGGTGAGAGTTGTCTAGGATTCCTGCCACTTTGGTCCCTGGCCTCTCCTGGGGGAGGCTGCTGTTCTTAGGTGCTCTAAGCTTAATCCCTCAGAATGTGTGGACAGGTCAGCTTAGAAGAGATGGGGAGACTCAGGATCCCCCTGTGCCAGAGCACAGCCTCACCGGATGCTGCTTCCCACACTGAAGTGTCCTGTCCGACCGTTGCTATCTGAGGCATCCACAAGCAGGTAGGAAAGCTGGCGAGCCATTTAACTTCCTGAGGACAATTCCCCAGCCACAGGCTCTGAGTCAAATTTCTATTTGGTAAGCATCCTAGCAGCAAAGTCCTGCACTCAGACCAGCCAAAAAACAGCCCCCATTCCAAGTACTTGGTGTCAAAAGTCCCCGAACGACTTTTAAACCCAAGTCTTCTTAAGGTTTCAGTACTGTGGTGGCTTTAGCAGTTGTTTTTGTGCAACTATAAATTATTTAAATCATCTGAGATGACAGTCAATTTTACAAACCAGGTACATATTAATTTGTATAATTTTGTATATGCTCTGGTACACTACCTGAACTAACGAAGGGTAGAACTAATTCTGTTTGTCAGTGTTCACACCTGTAACATTAGGAGGATATGTCTGCATTGCTTATTTCTTTATGTTGGTGTTTCTGTGGCAAAGCCCTGCACATGGCATTTCTGAAAAGCCTTAAATCTTTAAGATGTTGCATGTAGGGTATGCAGTGCAAAAGGCTGCCTCAGAACTGTGAGCCCTTTTGTAAGCTGGAAGCATTTCTCTTACTACTGTTACTTTTGTAGGAAGTTTTCAATTCAGAGCTGCCAAAGTGTTCCCGTAAGCAGTGCCTTAGTAATACCTTAGTCATGCCGCCAGCCTTTTCTTACACCAATTCCTAATGTTCATTTACGAATTGGCCCAATATTGGAAACAAAACAAGCAAAAATTGTCTTCATTTTTGTTTTGTAAGCCCATTTTTTCTCCAGTTCTATAGGAAACTGACTGCTTGGTGTAAAATCCGAAACTGGACACAAGTCAGTTCTTTCACCACACTCAAATGTATATACCAAAACAAAAGGTTGCAACTTCATAGTTTACTATGAAAAGCAAATTGTACTTTTTAATGTTGCCTTTTAAATTCATGACCAAATACTTAGCTATTTGTGAATCTTCTGCACTCTAGCATGAAAGTGCCTTTGGTTTGAGATTCCAGCTTAGAAAAGTGCTGCCATAATAACGATAATTTGTAGAGAGACCAAAAATATTTTGAGATCACCGTAATGCCTTTGGTTTACCGGGATGAGTAACCAACCACAGGCCTCTGTTCACAAGAGCACGACGTGGTCCCCGCCTGCTGCTAGTCTGTCTGCCACTGGGGGCCTCCCAACATCCATAGCACACTTCAGCGGAAGGACCCCAGAAACTGTTGTGTTTGTGTGTGCTGATGACCTAGTGTGTCATTTCACCTCGTCACCCAGCCCTGCGTCCGGATGAGGGGACTTCTGCACAAACGACAGAATCTCGGCCGGTGGACAGATACTACAGCTTTCTCCTCCTCCTCGTGTTCGTGTTCAGTCTCTGTGGAGACTTTCTTTTCCATTCAAATGACAGTGCGCACTTATCTGGTTTACACAATGATACCATTTTGAAAGTTGGAAGCCTCAAACTGAGACGACAGTGCAGAACAAAACAAAAGTGAGTTAGGGTCGTTACAATTGAAGTGTTCTTCTTAGGGCAAACATGTTGACTCCGAGTATTGTGTATGAATGTGCTATGAGAAACTTCCAAAGAGCACCATTCACAATTTGGCATTTTCAAAGAATGTTCCAGCCCTCAAAGGGGCAACTCTTTAAAGTCCTTGTTGGCTTTTATCCAAACCTTGTAGAAATTGGGAAAGCTGATAGAGGTAAGGAAGATGAGTGAAAAGGACAAGAAGGCCAAACACCAGCCACAAAGAAACCAGGAAAAAAAGATTTTCTTTGCTAATATAGATGTAAAAATAACATCAGACATCTTTGAAAATTAGCCTCTAAACTCTTAATACATATGTTCTGTGTGTCTCTACCTGGCGTCTTTAAGAATATCCTCTCTGGGCTCTGAAATTTTAGGAGTGATTCTTATCCACTTCAAGTTGTAAGTATTTATAGAAATTTGTGCAAACAAACGAAAACTATCAAATGAAAAGAAAATGTACTCAACCTAAGTTATAGTTAGCAGCTGGAATTCTCAACTCCTCCCTGCCAGCACTATATCACAGTGTGGAAGAAATTAGTCAAATGCTTGTTTTCCTGCTTCTCTTTTCAACTGTTACTGTGCTTTGTTTGACAATAGTTTTCTCTCTCAAAGCCGTTGCTTATATCGTTAAGAATGAAGGTTTGTGTTTAAAATTTATTGCATTGCAAAGGGTAGTTTCACTGAAGTCATGCACCATTAAATAAGATGAAATATTTGTATTTATTATCCTACTTCCTAAGCCGTAACTTCTTTTCCTCTGTGAATTTGCATTGAGTCACTCATGCTACACTACATCGCTTTAGTGTTTGAGATGGCATTTATGTTTCCTCTCGTTTATCATGAAATGTTCCATCAGATTCCACCTCTGTCAGGTGGACTCTTGTCTGCCTTCCATGATGAGATTTTTTTTCTCCTTCCCCTTTCTTTAAGAGAGGCTGACAGATCTAGGGGTCAATCAATTGGAAACCAGTCTCTGATTTTTTTTCATTAGTCATTTTCTATCATTAGTTTCACTGTGTAAATTAGATATCAACTGCACTTCTTTAAAAAAAAAAATACATCTCCCTATTACCTCCTTGAAAGATTTACTTCTGTAGGCCTTTTTCAATAGGCTCATGACTGCAGACAAGGAAAAAAAAAGTAAAAACAAAAACAGTATGTGCCTGAAAATGACAAAAAAAAAAAATTTGTAACATTTAAAAAAGAAACCTGAATAGCCTTTAATTCTTTAATAATACACTTAAATTTTATGTAAATCGGTTTTCGCCACGTGTGTTTGTTCACATTCTAAATGACTTAATGGGATTCTCACGGTCTGTGTCTTTGTGTCACGTGTATAAAATGGGCTTGTGATGTAAGCGTTTCATCTGGTCAGTGGTTCCTTTGATATTGTACTGCTGCTGGGAGTGGGCTGTGGAACCTGCCTTCGGGTAACTGGGTTCCTCTTGGGTAGATTGGAGAGATGGGGGTGGGCGTGGGCAAATTCTCACACATGTTTTCTTAACCTATTTGCAGAAACTTCCAAAAGGCATTTGATTAAACCTCTTGGCAGTACAGTATTCTTGTATTTGTTAACGTCTGTGTTTAGGTACTGGTACCTTTTTGTTTTAAAATGTTCTAAGTGTTGGCTTTAAAGTGAATTTATCTTTAGTATGATAGTTATATGAAAATTATAGGATTTGTGTGCAGAGAATTTTTTTATAAAGTGCTTTGTAAAAAAAAAAATGTATTCTAGCTTTTGCGGTACATATGTGTGATAACTTTAATACCCATGACAGTTAAGTGCAATTATTTCATCACTCTAAAAATGCTATTTTTGTGTCAGTTCCTGCAGGTGTTTTCATGTCTTTGCAAAGTGACACATTTTGATGCCTTCTTGATAAAGTGGTAGACATTTTGTAGCTTTCTAGAAACTTTGTATTCATACGGTATCAATGAAAAATAAAGAAAATGAAAGTGTGGGTCACCTTTTTTATCTGCAGAAGTGTATGTTGTTAGGAATGAAATGTGCTTTATGTATTGTGAGTGATGATATGAAAGACAGAGTAAAGGAGGTCACAGCTTTCATCTTTTTGAAAGTGTCCACCAAGCTTGATAATTGGAACTTTAGGTGTTATATCTAACAGCGTTTCTTAAACAGTACCCACAAGTCAATCAATCCACTTGCCTATCTCACTCTTTAGTGCATCATTAAAATTGACATAAGTTTTGCAGAATGGCTTGTCTGTCGATCCCAGACTTACCCTGAGAAGCCAAGTCCCATGGGCTTTAGCACACCAGCCCAACCATTGAGTGTTTTTTGTTGCTGTTAACCCAACTTGTTGGGCACATGCCAGGAATGAGGGATAGAGCAGAGGATGGGGTACAGAGATAAATGCAGCATGGCTGTTTCCTACACAGTACTTAAATTGTCAGGAGTGGGATTGCACATTGAGCTATAACTCCTCCCGACCCCTGTCCTCAGCATCACCATGGGGTTCATGATTCAGGTGTATGCAGCACAGGTGCCTAACAAAACTTTGGATTCCCCAAGCGTTTACTGTATGCTGGGCACTGTGCCAAGTGTGTTGGTACAATGTATATGTACATTGTACTTTAAAATTCTCACTATAGTTCCAATGACATCATTCCCCCAAACTGAGGCCCAGAAAGGAAAGGATAGCTTATTAAAAGTCATGACTAGTATGTGGTGGAGCCTTAAAGAAGGTCACTCTGACAGTTCAGCCTGGACTCTTGGCCCCTGCATCTTGGCTCACTGCACTGTGGAAGCAGCTCAAGACTAGAGGAGAAATCTGGCTTGGGGGCAAAGAACTTTCTTAAATGATGATTATCTTGGACTTCTGACAGTGAGACTCAAATGTACCTTGGGATCCTTCATTTGTGTGAACTAGATCCCAGAGGGTCTTGCTTCTCCTTATTTACTTGAAGTCTGAGGCAAAGCATGCTCTGGAGGGGAGCATGAACAGAGAAATAACTTGCCTGCCGCTTTGAAAAGGGATGATTTTCAGCAAGCCACCATTTGAGAGGAATGCCATGGTCCACTGAATTGCTCAGAGCAGAGGGAAGGAAATGATTTAGCATTTTGTTGAAGTCCTATGCCAAGCATCTTCACCATTTTCTTTAACCCAAATACTCTTGAAAAGTGGAATCATTTCTAATTTTTCAATAAGGAAATTGAAGCCTTAGAGATGGTAGAGGCCCTTGTTAAGGTCATACAAGCTGGTAAGTGGCAAGAATTTAGAGGTGACAGCACCTCCTTGCAGTTCTGGTGCGGCCACTCATGACACCTTTCTACCTCCTCCTCTAAAACAAGGTACTTTAATACCTCAAAAACATCCTTTGTTAGTGCCTAGGGTTCTAGTCACCTTGAGTTCAGCAAAGAGAGTGACCTGCTAGGTAAACCAACATCATTGAGTAAAGAGACTAGAGGAGCAAAGAGGAAGGTTCTGGTGTGATCAAGGAACAAGCAACTTTGCTGGAGACCCCTAGTCATTTCTTCCTGCCTTATTGCTTCAGGGTACTATTGAATTCTTCCTGCCTTATTGCTTCAGGGTGCTAATATAAATAGCTACTACTTATTGGAAGCCATATGGTTATAAAGTAATCAGTGTGAGCAACTGATAAAATTCCAATAATGTGTAAGCCTCTGAGGTGTTAGTGGGTAAAATTGCCTTCAAAGCCTCCCTTGTCCTGTTTGATGCCCCATAATGCCCCATACACCTGATTTTAAGTAGGTTATCACAAGTAGCAGATAAGCTGCTGATTACCTGACTGCATCTTTTCAGCAAATATTTTCCCACTTGCTTACGTTTCCAAGAAGCTTAGATTTTTAATTTGTGCCCTGTGCTATTAATAAGGAACTAACTATAATATAAAGGCACAGAATGATTGAAAGTAAAGAATGAAAAATATATACTATCAAAACACCAAAATAAAGCTGATGTAGCTCTATTAACCTCAAACTAGTATAGCTCGAGGCAAAAATTACTACTAGAGTTAATGAAGATTACTTCAAGAAGATACAGGTTTCAGTTGACCAGGAAGAATAAAGATGTTAAACTTGTAGGCACCTAATAACGTAGCTTCAAATTACATAAAGCAAAATTTGACAAATGACCATAGTGGGAGTTTTTTAAATAAACTCATTCAGTTACTTACAGATAAAGCAGACCCCAAAAGTCTAAGAATTTGAACAGCATGATTTAATGTGCTGTTCTAATACAAAATACAAAGTAATGAACCCCGAAATTGGAGACTACATTATTTTCAAGTGCATACAGAATTGTTATGAAAATTGATCATGTCCAAGGCCAAAGGCCAGGAAACTATGGCCCATGGGCCAAATCTTGCCTGTTACCTATTTTTGTAAGTGAAGTTTTATTGGAACACGGCCATTTCGTTATGTACTGTCTGTGGCTGCTTTCACATGACAGTAGCACAGTGGGTTTGTTGCAAAAAGATCCTATAGCTCACAAAACCTAAAATAGTTACTGTCTGTACCTTTACAGGAAAAAATTGCCAAATCCCATCTTAAGCCAAAAAGCAGGGTTCTACATCCAGTAGTCCTAAAAAGATACTCATGATTCCCTTTCTTCAGTGTATAGACACTGGCAAATGGTTAAAGATCCCTTTAATACCCTCATGTGGCATCCTAGTATCATTCTTAAGTGCCCCAGCCTCTCCTTTGGTCGGTGGTCTGTGGGTCTAAGAATAGGCTTAGATCTTGAAAGGACGAGTGAGGGATGGTGATTTTATATATATATATATGTGTGTGTGTGTGTGTTTGCTGCAGCAGCTGACAGCTGACATCTCACCTGATCTTAATATTTTATTATTAGAACAGTTAAGCTGCCCATCTACCTTATCCCTATCTTGCCATCTCCACAGATCCCTGTGGGGTTGCATCCTTGGTTGCCATTTCCTGCTACCTATTATGGTAATAACTACCTTGCCTCTGACAGCTAAGTGCTGTCACCTGGCCTCTGCTGTTCCAGACTCCTATCATCCATTCACACAAGGGAAACCTCTCAACTCTGTTCTTCAAACCACTACAGAGTTTCCCAACAGCACAGCCCACTCACTAGTGCATTCACTCTGGTTTTAGTGAAGGAAATGTCTTTGGCACATAGGTAGTGGGTGTCCTGGTCATAAATTACAAATCCATCTCAGGAGCATTGCCACTTTGAACTTTCTGAGCCCGGCCTCTGTTCTGCAGGGCAGTTCTAGCATCTCCGCCTCATTTACTGTAGACCATGATTTCCTCCAGACTTCAAGGAGCTATCCAGCAGCACGTTAGTATCAGCTTCAGGTTTCTGCTGGGATGTTAAATCCTGAATTGTAAAACAGTATCCCACATACTGATAAACCATCCCTAATCTAGTCTAGTGTCATGTCCTCAAGATTCATTCCCAGGCATGTTCTCCCAATTCCTGCTGAGAAGAGTAGCCAAATCCTGCAGCTGTCTTGATGATCCCTCTCTTCCTGAAGCAAGGACCCAACTTCCCCAGTTGGACCTTGCTGAGGCTTTACCCTAGTAATTGGTCTAGAAGCAATGACAGGAGGTGGGGCAGGCCTTGGAGGAGGCAAGCGCTTCATCTTGGGGGGCATTCATTTCAGTTGAGGCCTTGACATGGTCTCCAAGCAAGGAAGCCTGTTATCCATCTGCAGGAGGGAGTGGACTGCTGACCCATAGGGTTCAGAAGTATATGAGGTTCAGAGTTCTCAGCATTTCTATCCAGATATTCCCACCCCATGTTTAGGGTCCCACTCCTTAACTATTAGTGCCTGACTTTAACAGGATACTTGTGAGGGCTGTCAATTCAGTATTATTTGTAACTTCTAGCTTGGTTTTTAGCACAGTCTGTCCTCTAGCTGCATGAGCTGAGGATCACTTTAAATGCCAGGGAGTCCTTTGACACCATGCCCTAAGTTGAGCCTGATGTTGCCTTCCATCCTTGCACTGATTGCACTTAGCAACAACCAACCTATTCCACAATCCTTATAATTAACACCACCCCCATCTCTCTATCATTCTAGAGATTATGTAAGTGAGTGTATCCCCTTCCTCATGGGCCCAATACCAATTTACCACAGGTGGGAGTCTTAGCTATTGTGGTGCTACAACATACCAGGGGAGACGAACTGTCGTAGTTTAGGTTCCCCCAAGAAGCAGACCCTGAAAAAGGACTCAAGTGCAAAGTTTATTTAGGAGCATTAATAGAAAATATCACTTTGTGTAATAAAAGGTTACATTCATGAAGGTGAAATAATTTTAAATTGGTATGCACTTAATACAATTGCCATAAGGATATGAAAGAAAAATGAGAGAGCAACAAAAGAAAGTACAACTCAAAATCATACATCTCTCAGTAGTTAATGAAGCAAGCAGACAAATATCAGGAAATATGTAGGAATTTTGAAGTACTGAAAATACATATATGTTTGTGTGTACTGTGTGTATACTATATCCCCAAATTGTCAAATTAATATTTTTCCAATCACATGGAAAAATATGAAAACCTGTACTTGCAAATTAAGCAAGTCTCAATGTATTTCAAAGGATTGCTACAAAACACACAGTATTCTCTGACCACAATGGATTTAAGATAGAAATCAGTATAAAAGGCATCTTTAGGAAAGCTCCATGTATTTGAGAATTAATAAACATTTCTAATTAGTCATGGGAAAAAGTCATGGAAATTAAAACTGTCAAATCCTATTAAAATATGTGGAATGCAGCTAGAGCAGTATTTAGAGAGCATATAGGCAGACCTGCTTAGAAATGTGCATATTAGAAAAGAGAGACTAAAAATGAGTCATTCAATACACGAAGTTAAACAATAACAAAATGAACACCAAAAAAAAAAAGGAACTACTAAAGGTAAGAGCAACCTTGGAAATAGAAAACACAATAGAGATGAACAAAGTCAGCAACTGGTTCTTCAAAAATACTCATAAAATATATAAAACCCTGGCAAGACTGAAAGAACCAAAACGATAAGAATGAAAATACGAGCATTCCTACAGGTCATATAAAGATTAATACAAGTATTTAAAAAGGTAATAAAAGTATACTATATAAACTTTATGCCAATAAATTTGTAAGTATAGATAAAAGGGTGAATTCTTTAAATACTGTAACTTAAACGAAAATTGTCTCATGAAGATGTAGAAAAAGTGAATAGTCTTAAAACCATTAAAGATAACAGTACTCCCCAGTATTTCCACACAGAAAAACCCAGGCCTAGATGGTTTATAAGCTCTATCAAACTTTAAAGGAAAAAAACTATGGAATCTTACATAAAAGACTCCAGTGCGTAGAACAAAGGAGGCAATTTTGGTCTTAGTTTAGGTCTTCTAGAAAGTGGAGCCTGAGGTAAGGATTAAGATGCTAATATTTGGCCAGGTGCAGTGGCTCATGCCTGTAATCCCAGCACGTTGGGAGGCCGAGGTGGACAGATCACTTGAAGTCAGGAGTTTGAGACCAGCCTGGCCAACATGGTGAAACCCCATCTCTACTAAATATACAAAAATTAGCTGGGCATGGTGGGCACCTGCTTGTAATCCCAGCTACTTGGGAGGCTGAGGCAGGAGAATCACTTGAAGCCAGGAGGCAGAGGTTGCAATGAGCTGGTATCATGCCACTGCACTCCAGCCTGAATGACAGAGTGAGACTCCATCTCGAAAAAGATTCTAATATTTTATTTGGGAAATGCAAATTCAGCACAGTATGAATGAGAGAAAAGTAGAAATAAAGCAAGGGAAATCCAATGAAATGTGATATGATGCATTACCATATTGACTGCCACTTCATAGTAAGTCAAAAGGGACATGTTAGGTTACTCAGTATGTGAGATTCTTGGAATGTGGATGTTTTTGGAAAGGTTGCAAGGAGGAACAATATCTTGGAGTAGTCAGTGGAAGAGAGAAAAGGGGGTAATCTTCCTGTCAGGTAAGCTCCCATCTCCCAGTTCTCATTGAGTAACATTCACCCAACAAGGATATTACTGCCATTTCATCTGTGTTGCATCATGCCGACTTAGCAGCTGTTCAGGAATTGAGATCCATGTACTATGATGTGGTGTTTTATTAAAGTTCAAAAGTGAAGGGGAAACCTGGCATGTGTGGGGTGCCCACCAAGGGAAGGAAAGAGGGAGGCAGTTAAGGGAATCTGAGAAGGTACACAAAGTGTGTTTCTAAATATGCTTTCCCATTTATTTGATAAGGCTAAAATACCAACAAGAAGACAATATGAAAAAGGAAAATTATAGGCTAATCTCATGCATAATAGAAACTGACAAAATATTAGCAATTTAAGAGTAACGATGTATATAAAGCATAATGAAGGCAAAATGGGGTTCATTTTAAGAATGCAAGGTTAATTTAACATTAGAAAATCAACCCATGTAATTCATATTAAAAGATGAGAGAAAAATCATAGATCATCTGAATAGATGAAGACACATACACCTGATAAAAATCAATGTCTGCTGTGGAATTAATATTTGTGTCCTTCCTTTCCCAAATTCATATGTTGAATCTCTAATTCCCAATGTGATGATATTTGGAGGTGGAGTCTCTGGGAGGTAATTAAGGTTAGATGAGTCATGGGGTTAGGGACTCCATGATAGGATTAGTGCCCTTATAAGAGGAAAAGGCTAGAGTCCTCCCTTTCTGTTCACCATGTGAGGAGATGGCGAGAAGGAGGCCATTTTCAAACTCAGAAAATGGTGCTCACAAGATACAGAATCTGTCAGCACCTTGATCCTGAACCTCTCAGCCTTTAGAATTGTGAGAAATAAATGTTGTTTATGTCCATTCATGATTTTTAAAAACTTAGCAAATTAGGACTAGAAGAAACCTTTCTGAACTGATAAGAGTATCTACTAAAAAAAATCAGCTTACAATAAAAACATTTCTTTTGATGTTGCGAATGAGACAAGAATGCCTACGTTAAGACATCTACTCAACATACCAAGGTTCTAGACAGTGTAGTAAGGCAAGAAAAAGAAACTAAATAAAGATTGAAATTCAATCTGTCATTATGCTAAGATGATAAACTTCTATATGTAGAAAATCCAAATGTTAAAATGGGGCAGGGTGGGAGTAGTGATGAAGTTAAAATGTAGATTTTTTTTCAGTTTTTCCTTTGTTTCTATATTTTTATGATCAAAGATAAGTTGTCACCTGTTTAAAATAATAACTTTTAGTAACAATACAGTGGTTTTTTTCTAAACCTCATGGTAACCACAGAGCAAAAACCTATAATAGATTGACTAAAAATAAAAAACAACAAATTAAAACATACTACAATAGAAAATAACCACACAGGACAACAGTAAGAAAGGAAGAGAGGAGTTACAAAACAACTAGAAAACAAGTAACAAAATGGCAGCAGTAAGTCCTTCCCTATCAATAATAACATTAAATGTAAATGGATTAAATTCTCCAAGTAAAAGACATACAGAGGCTGAATAAATAAACAATATCCAACTATGTGCTGCCTATAAAAAACCTACTTCACCTACAAAGACACACATAGACTGAAATAGGGGATGGAAAAAGATATTCCATGCAAATAGAGACCAAAAAATTGCAAGATTAGCTATACTTAGATAAAATAGACTACAAGTTAAAGACTATAAAAAGAGACAAGGTATTACATAATGATAAAGGGGTCAGCTCAGCAAGACAATATTACAGTTATAAATATCTATGCACCCAATACTGGAGCACCCAAGTGTATGAAGCAAACACTAATAGATTTAAAGAGAGAGACTGCAAAATAATAATTGTGGGAGACTTCGACTTCCGACTCTCAGTAATGGACAAATCATTGAAGAAAGAAACATTGGAGTTAAACTACACACTAGACCAAATAGGCCTAACTGACATTTACAGAACATTTCACCCAATTGCTGCAGAATATACATTCTTCTCTTCAGAGCATTGTCCAGAATAGAGCATATCTTAGGCCACAAAACAAGTCTCAACAAATTCAAAAAAGTTGAAATTATATTAAATATATTTTCTGATCGTAATGGAATAAAACTAGAAACCAAAAACAAGAGGAAACTGGAAACCATACAAACACATGGAAATTAAACAACATACTCATGAACAATCAATGGGTCAATGACAAAATTAAGAAAGTGGTTTAAAAATTTATTGAAACAAATAAAAATGGAAATACAACATACCAAAATCTATGGGATACAGCAAAAGCAAGACTAAGAGGAAGTTTATAATAATAAATGCATACATCAAAACATAGATTCCAAATAAACAGCCTAACGATGTACCTCAAGGAACTAGGAAAGCAAGAACAAACCAAACCCAAAATTATTAGCAGGAAAGAGATAATAAAGATCAGAACAGAAACAAATGAAATTGAGACTAAAAAAAATACAAAAAATCAATGAAATTAAAAATTGGTTATTTGAAAAGATAAATTGACAAACTTTTAGCTACACTAAGAAAAAAATATAGAAGGCCCAAATCAAATTAGAAATGAAAATGAAGACATAACTACAGGCAGCACAGAAATGCAAAGAATCAGAGACTATTATGAACAACTATACACCAACAAATTGGAAAACAGAAGAATAAATTTCTGGACACATGCAATCTTCCAAGCTTAAACCACAAAGAAATGGAAGACCTGAACAAACCAATAACGAGTAATGAGATCAAAGCCGTGATAAAAAGTTTTCCACCAAAGAAAAGCCCAGAATCTGATGGCTTCACTGTTGAATTCCAGCATATATAGGAAGAAGAAGTAATACCAATTCTGTTCCAACTATTCAAAAAAATTGAAGAGTGAGGACCAAACTAATTCTACAAGGCCAGCATTACCCTGATAACCAAAATCAGACAAGGACACAACAAAAAGAAAGATACAGGCCAATATCCCTGATGAACACAGATGCAAAAATCCTTAACAGAATACTAGCAAACTGAATTCAACAGCTCATTAAAAAGATAATTTACCATCATCCAGTGGGTTTCATCCCAGCGATGCAAGGCTGGTTCAACATACACAAATCAATAATATAAGACATCACATCAAAACCAAGGTCAAAATCCATATGATCGTTTCAATAGATGCTGAAAAAGCATTTGATAAAATTCAATATCCTTTTATGATAAAAACTTTCCACAAACTGGGTGTAGAAGGAACATACCTCAAAACAATAAAGGCCGTATATGACAAACCCACAGATAGCATTATACCAAATGGGAAAAAATCGAAAGTCTTTCCTCTAAGATCTGGAACAAGACAAGGATGCCCACTTTCACCACTTTTATTCAACATAACACTGGAAGTCCTAGCCAGAGCAATTAGTCAAGAGAAAGAAAGAGAAAAATTGGAAAGAAAAATATCAAATTATCTTTGTTTGCAAATGACATAATCTTATAATTTGAAACACCTGATGACTCCACCAAAAATGGGTAAAATTGATAAATGAATTTAGTAAAGTTGCAGGATACAAAATTAGCACACAAAAATTAGTAGTATTTATATATGCTGGCAGTGAACAATCTGAAAAGGAAATCAAGAAATCCCATTTACAATAGCTACCAAAAATATACAAGACCTATGAATAAATTAAACCAAAGAAGTGAAGGATCTCCATAAGGAAAACGATAAAACACTGATGAAAGAAATTGAAGAGAACACACAAAAATTGAAAAAATATTCCATGCTCATGGATTGAAAGAAATAATATTGTTAAAATGTCAATACTACCCAAAGCTACTTACAGATTCAATGCAATCCCTTTCACAATGAATTTTCCAATTACGTTCTTCAGAGAAATAGAAAAGAACAATGTTAAAATGTATATGGAACCACAAAAGACCCAAATAACCAAAGCAATCCAGAGCAAAACAAAACTGGAGGCATCACATCACCCTGGCTTCACAATATACTACAAAGCCACAGTAACCAACATAGCATGATACTCATATACAAACAGACACATAGACCAATGGAACTGAATGGAGAACCTAGAATCAATTCACGCATTTACAGCCAACACATTTTTGACAAGGTGACAAGAATATACAATGGGGAAAGGACAATCTCTTCAATAAACAGTGCTGGGAAAACTGGATAACCATATGCAGAAGAATAAAACTAGACCCCTATCTCTCACCATATGAAAAAAACCCAAAATGGATTAGACTTAAATGTGGCCAGGCGCAGTGGCTCACACCTATAATCCCAGCACTTTGGGAGGCTGAGGCGGGTGGATTACTTGAGGTCAGGAGTTCGAGCCCGGCCTGGCCAACATGGTGAAACCCCATCTCTCCTAAAATACAAACAATTAGTGGCTGTGGGGGTGTGCACCAGGAATCCCAGTTACTCAGTAGGCTGAAGCAGGAGAATCGCTTGAACCCAGGAGACAGAGGTTGCAGTGACACGAGATTGTGCCACTGTACTCCAGCCTGGGCGACAGAGTGAGACTCCATCTCAAAATAAATAAATAAATACATACATACATACATACAAACATACATACATACATACTTAGTGTAAGTCCTGAAACTATGAAAGTGCTAGAAGAAAACACTGGAGAAGTGCTGTAGGACATTGGTCTGTGCAAACATTTTTTGAGTAAGACCTCAAAAGCACAGGCACCCAAAGCAAAAATTAGACAAATACAATTATGTCAAACTAAAAAGCTTCTGCACAGCAAAGGAAACAATCAATAAAGATACAACCCACAAAATAAGTGAAAATATTTGCAAACTATCCATCTGACAAGGGATCAATAGCTAGAATACATAAGGAATTCAAACAATTCAATAGCAAAAAAACATAACCCAATAAAAATGGACAAAAGATCTGAATAGACATTTCTCAAGACATACAAATGGTTTACAGGTATATGAAAAAATGCTCAACATCACCAATCATCAGAGAAATGGAAATCAAAACCACAGTGAGATTTCACCCTAGTTAAGATGGCTATTATTTTAAAAATAGGGAATATTGGATGTTGGCAGGGGTGTGGGGAAAAAGGGAACACTTGTACACTGTTGATGGGGATGTAAGTTAGTACAGCCACTATGGAAAACAGTGTGGACGTTCCTCAAAAAACTAAAAATAGGACTACCATTTGATCCAGCAATCCTACTACTGGGTATATATCCAAAAGAAAGTAAATCAATATATTGAAAAGATAACTGCAATCCCATGTTTATTGCAGAACTACTCACAATAGCCAAAATATGGAACCAACCTAAGTATCCATCAATGGATGATTGGACAAAGAAAACGTGGTATATATACACAATGGAATATTATTCAGCCATAAAAAAGAATGAAATCCTGTCATTTGCAGCAACATGGTCATTGTGTTAAGTGAAACAAGTTTGGCACAGAAAGACAAATACCACATGTTATCACTCATATGTGGGAGCTAATAAAGTGGATCTCATGAAGATGGAGAGTAGATTGGTGGTTCTTAGAGGCCAGGAAGTGTGGAGGGGAGGGGGATATAAAGAGAGGTTGATTAATGGGTACCAAAATACAGTTAGGTAGAAGAAATAAGACCTGTTCAATCGATCAGTAGGATGACTATAGTTAATAATATATCTATTGCATATTTCACAATAACTAGAAGATAATAATTCAAATGTTCCCAGCATAAAAGATAAATATGTAACTAAAAGAGAATAATTCAAATGTTCCCAGCGTAAAGAAAAGATAAATGTTCAAGGTGATGGATATCCCAATTACCCTGATTTTACCATTACATGAAAGTATCAGTATACCAGATATAACCCCCAAATATATACTATTATGTATTAATAAGAAAGACTACATAAGGTAGGATTCTATTCAAATGAAATTCTAAAAAAGAATAAAATCATATGAAAAAAGAAAGATGAGTACATTTATAATCTATAACCCAACACATTTTATATGTAGAATTACTTGCAAAAGTGCTCCAGGGACTCATAGAAGAACGTTACACCCCTCCATTGGTCCACTCAAAAAAGAAAGAAATTATAAACATTACAAATGTTCAGCAATGATTAACTTTAAAAATAAATTATGATTTATTTATATAGTAGACCATGATATGAGTACAAGGGACTCTGGAATATGTGGACCCAATATCTTTCAGCCATAGAGAAGAGCCCTTTGGCTGTGATTTTGTGGTTGTTGTTGACTTTTTCTTCAGCTGTATTGAGGTATAATTTATAATGCAGTACAATTCATATATTTTAATTGTATAATTTAATGACTTTGGGTAATTGTATACAGTCATGTAAACGTCACCACAATAAAGATACAGAACACATCCATCACTTGCTAAAAGCCTCTCATACCCCTTTGCAACCTGCCCTTCACCTGGCTTACAGCCTCAGGTATACGCTGATCTGCTTCCCTTCCCTGTAATATTGCCTTTTCTAAAATTTCATATAAATTTAGTCATACAGAATGTAGTCTTTTGTATTTGATTCCTTTCACTTAGCATAATGTGTTTGAAATTCATCTATAATGTTTTGTGTATCAATAGTTCATTCCCTTTTACTGCTGAGTAGTATCCCACAGTATAGAGGTACCACAATGGATCTATTCACCAGCTGATGGACATTTGGGTTGTTTTCAAATTTTGGCTACAATGAATAATGCTGCTATGTGCATTTGCATAGTTGTCTTTGTGAGAACATGTGTTTCCATTTCTCTAGGAGAAGGGATTGTTGGGTTACTGGTAAGGATATCTTTCACTTTATTGGACCAGTACCTGTCCGTGGCCTGTTGGGAATGGGGCTGCACAGCAGGTGTGCGGCAGGAAAGTGAATGAAGCTTCATCTGTCTTTACAGCCACCTGCCATCAGTCTCATTACTGCCTGAGCTCTGCCTTCTGTCAGATCAGCAAAGGCATTAGATTCTCACAGGAGCATGAACCCTATTGTGAACTATGCATGCGAGGGATCCAGGTTGTGTGTTCCTTATGAGAATCTAATACCTGATGATCTGTCATTGTTTCACATCACCCCCAGATGGGATCATCTAGTTGCAGAAGAACAAGCTCAGTGCTCCCACTGATTCTACATTATGGTGAGATGTATAATTATTTCATTATATATTACAATGTAATAATAATAGAAATAAAGTACACAATAAATTTAATGAGCTTGCAGGGCAGGGCAGGGCAGGGCAGGGCAGGGCAAGGCAAGGCAGAAGGAAGGAAATTCTTTTATGCTGTCTTCTAAAAGTTTAATAGCTTTAGCTCCTTCATTTAGGTCTACAATCAATTCAAATATTTGTATATGATATGAAATAAGAGTTGAGGCTATATACATACATATATATGATACATACATGTATATGATGTATATATAAATGAGTGTATATATATAATGGATATATATATATCCAGTTTTTCTAACACCATTTTTTGAAAAGACTATCCTTTCCCCATTAAATTACTTTGGCACCATTGTTGAAAATCAATTGACCATATAAGTATTGGTGCATTTTAAAGCTTTTATTTTGTTCCATTGATCTTATATGGTCTATCTTTATGCCAGTAACACACTGTTGTGATTATTGTATCTTAATGGTAAGTCTTGAATTCAGGTAGTTTAAGTCCTTCCAAACTTGTTTTCCTTTCTTAAGAGTATTCTTGCTATTCTAGGTCCTTTGCCTTCTCGAACAAATTTTAGAATATATTTGTCAATTATTTTTTAAATTAAGTGTTAAACATAAATACTTTTAATTGCCTGGCATTTTAATGTCCAACTTGAGACCTTGTAAAAACAATTGTGGTACAATACACATAACATAAAATTTACCATCCTGACCATTTTTAAGTGGCATTAAGTACATTCACATTGTGCAACCATCACCACCATCCATCCACAGAAATCTTTTTATCTTGCAAAACTAAAACTTTATAAACATTAAACAATAACTTTCCATTCTACCAGCCCCTGGCAACCAGCATTCTACTTTCTGCCTCTGAGTTTGATTACTCTAAGTGCCTCATAAAAGTAGAATTATGCAGTATTTGTCCTTTTGTGACTAGTTCACTCAACATAATATCTTCAAGGTCCATCCATGTTGTCAGAATTTTCTTTCTTTTTTTAAGTAAATATTCCATTGTATTCCACATATGTATGTATATATGTATTTGAGACAGGGTCTTGCTCTGTCACCCAGGCTGGAGTGCAGTGGCACAATCACAGCTCACTGCAGCCTCAACCTCCTGTGCTCCAGTGATCTCCCACCTTAGCCTCCTAGTAGCTAGGACCATAGGTGTGCACCACCACACTCAGCTAATTATTGTATTTTTTCTAGAGACGGGGTTTCACCATGTTGCCCAGGCTGGTCTTGAACTCCTGGGCTCAAGTGATCCTCCCACCTCAGCCTCCCAAAGTGCTGGGTTTACAGGCATGAGCCACTGCACCCGGCCCCACTGTATTTATATACTATACTTTAGTTATCCATCAGTAGACACTCGGGTTGCTTCTGTCATTTTCTTTCTTAAAAAGTATTTTGGAGGCTGTCATAAATAAACATTTCTTAAAACTCCATTTTGAATTGTTCATTGCAAATATATAGAAATCCAATTGACTTTGGCATATTGACCTTGTATCCTTTAACCTTGGTAAACTCACATATTGTTCTAGTAGCTTTTTTTAAACCATTATATGACCTTGTCATCTGCAAATTTAGACAGTTTACTTTTCCCTTTCCAGTATGTATGCCTTTTATTTCTTTTTTTTTAATCTTTTTAAAAATATTGAACTGACTGGGACCTTCGTACAAAATTCAGTGTTAGTAGTGAAAGTGGGTATTCATGCCGTCCTTGTTTCTAATCTTAGGAGGAAAGAATTCATTTCTTCACAATTAAGTATGATCTAAATGGTGGATTTTATAGCATGAGAATAGTTATAATAGTAGCTTTTAAAATCCTTGGTGGATAATTCCAACATCTGGGTCATCTTGGAGTGAATCTCCGCTATCTTTTCCTTTGAGAATGGGTCCCACTTTTCCAGTTCTTCATATGTCGAATAAGTTTGGATTGTACACATTATAAATGTTAAGCTGTGGAGGCCCTACATTCTGATAAGAGAACACCTTTTCTCTAATAGGGGTTGTTTATTTTGTTTTAGCAGGCATTTTTTTGTGATTGAACTCTAACTTCAAACTCTGTTTCTCAGGTGGCAGGTCCAGTCTCTTTTAGACTCTTTTGTCTCTGGCTGAGATGCTTTTGTTTTTGCTGTGTGTGCCCGTGGTTTGGGATCAGCCACAGACAGGAGCAGAAAGAATTTGGGAATTCCCTCTTTGGCTCTTTCTCTTCCAGAACTCTTTCTTCTCTCTTTTGGCAGTTATAGTTGCCCTGAACTCAACCTTCCATTTTCATAGTCCAAAAAGATGGCTGTTTTTCCACCAGCACCACACCTGGTTTGCACAATGGCTGCACCTGCCTCCAAGCTAAAAACAGCAAAAATGGGCGCTCACTTCCTGTAACATCTTTTCTTTATGCGTGGACTTCCCACCAGAATCTGCCTGCTCTGTCCACTTTCCATTGTTTTCAGGTAGCTGCATTTTGTATTATATCCACCTAGAAAAACCACATCCAGTCATTCCTGGAAGCAGAAGTCTGGTATGACGTGTTAAGGAGAAATATTAAGATGCCTCTCTCCCTCTCTCTCTCTCTCTTTTTTTTTTTTTTTTTTTTTTTTGCAGTATTTAGATGCTTTTTTGTTGTTGCAGGTTTTCAGCTCCGGCATGGGCTTCCCTATTCTGCTGTGAAATTAATATGACATCTAGTGGCTTGGTAAAGAAGATCTGGACTGATTTTAATGGACACATCTGGATTTGGGGCTTCTTAGGTGTGGAGGTGGAGACAGGGGCCAGTGGTTACCATTACGTTTCAATGGTTGGTTTTTAAGAAATATTTGTTGGAAAACAAAAACTGACACACATAAAGACCTTGAATTCAATCTACTCCTTAATAGTTAGGAAAGAAAGAAGAAGGGAGGGAAAGAAAATGGAAAAGAAAATAGGAAAGAAGGGTAAGAAAAGAGAAAAGGGGCTGGATGTTGTGGCTCATGCCTGTAATCCCAGCACTTTGGAAGGCTGAGGTGAGAGGATCACTTGAGCCCAGCAGTTTGAGACAAGCCTGGGCAACACAGGAAGATGACCCCATCCCTAAAAACAATTTTAAAAATTAGCTGGCATGGTGGTGTGCATCTGTAGTCCCAGCTACTCGGGAGGCTCAGGTGGGAGGATCACCTGAGCCCGGGAGTTCAAGGCTGTAGTGAGCCGTGATCACGCCACTGGACTCCAGCCTGGGCGACAAGAAATGAGAGGAAGAGAAGACAGAAGGCAGGAGGAGAAGGAGAGCTGGGATGATGTGGGCAAAGGGCATTCAGGGAAGAGGAAGCAAAGCTAAGGGCCTAGAAATATGAAATAGCCTGACAGATCCAGAAACAGGAAGTGGTGGGAAATATGGCTTATGAAGTGGTCTGGGCCTGTGTGAGAGCTCTCATGGCGTGGGGTGGAATCCACATTCTGTACAATGGGCACGGGGCAGCCCTTCGAGGGCATCACCATCAAGGGAGTGCCCTGGATCCTCCGTGCTCATGTCCACTCCTTGCCTCTCCCCTCCTCTGCAGTGCAAGGAAATTCAGCCCTGTTGCCGGTCTTCTCCAGGTGCTGAATCAGCTGCCTTTCAGCTGAGAGTGGCCAGTGGAAGGTTCTGGTAGGAAACAGGGTGGGAAGAAGGGAGAAGTCAGGGTCTCGTCCCGTCTCTCTCCATCTCAGGTGGCATATCCAGCAGTGGCTCTTTTTCCTTCATAGCTCCAGCTCCTGCCAGAGGGACCCTCACAGGTTCTGGCTCCTGCCAGTGATCTGGCTGGGGATCTGGGAACAGCACCTTACCCCTTCACTCCTTCATCCTAAGAATGGCAGTGACTTTGTATTCCTGAGAATCTTGGGATTTCTCTTCCCAGCACCTCCACCAATTCCCTGCACCAGATTCCCTTTGTTGTAACTACTTGGAGTGGTGTCTATCTTCCTAGTTAGCCCCTGAGTAATATCGGGGGGACACTGGCCCCCCACTGCTCTGGTTTCCACACAGAGGGCTTTTTCTCTAAATCCTCCTGGCGTCTTGCTCTGCTCCTTAATCCTCCCGATGGAAGTGTGCTGAGTTAGCTAACTAGTGGGTGACAGCAGTCGGCCCACACTCTCATTTGCGTGGATCTCTCCTGGTGGAACTGGGGAGTGCATTTTAGCACGCTCATCATTGCCAAGCTCTGTCCTCCAGGGTAGTCTGTTCTGTAATGCAGGTGATATTTTAATCTCCATCTGTCTGACTCCCTGAGTCTGAATTGGTTCCCAAGGCTGGGACAAGGAGTCCTGTTTTTTTGTTTGTTTTTTTGTTTTTTTCTTTCTCAAACTCCAATAACAAGGAAGTGGAAAAAAGATTAGACTTTTGGCCGGGCGCGGTGACTCACGCCTGTAATCCCAGCACTTTGGGAGGCCAAGGCAGGCGGATCACGAGGTCAGGAGATCGAGACCATCCTAGCTAACACGGTGA
Source organism: Gorilla gorilla gorilla (assembly GCF_029281585.2). Taxonomy (NCBI): domain Eukaryota; kingdom Metazoa; phylum Chordata; class Mammalia; order Primates; family Hominidae; genus Gorilla; species Gorilla gorilla. The sequence goes on from NC_073233.2 coordinate 19,396,157, forward strand.
AACCCTGTCTCTACTAAAAATACAAAAAAATTAGCCGGGCGTGGTGGCGGGCACCTGTGGTCCCAGCTACTTGGGAGGCTGAGGCAGGAGAATGGTGTGAACCTGGGAGGTGGAGCTTGCAGTGAGCCGAGATTGCGCCACTGCACTCCAACCTGGTGACAGAGCAAGACTCTGTCTCAAAAAAAAAAAAAAAAATTGGACTTTCAATACCACTACATTATAGCCAAGAGAAACTGATTCCCCTCAGCCTGGCATATTAGGGAGAACCTTACCTGCAACTCCTCTCCCCACATATTCTTCTAAACTTAGACTCTTCAGGAACCACTGAGACTCTGTCATAGCCCTGACGTGCAATGTCAGGAGCAGGGAGTAATGAGGCCAGCTTCAGAGTGTGGGAGATGGTGGCACAGGCCCCACCCTCACAAATGTCCACAGCTTAGCTTAATACTCTGTTCGCTGTCTTGAAACTCTCACTGTTTTTAAGAAGTTGTCCCACATTTTCATTTTTTCACCAGACCCCTCCGACTATGTGGCTTTTCCTGGTACTCCCTCCCCCTTGGGCGCCCAAGTTCCTCGGATTGTTAAGGCTGGCGGTGCTGCCCAAAGCATCCTCCCCAGGACTTCTCGATATGGACAGCAGAGGGCAGCAAACTGCCATTTGAGGGCTCCTCACCCAGGACGACCCACGGGTTTGAAGCTGGCTTTATCCACGTGGGGTGAGAGGGGTGGGAGGAGGGTGGTATTAGTTGTTTGCGTGTTTTTAATAATTGAAAACCAGAAACCCGACACTCTGAGCACCACTTCAGGCGATGTGCTGTGTGGCATTTTCTACCCTTGTGAAGTCCAACCATCCATTCTGAAAGAGAGCAGTTCCTTTGACCTTGACAGTACAGTAAGTTAACGTTGTCCTTAGGTTCTTGGGAACTACAACTTAAAGGGAAACCAATTTTACTACAGGCTAATGGCTATAAACAAGAGTTGAGTTCCTACAGTATATTTCAGGTCACAAAAACATCAGCAAACTTCTAGGTAAAGACTCAAAACACTTCTAATACTAAACACTGAAATAAATGTGAGCTATACATGCATTTGATGAATAAAAACAAGATCATTATTTACTTAGTAATTCCAGTTCAGGGTAATGAGTGCTCGGAGCCCCTCCTGGCAGCTCAGGGCACAAGGTGGGACCCCGCCCTGGATAGGATGCCATTCCCTCACAGGGCGCACTCACCCACACCCACGCTCGCTCCGACTGGGACCATGTAGACACACCAGTTCACCTAATGTGCACATCGCTGGGATGTGGGAGGAAGTGGTAGTGCCTGGAGAAAACCTATGCAGACATGGAGAGAGAGTGCAGACTCCACACAGACTGTGGCCCCAGAAGGCATGGATTTTTTTTTTCTTATCCATGTTCTAATGAAATGGTGTAGGCTGGGCAACGTAGTGAGACCCCCATCTCCACAAAAAATTTAAAAATTAGCTGGGCATGGTGGTGTGTACCTGTGATCCCAGCTACTCAGGAGGCCGAGGTGGAAGGATCTCTTGAGCCCAGGAGGTTGAGCCAGGATTGTGTCACTGCACTCCAGCCTGGGTGACAGAGCAAGACCCTGTCTCAAAAAAACAAAAACAAAAACATGACATTATTTGAGGACCTGCTGTGCAAGCTAGTGGCCAGCATGTGCAGTGCCGCATGCCCCACGCTGCTCCTGATAATATCTAGATCGACTACAAAGAGTCTTCCAGGGGGTCTTCCCTGCATGGGGTCTTCCATATATCACCTCTAATCCTTACGGTACCCTAACAAAGTCTGTATTTTTATCTGCATTTTCCTGATGAGGAAACTGGACTCAAAAATGTACTTGATGTAACTTGTCCTAGGTCATACAACTGTGAAGTAGAAAAAGCTGGATTCAAATCCAGGTTTTACCCAGTCCACCTAGTGTCTAAAAGGTATGCTCCTTCTATAAGTCCAATGTGCCTCTGTGATGCATAAAAGGGACAATGACATTTTGTCTTGCCTTTACTTTGTAGGGTGAAATTCTTGTCCGAAATAACAATCCCTAGGGCGGTGCCCCAGCCCTCTCCAAGGCACAGTGGACACCTGTAAACAGAAAAGCTCTCATGCACCAAATGCCTGTGATCTGGGATTGCATCTGTCATCAGGCAAAACAATGAGAGAAAAATGTATTAAAATCTTTTTGTTGTTGTTGTTATAATAATCCAACGGCCCATGCTACTCTCTCCTAACACCTCAAGTTCTCAGGAAAAGCTCATCATTGATTTGAGCCTAATGAAAACCGTCTTTGGTGAGCATGCTTCCACATTCCCAATCAGCTTGTAACAGTTCTATAGAAATGTGTTAAATTCAGAAGCTACTTAGAAGGCTTCCTAGCCTCCTAAGGCATCCCCAAAGCATGTCAATATCAAAATAAGACAGAGCTGACATTTTTCCTATTAGAAATGTTGTAGTCCTGGAATCACAAACTCAAATGCACACCAGGGTCAGGCAAAACTTACAAATGCACGAAGCAGATCTGCTGTAACAGGCAGTATGTGCCTCACTGATGGGCATTCACAATGAAAACAAAAGTGCCGTGTGACTTAGCCCATCTGAGGGGTGAGGTTCATTGAGCCCATTATCTTTTGCTTTGCCTTAGTGGCTAGGGAATGCATGGCTGAACGACTATGGGCAGTGACAGTATGGGAAGGAGTGTTGTGTAGTGGCTAAGGCTGAGGGCTCTAGAATTACCCAGCAGGTTCAAATTCAGGTTCTATTACTGAGTAGCTGTGCATCTTTGGGCAATTTACTCCAGTTCTCTGAGACTCCATTTCTTTATCTGTGAAATGGTTTACCATGCAGTGTTGTGAAAAGTGAATGGGAAGGTGGATGCCAAGTGTTGACAGGACTCACACATGGAGGCTGTCATGCTATTCTCCTCCTCCAAAGTCGATCTGGAGTTTGGAAAGCAGGTATTCTGCTCCAGCAAAAGATGCTGCCTTGTTTCATGTTTAAATACCTTCTCCTGTGTCATGCTTTACAGAAGCCCTTCAGCTGTTTTCAGAAGATAATTACACATTTTAAGTTCAACAACAATGAGTAAAATGGCCTTCCTTTGTTCCCTTTGCCTTCTCTTTAGCCCTTTGGGCTGAGGAGAGGATCTTGCCTGGAGTTGCTGGTAGGAAGAGAAGACCCTCCTTTATCCCAGGGTGAAACTGCACATGGACTTTCTTGAATTTCACTGAGATAAACACCAGACAAGCAAGTCCTGTTGCAACCCCCCAAAGCAACCTCTGTGAACCTGGGAAGGGGCACCTGCCAGATTCCCACAGTGTCAGAGTCCCCAGGAATGGGACCTCCTGCAGAAGCCCCCCAAGGACAAAGCTGAACCCTTCCCTGCTGAGCTGGGCTTCAGCCAAGAGGCCTTTGAGCAAAGGATTACAGTTCCAGCTGGGATCAATTGACTCCCTGAGGGATGAGAGGCAAGTTTGTCTGGGAAAGGGCCTGAGTTGGCAAGATCTGGGATGCTGCAGGGGCTCCTGGAAGGGAGGAAAATTTCCCTCCTCCAATGCTCCAAACACCTGGTTTGGATGAAACTCTGCTCTTCAACACAACCTGTGTACCTCTTTTTCTCTACACCTAACAAGGAAAGAAAATCAAAGCGGTCATACTTCTGGCCATTCCAAACTCTGAATCCAAACTGGGAGTCTCCCACAAGACTCTATTTCTGTGGCCAGGACGCCCAATCCTGTCTGAAACTTCTTAGCATACAAAGTACAATGCACCTATTTTAAAACTTGGAGCCAGGTTGCAAAGGTGTTTTGTGTATTGTTTTACAGTTAAACTATGAAGATCATCTATATTTCGTGGATGTAGATACAGGTGTTTGTGAACATGGGTGGTAAGGCAGATTTATCAAAGTGATTATCACATTGAAATGTTAGAAGCTGCCTCCAGTCCTTTTTGGAATGAGACTGGGTATGAAAATCAATAGGTAAATGCAAATTTAATTAAAATATAAGTGTCAATCAGTATCAACTGGCTCTATGACAAGAGCTTTGAAAGGGGATTTATGCAGAAAAAGCCAAGTTGTAGGATCATAGGGAGCCAAGGCATTGGTTTCTAGATTTGGAGGGGAGATATGTAAAGTACTGGGGTTGGGCCTTGAATGTATTCACTCTCAAACTATCATCATGAGTCCCTGTTGGTGGGTGGTCTGGGGCAGGCTGGAGAGCCTGATGAGGTCAAGTCCATGGTGTGAAGAGGGACTGAATTTCCCCTGAAGAGAGCCTGCTATTCTTAGCACAGAATGGGAGAACTTGAGCACTTCACCCTTGACTCTTCCCTTCCTGTTCTTTCTCCTTCAGCCTCGTTTCCTTCTGCCTCCCCACACCCTCTTTGAAGCTCCAAAGTGGAGTAAGTGGCATTCCATATATACCTTTTCTTCCTCAGAACTTTGCCAACAGGATGAGGAGCCACCTTCAAGTGGAAACTTGAAGTCCTTTTCTTCTGTCTCTTCCTTTAATCATGGCCCCTCCCTCCCACCTCTAATTGAATCATCCTTTCTCTCTTTAATAAATATTTTCAGAATTCCTATGCCATGAGTCCTCTTTTAAGCTTGGACCTGTCCACAGAAGAGCCAAACCTGAGAGTCCTTGGTGATTGGCAGGCACAGATGAAGTCCCTTTTCCTCCCTAATGAGGAGTCTTGACCTCCTTAACATTTTCCTTCCCTTATTACTGACCTCACTTTAGGACTCACCAGTCACATCTCTTCCATACCACCCTGGGGCCTGCATATTTTCTTAAACCACAGAAGGGAACTGACATTTACTGACACTTAACTATATTGAACATTTACTGTGTGCAGCCTCCCTGGAGGGCACTGCTGTCCCTACTTCTCATGGTACAGCATGCCGGGAAATATATATTAAAAGAAAAAGCAGTAATTAAAACAGAAATGGGAGAAGGGGCCCAGGCTCCCAGCTTTTGGCTCAGTTGCTCTTGTGGCAGGAGAGAAAGTATAGGCTTGGGGCTGAGTTCGCTGGGAGTCTGTGGCTTGTCATGGCTGCGTTGTCAGCCTTTGCTTGTGGAGTTCCTCCAGAAAGCCCTCCACCTGAAGCCCAGGCTGCAGCACCTCTACACTCCACCCTCTATGATTCGATCCAACATGGAATGATGATACCGAGTAATTTATAAGCTGACTCCACTGACATGGGCTCCAGCAAGTCCTGGCGGGTGTTTGCTGGTGCAGGGGGAGCAGCCCTTGCTGGTTGGCACAGAAACGGAACACCTGCAGGCCCCAGAACTGTCCCCAGCCCGCCCTCTCCTGCAATCTTGCACTGGATCTCACGTTCCAGCTCAGATGTGAGGGAGATCAGACATAAAATTCCAGGGGCTGAAAATTCCTCGCATAAGGACATCCCCCCATCCTCCCTTCTAATTTCCAGTGAAGCAGAAATTTTAACTCCTCAGGGCAACTTTTCAAAGCTGAGTAACTTCAGATTACACACTTAAGTCCTGTTATTTGTTAACAGCATTCGAATGAGTAACTTGCTCCCATTGCTTTGAAAATACTTCTTTTAAATGGAGAAGCAGGAGCAATTAGAGATGAAAAGTACCTGTACAGTGCCTTCCAAGATGCCAGAGGCTGTTCCGAACTGGCATTCCAAAGTGGGTAAAAATAACTTTCTTTAGGAAAACATAGAAGGAGGGTGACTTACAGGGGGAAGGAGCAAAGGGCATGTCCAAGCTGTAGGAAAGACCACTCTGTGCTTGTGTGTCAAGGACCTGTCCTCTGATGGCCAGTTTCAGATGCAGACAAGTGTTGCTTGCTACATTTGGATTTTCCAGGCTGCTAGAGAAACAGGCCTAAGCTTTTGGGATAGAACAGGGATGTCGACTAAATATATATATATATGTGTATATATATATATATATACACACGTGTATATATATATACACACATATATACGTATATATATACGTATATATACACATATGTGTATATATATACGTATATATATACGTATATATACACCAATATTCTGAAAACATGGGGCCTTTTCCCACCCTGCTGTCTTTTATGGAAGGGTCATCTTCCCACAGCACACACAGCAATCCCCACCCACTTCCCTAGTGCTAAGCTAAGCTATAGAAACTCTGGAAAAAATAGATATTTCTACTTCTCAAAAGAAGATATATATGTGGCCAAGAAGAGTATGAAAAACTGCTCAATATCACTAATCATTAGAGAGATGCAAATCAAAACCACAATGAGATACTATCTCATACCAGTCAGAATGACTATTATTAAAAAGTCAAAAACTAACAGATGCTGGTGAGGCTGCAGAGAAAAGGAAATCCCTATACCCTGCTGGTGGGAATGTAATTAGTTCATTAGAAAAATTAGTTCAGCCACTGTGGAAAGCAGTCTGGAGATTTCTCAAAGAATGTACAACAGAACAGCCATTTGACCCAGCAATTCCATTACTGGGTATATACCCAAAGGAATATAATTCATGCTACCCCAAAAACACATGCACACATATGTTCATCACAGCACTATCCACAATAGTAAAGACATGGAATCAACCTAAATGCCTATCAGTGGTGGACTTGATAAAGAAAATGTGGTACATATTAACCATGGAATATTATGCATCCATAAAAAAGGATGAGATCATGTCTTTTGCAGCAACACGGATGGAGCTGGAGGTCATTATCCTAAACACATTACAGTGAACAGAAAACCAAATATCACATATTCTCCCTTATTAGTGGGAGTTAAACATTGAGTACCCATAGACACAAAAAAAAACGAAAAACAGACACCGGGGCCTACCTGAGGGTGGAGGATGGAAGGAGAGTGAAGGTGGAAAAACTACCTATCGAGTATTATGGTGATTACTGGGTGATGAAATAATCTGTACATTAAATCCCCACGATGCCAATTTACCCATGTAACAAACCTCCACATGTACCCTTGAGCCTAAAATAAAAGTTGGAAAAACCCCCAAAACAAGTAGGTGGTTTTGATGATGCCTCCAGGATGGACACTTCCGAGCACCTGTAGTCTATTGCACCCCAGATGGGGACTGCAAAGCTGTCAATAAGAGGGAAGATGCTCCCTGCAGTCAAAAAATGAGGCCAGAGACCTGGAAGATTATTGAACACTGGGAACTCCCCCAGGCTCTGAGCTCAGCTCAAAGAGGGTGTATTATATAGATCAGTGGTTCTCCAAATGGGTTGCACAAGAAAATCACCTGGGGAGCTTTAAAAATCCTGATGTCGGGCCACACAATACCTACTCCAACCCCACCCCAGCCAAGGTCTATACTCAAGAAACCAGAATCTCTGGAGGTAGAACCCTAGGAGCAGTCATCGTCACAGTTCTCAGGTGATTCTAATGTGCAGCCAAGTTTGAGAACTAGTTGCGAATAGTTGAGAACTAGATGCAAAATGGTTGAGATGATTCAGAGACTCTGGGACCCACTCAGGGAACAGATGAATGTATAAATGAATGATTATTTCTTGCTTGGATTACAGCAAAAGACTTTTGGCTGGTCTTATTGCTTACTCCCCACCCCCTTTGTTTTGTCTCAGTCCAGCAACCAGAATGAATTTTTTTCTTTTTGAGACAGAGTCTCACTCTGTCACCGAGGCTATAATGCAGTGTGATCATGGCTCACCACAGCCTCGACCTCCTTGGGCTCAAATGATCCTCCCACCTCAGCCTCCCAAGTAGCTGGGGCTACAGGCATGAGCCATCATGCCTGGCTAATTTTTGTATTTCTTTCTTTTTTTTTTTTTGTAGAGATGGGGTTTTGCCATATTATAGAATTATCTTTTCAAGAATATAAGTCAGAGTGTGTCCCTGTTCACCTCAATACCCTCTATGGCTTTCCCACTAATTCAGAATAAGAGCTGGCATCTTCATAATGACCTACAAGGCCCTGTATGATTTACCTTTGAAGACTGCCCCATGCCCATCTGCCCTCCCTCTGATATTATCTTTTACTACCGCCCCCCTTCCCACCCTTTGTGCCCACGGTTCCAGCAATACTGGCATCCTTGCAGTTCCCTGCAGGTATTAGGTGCACTGCTGCCCCAGGGCTTTTGCACTTGCTATAATTCTGCTCTTTCCCTATATAGTCACCTGGCTTGCCCCTTACTTTTTTCAGGTCTTTGTTCAAATATTAACCTGCTCCCCTTACATTCATGCTCCTCCATGCCTACTCTGCTTATCAGGAGGTTTATTTTTGTGTATTTATCCTCTTTCTCCCTATCTAAGTGGATACTGGGGTCTGTACAGCATTTTTAGACCACTTACAGCTTGTGAAAAGTTGGGAATCCAAATTCCTGATTTCTCTCTTTAATTTCTGCCTGCAAGCCAGCCAACGCTTTCTAAACTCATCTCTTAACTTTAATTCCTTGTCAAATGCAGCCAATGGCAACATATTATCTAAACTCTTCCCCTAGACTAGGGGTCAGAAAATAGCCAACAGTCCAAATCCAGAGTGCTACCTGTTTTTGTAAATAAAGTTTTGTTTGAACACAACCATGTTCATTTGTTTACATATTGTCTATGGCTGTTTTCATGCTACAATGGTAGAATTGAGTAGTTGCAAAGGAGTCTGTCCAATAAAGCTGAAAATATTCATTATCTGGCTTTTTATGGAAAAGTTGGCTGGCCTCTGTGTTAAATGTATAAACTCAGTTGGCTCATGGTCTGCTTTCCAAGTTATCGCCAGCCGTACTTCATTAAATTTTTTGCCACTGCATATCATGGATTTCTATCTATCCAGCCTAACTGGTAAGCTAATGCCACATCTCTTAGATTTTTTTAAACTATTGCAATATTTCACTCCTGCTGTTAGTCAGGATAATTGACAGCAGCTGCTACAATCAAAATCTCAGGGGTTTTGATCTCCAGGTAACCGGATGACAGTTTGTTTACTGCTCATGCAAAGTCAGAAGTCAGGTGGGCAACCATCCTCCATCTTGTAGCTGTAGTGTCTTGGAAGATGTGACCTCCAAGGTCACTGTAGCAAGTTAAGAGGGTGATGGAGGAAAAATATAATTCTCAACTGCCTTTCTTTTTATTGGCCAGAACTAGTTGTAAGGCCCAGATCTAAATAGAAGAGGGACTGGGAAATTTAGAAGAGAACTTGAATGTTTGATGAGTTCTAGTCAGTCTCCGAAACATTGATCATTTACCTCCAAACAAGATGGGATCTTAACTCATTCCTGTAAGAGCCTCTTGGAGGATCCACATAGGATGGCCTTCCACAGCTCTTCCAGAGGGCCTGGAGGTCTTTCTTCATATGCAGCTAAAGCAGGGAGTTTCTTTTCACTTGAGAGCTGCTAGTGCAGAAGAAAAATAATTGAATGAAAGAATAAGGGTGTGAATGAAGAAAGCAGGTTGGTGAAGAAAAGACCTGTGAGAAGGAAAGGGATACTTGAAGTCAAGAAAGGTAGCCATTGGGAGGCCTAGGCGGGCAGATCATCTGAGGTCAGGAGTTCGAGACCAGCCTGGCCAACATGGTGAAACCCTGTCTCTACTGTAAATATGAAAATTCACCAGGTGTGGTGGCAGGCGCCTGTAATCCCAGCTACTCGGGAGGCTGAGGCAGGAGAATCACTTGAACCGGGGAGGCGGAGGTTGCAGTGAACCGAGATCACGCCATCACACTCCAGCCTGGGGGACAAGAGCGAGACTTCGTCTAAAAAAAAAGAAGAAGAAGAAGGGTAGAGGAGGGTAGCCAAATGAGACCAAAGGTCTGCAGAAGCCTGTGAACTACCCTGCTTTTCAGAGCACAGGCACCATTTAAATCCAAGCTATCATTATGACTACAAAGCTATTTACTTATTTTAATACAGTATTATTTAATACAGTGAATCAAGCATTTTATGACTTGAAGTAACTTCAGAAATAAAGGTTGGCTTTCCCTGTCATTGAAGACAGGTTCAGAGTTCATTTCTGCTTAACAGATCAAGGTAGTAAATTACATTTTCTATCAGAAAGAAATGTTTAGAGAGCTCTAGGAGGAGGGCTGGGTCTTTGGCCTGAGCAACAGGAATTTGGGCTCAGTGCCCAGATCTCTCTCTCTCTCTCTTTCTTTCTTTTTTTTCTTTTTTCTTTTTTACCCTGTTCATGACCCTTAGAAGTCACAGAAACCTTCCTGGAACCTCAGTTTCTCTCTTTGAAACAATCACCACTTGCCTCCCTTGGCAAGTTGTATGATTAATAATGACACAGTGTTAGCAAAGTTTCTTTGAGGTCTTTGGATGAAAGACAACCTATAAACTTTGCTGAAGATTTACTGTTTTATTAAAGGAATAGCTGCATATAGTACTCCACTAATAAATGCTGACAAAGGTAAACATTCTTCACTCATCCTAGCAAGAGCAGGTTATTCATCTATTGCAAGTACAATGAGGGAGGGTGTGTTCCAAGGTCATAAAAATTTCTATTAATATTGTCCAGAAACATATTTTGGATCTATATCTACATTGTCACCTGGAGTTGAACTAATGGAGTCAGTCATCTAGACTTACATAATATTGAATAATGAACAAAACAAGCATGTGGCTTAGCTTTGTCCCTTGACTTGGGTATGTAAAGAGTAACATGGATTGCTACTCAAAAAATTAAAACCAGAATTCTGGTAAAACAAGAAAAAGCTTCAAGATGAATATGGAGTCTTGTACCAGGATTGACTTTGCAGAGTATCCTGACAAATTAGACAGGAAGACATATGTTGGCCACATAGGAAGGTTCTGGAGAGATTTCAGATCTGCCATTAGTTACTAATATCCAGGTTTCTCATCAACTTAGTGAATTTACAGAGGCTTGAAAGCACCCACATCTGTGGTACCTGGGAATTGTAGGTAAATTCTCTGGTTATGTGGAAAAAGCTAAGGAATATGAGTCTAGGAAACTGTTAACTCTGTCATTAACTGTGCAATCTTGAACAAACTATTTTCGGGGCCTCAGATACCTTATCTGTAAAATGAAAGCATTGAACTAACAATAAAACTAACTATTTACTGAGCATATACTACGTACTAAGCTCTTTGTTATATACTATATGTACTTTATCTTATTTAATTCTCTGAGGTAGGTTATATTACTTTCATTTAACAGATGAAACTGCGGCTCAGAGAGTTTGCAAAGTATTTTACGCATAGTCATTTATTTGATAAATATTTGCTAAGCATCTTCTATATATCTTATGTCAAGAGGTAAGGGTAGACATTTAGCTCTCATCCTCAGTGAACTCACAATAGGAGTCATCACTAGAAGATGGAAGCCTGAGTATGTGAGCTTAGCAGGTCTAAGCTCTTATCCTTTTCATTGTACTGGATCAGAATACAAACACGCTGATGTTTCTTCCATCTAAATGAACAAGTGGCTTCTCTCAATCCCACTTTGCCCATCAGCTTCCACCCCATTTAGATGCTTCTCATTGCAGCACTCCTATAATGAGTTGTCTGTACTGCTTGTCTCCAATGCCTGTCCTCCTATTTTCTCTTAAACTCAGCCCACTCAGGCTTTTGCCCCAACCAGGCACCCAAGTCTTATCATGGACATCAATGATCTTCACATGCTAAATCTAATGGGCAGCTCCCACTCCTCATCTTACTTGAGTATCAGTGGCATTTGACACAGTTGATCCCCCTTCTCCTTGCTATATTTTCTCTTCACTTGGCTTCTAGGACTTCCCCTTTCTCTTAGTTTCTTTCCTATCTCCTTGGCTGCTCTTTATCAGTTTTATTTGCTGGTGTTTCCTCCTCTCACAGATTCTGAGTGTTGTAATATTCCAGGACTCAGACCTTGGCGCTCTTCTTTGTCTACACTTACTCCCCTGGTGATAACACACAGTTTAGAACTCTTTAATACCATCTTTATGCAGATGACTCCCAAACTTGTATCTTTGGCCCAAACCTCTCTCTCAGATTTCAAATGTAAGAAACCACTGCCACTTGCCATCTCCACTTGAACATAATAGACACCCAGCATCAGCATGTTCAAATGTGAACCCGCGATCTTTTCTCTGAAACCTGTTCTGCTTGCAGCCTTCTCCATCTCAGATGATTGCAACTTTACCTTCTAGTTCCTCAAACCCAAATCCTTGCATCATTCTTCACTGCTCTCTTGCTTACATACTCCATAGCCAATCCATTAGGAAACCCATTTGGCTTTATCTTCAAAATGTATTTAAAGACTGATCAATTCTCACCACTCCCTCTGCTATCACCCTGGTCCAAGCCATTATTAACTCTTAGCTGGGCATCTACCCTGTGCTGGGCTCTGTGCCAGAGGCCAGGAATGTAGATAAACAGGACACAGTCCCTGCCCACAGAGAGTACACAGTCTAGTGAGAAGACAGATATAAAACTTGATAATCATGATGCATTATGATAAGTGCTGTGGTAGAGTCGTGGAAGTTTAGAAGAGGGTATGTCATCTTTATATCCCTTTCAGCTCAGATGTTAAAGCTGCTCGCCTTAGTCCTATATCTTTAAACTAAGCTGACCCACAATGTACTAGACACCTTAAAGCTAATTTAAAAAGTCGTGGGTTCCATTCACAAATACTGGACCCATTCATTTACAATACTTCAGTACCTGTCTTTCTACTTTTATTTTTGCCTTCTCTTCCTTATGTCATGCTCATCCGTAAACTTAGAGGTACAACTCAGAATTCTCCAGCATTGACGTTCAGTGTGTGTTTCCCAGTATGTGGCCTGCATTCACCCTTCTTCTCCTGGCAACTTTTAACAAATTGCCCACTGGACCCGCTGCAGCCCCAGGGACTCAGACCCAGTGGCCTGACTGGTGCTCAGTCTGTGGAAGATGACAATAACAATATACCCTGATGATATCTCAAATTCCCATGGAATCAACCAGATTGGTACTTAATTAAGAACAACTGGCCTTGGCACCCTCAGTATGAGAAATATCTAGGTATCCATCTGTTCCATTTGATTTTCACTGCTTCCCCTTAATCCAAGCTCTCTCCTTTCCTTCATTCTCTCCCCTGACAATTAATTTATACATGGTTTTCCATACACATCTTTTTAAAGTACTGCCTCAGCTACATCATTCTTCAGGCAAAAGTCTTCCGGGGTTCTTTATTGCCTACCAAATAAAATCCAAATTCATTACCAATCAAAGCCCTCCATACTTGGACTCAAACTTTCCCCATCTTATCTCCCAGCATACTTGTATATAGCCATGACCTATCTACTCATGGAGCCCATAACCTGCACACGCTTTCCCATCTTCTGCTTGTGCTCTCTCCACTGCCAGGCATGGTCTTCTCCCCTTCATTCACTGAGACAATATCTTCAAGGCCCAAGCTAACTTTCTCCTCCATCTTGCCCACTGTGGCCCACAAATCTCTGCCTACTCTGAAGTTATAGCCCTTTGGTCTATATTCACTAGCAATGAATCATGTCCGTCCCTCTTCATAACATCTATTGCAATGCAGTCCTTATTGTTTTATTTGTCTACTCTTATACTGCTGTTGATCCTTTTGTCAGCTATGTCTTCTCCCTTGGGCTATGTCATGAACCTGTGCAATGGGAAAGCACAGACTTTGGAGTGAGATATGGGTTTTATGCCAGCTGTCTTATTGATTAGATATGTGACTTTGAGCAAGCCACTTATCATGCAGTCTCAGCTTCCTCATCTATAAAATGGGGATAATAACTGTCTCATAAGACTGTCGTGAAAATTAGATAAGACAGCATGTGTGAAATTGCTTAAGGGTGCATGGTACATAGTGTTTTTTCCCTTTTTGTGTCCCGCGTGGAGCTTTATACATAGCATGGCTTGAAAATCTATTGATTTAATTTTGAAACAATATGTCTATAATTACCTTGAATTATGAACAATTAGAGAACACCCATTTCTGCCATACACATTCGTGCCACAAAACACCTGGAAATAATGGGTACATTGCATCCTTTTAAATGCATAACTGGATTTGCAAAAGGAAAAGAAAAAAGGAAGGAAATGCTCCATGTCCATAAATGGAGTGTGAGCTGACATAAGGAGTTGCAAGGAGTATCTGATACTTCGGCTGTCCTTGAGGGCAAGGTTGTCCATTTGGGGTTTCATTGCTCATTCAGGAACAAGACATCAAACTGAGAAGCCTGCATAAGCCAATACCTTTTAAAGGCACATTTGGGGAAATTCTGCTTAGCTGTAAAGGGCTCTGGGTAGGAAAAAACGTTTTCCTTCTGAGAAATCATAGCAAGCATCCAATTGTAACTAAAGGATTATACCCACAGCAGGTATTATACCATAAGGGTTTGAGGTTAAAAAATTTTTTGGGGGGACAGGGTCTCACTCTATTGCCCAGGCTGGAGTGCAGTGGCATGATCAATGCTCACTGCAACCTCCTCCTCCTGGGCTCAAGCAATCCTCCTACCTCAGCCTCCCGAATAGCTGGGACTACAAGCATGTGCCACCATGCCTGGCTAATTTTTGCATTTTTTCTAGAGACAGGGCTTTGCCATGTTGCCCAGGCTGGTGTTGAGTTCCTGGACTCAAGTGATCTGCCCACCTTGGCCTCCCAAGGTGTTGGGATTACAGGAGTGAGCCACCACACCCAGCGAGGTTCTAATTTATACTACTTGAGTGTGGGGGAGGTCATCCCCAATAATTCAACATAAGAAACAACTTGAGCTGATAACAAGGGTGGCAGAAGCAAATGCAAAAACCTTTTTGAAGAGATACTCTTAACCCAAGCTGCACAGAAATTCCATAAACCTCACCGAACATCAACCCGCATATGAAACACATAGAAACAATCTCACAGGAAACAGCAGACATAAAAAACAAGCAAAGCAGCAACCACAAAAGCAGCAGAATTACACCCCCAAGTTAGCAATATTTACTGCAGTGGCTGGACCCAGGTCCGTCTTCAAGGAGCATTCAATCAGACTGGGAAACAATTCATTAACGGTCTAAGGCAATACAGACAAAACCCAATTTAAGAATGGCCTGGGTTCCACAAGGAAATTAGAATATGCTGTTCAGCAATCAGCATGTCATTTTCCTTAGAAAACAATGTTTTACCCAGTAGATCACAAAAGCTTTTGGAATTCACAAGTCAGAACCTGTTGAGGACACCGAGGCACAGTTTCCAGCACAAATTTGTGCTCCATAATCACTGGCTAAATGAATTCATAAATGAATGAATGAGGTAGCTAAATCTGACCCAGGTTCCAGTACTGCAGAACACGAGGCCAAGGAGTGAAGAGGAAGGAGGAGAAACAAATATTATTGTATTTCCAAGGCACAAGCCCAGCTGTCTGGAAAGCTTGTAAATAGATACAGTTTGCATCAGACACTCTTCCACCTGCCCACTGTAGATACTGGAGATTATCTCACTGATCCTAAACCCAGGAATCACTGAGGCTGTCTACACCTAAATGCCCCCTGCTCGGAATGCCCATCTTCTCAGTGCTGGGATCTTAGCTCCATGTTTTTGGAAAGCAGATAGAGTGAGGATCAGGGTAAGATGCAAGATTTGAACAGCCATTTACCCCTCAGAGATGTCTGCAACTCTAACAGATGCTTGTTTCCCCAAATGAATCTCTAATTCATGTGACAAAGTGAAATAAGTGTATTCCAGCTATGTGGTCATGATGGACTAGGACTGAAAACCTTTGCCCAGGCTCACCTTCCTGAGGTCCATCCTTGGGGTCTTCATTCATTCACTCATTCCTTCAGCAAAGTTTATGGACTGCCTACTTTTGTTTCAGGCTCTGTCTACCTACTTCTGTTTCAAGCCCTGGAGAGGCAGGAGTGAACAAGACACTATAGCCATGCTCCCATGGAGTTTTCATTCTAGGCAAGTGGACAAATAATAATAAAAGAAAACACATGGACAGGATATATACAGAGTGACACATGCTACTTAAAAGAACAACAAAACAGGGAGAAGTGAGAGGCAGCAGCCTTCCCTTCCTCTCATTAAAAAAAAAAATCAAAGCATGGATTCCTTTTTATTGCTCCTCCCGTGTTTTTTTTTTTGTTTGTTTGTTTGTTTGTTTTAGATGGAGTTTCGCTCTTGTTGCCCAGGCTGGAGTGCAATGGTGCGATCTTGGCTCGTTGCAACCTCTGCCTGGGTTCAAGCGATTCTGCTGCCTCAGCCTCCGGAGTAGCTGGGATTACAGGTGCGTACCACAACACCCGGCTAATTTTTTGTATTTTTAGTAGAGATAGGGTTTCACCATGTTGGCCAGGCTGGTCTCAAACTCCTGACCTCAGGTGATCCACCCACCTCAGCCTCGAAAAGTGCTGGCGTTACAGGCTTGAGCCACCGCGCCCAGCTGCTCCTCCCATGTTTTTGTCTTCCCTACCACCTCTGATGAACCCACAGTTTTTTTTTTTTTTTTTTTTTTGGTTGTTTGTTTGTTTGAAGCTTCTGTTTTTTTTTGAGCTTCCTCTCTTGCTGGCTGAGTCTCTCGACTCAGTGGGGAAAGGAGTGAGCATATGGAGGTGTCGAAATATTTGTAGAAATGTCTTAACCTGCAATGATAACTGCCATCACACTATCTGATTCCTTCCTTAGTGGTTCACTCACACACACTCCAGCAAAGTTGTTTCTCTATGTGAGCTTTAAGGCTCTGCTTATCAGTGGACTCATCTTTGCCTCCCTATTAATTTCAGCATAGAAAAGGAAGTTTTCCCACATGTAACCTTTGGAAACAAAGGCAGAGCTTGAGCAGTGATCGAGGCAATGATTAAGCAGTCAGAAATAAAACGTGAGCTTGCATTCACCTCTGCCGGTGGCGGCCTGAGCTTCTTCCTGTAGACTGTTGACAAAGAAACTTGAGAAGGCAAAAAAAGCCTTTTCAATAGCAAGAGGACGCTGTGAAGTGCAGGGAGGACCATATTATGTTGATGATGGATGAGTGGATCCCTCTCCACTGAGTGTGCCAGGCTGGAGCCCATCCATTAGAGAGAGCTTAATCTGCCCAGAGATCTCAGCAGCTCCGGCTGCTGAAAGAGAAGCCTCCTCTTCCTGCCTCCTCAGAGGGCTGTTCTCCTGAAGAAGCTACCTGGCATCTGTGTAGTGTTCAGAAACTGCAGGAGTGATTGCTTCTCCGCCTCTCTGGCTGGCAGCCCTTGGGGTGCGAAGCATGAATCCAACCTGGAGCTATCTTGCTGCAAGCTTCCCTGTTGTCCTGGTCACAGCAGTCCACAGTTGTTCTCAAAATCGTGGAAGAAAAAGTCTTTTATACTTGAAAACTCATAGTGAGGAGAGCTTAAACTTTCTCCCCGTGCAGAAAAGAAAAAAATGGATCCTATTTTTAAATGGGTTTCCTCATAGAATCTTTTGATGTGTTAATTCCAGGTCTTGGTCTACAGCTTGAAAATAAAAATACCAACAAATCAGTGTCCCTTGTGAAGGACTTCTCTCCATCTCTGCCATACCTCTGTCAGTCCCTGTCTCTGTCTCTGTTCTCTCTCACGTCTCCTCCCCACCCACCCTGTGTTTTGTTTTGCTTGTTTTGTTTTGAGACAGGGTCTCTGTCACCCAGGTGTTGTGCATTGGCTCTGTCACAGCTCACTGCAGCCTCAACTTCCTGGGCTGAAGTGATCCTCCTGCCTCAGCCTCCCAAGTAGCTGGGACTACAGGTGTGTGCCACCACACTCAGCTAATTTCTTCTATTTATTATTATTATTTTTTTGTAAAGACGGGGGTCTCACTATGTTGCCTAAGCTGGTTTCAAACTCCTGGGCTCAAGCAATCCTCCCATCTTGGCCTCCCAAAGCGCTGGAACTACAGGCCTGAGCCACTGTGCCTGGCCTCCTCTCTGTGTTGAACTCACTGTATTTCTGCCCATTCGATTCCATGTATTGTCCCCCTCCTCTCTGCTCCCCCCATCCCTGCCCACACTTTCAACATCTCCCACTAGTGCCATCAGCCTCCTAACAAGCATTCATCTCTGTGCTTTTATATGTGTTTTTTTTTAAAGTCTATCCTCCTCACTGTCTTGGCTTATTATTATGTTGGTCAGCAGCTCCTTATTACCCACAGTACAGGGTCCAAACATCTTAACATGACATAAGCAACACCTATCTACTCATTTCTTTCTGCTTCCTGCACATACTCTTCTCACAGCTGAGGCATTCTATTTAAAGGATCTCAAACGCTGAAGTGCAGTCTCCAGTTGTTGCACATGCTATGTCCTTTGCTCTTCTTTCTAGGTGAGCTCCCATTCAACCTTCAAGGCCCAGATTAGAAACTCTGGAACTTTGAGAAACACATTAGGCTTCTGATTGTGTTGCTATTGTAATATTGTATTGCTTATCTATTTCAACATAATGAATTGCATAAAAATTTAGTGGCTTAAAACAACAAACATTTATTAGCTCACAGTTTCTGTAGTCAGGAATCTGGGAGTGGTTTAGCTGGTGGTTCTGGCTTACAGTATCCCATGAGGTTGTAAGTGGAATAACAGCAGGAACTGCAGTCATCCAAAGGCTTGACTGGTACTAGAGGATCCACTTCTAAGCTCACTAATGTGGCTTAGCAAGAGACCTCAGTTCCTTGCTTGGCTGTTGACTGGAAGCCTCAGTTCCTTACCAATTGGGACTTTTCTCATGACAGGGCAGTCATCTTCCCCAGAGAGAGTGACCCAAGAGAGAGAGGCAGGAACCACCATGCCTTTCATGACCTAGATTTGGAAGTGCCATGTCGTCACTTTTACCATATTCGATTGGTCCAACAAACAATGGGGTAGGAGACCACACAGTGTGAATACCAGGAGGCCAGGATCATCACTCAAAATTCATAAGACCCAGGCTCAAATTTTGGTTCCACCACTTACTTGCTGGCTGACCATAGGTAAGTTATTTAACCTCTCTGAGCCCTGATTTCCACATCTGTAAAATCTGAATGATAGGATTGACCTGACGGGGTTGACGTTGAACCCAAAAAGGTGATTTACATTAAGCACTTGGCATGTAGTGAGCATTTAATAAACGTTAGCAATTATTATGTTGATAACAGTTCACAGACTCCCTGGGCCAGTAGCCCCAGGGGTACTCCCATACAGTCCTGTAATGCTCTTATCTTACATTACTCTCCACCTGGGTACTCACTCTTAGATTCAGAAGGGTTTAGACCTTCAAATATAGGGCCTCTATGTCCATGTCTTTCATGAACTGTTTTTCTTTGCACAATCTCAGGCTTCTCTAACAATATTAAGCTTCAATCCCATTCCTTCAGATCCCAAAGATGTGAATGAGATTGTATTTGCATCCTTAAATTAAAACTCCAAGTTTAGCTTGTTTGTTAACTCCATCCCACATGCGGTCATCTGCTTCAGACCTTGGGGCCTCATCCCCATTGGAATTGTTTTTGTGTCATTTTCATTCATTTGTCAGCTGTGAGTGGTTGCTCCTTGTTAGGGCCTAGGCTCGGTGCCAGCGATGCCAAGATAAAGAAGATAGGAACATAGCCCTTTAGAACCTTAGTGTTGTTTCATATCATCATTTTTCTATTTTCTCTGGATGTCTTTCTTCTCAATCTTGCTTGAAATGCAGTTTTATTACTAACAACCACCAATTCTTGAGCACTAGCTTCATGTCAGAGTATGTTCATGTCATCCCTCTGCCATTCCTGCAAAGTGGGTATTACCGTTCTCCCCATCCTTTCTCCATCTTGGAAACAGAAGGCTCCTCATTTATTACAGAGGTTTCTGACTCTGGATCTTGAGCCCTTTCCAAAATGACAAGTTGCCAATGTAAATATTTTTTAAATTTAGTTTTATCCCTAGAATGTGATCACCCTACTGCAGATTGGCACATCACTCGCAGTAATGGTCCCTGGTCCCTGGGAGACATGCACGCCAGTCTGCAGGTGTTTGTCCAAAGGGTGACAGGGCCCCTTCAGATCTTTGGTTTCCACAGTAACTATGCAGCCAGCCATTCACTCCTGGCTCCAGTCCACTTTCCAACAGAGAAGAAATGAGCATATTAATTGAAACCCTAACCCCTTCAGTTTTCTACTTAGGACTTCGAAGTTACCAGAAAGTCCGCCCAGATCTCATTTGCCTGAATAATTCTTTCGCAGGTTGGTCCCCACCCCCACCCATGTCCACTCCCGCCTTCCTTTGCTCTACTCTGTGCTCTGGGAGCCTGGCCCCTCTGAAGCATCACCACAGCTTTTTTGCCCTCTGGTTCCCTTTGGGTTCAGACAAACGGAGGTACTGGCTAGAGATCAAAGGGCAGCAGGAGAAGGAGACTGAAATATTTCTTCTTTCCTGATTCCTCTCTACTTCCGCACCATGTTTCTGGCAATAGTTGTGTCCCTGGTGGCCATAGCTCCTGCCAGGGTGGGTAGGAGGGAGGTATCTCCTCTGAGTCTCTAGCTCTTACTTGGCCCAGAAACAATCTTTCTTCCCCTTGTCCTTTCATGCCTAGGGGTGCTAATGCCTTCCAGATGATGCAAATTATGCCCTATACTAGGCTATTGTCTCAGTTCCATGAAATTGCAAAATACATTATTGACTGTCATGGTTTTCTCAACACTACTTCTGATCAAGGAATATGTTTCACAGCAAAATAAGTGAGGCAATGGGTCTTACCTACACCCATGGGATCTGCTATCTTAATCTTGTAAGAAGCAGTGGGCCAGATAGAATGGTGGAATGGAACAGCCTTCTGAAGACCTATTCGTGGCACCAGCTGAGAGACAACACTGTGAAAATTTAGGGTGCTGTTTTACAGGATGCAGTATATACTTTGAATCAGCATATGATATATGTTACTGTTGTACCCATAGACAAAATACAGAGGTCCAAGTATCAAGGGGTAAAAGCAGAAATGGCTCCTCTCACTTATTGACCTAATAACATACTTATAGAACTTTGTTCTGATGTCTTGGTGGTCTGAGTACCCAAAGGAAGAATGCTTCCACCAGAGGACACAACCCATTCAATTGAAACATTATGGGCTCCTCAGGCCACTAAATTAAAAGGCAAAGAAGGAAGTTATTCTACCTGCTGGGGTGGTTAGTTTTGATTACCAAGGAGAAATTGGATTGCTGCCATACAAAGAGGGCATGGAGGACTGTCTGGAACCCAGGGGATGCTTAGGGATGCCTATTAGTACCTCCAGGTCCAATAGTAATACTTAATGGAAAAATAGGCAGAACCTGAAAGACCCCAACCCTTTAGAAGTGAAAGCAATGATCATTCTGCCAGGTAAAGAACCCACATCAGCTGATGTCCTGGCAGAGGACAAAGGAAGGAAATGTGGAAAGAGTAGTGGAGGAAAGAAGTTATAAATATCAACTTTGCTGGTGATCAGTTAAAGAAACAAGGACTGTTAAAAACTATGCATGGTTTTTTCCTTACATGTTATTTACACATGTATTATTACACACATACTCATGTCTTCTCTCTATTTCTTCCTCCTTATGATTTATAATTTATTTACGTACTGGTGGTGGTTAACTTAACTTTAACATATAGTCTTTAGTAGAGTGAAACACCAAAAGCCAAATGAAGAAAGTATGGAGGAAGATGGGAATGGTCAACTGTGTTAAAAGTGCTTTCTTCATTTCCACACCTGCTAAGGGGCTCAGGAATCCCCTTACCTGGGAAGCTCCTTTGACATCCTTTGACCAGCAATTTTACTAGCCAGCAAAAGCTACCATTGACTGAGGACTTTCTTAAGTACTTCACAGGCATACTATCATTCAGCAGAACACTCTTTAATTTATCTGTGGGATAGGAATTGTGACTCCAATTTGCACATTCAAGAGCTGAGGTTTACAATATTGAAGACGCACACTCAAGTTTACTATCTGTGGAGCAATTTGATCTAAACCAGGTCTGTATGAGCCAATGTCCTGTTTTTCATTGCCTCATACTTGATTTGTTTCCTATTTTTCACTAAGGTAAACACTACTGATACAAACATCTTATACAAAATTAAAATTTAGCCTCTAGATCACAGAATGTTCACATAGGACTGTAACTAAATGATCAGGCGAGACTGATACTCACGTCACCCAGAGACAGATACTGTGACTGTCATCTGGAAATGAACACAATTACTTTTGGGATTTTGTGTCTTTTTGTCTTTTTTTCTCCGGGAGAGGTAAGAGTACATTTGTACAAAGGCTAGTTGCATGTTATTAGGCAGAGACGTAAAACCACATTGTTGTATGGAAGTTCAAGTGTGTATAGAAGGGTGTATATGAGTGATGAGGGGCCAAAGGGGTGGACTGGACCAGATGGTCAGTTATGATTTCTCAGCTGCAAGCCCATCCTTCTATGCTCTGTGTTTTGATGCTGGGGCTAGGACTCTATAATCACATCACTCCTTTACCAGCTCGTTCTGTGAATAGGCGCACTAAAGGAAAGGTAGATGGGAGGAAGAGGAAGAAGGGACTTACTTCTTCCAATTTTGGCATGCTGCTCCTGTCAGCATCCTCTAAGCAATAGTTTGTCTCCCTGGTAGTGGTAATTGGTTCCAAGGCAGTTTACAATAGGGAAGCAGGCTGCCATCATAGCAAGCAAGTGAGAGAGAAACAGAGGGTGAGGAAGATGGAAGCCAGATTCATTTGCAATCTAATCTCAGAATTGACACCCCATCACTTTTGTTATATTCTACTCCATGCACAAGATGATTATATGATGGCATGACTACCAGGAGGCAGAGATTATTGGGAGCTGTCGTAGAGATCTTCTACCATGTGATGTTAAGTCGGTGTCCCTGACGAATCAATGCATTCTGTTAGATTCTGTTCATATGTTGGTTGGTTTCTGTTTCTGTTTCTTTACTGGATTCGTATATGGTAGTCTGTTGGTGTTTGCTCCCTTTACCCTGCTTTGTAAATACAGTCAAGTCACCACATAACGATGTTTCAGTCAACGACAGACCACATATTCAACAGCGGTCCCATAAGATTATAATACCATTTTTTCTATGTTTTTGTATGCTTAGATACACAAATACTTTCCATTGTGTTACATCTACCCTACCTGCAGTATTCAATACAGTAACATGCAGTACAGCTTTCCAGCCTAGCAGCAATAGGCTATACCATATGGTCTAGGTGTGTAGTAGGCTATACCATCTAGGTTTGTGTAAGTACACTATATGATGTTTGCACAACAATGATGAAGTTGCCTAATGAAGCATTTCTCAGAACATATCCCTGTCATTAAGGCACACATGACTGTAATTCCTCCATTAAGAACTTTAAAATTTGAAATGACTGGGATGAATTATTTTAGCTCCTTGGCTGCAGACTGATGACTGAGTGGATAAACTCAGTGGGCTGGTACTGATCTGGGGGTTGCATGGATCCTCTGTACTTGGAAGCAGAAGACCAAGGCTAGTTTAGCTTTGCCACTCAGTCGTTCTATGCCCTTGGATGATTCACTTAACCATTTTAAACCCTAGGGTCCTCATCTGGAAACTGGGGAAAATAAAGCCTCACTTTCAGGGTTATGGTGAAGATTAAGTGAAAATTCAAGTGCCTGGAAGAGTGTCGAGCACACAGTTAGCTCTCAAGAAATGGTTGCTATTATTGGTAGAAAATGTATCCTAATGTTCAATCAACCTAATTAAAAATGTCTACTTTGTCTGGGCACGGTGGCTCACGCCTGTAATCCCAGCACTTTGAGAGGCCAAGGCAGGTGGATCGCCTGAGGTCAGGAGTTCGAGACCAGCCTGGCCAACATGGTGAAACCCCGTCACTACTAAAAATACAAAAATTAGCTGGGCGTGGCAGCAGGTGCCTGTAATCTCAGCTACTCAAGACGCTGAGGCAGGAGAATCGCTTGAACTCGGGAGGTGGAGGTTGCAGTGAGCCAAGATCGCACTACTGCACTCCAGCCTGGGTGACAAAGTGAGACTCTGTCAATAAATAAATACAATTCTAAAACAAAGAGAATCTTATCTCTCTCCCCCTCTCTCTCCATATGTATCATAACTAACAGATTTATTCCAATAATTCTCATTAAAATTTTTCTTTTGAGATGGTGTCACTCTGCTACCCAGGCTAGAGTGCAGTGGTATGAACATAGTTCACTACAGCCTCAACCTCCTGACCTCAAGAGATCCTCTTGGCTCAGCCTCCCATGTAGCTGGGACCACAGGTGTGCACCATCACACCTGGCTAATTTTAAAAAATTTTTTGTAGAGATGAGGTTTCACTGTATTGCCCAGGCTGGTCTCGAACTCCTTACCTCAAGCAATCCTCCCTCCTTAGCCTCCCAAAGTGCTGGGATTACAGGCATGAGGCACTGCATCTGGCCTAAAATAAATAAATAAATAAATAAATAAATAAACAAACAAACAGTGATTGATTTAGTAAACATTATCTTTTTCTCTGGAAAACTGAGTTACATGGATTTCACAAGGTTACCAACTTTCAATGTATGGCTAAAATTGGTGGTAGATTAATTTATGGACATGCTAGTAACAAAACAGAATTTAATAATCTGTTTCATCCTCTAAGTATTTCTGACATTTTGTTGTTGTTGCTCATTAACCACTGGCTACAAATAACCACAAACTCCCTAGTTAAGATGATGTCAGGACTCTCAGACTAGGGAAAAAAGCCACATTCTTGTTGTAAATGAAAATTTAACGGAGAATAAGATATTTGAAAGAGAAAATCATTGTTTTGAGAAAGGAACAAAGAAGCCAGACAAGATATAAACTTTACCAAATGTTCAAAAAAATTCATTTAATATCGGGCTTTATAATTCATGAAGTTTCTTTTCTTTTGGCTGCCAACTTATCTAATTACAATTCTAGATTGACAGCAAAAATATTTAATATTCTCTGAGGAAATACCCAACTCAGGTGAGACAAGGACAGAGCAATGAAATGGAAGAAAACTGTGAGAAACCAGGGAGACTGTATTAGTCCATTTTCACACTGCTATAAAGGACTACCTGAGGGCCAGGCATGTTGGCTCACGCCTGTAATCCCAGTACTTTGGGAGGCCGAGGCGGGTGGACCAGCTGAGATCAGGAGTTGGAGACAAGCCTGGCCAACCTGGTGAAACCCCGTCTCTACTAAAAATACAAAAATTGGCTGGGCATGGTGGCGGGCACCTGTAATCCCAGCTACTCGGGAGGCTGAGGCAGGAGGATCACTTGAACTCGGGAGGCGGCAGTTGCACTGAGCCGAGATCACGCCATTGCACTCCAGCCTGGGAAAGAGAGTGAGACTCCGTCTCAAAAAAAAAAAAAAAAAAAAAAGAACTACCGGAGACGGGGTAGTTTATAAAGAAAGGAGGTTTAATTAACTCACAGTTCCGCATGGCTGGGGAGGCCTCAGGAAACTGCAGACGGTGAGAGGGAAGCAAGCAGTTTCTTCACAATGCAGCAGGAGAGAGAGAGAGTGAGGTAGGAAGTGCCACACTTTTAAGCCGTCAGATCTCGTGAGAACTCACTCATCATCACGAGAACAGCATGGGGCAAACCGCACCACGATTGAGTCACCTCCCACCAGGTCCCTCCCTAACATGTGGGGATTATAATTCAAGATAAGATTCGGGTAGGGACGCAGAGCCAAACCATATCAGAGACAATCCAGGAGGGCCATGAGGTCGGCTCAGCCCTGATGTACTCTGGAAATCCTGGAATCAATGTGCCCATAGAGGGATGTGTGACAGGGAGTAGGGAGCCTAGAGGGTCATGGTATGACCTGGAGGCAATGAGATCAAATTCCTGGTCCTGCTAAGCCCCCAAACCATAAGAGTTTACATGCTTTCAGGTCTTTCTGGACTGTGCTTTTTAACGTCTCAAAACCTTTTTACATACATCACCTCATTTGAGCCTGATACAGACTAGTGAGCTAGGTGAGGGCTGGTTCTTCTCCATCTAGGTGAGGAAAGTGACAATCGGGAAGAGAAAGGACAAAACCACTGCATGTTAATGGAAATAAATGACAAAGAGAAACAAAACAAAGGCAAGGACTCCATGGTGATGAAAGAAAGGCACATTGCCCAGGAAGGGAATTGGAGGCCATGGCCCCACTTCTGCTCCTGACCCCAACCAGGAGACCACCAAGTTGAACCCAAGGGTGTGGCTGAAGATGTACCTGGTCTTCTAAGATGTTTGCTGTCCAACTGCTGGTGTTGAGCCTCCACCCCTCCTAGTTCCTTAATCATATAGATAAGTCTATTTACATCTTCCACTAATACCAACTTTTACAGTGGCACGGGGTAAAGCCCTAAAAAGTATTTGTTACTGCAATGTACC
Source organism: Gorilla gorilla gorilla (assembly GCF_029281585.2). NCBI lineage: Eukaryota > Metazoa > Chordata > Mammalia > Primates > Hominidae > Gorilla > Gorilla gorilla. Next base: position 19,422,424 of record NC_073233.2, read on the forward strand.
ATATAGTGGTAATTATTATTATAAGAAAGTAACTTGTAAACTGCCACGTGCTATACAAATGTCCATTATCATTATTATGATGATGATTATATAATGATCATATTGGTTTTTCTCCAACCCAAGGAGTGTTCATTCAGTCCCATCTTTTCTTCTTCAATTTCAGTAGCTTCCCTATCCAAAGCCAAACAAATTTTAGTGTTCTTAATACCCTCAGTATGGTAGCTTGTTAATGTCTCTTAAAAGCTCAAATAATTTATGCTTACTTTTTTAACTTTCTTCTTATAACACAGCTTCCCCTCCCTTCCCTCCCTGTCCCCCAAAGCCAGAAACTCTAGTGGGCTAGAGACATCTCCAACTGGCAGAGCTTTTAGAAATAGAGTTAGGTGACGGGGTGTGGTGGCTCATGCCTGTAATCCCAGCACTGTTGGGGGCCAAACCGGGGCAGGGGGGCGGGTGGATCACCTGAGGTCAGGAGTTCAAGGCTAGCCTGGCCAACATCGTGAAACCCTGTCTCTACTAAAAATATAAAAATTAGCCGGGTGTGGTGGTGTGTACCTGTAGTTCCAGCTACTCATGAGGCTGAGGCAGGAGAATCGCTTGAACCCAGGAAGCGGAGGTTGCAGTGAGCTGAGATCGCACCGCTGCACTCCAGCCTAGGCGACAGAATGAGACTTCGTCTCAAAAAGAAAAAAATAGAAATAGAGTTAGCCTCACAGAGTCACAGAAGTGGAAGGACATGGAAGTGAACAGATGACAGTACTCAGACCCACAGTGATCACAGAGGTCACTTCCCCAGGATCACAGTGGGGCAGCTGCAGTCATGAGTGAAAGTCAGCACTTCCAGCACCCGGCCTAGTGCTCTTTGCACTGAGCAGGGCCCTCTGATTTGATTTTCCTTTGCCTCCAATGTCAGAATCCCAGGCTTCTGAGATTTTATTCTTGTTCATAGTTTCCCCAGTATGGTTCCACATAGGGGGTTGATCATAATCCTGAAAGACCCATCCCAAATATTGAAGTCCTGAAAGATCAAAATCCCAAAAACATAATTCTGGAAAAAATAAGAAGAAATTATCTTTAAAACATTTATTTACATTTTTAAGGGAGATTTATTTGAGAACCATATAAAAACTGACAGAGCACTTCAGAGGCCGATTTACAAAATAAAATTGGCAATAATAACATATATATCTTTGCAAACATAAGCACTCAGCTATTCTAACAATAGTCACATGATTATAACAATTACAAGCAGATGAACTGTATTCATAAGGCAATATGCCAAAAACAAAGTGTATAAACATGTATCACGATGGTTGGTAGTTGTGTGTACCTAGCTTTATAATTGCAGTCATCTGAAATACTGTGATGGACAACCTGTCTTTTGACAAGATCAATCAAAAACCTCTATAGGTCACCACTGCATACGCAGTGGCCCAAAAAGGCAAGATCTCAAGAAATTTTGTCTTTCACAAATGCAGATACACAAAAAGGAAATCTCTTCATTTATTGAGGAAGTTTCAATGTTTTTATATTGAGAACCACAGCAGACAATGGTGTTACTCTCTGAGGCCAAAAGCCTCAGGACCCAGATGGCCGCTGCTGTTAAGTACTGGAGTGCAAAGGCTGGTGAGCCTGGAGTTCTGATGTCCAAGGCAGCAGAAGAAAAGTCTGTCCCAGCTCTCAGAGAGAGACCAGTTGGCCTTCTATATTTGTTATCTCCAGATTGTTGGCCAATTGAATGGTGTCCACCAATATCAAGGGCAGATCTTCCTCACTGAGTCTACTCAGTCCTCTGGAAACATCCTCACACACACCCAAAATAATGCTTTACCAGGGTTTCAGGCATTCCTTAATCAGTCAAGTTGACATCTCAAATTAAGTCAATAAATCCATCCCTGTCAACTTGGCACTATATGTGTCTCCTTAAACCATACTTAATTTCCAAATAAAGACCACAACAAGGTAACAGTTTCACCTAACATGATGCAACTATCCTATGATTGTGATTTTTAGGATTTTAGATGTTAAGGATTTAGTCTTTAGAAATTTTGATCTTTCAGGATTTCAACCTTGGGGATGATGGCATTCAGGAATGTGTCTTTTGGGATCATAATCCAAACTCTCTATAAGTGTGTTTCCCAGTGGCCGTTCTTGGGACACTCTCGTGGATAGAAGTCACCTGGGAATCTGCCAGGCCTTAAGAACAGGGGCTAGTGAGAAACCAAGGATGCACACAGTATGAATGAATAATCCTAAAATGCCTCTCTTGAGGTTGTTGGAAATGTCATAGTCTAGCCATGGAATCCTGAAAATTTGCCTGCTTTGAGTTATGTCTAGAGTGGACAGTCTCAACTGCAGTGATATTCTCAGAGCCACATGGAGGTCTTTTTGAAAATACTGATGCCAGGGCCTCACTCTGAACTGCTTGAATCCAAATCTCTGGGGGAGAAACCCTGGCAATGGTAGGGTTGAAAAACTCCCAGGTGATTCTAGGGTGCAGCCAGGGCTGAGAATTGGAGCTTCAGAATCTAGAGATCATATTAAGTTCTCTACAGAGATCTGGTGTCTTTGATTTGTTAATTTCAAAGTCTGCAAATCCACTGCTATTCATTCTTGGGAATGACCTCCTTTTCTTAAGCTCAAATAAACCCACAGTCTGCTCCAATGGAAGAGTTTCACCTGCTCAGCCTGCCAGGTCCACCCTCAGCATCCATCCCTTAGACAGATGCCTTTTGTCTCCTGGTGAAGCCCATCATTCTTATGCTGGCTTCCCCCCAGCCCCAAATACCCCATCTCTAAATGAACCCCAAATGTGCCTCCTTGGTTTCTACACTAAAAGAGTCCTCACTAGACAACTGAATATGGTAGATGTTCATCAGATGAGGACATGAGACAAATACACCTCACATCTACTGAATCCTTAATTTGCCCCAATTTCCATTGAATTGTTTATTCATTCATTCATTACGTATTTAAGGAACACCTTTTGTAACCAGATTCAGCCTCTTCCCTTCTGAATATCTTCAATAATCCCACATGAGGACCAATATCTTTGCAACCATCAGACAAGTCACCACGCAACTTCTGGTACTGTCTAACATCCAGCTAAGGATTATGCCTGATGAACACATCTGCAAAGCAGCAGCTTTCCATGCCTGCTAACTTGCTACCCTCTCTCCTTTCCTGGTGTCTCTCTCTTCAGAGAGAGAACACTGATGATTTCTCACTGCTTGTTTATGCTTTGACAGAAAGCCCTCGTGATACCTAGAAAGCCTAGATACTAGCAAGTGAACTGGTTCTTCCTAAACAAGATATCCTGGAAGGCCTTATTCACAAATTTAAGTGTGTCAATATTGATCTGAGAAAGAAGGCAGGTATGCTGCCCCAGTACATTCCATACAGAAGTGTGCTGGTCATTTTAGAGCCTGACATTCTCACCTGTTCTGATTCATGAGTCACTTCCCAATAGACAGTGGTTAACTCCCTAACTTCCCATTTCTTCAGATATAAAGTATGAATGCAAACTCAACTTTAAGCAACAGAATCTGCCAATGGATTCTAGTGTACAAACTTTATAGCCAGACTCCCTGGTGCACCTGTCCTTCTCCTGGGAAACCTCTAGAACTGCCCCAGGCACAGGCCTGAAGAAATGTGAAATAAGTGGTGTGTGGACTGCCACTTTCCCCCTTGGCAAGCTTTGGCAAGACATCTCTTTTGTCTTTCCCTGTCAACCTGGATGAGGCTTCAGTCTTCTCAACACGAGATCCAGGCGGTCACTATCCTTTGGAGCTGGTACAAAAGGGGCAAAATCTATTGTCCAACAGAAGCAGTGGAAGAAAGTATCTTTAGAACTGCACACACCTAGGTTTGGAATTCAACCCTATGACTCACCCAACCTCAGTTTCCTTATTTTTAGACTGAGATACTACTACCTACTTACCATGGTGTGGTCATGAGAATTAAATGAGTTAATGTCTGTAAAGTATCTAGTATCTTCCTAGCACAATAAACACAGGTTCCTTTCTCTTTTCTCTCACTGTGGGACATTTCCTTGAAGATGTGATGAACATTTTGTTAGGTAATTTTAGGGTTGGGGATAGGTAAGATCCGTTAGAGTGGGGGAAATAGTATGTATAGATAAAAATGGAAGGATTTTTAGAGTTTACAGAGGAAGAGCCCACAGAATCTGGAAATTCTAGCTATAGAGGGAGGCACCAAAGGTAAGAATACAGTGTGGCGGGGCTGTGTTTTTGAAAGATAAGAAATGGTAATGAGGGATGATTACCAAGACATGAAAGTGCATGACAAGTTTTGAAGAAACTAGCAAAGCAGCATACGTGGTTGAGCCTAAGTTGCTGGTAAATTAGCTGCAAATTAAATAAAATTTTAAACAAGGTCCTTATACCTTCTGTAACTATTTGATCCTTTGTTTTTTCTAAGGAATCACAAGGGCCCATAGTACAGAGTGGCTATAAAGCAATGACATTAATTGCCAGAAGATACACTTGAGGAAAATCAGTTTTAATATTTCTGAACATATCCAATCCGTGGTTAGAAATAAGGAGAATGCACATTTTACTCATTGTTACCAAACCCATCACAAGTGGCTAGAGTAGTAAAAGGAGAAAGGCCTGGAACTGGGAAGGCAATTCCTCCTAACTAGCCACGTAGCATCCATGAGACTTAGTCTTTTCTTCTGTAAAAGGAAGGGGGTGTTTGACGTGGATCAATGGTGTAGCAGAATGTTTTTGGTTCTAAGTAACAGAAAAGCTGGTTCACATTGGCTTAAGTAATAAAGGGAAATTACTAGCTCATGCAATTGAAAAGCCCACAGAGATTTGAAAAACTTCAGGGCTAGCTCAAACAACTTGACCAGGGACCAACATCCCCTTCACCATTTCCTGGCTCTGCTATCTCAGTGTTTCTTCATCTTAGGGAGACTTTGGCAGATCTCTGTGGTTGCAAAATGGCTTCCAGCTGTTGTGTGAGGCTACATGCCCTCATTCATTAAAAAAAAAAAAAATCTTTTTGCCAATGTTATCAGCAGAAGTCCTGACGTTTACTCTAACCACACTCTCTTAGGTCACATGTCCATCCCTGAACCAATCACTGGGTCAGGGGATAGTATGTGATGATTGATCCAGCCCAGGTCATGTGGTGCTAGGTTCATTCCCATTGCTGAAGGTGGATTCTCCATAACTGCATGGATTCCCACATGAAATTAGAACAGTTGGGAAGTGAGAAGCAGAGAAGGAAAGGTGCAGAGTCAAGCAACCCATTTTCTTTTTTTAAATTTTTATTTTAAGTTCAAGGGTACATGTGCAGGTTTGTTACATAGGTAAACTCGTGTCATGGGGGTTTGTTGTACAGATTATTTCATCACCCAGGTATTTAAGCCCAGTACCCATTAGTTATTTTTCCTGATCCTCTCCCTCCTTCCACCCTCTACCCTCAAATAGGCCTCAGTGTGTGTTGTTTCCCTATATGTGTTCTCATCATTTGACTCTCACTTATAAGTGAGAACACGCAATATTTGGTTTTCTGTTGCTGCATTAGCTGCTAAGGATATGGCCTCCAGCTCCATTGAAGCCCCTGCAAAGTAAATGATCTTGTTCTTTTTTATGGCTGCATAGTACTCCACAATGTATATGTACCACATTTTCTTCATCCAGTCTACCATTGATGGGCATTTAGGTTAATTCCATGTCTTTGCTATTGTGAATAGTGCTGCAGTGAACATACACACATGCGTCTTTATGACAGAATGATTTATATTCCTTTGGGTATATTACCCAGTAATGGGATTGCTGAATGGAATGGTATTTCTGTCTTTAGGTCTTTGAAGAATCACCACACTGTCTTCCACAATGGCTGAACTAATTTACACTCTCACCAACCGTGTAAAGTGTTCCCTTTCTCCACAACCTTACCAGCATCTGTCATTTTTGGACGTTTTCATATTAGCCATTCTGACTGGTATGAGACAGTATCTCATTGTGGTTTGATTTGAGTTTCTCTAATGATCAGTGACGCTGAGCTTTTTTCATATAATTGTTGGCCACATGTATGTCTTCTTTTGAAAAGTGTCTGTTCATGTCCTGTCCTTTGCCCAGTTTTTAATGGGGTGATTTTTTTTCTTGCAACTTTGTTTAAGTTCTTTATAGATGCTAGATATTAGATCTTTGTCGATGCACTGTTTGCAAAAAATTTCTCCCATTCTGTAGGTTATCTGTTTACTCTGTTGATAATTTCTTTTGCTGTGCAGAAGCTCTGTAGTTTAATTAGGTTCCATTTGTCAATTTTTGCTTTTGTTGCAATTGCTTTTGGCATTTTTGTCATGAAATCTTTGTCTGTGTCTATGTCCTGAATGGTATTGCCTAGGTTGTCTTCCAGGCTTTTACAGTTTTGGGTTTTACATTTAAGTCCTTAATCCACTTTGAGTTAATTTTTGTATATGGTTAAGGAAAAAGTCCAGTTTCAATCTTTTGTATATGAGTATCCAGTTATCCCAGCACCATTTGTTGAATAGGAAACATTTTCCCATTGCTTGTTTTCATCAGGTTTGTCACAGATCAGACAGTTGTAGGTGTGCAGTCTTATTTCTGGGTTCTCTATTCTGTTCCATTGGTCTGTGTGTCTGTTTATGTACCAGTACCATGCCATTTTGGTAACCGTAGCCCTGTAGTATAGTTTGAAGTCATAAGCAACCAATTTTCATGGTCAAAGGGATTTAAACCTTTTTTGGGGTGAACAGAGTTCCAATATATAAATATGTGCAAATGCTTTCCTAGCTGATATAGAAATAGGGGTTTACAGCCATGTTTTCTGTCCCTTTTAAATGACCTGCTTAGAAACCTAGTGCTCTAGAGGACAGAGATTAGGCTCTCTTTGGGTCCCTCCAGCTCTATTGTTTGCTGGTGCTTGATAAGCAAATATCTACTAGGACAACATGTGTTCATGTCTACTGTCTCCAGGCACTTCGGCAGGCCTTGTGCTATTTATCCTGTGTACAGCTTTGTGAACTAAGTAGAAGATTAATTTTATTAAGAATATCCTTCTTAATGTAAAGACTTATCAGTATCCAAGCATCATTTGTCAAGGTTGCAAATATTTACCTAAGTTTCTGGTAAAGACCAGAGCAATAAAGCCACAGACCAGCACAAATAGCTAACAAAGCTGACCAACATACAGCACTAGGGAGAAATTATGCGAAAGGAGGGGGAAAAAGGAAGGCTTTCTTCAAATAAACAGTGCTCAGAAGTTTGGTTTCCTGAAAGTCCCAGGGAATTAATTAAATTCCCTGTATTTAATTTGAAAGTTGTATTTACTTTGAAGATTAGGTGGAAAGTATTTTAAACTTTTTTGAAAAAATTGAAAGTTCCCTTAATAAGAACTTTGGCATAAAATCTGAAATACTTTCAAAAATTATTATTTTAAATTATGGTAAAATACACATAACGTAAAACTTACCATCTTAACTATTTTTAAGTGACACTTTCAATGGCACTAAGTATGTTTACATTGCTGTGCAACCAATACCACAGTTCATCTCTAGAACTCTTTTCACCTCACAGAACTGAAACTTTATGCCGTTAAACAGTAACATTCCTCCTTCTCTCCAGCCCCTGATTACCATCATCCTACTTTCTGTCTCTTGAATTTGATCTAGATATCTTATATAAGTAGAGTCATACAGATTTTGTCTATTTTCTGAATGGGTTATTTCACTTACCATAATGTCCTCAAGGTTCATCCATGTTATAGCATGTGTCAGAATCTCCTTCTTTTTTGAGACAAAGTCTCACTCTGTCACCCAGGCTGAAGTGCAGTGGTGCAATCTAGGCTTGCTGCAACCTCCACCTTCCAGGTTCAAGCGATTCCCTGGCCTCAGCCACCTGAGTAGCTGAGATTACAGGTGCCTGCCACCACACCTGGCTATTTTTTTTTTTTTTTTTTGGTATTTTTAGTAGAGACAGGGTTTCACCATGTTGGTCAGACTGGTCTTGAACTCCTGACTTCAGGTGATCCACCTCTATCGGCCTCCCATAGTGCTGAGATTACAGACTTGAGCCACCGCGCCCAGCCCAGAATATCCTTCCTTTTTAAGGCTGAATGACAATTCATTGTTTGTGTATACCACATTGTACTTATCCATTCATACATTGATGGACGCTTGGCTTGCTTCCACCTTTAGCTATTGTGGATAATCTGCTACGAACACAGGTATACAAATATCTTTGAGATCTTGCTTTCAATTCTTTTGGGTATATGCATTCTTAGAAGTGGAACTGTAAGATCATATGGATGAAATACTTTTTATGGCACAGTTTTGTTTTGTAAAATTCTTAAATATATATTGCGAAGTAGCAAATACTCGCAGATTGATAATTTGGTGATTTCATTTTATAGCTTAACAATAGGTATAAAAGAGAAAGCAACCAGGCAAAACTTTTATAAGATCAAGTGGCTTCTTTCCTGTTCATGGAGATGTAAGCAAATAAGAGTTCAGTTGTGTTCTAGGCTTGCATTTGTGTAAGTCTTACAATCATAAAATCAAGTGTAAGGGATCCACAGTCTAACTCAGGTTTAACTTGATGCACGGGTCCAAGAAAACAACGCCGTGCTTCAGGAATGAAACAAAGAGGAGCTTCTTCAGCATTCAGGGAGAGACTGCTGGGCTACCCAGATGTAACCTATTTTTGCTTGTCTAGCCCACAGACTTCCTTTTCTGTCCAGATGGACATAACGACAATAGGAAACATGTCTCCATTTCTTCCTCAGTGGAGAAAATAAAAGCATCTCCTTGTGAATATGGTTTCATTGTTTGAAAGTTATTTGCATTAAAGCTTCCAAATTTAGTCAAATGTAATTTCTTAGAAACGATATTTCTTAAAGGGAGTTATGTGTTCCTTGAAACTTGCACCAGCTACTAAAACAATCATGCTTTCAAACCAATAAATGTGGTACTAAAATGTCTTCCAACTCTATCAACTTCACTGAAAAAAGAAAGCTAGCATTTTTTTTGGCACATAAAACAGCAGTAATTCAAGCACAAGCCTCATATTGTGTTCTGGGTTGTGACACACAATAATTGGTGTTGGAGTACTTGGAGAGAAACAGTTTGTATCTCCCTACAATGAAGAAAGGACACACTTTGGGTCAGGGCTGTTCGTCCCCGAAAAAGCTGGGAATGTTTCAGAGGTGGTAACGAAGACACTGTCTCGTTCACACACTCATTAATAGTATCACCTTTCATTAGTTGGGTAACAACAGATAATGAAAATTAATCAAACAAAACCCCTTTTGACAGAGTCTTCGATGGTGATGTCATAGACCATTGAATATGCAATGCTTTTTGCTCCAGAGACTTCTTTCTGGCCGTAAGTGCTGTACACTCCCAGGATGATTTGTGAATCAGGGACTAGGTTGGTTTTGCTGGAACAAAGACGTGGCTCACGCCTGTAATCCCAGCACTTTAGGAGGCCAAGGTAGGCGGATCACTTGCGATCAGGAGTTTGAGACCAGGCTGGCCAACATGGTGAAACCCTGTCTCTACTAAAAAAAAAAAAATACAAAAATTAGCTAGGTGTGGTGGTGCGTGCCTGTAATCCCAGCTACTTGAGGGGCTGAGGCAGTGAGAATCACTTGAACCCAGGAAGCGGAGGTTGCAGTGAACCGAGATCGTGCCACTGCACTCCAGCCTGGGTGACAGAGTGAGACTCGGTCTCAATAAAAAGGCTAAGAATGCTAAATATCTTGCAGAATGTCTTTCAGGAGACTGAAGTCACTGCTACCTTAGACTCTCTTACCTAAACATTTCTATGTTATCATCTTTGTAACCTACGCTTCCACCAAAGATACGAGATTCTAAAGAGGATAATGAGCGAGTAGTTCCTTCTCTACTCTGCCCTGTCTTTCTTTCTCTTTCTTCCCAGGGGCAACTCTTTCTCGCCTGTCATATGTTACCATCATCCTCTTGTGTACGCATGTGATATATGTATCACTGCCATCTATGGGGCCAAGACGGCTAAAGAACATTTGGGCTATGAGCATTCTTGTCTCTGGTTCTTTCCTCCTAGTACAGTTAGGGCCAACCTTTAGTGTGCATAAGAATCCCTACTTTAAATGCAGATTCCTGGACCACCCCCAGGGATTCTGATTTACTAGTTCTAGGATGAGACCCAGGAATCTGCATTTTAATAAGCACCACAGGCAATTCTGGATAGGTGGCCTCTTCACCTCACTTTGAGAGGCCATGTCTCTGAGTATGACAGCCTAGCATCTCTGCCCCAGCCTGGAGCTCAGTCTCATCAGGGATGGGTTAGTGCCCTTGGACAAGAGCAGCAGCTCCCAAATTTCCTCCAGTGTGTTTGAGAGCAGCTGCATGTTTCTGTAAACGCATTTTGCAGATCATTTTCTGGGGTTAATCATTACAAGGATCTGATTCAGACAGTAGGTTTCAATCACACTTTTTCATGGCTCAATATAATTAAGGGCGGAAGTTCCTGTGTTGGGTGTTCCACGGTGGCCATGAACCGTGACTGACAGATTGGACAGGCAGAAGTTCCAAACAAAACACCAGCTCCCACAGAGCTTTGTGAGCTGGGAAACTGGCCAATTCCTTTTCCTTGGCCTCAGTTTGCTCATGGGTAAGGGAGCTATGTCTTACCTCTCATAGGTGTTAGGAAGATAAATGACTAAAAAAGCTATTGGGTCAAATGACATGCCACCTTTGACATCCAATATGAGGATTTAGCAGAGGGCTCTGCCGCCACTGTGAAAACTCCTATCTTCTAAAAATCTTATCTGGAAGAGAAAGAAAGAATCCAGTGTAAAGCACATACTTTGAACCAGATGCCCCACTAGACTCCTCCTTAATCTTCACAACCCCTTGAGATACAGTAGTGGGTTACTTAAGTTCCACTAGGGTACAGGAAACAGAGATTTGCAAAGTTTACCCTAGGGCTTGGCCCACAGAAAAGAGACACAGGCAGGTAGATGAAAGGTCTAGAGCAGGGGTCTCCAATCCCCGGGCTGCGGACTGATATGGATCCATGGCCTGTTAGGAACTGGGCCACATGGCAGGAGTTGAGCAGCAGGTGAGTGACTGAAGCTGAGCTCCACCTCCCGCCAGATCAGTGATGGCATTAGATTATCATGGGATTGTGAACCCTATCATGAACTGCGCATGTGAGGGACCTAGGTTGCATGCTCCTTATGAGAATCTAATGCCAGATGATCTGTCACTGCCTCCCATCACCCCCAGACGGAACGGTCTAGTTGCAGGAAAACAAGCTCAGGGCTCCCAGTGATTCTACATCATGGTGAGTTGTATAATTATTTTATTATATGTTACAATGAAATAATAATAGAAATAAAGGGCACAATAAATGTAATGTGCTTGAAGCATCTGGAACCACCCCCCGCACCACCCAGTTCACTGAAAAATTGTCTTCCATGAAACCAGTCCCTGATGTCAAAAATGTTGGGGGCCACTGGTCTAAGGGAGAACCAAGATTTAGGGATCCCAACCCAAGCCCTTTCACTTTTAAAAAGTTACACACTGTAATTGCATAATGAAGTAACATGTGAACCAATTCCTCTCGTAAATTCATTACAAGATGGAGTTAAATTCCTCTTTGTCTCTCCTTCGGTAAATGTCCACATTCTTCTAGGAGGATTCACTGCTTTAGGTTTGCTGAATATTTTTAAAGACCTTGTGCTATGCACACACATACAGATATCTGTACCCCTGGAAAACCTACGGAGTGATTTTATGCATATGTACCCATGTTCTGTGTATGCGTTTTTAAAATAGAAATGGAACCACGTCATATACATCACTCTGCAACTTGCCTTTTGCACTGAACAATACCTCTGGAGGATTTGTTATTACCTGTACATGTCAGTCTACTTCACTTGATTTAACTGCTGCTGAAGCTTCCAAGCTTTGGGTATCCCCAGCCTATTCAGCCATTCTCTTATTGGTGGACATTATGATTGTTCCCAATTTTTGCTAAAACAAATGTAGTGAACACCCCATACACGCCTCTTTGTGCACACATGTGTCTTTCTAAAGTAGATTCCATGAAGTTGGATTGCTTCATGGTATGCAGGGTATGCCTAGTTTTATTTTTTAGTAGAAGTGTCTCCAAAATAGATACATGTATTTACACCAGTGGTGTCTGAGAGCATATTTCCCCTGTTTTCTTGGCCAATATTGATATATCATCAATTCAAAAAAATGTTGCCAATCTGCTGGCAAAAAAGAGTATGATCTTTCACTTAAATTTACATTTTCCTGATTACTGGTGAGGTTGGGCATTATTTTATATGTTTGTTGGCTATTTATGTTTCTTCTTTTGTAAAATCCCTTAATCTACTTTTTACCCATTTTCCTTAGTGTTGCATAGCTTTTTTTTCTTGCTAAATTTTTGGAGTTCTTTATGCATCCTGAATCCTAACCTTTTAGGATCTATTTTCTCCTGGGTTACTTGACATCTTAACATTATAGTGTATTTCTCTCTCTCTCTCTCTCTCTCTCTCTCTCTCTCTGTGTGTGTTTTCAAACAGAATTTTCTAATTTTGATATGATCATATACTACTGAGCTTTTCTTTTATGAATTTTAATTTATGTTCTATCTATGAATGCCTCCTCTATCCCCAGGTCATAAACATATTTTTTCCTATTATGAAGCCATGTATTTTTCTGGCCAGGGCATAGCATGAATCTATGTACCTTCTATCAGGCTCAGGGCTGCTGCATGAGCAAGGATACTGACATTCTGCCTGGGGAGCAACCATTTATACTTTAACTTTCAACTGGATTCAGCTGCAGGGTGATCCTCAGGAATATGCTTCTTAGGTAGCCTAAGGGGACTGGCTTAGGCCGTAGCAAGAAGCTTTTGAGGGCCATCATCAAACAGAAACATTTAAACCACAAATCCAGAAAAGGTATGGAATGACTTTCTTCAGAGATAGCCAAAACCCAGATGGATTTATTATCTTAGGATATTTAGGGTAAGTCCACACTTGAGAAGGTTCAAATGATCTGCTACAAGTTACTTGGCCTTCCCACCGGCAGCACTGTCTAATGGAAATATAACTCAAGCTGCATTAGTATTTTAAGACTTCTAATAGCCACATTAAAAAATAAGTAAAAAGAAATAGGTAAAATAATTGTAATGATTTAACCCAATATATCCAAAATAGTATCACTTCAACATGTAATCAAGATTACATACTATTAACATATTGTACATTCATTTTTTTTGTATGAAGTCTTTGACATTTGATGTGTATTTCTGCTCAAAGCCCATATCAATTCAGAGAGCCACATTTCAAGTATTCAACAGCCCCATATGCCTAGTGGCTACTGTATTGGACAGAGCAGCCCTAAGGATTAAGACTGCAAAAGATCTATGATGTGCTGAAAGGCATCTTCTCTATTTATATTAAAGTGATTAAGCAACCACAGTCTGAATTTTTAAGTACCTCCTTCACCCTCCCCCCATCCTTTGTTCTCCTAACACAAGTGTATTATAACTTCAATTGATCCCACCTACTGATGTAGACTAATCTTCCTAAAGCAGTTTTGTTTGGATTCTTTCCTGGAGAGGATGTTGCTGCCAAAGAAGACTTTTAGGAGGAGGTGAAGTTAAGCGGAAACTTGGAAGGTGGGCAGGAATTAGCCAGAGGTCAGAGGGAACTGTGTGATTGAGGATGTGGCTGCGGTGTATAGGCTGAGAGTCAAGCAGACCTCAGATCCTACAGAGACGTATAGGTCCTGCTGAGAACTTGAACTGGATTCTGAAGATAATGGAGTCATCAAACATATGCAGTAGAGAGTATGGGAGAGAGGCAGGATTTGAGGCAAGGAAATTGGTTTGAAGGAAAGTGCAAGGTCCAGGTTAAAAATAAATGAGGGCCTAAGCTAAGGCAATGCATTCATTCATTCATTCATTCATTCACTCTACAAATACTTATTGTCTACTGTGTGAGAGTTGATGTCTAAGGTGCTGGAGGTTAAGTAGGAAAAAAAGCATGCAAAACCCTCTGCCCTCACAGAACTTCAACATCCTGTGGGGAAAGGAAGTAGATGGTGATGAACAACGGTGATCCTCAAGTTTCAGGTCTTGCTTGGTGAATGATGGGACCATTTTCTGAAATAGACATTACAAGAGGCAGAACAGGCTTTGGGAGAAATAATGGGTTCAACTTCATCTGTTTGACAGAGGTTTGGATGTTTGGCAGATATTCAAGTGGAGCTACCCAGCAAGCTGCTGGATATGCATATTTGGATAATTCTGGAATAGATGTGGAAGCCATGGCATATCAATTGTATAAAATCCCTGGGAGTGAATGAGATAACCCTAGGAGGATGTATGGAAGCAAGAGTCACAACTCAAATGATTACAGGGCTCAGGTGAGTTATGAATGTATGTGAATTGGGTCATATGTGAAATAGAGTGTTGTTTTTGTGACTAAACAGAGAGTATATTCTGTCTAAGGCAGCAAGATTTGGCTGGTGGACCACCAGTTTGTAATTCCTACACTTTTGGAACTTCTTCCTATGCCTCTTGTCTCATTTTTCAAATAAATATTTTTATGGCAGGCAGCTAGCTGTTCACGAAAACCCATTTCCTCTTCTGAGATACTCATTGCAGTTCCTAGCCTCCTTGCCATTACTAGTGGCCGTGACTGGGTTCTAGCCAACGGGATATGAGCTCAATTTTCAGCCAATGCCTTAAAGAAGAGGGTGGGCCCCTCCATACTCTCTCCTCTTCCTCTGGCTCTATATACATGATGATGAAGTCTAGAGGATTTTGGAGTCACGAGATGGAAGGAACCAGGAATAAGGCCACCTCCCAACCAGGACATCTTCTTTTGACTATTATCTGAGTGAAAAATAAATCTTTGTGATGTTTGAGCCATTATACAAGTTTGGCCCTGTTTGTTACTACAGCCTAGCCTAACTTAAGAAATCCACTGCTAAAACGCACTAATCCTGGCTGTGACATCTCTAAGGTCAGGGACCATGTCTGTCCAGTTCATTCATGGATCCTCAACACATAGCCCAGGACATAGCATGCAGTAGGTACTTAATACAATTTCTTGACAACACTAGCTGTGTTTTATTGAGCATGTTTTATGTGCCAGTCACTGCACTAGATCTTTTATATATTGTGCATTATTTCATTTCATGTAATGACAACTCTATAAAGCAGGTTCCAATATTATACTTTTTTCCTGGTAAGAAGATT
The DNA here is from genome assembly GCF_029281585.2 of Gorilla gorilla gorilla. Classification (NCBI taxonomy): domain Eukaryota; kingdom Metazoa; phylum Chordata; class Mammalia; order Primates; family Hominidae; genus Gorilla; species Gorilla gorilla. The sequence goes on from NC_073233.2 coordinate 19,437,687, forward strand.
GAGGGTTGGAAAGCTTATAGCTGGTATTTGAAATGAGGCAGGGTAACTCCAAAACACACACTCTGAAACACCAGTACATGACCACATGCATACTCATTTCAGCATTTTAACTCAAGTATTTTCTCCCACCAAGAACGCCCTCAACCCCTCCTCCCCAATTATTGAAGCCTGCCTTCTGCATCCTTCCTAGCACCCATACAATCATTCTACCCTTTAATTAGTCCAGCAGGAATTTCATATATATCATTACTACAACAGGGATTCCATGTATTTGTCTGCTTCTAGAAATAAGTTATCTTGAGGGTAGCACAATATCTTAGACATTATTCATCTGAGTGTTCCTTAAAACATACGGGAAGATGGAGAACCTGCCATGTGCCAGGCACCCTAGGCACTGAGGACTAAACTGTAAATAGGACAGAGACAATCTTTTCTTTTGAAAAGCTCTATTCTTGTGGGAGTAAACAGACATAAAAAACGCACCACAGCACAATGTAACCTCCACATTAATAGACGCAGAAGAAGAGCGGGGAACCAGTTCTTTCTGGAGGAGGAAAGAAAGGACTCCCAGAGCAGGTGACATTTACCTGAGCTTCTGAAGAGTGAGTAGAAGTTCTCCAGTTGTTTAAGAGGAATCTTAATTAGTGGGAAAAGCATGTACAAAAGTGTGGATACATCAAGATGCAGGAGTTCTTCTGGATGGATGAGGTATTGGCTTGCTAAAATGTAGGATTCCTTCATTGATTCATTAATTTATTCAACAGATACTGAGTAAACCTAGAATGTGTCAGGGATTGCACTAAATGTAAAGGATTCAAAAGTGAGCAAAACAGACATGATCCCTACCCTTGTGGAGCTTAGAATCCAGCAGGGATGGCAGCTGACTACAAAGCTCTAGCAATCCCGTGTGAGAGGAAAGGAAGAAGGGATAGCCCACATGTAAGTGAGAAGCTGGAGAAGTGGGCTGGTCCAGATTGCAAGAGACCTTTGACACCATTCTAGGGAGAAGGAAATCTCTCGTCAATCTATCACCAAGTCCTGCCTCTCCTGCCTCCTTGATAGCTCTCAATTGTGTCCAGTCTTCTCACCGCCACTATTCTCAGTATAGGTCATCATCTCTTCCTTGAATGAACAAGATAGTCTTCTAAAAGGCTTTCTTGCCTGTCATCCCCCACCCCCACCCATTGTCCTCAATGCAAACAGAGGGATCTTTAAAAAATCAAAATCTGTTCATGTTATGCCCTATGGTAGGCAGAATTCTAAGACAGCCCCGTAATCTCCATCTCCCTGGGGGCTACTTTGGTGATTATATTACAGTACACAGCAAAAGGGGTTTTTCAGATATAGTTAAGGTTACTAATCAGTCAACCTTAAGACAGAGAAATTATCCAGGTGGGTTTGACTAATCAAGCACTTTAGAAGCAGAGTTTTCTCTAGCTAGTGGCAGAAGAGGATGGTAGATTGATTAGAAGCAAAGGAGGACTGGATGGATTTGACATGTGGTTGCTGACTTTAAAGTTGCAGGGAGGGGGGTGGATATCCTACAGAAAGGATCTGAGAGAGTCCTGTAGGAGCTGAGAGTGACCCTGGAGGACAGCCAACAAGAGAATGGGGACCTCAGACCTACAACTGAGAGGAACCAGATCATGCAAACAACCTGAATGGATTTGGAAGTGGGTATTCCCCCAGAGCCTTCAGACAGGAACTTGAACCAGCCTATACCTTGCCTTTTGCCTCGGACATCCTGAGCAAAGTATGCAGCAGCCATGCCAAGTTGGACTTGTGATCTACAGAACAGTGAAGTAATAGATGGGTGTTGTTTTAAGTCACTCAGTTTGTGATAATTTGTTACATAACAATAGAAAACTAATATACCTCCGACCTTTCCAACCCCCCAATAAAACTACTGGGGATTTACCAGGCCCAGGCAGTTAATCGTTACACCAGTTCCATTAGGGAGGTATTTTTATTATCACCATTTCACAGACCAGGAAACTGAAGCTCAGAGAGATTAATACTTTTCCTAAGGTTATAGAGCTAGTAAGTGGTGCTGAAATTTTTACTTGGCTGTTCTGACTCCAGATTTGCACTCTATGGGTTCTCATTGTCTTTAAGATAAATCCAAATACATAAGCATGGAATTAAAGGCCCTTCCTGATCCCATTCCTGTTCAATTATCCAACTTCAGTTTTAGGCACTCCTCTCAAATTCCTGACAGCCCCCATAACTAACATGCTCTTGATTCCTGACTGCACTACAATCCCTTCTAGAATGCTGCTTGTCCCTCCCCTCCATCTGCTTTCCTTTTGGCAGACTCTAATGGTCCTTTGGGTCTTGTCTAACACACTTCTTCTGGGGAAAGCCTTCCTTGCCCCTCCAAGATGGGTTGGATGCCACTCCAGGCTCCTCCAGAACCTCATGCTCTCCCTTATCAGAGGACACAGGACATTGCGTTGGGAATGTTTACTTGGCTGTGCTCTCCCACTAGATTGTGAACTCCTTGCAAGCCAGAACTGGCGATTAGTTCATTGTCAAATCCCTGGCGTAGGACCTGGAGCAGAGAGGTACTCAATAAATATTTGCTGAGTGAATCATTGAATGAACAAAAGTGCTTTAGCCAAGAGGCAATGGGGAGCCATCTAAGGTCTTGAAGAAAGGGAGTGAGCTTATTATTACACCTGTGCTCACAAGGACAAGTTCAGGGCAAACCTTGCACTCAATGGACCATCCTCATCAGCAGTTAAGGATGAAACTAGTTCATTTGCATTGTGGCCTTGGGTTTCTTGTGCTGTAAAGCTTGGCTGTTATCTCTTCTGGACCACATCTGAATATTAGAAAATGCCAGAAGCCTTCACAGTTTCCCCTTATGGAGGTGGAAAGCATAAAAATAGCTTGTGACTTGGGTCTGGGCCCTGAACTCCCACTAGAATGAGGAGCCCCTCTCCCAAGAAGGCTGTGGGAAGCTGAGGTGAAGGTGACGTGGAGACCCACTTACGTGACACTACAGGGAACGGGCAGCCACCTCTGAAGGTCTGTCCCCCTCCAGCCCAGACCGTTCCATGCCTGCACTTGCTCCCGGAGCACATTGCCGAATCTTGTTCTCCTTAGATATGCAAATATTGCTTCCTGTCGAGAAGGACTGGGAGGCCTTCCGCTTTAGAGGCAGCGCTTATAGCGCTAGCTGGTCGTGGAATGCGATTACAGCGTCTCCATTGGAGACCGCTGAGTGCCTCGGTTTCCCTGTCTGTGCAAAGTGCACTCCCCAGACGCCGCTGCCTCGAGGGACCAGGAAATGCGTCTGGGGGCGCCAGGAAAGATGAGAAGATAAAGTCACGATGCGTCCAGCTAGCTATAAACACAAGCAGAGGAGCCAGTAGGCCAAAGGAGACGCACAGCTGATCCGTGCCGAGGCGCGGGCTCCACTCCCTGAAGTGGAGGGACCCTTGAATCTTTCCTTGCGTAGGCGCGCGGCAGAGCAGCAATTTGGCGAAAAGGGCCGAGACTCAGGATGCCTGCAATGCGAGCGAGGGGCGGACAGGGCGCACGGGGCGCGGCAAGGCTGCGAGGGGCGGGTCTGGGCCCTGAGCCTCCTGCACTTCCAGCCACAGCTCTGGGCCTTGGGGGCGGGAAGGGGTGGAGCCACGTGGGGAGGAGCAAAACCCGGAGGTCCCGGGCAGCTTGGGCAGAGCCAGAGCGGCGGGAGCCGGTCCTGGGCGCGTTGCCCCGGGAGCGCCCGTCGTCCGGGCAGAGCGCAGCCGCAACCGCGACCACAGCCGCAGTCGCTTTCCAGCCTGCCTTCGGTGCGCAGCGGGGGAACAGGGCTAGTGCAGCCGCCGGAGGGGGGCACGGGCTCCTCTCCCATCCCAGAGCTACTGGGCTGCCCTTGCTGTCCTCGCCGCCCCAGCAGACCCCGGCCGGACCTGCCACCTGCGCCCTGGTTGCGCCATGGATCCTTCGGAAAAGAAGATATCGGTGTGGATCTGCCAGGAAGAGAAGCTGGTGTCCGGCCTCTCCCGCCGCACCACTTGCTCCGACGTTGTGCGAGTGCTTTTGGAGGACGGCTGCCGGCGGCGACGGAGACAGCGGCGGAGCCGGCGGCTGGGGTCGGCCGGCGACCCGCATGGCCCGGGAGAGCTGCCCGAACCCCCGAACGAGGACGACGAGGACGACGACGAGGCGCTGCCGCAGGGCATGCTGTGCGGGCCCCCGCAGTGCTACTGCATCGTGGAGAAGTGGCGCGGCTTTGAGCGCATCCTCCCCAACAAGACGCGCATCTTGCGCCTCTGGGCTGCCTGGGGCGAAGAGCAAGAGAATGTGCGCTTCGTGCTAGTGCGCAGCGAGGCATCGCTGCCTAACGCCGGCCCCCGCAGCGCCGAGGCGCGCGTAGTGCTGAGCCGAGAGCGCCCCTGTCCGGCCCGCGGGGCCCCGGCGCGGCCCAGCCTGGCCATGACCCAGGAGAAACAGCGGCGAGTGGTGCGCAAGGCCTTTCGCAAACTGGCCAAGCTCAACCGGCGGCGCCAGCAGCAGACACCGTCGTCCTGTTCGTCCACTTCGTCGTCCACTGCCTCGTCCTGCTCTTCGTCGCCGCGGACCCACGAGAGCGCGTCGGTGGAGCGCATGGAGACGCTGGTGCATCTGGTGCTTTCCCAGGACCACACAATTCGCCAGCAGGTGCAGCGGCTCCACGAGCTGGACCGCGAGATCGACCGCTACGAGGCCAAGGTGCACCTGGACCGCATGCGGCGTCACGGGGTCAACTACGTGCAGGACACTTACTTGGTTGGGGCAGGCATCGAGCTCGACGGGTCCAGACCGGGAGAGGAGCCAGAAGAGGTGGCGGCGGAGGCGGAGGAGGCGGCGGCGGCGGCGCCCCCTCTAGCCGGCGAGGCGCAGGCGGCGGCGCTGGAGGAGCTGGCCCGGCGCTGCGACGACTTGCTGCGGCTTCAGGAGCAACGGGTTCAGCAGGAGGAGTTGCTGGAGCGCCTTTCAGCCGAGATTCAGGAGGAACTCAACCAGAGGTGGATGCGACGGCGCCAGGAGGAGCTGGCGGCGCGGGAGGAGCCCCTGGAGCCCGACGGTGGCCCCGACGGCGAGCTGCTGCTGGAGCAGGAACGGGTCAGGACGCAGCTCAGTACCAGCCTTTACATTGGGCTGCGGCTCAACACGGACCTAGAGGCCGTCAAGTCGGACTTGGATTACAGCCAGCAGCAATGGGACAGCAAGGAGCGCGAGCTACAGGGCCTTCTGCAAACTTTGCACACTTTGGAGCTGACGGTGGCACCGGATGGGGCTCCTGGCTCTGGCAGTCCCTCGCGGGAACCTGGGCCTCAAGCCTGCGCCGACATGTGGGTGGACCAGGCCCGTGGACTGGCCAAGAGCGGTCCTGGCAACGACGAAGACTCGGATACGGGACTGAGCTCTATGCATAGCCAAGACTCGGACTCCTTGCCCACGTGCGAATCCCTTGTGTAGGGGTGGGGGGCGGGGGGCGGGGGGCGGGAACAGGGATCTGTTTTTTCTTGCAGAATGCAGTGGGCCAGCCGGCTCGCGGACTTGAAACCAGGCTGTTGCGAGCCCAGAGCTCCGGCTGGGCAGCAGCGCTCTGCGCAGCCTCGCGCTCATCTGGCTCCGGGGTGAGTGCAGAGCAGGGTGAGGGAAGAAGAAGTAGGATCCTCAATACAAGCTCATTAAAGAGAGGGAAGGAGGGAGGAGGCAAGAACCCCCTATATTGGAAAACAAACACCCCAAGGAAATTGACGTGGTCCGAGCCCATTTTCAAAGTAAGGAAGTATAATGGAGATTTCGCTACTCTTCTGTATGGGAAGGACTGATGGCAGCTAGAACTTTAGTTTGTGGTATGAAGTGCTTTAAAAGAAACACTTGGATGAAAAGGAAATTCCTTGAATGTTAATTGTGACTGTAAACGTGTTAAAACTAGCCAAAGAGGACGCACTGGTGTCGGTCTCTGCCTTTCTTACATCTTTGATAAAACCCATAGGCACCAAAATCCTGGCTGTTTACATTTCTGCAGATTTGGGAATTACCCATCTGCTAAATCATTTGTCTTTTATTTTCTTTCAAAGGCTAAACTGTATCGAAGTCTAACCCTGTATTTCCTCCTAGTAAACACAATAGATGTTAAAAGGGAATTCTTTTCCCAAAATAACCTTTTATTATTACAAAAGCCAAACATAATCATTTGAGATATAAAATCCTGGCAAACATAATCGTGGTTAAAATTTAATCTGGGCCCTTCGGGATCTGTCCCTTCAAAGGCAGGTGTGTTGCCCTTTAATTCGTATTGCCACTTCATTGACTCAATCACTGTTATTTCAGAAAAAAATAAAAGGAAGTAGCAGAATTCAAGTTACGCAAAACAAAACTTGCTGTCTAACAAGCACTCTTTGAAAGCAAAGATGTTTTAGTGTTCAGCTTTTAAATTGAGCTATGTGATTAAAACCAACCATGACCTTAACGGATTTTACCCAAACTCGTCTAACTTCAGTATGTTTTGTCAGAGATTAATTAGTTACTTGTTCAAACTTAAATTGAGATAGTGTAAATATCAGGATTTCCTAGATAAGGCCAGAAAAGAAAAAAATAAAACAATCTCATAGTACTCCTTGGGTGAACAATGTGATTAACGATGGCACGTAGCCATGGAAAAAAAGATAAAAAGTGAGTTAAGAACTTGAATTACTCTTGTCTGGCACACGCCTATGCACATGCCAGGAGATGCAAGTGCAACACCATCTCAGTAGCTGGCGACAGAGCTGGTGGGGACTCCATGTAATTGTTCCAGTTGTTTCAATTAAAACTTATCAGTTGTGGCTAGTTGTTGGCCCCGCGGAAGGAGCCTGCTGGCCGATTTCCCTCTGCAGCTCAGTACTTCTGAGGAATGTGGGATCTAATCTGTCCTGAGAAGGTTATTAACAATGGGGCATGTGTGTGGTACCAGCATGGTGCAGAAGCCTCTTATCAACCTACTCTTGAGGGGCTGGCTCCAGTTTCAACACTACATGTGAAGATAACTTAAGGGGGTCTTGCTTTATACAGAAGTTCCTTCCCTTGCAGAGATTCTCTATCTGCTTGTTGCCAATGGGAGCCTGCCCTTATGACCTCCTGAAACCACTGTTTGTGCTGTCTCCTTTTTAGAGACAGCACCCCCCACCCGCCCCGCACTGCCACCACCACTGCCCTGGTATTACAACATGTGTGCCTGTTTGCAGATTTTCAAGTAAAAATGGGAATTTAAAGGCCATTTTCTTAATTGATGTTTTCAAAAGACATTAGCTGGCATAACTATGGTTTTTTAGTTTCATCTGATGCAGGAAATGTCTATGCATTTGGTCTTGAACATGATAAAAATGAGGAAGGGACTGAAAAAAACCCACCATCCCCAGACAATCATTTGATCCCATAAACACGAAACCTAATGATAGCTTTCATTTTGAGGCAGAGGTAAAATCCTCATTAGAGTGTGACAAAATGCTACTTGTCTGAATGGTTTATGCTGACAGTGGGCTGACCTGGTGGTTTTAAAATTATTGTGCTGTTTTTCCCCCTCAGGGTGGTAGGGGAGTGATTCTTGGACGTTTATTAACTCAAAAAGAACGCAGAAGTTGGCAGAACGGAACTGCCTGGAAGAAAGGGGCTGTTTTCCTTTTCACTATTATTATTTTAAACTTTGATGGGCTGCTGACGTCAGCAAATATGCTTGACGCCTGTAAAGCAAATAAGCCACATCACAAGCAGAAAGCCTGTGGGATTTTCTGGTGCCCTATTTCTAGAAACTTCCCTGTCCTGACCATTTGAAGGTGCTTATTTAGTCAACCGTTCAGGCAGCTGCGAGGCTTTATTGATAACAAACGGCAGCCTATTTGGCCCATTTTTTTTTCTTTTATCCAAATCAATTATATTCCTAAAAGGCACTCTCTGTGAGTAGAAGAAAGGAGTGTGTAGAACAGGCTGACGTGGGGGAGCGGGGAGGAAGGAGACAATAGTTCTTTTTACTAAGAGCTTTCGCAAGCCTGAGAAAGGTGAAATAAAGGTATAAAAAGCACCAAAACAGTGCCTGTGCATAGGAAGTGCTTAATAAATGCTAAATACTTCAAGTTTTAATTCACATTTATGGTCACCATGGCATTAAGAATGAGAATAAATGCATGACAGGGAATGTACCAATGTCAGGATTTCAGTGCCCCTGGGAAAATTAACTCAGCTCCTATTCTCCAGCTCTAATGGAAATCCTGGGCAGAAACCAGCAAACTTAAGAAGGGTATGAAATGTAGGTCCCTTACCAGTCAGCCCCACCCTTTTTTTTTTTCGTAACTGAGATAATTTATTGTATTTTTGATCTGAGTTATCCTAGTCTCAGCCATCTCCCAAACCAAAAGATTCCATATGGCATCTCTATGTTTGTTTATTTCCTTATAAAGTGTGTTTATTTTTTGCTGATTAGAAAAGTTGTGTACACGATAGTCCTTACGATGAACCTGAAAATAACATAAAAAGGCAAGAAAAGTCACTCTAAATCTCTGTACCAAAAACCTGTCACTACCAAGATTGATATATTTACTTCCAAACCTTTTGAATTGTGCAGATTTCATATTTGCTTCTGTATTTAAAAATATATAATTTTGATAAGATTGTATATACATGTTTATACTCAGGTTTGACAGACTCCCTGTAAACAGATCTACCCATCTGGTGGATATACCATAGTTTACAGAACTGCGCATGTTATCAGTTTGTTTCCCATACTTTTTTTTACTGTTATAAAATAACACCGTAATAAGTTTCTCTGTGCATGTATCTGTTTACCTAATTAGACTCCCACCCTCCCCACAATAAGATAGGGTTCCAGAAAGAGAATTCTCAGGTCAGAGTACAAACATTTAGAGGCTTGGTACTCACTGCCAAATTGCTTTTCAAAAGATTTGTTCTAATTACAATCAGCTATGCATGAGCATGCCTGTTTCACTACAGCTTAGCTTTCATTAGATATTATATTTTGTTAGGAAAATATTTTAATCAAAATTTACTAATTAATTCTTCGTGGCCTCAGGAAGCCAAAGCTGACAATCACTGACTTAAAATATTCTTACAACAGCAAGGGTGGGCCCGTGGATCAGAAGTGTTAGTTAAGAGGGTGTGGTGTTTTCTCTCCTTTCCATTTTTTTTCCTTCCCTGAGTATTTGCTTAAGGTAATATTAATAGAATTTTATCTCATATCAGAATTGGTCAATGATCTGAGAACAGAAGGGGCAGAAACTCTACAGAAGCAGGACTAAGGAGATAACAAATTGAATCAGAGTTATAAAAAGAAAATATTCGTTATCTTTTTCATCTTGAGTCTAGTGGAAAAGGCTATTCTTAGAAAGCGATGCCATAAAACATATTTGATTTTGTGCTTCTCCATACCCACCTCTAGCAAAAATTCAATCAAATGAAACACATAAACCAAGTTGTTTATAAGTAGTCTGTAATGAACAGTTTCGATTTTTCTAGGAATTTCTTTCTAAATATGATACGCACTTGAGGTTGTTCTTAATATCTTGAAAAGAGAAGATTTGATTATGACAATCTGTGAAATTTCCATTGTGAAAATGCTTGCGAAATTTGTTTTCCCAAGTAGAAAAGAAGGAAGACGAGGAGGAATCAAGTTTTGTTGAGTTTTTTTGAAATGCCAGATCCTTGTGTTGAGTATTTTCACATGTATTTTCTCTGCATTAATCTTGTGAGATAGAACATTTTAATCTCCGATGTTTACAGATAAAGGAACTAAAGCCATTCAGTTCATAAGTAAGAGATGCAGGATTCCAACCCAAGCCTGACCACAAAACCTGTGCCTTGTTGCTACACACACCTGATGCATTATGCACAGTAAGTGTCCAGCACGTCCAGAAGAAAAAGTCCCCGGGGCTCCAGAGTGTTGCCATTGGAAAGGCTTCAGAGATGATCAAAGTCTTGTCCAGGTATTTCTACCAGGGAAGTGGAGTACTTTTTGGAAGATCACACTTTTGCTAAATCTACTAGGTGAAGATTTAGCAAAAGACAGAGGAGGGGAAATTCTTATGTAAATATTTGGGTGGCTGTCTGGGAGAATGAAAAAACATTCTTAAAAAACGAATACTCCCTGTGTTAGCTTGGAGGTTTTGACTGAATGCCCCATGGACTGTTGTTGCTCTGCAAAGCGCAGGTGCATAGTCAGTCAACAACGTAGACTCCTCAGCCATCAGGGAAGACAGCTGTGTGCTAGTCACACTCACATCTGGAAGGTGGTACCAACCATGGCCGTGCTGGTGGGAGCTGTCCCCAGCACTTTTAACAGGCTTTATTTCTGTTTGAGCCTCTGGGTACGTGAGAATGTGGGAGGAGTCGAAGGAGGGAGTGCCAGGCTTTCCAAGGATCTTTGTGTGTGGCATTAGGTATGCACACCTGGCTGAGTGCATCTTTGGCCACAATGACCCCATCGTGCTCATGGAGACCTTGCATGGGTTGCTTTGAAGGCCTGCTTCCCCCAGCCTCTCCCCTTCTCATCCATTCCCATGCAAATCTCCTGTTTCAGACACTTCTAGGATTTCCCATAGCTTTCAAGATAAAATCCACATTTCTTAGCAGGTTTGTGAAGGTTGTTGGTTTTCCAGCTCAAGATCCCTCCTTTAGGTCCACCCTGCCCAACTTAAGACCACGGAATTGAGTTGATCCTATTTCTTCATTCAGGTCACACTATCATCCTCCTTTTATGCATGTGCCCTTTTCTATCTTCATTTTACTTCATGTTCTCCTTCCTCCCCATTCCCACTCCCGTTTCCCTCCTTGCTCTTATGATAGGCCCCTATTCCAATGTATTAATTTACAACCTTCCAAACCATCTTATATATTCAAGGCTGCCATGTTGCACACTGCATGCTAGTCACACTCACACCTGGAGTGTAACTAGCACACAGTGTGCAACATGGCAGCTCCCATTCCCACTCCTTTTTCCCTCCTTGCTCTCATGATAGGCACCTATGCCGACATATTAATCTACAACCTTCCAAACCATCTTAAATATTCAAGGCTGCCATGTTGCATACCCTCAAGGGGCACCATTCATGTTGTATTCTGGTATCTTTCCCCAGAGGGCACCATTTGCATGGAAAACTGCGTGAATGGTAACCCTGAGGCTGAGCAATGTGCCAGCACAGTTCATATGGTTGTGTACGTATATGTATCCTTGACAGTAGACTGAAACTGTCTGTATGCTTGTGTTTAATATATATGACTTTATTGAGCTATAAAATTTATTATGTTTCTTTTTCACATGACATTATGTTTGTGCAAGCATTCTGCATTGGTATATGCAAATTTAGACCATTATTTTTTTACCTGCATGGAATTCTGTCTCTTTCTGTCTTTCCTCAGTGAGTGATATCTAGGTCATCACCAATTCCTTGCTATCTCAAACAAGGTGTCGATTAACACAGATAGAAATCGGTGGACATATGTAAGTGCTGAACTGCAGGATTGCTCTGCCAAATTGCTATACTAGGTTAGGCTCTTACTAGGAGTGAAGATTTCCATATTCCCCACAAGCACTTGATATTGATCAACCTTCTACTATTTGCAAATCTGCTTTAATTTGCATTTCTTTAAAATCTAGTAAAGTTAAGCTTCATCTGCTTATTAACCTTTAGGTCCCCGTTTTGTTAATTGCCTATGTTGTTATTGACCATTTTTCCTTTGGTTTCACTTTTCTGGCAGATTTTCAGAAGTTCCTTACATATTCTGAACATTACTTTCTTTTAACCTTAGAGCTAGTGTGAATATCTTCTATCTGTCCTCCATCTCTAACTGTGTCCCTGGTATCTGTTGTTGAAAATGTCTTTACTTTTAATGTAGTCAAATTTAGCATCCACCTCCCCTGTGGCTTGTGGTTTGGGGTTCTTGTTTAAGTAATGAAGTCACAAAAATATGGTTCTATATATTTTCTTCTACTAGCCTCATACTTTCTCTCTCTCTCTCTTTAGTTCTTTCTTCCTCTATCCCTCCTTTCTTCCTTCCCCCCTTATTTCTTCTTCACAGATGAAGTGAAATACTTCTGTGGAAATAATCTTTATCTTATCAAGTTTTACCCTAAAGAATAGTTTACATCCTGATTATCCTGAAATGTAGACTAAATTTTTGTATTTTTGGTAAAGACAGGGTTTTGCCACGTTGGCCAGGCTGGTCTCGAACTCCTGGCCTCAAGGGATCTGCCCGCTTTGGACTCTTACAGTGCTGGGATTACAAGCAAGGGCCACTGTGCCCAGCCTAACTTTCTTTTTCTTTTTTTCTTTTTTTGACAGAGTCTTGCTCTGTCGCCCAGGCTGGAGTGCAGTGGCATGATCTTGGCTCACTGCAAGCTCCACCTCCCAGGTTCATGGCATTCTCCTGCCTCAGCCTCCCAAGTAGCTGGGACTACAGGCGCCCGCCACCACGCCTGGCTAATTTTTTTGTATTTTTAGGAGAGACAGGGTTTCACTGTGTTAACCAGGACGGTCTCGATCTCCTGACCTTGTGATCCGCCCGCCTCGGCCTCCCCAAGTGCTGGGATTACAGGCGTGAGCCACCGTGCCCAGCCCCAGCCTAGCTTTCTTATGTTTTATTTTTATTTACCAGTGTTCAAAATAATGGGGTTGTCCACTAGCATTCTCCAAAGGTGACTAATAGTTTTTCTTGTTTGTTCATTTTTTTAGGATAATTATAAAATTTTAAATTTAAAGTATTTCATTTGTTTCAAACCATTGTGGTTATTAATATTACTGATGCTCCATTTACCTATGTAACGAACTTGTACATCCTCTACAGGTTCCCTGGAGCTTAAAATAAAAGTTGAAGAAAAAAATGCTGATGCTCAAATTGTCCCCTCTTTAGCTACTGGGAGCCTTTTCAGGTCAGCTTCTGAATTCTTTTCACACAATTTTCATAGTCTTTGATAGCGGTCTTTGCTCTCTAGTAGGTCAAACTATTTCAGTCTCCTACTATTCATTTTCTGTGCCAGTCCTGCAAGCAACCATCATTATAAGGAGTCGTGATTCCTTTTAGTGGGAAATGATATTTAGAAGCCACAATCTGGATGCTAGGGGTGCTCATTGCCACTAGGTTAGTGATTGCTTTTAGGACTTTTCAGAGTCAACGTGTAGAAAATATGTTTTTGTTTTATTATTATTCTTTTGTTTGGTTTTTGTTTTGTTTTCTATTATTTTTAAAATTGTGGTGTAATATATATAACATAAAATTAATCATTTAAACAATTTTTAGGGCTGGGCATGGTGGCTCACACCTGTAGTCCCAGCACTTTGGGAGGCCAAGGAGGGCAGGTTGTTTGAGCCTGGGAGCTCAAGACCAGCCTGGGCAACATGGCGAAATCCTGTCTCTACTAAAAATACAAAAAATTAGCTGGGTGTGGTTGTGCATGCCTGTAGTCCCAGTTACTTGGGAGGCTTAGGTGGGAGGATCGCTTGAGCCCAGGAGGCGGAGGTTGCAGTAACCTGAGATCATGCCACTGTGCTCCAGCCTGGGCAACAGAGTGAGATCTTGTCTTAAAATTTTTTTTAAGTGTACAGTTCATTGGCATTAAGTACATTCACAGTGCTTTGCAATCATCACCACTATCCATTTCCAGAAATTTTTCATCTCAAACAGAAACTGTGTATCTATTAAACAATAACTCCCAGTTCTTTCCTTCTCCCAGCCCCTGGTGACCTGTATTATCTTTGTAAAGAATGCCTATTTGAGCCATTTCACCGTTTAGAATTGGGTTTTTGAGGGGGATGGGAATTGTTGAGTTGGAGTTCTTTATTTACTTTGGATATTAATTACTTATCAGATATGTTATTTGCAAATATTTTCCCTCATTCCATTGTTTGCCATTATTGAGTGTCTGTATTAGTCTGTTTTCATGCTGCCGATAAACACATACCCCAAACTGGGGAATTTATAAAGGAAACTTTAATTGATTCACAGTTCTACATGGCTGGGGAGCCCTCACAATCATGGCAGAAGAGCAAAGGATGTCTTACGTGGTGGCAGGCAAGAAGAGAACTTGTGCAGGGGAATTCCTCTATATAAAACCACCAGATCACATGAGACCTTTATTCACTATTACGAGAACGGCATGGGAAAGACCCACCCCTGTGATTCAATTACTTCCCACTAGATTCCTCCCATAATATGTGGGAATTGTGGGAGCTACCATTCAAGATGAGATTTGGGTTGGGGACACAGCCAAACCATATCAGGGTCTTTGATGCGCAAACAGTTTTAAAATTTTGATGAAGTCCAACTTATTTATTATTCTCTTTGTTGTCTGTGCTTTTGGTGTCATATCCAAGAAATCCTTACCAAATCCAACATCATAAAACGTTCTCCCTGGGTTTTCTTCCAAGCATTTTATAATTTTAACCCTTTTGTGTTTAGGTCTTTAATCCATTTTTAGTTAATTTTTGTAGATGGTAGAAGGTAAGATTTCAAGTTTATTCTTTTGCATATGGATATTTAGTTTTCCCAGAACCATTTGTTGAAATTGTTATCCTTTCCCTATTAAATGGTCTTGGCACACAAAAATTAATTGACCACACATGCAAAGGTTTATTTCTGAGTTCTCTGTTCTGTTCCATTTGTCTATACATCTTTCCTTAGTCTAGTTCCACAATGGTTTAATTGCTATAGATTTGTAGTAAAATTTGAAATCAGGAAATGTGAGTTTTCTGTATTTTATCCTTCTTTTAAAAAATCATTTTGGCTATTTTTTGGAAGTACCATATGACTTTTAGGATGAGTTTTTCTGTTTCTGAAAAAAAAAAAAAAAAAAAAAAAGCCAGTGGAATTTTGATAGGGATTGCAGGGAGTCTTTAGATACCTTTGGATTGTATTGTCATATTAAAAACATTGTCTTCTAATGAATGAACATGAGATGCCTTTCCATTTATTTATGTCTTCTTTAATTGCTTTCAGAAATGTTTTATAGTTTTCAGTGTCCAAGTCTTTTGCCTCATTGTTAGAATTATTCCTAAGTATTTTATTTTATTCTTTTTGATGTTATAGTAAATGGAATTTTTAAAAATTCCTTTTTAGATTGTTCATTGTTGATGTATAGAAATGCAACTGATTTTTTTTGCATTGATTTTGCATCCTGCAACGTTGCTGAATTTATTAGCTCACTTTTTTGTGTATGTAATCTTTAAAATTTTCTATGTGCAAGAATATGTCATTTGCAAACAGATATAATTTTACTTCCCCTTTTCAATTTGGACTCCTTTTATTTCATTTTCTTGCCTAATTTCTCTGCTTAAAAGTTTTAATACAGTATTGCATAGAAGTAGTGAAAGTGGACATCCTTGTCTTGATTTTGATCTTCAGGAAAAAAACTTTCAGTCTTTCACTATTGAATATAATGTTTGCTGTGGATTTTTCATATATAGCCTAAATCGTGTTGAAGATGTTTCCTTCTATTCCTAGTTACTGAATTAAAAAAGAAAAACAAGAAAGGGTGTTTCATTTTGTCAACTGCTTTTTCTGCATAAATTGAGATGGTTATTATTTTTTCTTTTTTTAAATGTGGTGTATTACGTTGATTTTCATACATTGACCCCTCCTTGCAAAACAGGAATAAATCCCACTTGGTCATGGTACATAATCTTTTTAATATACTGCCAAATTTGGTTAGTATTTTGTTGAGACTTTTATATCAATATTCATAAGAGATATTGGCCTGTCATTTTCTATTTTCTAAGTGTCTGTCTGGTTTTGGTACCAGGATAATGTTGGTACAGAATGAGTTGGAAACTGTTACTTCTCCTTGAATTTTTTTTTAGAAGAGTTTGCGAAGAATTGGTGTTAATTCTTCTTTAAATGTTTCATAGAATTCACCAGTGAATCCATCTGATCCAGGACTTTTCTTTATTGGGAGGCTTTTGATTACTGATTCAACTTCCTTACTGGTTATATAAGGTCTATCAAATTTTCCATGTCTTTATGATCTAATTTTGGTAAGTTGTGTGTTTCTAGAAAATCATCTATTTCATCTAGGTTATCCAATATGTTGGCATACAATTATTCATAATATTCTCTTATAATCCTTTTTGTTTCTATAAAATCTGTAATAATGTCCCCACATTTATTTATGATCTTAGTAATCTGAATCTTCAATCTTTTTTCCTTAGTCAATCCAGCTGATTTGTCAGTTTTGTTGATCTTTTGAAATAAGTACTTTTGGTTTTATTGATTTTTCTTTTTTGTCGCTCTATTCTCCATTTCATTTATCTGTGCTCTAATCTTTATTATTTCCTTCTTTCTGCTGGCTATGAGTTTAGTTTGCCTTTCTTTTTCTAGATCCTTAAGGTGTAAAGTTGAGTTATTGATTCGAGATCTTTTTAAAAAATATTTATGTTTAGAGCTATAACTCTTACTGTTAGCACTGCTTTCACTGAATCCCATTAGTTTTGATGTGCTGTTTTTTTGTTTGTTTTCATTTGTCTCAAGATTTTATAATTTCCTTTGTGATTTATTCTTTGATTTATTAGTTTTTTAAGGGCGATTTATTTAATTTCCACATATTTGTGAATTTCCCAGTTTTCGTTGTTACTGATTTTTCGCTCATTCCATTAGGATCAGAAACGATATTTTGTATGATTTCAACTTCTTAAATTTATTAAGACTTGTTTGTGGCCTAACATATGATCTGTCCTGGAGAATGTTCCATATGCACCTGAGAAAAATGTGTATTCAGCTGTAGTTGGGTGCAGTGTTCTGGATATATCTTTTAGGTGTAATTTGTTTATGGTATTGTTCAAGTTCTCTATTTCTTTATTTCTCTTCTGTCTTGTGTTCTATCTGTTATTGAAAGTGGCATATTGAAGTTTATTTCAACTATTATTGGAGAACTATTTATTTGATTCTGTCAATGTTTGCTTCATATATTTTGGGGCTCTGATTTTGGTGCATATAGGTTTATAATTGTTATATTTTCTTGGTGAGTTTACCCCTTTATGAATAAACATTGTTTGTCTTTGTTTCTTGTAACAGTTTCTGACTAGAGGTGTATTTTGTCTAATGTTAGTATAACTACTCTTTTGGTTACTATTTGTATGAAACATCTTTTCCCATCTTTTCACTTTCAACCTACTTGTGTCTTTAAAGTGAATTTCTATATTTTCTATTTGTTGTGACAACATCTTCATACTTTCCTTTAGCTTTTAAGATATGGCTTCCTTTGTTCTTTGGACAGCCCTAAAATAGCTGATTTAGTCTTGTTTAGTAAGTTCTGCTTTTGAGCTTCTTCATTGATGGTTTCTATTGGCTGCTTTTTTCCCCCATGAACAGGCCGTACTTTCTTATTTCTTTGCGTGTCTCATAATTTTTTGTTGAAAACAAGACTTTTAAAATAACATAACATTGCAACTCTGGAAATCAGATCCTTCTCTTCCTAGGGTTTGTTGTTGGTGCCATTTGTCTTTGTTGTTTTTTCTTTTTGTTATTTTTGTTTGTTTGTCTGTTTGTTTAGTAACTTTCTTGAACTAATTTTCTAAAGTCTTTATCCTTGTCATATGACCACTGAAATCTCTGCTCAGATAGCCTAGTGGTCATTAATGATTGGACAGAGATTTTCTGAAATGCCTGGAACTAATAAGCCTCTCAGCCTTTACTGAGGGGCTATGTGTGTGTATGTGTATGAGTTGGGATATGTTTTCACTATTGAGGGGCTCAGTTTACAACTCTGCTTTAGCTCTCACTTTCTACTTGCTTAGAGCCTAAAGGTCTGCCAGAGTGGGGAGCTTAGGACTTTCTCAGGTCTGTCCTGAGCATGTGCACATTCCTATGCAGGTGAAACCTTCTAGATTTCTAGAAATATTTTAGAGCTTTTCAAAGCCCCCATGGACTATCTCATTCACCAGCTTTTCCTTTTAACTAACTTGATCAGCTTCTTAGTTTTCCCAACTGCAATCACTGCTTCAAGCAGTTGTGATGTTAGATAATTGTCTGTAGTTGCTTTTGACAAATGTCCCCAAGGAAAAAGCTGTTTTGCATTGTGTGAGATCTGAGTCGGGTCAAATAAATACCAGCCAGGGAACTGCCAGACAGGTCAAATATTGGCAAATCTCAGAATGGTACTTTAGCCAGCTCCTAACACATTTGCTCCCTTCCAGTGGTTCCTGAGCTGCTGGTTTTCACTGTGATTATGGGGCTGCTAATTTTCACTGTGATTGTGGGGTTGCTGATTTTCACTGTGATTGTGGGGCTGTTGGTTTTCAAGGCTACTGTGGAGCTGGGGGTGGGGATGGTAAGAGGGCAAGTTAAAACGCTAGAAAGCATGTTGTTCTTACTAAGATTCTGTCATTTTTCTTTATTAAATGCTCTTTGGAGCCTTGTAAGCTTTTGGTTAATTTGAAAAAACTGGGAAAAGTTGATTTTGACAATTTTTTTGCCTGTATTCTTGTTGCTTTTATTGCCAAGTGGCTTTTTGGAGGTCCTCACTCTGCCACACTGACATCACTTGTCAAGATTGTTTTCTTCTTTGTTCCCTCTTTTATAGGATGCACAGAATGTTCTTTGGCTGACTTGAAAGTTGTACATTTAATTTTACTCTTCTGTTTCTCCAGACTTACTAAGAGCCATACTTATGCTTATTTTTCCTAACCAATCTATAATCTTATCGAATCTGTGTTTGCCTCCAGGCAAGACAAGACCCTTAACACACTACTCTCACTTCTCTGGTCTCTCTGTCTTTTCATTTTGGCATCATCTACAATTTTAGTTCTAGAAAATCTTATTTAACTAATAATAACCTTTCTCTGCCTATTTTACTGGGATTGAATTAAATATATACATTATCTTGAGCAGAATTGGTATCTTTAGGATGCTGTATCATTCTATTCAAGAATAAGATAATACTGCAGTGTAACAAATCTCCCCCAAATTCAGTGTGTCTTAAAATAACAATAATTTATTCTCATGCATGCATCTGTGTGAGGCAGCTGGGGCTTAGTTAATCTAGGTTAATTTCAGCTGAACTTGGCTACAGTCTATGAGTTTTCTTTAGACCTGCTTCATGTATTTCTCATCCTCCTTGAACCAGAGGCACAGAACTTTCCTAAAGCTCCCTTGGAGTTGTTACAGAGGGGTCAGGCTAAACTCTTCTTTTTTCCTCTGCTTCTGTGGGCCTTGGCTTTTTCAATCCAAGTCAATACACAAATATCAGATGATGGCTATGCACCAGGCCTAAAGTTTGGGCCTGCAAAAGCAGAGATAAGTAAAACAGATAGCATTCCATCAGTAAAAATACTCTCTGAGACACTGATAGTAGGATTTTAAGTGGATTCAATATACTAGATTTATACTTTGTAGGTAACAGTTCTACTTTTAGGAATCTACAGAATATTTGCACAAGCAATTAAGGATGTAAGTTAGTAATCTTCATTACAGCAATTTTTATAATAATTAAATATTAGAAATTGCCTCAATAGAAGACTAGTTATATAAGCTGTAATAATCATATTATTTTATGTTATATAGCTATTAAATAATGTGAATCTGCATTTCTGATGTAGAAGAACACCTATGATATGTTGTTAAATAAAAAAAAGCAAGTAAGTGGAAAGAGTATAAACTCATTACTTATTTTTGTAGCTCTAAAAATCACTATTTCTTAGCTCTGACCACTGTTAAGTTCTGGAATCAATGACCACCAAGTAGCAATGAGCACCCTAGCGCCAATGCTGTGGCATTTAAATATTATTTTTCATTAATAGGGTAAGTGCCCTTTAAAATAATGGCTGATTTCGAATACAGGGCAGGACATGAGTAAAATGGGTCTACTACACCTTACATACTAAAAAGCAAGAAAATGGTTAAAAACTTTGTGGTTATGTCTAAAGAACTCAGGGCCAACCTACCAGGCTCCCAATAGCTAAAGATGGGGAAAATTTAAGTTTCAGTGAGAATAAAACTGTAATGGACTCGTCAAAAATATAAAAATCCTGAGATTCACAATGATACCACAAAAAAGAAATTAACTCATTAACCAACTTCAGAGATTGCTAGAACACCAAGTTGTTTTTCTAGAAATCAGTAATAAAGAGAACATTTATTCCGTCTTTTCTGTACACACTGTGTTTCTAAGTCATCAAACAGTTGACGAAGGAAAGTTCTTTACAAAAGAGTTTTAGCTAAGAAATACAGAAGGAATAATTGAATTAGAAAAGTACCCTTATGCAACTCCTAAAAAGTTGATGACTGATGGATGCTAAAGTGAGTAGATGTCAAGAAAAATTTATAGTGGATGTACCAACTGACAAGATTGAAATCCAGGGATCATCCAGTCATGCTTGCCTCTTGGTATGATAAAATAGGAAGTACTCAGCCTTACCTATCAAATATTGCACACAAAATAATTGAATCTGAATCTAATCAAGAATCTAGTTCTATTGAGGAGATTACAGGAAATTGTCAGACTAGAGAACGTGTGGAATGATATTCTGAGTATGTAATCAGCCAAATCCGTATTGTGGGAAATTCTACCGAATTAAAACCTCATTTCTTTAGTAAATCAATTTTCTAAAAGAAGAAAGGGAAATGTAACTATTGTAACCATTATAGATGGAAAGAGTCTTAAGAGACATATCAATTATATGGACTTTGGATATTAATTCAAACAAACCTAAGGTAAGAGAAAAAAACCCACACATTTTAAGGACAAAGAAAAGAAAGAACAGAATATTATAAAAGATTATTATTTTTAAATATGATAATGGTAAAATCTTCGTATTTTTAAAATATTTTACCTGTTAGAAATACATAGTAAAGTACTATGGTGAAATAATATGATGGCTGAGATTTACCTGAGATGTTTCAGGAAAAAATTGGAGGTAGTGGAGAAAGGATAAATATTCATAAAACAAAATGGGAAAACTGTTGCTATTTGTTGAAGCTCGTTGATGGGTACATGGGATTCATTATGCTCTTCTCTGCATTTGTTTATTGGTTTGACGATTTCTATAATAAAAAGTGAAAAAAGTAAAAGAGAAAAAGAAAGCGAAAGTCAAGTTGTGGAACAATGTATAGTATGCTTTAATTTTTTTCTTTTTAAAGAACAGAGTAGAACAAAGCGCTGTTATACTATTATCTGTGGTTATCTTTGGGAAATGGGACTGGGGAATGATGTAGGAAGCTTCTGTTTTTTATTTTATAAACTTTGATTTCGTTTGAATTTTTCAATAAGTACATATAACTTAAGTAACTAAAAAAAAAGAGAAAGAATAAATAAGATGTCATAAGTAAGGTATGAACAAAGTACTATGGAAGCTTGTTTCCTGTGTCCTGGCTGAACATAGCTGCTGAAAGGAGGACCTGAGGTTGTGAGGGTGCATGGCACACTTGAACTCAGTGGAGCAGCCTTACACACGGACCCCACACCAACTCACCTGCCGTGCTGCGAGGAGGCCTCAGCGACATGACCCATGCTGTCTGGGAAAGGCAGTGATCGCAGTTCATTGTGTGACAGCTAAGCAGGCTTTACAGTAGAGTGAGTCCACGATTAGCTGCCTAAGGGAATGTATTAGATCTGCTCACTGTGTGTTAAAATACAAATTTGTATCATTCTGAACAAATCTCTTAATGGCTGAGTAGACTACTTTGTTATAAAGATGTTACCAGTTATTCGTTTTTTAACCATATCTTCCACATCAGTGAGTTTCCTGTGTTGGTCCAGAGCTGGGAGGAGAGAGCACCTGAAGGGCATAGAGGGCCTGGATGACTTTGGCATCAGTTGGTTTAAACCGCTGGCTCCTGCAGAGGCTGTGGAGATTTCCCAGGGGGCCCACAAATCCATAGCCATGCCAGGCATAATCTAAGCATCATAAACCATCCTTCACTTTCATGTACTGCTAGTTTGTGAATTTTCTGTAGATGGCATTGCGATGAGTTGAAATCCTTACTGAAATTGGAAGATTTTAGGATCTTCTGCATCAACTACCATGACATGGGGTGGGGGGTGTCTGGGCTCTAAACTATTTGATATTTGAAGAGATCTTCATATGGTAAGAAAATAGGGACCACTGGTGTGGAGTTATGAATTATTCTTAAACTGCTCTTCAGGGTTGAAGTTTGGGTGCCCTTTCTGTTTGTTTATAATAACATCCTAGGCATATTTCTGCCATAATGTCCATTGAGACACCCAAGGCTTCTCCTTGCTCCCAGAGCAACTTACACAGAAATCCATTACAGTTTTTATAACAGTGATATATGATAGCTCAGTGTTATGTCTCCCCCACTAGTGGGGTGGGGCAGAAAATTCGGAGAGATGAGGATAGGGATTCATTTATTCAACAAACTCATGAAGCCACTGGCTGAGGACCTAGAGGCAGAGAGATGAACAAGATCCCTCACAGAGCTCGCTGAGTGACCATCACAGTACAGTATGGGTCAGTGCTGTGGCTTTCCTAGGAAAACCAATGAGGCCTCTCACACAGATTGTGGAGGCCAGGGATGGTGGGAGCAGATGATGGCTAAATTGAGATTTGAATGACCAGTTGGAGTTTGCCAATGAAATGAGGGAGTGGGGGGCAATCTATATAGGAAAACTAGAAGGTGTAAAAGGGCAGAAGAAGAGATGATACAAGCCAAGTTGAGAGGTGGACAGTGTGGTGGGGGGAGGCTGGAGAGGTTGGTTGGGGCCAGACCATGATGGGTCACCACCAAGGTGACATGATGAAGACTTGGGGCTTTAACTTGAGACAAATGAGAAGACACTGGAAACTTAAAGGCAGAAACCCTAAGATGAGCCAATTTGCCTGCTTGCATGACTTGGGCAACAGTGTGTGTGTTGGCTTGTTGTGTGCAAAATGGAAGTGAAGACAGGAGTCAGGCAGCTGATTCCTGATGCAGGTAAGATTCAGGTGGGGGTCTGAATGAAGGCAAAAGTGGTTGGGATGGAGAGATGAGGACAGGCTCATGGGATGCCGCAGAGGAAGAATAGACTCAGCTTGGCACTGGTTTGGATGTGCAGAGGGAGGAGGAGGGAGGACTCACATAATGACTGGATTTCTGGCTTCAGAAACAGGTGGCCATTCACTGAGATAAGGAATACAGGAAGAGGAGCAGGTTTGGGGGAAGACAGTGCAGGAACTCAAACTCTCTTTGGGTGATATTTTGTCTATTTTAGTATTTCTAAGAGATAGGTAGCTACTAGAATCATCAAGAAGGTGGATATCTCAAGCCACGGAAGAACATATAAATCTTCCTGCCTTTGGTTGCCAGGGGCAGTTTTTGAAATGTACATACCAGGACAGATGCCTTAACCTAGGTAGCACAGGACCACACACTCTGGAAAAGCAACAGTGAAGACAACCTTTGTGTTTTGAGGAAATGAATGCAGTTTATTTCCTGAGGGGAAAAAGTGTCATTTAGAGACAATACTGCTCAGTAGAGTAGAAGATCAATGTGGCTAACATCAGCTTTTTAGTAAGACCTGAAAGTAATGCAACTGCTGGAAAAAGCTCTATGATTTGGTGGAACATTTAACGTTTGATCCCAGTAGTTCAAATCCAGGCTTTTCCACTTACTAATTCTATGACCTTAGTCAAATTATTTAACCAGAGAGGTTAAGAATAATAAGTGCCTAAAACAGTTGCTGTGACAACAGAGATTAGTACATTTTAGTGTTGCAAACATATTATACTGAACTGGGCGATGCCAAGTGCCTTGTCCCATTTGTCCATTCTTTCATTCATAGAGTCACGAACACCTACTACAGGTATCTACTAGGTGCCAGACACTCTGGCAGGCCCAGAGGACCTCAAGTTTACTAAGACGTGGTCCTTCAGAGTCAAGCAAGGATGAAAAAAGAAAAAAAGCAGGGAACCCAGGAATCAGGTGGTCCATTTTAGAAGAGAGTTGAAAAGGACCTGAACTAGGGCATGGGAAAAACAGACATGTACGAGCTGTTTAGGAGCTAGCCTCATTCACATGTCATGATGAACCATTGGTATAGGGTGAGAGAGGAGTAGCCTAGAATGAATCTCAGTATTCCAGCTTGGGCATAGGGAAAGATACGGGTGGGGGCTCCTTAGATGGTGTGGAATAGGTCTTGGCCAGCAGTGGGGGTAAGAGGTGGTGAAGTTACTTTGGAAGATATTGAGTTGAGGTGTGTGTGTGTGAATATTATCTGAAGACAGGACGGGGCAGCCATGGACAGGGATTTAGCTGCTCAAAGAAATGTGTAGAGTGGGAAGGGAAGAAGACTGAAGATGGGGCTCTGGAGAAGACTGATATTTAAACAGTAGATAAAAGGAGAGGAATACACAAAGACTAAGAAAGAACAGAGAAGTAGGAAAAGAAGGAAAAGGTAACATCGTGAAAATGACCTTTGAGGGAGTGAGTTTCAAGACTAGATGGCCACCTGACCTCATCAGGTTTGGCAATGTATAAATATAACCTTGAAAAGAGTAGTGCGAGTAGATTGGTGGAAACCAAAGCCACATTCAGTGGCTTGAGGAGCAAGTGGGAAGTGGGAAGGTGGAGACAGCAAGGAGTAAGAACTCATTTGAGAGGTTTGGTATGATGGGGTAAAGATACGACTGTAGTTGTAAAAGGATGAAGGTCCAAGGAAGAATGGCAGACAAGGGGGAGGGAGATCCGAGATGAGGCTGAAGAAGTAGGTGGGAGGCACAACATGCAGAGCCCAGGAGGCCACAGGAAGGAGTTTGGATTGTATTTGCAATGTCCTGATTATCAGGGAACAGATTTAAGCAGGTGAATGATGTGACCTGACCACTCTGGCTGCTCAGTCAATGACAGAGGAAGGGAACAACCAGGGTTTGAGTTTCTTGAGGTGGAGATGGTCCATAATGAGGCCCTGGCAGTGGGTGGCTGAAGAGGTCTGCTGAAGGTGAGGGTCACCGAAGCCAGAAGCCAAAGCTGTTGGGAGACCCAAAGGACCCACGGTGATGCCAGGAATTGGAATGGAGAGAGGAAAAGGTCTGGGGTGAGGGAACAGCGGGAGGTGAGTCAATGGAAGCAGGGTCGTGACTCGGGAAGGTTTGCACTGGGGCAGTGGCTAAGGACAAGGGGACAAATGACCCTGTAACTCTGAGCATGTTCCTCCTCTGTTCAGCATTCATCAAAACTATTACCCACTGGAGAATGCCCAAACATCTCAGCCCTGTCCTGCACAATACATCTTAACAGCCTCGTCTCCCACTCCACTCTCCCCCAGACCCATTGAACCACTTGAGGTTTCCTGAACATGCTATGCTGTCCATACCACTCTCCCTTTGCACATAGCACTCCTCCCATCTGAAATATCTGTCTCTTCTTCCCTCCCTTGCAAGAACCCCTATTTATCCTTTATGATCTGTTCAAATATCACTCCTCTGTAAACCTTTTCTCAAGTGCCCCGGCCATTCAGGGAGCCAATATTTACTGAACACCTATCACATGCCAGGCTCTGAGCAAGGCACATATTTATCTACTCTCTCCCCTGTGCTGCTCCATGCAAACGTCCCAGGCCTGCCAGCAGAGTGGTGTCTGGCCCTGTGCCAGAGCTCCCAGACTTGGCTCAATAATCACTAAATGTAAGAACCAGTCTCCATTGGAATCTCATCAACAGGAAGGGCTGGGCAGGTTTCTTCTCATTTCCTTGCCTTAGCTCCCACCTCAGCAGCTTCTGTGGCTATAAACAACAAAGGACACCTAGTGTGGGAGCTTCCCTGGTCTGTGAAACAGTGTTCTTGATTCATGGGGACATTGTGATCAGCTTTTACTGCAGTACATTTTCCATATTTTGACTTATGGATACCTCAGTGCATGGCCCATCTGTATCTGGGCTCCAGATGATTTTTCCCCAAGAGTCATTTTCTTTGCTGTAAGCAGAATGAAAGTAACTGAGAGAATCTCTTTGGGGGATATTCCTCTTAGAGTAGAGACATATGTAAGGTGGCAAAAGCACTCAGTCAGGGGCCGATATTTAGTAAACAAGTATTTCATGAGATGAGTGCTGGGCCAGGATGTGAGCTAGGCACTGAAGGACAAAGATGAACTTGGTCCCAGCCCTCTGGAATGTCAGAGCTGCTGTTCAACCTGCAGTGGAGCTGTTTCCCTCACCCTCCTCTTGGCATTGACACTCTCACTCATCTTTCAGCATCAGCCTAAGCCTCCCCTTCTCTGGAAAGTCTTCCATGGGGCCAGCAGCTATGACAAGTTGTCTATCCAATACCTTTTTCCCTTCTTCCTTATAAATAAACTCTGGTTATATGGTATATTTTGGGTAGTATTGTATATAGTTGATGAATTTCATTTCTCAATCTCCCCTGCCATTGAAATGCAAGAAGTTGGGTGATGTTTCTGACAAAGTGCCTTAAAAGGAAATGATTCAGCTGAAAGGTGCCCCCTATTTGCCCTCACTCACTTACTCCCTTTTCATTTCTGGACCTCCAGGTATGAGGTCCTTGCAGACACCTTGAACCATAAGGCAATCTTGCCAATGTAAGACACACTAACAATGGCAGAGAAGAAATATAGAGGGTGCTTGATGATCTTGAAACTACTCTAAAAGTCCTGAACTGTCTACCTCTGGATTTCTCCATGTCAGAGAAACAGACAAACCTTATATTATGCCACCTTTATTTTTGTTGCCTGTCCTGTGCAATTAAACCTGATCCTAACCAATATAACCCCCAGGCTGCTTTACTCCTTTATCCTGATTTTTTTTTTGGTAGCCCTTACTACTATCTAACATTTTTGTTGGTCTCTGTTGTCCATTAGAATATAAGCTCCAAGAGAATAGTGATTTGTCATGACCTAGAATAGTGCCTGGCATCCAATACAACCTCATTAAAAAGTTGCAGCACTTGTTATTGTTATACACACCTAGCACATTTCTTCTGTACAGTCATCATACTAATCACACTTGCAACCACGCATTTAACATCTGCCTTCCCCACCAGGCTGTATACATCATATTGACAGGGAATATATATACACACATACATATATATACACACATATACACACTATATATATACACATATATAGTGTCTATATATATATACACATATATAGTGTGTATATATACACATATATAGTGTGTATATATATATAGTGTGTGTATGTGTGTCTTGCTCTGTGTTGTATCATCAGCATCTAGCTTAATGCCATTACATAAAGAATCCATAGAAATGCTGTAAGTGGAGAAAATATTAATTTGCTGAATTGTGGGCAGGAGGAGGTGGCTGAGGAGGTAAGGGTGGTCTGACAGCAGTCTCTGTGAGAGAAGCAGTCCAAGTGGGGGCGGGAGGTGAGAACTGGAATGTGTCTTCCAGGGAGCTGGAGGAAAGAGGGTCTCTTGGGAGGATCCTGGGACGGAAACTGTCCAGGCTTCTGGAAAGAGGTGAAGTGAGAAAGATGACAGCTACCTGATGAGATTGTTCCCTGCAACCAGTTCTCCATCTTAAATTACTAAATGCATGAAATTCCTGATCTTATTAGGTGAGTTGTTGAAAATATTGAAGACATGGGGTAATGGGGGCTGTGTGTTGTAACAGGAGCAGTGCATTTGAACACAGGAGAGGAAATGCAGATAAACAGGATGGCGTAGGCCATGGCAATCACAGAAATTCTGTGGGAGACTCCTGACTGCTGGAGTGTCTGAAATGAATGCTTATGGACAAGTAGACATCATTTCCCATTGTTATGGCTTGAATTATGTCCCCCGGCCCCTGCAAAAAAAATGTCGAAGTACTAATCTTCAGTACCTCAGAATGTGACCTTATTTGGGAATACGATCTTTACAGAGGTAGTTACCTTGAAAGAAAGTCACTGAGATGGGCCCTAACCCAATGTGACCAATGTCCTTATAAAAGGGGAAATTTGTGGGAACAAATTGTGAGGACAGAAGAAAAAAGTTTTTTTGAAAAGGGAAATTTGGAGACCAGGTGCAGTTGCTCATACCTGTAATCCCAGCACTCTGGGAGGCCGAGGCAGGTGGATCACTTGAGGTCAGGAGTTCAAGACCAGCCCGGCCAACATGGGGAAACCCTGTCTCTATAAAAATACAAAAATTAACCGGGAATGATGGTGGGTGCCTGTAATCCCAGCTACTCGGGAGGCTGAGGTGGGAGAATCGCTTGAACCCAAGAGGCGGAGGTTGCAGTGAGCCAAAATTGCGCCACTGCTACTCCAGCCTGGGCAACAGAGTGAGACTCCATCTAAAAAAAAATGTGGGCAAAGAGATATGCACAGAGGAGAGATGATGTGAAGACGCACAGGGAGAGGACAGCTATGTGACAGGAGTAGTGTCTGCATAACCAAGGAACATCAGGAACTGCCAGCAGACAGCAAAGCCTGGGAGAGACAAGGTAGGATCCTCCCCTTGAGCTGTCAGAGCATGGCCCAGTGACACCTGGCCTCCGGAACTGTGAGACAATACATTTCTGTTGTTGTAATCCACCCAATTTGTGGTGCTTTGTTACGGCAGCCCTACGGAGCTAATAGACCCGTGAAGTATGTAGGCCCAGCTGACATCTGTTACAAAACTTAATTAAATTGAACTGAATTAGTGATGCTTCCTTTTTAGTGGAATGATAGAAAGCTGTCCCAGGGCAATGGTAGCATAAAGTAAGTGGGCCTAACTCTGCCTAAGAATATCAGGTGGGTTTTACAGAGGGGGCGTCATGAAACAAAGTCTTAATGGCTAAGTAGATGGTCACTGAATAGGTAAAGAGAAAAGGAAGGCTGGGCTGAGGAAACAGACAGGAAAGGACATGGGAGGAAACAGGTCATAGGTGTGTTCAGAAAATGACTAGTGCTTTTTATGGTTGAGTGTATGTTCCCTTCAGGGGAACAGCAGAGAAAACACTGCAGGGGACAGCTTGCTCAGGTTATGAAAAGACCATATTTCTAGCTAAAGAGTTTGGATAGTGTCCTTCAGACAATACAGAGTGATTGAAGGATTTTAGGTATCAGAATTCTATTATTTCATCTGTGTTCTAGAATACCAACCAGTGGCAGAGTGGAGGATGGTCTGGAAGGATGGATTATAGTCAGGAGACTGGTTGGTGCAATAGTCCAGTGTGATAATAATAATAATAGCTAATATTCAATTAGCATTTTATTATCTATGTCTACATCTACTTTCTGATAGCCTTGTCAGTGCTCACCCAAAGCCTGAAAAATAACCATTAATGATAATTATCCAGGCCTTAGAGTTGGGAAAAGCAGACACCTACAGTCTAGATAGACACATACATTTCACAGTGAGGACAAAAGGGTAGCAGGCAAGTGCATGGATTCTGGTGCAGACTGTCTCAGTCTAATTGGGGCAATTCCACTTCCTAGCTGGGTGACCTTGGACAAGTGATTTAACTCTGGTCTCAGCCTTTTGATTCATACATGAGGCTAAAGACAATAATTACTCCTTGGTTTGTTGCAAGGATAAGATGAGTGTACAAAGTGAACAGAAAAATGCCTGTTGTATAACGTGCTATATGACTGCTATTATTAAGAAGTGTTTTGAGAAGGCATTTCCAGGGATATAGAACCACAGATGATGGTATTACTCACTCCCCCTGGTGGGATTTGGAAAAGGAGAGGGGATGGGACCTAAAAGATGTATGGGAGCCTGCTGGGCAGCAAAGAGGAGGGAAGGCATTCCTGACAAGGGGAACAGAGTGTGCAAAGGCACGGAGAAATGAAGAAATGAAGACAACTGCATTTTAAGGGAGGACGGAGAGTTTGAAGCATAGGGTTTGCCTGGAACAGGTCGTGATGTAAGTGTGATAGGCTGGGGCCAAAGCCGACGATCCTAGAGTTGAAGATGTGTGTAACAATATCAGATCTGTCCTGTGTTGGCCATGTGTGGAGGGAAGAGACAATGGGCAGAAAGACCTTGAAGGAAGTAAACAATGAATTGGGGCCAGAACTAGAATTATAAACAGTGTTTGTAAATATGAAGAGTAAGAAACAGATGTGAGCAGCATTTCTGATTTGGAATGGACCAAATTTGATGCCTGTATATGGGAAGTGAGAAAATAAGAATTGAGGAGGAGTAAAAGATGACAGGTACCATTCATTTAGACAAATAATTCAGAGGGATGCCTAGACTTCAGTTGGGCTTTGCACATGCTGGTTATAAGGTGCTTTTCAGACATCCACTTTGGTGGAGGAGTGCAGAAGACAGTTGCAAAAATCAGTCTGGAGTCTGGAAAGCCAAGTGGGAGCATGATGCTGACTGGGGACCCATCGGCATGTAAACACTGGCTGAAGCTGTGGAATTGGCAGAGCTTGTCTAGGAATGTGTACGATGAGAAGAGGAGACGGAGCAAACCTCCTGCAACAAGTCATGGTTTCTTAATTTGGCTCATTCAGCAAAATCTACATCCAGATTAACAATGTGGAACTCAGCAAATATTCTCTTTACTTTTAGCGCACTGAAGAATGAGCTGAAGATGAAATAAGTTTGAGTTTTGAATAGGAGTGGTTCAGGAACCAAGACCTGATATTAAAGGGGATGAATAGAAATGATCATTATAATACATTTAATAATATACTTAATAACACCTGGCATTTATAGACCACCTTTCTCCAAAGGAACTGGAATCTCTCCCCAGACACTATGAATCTTTAGAGAAAGTTTGGGAGGTCTGTAAGAGGCAAGGGAGATCATATTAACTTGTGGCACGCAGAAAAAATGGGGCTCTCAGAAGACCAGGAAATTCTGTTTAAGAACAGAGCAAAGAGTGTTTTGTGACTGAACCACCATTGCTCTAAGCACCTTCCTTGTGGCCAACAGTCTGACCTACCTTCTTGTCTAGATCTGATAACACAATCTTGTGCACTTATGATGTTGCAAAATCCTCAATCTCAAATCCTGTCTCAAACCATCCCAAGTATATGGGCTGCATACATTCCAGAAGAGGACTCTATTGCAACAAGATATGCCCTAGTGCAGAAAGTAGAGTATTTAGAATCACACCCACCTGGGACAAGGGCCACAGCTGCTATTTACTAGCTGTGTGATGCTGGGCTATTTATTTTATGTCTCTGGGTCTCAGTTTCCCCAACCTCAAAGTGAAGATAACACTTCCTACTTCAGGGTTGTATGAAGTGCAGTCAAAAAACATTTATTGAGCTATGTGCCTAGCATTGTTTAAATTTCTTGGGTTATATTGGAAAACAAAACAGAGATCCTTACCCTTGGGCTCTTACCTTTCAAGGAGGTAAGAGGTGGGAGGAAAGGAAAGATGGATGATAAACAATGAAATAATAGACCAAAGAATCTGCTGTGTTGGGAGACTATGTTAGAGTTCCGAGAAAAGGATAGATTGGGTATGTCTGTCACTGAGCAAACTGTCTAGCTAGCACACAGTAGGCATTCCCAGAATTGGTGCCACTATTATTGCAACTAAGGAAAGAGTGAATGAAGTGCCTGAAGCAGAATGATAGGCTGTAAATTTTTATGAAAATGTGTCTATCTCTTAAACTTCAATTAGGAGTAAGCAGAAAAGTTGCCAAGGAGGGATAACAGTAGAAGATTACAAAGTGAAAAAAAAGACCTGAAATGCTTTTAAGTAATGTGTAATCAGTTGCATCTATTCTAGTGACCACCAATTAAGCTGTCTCATGCAAGCTCACAGAGAAAATCACTTGCCCAAACAGGTAGACTATGAACGCACATTATAAGACCTTCAGCATTAAACTCATGAGTTTCATTTTTTACCATAACTCAGGGAGCAGTTTAGAAAGTTAGCCTATTTTATTCTAACAAGCATCCTCTACAAGCGACCACTTAAAACCCATATATTTTTAGCTGTATTTTAATTAAAAAGCCGACATTATATCAATGACATTTTCTTTTCTTTTTATTTTATTTTTTTTTGTTGGGATGGAGTCTAGCTCTGTCACCCAGGCTGGAGTGCAGTGGCACGATCTTGGCTCACTGCAACTTCTGCCTCCCAGGCTCAGGCAGTTCTCCTGCCTCAGCCTCTGGAGTGGCTGGGATTACAGGCGCATGCCACCACGCCTGGCTAATTTTTGTATTTTAGTAGAGACGGGGTTTCGCCAGGTTGCCCAGGCTGGTCTTGAACTCCTGACCTCAGGTGGTCCACCTACCTCAGCCTCCCAAAATGCTGGGATTATAGGGGTGAGCCACCGTGCCTGGCCAACATTTTCTACTACATTTCGTTCATGATGCCATCTTCAGTTGGCTTGAAGGGTCATCATCAAAGGTTTCGGTCGTTCATTTATTAGTTTGCCTAACAAACATTTATAAAGTTAATAATAAAAATGAAAGTTAAAAATTCTTCAACATAAACCCGTTACCATGTCAAATATTTATGTGCAATGCCAAATTTAATGTTCTCAACAACCCTGAGAGGTGGATACCTTTTAGATAAGAAAAGTGAGGCTTAGAGAGATTAAGTAAGTTCATAAGATCAAATAGGTTAAAAAAAAAAAAAGGCAAAGTCAGGATTTAAACCCAAGTCTGACTGGCCACTGAGAACTCATAGTTGACTACTGTTATATATGACAGACCTCATGCTAAAGGGTAAGGTATGGTTATGGTCTTGGAGGACCTAGTTATTCAACAGAGAGACATACAAGTAAGCAAATAATTATGAGACAGTATGGCAAGTGCTAACCTAAACATACTCGGCATACTCTGGGAACCAGGAAAAAAAAATATTTGCCTACTCAGATTGATTGCATTGGAGAAATGTTTCCAGAAGTGATTCTTAAGGTGGGTGTTGGTGGATAAGTAGGAGTTTGTCTGAAAGCAAAGGGTGGGTCATGAAGGAAAGAGCATATTGAGCAAGCTTTCTCTGGCTCTAAAGCCCATGCTCTTACACACGATGCTAAACTACCTCCATACATCCCACGATTAGTCAGACGGTCGCTGAGTATTCTTTAGTACGCTCAGGTCTTTTAGGGAACCAAAAAGAAAAGAAAGAAATTACTCGAGTTAATATCTATAATCAACCCAGAGAATTCAGGTCTTACTCATGCATATTCTCCTTGTACATGTTTGCCCCAAGGATTTTGAAATGAGTCATTTATCTGAACTCTGCCCAGTGAGACAACCAGCTCTGACAGGCAGAGTTCACAGGGCACTGGGGACCTGGCTGTGTATCCCAGAAACTGATCACAGTGGGCTCTCACCCCGAAGCTCCTCAGTGAGTACCTGGTACACTCTAGACACAAAAAGTAAACGACAGGGAGCAGTTTAAGATAGGGTTGATGCAGCAATCTCAGAACAAGTGGTCAACGGGAACATGGTGAAATTGGTTTGGTTTTTGGACTTGTAGTTGTGTATGATAAGAGAAAGAATGATTTCAATGGCGACTGTGTAGCATTGTCCCACTAAAAGGATAGCTTTGTAGGAAAGAGTTTTTCTGTTCTCTGAGAAATGAAAATGTGTTTGCATTTCTGTTGAATCATGGCAGAGATAGGCTCAGCTGTAGATATTCCTGTACTAAAGGCTATAATTACAATGGGAGCCCTTACATAATGCTTATTGCAATTGGGCTTGAGATTTGAAAGCTGAACAAGGGAAATATAACATCTCACACAGAGGTAGGAACATGGTTGGTAGACAACGGTTATTTGCTAAATCAAATAACTAAAATATTAAGTATTAGAAAAGTCAAATGAATAGATAAATTTATTTGATTTTCCTTTGGTGTGGACATTTTAATTAAAAGTATGGGTTATTTATGATTCCAAAGAAAAAAAATCAAGCACTGAAGCAAGAGGAACAGCATGTACGGTGGCCCTGGGCAGGGGAACATGTGAGGTCCCTAGGGAAATGCAAATATTCCAGAGTGGAGTGCAGGAGTGGAGGGGGAGATGGATTCTGCCACATTAGGCTGGAGAAGGTGAGAGGTCCAGACTCGTGTTTAAGGAGTTGAGAACAATGGGAGTATTAATGGGTTTTAAGTAGAAATGATTTATGTCTTCAGAGGAC
Source organism: Gorilla gorilla gorilla (assembly GCF_029281585.2). NCBI lineage: Eukaryota > Metazoa > Chordata > Mammalia > Primates > Hominidae > Gorilla > Gorilla gorilla. The sequence goes on from NC_073233.2 coordinate 19,471,666, forward strand.
TCCTCTGGGTGCTATGTGGAGAAAGGATTGCAGGGAGCAACAGTGAATGCCAGGACAGCTGGCCACAGAATTCCTGCAGGTTTCTCAGTAAGAGGGGGATGAACAAGGGGGTGGCAGGGACATTGGCAGATGGGACGGATTAGAGACTGGGCAAGTAAAACTGGCAAGGCTGGAGGGAAAGAGAGAAATCATCATCAACTCCTGGAATTTTCACTTGATCACCTGGGCAAGGGTGGTGGCACATCCGGAGATGGGAAAGAGCAGAAGCAGAAGGTGAGAACATCTGGAGGAGAGGATCAAGAGGTTGGTTTTGGACCTAGTAGGTTTTGGATTGCTGGGGTGACATCCAAATGGAGATTTCAGGCATAAAATATGGAGTATGGAGCCCATTGGAATGGTTTAGGGATACAAATTCAAAAGAGATTGTGTGTGTGTGTGTGTGTGTGTGTGCGTGTGTGTGTGTGTGAGATACTAAACAGAAATAGATCATAGGCTCCTACTATACAGCAATCTGTTTTCTTGGTCTAAAATATTTCTTGTACACATTTCTTTGATAACCTATATAGAATTCCCTTATGTTTTAAATGGCTGAATGGTATTCCATTGTGTAGATATGCCATGTTTTAATTAAAAATTTTACATTATGAAATATTAGAAAAATAGATAAGTACAGGATGTATAACAGATATCCTTACACCTAACAGCTAGATTTAATAGATGTTAACATTTTCACTTATCAATCTCGGTTCTCCTTATTTTGGGTTTAGAAAACAAATAGTTCAGATACAGGTAAACTGCTCCCATCCCTCTCATTCTTTTTCTTCATCCCCCGCCCCTTATCCTTTTTCAGAGCTAACTAATTATCCTAAAGGTGGTGTGCATGTTTTCTGGGCATGGTTTCGTACTTTCCAATATGTGTTTGCTTCTGTAAGTAATATATAGTACAGTGTTATTTTAAAATTCACATACATGGCTTCATATAGTTACATATCCTTTTGTAATCCATTGTTTTCACTCAGTATTGTATTTATGATGTTTATCCATCTTTAAAAACAAAGTCCTCTAGGCCGGGCGTGGTGACTCACGCCTGTAATCCCAGCACTTTGGAAGGCCAAGGCGGGCGGATCACAAGGTCAGGAGATTGCGACCATTCTGGCTAACACGGTGAAACCCCGTCTCTACTAAAAATACAAAAAATTAGCCGGGCGTGGTGGCGGGCGCCTGTAGTCCCAGCTACTCGGGAGGCTGAGGCAGGAGACTGGCGTGAACCTGGGAGGAGGAGCTTGCAGTGAGCCGAGATCGTGCCACTGCACTCCAGCCTGGGTGACAGAGCGAGACTCCGTCTCAAAAAAAGAAAGTCCTCTATTGATGGACACTGTAATTCTGTTTTTAATCTGCATATTCCAAAATAAATACAAGGTGGTTTAACATGGGTACAACCTCAGGGACATAATCCTGAAACTGCTCTTTAACCATGTGCCATCCATGAACAATGGCATGAAAATCACATGTTTATTTCCTGAGCCTAACACTGGAGCTCCAGTGTTGGATACTAATCAGAGACACCCGCAGCAGCTGCTGCAGGCTGAGCAGGTGTTATGTAATGAAATATTCTGGTAAGAATGCCCTAGAAGTTGCTTTGTCAGCACATCAGCTCAGGACAGGAACGAAGCTGTGGATTGAGACGCAGAGAGTAGGGCCTAGGCTATTTCTTCTGGGATGGGAGTCAACAGAGCTGTTCCCTAGCATTGTCCTACTCTTAATCTTGGCCCTTTCATATTTTCCTTAATTGCTCAACTCTGAAGCTGGCCCGCCAGCTCTTACACCAAACACTCACTCTATACCTGAGAGACTTTTTTTTTCTTCTCCTCTTCCTTCTTATTTCTTTTTCTTTTTAATGTACACCCAGCACCTCCCAGCTATAAAGAAAAACTGAATACTTTCAGTCTCAAACAAAGCTTTATAGATTTGTTGGCAGGAAATCTAGAGTGGAATTTGCTATTAAATCTTAGTAAAGCAATTCTTCAAACAACATGTACAGAACAATCAAACACTTTTAGATGTCAATCCCCAACAAAAGCATGCATTGTCCCTGAAGAACACCCAGTGGCCCTAACTTTCTTAGAGTGAGAAGAGTTTACAAAAATGTAACTTATTTCATATCTCAGGTTGTCTGCTGAATGGACTCTTCCACAATCCATCAAGAGTAAGGCTTCCTGATAGCACATTTCAGCTCAAGTAGCTCCATAATGGATGGGTTTTTCTCCTCTTAGGTAAAAACAGAAGCATTTTTACAAATTGAAAAGTAAGTTTGTAATGATGACAAAGTCAAGTAGCAGGTGTAGTATTGCTCGAATTCTCAAGCCTCTCAGCTTCTGGAATATAATATTTAATATTTGTTGAGTACTTATCATGTATCAAGCACTGTTATCTCATTTAAGCCTCACAACAGCCCTTTGAGATAGATATTGTCACCATTTCCACTTTCCCCATAAGGGAACTGGGACCTAACAGAGCTAATGAAATGTTAAGGTCACAGAGCTTGTAAGAGAGGGCAGCAGGTTTTAAGTTCAAGGAGTAGGACTTCAAAGCCCATGTTCTGAATTACTGTACTGATTTGATGAATTCTGAAAAAGCTTTCAACTTTTCAGCATGATAGGAAAAAGGACCAATGAATACTGAGTACCTACTAGGAGCCAATATTGCACACATGCGCTCTTATTTAAATCTCTCAACATGTTTATGAGGATAATGTTCTCTTCTCTAATTTATGTATGAGGGGGTGGAGTCTAAAGACAGGTAATAGGTGGTTGGCTGACAAGCTGAACCCAGGTGCAGTAGAAAGAGCCAGACCATCCTGTCCCCTGGAAAGGGATTGAGCACATAGAAGTTCCTTGATAATGCTTTAGGTTTTACAGGTCTTCTCTCATTCTTGCTCCCTCTTTGTAATGTAAAAAATGTGCATGTGATTCAGTGGGAGAATGTCTGGCTCTTAGAAATTATAAATTTGTTTACATCAGAAAAGTATTAATTTATGATCCAAATGTAAGAGCCTGCAAGTAAATCAAAATGTCTTATTATGAAAGGTAATAAAAGAAGAGACAAGCTGGTGGAAAAGACCTTCTGTGACCTGAGGTTTTCTCCACTGCAGCCATTCATAGCTTTTTCTGTCACCTCCATGCCATTGGAGGCACACGTGATGTGTATGGGCAGGATAGACGTTACACATATGAGCCTATGCAAAATGACCCTGCTCCCACCTGAACCCCACCCTCCTAAAAATGAAAACTTTTATTTCCCTTACTTTAGATATTCTTTAGAATTTTCTCACATATCCCCAAACATACACATTAGGAGGTCTCCTGATGGGTTATTTGATACACGAACCAAAGTTAGCAGCAAAACAAGAGTCTGGGTGAAACTATGTGATTGGGTATAACGCAAGGGTGTGGGAGCTGCTGGCCTTTGATGTTGTGATGTCAGGCTCCAATGCATGTTACGAGGGAGGCAAAATCCTAACCTTTGTTTTCTTCAGGCTCTAGAGCAGTTGTCAGGGGAACTGTGTTTTGATGAACTCAACCTGACTCCTGCTGAGGATGGGGTGAACTCTCCTTTGGAGGAGGTACCCAAGGTCACCACCATAGCCCTGCAGCATCCTCTGTCAACAAGCAAGGGGAGCCAATGTGCTATTGTTCTTTCAGTCTCCATGGCTGGCCTGGAATTCAGGAGGAGAAATGGGAAAGGAGGGGTGGAGGAGAAAAGGATTTGTTCCAGCTCTAGAGCTGGCTAGTAAACATCGCTAGAAATGCAAACAGAGGGAGTTTTTGCAATGAAGAGTGACTTCATTACTTTTAAAGGTATATACAGTATATCCACATACAAATATTCAGAGATAGAAGCAGACCCTAAATGTCTGTCCTGCTGGGGCCACAAAGCCCTCAGCTGCATCCAAGCCCCTTCAGCTCCAAGAAGGGTACCTGGTGTCAGGTGACTCAGTACAGCCTCTTTTAAAGAATACAGAGCCCAGGAATACACTTGACATATATTCTCTGAGGTGTTAACACTGGCAGCGAGTTACACTCCACATTTTCGTCTATCCCTCACACAATTGCTGAATACAAAATACTCTTGAATTCAAGTAGAGAAGTCTTGTTGAGGGCCTTGAGCAGACTGAAAGCAACAGAAAGGCAAGGCATTTGGACAGCACGTAAAAGCTGAGCTGACCCAATTCTAAAATTCTAATTTTGCCAAGTATAGATTTAAGCCTTCCCCTTTCCCATGTAGCTGCATGGTTATTTAACACACAGAAATTTTATAGTAACCGCATTTAAGACCCTTTCACTCCTTGGGAGGCGAGAGTTTCTACTTTTTAAAATCTAACATACAGATTAAAAAATCCAATTCTATGGAATTAGGAAATCAGACTTTTCAGAATTCAAAGAGGACTCCACCTGGACATTGTTTGAAAAAACTCCGAATTCCCATAGGGAGAACTTAAGTGCCTTCCAGAAGTCCTGGGAGACTCCAGGCACCAAGCAATACAATGTCTGGCCCCTGGGCTGTGTTTTATAAGTGTTTACAAAGCTGTGAACCTACAGAGAGGCAGATGCCATTCAAGGGGTAAGGCCAGGGCAGTTCACACTTTATTTCCATTATCTCAGAGAGTTCTGTCAAGGGCAGGAGGAGCATTTCTTATTTATCTCTCTATCTTCTCCTCAAGAGTGTCAGGTGCACAGTCAGATGAACGTAATTGTTTTCAAATGAATTAAAAAGTACTCTTAATTTGATTATTGTAATTTCACAAACACAGTTGCTGTACCCTAGAAAAGGACAGGGCAACCATCTGAGCCCACTGATCAATCTCAGCATCACTCGCTAAGATACTATTCACCTTACAAATGAGGAAATGAGCTCAGAGTGGGACGCTCAGCACTGCTGCCTCTGCTGCAGTCTCTTGTGAAGCACACAGCACCACCTTGAAGAATCAGTGCCAAAGTAACTGAAGCTGATCACATGTTTAAAGCCAACTTCTAGTTGACAGGAATTACAGGGGAGAGAGAACAAGTTCAATTTCACCATAAGGAACCAAATAAACTAACCCAAAATGTGGGACTTTCTACAGGACAATGGACCTGGTTCTAACCTAAGCATTGGCTTTAAAAAATAAGGGAGTGGCTTGAGAAACTACATTACCTAAAATGATTTAAGAGACATAACAACCAAATGCAGTGTGTGGATCTGAAATTGTGATTCAAACATGCCAACTGTTGAAAGGAAGGAAGGAAGGAAGGAGGAAGGAAGGAAGGAAAGAAAGAAGGAAAGGAAGAAAGGAAGGGAGGGGAGAAAAAAAGTAAGCCAACTAGAGAAATTTGAATATGAATTTGGTATTAGGTGATACCAAGAGATTGTTACGTTTGTCTGATGTAAAAACAGTCCCATGGTTGTGTGAAAAAAAATGCCCATTTTAAAAAGATGCAAAGTCGAGAGTGAAATAATAGTAAATTAGAAAATTGCATTAAACATATATAGATGAAGACAAAATGGCAAAATCTTGCTAACTGTTGTATACATTGATTTAGTGTAAGTTTCTCTATTGGGTCACTATACAATTATACTAGTATAATTGTATGTTTACAATTTTTCACTATTAAAATTTTGAAAAGTTTTTAAAAACACAAAACATATATAGGCCAGGCATGGTGGCTTATGCCTGTAATCTCAGCACTTTGGGAGGCCGAGGCGGGTGGATCACCTGAGGTCAGGAGTTTGAGACCAGCCTGACCAACATGGTGAAACCCCATCTCTACTAAAAATGCAAATATTGGCCAGATGTGGTGATGGGTGCCTATAATCCTGGCCACTCGGGAGGCTGAAGCAGGAGAATCACTTGAACCCAGGGGGCAGAGATTGCAGTGAGCCGAGATCGTGCCACTTCACTTCAGCCTGGGTGAAAATGCAAAACTCTGTCTCAAAACAAACAAACAAACAAACAAAACAAACAAACAAAAAACAGAACATATATAGCAAAGTGTTCAGTTTCTTGATCTCGCTACTCTCCTTTCTAGCTGCAGTAAAATTTAGGCACCTCAGCTCTACCGTGCTTTTGCTATCATGCCAAAACTGGATGGTGAGTTCCACTTGCTCGGAGTGATAATTTGCTAGTCTTTAAGACTATCCTTTAATCTCTTGCCTTACATATTTTCAATCGGGTCTGAAAATAGTAAGAAGACTTTACATCTCCTAACCATGGTGCTAAGCATGGTCAGGTTTGGCCAGGGAGAGGTAGGAAGAAGAAGGAGGGAGACTCTGGGGGAGGGAGCAGGCAGAAGGGCGAGCAGAATGCCAGGTTCCCTCCCCTCTGAAGCTGACAGGAGGTCCTCTAGGCAGTGTCCTGGAGGCTTTCTTAGAAACTAGCCTCAGAGGGGAGAAATAATGGCAACAAAACTAAACCAAAAACAGCATGAGGTAGCTATAAGATAGTGAAAAGCCATTACTGTTGGAATGAGCTGTTGGGCCGGATGACTTAACCTCTCTCAGCTTCCATTCCTTTCCCTGTCAAGCTGCGATGACAATACTCTCTTCCAGTGTAGCTGTGAGGAGTCGATGAGGTGACACTGGTGAAAATTCCCAGCACTGGGCTGGATACCTAACAGCTACTCAGTGAAGAGAAATTGGATCTCAATTGAGAAAACAAATATTTATTAAGCAGGTATTATGTGTCAAGCATTATTATAGGTAGTATAGAAGAAGAGCATGAAGATGAACAAAATAGGGTTATTGCCTTTAAGAAACTCTTATTTTTGTACATATTTGGGGGTGGTGGCAGAATGAGCAAGGATATGGAAATAAGCTAAAAAATGAACTAGCATTTGTTGAGACCCTGCTGCATGATAGTCCTTCTGCTCTATGTTTTGCCTATGTTAGCTCACTTTATCCTCACAGGAACATGCCAAGGTATTCTTCACTTCACAGAGGAGGAAACAGGCTCAGAGAAGCTCACTACATTTGCCAAGATCAGGATATAAAGTCTCCTCAAACCCCCAAGCTACTCTCCCCCTCCCTACATTCTGGATCCTCTGGATCCAAAAATGTGCAATAAAAATAAAATCCTAAGTTCCTTAACCTTCTAAGCAGACCCCCACTGGCCAAAGAGACCCCAGAAAAACTTTTAAAACTGTTCCTAACCGTGACAAGAAGGGAGGCCCATTGTGTCTCAATGCCTCTTTCCTTGCTAACCATTACCAGAATTTTTTTCCTAAGAGTTAAACAGAAGCCAGCCCTGGAAAAGAAAGAAGGGAAGACTCATCCCTCCACTGACTTCAACCAACCGCCTGACACCATGGCTAGATTCCCCTCCCTTTTTGCAATTTTGACATGACAGCTAACCAGCTAACAAAATATTCCTTCCTGATCCGTGACCATCGAGTGGTTCTGGCCAGTTTACTGAGGGTGCACACGAACTGCCTTTGGGTCCTGTGTTTCTCCTTTTGACATACAGAGCCTAGTTTTACTGCATCTTAAGGTTGTCTCGACCCCTTAGTGAACATGGGACATATGTTACATGTGTGTTTGCTTATCGCACATGTGCCTACCCTCTTTCATGAATATTCATAGCTCTTCCTATAACCTGTTAAATCCGTGTGTTATTTAATAACATACATATTAATGAAATTCCTGCCCCAACCATTCCTCTCTAGAAGTATCTGCTTTTGGTCTCAGCCAGACCCTGCTTCCCAGCCTGCAGGTTGCAATCCTTCATAAGAAAGCTCTCCTTTCCAAATGTATAAATCTCATGATTTTAAGCAGACAGAAGCTAGCTGACTGGAACTTCCTCATTTTAGCACAGCCAAATAACAGATTCGTCTATACCAGCATCTATCCTGTTTCTTTCCTTCTGGCACTATAAAGGAAGTGTGCTTCTTGGTATCACTTGGATTCTGGATCCTGTAACTTTTCTTGGACCTTGCTGTGTGGATTATCTTCTCTCGACTCCTGCATATCCAACCAAGACTTTTCCACTGAATCCTTCCCATCAGGCATTCGACTCTCTAAGTCTCCAATATTAGAAAAACCTCCAGCCCCACATGACTCTCCAGCTGTCATTCCATCACTCTTCTTCCCTTCACATGGAAGCTCCTTGAAAGAGTTGTCTACACCACAAAGGCATCCATCTCCTTCCTCACTTCCCGTTCCTCTGACCCAGTCCAATTTACTTCCTGTCTATACTTCTCCAATAAAATTGCTTTTGCCAAGGCCACAAATGGTCTTCATGCTTCCTGATCCATCATTTAGTGTATGTGTGTGTTTCATTTCTTTATTTTTTTAAAATTGCTTTTTACAGAGTAACGTTTTCCTGCTAAATGTTGTTGTTACCCAAATATTTAAATAAAGAACAAACTTTTAAAACCATCTTGATTGAGATATGTCACATACCGTAAGATTCACCCATTTAATGTGTACAATTCAGTGGCTTTTAGTCTATCACAGAATTGTGTAGCCATCACCACAACCTAAGTTTAGAATATTTTTCTCACCTCCAACCCCAAACACTTACCCATTAACAATCACTCCCCTTGTCCCCTAGTCCTATGCAAGCACTAATCTACTTCCTGTCCCTATATATTTGCCTGTTCCGGACATGTCATATAAATTGAGTCACATAATGTGTGACACTTTGTGGCTGGTTTCTTTCACTTAGAACATTAGGAAATCATGTTTTCAAGGGTCATCCATGTTGTAGCATGTGTCAGTACTTCATTCTTTTCTATGGCCAAATAATTCACACCCGTCGAATGGATATAGCATGTTTTGTTTATCTGGTCATCATTTGATGGACATTTGCCTATTATCCACCTTCGGCTTTTATGAGTAATGCTGCTATTAATATTCAGGTACAAGTTTTTGTGTGGATTTACATTTTCACTTCTCTTGAGTATAGGTGTAGGAACAGAATTTCCGAGTCACATGGTAACTCTATGTTTACAATTTGAGGAACTGCAAGACCGTTTGGCAAAATAGTACAGTTGCACCATTTTATTTTAAATTTTTTTTTTTTTTTTTTTTTTTTGAGACGGAGTCTCACTCTGTCGCCCAGGCTGGAGTGCAGCGGCATGATCTTGCAACCTCCTCCTCCCAGGTTCAAGCGATTCTCCTGCCTCAGCCGCCTGAGTAGCTAGGACTACAGGCGCCCGCCACCACGCCGGGCTAATTTTTGTATTTGTAGTAGAGACAGGGTTTCACCATGTTGGTGAGGCTGGTCTCGATCTCCTGACCTCGTGATCCACCCACCTTGGCCTCCCAAAGTGCTGGGATTGCAGACGTGAGCCACGGCACCGTGCCGGCTGCACCATTTTAAATTACACCAGCAGTGTATGAGAGTTTCCGTTTCTGCACATCCTCCCTAACACTTGTTATTGTCTACCTTTGGTCTTTATCCACAGTTTTTCTTTGTCTTTTATAAAATTGACATATTTAAAGAATACAACTGTTGTCCTGTTTGTGTTAATAGAATGATCTTCATTTTAGATTTCTGATGTTTCTTCATGATTACATTCAGGTTGTACATTTCTGGCAAGAACGCTGCCTAGATGTGTCCTTCTCAGGGTATCACATCTGGTTGCTCATGACATCCATCTGTCCCTCTTGATGATATTGATTTCAATCACTCAGTTGAGGTGTTGTTCAATGTATCCACTTTATAATGGCTATTTTTTTCCTTCCTTGCAACTAATTACTAGGCTGGTGCAAAAGTAATTGCGTTTTTTGCTGTTATATCCTTTCAGTGGCAAAAACCACAATTACTTTTTTAAATTATTTATTTATTTATATTTTATTTTACTTTAAGTTCCAGGATACATGTGCAGAAAGTGCAGGTTTGTTACATAGGGATACATGTGCCATGGTGGTTTGCTGCACCTATCAACTTGTCATCTAGGTTTTAAGCCCCACATGCATTAGGTATTTGTCCAAATGCTCTCCCTCCCCTCCTCCCACCCTCTGACGAGCTCTGGTGTGTGATGTTCCCCTCTCTGTGTCCATGTGTTCTCCTTTTCCAACTCCCACTTATGAGTGAGAACACAAAAACCTCCATTACTTTTGCACCAACCTAATAATAGTCTCTGGGAAACAAAGATAGTTCAAAATATTCTGCTCCTAGTTAAAATTCCCCTCTAGATTTAGCTTTCATTTGATGGTCCTTGCCTAATTCTATCTTTCCTATGATGCTTGTAAAATGATCATTTTCCAGCTATAGCCCTTCCTGCACATTTATTAGCTGGTCCTTGGCAGTTGACTGTAAGCAAGAGCTCTCCCTTCTCCACTTATTTATTCATTATTGGTGAGGATTCATGAATTCCTGTTGTTGTTTTTTTTCCAATGAGTTGTAATTCGTTACTATACTTAATGGATTTGGTTGGTGGGAGTCACTCTGACTCCTGCATCCTTGTGATATGTTCCAATCTTTCCCTCTCTTTGTCTCTCTCTCTCGTCCTTACTTCCTGACATAATAAGGTGTTCTAGGTTCATCTTGCCCCTACCCCACCTCAACTCTGGAACCAGCCATTTCTCTAAGGGTCTGGTTCCTTTTACTGAGAAATGGTATTAGATACCAAGATCTGGGCACTAAGTGTGCTCATTGCTACTGGTGTGTTTTTGCTTTTTGATGCTTTCAGTAGACAGAGCTAGGAAATATATGCACTTAAAATATGCATATTCACACACATACACATGTTTTAGAAATCATGAGTTTATCTCCATTTCCACCCCCATTGGATTCTTTCTTGCTTTCTTCCAATTCATATTTGCATGCTCCTTCTTCCACAGTGAAACCCTAAACCTTAACAACATCAATATGCTGTTCACTCCTTTCTCAATCCTGTAACACATATACACTCATTTCAGAATTGTTTCACCTATTCCATTACAATAAACAAACTTACTAAAATAAATTCTGGATTTGTTTGTAATTCTTAAAATTCATAAAAGTGTTAGTGGTCAATAGTGAGAAATCTAAGAAAATACCCTGGAGACTCAGAAACCCTGATTAAAATCTGTTATAAGCCTAAAATCCAAGTTCAATTCTTGACCTTTGGATATTTTCTTCCTAGGGTGGAAGGCAGTGGTAGTTTCCTGAGAGCAGCTTTAATTGAAGACACGTCTGCAATCCACTGTGTGATCCTAGAACTCGTTCAAATAGGCATTTACGCTCAATATGTCTTGAGTTTGGTCTTGTTAGAGCATGCCACAGACAGCACAACCACCAGCCACATTTTATTAAGCTAGACTGCGCCAGACTCATCACAGTGGTGGATCTACCTGGCAATCCAAGGAACCATCTCCTCTTTCTCTCAGGCGAGACTGAACTCTGCTTACCTTCCTCTCTCTTCAAAAAATGCAACAGAAGTATCAAAAACTGTCTTAAACTGGGCCCAGACCAATCTGGTTATAAGCTTAATACTCCCTCACCCAAATTATTTCGTGATTCCTAGTTCACATTTTTTGATTCACCTTGTGTACTGCAAATCCCCCTATGTTTGTTGACTTCTAGTCTTGATGCCAGAAATGCTTAGCAATGAAGAAAGGACTTAGAGCTGTGAAACTGAAGAGGAGAATCTCCCAATCCGGATAAGAGATTGTTAATGAGATTGAATGTTCAGGAAGGAACATGATAAATTCCTTTCATGGGGCCTGATAAATTCCTCTCTTCTTTCCCCACTCATGTTAATGTATCAGTTGAGGGCTAGGCACAGAAGTCAAGCAGATGGGGCTCAACATATCTTTAGAGGGAGTACAGGGTACATGTTATGTTGCACTACCCAAGTCCCCTTTAGGAAATGAGGGAATCATTCTCCCAGCCACAGGGAGTACTCCCAGAAGATCACCCTCAGCTGACAGCCGTCTCTGGGCTGGGGATTGTTTTGGCTGAAGAAAACTGTCTCATCCAGGGTCACACCTTCCAGAGGCAGCCTACATCCAGTGAGTCATTCAACTTGGAGGTATAAAGGTCCAGCCCACTCTCTCCAATTTGGGACATGTCTATGGAGTTTCTGAGGCCTTTGCTGGGACTGCATTGCTTTGTTGGACTCTCCCTCTGACCAGTCTGCTTTCTTCTTCTCTCTTCCACAGGTATTAATCCCTAGAGAACTCTCTTACAAATTTCCTAAACGCTAATGTCAGAATTTGCCTTCCAAAGGATCCAGCCTAAGATGTGTCCAGTTCAGGAAAGTGTCCTGAAACATTACATTCAGCTGAGTTGTGGGCACTGAGAGAGAGAGAAACGCAAACAGAGAGTACTTATGATTCCAGCGATCAACTTAAGTGAAGACCCAGACGACTTAAAGACTCAACACCGAAACTTTGAAAACCTTCCCTATCTCATCTGGGGCCTGACACAGTCTTTGTTGAATGAATTAATAATGATAGGTGAGCTTTTTCTATTTATTTCAGATTGCAGGTTGCATTTGTTTATTTGTTTACAACAAAAGTGCATGAACAAATCATACCAAGCAGGAATAATAATAGCTATCATTTATTGAGCTCTTACTTTGTGCCAAGCACTTTATGTATACTGTCTTATTTATTTCTCATAATGATCCTGTGAGGCAGATACTATTGTTATTCTAATTTTATAGATAAGAAAACTGAGGTTTAACTAAGTTAAGATGCTTGCTATAGTCAAAGAGCCAGTGAAACTCTTGGCCACACATACTAGACTCCCTGGGGACAAAGAACCTCAAAGGAGCACCGCTGAGAGCTGCTGGAGCCCAGAGGGGGTTGCGCCCTCTCTGCCAGATGTCCATGGATGCCTGGCCCTTTGGATGGTTCTGCCTCATGCAGCTCGAGGCTAGGAGAGCTGAGACCAGGCTACGGTTTGGCTTCTGCCTCTTTATTTCGGGGAATGGCATGAAGATCAAAGTGCTCAGCTGCTGGTGAGAGAGCCATAGTTCCAAAGCTGTAGATATTTGCCTCTGCTCAAATGAAGGGAAACTTGATAGACGAGTTTTTCCTGCCTTTGGCAAAGAAGGTGCCAGCACAAGGGTAATGTTTAAAAATCACACAGAGATTTTTTTTTTTTTCCAGGAGATTGTGTATTGAAAAAGGGTGTGGGGTTGGCGAGGTGTAAGGGGAGGCCTTTAACAAAAAAAGAAGCTTGTACATAGGTTCCTTTGCAGGTGGGATTTTGTGCACAGAAGATGCAACATGCCTCTTGTTTTTTTCTGCTCATCAACTCAATCGTCTGTTCCACCCATGTCTATTGGGTGCCTACTACATGTCAGGCACAGTTCAAGACACTGGGATGTAGCATTCTAGATTGTAGCTTACATGGAGCTCATATGCTACTGCGGGGAGGATAGGCCTGCCTGTGCAGAGAGCTGGGTTGCAATCTTGTAGTATTTTCTCATGACAATATCGAGTGCTCAGAATTGCTAGCACTAAGCACATGGGTAAGCGCACAAGTGTAAGAATGGGTTTCATCTGCATAAGCAGAGGGAATTACAGAACTAAGCAGGAAAGTCCATGGAGTGCACAAATGGGTGATTGTAAATCCCCTTGACGCATCTGGCAGGACACTCAACAGTGGGGTGCAGGAACGATTTAGAGTAAAACCTTATGAATAATGGGGATGGGGGAGCCGAGGCAGCCAGCCTAGAAGTTGTCCTATTCCCATCAGCAGTTAAAGAGGGCTATAAAGGCCATCTCTTTCAGCATGATGAAGAGCAGACGTTTTCTAACCTTACTAGCTAGATTTACTAGCAGCAGTCACTTGACCAAGCGGATTTTCACTGGAGGAGAAATACAGCCTACACATTACATTTGTTGTGCAATTAGAAACAAGAACAGTAAAGGTCAGAGTTAGGAAGATGAAGACTTTGCAGGAGGAAGGACCAAGAGAGCTCACTGACTATTACTGCTTCAGACCTGATACAATGACAGGATGTGCCCTGTGAACCAGCTGGGAACCTGGTGGCACGTGACCCAGCACAGCATGCAGGAGATCCATGGATGAATCACAAGGATAACTGAAGAAGAGATTGCAGAACAGATTCAGGGAAGAGAATGTCAAAGTCCTTTTGTCTTGTCCTAGTGGAAAGGGGCAGGTAGTGAACACCAGGCCCATGTGGTTGTTTTCATTGTGTACTATTTTTTCCCTACAATAAGTATATTTACGCTTCACAGTTTTGAAACATGTGTATGGGTCATCATATATTGTGGACTCTTTATTTTTAAACACGTCTTTTTGCTGACATGCCTATAAGTATTGACCAGGAGGGGACGTGAGTAGGCATATCCCCTCTCCATTGGAAGTTGCCTGGTGCCCACCATGGGCAGACTAGCTGAGCTACCACTTAGAGGGCGGGTCTGACCAAGAGTGAGGAATCCACCATCCTGGTTTGCTCTTTGAATTTCCTCCTGTGTTTTCTACAGTTGTGAAAGCTGCAGTCAGCCCTATCTGTGGGAACTTTAAGAAAGTGACCCATCCGACCCTGCAGCAACTATCTGCCTGGTTTTTCTAAACTGCTAAGATTTTTGACAAGTGATTTCACGCTCCTTTTATTCCTGTGTGTCAGATGCATAGTATTAACTTTGTACTATAATTTAGATATGCAGAGAAAATATACTTTACTTTTTCTCCACCTAATATAACCTTCCTTTGAAGCCCTCACCCAACTGGTTAGCAAAGAGAAATTTTGTGTTCAAATTAAGGTTTAATCAATATTAAACCCAATATTAAACTATATTTAGATTAATCTCTTTTGGACAAATGGCTCAATCTTTCAGATAATATTCTTCCTCCTTCTGTTATATTCTCATCTGGTGTGTCCAGATATACGTGTGAGGGGTGGTGGTGGTTTCTGCAACCTCACGAGGGCCATGGGGAAGATTTAGGGTCTTTGTGCCTGTGCCCTGTGCTTCCTCTGGCCTCTGAAGAAGTAACACATGATCTGGCCCCTCTCAGCTGGGTCAGAGCCTGGGAGCACCCTCTGGCTGATTCATCCCGACCTTGGCTCTCTCTGGCATCAGACAACTCTGATGAGATTCCCATTTGGCTTTGGCTTGGCTGCTTCATTCAGTGGCCCTGGGTGCTCAGATCCTCCACCCTTGTCATGTCAAGAACTCCTTTGCTGGACTCTTGGGTTCTCCTTCACTGGAAGCAAAGGCAACTCAGCAAAGGGAGCCTTGGAGTCTGCCTCTGCTTGACTGTGCTGGAGCTACCAGGGAGAGGCATCTGTCTGTCAGCTCAGTGTAGGCACCTGGGAATTAGCTTCCTCCTCTTCATCTTTACTGGGTTGCAGAATAGAACCTCTGCGCTTCTTTGCGTTCTCAGATTTATCTAACACATCCGTCCTCAGTCAGCCAGGAGGTAGCGGATGAGGCCAACAGCCTTGCTCTCCTGCCTCCCCTGTGTTCCTTCTATCTCCTGCTATTCCTGGACAGATTGAATGTGGTGGTAGGGAGGTGCTGAAGGGAAAGGAGGTGTCAAGGGTGGTTCTCAGGTTTGTGCTTGGTCCAGACAGATGGATGGTGGTGCCATTTGCCAAGGTAGAGAACTCTGGAAGAGAACAAATATGAGAAGGTAGATTATGAGTTTATTTTTTAACATGAAGTGTTGTTGAATAAATGGATACACTAGAAAATAAAAACCTTGAGAAAAACAAACATGTAGGCCTACACACACACACACACACCATTTGCTTCCAAGAAGAGTTCTGTGCGCTTACATCTTACTCTTAGAAACACCATCTACTGTTGTAGCATTATGGATTTTACCTCCTTCTGCTGTACTGGAATCAGCCTCCATGACCTACATGATAAACACATTGAAAAGCTTTAGCACAGAAAGATGTGAAAAGAAACCCAGGGCATCTAGTGAGAACGGGCCCACACACTGTACAGGAAGTGATTAACCAACACCCAGCAGCCACACCAGCCTCAGATGGTATCATTCACTAATCAGAGATTGAAGAAACCCCAGAGGTGATGATGGTAAGTTTGGGAGGTGAAGGTGGTGGGGGAGCTGCGAGATGGAAGGCAGAAGATTAATTTAAAACTGAGAAAGAGTTTTCACCAGAAAACAACTTTGCTAAAAAGAATCTGCTGAGAAGCCTAAGCCAATCTTTTAATTCAATCTAAATTCATCAGCTGAATGTGGGCTCTTATAATTATGCTCCACTCTGCCACTAGCTAGGACTACCTCCTGCATGACCCCTTTGAAATGTTGATTTTCCCATACATGTGTTCATTCCCCTTGACTCAATGAGTCTAAACTTTGGACTTGATTCTAAGGAATGTATCCAACAATAGGAAGAAGCTGTAGGCATAATGTTCATTGGCACAGTCTCTATGATATGAGAACACCCTTCATGTTAGGAATGTGCATCCATTTCATGAAGAACATTAACTGTGATCATTAGGAAAGCTATCCTGCAGCATGGAAAAATGCTGGGATATTCCCTTTATTGAAATGCCACCATATGGAAGCACTATGCCACCTTTAGATGCAAAACTATAAATGGATACACAAGGGAATAACAACCCTAGTGCATCTATTTGTTAAGTGATTGGATTCCCTGGTATATCAGTTTATTAAGATGAAGACGAAGCATAGAGATGATAAGTCCCTTTCAAAGGTTACACATTATAAGAGAACTGAGATTTGAACCCAAGTTTGTCTTTCTATAAAGCCCATGATGTATTCAGACATTCAGTCAACAAATATTTATTGTCTTTACTATGTGCCAAAAATTGTTCTAGGCCATGTACTTTGGATGATATTATATTCCCTGGAAAGAAAAGTAAAAATGCAGCTTTTCATTTTCAAATGCAATTTTATTTTTTTTTAGACAGGGTCTTGTTCTGTCTTCCAGGCTGCAGTACAAGAGTACAGTGTCATAGTCATGGATCGCTGCAGTCTTGACCTCCTGGGCTCAAGAAATTCTCCCACCTCGGCCTCCCAAGTTGCAAGGACTGCAGGAGCATAACACTATGCCTGACTAATTTTTTAAAAAAATTTGTAGAGATGGTGTCTCAGAATGTTTCCCAGGCTGGTCTCGAACTCCTGGGCTCAAGCCAGCCTCCTGCCTCAGCCTCCCAAAGGACTGAGATTATAGGCGTGAGCCACTGCACCTGAAAATCATACAACTTCTTATCAGAGGATGGCAACAAGAAGAGCAAGACTTAAATGTTTTAGATGTATTTTACAGTTTTTAGAAATTCAGTCTTGTCTACTTACCATCTGCTCATACCCTACCCATCTTCAAGATTTCTCTCAAACTCCCTTCCCCATCTCCTCTAGCTCCACCTGGCCTCTTTCTTTCCTAACTCCCTTTGCCACACAACACACACCTTATTAGAGCTTGCTGAGTACTGATTGCCAGTGCTAGATAGCTACTCTGAGTACTGATTGCCAGCGCTAGATATCTACTCTTAGGTATACATTTTGGTATATACTGTCTTGCTCTTCATATATATACATATGTATGT
Source organism: Gorilla gorilla gorilla (assembly GCF_029281585.2). NCBI lineage: Eukaryota > Metazoa > Chordata > Mammalia > Primates > Hominidae > Gorilla > Gorilla gorilla. The sequence goes on from NC_073233.2 coordinate 19,489,147, forward strand.
ATTTTTCTTTCTTTCTTTTCTTTCCAACAAGGCTATAAGCACTGCCTCAATCAATTGAGAGTTGTTAAGGCTGGAACTTCTCTTGGTAATAAACTTCACAGTGGTATTGCCTTACCAAAAAATCTCTATATTCAAACTAGAAAATGTGCAACTTTTTAACATTCTTCAACCCAGCAGCTTCAAGCCCACAGAGACTTGAAAATCAACGAAGGCACTTTAAAATATCTCATTTAATTATTTCAACAACCTATGTATAGCTATGTAATGAGCTATAATAACAACCCTCAACTCTCAGTGACTTATTTCTTGCCAATGCTGCATGTAATATTTAGGTCAATGGGGGCTTTGTTCCATATCATGCCCACTCAGAGACCCAGGTGATAGAGACTTTACTATCTGAAACATTCCCAGTCTCTAGGGTAAGAGGAAGAAGTGGTGATATAATTAAAGTCTTCCATAGTTCATTGGTGAAAGCAAATTATATGGCCATACCCGAAATCAAGGAAGAATGGAAGTGTAATTCCACTAATTACTCGAAGAAGAAGAACCAGAAATATTCAGTGAAGAGCATTAATGAGTACCACGATATTATTGTTATTATTGTTCTTTCTCTCTTCTTACTTCGTAAACACAGTTAAACCTCACATAGGTTAAGTAACTTGTCCAAGGTCAAATATTTAACTACAGTATTAGTCAACTTGGGTTGCCTAATACAAATAATATAATATAATTATATAATAGTAACATATAATATAATTATATAACAATTATATTATATATATAAATAACAAAATACCACAGACTAGGTGGTTTAGAAAACAGGCATTTATTTTCTGGAAGGCCAAGATCAAGGTATGAGAAAGGTTGGGTTCTGGTGAGGCCTCTCTTTTTTGCTTGCAGAAAGCTGGCTTCTTACTGGGTCCTCACATGGCCTTTCCTTTGTATGTGTGCATGTCCAGGGAGGGGTGGGGAGAGAGGTCTCTGTGTCTCTTCCTCTTCTTTATAAGGACTTCAGTTTTATTGGATCAGCGCCCCATCCTTATGACCTCATTTAACCTTACTTATCTTTTTAAAGGCCTTATTTCCAAATACAGTCACATTGGAAGTTAGGGCTTCAAAGCATGAATTTGGGGAGGGACATAATTCAGTCCATAACACCATAGAAAAGCCATGATTTGAACTGAGGTCTGTCTTATAGTTGAGTCTATGCTGCTTCTGCTCTACCACACTGTTTCTGCTTTCCAGGAAAGATGTACTGCGTACTCCTCAGGTTCTGGCCAACCTAAGTTATTATTCCCAGTGGGGCTTTTTGTTCACTAATCTCAATCTCTCATTCAGTTCAGGTGTACCCTTTCCAGATATTATGCCTATTTGCCTTTCTATTAGCCTATTTATTGTTCATTTCTTATTTCTAAAAGACCCTACTATGTTTTCTTCAAAACAGTATGTATTGGTAATACCAAGATCAATAATTCATAATTATAGGCTTTAAGGGTCCCATCTTCTAGAGGAGCAGTCAGTAAAACTAGCAAATAATTCCAAAAGCAATGTAATAAGCACTACAATTATGTTCTGTCTAGTCAGTTTTTGAAAACAGGTATCTCCCAAATTTTTGTATTCTACTCATCTGACAAAGGGCTAATATTCAGAATCTACAGAGAACTCAAACAAATTTACAAGAAAAAAACTACCCCATCAGAAAGTGGGCGAAGGATTTGAACAAACACTTCTCAAAAGAAGACATTTATGTAGCCAACAGACACATCAAAAAATGCTCATCATCACTGACCATCAGAGAAATGCAAATCAAAACCACAATGAGATACCATCTCACACCAGTTAGAATGACAATCATTAAAAAGTCAGGAAACAACAGGTGCTGGAGAGGATGTGGAGAAATAGAAACACTTTTACACTGTTGGTGGGACTGTAAACTAGTTCAACCATTGTGGAAGACAGTGTGGCGATTCCTCAAGGATCTAGAACTAGAAATACCATTTGACCCAGCCATCCCATTACTGGGTATATACCCAAAGGATTATAAATCATGCTGCTATAAAGACACATGCTCACGTATGTTTATTGCGGCACTATTCACAATAGCAAAGACTTGGAACCAACCCAAATGTCCAACAATGACAGACTGGATTAAGAAAATGTGGCACATATACACCATGGAATACTATGCAGCCATAAAAAACGATGAGTTTATGTCCTTTGTAGGGACATGGATGAAGCTGGAAACCATCATTCTCAGCAAACTATTGCAAGGACAAAAAACCAAACACCTCATGTTCTCACTCATAGGTGGGAACTGAACAATGAGAACACTTGGACACAGGAAGGGGAACATCACACTCTGGGGACTATTGTGGGGTGCGGGGAGGGGGGAGGGGGGAGGGATAGCATTAGGAGATATACCTAATACAAATGACGAGTTAATGGGTGCAGCACACCAACATGGCACATGTATACATATGTAATAAACCTGCACGTTGTGCACATGTACGCTAGAACTTAAAGTATAATAAAAATATATATATTAAAAAAAGAAAAGAAAAAAAGAATGAAAAGACAAGCCACAGACTGGGAGGAAATATTTACACACATATATATACACACACGCATATACACATATATATTTATACACATTTATATTTTTATATATTATATATCATGTGCATATATATATTTTTAAAATATAAATATAATATATATAATATAAATATATGTGAATATATATTTTTATAATATATAATATATAAATATATAATATATATTTATATTATAAAAAATATAAACACACATATATGTTAATAGATTTGTATCTACAACTGTCAAAACTTAATAATAAAAAAACAGTTTTTTACAAGGTAAGAAATTATAACAGACGCTTCACCAAAAAATACGTGTAGTGACAAACAAGCACATGAAAACATTCATTGAACATCGTAGGAAAATGCAAATTAAAACCATAATGAGATAACACTACATACCTATTAAAATGGCTAAAACAGGCCAGTCATAGTGGTTTATGCCTGCAATCCCAGCATTTTGGGAGGCAGAGGCAGGAGCATCACTTGAGGTCAGGAGCTCGAGACCAGCCTGACCAACATGGTGAAACCCTGTCTATACTAAAAATGCAAACATTATCTGGGCATGGTGGTGGGTGCCTGTATTCACAGCTACTCAGGAGGCTAAGGTAGGAGAATCGCTTGAACCCAGGAGCAAAGTTTGAAGTGAGCCAAGATCGTGCCACTGCTGCACTACAGCCTGGATGACAGAGACTCTGTCTCAAAAAAAAAAAAAAAAGGCTAAAACATAAACAAAAAAACAAAAAACCTGACCTTAATAAATGTTGGTTTGGTGGAAATATAAAATGGCAGGAACATCTCCTACATGATTCAGACATGCCACTACTAAGTCTTTACCCAGGAGAAATAAAAGCATGTGTTCCTATAGAGACTTATATGCACATGTTTGTAACAGCTTTATTTGCAACAGTCCTGAACAGGAAATAGCCCCAAAGCCCACCAACTGGTAAACAGATAAACAAACCATGTTCTATTCATACAATGGAATACTACTACTCAAGACTAAAAAAAAAAAAAATCAATTTACAACATGGAGAAAGCTCAAAATAGTTATACTTAGTGAAAGGAGATAGACAAAGTGCATACCTTTTATTTCACTTATATTAAACTATAGGAAATACAAACTAATGTACAGTGGTGGAAAACTTATCAGCTTATCAGTGGTTGCTTGGGGATCTGGGAAAAGATGCATGGAGAAGGGCGGGAAGGAGGGATTAACAAAAGGTGACTGGAAACAAACCTTTGAGTAATGTTTATTTTTATTATCTTTATTTTGATGATGGTTTCCCAGGTGTATATTTATGTCAAAAAAGTCATACACTTTAAATATGTGCAGTTTAGAGTATGTCAGTTATACTTTATAAAGCTATTACGAAACAATGGAGAAAAATAAGTCCTATTAATTATCTTAATTGTTCTTCCCCAAAGCATTTGCAGCCTAATTATTTAGCCCACTACTAAGTGGTTGGTGGGTTAAAGAAAGAAGACATTTATTTCATTCAAATGCTTGCAATCCAGTTTTGGCCAGAGGTGCAATGGATAGATGAGGATGTATACACACAAAACAACGCATCATTATCTAAAGCACTTTACTGATCACTTGTGACATGCCGAGGTAACAATTTATTTTTACAATTGAAGTTAAGATTTATTCTCATATGGAATTATAAAATCGCTGCTATTTCCTGACAGCCAACAATTGTCTGATTGTTCTAGCGTGTCTTTGAAAGGAGGCATCATTCTTTAGCTAAGTAGCTGTGGAACCTGTATGTAGCTTTCCTCCATCAGTTAACCAATTTCTTTACCATCTACTGTGCTCCAGACAGAGTGATGGGCATCAGAGTCACGGCGATGAGCAGAAAAAGCTAGAGTTCTTCCCTTCTTGGAGCTTGCAATGTCAGGACTCCAAGTTATTGAGAGGCTAGCAAGTCATTAAGTCCCCTGGGACCCTGTGGGATGCCTGGGCTGAAGGTATGATGTAAGGAGAAGGTTAGATTAGATCAGATCAGTGTTTTTCAAACTGTAGATTGCAGCCCATTAGTGGGTTGTGAAGTCAGTATAGTGGGTTGTGAAGTCAGTATAGTGGGTTGTGAAGTCAGTATAGTGGGTTGTCAGTGAAGACCAGCATTTAATAAATAAATAAATGGAATACAATATATTAGAGTACATCACATACATTAAGAACAAGTGAGATATTTCAATCGTGTGTGTGTGTATACTAAATTGTGAAATAAAGTAAATTTCTTACTATAGATTATGATCAAAAAAGTTTGTAATACTGGCTAAATGAATCACTAGAGCCCTCAGCTCTACTGTTTTAAAGAATTCTGATAATGATTCACCCCTTTTAAGTAGCTGGGGATTATATTTGGAACCATTATTTCTTTCATTGATTTGGTCCCAAATTTTCCTAACTTGGATTCAGCATTGGTCTTTTAGTGTCTATTTCTACTTTAATTTAACAATGTGAACTTCCTAAGGTTAATTCTTGTGTTTTGTCTTTTTTTAAAAAAATCTTTTTTGTGTGTAACCCAGAACTTTGCACACAGAAAGTTTTCAATAAATAATGGACTTTATTTTTAAGAAGTACTTTGGTTTAAGTCTTCAAGTACATATCAAGTGCCTACTATGTGCAGGACAAATACCTTCTGCTGTGCTAGGCGTGAGAAGTACTATGAACATAAATAACTGAGCTAACCTTTATTTGTACCTCTTCAACTGTACTTTCCAAATATTCAGAGATTGTTCAGAATGAAAGTCCAGTCAGCCTCCTGGGCCACACAGCACAGCTGTTGTACCAGTGCCACGTATTCATGGTTAGATATACTATGGCCTATACCGAGCAACTGGGCAGTGTCTGTCGTTTTGGCAAGAGAAACCCCTGCCCTCACCACCACCCATCCTCCTTGGCCTCCTGGAGGAGTAACAGCTCCCGTTTCCTTTTGTGCCTTGTTCCCTGACTCACCTTAGAATCCTCACCTGGAGTCCCATCCTGAGTTATCTCCAGAGACCTCTGCACACTAACAATGCCCTTCCTTAGCCTCTCTGGCTGCCACCAGTGGAAATCAAGAGAGTGTCCTACAGCATTCCCAGTGGGATGCCCTCCTCCCACCTCTACACTGCCATCAACAGGAGTCCAGAGCGCAATCGTGAGCTCTACGTGCCCCTGAAACCCCCCTTCTCCCTACCCTGGTTTATTTCCAACACTTCTATTTTATCGCCATTGTCTGCCTTGAGACCATCTCAACAAATCTCATTCGTCCTTTTATATCAGTCACCACAAGAGACCCAATGCTCCAGGTGACTCTCATCTCCATGTGGCTCCAATGTTATGTTACTGATGAGGCCTTCCTAACTTCACTAATTAAAAATGCAACCCACCCCTCTACAACCCTCCACACCTCCTGGGCCTTCTCTCTATTTTATTTTTCTCCATAGCACTTACCATTATTGAGCATACTATGTATTACTTGTTTTATTGTCTTTTCCACTAGACTAGAAGCTGCATGAAGGCAGGAAGTTTGGTCTGCTCATGGCTGTATTCCCAGTGAACAGTGCCAAGCACATAGTCAGCACTCTGCAATGATACGTGGAATGAGGAATGTATACTGTGTTAGCATTTAATTGTTGAGGGATGTGCCTATGATTTTTTTCTTCAGAAAAGGTGGAGACTCCAGTTTGGGAATGTAACCTGCCACTAGGTCAGTAGGGTGTCTTTGAATGACTCAGGGGCTGCTACTGGGGGAAATATCTCACAGAATCTCAGGGACCATGTGTCAGCTGCCCCTGAGCACTAAGCCAGATCTGCCCCCTCGACCTCATTCTCCACACCACAGGCTGGAAGACCCAAGAGGCTGGAATGTCCCCTTGGCCAAAGATGCTCTCTCTCAGAGCTGCCCCTCCTTCCATTCCCCATCTCAGGAAATGCTCAGACATGCTCTGCCTGAACACTGGGACTGATCTGTGCAAGCTTTCTTTAATCTCTCCCATCTAATCCATCCCTAAGACCTGTCTCCTATTCCTTCCCAGTACGTTCTGAATCTGAATGGTTTTCATCACTTCCACCATTTCTACTTAGTCCCAGCCAACACATCACCGTGCAGTAGCCATAGAATTACTCCCCTGCTGCTATTCTCAACTCCACAGTTTATTCCCCATGGAGCAGAGATCTATTCATTTGTTTACTTCTCATGTTATCAAAGAATATTTTAGTGACAGGAAATTGGTGGAATGAAATGCTAGATGAAAAGATACAAAATGGAATAAAAAGTACCATCCAAATATGAATATATGTATAGAAAAAAAAAGCCTAGAGGGAAACACATGGGTATTTTAAGAGCAGTTACCTCTGAGTAGTAGAATTATGAACGGATTATATTTTCTTCCTTATACTGTTCAGTATTTTACAAAAACTCTACAGTGAACACGGACAGTCATTAAAAAAAAGTGAATAAGAAAAATGTTGAGAGACCAAGGAAGCAGTACTAATGATGAGCAAATTTAGTTGAGCAGATTTAAGTTTTTTAACTTAAAAATGAAATTAAAATTGGATTCAACTCACTTTTACTGATCACCTTTTGCATCTCAGTCACTGTGCTATGTGCTTTCCCCGTGCTTTATTTCTGCAAGGAAGGATTTTTGCTGGTTTTGTAGATAAGAAAATGAATTTGGAGAGATTAAATGGTTTGTCCCAGGTCTGCAGACAGTTCATCCCAGGCCCTTTCCACTCCCCTACCACTGTCTGGTCTTGCCCCAAGGGCTGGCATTCAAGCAGACCCCAGGAGAATTGCTGGGGATAGGGGCTGCTGAGCAAAGATGGTGGGAGTGAAATTACTAGCTCAATAAGGGGAGAAAACAGACATTCAATGCAAATCAAGTGACTAGAGTACCGTTTTATTTATAGTCAAGATATATTTAAACTTGAAACTTATTGGCAAAGTGGATTTAATAATCACGAGTAAAAGCAGCATAAAGTTAAACCTTGGCTTGTTCTGCTTTCTTGCCCTATAAAAACAAAGCCCCAAGCTCTGGGGTTGACGCGTCTGGCAAGAGCTGGGCTAAGTTCTGGCACATCTGCAGAAAGTCCCACCTACTGAGGGGAAGGGGAGAAGAGGAGGGAAAATGAGAGGGGCACTTGTAATTTCTTTTGGCACTCCAGAGAGACTAATCTTTTAGAAACAAAACCCCTTCCCATTACACTTAGAAAAACATCCACGTGTCAGGTCCCCAAGGTCTGGCCCTGCCTATTTCACCAACCCCCTTTCTTCCCTTTCCGCACTTTGGCACTGAGCCCTGTCTCACCTGCCTCTCCCTGTCCCGGAGAACTTGCTTCTTCCTCAGATCTTTACCCTGCAAGCTCCCTCTCATTTATCTGATTTTAGCTGAAATATAGAAAGCCTTCTTTGATGACTTCATCTAAGATACCCCTCCCTCATTCCATCACAAACTTTTATGAGCAGAACTTTTTATTATATAGTATTGTATTCAAAGAATATATGTAAAGAATAGGTATGTTATAACACATAATGCAATGAACACTTATGAACGTGTCAGCCAACTCCAGATCTAGAATATTAACAATACCCGATTTATTTTTTGCATAGTACTTATTACTATCTAAAATTATATTATGTGTGCATTTATATGTATTTATTTTGTCATCCCTACTGAAATGTAAGCTCTGATATCGCTCTTGTTTATTGCTATATCCCCCGGAGCTTAGAATAGTGCCTAGAAAACAAATATTCACGAATAGAAGATGAAGCAGAAAGGTCAGAGCAGTGCGGGGAGTGGTGGTGGTTGGCCTTTTGCTGTCTCCAAGCAGAGATCCATGAGCCCCTGGACACAGCTGCTCCTTCCCCGTGTTTCTTCAAAGTCTAGTTGATGTGCTGTTGTGTAATGTGGAGTACAAGGTCCAGTTACACAGACAAAAGCACACAAGACTCTTGCCGTTTGAGACTCAGTTTCTGTCTCTGGTAAAATAGAGACAGTAATACCTACTTGCAGGATACCTGAGTTAGAGATACAAACATTCTCACCTCCCTTCACCCTCATATGATCTGAGGGGCAGGACCAATCAGTGAAGGGGTGCTGCTGGCAGCTGACAGCTTCAGACCTGGAAAGAGAAAGAGAGACAGACAGGCTCTGGGTTGCAGGAGTGAGGTCGACAGAGACCCAGGCCACTCTGAAAACCATGGGGGAATATCTGTCCCCACAGTAGCAGATATTTAAGCCTCCAACTGGGTCCGTGAGGCTAGGAGCAGGCCCCCAGAGCAGTGAGATCTCCTGGCCTGGGCACTGCCTCCCTAAAAGAGGTGGGAAATTTCTCAGGGAACAAACACATGGTCTCGGTGCATGAGTGGAGAATGTTAAGTCCCTGATAAGAGAAATGAAATTTCTTTTCTCTTCAGTGAATCAGGGACAGACTTAAGTAGGATCTCGGTGTTTTTCTCCAGTACAAGTGCCCTGATTGAGCCGGTCTGTCCCCATATTATGTCCAAACATTCTTCAATGCCCCTCTTTGCCTGATAGGTTAATTAATTAAGTAATTCAACCAACATTCACAAAGCAGCCAATATGTGTCAGGAAGCCTAACGCAGACTTTGGGATTAGAAGATCCACAGATACTTGAGAGGTTTCCAGGCCAAGAGGAAAATAAGCAGATGCACAACAGTGACCTCTGCATTAGCCCGAGAAGGGTAGAGCCCAGGGGAGGGAACTGCCAGGTTGGCTGAGGCTGAGGGCAGAGTGGGGGTGAGCAGGTGGGAAAAGGAGTTGCATTGAGCCTAAAAGAAGATGGAGAGACAGCACAACAGTACAGACTGAGCTGTGGATGGTGAAAAATAGGAACTGCGAGGACATGTGGCAGGAGGGAAAGGGAGTCCTTTTGTGGATGTGGGCTGGAGCCATATCCTGAAGACTTTGCTTCCTATGTCCTGAAGGCAGCAGAGCAGCATAAACCGGGAGGTCAGGGAAGATGCTCCTGAGGAACTGACAAATGAGGCATGCACTGAAGGACCTGTGGGAGATGGCTGGGTAAAGGAGTGGGGGTGGGGATCCCGGCAGACAGTGGGGACAGCATGATCAAAGGCCCTAGTGTACCGTGGAACCTCTTGAAAAGCTTCATCCCCGTAGGCCCTCCCAAGGGGTAATAGGGGAGGGCGGGGTAAGAAAGGCAGCCCAGGAATTCAGTCCCAACCTCCCTTGGCCCTTGGAAGCAAGCGTAGGAGAAGTAACAGCCTTGCTTCTTTCCTTAGTACCTCAGTCCTATTACTCTTCCTCTTCTTCCCCCTTATGACAAACCCCCTGCAAGTGTTTTCTGTTGGAGATGGCAAGAGGAGCAAGGGTGTTACCTAGCCCACCTCAACTGCTACCCTACTCAGTTTGAAAGCTCTGTCTGTTCCCCGTTTCTTTCACAGAAGGAAGGCTTCAACTAGGTTTATTCAATTACATCTAACTTGCGTAAGGTTATAGTGATAATTCGTTGATTGTTTTTCCTGATTTGGATTTAAGCCAAGAATTTAATTTTGTGTAAATAATAGACACATTTAAAAAGTCAGAGCCTATTTAAGAAATAGACTTTACATATCTCACCAAAAACATAAGTGGCAAAAGAAAAGAAAGATAAGATGACTTTATCAAAATTTAAAACTTCTGTGCTGTGAACATGTCATCAAGAAAGTAAAAAGACACCTCACAGAATGCAAGAAAATATTTGCAAATCATATCACTGATAACAGACTTATATTCAAAATATGTAAAGAACTTTTACAATTCATAATAAGGTAAAGGACTCAATAAGAAATGGCAAAAGACTTGAATAGGCATTTTGGCAAAGAAAATGTACAAATGGCCAATAAGCACATGCAAAGATGTTTAATATCATTAGTCATTAGAGAAATGCAAATCAAAACCATAATGAGATACCACTTCACACCCACTAGGATGACTCTCATAAAAAAGACATAATAAGAAGTGTTGGTGGGGGTGTGGAGAAATTGGAACCCTCATACGTTGCCAGTGGGGATGTAAAATGGTACAGCAGCTTTGATAAACAGTGTAACATTTCCTTAAAATGTTAAACACAGAGCAACCATGTGACCTAGCCATTTCACTCCTAGGTATAAGGTATACCCAACAGAAATAAAAACATACATTCACACAGAAACTTATACATGAATGTTCAAAGCAGCATCTTTCGTACTGGCCAAAAAATGGGAATAGCCCGAAGTCTACCAACTGATTTCATTTATATGAAATGTCCAGAAAAGACAAATATATGAAGGCAAAGATTCATCATTTCCTTTAGTGGGGAGAGTGGGCCAATGGGAGGAAATAGAGATTGACTACTAATGGGCATGGGGTTTCTTTTAAGAGAGATGAAAATGTTCTAAAATTAGATTGTGGTGATGGTTATATAACCCTGTGAATATTCAGAAAAACCCATTGAACTGTATACTTTAAGTGGGTGAATTGTATACTATGTGAATTATACCTTAATAAACCTGTTAGAAAACAAAAGAAGCAAGCTAATGACCCAGAGTAGATCAATCAATATTGCCAGAGTCTGCCATGTAAAGTAAATTTACCCAGATTCTTGGCATAGTAAGCAAGTCAGGCAGAGGAAACTTCCTGAATGGAAAAGTATGGCAATAATAATAATAATAGTCACGTTATTAACAGTAATAACTCAGATCGATATGATCTTTATGGTTAACAAACACTTTCTTATTTATTTGATTAAATCCTTCCACTCACTTGAATCATACAAGGGAGGCATCATTACACACATCCTGCACCTGAAGGAACTGAGGCTCAGAGAGTTGAGGAGCAAGTGAGATCACCAGATTGTAAATGCTAGGCTGGGAGTAGAGCCCTGCCTCCAAATCTCATGTCATTCCACCAAGCCTGAGAGGGCAAGGGGCTATGTTCAGTCTTGTTTATGCTGGTATCCCCTGTGCCTGGCGGGATGAATGAATAGACGAATGAGTAGGAAACTGCCACTTTTTGAACTCTGCAACCAGGTAATGCAAAGTGGGCTCCAGCTCCTCCTAGAAAAAGAGAGACCAGGAAGGACATGTTGGAGAAAAGGTGCACCACAGGATTGCAACATCACAGGCACTGTCCAGGAGCTCAGTCCAGATGTAACACCGATTCAATCCCTGTACAGATTAAAGGGACCAAGACAGGGAATATCTCAGAACAGAAGGCTTCCTATTTCTAGCTGCCTTGTGCATTGTCCTCAGCCAACCAATGCCCTACTGGGATGGAACTAGGGGCACCCAGATTGCCTCAGCCCCATCTCTAGACTCCTGCCATCTTGAATTCTTTGTCAACATTTCCACCCCAGAGGGAAGATGCAGCCCTCAAGCCCGGGGACTTCCCATAGCCAGTTTGTGCTGAACAGGCACTATCAAGAAGCTATTATAGGATCCCACAAAGGAGATACGGTCTCACACAGCCACAGGTGTCTACTGCTGGAACTTGAAGGGGACAGAGATGGCTTGTTTCCTGGCTCTATGGAGGGCTCGCCCTTCTATCTAACATGCTGAGTTGGCTGATGGTTGAGTTTGATGGGCTGTGTTTCACATGGTAGTGGAGGAAGAAGCAAAGATGCTCTTGTGCTGAGGTTTCCTTATTCACGGGCCAGAAATTATGGAGCCAGATGTTCTGGAAGGAGACTTGGATTTGGAAACACACCAACCTGAGTAAAAAAACCATTTCTGGCATTTACCCTGGTGCCTCTGTGAGCCCAAGTTCCTCATCTACCAAATGAAAATCTCACAGGGCTGTAGTGAGAGAAGTAACTTACACAAGGCCCACAGTCAGTAAATGGACAGAGCTTGGATTTGACCCCAGGAGTCTTGACTCTGCTTCCATAAGAGCGCAGTGGGTAGGAGATGTGTAAACTGCACACAGAAGCACTGGCCGTGATAACTGCAGATGCCTCCTGCCAGGGGTGGAGGCTAGGACGGAGGAATGGGAGCAGACGAGGTTTGTGTTTCCCATTGGTCAGGGCAGAGTGTGTGCTCCATGCCCTTAAGAGGGTCCATGGCCTAGAAGAGTTCTTACTTTGCAGACTTGGCCACAGGAGAGGCTGGGCTCTGGCTCTGGCTGTACACCTTAAATGTATATGGTTCTTATTTGTCAATTATACCCCAGCAAAGCAGGGGTTGGGGAGGAAGAAAGGAATCACCTGAAGATGCTGCTCAAAGAAGCATTCTTCCCAAGCACATCCTTGGCCTGGCTCCTTCCACAGTCCTTCCATTTTGCAACCATTGCAGCATTTGGGCCATACCAGGAAGGGATGGGAAGCAAACAGTGACCCTGTTCCCCTAACGTGGTCCGTCTGGATTCTTTATGTCTAAATCACACTTTGTTCCTTTGGCGATTCTGTTTGGAAGGCCACATGGAGCTGAATGTCTTACTTTCCTTCTCTGGGCTGTTAACCAAGGAACAAGCCACAATATTCCCTTAAACTAAAGCCTAATACAGAGCAAAGTTCTAAATCTCTTCAAGTCTATGAAGGCTGAGAGAGGTAAGAAATCTGCAGAAGAAGAGTTTGAAGCTAGTAGAGGTTGGTTCATGAGGTTTAGGGAAAGAAGCCTTCTCCATAACAAAAAGTCCAAGGTGAAGTAGCAAGTGCTGATGTAGAAGCCACAGTGAGTTATCCAGAAGATCTAGTTAAGATCACTGATGAAGGTGGCTATACTAAACAACAGATTTTCAATCCAGATGAAACAGCCTACTGTTGGAACAAGATGCCATCTAGGACTTCATAGTGAGGGAAGAGAAGTCAATGCCTGGCTTCAAAGCTTCAAAGGACAGGCTGACTCTCCTATTGAGGCTAATGAAGCTGGTGACTTTAAATTGAAGCCAATCCTCTTTTACGATTTTGACCATCCTAGGGCCCTTAAGAGTTATGCAAAATCTACTCTACCTGTGCTCTATAAACGGAACAACAAAGCCTGAATGACAGCACATCTGTTTATAGCATGGTTTACTAAATATTTTAAGCCCAGCTTTAAGACATACTGCTCAGAAAAAAAAAGATTCCTTTCCAGATATTACTTCTGATTGACAGTGCACCTGGTCACACAAGAGCTCTGCTCAAGACGTACAGGGAGATTAATGTAATTTTCATGCCTGCTGACAAAACATCCATTCTGTAGCCCATGGATCAAAGAGAAATTTCAACTTTCAAGTCTTATTATTGAAGAAATACCTTACATAGGGCTATAGCTGTCATAGATAGCAATTCCTCTGATGAATCTGAGCAAAATAAATTGAAAACCTTCTCGAAAGTATTTACCATTCTAATTGCCATTAAGAACATTGATGATTCATGTGGGGAGATTAAAATATCAATTAACAGGGGTTTGGAAGAAGTTGATGCCAACCCCCATGGTTGACTTTGAGGGGGTCAAGACTTCAATAAGAAAAGTAACTGCAGATGTGCTGGAAATAGCATCAACTAGAATTAGAAGTGGAGCCTGAAGATGGGACTGAATTGCTGCAATCTCATTATTACATTTGAACAGATGAGGAATTGCTTTTTATGGATGAGCAAAGAAAGTTGCTTCTTGAGATAAAATCTACTCCCGGTGAAGATGCTGTGAACACTGTTGAAATGACAACAACGGATTTAGAATATTCCATAAACTTAGTTGATAAAGCAGTGGCAGGGTTTGAGAGGATTGACTCTAATTTTGAAATAAGTTCTGCTGCAGATAAAATGCTATCAAACAACACAGCATGCTACAGAGAAATCTTCCCTAAAAGAAAGAGTCAATTGATGCAGCAAACTTCATTGTTGCCTTATTTTAAGCAATTCCCACAGCAACTCCAATCTTCAGCAACTACCACCCTGATCAATCAGCAGCCATCAACATTAAGGCAAGACCCTCCATCAGCAAAAAGGTTACAACTTGCTAGAGGCTCAGATGATCCTTAGCATTTTTTAGCAATAAAGTATTTTAAAATTACAGTATGTACATTTTTTAGACATAATGCTATTGCACACTTAATAGAATACAGCATAATGTAAGTGTAATTTTATATGTAGTAGAAAATAAAAAAAATTGTACTTGCTTTATTGTGATAATCACTTATTGTGGTGGTCTGGAATCAAACCTGCAACGGCTCTGAGGTATGTCTTTATAAGTGAGCTCATGGGGTATTTGTCATTATATGCCTGGCTTATGCTGAAGCATAATATCCTTTAGGTCTATCCATGTTGCCGCAAATGGCAGGATTTCCTTCTTTTTAAAGACTAAATGATATTTCACTGCATATGTGTCTATAGATATCTATATATCTCACATTTTCTTTATCCACTCAACCATTGATGAACACTTAGGTTGATTCTATATCTTTGCTATTGTGAAAAATGCTGCAATGAATACAGGATTGCAGATATGTCTTTTGAGATATTGATTTTATTTCCTTTTTTAAATATCCAGAAGTGGGATTGCTGGATCATATAGTAGTTCTGTTTTTAATTTTTAAAGGAATCTCTGTGCTGTTTCCCACAATAGCTGTACCAACTTATATTCCCACCAACAGTGCACAAGGGCTCCCTTTTCTCCACAGCCTCACCAATACTTATCTTTCATCTTTCTCATGATTGCCATCCTAACAGGTGTGAGATGATATCTCATGGTGGTTTTAATTTGCATTTCTCTAATGATTAGTGATGTTGAGCACTTTTTCGTATACCTGCTGACCATTTGTATGTCTTCTTTTGAGAAATGTCTATTCGCATCTTTTAGGCATTTTAAAATTGGATTATTGGAGTTTTTTTGCACTTGAGTCATTTGAGTACCTTACTATTTTGGATATTAACCCCATTATCAGATGTATCATTTGCAAATATTTTCTCCAGCTCTCTAGGTTGCCTGTTCACTCTGTTGATTGTTTCTTGGGCTGTGCAGAAGCTTTTTAGTTTGATGCAATCCCATTTGTATGTTTTCGCTCTGACTTCTTTCTTGATGGCGATCCACTCAAAGAAGGAAGCCGACTTCAAACACTGTGAACCCAAGATGGTCTGTACAGACCTGCACTGAGTTCTTTGTCATATATGGGGAGGATTTAACTATGTCTTGGATGAGTCTTAGAAGGAGAAGGAGGACTGGCAATTGTTGGGGGAATTAAAGACAAGGTAAGGAAAGAGCCAGCTGGGAGTGTGAGAGTAAATATAACAATAGTAATAGTGATAATCATGACACCTCATTTAATTGAACACTTACTATGTGCCAGACCCTGCTGTAGGAGCTACATATGTTACTTAAATGTTAACATATCCCTCCTCCTATCATCATCCTCATTTTACAGATGAAGCAACTGGCTGATAAATTTCTTGATGTGCCAGTAACAGAATTGAACGTACGTGTCACTCCAGTGCTCTAGAGACAGGTGTGAGGGGGGAAAACGTGGAATTTAGAGCTGTCCTATCCTGGAGATCCCTCCCATGGGAGGAGCTGGCGTTTTTTTCTGGTTCTTGAATGAATCCGGTTGAGGCAGGAGGTACAGACCTCCTCAACCAGAGGGCCTGCCTGCCCAGCTCAGGCGTGAGCACCTCAAAGGCAGGGCCTCATCTGCCTGCTCTCTGGATCTGCCAGTGCGGCTCCTAGCATGGACCCAATCTGTGTTTGTCAATGAAAGTGATGAACACTATTAATACAATGTTGCCCTTTTCCTTGGGGAGTCTTTCTGTGGTGAACACGGTGATGTGTGTAGAGCATGTTACAGTTGACAAAGCACTTTCCCATCCAGTGTTCTGGAGGCCTCAATGCCACACTAGACTCTCCACTCCTCCTCACTGCTGACCCCTAATGGGTGACCAAATCCAGCCAATTCTACCCTTAAAGTTGGACTCATCTGGTCCTTCCCCGCTGCCACCCTCTACATCCAGGTCTCTTTATCTTCTTTCCACAACATCTCTGTGACTTTTCTCCTCACTTCCCATTCTGTCTGGCACTAAGCCCCATTTTTCTATACAGTAGCCAGAGAGATCTTGCTGAAATAGAAATCTGTCCAGGTTTCTCCTCCCTGCCCTTAGGGGCAAGTCCAGCCTTGTCCACAGGGAATGAGCCCTTCTGCAATCCAATCCTCATTTCCTTGGTGCCCAGCTTCTCTTTCTCTTACCAGGCCCCAACCCTTCACCCACCCCGTTCCCGGCCACAGTGCTGAGAGTGACCCATGATGCCGCATGCCTGAGTCATCTGGAGCTGCTGCGCACATCAAAGGGCAGGAAAAGTAGGGCTCTGGTGGGACTTTCCATCCCGCCCTGCACGTCATCCCCCTGCCCGCACCAGCATGTTCTTCTTGCCTGGTGATGTCACTGGCCTGGGTGCATGTGCAGCCAAAGAAATTGGCTCACATCAGGGCTCCAAGGTGGCATAGGAGGAAAATGGATGGGGATGGACATCCTCCTGGTCTCACTTCAGAGAGATGATTACGGAGCAACAGAAGGTGAAGTAAGGCTTGGCACAGGGCACAATGGGTTGCTCAGGCCTCCCATTTTCTAGGTGCCACTAGGCCCTCAAAACCTCTTAAGTAAGAAATGAACATGCAACCTTTGATAAATAATGTCACTAATAACAAACATAACACTTGTTAAACAAAATACTTATATGGTACTGTCTTCACTTATATGGTACTGCTTCACTGTTGTAAGCAGCCCACATGACTTTATCTGATTTAATCCTCATACAATCCTGTGGGGAAGGTTACTAGTTCTGATTCCCATCTTAGAGACAAGAAAACTAAGGCACAAGAGAGGTTAACTCACTTGCCTAAAGCAACACAGCTAGTAAGTGGTTAAGCCAAGATTTGGCTCCTGAGTCTGTGCTCTTGACCTCTATGTTATTTTGACAATTAGCTAGAGTCAGGCCTGCCATCCTGCCAAAAGGAGTGTCTTCCTGCAACCCCACACTTATGGTGATTGAGAAGTGTCTGCAGAATAGAGATTCTGCAGTGTGCAGCTACAGTCTGGGTCTAGAGAGCCCCAGATGTGCCCTCTTGGCCTTGCCTTGCATGTGCTGTTATTTAGTATTTCATCACTCTGAGTCCTCATACTATTTCTCAGTGAGGCTTTATTGTTCCCATTTTGTGGGTGAGCAAACTGAAACTCAGGAAGATTGCTGCAAGGCAATCCACAGCATTGCTGGGGTTTGAAACCAAGTCTGTCTATCCATAGAACCGGTGGCTTTTCCATTCCTCTAGAAGAAAGAGCTGGTTTGAGGGCAAAGTGAGGCCTTCTATCCGTCCCATCTCAGACATGTGATATCTAAAGCACCATTGAGGCATGCAAGCAGCCACACCTTGAGGGCAGCTCTAGAGAGCATGGAGCTGGAGACGGAGGTTAGGGAGTTGTCTGCCCTGGGTGATGGTTGAGTCTGCAAAGGAGAGATTAGGAATTGAAGAGAGTATAAAACAAGTCTTGGGGAAGGTTTGTTCACAGGTGATGAGTTAAAGAAGAAAGAGCAGAGGTTGGTTTGGGGGTTGGAGGACCGGGATAGTAAGCAGAAGAAACAGAGTAATAAGTCCTATTTGTAGATCAGTCCACAGTTCACAGCGCTTTATCATGTTCCTTTACTCTTACCACACATAAACACACACTTCCATCAGAACCCTCAGGATCCAGTGCTGGAAGCAGGCTAAGTGCTATCTATTGTTTGCACAAATTTCCGGATGGGAAAACTCAAAGAGGGCAAGCGACATGTTTCAGGTATAACAATGAATAAGCAGCACAACTGGTATGGGAATCTACGTGTCCCATGAAACTGCCTCCATGGTGATGGAGCCACAGAAGGAGAGGAAGGAGGAGGCATTGATTGAAGAGGAAATCTTCCTGAGAAAAAGCCACACATCTGGCCCACAGCAGCCTTGTAGGGGCAGGGTCAGTGGGAGTGAGTCCAAATGGAGGGGCAGTAGGAGTGGGAGGTGGGAAGGCAGCGAGGAGGTGGAAAAAGCTGGAATGGATGCCTTCTTAGAGAAACTGGCAAGAAAAGGGAGAATCAGGAGGCTGCTTCAATTCCTAACCTCTCCTTTACTTGCTGTCTCTTCTCCTGCTGACCCAACAATCACCCACAGCAGACGTGCCCCAAACTCCACCTCCAGCCCCATGCTTTCTAGAGCTGCCCACTAGGCTTGGCTGCTTGTGTGCCTCAGTGGTGTTTAGATCCCATGTGTCTGAGATGTGAGGCCCTCTGCCCTCATTTCCCCTCCCGCTCCCTCTCTGCCTGGTATCTCTCCCCGTCTGTCCCCTGCCCTGTCTCTCCCTCTCCTTTTCCCTCAGCACCAGTGGCCCCCATCTCTGTGTTTCCACTTCTCCCTCTTTTCCATGGATTCTTTTCTTGCCAGGGTCCTTCATTGGTCTTGCCTCTTTTCCATTCTTCTCTTTTTTCTCCACCCAGCTATCTACATCTGGAAATCTAAGACACGTTTAGTGTCAGGTTTGTTCACCGAATAATGTTTTACACTGCTTGTTTTTTTAATTTAAAAGGCAGGAGATCTGAAATGCTCTTCCTTTCTCTCTCACAAAGAAAAACGGTCTCTCTCCAAAAGGGAGGTGCTTTTAAAGTATCATCCTTGATGAGTTTCATGGGTGAACAAGCGGCTCTCAAGGGAAAAATGGCAGGCCTCTCATCTCTGTGTGAAGTGCCAGAGAGAGAAGAGAATTTCTAGATGGAGACAGGAGAAGGGAGGCCACTTTTCTTACTTTTGTTCCAAGTGAGACAGGCTCTCATAGGATCTTCTCTGTGATGAGATCACCCAGCTTGCCCAGCAAGGTGCTAAAAAATAATTGCCCTCGATGAAGACATACAAGTAAATCATTCTGCTTGGCAGAAAAAATTCAAGTGTGTTGGCAAAACATGCAGGCAAAGTGTCTTTCCAGCTGCTGATCTCTGAGGACAGCTGTGCTGTGACCTACCTAAGGCAGACCAGGCCAGGAGCTGCATAGCCCACCCTATGCAGCCCCCAGAGCCCCAACCTCAGTCTTGGAGGACAAAGGGAAGTGACTCTACAACTCCCCCATTCCCAGAAGCACACACTCGATGGGTGGGCATCAGACACCACCTCCTTGTGGGGGAGTTGCACAGCGTGGTGCTGTCATGGCAATGCCTCAACCTTTCCTTCACCCCCTACCCTCTCATTGCTGTGCCCTGAAGGTGACAATGCCATGCAGTGGCTCTTCATGGCTGAGATTTTGCTGCAGGGACAAGCCCCTTTAAGCCACCCCTACCCCAGTCAGAGGACATATTAGAAGCCTTCAGAGCTTTTGCATAGCTCATGCATAGAGCAAAAGTACAATCCTGTGGGATCCAGATATGTTTGGAGGGAGGAATGAGACAATACCTTCTCTCTCCCCATCACTGCTATCGGATGCATTTTTGCTTGCCTCATCTGAAGCCCTTAAACCACTTTTGCCAACATTAAGTAACGAGATAGTCACTTTTTTGATACAGCTGACAGAGAGTTCAAAGGTTACTTGTTATCCAATAGGAGAAACAAAAATGTCTGTTTTACCCTGGATTTATTTCCCAGAACCAGATTCTTTCACCTGTGAGTCATTTTGCTGTCTTCTAAGACCTGAGACAATGGCTGGCACCTTAAGGTTTGCCCACAGAATAGGGCATGCCGGCTGCTCCTGAGGGTGACTCGCAGGGCTGGGGAAGGGAGGCAGACACCCCTATCCAGGTCAGCTCCTGGCTGGGAGCCATGAAAGGAGGACAGCTAAGTGACAGAGCCTGAGGCTGTGCTCTAAATGTGGGAGAAGAGGGAAAGCAGGTAAGAGGACAGGAAAGAAAGGAGGAGGAAGAGGAATGGAGACAGAAGTAAATTCTCCTAATCCTTCCCTAGGTGTCTGCCTCTGGGATCTCTCTCTTCATGATTTCCTGTCTATACAAAGCCGTACACTGAGAGATGTGATGCCGGCTTGACATGCCACCCAGGAAGGCTGCCCAGTCCTGGGTCAGAGTTTGTTGGTCCGGTCAATCTGTCCACGAAATTTTCATTTCGGCTTGGAAGCTTTCTTAGTTTGGGTTCCCTTAGAAGCACTTTCTGAGACTGCATAGTGAGTGCCAGGGGAGTCATAAAGTGAAACAGGGGAGCGAAGGCAGCCATCAAGGCAAATGGATCTTCTTCCCTCCAAGTGGCTCTGGGAGCCAGCGTAGAATACTTGCTTCAGATTTATCCTACCCAAGGAGCCAGTGGCATGTTCCTTAGATGCCAGCTCCCATCAGTCGTTGAGAGCTGCTCCTGGGGAAAGGGGAGGTTTTGATTCCCAGCACCTGATCTGCTCCTGGTGTGTTCTAGCAGTGGGAGAAAGCCTGCAGACACAGGGACCAGGTGTTGAGGTGGGAAGTAAGCTGGCATGCATGGAGATGGGAAAGGGGAACGTCTGCAGCCTTTCCCAAAATGACTATGGCATATAAGGAGGCCTGGCACTGGGCAGAGGGTCCCCAGTCCAGCCAGGAGAAGCAAGACCACATTACATTTTGGACTCACTCATGTAACTATTTTGAGCTTTGAGTCAGGGCTCAGAAACATCTCTGGTCTTCAGGGTCTCCAGCATCACTGAGGCACAGGTGGGAAAAAGGAAGGAAAAAAAAAAGGGGAAGAGATGATCAAACTAGAAGAAAATGGGGAGCACAAAGAGACAAAGATAAGCAAAAATGATATAACCCACAGAAAAGCCAGCAGAACTCCAAAGAAGCATGAAGTGGGTCACACAGATGTGGTAGGTGCAGGAAGTTGAAATAAGAGACAAGCCTGGAGAGATTTCAGAGCAGTTGGTGAAAGGATTCTAGGCAGCATTTAGCCCAGGATGCTTCTCTTTCTTTCTGGGGGGCTAAATCCAAGAAGGTGTATTAAGGTGTGTCATAAAGAGAGAGCTGCACCTCTAATGTATCTATGATGGGACAATTAGCAATCCAGAATAGAAATTGCTAGGGCAATAGAATCACAACAGCCTATGTGGTTGAGAAGTCTGGCCAGCAGCATTTTTGGTCAGAGTGGTGCCCAGTGTGACACAAACCAGCAATGGCTGCCAACATCTGGATCACCATGAGTTCCGAATGTGTATCTGCAGGCAGCACGACCAGCGTGTCAGCCAAGGAAGACGGTCTCAGCGGGTCAGCGCTATTATTCCACTAGCTCTTCCTCATCTGAGAGCCCCAGGGCATTGGATTTGGTCATGTAAAATGATGTTAAACGGAACTCTTTCTTATGACCCCAAATTTTGGCAAAGAAGCCTTAAAGTTGAAGACATGTGAGAAGTCCCCACATACTCCAGAGAGGTGCTAAGCATACCCATGCATGTCTTACCCAAGGTTAGTAAAAATAGTTCCAGTAACTATTAGCCCATCCAGTCTTATATAAAACAAACAGAAAAGAAAATTGAAGAAAGATATTTAGGAGAGTGACTGAGGTGAAGTGTTGTCAGCTTAGCAGTGAATGTTGCAATGTTTCCCCTGCATTTCCCATCACCTCCAAACCAAGTGAAGGGCACAGATAGAAACTGACATTGAAAAAAAGGAGGGCTGGTATCCCACAGTCCTGAGGAACTGCAGAAATTGTGGGTCCATCTTGAGAGAGTTGTTGGGAGAAAGTGATGTTTGTTTCCTGGAGTTTGGAGGAATGTTTCAACATAAAGACTGGTGCCTCCTACCAGCCTTGTCCCCTGTTAAATTTGGAAGGCAAAAGAGAGACTGAAGTTACTCATGAAGGCAGGGTAGAGAGTGAGCAGAGGTAGACCACTGTTTATGTGAAAAGCAAGTATGATCTTCCTTTGGGATAAGTGTACACTGGGGAAGATAACTAGACTCGAAACATGCTAGGGCACTGCCAGAGAGGGTGACAGGGAAAGGTGGCAGGGAGTGTTGCTGAAGGAGTTGCCAGATGTTGGTCAGAAAGTGCACCCCACTTCTGAGAACCCACAGTGGAGCCAGCCTTTGAGCACATGTGGCTCCCAGAGGGTGTCAATGCTCAAGAGTAAAGCAACTTTGGACAGGCAAGAATGAAGATGCTCTCCTCCCCTGCCCACCATGAGGAGTCAATGGCAGGGAGTGGGGAAGAAGCTCAGAAACAGGGAAAGAGTGCAGCACCCCTCTCCTCTCCACTGCAGATCCCCACGCCCCAGGGTAGGCCTGAGCTTTGAGGAGGGAAAGTAGAGAGGAAACACTTTGAATTGGATGTATGATTGAATGTTCTAAGCTCTAAGTCAGACTGCACCGTTTAAATCCACAAAAGTGCCCAGGAAGCCATGAAGAGAAGGCAGTGTGGTTGAAGGCAGTGATGAGAGAAAAATGAATGTGTTTCCCGTTTATACAACTATTGAATTCAGCCCATTTAATAAGCTGGTTTACAGAAGTTGATGACAGATCTGCGCCATAGTTTTGCTTTATTACTGGTGCATGTGTGTCTGTGGGTGTGCATGTATTTGTATACATTATACATAGTTCATCCCCTCGTGTGGGTTTATCTCTTAGCTACAAATCGTTTTGTTATCTTTAATTTATGATCCTCAATAAAGAATCCCTCTAGGTATCACTAAGGAGCAGGACCTCAGCCAGGTGAACCCAATCAATATTAAAATCCCTATTTGGGGGCCTCAGGTGGGCAGAGCAGGTGAAGAGCAGTTCCAAATGAACTACTAGCAGGTGGGTGGGAAAATTATGTCTTTTTGGTGCCTACAGAAGGAATGGCAAAGGGGCCTGAGTTCTTAACTGGGAACAAAAAGCACATACCTTTGCTGTGATGTCTTGATTAATAGACTGAAAGAACTTTGATTCTGCATGAATCCAAGTGAACTTACCCCCCAGCCAGCCCCTGCCTCATCCAGTCTCCCTATCGGATTTCCATTTTGCCCCTGGAGAACTGTCCTTTCTGCCTGTCTAGAGCTGTGGTTTTCAGACTCGGCTGCATATTAGAATCACCTGGGGAACTGGTATTTTTAAACTGGTATTTCAAAAGTAAACCAATGCCAAGGTCTTACCCCCACTGAGTCTCTGGAAGTGTGGTATGGGCATCAGTATTTTTTAAGAAGCTCCTCTGGTGATTCTTATGTATAGGTTAGGTCTAAAAGATCGAAGAGAATAGTAGCAGAGGCTGACTGTGTCCAATTATACACGGAAGCAAAGTTCTGCGGAGCATGGCTCCAGGCTGCCACTTCTGGGTCTGGCCATATGAAATGCAGAAATTCATTCATTCATGTATGCATACATTAATTCATTCACCAGATATTTATTGACCGTCTACTATGTGCTTTGTACTGAGGATACAGAAATGAACAAAACAGACGAAACTCCATACCCTCATGGAGCTTCCATTCAAGCTCTAGAGAGAGTGTTCCCGATTGCGAAACACAGGTGAGGCCTGAGAAAACCCCTCCCCTGTCTCTGAGGTGAGTGATGTCTGGGGAGCACACATCTGAGTATTAACAGGCTGCCCGGGTTTGTACAACACCCTCACAGCTGACTGTATCCTCACACAGCTGCTCCACATAAGGCTGGTGAGCATCTCGTGCCCAGGCTGATAAGAGTCCCAGAGGTACTGAGTGGTAGGAGAGCCTGTGATGTGGCATTCGACCTTGGTATGTTCTCTTCAGCTTCCATTCACAAAGGCTTATTGAACCAGCGCATCATAGAGAAGATGTGTGAAACATGTACTAACATGCGTGTGCGTTGGGATGATCCCACAATTGGATGATGATGATGGTAGGGATGATGATGGGGATGGTGATGATGGTAGGGATGATGATGGGGATGGTGATGGGGACGATGATGATGGGGATGATATTGGTGATAATTAGCATCTCCTTTATTTTTCAGATCAGAAGTCTGAAGTAGCGTCAGTCCTTGACCTCAGGTTCTAATTATGCATCCAAGCAGGGTCTGCTGCTGCCTCTAATTATGAAAGTAGTAGGAAAATTCCCAGATTAATTCAACAGAAGCTGACCTTCTTGAGACCAGAAGAAGGAGGCCCTAGGAACTTGCCTGTGTCTTTGTTTACCCCAGGCTTGGTGACTTGGCAAATCTCTTCTACTTGTTTTCCTCAGGATGAGGGCGAGTGCTGTGCTTGTCCATCAGTGAAATGGGCAGGAGTGTGTTTCTGGTGAGAAGTACAATTAGAGTCTTGTGGTGCCTTGGAGGGCTGATGAAAGCTGGGCTAAGTGCTGAGCAGATAGCATCAATGTGGAGCAGTAAATGTCTACCCAGCTCAACCCTGCCTGCTGGGCTCAGAGGGATGGAACAGAGAGGGTGGAGGAGTTTGAAGTGCTGACCATGTCCACCTTTTCCTAGGACAGAGGAGGTTTTGGTTTGCCCCTTCTGCCTTATTTGCTGAGTATTCCGATTCTCATTTCCTGGGCACTCCCCTCCACTGCCATTCCTTTTCCTGCCTTCTTTTCCATGGGTTGTGCTTATGTCTAGAGCCTTTAGGCTGGGGTACTGAGCAGCATCTGCACTTTTAGTGACCAAGAGGTGGCTGGACCTTCAGGCCACTCTTCCTGGTACCTGGGAGTACAGACTCTGTCCTACCCACCTTGGAGCTCTTTAGAGTCTCCCTTCTGGGTTCTGAATGCCAGTGGGAGACAGTGAGAGCTGGGTGGAGAAAAGGCATCATGACAGCCCTTGGGGGAGCAAAGAGAAATATGTGAACACAGAACTAAAGTGCCCCAAAAAGAAAAGAAAATCCTTTTGTCCCATTGCTTTAAACCCTTTGATGGTTGACACAGCTTACTATGTGTCTGGAGTTGTGCTAGTTTGTATGTATTACCTCATTTAGTCCTCACAGCAGATCCATGAGGTAGATCTTATTTTCCCAGTTTACACTTGAGAAAACAGGAGCATAGAAATTGTAGGTAATTTTCCAAGGTCACACCACTGGCAGTTGTTGGATTCTCTAAAGCCCATATATCTGGACTGGATGGGCTGGGGGTTGAAAAAACTGTCTTGATACGAAGACTCAGGAATCCAAACCCAAGTGGTTCAGTCAGCAGCCAGCCCCAAGAGAAGGAATATGGTGGCCCATAGGCAACTTCCAAATTCCTCCCTGGGCAGTGGGCAAGGGCAAATTTAACCACATGTTCAGATCAAGGGTAGGCAAGTAGACTGGTGGGCAGAGAGATGGGAAAGAGGCTTCAGCCTTAAAGAGGAGAATGCAGTGGAATCTAGGTCAGGAACTGGGGCCTTGTCCCAGTTGATGTGGGGTGGCTGAGATGCAGGGCAGGGCCCCTGGCTAGGGAGGAGGTGTAGCTCCACCTGAGGATGAAAGAGAAGAAACCTACACAGAGGCCCAGGCTTTGCAGTGGGGCCAACACAGGAGTAGGTAAAGTGTTGTGTCATAGGGTATGGAGGATACACAGATGCCTAGAGCTATCTCCAGTCCAGTGGTTCCTGGGTCTAACTGGCATACAGGGAGACCTGGAGCAAGGGGCACAGGAGACTCCATGCATGGAGCTGGACACCAGATCCAAAGCTGGGTTAGGAACTCCATCCTAAGCCCCTTAAGCTAGAGGCCATTGGGAAATGTCCTGCCTCATTTTGGATGAGCTCATGTCCTGGGGTAGCATGGAGATGCCCAAGTTGGGAAGCTGGGAAGGGCAGGGTATGGGGCAATGAAGAGGCTTATGCCTGCTGAGATCCCAAAGGAAACTTCCTCCTAAAGTCTATCTCATTTCTACCTAATTGATGAAGGCCCTCTGTTTCTGGTAGAATAGAAAGCGAGGTAGAAAACAGCTGAAACACAATCTAGATCATCTGAGAAAAGTCCAAGATGTTTAAAAATTGTGGCTTTATTGGCTGAGAGCTCCTTATTTCAAGGTGGAGAATGACTGGTAACTTAAGCGGAATCAGCATAAAACAAAATAATAGCTAATAGAATTGCATGGTCACTACATGCCAAGCATAACAAAACCCCATGAGTTCGGTAGTATGATCATTTTTACTGATAAGAAAACTGAAGTTCAGAAAGTCAGTGACTAGGTCAAGATCACACAGCTCATGAGTAGGCGTCCCAGGACTTGAAGTCAGACATAAATCTATGCTCACGGCCACTGTGTAATGCTACCATTCTGCAGAAGCTGCAAGCCACAGGCCAGGGTCTCAAAATATAGTAGGTCACTGAAATTGTATATTGGATAGATGAATCAGCGGATAAATAGATACATGCACTCTCCCAAAGAATATTATGCACATGCTGAGCAGCCCAAACAGGTCCAGGGGCAAGGAGGTTAAACATGAAAAATGAGTGTTGAGCCCCCACCGGTCACATCAAAATTCACTTGAACATGTCCCAAAATGAAGTCAAAGGCCACAAACCCATCAACTGCAAAAGAAAGGAGGAAGCCCAGCTACTCTATGCCCTTGATGTTTCTTCAGTATGATTCTCCACAGAGAACATGGTCCTGGTCATTCTCAAAAACATCAATGTTATCTTCATGATGTTTCAACTCTTGTCTTCATTGTTCTATATTGTTAAATGTAAATGCTTAAACTGGGAGCCCCTACCAGAGTTTTAGAAGCAAACTTCTGGTTCCAGAATGGGTGAATCAGGGGAACAAACCCCTGGATAAACTTAAGCCCAAAGAAGTCTTTCTCTCTCTAGATGTGCAATTTTGCACAGACATAGCAATTCAGAAATGGTCAGCACTCAGAAGTCCATGGGAGATTAAGTGCACTGGGGATTCAAGTAGAGGCTGAACCCCAGGAAGACTGAAAATCAGGACCCAGCTCTGAGAAGAGGATGGGTGTGCACATGCAGGGTCTGGGATTTAGTATGGAGGATGGGCCACTAGGCAGCATAAATGATCTGGGATTTTAGGAAGGAAGCAGATGAAGCTCAGACCACATGGTAGCCCCAAGGAGAGTGGAGTGCTCTGGGGAAGATATGCATAATGCTTGGAAGAGAAGAGTGGTACTCCAGATGGGGTCCAATTGCACTGAGCCACAGGGTCATGGACAAGGAAGCCAAAGCCAATGACCAGAGTCTTGTCTGGGTGAGGATTACTCCACAGCCTGGACTAGCTGCCTGGGGTACCCTGAGGCTGAATGGGTGGAGAAGGGGGTCACCTTCTCTTGTGTGCCCCTCACTACTCTTGACTCACTTAGTTTGGAGGGTTTCTTGCTTCAGAAACTTAGTCCTACTGAAAGAATATTCTTGATTGTTGCTTGTTATGCTCAGTGCTAGTGTGAGATTTTTCCTCTTGCTAGCTGTCTGTTGGCTTTTGGGTCTCCATTCTCTCTGTGGACTCTGTGATGTGGGGCACATAATGGCAATAGGAAGAAGGTTTTACTCCTCTTTAATTGGCAAGGGTCACTTCCTTTTTGAAGTTGGTTCTGAGAACAGCTTCCCCCAGGATATAGAACATGGCCCCTTACATTTTTGTGCACACTCTAGGCAATTCCTCAATGCCTGGAGCTGACAGCCCAGCACCTCCCTGATTGCCAGCTTTCCATCCATGGATGCATGGGTTACGCCTGCACTGCCCACTTGCTTTCCTCACCTGCTGCTTCAGAGGACAGGTTGCTTTTTTGGTTGTCCTTTCTGCTTTGCATTCTTTCCCAGCCAGTCTGGACTTACTCCCTTTCCGTCTTCCACCTGTTGTCAAAAACCCAGAGGCTTCAAGTTCTGTGTAGGATGGTAAGTATCAGAGAAAAACAAAAGAACTTCCAAGTGCCCCAGTGCCAGATCTTTAAGGATTTTCCTTCCCTCTCTTCTTCCTTTCCTTTATGCTACTTGGAGACTCTCCGTTTCCCATCCAACAATTCCTCACAGTTTACAGAATATCCAGATTATTTGTTCAGAAACAATATCTGGTTCTACCTTTTCCTCCCACCCTTTTCCTCTTCCACCTCCCCTTTCCCTTCCTCTTCCTGGTTTCCTGAGCACCCACACAAGAGTCTCCTCTCAGGTTGGATGGTGGGGATCACAAGTCAAATGCCCGGGGTAGGCAGCTGTGGGACCGAAAGCTACTATAAAGGAGCTAAAGAATTTGCAAGCCTAGGATTTCTGTTTTGTTTTTTCTTACAACAAATCATCATATAACTTGATTAGCCGATTTGCTAATTCCAATACAATCAGCACAATTAATTAAAGACTACAGTATTCAGGTCAGAACACATGCAGGTTATCAAGGCACTGGGGCAATGGCTCTGAGACCTGTTCCTGATTCCAGGCAATCCTACGGTTAGTTCCATTGAATCTGATTGGGCTACAGATGCCCTGTATAGTCTTGGGGCCAGTGGGGGTGGGGTTGTCCCTCTCTCTGATATATACTGCAAGCCTCATGCATTAAAAAGCGCTGTAAAAATTTTTTTAAGATATATACTATAAGCCATATATTTTTCCACCCAATACGAGAGCACCCAGATTCATAAAGCAAGTCCTTAGAGACCTAAAAAGAGACTTAGACTCCCACACAATAATAATGGGAGACCTTAACACCCCACTGTCGATATTAGAAAGATCGAGACAGAAGGTCAACAAGAATATCCAGGATTTGAACTCAGTTCTGCACCAAGCAGACCTAATACACATCTACAGAACTCTCCACCCCAAATCAACAGAATATACATCCTTCCCAACACCACATCACACTTATTCTAAAATTGACCAAATAATTGGAAGTAAAACACTCCTCAGCAAATGTAAAAGAACAGAAATCACCACAAACTGTCTCTCAGACCACAGTGCAATCAAATTAGAACTCAGGATTAAGAAACTCACTCAAAACCGCTCAACTACATGGAAAGTGAACAACCTGCTCCTGAATGACTACTGGGTAAATAACGAAATGAAAGCAGAAATAAAGATGTTCTTTGAAACCAGTGAGAACAAAGACACAACGTACCAGAATCTCTGGGACACATTTAAAGCAGTGTGTAGAGGGAAATTTATAGCACGAAATGCCCACAAGAGAAAGCAGGAAACATCTAAAATCGACACCCTAACATCGCAATTAAAAGAATGAGAGAAGCAAGAGCAAAAAAATTCAAAAGCTAGCAGAAGGCAAAAAATAACTAAGATCAGAGCAGAACTGAAGGAGATAGAGACATAAAAAACCCTTCAAAAAATCAATGAATCCAGGAGCTTGTTTTTTGAAAAGATCAACAAATTGATAGACTGCTAGCAGGACTAATAAAGAAGAAAAGAGAGAAGAATCAAATAGACGCCATAAAAAATGATAAAGGGGATATCACCACCAATCCCACAGAAATACAAACTATCATCAGAGAGTACTATAAACACCTCTATACAAATAAACTAGAAAATCTAGAAGAAATGGATAAATTCCTGTACACATACACGCTCCCAAGACTAAACCAGGAAGAACTGGAATCTCTGAATAGACCAATAACAAGCTCTGATATTGAGGCAATAATTAATAGCCTACCAACCAAAAAAAGTCCAAGACCAGATGGATTCACAGCTGAATTCTACCAGAGGTAAAAAGAGGAGCTTGTACCATTCCTTCTGAAACTATTCCAATCAATAGAAAAAGAGGGAATCCTCCCTAACTCATTTTATGTGGCCAGCACCATCCTGATACCAAAGCCTGGCAGAGAAACAACCAAAAAAAAAAAAAAAAAAGAGAGAGATTTTATACCAATATCCCTGATGAACATCCATGCGAAAATCCTTAATAAAATACTGGCAAACCAAATCCAGCAACACATCAAAAAGCTTATCCACCACGATCAAGTCAGCTTCATCCCTGGGATGTAAGGCTCATTCAACATACACAAATCAATAAATGCAATCCATCACATGAACAGAACCAATGACAAAAACCACATGATTATTTCAATAGATACAGAAAAGGACTTCGACAAAATTCAACAGCCCTTCATGCTAAAAACTCTCAATAAACTAGTATTGATGGAACATATCTCAAAATAATAAGAGCTATTTATGACAAACCCACAGCCAATATCATACTAAATGAGCAAAAACTGGAAGCATTCCCTTTGAAAACTGGCACAAGACAAGGATGCCCTCTCTCACCACTCCTATTCAACATAGTGTTGGAAGTTCTGGCCAGGGCAATCAGGCAAGAGAAAGAAATAAAGGGTACTCAACTGGGAAAAGAGGAAGTCAAATTGTCCCTGTTTGCAGATGACATGATTGTATATTTAGAAAACCCAGTCGTCTCAGCCCAAAATTTCCTTAATCTGATAAGCAACTTCAGTAAAGTTTCGGGATAAAAAATCAATGTGCAAAAATCACAAACATTCCTATACACCAATAACAGACAAACAGAGAGCCAAATCATGAGTGAGCTCCCATTCACAATTCCTACAAAGAGAATAAAATACCTAGGAATCCAACTTGCAAGGGATGTGAAAGATCTCTTCAAGGAGAACTACAAACCACTGCGTGATGAAATAAAAGAGGACACAAACAAATGGAAGAGCATTCCATGCTCATGGATAGGAAGAATCAATATTGTGAAAATGGCCATACCGCCCAAGGTAATTTATAGATTCAATGCCATCCCCATCGAGCTACCAATGACTTTCTTCATATAATTGGAAAAAACTAAAGTTCATATGGAACCAAAAAAGAGCCTGCATTGCCAAGATAATCCTAAGCAAAAAGAACAAAGCAGAGGCATCATGCTACCTGACTTCAAACTATACTATAAGGCTACAGTAACCAAAACAGCATGGTACTGGTACCAAAACAGATATATAGACCATTTGAACAAAACAGAGGCCTCAGAAATAACACCACACATCTACAACCATCTGATCTTTGACAAACCTGACAAAAACAAGAAAGGGGGAAAGGATTCCCTATTTAATAAATGGTGCTGGGAAAACTGGCTAGCCATATGTAGAAAGCTGAAACTGGATCCCTTCCTTACACCTTATACAAAAATTAATTCAAGATGGACTAAAGACTTAAATGTTAGACCTAAAACCATAAAAATCCTAGAAGAAAATCTAGGCAATAGCATTCAGGGCATAGACATGGCCAAGGACTTCATGACTAAAACAACAAAAGCAATGGTAACAAAGCCAAAATTGACAAATGGGATCTAATTAAACTAAAGAGCATCTGCATAGCAAAATAAACTATCATCAGAGTGAGCAGGCAACCTACAGAATGGGAGAAAATTTTTGCAATCTATCCATCTGACAAAGGGCTGATATCCAGAATCTACAAAGAACTTAAACAAATTTTCAAGAAAAAAAAAAAAAGCAACCCCATCAAAAACTAGGAGAAGACACATCTCAAAAGAAGACATTTATGTGGCCAACAGACATATGAAAAAAAGCTCATCATCACTGGTCATTAGAGAAATGCAAATCAAAACCACAATGAGATACCATCTCACACCAGTTAGAATGGTGATCATTAAAAAGTCAGGAAACAACAGATGCTGGAGAGGATGTGGAGAAATAGGAATGCTGTTACACTGTTGGTGGGAGTGTAAATTAGTTCAACTATTGTGGAAGACACTGTGGCGATTCCTCAAGGACCTAGAACTAGAAATAACATTTGACCCAGCATTCCCATTACTGGTTATATACCCAAAGGATTATAAATCATTCTACTATAAAGACAAATGCACAAGTATGTTTATTGCAGCACTGTTCACAATCGCAAAGACCTGGAATGAACGCAAATGTCCATCAATGATAGACTGGATAAAGAAAATGTGGCACATATACACCATGGAATACTATGCAGCCATAAAAAAGGATGAGTTCATGTCCTTTGCAGGGACATGAATGAAGCTGGAAACCATCATTCTCAGCAAACTAACACGGAAACAGAAAATCAAATACCACATGTTCTCACTCATAAGTGGGAGTTGAACAATGAGAACGCATGGACACAGGGAGGGGGACATCACACACAGGGGCCTGTCAGGGGGTTGGGGGCTAGGGGAGGGATAGCATTAGGAGAAATACCTAATGTAAATGACGAGTTGATGGGTGCAGCAAACCAACATGGCACATGTATACCTATGTAACAAACCTGCACGTTGTGCACATGTACCCTAGAACTTAAAGTATAATAAAAAAAAATTTTTAAAGATGTATACTATAAGTCACATGTTTGAATTTTTCTAATCACTACATTTACAAAATAAGGAAAAGAAGATCAAATCAATTTTAATAATATTTAACCCATATATCCAAAATATTATCACTTCGACATGTAATCAATTTAAAAAATGTTAATAGGACATTTCATTTTTTTTGTTCTAAGTCTTCAAAAAGCCAGTGTATATTTTATATTAATACCACATCTCAGTTCAGACTATCCACAAGGAAAGTGCTCAGTAGCCAGATGTGACTAGAGCCTACCTTACTGGACAGCACACATCTAAAACATGCTTTTCAAGTCCTATAGCTGTACTGTAATTTATTTAATTTATTTAACCCCATTGCTAGAACTTATCATTTTTACAAAATTTTGCCATTATAAATAATAATGCAATGAAGATTCTTGTATTTACATCTGTGCATATTTTATGATTTCATTATTATACACTTTTTGGGATGGAATTGATTTATCAGGGTTATCAAAGTTATAAGCCTTAAAACTCTTAATGCTGCCAAATTGCTTTCTACAAACATTTTACCGATTTCCATTTGCACCAGCAGTATACAAGATTCCCACGCTTCCACCAACAATGAGTGTCACCTCTATCAACACTGAGTGTACCCCAGAACTCCCAGTCTTCTACTGTTTCAACTTGCAATGTAATAGATAACCAAGGACCACTGCTGTGCCAGCTACCTTCTTCCTGTCCCTCCAGATCTACTCT
Source organism: Gorilla gorilla gorilla (assembly GCF_029281585.2). Taxonomy (NCBI): domain Eukaryota; kingdom Metazoa; phylum Chordata; class Mammalia; order Primates; family Hominidae; genus Gorilla; species Gorilla gorilla. The sequence goes on from NC_073233.2 coordinate 19,522,531, forward strand.
CTGCCCTTCTCCTCCCTGCTCTGTACCCAGGAAGCTGGCAATTGTGGACTGCATCAATGGTCTTGCTTGCACCCCAGCTTCCTGTTGGGTAATGTCAGTGGAAAGTACTGGTGGGAGATGGAAGGAAGCAGGAAAAGTGAGGTCAGAATATTGATTTCACTGGGTCCCTCCCTTCTGAATTGCTGTGGGTTGGTTACGTCCCCCTAAAAGAGGCCACAGCTCCTGTCACATAACTCTCCCTATGCAGCTACCTGCTGTGGCTTCCTGGAACTCCCTCCTCTTGCCCTTTCTGGCCTAAGGAAGATAAGGAGACTTCTAGCAATTGCTAGCCCCAAGACTCCGCATTATCTATCCCTCATTGGTTTCCCTACACTTTCCTCACACCTTTGTACATACTCTCTTTATTAAACCCTCCTTGAATACTCAGTTGAAATTTATCATCAGTTTCCTGTGAGGACCATGAATGACACAGCCAGACAGACATTAAATAACCTGACATTAAAAAGAAAGGCCAAGATGGACCAATAAACTTACTTCAAAGGAAACACATACTTTAGAACAGAAGAAAACTTGCTATAAAAAGAAAATTCTAATTCTAATTAATATCTTCAAAAAATATTGAGACAATGTTATAGCCATAAAATAATTATTTTAAGAGTAACATTATGAAAACAACAACCAGAAAGAAAGATTTTGAAAATGAAAACAAAATTAATTGCCAAAACAAAAAAAAAGTTACGGTTAGATGATAAAGTCCAGAAAATATTTTAAAATGTGAGAGATATTAAAATTATCACAAATATGAATGAAAACAGAAGAAATATAAAGAACTGACACAAATGATCCAATGTCCAACCAGTGGGAGTCCTCAAAAGAGAACAGAAAAAAAAAATAAGGGAGAGGGAATTAATAAGGAAATAGTACAAGGAAATTTTCCATAGTAGAAGGAAGACATGAGACTTAGAATTTGAAGGCCCTGGAAGCTCTGAACAAGACAAAAACTAAAAACCCACACCTAGAAACATTAAAAAAAAAAAAAAAAAAAAACTTCTAAAGAAATGAAACAGCCACAGACAAAGGAATAAAAGTCAGGCCAACATAAGACTTCCCATCAGCAACAATGGGTGCTAGAAGATCCTGTCCTCTAGCAAGCCATCATCTACTCTGCAACCAGAGTCACCTTCCTTGAATTCAAATATCACCAAGCTACTTTCCTGCTTACAAATTTGCAATGGTTCTCTTTGGCATTAAGCTGAATTTGGAGTCTTCAGTTAGCTCATGTGACTCTCTATAATCTGCCCAGACCAGCCTCTCCTGCCTATTCCTGCCTCTTCAGCCTTTGCTCCACCTTGATGGGGCTCCTTGTGGTTTCCTGGACACATCATGCTGTTTCATGCCTTGCTGTATTTGCAAATACTGCTTTCTCCTCCCAGCAAGCTCATTCTTCTATTTTACTTAACAAATTCTCATGTTCTTCAAAACTCAGCTAGAGTAGCAGCTTTTCTGTGAAGTTTTCCTTGCTTTGATCCCTGCCCTAGGTGAAGCCCACAGCTGCCATTTGCCTGAGAAGAGAATTTGGACAGAAAGCAAAACCTTTTTCAGTGACTTTCATGTGCCAAGAATTGTGCTGGGGACACAGAGTTTACACAGTTTCTCTTAAAGCTTACAGTTTTGTAGGTGAACCGGAAAAGCAAAACAATTACATCAGTGTGGAGTTGTTGCAATAAATATTTGGTGCTAATGGAATACAGAAGTGGAAGCCTGGATAAGTGAGAAAAAGCATGACAGGAAGGATTAGGGTTGAGTTCACTTTGAAGTAGGCTTTGGTAAATTTGCATTAGAAGGAAACTGGATAAATTGGAAATGATAGAAAAGTTAAGACTCCCCTACAGCCAACCACATTAAATGCCTGGCATTTCGTCACCACTTCTTCCTTTCATGCCGATGCATCTCTCTCAAATGAGTGACACTGAGCCCAAACTCTGACTCAGGACTCATCTTCATACAGATGTGCCAGACATTGACCATTGACTGATCACAGTTTCTTCACTAGATAAACCCCACCAACATCCTTTATCAGATTTGCATTTGAAAATGGGTCTCTGGCAGAAGGGTCGAGTCCCTAAAGCCATAGGCCTACAGCTAGCCTCAGTCTCCAAACACTACCTTAGACATTGGAATGTAAATGATAAAGAGCTGCCACTGCTAGGCATTGCAGTTAGATAGTCACTGCAGAAAGAACCCGAGCCATGGTGGCCTTGTGTGCATTGCCCCATTCCTGTATCATGCCTCTTCACTGGTTGATAGCCTCAACCAGAGGCTATCATGAGACTCTCGTGTCATCTTTGTGCCAGGTGTGGATTTATTTTTCTTTTTTCTTTTCTTTTTTTTTTTTTTTTTTTTGAGACGGAGTCTCGCTCTGTCGCCCAGGCTGGAGTGCAGTGGCGCGATCTCAGCTCACTGCAAGCTCCGCCTCCCAGGTTCACGCCATTCTCCTGCCTCAGCCTCCCGAGTATCTGGGACTATAGGCGCCCGCCACCACGCCTGGCTAATTTTTTTTGTATTTTTTTAGTAGAGACGGGGTTTCACCGTGTTAGCCAGAGTGGTCTCAATCTCCTGACCTCGTGATCTGCCCGCCTTGGCCCCCCAAAGTGCTGGGATTACAGGCGTGAGCCATCGCGCCCGGCCAGATTTATTTTTCTTATTTAGGATCAAGGAAGATCCCTATTATTCATTTTCCAGGTTACTTGGGCTGACCTTTCATAGTCAAGACAAGTCAAGGATGTAATATAGTGAGACTAATATAAAGGAACCTCAACTTAAATACCAGTGGCCAATGCAAATATAAATAAGCTGTGAGTTTTTACCCATTTTTATGGCAAAGATTTTAGCAATAAAAGAGACGACAAGGATGTAGTGAAACAGGACTCGCTGGTGGGAATGTACATTGGTATAGCCATCTTGGAGAGTAAATCTATAATGAAATCTTTATTGAATAAGCTAGACTCAAGAAGGTACAAGCGGAGATTATCTTTTATTCTTCCCCACGGTTCCTGTTGAACCTGCTTTACCAAACAGTCATTTTTCTGCTCACAGAAGCTTCAAACACAATGGAATACCAATACTAAACCCAATGCTGTTGGCTGAAATGTATTCTCCCAAAATTCATATGTCAAAACCTAATTCTCAGTGTGATGGCATTTGCAGGTGAGGCCTTTGAGAGGTGGAACCCTCATGGATGGGATTAGTGCCCTTCTAAAAGAGGACTCAAAGAGCCTTTTTCCCCCTTCTGCTATTTGAGGAACAGTGAGAAGACAGCCGTCTATGACCCAGGAAGTGAGCCCTTGCCAAACCCTAAATCTACCAGAGCCTTGATCTTGGACTTTCCAGCCTCCACAACTGGGAGAAATAAATTTTTATTGTGTAAGCAAACTAGTCTGTGATATTTTGTTATGGCAGCCAAACCAGACCAATATACCTAATAAAAAATGTGTATGGCCTAATAAGAAGAAAATGATTAATTTTTCAGAGAGAGATAAAAAATGACCCAAATAACCCTGGATTGGGAAGTTCGGTATTGTGAAGATGGGGATTCTCTTCTAAAATAATAGATATTTAACAGAATCCTACTTAAAGTTACAAAGGAGTATTCCTTTACCTTGACCAGCTGATTCGATAATTTCTCAAGAGAAGTGATGTTGGAATAACAAATATTTTTTGGACAAGAAAACAAAAAAAGAAAATACGAATGTGGGTGGGCTAACTGTAATCCTAACTCTGACCCTGACCCTGACCCTGACCCTGACCCTGGGTGCCTATGTGTATACGTGCATGTGTGTATGTATATCGAAGGTGGCATTTAATGGTATTTAAGTAATGAGATATTCATCAAACAAATAAAGTTAGATCCTTACCTAGCACCATACACAAATAAATAATTTCAGGCAAATAGATATTAAAAATTTAACAAAGTATTTGTGGTGATCACTGTTTTTTTGTTTTGCTTTGTTTGAGACAGGGTCTTGGTCGGTTATAGTCATGGCTCACTGCAGCCTCAACCTCCCAGGCTCAAGTGATCCTCCTGCAGCCTCCCATGTAACTGGTACTACAGGTGTGTGCCACCCCACCCAGCTAACGTTTTTGTTTTTGTTTTATGGTAGAGCTGAGGTCTTACTATGTTGTTCAGGCTGGTCTTGAATTCCTGGGCTCAAGTGATCCTCCTGCCTCAGCCCCCCAAAGTGCTGGAATTAAAGGCATGAGTCACTACACCCAACTGATCACTGCGTTTTATTCTCCCTCCTTCCTCTGACATCAATTTATCCCAAAGGATTAATGTAAGGCAATTAGGGTAATCACATTTCCCAGGGAAGGAATTGGGCAAAGACAAGAGAAATTTCTTGAGCTTTGGAAAAAGATTTCCTTGTTTCTAAGAAGGAGGTAGAGGAAAATACAGTGCTTTTTTTGCCTCTGGATTTGCTGTGAAGTCTGCATATGAATTCTGCACCTGCTGATATATAAATGATAGGAGGCTAAAAAGATAAACACCAAAATGTTAGCAGTGCTTGCCTTTAGTACTATTTAATTCTACATCATTTGAACTTTTTACAATGAGAATGTATTCATTAACTAGTTGTGTCAACATTTTTAAAATTGTAATTACGCTATTTAATCTTTATTTCCTTAAATCCTGCTTGCTTTCTTGTTCTAAATATTTGCCTGACATATCACTGTCCCATCCTTTTATTTTCGACCTTTCAGCATCATTTTAAGTTATCCTTAGTACACAGTCATTGGATTACTTTGTTGTTTTTACTCCAACTGAGTCTGCCCGTTATGAAAGGGAGTTTAAAAGTGTTGACATTTGTTGATAAAACTGTTACACCTGGTGTTGCTTTAGTCATCTTATTTTATGACTTACGTTTTCTTTGTTTGCTATTTTGTCTCTTGCTATATGTATGGTATTTTGTTTGCTTTTATCTTCTACAGTTATTTGGAAACTAGACTTCCTGCTTTAAATTCTATGAGTAGTGACTAAATTATAAACTAATTCTTTTAAAATATATCAGCCAGGATTCAGTCAGGAAAATGATGGTCCAGGTATTCCAGGAATGAAAGGTTTAATTCAGGAACTAGGGGCTGGCACACACTTTGGACAATCAGGTATGCTAAGGTCAGCAAATCCACCATCAAGATCTGGGCCAGAAGGTCTGAAGCACATGGTTCTCGGGACTCACTGGAAAGCCAGTGTGAAACTGCAGACTCCCCATTGTTCTCAGGAGGAAAACGACTTCTCCTTCCAGACTTCTCAAGAGTGTCTCCCCAGGGCAGAAGCTACCCCAGCACCATATAGGGAAGGTAGTTCTAGGAAAGGTTGTCCCAGGCTACTCTTCAGCAATGCAGAATGTTAGCAAGTTGACAAGAGAAAAATAGAAGAGCATACTTATCATTTTATTAAAAAGTAAATGCTAATTTTTCTCCTCTTTACATGGAATGAGGAATCAAATGTTCTTGCTTCCTCAGCTATCATTATTTCTAGTAATTTTTTAACTGTACAAATTAAAATGTAATTATCCTTTTCAGTTTATTTTTTATTTTACTTTTAGAAACAGGGTCTCGCTCCATTTCCCAGGCTAAGGTGCAGTGGCACGATTAAGGCTAACTGCAGCCTCAACCTCCTGATCTCAGGTGATCCTCCCATCTCAGCCTCCAGGGCAGCTGAGACTATAGGCATGTGCCACCACAGTTGGGTAATTTTGGTATGTTTTGTAGAGATGGGGTTTCACCATGTTACCAAAGCTAGTCTCGAATTCCTGAGCTCAAGTGATCCACGTTCCTCAGCCTTCCAAAGTGCTGGGATTACAGGCACACCGGCCTCAGTCTATTTTTATATCAAGTCCCTATAAACACATTGATAATAATTGTCTGTGTGAATAACTGGTTTTAGTATTAGTTTTCAGTTCTTTTCTTCTACTTGTCTTAACATCTTACCTTGGGCTCATTTCATGATGTTCTGGTAAGCATCTGGAAGAGTAAATGAGACATACATTTTCTTAGTTCTTGCATTTTTAAGAATATCTTTCCATTTTTATGTCACATAAGTTAATAATTTTCCTGATTTTATAGGTAAGGATTTCATGTCTATAGATCTCTGTGGACCTTTCTTATTACCTTTTAACATTCATTATTGTGAAAGGAAGGTCTAAAAAATGCCAACTTTTTGTTTTTGTTTTGTCAATTGCCTCTTTACTTTTTTAAGATTAGATAATTCTTTATGTTGAAAAGGACTTTTGAAGCTGTTGATTATTTTGGATAAAGTGCATTGAATACATACTCAATTAGGTTGATTTTGCTTGTAAGGTCAAGATTATTTTCATTTATTATTGTTTTAGCTACCCTTCCTCACTAGTACTAATAAGATAGATCCTGGGCTCTCTTTTCCATATTAGCTATTTCTAATCTTTTATTTATATTTTTATTCTGTTTCTGTTATAATTTTTCTAATTTATTCTTTAATTAGGGCTGGGCATGGTGGTTCATGCCTATAATCCCAGTACTTTGGGAGGCCAAGGTGAGAAGATTGCTTGAGGCTTGGAGTTTGAGACCAGCCTAGGTAACATAGCAAGGCCCTGCCTCTACGAAAAAAAATAAATAAATAAAAATAGCCAAGTGAGGTGGTATGTGCCTGTATTTCCAGCTACTCTGGAGGCTGAGGCAGAAGGATCACTTAAGCCCAGGAGTTTGAGGATTCAGTGAGCTATGATCATGCCACTGCACTCCAGCCTAGGCAATAGAGTAAGACTCTGTCTCTAAAAAAATTTTTTTTAAATCCTATTATTAATATACTTTTTCTACAGTGTTATATTTGTTAATTTTCTACACCAAAAATGGCTGCCAATGTGCACTGCATTTTAAGTCTTATAAAGTCACTTTTAATAATAATACACTAATTTAGGTAGTTGTATTTTTAATAAGCCTTGTTCCTAGTTAGTAGGATAATTTCAGTAATATCTTACTGAAAACACTAGGCAAATAGTTTCCCAAAACATTTTTATTTTATACAAAAAAATATCTGCTTCAGAAGGAGAAAAATATCTACATTTTACTCCAGAATCTTCTCCCCTTTTTCTCCTTCTCTTGAATTAAAGCTTATTTTCATAGGCCTGTGTTAATTCTTTTCTCTTTGGGCATCTTTTTAGATGAGTTATATTCAGGCCAGGGCTGGAGACATGAATGTAATTCACCCAGTTCCAGTTTGGAAAGGGAGAGAACAGTAGATTTTTTTATTCACTGAATGACCAGGCTCCATATTGTAAGATCTATATTTATACATTTGACTTAACTTTGAAGATTCTTGGACTCTGTTAAAGATGGATGCTTCGAAGAAAGACTCTCCATGAAGCACCTAATCCATTAAATGCCCACAAATCGAATGGTAAGTTCTGTCCTTGAGTAGAAATTAAAATACCTTGAGAGACTAGAGCTAGAAATCCACCATATACTGCAGTGAGAAATTGTGAAAAAGCTCAATGCCGACTGCCATCTCTCAAGAGGCTAGATGTCAATTCTGACCCATTGTTAAGGACATTACTTCATTTTCTTCAGAATCTTGAGAACGCACAAATCTTGCTTATATATAACAAGGATGGGCTGGGGTAGTATAGTGTCTAAATTCTTGGGTCAAATGTGAAAAAGATGTGATTGCCTTGGAAGCAATGTATAACCACTTATTCATGCTCCTAGAAATATGAAAAACAGGCAGAAAGGATTGAAAACAAAAGTGGAATCATTTCCAGGCAGAGACTGAGCCAAGAAAGGGGCCCAGGTCCTCTCCTTTACCCAGAGTACCCTTCAGCTTTGGCATCCCGTCCCTTGAATCACAGTCATTGTCTGGCTCTAATGCAAACACTGGCTCCATTGTGATTCTGCAAGGGCACAGCCCCACATGCACTGCTTTCTACCCGCCTGGGGCTTCTTGAGCTTATCCCATTGAGCTGTGACTCAGGCAGTCAGCCAGAAGAGCCTCTATGTAGGGTGGTGCCTGGGGATCTGTGCTGATTGCACAATGGCTGCCAGGTAAATCCATTTGCCATCCCATGGGAAATGTCAAACCAGGGGCGAAGTATGGGTGCTCTGTGTTTGAATCCAAGGATTTGGGTCAGAACAGATGGTAGTGGGAACTTTCATTCTTCCCATCTGCCTCTGAGGATACTTGGATGGACCTCAGACTGCCTGGAAACTTCTAGAAAAATTCTAGGTTCCACAAGTCAAGTGTCAGAGGAATTCTCATGAAGTCTAGGGGATGGGGCAGAACAGTCTGAAATACATGAGGTTCACAGGTGGCTTCGTGCAATACTTCTCAGGCTTCCTGTATGTTAGACTTATCTACGGAGCCTATAAACATGCAGATTCCTGAGACACATTCCCTGGGATTCTAATTCATAGGTCCTGGAGTTGGGATTAGTAATCCACATTTTTATGAGCATTCCAAACTGATTCTAATGCAACAAGGTCACATAACAAACTCCACTTAGAAAAACACTGATTTATGAAGGTGTTGGCAAAGTAAGCACTTAAATCAATCTGTTATGGTAAGTATCTGGGCCAAGAATGGGTTCCTCAGGAATTATAGGAGGATGACTATCAGCAACTTCCCCTGGTTGAGCACTGCCTTGTGCCTAAGCAGACTTCCTCAGCAACCAGGCTTCTGACAGCCTTTAATCATATGCATTCCTGTAGTTAGGTGAAGCTATCCTAGAGGTCAAGGATGGTAGCAAGTAAAGGGAGGAAACCTTCTTTCTGTTGGGGCCAGACTGATGAGCTCAGTTGGGAAGTCCCAGTGATGGAGAGTGAAATAGAGCATTTCCATATCAACCAGTACGTCTGGCCACACCCCTCTAAGGGATACTACCACACGGGCAGGCCCCCATTTCCAGGTGGCCATATTGAGTACCATAAGAAGGTGCTTCCCTAACCACAACTGATTAGACCAAGGGTGGGTTGAACCCAAGGCAGCCAATTATCAATTATAGGATGTGAAGTGCCGTGAAAAGACATTAATTAGGCCAATCAGATTACCACTGTTGGGAACCGGGAAATGTGGAGAATCCAAGCCAGTCATCAGCAGGTCAGATGTATCAAAAAGTCGTGTCATAACAAAAGAGGCTGGGGAAGCCATAGTGAAGTATGTATGCAGAGAGGATTCTGGTCAGCCGGAAGAAGAAAGTGGAGCAGATGCGCAGAGAGAAATAGAAAGTCGAGAAATTTTGAGAAATAAGAAAGATGAACTGGGCATGGTGGCTCGTTCCTGTAGTATCAGCACTTTGGGAGACCAACACAGGAGGATCACTTGAGCCAAGGAGTTCAATACCAGCCTGGGCAGCATAGTGAGACTTTGTCTCTACAAAAAAAATAAAAATAAAATTAGCCATGTATGGTGGCATGCACCTATGGTCCCAGCTACTTGGGAGGCTGAGGTTAGAGGACTGCTTCAGCTCGGGAAGTCGAGGCCGCAGTGAGTCGAGATCACACCATTACACTCTAGCCTGGGCAACAGAGGGAGACCTTGTCTCTTAACCGAAAAAAAATAAATAAATAAAAGAAAGAAAGAAAGAAAAGAAAAGAAAGAAACCTGGTTAATAGCATCAGGTAAAAGCAGGTTATAAATGCTCTCTGGCTCAAGGAACACGTAGCCTTATTTGAGCAAGCTTAAGAGGGCAATGAAATACCTGTCAACAATGAAATGGAAGCAATATTTAATGAGCCTTTATTGTATGCAGGGTACTTGAGGAGCATTTCATGTATTCTCTATCATTTTTGCTCACAATAGCACTAAAAATATGCATTATAGTGCCTGCCTGCTGTACTTTATCATCTACTTTTCCTTACTGTAGAGGTAAGAAAAATTAATGGACTGTCTAGCACCTGCCCAAATGATAGCCACTTGTCACATGTGGCTATTAAACACTTAAAATGTAGCTGGTGCAAATTGAGATGTGCTGTAAGTGTGTAACACACCAAATTTTGAAATAGAGTACAAAAATAAAAAAGAATGTAAAATATCTCATTAATGATTTTCAGTTGGTAACATGTTGAAATGATATATGTTGGATATAGTGGGTTGAATAAAATAAATATTAAAATTAATTTCACCTGTTTCTGTTTACTTAGTGAATGTAGCTACAAGAAAATTAAAAATTACATATGTGGGTCATATTTGTGACTCACATTATGTTTCTTCTGGACAGTGCTGGTCTAGTTTGTTGTTTTATGAAACCAGAAATGGTGACATATAAAAAGAAGAAAAGTGTAAGCTTCCTTGATTAGGCCATATTCACCGCTAGTCCTCATATTGGAAAATATATTCCATAAATATTGAGCAAGTGCATTGTGCTAGTGTCCAAAGATGGTGGCCATAATTCTTCTCCTCCCAATATAAGCATGCCCCTCCTCCCATCAAGAAACAGAGCCTATTTCCCCTTCTCTTGAATCTGGCCTGGCCTTGTAACCTGCTGTGACCAATAGAATGTGATGGAGTTAATGGTTATGCCAGTTTTGAGTGTAGCCTTTAAGAGGCCTGGTAGCTCCTACTTTCGCTCTTGGATAATCCTTATGCTGGAAAGAAGCTTTGGCTAGACTCCTGAATGGAAAGAAAGGCCAAGTAGAGGAGTGCTTAAATGCTAGACATACGTGTGAGGTCTTCGAGACCCTTCCAGCATAGACAAAGTGGCCAGCAACACAGCGTAACCAGTGACCCAGCAGATGTCACGTAGAACAGACAAACTACTGTGCCAAACACAGCCAAAAGGTAGAACCATGAGAAACAATAAACTGTTTCAAAGCCACTAAGTTTCAGGGTGGTTTGTTACACGGCAATAAATAATTAAAGTGTGCCTTCTGCGTGCAAAACTCTGTGATAGACAGACCCTGGGAGTGACAACATAACCAAGAATGCTTCCTGCCCTCAGTTTGCTTAGAATCTCAAGGGAGACATCAGGTACATATTAAAAATAACTGTAGCATGGGATGGGGTAGGTGTTTTAAGTTTAATATTGCAGTGGTTGTTTGGCCTCACACAGGATTTCATACTTTCTTGGGCCCTGGCTTGCTTTCTAGGCTCTCTTTGCTGACTTACAGCAGGTCCCAGGGACTCAGACTTGGCCTTTTCAGCGGTTGCTTCCACTTATTGGGTACCTTACGGCCCTTTTCTTCCCCATGTGAGCCTGGTGAGGAGGGAGGCAGCAATCTCTCCTGGCTCTCCATAAGGACAGATTCACGAATCTAACTGCTGCTTCCAATAGAAGCACAGGCAGAGAGAAAAAGAGTTACAAATACGGGGACGTAGCACAGATGCTGGACTCTGTAAGACTCAATAAGTAAAACTATGTAAGGTTTTTATTTTCTACTGGGCCAGACTTCCTGACCTCTCCCAGAATGTAGTGAATAGATTCTGTAGGGCTTTTAACCTCCACTCTTATTCCAAGGATGGGGTTCAGCTTCCTTCTTTTCCTTTCTGACTCTGTCTATATCAAGGGTCCCATGGGTTGTTCCTTTCCATTGTGGTCTCACTGCCCAGCTTTAAGGCACTATCCTGGCACAGTGATAGGTTTACCTTTGTCTAAAAGTGTCCATTTGCATCTCTGTGGCCTTCTTGCCTGGGTGACACCCACTTGATTAGGCATTTGCCCAGTGTGAGATCAGAGTCCCTCATTTACATTTCCCCACAATAGTGAATGGCTTACAGGCTGTTCAAATACAGTTTCTAAACAGTGAATAATTCAGCCAGAAAGCCACCCTTTTAAGGTTTGGATTTGGGGCATTTCTGAGAGCTCTAAACCCTTTGCATTGACACTGTGGACTACCACTGAAAGTAGAAGCAGAGCAAGAAAACAGAGGAACTCAGCTGGACTACTGCAGACCCTTCACTACTTCCCATGCAGGGCTTCATCAATAACTCAGGGAGAAAGGCTCTGCTAGTTAAAACCAAACCCACAAAGAAGAGTCACTGTTTAGATTCTAAATAGAGTGCATGCAAGAGACAAAAATCACATGTGGTCAAAATTATCCCTCAACATCATTTACAGACTGCAAATAGAGAAGACATTGTTGTGCATTTACAACCCTGGACAGTAATTCTTATGGCCATTGGAAGTGTAAGACCATCGAGTGATAAGCCAAAAAAAAAAAAAAAAAAAAAAAAGGAACAAAACTAAAGTCTACTGAAATATGTCTGCTTTCAAAGTATTTTGCCTCTGAGATAACTCCTAAATCCCCAGCCGTAGTTATTCTTATTCTTCACACATCCCTAGTAGGGAATGGGGACTGAGTAGAAAATAATAACAGCAGGCAATGCTCATAACAGCAGGCACTGTTCTAACTGCCTTATATTAGCTCGTGCAATCTTTACTACAATAGGAAACATTATCCCTATTTTACAGAAGAGTAAACTGAGGCATACAGAGCTGGTGGAAATTATCTAAGGTTTCTCACCAGAATACTCAGTGAGACCGTGTTCAGGAGTGGGTGGCTGACAGGACTAACATCCTACAGGAATGGCATAAAGACTATTTTAAAATGAAGATATTTGAAATATGGAAGATGCAGAAAGAAGTCTTTTCTGAGCTTCCCTTATCGGACTAAAGGCAGAGCTCCTTGAAAATGAAATTGCCATAAATCCCCTCTCCAGGAGAGCTGACAGCCAAGGAGACTGGTCATTAGCACAAGGCAGAGAAATTGCGTAAATACACATTATCACCAATTGTCATACCCTCCATTTATCTCCACTGAAAGCTCATTTATCCTCTCACAGAAGCCCTTTCTCCCCATCCCCTTTCCCCAATGAAGTTGGTATATAAACCTTTATTCCTCACTGCTCGGCTATCAGTGCTCCCACATGCATGTGGATTTAAAAGAAAGTTTTTCTCCCGACGAGGTGAATGGGTTACTCGTGAAAGAAATGCAGGATTTCAATAAATGAAACTGAGAGGACCAGGTGTGGTGGCTTATGCCTGTAATCCCAGAACTTTGGGATGCTGAGGTGGATGGACTGCTTGAACGCTGGAGTTATTGAGACCAGACTGGGCAACATGGAGAAACCCATCTCTACAAAATATATAAAAATTAGGCAGTGTGGTGGTGTGCGCCTGTGGTCCCAGCTACACAGGAGGCTGAGACATAAGAATCACTTGAACCCAGAAGGTGGAAGATGTAGTGAGCAGAGATTGCACCACTGCACTCCAGCCTGGGCAACAGAGTGGGACTCTGAAAAAAAGAAAGAAAAAGAGAAAGAGAGAGAGAGTACTCCAGCCTGGGCAACAGAGTGAGACCCTAAGAAAGAAAGAAAAGAAAAAGAGAAAGAGAAAGAAGAAAGAAAGAAAAAGAAAGAAAGAAAGGAAGGAAGGAAGGAAGGAAGGAAGGAAGGAAGGAAGGAAGAAAAGAAAAGAAAAAAGAAAAGAAGAAGGAGGAGGAGGATAGGAAGGAAGAGAGAAAGGAAGAAAGAAAAAGAAAGAAAGAGAAAGAAAGAAAGAAAAAGAAAGAAAGAAACTAAGAGATGTTTGGATGGAAGCCATGTGAACAAAGGAATAGAGGAAGGAAAATACAGGGCAGGTTCGGGGAATGTTCTGCTGTGACTGGAGCAAAGGGTGAATGGAAATCCAGTATAGGAAGCTAAGGCTGGATAACCAAATTACAGCCAACTGGTGGGAGAGTCTTAGAACTTGAGATTTGGGAGGATCCCTAACCCACCTTCTTCATTAGAGCAATAGAAGAGAAAGAAGACCAGCGTCTTGGAGGGTATCAATGGCTGGTCAATACCAAAAGGCAAGTAAACGGCACAGATGGAGGCTAAAGCTCCTGACTCTGAACTCCCTCCCCAGTTTCTTCTTCGCTGCAGCGTGCTGCCTCCTTTGAGATGGATATGGGAGGCAGATGGAGTTGGTGAGGGGACAGAGCTCTCCTGTGTGTTGCCCAGCCTCATTGCCTGCTTTCCTTCTCCAGACACAGTGTAATATCAGTGTTGGCTCCAAACAGCCAGGAGTGGCCAACATGACACGTACCCCTCTGTCCCTATCCTGTGCTGTCAAGCACCTTGCATATAGGCTGTTCCTAAGAGCAGACCAGGAGTGAAGTAGGGCAAGGGGCCCCATTCTTCTCAGCCCAACCAGCACTGGCCATTTCCTCTCTTGGCATGATTTTAGGATTTCCCATTCTCCTCCCTACTGCATTTCCTGCTCAAAGTAGATTTTTTTCCTAGGTCAACTCAGCTGCTCTCTAATTCGGGCAAAACTAGAGATGCAGAGAAAAATGAGAACCTGTTGGGGTTATTTTGGCCTATTGTTCCACACTACAGAGACATTAGATAACGACCTGATCCTGTACCTCTCCCACTCTGCCCCATCCCACGACCCTGGAAGGCATTGTTTGAGTGTTTTGTTTGCATTGTTCAGAGGTTCTGTTAATCTAGTTCAAATTTAAACCTTGATGAAAAAGACAGGTGCAGGCAGCTCTGTGGCTCTCAGTTATTGACCACTCTGTGCAAAAGCCCACACCATGCACACATGTCTTTGCACTGTCCACCATTTGTCCCCCACTTCCTCTTCCTCCCTGTTTGTCTTCCCCACTATTAATCCTTTGCTCCTATCCAGCTGGTCTCTGGATTATTCCCTGAACTTGCCTTGTGTTTTTCCACCTAAAAGCCTTTGTCCCCACCACCTGTCCCCCATAAAATGTCCTCCCCACTTTTTTCCATCCAGCCAGATCAGATTCGTTTCACCCTCGTTCAATGCCAACTGTTAGTTGGCACTGGGCCAGCACACGTTATCTCATCCTGCAAGGCCTAGCATACATTTATTCTTATCTGGGAAGCTTTCTGGGGCTACCCCAACTGGAAGTGACTACTTCCTCCTTTCTCTCACACTTATTGTCTGTACTACTCATTTGGTGCTTAATACATCCTAGTACTTTACAATTAATCATTCACTTGCTCATTCATTCATTTAACAAGTATTTACTGAGTGATTATTTTGCAGACACTGTGGAAGATGCTGGAGAGATGCAGATGCAAAAGACACCCTGGTTGTCCGCTAGAAACTCACTCTAGTGGTCAAAATTGGCACATCAGAAGCTGCTTATCATAAAATGATGAGTATAGGTCACACTTCAGAAGTCCAGCAGTGGGGCTCCATGATGAATGAGTAAAAAGTGGCTCTGTGAAGGTGGAGAGAAAGCGCATTTTCGGGAGATAGAGGAAGAGCAGGTGCCCAGAGCTGAGGAGCATTGGAATAGGGCTACAAGCAGCACTTGCTGCTGGACCAGAGAATGTTGCCAAAGTATAGAATGTGCAAGATATCACTGGAGGACCTGGAGTTCCAGTCTTAGAGCTTGGCTTCATTCTGAGAGGCATGTTGTGCCATTGAGGGTTTTAAGCAAGGGATTGATTCAAGCTTTGTGGTTTAAGATCACTCTGGCTACTTTGTGAAGGGTGGATAAAACCAGGGAGAGATTTGAGGCAGGAAATTGTTAGGAGGCTGTGGCAATAACCCAAGGCAAGAGACATGAAGGTGGTAATCTCTGCCTGAGAAATGAAGAGACTCGATTTGAGAAATATACAGGATGTATAAAATTATACCGCAGTCACAGCTCTGGAGGCCCTCACAACCGAAAAGTGTGCATAAGTACAATGCAATGTATGGAACCTGTCATGGATTTAAAAAGTGCTACCAGAGCACAGGAGAGATGGCAGATGACATTGTCTAAGAAATGTGGACCATGTCATGGACTTGTCATTCCTATAACATGGCTATTTATGCACATGTGTCAGACCTCTTCTCCTAGATTTTAGGCTCACTAAAGGCAGGGGACATGGAAAAGCTAAAGGACATCAGCTCTTGTCACAAGCAAGGCCTCTCTGCTCTCCACATTGTGGGTAGGGGTGTCCCAGGGAACTATGTTTGTAGCAGGCAGGTCAGGAGTTTCTGCAGCAAGGGCAGGGCAGGGAAAAAGCATCAAGACATGCTATGAACAGGCCACAAGGGTGATGTCCAGAGCACAGAATTGGAGCCAGGCTAGGCTAAGTTCACATTTCTGCTCCGCTGTCAGCCAGCTATGTGACCTTGGGCAAATAACTTAAACTGTCATAGTCTCAGCTCCTTTGTTTATAAAATGAGTACCCCCTCACTGAGTCAATTTCAGTATTATGTGAAAAATAAATGGAAATCCCTAGGCATGTACCTAGTACCTCTAGAGTACTCTTTGTTATAGATGTAGGTATCACTGATGTTGGCATCTCTTTTCTTATCCCTTCCCCTCACTAATCTGGGAGATCCCTGAGTGCAGCAGAGACTACATCTTACTCATATTTTACCCTCATTTTCTGCCACAGTACTTGCCGCACACTAGCTGCTCAATCGATGTTTGTTGAATGAGTTCATATGAGCACTTACAATGTTACTTCTGAGCCCAGTAAAATTCCTTAATTTAGATTCACTGCCTACCCCTGAGATAGCACAGAAAGGAAGCAAATTTGACAAAGACGTTGTTCCTGCCCTCAAGGGGCAGAGATAATTTAAATCAAAGAAAAACTTTAGGTTCTTCAAGGCGCTGTCCTGTATGTTGTTCTCTGCCCACCTTATCTCTTCTCTTTCCTTTCCACACTGTGGTTATCTCATTCATTCACAAGATTTAAATCTATAGTTGATGACTTTCCAATGTATGTCTCCCACAGTGACCTCTCTCTGATCTAGATCAATATATCTAGCTGCCTACTTGACATTGCAAGTAGATTGACATTATCTACTTGCAATCTAATATCTTAAATTGCACCTTGGACATTTCCACCTAGACTTGCTACTCCTCCAGCATGGCTTTTCTCACTGGGAGGCAGGTTCATCCACCAGATGAATGGTCCAAGCCATTCATTTGGGAGTAATCTTTAACACCTACTTCTCCCTCATGTCTACATCCGATAAAATTTCAGGCTCCCAAAGTAGATCTAGATCTAGGTTCCCTCCTCTTCTCCTGACTCCCACTGCCAGCACCATCTCTCATATGGAGATCATATGACCTCCTCTTGGTAGCCTCATTTTTACTTTTGCTTCTCTTTTTAGATAGTAGCCATAGAAGTATTTAAAACCATTATTCAGACCATAGTACTGATTTAAAAGCCTTTAATGATTTATCTTACAGTTGGGAAGAAATTCGAAATGCTTACCACGACCTGCTGGCCCCATGTGATTGGACTTCCTGCCACTCTCTTGCCTCCTCTCACTCCACTCTGCTTCTTCACTGTTTCAGCTATGCTAGCCTCCTTGCAGTTCTTCAGACACCCCATCCTCCTCTGGCCTTGTGGGTTTTGCATCCCCTGCTTTTCAGAGAAGGCCCTTGGCCCATCTCTTCTCTTAGGTAACTGACAACTCACTGATCCATTAAGCCTCAGCTGAAATGTTCATTCCTCTGGAAGGCCTTTCCTGGTCTCCCTTTCTAAACTAGATCCTTCTTTAAAGTACACATTCAAATTTTTTTATCCCTTGTTCCTTTATTGTACTTATAATTTGTATATGTATACGTTTTTGTGCAACTATTTTGTTTAGCATCTCTGCCCTCATTCTTACCCCAACATGTGCACACACATACACACCCAACTCTGTTGTTTACCATTGCATCTCCAGAGCCTAGCATAGAGCTTGGTCCATAGAACACAGTAGATCTTTGTTGAATTAATATGTTCAAGGCTGTGAGGAAGAGACAAATATGGGCTGGGAGAGTTCAAAGGAGTTGAACCACCTCTGAATGGTGGTTCAGGCAAGGCTTCAAGGAAGATAAAGCATTTGGTGAAAGATTTGAAAATTGGGTGGAATGAAAAAGGCAGAGGGGAGTGGCACTAAAGGAGTGGGTGGAGGGAAGGGCTTTCCAGGTAGCTGGACAACCTGGCTGGAGAAAGCTGGGTGGTGTCTGAGAAACGATGAGTAACCGGGGTGTCTGGAACACAGGGCTTGTGGAGGGAAGAGGGCCAGAAAGGGCCTTACAAAAAGTAGCTTTTGGACCTATTCTTGAATCTCCAGGAGGTGATGATAGCAGGAGGAAGCAGACAAATCCCTAGGCAGATATTTCCCCAGTGAAACCTGACCTCCAAACCAAAGACAGTTTAAAGCTTGAAAGCCAAGCTACTAGTCTCAGATAAATCCACAGACCAGAAAAGAACCTCTCTTCCCATTTGGCACACTTTCCTCTGATTGATTCCCACCCATCTCCTGTTTTACAAGTACCTATCCTTCCCTAATTGGTTTTTTACACTGTTGTGCCCATCTTTGGGTGGTGCCTTAGTTTTAGCCTTTTTTGCATACTCACAAACCAATCAGCACGCACACCCGCATTCTGAGCCCATAAAAGCCCTGGACTCAGCCACACTTCAGGGGAACCACTCACCTTTGGGTTGGGGAGACTACCCACCTAGAGTTCCCTTTCTGCTAACAGCTGTTCTGTCACTCAATAAAACTCTTCTCCACCCTTCTCACTCTCTGGTTGTCCAAATAATCTCATTCTTCTTGGATATGGTACAAGAACTTGGGACTTGCTGGACGGCAGGTGCCAAAGGAGCTGCTGTAACACTGTAGCCATCCACCAACACTAGGCAGCCTCCCCCAGCAATGGGAAGCAGCAGGAGGACTGGAGCCATGGGGTACCTCCTGCGGTGAGCCCAGATCCGAGTGGGGCCCAGGCAGGGACAATGCAGGCTGCAGAGGTCTCTGTCTGGTGAAGCGGCACCAAGAAAAAAAAAAAAATCCTGCATCAGTGATAGGTGGCCAAGAGGCTTCCCTGAACAAAGTGACTCTTCTCTTCCTGGAGTGTAGGTACCTGGTATATTTCACAAGCATATGTTTCCTTTAATAAGCTCCCACCCATGAGTTAGGGGACAATACACCCAATACTTTTCAACCTCTTCTGCCTCCTGTCCCACCCCTACCCCAGGCACCTGGCTGGAAGGCTTGAGCCATTCCTATTAGGATTGGAAGTGGAATGCTTCTGATTCTGTCATGTCAATGGTTTAGTCTAGTTCCACATTAGAAAACCTGGGAATGTGGACAATTTATAGGGAAAAAGAAATTAGGACAGAATTCAAATAATTCCTCCATAGGCATTTGACTCATACTTGAATCATGTCCAGATGTGGACCCTTTTGACTCACTGAGGCCATAAAAAAATTCTTTCAGCTACACACATGACTTTCTGAGCCTGTGACCCTCTGTTGGAAACACATACAGGCTCCTCTATTCAATAGATTACAGTTTTAGCCTGGCATGGTGGCTCAAACCTATAATCCTAGCACTTTGGGAGGCTGAGGCAGGCAGATCACTTGAGATCAGGTGTTCGAGACCAGCCTGGCCAACATACTGCAACCCCATCTCTACTAAAAATACAAAAATTAGCTGGGCATGGTGGTGCACACCTGTAATCCCAGCTACTTAGGAGGCTGAGACAGGAGAATCGCTTGAACCTGGGAGGCAGACGTTGCAGTGAACTGAGATCATGCTATTGCACTCCAGTCTGGGCAACAGAGCGAGACTCCATATCTCAAAAAACAAAATAAATAAATAGATTGCAGTTTTAAAGGGAGTGCTTATCATCCACTCTGTCAGGTGCTTTCCATGAGTTACTTCATTAGTCCTCATACCCACCTCATACTCACTCATCAGGGAAGCAATCAGATTCATCTTCTAGATAAGAAAACTGAAGCTCAAAGAGATTAAGTAATTTGCCCAAGAGGTGAAGGCTGCTTTTGCATTGAGGTCTGTCTGGCCTAAAGCCTATACTTTCAGCAATTCTGCTATGTGACTTTTTCAAAGACAAGATATAGTGACTGGGTTTGGGGGAGCCATTAAGATCACTTAAAAAAAAAAAGCTTTACTTTAAAATAATTACAAATTCACAGAAAGTTGCAAAAAAAAAAAAAAAAGTAGCCTTCATTCAATATCCCCAGTAGTAACATATTGCATAACTATAGCACAGCATCAAAACTAGGGAATTGACATTGGTACAATCCAGAGTTTATTTAGATTTTGCCAGTTTTACTATGAGAGTATTAGGGTTACTTTTAAAGTCAAATGAAGTTGGGAAGGGGCGGGACAAGAATTCACCTTTTGCAAGGTCCTTTGGAGTCCGACTCCCCTAAATACTTTCACCCAAAGTCCTGGGTTACTTGAAACAGCAGCTCTGAAGAAGGAATGAATCAACAGATATAGAAATGTCCGTTTTTGCTGTCACAGGCTGCAGGAAATGCTATATTCTCAAGGGAACTCATAGACTTTGTGTTTTTTAAATAGAGAGTGACCTGGTGAGAGTGCCTGAGTCTGCTTGTCTGGAGGCCTCTCAAATCCCTTGGGGCTACCTGAGGCCTGGCTCAGCCAAAATGCCTCTCTGCCCCCATTGTCTGTCTCCTGGCAGCTGGAGATAAGCGATAAGCCTGAGAGATGAAGCAGGATTGGAGTCTGAATCACTGCTTACCCATCAGGAGGTTTGAGGCTGTGAACCTGTCTGAATCACTGGCAGCCAACCAGGACAGTTTTATCTGGAAAAACTCTCCCCAGGACAGCCCCAGCCTGACTGAGGGAACAATGGCGGGAAATGGAGGCTCAAGCTTGGGTGTTAGGGCCCTGCCACCCACACTGCTTTGCACTGTTATTCCTGGCCAACACAGAGATTTGCTGTTGCTCAGAGAGACACTGTGGGAAGAAGTGCAAATGAGGCTTGGAAATTAAAAGGAAGTGGTATGATGACAAAGAAAGTGATAGGAGATTGTTTTCCCAGCTTTAGAGATTTAATTATGAAAGATTCTGAGAAGAGCCTCCCTGGATGTATAATGGTTGTTATCCCAGTAACTATGACAGTTCCTTGACCACCAGGCCAAATGTTGAAGCCACTTGGGGCTTAATTTTCTTGCCAAGATATTTCACTTCTGGATTTTAGAGATCCTGAAACACATGAGAAATTAGACCTCACAGTTAAGTAGACAAACATACATCACCCTTTGGTGTGGTCTTGGTCTTTGGCCCCTTTCCTTCTGTCACGTAAATCTAGTTACTCATCTTTAACCCTGGGACGGTGGTGTGGGGGCAGAAAAAGTGTGATACCTTTCCTTCCCATAGTAAGGGCCATGGCCGATGCTCCTACAACAAAAAACAGGTTAACAAGAGAAAAGCGTGACAGATTTGTTTAATCAAAGTTTTATGTGATACAAGAGGATTCAGAAATGAAGACCCAAAGGCACCATACTTTGGGGTATCGTGTTCTGAGCCCCGACAGTAGGCAATCTGCTTAGATTGACAGTTTGTTCTTAGTGTGCTCAGATTGGTTTCTAGAAATGACTGGTTGTTTTACCAAATGCTCAAAAGCTCTGTTATGGTTGTGTTCCCCCAAAATTCATAGTTGAAGCCCTAAGGCCCAGTGCCTTAGAATGCGACCTTATTTGGAAATAGGGTCAGTGCAGATGTAAGCACTCAAGATGAAGTCGTACTGGAGCAGGGTGGACCCCAATCCAATATGACTAGTATCTTTATAAAAAGAGGGAATTTGGACACAAACACACACACACACAAACAGACAGTGTTATGTGAAGATGAAGGCTGAGTGCACGGTGATGCTTCTACAAGCCAAAGAATGTCAAAGACTGCCAGAAAACCACCAGAAACTAGGAGAGGGGCAACCCTGCTGACACCTTGATCTCAGACTTCTTGACTCCAGAACTGTGAGACAATAAACTTCTGTTGTTGAAACCACCTAGCTTGGTATTTTGTTAGGGACTTAATAGAATATCTTAAAATTTTTGTTTGAGAATCTTTCTCAGAATTGATTGCAAGACCACTGGTCTACTCTCTGTGAAACCCACCTCCTTTTCACTTTTAATATTAAATGGATCTTACCATATTTATCATCCCAAGATTTTTCTTTTCTCAATAATTCCTATAAGCAAGATCAAAACAACAAAAAATCAGTAAAATGTTTGCAAGCAATTGTGCTCAAATTAGTGCCAATTTCCTCTTTCTGAAAAACAAAAGCAAAAACAAAACAGAACTAAAGCCTGGCTGCACCCAACCTTTCTGACTGGCTCTTAGTTCAAATGGATGAGTAAATTGATGATGGCAAAATACTACCATGTTTTCAGCAGACATGTTGCACCTGAACTGGGGATAAATGGCTTCTTTTTCTCAGAACTCGGGTGCATGCACAAGGGGGAGTCACACTAGAAACACTGCAGAACAACTGTTGCTGGCAGAAAGAGGACCTGAGAAAATGAAAGAAGCTAAGTCGGATGTGGTGGCTCACATCTGTAATCCCAGCACTTTGGGAGGCCGAGGTGGATAGATCACTTGAAGTCTGGATTTCGAGACCTGCCTGGCCAACATGGTGAAACTCCGTCTCTGCTAAAAATACAAAAATTAGCTGGGTGTGGTGGCACATGCCTGTAATCCCAGCTACTCGGGAGGCTGAGGCAGGAGAACTGCTTGAACCTGGGAGGCAGAGGTTGCAGTGAGCTGAGATCGTGCAATTGTACTCCAGCCTGGGCAAAGAGAGCGAAACTCCGTCTCAAAAAAAAAAAAAAAAAAAAAAGACAATGAAAGAAGCTGTGTAAATAGGACCCGCAGCCCTGTTGGAGGGAGGGACCCTCTTGATGAATCTAACACAATAGCGCACTTCAGACAGAGACAACTGGGACACTGGGCTCCAGGGAGGCTTAGCAGAAATCTCTGTGACCCATGGGTCACTGGGACCTGGTGCACATGTCTCCCAGTCACAGGGACCTGGAACTTCTGCCCCAGCCCCAAACCCTACTTGCTCTGGAGTACTGGCTACTATAGACATAGGTCAGTTAATCTTGATGACACAGTTCAGAAGCCTCAGAATGTCTTCTCCTGTTTTGAGGTCCCCTTGGGGCCTCCTGTCGGAGTGTAGGCTAGAGCTTGGGCAGTTGGCTGCAAGGCTCAACAGAAGGGAAGGGAAGCGTTCATCAGGTTTCCCTCATCCCTTGCTTGGTCTTTGCAAGAGCCTCTGCCTTCCCTGCCTAAAAGTGGTTTTGTTCTAGGTGGGAGGAGAGAGAGGGTGCGAGGTGTGGAGTATAGGGAGGGCAGTTTGCCGGGAGTCTGGGCCTGTATATTCCTACAAGCGGTACCAGGTTTAAAAGATCTGAGTGGGTTCTTTGAGGAACCAGCCAGAATTGGGCAGCTTCTGGTCCACACTGCAGCTGCCTTGACCCAACTTATCCATACTCTAACCCTCAGCTGACGCATTCTCTAAAGGGTACCCAGAAGGTAGGGAGGAAGAAGCAGTTGGGGAGTGTCTGGGGAGCTGCCTGAGGATCCCAGATGCCAGGCACTCACCAAGTGGGGGACTGAGCTCCTTAAATGATGCCACCCCTTTGGGCCATAAATCCACTCACTGATCAAACAGGGCCCACCTTGGGGACATTCAGAAGCCCTTCTCTGTTTTCTTTCCCATCCTCATCACCTCCCCCAGAGTCACCTCAGTCTTCCGCTCCCCGTCTATTGTGCCTGGCCCCAGCTCTGTTTCAGGAAGGCATAGATTGTATCTACAGTTCCCGGGACCTCTAAGAAGAGGCTCTGGTCTTTCATAGTCTTCAGAATAGGACATCCTAAAAACAAACCTTTCTCTTGCTAATATCAACTACTTCCTAGCTCAACTTGGATGACTTGTCTTGCCGACAAAGCCTGTTTGTTTAAGCAGCCACAAAAAGACCCAGGAAGAGATGAGAAGAAAACTGTCCTGCCACAGCAGCATAGCAGAGAAGAAACCATCTGAGTCCAGCTGCACTCTAGGGTGAAGGGGAGAACCTTGCCAGAGGGTCAGGGTGCACACTCTCGCTGAACTTTCCTGGAAGGGGACACAAAGAGTTAAAGAAATGCATTTAGATGAGCACTGTAGCTTGAAACCAAAGCTCCCAGGCCTCTTTCAGAATCTGGAGCCAGGGAAGTGTCTATTGTCAACAAATGCCACCACCGGACCAATAGCAAGCCAGAGTGTGGCTCTGAGAGAGGGGCCTCTGGGTGTCACCAGGCAACAGGCACAAAGGAACCTGGCCCAGCAGATGATGACACTGCTCCACAGCTCCACCCACTGTCCCCCAGCAGCTTCTGCTCCAGCACAGCCAGGTGGGAGAACAACACGCTCCAGATACTCCCAAGATCAAATGACCATCAGTCTTGGGCTGTGGGGGGAAAGCAGGTGGTACAGAAAAGGCTTTATTTGGAAAGTTTATTACAGTTTTTTGAAAAGGCTGGGCAGACGGCAAAGGTGAAGATTTGTAAGTAAAAAGGAAGTGTTGCTGCAAACTAAAGCAAGACGCATATGTCTTTCTTC
This sequence comes from Gorilla gorilla gorilla, assembly GCF_029281585.2. Lineage (NCBI taxonomy): Eukaryota > Metazoa > Chordata > Mammalia > Primates > Hominidae > Gorilla > Gorilla gorilla. Next base: position 19,546,891 of record NC_073233.2, read on the forward strand.
TGTTCATGTTCTTATAAGTCAAGAGATGGGCACAACCTGGTGGCTTTCCCTAGATGCTGAGTGAGAAGCTCTGGGCAAATTTTCTAAATTACACTGAAGGAGACTGTAAAGTGAAACCTAAGGATGCTTGTTTCTCATTGCCACAAAGTACACTCCCTTCAGGTCACAGAGCCAGAGGAGGGTAAGCAATCACCCACGCAAAGCCTTCTTATCTCAAACTAATGAAAAGTTGAAGAAATCCTTTCATTCCATCAGGCAGTTTTTCACTGAACCTTTACAGCAACGGCAGGGCCTGGGCTAGGTTCTGGGGCTGCAGAGATGAATTGCTCCCTTTCCCCTCAGGAGGTCTGGCCACTTCCAAAGGTTCACTGTCTTATCCACCCTATAAGCCAAAGACTCTCAAGTTTATATTCCCAGCCCGTTCCATACCCTCCTTTTCCAAAACACCAACCCAATGTATCAAATACTTTTCTATATATCTTCTCATGGGTTTCCACAGGCTCCGCAAGCTCAACATGCCCCAAGCTCAAGGATTCATCTCTCTATCGGCAAACCTGTTCCACTGCATGAGCTTTCCTCTGTGGGGGTCTTAGGGAATAACAGTGCCTTTCCCCATTTTGTGGGTTGAATTGAAAGCTAAGAGAGAGGCCTGAAACAGATCCTTCCTTAGTGCCCTCAGAAGGTGCATGACTCTGCTGACACCTTGATTTTAAACTTCTGGCCTCCAGAACTGTGAGACAATAAATGACTGTTGTTCTAAGCCACCAGTGTGGGGTACTTTGTTATGACAGCCCTTGGAAACTAACACACTCCCACTAAACATTGTTCAAGAAAGGAGCCTGAGAGCCTCCACGCAGTCTTCCCCTCCATTGCCACCTGTATCCTTTGCCTGCAGCCATAACCAATAAGCCACCAAACCCATCCATTTCACCTGCAGGATACCACTGCCAGTACCCAATTATCTTCATTCCCGCTGTACCCCTGTGGAGCAGACCACCATCCCTTCCCATCAGTCTTTCCTAACTGCTGTCCCTGCCTCCAATAATATCTCCTGCTTGTCTGTTCTTTGAGTTGCAGCCAGAATTATCTTTCAATGTGCAAATCTGAGATGCCATTTCCCTGCTTAAAACCTTTCAGAGGCCCCTCATTGCTCCTAGGAGGAAGTTTAGTCTTCTCAAAGGGCTCAAAAGATGCAGAATAATGCAGTCCCTGGTCTCCTCTCTGCCCTCATCTCTTGCCAGACTCTTGACAGTATTATTCTCTGGTAATACTGAGCATCTCTCTCTCCTAAATGTAGTGATATGTGAGGAATGTTTTCTCTCGCCACCAGCATTCCCATATGCTGTTCCTTCTGCGTGGGGCGTATTTCCCTGCACTCTTCATCTTCAGAACTCCTACTTCTCACATTGCATTGCAATTGCCTCTTGATCTGTTGGCGTCCCACCCCAGATCCCAGCTCCTAGGGGAGAGAAGTCCTGTCTGTCTTGCTCATGGGTGTATTTGCAGTGCCCAGCACAGTGTCTGGGATAGAATAGGTACCCAAGAATCATTTGTTGATGAACTGACTGATTGACTGACTGACTGAAATATGACTCCTGCCCCCAATGGGTTCAGCCTAGAGAGTAGACAATAGTGTGGCAAAGCAGTTCAACAGCACAGAAATAGGACTCAGATTCAGCTTGAGAACATTTCACATAGTTGATGAGCCTTCAAGTTGGGCCTTAAAAATGTGTAACTGTAATAGGTTCATTGCCTGATGTGCATGGCAAGTCAATACACTGAGACCCTGGGTTGCAGCAGAAAAAGAGGTTTATTTGTGAGGCTGCTGGACAAGATGATGGGAAGAAACCTCACATCTGCCTCCTTGAGGAGTTTGGGGCTAGGGTTTTTAAGAGTTTTGGAGTGGGCCGAAGTGTGGTGATTGTTGATCGGTGAAAGATTGCAGGCTGAAATCACGGGACAAGGAGATAAAGAAACCATATTCTCAGGCTGTTTTTATTCTTCTGTGGGGGTCTTTAAACTGGTTGATGTCAGCTGTTTCGTTGGAATTCCGGATGTGAAAAACATCTTAAGCAATTCCCAAACAAAAGCCTTAAGATTCTAATATCAGAAACCCTATTTTTAGGAACAATAGGAATGCAAATGGTGAGTATCTAGTGTTATCTGGCTTTCAGCTACGAGGAAGTGTGTCAAAGTGCAGCATGATTAATGCTTAATTGTAACTATATTCTGTCCAGTTCTTGTTCATCCTGTGAGGACAGTTTCAGGTGAACAGGAATTGGCCAGAATAGAAAGGGAGCAGGGTGGAGAAGGCCATTTTACGCAAAGAAGATGCTGTGGATAAAGAAACAGGTATGTTTGGGAAATGGTGGGAATATTTTGTGTGCCTAGAGTATGGTCTGCAGAAATTGAGCTAATGTAGCCTGGGATTGAAATGTGAATCCTCCAAGGATTTTTTTTTTTTTCATAAAAACCTCAATTACTTTCCCTTAACGTGAAACAGCATAAAGCAAGTTAGTGATTCCTTTTTATAATCAGGAGAGTGAAGACACACGCTGACTAGAAGCGTTGTTCTGTGGTTGTTAGTCTTTTAAGACGTAAGAATAATTTGTCTATATCCCCTGCGTAAAATTATTGCTTATCCCTGAAGGCAAGAATTAAACCACCTGCTTGCCTTCTCTTTCTGAAGAAAACAAATTTGATTCCTTAACTGTGTTCTGACCAAATCCATTCCCTCACTCTGAAAACTTAATTCCCGGAGATCATTTTAATCTCTCTCTCTCTCTCTGTCTCTCTCTGTCTCTCTCTCTCTCTCCCTCACCCTGAACCCTATTGTCCAATTGCATGAACCAGAACTGAAGAGGAAACATAAAAAGCAAGTGAGTCTTTCCTAAGATTGGTGAGGAGGACCTGTGGGCAGAGCACGAAGAGTGATCTATCCCATAGGAATGTCTGCCAAGGTCCAGCAAACCTCGAGGCGAATCCAGGGGCACAGAAGTCACCACGTTGGTTGGAGGCAGGAGAGAACATCATTGGTCAGACAGCTCATCCATCTTGCACAGCAACAGTTAGTGTCAAAAGCCCTCAGAGGAGATAGGCATAGCCACTCCTGGAGGACTGCCGACTCATGTGGTGTGAAGCCTAAGGAGGGTGCACTGCTAAGAAAAGCCTGCACCATGCACCACCTTTGCATCTATAGTCTGGAGGTGGTTTTGTGGTCAGAACATGGGTGGGCAGGAGCCTAAGCACAGGCACACATGCAACTTAAGCCTGAGGGCCAGCAGCAGCCCAGAGCCACGAAGTCACCCTTTGTGGTATAGGAGTGAGATTCACTCAGAATCAGCATGTTGGTACTGTTGTTGCAGCTCAATCTCACACAAAAGAAATGTTGTGCAAGCCAGCAGGAACAATCAGATTGCCAGGTCACTTTCCTGGAAAGGGGGCATCTGGTTGACTCCATGCATGGGGTAGTGGGTCAGAGAGTGACCCTGAGGGACGAAGCAAGGACAGGGCCCACACAGGTCCCATCTGGGATCACAGCTCCCCACTTAGGTAGCACTGCCAGCTCTGTCTGTTCCAAGCACCAGAAAGGCACTTAGAACATTTTGAGAAAGTGACTCTAATGTGTGTTTGTGGTGACCAGGGGTGGAGGGGTGGGGAGTTCTTCCATAGGTGGACCATAACTTGGAACCTAGGTACAAGGCAATATCACTTCCTGGCAGCAAAGGGCTGGGATGGAGAGCATATGGGGCAGAATCTGTTGAGCAGACCAGAATCAGGGAGAGACCAACTCTGGGGCAGGGCAGGACTTGGAAGAATAAATTGAAGATTAGGGTTATATATGTGTCTATTTCCTGCCCTACGCTGTGAGCTATAAATGGAGAGATCATGCCTTATGTCTTCTCTTATCCCTTCATGTCTTAACAATGCCTGTCTCCATGTGCATGCTGATAAATGAAAGGATAAAAAGATAAATGTCTGAAAAGTCCTGACTTTGCCTATTGAGATTGGCTCAGAATTTGGGACAGGCTTGATTGACCCTGCAGTTAGAACCATCAGCAGAACAACCTGCAAAAGGTAGAGAAAGTAGAAAGAGGAAGCAGATCTGAGAATAAATGTCCCCTTCTCCCACACCCCAGAAACATCTGATCACAGGTTTCACTCCCTCAGTGGTTGTGACTCAGTGTTGCCCTCTTGCCACCACCCTATTTTCTCAATAACAACAGCATTGCTCAGGGGCAACTCTGCCTCCCATCAGGACACAAAAGCTCCTATGTTTCCCATTGCACCCCATCACTGTCACAGCAAGTCACTGATGAACTGTGGAACAATCCAGTGGGTCACTCTTGCTTTTTAAAATGGTTCCCTAGCCAGGCGTGGTGGCGGGCCCCTGTAATCCCAGCTACTTGGGAGGCTGAGGCAGAAGAATTGCTTGAACCCGGAAGGCAGAGGTTGCAGTGAGCCAAGATCGCGCCACTGCACTCCAATCTGGGTGAAAGAGTGAGACTCCGTCTAAATAAATAAACAAATAAAATTAAAAATAAATAAATAAATAAATAAAATGGTTCCCAAGTGGGTCCTCCAACCAGCAATAGTAAATTCATGACCCATGTTGAGCCACTCCTGGGATCTATCAACTGCTGTTTGCAGTTACTCAAAATCTCTAGGTTCAAATAATTAACAGCTCCCTTGGAATGCTTACTTTTGCAAAATACTGCATGCTCATTTGAGCATAAAGAGGCTCCCTAGAGGAATATCAAAACTGCTTTTGAAAACTGGATAATTTATGGGTATGTTCATACCCTTCATTAAGCTCTAGGTGACAGCTTGATACGCAATTAACAAAGCAAAGCAAAACCTGGCCTCTGATCTGTTAAAAAGCATGCTGAACAGGCCTATCTCATGGATGGTGACTCTCAGCTGAGAGTGGTTTTTGGGAGGAGAGTGTCATTGGAGGGGAGATGCAGTAAATATGAAGGCAGCTGCTACCAGCTGTGTTGGGAAAATGAGATTTAAAGCCCAAAGCTGGTGTCAGGCTGGGGTGGATATCAGACACTATAGCTGGTTTTAGGGGGAAGCTAATGCCTTACTCTATGAAGTCAGCTTCTCTGAGTTGTAGGGTTATAGGATTCCTGCTGTGACTGTGCCCACCCAGTTTAGTAGTGCCTGCAGGCAGACCTCAGTACAAACTAGCCATAAAGTACTCCCCCGTAGCAGCACTTTGGCCAGTAATCAGCTCTACTTTCATATCAAAATTCCAAACAGTTCTAAAGCTGGATAGTCCCTGCCATGTTCCTCCAGGCTTCTTTTTACATGTAGAAACGTCTGTGTGTCAACTCCCTCACCCAAAGATAATAAGACTCCCTGGAAATAATATTAATAGTAACAGCTAACATTAATCATGCTCTCAATAAGTATCAGAAACTATAGTAAGTTGAAACTACACCAAGAAGCTACACTAAATATTTCTGTAATTATAACTTACTCAGCATGTGCCTAGTTCTTTTGGCAGTGCATTACACCATTATTACTCATGCAATCTTTACATTAAGCCTGTAAGCTAATTCCATTGTTATTCCTATTTTTTTGATGAAGACTCTGAGTCACAAAAAGGTTAAGTGATTGCTTAGGACACATAGCTAATGAGTGGTGGAACCAGGATTTGAACTCCCACAGTAAAACATGTTTTGTAGGGCCTTTAACACTATTCCACATTTTCCTAGTCTTTGCATTCATTGTATCACATATTCTGAACTCTGCCTAATTTTTAGCTCTGTCTTGAACCATCCTCTGCCCCAATCTCTGCATTCTAGCTGTACTGGCTTTTTTATTTCCCAAACCTGCCAGGCTTCCCCCACCATAGGACCTTTTATATACTATATGAGACAGGGATTTAATTTCTTTCTTTTGCATGTGGATATCCATTCATTCAAGCACTATGTGTTGAAAACACTATTCTTCCCTCCACTGCATCATCTTGGTATTCTTCCCAAAAATCAACTGGCCATAAATGTGAAGACTTACTATATTTCTGGACTCTTAATTCTATTCCATTGGTCTATATGTCTATCCTTATGCCAAAATCACACTAACTCAATTACTGTAGCTTTGTGGTAAGTTTAAAATTGGGAAGTATGAGTCTTCCAACTTTGTTCTTCTTTTTCAAGATTGCTTTGTTTATTCTGGAAACTTTGAATTTCCTTAGGGATTTTAGGATTAGCTTATGAATTTCTGTAAATAAGCCAGCTAGAATTTTGATAGAGATTGTGTCCAATCTGTAAATTAATTTGGGGAGTAATATCATTCCAACTTTAAGTCTTCCAATCCATGAACATGAGATGTCTTCTCATTTATTTCAGTCCTCTTTAATTTCTTTCAATAGTCTTTAAAGTTTCCAGAGTATATGTTTTATTTATTATTAATGTTATTTTGAGATGGAGTTTCACTCTTCTTGCCCAGGCTGGAGTGCAGTGACGCGATCTCGGCTCACTGCCACCTCTGCCGCCAGGGCTCAAGCAATTCTCCTGCCTCAGCCTCCTGAGTATCTGGGATCACAGGCACACACCTCTGCACCCAGCAAAATTTTTTGGTATTTTTAGTAGAGACAGGGTTTCACCACATTGGCCAGGATGGTCTTGAACTCCTGACCTCAGGTGATCCACCCACCTTGGCCTCCCAAAGTGCTGGGATTATAGGCATGAGCCACCATGCCCAGCCCAGAATATATGTTTTAGACTTCTTTTTCAAAACTTTTCCCAAAGTATGTTATTGTTTTTAATGTTATTATAAGTAGAATTATTTTCTTTATTTTGTTTTCAGATTGCCTATTGTAAGTGTGCAAAAATACAATTGATTGTTGTACTTTGATCTGGTATCCTGAAACCTTGCTGAACTTGTTTATTAGTTCTGATAGAGTCTTAGCGAATTCCTTTGGATTTTCTACAAGATCATGCCATCTGCAAATAGAGATAGTTTTACTACTTTTTTCCCCACATGAATGCCTTTTATTTCATTTTCTTGCTATCTCAGGCTGAAAGCACTGTTGTTACACAGAAGTGATGAGAACACTGTTCTTGGTCTTGTTCCTGATCTCGGGGAAAGCATTCAGTCTTTCACCACAAAGTATAATGCTAGTTGTGAGGTTTTCATGGGTGCCCTTATCAGGTGAGAAAGTTTCTTTCTATTCCTAATTCATTCTTATTATGATGACAGGATGAATCTGTCAAATGCTTTTTCTGCATCTATTTAGATGATCATGTGTGTTTTGTTCTTTATTCTATTGATATCATACTACATTAATTGGCTTTCAGATGTTAAATTTTGCCTTCCTGGGATAAATTTCATTTGGTCATGTTGTATAGTTATTTTTATATGTCGCTAGATTTGGTTTGCAGTATTTTGTTGAGGACTGGCTCTTTTGTTCTTGTTTTTGCTTCTTCTGCCTGGCCTATGTGTTCTTTGCGTGATATGTCTTCTTCAGAACAGTAAGAATCCAAAGACTGAGATCCTAGCTAGGTTGAGAAGCCAGGCAGGTTGGTAGTTGTCAGGAGCACAGCGTATAAGACGTACTGGAGTAAATACAAAATACAATAGCAGTTAACTCAGATTTCTACAGACTGCTTCTTACCTCAGTTGTTCTCAGATTGTAGTGTGCAAAAAAAAAAATCACCTGTAATACCTATTAAAATACTGATTCTTGGGTCCAGCCCCCAGTTTCCAATTCAGGAGATCTGAATGGAACACAATATTTGCATTTCTAATAAACTTACAGGTGATGCCAATGTTGATGGTCCATGGATCATACTTTTGGTAGCACTCTCTTACATGATTGGCTAATTGTAAGTTGCTTGATTTCCCTCTGGTATTCATAGAACCTTCCTAGGGAAGTAAAAATACCTCTCATATCTTGAAGCAGTGACACCAACTAGCAAGGAGCACACTCATTATCCAGAACTTGGCTTATAAGTACCATTCTCCAATACAAGGGAATAAATGGCTGACTTTAGGGCTGGAACATAGAAAATGCAAGATGAGCTTGGAGTATCTTGTAATGCCAGAAAGTAAGGAAGTGCAAAAAAAAAGAAAAAAGAAAAAAAAGATGGGAGTATATCAAAAGAATAGAAGATCTAACCTGAAAAAACTCCACATGGCCAAAACTGGAACAATTTGAGCAAAAAAAAAAAAAACAATAGTATTAGATTACGACCTAACAAATTAAACAAATATTCATGAGTCCAAACTGATATAAATAAGTGAATGAATAAATAAATAATGGGGGAGAAGAAAAAACTTTCTTACAGAAGAATTTAAATAATATATGGTGATATTTCTCCTTCCAGGGGGTAGAATTTAATTCTTCTCCCGCTGAGCATGGACTACTCATAGAACTTCCAAGTAACAGAGTTTAGAAAGGGTTTAAAAGACTTTATAGGGGAGAGACCTGGAAGATACCCCCATAACCAAGTGGTCAAAATTGCTGTGATCTAAATGTTTGTGTTCCCTTCAAATCCAGAAGTTGAAATCCTAACCTCTAAGGTGTTGAAATTGGCAGGTGGAAATTTTGAGAGGTGATTAGGTCATAAAGGTGAAGCCCTCATGCTTGGCATTCATGCCCTTATAACAGAGACTCCAAAGAGCCAGCTAGTCCTTTCTACCATCAGGACACACCTAGAAGATACTATCTATGAACTAGAAATAAGCCCTCACCAAACACTGAACATGCCAGCACCTTGATCTTAGACTTCTCAGCCTCCAGAACAGTAAGAAATACATTTCTGTTGCATATAATCCACCCAGTCTGTGGTATTTTTCTATAGCAGCCTGAACAATCTAAGACAAATGTTGACATCACTGTGATAAGTCATGTCAATATCGTGTATTCTGTGATATGATGGTAAGAGAAGGGTACCTCATCTCTGTGATATTCCTCTATGATTCCCATAATCTTAGTTTGATCATTTAAAAAATCTGACAAAATCTAACTGAAACTATACACTGGAAGAAAACATTTGCAAATTATATAGCTGATAAAGGACTTGCTTCTGGAATACATAAAGACCTCTCAAAACTCAGTAAGAAAAAAATAACCTTGACAGTTACGGAAAGCATACTAGTGATCGTCTGGGAACAGGAAGTTGAAGGTGGCAGAGAAAAGCAGAAAGGAGCAATTACAAAGGAGCATAAGAAAGCTTTGGGGATGATAATGTATTTGCTATCTTGATTGTGGTGATGGCTTTACAGGTATGTACATATGTTAAGGCTTATCAAATGGTAACCTTTTAATATGTGCAGCATGATTTACTCCCCAATGACATTTTCCTAACTCTTCCTAGTTTTCCACAGGACAGGAATGAGGGATGTTATCTTACTGGTTAGATCCAATTGACCATGACCTTTTATCTAATATGAGGGTCTTCAATAAATTCATGAAAAATGCATATTGTGAAAAACTAGGCATAGAGTTCAATTTTTTCTACCAAAATAAACTTATACTAACTTGTTATAACATGCCTGAACAGAAACTAGTTTAAGGCACTAAAGAGGATAAGACCTAAGTTTGAAAAGAGCCTCTATGAGAGCAACATTAATTCTGCTAAAATTGAAGCAAGAACAAACATCACATTTATAGTGAAGTTTGGGTGGAAGAGTGATGAAATCACTGATGCTTTATGAAAAGTTTATGGGTATTAAGTCATAAAGAAATCAGCAGTTTACAAAAGAATAACTCATTTTAAGAGAGGATGAGACAATGACAAAGATGAAGTCTGTAGTGGCAGACCATCCACACCAATTTATAAGGAAAAAAACTCATCTCGTTTATGCCCTAATTGAAGAGGACAAACAATTAACATTAGAAACAATAGCTGTCATCATAGACATCTCAATTGGTTCAGCTTACCACAATTCTGACTGAAAAATTAAAATTGAACAAAGTTTCCACTTGATGAAACTCAAAACTGTTGCATCCAGATCAGCTACAAAGAGCAGAGCTTTCAATGAGAATTTTAAACAAGTGAGATCAAGATCCAGAAACATTTCATCAAAAAATTGTAACAGAAGATGAAAACATGCCTTTACCAGTATGATCCTGAAGACAAAGCACAATCAAAGCAATGGCTACCAAGGGGTACAAGTGGTCCAGCCAAAGCAGATGAGTCAAGAGTGAACATCATGGCCATAGTTTTGGGGAATGCTGAAAGCATTTTCCTCATTGGCTTCCTGAGGGCCAAAGAATGATAGCATCTGCTTATTATAAGAGTGTTTTGAGAAATGTAGCCAAAACTTTAGCAGAAAAGTGCCTTGGAAAGCTTTACAAGAGAGTCCTTCATTTACCACAATGCTCCTGCTTATTTCTCTCAACAAACAAGGGCAATTTTGTGAGAGATGGGAAATCATTAGGCACCCATCTCACAGTGCCGATTTTGTTTTTTCTGATTTCTTTTTGTTTCCTAATATTAAAAAGATCTTTAAGGGACACCCATTTTTCCTCAGTTAATAGTTTCAAAAAGACTCCATTGACATGGTGAAATTCCCAGGACCAGTTCTTTAGGGATGGACTAAATGGCTATCATTGATTACAAAAGTGTCTTGAACATGATGGAGCTTATGTTGAGAAATAAAATTTATAATTTTTATTTTCATCTTTTAATTTTGCTTTTCCACAAACTTTTTGAAGCCCTCCTATACCATATTACTGGGAAGGCAGAGCAACCAGCATTTATTGAGTAGTTATTATGTTCCTGGGACTTTCAACAGTAACCTTGGTTGATCCTCACAGCAACCCTGAGAGTTAGATGACACTACTGCTGTCTTCTAGATTAGGAAAATGAAACTTAGGCAGTCAAGTAACACTTTTTTTGTCATACAAGTAGCAAATCATGAAAAAAGGGTTCAGAAGAAGTTTATTCCAAACCCAGAGACAGGAGAGGGTTGGGTAAGAACTTGTGTAACTATGTTATCGTAAATTACCTCAATCCGTGACAAGTAACCTAGTGCTATCCAACTAGGAATGAGAGAAAAATCATTGAAACAAAAGAAACGTTTAAATTAAAATAAAATATTATGTGTTTATTATATAACAATGCTTTGTTTTAAAACTAAAGAGGAACTTTTAAGTGCTTTACCATTGGCTAGGTCACTCCAGTGGCACTGCATTAACAAACCTCAATGTCAAGCCTCACTTCCCTGTGTTTCTCTGAGTAACCATTTACGCTTTGCTGACAAGTACAGTCATGCACCGCATAACAACATTTGTGCAATATCAAATGACGGGCACTTCCAATGGAAATGGAGAGTGGCTACTGTCCAACTTAGCAGAGAGGGAGAGAAAGCCTCTCCCTATTTCGTGTGGTCAGCCGGAACAAAGCCTTCACCACTGGTTAGTTTACAAAGGGCACAACTAAGACAGACACGCATATTTGCATTCGTCACATGGTGTTATTGTAAGCACAGTCAGAAATGCTTCGGGCTAGGAGGAAAATGTAATTTTATTACTTCCCACTGTCAAAGAAACAGCCCGCAAATGAAAGAGACCTCATCTTGATGCACTAAAAGCAAACCACTCATTCCTAAAGATGAATTTGGGCAACAACATTTTGCAAAACTTACTGTAACACAAGTGATTCCTGCCCTAAAAGCCCATAACCCTAAAGCCTATAACACTTCCTTTCAGTACCCAAATAATGATGGCGTTATTCCCAAAAGCTTGATTGTGAGTGTCCCTTTGGTCAGGAGGCTGAGGTGGGAGGATCACTCGTGCCCAGGAGTTTAAGGCTGCAGTGAGCTATGATTGAGCCACTGTACTCCAGCCTGGGCAAAAGAGTAAGACCCTGTCTCAAAAAAAAAAAAAAAAAAAAGAAAAAGAAAAGAAAAGTGTCTCTTTGGTGATTTAAGAGAGCTCCCAAAGGGATGCCCCAATCCAGTCTCTCAGCCAAAGACATTGTGCAGCAGGGCCCCTCTTCTTCTCCTGGTTGACTGCCCACTCTTCCCAAAGCTTCCCTGAGCTTCCTGCCTGTCATGATAATGCCCTTTACTCTACCTACGGGGCTTTCCCTTGGAGTGGCTAGGGAGCTACAATCATGCCCAGCATAATGACATTTCAGTGAACTACTGACCACGTATACGACAGTGGTCCTACAAAACCATAATGGAGCTGAAAACTTCCTATCCCCTAGTGACACTGTAGCCATTGTAACATAGTCATAGAGCAAGGCATTACTCATGTGTTTGTGAGGATGCTGGTTTAAACAAACCTACTATGCTGCCAGTTATATAAAAGTATAACACATACAGTTATGTACAGTACATACTTGAAAATAATAATAAACCGTTATGTTACTGGTTTATGTATTTGTTATAGTATATTTATATCATTATTTTAGAGTATACTACTTGTACTTACAAAAAAATAGTTAACTATAAAACAGCCTCAGGCAGGCCCTTTGGGAGGTAACCGGAAGAAGGAATAATATCATAGGGGATGACAGCTCCATGTGTGTTACTGCCCCTGAAGACCTTGCAGTGGGACAAGATGTGGAGGGAAGGCAGTGATATTGATGATTCTCACCCTGTGTAGACCTAGGCTACTGTGTGTGTTTGTCATTGTTTTTAACAAAAAAGTTAAAAAAGTAAGAAAAAAATGTAAAAATAGAAAAAAGTTTATAGAATAAGAATTTAAAAAAAGAATTTTTTTTTTACAGCTGTACAGTGTGTTTGTATTTTAGGCTAAGTTATTACAGAAGAGTCAAAAAGTTTAAAAAATTAAAAACTTTATGAATTACAAAAGTCACAGTAAGCTAAGGATAATTTATTATTAAAGAAAGAAAATGTATTTTACATAATTTTAGTGTAGCGTAGGTGTACAGTGTTTATAAAGCCTACAGTAGTATACAGTAACATCTTAGGCTTTTACATTCACTCACCGCTCACTTATAGACTCACCCAGAGCAACTTCCAGACCTGCAAGCCACATTCATGGTAAGTGCCCTATACAGGTGTTCCATTTTTCATTCTGAGTACCGTATTTTCAGTGAACCCTTTTTATGTTTAGATATGTTCAGATACACAAATACTTACCATTGTGTTACAACTGCCTACAGTATTCAGTACAGTCACATGCTCCAGGTTTGTAGCCTAGGAGCACTAGGCTACACCACACAGCCCAAGTATGTAGTAGTCTGTATCATCTAGGTTTATGTAAGCACACTCTGTGATGTTCACACAAAGACAAAATCGCCTAGCGATGCATTTCTCAGAACGTATCCCCATCTTTAAGCGAACCATGACTGTACTGAGATTCACAACTCCCTAGTCACAGACTTGGTTCTCTCATCATTTCTTATCTAGTGGTCACAATCTTAACTGAGCAGCCTCCAGCCAGAGTGATCTTTCTAAAATGCAAAGTTGATTGTGAATTTTCCCACTCTAAGCCTTTGTAGGTGCTTCATCACCCATGAACTAATGCCCAAGCTCTTTGCTTGTATACAAGCATCTTCGAGATCTGCCTCAACCTTATTCTAGTTTTGCTTCCTGTGGATCTCCCCATCCCATACAGCCTCTGGTCCAGCTACACCCACCTCCCACCACCTCAGGAGCAAGCCTTATTCTCTCTAGCCCTTTACCTCTTCCTCTGCCAGGAAAGCCTTTTCTCTCTCCTCTCTTGGCAAGCACTCCCTTAACCTTCAACATGCAACCCAGAGGTCACCTTCTCCACAGTGACCTCTCTGACTCTTCCAGAAGTTTTCTATTCCACGCTCACCTAACAGTTCTCAATATAAGCTCCACCAAGTTCAAGACACTTTTGTAAGCAATGATAACCCTTTAGTCCATCCCTAAAGAACTGAGGGTCCTGCAAATTTAGCCATGTCAGTGCAGCCTTTTTGACAGTATTAACTGAGGAAAAATGGGCGCCCTTTAAAGATTTTTTTAAGATTAGGAAACAAAAAGAAACCAGAAAAACCCAAATCAGAACTGTAAGGTGGATGCCTAATGATTGCCTGTCAAGACTCTCATAAGATTCCCCTTGTTTGATGAGAGAAATGAGCAACAGCATTGTGGTGGTGGTGAAGGACTCTCTGGTGAGGCTTTCCCAGGCACTTCTCTGCTGAACATCAATGCGAAAATCCTCAATAAAATACTGGCAAACCAAATCCAGCAGCACATCAAAAAGCTTATCCACCACAATCAAGTCGGCTTCATCCCTGAGATGCAAGGCTGGTTCAACATACACAAATCAATAAACGTAATCCATCACATAAATAGAACCAATGACAAAAACCACATGATTATCTCAATAGATCCAGAAAAGGCCTTCGATAAAATTCAACACCGCTTTATGCTAAAAACTCTCAATAAACTAGGTATTGATGGAACATATCTCAAAATAATAAGAGCTATTTATGACAAACCCATGGTCAATATCATACTGAATGGGCAAAAACTGGAAGCATTCCCTTTGAAAACCAGCACAAGACAAGGATGCCCTCTCTCACCACTCCTATTCAACATAGTATTGGAAGTTCTGGTCAAGGCAATCAGGCAAGAGAAAGAAATAAATGGTATTCAAAAAGGAAGAGAGGAAGTCAAATTGTCTCTGTTTGCAGACGACATGATTGTATATTTAGAAAACCCCATAGTTCCAGTCCAAAATCTCCTTAAGCTGATAAGCAACTTCAGCAAAGTCTCAGGATACAAAATCAATGTGCAAAAATCACAAGCATTCCTATACACCAATAACAGACAGAGAGCCAAATGGAGGGAACTCCCATTCATAATTGCTACGAAGAGAATAAAATACCTAGGAATCCAACTTACAAGGGATGTGAAGGACCTCTTCAAGAAGAACTACAAACCACTGCTCAAGGAAATAAGGGAGGACACAAACAAATGGAAAAACATCTTATGCTCATGGATAGGAAGAATCAATATGGTGAAAATGGCCATACTGCCCAAAGTAATGTATAGATTCAATGCTATCCCCATCAAACTACCATTTGACTTTCTTCACAGAATTTAGAAAAAAACTACTTTAAATTTCATATGGAACCAAAAAAGAGCCTGTATAGCCAAGACAATCCTAAGCAAAAAGAACAAAGCCAGAGGCATCATGCTACCTGACTTAAACTATAATACAAGGCTACAGTAACCAAAACAGCATGGTGCTGGTACCAAAACAGATATATAGATCAATGGAATGGAACAGAGGCCTCAGAAAAAGTGCCACACATCTACAACCATCTGATCTTTGACAACCCTGATGAAAACAAGCAATAGGGAAATGATTCCCTATTTAATAAATGGTGTTGGGAAAACTGGCTAGCCATATGCAGAAAACTGAAACTGGACCTCTTCCTTACACCTTATACAAAAATTAACTCAAGATGGATTAAAGATTTAAATGTAAGACCTAAAACCATAAAACCCTAGAAGAAAACCTAGGCAATATCATTGGGGACATAGGCGTGGGCAAAGACTTCATGACTAAAACATCAAAGGCAATGGCAACAAAAGCCAAAATTCACAAATGGGATCTAATTAAAGAGCTTCTACACAGCAAAAGAAACTAGCATCAGAGTGAACAGGCAACCTACAGAATGGGAGAAAATTTTTGCAATCTATCCATCTGACAAAGGGCTAATATCCAGAATCTACAAAGAACCTAAACAAATTTACAAGAAAAAACAAGCAACCCCATGAAAAAGTAGGAGAAGGATATTAACAGGCACTTCTCAAAAGAAGACATTTGTGCAGCCAACAAACATATGAAAAAAAGCTCATCATCACTGGTCATTAGAGAAATGCAAATCAAAACTACAGTGAGATACCATCTCATGTCAGTTAGAATGGTGATCACTAAAAAGTCAGGAAACAAAAGATGCTGGAGAGGATGTGGAGAATTAGGTACTCTTTTACACTGTTGGTGGGAGTGTAAATTAGTTAAACCATTGTGGAAGACAGTGTGGTGATTCCTCAAGGATCTAGAACCAGAAATACCATTTGACCCTGCATTCCCATTACTGGGTGCATACCCGGAGGATTATAAATCATTCTACTCTAAAGACACACACACACGTATGTTTATTGCAGCACTGTTCACAATAGTAAAGACTTGGAAGCAACCCAAATGCCCATCAATGATAGACTGGATAAAGAAAATGTGGCACATATACACCATGGCATTCTATGCAACCATAAAAAAGGATGAGTTCATGTCCTTTGCAGGGACATAGATGAAACAGGAAACCATCATTCTCAGCAAACTAACGCAGGAAAAGAAAATCAAACACCACATGTTCTCACTGATAAGTAGGTGTTGAACAATGAGAACACATGGACACAGGGAGGGAAACATCACACACTAGGACCTGTAGGTGGTTGGGAGTCTAGGGGAGGGATAGCATTAGGAGAAATACGTAATGTGGATGACGGGTTGATGGGTGCAGCAAACCACCATGGCACATGTATACCTATGTAACAAACCTGCATGTTCTACACATGTATCCCATAACTTAAAGTATAATAAAAAAAATTTTTTTTAAAAAGCTTTGGCTTTCTCAAAACACTCTCATAATAAGCAGCTGCTATCATTCTTTGGCCCCCCAGAAAGTCAACAAGCAAAATACCTTGATCATCCCCAGAAACTATTGCTGTGACTCTTGCTCTTGACTGTTCTGCTTTGACTTTGGCTGGACCACTTCCACCTCTTGGTAGCCATTGTTTTGACTGTTCTTTGTTTTCAGGATTGTACTTATGAGTACCAAAGCCACATTTTATCTCCTGTTACAATTCTTTGAAGAAATTCTTCAAAATCTTGACCTTGCTTATTTAAAATTTCCATTGATAACTCTGCTGTTATATGTAGCTAATCTGGGTGCAATGGTTTTGGCACCCACCAAGTAGAAAGCTTTACTCAACTTTAATTTTTCAGTCAGAATTGTGTAAGCCGAACCAAGTGAAATGTCTGTAATATTGGCTATTGTTTCTGATGTCAATTGTTTGTCCTCTTCTATTATAGCCCAAACAAGATGAATTTTTTTCCTTACAAATTTATGTGGATGGTCTGCTGCGGCAGACTATCTTTATCATTGTTTCATCCTCTCCTAATATAAGTTATTCATTTGTAAACTGCTGATTTTTCTGGCATCATCACCATAAACTTTTCACTAAGTATCAGTGATTTCACCATTCTTCCACCCAAACTTCACTATAAATGTGATGTTCATTCTTGCTTCAATTTTAGCAAAATTAATGTTGCTCTGAAAGAGGATCTTTTCAAATGATGTCGTAGCTTTCTTAGTGTTTCATGCTAGATCCTATTCAGACATGTTAAAATAAGTTAGTAAGAGTTTATTTTGGTGGGAAAAAAAAGAACTCTATGCATAGTTTTTTCATAATATGTATTTTCCATGAACTTTTGGAAGATCCCTGTGTTTGTGTGTGTGTGTTTGTGTGTATTGCTATTTATAGTAACTGATTTTAAAAGTGCAAGTAAAACATAAGGGTACAAAATAAAGTACCCTTTTCCTTTACACCCAGTGCTGCTCCCTAGAAATGACTGCTTTGAATGGTTTCTATTCTGAGTTCTTCTGGTGGTAACCATCATAACTTTTACTTCCTGCTTTATCCATCTTAGACGATGTCTATTGACTCCTTAATATGAAATATGGTGAAATTACCGTACTTGCTTCATTTTCCACTTCTTTTTTCTATTCCCTCTCCTCTTTCTGGATCTTTGTAAATGACAGTCTTAATTTGAGTTCTGATGGTTATCATTAAATAATGTACTTAAACCTCTTTATCTTGCTCCATTAAATGTATACAAATTTATATATTCACTCTCTGTTAAATGTACCTCCACTGTCATCTACTTCTCTTCTTACATCCTCCTTATTTTAGTTAGCTAACAATATGCTAACATGTCAAGAAATTCATAACATTTGTTTACTGTAGAGTAAGTACAGTTAAATTTGCTTGGCTTATGCATTGATTTTTAAAATAGAAAGCCAATAAATAGAATACAGACATTATACCTAGGTAACTCTTTGCTGTAGGAGCAAACGGTATGATCAGGTTATGAGAGAGGGAAATGGAAACCTCTGTTACTAACCTGTGAACCTGTCTGATCCTAGGAACTTTTTCAATTGTACATCTTCAATTGCCTTTCAAAATCATGCTAATTGGCCCATTCAAGTTTTCCTATTCCTCTTGGGTCAGTAATTAATAATACATACTGTACCAAGCTGTCATCTTTTTCCTCTAAATTCTTGAATTTGTTGCCACAGGATTGGGTCTCCTTTTTTGTTTTCTCTCTTTCTTTAACATATTCAGATTTTTGAAGGAGTTAGCTATTTCAAGGAACCAGTTTTTAAATAAGTGTTATATATATTTAATGCAATGTTAATAAATAAATACATTAAATTATAGTTAACTCATTTAATTAATTCTAGCTTTTATTTTTAGATTTCCTTTTCCTAGCTTCACTTGGCTTATTTTATTGCTATTTCACTAATTCCTTAAGACAAGTACTTAGTTCTGTGACTTTTAATTTTCTTCTCCTATAGCAAGGACATTATAGGTCATAAATTTTCCTTTGAGTCCAGCCGTTGCTGGGTCATTAGTTTTCACTTTTATGTTTCTCCTTTTTATTGCCTGTTAACAAATAAACACCTCCCTTTTGATTTCTTCCTTGAGCCAAAGATTATGTAGTGCATATTTCTGGAATAGTTTTCTCCTCACCTTTAAGTAATTTATTTTTAATGTTATTAGATTATAATAAAAAATGTTGGCTATAAAACTGCTACTTTAAAAAATCTTTCAAAGCTTTCTTATTAACCTGACAAGTGACTGTAATCTGTTTGCTATAAGCATGATCTTCAGTGAATCAGGTGGGAAAACGGCTTTCATTGTTCCCAGGATAGGGCTTCATCGCTAGCAAGTGATAATTGTGGGGCTCAGGCTCAGTCAGGCAAACAAAATGGACAGAGCTAATTTGCTACTGAAGGAATGTGATGTCAGTTGATGGCGACTCCATCTATGTTAGTTCTCAGTCCGAGGACTTGGAGTCATCCTTGACTCCTCTTATTTTCTTACATTTCACTCAGGTAATCCCACTGGTTCTACAGAATCCAGAAATCTACCACACGTCACCACCTCCACTGCCACCACCTAGGTGCAAACCCCATTTTCTCTCACCTGCACATCAGTGGCTCTAACGGGTCTGTCTGCTGTCACACTCACCCCTGCAGTGTTTTCCACATAGCAACAATGTGACCCTGTTAAAAGGTGAGGCAGAGAGTGTTGCTTTTCTGCTAGGAACCCTCTAATGTAGTCATACTTTGCTTAACAAGGATACGTTCTGAGAAATGCATCATTAAGCAATGTATACACATTTATCCAAACATAGAAAAGGTGCATTAGAGATACAGTATAAAAAGTTTACAAATGGTACACCTGCATAGGGCACTTACTATGAATGCAGCTTGCAGGACTGGAAGTTGTTCTGGGTGAGTCGGTGAGTGAGTGGTGAGTGAATGTGAAGGCCTAGGACATTACTGTACACTACTGCAGACTTTATTAAACACTGTACACTTAGGCCACACAAATTTATAAAAATATTTTTCTTTCTGTAATAAAAAAGTAACCTTAGCCAACCAGAGGAGGAGGAGGAAGAGGGCTGTGCTGCCTGGTGTCCGCAGCTGAGAGACTGGATTGGGGTGCCCCTTTGGGAGCTCTCTGAAATCCCCAAGGGACACTTTGAAGGGGGCTATTTATCCATAATCAAGGAGCTGTGGCTAATGCCATCCTTATTTGGGTACTGAAAGGAAGTGTGACCTTCTTTAGTGGTTATAGGCTTTTAGGGCAAGAAGCATTTATGCTACAGTAAGTTTTGCAAAATGTTCTTGCCCAAATTCATCTTTAGGAAGGAGTGGTTTGATTTTAGTGCATCAAGGTAAGCCCTTCTTTGTTTGAGAGGGAAAAATAACAAAATTACATTTTCCTCCTAGCCAGAAGCATTTCTGACTGTGCTTACAATAACACCATCTGATGAACGCAAATGTGTGGGTCTGTCTTAGTTGTGCCCTTTGTAAACTAACCAATGGTGAAGGCTTTGTTCCAGCTGACCACATGAAATAGGAGGAGGCTTTCTCTCCCTCTCCACTGAGTTGGAGGGCGGCCACTCTCTATTTCCATTGGAAGAGCATGTCACCCGATATTGCACACACTGGGATGAACACAAGAGGCCTTTATCTTGGTTACTGGATCATAGTCCTGTGCAATTTTCATTACCTGATTGGCTGCAAGAGAAGGGAAGAGTTTCCCAAGGAAGCCACAGATATGAGAGCACTCCCAGGAATTCAAAGACCTCTTAGTTAGGGGCACTGGCCGTCCCTATTGTGAGCAGAGACCAATGCCATTTTTTACCTAACAAAGCTCACACTAGTGTATGGGTGGTGTGTGGGGAGTGGCATGTGTATGTGTATGTGATACTCCCAGGATCTATATAGTTTATCCTCTTTTTATACTTCAAAAATATTTTGGAAAGGAACTTCTCTACAGTGTGCCTCGGGCTGCTTCCTGTTCCCATTTCCCTGCATAAACACAGGGTTGCTTCTGTGAATAAAACAAAAACCACCTCAGAAAGCAAAGTCTAACAGGCACAGGAGCCTCAGTCCGTGTGCCAGCTGCCTGCCTCCCATCAGGAAGGAAGGATATATACCCCATATATATTGAGCATTTATGGTGAACCAGACACTTTGCATGTTACTTACCTTAAACTTTGAGTCTTATGATCTCTTCTATAGGGTGCACTACTGAGATAGGTTATCTGAAGCTGCAGAGCCCCTTCCCTAGCCCAAGCTTCCACCCACTTCTTGCCTGGATTTTTGCAATGGTTTTCCAGGTGATCTCCCCACTCCAAAATCTTTTCACAAGACAGCTAAGATGAAGTTTTCAAAGTACATGTCTGGTCAGGTGACACATACATACTCTTCACTCCCACCCCCACTGCTAAAAAGCCTCTCATGTTATCCAGTGCTTTTAGCACAAAGACCAGATGCCCTACAGTAGCCAGAGCAGCCCTGTGTGATTTGATCCCTTCTCTGTCTTCAGCTTCCTGTGGTCCTGCTTTTTCTCAACTCGCTGAGCTCCAAACACACGTTGCTGTGCCATGCTCCTGTCTGGCACAAGACCTTCCCATGAACTATTACTTCTGCCTGGGGAACCACACACAGGCCCACTTCTCTACCCCATCCCGGCCTTCCTCAACCCTGTGCATCCTTAAGCTCACAGTTGCCATGTCACTTGCTTGTCATGCCTTGGAGTCCTGGCTATACTACCTTTGCAGCACTTTTCACAATTTTTAATGAACGTTTGATTATCTTCTGACTTTCCTACTAGACTGGGCCTTTTGTCTTTCTCACCAATTGTATTTTGAGCATTTAGCACAGTGCCTTATGATTGCATATGAAGTAATAAATGAATGCTTGAATGAATGACAAGCTGGGATTTAAATATGGTCTGTGCTCATCTCATTGCCACACACTCATCTCCTAAACACTGGCGTTCTTTCTTTAAAGCCATTGGTTAAAATTCCTCCCTCGGCCAGGTGCAGTGGCTCATGCTTGTAATCCCAGCACTTTGGGAGGCTAAGGCAGGTGGATCACGAGGTCAGGAGATCAAGACCAGCCTGGCCAACATGGTGAAACCCCGTCTCTAATAAAAAAATACAAAAATTAGCCAGGCACGGTGGCAGGTGCCTGTAATCCCAGCTACTCAGGAGGCCGAGGCAGGAGAATTGCTTGAACCCGGGAGGCAGCAGTTGCAGTGAGCTGAGATCGTGCCACTGCACTCCAGCCTGGGTGACAGAGCAAGACTCCATCTCAGAAACAAACAAACAAAATTCCTCCCTTGATTAATCTCTTTCCTTACTTGATGCTAATAAACACAGAGTCACTTTTATCTCTTTCAACTGCCTAAAAAAAGGTTGCTGATACCAAAACGTTTGCCTTGGATATTTCTCTTGTTAGGAACTTATGTCAACTTTGAATAAAGAAATGCTTTTTCTTTTGCCCCTACTCTTACCCCACACCCCATTTTCCTTCTCTCCCAACCCTCATGGGCTGTGAATGTCCCTTCTTCTTCTGATCAGGAGTCAGAGCTAAGGCACATGTCACAGCAGCTCTCTCCCAAGAGGCAGGGGAGCTGGAAGGGTAAGCCATTATGTACTACAGGTGAGCGGACACCTGTGAGCTGGAAAATTAAGGTGCAGATCAGTAAGAGATCTGAGGTTGAAGCACCATCTTCATGCTATGTATAGGATATTATGTGACAGATTGAAAAAACAAAAACAAAAAAAAACAAAGGTACAGTGGACCCAGTCTTCTAGTTCCAGCAGTTTCCTTGAAAGCATTTAAGTCTTCAAGTCATTATATTTGTAGCTGGAGCACGACTGCATTGAATTCAACCCAATCAATACTTACTCAATACCTCCTGTGATTCAGACACTGTACAAGGCCCTGGGGGCACAGGGTTAAACAGAATACAAGCTCTACCCTCAGTGCAGAGGTGGAGAGGACCCAAGACCAAGGTGTGTTGTACACTATGCTAGAGAAAGGGATGACTGCTATAGGAACATGGAGGAGGGAGAAGATAATGAGATCTAGTGGAGAGTGAGGGTGAGGAGACAGCCCAGAGAATGAAGAGAAGGTAACATCTGAGTGGAGTTTAAGGAAAAGATAATTTCACCAGGTAAGTAAGGCAGGAGAGATTAACCCAGACTAAGAGACCAGCAAGAGCAAAGTGCAGAAGCTGGAAAGTAGAAAGCATTTTTGAACAATGAGTATTTTGCATTGCTAAAGCATTAGGTGTATGTTAACAAATAGCATAACTGTATAATTTATTGTCCAAAGTGGATGATTTTGAGAGCAAAGTGGCATGCTATTAAAGAGGACAGGCATGAACCAAGACTATCCCAGGCAAATTAGACTTTGGGGCTTCCTAGTTAGAGGG
Organism: Gorilla gorilla gorilla; assembly: GCF_029281585.2. NCBI lineage: Eukaryota > Metazoa > Chordata > Mammalia > Primates > Hominidae > Gorilla > Gorilla gorilla. The sequence goes on from NC_073233.2 coordinate 19,569,895, forward strand.
GAGGAAGTTCAAAGCTGGACATCAGACTGGAACACATGTGGAATGGGGATTTGAAGGGCTTAAACATGCTAAGGAGTCAGAATAGGATCCTCAAGGCATTGAAATGTCATGGAGGGGTTTTAGCAGGGTAGTGACCTGATTGCTCCTGTGTTGGAGAAGCATCGCCAGGATAGCTGTATTAGTCCATTTTCACACTGCTATAAAGATACTACCCGAGGCCAGGTGTGGTGGCTCATGCCTGTAATTCCAGCACTTTGGGAGGCTGAGGTGGGCGGATCACCTGAGGTCAGGAGTTCAAGATCAGCCTGGCTAACATGGTGAAACCCTGTCTCTACTAATAATACAAAAATTAGCTGGGCGTGGTGGCACACACCTGTAATCCCAGCTACTTGGGAGGCTGACGCAGATGAATTGCTTGAATCTGGGAGGCGGAGGTTGCAGTGAGCTTAGATTGTGCCATTGCACTCCAGCCTGGGTGACAAGAGTGAAACTCTGTCTCAAAAAAAAAAAAAAAAAAAAAACATACCACCTGAGACTGGGTTATTTACTTATGTATTTATTATTCTAAAATTTAATTTTACTTTAAGTTCTGGGATACATGGGCAGGACATGCAAGTTTGCTACATAGGTAAACATGTGCCATGGTGGTTTACTGCACCTATCAACCCATTACCTAGGTATTAAGCCCCACATGCATAAGCTATTTATCCTGATGCTCTCTCTCTGCCCGCTGCCCCAACAGGTCCCAGTGTGTGTTGTTCCCCTCCGTGTGTCCACATGTTCTAATTGTTCAGCTCTCACTTATAAGTTAGAATGTGGTGTTTGGTTTTCTGTTCCTGTGTTAGTTTGCTGAGGATGATGGCTTCCTGTTCCATCCATGTTCCTGCAGAGGACATGATCTTGTTCCTTTTTATGGCTGCATAGTATTCCATGATGTATATGTACCACATTTTCTTTATCTAGTCTATTATTGATGGGCATTTGGGTTGATTCCATGTCTTTGCTATTGTGAATAGTGATGCAATAAACATATTGTGTGCATGTTGAATGATTTATATTCCTTTGGGTATAGACCCAGCAATGGGATTGCTGGGTCAAATGGTATTTCTAGTTCTAGGTCTCTGAGGAATCATCACACTGTCTTCCATAACAGTTGAACTAATTTACATTGAGACTGGGTATACAAAGAAAAGAGGTTTAATTGATTCACAGTTCCACATGGCTGGGAGGCCTCAGGAAACTTACAATCATAGCGGAAGGTGAAGGATAAGCAAGCACCTTCTTCACAAGGCATCAGGAGAGAGAGAGAGAGAGCGCGCGCAGGGGAAACTGCCACTTTTAAACCATTGGATCTCATGAGAACTCCCTCACTGTCAAGAGAACAGCATGGGGGAACACGCCCCCATGGTCCAATCACCTCAGACCAGGTCCCTCTCATGACATGTGGGAATTACAATTCAACATGAGATTTGGGTGGGGACACAGAGCCAAACCATATCAGTAGCCATGCTGAGGAAATTCAAGGTGTGCAAAAGGGAGCTAGCCTGTGAGCCTTGCAAGGGCAGGAATCACATCCTGATATGTAATTTATATCCAGTGTATACCCAGTTGAGGGGAGCACATTGTCTGGAAGCCTTAAGAGAAGGAGCTTAATAAAAATTTCAAATGCAAGGGCTTTCCTGACCTTTGTCTTTAAAACTGCAGCTCCTTCTGCACCCATTATCACCAATATTCACCTTTTCCTTCTTGCTTAATTTGTCTCCATGAAGTTAACAACTCTCTGCATGCTATACAGTGTGTCTGTGTCCTCCCTCTAGAACATAAGCCCTGTGAGGGCAGAAACCTTTTATCTGTTTTACTCACTGCTGTTTCCCTAGTGCCTGGTGCAAGGAAGACACTAAATACATATGTGTTGAAGGAAAAGGAGGCAAGGAGATTTGTTTGGAGTCTCTGACAATGGTATGGTGGGGGAGGATGAGGATCTGGAAAGGGCAGGCAGTGTGGTAGCGAGAAAGAGGAAACCTGGAACTAAACATGCAAAAGCCTAGGCCATCCCCTGGGACCATCCTGCACAGGGCCTTTTCATCTTTGTGTTTCTTTCTGTGGGCCCCTGTGCCCGTGATCTGCCATGAGTCAGCGTCTAAGGATCCCCCAGGCCTCCTGTCTGTAAATTATTAACACCTCTCCTGTCCTCTGTTTAACTGCTTAGCCAAGGTCACCATCATTTCCTGCCCAGCCTGACTCCCCAGGTGCTCATAACTTGCCTGTGAATGTTTGATGAAGGATGGCATTTGCCACGTGAGCAAGGGAAAGGAACCTAAGTTCACATAGTTCATTTTCAAGCACTCTTTTTTTCAGTCCAAGAGGTTTAAGTGCCTTTTCTCTGCTACTAAATAGCCCCTTTCAGTGGCTCTCTCCCCAGGCCTGCTTTGAGGGCCCTCTCTGTGAGTCGGCAGGCTCCTCTTCCACAGGCGCCTGTTTCTCTTCAGCTCTTTCATTTTTTTATGTGACTTGTTCTTTCTGTGTCTCACCCTTACCCCCAAATAAATTGAACAAGTGGGTTTTGGGATCCTCCCTCAGGATAACTCAGCCATGGCCAACCATGCCCCCAAACCACAAATGACTAAGAGTGTGAGGCCCTCCAAGCTGCCTACATCTCCCTCTAGGCCAACTGTCAATTCTAAGCCATCCTTGCGGTTTCTTCTGGGAAAGCTATGGGCTATCCTTCACATCAACAAAACCCCTGGCGACCTGCCTGGGCCTGCCTGGTCGTGCTGGGGACTGTGCTGTGGTAACAGACAGGGCTTCTCTGTCCCATCCACATTCTACACCACGCTGGCACTGGGTGGGGACAGAGGAATGGGCTGGGGTTGTTGTGATTAGAGTCCAATGCCCCAGATCGTGCCATCTGGAAAGGGCAGCCCCTGGGGATTACTTGGAAACTAGGGACACCTGGGGACAACAGTTAGCAGGTCTGAGATGGGGAATGCAGTGCTGAGGGTGGAATTTCAGGACATTTCAGTTTTCAGGAATGAGCTAGAAGCTAAGAGATGAATGTAGACCCTGTGGTAGAGTCTAACATGCCGATTCTGCAGAGGACGACCGATGGAACATAGACGCACATTTTTCAGAGTGAGGCCAGCTGGGAGGTGAGATTGACAGCCAAAGGCTAAGATTGTGCTGGTGAGTGGAGGCTAACAAGAAGGGCACAAGAAAGAAGTGGTGATTCAGGCCCTAGGTACAGCTACAGGGGTTCCCTAACACTCTCACTTCATTTTCAGGAAAGCATAGCGTTCAATTTTCATTTAGGACCTGTGCTTCCTTAGAGGCGCCCAGATATTCTCCCGAGTTCACTCTTCTATTGGGATTGATTCTGACAGCAGCAGCTAGTGGCTCATTCATTCATTCACAAGTTCCCATTGAGTCCATTGGCAGGTCCTGAGATACAATGGTGAGCAAAGTACAATCCGTAGCCTTCCAAGGTCCCAGGCCAGTGGAGAGGGCCGACTAGCAAACAGGGAATTACAGCTCATTGTGATGAGCGCTAGCATTGGACAGTTCCTCTGAAGAAAAGTCCCAGCTGCAGGAAGCAAAAGCAGTCCCACAGGGCGGGGGAAATGGAAGGAAGCCGGGAAGCCAAAGAGGCATAGAGACTAACAGTAAAGGGATGTGAGGGGATTTGGATGGAGCGTCCAAATTCCTGATAGCAGCAGCCAATGCAAGCTTCCTGGTGAAGATAGGCTTCCTAAGGTGGTCACACCGCGCCCTGGAGCCGGGTGGGAGTTACCCAGGATAGGTTGAGAGGACTGAAGGGTTGGGTTGGGAAGACGGTAGAAGAGGAAGGGCAGCGCAGGAGCAAATGCCTGCTCAGCAGAGCACTGTGGTCCCTCGTTCAAATGGACTCCTCCCCCACCTTGGGCGGCTGCTTTTCCATTTGTGAATAGCAAGATAACAACCTCAGGATATCTAACATTTTTTTTCTTACAAAACAAAATAAAAACATACGATACTACCTAGTTCCCTTTGAACTAGTTCCCTTTGAAGTGTTGTTAAGAATAACGTCTGCACCAGATCTTGGTGGGCAGTGGCGGGTCATGACCAGCTCCTTTACAGATGACCTTGATGCTGCAAGTCCCGCAGCACGTCTGCCTCCACGCGATCACCCATGAGCACCTGCCGCAGCCCGCTGCCCTGGGATCCGAGGGAAGTGACCCCTTTAGAGGACGAACTGCTCCTTTATTGGCCACACCACCCAAATTCCGGTTCTGGGAAGACAGAAGAGGCTCCTGGATGGGGGAGGAGACAAACCTCCTCAGAATTTCCTTTGAAAACATTTTCTAAGTGAAGGCAAATTAGCCTGAGGGGACATTTCTCTTGCCTTCTTTCAACTCCCTTTTCAAGTTAACAGAAATCTACACTTTTGCACCTTGGTGACTGCGGCACTGAATGGTTCTGCCTTTGGAACATAAATCTAATATTTCTATCTCTGCCTTGAACAGGGCCACTTAATTTTTTAACCTGTAGAATGTCCAAATATCAGTGAAACTATAGAGTGTAAAGTGAGACCAATGCATTTTGCAGATAGGGAAACTGAGGCACAATGTGGGAAAGTGGTTTATGAGGGGCAACAGGGACAGATCTAGAACATGGTGTTTAGTGGCCTGGTGCCCTTTCCCTTCCACTGTTCTGGGCAGGCCCTTCCAGCTCCAATGTGTGGATGGGAGTGACAGGTGTAGGAGGGGCAGAGTCCACACAGCCCCCAAGCTAGGCCTTGTGTTCACAACCCCTTTCCCTGGAGCTGCTTTTCCCCATTGTGGCCTGGGCCCTGACTCTCAGGGCCACAGTGGCAGGTCTACTGGGTCTATTGGGTGGAAGGCCAGGGTTAAGTTTCCTTTTAAGAAGTGTTGTGATGAAGCAGAATGATGAAGGTGTCTTGGTGGCAGAGTCCAGGGTCCTGTTCTTGGAACTTCTTCTGTGACATGGACAAGGGCATTCTCATCCCTGGACGCCAGAGTCCCCACCTGGAAAATGGGAGTACAGGACCAGAAGACTCTGAAGGAACCAGCTCTGATTGCCAAGGCACCCCTGACTGTGGTGCCCGCTCACTCCTCTTTGCCTCAGACAACCTGGACTTGTCTCCTTGCTTCACAGTTTGCTTGCCATTCTTGTGATTCTTGTGATGCTGGGTTCACAGTGTTGGTCCCTCCTTACCCTGGCAGGCCGAAGGCTAAAACTGAAATCTGAAATGAAGATGCAGACGTTGGAGTGGAGAGGAAGTGGATTAGCCACATTTCTCCCACCCAGAGTGGGCTGCAATCCTGCCAAGGGACAGGGACCAGGCAAGCCAGAGAAACCTGCTTTGCAGCCAAGCCTGCTTATCTGCACTTCCAACTCATAAAAGCTACACTTCCTTCTTGTCCAGGAGGTCATGGATGCTGTTGAAAATCTTACTCCATTAGTAATGGGGTGAAACCCTTCAAGCTGAGCTGGCACTGGGGAGCTGTGGCCATCTCTTAACCAGTCTTCCTAATCCACATCCCCTAAATGGAAGTATTCTCTTTACTGCTCTACTAGAGGCTAAGTTTCTGCTGAAAAACCCTAAATATAGTTTATGACCAAATGAAACTTCTTGTTATGCTAAGTACCTCCTTCACAGGTATTTTCTTCAACTTTTTGGGTCATGCAGTTGGTTCTTCCTCCATCCTTTTCTCAGAAATGTGTGGTTGAGAGGCAGGGAGATCAGTCATTCACTCCTTAGTGTGCAGACATGCAAAAGTTGTGCCTCACCTCTGGCATAAATGAGTGTTTTTTGTCCCCTGTGTATTAGTCAGGGTTCTCCAAAGAAACAGAACCAATAGAAAGGAGGTGTGTGTGTGTGTGTGTGTGTGTGTGTGTGTGTGTGTGTGTGTAGAGAGAGAGAGAGAGAAAGAGAGATTATTATAAGGAATTGGCTTATAGAATTATGGAGGCTGACAGGTCTCAAGATCTGCAGGGTAAGTCATCAAACTGGAGACCCAAGGGAACCAATGGTGTAGTTCCAGTCTAAAGGCTGGCAGACTCAAGATCTGGAAAGAACTGATGCTACAATTCAAAGGCAGGGGAAACAAACAAACAAACAAACAAACAGCAATGTCCCAGTTGGAAGGCCATCAGGCAGGAGAAATTCCGCCTCATTGGGAAAAGGGTCAGCCTGCTTGTTCTGTTCAAGCCTTTAACTGACTGAATTAGACCCATTCACATTAGGGAGGGCAAGCTGCTTTCCTGGGTCTACTAATCTAAATGTTAACGTTATCCAAAACACCCTTACAAAATAATGTTTGATCAAATATCTGGGAATCCTGTGGCCTAGTCAAGCTGGCACATAAAATTAACCATTACACCCCCCTAAAGAAATTCAATTAATTTGTAATCCAGGGAATGGAATTTTGGGGAAATTTTGGGGCCAGCAAAATTATACTATATGGAGATTAGTAACAAAAGTCTTTCTTACCCTAATGGTTGGACAGCCTCGTGTCCTGAAACATTTTGCTAATTGAGGCTTAATGGCATGATTATTCTCATTTTCCTTATTTTGCCATCTGTGTTTGAACTTTGAAAGAATGGTCTATTGCACTAAGATGCTTTGTAGGCACAAGTTTTATCCGACATTAATCCAAGAATAAGCGTTTTTTGAGTTTTTCAGTCATTTACAATTCGTTTAATCAAGAAAGCCATAGCAAATGATTAACATTTCTCTGTGATTCCAAGTTGACTCCCCAAAAAAGAAAAGAAAAATGCTCAGTTGTGAGAATGTTGAACAAGGGTGTGATTATGCTACAGAAAATTATCATGTAAGAATCATTTCAAGGAAATAAATAAAAGGCAGATGCGCTCTTTTCATCCCCACCTAAAGGAGAAAAAAAAGTGCTATCCTAACATCTATATCAAGGTAAGGAAAGCTCCAGATGAGTTTGTTGTGGTTACGTTACTAAAGCAGTGGGGTCATGATGCTGCTGACTCCTCATTTAAGCGACTCTGTCTGATTAGATGTGGGTGACTATGATCTTCCCAGGCAAACAGCAGTAGGAAGTAAGCAGGTATTGAATTCCATATTATTAAATATGGGGCCAGAAGTCTAGATGAGGGTCCTCAGACTGTCTCCACTACCAAATAGAGCAAGAAAATTAAAGCACCGGCATAGGTAGAGAAGTGAACTCAACCCACCTTGCTCCCCTGAATCTTAACTATGCTGCCCCCTGGTATGTGAAGTCATAATACAACTGTCAGTGTTCAATTGCAGAAACAGGAGCTCTCCATCTATCCGGGTGGAAGGGCATTAAATTTACAGAAACAATGGCAGGACTGAAGAAACAGACTCCTGGTTGAGCTTCCAGGAATGACACCCAAAGCCACACTGCAGATCAAGATCTCAAGGGGCCTGCTGCTCCTGTCACAATCAGGAGGCCATCTCTGCATCTGCACCTGCTGGCTCCAGAACTATCACACTTCTGCTGTGGCCTGCATCAGCAAAATAAAATGCTTTGTGAAACAAATGAAATGCCGCCTCTCTCCCAGAGGGATTCAGTTCCCAATCAGTATCATGAGCATCAGATTGAGGGTACCTAAATCAAACCCAGAACTCAAGCTAGAAGGAGTCTAGGAAGTGTAGTGTTTAGTGACCAACCTATGCAGTGTAGAACGGCACTCAGGAGAGAGACAATTTTCAACTACGACACAGTGCAGGCACTCATGGTGTAGCAGGAGAGCACAGGTTGAGAAGCACATGCTTTACCTTTTTGAGCATCAATTCCTTACTCCTTAAAAATGGAGATAAAACCTTGTAGAATTAAATGAAGTACATATTCAAAGTTTTCATAATACTACTACTACTACTACTAATAAGTCCCATAAATGTCAGTTTCCTTTTAAACTTGAACTGGAAATCCAGGTCATGACTAATGTGAATCAGTCAAATTGATTTCTTTTAGGGAAGTTTGTTTAATATTTGTTTTTGTTTTTGTTTTGTTTTGAGACAGAGCCTCACTCTGTTGTCCAGGCTAAAGTGCAGTGGCACGATTACAACTCATAGCAGCCTCAACCTCCTGGGCTCAGGTGATCCTCCCACCTCAGCCTCTTGAGTAGCTGGGACTATAGGCACAAGCCACCATGCCCAGCTAATTTTCGTATTTTTTGTAGAGATGGGGTTTTGCCATGTTGCCCAGCTGGGCTCAAGCGATTTGCTTGCCTTGACCTCCCAAAGTGCTGGGATTACAGGCGTGAGCCACAGCCCCCAGCTATAATAGTTATTTTGAAGCACAAATATTCAATTCTCAATTCAGCCAACACTGGCTGAATTCTTAGAGTGTGCAAGGCGCTGCACAAAAGTCCGCTGGGCTACACAGATGGGTAAGCCGTGTCTCATCTCTGTCTCTCAGGGTCTCTCACTTATAGAAGGAGGTTGGGGGATCAGAAAAGCCATCGAAAAGGGAATGGTTGAGATGAGCCTTAACTAAGGTAACTATCTGATTTATCATTCAAGTCAGTCCCTCTGAGAACGATCCGGGGACTGCTAATAATTACATTAAAGTGACAGGTGTAAACCAGAGCTGTCCTGAAAAAACCAGGATATGGAGCCACTCTAGCCTTAAAGGATGCAGCTATCAAGTCTGTCAGTTTTGCAATAATCCCATAGGTCTTTTTTTTTTTTTTTTTTTTTGAGAAAGAGTCATGCTTTGTCACCCAGGCTGGAGTGAAGTGCCATGATCGTGGCTCACTGTGACCTCTGCCTCCTGGGTTCAAGCAATTCTTGTGCCTCAGCCTCCTGGGTAGCTGAAATTACAGGCCCATGCCACCACACTCAGCTAATTTTTTTGTATTTTTGTAGAGGCGGGGCTTTACCATGTTGCCCAGACTGGTCTCAAACTCCTCCTAAGCTCAGGCAAACCGCCCACCTTGGCCTCCCAAAGTGCTAGGATTATAGGCATGAGCCACCACGGCTGGCCCCATAGGCCTAACTTAAAATTGCTTATTTCAGGGTCATGTACTGTCTTGGCCTTAGGCTGAAAATAATCAATAGAAAGAAAATAAGAAAATGACATGTACTACACTAGACTTGGTTACAAGTGACAGAAACCCAACCCAGACTAGCTTGAGCAACAAGGGGACCTTTTTGGATCACATAACCATGGGGTGACATGGGCTCTGGAATTAGAGAACAGGGCAAATGAACTTCATCAGTGCTCTATCGCTCATATGCTGTTCTCTGTTTCTTGTCTCTGCATCTATCAACATATGAACCTTATCCTCTCAAACAGACTGTATTAGGCCATTCTTGCATTACTATCAAGGAATACCTGAGATTGGGTAATTTACAAAGAAAAGAGGTTTAATTGCCTCACAGTTTTTTAGGCTGTACCTGCATGGTGCCACCATCTGCTCAGCTTCTGGGGAGGCCTCAAGGAGCTTTTACTCATGGCAGAAGGTGAAGCAGGAGCAGGCACATCATATGGCCGAGCAGGAGCAAGAGAGAGAAGCAGGAAGGTGCCACATATTTTAAATAATCATATTTTACAAGGACAGCACCAACGGATGGCGCTAAACCATTCATGAGAGATCCACCACCCCGTGATCCAGTTACCTCCCAACAGGACCCACCTTCATCACTGAGGATTATATTTTAACATGAGATTTGGAGGGGATATCCAAACTATATTACTAACCTTCTTTCCAAGGGTGGGCCAATGTTCCCAAAAGTTGCAAGCTCATATCTTCCCTGCATCACCATCTGAGAAAAACTCTTCTCAGCTCCATTTCAAAAACTCCCAGCAGTTATTCTGACTGGTCTGCTTTGGGTCATGTGCCCAGCCCCTGGACCAGCCACTATGGCCAAGGGGGAGGATATCAGTGCACCCTAAAACTACACTGGAGTGAGGGGGTCAAAGCGGTAACCATTACCCCATTTTCCTAAAATTTATCTTTACCTTTTCTCTTTTTCCCTGTGTGTTCACCTCTTACTTAGCTTCTTATGAATGCAAATGTAACCTTTACCCTCCTTTCTCTCTGCTGGCCAGACCACCTGCAAGCATTGCTAGCTCTATGTTTGCTTAGAAGTTCAAGGGACGAATTCTTCGAACCAAACCAGGCACCTTCTGGAATTCTCTCCCACCAGGAGATTGTCTCAAGATGGCAGTTAATCCATAATCTGCCCATAATGGCGCTGGCCAGAGCACCGACGACCCATTACTAGAGACAAGTTGTGGAGCAAGTCACGTGGGCCCTCACCTCCACGCCCTTCTCCACACCCCACACACCAAAATTTCTCTTCTTAAAACCCTGCTTTCTGCCTAGAAAGCTAAAGTGGCTTAGATATGAATCTGGCTCTTTCCCATTGCTAAGCTCTGGAATAAAGTCACTTTCTTTATACCACCTCATGCTTGTTATTTGGTTTTGCCAAGTGGCAAGCAGCCGAAACCGTGTTTGGTAACAAAGGGGCTATTCCTGGAAAAGAAAGGGAGGCTGGACGAACTGGAGAATACATTTACAACAGGGGGCTTTGAAAAGATCTGCATTTCCTAAGTATAAACCACTTATCTGGATATCCTCATTTCTAAAGCAAACTCTTCAGTTTAAGTTTCCTTGTTTGATTGTCTACACTGACCAAGGACTCACATGATTACCAAAGATCCACTGTGCTCTGGCCTGCCTAGCAAACTTACAGCAAGGATCAGTCATTCACAAAGTCCAGAATAAGGAATAAATCCCCCAACAAGCAGACAAGCATTTAAAGAGGCCAAATAAATAAATTCAGCCAATGAAAAATACATAAACTTCATAATAATTTCAAAAACATCGCAGAGAGGGAGGCATGGGTAGAGAATGATGGACATAGCATCAGAAAAAACAGACTTATTTAATTTATTTATTTTGAGACAGGGTCTCATTCTTTTGTCCAGGCTGGAGTACAGTGGCATGATCATAGCTCACTGCAGTCTCCTTCTGTCAGGCTCAAGTGATCCTCATGTCTCAGCCTCCTGAGCAGATGGGACTACAGACACACGACCACGATTGACTTATTTTATTTTTTATTTTCGCTGTGTTGTCCAGACTGCTGTCGCACTCCTCAGCTCAAGCAATTTTTTGCCTCAGTCTCCCTAAATGCTGGGATTATAGGCATGAGCCACCAGCCAGAACTATTTATAGGTTGTTAGATTTTGGAAAAGTTCAAATTCTCTGACCCTCAGTATTCCCATCTCTTAGATAGAAAGATTAATACCTTCCTCATGGGTACTGAGAAGGTTAAATAGGGTAACATCAATAAAAGGATTAAAGAGTATGCTTGCTTTTCTTCTGCCCCATGCCAGTCAGGGAGTTTATTTATTTAGGGACGGAATTTCACTCTTGTTGCCCAGGCTGGAGTGCAATGGTGTGATCTTGGCTCACTGCAACCTCCACCTCCTGAGTCCAAACGATTCTCCTACCTCAACCTCCTGAGTAGCTGGGATTCAGGTGTCTGTCACGATGCCCAGCTAATTTTTGTATTTTTGGTAGAGACAGGGTTTCACTGTGTTGGCCAGGCTGGTCTTGAACTCCTGACCTCAGGTAATCCACCCATCTCGCCCTCCCAAAGTGCTGGGATTACAGGCATGAGCCACCACGCCCGGCCCAGTCAGGAAGTTTATACGGGCAATCAAGGAAAGCTTCTGGAATATATAGGTCCAGAAAAGTGCTTTGAGAGAAGTAATGCTCTGTTTCCCAGTAAACTGGCATTAGGGACAACACATGAAGATGACTGATATTTTTTTCATTTATTCCAAAGGTGGTTTGGAACCTCTACCTTGTCTGTTTACACCCCTGAAGCAATTACCATGTGCACCACTCCCCTGGCACAGACCACAGATGGCATCGTTCAATTAGCTATTGTTTGGTGTGTGTGAATTCCACCCTAACCAGTGACCTAAGGCACTTAATTTAACCTCTCAGCCTCATTCTCCAAGTTTTAAAACTGAGTTTAATAATACTTCACAGAGTTGTTGTGAAGACTAAAGATAATGTATGAAAAGTACTGGGTAGTGTGCCTGGCACATAGGAGTCCTAACAAGCATTTCTGTCTGTTGTCTTCTCCTGTACCCAACCCTAACCAGAGAATAGAGTCTATTAGAAATCTATGCTCCATTAACATGAAAAATTTGAAGCTTGTTTTACTAACAAGTCCAGTACGGAGTACCTCTGTTGAGAACTACGGACCCCCATGTCCCTCGAGTCACAAAATTCCCTATGCCACACGTTTATATCTAGCCAGCATGGATAGGTTTTTGCCTTGGATCACGTCAACCAGCCACTAGATGCATCCTGATCTAAACTCAGTGGACCTTGTTGCGATTTCCAATGGACTTTGACTATTTGTCTTTGAGATAAATGTAGGAGCCTGTGTTTATCTCCTGTTTGGGATCCTGTTATGTAGACTGTTGATTTTCTCCACTTGGAAGTCAGTTCCTACATTACCTTTTTCTTAGTCTATTTTGTTCCAGCTTCTTTTTCTTGTCCACAGACTGACCAGCCTCTGAAGCCCCAGCAATGCCTAGTGACTCAATTCCTCCAAGTTTTAACAGTGAACTCTGAGTTTAGACAGATAGGATAGTGTATCATCTAGGTTTTTGAGAGACAGTTATTGTGGGATTGCTAAATCAGTGTATTTTTATACTATTTGGACTGAAAAGATCATCTGTCAATATTGATCGAATCAGATCCTTCCTTATCAATTGCCTTGGATCAGCTTCTTTTTTTCTCTCTCCCTTTTTTTAATGAGACAGGATCTCACTCTGTGCCCAAGGCTGGAGTGCAATGGCATGATCACAGCTCACTGCAGCCTCAACCTCCCAGGATCAAGTGATCCTCCCAGCTCAGCCTCCTGAGTAGCTGAGACTATAGGCACATGCCACCATACTGGGCTAATTTTTACATTTTTTTGTAGAGATGGGGTCTTCCTATACTGCCCAGGCTGGTCTTGAACACCTGGGCTCAAGTGATTCTCCCACCTCAGCCTCCCAAAGTGCTGGGATAGGTGTGAGCCACCATGCCCAGCAGGTCAGCTGCTTTAGAAACAGACCCTGAGTCAAGCTTTTGTGTGCAAGTGATATATTAAAGAAGCACTCCCAGGAGAAACCGGTAAGAGAACCAGAGAAGCAGAAAAGGGAAGGAAAAGAGGCTCGATCAGGGAGAGACTTGAGACCAAGTCACAGAGTCAGTTTGATGCCACAGGGGAGCCTCAGGGGAGATAAATTACATCTTAGAGTTTATCCAAACTCAAGGTAAGGGAACTGGGGTCCCCACGACTGCATCATTGGCACAAGAACACAGAAGCTGGAAACAACGTTTGAGATGGTAAAGAGGATGCAGGGAGATCTGGGCAGAGCCTTGGCACTGCCCTCTACTCCAAGATTTCCTGCTGGAGGATCATATATTAAATATACCCTGCTTTCACACCTTTGCAAAAAGGAGAACTTATTGTTTTATGATTCATCACTTTTCAGTGTTTAGCAAGGCTAATATTAGCCCTTATTGGGGCTCAAATACATGTCTCTGTAACTTCCACTCATTGGTTCTAAGCAATTAGTCAATTATCAAAACTCATCAGCCATTTATTGAGCACTATTATGTGCTGAGAAATACACAAAGTGCTGGTTTGTTCTATCACAGACCATGGCCTCTATTCCTTCTAGCTTTACAGCATCTCTAAATTTGATAAGTACATCAGCAACTTTTGACAAAAGCATGAATAAAACTACCACATAGGACAGGGTCAAGGATCATGCCACTTGATCAATATTTGGGAGGGTATAATTTTCAACCAGTTGTTCAAAATTTCCTAACTATGTCAAGACCCATTTTCTCCATCCGGCTCAAAATATTTTATGACTTCACCTTTAGCCCAGATGAGATAAAGCAGCTAGATACCATGAACAAAAATTGGCAATATATCATGCCCATTCTTAGGATGGATGGAATGAGGGTCCTAAGAAATTCAGGGCACCTCTGTACCCCTTTAGTTGTACTGAGAGCACAACTTCCTGGCTTCTTTTCAAGCTCTTCAGCGATGAGGTCCTGTCATCCACAGAACGAAGGACTTAATAGGCTGGGTGCAGTGGCTCATGCCTCTAATCCTAGCACTTTGGAAGGCCGAAGCAGGTGACTCACTTGAGGTCAAGAGTTTGAGACCAGCCTCGCCAACATGGTGAAACCCCATCTCTACTTAAAAAAAAAAAAAAGGAAAAAAAATTATCTGGGCATGGTGGTACATGCCTGTAATCCCAGCTACCTGTGAGGCTGAGGCATGAGAATTGCTTGAACCCAGGAGGCGGAGGTTGCAGTTAGCTGAAATCATGCCACTGCACTTCAGCCTGAGTGACAGAGCGAGACTCTTCTCAAAAAAAAAAAAGAAAAAAAAGCACTTCATAAAGCTGTTGGGGCATCAAAAATAAATAAATTAATTACAATTAAAATATGTTCTTTAAAACGTCATTAATTTTTTAAAATACATTATTTATAATGCTGTTTTGACATTTTCTTAATCTACACATTTTATAATCCTGCCCCCAAGCAATTTGGTTCTTAGTTAACCCATGCTGCCTCCTAGTGACCATTGCATTTTCTGGATGTTCTAATAAAATGTCAAATGGTCATCATCAGGAAATTCTGCTCCCAATATCATCCATAATACAGGAAAAAGTCAGCAACAACAGACTTAATATAAATCTGAATCTCTATGAGAGAACATCTTTCCACCATGCTCCATGCTGAGAAGTAAGGATTTGTAAGCCTCCCTCCTATGGCTGCTTTCCAAATATCTGATTCCAAAGGCCCATCCAATATGGTGGTGGGGTGGTCCTGATAATCACCAACAGATGCATCAGGGCAGTATTTGAAAGTCTTCATTCATTGAACATTTTCTGAGCCATGTACTGTGCTGAGCAATTTTACTATACTGAGGAAGCTTAAAGTCAAATCCTATTGTAAAGGAATGACCTCAGGTTTGTTTTTCTTATCTCCTACATCTAACACGGAGATATAGATTTTACCCTTACAGACTTGTTATGAAACGTGTGTAAGCTAAACACTTAGGTGAGAGCTTTGCATGGTGTAAAAGATTGCTTTTTCCCTCTTTTTAATTTTTTAAAATTCTTACCCTAGAGCTGATTCTACCTGAAAAATGCCTGTTATATAAGAAGAGTTAGATAATCATCTCAATGAATGCCTAAATGGCTTTTGATAAAGTCCAACATCCTGTTTGTAAAAATAGGAGATAAAAACACAAGAATAGAAATAAGCAGACACTGGATTAAAAAAATGCAGCAATAGCAATAGCATCTTGTATGAGCAAGGCACTTAGAGGTTTGCAAAGAAATTTGCATATATTGCTTCATTGAATACTTACAATAACCGTATAAGGGGAGCAAGGAAGAGGTTATTTTCCTTCCTATTTTACAAATGATGAGCCTAAGTCACGGGGCTTTTAGGAGACTTGCACTTGAACAGGGTGAGGTTACATCCTGTGAGTAATTGGCATAATTGTCAGAGTCCTGTGGGGATCCCGGCTGGAACTGATGTTTCTTAGATATGTCCTACAAGACTTAGAAAGCAGCATGAATGTTGAATCTCTAAGTCTTTAAATGAAACTAAGGTCAATTTTTAGCCTATGTGCTGCAATTCAATGGGTACAATTTACATGGTGATTCTCTAGTTTTGTGTGATAGGGCCATAATAACACAGCTAATGCATTTTCAAGGAAAATAACCTACATATAATAATGGAATAATAGATTTGGGGCTATTGGGTGGTACAAAACACTTTGACTTCGGAGTCAGGAGGTCCGGGTTCTAGTCATGTCCGTGTCAGTAACTATATATGAACTTGGGAAAGTTACTTAATCTTTCTTTTTTTTAACTTTCATTTTAAGTTCAGGGGTACACATGCAGATTTGTTATATATGTAAACTTGTGTCATGGAGATTTGTAGTACAGATTATTTCATCACCCAGGTATTAAGCCTAGTACCTATTAGTTATTTTTCCTGATCCTCTCCCTCCTTCCAAACTCCAGCCTCCAATAGGGTCCATTGTGTGTTGTTCACCTCTATGTGTCCATGTGTTCTCATCATTTAGCTCCCACTTATAAGTGAGAAAATGCAGTATTTGGTTTTCTGTTCCTGCATTACTTTGCTGTAAATAAGGGCCTCCAGTTCCATCCATGTTCCTGCAAAGGATATGATCTCGTTCTTTTTCATGGCTGCATAGTATTCCATGATTTATATGTATCACATTTTCTTTATCCAGTCTACCATTGATGGGCATTTAGGTTGATTCAATGTCTTTGCTATTGTGAATAGTGTTACAATGAACATATGTGTGCATGTATCTTTATGGTAGAATTATTTATATTCCTTTGGGTATATACCCAGTAATGGGATTGCTGGGTTGAATGGTATTTCTGTTTTTAGGTCTCTAAGGAATTGCCACACTGTTGTCCACATTGGTTGAACTAATTTACACTCCATCAACAGTGTATAAGTGTTCCTTTTTCTTCACAACCTCACCAACATCTGTTATTTTTAGATTTTTTAATAATAGTAATTCTGACTGATGTGAGATGGTATCTCACTGTGATTTTCTTTTCTTTTTTTTTTCTGAGACAGAGGGTCTCACTCTGTTACCAGGCTGGAGGGCAATCTCAGCTCACTGCAACCTCCACCTCCCAGGCTTAAGTGAGCCTCCCACCTCAGCCTCCTGAGTAGCCAGAAGTACAGGAAAGCACCACTATACCTGGCTAATTTTTGTATTTTTGTAGAGTTGGGTTTTTTGTAGCGATGTTGCACAAGCTGGTCTCGAACTCCTGAGCTCAAGCAATCTGCTCAACTCAGCCTCCCAAAGTGCTGGGACTATAGGCATGAGCCACAGCACTCGGCCTTCCTTGTTTTAATTTGCATTTCTCTAACGATGAGTGATGTTGAGCTTTTTCTCATATGATGGTTGGCCACATGTATGTCTTCTTTTGAAAAGTGTTCATGTCCTTTGGCCACTTTCTAATGGGGTGGTTTGGGTATTTTTGGAAATTTGTTTAAGTTCCTTATAGATGCTAGATATCAGGCCTTTGTCAGATGCATAGTTTGCCAAAAATTTCTCCCATTCTGTAGGTTGTCTGTTCACTCTGTTGATAGTTTATTTTTGCTGCGCAGAAGCTCTTTAGTTTAACTGGAATGCATTTGTCAATTTTTGCTTTTGTTGTCATTGTCATGAAATGTTTGCCCATTCTTATGTCCAGAATGGAATTACCTACATTGTCTTCCAGTGTTTTTATAGTTTTGGGTTTTTAAGTCTTTAATCCATCTTAAGTTGATTTTTGTATATGGTGTAAGGAAGGAGTCCAGTTTCAATCTTTTGCATGTGACTAGCCAGTTATCCCAGCACCATTTATTGAAAAAAGAGTCCTTTCCCCATTGCTTCTTTTTGTCAGCTTTGTCAAAGATCAGATAGCTGTAGGTGTGTGGTCTTATTTCTGGGCTCTCTATTCTTTTCCATTGGGCTATGTGTCTCTTTTCATACCAATACCATGCTGTTTTGGTTACTGTAGCCTTGCAGTATAGTTTGAAGTCAGATAATGTAATGCCTCTGGCTTTATTCTTTTTGCTTAGGATTGCCTTGGCTATTTGGACACTTTTTTGGTTCCATATGAATTTTAAAGTAGTTTTTTTCTAGTTCTGTGAAGAATGTCATTGGTAGTTTAATAGGAATAGCATTGAGTCTATAAATTGCTTTGGGCAGCATGGCCATTTTAATGATATTCATTCTTCCTATCCATAAGCATAGAATGTTTTTCCATTTGTTTGTGTCATCTCTGATTTCTTTGAGCAGCGTTTTGTAATTGTCGTTGTAGAGATCTTTCACCTCCCTGGTTAGCTGTATCCCTAGGTATTTTATTCTTTTTGTGGCAGTTGTGAAGGGGATTACATTCCTGATTTGGCTCTCAGCTTGGCTGATGTTAGCTTATAGGAATGCTGGTGATTTTTGCACATGATTTTGTATTCTGAAACTTTGCTAAAGTTGTTTATCAGTTGAAAGAGCTTTCAGGTTGAGACTACGGGGTTTTCTAGACATAGAATCATGTCAACTGCAAACAAGAATAGTGTGACTTCCTCTCTTCCTATTTGGATGCCCTTTATTTTTCTTGCCTGATTGCTCTGGCCAGGACTTCCAATACTATGTTAAATAGGAGTGGTGGGAGAGGGCACCCTTGTCTTCTGCTGGTTTTCAAGAGGAGTGCTTCCAGCTTTTGCCCACTCAGTACGATGTTGGCTGTGTGTTTGTCACAGATGGTTCTTATTATTTAATGGTATGTTCCTTAAACGCCTAGTTTATTGAGAGCTTTTAACATGAAGGGGTATTTTATCAAAAGCCTTTTCTACATCTGTGGAGATAATCATGAGGTTTTCGTCTTCATTTTCTGTTTATGTGATGAATCACATTTATTGATTTGTGCATGTTGAACCAACTTTGCATCCCAGGGATAAAGCCTACTTGATCTACTTAATCCTTCATTTTAGTTTCCTTATTCATGAAGTGGTGAGTAATACACAGGGTTTGTTGTGTTAAAGAAGAAAACATATGTAAAGGCTACTGCCTAGTGCCTGATACATAGTAGGTATTCAATAATTATTGGTATACTTCCTGCTCACCATTTTTCCCATCTTTGAGGGACTTGATTTTATCTATAAAATCAGAATATGTGGTGGATCAGTGGTTCTCAAAGTGTGTGTCCTAGATGAGTAACATCAGCATCACCTGAAAGAGTTTTTGAAAAGTCTTGAGCCCCACCTCAAATCAGAAACTCTGCAGACAGAACCTAGAAATCTGTGTTTCGACAAGCTGTGATAGCCAGACTCCAAGATGGTCTCCAATGATGTCCACCTCCTGGAATGTATACTCTTGTGTAGTCCTATTCCACCTGGTACCAGAATTGATCTGTCTGATGACTAAAATGCATCAGAAGTTATGGCTATCTCTTCCGAGATTAGATTACAAAATATACTATGGCTTGATCGTTCTCTTGATCTCTTTCTTGGATTACTGGCTTTGGGAAAGCCAGCTTCCAGGTCTTTAGGATATTCTAGCAACCTTATGGAGAGGCCCATGTGGTGAGAAACAGAGATCTCACCTTGAGCCATGTATGTGAGCCCATTTGGAAATGGTTCATTCAGCCCCATTCAAGCCTTCAGATAACTGCAGGCCCAACAAACACCTTGATTGCAGTTTCAGAGAGACCCTGAGCCAGAACAACTCTGCTAAGCCATTTCTGGATTCCAGACCCACAGACACTACATGAGACAATGAATGTGTGTTATCTTTTTTTGAAATAAATGTTTTTTTATTATACTTTAAGTTCTAGGGTACATGTGCACAACGTGCAGGTTTGTTACATATGTATACACGTGCCATGTTGGTGTGCTGCACCCATTAACTTGTCATTGACATTAGGTATATCTCCTAATGCTATCCCTCCCTCCTCCCTCCACCCCACAACAGGCCCCAGTGTGTGATGTTCCCCTTACTGTGTCCAAGTGTTCTCATTGTTCAATTCCCACCTATGAATGAGAACATGCGGTGTTTGGTTTTCTGTCCTTGCGATAGTTTGTTCAGAATGATGGTTTCCAGCTTCATCCATGTCCCTACAAAGGATGTGAACTCATCCTTTTTTATGGCTGCATAGTATTCCGTGGTGTATATGTGCCACATTTTCTTTATCCAATCTATCATTGATGGACATTTGGATTGGTTCCAAGTCTTTGCTAGTGTCAATAGTGCCGCAATAAACATACATGTGCATGTGTCTTTATAGCAGCATGATTTATAATCCTTTGGGTATATACCCAGTAATGGGATGGCTGGGTCAAATGGTATTTCTAGTTCTAAATCCCTGAGGAATTGCCACACTGTCTTCCACAATGGTTGAACTAGTTTACAGTCCCACCGTGTAAAAGTGTTCCTATTTCTCCACATCCTCTCCAGCACCTGTTGTTTCCTGACTTTTTAAATGATTGTCATTCTAACTGGTGTGAGATGGTATCTCACTGTGGTTTTGATTTGCATTTCTCTGATGGCCAGTGATGGTGAGCATTTTTTCATGTGTCTTTTGGCTGCATAAATGTCTTCTTTTGAGAAGTGTCTGTTCATATCCTTCACCCACTTGTTGATGGGAAACAAATTTACAAGAATGTGTGTTATCTTAAGCTGCTAATTTTTGGAGTAATTTGTTACACAGCGATAGCTAGCTAATAGATAACAAGGCCCCCAGATGAGTCTGTTGCATACTTAAGTGTGAATACCATTGGGATAGATGACAACTAAGCTTTTTTCCAGCTCAAAAATTTTGGAATTTTGTGGCCAACGTTGGAAATTAAAATGCAAGCAAGAGGCTGGAAGCGGTGTCTCACACCTGTAATCCTAGCACTTTGGGAGGCTGAGGCGGGTCGACTGCCTGAGGTCAGGAGTTGAGACCAGCCTGAGCAACATGGTGAAACCCTGTCTCTACTAAAAAATACAAAAATTAGCCAGGCGTAGTGGTGGGTGCCTGTAATCCCAGCTACTTGGGAGGCTGAGACAGGAGAATCGCTTGAAACCGGAAGGCAGAGGTTGCAGTGACCCGAGACCAGGCCATTGCACTCCAGCCTGAGCAACAAAAGCGAAACTCCATCTCAGAAAAAAAAAAAAAGCAAAAAAAAGCAAAAAAAAAAAAAAATACAAGCAAGAGATGGCTCCTATCCTTGCACCAGAAGTGGGGTGGGCATTAGCCCCTGGAGAGCTTGTTGCAGGCCTGGCCATCAAAATTCAAGGAAAAATTGGCAGAGCTGGAGAAATTCCAGAGAAGGGCAACTGAGAGAAGTTGCAGCTGAGTCCCTACCTGCCCATCGATTCTAAGACAAACAGGACTCTATTGTTGGAAATGCTCAGAGATGATGTTGCCAAAGTCTACAAAATCACAAGGCACATGGTTAGGACTGTGGACTTATTACCCAAGCTCAGGAAAAGAAGAGTTAATGGCAGCAAATGTAGTGGATGTGGTGGAAAGGACCCAGGCTTCAGAGTCAGATGAACTAGGCTCTGCTTCGTAGAAGCCAGTCACTTGGGGGAAAATTCTGTCATCTCTGATTTAATCATCATCTTCATCTGGAGAAATGGGGATAAGAATATTCACTTAGTAGCCCTAAAATGAGAATTCACTTTGCTGTGTTTAAAGAGCATGCCACAAACACATTTTCAAGTAGTGATTACTGTCATGAGAAATGAATGCAATAAAGGGTGGCCTTTTTGTGAGCATCCCTTCGTACATGTCACCTGTGCTTTCATATCTTTAGAGGTAACCTGAGCTGAACCTTCAACTAGAGTCTATGTGGGTTTAAATGAACTTGGGAGTTAGTTTATAATGGGCTATAAGGTAAATGACAGGTGTTTGAGTAGTACCATATATTTTAGAGATCGATTTTGCAGAAATTAAACATCCCATCCTTGGGCACACAGTCCTTGGTACCTTAGGACAAGGATTCATGGGGCAGAATCCTGAACCAGTGGATCATCAGAATCCCCAAGGCAGCATCAGGATTTTCAATGATCCTTCAGGCAGATGACAGTGCAGTGGGAAGGATGACATGATAGCACATCAAAACCAAGGGATGAATTTGCCGCTTCAGGCCAGTGTGTCCAGCTAGAGTTTCTGGGCAGCGACTTTTTCTTCCATTCAAAACTTGAGTTGGAACTGGAGAGTAATTCTTCTAATAATCTACACCCACTGGCGGCTATTTTCCTTGAATATAAACTCCTTCTTGCATGTTACAAATATTCCAAAAAATCTGCCCATAGTTGCAAACAACTCCCTTCCCTTAGAAACTATTACAGATTTAAACAAGTAATCACTCCAGAAAGTAGATAATTCATCCCATTTTCCATTTGTGACCCGCCTTGCAGCTGTCCCCCTGACATGCCTTAGTTGTTTTCTGTCACAACGCTATTGTTTGGGAAAATATTCTCATCTGGTTACACGACTGTTGAAACTTGCCTGTAAAATGATGAGCCACTTGCAGCAATGCCACAGCCTAGGGAATTAGTCGCTATTAAAATCGTGTTCAAACCAGGGCGTTGCCAAGGTGCCGACGTCTTGGGAAGCTGCCTGGAGGGCTTTGGCTCTCTAACAAAGACTTGAAGATGGCAGAATCTCAGTGGGGTTTCTAAATCATGGACAGGCAGACAATTTGAGGCCACAATCGCCTGGAGACCACTCTAAAAGCCTTAGTGAGTGAAACCTCCTGGGTTTTAAAAGCTTTTAATTCACAAGAGCCAGATGCGGCCAATGTGGGCAGGTAAAGTAGGGAAGCTTTGAGCTGAGAACCAAAGCCAGAAAAAAGAAAGGTGAAGAAAAGCATGTCATTGACCCATTTTTCACTTTCTCCATCATATGCAGCTATTCATAAACCCAGAAAACTTATCCAAATAGCAATTAATACACAGACTAGCATGTTCCTGCTTGTACCTGAAAGTTGTAAATGGCAGTAAAGTCAGCCGTGTGTAAATGGTGTAGTGACGTGTGTGAGACATACCAGCACAAGACATGCCCACACTTTTCATTTTTTGTCAAGTCTGGATTAGCCTGAGAGAGGGGACTGTAGGCGTGAATCATACAGCCAAGGACCTGGAGTCTCTCCTTTTGTGTTAGTGTGGGATGTAAAAGAATAATGGTCCTCGCAGCAGGCTGGTGCTTCCAGTGGCATTTTTCTCAGGCTAATGTTAAAGTTAATTTGCATTCCCTGATCCCACCCAGACTCTTCTTTCCAGGGGCAGTGAGGTGGAAGGGGGAGTGGGTTGAAGTTGTCAAGAAGCTCCGTAGACTTGTCCTTGTATAAGTGGTCTTCACATTTTTCTTTTACTGTCATACTTTCTAAAAGAATTTTGAAAACCTATATGCATTTGCACATTTTTAAGTTGACATCTATAATATTTCATCATTAAGCAGCTGCAAATCATGTAATTTATGGTACATTGCCCATATTAATTTTTAAAATTAAACTGACATATGATTACTGTAAATGTATCCAGTGGGATGTAAATATTCTACACCTCAATTCCCACCATAGTCTTATGAAGTACCGTATGTATGCAAATCTATGTTAGCTGACAAACATTTAACATTGTTGCTTGCTCTTCTTAAATTTCGACTTTCATTTCATTCCACATACTGTATTTTAACCTAGTATATCATTTTAACCTATTTTAAAGAAACTTATTACTCAATATCTTTTCCGCAGCAAAACTAAGACTACATTGAAGGTTTTATTTATTTTTATTTCCAGTGAAATAGGTGTTCAATTTATCTGATAATCTTTTGGTAAAAGCAAACAAAAAGGAGTCTAGATAAGTGTTCACAATAATATAAAACACTTCTCACTTCTTATGTGTTATTTTTACTTTAAAAAAGGTAACGTTGGTTTGTTTTTTAAGTTAAACATGAAACTTATCACCTCCTTTTCCTTGAAATACAGAACATGCAAATGAGACATGGACCAAGACCAAATGAATGAGAGTTATCTCCAAGCTCTTTCCCTTTGCAAAAAAAATAAAGAAAATGCAGAGAGAGCACACTTCCTAGGAAATGAATATTTCCCAGCATGATTTTTATGATTGTTGAGCATTCTAAATCTACAGGAGGGAGACAGAGAGAGAGAGATGTTGGAGCCTTGCCCTGTGTGTATTGGTTAGAGAGGAGACAGGCCCAGCTGCTTCTATTACTTCTCACCTGCACTCTCTGCTGTATTCTAACAGGATTTGCTGTCAGAAGTAAACCATTCCTTGATAATATTTGCTCCAGAGAGGTGGTTAAGTGAAAAGTGTCACTCCTTCCTCCTGTAACACTCTACAATGCATCTGAATTTATAACATTCCCTATGTGTAAAGCCACACCTCCCTAAAAGCCACACTTTTCTCTTAATGAAAATATGTACTAGGCAGGAGAAGATATAAAGCCCAGTAACAAATAAAGGAGGTTTCATAAATACTAATATTTGAAATTGTCCCCTTCTTTGGAACCCAGGAGGATTTTTCACTCTGGGGCAAAATCCTATAATAAAATTGGGATGGATGATAGGTGCCCTCTTTCCTTTGTAAAGTAACAGAAGGGCAGTGCAACCTCTGTTCAAATGCAAAAAAAAAAAAAAAAGGAAAACAAAACAAAACAAATGAACAAACAAAAGTCCAACTCCAAAGGCCTGCATGAACATGCTTGCCACCTGAAACAGATGAAGTGTAACTTCTATCTCGCCATATTTCACTTCTGCCTTTTGCATCTCATGTGGATATGTCTGATTGGCAGAGCCTAAATCTCATGCAGAACTCTAGCTGTATTGGGTCTGGCAAATACAGACCTTCCCTTCCAGCCTCTGCATTATAAGAAAGCATTGAGAAGATTGG
Source organism: Gorilla gorilla gorilla (assembly GCF_029281585.2). NCBI lineage: Eukaryota > Metazoa > Chordata > Mammalia > Primates > Hominidae > Gorilla > Gorilla gorilla. The sequence continues at coordinate 19,594,373 of NC_073233.2, forward strand.
CATGGGTATTGAACAATCCAATCCTCACTCTCCATGCAGCTGGAAAAGCCTATAAAGTGACGGCGAGACCTTGAAAGTTGGAAAGGTTTAAATGGCCATGTCTAACTCAGCAAGAGATGAATTGAACTTATTGTCTCCGCCCCTGTTTTCCAAACGCCTAATCATGTACCAACCCTATTCTTCACCCATGCTTCACATTTCAGTGATGACACCAGTATTTACTCAACAAATCTGAATATCTGTTTCTGTTCTTTCTCCTTCCTCCCACTCCATTGTATCAATTCTATCCACTCAGATCTCTTATATCTTGTTCCTCCTCTCCTTCCTCATTGCCAATGTCTTATTTAAAGCCTTCATCCTCTCTCATCTGGACATTTGTACTTACTCTCTCACTTGCCTCCCTGCCACCAGTCTCTGAGCTCCATAGTACTGCCAAAGTAATATTATGAAAACATAAATTGATTAAATAATTCAATGATTTTTCCATCTCCTTAAGCAACAGTTCTCAGCCTTGGCTGCACATTAGAGTCCCCTGGGGAGCTTTTAAGGTCCCAATGTCCAAGCCATTTGCCAGTTCAATTCAATCAGAACCTCTGGGTAGGACCCAAACATAAATATTTTTAAAACTCCCCCACCAATGCTCAGCCAAGGTTAAGAACCGCCGTTGCATGCAGGCCATTCTCAGTCCAGCTTGAGAGTCACAGGCTGTCATTCCCCACATGTAAACTCCAACCACACCAAATATCTTTCAGTTCCCAGACATATTCTACCTCTCACCTCTCTGGCTTTGCATGGCATGCTTCCTGCCACTGCCTGGAACTCCCTTTCTCCTCCTTTGACCTGGAAAACTCCTACATATCCATGAATACACTTACCCATGGAGGGTGTGCACCCTACACTTTGCGCACTTACAATTACAGCACTTCCCACACTGTATAAGAGTTAGTTTATTTGCATGGTTGTTTCTCCTTTAGATCCTTTGCTCATTGAAAATGGGATGGAGTCATCTCTCTGTCTCCAGGGCCTAGCACATTTCAGGGGATTCTCAGCACACATGGGCCAAATGAGTGAGTGAATGAATTAATGAATTAATGAGGCATAGATGAAGCCATTGACTCTATGCGCTTCACCTACTCCTCCAACTCACTACGCTGTTCTAAGGATGTTAATTACAGGGAAGGCCCACACCCAATTTTTTTCTCCATCAAACATTCTCATTTATATTTCTTGAGCTACAGTGGAACATGAAAACAAATGCTAAAAGCAATACAACGCTGATGCGACATTAATATTTGATTCCTCTTCTTTACGGTAGAGGAAATATGTTGTCTGGTTCTACGTGGACGCTCATCTCATTTTGTACTTATTATTGTGATTACCATTATTATTGTTATTAGGTAATCCTAATCTGGGTCCATTACATCAAAACACACACCTTTAGATGTCAGGGCTTTTATACTCCTTACGGAGAACTCTCGGTCTCGTCGCCTGCAATTATTCAAGTATTTTTACCTGTAATTCAATAACTCTGATTATCCTGTTGCAAATTCCCTATGGACACCTATGCAATGCTGGAAGTATAGTTATTTATCTCCTTCAAGATCTGCTGCCTGTATGCTCTTTCTTGACCTTTTCCCCTCTTGCTCTTCTTCACCCACCTCAACCCACCCCATGCCAACTTTCACCTGAGCACTCCCTCGTCTCCCTGTGTCTTGCTTTTCACAGGGGAGGTCAGAGGTTAGGTGCAAGTGAGCACTACTTGCAAAAGTCTCTCCACCTTGCAGAAATCATACTTGGGTTACTCCCTTTATTACATGCTCATATGCTTGACCAGCAATAAAGAACTGGAAGCTTTTCTGATTAAGCATTTAGTGACCATCAGAGCAGCACTACATTTAGAGACTACATTTATAGACTCTTGAGTATATTGCAGGAAGTGCTTTGAGAACCCCATGACAGCCTCAACCTGGGCTTAACACTTTAAAATAAAGTTTTTTTGTGATCTTTTCCTTCACTACAAAAAAATGGACATTTTTTAAAACTGGAAAATACAGGAATGTATACAGAAGAAAATAAAAATCTCATATAATCCTATCAGTAAGAAAAAAACACTGTTAATTGTTAAATTGCATTAAAAAACACTGTTAATTGTTAAATTGTATTTCTTCTATTTTTCCTATAAATAGGAGTTTCTTACACACAGAATAAGTAGGGCTTTATATGGTTCTGTTTCCTGATATCTCACTGACATAATCTAAACACTTCTTCATGCCATTAGAATGTCTTCATAAACACAAATGTAAATGACATATAATATTGTATTTTGTGCAGGTACCAAAATTTCCTACCATTCTGATACTGATAAAAATGTATTTTGTTTCAATGCTGGTCATAAATGTCTGCATACATTATTATTTCACACATTTCTCACATTTCTCATTGTTTCTTTAGGCTAGATTGCTAGAAGTAGAATGACTAGCACAATGAGTATGAATATTTTAAGACAATTGATAAATATTGCCAAATTGCTTTCCAAAACCCTCCAGCAACTTATAATGTAAGCAATAGTGAAAGTCTTCATCTCATCAAATCATGGCCTAACTTGACTGCATTATTGCTAAAATGAGCATTGTGTGAATAAATAAGTGGTAGAGATTTTTTAATGGGCAGTATATAAATAATCCATTCTAAATGCTGGGGTTCTGGAAATTTTAGCCCTTTCTGGCCACTGTAGAATAGGCTGTAATAGCCTGTGAGGCTGTAACCTCAAATATTCAGTAGTACAGCACCTGAAGTTAGTTTCTCATCAGAGTATTATATGGGTTGGGTGACTCTTCCAAGCAGCTCTCCTTCTCAAAGAGGCTGGCTCAGGAACCCAGAAGGCTTCTGCCTTGTAACTTGGCCTTCCCAAAGCCCTTTACTTCCAGCCCTACGATTGGAAAAGAAAGAGCATGGGGGAGGCACACCCACTTTTAGCTGCCCCAAACTGTAATTATATTTCATTCTTCTCTTTCCTATTCCAAAAAGCAATAATTCAAGCATTCTTCTGGTGTGATATAAAGTTTAGTCTATGTGGTTTCCCTTTCCCAACTTCTTCTGAAAATCTGCCAAAAAAATTCACATGTTCATAAGTCCACCTTAGTTGCCATTTGTTTACTGAGCTCCCCACCTTACCCTGCCATTGCTCCACTCTCTATTCAAGCCTTTCCAGGACACACAAGTTTCAAGCCTTTCCAGGACACACAATTCACCCCATTTGTGGGCACACATCCATACCTCTCCCACGATGAGCGCTTCTGGTGTTACTGGCTCCAGGCCTGGATGGTCACTCCTGCTCAGCCTCTGCATCTCTTAACTCTGTCTTCATCTCCGCTTATTGCCTGGCACGTTCTCTTCATGTGGATGCCCTCGTCAGCTAACACACTTCTGGTTTAGCAGTCTCCATGCTGAAAGAATGCCTCTTTTCCAATACTTCCTAGGCAAGCAGCAACTACAGACGCTTGCTACTGTGTCCAGACTCATGGGACCTGTTTGAAGATAAGAAGATGGTCTGAGGAGAGCCAGGATCAAGCGAGGGTGGAATATAGGAGGTGGGAGTCACTGGATCGGAGATGGCAAATGTGTGACAAACATGCTGCCAGCACTCTCCTCATCCACAGCAAACATGGCTAATCAATCCTGGCCCTCTTAATCCTTTCAACACAGACTCTACCAGTGAGTAGTTGAAACCTATTTACTGTTTCTACATTAAACTCTATATTCAGCCAGTAGAGTTCTTAGCACATGATAGGTACTTAGTAAATACTGAATTAACAAAACTGAACCAGAGCTTCATTTAATCCAGGAGTAAGCTTAGTAACAGGGTGGGTCAAAGATTAGGAACCTGAAGGTCAAATCTTTTCACAGAGTTAGGAACAGGTGCAATGCCAAAAGCCAGGAAATCAAAATCAAAGCCCCTAGAATGTCAAGTCACTTGGGCCACTGCAGTAATTCCTAATAGGTCCCCCCACCTCTGGTCTTGGCCCTTCCCACCCTCAACAATGCCTTCTCCACATCAAAACCACCCCTCACTAGCTTCTTTAAAACCTTTGCTGATTTCTCTTTGCTTTGGGAATAAAAACAAGACACTTCCTACGGCTTCCAAGGCTGCCAGCCCAAGCCAATGTCTCTTCCTGCAGCCTCACTTCCACACATCCCCCACTGAGCTAAGGAGCTTTACACAGCTACCTCATCTAATCGCACCACCCAACCATGAACCAGGCTTGATAGTCTAATTTTATCAGTGACAAATTCTCACCTGGTATTCAGGGAGATTATATGAATTAGCCAGTCATGAAGCTGCCAAGCATAATTTGAATCCATTTCTGTCTGGTTCTGAAGACTGCATTCAGGAACAGATGAGACAATTCCCATTAATTCAGCTTTATTTATCAGGGACTTTCTTTGCTTTTTACTAAAATAAAATCAAAACAAAAGAGAACTGGCTATTGGTCCATTGGAACACATACACACATATGCAAAGGGAGGGGGACAGAGACACAGAGACAGGGAAATAGACAGAGACAGAGAAAGAGAAACAGTGACAGAGACACAGAGAGATAGAGAAACACAGAAAGAGATACAGAGAAACAGAGAGAGATAGTGTAAGAGACACAGAGACAGAGACAAAGAGACACACACACAGAGATCTCGTTGCTTGGTTCACTTTCAGCCCATTGTGTCTGCATGAGGTAAACAGAGATTTCTAGTTAGTGTGTGTGACTAGCGCCAACTTCCCAAAGAGGAGAATGCCTAAAAGTACTGTTTTCCTTTATGTTCTATTTTTTCTTTTTCTTCCTTTTTTTTTTTTTCATAGTTTTTCATACCTTCAAGTCTGAAGAGAAGGAATTCCAGGAAAGTGTCCCTCTCAATGAGTGAGCCATTTCTGAATGGGGCCAGAATAGCCACAACTAGGATTTTCCTCTCTCTCACCCCTCTTTCTACCCCCTACCTCCCATAGATTTGATTATGAGTGAAACTTTGCTCCTACGCACAGGGAGGTCCTCTTCCATCGGGCTGGGCCCTCACTCAGAATGCAAATGCCCCAGGGCTGAAAAGCACCTTTCACCAGAAATGTCCTAGCTGGAGTCTTTTTAGCCTTGACTGACAAGAGCATCCACACATTATAGGGCAGTGCCTTCTCCCTGGCACTGCCATTTGGCTTAGCTCCAAAAACTAAAGAAATCAAGCCTCAAAGGATGCACAGTGTTGCCTTGCTGGACGGAAGCTCACACTGACCACATGAAAAGTACCATTTCTCCTGTCCAGCAGCCCACTGTGGCACTGCAGGCTGGGACCTGACAGCAAGAGGCTGCATGTCAGAAGGAAGCAATGCAAAAAGGGTGTGGAGCTTGCAGCCTTAGCATTCACCACCATGCTGGCGGACTCCAAAGACAAACAGCGCACCCTTTCCCAGAAGGGGTTCAGGGTTGTTGCAACATCCCCCAGCTATTTATCTCAGGTAAAAGGTGCAGCAGGTCTTCCAGTTTCCTTCTTCCAGAGTAGGTATGCTTGCTTTTATAAACTTGGTATGACTAACATGTAAACTTCACACATCTGAGCAGGGCTATCACTTTAGGTAACTTTTCCTATGCTCCTTGGAGGAGCTGAGTTTTCATCTGTGCTAGGAAAGGTCTGATTGAAAGGGAAGAGCTTCAGTGGCCACTGCAGAAGAAAGTCCACCTTTGGGAGTCTTTTGTAAAGATCAGTCAAAGCAAGAAGTGGGCAGATCAGAGAAACAGTGCAGAGACACCAGGGCCCCGGATCTCAGTGCTAAGAAATTTTACACGAGGTTTTGGGATCAACCATGGCTCACCATGCCCTGTGGTTGACAAAACACAAGCTGTAGGCATCTTAGGGTTACCAGAGCAAGAGATCTACAAAGGAGGCCAGTGATTGTTATGGGCTTGAGTCTTAAGAAGCTTCTGAGGAGACATTTGTTCAAGGGTACAAAATGTCAGTTATGCAGGATGAATAAGTTCTGGAGATCTATTGTGCAGTGTGGTGACTACAGTTAATAATGGGCTGCTATATACTTGAAAATCGCTAACAAAGTAGATTTTAAATGTTCTCACCACAAAAAAATGATAAGCATGTGAGGCAAGGGCATGCTAATTAACTGAATCTAATCATTTCACAATGTGTACATACACCAAAACATCAAGTTGTACACCATACATATATATATAATTTTAATTTATTGATTATGCCTTAATAAAGCTGGACAGGGGAGAAGAAAAAGAAGCTTCTGTGAGGAATGGATGATCTGAGCAACCAATGTGTTATTCTCTGAAACAGGCACATCTTGGCCTTCCAATTCGGGTCATAAGCATAAGGAATCCAAATTCCACCTGGGTCCATGCACAAACCTAAAATCATTGAAGTCATGTATTTTAGGAGGTACCATCTATACAGAACACAATGTGATCTACTGTACAAGCAGTAAAAATATTCTTGATTTATATCATTAGAAACCAAGGCTCAGAGAATAATTTGAACAAGAACACAAGGATAAAGTAAGGGCTAGAACCTTGCTCAGTCTGCCCACTGATCTTTCTACCTGACCTTATATTCTCTTGTGGCCTGACATAAGGCTTTACATGCAGGAAGCACTCCATAAATGTAAAATGGAACTGGGGCCTTCTGGAGGTTCCAAATATCTAGGGCCTTCTGAAGGCCATGACTCAGCCACTGGGAAAAAGAGAGTGCAAGCAGATCTTCAGAAGAATTGGGAGTTTTTGGAACAAAGCCCAAACCAGCAAGTGAGAGACTCCAAGCGGCCCGGTTGCCCAGCTTCTCTCATCCTGGGTAGGACCACAGGCTCTCTCTGAATTGCTGACTTCTCTGAGTTCCTGAATCACCTACAAACACTTCAAAACATTGTCTGCCCTCTTGATAGAAGAGAAACTTTGACTTTCTTTGGTTAGTTCTCAAAAGCCTAAATCTCCTAGATGTCTGTCTCTTTTCTCAATCTTTTCCTGGGATTTGTGGCTATAATTTCTATGGTCACCATAAGAAAACTTTTTATTTTTTAATGTTACAAATTTTTGCTGTGTGCGTCCTATGTGCTAGGACTAGTTTGCGTATGCCTAAAATACATGTGGCTCTTCCTGGGTCCATTTCACATAAGATAGCTGGGAACAGGGAGGGGAAGCTCTACAAACTTAAGCTATTATGGGTATTTTTATAATGTTCTTCTTTTTTTAACAGTGAATGTGAAACTTAAGAAAAATAAAATAGTTAATTACAATACCATTGGCTGGGAGTGGTGGCTCATGCCTATAATCCCAGCATTTTGGGAGGCCGAGGCAGGGGGATCACTTGAGTCCAGAAGTTCAAGACCAGCCTGGCCAACATGGAGAAACGCCATCTCTATTAAAATACAAAAATTAGCTGGGTGTGGTGGCAGGCACCTGTAGTCCCAGCTATTTGGGAGGCTAAGGCACGAGAATAGTTTGAACCCTAGAGGCGGAAGTTGCAGTGAGCTGAGATTGCGCCACTACACTCCAGCCTGGGCAACAGAGTGAGACTCTGTCTCAAAAACAAAAACAAAACAAATTTAAAAAAACGAGAGGAGGCCAACATGGCCAAAGAGCAGTGGGAAATGCAGTACCGGATTAGGCTGAAGAGGTGGACAGTGGCCACCGGTGCAAGGGCTACTCTAAGTTACCATAAAACGGGTGGGTTTTGTTAGATTTTAATTCTACACGTAAAAGTAAGATCTCAAAAACTAAAATTAAAAAGAGAGCTAAATCCTTATCTTCCATAGTGGGAAGTAAACATATAACATCTAAACCAAAAAAATAGGAAGTAACATTATAAACGTTATTTAGAGATAAGTACATTTCTAAAGAATTAAACAGGCTTAAAGTGGTCCCTCCAGGGAAAGGGAAATGGGGGTGCTCCTTCTACCCCCAGGTATTCTCTTACCTTATCCTCTTTTTTCCCCTCAGAGCACCTAACTATGTGAAATCACATTGTCTACCTCACTCCCTTGTGCCTGAAGTGAGAACAAGCTCATGAAGAAGAAACGTTTATTTTGTCCCCTTTAGGATTTCTTCCAACCTAGCTCCTCCTACACCATAATTTGGAGTTTCTGTCTGTCTCCCCCATGGAGCTATGCACTCCAGGAGAGAAGAGGCTGTGTTACAGTCATTTCTGTATCCATTGTGCCTAGCACGAAGTGCAGCAAATAGCAAACCTCAATTTATTGAATCAGGTTAAACTGCATTGAATTGAATTCCTTTCTGGGTCCCAGGCTACAAGAATCAGTAGCTCTGCTAATGTGTAGCCTTTTAGCCTCACTGCAATGTGCTTTATTTCAATTACTAACTCCTACTCAGCAGGCAATTTTATAAACACACCTCAACAAGAGAAAGGTCAATTGTTTCCCCTTTGACTACACAGCACATGTAAAGTTTGGAAAGCCGCAGAGGTATCATTTAGTAGAACAAAGGCATACACAAATAATCTGATTTTTAACTACTAATTATATAAATAACAATCTCCTTTCTCCCTGGGTATAACTGGGCATTGGGTCTTTAGTGCCTGTGTAAGTGCTACCCTTCCTGCTACAGAGGCTGAGAACTTGGTAGGAAAATAACCCAGGAATGAATGAATTAGAGTTCTTACATCCTAATAATGTTAACAATTACCAACAGTTACAAAATACTTTATGGTTTGCAAAGTACTTTTCATACGCATCATCTTGTTTGATTTCTACACTTACCCTGTGAGGGTAGAGCATCATTCCCATTTTATATGCGAGGACACTATAAGTTCAGAGGTGAAATTAAATGGGCAGAGGCAGGGATTAGGCCAGATCATCTAACTCCAGAAGAAATTCGTGTTCCCCTACCTCATTATTCGCTGGGGAGGAGGGAAGCAGAGAGATGCTCAAAGATTCATGGGAGCTCATGGTCAAAACGAACCTGGTAAACTTATGAAGGATGCTGTTGAAGTGACCTACCTAAGTAATGAGCAAATGCATCAACCATGGCCCCTGTTAGCCTTTGAGCATATCCTCCAAATAACCTACTTCAAGCCTCAGGCATCTTACGTGTATGGAATAGAGGGTGAGACAAGGAACAGCTAAAGACTAACCTCATGTAGAGCTTAATATCTGCCAGGACTTGTTCTGAGCATGTTACAAATATTAGCTCATTTAATTATCATAACAATCACACTTTTATAGTAAAACACAAAGAGGGAATAAAAGTAATAGCTGGAGGCCCAGCGTGGTGGCTCATGCCTGTAATTCCAGCACTTCGGGAGGCTGAGGCAGGTGAATCACGAGGTCAGGAGTTCAAGACCAGCCTCGTCAACATGGTGAAACCCCGTCTCTACTAAAAATACAAAAATTAGCCAGGCATGGTGGTGGGCACCTGTAGTCCCAGCTACTCCAGAGGCTGAGGCAGGAGAATTGCTTGAACCCGGGAGGCGGAGGTTGCAGTGAGCCGAGATCGCACCACTACACTCCAGCCCGGGTGACAGAGTAGGACTCTGTCTCTAAATAAGTAAATAAATAAATAAATAAAATGGCTAGAACACTGGTCAACAGGCTGCAGCCAGTGAACCAAACTGGCCCACTGCCTGTTTTTGAAAATAAAGTTTTAATGGAACACAGCTGCAAACATTCATTTACATATTGTCTATGGCTGCATGTATTTTTTAGTAGAGATGGGGTTTCACCATGTTAGCCAGGATGATCTCGATCTCCTGACCTCGTGATTGACCTGCCTCGGCCTCCCAAAGTGCTGGGATTACAGGTGTGAGCCACCGCGCCCAGCCAAATCAATTGTATTTCTGTATACTTGCAATGAACACATGGACACAAAAGTACTGTACTATTTATAATTGCTATAAAAGCAGGTATAAATCTAAGAAACACGTACAAGACTGGTATGCAGGAAACTACACAACACTCATGAAATCAAAGAAGAGAGAGAAAAACTGTAACACTGGCAAAGTGATAGACACATAGATAAATGAAACAGAATAGAGAATCCAGAAATAGACTCACACAAATATGCCCAACTGATTTTTACAAAGGTACAAAAGCAATTCAATGGAGAAAAGACAGGCTTTTCAACAAATGATGCTGTGGAGAAACTGAACACCCATACATACAAAAAAACTAAAACTAAAACTAAAATGTCATGTCTTATACAAAAATCGACTCCAAATGAATCATGGACTTAAATGTCAAATGTTCAATTACAAAACTATTAGAAAAAATAGGAGAAAATCTACAGGATCTAAGGCTAAACAAAGGGTTCTCAAACTTGACACCAAAAGCACAAGCCATAAAGGAAAAACTGATAAATTCATTAAAATTATGAGCTTTTGTTCTGTGAAAGATCCTGTAGAGAGGACGAAAAGACAAGCTATAGACTAGGAAAAAGTATTTGCTAACTACTTACCTGACAAAGGACTAGTATCTAGAACATATTTTTTAAACTTTCAAAATTAAACAGTAAAAACAAATCCAGTTGGAAAATGAGCAAAAGACATAAACAGACATTTCACTGAAGAGGACATAGAGATGGTAAATAAGCACATGAAAGGATATTCAACATCATTAGTCATTAATGGCATGCAAATTAAAACCATAAAGAGATATCACTGCATATCCATCAGAATGACTAACGGAAAAAATAGTGACAACACCAAACGTAGGCAAGGATGCAGAGAAACCAGATCATTCACACATTGCTTTTGGGAATGCAAACTGGTATAGCCACTCTGGAAAACAGCCACTTTCATTAAAAAACAACTAAATATCCAACTACCATATGACCCATCAATTGCATTCCTGGACATTTGTCCCAGAGAAAGAAAGCTTATATTCACTCAAAAGTCTGCATATAAATATTTATAGCAGCTTTATTTGTAATTGCCAAAAACTGGATGTCCAGATGTCCTTCAGCGGGCGAAAGGTTAAACTATATCCATACCACAGAAGATTACTCAGCAATAAAAAGAAACAATTAATCCACACAACCTGAATGAATCTCTAGAGAATTATGCTGGGAGAAAAAAGCCAATCTCAAAAGGCTAGACACATTGCGCAATTACACTTATGTAAAATTCTGGAAGTGACAGAATTACAGACATAGAGGACATATTAGTGATTGCCAAGGAGGGCATGCGGGCAGATGGGAAGGGGACGTGACTACAAAAAGGCAACATGAGAGATCCTTGTGGTGATGGAAACGTTCTGTATCTTTCATTTGAATATTAATATCCTGCTTGTGACATTATACTATGGTTTTCAAAATGTCACCACTGGCGGGAACTGGGTAGAGGGTACATGGAATCCTTCTGTAATGTTTCTTACAACTGCATGTGAATCTAAAATAATCTCAAAATTAAAAGTTTAATAAAATTTTGATATCTTTCATTTAGGACTTCATAGGCAAATTAAGAATAAGCCCTTATAATTGTATGATCTTTACAGTCTTAAAGGATGTTTCACATTCATCATTTTGCAGAACAACTGACTCATTCATTCATTCATGAATCATTTAAACAAATTCAGGCAATTACTAAAAATTTATTATTAAATTATTTAAAAATTATCAAGCATAGTGCTTAGGCTCAGATTACAGTTATAAACTCTCTAATTCTTTATCTCAAGCTGCTCACAGTCTTTTTATCCTCACTAACTACCTGAGGTGAGTAGAGTGGTTATTATCATTTTTGTTTTGTAACTGAAGAAACTGAGAACCAAAAGGTATGTGACTTGTCCAAAGTCACACAGCTACTTTACCATGAGGCTAGCAGTAGAACTGGAGTCTTCTCCCTGTCTTATATTCTCTCCATTTCACCCGTGTTCAAGCAAAATGGTAAAGAATACAGGCTTTGGAGTTCAGATAGGCTCAGTTCCATAATTTATTAGCTGTTTGCCCTTGGGTAAGCACATCAATGGCTCTAGGCCTCAGTTTCTTCTTCTGTAGAATAGAAATAATGGTTCCCACCTTACAGAATTCTACAAGATTTCAATATGTTAATACATGTATTATGCTTAAAATAGCACCCAACACATAATAACAGCTAAAAAAAAATGCACCTGACATTAGATATTGCCCTTACACCAAATAAGTAACACAATGGGAACTATAATAATCTAGAATTAATAGCTCATACAAATACATGGCATGTCTTCTGTAAGTTTTCTAACTGTCATTAAACATCAGTTAATATCCATACATTGCTATAAGGCAAATGGGTAGAAATATTTAAGGTTTCCGTTTGAGAGAATAGAGAAGTAGCATGTTTGGTAGGGCATTAAAATGTCTCAAAGACAGTATTGAGACTGAAGTTAAAAGCCCCTTTTGTTCATGATTATTTTTAAGGAAATTTAAACACAAAACCCATTTCAAACCATCTCATATTGGCCACAAAGAGAAGCTGGGGTGTCCATTCCTCGTTTGTACCTTGTAATTCTGTACCTTGTAATTCTTTAACTGGTGACCATATGTCAGGATGTGCATGTGTTTTATGCAGCCAGATGGGTGAGACATAAAGACCGTAATCAGTTCCCTCCCATAACAATACCCTATTTTTTTTACCGTCCAACAATCATGGATTAATTATGAGCCTCGTCTCCCCAACAGGTGGTGCCTGTGATCCCATGACCATATCAGATCCATCTTCGAAATCAAGCAGGTAAATGGTCTATCCAGAATTTCTAGGATAAGTGTTCATCAGCTGTATATGCAAGCAGGTAGGGCAGGTGCGGTCATTAATTTACCAGACTGTTCTTTGACTTGGTATTTCAGTGTCTGGCATCTGTTGGCAGAGTTGACAAGGCAGTTCTAAGAAGCCCCATTATGGATGTCAACTTAAATCAGGCCATACTAGGTCTAACATTCAAAGATTAGCCTAACCATTTCCAAGTGGGACACTGACATGATCCCTTCTCTCCTCACTACCTTCTTGGAGGCACCTGGCACTCACCAGTTTCCCTGGTGGCTTATGTCGGGGATGCCTAAAATAGTTCCAATTTCAAACATTCTCTTGGTCAATCACACAAACCACCAGAGCCATTGAAGCACGTACCTTTCAGCCTGTCTCTTGTATCTCTAAATGGCACAAAAATTCTTTTTCAAACTATGTGTTCTAAGATTCAGAATATACAGTCACCATAGTTTAAAACCCAAAGACTAGAAATACTTGAGGTTAGATGTAAAAGGAAAGCAAGTTATTTTTCAGCCATGACACTGCTGAAAAGTCATGTAGGATGCTGCACAACCAAGGAAAAGCTCATATGCAATGGCTTAACTTATGAGCTAAACTAACTGCATTCTTCATGGAAAACGACTTTTACCTGAAGGACTGACAGTCATTCAGACCTGGGTATTTGACACACATTTTCTTGAAAATGAATTAAGTGAGCTTCTCACTTCAAGGAAAACAAATGACTTATTTATTTGTCAATAACAAAAGTTGAGCTGTCAAGAATTAGAATTTTGGAAAGTTTTCATCAACAGCTATGTGACTTATACAAATGTGATAGATGAACATTGGGACCTATGAGTTTGAATGAGATCCCCAAGCAGATAGAAAAGAAGAGGGTTGTGAAACCATCCTAGAGGATGGAGAGGGAAAAGAAAAAGCAGAAAGAGATTAAAGATGAGAAGTCAGGGAAGTAGAAGAAGAACCAAAATAGAGTCATGGAAGGCAAGAGAGGAAAGAAATCAATAACACCAAAGGCTGCAGAGAGCAACCACCATTTGTCTACACAGAGGACTTGGCCAACAGAGCCCGGAAGGCAGTAAATGCTGGGTACTGTTTTTGAGAAATGCTGAGACATCTGGCTGGTAGGCCCAAAAGGGATGTGAGACGGTGGCCTGTTGAAGAAGCAGGAACATGGGAGACCCAGCTTGCTTGTTGTTCTTTGTGGATGATAGCTCAGGCAAGATCCAGAACTGAGATCAGACTTCAGATCTTCTTGTTTCCGGCCCAGGACTCGATTCTTGTTGCGTTTCAGAGCTGTGTCTCTTGCTTCTAATATTTGAAACAGATGTTGTGAAATCTATAATTTCCAGCTTTGAAATGAATTAATATGTTAACCTCCTACTTCTCAGATGCATTCTGAAGAAATAGTACTAAGTGTGACACAAGGTTAGAACATCAAAATATGTAATCCAACTAACCTGGACCTGCTTCTGCTCTAAGGTTCCTCCAGCAAGGGGTCACAAATATTAATAAAATGTAACTCTGACTCCCAAAAGCCTTTGTGACTAAGTACTTAGGTTCTCACTGAAAACCTCTACTGAGTTCTCTTGAAAGGGTCCCAAGGAAAGGTTTCACAGGCGCTTCTCAAACCATTGGTGCTGAAGGAGCAGGATTTCGAAATCTCCAATCCATCACGGACTGATGCTTTTGTAAAATGCAATCAAAGTGGATAATTTGAAAAAAACTAAATGAATATATAATACAAGTCCAATATTTATGGCTAGATCCAACAAATATAAAATTAAATTTCAATAAATATTATCAGAACTAGTGTAACATAGGAGATTTTAAAATTGCAGAAACTATACACATTGAAATTGTGCATATGTGAGTAATAAAGAAAATCATTATTACATTTGTAATTTTTGTTGTTCTGTGATTATAACTAAACACTTATGAGTAAAATAGAAACTACCCATAATAAACTCCTATACTCACACTTGAATAAACAATATAACAGTTTAAATATTTGACATTTTTAACACAGAAAAATGAGCCTGTTGCTTCCTTATTAACATATTTAATCTAGGTTAGAGTGATGAAATATACTTACAGAGGATAATGTATATCTAAATTATTTCTACATTTTGACTCAATATTATTCATAATAGAGAAATCAGTCTCCCAGAGGCCTGTTGACAGGATGGAAGAAGAGATTTAAAGCAATTTCAGGAAGCACAGGATATTCATTTTTAACCTTTACACAAAATGAAGCAAATGATGCTGTATTTCAAAATTCATCTTCAATCCTTCAACAGTTGCCAGTTTTAACATATCCTGTAGAGTTTATTAAATTTAAATTATCTTTTCTTTTTTAGAGACAGGGTTTAGCACTGTAGCCTAGGGGAGTGCAATGGCACCATTACAGCTCACTCCAGCCTCAAACTCCTGCCTCAAGGGATCCTCCTGCCTCAGCCTCACAAGTCTCTGGGATTACAAGCCACCATGCTTGGCTCTAAATTATCTTTTGATAAAAGAAATGGATTATTTATATTGGGTCTTCACTCAGTGGAAAATAAAATTTCAAAACATACTTTCAAATTTGAGAAGTATTCAGAGATAACTTTTCACAGACACACAGTAACAAGATCATCACTTCATTAATAATTGTTGTTACATTATAGAACGTGTCCTAACAATCTATAGAAACTCAGTTCTTCCAAGTTTCTAACTTCTTTATTCCCTTAGATCTTATCTGCCATTGGAAAAAATGCTGCATTCCCACTTTGCATAGAGTGTTATGATCATTAAAATTATCAAAATATCAGACAAATAAGCAAATCTGGTTACCCAATTAACATCTTTTAATAGTTGACCAAAATGGCTTCTTCTCTTGCAGAAACACACAGTGTTCATTCCATAGTCAAATATGCTTGACAGAGTTTTTCTTCTCAAAAATAATTGACCTCTGCATGCAGAAACAGTCATTTATAATCAGCTTCCATATTATTATGTAACAAAAAGAACAATAAATTTAAAATATTAGCTTTTACATGATTCACAATTTTTACTCTATAACTTAATGGAATGTTTAATTCAGCTTGCTTTTTTAACAGCAAAACTTTGTCAATGAAGGAAGCCAGGCATTGATTTACATTCTGGCACAAACTTCTTAATCTGAGTAACTATGCCATAATGCCATTACAAGGAACATACACCTACCCAACACTTAAACTCTAAATCACATTTGTTTATAATGGGATTCTTTGTAACTATAGAAAGTTCAGGGCTAATTGAGTTCGTTGAAAGCAAAAAAAAAAAAAAAGAAAAAAGAATTATTTCTTCATATCACCGTCATGTTCTTCATAACACACCACTATAGTCCAGGCACAGTGGCTCAGACCTGTAATCCCAGCACTTTGGGAGGCCGAGGCAAGTGGATCACCTGAAGTCAGGAGTTCAACACCAGCCTGGCCAACATGGCGAAACCCTGTCTCTACTAAAAATACAAAAAATTAGCTGGGCGTGGTAGCAGGCACTTACAATTCCAGCTACTTGGGAGGCTGAGGCAGAGAATCGCTTGAGCCCGAGAGGCACAGATTGTAGTCAACTGAGATCATGCCAGTTCACTCCAGCCTGGACAACAGAGCAAGACTCTGTCTCGAAAAAATAAATTAATTAATCAAATAAAATAAATAAAACACCAGTATAAATACTAAAATAAATTGACCATGTTAGTAATATCTGTGGCTTTGTGAAATTTCAGTGAAGTAAGCATTACAAGTTTTTTGTGTTCTATGAGTTGGTTTTTCTTATCAATAGTCATTTTTTTAGTACATTGAGCAATGGTATTATTACTTTTTTTTTGTTGAGACAGAGTCTCTGTCTGTTGCTGAGGCTGGAGTGCAGTGGCACAATCTTGGCTCGCTACAACCTCCGCCTCCCTGGTTCGAGCAATTCTCATGCCTCAGCCTCCCAAGCAGCTGGGATTACGGGTGTGCACCACTCCCAAGCAGCTGGGATTACGGGTGTGCACCACTACACCTGGCTAATTTTTGTATTTTTTAGTAGAGATGGGGCTTTGCCATGTTGGCCAGTCTGATCTCGAACACCTGACCTCAAGTGATCTGCCCACCTTGGCCTCCCAAAGTGCAGGGATTACAGGCATAAGTTGCCGTGCTTGACCAATGGTGTCATTTTAAAACAGCATTTGAAGCATATATTTTGCCACAGATTCGCCCAACATTTATAAGCCAAAGTGTTTGGCTTATAATGGAGATTCCATTGCTCCAACATAATGGAGATTCCATTGCTGGAATCTCCCAGCAATGTCTCAGCAACTGTAAGAGTCTTAGACTTAGCAACCTGAGGTGCTACTTTATAAGATGCCTGTAAACCCCATCAAAAAGTGAGCAAAGGATATGAACAGACACTTTTCAAAAGAAGACATTTATGCAGCCAAAAAACACATGAAAAAATGCTCATCATCACTGGTCATCAGAGAAATGCAAATCAAAACCACAATGAGATACCATCTCACACCAGTTAGAATGGCGATCATTAAAAAGTCAGGAAACAACAGGTGCTGGAGAGGATGTGGAGAATTAGGAATGCTTTTACACTGTTGGTGGGAGTGTAAACTAGTTCAACCGAGTGGAAGACAGTATGGTGATTCCTCAAGAATCTAGAACTAGAAATAACATTTGACCCAGCCATCCCATTACTGGGTATATACCCAAAGGATTATAAATCATTCTGCTATAAAGACTCATGCACACGTATGTTTATTGCAGCACTGTTCACAATAGCAAAGACTTGGAACCAATCCAAATGTCCATCAATGATAGACTGGATTAAGAAAATTTGGCACATATACACCATGGAATACTATGCAGCCATAAAAAAGGATGAGTTCATGTCCTTTGTAGGGACATGGATGAAGCTGGAAACCATCATTCTGAACAAACTATCACAATGACAGAAAACCAAACACCACATGTTCTCACTCATAGGTGGGAATTGAACAATGAGAACACATGGACACAGGGCGGGGATCATCACACACTGGGGCCTGTCGTGGGGTGGGGGAGTAGGGGAGGGATAGCATTAGGAGAAATGCCTAATATAAATGACTAATTAAAGGGGGAAGTAAACCAACATGGCACATGTATACATAAGTAACAAACCTGCACGTTGTGCACAGGTACCCTAGAACTTAAAATATAATAAAAATATTTAAAAAAAGAAAAAAATAAATAAATAAAAGAAAAAAGATGCCTGTAAAGTACTAATGATTATATGTGAAATATTGAACATCTGCTTCTGTTAGCTTTTTAATCATTACATTTTAATTTCAATATTCTTTCAAATAAATCTTTTTTGGTTTTATATGTAAGTCCCACTTAAGTTTTGATGGATTTATTGCTTCATTACATGGTACATTTCTATAAACGAAAACACCACATTTTTAAGCACTTCATCATCAATTCAGGCTACAAACCTGTACTCAGCATATGACGTATCATATTTTCAAGTAAAACTAGTATGAATGTGTTTGATCTTCAGTTTTTCAGAATCACTCTCATTATTACCATTTGGTTTATTACTGCCACATTCAGAAAAGTTGTATCATTTCATGATGAAATGGTCCAGTAGAGCTTGTTTCGCCATCTGTGAATTAAAGTTAACAATAAATAGAACAACTTTTACTTCGTAATTTAAGTAAAATTTTAAGTTTTAAAACAGCCTTGATTAAAAATTAAAATAGTCATACAACTATTTTTACAATCTTACATTTTTCTCAGGTTTTTATAAGCTTTTGGGTTACAGTTGTTAGACCTTAAAATATCATGTTATTAATGTTGTCCTATTGCACTAGTTGTGTGATTTCTCACATTCCCTGTTGTACAAGTCCACGGACGGGTATTATGCACTTGGGTTTCCAGCAATGCCGAAGAGCTATAAAAGTTTCTAAATGCTGACTGACAATTTTTTTTTGAGACGGAGTCCCGCTGTGTCGCCCAGGCTGGAGTGCAGTGGCACAATCCTGGCTCACTGCAACCTCTGCCTCCTGGGTTCAAGTGATTCTCCTGTCTCAGCCTCCTGAGTAACTGGGACTACAGGCACATGCCACCATGCCTGGCTAATTTTTTTATATTTTTAGTGAGATGGAGTTTCACCATATTAGCCAGACTGGTCTCAAATTCCTGACCTTGTGATCCATCGCCTTGGCCTCCCAAAATGCTGGGATTACAGACATAAGCCACTGCGCCCGGTCAACAATTTTTTCACTTAGCATATCACAGACAGATAAATAATTCATCATCCCACATGTGTAGCAGTGGCTTATACATCAAAACTTCATTAAAATCCTCTTTAATCATCTCTCTCTCTCTTCCAAAAGTGCAACTCTCTCATCTTCTCTATCCCATAACTTATTCCTCTGATATGTGTTCCCTCTGGGCAAACCCAACTACCTTCTTAGTAAACAATTCTTTTACCTTCAGCCATTCATAACATCTTCTACTCCCCCCAAGTCAGCAGAGCAAAAATCTCTTCCCCTGGACTTGCTGTTCTTAGACTATATATATATATGTGTGTGTGTGTGTGTGTGCGCGCGCGCACACGCGTGTGTACATGTGTGTGTGTTGTGGGAGGGAGGTGGTTGATCACATGGTTTGAAGACTGCAATACAATTGTAAATACAAATATTTATAATTTAGTGTTTTGTTCTTGTAACAACAGTATATGATTGATAGAGCAAAATTGAAAACTAACTGAGAACGCACTGGAAAATCGGTAAATAAGAATATAACTTGCAGGAACAGTTTTCAGGTATTAAAATAAATTAAAAGTACCTGGTAACAACTACAGTGATTGCCTTTGAGTGGGGATCCTTCTACTCTGCCTACATATTTATTTTTTTTTTAAATAATGAGTACATGGTTCTTTTATATTTTTAAAAGTATTTTTAAACATAAGATGATTTAAAAGAACATAATTCAATACACATTTTTCAGTGTTTGCCATGTTCTATGGTCTCTGCCAAGGAAATCATAGACTAACAAAACTGTATCACTTACATTTTGTAAAGGATGATACCAATGATTTTCAAAAAGCCCATTATAGAAGTTAAGAAAAACATTGTTAGGATTCAAATAGAAAAATGAGCCAAAGATATAATCATAAATTCATTTAAAAAATAAAAATGTTGAAGTCCACGGGTAGGAAATCTTCAGTAAGCAAAAATTTCTAGCTAAAGCAACTTAGACATACCATTTTTTATCTCTAAATTATTGAAAATGTCAAGCAGTGATAAATAACACTTAATGCTGTGGAGATTCAGTGAGGCTGGTTCCCCCAAAGACTGCAGGTGGCAGTGTAAACTAGAACAAATGTTTACATTTCAGGACGTCTTCAGAGTTCCACAAATATTTATTGAATGTCCATTCATTCTTTCGTGGTGGAATGGAATTCACACTCAGCCCAATCCACCATTAATTTAGAGGTAACCTGATTGCCAGTTAGCTGCAAGTTTATTTTCTGTATTCCGTAATGCTTCTAGTCATACACTTCATACTGTTTTGAAATGATGCAATTTGAAATGATGTCAGGAAAATTCAGCATCTTTCATTTCCTCTACTTATCAGCAAATCTATGACAGGTATAGAGGTGGTCAGAAACCTGCCAAAAATGCTCCACCATTATCTGGGGGACCAGGCATGCACATGGTGATGAAAGTTGTCAATTAAACATTGCCCAATATCCTTCTCTGGAATTCTTGCCTAACAGGAAACCCCCAGTTTCTGAGAAGAAATTAAAAGTAGCGATAGAGGCATCTTTCAGCCAAAACATCTAAGAAAGTCATTTATGGAATTCTCACTACCCTCCTGGAAGTCAAAATGAAAGACAATGTATTTTATACATAACTTTGTAAAGTCTGCCCTCTATCATTCCTCATAGTAAATGCAGCCAGTATCCACAGATTTATTCTGTTTCAGATGAGATGAGATCCTAAATATTTTAATCTACAATTTACTGAGCACCTTCAATATGCCAGGCAACTAGTAGATGTATAAATGTTTGATCCCGGGTTAACACTTACTACAGCTCCACAAGGCAAGTAAAGTGCCCTTATTCCTATTTCACATCTAAGGACACATGCTCAGGGAGGCTAAGTAACTGTGTCGAGGACACACAGCTGATAAGTCAAAGCTCCTGGATTGTAACCCGGTCTGTCCAGTGGTAAAGCTCATATAGCCTTTATTCCATGTCACATTGGCTCCAATTTGCTTCTATTCTGACACTTTCAAATGTAGATATAGCCATATATTTATTGACACTCATTATCATTTCAGAAAGCCACAGAGACACCTAGTCAAACATAAAATTTGTCAGAACACATATGAAAGAAAAGACAACCATTCAAATACTAACTCAAGGAAGCCTTCAGACTTTGTAAACATGCTTTTTGTTGCATATAATTCTTCCTGGTTAAATGGGCTTTCAGGCCACAGCAGCTCAGTGATCTCGGTAAGATGCATCTCCAAGCTGTGCCATTTCTGGATATCGTCTGGCTTCACATGGGGTATGAATGTTTAAACACTGGCTACTGGTATTGCCGTAGGAACTCAGCAGAGCTCTGTTGAAATCTTCAGCTGAACCACTTAAACCAAGCAAACAACTCACCTCCAGACAGTGTGTTCCCAGCACCTATTAGATTGTCAGAGAACTGGAGGAGTCTGATAGAAAAATTTCCAGGGTCATTGGTCTACATATGAGGCATGGGGCTAATCGTTTGACTGATGTGCTCATGCTACTGGGTAACCAGCGGGTTCCCTACATGAGTCACTTCCAAACACCCTCGGCTGCCAAAGGAGAGCAGGTTTAGTCTCCTCAAAATGGAGGACGTGAAAGAAGGGCAAGGGCAGCTTCTACAAGATTCAGGAATGCTGAGGTTCCCACGTGGCGTCAGTTCAAATGGCAGGGGCGTGGGTTATATGTGTCTTTCTTCACCTAGTAAATGAAGACATTTTCTCATCTTGGGGATTTGGTTGCTATGTATTTGAAACATTTCACCATAGAAACAATGTTAGGTCCAGCCAACCCATAAAATTCGTTCATCATTGAATGCCATTCTTCACTCACGTATCTAAACAATCGTGTTGTGATGATGGAAGTAAATGTAAAAATATTTCTGGGGAAAACCCACTCCAGATTTCAACCTAGACCTTAGGAGCATATAGTCCTTCTTTTGGTGAAACCAGGAGATTCTTTTGTGTCATAGGTTCCTCCCCACCCCCCAACCCCTTCACTCACACACATCTGCTGGGCAGGGACAGCAGGACTTCTCCAGCTCCAAGTCACTGCTGGAGCTCCCTTGGCCTGGGGTGGAGGCAGCAGTATGGGAGCAGGAGGGTGGGGAGTAGGGAACAGGTGGGGGATTGAGAACAGGCACTGAGGACTCATGGGCCAGGCCTTTTGACAGTATGACCCTCAATAGAGCAAATTGTCTGTCTAGGTCACTATCTGATCCCTCTCTTTCTTTTCTACCTCTGGTTTTAAATCTGGCCCAGTCTCCAGGCCCAGCCAAACCTAGTAAGCAAGAAGGCTATATGTTGGGTTGCTTAGGGTCTGTGATGGTTAAAACTGAGTGTCAACTTGATTGGATTGATGAATACAAAGTACTGATCCTAGGTGTGTGTGAGGGCATTGCCAAAGGAGATTAACATTTGAGTCAGTGGGCTGGGAAAGGCAGAACCACCCTTAATCTGGTTAGGCGCAATCTAATCAGATGCCAGAGTGGCTAGAATATAAGCAAGCAGAAAAATGTGAAAAGAGAGACTGGCCTAGCCTCCCAGCCTACAACTTCCTCCTGTGCTGGATGCTTCCTGCCCTCAAACATCGGACTCCAAGTTCTTCAGTTTGGGTACTCAAACTGGCTTTCATTGCTCCTCAGCCAATAGACAGCCTATTGTGGGACCTTGTGATCATGTGAGTAAAAACTTAATAAACATGTATATATTCCATTAGTTCTGTCCCTCTAGAGAACCCTGACGAGTATGGCAAAGAACAGATGTTATGCTCATCCGACAGATTAAATAAACAGTGATTAGGAAAGGAATTATTTATAAGGGTTAATGGAAACCAGAAGGCATGGTGACACATCTGGGGCTCACAAGGAAAAGAAGCCATTACCACCCTTAGGCCTGAAGGAACACAAGAAGGGAGAGGTTACCAGAACCCAAGGAGAATAGCTGCAAGAGAGGGAGGTTGGAATGAAGCTGTGGCCATCAGTCAAAGGAGACAGCACACACATTACCTGGTGAAGGAGATTCAGGAAAACAAACAACCTGCCCCTATTCTCTTCCTCCTGGCCTCTGATTTCTTGTCTGTGCCTTCCATTGGCCAAACCTAACCAGAAGGCAGAGGGCAAAGGAGTCATTTGATACAGTCCTCAAAGAGTGCAGAGCAGGTGGAGATGGGTTTAAAGCAGATCTGCAGGGCCATGTGAAAAATTTATTAGAGGATGGGAGGGCAGTCCTGCATAATAAGATATGGAGAAACAAATACAATATGTATTTATTTCAGGAAGACATATCCCAAAAGAAAAGAGAAAAGAAGCATAGAAAGTTGCTGGGCTGCACATGACCTGTCCTTCTCCCTAACTTATCAGCCAGAAAATCTACTCCCTCTCTTTGCTGAAGGAGGAATAAATGAGCGGGACTGAGAAATCCAGGTACGCTACTCTAGTAGATATTCTTCCCATGCAGAAACATGAACAAAGAGAAAGAATGTTCTTCTCCAAGACCCACTGATATGGTTTGGATGTTTGTCTCCTCCAAATCTCGTGTTGAAATGTATTCTCTAACGTTGGAGGTGGGACCTGGTGTTCACATGAGATCTGGTTGTTTAGAGGAGTGTAAACTTCCCCCTTTCTCTCTCTCATGCCTGTTCTTGCCATGTGACATGCCTGCTACTGCTTTGCCTTCCACCATGATTGTAAGCTCCTGAAGACCTCACAAAAGCCAAGCAGATGCTGGCACCATGCTTTCTGTACAGCTTGCAGAACCATGAAAGAATCAAACCTCTTTTCTTTATAAGTAATCCAGTCTCAGGTATTCCTTTACAGTAACACAAATGGACTAACACAGAAAATTGGTTCTGAGGAGTAGGGCGTTACTATAAAGATAACTGAAAATGTGGAAGTAGCTTTGGAACTGGGTAACAGGCAGAGGTTAGAAGACTTTGGAGGGCTTAGAAGAAAACAGAAGATGAGGGAAAGTTTGGAACTTCTTAGAGACTGGTTAAATGGTTGTGGCCAAAATGCTGATAGAGATATGGACAGTGAAGCCCAGGCTGACAAGGTCTCAGATGGAAATGAGGAATTTATTGGGAGCTGGAGTAAATATTGCCGATGTTACATCATAGCAAAGAACTTGGCTGCATTATGTTCATGTCCCAGGGATCTGTGGAAGTTTGAACTTAAGATGATTTTGGGTATCTAGTGGAAGAAATTTCTAAGCAGTGAAGTGTTCAAAATGTGACCTGGCTGCTTCTAACAACCCATGATGAGATGTAGGAGCAAGACAATGACCTAAAGTTGGAACATATTTAATTTCTAATTTAAATTTTCTAATTTTCATTATGATGTCTTATTTAAGCAATTATTTATTTGGAAGGGTATTGCTAAACATTAGGGATTTTTTTAGAGTTATCTTCTAGTTTCTTTTATTATTGTTTATTTCTGACTGACTTCCACTGTGGTTGGAAAACATACACTATTATTCTAATCCTTAGAAATGTGTTGAGATTTCTTTATGGATCAATAAATGGTGAATTTTGATAACTGCCCCTTGTGTATTTGAAAACATGTATTCTGTAGTTGTTGGATGCAGCATCCCACTGCATGTAAGTCAGATGCTATTTATGTTAAGTTGTACATTTTATTGCTCAAACTTTCAATATCTTTACTGACATTTTTTGTCTCCTCATTCAAATAATTATTGGGTACCAATCTCATTATGATTACAGATTTTTCTGGTTTTACATTTAGTTTTAATCAATTTTTGCTTAATATTATTTGTATGTTATTAGGTACACACATTTCTTTATTTTTAACTCTCTCACATCCTCTTATGCTATCATTATCATGTATTTTTAATTCTACTAAATTTTCTAACTTCATAAGAAATTATTATTTTAGGTAGTATACATTCAGCTTTATTAAACATTTATCTTTTATGTTGCTCTTTATTTCTGCATTTACAGATTTGGAGGATTCTTTTTCATGTACCTCAACAACTCTCTTTTAAATTTTTTATCGTGGGTCTGCTGGTGATAAATTCTTCGTTGGTTTTTTCTTTCTTTTCTGTTTTAACTTGTTTTCATCCATAAAGTTTCAATTTACCTATACTTTTTAGAGAATATTTTTGCTGGGTATATAATTAAAAGTTGGTAATTATTTTCTTTTAATACTTTAAAGGAATCACTGCATTCATTGTCTCTTTTGCTCTCATAATTTATTTTTATGTCTGCTGTTGATCTCATTGCTTCTTTAAAGGTAATATGTTTTAATTTGTCTGGGTGCTTTACATTTTTTTTTAGCAGTTTTTACTTGCCTTTTTTGGTAACACTTCTTAGCAGTTTTTACATACCTTCTTTGGTAATAATTCTGTAGATTGGTGTTTTTCATCAGCTTTTTGAAAATTTTTGGCCATTATCTCTTCAGATATTGCTTCTGATATATTATCTCCTCATTTATGGGACTCCAGTTACACATATCCTATATTTATTGACCATGTTTTGTATGTCTGTTATGCTCTTTTCTATGTTTTCTATCTTTTTCTTCTCCCCATACTTCCTTCAGTCTGGATAGTTTCCCCTGAGTATTCTCCCTTCAGTTGTGTCTAATATGCCATTCAAGCATCTACTGATATTTTACACTAGCTTTCTGTCACAGAATCTTCATTTGATTTTTTTAAATAGATTCCGGTGTTCTGGTAAAATTCTCCATATTGTCATTTATTTCACTGAACTTATTCATCACAATCATTTAAATCTGTGTCTAAAAATTTATGTGTCCATATCACTTGTGGGTCTGTTTCTGTTGTCTATATTTTTCTCTTGATTTGAAGTAGTTTGGTATTATTTTCTAACATATCTGAAATTTTTTGATTAAATGGTAGACATTATGTATTAAAAGCTCTAGAGGGCCAGGCACGGTGTCTCATGCCTGTAATCGCAGCACTTTGGGAGGCCGAGGCAGGCAGATCACAAGGTCAGGAGATCAAGACCATCCTGGCTAACACGGTGAAATCCCGTCTTTAATAAAAATACAAAAAATTAGCCAGGTGTGGTGGTGGGTGCCTGTAGTCCCAGCTACTCGGGAGGCTGAGGCAGGAGAATGGCGTGAACCTGGAAGGCGGAGCTTGCAGTGAGCCAAGATTGCACCCCGGCCTGGGTGACAGAGCAAGACTCCATAAAAAAAAAACACACACACACACTTTAGAGATAATTTGAGGTTCCCGATTACCCTAACTTTCTTCAGAGAGAATTAAAGTTTTACTTCTGGCAGGTAGTTTGAGTAGGGGGTATGTCTTGTTAGTTTTCTATTAGCCATAACTCTTGAGTTATGGTAACTTCTGGCATCTCTGCTAAACGTTTGATGTGTTTCCAGGCTTGCTTTCATTCATTCATTCTTTCTTTCTTTTTTTGGTTGGTTTCTTTTGAACTCTAATGTGTATCTTTCCGGAATCCTCAGATATCTGAGAGTGCTACTCAGCTTGTCAGACCCTTACCCCAGATCTCTCAGCATCTTGATCATTCACTGCTTACGAATGAGCAAATTATTCAAGTGGGAAATATCAAGCTCACTTTACAGCATTTTACTTAGACATTTTAGTCTACAAAATCTTGGCTGCCTTTGTAGCTTATCTCTCCGATTTCTTCAAATAGATATTTTTTAAAAAATCAGTTCTTAAGCTGTTTTGGGAAATAAGTTCTGATACAAGTGGTGAGTCATAATCAGAAGCAGAAGTAACCTGGGGAGATTAAAGTTTTAAAAAATATTTGGGCCCCATGCCCATATATTCTGACTTAATTGGTCTGGAGTGGAGCCCAAGCATTGGTATTTTTAAAAGGCTCCCCAGTGATTCTAATGTGCAAACAAGATTGAGAACCACTGGTCCAAAAAAAATTACAAATTGATGGCCATGACCAAATATCTTCTCGGACAGAGGAATGTTAGATCTACAGAGTGTTAAAAAAATTTAAAAACTATTTTCCAACATTTAAAAGTTGGAAGATTTTACAAAAAATCTAGATGGCTTGTTTCTCTTATACACTATAACTAGAAGCTTTGGGAACATTGGCTCCAATTTCTCATAAAGAGCTGTGCTGAATAGTAGCTTTTTCCCTTAGACACGGCATGCAGTTTCCAGTTTGCCACATCCTCACAAATCCCTTTTGTCTTATTCCTTATTTGCTTCACTCATTTACATTACTGGCCTGGTCTTGTGGTGAAGGGCTAGAACTTAATCACTGTTCTGTATCCTTTACCTGATTTATTTTTCTTTGTAGCATTTATAACTAGCTGACATTATATTATAAATGTGTCTGTTTGTGTTCTCTATAGAATGTTCTATGAAGGCAGGGACTTTGTTTTGTTCACTGTTGAGTCCCCAGCATTTAGAACATCTCCTGGCACATAATAGACTTGCAAGCAATGTGTGTTAAATAAAGAATCACACAAATGTGAGGTTTTGGTCCTTGGTCTAGGGATGGAAGCGTAAACACTATGATGGGAAACTGGCTTTCTTGAAGTGGATGTGTTAATCTATTTGTGTTGCTTTAAAAGAATACCTGAGACTGAGTAATTTACAAAGGAAAGAGGTTTACTTGGCTCACTGTGCTCCCTACTGTGAAGGAAGCATGGCACCAGCATCCATTCAGCTTCTGGTGAGGCCTCAGAGAGCTTACAATCATGGTGGAAGACAAAACAAGAGTAGGCATGTCATATGGCAAGAGAGGGAGCAAGGGAGAAAGAGGAGAAGGTGCCACACTTTTTTAAGCAACCAGATCACATGTGAACTCAGAGTGAGAGCTCACTTACTACTGTGAGGAGGACACCAAGACATTCATGAGGGATCCACCCCCCCATGACAAAAACAACTCCCACCAGGCCCCCACCTCCAGCATTGGAGATCACATTTTGACATGAGATTTGGAGAGGACAAACATCCAAACCGTGTCATTCTATCCCTGCTCCCTAAATCTCATGTCCTCATATTGCAAAATACACTCATCCCTTCCCAATAGTTCCTGAAAGTCTCAACTCATTTAAGCATCAACTCAAATATTTCAAAGTCTCATTTGGAACTCAAGGCATGTTCATTCTATCTAATAGCCTACAAGGTCAAAAACAAGTTTTTTACCTCCCAGATACAATGGTGGTACAGGCACTGGGTACACACTCCCATTCAAAAAGAGAAAAGTAGGCCAAAACAAAGGGGCAAAAGGGCCCCTGCAAGTCTGAAACCCAGTGGGGCAATCATTAAATCTTAAAGCTCCAAAATAATGTGTTTGATTCAATGTCCCACATCCTAGGCATACTGCTACAAGAGGTGGGCTCCCAAAGCCTTGGGCAGCTTTGCCTCTGTGGATTTGCAGGATGAAGGCCCTGTGGCTACTTTCACAGGTTGGAGTTTAGTGCCTGTAATTTTTCCATGCTAAGGTTGCAAGCTGCTGGTGGTCCTACCATTCTCAGATCTGGAGGGCAGCAGCCCCCTTTCCACAGCTCCAGTAGGCAGTGCTCTAGCAGGGGCTCCAATCCTACCTTTCTTCTCTGCACTGCCCTGGTAGAGTATCTCTGTGGGGGCTCCACCCCTGCAGCAGTCTTTCTCATATATTCTCTGAAATCTAGTTGGAAGCTGCCAAGCCTCCTTCACTCTTACATTCGGCACACTTGCAGGCTTAACACCAGGTATAAGCCACCAAGACTTATGGCTTGCACTTTTTGCAGTAGCAGCCCAAGCTATACCTTGGCCACTCTAAGCAATAGCTGGAACTGAAACAGCAAGGATGTGGAGAACAGTGTCCCGAGGCTGCACAGGGTAGCAAGGCCCTGGGCTTGGACCCCAAAACCATTCTTTCCTCCCAGGCCTCTGGGCTTGTGATGGGAGGGGCTGCCTCAAAGATCTCTGAAATGCGTTTGAGACATTTTTCCCTTGGATATTAACACTTGGCTCTCTTTTAGTCATGGTAAGCTGTCTAGCAAGTGGTTGCTCCATATCCTGCTTGGATTCTTTCTCTACCACAGGGCCACACTGCAAATTTTCCAAACTTTTATGCTCTGCCTCCCTTTTAAATAAATTAAAAAAATTAATCTCAAATAGTCACAAGAGTGGCAAATTAAACTCAATGAAGCTCAGGTCATAAGCAGTGTCTCACACCTACAATCCTAGCACTTTGGGAAACCAAGGTGGGAGGATCACTTGAGGCCAGGAGTTCAAGACCAGCCTGGGCAACATGGCAAGACCCTATCTCTACAAAAAAAATTAAAAATTAGCCAGGCATGGTGGTATGCACCTCTTGTCCCAGCTACTAAAGTGGCTGAGGCTGGAGGATTGCTTGAGCCCAGGAGTTACAGGCTATTGTGAGCTGTGATCACACCATTGTACTCCAGTCTGAATGACAGAGTGAGACTCTCTCTGTAAAAAAGAAAAAGAAAGAAAAAGGAAATAATAAACTCAGTGAAGCTCAATAAACTCAAATTAAACTTAAATTAAGATCATTAAAGAAGGGAAAAAATAAGATAAAAACAGATATTGATAAAATAGAAAAACAAATATTTCACAGAGAAAACCAACAAAGGCAGAAATCTGTTCTTTGAAAGAATAATTAAATTGATATACCTCTAGCAAGAGTGATTTTTTAAAAAGGAAGACACTACTTGCCAATACCATAAATTTAAAAACTGGTAGATTATTTTAGATCCTAGAGGCATTATAAAAATAAATACATACCACAAACAACTTTGTCGCTAAATTTGAAAATTTTAGATAAAATAAATAAAGTCCTAGAGAACTTTATTTATGTGTACTCACAGTGCACATAGTGGCTTCTGTTATCCATATCAAATCCTGACTTCTCTATTGATTTTGTATCTAGCCTTTCAAAAGCAACAACAAAAAAGAAAATTAAAATAATCCTGTATCTTTTTGCAAATTGTCAGTAATTAAAAACCTCCTTGTAAATAGAACTCCAGCACAGATAGTTTCACCTTTATAGAAAAAATTGTCAATCTTTATATAAACTTTTCAGAACATAGAGGCAGAGGAAACATTTTCCAGTCTCTTTCATGAGATTGGCATAATCTTGATACTAAAATATAAGTAGAAAAATAATAAGAAAAAAATTACATGCCAATATCTTTCATAAACATAAATGTAAAATTCCTAAAGAAAAGATCAGCAAGTTGAATTCAGAAGATAATACATCAAAATCAAATTGTGTTTACAAGGTTATTTAACACTTGAAATCAATCAATATTATTCAGCCAACTAACAATAAAAGAGAAAAATAATGTTATCTTAATATATGCATAATTACCTTCAGAAAAAGCATTTCATAAAATTCAACATTCATTCTTAGCAAACTAAGAATAGAAGGTATCTTCCTTAATCTGAAGAAAGGATATCTATAAAACAACATATAGGAAACACCATTCTTAGGAGTAAAATGTTTAAATCCTCTCCTTTCAAATTTAGAACAAATCCAGCATGCAACTTCTATTCAAAATTGTATTGGAAGTACTAATCAGTGCAATAAGGAAAAAACAAAAACAAAAAAGAGAAATAAAATGTATAAGGATAGGAAAGGAAGAAATAAAACAGTCATTCTATGCAGACAACATGACTGTGTAGGAAAAACAGAATCTCCCTACAGGTAACCTATTAGAATTCGTAAGTTAATTTGGCAACATTGCTGGATCAATAGAGAAGTCAGGGTTCAGTAGTGAAAACTGAAGCCACTACGTGCACTCTGAGTACAAAGAGGTAATATATATTTAGGAGCTTGCTCACTCTTTGAGGAGCTGGAGGAATAAAAGTTAGAGAAGTTGTTATCATAGGTCAGAAGGGCTGCAACCGAAGATCAGAACGGTGGCACCAAGATTACCGCCTAAGGCATCAAAGCAGGCAGATGCTTATTGAAAGACCTTACTGAAAGGTGCTAAATCTCTGAGACATTACTGAAAGGTGTTAAATCTCTGAGAAGTTTACACCAACTGCTTTAGTCTGCATTAATGAAATGAGTTGTCAAAAAATTTCCTGAAGCGACTGTGAACTGTGGGCCAATATGTTTGGCTGCAAGTGCCTCTAAAAGATAATGTCTTACTCTTTATTTCTACCTTCCAAAGCAAGTGCAACTTCCTTTCATTGGCATCCAGAACTATACAGGTGAGGAGAAATGGAAGGTAGTGTGGTGCCAATTTATTAATAGACAAACATATCCAATGTTTCAAAAATTCCATAGTAGTTACCCATATGAAAAGCAGATGGAAAATTAAATTTTTTAATGATTATAACAAAAAAATCTAAGCAACCAGAAATAAACTTAATAAAGATGTGCAATACTTACGCACATAAAACTACAAAACCATATTGCAAGAAATTAAAGAAGCCTGAATAAATGGAGGAATAAACCAAGTCCATGGAATAAAAGATACAATATTATAATGTGTCAATTCCCTCAGATTGCTCTATACAAGCAGTGCAACACTAGTCAAAATCTAGGCAACATAAAATTTGAAATTTACTGATTCAAAACTGTATCTGAAATGCAAAGAACCAAGAAGAATCAAGGATATCTCAAAAAAATAAAAAACAAAATTGACCTACTCACCCAGATTTCAAGACTGCTTTATAAAGCCACAGCATTCAATGTGGTATTGACACAAGAATATGGAAATAGATCAATAGAGCAAAACAGAGATTTCAGAAACAGACCTGCAAACGTGTGAACAGTTGAGTTATGACAAAGTGTAGTGAAGAAAGGATTGTCTTTTCAATATATCATGTTATTGTTTGTATCCCAATACTGAAAAGCAAGTAAATTAATTCCTACCACATGTCATGTACAAAAAAAAATATACCAAAAAAGGTAGATTTTAAATCTAAATGCAAAACCTTCAAGAAGATAACTCAGGATATCGTTATGACCTTGGAATAGGCATTTTTTTTTTGAGACGAAGTCTCACTCTGTTGCCCAAGCTGGAGTGAAGTGGTGCTCGCTCACTGCAACCTCCACTTCCTGGGTTCAAGCGACTCTCCTGCCTCAGCCTCCTGAGTAGCTGGGACTACAGGCATGCACCACCATGCCCAGCTAATTTTTGTATTTTTAATAGAGGCGGGGTTTCAATATGTTGGCCAGGATTGTCTCAAACTCCTGACCTCGTGATCCACCCACCTTGGCCTCCCAAAGTGCTGGGATTACAGGCATGAGCCACCACACCTAGCCAGCAATTTTTTTAAATAATTAATTGTTTTGTATTCTTAAATGGTACATGAAATGTGCTAATCATAAAGAAAAAGATTAATAGATGGACTACCTTAAAATTAAGAATTTTTATTATCAAAAACCTTATTAGGAGCAAGAAAAGGCAAGCCACAGAGTTGGAGAACGTGTGGTTAATTGTTTAATGGTCACAAACTCCTATCCCAGTATGCAGGCCTTTTGTAATGTGATGTTGCCTTTCCTCTCATACAGAGACGGAGTCTAGCTCTCCATCAGTGAAACTTCAAATCAAATGCAGCCAGATGAGTAAACTCAGGCAAAACAAGCTGAGCAATCACCATTCAACTCACAAAATTACACAAAAATTGATAAATTGTTTTATCAATGCTTTGTCTTTGTTATTAATTGGTACTAAACCATTACCACTTAGTTTTGGGGTATTTTGTTATGCAGCATCACATAACTGAGCTGGAACCCTTACAGTAAGAAAAACATAGGCAAAACACTTGAATAAGTACTTCCCAAAAGCAGTATACAAATGGCAAGTAAGCATAGAAAAATATTTTGAACTTCATTAGTCATCAAAGGAATGCATTAAAAAACCATAATATAATACAAGTAAACATCCTCAGAATGGCTAAAATCAAAAAGACTAGCAGCATATCAAGTGTTGACAAGGATAGAGAACTCTCATATGCTGCAGGTTAGGCTATAAATTGCTACAAACACTATCATAACTATTTTGCAAGATCTAATGTAGCTGAACATTCAAAACACCTATGTCCCAGCAATTTCACTCTTACACATATTCTCAACAGAAATGTGAACATATATTAACTAAAAGTCACATACAAGAATGTTCATAAAAAATAGGTCGAAGATCTGTATATAAGAGCTAAAAGTATAAATTTTTAGAAGAAAATACAAGCATAAATCTCTGTAACCTTGAAGTAAGCAATGGTTTCTTACATATGACACCTAAAGCACAAGCAATGAAAGAAAAAAAGATAAATTGTACTTTATCAACATTTAAAATTTTAGTGCTCCTTTCCCCACCACACCCCCCAAAAAATGGTAAATTAAAGGCTTTCAGCATGCCTCAGCCATTTGGAAATAGCAAGATAGTGCATAAAGATCGACTCTGTGAGCTTTAATTCAAGAAGGAAAACAAGAATCCACCAGAATCGTGAAGGACACTCTAGATTCCGGGAAGAAGAATGCAGGCAAATGGCACCCATCATGGATGGTATCTGGATGACAAAAGTGAGTGAATTCCTAGTACATGAGAAAGGCAGAGAACCTCTCTCTTTGACTCACCTTTCCACTGGGGCTCTGAGCAACCCAAGCCCAGAGAGAACACTTTGTTTCTTTCAAGCTCTGGAGCTAACTTGAGGAGTGGCCTGGAGGCACTGAGAGGGAAACATACAGGGAAAAGCTGCAGGCATTTTCCCAGACCCAGAACCAAGAGCAGCACACCATTTTTAATCTAGGCATATAGAAAGTCAGACATTCTTTGGTGACCCAGCAGCATGGCCATGCAGGCATTTTAGTTCAGGCTAGAGATTGGAGTGCCTGCTCTGGAGCAGGATAAGGGCCTCCACAGTCAGAACAGTGGAAAGTGCCTCAGTAGTAGGCACTGGAATTGTGCTCTCCCCTGATGCCAGCCTGTGGTGGGAGGAAAGCTGCTACTGCTGCAGTTTCTCCTGATGACAATACTCGCAGCCAGGACCAGCTTGACAACCTGGAACTGCTCTGCATGTGTCCTTGTTGGGTGCCCCAATATGCTCCCCTGAGATCATGCTATTATAGCAGGGCCCTCTCTGCTCCATGCCTAGAAACTAGAATTCTGGCACCATGAAAAATCTGAATGTAGTGACACCACCAGAGGGTCACACTAGCTCTCCAGCAAGAGTTCCTAACCAAAAGGGAAACTAAGAAAAGACAAAGAATTCAAAACATGGATTGCAAGGAAGCTTAATGAGTTCCAAGACAAGGTTGAAAATCAGCAAAAAGAAACTTCTAAATCAATCCATGAAATGAAAGAGGAGATAGAAGTCTTAAAAAGAAATCAATCAGAGCTACTGGAATTGAAAAACTCACTTAAGGAATTTCAAAATACAATTGAAAGCTTTATCAATAGACTGGACCAAGCAGAAGAAAGAATTTCAGAGCTTGAAATTCTTCTAATTCTAATCCCATATTTCTTGAAGACTTTTGCTCATTTCCTAAATTCTTTTTTCTTTATTTTTGTTTAACTGGGTTAGTTTTCAGCATTCTTAAAGAAAAGAAATTTCAACCAAGAATTTTATATCCTGCCAAACTAAGCTTCATAAGCAAAGGAAAAATAAAATATTTTCCAGACAAGCATGCACTAAGGAAATTTGTTACCACTATACCAACCTTACAAAAAATCCTTAAGGGAGTTCTAATCACGGAAGTGAAAGAAGGATACCTGCTATCAAAAAAACACAGTTAAGTACATAGCGCACAGACCCTATAAAGTAACCACATAATATAAACTACAAAGTAACCACTTAACAACTTGATGATAGGATCAAAACCTTGCATATCAATATTAACCTTGAATGTAGATGCTCTGAACACCCCCACTTAAAGGGCACAGAGTGGCAAGTTGAATTTAGAAAAGAAGATCCATCTGTCTGCTGTACTGAGGAGACTGATTTCACATGTAAAGACACACATAGGCTCAAAGTAAAGGGTTGGAGAAAGATTTGTCACACAAATGAAAAACCAAAAAGATCAGGGGTTTCCATTCTTATATCAGATAAAACAGACTTTAAACCGACAACAGTAAGAAAGGACTAAGAAGGGCATTACATAATGATAAAGGGTTTAATTCGACAAGAAGACTTTACTAAATATATATGCACCCAATATTGGAGCACCCGGATTCATAAAACAAGTACTTGTGGCCCTATGAAAAGACTTAGTCGCATAATAATAGTGGTAGACATCAACACCCCACTGACAGTGTTAGATCATAGAGGCAGAAAACTAACAAATAAAATCTGGACTTAAATTTGACACTCAACCAATTGGACCTGATAGACATCTATAGCATATTCCACCCACCAACTACAGAATATACATTTTTTGTATCTGCACATGGAACACACTCCAAGATTGACCACACACTTGTCCATAAAGCAAATCTCAATAAATTAAAACAAATCAAAATTATACCAATCATACTCTCAGACCACAATGGAATAAAAATAGAAGTCAACAGCAAGAAGATCTCTTCAAGACCACAAAATTACATGGAAATTAAACAACTTGTTGCCAAATGTCTTTTGGGTAAACAATAAAATTAAGGCAGAAATGAAAACATTCTTTGAAATAAATGAAAACAAAGACACAACATACCAAAATCTCTGGTATGTGGCAAAAGCAGTGTTAAGTGGAAAGTTTATAGTGCTAAACACCTACCTTAAAAGAGAAAGATCTCAAATTAACAATCTAACATCACATTTAGAAGTACTAGAAAAACAAGAACAAACTAACCCCAAAGCTATCAGAGAAAAAGAAATATCTAAAATCAGAGCAGGACTGAATGAAATTGAGACCTCCAGGCCCACACAAAGAATCAACAAAACCAAAAGTTGATTCTTTGAAAGGATAAACAGCATTAATAGATTGTTAGCTAGAATAATAAAAAACAAAGGAGAAGATCCAAATAAGCACAATCAGAAATGATAAAGGTGACACTACAACCAATCTCACAGAAATGCAAAAGATCCTCAGAGACTATTATGAACACCTCTAAGCATACTAAAATATCTAGAGGAAATGGATACATTCCTGGCAAAACACAATCTCCCAAGACTGAATCAGCTATAAATCAAAACCCTGAACAGACCAATATCGAGTTCTGAAATTGAATCTGTAATTAAAAAAAAATCTACCAAGTAGAAACAGCCCCAGGCTAGACGGATGTACAGCTGAATTCTACAAGACACACAAAGAAGAGCTGGTACCAATGCTGAAACTATTCCAAAAAATCCAGGATGAGGGACTCTTTTCTAACTGATTCTATGAAGCCAGCATCACCCTGATACCAAAAACTGGCAAAAAATACAATGAAAAAAAGGAAAAACTATAGGTCAATATCTCCAATGAATATGGATGCAAAAATCTTCAGGAAAATCCTCAACCAAACTCAGCAGCACATCAAAAAGTTAATTCACCCTGCTTAAGTAGGCTTTATTCCTGGGATGCAAGGTTGGTTCAACATATGCAAATCAATAAATGCGATTCACCACATAAACAGAATTAAAAACATAAAACATATGATCATCTTAATAGATGTGGGAAAAGCTTTTGATATAATCCAACATCCCTTCACAATAAAAACACTCAACAAACTAGGCATCAAAGGAACATACCTCAAAATAATAAGAGCCATTTATGATAAACCCACAGCCAGAATCATACTGATGGGCAAATGAAAGCATATTTGGAAACTGGAAAAAGACAGGAAGCCCATTCTCACCACTGCTGTTCAACACAGTACTGAAGGTCCTAGCCAGAGCAATTAGGCAGATGTATTAGTCCATTCTAACATTGCTATAAAGAAATACCTGAGACTAGGTAATAAATAAAGAACAGAGGTTTAATTGGCTCATGGTTCCACAGGCTATATAGGAAGCATGGTATCATTTGCTTCCGGGGAGGCCTCAGAGAGCTTCTACTCAAAGTAGAAGGCAAAATGGGAGTAAGTATCTTACATGGCAGGAGCAGGAGACCTCCAGACCCACACAAAGAATCAACAAAACCAAAAGTTGATTCATTGAAAGGATAAACAACATTAAAAGATTGTTAGCTAGAATAATAATCCTCAGTGTTGGAGGTGGGCTTGGTGGGAGGGGATTGGATCATGGGGGTGGATCCTTCATGAATGGTTTAGCACTATCCCTTTGGTGCTGTTCTTGTGATAGAGTTCTCATAAGATCTGGTTGTTTAAAAGTGTCTCCCCTCCCACCAAGCCCACCTCCAACATTGAGGATTACAATTGCACATGAGATTTGGCGGGGACACAGATCCAAACCAAATCAGCAGGAGAAAGATATAGGCAGGGCATGGTGGCTCACACCTATAATCCCAGCATTTTGGGAGGCCAAGGTGGGTGGATCACCTGAGGTCAGGAGTTCGAGACCAGCCTGGCCAACATGGTGAAACCCCACTCTACTAAAAATTAGCCAGGCATGGTGGCATGTGCCTGTAGTTCCAGCTACTTGGGAGGCTGAGGCAGGAGAATCGCTTGAACCCCAGAGGCAAAGGTTGCAATGAGCTGAGATTGCGCCTGCACTCCAGCCTGGGCAACAGAGCAATACTCTGTCTCAAAATAAATAAATAAATAAATAAATAAATAAATAAATAAATAAATAAATAAATGGTATACAAATAGGAAAAGAAGAAGTCAAACTATCTCTCTTCACTGACAATATGATTCCGTACCTAGAAAGCCCTAAATCTCCACCAAAAGCCTCCTGGAACGGATAAATGACTTCAGTAAAGTTCCAGGATACAAAATTAATGTACAAAAATAGGTAACATTTCTATACACCAATAATGCTCATGCTGAGAGCCAAATCAATGATAAAATTCCACTTACAGTGGCCACAAAAAAAGCAATAAAATACTTAAGATTACATCTAACAAGGGAGGTGAATGATCTCTACAAGGAGAACTACAAAACACTACGGAAATAAATCATAAATGACACAAACAGAAAAACATTCTATGCTCATGGATTAGAAGACTCAGTATGATTAAAATGACCATACTGCCCAAAGCAATCTACAGATTCAGTGCTATTCTTGTAAACTACTAACATCATTTTTCACAAGACTATAATAGAAAAAACTATTCTAAAATTCATATGGAACCAAAAAAGTGCCCAAATAACCAAAGCACCTAAGCAAAAAGAACAAAGCCAAAGGCATGACATTACCTGACTATACTATAAGGCTATAGTATACTATAGCCTTCAAACTATACTATAAGGCTACAGTAAACAAAACAGCATGGTACTGGTACAAAAACAGATGCATAGGCCAATGGAACAGAATAGAGAAGCAGAAATAAAGCTGCACACCTACGGCCATCTGACATTTGACGAAGTCAACAAAAATAAGCTACGGGGAAAGGAATCCCTATTCAACAAAAGGTGCTGGGATAACCTGCTAGCCATATGCAGAAGAATGAAACTGGATTCTTACCTTTCACCATATAAAAAATTAACTCAGGATGAATTAGATTTAAATGTAAGACCTCAAAATACAGGAATTCCAGAAGAAAACCCAGGAAACACCTTCCTGGACATTGGCCTTGAGAAAGAATTTATGACTAAGCCCTCAATAGCAATTGTAACAAAAACAAAAATTGACAAGTGAGACCTAATTAAACTAAAGAGCTTTTGCACAGCAAAAGAACTATCAATAGAATAAAGAGACAACATACAAAAGAAAATATTCACATAATGTGCATCTGACGAAGGTCTAATATCCAGAATCTATAAGAAACTTAACCGAAAAAGCAAACATTTTTAAAATGGGCAAAAGATATAAACAGACACTTTTCAAAAGAAGGTATACAAATGGCCAACAAACACATGGAAAAATGTTTAACATTACTAATCATCAAAAAAATGCAAATCAAAACTACAATGAGAAACTATCTCAAACCCATCAGAATGACTATTATTAAAAAGTCAAAAACAACAGATGATGGCAAGGCTACAGAGAAAAGAGAACACTTATACAGTGTTGGTGGGAATGTAAATTAGTTCAGTCACTGTGGAAAGAAGTCTGGAGATTTCTCAAAGAACTTCAAATAGAACTAACATTTCACCCAGCAATCGCACTACTGGGTATATACCCAAAGGAAAATAAATCGTTCTACCAAAAAGACACCTGCACTTGTATGTTCATCATAGCACTATTAACAAT
Source organism: Gorilla gorilla gorilla (assembly GCF_029281585.2). Classification (NCBI taxonomy): domain Eukaryota; kingdom Metazoa; phylum Chordata; class Mammalia; order Primates; family Hominidae; genus Gorilla; species Gorilla gorilla. The sequence goes on from NC_073233.2 coordinate 19,633,579, forward strand.
AGCAAAGACACGGAATCAACCTACATTCCCATCAATGGTGGATTGGATAAAAAAAATGTGGTACATATATACCATGGAATACTATGCAGCCATTAAAAAATAATAAAATCATATCTTTTGCAGCAATACGGATGCAGCTGGAGGTCATTATTCTAAGCAAATTAATGCAGAAACAGAAAACCAAATACTGCATGTTCTCATTTATAAGTGGGAACTAAATATTGGATACTCATGCCCTTAAAGATGGTAACAACAGACACTGGGGATGACTGGGGGAGGTGGGAGGGAAGGGGCAAAGGTTGAAAAACTAACTATTGAGTACTATGCTCAGTACCTGGGTGATGGATCAATTGTACCCCCAAACCTCAGCATTATACAATATACCCAGGTAACAAACCTGCACATGTGCCGCCAAATCTAAAATAAAAGTTGAAATTATTTTTAAAACGATTAGAAGAAAAATTATGTCAAATTTATAAGTAAATAAATAAATTGGTGCTTCAAATGATAATATCAAGAAAATGAAATTATAACTCACAAAATGGGAGAAATATTTGCAAATCATATATCTGATAAGTGATTAATATCTAAAATAAGTTTTAAAAAACCACATCACTCAATTTTAAAAATGGGCAAAGGATTTTAACAGACATTTCTCCAAAGAAGATATGCAAATGACCAATAAGCACATGAAAACATGCTCAACATCATTAACCATCAAAGAAATGCAAATAAAAACCAGTATGAGACATTACTTTACACCTATGATGATGGCTAAAAGCAATCCGTACAATTATTATTCGTCAATTAAATTTTTTTAAAAAAAGACAACAATAATGAGTGTTAACAAGGGTGTGAAGGAATTGGAACCTTCATACGCCACTGATGATATCATAAAATGATGAAGCCACTTTGGAAAACAGTCTGGCAATTTATGAAAATGTTGAATACAGAGTTACCATATGACCCAGCAATTTTACTGCTAGGGGTATATCTCCAAGAAAAATGAAAACAGGCCAAGTGTGGTGGCTCATGCTTGTGCTCCCAGCACTTTGTGAGCGCAAGGCAGGAGGATCACTTGAGGCCAGGAGTTTGAGACCAGCCTAGGCAACATAGTGAGACCCTGTCTCTACAAAAAAAAAAAAAAAAAAAATTAGCCAAGTGTGGTGGTGTGCATCTGCAGTCCCAGCTGCTTAGGAGGCTGAGGCAAGAGGATTGCTTGAGCCAAGGTATTAGAGCCTTCAGTGAGCTGTGATCACACCACTCTACTCCAGCCTGGGCAATAGAGTGAGACCCTGTGTCTAACAAAAAACAAGAGTGAGAAATGAAAACATATTCAAAGAAACATTTGCACATAAATCTTTATAGCAGCATTATTCATAACAGCCAAAGCTTGGAAGCTACTCAGATGTCCATCGAATGATGAATGGATAAATAAAATGTAGTATATCTGGCCGTATAATGGACTACATTTCAGTGATAAAAAGGATTGAAGTACTGACACATGCTACAACATGAATGAACCTTGAAAATGTTATGCTAAGTGAAAGAAGCCAGTCACAAAAGACCTAATAATGAATAATTCTATTTACATGAAATGTCCAGAATAGGCAAATTTATAAAAACAGAAAGTAGTTTAGTAGTTGCCTAGGGCTGGGAGGGCCTGGTGGGTGGAAATGAAGAGTGACTGCTAATGAATATAGGGTATCTATACTATTTGGGGTGATTAAAAAAAGTTCCAAAATTGATTGTGGTGATGGTTGCACAACTCTGTGAATATTCTAAAAGTCATTGAATTTTAGACTTTAAATAAATGAATTATGTAATGGTGAATTAAATCTCAATGAAGTTGTCACAAAAAAAAGAATGTCTGGAAGTAGATAGTAGATAGTGAGTGTAACTAATGGCATTGGATTATATCCTCAAAATGATTAAAATAGAAAATGTTATGTTATATATATTTTATCACAGTAAAATTAATTTTAAAGAACGTTTATAACAGCAGTGTGAAAAATAGCCAAACACTGGAAACAACACAAATGTCCATCAACGATGGACAAATAAACTGAGGAATACCCATACTACACATTCTTGCTATGTTCATGCTATACAGCAATGAAAGTGACCAAATTCCTGCTACCTGTATCAGCATGGTTGAATCTCACAACAATAATGTGAAAAAAGAGAAATCCAACAAAAAGAACAATACATTACATATGATTCGAAAACAGGCAGAACTATCAATGGTGTTAGAAATCAGAGTCATGGCTGCCTTGAAGGAGTAGGGCAGCACCTGGGAGGGGACACCTGGGTACTAGTGATATTTACCTTCTTACCCAAAGGATGATTACATGGGCACGCTTAGTGAGTGAAAATCCGTCAGACTATGCTTGTACGATTTGTACAATTTCCAGATTTGTTTTCAAAATTTATTTTTTTTAAGTCTTAAAAAATCAAAGTCCCCCCAGTAACTTTAATGCATAGCCAGGTTCAAAACATTACCTTCTTTACTGTGTCACCAGTACCTTCTCAAGGACCCAGTAGAAGACAACTCCAATTCCAAAATTATTATTTTCTTTTCACTCTCTCATACACAGCAATTCATTGTCTCCCTCTCTGCTCAGGAAAACCTTCACTTTTTATAGGTAAACAAATCCATTAAGGTGTGTCTTCAACAAAAGGATTTTTTTGGGGTGGGGGGGACAGAGTCTGGCTCTGTCACCCAGGCTGGAATGTCATGGCGTAATCTCGGCTCACTGAAATCTCCTCCTCCGGGGCTCAAGCGATCCTCCCACCTCAGCCTCCTGAGTATCTGGCACTACAAGTGCACGCCACCACGCCCAGCTAATTTTTGTATTTTTTGTAGAGACAAGGTTTCACCATTTTGCCCAGGCTGGTCTCGAACTCCTGAGCTCAAGCAATCGGCTCACTTCAGCCTCCCAAAGTGCTGGGATTACAGGCATGAGACACTGCACCTAGCCAATTTCTCCCCCTTAGTGAATTCCTGTCACCATACTAGGCTAACAACCTGAAACTGCAGCAATATTTTCTTTCCTCCCATTACTTTTATAAAGTTCTCAGCACAATAGTTAGTGCAGAATAAACATCGGGGGAAAAAAAAAAGAAAGAAGATATGAGGTCAGGAATCTGGAAAATTAAAACTAAAAATCTGGAGCTGGAAGTAGCTGATCAAACTTAAGAACTGAAGGAACCAAGCTGTAGAGAGGGAGGGGGAAGCAGTGAAGGTTAGCAAGCAGTATTACCAGCATCTGGGCTGCCCTGAAATCCACACAAAAGTAAAATGCGACCCTTTGTGTTTCACTTCCTGTGCAGATGGTGGGGGAAGTGGGGAGAAGTCCCAAGAACTGTGCGACACTGCAGCTATTGCTTGAAACTGCCAAAATTTGGAAAGGCACATTCTATTTGCATTACTTTGCATGCAAAGTGTGTATGAGCAGCAAAGCTCCATTTCTCTTTACTGCCCAGCTTCTCCTGTTTTCAGGCTTGACTGGCTAAATTTTGAAAAAGACTCTAGCAGAGACTGCTTGTACGCACCAGTATCTGTGTTCTCCTCTTCCACCTTGGACATATACCTAAATTATACTTCCCAGCCTTCTCTGCATTCAAGTGAGGACTTATGTCTGGGTTCTGGACAATGGATTTTACACAGAAGGGATGTAGACCACTAACAGGCCTGACTCGTGAAATCTCCCCAGTGTGATACTTGCTCTTTCCCCATCTGCATGGAGAAGATCCCTCTGACCCAGAGCAGGGGGATGTCTCGGTATGAAATAGCCTGAATGAAGGTCCCTTGCCCCACCTATCCCTATGCAAGAAATAAATTTATTCCTTGTAGTTAAAGCTTGGGGCTATTTGCTGCCATCGTTAGCCTCTTCTGACTAATTCAGAGACTATGGTTATCCCTGTGTCATTCTGATGTCTGTCTTTCTCCCTGATCTCTTAGTACCATGTCTCCCCACACAGCTATCTGGTGGCCCCAAGTCTCCCATATCTAAGTGAGCCTGACTTTTGGAAGAACCCCAGAATCACTGCTTACTTCCTTTTTCCTTCTATCCCATTCTAGTAACTAATCAAGCATAAAACCAGAGCGCTTAGGTGAGATGAGAATGGAAGCGCATTCCAGAAGTGTTGGTTAGGCTTCCTGAACTAGAAATTCTACTCATTGGAATTTATCCTGAGGAGATTAATCAACATAAACAAAAAGATGTTCATCAAAGTATTAAGCACACTAACAAAATAATTAGAACCTGCCTAAATATTCAGTTGTGGGCCGAAAAGTTAGTAAATTATGATCAATTCACTCACCTAAATATTATGAAGTAATTAAATATGACAGTTAGAAAGCCTACAAGATGGAAAAATTTATTAACGTGTTATTAAGTGTAAAAAGCCAGAATATAAAAATGTGTTTTCACAATAGTAAGCAATATGTAAAATGATGCATGCAGCCTGGCCCTGCTAGGGTAAATTTATTCAGAGAGGCATCCAAATGGTCAGACCAGCAGCCACTCACAAGCACCTGGGCATCTCAGTCTTCAGGGACAGTTCATTGTGGATTGGTTTATAATTATTCCTGGAATTGCATCTACATTGCAGACAGTTTCATTCCAAAGAAGAGCCTGGGCCAGCAAGGAGAACTCTGTGGAGTAGTAGCTGTCTGATTCTCTGTCCCAGGAGAAACAATGAAAGGCACCTTGGCACACTCCCATTAATCAGAGGTGGGGAAACACAAAGTCACATCCCCACCTCAGGCACAGCTGGAATCCCAACATACTTGGATGGCCTAGGTCTTTACCTCCTAGGCCACGTGGTCAGCTGGAAGTGGCACTGCTCTGCCTCACTTGAAAATGACGAGGCCTCTCCCGCATCAAAAGTGTACTCGCTCGGGAGGCTGAGGTGGGAGGATGGTTTGAGCCCAGGAGGTTAAGGCTGTAGTAAGCTGTGATCGCCCCATCCTGAGTGACAGAGAGAGACCCTATCTCTAAAGGACAAAGAATTAAACAAACAAAAACCAAAAAAAAGTCTAGTAGCTGAGCCATGTCCTCAGGGCACACCTAGGAGAAGGAATAAAGGAATCAGTGCGTTTGCAATGGAGACAGCTCCTCCTGGCTGCCTTGGGGTGAGATTCATATTCTAATGGGTGCAAATCTAGAATTAAGTTCTATGCCTGATGAGGGTTGCACAAAAGACCAGAACAAGTGAAATATTTACCCCGTAGCATCCAGGATCAGTGGAACATCTTTGCAAGGGATGTAAAAGGTAAGGGTTTGGAGTTTCAGGTGTGACAGGAAGAAAGAAGATAAAGCCCAGGGTAAGAATGCAGGGGAGGAGGGGCCGGGTAGGAGCAGAGACAGAGCAAACCTGAGGAGCAGGAGGAAAGTAGTGAGCACTGCAAGAATGGGAGTGAGCAGGGGGTGCTTTTAGAAGGGGTGAGTTATGCAGCACAGGGCCAGGCCTGTGGGTGCAGGCGCTTGCTCCTTCAGCCTTGTCCCCCACCCAGATCTGACGGCTCCATGCTCTCTCCTGCTTCCCCACCATTTTCTCTGCCCAAGTGCCTTCTGCCTGCTGATTGCCCTTATCTTTTTAGACTTAGCTCAGCTGATACCAGCTCTGTGAAGTGTTTCCTGATATTCCTCTCTCTCCCTACTTCCCTCTTTCCCCGAGTTAAGGACTTCCTGCTCTAGTGTCCCCGCAATGCCATCCACAGACCTCACCACAGCAGCTATCGCATTGCTGTAATTATTTCAAATTCCTCTTCCCCTACTAAACTGTGAGCTCCCTGGGCAGGGGCCATGTTCTATTCATCTTTTCACCTCTTGCGTGGGGCCTGACAAATAAGAAGTGTTCAAAAAGTCAAGTGAATGAATTGAAAAAAAAAAAAAAACATTTCCTTGGATTCAGCTGAAAAGGCAATTGCAGTAATTTGAATTGTGCAATTTCCATTGTGTCGCCTTTGAAAAACAGTTTCACTTTTCCTCCTACTACCGATGACTCATTCCTGGGGCAGATAACACACATTTCTGAGGTGCAGAACTTCACTACATCAAATCTTTTGAAAATCTGTTTTTGAGTGTTCTTGTCTAAAGAGAAAAACATGATGAGCTTTCGTAATCCCTCAACTCAGCACTGAGTGATGGAATACTAAAGATGTTTTGGAAACCCTTTGATTACTGCAAAGCATACAAAGAAGAACGGGTGGGTGAATGATAAAAATAAAACGCTAGCATTGGCTACATGCACTGATCGCTTAACAAATGGTAGTTAATATCAGGCATTTGGCTAAGTGATTAGCCCCTTTTTCTCACTCAATACACAGAACACCTTACGAGGTCACCCTGATTGTCTCCACTCAGACAGGGAAATTGAGAATCAGAAAATGTTGGTAAATTTCTGTAAGTGGCAAAACCAGCATTTGAACCCAGAGCTGTCTGATTCCAGAATGGTACTGTTAACAACGAGGCCCTTATTTCTTCTAGACTGAGAAGGCACACACTGAAGTTGGATGCTGATTTTTGACAAGCCAGTGTGTAGGCAGGGACACCACACAGCACCCCCATCCAGGCATTTCTGGGCAAACATGGTTTCAAATGGGCAAAGTGAAGATGAACATCTGCCCTCACATGAAACCTACATGATAATCAGCTGGCTTCTTCCAACTGCCCCTCTCTGCACCACAAGTGCAGCCCTGGTGGCCTTATCTCCTGTCCACCCACACATAAGGGCAAAATAAAACCTTTTCTGCTAGGAGCAAAGATTCTAGCTCACTGCTTAATTACAACTTATTGCTCCTTGTCCCAGCAGTACCATGGCAACAAGTAGCATTGGCACAAGAATCAAAAGGGAGAAGTGTTGCCTAGCAACATAGTAGAAAGAGCTTTAGGATTCTGAAGGCCCGAGTTCTAGTTCTGGTTCTGACTCCCTGGGGCACTGTGGATAAGACCCAACTCCTCTGATCCTCCGTTTTTTGTCATCTGTAAAATGGGGGCAACTCATTCCATACATCTAGGATTGCTGTCAGGATCATTATTTTCAGGAGAGGAAAATTATGCCATGGATTAAGGCAGAAAGGGGAAAATGTGAAAGACTTACTAGGCCATGACATACTTTAGCCACTCCATGAAGAGTATACATTGGTAAAGCCTTTTTGGAGGTCATTAAGTAATAGCAGTCAATATTTAAATGTAGGTACCCTTTAACTCAGCAACTTCCTCTCTAGACATTTGTTCACGAAGATACACATAGGAGGTGAAAAACTGGAAACTACCTAAACGGTCTACTAAAGAGGGACTATAATAGATCAACACAATAGAACACTGCAGAAGTTTTAAAAAATGAAGGAGCTTTTCTTTACTGACACGGAGAGACTTCTAACATACAATGTTTAGTGAAATGAAGGCAAGTCACAGACACACACACACATACACACACACATACATCCATTCACAAATATACACAGGAAAATGCATGTCAGAAAGCCTGGAACGACCTATGAGAAAGTGTTAACAGTGGTTACCAAGTTACTTCTCACTACTCCCCAAATAGGCTGTTTCCCCGCTACTTTTGCAAATGCCATTCCACCTCCCTAAAACGCCAGTCCTCCTTTCCACCTTCTGAACCCCAGCCCATCCCTCAGAGCGTAGGTAAGCAGCATCTCCTCTCCACAGCTCTGCTGGTTCCCATCAGTGGCCCTTACATCTCCCTCTGTGTCTGTATTATCCCTATCATAACATTGAATTTTAATTATTTGTTTATGTATCTACACTCCCCCTTCCCAGTAGTCTATGAGCTCCTTGGGGAGCAGAATCACGTCTCATTCATCTTTGTTCCAGCAGGGCCTACCCAAGGCCATTAGTGCATTGAATGGAAACAAGAGGTTAAAATATGGTCAGAAATGAGAACAGCATGTGGAAGCTGTGAGCCCCAGTTTTTTCCAAAGCACCCTCCCAGACCATGCTTTCATGTATATTCATAGCTCAGAAGGTGTGCTCCAAGGACAAGAGGAGGAGAAAGTCAGTTTACCTTGATTATCTCTGTAAAGAACAACAACAACAAAAAAGAAAACAAGAAAGTCAGAAAGCCATGGATAAGGAGTGAGCTGGGTAAAAATTGCTTGAAGCAAACAAACAAAAAAAATCCCAAGAGGTATGTATGCATGTCAGCAAGTCATCCACAATCTGGGCAGCAGGTGGCACAAGTAACCTAGATTTCTTAGGCCACTGCAGCAGGAAGCCGCAGAGGTAAGGATTTGGAGAAACTGGGAAGCTGGGAGCATCATCCCAAGCCACTCTTTTGCCTGCCTGATTGCAGTACAAGACATAAAGGCAGTCCTGTGAGGATTTCAAGTCCTAGACATCTGCCTTTCCAACCACCATCCTTCACCCTCTTAGTCCATCCTCCACCCTCTTCAGTCCATCCTTACTATGGCCAATTTTGTTATTTGCCAACCTGCCTTCCTTTTTGAGGAAAATGAGCATTTCCATTCATATCAGTGGCAGTGAATATTCGTAAGACCTCTTAGAAGGGAAATGTAGCAGGGCTGATCAAAAGAACACCTACCCTGGAGGAGACAGATAATAATTCCTTAACAGATCTAACTGCAGTCATGGATTGGATGTTCATCATTATTTGATTTTCCTCTTCTGGGGCAATGGATTCATAAATTATTTTAAGGGTAGATGAGCAGATAAACAAGTTACCTTGACTACTGACTATAGTAAAGGTTGAATTTTGTATATTAAGGTAGTTATTTTGATAAATTTGGTAGTAATTATTATAACTTTACATAATAAATGTATGGAAAATATAGACATACAATTGCATAAATCAAGGTGGGCTAATTAAATACCATCATATTGCTGGTGAGGGTGGCTGTTATTATTATTACACAAAATATATTTATTCTTTGAACAAATATTTATTAAATGCTACATATGCAAAAACCACTTATGAAATGACCATCAAGTGCCAGGTACTGTTTTTGGTGCTGGGAAAAAATAAATCAGTGACAAATTCTCTGCCCTTATGGAGCTTTCAATATAACAAAGGAAATAAATACATATATATTATTGCCATACACATACACACATATATGGCAAGTGATTATAACTGCTATGAAAAAAGAATAAAAGATTATAAAAAAGAAAAAAGAAAACTATTAAAAAAAGAATGATGGAGGCTGTTATTTTTAATTGGGTGCTCAAGTACTAATTGTGCTACAGACTCAATGTTAATTCAAAATCATACATGATTCCTACCTCCCCGGGACTCTAATGTCAGTGAGAGAAAGAACCACTACTCAAATAATGACACTATAATATAATTCTCTATTGCTATTGGTGCCATGAAGAAGTACATGCATGGTGTTATGAAACTTCATAAAAGATAAATGTGACCTGGCCTTTTTAGGGAAATCAGGAAAGATTTCCCTAATAAAGTAATGCTTGCAATGATATGTGAGGCATAAGTAGAAGTTGACTAAACCGGGGGTATGAAGAATATTCCAGGTAGAAGGAAGTGCTCTGCAAAGGCCCTGTGGCAAGGGGAAAGTAGGGGAGTATGAAGAAGGGATAGAAGGCTGGAGCGACTAGAGAAGAGAGAATGACATGGGCGGAAAGGCGAGAGGAAACCTATAGGCAATAGTAAAGGTTTTGTCATTGTCCTAAAAGAAGTGAAGAGTCATCATGGGTTTTAAGCAGAGGATGACATAATTAGATAGCTACTTCAAAAAGATGACCACAGGTGCTCTCTCGAGACTGGACTGATGGGACTCAGATTAGATACAGAATGGCCCAGTTGAGAAGTGATAGCAATAGTCCTTGAAAATAATAATGTTGACTTGGACGAAGGCTTCTACTTGTTGGAGATCAAGAGAAATCAAGAAAAACAGTGAACTTGAGAAACTTTTAGGAGGGAAAAGAAACAGCCCTTGGTGATAAATTGAAGACAGGATGTAAAAAAAAGGAGATACCAGCAATGGCTCTTAGGTTTCTGGCTTGTGCACCTGGATGCACGGTGGTACCACCCTCTAAGACAGAGAAGTCTGAAAGAGGAGGAGGTATGTGGTAAAAGATTATGGGTTTGGTTCGGGGTCTGTTGAGTTTGAGCTGCCTTTGGGATTTCCAAATGAAAATATCAAATCAAAAACTGGATCTGCACACCTGGAACTCAGAGAAGAGGTTGAGTCTGGAAATACAATCATCTAGGTCCTCTACAGATATCTGAAGCTGTGGGTGAGGATGTGATCACCTAGGAATAGATTACAGAGTAAGAAAAGGGAGGGACACCAGTATTTGATGATGAGAATGGGATGTGTAAGCCTGCAAAGGATACAGGAAAACCAGGGAAGACACCAGGAGAACATCTCATTTTTAAAGCCGAGGGAAGAACGTTTCCAGTAGGAGTAAATGATCAACGCTGGCAGTCTCTGCTGAGAAGGCAAGGAATATGAGGCCAGAAAAATGTCCCTTGAATTTGATGATATGGAGGTCATCAGTGACCTGACCTGGAGCTGTTTTGGTGACTGTGGGACCAGCAGCCTGCACAAAATTGCTGAGGGGAGAGGGAGAGAGGACGAAAAATAGAGACAGTAAGCAGAGACAGCTTTTTGGAGGAGCTTCACAGGGAAGGAAATGGAAGAAACAGATGCAAAGGAAGACCATAAGAGAGGTGCTCCAGTCTTCAGTGGCATAAAGGTGGTGGTGGGCAGGAAGATGATGGCAACATGGAGGACAAGAGAGCAAAATAGCATGATCCTCAGTGGTTACAGAAACAATGTTGAGGATACAGCACTTGGGAACCAGGGAGACAGTGACAACACCTTCCAATCTATGGCTGTAGAGGGCAGAGGGATGCATGGTGTCTTTAGGGAAAGCCAGCCTGTTGTATCAGGAAGGAGCAGAGAAAAAGTTGAAGATCTAGGGGTGGTTTGGTGGTTATGGAACAAGCAATTCCAGAGGGCTCAGTCATAAGAGCTTGGTAGGTCAGGGGCTAGGGCAAAGGCAGGGCACGGTGGCTCAAACCTGTAAACCCAGCACTTTGGGAGGCCAAGGGGAGCAGATAACAAGGTCAAGAGATCAAGACCATCCTGGCTAACATGGTGAAACCCCGTCTCTACTAAGAATACAAAAATTAGCTGGGGGTGGTGTCATGTGCCTGTAATCCCAGCTACTTGGGAGGCTGAGGCAGAAGAATCGCTTGAACCTGGGAGGCGGAGGTTGCAGTGAGCCGAGATTGCGCCACTGCACTCCAGCCTGGCAACAGAGCAAGTCTCAAAAATAAATAAATAAATAAGAAAATAAGAAAAATAAAAATTAAAAAAAGGATGCATCATTAGGGAAGGGATAGCTGAGAGGATTTATGCTTGGGTTTTTGGCAGATTAAAACAGGGACGGCCAGCATTGAAGATTTTGTATCACTGTCTCTTCGAGGAGGGTGTGTGCACAGGTCTACTGGCTGCAGATGGGGTGGTCTCTTACTCCAGGAAGCTCTAGGAACATCAAAGCTAGACAGATTGAAAACAGCCTTAGGACTGCTGACCACATACACAGCCCAGGTGACGGTAGACTCAAGAAGCTGAGTCTATAATAACATGGAGATAATGCTCAAACCATGAAATTTAAAAAACCTTACCACAATCCTACTATCTTACAAGTCAGAGCTTCATTGTTTCTTAGCTTGCCTTCCTTCCAGATTTGAATTGACTTTTTATGTACGGTACTTATAACGTACACATAGTTTGAGATTTGCCTTTTCCCCCCTCTTAACAGGACATCAAGTATTTTCCACATGGTTCCATCTTAATCATCGTTAATGTTCAGTATGGTGTGAATAATTGCTGCTCTCGCCTGGGGATTTTTTTGTAACACATGAACATTTAAACACTCCTGCCCCCAACACAAGCATGTGCACACACATACACACACAGACAAAGACATTCTCTATGCAGAGAATAGAGCACCTCTAATGCATTACATATTATCCACAGCCCACTAATGTATCTCGAGAGCTGTTCATCCTTTCTTAATCTTTTCTCTTTAACATTTGGAACAATTAGCAAGCTAGCTGCAACCCCACCCCTTTCTCGCCCACTCAGGAAAACATGCAAGTGAGTGAAAATGACGTTATTATAAGAATAACCTTGAATCCACTCCAGTTTATAACAAAAGCAGCTCATTTGAAAACTTTGGTGCTTTTACTATTAATAGTGTGAATTACTTGCTACATAGTTCAGGCCTGAGTGCAACACACCAGTGAATCCTGCCACTGTCGTTGAGGGCTGCTGACCTCCTGGGGAAGACAGACACTAATTCAGTGTGATGGGAGCACAGTCCACACCCCCACCGTGGGTCACGGAGAATGCATATCTTCTCAGAAGAGCTGACATTTGAGCTGGCTCTTGAGGGAGGCTGGCATTCAGACCTGGAGAGAAGGCCATTCCAGGTAGAAGGAAGATTATCTACTGAGGCTTTGAGGCCTGAAAAAGTATTACCCAGTTGAAGACTGGTGCACATTCTGCAGTGGCTTAGAGAGCAGAGGGGTGTGTGGTGTCCTTAGGGCCAGCCGGCCTGTTGTACCTTGTGCACAGAGGGAAACATCTGAAGATGGTGCTGGGCAAGAGGCCAAGTGAGAAGGACCTTGTAGGATCCACTGAAGGGTTTTGACATTTTCCCATAGGTTTGGGAGCCACGGAAGGTTTTTAAGCAGAAGATGATGTTATATAGGTACACTTTGGTTTGGAAAATTCCAGCAAGAAGGGTATGGCCAAAAGAGCACAGGGGAGAGAAACTGGAGGCCAGGGTAGAAGAGCTCAAGAAGGAGGTCAGGCAGTGCGGGTGGAGGGGCAGGCAGATGGGATCAACTTGGGAAGTGACTATTCTTTGAACTTAAAAGATTGAAAGCAAATGTAATGGGCCTGATGGTCATCTTTCTGTAGGATCTCTGCATTAACCCCACTGGTATGATGCTTGGTCAAGCGGGTGACCGCACCCTGCCTGCAGTTTGTAACACTGCGTCATGACATTGTCAAGCATCACTCCATCACTCCATGACTGAGAACTGAGTCATGGAGTCAATTAGAAGGCTTCCTAAAGTGAAGGGCTTTGGGAAGAAATTTTTAATTTTTTACAAAAAAAAAAAATTCAAAAATATTGTGAGAAAGAGATTTTCCCCAAACAACTCCTTTGCCAATTTGTTGGTTAATAGAATTAGCAGGGGTGAAAAAGTCATATGGACTCAACTTTGAATCTCTGATCCACTTACAAGTTTTATGACTTTGAACGAGCTACATAATTTGTCTGATCCTCAGTTTCTTCATCTAGAAAAGCGGACAAAAATTCCCACCTGATGTCCAGGCAGGGTGGCTCATGCCCGTAATCCCAGCACTTTGGGAGGCCAAGGTGGGCAGATCACCAGAGGTCAGGAGTTTGAGACCAGCCTGGCTAACATGGTGAAACCCCGGTTCTACTAAAAATACCAAAAATTAGCTGGGTGTGGTGGTGCGCACCTATAATCCCAACTACTTGGGAGGCTGAGACAGGAGAAATGCTTGAACCCGGGAGGCGGAGGTTGCAGTGAGCAGAGATGGCGTCATTGCACTCCAGCTTGGGCAACAAGAGTAAAATTCGGTCTCAAAAAAAAAAAAAAAATTCCTATCTGAGGTCAATGGTGAAGACTCAGTGGGATAAAATGTGTAAACGCTCCTCAATGCACATTCCCCGGCCTCTGCCTCAGCATTCAGTGTGGTCCCGTGAGAGTTAACTCATAGACCTAAGAGCCATCGAGAGCTGAAAAACAAAGGGTTTGGAGGGAGAAGCTAGTGGGTGTACTCCCAGGCAGAAAGGGAAGTAGGATGAGATGCTCCCCATTAAGGCTGACTAATTTCACTGGAATCCTGTGAAGGACAAAGGAGGTTAATTCAGTGAAATCTCTGGAGTGTTTCAAAGAAACACTGTGTGCCGGCAAGTCCCCTTCAAGCTCAGCAGCCTCCTCTGGTGGGGGTGGGATTGCTGTGGGTGTGACAAGGGGGCTTCTCAACAATGCCCTGAATTCTGATCATCGAGTGCTGCTTCCCTGCCTGCCAGGGACCAGAGCAAGGGGAAGCTGGGACGGCAGTGGGGCTGGGCAGGGCAGGCTTCCCTGTGGTGCTCCAGGCTGCAGTGCTGGGTTTGGGGAGGTTTCTGAGGGTTCCGAGGCTTAGCGGGATGGAGTGACAGCCCATGGCTGACTCACTGCCCAAGAGGCTGGCAGCATGCAGCAGACCAGCCGGCGGCCCAAGGGTGAGCTCATAACCACAGGGATCCTGAGCAATGCCGTGTCACCAAAGCCAGCTCTGTCTGTGGGGCAGAGAGGCCCCCTGTCTGGGACTGGACTATCTTAAAGATCACTGGCTATCCTTAAAGATCCACAAAGATCACTGACTCCAGAGAGGGGTCCAAGGGCCGCTAGCTGCTGTGCCCTTGGGTGCACCCAATGTCCTGCCATTTTACCTACTATAAAGGCAATTCATAAAATGGCTAATGACAGATGATGTCATTTCTGTGCCTTGCTGAGAAGTTCACATGACTACATTCATAAGCAGAACTCCGTCCTTGGTCAGACACCCTGCCCCTATTTGGGGTTTGGAAAATATGGTTACTGTCACTATGCTAAACTGAGGCCTTCCTGTCTGTGGTAGAAAAATCCACAAGGCATGGCTTGATTAACCTAAGAAAAGTACCGCCAGCAGGGCTGCCTACCTTGCAGAAAGTGTCTCTTCCTGAGGCAGGCAGCAACAGAGAAACACAGAAAATACCCACACATGCACACACACAGATACACACGGTGTATAGGACCAAAAAAAGGAAAATCCCCGTGAAAAAATTAGAGTTTTCATTCATCTTGATGATCCATTTGGGTCACAGAATAATAAAGGAGGTTAATGGTGTAGCTTAAGGACAAGCAAACACCAAGAAATGCTTTAAAAGAAGGTACCTCTTGGTTGCGGGTGATTTTGAAGTAACCAACAGTTCATGTAATTTGCTATTCCAACAAATTGTATCAGACTTGCAGGAGTAAATCTATTGCTGACTTCTATACCTGGGATCTGGGAAGTCCTTGCTATCCTCAAGCACTTCCCCATCAGCTTGTGATGTTCTGATGTTTCACATTAATGACGCTTCATTTGATTTAAAGCTTTCACTCCTAGAATCTTCTTTCAAAATGTTCACTCAGTACATTGTGTGAATTACAATATTTGCATTACCAGCCAGCTTTGATTGAGTTTAAGAGATAGCTGAGTGCAGTATTCTATTTGATTTCCCTTCCTTTATTTCCTTTGCTGCTTCTTTTTTCCTCTTCCTCCTTTCTTCTTCCTTCACCCACTCTCTCCTTCCTTTATTTTATTCATATATTTATCTTATAGATATCTAATGAGCACGTACGCTGGGAGTAGAGAACAGTATCTGAGAGTCTGAGGACATGGATCCAGACCCTTTTCCTTTCTTGGGCATGACTTAAGACTTGTTTTTATTGGCAAAAAGGGGATAAAAATGAGACCAGCCTCCCAAGGTGGTTTGTCTAGTCCTTTGTTTTCCCTAAATGTCCCCCAAATGTTATCATTCTTATCAAAACGGTGTGACTGGAGGATCAGAGTGTAAGCTCTATAGTTAGAATGCTCAGATACCAATCCGAAGCCAAACTACCAGCAATGCCACCCTGGACAATTAGTTTCTCTATGTCTTAGTTTCCTCATCTGTAAAATGAGGCTAACAATAGGTATCTAGGCCAGGTACAGTGGCTCATGCCTGTAATCCCAGCATTTTGGGAGTCTGAGATGAGTGAATTGCTTGAAGTCAGGAGATCGAGACCAGTCTGGGAAACATGGTGAAACACTGTCTCTACAAAAAAATACAGAAATTAGCCTAGAGTGTTGGTGTGTGCCTGTAGTTCCAGCTATTCCAGAGGTTGGAGGGTCACTTGAGCCCAGGAGGTTGAGGCTGCAGTGAGCTGTGATTGGAACACTGCACTCCAGCCTGAGTGACGGAGAGAGACCCTGTCTCAAAAACAAAAACAAAAGGCCCCCAAACAATAGGTATCTACTTCACAGGGTAATTGAAAGGATTTAATGAGATAATTTCTGTTATTGTTGCTATTATTATTGTTGGTGCCAGAAATGTGAAAATGAGAAGTGAGAAAGACACTCTGGGAGGGAAGCCCAGCATAATGGATACTGACAACATGGTGAACTAAGTTGTAAAATGAGGTATGTCAAAGCACAGCAGTAAGGTTTAACTTTTGAAGAGAAGAATAAAGAAAACTTCACCAAGGAGATGCCCAAAGAGGAATTTAATAGGAGTTCACCTGATGAACACAGATAAAACCTCTGTGTTAGAAAGTATCCCATTACTGGGTATATACCCAAACGACTATAAATCATTTAATATGAAGACACATGCTCACATATGTTTATTGCAGCACTATTTGCAATAGCAAAGACTTGGAACCAACCCAAATGCCCATCAATGATAGACTGGATAAAGAAAAGGTGGCACATATACACCATGGAATACTATACAGCCATAAAAAAGAATGAGTTCATGTCCTTTGCAGGGACATGGATGAAGCTGGAAACCATCATTATCAGCAAACTAACACAGGAACAGAAAACCAAACACTGCATGTTCTCACTCATAAGTGGGATTTGAACAATGAGAACACATGGACACAGGAGGGGAACATCACACACTGGAACCTGTTGGGGGGTGGGGGACAAGGAGAGGGAGAGAATTAGGACACATACCTAATGCATGAGGGGCTTAAAACCTAGATGATGGGTTGATGGGTTCAGCAAACCACCATGGCAAATGTATACCTATGTAACAAACCTGCACATTCTCCATATGTATCCCAGAACTTAGAGTAAAATTTTAAAAAAGTAGAAAACAATAGAGAAAAATATTTGAAATAAAGGATTTTTTTTAATCAAAAAAAAAAAGAGAAAGAAACAGGCTCATCACTTTCCTCCCATCACGGACTCTCCACTCGTGAGGCCTCCATTTCTGATATTTTACACCTCCTGGTTCCTCCCATTCCTCCTCCTCAGTGACACAGTCATGCCGGTTTCCTCTATTCTTTTCCACACCACCCTCCTGGGCTCTTCCGCCAGCACCTGAGCCGAGTGCCTGACTCCTGTCTCCTCTTCCCAATCTCCCCCACACGCTGTTGCCTCCACAGAGATTAATCAGGGCTCAGGAGAGGGGGGAAAAAAGACTTTTCACTGTCTACTCTTGGGATCTTTCCAATTTTGTATTATGCATATGGATTACCCATTCATAAAATATGAAAGAAATTTAAAAGTGAATGAAAAACGGAGATAAAGCCTATATTCCTTATCTATTTTGTCTCATCTGAGTGGGCAACTTGGGAATCTTCCCGACCTAGAGTCCAGAATCTCCTGGCTCTGCCATATAAGGTTTTCCTCCTTGTAGGGAACAGACATAATGGCTTCTTAGCCACCTCAAGCAGGTCTACCACTTTTCCCAGACAGCAATTGCGGATATACTTTGGGAGAAGAAAACCGGTAATGACAGCTAGTCTCCTGTTTGAAGTCCCTCTTTGTTTAGAAATCCTGTTTGCTTGGCTTTTAAGTTTTTGAGAAATAGGAAGAAAATGTTCCATCCCTACCCAGATAAGGCAAAAGCAATTTGTGTCACTGTGAGCTGGTGATTTCAGCTCCTTACCTAAGAAGTCTTGCCAGGTTTGAGGTCTAAGGCAAGGGCAGGAAGCAGTGTGGGTAAGGCTAGGAGTAAGACCCTTTCACTCATTTGCTCTGTGGTGTTCACAATTTCTGTTTCTTTCTGATCAAAAGACTCCAAAGAGTATGGAGGCTGCTACAGTTTTCACAGGCCCTCCCACAGTGGACTGAAGAAATCACGAAATTGCCAGACCTTTCTAAACCCTGCACAATATTAAGCTCAAAGTGATTAAACAGAAGTGACTCTCAGCACCGCTGAGAGCCAAGATCTTTAATCGCATCCCACAGGCCGTGCCCCAGTGCTTGCCCTGGTGCTGATAAGGGGCCCCTTTCTGCTCCTCACCAAGGCCTGGCTCTTCCCAGGCCCCTTTCCCCACCCCCAAACACAGCAAAGCCCCAGGGCCCACCTCTGCCCCTGGAGCAGCATTCAGAAAACCAACATACGTGACTGCCAAGCCAAGGGGCAAGAGAGGGTGCAGGATCAGGTAAGTGAAGACAAGAGAACAGGCCAGAGGTGGGATGTGGGTCTAGGAAAAAATGCTGCGGTCTGTAAGAGAGAAATCTGAGTTGCAATCAGCAAGAAAATGTGCTTCTAGCAATGGCCCTCCCTCTGTTCACCAATCTTTTATAGTTGCCAGTTTATCTCCCTTCTCCTCCCCAAGTCACAGTCTGACATTTGTCATCATCTTTTTTTTTTTTGAGACAAGGTCTTGCTCTGTCATCCAGGCTGGAGTGCAGTGGTGCAATCACAGCTCACTGCAGCCTGCAACTCCTGAGCTCAAGCTATCCATCTTAGCCTCCTGAGTAGCTGGGACTGCACCTGGCTAATTTGTTTTATTTTTGGTAGAGATGAGGTCTCACTATGTTGCCCATGCTGGTCTTGAACTCCTGAGCTCAAGCAATCCTCCTGCATCAGTCTCCCAGAGTGCTGGTATTACAGGCATGAGCCACTGCACCTGGCCTCATTGTCTGACACTTGTCAACCCAATTTCAGGTTATAAACTTGAGCCAGTTACAAGCATTTATCCCTGTATGGAGGGAAGCTTTGACGTAATTAATAGGTCTTCTAAAAGGTCTCTTTGGTTTCTAAACAAGATTTTCTTTTCCCATTGTTGAGTGTTTAATATGTATATATGTGCATATATATATGCGCATATATGTGTGTGTATAGTTGTTGTTTTGTGGTTGTTGTTGAGATGGAGTTTTGCTCTTGTTGCCCAGTCTGGAGTGCAATGGCGTGATCTCAGCTCACTGCAACCTCCGCCTCCAAGGTTCAAGTGATTCTCCTGCCTCAGCCTCCCTAGTAGCTGAGATTACAGGCATGTGCCACCACAACTGGCTAATTTTGTATTTTTAGTAGAGACAAGGTTTCACCATGTTGGTCAGGCTGGTCTCGAACTCCGGATCTCAGGTGATCCGCCCACCTCGGCCTCCCGAAGTGCTGGGATTACAGGCGTGAGCCACCGCGCCTGGCCTAAAATATTGTTTTTTTAACAAGTGAAAGTAAGCATCACTCATGCAAATGTCAATTGACTTGAAGCTGGCGGAGGGAGGGATGCCTTCTGTCTTGAGACCTCAGTGCATGCTGCACATCAGGGAAATGAGGGTTCAAAAGGCAGGAGCAGGGCTTCTTCAAGGTTCCTACCCATATCTTCTTTCCTAAGGCAAAAAAAATTTTCAAATTAGTGTTTGTTTTTCTTTCACTATCAAGGGCTTTGCATTTTCAAGCGAAGTGCCTTCTACCAAGAGGAATGTTATAATCCAATTCAAGGGGATTTCAGCTCACGAAAGAGGATTAGGAGCCATTGGGTAGATGACAAGTGGCAGCATATTTCCTATCAAGAGCCTCTTAAGATTTTTTTTCCCTGACTGGGAGTTCTGCTCTCTCTACCGTAAGAAGCTCAGAAGAGACACATTAGAGACACAGGCCTCCTTCTCTCCCAAGTGCCCCTGCCACCTTGTCTTGCTATTTGCTGCAGATCATAAGAGAGTACATGGCCTTTTCACACTTTGAGGCAAAACAAAAATTCCTGAAAACAAAGACCAAAATGATAACCAATCCCCAGGCTCCTGGGCATAGGTAGGAAAATGAACAAGATCTGAACCTAATCTGTTCTGATTGCTATATATCTCCACCTGGCCAGCCACCTTGTCCCAGAAAAGGGTAAGACAGGGAACATTTTTTCTCCTGAAATTTCAGCTTGGAACACATTCCATGCTGGCTTCTCAGGCAGGAGCTGTCAAACAAGATGCAAAGAGACACCAGCAACAGAACCCAGGACGACAGAGCCCAGTTTGCTGGCAACTGCCTGCCCAGGCCTGGCTCTCCCCCAGAGCCGGGCCTCCCATAGCCTTCTTCCCTGCGATGTGTTACCTGGAAGGAAGGGTGAGCAGACAGCCTTTTCCAACCTCCCCTCTGACTCACAGAACAAAAGAGGGCTAATCGTTTTTCTTTTGGATGAGCATGTAGACCATGAAAAAAGCAGCCTAGTGAATGACAGAGTAGGGACTTGGAGTCAGCCCTGTCTGGGCCTGGTTCTCACTATTGCTTTCTAGCAGCGTATACTTCTCCAAGCACTAGATCCTTCGCCTGAAAGGAGAAGAGGAATAATACCAACTTAGCGGGTCACTATCAGAGTTAAAGCAAATATGGCACAGGGCAGGGCCAGACTTAATAAATATCTGCTAAATTTGAATTATCAACTGTAAAAAATGGGCAGAGTCTATTACAACCAACTGAATTTGTGCGATGCAGGTTGCTTTTAGTTTACTTTATTTTTATGGTTTCTAACTCCGTTGGAGTTAAAAGAAGATGGAGACTTCCTCCTGTATTTCTTCAACTTCTAAATAAGCCTCCTGTTAAATTCACAAGGAGAAAGGCCATCATCTAGACAGTATCCTCTTGGCACCCTCTAGAAAGCCACTTGCTTGTATGATCAATTTGTCCTCACAACCAGGTTAATTTTCAGGCTCTCAGGAGCCAGCGTGATCATTTCAAACTGCACTGCTTCAGGGTTTAGGTGACATGCTTGTGCTTTGGTCCTCGGTTCCATCAGACCTTTCCATCAGGCCTTTCTCTAATACTCCCACCCCCATCCCAGGAAGGCTGTGAACTGAGGATGCTCCCCTGAGTTTAGGATGCTCAGAATGAAGCTCTCACTTCTCCTCCCTCTGAGTACCTGCCCTAGGGCTTGGCTGCAAACCAAGACCCTGGAACCTCGAACCAAGCCACTCCCTCTGCCTGCAGCTGAGGTGGAAAATGTCCCAATGTTACCAGTAAAATGATTACATTTTTTACTCATATGTTTTTCTCCCTGTGTATTTCTGCCAAGGCATTTTGAACTGAACAGGCTTTTTAAAATGCTTTTCTGCCTTAATTCTCTTGCCTCATTTTTCCTGCTCCCCCTTCTCCAGCTTTTGTTTATTGGTTTGGTTTGCTTATTACTGCATTGCAATGATAGCCCCAGTTACTAGTTGGGGTATAAATAGGACATGCTTCTTTTTTGCCAGGACGAATCAAGAGTTAAAATAAAGAAGCGGCTGTTTTTCACTCATTCATTTCAGTACATTTACTGAGCAGTGGCTGTAGTCAGGTTACTCTGCTAAGGAAATGAACATGAATATGGCATGGCTGGCTCTCAAGGAGCTCAAGGGTTGGGGCAGGGACATTGATTCCAGGATTTGTGAATAGGATTCAGAGGGTCTGTGACCCCTGAAATTATAAGACAAAATTTTGTGTGTATATACATGCACACACACACACGCGCACATGCACACACACACACACACACACTCCATCTGTATACATATTATATAATACATATATATGTGTATATATATATATACAAACAGTGAATTTTTTCAGGGAGAAAATTTCATAGCTCTTATCATATTTTCAAAGGCATCCAGAGTATAAGACAAATGGGGTTAGGAAGCAGTAGGCTAAGAATTATTGGTCTACAAGGAGATACTGACATATGAACGAATCGTTAAGATGCAGTTTCTTGCAGTCCCCTTGATTGACTGATTCTCTCTTTCTCTCCACATCCAATCTGTCAGGAGATCCTATTGGCTCTATCTTGAAAATATATTGCAAATTTATTATCTCCTCACCACCACCACCACTACCACCCTGGTCCGCACTATCATCTCAGCCTTGAGTATTACTTCTGCCCTTGTCCCTGCAATGTATTTTCAACACTACAGAAGCCAGCCCAAGCCTTTTCAAGGATGAAGCAGATTATTTCACTCCTCTGCTCAAAATGCATCAAATGCTTTCCTGCTTACAAAGGTTAAATTCCAAACACCTTTATGTTCCAAAGGACCAATGTGCTATGTCCCATCTCTTCTCCTTCTCTGACCTCAGCTCTGACACATTCCCTTTCACTCAGTCATCTCCAGAGTTGCTTCCTGCTATTCCTCATACATCCCTCATAAGTGCCTCAGGACATTTGCACACCATTGCCTCTGCTTGCAACTCTCTTCCCCAAATGTCAGTTTGGCTTACTGACACTTCATTCAAATCTCTGCTCAAATGTCACTCGATTAAAAATATCCTTCATGTCCACCCTAGTTAAAACAGCACCCCATTGTCTCTCAACCTTTGTTTTCTTTTTCATCTGATATTAAATTATGTCTTTGTTTATTTTCATATTGTCTGTACACACACATATAAGAATGCAACCTCCTTGAGATCAGGAATTTTGTTTAGTTTATCACTCTATCTGCAGCCCCGGGTCTATAGAAGCTGCTTAATAAATATCTGTCAAATGAATACATGAATGAACCATGCATAAGTGCAAATGCAGTGAAGTAACAAGTAATAGTTTTATGTACAAAATGCCGCAGAAGCACATGAAAGAAGAAGCCGCTTACACTGCTTTGGGAAGGTGAAGGAGAGGAGCTTGCCAGGCAGAAAAAGCTTCCAGAAGAGGCAATGCCATATCAGCACATTATAGGATGAGGCTGTGGAGCCAGGGCTGTCGAGAAGGGTATACTAGGCAGGAGAAAGAGCATAGGCTAAAAAGCTGGGGTGGGGGTGCCTGGAGAAGCATGGCCTATTGGGAACTGAAAGTAATTCCAGGAACACTGAGCATTTTCAGTGATGTAAGACTATGCTTGGAGAAATTGCCCTGTGGCCATGGGCAAGACAGATTAGAGCTGAAAGAGCCCTAAGGCGGGGAGCCCACTTAGGAACCTGGTGATAGAGATCGGCTGAAAGACAAAGAGACCAGAACTAAGAAGGAGAGCAGAGATGGAGAGAAAGAAGTCAGAATGAGAGAAATGGACTCTGGGATCTACTGCATGTGAAACGAAAAAGAAAAAAAGTCTAGGTAACTCTAACTCTCGACTAACAAACACACAGCCCTAGTGTCCCCAGCCTCCTTCCCCTGCCCATTGCAAGGCTCATTACCCATGTACTCCTTCTCTCTGAGGCATGACTTGGCCTTCGAATCCTCCTCAACACAGAGCATCAGGCCACTATTACATATTAATTGGAGTTGATAGTCAAATGTAAACCTGTTTGTCATTTGCGATATAAGGTTTCTACTTTGAGTGACTCTGTGGTGCTATCATGAATTGAAATAGTAAAGAAAAAGAAAGCTTTGGTAGGGAGGATTTAAGTTAACTTTGACCATGTGAGATACAATAGTTGTGGAAATATAGATGGAGATATTCAGCCTAGTGTAGGACAAGGGAAAGGGCAGCAAAACAGCTCTCAGAACTCAGCTGCTCTACATCCCTCCCTCCTTACCACCTCCAACAGTCCTCCAAACCTCCAGCCTCGCGCCCACAGGGCCATTCATGTTTGGGGTCCTGCTCTACTGCCCTAACTTCATCATATGGCCCTTACTGCCTCGCAATCTGTATTCCCACCACTTCTTTCGGCTCCCTCCATGCCCCTCTTCTTTCTCTACCACGCTTCCTCTCCCATGGGACATCCTTCCCCTCTTCTCCAGTCTTCTAGCTTGGTCTGATTAACGCCTATTCATCCTTCCTCTGCCAGTTTAGATGCCACTCTCCTGGAGCTCTTCTATGGCACTTGGCCTCCTTGTCATAGCAGAGCACCATCCCCTGTTGCTGGGATTGCCTGGTCATTTGTCCAACAGCCCATAAGCCATGCTAATGTGAAGGTCATGCATCTGAACACAGGGTAGTATCTCTCCATCTGTCATTTCCCCTCTGCATTCCTAGGCTACTGCTAAGCCTACCCTTAATGTCATCTCCCACATGCAACCCTAGGCACATATCCACCAACCTGCCTATGCACCAAGCACCCTTTTGTCCCTTATGTGCCAGCCTGAATTGGAGTAGAAAGAGATAAAGATTGGAAATGGGGAATTCAGGAGGTCCCAAACAACTTATGATTCACCAAACTAAAAGAATGTGACACTCAGAACTGCCTCTCACCTCCAAAGGGAATGAGAAGGTGCTGGTGACTCTTAGGTCCCTCAGATTTTATTTTCTTTTGGTCCTTCACTCACTGGCAGAGCAGAATTCATAGGGTCTAAAGTATGAAGCAGAGCTTGAGTTCTGATTGGTTCCCTGGGAGAAATTTGGTTTTTAAGGTAGACTTTCCAGATCTGAGATGTCAGCACCTCTCATTTTATTCTTCTTAGGTAAGTCTCTAAAGGTACCTGTCGGGAGAATAGACAACCAAAGAGCACAGTCTCTAGAAGCTGCAGAGAACCTCCCCTTCTAATTTCTGCAGGAAGGCGTTTCTCTATGAAGGACTTATTGGGAAAGAAGACAGCTAGCAATGCCAGTACCTAGTGCATTTGGGACTCATTACATTTTTGTAGGAAATAGCAACATAGAAGAATGCTGCTTTGGGCTGGGGAGGGCTTTTTGGGGAGGAATTGGGGCTAGTGGGAGAACATATAGAGACAACGACATGGAAAGTTAAAAAAAAAAAGAGAGAGAGAGAAATCAGTGGAGGCTTATGATCACTGAAATTAATGGGAGTCCTGAGAATCTGATAGTCACCTTTTGTATGCCTATCTTGGGTTACACATTTATTCAACAAACATTACCTGAACAACTGTAATGTACCATGCACTGTACTGCATGTTAACCAAGAAGCGGCAGGAGCTTCTGTGGTTGGAGATGCTTAATGTACAGACTGAGCACAGTACTGACTGCTGAGGACTCTGGTTAAAGAATACAGTTGTTGCAGTCTGACAGCTGTGTTCAAATCATGGCTCTGCCACTTACTAGCTGTGTGATCTTGAGTCAGTTAGTAATCCCAGGTTCTAATTTATAAAATGGAGATAACTCTTATATCACAATGTTGCTATGAAGAATAAACGAGATGATAGCACATAGTAGGCCTTCTTTAAATGCTTGCTTTTATTATTCATGTATTTACTCAGTACATATTTATCGGGGACTCCATGTATTACTATTATTGCAAATCATATGCCTTCTTGCTGTCTAAACACACTCTATCAACCTCTGTCTCCATTTTTTCAACATCTTTGTGAAGACAGGGGGGGACAGAAGAACATTCACCAATTTAGAATAAGAGCATTTGCTGACTTGTCTAAACAGGCACTCTACCTGACAAATAGTTTTTTTTTTTTTTTCCCCAAAAGGAAAAAAATCCGTCTCTCATTAAATCAGTGGGCAGGATGCCTTCTTCCTCAACTGACAGCTGACATTGCTGGCAGCACTTCTGTGTAAGCATCTGGCAGGTGACCACTGAAGGAAGCCACGGACGTGGTTGGTGCAGCCCTGACATGCACAGACAGCCAGGCAGACTTGCCAGTCACCACCCACTTAGAACCCTCTGCTGCTGGTGGAGGCCACCAGCCCAGCCAAGATCACACAACTAGACAAGGCTCAGGTTGTCCCATTGTCACCCAAGGACCAGAGAGCCACAATGCTAATCTGGCTTCAGTGAGAAAGAATGCACAGGGAACATCTCTAACACATACTTCAGGTATGAGCACACACATGCACACGTGCACACACACAGTCAGAGACAGAATGATTGTTTCTAAGCAAAGACATTCTGCAGTAAACCTAGAGTGGATCCTAGCTAAACAATAAATGAGCTTTGAAAGACATTCTTGGCAGAAGTAGAACCTTGGAATATAATAGGTAGAATGTTAGATGATATTATGAAATTAAGGTTCATTTTCTTAGGTGTATGAAGGGTACTGTGCATGTGAGAGATTGGGAAATGGATACTGAAGTACTTAAGGGTGAAGCATCATGGCATCTAGAAATCAATTTCAAACAGTGCAGCAAGATAGGCCAACAGATAATGCAAATATGGCAAACTGTTTAAAGTTGTTGAATCCAAATCAAGGGTTTGTTGGCCTATTCTTTCAATTCTTCTTTATGTTTGAAAATGTTAATAGTAAGAAACAGAGGTAAAAAGAATTATAAAGAAAGAATTAGCCACAAAGTGCTCAAAAGCTGAAATTTTCATAATGTTAATTCACCTGAGATGTACACAGGTTAATAGCTTGAATAAGAACGGTGTAGAGGAATATCTGGGGGCGGGACTAGATTCTGCAGACAATAGGGGAAATGGCAGAGCCACACGTAATCACATGATGAACATCTCTAAAGAACTTTATCCTGTTGACTCCTCCTCTTACATATTCTCACTCACCCTTTACGAATGGCCCAATGAATGAGGTGGGTGTTATCATGCTCTGGCTTCTTATAGTTAAGGGAACTAGAACTCAGAGAGATTAAAGTCAGTTACCCAAAGTCATGTGACACATAAGTGACAGAGCTGGGATAAAACTGGTGTCTTCTAGTCTGAAACCTTGTGCTATTTTCTCTACATCATGTGTTTTCATGTGGGTTCTCCCAGAAGCAGGCCTTGATACAGGGATTCTAGTGCAGTGAGTGTATTTGGGAGGCTCAAGGACCAGTACTGGAGGAGAACGAAAGTGACAGAGCAAAGAGAAGGAGACTGGCAGGAGTGTGGAGTGAGCCTGCTATGGCAGTGAGCAACTGGAGCTGAATTTCATGGGAAAAATCTGGGAGACAGTATGAAACACATGCCTCACAATTATCCCACCCAAGGGGTGAAGGGACTGGAATATTTATGCCCCAATTAGCAAGAGTCATTGGTTGAAGGCTGCTCCCAGGAGTGATAACTCCCCTGGCACTTCCAGCTTGCAGCAGTTCTGAGACAAAGTCCTCAGACACAGAGACACAGATAGAAGCCTGGCCCATGCACCCTGGCTCAGTACAGTTTGAGGAATGTGACTAACAACTGCCCACATCTGCTACACCATGCTCCAGGGAACCCAGCCTCCCCTGCTTCCTTCTCCTCTTACCAGCCAAGTACAAGAAGTAGAGATCAGCTCGGACTCCAACACTGTCCAGGGAGATCCAGCCCCTCTTTAGAGTGAAGCAAGATTTAAAGGCACTCGTTTGAGGCATGTACCCATCCATTCAGGTGGGTCCATACCTGTGATCAAATCCTAAGGCAGCAGCGGCAAATCCTGACCTGAGTGGTATTAACATGCAGGCACATATGTGTACACAGCATCGCTGTTTCTAAAGTTACTTTAAGCCACATAAGGCTAAGAATAAACCACTCAGAGGAAGAAGTTCAACAGCTGTTTACTGGAGTGTAAAAGCAAATGAATGGGGTTCATCATAAATTCAGACACCACATCAAGCCCCTCATTAGCCTCACTTAGGGTTTGAAGACAATCGGGAGATGGGTAACAGGCTGGAATGAATGTGGGGCCCAGGAGCATGATCTAGCATCCCTTTCATATCTCATTATTCCTGCTGCCTGCTGTGCTCTGAATAATCAGGCCCATCCAACAGAAAAGAGCTTACAAATGCAAAAACACTGGGCAATCATGATTGTTTAAAATCTGTTTTTAAAATTTTACAGCCATCATAGCTCCAGTAACAGAACTGAAAATATTTCACCCACAGTTCTGCAACCACCAATAAATCAGGCTGCTGTCATTTTTCCATGTTTCCTTCCAAAAAAATAGAAGTGTCAGGGAACTAAACAGTAAAGGCAACACATGTTAGAATGGGGCAGATTGAGGCAGTTCACCCAAAGGAGATGGGATGTTGGAATGCTTTGGAGAGGGATTGGCCAGCCTTGGATGTGCTGGCAAAGAAAAGTCACAAAAGCAAGCCTTGGCCGCCCTGCCCAGCACGATCCCAGGGAGACACAGAGCTTTAGTCAATGGGTTTTGAGTGTTTCCACTTCTGCTGGCAATACAATCCCTATGATAAAATCAGGCTGTCTTCGCTGCATACTATTAGATACACAATTTCTCTAATTGTTTTGTTCTGGTTCCGTGTTTGCCAAGCAACCTTACGCTTCCCAGTAGATCTTCCTGCACAAAGATAATGTGTCGTCTCACTGACTTTGAGTATTTCTGTCCCCATCATAATGCTCTCTCAAGAGAAACCAAGAATGTCACTTTGCAAAAATTTTCCCAGGATTATGTAAGATTCACTATTTGTTCAGCATTGCTGTAAAACTAAAGTACTTTACCTAGATCTACTCATTTTAATCCTCATGATGACTCCAGAAAGTAGATGCCACTATGGCCTCCATTTTGCAGATGACTGACAAAGAATGCAAGGGATTTGCCCCAGGACACGTGGCTAGTAAAGGGCAGAGCCAGGACATGAACCTAAACAGCCTGGTTTCAGAGCTCATGCCCTCTGAAGACCACCAAGTCACATTGCCTCTCTCATTAGGTTTTCTCTTTTCTTTTTAGTGGTAAAATATAAACCACATAAAATTTACCACCATAACATTTTTTGCATACAATTCAGTGGCATTAAGTACATTCACATGGTTGTGCAACCATCTCCAACATCCACCTCCAGAACTTTACCATCATCCAAATTGAAACTCTGTACCTGTTAAACAGTCACTCCCATTCCCTCTCCCCCTGTAACCTCTACTGTACTCTCTGTGTATTTGCCTACTAGGTACTCCATGGCTGGGCATGGTGGCTCATCCTGTAATCCAACACTTTGGGAGACCAGGGCAGGCAGATCACCTGAAGTCAGGAGTTCCAGACCAGCCTGACCAACGTGGTGAAACCCCACCTCTACTAAAAATACAAAATTAGCTGGGCATGGTGGTGCATGCATGTAATTCCAGCTACGTGGGAGGCTGAGGGAGGAGAATTTTTGGAACCAGGGAGGCAGAGGTTGCAGTGAGCTGAGATCATGCCATTGCACTCCAGCCTAGGCAACAAGAGCGAAACTCCATCTCAAAAAAAGAAAGAAAAAACAAGTGGAATCATACAATATTTGTCCTTTTATGTCTGGACTTATTTCACTTAGCATAATGCTTTTGAAGTTCATCTATGTTGTGGCCTGTTTCAGAATTCCTTTCCTTCTTAAGGATATAGAGTATTCCATTGTATGTTTTTACCATGTTTTGTTTTTGCATTTATCCAACAGTGGACAATTCTGTTGCTTCTTGCATTAGGGTTTGATGCTTCTTGTATTTTATCATATGCTGGGGCTTCTGCTTCTGCGTTGGCTCCCTCTGCTTCTTGCCTCTGGGGAGAGAAAGCATTACAGTGCTGAGACAGGTATCTCTGTTCCACATGATATTTGTATTTCTCTTTCTAAGTCATTACACTGGCACTCTAATGTCTAGGTCAGGCCTTCATTAATTTTCTTTGAGGTAGGGACAGCCTCTCAGAGCTTGACACCTTTGGCCGTTGTGACAAAACTCACTTTCCAAGTCTTGGAGATCCACATCCAGTAAGTCCATAGTGAGGCAAAAAAAATATTTCCAGTTCCCGATGCAGGCTTCCCCATGGCTGACAGGTGCATGCATGCTTTTGTGGGCTGCTTTTCATCCTATCATATTTGTTTCCATGACTGTAAAATATTTTTGTATACTTAGCTGTTATTAATATTTATTTGACACTTATAATAAGCCAACAACTATTCTAGGCACTTTTTAAATACTATCTTTTTAATCCTGACAAGCCTGCAGTAACAAAGATTATTTTTCCCCACTTAACAGTTAAGAGAGGTTAAGTAATTTCTCCCAAGATCACACAGCTGGTAAGGATCAGATGGCTGCATGCTATTCTGTTATGTAGTTGTACTATAATTTTCTTAACTGTTGACTATTTTCATTAGATAAAAGTTTTTTTGCTACTTTAAGTAACTCCATAAAGAACATCTTTGTCCACATAGCTTTATCTTTCTTTGGTGTTAGTTCCTTAGATTATATTTCCAGAAGTGCTACTACTAAATCAAATAGTACAACTATTTTTGTGGCTTTTGATTGCTAAAACATTTTCCAAAAGGCCAATAAAGATGGTCATGCCAAGGTTTCATGCCAAGGGTCCAGTGTTGGTGAAATCGCAAATCAGGGAAGCAAATGTTGAAGGCTTCCCATCTCCGCTTTGTGTTTTGTTTGTTTGGTTGGTTGATTGGTTGGTTTCTGTTTTAATTTTTAATCCAACACCTTCAGTCTGACCCTAGAATAGCTAATTAGTCCCATGGCACCAACTCCTACATTCCTCTAGTAATGTCTTATGCCCCTAAGACATTCTTCCTCCTGTCCCATTCTTCTCCCAAACACCCACCCACCCTCACACCCAATAAACCTCCCTTTTTGTCAGGGTTTATAACTATCATAAAGAAAGAAGTGATTACACCAAGCTACTAAGGAGTGATAATTTATTATTAAGGTACGGTGCCTGGGGAATTTGTCCTAAGGAACAATGGGGACAAGTGCTCAGAGTGGTATATATGAGAATGTTCCTAGAGGTATTGTTGACAAAAAGCAGTGGTTAGGCAACCTATATGTCCAATAACACTAGATTAGTAAATAAATTATAGTAAACCCTACAATGGAATACCATACAGTGATTTAAAATGATGATGTAAATGTGTGCTTATTGACTTGAAATGGTAGTGTTAAGTTTGGAGAGGGAGGGAGTAAATTACAGAACATTTGATATAATCTCAATTTGGTAAAAGGGAATATATACATACATATAGGACAAAGGAGGTCTCTTGTATATACACAAGTATATATGTGTGTGTGTATAAAATGTCAACAACCAAAAAAAAAAAACACTGGAAGGATAGATACCAAAATGTTTTCTTTAGGAAGGTGGGAGTAAGGATGATTTTTTTTTCTTAAACCTACTTTCTAATTAACATGTGTTACTTATATCATCTTTAAGACTTTTTCATGCTGTGCTTGGAGTTGGCACTGCTAGGAGAGAATGAGCACGTAATGTGCAGGTGGGTGGGAGAGAGTGTGGGGGCTGGGAGCTTGTCAGGGACCCTCCAATCCACCAGCACTGATATTGGCTACTCCACCTGCTCCCCAGCCTGGCCCCTTCTAAATGTGCACTGAAGGAAAAACTGGCTGTCACTAATTTGCCCCTCTCCAAATGGCTATAAAAAGCAAGTTGATTTAGGATTCCATGAATCCTACCTACTCTAACATATGCTGAACATCTTTTTTGTGTGCTTTTGTTAAAAATGCTTTCTAAATGAGCTGGTGCCCATATGTCTCAGGATCCTAAAATGTGGCTAGGTAGGCTGGCACAAGTCATGTTTCTATAATTCACTTCCGTGGGTTTCTAATGAGCTCAGTTAACTACAGCAGGAGTTTCCCAGCCCAAACCATGATGCAGACCATATAACGATAAACCTTCTCTTCCCTAGACACCCCCAGAGAAGAAAAGGAGGAAAGATGAAAGACTTATCAGTTTACTAAGCACTTTTTATAAAACATGGTTTTGGTTGTATATGTGTGCATGTGTTTTTATCCTATTCTGGAGTGTGACAGGCATGTGCTGGTCAAGAGACATTTAGCCTAGTATTATGAACATGGGCCCAAAGTTAGACAGAGCTGGTTTTGAATTCCAGTCCTGAAACCTACTAGCTGGGTGATCTTGGACAATTTACTGAATCTATTCTTTTCTGTTTCCTCATCTGTAAAATGCGAATGACAATAATAAAACTGATATCCTAGGGTCATTGTGAGGATTGAATAAGACAGTGCATGAAAAGTACCTAGCATAGGCCCTGGAACATAGTAAGAACTCAACAAATATTATTACTGCTCTTGGTCTAGTTACTAACATGTCAACAGTCAAGCATGCCACATTGAGATGAGGACCATGGCATAAGAGGGCTGGAGTCATACAGGAAGACATACTGGAGGCACTTCCCATACATATGGGAAAGTCACACTTTCAGGAAAAAGTGATGTCAAAGTTGGTATTCTGAAAAATTGATATGAGAAGTCAGGTGAAAGGGAAGGAGGATGTGTGGAGAGAAGAAAAGGGAAAGGTCGCAGAAGTGTAGACGTAAAGACAGAGGTAGCTGCATATTTCTGAACTTCCATTCATTTACATCCTTACAACAACCCCATGAAACAGACATTAATATTATTCCCATTGTACCAAGGAGAAAACAGGCTCAGAGAGGTTAATTCATTTGCCATTCAAGACCGTTGGGGAAACAAGGGACCTCCTTTGTCCTATATGTTAGGAAGGCCTAAAACACAGGGCTTGAGCTAACAAATGGAATGTGGAGGCAGGTAGAAAAGATTTTACTGAGATACAAAGATTAGGACTTGGGGATTGGATGTGGAAGCCAGAGAGGAAGAGCTAAGGCAAGACTGAGCCTCTACTTTCTCTGCCTTAGAAGCATGGCACCTGAACTTGTTCACGTTCCAGGGGTAGATTTGGAGATTCTGCTCTAGATGTCAGGCAAGATGAAGCAGGCCTTGAGTGAGCAGGTAAACACGAAAAGAGCCACAGTGCCCTCCTGCCCCCACCTAATACACTGTGCCCAGGTCCTGTCATCCCAGCCCCTTTCTACTCATCACGGTGCTTAGCTTTTGTGGAACTGGAAATGGGTGGAAAGTGATCCATAATTACTATTTTCTGCCCCAGAAGAATTACCCCCTTTGTATTCTGAGACAGAGGGCAGCTTCCCAATAAATACTTTTTAATTGTTTGATTGATTGGTTTGCTGGTTGATGAAAGGACTAGCAAGCATTTTAGTAAGTGCCTATGAATTTTTGAAGTCCATAATATTAACCTACCAATATCCTGCCTTAAAAACAAATTTCTCTGGGTGGGTGTGGTGGCTTATGTCTGTTATCCCAGCACTTTGGAGGCCAATGCAGGTGGATCGCTTGGGCTCAGGAGTTCAAGACCAGCCTGGGCAACACAGTGAAATGCCATCTCTACAAAAAATTAACTGGGCATGGTGGTGCATGCCTGTAGTTCCAGCTACGTGGGAGGTTGAGGTGGGAGGATTGCTTGAGCCTGGAAAGTCAAGGCTGCAGTGAGCCATGTTCGCACCACTGCACTCCAGCCTGGGTGACAAAGCGAGACCCTATCTTAAACACACACACACACACACACACACACACACACACACACACACACACACACACGTTTCTTTCATCATCATTATAATGGCATAAGAACAGTCAGGTATTATGTAGACTTTCCCCAGGCCAGCATCACTTGATACATGGGGAGGTTTTAATGATTTGCCCAAGACCATAGAGAGAATCAACGGACAAATCTGTGATAAAAGTTCTAGTCCATCATACCTTGCCCTATATCCAGATTAATGGACTCTACTCAACACACTAACACCAGAAAAGAAAGGGGTCCCTTATTCATCTCCCAAACTACTGTCAAGATTCCCACTAGGGGGTAAAAGTCTCATTAACAATGAGTAAGCCTTTCCTAAAAAGCCTATGGAAACATCCTTGAAATAGAAACTCATCCTCTTTCATAGGTTTCAGGGGTTAGGAAAAAGAAAAAAAAAAAGTAGAAACTCATCCTCAAAACTTTAGCTAACTTCTGAGATCACACAGTGATTCTTCCATTCCAATTTGATTTAACAGGCACCCAGACAGGTTTTTTAAAACTTGCATTTCTTGATTAAGTTTGACAATAGCCATCAATTGAATTCCTGAAATGATAATGTTTAGAGCCAGAGATAAGTATCTCTCACCACCTTTGGGAGTGTCTGTATCATGTCTTTTGGCAAGAGATACAGAGCAGTGCTTCTCTCTTTTTTTTTTTTTTTGAGACAGAGTCTTGCTTTGTGGCCCAGACTGGAGTACAGTGGCATGATCTCGGTTCACTGCAACCTCTGCCTCCTGGGCTCAAGCAATTCTCCTGCCTCAGCCTCCTGAGTAGCTGGGATTACAGACACGTGCCACCACGCCTGGCTAATTTTTGTATTTTTAATAGAGACGGGGTTTCACCATGTTAGCCAGGCTGAACTCGAACTCCTGACCTCAAGTGATCCACCCTCCCTAGGCTTCCCTAAGTGCTGGGATTACAGGCGTGAGCCACCGTGCCCGGCCTGCTTCTTAAACTTTATTGTACATGGGAGTCCTGTTAAAAAGGAGATTATGATTCAGTAGGTCTGGGGTGGCACCTGAGATTCTGCATTTCTAATAAGCTCCTAGGTGGTGCCAATGTCGTTGGTCCACAGACTATACTTTGAGTTGCAAGGATGTAGGACGCAGAGCAAGTTATAAATTAATTCTACTTTAAGAGCCTTCTGAGGAGCCACAGAGGCAGCTTGGTGTGGACAAAAAGGACAAGAGCTTTATAGTTGGACAGATTCGGGTTTGAAATTCAAGTTTCTCCATTCTCTAGCTTCTCTGAGCAGCAACTTCATTTTTTGGGAATTAAATTATGCAATGCATACAAGGAACATGGTACAGTGACTGGCACATAGGAGTTGCGTAAT
Source organism: Gorilla gorilla gorilla (assembly GCF_029281585.2). NCBI lineage: Eukaryota > Metazoa > Chordata > Mammalia > Primates > Hominidae > Gorilla > Gorilla gorilla. The sequence goes on from NC_073233.2 coordinate 19,668,062, forward strand.
GAATGTAGCTAGCAACATTGCTTTTGAAAATGAACAGGAAGTTGTTTTAAGTTTTCCATGGATTTCACTACAGATTTTGGGTAGTAGTGATAGTAGGTCACAGTCTGCCTACTATCACTTATTGAGTGCCTGTTGTAGGCATCCTGGCACTTTCATCTCCTTCTCTATCTTTGCTGCCCCTAAAAACACCTTCCCCATGCCTTGCTTTTCAATAGCCCACTTTTTATCTCTACTTGCTCTAGAGCAGCAATGTTTGCTGTCAAAATCCTGCGCCCCAAAAGAGAACAACCTATGCGTTGCAGATGAGAATAGAGGCCTGGCAGGAATTGTCACAGATTTATGCCTCATCATTCTTCTCAGACCTTCCCCAAATGTTTACCCTGGCATGATCTGGGGAGGAACAGAGACCATGATCCCAGCCATCCTTGCATTCCACCTCCTTCTTCTACCTCCATCTCATCCAATGAAGATGAAATTTTCACCAAGTTACAGAATTGGCCCATGTTATTTGCCCACTAGAATGTAAGCTCTTTGAAAGCCAGAATTCTTGCTTGTTTTTTCTTCTGTTAGATCACCAGAGCCTTGCATAGTGCCTGGTACATTACAAGTGCTCAGTAAATTGTTTATGAATGAATGCATGCATGTTATTCTGCAGAGGCATCTGTGATAAAATGTCAGGAACATTGTATACGGAATCAGAATGATTTTTGTTGCATTCCCACCACTCTCAGCTCATGTGACTTGTGTGACTTTGGGCAAGTCACTAATCTTGCTGAGCCTCAGTTTCCCTTTCTGTAAACTGAGGATCATGCATATGCATCCTGCAGTTCAGTAAAATATTGTATATAAAGTGCCTGACACATAGCACATGATCAGTTGCTGGAAGATGAATATTCAGTCCTCCCCTGTACCATTTGACATCACCATGCTTTTAAATCACACAAACATTTAAAATAGATGAAATGCAAAGATCTTTTGGAATATCTCCAAGTTAGAAAAATAGCCTTTGTTCACCGGAGATTTAAATTATGCCTATATATGTACAGAGACCTAAGAACGTATGTGAATCTGACACTGACAAGTGCAAAGCATGTGGAAATGCCAACCACTCTGTTATAAATCTGCTCTGGGGGAGGAGAGCGATGTTGCCTGGAGATTTTTATTCATTTGAAAATGTTACCATTCACCCAGTGAAAGCCAGAGAACGGCAACGGGACAGTTGGATCCAAGTGCTCTGACATTTCCTTGCCGGCAGACACCATCAATGAATTTAGAAGCTGTATTGCTTCATACGGCATTGAATTAAGAAAATGGTGTGTTACAAAAAGAGGGAGAGAAGGCTGTCAAAGCCTAGGTTTCCGATATGTTTCTTTTGTCCCAGACTGTTCCAGAATAAAGGTTAAGTATGGAAATGTCAGGGGCTAGAGAAACTTAGGTCACAAAGAACCCAAGGGCTCACTTCACATTAACAGCTTAATACTCCTTGAGTAACTATGTGCCAAACAGTGGGCTACGCACTCTACTTGGAAAACATTATTGAATTCCTACAAAATCCCTATAAGAAACATGACCCCCACTTCACAAATGAGCAAACTGGAAGTTTGCTTTCTGAGTTTCAGAAAGACAAAGTGACTTACTCCGGTCTTGCAGCCAGGAAGAGGCAGAACGGGGGCTCTGAGCCAATCTAGGTCCACCCTGGCAACACCACTGGAAGGTTGAGAGATGGGGCTGGAGGGTGGGCAGCGGGAGGATGGAAGACTCTGCTTGACTTGCCGGGCAACAGGGGATATCTGTCAGTTACTAGCTCCATGGTTTTGAACATGTTCCCTGGTCTTCCTCATGTGAGCTTTGAAGGATTTAATAGTAAATAATAATAGTAACAACAAGCTTTTATGTGTCAAGCACTCATTGTTCAAAAATGTTGTACACAGTATTTCTTAAAGTGCTTGCAATAACTCTTAGAAAGGAGAAACTATTAGCCTTCCCATTTTCCAGCGACAGAAACTAATAATGAGAGTCACAGAGCCTAACACACAGCAAGTGCTCGGTGAGAGGTATTACCAATGTGCCGCACTGCCTTCTTGCTCTTCCTGCAAGCTCTCCTCCAACAGGACCACACCTCCACGCCTTCCTGAGTTCCGCCCAGCTTTTTCCTGAACGCCCACCTCTTCCCTTCCTTCCCTCCACCAAACCCTTACCCACTGCAGAACCTGCCCGCCTAAGAGTGTCTAAGATAAACTTTCACCAACACTCCCCCTAGTGGTGGGCCAATGCCACCCTTCCCCAACTTCCTGTTTTATTTTTCTATGGCGTTCCAAAATATAATTCTGTAGAGTTTAAGCTGCAAAGATTCAACCAATTGATGAGTAAAATATACATGCCGACTGTAAAGACAATTGTAAGGATTGGTTTGGGGACACCAAAAGCATCCAAAGAAGGTTTCTTTGGATGGCTACTGTCAATAACAGATAACAGATACTCAGAGATTGCAATGTGCCAAACATAATATGTAGTATGACTTTTAAAAACTCCACAACCAATCTTGAATTAGACACAATTATTTTCCCCACCTTACAGATAGGGAAAATGAGAGAATGTAAGAGACTTGTTCAAGGTCATAGTGTTATGACACTGTGACAGTGTCAGAACTGAGCTGCACAGTGACAGAAGGACCCTGATTCCAGGCCTGGCCTCTGAGTCTTTGTGCTCAAAAGACCCTAATTCAAACAAGACATCCAGGTTCCAAACCTGTTTTTGCCATTCTAGACCTGTGTTCCTCACAGGTAAAATAAAGGATTGCACTTAATGACCTCAGAGAATTACAGGTCTTTACAGAAGTATATTATCTTATTTAATTCTTACTACCTATGAGATTGATTTCATGATCTCCAGTTCTACAGATAAGGAATGATTGTGCACTCCCTAAGGTAGTACAGGCACGGCCAGAATTGTTTTCTCTGACCATAATCCCATGCCCTCTTTTCTGCAGATGCTGACTTTCCAAGTTCAGGCTCGCAGCACTCTGTGACTCCAGTTATCCTTCTTTATCTAACCTATCCACGTCTCTGCTTCTCTAGTTCTCAATTAGATATGTTAGTTAAAACTGAAATCAGAATTTCAGAGTTTTTCCTAAGTAGTTGGGATTTTGTTCATTAGTTTCTATCTCTAGGAACCCACCAAACAATTGGATATCTTTGGGTCAGCTTTTAGTATAGCTCATAGGTCAAATAAAAGAAATGCAATATTAAACATGTGTATTAACCAGCCTGGCCAACATAGCAAAACCCGGTCTCTACTAAAACTACAAAAATTAGCTGGGTGTGGTGGCATTCACCTGTAGTCCCAGGTACTCGGGAGGCTGAAGCACAAGAATCGCTTGAACCCAGGAGGCAGAGGTTGCAGTGAGCCAAGATCGCACCATTGCACTCCAGCCTGGGCAACTGAGTGAGACTCTGTCTCAATCGATCAACCAATCAATCAATAATGTATATTAAATATATTACAAAGAGCAAAGGATGGTCCTATCATTACATTGCCTCCATAATGTGTTATTCAAAGGCTTGTGAATAATTTTCTTAGGTAACTCAACTCCTTTGAGTACACTGACATAAACAGAAGAATATCCAATGATCAAAAATTCCAAATTATTTATCAGGAGAACACCAAACTATAAGTAAACCCAAGTGATATATAGCATGTGGAATTTGTTAGAACACACAGTATATTAAAAATCTGTAAGATTAAATCTCTAAATATTGTTATTATATGAAGGATCCTTTGTCTGTTTTTTGTTTTAAAAAGTTTATTAATAAAAATAAATGTTGTATGCCTATTTAAGTGAAAAGAACATTTGACAAAAACATCAGCCTGAAATCTCATCATGCTAACCCAACTATTTTAATATTTGCACATTCTTTTTCAGTCACAGCCTGCATACAGACACATTTTAAGTATCTACTAATTTAATATTTTGTGTTCTTGGATTTTCTTACTTAACATAGCATAGACATTTTACATATTTCTTTTTTTTTTTTTTTTATTGAGACAGGGTTTTGCCATGTTGGCCAAGGTGGTCTTGAACTTCTGACCTCAGTTGATCCGCCCGCCTCGGCCTCCCAAAGTGCTGGGATTACAGTCATGAACCACTGCACCCGGCCTTATATATTTCTTAAAGGCTTTTATTATTGCTATTGATAATGATCTGATACAACTCCAGAGACTGACACACCATACTTTTTCTAAATCATTCTCCATATCACTGGATATTATTGTCCATTTCCCATCGTCTGATGTTCTAAATCAGTGCTATCCAATATGACAGCCACTAACCACATGCGACTATGGAGCACTTGAGATGTAGCTAGTCTGGATTGACAAGTAATGTAAGTATAAAATATGTGCCAGATTTCTAAGGCTATATAAGAAAAACAATGTAAATGTTTATATTGATGTTGAAATTATACTATCTGGATATATTGGGTTAAATCAAATATCAAAATTAATTTCATTTTGTCTTTTTAAATGTGATTCCTACAAAATTTTAAATTATAAATGTGGTGTGTATTATATTTATATTGAACAGTGTTTGTCTAGATGACACTTCAGTATACAACTGTCTGCCTATAAATTTCTACTTCTGTTGAATTCGTTCTGCAATCCACAGTCCAGTGAGTGAGCTTACTAGAATGGAAGGTATAGTCTTATGGTTTTTGCAACCTGTCACAATATTGCTTTGCAAAAGAGTTGTAGCAATTTATAAAGCACTAGCACTGAATCGCTCAAGAACATTCCTAGCACCGGATAGTCTACTTTTAGGTATGTTTAGTTCTATTAATTTCCCAAGTGTAATATGAATGTAAGAGCCAGACTGTCTGGATTTAAATCTCCCCTAACTAATTATGAGTTGAGCAAGTTACTAAACCTCTCTGTATCTCAGTTTCCTCACCTATGAAATGGAAATAGCACTATCTCTTACGGTGGTTTTAGGGATTAAATGAACTTATATATGTAAAGCACTTAGTAAATATCAAAAACTGTAAAATTATTATGTGTAATTATAATGATAAAGATTGTTCTAAACTGTAATTCTTTGGTTACTACTCAGGATAAATGTTTTCCAGGATAAGTGCTTAGTATTTGTATTCTATTCTATGTAAATGTTTTCCTCATGTCCTTTGGCCATTGATCTATTGAGATCTTGGGTTTTTTTTCTTTTAAAATCTGAATTACTTCTTCATACAGAGTTGAGTCTTAATCATCTTTGGTATACAAATTTTCCTTTTAATCTCATGCCATTGTTTTTACATTTTAAACAAGTTTCAAATTCAATATTGTCCATAATTTAGAAAGAAATTTAATTCCTCCTTTACTTCAAAGCTAGGAAAGTTATTTCTCATCAAGAGATAGACATGATATAGTATTTTATCTCTTTTAGCTCGTCTATGCTTTGAGCCTGGTTCGTTTTTTTTAGATGAGGCTGGATTTTTGCTAAACGTTTAGACTTTGACACAGCAAAGGATAAAACAGAAAACTCTCCCATTAGGGTGCATAGAGGCATAAGGAGTAGTCCCAGGGATATTATGGTGACTTCATTGGAAACAATGAGGTCCTGTGAAGACAGAGTTGTTGCCTTCTATCATCAAATGGATCTGACCTAAGCCCTTGCTGTACGGAAAATCACCTGCAAGTAAAACCAGGTAGTGCTGGGTTCTAATTCTTACTCTCCTATTGATTAGTTGCGTGTGATTGGAGGCAAGTAACTTAGCCATCTGGAGCCTCATTTTGTTCTACTGGAGATTAAATGCATATGAAAATGCTTAAGCATAGAGCAGCCAAATATCAAACTCAATTTTTAAATTATTGATTTTAGTACAATATTCAAGATTATGTCATTTTCTTGGTGAGTCAGAAAAGGGAGTGGTTCTATATTAAACATTTCCCTGTTAATCACATTTGGCTAGATGTATCAGAAATTAGCTAGCCCATAAAAGGGGACTAGAATATGCCTGCTGTCTGTTTAGTAAGACAAATGGGTGGCTTTTGTCCTGTTCCAGTTCTTATATAGGGCTTTCACATACTGCTCCTTAAAACAAACCTGTAAGGAAGACAGAACAGTTCATCAAAAGTTGACAGCAAAGGAAAACTGGGGCCCCGGAAGGTTTAGTGACTTGCTCAGTCACACAGCAGAGCCTCAAACAAAACGAGAGCAGACTCCTAGTTGCATGCCCTTCCAAATTGCAAGTTGCTCCCTCTAGGTATACAGTTGGTTGAATTGGACAATCTCTGGTTCCTTCCAAACCAGTTAACATAGTTATTAAGATCTTAAGCTCTGGAGTCCAAGAGACCTGGCTGGGTTCAAATTCCAGCTCTACTGCTTGCAAGCTGTGTGACCTTATAGCAGTAGGTCAATCTCTTTCACCCTTACTTTCCTCTTCTGCAATGTAAAACTAACAATTTTACTGAACTTACTGGGTTTTAGAAAGGATGAAAAGAAATGGTGCTAGTAAAGCACATAGCAGTACCTGGCAGGTAGTAAGTGCCCAAAGTTGCTCCGCTAGAAATGGAAAAATTGAACAATGACTAGAAATAGTTAGGTTTCGAGCCCTGAACTCAAATTTGAGTTAGGTCTTCCGAGTGCTTGATCCATTAACCAGTGCATAATACTATGGAGGCTTCTGGAGGTTTTCCAATGCTGTGTCCTTTGGCCCTCTCTGGTGTTTCAGGTACAAAGAGCAATTCATGCCAACTCTGCAGGCAGGTGTCACATTCCTTACCTGTCCCAGCTGTGAACAACATAATTGAATTTAATGTGAGAAATGATAGTAACTTCCCAGAGACACTTAGTGTTTAGTGTTAGATAGCTTGACTAGTGCCTGCCCACTGGACAGGCTGCTGTAAGAGTCTAGAACTTGACTCTATTGTACATTTCCACTATATATTTGGCAGCTGTAACATACTGATCTCTCCAGCTGCACCCAAAGGTGCTCTGTCCTTTTTTACCTCGTGTACCCAAAGCGCCTTTCTCATGGAAACTCTCCCACTGGGTTGTAATGATCTGTAGCCCAGATGTGGCTGGCATCCTGGAGATAACACTGACCTCACCAAAAGCATCAAACCCAGACTCTTTGCATTCCCAAAGAAAGCAAACTAACTCCAGCAGCAAAGAGAGTCAGGGAGATTTCACTGAGGACCTTATGCAAAGGCTAAGGAGAGGGTTGCATCACACACCAGACAGAAAAGTTGATCAAAAGCTCTGATTTAAAAACTCAATTTCCTTGCCAAAGCCCTTTCCCTGGGTGTTAGCAACCTTTTCTTCTCTCTTTCTTTTCTTTTCTTTTCTTTTTTCTGAGACAGAGTCTCACTCTGTCGCCCCAGGCTGGAGTGCAATGGCATGATCTCTGCTCACTGCAACCTCTGCTTCCCAGCTTCAAGCGATTCTTGTGCCTCAGCCTCCTGAGTAGCTGGGACTGCAGGTGTGCACCACCATGCCTGGCTAATTTTTGTATTTTTAGTAGAGACAGTGTTTCACTGTGTTGGCCAGGCTGGTCTCGATCTCCTGACCTCAAGTGATCTCCCACCTTGGCCTCCCAAAGTGCTGAGATTACAGGCATGAGCCACCACACCTGGCCCTCTCTTTCCTTTCTTTCAAACCACCCATTTCTTCTAAAAAAAAATTGGCTCTAGCCATTGCCTTGAATATCCCACAAAAACTTGGGAGTTAGCTATTCCCAGCCTCCATAAAAGGCATTTCAACCATCACATCTATTCTCCCCCAGTCATGCCTCTGGTATCAAAGCCTCATTCTTGAACATCTCATTAAAGAATCTACCCAACAGCTCTAAAGCCTTCTGAAGATGTGTGTGCAGATTTTATTAAGAAAATAAAGTTTTCTTAATAACAGCTCGCTTGATCTTCATGTTACTGCAAGTCTGCTTGACTATGAACTCTTCAATAAGAGCTGACAGTTACCCCATGCCCACCGTGCCAGGCGCTGCTTGCTGTAAGTGCAAGACATGGATTATATCACTAGTTCTCATGACAAACGTTTCCTAGTAAGGACCATCATTACCCTGATTTTGCAGATAAACACCCGAGGCATAGGAAAGTTTATTAGTTTATCCCCAGTCATACAGCAAGTGGCAGATCTGGGATTGAAACCCAGGCAGGTTGACATTAAAGTCCACACTCTTAAACAATAGGAGGGCAAAGTCTGTATGGTTCTCAGGGACAAATGCCTCATCTCTTGCACAAGGCAGCCCCTCACAATAAAGTGGCATTGACTGTTTGCTGAGGAGACAGACTTGCCTGGTCTTCTTTCTTTTCTTCTATTTCAGAACATCTATTCCCTTCCCTTCCATTTCATCATTCAATTTAACCAGAAAAAAAGATAACATACAAAGTTGTCTATTATGTGCCAGGTGCTGTGCATGGCAGTGGAGAAACAGAGACATATAATAAGGCAGAGTCCTTGCCCTTGTATGTAAAGGTCATAGCAGGTGAGAAAGACATGTCAGACAAAAAAAGTATAATACATCTTTGGAAGAGCTACATTCAAAACATTAAAATACAGAGGTGGCCCTACAGGTGTCGGAGTGGGTAACCCTCTGGTGAGAGAGTCAAGGGACTTGTGTCTAGAAGAAGTGATAACTGGGCTGGATTTTGAAGGAAAAGGGGGTGGAAAAGGAAATAACTCTAACTCCAAGGTATAAAGTCATGGCATTGTTTCCCCATTCTGTCCAGCTGAAAAACAGAGATTGAGAGAAATGATGGGGGCCTGTTAGTGGGTGGAGCTCAGGAGATGTTGGCTTGGCACAGCCTTGCTTTCCAGCCAGGAGCAGGACACTCCTCTGAGGGAGACTGAGAGTCGGGGAGCAGCTAGGGTCCTTCTCTCCTTCTGGGGACTCTGAAGACTCCATAAAGTATGGATGGGGGCTTGTTGCTGCCATAGTGGCCAAACTATTAGGAGGCTCTTAGAATGGTCCATAAGAGGAACAAACAGTGGTATGGATTCAGGAGGGAAAAGCGAGTATTTTAGAATGTCTTAATGAGATGTGGCAGTTTTGACATCACAAAGTTTTGACATATTTTATTTTGGTAATGGTGTTGCTGTTTAACCTCATTGATACGGTTTGTTGTTGTTTTGTTGTTTGCTTTTCTTGGTTAATTCTCTAAATTCCCTTAACTTGAGGTAAGATTTCTAGATTAATCAAATAGTGGAATTAACTTAACCCTCTGGGTATATTTCCAAAAGTTCAGTCAGTATTAAGAAGCCAGGACTGCCTTCTTTTTTATCACCTGTCAGCTACTTGTTTTTAAAATTTATAAATTGAGTAGAGATGGGGTCTCACTGTGCTGATGAGGCTGATCTCGAATTCCCGGCCTCAAGCAGCTCTCCTGCTTTGGCCTCCCAAAGTGTTGGGATGACAGGCATGAGCCCCAGCACTCGGTCCAACTATTCCTTTTCATTTATCTTTTCCTGAACTCTTTCTCAGAAAGACAAGAGTTCAGGATCTCTGGTCCTAGATTCAAAATGCTGTGCTGAAATTCTAGAAAATAGAGCTTGATAAAGTGTAGCATGGTTCAGTAATTCTCCAGCAGGAATCTCCCCTGAGCCATGTTCTCTGTTCCACTCATTATCTTCCACAAAGTTCAGGGATGTGTCTAACTGGCCAATGGGAAGCCACAGCTATGTGCATGCACTAGGAAGAGACGGGATCACTGTTCCTTCAAGATCTGATCATACAAAATCACACAGATGGGAGGGTGAACAACTATATCCCCAACACCCACCCAGCCCATTTAATGGTTGGCGCTCAGTAAATGTTTGCTAAATGAGTGAACAAACGAAAAAATGAAATGGAAAACAAGAGATCAAGTACACATGGCCAAATAAACTTGAACTTGCTTCAACTGTGTCCCTTCAGACTGGTCTCTTCACGTTGGAGAAACTGAGGCAGCTAAGCTGGCTTATTCATTGTCCAGTCTTCTTAGAGAAGGATATTGGTTCTGTTAATGAAGATGTAAACTCCCAAAATTGAAGCTATTAGAACTCAGCATTTACGTATTGAGACCAGCAAAGCAACCCACTCCCAGAGTTGAGTCTTCTATCTGCCTCCAGTCCCCCAGCCCCACCCCAAGGGCAATCCACTGGAGTTATTGTTCTAAAATAGAAATCTGATTGAAACTCTGCCCAAGTGGAAACAAACGGGGAGTTAGCATTCACCAAGAGCTATGATGTGCCATGGCTATGTTAGGAGTTTATACCTTTCCTTGTTTCATCCAAATAACACCTCTGTATGTGAGGTGGACATGATGACCCCATCTTATAGACACAGGCACTGAGACTCAGAGAAGCAAAGTCACTTGTCCTCAGCCACACAGCCAGTAAGTAATGGAACTCAGATTCAAAACCAGGTTTGACTCACTCTAAACCCCCGGAGTTGTTTCTCCTCAGATTGCACTGCCAGAAATCCTTGTCATTACACCACACTGTCCAGAAGCCTTTGTGGGGCTACAGGCCCTTTGTGAGCTGAATCCAGCCCATATTTCCAGCCTCATCTCCCTCATGCCATGCTCCTCTCCCTGGGCTCCTGCCACTATCAGTCACAAAGAATTTCAGGAGTGCCATGTTCTCCCAGGTCACAAAAATTTGTAGTATTGTCATTCTTTCCTGTCTATATACCCGCCCCCTTTCTCCACCTGGCAGACTTCTATTCATCCATCAAGATCCAGCTCAAATATCCCCTCCCTAAGTTTCTCTGATCACTCGCCACCAAGTAGGCAGTTAGTGGCCCCTACCCAAGTCTCCCAGGGCCCTTTGTACCTACTGCCATCACATATAATCCAAGCAGTTCTCTGGTCTCTTCCTGTCTGACATCCTTTTGGCCACAATTTCATGTTTAAGAATCCACTGCAGGCAGATTCTGAGTGCTGCCAGCCCTCTAGCCTTTCTAATTGCTAGGCAGATGCCACCCCCTCTGTGGAAAACACTCACAGTGTTCCCTGCAACGAATTCAGGCAATTGTTTTAAGATGAAATCCTTCCTGGGTGGAATTAACTATCAGGTGAGCTGCGGTTCTATTCTCAGTGCAGTCTGTGAGTGTGTGGTGGCTTTTCTGGTTTTGCACAAGGCACTATATTCATGGTTTTTTTAAATTATGACTAAGCAGACTCTATGAAATGTATGGACCATGGAACCTTGACATTAAATAGCCTCACACTATCCCTGCTCCTCCCACTCCTGTTCTATGAATAGTAGACCATACAGACAGCAGGACTAATGAATCAAAAATGACAGCACTTCACCAGGAGACTGAAGCTCAGGATTATGGAACAGCTGGCTGGGGGATTGTGATCTACACACAAGCTACTGCATCATCCATTTTCTGCTGATCTTGTCCTTTTAGCTAGAATATGTGCTACTGTCTACACACCTGATTGAGCTGGTAATAAACATGATAACTACGATTACTAATCTAATAGTAAGCAGTTATTAATTGCTTACGGTGTCCCAGCAATTTTCCTATGCCTTCTCATACTATTATCATCATGAGCTTGCAAATATAATGAATTTGTCTTTAAAAAACAGGCTCTGGAGTCAGAGAGATATGGATTTAAATCTTGACCCTCTAATTCCTAGCTGTGTGACCCTGGACAAGTCATTCAATGTCTCTAAACCATGTAATTCCATGTGTATGAATTGAGGATAATAAATGTGGTCATGTGGTATAACAACATGTCAGTCAATGAGGAACCAAATATACAACAGTGATCCATGAGCTTATAATGGAGCTGAAAATATATATGTTTTATCTGTATGTATGTTATTTATATAATATGTACATTTTCCATATGTATGTTTATATCTGTAAAATGTCACACTTAGTGACATCTTGATGACATTCTGACTCTGTGTAGTCCTATGCAAATGTGTGTATGCTTGTGTCTTAGTTTTTAACAAAAAAGTTTAGAAAGTAAAAAAGAAAAAATTAAAAATGGAAAAACCTTATAAAATAAAGATATGAAGAAAGAAAATATTTGTACAGCTGTACGATGTGTTTGTGGTTTAAGCTAAGTGCCATTTTTAAAAGTCAAAATGTTTTAAAATTTAAAAAGTTTATAAAGTAAAAAAGTTACAGTAAGACAGACTAATTTATTATTGAAGAAAGAAAAATATTTCTTTATAAATTTGTTGTAGCCTAAGTGTCCAGTGTTTATACAGCCTACAGTAGTGTACAGTAATGTCCTAGGCCTTCACACTCACTCACCACTCGCCCAGAACAACTTCCAGTCCTGCAGCCTCCATTTGTGGCAAGTGCCCTATATATGTGTATGATTTTTTATCTTTTATACCATATTTGTGCTAAGCATTTTCTATGTTTAGTTACACAGAAACTTACCATTGTGTTACAATTGCCTATAGAATTCAGTATAGTAACATGCTGTACAGGTGTGTAGCCTGGGAGCGATAAGCTATTCCACATAGCCCAGGTATGTAGTAGGCTATCACCATGTAGGTTTATTTAAGTACATTCTATGATGTTCATATAATGACAAAATAGCCTAACTATTCTCAGTTACGCATCCCTGTCATTAAACAACACGAGCGTACATTCATCACAGTGCAGAAGAACCTAGTAAATGTTTATCATGTTACTATCAGACACCCTTATCATGCAGGATAAAGAAATTGATTCAGAGAGGTTAAGTGGCATGCCTGTGGCTACAAACTAGTAAGTGGCAAAGCTGGGATTTGAGCCCAGGTCTGTCTCTTTACAATACCATCCTTTCCAGTACAGCAAAGCAATATTGAACAGTCGTTAAGAGTACAGCTGTTTGGGCTCAAATTCTGGCTCTTCCACTCTCAGCTTTGTGATCTTAGGCAAGTTACTTACCTACTTCTTTGTGTCTCAGTCTCTCCATTTGAAAAATGGGTTTTATAGGTTTGTTGTGACAATTAAATGTGTTGATATCTGTACAGCTCTTAGAATAGTGCCTGAAATACAGTAAATGCTATACAAGTGTTTGCTATTAAAATTGACTTTCTTAGTTTTCCAAACATTGGATCTGATTGGACCCTATCACAATGGTTAGGGTGAATGTTGGTAGCAACTTGAGCAGTTGCTCTGGATGGTTCAGTTCTTTTACTTTTCTAAGATATTTCTCAGGTCTCTAAATCTCCAGGATAATCACCAGTTTCTTCAATTTTTCCTAGTAACACTGTTTTAAAAACTGTTCCCCCCACTAACCATGCTCTAGTTGCCTCATCAGCTAGAGAAGGGTTTCTCATGCTTGGCACTATTGACATTTGACCTAAGTAATTCTTTGTCATGCGGAGTGGGGGCTGCCCTGCATACTATAGAATGTTTAGCAAAACCTTTGCATTCTGCCCACTAGATGCCAGTAGCACTCCCTCCAATTGTGACTACCAGAAATGTCTCCAGACATTGCCAATGTCCTGGGGGTCAAAAACACCCCCAGTTGTGAACCATAAGGTGGAGAGCATGGCCACCAAAACTGAAAAAATTCTCCAGATATAGTCTGGGATCTGGATGTGCAACACTGAACGTCTTTTAAGGCAGCTGAAGATTAGCATAGCTCCTTTGACACTGAAGCATCTCCATTGTCCCATTGAACTTGCTGAATGCTAAGACTCTTATGTCTTTTTCACACGAACTGCTGCCTGTGTAGATAGATTTCTGGCCTTAAGTGCATCTCTCCCCCAGAAATCTCAACGTGTTAGAGACTGCTTAATAGCCCAGCCAGTACACAATTACTAGGGTAATCTTCTCTAAATGCCACCTTCCCTTAGCTCGGAAGCAGGCCCCATTGTCTATTCTTCCATTTCCACCCCTCTATAAGGCCTAATTCAAGTGCCATAGCCTTTAGGAAGTTCTTTCTGATGCTCTGTTAAAATTCTTGTTCTTCGGCTGTCTCTACTGTGCTTTGTTTGAATTCTATGGGCTATTTCTTCCAAAGGACTGTTAGCTCTTTGAGAGCAAGGGCTTTCTCAGGGAATACTACAGTTCCAGCCATCTGCTTAGTGCAAAATCTTTCCCAATGAGTGTTCTTTGAATAGAGTTATGTCCTGACCCTACTCATAAATATTACAATATCTTCTTGTGTCCTGGAATATCAACACCCAACCATTCTACTTGGCATTCAATACCTTCCACACACTGTCTCCACTTACCCAGTAAACTAGTCCCTAAACACATCTTCCAACTGGCCAGATCAGTCTGTTGTCATTGAGGAACAGGTTTACTCTTTTTAGCCAGCAAAAACTGCTGTCTTAACCCAAAACACCTGCCTCATCTTCGAGCCCTAGTCATCTTCTCAGGCATAGCTCAGTTCATGTTTAGCTGTTTTAGATCCACTTTTGATGAGATAGTAGATAAAATGCAAATGCTATCTTTAAGCACAGCCTTTCCTTTGTTCTCAAAGGCAGACAAGAGGAACGATTGGTATAATCTAACGAGATAGGCATGGGCTCAAATCCCACTTCTGTAGATTTCATAGCACTGTGACTTTGAGAAAATAACTTCCTTCACCTTACCACCTCATTTCCATATCTATACATAAGTATTGTTTGGTCCATTTTGTGATGCTATAACATAGTGCTACAGACTGGGGTGATTTATAGTGAACATAAATATATTTCTCATAGTTCTGGAGGCTGGGAAGTTCAATATCAAGGTTCTGGCATCTGGCAAGGGCATTCTTGCTCCATTATCCCATAGCAGAAGAAGAGAGGGTGAGAGAGAGCAAGAAAGAGAGCAAGAGAGGGCTGAGCTCAATGTTATAACAAAGCCACTCCTTTAATAATTACATTAATCTATTCGTGAAGTCAGAACCCTCATGACCTAATCATCTCTTAAGGGTCCCACCTCTCAACACTGTTGTACTGGGGATTAAGTTTCCAACACACAAACTTTGGCCGACACATTTAAAATGTAGAAAGTATCATAGAGGTGCCTGTACCATAGAGGAGTTGAGAAGAGTGAGATAATGCATGTAAAGTGTTCAGCCTAGAACTTGGAATGTGGTAACCATTCCAGAAACATTCACTATTAAAGCTCATCCTTGACCAATCCACCTACTATTGATCTTCCTTCTGAATTCCTACAGTCCATAGACTATGTGCCATGTAATGTATTCCTCCATTATACACTGTCTTATATTATCTACTAGCATGGCTTTAGGACTTGGTTATGTCTCTTTAAATAGACTGTTAAAATCCTCTGAGGCTAGAAATTCATTCATTCAACAAATATCTGTTGTGTACTCACTACAAGCATCAGGCTAGGCACTGTGGATGGAAAGTGCACAGATATATCAACTTGGACCCTGACCTCTAGGAATTTACAATTTAGTGGGGAAGACAAGACATGTACAATAAAGAGCTATAATTTAGGCAGAGAATGATTAATGTCACTAGGAAAGTATAAGAGGCCAAAGGTAAGAAGAATCACTTTTGCCTGGGTGATCAAGAAAGACTCAGGAAATCCGAGCCTTACAGAGATGAGGGCTGGCAAGAGAAGGTTTTATGGGAAAATGGAATAGCTTGAGCAAAAGCATGGAGGTGAGAAGGCAAGAAGCTTATATAGTAAACTGAGTAGTTCAGTGTAACTTGAGCTTGGGGTATGTGAAAGACAGCAGTTGGAGAAGCAGTTAGTGGCAAGAAGAGACCTTAAATATAAGGCTAAAAGAGTTGTACTTAATGAAAATAAGGTAGGGAACAATGGGAGTCTTCATCAAGGAAATAGCCTGCTCAAATTTGTGCAACTGGAAGATAAATGTAGCAGGATGCAGGATGATCATTTATGAGGCCACACGAATAATTCATGTATGATATGCAGGGAGTTAACTCAGAGCAGCAGCTGTGAGAATGGGAAGGGAGGATGGAGTGGGCAAGACCCTGTGAATATTGGGGAGACATAGATTACTATGTGGTCTTCACTTTGCCCCCTACAGTCTATTCTTCATACGGCAACCAGTGGGACCCTTTGAACTGCATATCAGATCATGTCTGTCCTAGTCGGTTTTCTGTTGCTTATAACAGAATATTGAAAACTGAGTACTTTATAAAGAAAAGGACTTTAGTTTTTACAGTTATGGGGGCTGAAATCCAAGGTCAAGGGTCCACATCTAGTGAAGGCCTTCTTGCTGGTGGGTGCAGGGCATCACATGGTGAGGGGGCTGTGTGTGTCAGCTAAGTCTCTCTTCTTCTTACAAAGCCATGAGTTCCATTCCCATGATAACCTATTAATCTATTAATCCTTTAATTCATTAATCCATGAATAGATTAATCCATTCATAAGGGCAGAGCTCTCATGGCCCAATCACTTCTTAAAAGCCCCACCTCTCAATTCTGCCACACTGGGGATTCCATTTCAACACAAGTTTTGAAGGAGACAAATATTCAAACCATAGGAATGTTGCTTCTCTGACTGAAACCCTCCAAAGGCTTCTCATCACACTTAGAATTAAATTCCAAACCTTTTTCCATACCTTACAGCACAATCCAGAGGTGCTGCTTCTCTGGCCTTGCCTCTTTACTGTCAACCTATCACTCATGCATTCCAGCTACTAACCTCTTTGCTGTTTCTCAAGCATGTTCCCACTTCTGGGCCTTTGCGTATGCCATTCCCTCTGCCTGGTATTCTCTTTCTCCAAATATCCACATGGTTTGATTCTTTATCCTGCTCAAAGGTATCTTCTCAAAAAGAACTTCCCTGATGAAAATAAGCAGCATCCCCACCCCATCACTTTCTATTTGCTTTTTATTTGTAGTATTTATTGATTACTAACTGGCATTGTAATATACATTGATATTGATGTGTTTGGCCTTGGTCGCCCATACTAGAATGCAAGTGCCATCAGTTTTGGTCCATGCTGTATCCTCAGAAGGAATGAATGAATAAATGAAAGGGGGAGTCAAAGAGACACCAGCATTTCCAATCTGGATAGATGGGAGGCCAGCAGAGCTGCCATGAACCAGGATAGGAAACACAAAAGAAGAAAGAATTTTGAAAAGAAAAATGAAGTCTGTTTCTAACATTTACAGTTGTAGTGCCAGCTGGACATCCCATGGGAGAATCCTAGTAGGTAGCTGGGAAAGGACTGGAATTCTGGTGGGCACTGGGGCTCAGGAATCAATCATAAAGAGCAATTATTCAGCCACGACACTGGCTGGCCAAAAGCATAGACAACCCGTCTATGAGTGCATTCGAAATGAGGAAGCAGGCAGGGAAAGAGAGGTTTTTCAATATCCACTCATTGCTCTTGGGAATAAATCCCAAACCCTCTCCATGTTCCCTACAAGACCACACATAATCTAGCCCATTGTCCGTGGCTCTGACTTCATCCCTCCACCATTGTTCCCTGCACTTTAGCTACACTAGTATTCTTTCGGTTTCTTGAATTTGCTAAGTTCCTTCTCACCCCAGAGCCTTCACAGTTTTTCTTCCTTTTCCTGGAAGCCACCACTCCAACTTTACTACTCCTCACTCAGCTAACATGTTTTATCTTGCAGATCTCAGCTTCGAGATGTATCACTTCCCCAAACTGTTCTTCCTTGACTTGCCTTCCCCTCTCCCAGCTTCCACCTTGTTATATGCTTTTATAATATGTTGTAAATATGTAAATACACACATGCAGCAGGTAGCTGATAGAGAGAATGTGTATGACTGTTTGATGTCTGCTCTATTAGACCATAAGCTTAAAGGACTAGTGGGCCAGTGACAATGCCTGTGATGTTCACCATTATATCCTGGCAGCTAGCACAGTTGTGGTGTATAATAGATGCTCAATTAAAAAAAAACTGTTCTGTGAGTGAACTGAAGCAATCACAAGAGAAGCAGGAGGAGAACAAAAAATATATACAGTGATATGAAGTCAAGGTGGATTTTTCAAGTAGATCCAGGGCATTGCCACTGTTCAATACTGCAGTTGAACATGGCAGGCTGAAGATCAAGGAAAACCTGCAATCGAAGGGCCTAGAAAATTGTGACTTTAGGAACCCAATTTAAATATGGTGATTAAGGAGGTAGAAGAGGTGTTGAGGAGAGAGTAGGTGGGAGAGAAATAGAATCAGCTAGTATAGACTGCTCTTTCAAGAGATTTGGCAGTAAAATTAAGAGAAGGAGAAGATGAAGGTTGAAATTGCTAGAGTCACCAAAAAGAATTCTTAGGGTGAAGAAGAATTTTACGTTTTCTAAAGTCAAAAAGAAAAGTTTAGCCAAAGGGAATGACAAAACATTCATAAACAAGTAGAAAGCAGTTGATGGGGCAAAGCCCCAAAGAGAAAGGGAATGGAATTTGGGACTCAAATGGAGAAGCTGGGGGTGGGATGGTGGGAAGAAAATTCAGAAATTCGGGGCAGATGCCTCAGCTGCACATGCATCCAGCCATTTAATCCTCTCTACAAATCTCTTTGAGGCTGGTACTATTTTCATCCCCACCTATGGGTGAAAAAGGTGAGGCTTGAAACAGTAAATAAATTGCTCCCAGACATAAAACTGTTTGCTACTTGAGCTCAAATTCAAGCCCAAGACTGTCAGTTTCCAAAATCCATTCTTCCCCATTACACTTATTGTGCACCACAAAGGATGAAGTGGAGAAGCTTTACTCCTCTGAGATGGGAAAGAAGGGAGTGTGGTGGAGGGCAGGGAAGTTGAGAGAGCTCCAGTGAGGTGGCTTTCCCTCCACAGTGAAGGAAGAGGCAAAGGCATCTTTGAAAAGTGAAGTCTAGCTGAGAGTGAAAGATTTAGAAGAGATGCTACAGAGAGTGGACAAGAAGCCAGGTGGAGGTGATGAGAGAGTGGCCAAGTCACGGAGACAGTCCTCCCGAGGTTGTAACAGATCCAGATGTCCTGGGTTCCTGAACTTCCCCAGCAATGAGAAAGAGTGGAGAAAATAGAAGGGGTTTGTACAGGTCTGGAAATTGGCAAAAGAGGCAGGGCTGCAGTAGAAAGACAAGAGAGCAAGACAAGGAAGCAGCATCTTGCAATGATTGAATCTGGGCCCAGGGCTGGGCTGATGTTACGAACCTTAGGAGAGAAAGGATATTTGATTGTGAAAATTGAGGATTTGAGGCCAGGACATTGGAAGGGTTATCAATATGAGAGTTGGAGCTCTAAAGGGAGACAAAGAGAGGTGGAGAGGTGAAGGCTGTAGGCCTGGTGCTAAAATTTTTAAGGATTCCAAAAGAGGAAATGCTGTTTTAGGATAAGGGTAGAATTATGGTCTGTGAGCTAGAGGGAATCCATCAGCTTATTCAGAGGACAGAGGTGAAATATGAGCAGACCCAGTAGAGAACTCTGTGAGGGGAGCGACGTCTTGATAGAGGACTTACCACCTTGAGAAAGTGGCAGCGATGCTTGAGAAGACCCTGAACATCCTGGGGAGTTTGTTTCCGGTGGAAAGCAGTGGCTCTGTGGGGCTTAGAAGTCATGACCAAATTCATAGACGAGAGAGGTGATGGAGGAAGAGATAGATAGGAATGGCCATGTCTGAGCTTGCGCATAGCATGTTGAGTTTAAGTGAAAGGAATTAATTCACTCCAAAAATCATTGTTGAGGATCTACATACTAGAGTAGGAATACAAATGAGACATAGTCATACCCTTAGGGAACATCCTTTTACAGAGAAAATAGATTCATAGCTTAGTGATTAGTGTGCAGTTACATAGCTTGGGCCGAGACTACAGCTTTGCCACTTGACGTACAGTTACTTAAACTCTATGAGTCTTCATTTTTTCATTGTAAAATGTAGATAATAATAAAACCCACCTTGGCTGGGCACTGTGGTTCATACCTGTAACCCCAGCACTTGCAGAGGCCAAGGCGGGAGGACCATTTGAGGCAAGGAGTTTGAGACCAGCCTGGTCAACATGATGAGACTCTGCCCCTACAATTTTTTTTTTTTTAATTAGCCAGGCATGGTGGCATGCACCAGTAGTCCCAGCTAATCAGGAGGCTGATGTGGGAAGATTGCTTGAGCACAGGAGCTCGAGGCTGCAGTGAGCAGTGATAGCTCCATTGCACTCCAGCCTAGCAGACAGAGCAAGACCCTGTCTCAAACATAAATAAATAAATAAAAATATGACCCACCTCATCAATTTGTTACAAAGATTAAATGAGATAATACATGAAAAGAACTTAGCACGGTGTCTGGAATACAGTTCTCATTAATGTCAGCTATTACTATTCATTAGAATACAGAAGGAGAAGTGTTGAGATACAGAGATGACCAGAGTGCTTTTATAACTAGACAAAATCAGAAGAATACTTCTATCATTTTAGAATGAAGAGGTCTTTTAAAGTAAAACATAAAACTTAAAAGCCAAAAAGCAAAATATGCTCATATTTACTAATATAAAAGTGTGAAGCTTAAAAATAGTGCATCTTCCACATGAAAAGAGGCATTATCAAGTTAAAAGGCAAGCTAAAACTTTTGGAAAATATGTTCACCCTCTCTAACAGACAAAAGTTTATATTCATACTATGTTCAAAGTCATTATAATAGTCAAATTTGTAGAGATGAAAAATAGAATGGTGATTTCCAGGGGCTGGGGAGAGAAAAAATGAGCAGTTACTGTTTCATGGGTATAGAGTCAGCTTTGCACGATGAAAAGCGTTATGGAGATGGATGGTGGTGATGGATGCACAACATTGTGAATGTACTTAATTCCACTGAACTGTACACTTGGAAATGGTTAAGATGGTAACTTTTACGTCAGGTGTATTTTACCACAATGTTTTTTTAAAAAGCCATTGCAAATGAAGAAAAATGAAATTGAACACTCCAACAGAAAAATGATCGACGGATATAAAAATAGTTCAAGGATGAAGGACATAAATGATGGTTAAATATCAAAAACTATCAAGCTCAACAATTGAAAACAGGAAAGTTTTTGACCAATTAGGTAAGACAGATGAAATACAGCAATAATACTCACTCATAGTTGAGCCTCTGACACTCTTACGCACCATGTGTGGGAGTAGAAATGGGCAGTAGAATGCTTTTTTAGAAGACAATCAGGCTGGAGCTATCAACATATGAAATGAGATGCCATTTGATCCAACCATTCCATTTTTAGAATATATTCCAGGCCGGGAGTTGCGGCTCACTCCCGTAATCCCAGTACTTTGAGAGGAGAGGTAGGTGGATACACTTGAGGCCAGAAGTTCAAGATCGGCCTGGCCAACATGACGAAACCCCATCTCTACCAAAAATACAAAATTTAGCTGGATGTGGTGGCACATGCCTGTAATCTTAGCTACTCAGGAGGCTGAGGCACTAGAATTGCTTGAACTGGGAAGGCGGAGGTTGCAGTGAGCTGAGACTGTTCCACTGCACTACAGCCTGGGAGACAGAGTGAGACTCTGTCACGGTGAAACCCCGTCTCTACTAAAAATACAAAAAATTAGCTGGGCGTGGTGGCAGGCGCCTGTAGTCCCGAGGCTGAGACAGGAGAATGGTGTGAACCCGGGAGGCAGGGCTTGTAGTGAGCCGAGATCTCACCACTGCACTCCAGCCTGGGTGACAGAGCAAAACTCCATCACACACACACACACAAAATATATATATATATATTCCAGAGAAATAGCCACTGAAATGTGTAAAGGTATAAAGGGATTTATACCAGCATTGCTTGAGATTAAAAAAAAAAAGAAGCCACCTAAATAGCCATAAAGAAACAGATTTTTTTAAATGATAGTACAAGCACACAATGAACCAGTAATCAGCCACTGAAAAAGCAAAGTTGCTCTCTCTATTACAACATGAAAAATAAATATGAGAGATAGCAATTGAAAAGTAACACACTAACTGGTATTATCCCGTGATCTGTTTTTTACTTTCTAAAAGTATACAATGGTCCCTTTTTTATTTAAATGAAAAGATTTAGTGTACGCTTATAAATGCAAAGAAAAGAACTCAGTGGTACCTGTGGTCACCTGGAGCCATGAGAATGGAAAGGGAGGCTTTCATTTTTTACTTTACACACCTCTGTGATGTTTGCTCACAGTTTTCTAGGAGCACTTTCTAGTTTTTGTAATAAAAGAAGCAAACATGAGAAAGTTAGGAGAAAATAAAAGTGTTTGTGGAGCCTAGAAGCAGAAGTAACTAACATCCTACAAAAAGTGTCAGAATGGGGTGAAAAGCTGTTGTAAGGTGAGCAGGAATGTGCTAAGTGGAGAAGGTGATGAAAGGCCTCCCCAGGCTGAGGGACGCAGGCACCTTGGAAGCAAGTTCAGGACACCTGTCAGTGGTGGGGACGAACAGGTGTGACCAGGCAGGAAAAGGCACTTAGTTGATGATATCAACTTCCCCCAGGTCCAAGTGGAATGTGGATTTGAAAGAGTACATTCTTTCACCCAAAGTATTTACTGAGAACTACTATGTGGTATAGAACAAAACCCACATGAACTCTCTTCCTTTCAAATTGCTTTCAGTCTAATGGTAGGGGCACACCAAAAGTTAAATTAAATTTAAATTTAAGTAAGATAAAATTAAATAATTGGCAAGGGCTTTGAAGAAAATACTGACAGTGCTGCAGTGCAGAATATGGGAGATGGGTCCAGGCAGTTATGTTTCAGTTTATATGCACACTATTTTTAAAGCCATTATAGTAGTGAAATTCAGAGATGAAAAGTAGAATGGTGATTGCCAGGGGCTGGGGAGAGGAAATATGAGGAATTACTCTTTAATGTGTACAGAGTTTTAGCTTTGCACGATGAAAAGAGTTACGGAGATGGTTAAGGAGATAACTACAACCCTCTGAGGCAGTTTTGTTTAAGCTGAAAGTTGAAGGATGACAAAGCACACGCTTAATGGAGGCATTGCGGTGAAGGGCAAAGGCTTTCCAGGCAGAGAACACCATGTGCGAACATTGAGAGAGGAAATGTCTGAGAAAGGAAGGAAAGTCAGTGTAACCATTTTCCAAAGCAATATCAGGAATTTGCCTAATATGGTATTCCTTTATAGCACCTAGGTTGGCTGAGGGCTGAGGACCTGGAGTGCCCTTCTGCAAACACCTGTTAACTAATGGGCTTTTTGTTTGAAATGGCATTAAAATTTTTTACTACATACTAAACCTTGTACCCTAACTTCATTCATGTGTCCTTAGGCATTTCTACTCTGTGTGTTGTGTATCTGTGTGGGCGTGGGGACAGAGGGAGAGACAGAGAATGAAAAACAAAGACAGAGAGATGGAGGGAGAGAGAAACTGAGGAGAAGGAGGGAGGGAGAGGGAGACTTGGAGTGCAATTTAGGTATGCTATCTGTTCCTATCTTAAACAATTAAATGCAGAAAACGTGCACCCTGAAACTGTTACTCTTTTGAAACTGAATACCATCAGTGTTGGTGCAAGCCAAATGTTGCTGAAAGTCACATTGAATGCAAAAAGCTGCATGGAGGGAGAGCAGCAGGATTGACCATTGTTGCAATGCAGCTTCTTTTAAACTTTTGGCCATTATGTGAATGGCAAAGAGTGTAACAGCTGATGTGTAAACTCTCCTTGATTCAATTAAGATGGAGCAAACACAGCACTCATCCCTGGGGAGCCCACAGTCTAATGGAGAAGATCGAGAGCATGGACTGATCCCATACAAGGTAATAACTGCTAAAAGAGAGGCACGCATCTAGTGCCATGCAAACACAGATCAGGGAGCAACGAACTCAGCAGGGGTGGCAACAGGAGCCAGGAGCACTCCTGCAAAAAGAGGTGAGATGTGGGAGGCGCTTTGCAGGGCTGAGCAGGAGGCAGTCAGTAGGCGATGGGATTCCAGGTAGAAGAAACAGCATGAATAAAGAAAGCAGAGCTATAAGTACACAATGTTTTCAGGAAATAATGAGCAGGCAAATGTGGTTAGAAGCTCAGGGAGTGGCTGGTAATGAATCTGAAAGTTAGGCAGAAAGTCAAGGAGTGAAGGGCCTTGGATGGCCTATGAAGAATTTTGGAATTTCTGTAGGTATGTATTCAGGGAGGGTTCCCTCAAAGGCTTTCAGGAGAGCAGGTGATCTGAGAGCTGCGTTTAGAAAGATCATTGACTACTGCGTGACGGATGGACAGAGGGGCAAGTCAGGGCAAGCAGATGAGACAGGATTCTTGTTTAGGACACTGTTCCTCCTCCACCCCACCCTCACCTCAGCCTGGCCTCTGTACACGAATAGGTCTAATGGCGGATCGAGAAAAACACCAGTCAGCTTCCGCTCTTCCTCCATGGCAGGGCCGACCTCGGCACATCCACACTGCGGTTTTCTCTTGGAAGGAAGGATCAGGCTAGCGGGGCAGTGTCCTCATGAGGCCTCGTGCACACCCCTAAATCCTCCGTTAGGAGATGCCTGTAGGCCTGTAGCAGCCGCAGACAGAGCTGAGCCCTGGCTTCAGACTCTTTCCTAGAGGGAGCAATGAGGAAGTTTATCCTCTACCTTCCCAGGAGAGTATCTGCTTGATGCTGGGTTATCTCCTAAGCTGAATTTTGATTACTTTGTATTTAAGTTTAGGAACGTCTCTGTCATTTGGGAACTGCTTTTCTGGCTGCAGCTCAACAGTGGCAAACATGGACACTGGGAACAGGCCCAGAGTCCTGAAATGATTAATATCCTGTGTTGTGAGATGTCCAAACGCATGGATAGCCAAAGCATTTAGAGAGCCAGGCTAGGCAGTTCAGTGTGATGGCAGACAAGTCCCTTGAGTTATACGGGGGGAAAGATGCTACAATTCCATACACTAAATCAATGAAATTGAATAAAGGTTCTGAACCAAACCTCCCTGTGGACATTGACTTTCAGGAAATGGCTCGGGGCTGGTTGGTCTGCAGAGCTCTCGTCATGCACGGCTTCTCCAGGGAGACTCAGCCGATCCCAGGTTTACCATCTTACACTCTAGACCTGATCCCTCACTTTGACCAGTGGCAGCCCTGCTCTCCTGACTGCCACAGATCAATTGCTTTGTTTATCTTATTGTCAGCCTGTTTTGGAAACACTCTCCTAGACTCCTTTCTGACTCATAGGTTAAGGAGCGTGAGTAATTCTTCTGGAACTCACTTGGAACAGGAGGGAACCCTTCCCATTTGATTTCCGGTCCTAAAAAAAGACAAGATAGTTCACACAGGATGCTAATTAGTTTTCCTATTCAACAGTTAGCGTGGCCTAGCCCTGTTTGGAAAGCTGCCTTTTGTGCTGCAGGGTTTAGAAATTTGAATACCTCCAGCTTTTATTCAGAATTTATAAAATGACACCAGAATATCGTTTTGTTGTGATTAGTTTTGCTGCTAAAACTAGGGTTTTTGGTTTTTTTTTTTTTTTTTTTTTTACAGAGGAAACCCAAATGATTTCTCCTATGAGACATAAAAATGAGGAGAAATGAACAACCAGATTTCTCTTCTAAATTGTTCTCGTTTTATTGTTGGTGGATGAAGGTAACCTCTCATTGTCCTCCTGCTGTATTTTTTGGCCTGTCCTTCTAAGCAGTGATGTAAACTCATGAAAGCTTTCACTCCAAATGGGTGTGGCTCTCTTTGTAGCCAGAATGGTTTGGCGTTCACTTTCTATAGCAGAAATGGTAAGAAAGTGGCTTTATATTCTTCTGTTTCTAAACTGGCTTAAGAGAGGACCAGCCCCTTCGTAGAAGTCAGATACCTGAGAGCTTTTCAGGTTGCCGATAGGAAGTATTCTAGCTCTGCTGGGGGAAAAACCACGGAGCGCAAGTTCAAAGTCTCACCTTAGGGGCAGGGTTACAGGGAGATTTAACTTTCTACTTTATGCAGTTTTGTACAGTTTGCATTTTTCACAATGAATGTGGAAGACAGGACGAAAAACCAATCAAAGACTGACTATATTTATTTGGAAATCGTTTCTTCATTCATTTTTGTCTTGGCTGCTCTGTGACCTTGGACAAGTTAATTCACCTCTTTGTCCTCTGTAAAATAAAGGTGGCAATACACCCTATATAAGGCTGTTGTGCACTAAAACATCTAATGCACGTAAGTACTCATATTGAGTACACATAGTCATGCTCCGTAAGCTTTGCTGTTGTTGTTGCATTGTTGATATCGCTCACTGCCAGTACCCAAGACCCCTCTCTGAAGCATGGCTGTTGAGTGGTGCAGAATGTAACTCTCACCCTTTTGATTGCAAGGAAGAATATTAGTCTTAATTAGGAAAACATTATATTGGGAAGATTTGGAAGAGAAAGACAAACCCACACGTTTACCCACTTTCTCTCCAATCATTTCTTCAGAAAACAGCTGAGAAGGTCACTGTCCACCCCATGCTTCTTCCAAGTGTAAGTCAGATTAGGTTCCTCCTCACTTGAGCCCTCTAAAGGCTTCCAAAGCACTTTGAATAAAGTCAGACTCACCTGCCCTCCCAGTCCCTCCAGATCTGCTTCTACTCACTTCTTTCCTGGCCTGTCCACTCTCCTGCCAGCTCATTAAGCTCTGGCACCTGATCAGACCTCATATGGGCAGCCCACCCTCCTATATCCACTGTTCCTCATGGATCTCAGTCTAAATATCACCTCCTCAGAGAGGCCCTTTCTTGTCTGCTCCCTTCATTATCCCGTACACAGCCCTCTGTCTAGTTCACTGTACTTGACAGAAGCTATAACTAGTTTACTTGCTTGTGGGTTTCTCTCACCAGATTGTAGGCTCCAGGAAGGCAAAGAGTAACTTGGACTGGCATGTACAGTAAGTGCTTATTAAATACCCCATAGTAAGTGGGCAAGGGGCAGATCTGTGGAAGGAGTAAGAGAAGGAGAGAAGGGAAAGGAACAAAGGAAGGAAGGGAGGGAGGGAGAGAGGGAGGGAGGGAGGAAGGAAGGAAGGAAGGAAAGTCTGCAAAGGAAGGAGAGGTTAACAATTCAAGTGGGTGGCTTTAAAAGTCTAATGACTGGTAGAATGTGGTGCTAATGACAGGAACAGTTTGGGAGGGAGAATAAGATTAAAGAGTAGATTGAGAGCTTGGTTCAAACATGTTGCATTAAAGTGAAACTTCCACCAGGCAGAAAGATGTGGGACTAAAACTCAGGACCAGGCCAGCGCTGGAGATGCCAGGTAGAGAGTGATGAAATGGTATTTAGTCTCTCAGAATGGAAGAAACCTTTAAAGGTCAGGGAAGGAAGGAAAAGAGAAGTAGCTTCTGGGAACCAAACCTTTGGGTTCTAGGGAAAATATGATTGCAAAACAGAAATTTAAAGGAATCTGTAAAGAGCAAGATCATGAGTGGAGCCTGAAGCTTAATTTGACCCAGCGTGGGAAACCTCACCTGGGCAGGACATGGACGGATTGACAGACTGCTGTCTCCGTTCAGGGTCAGTGAATGAGAAGGCACATTCAGACAGACAGGAGATGGAAGATGGTGTGAGGTCATGGCTAATGGAGAGGAGGACAGGTTCTGAAGAAGACACCAATATAGTATAAAATGCCTAAGGACGCATTGCTCACAGGTTACTGATACCTCTTAGCAGTGTCCTGCCAATTAATGAGCAGGTGATGGCGATGACACCAGGCAAACCTGTGAAGTCAATGGAGTCTTTCTTTCTCTTCAAGGCTTTTTCTGCTTCCATTTGCCCCTTTCTTGCTGCTGGTGGTGTTTCTCAGAGGGACCATGGAGAAGAGAAAACAGTAGGGCCATGGAGCTGGGGGGCTCTGGGTTTGTATTACCTACTGCCAGCTGGGTGATTGGGAACATTTTCTCTGTGAGCCTTAGTATTGTTAATCTTTCAGGTGAGGATGATAATATCTACCTCCTGGGTAGTTATGAAGATATCAGAAAGCCTCTGAAAAGCCCCTAGCACACAGTCAGTGCTCTGGAAATGTTAATTCTCTTCCTTCCCAAGGACTTTCACTTTCTGCTCTCTTCCATTCTTATCAGAAATTAGTGAAACTACTTCATCTCTTCTAGGAGTATTGGCATTTAAAGCTTTTTATGCACTTGTGAAATGCATTTTTAATTATTCATTCATTCATTCCACAAATGTTTATTGAATACTTACTACGTTTGTGTCCAGTGCTGGGCTAGGTGCTGGGAGCACAAGGGTGAATGCAACAGACACATCACACCTCAAAGCTTGTTAGGGAAATTAGCTTCATTGTTCTAAAGTATATGCAGGAGGGTGCAGCAGTAGTTCCAAACTCCTGCATGCACCAGAATCGCTTGGAGGGCTCTTTAAAACTGATTGCTGGGCCCCATTCAAAGAGTGTCTGGCTCAGTAAATCTGGAGTAGAGTCTAGGAATCTGCATTTCTAACAAGTTCTCAGGTGCTGTTGCTCCTACTGCTCATGGTTCAAGGACCACACTTTGAGAACCATTGAAATAGAGCATTAGGGAGAAAGGGGAATAGGGTATTAGTAGATATTAGTAGAGTATTGTCAGAAGAATCTGGTACCTCTTGTCTTTAAGATATGTTGTTTTCTTTGATAAAGGTAAGCTGGGGTTATTCCAGCTAAGTGCACAAACTCCAGATGTTTTGGAGGTACAGAGGACCTATAGGCACAGCAACCTCAGCTTCCAGATGCGGAGCCCATTTGCTTTCCACCCCAGTTCATCTCTTCTCCCTGTCCTTAAAGTCTCTATTCAAATCAAAGCCTTTTTCTGATGACTTTCCTCACTTTCCCAGATAAATTTTGGCCATTCTCCGCTCCCATCACACTTAATACATCCCTTTATTATGATAACCATCTCACTGGATTGTAAACTTGTTTATTGACTTATATTCCCCGCTAGCCCAGAAATGCCTTGGTAGGTGGAACTATATCTTATATCTCTCAGTATCGCAGTTAAAACTTGAATGTTTATGGACCACTAGACTAACTGATAGGATAAGTGGATGTGTTTAATGAGTATTAAATTATATGATATGAAGAAAAACCATCAAAATGATACTGTGTGTAGATACTGAGAATCAGGAGCAAGTGTTCTCTTGTCTGACCAAAATGGGTTGAACTTGTTACTCCACTGATAGCCATGTAATCTTGGATCAAATGCCCAATCATTCGGAACTTTCCTTTCATTATTGGTAGAATAAGGACATTAATCTTTGCATGTGTGTGAGGATTAAATGAAATAATGTATATAAAATGTTTAGCATAGTGCTTGGCACATAGAAAATGTGAAATAAAATGTACTATTTGATAAAATAAAGCAAAAGGAAGAATTAAAAAATGAAAACTGGGCTGGAAAAAAGTGACACTGTCAGTTAAAGCTATTTGTAATACTTGCTTAATATTTATGTCTAATTACTAAGAAGCAACTTTTTTGCATATCAGTTAATATATGTCAAATTAACTTTGGTAATTATTTTTCCACTAACCTGCGTGTTGTTCTCAAGTCAAGAAGACTGAAGACTAAGTAAAAGCCATTTGAATTGGTGTTTAGGATGTCACTGGTGACTTTTAAAAACTTTTATTCAGGAAAATGGGCATATAGGAGGATAAGGAAGGATTTCAGAGTATATAACAAGAGGCCACAAATACAGACAACTTTCTTGGGATAAGTATAGCAATACTTAAGAGAGAAAGATAGGCCAGGCACAGTGGCTCACACCTGTAATCCCAGCACTTTGGGAGGCTGAGGAGGGGGGATCATCTGAGGTCAGGCGTTAGAGACCAGCCTGACCAATATGATGAAACCCCATCTCTACTAAAAATACAAAAATTAGCCGGGTGTGGTGGCATGTGCCTGTAACCCCAGCTACTCGGGAGGCTGAGACAGGAGAATCGCTTGAACCCGGGAGGAAGGGTTGTGGTGAGCCGAGATAGTGCCATCGCACTGCAGCCTGGGCAACAAGAGCGAAACTCCATCTCAAAAAGAGAGAGAGAGAGATAATAGCAACTCTTTGTTGAACAACTTATCTATAGGAACTAAATGTTTCCATTGGCATTAGCAACATATACCAGAGTTGAAATGGTTTTAATGCAATGTACCAGGTATTCTTGAATCTGAAGCCCTGCAATTCTTTTCTCTATATTCTATGAAGTAAATGTTCAAATTCACATGTAGCTCATTTTAATGTTTCATTCCAAGGGTGGTTTCTTTACCAATGGATTCCCAAGTGTCTTTTTTCAAAGAGCGCTTAAAATGTTTCTACTTTAAAAATGAAGCCTTTTTACAGGATAGCTATTTAAAAATGGGCAACACCCTAGTGAAAGGAAGAGTACTGTTAATAAATTTGATTTTAATGACCCTGGCAGGGCAGAGCAAGCAGGACCCTGTCATTGCTGAATTGGCCTCAAAAACAGTAAAGCACAGGAAATGGGATGACAGCAAATTTCAAAGCACAGCAAAATCCTCATTAATGCTGAACATGGAAATCACACTTCAGCTTTAAATGAGTGATGGATTATTCTTTAGGATTCTATGACAATCAGTTTTGACTGCTTGTTTTTCAGGAAGCTTTTATCCTCAGATTCATTCTCAAGGTGAGGTCATCTAGTGCATTCTCCCCAGTGTGTTCAAGCGTGCACCAGGGACTATCCTACAAACAGAAACTTGAAGAGGAAAGCTTTTCAGCCTTAAAGTAAATAAATAAATAAATAAATAAGGCTTCTGCATTGCAGCTAATGGCCTCTTACAGAGGCTTGCAGAGAATAAACGCAGTTTAGAAGCATGGTTAGTAACAAACCCAAAAAAATTAATTATGTTTTTTTGTTCTTTGGTGTGTGTGTGGTTTTTTAAAAGAGAAAATGCATTTTTCTAGTTCAATCAACTTAATAGACCTGTTCCCTCCTTGCAGAATAAGAAACAATGTGTTTTCAAAGGACTATGGTACTTAATATTTGAAAATCAGATTTTATTTTCTAAACTTGACTAATCTACAACTTTCAAATGTAGTGAGTTACAGACCATCATTTATAAGGTGATCCCTTGGAAGTTTGAAAATACTTTCTAATGGGGAAAAAGTGTTCTTTTCATTGTGTTTTCATATTAACACAAGTCTCGCTAACCCATGAATGTATTTAAAAGGACATATAATACCCCCCTTTTTTTTCCTTTGAGATGGAATTTCACTCTTGTCACCCAGGCTGAGGTGCAATGGTGTGATCTCGGCTCACTGGAAACTCTGCCTCCGGGGTTCAAGCGATTCTCCTGCTTCAGCCTCCAAGTAGCTAGGATTACAGACATGTGCCACAACACCTGGCTATTTTTTAATTTATTTTTAGTAGTGACGGGGTTTCACCATGTTGGCCAGGCTGGTCTTGAACTTCTGACCTCAGGTGATCCGCCAGCCTTGGCCTCCCAACGTGCTGGCATTACAGGAGTGAGCCACCGTGCCTGGCCCAGGACATATAATACCTTTTATTAGTAGGACTATCCTACCTTTTATTAGTAGGAGTAAAAAATAGGACTTTTTATTCCTACTAATAAAAGGTATTATATCAAATAAATAGCACTATTTCAGGTTACAGAAAACACAAACATTAGAGCCAAAGCCACCTGAAATCTGAGTTGAATTCTAGGTTAGCTGCTTACCAGATTTGTGATATTGAATGAATAGCTTTACCTCTCTGAACCTCAGTGGCTTCACCCATAAAATGGGGGTAATACCCACATCCCAAAGTTGCTGCTGTGAGGCCAGCACATGGGCTGAGAGCCGCTTCTGGAGTCAGATGTCTGGGTTTGGATTATGGCTCCGCCATTTACTTTCTGGGAGCCATAGGCAGGTTATTTAACTTCTCCACACATCAGTTTCTTCATCTATAAAATAAGAATAACATAGAAACTTACCTCTGGAGTTGTGTCAATTGTGTTGGGTTGAGTCAATATGTATAAAGTGTTTCAAATAATACTTGGCATGTGGTAAGCACCATAAAAGTGTTTGTTTTTATTATTATTTTGTTAGGTATGTTTTCTGTCTCAAACAACAATAATGAACTATCCTAAGTTTAAAAATAGATAGATCGATGGAAAGATAAATAAATAGATAATAGTTACCTAGGAAACTGATTTGGTTCATGGTAATTTACCACTATATATAGGAAACAGATTTCATCCCCTAGATTGTGTAAATGAAAACATGGAGAAAGAAGGAAGGATTGTGTCCAGCCAAAACCACAATTTCAGCTGCACATTCACCTGGTTTAGAAAGAATGTCAAGTGTTACCTATTCTTCAGCAAAAGGAAAACAAGCAACAAGTCTCTGCAGCCAGACATAGAAAGCATTGTTTTGAAAAAACTGGAAAGAAGATCTCAGACATGCTTGGGCACGATTATTATTCTACTGCATTTTAATTGCAATTTCCATACTAAAAATAGTTGCATTAGACTTCATTTATCATTGTTCAATAGCCCCATTTGTGGAATATGAAAATATTTAATGCCTTGCAAATGAAGACAGCTGGATGCTTAAAACCCAGTCTGAAGAATTAGAGAGTCTTACTGTATTATTTTCCCCTGGTACAATGAAATTGCTGTTTGTCTTTCATACTCTCAAGTCCTAAGATTAGGAAAGAGTGAGGGAAAAGGTTTGATTTTAATAGGGAGGTTACCAACTATTTTGGTTTCATCTACTTGGAAAGGTTAACTCCTAAACCTTATAATGGACCATGAATCATGGCCAACCTTCCAAGGTGCCAATATTGCACTCTGCATTAGGGGAAGAGAGTGGAGTAGATAAGGTGGGGATTATGTGAGAAGAGCTGGTTCACTCTAATTTCCAAAGCCTGCTGTCCCTGGGAAGCATGAAATCACCAAGACCATGGCCTCAGGAAAAAAATTATGTTTTCCCCCTTTGGGCCCAGACCGGAGCTCTTGGTTAAGGCATTGACCTGGCGTAGCGTGTGGGGTTGTGGTGTTTTAGTGCAGAGGTCCTTTAGCTATGAATGTTCCTGGGCAGCAGAGTGTCTTCCCCAGAAGCAGAGCTTCAAGCTGGAGAATGTCCAAAAAATAAAAATAATACCAAGCACCACTAAAACTGTAAGTTATATTGAATTCCATCTTGAAACTGGAAATTCACAATACAACTCTTGGTATTTCTCTATCAGTGTATTGAGATTAAAAGGAACTCCAAGGCATAAAAGCAGATCACCCTGGAATTTTCCAGGGATCCCAGCCCAACCAGGGCAAGTCATCTCAAAGGCTGTTCAGTTTGAAGGTGGATAACTGGTGACTAACTAAGAAGAAAAAACCAGAATAACATGAAGTGGTGCCAGAAAACACATGAAGTGTTCTGGGACACTTGGCTCTCCTGGTTTCCTTTTAAAATTATTTTTATTTTTATAAACAACTTTGCAGAAAGTTTATCCCATAACCTCTTCAATAAAATGTAATCAGTGAGCTACTGCTAGAATACTTATAACTTTGTCCATATGTACACATCTTATTTACAAAATTTCAGTCACTCTGTATATGATGGGAGTCTTACTTTTCATATTACATTATTTGGCTTTTTTCTATACATTTATGGCTTAACTTCCTATTTAACATTTTAAAGGATGGCGTTGTATTTTATCCAGCTGATATAACTACTTATTTTCTCAAAAGTGAATAAACTTTCTAGTCCTTATTATTGGACTTCCTGAACAATGACAGCAGCAACAACAAAATCAACATTCACACTGTAACTCATGAAAAAGTTTGTTTCTTTTCATACCCAATGAGTTACTTTATTTGAACATATTGTCAACTCACTGTGAGGCAGAAAAACATAAAAAATTTTGATAGTTGCAACTTTAAAAATTGGCTAACAAATGATAGAAACAACTCAACTAAAGGAAACAATTTTAACAATTATTTATTCTTTTGTCTCCCTATATTATGGAATGTGGTGCTTTTTGCTGGAAGTTGGTATGACTATTTAGAAAGCCAAAATGGCTCAATGTGCTGCACTCTGGAATCTCATTGATTGATTGATTGATTCATTCATTCATTCATTCATTGAACTTTTATTGCACACCTACTACTGCTGGATACTATTCTAGATGTGAGAGATATGGCAGTAAAAATAACCCTCCTCTCACAGACCTTACGGGGGGAAGCATACAATAAATAAATGAATACACAACAAAATGTCAGATAGTGATATGTGTTGAAAAGAAAATTCAAGAAGGGTAAAATGTGAAATGCAGAGGCTGCTGTAATATTTCAGAAGGGATGGGAGGTTTTCTCTGATGAGGGGGTAATTGAAGCCAGTGCTTAAATCCTATGTGTATCTCTGGAAGGTGATGTCTTGCGTGTGTCCATGCAAGAAGTACAGCTCACTTTCGCATGTCTTTATCATTTTTTATTAATTTGTTCAGACAATATTTGTTCTCATGAATGTGCTACTGCTTTGATAGCTATGGGAGATATAGAAGTGAACTATGCAGGTGTGGCACCTGCCTCACAGAGTTTATGAGAAGACAAGAAATTACAAGTGTGACAGTGCTTTGAAAAAGGAAGTACAAGGTGCTGTTGTGGTAGATTTTTATAGCTGGGAGGTCAGGGAAGGTTTCCCTGGGGAAGTGACCTTTAAGCAGCGAAGCAAGTGTGAGCCAGATTCACGGGTCAAAGGCAATGGAAGTAAGGGAAATTTACAGGCAGAGGGGATCAGTGTGCAATCTTTCTTTTTCTTTCCTTTCTTTCTTTCTTTCTTTCTTTCCTTTCTTTCTTTCTTTTTCTTTCTTTCTCCTTCCTTCCTTCTTTTCCTTCTTTTCTTTCTTTCTTTCTTTTTCTTTCTTTCACTCTCTCCTTTCTTTCTTTCTTTCTTTCTTTCTTTTCTTTCTTTCTTTCTTTCTCTTTCTTTCTTTCTCTCTTTCTTTCTTTCTTTTTTGGCTGTTGACTTTCACCTTTCTCACCTATCCAAATCTTCCAAGGTCTAAGAAGTAATATCACTTGATTATATTTTCTTGCCCTTCTCTGGTAAATGTGCAAATGTATGATTTTGCAGTAGATGAATAAAAGAAAATGTACATGCAGCACAGGAGTCAAAAACAACAATAATAAAAATACAACCCAAACTAATGGACTTTATTCATACTCAAGATTTAGATAGTTTTATTTACAGTAAGTTTTATTGTCAATCTTTTGTTAGCTGGAGTGCTATCAATTTATGACACAGATTTTGGCTCATAAATTTCCCAAAGACCACTTATCAAGCTATAGTCACTTGTGGTTTTGTATTTAACTCAAGTGCATATAATTTTCCATGTCTTTAAAATAAGTTCTATGGCAGAGAGAGAAGCAGCAGCAGGAGGAGATAACATTGAAACCTTATAAGAAAAAAATATGTAAGTTGTATTTCCTATCTATACCAGCTGATTCTTTGAAACCCAGTGTGGTAATGAAGTAGAGTAGGAAAGCTATGGGCCAGTCCCATTAGCCTACAGCTTCCAGAGGGCCCTGAGGTTTAAAAATCCCAAAGGATGTTCTTTTCAAAACTGTTTACAGATGAGCCTCAACTTACGATGGGGTTATGTCCCGAAAAACCCATGGCAAGTCAAAAATACTGAAAGTTGAAAATACATTTAATATCTCAATATACCAATCATAAACTAGAAAAATCGTAAATCAAACCACTGTGAGCCCAGGGCCATCTGTATAATAAAGAAACATTAGGAACTATGTGAATGCTTTCAATGAGAGAGTTTTGCATGAGGTATAGTTTCTCCATACAATAAAAATGCTGCAGCCATTAGACAGCCTGTTGTAGAAGGAGGCTCAATAACAAGAGAGAATGCATGTGATAATTTTTTAAAAGCAAGATGACAAAACTTTGATGTGATAAAAATTACATCAAAAGAGCTGGGTGTGGTGGCATGCCTATAGTCTCAGCCACTTGGGAGGCTGAGGCATGAGGATTGCTCGAGTCTAGAAGTTCGAGTCCAGCCTGGGCAGCATAGCAAGACTCTGTCTCTGAAAAAGAAAAAAATTAGGTCAAAATAGGATATAGTTACAGAAAAAAATACATTGATATTTTAATGTGGGTTATATCCGCTTAATGGAATTATAGATTATTTTTATTTTCTTCTTTATGTGTGTGCTTTCCAAATTTTTGATCACAAATGTAAATTGGTTTCATAATCTAAAAAAAAAGCAATAGATGTTCTTGTTCTTCCAAAGAGAAAGGAGAGATTTGAGTAGCAGTCATTCTTACAATGCACACACATCTGTATGCAGGATGAGAGTTTTCCTTAGGTAAATTCTGAGTCTGTAGCTTTTATATGAGTGGAGCAAAGAACCCAGAGTTCACTGCAGAGGATCTAAACAACCTTTGATGCTGGAGATCGTGCTTGGTGATTATAAACTTTTATTTTTAAAATACCAAATGAGAAAGAGAGGGCCAATGAAGTAAGACAATGTTACAAGGAGTAGCTCTTTATAAGGAGTAATTCTATCAATGACAGGTTAAATGACATCACTGCTTACATCTCACCATGCCAGCTGCTGACTTATTAACTGGAATGTGTATATGGTGCATTAATAATGTGGTGTGGGGCCTGCATGCTAGTTGTTCCTTTATTTCGTTTATATGGAGAGTGTGTGTGTGTGCATGTATGAAATCCACCTTTATTTTCATGGCCTCTGGATTTTGTGTTAGGCTTAGATGGGCCTTTGAAGATTATAGAACTTCTACTCATATTTTTTTCTAGTGTTTTTATAGGTTTGATTATACGCACTTAAATTCTCTTTTCCTATGATTTATGTTTTAATGTAAGTACAGGGTAGGGGGCAAATTTTATGTGTTTCCCTATGGCTAGCTAGTTGTTTCAATAGCATTTATTGAAAAATCCATCTTCTTCCCAATCCTTTAAAATTCACTTTATAATTCAATTTTCCTATACTTTGGGTCTATTTCTGGATGCTATGCCTTTTAATTCGTCTATTGGTCTGTTTCTATACTAATACCAGACTATTTTATTACCACAGTTTAATAGTACACTTTGATAATATATGAGATCAGATTCCCCCAGTCTATCCCTTCTTTTCTTTTTCAAAAGCATATTGTAAATTTTTTTGAGCTAATGCATTTCTGAAATGGCTTGCCTGAACACTTCACTTTGCTATACTAACTATAATGGATTCTTCCTTTCTTTTATATTCTCCGGAAAGTGAACTCTAGTCTGCTCATCCCAGTGAAGCAGGGCAAAATTGATGCCAGTTTTTTGAAGACAGTGTCTATCTGTTCTTCAGAGCTTCTGTTGAGAAGCCATGTGGCCACTGGTGCTTTAGCTTCCTCTAGCCAAACGGAAAAGCCCCTTTCACATCTGAGCACCAAGATCTTTGGAATCTTGGCCATGTCTGCAAGCAAGATCTAGTCTAAAGCCTAATTACACAGTCTAGGACACATTCCAAATGAGGTATTACTGCTCTCCCATTCTGAGCTGCTATGGCCATCCCATTAAAAAAAGAGTCAAGGAAGGTCTTTTCAAAAGCAGCTGAAAAAGCTATAAACACTGGTTAACTCATTAATGCCTGATTTTTTTTTAATTCCCATTTTTTGTACACCCAGATGTCAACCTTGGTTAACAGATCAAACCATTCACAAATGTCAAATCCCAAAGAAACGCAATCAGAATCTTCCAGAACAGGACTCAGAAGTCTGTATTTTTTAAAACTCCCCAGGTAATTCTAATGGATCTATTCATTGGATCAGAGTCAGGGAAACTACTGTAGATTATACTACTTTATCCTCACTAACTTCATCTGTAAAACGGGAGCAAGAAATATCTATTTCATAGAATTGTTAAGAGTGATACCTAATATGTATCACATCTTGACTGTATGCCAGGCACTGTGTTAAGGGCTTTCCATCTATCATCACATTGAACTCTTATAACAGCCCTATGAAGTAGATACTAGATTATCCCCCTTTTACAGATGAGGAAACTGAGGTACAAAGAGGTTAAGCAATTTGATAAAAGTCATCCAGCTAGCAAGTGTGGAGGGCAAGCATATCAACTGCTAGGGTTAACATGAGGATTATATTAAATAATGTATTTAAAGCATCTGGTACACAGTAGGTGCAAATAAATGCTCTCTCTTATCTTCGTTTTATCCACATGATTCTACTCATGCCCAGTAAAATTTACATTGAGGACAATATTTTGACCTTAGCAGTGCCCTAAGAATTGAAAGTTCAGTATCCTGGAAAGTAGAAAAGAAAAGGGAAGTTAGGTGGTAGTGGAAGGAGGTGTTTGGGATCTCCAACAGAGAGAAACACAAAGAAAGGTGTAATTACACAGGGAAAAACAGGTGCACATGAGGGAAGACAGTTGCTTGGCCACTGAGGGTAGGATAAGGCAGGGTGATAACCTTTAAAAGAGGAAAGCCAGGGTACAAGATGAGAATCTCAGAGGAAGGGAGTCCAAAAAGACACCTATTTCAGCCCGCCTCCCACTGCATGGTAATCCAGTTCTCACTTGGACATTTTTTGTGACAAGAAACTCAATTAATCAAGGCAGAGGATGCTCTAGCTGTTAGAAAATTGTTCATATTGATTCATTCTAGAGTTTCTACCCACAGGTTCTCCTTCAACCCCTTAAGGCCCTGAAGTATAAGTTTAATTTCTCTTCTATTTGACAGTTCTTCACATATATCAAGACAGTTACCTTGTACCCCTGGGGCAAAACCTTCTGCTTCCTTTAATATTTCCTCATATGACATAGTTTCTAGCCTCTTTACATCCTGGTCCCTCTACTTGTGCATGTAGATAATTTCTTTCTGCCAAATCTTAACTGCAGACAATACTTCATGTGGGTACTGACCAACACTGGGCAGCACAACAACACCTATCTTGCTTTACATGTCAGACTTCCATTGATGCAGCCTAAGAGCGTTTATTTATTTTGGCAGCCACAATTCACTGTGGACTCAGATTATTTGTCACCTAAGACCCTTTATCTTGCTCCTATAAGCATCTAAGACACCTCTGCCTCCGGCTGGCTTCACACAGGGTGGGACTCCACATTTACCCCTGTTAGAGTCAGCCCACTGCTCCAATATTGTATGTGGTTGGTGTAATAGCGTCTCTTCCCCTCCTGGCTTTGTGTCATCTGGACATGTGATGCGAATCTTCTGGATTTTCCTTCAGGACACTGATAAAAGTTCTGATGTCTGGACCTGGGAGAGAGGCTTCTGTCATTCTGAGGGTAACTGGTGTGGTATAGAGGCTTTGAAATAAAAAGAGAAAGTCTGGTTTGAATCACGGCTCTGCCACCTACTGTGTGACCTTTGGCCAGCTAGCTAAATTCTGAGTTTCAGTTTCCCCATCTGTAAAATGGGGCAATAAAAGCTTCCTCACAGTGTGGTTATAAAGATTAAGGGAGAACATGAGGGGAAAGTATTTAGCACAGTGTCTGGTACGTAGTAGGTGCTGCTGGAATGTTGACTCCCTGCAATCTTCTTTTCGGTCAACGTGGACTCATTAATCAGCATCTTTAGATTATGGTTACTTAACCAGTTATTAGTCCAATTAAGGATACTAGCATCCAGCCCATATTTCTTCATCTTGTCCATGATATCTTGTCAAGTGCTTCGCTTAAGTCCCACTTACCTAGAGTGATCTCCTCATGAAATGGGGGCAGAGACAAAGGAGCAATAAGATTCCACCTGCGTGTAAACTTCGGAAAAATAGCAAGCTACCGACGGAGTTGCTTGACCTCGAAAACAGTCAGCATTCAGACCACAAGCACATATTGGGCACTCCGTGCCTGTCAATGAGCTGGGGATGGGCAATGGTGTTACAAAGATTAAAAAACGCAGTGTCTGTGTTCAAGGAACTTACCAGGCTAGAAGTCTAGAGTCACGGGGGCCAGTCTGGGTAACAGAATGAGGCCAATTTATTTAATTCCATTTGTTCATGTATCCAGCCAACAGATATTTATGGTGCACTTGTTGGGTGCCAGCCCCGCCCCCACCACTCCACCCTACCCCAGCGCTAAAGGAGAACTGGCATGATGGATAACGAAAAAGAAGACCCTGTCCTTCTATTCAGGGAGTTTAACATCTGGAAGAGCCGGGAGTTCTTTGTGCTAAAGGCCCTCTATAAAGTGCCTGAGATGCAAAAATAAGTCACTTTCTCTGTCCTCTCAGCAACCGAGTCGCATGTCGTTATCAAATTTATATTTTCTGTAACTGTTTCCTTCCGTCTTGCTCCGTAGACAGCTTTTTGCAGCAGAGAGCGCTGCCGCGGGGCTGGTGTCTACCCCTCAGTAAGTGGTCAAAACCAGGCTACTGGAAGGAAATGCAATGGAATCGCTCCGCGCTCGAGTATTCTCTTTGGAACTACGGGAATGACAGCTCCAGTGGGACACTTGGAGGTC
Organism: Gorilla gorilla gorilla; assembly: GCF_029281585.2. Lineage (NCBI taxonomy): Eukaryota > Metazoa > Chordata > Mammalia > Primates > Hominidae > Gorilla > Gorilla gorilla. Next base: position 19,708,310 of record NC_073233.2, read on the forward strand.
ATGACGAACGCAAAGAACGTGAGAACACTTGCAGTCCTCGGGGTGGAAATGCCTACTAGAAATACTAAGCATCCGTTCTCTCGTTTAGACTTTGGCAAACCAGGGATTTTAGGAAGGGTCTGGCACTCAACGTTCCTAAAATTGGTTTCCTAGATGGAGCCGGAGGGAGGGAGGGAGTCAGGAACTGCTGCTTTTCGTCGGAATGCCCGGAGTGGAGAAGGAGAAGGAGGAGGGGTGAGGGCGGGCGGCCAGACGCCAGCCGGCAGGGTACCCAGAGAAGAGGGACATCCCGGGCGACCCCGAGGAGCGCGGCTTGGGCACCGCAGTGGCCGCGGCTAGTGGGAGACCTAAGGGGAAAGGGAGAGGGCAGGGGCGAGGAAACCAGGGAGCGCGCGCGGATTGGTCCTCTCCTCGGGGCGTGCGCTCCTGTGCGCCAAATGATTGGTGGCAGGAAAGTAGCAGGTAAACCGGCCCCCGCCGCCTCGCCATTGGTCAGCGGCCTCTCTAGCCGCCACACAACTGGCCAGCGGGCTGCCGAGCCACGCGCGGATTGGCTGGGGGCGGCCGCCGGGACCGGCTCCCTTCGGGCGTTCGGATTGGCTGGCGGGAAGAGGCAGGTATCCGGGCTCCGCGGCTCCTCCATTGGTGGGCGGGGAAGGGGGGTTGGGCACAGCGATTGGTGGGCGGGGGGCCGGGCCTGGGCCGGCGGGGAGCGGATTGGTCGGAAAGTAGGTTAGTGGTGCGACATTTAGGGAAGGCAGAAAGTAGGTCAGGGACGGAGGTGCCTGTTTACCCGCGCCGGACTCACCGCCGCCGCCGCCGCGGGATCCGAGTGCGGGCGCGGGCGCGGGCGCTCCCGGCGAGCCACGGTGAGTGTCAGGCCGGCGGCGGCCAGCGGCGCGATCCCGCGCACCCCGTCGGGGGCCGTTAGCACCCTCGCGGGCGCTGCGCCCCTGCCGCCGCCCCGGGGGCAACCCGGCCGCCGAAGAACCCTGCCCGACGTGCCCGCTGCCGGCCTTAAAGGGCCCGTGACCGCTCCCTGCCCCCACCCGGGCCGTGGGGAGGCTGCGCCCCTTAAAGGCGCCGCGCCCGTCCGCCCCCATCCTCCTCGCGGGGGCTGCCGCTGCGGGCTAGGGCAGGCAGAGGTGCTGCAGGAGCCGTTAAAGGGGCCGGGAAAGTGTTCGCTGGAGTACCCACCGCCCTTCCGTGGGCATCGCTACCTGGCGGGGGGAGGGGGCAGCTAGCTGCCTCTTAAAGGGATAGCTCTGCTCTTGGGGGCAGTGACTCGGCCAAGGAGGACTCCTAGATGTATCCCCGGGAGCTTCGGGGATCCCCGAGGGGACCATGCCTGGCGGCTGCCCCTCAAGGGCGTTGGGCGAACGGTGCCGCGTCTGCCCTTCCTCCCCGCTTCACTTCCCTTTCGGGAGCCCGCGAGGCTGGGTGGGGGCGGGGAGGGCGTCTCCGTCGGGCTTGGGGAGTCCAAGTCCGCCCGCCCCTTCGGCCCTGTAGCCAGGGCTGGCGCTGCACCCGGGAATCCCCGGCCGGCACGGGGCCGACCCCAGCCTGCGAACTTTCGTGGGGCCTGTGCCGTCCAGGTCCTGGGCGGCCCTCAAGGATGCCCCGTGGGTCTGCGGGCAGGTGCGCGTCGGCGTGGGGATGTCGCCCGGAGCCCGGGTGCGGGCCGGCCTTGGAGTCCCAGAGCTCCGCGGAGGGCGCAGCGAGCCTGGCTCCAGCTCCGGGTTTGACAGATGTCAGGGAAGAAAAGGTTCCCGCTCGGCTATTGCCGGGCGTTGACATCCCAGAGAGCTTCCCGTTTGCTTGGAAGAAGACGAGGAAGGTAGAGGTGAACGTCGACCTTGTGGGGCGCATGTTAGCCTCCCCGAGGGGTCGCGAGAGCCGGCAGCGGGGTGAGCGCAGGTGCCCGCCGGCAGGAGCTGGGGAGGGAAGGGGTGTGCTGGACACCGGCGCCTGCTGTCAAGTTCTCGCCGGCCGGTGAGAGACCCGCTGCCGCCGCGCACCCCGCACCTCCTGACCCCTCTCCCCTCTCCGCCTCGGCCCCTTCCCGGTCACCTAGCGTTGTTTTGGCGCTTTGGCGCTTGCGGTCTCTTCTCCCTTCTTCCACCGCTACTCCTCAGCGAGGAATTATTAGCCAAGTTTTCTCACCCAGCTTCCAAAAATCAGATTCCGTATTTGTGAACAAGCTTTTCTTGACACTACCCGTATACCCGTATTTCCAGCATCGTCGTTTTATTAAACATCCATAAAAGCTGCCCCTTAGATGCATTCATTTCCCACGACACCTGCTTGCTTGTCATTTGTCCTTCTGACATCTGCTGTTGTTCACCCCTTTAATCTATTTTTAAATGACAACTATTATTTTAATTTTTCTGGTCTCATTGATATCCAGATCTGTCAATTTGGGTTGGTGGAGTTTTTAATTAATGTACCCGTTGAATCATGAGCTTAAAATAATCATTGCTGCTCCTGAGCAGTTTTGAATAATATCATGCTCTCTGTGCTTGCAAGACTTAAAAAAATTCGCTGGTGTTATATTTGATTTCCATATCAATGGAATTCCCAAATATTTTTGAAAATACAAAATTCAGTCTTTCAGTCCATGTTTTGTTACTCAGATCACTTTACTGATAAGTCTTTAACACAGCTTATAGAACATATTTAGAAGGTTTGGAAATTTCCTGGACAGGATTTGAAATTGCCTGTATCATCTGAAGCTGGGTCTGTAGAAGCATTTTGATTTTGATTGTAGATGCAGCCAGTGAATGATAACAATAAGTTAAAACTGCAGTTAAATTTGTTCTTTATTCAACCCTCTGAAGAACGAACAGATCTGGTAGAAAAGCACTAACCTGGGAGTTAGGAGCTGGACATCCTGGTTCTAGTTTAGGCTTGGGCTCTCATGGCCGTTCCAGTTGGGGCAAGTTATTAAAGTTTTCTAGGTTGTGTTTGCCTCTGATGGAAAGTAAGACGGTTGAAATAGGTGATCTCAAAGGTTCCTCTCTTTTGAAGTTCTGTAAGTCTCTAAATATTTAATACATTTGAATTCAGGTTGGTATTTACCTCCTGGCACCTCCAGAATATCTGAGCTGAAGCCCTATTTTCATAAGAAAGTTAAGCAGATCAACAGATGGTGTTTTAAAGAATCCATTTCAAAATGATTTATAAAATGATGACTACTTACGAGTTTGTCTGCTATTTGCAGAAGAGGTTTGCATGCCACAGGGCAGGAAAAGGAAGTGGCCGTGTTTTCAGGTTTATCCCTTCACACCAACAATCTCTGTGGAATTTATATGCTAAAAGATGGACAAGCACCATAGAAAGATTTGGCTGTATTAACAAAACTGCATATGAAAAGGTAAAAACTAGATAGTTAATATCTCTCTTTGGTGTAAGGGTTATAATGTATCTGAGCTTTCTTCGTGATTTCATCATCAACTCTCACTGTGGTAGGAAAATCAATATTAAATAAACAGTTTCAGCCCCGTGATTACATGCAGTGATTTTAGGAAGCATCATGATAACTAAAGTAGGTACTTGCAGGGAAGTAAAATATCCTTTCTAGACCTTGAGGTTTAGTTGGGAGCTAGGGACACAGGCATGTTATCCTTCTCCACAGTCTTTTTTCATTGTCACCTTATCACAAGACTCAGATTTATCCCAAATACCCACCTTGTCTTTTCTTCTCCCTCTCATGAAATAAGACCTGCTCTGACTCAACGCCCTCAGCATCTCTTACTTCCCGCCCAAAATGTCCTGTCTCTATCCCCATCGTCCCCTCCTCTCCTCCCAATTCAGAGAAAGCAAATGGACCTCTCCTCTGTTCCTTTTCTTGGCCTCTCACCATAGGCAAGTGCCTGGGCTCTGGTGGCAGAAGAATCCATGGCTCAGGTTTGGGCTGTGTGGCCTTGGATGTGTGCTTGACTCCTTTGACCTCAGGTTTCTCCTCTTGGTGTAATGGCAGTGCCTGCCTCGTGGAGTCTGTGTGAGGATTAAGGGAGATGGTGCATGTAAAAGGCCTGGCACACAGGAAGCCTTTCCTTTGTGCCAGCTGCCATTCCTTCTCACCTCTACCCGGGTCCTATCACTAGAATATTATTTGTGCTGTTTGTCCTTAGTCTCCCCTGCCCCACCCTGAAAACCTTAGGCTTGACTTAGGAGAGGAAGGATGGAAGAGGCAGAGACAGACTTGTGGTGAGCCTGCTGTGTGCCAGGCAATTTACATGTGTCTTTACTTGGTACCCTGGGTTCGTATGCCTCTCTTTCCTCCCTCCTGCCAGCCTCCCCCACTCTCCCATCTCCTGCTCCATTCTTAGTACCTGCCCTCTGGCTTCTCTCTCTACCACCTTTCTTTATATTTCTTCTCAAAGTTTTCTCCAAAACTTTGTCTTGAGTTCCTGGGGCCCATCTGCCCATCCTTATTCCTGAGTGGTTGTTCTTGGCCCCTTTGCAGTATTTTTTTTATTTTTTTAGACAGGGTCTCAGTCTTGCCTGGTTGGAGTGCAGTGGTGCAATCGTGGCTCACTGCAGCCTCCCAAGTCTCAGGTGATCCTCCTGCCTCAGCCTCCAGAGTAGCTGAGCCTACAGGCACGTGCCATCACACCTGGCTCATTTTTGTATTTTTATTAGAGATGGAGTTTTGTCGTGTTGCCCAGGCTGGTCTCAAACTCCTGGGCTCAAGTGACCCACCTGCACTGGCCTCCCAAAGTGCTGGGATTACAGGCATGAGTCACTGTGCTCAGCCCCTTTGAAGCTTTTACCTCACTTGTTTTTTGTCCTTTGAAATCCTTTCCTCTCTCAGCCTTTGGGTCACGCTGGTTTCTCGATTCTCTTCCTGCACCCCTGTAAAGATAAATGTCTGTCCTAGCTTCTGCTATTCACACTGTCCGTGGCCTGGGGTCCCCTCTCTAGCCCTGACCTGTCTTTCCTGTGTTCTGCTAGCAGGTCCGTTGTGGACATGAATGGCAGCCTGTAATCTGCATTTGTTGTCTCGGAGTTACAGGTTTGCAGACTGCTTGCAAGCACTGTCACATTGAGTCCTCATGACACGCTGGAGCCTACATCCCTTCATTCCCCAGGCTGTCCTCAAAGGCAGTTTGGTTGGGTAGTTTAGCATACAGACTCTGGAGCCAGATTTCACATCCTAAGTATTCCCTCCTGGCTTCTTGACTTGTGGTCAAGTTTCTTTTGCTCTCTGTGCCTTGGTGTCCTCATCTATAAACTGGGATCATAGTAGCCCGTACATCAGAGAGTTGAGGTGTGGATCAAATGAGTTAAAGCATTGGAAAAAGTGTGCCAATCTATTCATGGCACATCGCAAACACTCAGTGAATGTTGCTGTCAGTCTTGCTGCTCTTCGTTGTCTTGCCGGGGTGCCTTGGCCTGGTTTGTAGTGGTCTCCACATTCAGCCTGCCTGTCTGCCAGACCTTGCCATGTGCCTGGACACTGCAGTCAAGCTGAGGGGCTGTCCATTCCCTGTAGCAGCCCTTGGCCCAGTCCATCCCTCAATTTTCACGTGTCCAAATCCTCCTCTGCTTTTAGGACCCAGGGCCTTGGTCCTGCAGCACTATTTCTTCATTTTGTTTTCCTTCCTCCCCACACCTGGCAGCAATGTCCACATTGATTTTTCTCCAATTCTCTTAGGTTCTGCTGCATTCCATATTGTGTTGGGCTGTCTCTGAAAATGTCTCGCCTGCTCGCTCAGGCTGAGCATTCTGGGAGAAGTTTATCTTGCTTTTTCCAAAATGACAGGCACAGGGAGCCTTTAGGCCATGGTTGTCCAATGCACATTGATCTTGTGGAGGAGGAGATGGGATGGGGTGGGCACTCAGGGACGGAGCAGGTGGAGGGAACAGGATGCACACCGCATAGAGGTGGGGGTGCAACAGGGCCATAAGTGGACATGGCCGTAAGTACTTAGGTCTGCATGGAAGGAGGGTTTGAATTGGGGACTTAACCTCAGGGGGAGATAAGATTGGATAAGGTTTAGTCATCTTTGCTGCAGGGGAACGTTGAGTACTGGCATGTAATGGAGAGCGGTTTTTACCGGAGTATGTGCTGTCCTTTTAAATAGTGTAAACTAATTCTTTATCTAGCCTGGTTAAAGAAGGGGATGGCTGGTCTGCCTAATTTAATATTTGGCTAATGCTCTACCCACTGGGTTTTGTGCGTATACTGGATGAAGCATTGGCTTGTATTTATTCCTTCAATCACTGTTTGAAATGTGTGACCTGGGCAAGTTAATTAGCTTCTCTGAGTGCAAAATAGGAATAATAATTATTACGATAATAGCAGCTAACATTTATTGAACACTTTCTATGTGCCAGCAGATATGTGAGTCACCTTTGCTTATTAACTCATTTAAACCCCAAAACAACTACATGAGGCAGGTACTATTATCCTTACTTCACAAATGAGGTGGTTTTATAAACTGCCCAAGATCACTCAGCTGTTATGGCTTGGGGCACAATTTGTGCTGGTGAACTCCAGAGTCTGCCCTGTAACACCCTAGTAGATTCCTGCTGGGAGGAAACACCCCGTTATATCCCTTACGTCACTCAGCCGCACCATGCCAGGAGCCTAGTAGGCCGACAGCAATTGGGAACCAGTCTTATTGTTGACAAACCTGGTATGAGCCTCTTTTAGAGCGGAGCTGGCTGAAACCCTCCGCATAAGGGATGTGGACCTGGATGCTACCTGAGCAGCAGCTCCAGGGGCTTGTGAACATTCTCCTCACATCCTGTTATGCATGGCTGTCTCTCTGGCCTCCTCCTGCTTTCTCTGCAGCATTGCTCTGACCCAGGCCCCCTGTGGCTCAGCCAGCTCCTCCCCAGGCAGCTCCTTGTGTGAGATGAACCTTTTAACATAACTCACTAACCCCACCTCCCACCCTCATCTAGCCATCTGCAGAGCTCCTCACTGGGGAGGGGACCTTTTCAAAGGTCCCTCACCTTCGTCCTTTTCTCCCTGAAGACCAACGTCCACAACCTTGGTATATCCACAGTGTTGGGGTGTGTGTGTGTGTGTGTGTGTGTATATATACACATATATATACGTATATATATATGTATATATATACGTGTATATATACGTATATATATATGTATATATATACGTATATATATACGTGTATATATATATATATGTATATGTGTATATATATTTTTTTAATGCCAGTTGTTCCCCAAATACATTTAGATAGTAAGGGACACATTGTTTTATGTCAAGAACCTGTTACATAAAAATGTGTTATATAATGTTCAAATATATACTGCACAGTGAAATTAGATACCACTTTTTTTTTTCAAAGAATAAAAAGATAATAAACACAGGCCGTCCTGAATATAATTAACCTCAGATTTGGGAGGCATGGAAGGACGTGCCCTGCCCTCAGAGCTCTCGTCCTGAGCTCTGCCTTTCTTGAGTGCACCGGGAGCAGGATGGATGGGAAGTTGGCCTGAATCTGCCATGGTGTGGTACTGTGAGATGCTCTGGAAATTGTCTTTTTTTTTTTGGCGGAGGGTGGGGGATGCCTTCGCATCTTGCTCACTTGTATCTTTCTCACACCCAAGCAGAGGGAAGAAGCTGTTTTTGCCCCTCGTACTTAGACCACCCAGGTCATCTTTTGACCAGTTTTCTGCTCTGCTCAACTCCTTTCAATCTTCCCAGATGACAGGCCAGCTTTGCCTGCTAAGAACAGCCCTGGTGCCAGTGGCGTGCAGGTGGCACCCCTGTGTCCAGTCTTCCAGGCTCTCCAGCGTCTGGTCCTGTTCCTCCTCCCCAGCCCCGCTTCCCCGCTCAACCTGCATTCCCAGCCACAGCCCTGTGCCCGAGGTTCAGTCCTCCTTGCCTCTCCGCTGTCCTCCCTAGGCCACCTCACTTCACACTCTCCCTCTGGCTAGCGGGGTCTTTGCTTAAATTGTTCCCTTGAGGCCTCTCTTCCTTGCCCGTGCCTGCCTTGGATCTCACTTCTCTGTGAGGTACCTCTGATGACATTTGTTCCCTTTGTGTGTGCTCTCCTTTTTGCTCTTGATTGCCAACCATTCGTTCGTTCAGAAGCAGGGGTATGTCATAATGAGCAAATTACCATATCATACTGAATCAGGATGGCCAGTTGTCTCATTTTTTAATTGTTTCATGGTTAATTATCTTACGCTCACTTCCCACTCTCCAGTTTCACTCAGTTACTTGAAGTTTATTGGATGCGTAGCACTGTTGTGGGCACTGAGGATACAGCAGTGAACAAAACAAGGGGCCAGCAGGAGGAGACAGATGATGAATAGTGAAACACATTCATGCCTTGTTGTGAGAAGTGCTAGGAGTGCTAGGATAGCAAGCAAATAGAGTAAAGCAGTAGCGATGAGGTATGGTGGGAGGGAGGGTACCTTATCTAGATCACAGGGGAGACCTCTCTGAGGAGGTGACATTTGAGCTTAGCTTCAGAAAGATCTGGGGGAAAGTATCCCAGGAAGAGAGAACAGCACGTGTAAAGGCCCTGGGGTTGAAAGGTGCTTGATATTTTTGAGGAAAGTAAAGGCTAGTGTGACTCAATTATGAGCTGCTTGTGTACAGATGTTTTCTGCCTCTTTTATACTCCCTTTAACCCTGAGCCCAGTGTTAGGAAGGCCTTGTAAATACTTACATACAGAATTATAGCATTTGTCGTTGGTTATATATTATAAAATAGTAGTTTTATAAAATAGTAATTTATCATACCCTGCTTAGAAGGCTTTTAATAAAACATTATATTGCATATAAACAAATTAAGGGTTTGAAGGGTTTTCTTATAAATGCACTCCTAGCATGTTTCACCAAATATTACTGTTTTAATTGTGTTTAGTGCAGAACTTTAGACCTCATAATTCTGCTTCACGTGCACAACCATCTTAAAAACAGGTTTTGTTCCAAAAGTTTATTTGTAAGGCACTAGATGGAAACTTGGGATAAATTTTTCTATAGGAAACAATGAACTAAATAGCGATGTAGTTTCTAGGCGAGCCCTCAAAAGCTATTTAGTGGTGACTGTAGCTGAAAACATACTGGTTGGTATCAGCAGTCGTCAAGCCTTCTGCTGGTAGACCCTCCTCTCAGTAGCATTGTACCTCATTTGCTGTTAGCAATCATAGGACCCATTTACCTCAGTCACTTCTCCTACTGTATTTTCAGTCTGTTAAACTTTTATAGAAGGGATTTTTTACCTTTATACCTTTAAGATTTGGTTTCATGTGTTATAAATGAGACAGTAGGGCAGAGAGTGGGGAAAACTCCGGACTGGGAGCTGGGAGAGGCCTGGGCTCCAGACTGGGCCCAGCCACTGACTGGCTGAGTAACTTTGAGTAAGTTATCCTCTTTGAACTTTGATTTCTCAGGTTCTTCTTGGCTGTAAAATCCTATTGTTTTCTCACCATAGCAGGGAAACATAGATATACTTCATTGTTCAAACCTGCCCTCAAATGGCTGCCTCTGATTTCTTCTTGAAGAAGTATATGGCACTCAGCAATGAGGAACTCAAGCAGTTCCCATGTGTAGAGCTCTGCAGTGACATTCTCAGTAGGAACCTTGATTTTGATCTGCTATCTTTCTTGATGAGTTGAAAGAAATTTTGTCCCAGAACTTTTGGTCCAGATAAGATTTCTGTGTTCTTGGCCAACTTATCTTCCATATAATTATGTAAATTGTTTTTTCTTTTTAACTCTTAGGGATAAAAATGGTGACTCTGGCTTGCCTGCTTATGAAATATAGTTATAAGTGCCCTTAGGGAATGGAATGAGTTTGCAGGAGGGAGCAGAGCTGAAAGAGTGTGGGATCAAAAACAACTTTAAATGTTAAATGCAAAGCTATTTTCAGTACCCTGCTGGAAGAAAAAATTTTTTTCAAGGTTTTAGAGGATAGAAGAGGTTTTTGCTCCAAAGAAGAAAGGAACCTAAGGTTTTGCAGTGGTGAAAAGTACCTGATCCTTTAGCCAACTACCACCCTCCCTTCCCACCTCTGAGTTTTGTTTTCGACATCATGAGCCACATCTGCCATTTGAGAGGTTTGATATTTAAGTGACGTTAGTGGCAGAGCTCAACTGGCAGTGTTCAAATGACTTAGGTGCAGAGTGCTGTGCTGCAAACTTCCCCAGTGCATTCTAGGGTAAGGGATGCCTCACAGAGAGTGACAGAGCACTTTTAGCTCTGCCTCTATTTGGTCAGTTGTGAATGGTGTGTTCCTTTTTTTCCTTACTTGAAGGCATAGCAAGGAGTTGGTACAAGAAGTTACTGCTTCGTGGACTTCACTTTGGAGCTAGAGGGTGGCATTAGACCTAGCCTGCCTTCTTGGATGCTGGAATACCAGTGGCAATGTCATCTCTTGTTCTCTGCTATACCCCTAGCAATGAAAACAGTGTCTGTACAGAAAAGTCTCTCAATAAATACTTGTTTATTCCTTCAAAAAGTGAATTCAGCTTTGGATAAATTTTTAATTTCCTCCACTCTCTAACAGTATAGGCTTATGAGGTTGGTCTTGCAAGGTACTTTGGAGTTTAGGTTGCCATTTCTTTTTGACATCTGTGTTTTTCTTATTCTTCAGGTTGGTCAGATATCAGTGTCTTTTACTGATGATGGTTGTCCCTGCCCTGCTGATGTTCATCTTCTGTTATCTTTAATTGGCTCCAAACTGCAGCAAATCTATAGCTGAGCCACATTAACTAAAAGAAAATTTGTTGCATATTTATTTAGGCATAGTACTACACATGTATTTATTCAGTCAACAAATATCTGTGAGTCTATATGCCGAGAATGTTACTAGACCCAAAGGAAGAGCAGAAATTGTTGTTGTGACCAAGGAGCCTGCAGTTTGATTGCCTTGTGGAACATCTTTATGAGCATTGTAGAAGGGAGGAGGCTTCATAGAACTGGTCAGGTTTTCACCTTTAAGGATGGTAGGATTTCGATTCACAGACAAGGTGAGGACAGGTATTTCCAGGAAGTGGCTGAGTGGAAACAGCATAATTAAAAGCACAGAAGTAGGAATGGACCAGTTTGCATTCATGGACACAGACTTGCCTAAAATGGAAGGTTCTTAAATAATGGTGGGAATTTAAGTATGGAAGATCACTGAAGGCCCAAACCTGAAGCCATTTTAGACATCTAGTGACTTGCCTAAAGTGACAGCTGATAAGTGGTAGATCCAGGCTTAAAATAAGGCCATGGGAGCTCTGGACCACTGGCACTGGACTTGGCTGTTTCCCAGCAGTCTCTAGATGCGGGATTTGAGTTTGATTGGGGATTTTCTTTTTCCTTCCTTTCTTTCTTTCTTTTCTTTTTTTTTTTTTTTGTGATGGACACTGAGATTGGGGGTTTTAGAGTCATGAGCTGGAAATAGGCAAGGCTCTATTTAGCCCACTCTTTCATTTTGCAGTTGGGGAAACTCAGTGAGGTTAAGTGGCAAGTCGGAGTTTACCTAGTGAGTCAGAGACTGCTAGGCAATGGATAACCACTGGAGTTGTTTTATTATGATTATGATTTTAGTGACATGAAATATTTCTCCCTAAAGTATCAATCCAGTGTTAGTGTTCCAGTTGGATTGGAGCAATGAAGGACTAAATGCAGCAGAGACCTGACAGGAGGCTGCGAGATGAATCCAGGAAGGAGAGAGAGAAGCCAGAACTGAGAATTAATTGTCAATTATGTTAATCAGCATGGTGTTATCAGTCACCCTTTAGATTTCTAGAGTGCGGTGAACATCTGCCTGTGTGAGTGGCTTTCAAGTGTGTGAATCTGCACTGTACTGTGACCAAGATACCTTAATGAATTCTCCAGACAGAAAGTGCCATTATGGAAGTCAAATGTTTCAAAACAAATGCCCACATTTTCTGGAAAGAGCACCAGATTAGGAGTCAGATGACCTGCATTTTAGGCTGCTTCTGCTGCTTAGTCACCATATAGCCAAAGCAAATAACTTAATGTCTCAAACTGAGCCTGACTCCTTATCTGTGGAACAGGTATAACAATTCCTGTTGAGCCCTTTTCAGTGGATGTGTGATGCTTGTGTGAGCTAAGGAAAGAATAGGCATTTTGAAGCTGTAAAGTTGCTCCCTGGCTGCAGGGAGCAGCAGTGCAGTTTTAATAGTGAAGATGTACTGGCCCTTACAGGAATAGCCTAGGAGAACCAGAAGAAAGTTCCCCTACCTCCAGGGCATGTTTAAGGATCTGGCGCTGTCCACCAAGTGGGTGCTGATGTGTACTACTTTACTGGATAGGGCCATGTTTTTTGTTTATTTGTTTGTTTTTATTATACTTTAAGTTCTAGGGTACATGTGCACAACGCGCAGGTTTGTTACATAGGTATACATACATGTGCCATGTTGGTTTGCTGCACACATTAACTCATCATTTACATTAGGTATATCTCCTAATGCTATCCCTCTCCCAGCCCCCCAGCCCCTGACAGGCCCCGGGGTGTGATGTTCCCCGCCCCGTGTCCAAGTGTTCTCATTGTTCAGTTCCCACCTATAAGTGAGAACATGCGGTGTTTGGTTTTCTGTCCTTGTGATAGTTTGCTCAGAATGATGGTTTCTAGCTTCATCCATATCCCTGCAAAGAACATGAACTCATCCTTTTTTATGGCTGCATAGTATTCCATGGTACATGTGTGCCACATTTTCTTAATCCAGTCTGTCATTGATGGACATTTGGGTTGGTTCCAAGTCTTTGCTATTGTGAATAGTGCCATGATAAACATACATATGCGTGTGTCTTTATAGTAGCATGATTTATAATTCTTTGGGTATATACCCAGTAATGGGATCACTGGGTCAAATGATATTTCTAGTTCTAGATCCTTGAGGAATCTCCACACTGTATTCCACAATGACTGAACTAGTTTACACTCCCACCAACAGTGTGAAAGCATTCCTATTTCTCCACATCCTCTCCAGCATCTGTTGTTTCCTGACTTTTTAATGATCGCCATTCTAACTGGTGTGAGATGGTATCTCATTTTGGTTTTGATTTGCATTTCTCTGATGACCGGTGATGATGAGCATTTTTTTCATGTGTCTGTTGGCTGCATAAATGTCTTCTTTTGAGAAATGTCTGTTCATATCCTTTGGGATAGGGCCATGTTTTAAAGATGATTACATTTCACCCCCATAAGCCTGGGCATGGACGGAAAAGTTAGGCATGGATAGCCATGTGAATCTATTACCTGTAGACACCTTTCAGGATAGTGACAGGCAGCTGTGAACCAGAAAAACAAGTGTCAGAATCTAGCCAGCTGGCCAGTCTGGCATTCTTGGATGTTTCATCTGCCCTGGGGCATTAGGCAGTGATCCAGAGGAACCTTGATTAGCCTGGGGGATTCATGGCTGAGCCAGCATGCTGTCCAGGTAATACCTGGCTGCAAAGCCTGACTGGAGATCTGCCAAATCTAAATTTTTGCCAGCATTACAAGTGTATATATTATTATTATTATTATTATTATTATTATTATTAATAGCAGTATCTAACCTTGACTACTTACCATATGCCAGCAACTGTGCTAAGTGTTTACATACTTTTTCTCATTCAGTCTTTACAGTATTCATATAAGGTGGGTAATGTCAGTCCTGTTTTCTAGTTAGAGAGACTGAAACTCAGAGGAGCTTCAGCTGATACATGCTAAGTGTAAAAGCCATGATTCAAACTCAGAACGGTCTCACTCCAGTGCCTGGATGCATAACTGCTATGTTCTTCTTTCTCTCTTTTCCTGGTACCTGAAAATACTTCTCGTCTCTGGTTTTGAGGTTTCTGATTGTGTTATTGGTTGATGGATGGGTTGCCACACAGAGGCTCAGCTCAGCACAGCTCTTTTTTCTTCATAGCTTGTGACAGACATCCTCCTGGATACTCTGGCTGGTGAGCAAATGGGTGCCAGTGGTGAATGCAGCAGAAAGACTAACTCTTGCCAGCTAGTGCATGTGGGTGAATTTTAAAGACAGCAAAAGAAATTTCTCTCGGTCAGTTTTTCAAAGAGTAACTGGTAGCTTGTAGTCTACTTAAAGGCCAAGTTCGATGTTCATCAAAGTCACCCCGTAAAAACCTTTCCAAATGCTGTGATTCTGATAACAATACCATAGAACATTCCTGTGTAATTGACAAGTAGTTTTTACATACAATGTCTTGTTTAGTCATCATCACAACCCTATGAGGGTTTGCAACTACATATAGTTGCAAAGAAGACTGGGAGATATCTTTTGTTGGGAAGCCATGAGTCTAGCAAAATCTCTGTTTTTAAGGGTGGTGAGGGGAATGAATGAGGGGAGCTAGCAGTCTGCTGTGTTGTGGTGGTGATGGAAGGGATAAGTAGAGTTTGAAGCTGTTGTCAGTAGAGTTGGGAAGATGCCTCCTAGTCTATGACATCTCCTAGTGTTATGACGTCTCCTCTTGTGGACTGGGAAATTGCTTAGAATTTAAGCAACTGTCCAGGGTTCTACAACTGGTCAGCGGCAGAGGCAGCACTTAAGTATTGCTTTTGTGACTTAATTTACTCTCTATTCAAGTTTCATCTTTGCTTTCTCTATTGAAGTTCTTAAATGTTCTGATTCACTGTATTTAGAAGTCGGCGGGAATTATTAAAGTGAACTTCTTTGTGGTATACACTGTTACTGAATCAGAGTAAATAAAAGGTCACATGATTGGTTGTTGTGTTAGGTTTAATTGACGTGTACTCTGTATGATACAGAATACTCTGTATGATACAGAATACACACATATCTTTTGTGGGATATCATTGGTCCAACAGCTTTAAAAATCCCAAGGCTTTAATAGATAATAAAACACGGAGTTTGCGTAATTTCTTGAAAAAGTTGGCCATCGAGTTCTTGGTCAGGAACACCAGCTTCAATTGTAACAGTTTCCATGGAGACATTAGCCTTGGCTTGCATCATTTCAGCTTTCAGTGCCTTTCCTAGGAATGGAGTGAACTGCTAAAAGAAGAGCACTGGTTGTGGTTGTCACTTAGAGCTCTCTCCCCTACTGTTTCTGCTGGAGGCTGATTTGCTTTTCTGGGTCTTCTCAGTTTTTTCTGTGACCTAAGCATAAATTGTCTTTGAGATCCTGGTAATCTCATATTTTAAAAGTTTTCCACAAAAGACAACTGAATGGAACACTTTTTTTTCACCCCTTTAAAGTATTTAATTGGCCGTCAACGGTGGCTCACGCCTGTAATCCCAGCACTTTGGGAGGTCGAGGCGGGCAGATCACGAGGTCAGGAGATCGAGACCATCCTGCTAGCACGGTGAAACCCCGTCTCTACTAAAAATACAAAAAAAAACTACCTGGGCATAGTGGCGGGCGCCTGTAATCCCAGCTCCTCGGGAGGCTGAGGCAGGAGAATGGCATGAACCTGGGGGGCGGAGCTTGCAGTGAGCCGAGATCACGCCACTGCACTCCAGCCTGGGCGACAGAGCGAGACTCCCATCTCAAAAAAAAATAAAATAAAATGAAAAATAAAGTATTTAATTGGTGGCAAGGGGCTTTGCTAGAAGAATGGACACCTGGTCTCACTCAAGCTTCTTGTATTAGTTGGGATACCAGGTAAGTCCCTCTGTTAAAGAGACCCACAGACACAATGGCTGAAACCAGGTAGAAGTTTTCTCTCTCATGTACTAGTCCCTAGTAGATAGTGGTCCAGACCTAGTATTTTTAACATATGGCTTCCATTTGATGGTTGAAGGTAAAAACTTACCATCTCCCAGAGGAAAGACCCAAGGGGGCACACATCCAGTCATTTTTAAGGGAAAGACCCGGAAGCAGCACATTCTCTTTTTCCAGTAGCCAGAATTTGCAACTACATATAGTTGCAAAGAAGACTGGGAGATATCTTTAGTTGGGAAGCAATGAGTCTAGCAAAATCTCTGTTTTTAAGGGTGGCAAGGGGACTGAATGAGGAAAGCTAGCAGTCTGCTGTGTTGTGGTGGCGATGGAAGGGATAAGTAGAGTTTGAAGCTGTTGTCAGTAGAGTTGGGAAGATGCCTGAGTCAAGGGTGAGAATCTAAGCAGGCACACAGAAACCAGGGCATGTGCAGCCATCTAGAGGTCGGGGAAGCTCTTGGCTCTGAAACTAAGCAGTGGGGGGCACCCAGGCATGGAAGGGAATGTGAATTACCCAGAAGACATTAGGTTGTCAGCAAAAGGAAATTCACCAGTGTGACTGAATCAGTAGAAAGAGCACTTAGACTAGGAGTCAGAAGACCTAGGTTTGAGTCCAGCCCTTTTACTTCATAACCTGGGGCAAAAAACTCCCATAAATATTTGCTTTATTATTTAGATAATGGCAATAACAGTGATGGCCTTTCCTGCCTCCCAGGCTTAGTGTGAGACCAGAGGATGAGGAAGTACTGTGTAGACTGCAGCCCCATGGAGATGTGCACAGTGTCTGCCCAGCCCAGGGCCTGCCGTGGGTGTATTTGTTGAATGAAATGTGAACTATTAAAAGAGTTGGGAAAAATGCATTATACTAAGGAGGTC
This sequence comes from Gorilla gorilla gorilla, assembly GCF_029281585.2. Classification (NCBI taxonomy): domain Eukaryota; kingdom Metazoa; phylum Chordata; class Mammalia; order Primates; family Hominidae; genus Gorilla; species Gorilla gorilla. The sequence continues at coordinate 19,724,816 of NC_073233.2, forward strand.
TTAATCCTGGACAGCCTTCTCTACCAGGCAGAAAGGTTCTGCTCTCCACTGGTCAAGGCCTTGGGCCTATGTGTAAAACCGGGTACCTAACAAACACATGGGCAGATGTCTGCAGCTCCTTACTGGGTAGCACATGACACATAGTATGTCCTTGGCAAGGCCATTTGCTCATTCCTCTGTGTAGGTAACCAAGTGCAACAGAAGTGGAGGTATAGCCCATGAATGTGAACTAATCATTTTTAAATGATTTGGTCCATGGGCAGGTTAGAAGATGAAACCTTCCCAAGGCCACCAAAACTTGACTTCTTGCTTGAAAATGATAAGATGCAGTTATAAAATGCTTCTGTTGATTTGGAAAAAATGTGTGACTTGTTCAAAACAATATGTATTAATAGAAAATGTAACATAAATAAGAGGATACAAAAAAGAGCTTAATGTTTCTATCTTCTGGGCCTAGCAATAGTGATTTTTTTTTCCTTTTGGTAGGAAAATGGGGGCTCAGTGGAATAATCAGTTTTGTTTCTTTTTCTTTTAACTTCATGAAGGGTTTGTATTGTTCATTTTGTTATTTAATTTGTTCATTTGCTAAGGAAAGAACTTCTTTCTTGGAACTCTGCGGAGTGTTTTTAGATGGACTTTACTGGAAAAAAACAGGAATTGAAATTATATTCACAGTGTGCTCTAAACTCTTTTAAAATCTCATGCATGGATGGAGGAAAATGCACTGAAATATCAATAGTGGTTCTCACCTCATGGAATTAGAGGTGACTTTTGTTCTCATCTCCTTCTCTGTGGTTTCCTATTTTTCAACAATGAGTGTGAATTACTTTTATCATCATGAAAGACCAGTTAAAAATTAGTCTCACAAATTAACACTCTCAAGCCAAATCACGAATTTTTATTTTTCACAACCTGGCTTGGACTATAAACTGTCACACTATCTCAGACCTATGCAGATTCTTTTCTGAGTGAGGCATTGAGGAACTTGTTATAAAGATGATGCTTTCCTTCTGGAAATCAAGAAACAAGCCAAGGGCTTATAATGTGTTAGGAAAGATGTCCTGAGTAACTTTCGTCCTGGAATCTGACTAGCCTTTATTACAGTTACTTAAGGAAATGAGTTTTGTGGGTTCCCTGTTCACTGTGTCACCATTTTTTTCTCTTTATCCTGTACTCATATGTACCTCAGGGTCCCCAGATTTTCTTATCCTGGGATTGCATGACCTTGTCCTTGGCTCTCTCGGGCCCCTGCCGTTTCCAGTGTTCTCTGTTCATGTTCACAATGTTGTTGATTTGGCTGTGGCTTCTTCCCCCAGTGTTCTTGTAGACTGAAGAGAGCACATTGCTGTCCTTGTCCCTGTGCAGCTTCCTCTTCCTCTTTATCATTGCTCAGGTGAGTGGCCTAAGCAGTGCTCCTGGGATGAGGTGAAGAGAAGCAGTCAAGACTGCAGGGAAGGGCTAGGGGTGCTGAGCTGGCCGAGCTTCCCTGGGTGAAGGCACTGGGCCATCCGTCCAGCAGCAGTTGGCCCACAGCTGGCAGGGCAGGCTCAGGAGTGGCTCTTGAAGATGGCTGCTTGGTGTTTGAAGACAGTTCCCAGGGCATGCATTCATCTGTTGAGCACCTTCAATGTGGCGGCCTCTGTTCTAGATGCTGGCTGATGACCAAGGCTGACATGGCTTTGGCTGTCATGGGAGTTTCATTCTAGTGGTAGAGGGAGAGAGAGAGAGACGATTAGCAGGGGAATCAATGAAGAAGATAATTACAGGTTGTAAGAACAGCCCCAGAGGAGGTTACAGGTGCCTGTTTGTCGAGAAGTGGGAGGGCCAGAGTTGGGATAGGAACCTATGTCCCTGATTGCAAGGTCTGGCTCCTTATGTGTCCTCTGGGCTTTCTGGTGGGAAGGGAGGAGGTGGAGGAGACCCCCTGGGAGGGCTGAGCTTCTCCCATTCAGCCAGTCTGGACCAGCCTGGGGCCTTCAGATGGAGATAGCAAAAGTTGAGGGCATAAGCTAGGGACTGGCTCTCTTGGTCACTCCAGTTGCCCATCTCTGTACTGCCCCAGGTGAATAGCCTTGTTTTTTAAAGAACACGGAGCAAATTTGCATACAAGAGTCCAGATTTATGCATGCTGCAGCTTTGTCTGAAGGCAAGCTTATATTTTCTCTCCTATTATTTTCAACTTTTAATGAGATACCAGCATCTCAGGGCCCCTCCAGCAAGGATATTGGGCTGGTGTTTTCAGGGAACAATTTTAATTAACTCCTCCTTGCCTACCTCTCACCCAGCCACCCCCAGTTCCCTTCCTGGTGGCTCAGAGTCTGGCTTTGGCATGCAATAAGAATATTTTTGCCTTGGTGTTAGCCTTTCTGAAACTCTTGATTACCAGTGCTCACAGGACCTTTCTGCAGCACTGTCTGCTTGGCTATGGACTACCCAGAGGAGCTTGGTGTCAGGCAAACTTAGGCGATTTCCCTGAGCATCCTTGTTGAGTCTGCCTTTGTACTTCTTTGTCAGGTCTAGAGGCTTGGCCATTTGTCCTGCTCTTTTGTCCCCTCCTTCTGGGAACCCTCAGGACCCTCACTCCATGGAGACTCAGCACCCTTCCTCCTGCAAACATCAGTGATGGGGCTTTCCCAGCCCTTTCCCCCGTCTTCCTTTTCAAAGAACAAAGCCTTTGAAGCTTGTCTCATACCTGTCTGATGCAGTATGGGAATCTGTAAGTTCTTTGCCTCCTGAAGGGGTCTGGGGAATCACATGGCTTTCAGAGCTTTCCTCGCTCCTCTCCCACCCACAGACCGATTTTAACCAGAGAGTAAGTCATTCATGCTGTGGTTGAATACTCCTTCCAGTCCCACTAGGAAGACTCTTTGTTACTAGATTCTGTTTACTTGGGAAAGGGGAGCTTATTACTATCTCATTTTGTTGGTTGTTATTACCCTCCTTTAAAAATGTATCTACATACATGCATGTGTGTACCTACATGTTTCTATATTTCCCTTGTGAATGTGGCCCTCAGAGGGCCTGGATTTAAACCCTGGGAGTGGTAGTGACCCTTTGGGAAATGTATACTTTTTGTTCCAAATCTTCTCTGGCTTAAATTTGTGAAGTTTTGTTTCAGCCTTGGTTTCACAGTTTTTCCCAGTTTCCAAGATAAGTTTGGGGCTCACTGTAATCAGCATGTAAAGGAGAATATGGCCATCAGCTCTGCCCCTTAAATTCATAGTCAGACTCAGTGGGGAAGCCGTTCGTGTCCCATCTTGCACTTGTGGCTCTGTCAGTGTCAGGCAGCTCCTGCACCGTCCTCCTGCCTGTGACAGTGTTGTCAGGAGTTCTTGGTACCTGGGTGCTGCTTGGCCTCAGGGTGCCAGGGCTCCCATGTGGAGTGTGCCTGCTGCAGTCTCTACAGCCCAGGTGTCTCTGCAGCCCTCCTCTTACATAGCCACAGCGTGGTAAAGTACATCCAGTTTGCGCTGTAGTAAGCAATTTTATTAAAAAAATAAGTTTAATATGTAAGTGGTCCCTTAGTTTGTTTGAATGGCTCCCCTCTCTGGCTTTGGTCTGAATGAGCTACACCTGGCTGGAGCCCCGCTGCTCCCTTCAGCATGGAGTCACCTCCCTGTGCTAAGGAGGAAAGGAAGAAGTTATTCTTACCTTGGTTTTGAGACAAGACAAGCCTGGAGAAGGCTGTAGGGATGAAGGAGTTGCCCATTTGTCCAGCATCAGTTGAGAGTCTACTGTGTGCCTGGCATCATAGGAAGCCTCTGGAGTGCTGTGAGCAAGAAAATAATACTTGATTTATGTTTTTAAGGGTTATTCTCGCTGCCTGTGGGCCGGCAGTGACGAGGACAAGAGCGCAGCAGGGAGATGGGTTAGGAGGCAGTTGCTCTGGTCCAGGGAGCAGTGCCAGCATGAGGGCTGCTGGTGGGTATTGGTGTGAGGGTGGGCAGGCTGCAGATAGGCCTTCGCCCATTGCCCTTGCCGTGTGTCCCCATGTGTCCCCAGGGGAGGCTCTGGGCATCCCAAACTGTGAGCCTGCCCTTTCCCAAGTGTACTAGGCCCTGCCAAGCTCCTGCTTCATGGCCTATGCTGTTCATTCCATCTGGAATGCTTTCTTCCCCCTGCTTTCCATCCTAGCTGAGTGACATTGGGCAAGTGACCAGATCTCTCTTGAGCCTCAATCTCTTATTCTGTGAAAGAGTGCTCATGGAACCTACTGCATGGGACCATGAGGATAAGACTGTAGTTGAGTGTGGTGATTGCAGTAGCCTCCAAAGCTGTCTCCTGCTTCCAATTTCATCCCGCTACTGTGCATTCTTTACACAGTGATCCTGTGACCGAGGGTCAGATCAGGGCAGGCCTCTGCTCAGAATCCTCTCCACAGTAGCTTCCTGTCCCAGTCAGAGGAAAAGCCAAATCTTAGCATGGCCCTCAGAGCTTCCTGGTACTTCTGACCTCATCTCCCACCCCAAGGCCATGGTGTATGGTTGATCATGCTGGGTTCTGCACAGCTCATTGTGGTCATTGTGGTGCATGTAAGTGGCACTCACTTCCTCCCCAACTTATGCATTGCACAACTTGTGCAGCTGTACATGCTGCTCCTACCTGCCCCTCTCTAGCTCCGCTCCAGCCACAGTGGAATCCGTGTTGTTCTTCAGACACACCAGGCATGCTTCCTGTTTAAGCTCTCCCTACTGCCTGCTCCCTTGGCCTGGACCATTCTTCCCCCAGAGGTGTGTATGGCTAGTTAGCTCACCTTCTTCAGGTCTTTTTTCAAATGTCACCCTATTTAAAATTGTTCCATCTGGGTCACTGCCCCCCAGATGTTCCCTTTTTCCCTTGCTCTTTATTTTTTCTCCTAGCACTTATCACCATCTAATATATGATACGTTTTCCTTATTTATTTGGTTTATTTTTATTTATTTATTTATTTATTTCTCAACAGAACATAAGCTTGATGCAGGCAGGCACCAGTGTTAATTTTGTTCACTGCTGTATCCCCAGTGCCTGGATTGGTGCCTGGCAGTAGGGGTTCAGTGATGCATGAGTGAATGAGTTTGGATGCACAAAGGTAAAGTATTGGGTACGGTGCTCAGCACACAGGAAGCACCTAATACATGGATGCCAGTATTTTCATTGTCTCTGTTAACTGTCCAGGCCCTGGCTCAAATGTGGCTTTCTCTGAGCCTTTCTGCAGTCCCTTCTCAGGCTGAATTAAGTCACCACCACCTGTGCTCTGTGTTCCCCTTCACTTTGCCTTCTCTGTCTGCTCGGCATTTATCACAGTGCAGTAGTGGGGCTTATCTCACACTTTTTCCTGTTCCAATTGGAATTCCTGTGGGGCAAAGACTGGCCTGTTCAGATTTGTATCTCAGGCGGTCTGCACCCCCAGCTGGCATGTGGTAGGAGCTTAGGAAGTGCTTGCTGCTGGTGGCTGTGGGAGGTGGAAAGAGCTTTTTAATGCATCAGGACCCTTACAAGGGGGCCTGGCTCCAGCATCACTGCCGTCTGATGTTTGTGCGCCCTCCCAAGGGGTGTCAAGGGAGAGCTTGGCAACCACTTAAATGAGAGTCTCCAGTGGTATATTTAGAGCAAATTTTGGAGAAAGGAGTCTCTTGGATGACAGCATCTGGGTGACCTGATTGTTTCACATATAAGAGTTTGGCTTTTTGGCTACTCAGGCTTTGAGAGGTTGGGGTCATTCAAGGGAGGCAGTGTAATACCCATGTGTTCAGAGGTGGCTGGGATGAGAGGGTGCAGGAGAAAAGGCTTGAGCTGGCCTGTAAGGGATCTGAGTTGGTGAAGGGAGCATAGCTTCTGGGGGTGGCAGAAGGAATAGGAGAGCTGCCCCTGCCATACCTGGGGAGGGGTGGTTAGGTAGGTGCCTTGGGAGCCATGGTTAGGTAGGTGGTTTGGGGCCATGGGGGGAAAACTGTAATGCCAGGGCAATGACTTTGGCCTCTTGTATTTGGCAGGAGGGGTCCACACTGGGGATTGTGGTGGGGTGAGGGAGAGGGCCCCTGGGAGAGAAGCTCTAGAGTCATTTTCTTTTCCAGTGGTGGAGTTGTCTTGGGGACCTGCACGTGGCACGCAGAGCCCATGCTCTCAGGCACCTTTGGGGTGGCAGAGTTTCAACTGAACCAACAGAGGACAAGGGGCTGAGAAGTCGGAGGCCTTGGCTGAGGTGCCCAGTTTCTTGGTTCACTTTCTTTACCTCCCAGGTTAGCAGCAAGTGAGCAAATCCCTCCTGCCTTTGCTCAGCATTAGCCTCAGAGACTTGAGGAGAGCTGGGCCTTCAGGTGGGAGCCTGGTGGCCACACTGGAGAGGACCAAGCTTGACATTGAGTGTCCGAGGGGCTGAAAGTTGTTCGCTCATCCAGAGATGGATTCGTTCTGCAAACATAGGGAAAGTTCCCTTCCCATTCCTCATGGCTGTTTGAGGATGGAATTCCTGCATTGACCTTGGCCTTTCCCTGATCTTGGCCTTTCCCCTGCACTATGGCCTCTCTACTCTTAACATTATGCCCCAGCCCTTTTCCGTGGGCCCCTCGTCTTCCCTATGGCCATCTAAAATGGCCGTATAATATTCTATCAAGGGAATGTTTTCAGTAAGCCATGAGCTTGTTATGGAGCATTTAGATTGCTTCTAATTTTTGCTCTTTCAGCTAATGCTACATTAAGCCATCTCTGTGTATTATGGAATCATTTCATTAGTTGGCATTTGTCTAGCTAATGGCAATGGCCCAAGATTTAATAGAGAATCAGAATTTCTTTTTTCAAGAAGAATGTCATGAGGATATATAAAAAATTTACTTAAAATGCTAGGAATCATCTATGTTGGGGTTTTCATGAATGAGGAAGCAGGGAAACAGTAACATGGAATTAGTTGTAAGTGAAAGACTGTGTGTATACAAGTAACTCGTGACTTGTTTGTTCCTGAGTGTGGAAGGGAGCCAATAAATCCTTGGAAGGAGCAATCTACCTGTGAAAATCAAAGAGATCTGTATTCCTGCATCTGATGAAAACATAACAAACAGTGATCTCTTCTTAAGGATATTTTTAGAAATGCCCTAAAACAAGAAAAAGTAAATAAGATTTCCGAGAAAAAACATGTCTCCTTAATTCCAAATGAGCCTCTCTGGAAATGCCATTTAGTAGTGGAAGCAGGTTGTAGACTTGCTGAAAGGATTTGGTTTTTTGGTCATTAGGAAATAACTAGAATGAAATTGACAAACAGACAACACTGACTTGGTTCCCAGTACTGCTTTGAGCCTGAGGTATGTGTTGGCTTTGGAATGATGGGGAAGGCTTCCTCTGACTTGCTGATCTGTTGTTGTTGTTGTTGTTATTGTTTTGAGATGGAGTCTCGTTCTGTCACCAGGCTGGAGTGCAGTGGCGTGATCTTGGCTCACTGCAACTTCTGACTACCTGGTTCAAGCGATTCTCCTGCCTCTGCCTCCCGAGAGGTGGGATTATAGGCACGTGCCACCACACCCAGCTAATTTTTGTATTTTCAGTAGAAATGGGGTTTCACCATGTTGGCCAGGATGGTCTCAATCTCCTGACCTCATGATCTACCTGCCTCGGCCTCCCAAAGTGTTGGGATTACAGGCATGAGCCACTGCGCCCGGTCTGTTGTTATTTTTATTGTTTCAGTCTCTGGTGGCTTATTATGTAGACTTGGGCTGTAAGCTTTGCATTTCAGTTTAAACCAGCAAATGTTTACACTATATAGGGTTGCAAGGGCTAAAAGTTTAGGGAGAAAGAACCCAATGCACCCCTGTTTCTGAGAAGCTCATGACCAGGGAGTGGGAAGGATAAAGCAATGTTAAAACCAATGGTTATTCAGGGGAGATTAAGAAGGGGGCCCTGGGAGAGTCAGCTCCATCCTTTTAGAGAAGGGAGGAGTTCTACCTCACTGCTGGGCAGGGTGGGGATAAGGGGCAGGAGAATCAAGAAAGGTTTTATGGAACTAGTTGCATTTGTCAACACCTTGAAGGACAGGCTGAAATGGAGGCTGGACATTCTCAGCAAAGGTAAAAGGCCTGAGTAGAGGAGATGGAGATGGAAGGACATGGGGCAATGTTTGGGATTTGGCTGAAGAATTGCATGCCTGTAGTAATGGTCATAGTAGCACTTTATGGAGAGTATCAGGTGCCAGGCATGGTTCTAAGAGCTTTATATGTAGTAACTCACTTAATCCATGCAATGAACCAAATGAGGTACTGTTATTATCCCCATTTTACAGATGAGGAAGCTAAGATAAATAGCAAGGAATTAATTGCCCAGGATCACACTGCTGTGGAGCCAAGATCAGACCAAGTTCATCTGGCTCCAGGCTCTGTGCTTCTGACCATGAAGCTGTCCTGCCTCTGATTTGGGTAAAGAACAGTCACTAGAATCAGAAAGATGGACAGATGCCGTATGTTTAGAGGCTGGGATTATCAACACTCAGGAATGCAGAGGTGGAAAAGAGACCAGAGATGGAGATGAGGGGGATTGGAGAGGTGGGGATGGGAGGAGGGTTTGGTGAGAGCCGTGAGGGGCCACAGGAAGACAGAGCTTTAAGGAGAAGTTTGTCAGTGAGGCCCAGAGCTGCAGACAGTCCCAGGAGGTGAGACCTGAGGAATAGGTCTGGGCCGAGGAGAAAGCTATGAGGGCCTCGGGAGAGGGGCAGCAGGGTGACCCAGGCTGGAGCTGCTGTGGTGTCCTGTCCTGGCTGCAGAGTGCTGCGTGTTCCTGGGGGATCATAGCTGTTGATGAGTATCACTGTCCCTGTCCTCTTATCTGTAGAAAGAGGTGAGTGTGACAGAGGGGGCAGGTGAGAGCTGGCACTGCTAATTTGGCAAACCTGGTGACTTTTCTGCAGCCTAATGATTTTTGAAAGCTGTTTGCTATGCTGAGGCACAAGTGTGACTTCCCCCATCTAAATGCTGTGCAATCGCTATTTTCCCTGGAAAATTGGGCCCATGTGGGCTCTGTGTGTGGTTTATTTGAGTTCCATTTTTATAGCCTTATTACCTTGTCCCCATGATGCAAGAGGCCTCTCTCTTTTCTTGAGCTTTGCTGTGAAAATTGTTTCTTAAAAGGCACAAAGTGATCTCTCGTCATCTGGGTGGTGCTCGCTCCACAAGCAGCACTTTTCTGCAGACTCCGCACACACTTGTCATCGCCCCTGCCCCCACTTGGCAGGTTCCTCTGATTGTTGGCAATTTACTGAGAACTTTTAGGCAGCTCTTGAATCTCACTACCTATGTATTTGTCTTGATTTCTTCCGGAAGAGTTTGTGCTTGTAGATATCCATTCAGCCTCTTCCTCTCCGAGATGTTGCCCTGCCACTGACCGTGCTTGGGGCTGAAACCCAGTCTTGTCCTCTGGCCTCAAGCCGATTAACAATAGCAGTCATCATGTACAGAGCCTGAGTGGTTACCAGGCACTAAGCTAAGGGATTTATGTTCATGATCTTAATTATTCCCAATTTCTTTGAGGTAGGTACTATTACTTCCCCCATTTTACAGATAAAGAAAATGAGCCTTAAAGGGATACAGTAAGTTACCCCAGGTTGCATAGCTAGTACATGGCAGAGCTGGGCTTAAGCGGGCCTTTCTAACCTTAGACTCCATGTGCTCCATTCATTCATTCATTGGCAACAAATGATTGTTTGCAACAGGCTGAGAACTGTTGTAGACCCAGGGTGTACAGCAAAGGGAAAAAAGGCAAAACTCCCACCTTCAGCTTATATTCTAACTTGGGGAGGTAGAGATCATATAATAAATGACATATACATTATGCTATGTGGTAATGAGAACTATGGAGAAAAATGAAGCAAGGAGGTCAGATGGGAAGTGGGAGGATTTTGAGGAGTGGTCAAAGAAGGCCTCATTGAGAGTACAACAAATTGTTAGGTTAACAAACAAACCCCCAAATCTCAGTGTAGCAACACAACAAAACTGCACTTCTCTGCAGAAAAAATTCCAAAGTGGCTGCTCCTGGTTAGTAGGCAGCCTTCCTTGCAGTCATCCAGGCACCTAGACTCCTTTTATCCTGTGTCTCTGCCTTCTTCAAGGGCCTTAGTTTCCTTTGCATTCAAATGCTGGAGCGTGAGGAAGAAGAGGAGAGGGTAGTTTGTGAGGAAGGCTTTATGGACCAGTCTGGAGGAAGCATACCTCCCTCCCACCCACTGGCCAGAATTCAGTCACATGTTCACTCCTGACTGCAAGGGAGGCTGGGAAAGAAAGTCTGGCCATGTGCCGCCTAAAAAAAGGAAGTGGGTTCTGGTGAAGTCATGGCATGGTGTGTTGCAGCGAGTGAGGTGAAGAAGTGAGCTATGTGTTTAGCTGGAGGAAGAGCATTTTACACAAAAGGAGCAGCAAGACAAAGGCTGCTGGAATGGAGTGGGGAGGAGAGAAGGAGAGTGGGAGCAGATGAGGGCATGGAGTTGTGAGGGCCAGGCCACTGGGGTCACTGTAAGGATTTGGTTGCCTTGGGAATAACAAGCAGAGCCAGAACATAGAGTTTTGAAGGAGGAACGACAGGATCTGAGGCATGTCTCACAGGGCTCACTCTGGCTGCTGTGTTGAGAGTGGACTGAGGGAGCAAGGGGGATGCAGGGGAGAAGCGGGCGTTTGCGGGTGTTATCCGGGGGTGTGACCAGAAGGGCTGGCCCTGAGCTGGGGTGGTAGAGGTGGGGAGAAGCCGTTAGATTTGAGATCAGTTCTGAAGATGGGCCAGCAACTTTTGCTGTGGGATTGGTAGTGGGGCATGAGAGAAAGAAAGGAGTCAAGATTATTCTGAGGTTTTGGCTTTGCCTAATGAGTATTAGTCTCACTTCCTACCCTCAGAAGCAAGAGGGGAAATTTTTTGGAAAAGGATATCTGAGTGTTCTCTGGGCCCTGACCTGTCCTCCATAACCTCTTTCACTCTGTGATACTTTTTTCAGCACAGATGGGCAATTCCCATTCATGACTAAGCTTTCAGACACGGAGAGGGCACTTGGAGTCCCTCCTGGCACACAGCAGAGGTGAGGCAGCACTGGGAATTGTCTCACTTTGGGGTCTTTGGGTCAAACCTTGGGACCCCTTTAGAGTGACATGGCAGGGACTGAGTGTGCCCTTTAGGGGGGTGAGATATGCCTACTGGAGTCCACTTCCAATGCCTGCCATCTGCAAACACTGGTGACGCCCTGGCTGAAGGGTAACAACCCACAAAAGTGCACAAAAGGAAGAAGTTCTGGAATGCGAGTTGATGCTGCCACCGGTCCAGTTGGCTCCTTGCCTTCTGTTCTTTGTGTGTTGACATCAGACCTCTCTACTGCAGACAGGCTGCCCTACCTGAGGGGGCACAGCCACCAGCAGCCTCAGTTTACAATCCTAGCAAAGGAGGAGAGCCTTTCTCTACATCTAGGTATCAGTTTAAGGGAAAAGGCTCTGTGTTTGAGAGTGGGAGCGGAAACTGTTTCCCACGTACTTCTTTGGCAGTCATGACCTGCCAAGGCTGAAACTGGAGATGGGACTTTTTAATAGACCATGATCTCACTGGGAGCATATGGGGAAGAAAGTTCATCTTAGAGACGGCAGGGCATGAGCTGTGAAAACAGATAGTGCACACCTACTAGATGCTGGGCCCCCGCTAGGTATTTTATTTGACTGGAGAGCAAAACAATATATCATCCCTGCCCTCATGGCACAGATGGCCTCAAGTGGCTAAACCATAGAATGGCTAGCTGAGAGAAATGATAGTTCTTTCTTTTTTTCTTTACTGATTGCGAATGGGGTTGTATTTTTAATTTTGGTATCCATGTGTTCATTGCTAGTATATAGAAATCCAATTGATTTTTTTTGTTTTTATGTTGTATCTTGCGTGTTTGCTAAACTCACTAATTAGTCATAGAAATTTTTTTTTGTTTATTCCCCAGGATTTTCTGCATAGACAATTGTATCACTTGCAAATAGAGATTGTTTCATTTCATCTTTTCCAATCTGTATGTTTTTTATTTCTTTTTGTTGCCTGATTGTGTGGCCAGGACTTCTAGTCCTATGTTGAACAAGAGTGCTGAGAGTGCACATCCTTGCCTTGTTCCTAGTCTTGGGGAAAGCATCAGCCTATCACCATTAAGTGTAAGGTCAGCTGTGGATTTGTTGTAGATGCCACTTGCACTTTGCTGGCATGGTTGTGAGTAGGACTGTGGGTTTTGTGTGTGTGTGTGTGTGTGTGTGTGTGTGGTGTTTGGCTGAAATACAGTGGTTATTATCTACAAGTTTTCTGTCTTGAAACAGGGAGATTTGTTGGGGCATTTTCTGTTTGTGCTCCTTGGCATTTCTGAGTTGCTGGTCTCCTCAGTTCCAGGTCTGAGCTATACGCAGAAAAGGAAATGCAGGAAGCTCACCACTGTGTTGTTCCTTGGATCCTGAGGTCCCAGCTGGTCTGCCTTCTTCAGACTGCCATTTGAAGTCTTCTTATAGTCATCTAGCATAGAATGCCCAGGGGTTTTCATTGTTCTTAGCAGGTGGAATCAGGGAAAGTGCACCTGCTCCATCCTGCTGGGAGTGGAAATGGTTGGGTGAAATTGGAGCATATAGGTCGGGGCTAGTTTAGATGCAAGGGCTCCATTCTGTAGGTGCAGGAGGGCCGTGGAGGCTCAGCCCTGACAGCAGTGGGAGGGGGATGGGAAGAAGGGGAGTGGAGAGAGCCTAGGTGGCTGCTGCCTGTGTCCAAGCAGGAGGTCCTGAAGTCCTGAGGTCCTGGCCGTGACAGAACTTCAGCAGAAAGAAGGACAGGAAGTTCCATGAGGACAGTGAGGAAGTGCAAGGAGACCAGGTTGGTCTGAGGTTTCTAGCTAGAGCAGCTAGCTGGTTCTGAGATAACAGAGACAGAGGGAGGGGTCTAAGCGTGGCAGAGGGGTGTATTCTAGGCATTGTAGAGCAGATCTGGAAGACTGGACTTGCTGTGCTTCCCCTCAGGGGAGGCTTCACAGAGGAAGTCTGGCTGCTGGGTAAAAATCCAGGGAGTGTGCATTCTGGGCAGAGGAATTCTGGCTGCTGGGTAAGAATCCAGGGAGTGTGCATTCTGGGCAGAGGAAACAACGTGGGAAAAGGCACAGATACAGAAAACGGCGTGATGGGCCTGTTGGGACTCCAGCTAGCTGAGGCATAAGTGGGTAGTTACTGGTTCCATGACTGGGAAGGATGCTGTAGGAGTGCACAAAAGGAAGAAGTTCTGGAATGCGAGTTGATGCTGCCAGCGGTCCAGTTGGCTCCTTGCCTTCTGTTCTTTGTGTGTTGGCATCAGACCTCTCTACTGCAGACAGGCTGCCCTGCCTGAGGGGGCACAGCCACCAGCAGCCTCAGTTTTACAATCCCAGCGAAGGGGGAGAACCTTTCTCTACATCTAGGTATCAGTTTAAGGGAAAGGCTCTGACTGGCCCAGGTTGGTGATGTGCCTGCCTTTGGACCCGTCACTGTTGCAAGGGAGTGGAGAGTTCTAATCTAGGCCGGATCGTCTGCCCACCCCTGTTGGGGCAACCAGAGTCTTTTAAAGGAGAAGGCAGACAAAATGCATCTGGGGAAGATAAAAAAGACTGTTTACCATGGCTTACTGTAATAGATTTTGAAGAATATGTAGTCTGGCAGTGCAGGAACTCTTCATGGAGATTAAAGCAGGGGACTTGATCAAAGTTAGGTTTTATTAAAATCATTCTGGACACTGTATGGGGTTGTGGTTGGAAGTGAATGACAAGAGGTGTCAAGGCGGGTTCGGAGGCCACTGCTGTAGCTCCAAGGAGCGCTGATGAGGCCTAAGCTAGCTTAGAATCCTGACTTACTTTATTTGCACTTCACCTCTAGCGACAGCATCAGTGAGGTTGAGAACAGGCATAGAGTCCTAGAGATGTTAGACAGGCAAGACTTGGTGGCCAGATGGAGGCAGGGAGAAGGGGGTCTTATGGAGGATTCCCCACTGCCACCAAGGGCATAAAGAATGAGTCTCTGGAGGGCTAGCCTTATCTTTGGAAACACTATTAAGTGTTGGCAGACTCGATGTACCTTATTGCTTCTTCAGAAGTGTTAGTGTTGTTGGCTTCTTGTGGTATCCAGCTGGAAAAGGAAGCTGATTGATTGCATTTCCCTCCCTTTAAAGAGCTTCCTTTTTTGAGAAATCAGATGATAGGTGATACAGTCAGGACTGCCAGTGGAGAAATAGGTTGGGGAGAGGGAGACACTGGCTTGGAGACTCTCCTGCCCCCAGCCTGCCCTGAGGCCCGCGAGTCTGCTTTAGGCACATTCGTCCTTTTGGCATCATCCTTGCTGGGAAGGCTTTTAAGGGATTTAAGGAAAGAAATGACACAATCTGATTCATGTTGCACCAGATTTCCTCCTCTGTTCAGAATAGACTATGGGTGGAGGTAGAGTGACTCCAAGAGTAGCAGCAGGGAAGCAGGGCACCAATTAGGAGACTGTCGCAGCAATCTAGGATGGGGACGGTGGAGGTGGTGAGAAATGGTCACATTCTGAATACATTTTGAAGGTAAGAACCAGTTTTAGTGAGGATTAGATGCGGAGTGGGAGAGAAAGGAGATGAAAATGACTCCAAATTTTTGGTCTGGGCAGCTGGAAGAACATTGTCTTAAACTGAGGCAGACACAACGCTGGGAGGAGCACGTCAGGGGTCTGTGTTGGACATCTTTAAGTTTGAGACACCTACCATATCTTACACAAAGCTCCCATCTACTTCTTACTTGACACAAGCAGTTGGATATACTGGTCAGGAGTTCAGAGCAGCGGTCCAGGCTTGGAGAGAAATCTGAGCATCATTAGCATGGAGGTGATATGTGTGAATCCAGGAGACTAGTTGAGATCACCAAGGGAGTGACAGAGAAGAGATGAAAACAAGGACTGAACACTCTGACATAAGAGGTGGGGAGATGAGGGAGAATAAGCAAAGATAAGCCAGTGAGGTGGCCGGAAAACCAGGAGAGCTAGAGGGCATGATTAACTGGTGTCAAAGCTGCAAGATAAGGACTGAGACTTTACCAATGGATGTAGCAAAATGCAAGACAGGCCAAATGCGTATGCTGTTGGACCTAAGCTTAACTTTGCAAATAAGTCATAGTTCCTTCCCAGAAGGAGAATATAATTTTGCAAAAAGGGATCATTTAAGATTTATTGAAATAAATCTGAGAAAGATGTGAAGATAGTACCGTAGGAATCCAGCAGAAGGAAACAGTGCTTCTGGCTTTTGTGGGGAGGATTGAGTCAGATTCATTCATACCTTCATTCATTTGTGTATTCATTCATTTGGCAAAAACTTATTGGGTGCCAGGGGTTGCGGGGAGGAGGGAAGAGAGAGTTGTTATCTAGTGGGTATAGAGTTTCATTTTTGCAGATGAAAAGAGTTCCGGAGATGGATTGTGGTAATGGTTGAATAAGAATATGAATGTACTTAATACCATTGAACTGTACACTTAAAAATGGTTAAGACTGTAAATTTTATGTGACATGTATTTTCTCACAATTAAAAATGGAGAGAGATTAAATAAAAAACAGAGCACTCTTTGGGGCCCCATCATGAACTTGGTCCGGGATATGATGTTGGAAATGGATGTGCCATCTCAGTAGATGGAGGTAATGTGGAGAAGGGTGGAGGAAGACGTCCAGCTGAGAGGGTTTTGGGAACTATCAGTCCTGTTTGTCTGGATGGTAGGGTCTATCGGGGGAAACCATGCAAGCTGAGACTGCAGCCGGGCCAGTTGGTGCAGGCCCAGCATCCTGGCTGTGGAGTTGGGCCTGCCTTCTTAGATTCTGGGAGCCTCTGATGGTTTCTGCCCAGGGCAGTGTCATTCCAAAGGTGTGTATTTAGATTAATTTCATTAGTCCTTGAAATTAATCTAAATACACACCTTTGGAATGACACTCCCCTGGGCAGAAACCATCAGAGGCTACCATTTAATAGGCAACCATTGCCTATTAAAAGCAGTGGGGTTGAGGCATTCGTTTTTATGGTGAAAATTCTGGCCTAGCAGAATTTTAGATATCCAAGCATGTGTCAATGAATTGAGTAGGTTATTTTTCCATCCATTTTACAAGTATTTATTGAGGATCATCTAAGTGCCCGTAGTGTTCTAGGCAGTTGGGGGTATGGGATGGGGTGAATTTAACAGGTCTCTTCTCTTAAAAAGCCTACAGTCTAGAGAAACCCCCTCTCCTTCCTAAACAAGAAGTTATGCCACAACGTGCCATGTGTTACCGTAGGCATGCCACCACAGTTCCATGGGTGCTGAGAGGAGGGGGTGCCTGGCCTGCCTGGAACACTGGGGAGGCTTACAGGGAAAAACTGTCCAATGGATTTAAAGGACAAGCAGGGATTTTCTAGGCAAAGAAGCAGAAATGGGCATCCCAGGAGTGTGGTAAATCAAAACTTATTGGGTGCTATGAATTTAAAGCTAAACTTTTATTTCATTGGCTTTTAGGTGGTGCTGGCTAGAGTGTATACGTTTGGACCCAAGCTTAACTTTTCCAATGTGGAATCCTGGGCCTTCATTGGTAAGTTTGTTTGATGCCTTCTTACCAAATTATGCTATCGAGGATTGGTATTTGGAATGAAAGGCAAGGTAGTTATCATTGGCAAGTTCTCTGTGGAGGTTACCAGCCCTGGACCTGGAGAAGCCTGTAGCACAGGCTGAAGGGGTACATAGGAAAAGTGAAATCTCACTGTAGGTTTCTGTGGTAGATGCAGAGAGGGAGGCCAGAGGAGGGGAACCAAGGGGTGCGGGGGATGGATGCAGCGGGCCTTATGGAGAGGTGGAGCTTTGGCTCTGTTTTGAAGGGCAAGCTAGATTGAAAAAAGTCCAGGGAGGAGTGAAAGAAGATTTTCGGGACTTGAGAACATAGAGGTGAGGTGTAAACAAAGTGGGCTTAGCAGCAGTCCCATAGGAGCAAAATCTTCGTCGAAAGGAGTCATGGGCAAGAACTGTGGTGGGATCTGCTGGCGTCTGATGATTCTAGTCCATCAGCAAACTTTTTCTGTAGAGGACCAGATGCTAAATATTTTTGGCTTCGTAGGCCATGTGGTCTCTGTCACAGCTACTCCACTCTGCTGTGGTAACATGCAAGCAGCCATAGATAATATGGAAATGAATGGGTGTGGCAGTGTTCCAGTAAAACTTTATTTACAGAAGCAGGTGGTGGGCTGGATTTGGCCTGTGGGATGTAGTTTGCCAACTCCTTTTCTAGACCCTAAATGCCCGGCTAAGGCACATAGACTTTATCCTGAAGGCAGTGGGAAGCCATTGAAGTTATTTTGGATAAAGAAGTGAAGTGGCAGAAGTGATGTTTACATTTTAGGAACATTCATCTGATAGCTGGACAAGAGGCATGGGCCCCTTTTGGAAGGCAGCAGCAGTCATCCAGGCATGAGGTCTTGCGGTGAACGTAGTGAAAATGGAAGCAAAGGATCAATGGAGGAGATACTGCAAAGGGAGAACCAATAGCGTTTTCAGTCTTCTTAGACTTTGGAGGCAGGAGTCAAAGAGGATGAAAGTTTAAGCTTGCTTGTTTACAGTGGTATCTTTGACAGAAATGTAGATGTTGGGGGTGGAAAGGAGTAGCTGATGCATCTGGTTTTAGATATGTTGAATTCAAGATAACAGTGGTTCATCCATAAGAAATGTCCAGCAGAGAATTGGAAATGCAGGGCTGAAGCCTGGCCTGAGAAGATTAAGTCTAGAGATGTGGAATGGAAGCCATAGGATTAAACACGGTCTCCCCAAGATGAGCAGTGGGCTGAGCTGTGGGGAATATGCGTAACTGTGGGATGGGAAGAAGATGGAAGAGACCCAGAGGCCATGGAGGAGAGTCCCAGGAAGGGAAGAGAATGGGGCAGCAGGGACCAGGGAGAAGGGACCTGAAGGGAGGCTGCTGAATTTGTGACAAGGTCTTTGCAGATGGCCTTGAGAAATGTAATGTCACAAGAGGGGAAGGGAAGAGGAAGCCAGGTTACATGGAGTTGGACATAAATGAAGGTTAAAGAATTGAGATGTTACAAAAATAGACCGCTCATAGAAGGTTTGGGTAGTAAAAGAAGGGAGACACATAAGATTTAGATTCTTGCTTGTCAGAATAACCTTTGCTTTAGCTTTGAGGCAGGCAAAGCATGCTGTGACCAGTTTTCATTTCCTTCTTTGGAGCCAAGCTGTGTTTGGGAGTTTGTGTGTACCTTGGGCTTGTGATTGTGTTCTTATGCTCCCTTTTGAGGTGTGGTGTTCATAACTCTGCCACAACTTGCACCACGGAATCCAGCCCATGTTTGGACCCTTGCCATGAGACAAGATGTGATCTGTTGGGGAAGTAGTTGCATTTGTATAAATTGGAGGAGAAAACAGAGTGGACCAAAAATTGAAATAAACCTTCTTACTACAGAGTCTATCCAAGTATGGGGACTTGAGGATAATTCCTCCAGTCATGATTTAATTATGTATCAATTTGTGCTCTGAGTATTTTGAGTGTACCTTCTTTGGTTTGAATTCTAAGTAGTTTTTGACTTGGTTTGCGTGAATATAGCAGTTAGAGAGCTGGTAACAAAAGCAACAGTTGTAACTGGTTTAGAGCCATGATTTATTGAACACTCATTATGTACTAAGTCCAGTGCTAAGTGCTATTGTGTATCATCCCATTTCATCTTTGCAATGACCTATGTGGGGGGAATTATTGATAGTATTCTTATTTCAGCCAGAAATAAGTCATAGATGAGTAACTATGCAAGGTTACAAGGGATTTGAACCCGGGTCTGTATAATCCCTGGCTTATGCTGCTTCCTACTTTATCTTGCCTGTGTCTGGAATTTTTCCTCCTACTAATGTAGAAGGACTAGAGATAGATCGAGTCCCTCAGGTTAAATATTCAGAGGCTGTAGTGGGTGTTTCCACTTCTTAGGAGTCTATTGAAAGGGCAGAAGAAGTGTGGGAAGTCTGGAAGAGACTAAGGCCAAACCTCAAACACTTACTTTAACTGTTTCCCCAGATAAAATTTAGTTGAAGGCAGCAGCCTTGGGCTTGGAAAGAAAATAGCGCTAGAAGGCATGAGAGTCAGATTCCAGTGCTAGCATTATGACAATTATAATGTCATTTTTGTTTAAACTCTTGGCATTTCTCTCCAATTACCTCCAGCTTTGAGCTCCAAAGGCAGGCTCCTATTCTGTCTTGTTTTTCACTGTATCCCCAGCATCGTAGCACAGAATCTGGCATGTAGTATGTTATGTACTCACTAATTATTTATTGCTTCGAATGCACCAAGGGACTTGGTACAAGGCGCTTAGCCTCTCAGGCACTGCTCTTGGCATCATGGTTATAGAGGTGAAACAGGACAAGGTCTCTGCTGTCGTGAAGCAGATGTCTACATGTGTGAGACGTAGAATGTGACGTCAGGTATGATCATGCTCTGAAATAAAAGACAGTGAGACCGGGGTGGAGAGGGAAAGGCCTGTCCAAGAAGTGAGACAGCGAGCTTGTTGGGGGTAAAATCCATAAAATTCCTCTTGGGGTGACTACAGATTGTCAGCTGCGCTGTCAGCACCTTGTTTTAATTGTTTTGCTTGGCTGCCATTGCCAATGCCCAGCTGACTGCTCCCTGCAGCGAGAACTCCCACCTCAGGCCTCGCTTTCTTCAGCTCTGCTGAGCGTGCCTCTCCTGGGTCGGCTCCCGGTTCTCCTCCAGCTGCTCAGATCCCAGCCTCCACAGCCTGCTCTGCTGGTTCTCTGTTCTTTGTCCTTAGCTTCTGGTTTGGCTTGGTCCCTTTCACGTCATCCTTGACGTCTTCCCTGGGTGAGCTCATCCACCACTCACCTCTGTCTTGAAGACACCCGGATCTCCATATCCGGTCTGAACCTCCTCCCAGTCCACACTCCTAGTGGTCTGCCCCGAGGGCACCTCAACCTGTCTGTCCCCTCCTGAGTGCCACATGCGTCTTTCTCCCTGTGCTGCCTGCTTGGTCCACGCCCCTCAGTTGCTTCTGCTTCATGAGTCGTCCTGGCCTTGTCTTTTCCCTCATATTCCCTTGGTTACCACATCCTGAAGAGCTCATCTTCTAATTTGTCAACTCCGTTCTTCTCTGTCTCTCCACTCCTGTGTTTAGGATTCATCATTTTGTTCTATGACAGCCTCTTAATTGGTCATCCTGTGTTCATCTTTTTCCTCCCTCATTCCACTGCCCACGTTCCTATCAACATGATCTTTCTAACACATGTCTGATCAGAGCTTTCTTTTGCTTAAAGCTCTCCAAGAGCTCCTCATTGCTTAGAAGATAAAAGCTAACCCCCTTGGGCAGGGCCTGCAGTCTTCTCATCATCTGGCCCTTGGCCCCCTGCAGCTTTTGCTCCCCCACCCCCACCCCACTTTGGGTTTTCCTTTTTCCCTAACTCACATTTCTAACCTCAGCCTAGCTACCAACAGCCATCACCTCCTAGTGCCTTTGCAATGCTGGGCCCTCTCCTGGGAATGGCGTGGTCTCTGTTCACCCTCTTGGGAACTCAACTCCAGTTTCCCCCAAATCTTCAGGACACCATCCTTCCCTACCCAGCACCTCTCCATGACCTGGAAATGACCTTCCTCCTGGCTCCCAGAACACCCTCATGTCTCTCTTGCAAAGCACTTATCGGTGTTACTGTTGATTTACTTACCTGTTATGCTCAGCAACCTGAGCTCCTTAAGGGTGGGGACCACACACACACACACACACACACACACACACACACACACACTCTGTCTCTCTCTCTCTGTTCCAAGTGCCAGCATAGTTTACCTGGCTCAGGAAGTTTTTGTTGTAAGAGTGAGGAGTGGTCTGTTCGTGCAGCCAAGCAACAGATTTATAGTGTGATAAAATGTACCTGAAATGGGAGGTTCATTGGCCATCGGGTTTATTGGGGTGCTCTTCTTGTCAGCTTTGAGTGCAGGACAGGTTGTGTTGGGCTTGAGTTTGTGACGCCTGTTGTGTCTCCCAGCATGCTGAGACCTCAGGAATGTCTCTTCTCTATATTCTTTGCCCCTGACTTTGTATTTTTTTAGCTCTTGTTTTTGATGGACCGATAATAGCAATTCAAAATGAAAAATAATCCATCAAGGAATTCTCAGGAATGAGGTCCACCCACCTTGGTCCTGGATGAATCCCAAATTTCCTAAATTAGCCAGAATATCTATTCTTGCCAACTACTGTCTGACAGCCTTTTTCCCCCTTAATGCAGCTGAGAATGCTTTTCTTGAAGGGTAAGGATACCTAGTGGCCCTTCATGGGGGTGCCTGAGGGCCTCTTTGTCTTCATTTTAAACCTTGTAAAGTCCCCAGTGAATACTGAGGAGTCTCACAAATAGGAAGAAGCTCTGACCCCAGGGGTCCCAAGTCAGCATCTGTACTTTGCATGGGAGCTAGCACAATGCACCTAGCCAATAGCATATAAACTCTCATGTTTTCATTCAGTGCCTTAAGCTTGTTGCTTGTTGTGTCTTCTTCACTTCCTATCTCTGCCAGAGACCTGAGAAGTTGTGCCAAGAGTGCAGCTTTTATCTGGGGCCTCACAGTAATCTAGGAAAGCTTTTCAGAAGAGAGCCATTCTCAGCACTGAGGTGTCCTGCAGACCAGGACACTCCAGCAGGCTCTTGGAACTGCTTTCCTTGGATGGAAATGCTTGTGATGCTGCCTCCCCTTGTAGGGACTTTCCATATGCTGTTCCCTCAGCCTGGAATGCATTTTTCTCCTGGTTTGCCTAGCTCATGCCTGTTCACCCTTTGGAACTCAGCTGATTGGCCTGCCTCCTCCTCAGAAGCCTCCCCAACCTCCCTGATAAGAAGGCTAGGTCTTGTCCTCACCATTCCCATGCCAGCATCTAGCGCTTATGGACTGCTCACCTTGTGTCAAGTACTGTTAGAATGCTTCATGGGTAGCTACTTTGTATTAGGGGCTTGGTAGATGTTGGCTGAGGTAAGTGTCATCATTGTCCCAAAGACACTGTGTGAGGAAACTGAGGCCTCGACCCATTGAGTAGGTGACAGAGCAGGAGTTTATCCCAGATGCTGGACTGTGGGTTTACGCTCTGACCCTTTCTTCTATACGCCACCGTTCCGTCTGCTCCAAGTCCTTGCAGTCTGTCCTTTTCCAGCACTTGTCACGGAGGTCGTGACCTCAGTTTGTGTGGTTATTTGATTAATGAATGTTTGTTCCCTCACTGGGCAGCCCTTTTGAGCCCCAGGATGGCAGGAGTACCTAGGACTCTAGGCAGGTGCTCAGCCTGGAGTTGACCGAGAGCATGTGGGACTGCCCACTTGCCCACAGCTGCTTCTTGCCTTTTGCATCACAGGAGGGTGGGCTAGGACCATAAAAGAGCCAGCCCAGGCCTCCCCGTTTCTGGAGCTCACTGAGTGCATGCATGGGGTTTGGCCGTCACCCTCGCTTCCATGGTTCTGCATCAGAACCAGCTGTGCTAAGGAAACATCTGTGCCTTGTTAAGGTCTGTTCCTTCTGCCCACTCCCTTTGCCCTTTTCTCTACCTTACAACCCCTTTGTTGTCCTTCTTCAAGGAAAGGGGCCCCCTTTGTCTCTCAGGGCAGAGCCAGCTGCCCTTCTCCTGGTCCTCTTGATCTGCACACACTCTGAGGATGACTGCCCATGGCAGGTCATGATGGTCTGTCAGCCCTGGACTTTGGTTTCTGTGGCAGAGCAATACTTTGTACAGTCAGGGCTCATGGCCCTACGGAAGGCTGAGGGAGAGCCTGAGGTCATTACCTTAAGAGAAGCTGCTTCATGGTGCAGTTGGTATGTGTGCATGTATGTGTGGATGTGTGCTTTTTTCATGCATGATGTTTTTATTTGTGTTATTTATCCCCCTGCTATATCTCCCTCTCTCAGGGGTCTAACATGGAGCTTTGAATAGTAGATACATCATAGCTCTTGGCTAAATACATATTTTCTCCCCCGCTGATCTGAAGGCACCTCCCTTTTCCCCTACGCCTCACTTTGGTACCTCGGTGACTTCACAGGGTTGTTATGACTTCCCAGACCTCATTGAGATTGCAGTGATGTGAAAACCCTACCTAGATTCCAGCCAGCTGGGCAGGGGCCTTGGCAGCAGGGGAAGCCCAGTTCCCTAGGGCAACTCACCAGGCCTCCAGGGCTCTCTAGGGCCAGGCTGGCTGAGCTTCAACTGACTCATACTGTTTTTGACTGGGAAAAGTAAAAATTTTAAAATGGCTTCTGACCAAATGGGGAAAGTGGATGTGGGAGGAGGAGAAGGGGGACGTTAGCCACACCCTAGGTACATTTGCCAGCAGCAAACTGAGATGGGCTTAAAGTGTGGCTGGCCTTTAAGATGCCTGCTTCAAAGGGCATTCGGCACACTGGTCTCAGGCTTTGGAGGCCCACCTGCTTCACAACATCAGCTCCATGTCTGTCTAGCGTTGTGACTTAAGACAAACCCACCAAGCTCCCTTAGCCTCCATTTTCTCATCTGTAAAATGGGATTGTAATCATTAGAATAACCTTTATAAGGTTCTTGTGAGAGTGGAATGAAGATGTGCTTAGCACCGTGACTGGCATGTAGAAAGCACCAAATGTTTATTATCTGTTAACGTTGTTGTTTGTCAAAGTATTATTGTTAATAATAATTATAAGAAGACTTTGGAACAGATATAAAGTCTAAAATGCAGGCTGTGATGAAAGGGAGATGGTATATAAGAAAAGCGCTTTTTGAATTGCACATTATGTCCAGATATTATTATTAGCACAAGTATGTCTATTATTGTTTTGTCTTTGAAAAAAATGCTGGAGCACAATTTTATGATGTTGAGTCTATGTCCTTTGTCGTTTTGTTTTTTGTTTTGGAAAAAGGTTTGTCACACTGGCCTTTATTGGAATCTTGTCCAGTGGATGTATGACCCACATTGGTGACCCTGGGTGCCAAATGCCTGGACAGCACCTGGCAAAGAAGAGCCATTATTTCAATGGTCACTATTGTTTAAGATGGTTATGGTAAACAATACCTGACAGAAGTTCTTAGAGGTTCATTGACAGTAAATTGTGGGCAATGCACTGAGTTATTATTTACTCTAGACCTGAGAAATTCTCCCTCTCCAAGTTTTGTGCCTTGTATAGCTAAATAAATATAAACAATTTCCTTAGAATTTGATATAAACAGCTACCATTGTCTTCACAAGTATGTTAGAAATACTTTCTTAATAGCAACTACTTGACTGTTTTGTTTTTTATCTCCATTCCCTATCATTACTCTGCCTCTTCCCATCTTTCTGAAATAAAAGTGAGCCAAATTAGCCATTTAAAAAACACGTAGATACTTTCAGGCAGAGGTTGAAAACTGTCTACCCCCTGGCTGCATCTGGCTTGCAGATGTGTTTTGTTCAGCACTCATAGTGTTTTAAGATGTTTAAATTAGTGGCCAACATTTAAAAATGGGTAGATTTTTGAATCAAAATCCAGATTTCCAGCTCTTCATAAAAAAATCAAAGGTCTAGTGGGCCTGGGCCCGTCTTCCTTGTGGCAGTGCGGAAGAGTGGTGGTCCCTCCCCTGGGAGCTTGTTTCTCCAGCCTGCCTCCGGCTGGCCCAGCCTCCCTGTACCTTTCCATGGCCTGCTTGGCCCCTGTAGGAATAGAGTTTGTAGTCTCTGCTTAATATAACTAATACCCCTTAGATACTGTGTATCAGTTTAGAATTATTTCCACTAGCAACTGTGACCATAGGTAGGAAGGATATTTTACTTGCTAAGTTGTCATTCTTATGATAGCCCAAATGGCTATAATAGTATTTTAGGCTCTTTTGGATTTAATAGAATTACCTTCTCTCCTCTCTGTGGGATTTCCTCATTAACAATTTTTAAAAAGTGTTCAGCAAGGCTTATATAGCAACATAAAATTTTAAATAATGCAGGATATAAATTTCGATAGCTGCTATTGAAGGGGGGTTGCAAACAAGTGAACTGCTTTAATTCAACAATTTATGGTGTTGTAAATTTGAAAAATAAAAGACACTTAGTTTTTTTTTTTTTTTTTTCAGAATAAAATAATTATATAGTTGACCTTTGGCAGAGTCTTTGTTGAAATAGGCAAGGGTTTTGAGCTTCTCAGAACTTGAGACCATTGCCTTCTGGAGTCTTTCCTCAGATGAGTCTGTGCCTCCTTCTAGCTAGTGCACGCTGAGCACTGTGGCCACATCTGGAGGGTGGAGAGGAGACTTAGCTTCCAATGGTGGTCACTCTAGGGGAGGGGGGCCCTTGCAAATACCAAAATTTTTTTTAATTATTATTTTATGAGCTTTTAAAAACTTTTTTGTTTTTGTCATCACAAAAGTAATAAACACTTGTGATAAATTCAGACAACACTGAAGTGCTTTAACATAAGCAACAAAATCTTCGGTGACCTCCCCCAACCTTTTCCAACCATTCCCCAAACATAAGCACTTTTGAGAGTTTGCTTCTTATACTCCTGGACTTTTGCATTTGCTTGTTTCTCTCCACCCCTACCCTTTGCCCTCAACCACGACATAGATACTTTCCCTTTTGTTTTCTAAAGATAGACTCTCCCTGTGCATGGTGTTCTGCAACTTTCTTTTTACAGCTGTCAATTATTATGGTTATTTTTCCAAGTCCATATGTACAGATAAATGTACTTGTTACTTTTAAAAGTTGTACTCCATGTTATGGTTCTATGTTAAGTAAATTTCATTTTGTATTGATAGACACTCAGGTTGTTTCTGGTCTTTTGCCATTGCAGTCATTGCTGCTGTGGAAATTTTTGTGCACACCTGTGAACTTTTGCCTGAGATTTTCTTTGGTATAGACACATAGAAGTAGGACTTTTGGTTTGAATGGTTTGCTGTTTAAAATTTGAATCCATAATGCCAAATTACCCTCCAAAAAGTCTGTACCAATTCATGCTCTTCCTAGGAGCATCCCATTATGGCTTTGCTAATCTAGTTTTTGCTTACACATGTGTAAGAAAGTAAATCTTAAAAGCCTCACAAATAATGCCATCAAAATTACATGTTTATCTTAGAAAAGCATTCAGAATATATGTCTGTAGATTTAATTATATGATTTTTATATCTTGACTTTGATGATGGTTATCATCCTGCAAGGTGACAAAAAGTTCCCTAAATGCTGTACACAATTATTAAATAATTATTAAGGATATCAGTTCTGCCAGGTAGCCTTTGGAAGAATTACAGCCAAATCACAGCTTCCTTTTCCACAGCTCTGCCAGGCTGGCTTGTCTTTCCCACCAAGGGCTGAGCCATTAATACTGAGGCTGGGTCAGCATTTGAAGGGGCCCTGCCAGGGAGTGCCAGGCCTTGGGCCCCAGAGACCTGGGGAGTGGGAGATGGCAAGTGACTGCTGTGAGGCTGAGACAAAGTTTTTGCCTACAACACCCCCTGGCTGTTTCCTTTACTGAGCTAGATGAGGAAAGCAAAGGGAAGTGATGGTCCCAGACTTCTGGTGGTCACTTTTGTTCATAGATTTCTCACAGGAGTGCTAACATTTAGGCTCATGTTTACGAAGGTTTGAAACCTTAGCATTTGGGAAGGATCTGCAAATTCTCAGCCAGGGGCCTTAACTGATCACAGGTAGTTGTGAACTCTTGGTCCAGGCTGTATCTCAAGACTTCTTCTTAGAAGGACAGGTCAGCTTACCACCTGCTAACTGCATGTGAAATTTTGAATTCTACCTTCTCTAGCTCTCCTGTCTGGCTCTGAGCTGGTGTCTGGCATTTGCAAACAGTTTACCCTTTGTTGACTTCTTAACACCAACGTCACTTTTATGAGTCTGAGTAGACTTGATACCCAGGCCATTTATCCTTTGAGGGTGCCCTCAGCTTCATCAGACCCATGCTGGGCAGTCTGGCATAGTGGAAAGAGGCACTTGGAGACAGACAGACCTGGGTTCAAATCCTGACATCATCACATTTACTAACAGTGTGATCCTTTGGCTGATGACCTCACCTCTTTGAGCATCAGTGTCTCCTTCTACAAAGTAGGGACAGTAATTCTTTCCCAGGGGTATTTTGAGGGATATACGAATTAATATTTGTCAGGTGCCTCTCAGATGTTCAGCACAAAATAAACAGTGTATAAATATGAGTCCTCTCTTATCTTCCTGCTGTAGAGAGAAAGTTTGTTGGGGATGCTCCAAGTTGGTGGCTACTGGCTGAGGATCCTGGAGTAAGAGGAAGGCTACCATGTAAATCCAGAGATGAATCATGAACAATGTGTGTTCTCAGGAGCTTAGTATTTGATATGGGAGCCTAACAAGCAAATAGTGTGTCCAGTAATAGGAACTGATTAATAGAGGAAAGATTAATTAACCTTCTAGGTGGGTGGGGTGGAAAAGTAGGTGGGGTATTGAAGGTTCAACAGGAGTTTGACAGAGAAGATAGACCATAAATAATATATATATGGCTGTATCCACTAGAGATAAAGTTACATTGTTTTTTATGTACATGTTGACTTCTTTTGGCCTTGGCAATGCACTGATATATTCAAATTCAGCTCCTCTCTTTTTCTCTTCCCTTTTCCCTTCACTCTGCATTTCCTCCAGCCCTGCCTTGAAATACTCAGCCACTGAAAATGTCTTAAAGAATTTCTTTATACTGTAGTAAGTCCTCAGAGGATACTAGTTCACCCTACTGAGATTTTACAAGAACTTTGGTGTAGCTGGAGTTTTTTTTGCATTCCTTTTTCTACGGTAGATATAAGTTCTTTTGGGTTGCCCATCAATGAACAAACTACCAACCATTTGATGTTTACTGCGTGACTCCTGTATACCAAGCACATGTGCCATTTCACTTAGTCCCCAGAATGTCAGAGCAGCTTTGTGAAATGGGCTGCCCATTCTTTCTTATGGATGAAGAAACTGAGGCTTAGGTAGGTTAATATACTGAATATTATACATGTAGTGAGTGGGAAAGCCACAGTTCACCTCCAGGGTCTTTTTCTCCCTCTTTGCTGCCTTGCTTGGGGTCCTGCTCATAGTAGGTGGACAGCAGATGTTTGTCTGAACATATGAGAACACTGCCTGCCACGTGCCGGTCAGTTTGATTTGTGCTGCTGGTTTTGTAACCCACATGGGGCAATGACAGCTGCTCAGTTACTTTCCTACCTATTAGTGGGGCCCCAGGGTCACACATCAGTCATAATTGACAAAAAACACAATTTCCCTTTCCTCTCAACTTTTATTTCTAAGGTACTTGTAAGCAGATAGATTAGATTGTTAACTTTTCATTTTTTGCTTTATCTCTCTCCTTTAAAGACTATGTGAAAGAATACACAGTGCCCTGAGAGCCTGGCCTGGGAATCAGAAACTTAGATTCCAGCTTCGGTTCTGCTGGTAACTCCTCAGTCATTATGGGTAAATAATATTCCCTCTCCAGAACTACTAGATTGTGTCCTTGGTGCAGTCTGGGGTTCGGGTGGTCCTAGGGAGCCTGCCTACTGCATGAACCTGTTATCACCATGTGAGGCTGGAAGGATCTCAGCGTTGGTGTTGGGCAGGCCTGAGTGAGCATCCTGGCTCCTGTACTTCCCAGCTCTGTGACCTCGGGCTAATCCCCTGACTCCCTGATGCTTGTCCTTGTCTACGAAGGAGGGCTAAGAGGACCTGCTTCCCAGGATCACTGTCCAGATTGAATGAGAAGGAACATCGGCTTCCTTCCTTCTGTCTCCAACTCCTGAGTGCACTGGTTTTAGACTAACTGGGTGTTTCTGCAGTTGAAACCAAAACACCTTCATTAGGTACAATGTTCATTATACCTCGCAACACCCTGAGATACTCAACTCTTAGATTTCTTGAAGCTCTTTTTTGTTAAGAAACTCCTCAAAGGAAGATACTCTTCTACCCCATTGAGCTTTATTAGTGCTTCAATGACAGCACCTTATTTTTTCACTTTTTTCCGCCTTGCAGACAGAAGCTGCAGTGTGAATCAGTTTGCATTTATATAATTTCTTTTGCATTTCTTTGCAAAGAGGAAAACTCCATTCATTTAGCAAATGTCCGTCATGCCCAGGCCTTATGTTAGGTGAAGGGATTTGGAGAGAAATAGAGTCACTGACCTCAAGAAGCTCACAGGGAGGAAAGGTGTAAATACATAAAGTGACACATGGGTTTGTCCTGTCACCAAGGTATGCAGTAGATGCTGTGGGAGAAGAGAGGATGACACAGGTTCTCTCGGAAGACCTCATAGAGAAGAGGTGACTTGAGAGCAAGTCTTTTTTTTTTTTTTTTTTTTTTGAGAGAGGGTCTTGCTCTGTCACCCAGGCTGGAGTGCAGTGGCGTGATCCTAGCTCACTGCAACTTTGAAATCTTGGGCTTCAAGGGTTCTTCCTGCTTCAGCCTCCCAAGTAGCTGGAACTACAGGTATGTGCCACTTGCCTGTCTGATTTTTTTTTTAATTTTTTGTAGAGACAGCGTCTAGCCATGTTGCCCAGGCTGATCTTGAACTCCTGGCCTCAAGTGATCCTCCCACCTTGGCCTGCTAAAGTGTTGGGATTATAGACATGAGCCACTGCACCCAGCCGTTGTGAGCAAGTCTTAAAAGATGAGTAGGAAGGAGTCTGTCAGCTGTAGAAGTAGGAAGGGCCCAGGCAGAAGGAGCACAGGGCAGAGGCTAGAGCCCTGGTAGGAGGTGACACACTGGGTGCATGTCTGGAGCTGGAGCCAAGAGGTGGAGGACCTAAGTGGCTACATCTTGGCAGTCACCCATATGTTGGCAAGCCCCAAATCTTTGTAACCAGCCCAGATTGTCTTCCTGAGCCCCCAACTCCCATACCCACTGCCCATTCAGCAGCTAGCTGCATGTTGAAGTGTAGTGGTCTTCCCAGACCCAACATAACTAAACAGAAGTCTTGATTTGTTCCTACAAAAACAAACAAAAAACTAGCCTTGCTCCTCCTCAGTCTTCCCCATGTTATGAGGTCCCATCATTTTTACCTGGCTACCCAGGCCTAAAATGTGGGCATCATCTTTGATTCTGCTTCCTCCTGTGTTCTTCACATCATCTGTTTGCAATTCTTTTTTTGTTTGTTTTACTGGTTTTAAAAATTATTTATATATTGAGACTGAGTCTTGCTTTGTCATCCAGGCTGGAGTGCAATGGTATGATCTCGGCTCACTGCAACCTCCGCCTCCCGGGTTTGAGAAATTCTCATGCCTCAGCCTCTCGAGTAGCTGGGATTACAGTCGTGCGCTACCACTCCTGGCTAATTTTTGTATTTTCAGTAGAGATGGGGTATCAACATGTTGGCCAGGCTGGTCTCGAACTCTTGACCTCAAGTGATCCACCCGCCTTGGCCTCCCAAAGTGCTGGGATTATAGGCATGAGCCACTGCACCTGGCCAATTTATTTATTTTTAATTAACACATAATAATAATTGTACATATTTATGGGGTACATAGTGATGTTTCAATACATATAATCTGTAGTAACCAGATCAGAATAATTAACATATCTGTCATTTCAAACATTGCAATTCTTGACAACTCTTATTGTATGTCCTGGAAGCCACCACTGCTCCTTATTATTATTAGTTTGTTTCTTTATCAACCAAGCAGGCCAGACCACTGCTCTCTACCCTCGTTCAAACCTCCACTGTCTTTCAGCAGGTCTCTTGTCAGTTTGCTACATAGGCGAAGAGACCTTTAGAAAGCAAATATGTGTCATTTCCCTGCTCTAAACTCTCTAGTGGCTTTCTGGCATCTTTGGAATGGAATCTAAACATCTCGCCTTGGCCTGCCAGCCCCTCCTGCTCATCTTCTCTG
The DNA here is from genome assembly GCF_029281585.2 of Gorilla gorilla gorilla. Lineage (NCBI taxonomy): Eukaryota > Metazoa > Chordata > Mammalia > Primates > Hominidae > Gorilla > Gorilla gorilla. The sequence goes on from NC_073233.2 coordinate 19,755,606, forward strand.
GTCTCATCACTTGGCACTCTCTGCTCACTCCATTTTAGCTGCTGCATCTTTCTTACTGTTCCCCTTGTTGCCTCATGGGCTTTGCACTTGCTGTCCTCAGCCTGAGCTGCTCTTCCCCAGACACCGCCTGTCTCACCTTCACTCCACGCTGGCCTCTATTCAAGTGTTCTCCCACCTGTCTGAAAAAGCACCGTTCTGCCCCCTCTCCCCGCTGCTTCAACCATTCTGTCCTACCTTGCTTTGGTTTCTCTCATTAGCACTCATCACTCCCTGACTTTATATGATATGTTTGTTTGTCTTCTTATTTAGTGTTTGTCTTACCCCACAAGAATATAAATCCATGAAGATGGGACCTGGTCTTATCTATTGCATTCAGCACTCTAGGGCCTAAAACAGAGCCTGGCACACAGTAGGTGATCCTGAAACACGAGGTGGGTGGATGGACAAATGACTGAGTTAATGCATGCCTGCATGCAAGCGAAGACTTTGGAGTTTATTTCATAGGCAGTGCAAATCTAGTAGACATCTTTCAGGAGGTGAGTGACGTGGTCAGCACTTTTATTTTAGAAAGCCAGCTGGTGGCAGTGTGGGGGCTGGACTGTAGGAGGGAGGCAGCAGAATTACTTTAGCGGCTGTTAAAATCGTCCAGGAAATTGATGCTGAGTGTTGTGCTAGAGCTGTGGGGATGGAGAAGAGGGGACAGATGACAGGACCTGAAGATCTTTGAGTGTCTTTGATTTCTATTGGGATAACTTGGTATAGTGATTCCTTTATAAGAAAAGCAGGAGGGGATGAGCTAGTCCAGGGAGAGACTGTTGACACTCTGTGGTGTTTTTCTCACCAAGCAAACCTAAGCCCTGGGATGCATGTTCTCTGTAGTGGCATTGGCTCTCTGGGGATTGACTCTGCTGCTCCGCAGCCTCCCCTGTTCCATTTTTTAATAAGAGAATAGTCAAGATGGTGGTGTCAGTGAGTGGGAGTCTTCTTCATGCAGATGGATCCATTGATCTTTGCATACTCCAAGCCACACTAAGTCATTGGTTCTTTTCTCACAGTGGGTACATTTCACCTTATTTGATTCTGATCTGACAAATGCTGCTTTTTTTCTTTTCTTTTCTTTTCTTTTTTTTTTTTTGTTTAAAGAATACCTAGACTTTGCTCAAGTTCCAGGTGGGGTTTACAGATAACTGGGGTTCCTTCTTACAAACACGAACAGGAGCCTTTGCCGTCCTTGGGTCTCAGGGAGGCAGACCGGCAGCAGGCACACATTCCTGGCCCAGGCGTAGCCATGCTGTCTGGTGCTGCCTTTTGAGACCTTGTGTGTGTGTGTGTGTGTGTGTGTGTGTGTGTGTGTGGGCTTGAATGATTCCTTCTTTCAAAAATTCAACCCTCTCCAAATTTTGATGAAAAGCTTTTCATCTCTAAGTAAGCACATTATTTCCCATCTTGATGAGGTGTGTCCCCTCTGTGTCCCTGAGAGTATGTCATCCCAGCCTTTTAAATTTTATTGTATTTTTTTATGTTTTATTTTTTCATACTAGTCAAGTGCAGTAGTGAGAAGTGGGGAAAGAGTAGAACAAGGGGCTGGGCGCGGTGGCTCACGTCTGTAATCCCAGCACTATGGGAGGCTGAGGTGGGTGGATCATGAGGTCAGGAGATTGATACCATCCTGGCTAACATGGTGAAACCCTGTGTCTACTAAAAATACAAAAATTAGCTGGGGGTGGTGGCACACGCCTGTAGTCCCAGCTACTCGGGAGGCTGAGGCAGGAGAATTGTTTGAACCCGGGAGGCAGAGGTTGCAGTTGAGCCGATATCATGCCACCGCACTCCAGCCTGGCAACAGAGCAAGACTCTGTCTAAAAAAAAAAAAAAGAGTAGAACAAGGAGTTTGATCTGTTACAGACTGAACTATCAATGGAGATAACTCACTACCTTTGGACCAGCCTCATCCCAGTCTTTTAAGCCTGGTCCAGAATTCCTAATCCTGCTTGTCAGGCCCTTCAAAGTGAAATGCTGTACCATCTGTATAGCTGGATGCTCACCTCCCGCCTCTCCTCTCCCTTCCAAAGGTTCCGATGTCATAGGAATCTACGCTAGAGGGCTTCCTGTGTGCCGGGCACTGTGGTAAGCACTTCACATGCATTCTCTCTAATCCTTACCACTTCGGGGATGTAAGGATTATAATCTTCTTTTACAGATGAGGAAGCTGAAGCTTGCCACTGCTTAGTAGTTAAGAGTATGGGCTTACAGCCAAACAGACCCTGGATTGATTCTCAACTAGCTGGGGACCTTGGGCATGCTACTTAATTTTTTTAACCTTTTTCCACATTTAGAAGATAAAGATAATATATAGAGAGATAATATAGAAGATTATATAGGTATTATATATATATATCTTCTATATTATGAAGATAATACAGAGTTGTGATAAAAATTGAATGAAATGACCAGACATAGTGGCTCACTGTTGTTTTGTTTTGTTTTGTTTTTTTGAGACAGAGTCTCGCTCTGTCGCCCAGGCTGGAGTGCAGTGGTGCGATCTCGGCTCACTGCAAGCTCTGCTTCCCGGGTTCACGCCAGTCTCCTGCCTCAGCCTCCCAAGTAGCTGGGACTACAGGCGCCCGCCACCATGCCCGGCTAATTTTGTTGTATTTTTAGTAGAGACGGGGTTTCACCGTGTTAGCCAGGATGGTCTCGATCTCCTGACCTCGTGATCCACCCGCCTCAGCCTCCCAAAGTGCTGGGATTACAGGTGTGAGCCACTGCGCCCAGCCCATAGCGGTTCACTCTTGTAATCCCAGCACTTTGAGAGGCTGAGGTGGGAGGTCACTTGAGGCCAGGAATTCAAGGCCAGCCTGGGCAACATAGCAAGACCACTTCTCTTTTATGAAAAAAAAAATTAAGAAAAATAAAAATTAAATGAAATAACATGTAATTTCATAAGTACATTAAGTACGTGCCTACTATGCACCAGACATTGTGCTGTCAGCAAATAATAGCTCATCGCAGATGCTGTTATCATCATCATCTTCATCATCATCATCATCCCAAAGCCACAGATTGAGTCTGTAGGTGAGGCCCTGCCTGGCTCCAAAGATTGTGTTTTTTTCTCGTGTTGCTCCGAAGTTCACCTGTCCCTAACTTTCTAGCCCCTAAGTTTGCTTCCTTGCGCTTTTCTGGTTGTGCCATTTGTCCCTGTCTGGGCAGTGGGCTCAAGCTAAGGCACAGCAGTTTTCCAGTCCCTTTGAGCTACTGACCTCTTTTCTGTCATTGACTGAACAGTTTCCGGTGGCTGGATCGTCTGTGTAAGAGCTTGGACAATTTTTTCTGATTGTTACCATCATCGTGTTTACTGTGAAAGGGCTTCCTGTATAGTTGTTTGTGTTAGCAGCATTGTCTAAATGAAAGAAGAGTGGCAACAGAAAGGGTTGGTGAGCAGTCCTAGTCTTTTGGGGTCACAGATCACTTTGTGAGTCTGAAGAAATTTATAGACCCTCTCAAAAAAATAAATGACAAGACAAATACAAGCCCAGCATTTTTCATGAGACGTTTTCCCCGAAATCCACCCAGGGATCCCAGTTAACAATTTCTGATCTGGAAGGCTATGTGCTCTTTTGTCACTGTGCTGCTCCTCATTCACAGCCATGAAGGGTGTAATGTTTCCGCAGGATGTTTGTATGTAAGGGTTGTTGGGCAATTTGGCAACACTATACCTGTTTCATTGATACTGTGTGCTATTTGCATTTATTTCCCATATTTGAGATATGTATTCACACATGAGAACTGGCCTGGCCATTTTGATGAGATGTACCTGCTGATTTGCACATAAACTCAAGCCGTGGCCTGCATCTAGAGGATAGACTGGAGAGGCTTTTTTTGGCCCAAAACATCAGACTAGTAGGAATTTTATTATGAGTTATAGACTAAAAAGGGGGATAAACTTAGCTTCAGCAGGGTTTAATATTCTCAATTCAGGTAAGTGTAAATCTCTACTTTTCATTTTAAACATTTTTGAAATTTCAGTCTTTAAAAAAATGCTTTTTTTTTTCCTTCCAAGTTTTAAGGTATGGGTTTGGGAGAAGGCGGATTCCAAACACTTTAACTCTTCAACCTCAGACTTGCTTATGAGCCTCTCTTTGGAACATTTCCAGTGAACCGTGGAGCAAGCCTGCCACATCCAGCAGCCATAGGCATGAGGATCACTGGTGCCGATGGCCCCTCCACTCCCTGCCTGGCTTTTGAGGCCCCGCAGAAAGAAAGGAACAGAATCCTTTCATAAGGAAGGCCCCAGAATCCTTTCTCCTGCTGTAGCTATGCTGCCAGTGTCCTCTGTAGATGGAAATGGAACTTGGATTTTGGGTGCCAGAACTGAATTCATCACAGATAAGATTAGTTGATATAAAGCTGTTTCTGATGAGCAGTTTTTCCTCCAGAGTTTTCATTTTTGCTTTTTCTAAATTATACAAAATAATAGACACTCATTACAAAGGGAGGATCATAATGCTCCATACCTGGTTTTGAATTCCACTTCTATCACTTATTAGATGCAGCCCTGGGCAAAACACACGCCCTCTCTGAGCCTTGATTTTTCTCATTGAATGGGAGATCTAATTATTTTACCTCATAATATTGCTGTAGGGATTGAAGGAGATTGGTATAAATAATGGTTTTCTGAGAGTCTGGTGTGTATTTGCTTTTTTTCAGTTAATATGAATTGAGTACCCACTAAGAGCCGGTCACTGCTCTAGTTGATATGGAACCAGTCAAGAGCAAGACAGAGAGGGTCTCCGCTCTCATGATGCTCACATTCTAATCAGAGGAGGCACAAGAACACAAGATCACTTCAGTTATTAAGAAATGAGAACCCAGGGGTAGCATGAGAGTCACAGGAAGGACCCCTTTATGTCGGATGGCTGGCAGAACCCTCCCTGAAGAGCTCAATGCTTTGTGACCCCCCCCGGTCCCAAGTTTTCCAGGACTCCTACTTTTAAAAACACTGCCCCTCCAAGTATATAGGTCTCAATTTTGAGTTTGGAAAATCTGACCACGTATTAGTTCTCTTGTTCATTAATGGGCTTCCCATTTAGAGAGTGAGTTCCCGGGGCAGGAGCCATGTCACAGGACCTTTTGACGGTCTCAGGGCCAATATGGACGACACTTCTCTTGAACACTCACCCAGTTGGGCTGACATGAAAACCTCATGGTGGGAGGTGGGGGGTGATTAGTTTCCAGCCAGAGCCCATTTTGCTCCATTGCTGCTTTGAACATTCTGGTTTCTAAGGAGCTGGAAGTAGTTTCTCTCAGCGAGAATGTGGCACACTGTCATCTCCTGATTCTCTGCATGCAGTTCTTCAATGGCTTGTTGAGGCTGCGTGGAAGCCCAGAGGTCGGGGCAGTTCCACCTCACACACTGGCATTTGAACGGCAGAGCAGTAAGCCCTACGCCTGACATAACTGCATTGCCTTCTTGGGGGTACGGTACGGATTTTTAAATGACCATTTCAGCCTGCTGGGCTGGGCAACAGTGATCCAAACTGATGAGTCAGGAAGCCACTGAACAGAAAGGCAGGCTGCATCTGACTCACCTGTCATGTCGATAGATGACCTCCTTTTGTTTGACCTTGATTTGCTCAGTGCAATTAAAGATGCTGTTGTGAGTGCACTTCTGCTACCTGATTTAAATAAAGTCTAACATGTGACAGCTCAGGGTCTTAAATGCACACACGACTTAGGCAGACGGACAGATGGGTGAGTGGTTAGCCTTTCACTTACCTCTGAATTGTAATTCTATCACAAGGAAAGGGCTTAATTTCAGGAACACGGAGTAATTATTTGAGACTAGATACAATGCCAAAGCAGCAGGCCTTGATTCCTTGCTACAGGGCAGCTTAATCAGGAAATGGCCTAGATGGCCGCCTTTCAAGTAGGTCCTTGCAGTAGCTTGGCAACAGGCACAGGGTCATAATTGGAAGAATTTGGCTGTGAGTGTCTGTGGGTGTTTACAGTGCACTATAGGGCAGGGCTTCTCTTATTTATAGAATATTTTGAGCAACAAGCAGCAGAAGGCTGAAAAGCCACTAAAATCTCGATTTATTTTTAACAAATTCCATTTTTCTCCTCATCCCAGAAGGAGAACTGAGTTATTAAAAAACAGTTAAAAAATACATCATTGCAGAGCATGCCATATCTAATTATGGGGTTGCCAGCATCGGCCTGCAGCCACATTTCAAGGGCTTCGTAAATCAACCATCCATTCAATCTGTGAACTTATATGACTCCTGTTCTCCATTTAGATGTAGAGCGAAGTTATTGGCAAGTGGGTGCTGATCAGAAAAAGTTCTTCCCTGTCTAAATTAGGAGATGGGAGGGATAAATATAGAATAGTATACTTATGTTCTCAAAAGGAGATAAAATCATTCTTCATTGTCCATTATACTTAGCTGCACAAACATCCATCCCATTGCACTAAATAGCCACTTTAGAGTTTTCACACATTGCAATGGCAGTTCTGTGCCACTCAAAGGCGCAGTATTGTGATATCTCGCTGAGCCTAACCCTGAGTGATTGTTGCTCACGTAGTCATGAAGAGACATAAACCCAGTGCTTTTTTGCCTGTGTTGTCGTAGTGTACTAGAGCTACAAGATGGGCCTTCAGAGAGACACTAGTTTTAAGTATATCTCATTGTAGGTGGGGAAGCAGAGGCCTAGGCAAGGGAGCGACTTGCCTAGGGTCCCATTAAGAGTCATGGCAGAGGTGGGCTGGGGCGGCAGTCTCTGTGCTTCTCTTGACAGTGCCCTGCTGTGCTCACTGGAGCTACTGTATTAAACAGATACCCTTCAGGGGTTCACAGTCTTAGAAGACACAGGCACGAAGATGGCCAAACAATCAGCCCATGCATAAGCAGACCAAGATATGTGTATATAACAGATTCGTTGAGTGGTAGAGAAAATGAGAGTGGGGAATTTTGGAATCTATTTGGATAGCAAAGCAAAGGTAACATCAGTTGCTCTCTGACCCACTTGGGAAAAGCTTATAGAGACGCTATAAAGTTTTCTAATGGAAAAAGGTGCAGTACATTTGCCATGTGTTAGTGGGAAGGTAAGTATGATGCAGTGGTGGGTGGTAGGAGGCAGTGAAGATAAGTGTTGCAACTTTGGAGGAGCCCTGGGAATGGATTGTTGAGGTGATTTCATAGGAATACCAAAGGGAGCATAGGACCAGGGCACAGGCCAGAGACAGGCAATCCCGAGTTCCCTGGAGTACCCTGCCCTTTTCTGGGAAAGCAAGTGGGTGGCATGAGTGCTATGTTCCCAATGCTCTGGCCCCACCCCTGGTAGAAGAATAATAACTGATCATGGTGGGTTTTTTCTGAGCCTCTGTATCTTTGAGTGGCATTCTGGTAGCCAGTATCAGTGGACTGGTGCCAGCCTGTGTGGTGAACCTCTATCTCTTTCTCGCCCTGGGCTGCATGTCAGGCACAGTGCCTAAGCCAGAGTGGGCTTTGGGGAGTTACTTCTCTTTCTGAGGTTGGAAGGGGCAGAGGGACGTAGGGAAAACTTTGCTAGGGAGGGCAAACTGTGAAAGCCTCTGGAGAAGTCACCTGTTGGGATACCAAAGGCCAGGGGTTTTAGAGGATGCGAAGAGGCCAGGCGGGGTTGGTCTGGGCCTAAACTAAGGCTGTAGCGGCTAGCATGGAGAGGAACAAGCGACGGGGAGTGATTACGGATGAGGGAGACGTACTAGGATTTGGCTACAGACAGACAACCAACCAGAGAGTAAAAGACAGTGACATGCTAGGATGTGAACCACCTACTACAGAGAAGGTCAGAGGTGGGGAGGGAGGAATCAGGGCTGTGGGCAGATCCAGCAGCTGGGATCCAAAGCTGAAGCCCTTGGGTTATTGAATCCATTCTTTCTGAGAAGAGATGGTTGATCTTCCTGCCCAGGGAGTTCCTAGACAGACTGGACAGTGGTTCTCAAACATGGTGCCAGGTGTTGTCAGATAGCAAACAATTAATGTGTACACAGAATGTCCCCAAGGTCACCTACACATATTTGTTTTTCCTAATCTTTGATACCTACAGCCACTTACCTGCTTTCGAGTTCTCAGAGTTGAGAACATATAAATTTGCAGTAACAAGTGCACAGGAAATACTTGGAAAATGGCTGATGAGCTTTAGTTTGGAAATTTCATTTTTTTCTTGGATCTGGATTATAATTTCAATACAAGCTAGCAATTTTTCTTGTTGGTAAAATAGTTTCTAGTTTTAAAATTATTTCTATAGTTAATAAAGGTAACACTATTTCATGATGGAGGCTGCCCCAGCTCTGAACCAATTTTCAAAAGGCAGATTCTCCTCTTTCTCTCTCTTACTTCTTGCTCTTGAACATTTCACTGTGTTCTAGCAACTTTTCCTGTGTGTGACTCGGCCAGGAGACTGACTTGAGTAAGATCCAGGTCAAGGGGTTGTGTGGGTGGGTCGGTGGTAAGGAGGTGCTGAAGAACACTAAAACCTTTGCCTGAGAGGAGGCTGGGAAGTAGCCTGTGAACTGGAATGACCCCAGGCTTCCTGTCACGGTCATAGCCCATGGAGTTGGCAGACTTGATCACTCTATATTGTGTGCCCCCAGATAATGGCATTAGTCATCGATACTGTCTTTTTTTTTTTTTCTTTGAGAGAGAGAGTCTTAGTCTGTCGCCCAGGCTGGAGTGCAGTGGCGTGATCTCAGCTCATTGCAACCTCTGCCTGCTGGGTTCAAGTGATTCTCCTGCCTCAGTCTCCCAAGTAGCTGGGGATTACAGGTACATGCCACCACACCCAGCTAATTTTTGGATTTTTAGTAGAGACGGGGTTTTGCCGTGTTGGCCAGGCTGGTCTCGACCTCCTGACCTTGGGTGATCTGCTCACCTCGGCCTCCCAAAGTGCTGGGATTACAGGCGTGATCCACTGCGCCCGGCCAATACTGTCTTTAAATCGTCCAAAGTAAGAAAATGTTGATAGCTTGTTGTCACAGCCGTGTCATTTTACACATTCCCTGAATTATTGTCTGGCACCAGCAGGTGTTCCAGAAACACTTTTGGTTCTTTGAGCCATTACTGGTCATTCCTGTCACCACTGCCACCACCAGATGTGGTTCTGAGAGCATTAAGTAAAAGTTCTGAAGGTTGTGTATGTTAAGACTGGTGCAAAGTCCATCCTCCTTCCTTCAGGCTGATCAACCACACCCTGGCTATCAGCACTTATTTACTCATTTTCAAAGTGACAGAATGGTCCAGTGGGCAGGGGCATAAGGGGTCACTTCCTCTAACCACCCACCAGTGCAGGAGGATCCCATCTGCGCAGTGGCTGCCCATGACAGGCAGTTCCCTAGCCCCACTCGGACATCTCCGCACCAGGCATCCTGCTCCTGCTTTATGGACATCTTTGGCTTTTAAAAATCCTCCTTTATTCTGACCCCGGATCTGCCTTTTGGCAGTGTTTCCTTAGTGACCTAGTTCTGCTTTTTGTAGCAACACAGAACAAAGGTCGGTAGGCATGGCACAATTCCAGCTTAGAAGTTTGAAGGTAGTGCTCATGGACCCACATCCTTTCCCTCTCCACCCACTCTATCTCCCTCCACAAGGTTTATGTTCTCCAGTGCCTTCAGCCATTCTTTCTATGGCATGGCAGTCAGTATTAATCCCAGTAAAGGTAACATGTATCCAGAGAGTGCTTGCCATGGGCCAGGCACTGTTCTAAGCTCCATACGTGAATTGTCTTATTTATGACTCAAAATCACCATATGAGGTGAGCCCTGTCATCATCCTCATTTTACCAATGAGGCAACTAAGGAACGAGGGCTCACATCTTGTCCCAAGCCATGCAGTCAAGCAGCAGAGCAGAGATTTGGGGCTAGGCAGTGTGACTCCAGAGCCCGTGCTCTTAGTTGTGGTGCAAGACTATCTTACAGCCTTTCCTGCATAGTGCCAAAAATAAGCCCATGGTGCACTAGACTTGGGCTGGCCCTGCTTTAACTTATTTTGCAAGAAATCATTAGACAGGAGCCTTAGTTGAACCATTTTCTATGAAACCTTCAGAGTTTGTTTTGACAGAACAGACTGCAGGGCAGAGGCATCTGCACTGTCCCCAACAAATGGGTTCATCCTGTAGCTCTGCCAGGCCCCACAGGGTTCATGAAATGGTAGCTTTAGATCAAGGTGACAAATACAGGGCTCTTGATGTTTTTTTTTTTTTCCTGAACATGGTGCCTGAGCAATAGGTTTCTTGTTTAAAGTGCTTAGTCATGGTTTTATGGCCAGAAAGTAGAAGGAGAGAGGTACCTATGAATTGCAAAACTGGGTCATCTCTTCAAGTGCCTAATCCAATATTCAGTCTCAGAGAACAACTCCAGCAGTTACGGGGGTGGAAGGATGTGATGACCACCTACCATCCAAAACTGGGATGTAGGTGCCAAATACACATTCTCCTGAAATGATCCCTGGTGCCTCTAGCCAGGCTCTTCCAGGAGTCTAGAGAAAGATGGCCCATGATTTCATCCAGAGTCTTTGCTTCCTGTGCTCTGGGATGCCTGGGCTTTTCTGGCCACAGCCATACACTGACAGGGCCAGAAGGGCTGAGATGCTGGGATTGAACCATCTTTCTCTTTGTGAGTTGCTTTCCAGATAGCACACATTCCGGTCACTATTTTCCAGAGATTTAAGCAGCAAAGTGAGGGACCCTTGGGCATCGACTCAGAGACCTGGAGGGGAGCAGCTTGAAGCAATGTAAAAAGCACTGGATAAAATCTGGTTCTACCAAAAATAGGGCTATGAGAGTTACCTCACCTCCCTGAAAGGTAATATCTTTATCTGAAAAATGGGGATGATAATACTACTAACCTGGAAGATTGACAGGAGGATTAGATGAGATTCTGCATGGACATAACAGTCCTTGGCATGATGTCTAGCAGTGAAGAAACATAAATATGAGAATAATAACTTCCTTCTTCCTCTGCTGTCTATTCCTTCTCTTATTCTAGTCCTGTCTGCTGTTGGGTTTTATCTGTTGTTTTGGGTAAATAGCTAACCTCTCTGCCTCTTTTTGTCTGTAGAAATGCTACTGGTTCTGAATGGGTACTTCGCGCCCCCTATAGGACATCGTGGGAATGTGTGTGGGTGATCTGGATGTCACAGTGACCCAGACGAGGCTTTTATTGGGGGAAGAGGGGAAGGCAGGGGTGCTAGATATAATGCTTGGGGAACAAAGGATTGCCCAACATCTGCATAGCTGCCTAATGCTCAGTGCATTCTTGTGGGCAAAACCCTGCTTAAAATTATCTGGGCCTAGAATCTGACTCCAATTAACACATAAACACAAATAATTTTTGCATGTTTTTAATATATACTGAATTTTCTGCGAACACAGCTACCAAGTATATAAGATTTACCTATTTGTTATGAATAGGTGCAAGCATTTCATATATCTTTCATGATGTTTTCTGGTGTAGCGGTGCCCCAATACTTACATATTGATTTACATGTTGTCTTATTTTTAACTATATTTCCTTTCTTCTTTGTATTACAGTTAGGGCATTATATTGATTATTTTTGGAATTATAAGTGTTGTAAGGTTATATTATTTACAGATTTCAAGAGAGCTAAAGACATATTTAAAATATTTTTATTGCATTTTTGACAATATGAAAGAGCAAGAGAGAGAGAGAGTGTGTGTGTGCATGCATGCACATGCTTACAAATTAGCTAGACAAATCCTAAGACAGACTTTAAATGAAAAGAAATGGTTTCATATCTCCTAGAAATGTCCTTTTACATAAGGATATGTAGTAGAAGTCCAAATTTTTAACTGCATTCATTGTCAGAGAAATGAGGTGTTTTGATGTTTCCCCTGTCCCTTTTAGAAAGTATATGATCCTAAAAGAGCCTGAAACAGTTTCCATTGTCATATTTTTTCATTTTTGCAATCTCTATTTTTTTTCACTCCTCCCACTTGTACATATATATATTTAAAAGCGTCCCCATATAGACTTTTAAAGAAAGAAAAGCCAGCCAGGCTCCCCACTCTTTACTAAGTTTGTTTTGATTGTTTTGTGACCTCTGCCTGCACCTCGGCCTGAGTCAGACTGACTCTGGGAGCTGTGGGCAGGTCCAAGGGAAAGTCAAGGAGGTAATGGGGCTTCTCGTGGGGGCAACTTGTAGGCCAAGTTGGGTGGGTGAAGTCAGTCTACCAGAAGCTTCCTGCCTCGAGCCTGGGCCTCTACCTGTCCTGAAACCTGAGGGCTCTCCAGTTGGACCACGAGGGTCTGATATCCAGGAGGATCCCCAGGAGAGAGCAACTGTCACTAGGGAATATGCTGCCCAGCACTGACTGTACTGAGCAGCAGTGTTGTGTGCCTGTTGGGTTGATGCCATGGATAGCCAGGCGTTCAGAACTGAACACGACACCTAAAAGGCAAACACGAACTGTGAATGTGCCAGTGTCAGATGCTGCCTTGGTGGTCATGTGTGGGCTGGCAGTAAGCTTTTGGTCCCTTAACACTCGCTGTTGGAAATTTCCCAAGGCTTTCATCTAGGGTAGCTGGTGTGTGATTTCCCTGTCCTTTGTTGTTCCTATCTGGAAACTAGTTGAAGTCTTTTCCATGATATTGATATAGTTACAGAAAATCTGAATACTTACTACTAAGTTTTATAGTTCTGCTTAGTTCAAAGTAACACAACCTCATAAGAGAAAGTTTGAAACAGGTAGAGAAATTGAAAGATGAAAATCACTTCCCATTATCTCAGCCCACAAAGACAGCTACTATCAGCATTTTGGTTTATTTCCTTTCAGTCCTTTCTGTGTTTATGAAATTTTATTATATAAATAATTCATGTCCAATATAGAAAAAGATGGAAAATTGAGAAATTATAATGTTAAAACAAAAATGACCCATCTCACCAGTTGAAGATGTCTTAATATTCTGGTGAATTTTTTTCTTGTCTTTTTTCTATAGACACATAAGAAGATTGGGAAATATTGTGTATATACGTTTGTATCCTTTTTCACCAATGTATATCAATGTATATCAGTTCACTAATGAATACTAATTAAATGAAAATTTATTAAATGTATATCTATTTATATCTATTGATATATTAACAGATACCAGTGCATATCTATTAAAAGAGTACTATGTAAGAGATGATGTTCTTAAACATAAAATTTAATTTAGGCATGAAATAACTTTGTCAAAAGATATATCAGTTTATATTCAGATATACAGTGTACTGACCTGCCCATTTACCACATCTTCACTAATACTGGTATTATCTTTAAATAGAATCTTTGCTAATATGAGCAGTGAAAGTGGCATATTATCTATTAAATTTTGACGGTTATGAGATTGAGCATGTTTTTGTATACTTACTGGTCTTTGTGTTTCATCTTTTGGGGTTTCCTATTCATATTCTCTGCTTAGTTTTCCACGGAGGTATTTGCCTTTTTATTGATTTATAGGAGATTTTGTTTTGTTTTAACTCAGAAAAGGTAGTATTGCTTCAGTTGTCACAGAGCTTTGGAGTCAGACGGAGCTGGGTTTGAACTCTGGCTTTCCTACTTGTGAGCTGAGGGATTTCAGGCAATTTATCTGACCCCTCTCGGAATTAATTAGTTCTTCTTTGAGAACTAAACGAAACAACACTGACTAGCATGAAAAAAAGCCTGGTGTGTGGTTTCTGCCAATAGTTTTTGTGTTGTTATTTTTGTTGTGATTCCTGCACTGAGTATTTTCTCAGAAAAATGACCTTGAGCTGTACGACTCATGCCTGTTCAGATCCACAGACACATGATACTCACTATATCCAAAGCTCAGAAAAATGAAACTGAAATCACAGAAGTTTGTGGGGTTTTTAAAAAATTCTTCTTGCCAGAAGGAGACAAATGAAGGAAAAAAAACAAGCCGATTTCATTTTCATTAAGAGGAATTTGTAGAGTTATTTCTGGGGTCAGGCAGGATACATTCAGACGAACATTTTAGATCTAGGGCTGGGAAGATCCCGAGACTCGTTATAGATTACATCATCTTCCTCCAAGTGTGCTTGCCAGGCAAATGGACAAGTGCATTTTAGAAAGGTTTTCAGTTGTTCACGTTTAAACAGAAAGGATCACCTGGCTAACTTTTAGTTAACCCATTGAACAGATGTGCCATTCCCCCAGCCCATTGGTTATTCATGTCCTTGTTACTGGTTTTTGACATCCTTGCCCCGTAGGTGGGAGGAGGGATGGGTATGAGCCTGCCCTGCCCTCTTTCTCCTACTTGGGACAGAGCTGTTGCTTTTATTTGCTGAGTCACTGAAGCAATAGAGCATGTGCAGAGTCCCAGCCTGGAGGTGGGCATATCTGGGTTCCAGTCCCTGCTCTAGCCCTTCTCAGCCGTGTGATCTTGGACAAGTTGCCTTACCTCTCTGAGCCTCAGTGTCATCTTCTGTGTGATGTCGATGCCTCCCCCAAAAGGTCGTTATGAGGACCAAAGGAGACATATCAGGGCAGGAACCATCCTAGGCACGTGTTTGATGCTCAGTAAACGGGACGTGGTCAGTGTTCAGAGTTGTGGGGGTGGCAGGTGACTGCTCTGTTTCACCTCCACTCACAGCAACAGGGCCTGTGGTGTCACCTAGACATCTCATAGGCATCCCACACTGAATATGTCCCAAACCAGCAGCTCCTCCCTGGATGGGTGGATGGTGTACAGGGACCTCTTCATCCAGCTGTCACACGGGGCATGTACCTGGCAAGTGGCTTTGCAGCCCTAGTTACCCCTTGGCTGGGAGCCTTTGTGCAGTTCATGGACTGGGAGTCACCCCCATGTCTAGACCATCAGGAAACCCATTGGCTGTTCCTTTAGAGCATACCAAGAATCAACTTCTCAGAACATAGCAAGAGTTGACTTTCTGTCACCCCGCCATGGCCACTCAGACTGACTCCTCTTACACCTCACATCCCATTGATCAGCACAGCCCCTGGAAATATGTCTAGAATCCAGCTGCTTCTCATCACCCCCACACCTAATACAGAGGGCTGAGTCATAGCATCTCTTCCCCGGACTGTTGTAGCTGTCTCCTAACTCAGCTTCCTGCCCTGCTTTTACACACACACACACACACACACACACACACACACACACACACACACACACACACACGGTATCTTCTCACCACTGCAGCCAGACTTAAAACCTAAGAGGGATCATGTCACTCCCCATTTTACTCAGAGTCAAGGCCAAGATCCTTACTGGGGTCTGCAGGCCCCCACACCTGGCCCTCTGACTGCACCCCTACCTTCCTTAGCTGTCTCCTCTCCCTAGCATGCCCCAGGTCGCTGGTCCCCTAGCACTGGGCAGCTCCCCGTGGCCCTGTTCACTAGCTGTCCTCTGCCTGGAACACATCTGTCACCTCTCACCTCCTCCTGTCCAGCCTCCTTGGGGCCTTTCTAACTGCCTCCCTCCTGTGGTCTGCCTCCTCCCCATCTCTGACTTTCCTCCCGAGCACTTACTGCCATCCAGCACCCGACATAATTTACTTGTTTCGTTTGCTTGCCTTCCTCACCAGGAGGTGTACCAGATGAGGACAAGGATTTTTATATCCCTACCCCCATCTGCAGCACTGCCATGGAGAACAGTGCCTGGCACTTGGATGCCCTCAGTAAATATTTGTTGAGAGATTAATAAGTGATCGTGGGCCAGCATGCCAACAGTGTCTTCGTTATTACAAAATTGTCCCGAATTGAAATTTGGCTACTACAAGCAGTTTATGGTGGAAATTTACTCAAATTACCAATTCTTTCACTGAAGAAATTACCTGGCATATGTGGGTTCTCAATAAACTGTGTTGGATTGCCTCAAGGCTTTGGGGCAGTGGTAGCCGTCTGAGGCCTCCTTGCCAGTCAGCCAAACCCTGTGCTGGGTGGGACATAAGAGATGCCCCCAGCATCCTTAGCTGATGCTACTATGTCACCCCAGAATCCCTGGGGCAGCCCCAGCCCACCCCTCAGCAGCAGCTGTCACCCTGCTGGGTTCCGCTTTTCCTCCTGTGGGCTTCGTCTCCCTAAGGAAATCATTGTCCTTGCTTTCTACATCTTATCTCCCTGAGCAGCTCCAAAATTCTGTTATTCATATCCCACTGACCTTTCTCATTGTCCTAGTCCAAGCTTCTCACAGGAGGAGTTGTCTCTCTGTTTTATATTAAAACAAAGCGGTTGGACTCTTAAAACTCTATTCACTTTTCAGATTCTTTGGAGTCCTCAATGCTTCCTGCTATGAAATGCTGCGCTCTGGAATGCCTTCCAGACCAACCCCCAGGATACCTGTAGCCTTCCCTGCAGCCACTCTCCTCAACTCCCTCCTCGTTCCCAGGGGTCACTGTCCTGGATCTCTCCAGCTTTAAGTTCCTTCATGTCCTCTTGCCACCCCTGCTCTCACCATCTCTGAGTTCCTGCATCCCCAGGATTTCAACCTGAGTTTGCATCTCCTGACATCACTTTTCCCAGCCTTCTCCCTTTTCAACCAGCACGAGGCCATCCATTTCCATGGTCGTAGTGGACACCACTGAGCATGCTAGGTGTTTTCTTATATTCAACTCATGTGGTCTGCACAACAACCCAGTGCGGGGAATCCACCCCTTTTACAGATGAGGCATCTCTAGCTCCTGGAAGTCACCTAACTTGCCTAGGACATGCAGCTAGTAAGTGGCAGGGCTGGGATTGGAACCCAAGAGGCCCCGCCCTGACCACCATCCTGCCCTGCCTCTCCTCAGGCACCCAGAATCCCCTCACTGTATTGTCAAAACCCACCTTGTCCTGCCTGTCTGGCACCTGGGGGAGAACCCTCAGCCTCTTCTGCTGCTGCCACTTGCTTCGTCTTCTGCCAGGAAGGTCCCACGCCTGGCCAGCCTGCTCTGGAGACATGCCCACTGCCTGGCCTTGCCAGGAGGCTCTGATGCTCTGCAGGCTTCCTGTCCCACGGATCCCTTCCTGCCTGTCCTGGGGTCCCATCACCCCACTTTGTAGTTGGCCTTGCTCTTTACTGTGGTGAAAGGTGCAGGCCATTCCATCCAAGATCCTATAATATTCCTTTTCTCTGCTGTTGAATGTTCTTCCCATTCCCCCCACATTCTCAAAGAAGGCATGTGGCTTTCTTCACTGCGTCTCGGCCTGCCCTGAGTCCAGCCCCTGCTGCCTGGCCCAGCCTGTCTTGTTGGCATCCCCTAAGCCCTAGCCAGAAACACAAGCACCTTTCAGGTGCTCCATCCTAACTCCACCCTCCCTCACACTGGCCTCTCTCCCTTTGCCACCAGATAACAGCAGTGCATTCTTTTGTTTCCTTTAGAACAAGATGCAGATGTTTTCCAGAATTTTCTTCAACTTCAGGCAGTAAGTTTTTTGGTGAAAGGAGTGTTACTCCCTGAGTCTTTAGAACCAGGCTCTCTCCTCTTATTCTGTAGCAGTTAAAGACAAAGACAGGCAAGAAAACAATGAAAAGAAACAGGAGCCAGGCTGATGCGCCTGCATTTAGCTGGTCTTTGAGCATGACTCGTTGATCCTTCTTGCTTCCATCAGGGATTGCACCCTGTGCCCTCTTTGAATGCAGGGGCATGTCGAGGCCAAGGGTCAGGAAGAGAGCTTTGGCCTCACCAGTCTGGTCCCCAGAGTGGAAGTGGCAGGGCAGGAGGGGTGTGGCAGACAGAGCACATATCACCCCCAGCCTTGCCCCCAGATGTTGAGTGCTGGGTGCCGGAGTGCAGAGGGGAACAAGGCCTGGACCCTGCCTGGGGAGAGGCAGCACCTGGGAGATCTTTGTGGCTTCAGATCCCATGTGGTCCTCCAGGTAAAGCAGAGCATCTCTGGGGTCTAGGCTGGGGGAAAACTCTTGCAAAAAATTCCTGGTTTCTGGGACAGAATGCATGGGGTCTGCATGCGGGGCAGAGGACAGTGCCAGGCCAGTGAGCACTCACTGGGCAAAGGAAGTGGCCAGAGACCACTCACAAGAAAAAGTGGGACATGAACCTCAGAGCCTGGGCTGCTTTCAGAGGAGCCAAGAGGCTGGAAAATAAGCATCTTCTGGTGAGGAAATCAGCAGGGGGAGGGGAGGGTCATACAGGAGGGGACTTTTAATCCTGAATGGCCTTGCAGAGCATGGTTCCCCTAGTGTGCCCCATGGAACCCTTGGCTGTTAGATGTGAGGTGATAAATGGTGTGTGGATGCATACACTTGGGACTCAGACTCCGCTGCCCTTAGACTTTCACCCTCCACAGGGCTGCGTTTAAAGGTCCAAGAAGCCCTGCAGAAGAAAAACCTAACTATTGAACCAGCATTCCCTATACGTATTTGGCCCCTGATTTTTTCCCCCAGATAACATCATTACAATCCTATGGGATTAGTGTTCCATGGCAGAACTTTGGGAAGTGTTTTTTGAAGAATTTGTAAATCCCTGCACCCTCTGGACTGTGCCCATTTCTTAGATTGCATGGAGGCTGTGCTGTACAGTGGAAGGAGTATGGGCTTTAGATGGGACCGGCCTGTGTTTAAATCTGCTTTCCCATTATACAAAATCTCTGATGTCGATCAAGTTACTTACTCTCTCAAACTTAGTTTCCTTATCTGTAAGACGGGGGATGAAACATTAGCTAGTTGTCTTATGAGGCTGTTGTGATGGTTAATGGGCAGATAGTAATGACACTTACAGAGGGCTTGTTATGCTCCAGACACCATTCTGAGCACTTTATATATCTCACTTACTTTTCACCACAACTGTGAGGCAGGTAATGTTATCCTTATCCTACAGGTCAGGTCAGGAGACCAATGACACATACAGGCTAAATGTTGTGCCCAACGTCACACGGCTGGTAAATGTGGGACCTAAGATTTGAACCCTAGGCACTCATACATGATGGGGTCAGGATTTGAAACTTGACCGTCATCTCCCATCAGAGAACATGCTCTGAATCACTATGTTCTAAAGGGTCTAGAGCAGTAAAAGCACTAATTGGTATCAGTTCCCTTTTCAGACGGTTCGTGGATCTGTTAGGGGGATTGATGGTTCCTGGGACTCCAAGTCATTCTGCAGTCATTAAAATCAGCCCTGTTGAAAGAGTAATCTCCTCGATCTGCTTGCCCACTCAGATGCTCCCATTGTGACCATTTCGTTTGCTCTGCTGCCTCATCCTGGGCCACTTCAATTTGGGCGGCTGCTCAGCATTCAGGTGGAGTCGGGCCACTTTCCACAGCCATCTCATCTGTGGCCTGTGCCTCCACTTCCAGGACCAAGAGTCCCCCCAAGGATGCCCAGTGAGTTGGTAGCTTGTTCTCTTTCTACACCTCAGTGATGGAATTGACAAAGGGTTAAGAAGACATCGCTTTTATCATTCAGCAAACTGAGTGCCTTTACTGAGCTAGATGCATGCCCTGGGGGAACTAGCACTGTTTGGTGACTTAGTTAGACTTCTGAATCCCTCTACCAACCCTCAGTAGCTGTCTGGGAGACTGGGATTCTGTGGACTCTCCTCTATCAACGATATTGGGGGTCTTTTCCACAAAGACCAGCCTGGTTTTGATTGACAAAGTGCCTCAGATTTACAAATCTTACGCCTTGCGGGATCCTCTCAACTGATCAAGCCCCATAGCTCCAAATGCCGTCTCCTTGATTGATGTTTAATTTGGGGATCCACAAGCATCTAGAGCTACCAGTTGAATTTGGGTACCCAAGGGCCACAGATGGGCCCCGCTCACACCCCAACCCCTGACAACCAGCACCTTTGAGACTGAAGTACCACTGCATATAGTGCTGTCCTCTGCTCAGGGCATTCTCCCTACCAGCCAGGCCACCCGGCAAACCCCTGCAACACCTCATAAGACCTCTTCGCTGGTCTCATCTCCTTTTATTAACACCTCCTCAGCACCCCTCCACACACACCCAAGCCCACAAGCAAATCATGTTTTCATCTGTTTTGCTCTTGTACCTTACCTATGCCCCACTGATACAAAAAAAGCACGCCTTCCTCAAGACACTTGACTGCCACCTGCTGGAGAGTTGTCATCATGGCTCAACAAATATCTGCCACTTCTAAACCCTCAGGCACCTCTGGAGTAGGGTAGTGCATTGCTTGTACAGCTGTAAACATGGCCTGCCTGTTAAATTGGTCATGCTGTCATGTACTTATTAAAACACTTGTCTTTCTAGCTGGACTGAGGACATCTTGAACGTAAGGACTGCTGATTTCTGTCTTCGTCCCCATTGTGGCTTCTGCTAGGGGCTAGAGAAATGCTTATTGAATGATCCTTGTGCAAACACCTGTTACCTTAGGTTCAGGGCATCTGCTGTCATTCAGTGAAGGTTTTCTAAATCTGTCTGTTGCAAAGCAAGGCTCGCCACAGGCTGTCAGAGTAACCATGGAGGTCGGACAGGACTTGCAGTGGGGACAGGGCCCCATCAGCCTCTCACCTCTGCTCAGAGGCACCACCCTCTGAACAGGTCAGAGCAATTCAGCATTCATTCCCTCTACAGACATCAGGGCAGGCACCATGTAGTGGAGAGTGGGGCCAGGAGCCATCTGCCGTGGCTGTTTGGGCTGGGGAAGGAGAGCAGTACTTCTGGAGCATGTGCTGTGCTCAGGGCCAGCTCCCTGTAGGTAGGTTGTGGGAATGCAGAGGTGGCAACTCAAGCACCCCTGCTGGGGATTTAGAGTTTTGTGGAGAAGTAGATCAGTAAGCACATGGATACCAGATAGGGTCGTCAAGGATGTTGATTCACTATTGTCCCTATTTTCCTAAGCTCGCCACATCATGGGAGGCTGCTACCCAAGTGACATTCTTGGGCTTCACCAAGTGTTTTAACAGAGCTCCGCCCAGCTGTCACACTAGGGGTAACACTGTGGGCCAGAAGGAGAGGCAGGCCTTCCCTGGGGTCCCATTTTAAAAAGGGGGAAGTCCTCTGTTCTTTTACAACACTTGTTTACCCCAAGCCATTCAGCATAGTATTACTTAGGTCCCGTAGAGAGAACCTTCCAACAGATAGCTCTCCTTGCTCAGGCCTGTCCTGATGAACTCCCTGATATTCTTCCAGGTCTTAAAAGAGTGAGAGCTGAGCATTTCCCTCTCTGCCCCGGCTGCCAGGAAGCTCAGAGATAACTTGTTTGCTCAGTTCCTGTAGCTTTCCTGACCCAGGATTTCTTTTTCTTATAAATTCTCCTTGTTCCTTTTCCAGGAATCCTTGCTTTTTTATGTTTTGTTTGTTTATCTTGCTTTTGTCTCTGTATTACACTTTGGGGGGTGGTTTTTGGAGGCAGTATTGCAGCAGCATGGTAGTTAGAAGCACCAGCAGTAAAGCTGGACACACCTGGGTTGCATCCCCACTTGCTAGCTGTGTCATTTTAAGTAAGATAAGTTGCCTCTTCAGTTCTCGGTTCCTCACCTTGAAAATTGGGATAATGATCATAATGAATGGATAGGTTATTGTGAAAATTAAACTTGTTTGTTGTAAATGCACTGTTTCCTGTTCCTGCTCTTGGATCAGGCTTGATCTGTGGCTGTAGAATCCTAGTCTTAATTTCCTTCTTCCTGCCTGTGTCTGTCAGCATATGATGAGTTGTACAATAGTAGTGACTAGGGGACCAACCATCCCGGTTTGTCTGGGACGGAGGGGTTTCCTGGGATGCAGGACTTTCAGTGCTGAATGGGAAGGTCCCAGGCAAATGGATGAGTTGGTCACCCTGGTAATAAACAACCTCAACATCTCAGGGGCTTACTGTAGCAAAGGTTTATTTCTTCATTGTGCTACTGTCCATCCAGGGCCTTGGCTAAAGGAGGAGCCTCTATCCCAGGAAATTGACCGTCATGGGCACAGACAGAGGAACACATGTTAAAGGTCCTTTAGAAAGTTGTGGCTGTCACTACTGCCCTCATTCACTGGTCGGGGTCAGTCACATGGCCAGGCCTGCCACCAGGCTGTGCAGAACCTTCCCACTGGGTGGGACAGCTCAGCCTGGAACACTGATCCACTCTGCCAGGCTCACCTTTCTCTTCTGTTGCATTTTAGGGTGCTGGAGCAGGGACCAGGGAAAGGAGAGAGTCACTTGGTCTGAATTGGGGGTCTTGGATGTGATCATCTTCCTGTAGATGGTCGGTATGGGTTTCTTAAGGGGCAGTGTACAGCTTCACCCTGCTCTGCTCAGAGGAGCAGCTGTGTCTCCTTTGGACGCCTTCTAGTGGTTGATGCCCTCACCTTTCTCAGCTGCCAAGGCCTCTCTCGACAGGGCAGGCTGAGCTGTGACTTCTCTTCCACCCTCCTTGCTCCTTCCTGTGGAGCCCCTGAGATCCTTTCCCCATGCTCCTGGGTGGAATGGAGGGTGCCCTCACATTCTTCCAAGGCATCTTGCGCAAGTCCCTCCATGCCCTGCTTTCTCTGGCAGTCCAGCATGCCTCCATCTCACCTTTGGGTCTCTCTAGCTTGGAAGTGGGCACACCTGCAGCCCCTGACTCCAGGACCACAGGCTAGGCTCTCCCCAAAGCATCCTCACCACACACCATGTGGATGGCCAGGTCAGGGCGGCCGTCAGAGCCCACCCTCGGCTAGGATACCCTCTCAAAGGCACCTCTGTTGGCTCAAATCCCTTTTGGAAGTAGCCCAGAAAGAGGCTTTCTTTTTTCTTATCTTTTGTTGTTTTATTTATTGTTCTTGCATCTAAGAACACCTTCTTGGTCAGAAAACAGTTTTCCAGAAATAATGTTAAGTAAGTGTCACAACTGGTTTAGCTCCCTTACCTTGTCTAAGCATATAAGAGAGGCTTTTGAGGCTGGGCGTGGTGGCTCATGCCCATAATCTCAATACTTTGGGAGGCCGAGATGGAGGGATTGCTTGAGTCCAGGAGTCTGGGCAGCATAGTGAGACCTTATCTCTTCTAAAAATAAAAAATTAGCTACGTATGGTGGCACATGCCTGTAATCCCAGCTACTTGGGAGGCTGAGGTGGGAAGATCACTTGAGGCCAGGAGTTCTAGGTTGCAGTCAGCTATGATCACACCACTGCACCCTAACCTGGGCAACAGAGTGAGACCCTGTCTCAAAAAAAATAAAAAAGGCTTTTTGATTTTTGTTTTGCAGAAGTACCAAAATCTATATTAGCATTTATTATTTTTATTTCTATAAAGTAAATTTGAGTATTGGAAAAATTGATCAAAATGAGAAATTTCATATGGAGTTTAGTACTTGAAATTTGGATCCTTCATCTAAATTTCAGGGAAGTCAGGGCTGGGCATGGTGGCTCACACCTGTAATCTCAGCATTTTGAGAGGCCGAGATGGGCGGATTGCTTGAGCCCAGGACTTTGAGACCAGCCTGGGCAACAATGCAAAGCCTCCTCTCTACAAAAAATATAAAAACTAGCCAGACATGGTAGTGGTGCATACCTGTAGTCCCAGCTACAGGACAAACTGAGGCAGGAGGATAGTTTGAGCCCAGGAGATGGAGATTGCAGTGAGCCGAGATCATGCCATTGCACTCCGGCCTGGGCGACAGAGCAAGACTGTCTCAAAAAATAATTAAATAAGTAAGTAAATTTCAGGGAACTTAGAGAACGAGAAAGGACATGAAATTGTTCATTTATTTAGCATTTGTTGAGTACCACCTGGAGTGAGGCACGAGATCAGGCACAGGAGACGCCTATAAATAAGGCCCTACCTGCCTGAAGCTTATGGGAGGTGGAGGAGACACGCCTACAAGCAGAGAATGGCCACAGGGCGTGAAGGAGCCTGGGCAGGAGCTGCTGCAGGAGAGCCAGGGAGAGAGGATACAGCTCTGAAGGCTTCTCCAGGAGGTGTGCCCACGGGCACAGGAAAGGAAAGCAGGAGTTTATCAGGTGACTGGGTGGTTGAAAGGAGCCACACCTGCAAGAAACGTGGGCCCAGCAGAGGCAGGGTGGTTTTGGGAACTCTTGTCTTTTAGTCTGTCGGGGGGCTTTGGGTAGCAGATGGGAGGGTTGGGCTGAAGACTAAGCAATGTTTCCTGCTGGGTGGGTTTGAACTTTGTTTGGAAGACTTAGGGGGAACAGCGAAGCTATTGCAGTGGTCTGAGCAAGGGGGTATCCCGCCTCTGACCACAGTGGAGAGGGGATGGGGCTGGAGACGACAGCAGACTGAACAGAGGCAGTGACAAGGATCTGGAGGGAAGTGGCTGGGCCCATCCCTTAGAGGGCTGTGTGGGGGCTGTGGGGTGTGGGAGGAAGAGAGGAAGGAAGCCCAGGGTAGGTTCTGGGTTGCTAATTTGGGGGCTGGGAGGATAGCGTGTGACCTAAACAGAGAATCAGATTTAGATGGAATTACCTATATTAAGCCTGGGGATTTCACATCCATTTGCTGCTGCTTTACCAGTTGAGGCTCAAGAATGAGAAGCACAAAATTTCTGGTCACATTATTTGCATGCGCCCAGACTGGGGTTAACAGAATCGGACAGTGAGGGTTCCTGAATCAGACTGCAATGGGGAATGAATGCCTTGGGAGGCTGGAAGCAGTTGTATTCGCAGATATTCATTTGGAGATCTCTATAGCGATCGAGGCAAAGATACCCCAAAGACTGCAAGAATTAGCCAGTGGAATTTGAAATGCCAAAATTTTTGCTTCAGAAAGGTCAGGAAAGCCCCGTTTAAAAATCTAAATTTTGCCATCTCAAGGCAGTGCAGGGATGGATTAGGAGGATGTGGGGTGACCCTTTTCTTCCTTTCAGAGCCAGTTTCTGCCAGACACAGGAATCCTCCGCATGAGTCATAGGGTGGAGAGGAGACCCCTCAGTCCTTTCAGTAAGGTGGGAGGGCAGTACCGCCAGGTGGCTACCATGAACCCTGTTTCAGAATTTCTTTCTTAACTTCGTGTGTGCCCAGGTGCACTTGAGATTCACTGATGTTTTCTTTAGACCGAGGAGCTCGCTTTAGCAGTTAGTTTCAGGTGTTGGCTCTGCTGGCATTATGCTTCGGCTTAATGTTTTCTGAAGACTTGTTTTCTGTTGTTTTTCATTGTTCTTGTTGTCTGGCTTCAGGCCACTACCTTCAACCTAGCAAGAGCTGAGTGGTGTCTTCAGCAGTGAGGTAGCTTCTGAAGGCCACCACTCTCTTGCTGTGTGACTTTGGCTAGTTTCTCCACCTCTCTGTGCCTCAGCCTCTTCTGTAAAACGGAGAACACAGGAGTATCTCCCTCATAGAGTTACTTTCAGGTTTCAATGAGTTAATCTACATAAAACAATAAGGATAGAGCCTGACACAAAATCACACTCAACAAGTTTTCACAATTATGATTACTTGACCCAGTAGGAGAAATAAAAAACACAACTAACTTCCTTCTAAGGACATGCCCAAGAATCCAGTTTTAGTAACTTTGAAGGCATTGTTTTTCACCGAAAATATCTCCTGCCAGATTTTTTCATGTGTTTGCAGCTTAGCTTTAACAAGCAGCTGAAGGACGGCCAGGCAGCAAGGGGTGGTGAGTGCCGGTAGAGTGTGACGAGCTCGCCCAGCCTTCCTCTCTGTAATTAGGAGTCATGAACCATCTCCACCATCTCCCTTAGCTAATAAGAGATTTTTACATTTACTTACCTCAAAGTGACCTGTCTGGGTTTTCTTTTCTTGTGGCCCCCACTGTAGGTTTTTGGAAGAAGCTGACCGCCTGAAAAGAAATTATAAAACATGAAAATCGCTTTGAGGTGACCAAGTCCAGAGGCCCCTAACTTCTCCCAAGCTGGATCTGGGGTGTAAGAACTGTAACTTCAGGTAACAAAGTAGTATCCCCTCCCTGCCCCCTGTGAACTCATGATTCTTGGTAGCTTGCATGGCAGTTCTTCCTTTAGGAAGTGTAGTATCTTCCAGGAACTCTGAAACTTGGGGTATTCTACCTCATGCGGTTGTTTGGCTGGTCAGAAAAGGGAGTGGGGGATTCTGGAGGTACTTCATGTCTGCTGCATGGCCCAAGGGGGCCAGGGCTCCATAAATCACCAAGACCCTGAAGGCAGGGCTCTGTACTCATTCCTGGCCCTGCTTCTGTAAATGTTAATGACAAAATAAAATGTCACCCACCCAACAGGGTCTTTAATATGATTAAATAATCATGAAATACTTCTTGAAGGATAAATCAGAGAGAATAGCTAGGAAATTTCCGAAAATAAAGAGCGGTAAGAGAGTATTTGTTCTGCTAGCTATTAAAATGTATTCTAAAGCACAGTCGTAAAAACAGTATAGTACTGTGATGGAAATAACTAGATCAGAGGAACAGAGTAGAGAGTCCAGAAATAGGTGATAAATCAATAAAGGTGTATTTCAAGTTAGTGGCAATGGGATGCATGGGCTAGCAAACGGTGTTAGAAAAAATCTCCTATCCATTAGAGGGAAATAAGAAATTCCTAAGCTTAGGAAGTATATCAAAATAATTTCCAAATAGCATTAAATTAAAAAAATCATTAAAATCTTAGAAAAAAGAATATTTATATTATTTTGGGTAAGAAAAGACTTAAAACATGTCACTTTTGGTGCCACATACAAATATCGTAAACAAAGTTAAAAAGCAAAAGGGTGGAAAAAGTGTTTACAACATCAATGATGAACAAAGAATTAATATTCTTAGTATACAAATTTATTCGTTCATTCAATATTTATTGAGCACTTAGTGTGTACTAGAAAGTATTCTGGGCACTAAGGGCACAAGCAGTAAATAATGTTCCTGTTCTCCTGGTACTTAGACCCTGATGGAGAGGACTGCCAGTGACTATGGTAGATTATTGTAGGTCACATTTTGATAAGGGCTAAGGACAAAAACGTTACGTAGGTGGCTGGGCTAGGGAGGCTTGGCAGGGTTTGCATTATGTGGATATTCAGGGGGGCTTCACTGATGGAATGACATGTGAAGAAAAAGGGAAAGTCATTGAATGTTGAGCTGATAGCATATTTGCTGTTTTTGGAATGTCGAGCTCATAGGATTTGCTGATGGATTGAATGCAGGTTGTGAAAGAAAAGAGTCAGGGTGGCTTCTAGGTTTGGGGCCTGGCAACCAGAAGGATTGACATAGGAATGACTGAGAGGCTTGGCTTGGAGATAATTAGAGTTTTGGTTATGGATGTTTCAGTTTAACATCTCTCTTGTATATTCAAGTGAGGATGTCAGGGAGGTGGTCGGCCATAAAAATCTGTAATTCAGGGTGACATCTAGGCTGGAGATATAAATTTGGGAATTGTTACAGTGTTGATAGTATTTGAAAGAATGACACTAGCTAGAGCCCTTGGAGAGTGTGTGTAGATACAGAAGAGGGCCCAGGACATCCATGGGACCCTCCCTTAGAGTTGAGGGAGATGGAGCCAGCCAAAGAGAGCAAAAAGGAGTGACCACTGAAATGGAAGGAGTCCCGTGAGAAGGGGGATCTCCCAAGCCAAGAGACAGTGAGAAGGGCGAGGTCAGCTCTCCTCTGGATGTGCTGATGGGCAAGGAGAGAACTGGCCATTGGATCTAGCGTGAGGAGGTCACTGGTCAACCCAACAAGGGCTGTTTTATGGGAATGATGGGGAGAGAATCTGTTTGGAGTTGGATTATTGAGAATAAGAGGAAAAAAACTGGAGACAGAGAAATGGGACAATAGCTGGAGGAGGATGGTATTCAAGTAAGTTTATTTTTCCCAAGATGGGAGTTACATAACTCTTGTTTTCACCCAAGTGGAAATGATTCAGTAGCGTGGGGAGAGTGGATGGTGCAGGATTGGGCTGGGGTGAGGGTTCTGAAATGGTGGTCTCGAGGAGGTGGGAGAGGTAGAATCCAGGCATGAGCTGGGGAAGGGATCCTAAGTAGGAGCATCTAAGGAGGTGGTAGGTGTGCACCTGCCTCTTTTCTCAGTTCACTAAGAAGCAGAGTCCTCAGCGGAGAATGGAGACTAAGGAGATGATGGAAGTTTGAGGAGAGAGGGCAAAGTATGAAGTCCTTCATAGCAGAATGAGAAAATAAATGGCCAGGGGAATGAAGGATTGCTGGGCGGCATGCAGGCCTCTAAGGGGTATGTTTCTCCAGCCGTATCCTGTTACACAGGTGAACACAGGGTAGGAGGCCATTGTGGTAGAAAAACAGGACGTGAGCAGACCCAAGGTAAGACAGAGAAACACCTGTAAAGAGAAAAGCAACATCAGTAATAGCTGAAGAATACAAGTAAAAACAATGAGGTTTTCTTTTTTTTCTCTTTAGACTGGCAAGAGCTATTGTTGGGGATAGAAATTATTGTCGCTTTTCTGGAGCACAGTTACAGTATGTTCCAGAATACAATGTGTGTCCCGTTTTGACCTGTCAGTCCCACCTTTAGAAATTTATTCTAAGAAATAATTGCTCAAATGCAAGGAAATATATGCACAAAGATGCTCACCCCAGCAGTGCTTATCAAAGTGAAAAAATGGCAGTCATCTAAACAAGAGGCAACTGGTTCACTTATCTGTCGGCCTAACAGGGATAGTGGGAAACAGTAGCTCACACTCACCCTCCTGTTTTGCAGATGAGGAAAGTTGGGTCCAGAGAGGGGTAGTGACAGCTCCAGTCCTACTCCACGGAGCTCAGACCCCCTGGCTGTAGGCAGGCACCGTGCCCAACCTCTTCAACTGGGCTTGGAGTCAGAGTCCCTCGCAAGGCACTTGTCAAGCCCTTTTCAAGGGCCGGTTTGCTTAATGCTTTAAAATACGAGTTCTCAAAATGTTTTGCAAATTTGTTTACAATGTCTTCATTTCATCATTCATGGCTTTCCTTGCAAAGGATGCTGACAGTGGGGGAAAACAGGCCGACTGCCTGGGCCGTGATAGAGGGGACCATATTTTCCTGATTCCCAAGTAAGACTTACAGTGGAAGAAAGGATATTTTCTGCTTTCTTACAGTGTTTACAAAAGTCATAACAGGATGTGAGGACTATCTGGCTGCAACATCTGTCACCCCATTGGTCGCCAGAGTTGATTGGGCTGATCTGGCTGGTTAGGCGGGTGTCCCATTCCTCCCTCACCACTCCATGTGCGTCCCTCCTAAAGCTGTATGTTCAGAAAGGATGACCATCCCCGATAGAGGAGGACCGGTCTTTGGTCAAGGCTATATGAGTAGCTGCACTCTTCTGCTAGGACCCCCAAACAAGCTCTCAAAAGTCATAACAGAAGTACAAAGATAATAAGGAACTTGCATTTATTTGTTTCCTTGATCATATGTTTATTGATTAGAAGAAAATAAAATTAGCAGCCAGGTGTGGTGGCTCACACTTGTAATCTCAGCACTTTGGGAGGCTGAGACGGGCAGATGTCTTGAGGTCCAGAGTTCAAGACCAGCCTGGCCAACATGGTGAAACCCCATCTCTACTAAAAATACAAAAATTAGCCAGGTGTGGTGGTGTATGCCTTTAGTCCCAGCTTCCCAGCGTTTTGGATGGCTGAGGCACGAGAGTCACTTGAACCTGGGAGGTGGAGGTTGTAGTGAGCTGAGATTGCACCACTGCACTCCAGCCTGGGTGACAGAGTGAGACTTTGTCTCAAAACAAATAAAAAAAATAAAATAAAATTAGCTTTGTGTGTGGAGAAAAGGGAGGAAAAATAATTAGCATTGTCAGAGAACATCTGGGTTATTTGGTCCCCTCCGTGGGAACCGCCCTGGGTTTTCACTCCTAGAGTTTCTGGTTCTGGTTTAGTTTTTCCATGCCACAGCACAGGGACCGAGAAGCTGCTCAGCTTCTCTAGGCTTTTATATCTTCACCAGAAAAATGAGCGGGTGGGCTTAAATTTCCTACAAAAACTCTTAAATATGATGCTCTTTCCATTCTATCACATGCCTGTTCTGGGTCCGGGGGTGTGAGAGATGCGTTAGTGCTGCTGTAAACCAGCCCCGGGTCTCCCCCCGCGCCCCGACCGCCAAACCCCCAAGCACCAACCTGGGTTCTCCACCACTTTTGAGAGCTCATCGAAATAAACACGCCTTTGTGCCTCTTGTAACAATTCCAGATCATCCAATGGCAGACCAGAGAATGGACATTTCTTCAACCATCAGTGATTTCATGTCCCCGGGCCCCACCGACCTGCTTTCCAGCTCTCTTGGTACCAGTGGTGTGGATTGCAACCGCAAACGGAAAGGCAGCTCCACTGACTACCAGTAAGGCCTTTGGGGCATGTCTTCCTCTTGTTAAACTTGGTGTCAGTTCTCGGGCATGGAACATCTAGCAGCCAGCTACTGTTTCATCCTGGAAAAGGGGATGGGAATAAAAAACCCAACTCTAGGTGGCGACACAGTTGGTTTTTGGCTTTACCTTCCCCTAGTTTGTAAGCAAGAAGGAGCCTTCAGCAGTGCTGAGGCATTTAACTTCCACTTCCTGTCCCCAAAATGTTCTACACCCAGAGAAAAAGAACAGCCGTAAGGCCAAGTTCTGTCTTTTACCCCTTTCTTCCTCTTCTTTCTTTGCTCCTTTGAGCAAGAGGGTTAAGTCTATGGGTGTCATCTCAGGGGGTTCAAAGAGAGCTTTGCCTGAGGGCCTCACTGAGGAAGACAGCAAGTGTCAGGTGCTTAATGAATGTTTATGGAAGGAATGAGTGGATGTCCTCTCTGAAAACAATTTAGGAACATTGATGTTGTCCTTAAATATTATTTAAATTAGTATGAACTTGTTATATTAAATAGTATTTTTGTTTATTTTTAGACTTGATGACTTTTCATTTGAGTAAGTAAATTTTCACACTTACAGTCATCCCTTCTGTATATGTACAAACACCTAGGGAATAAGGCAGTGTAGAATATTCAAAGGCACATTTTGTTTTGCCGAAGCACCTGCGTGGAATCTTACCCAAATGTCCATTTAAGAGGTTTTCTTTTGTTTAATGAGGGAAAATCTCCGAGGAGGTATACCCCCTACAGCAGATGTCCTTTCTGCTGAAGTTCACAGGTCGAATTTGGGGAGCACAATGGCTGGAGGTCAGATGCCCACTAGGAGATGCTATGATTAATATGTAAGTTATCCCAGATGATTAAGACAGCCAACACCCAGGGGCTGGAGAGTGGGTATGAGGGCTGTGAGGGCGTTCTTCCATAGCAGTAACTCCCCAGCAGAAAGACTGCGAGATGTTGGCCACAAACCCTTTGTCTTGAGCAAGCGCTAAGGTAGCCACTGATGTGTTCTAAGGCCTCTGTCATCTGGACCTGTGGGTTCCAGCCTGGTCACCACCCAAGATTTCCCTTGTGGACTCTGGTTTCCTAATCTTCTGTAATTCATGGAGACTCAATTAATTAAGCAACTGTAATCCCTTTCACTATCATTTTAATGTAACTGAAGTCATCTGTGACTGTCAGGCAGAGCTTTTTCTCACCTGAGATTATCACCTGGCCTCAAGGAACAGATAGAATTCTAGACAAAAGGGAGAGGGGAGTTTTTGTCCTTCCGTGTGGCCTGTGTGATCTCGGAACTTTAGAACTAGCTGGGGAAACTCTCTGCCTGTGAGGAACCCCAGGGCGTGTAATTGGGAACACTGTTCTAGAATGCCCACGATATGATCCAGTGCTCCTAGAAACAGCTATTTTTGCCCTTGGGATTACATTGTTTGAAGGGCCATGATCTCTCCTTTCCTGTGGGATAAAGGAAAAAGGAGAGAGGCCCAACTGGCAGTCCATGCCCTCCTGATAAATGTATGGATTGGAGAAGGCAGTGAGGGGGATTTGGAACTCCTTCCTCTGGGGATTTCAGTCTGTTTTCTTCTACTGAACCACAGGATGCAACGAAACTTGGTTTTCTGAAGTCTGTGAAAGGGAGGGAGATCCTTGCTGTGACCCCAGGACCTCTGTGGCCCTCAGCCCCACTACGCCCCTCCATCCCAATTCCTAAAATCTAGGGGTTCCCACCTACCTGAGAAGCAGAATATTTGGCAGTAGTGCCTTTGAAAAGCTGCCTGGGGCTCTGCTCAGTACTTTGTTGGTACTTTAATTCCACCCTCCTCACTTCATCCCTCCCCTGCCAAATAGATATGTATGCACATTTATCTTTGATGCTCAATATGTTTTGCAAACGGAATAAGCTTCATTTATCCAGAATGATGGGGCGGGGGGAGAATGAGAGGTTATATAGATATTTCAATCCTATGGTTAACTAAGCATTTTTATAAACACTACATATTCCCAATTTTCAAACAATCAGAATATGGTAAAATATATGTTAACACACAAACTCTTTTGAGATGATAACTTTTGTTTGATAACCTGAGAAGCTGGTCCAGGTTTTATAGTAAGTTCAAGTTAATTTTCGTTTGTATGTTTTACCCTTATTATACATCATTAATTGATACTGTGGCTGTTCGAGCTTTATGATTGTTTGGTTTCTGGATAAATGAGAGCCTTCTGTCTTATGATAAGAAGCTCTTCTGTATGTCTTTATTAACATGCAGTCACATTCTCTTTTGTTTTTTCAGAGAAAGCATGGACACAGACAAAGATGACCCTCATGGAAGGTACCATGAACCTAGTAATTTGAACTTCAGCATCCTTATAGCCATTTTCTTTGCACTGTTACACATTCTATTACTTGGGGCAGCACCCATGTCCTCAACTGGAGATGAGCAAGGAGGCCGTGAGCCTGTGGGCGCTCACTGTGTCCCTCCAACCACCAGTCCCCTTGTGTGTCTGCAGAGAGATGACAGGATCAGGCAGAAGAAAACAGCAATGTGTAACTTTGCCATTCATCTCCAGAGAATTATGTTTTTATCTTTTGCTTTTTCCTCCCCCCAGGTTAGAATATACAGAACACCAAGGAAGGATAAAAAATGCAAGGTAAGCTTGGACCTTATTTTGTCTACAAAGCATCCTAGTTCTGGTTGCTTAGAGAGCAGCCGAGGAGGCTCTGCATGTTTGGTCCTGTCTGTCTAAGAGTTCTGTTGAGCAGTGTCACCTCCTTAGGGAATAGGCAGGTAGTGGGCCTTGGCCAAGGTGGCCTTCTGCCCTCCATGCTCTCCGTACTGGCTGGCCTTTACTCTTTGCTGTCTAAGCACCTTTAACCTGAAGTGGATTTGAAGGTAGCAGAAATCAATCAAGGCTCAAGTTTTTCCCCAGTCTTCAGCAGAGAATGTCTTCCTGACTAGAGCGCCCTCCGCAGGAGACATGGCTCAGTGATTTGGTTCCTGGGCTGGGACTCGCCTCTGACAGGGGCCCCTATTGCACTGCGAGTTGCAACTGAATGCACCACATGGGGCACGCTCGGTGTCTCGAGTAGATTCTCTGCCTGGGTCCGTCCTGCCTCCAGCCACACTTGCTGACCTCTTCCCATTGGGTCCTCAGTTCTTCTGCCGTTAGTACCAGGCTGTGTTCTGAGGCTGCGTCATGACAGACTGATACAGGGGGCTGCAGAAATTGGCTGCCCTAAGGCTTCAAGCTCTTCCCTCGGAGGCCAGCCTTGGCAGGAGCTCCCATGGCTCTGTATCTGCGGCAGCTGCAGCAAACTACATTTCCATCGTTGCTGCACCTCCTTAGGAGGACCATCACCAATGGCAGGTGCACATCAGTCAGTGTCACCCTGCCTCGGTGGGAGGAGTGTGACATTCCTCAGAGGAGGCTCCTGGGGACAGATGTAGCATCTGCTGCACCTAGGTGGGGAGTGGTTTTGATCCAAGGATGACGGCTTTGGTTACTGGGTGCCCTAGTCAGTGAGGCTGTGACTGGAAGGAATTGGTGCCCTGCCCAGGTCACACGGCCACACAGCGGGCTCCTCACAGACCTCAGGGACAGCCCACGGGGCTCTGGATGCTCTGTGCTATGAAGCCACCACCTCCCTTCTCTTTCCTTTCACCCCCATTTCAAAATCCAATTTTACAAAGGCTGAGAGGAAAAGAAACGAGGAGAAGTGAACAATTCAGTTTACTCTGAAGAGACAATTTTTGTAGCTTTTCTCCTGAATTCTAAAGATGAGGTAAACATAAAAAAACTAATACTGACCTGGCAGTGAGACCATTTTCTTGGAGACTTTAGTAGAAAAGTCTAATTTTAAACATTCTGCAGATTCTAAATTTGCCTTGTCAGATGAACATTGAAAACAGTTACAACTCATTTATTTTTGTCATCTTTTCTTGATGCTTGGTTACATTTTATAAGAAATCGTTTTTCATATTGTTGTTCAGGGAAGCTCACAGTCAGATTGAAAAGCGGCGTCGGGATAAAATGAACAGTTTTATAGATGAATTGGCTTCTTTGGTACCAACATGCAACGCAATGTCCAGGAAATTAGATAAACTTACTGTGCTAAGGATGGCTGTTCAGCACATGAAAACATTAAGAGGTGAGACCCTGGGCTCTATTGTCCTTTATGTCCTTGCCCACAAATGTTACCACCCTTGCCTAGAATGTTCCTATCCCTAAGGCAGATGTTTATTGCTTGCAATTATGTAGCCTTCAGTAGTATGCCTTTACTCTTCAGCAACAGCCGTGATGCCAAATGAAGTGATTATTGAGCTTATGTGGGTTTTGACATGCAATTTTGCAGTCACACATTCTCAGAGCATAGAAACTGTGCTTTGCACGTCTCTGTATATGCATGTAATCAGGCTATGTGCCTATCAGAGATGATACTGCTCTGATGTCTCACACCTTGCCTATGTTTGTGCCTGGATCCCATCCTTACAATTATAACACACAGAAATGTAGGTGCACACAGTGACATAGAAAAGTCAGTTCAAAGATGAAAATTCATCATGGTTCCTTTGAAAAGTGAGTCATGGGTTGCGGGTTCTCGCGACATTTTGTTGTCAGGAATGAACACTGAAGATATTTTCATCTTCCTGGAATTTTCCCGAACCAGATCCACTCTTTGTGAGGGAGGCAGTATTTTCCTTCTTTTCTGAGTGTGGGGAGGGTGAGAAAACATAGGCAGAAAAGTGGAAGTGACTTATCCAAACCACAAGAGAAATCTGAAATATATCAGGCATTTTGGTGAATGCTGTTCCTGGAATTTTCCATAGCTAGTCTTGGACTTTTGGAGGAAATTGGAAAGTGGGCGCTCAGTCAGATCTCTGACCTGCGTGGTAGAAGAATTGCGTCTTTTTATATTTGCACAAGGCCACCAGAAATAAGAAGTAGCTGGTTTTGTCTGACTTTAGATCATTACCCAAAAATATAAATGTTGTATCCTGTGCTGGAAGAATGGCATTTAAAAATTCATATTAGCAAAGATAACATGGGTTAAATTATTATAAACTAATTTCTATTACATTGGAAAAAAGTGGCAAATCTCAAGTTACAGTAAAGAGCAGGGATAGGGATCAATAGGATGGTTGCAACACGTCCTGTCTCCTTCCCTCCCCATGGTACTTTGAATTGTTACAGATCCATTTCCTTTTATTCCTTCACTATTCTACTCGCTATTCTACAGACTCCAAATCATTTACTGCTGGCATTTTTCTCTGTTAAGTGATTGTTAACTCCTGAAAAATGCCAGATTGACAGCCTTTTAAACCTAAGTCTTGTCCCCTTTCAGTCCTGGGAGTGAGAGCTGCATTGACTGAAGCAATGCATTCCTCCACATTGCCACGCTCGTTTAACTCACCCCTGATGAAGGAGGAACTCACATTAAATGCCTTCCACAATATATTTACTCAGGGCCTGGAAGACTGAATGGTTTCCCAAGAACATTTAGAGTGGTGATTTGAAGGACTACCAGACAACCCATTTAATATAGATCTTAGGAGGAGGGAACTCTCTGAGGAGCCTCTACCAGTTTACTTCCAGAGCTGCCTTCTTTCTTAGAAGCAGATTGTTAAACTTCCTTCTGTTATCTCTTGGTTTTCCCTGTAATGAGAAAAACAGGCTTGTTAGGTCTCCTGTGGGTAACAGTGTTCTCTTTTCCATGGAATTCTCTTTGGCTTACAGGATTCTGTCCAAAGCCAGATCTAGGCTCATCTCAGTTAAGGCCTAAACAATAAAATTTAAATACCAGGTCATAGAGACTAGGCCACTTACAGAAGGTTTGAGGCAGCAAGTTAGAATGAGACATTTTCTGAATATCAAGTATACCAATTCTTTCTCTTTTTCCCCCTAAGGTGCCACCAATCCATACACAGAAGCAAACTACAAACCAACTTTTCTATCAGACGATGAATTGAAACACCTCATTCTCAGGGTATGTTCAATTATGGGATTGTTTTACAACATTTGTTTTTATAAGTTTTCAAGTAAGTACCAGCATGTGGGAATTTGATGTTTCAACACTGAGCTTTTTTTTTTTAGGCCTGCTTCCTCTCTCAGGTCCCTCCCTTTATCTTATTGTTTGGACAGGCTTCACATTTCTTCCACAAAACCATTCTCCTCCTCTTTTAACCTCGTCTAGACAAAAATGGAAGGTCTATGCCACCGCAATTTAAAATCAGAAGAGTCAGGATTTGTTAAAAATAAGAGAGATTTAAGATTCACATTTCTGCATGAAGATTTTAGGATGGGACTGAAACCAACAACAATTGAGAATTTCTCTTCACCTGATTTAACCACTAGCACAAAAAGTCCACCTAAATCTTTACACCAAAATCTCATCAAAATAACAAAACTGTGGCTCACACCTATAATCCCAGCACTTTGAGAGGCCAAGACGGGCAGATCACCTGAGGTCGAGTTTGAGACCAGCATGGCCAACATGTTGAAACCCTGTCTCTACTAAATATATAGAAATTAGCTGGGTGTGGTGGCAGATGCCTTCTTGGGAGGCTGAGACATGAGAATTGCTTGAACCTGGGAGGTGGAGGTTGCAGTAAGCTGAGATCACTCCACTGCACTCCAGCTTGGGCAACAGAGTGAGACTGTCTCAAAAAACAAACAAACAAACTTACAAAGACTACTGGTCCAAAAAAGAAAAATAAATGCAAGAGATATATGCTTTCACCTGCTTGACTTGAGTGCTCTCTCTGTCTTGCTAAATCTCTGCTGGGAGATGGTTGAGGTGGCACTATGGAAACCTGTTGTCTTCCATGAAGAATTAGGTCGGCACAAAGCTCTAAGTTGTGTTACTAGGTAAAGTGAGATTAACTTGGGAATTGAAGGGAAAGAAACTGGATTCAGAAACATGTGTTCTTGTAGATTGTAAACAGATGAATAGAAAAACGTAACTAAAAGGAAGGATACCCGCTTCCACCTCCCACAAAGTCAGGGCTGACCTTACCTGCACAGCCAACAGAATCTTCCTACCCATATTTCAGCAGAAGTTTGCAAAGCTCTAGAGTAGAGGGTAGTCCATCTGGAATTTTGCATCATCACTATCCATTTTCAGCTCTCTATAAGCCTGGCCTGTCTGCTCACTCCAGCATTCTCTATTTATCTCCTCATGACGGTGCTATCTCAGATTGGAAAGCATTCACCTGCAAGGTCCAGAAGACCTGATGAATAAATACAGTTTAATTTCTCAAGTATAACTGGTCTGGAGTAGGTTATGTTGGGTTGCTGCAGTGGTTCAATGAGGTCAATAGGAACCAGGTTCTTTGTCTTTGCACTCAGCCACACCAAGCTAGCATGCTAGCTTGTTTCCTTAATGTAGCCAGGTACCTCTGCCAGGTCTAAGTAGCCAGACCCACTGTAAAAACGGGTAAATGAAGCTTTAGTCTGGCTGTCCTTTTTATCAAGAAAGGATACACCTTCCTGAAAACTCAATAGTGGACTTCAGCTTATTCAAAAGTGTGTCACTTGGTCACGCCTAGCTGCAGGGCAGGGTGCAGAAACAAGTGTTTATAGATTTTCCAGCCTCCCTGGTGGAGACAGGCAAGAGAGAAGGGGCCTGGGAATGGTGTTGGGAATTGGCTTCCCCAACAGTGTTTGCCACACACACTTTCCAGAGCCACATGCATTTGCTCGATTCCTTCCAGAAGTGACTCCCACAACCCAATGTAGTGCTTCAACTGTGGTCTGATTGGCCTGAGGTTGAATGGGACTAGTGCCTTCCTTGCCAAAAAAGCCATCTGATTAGTACTGCATCATTTGGGGCAGCTGCAGTACTGCCTCCTCCCCCTTCTATCCTGAATATGAATTATTGTTAGGTCAGGTTTTTTACATCTTGTATAGGTGCTTTTTTGAACTTAAGATAGGACTTCTCTTTCATTTCTGTCAAAACCTGTTTGTTGAATGGCCCCACAGTCCAGCTTGTCATTAGTGACCCTTGGAATCTTTGTGTGACTTGTAGATCCAATACATGCCTCTGTGCCTTTCATCCTTGTTTGTTCATAAATTCAACAAACATTTTTGTTTACTTACTAGATGCATGGCATTGTTCTAGGAACATCCAAATCAATGAGAAACACTTCAGGGTGGGACCAGGCTCCCGATCAAGTGAGTGATAGTCTTTTGGCTACCACTCTCTGAACACAGTTATTCAAACACCCAACTCTGCCCACCTCTCCATCCTTTTCGTAAAGATGTCCGTGTTCTCAGAGAGGACTTGCTGAGGTTAAAATATGACCGATGCCTGTAGCATCTCGAGAGCTGCCGTCGGTGCCAGCTTCATGGGCATGTGACCTCTGCAGTTTCACAAGGCCCCATGCTTGGTTTAATGCCCTGTCACCATCTTGAAAACATAATTTTTGAACAAGGATCCCTGCATTTTCATTTTGTACTGGGCCCCACAAATTATGTAACTGGTCCTGATTCCCATACTGGTAACAGATCTGCAGCTGTAGATGTGATAGACCTGCCTCTATGCCTTTCATTCTTGCGTATTCATGAATTCAACAAACCCTTTTGTGTACTTACTAGAGGCTTGGCATTGTTCTAGGAACATCCAAATCAATGACATTTTAGGCTGGGGTACAGGCTTGATTATTTTAAGAAAAAGAATCTATGTCTTTATTTCATATATATATATCTATATATATATATATATATGTAAAATAATAAGCAGAGTCCTGTGGATGGACAAATTTAAAAATAAATAAAACAAGCTCCTTTTGCAATGGCACATGCTTAATCGTTTTCTTGTTGCTGCTTTTCTTTTTTTTTTTTTTTTTTTTGAGACGGAGTCTCGCTCTGTCGCCCAGGCTGGAGTGCAGTGGCGCGATCTCGGCTCACTGTAAGCTCCGCCTCCCGGGTTCACGCCATTGTTGCTGCTTTTCTTAATAATTTTCTATCAGATACCCATACTTACTAGGGTATGGAACAAGGATTATAATGCTATCTCAGCTAAATACTTCATGTTGGGCTTGTCTTTTCTACTCCCTTGTTTTATGCAGCACTCAAGAGTGATCTCTCTTGCCTGATGAAGGTTTTGTCACCTCTCTGGCACGTGTCAGTGGCTGTGAAATACTGTCCAATCCCTTATCACTTCCAGGGTCCCAGTTCCAGGGACTTGCTTCAACAGAAAGCTAGGTCTACTCAGATGATGTTCAGACAGTTTGGCTGCAGGAGCTGGACTTCTGCTTTTCCTCAGCAATGCAAAATGGACAAACTGCTTTCTTTACTAAGTGCTTTCAAAATATCTTTAATAAAGTGTATGTGAGGGATCAGTCAACTGTATCAGTTTACAATGTCTACATTAGTCTACTTCCCCATGTTTTGAAAACTAGGCAGACCGTACCAAGGCCTCTGTGTCATTTATTAACAAGCACCATCTTCCCAAGAGTGACCCTGCCACTGGCTGGCCCTGTGGCTCTGTGGTGCTGGTAGTGTTCTCACAGCTTCTGCTCCTTAGCTGTCCTTTGGGCCCGGCTCCTTCACACAGATGGTCTGCTGGCCAGGGTGCTATGGAGTTGGAATGTCCAGAGCCTCCCCTCGCTGATGCATTCACTGCTTTGGAACCTGCTGGCTTTCCCCTGGAGTACTGAAATAGCTTTACCTGTGTTGTCGGTTCAGGCCTGACCCTGCCCAGCATTACCTCCAGGGTGTCACAGTTCCCTTCTGTCCAGGTACCTTTCAAGCCATATTGCCACATCAATGAAAAGCCTCAAAAACACTTCTATGAGATACAAGATTATCTGCAAGGCAAACGAGGAAGTTTTTAATACCCTATTTGTTGACAGAATGAGGCTTCCAGCAGATGGTGCTTGGAAAGTGACTTCCCCCTCACTGTCATCCCTTGCCCCTGGGCCAGCTTAGGGACCTAACTTAGGAAAGGATCCTCCCCAGCTTCCTTCTGGCTGAGTAGCCTGCCAGGGTCTTAAGCAACAGTGATTCTGTTCCCCTCTCACTCATTTCTTCTGTCCCAGCACAAGTACATGCACCATTCTTTTACCTTCTGGCACATTAATTCATTTCCTAGTTCTTTGAATTAAACTACATCATGAAGGCCCTTTTGTGGAAAAAGAGAACAGTTTCTCTGTATTTTTCCAAAGAGCAGATTAAGGACCAGTGACTAAGGTGAGAAACTAGTCCACTGTGTATTAGAAGCAGGGAGGGCTGAGTCACAAGAGCAAGGGCATGACAGAGTGGGGCACACCCTCCTTGTCACCGGAAGACCCCAGCAGGAGTTGAGTGGCTGTATGTCTGGAAGGCAGTGGGTGGGATTCACACAGCCCAAGCTCTCAGGCACTATAGCTTGGGTATTTACCTGCTTCAGTCTCTTTACCAAATGTTGTCCTATCTTAATGGCTGGCTTTATTGGAACATTTAGATTTTTTTCATGTATTTAAACTGAAGAAGGGGTAAGAAGAATCTAAGCGGGGAGTTTTGCTTTTCTTGTCTCACTTGGAATGCAAATAGTCCAGCCCTGGATGGAGGGATAACATTTGAGAGTAGTAGTTCTCAGCCCTGTGTACATTAGAATCACATTAACGTGGAAGTGGGATGGGTTTAAAAATACCCCAGTGATCAGCCCCATGCCAGACCATCAGCATAAAAACAAAAACAA
This sequence comes from Gorilla gorilla gorilla, assembly GCF_029281585.2. Lineage (NCBI taxonomy): Eukaryota > Metazoa > Chordata > Mammalia > Primates > Hominidae > Gorilla > Gorilla gorilla. The sequence goes on from NC_073233.2 coordinate 19,796,442, forward strand.
AAAACACTGCTCCAAATGTTGAGAACCACTGTTTTAGAGAGCTCCCTGTACATGGAGGTTTTCAAGTTGAAGGCAGATGATGGCTGAGATGTTGGAGAGGGGATTCTTCAAGAGTCCTTCCAAATCTCAGATTCTCTGACTCTCCATAGAGTTGTTATAATTAGAGCAATGAAATATGATTCTCTGGACCATGATACCTTCAAAAGAACACGTGCAAGCTGAATTCTGCTTTGAAATATAACTTACTTTAATTGGACTTTCTTCCTATAATAATTAGATGATATGCAGAAACACACACACACACACACACAATCTTACAGTTCTTCAGAGACGTTTGTTTTCAGCATCCTGCACTCAGGATATCACTGAAACTGTTAGTGTTCCTGTGCTTTGGATGCTTAGAAAGCACATCCTCTATTTGTTATCAGGGTGATTACAAATTATGTTTCCTACAGTATGAGAAATTGATTATCCATTTCTCCTGATTAGGCAGCAGATGGATTTTTGTTTGTCGTAGGATGTGACCGAGGGAAGATACTCTTTGTCTCAGAGTCTGTCTTCAAGATCCTCAACTACAGCCAGGTATTGTTCATGCTCCTGTTGATGGTGGGCAGCCTCACAGCAGTCAGAAGTCAGAAGTGTCACTCAATTTTGTCAGAATAATTATAGTATACAAGTCACATGTGAACTTCTTCCAGAAAATTCTTAACTTCTTAACAGATAAATTAATTTAGACTTAGAACAATCTTGTCATATGTTCCGTATTCCCCCCATTGAAAGATCTGACTCTGATCTGATCGATAGCATTATGGCTTTCTTCTATGACAGAGGGTAAGAGGCTATCTGACAAGGGAGAAAGGTAGGCAGGTTAACATAATACCAGAGAATACGTCACTTGGAAATCCACTCCATACTGTGTTTGCAGTGCTGTGTCACTTCTTAGCTCTACTGAACCTCAATTTACTCTAAAAATTGATGATAAGTTATAGGATCAAATAAGAGTAACATTTATGAATGCTTCTAGAACAGAACTTTTCACCTATTATGTCCCCCAGAGTTTTTATTCATTTATTCATTCACTCACACACTGGTATTTGCATGGAAGCTTGGTAGGCAGAAGACTTGAAGAATCAAAATGACATTTATGTAAATTAGAATTAATGTAAATTTAATTTTTCCAAAGATTTCTGCCCTTTTTAGTCTCAGAGCAAAGTTATGGAGGAAGTTGCTGTTATCTCTGTTAATAGACAAGGTGACTGAAGCATATGATATGCGTGACTTGCTTGAGAACAGAGAGGCTGAACAGCAGAGCTGGAATCAGAGCCCACCCCTATCTTCTGCCTTCTGAGGTCTTACAGGGGAATTCCAAGATTATTGCCTTAGAAGAGCATAAACTATTTATATAATTGAGGGTTTTCCCGTCATGTTATCAAAATCAACCTCCAGATGCCTCCTTCCTGGTGTCTAGGCAAAGTGGTTGGACATATGTACAGGTTCACATAGGAAAAGTTTGAGGTCTCATGCACAAAAACACAAAGGCAACATGCAGACTCTGCACGCTTACTTGTTGCATAATTGATTTTCTGCATGCAATTGACTTGTCATGTTTAACATTTCATCTCCAAGAATGATCTGATTGGTCAGAGTTTGTTTGACTACCTGCATCCTAAAGATATCGCCAAAGTCAAGGAGCAGCTCTCCTCCTCTGACACTGCACCCCGGGAGCGGCTCATAGATGCAAAAAGTGAGTACCAGAGAGGCCTCGCATTTCCTCAGCAGCCCACTCACAGGCAGCCAACCCTGAGTGAGCAGAGGGCGGGTGTGTGTGATGGGCTCAGCCTTTCCAGTCCTACTTCTCTGTCCTCTTTCTGGGGCACCAGAGCTATCTTTGGGTAAATGGAATTATTTATGTTCTTTTGGGTTTCTTTTACATAAAAAGAAGAAAAAAATCTCAATGTCCAAATTTATTGAAAAGAAGAGCTATTTAGACTGGATTCTTTCTGATTTTTAGATTTTTCTTTTTTTCTTTCAGAATCTAGAAAATCCCAGTTGTATGCTCCTGAGTTTAAAGGGCTAAGTTTGATTTGTTCTCCCAGAACAAATGGGCTCTATTTACCTCAGTTGCACACAGGCAGCCTCATAAAAGTAAGAAAACGTCAACTATAAATATGGTGTTTCTTCAACCAAAGTGTTCCTCCTTAGGTTGGCTCCCCCACCTGGCTTTCTTCTTGCAGTAGTGGAACCACCATTCACATCGCCCCCTCTGCCCCCAGCTTCCTGCTACTGCACACACTTCTGTGCAAGGCCCCAGTAGCTGTCATCTACTTTAGTCTTGTGGGAGGCTGTGCACTCCTACAGTTAAGAATGAGAGAATGAGGACTCTGGCTGGGCGCAGTGGCTCACATCTGTAATCCCAGCACTTTGGGAGGCTGAGGCAGGTGGATCTCTTGAGGTCAGGGGTTTGCAACCAACCTGGCCAACATGGCAAAACCCCATCTCTACTAATAATACAAAAATTAGCCAGGTGTGGTGGTGCGTGCCTGTAATCCCAGCTACTTGGGAGGCTGAGGCAGGAGAGTTTCTTGAATCCAGGAGGTAGGGGTTGCAGTAAGCTGAGATTGTACCACTGCACTCCAGCCTGGGTAACAGAGCAAGACTCTGTCTCAAAAAAAAAAAAAAAAAAAAAAAAAAGGAATGAGAACACAAGGGAGATTACTGGGCTCATTCCGGCTCCACCATTCACTAGCTGTGTGACCTTGAGCAAGTTACTTAACCTCTCTCTGTCTCAGTTTTCTCATTTATGGAAGAGTACCTATTTCTTTGGGTTGTTGTGAGGATTGAAAGTGTTAATGTATATAAAGCAGGCAGAACAGTTCCTAGCACATAGTAAGAACAGTATCAGTGTGGCCTAACTAATGTCTTGCTCCCAAGCTGTCCATGTTAATCCCTGGAAAAAAAACACCACCAGAGGAATCTCCTTCAAGTCATCTCTTTCATTACAGCACACCGCTTGTTCCTAAAAGGAAAATGCAGACTTTGGTATCTGTTGTTCTTTATAGTCTAGCCTTGGCTTTTTTTAGTGACCTTAGGAGAAAAATATGAATGGCATTTGGGCCTTGCCTTTGAGGCTGTTAGCATATAGTCAGAGAAATGAGACAGACAGCACCCTGCATAGTAATAGGTGCAGCCATAGAAATAGTGCCAGGCCTAAAGAACGGATGATTAATTCTCATGTGGGCGCAAGGACAGGCATCACTGAGTAGATGACAACCGAGGTGGGTTTGAAAAGATGAATTAATGTTTGCCAGGTAATGAAGAGGAAACAATCTGTGGACAGGTGCAGGGGTGTGGAGCCACATGGCTTGCTTGGTGTTATTGGACAAAACGTGCACGGAGGGGAAGGGCTGAACCATGAAGACCATTTGTTCTGTGGGGACACAGTGAAGAGCTCTGAGTTGGGCGGGGCAGGCTCGGATTGGCATTCTAGGGGAGATCGCAGAGCTGGCAATGTGGGAGGTAGATGGGATGGGATGAAGCCCAGAAGGAGCCCTGGGCAGTGGCCATTCCTCGGCACACTTGCTCGCGTGATGGCCATGGGTGTGTTTTCCCTCGGCTTCTGTACTGACACCTAGCCAGTGTTTGGTAAGGAGGTGTGCACCTCAGAATCACCTGGGAGCTTTTCAACATAGTCATGCTCCACCCCCAGAGATTCTAATTTGGTTTTTCCAGACAGCACAGTCCAATAAAAACATAATGCAAACCACAAACATGAGCCACATATATAATTTGATATTTTCTGGTAGCCAGATTTTAAAAAATAAAAATAAATGTAAAATTGACTCCAAAATATTTCAGCATGTAATAATTATAAACAACTAATAAGTTTGTTCACATTCTTTTATTTTTCTGTACTGTCTTTGAAATCCTGTGTGTATTTCACACTTACAGCACATTTCAATTCAGAAAAGCCACATTTCAAGTGCTCAGTAGCTGCATGCAGCTAGTGGCTAATGCATTGGACAGCACAGATCTAGAATGGGGTCCAGGAATCTGTAGGTTGATCATGCATCCAGGGGATTCTGGCCTACAAGCCAGGTTGAGAACTTAAGGCAGTCCGGCTCCCACCTTGCCTTCCCAATATCCATATCCTACGCATCCTTCAGTGCCAGCCCAAGTTCCTTCTCCTCTGGGAAGCACAGGTTGTCTTTGCCATTTATTTGGCACTAATCATACATCACCCTGTCCTATTATTAATCTTTTCTTGGTGCACCTCCATTTGCCCTTTGTCAGCCATAAGCTTCTATTGGGCAAGAACCCCATATTATATTTCTTTTCATCCCCAGAGTACCTAATCCATTTATTTAGTAGCACACTCTATGTGATTTATAAACATTTCCAGACTTGACAACACACCTGTCCATGCTGCATCTGTTAAAGCCTAAACTTGGGAGATATTTGTCTCATGTCATCATTATAAAACAGTGAGGCAGGCAAGAAAAGGCTTTGCTCAAGGTCACACTCCCCCTCCTGACAGACAACACTGCTCTCAGTTTATCACATTTTGTGTATTGATTTGCAGCTGGACTTCCAGTTAAAACAGATATAACCCCTGGGCCATCTCGATTATGTTCTGGAGCACGACGTTCTTTCTTCTGTAGGATGAAGTGTAACAGGCCTTCAGTAAAGGTTGAAGACAAGGACTTCCCCTCTACCTGCTCAAAGAAAAAAGGTAACAATTTAACAGTCCATTAAAACCCTGTGACAGGTGAAGCGTGCTTTCTGCAGCGGAGCTCTCAGCTGGGCATTTGTTCCATGGTTTCTGGCTGGCCAGAGTGGCAGGTCCCAGGACTGCAGACAGGACCCTGCAGTCCTCCCTATGTGTAGGGCAGTTGGGAGCAGAGGAGAGAGCTGAAAAGCCTGATGGCAGAGATTTGTGGAGAGGCCTCCTCTGTTTAAATTGTGTTTCTTTTAACATGATTGAGGAAGAATACTCTCAGCCACAATCCTAACTGCCTTATGAACACCCACCAGTCCACCGAAATTCCTCTGAGCTCACCGGTGACCTTCATGTTGTTAAATGCAATGAACATTTTTCCTTTGTCTTCCTTCTTGAAGTGTTCTCTTCTCCTGGATTCCATGAAACCACATTCTTCTTCCTCCTCCCCGACCCCGTGCTGCTACAGGCTCTCTTGCTGGCCCCTTTGCTGGCTGCCCCTCTCTGTCCTGGGCTGCATCTCTGTCTGCAGTCTCTCTCTGTTGGTCACGTCATCTACTCCCTCAGCTTTAAATGCCAACAACTTCCACATTCATATTTCCAGCCTAGACTTGTCTTTTGAACTCCAGATTCATAAATATACTGCTTACTAAATCAACCTGCTTGGATATCTCAGGGGAATCTCCAACAGGATACGTGCCGAAGTAATCACCTGAGCCTCTCCTCCAGCATAAATGGCACTGCCATCCAGCTGGCTGCTCATGCTAGAAGCCGGGGAGGTGCCCTCACTTCTGCTTCACCACCCCACTCCTCAATCCCGTTAGTTATGAAGTCCTGCCACGATGAGTCCCATCTGCAAAAGTTCTCTGAAATGTCTGTCCTTTTCCATGCTGCCTACTTTCACTCAGCTCCAGGCTGCCCCCAACTCTCACCAGGTCTCATAAAGTGTAGACCCACATGCTCCCCACCCCCAACACAGCAGCCAGGATGATCTTTTTATCAGTCCCCTTTTAAAAACCCTTCAGTGTTCCCTATTGCTCTTGAAAAGCTCAAAATATTTAACGTGACCATGCAGCCCCCGACCCTGCCACTAAGCACATGTGAGCCATGCTGACTTCCTTTGATGCCTCAAGCCCCTTCTGGGCAATGCTTCTGCACATGCTGTCGCTTCCTGGTTGGAATTTCTTCCCTCTCCCCATGAACTCCCTTCACATGGCTCTCTCCAACCTCAGACTGCCTTATGTCTTATAGCACCCTGCTGGTTTGCTTTCTAGTGCTTTCTTATACTTGCTGTTATATAGTTATTTGTGCAATTATTTGTTTAAAGTTGTCTCCCCCACTAGGCTGTAAACTCCACAAGGGCATGTCTGATTTGTTTTTCACTCTATTCCAGTAACCAGTACAGACTCCACGCTTGGCAGACACTCCATAGTGGTTTGCTTGTTGGTGAAGTCTATAGGTGCTCCACATTTAATGTGTCCCAAATCGAACTATTTTTTTCTCTCTCTCTCTTCTAGTCTGTTTTCTTTCTTCTCTGAGTCAGTGAATGACACCAGCAACCACCCAATCCAGAAAAGTTGGAGTCATCTTCATTTGTTTCTTTCCCTTAAGCCTGATATTCATAGCAAATCCCAACAGTTTGATCTCAGAAATTTCTCCTGCTTCCTTTCTCTGCTCCCTCTCATCTTCACTGCACTGCCATAGTTCAGTCCTCCTAATCTCTTGCTGTATTATAGCCACTGGCCCCTGAATCAGCCTTCCTACTTCTGTTTTCTACTGTCTTCCAGTTCATACATCACTCTGCTCCTACAGCATCCAAACCACAATTTGATTTTGCTGTTTCTGCACTTAAATACCTGTAGATGCTCTCCATATCCTGCCTTAAAAAGACCAACATTGGTTAGAAAGTAATCCAAGGCCCTTTTAATCTTCCTCCAACCTGCCTTTCCAATTTGCCCCTTACTCCCAGTACCTCCAGTTTCACTTCAACCACACAGAGCTCTTGGCCAGTTCCTATATAGGCTGTGCCTCTGTGCCTTTGTATGTCGTCAGCCTTTATACATTCTAGTCCCTCAGCCACTGCTCATCCTTCTTGATCCACCTCCTCTACTGGTTTTTTGGGGGAGCCTTCCTCTCCCCAGGAAGAGTTTGATATTCCTTCCTTGGTGTATGTAATGAATATCCATGGTATAACTGGCCCTACTTAAGCATTCTGACACTGGATGACAGTTTGTTTCTCTTCCCGTCTGCCCCTTTCATTAGATGCTCACTTCTGGAGAGTGAAGCCTTGATTTTTTTTATTTTTTGACTCCCTACCTACATCCCACCCCACCATCGGCCGTGTACACCTCCATGGCCCAAACCTAGTGCTGACACTAACCACGAACTTTGCTTTCTAGCAGATCGAAAAAGCTTCTGCACAATCCACAGCACAGGCTATTTGAAAAGCTGGCCACCCACAAAGATGGGGCTGGATGAAGACAACGAACCAGACAATGAGGGGTGTAACCTCAGCTGCCTCGTCGCAATTGGACGACTGCATTCTCATGTAGTTCCACAACCAGTGAACGGGGAAATCAGGGTGAAATCTATGGAATATGTTTCTCGGCACGCGATAGATGGAAAGTTTGTTTTTGTAGACCAGAGGTAAGACTCTACATACTACCCTTGAGCAATGATGGTAGAGGATTTTCAACCCTGATCTAAAAAGAAGAGAAGACTGGGCCATCAGCTGGCTTTTCTAAGAATGAAGAAAGAAAGAAAGCGGGGTGCAGTGGCTCACACCTCAAATCCCAGCACTTTTTGAGGCCAAGGCGGGTGGATCACTTGAGCCCAGGAGTTTGAGACTAGCCTGGGCAACATGGCAAAACCCTGTCTCAACTAAAAATACAAAAATTAGCCAGGCATGGTGATACATACCTGTAGTCCCATCTACTCTGGAGGCTGAGGCAGGAGGATCAGCTGAGCCTCGGGAGGTCAAGGCTGCAGTGAGCTGTGATTGCATCACTTCACTTCCGCCTGGGCAACAGAGTGAGACCCTGTTTCAAAAAAAAAAAAAAAAAGACAAGTGATGAGAGTCTCTGTTAAAGAATGAGATTCAATAGGATATCATCATAAATACAGAGATTTTTCTGTCATTCTTTGGCATATAGAGACAATTAAGTGGGGTGCCTTGATGTCCATGGCTAAAAGAAAAACAGTAGGGATAGCGTGCTGTCTGAATCTATGGAATGTTCCAGAACCATTATTGTGATTGAAATTCTTTTGAATCTAGGACTTGGAAGCAATTATTTAGTCCTGAGCTGTCCAATAAAATACTCGTTGGCCATGGTAGCCTCCCATGTGGCTAACGGCACAGACATAGAACATTTCCATCATCACAGAAAGTCTTGTTGGACAGCGTTGATGTAATCCAACCTCCTTATTTTATGGATGAAGAACAGAGGCCAGCCTGGGGACTGGTCTCCTGTAGGATTCACAACTAATTGGTAATAGACCTGGACCAAGGACCCAGGTGTCCCAAATTTACTGCTGCCTACTGCTTTCCCTCAGAATATGCACAGGCTAATAATTTTTCTGGCTACTAGAGACAGCCACAACATGCTGGAAAAGGAGACAGCCTCAGCTGTCCTGTGGCCTCAGCTGCTGCAGCTTCTGGCATTTGGTTGTCCTGATAAAAAGGAGGCAGCAAAAACTAGAAGCCTTGCACTGAGGTTTAGATTTATACCACATTTTAATCTAATTAATGTTGTTCCTTTTTTAAAGACAGATTTCAGTCTGTCACCCAGGCTAGAGTGCAGTGGCGAGATCTTGGCTTACTGCAGCCTTGACCTCCCGGGCTCAAGCAGTCCTCCCACCTCAGCCTCCCAGGTAGCTGTGACCATAGGCGTGTGCCACCATACCCAGCTCATTTTTCTGTGTTTTTGGTAAAGACAGGGTTTCACCATGTTGCCCAAGCTAATCTTGAACTCCTGAGCTCAGACAATCTGCCCAACTCGGCCTCCCAAAGTGCTGGGATGACAGGCATGAACCACCATGCCCGACTGGTTGCAATTTTTAAAGCCCCCTCAGATTTGATTTCTTGTGATAATAGTCCCTTTACAAAGGCTTTGCTCTGTTTCCCTCTATTTTTATAGCCTTGATTAAATTCAGATGCCTGAAAAAAAGAGAGAAAGATCCACACAGTGAGCCCTCTGAAAATCCATCCCGCTCTTTTGCCTGCAGCTTTGACCTTGCTCTCATAGGCTGTAGCAGGGTTTATCCATTGCAAAGTTGCAATTAATCATCTGAATGGCTTTTTCTTCCTTAAATATTCCTTTATTCCCTTTTAGGGCAACAGCTATTTTGGCATATTTACCACAAGAACTTCTAGGCACATCGTGTTATGAATATTTTCACCAAGATGACATAGGACATCTTGCAGAATGTCATAGGCAAGGTAAGCTAGGATGTATGAAAGATCTTAAGTTTAAAGTGTCCCCTTGCTTCTAGACTAGTCCACATGACCTTCCAGGGAAGTCTGTCCACTGAGGATGTAGAGTCAGCCAGCCTAGGACTCTTCAGGTCAGAACATCTGTGTGAAGAGGAAGCTGATACCTGCAGGCACTGTTTATCCCCCTTGTAGTTGCCCTGTGCTGACTGCATGGCAGTTTCTGAAAGACATCTCTTGTTCAGAGGGTTTTCCCAGACCCTGTAAAGATTTAGTATGGCCCAGACTGATCTGATTCTCTTTTCCATTCAAGCCTGCACTACCTCCTGTGTTTTCTGTCTTGACTAATGCTGTGGCTTCGTGTGCAGCCTCCTGAGAGAGACCAACACTGACCCCTTCTTTCACTGTGTCTCCACCAGATCCTGTTCATTCACCTCAGACATGCATTTCCAAAAGTCTACTTTTTACCACCTCTGCCATCACCCTGGTTCAGGCCCTTGTGCCTACTTAGAGACCTGTGATAGACTTCTCAGGGTTTCTCTGATCCCTCTCACCCCCAGTTCATCTTCCATAGTTATCCCATTTATCCCCAGATAGATTGAGCCTGATAACATCAGCCTGCTTAAAAACCTCCTGCTTTAGACTCAAGCCCAAGTGCTTTTGACAGGCATTCAAATGTGAGACCTTCCACCTTCTGGCCCCAGCCCACCTCCTCAGTTTCAGTCCCCATCCCTGCCTGCAGAGGCCTGTGCTCCAGGCACACTGACCTCACTGGCCCCTCCCCAACCAGACCCTGCTGCTCCTCAGGCACTGCTGGGTTCTTCCCTCCCTCCTTCTCTTGGCAAACTCGTGTTCATCCCTCAAGGCTCTGATCTCTTCTCCCTGTATAGCCTTCCCTCACTACTCTTCTTGAGGGCAGGAGTCATAGCCTGTCTCCTCTTGTATCTCCAGTGCCTGGCACATGAGAAGGGCTCATTACATGTTTGTTACATGAAAGAATGAGGTTGAATAGGTGAGTGGCCTCTGTTGATTTGGATGTTCTTAGAAATGAGATAAGTTCTATATTGCCCTTGGGCTTTGTGATTGAGATAAAGCGTGACATTTTGGACAGTGCCTTCTCATTTGCTGGTGGTCATGTTAGAGCTGATTCCAGTTAGATGTATAACATGCAGTCAGTAATTCCCTAGAGCCTCAATTTTACAGACTGGAAAATTGTGACAGCTTCACAAATGAATTGAAAGGCTCTGAGTTAGACCCTCAGAAACAACCTATTTCCTGAGTGTTGACCACTGGAGTTTCCTTGGCTTACTAAAGAGCGATGTCGTTGGAGCTCAAGTACCTTTAATATTGTATTGGATGTCCTGTTTAATACTTTGGTCTGAGAAAACAACAATGTCCATGTTTTCTTTACATTTTCAGTTTTACAGACGAGAGAAAAAATTACAACTAATTGCTATAAATTTAAAATCAAAGATGGTTCTTTTATCACACTACGGAGTCGATGGTTCAGTTTCATGAACCCTTGGACCAAGGAAGTAGAATATATTGTCTCAACTAACACTGTTGTTTTGTAAGTACTTTTCCTATATCTGAAGCTCCCCTTGCTTCAAAGAGATGCCTAGGGTTCCTTATCTGGGAAATGGGGTGCAGGCAACATCCAGTATCACATCCTTTAATGCCATCTTGCTAATATCTGTGAAGCCTCAGGACTGGCAGAAGCTAGAAAGGATTGTTAACAAAGGACAAGCTTCAGGACTTGTACCATGCAGGCCCTGGCTTATGAAACTGCTCCAGGAAATAGCAACATTTCCTTCCAGATAAAGCAGCTAACCTTTGAATTCCACAGGCCCTGCACCCTAGGCATCCACTTGTGCTGCTGTGGAGGAAGGGGTTGGCAATCTATGAAAGGCTCATTCAGGCACTAGCTCACACTGGCCTTGGCTGAGGATGGGGAGGTCTCCATACCTGTCAGACAGGGGGCCCAAGCACTGGCAGCTGGAATGCCATCTCGAAAGGCTGCTACCTGCTAGATGAGCAGAGGGAGGTGAAGGAGCCTCTCTTTAGCCAGGGCTGCTCCCCACTTTTCCTTCCCCATAGTGTCCAAAACCCCACCTATGGTTAGAGCTGTGTGAGGGGCCGGGCCTAGGTGCACTGCAGGCTGGCAGGAGGAGGTACTGTAGTGATGGCAGTAGGTTACTGCAGCCACCACCTCTGCTGAACTGTGTCCCACACATATTAGGAAGGCCTAGGCAGGCAGTGGGGCCAAAGGCCAGGATGCTATCCATTATATTATCAAACAGACCTGTTTACCCACTCAGACAGACACTTCATTTTCTGGCCTGTCCAGGTCCAGAGTGGACACCGGACACCTTGGCCAAGTTGAAAGGTGCACAGTTCTGAGCAGGCCTGACTCACGTTTCCTTATTGCTGGGATGTTCACAGAGCCAACGTCCTGGAAGGCGGGGACCCAACCTTCCCACAGCTCACAGCATCCCCCCACAGCATGGACAGCATGCTGCCCTCTGGAGAAGGTAACTATGTGCTGCTGGGGCCCTGGGGCTTGCCCGTGGGAAGGTGCTTGTGGTCAAATATCCTCCCCTAAAGTATTCAGGGTCCCCTCCATTCATATTCTGTGGAACAAGGGAGGCCTCGAGGGGATGATGTGCGGATTTCCCCATGAATGCAGTGGACACTGTCATGTCACTTTCTCTGTTGAGCCGGAATACTAGGAGCTCACTGCTGCACTTCCCAAAGCTGCTGGCCCCTGGAAGCCCTTGAGCTCGCAAACTCCCTACTCCCCTTGTGCTTTCCTCCTGTGTTGGCTAGTGGCCATGATGTGAAGTGCTCTTTTGTGACTGTCACTCCTGTGGTTGGCAGGAAGGTGTCTTTCGGCACCAGGGTGTGTGCCATACCCACTGGGCTCCCTTCTCAGGCTCAGCCTTGGCCCTACCCCTGCCCCTGCTGTCCACGCTGGACTCATCCTTCCTGGGACCATCCCCACATGCATGGCTGCAGCCCCCCATCGATGACTCCCACATCCACATCTCCAGGCCCAGTCTCTCTCCCGAGCTCCAGATCTGTCTCTCCAAATGCCTCATAGACAGAACCACCTGGAGTCTCAGAGGCACCTGAAATTCAGAATATCCCAAGCTGATTTTCTGCACTCCCCTACCTGATTGGTTGTTTAAGCCAGAAACCTGGCTGTTGTCTCTCCCCATTATATCTAAACATGGAGTCCTGAACCTTCTATCTCTTAAACTTCGTCACCACTATTGCTATTTCACCCTCCTCATCTGCTGCCTGGATCATTGCAAATCACTTCGCAACTCTAGTCCCCCTCTCCCCACCCCATCCTCCATTGTAGTTCATTCTCCCTGCCGTGGACTTTCTAATAACCCAATTCTCATTTGTGCCTTTTCTGTGTGTCGTCCTTTGGTACTCCTCATTCCCTTGTGGAAACTGTCCAAATTCGTTAGTACGGTATCCAAGAGGCCCCTCATGATCGGATTGGTACCTGCTGCCCCAGTTTCATCTGTCATGCTCTCATCATCATTTATGATGAATTCCTTGGAGTCTCCCAAGTTTTAACCTGCCTCAGTGCTCCTGCACGTGTTGGTTGCTGTGCCTGAAATGCTTTCTCCTCCTTACCTCTCTGCCAAGCTAGTTCATATTCATCTCTCAAGACTCAGCTCGGGGTTAACTTGCTCCAGAAGCTGCACCTGGCCCCAGATGAGTTGGTTGCCTCGTGCTTGCCTGTCAAACTTACAACATTTTGCTTTAGCCATTGTTCATCTTGTTGGTTTTCCTGTTAAACTGTGAGCTCCTTGAGGGCAGGGACTTGTCTCTGTAACCCTGGCACATACAGTGGTCTTCAATAAACGTTTTTTTTCAGTGCATGAAGGGAAAGAGTTAGATGGTGTATGAAGGGAAAAAACTGGCCTCAGATCCTAGAAGGAAACTTGAGCCTTTCCCTGCTGGAATGCCTTTTCCTGACAAGCTGTAGCCCTAAAGTCCCTCAAGGCACAACTCTGATGTTGAACTGCAAGTGGATCATGGGATAAACTGGTTTTACTTTAATACATAATAGTATTTCTTCCTCAGTTTTCCCCTTTCCTACTCTCAGATTCCTTTGTTGTAGGTGGCCCAAAGAGGACCCACCCCACTGTTCCAGGGATTCCAGGGGGAACCCGGGCTGGGGCAGGAAAAATAGGCCGAATGATTGCTGAGGAAATCATGGAAATCCACAGGCAAGTAACACCTTCTAGTTCCTCTGTTAAACCAGTGGTTCTCAACCCAGGGAAATTTTTTCCCCCAGGCAATATTTGGCAATGTCAGGAGACATTTTTGGTCTTCACAACTGGGTGGGAGGTTGCTACTTAAACATCCTGTGGATAGAGACCAGGGATGCTGCTTGTTAAACATCCTACAGTAAACAGGACAGTTCCCCCCTCCCCACCCAACAAAGAATTATCCAATCCAAAATGTCAGTAGTGCCTAGATTAAGAAATCCTGCCTTAAATAAAGAAGCTAAACCAAAATAGCCCAGAGCTAAAGAGAATTCTTGAGAAGACTTAACTTTCTTATGGCTCAAGGAGCTTCTCAGTGCGGATAGATGTACCTTTACAGGAATGCAGGAGTAGAGCTGTGAACTATCAGAGTGATCTGGACCCTAACAAAACATTCACTTTTTTTCAATCAAAGAGCTGCCCAGGATTAGTACTAGAAACCAAGCAGATCAGCTAGTTATTACTAGCTGTCTTGGGAGAGACTTCCTTTCCATATGAAAGAGAAGGAGCTTAGAAGCAGTCCACCTGGGTTTGAGTCCTGGGCCTGTCTCTCTACCTGGCTATGCTGAGACTTACTTAACCTCTTGCTCTCTGTTGACTTAAACCATAAAAAGAAAGCACTATTTCCCAAGAATTGTGTTAGGGATTGTGAGGGCACTCAGGAAAGTTCCAGGAACACAGCCTGACACATAGTGAGTGCTTAAAAATTAATTAAATCTGTCTTTAAGAGCAGTCGAGAGGGAAGCAGTTATCCTAAGTCTGTCCAAATTTGGGGAATAGAGAAGGTGGTAACCAGATTCTTCAGAACGAAACTTAATGTAACATAAGAAAAGGAAGAAAACACTGCTGCCACTGGATTCTCTCAGGAGAATTAGAGGCTGGCCTGTTTTCCAATTGGCCCTAAAGGGGCTGTTATCCCCCTATAGGTAACACAGCTCTTTTCCAACCCCACAGGATTAGTGGGTGTGACTTCTGCATCAGGAAGGAGATATGAGGGTAGTGTGCAGTGTAATCAGGTTCAAACCCTATACTTTGCATTTGCATACCCTGTATTTTGCTTGAGACCATCCAAGAACAGTATCAAACAGTCCTTGACCTCAAGAATTTTAAAATCTTTTATAAGTGTATTTTCTTTATGATAACAGGAAAAAGGGAGAGTGCATGGCCCAAAAGCTACATTCATCCATGTAGGAGCTGAGAGTCCTGTGGTTACACAACTGCCATCACACTCTCCCTAAACTGTAGCTGCAATGCCAAGTGATGGATTCTTTCCTGAGGTCCTTCAGCCTGACAAGTATTTAGGTGGATTTCCAGGTCTAAGTCTTCCCTTCCATAAATCTTCTGAGAGATATGCTAGATAAGAAAGGCCTGGACCCATTTTCCATCAACCACTGCCTTTGAAGGCTGCTTTTACTGTCACTACTACTAGGCTACCTTTTAGACCCTGGTGCCCTCCATGTCCTAAGAGTATTCACTAGCTAAACAGTGTTTGTGGAGAAGGGGACAAATTGTTTTCTGTGGATCAGAGGTGGAGGTTGATCTTAGAAGTTCTCCTCCAATTCACCTGGATTCTGTGAGGAAATAAAACTGGCCACTTACTTGAAATTCACCAACTGAATGCAAACTCCAAGGGCTCTGTCGGTGAGATACTTGACTCTAGGGACTGCATTCTAGATCAGGTGCCTGTAGAACAAATCCAGCTTGTCATCTGTTTTTGTAAATAAAGTTTTATTGGAACACAGCCACACCGATTCGTATCTGTGGCTGCTTTCAAGCTGCAGAGGCAGAGTTGAGCATTTGTGACAGACACCATATGGCCTAGAGAGCCTACTATCTGGCCCTTACCGAAAAAGCTTGCCAAACCCTAATCTAGATCTTCATCCCCTTTCTCACCTTTACCCCTTAACAAAGCACATACACTCCACTGAAAAAAGAAAAGGCAGTGTAATTCTCTTTTCTGACAGGATAAGAGGGTCATCACCTTCTAGCTGTGGCTCCAGCCCATTGAACATCACGAGTACGCCTCCCCCTGATGCCTCTTCTCCAGGAGGCAAGAAGGTAAGACTGATGATTCTTAGCCTAAGCTAGAGAACCTCTTGCCCAAGATCTGAAATGCTGGGGGTGGGAGTATGGAATTGCAACTGCGATTGCTGAAACAATTTGGACTACTTCCTCCTTGAAGTAAATGCATCTGTGTGAGGCTGGATACAAAGCATACTGGTAGGGCTAGGGAGGCTTGCTGACATCCTCAGAGGCTTTCTTCCATGTGAGTGGAGGAAGGGAGAAAGAATAAGGAATGGGGAACTGTCAGTTCATTTAATTGAGGGAGCAATTCAAGAGTTCCCATGAGGGAAAGATTATTGAGTACCTCACATAGAAAAGTTTCTCATTCTCTGCCAGGAGTTTTCAAGGGAGAAAATATTAGTGTCTAGGGCAGGCAATGGAAACAGCAATGCCACCAGCAGTGCTTTGGAAATCAAGCCATGCTTTATAGCTGCAGAATACTTGGGGATCTGCTGCCTGGGGGTTCCTTTGGTGTGACAGCATTGGATCCAAGCAGTGGATCAATCACCACCCCTCATGAAGAGCTTGCTATAAGACTACACTATAAATAGGTTTAGGAACCAGTCATTTGTTTTCATCTTTGCCGGAGAACTTATAAGCCTAGGCCCATCTTAATCGTAAATTATAAATCTGTTTATACTGCCTGATGCCAGTAGAGCTTAGGACAGTTTGAAGGCCATCATTTTGGACACAATGGCTTCCTTCCCCATCTCCTAAAACAGACAGAGAGAATATTAGGAATTTCCATAGGCAGGACTCCTAGGGCACAAACCATCAAAAGCAGGGCAAGGATTTTCAAAACTGAGCTCCTCGGAGGTTTGTTCAGGTTACCAAGAGCTGTGGTGTTACCAGGTGGGATGGGCGTGGGGATAGTTGCTAAAGAGAGAGGGTAAGAGCAGAAATCCTGCTTCTACAAGGGCAGCAATACTTCTTTTTTATATAGGAATCTTCTGCAAACATTTCTATTTGAAAAAGGGTTTTGCTCCCCCAAAAAAGGTTGAAAGTTAACAAATTAATGGGTAAGACTACAAAGTAAGAAAGACCTGGGTTCGAAGCTTGGCCTTGCCATGTGCTAGTTATGTGAACTTGTACAACTTTCAAGCCCTAGTTTTCTTTATAATGGAGCTAATACTGGTTAGGGTAGCCAGCATCTTTGCACATGAGGTCCTACTGTGAGATAATATATGTGAAAGTGCTTGGCCCAAAATACCACTGACAGATGAAGTCTGGGCTTGGTGTCCCGTGCCCCCCGCCCCCCTGCCCACAACACACACACTGCTTGCCAGCTGTCTTCTTAGCTGTTCTTCTGTTATACCTCCAGGTCCTTCCTGCATATTGGATCCACCATCTTCTTAGGGTGGTCTTCCAGTCTCTGCTTCTTAAGTTAACTTTTAGGCACTTGACTCCTGGTATTACCAAGGATTCTACTTCTTGGTTTTGAAAGGTTATCAGTCCAATATAGGCTTAAATATTACTCAAAGAACTTTCATATACATTGTCTCATCTCACCTTCACAACATTATAGTGACAAGATCCAGGCTCCTCAGCGTTCGTTTTATAAGTATGGCCCCCAGACTACAATCCTGGGCTCATGGCTTCCAATTCTTTTCACATCAACAACTACCAGAAATCAAAAGCTGTGCTCTGCATCATAAAGCCCCAGCTATTTTTGAGGCACTTATGAAAATTCTCCCTTTTCTTTGAGAAGAATGGATTATAAAATGGATCTGTGAGAAGAAATTTGGATGTGTTCTCACGAGATGAGTCCTGGGCAGCAGGACTTATAAGAAAAGCAGCTTAAACAAGACAGTTAAAACTGACAGCAGTATTAAATGGTGCACCATACCCAGCCCTTTCCAGTCACTTTCAAATTTGGAAGGTCCAAAAATGAACCATTTAGCCTGCAGTTGTTTCAGTCAGGATCAAGCTAAAAAGGAAGCCTAAGTGAGCCTCCATAGGTCGCAGGAGAGTACAGACATCCAGAAGCACTAAGGAAAATTCAGATAAAGCAGCAGTTCTACAAATGTCATCTGCAGTCTTTTTCCAGAAAGAGGGGACACAAGATCCTTTTAAGGGTCTGCAAGGTTAAAGCTATTTTCTTAATAACATTAAAACGTTAATTTTTTCCCTGTATTGATAATGTGCACTATTCATGCTAAAAGCACCGTTGGGTAAAACTGCTGGCATTTTACAAAAATCAGACAAGTGGCACCAAACTATACTAGTAGTCATTGTATTCTTCACCATCACACACTCACAGTAAAAAAATAGTTTAAAGCCAGTTTCATTTAAGATTGTCCATCATAGCTAGGTGCAGTGGCTCACCCCTGTAATCTCAGCACTCTGGGAGCTGAGGCAGGCAAACTGCTTGAGTCCAGCAGTTCCAGGCAAGTCTGGGCAACATACAGAAATCCCATCTCTACTAAACAATACAAAAAATTATCCAGGTTTGGTGGTGTACCTGTAATCCCAGCTACTCGGGGGACTGAGGTGGGAGAATCACCTGAGCCCAGGAGGTTGAGGCTGCAGTGAGCTGAGATTGTGCCACTGTACTCCAGCCTGGGCAACCAGAGTGAGACCCTATCAAGGAGGGAAGGAGGAAAGGGAGGGAGGGAGGGAGGGAAAATGTCCATCATTACTTCTATAAAATTCTCAAGCACACATCTTTTTAATGCTCTGTGACAGAAGTACACAGAAAGAACTTGTGCTGCATACCAAAGTATGATGTTTGTCTCAAAAACTACTTGTGTGATTAAGTTGTGAGTTGAACTAGCTACTGTTTTCATTGGACACCATTTTTATTGTATATGGTCATTCGGTTTTGGGTATTTAGAATACTTTTTTTTTGGAAATGAATGAAGTGAACCTGTCACTTCAAGGAAAATGACTGACATTTGTTGCCAATGATAAAATCTGAGCTTTCAAGCAAAAATTGGAATTTTTAGAAAACTTGTCTCTGCTACTTTGACCTTGAGATCTTCCTAAAACTTAAAAAATGTGGTTGATGAGATAGGGAGTATTAACAATAGTGATATTTTGATGCTGTATAATGAAATGTGTTAATATATAGAAGATCTCCATAACTCAGTGAACCAATATTTTGTAACTAAACAATGCAAGGTATTTCAAAATCATGTAAGGGTAAAAGATCCATCCTAAGTGCCAAGATATAAAGAGTACAAAACATTCATTGATATGGTTTCAGATTCCACGTTGCAACTCACCTTTAAGAAACTTCTACGTGTCAAATTTTGAAATGGTATCAAAAAAGAATACAATTATTTGAAAAGTCTATTAAAATATGCCTCCCTTTTCCAACTACTTATCTGTGGGAGGTTGGATTTCCTTCATATACTTGAATCACAAGACGTTATCTAAATAGACTGAATGGAAAAACATATATGAGAATCCAGTTAAAAATTATTAAGCCAGACATTAGATTTGCAAAAATGTAAGATAATACTCTGCCCGGTAATTTTTTGTTATTGTTTTAGAAAATAGTTATTTTTCATTAAAATACTATTCATTATTTATGTTAACATGTAGCGGGTTTATTACATTTAAGAAATCTATTAGTTTTAATTTCAAATACAGTAAATATTGATAAATACAGCCTACATAAGCAAAAGTTCTTTGGAGTCCTCAATGATTTGTTTAAGAGTGTAAAAGTGTCCCTAGACCAAAACGTTGCTGTGGAAATAAAGTAAGTTATAATGCCACCTACTGGCAAGGCTTGAAATCACTGCTGCTCCTGAAAGCAGCAGCTACCCAACTGTTTCCTCACGTATATCCAGATAGGTCTCAAAAGAATGCTCTTCTTTGAGACTCAGCCAGGGGAAGGCAGCTGGGGTGAGTGGGGGAGATTTTGAGACAGAGTTCTCTTACTGAGTAGTAGTAATAATCCTCCCCAGTAGCCTGTCTTAACTTAAACCACAGGCTACTGAAGTTGGCACCTGTAGTATAAGATTTACTTCTAAGTGTTTTCTTCATTTGACTCCTTAGAGCTGTGTCTCTTCATAGCTTGTTAACTCCACTTTTTCTTCTTCAGAAATATCTGTCACTATAAGATGTTTTATTCCCTTATAGGGGAAATGTCTAGCTGGGCTCATTGAAGTTTAGGCATTGGTCCTAAAGAAATATGTGGGCATCATGATTCCAGGCAGTTGAATGCTCTTGGGATTTTATTCAGCCTTTAAGTTGCCTCTGTGGGCTCACTAAAATGAAGAGAAAAGAATAGTTCGGGGGAGAGGTTTTTTCTTACTCTGACCATGTCTGTCTAACAGTTCCTTGTTTGAAATCATCCAATAGAAAACTGAAGCCATTTGAAGCTTCTCCCCACCCCATGCTTCATTTTCCTTTTGGCATTGCTCATAATACTGATTCAAACTTCACACTTCCCTCCTTTTGTTTGTAGATTTTAAATGGAGGGACTCCAGACATTCCTTCCAGTGGCCTACTATCAGGCCAGGCTCAGGAGAACCCAGGTTATCCATATTCTGATAGTTCTTCTATTCTTGGTAAGTGGCATCATTATTCGTTTCCATTGCAATGAGCTTGCAAAACATCTTACATAAAGTCAATTTTAAGAACTGAACTGTATGAAACAAGCTAATCCTAGATAAATTTGATAGGAACGGAATAAAAGTTTAAAATTTGTTTAAATCTCTAAAAAGACTTCAGTGTTTGAGTTTTGGTGGAGGTCCAAGTTTGTGCCTGGAACTCGAGGAGGCTTACAGCTACCTAGACATAGGCTTTCTCCCATGTGGGGCATAATCTCTTCAGAGAGGCGGCTAATGAAGGTTCAGAGATAATGCCTAGAAGCGTGATTAGTAAGCATATCAGAAGGTATTAAAAGTCATTAAGTGAAAAGAGTTTGCTTTTCCCATCACATCCATCTTTTTCTCCACTTGTCTTTCTAGATCTGTTTTTTTCCTAAACTCTCCCTTCCTATTTGCCTTTCTTTTTGTAACTCCTCTTAACTGGTTACATCAGATTATTAAAATAAGCTCGACTCAAATATTTTTAACATTTACTAAATTTTAAGCACTTTGTACTTATTTCTAAAATGATCATTTGATTCCTTAGAGCTGTGTCTCTTCACAACGTAACCCCACTTATTTCTTACATATTTTTAAAAAATTGGTTCTTTCCTCTGAAAAACAGCAATATAAAAAAAGATAGCCATGCAGCCCAAAAAGCAGCATCTCACCCTACCATTAAATGTAACTTTCTTATTAAAAATGTGCTTAGGAATTGCTTACTTAATCTGAAGATGCTTTAAAAAAGAAATCACTGACCAGTCTTTATCTCCTCCCACAGGTGAGAACCCCCACATAGGTATAGACATGATTGACAACGACCAAGGATCAAGTAGTCCCAGTAATGATGAGGCAGCAATGGCTGTCATCATGAGCCTCTTGGAAGCAGATGCTGGACTGGGTGGCCCTGTTGACTTTAGTGACTTGCCATGGCCGCTGTAAACACTACATGTTGCTTTGGCAACAGCTATAGTATCAAAGTGCATTACTGGTGGAGTTTTACAGTCTGTGAAGCTTACTGGATAAGGAGAGAATAGCTTTTATGTACTGACTTCATAAAAGCCATCTCAGAGCCATTGATACAAGTCAATCTTACTATATGTAACTTCAGACAAAGTGGAACTAAGCCTGCTCCAGTGTTTCCTCATCATTGATTATTGGGCTAGCTGTGGATAGCTTGCATTAATTGTATATTTTGGATTCTGTTTGTGTTGAATTTTTTAATCATTGTGCACAGAAGCATCATTGGTAGCTTTTATATGCAAATGGTCATTTCAGAGGTATGGTGTTTTTACACTACAAAGAAGTCCCCCATGTGGATATTTCTTATACTAATTGTATCATAAAGCCGTTTATTCTTCCTTGTAAGAATCCTTTACTATAAATATGGGTTAAAGTATAATGTACTAGACAGTTAAATATTTTTAATAAATGTTTCCCTTGTTCTATAAATACTGTTCACATTTCAAATAATTAGAAAAAAAATCCTACGTGTTGCAGGGCTGGATTATAAGTTTCTACAGTGGATGTTCAAGGATGATCTACGCCAGTAGCATTTGTGGTGCTTTTCTGGCCTTCATAACGATTCTGGGCTTGCATAATTTCCCCATGCTACTAGCTTAGCTGTGTTGTTAAAATAGTTCATTTCTAAGTTGTTGCAATTTTAATTTATGTGAGAACAAAGATGCTACTGCTTATCCACAAACATCAAATCCTCTGAAATTATAAATTCAAGATTATATTTAACAAATTGGCTTCTCTAATGCTGCACCTCTCTAATAAATACTACTTCAGTTATATAGTAAGTGACCCCAGTCCTAAAGCACCTAAATATTTGATTCCTTCTTGAATTGGACCACAGAATATTTAGAATAGCATTTGCATAAATAATTTGCTAAGCAAAGTAGCATGGTATAATGGAAAAAGCACTGAACTAGTATGAGAAACTGGCTCTGAAACTTAGGGTGACTATATGACCTAGTAAAGTCATTTTGCCCTTCATATCAAGTTGGACTAGAAGATACTCTTTTCAGCTCTAATAAATATTGTTTTGATTTATAGTATATTTTATAATTAGGGAATTTAAATGCCTCATCACACATATAGTAAAAGTTCCTTGAGCTACTATTTCTAATAATACTTATACCACCGAGATGGGAAATTATGAGACTAAAAATCTGGTCAACGTGGTTATAAATTTGGTCAGAAACATTAAAACAATGGAATTTTATTTTGATGAAAAACTCAAGTTTACAATCATTTAGTAAATGAAGAGCAAACACTTCATTTTCCTATCCCATAACTCTTAAGAAAAAAAAAGCATTAGTAAATAAATATCTGTGAACAGATTAAGGGTAAGGCAGACTGGATATTAAACCACCTCTGACATTCACACTCCCTGCATGTGACTCACTCTAAAGGGTGAAACGGCCCTGGAGATAACTGAACTGGTAAGATATGGGCATTAAATCTCATCCTGATAATTCAGATAAGCCCAAGATAAATACTTTTTGCTCATCAAGGGCAGCAAACTATACAAATTTTACTGGAGGAATACTTTGACAGAAGCACTTAAATTATATTGTGCATCACAACTATAAAATGGCTTGAACATTTCCATTTAACCACCATTTATAAAGTGCAACTATATATTACTCTGCATTTTATCTGAGGTGTGATGAATATCAGTCCAAACTGAAAGTACCCCAGCTGCCAATTTCCACCACTTCTGAAAAGACCTAAGCTGTGTGAAAAAGGACCATCCCCCATACAAAGAACCAATTTCACAAACCTACTGGTAAACAAATACATTTATATAACTGGAACTTCAAAATGCTAGAGTTGTACTCATTTAAAAAAAAAAACCATTCAGCTACCTTTGGTCTTTAAAAAAGCCTACACTGCAATATCCTAAACATTGTTATGTGCATCTCACAATGAAGAAGAGTGGCCTTGCAGTGCAGAATGAGGAGAGTACAACGTCACTGTGAAGAGTAGCATGCTATGGTTTCAAGGAAAATCAGCATCACAGCATTGGATTCTGTGCATCAGGATCGAGGTCACTGTTGCCAGAAGGGGGATGGATAGGGAGAATATCCAGCTCATCCACTTGTGGAGTTGGGTGCATGACTACCAGCTGGTCCTGGGGAATGTCTGCTGCAGCTGCTGCAAGATTGGTGATAGATTTACTCTTTACACACTGAAAGTCTACATGCCGACTCTTTCCTTCTTCCTTCTCCCAGGACATTCGAATAAAGGGTCTTTGGACATAGTTGTAGATCACTTCTGGGCGGCCTCCAGGCCTTTTCTTTACTTTTTCTTTGTATGTAGGATAACCTGAAAGAAAGAAAGATTTTAAAAACTGAGGAGACACACACGGACCTCTCACCCAATTTTGCCTTAGAAAGCTTTTCTGCTATAGATCCTAAAGAAGCAAATTTAAAACGAAGTGAAAACGATATTCCATCCACCTATTCATCAGTTCATGAGCCAGACATGAAAACCCTACTGATGTAATTCATAAAATCTTCTATCATTCTTTCAATTACTCAATATATCAACCATCAAAAAAAATTATTAAAGTAGGAGTATGTTGGAGCAGATCTTGGTCTCTAGCTATGTATCCTTTTTTTTTTTGACATGGAGTCTCACTTTGTCACCCAGGCTGGAGTGCCATGGTGTGATCTTGGTTTACTGCAACCTCTGCCTCCCAGGTTCAAGCAATTCTCCCACCTCAGTCTCCAGAGTAGCGGGGATTACAGGCATGTGCCACCATGCCTGGCTAATTTTTGTGTTTTTAGTAGAGAGGGGGTTTCACCACGTTGCCCAGGCTGGTCTCGAACTCCTGACCTCAAGTGATCTGCCTCGGCCTCCCAAATTGCTGGGATTACAGGCGCAAGCCACCATGCCGGCCTCTAGCTACGTATCCTTATATTCTCGTCACAGGATTACCTGGCCTACAGGCCTGGAATTTAGCCACATTAGCCTTCTAGTTTCCTTAAACCTACATCTCGTCTTTATATTGCTCTGAGTTTTTTCTTTTCTTTTTGTTAAATGAAAAAGCTGTACAGCTCTCCAGGTGGTTCTAGATACTTCTGCATCTAGATCAGCAAGGCCAATATTTTAACCTCCCATATCATTTTAACATTACTACTCCCAGCAACCAAGTATTCAATTTACAGTCACATTCCCGAAGCAGCGTTCCCTGATTAATAGTACCTAATATTACCTTCCTCTTTTGGAACATAGTCACTTAAAAGTAAGGACAACCCTAGATTTGAAAAAAAAAATTAGTTATTTACTAGTAAGGCCACTTCTCCGAAGATCAACTGTCCTTAAGAAACTATTATAGACCCCTTCCCTCCTTTCTTCTAGTAAGAATTAACTAGTTTGGGATTGGCAAACATTTTCTGTAAAGGTCCAGAGTAAATACTTCAGGCTTGTAGGCCACATGGTTTCTACTAGAACTACTTTTCACTCTGCCACTGTAAAGTGAAATCAGCCACAGAGAATACGTAAATGAATGAGCACGTGTATGTTTTTCTTTTTTTTTTTTTTTTTGGAGACGGAGTCTCTGTCACCCAGGCTGGAATGCAGTGGTGCTATCTCAGCTCACTGCAACTTCTGTCTTCCGGGTTCAAGAGATTCTCCTGCCTCAGCCTCTCGAGTAGCTGGGACTACAGGCACCTGCCACCACACCTGGCTAATTTTTGTATTGTTGGTAGAGATGGGGTTTCACCATGTTGGCCAGAATGATCTCAAACTCCCGACCTCCAGTGATCCTCAGCTTCCCAAAGTGCTGGGATTACAGGTGTGAGCCACTGAGCCCAGCCACATGTGTATGTTTCAATAAAACTTTATAAAAAAGAGGCAATGAGCTGATTTTGGCCCATAGGCCAAAGTTAGACCATAGTTAGAATCAGAAAAAAATAGAATGGTCTCACATAGTAGGGGATCAATTAATGATTACTGCATAAGGGAATGTATGTAGGCATCGTTGGTAGCTAGTACAAATAGCCATGTGTGGAGTATGTGTGTATGTGGTGGGAGTGAGATAGGTGCAGCAGGTGAACAAAACTGAAAATCTAAAAACCTGTAGAATGTCTTCATTTCATACTTTTGGTCAATTACCTCTGAAGGCAACACCAGAAATCAGAAAGGTCTCCATCTCCATTCCCTTGTCCTTGATTCCTCCTGGACTATTAGAAAGACTTTAAAATTCCCATCTCCTTGTATTCTGTCCCCACACAAAATAACCACTCCAGACAAATGTAATCATATTACAATCCTTGCTTAAAAACTACCAATGGTTTCCTCGTGCTTAATGGGAAGGTCTGTACTCCTTAGAATATTATACAAGGTTTTTTTACAACCTGGTTCCATATCTACTTACTGTCATCTACTATCATGCTACACTCTAACTCTAGAGTTCTTAAATACACCTGCCATATTAAGCTTTCCCCAAACATGCTTTTACACAAATTGTTCTGCTGCCTCTTCCCTCTCAGCCTCCTGATCCCTGCGCTCCACCTTCTTTTATCCCTGGCAAAAACATTAAGACTCTCCACACAGTTAATCATTCACTTCTTATGCTCCATAGCACTCCCATATGTTAACAATACTTAACAGAACTAAACTGTAATTACCTTTTTGTATGTCTGACTCTCTGACCTAAATAATGAGTTCCTATATGGCAAAGCCAGTGTCTTTGTTGGTGTATCCTCAGTGCCTAGCATAGTACCTGATACACTGCAGGTGCTAAACAAATATTTGAACAAAGAGTGAATGAACTACCAGGATATGCCAGTTATAAGTAATAACCTCTTCCAATATCCATCTTACTCAACATTTTTTCCTTTAAAAATAAAGTAAAATCAGCCCTTTGGGAGGCCAATGCAGGCGGATCATGAGGTCAACAGATCGACTCCATCCTGGCCAACATGGTGAAACCCCATCTCTACTAAAAATACAAAAATTAGCTGGGTGTGGTGGCGTGCGCCTGTAGTCCCAGCTACTCGGGAGGCTGAGACAGGAGAGTCACTTGAACCCAGGAGGCGGAGGCTGCAGTGAGCTGAGGTTGTGCCACCGCATTCCAGCCTGGTGACAGAGCGAGACCCTGTCAGATAGATGGATAAATAGACAGACAGAAGACAGACAGACAGACAGATAGATAGATAGACAGACAGACAGACAGACAGACAGATAGGGCAAGCCTGCCCCTGACTTGCAGATTTACCAACCTATTTAGTCAACAGTTAATGGTTTAGCAGCTACTGCATCACAAAACTGTAATGCCAGATCACTCCCTTAAGGTATTTATGGTCTACTGAGAGTCATTAAATTGT
Organism: Gorilla gorilla gorilla; assembly: GCF_029281585.2. Classification (NCBI taxonomy): domain Eukaryota; kingdom Metazoa; phylum Chordata; class Mammalia; order Primates; family Hominidae; genus Gorilla; species Gorilla gorilla. The sequence continues at coordinate 19,822,817 of NC_073233.2, forward strand.
TCATAAAGTCAAAGAATATTCCAAACAGCAAATATACGTACATAAGAGAAAGTGTTAAAGCAATAGTGGAAGCGTAAAGAATTCAGAAGATGAATGAGATTCTAATCGACTAAAATAGAAAAAGCTTCTTGAATGCCTTCCTTAATCTTCATGCATGAGCAAGACTGGGATGGGCAGAAACAAGGGGAGTGCAAGGTAGGCAGAGAGTATCATTCTAAGGAGAGAATGGCATCAGGTAAGCTACAGAGGCAGGAACACAGAAGATGGTTTAGGAGACCCTAACACATGTATGACTGGAGCAGAAAGTGTACTGGGAAATAGCTGGAGGTAACATTAGAAGACAGATTATCGTCAAATGGAGGACAGCCATGAGTAAATTCTACTCTTTAATAAAGAGTAAATTATACTCTTTATTAAAAGAGAAGCTCAGATTTTTTTTTTTAGCTTAGTTTGTTCAAATCTTGCAGAGAACAAAATTTTGTATGCACTTCCAGAAACATGGAATTGGGAAATGAGAGGTTCTGTATATAGGTGAACTTTCAGTGATAAGAGCCAGTCCTACTACTGTCTTGCCATTCCTGCCCAGGATGCAGAGGGTAGACTAATTCACAATCCCATCCAATTAAAGACTTCATTACTTTGCCTCGCATTTCCTATATTCTATGGGAACTGTAATTCCACAATTATTTTAGAGTTTGTTGTCTTAAACTTCAGGTTCTGTTCTAAGTCTCAGCCAATTACTCTGACAGAAGAGAGCTTTCTACTGAGTTCAGGACAAGGACTAATGATGGGAGTTAAGGCCACATCCAGTATGGTCTGCTCGATGGGGTAGCAGTAGTCCTAAACTGCCTTAAGAACCCAACCCTAGGAGGTTGAGAGATGTTGTTCCATTAAGGGATAAGTGAAACAAACAAAATGAAAAACCCCAAAGAAGTGCCTTTTGGTGGAATTGTGGTGTGGAGAATGATTTAGGTAAGAATTATTTGTGCTTTTCCACGACACATTTGTGTTTAACAACAGCAATAAACCCAAAAAGCCTGCTTATAAAAGTAAGTAGAAGAGGCCTTAGGTAGGCCTGACTATAGCAATCTCTCAATATGAATATGGGACCACAGAGCTAAAATTATTTTTTGAATACTTCCGGCCTTATATTTCACCTTTTCTCACATATCCAAGTTCTCTCTGGTCCTCCTCATGTCTCTTATACACCAACCCAATCTAGCTCCCATAAAAGTCAACACATTTAATATTCTAATAAACTTTTTTTAAGGGACTTGGGATTGGTATGGCAGGGGCATAGAAATGGTGGGGGAGGATAGTAACAAAATGGCTAACTTGGAAATCTCAATTTTTTTTCTGTAATTCCAGGAAAGTCTCAACACGTCTGCTGGGGTTATGACTATTCTACTTATTTTTTCAAGAGGTAAAAGTAATAGACTTGATAAGAAAATACGGCTATTGGTGTACATATTAGTGGAGAAAGAAAAGAGTGCTTCAGTACATAGAAGCAGTTATTGAAAAAAAGAACAGAAGAGCCTGGTTACTTACCGTCCTGCCAAAGTCAAGCCCAATATCACAGATTGTAGTACACAGGCAAATAATATTGGCTATTTAAGTGGAATTTTTTTAATTTTAAATTTTAAATTTTTAAAATTTCTACTTAAAATAATATTTCAAAACCACTCACAGACTCAAATCACACAGACTTGGATTCAAGACCTGGCTCTGCTATTTATTCCCCAAAAAACTTTAATAAGTATTTAACCTTTTAAGCTTTAGCTTCTTTCTCTTAAAAACAGAGATAATGATAGCTAACCAAATAACCTCATTAGGTAGAGGAAAGCTCTGTTTTACAAAATACCAGCTGATAAATGTAAAAGTAATGATAAATTAGAAAATTATCATTTTGCAATCCTTAATGAAATTACAAATTCAGGCAAAAATTATCAACTAGAATTTAAAATCTTTAGGTAATGATTAGCCGGGAGCTGAACATTCTTAGTGTCAAAATAATACCACACAAAGGAACATCTTAATCTTATAATGGAGAGATGAGGTTGTCACCCACAGATATGGTTTGGCTCTGTGTTCCCATCCAAATCTCATTACAAACCGTAATCCCAACATGTCAGGAGAGGGGCCTGGTGGGAGGTGTTTGAATCATGGTGGCAGTTTCTACCATGCTGTTCTTGTGATAGTGAGTTCTCACGAGATCTGACGGTTTAAAAGTATGTGGCAGTTCCTTCACTCTCTCCTGCCACCATGTGAAGAAGGTCCTTGCTTCCTCTTTGCCTTCTGCCATGATTGTAAGTTTCCTGAGGCCTCCCAGTCATGCTTCCTGTTAAGCCTGCGGAACTGTGCACCAAATAAACCTCTTTGCTTCTTCATAAATGACCCACTTTCAGGTAGTTATTTTTTTTATTTTTTTATTATTATTGTACTTTAAGTTTTAGGGTACATGTGCACAATGTGCAGGTTTGTTACATATTTATACATGTGCCATGTTGGGGTGCTGCACCCATTAACTCGTCATTTAGCATTAGGTATATCTCCTAATGCTATCCCTCCCCCCTCCCCCAACCCCACAACAGTCCCATGTGTGATGTTGCCCTTCCTGTGTCCATGTGTTCTCATTGTTCAATTCCCACCTATGAGTGAGAACATGCGGTGTTTGGTTTTTGTCCTTGCGATAGTTTGCTGAGAATGATGGTTTCCAGCCTCATCCATGTCCCTACAAAGGACATGAACTCATCATTTTTTATGGCTGCATAGTATTCCATGGTGTGTATGTGCCACATTTTCTTAATCCAGTCTATCATTGTTGGACATTTGGGTTGGTTCCAAGTCTGTGCTATTGTGAATAGTGACGCAATAAACATACGTGTGCATGTGTCTTTATAGCAGCATGATTTATAATCCTTTGGGTATATACCCAGTAATGGGATGGCTGGGTCAAATGGTATTTCTAGTTCTAGATCCCTGAGGAATCGCCACACCAACCTCCACAATGGTTGAACTAGTATACAGTCCCAACAACAGTGTAAAAGTGTTCCTATTTCTCCACATCCTCTCCAGCACCTGTTGTTTCCTGACTTTTTAATGATCGCCATTCTAACTGGTGTGAGATGGTATCTCATTGTGGTTTTGATTTGCATTTCTCTGATGGCCAGTGATGATGAGCTTTTTTTCATGTGTTTTTTGGCTGCATAAATGTCTTCTTTTGAGAAGTGTCTGTTCATATCCTTTGCCCACTTTTTGATGGGGTTGTTTTTTTCTTGTAAATTTGTTTGAGTTCATTGTAGATTCTGGATATTAGCCCTTTGTCAGATGAGTAGGTTGCAAAAATTTTCTCCCATTCTGTAGGATGCCTGTTCACTCTGATGGTGGTTTCTTTTGCTGTGCAGAAGCTCTTTAGTTTAATTAGATCCCATTTGTCAATTTTGGCTTTTGTTGCCATTGCTTTTGGTGTTTTAGACATGAAGTCCTTGCCCATGCCTATCTCCTGAATGGTATTGCCTAGGTTTTCTTCTAGGGTTTTTATGGTTTTAGGTCTAACATGCAAGTCTTTAATCCATCTTGAACTAATTTTTGTATAAGGTGTAAGGAAGGGATCCAGTTTCAGCTTTCTACATATGGCTAGCCAGTCTTCCCAGCACCATCTATTAAATAGGGAATTCTTTCCCCATTTCTTGTTTCTGTCAGGTTTGTCAAAGATCAGATAGTTGCAGATATGCGGCATTATTTCTGAGGGCTCTGTTCTGTTCCATTGGTCTATATCTCTGTTTTGGTACCAGTACCATGCTGTTTTGGTTACTGTAGCCTTGTAGTATAGTTTGAAGTCAGGTAGCATGATGCCTCCAGCTTTGTTCTTTTGGCTTAGGATTGACTTGGCGATGCGAGCTCTTTTTTGGTTCCATATGAACTTTAAAGTAGTTTTTTCCAATTCTGTGAAGAAAGTCATTGGTAGCTTGATGGGGATGGCATTGAATCTATAAATTACCTTGGGCAGTGTGGCCATTTTCACGATATTGATTCTTCCTACCCATGAGCATGGAATGTTCTTCCATTTGTTTGTATCCTCTTTTATTTCATTGAGCAGTGGTTTGTAGTTCTCCTTGAAGAGGTCCTTCACATCCCTTGTAAGTTGGATTGCTAGGTATTTTATTCTCTTTGAAGCAATTGTGAATGGGAGTTCACTCATGATTTGGCTCTCTGTTTGTCTGTTATTGGTGTATAAGAATGCTTGCTGAGTTTTGCACATTGATTTTGTATCCTGAGACTTTGCTGAAGTTGCTTATCAGCTTAAGGAGATTTTGGGCTGAGACAATGGGGTTTTCTAGATATACAATCATGTCATCTGCAAACAGGGACAATTTGGCTTCCTCTTTTCCTAATTGAATACCCTTTATTTCCTTCTCCTGCCTAATTGCCCTGGCCAGAACTTCCAACACTATGTTGAATAGTTGTGGTGAGAGAGGGCATCCCTGTCTTGTGCCAGTTTTCAAAGGGAATGCTTCCAGTTTTTGCCCATTCAGTATGATACTGGCTGTGGGTTTGTCATAGATAGCTCTTATTATTTTGAGATATGTCCCATCAATATCTAATTTATTGAGAGTTTTTAGCATGAAGTGTTGTTGAATTTTATCAAAGGCCTTTTCTGCATCTATTGAGATAATCATGTGTTTTTTGTCTTTGGTTCTGTTTATATGCTGGATTACGTTTATTGATTTTTGTATGTTGAACCAGCCTTGCATCCCAGGGATGAAGCCCACTTGATCATGGTGGATAAGCTTTTTGATGTGTTGCTGGATTCAGTTTGCCAGTATTTTATTGAGGATTTTTGCATCAATGTTCATCAAGGATATTGGTCTAAAATTCTCTTTTTTGGTTGTGTCTCTGCCAGGCTTTGGTATCAGGATGATGCTGGCCTCATAAAATGAGTTAAGAAAGATTCCATCTTTTTCTATTGATTGGAATAGTTTCAGAAGGAATGGTACCAGCTCCTCCTTGCACCTCTGGTAGAATTCATCTGTGAATCCATCTGGTCATGGACTTTTTTTGGTTGGTAAGCTATTAATTATTGCCTCAATTTCAGAGCCTGTTATTGGTCTATTCAGAGATTCAACTTCTTCCTGGTTTAGTCTTGGGAGGGTGTATGTGTCCAGGAATTTTTCCATTTCTTCTAGATTTTCTAGTTTATTTGCGTAGAGGTGTTTATAGTATTCTCTGATGGTAGTTTGTATTTCTGTGGGATCGGTGGTGATATCCCTTTTATCATTTTTTATTGCGTCTATTTGATTCTTCTCTCTTTTCTTCTTTATTTGTCTTGCTAGCAGTCTATCAATTTTGTTGATCTTTTCAAAAAACCAGCTCCTGGATTCATGGATTTTTTGAAGGGTTTTTTGTGTCTCTATTTCCTTCAGTTCTGCTCTGATCTTAGTTATTTCTTCCCTTCTGCTAGCTTTTGAATATGTTTGCTCTTGCTTCTCTAGTTCTTTTAATTGTGATGTTAGAGTGTCAATTTTAGATCTTTCCTGCTTTCTCTTGTGGGCATTTAGTGCTATAAATTTCCCTCTACACACTGCTTTAAATGTGTCCCAGAGATTCTGGTATGTTGTGTCTTTGTTCTCATTGGTTTCAAAGTACAGCTTTATTTCTGCCTTCATTTCGTTATGTACCCAGTAGTCATTCAGGAGCAGGTTGTTCAGTTTCCATGTAGTTGAGCGGTTTTGAGTGAGTTTCTTAATCCTGAGTTCTAGTTGGATTTCACTGTGGTCTAAGAGACAGTTATAATTTCTGTTCTTTTACATTTGCTGAGGAGTGCTTTACTTCCAACTATGTGGTCAATTTTGGAATAGGTGTGGTGTGGTGCTGAAAAGAATGTATATTCTGTTGATTTGGGGTGGAGAATTCTGTAGATGTCTATTAGGTCTGTTTGGTGCAGAGCTGAGTTCAATTCCTGGATATCCTTGTTAACTTTCTGTCTCATTGATCTGTCTAATGTTGACAGTGGGGTGTTAAAGTCTCCCATTATTATTGTGTGGGAGTCTAAGTCTCTTTGTAGGTCACTCAGGACTTGCTTTATGAATCTGGGTGCTCCTGTATTGGGTGCATATATATTTAGGATAGTTAGCTCTTCTTGTTGAATTGATCCCTTTACCATTATGTAATGGCCTTGTCTCTTTTGATCTTTGATGGTTTAAAGTCTGTTTTATCAGAGACTAGGATTGCAACCCCTGCCTTTTTTTGTTTTCCATTTGCTTGGTAGATCTTCCTCCATCCCTTTATTTTGAGCCTATGTGTGTCTCTGCATGTGAGATGGGTTTCCTGAATACAGCACACTGATGGGTCTTGACTCTTTATCCAATTTGCCAGTCTGTGTCTTTTAATTGGAGCATTTAGCCCATTTACATTTAAGGTTAATATTGTTATGTGTGAAGCTGATCCTGTCATTATGATGTTAGCTGGTTATTTTGTTCATTAGTTGGTACAGTTTCTTCCTAGCTTTGATGGTCTTTACAATTGTGCATGTTTTTGCAGTGGCTGGAACTGGTTGTTCCTTTCCATGTTTAGTGCTTCCTTCAGGAGCTCTTGTAGGGCAGGCCTGGTGGTGACAAAATCTCTCAGCATTTGCTTGTCTGTAAAGTATTTTATTTCTCCTTCACTTATGAAGCTTAGTTTGGCTGGATATGAAATTCTGGGTTGAAAATTCTTTTCTTTAAGAATGTTGAATATTGGCCCCCACTCTCTTCTGGCTTGTAGAGTTTCTGCCGAGAGATCAGCTGTTAGTCTGATGGGCTTCCCTGTGAGGGTAACCCGACCTTTCTCTCTGGCTGCCCTTAACATTTTTTCCTTCATTTCAACTTTGGTGAATCTGACAATTATGTGTCTTGGAGTTGCTCTTCTCGAGGAGTATCTTTGTGGCATTCTCTGCATTTCCTGAATTTGAATGTTGGCCTGCCTTGCTAGATTGGGGAAGCTCTCCTGGATAATATCCTGCAGAGTGTTTTCCAACTTGGTTCCATTCTCCCCATCACTTTCAGGTACACCAATTAGACGTAGATTTGGTCTTTTCACATAGTCCCATATTTCTTGGAGGCTTTGTTCGTTTCTTTTTATTCTTTTTTCTCTAAACTTCTCTTCACGTTTCATTTCATTCATTTTGTCTTCCATCGCTGATACCCTTTCTTCCAGTTGATCGCATCGGCACTGAGGCTTGTGCATTCGTCACATAGTTCTCGTGCCGTGGCTTTCGGCTCCATCAGGTCCTTTAAGAACTTCTCTGCATTGGTTATTCTAGTTAGCCATTCGTCTAATTTTTTTTCAAAGTTTTTAACTTCTTTGCCATTGGTTTGAACTTCCTCCTTTAGCTGGGAGTAGTTTGATCTTCTGAAGCCTTCCTCTCTCAACTCGTCAAAGTCATTCTCCGTCCAGCTTTCTTCCGTTGCTGGTGAGGAGCTGCATTCCTTTGGAGGAGGAGAGGCGCTCTGATTTTTAGAGTTTCCGGTTTTGCTGCTCTGTTTTTTCCCCATCTTTGTGGTTTTATCTACCTTTGGTCTTTGATGATGGTGACGTACAGATGGGTTTTTGGTGTGGATGTCCTTTCTGTTTGTTAGTTTTCCTTCTAACAGACAGGACCCTCAGCTGCAGGTCTGTTGGAGTTTACTGGAGGTCCACTCCAGACCCTGTTTGCCTTGGTATCAGCAGCAGTGCCTACAGAACAGCAGATATTGATGAACCGCAAATGCTGCTGCCTGATCGTTCCTCTGGAAGTTTTCTCTCAGAGGAGTACCCGGCCATGTGAGGTGTCAGTCCGCCCCTACTGGGGGGTGCCTCCCAGTTAGGCTACTCGGGGCTCAGGGACCCACTTCAGGAGGCAGTCTGCCCATTCTCAGATCTCAAGCTGTGTGCTGGGAGAACCACTACTCTCTTCAAAGCTGTCAGACAGGGACATTTAAGTCTGCAGAGGTTATTGCTGTCTTTCATTTGTCTGTGCCCTGCCCCCAGAGGTGGAGCCTACAGAGGCAGGCAGGCCTCCTTGAGCTGTGGTGGGCTCCACCCAGTTCGAGCTTCCAGGCCGCTTTGTTTACCTACTCAAGTCTGAGCAATGGCGGGTGCCCCTCCCCCAGCCTGGCTGCCACCTTGCAGTTTGCTCTCAGACTGCTGTGCTAGCAATGAGCGAGGCTCCATGGGCATAGGACCCTCAGAGCCATGTGCAGCATATAATCTCCTGGTGTGTCATTTGTGAAGCCTGTTGGAAAAGCGCAGTATTAGGGTGGGAGTGACCCGATTTTCCAGGTGCTGTCTGTCACCCCTTTCTTTGACTAGGAAAGGGAATTCCCTGACCCCTTGCGCTTCCCAGGTGAGGCGATGCCTCGCCCTGCTTCGGCTCACACACGGTGCGCTGCACCCACTGTCCTGCACCCACTGTCCGGCACTCCCCAGTGAGATGAACCTGGTACCTCAGTTGGAAATGCAGAAATCACCCATTTTCTGCGTCGCTCACGCTGGAAGCTGTAGACTGGAGCTGTTCCTATTCGGCCATCTTGGCTCCACCCCCCAGGTAGTTCTTTATAGCAGTGAGAAAACGGACTAATACACAGACTAAGCCTTTAATCTAACTTACAGTTCACAGAAATTACAGAAGAGAGGGACTAAACTGAAGGACACACCAAGGAAATAATAGGGCAAATCCAGAAGTGGGACCTTCTACAAGACAACTGGCCCAGACTCTTCAATAGGACAATATCATAAATAAGGAACTATTCTAGATTGAGAAATTTGACAAAACAAGCAGTTAGTTGTAAGATGTGGTCCCAGATTGAATGTTGGTTTAGAGAAAACAGCTAAAAGGAAATTTGGGGAGACCACTGCGAAATTTTAATATGGATTGATTCAAATAAAGTATTCTTTAATTTTGTTGGGTATGTTAAAATATTTTTAGAGCTGCATATTAAAATATTTTGGAGTGAAATATTATATATCATATATATATAGATATATATATTACATTATATATATATACACACACACATATAATGTACTATTTTAAATGAATTTTATATGAGGTTAATAGTAACTAGTACTTGTTATAGGTCCTTACAATTATATGAAAATTCATTTAAGAGTTATGGCTCAATGCTTTAGAGCACTGCTATTATCTCCCTGTGACAGAGAAAGAAGTCCTCACTTTCAGTAACTAATTTACATACAGCTTTTCCATAAATCATTTATTTACTATTTGAGAACCACCTATACCTAGGAACTAGACCACATGTTAGGTATGCAATATGCAACTTGACTTCTCTCAAGAAGCTCACAGTCTATGACTGAACAGAGTATTATATAGCAAATTATTCTAAGGAACAATTTCACAGAGGTTCCAAGAAGGTTTCAGAGGATTTAAAGGATGAATAATAGTTGCCATGTAGAGAAAGAGGAAGTAGAGTGGGAAGGAAGTAATTTCTAGTAAATAATATTTGATTATCACAACTACCCTCTAAGATATACAGAGTATTATACTCACTACTAAGATAAAGGAAACTGATGCTCAGAAAGGCTGAGGGACTTACCTTAAGACACTTGGCCAGTATACTCCTTACCATGGCCTATAAGACCCTGCATCTTCTGATCCTACTTTATCTCTTCTACTAACTTTCAGACCAACTATATCTCTTCAAACCTCCTCCTCATTTATTATACCAGACATATGTATGTTTTCTGTACCACAAATATAGTAAGCTCATTCCTACCTCAACACTTTTTGCACTTGCTATTTTCTCCTTCTAGAACCATTTTTGTCACCAGGCCTCCCCTTGAATGTCTTCTTCTCGGGAGGCCTTCCCTGTCCTCCCAATCTAAAGTAGCTCCCAGTGCCTTCTCTCTAGCTCTAAGACCAAGTAGCTAAATCTCACTGTTTACAAAGTAATGGACGAGGACACTAGACCAATGCTTCATATATCAGCAATTCCACTGCTTTTTAAGCCCAAAGTCTCTGCCCCTTCCCACACAAAAATCCTGTTTCTGGTTATTCTTCCTATATATCTCAGCAGCCCATTACTATTCTCCAACAGTTCAATCAGGTAGGTCAATGATCAACACTATTATCTTCATTATCACCATCACAAACATATACTGCAAACTTACTATGTACTAGGCAGTGTTTTAAGTGTTTTTCATATATTAATTCATTCTATCCTTACAAAAACCTTATAAAGTACTCATTAATGTTCTCATTTTAGAGGAAAGAAACTGAGGCACAGAATTTTTAAGTGCCTTGGCCAAGGTCACAGGATTTGAACATAAGTCACAGGATTTGAACGTAAGTAATCTGGCTCCAGAGCCTTTACTCTTTACATTGTCATGTTATATCAATTAAGACACTTTGTTCCTCTATGGGTAATTTAAAATAAAAGAGGCATCTGATAAAACATTACAGAAAAATTATTTTAATTCATAAAGTAAGCTATCTAAAACTCTATGCATTTACATAAGATGAAAGAATATTTCATAATTTGTACTTACCTTGAAAATAAGCTATTATCATACTTTAAGACATAAGTAAGCTACTAGTAGTGCTGCTTTTACATGAATTTTAAGGAAGTAATTTTTAATTCTGTTGGGCTTCAATGATCACTACTATGCAAAAAGCCCTGCCAATCCTATGGGAATGTACATATATTCATGTCCACACACATGGGCTTTGTCAAAAATGAATTAGGGCAAACTAGGGCAGAAAAAGACAAATTCATATCTCTATCACTAGAGAATCTTATGGAATAACAATTTCTAATGGCCTTTTATCTGTCTTCTAAGTGCAGCTGATTTTTGTTATTTATAGGTCTACTGCATAAGCATGTGGTAATCATTTGTCAGAGTTTTTCTCAAAGTATTCCAACTGTATTCTAAATAAGATCCAATTGTTTTTAACCTTTTTGTTTTCAAAAGAAAATTAATAGAAAATAATGAAAATGTCTTACCTTCTATTCCCAATCTAATCTTCTTAAGACCCCTCTCCTTCAAAACTGACTTGGCCACATCTCTGTTTTCAATATACTTGAAAAATCTATATAATTTTGTGCTATAAATAACTAGAAACAAAAAGAAAAATATTATTGTATTAAAATTAAAGGATTTAGAGATGAACTTAAATTTATCTTGCTCATCAAAGGGGCCTAACAGTCCTAAAAGCCCAAATAATGGATGCAGTAATGCCAAAGGATGACTAGCCAACATGACAGGGCAGTATTCAGTATAGTTAATGTAGAAGCAAATGTCTACTTAAGTGGAAACAAGAAAAGCTTTGACAACCAATCAGAAAACCCAATCCATAGGAAGAATCTCCTTCTGAAAGATACATCATCTACACATTTATTGGAATGGGATCTGCCCCAAGTTTCAAATAAGAGAATCCAAAGAAGATATCAATATCGCATCATTATCAAGCAAAGTAAAGGACTTTGCTAAGATGTCTACAAGGCCTAGTCTAGAGGCGGAAAAACTGCCTTGTCAAAGAGTACAAAACAGATACATTTTACATTTCATGGATTGAGCAACTATTAATAATTTCCCAAAAGGCAAAGACCCTCCCCACAAACTGTTTTCCATTCAGGCGAACAGCCCCATTTAATACTGATGTTAAAAATGGCAGATTCGAGCAAGTTCTGCCTAGGTTAGTCTGTTTAGAGCAAACTGGCTTTGCAAAGGACAGACATTCCACTGACAACATGTTGAGTCTTCCAAATGTGCTGAGAACTTCAGGGAGTTAGACTGATGGACATTCCTCGCCTTCTCTCTTTCAGGTTGAGTTATCTCCCTTAAAAGGTGAACTGCAAAGGTTTTTTCAAAAAAAGAAAAACACACTCACAAACCAAACATGCTGGTTTAAGAGCCAATAAAAGGAAAATACGTATATAAACTCTACTCATGGGGTAAATTTGTGATTATTACTACATCCTTAAGATTTACTGGTATTTTAAGATAAAGATTATTTTAGATCTTAGAAAGGACAATATCTGTCATAAAGTCACATATAGAAAAATCAGGCCGAAAGGCTATCTCTAGCTCCTCAAACGAATCTTCTTTATGTTGGATCATCCTGATACAAAATAATACATATTTAGACAACTAAGTAAAAATGTTTTTAGGCCTTTTAAGCTTTAAGATAAAAAACAAGAAAACAAAAAAATATTGAAGTGAAAAGTTCAACAATGGAAAACACCAGGTTTATTATAATTCCTTTATCACTATAATATCATTTCTATATTCTATGGTTGACTGTACTTTCTTGGGGTCAAACCTTTTGAAAAGTAAAATGTAAGTTATAAGCTTGTTCACTCCTTTTCCTTAACAGAAAATAATTTAGTATACCTCTTTTATTTTTGACAACCTTTCATTTTTCTTGGGTTTTGTTCAACTTTTTATTCCACATATTATAGAAAACCATTGTCAGCAAAGAGCCTAGAACTGAGGAAATAGCAACAGAAATGTCTATTACTACAACTATCCACAAAGGAATCACAACACTCATTTAAGTACATCATGCAAAAGAAATATCTCAATGCAAACTCTGTAAAGTGCTACCATAACTTGTGTTAAAATAATCTTTCAAAAATCTCCTTCAGAAGTAAAAAAGAATGCCATCTGGAGTCTGCTTTGTTTTGATTTTAGAAAAGCATATGTAAAATGGAAAAATCAGAGATAAGGTGTTTTGGTACTTTCTATATTAAACCCTAATCCTTACCAAGTCAACAGACTATATAGTACAGAAGAAGATGCTAGGCTATTTTATTCAATTCCTTGAGTCATTCTTTTTCAAGTCTTCCTTATTTATAAAACTGGTCAAAAATACTGATATTGGGCTCATCAAGAAAAAATAACAAAAAAATAAGAAAAAATGTCAGTGATTGTTGCTCAAGATAGGCCATTTTGGTTAGAAATGCCCAAAAGAACTATAATTCTACAAAGCCTTATGAAGGGTCATTGTATCCTTGATGAACATATATGATATTTTAAAAAAGGGTACCTTAGAACTTAAAGTTATCCTCAAAATCAATGAGTTAAAGCTTCCAAATTTACGTAAAAAAACTCATTTTTTAAACAAGCTATTTTTATAAAGGAACTAGTTCTCCTGAATGCTTTTAAATACAAAGAAAAAAAATCTATCAAGTTCCAGAGAGTCAACAAATAACTAACCATGTGTATATGGCATGGACGGGGCATATTCTTCTGTACAGGGACATATAATAAATACTTTGGGCATTGCGAGCCATGCAGTTTCTGTTGCAACTACTCAACTCTGCCACTGTAGCATGAAAGCAGCCATAGGCAATACATAAAACTTAATTTATAAAAATAGGTGATGGGCTGGATTGACCCCCAGGCTGGTCTATGAGAAGAGCTCTTTCTTTACATAAACAAGAAATAATTCGTGATGATTCAGGAGAGAGAAAACATGCCAGAGTACTTACTTTGTGAATATTCTTCTCCCATCTGTGGTGGATATTCTTCATCCCAATCAACCACATCATCATCTGTAAGCACCACTATATGACATTCCCGTTCCCCACTCTGGGCACTAGCTACCATGAGAGGGAGGATCATTTCTTCCAGATAAAATTCAAATTGTCTACGAGCACCATCATTTGATAACTCATGCATTAGGGCACCTGAAATGAAATCCACAAAAATATCTTACCAAAACTTTTCCTAAAAAGAGTTCTTTTAGAAATATAGAATCTTATAACAAGAAAGGCCAGGCAGCCTACATAGGCCCCCTCATTTTACACATCATGAAATAACTTGCCTAATATTACAAAACTAATTTGCGAAGTCAGAATTAAAACCCTATCCCTAGCCTAGCATATTTTTCACTATACCATATTATCTTCCATCAGTATACGCAATATGTATATCTTAAAGATACTTTTCAGGTTATCCACATAAACTGAAATAGTTCTTATATTCCATTTCCTGCATGCTCTCCTTCTCCGAAAGTTATAAACAGAATTAATATTTCAGTGCAGGTTGAGAGGTGAGCTGAAAAGGGTCAATAGTCTTCAGAATAATGCAGGCAAAAGATCAAGCAAAATATAACATGATGCAGGAATTCCACAGCGAACTTGATACTAGAAGTGAGAGAGCTGAAAGATAGACTTCAACCTCCTTAAGCACAGACATAATGAACAACTTCAATTTCCTAAATGCACAGCCACAAACTCACCTGCACTGCTTTTTTCTTTTATTTCTATTTAATGGCAATGTCCTATCTCCCTACTGAAGATGCCAACATCTCAAGAACTACTGCTACTGCATCAGCCTGGAGAGCGAAGTTAAAGAAGCAACCATGGCAACCATACGCATGAGTGAGAGAGAGAGAGAGAGAGAAAGAGAAAGAGAGAGTGAGCCAGAGAGAGAGACAGTGTGTGTGTGTGTGTTTGTGTGTGTGTGTGTTGTAAAAACTGGAGAACTGGAGAAGGGGTGAAGGAGGACGCTAGAACTCAAACCTACAGTCTCCCAAGGGAGAGCTTTTCCTCCCTACAAGATGTCTCTATAATTATATATTATATAATAGACACTATAATTAACATATTACAATTAATATAATAATTGATTAGATAATTAAATAATCTACATTAATATTACTTAGCCATGTCTCTCTCCAGGCTGGCTATTTCCCATTATCATTTTAAAAAGTTATCTTTATAGACAATTACCTATATTTCAACACCTTCTCTCTCCCCAACTTCTGAACCAATTCCAATCTGGCTTCCATTCTCACTATACTACAAAAATGTCTTGCTATGGTCTCCAAATAGCCTTTATATTGTTAAAGACAATAATCATCTTTTGGTCCTGATCTTATTTGACCTCTCAGTTTAATCTCCTACAATGGAACACTCTTTCTTGAAACATACTCACCCCTAAGAATCTCTGACACCATTATCCCTGTTTTTTTCCTCCTACTGGCTGTTCTTCCTCAGTAACCTTTGCCAACTCTTTCTCCTCCAGCTGTTCATTAAATACTGGTATTTCTCAGGACAATTTTAAGTTCTTTTCTTCTTTATCCTATGCTGAGAATTCCCAAATTTATTTCTACTAATTCAGTCTTCTGTATTCGAGATGCATTATATTCAGCTGCTTTCTGGAAATTTCCACTTGGATGTAACCTCAGAGGTACCTCAAACTCAATACATCCAAAATTTAAATTACTGTCTCTATCTCTCTCCACGGTATTTTTCAAATCAGTAAATGGCATCACTATCCACTCAAGTTTTCAGAACTATCTCAGCACAGTGCTGGGCATATAATGGGAACTTAAATGTTAGCATACTAAATGAATAAATCCTGGATTTCTCCTTTACCTCCTAATTCAAATAATTCCCCAAGTCTTCTTAAACATACCTTGAATTGTGTTATTTCCTTCTTTTGGCACAAAGATAGCTGCAAAATCTCCTAAGCCACATACTTTTCTGCAAGGTGACCTTGACATCTCTTCCCAAAAAGTGGAGTCTAGCTCCCCTCCCCTTTAATTAGACTGGTAATACAAACTTGTTTGTAACCAGAGGAGCATGGCTGAGGAGACAGCACATGACTTTGGAGGCTAAGTCAAAAGAAGCCTTGCAATTTCTGCCTTGGTTTCTGGAATGCTTTTTCTTCAAATGCTTCCTTTCTGAATGCAGCCTCCAGGATTTGAGAAGCTCAAGTCATACGGAGAGACCACACACAGGTATTCTGTTTGACATTCCTAGCTGAGTCCAGCCTTTCAGTCATCCCAGTCCTGGCACCAGACATGTGAATAAAGCCTCCAGCCTTGTGAGCCACCCCAGCCCATCAATTCTTCACAGATGAGGCCTCAGATATTGTGATACAACCATAAGCCACCTCTGCTGTGCCCTGTATAAATTACTGACCCACAGAATAAATGAGAGTAATAAAATGGTTATAGTTTATGCTAAGCTTGGGGTGGTTTATTACACAGCAATAGTTAACCCGACATATTCCATCCCCTTGCCTCCATCCTGGTTCTGTTCATCATTAACTCTCACCCAAATTACTACAAAATCTTTCTGATTACATTCCCCCAACATCTGCTTTTGCCTCTCTGCAATTCATTTTCCCCACAGCAGCCAAATCTAATTGTCTCTCATGACTTGTACTATCTTTAAAATAAGTCTCAAATCCTCAACTTGGTACATAAAGCCCTGCTATGTGAAAAAGAATGTTATAGATCAGTGTCTAGAATCAATCCTTTAATACACTTTCTTTAAATATTATCCATATACTGATGACTCCCACTTACATCTAGCCCACATTTCTCTGCTGAACTTTAGACATGTATACCCAATGCTCCACTTAACATTTCTACTTGGATATCTAACAGGTATTTCAAACTTAACGTGTTCAAAATCAAGCTTTTAGATTTTTGCTCCTCATGAAGTCTCCCCCATCTCAATTAATGGCAACCTCACACTTCCGGTTAAAGCTCTCCTCTCCTTTCCACTCCACATTCAATTGAAGAGGAAATTCTGGTAATCTGAACATCCCATATACCCAGAATCTGACTACTTCTTACTGCTTCCACTCTAATCCAAGCCCCTACCATCTCATACCTGGACTTTGACAGTGGCTTCCTAATTGATCTATTTGCTTCTAGCACAATTCCCCTTTTGGTCCATTTTTAACACAACAGCCAAAAGTGATTCTTTTAAACCTTAAGTCAGGTCAGGATTATAGCACTGAACAACTCTACACTGACTTCTGTGTGAACAGGGCCCCCATGAAATGGTACAGTGTGACAGCCTTACAGATCATATCACTCTTTTGTTCAAACCCCTCCCATATCTTCCAATCTCACTCAGAGTAAACGCCAAAACATAAAGGCCTTATTTGACCTAGGTGCCTTGTTATCTCTCCGACCACATCTCCTATTACTGACACTCTCACTCACTCCACTCCAACTATCCTGGCCTCTCTGCTGCTCTCAAATATACCAGACAAGCTCCTTCACTGTGTGCATTCACTAGTAACCTCTGCTTGGAATTTAACATTTTTATTTCCAGTGAAAGTTTCTCTGGCTCCTCTAAGTAACTTCTTCACTTTTTTCTCCTTGGCACTTATCACTAACATAGCATATATGATTTATTTACTTTGTTTATCACGTTTTTCCCAATAGAGTGTACGTTCCATTAGAACAGAAAGTTATGCCTGGTTTGTTCATACTGAATCCCCAAAACTTAGAACAGTGCTTAGTACAGAGTAGAGTCATTAAATATTTGTTTAATTCATAAATTTTGTTTCCTCTTTACCTCTCAGGCCTTATTCCTCACCACTCATATTCCATCCCTCTGCTCTAGCCACATTTGCCTTTTTTTGAGTACCCTAAATATGTCACATTCCTTCCCACTTAAACCTCTGCACACATCATTTCTACTGCTTCTATGGTCAGCTTTCCCTCACTCTTTGCCACTCCTTCAGGTCTCGGCTTTAACGGCACTTAGATAATGATTCTCCACAGACCCTTTGTCATACACTTCTAATAATATCTCCTTTCTTCACTGCATTTTTCACAGCTTTTATTACTTGTTAAATGTCTGTCCTCCCAACCAGACTATAAACTCCATAAAGGCAGGGACAATGTCTGTCTTTATTCATCACTATATGTACTATATGCATGAAACTCATAAAAAGCTTGATTAAGAAGGAAGAGGGGACGAAAGGACAAGTTAAATGGTAAACTAGAAATGAATAGTTGATCAGGACACAGAGGCACAAGAATGATATAGTGGACTCTGGGAAGTCGGTGGGGAAGGCTGGGAGGAAGTGAGGGATAAAAGACTACATACTGAGTACAGTGTACACTGTCCAGGTGATAAGTGCACCAAAATCTCAGAAATAACCTCTAAAAACTTATCCATGTAACCCAAAACCACCTGTATCCCAAAAACAACTGAAATAAAATTAAAAAAAAATTAAAGTTGACACTTAGAAATTAAAGATAAAAAGGTAGAAATCCCCAGTGTAAAGATAATATTTGAAGGCCACAGTGATGAATAGCACCACTTAGAATAAGTGCAGATTCTGTGAGAGAGAAAGTAGCTAACAGTGGAGAACAACCACATTCCAAGGATCAGGAAAAAGGATGCCAAAAAGCCAAAGGAAGGGAGAGTCAAGAAAAAATGAGTAACATCGTAATTAAGCCTAAAAGAAATGCCTTTATTTTTCTTAAGACAGGGTCTTGCTATGTTGCCTAGGATGATTTCGAACCCCTGGGCTCACGTGCTCCTCCCACCTCAGCCTCTCAAAGTGCTGGGAATATAGACATGAGCCCCACGTCCAGGGAAATGCCTTTAAAGACAGAGATGCCAGAATTCCCATTAAACTTAACATTGTTCAAAATCTTCTAGCCAATTTGACAGGACAAAAAAAAGATATAAAAAGCGTTATTTATAACATAGTCAATTAACTGTGAGGCATATATGAGGATCAACTAAAAAATTATTAGAAACAAACACGGCTCTATGAGGTGGCTAAATGTACAAAATTCAGTAACTTTATTATAAGTTAGCACTTAGAAAAGTTAAACATATTCTACACACAGCAATAATAAAAACACAAAATATTAACAAGACCAGAGTAGAAACTATATGAAGAAAATGATAAAACTCTACCTAAAGACACAAAAGTGTGAATAAATGGGAAGACACAGCATTTGGAGCTATATGTTAATTCTTCTAAAAAGTTAACTTCAAAGGATTCCAATGAAAAGCTCAAGTTTTTTTTAAAGAGAATGTTTTTGAACGTCTACAATAGACATAAGTCAGATTTGAGTATGTTTGAGACTGAGGTTTACTACATAGGGAAAGACTGATGATACCAGAGAGGACAACCAGTGGAAGAGGGTCCTAAAAACGCACAAGGGAATACAATAATTTATTAGTTCAGCAAACATTTTGTTGAGTCCTTAGGATGTGCCACACACTATAGACACAAAGTCAAAAAGATACAGTCTCTGTCCTCAAGTCCAAACTAGTTTAATGCCACAAACTGAAAAAGAGTGCCTCAACCAGAGAGAGAGAACATGCAAGCAAATTGTATAATTTCTTCTTAAATTAAGATATAAGCCCAGATATTTTAGTGCAAAGTGCCATTCCAAATATTCAGCAAAGGCATATATTTGCAAGAAAAAAAATTTACTTTGGGATTAAAGTCTACCTACATTTTTACAAGACCACTTCCATCTCTTCAAATTCTACATAGTTTTTTTTTTAAAACGTCTTTGAGAATCTCTAAATTTTTAGTAACATATATTACAAGTAATCTAGAAACAACTACAAATATTACTGAAAAGCTAAAAGTCTAGGATAATCATATTACACATATTTTACATAAAACCCTTACTTTTAATCTATAACAAATAAAAGATACTTAGTAGTAATGACAAGGTAAACTACGCACAACAAAAGATTGCAGAACTAAGAGATTCACATCATCTGTAAAAAATTCTAGTTTTTTTCTATCTCTGCCAGTCACCAAAATTCAACATTAAATTATATAAAGATTAATTTAAATGGTCGTATGAATAGACACAAAACTTGAAATCAGGGATCTATAATGCTCATGGTTTCAACCAAAACTTTTTTTTTTTTTTGAGATGGAGTTTCACTCTTGTTGCCCCTGCTGGAGTGCAATGGCGCAATCTCGGCTCATCACAACCTCCACCTCCCGTGTTCAAGCAATTCTCCTGCCTCAGCCTCCCGAGTAGCTGGAATTACAGGCAATGCGCCATCACGCCTGGCTAATTTTGTATTTTTAGTAGAGAAGAGGTTACTCCATGTTGGTTAGGCTGGTCTCAAACTCCCAACCTCAGGTGATCCGACCGCCTCTGCCTCCCAAAGTGCTGGGATTACAGGTGTGAGCCACTGCACCCAGCCCCTAAAATCATTTTTTTAAGATGTGAAAAACAGCAACTCTGGCCAGGCACGGTGGCTCACGCCTGTAATCCCAGCACTTTGGGAGACCGACACAGGTGCATCATCTGAGGTCAGGAGTTCAAGACCAACCTGGCCAACATAGTGAAACCCTGTCTCTATTAAAACAAAAAAATTAGCTAGGTGTGGTGGTGGGTGCCTGTAACTCCAGCTACTGGGGAGGCTAAGGCAGGAGAATCCCTTGAACTCAGGAGGCAGAGGTTGCAGTGAGCTGAGACTGCACCACTGCACTACTCCAGCCTGGGTGACACAGCGAGACTCCATCTCAAAAACAACAACAACAACAACAACAACAAAAACCCAGCAACGTTGTTCAAATGTACAGTTGTATGTTCTGGCTGTCCAACAATCTATTGGACAATCTATTGGATCTACTGTATTTCCAAAGTATACCTACTACATCTTTACTCCAGAAACCTCAGCTCTGAGAATTTTTTGTATTACCATGTAGGATGATATCCTGGGCACTATGGAAGATATAAATAATTCCCCAAAACAATACTATCTACTCTTTGTAAATCATTTAGTTCATTCTTTACTACCTATTTCCACTGAACTCTTCCATGATCCTCTAGCCCACAATGACTTCCCCTTCCTCTGAACTTCTCCAACCACTTAAGTGTTGGCTTAAGTACCTAAGTCAACATTTGATACTTCTCATACACTATTTTGACTTTTTTGTGCATAATCACATCTTTTCTCAGGGTTGGGAGAAACAATGGGAGTAGGGGTGCTGAAGAAGTAACAATGGGAGTAGGGGTGCTGAAGAAGTAGTGAGAGAAGAATACCATCAAAAAGTTGGGATTACAACGTTCTACACACTGCTTTGAGACAATATTTGAAGTTCTTGGATGAAGTCATTTAATCCTATGTATACATGAGGGCTAGACATTCAACCTAGGATCTTTAATGATAGGTATTGTTTTTGAGAGTTATTTGTGTTTTCCATAGTGCTCATATTATCATACGTGGTAATACAAAAAATTATAAATTTTTGGATGATGTAATCAAAGAAATGAAGCCAAATGACCACACTTGACCAAAGCCAAGGATCCAAATCTAGGAGATAAAACTGGTAACAAATAAATAATATAGAAAACTGTCTAGGAGGAAATCTGGGTTTGTCAAAAAAGAAAATTATTAAAATTGAAAAAATATTTGGAAAATTGCACAAGGCGATTATCAAGGTCTTTGCAAGCTTTCATTAATAATCTTTGTGGTACTAGAATGCTTTATAATTAAATTAAATACTTTAAGTCTAACTAGGTAAATAGCACTAATTTCAGGCTTTTTGTTCCAATATATTCTAATTCTACAAACCACTTACACACAAAACATCATACTTACTGAGATCTCTACATTTAATAGTGCTATATTCAAAAGAGATACAAAGATAGTCACATGCTTCTCTCAGTTCAGGAATAGATATGCCATCAGGACAACGGATTATTCCTGTTTTATAGTAATCCTGGAAAAAGAAAAGTAAAGAAAGCATAAAATATCTGGAGCACAAGGTAGCCAAAACTTATTATTAAGGAAGGGCTGGTAACATTTTCAGAAACAGTAGAGAACTCTGACATCTCTGAAATGTGGAAGTTTAAACTTAAATAAGACCTCCGTTCACCTAACTACTTTTTCATTTTACCTATAAGGAAAATTCAGGTCGAAATGAATTCACCGACTTAGCCTGTCATAAAATTATTTAAAAGCAAAGGTAAGATTTGAATATAGGGCTCCCTGTTACCTAATTCATGTCTTCTTTATGACATCACACCAATGCATATGTATTTTCCTTCTACAAGTTATATTTCTACGAAACCATCATAAAGTTTTAAACATTTTTTTAAAAAGTAAGGAAATTGAATGATATGTTATCTTAACTACTACCTAGATAATTTAACAAAATGTGAGGTTTTTAGTACAGAATTATAGTCATATTCAAGTATTAAAATATGTAAAATAAGACATATCATTAGATATTCTTCTTTTAATACTACCCTTTGGTGATTCCATATTATGACAAGCAATATTAATTTTTTCCAAAATCCACTTAATAAGTTGTTAAAGGACAACCCCAGAATCACAGATAAGTTACTTCAGAGATGAGTGATAAAAATTCTTTTCAATTCCTCAAGGGGAAATATGGACAGCTAAAAAAGCACTTTTTCCCCAAAATTAAGACCTGGCTCGGCCAGGTACCATGACTCACGCCTATAATCTCAGAACTTTGGGAGGCCGAGGTAGACAGATCACCTGAGGTCAGAAGTTCAAGACCAGCCTGGCTAACACGGTGAAACCTTCTCTACTAAGAATACAAAAAAATTAGCCGGGTGTGGTGGCAGGCACCTGTAGTCCCAGCTACTTGGGAGGCTGAGGCAGGAGAATGGCGTGAACCCAGGAGGCGGAGCTTGCAGTGAGCCGAGATCGTGCCACTGCACTCCAGCCTGGGCGACAGAGCAAGACTCCATCTCAAAATAAAATAAAATAAAAAAAAAAGAATACAAAAATTAGCCAGGCGTGGTGGTGCACACCTGTAATCCTAGCTACTCAAGAGGCTAAGGCAGGAGAATCACTTGAGCTCAGGAGGCAGAGGTTGCAGTGAGCCGAGATCGCACCACTCCACTCCAGCCTGGGCGACAGAGCGAGCCTCCATCGCAAACGAAAAAAAAAAAAAAAAAAAAAAAAAAAGAAAAGACCTGTCTCAAGTTTTCCTGAGGTTCCGAACCAAAGTAACCAGTAATACAATTTCTAAGGTTGCTGCATCAATGGAAGTGAAACATCTTCTGGTACTTGTATGAATACTCACCTGATCAAGATCAACTAATTTCCCTATCTGTCTTCCATCACAGAATCCTCCCTTCCCTCAAACTATTTAAGAAAATGGTATTTTCAGGCTGTGGCACAAACGATCACAAACTATCAATCAAACCTTTTTTTTTTTTTTTTTCGACACAGGGTCTCACTTTGTTACCTAGGCTGGAGTGCAATGGTGTGATCTCAGCTCACTGCAACCTTCGCCTCCTGGCTCAAAAGATCTTCCCACCTCAGCCTCCCAAGTGTTGGAGGCCAAAAGAATGAGGGTGGTGACCAACTCAGTATACCACTGGAGGCTATATGAGCAAACAGCAAACTGTTCTCATGAAAGCAGATTGTTGGCAAACTGACAAACTGCATCTGCCGCCTAAAACGAATGCTGAGGGCAGTCATGCCCCAGGCGCAGTGTTTCTTGTGATTATCTACAGGCACAACTGAAGCCTGTTAGCAATCATGTGAACCTGTGACAAATCAAGCAGCTGACCAACAGCACCTCCTCCCTGCTCTTTCTCCCCAGTAAATACAAAAGGCTGTGGAAGCTCAAGGCCTTTGCTCACTAGAAGCAAGGAGCCCCCAGCCCCTTCTTTAAAGCAGATTATCTTGTCTTTGTTTTCATTTCTGCGTTCGTCCCCCTTCATTCAATCCTGTAGTAACTGTCACATCTCAAGTACCTGGAACTACAGGCGTGCCACTACACCTAGCTAATTTTTGGATATATTCTTTTGGTAGAGATGGAGTTTTGCCATGTTGCCCAGGCTGGTCTTGAACTCCTGGACTCAAGCCATCCACCTGCCTTGGTCTCTTAGCGTGCTGGGATTATAGGCATGAACCACCACACCCAGCCTTATGAACCAAAATCACTGAATTTAAATTACAAGTAGGGACTCTGTGTGATAAAATATTTTTTTAAAAAAAAACGGTTTATTAAAACCTCAAAAAAAAGTTTTAAAACAAAGACGTCAGCTGGGCACAGTGGCTCACACCTGTAATTCTAGCACTTTGGGAGGCCAAGGCAGGAGGACTGCTTGAGCTCAGGAGTTCAAGATCAGCCCGGGCAACACAGCGAAACCTCATCTCTACTAAAAATACAAAAAAATTAGCTGGGCGTGGTGGCACACACCTATAGTCCCAGCTACTAGGGAGGCTGAGGTGGGATGATCACTTAAACCCAGAAGGTCAAGGCTGCAGTTAGCCGTGATCACACTACTGCACTGCAGCCTTGGCAACAGAGTGAGACCCTGTCTGGGGCAAACAACAACAACAACAACAACAACAAAAAAACAATAAAAACTAAAGATGTTAACAAATACATTTTGGAGATGACTTTTATATGTTTCTAAGTTTCCACACTGCTAGTTATGTGCAATAAAATAATAGAATCAAGTAGTCATATTCATTCTCAGATAGTAAAAATGATCGACTTACTGTATTTAGGAGAAAGAGAAGTAAATATGGCTCCAGAAATGTTACTAAATACCTAATATATGCAAACCTAAGAGATTAATAATCCCCTATCCTATCATCCTGAAGGTCATAAAATTCATTTGCTTATATTGTATTATCTGTATGTACTAAAATAAAGATGAGAGCATGGCATGGTGGCTCAATGCCTATAATCCCAGCACTTTGGGAGGCCAAGGCCGGAGGATCGCTTGAGCCCTGGAGTTCGAGAACAGCCTAGGTAACACTGTGAGACCTCGTCTCTATAAAAAATGAAAACAAAAAAAATTAGCCAGGCATAGTGGTGCATGCCTGTAGTCCCAGCTACTCAGGAGTGTGTGGCAGGAGGATTGCTTGAGCCCAGGAGGTTGAGGCTGCAGTGAGCTATGATTGTGCCACTGCACTCCATCCATCCTGGGTGAAAGAGCAAGACCCTGTTGCAAAATAAAAATATAAACAAAATAAAATAAAGATGAATTAAATGGTATTTAAGGAAAAACAATATCCTGGAATAACTCCAGAGAGATATTCAAATAGAATTCTGCGTCTAATCCAAGTACCTCCAAGAAGGGGTCTTATGATTAAGTCAATACTCGTAAGAAACACTCACCAGAATAGCTCGAAACACAGTGGAACCAATTCCCTCTGCCACCTCATACTCTCCTTTCTCATTGGGTCGTGTAAAGTTATGTTCTCGGCCAGATCCAAACATCCTATGATAGTAAATAATTGAGAAATACGTCAATAGAATACTTCCTTGAAAACGGAAAAT
This sequence comes from Gorilla gorilla gorilla, assembly GCF_029281585.2. Classification (NCBI taxonomy): domain Eukaryota; kingdom Metazoa; phylum Chordata; class Mammalia; order Primates; family Hominidae; genus Gorilla; species Gorilla gorilla. The sequence goes on from NC_073233.2 coordinate 19,847,831, forward strand.
AGATTTCATGTACAAAAGTAAAAAGGAATTATATCATTAAATTTAGTTCAAGAATTTTTATCATTAATTTATTCTGGCAAACATCATAAAAGAAAATATTAAAAACATTTTCTTTTTGATGGTAAGGAACACTAGTATAGATTTCCTGTAAGCAACAATAAAATAAACGACAAAATTCAGAAGCTAAAGAGCTTTCCTACCCCTTCTCAGAAAACACCACCAACCAATTAATCTAGGGAAAAAGATGAGTTTTTAATACCAATTTTACCAGGAAGAAAAAAAAAAAGGGAAACCATGTTATCTGTGCTTTTTCCTTAAAACTGCTATTTTCATTGTACAGTTAATGCCATAATGCAGCACATAATAGCAAGCTAAACTGAGACAAAGTGATATGATACAGGACAAGTCAGGTTGTTTTACATTTCACAACCTTAACTATAAATGTAACAAATCCTACTCAAAATTATTAGACTTGCATCCTAGAACTGAAAGACAAGCAATCAAATGCTGGGATAGACAGGAATGAAGAAATAAGACAAGGGCAAGTTTAAGAAAATAAATTAAAAAAGCTCTTATGTAAGAAAATACAAATGACTTTATGATTTTTTCAAGTCATGTTGTCGGCCCTTCAACAGCGGCTGTTTAGAAAAGACGCAATTTCCAAAATATGTCCTAAACAATAAAAAATGTACTCTAGTACTCTCCAGAAAATTTAAAAATCATGATTAAAGAAAGGTGAACCTCTAGATCCTATGGTACGGTTGAACTAAGTTTTCTACTCAGTAGTTTCCTAATTCAAATAGTTTTCTCTTTTGTTGTAACACAGAAAACTATGAACAACAAAGCTTTTTATGTCAGTTTCCAAAAAAAAAAAATGCCAGCTGCTTTTTACAGTTCCCATGAATATTAATTTTCATCCCCAAAGACACACTTTAGTCAATCGGCATAAAAAGAAGGCTTTGCTAATTGAAAAAGGAGAAAAAGAAGATAGTCTTTCAGGAATCAAATGTCATCATTTTTTACAAAAGGGGAAAGCTATTCTTTTCACATCAATATGAACACTTTAAAACGTTTTTTTAAGAAAACATAACAGCCAAAATTTCAAATATCTACTTTTTTTATTGTTTCTATATATATTATGTAAAAATATAAAGTATTATTAACACCGTCAAGTCATATTCCTGATTTCTGTTGATAATCCTCCCCTATAATACTAAAAATACAAAAAAGCCTATAGTTTAAAGATTTTTTTTCATGATATAAAGCATAGTGTCAACGTTGAAGGAAAATATTTACTCAAAAATGTATGCAATATCACAATGGCAGCATTTATTCTGTATTGAGACAATGATAAATCACACATACACACATTACCTATACAATCTAGTGAAGTACAAGTTTTTACCTCATGTAAACTTCTATTTCATGCACATGCCCTTTCATTTGATAGCAGTGTGAACAAAGATACTGATTTTGCAATTAAAAGGTACAGTTTGGACATGGTGAAAAATCAAGTCTATATTGTCTATATCCTTCTTAGACTGTGGTTCCCATAACTGCAAACTTTAAATTGATCTATTACTCTGGACCAGCACAAATCAGAAGATGACAATTATCTCCTTCATTTTGCTAACTACTTGTTGACATTCCTTTTTTTTTTTTTTTTAAGTATCTACATCGAACTGACAATTCATGCTGACTTTACAGCTAAACTACCTATTGGGTTTTTTTTCTGCCTTTAAACAATGTTGATTGTTTATATTTTGTGATTGAATGGGAACCCAAGTGCAGGAAACATACTATCATTGCTAAATTCACCTGGTTAGATTCAATTTACAGTCTCAATCTGTAAAGATATTTTAGTATCCTGACTTCAATAACTAATATATTTGCTATTTCTACTGGTACTGCAAAGAACACTAGAAATAAAACCAAGTTCAAGCTCTTACTCTATCACTTTCTAAGCTGTATTAACTTGGGACAAGTAATTTAGCCTCCAAAGCTCATTTCTTTCATCTGTAAAACAGAAATGTTACATTTCAACAGAGAATTACTGTAAAACTTAAACAAAAAAATAATGGCAGTAAAAGCACCTTATAATTAGTAATGCAAATAACTGCAATAATACAAACCTGCCCAACATTGTATTTGGCTGTGCAGTAAAAATGGATGGGTCTACAACAAATCTAGTGTTATCCACTATTAGTGTCACTCGTTCTGACGTTCTTATATTCCGAGCTCCTTCTTTTGCATTTTCATATACAAACACCATCTCCCCAGCTGTCTTACAGCTACCATCTGAACTTGACTGACTACTGTTTCTGCTGCTGTTCCCAGCACTGCTAATGGAACCATTTGGGGATGCTTTTTGAGGACGCGGACTGCTTGGACGAGAGGAACTGTGATCTTTTTCTCGTTCTGAAATAAAGATGTTAGACGAAGTTATGCAACTTTTCTTTTACAAATTCAAGATTTATATATATCTTTTTAAATGTTTGATTTATAAAAGTTGTTTTAAGTCATAGCATTTCTACTTTTCAATTTCAAATAAGATGTTAACAGAACACCATAAACATTCATTTGGTTCCCAGGAATACAACCCAAAACATCAAAATGCTTTCTAAAATATTTATTTGTAGACTTTTAAAAAAGATGTATAGCTGACTAATGCTAACCCAAACTAACATCAAGACTAAGGAAAATTTTATGTTATTACTCCACTTAAAAATAGAAACCCAAGGAACCGAATATTCTCACAAGTAAAATAAATATGCTTTGAAAGTTATTACAGTAAAAGATTAATAAGAATACCAATTTAAACTGTCCTAATTACTAAAAGGGATAACACTATTCTGAGAACACAAAGTACAATCTTTAGAATCTCACTACGTTAATAAGGGCATTCTAAAACCAGCAATTTATCTCAAAAAAAGAAGGTCCCCCTTCCCCCACAAAAAAAGAAAGAAATTCACTAAGGGTAGTAAGAAGTATTTTTTTTTTTAATGATTTTTATGTCTACCAAATAAAGTGGCTTTAGTAGCTTATAATATATTGTTTTCTTCTCATTCTCATGTTTGTTGAATAAAGCACCGCTACAAATTTTATGATCTATAATTACAGTCTGTAATTTTCATAGGTAGAAAATATTAAAATTCAGAAAATTTTCTTAAGAAGTTCTAATAGTCTACAAAAGAGAAATAAAAACCAAGATTTTGTGATATATTTCATTTAGAGACTAGATCACTAAACTTTAAAGGTGACCTAAAAATGTACCTCCATCTCATCACTTTCATCAGCTTTTGCCAAATTCCTCTATGACTCAAACTACTTAGAACACTCTGTACAGCATTATTGATTGTATAATTAGGTTTGACATTATCTCCAGAGATACTCTGACACCTCCCTTTTATTGCCTGTTTCTACAATACTGGTAGCATCCCAAAAGCAAAATTTGCTAAAGCAATATTAATAAAATAATTTATTATATCCTGCTATTCTACTCCCAGACACTGACTTTTGCATGTAACAAACTGTCAACTCTAATTTATACTTTTGTTGATGTCTGGCTTAAAAGTACAAGTCTGACTTCAAGGATCAACTGAAACATTGACAACTTCTCTCATAATTAGACCCTAATATTAATGATTCTTATTTACAACAGATTATCAGAAACTACTGCTGCACATACTAAGTCAAAGTTTTAATTTGTCCCTTCTGCAGGGGAAAATAAAAATCAGCAAGCTCACATGCTAAGGCACCTCTTCTTCAGCTGGTGTTTTATAGTTATACCATGTGTTCACCTGGGGTACTAATGTTCGTTTATAATACTGAGTAGGAAGGAAGGTGAGCTAGTTACTAACAAAGTAAAACACATCACACCTTTCATCTATTTTTATTATTAAATTTGAGATATTGTCAAAAATCAGAATAAATAACATGATGGCTATTCTACCTTTCAGGTCCTTTGTTAGCATGATAATAACTAAACTCCTATCAATAATTTACTACAAACTATTGCTATATATTTCATAAGACAAAAATTAAATTGAAAACTTTGAAAATCTATGTATCACAGTTTCAAAGGCTTTTCAATTACTTATTTTATAAGACTGTCCCAGAGGTTAAAAATTCACGTTAACTTTGCATTTAATGAGCTGTTTTTTCTTTCACACCAAGAACCAAGCTCAACTAAAACAGAAACAACTGAATAGAAGCAGCTAATTTTACTCTGCAGTATTAGGCACAATTCAATGTCATTACTACTTTAAAAAGGTAAATGCATGTTTTTAAGAACTGTTAGGAAGATTAGTTGATTTTACATACCAACATGGTGCTGTCGTGTTGGAGAAGTCACATTTCTAATACAAGGAGTGAGTTGAGACTCTGTTCTTTCATGAGATGAATCTCGTGATCTGTCACTTGACCTTCGTCTATCTCTTGATCTCTCATGTCCCCCACTAGCACCATGTAGACTCATTTTGGTGTGGTCAACTCCTCCTTTAGCAATACGCGAGGAAGTACTGATAAGTTAGAAAGGAAAATTAACCATAAAAGCAGAACATCAGATTGCAAACATTTTAAAACAAACACCCAAGTAATATAAAACTAGTATCTTGAAGTGCAAAAATCAAATGCTACTTTCTAATTCTGAAACCTAATTTACCTCAAACTTGTAGGCTTTAAAAATTCTGGAATAATGTGTCTTTGAAGATCACATACTTGAACTCAGTTTTTTATGAACGAGAAAACTAAAGCTTAGAAAGGTTAACTAACATATGAGTTAGTAGAAGTTGTAGTAATAATAGTAGTAGATCACTCAGATATCTTAAATGTTATTCAGATGTTCTTTTGATTTCCTTCATTGTAGGGGAAGAAGAGAAGGCAAGAGCTTTCGGAACTCTTAAAAAACTGAGGAATGGGGCAGAGAAATTGGTCTCCCTGCCAAACAAAATAAGTCTACATGCTAACTTCAATCAACCAACTTTCAGTTGAGCCTTTTCAAAACACTATGATTTTTTTTTTTTAAGTTTTTCTGAAAAGCATTTCTCAGCCAGGCACAGTGAATCACACTGTAATCCCAACGCTTTGGGAGGCCAATGCGGGTGAATCGCTTGAGGTCAGGAGTTCGAGACCAGCCTGGCCAACATGGCAAAACCCTGTCTCTACTAAAAATACAAAAATTAGCTGGGTGTGGTGGCACACACCTATAATCCCAGCTACTCAGGAGGCTGGGGCACAAGAATCGTCTGGGAGGGGAAGGTTGCGGTGAGCCGAGATCACGCCACTGCACTCCAGCATGGGCAACAGAGCAAGACTCTGTCTCAGGAAAAAAAAAAAGAAAAGCATTTCTCTGAAAAACCTAACAAACCTACCTACTCTGACTACATAAAGTCACAGAATTTTTAAAACTTAAAAATATCTTATATATAATAAACTTCTCCACCAGAAGTGAATAACTCAGAATGCTGATTAAAACAGTCCAGCTTACAGAATATTTTAACACAATTATGTATTAAGTTACACATACTATATGCACAATGCTATGCTAAATGCCAACAGAAAGAAGCTTCCTCAGGAGCTTGTTTTCTAAGTGTAGCAATAATAGATGAACATGCAGAACTTTAAACAATTCAAGAGTTATCCCAACTTCCAAATATAAAACTACTAAAGAGTTCCCAAATATGTAACTACTAAATGGGTATCAGATAATACATGCTTTAGGATTTCAAAGAAAAAAGACATTGCTATAGAGTAGCCACTAGTGTATCACTAGTGTCCAGGCCCTGACAAACAGATAAAATTTCAATAATTAGAGTACACTGCAAATAAGAAAACTGATGATAATAAAAATAATAAAGCCAGACCTAAGGCAATTTGGAAATTTACTGTTAGCATATAGTATGGTTCAAAAATATTAAAGTTCTTTTTAGAAAGAGAAGGAAGTTCATGGCTTTAGAGTAAAATTGTCGTCTAATGCTTATTGCTTGGCATTTTGAATGATACTTAATATTCTGGAAACTTAGGTTTCTCATTTGTAAAATGTAGATTCTATTTATTTTCTAAGGTGAATAGGTGAATTAAATGAAGTATAATAAGTAAGCTGACCAGCAACATACCTGGCACGACATAATTACTCATGAAATGTTAGTTTATTTAGTTTATGATAGATGAGGATGTTAAAGTTCAAAACTGCAAGACTTGCTCAGGGTCACATAGCATTTAGTAGAAACGCTAATAACACTATAACCTAACCCTTTTGAGTCATTCCAGTGCCCCTTTCATAATATTATACTGCTCTCCTTTAGCAAAACCACACGAGTTAAAATTTAATCTTCGTGGGCCGGGCGCGGTGGCTCACGCCTGTAATCCCAGCACTTTGGGAGGCCGAGGCGGGTGGATCACGAGGTCAGGAGATCGAGACCATCCTGGCTAACACGGTGAAACCCCGTCTCTACTAAAAATACTAAAAATTAGCCGGGCGTGGTGGCGGGCGCCTGTAGTCCCAGCTACTCGGGAGGCTGAGGCAGGAGAATGGCGTGAACCCAGGAGGCGGAGCTTGCAGTGAGCCAAGATCGCGCTACTGCACTCCAGCCCGGGCGACAGAGCAAGACTCCATCTCAAAAAAAAAAAAAAAAAAAAAAAAAAAATTTAATCTTCGTGATTCAGAAAACAAAATCTTTCAGTGTCTCCGGGTCATCTCTTTGGTTGATTTTATTAGCTTTAATATTTTTTGTTATTTTGGTGGTTTCTTTCATTATAAAAATCAGTCATCACCTTGCTATAACAGACTGCCAGGACAGAAGATAAAGTTGACTTTGTATTTATCCTGAAAGTTACTTCTAGGGAAATAAAGGCAACCTAACAGCCTTTATCAGTTATTTGTTTCTCATCAACCTACAGAGAAAAATTCTACTCCCACCTTCATTCTAGTGAAAAAAAATTAGAGGACAGCTGCATCAATAGAACATAATCTTTTCTTTCAAACAGATCAAAAGATCCTACTGCATTTATGTTTTTAAAAAATCGTTAGAGTAGGAATACTGGAATTTCTGGCTTGTTTTCTAAAGTAGGAAAAAAAGGAATCCACACTAAATAGAACAAAGATCATATATAGAAAAAATAACTCTTCAAATTATTCTGGCAGCTAAGTTTTCATCATTTTCAACTATAAGAAAGCACATTATCTAAATGTGAGTCTGGTAATTTAATGGACAAGGTACAAGCACAACAACGAGTAAGACAAATACAAGCTAAATGTTCAGTTTGAGTAAGGGCCAAGCAGACTGAGTAATTAAAAAAGCATTTTCACCAGACATCCCTGTAGCTGAAAGACTAGACACTGCTAAAACATTGGCTTCATCTCTAAACCACTTAGATTTTAAACGAATTCAAAAGGTGTCATAATACACTTTCATATTTTCTTTTAATTCCCATATAGACTGAACCCTGAATCAGACCTTCAAAATCAGATGTCATGGAAGACAAATTATGTCCTACTATATTTAATTCAACACTTTCAGATTAAGAAATCACTTTAAAGGCAAAAATAGTTAATATGTACAAAAGAAAATGAGGATGAGCAAGTTCAGAGGGGAAAGCTCTGTTTCAGGCTGCATTGAAAAGTTTGAGATTCATGAACTAAGGATAGGTAAGGACATGAAGACTGGATTAGCCCTAATATCTATTTCCAGCCAAGATAGAATAACAAGGGCTAAGTTCACACTCTTGTCTGAAACAACCCAAGAAACCAAACGGAATATATGAAACAACAGTCTGCAAGACATGGCACATCAGGCAATGAAAGAGAGCAATCACTGAAAAATGGAAAGCAAATGAGATATGCCCAACAATGGTCCCAAATTACTATCTTGAGAGCATTTGCAAAGTAAACACAGAAAGGGGAAACACAAGCAGAACCCAGTGGACTCTGAGTGAAAGACATGGAGCTGAGACATTGGGATAAGAGACGGCTAGAGTTCTAAGGGAAAAGTACCAGAGAGGAGAGTGTAACACAGAGAGAAAACCTCAGAAATTTGCAGAGTCCTCCTTGAGTACTGAGCTGGATACCAGTCACACATGTGAGGACACTATGAAAAGAAGCTGGGGGAAAAAACCAGCTCAAAGGATTAGAGGAAATAGTGCCCAGCACTCATACAGGGCCAGGAATAGGTCCTGTTCCCACTGGTTCAGACTGGAAAGCCTAATAATTTATAGGGCATTGGGAAGAGAATTAGAAGGTTCTAAAATGGGAAATAATTACAACTAGACTGAGCACTGTTCCAGTTCCCCTAATAAATTTTAACATCAAGACCAAAAGGACCACACTGTTTCCCTATAGCTAAATCCTAAAGCAAAGCTCAAGAATATTTATAAGAAATATCAAACACACAAATGAGGTAAAATTTACAATGTATGGCATCCAATCAAAAATTATCAGGCATGCAAAGAAGTGAGAACACATAACCCATGAGGAAAAAAACATCAAGTGAAATAAAACATGAACTGACACACATGTTAGAATGAGAAATAAAAACATTAAAAAGTCACTATAACCACAGCCCTCCAAAAAGCAATGTAGAGACATACAGGATTAAAAAGATGCAAATCAAGCTTCCAGAGATAAAAATGTTTACATGTGAGATGAAAAGTATACTAAATGGCCCTTTAAAATGACTATAGTTAACAATAATTTCTTATATATTATCAAATGGTTAGAAGAGAGAACTTTGAATGTTCCCGACATTTTTAAAAAATGATAAATGTTTGAGGTGACATACTAATCACCCTGAGTTGCTCACTACACACTGTATACATGTATTGAAATATCACTCAGTACCTCTAAATATGTATAATTATTACATGTTACATGTCAATTAAAAATAACTTTAAAAAAGAAAAGCACACTGAATGGAATTAATGGGAGATTACACATTATAGAAGAAATGATTAACAAATTTGAAGACAATGCAATAGGAAATATTCAAAATAAAAAAGAGAAAACAGAAAAATAAACAGCATAAGTAAGCTGCAGGTTCATTTCAAGTGGCCTAATATAGGTGTAAATGGAGTTCATGAACGAAGTGGGAAGGAAAAAAGGGAAGTAATATCTGAACTTTCTCCAAATTTGGCAAAAATTACAAACCCACAGATTCAATATGCACAACAAACTCCACACACACTTTAAAGAAAAAAAATGAAAACAAACCCTGTCAACCTAGGTTTGTCATAGCCAGTAAAAACATCTTTCAAAAATAAGAAGGATCTGCATTGATTTATCGAAAAAAAATAAAAAAGTACAGACATTTTCAGGCAAAAAAAGACACATGAATTCATCATGAGAAGACCTGCACCACAAGAAAAGTTAAAAGGGAGTCCTTCAGGCAGAAAAAAAAGCTAATGCCAGATGAAAATATGAATCTACACAAAAAAATGAAGACTACTAGAAAAAGTAACTGCATGGAAGAATATAATTTTTTTCTAATTGTTTAAATCTCTATAAAAGATTAAACAATAATGATAATAATATAATATGGGGTTTATAACATATACATATAACTAGAGCAGCACAAAGTCTGGGAGAAAGAAATGCAAGTATACTTTTGTAAGGTTTTTACACCACACAAGAAACAGTATAACATCACTTGAAGGTATACTGTGATAAGTTAAAGATGTATACTGTTAATACTAAAGCAACCACTAATATAAGAAAACAAAAGAAATACAGTTAATATACCAAAAAAGGAGATAAAATAAAATCATAAAAGAGGATTTGGCTAATCCAAGAGGGCAAAGGAAAAAAGGGGTTGGGAGGAAGAAGGAAAAGGAACAAATAGGACAAACGGAAAATAAATAACAGGATAAGACTTAACCTTAACCATGTCAATAATCACATTAAATACAGATAGCCTTAGCCATTTAGATGTAAACTGTCTAAACCATAAAAGGTGAAGATTATCAGATTGCATATAAAAGCTAGATCCCCAGCCTGGCAGATCACTTGAGCCCAGGAGTTCGAGACCAGCCTTTGGCAACGTGGCAAAGCCTCATCTCTACAAAAAATACAAAAATTAGCTGGGTGTGGTGGCACATGCCTGTGGTCCCAGCTACTCAGGAGGCTGAGGTGGGAGGATCACTTGAGCCTCGGAGGTCAAGGCTGCAGTGAGCGGAGATCCCACCACTGCACTACAGCCTGGGCAACAGAGGGAGACCCTGTCTTATAATAATAATAATAATAATAAGCCAGGTCCAACTATATGCTATATGGTACAAAGAGATTCAATATAAAAGAATGAGGAAAGATACACTATGCTAGCACTAGTTCAAAGAAAGCAAGAGTAGCTATATTAATATCAGACAAAGCAGAGTTCAGAACAAAGAATATCACCAATGTATTTCATAAAGATAAGGGGGTTAATTTATTAAGTGCACATAACAATCCAAATGTTTCTCTGCCTCATGAGAGCGCTTCAAAATACAGGAGGCAAAAACTGATAAAACTATGAGAACTAGACAATTCCACAATTATCATCAGAGATTTCATCACCTCTCTCACAATATTTAACAGAAAAACTACACAGAAAATCAGTAGGGATTGATGAGATTTGAATAACATTATCAACTGACTTGATCTCATTGACATTTACAAAACACCCAAAAAGGGCAGAAAACTCATGCTTTTCATGTGCACACAGAAGAACATTTCTCAAGATAGATCATATTTTGGGCAATAAAACAAGTATCAATAAACTTAAAAGAATTTAATCATACAAAGTATGTCCTCTGATTACAATGGAATTAAAGTAAAATTGAATAACAGAGATACCTAGAAAATTACCAAATACTTGGAAATTAAATAATATCTTTACCTAAACAACTTACAGAGCAATAAATAAAAAGGAAATTAGAAAAGTCTGAACTAAAAGAAAGTGGAAAAAACCCCAAGATACCATAATTTGTGGCATGGTATGACATTGTAACAGTACTTAGGGGCAAATTATGGCATTAAATTCCTATATTAGAAAAGAAGAAAGGTCTAAGAAAAATGACATCAGTCAATAAAATTGTTAAACCTCTACCCAGACTGCTTGGGACAAAAATCGAGAAGATACAAACTACCAATGTCAGAAATAAGAGAGGCTACAGATACTAAAATAATAATAAAAGAATATTATAAAACTTTAAGCCAATAAATTCAACAACTCAGAATGGACAAATTTAAACCTACAAAAAAGCTCACTTAAGAAAAGGTTGAATAGCTCTGTTTACTGAAGAAATTTAATTTGTAGTTTAAAACATTCCTTCCAAGAAAACTCTAGGCTCATATGGCTTCACTGACAAATTCTACCAAGCATTTAAGATAGAAATAATATCACCCCTACACAGCTCTTCCAGAAAATTGACGAGAAGATAGTATTTCCCAACTCATTCTATGAGACCAACATTGCCCAGACACTACTATCTAGAAAATTCCCAAACACTTGGAAATTAAATAATACCTTTACCTAAGCAACTCACAGAGCAATAAAGAAATCAAAAAGGAAATTAGAAAATTTTGAACTAAAAGAAAGTGGAAAAAAATATTACAAGAAAAGAAAACCACAAATCTTAGAACACAAATATCAATATTCTAAACAAAATTTTAACACATCATATCCAGCAATGCATAAAAAAAGAATAGTAATCAAAGACCAAATGCTCTCCATCTAAAATCAGAAATAAGAATGTCTACTGTCACTTTTCTTCAACAATGTACTGAGGATTATAGCCAGTGCAATATGGCAAGAAAACACATTCAGATTGATTAAGATGTAAAACTGTCTTTATTTGCAGAAAACACGATCATCTATTGTAGGCTCTAGTAAGAAAAAAAGGTTACTAGAACCAATGAGTTCAGCAAGGTTGCAGAATACAAAATCAGTATTTTAAAATGAACTTTATTTCTATATACCAACAATATGCAACCTAAAATTGAAATTTTAAAAACACTACTTACAAATAACACCAAAACCTGAAATACTTAGGGATAAATATGACAAAAGATGTGAAAAACTCACACATTGGAAATTATAAAACATTACTGAAATTAAGAAAACCTAAACAAATGGAGAAACCTACCGTCTTTACAAGTCAATTTTCTCCCTAAGTTCATCTACTAGATACAACATAATCCCAATGGAAAACCAAGTAGGCTTGCTTGTCAAGAGTGACAAGCTGATTCCAAAATTCATATGAATATGCAAATGACCTAGAATAGCCTAAATAATTTTTTTAAAAGAACAGTTGGAAGACTAACATGATCTGATTTCAAGACATATTAAAAAAGTGTAGTAATGAGTAAAGTGTGTTACTGGCATAATGACAGGCACATAGATCAATGAATCAGAATGAAGACTCCAGAAAAGAACTCACATACATATATATGGACAACTCATTTTCAACAAGGGCTCAAACACAATTCAGGGAAGAAAGAGTTTTTCATCAAATGGTGCTGGAACAAATGAATATACAATAGGTATTTCACTTTCAGCAATTCTAGAAAAAAAAAAAAAAGAACTCTGCGCAATAGTTCCCATCATATGCAAAAGTTAACTCAAAATGGACCACACACCTAAATCTGAAACTTAAAACTACAGAACTTCTAGAAATAAAAAGCCCCATGCATAAAAGAGCAAACCGACAACTGAACTTCATCAAAATTAAAAACTTTTGATCTTCAAAAAACAGTGTTAAGAGAATGAAAAGAGGCTGTGCGCAGTGATTCAAGCCTGTAATCCCAGCACCTTGCAAGGTTGAGGCGGGAGGATAGCTTGAGCCCAGGAGTTCAAGACCAGCCTGGGCAACATAGTGAGACCATTTCTACAAAAAAAATTTTTAAAAATTAGCCAGGAGTGGTGGCAGGCATCTGTGGTTCCGGCTACTTGAGAGGCTGAGGTGGGAGTATTGCTTGAGCCCAGAAGTTCGAGGTTGCAGTGAGTCATGGTCATCATGCTACTGCACTCTAGCCTGGGCAACGAAGCAAGACACTGTTTCAAAAAAATAAATAAATAATAGAGACTAAAAACACAAGCCTCAGACTGGGAGAAAATATTTGCAAATCATGTATCTGATAGAGGACTGATATGTAAACTATATAAAGAACTCTCAAAATAATGGGTAAAAAATTTGAGATATGCAGATGAAAAAAGTACATGAAATGATAGCGTCACTTGTCATTAAAGAAATGCAAATTAAAATGACACTGTTACATCATTACACATTAGAGTGGCTAAATAAAAAGACTGACTATATCAAGTGTTGATGAGTACATGTATGAAATGGAACTCTCATACACTTGTGGTAGGAATGGAAAATGGTACAACCATTTTAGAAACTGTTTCGGAAAACAGTTTCTTTTTTTTTTTTTTTTTTTTTTTTTATTATACTTTAAGTTTTAGGGTACATGTGCACATTGTGCAGGTTAGTTACATATGTATACATGTGCCATGCTGGTGCGCTGCACCCACTAACTCGTCATCTAGCATTAGGTATATCTCCCAATGCTATCTCTCCCCCCTCCCCCCACCCCACAACAGTCCCCAGAGTGTGATATTCCCCTTCCTGTGTCCATGTGATCTCATTGTTCAATTCCCACCTATGAGTGAGAATATGCGGTGTTTGGTTTTTTGTTCTTGCGATAGTTTACTGAGAATGATGGTTTCCAATTTCATCCATGTCCCTACAAAGTTTGTTTCTTAAGAAATTAAACATACTCTAGCCATATGATTCAGCCATTCCATTATGTATTTACCCAAAAGAAACGAAGACATTATCCATAAAAAAAATTTGTAAACAAACATTCTTAGCAGCTTTATTTGTAACAGCTCAAAACTGGAAAACAACCTAAATGTTTATGAACAAGTGAAAGGATAAACAATTTGCGATATATCCATACAATGGACTACTACTCAACATAAAAAAGAATGAATTACTGACACAAGTTACAACATGAATCAATCTCAAAATAATTACACTGAATAAAAGAAGCCAGATCTCTCCCCACCACAAAAAATAAATTATATAAAATTCTAGGAAACATAGAATACTGTATAGAGCGACAGAAAACATATTGGTGGTTTCACCAAAAAGGGGTATAGGAGTTCAAAGGGAAGGGCTACAAAGGGCACCAAAGAAGCTTTTGAGTGTGATGTATATGCTCATTATCCTAATTATGGTAAGGTTTTATGGAGATACATATATATATATACACACACACACACACATATATATATATACCAAATTGTACACCAGAATTGACCTCTTGGCCAAAACACAGCTGCCTGAGAATACCAAAATAGAAAACAACTACTTAGCCATTTTAATTACACTTAAGTAATAAAAGTCATGCCTTTCTTCTTCTAATAGTCCTTTCTTTTCACACTTTTCTTAGCAGAGTGCACTAAATTCCTTCTCTTACCAATCTACATAGATTTTTGCATCCTCTTGTTGTAATATGGTCCATGGTCTCAAGAAACCAAAAGCACTTCTACAATCAGATTAAAAACATCTACCATCACCAACTGATCACCACTTGAAAACTTCACAAACCAACATATACTACCCAGTAAACTTACTACAAAAGCCCAAATTAGAACCCTTAATCATGATCCTCTGAGATCACAATTTGCTTCAACTAAGGAATATCAATCACTTCCAAGCACCTCTAGTTACATAAACAAATCCACCTTAAACACAAAAGAAAATATTTCCATTTTTAAATTTTGCAGCTTTATGACTTAATAATGCTTCTGTTTTCTTTAATACTAACTTTTCACTTTGTTTCAAAATCATGCTTTGAAGCAGAAGGCGAATCAACAGGCAGTAAAGTTTCTAAAAACTTTTAAATCTTATTAAAATGGTCACTCTCAGAAGCAAATATCTATTGCTTCTTGGCCTTTTGGCTAAGATCAAGTGTAGAAGCAAATATCTATTCACATCAAACTTTAGACTGCAAATCTGGTATGAACTTCTGCATATGATTTTGTCACCTAATTTGTTTAAAAATTCTAATTACAGCAACAGTTTTCAATGGCAGGCAGGTTCCTAAGAACTGAAGAAAAACATCAGGGCCTCGTTTTGTTCAATGAAACTAGAGACTCCTACAAGGGGAAAAAGTTTATAATACTAATTAATATGTACAGAGTTTTTAAAATCCAACAGTACTGCAAAGTTTATAACAAAAACCAAGCCATTTTTTGAATGGGTAAACTGTAGTACAGCCATACCATAGAATATTATTCAGCAATTTAAAAAAAAACTATTGATATCTGCAACAAATGTGAATGGATCCAAAAGCATTTCGCTGAATGAAAAAACCCAAACCCAAAAGTTTATATGCTATATGATTCCACTTACATAATGTTCTCAAAATGACAAACTTACAGGGATATAGAACCAAATTAGGGGTTGCCAGAGGTCAGAGTTGGAGAGAGGGTGTAACTATAAAGGGGTAGCATAAGAGAATTTCTTTGTGGTGATAGAAGAGTTCTATATCCCGATTGTGGTGGGAGTTACATGAATCTATACATACGATAAAATATCACAGAACCATGTAATAGAAAAAAGATAAAGTGCATGTAAAAACTGATAAAATACAAGAAAGGTCAATAATTTAGTTATTAGTATTGTACTCACATCAGTTTCCTGGTTCTCATAATGTACTAAAGTTATGTAAGATGTTATCACTGAAGGAGGCTGAGTAGAGTACCTGGGAACTCACTGTACGATTTTTTGTGACATCTTGTAAATCTAAAATTATTTCACAATGAAAATAATTCATATTTTCATTGAATTATATAACAAAAGGGGAAATAAAGTGGAGACAAAAAAAACACACAAAACTGTAATAAATTCAGTAACATAAAAAATGTATCCATAAAATAAGGACAGGAATGCTGCAATTTTAAAAAAATTAAAGAATAAGAAAAAGTTCTGAGAAATTCAAAATAATAGCAGAAATTTTTACAAGGTTACTAGAAGGGTTGAAAGAAAATATTGAATATATCCTTAAAAGAACAAAAATGCAAAGAAATGGAAAATAAGAAAGCATTAAAAAAGAGAACTAATGAAGGAGGTCAACATTCAACTAATATATGTTCTAGAGAGAACAGAGAAAATAGAGGGGAGCACATTTTCAAGGAAATAATATAAGAAAAATTTCCAGAAGTAGCTGATATAAGTAGCACTCATATCAGAAAACTGTTGACAAACACACAAAACTGTAATATAAAAAACTATACATAGCTCTGTAAAAAACTATATGTCTCCATAAAAGGCTATATATATGTTTTTGTCCATGTTTCCTGGCTCGTAACTCCTACTGCCCTTGTTACAATGTTGGGGGCACTTTAGGCCTCAGTAAACAGAATCTCTCTCTCTGACCTTCACCTGCCCTCTTTTCATGGCTCCTTTTTCTCTCCAAGGCAGGCCTTAGAAACTAAAAATACATTCTACTCTTCCCCTGCCTTCCTGTAATGGAGCTGACCATAAAGAAATCCCCTGACCTACTTTGCTTATAGGCCATAGACCCCTCATTTCAGAAGGTGTCCTGTCCCATACCCTGGAGTTTGAGTGTGTTTTTTTTCCACTGACAATACTCCTATCCATTTGAATTAGTCAGACCTCAATAAAGAAGCAATATTTTAAATCCTATTTTTATTCTGGGAGAAAAAATTAGCTGATTTTTTTACTATTCTAACAAATACCAGACCCTCTGTTTCGGTTTTTTAAACTAAAGCTTTTAAATGACTTTATATTAATATATTTTTGAAGCAACTGATTTGCTTTTTATAAGCATCGTTAATGTGTTAAGTCAGGATTTGGCAAACTATGGCTCATGGGCCAAATTCTACCCATTGCCTGATTTTGTAAATAAAGTATTATTGGAACACAGCCATGTCTATTCATGATTACTGCTCATGGCTGTTTTCATGCTACAATGACAAAGTTGAGTGGTTAGGACAGACACTGTGGCCCACATAGCCAAAAATATTTACTATCCAGCCCTATACAGAAAAAGTTTGCTGACCCCTGTATTAAATGTCAACAACTATAATATAAAAAATGCTATCAAACTTCTAAATAGATTTAATAACAATTTATCTCTTATTTCCTTTTTTTGGTCAATTAGTCTTCTATAAACTTTCTGCTCTTCTGCTTAATATATGGTCAGTTTCCCAAGGAATAAATGCTTAATTATGGAAAAGGGAAGTTCTCAACTGAAGAATTAGTTAAATTCTCAAAGATCACCTGTAAGTCTGTTGTCGGATATATTTTTCCCATAAAAATATTTTAAATGATACTTAAATCCCAGATTACCCCTACAAAGACAACTTCAGCAATAAATATGTATAGCCTAAAAATAGTTTTAATACTATTTCTAAATCCTGACATCTTTCTCTTCTTCCTAAAATCCCACTGCAGCAGCAGCAGCAGCAGCGCCTAAGAGTATCTTTTCAAATTTCAACTGAAGTCACATGAAGACCCAGATACTAACATATGGTGATAAATGTTATAAGGAAAAATAAAGGTAATAAAAAAAGAGTGCCACCATTTTGAATGGTCAAAGTAGAACTCTCTGAGGGGGAAGTGTCTAAACAAAGACCTAAAAACGTAAGAAATAGAACTATGAAATATAGAAGGGAATAGTAAATGCAAAGGCCCTGTGGTAAGAGTTATCCTTGGCTTTTTCAAGACATTCAAGAAGCCCAGGGTTGCTGGAGCATAGAAACTAAGAACAACCATGTTAAAAAGGTAGAGCTTAGTTAGGCAAGACTAGAACAAGATTATGACGGGCATTGAAGGAATGTTTAAAGGGTTTTGGCTTTTGTTTGAGTGAAATGGGTAGCACTGAAGTGTGAATTAAATGATGTAATTTACATTTTAACAGGATCACTCTAGCTGCAAAGCAAACAATGGGAGAATGGGAGAAAGGAGACAAAGGTAAAACCAGGAGACCATTTCAGAGGTTACTGTAAATAATCAGGCGAAAGCTGAAAGTGACTTGGACCAGTGTAATGGCAGAGTTACGTGGTAAAGAGTGGACTAGACTATATATTTTGAAGAATATGCCTCTGAAATTTACTGATGGATGAAACGTAGGAGGTGAGACAAAAAGAAGAGTTAAGGATGACTCCATGATTTTGTCCTGAGCAACTGGAAGAATGGAAGTTCCATTTACTGAATGCAAGTGAGAGTGAAAGGACTAGGTTTAGAAATGTAGGTATGTCTTAGACATGTTAAAAGTGAGATGCTTATTACACATCTGAGTATATGTAAGTCTGTGTATACTTATGGATACATAAGTCTAAAGTTCAGGGGGAAAGTCTAGGCTAGAAATACAAATTTCGGAGTTGGCAGTCACTACATACTTAGTATTCTCAGCAACTTCCCAGCATGAAAAATTTTTTAAAAATAGCTAGCCACTATTAAAAATTGTTCAAAGCTAAATTAATGGTTGCACAGGTTTATTGTGTATCTACTGAATAGTCATTCGTTCAACAAATATTTACTAAATAACTACCTGTGCCAGTTACTGTTCTTGGTACTGTTAATGATTGAGAATAATATAATGAATACACAACCAATATTTTTCAAGCAATGCTTTTAAAAATATAATTTTTTTAAACTTTTGGAGTATAAAAGATATGAAGTACAAATATAAGACTCAGTTTTTAAAATATTTATCAAATGATTGTGAATATTTTAATAAATTACTTTCACAAGACAGATTTTGATAGAGTCTCACTCTGTCGCCCAGGCTGGAGTGCAGTGGCGCACTCTTGGCTCACTGCAACCTCCACCTCCCAGGTTCAGGCAATTCTCCTGCCTCAGACTCCCAAGTAGCTGGGACTACAGGTGCCCGCCACCACGCCTGGCTAATTTTTTGTATTTTTAGTAGAGATGGGTTTCACCATGTTGGCCAGGCTGATCTTGAACTCCTGACCTTGTGATCTGCCTGCCTTGGCCTCCCAAAGTGCTGGAATTATAGGCATGAGCCACCACGCCCGGCCACAAAACAGATTTCTAAAGACAAATCACAGCCATCCCACAATCACTCCTTCCAAATGACCTTTGAAAACACAACCTTTTTCTATTAAATTCCCCCCACTATGCCTTTTATTCAATCCTAAATATCAAAAATAAAAATCTATACTGTAATTAGATTGATGAAATTAAAGACTAAAATAATTTCTATCAGAGGCCCTTTGATGATGTTGTAATTCAGTATGTCTAACTATCCTAAGAAATATCCACAGAAACACAGAACCTAAGTTTAGGAAAAACTGTTGAGAAAATCTAGTCCAAACATTTATCTAATTCCTGAATCTTCATCTACAAAGTGTCCTCGAATTGGCTGACCTACTGCTAATGACAGGGAAGGGGAACTTTTCTCTTTTAAAAGTTTCATTCTAGCCTTGGAAAGTTCTGACTCTTAGGCTGTTTTTCCTTCACATTAAGGCTTAAACCTTTTTGCCTAACCCAAGTTCAGGGTTTTGGGCCAGGTAATTCTTTGTTGTAAAAAAGCTGTTGTTTGCATTGTAGAATGTTTAGCAGCATCCCTAGCCTCCATCCACCAGTATGCTAGTACGTCCTCCAGCTCCCCAACCAAAATGTCCCTAGACATTGCCAATGTCCACTAGAAAACATAATCATCTGGGCTGAAAACCACCGCCTTAGTTCTACCTGCTGGGACCAAATAACAACAACAATGCAAACACTTGGGCATTTAGAACAGTACTGAGCACCTTAATCCTCAAAACCACCCCAATTTTACAGCTGAGAAAATGGAAACTTAGTGGCTAAGCAAGGTGCCTGAAATCATATAGTTAATTAAGTGCTGGGTCTGAACCAAGGGGTTCAATTCCAGAGCTCATGCTCCTAACTTCAAACAAGTCTGGCTCAAACCATGTCTAATTACTTTTCAAAGGAAAAGTCTTAAAATATCTGAAGATAGCTCTTATTATGACATTCCTTAATATCCAACCAGAGCTGTCACAAGATTTCTCTCTTTTTTTTGAGAAAGAGTCTCACTCTGTCATCCAGACTGGAGTGCAGTGGCGTGATCTCTGCTCACTGCAACCTCTGCCTCCTGGGTTCAAGCGATTCTCGTGCCTCAGTCTCTCAACATAGCTGGGATTACAGGCGTGCACCAACACGCCCAGCTAATTTTTGTAATTTTAGTAGAGACAGGGTTTCACCATGTTGTCCAGGCTGGTCTCAAACTCCTGGCCTCAAGCAACCCGCACGTCTCAGCTTCCCCAAGTGCTGGGATTACAGGTGTGAGACATCACGCCCAGCCCAAGATTTCTCTTAAATTCTTAGTTCCTTAAACTGGCAACATACCCAACTTTTTCACATCCTTCTTCTTGAATACACACAGAACTAAAAATAACAATACTTTGGTATTCAGCAGTTACTCTACTCTTCCATTAGTTGAAATGGATTTTTTAGGGGAGGGGTGAGGAAGAAGATGGGAAGCCATATGATACTTTTGTCTTATATCTAGTTTACTGCCAACAGCCACCCTCAGGTCTTTTTCATATGTGATGCTGTAGAGCGATGCTACCTTAATGTATCCTGGTGTTTTTTAGTCCTTACATATATACTCCCAAAAAGTTCATCTAAACTTAATACAGCAACTCAGCCTCAAAAATTATTTTGGATCATTTAGTATATTACCCAAAGCAAAGAACAAAGCCACCTTTCAAGATCAATGAATCTCTGGATGGGATCACTTAAAGTCAGAATTGTGTAAATTAATTACCACGATCAGCTGGTAGCTAACTTATTGTTCCCCCACTTTACTCTCAAGGGTATCAAAATGACTTTACCAAAATCTAAGCTTAAGTCCAAATATAGCGTTGCTAGTCTACTAACTGCATCAGAGAAAAATCTAAGTTGGTCTGGCAATCTAATTTTAACAAACCTATCCCTAATCATTTTTAAACTGTTTTTCTTCAAGTCAGTCATAAATGAGTCCTTTCCATTTTTAATTCCAAAATCTCCTACCTGCTTCAAAATCAAGCCCAGAATCTCCCATCTTTTAGCAGTTCTTTTATTCTCAGAAAACCTTCAAAGATCACAAATAATAACAATAATTTTAAGGTGTTGCATGCAGTTCCTTTTATAAGATGTTTTAAATGGCCCAGAAGACAACTCATTTAATCAGATGCATTCTTTACCTCTATACTCATATTGGCCTTCATGTCCTTCCTGTCAATGTTTGTCTTATTTCTATTTCTGTTAGAGGTGGTAGTGGTTTCCTCTTCCACTTTGACAAAGAAGCTTCAAGAGCTAGATTTTTCCCTCTCATTGTCATGCATTATTATTATACTTTCCTTGATTATTCTTCTTACATTAAATGTAATATAAGAAATCTTTTTTGGTGGTCTTGGCATTTTTCTGAAGTCTCAGTTCATCTGAGCTCTAGTTTTCCTGATTTTTTATTTTTTATACTTTATGATGGTTATCTTAGCTATTTGCTTTGCTTTAAAAGTAATGTGTATGTCTTTAAAGGGTTCACTGTGTAATCACACTGAAGATCTTTCTCTGTCAGAAAAATAATCAATATTACATTTTTACTTAACTCCTTAAGACATTCTTTCTTTTTGGAGATATTTATGCTGTGAAATCATGCTGATCTTTTCTCTGATCAATTACCAGAAAAATGCGGATTGGTGAAATAAATTACAAAATATATATGTACAAAACACTATGTAATCCTTTAAAATTATGCAATAGAAGATCACTTCATGACTAAAGGATGTTCATAATTAAATTTCTTTTTTTTTCAAGGATAGGTTACATAACAGCACTACAGTAATGTCTTTTTAAGTGCATATGTGTTATTTTAGATTTTTATATATACACAGAAAAAACAGGTTATATGCCAAAATATTTATTTTTCTTTTTATAATAGAAAAACTTATTTTCATTTTCTTCTATATGTTTTTCTGGGCTTACCAAATTTACCTAATGAGTATGTACCATTTTCACAATAAGACAGACATTATTATCTTAAAAGAATCAGCAGAACCAGGGGAAAGTATCCTATAAAGTATAAGATTAAAAGGTCTAGCTTGAGATTCTGCTTTTATAACTCTATTTAATAAGCTGACAAAAACATTTCTGGACCCTAAACCACAAAAAAAGTCAATACAAGATACCACGAACAGAACTATATAAATAAGTCATGACAACCATAAGATGACCATTCAAACTTTTAGAAATTAAATGGGGGAAATTAAAAGAACTTCCTTACACTTCAAGGAAAGAATGTTATAAACCATTTAAATACATTAAAAACAAAGTAAATGTAAAATGCTGTATATCCCAAAAGTCCAAAAAAATTAAGGATCAGCAGGATAAGGGTAATAAAGAGAGAAGGAAGAAAACCATTAGTCAAAATGTTTTAAACTGTTGTAAAATTTCCTAATAAAGTGAGCAATATCACCTGTTAAGATTTAAAATCTCACAGGAAAAACCATTATCCTTATTTAGAAATTTTGTCTGGTTGAAAATTAATACTCACTAATCCAAAACCTCAGTGGCAATAGTTAGATCATCTATTCAGTTTCTGGGTTCTTTGACTTGAAAGAAAGTCACTTTAACCAATTAGAGCTTTATCATTTAAGTACATTCAGTTCTGTAAAGTACTATATATAAATGGTTCAGTTAATCCTTAGTTCATCCAAATGTAAAAATATATTCAATTCCTTCTTTAGAAAATTTCAATTATTTCATTTATCTTGAATTTTATTTTCAAATAAATCAAAAATATTATTTCATAATTACTCTCTCCTTAAATAAATTTTTAATGATATTCATAAAAAACAGTACCAAACACAATGCATTCTCAAGTTACTTGAAATAAAACACAAAGCATCAAACCCACAAAAACAATAAAAACATATTTCATTTATTTTAAGTAACTTGCCATTAAACTGAAAATCAGACATATGATCTTTATCTTTAGTCATGTAAATGATCATAATGAAACAAAGGTCACACATATCCCTCTCAATCTTTCTTTCAAATTCATATATGTAAATAATTATAACCCAGAGATATCATGTAATAAATGAATACACACCTTCCTTTAGTATATGCCAAGGCAGACACACAAAAACAAGAAAAAAATTTTGAAATCAGAGTATAAAGGGACTCTGCTCTTTCAAACAATGAAGCACTGAAAGCCAGGTCAGCATCCTTGGGCATTACTAGGAAACTTTAGCACATCTGATATTTCCATCATCTTCAAGATTCCTCTGAACAATCAGAAAATTCCCCAGTCTCCCCCTACCTCACCTGTCCATAGACTTCCTTTAGCTTCCTCCCTCTACTGTGTAATAATGCTGTTGCAATATTTAGGCTTTAAATATTCAGAGATACAACCCCCTCTACATATTAATTCAGTTTATTTTCTCACAGACACTGACTCAGCCGTGGGTTGTGCAGCACTGACGTTTCTAACAAAACAGCATCGTGTGAGCTGTGATCGTCCCATTTCTCCATCTCTGAGCAGTGATTGGATATTGTAATTGATAGACAGGCATAACAAAATGCAGGAGTTGAGGGCTTAGAGATATGTAGATATGTTGCCAAATGCCATCTGTAAAGCTAATTCTAGCTCTGCCAGCTTGCCAGGGTTTAGAAAACTAGGATACAGCTAACTTTCTTTTTCCTTTCAAAATTTTATTGTGTATCCATTCTGGGCAGTAAACCTCTTTAAAATCAAAGAGAAAACATTATTGTACTTAATTAAGAATCCACTCAAGAACTATTCTTTAAAGCAACCAAACTTTTGCATTTCTAAACTGCTGCTAGGGCTATGAAGTGACTTAAAAGGGAAACTGGAACGTTCAGACTTTATGCAGTCTCAGGAGAAACGAGCATGCGTACTTCCATGTGGGAATGAAACCTTGCGGCATAGTCTATACTGAATGTATGATGCATTTATCTTTAGTAACCTGAGTGGACTGCAGACCTGAGTTTTATATGGTAATATTCCACCCAATTCAAATATTTAAGAGCTTTTAAGTGTATCATCTATCTAGACATTTTAACCTTCTTATACAGAAAAAGTGCTTTTCTTTTTCTTTTTTTAAATAGCAAAAGCTCCTCTAATTCATAATTTAAAAAGAAGTTGTCACAAATTCAGGCCAAATACATTTCAACTGAAATGATCTTTAACATCTTCAGCAGGCTACCAAGCTGTTCTATATGGATATCATACAAGTATATAACTATGCAACTCTACATGTAACTATACAACTACTCACCCAGAAACAAGTTGAGCAACTTATAAACAAATTCAGTAATTTTTAAACTAATTTTAAACCAATTCAGTAAATTTTAAACAAATTCAATCATATAGACCTGCTGAGAGATCATAGGCACCCTAAAAGTCCATCCATGTTCAGACTAGTTTCTCTAACTGTAAACAAATTTTTAAAAGAGATATATATCTACATTCAAAAGAAAGTTTAAAAAAGAAAGCACCTTTTACTGAATATTCCCAACACAAAAAAAGATAAATATTTGAGATGATGGACATGCTACTTACTCTGATACGATCACTATATGATACACATATCACTAGGTACCCCATAAATATACACAATTATGTGCCAATTTTTAAAATTTTTTAATCTTTTGAAAAAAGAAGGAAAATGATCAGAAATAAAATATAATAATTAAATGATTTTTTAAAGTACCTAAAGTTGTTTAGATAGAACAGAAACCATAAGGCAATGCTCTCAAACTCTCAAACCTTAATGGTAAATACACATTAGATAGTAACTGTTGCTGTTACTTTTATAAATCAAAAAATTTATTTTTATCCTAGCCAGCAAGGAAAAGTAGGGAAAAAAATCAAAAGTACAAGACGAGAAAAAGTCAGGCTATTCCAAAACATAAATAGAACAAAACAAAACACAAATTTCAACAAGACAAAATTTAGATTAGCTATAAAAACTAAACAATAAAGTATGCTTATTTCCTTACGTTTATAGATTTAAATCCCCAACTGTTCAAGGTGACAATGTGCCCAATTTAAAAACCATATTTCTCAGTCTCCCTGATCCAGAGATGGCCATATGACATGATTCTAGCCAATGACTGGTTTATAAGCAGATATCTGCTGGAAATTTCTGAGAAATTTAATTTCCTGATATAAATGAAGCCCTTTTCCATTTTTTCCTTCTTGTCTAGAAAGTGAAAATGACATCTGGAACTACAATATCCACCTTGTGATAATGAGAGGAAAGCCAAGAAAATAAGAGACTTCTGACCCTAACATCCTTAAGCCACTAAACATGCATCCGCCATTGCCTATCTCTGGATTTCTTATTTAAAAGAATAATAAACCCCTAACATCAGCCAGTGTTTAGTCTTGTTTTCTTTTACTCAAACATACCTAAATAAAATACACAATATTCAAAAAAAGGAATGAGAGTAGGAGAGGCATGATGAAACAAAATCAGCCATGAGTTGGTAACTTGAAGCTGGGTGATGAATACCAGGGGTTCATTACATCTGTTCTATTTTGCATGTATTTAAAATATACCATAATAAATTATGTAAAATTTGAAAAAGAAAACAATGAGAAACTTGTTTACAAATCCCAGCTCTGCTGTTTACAAGTTGGATGGTCCTGGGCAAGTTTACTCATTTGGTTTTTTTTCATTTGCCAAATGGGAACAATAATACTATCCACAGAGCTCCACCTTCAGATCCAGTCAAGGTAATCTGAAGATCCATGCCAGAAATGTCCTCCATCTACCTAATACTCTAATCATCCAGGATTAGCTCAAGTCTCATTTTCACCTACTCAAGCTGATAATGATTCTTTCTCTGAACTCTTATTTTATAACTCATTACCATAGTTTAAGTGCCTTATTGTCCTCTAATAGTTCCATGCGTGGATACTAAACTATTCCATAACAGTGCGCTTTTGAATCTCTCCTGAACTGAAGGCAAGTTCTCATTAATACTTGCTATTACTTTTTAAAACTGCTCAGCCAATTAATTTACTATTAATTCAAAAAGTAACACTTTTAAAAAGTCAAATCATACTTTTTAAGTGTCCTAAGTTATATGTTCCTAAGCATATGGCACAGGAGGTCTCTAAAAGTTCTTCCTTGGGCAGATTTTCCATGAATGAGGCTAAAATAAACTCATTTAACGGACTTCATAGTCTTTGCATTAAAAAAAAATCAATTCACTGGTATTTATTTTCTATTTTACTTTAATGTTTTTCACCCAAATAACCCTAAATACTGCTGCAGTCTACCTAAAAAGAGCTCCAATTAGCTGAGTGTGGTGGTAGTGGTGCATGCCTGTAGTCCTAGGTACTCCAGAGGCTGAGGAGGGAGGATTGCTTAAGCCTAGGAAGCAGAGGTTGCAGTAAGTTGAGATGGTGCCACTGCGCTCCAGCCTGACTAAGTGAGAACCCATTTCAAAAAAAAAAAAGAATAAAAACAGCACTAAAAAGTTACTGATGTTACAGCTATCAAGAAGAGCTTTGAGTATTTGTTACTGACAATGAAACAACAATAATGAAAAATGCACTGTTCATTTTTATCAATTTTTCCCACTGTATGTATGTAGCCTTTTATAAAATAATGGCTTATTTTCTCCCTTGTCACCTCTTCATTATATAATGCAGTATTATACCTCAGCAATCTGTTTTTCAGCAGAAAAACAGCAAGAACTAGGATGAATACTATATAATTCACTTAAAAAAATACACATATATATATATAAAACATAGTAGATATAAATACAGCCCCACATTTAATGTGATAAAACCAATACTTTTTTTTTTTTGAGACAGCGTCTCACTCTGTCACCCAGGCTGGAATGCAGTGGCCTACTGTAATCTCCACCTACCAGGTTCAAGGAATTCTTGTGCCTCAGCCTCCCAAGCAGCTGGAATTACAGGTGCATGCCACCATTCCCAGCTAACTTTTGTATTTTTAGTACAGACAGGGTTTTGTCACGTTGGCCAGGCTGGTCTCAAACTCCTGACCTCAAGTGATCTGCCTGCCTCGGCCTCCCAAAGTGTTGGGATTACAGACATGAACCACCACACCTGGCAAAACCAACATATCTTTAATCTAAATGACAAAATAATATCCATGAAATAGAGAAAAAGAACAAAAGCCCCAGTTTGGATGCTGACATACACACACGCAGAATGAACAAACATAAAAAACCAAAAAAACACTCATACAATTTGGCACGGACTTATAAATTATTAAAAAGTCAACTTAATATTAATATTTTAGACCTCATAACATTAAAAGTCCACAATAAAGGTGAACATATTATCAGGAGACTTAAAAAGTACCAATCACTCAAATTTTCTAGCTATAGTATATAAAGTACCTGAACTATTTCTTTAAAATCACAAAAACGATTTCATTATCACAATATTATGGTTTTTTTTTTCAAGAAAGCTGGCATTTGTTATCAGTGGTAAGGAGAAATTTATATTCAAGTAAGTTAAATGCTCAATAATATCCCCTAAGTAATATTCATAGAAGATTTTGCTTTATGAAAACATGCTTACATACCTGTAATATGTGAGGTTTCTGAGTTGTCAATTAACATCTTAAAATTTCAGATCAAAGTGTACAAAATGAGGCATTCCTCATTAAGTTACACAGCAGAAAATGAAAGTTTTAAAAATAATAGATAGAAGGGCTGAAACTTGAAATGAATTTTATTTCATGCAGCAAACTTTAAATAAACCAGTAGAGTCACTCCAGAAAGATTAATTTTTCTCATTAATGAGAAGGATGACAACACAATATAAACTCAGATAGTTAAAAACGTATGAAGCAAACACTGACATAAATCTATATATTATCCTGTGTAAGGTATACAATGTATTTAGAGCACAAAATAAATTCCTATTAGAGAGTTTTAAACACAAAGAACTAACCTGTCATGTGAGAGTCCCCAATTAAGTAAATTATAGCATTTATTCATGGGGTCAATAGGGAGATTTTCACCATCTTTAGAGACAGAAATAAATATTCAAATACAAATATTAAAAAATTAAAAAGAAATGTTTCTCCAAAAGTTATCTATGGAGACAGATAAACATTCACAACGTTTTGTAAAACAGCCCCCATTCTCTGACAGGAATTGCCACAACCAAATGCAGTAGTATTCTTTACAATCAGTTTTTAGCAGAGCTTTCATATGCGAAATACATATTTTCTACCTACCTTGAATGTTTATAAAGTTTACGAGGTCTACTATGCAATTTCCGATCCCAATTCTCTGGATCACTGGAGTTACCATCATAGGGATGAGGCCGTCCTGCCATCCCACTCCAAGCTTCCTCACACTACTGCTCTGAAAGCACACATGTAGCACCCATAACCTACATAAAAGAGCAGTGTTGACCTTTAAATCTATTCCATGCAGAATAAAAGTCATAGAATTGTATAGACTTGATATTATTGTGACATATTTTTAAAGTGATGAATAGATTATAAAATACTAACCATACAAATGCCACAAATCAAATTAAAATAAACACCAGAGGTCTTCTTAGGTACTTTTCATTTGATTTGTCTATTAAATCTGCTACCACTATGTAACAGTTTAATAATGTGCTCTTTGTATTTAGTAAATATACTTAAACAACTACTGTATAGGTACCTCATGTATCCAAATATCATTATGGTACCAAAAAGGCAAAAACAATTCCATAGAATGATTCTTTTAGACACAATTTCACTTGGAACATATTTCCTAATTACTAAAAGTTTAAGATGCTTAGGAAAGCATGTAGTAAAACCAAATAACCAATGTTATCATTTCTTTAATGATTATTCCTTTAACGAAGTTAAAAACTCTGAATAGAAATTTAATTTTTACTCAAAAATAAATGTATGTAAGCATTCTGATGTTTCCTTATAGTGCAATAACCATAAAAATGTTTTATCAATACAATTCATATACTTATGCCTTTTCACATGTGAGGCTTGTAACTGCTATTTCTACTATAGTCAAATGAAATGATAAGGAAACTCACTTAACAACAGCTTTACAGAATATCTGAGCTAAACACTTTTAAACCACATTCACTATCCAATTTAATGTTCACAATCACCTTGCAAGGTAGGCATTATGATCCCCATATACAGAATAGAAAGCCTCAGAATTTTAGTAACTTTGCCAAAGGTCACAATGCTGCTAAATGGTATTATAAAGAACAAGGATAATTCACTATATAGAATAAAATCTTGATCTTGAAAAATGCTGAAA
The DNA here is from genome assembly GCF_029281585.2 of Gorilla gorilla gorilla. Taxonomy (NCBI): domain Eukaryota; kingdom Metazoa; phylum Chordata; class Mammalia; order Primates; family Hominidae; genus Gorilla; species Gorilla gorilla. Next base: position 19,877,153 of record NC_073233.2, read on the forward strand.
CTAAAGTATTTGTTTGGAAATAGATGATTTGACTTTCAGAAATTGCAGACACCAAAAGAGAAACCAAATGAAGTTAAACAATTCAAACAAAGCTATACGATTTGGACTGGAACTCAGGTTTCCTGACACCCACTCCTGTATACCTTCTATATACTTTTCCAAGCTGGATCTGATGGTGGGAGGTGAGGTAGAGTTGTACATAAAAGTCAAAGGGAAATTCCAAAACTGGGAAAATACTATACTTTCCTGAGTTTTACACAGTATTGCAGTACAAGTTCACAAAGAATGCCAAAGATAAACTCATTAAAATTGTGTTCATATCAAAAATCAGTAGAAAATACATTTTCATTTTAGAGAAACCATTTTACTATAATTTTTTTCTCATAGTACCTTCTTTCTAAAAACAGCTGAAAATTTTATAATAAATGAGCATTTAATATAATAAATATATAAATAATTACGTAGATCCATGAGTGAAATAAAAATAAAAGTGGGGGAAAGGAAGAACTGCTGATTCAAATTCTTCCTTTGAATCTATGACTGATGCAAATTCCTAAGCAAATGCCACATAGTTTATTTGCTGAATGCTCCTGGAAAAGGAAGCCTATTTCCTATTATTTCCTTAAGAATGACTGTATCACAAATCAATCAGGTATTAGATGACTATAAAAACCATGAATTATTTTGAACATAAAAATATGTCAATGTCATCTGAATTTTAGATAAAAATAAAAATGTATTCATTACAAAAAAACTTTTAAAAACCTCAATTTTACTTTATGACTAGTTATCTGTACTGAAGAGATGAGGTCAAAGAGAAGAAAATGGGGAGAATGAACAAATCAGAGAAGCAAAGGAGAAAGTCAGAAAAAAAGTAGTCACCAAAAGAGATGCAAAAGGATAGTAGAAAGAAACAATGTGAGAAAATAAAGATGTAGAGATTTGGCAGATTCTGTAGAATGAGATTTAGAACAATTTTTCCTTACTCTACATATCCTCAAGTATAAACTATTTCAGGGATTAACCTTTCTTTCTCTTCTCTTCTTTCTTCTTTCTCTCTCCTCTTCTTTTTCTTTTTCTTTCTTTCTTTCTTTGAACTCTAGGCCTCAAGTGATCCTCCCACCTCAGCCTCCCAAAGTGGTAGGATTACAGGCATGAGCCATGGCACCCAGCCGTTTCTTTCGAGACAGGGTCTCAATCTGTCACCCAGAGTGGAGTACAATGGTGCAATCACAACTCACTGCAGTCTCCAACTCTTGGGCTCAAATGATCCTCCCACTTCAGCCTCCAGAATATCTGGGAATACAGACTAACATATCTTTGAAGAGCATTTTATCTCTTCCTTTTCCTTAACATCAGATACTCTTCTGAATAGGATAGCCACAGATGTCCACTGAGGGAAGAATGATCCTAAACCATGGGTGGCAGTGACCAAAAAGCTAACTACAAGGAATAGATAAGCAAGGCAAATTCAGATTCAGATTTTCTACCACTATTACACTGGATGGTAAACAGGTGGCAGGAGCGAAATTCCCATTTGTTTTCCTAATCAATCCTATTTAATCAGCATGTATTTCACAGCAAGCCATAAGAAAGTAATGAATGTTCAGATAAAGGTGCTCAAAAATCAGCTGAAAAAATCATATTCACATTTCATTTGTCAATAAAACTTAGGTATTACCACATGAAAGATTTTTCCCCAGCCCTCACTCCCAGTAGTCATAGGGTTACAAGCACACTAAAAAATAAGCAGAATTCAAATTGAGATGTTTGGAAAAACTATGCCTATGTTTGCCTACACAAACATAACGTGTTTTATGTTTGTGTAAAATACACAAAAATGCTAGCGTTTTTAAATTTTATCAATAAGCCAAGTTATAACTGTAAATGGTTGAAAGGCCACTGGCACATATTATATACTATTTTGTAATATCTGATAATCTCTTCAGTTTTAACCATCCTCTGTGCCATTCTCAGTGACAGTATATTTGTCAGATTTCATTCATTCATTCATTCAAGCACTTATAAGCATTTACTACAATATGCCAATATGCAAGGTGCTGAAGTAAGTTAGACATTATTCCTGTACTCAAAAAACTCATCTTAGAAGGGGAAAAAAGACACCTCTCATGATTCCATATCCTGTATCTCTCTCCCACCTGTAGCACTTCTATTCAAGTTCTACTGTTGCCTCATCCTTCACCCTCATTAAATCTTGGTGTTTATTAGGATTCCATCTTCCTCTCTTCTCTACTTGCTGGTTCGAGAGAGACAGCAAACAAAACAGAAATAAGGACCAAACCCTTGCAAACATCAGGATTTATACACTACATAGAATCTATGTTCGCATTATCACTATCTGAATTATTTAACAGGCACCCCAACTTCAATAGTCAGTCTCATCATCTTGGCCTCTCACATCAATTAATGTCATTTCTATTCATCAAGCTAAAAACTTTGAAGTCATCCTTGACTTCTTTTTCATTTCCCCACACCAAGTCTACTTTAGAATCTTCTTTTGACTCCTTCTCTCCCTTTCATTCATACCAGTGCTGCCTTTATTTAAGCCCTTATCATCTATCAGTAAAAATGTTGGCTGACCTCCTTACCACCATTCAATTCCTTACTGGCTTTGCTGTAATCAGAACGGCCTTCCTAAAAACTGAATGGCTCCTCGTTTCCTATATCTAAACTCCTTACTATAAAAAGGTCCTTCAGAATCTGGCACTTGAATCCCCAATGTCCAGAAAAACTAAAGTTTATTGTTGTTTGGATCTTGTAATCATCAAAAAATAATTACCAGACAACCAAAAATAAAATTCCTGGAAAATATGTCACTATTCATTACTACGTTTAGGCATGATAGAAATAAATTTAAATTCAAAATAATCTAGAAATCATCTGTACAGAGGCTGGAACCACTGGGCTTGTTGGCTAGGGGCAGGCATTCAGGAGACTGCCAAAAGTTAACTGAGAAAAAGATGATGCAATTACTTCCCCTTCTCTTGGACATTCTGTCTAAACAGGAGGTGGGGGTTGGGGGATAGGCAGAATCTTCAAGACTATAGTAACAAAATAAATAATTGCTCCTTGGGACACTATTTCCAGGTAGTATCAATTAATGCTAATGATATATGGAAGAACAAAACAAAACAAAGACAATGCACAGTGTATGGAGACCACTTATTCTATTTTCACTATCGAAGTTCTAGGAAGTTTATATATTTTCTCCTACTTAAACCTTAAAACAACTGTATATTATTATCCTGTTTCATATATGAGGAAATCTTAAGAGAGAAGATTAAAACCCCAGTCTAACAAAAAGCCCATGTTATTTCCAATGCACCAAGCAAGGTATATAAAAATTGGTACTTTTTTCAAGTCCAAAAGAGTTTAAAGGGAAAAAAAAAGAATTGATATTTTTGCTTATTACCAACAATGTGCCTTTTAAACCTCAGCCATCTTGTGGCTTCATCCATCCTATTAAAATCCTACTCTTAGTCCATTTTCTGTTGCTGTAAGAGAATATCTGACACTGGGTAGTTTATAATGAACAGGAATTTATTTAGCTCATGGTTCTGGAGGCTGGAAAGTCCAAAAGCATGTCAGTAGCATTAGGCAAGGGCCTTCATGCTGTGTCATCTATGACAGAAGGTAGAAAGGCAAGAGAACTTGGGTGAGAGAAAACACTAAGGGCTGGGTTCACTTTTATAATAACCAGCTCTCTTGATAACTGACCAACTCCTGAAATTAACTACATTAATCCATTTATTAGGGCTCCACCCTCATGACTCAATCAACATTTATTAGGCCCTTCCCAGCACTTTTACAATGGGGATAAAGTTTCCAACACATGGATTTTTGGGGACACAGTCAAACCATAGCACACTCTAAATAGTGTTGTTACACAACAGCTTTTCTATTAATGTAAAATTATTTTTATCTCTCAAACTTTGCAGACAAAATATTTCAAGTGCAGCCATTACTAGAAAGACCTGATAGATAAGAGAGGGAGAATAGTGAAGAGGATAGAATTACACAGTGATCCCAGAATCAGACGACAAGGGTTGCCTTCAGCTACAGAAGTCCAAATATCCAAATATATGGATGGTAAAGACTGACCAGGAGAAAGCCAAGACGACACCTGAGTCAGTTAAATGTCCTAAGATGACATTCTCTATGTGGAAAGGACCAAAAGGAGGAGAGATAGCCCCAAAGAGCAAATTAATCACTTGATACTGGTAGACAAAAGAGCAAATACCTGAATGTTCACAAAGTTAATTTTGTACTAACTACAAAGAAGGCCTTCAGAGGGGCCTACGAGGAGGAAGAATTCTAAGGACCAGAAACTGAAAGATCACTTGATGAGCTTCTATCCTTAGGAATAAAAGAGAGACTGTATCACCAAAAACACAGAAAATGTATGATACGGATATAACCACCATGAAAATGTTTATAATTTCCTCTTGATTGCTAATCTACTCTAAATTCTCCCATGGAGTGTAACATAAATCCAACAATTAATTGACAGAGAACTGAACAGTCATTTTTAGCAACATCAAGAACTGAAAGAGCTTGAGGGACTGCAAACTATCACAGTTAATAATGTAGGACAAAGAACAGGTGGAAGCAACTTTTAAAAGAAAAGGAGATCAGACAGACGGAAAGAAACTTCTTGCAAACACAGCCAGGTGAAGTGATCATGCACACCTCCAACAGAAAGCAATTATTTAAATCTAGGTATACTATAAAAAACAACTATTTAAAAGCACTGGCAAGTGTCCAAAAGCAGACAGTAGTGAAAGAAGAGCTTACTCTTGAAAAACTACAACTAGAAGCAACAAAATCACGAGTTCAGTTTGAAGTTTTTTTGCTGATTGGCCTCCCCATCCCTCACAAATATGGTGAAGGAAACCAGGCAGCCACACAGCTCAAAGTGGCAGAGAAAACCTCAGAGCTGAAATTTCAGGTAGACGTAGTGGAAGTGAAAGAAACAAAGAAAAGTGCAGGCCCAACATCTGAGCATAAACTCTGCTCAAATCCCTGGCTGATAGCTAAAATACACATGTACGGGAGGTAGGGGAGGGACATCAGGTAGCCTGGCAGAAAAAGCAGGCAGGGACCACAGAGAACTCTGCCCTTGAAAGCTGCATGGCATGAGACATGATTTTGATGCTTTCTAAGCTGAATGTATTCCCCAACTGTATACACCTCCAGCAGCAGAAAGCTGAATCCCTTACTGGTTAGGGTATCAGAGGACAAAGACCACCACTAGCAGGTAAAGATTAAGAGGGAATTCCCAGAAGTAAAGAACCCACAGAGAGGGTGAATTCCAAAATGTGAGTACAATCTCTGCCCAAATTCTTGGCTGACCACCAAATTACAGGTGCAGAAAAGCCTTCCCTTTGCCCTGACCCCCAGGAAAACAAGCTAAAAAAGTAAGTAGTTGGAGGAAGTAAGAAATAAGCACAGATGGCAGCTGCTATACACTTCAGGGGAAACAAGTTTGCAGTTTGAATCCAAGCAAGTTAACATTCTCTAAAACAATAACAAAACAACAACAACAAATCCTCATAAAAATATTACAATGCCCAGGTTTCAACCAAAAATTATGAGACATGCAAAAAATTAAAACAGTAAAAGGCAGAAAACAGAAACTGACTCCAAGTTGGCCCAGATGTTAGATTTAGCAAACAAAGACTTCAAAGCACCTATTATAAATATATTCAAACAATTAAAGAAAAAGCCTATACAAAGAACTAAAAGAAGAGTACTGTCTTGATGATTGACACAAAGGGCATCTCAGTAGAGAGGTGCCAACTGTCAAAAGAAATGGAAATTCAGCTCTAGCTGAAAAGAACAATAACTAGAATGAAAAATTAGATGGGTACAATGGCATATGGAGATAACAAAAAAAACCATCAGGGAACTTGGAAAACAGATCAATAGAAACTACCCAATCCATAGAATAAAGAGCAAGAAAGATTGAAGAAAATTGAAAAGAGATTCAGAGACAGGAGGGACAGTATCTAATAATAAAGGTAGGTAAGTTATTGAATACACACAAAATATGAATGAATCTTAAAAGCATTAGATAAGTGAAAGAAGCCAGACTCAAAGGTTACATACCATATGATTTCATGTCTATGAAAGACAAAACTATAAAGACAAAACTATAAAGACAGAGAACAGATCAGCCAGGAGTTAAGGCTGAAGTGATTACACAGGGACAGCACAAAGTAATTTTGGTGAGTGATGAACTATTCTGTACCTTAATTGTGGTAGTGGTAAACACCTGTATGCTTTTATCAAAACTGACAGAACTGTATATCAGAAAGAAATAATTTTATTGCATTTAAATTTTAAAAGAAAAAATCAGCAATGATTTTAATTAATACGTAAAAGCAGCATCAAATATATCAGCAAGGCATAATGAAACCACTTTTTGATCAAAAACCCCAATCACACTGTCTCATTACCATAGCAAGCATACTTAATAGCCATCCTTCCACTGCCACAAACGACATACATAAACTTTTGATAAGGAAAACTGGTGAGTTTTCATTTCTACTTCTGCCACAACAGTGAGTAATGAGGACGTTTTAGAATCAGAAAAAACCTGTATAACTGTGTAAAAGTTTCTTAACATTCAAGACCCCAATTTCCTTAAACGTGAAATGAAGAAAATAACACAATTCTCATTATTTAATCTATTATTATTTTAACCATCAAACTGTTAGACAGGATACCTTATATAACACAGTGCTAGGCACAATGCTTACTGTCTTTAGTAGGCAACCTAATATAAATTTTGTGTATATTTTATTAGTTCATTCATGACTAAAAGTTTTAAGATTTTGCTCAGCCCTTGTTTAATTATACATGGTATAATTACACATGGTATAACTACACTAATACACACATATACACATAATGAATACATCTCCTTTCTCTCCCTGACATGATACACAGTACTATTTGTCCTAGAAAAAAATCTAGAACCAATCTAAATGTTCATCAAGTTTATCGGTTAAAAATCTGCACAATATATCATGCAACCAGTAAAAATAAGATATATAGATACAGATACAGAAAATATTTCAAAATATATTGTTAAGCTAAAAAGCAAGATACAGATATGCATTATGTCATCCCATATTTACACACAAGAAAAACAAAAACAAAAAAACACAAAAAAGAAAATTTAAAAATTAAATACACATACACACACACACTCATCCATGCTTATATATGTTAAGATAAAATATCTAGAAATATCACATAAAATTAAAACTAGTTGCCTCTGAGAAAATGCTGGAATAAGGATACTTACTTTTTGTTGTATCCCTTCATACTACTTGAATTTTCTACATATTATTTTCAAAATGATAATATTGAGGAAGGTTTATTAAAAAGTATTTGGAGGTGACAGTGCTATAGAAATTTTCTTCCTTGTTTAATTTTACTGCTTAAGTGTAGTTTTGTAAATTTTTTTGGATTGCTTAAATATAGTCACTAAATATGCATTGATAGAGTATGTTTCTGCCACATGTCCCCCATTAGACTATAAGATCCTTGAGGGCAAGAACAAAGTATGATTCAGGTTTGTGTCCCCACAGCCTAGCACAATTTGTATGTAAGCTTTTACAAAATGTTAACTACATTAAGAAGAAAGAGGCTGGGTGCGGTGGCTCACGTCTGTAATCCCAGCACTTTGGGAGGCCAAGGCAGGTGGATCACGAGGTCAGAAGTTCAAGAGCAGCCTGACCAACATGGTGAAACCCCACTGCTACTAAAAATATAAAAATTAGCCAGGCGTGTTGGCGGGCGCCTGTAATCCCAGCTACTCAGGAGGCTGAGGCAGAAGAATCGCTTGAATCTGGGAGGTGGAGGTTGCAGTGAGCCAAGATCGCGCCACTGCACTCCAGCCTGGGCAACAGAGCAAGACTCCATCTCAAAAACAAAAACAAAAAAAGAAGAAGAAAGAAACTGAAGGACATTTCACTTAATATAATTTACTAGTGCAGAGGAAATAAGAATTACAAAGATTTATAAGCAGTCTTTAACTTCTAGTTGTCTTAAAAGAATACTGTCATATACCTGTACTCATGTTTTAGTTATTGCAAAGAGCACCAATCATGTGAATCTCACTCTCAAATAAGCAAAAATTATAACAATTCAATTTCTAATGCTCTCAGGAAATACATATCAAGATAGTGGGGATAAAAGACAGAAAATATCACATCCCTGAAAACATTTTTCAAGCTATTACCAAACAAGCCCTAAGTTTCCCCAAAACATTCCTCAAAGATGTGCCTATTTAAATCTCACAGAAGCCCTTTCAATTGTTAAGGCTTGACCTTTTCTGATTTGTTACAGTTAAAACGAGACAAGCTTAGCTGAGAACTTTATTCAGGATATTTTTATAACCAACTGAATTGTAAGTATCTAATTTCACCATATAAAATTAAAGTGGCCAGGTATGGTGGCATGCACCTATAATCCCACCTACTTGGTAGGCTGAGACAGGAGGATTGCTTGAACCCAAGAGTTCAAGGCAAGCCTGGGTAACATAATGAGACCTCCGGGTCTAAAAATAAAAAATTAAATTAAATAAAAATTTAAAAATTAAAAAGATTTTTAAAAATAAAATAAAATTTATTTATTCTTTCATTCAAAATTTATTTATTGAGTACTTAGCACCTTTCAGGCATTTTGATAACTGCTAGGGAGACTCTAACAAACAGATTTAATAAAACTGCATGGTATTTCCATTAAAAGTAGGATCTGTTGTTTATTTATTTATTTTTATTTAATTATTTATTTATTTAGAGACGGAGTTTTGCTCGTTACCCAGGCTGGGGTGCAATGATGCAATCTCAGCTCACTGCAACCTCTGCCTCCCGGGTTCAAGCAATTCTCCTTCCTCAGCCTCCCAAGTAGCTAGGATTACAGGCGTGTGCCACCACACCTGGCTAATTTTGTATTCTTTTTAGGAGAGACAGAGTTTCACCATGTTGTTCAGGCTGGTCTCGAACTCCTGACCTCAAGTGATCTGCCTGCCTCGGCCTCCCAAAGTGCTGGGATTATAGGCATGAGCCACCGCGCCCAGCCCTGTTGTCCATTTAAAGGGTGATCTCTAATTCACCAAGATGTTAAGACTTCCAAAGTCAGCTCAGTCAACCCGTGATGTTCCAGAGGTGATTTGGATATAAAATCTTTGTGCTAATTGATTTTATCACTTTTATAGAATTTCTATTCAAATTTTGCTGACTTCTTAATTAACACATTGACACTTCAATAAATGAAGTATTATTCATTTGTTTCTTTCCCATCACAAACAGCTCAATAAATGTTTGAAAACCTTTCCATATTTTAAGCATTTACAAAGTACCTACATTACATGATTAGCATTGTTAAGTAACTAGACACTGTTTAGTTTATAGGCTACCTTCTTAAAACTCAAAAGGCATATTTTTTCAATATCCTAAAGAAATAACAATGTTTTACTTTTCTACTATGACCAAAAAGTGTTGACTTCAAAATCAGAAACACCTTAGTTGAAGCAAACCATCTTGACATAATATCAATTAATACAGGCAATGCTCCTGAAGCTGATGCCTAAATCAAAGGAGATTACGGTCAACTCCTAAGAAGCAACGCCCTTTAAACAAAGTCAGACAATATTTTAAACAATATTTTTTCCTTCCATGATGCTTTATGTTTTTTCATATAACCTTTATTATGCTGTTCCATTTTGACCTACTCATTATTCCCCTTACCTTCCATTCCTTTCCGATTTTTGTCTATCAGCCATCAATTCAACAGGCTAGTAAAGGCTCTATTAAATATAATTCAAGTTCTAGACTGTAGCACTCACTGCTCAGTGCGACTTTCCATTATCACAACAGTGTGATAATGGAAATGTTCTACGTCTGCACTGTCTGAAAAGTTTAAGGAATCTAAAATTTGCCCTGAGACAAAACACTTGCTCACAAAGAAACATTTTACACATCTTTGTGTCTTGGTACTATAGGTAGCATTCCATTTTAATAAAATTAAAAATGTTGTTATATTCAAAGATCTTTGAATTAAGGCTCATTTCAATAATTAAAAGTCTGTGGTGCATGAATAGACAAACCAACCAATAGAAGAGAATTAAAGGCCCAGAAACAGAGCCCTAAAACATAAAGAACTTCAATATATGATGAAGTGACAGCTCAAGTCATCGAGAAAAGACAGACACTAATAAATGGTATTGGGACAACTGAATAAACATTCAGGAAAACATGAAACTGAATTCGTACCTCATACCACATACAAGGATATACTCCAAATGAAATCAACTATCTAAATGTAAAAACTGGAATCATACAAATACTAGAAAAATTATGGGTGATTTCACTGACAACTGGGAAGGAGAGAAAGCCTTTCCTATTTGCCTACGAAAAACACCACTACTTGCAAAAAGCACAGAAAAAAATAAAGTTTTAAAAACAAGTAATTTTTTTAAAAGGGCTAATTTCATAGTATATAAAGAGCTCCTTAAAGAAGGAAAGAAAAAGACAATTTCTCTTCTCCAAAACAGACAATGCACAAAGAAATGGGCAATCCTCAGAAAAATAAAGGCAAATGGCCTTAAACATAAAAAATATGTTCAAACTCACTCATAAAAGAAATGCAAATTAACACCTCCAATTTTGGCCATATACTCTGTTGGTGAAGCTGTGGAGAAGCAGTCTCAATACTGGCATACACCGCCAATGAAAAGTACAAATGAGGGCCTGGCGCAGTGACTCACGCCTATAATCCTAGCACTTTGGGAAGCTGAGGTGGACAGATCACTTGAGCCTAGGAGTTTGAGACCAGCCTGGGCAACATGGTGAAACACCATCTCTACTAAAAGATACAAAAATTAGCCAAGCATGGTGGCACATGCCTGTAGTCCCAGCTACTTGGGAGGTTGAGGTGGGAGGATCACTTAAGCCTGAGAGGTGAAGGCTGCAGTGAGCGGTGATCATGCCACTGCACTCCAGCCTAGGTGACAGAGTGAGACCCTGTCTCAAAAAAAATTAAATAAATAAATACATACATATATAAAATAAAAAGAAAAACACAGATTATATAACCCTGGTAGAAAGGAATTCTGTAATATCCAACAATACTACACATACACTTACTAGTCCTACTTCAAAGATGATACAACTCCACTAATATTCCATAAAATATTTGCAAATATATTCACTGTGGCATTATTTGTAATGGTAAAAGACTAAAACAATCGGAATGTGCATCAAAAGGAGTTAACTGAATAAACTACATGCATCCACACAATAGAATAACAGATTAATATCCAAAATACATCGTTAGGTTAAACAGCAACAGCAAAAAACAGGTAGGTACAGAACAAGCAGTATTCATTGTACTATCTTTTGTAACATAAAGGGTAAACTTAAAAATATGTATATATATTCAAAGACAAATATACATGTATTTATTTTTGTAAAAGAAAACAACTCAAAGTATAAAGACATTAATCAAAATGGTTACCTATATGGGCAGAGTAGGACTGGGGTGAAGGTAATAGGGATGTAATCAAGACTTCTGAGTTCTCTTTCGATATACTTTAGATATTTGAACCACATAATGACTTACATACTCCAAATAAATTAATAAGGGGTGTATGTAATATTCATATGTGTATGTATGTATGTATCTGTGTACACACATATATTTCTGACTGGAAGCAATTATCACTGAGTCATGGGATTATGGTACCATTTTCTTCTTTGCCCTTTGCTAAATGTCCCCAGTTGCACGTAATACCCATTACTTTTACAGTCAGAAAGAAATTACTCCAAATAAATCTATTTTTATAGGAAATTTTTCAAACTACTCATCATAAAACAGTTTCAAAATTAACAGCCATTCAAGCTGAGTGTGGTGGTATGCGCCTATAATCCCAACTACTTGGGAGGCAGAGGTGAGAGGATCACTTGAGCCCAGAAGTTCAAGGCCAGCCTGGACAACATAATGAGACTCCATCTCAAAAAAAAAAAAAAAAAACTGTTCCAGTCTACTGTTAAATAATATCATTCACTAGGGAAGCAAAGATGATCAAAGATGCCATACCACTTTAAAATATGGCAGTTTTTCCTTTTCTTAATATGTTGAGTTCAAGTAACACGGACAGCTGTATATATGTATATTTATAAACAACGCACATATACTATCACACTAGTATTATGTATACAGTACACACACACACGAAATGGAAATTTAAAAAGGATACAGTAAAAAATAAATAGAAGTTCTATTGTTTTCTTCATACAGCACAATGAACAAGTTTTTCATATATCCGCAAAAGCACATGCAACCCACTAGGGGGAATCACTGGAACAAACTACTCCAAATCAGGAAACTTGTGGATTTGTATTCTAGTCTCAGCTGTCTTACTGCCTGCCAATATCTTTGATCAAAATCAGTTAAGGGGCTTGATTTGCACTTTAGTTTTCTCTTCCAAAAATTGGAGTATTAATGGTTTTAAAGTTACTTTCAGTATTACGGTTTCATAATCCCACCAGTCTCTCTAATAATTATTCTCTTTTAAAAGAGAAACTCCAACAATTTGGAAAACTAAGTAAGAAACAAGAATGTCTCGCAGTTAACCATCTTACAGGAGGTTATGGTCTTCTCTAAGAAAATTCTAAATGAACAAATGAATAGCTGAAAGAAACAGATCATATCGCTTGCTTTCTTGAGGTGAGAAAAATCAAATTCAAGCCTGCATTGTATAAAATAAATTGTCTGAATGAAGTAATTACCTTTAAAACAATCCAGCACTATTTGTATGCCACCCAAAAACAAGAAAATCATAACAACGCTTGTACAATTTTGTACCTAAGATTCTTTGTCAGGTATCTGAGCATTAAAATTTATTTTTATTTATCTTTTATTTTTTTCCAAACCCAGTTGGTTTCCTAGGATGACATTTATTTTTTAAGCTGACATTTCATGTAGTCTACAAATAGAAAACCCAAGTTAATTTTCTACTCATGTGCTACAAGCAATAATAGTCAAATATGCTAAAGGAAAATAATCCAAATTAATAAAAATGATTTTTTTAGAGGTAGATAACCGTATCCCAAAAGACAATTTTTAAAATGCCACACCATCTCTCTCTTCACTCTAATCTCTTCCCTTTTGCCTACTTTTCTACCTAGCATTCATATTACACAGAATACCAGATATCGGCCAATAGATGCCAATATGAAAAACAAGAAAAAAGCTTCCTATTGTTCAATGCTTACTAGAATAAATAAAAAGAAAAAAGAAAAAGCTTTGTAATTTCCATTGAAGGAGTGATATTGGCAAGGCTGTAAATAATCAGTTGAACTTGTCCTCTCCAAGTGAGACAGCCAGATGTGAATGTAAATCTAACTATGTTTCAAGATCATTGGAGATAGAGAGGTGGGAGAAGGAGGCAATGATGCCGGTATGCTATTTTCTGAGCATAAACACAGAACAAAGTGCTAACAACTTATACATCATTTTACTATTTATGATAGCACTTTTATATACTTTATTTCATTTCATCCTTAAATCCCTGACAATTGGCCAGGTGAGATGGCTCACACCTGTAATCCTAGCACTTTGGGAGGCTGAGGCGGGCGCACTGCCCGAGCTCAGGAGTTCGAGACCAGCCTGGGTAACACGGTGAAACCCGCTCTCTACTAAAACACACACACACAAAAAAAAAATCAGCCAGACGAGGCGGCGTGAGCCTGTAGTCCCAGCTACTATGGAGGCTGAGGCAGGAGAACTGCTTGAATCCAGGAGGTGAAGGTTGCAGTGAGCCAAGATCACCTGGGCGACAGAGAGAGACTCTGTCTCAAAAAAAAAAAAAAAAACAAAACAAACAAGAAAAATCTCTGACAATTGTGTTCTATATACATTTTTCATGTGAGGAAACAAAGGCTCAGAGAGGTTAACATTACTGTCATAGAGCTAACAGTGGGCTTTAAACTCAGATCTAAATGACACTAAATAAGACACTTCAGGCAGAAAAGTATGATTACAATTTAAAATGACCTTAGTTCCTAGAGCTTCCGTGGCTGGAGGGAAAAACAAACAAAATAAGTAAATAAATGACCTTAGAAAAGTATTTTTCATAGTTTCTAATCAAGTACTTCAATCAATGATTCATTATAACGGACTTTCATTCTGAGCTAAATACTAAATGGTAATTTCAATTTGTCACCAAAATTACTCATAGATCACTCATTTCAACTACAAAGACAAAAATAAGCACCATATAATCAGATACCTTACATTTAAACAGAATAACATAATTAAACTATTAACAGAGTGAAGAAAGTTTTGTTTTTTTTTTTTGAGACAGAGGCAGTCTCGCTCTGTTGCCCAGGCTGGAGTGCAGCGGCATGATCTTGGCTCACTGCAACCTCCGCCTCCCAAGTTCAAGCAATTCTCCTGCCTCAGCCTCCCAAGTAGCTGGGATTACAGGCACGTGCCACCACACCCAGCTAATTTTTTGTATTTTTAGTAGAGACGGGGTTTCACCGTGTTAGCCAGGATGGTCTGGATCTCCTGACCTCGTGACCTGCCCACCTCGGCCTCCCAAAGTGCTGGGATTACAGGCGTGAGCCACCGCGCCCGGCCAGAAATATGCTTTTATTGGCAAAGATAATTTACAATATTCATAAATCTACTGTGACATAAGGTTACATATTTAAATTAAAATCGTTCCTCTTTATGTTCAAGTTTCTACTATTTCAAATACTCAGCTCATTGTATTCCCATTGCCTGAAAATTTCTTAATCCTTTCTCAGAGAGCATCTTTTTAAATTGTTCACCTTCCATCTTCAAGTTATAGATTGCTACATTCTTTTTTTTTTTTTTTTGAGATGGAGTCTTCGCTCTGTCACACAGTCTGGAGTGCAATGACGCAGTCTCAGCTCACTGCAACCTCAGCCTCCCGGGTTCACCAATTCTCCTGCCTCAGCCTCCTAAGTAGCTGGGATTACAGGCATCCACCACCACGTCTGGCTAAGTTTTGTATTTCTTGGTGGAGATGAGGTTTCACCACGTTGGCCAGGCTGGTTTTGAACTCCTGACCTCGTGATCTGCCCACCTCAGCCTCCCAAAGTACCGGGATTACAGGCGTGAGCCACCATGTCTGGCTGGCTGATTGCTACATTCTTTAGCAAACTAGGTGTCAGTTTCAAGGATCTCAAAGTAAACCAGAGCAAGATACACTAGGGGAAATGCAACATTGGCTTGAACCCTGATGAAGAATCTATTAAAAAGGGGGAAAAATTTTAATAGTTCTTTCTCCATTAACAGGAGAAGGTAACATCTGTATCTTCCTGACCCGCCTTACTTTCAGTTCAGAATCAACAAAAAATAAAGGATACAAACAGATGATGATAAAAATATAACTAAATCCAACGTGCAAAAACCCTTATTACTTCAACTGCAAATTAAACTTACCCAGTTAGAACTGTAGGCATTCCATTTCCTTCTCCCTCATAGTATTAGTAGTCCAGCCTGCTTAGATAAGCCTACCATACAAATGAATACACAATGTATAGCCTAAGAATTGAGAGTCCCAAAAATTGAATCATAAGGCACTGAACAAAAGTATACTCAATCCCTTCCCCTAGCCTCCCCGATCCTCCTTTGGGATGGCAACTCAGGGGATGGGAAGAAGCGGAAAGCTATTTCCAAAAAAGAACTTCCTACTTTATGAGTCATGGTAGAAACAAGTAAAGACGAAAATAATGGTTCCCCCTTCAACAAGCACAATCTTCTCAAATATAAAACAAATTCCTCAGAAGTAGTCTTATAACTCTTCAACAGGAGCACCTCACAAACATAATACATATCTCCTCTTCTTTCATTTCCTATTTCAGAGAGAGGCAGAGATTGAATGAACAGATATTAGCCTAGCTTGGCCTGAGATGACTGAGCTAAAATGAAGAAAAGAAAATCTGCAAATTCCCAAAGCAGTCCTGATTAAAAACCAGTATTCTATGTAGTCTCTGCACAAGTTATGATAAATTTAGCCACAAAAGGCAGACCTCTTTTTAAAACTGCACAATACACAAATGGGTACTTAATCATTTCATCTTCCTTTTCAAAATTCTCTCCCTTACCTGACTTCCTCTCTCACCCTTATCCCAAGTGAAGACCCCCAACTTGCCCTGTATATGCCTAAAAACCACCTGTTACTTAGCTTTGACCTCTAGCACTCCCATTCCCCATAACCCAACTAGGTATGAATCAGATTATGTGATTAAATTACTTCATATTAATGGGTAAATGAGGTTTAATCCACAAAGGTCAATTCCACACATGTCATTAAACTCTACTATGTATAAGGCACTAAGTTTAATCAATTAATATACCTATCCTTCTTACAAGAAAAACTAACACAAATCAATCTTTTAATGAACAATGTAAGGAAGGGGCACAAGAGTGTCTGCTTCACATCACACTTTCTCCACCCAGTTCTTTCCATCCTGTTGCCAAACCCCTCCAATCTCCATCTGGCATGGAATAAAATCCAAGGGATCAGTATTTCTTCCAGTAAGTCAATGCCTAGGAAGACAATGTGGGATAGCACAGCAAACAATAAACATTCAAATCCTGAAATGGACTGTAGAGGGTCTCTTGTATTTAATTTTATATATTAGCTGCAAATACAATAAAGAGCTTCTAAATAATCCAATTTCTGTACAAGATACCTATAAATCAGCTTTGCTCAGAACTCTGAGTTCTTAAACCATAAATACTGAGATGCTTTTTCTTCAGTTATTTCCACAGTTAAAACGTTTATAGTAAATACCAGTTCAATTTGCCCTACTATACTTAAAGGCTATTAAACTTAACTACTGTTTTCAATTAGATGTGACATTTTTCCCAAGACCCCTTAAGTTTGAAACTCCAAACTTGCTTTAAACCTCCTTTTTTTCCAGTCATAAAATTTATTAATTTTGATTTATAACAGAGCTTCTAAACTGGAGAGGAGAATACAACTATGGACAGGTTTGGATTTGATTCAGTCACATGATATTTTTAATGGTTTTAATTAGTTGTCAATATTTTTAAGACGCAAGACACTGAATGCAAAAATCTAGATTTCCGGGTTCTCTTGAGAATGCTGAAGATGGGGTCCATATTCATATATAGCACTGATTAGGGGGACCTGAGACTTGGATGTCTCTCTGATAAGGCATAGTGCATTTCCCTCATTTTCATTATCTAACTAGTACCCGAAGGCATGTGAGTTTGTTGCTCATGCTAGGGCTTTGAAAGGTGCATAATATTTTCCATATCACTTCCATACTTCCCTAAGTCACCTATTATAAAAAGCCAAAAGCAGACCACAGTGGTTTGCAACTCCATAGTTAATAATTTAAAAAATTCACATGGCTTAGAGGGAGTGAGAAAGAAGAAAATTCAGACTGGTGGAAGGGTAACATAATTACATAGGGTTAAAAGTCCATATGAAAGCTTTTCTGGGAGTGAGAAAAAAGGTGAACGAACACAAAAACATGTTGAAACACTAAAAGCTTTCCTGATTGAACACTGTTACTCTCTGGTGGTTCCTTACCACATTCCATGCTTCAGAAACTTCCTTCCTGCTTTGTATGTATTAATATAATAGCAGTTAGGTCATACACGCTGAGAAATATTGGGAAAATTTATAAAACACATTTACATCATCAGAAATAATTCTTCTCACACTTTTTTTTTTTTTTACCAGTCTTAGTCTACTTTCAAACCCCTTCCCAAGTATTTTCTACTGCTTTCCGCTTTATATTCAAATGACAACTGCAGTCCTGGGTTTCAGGCCTGAACTTCAATCCTGGACAGGCTCTCTAATACAGAAACTCTTTTGGCCGTTATGGCTGCATTCTTTATTATATCTCTTATTCCGATTTCCACAGTCTCTTTCATTGAAAATTTATCCCTAATCCCCTCTCTAAAAGATTTTGATCGAATTTGTGTAGTTGGGGGGTTGGGAGGATAGGGGCGGGAAGGAACTCAGTTGTCCAAATACAATTAATATCCTGTGCTGTTTCATTTAGATTGCTAATTTAAATAAAAAGCATGAAAACTCTGCAAGATAATAAACCTTCGTAAAATAATCTTGTTTACTAAGTGCACAAAGCCACAAGCAAGTGAAGCTCTATCTTTCAGCATGTCTGGACTAGTGACTTTTCATCATGGACTCAGAATACTGAGAAAGGAGAAGCAGGAAATCTGTGAGGCCCAGGGACAGTCACACTGGCCCACACTAACAAATTACTAACTGATGTCTCACCTTCCCCCGCCCCATTCCCAAAGATAAGGGTGTCAGGGCACCTGCATTTGAAGAAGAAAGACATCAGAACCTTTTCCGTTCAAGTTTTAAGAAAACAAAGCTTTACCACACGTAAAATGGTTACAGCATAAAACCACGCAGCACGTTAGTGGGGTCTCACTCCTCTTCACCCAGAGGGAGGCTGCCCACCACCTTATCCCCTATTGTGATGCGCCTTCCTCAGGATGTCGCTGCGTTCGTCTGAGATGACAGGAAAGGGGCGGGGCACGGGGTTCCTCTGCCCTGGAAAGGGATGAGGGTATCGCCTTCATCCCCAGAGAAAGGCCCCCGGACTCCCAACCCAAAAGCAGCAGCCGCAAAACTCAAGTCTTATCCCGGCCTCTCCTAATTGGGTGCTCGTGGCCGGAGCCCAAAACGCCACCCACGGTACCCGAGCAGGGTCCGGCCGCTCAGACCACCGCCGCAGCAGCCTGGCTCTCACGCCCAGATTCGCCCTCCGCCCCTTTCCTCTTTCGCCCCGGCCAAGCCCAGCCTCCCGCGCCGCCCCCGCCGAGTTCCCCAGCTGAGTCCACTCACTCTCGAACCTGTAGTCCCCCTTCAGTGCCCACAGAAGACTGGGGCAAAGGCCGAGGCCAGTGACACCTCCACTTCCTCCTCAGCCAGAGCCCTCCGGAGGTGGCTGTGGAGGAGGCCACTGAGACGGCTGCGCGTAGCGGAGCCGCCCCGGCAGGTTGCAGGCCGGCTCCTCAGCCTCTTACCGCGAGATCTCACAATGCGAAGAGGCGAGGCCAGCAGCGTTCTCGCGAGAACGGTGCTCTCCGCCCAGGGGTGGGCGGGGCACCGAAGAAGAAGGCAGTTGAGGGCGCGGCGGCCACGGGTGGGATCTCAGGCGGCGTGGAGAGGAAGGCGCCGCGCGTCCTCTCCTCACAGACATCAGCTCGGGTCAACCGCGAGCCTCGAGCCCGAGTGGCTGAGGGCTGTTACCTTCAAACCTTTGAATCCCACGTTTCCCCCTTGACTTCCTGTCACTGTTAGAGAAAAGTGGACAGCGTCTCGGTCACAGAGTTGGAGAAATACTGCAGGGACCCTTCAGGGAGAGCGTTTTCCTTATCAAAGCAAACTCCAAAATCGCTTCTGCCGGCGTGGACCTGATGAGAGTCGGTCGTCGTGAGGGACACCCTCTGTTCCCTAACGTCCCCCGCTGCTTATTTTTAAACGCTCGGTTGGCGGGAACCCGTGTGCCAGCTGAAACTCCTTCAGTTTGGCCGCCTAGGAAACACCGAGAGTCACCTACATGGGCTGGCCGGGCAATAAAAACGGGAAAAAATGTAAAAGACACAGTCTCCGCCTTCAAAGCTTACACCCCCGGGGCAAGACCTACAGGAAAATAGATAATCCCATTATTCTCTGATAAAAGCCGAGCTGCTTGCCATGAGCTCTGGGAGCAGACGGGGAGGCCTTGTTGAGAAAGCCTTCACCTGGGAGTGACACTTGCGCTGAATCTTAAGCATAAGTAAGTTCTCCAGTTTAGGGAAGAGAGGGAAGGGCATTGCAAGGAGAGGAAGCAAAGAGGAAGAGGACCTGGTTTGAGTAATTGGGTATGAAAACAGATATTGCAGCAAGAACTTTGTTGAAAAACCTTTAACCACTGTTTAGTTCGGATGAGAACATTCCCAGGCTCCTACGTGTGATACGCAAAGTATTTTCCAAATCAGTGTTTATGCTAAGAAGATGAGCAGTTGAGCTGGACAATTATAAGATAGCTTCATCTTTCTCCTGTAAGGACACTTAAATATCAGAAACCTAAGAGAAACGGGTTATTGTCGTAATTCACTAAGTTATTATAGCCAACATTTTGCTAAATTGGAAATTGCCAATAATTTCACGTTGTCTACATAAGAGCAATCTAATAGGAATTTTGTGATACAGTTTCTCAGAGAAACTCTGAGAAAATTCTCAGGCAAAAAACAAAAACGTCATCAGTCCTGATTTATTATCAAAATTTTCTGCTATAAGCTCTGCTCAAAAGAAGTCATTCTGTAGTCCAAGTTAGGGCTAATGAGGAACCATACTCTTACATCAAAATAGAAGCTGTCCTTTTCTAAAGAAAGACTCTGGTATTTTGCTGTAGTTTCCACTCACCTTCCTTTGGACACATTATTTTCATATTACATATAAAAATATGTATACTATATGAAAAATACTATGTATACTATAGTTTTATTTGGCTTACCATACTCTCCCTACGAATAAGCCCAACATTTAGGAGGAAAACAAAAAAAGTTATTCTAACCCTGCTGATACGGTTTGGATCTATGTCCCCACCTGACTCTCATGTGGAATTGTAATCCCCAGTGTTGGAGGTCGTTGGATCATGGGGGCAGATTTCCCTGTTTTTGCCATTCTGGTGATAGTGAGTTCTGGTGAAATCTGTTCTTTAAAAGTGTGTGGCGCCCCCCCCCCCCACCCCACTCCTCCCACCATATAAGACGTACCTGCTTTACCTTGGCTTTCTGCCATGATTGTAAGCTTCCTGAGGCCTCCCCAGAAGCCCAGCAGAAGCCCTCGGACTTCCTGTACAGCCTGCGGAGCCATGAGCCAGTTAAACCTCTTTGTTTTATAGCAGTGCAAGAATGGACTAATGCACCTGCCATAGGCCAATTGGGTGCTCTATTAAGCATAATTTCACATCAAGTTCTTGGAATTTTCCAGGAAGCATTAGAAGAATCATATGAATGAAAGACTTCAGGCAAAATATGCAAACTTTGTTCCATGCTGGAATCTGTTCAAACCATCATACCCTACTTGGATGGGTCCTGGAGCTCATTTCATTCTGCTGTTCTTCAAAAACAAAAGAGAATGGGAGTTGGGAGAAAATAGAAAATCGAATAAAGTTTCTACTGTTCTTTGCTTTAAAAGAGAATTAACCGGCCGGGCGCGGTGGCTTGCACCTGTAATCCCAGTATTTTGAAAGGTCGAGGCGGGCAGATCACGGGGTCAGGAGATCCAGACCATCCTGGCTAACATGGTGAAACCCCGTCTCTACTAAAAATACAAAAAATTAGCCGGGGGTGGTGGCGGGCGCTTGTGGTCCCAGCTACTTGGGAGGCTGAGGCAGGATAATGGTGTGAATCTGGGAAGCGGAGCTTGCAGCGAGCAGAGCTTGTGCCACTGCACTCCAGCCTGGGCGACAGAGCGAGACTCCGTTTCAAAAAAAAAAGAGATAATTAACCTTTCAAATATTAAGGTAGTAGCACAGAAGCAGTGGTAACAGTTATACATTTGGTAGGTAATGCCATAGATTTAGATAATCACAAATCTGCTCTACACGACAATTTGTAAATGCTAGCTGACTGCATAGGCTAAGGTTCAGAACGTTAATGAAAGTCTTTCTTCCACACACCAAAGAGGTCCATACAGAAAGAGAAGTTTCATATTGTAGCAGTGGACAAACAAGATCATTTGGTAGTTTGTGTTATAGCATGCTAAGGCAATATTGTTTCAAAGCAGATAAGACCACAGACCCAGAATCCTATTTAATTTTTAAAACCTGGAATTTCTTTGTACTACTAAGTTTGAGCACTGCCATCTAATGGCAGGAACAGGAAAATCACATACACGCAAAAATAACTCGATCCCTATTCAGCAAATACATTTATTAATCAAGCCCCTGTGTAAGAATACCAGAAGAGCTGGGCACTGTGGCACGTGCCTATAATCTCAGCACTTTGGGAGGCGAGAGGATCACTTGACAGGAGTTCGAGACTAGCCTGGGCGACATAGCAAGACTTCTCTACAAAACTGAAAAAAATAAAAATACTAAGAGATACAGATAGTATTATACATATTCTGACAAAATGAGATGTATAATTAAATAACAAAAGGAAAACAAGTTGGGTCAAAGATAGAAATAATGTGTTGTGGGAGGACAGAGATGAAGATTACTCTTTTTTTTTTTTTTTTTGAGATGGAGTCTCGCTCTGTTGCCCGGGCTGGAGTGCAGTGGTGCAATCTTGGCTCACTGCAACCTCTGTCTCCCTGGTTCAAGCAATTCTCCTGCCTCAGCATTCCGAGTAGCTGGGATTACAGGCATGTGCCACCACACCCGCCTAAATTTTTGTATTTTTAGTAGAGATGGGGTTTCACTGTGTTGGCCAGGCTGGTCTCGAACTCCTGACCTCAGGTGATCCACCTGCCTTGGCCTCCCAAAGTGCCAGGATTACAGGCGTGAGCCACCGCACCCAGACATAAGATTACTTATTTTTATTTTTTCTTTTTCTTTTTTTTTTTTTTTAAGAACACCACCTTTAAGGAGAGCTAGCTTGTAAGCTCCTTTTTTCAGGGGCATGGGCCTTCTCATTATCACTTCAATGGGAGAGAGCTGATGTATTCCAAGCAGGGTAGAATTTAAGCTAAGCAAATGAAAGAGTCTTAGGCCAAGGAAGGTAAGACGTTTCTGTAAGCTTTGCCAATTGATTTTGTATTTTCCATTTGTGCATCCCACCAGTCTGGAAGACTGAGGGTAGTATACACAATGGAAATGCTCATTCATCTCATCTCAATCAGCTTTCACCACACAACATTTCTATAAACATTTTATAAACTCATAATTTTTTTCAATTTTCTTTCTTTCCTCAATTTTCTATATCCATTCAGTTTTATCATTTTTTAAATCTCTTCAACTTAAAACAAAAACCTCTGGACAAAATTACTTTCTTTTTAACAAAAAAACACATTCTCATGCCTCCTTCATAATCCTTTCTACCAAAAATTCATCCTATTTTTCTTATACACTCTGTATACACAATTGTTTCTCTTATATCTAGTAATTTTAATTACATGTTAATTACAATTTTAACTCTTAGTAACCTTAATTTCTAGTGAAAATCCTAGAAAGTAATTTCGAACTGTTTTATATCAGTAGTTGTAGATAAATTTTTTAATTAACAAATATAAATATAATTAGTTTTTCTATACCACATAAAAACAAGATGCTAAAATATACAAACTTAAACTTATGTTTAGAGATTAATAGTTCAGTATTTTAACTTAGAAATAATATTTCAGTATTTTAACTTAGAAGTGACTCTGACATCTTATGCTTATCTATTAATTTAATACAGCATAACTTTAAAATAACACAGGAATTCTCTCTAATGTCTTCCCCAGTCATCCTGGGTCCCAAGTACCTACATGGCAACGAGGATGGCTGTAAAGGGTGGAGCTCATCTGGATCCTGAATTTACATACCAGGTCTAGAGCTTAGGAGAGAGGGCAGAGCTGTGAAGAGGATGCCTGGAGGGTCCGACCCTACCCAACATAACCAGGAGGCATAGCTTGGCCAGGGAGGATACGTTGGGTTTGCCCTACACCTGACAGCCTAGACACTGTGGACATATGTATGTCTTCAGGCTTCATTCACCAGGGCCACTTGTCTAGACCCCAGAATCTAAAGGCTCAAACCAAAGATGTAAGCTCACAGTAAGATGTGTTCAAGGCTTCAGGGAAGCCCAACAGCCAGCCCTCAGAGCTTTGGCTCCAAGACAAATCAAACATCAAAAATATCACAGAAATGGCCAGGCATAGTGACTTATGCTTATAATCCCAGCATTTTGGGAGGCAAAAGTGGAAGCATCACTTGAGTCCAGGTTTTGAGGCCAGCCTAGGCAAAATAGGGAGACCCTGTCTCTACAAAAAATTTAAAAATTAGCCAGGCATGGTGACACACACCTGTAGTTCTAGCTACTTGGGTTGCTGAGGCAGGAGGATTGCTTGAGCACAGGAGTTCAAGGCTGCAGTGAGCTATGATTGTGCCACTGCACTCCAGCCCAGGCAACAGAGTAGGACCCTGTCTCAAAAAAAAAAAAAAAAGAAAGAAAGAAAAGAAAAAAAATTCACAGAAGCAACGATTTTTTTGTATGTGTCTTTTTTTTTTTTTTTTTTTTTTTTTTTTTTTTTTTTATAGAGACAAAGTTTCACTATGTTGCCCAGGCTGTTATCAAACTTCCTGGCTCAAGCCATCCTCCTGCCTTGACCTCCCAAAGTGCTGGGATTATAAGCACTAACCACAGTGTTTGGTCACCAAACTCTGTTACCTTAAGACATCTAGTGGAAACAGTATAAATATGTCTCACCAAGAGACCTAGGTGAAAATGTCTGAATTATATTTAATACAATTCTGAAGAAATTCTAATTTTATTTTACCAACATTTTAAAAACTAGTTTTAATTACCAGTGATTACTAAAGTCACGTGAACTTCAAAAGCATTTGGGCTTATTTGCTTAATAAGTGCTCATTTATTCATAAATCAATTTGGCACCATGTAGACAATATACAAACATAGGCATGTACCCATTGAGGAGAGCAAAATCACATGGTGATCATTGAACAGGCCCCGGAGACAAAAACTCCTTATCTGAGGAATTTAGAAGGGAGCAAAGACCACCTGGTGACTATCAAGCAGGCCATCCGGAGGCAAAACTCCTTATCTAGGGAAAATTAGAAGTAATTAAACTTCCCTGGTAGCTAAAGTCGGCATGTGGTTCCAGGTCTCTTTCAACATTTATAAGTAACTAAAATTCCTATATATCTCTGGAATGCCATGTGGAAACTCATTTTACAACCCTACGCTCCTGCCTTAAGGTCCATAAATTCTCCATACACTCCCGCCTTATGGTCCACAAATTCTCCAGTGAAAAATCCACCACAGCACGCTCAGTCCTCTCACTGAGGCTTCCCACTGCACTCCTCTGCCACATTCTAATAAACTTTCCTTTTTTAAACCTATACTGGTGCCGATAAATTCTTTTTACCAACCTGGGATTCAAACTCCTCCCAATTCCAGGGCTCTGACACCTTGCCTGGCATCTTGACCATATGGGGACTTTACTGAGATTTCTCCCTTCTTTGTCCTCCCTGCTTCCCTCAGTGGTCTGGTCCTTCACTTTGGAACCAAAGGCCCTTGGCCAAGGCTGAGATCCTGAAGCCCTAGAGAAGGGATACTTATACTTTGTTGCTGTCCTTAGGGGTGAGAGACTAGCCAGGGTTCTTTTCTGTTTTTGGACTGCCAGTGAGCCAGCTTGAATACTCGTTGGCAATTGAGGGTTTCCGGCTGAGGGCCCTCCGTTGTATTATCTGAACTGATGATACCCGAAGGCATAACTAAAGAGCGAATTTGCTATTACCCGTCAGGGTGGCAAGTCCACTTTTAACACTCTGTAAATGGTGCCTTGGAAATGAGCAGCAGTGATCTGAACACTGCACAGACACACTCTACAGGTTGCCGACCCACTTTTGCATTTAACTTCCTCACAGGCACCTCATCCCAAGTTACGGGTGAGTTCTTCACATTAGGCTTGAGCTGACCACTCAAACAAGGGGACAGTTATACTGGTCATCCAGGAAAGGGCAGGCCCTCTATTTGTGGTGGGACACCCCTGAATACAGTGAGTCAAAGGGAAAAGGGATGTCCAAATCCCTCAGGGAAGCCTCGGGGATCTTGTAGTCCCTTACCAAAACCCAACATGGGTTCAATTTATTCTTTAATTCATTCCTTCTTGCCATTAGGTTTCAGTCTTAAAAATTGGTCCCATTTTCACCCACAAACTCTCAAAAAAAAAGTGTATAATTTTCTTTTATAATCAGGGGTCCCATACCTCTGATTTGATGTTCAGGTCTTTTTAGCTTTATCCCAAAACCCAAAATTACATAAAAATCATCATGTATGCTTCCAAGGAAGTTCCTCTCTCCCTGATTCTGATGTCTTAGATGATCGTTTCTTTTGTCTATCACACTCTCCTCAGAATATTCCCCCTGCACTTACACCCTCTTCATCTGTTCCATCCCCCAATCAATTTCCTCCATATGCAATACTTTATCCTCCTCACATGCTCACACAGGAGTCACATATGCCACTAGTAGTACAGAGTCCTCAGAAAATCCCAAAAATATTTTGCCTCTCTGCAAGGTAGCAAATGGAGATTTGGGAACAATGCAAGTTCATTTTTCTTTTCCAATGTCTGGTCTTTCACAAATTCAATCTAAGTTGAGTTCATTTAGCCAGGATCCCTCTAAGTTCATTCAGAAATTTCAGGCTTTAACTATTGCCTTTGATTTAACCTGGCAAGATATATTCGTGTTATTAACTAGTTGTTCTCATGAAGAAAAATCATGTGTATAAAAATTTTTGCGATCTATCCATCTGACAAAGGTCTAATGTCCAGAATCTACAAGGAACTTAAACAAATTTACGAGAAAAAAACAAACAACCCCATCAAAAAGTGGGCAAAGGGTATGAACAGACACTTCTCAAAAGAAGACATTTATGAGGCCAACAAACATATGAAAAAAAGCTAATTATCACTGGTCGTTAAAGAAATGCAAATCAAAACCACAATGAGATATCATCTCATGTCAGAATGGTGATCATTAAAAAGTCTGGAAACAACAGATGCTGGCAAGGATGCAGAGAAATAGAAATGCTTTTACACTGTTGGTGGGAGTGTAAATTAGTTCATCCATTGTGGAAGACAGTGTGGCAATTCCTCAAGGATCTAGAACCAGAAATATCATTTGACCCAGCAATCCCATTACTAGGTATATACCCAAAGGATTATAAATCATTCTACTATAAAGACACATGCACATGTATGTTTATTGCAGCACTATTTACAATAGCAAAGACTTGGAGCCAACCCAAATGCCCATCAATGATAGACTGGATAAAGAAAATGTGGCACATATACACCATGGAATAATATGCAGCCATAAAGAAGAATGTCCTTTGCAGGGACATGGATGAAGCTGGAAACCTTCATTCTCAGCAAACTAACACAGGAACAGAAAACCAAACACTGCATCTGCTCACTCATAAGTAGGAGCTGAGCAATGAGAACACATGGACACAGGGAGGGGAACATCACACACCAGGGCCTGTTGGGGGGTGGGGCAAAAGGAGAGGGAGAGCATTAGGACAAATATCTAATGCATGCGGGGCTTAAAACCTAGATGACGGGTTGATAGGTGCAGCAAACCACCATGGCACATGTATACCTATGTAGAAAACCTGCACGTTCTGCACATGTATCCCAGAACTTAAAGTAAAATAAAAAAAAATTGATAAACTTCTAAAAAAAAAAGAAAAAGAAAAATCATGCATATGGTCTTAGCTCAAGCTTGGGCAGATGAAGCTCATGCTTGTAATCTTAATGATAATAAAGCTGGGGCAGAAGCTGTCCACGACACAGAACCCAGCTGGCAGTACCAGGATGCCAATGCCAGCCCAAACAGAGGTGGGGCAGATTAGATTATATGATAACTTGCTTGTTGGAAGGAATGAAAAAGGCTGTAATAAAACCTGTTAATTTTTCTAAAGTATGAGAAATCACCCAGGAGCCATGAGAACCCTGCCCTTTTCCAAGCTAGACTGGTGGAGGCTATGAATAAATAAACAAATTTAGACACTGAAAACCCTAAGGGCCAATCCATTCTGGCCATACATTTTATAAGTCAGGCTTCCCGAGACATCAGACAAAAACTCCCAAAATTAGAGAAAGGTCCACAAACTCCCTTTCCTACATTGTTAAATACAGCCTTTAAGGTTTTCAGTAACTGTGAGGAAACATCAAAAATAAAAAAGGCTCAATTGGAGGAGGAAAAATGCTGTTGTCATGCTAATTACCTGGTGGCAGCATTGGCGCATTCTTTCTCCTTAGCTAACAACCCCAAGGCTTGTCCCTATAATACTAATAGTATGGAGGCCTGTCATTGCTGCAGAAATCCAGGACACTGGAGTAGAGAATGTCCCAAACCTCTGGCTTACAAGCTGTTTTCAGGACCCTGTCTTCATTTCAAACAAGAGGGTCATTGGAAGAGCGATTGTCCCTCTTTCCCTCATGAGATGGGACCACCTCCTCTTTCTGTGCTGTCATAGCCACAACCTTGCCAACCTAGCTGATGAGAAATTCCTGCAGAACGAGGACTAGGGCAAGGACAAGGACAAGCACCTCTAACACTATTCCTGGGTTATGCTCAAGCCTTCGAAAGTCATCCTCTAGATGACTGATGGGGCTGTGAGGCTATCCAGGCCCCTGTCTTTTCCACTTCTATGGATGAGCCCTAGATAAATCTGATTGTGGCTGAACAAGAAATAATGTTCCTCATAGATACAGGGTCCAACTTTAAACATTCATTATAACCCAATGTGCCAGTCCTCCATTTCCCTCATGGGTATTGAAGGAAAACCCCAACGAAGCTGTTTCACACTGCCACTCCCTTGTAAAATGGAAAACTCATCCTTTAACTACTCCTTTTAGTCCTGCCAAGCTGCCCTGTTACATTATTGGGTCATGACTTACTCACAAAATTACAAGCGAATTTACAGTTATAGCCTCACCTTCTAGCTGTATTAACTCACACTTCACCAAAAGAGCCACTGCAGTCAATAGAACCTCACATTCTGAAACAAATGCCATTTGAGGTTTGGAATACATCTGCTCCTGGCCGCTCAATATCAGCTGTTTCTGTCATCATTCAGCTTAAAAATCCCAATGAGTTCCTCAGAATCCCCCAATATCCCTTGAAATCAGAAGCATGAAAATAGTTAAAGCCTGAAATGACAAAAGTTTTAGCCCATGGATTACTGAGCTCATGCAACTCACCTTGCAATACTCCTATTTGAGCTGTAAATAAACCAGATGGCTCCTGCCAACTAGTACAGGACCTTAGAATAATTAATGAAGCTGTTATTCCTATTCATCCTATTGTCCCAAACCCTTACACCCTTTGTAGACAAATTCCATCTACCACAGCTTGGTTTACTGTACTTGATCTTAAGAACACCTTTTCCTGCATTCCTGTATACCCAGATAGCCATTTTTTTTTTTTTTTTTTTTTTTGCATTTGAATGGCAAAACCCAGATACTCAAATAACTCAACAGTTAACTTGGACAGTTCTGTGCCAGGGATTCAGAGATAGCCCCCGCCTTTTTGGACAGGCCCTAGCTAAAGACCTGTCCACCCTGCAGCCTCTCCCAGATAGCAATATACTCCAGTATGTGGATGACCTACTAATCTGTAGTCCTACCAAGGCTGTTTCAGACCAAAATACAGTATTCGTAACTAAACAAATTTGCTAACTGTGGGTACAAAGAAGTTTCTCCCAAAGTACAAATATCTGAACAAAGCATTCAATTTTGGGGACTTAGTTTAACCCCCAGTACAATGAGCATTTCTAGTGCCAGTAAAGATCTTACCTTAAAATGACAACCCCTGTAACTAAACAATAGCTTTGGTCCTTTTTGGGTATGTCTGGGTTTTGCAGAATATGGATTCCTTCCTTCAGAATAATAGCAAAACCTTCATATGAAGCCCTCAAGGGAACTGAGGAACAACCTCTCTTAGGGACTAATGATATGAAGCATGCTCTAAACACTTTAAAACAGGCTTTAATCTCAGCCCAGCCTTAGCCCTAAAAGATCTGACTAAGTTTTTGCTTTTGTATGTACATGAATGAAGGGGAATTGCTTTGGGTGTCTTAGCCCAAAATCTGGGGCCCTCTAAGCGCCCTATAACATATTTTTCAAAATTTTAGACTTGGTTTCCCAGGGATGGCCCCCTGCTTTGAAGCTTTAGCATCAGTGGCCCTCGTAGTCCAAAAAGCCTCAAGCTATATTACTTGCCCCTCCTGGAATCTTATGGTTTTGTAGCACCACCAATAATTATTTAATCCATTTTCAAGTTTTGGCCCTGTGCCACCTTGATAATTCTCTTCATTATGGTGATTGTATTTTGGGAACAATAGCTCCCACCCAAATCACTGTCTTGAACATAACTCCAATTCAGAATTTCATTCTAGAAAAAAAGGGCCCTAGGATTTAATGTGGCCACAGTTGTGGGAACTATCTCACTCTTGCCACTTGGAGGTTTTACTTACCATGAAATCACACTACAAGAACTTACTGCCTCCCCTGACATAGCCTTAGCAAAAACTGGCACAAGTATATCAGCAATAGAAAAGTCTTTAGACTCACTAGGAGGAATGGTTTTTCGTAATAGACAAGCTCAAAATTACCTCCTAGCTGAACAAAGACGAATCTGTGCTGTCATCAACAAAACTTGTTGCACCTACATTAATGTATCTGAAAAAATGGAAACTGATACACACACTTTTCCAAAGTAACCAAGACTGGACCAAAACCTTTATTGAAATCACATGGCTTCTTCCATTCTTTAGACCTGTATTCCTTGTCATTCTTCTTTTAATATTTTGTCCCTGCCTTTTTAATTCTCTCATTAAGTTTATATCTTCCAGATCACAAAGATTCCACCTATAATGGCTATGCAAAATCAATACCAGCCTGCAACAGCAACTTCCACTTATATGGGGTCTCTTGACGGAATCTGGTCTTCCCCCATGAACGAGTTTTTCATAACCCCATCATTCCTTTCATGACAAAGAGCAGAAAAGGGAAAAATGCAACTTATCCCTACATTTTGCCTCAGTTTCTTCTTTTAGTTCAACAAGATATTGTAGGATTTCCTACTTAGTTCAGCTAAGAGCCAGGTCCTTGTCACACGGCCAATATTAGCCTCGCAGACACTTTGAAGGGTGAGAATAATGGAATTGATCGGGCAAAAAGGAAAAAATGAGAAACAGGGACTCTCCACACAGCCAAAGTCCCTGCTAGTGTGCTTCCCACCTCACAGATTGAATTCCAGGTTCCACCCAGGAAGAGGAGGGGCCAGACTCCACCCAACTGCAAAAGGCACGAACTTCTGTGGCTCCACCCCAGTGTACATTCCTCTCAGTGTGCAGGCTGGTTGGAGTTTCTCTGGGGACCCCTTCCCACCTGGCTGTCTCAAAAAGAAATGTTTGTAAATTATATGAAGGACTTATATAAGAATATATAAAGAACTCAACTCCATAATAAATAAGAAGACAAAAGAGTACAATTAAAAAGTGGCAAAAGACTTGCACAGACACTTCTATGAAGACATATAAATGAATTATAAACATAGGAAAAGGTGCTCAAAGTTCTTAGTCATTAAGTAAATGTAAATTAAAACCACAATGAGATACCAATACACATGCACAAGAATGGCTATCATAAAAAATGAGGGCCGGGCGCAGTGGCTCATGCCCGTAATCCCAGCACTTTGGGAGGCCGAGGCGGGTGGATCACGAGGTCAGGAGATCAAGACCATCCTGGCCAACACAGTGAAACCCCGTCTCTATTAAAAATACAAAAAAATTAGCTGAGCGTGGCAGTGGGCACCTGTAGTCCCAGCTACTGAGGAGGCTGAGGCACAAGAATCACTTGAACCCAGGAGGTGGAGGTTGCAGTGAGTGGAATTCACACCACTGCACTCCAGCATGAGTGACAGAGACAGACTGTCTCTAAAAAAAAAAAAGAAAAAGAAAAAAAAATCAAGTGTGGTTACGTGACTATATTATAGTCCATGGAATGTTAAGAGATAATGTCACCTTTTCCAGGCCTGGCCCGTAACACCTTCACACATAGTATTCTTACATTTTTCAATTCCAGCTAACTGGACTGGAAACAACCCCAGTGTTACATGGTAGAAATAGAATTCCTGGTCATCCTGTTGACCTGTTTGCCTGCCTGGGAATATAACATTCCAGTAATTTTTGTTTGTTTGTTTTTTGAGACAGAGTCTCACTCACTCTGTCCCCCAGGCTGGAGTTCAGTGGCATGATCTCAGCTCACTGCAATCTTCACCTCCCAGGTTCTCCTGCCTCCTGAGTAGCTGGGACTACAGACGCATATCACCATGCCCAGCTAATTTTTGTATTTTTAGTAGAGATGTGGTTCACCATGTTGGCCAGGCTGGTCTCAAACTCCTGACCTCAAATGATCCACACACATCAGCCTCCCAAAGTGTTGGGATCATAGGCGTGAGCCACTGCGCCTGGCTCCAGTAATGTTATATGAACAAGAAATAAACTTCTATTCAATTTAAGGGAATATACATTTGGGATGTATTTGTTATAGCAATTTGTTCACCCTAATGAACTCAGAAATGAATACCTTTAAATGGAATTCTGACTAGCAAAAACTTAAAAATAGAGAGATGGGGCTTAGCCAGATGGATGGTAATATCACAAGCTGAAAAGACAGCCTATGTTTTTCGAAGGCAAACATTTGAAAAGCTAGTATTAGACTATTCAATCTAATCATATACCCATTAATTAGACTGAATAGTCTAATACTTGCTTTTCAATATAAAATAACCAAGGAGTATATATATACACATATACACACACTATTTATTAAATAGTGTGTATTTATTAAATGGTTAAATTTGAAATCTTTAAAAGGCATATACGTGTGTGTGTGTGTATATATATATATATATATACACACATATACACACACCCTTTGATTAGATTATATATGTATAGGTATACTATTTATACATATGAAATCTATATGTATACATAAAATCTACACATAGATTTTATATATAGATATAGATAATAGAAAGACTAATGATAAAAGTAAAATGGGGATGAATTGGGGGATGTGATAAAGGAAGGTCTTACAAGAAATTTTTGTACTGGCAATATTGTATTTCATAATCTCAGTAGTGAGTAATGGATGTTAATTCTATTTTTTTCTTAAAAATTTGCATATATGTTTTATACAGGCTTCTATATGTACAGTAAATTTTACTGTTTAAAAAAGTAAAAACATATCGATATTAAGTAGGTTCTATCCCAGGCATGTAAATATATTTAACTTATCACATTGAGCTAAAAGTAAAACATTGCATATGTTTGGAAAATCATTTTATAAAGTTTAATTCCCTTTTATTATCTCAAATGAACTCTTGGAAAACTAGTTGTAAAAGGGAATGTCATCAATGTGTTAATGGACTTTCTCTTCTTGAGAAATTATGGACACATTCCTATTAAGGTAAAGAATATATGATAAGGAAGCTCAACATCATCACTCATTAACAAGAACTTAGAGGTACTGAATAATGCCATAAGAATTGAAAAAAAGGTGTAATCAGAGGGGAAACAAGAGAAAAAAGTATCACTATTTGTGATTATATGATTATCTACATGTATAACAAGCTTAATCAAAAGACAAACTATTAGAATTAATAAGAGAGTCCAGCAGGGTTGTTGGATGTAAGATAAAATTAGAAAAATGAACAATGTTCCTGTATACCAAAAATAACTAAATAGAAAATGTAATTAACATTTAGATACTTTTCATAATAACCACACAATAAACTACATAGTATTCAGCAATTAACAAAGGCTATATAAGATCTTTCCAGAGAAAATTTGAACTATTTAAAAGGCATAAAATGAGATCAGAATAAATGAAGACCCTTACAGTATCAATGAATAGGATGATATAATAAAGATGACAATTCTTCCTAACACAAATTTATAATTTTAATACAATCCCAATCAAAATTGCAATTGGCTTTTTTTAGAAGAGAGCTCAGTTGATTGTAAAATTTATATGGGAGAACAGACGTCTATAAAGAAGGATGTGTGCGTGTGTGCACACTTAATTTATATTACTTGAACAAATACATCATTAGAACAGAATAAACAAAGAGAGCTCAAATATAAACCTATATTTGTGACATCAGCAAGATGGCAGAATAGGAAGTTCCAGCCCTCATTGCCTCACAGAAACATTTATTTAATAATGATATAGGGAGACTTTATGAGGCTTAAAAATGCCTTTATGAGAATTCCAGAATCCAGTTGAGAAGAATTGTAGTACCCTAGAGGAGCACAAAACTGAGAATAGCTACGTTGAAATGGTGGCCATAGCAGAAAAACACAAAAAAGAATTGACATGTCCCATCTAACTTAAACTATTCAAAGATCCCTGCT
The DNA here is from genome assembly GCF_029281585.2 of Gorilla gorilla gorilla. Taxonomy (NCBI): domain Eukaryota; kingdom Metazoa; phylum Chordata; class Mammalia; order Primates; family Hominidae; genus Gorilla; species Gorilla gorilla. Next base: position 19,911,386 of record NC_073233.2, read on the forward strand.
TGATGCCCTGCAAACACAACTTCTGCTTCACCTGCCTCAGGCAGTTGGAGAGGGAGAACTAGCATGTCCTTTCACTTGTTCCCAGTGTCTTGACATCTCTTGGATCCAGAGAATCTAGACCACCAATATGGCCCTGGGGAAGCTAGTGGCTGAGATCACAGTGATGACACTTGTGACACTTGTGCTGAGCATGTTCTGCATGGAGTTCTATGAAAAGATGAGTCTGAATGTGGCCACAAGTAATAACCTCCTCATATTTTCTAATGACCTGTAGAGCCTCTTATGGAGATATGTCCAGATGAGACCACCAGAGAATGCCAAGACATTAATCTCTGCTCCTCCTGTCCTAGGGTCCTCGTGCTTCACCTCTGGCTGATATTATTAGGAGTTCAAAGTGGGAGAAATAAAAGGATGGATTGCGGATGTTTGCAGAGAATCTGCATTTCATGAAGAACCTTTCCTGGTATCATCAGATCTCTGGTTCTAAGTGGTGAGCCTCAAGAGCGTATGTGAAGTCACTGCTAGCACAGAAACTAGGACGGTTCTCCATGTGAGCCCAAACTTAGAAGTGGGGATTTTCCTGGACTGTGACCTGAAAACCATTTCATTTTTCAACACCTCTGATAGTTTCCATTTATTCACCTTCACAATATGTCTATCTTGGAGCCTCTATTTTCACTCTTCGGACCTGGGATCCCAAGAGAGGGTGAGAACATGCAACACATGAAGATCTGTGCCAAGGAAGGTATCGATGTCATAATTTGACCACAGTCCTCTCAGGGAGACAGGAAAAGAGGAATATGCAGGATGAAACTGTCAGATCATACACTTTCATCTCTTTTGACATTACCAGGAGTTTATAAGTTTGAGAAACCATTTGTTTTACTAAAAAGGAAGCTTTAAGATTAGAATTGCAAAAATAAACAATTGATTTTAAAACCTAACTTAATTGTAAATACTGGTCTTTGCTCGAGATAAAATTGGACCAAACCCAAGAGGCCCACAGTGTGAGGGCTAGTTTTGTTTCTCCTCTTGTGTGTTTCCCAGGCTACCTCCATGAACTGCTGCTTCCTCATGTAACCAAGAACTTGTTTCTGAAGAGTGCCTAGGTTGTCTACTCATAGGCTCAACCCCCGTGGACTTGAGAAGGAAAGTTTCCTGTGTATGCCCCACATGGGGAGGAGAATCACAGGGCTGGAGATATTCAGAGGGACATGGTGTCCAATGATTAAGTTGGGAAATGAAGGAAAAGTCCAGGAAGAGTCATTTGTTGGCATGAACTGAAAGTTGATTCAAAGAGCACAATAAAGCAAATTTTCAGCCTCTTTTCCCTCAAAATTAAATAACATAAAAAATAGACCTATGTTTAACCCAAGAGCCTGAGGTGTGATTTTTAAAATGTCTCCATAAAGCTATAGGGAAATAATGGATTGTTTCACAGATGGTGTTTGGGATACTGACTGTCCATATGAAAAAGTAAATAAGATGCAAACATAGCATTTTAGCATACACAAGACTAGTCTTCAGAAGAATAACTACATTAAAGTGAAAGGTAGATCCAGCTCCAAGATGGCTGAATAGGAACAGCTCCAGTCTACAGCTCTCAGTATGAGCGATGCAGAAGATGGGTGATTTCTGCATTTCCAACTGAGGTACTGGGTTCATCTCACTGGGACTGGTTAGACAGTGGTTGCAGCCCATGGAGTGTGAGCTGAAACAGAGTGGGGCATCACCTCACCTGGGAAGTGCAAGGGGTCAGGGAATTCCCTTTCCTAGCCAAGCGAAGCCGTGACAGATGGTACCTGGAAAATCGGGACACTCCTGACATAATACTGTGCTTTTCCAATGGTCTTAGCAAATGGCACACCAGAAGATTATATCCCGTGCCTGGCTTGGTGGGCCCGACGCCCACGAGCCTTGCTCGCTGCTAGCACAGCAGTCTAAGATCGAACTGCCAGTCAGCAGCGAGGCTGGGGGAGGAGCATCCACCTTTGCTGAGGCTTGACTAGGTAAACAATGTGGCTGGGAAGCTCGGACTGGGTGGAGCCCACTGCAGCTCAAGGAGAACTCCCTGCCTCTGCAGACTCCACCTCTGGGGGCAGAGCATAGCTGAACAAAAGGCAGCAGAAACTTCTGCAGACTTAAACGTCCCTGTTTGACAGCTTTGAAGAGAACAGTGGTTCCCTTAGCACGGAGTTTGAGATCTGAGAATGGACAGACTGCCTCCTCAACTGGGTCCCTGACCCACAAGTAGCCTAACTGGGAGACACCTCCCAGTAGGGGCTGACTGACACCTCATACAGCTTGATGCCTCTCTGAGACAAAGCTTCCAGAGGAAGGATCAGGTAGCAACATTTGCTGTTCTGCAATATTTGCTGTTCTGCAACCTCCGCTGGTGCTACCCAGGCAAACAGGGTCTGGAGTGGACCTCCAGCAAACTCCAACAGACTTGCAGCTGAGGGTCCTGACTGTTAGAAGGGAAACTAAAAAACAGAAAGGAATAGCATCAACATCAACAAAAAGGACATCCACACCAAAACCCCATCTGTAGCCCCATCTGTAGGTCACCATCATCAAAGACCAAAGGCAGATAAAACCACAAAGATGGGGAGAAACCAGAGCAGAAAACCTGAAAATTCTAAAAACCAGACTGTCTCTTCTCTTCCAAAGGATTGCAGCTCCTTGCCAGCAACGGAGCAAAGCTAGACGGAGAACGACTTTGACAAGTTGACAGAAGTAGGCTTCAGAAGATCAGAAATAACAAACTTCTCCAAGCTAAAGGAGGATGTTTGAACCCCATCACAAGGAAGCTAAAAACATTGAAAGAAGATTAGAAGAATGGCTAACTAGAATAAGCAGTGTAGAGAAGACCTTAAAAGACCTGATGGAGCTGAAAACCATGGCACGAGAACTACATGACAAATGCACAAGCTTCAGAGCTGATTCAATCAACTGGAAGAAAGGGTATCAGTGATTGAAGATGAAATGAATGAAATGAAGTGAGAAGAGAAGTTTAGAGAAAAAAGAGTAAACAGAAATGAACAAGACCTCCAAGAAATATGGGACTATGTGAAAAGACCAAATTGACGTTTGATTGGTGTACCTGAAAGTGATGGGGAGAATGGAACCAAGTTGGAAAACACTCTGCAGGATATTATCCAGGAGAACTTCCCCAACCTAGCAAGGCAGGCCAACATTCAAATTTAGGAAATACAGAGAACACCACAATGATACTCCTCCAGAAGAGCAGCCCCAAGAAACATAATTGTCAGATTCACCAAAGTTGAAATGAAGGAAAAAATGTTAAGGGCAGCCAGAAAGAAAGGTCAGGTTACCCACAAAGTGAAGCCCATCAGACTAACAGCGGATCTGTCAGCAAAAACTCTACAAGCCAGAAGAGAGTGGGGGCCAATATTCAACATTCTTAAAGAAAAGAATTTTCAACCCAGAATTTCATATCCAGCCAAACTAAGCTTCATAAGTGAAGGAGAAATAAAATCCTTTACAGACAAGCAAATGCTGAGAGATTTTGTCACCACCAGGCCTGCCTTACAAGAGCTCCTGAAGGAAGCACTAAACATGGGAAGGAAAAACCAGTACCAGCCACTGCAAAAACATGCCAAATTGTAAAGACCATCGATGCTCTGAAGAAACTGCATCAACTAATGGGCAAAATAACCAGCTAACATCATAATGACAGGATCAACTTCACACATAACAATATTAACCTTAAATGTAAATGAGATAAATGCCCCAATTAAAAGACACAGACTGGCAAATTGGATAAAGAGTCAAGACCCATCAGTGTGCTGTATTCAGGAGACCCATCTCACATGCAGAGACACACATAGGCTCAGAATAAAGGGATGGAGGAAGATCTACCAAGCAAATGGAAAACAAAACAAAACAAAAAAAAAAGCAGGGGTTTCAATCCTAGTCTCTGATAAAACAGACTTTAAACCAACAAAGATCAAAAGAGACAAAGAAGGCCATTACATAATGGTAAAGAGATGAATTCAACAAGAAGAGCTATTTTAAATATATGTGCACCCAATACAGGAGCACCCAGATTCATAAAGCAAGTCCTTAAAGACCTACAAAGAGACTTAGACTCCCACACAATAATAATGGGAGACTTTAACACCTCACTGTCAACATTAGACAGATCAATGAGACAGAAAGTTAACAAGGATATCCAGGAATTGAACTCAGCTCTGCACCAAGCAGACCCAATAGACATCTACAGAACTCTCCACCCCAAATCAGCAGAATATAATTCTTCTCAGCACCACATCACACTTATTCCAAAACTGACCACATAGTTGGAAGTAAAGCACTCCTCAGCAAATGTAAAAGAACAGAAATCTTAACAAACTCTCTCTCAGACCATAGTGCAATCAAATTAGAAGTCAGGATTAAGAAACTCACTCAAAACAGCACAACTACATGGAAACTGAACAACCTGCTCCTGAATGACTACTGGGTAAATAATGAAATTAAGGCAGAAATAAATATGTTCTTTGAAACTAATGAGAACAAAAACACAATGTACCAGAATTTCTGAGACACAGCTAAAGCATTGTTTAGAGGGAAATTTATAGCACTAAATGCCCACAGGAGAAAATGGGAAAAATCTAACATCGACACCCTAACATCACAATTAAAAGAACTAGAGAAGCAAGAACAAACAAATTCAAAATGTGGCAGAAGGCAAGAAATAACTAAGATCAGAGCAGAACTGAAGGAAATAGAGACACAAAAAATCCTTCAAAAAAATCAATGAATCCGGGAGCTGGTTTTTTGAAAACATAAACAAAATTGACGGACAGCTAGCAAGACTAATAAAGAAGAAAAGAGAAAAGAATCATATAGACACAATAAAAAACGATAAAGGGGATATCACCACCAATCCCACAGAAAACAAACTACCGTCAGAGAATACTATAAACACCTATATGTGAATAACCTAGAAAATCTAGAAGAAATGGATAAATTCCTGGACACATACGCCCTCCAAAGACTAAACCAGGAAGAAGTTGAATCCCTGAATAGACCAATAACAGGCTCTGAAATTGAGGCAATAATTAATAGCCTACCAACCAAAAAAAGTCCAGGACCAGACGGATTCACAGCCGAATTCTACCAGAGGTACAAAGAGGAGTTGGTACCATTCCTTCTGAAACTATTCCAATCAATAGAAAAAGAAGGAATCCTTCCTAACTCATTTTATGAGGCCAGCATCATCCTGATACCAAAGCCTGGCAGAGGCACAATGAAAAAAGAGAATTTTAGACCAACATCCGTGATGAACATCAATGCAAAAATCCTCAATAAAATACTGGCAAACCAAATCCAGCAGCACATCCAAAAGCTTATCCATCATGATCAAGTGGGCTTCATCCTTGGGATGCAAGGCTGGTTCAACATATGCAAATCAATAAACATAATCCATTATATAAACAGAACCAAAGACAAAAACCACATGATTATCTTAATAGATGGAACCAAAAAAGTGCCTGCATTGCCAAGATAATCCTAAGCAAAAAGAACAAAGCTGGAGGCATCACACTACCTGACTTCAAACTATACCACAAGGCTACAGTAACCAAAACAGCATGGTACTGGTATCAAAACAGAGATATAGGCCAATGGAACAGAACAGAGCCCTCAGAAATAATACCACACATCTGCAACCATCTGATCTTTGACAAACCTGACAAAACAAGAAATGGGGAAAGGATTCCCTATTTAATAAATGGTGCTGGGAAAACTGGCTAGCCATATGTAGAAAGATGAAACTGGATCCCTTTCTTTCACCTTGTAAAAAAATTAATTAAAGATGGATTAAAGACTTAAATGTTAGACCTAAAACCATAAAAATCCTAGAAGAAAACCTAGGCAATACCATTCAGGACATATGCATGGGTAAGGACTTCATGACTAAAACACCAAAAGCAATGGCAACAAAAGCCAAAATTGACAAATGGGATCTAATTAAACTAAAGAGCTTCTGTACAGCAAAAGAAACTATCATCAGAGTGAACTGGCAACCTACAAAATGGGAGAAAATTTTTGCAATCTACCTATCTGACAAAGGGCTAATATCCAGAATCTACAAAGAACTTAAACAAATTTACAAGAAAAAAGTCAAACCACCCAATCAAAAAGCGGGTGAAGGATATGAACAGACACTTCTCAAAAGAAGACATTTATGCAGCCAAAAAACACATGAAAAAATGCTCATCATCACTGGCCATCAGAAAAATGCAAATCAAAACCACAATGAGATACCATCTCATACCAGTCAGAATGGCAATCATTAAAAAGTCAGGAAACAACAGGTGCTGGAGAGGGTGTGGAGAAATAGGAATGCTTTTACACTGTTGGTGGGAGTTTAAATTAGTTCAACCATTGTGGAAGACAGTGTGGCTATTCCTTATGGATCTAGAACTAGAAATACCAGTTGACCCAGCATCCCATTACTGGGTACATACCCAAAGGATTATAAATCATGCTAGTATAAAGACACATGCACAAGTATGTTTATTGCGGCACTATTCACAATAGCAAAGACTTGGAAACAACCCAAATGTCCATTAATGATAGACTAGATTAAGAAAATATGGCACATATACACCATGGAATACTTTGCAGCCATAAAAAATGATGAGTTCATGTTCTTTGTAGGGACATGAATGAAGCTGGAAACCATCATTCTGAACAAACCATCGCAAGGTCAGAAAACCAAATACCACATGTTCTCACTCATAGGTGGGAATTGAACAACGAAAACACTTGTGAGAGGTGAAGCCTGCTTGGCTTCTTGTTCTGTAGGGACTTGGAGAACTTTTCTGTCTACCTAGAGGATTGTAAACACACCAATCAGCGCTCTGAGTCTAGCTAAAGGTTTGTAAATGCACCAATCAGCACTCTGTAAAAATGCACCAATCAGCACTCTGTGTCTAGCTAAAGGTTTGTAAATGCATCAATCAGCTCTCTGTAAAAACACACCAATCAGCGCTCTATGTCTAGCTAAAGGTTTGTAAACGCACCAATCAGCACTCTGTAAAAACGCACCAATCAGCACTCTGTAAAATAGACCAATCAGCACTCTGTAAAATGGACCAATCAGCAGCATGTGGATGGGGCCAAATAAGGGAATAAAAGCTAGCCACCTGAGCCAGCAGGGGCAGCCAGCAGTGGCAACCAGCAGTGGCAACCAGCAGTGGCAACCAGCAGTGGCAACCATTTGGGGTCTCCTTCCATGCTGTGGAAACTTTGTTCTTTTGCTCTTCACAATAAATCTTGCTGCTGCTCATTCTTTGGGTCCACACCACCTTTAAGAGCTGTGCCACTCACTGGGAAGGTCTGCAGCTTCACTCCTGAAGTCAGCGAGACCACAAACCTACCAGAAGGAAGAAACTCTGGACACATCTGAACATCTGAAGGAACAAACTCTGGACACACCAGCTTTAAGAGCTGTAACACTCACCATGAGGGTCTGTGGTTTCATTCTTGAAGTCAGTGAGACCAAGAACCCACTGGAAGGAACTAATTCTGGAGATACTTGGACACAGGGTGGGGAATATCACACATCGGTGCCTGTCGTGGGGTCGGGGGAGAGGGGAGGGATAGCATTAGGATAAATACCTAATGTTAAATGACAAGTTAATGGGTGCAGCACACCAACATGGCATTGTATACATATGTAACAAACCTGCATGTTGTGCACATGTACCCTAGAACTTAAAGTATAATAAAAAAATAAGAAAAAAATAAAGTGAAAGGTAAAACTCTAAAGCAGATGTAAGAGGTAACTTTGTGGCCTAGGGCTGGGGAAATACTTCTTCAACAAGACTCCCGAAAAATACAAACAATAAAGTGAAAAATTGATATATCTGAGTTCATCGAAATTAACTATAAAGATGGCAGCTGTGGTGCTGGTGGTGACGCAGTTGCTGCAGGGATCCAGTTCTTGGGGCTGCCCGTGGCTAAGGTGAGCCACAGGTGAGCCAGGCCTTGGCCTGGAACTGGGGCAGCTGGAGTCTTTCCAGAGGCTCTATCTTTGGGTTCTGCAGGCTCATGTCCTCAGGCGGGCTCACCCCTGGAGATACCAGCCTCATCCCAGAGGCGATGGGGGCGCTTCCCAGCTTTGCATCTCCACCCCTGGCTCACAGTCCCATTTGTCTCTCCTCTCCTCCTTGGCTACTGGGTACTATCCTGCCCTCACCTCTTCAGCATAGGCCATGTCTCATCTCTCTGCCTCTGCCCTACTCTCCTTTGGCATTTTTCCCTTGTGTCCAGAATTTGTGGGTTCTTGGTCTCGCTGACTTCGAGAATGAAGCCGGGGACACTTGTGGTGAGTGCTACAATTCTTAAAGTTGGTGTGTCCGGAGTTTGTTCCTTCAGATGTTCAGATGTGTCCGGAGTTTCTTCCTTCTGGTGGGTTTGTGGTCTCGCTGACTTCAGGAGTGAAGCCGCGGACCCTCGTGGTGAGTGTTACAGCTCTTAAAAGCAGTGCATCTGGATTTGTTCATTCCTTCCAGTGGGTTCATGGTGTCACTGGCTTCAGGAGTGAAGCTGCAGACCTTCATGGTGAGTGTTACAGCTCATAAAGTTAGTGCGGATCCAAAGAGTGAGCAGCAGCAAGATTTATTGCAAAGAGCGAAAGAACCAAGCTTTCATAGCATGGAATGGGACCCGAATGGGTTGCTGCTGCTGGCTCGGGTGGCCTGCTTATATTCCCTTATCTGGCCCCACCCAAATCCTACTGATTGGTACATTTTACAGAGAGCTGGTCCATTTTACAGAGAGCTGATTGGTCCGTTTTGACAGGGTGCTGATTGGTGCGTTTACAAACCTCTAGCTAGACACAGAGTGCTGATTGGTGCGTTTACAATCCTTTAGCTAGACACAAAAGTTCTCCAAGTCCCCACCCGACCCAGAAGCCGGCTGGTTTCACCTCTCAATGGCTCCAGCCGCCGCCTCTCCCTGCACACCTCCCGGCCAGCAGAGGGAGCCCGCTCCAGCCTCGGCAAGCCCCAGAGAGGGGCCGCCACAGTGCAGCCGCGGGCTGAAGGGCTCCTCAAGCACGGCCAGACCGGAGGCCGAGAGCGAGCGAGGGCTGCTAGTACGTTGTCACCTCTCACCCTCAGAAGGCTGAGCTGGTGGGGGCTGAGTTCTGTTACGTATGACAGCAACGTCTAGGCCAAGCTTGTCCAACTTGCGGCCCACCAGCTGCATACCACTCTGAACGGCTTTGAATGCAGCCCAACACAAATTGGTAAACTTTCTTAAAACATAGTGCGTTTTTTTTGTTTGTTTTTTGGTTTTTTTTTTGTTTTTTGTTTTTTGGTTTTTTTTTTTGCTCATCAGCTATCATTAACGTCAGTGTATTTTACGTGTGGCCAAAGGCAATTCTTCCATTGTGGCCCAGGGAAACCAAACTGAAAGATTGGACGCTCCTGGTCTAGGCTCTCGATTGCTGAACTCGTTTCCTCTCGGCTGTTGATTCCTGACATTTGAGGACTTTTTGTGTCCCCTCTGCTCTTCCTGCCCAAGAGGCAATGTCTGCCTTTCCCCACAAGGGTGCGTTCATTGAGGCAACAGGTATGTATTACCCTTCACTACATAATGAGTACTACTTCAGGGGTATGGAGGTGACCAGAGAGAGTTGCTGCCCACAGGAAATGGAGACAGACAATAGTGTGAACAAAATATTGCCAATCATGAAAATGGTTTGAAGTAAATAAGCAGAGTTTAGTGGCAGAAAATAGCAGGAAAGCCTAGACAGACTGAGTGATAGCCCCTCATCAAGGTGACATTTAAGCCAAGAGATGAAGAATGAAAGAAGGGGAGGCCACATGAAAAAGGCAGGCCCTGGAATAGTGAGAACAGAAGCTTTGGAGGTGATGAGCCCGGTGTGTTCTGGGAATTGATGGAAGCGTCGGAGTGACTGGGACCCGTAGGGGTGGGAGGTTCAGGAAATGAGTGTGGAGAAAGAGACACAAGGCCTTCAAAGCAGATTAATAAGGGGTGTGGCTTCCACCTAGACTTCAGTGACACTGCTAAACGGCAGAGCTGTTCTAAGTGTTTTATCTGTATGAACTGTGCTTCAGTGAGTTTTGGTTGTAAGCCCTATTTTACAGAGATGGCAATTAATTAATTAAGACCCGACGTACTGAATCAGCTTGCCTCAGGGTCCCTTGGCTGAGCCAGGATCACTCCTCTATGTTGTCTTTCAAGATATGTAGAAAGAAATCCTTTAGAAAGGCAAATGTCGATTTCTAATGCAGACAAAACATAACTAACTGCACTAAGTGGTCATCATAGGCTCAGTTGTCTCAATTTTGTGGTACTGGGTCAGTTTCTCTGTTTTAGATTTGGACTCTGCATACAGACACTTTAGAAGTGGTGGCACCTCTCCCAACATCCCCATCCCCCACTTCTGTCTTACCTGGAGTACCTAAGCTTGTTTTTGCTACAGTCAATGGACAGGCAAAGTTTGAAACCAAAGTTACTATGTTGGATAATGGGCTTTGTGTGGCATCTTAAAATAAGTTTGGAAGCTTTTATATGGCAGGAAGTAAATACTTTTGCTAAAATTGTGGGTGGTCTCCTTGTTTTAACATGTACATGCTTTAGCTGACTCTCAGTTGCAATTAACGTGTCAATTATGAATTGTACTCTGAGTAGATGTATGCTAGAAAATCCAAAAACTTAGTAACCAAAATATCAACAGTGGTCATTTCTGGTGGTGGCATTTAGGATGGTTCCCTCCTCCCCCCCACTTTTAAAAATCCTTTATGTAATTCTAAAAGTTTTCTACCACAGACATGAAGTGTATGGCTTCATAAATGTTGACCTACGTATATACCTGTGAAGCCACCATTACAATGAAGATAATGAGTATATCCGTCACCCTCATATAATTAAATCTGGTTATTAAGTCATTGACAATTTTAAAAGGTATCTCTTGACTAAATCTTATTTTGAACATCTGATTTAACTTGCGAATTTTCTTTATATTACTAGTTCTTATTAATTCAGGATCAATATACAAAGCAAAATATCATGGTGAGATTGCGCACTCTTTGGAAAGTTGGCATTTTCAGTCAGTTGTCTAATTTGTAGTTTTTGAGACAATACTATAGAAACATGTTTCAAGTTTTTCTTTTTTAGAATGGTTATTTTAATACATTATTAAGTTGCTAAGTTAATGCTAATAAAAGACCTTTAAGTTTAAAAAAAGCATAGAAAGAGTTAGCAAATACATGACACACTGGGAGAAAATATTTGTGGCATATAAAACCAACACGGGGCCGTGTGCGATGGCTCACGCCTGTAATCTCAGCACTTTGGGAGGGGGAGGCAGGAGGATCACTTGAGCCCAGGAGTTCAAGACCAGCTGAGCAACATAGTGGGACCTCATTTCTACAAAAAAATTTAAAATTAGCTGGGCATAGTGGTGTGCACCTATAGTCCCAGCTACTTGGGAGGCTGAGGTAGGAGGATCACTTGAGCCTGGGAGTTTGAGGCTGCAGTGAGCCGTGATTGCACCACTGTACTCCAGCCTGGGTAACACAGTGAGGCTGCTCTGTCTCATAAGTAAATAAATAAATACATAAACAAACAAAACCAGCAAGGGATTTGCATTAGAATATACAAAGAATTCAAAATCAACAGGGCCAGAAAACTAATAGAAAAATGGCAAAGGATATAAATAAGCAGTTCACACTCAAATGACCAACATGTAGAGATAATACCAATCTCACTAATAATCAGAGATACACAAATTAAACCAGTGAGCTACCACCTGACATCAATATGGCAAAACTTTTTATAAAGGCATATCATTCCAAACTGGAGGTGGAAATAAGGAAACAGGAATGCTTAGCCTACTGGAAGGAGTATAAACTGTGCTTGTGAAACTCATTTATGTCTGTCTTATGATTCTACTTCTGGATAACGATCCCAAAGAAATTCTCACACAGTTTCATAAGAGGACATATTCAAGAATACTCACTGTGCCATTTCTCTACCAGGGAGTCAGAGACACTGTCCACTCCACCTTCTAGTGTGTATTCCTCTATTACATAGGCTGGCAAGTTAAAAACTACATTTTCCAGACACCTCTGCAGCTAAGGTTCAGCAAATCATATGCATTCTTGTGAGAAAGGGAAGGCAGAAGTAAGGTGATCTGCCACTTCTCCCTTTCTGCTGACAAGCATTGTTGTGGACCGGTTTGATTTTACTGTACTAGTGTTAGCAAACGTTACAATGACAAGGCACTGACAGATGTCAATAGGCAGAATGCTGGACATCTGTTTTGCTGGGGTGGATGGTAGAGGTGTAGTGTGTTTCTGGAACAGCAGCTGCCTCCTGATCAGGGCAGTCTCAGGATAATAGTCAAGGCAGCTACTGCTATTAGAAGAGAGAATCGCTTCCTCAGTGACTTTGAGTCTTTCCTAGATTGTTTCCTTCAGCATTCTCTATGATTCTGTAATGCATCCCTTTCTATTTAAAGTTAATTTTCTTTGCATTTAAACTACAGTTTGATTGATTCCACCAGAATGCAAGAAATTTGTTAATATTCTTCTGTTCTACATTTTGCAAAGTTCACTTACCGTTAAACTTCCATCTCAGTTGTTCATTCTATCAGGCAAGTCTACTCTCTCTGTATCTCAGAGTATTTTGCATTTGTATGGTAATTACTTGCTTACCTATCTGTCTTTCTCCATTAGAACATGAACTCTTTGAGGCCAGAGATGGAATCTTATTCATTTTTGTAATCCTGGCTCTTAGTGTTACAGCCATCTTCCCTCCCAACTAAGGGCCTTTGCATATGCTATACCACCTGCCTGGGAAACCCTCCTACTTCTTTTCATCTAATTAACTCTTACTTATGTTTCTTATTCAGCTGGATCATCTTGAGATTGAACTATACTGTTCAGTATAGTAGTCACTAATCGTATGTGGCTATTTCCATTTTTTATTTTATAATTTTATTTAAATTAATTTTAAATTAAATTTAAAATTTTAAATCATTCAAATTGACCAAGGGATTGAAAATAAAAATAATAAAAATCAATCATCAGTCACACTACCCACATTTTACATAAATGAACGTGTGGCTACCATATTGGACAGCACAGAATACAGAACATTTCTGTCATCACAGAAAGTTCTGTTGGACAGCACTGATCTAAGTACATTAGGGCTCTGTATTTTACACTCCAATATCTTGTGCTGTGCTTACATAGCACTTATCAAACTAAATTATGAATTAGTAATATCTGTCTTCTCCGTTAAATCTTAGGCCGCATATAGACAGAAACCATGTCTGTTTTGTTTGCCATTGTATGCCAGTGCCTAAGACAGTACACGACAAACAATAAACACTAAATAGATATTGTCAAATGACGAATGAATGAAATTATCTTCTAATAGATACAAACATTCTATTTCTTGCAATTTTGGGTCCAGACTAGAACTATGATTAGTGGGTTTTTATGTAGGGGCAAATACTTTTTCAAGTTTCAGACCACTTTATGCCCCCTTTTTTTGCTGAGCATTTTATTTCCTTTCCTGAAACCAAAAGGACAACAGTATTGAGCTAGTGAAGATTTGGAAACCTAATACTTTGGTAATACTAAAAGGTTGATGTTCAAAATATCCAAATGTGAAACACATGACTAAAAAAATACTTTGTATTGTTCTACCTAGTCATGATCAATGTAAACATCTGGGTATCAGTCATAACCAAAAAGATATACTTGCAATGAGTGAGAAATACTTCATTTATTTAGACTTATGATCATTACATTTTTGTTTTACATTTTAAGGTAGAAGAGAGGTTTAAAAGTGCAATTTTATTCTTTTATAAATTATGCAATAACATACTTTAAAAAGAATAAACAATAGAAAAGATAATTAAAATAACTCAAATGAATAAAAGTGGAATCAAAATAATCAATTAAAATTGCAGTTATCATGGCTAGTGATGGATTACATGTAGTTTGTTATATCAGAAATATTGGCACTTGGAAATCTTAATAGAGCTTTGAAAAATTAGCAGCATGTATTGTTGCCCTACACTGTCTAGAGCAGAACTCTGACCATATCTGTTTTCATTTTCACTGGGATTTAGCTTTAGTTAATACATTCACATCAGCTTTGTCTGCCTCTCCAAGACTTTTTTCATGGCTCTCAACCAAGACATTGTCTTCCTTTTTTCGGGGCCTCTGGGAACCACCATCTCTGGGAGCTAGAGGAGCTCCAAGGGCAACAAAATTGTGCACATCCTGCAGCTTCTTACGCAGCCATTCTACTCTCTCCATCGAGTTCAGATGTTTTCCCAGGTTATGCATAAGCTGTATTTCACTCACAGATCTCTTCCTGGGAAGAAGAGAAACAGAGAGGGCCACTTCCCATTAGCTCCCCACTTTGAAATGATAAAGTCAACATTAAAAATCCAATTCCAAGGCAAAACAGTACTTACTTAACAGATTTCCCATCCGATTTTGTAACAAAACAAATTGCCAACATGACAATCATAACTTTAGCCATGTCTTTTGCAGGTATCATCTTCACTAAAAGGACAAGCAAAATGGAGGTATTTTAAAATATTTTTAATATTCCAAACTATAGTACACAGAATGCAATACTAACTAATTGGGTTGGTTTTCATGAGAAGCTTTTGGAATCAACCTCTTTATTTTATGGATACATTAGTATACATTATATATACACATAATTTAACTTAGAAATTAGTTTTATGCTCCTAACTATCTTTTGGAGATTTCTTGTGCAAGTTTTATTTATTTATTTATTTTATTTTTTTTTTTTAGCATGCAATTTTTTATTGTTTTCTAAATCTATTTGTACACTTAATATGCTAGTATTAATTTCACAAACAGTATAAAGAATGTACTCCAATGATATTAAGCGGCAACTACTCACCTGAAAAAGAAAACATTGTCTCTGAAATAATTCCTAATTATACAATTTTGCAAACTAATAAGCACTATAAATATTAAAATGTTAAGACTTCAGCGTATAATGTCAATAACATCCTGCCTTTTTAAAATTGCTTAAAACATTTGTTAAAGATCATGCAAAATAAACACTGTATTAAAATGCTAGATTACACTCAAACATCAAGGCAATGAAACACAAAAGAGCAACTATTTAGCACAATGACTGGCCAAGTAAATAACTTAATCAGCATATTAATAAAAATCCACTGAGTGATAAACATCAAAAATGTAACACTGAATCTAGATAATCACGCATCTGAGATCTCACCATCTACTGTCCTAACTGTGACTTGGGGTAAACTGCCAGAATTCATTCTACATAAATGAGCTATGTTAAAATGTTAGCAACATTTCATTGCATGATGACAGAGTACATTTCTAGTCCACACAGTACTTCAATGTGATCATTCTCTTAACTCAGCTAATAACTAAATGGAAAGTACAGTTTTACAGTCACACCACTTATGTATATACATATATTTTACCCTTGCTTTGTTACATGTTTTTAAATTTTTTTTAAAAAAGTATTTCCTTTCTTATGATCCTCCCCCAGAATTAACATGCTGACTTAGGAACAGGCGAAGTAGATAAAGTCTATCCTAGTATAGAGAGCAATGGTTTACTTTTACCTAATTAAATATTTCCTTGTCATTTATCAATTGTCACTGACCTTTTTTATGTAATTATTTCCTCATTCACTCATCTATAAATATTTATTAGTGCCTGTTGTTATCCATGTCTCCTTGATTTTCCAGAAAAATAATTCATGTTTTTTTTTTTCTTCTCATTGCTAAGCTCACTTAGAAAAATTGGGCACCATTTAAAAGTGTTGGAGAACAGACCAGGGTGGCTTCTTGGGCACAGCTGGATGGTGCTGGAAGCCAGGCCTGGGATTTGGAGAGAAGAGTCTCCAACAGATAAACCCACGGAGGTCACCAGCCCTCCCTGCATGTACTCTCCTAACAGCTCAGGATGGCCCTGTGACACTACTGCCAGCCTTGGTGACTCGCTTTCTTAGCAATTTTTAAAGCCCTCTTCATTATGTACTTCCTACTTAAAATTCAGAACCTCTGTGATAAGCAATGCCTCTGTCATACAGAATGCTGGATCTCAGTTTACTGAGCCTCTCCCTGTAGTGTCACAGGCTGTGCACTCACCTAGATGAGCCCCTAAGAGCAGGGTTTGCTTCTGCTTCATCTAATGCCACATCTTCCCTCAAATGTGTGGTCACCAAATGTTCTGCAAAAAGGGTCTCTAGCTTTTTACTTTTCTTTTTGGCAAATTAAGCCCTTTAAAATACTTCTGACCTATCTTTATACTCAGATCTCACCTCGTCTCAACAAGTGTTATGGGGTAATGCGCCAATGAAAGGTACAGTGGTATTAGTGAGTTCTGAAGCTTCTAATTACATAGACAATAGAGGCTGGCTGGTGAGCCATGCTTCTCATGCTCCCTTCTGTCACACTGCGGAAATCTTAAGCCACAAGAGGAATGAAAGAGCCTATTTTTGAGAAATCCCCTCCGCACTGCATTTTATGTTGATTACACCTACATGTTTATAACTTGCTTGAAAATGCCTAATTTTCTTCATAGTGTAAATTGTTAACACTATTTACGTAGCAAATCCTTTTCTTAAGTAACCTTCATTTCAGGCATTGTAATAACCATAAATACCAAACTAATAGGTGCTAATTTAGAGATTTTCACTAAATTAATTCACATTTCTCCTAGCATTAAAAATAATGTGTCAAAGCATTTAAAAATCATCTGATTAATTACTTGTGATATGGATTTCGAGCTTTATCTCTGAATGGAATGCTTGTTTGTAGCTTATTTCTTCAACTTATTTTATTAACAATTATCTTTTAATATAACTTTTGTCTCTTTCCTCGTTTCACATCAGTATAGGATATTCTTGCCTTAATCTGCATTTCAGTACTTGCAAAGGCTGTTATTATAGAAGTGCTTTTCCTTAATGCTCAGTGTACCACCTTTTAACATACACATAGAGTAGTTATGTACTCCTATTTTACAGGGAAACTGCATCATTTAGAAATAGCATAGGAAATACAGTTTTCAGAATACAGCTGTCATTTATGTAAAGGAAATAAATATTTACTAGTCAAACTGGGCTTATCCAACTTTAGTATACAGATTGGGCTCTTTATGAGTCATAAAATAAATAATCTAAATAAGAATACTCTGCAGGAAAAACAGAATATTAACTCCACTTAATAAATTTATAAAGATTATTTAAATCAGAACTATTCATTCACCATCAACCTGTTTTATTTCAAAATTTTGATACCGATACTATTATATTAAAGCATAGCATGCCAAATTTTAATGACTTTTTGTTGTAATTTCAGATGAGGTTTTAAAAGGCAAGGTATCTCAGAAGACTTTAATCAAAAAGTATTTTGTGATTTGAGAGTATTTTAGTAGCATTAATTTATTTTGTATGTGGCATTTTATATTAAACATAACTCAAACTTCTTAGCATTTTACCTTGAAGAAACAACATGGTATTTGTAGAAATGGTACACATTAAATAATAACTTGATTATCAAAATCTCATGAGATTCAGAAGTGAATTTTTAAGTTTACTTACCATACAATGTCTTAGAACAAGATCTTCGTTCAGGTATGTTAGTAGCTGATGCTGAGTAAACTAAAGACAGCTGATGAATTGGACTGCAGACCCTTAAATGTGACTTTTATATATAGGTCTTCTGCTTACCAAGAGATGCTCTTTTATTGTTACAGATGATGTCACTCCCAATTCTCTGGATCTCAACTATAGGTTCAAAGCAGCACATACACACACCCATTGGGCGGTGCACACTCTTCTTAAGTTTCAGATAATTGGATACTAAAAGGAAAACAGCATTTGGCTTGAAAAGGGGCTTATGCAAAGACTTTTAACAAATACAGAATTATGCCATCGAGAAAAATTCTATGTGGATTAATGAATCTGAATTTATACTGTAAAAAGACTGATTTCAAAGGTTTATGATAAAGTCATTATCTTACTTGAAAATAAAATCCAAAAATAAGTGTATTTGTTATAACCGTACTGTTGGTACAGTTTTTATGGTAATAAATCATAAATGTTAGGCTTACTTTACAAGCCATTTTCAACCAATCCATGTCACTTCTGGTCATCTTTCAAAAAAACAGATATAGCCCTTTTCTTAAAGGAAGTGTTAAGAATAATTTGAGAAAATGCTCTTAGTACATAATTACTTTAAAAGCTTCAAAAGTGAAATTATTTTAAAATTTATTTAACTTATATTTTATTTGTGCATCTTAATCTGTAATAATAACATTTGATAAGCACTAACTGCATGCCTAACTACATATATTATCCCACTAGATCTTCACAGCCGTCCTTTAAAGTTAGTACTTAAAGTACTAAAGTAGGTGCTTATCCCCCATTTTTACATGAGGAAACTTAGGCTTGGAAAGCAGAAAAGATGGAATTCAACAAAGGTCTTTATGACACCAGATTCTTACTACCTCAGTTTCTGCCTAGAAATATAGCCCTTCTTTGAACTCCAGTCTTCTTGACTTTAATTTGCAAAGTCATCTGAAAACACAGCAAAAGCTCTTTGCACCATTTTCCCCTAGGGGTTAGGTCTTTATTCTCATGTTCCCTAAGGGATGATGAGAGCCTGCTCCAAAACCTATTGGAGGTGTGATGCTGCCACATGTCTGACTTCAAATATTCCTCCAGCAATATTTGCCTGGTCCACCTGTCAAAACGCCCTGAATGTCTTTGATATATCTAGGACTCCTTTAGACAGCTTTGCCTTCCCACCAAAGATCCGGTGCCAGAGTGGGATCAGTTCTCTCAGCTCTGGTCCCATCTGGCTTCATGTCATCCTTTTTCCTACTAGCCATTGTCAAGGTTTGACTCTACCTCAGGTAAGAGCCAGTACAAATTTGAATAGTAACTGTATGGAGTTTATAATGAGAGATATATACTAGTCCTGTCCTAGGAAATTCTCCACTCTGGGTTAACCTCACTTAGAGTGTTGCTCCAGGCTCCATTTTAGAAGTAGTAGAAACAAATGGGAACATACACTGAGGATATCAATCAGTTTGGTGAAAATGTTGAAAACTATAACATGAGAAGTAGTTGAATGAAACTAGAAAAGTCTGAGGAAAAAAAGACGGGATGACTTTATAGCTGTGTTTAATTATTTATAGGGTTACCATAAGGAAGAAGTATTCTCTGTGGTTTAAGAAGGAAGGGCTGGGTTCATTGGGCTTAACTTGGACATTATAATTGTCAAAATAAGGAATCAAGTACCTTCTCAAATAATGATTTCTCCATCACTGAGAATATTCAAGTAGAAGGTAGATGAGCATTTATCAGGCATACTATAGAGATTCATACATAGAAGAAAGTTGAACTAGATAACCAAGAGGTCTCTTTTAACTGTAAAAATCTGTTGTCTTGATCTTTTTAAAGACCTCTTCTGATGCAAACTCTACATGTGATGTTTGTGTGTCATTTTTCTGCTATACTCTGTTGAGAAGAAGAATTGGAAATACAGATGGTTTTTCTTTTTTCTTTGAGATAGGATCTCACTCTGTCACTCAGACTGGAGTGGTGCAGTGGTATGGACATGGCAGCCTCAACTTTTGGGCCTCAAGCAGTCCTTCCACCTCAGCCTTCTGAGTAGTGGGGGCTATAGGCACACAGCACCACAACCAGCTAATTTTTAAATTTTCTGTGGAGGCAGAGTCTAGCTAAATTGCCCAGGCTGTCCTTGGCTCAAGCAGTCCTCCCACCTCTCGCTCCCAAAGTGCTGGGATTACAGGCCTGAGCCACCACACCCAGCCACAAATGGATTTTTATTTTTTAACTTTTAAGTTCAGGGGTACATGTACAGGCCTGTTATATAGGTAAACTCATGTTGTGGATGTTTATTGTACTAATTATATCATGACCCAGGTATTAAGCCTAGTGCCCATTAGTTATTTTTCCTGATCCTCCGCCTCCTTCCACTCTCCATCCTTCAGTAAGCCCCAGTGTGTGTGGTTCCCTTCTTTGTGTCCATGTGTTCTCATCTTTTAGCTCCCAATTATAAGTGAGACCATGAGATATTTGGTTTTCTGTTCCTATGTTAGTTTGCTAAGGATAGTGGCCTCTAGCTCCATCTTGTTCTTTTTTATGGCTGCCTAGTATTCCATGGTATATAGGCACCACGTATTCTTTATCCAGTCTACCACGGTTGGGCATTTAGGTTGATTGCATGTCTTTGCTATTGTGAATAGTGCTATAATGAACATACGCATGCATATGTCTTTATTATAGAATGATTTATATTCCTTTGAGTATATACCCAGTAATGGGATTGCTGGATCAAATTGTAGTTTTGTTTTTGGTCTTTGAGTGATTGCCACACTGTTTTCCACAATTGTTGAACTAATTTACACTCCCACTAACAGTGTAT
The DNA here is from genome assembly GCF_029281585.2 of Gorilla gorilla gorilla. Lineage (NCBI taxonomy): Eukaryota > Metazoa > Chordata > Mammalia > Primates > Hominidae > Gorilla > Gorilla gorilla. The sequence continues at coordinate 19,931,889 of NC_073233.2, forward strand.
AAATGTTCCTTTTTCTCCACAACCTCACCCATACCTGTTATTTTTTGGCTTTTTGATAACAGCCATTCTGACTGGTGTGAGATGGTGTCTCATTATGGTTTTGATTTGCATTTCTCTGATGATCAGTGATGTTGAGCTTTTTTCCATACGCTTGTTGGCCACATGTATGTCTTATTTTGAAAAATGTCTGTTCATGTCCTTTACCCACTTTTTAATGGGGTTTTTTGTTTCTTGTAAATTTGTTTAATTTATAGATGTTGGATATTAGGGCTTTGTCAGATGCATAGTTTGCAAAAATTTTCTCCCATTCTGTAGGTTAGGTTGTCTCTTTACTCTGTTGATAGTTTCTTTTGCTGTGCAGAAGCTCTTTAGTTTAATTATATCTCATTTGTTAATTTTTGCTTTTGTTGCCATTGCTTTTGGCATCTTCTTCATGAAATCTTTGCCCATTCCTATGTCTATAATGGTATTGCCAATGTTGTCTTCCAGGGTTTTTATAGTTTCGGATCTTTAATCCATCTTGAATTAATTTTTGTATATAGTGTAAGGAACAGGTCCAGTTTCAATCTTCTGCATACGTAAATGGTTTTATAAACACATTTTTGCATTGTTATTATAAAGCCATGCTTAATATTCTGATTTGGAGATTTTTTCCCACTTTGGGTAAGTTTAATGTAATTGACAGCCTTCTAGGAGTGATGCAATTATCACTTTCTTGTTCTTCTTCCTCTTACACTTATTTATAGAATAAATTGTCATACCAAGGCAACCACATTATTAAACTAGTTTTACAGAAAAATAAAGCAAATAGTTCAGACAGTGGTCACTCATTTGTTCACTCAAAAAATGCGTTGAATACTGTCTGCCAGGGGCTGTATTAATCACTGGATAATTGAGACATAATCAATGCCTTGAAATTTAACACATAATTATAATGTGATAGGTATTATAATAGGGGTATGAACAAAGACTTATAAAAGCACAGAAGAGGAAGTGACAATTTCCCTAAAGTTGTTGGAAGCTGTTTTACTGAAAAGCTGAACTGTCCTGACAGGTGATTGTGTTTTCCATCAGAGAAGGTAAGAAAGGACAGAGGGAACTGCATGCGCACAGGCATGCAGGCAATGAAGACTGAATAGGCGCAGTGGCTCACACTTGTAATCTCAGCACTTTGGGAGGCCAAGGCAAGGGGATTGCTTGAGTTCAGGAGTTTGAGACCAGCCTGGGCAACATAGCAAGACCTCATCTCTCCTAAAAGTTAAAAAAAAATCAGCAGGATGTGGTGGTGCACACCTGTAGTTTCAGATACTCAGGAGGCTGAGATGGGAGGATCACTTGAACCTGGAAGATGGAGGCTGCAGTGAACTCTGATCATGCCACTGTACTCCAGCCTGGGAGACAGAGTGAGACCCTGTCTCAAAAAAAAAAAAAAGACTGAATATTGAATATATGCTTGTGGATGGAGAGGGAAAATGGGGAAATGGATGATGACTCCAAAGAAGTAAGATTTGGGTACAATTTTGGAAGGTTATTGTGTGAATGCCAAGGAGTTTTGTCTTGCAGTCCTCTCTAAACTCTAAATGTGTGCATGAGTAATATTGTTGTGTCCTTCAAATTTTTCAAAGGACTACTTGACCTTCCCACAAAGCAGTAGTATAGCTGCCAAGACTTGATATATAGTTTATCTGAACCATCACGTTCTGGACCTGCAGGTATTAGATAGAAGGAAATCACTTAGGAGGACAGGGTTAGGGGATATGTGGGCACAAGAGACTGATGACACCGTGACAGAGAAGAGCTGAGCACAGCTTTTTGCTTTGAAAACGTCAGCTTTTCTTAGCATTCTAAAGTACTGAAGCTAGGGTCAAACAATCTAATGTATTCCTCACATTTGGGAAGGATAAAATACCGTGTGTTGTGCCCTGTTCCCTTATGGAAGGTTTAAGTTAAGACGGATACTTTTTCCTTCTGTTTGCTCAATAGGAATTAGTACAGCTTTGGGAACTTGACATCAACAAGCTTCCAGGGCTGAAAAATCCAGCTACATCTCTCTAATTCCATGTTTTGTGAACAGATTGGATAATTTCTACTCCCTTTTTTTAAAAAAAAAAACAAATTTACTGAGTTTCAATTGATATACAAAGAACTGTTCATATTTAATGTGTACAATGTGATGAGTTTGGACATACATGTTATACCTGTGATATCATCACCACAATTAAGGTAATAGACATAGCCAGCACTTCTCAAAGTTTCCTTGTCGTTTAGAAGAACACAACATGAGACCTACCTTCTTAAATTTTGAAGTTCACAATGCAGTATTATTAGGTAGAAACACTACATTGTATAGCAGATCTCTAGAACTTATTCTGAATAGTGTCTATCTTAATGGTTGAATCATTCTTTTGCTCCAAGCCCCTCTGTGCAATGAGTTACTGAGCTCCTTATTATTATTATTATTAATTTTTTTGAGACAAGGTCTCAATCTGTCACCCAGGCTGGAGTGCAGTGGTGTGATCTCAGCTCACTGCAACCTCTGCCTCTAAGGCTCAAGGGATCCTCCTACCTCAGCAGCCTGAGTAGCTGGGTCCACAGGAGCATGCCACCATGCCAAGCTAATTGTTGTATTTTTGGAAGAGACGGAGTTTCACCACATTGCCCAGGCTGGTCTCTACCTCCTGGGGTCAAGCGATCCACTCGCCTCGGCCTCCCAAAGTGCTGAGATTACAGGCGTGAGCCACTGTACTCAGCCAACCAAGCTCCTTTTGATCTGTCAGAAAAAACTTTCCTCTCTGCTTCCTTTCACCAGCCCCTAAACTTGTTTATAGTTAGAGGCAATGAACAAAATTCTTAAAGTGACTTAGCACATAATAAATGATTAATATTCCAAGTATTTATGATAGTATTCTGTTCCTTATTTTTCTTTCTGTAGAATTTTTATTGATGGACGCTGTGATTGTGGTTCTCTAATAGGCAGCATTTAGAAGGCCACTGATCTCTATATATTCATGTTATAAACTCTGGGATCCATTATATCTGAGTAGCTCCTCGAAGTTAAAACGTGCAGCCACATTCACAAATACAATATTACTTGTTGTTTTTTGTGTGTTCTATCAGTGAACATCTAACCCTGCATGAGTTTTCAGCTTTCTACATGTTTATATGGATTGGAGGAGTGTTAAGATGATATGCAATGTTTCCACGATGAGAAAGAGGCATCTCTAGAGGCAGGGACTGAAGGAAATAGCGAGTTACTGGATGCCTGGGATGAGACTGTCTTTCTAAATACAGTAAGGAATGTCTCTGTCTTGTCACAGAGCAAACCTAGAGAGTCACTTATGGACTTATGGAAACCTTTAGATCTTTATTTAATTGAAAAGGTTTTAGTTGCCTGTGCAAAGTTCTCTGTTTCTTAAAAAAAGAGAGGGAAAGAAGTAGACACAATTGAGTCATCACTTTTTGAATCATAAGAAAGCCATAGCAATTTAATTGAGAAGTAAAGTCTCAAATTTTCTGTGGCCCTTTCCAGTGAAGTAACCAGACCACTATTATTATTATTATTATTATTATTATTATTATTGTTAACTTGTCACCCAAGCTAGACTGCAGGGTCATGAACATGAGCTCACTGTAACCTCAAACTTCTGGACTTAAGCAATCCTCCCAGCTTAGCCTCCGAAGTCCTAGTAGCTAGCCTCCTAGCTACTAGTAAGCCTCCTAGCTACTCCTAAGCCTCCTAGTAGCTATGCTTGTGCTGTCACATCCAGCTAATTTGTTTTTGTAGGTACAGGGTCTCCCCATGTTGCCTGGGCTAGTCTTGAACTCCTGGCCTCACGTGATCCTCCTGCCTTGGCCTCCTAAAGTGCTTGGATTACAGGTGTGAGTCAATGCACCTGGCCCAACACTTTTGATTCTAAATATTCTCTTTTATTGTCCCATAAATGTAGTTATACTGTTTAGACCAAGTGTTTCAATTCAGGGTTCATACTCTATTAGTTCCTGCCAGAAAAAAGAATAACATAAAAAATTTTTTGAAGTTTAGATAATATGGTCTCCTCAGTTAATGTGGCTCTTACTCTGGATTACATAGATAGCTTTCTGCTCTACTCTTTCTTTATCTTTGATAGAACATCATGATGATGCAATTTATGATACAACAACAAAACAAGAAAATAAAATGTCTTTTACATCCCTTATCCAGTGTTCAGCTGGAGCAAATAGGCTATGTACTTGATTCTTCCCTTTATGTTTTTGAAATAGTGTGGGAAAATAGTGGGGCATGGGGTATTGTTTTCCCATTAGTGAAGCTCTAAGTCAAATGATCTGGGTTCTCAGACTCCAGTTCAGGAATGCCAACACTGCAATTTACATTATGGTTTTCATCTAATATGGTAAAGTTTCACTGAGCACTTACAGTCAACCAGGCAAGATTTCCCTGCTCATAATCTTTGTGAGTTTTGTTTTTATGTGATTTTTAAAAAAATTATGACATCTTAACTTTTCATAGTTTAAAATTCCACGTCTCAAAGTAGAATACTGCCTTCCCTCATTTGATGAGCTTTCAGATACGAACTATCATATGTGAAAATGCTTTGCATATAATTGACATTCGAAAAATGCTGGTTGAATCTAAATCTGAAAGTGTCCCTTATCCCTTCCCTCAGGTGAGTCCATCTCACTCTAGGAGTTCCTAGTAATAAGCATAGAGAGTGCTGAGCAACTTGGCCCAATCTGGTCTCTGCCTCCCAGATTTGTGAGTCCAGCTCCCTGAAGTGCAAAGAATTCTGAGGCAGTAGGCAGTTATGATGTTCATAAAATCCATGCTGTGTTTGCTAATTGCACAAGGAGTTGTTGTAAAACTTAAACTAAAGCTAAGTATATCTTTGTTCTTCTGGTAGCAATATGTACTAAGCGTGATTAGAGAGTGGACTCTTATTCAAGTTAACAAACCAACAAGCAGCCCCAGAAGCCGTGTTGTTCTTACATCCACTTGGCAGCACTGTGCAGTGGAAACACTCAGGATCTGGAAGCAGACAATGTGGGTAGTTTGTAGCTGTGATACTTATCAGCTGCACAACCCAAGATAAGTCATTTTACATAGGAGAATTTCAATTTCCACAGAAAAATAGATATAAACTATCCCCCTAGACTTTGTGAGGATCATGTAGAATAATGTATATCCAAGTACTTTGTCAACAGTATCAATGGTACTGATTAGAATCTCAATAATAATAACAGTCTATGTGAATCCTGTTAAGATGATGTAATTCAACTTTGTAGCTTTCTGTGTCTCTGTTGCTGATTGCATGACATTTCAAATAACATTTCAGAGCTGTTCTAAAAGTTAATGCTAGAATGCTATTGACTTTATCTTTCAACAATGGAAAGAATCTTCAGCATGGCCTAACTCAATACATTGTTCAGAAGAATGCCCTAATGGATGCAAAGAGAGGCATGAAGATGAGATTCTCTATTTTCTCCCCAGGGACAGTTTCCTAATGTTTAGGGCAACAATGAAGTATGTAAAAGTAGCTGTAAAATTTAATTCAAACACACTCATGCAGTTGGTTATTTTATGTAATCAACTGAAGGGAAGGTCATAGTAGAAAGAGCACTAGATTTGGAATCAGAAGACCTGAGTTCAAATCCTGGCATTACAAGGGTTGCTGGATTTAGCAAATGAAAGCACAAGACACCCAGTTAAATTTGAATTATTTATTTCCTAAGCATATGTACACTGAGATAAAAAATATTGCATGGGACCTACTTATACTAAAAATATTTGTTGTTTATCTGAAATAAATTATAAGTATCTAAATTACATGCTTCTCTTTTACATTATTTTTTCCTGATGATTTGGCTCTTCTTAACAGTTCCTATTTTGCAGAATTTGTTTCAAGATTTCTTGCAGTTGTAGTTTATCTTCCAGAGAGTGCAATATGGAAAGGGGGAACAAAGAATAACTTTATAGTGGAGATACTTGACAAACCCTACTTCAGCCAGGTGATCAAGTCAACATCAACAATGATAAATAGTGTTGATAGAATATATCCTTGATATTACGTGATGAAAATGGCACTTTACCTCTGCAATTTTCCTCCCCAAGGCAAATTAGAATCTGCCATATTTTTCTCATGATTAGACCAGGATAATCATTAGAAATATAAGTCCCTATTAGACTTATATCCCTGGTCTAATCATGAGAAAAACAAGGAAAATTCTAATTGAGGGGCATTCTACAATATCCTTAAAACTGTCAAGCTGCCAAAACCAAGGACAGCCTGAGAAACTGTCACAGTCAAGAGGAGCCTAAGGCAACGAGACAACTAAGTGTAAAATAGCACTTTGGATGGGATCCTCGAACATAAAAAGACAATAGGAAAAAACTAAGGAAATCTGAACAAACTATGGTCTTTAGTTAATAAAAACATATCAATGTTAGCAATACTTAATAAAATCAATAAAGTTAAATAATATTAACAAATTACCAATAAATTAATAAAGTTTATATCAATGTTATAATAAAAATATTCATTGGTTTATTATAACAAAGGTACCATACTACTACTGTAAGATGGGTTTTTTTTTGTTTTTTATTTTTTATTTTTTTGAGATGGAGTCTTGCTCTGTCACCCAGGCTGGAGTGCAGTGGCACAATCTCAGCTAACTGCAATCTCTGCCTCCCAGGTTCAAGCAGTTCTCCTGCCTCAGCCTCCTGGGTAGCTGAGATTACAGGCATGCACCACCACGCCTGGCTAATTTTTGTATTTTCAGTAGAGATGGGGTTTCACCATGTCGGCCAGGCTGGTCTTGAACTCCTGACCTCATGTAATCCGCCCATCTGAGCCTCCCAAAGTGCTGGGATTACAGGCGTGAGCCACCACACCTGGGCATCAGATGTTAATAATAGGGGAAACTATCAGTAGGGAGGCGATGGGGTGGGCATGTGGGAACTCTCTGTACTATCTGCTAAAATACTCTGCAAATCTAATATCCTTCTGGAAAATAAAGTCTGTTCATTTAAGAAAAGTCATGGAGATATAGCAGACAAAAAGAAATAAATAAGTGAAGCTCTCAGCAAAAAGAAAAAGTTTAGGAATTTAATTGAGAAGTAGAGGATTTGATACAGCAAAATTAAGAGTCAAGTAAGATTGTTTTGATCATCTACTGGCAATTTCCACAACACTTTATATTATACTTTGTCTTACCTGGTTCTCACCAGGTATCTTTGAGGTAAATATTATTTCTGTCTTATAAATGAGAGGCTTAAACTTGGACTTCTGAAGTTTTTGGTTCAAGTTTACTCAACTAATAAGGGACAAGGCCAAATTTAAATCTACGCATCTGGACTTACATCTTTTTCTTTAATATCATACTGCAAAGAATAAAGGTCAATAGAAAGGAAACAGAGAATTCAATCCAGGGCATATTTGCTGAGGTCAAGGCCCTGTTTTGAGAGGTATGGGACTATAGAGAAGGTTAGGCATAGACTGTGACCTGGAGGAATGTATGTTCTAGTGGTGGAGACAGACAAGTATGATTTATAATAATGCCAGATCCATTAGAGTGGGGAGGTGGAACAGAGGTGGCACAAGCTTATGGTGGGGCCATAATGATGTGCTCTCACAAGCTTTTGGCTGTCGGTGGTAAGAAGTTTCAAGGTCAGATCCCTACACCTATGTGCAATCTCTGCAGATTGGAAGATTACTTCTTTATGCCTGAGAGAGTATTGAAGGATGGGCATCTCAATTTCTTTTCAGATGTAAGTAAGATGACACATATGAATGATAAAGCTGACAATCTTTTATCTAGTATAAAGGTCTCTATCTATAGTTTTCAACTGTAAATGCTTTCCTTGCCACTAAATAGTTTAGTTGACAATCTGATATTAAGTTTGGATTCAGCAAAAGACCCATATGTTTCATTAACCAAAGTGCAATTATATAGTACTAGTCATACTCACAGAGCAGTTGCTATATGCTAGAAACTGTTCTAAGTGCTTTATAAATATTATCTCTTTAATCTTTACAGCAACCCTGAGGTAGATCTATTTTAACCCCTGTTTTACAACTGAAGAAACTGAAGCATAAATAAGTTAAAGACATGTCTAGGGTTATCCAACTAGTAAGTGGCAGAGACCTGATTTGAATAGAGGCAGTGTGACTCCAGAACCCATGCTTTTGATAATTATGGAATACTGTCCACACATGTACCCCCATAGACACACACTGGAACAGTATATTAAAGTATGTTTACTTATATGATAACTTAGATTTGAGAAAATATAGTTTCTCTAATCTGTAAAATTTTTTATATCTTCTCAAGCTTCCCAAGTGCTAGTTAGCAGCAGAATAAGAAGTTCTATATTTGGTTTAATTTAAAACATGAGTTCAATTATACACCATTACTGTATTAGTTCATTTTTGCACTTCTAAATCTAGCAGAAGGCAAGAAATAACTAAGATCAGAGCAGAACTGAAGGAAACAGAGACACAAAAAACCCTTCAAAAAATTAATGAATCCAGGAGCTGGTTTTTTGAAAGGATCAACAAAATTGATAGACCGCTAGCAAGACTAATAAAGAAAAAAAGGGAGAAGAATCTAATAGACGCAATAAAAAATGATAAAGGGGATATCACCACCGATCCCACAGAAATACAAACTACCATCAGAGAACACTACAAACACCTCTACGCAAATAAACCAGAAAATCTAGAAGAAATGGATAAATTCCTTGACACATACACTCTCCCAAGACTAAACCAGGAAGAAGTTGAATCTCTGAATAGACCAATAACAGGATCTGAAATTGTGGCAATAATCAATAGCTTACCAACCAAAAAGAGTCCAGGACCAGATGGATTCACAGCTGAATTCTACCAGAGGTACAAGGAGGAACTGGTACCATTCCTTCTGAAACTATTCCAATCAATAGAAAAAGAGGGAATCCTCCCTAACTCATTTTATGAGGCCAGCATCATTCTGATACCAAAGCCAGGCAGAGACACAACCAAAAAAGAGAATTTTAGACCAATATCCTTGATGAACATTGATGCAAAAATCCTCAATAAAATACTGGCAAAACGAATCCAGCAGCACATCAAAAAGCTTATCCACCATGATCAAGTGGGCTTCATCCCTGGGATGCAAGGCTGGTTCAATATATGCAAATGAATAAATGTAATCCAGCATATAAACAGAGCCAAAGACAAAAACCGCATGATTATCTCAATAGGTGCAGAAAAAGCCTTTGACAAAATTCAACAACCCTTCATGCTAAAAACTCTCAATAAATTAGGTATTGATGGGACGTATTTCAAAATAATAAGAGCTATCTATGACAAACCCACAGCCAATATCATACTGAATGGGCAAAAACTGGAAGCATTCCCTTTGAAAACTGGCACAAGACAGGGATGCCCTCTCTCACCACTCCTATTCAACATAGTGTTGGAAGTTCTGGCCAGGGCAATTAGGCAGGAGAAGGAAATAAAGGGTATTCAATTAGGAAAAGAGGAAGTCAAATTGTCCCTGTTTGCAGATGACATGATTGTATATCTAGAAAACCCCATTGTCTCAGCCCAAAATCTCCTTAAGCCGATAAGCAACTTCAGCAAAGTCTCAGGATACAAAATCAATGTACAAAAATCACAAGCATTCCTATACACCAGCAACAGACAAACAGAGAGCCAAATCATGAGTGAACTCCCATTCACAATTGCTTCAAAGAGAATAAAATACCTAGGAATCCAACTTACAAGGGATGTGAAGGACCTCTTCAAGGAGAACTACAAACCACTGCTCAAGGAAATAAAAGAGGATACAAACAAATGGAAGAACATTCCATGCTCATGGGTAGGAAGAATCAAGATCGTGAAAATGGCCATACTGCCTGAGGTAATTTACAGATTCAATGCCATCCCCATCAAGCTACCAATGCCTTTCTTCACAGAATTGGAAAAAACTACTTTAAAGTTCATATGGAACCAAAAAAGAGCTCGCATCGCCAAGTCAATCCTAAGCCAAAAGAACAAAGCTGGAGGCATCACACTACCTGACTTCAAACTATACTACAAGGCTACAGTAACCAAAACAGCATGGTACTGGTACCAAAACAGAGATATAGATCAATGGAACAGAACAGAGCCCTCAGAAATAACGCCGCATATCTACAACTATCTGATCTTTGACAAACTGGAGAAAAACAAGCAATGGGGAAAGGATTCCCTATTTAATAAATGGTGCTGGGAAAACTGGCTAGCCATATGTAGAAAGCTGAAACTGGATCCCTTCCTTACACCTTATACAAAAATCAATTCAAGATGGATTAAAGACTTAAACGTTAGACCTAAAACCATAAAAACCCTAGAAGAAAACCTAGGCATTACCATTCAGGACATAGGCATGGGCAAGGACTTCATGTCTAAAACACCAAAAGCAATGGCAACAAAAGACAAAATTGACAAATGGGATCTAATTAAACTAAAGAGCTTCTGCACAGCAAAAGAAACTACCATCAGAGTGAACAGGCAACCTACAAAATGGGAGAAAATTTTCGCAACCTACTCATCTGACAAAGGGCTAATATCCAGAATCTACAATGAACTCAAACAAATTTACAAGAAAAAAACAAACAAAGTGGGCGAAGGACATAAACAGACACTTCTCAAAGGAAGACATTTATGCAGCCAAAAAACACATGAAAAAATGCTCACCATCACTGGCCATCAGAGAAATGCAAATCAAAACCACAATGAGATACCATCTCACACCAGTTAGAATGGCAGTCATTAAAAAGTCAGGAAACAACAGGTGCTGGAGAGGATGTGGAGAAATAGGAACACTTTTACACTGTTGGTGGGACTGTAAACTAGTTCAACCATTGTGGAAGTCAGTGTGGCGATTCCTCAGGGATCTAGAACTGGAAATACCATTTGACCCAGCCATCCCATTACTGGGTATATACCCAAAGGACTATAAATCATGCTGCTATAAAGACACATGCACACGTATGTTTATTGCAGCATTATTCACAATAGCAAAGACTTGGAACCAACCCAAATGTCCATCAGTGATAGGCTGGATTAAGAAAATGTGGCACATATACAGCATGGAATACTATGCAGCCATAAAAAAGGATGAGTTCATGTCCTTTGTAGGGACATGGATGAAATTGGAAAACATCATTCTCGTAAACTATCGCAAGAACAAAAAACCAAACACCGCATATTCTCACTCATAGGTGGGAATTGAACAATGAGATCACATGGACACAGGAAGGGGAATATCACACTCTGGGGACTGTTGTGGGGTGGGGGGAGGGGGGAGGGATAGCATTGGGAGATATACCTAATGCTAGATGATGAGTTAGTGGGTGCAGTGCACCAGCATGGCACATGTATACATATGTAACTAACCTGCACAATGTGCACATGTACCCTAAAACTTAAACTATAATAAAAAAAAATTAAAAAAATAAAAAGATAAAAAAAAGAGAAATACCTGAGACTGGGTAATTTATATAAAAAAAGAGATTTAATTGGCTCACAGTTCTGCAGGCTGTATAGGAGGCACAGCAGCTTCTGCTTTTTGGGAGGCCTCAGGAATCTTCCAGTCATGGTGGAAGGCAAAGGAGAAACAAGGCAGGAGCCAGGAGCAAGAGAGAGGTTGGGAGAGGGGTGGGAACACTACACACTTTAAAACAACCAGCTGTCTTGAGGACTCACTCACTATCAGAAGGACAACACCAAGGGAAGATGATGATAAACCATTCATGAAAACTCTGCCCCCATGATCTAGTCATCTGCCACCAGGCCCCACCTCCAACATTGGGGATTACAATTCAACATGAGATTTGGGTGTGGACACACATTCAAACCATATCAATCACCAAGTGGGATTTAACGCTGGAATGCAAGGACAGTTCAACAGACAAAAATCAATTAATGTAATACCCAACATTAACAGAATGAGGGGAAAAAAGTTACATGATCATCTCAATTGATGCAGAGAAAACATCTCACAAAATTCGATGCCCTTTCATGATAAAAACACTCAACAAACTAGAATTAGAATAAAACTATATCAACATAAAATAAAGACCATATATGAAAAACCTACAGCTAACATCATTTTTTAAGACACATTTTTTTTCTCTAATATCGGGAACAAAACAAGGATACCCACTCTTCACCATTTCTATTCAACGTAGTACTGACAATCCTAACCAGATTAATTAGTCAAGAAAAAGAAATAAAAGGCATCCAAGCTGAAAAAAATGAGGTTATCTCACTTCTCAGATGACATGATCTTATAGTTAAAAAACCCTGAAGGTTCCACACACAAAAATAGGACTAATAAACAAATTCAACAAGTTTGCAGCATGCAAAATCAACACAAACAGTTGCACTTCTTTACATCAATAATGAATAATCTGAAAAGGAAATTAAGAAAGCAATCCCATTAACAAAAGCATTAAAAGAAATAAATGCTATTGAACTTACAGTGATCACTACAAGCAATGAATTTACAGTGACAACTACAAAACATGACTGAAAGAAATTAAATACATCAATATATGGAAAGGTATTCTGTGTGCATGAATTTGAAGACTTAATACTAATATTAGGAAGTCAATACTACCCAAAGCAATCTACAGATTAAATGCAACATCTATCAAAATCCCAATGATTTTTTTTGCAGAAATAGAAAAATTTATCCTAAAATTTATATAAAATCTCTGGGACCCTGAATGTCGAATACAAGTTTTTCCTTATTTTATTTTATTTTATTTTATTTTATTTTATTTTATTTTAGGTTTGGAGCTACATGTGCAAGTTTATTACAAGGGTATATTGTGTGATGCTGAGGTTTGGGCTTCTATTGATCCCATCACCCATATGATTAACACAGTACTCAACAATTAGTTTTTCAGCTCTTGCCTCCCTCTCTCCCAGCTTTTGAAGTCCCCAGTATCTATTGTCCCCATCCTTATGTCTGTATGTACCCAATGTTTAGCTTCCACTTATAAGTGAGAATAGGTGATATTTGGTTTTCTGGTTTCTGCATTCGTTCGCTTAGGATAATGGCCTGCAGCTACATCCATGTTGCTGCAAAGGAAATTATTTCATTCTTTTTTATGGCTATGTAGTATTTTATGATGTATATATACCACATTTTCAAAATACAATCCACCATTGGTGGGCACCTAGGTTGTTTTCATTTCTTTGCTATTGTGTGTAGTGCTGCAATAAATATATGAGTGAAAGTGTCTTTTTGGTAGAACAGTTTATTTTTCCTTTGGGTATATATCCAGTAATGGGATTGCTGGGTCATGTGGTTGTTCTGTTTTTAGTTCTTTGAGAAATCTCCAAATTGCTTTTCACAGTGGCTGAACTAATTTACATTCCCACAAACAGTGTATAAGCATTCCCTTTTCTCCACAGCCTCACCAACATCCGTTATTTTTTGAATTTTGGTAATAGCTATTCCGATTGGTGTGAGATGGTATCTCATTATGGTTTTGTTTCGCATTTCTCTGACGATTAGTGGTGTTGAGCATTTTTCATGTTTGTTGTATGTCTTTTGAGAAGTGTCTGTTCATGTTCTTTGTCCACTTTTTAATGTTTTTTTCTTGTTGATTTGTTTAAGTTCTTTATAGATGCTGGATATTAAAGTTTTGTCAGATGCATAGTTTGCAAAAACTTTCTTCCACTGTATAAGTAATCTGTTTAATCTGTTGATAGTTTCTTTTGCTGTGCTGAAGCTCTTTAGTTTAATTAGGCCTCCATTGTCAATTTTTGTTTTTGTTGCATTTACTTTTGAGGACTTAGTCATAAATTCATTGCCTATGCTGATGTCCAGAAGAGTATTTCCTAGGTTTTCTTCTAGGATTTTTATAGTTTGAGGTCCTACATTTAAGTCTTTAATCCATCCTGAGTTAATTTTTGTAAGAGGTAGGGATTAATTTCAATCCTCCGCATATGGTTAGCCAGTTTTCCCAGCACCATTTATTGATAGGGAATTTTTTTGCCATTGTTTATTTTTGTTGACTTCATTGAAGATCAGTTGGTTGTAAGTGTGTAGCTTTATTTCAGGATTCTTTATTCTGTTCCATTGATCTATGTGTCTGTTTTTACACTAGTACCTTTCTGTTTTGTTTACTGTAGCCTTGTAGTATAGTTTTAAGTCAGATAATATGATGCTGCTGGCTTTATTCTTTTTACTTAGGATTGCTTTGGCTATTCAGGCTCTTTTTTATTTTCATGTGAATTTTAGAATACTTTTTTTTCTAATTATGTGAAAAATTCTGTTGGTAATTTAATAGGAACAGCATCAAATCTGTAGATTGCTTTGGATAGTATGGGCATTTTAATGACATTGATTCTTCGAATCCGTGAGCATGGAATGTTTTTCCATTTGTTTGTGTCATCTGTGATTTCCTTCAGCAGCATTTTGTAGTTCTTCTTGTAGAGATCTTTCACCTTCTTGGTTAGATATATTCCTAGGTATTTTATCCTTTTTGTGGCTATTGTAAATGAAATTGTATTCTTGATTTGGCTCTCAGCTTGAGATTTATTGGTGTATAGCCATGCTGTTAATTTTCGTACATTGATTTTGTACCCTGAAACTTTACTGAAGTTTTTAACAGGTCTAGGTGTCTTTTGGTGAAGTCTTTAGGGTTTTCTAGGTATATAATTATATTGTCAGTAAAGAGAGATAATTTGACCTCTGCTTTTCCTATTTGGATGCCTTTTATGATTTTTCCTTGTCTGATTGCTCTTGCTAGGACTTACAGTTCTATGTTGAATAGGAACGGTGAGAGTGGGCATCCTTATCTTATTCCAGTTCTTAGGGGGAATGCTTCCAGCTTTTGCCCATTCAGTATGATACTGGCTGTGAGTTTTTCATAAATGGCTCTTATTATTTTGATGTACATTCCTTCAATGCTTAGTTTATTGAGGGTTTTTATAATGAAAGAATGTTGGATTTTATTGAAAGCTTTTTCTGTGTCTATTGAGATGATCATGTAGTTTTGTTTTTAATTCTGTTCATGTGTGAATCACATTTATTGATTTGTGTATGTTGAACCTATCTTGCTTCCCAGGAATAAAGCCCACTTGATCGTGGTAAATTAACTTTTTGATGTGCTGCTGGATTCAGTTTGTTAGTATTTTGTTGAGTATTTTCACATCTATGTTCATTGGGGATATTGGCCTACAGTTTTCTTTTTTGTTTTGTTTTCTTTGCCAGATTTTGGTATCAGGATGATGTTGGCTTAGTGGAATGAGATAGGGAAGAGTTCTTCCTCCTTGATTTTTTTGGAATAGTTTCAGTAGGATTGGTATCAGTTCTCTGTATGTCTGATAGGATTTAACTATGAATCCATCTAGTCCAGGCATTTTTTTGGGGGTGGTAGATTTTTTATTACCAAAATAATCTTGAAAAAGAAAAATGAAGTTGGAATTCACAACTTACTTCGGAGCCATAGTAAATATTAGCACAGTGTGGTACTGGCATAAAGAAAGACATACAGATCAATGGAATAGAATAGAGACCCCAGAAATAAACCCTTTCATATGTGGTCAAATGATTTTTGACAGTGATGCAAGACCATTCTATGGGGAAAAGATCATCTTTTCGCCAGCATCGAGAAAACAGAATAACCACATGTAAACAACAACAGTAAGACAGAGCCAAGTATCTGTTCTGAGACTTGGGTTTCTCCCTTGGCCACTTGGCAAATACATGCTCATTTCCAAGATCTGGCCTAAATGTAACATTTTCTGTGATGCCTGCCAAAGTATTGACCACTGGGATGTTCCCAAGACACTTTATACTCATCTCTTACCAAAGCTCTGAAAGTGGCAGCCAAGGATGAAATCCAATCCAGGGCTCTTTCCATCACCCCAGTACCTCTCACATTCACTTCTAAGCTATGGCACTAGCAGGCTGACTCACCAGTGAAACTCAAAACAGGGAACTAATGGAGGCTTGGAGATTGACTTTTCAGGAAGGCACCAAGCTATATGATAGTGGTTCTGAGTGCTGTGGCCATCTCTATACAGACTTAAAGAATTCCCTTCAATCAGCCCTTACATTATCTGAAATGCAGAAGAGGGATTGACTATTTAAGTGTTTAGGAGCTATGGGATATAAGCAGCAATGAACAATATCATGTTTCTCTTAACCAGGTACTATGCAGATTTCTCTTGGGTCTTCTGTGGCAAATTCCATTCATCTACCAATTGCCCTCTGTTCTCACCAAACTCCAAGCCATTACTTTTAGGACCAATGAAAAGTACTTCAGATCTCTTTCACATTAACCTCCTGCTGTATACATACATATATGCTCAGTTTTGCACTATTAAGTGTAGAAGTAATATATTAATTGAGCAGCACTGAATAAACCTCCTCAAAAGATTTGAGATATGAGTACAATTTTCTTCAAAGATATCATTCTCACAATATCTCTTCTTCTATACTTCTTTATAGTATAGAAGTGGGTAAGAAGGTTCAAGAGTCGTGAAATGGATTTTCTCATTTCCTTTGCAAATTCTGTCCGTGAAGATTTACTTTGCGCAAATTTTGATGCCTGTACTTAGCACCTTGGTGCAAACTGAGACAGGAGGGACCCTATCTAATATGATGTTATACTGTATGTTTTAGTTATCTAATGCTGCATTATAAGTTACCCCAAAACTTGATGGCTTAAAACAAGTAATAATTATTTATTAATTTTTATGGTTTCTCTGGTCAGGAATTCAGAAGTGGCTTAAAAGGTCATTTTTGTCTTAGGCCTCTTATGTAGTTGCAGTCAAAATGTTGGCTGGGCTATAGTCATCTGAAGTCTTGACTGGGGCCGGAGGATCTGCTTCCAAAGTGATTCACTCACAAACCTGGCAAGTGGATGCCAGCTATTGATGAAGGGTCTCAGATCCTCACTACATGGGTCTCTCCTCCATGAGGCATGGGCTTCTTCATAATATGATGAGGTGAGTGGTGTCCAAAGACAAGCAACCTGAAAAAGAATTGCCAAGTAAAAACCATACCCTTTCTTTTTTAAAAACAGCTTTATTGATAGGTAATTTATAATTCATCAATTTAAAGTATACAATGAAATGTTTCTCAGTATATTCATGGAGTTGTGCAACCACTACCACAATCTAATTTTAGAACACTTTAATTGTCCCCTAAAAAAAGTCTCCATACCTATTAGTTGTCACACCCCATACTTTCTCCACCCTCTTCCTTAAGCCCTAGGCAATCACTAATCTACTTTTTGTCTCTATTGATTTGCCTACTTTGGATATTTTAAATGGAATTATACAATATTTGGTCTTTTGTAACTGGCTTCTTTCACTTAGCATATTTCCAATGTTTATCCATGTTATAGGAGGTATTGATATTTAATTTCCTTTTAATGCCAAATAATATTCCATTGTATGGCTATACAACATTTTATTTATCCATTCATCAATTGATGAAAATTTGAATTATTTCTACTTTTTGGCTATTATGAATATGCTGGTATGAACATTCATGTACAAGTTCTTGAGTGGAAATATGTTTTCAAATCTCTTTGGTATATACCTAGTGGAGTAGAATTGCTGGATCATAAGGTGACTATATGTTAAGCATTTTAAGGAGCTGTCAAACTGTTTTCTAAAGCAGCTGCAACATTTACATTCCCACCAACAATGTATGAGGGTCTAATTTTTCCACCTCTTCACCAACACTTATTATTGTCTACCTTTCTGATTACCACCATTCTAGTGGGTATGAAATGGTGTCTCATGGTTTCAATTTGCATGTCTCTGATGACTAATGACCTTGAGCCTCTTTTCATATCCTTATTGGTCACTTGTTTATCTTCTTTAGAGAAATTCCTATTTGAATCCTTTGCCTATTTTAAAAACTTGAATTTTTTGTTTGTTTGTTTATTTATTTATTTATTTATTTTAGATGGAGTCTTACTCTGTCACCCAGGCTGGAGTGCAGTGGCACCATCTTGGCTCACTGCAACCTCTGCCTCCTGGGTTCAAGTGATTCTCTTGCCTCAGCCTCCCGAGTAGCTTGGATTACAGGCATCGCCACCACACCCAGCTAATTTTTGTATTTTTAGTAGAGATGGGTTTCACCATTTTGGCCAGGCTGGTCTCAAACTCCAGACCTCAGGTGATCCATGACTTGGCCCTCCAAAGTGCTGGGATTACAGGTGAACCACCATGCCCAGCATTATTTTTGAATTAAAAGAATTCTTAATATATTCTGGATACAGGTCCCTTATAGAGGCATAATTTGCAAAAAGTGTCTTCCATTGTGTGGGTTGTTACTTTACTTTCTTGATGGTTTTGTGTGCAACATGAGTTTTAAATTTTAATGTAATTCAGTTTGTTCATTTTTTAAAAATTGCTTGTGTTTTTGATGTCTTATCTAAGAAATCACTGCCTGACCTATAAAAATTTACTTTTATATTTTCTTCTAAGAGTTTTATAGTTTTGGCTCTTACAGTTAGGCCTTTGACCCATGTCGAGTTAATTTTTGTGTATGGCATGAGACAGTGGAAACTGTCCTTTTTATGTCCTAGCTTTGAGAACCACATAGTATCATTTCCATTCTGATCCATTGGTTGGACAAGTCCCTGCCCAAGTTTAAGTGGAGGAAACATAGAGCCCATCTCTTGTGGGGAGAATATCATTCAAGGGTAAGTGAGATGGATAAAGATACAGACGTGTCTGTCTTTGGAAAGTATAATCTGTAGCACTACTAATACGGTCATTTATGTTTCTTAATATTTAGAGATATTATAAGTGAAATGTCTAGAAACATTTGTTTGAGTTCTGACTCTTCTCCTCACAATTTGATATTAACTCAAGAAATACCAAGTTAGGATAATAATGCCTATCTTTTAGAGTTGCAGTTATAATCAAATTAAGACAATATATATGAAAATCCCTAGTACAGTGTCAGTTACAGAGATAGCAATGGGTAAGGTATTTTGATATGATTTGGCTGTGTCCCCACCGAAATATCATCTTGAATTGTAGTTTCCATAATCCGCACATGTCATGGGAGGGAACCAGTGGGAGGTAATTGAATCATGGGGGCAGTTACCCTTATGCTGTTCTCATGGTAGTGAGTGAGTTCTCATGAGATCTGATGGTTTTATAAGGGGCTTTCCTCCCTTTGCTCAGCAATTCTCCTTCCTGCCGGCATGTGTGAAGAAGAATGTGTTTGCTTCTCCTTTCACCATGATTGTAATTTTCCTGGGGCCTCCAAACCCTGTGGAACTATGAGTCAATTAAACCTCTTTCCTTTATAAGTTACCCAGTCTTGGATATGTCTTTATAGCAACCTGAGAAAAGACTAATACATATATGAACCAGCAATTCACAGAAGATGAAAATTAAATGGCTCTTAAGCATATGAAAAGATGCTCAACCTCACTCATAGTAAGATAAATTTAAACTAAAATTACACTGAGATACTACTTCTCACCTACTGGCAAAAATCTAAGAGGTTGACAACACAGTCTATTGGCAAGACTCTGAAAGGACAAGGTCTTTTATACTTGGCTGGTGGGAATTGCTGGTACACTTGCTATGGAAGGGAATAATGCAAAATTACATTTGAATTTACCTTTTGACCCACCCATCCCACTTCTAAGACTCTATCCGATATGATTTGCCTGTGTACCCACCCACATCTCATCTTGAATTGTAGCTCCCACAATTCTCCCATGTTGTGGGAGAGACCCGGTGGGAGGTAATTGAATCATGGGGGTGGGTCTTTCCCATGCTGTTCTTGTGATAGTTAGTAAGTCTCACAAGATCTCATGGTTTTTATAAAGGGGAGTTTCCCTGCCCAAGTTTCTCTTCTCTTGTCTGCCACCATGTGAGATGTGCCTTTCGCCTTCCACTATGATTGTGAGGCCTTCCCTGCCACATGGAACTATGAGTCCATTAAACTTCTCTTCTTTGTAAATTGCCCAGTCTCAGGTATGTCTTTTTCAGCACCATGAAAACAAACTAATACATTCTCCAAAAGATACACTGGCAAAAACCACAAACCCACTTATGCATATTATTATATGTATGTACTACTATGCATTATTATTCATACTATTAATAGCACAAGATTGAAAACACCCAAAATGTACATGAATGGGAGGCTGGCTGAGTAAACCATGACATACTATGGAACAAGGAAGATTCCCTATACATGGATCTGGAGAGAGATCCAGAATATAGTGCTAAGTGAAAAAAAAAAAAAAAAAGATGTAGAACAATATATTCTAACTTTGTGTGAGAAAGTAAAAGAAATAAGAACGTACATGCATATTTAATTATATTTTCTAAAAAACATAAGGATAAAGCAGGCATTAAAAAAATAAAGGTTACATACAGAAAACTGAAACTGGACCCCTTCCTTACACCTTATACGAAAATTAACTCAAGATGGATTAAAGACTTAAATGTAAAACCCAAAACCATAAAAACCCTACAAGAAAACCTAGGCAATACCATTCAGGACATAGGCATGGGCAAAGACTTCATGATGAAAACACCAAAAGTAGTTGCAGCAAAAGCCAAAGTTGACAAATGGGATCTAATTAAACTAAAGGGTTTCTGCCCAACAAAAGAAACTATCATCAGATGAACAGGCAACCTACAGAAAGGGATAACATTTTTGCAATCTAACCACTTCACAAAGGTCTAATATCCAGAATTTACAAGGAACTTAAACAAATTTACAGGAAAAAAACAAACAACCCTATCAAAAAGTGGGCAAAGGATATGAAAAGACACCTCTCAAAAGAAAACATTTACACGGCCAACAAACATATGAAAAAAACCTCAGTATCACTGATCGTTAGAGAAATGAAAATCAAAACCACAATGCAGTACCATTTCATGCTAGTCAATATGGCAATTATTATTATTATTTTTTTTTTTTGAGACGGAGTCTTGCTTTGTCGCCCAGGCTGGAGTGCAGTGGCGCGATCTCGGCTCACTGCAAGCTCCACCTCCCGGGTTCACGCCATTCTCCTGAATATGGCAATTATTAAAAAGTCAAGAAACAATAGTTGCTGGTGAGGTTGTGGAGAAATAGGAACACTTTTACATTGCTGGTGGGAATGTAAATTAGTTCAACCATTGTGGAAGACAGTATGGTGATTCCTCAAGGATCTAGAACCAGAAATACCATTTGATCCAGCAAGCCCATTACTGGGTATATACCCAAAGGAATATAAATCATTCTACTATAAAGACACATGCACATGTATGTTTATTGCAACACTACTTACAATAGCAAACTCATGGAACCAACCCAAATGCCCATCAATGATAGACTGAATAAAGAAAATGTGGTACATATGCACCATGGAATACCACACAGCCATAAAAAGGAATGAGATCATGTCCTTTGCAGGGACATGGATGAAGCTGAAAGCTATCATCCTTAGCAAGCTAACACAGGAACAGAAAACCAACATTGCATGTTGTCACTCATAAGTGGGAGCTGAACAATGAGAACACATGGACACAGGGAGCGGAGCAACACACACCAGGGCCTGCTGGAGTGGGAGGTGAGGAGAGGGAACTTAGAGGAGGAGTCACTAGGTGCAACAAACCACCATGGCACATATATACCTATATAACAAACCTGCACGTTCTGCACATGTATCCCAGAACTTACAGTAAAATAAAATAAAGATAAAGGTTACTACTAAGAAAAGAGAAAAAAGGGGTAGAAGGGAAAGTGATGGAAATGGAACCCTGAATATATTTTGTTATAATGACATCATTGCTATGTAAGAAAATGTCCATAGATTTTGGAGATGGATAATGAAGTATAGAGGGGAAAACTGACAGGAGGTTTAGAGTTGTTATTTTCCCAGAAAAAGGGAGTGAGGTGGGATGGGCAGGATGGACTGATGCAAGTGTGGCAGAATATTGATAATTATCTGGATGCTATTTATATTGAGCTGCATATACTACTCTCTCAAGTTTTACATGTGTTGAAAAATTTTAATATTTCACTTAAAAATAATCTGTGATATAATTTTAAAATGCTGAAAAACTTATTTAAAACCTTTTGACAGTTTTTACCTTCATACAGCCCAAGCCTATATCAATCTGAATGCAAAGCATTCTATTGGTTCTGTTTCTCTGGAGAACCCTGCCTAATACAAGGATTATCATCTGCCCTTGAAGACGTGCTGCTACTACCCCTCTATCATGGGGCAGTGCGTGAAGGAAACACACTCTTTCTTTTTCTTTTTTTTTTTTTCTGTTGTTTTTTGTTTGAGACGGAGTCTCGCTCTGTCGCCCAGGCTGGAGTGCGGTGGTGCGATCTTGGCTCACTGCAAGCTCCGCCTCCCAGGTTCACGCCATTCTCCTGCCTCAGCCTCCCCAGCAGCTGAGACTACAGGCGCACGCCGCCATGCCTGGCTAATTTTTTTTTTTTTTTTTGTATTTTTAGTAGAGACAGGGTTTCACTGTGTTAGCCAGGATGGTCTCTATCTCCTGACCTTGTGATCCACCCTCCTCAGCCTCCCAAAGTGCTGGGATTACAGGCGTGAGCCACCGCGCCCAGCCGACAAACTCTTTCTTTAATTGGTGATGGACAGAAAGGAGAATAGAGAAAATAATGTACACTTGTTGCTAAATGTTGTTACTCAGCATCTTTAGACCCAGCCTCAGATCCATACCGTCAAGGTCCTAGAAGGATGCCACCTGCCTAGCCACTACTTCACCACTTTCTGAGTGGTGCCACCTTATCGCTTGCAAAAGAAAACATCTTGAGCACTTCACCTGTCTTGAATTTAAAATTGCACCTCTGATGAAGCAGTTTGCATGGCTATTGCTCTAGTCCTTATTTTCTGTTCCAGGATCAGCATCTTTCCAGGCTGACAGGATGAGCAAGAGTACAAATATCCACTTCATTCAGGAGAAACTCCTTCTATTGTCCACAGAGGGATTCTCATAAAGAATGGCCCATGAAAGTACAATCTCATCAGATCAATATTTCAACATCAGCACAATTGAGGTATTTATTCAGATCATCTGTAGACATCAACAGTTTAGTTCCAGGTAAAGTTTAGGACCTTATATTTTGGTACATTTTTCAGATTTCCAGATCTCTTGGAGTAAAGACACACTCTCATATATTCATAAGAACAAAAAATAAAGCTGTTTAAATTCGATTAAAGAAAAATTTTCCCTAAATAAGCAAAAATTCTGCAGATAAGTACTCCCAAAACATACATCAAATTTACATAATCAGACAGAAAACTGAGGTACTTCATGCAAAACATCTGCTTTCAGATTGTTTCCATTTTCTCCAAGAACAATGGATGGGTATTGGACATACATTGATATAGATATAGATGTTTATTTGTAATAAAAATCTTCAAGTGGTTTTCTCAAAATCAAGTAAGATCTTCCTCGAAGACAAAACAAGTCTTCATATTTTATTTTAAAAAACTGCTTTAAGCTAGAAAAGTACACATATTTGACTTCTATTCATGAAAGTGTAAAAAAAAACTCTTGGGGATTAAAATATTTGTGAGTAAATGAATGACTGGATGAATTGAATTGAATTAACTGAAATCTTATTGAATATCAATTATATGCAAGGCACTGAACCAGGTGATTGGTACACTACTGGAAAAAGAAAAACAAATATGCTACTTGCCCTCCTGGGACAGCAGCCTAGTGGAGAATATAGGCAACAAATGAACACTTAAATGCAAATTGTGATAAGCAAAATGGATGAAATGAACTTGATGCTAAGATAGAGAATAAAGATATATGTGGAGGGGATGATATCTTCTTTAAGTAAGGTGTCATGGAGGGCCTCTCTGTGGTCATGCCTTTTAAACCAAGATTGAAAATTGAGATGGAGACAGATACATTGAGCTGGGGGAGGCACGTGTGTGGAGGCCCTCCTCCTCCAGTGTGCATAAAACTGAAGGAAGGTGTTTAAAGATGAGAGAAGAGAGGAGAAGCTGGGTTAACTCACGTAGGACACTATAAAGGGTTTAGATTCTACATTGAGTGCAATAGGGGAGCCAGACAGGATTTTAAATAGGGCAGAGATGAGGGTTGGCAGATATGATTAAATTTACAATTTCAAAAAATTAGTCTGCCTACTATATGGAGCATAGATAGGAAGGACACAATGGAGAGAGTCCAGGAGACCAGTTAGGAGGTTCTCTCAGGTGAGAGATGAGGGTCAGTTCATGTGAGAAATGAAGGTGACTTGGCCTAGGATGGTGGTATGGAGAGTTGATCTGTAGGTGGAACTAGATGTGAAGGGTAAGAAAAAGATAAAAATCAAGGGCTGTTTGCTGCTCCTGTCTTCAGGGCACTGATGTAAAGGCTTCTCTCTGTGAATGTGTGTCCTCTTGGCCTTAGATTCAATGACACTTACAGAATATGATCAAGTGCATATTTTAAAATCTGCAATTCCCCTAGAAGCTAACTAGAAAATGTAGTTGCTTTCCTTAACTATTATACATCATAACATTTATCCCTACTAGGCAGTAGTCTTAAATATCTTGCTTGCTGGCACTAAGGTCTATTCATTTTTATAGTTTGAAATGCTTGGCCTTCTATGAGAACAAGGTTGATGACCAATATGTTGAATTAAATAAGAGAAATTAAATATTCTCAAAGTCAGCAAGTCAACCATTTGATAATGGTTTCAGAATTTGGGAGTAGCCAAAAAGTCATTAAGAGACAGATATAATAATAATTCTACTTAAAGGCATGATATGGCCATAAATTAGTAAGTGATTTTCTTTCATGGCTCATAAACTGACTGAAAAGGCTATTCCTAGAGAGGGTTACTGCCTCCTTAGACTCTTGAATCCACACATCAAGCTGAATGTGCTCATTTATTGAGCACTTACAATACTTATGGTACTACGTGAGCACTGAAGATATAAAGCTGGAAAAATATGGCCCTTGAGAAGAGTAAGATGACTCCTATATGATTCATTCATAGCAATCTATACTTTCTCTATTAAAGCATATATCTGACTTTATTATAATTTCTTATTGGTCTGTCTTGCATTAAACAAGACGTGTATTCCGTGAAAGCAGAGATGTGTATATTTTGTTCCTCATTGTATCCCTTGCCTCTAGCAGTGCCTGGTATGTGGTAGGTAGAGAGGACATTTGCCTTTGTCTACCCATCCTTCCTCCCACTTCTTTGCTAAAACAACCCTCTTTCCAGTGAAGCACCCACTCGACATGATTTGATTGGCTCTGACTCCATCTGTCTTGCAAAACAGTTGCTCACATCAGAGTTCTCCCTGGAACAGTACAGTCAGAGCTTTAGGGGAAAAGGTCTTTCCTTTGGGGTTACCCAAGATTCATATGAATGGGCTACTGGCAGCCATCATGCCTGCCACGTGGATGCTATTGGTGCCTCACCCAGAGCTCCTTCACCAAGCAGATTAGCACAATACTCCCCCATCCCATAGCACTCAGCTCTTGACTGATGGGAAGCAGGTGCAAAAGGCAGACCCCTTTGCCTCAAGGTAGGATAAACTATGTGTATAGTTTATGCTCCAGATCTCCCCATGGAAAAGGCTGAAAGTAGTCTCCAGCTGAGACAGCATCGTTGCTTAGCTTTCTTTCCCTGTCCTATCCTGTTTCCGTCATGCACCTTTTCCTGAAAGTGTTCCTTTAATAAATCATTGTCATAAGAATCCCTGTCTCAGGCTCTATTTCTAGGGAACTTAACCTAATCAGCCTGAAATTTCATCATGTTTTTCCTTGCGTGTTTTAGTTAGGTGAGTGAGTTTGTTTAAGCTACTTGAATTTTAGTTTCTGTTATTTGCATCTTAGAGTCCTGACATTAAGCAGAATTCTATAAATATTTGTTGAATAAGTATATTAATTTATAAAGAAAGTGGAAAAATTGGTGAGATTGAAAACATGGTGAGCTGGTTTGTTTAATCTGTTTGGATTGGGTTTCTGCCATTTGCATCTTGAAGAGTTCTGACATTCAGCAGGCATTCTATACATGTTTGCTGAATAAGTATATTGAATTATAAATAGAGTGAAATGAAAATATAGATGAGGATGTAATGAATTCCATCTAGTGTTTTAAGGAGAAATCACAATTTACATTTATTTGAACCCATACTTATTCACAAGTATAAATAGCAGACCAGCAGGAGGATGAGTAGTGGGGGCATTCTAGGCCAAAGGAATCTTTGTAAGAACAAAGGTTTGGCAATGTTAAAGTACACAGTGTTTGAGAAAAATTGAGTTGTTCTACATCGGTAGAGTGAAGAGGTTAAAAAAAAAGAAAAGCAAAAAAAAACTATCTTGTTGAATCAGCAAGTCTATGTGATTGTATAGGACAGAAAGTAAACCATCACTTCCATGTCTTACCAAGGTCATGAACTAATGCTGACAGGTGGGCTCTTAAAGAAGGTACAAGTAACACTGACGTATTTGAGATGCAATGGCAAAGAGATCGCAGCCATTGTAATCAAGCTGTGACTGTTAGTCATGGTCACAGAAAATCAGGGTAAAGATCTGCTGAGGCTTACGGATTCTGAAGGGTGTTGCATGTGTTCTACAACACAATGGGAGCTCAGTGTACACACATCAGTCTCTCTTTTTTTTTTTTTTTGAGATGGAATCTTACTCTGTCATTCAGGGTAGAGTGCAGTGGTGTGTGATCTCAGCTCACTGCAACCTCTTTCTCCCATGTTCAAGTGATTCTCGTGCCTCAGCCTCCAAAGTAGCTGGAATTACAGGTGCATGCCACCACACCTAGCTAATTTTTATATTTTTAGTAGAGACGGGGTTTCACCATGTTGGCCAGGCTAGTCTCAAAC
This sequence comes from Gorilla gorilla gorilla, assembly GCF_029281585.2. Lineage (NCBI taxonomy): Eukaryota > Metazoa > Chordata > Mammalia > Primates > Hominidae > Gorilla > Gorilla gorilla. Next base: position 19,958,758 of record NC_073233.2, read on the forward strand.
TCCTGACCTTAAGTGATCCACCTGTCTCAGCCTCCCAAAGTACTGGGATTACAGGCATGTGCCACGGCACCCAGCGTCCCATCAGTCTCCTTTATATCACTTTGTCCTGATCTGCTTTACCTGGGTAATGCAAGAGCTGGCCTGTCTAGGGTAAACTAAATCTATTCAGGTTATGTTAAGCCATCACCAAAGTCATTAGTTATTTGTAGAAAGCAATATTTATCCAGTATTATTCATATTGATTTCTCATAATAATGCCTACTCCCAAAATGTATAATATTAACCTATATTTATATGGCCAGATGCTTTCATGTGAATTATTCTATTCAGTTTTCACAACCATTCAACAAAGATCAAAGAAGTTTAAACTTTGCCAAAGTAACCAGGCTTTGAACCATGTCTTCTCTCTTCAAGTTCATGCCTCCTTCTACTACCTCGGGAGTAGTCTCATGGTGGTCCCTATGGCCACTCAAAAAGTATTTGCTAAGATGAGCTGAAACAGCAACATTAATTGTTGGTTCTTGTATCTCTGTGCTCTTCAAAATAATGGCCTTCTTCATCAGACACTTGCCTCACACCCAAGGAACCAAGTTTTCCTCGACAGTAAGCCCTCTTTCTCAGCTGCTTCTCTTGCTGAAAGACCCCGACCTTTATCCCAAATGCGTATTGATATTGCCATTTGGGTATTTTCTAGGCATTTCAAACTTAAAATGTCTAAATAGAATGCTTGATTTTTTTTGCCTATATATTCTCGTCTTCTTTGACTCTTCATCATTTCAGCAAATGGTGCTACTATCCAGTGAGTTATTAAAGCTGGAAACTTGAATGTAAACCAGTTAATTCACTTCCAAAGTATATAGAGAGTCTGTTCACATCTATTTATTTATTTTTCTTTCTTTTTTCTTTTTCTTTTTAAAATGGAGATAGGATCTCACTGTGTTGCCAAGGCTGGTCTCAAACTCCTGTGTTCAAGTGATCCTTCCACTTCAGCCTCCCGGTAACTGAGACTACAGGTATGTGCCACTATGCCTGGCTTTCTCCATTTATTTCCACTAGTGCCATTGTCGTCAAAGACACCCTTCTTTCATTTTGGCGGCTGGAGTAACCTCCTAACTAGACTTCCTGATTCTACTTTTATTTGCCTTATATGCCAAACCCATTCTACGCACATCGGCCAGAGTCAGTTTTTAAAAATGTAAATCAGATTACAACAGTCTTTAGTTTAAAATCATTTAATGGCTTTCTACTGGACTTTGGGTAAATCAGCTATTGAGTAACGCTGTGACACATTGCCTGCTTACCTGTCCTTAGTATACTCTGGTCACATTAGCTTTCTATCACTTGCTAGGGTACATTTAGCTCTTTCTTGCCTCAGGGATTTTGCCATTGTACATTCTCTGCTTGGAATGCTCTTGATGGGGCAAATTCTCCCTTATTCTTCATGACTTGACACAATTTTAACTCTTCAAAGAGGCTTTCTGTGAAACTCTTGTCTCAAGTAGTTGTTTCTGGTCTTCTGAATTATGGCACATTTTGCTTTTCTTTATAGCAATCTGCAATTATTTTCTATAATTATTTTATTATTTAGGAAATTCCTTATACTACATCTCTAATGAAATAAAGTGAACTTCATGAAGGCAGTGAGTGGCATTGTCTGGTGTTGAGTATATCATTAATTCTTGGCATGCAGTAGGCCCTTAAGAAATATTCTTTAAATGAATAAATAATTGATCTACCATCTAATGGAGAATACTGTGAGATCCAGTATTTATCCTTGCCCTCATGCCATTAAGGTGACTACTCACCTAGCCCAGGTCAGATAGAAAGTGCAGCAGAAGGTGGAGGATTACAGAAAAGGAACCACCTATCAGTCTTGTTGTAGTGGAAACACTACATGACTTAGAGTTAAAAGAACTGCATTCTAATTCGCCTGGGTTGCTTGGAAGAACCTCTAAACTTTCTGAGCCTCAGTTCCCTCATGTGTGAGAACAGGGATCATGAGGGCCAGGCGCGGTGGCTCACACCTGTAATCCCAGCAGTCTGGGAGGCCAAGGCAGGTGGATTGCTTGAGTTAAGGAATTCAAGACCAGCGTGGGCAACATAGGGAGACCCCCTTTCTACAACAAATAAAAAATTAGCTGGGTGTGGTGGCGTGTGCCTGTAGTCCCAGCTACTTGTGAGGCTGAGATGGGAGGATCACCTGAGTCCAGGAAGTAGAGACTGCAGTGAGCTGAGATCAGGCCACTGCACTCAAGTCTGGGTGAGAGAGTGAGACCCTGTCTCAAAAAACCCACAAAAAACAACAAGAAAAAACATGTATCATGTTGCATCTTAGCATTCCTAGCTTCTGTACCTGCAATGCCTGGAACATAAGAGATACTAAAACTATGAACTAATAACATTCTAATACTAACTTACAGGATTTTTGTGATGATTAATTGATATATATATCAATTATATATGTATATATGACATATATATGCATATATATGATAAATATGTCAGTTTCATATACATGATAAATCTCCTTAAATGCCTACGTCATAGAAGTTAGAGTCGAATAAATTTAAAGAACATTGCCCATTCAAAGCAACTCTGAAGAAGAACAAAGTTAGAGGACTCATTCTTTGTGATTTCAAAACTTGTGGCAAAGCTATAATAATCAAGAGAGTGTGATACTGCCATAAGACTACATATATAGATCAACCCGTTATCTATATTAGGTACTTCTCCTAATGCGGTCCCTCTCCTTGTCCGCCACCTCCCTGGCAGGCCCCGGTGTGTGATGTTCCCCTCCCTGTGTTCATGTGTTCTCATTGGTCAACTCCTACTTATAGTGAGAACATGCAGTGCTTGGTTTTCTGTTCCTGTGTTAGTTTGCTGAGAATGATGGTTTCCAGCTTCATCCATGTCCCTTCAAAGGATGTGAACTCATCCTTTTTTATGGCTGCATAGTATTTCACGGTGTGTGTGTGCCACATTTTTTTAATCCAGTCTATCATTGATGGGCATTTGGGTTGGTTCCAAGTCTTTGCTATTGTGAATAGTGCTACAATAAACATACGTGTGTGTATCTTTATAGTAGAATGATTTATATTCATTTCAGTATATACCCAGTAATGGGATTGCTGGGTCAAATGGTATTTCTGGTTCTAGATCCTTGAGGAATTGCCACACAGTCTTCCACAATGGTTGAACTTCCACATCAGCCATTGTCTTCCACAATGGTTGAACTAATTTACAGTCCCACCAACAGTGTAAAAGCGTTCCTATTTCTCCATATCCTCTCTAGCATCTGTTGTTTCCTGACTTTAATGATCGGCATTCTAACTGGTGTGAGATGGTATCTCACTGTGGATTTGATTTGCATTTCTCTAATGACCAGTGATGATGAGCTTTTTTTCATATGTTTGTTGGCCACATAAATGTCCTCTTTTGAGAAGTGTCTGTTCATATCCTTCGTGCACTTTTTGATGGGGTTATTTGTTTTTCTCTTGCAAATTTGTTCCTTGTAGATTCTGGATATTAGCTCTTCGTCAGATGGATAGATTGCAAAAATTTTCTCCCATTCTGTAAGTTGCCTGTTCATCTGATGATAGTTTCTTTTGCTGTGCAGAAGCCCTTTAGTTGAATTAGATCCCATTTGTCAATTTTGGCTTTTGTTGCAATTGCTTTTGGTGTCTTAGTCATGAAGTCTTTGCCCATGCCTGTGTCCTGAATGGTATTGCCTAGGTTTTCTTCTAGGGTTTTTACGGTTTTAGGTCTTACGTTTACATCATTAATCCATCTTGGATTAATTAATTTTTGGATAAGATGTAAGGAAAGGGTCTAGTTTCAGTTTTCTGCATATGGCTAGCCAGTTTTCCCAACACTGTTTATTAAATATGTAATTCTTTTCCCATTTCTTCTTTTTGTCAGGTTTGTCAAAGATCAGATGGTTGTAGATGTGTGGTGTTATTTCTGAGGCCTCTGTTCTGTTCCATTGGTCTATATATCTGTTTTGGTGCTAGTATGATGCTGTTTTGGTTACTGTAGCCTTATAGTATAGTTTGAAGTCAGGTAGCATGATACCTCCAGCTTAGTAGTTTTTGCTTAGGATTGTCTTGGTTATATGGGCTCTTTTTTGGTTCCATATGAAATTTAAAAGTAGTTTTTCCTAATTCTGTGAAGAAAGTCAATGGTAGCTTCATGGGAATAGCATTGAATCTGTAAATTATTTTCAGCAGTATGGCCATTTTCACAATATTGATTCTTCCTATCCATGAGCATGAAATGTTTTTCCATTTGTTTGTGTCCTCTCTTATTTCCTTGCACAGTAGTTTGTAGTTCTCCTTGAAGAGGTCCTTCACATCTTTTGTAAGTTGTATACCTAGGTGTTTTATTCTGTTTGTAGCAATTGTGAATGGGAGTTCACTAATGATTTGGCTCTCTGTTTGTCTACTATTAGTGCATAGGAATGCTTGTGATTTTTGCACATTGATTTTGTATCCTGAGACTTTGCTGAAGTTACTTATCAGCTTAAGGAATTTTTGGGCTGAGACAATGGGGTTTTCTAAATATACAATCATGTCATTTTGCAAACAGAGACAATTTGACTTCCTCTTTTGCTGTTTGAATACCCTTTATTTCTTTCTCTTGCCTGATTGCCCTGGCCAGAACTTCCAATACTATGTTGAATAGGAGTGGTGAGAGAGGGCATTCTTGTCTTCTGCCAGTTTTCAAAGGGAATGCTTCCAGCTTTTGCCCATTCAGTATGATATTGGCTGTGGGTTTGTCATAAATATTATTATTTTGATATATGTTCCATCAATGCCTACTTTATTGAGTGTTTTTAGCATGAAGTGTTGTTGAATTTTATCAAAGGCCTTTACTGCATCTATTGAGATAATAATGTGGTTTTTGTCAGTGATTCTGTTTATGTGATGGATTACGTTTATTGATTTGCGTTTGTTGAACCAGCCTTGCATCGCAGGGATGAAGCCAACTTGATTGTAGTGGATAAGCTTTTTGATGTGCTGCTGGATTCAGTTTGCCAGTATTTTATTGAGGATTTTCACAACAATGTTCATCAGGGATATTGGCCTGAAATATTCTTTTCTTGTTGTATCTCTGCCAGGTTTTGGTATCAGGATGATGCTGGCCTCATAAAATGAGTTAGGGAGGAGTCCTTCTTTTTCTATTGTTTGGAATAGTTTCAGAAGGAGTGGTACCATTTCCTCTTTGTATCTCTGGTAGAATTTGGCTGCAAATCCACCTGGAACTGGGCTTTTTGTAGTTGATAGGCTATTAATTACTGCCTCAATTTCAGAACTTGTTATTGGTCTATTCAGGGATTTGACTTTTTCCTGGTTTAGTCTTGGGAGGTTGTATGTGTCCAGGAATTTATCCATTTATTCTAGATTTTCTAGTTTATTTGTGTAGAGATATTTATAGTGTTCTCTGATGGTAGTTTGTACTTGTGTGGGATCAGTGGTGATATCCCTTTTGTTATTTTTTTGTGTCTATTTGAGTCTTCTCTCTTTTCTTCTTTGTTAGTCTGGCTAGCAGTCTATTTTGGTAATCTTTTCAAAAAATCAGCTCCTGGATTCATTGATTTTTTGAAGGGTTGTTCATGTCTCTATCTCCTTCAGTTCTGCTCTAATCTTAGATATTTCTTGTCTTCTGTTAGCTTTTGAATTTGTTTTCTCTTCTTCTCTAGTTCTTTTAATTGTGATGTTAGGGTGTTGATGTTAGATTTCTCCCATTTTCTCCTGCGGGCATTTAGTGCTATAAATTTCCCTCTAAACAGTGCTTTAGCTGTGTCTCAGAAATTCTGGTACATTGTGTCTTTGTTCTCATTAGTTTCAAAGAAGATATTTATTTCTGCCTTAGTTTCATCATTTACCCAGTAGTCATTGAGGGGCAGGTTGTTTAGTTTCTATATAGTTGTGTGGTTTTGAGTGAGTTTCTTAATCCTGAGCTCTAACTCAATTGCACTGTGGTCTAAGAGACTGTTTGTTATGATTTCTGTTCTTTTACATTTGCTGAGGAGTGTTTTACTTCCAATTATGTGGTCTGTTTTAAAATAAGTGCTATGTGATGCTGAAAAGAATGCATATTCTGTTGATTTTGTGGGGAGTGTTCAGTAGATGTCTATAAGGTCTGCTTGGCCCAGAGCTGAGTTCAAGTCCTGAATATTCTTGTTAATTTTCTGTCTCATTGATCTGTCTAATATTGACAGTGGGGTGTTAAAGTCTCCCACTATTATTGTGTGGGAGTCTAAGTCTCTTTGTAGGTCTCTAAGAACTTGCTTTATGATTCTGGTTGCTCCTGTATTGGGTGCATATATATTTAGGATAGTTAGCTCTTCTTGTTGCATTGATCTCTTTACCATTATGTAATGCCCTTCTTTGTCTTTTTTTGTCTTTGTTGGTTTAAAGTGTGTTTTATTAGAGACTAGGATTGCAACTCCTGCTTTTTTTGGGTTTTCATTTGCTTTGTAAATATTCCTCCATCCCTTTATTGTGAGCCTATGTGTGGCTCATGTGAGATGAGTCTCCTGAATACAGAACACCAATGGGTCTTGACTCTTTATCCAATTTGCCAGTCTGTGTCTTTTAATTGGGGCATTTACATTTAAGCTTAATATTGTTATGTGTTAATTTGATCCTGTCATCATGATGCTAGCTGGTTATTTTGCACATTAGTTGATGCAGTTTCTTCATAGTGTCGTTTGTCTTTATATTTTGGTATGTTTTTGCAGTGGCTGGTACCAGTTTTTCCTTTATGTATTTAGTGCTTCCTCAGGAGCTCTTGTAAGGCAGGCCTGGTGGTGACAAAAATCCCTCAATATTTGCTTGTCTGTAAAGGATTTTATTTCTCCTTCACTTATGAAGCTTAGTTTGGCTGCATAGGAAATTCTGGGTTGAAAATTCTTTTCTTTAAGAGTGTTGAATATTGGCCCCCACTCTCTTCTGGCTTATAGGGTTTTTGCAGAGATATCTGCTGTTAGTCTACTGGGCTTCCCTTTGAGGGTAACCTGACCTTTCTCTCTGGCTGCCCTTAACATTTTTTCCTTCTTTTCAACCTTGGTGAATCTGATGATTATGTGTCTTGGGGTTGCTCTTCTCAAGGAGTATCTTAGTGGTGTTCTCTGTATTTCCTTAATTTGAATGTTGGCCTGTCTTGCCAGGTTGGGGAAGTTCTCCTGGATAATATCCTGAAGAGTGTTTTACAGCTTGGTTCCATTCTCCCCGTCACTTTGAGGTACACCAGTCATTTGTAGTTTTGGTCTTTTCACATAGTCCCACATTTCTTGGAGGCTTTGTTCATTCCTTTTCATTCTTTTTTCTCTATCTTGTCTTCATGCTTCATTTCATTAAATTGATCTTCAATCTCATATCCTTTCTTCTGCTTGATCAATTCAGCTATTGATACTTGTGTATGCTTCATGAAGTTCTCATGCTGTGTTTTCAGCTCCATCAGGTCATTTATGTTCTTCTCTAAAATGGTTATTCTAGTTAGCAGTTCCTGTAACCTTTTACCAACATTCTTAGCTTCCTTGCATTGTGTTAGAACATGCTCCTTTAGCTCGAAGGAGTTTGTTATTACCCACCTTCTGAAGCCTACTTCTGTCAATTCGTCAAACTCATTCTCCATCCAGTTTTGTTCCCTTGCTGGTGAGGAGTTGTGTTCTTTTGGAGGAGAAGAGGCATTCTGGTTTTTGGAATTTTCAGCATTTTTTGCACTGGTATTTCCTCATCTTCGTGGATTTATCTACCTTTTATCTTTGATGCTGAGGACCTTTGATGGGGTTTTTGCATGGGCATCCTTTTACTTGATGTTGATTTTGATGTTATTGCTTTCTGTTTGATAGTTTTCTTTCTAACAGACAGGCCCCTCTGCTGCAGGTCTGCTGGTGTTTGCTAGAGGTCCACTCCAGACCCTGTTTGCCTGGGTATCACCAGTGGAGGCTGCAGAACAGCAAAGATTGCTGCCTCCTCCTTCCTCTGGAAGCTTCATCCCAGAGGGGCACCCGCCAGATACCAGCCAGAGTTCTCCTGTATGAGGTATCTGTCGACCCCTGCTGGGAGGGGTCTCCCAGTCAGGAAGCGTGGGGGTCAGGGACTCACTTGAGAAGGCAGTCTGCCCCTTAGCAGAGCTTGAGTGCTGTGCTGGGAGATCCGCTGCTCTCTTCACAGCTGGCAGCCAGTAATGTTTAAGTCTGCCGAAGCTGTGCCCACAGCCACCCCTTCCCCCAGGTGTTCTGTCCCAGGGAGATAGGAGTTTTATCTATAAGCTCCTGACTGGGGCTGCTGCCTTTCTTTCAGAGATGCCCTTCCCAGAGAGGAGAAATCTAGAGAGGCAGTCTGGCTACAGTGACTTTGCCGCGCTGTGGTGGGCTCCACCAAGTGTGAACTTCTGGCAGCTTTGTTTACACTGTGAGGGGTAAACCGCCTACTCAAGCCTCAGTAATGGCGGATGCCCCTCCCCTGACCAGGCTGACCTAGTGTCCAAGGTGGACTTCAGACTGCTGTGCTGGCAGCGAGCATTTCAAGCCAGTTGATCTTAGCTTGCTGTGCTCCATGGGGTGGGACCCACTGAGCAAGACCACTTGGCTCCCTGGCTTCAGCCCCCTTTCCAGGGGAGTGAACAGTTCTGTCTCACTGGGGTTCCAGGTGCCACTGGGATATGGGAAAAAAAAAACTTCTGCAGCTAGCTTGGTGTCTGCTCAGTCGCCCAGTTTTGTGCTTGAAACCCAGGGCCCTGGGGATGTAGGCACCCGAGGGAATCTCCTGGTCTGCGGGTTGCAAAAACTGTGGGAAAAGCATAGTATCTGGGCCAAATAGCACTGTCCCTCATGGCACAGTCCCTCAGGTCTTCCCTTGGTTAGATGAGGAAGTTCCCCAACCCTTGCACTTCCTGGGTGAGTTGACTCCCCACCCTGCTTTGGCTGTCCCTCCATGGGCTGCACCCACTGTCTAACCAGTCCCAGTGAGATGAACTGGGTACCTCAGTTGGAAATGCAGAAGTCACCCACCTTCTGCATTGGTCTCACTGGGAGCTGCAGATTGGAGCTGTTCCTATTTGGCCATCTTGCCTCTCCACCAGTAATAATAATTTTTAAAAGCCTAGAAACAACCCAAATGTTCAACTGGTGAATAGATAATAACACTACATACGTTTTCAGAACTCATTAAATTACACTTAAGATGGGAGGCTGAGGCAGGAAAATGGCGTTAACCCGGGAGGCGGAGCTTGCAGTGAGCTGAGATTGCGCCACTGCACTCCAGCCTGGGGACAGAGCGAGACTCTGTCTCAAACAGAAAAAAAAAAAAAATTACACTTAAGAACTATTTAAACATACAATCATATATAAATAATATATCATTAAAGCTGATGTGAAGACCCCTTCTCCCCCAAAAAAACTCATTTAAAAGTGAAAAAATTGAGGTCTAAAGGTAGGTGATCACACAATTAGCAGAAGTTAGAAGTTCATCCAGCATTAGAACCAGTCCTTGACTCTTTATCTACGGTCCCTTGTATTACAGTTTGTAGCTGATTATCTTAAAAAGGAAAACATCAGATATACTTTCATTTATTTACCCTCCCCACCCCCCACCTCCTATTTGCAAGATCTTTTTGGGAACATGATAATTAAATGTTTGTCTTCTTGTGTTTGTCCTCTATTGAGCTCAACCTGGGATCAAACCTGTGAATAAATAATATATTGAATTCCTCAGTTGAGTGACAGTTTGTCTTTTAGTATTTATATCTCTTTAGTAGTAGAGGATTGGTAATTCCTTCTACTAGTTTAACAGGCTAAGAAGAACTAAGAAAGTCTCAGACAGTGGTTTGATAAAAACGAATGATGTTGTTTCTAGGTTTCTGAATTCTTTTATGTTGTCTTGTTCCAAGAGAGCAAATACTTTGGAACTCAGAAGTATTTGGGTTTCCTGTGAAGGCCACTTTGCAGACTGCATATGGAAAATACAGGGGAGCCCCCTGGTGTAACTTCTTGTTATTGACTTGAGTAATGCCCCCATTGAGTGGAGCAAAGAGAACCTGGTGGTAGGGTGGTTGGTAGAAGGGATGAAACCTGGAATAAAGGATATTTTGACATCTTGCTGATTCAAATGCTCCTTACACTTGTGTGATGAACTTTATAATTTTAAAGTTCATCACACTTTAATTCTACAGGTGACTTTAGAATTAAAAGTTATATGTTACAGTATGGTTTACAAAGGGCATTTGTGTAAATTATTAGGTTCAATTTACTAATGGTTTTATGGAGTAGGTATTACAATTTAAATTTTACAAATTAGGAAAGTGAAGCTTAGAGATGCAGAGATTGACTCAAAATAACTTTTTAGAAAGCACTTTAAAATTGAATAGCTTCTATTTTGTACCACAGCCTTGGCCAGGTTCCAGGGAAACAAGTTTTAGAACCTCAGTGTTGGGTGTAGATGTGTACAGTAATTATAATACACAGAAAATATAGTGGAGGAAAGCCCTAACTGTGATAGGGAGAATTGGGAAATATTTCCCAAGAGCAGTGATATCGTTTGGCTGTGTCCCCACCCAAATCTCATCTTGAATTATAGTTCCCATAATCCTCACATGTCATGGAAGGGACCTGGTGGGAAGTAATTGAATCATGGGGCCTGTTACCCCCATGCTGCTGTTTTCTTGACAGTGAGTGAGTTCTCATGAAATCTGATGGTTTTACAAGGGACTTTTCCCCCTTTGCTCAGCACTTCTCCTTCCTGCTGCCATGTAAAGAAGGACATGTTTGTTTCTCCTTCCACCATGATTTTAAGTTTCCTGAGGCCTCCCCAGCCCTGTGGAACTGTTAGTCAATTAAGTCTCTTTCCTTTATAAATTACCCAGTCTCAGGCAGTTCTTTATAGCAGCATGAAAATGGACTAATACAGTAAATTCATACTGGGTAGTGGGGTGCTGCTGTAAACAAACAAGAAAATGTGGAAGAGACTTTGGAACGGGGTAATGGGCAGAGGTGGAACAGTTTGGAGGGCTTAGAAGAAGACAGCAAAATGTGGGAAAGTTTAGAACTTCCTAGAGACTTGTTGAATGGCTTTGACCAACATGCTGATAGTAATATGGATAATAAAGTCCAGGCTGAGGTGGTATCAGATGGAGATGAGGAACTTTTTGAGAACTGGAATAAAGGTGACTTTGCTATGCATTAGCAAAGAGACTGGTGGCATTTTACGTCTGCCCAAGAGATCTGTGGATTGTTGAACTTAAGAGAGATAATTTAGGGTATCTGGCGGAAGAAATTTCTAAACAGCAAAGCATTCAAGATGTGACAGTGTGCTCTTAAAAGCATTCAGTTGGCCGGGTGCAGTGGCTCATGCCTGTAATCCCAGCACTTTGGGAGGCTGAGGTGGGTAGATCATGAGCTCAGGAGATCGAGACCATCCTGGCTAACATGGTGAAACCACATCTCTACTAAAAATACAAAAAAAAAAAAAAAAATTAGCCAGGAGTGGTGGCAAGTGCCTGTAGTCCCAGCTACTCAGGAGGCTGAGGTGGGAGAATAGCATGAACCCAGGAGGTGGAGCTTGCGGGGAGCTGAGATTGCATCACTCCACTCCAGCCTGGGTGACAGAGCAAGACTCTGTCTCAAAAAAATAAAAAATAAAAATAAAAAATAAAAAGGCATTCAGTTTTATGTATTCACAAAGATATGGTTTGGAATTGGAACTTATGTTTAAAAGGGAAGCAGAGCATAAAAGTTTAGAAAATGTTCAGCCTGACAATGCGATAGAAAAGAAAAACCCATTTTCTGAGGATAAATTCTAGCCAGTAGCAGAAATTTACAGAAGTAACAAGGAGCCAAATGTTAATCACCAAGACAATGGGGAAAATGTCTCCAGGATATTTCAGAGGTCTTCATGGCTGCCCCTCCCATCACAGGCCCAGAGGCATAGGAGGAAAAAAATGGTTTCACGGGCCAGGCCCAGAGCCTTGCTGTTTTTTGCAGTTTTGCGGCTTGCTGCCCTGTGTACCAGCTGTGGCTAAAAAAGGCCAACATACAGCTTAGTCCATTGTTTCAGAGGGTGCAAGCCCCAAGCCTTAGCAGCTTACATATGGTGTTCAGCCTGTGAGTGCACAGAAGTCGAGAATTGAGGTTTTGGAACGTCCACCTAGATTTCACAGGATGTATGGAAATGGCTGGATGTCCAGACAGAAGTTTGCTGCAGGCATGGAGCCCTCATGGAGAACCTCTGCTAGGGAAGTATGGAACAGAAATGTGGGGTCAGAGCCCCCACAGAGTCCCCACTGGAGCACTGCCTAGTGGAGCTGTGAGAAGAAGACCACTGTCCTTCAGGCCCCAAAATGGTAGATCCATCTACAGCTTGCACTGTGTGACTGGAAAAATCACATACTCAAAGCTAGCTCATGAAGGCAGCTGAGAGGGGGGCTGTACCCTACCAAGCCATGGGGCAGAGCTGCCTAAGGCCATGGGAATCCACCTCTTGCATCAGCATGACCTGGATGTGAGAGGTGAAGTCAAAGGAGATTGTTTTGGAACTTTAAGGTTTATTTACTGCTTACTGGATTTCAGACTTTCATGGGGCCTCTAACCCCTTTGTTTTGGCCACTTTCTCCCATTTGGAACAGGTGTATTTGCCCAATGCCTGTACCCCTATTGTATCTAGGAAGTAACTAACTTGCTTTTGATTTTGCAGGCTTATAGGTGGAAGGGACTTGCCTGTCTTAGATGAGACTTTGGACTTGGACTTTTGTGTTAATGCTGGAATCAGTTAAGACTTTGGAGGACTGTTGGAAGGGTGTGATTGTGTTTTGAAATGTGAGGACATGAAATTTGGAAGGGGCCAGGGGCAGAATGATATGGTTTGGCTGTGTCCCCACCCAAATCTCATCTTGAATTCCCATGTGCTGTGGGAGGGACCCAGTGGGAAGTAATTGAATCATGGGGATGGGTCTTACTCACGCTCTTCTTATAATAGTGAATAAGTCTCATGAGATCCGATGGTTTTAAAAAGAGGAATTCCCCTGCATAAGCTCTGTCTCTTTGCCTGCCACCATCCACATAAGATGTGATTTGCTCCTCCTTACCTTCCACCATGATTGTGAGGCTTCCCCAGCCACATGGAACTGTGAGTTCTCCATTAAACCTCTTTCCTTTGTCTCGGGTATGTATTTATCAGCAGCATGAAAATAGACTAATACAGTTCCCATAATTCCAATGTGTTGTGGAAGGAACCTGGTAGGAGGTAATTTAGTCATGGGTGTTGTTACCCCTATGCTGGTGTTCTCGTGATAGTAATGAGAACAATAATAATTTTCTTGACTCATTCTTATATTTGGGAATTGGCCCCAGGCAATACTTGAAAAGAAAATATTGTTTGTCGAGTGTCTATTTAAAGTTTTATTAGTGTCACTAATAAAAATTTTGCTCTGTATGTTGCATAATCTAAATGATTGTTTATGTAGCAGCCACTGGACTATCACTGAGAGGATCTTATTCCTCAAGCATGAGGGAGGGAGGCAACTTGGCTCCTTATCACCTACATGGCTCTTGGCAAGTCCTATGGCCCTTCCCTGGCTCCTGTGGAGCTCTTTGACCTCACCTAGCACTAGTGCTATCTTGCACTTTATGCCCTAGAAACATAAGATGGCTTATAAGTTGTCTTACACAAGGTATTTTGTTCATTTCTAGGGCAGTTCAAAGAATTGTGCACTTTAAAAAAGTTTTATTTCGATAGTTTTTGGGATACAGGTTGTTTTTGGTTACATGGATGTTTTTTAGTGGTGATTTCTGAGATTTTGGTGCACCCATCACCCAAGCAGTGTACACTGTACACAATATGTTGTCTTTTATCCCTCACCCCCTTCCCATCCTCCCTCCTGAGTCTCCAAACTCCATTTTATCACTCCTATGCCTTTGTATCCTCATAGCTTAACTGCCACTTATAAGTGAGAACATACAATATTTGGTTTTCCATTTCTGAATTACTTCACTTAGAATAATGGCCTCCAGCTAGACATTATTTTATTCATTTTTACAGCTGAGTAGTATTCCATGGTATATATATACCAGATTTTCTTTATCCACTTGTTAGTTTATGGACACTTAGGTTGGTTCCATATTTTTGCAATTACGAATTGTGCTGCTATAAACGTGTGTGCATGTGTCTTCTTCATATGACTTCTTTTCCTTTGGATAGATACTCAGTAGTGGGATTGCTGAGTTGAATCATAGTTCTACTTTTAGTTCTTTAAGAAATCTCCATACTGTTTTCCATAGTGATGATACTGGTTTACACTTCCACCAGCAGTGTAAAAATGTTCCCTTTTCATCACATACATGCCAACATTATAACTTCTTGACTTTTTAATTGTGGTCATTCTTGCAGGAGTAAGGTGGTATCTCATTGTGGTTTTAATTTGCATTTCCCTGATAATTAGTGATGTCGAGCATGTTTTCATAGGTTTTTTGGATGTTCGCATATCTGCTTTTGAGAATTGTCTGTTCATGTCCTCTGCCCACTTTTTGATGGGATTATTTATTCTTTTCTTGCTGATTTGTTTGAGTTCCTTGTAGATTCTGGATATTAGTCCTCTGTCAGATGCATAGGTCGTGAATATTTTCTCTCACACTGTGGGTTTTCTGTTTACTCTGCTGATTATTTCTTTTGCTATGTAGAAGGTTTTTAGTTTAATTAGGTCCCATCTATTTATTTTTGTTTTTGTTGCATTTACTTTTGGGGTCTTAGTCATGAAGTCTTTGCCTAAGCCAATGTTTAGAAGAGCTTTTCCAATGTTATCTTCTATAATTTTTATGGTTTCAGGTCTTAGATTTAAGTCTTCGATCCATCTTGAGTTGATTTTTGTGTAAGATGAGAGATGAGGATCCAGTTACATTCTTCTACATGTGGCTTGTCAGTTTTCCCAGCACCATTTTTTGAATAGGGTGCCCTTTCCCTAATTTACGTTTTTGTATGCTTTATTGGAGAACAGTTGGCTATCAGTATTTGGCTTTACTTCTGAGTTCTCTATTCTGTTCTATTGGTCTATGTGCTTATTTTTATAACAGTACCATGCTGTTTTGGAAATTATAGCCTTGTAGTACAGGTTGAAGTCAAGTGATGTGATGCCTCTAGATTTGTTCTTTTTGCTTAGTCTTGCTTTGGCTATCCGGGATCTTTTTTGGTTCCATATGAATTTTAGGATTGTTTTTCTAGTTCAGTGAAGAATGGCCATGGTATTTTGATGGGAGTTGCATTGAATTTGTAGGTCGCTTTTGGCAGTATGGTCATTTTTGCAATATTGATTCTTCTGATCCATAAGCATGGATGTGCTTTCATTTGTTTGTGTCATCTATGATTTCTTTTAGCAGTGTTTTGTAGTTTTCCTTGTAGAGATCTTTTACCTCATTCATTAAGTATATTCCTAAGTATTTTATTTTATTTTTTGTAGCTGTTGTAAAAGGGATTGAGCTATTGATTTCATTCTCAGCTTGGTTGCTTTTGGCATATAGCAATGCTACTGATTTGTATACGTTGATTTTGTATCCTGAGACTTTACTGTATTTGTTTATCAGATCTAGGAGCTTTTTGGATGAGTCTTTAGGGTTTTCTAGGTATACAATCACATCATCAGTAAACAGCAAGTTTGACTTCCTCTTTTCCAATTTTGATGCCCCTTATTTCTTTCTTTTGTCTGATTGCTTTGGCCAGGACTTCCAGTACTGTGTTGAATAGAAGTGGTGAGAGTGGGCATCCTTGTCTTGTTCCAGTTCTCAGGGGGAATGGTTTCAACGTTTCTCCATCAGTATGATGTTGGCTGTGGGTTTGTCAAATATGGCTTTTGTTACTTTAAGGTATGTCCTTTCTATGCCTATTTTGTTGAGGGTTTTTATCGTAAAGCGATGGTGCATTTTATCAAATGCTTTCTCTGCATCTCTTGAGATGATCATACGATTTTTGTTTTTAATTCTGTTTATGTAATGTATTGCATTTATTGACTTGCATATGTTAAACCATCCTGATTCCCTGGTATGAAATCAACTTTATCATGATGTGTTATCTTTTTGATATGCTATTGGATTCGGTTAGCTAGTATTTTGTTGAGGATTTTTGCACCTATGTTCATCAGGGATATTGGTCTGTAGTTTTCTTTTTCTTTTTTTCTTTCTTTTTTTTTTGTTATCTCCTTTCCTGGTTTTGGTATTAGGGTGATACTGGCCTCATACAATGATTTAGCAAAGATTCCATCATTCTCTATCTTTTGGAAAAGTTTCAGTAAGATTGGTACCAATTGTTCTTTGAATGTTTGATAGAATTCAGCTGTGAATCCATCTTGTCCTGGACTTTTTTGTTGGAAATTTGTTTATTGCTTGCTGCTTGTTATTGGTCTGTTCAGCATTTCTATGTCTTCCTAATTTAATCTAGGAGGGTTGTATATTTTCAGGAATTTATCCATCTCCTCTATATTTTCTAGTTTGTTTGCATAAAGGTGTTCATAGTAGCCTTGAATGATCTTTTATATTTCTGCAGTAGTGGTTGTAATATCTCCAGTTTCCTTTCTAATTGAGCTCATTTGGATCTTCTCTCTTCTTGGTTAATCTTGCTACTGGTCTATCCATTTTGTTTATCTTTTCAAAGAACCAGCTTTTTGTTTCATTTATCTTTTTTATTTTTTTTTTTCAATTTCATTTAATTCTGCTTTGATCTTTGTTACTTCTTCTCCTGAGTTTGGGTTTTGTTTGTTCTTGTTTCCCTAGTTCCTTGAGGTGTGACATTAGGTTGTCTATTTCTGCTCTTTCAGACTTTTTGATGTAGGCATTTCATGTTATAAACTTTCCTCTTAGCATCACTTTTGCTGTATCCCAGAGGTTTTGATAAGTTGTGTCACTATTATCATTCATTTCAAAGAATTTTAAGTTTCCATCTTGATTTCATTGTTAACCCAAAAATCATTCAAGAGAAGATTATTTAATTTCCATATATTTGTATAGTTTTAAAGGTTTCTTTTGGGGTTGATTTCTAGTTTTATTCCACTGTGGTCTGAGAAGATACTTGATATGATTTCAGTTTTCTTAAATTTATTGAGACTTGTTTTGTGGCTTATCATATGGTCTATTTTGGAGAATGTAACATGTGCTGATGAGAAGAATCTATAGTCTGCAGTTGTTGGGAAGAATGTCCTGTAAATAGCTGTGAAATCCATTTGTTCTAGGGTATAGTTTCATTGTTTCTTTGTTGACTTTCTGTTTTGATGATCTGTTTAGTGCCGTCAGTGGAGTATTGAAGTCCCCCACTATTATTGTGTTGCTGTCTATCTCATTTCTTAGGTCTAGTAGTAACTATTTTATAAATTTGGGAACTCCAGTGTTAGTTGCATATAAATTTGGCATTGCAATATATTCCTGTTGGACTAATCCTTTTATCATTATATAATTGTTCTTTGTCTTTTTTTTTTTTTTTTTTTGGTAACTGTTGTTGCTTTAAAGTCTGTTTTGTCTGATATAAGAATACCTACTCCTGGGCTGGGTGTAGTGGCTCACACCTGTAATCTCAGCATTTTGGGAGGCCAAGGTGGGAAGATCGCTTGAAGTCAGGAGTTTGAGACCAGCCTGGCCAACATGGTGAAACCCCATCTCCACTGAAAAATACAAAAATTAGCTGGGCGTGGTGGCATGTGCCTGTAGCCCCAGCTACTTGGGGGGCTGAGGCAGGAGAATCACTTGAACCAGGGAGGCAGAGGTTGCAGTGAGCTGAGATCATGCCACTGCACTCCAGCCTGAGTGACAAGAGTGAGATCCTGTCTAAAAAAAAAAGCAACCCTGCTCGCTTCTGATTTCCATTTGAGTGGAATATCTTTTTCCACCTCTTGACCTTA
Source organism: Gorilla gorilla gorilla (assembly GCF_029281585.2). Lineage (NCBI taxonomy): Eukaryota > Metazoa > Chordata > Mammalia > Primates > Hominidae > Gorilla > Gorilla gorilla. The sequence continues at coordinate 19,976,632 of NC_073233.2, forward strand.
AGTTTTTGTGAGTCCGTATGTGTCAGGTGAGTCTGTTAAAGGCAACAGATATTTGGTTGTTGAATTCTTATCTATTGTGCCATTCTGTATTTCTTAAATGGAGAATTTAGGCCATTTACATTCAATGTTATATTGAGGTGTGAGGTACTATTCTATTCATCTTGTTAGTTGTTGCCTAGGTACTTTATTTTTCATTGTGTTGCTGTTTTATACATCCTGTGAGATTTATGCCTTAAGGAGATTCTATTTTGGTGTATATCAAAGTTTGGTTTCAAGATTTAGAAACGCTTTTAGCATTTCTTGTGGTGTTGGTTTGGTAGCGGCAAGTTGTCTCAGCATTTGTTTTTCTGAAAAAGGCTTTATCTTTTCTTCATTTATGAAGGTTCATTTTGCTGGATACAAAATTCTTGGCTGACAATTATTATTATTATTTATTTTTTTGAGATGGAGTCTTGCTCTGTCACCCAGGCTGGAGCACAGTGGCATGATCTCGGCTCACTGCAACCTCTGCCTTCTGGGTTCAAGCAATTCTCCCTGCCTCAGCCTCCCAAGTAGATGGGATTACAGGTGCCTGCCACCATGTCTGGCTAATTTTTGTATTTTTAGTAGGGGTGAGGTTTTGCCATGTTGGCCAGCCCAGTCTCAAACTCCTGAGCTCAGGTAATCCTCCCATCTTGGCCTCCCAAAATGCTGGGATTGTAGTCATGAACCACCATGCCCAGCCACGACAATTATTTTGTTTAAGGAGGCTAAAGATAGGACCCTAAGCTCTTCTGGCTTGTGAAGTTTCATCTGAGAAATTTGCTGTTAATCTGATGGGTTTTCCTTTATAGGTCACCTGATGCTTTTGCCTCACAGCTCTTAAGATTTTTTTCCTTCATCTTGATTTTAGATAGCCTGATGACTATGGGCCTTGGTGATGATCTTTTTTGTGATGAATTTCCCAGGAGTTCTTTGAACTGTGTGTCTTTGAATGTCTAGATCTCTAGCAAGGCTTGGGAAGTTTTCCTCAATTATTACCTCAAATAAATTTTCCAAACGTTTAGACTTCTTTTCTCCCTCAGGAACATCAATTCTTTCTGGGTTTGGCCATTTTACATAATACCATATGATATGTTTTTGCTGTGTCCCCGCCCAAAACTCATCTTTAATTGTAGCTTCCATAATTCCCGTGTATTGTGGGAGAGACCCAGAGGGAGATAATTGGATCATGGCAGTGGTTTTCCCCATACTGTTCTTGTGTAGTGAAAAAGTCTCATGAGATCTGATGATTTTATAAGGGGAAACCCCTTTCACTTGGTTCACGTTTTCTCTCTTGCCTGCTACCATGTAAGACGTGCCTTTTGCCTTCCACCATGATTGTGAGGCCTCCCTAGTCACATGGAGCTGTGAGTCCATTAAATGTGTTTTTCTTTATAAATTACCCAGTCTCAGGTATATCTGTATCCACAGCATGAAAATGGACTAATACAGTAAATTGGTACCAGTAGAGAGGGGAGCTGTTGTAAAGATACCCAAAAATGTACGAGTGTGACTTTGGAACTGAGTAACAGGCAGAGGTTGGAACAGTTTGGAGTTTCAGAAAAAGACAGGGAAATGTGAGAAAATTTGGAACTTCCTAGAGGCTTGTTGAACGGCTTTGACCAAAATGCTAATAATGTTATAGACAATGAAATCCAGGTTGAGGCGTTCTCAGATGGAGATGAAGAACTTGTTGGGAACTGGAGTAAAGGTAACTCTTGCTATGTTTTAGCAAAGAGATAGGTGGCATTTTGCCCCTGCCCTTGAGACTCATGGAACTTTGAACTTGAGGGAGATGATTTACAGTATCTGGTGTAAGAAATCACTAAGCAGCAAAGTGTTCAAGAGATGACTTGGGTGCTGTTAACATCATTAAGTTTTAAAAGGGAAAAAGAGCATAAAAGTCTGGAAAATTTGCAGCCTGATGATGCAATAGAAAAGAAAAACCCATTTTCTGAGGAGAAATTTAAGCCAGCTGCAGAAATTTGCATACGTAATGAGGATCCAAATGTTAATCACCAAGGCGATGGGGAAAATGTCTCCAGGGCTGGTAAGAGAACTTTGGGGCAGCCCCTCCCATCACAGGCCTGGAGGCCTAGGAGGAAAAAATGTTTTCATGGTCCAGGCCCAAGGCCCCTCTGCTGTGTGCAGCCTAGGGACTTGGTGCCTTGTGTCCCAGCTGCTCTAGCCATGGCTAACAGGGGCCAAGGCACAGCTTGGGCTGTGGCTTCAGAGAGTGTAAGCCCCAAGCCTTGGCAGCTTACACATGGTATTGAGCCTGCAGTGGCACAGAAGTCAAGAATTGAGGTTTGGAAACCTCCACCTAGATTTCAGAGGATGTATGGGAATGCCTGGTTGTCCAGACAGAAATTTGTTGCAGGGGTGGGGACCTCATGGAGAACCTCTGCCAGGAAAGTGTAGAAGGAAAATGTGGGGTTGAAGCCCCCACCCAGAGTCCCCACTGGGGCACTGCCTAGTGGAGCTGTGAGAAGAGGGCCACTGTCCTCCAGATTCCAGAACAGTAGATCCACCAACAACTTGCACTGTGTGCCTGGAAAAGCTGCAGACACTCAATGCCAGCCTGTGACAGCAGCTGGGAGGGAGGCTGTACCCTACAAAACCACAGGGGTGGAGCTGTCCATGACCATGGGAACCCACCTCTTGCATCAGCATGACCTGGATGTGAGATATGGATTCAAGGGAGATAATTTTGGAGCTTTAAGATTTGACTGCCCTGCTGGATTTCAGACTTCCATGGGGCCTTTTGTCCCTTCATTTTGGCCAATTTCTCCCATTTGGAATGGGTGTATTTATCTAATGTCTATACCCCCATTGTATCTAGGAAGTAACTAACTTGTTTTTTATTTTACAGGCTCATAGGCAGAAGGGACTTGCCTTGTCTCAGATGAGACTTTTGACTGTGGACTTTTGAGTTAATGCTGGAATGAGTTAAGATTTGGGGGACTGTTGGGAAGGCATGATTGGTTTTGAAATGTGAGGACATGAGATTTGGGAGGGACCAGGGGTGGAATTATATGGTTTGGCATTGTCCCCACTCAAATCTCATCTTGAATTGTAGCTCCCATAATTCCCACATGTTGTGGGAGGGACCTGGTGGGAGATAATTGAATCATCGTGGCAGTTTCCCCCATACTGTTCTCATTGTAGGGAATAAGTCTCACAAGATCAGATGGTTTGATAGGGGGAAACCCCTTTCACTTGGTTTTCATTTTCTCTCTTGCCTGCCTCCATGTAAGACGTGCCCTTCACCTTCCACCATGATTGTGAAACCTCCCCAGCTATATGGAACCGTGAGTCCATTAAACGTCTTTTTCTTTATAAATTATCCAGTCTCAGGTATGTCTTTATCAGCAGTGTGAAAATCGACTAATACAACATATTTCTTGGCGAGTTTGTTCATTTAAAAAAAAAAATTTGTCTTTGCCTGATTGGGTTAATTCAAAAGCCATATCTTTTAACTCTGAAATTCTTTTTTCTACTTGTTCTAGTCTATTGTTGAAACTTTCACTGCATTTTGTATTTCTCTAAGTGTCTCTTTCACTTCCAGAAGTTCTGAGTGTTTTTTCTTTATGGTTTCTTTTTCCCTGGAAGATTTTTACATTCATATCCTGGATTTTTAAAAAAAATATTTAAGTTGGTATTCACCTTTCTCTGGCATCTGGGAAATATTAAGCTACCTTGAGTAGCTTAATAATCAACCTTCTGAATTCTTTACGTGGCATTTCAGAGACTTCTTTTTGGTTTGGATCTACTGCTGGGGAGTTAGTGTGATCTTTTGGGGGTGTTTATAGAGCCCTGTTTTGTCATATTACCAGAATTACTTTTCTGGTTCATTCTTATTTGAGTAGACTATTTCTTGAAATTGTTCATGAATTTATTTTTGATTGGACTGTGGTTTTTTTATTTCATTTTTCCCCTCTTGAGGATCAGACTTTAATGTTTATACTTTATTTTTGCCTAATTTGATTATTGGTGCTTTTAGGGGTGAAGACTCTGTATGAGTTCCTTAGTTATAGAGTCTTTTTGCACTGGCTTTCTCAGATACTGGTTGTAGTAGTTATATACTAATTGTGTGGGCAAGTTTACTGTCTCCTATTGGTTGAGAATGTCAGGGATCTCTTGAAGCTTATCCCATTCTCTCATGGCATACGTTTTATTTATTTGATTTTTACTCAGTATTTTATTTATGGAGTTGATGATTCAGGCTTCAGGCCAATAGGGGAGGTATCCCTTAGTGGGCACTGGTTGTAGCTAAGACAGATGGGTAGATGTAATACTCAGTGGTGGGCAGAGGTCCCAGCCTTGATGAAGGTGGCTGGGGGAGCTCTCAATTATATGTGCTGAGGTTTTATCAGGTTGAAGAGGGGGAGCTACCTCAGCTCCCCTGCCAGGCAAGAAGGAAAGGTATCCACCTCACAGCTTAGCTTCACTCCTGTCCCAGTGTTCTGGCTATTCAGTTCAGACAGGCATCTTTTTTTCATCTGTAGGAATTTAATGTTCCAACTAGGGAGGAACTCTGACTCTGCGTCTCATGCAGACCTGAATCTGGGGAGTTCTTCTCCTGTGGGCTGTAATTACCCTGCATTGTTTCAGGAAGGCTGTCTGTAGGTGCATCCATGCTGCTTTCCTGAGGCAAAAAGCCCCAGCTGTGTCTGCAGTGGTGTGCCTGAGGGAACAATGATTCCTTCTCCAAGGCCCTTCATGATCACAGAGGTTACCTGCCTATTGGGGTAGAGGTGCAGACTTTCCCTACTGTGCCCAGCACTGCAATTGTGGAAATATCTGGGACTCAAGGCCTGCTGTTCAGAATCTTTTGTTCCGTGGGGTTATCCTTTGATGTGGTGCTCTCCCCCTTCCCCTGGGAACGGGGCTTCCTCAGAGCCTGACTGCAGTGATTTTTATTGCTCTTCTGGGTCTAGCCACCCAGCAAGGCTACCAGTTTCTGGGCTGGTGCTGGAGAATGTCTGCCAAGGATCCAGTGATGTGACCTGTCTTCAAGTGTCCCAGAAGTGGATACCAGCACCTGCTCTGATGGAGGTTACAGGGGAGTGATGCAGACTCTGTGAGACTACTTGGTTGTGGATAGATTTAGTGTGCTGGCTTTCTCAAATGCTGGTTATGCTAGTAGTGAACTTGTCATGTGGACAGACTCAGGACCTCTGGTTAGCCAGGATGTTGCAGGCAGTGGTGTTAGCAGCTATTTTCTCCTTCCTGGGAGCAGTGTTAATCTGCCAAGATGTGCTGTAATGGCCTGAGTTGGTTGGCCTTCAGTCACTAGGTGGCACTTGCAAGAGAGCACCAGCTGTGGTAGAGCAATGGGATTTGAGCTTGCCCTAAGTTGTAAAGAGGAAGTATGCTGGTTTCTCAGGTGATGGTTGGGGCCATAAAACTCCCAAAAGCTTGTCTTTTTGTTAGGCTCCTAGGGCAAGTAGAGGAATACCATCAGGTAGGCTCAGGGTTAGGAGGGTCTGAGCTCAGACTCTCCTTGAGCAGGGCCAGCCACAGCCACTGTGGGGGACAAAGGGTGATTCTCAGGCCTCTGGGATAATGTTCCAGAGGCGAGTATAACTGCCTCTGCTGTGCGGAAGAGTTTACAATGGGAGTAGGGAATAGCTGGCAGTGGAAGGCCTCACCCAGCTCCCATGCAGTTGGCAAGGCCAGTCTCACTCCTGCAATGCCCCACTAACAGCACTGGGTTTAGATCCAGGCAGCCTGCACACAAAACTCAGACGTGCCCCAGGCCATAAGCTTCCCCACAAAGATAGCAAACATGGCTCTTAGTCCATGTCCCCTCCACATCTGCCTGCAAGGCTGGGTGCCCAGCTTCTGTACTCTTGTCTGCAGCACACTTCCTGCTTACCCCTGGATTCTGTTCAAGGGAGTTTGTCCGAACTTGAAATTATATCACAAAATTCAGTTGGTAGCTTCTTTCACCCTGTAACCCTGCCCTGAGTTCATTGGCTGACTTCCCAGAAGACCTCTGTGAAATGTAGTCAGGAATGGTTTCCCTCGACTTGTGCTGAAGACTGGGAATGCCTACAAGGCACTTCCCACTGCTGCTTCCACTTTTATATTTCATGCTGCTCCATAAATCCGTTCCAGCTCTGGGAAGGGTTAAGGCTTTCTCCCATGATCCGGATTTTCAGATTCCCTGGTGGGGATGTACGTTTGGAAGTAGGCTCTCCCCCTTGCACACTCTGGAAACTTATAGTTTTTTTGCCTGCTTCATAGGATAGGCTGCAGCCTGACACTTCCTTCAAAGGATCTGTGGTTTCTTTTGGTTTTCCTGGTAAGTTCTTGCAGTGGTTCTTGGAAAAAAAAATTCACAGTGTTAATCCCTGCCTGCTATTCTGTCCTTCCAAGTAGGAGAGACACACTAACACCACCTCCTATCTGCCATCTAAAAAAGAAAAGAACTGTGCTCTTATGTGTTTAGTACTGGTGCTACATTCTTACCAAAAGATAAATCCAAGGAACAAAGTAAGAATTTTCATCCCTGTAGCATCTGAATTCTAGACACTTTTACCTAGATATTCTTTTCTGTATTCATCCCAAGTCAACCAACTGGGATCGAGACAGTGATGCTTTTTAGGGCCCAGATATGTTTGTTCCTCATTCTGATAACTACTTTAAGACAGGATTTCACATAAGACAGGCAATTCTTGCAAGAGGCCTGTAGTGGTAAAAAGGATGTCCGGGTTAGGTCTATAACGCATAACACACCCCAGCTTCCCCAAGAGGCAGTACAGTCAGTTGTGAAACCACAGACCGGCGGATACAAGGCTGACCGGGTTTGCATCCTAGCTCTGCCATTCACTCACAGGGCCTTGAACAACTTTCTTAGCCTCTCTGTACCTTTATGTCCTCCTTGTTAGATAGAGAAAATAGTAGTATATACCTCATGTAGTTGTTATAAAAATTAAATGAGTTTGTCCATGCAAAGTTATCCAATGATTCTTAGCTGTCTCAATTGTACTCATAGGATTTTAACTTATGGAAGTGATTGATGACCACAAGGAGAGGATAATGCCATTAAAGACAGATTTTAATTAGTTACATTTTCCTAGAGGAGGGAGTATGCCATGCCATGCAGGGCCACCTTGGAAAGCATCAGTGTCAGTCAGGAGGCAGAAAGGAGAAAGAGGAGGCCCGGCCCAGACCCTTCCTGTATTTCCCACAAAAAAGGCAAGGCAGGGCATAGGAAACAGGTTAGGATTGGCTAGTTTGAATAATTCTGGTGGGCTCTGGGTTAAAGGGTGGTCTTTAGTTGTCTAGCTGGACCTGGGTGATTTAGGAAAGGGTAAATGTTGGGTTGGTGTGCGAGTTAGATAAAAGAGGAGGTTGGAGGTATGGACCTGGGATTGATTGGTTTGCATATGAGATGCATGTGTGCGTGCCAGTTGTTTATTATCTCTAAAAATTAGTTATCCCTCTGTGGGGCAGTCTTTCCCTGGGTAGTTGGGCTCCCCAACACATCAAAATATCATAAAATAGAAAGTCTGTGATGAATACACTAGCCCATGTAAAGTGCTGTATAAGTGATAGCTACTTACATGCAAGAGATACTGAGCCCTGTTAGATGTGAAAGACAAGGAGAGTTCAGATGGGGTTCAGTATAAAGAAGTGAGTTGCTCTTGTTTTTACAGCTATTAGCAAGCTTAGAAAAACTCCTGCCCAGAATTTGTGTATTGGTTTTTGTCCCCTCTGGTTCTGGAAAGCTCTATTTTAATTCCAGTTTCTGAAACTGTCCTGTTGACTCAGTGTACGTGGTGTTAAGAATTATACCTTTTTGTGCCTGTCCACCTGTTGGTTCACATGGAAACCAACCTAGGGGTGTGCTTGACCGCATTCTTGCTTTCACCACGGAACTAAAGCCGTTATGACATTAATCAACAACTTTTAAATGTGATCATCCTAAACTGGCACCACCAAACCAGACTAACCAAATAAATACAAGTACAGAGGTGCGTGTGAGCCAAACGTACTAATAGCATTAGGGTATCAGGGAGACATGGGGGAACTTGCAGAAATACAATATGAGGTAGTAATTGTATTAGTTCTTCCTGATATCATCTGAAAATTGCTCTCAACATTGATCAACAGCTCATTTTATCTGACCCAGCTTTTAGGGCCTAACTTGCCTTCCAGGTTGATGTATGTCTATCAGATTAGAGCTCTTACCACGCTGCCCTTGGCCTCATGCACAAGAAGCTTTAAAAACAAGTAAAGGAGGGCTAGAAGGGGTAGAAGTGAAATGAAGATGAATAAGTTGGTTTGAGAATTCTATCAAAAAATATCTGCAGGACTTTATGGCAGTTGAATACAGGGCTAAGCAGGGGTCAGATGCTGAAATCTAATGACCTTGGGAAATGGGTGTTACCACTAAGAAATGCAATTAAAAGGAAATTGGTTTGGAGTGTCAAGAGAGGCCATACTGGACATACTGTATTTGAGGTGAAGTGACATCCAAATAGATCTGTCCTGTAGGAAAGAGGAGGTGTGAGTCTGGGTGAGAAGATGTCAGGGTAGGAATGGTTGTGAAACCTGTGAGCAAGGACTAGGGTAGCCTAGGGCATGTGCCTGGAATGTGGTGGAGGGAGAGAAGACAGCAGTGGAGAAAACAGAGACCAGGTGGTCAGAAGTAGAAGATCCAGGTGGCATGATCCCAGAGAAGCCGTGGAGGAGAGTTCACGAAGTAGGGAGCAGGCAATTGTGTCTAATGAAGTGCAGAGGTTACATGAGTCAAAGGAAAACTGACTGGTGACACAGGAGTCCTTGGCAAGAACTGTCTGCATAGTGAGGTAAGGAAGCCACCTCCAACAATTAAAGAAACACTTTATCTGGGTCAGAAAGAAGTGACCAGTGTAGATAACTTAAGTTTCACAATGAAGAGATGGGCGGACGTACCACAGGGGCTCAGTTTATCATTTCTACTTTAAAAGTGTTATATTTGATGGACTCACGGGTATTCTGTTTTTCTTTTTGGAAAAAAATTTCTGAACTAATATGAGAGTTCTCCAATTGAACTTTAAGATTAATGTCAAAGTGGCCAGGCACTGTGGCTTATGCCCGTAATCCCAGCACTTTGAGAGGCCAAGGAGTTTGAGACCAGCCTGGGCAGCATGGGAAAACCCTGTCTCTACAAAAAATACAAAAAAATTAGCCTGGCATGGTGAGGCACACCTGTAGTCTCAGCTACTTGGGAGGCTAAAGTGGGAGGATCACTTGAGCCCAGGAGATGGAGGTTGCAGTGAATTGAGATTGCACCACTGCAGTCCAGCCTGAGCAACAAAGTGAGACACCCTGTCTCTAAAAGAAGAAAGGAGAATAAGGAGAAGGAGAAGGAAAAGAAGAAGAAGAAAGATTAATCCTATTCTTACTGTTCAGCACTGTGTTGTTAACCAAAAAAGAAAAATCTGTCTGCCCTATGGCTAACATCCAACCTCCACAACAAAGTATTACATGGTACATCCGAAAAGAATAACAAAATATCTCATATTGTGTTACACTTCTGTGTATATTATTATGCATCATAAAGATAATGTTTTTTAAATGACGTAGATTTTTATAAACAAATAGAAATTTCTGTCATGGCTTTCAAATGCCAACCTCTAAGAGCAACTTCATAGAATTTCATAGCGCAGATTAACTATGATAATAATTATAACCCACAAGATTCATATTCAAGTGTTATGTAATGGTCATATGTGAGATTCATTCTAATTGACTTCTTTGCAGAAATTGACAAGCTAATTCAAAAATTCATATGGAAATTCAAGGGACCCAGAATAGCCAATCAAAAACAATCTCTAAATAGAAGAATACATTTGGAGGGCTCAAGCTTTTCAGTGTCAAAACTTTTGACAAAGCTACAGTAATCAAGACAGTGTGGTCTTGATGTACAGATCAATGAAGTGGAACTGTGAGTCCAGAAATAAACCTTCACATTTTATGGTCAGTATATTTCAAGAAGAGCCCCAAGACAATTCACTTGGAAAAGAATAGTCTTTTCAACAAATGGTGCTGGGACAAATGGATATCCATATGGAAAAAAAGGAATGTGAACCTCTTCCCCATATCATATACAAAAATTAACTAGAAGTGAACCAAAGACCTAAATGTATAAAATGCTTACAAGAAAAAATAGGTTGTAGATCTTCATGAACCTAGATTAGTGTATTAGTCTGTTCTCAGGCAGCTAATAAAGACATACCCAAGACTGTGTCATTTATACAGAAAATAGGTTTAATTGAATCACAGTTCCACGTGGTTGGGGAGGCCTCACAATCATGATGGAAGGCAAAGGAGGAGTAAAGTCACGTCTTTCATGGTGGGAGGCAAGGAGAGAGATCATGTGCAGGGGGACTCCCCTTTATAAAACCATCAGATCTCATGAGATTTATTCGCTGCTATGAGAAAGACCCACCCTCATAATTCAATTACCTCCCAACGGATCTCTCCATGACGTGAGAATTATGGGAGCTACAATTCGAGATTTAGGTGGGGACACAGGGAAAGCATATCAATTAAGCAAAAAGTTTTTTTACATGTGAAACTAAGAACACAACCAACTACAGAAAATATTTTAAAATTTCACTTCCTCTGAATTAAGAATGTTTATGATTCAGAAGACACCACTGAGAGGGTAAAAAAACAACCCCCAAAGTGGGATAAAGCATTTGAAAAACATAAGTTGGCTAAGAGACTAGAATCCAGACTATATAAAGGACACTTTCTTTTTTTTTATTATTATACTTTAAGTTTTAGGGTACCTGTGCACAATGTGCAGGTTAGTTACATATGTATACATGTGCCATGCTGGTGCGCTGCACCCACTAACTCATCCTCTAGCATTAGGTATATCTCCCAATGCTATGCCTCCCCCCTCCCCCCACCCCACAACAGTCCCCAGAGTGTGATGTTCCCCTTCCTGTGTCCATGTGTTCTCATTGTTCAGTTCCCACCTATGAGTGAGAATATGCAGTGTTTGGTTTTTTGTTCTTGCGATAGTTTACTGAGAATGATGGTTTCCAATTTCATCCATGTCCCTACAAAGGACATGAACTCATCATTTTTTATGGCTGCATAGTATTCCATGGTGTATATGTGCCACATTTTCTTAATCCAGTCTATCATTGTTGGACATTTGGGTTGGTTCCAATCTTTGCTATTGTGAATAATGCTGCAATAAACATACGTGTGCATGTGTCTTTATAGCAGCATGATTTATAGTCCTTTGGGTATATACCCAGTAATGGGATGGCTGGGTCAAATGGTATTTCTAGTTCTAGATCCCTGAGGAATCGCCACACTGAATTCCACAATGGTTGAACTAGTTTACAGTCCCGCCAACAGTGTAAAAGTGTTCCTATTTCTCCAAATCCTCTCCAGCACCTGTTGTTTCCTGACTTTTTAATGACTGCCATTCTAACTGGTGTGAGATGGTATCTCATTGTGGTTTTGATTTGCATTTCTCTGATGGCCAGTGATGGTGAGCATGTTTTCATGTGTTTTTTGGCTGCGTAAATGTCTTCTTTTGAGAAGTGTCTGTTCATGTCCTTCACCCACTTTTTGATGGGGTTGTTTGTTTTTTTCTTGTAAATTTGTTTGAGTTCATTGTAGATTCTGGATATTAGCCCTTTGTCAGATGAGTAGGTTGCGAAAATTTTCTCCCATTTTGTAGGTTGCCTGTTCACTCTGATGGTAGTTTCTTTTGCTGTGCAGAAGCTCTTTAGTTTAATTAGATCCCATTTGTCAATTTTGTCTTTTGTTGCCAATGCTTTTGGTGTTTTAGACATGAAGTCCTTGCCCATGCCTATGTCCTGAATGGTAATGCCTAGGTTTTCTTCTAGGGTTTTTATGGTTTTAGGTCGAACGTTTAAATCTTTAATCCATCTTGAATTAATTTTTGTATAAGGTGTAAGGAAGGGATCCAATTTCAGCTTTCTACATACGGCTAGCCAGTTTTCCCAGCACCATTTATTAAATAGGGAATCCTTTCCCCATTGCTTGTTTTTCTCAGGTTTGTCAAAGATCAGATAGTTGTAGATATTCGGCATTATTTCTGAGGGCTCTGTTCTGTTCCATTGATCTGTATGTCTGTTTTGGTACCAGTACCATGCTGTTTTGGTTACTGTAGCCTTGCAGTATAGTTTGAAGTTAGGTAGTGTGATGCCTCCAGCTTTGTTCTTTTGGCTTAGGATTGACTTGGCGATGCGGGCTCTTTTTTGGTTCCATATGAACTTTAAAGTAGTTTTTTCCAATTCTGTGAAGAAAGGCATTGGTAGCTTGATGGGGATGGCATTGAATCTGTAAATTACCTTGGGCAGTATGGCCATTTTCATGATATTGATTCTTCCTACCCTTGAGCATGGAATGTTCTTCCATTTGTTTGTATCCTCTTTTATTTCCTCGAGCAGTGGATTGTAGTTCTCCTTGAAGAGGTCCTTCACATCCCTTGTAAGTTGGATTCCTAGGTATTTTATTCTCTTTGAAGCAATTGTGAATGGGAGTTCACTCATGATTTGGCTCTGTGTTTGTTATTGGTGTATAAGAATGCTTGTGATTTTTGTACATTGATTTTGTATCCTGAGACTTTGCTGAAGTTGCTTATTAGCTTAAGGAGATTTGGAGCTGAGACAATGGGGTTTTCTAGATATATAATGATGTCGTCTGCAAACAGGGACAATTTGACTTCCTCTTTTCCTAATTGAATACCCTTTATTTCCTTCTCCTGCCTAATTACCCTGGCCAGAACTTCCAACACTATGTTAAATAGGAGTGGTGAGAGAGGGCATCCCTGTCTTGTGCCAGTTTTCAAAGGGAATGCTTCCAGTTTTTGCCCATTCAGTATGATATTGGCTGTGGGTTTGTCATAGATAGGTCTTATTATTTTGAAATACGTCCCATCAATACCTAATTTATTGAGAGTTTTTAGCATGAAGTGTTGTTGAATTTTGTCAAAGGCCTTTTCTGCATCTATTGAGATAATCATGTGGTTTTTGTCTTTGGTTCTGTTTATATGCTGGATTACATTTATTAATTTGCATATATTGAACCAGCCTTGCATCCCAGGGATGAAGCCCACTTGATCATGGTGGATAAGCTTTTTGATGTGCTGCTGGATTCGTTTTGCCAGTATTTTATTGAGGATTTTTGCATCAATGTTCATCAAGGATATTGGTCTAAAATTGTCTTTTTTTGTTGTGTCTCTGCCAGGCTTTGGTATCAGGATGATGCTGGCCTCATAAAATGAGTTAGGGAGGATTCCCTCTTTTTCTATTGATTGGAATAGTTTCAGGAGGAATGGTTCCAGCTCCTCCTTGTACCTCTGGTAGAATTCGGCTGTGAATCCATCTGGTCCTGGACTCTTTTTGGTTGGTAAGCTGTTGATTATTGCCACAATTTCAGATCCTGTTATTGGTCTATTCAGAGATTCAACTTCTTCCTGGTTTAGTCTTGGGAGAGTGTATGTGTCGAGGAATTTAACCATTTCTTCTAGATTTTCTAGTTTATTTGTGTAGAGGTGTTTATTGTATTCTCTGATGGTAGTTTGTATTTCTGTGAGATCGGTGGTGATATCCCTTTTATCATTTTTTATTACATCTATTTGATTCTTCTTTTTTTCTTTATTAGTCTTGCTAGCGGTCTATCAATTTTGTTGATCCTTTCAAAAAACCAGCTCCTGGATTCATTAATTTTTTGAAGAGTTTTTTGTGTCTCTATTTCCTTCAGTTCTGCTCTGATTTTAGTTATTTCTTGCCTTCTGCTAGCTTTTGAATATGTTTGCTCTTGCTTTTCTAGTTCTTTTAATTGTGATGTTAGGGTGTCAATTTTGGATCTTTCCTGCTTTCTCTTGTGGGCATTTAGTGCTATAAATTTCCCTCTACACACTGCTTTGAATGCGTCCCAGAGATTCTGGTATGTTGTGTCTTTGTTCTCCTTGGTTTCAAAGAACATCTTCATGTCTGCCTTCATTTCGTTATGTACCCAGTAGTCATTCAGGAGCAGGTTGTTCAGTTTCCATGTAGTTGAGCGGTTTTGAGTGAGATTCTTAATCCTGAGTTCTAGTTTGATTGCACTGTGGTCTGAGAGACAGTTTGTTATAATTTCTGTTCTTTTATGTTTGCTGAGGAGAGCTTTACTTCCAAGTATGTGGTCAATTTTGGAATAGGTGTGGTGTGGTGCTGAAAAAAATGTATATTCTGTTGATTTGGGGTGGAGAATTCTGTAGACGTCTATTAGGTCCGCTTGGTGCAGAGCTGAGTTCAATTCCTGGGTATCCTTGTTGACTTTCTGTCTCACTGATCTGTCTAATGTTGACAGTGGGGTGTTAAAGTCTTCCATTATTAATGTGTGGGAGTCTTAAGTCTCTTTGTAGGTCACTCAGGACTTGCTTTATGAATCTGGGTGCTCCTGTATTGGGTGCATATATATTTAGGATAGTTAGCTCTTCTTGTTGAATTGATCCCTTAACCATTATGTAATGACCTTCTTTGTCTCTTTTGATCTTTGTTGGTTTAAAGTCTGTTTTATCAGAGACTAGGATTGCAACCCCTGTCTTTTTTGTTTTCCATTTGCTTCGTAGATCTTCCTCCATCCTTTTATTTTGAGCCTATGTGTGTCTCTGCACATGAGATGGGTTTCCTGAATACAGCACACTGATGGGTCTTGACTCTTTATCCAATTTGCCAGTCTGTGTCTTTTAATTGGAGGATTTAGTCAACTTACATTTAAAGTTAATATTGTTATGTGTGAATTTGATCTTGTCATTATGATGTTAGCTGGTTATTTTGCTCATTAGTTGATGCAGTTTCTTCCTAGTCTTGATGGAGTTTACATTTTGGCATGATTTTGCAGTGGCTGGTACCGGTTGTTCCTTTCCATGTTTTAGCGCTTCCTTCAGGAGCTCTTTTATGGCAGGCCTGGTGGTGACAAAATCTCTCAGCATTTGCTTGTCTGTAAAGTATTCTATTTCTCCTTCACTTATGAAGCTTAGTTTGGCTGGATATGAAATTCTGTGTTGAAAATTCTTTTCTTTAAGAATGCTGAATATTGGCCCCCACTCTCTTCTGGCTTGTAGAGTTTCTGCCAAGAGATCTGCTGTTAGTCTGATGGGCTTCCCTGTGAGGGTAACCCGACCTTTCTCTCTGGCTGCCCTTAACATTTTTTCCTTCATTTCAACTTTGGTGAATCTGACAATTATGTGTCTTGGAGTTGCTCTTCTCGAGGAGTATCTTTGTGGCGTTCTCTGTATTTCCTGAATCTGAATGTTGTCCTGCCTTGCTAGATTGGGGAAGTTGTCCTGGATAATATCCTGCAGAGTGTTTTCCAACTTGGTTCCATTCTCCCCGTCACTTTCAGGTACACCAATCAGACATAGATTTGGTCTTTTCACATAGTCCCATATTTCTTGGAGGCTTTGCTCATTTCTTTTTATTCTTTTTTCTCTAAACTTCCCTTCTCGCTTCATTTCATTCATTTCATCTTCCGTCATTGATACCCTTTCTTCCAGTTGATTGCATCGGTTCCTGAGGCTTCTGCATTCTTCACGTAGTTCTCGAGCCTTGGTTTTCAGCTCCATCAGCTCCTTTAAGCACTTCTCTGTATTGGTTATTCTAGTTATACATTCTTCTAAATTTTTTTCAAAGTTTTCAACTTTTTTGCCTTTGGTTTGAATGTCCTCCCATAGCTTGGAGTAATTTGATCGTCTCAAGCCTTCTTCTCTCAGCTCATCGAAGTCATTCTCCGTCCAGCTTTGTTCTGTTGCTGGTGAGGAACTGCGTTCCTTTGGAGGAGGAGAGGTGCTCTGCTCTTTAGAGTTTCAAGTTTTTCTGCTCTGTTTTTTCCCCATCTTTGTGGTTTTATCTACTTTTGGTCTTTGATGATGGTGATGTACAGATGGGTTTTTGGTGTGGATGTCCTTTCTGTTTGTTAGTTTTCCTTCTAACAGACAGGACCCTCAGCTGCAGGTCTGTTGGAGTACCCGGCCCTGTGAGGTGTCAGTCTGCCCCTACTGGGGGGTGCCTCCCAGTTAAGCTGCTCGGGGGTCAGGGGTCAGGGACCCACTTGAGGAGGCAGTCTGCCCGATCTCAGATCTCCAGCTGCGTGCTGGGAGAACCACTGCTCTCTTCAAAGCTGTCAGACAGGGACATTTAAGTGTGCAGAGGTTACTGCTGTCTTTTTGTTTGTCTGTGCCCTGCCCCCAGAGGTGGAGCCTACAGAGGCAGGCAGGCCTCCTTGAGCTGTGGTGGGCTCCACCGAGTTCGAGCTTTCCAGCTGCTTTGTTTACCTAAGCAAGCCTGGGCAATGGCGGGCGCCCCTCCCCCAGCCTCTCTGCCTCCTTGCAGTTTTATCTCAGACTGCTGTGCTAGCAATCAGCAAGACTCCGTGGGTGTAGGACCTTCCGAGCCAGGTGCAGCGTATAATCTCCTGGTGTGCCGTTTTTTAAGCCCATTGGAAAAGCGCAGTATTCGGGTGGGAGTGACCTGATTTTCCAGGTGCCATCTGTCACCCCTTTCTTTGACTAGGAAAGGGAACTCCCTGACCCCTTGCACTTCCCTAGTGAGGCAATGCCTCGCCCTGCTTCGGCTCGCGCACGGTGCGTGCACCCACTGACCTGCGCCCTCTGTCTGGCACTCCCTAGTGAGATGAACCCGGTACCTCAGATGGAAATGCAGAAATTACCCGTCTTCTGCGTCGCTCACGCTGGGAGCTGTAGACTGGAGGTGTTCCTATTCGGCCGTCTTATAAAGGACACTTTCAACTCAATAACAAAAAAGACCACTCAATGAAAATATGGGCAAAAAATTTGAATAGACATTTCTTCTTCAGAACAGGAAAGATTTCAATAAAATTCTAGATGATGAAAAGCGAACAAGAATGTATCACTGGATGAGAATCCTGGAATAAGCTCCAAGGGGCTGCCATATAACTAGGAGGGAGAGGATCTGCCTAGCAACCTCTAAAGGCTCTGGAATCTGAGAGGGCAGACAGGACTGAGAGCAGGAGTGAGAAGCTTGGCTGAGCAGAGAATTCAGTTAAGGTTAAAATGCATGTGTAAAGGCAGCAGGAGATGTCATACCTACCCTCATCTGGAAAACCGTGCGGTGGAAGATGGGGTATAGGAAGATTCTTCTCTAAAAAGTTAAATATCTTCCATTAACTTTTCTGATGGTTTCTGAAGTATGTGCCTTTTACGCCCAGGCCACATGCCCTCAGCCCAGCATGGATTTTAGTAGCAGCTCTGATGGGTACTTCCCATGTACAAATTCTCCCACCTCTCAGTCTCCCTGTGCTTTGTTCAGCCTTAAAGCTTCTCCTGAGGCAAGGGGACATCAGTTATTCCCGTTTAGGAGAGCCAAGAATCATTGCTGGGGGCAAACCTCAGAGGGAGATAGATATCCATGAAGAAATGTCCCAGACTCTCATCCTTCAGAGGGACAATGCTAAGGCTCATTTTGTATGGTTCTTTAGAGGCTCCCAGGAGAGACTGAACCTCACTCTCCCATGTAGTGACCAGCTGAAAAACACATCCCTTCTCAGCAATTTCCCTTTGTCTGCTCATCCTCTTTATTTCTGGACTCTGGGATTCACTTCTGCACACAAGTCTTCATTTCAGACTCTCTTTTGTGGAAAAGCGTATAGATCTCTCTCTCCCTCCCCCAACTCTATGTGTGTGACTGTGTATGTCTATGAGCTACACACACACACACACATATATACACACACACACACACACATCTGTTCTATAAAGTACAAGAGACAACTTTAACTACTCAGTAAACCAAATTAACTTTCACACATGTGATTGTGATATGATGTACAGACTTTGGGGACCCTGGTAGTAGAGCAGGGTAAGGAAGTTGACTCTGTCTTCAAGCACTGATATGAAGATTCACCCAGGTTCCTTCCAGGGAACTGGCCCCTGGCCCCTCCAGGCCTTCCCATTACCACAGCAGGTGTCAGTAATGCAGCATTCTTTTTGGGTTTTTTTTTGTGCGTGTGTGTGTCAAGTTAAATATGACACCAATGATAGTGATAAGCCTGATATCAGTCATTCTTCAGGACTCCCTTCTCTTGCTTTGGGCCTCACCAGGATTCTGGAGCTTCTTCAGGTTCCGGATGAATAAGGGAGAGTTATCTGATATTCATTCTGTTGAGATCATTGCTAAAGATATGTTCAAGGCTGAACATCATTTAGTCCAGGAGTTTTGCCACAGGACAATAGCTCATGAGACCTCATTACACAGAAGGCAGATGGCTCAGTTGTGGCCACTCAGCTCCAAGGACCTTTGCCCTAAATCCCCAAACCCTGGCACTGAGGGTGCTGCCCTGTCTCAAGGCCAGTACCTTTATATTCTCAGTGCACTGCATTTGAGTGGTTCTGATTTCTACCACTTAAAGAAACTCACTTCCCTACTTCCCCACTGGCCGGCTCCCACTTTTTCCTAATCCATCTTTACAGGGATCTGGCTTTTCCCTCCTCCAACATGAGACAAACACCCTGGCTCTGTTTTCCCACTACTTTATCTCTTTCATAATGGACTTACTAGTTTGTTAAGATGCTCTAGATAAAGCAATGAAGACCCTAACTTAACATCCTAAAAGAGTGTATTCTAGGGATAACATTCTCCAGTCTTTAGAAAATTAATAGCCAGTATCTGAAACTAAGCAGCATGCCGCTTCTAAGTGGCAGAATGCAAATAATACTGTGGAGTATTTAGGTCCACATCTGGTTCTGTTTAATTCTCAGTCACTCATTATCTTACACTTGTCTTGGCTGAAATTAGTTCTGGATCAGAGAAAAATGGCATGAAGACATAATGTGCAAATTACATGAGCATATTTGCAAATGGTGCTCCTAGATACTTGAGAATTAAGAGACTCCTGGGCTGGGACCAGCTCAGTCATGGAGACCCTAACCCAGCAGCGCTAGAGGAATTAAAGACACACACACAGAGAGAAATATAGAGTGCAGAATGGAAATCAGGGGGCTGACACCCTTCAGAGCTGAGAGCCACCAGCAGAGTTCTACCCACCTATTTATTGACAGCAAGCCAGTGATAAGCATTGTTTTTATAGATTATAGATTAACGTAAACAGGAAGCAAAATATGGGCTCTGGCTAGTTATCTACAGCAAGAACATGTCCTTAAGGCACAGATCGCTCATGCTATTGTTTGTGGTTCAGGAACACCTTAAGCGGTTTTCCACCCTGGGTGGGCCAGGTGTTCCTTGCCCTCATTCTGGTAAACCAACAACCTTTAGCATGGGCATCATAGCCATCATGAGCATGTCACAGTGCTCCAGAGATTTTGTTTATGGCAAGTTTGGGGGCGTGTCTATGGCCAGATTTGGGGGCCTGTTCCCAACACTCCTGGTGAAATAATCCAAGGAAAATTCTCTCATCCATATGACGTTAAGTTGTTTTGGCAAGAGAAAATGGCTCATGTTGAGTAGAGTGTATGCTAAGGAAAGCCATGTGAGCCTGGCCCATGCCCTCAGCTCACATAGGAAGTCTAGGACAAGGAAAGGCTAACCACAGCACAGCATGGGCATATGGATAATGCTAGGCTGGCCTCTCCAGTGAAGCCTCAGCAGCAAATGTTAGGGTAATCCTACAGTTTTGCAGATGCTGGAGCGGATGTGGAGAAATAGGAATGCTTTTACACTGTTGGTGGGGGTGTAAATTAGTTCAACCATTGTGGAAGACAGTGTGGTGATTCCTCAAGGATCTAGAACTAGAATTACCATTTGACCCAGCCATCCCATTACTGGGTATATACCCAAAGGATTATAAATCATGCTGCTATAAAGACACATGCACACGTATGTTTATTGTGGCGCTATTCACATAGTGAAACACCATCTGTAAATAAAATAAATAAATGGATAAGAGATATCTTCTTTTATCTCAAATAAATGTAGTAAAAGTAAGCTTTTTGTTTTGAAAATGTTTAAAATCTCCTATCTATGAAAATATAATTTTTAATAGATTGAATCGAGACATCTGGTAGCTACCTAGAAAATGATAATGCTGTATCCATACTCAGATTGTATTTTTAGAGGTCTGGTATAAGGTCTGATAGTCTACATTTCCAATAGGCTCAAAGTAGATGCCAATGCTTCTAGTGCAAGGACCACACTTTCAGTAGCCAAGGACTAGAAGATCCAGTTCCCTAGCAGGAGGGAAATCCCTGACTTTCATGAACAAATAATGTTTCTTTTGGCTGAGTGTGGTTGAACAGAGGGAACTGTTCATTCAATTTTTACAACGAGTATTTGAGCATACCTGTGAGATTAAGCATAGGTAGACCGAGCAACAGTAGTTTTTCCTTTAGGAATCCTAGATTTTGCATCCAGTGATGTAATTTCAAATCCTAGCATCACCACTTATAATCCATTGTAGCCTTTGGCAAATTACTAAAACTCTTCAAGCCTCTCATAGAGTAGTATGAAGATGAAATCAGATAATATAAATGCATTTGGCCCAGCTCCTGACTTATAGATAGCATTTATTGTTGCTTAAATAAAACTTCTTTGGCAATTCTTGCTAACTCAATTCATCAAGTAACCATAAAGAGCATATAAGTCCAGATCTGAGCTTAAGCCCTTACTCTACCACTTAGCTACACTAAGTAGCTGTACAATCATTAGACACTTGGGAGCCTGGTATCTCTCATATGTCTAATAAGGGGATTGGGTTGGATGATGTCCAACAATCCTCACAGCCCTAAGGGTCCTCATATCCCTAATTGTCCATGTCATTCTTGAGCACCTTTTCTCTGTGAGGCAAAGGTAGGCAAACTTTAAAAAGAAACTGTCTAGAGTCAGAATGAGCTGAATTGACACAGCAAACTGGAAGTTTGGGAAGAAAGAAAAAAAGAGAAAAACAAGAATCTGGAACATTCCTGCTCAGTTTTGGACCTGAAGATCTATTCTTTTTCCTGATCAAACTATCTTGCTTAGTATTCTCTGCCAGGGACATATCTCAATCATCACTTAGGACTCCTTGGACTGAGAGGTGGAGAAACCAAGCACACAAGGCATTATATCTGAAGGACGAGCTCAGCCATAATCCAAGTAGACTTTTGAGGGCCCAATCAGTCAAGCTACAGCCACCAGACAGGGAACAGATACGAAGTCTCCGGGAAGAGGGCATTGGCAAGAGTAAGGCAGTGTAGCTGGAGTTCAGGCTGAGAGGAGGGAACACCACAGCTCAGGGGCATCAAAATGGATCACTGGAATGTATTGTCTTTGGAGATTTGAGAGCAACCCAGAGACTCATTAAACTATATTAGGATTCCTGGATTGAGAAGATAAATGTTACTAAATCCTTTCAGATATGTATATTTGATATTATTTCATAATTCTTTAATCTTATAAAGTTTGGGAACTAAGGCAGAACAGATCTTGGGTCAGACCATATGCAGGAGATATCAGCGGAAGAACTGGGAAGGACAAAGGGAGGAGAAGCAACACCACTGTGCTGGGAAGTAGAAGTCAAATGACATACCTTTTAGACTATGTAAGGCCCTAGATTTCAGCCAGTTCCAGAAGAGTAGGAAGCTCTACCAAGAGATCTTGAACCTTCTGTTAATCTAGAGGATGCGGATAGCTATTTACTGGGGGAAAAAAAAACAACAAAAAAACAGACCATCACTATATTTATATGCTGATCTGTGGGGCAGTTTATACTATACACATAATGGAATGCTGCAAAACAGATTTTTTTTTTTTTTTTTTCGAGATGGAGTCTCGCTCTGTCCCCAGGCTGGAGTGCAGTGGCGCAGTCTCGGCTCACTGCAACCTTCGCCTCCTAGGTTCAAGCGATTCTCCTGCCTCAGCCTCCTGAGTAGCTGGGACTACAGGCACGCACCACCATGCCCAGCTAATTTTTGTATTTTTAGTAGAGACAGGGTTTCACCATGTTGGCCAGGAAGGTCTCAATCTCCTGACCTCGTGATCCACCCACCTTGGCCTCCCAAAGTGCTAAGATTACAGGCGTGAGCCACCGCACCCAGCACAGAACAAATTTTTAAAATGATGATACAGACATACATTTATACATTTGCTGCATGGAAAGATCTCTACAACATACTGTTGAGAGGGAAAAAGCAAGTTATAAAGCAGCATATATAAAGCAGCATGATCCCATTTATGTACAATGAGTCACAAGATCAGTAATAAGTATGTCCTCTTCATTTGGCTGGGTATAACATAAATTCAAATTTCCTTTACTGTTCAAATTATAACGCTAGTTCTATTCAACTCAGCTCAGTAGAGAATAGTTTTCCTTAATGACATTCTTTCAGGTCAATTTTGTTTCAAATCTCTTTTCATGAAACCAACTTTTAGTTTCTTTCTTTTTTTTTTTTTTCTTGAGACAGGTCTCACTCTGTCTCAAGGCTGGACTACAGTGGCATGACCATAGTTCACTGCAACCTTGATCTCTTGGGCTCAAGGGATCCTTCCACCTCAGCCTCCCAAGTAGATGGGACTACAGGTGCATGCCACCATGTCCAGCTTATTTTTTCTTTTTAGTAGAGACAAGGTCTTGCTATGTTGCCCAGGCTGGTCTTGAACTCCTTGAGCTCAAGTGATCCTCCCAACTGGGCCTCTCAAAGTGCTGAGATTACAGGTGTAAACCACCTCACCCAGCCTAATCTTTATTATTTTCTTCCTTCTGCTAGCTTTGGGTTTAGTTTGCTGGAAGGTGCAAAGTTAGATTATTCCTCATATAACAGAACTCTTTTTTTTCTTTTTTTTGAGTTGGAGTCTCGCTCCAAATGACAGAACTCTTAAATGAGTTGTCTAAGTGAGCACACTTTGTCATTGCTAGGAGAACTTGAGGGTTCAAATGTACCACTACTTTCCAAAGTAGCCCTTGACTTCCCAAATTATAGCTCTTTAGGGGCGGATTCTTCCATTGTTCACATACACAACACTCACTAGATCACAAGATTTCCCTCATAAAAACTGAAATAGTGCAGAGGTTGATGTCTACTGCCCACAGATTCTAAATCTTCCTAACCCTAACTGCAGTGAAGAAGCCAGACCACCGCCCACTCTGTTTTGATGGTCATAGGCACTGTTGTCTGAAAGACCAGTTGACTGCCACACTAAATAAGTGAATATCAAAGAAGGATATGAAACTCATCCCTCTTGGAGGCACCAGTGGAGCTTACTATAATTTTTCCTCCTGTGCTATAAATTTCAGATTCTGCACATCACACATGTTTGAAGAAATATGACTGGAAGGATTTTCACTAAAATGCTAACAGTCATGGAATAATTTTGGGAATTTATTTTATTTTTTTAAATTTGTTATATTGTTGAATTTTTAGAACAATGGAGATATATAATTTTTATAATTAGAAGAGTAATAAACAGCTAGCACTTATTAATCACTTGCTATCCACAAACATTTTACACTTGATCCTTCACAGGACCTCTGTAAGGTACATACTATTGCTATCCTCATTTACCAATAAAGAAACTGAGACAGAAACAGATCAAGTAATTTGCCTGAGTCACACAGCTGAGAAGTGGCAGAGCCAGGGTACAAACCTAGATAGTTTGTTTTCATTTTTTTTTTCCTTTTAGAGACAGAGCCTTACTCTATCACCCAGGCTGGAGTGTGGTGGTACAATCACAGCTCACTGCAGCCTCATCGTCCTGGGCTCAAGCGATCTTCCCATCTCAGCCTCCTGAATAGCTGGAACTACAGGTGTGCACCAGCATGCCCAGCTAATTTTTAAATTTTTTGTAGAGATAGAGTCTCACTATGTTGCCCAGACTGGTCTCAAATCCCTGGGTTCAAGTGATCCTCCTGTCTCAGCCTCCCAAAGTGCTGGGATTACAGGCATGAGCCACCATGCTTAGCCTGGTTTTACCTACTATGTTTATTTTATAAAGATTTTTTATTTGAGGTAAGGAGAAGTAAACTAGTAAGAACCCAAAGATGAATATATAAAGTATATGCTCAATACATTAATGTTACATTTTGAGGGGGTTACATTCTGGTTGTGCCAAAGGGTATATTTCAGGATCTTGCCACATTACCATCACTGATAAAAGTCTACCAAGTATTTAAGTGCTACTGTAGCCCATTCTCAATCATGATCAAATGCATGAAGAAATGTTCTTTGCTATTCAAATTTATTTTGCTTGGGGCAAACCTAAAAATGATCACTAAGCAGACACTGCTAAATAATAGATCTGCAAATAACATTCTGGCACAAAGCAAGTTGCAGCTTTGTTGAGAAGCACCAGCTAGCAAGGCTAGTTTTAGAAATGATTAAGAAAATAGGTATGATTATATAGTCAGTCATATTTTAAAGCAAATGTAGATGAGCAGGAAGGTGAGGTGAACAAGGGGCCGGCACAGTCCAATGACTGAATGAGTAACACTAAGAGGTGGATCACTAACAGATGGTAATGGGCTTAGATGGCCAGATGTACTTAACAGTGTAGTTAGGCACAGACAGTAAGCACTTCTGAACCAGAGCAAGTTGACTTCTGTACCTTCAAGCTCCAAACCTTGGGCTCATTGTACACTAACATACCGTGTTTCATAGGCTAGCAATGCCAACTGTTGTAGAAAAATATTGATGAAAGTAATTGAAAATTCTAACAAAACCTAATTCCATGTTATAGCTAAATTAATACATTAGTATAGTCACCTCCTTGGTGTAATAATTTCTCAAGAATATATTCCATTAAAGCCCTAGTATACTTATGCCACCTCCTCTATGTCACTAATTCTCCGCTAGGTCTCTTTCTGCTTCCAGAAAAACTGTTATGCACAGAAAACTTGGATATACACAATCCAATCTGAGTTATATTAACATAATGGCATTAAACAAACTCACATCCATTAGGATGGCTACTATCAGGAAAAGAAAAAAACAAAAAACAAAGATAAAAAGTGTTGGCAAGGATGTGGTGAAATCAGAACGCTGTGCCCGGTTGGTGGGATTGTAAAATAGTACAACTGCTGTGGAAAACAGTGTGGCGGTTCCTCAAAAAATTAAAAATAGAACTACCATATGATCCAAGGGCCTTGAAAAGATATTTGTACACCCATGGTCATAAGCAGCACAATTCAAAATAGACAAGCAGTGGAAGCAAACCAAATGTCCCTCAACAGATGAATGCATAAATACAATGTGGTGTATACATACAATGCAATATTATTTAGCCTTAAAGAGGATGGAAATCCTGTCACATGCTGTAACATGGATGAACCTGAAGGATATTATTTTAAGTGAGACAAGCCAGTCACAAGAACATAAACACTGTATAATTCTACTTACATGAGATATCTGTATTATTCAAATTCATTGAGACAGAAAGTAGAATGGTGGTTACCAGGGGCTGGAGAGATGGGGAAGAGGTATGTTGTTGTTTAAGGAGTATATGTTTGCGGATTTGCAAGATAAAAAAGTTTTTGAAATCTGATTCACAATAGTATGAGTATACTTAACACCACAGAACTTTATACTGAAAAATGGTTAAGATGGTAAATGTTATGTTTTTTACCATAATATGTTTTTAAAACTTCACAAAAAATCAAAATGTTAAACATAAAAGAAAATGGATTAATTAGACTTGATAAAAGTTAAAAATACATTGGTCCATATCAAGATGGCCAAATAGGAAGAGCTCTGGTCTGCAGCTCCCAGCGTGATCGATGCAGAAGATGGGTGATTTCTGTATTTCCAACTGAGGTACCTGGTTCATCTCATTGGGACTGGTTGGACAGTGGGTGCAGCCCAGAGAGGGTGAGCCGAAGCAGGGTAGGGCGTTGCCTCACCCAGGAAGCACAAGGGGTCAGGGGATTTCCATTTCCTAGCCAAGGGAAACTGTGATAGGGTGTACCTGGAAAAACAGGATATGCCCACCCAAATACTGCACTTTTCCCATGGTCTTAGCAACTGGAAGACCAGGAGATTCTCTCCCATGCCTGGCTCAGCAAGTCCCACACCTATGGAGCCTTGCTCACTGCTAGCGCAGCAGCCTGAGATCAACCTGCAAGGCTGCAGCCTGGCGGGGGAGGGGTGTCCACCATTGCTGAGGCTTCAGTAGGTAAACAAAGCTGCTGTGAAGCTCGAACTGGGTGGAGCCCACCGCAGCTCAGCAAGGCCTACTGCCTCTATAGACTCCACCTCTGTGGGTAGGGCATAGCTGAACAAAAGGCAGCAGAAACTTCTACAGACTTAAATGTCCCGTCTGACAGCTCTGAAGAGAGCAGTTGTTCTCCCAGCATGGCATTTGAGCTATGAGAATGGATAGACTGCCTCATCAAGTGGGTCCCTGACCCTCGTGTAGCCTGACTGGGAGACACCTCCCAGTAGTGGCTAACAGATGCCTCATACAGGCGGCTGCCCCTCTGGGATGAAGCTTCCAGAGGAAGGATTGGGCAGCAATATCTGCTGTTCTGCAGCCTCTGCTGGTTTTACCCAGGCAAACAGGGTCTGGAGTCGAACTCCAGCAAACTCCAACAGAACTGCAGCTGAGGGACCTGACTGTTAGAAGGAAAACTAAAAACAGAAAGAAATAACATCAACATCAACAAAAAGGACATCCACACCAAAACCCCATCTATGGGTCACCAACGTCAAAGACCAAAGGTAAATAAAACCGCAAAGATGGGGAGAAACCAGAGCAGAAAAGCTGAAAATTCTAAAAACCAAAGTGCCTCTTCTCCTTCAAAGGATCACACCTCCTCACCAGCAACAGAACATTGCTGGATGGAGAATGACTTTGATGAGTTGACAGAAGTAGGCTTCAGAAGGTCAGTAATAACAAACTCCTCTGAGCTAAAGGAGCATGTTCTAACCCATTGCAAGGAAGCTAAAAACCTTGAAAAAAGGTTAGATGAATGGCTAACTAGAATAAGCAGTGTAGAGAAGATCTTAAATGATCTGATGGAGCTGAAAACCATGGCATGAGAACTTTGTGATGCATGCACAAGCTTCAATAGCGGATTCTATCAAGTGGAAGAAAGGGCATCAGTAATTGAAGATCAAATTAATGAAATAAAGCGAGAAGACAAGATTAGAGAAAAAAGAGTGAAAAGAAACAAACAAAGCCTCCAAAAAATATGGGACTATGTGAAAAGACCAATTTGATTGGTGTACCTGAAACAGATGGGGAGAATGGAACCAAGTTGGAAAACACTCTTCAGGATATTATTCAGGAGAACTTCCCCAACCTAGCAAGGCAGGCCAACATTCAAATTCAGGAAAAACAGAGAACACCACTAAGATACTCCTTGAGAAGAGCAACTCCAAGACACATAATTGTCAGACTCACCAAGGTTGAAATAAAGGAAAAAATATTAAGGGCAGGCAGAGAAAGGTCAGGTTACCCACAAAGGGAAGCCCATCAGACGTAACACTGGATCTCTCAGCAGAAACCCTACAAGCCAGAAGACAGTGGGGGCCAATATTTCACATTCTTAAATAGAAGAATTTTCAACCCAGAATTTCATATCCAGCTAAACTAAGCTTCATAAGTGAAGGAGAAATAAAATCTTTTACAGAAAAGCAAATGCTGAGAGATTTGTCACCATGAGGCCTACCTTACCAGAGCTCCTGAAGGGAGCACTAAACATGGAAAGGAACAACCAGTACCAGCCACTGCAAAAACAAGCCAAATTGTAAAGACCATCAATTAACAGGCAAAATAACCAGCTAACATCATAATGACAGGATCAACTTTACACATAACAATAAAACCTTAAATGTAAATGGGCTAAATGCCCCAATTAAAAGACACAGACTGGCAAATTGGATAAAGAGTCAAGACCCATCAGTGTGCTGTATTCAGGAAACCCATCTCACGTGCAGAGACACACATAGGCTCAAAATAAAGGGATGGAGGAAGATCTACCAAGCAAATGGAAAGAAGAGAAAAAAAAGCAGGGGTTGCAATCCTAGCTTTTGATAAAACAGACTTTAAACCAACAAAGATCAAAAGAGACAAAGAAGGCCATTACATAATGGTAAAGGGATCAATTCAATAGGAAGAGCTAACTATCCTAAATATATATGCACCCAATACAGGAGCACCCAGATTCATAAAGCAAGTCCTTAGAGATCTACAAAGACACTTAGACTCCCACACAATGATAATGGGTGACTTTAATAACCCACTCTCAATATTAGACAGATCAATGAGGCAGAAGGTTAACAAGGATATCCAGGACTTGAACTCAGCTCTGCACCAAGCGGACCTAATAGACATCTGCAAAACTCTCCACCCCAAATCAACAGAATATACATTATTCTCAGCACCACATCTCACTTATTCTAAAATTGACCACATAATTGGAAGTAAAACACTCCTCAGCAAATGTAAAAGAACAGAAATCACAACAAACTGTCTCTCAGACCACAGTGCAATCAAATTAGAACTCAGTATTAAGAAACTCACTCAAAACCTGCACAACTACATAGAAACTGTACAACCTGCTCCTGAGTGACTACTGGGTAAATAACGAAATGAAGGCAGAAATAAAGATGTTCTTTGAAACCAATGAGAACAAAGACACAATGTACCCAAATCTCTGGGACACATTTAAAGCAGTGTGTAGAGGGAAATTTATAGTACTAAATGCCCACAAGAGAAAGCAGGAAAGATATAAAATCGACACCTCAACATCACAATTAAAAGAACTAGAGAAGCAAGAGCGAACAAATTCAAAAGCTAGCAGAAGGCAAGAAATAACTATGATCAGAACAGAACTGAAGGGGATAGAGACACGAAAAACCCTTCAAAAAATCAATGAATCCAGGAGCTGGTTTTTTGAAAATATCAACAAAATTGATAGACCACTAGCAAGACAAATAAAGAAGAAAAGAGAGAAGAATCAAATAGATGCAATAAAAAACAATAAAGGGGATATCACCACCTATCCCACAGAAATACAAACTACCATCAGACAGTACTATAAACACCTCTATGCAAATAAACTAGAAAATCTAGAAGAAATGGATAAATTCCTGGACACATACACCTTCCCAAGACTAAACCAGGAAGAAGTTGAATCTCTGAATACACCAATAACAGGCTCTGAAATTGAGGCAATAATTAATAGCCTACCAACCAAAAAAACCCAGGAAGAGATGGATTCACAGCCAAATTCTACCAGAGATACAAACAGGAGCTGGTACCATTCCTTCTGAAACTATCCAATCAATATAAAAAGAGGGAATCCTCCCTAACTTATTTTTTGAAGCCAGCATCATCCTGATACCAAAGCCTGGCAGAGACACAACAAAAAAAGAGAATTTTAGACCAATATCCCTGATGAACATCGATGTAAAAATCTTCAATAAAATACTGGCAAACTGAATCCAGCAGCATATCAAAAAGCTTATCCACCATGATCAAGTCAGCTTCATCCCTGAGATGCAAAGCTGGTTCAACATACACAAATCAATAAACGTAATCCATGACATAAACAGAACCAACAACAAAAACCACATGATTATCTCAATAGATGCAGAAAAGGCCTTTGATAAAATTCAACAGCCCTTCATGCTAAAAACTCTCGATATACTTGGTATTGATGGAAAGTATCTCAAAATAGTAAGAGCTATTTATGACAGACCCACAGCCAATATCATACTGAATGGGTGAAACCTGGAAGCATTCCCTTTCAAAACCAGCACAGGACAAGGATGCCTTCTCCCACCACTCCCATTCAACATAGTATTGGAAGTTCTGGCCAGGGCAATCAGACAAGAGGAAGAAATAAAGGGTATTCAATTAGGAAAAGAGGAAGTCAAATTGTCCCTGTTTGCAGATGACATGATTTTATATTTAGAAAACCCCATTGTCTTGGCCCAAAATCTCCTTAAGCTGATAAGCAACTTCAGCAAAGTCTCAGGATGCAAAATCAATGTGCAAAAATCATAAGCATTCCTATACACCAAAACAGGCAAACAGAGAGCCAAATCATGAGTGAATTCCCATTCACAATTGCTACAAAGAGAATAAAATACCTTGGAATCCAACTTACAAGGGATGTGAAGGACCTCTTAAAGAACTACAAATCACTGCTCAACGAAATAAAAGAGGGCACAAACAAATGGAAGAACATTCCATGCTCATGGATAAGAATCAATATTGTGAAAATGGCCATACTGCCCAAGGTAATTTATAGATTCAATGCCATCCCCATCAAGCTACCAATGACTTTCTTCACAGAATTGGAAAAAACTACTTTAAAGTTCATTTGGAACCAAAAAAAGAGCCCACATTGCCAACACAATCCTAAGTAAAAAGAACAAAGCTGGAGGCATCACGCTACCTGACTTCAAACTATGCTACAAGGCTACAGTAACCAAAACAGCATGGTACTGGTACCAAAACAGATACACAGACCAATGGAACAGAACAGAGGCCTCAGAAATAACACCACCCATCTACAACCATCTGATCTTTGACAAACCTGACAAAAACAAGAAATGGGGAAAGGATTCCCTATTTAATAAATGGCTCTGGGAAAACTGGCTAGCCATATATAGAAAGCCAAAACTGGATCCCTTCCTTACACCTTATACAAAAATTAATTCAAGAGGATTAAAGACTTAAATATTAGGCCTAAAACCACAAAAAACCCTAGAAGAAAACCTAGGCAACACCATTCAGGACATAGGCATGGGCGAGGACTTCATGACTAAAACACCAAAAGCAATGGCAACGAAAGCCAAAATAGACAAATGAGATCTAATTAAACTAAAGAGCTTCTGCATGGCAAAAGAAACTACCATCAGAGTGAACAGGCAACATACAGAATGGGAAAAAAATTTTTCAATCTACCCATTTGACAAAGGGCTAATATCCAGAGTCTACAAAGAACTTAAATTTACAAGAAAAAAAAAAAACAACCCCATCAAAAAGTGGGCAAAGGATGTGAACAGACACTTCTCAAAAGAAGACATTTATGCAGCCAACAGACACATGAAAAAATGCTCATCATCACTGGTCATCAGAGAAATGCAAATTAAAACCACAATGAGATACCATTTTACGCCAGTTAGAATGCTGATCATTAAAAAGTCAGGAAACAACAGATCCTGGAGACGATGTAGAGAAATAGGAATGCTTTTACACTGTTGGTGGGAGTGTAAATTAGTTCAACCATTGTGGAAGACAGTGTGGTGATTCCTCAATGATCTAGAACTGGAATTACCATTTGACCCAGCAATCCCATTACTGGGTATATATCCAAAGGATTATAAATCATGCTACTATAAAGACACATGTACACATATGTTTATTGTGGCATTATTCACAATAGCAAAGACTTGGAACCAACCCATATGTCCATCAATGATAGACTGGATTAAGCAAATGTGGCACATATACACTGTGGAATACTATGCAGCCATAAAAAAGGATGACTTCATGTCCTTTGCATGGACATGGATGGAGCTGGAAACCATCATTCTCAGCAAAGTATCACAAGGACAGAAAACCAAACACCGCATGTTCTCACTCATAGGTGGGAATTGAACAATGAGAATGCTTGGACAAAGGGCGAAGAACATCACACACTGGGGCCTGTTGGGGGGTGGGGGGCAGGAGGAGGGATAGCATTAGGAGGAATAACTAATTTAAATGACGAGTTAATGGGTGCAGCAAACCAACATGGCACATATATACCTATGTAACAAACCTGCACATTGTGCACATGTACCCTAGAACTGAAAGTATAATTAAAAAAATAATAAAAATGGTACTACAGATTCTAAGTACAATATGAAGAAAAATAAGAGTAATTTAATTAAAAAACAATATGACTTTAAGTGTAATATTAAAAAGGTGATTTCTAACAACAAAAAAATTTTTAATATCCATTCATCAAGATTTTGAAAACAAAATGAAAAGGCTAATCACATAGTGGGAGAAAATATTCACAACACATACACATGTGGAGGTTGTGGTACTCTCTCCAGATTTCCCTTCCACAACTGCCAGAAGTTTTGGCTGAGAAAAGCTGAACAGCTGAGCCTGCCTCTATACATTGCTCTTGGCCAGAGGGAGCTGCCAGGGAATGAATGCCTCAGTCCTGAAGGTGTTTGAAAATATAAATGTGAAGATCGCTGTTATCAATGGAATCTGTAGCTCTGTGTGAAATGTCTTAGGTGTGGGCAAGGAGAGTTTTACAGCAGAGTGCTGGAGAAATTCAATAGTTAATGTTTCGGTAAAGGAGGGAGACGATGAGAAGGTAATGGGGAAGAGAAAAAGAAAAGATAAGGGAATCCAGGGAGATGGGAGAGAAGCTAGAATTGTGTGGAAACATGGAAGTCACCAGAAGAGGATGCATGAGAAAGGAAGCAGCTTGTCAAATGCTGCAGAGATATTAGGCAAGAGAAAGACTGAACAATCAGTATTCATCACATTTAGAAATAAGGAAGTCACTGGGGACCTGACGTGACAGAAATTTGGTTACCTATTGGGGCAGAAGCCACATTGTAATGTGCTCATGAGGAGGTAAGGTATTAGTAAGTGAAACAATGGGAAAATGTTGAATGTGAAGGGGTAGAGAGAACTACATGAATATCTGGAACTGCTTCCTGGACTAGATAGCAAAATGCCTGAAATTTTAATGTAATTATTTTTGAATAAGTAATATTAATACATTCATTTGGTTCAAAGGTCTAAAAGATTATACACTGAGAAGTCTTAACACTCACATATGTCCATCCAGCTCCTCATCCTCCATATCCCTCACGTATCCAATGTATGTAACCACTATTTACTAGTTTTACGGAATCCTCTCACTACTTCTTTAGGCAGCTATGAGCAAATACTAGTATAAATACATATTCCTCCCCTCTTTCTTACACAAAGGCAGTATAATAGCTTTGCTTTTTTCCCCTTAACAGTAAATTTTGTATATCTGTCAAGATTAGTCCTGAGAGAACAATACTTAGGTTGTCTCTAACAACTAGCTACTATAAACAATGCAGCACTGAATAATCTTGTACAGATGAAAATTCATACGTTCCCTGGCAGCTCCCTCTGGCCAAGAGCAATATATAGAGGCAGGCTCGGCTGTCGAGCTTCTCTCATGTGGTGAATTTTCAGGGTGCAAGTCCAGAAGTGTGGACTTTTATCAAAAGATAATTCATTTTAAATTTTGATGGGCATTGCCAAATTACTATCTATAGGGTTTGCATAATTTTGTTCTCCCGGGAGGAGTGTGGTGGTGCTTATTTCTCTTAGCTTCAGCAACAGAGAATGCTATCACACCTACAAATTTTTTATCATCTGATGAGTGACATTGGTATTTTAAAATACTTTTATTTTTCCTTTATATTATCATAACAAAGGTTGAAAATGGTTTTATTTGTTTAAAGTTAATGCGTTTCTTTTGTAGTGAACCTCGTTGCACAGAGTTTTACTGTCTTTGTCTATTTTCCTTTTGGGTTTCTGGCTATTCTGTTTTCAGTTTCCAGAGGCCCTTTATTAGTGGTATTGGGTGATTTGCTTGTGATATAAGTTACAAATATTTTTATTCTAGTTATTTTCCTTACTGATTTTACTCATGTTGGTTTTTTGTTTTGTTATTTTATGTTTTTGCCATGTAGAAGTTATTTTTATTTTACTTTAGTTTACTGTATCACTATTTCTTTTATATGGCTTCTGCATATTGAATTCTGATTGGAAAGACCTTTCATACTCTAAAGATATAAAGGAATTTTTGATATATTCTTCTAGCAGTGTTATATTTTCCCTTCTTAATGGAAATCTTTAATCTACTACATCCTTATACAAGTGGGTATGATGATTTTTATGACAGGGAGTAGCAGGAACACAACTTTATTATCTTCTACTTTCACAGTAAAGTAAGAGTCAGTTTCATGTGCTGAGACTTGATAAGGAGCTGAGGAGGGAAGAGGGGAAGTTGAAGGTGAAGAGTAAAGCTTGATTCAGTCGCTATAAAGAAAAGAACCATCCAACTTGAGAGACTTCCTGGTAAGAGTGTTAGAAAGTACTGGAGGCTCAGTTGAGCCGGGTGACAATACATTTTTAATAATAGCAATAGGTCTGGTTATGTGATTTTTCTCTAGTTATGCTCAGAAGAAGCCCATTGCAAGCATGGCAAATACAGATAGGATTCAAGTTTTTAATCCAGAAAGTCACATATCCAGATTGCAGGCATTTCCCAAAAAATGAGCCAAAAGGACAACAAGGAAAAGGAATATAGATTGCTTTCAAGAGAATGACAGAAATTATTGGTTCAAAATTGGATTGAGAGTGGGTAGAGCAAGACATCTGAATAGAAGCCTCCACTGATCATCACCCCCAGGCAAGAACACCAAATTTAACAACTATGTACACAAAAAAGCATAAGAACCAAAAATCAGGTGAGCAATCACAGTATCTGTTTATGACGTCATATCACTGAAAGAGGAACTGAAGAGGGTAGAAAAGACAATATTGAATTGCTGACACCACCCCTGCCCCATCTCGTGGCAGTGACCACGTGTCACAGAGAGAATCTGTGCACTTGGGTGAGGGAGAGTGCAGGGATTGTGGGAAATCAGTACTGCAAACAGTGGCAGAACTCAGCCAATGCCCACAGAGGGAGCATTTAGACTAGCGCTATCCAGAAGGGAATTGCCTATTCTGGTGGTCAGAACTTGAGTTTCTCCTCAAGCCTCACCATCACAGGCTAAAGTGTTGTGGGGTTCTAAGTAAACTTGAAAGGCAGTCTAGCCCACAAGCTCTGCAACTCCTAGGCAAGTCTTAGTGCTGTACTAGGCTTGGAGCCAGTGGACTTGGAGAGCATGTGATCTAGTGAGACACAAGCTAGGGTGACTGAGGGAGTGCTTGTCCCACCCCTCCCCCACCTCCAGGGAGTGCAGCGCACAACAGCAAAATTGACACCTACCTTATGCTTCATTTAAGGAGAAGGAAGAGTAAAGAGGACTTTGTCTTGCAACTTGGATACCAACACAACCACAGTAGGATAGGGTGCTGGGCAGAGTTATGAGATCCATGTTCCAGGCCCTCGCTCTCAGATGACATTTCTAGACACACTCTGGGCCAGGAGGAAACCTGCTGCCTTAAAGGGAGGGACCTAGTCCTAAAAGATTCATCACCTGCTGACTAAAGAGCCCTTGGGCCCTGAATAACCAGCAGTGATGCCCAGGTAGTACACCATGAGCCTTCAGTGAGGCTCTGAGATGTGCTAGCTTCAGGTGAAACCCACCATATTTCCAGCCATGATGGTTATGGTGAAACTCCTTCTGCTTGAGAAAAGCAGGTGGAAAAGCAAAGGGGACTTTGTATTGCATTTTAGGTACCAGCTCAGCCACAGCGAGGCAGAGCACCAAGCAAACTCTCAGGGTCCCCAATTCCAGGTCTTGGCTCTTGGATGGCATTTCTGGACCTGTACTGGGATGGAGGAGAGCCCACTGCCCTGAAGGTGATTCCCAGGCCTGACAGCATTCACCACAAGCTGACTGAAGAGTAGCTGGGCTTTAAGGGAACATTGGTGGTAGTCTGGCAGTACTATCCATGGGGCCGTGGTGGTGGTGACCATGAGGTGAGGCATCTCTGCCTTTGCAAAGGGGAGAGAAGAGTGGGAAGAACTGCATCTTGTGGTTTGAGTGCCAGCTCAGCTACACTGGTACAATATAACACCAGGTAGACTTCTAAGGTTTTTGATTCTAGTACCTGGCTCCTGGACAGTACCTCTGGAGCTGCCCAGGACCTAGAGGAACTCACCACTCTAAAAGGAAGAACACAGGCATGGCCAGCTTTACCAACTGCTGATTATAGAGCCCCAGGGTCTCAAGTGAACCTAGGCTATAGCCAGGAAGTGATTACAGCAGGCCTTAGGTGAGACCCAGTGCTGTGCTGGCTTCAGGTATGACCCAGCACAGTCCTAATGGTGGTGGACACTAGGGTACTTGTGTCAACTCCACTCCCAGCTCCAGGTGACTCAGAACAGAGAGAGCGACTTCTTTCATTTGGGAGAAAGTAAGGGAAGAGAACAACAATCTTTGCCTGCTAGTTCAGAGATTTCTTCCGTATCTTGTCCAAGACCATCGAGGTGGTACCTCTATGAGTCTGCAAGAACCACAGTATTACTTGGCTTAGGGTGTCCCCCTAAAGCAGATACAGCTTAGATCTCAACACTCAACTCCTTTGGAATATCTGGAAAACTTTCTAAAGAAGGATGAGTACAAAGAAGCCCAGAATGAGAAGACTACATAAATATTTAACTCTTTAATGCCCAGACACGGAAGAAGATCTAGAAGTATCAAGACCATCCAGGAAAACATGATATCATCAAATGAACTAATTAAGGCACCAGGGACCAATCCTGGAGAAACAGAGATGTATGACCTTTCAGACAGGTATAATAATTCAAAGTAGCTGTTTTGAGGAAACTCAAAGAAATTCAAGATATCACAGAGAAGGAATTCAGAATTCCATCAGATAAATGTAACAAAGAGATTGAAATAATTAAGAAGAACCAAGCAGAAATTGTGGAGCTGAAACATGCAATTGACATACTGAAGAATACATCCGAGTCTTTTAATAGCAGAATTGATGAAGCAGAAGAAAGAATTAGTGAACTGGAAGACAGGCTATTTGAAAATAGATACTCAGAAGAGAAAAATGGAAAAAAGAAAAAAAATGAAGCACACCTACAGGATCTAGAAAATAATCTCAAAAGCAAAAATCTGAGAGTTATTGGCCCTAAAAAGGAGTTAGAGAAAGAGATAAGTTTATTCAAAGGGATAATAACACAGAACTTCCCAAACCTAGAGAGACATTAATTTCCAAGAACAAGAAGTTTATAAACACCAAGCAGATTTAACCCAAAGAAGACTGCCTCTAGGCATTTAATAATCAAACTCCTAAAGGTCAAAGATAAAGAAAGGATCCCAAAAGCAACAAAAGAAAAGAAACAACATACCATGAAGCTCCAATACATCTGGCAGCAGACTTTTCACTGTAAACTTTATAGGCTAGGGGAGAGTGGCATGAATTACTGAAAGTGCCGAAGGCAAAATCCTTTATCCTGGAATTGTATATCTGGTGAAAATATCCCTCAAACATGGAGAAACAAAGACTTTCCCAGACAAACAAAAGCTGAGGGATTTCATCAACATCAGACCTGTCCTGCAAGAAATGCTAAAAAGAATTTTTCAAGCTGAAAGGGAAAGATGTTAATGAGCAATAAGAAAGCATCTGAAGGTTCAAAACTCACTGGCAATAGTAAGTACACAGAAAAACACATAATATTATAATACTGTAATTGTGGTTTGCAAACTTCTCTTAAGTAAAAGACTAAAAAATGAACCAATCAAAAATAACAACTGCAAAAACTTTTCAAGACATAGATAGTACAATAAGATATAAATAGACACAAGAAAAATTTAAATAGTGGGGGATGAAGTAAATGTGTAAGTTTTTTATTAGTTTGCTTTGTGTTTGTTTGTTTATGCAATCAGTGTTAAGTTGCCATCAGTTTAAAATAATGGGTCATAAGATAATATTTCTAAGCCTCATGGAAACCTCAAATCAAAATGCATATAATGGCTACACAAAAAATAAAAAGCAAGACATTAAAACATATTACCAGAGAAAATCACCTTCACTAAAAGGAAGACAGGAAGGAAGGAAAGAAGAAATACAAGACCACAAAACAACCAGAAAACAAGTAACAAAGTGGCAGAAGTAGATCTTTACTTACCAATAATAACATGGAATGTAAATAGCCTCCAACCAAAAAACGTAGAGTGGAGTCTCAAGATGGCTGACTAGAAGCAATGGCAGTAAGAAGCTCCCCCAAGAAGAACCAAAACAGTGTGCTAATCCTGCACTCGCAACCAAGGTATCCAGATTCTATCATCAGGACTGAGTAGGCAGTTGGTGTGACCCATGGAGAGTGAGGAAAAGCAGGGTGGTGCATCAGCCCACCTGAGAGCCACATGGGGCAAGGAAAGACCACACCCCCAGCCAATGGAGGCGGTGAGTGAGCATGCTACCCAGCCTGGGAAACTGCTTTTTCCACGGATCTGTGCAACCCACAGATCAGAAGATCTCACTCATGAGCTCACAACGGGCTTTGGGTCCCAACTACAGAGCCATGCAGAGTCTCAGCAGCCACTCAGCTGGAATCTGCTTAAGACTACTGAGTTCCCCGGGGAAGGGGCGGCCATCATCACTGAGGCTGCCTGTTGTCTAAGCCACCTGAGCTCCCTGAAGGAGGGGTGGCAGCCATCCCTGTGGCTGCTGGCTGCCTAAGAAAACTGAGCTCTCTGGGGGAGGGACCGCAGCCATCACTGCAGCCACTAGCTGCCTAAGACACTGAACTCCCAGGAAGGAAGTGTGGCAGCCATCACTATAGCTCCAGGCCACACTTTCCTCCTGCTGGAGCCTGGGAGACTGGACCACTTGTTCCCAAGAGGTATTTCCCACAGTGCAGCACACCAGCTGTGGCAGACCATGGCCAGACTACCTCTTTAGGCTGTATCCTGACCCATCCCTCCTCACTGGATGGGGACTCCCTACAGGAACTTCAGCAACTCCAGCCAGGGGCTCAGGGGCAGAGCTCTGATTGATCTCCCTGGGCCTGAGCCCTTAGGGGGAAGGGTGGCCATCTTCTCTGCAGACCAGCAAACTTAACCTTTCTCCCTGTTACCTCTGAGGAATCCAGGCAGCCCAGATGAATGGGTTTCCCCCTAGCGCAGCACACCGCCTCCACCAAGGGACAGCCAAAGTGCATCATTAAATGGGTCCTGGTTCCTGTGCCTCCCAACTGGGTGAGACCCCCAACAGGGGTCTCCAGACACCCTATACAGGAGCATTTCTGGTGGCATCAGGTCAGTGCCTCTTTAGGTCAGAGATCCCAGAGGAAGGAGCAGGCATTATCTTTGCTGTTCTCCAGCCTCCTCAGTTGACATCTCCAGGTGCGGGAGGGACCCAGATGAATAGGGCCTGAAGTGAACCCCCAGCAAACCACAGCAGCCCTACAGAAGACAGAGCTGACTATTACAAACAAACAAATAGAAAGCAACAACAGCATTAACAAAAAATTCCCCACAAAAACCTCATCCAAAGGTCAGCAGCCTCAAAGACTGACACTAGACAAACTCACGAAGATGAGAAAGAATCAATGAAAAAATACTGAAAACTTAAAAGGCCAGAGTGCCTCTTCTCCAAATGATCACAGCTCCACTCCAGCAAAGGCACAGAACTGGACAGAGGATGAGATGGACGAAATGACAGAAGTAGGCTTCAGAAGGTGGGTAATAACAAACTTTGCTCAGGTAAAGGAGCATGTTCTAACCCAATGCAAAGTGGGTAAAAAACATGATAAAAGATTACAGGAGTTGCTAACTAGAATAACCACTTTGGAGAGGAACATAAATGACCTGATGGAGCTGAAAAACACAGCACAAGAACTTCATGATGCAAACACAAGTATCAATAGCCAAATCAAACAAGTGGAATAAAGAATATCAGAGCTTGAAGACTATCTTGCTAAAATAAGGCAGGTAGACAAGATTAGAGGAAAAATGATGAAAAGGTACAAACAAAACCTCTGAGAACCATGGAACTATGTAAAAAGATCGAACCTAGGACTGACTGGAGTACCTGAAAGAGACAGGGAGAATGGAACCAAGTCGGAAAATGCACTTCAGGATATCATCCAGGAGAACTTGCCCAACTTACCAAGGCAGGCCAACATTCAAGTTCAGGAAATACAGAGAACCCCAGTAAGATACTCCACGAGAAGATCAATCTCAAGACACATTATCATCAGATTTCCTAAGGTCAAAACGAAGGAAAAAATGTTAAGGGCAGCCAGAGAGAAAGGCCGGGTCACCTACTAAGGGAAACCCATCAGACTAACAGTGGACCTCTCAGCAGAAACCCTACAAGTCAGAAGAGAGTGGGTGTCAATATTCAACATTCTTAAAGAAAAGAATTTTCAACCCAGAATTTCATATCCAGCCAAACTAAGCTTCGTAAGTGAAGGAGAAATAAAATCCTTATTAGACAAGCAAATCCTGAGTGAATAAGTCACCACCAGGCCTGCCTTGCAAGAGCTCCTGAAGGAAGTACTAAATATGGAAAGGAAAAAACAATACTAGCCTCTGCAAAAACACACTGAAAAACAAAGACCAATGATGCTATGAAAAACTGCATCAACTAGTGTGCAAAATAGCCAGCTAGCATAATGGTGACAGGATCAAATTCACATATAACAACATTAACCTTAGATGTACATGGGTTAAATGCCCCAATTAAAAGACACAGATGGGCAAACTGGGTAAAGAGTCAAAACCCATTGGTGTACTGTATTCAAGAGACCAATCTCATGTGCAAAGACACATATAGGCTCAAAATAAAGGGATGGAGGAAAATTTACCATGCAAATGGAAGGCTGAAAGAAGCAGGGGTTGCAGTACTAGTTTCTGACAAAACAGACTTTGAACCAACAAAGATCAAAAAAGACAAAGAAAGGCATTACATAATGGTAAAGGGAACAATTCAACAAGAAGAGTTAACTATTCTAAATATACTTGCACCCAATACAGGAGCACCCAGATTCATAAAACAAATTCTTAGAGACCTACAAAGAGACTTAGACTCCCACACAATAAGAGTGGGAGGCTTTGACACACCACTGTCAATATTAGACAGGTCATTGAGACAGAAAATTAACAAGGATATTCGGGACCTAAACTCAGGTCTGGATCAAGTGGACCTGACAGATAGCTGCAGAACTCTCCACCCAAAATCAACAGGATATACATTCTTCTCAGTGCCACGTGGCACTTACTCTAGAATCGATCCCATAATTGGAAGTAAAACACTCCTCAGCAAATGCAAAAGAACTGAAATCATAACAGTCTTTCAGACAACAGTGCAATCAAATTGGAACTCAAGATTAAGAAACACTCAAAACCACACAACTACATGAAAATTGAACAATCTGCTCCTGAATGACTCCTGGGTAAATAATGAAATTCAGGCAGAAATCAGGAGTTTTGTGAAACCAATGAGAACAAAGAGACAACATACCAAAATCTCTAGGATGCAGCTAAAGCAGTGTTAAGAGGGAAATTTATAACACTAAATGCCCATAGCAGAATGCTAGAAAGATCTCAAATCAACACTTTAATATCACAACTAAAAGAACTAAAGAAGCAAGAGCAAACAAATCCAAAAGCTAGCAGAAGACAAGACATAACTAAGATCAGAACAGAACTGAAGGAGATAGAGACATGAAAAATCCTTCAAAAAAATCAATGAATCCAGGAGCTGGTTTTTGAAAAAATTAATAAAATATATAGACTGCTAGATACACAAAGAAGAAAAGACAGAAGAATCAAATAGACATAATAAAAAATGATAAATGGCATATCACCACTGGTCCCACAGAAATACAACCAACCATTGGAGAATACTGTTAACAACTCTATGCAAATAAAGTAGAAAATCTAGAAGAAATGGATAAATTCCTGGACACATAGGCTCTCCCAAGACTAAACAAGGAAGAAGTTGAATCTGTGAATGGACCAATAACAGGTTCTGAAATTAAGGCATTGGTAAATAGCCTACCAACCAAAACAAAGCCCAGGACCAGAGGGATTCACAGCCAAATTCTACCAGAGGTACAAAGAGGAGCTGGTATCATTTCTTCTGAAACTATTCCAAATGATTGAAAAGGAGGGACTTATCCCTAACTCATTTTATGAGGCCAGCATCATCCTGATACCAAAACCTGACAGAGACACAACAAAAACAACAAAAACAACAAAAACTTAAGGCCAATATCCCTGATGAATATCAGTGCAAAAATGCTCAATAAAATACTGGCAAACTGAATCCAGCAGCACACCAAAAAGCTTATCCACCGCCATCAAGTCAGCATTATCCCTGAGATGCAAGGCTGGGTTAACATGCGCAAATCAATAAACATAATTCATCACATAAATGACAAAAACCACATGATTATCTCAATAGATGCAGAAAAGGCCTTTGATAAAATTCAGCACCCCTTCATGCTAAAACTCTCAGTAAACTAGGTATTGAGGAAACATATCTCAAAATAATAAGAGCTATTTATGACAAACTCATAACCAATATCATATTGAATGGGCAAAAGCTGGAAGCATTCCCTTTGAAGACCAGCACAAGACAAGGGTGCCCTCTTTCACCACTCCTATTCAACATAGTATTGGAAGTTCTGGCCAAGGAAGTCAGGCAAGAGAAAGAAATAAAGGGTATTCAAATAGGAAGAGAGAAGGTCAAATTGTCTCTCCTTGCAGACGACATGATCCAATATCTAGAAAACCCCATCGTCTCAATCCAAAAGCTCCTTATCTTCAGCAAAGTCTCAGGATACACAATCAATGTACAAAAATCACAGCATTCCTATACACCAACAATACACAAGCAGAGAGCCAAATCATGAATGAGCTCTCATTCACAATTGCTACAAAGAGAATAAAATACCTAGGAATACAGCTAACAAGGGATGTGAAGGATGTCTTCAAGGAGAACTACAAACCACTGCTCAAGGAAATGAGAGAGGACACAAACAGATGGAAAAACATTCCATCCTCATGGATGGGAAGAATCAGTATCATGAAAATGGCCATACTGCCCAAAGTAATTTATAGATTCAGTGCTATTCCCATCAAACTACCATTGACATTCTTCACAGTGTTAGAAAAAAACTACTTTAAATTTTATATGGAATCAAAAAAGAGCCCATATAGCCAAGACAATTCTAAGCAAAAAGAACAAAGCTAGAGGCATCATGCTACCTGACTTCAAACTATACTACAAGGCTATAGTAACCAAAACAGCATGGTACTGGTGCCAAAACAAACACATAAACCAATGGAACAGAATAGAGATCTCAGAAATAAGACCACACATCTACAACCATCTGATCTTCAACAAACCCAACAAAAACAAGCAATGAGGAAAGGATTCCCTATTTAATAAATGATGCTGGGAAAACTGGTTAGCCATATGCAGAAAACTGAAACTGGAACATTCGTTACACCTTATACAAAAATTAACTCAACATAGATTAAAGACTTAAATATAAAACCAACAACCATAAAAACCCTAGAAGAAAATCTAGGTAATATCATTCAGGACATAGGCATGGGCAAAGATTTTATGGTGAAATCACCAAAAGCAATTGCAACAAAAGCCAAAATTGACCAATGAGATCTAACTAAACTAAAGAGCTTCTGCACAGCAAAAGAAACTATCATCAGAGTGAACAGGCAACCTACAGAATTGGAGAAAATGTTTGCAATCTACCCATGTGACAATGTTCTGATATCCAGAATTTATGAGGAAATTAAACAAATGTAAAAGAAAAAAAAACAATCCCAACAAAAAGTGGGCAAAGGACATGAACAGATAGTTTTCAAAAGAAGACATTTA
Source organism: Gorilla gorilla gorilla (assembly GCF_029281585.2). NCBI lineage: Eukaryota > Metazoa > Chordata > Mammalia > Primates > Hominidae > Gorilla > Gorilla gorilla. Next base: position 20,020,143 of record NC_073233.2, read on the forward strand.
TGTGGCCAACAAACATATGTAAAAAAGCTCAACGTCACTGGTCATGATGCAAATCAAAACCACAATGAGATACCATATCACACCAGTCAGAATGGCGATTATTAAAAAATCAAGAAACAACAGATGCTGGCAAGGCTGTGGAGAAATAGGAACACTTTTACACTGTTGGTGGGAATGTAAATTAGTTCAACCATTGTGGAAGACAATGTGGTGATTCCTCAAGGATCTAGAACCAGAAATACCATTTGACCCATTACCGGGTATATAACGCAAGGAATATAAATTATTCTATTATAAGATACATGCACACCTATGTTTATTACTGTATAATAGACATGGAATCAACCCAAATGCCCATCAGTCATACTGGATAAAGAAAATCTGGCACATATACACCACGGAATACTATGCAGTAACAAAAAGGAATTAGGTCATGTCCTTTGCAGGGACACGGATGAAGCTGGAAGCCATCATTCTCAGCATACTAACACAGGAACAGAAAACCAACCACCACATGTTCTCCTTCACAAGTGGGAGCTGAACAATGAGATCACATGAACACAGGGAGGAGAACAACACACATAAGGGCTTGTTGGGAGGGTGTGGGGAAAGAGAGCCTCAGGATAAATAACTAATGCATGCAGGGCTTAATCCCTAGATGATGGGTTGATAGGTGCAGCAAACCACCATGGCACATGTTTACCTATGTAAAACACCTGCACATTCTGCACATGTACCCCAGAACTTAAAATAATTTTTAAAAGCCTGTAGAAATTGGCACAGAGAAATTTATTTTATGTTTAAATCAGAAATTCAAGCATAGTAGAGTATCTTTTTAAATAGACTATTCTTGAAACAAATGAATTTGAAATACTTGGCATTGTTTTTGAATATTTATGTGGATCCTACTTGTATATGTTAAATCATTCTTAAGTTATAAAAAACGGTAAAAGTCCATGACTATACTTAAGCCTCAGATAAGAAATTTACTTCTGAAAGTTCTCTTTCCATTAACAAAAGCTGCAATAACTTCACTACTATCAAAAGAATATAACACCTATTTTATCTTTTATACTTGGAATGTTACACTTGAATGATAAAAATTAAACTTAAAATATTTAAAAAAGACATAGAGTGGCTGAACAGAAATTTTTTAGAGACTGAGTAATATATTGCTTGCAAGAAACACACTTCACCTATAAGACACACATAGACTGATGGAAAAAAGATATTCCATGCCATTGGAAACCAAAAAAGAACAGAAACAGCTACATTTGCATCAGAAAAAAATAGATTTCAAGACAAATCTATAAGAAGAGACAAAGAAAGTGATTGTATAATGATAAAGGGGTCAATTCAGCAAGAGGATGTAACAAATGTAAATTTATATATGCACTCAACACTGGAATGCAAATATAATTCAAGCTAAAGAGAGAGACAGACCCCAGTACAGTAATAGCTAGAGACTTTCACACCTCACTTTCAGAATTGGACAGATCTTCTAGGCAGAAAATCAACAATGAATACACATTCTTTTCTTAGCACATAGATCATTCTTAAAGATAGACAATATGTTAGGTCACAAACAAGTCTTAAAACACTGAAAAAAATTTGAAATAATATCAGGCATCTTTTCTGACCACAATGGAATAAAACTAGAAATCAATAACAAGAGGAATTTTGGAAAACATACAAGCATATGAAAATTAAACAATATGCTCCTGAATGACAAGTGAGTCAATAAAGAAATTAAAAGAGAAATTGAAAAATTTATTGAAACCATTGATAATGGAAACACAACATACCAATACCTATGAGATACAGTGAAAGCAGTACTAAGAGGGAAGTTTATAGCTATAAGTACCTACATTTTTTAAAAGTAGAAAAACTTCAAATAGATAACCTAATGATGCATCTTAAAGAACTAGAAAAGCAAGAGCAAATCAAACCCGAAATTAGAAGAAGAAAAGAAATAATGAAGATCATAGCAAAAATAAGTGAAATTGAAATGAAGAAAATAATTCGAAAGATCAATGAAATAAAAAATTGGTTTTTTGAAAAGATAAAATTAACAAGCCTTTGGCCAGACTATGAAAAAAAAAGACCAAAATAAATAAAATCAGAGATGAGAAAGGAGACATTACAATGGATACTGCAGAAATTCAAAGGATTGTTAGTAGCTATTATGAGCAACTATATGCCAATAAATTGGAAAGTCTACAAGAAATGGATACATTCTTAGACCTATACAACTTACCAAGATTGCACCATGAAGAAAGCTAAAATCTTATCAGACCAGTAACAGGTAATGAGAATGGAACTCTAATAAAGAAGTCACCCAGCAAAGACAAACCCAGGACCTGCTATCATCACTGCTGTACTCTACCAAACATTGAAAGAAGAACTAATAACAATCCTACTCAAACTATTCTGAAAAATACAGGAAGAGAGAATACTTCCAAACCAGCAAACCAAATTCAACCATACATTAAGAAAGATCATTCATCATGATCAAGTGGGATTTATCCTCGGGATGCAAGGATGGTTCAACATATGCAGATCAATCAATGTGACAGCATATCAACAGAGTGAAGAGCAAAAACTATATGATTATTTCTTTTTGTTTGTTTGTTTTGCGATGGAGTCTCACTCAGTCACCCAGGCTGGAGTGCAGTGGTGCAATCTCGGCTCACTGCAACCTCCACCCCACCAAGTTCAAACGATTCTCATGCCTCAGCCTCCCAAGTAGCTGGGATTAAGGCGAGTGCCACCACACCCTACTAATTTCTTGTATTTTTAGTAAAGACAGGTTTCACCATGTTGGCCAGGCTGGTCTCAAACCCCTGACCTGAAGTGATCCACCTGCCATGGCCTCCCAAAGTGCTCGGATTATAGGCGTGAGCCACCACACCTGACCATATATGATTATTTCAATTGATGCTGGAAAAGCATTTGATAAAATTTAATATCCAGGCTGGGCACGGTGGCTCGCACCTGTAATCCCAGCACTTTGGGAGGCTGAGGCGGGTGGATCACAAGGTTAGGAGATCAAGACCATCCTGGCTAACACAGTGAAAGAAGCCCTGTCTCTACTAAAAATACAAAAAATTAGCTGGGCATGGTGGTGGGCACCTGTAGTCCCAGCTACTCAGGAGGCTGAGGCAGGAGAATGGCATGAACTCGGGAGGTGGAGCTTGCGGTGAGCCAAAATCACCCCATTGCACTCCAGCCTGGGCAACAGAGCAAGACTCAGTTTCAAAAAAAAAAATTCAACATCCCTTCATGATAAAAACCCTTAAAAACCAGGTAGAGAAGAAACATAACATAATGAAAGGCATATATGACAGATCCACAGGTAGTATCATACTGAATGGGGAAAAACTGAAAGCCTCTCCTCTAATATATGGAACACGACAAGGATGCCCACTTTCAGCACTGTTATTCAACATAGTCCTGAAAGTCCTAGCTAGAGCAATCAGACAAAATAAAGAAATAAAGAGCATCCAAATTGGAAAGGAAGAAGTCAAATTATACTTGTTTGCAGATGATATGATCTTATAATAAGAAAACCTAGATTCCACCAAAAAACTATTATAACTTATAAACAAATTTAGTAAAGTTGCAAGATACAAAATCAACATGCAAAACTCAGTAGCATTTCTATATTCCAACAGTGAACAAGCTGAAAAAGAAATCAAGAAAGTAATCCCATTTACAATAGATATAAATAAAATATAATACCTAGGAACTAACTTAACCAAAGAAGTGAAATATCTCTACAATGGAAACTATGAAACATTGATTCAAGAAATTGAATAAGACACAAAAAATGGAAAGATATTTCATGTTTATAGATTGGAAGAATCAATACTTTGTGTGTCCATACTACTCAAAGCAGTCTACAGATTCAATGCAATCCCTATCAAAATATCAATGGCATTCTTCACAGAAATAGAAAAAAGCAATCCTAAGATTTATATAAAACCACAAAATACCCAGAATTTCCAAAGCTATCCTAGGCAGAAAGAACAAAACTGCAGGAATCACATTACCTGACTTCAAATTATACTACAGAGCTGTAGTAACCAAAACAGCATGGTACTAGCATAAAAACAGACACATGGACCAATGGAACAGAACAGAGAATCCAGAAACAAATCCACACACCTACTCATTTTCAACAGAGGTGCCAAGAACATACATTGGGGAAAAGACCGTCTCTTCAATAAATGGTGCTGGGAAAACTGGATATCCATATGCAGAAGAACAAAACTAGACCCCTATCTTTTTCCATATACAAAAGTCAAATCAAAATTGATTAAAGACTGAAATCTAAGACCTCAAATATGAAACTACTACCAAAAAAATAATTGGAGAAACTCTACAGGACATTGGAGTGGGCAAAGACTTCTTGAGAAATACCCCACAAGCACAGGAGACCAACGCAAAAATGGACAAATGAGATCACATCAAGTTAAAAAGCTTCTGCAGAGCAGTCAATGAACTGAAGAGACAACCCACAGAATGGGAGAAAATATTTGCAAACTGCCTATCTGACAAGGGATTAATAACCAGAATATATAATGAGCTCAAACAACTCTACTGAAAAAAATGTAATAATCCAATTTAAAAATGAGCAAGAGATCTGAATAGACATTTCTCAAAAGATATACAAATGGCAAACAAGGATATGAAAAAGTGCTCAACATCATGAATAATCAGAGAACTGCAAATCAAAACTCCAATGAGATATCATCTCACACCAGCTAAAATGGCTTTTTGTCCCCAAAAGTTAGGCAATAACAAATGCTAATGAGGATGTGGAGAAAATGGAACCATTGTACATTGTAGGTGGGAATGCACATTAGTACAGGCATTAAAGACAACAGTATGGCAGTTCCTCAAAAAACTAAAAATTGAGGTAGCATATGATCCAGCAATCCCACTCCTAGGTACATGCTCAACAGAAAGGAAATCAGCATATCAAAGAGATATTTGCACTCCCACGTTTATTGAAGCACTATTCACAATAGCCAGGATTTGGATGCAAGCTAAGTGTCCCTCAACAGGTGAACTGATAAAGAAAATGTGGTTGGTACATATACACAATGGAGTACTATTCACCCATACAAAAGAATGAGATTCTGTCATTTGCAACTGGGATGCAACTGGAGGTCATTATATTAAGTGAAATAAGCCAGGCACAGAAAGAGAAACTTCGCATAGTCTCACTTATTTGTGGGAGCCAAAAAGTAAAACAATTGAATTCATGGAGATAGAGAGTAGAAGGATATTTATCAGAGGTTGGGAAGGGTAGTTGGGGGAGAGGGTGGGAGAAAAGTGGGGATGGTTAATGGGTACAAAAAAAGACAGAATAAGACATAGTATTTGATAGCACAACAGGGTGACTATAGTTAATAATAACTTAATTGTAGATTTAAAAATAACTAAAAGACTATAATTGAATTGTTTGTAACACAAAGAATAAATGCTTGAGGGGATGGATACCCCATTTGCCCTTATGTGATTATTGTGCATTACATGCCTGTATCAAAATATCTCACGTACCCTATAAATATATATACCTATGTGTACCCACAAAAATTAAAAATAACAAAATTAGATTAAAAGTAAATGAGGACAAGAGGAGGCAAGAGGGTTCTAAGAAACTATGTGTGTAACTAGACCAGATATTAGTCTGAAAAACAAGTATATGGAGGGCAGAAAAGAAAATAAGGAGAAATTATGGGACATGATGGTGAAGAATGGACTGTCTGATTTAGTGATTTTATAGGCAGAATTGTTCTAGGTGAAGGCAGGATCTAGGGTGTAACTTTGGGAGCATAAGGTGAGAAGGGTGGAGAAGGCCACTGAAAATAAAATAATCAAAAAACTAAAAGCCAGGGTTTTGGATAATTAGTCCTGTCTAGATACTAAAGCTACCAATATGAATGGGCAGATTAAGAGTAGGGAGAAAGCTGAGTGACTGAGTCTTTGATGAATGAGAGTTGGCATCCAGAATGTCAATAGATGACAGACACAGGAAGAATAGAAGGTAATGTGCCAAATGGCACCAACTGTGTCAAAGCAGAGGCTTTCACAAGCATTAAAAGAGGAATGGTGAAAATCCAGCATTAAGGAACAATGAGGAGAGAAGTTTCTGACCCCACCTCTGGTCCCTGATGCAGAGAAGTACACAGGGTTGTGAAATAAGATTCTGCCTTCACGTGACTGGGCTGCAGTGGACTCTGATCCTCAGGGAATATCTTTTAGGGAATTTATTATTTTAATACTGTAGAGCCATCAGATTGCATGACCATTATAACCATGAAGGATCCTGTTCCTCCTGTCCAGGGACAGCCAGCTTTGAGAATGATCTTGTAGGAGGCATGTTCCAAATGTCAGCAGCACCTGCAACTCCAGACTCAACGTTTCAGGTTAAGGCCTATGAGATCTCAAATGCCCTTCAGCTTTTATATTGGGGCACAAACATGCATGATCTCTTTCCAAGGAGAGGTGAGAATGGGACAGAGGAGGAGAGGAAGAGGAGATTAAATGTTTGAGGGAGAGATCCTCTGTGAACAAGGGGAAATAGGAGACTGAGGGGTCCCGAGGTCATATTAATAGCTCATAGTTATAACTGAGTGTTCACCTCTCAGTACTTTATGTCTAAAAATTCATTGACATTTTACAAACAACCTAGTGATGTAAGTTCTAATATAAAAGCACTCTTGTTTTTCAAATGAGAAACTGAGATGCAGAGAGGTAAAGTTTCTTGCCCAAACTGAGTCATACACTAGTAAGCAGAAAAGCCAGGATGGAGGCTCAGGCAGTCTTGGCCCCAGAGGCCATGCTTTTACCCACCCTACCTTATGGCTTCCTGCCAAACTACATCCAGGGCCTGCCCTGGGAATCCTGAAGTGTGAGGTAGATTTTCTTGGTTGTATTCCTTGAAGTCTTCCCATTATCCTTCAAATGGAATCTCAAAGACAGTAGTCCTGGACTGTGCCAAAAATTAAAATGAGACATGGCAGGGAACAATAGAATCGGAGTGTTACATGACAAAAAGCAAAATAGCCTAAAATAGAGCAGTGCTCAGTAAGGTAGGAAGGTTTTCCCCATAAAACCTAGGTAAAACCAAAGGGAGAATTGGCTTTTCTGTTGGTTCCTCCATTATCCATCATTCTTTTGGCCTTATGGTCTGGGACTTTGAGGGAGGCACAGTCACTTTGGAGTAATGCTCTGAGCTTCATTACTCAGCTTTTGAAATCTAGGGGTTGGGGGACTCCAGGGAAGAGAGAGGAGAGGCCTCCTTTCCTCCTAAATTAGTCTCACAGTCCGTCTTACAAAGCTGCAGGCCAACTCAATTCTTTGGCATCTTTGAGGAATCCAGGCCAGGAGGGTCACTGACATATTTCAAATAACTGCAGAGTCTTTGTAATAACCACAATAAAACTTTTTTTTCACTAGTTGTTCAGAAAAGCAAGTCACAAAAGTATACACTGTTTCAGCCCATGTTTCTTGACCACCCTACCCAGAAAAACATGTCTGTATCTGTATACAAAAATGCCTTGTGGCCTATATAACGAAGAGTGGTTGACTTCAAGGAGCTATTACAGGTGTTTCTATAATTTTCTTCTTTTTTTGATAATGAATCTGGAACTTAAGGAAAAGAAAATAAAATAATTAATTACAATAACATTGGGTGGTCACAGTGGCTCACGTTTGAAATCCTAGCACTTTGGGAGGCTGAGGTGGGTGGATCACCTGAGGCCAGGAGTTCAAGACCAGCCTGGGGAACATGGCAAAACCTTGACTCTACAGAAAATACAAAAATTAGCCAGGTGTGGTGGCAGGTGCCTGTAATCCCAGCTACTTGGGAGGTTGACGCATGAGAATCCCTTGACCCTGGGAGATTGAGGTTACAGTGAACCAAGATTGCGCCAGTGCTCTCCAGCCTGGGGCACCGAGCAAGACCCTGTCTTCAAACAAACAAAACAATAAGAGGAGATAAGGAATTCATTCTGCAGGATGAGGTCAAAGACATAGAAGGGTTATTCCTGAAAGTTCTGCCTTTGAGAATATGGTCTTTCATCATGTTACTTTCAGGAGTGTGCCCCAGAGGACAAGATAAGAAGATCACTCTCTCTACTTTCTCCAAAGTGACCAATCAACACAGGGCCACATCAATGCTCAGCACTTTCCATTTGACTTCACCTGACTTTCACTGGATAGTTCCCATCTTGAAAGCTTCACATCTGCATTGTCAGCTATGCCTGGATGTAATTCTACATACCTACACTGTGGTTGAACACCTGAGTAAACCACCCCATTTTTTGGTGCTGTGATGGCAGAGCTGACACAATTGTGTATCTCCCAGTGTCAGTCACACTCTCCCATGTGAGCACCAACACTGCCACCCCCAGATACTGCAGTTCTCTCATTCCTCTTCTGCCCTCTCCTAACCTCCGTGGGTCTTCTGCTATACCAAGTTGATGCATCCCAATGACATGTTTAATCCTCACTTTCCTCTTACCTGCTAGTAGCAGAGGAGAGGAAAGAAGGAAGATACCATCTCTTCTCAAGAAATGAAGCTCCTAAGGCTTACTCCAAAGACATTTACATCCCAGCTCTCTCTCTGTTAAGAGGGACTGTGTCATGGAGTATGGTCCTGTGGCAAAACTGTAGTTGTACCCTGACATTTGCTGCCAAGGCTTGACTGGAGAGGCCAGCTCAGCATTATCCATATGCCCATGTTGTGCTGTGCTTAGCCTTTCCCTGTACTAGACTTTCTACGTGAGCTGAGGGCATGGGTCAGGCTCACATGGCTTTCCTTAGCATCTGCTCTACTCAGCATGAGCCATTTTCTCTTGCCAAAACAACTTAATGTCATATGGATGAGAGAATTTTCCTTGTATTATTTCACCAGGAGTCTCTCAATTCTCAAGTATCTAGGAGCACCATTTGCAAATATGCTCATGTAATTTGCACATTATGTCTTCATGCTATTTTTCTCTGATGCAGACCTAATTAGCCTCTGGGTTAACCAGGAAACACTAAGAAAGCCATTTTAGCCAAGACAAGTGTAACATGTCTTGAGTTATTTAAAATTAAGCAGAACTAGATGTTGACATAAATACTCCACAGTATTATTTGCATTCTGCCACTTAGAAGCAGCATGCTGCTTAGTTCGGAATACTGGTTTTTAATTTTCTAAAGACGGGAGAATGTTATCCCCAGAGTATACTCTTTAGGATGTTAAGTAGGGTCCTCATTGTTTTATCTAGAGCATCTTAACAACCTAGTAAGTCCGTTATGAAAGAGATAAAATAGTGGGAAAACAGAGCCAGGGTGTTTGTCTCATGTTGGAGGAGGGAAAAGCTAGATCCCTGCAAAGTCAGATTAGGAAAAAGTGGGAGCCGGCCAGCGAGGAAGTAGGGAAATGGGTTTCTTTAAGTGATAGAAATCAGAACCACTCAAATGCAGTGCACTGAGAAGATAAAGGTACCTGCCTTGAGACAGGGCAGCACCCCTAGTGCCAGGGTTTGGGGATTTAGGGCAAAGGTCCTTGGAGTTGAGTAGGCACAACTGAGCCATCTGCCTTCTGTGTAATGAGGTCTCATGAGCTGTTGTCCTGTGGCAAAACTCCTGGACTAAATGATATTGGGCCTTGAACATATCTTCAGCAATGATCTCAACAGACTGAATGCCAGAGAACTCTCCCTTATTCATCCAGAACCCGAAGAAGCTCCAGAATCCTGGTAAGGCCCAAAGAAAGAGAAGGGAGAGGCTGGGCGTGGTGGCTTATGCTTGTAATCCTAGCACTTTGGGAGGCCAAAGCGAGTGGATTGCCTGAGCTCAGGAGTTTGAGACCAGCCTGGACAGCATGGTGAAACCCCGTCTCTACTAAATACAAAAAATTAGCCGGGTGTGGCAGTGTGTGCCTGTAGTCCCAGCTACTTGGGAGGCTGAGGCAGGAGAATTGCTTGAACCCTGGAGGCAGAGGTTGCAGTGAGCCGAGATTGCACCACTGCACTCCAGCCTGGGTGACAGAGCAAGACTCCATCTCCGAAAAAAAAAAAAAAAAAAAAAGAAAGGGAGTCCTGAAAAATGACTGATACCAGGCTTATCACTGCCCTTGGCATAAAATTTAACTTGACACAAAAAAGAAAAAGAAATGCTGCATTACTGATACCTGCTGTGGTAATGGGAAGGCCTGGAGGAGCCAGTTGCCTGGAAGGAACCTGGGTGAATCTTCATGTCATGTCAGTGCTTGAAGACAGAGTCAGCTTCCTTACCCCGCTCTAATACCAGGGTCCCCAAAGTCTATACATCATATCACAATCACATGTGTGAAAGTTAATTTGGTTTACTGAGTAGTGAAAGTTGTCTCTTATACTTTCTAGGACAGATGTATATATTTATGTGTGTATGTGTGTGTATACACACACGGGGGTGGGGGAAGGAGAGAGAGGGACAGAGAGAGAGAGAGACAGAGAGATCTATACACTTTTAAACAAACATTTACATTTCCCACAAAGGAGAGTCTGAAACAGACTTGGGTGCAGGAGCTCATCCCAGGAAGCAGGATTCTGGAAATAAAGAGGATAAGCAGATAAATGGAAATTGCTGAGAAGAGATGTGTTTTTCAGCTAGTCACTACATGTGAGAGTGAGGTTCAGTCTCTCCTGGGAGCCTCTAAAGAACCATACAAAATGAGCCTTAGCATTGTCCCTCTGAAGGATGAGAGTCTGGGGCATTTTTTTCATGGATTCCCATCTCCCACTGGGGTTTGCTCTCAGGAATATTTCCTGGCTACCCTATGGGGGAATGACTGATGTCCCCTTGCCTCAGGAGAAGGTTTAAGGCTGAATAAAGCACAGGGAGACTGAGAGGTGGGAGAATTTGTGCATGGGAAGTACCCACCAGAATTGCTACTAAAATCCACGCTGGGCTGAGGGCATGTGGCTTGGGACAAAAAAAGCACATGCTTCAAAAACCCACATCAGGAAAGTTAATGGAAGATGTTTAACTTTTTAGAGAAGAATCTTCCTATCCCCCATCTTCCACTGCAGGGTTTTCCAGAGGAGGGTAGGTATGACATTTCCTGCTGCCTTTGCACATGCATTTTAACCTTAACTGAATTCTCTGCTCAGTCAAATTTCTCACTCCTGCTCTCAGTCCCGTCTGCCCTCTCAGACTCCAGAGCCTTCAGAGGTTGCCAGGCATATCCTCTGCCTCCTAGTTACATGGCAGCCCCTTGGAGCTTATTCCAGGATTCTCATCCAGTAATACATTCTCATTCACTTTTCATTGTCTAGAATTTTATTGAAATCTTTCCTGTTCTGAAGAAGAAATGTCTATTCAAATTTTTTGCCCCTATTTCCATTGAATTGTCTTTTTATGATTGAGTTGAAAGGGTCCTTTATATATTCTGGATTCTAGTCTCTTAGTAAACTTATGATTTTCACATTTTATCCCATTTTGGGGGTCTTTTTTTAATCTCTCAGTGGTGTCCTTTGAATCAAAACATTTTTAATTCAGAGGAAGAGAAATTTTAAAATATTTTCTGTAGTTGGTTGTGTTCTTAGTTTCATATGTAAAAAACTTTTGCCTAATCTAAGGTCATGAAGTTCTACAACCTATTTTTTCTTGAAAGCATTTTATACACTTACACATTTAGGTCTTTGATTCATTTCTAGTAAATTTTTGTGTATGATATGAGGTAGAGGTCCACCTGCATTCTTTCGCATTGGGATATTCATTTGTCCCAGCCCCATTTGTTGAAAAGATTATTCTTTTCCAAGTGAATTGTCTTGAGGCTCTTATTAAAATATACTGATCGTAAAATGTGAGAGTTTATTTCTGGACTCATAGTTCTACTTCATTGATCTATACATCCAGACCACACTGTCTTGTTTATTGTATCTTTGTCAAAAGTTTCGACGTTAGGAAGCTTGAGCCCTCCAAATGTATTCCTCTACTTAGAGATTGTTTTTGATTGGCTATTCTGAGTCCCTTGAATTTCCATACAAATTTTTGAATTAGCTTGTCAATTTCTGCAAAGAAGTCAATTGGAACATGTCTCACATATGACCATAACATTTGAACACGAATCTTGTGAGTTATAATTATATTTATTATCATTGTTAATCTACACTGTGAAATTCTATGAAGTTGCTCTTAGAGGGTGGCATTTGAAAGCCTAACGGACACTTCTGTTTGTTTATGAAAATCTACATTAGTTTAAAAATATTACCTTTATGATGCATAATAATATACACAGAAGAGTAGCACAACATAAGATTTGTTGTTATTCTTTTCAGATGTACCATGTAATAATTTTGTTGTGGAGGATGGATATTACCACAGGGCAGAGAGATTTTCCTTCCTTTTGTTAATAATACAGTGCTGAATAATAATAATATAATTAATCTTTCTTTTCCTTCTTCTCCTCTTCCTCCTCCTCCTCTTCTTCTTCTTCTTCCTCTTCATTTTATTCTTGCCTCTTTTTGAGACAGAGTCTTGCTTTGTTGCTGAGGCTGGCCTGCAGTAGCACAGCCTCAGGTCACTGCAACCTCTGTCTCCTAGGCTCAAGTGATCCTCCCACCTCAGCCTCCTGAGTAGCTGGGACTACATGTGTGCACCACCATGACAGGCTAATTTTTTGTGGTAGAGACAGGGTTTTCCCATGCTGCCCAGGCTGATCTCGAACTCCTTGGCCTCCCAAAGTGCTGGAATTACAGGCATGAGCCACAGTGCTTGGCCACTTTGGCATTAATCTTAAAGTTCAATTTTCAGTTGGAAAACTCTCACATACGTTCATAATTCTTTTTTTCCAAAAAGAAAAAGAGAATACCTGTGAGTCCATCAAATATAACACTTTTAAAGTAGAAATGATAAACTGAGCCCCTGTAGTATGTCCGCCCATCTCTTCATTGTGAAACTTAAGTTTTCTATGCTGGTCACTTCTTTCTGACCCAGATAAAGTGTTTCTTTAATTGTTGGAGGTGGCTTCCTTACCTCACTATGCAGACAGTTCTTGCCAAGGACTCCTGTGTTGCCACATCCAATGATCAGTTTTCCTTTGACCCATGTAACTGCTGCACTTCATTAGACACAATTGCCTGCTCTCTACTTTGTGAACTCTCCTCCATGGCTTCTCTGGGATCATGCCACCTGGATCTTCTACTTCTGACCACCTGGTCTCTGTTTTCTCCAGTACTCTCTTCTCTCCCTCCACCACACTCCAGGCACATGCCCTAGGCTACCCTAGTCCTTGCTCACAGGTTTCACAACCATTCCTACCCTGACCTCATCTTCTCACCCAGGCTCACACCTCCTCCTTCCTACAGGACAAATCTATCTGGACATCACTTCACCTCAAATACAGTATGTCCAGTATGGCCTCTCTTGACACTCCAAACCAATTTTCTTTTAACTTCATTTCTTAGTGGTAACACCCATTTCCCAACGTCATTAGATTTCAGCATCTGCCCCCTGCTTATGCCCTGTATTCAATCAATTGCCATAAAGTCCTGGCCAGGTGCAATGACTCATGCCTATAATGCCAGCACTTTGGGAGACCAAGGCGGGTGGATCATTTGAGGTCAGGAGTTCGAGACCAGCCTGGCCAACATGGTGAAACCCCATCTCTATTAAAAATACAAAAAGTAGTCAGGCATGGTGGCACACACCTATAGTCCCAGCTACTCAGGAAGCTGAGGCAGGAAGATCACCTGAGCCCAGGAGGCGGAAGTTGCAGTGAGCTGACAGTGCCATTGCACTCCAGCCTGGGTGACAGAGGAAGACTTTGTCTCTAAATAAATAAGTAAATAAATAAATAAAGTCCCACAGATATTTTTTGACAGAATTCGCAAACCAATTTATTCATCTTCATTTCACTTCTACCACTTCTTCACTTGTTTATGAAGCTTCTTGTGCGTGAGGTCAAGGGTAGCATGGTAAGAGCTCTAATCTAATAGACATGCACCAACCTAGAAGGCAAGTTGGGCCCTAAAAACTGGGTCAGATAAAATAAGCTGTTGATCAATGTTGAGGGTCATTTTCAGATGATATCAGGAAGAACTGATGCATCTGTTACCTCATGATTATATTTCTACAAGTCCCCAACATGTCCCCCTGATAGCCTATGATACTACCATGTTTGGTTCACACACATTTGTGTACTTTTATTTATTTGGTTAGTCTGGCTTAGTGGTACTAGTTTAGGATTATCACATTTAAAAGTGCTAATTAATGTAAAGCTTTGGTGCCATGGTCAAAGAAAGAATGTGGTCAAGCACATCCCTAGGTTGGTTTCCATGTGAACCAGCAGGTGGACAGGCACAAAAAGTTATAATTCTTAAGACCACAGAGTCAACAAGATTGTTTCAGAAACTGGAGTTGACATAGAGTTTTCCAGAAACAGAGGGGACGAAAGCCAACAGACAAACTTTGGCAGGAGTTTTTCTAAACTTTCTGGCACCTGTAAAACAAGAGCAACTTAATTCTTTACACTGAGTCAGTCCTATCTGAACTTTCCTTGTCTTTGACGTCTAACAGGACTCAGTATCCCCTGCATATGAGTAGCTATCACTTATATAGCACTTTCTGTGGGCTAGTGTATTCATCACAGATTTTCTATTTTATGATGTTTTGACTTCTTGTGGGGAGGCTAGCTTGGCAGAAAGAGACTGCCCCTCCCAGGGTCAGCTAACTTTTAGGGATAATAAACAACTGGCCTGCACACATATGTCTCATTTTCAGACCACCAATCCCAAGTCCATATCCCCAACCTCCTCCTTCATCTAATTGATACACCAAGCCAATATTTCCCACCCTGGTCTGTTTTGGCCTCTCCATTTTCTGCAGGGTTATTCCCCTCCTTGCCAGCATCAGCTTTTCCCTTTTTCCCTTTGAGTACCTTCTCTCCATTCTTTGCAGGGCCCTTTTTAGGCTTGGACCCTGGCTTTGGAGGAGCAGGTTTAGCAGTCAACCTCACAGATCTTCTCTGTGGTTTGTCCTTCACCTTGGCTTTAACTGCTTTAGCATCCCCTTTAGCCTTTCTTCTTGGGCATGGTGTCGGAGATCGTGGTGGGTGGTAGGTGCTGGGCGTGGGATGCAGTGGCCGCAGGATGCAGTGGCTGTGGTTGGTCCAGGAGCCATTCTCACCTCTTCTTCACTCTAAAGCTTTTTCTCCTAATGGTGTCTTCTCATGAACTATATTTCTTAGTTTTAACCTAATTCAATTTATCAAATATTTTTGTATATTCTAAAATCATGATAATATTCTCTGTAATACTGTAGAGGCTTTATAGATTACTAGTTTCCACATTATACCTACAATTTACTTGGAATTTATTTTGTGCTTAATGTATGGTAGAGATCAAGCTATATCTACATATTATTTATTGATATTTAATTAACTTAGCACCATTTATTGATCTTCAGTAAAATCTTCATCATAAATCAGGTATCTACATTCCTTGGGTCTATCTGGATCTTCTATTCTGTTCTTTGGTCTATTCATCTACTCTTTTGACGATTCCACACTGTCTAAATTACTGTAACTTTATAAGAAGTTTTTCTGTTTTATAGAGTAAGGACTTTGTTCTTTTATAAAAGTATGATGCTACTCCTAGCTCTTTGTTTTTCCAAATAAATTTTTAAGTCAGTTTGTCAATTTCCACATATACAAAAGTACCTACTGGCATCTTGATTAAAATGACACTAAATCTAGGAAAAATTTGGATAAGAACTGATATTTTTATAATATTCAGTTTTATAACATGCGTAATTGTATCTCTTTAACTTCTTTCAATAATGTTTTGTGATTTTCTTTTTTTTTTTTTTTTCTGAGATAGAGTCTCCCTTTGTTGCCCAAGCTGGAGTGCAGTGGCACGATCTTGGCTCACTGCAACCTCTGCCTCCTGGGTTCACGCGATTCTCCTGCCTCAGCCTCCCTGAGTAGCTTGGATTACAGGCACGTGCCACTATGCCCAGCTAATTTTTGTGTGTATTTTTAGTATAGACAAGGTTTCAGCATGTTGGCCAAGCTGGTCTGGAACTCTTGGCCTCAGGTGATCGGCCTGCCTCGGCCTCCCAAAGTGCTGGGATTATAGGTGTGAGCCACTGCACCCAGCCGTATATGATTTTCTATGTAGAAGTCTTGTGCATCTTTTGCTAGATTTATTCTTAAGTATTTATGGGTTTAAATTTTTTTTAATTCTAAGAGAAACTATCCCATCTGAGGAGTTGTCCTAAAATACTGCTACTAGTAGTAATAGTATAATAACTAACATTTACTGAGTACTTACCATGTTCCATGCACTGCGGTAGATGCTTTACACATACTAACTCACAGCAAGCTTATGATATGGGCACATTTATTATCTCTATTTTACAGGTGAATAAATGGATGTTCAGAGAGAATACCGTAGACACATGATAGTGGCAGGACAAGATTTCAGCCTTTGCAGTCTGATTCCACAACCTATAATTTTAGCCAGATGTGTCCTCTCTCTCTCTCTCTTTGAATCTGAACCCTAGTCATGGGCAATCCCAATCCACAGACTGACTATAACCTATGACATTGTTTGCTGTGATGCTGTGAAAATATGAGCTTGGATAATCAGATTTCCACTCTCACATCTTTGAATCAACAAATAGTAAGAAACAGAAGCATATTATTAGTGGGAGCTAAAGGAGAAAGTTTTCGATACAGAGAGAATCTGTCAAAACCATGCTAGGCCATGTGTAAAGTAAAGACAGAGAGATTAAAAAACTATAAATAAGCCAAAGTCATGAGGCACACAAAGGGCACAATGAGAGTAGAAGAGGAGGAAGTCATCAGTAAAGAAACGGGCATATGAAGAAAATAGCTGACTTTTATTGATGACAGAGTATTAAAGTGAGGATCAATAAACTCCTGTGCTGAGGTCTGAAGGACTGCCTTGGCTCCAGTTTCTGCTCCTGGGAAGCTTGGCTGTACTACAGCTCCTGCTCTTCTCATAGTCTGATTGACTCTTCCTGGGTTCCCAAAGCACATGAAGGCTTAGTATAAATGTGCTTTGTCAGTCATGATCCAGCTAATTAATTAAACGGGTTATGGAAGCACTGAGAAGCCAAATAGGGTATGATAAGTAAAATCAGAGATTAACGATAGCAGGGGTCTACTACCATGTCTAGGGCCAGAGGACAAAGGAAAGAAGTGGAATTACAAGAGCCCAAAAATGTTGCCCAGAGGGAGGTGGGACCATAGAGAGAGGAGCTATCTATCAGGAACTGGAACCAGAGACACTGCCTGAGATAGAGCAAGACATGGAGAAAAATCTAAGTTTCCCCCCTCACCTTCTGAATTCCAATTTCTCCTAAGGCCTCCCATTGGCTGAACCTACCTGGAAGCCAGCTGGCATGGAAACTTGGGACATAGAGCTCCCTACAATACAAAGTAAGGAATAGATTGCAGTGCAAACAGCAAAAGACCAGCATATCCTCTATTATTTGAGTTAAACCGAGGCTGTTTCTTATCCCCAAAGAGTATAATTGACAAAATTTTGTTATCCTAGTGTTCTCCCCTCATAGATGATGAATGTCTTGTTAGCTATTTTGTGCATTATCTAGAGGCACAAGATATGACCCACACCTTGGAAAACATAAACTGCTCTGTGGTGACTATGCAATGGAAAGCCCAGGAATGTAAGCATCAGGAGTTCCTATGAGGCTAGGTCTGGGGAGGAAATCAGATGTCATTTAATAATTATATTATAATTATTCATTCTACATCCCTTCTTACCCCCACCTTGAAAAATTATTATCATAAATTGTTTAAAACTGCTAGTGTTGCATGGACTGAAGGACCCAAATATGTATATTGGGAAAGTCATCTTCTATTGGTAGTCTCCTACAGTTGGATATAATTTTTTTCTAACCTGAAGGCCTGTCTTTGTGAAAACATGAGCCCCTCTGAGTTGGTTTGCTAAATTGGAAATATGTGGGAGTTGGCATTGGGTCATTTTATCACCACATTAAGGACTAACAGTCTTAGAAGAACTGTTGCTTACAATGTTTCATTTTTCTAAAGACGACAGTACTCTTTGTGGGTGTAATTAAGAACCTAATAAATGCGTACATACATTTATGTCTATAATGTCCCAGAGGAAATGAACCTCTGGCTGTAAGTAGGAATGTTTTATTTTATTTATTTACACATTAACCAAAATTTTGTAAACATCTACTACGTGCCAGCCACTGAGAAGATTGGAGTGGTCAAGACTGTCTTCATCCATTTCATTTTGCTGTAACACAATACCACAGCCTGAGTAATTTATAAAGAAAAGACACATATTTGGCCCACAGTTCTGGAGGTTGGGAAGTCCAAGAGCATCTGCTTGACATCTGACAAGGACCTTCTTGCTTCTTCAAAACATGGCAGAAGGCATCACATGGTGAGAAGGCAAGAGCAAGAGAGCCAGAGAAAGCTCACTTTTATTATAAAGCCATTCCTGTGGTGATGAACCCACTCTGGTGATAGTACCATTAATCCATTCATGAGAGAACTCTCATTATTCATCAGAGCAGAGGGATTAACTTTCCAACACATAACCTTGTAGCGGACACACTTAAACTGTAACAAGACCAATACAGTTTTTTCCTTCATGCTGTATATAGGAATTCAGGTCCTAATAATACAGCTATAATTGCAGTGAAAGAGACTCTTCCACATCCAGCTGTGAGGACATGAAGCTCAGTATCAGTTTTAGGGTTTTTACCAAACACAGCCAAAGACAAACAGGAAACATGTTCAGTGGATGAGGATAAGTTGCCTGGAATATATAGTCCATAACAAGTTCTATTTGGGCTGTCTCATAGTATCTATCCTTATTCAACACGTTTAACAGATCCCTTTGCAGGAAATACAGACAGGGGCCAAGTAATTTTTGAGGATGGTCTTCATTGGTAAATTGTATGATAAATTATATGATTTTTAGGTTTTATATTTTCAGAGATAACTTAATTTGTACTTTGGTTGATTCTCTGTGATTAAGGCATTTACATGGAGAACTGAACAAATGATGACATTATAGCCCATAATTTTTTTCTTTCCAACTTTTATTTTAGGTTCAGGGAGTATATGTGCAGGTTGGTTACATGGGTAAATTGCATGTTACAGGGGTTTGGTATACATATTATTTCATCACCCAGTTAATGAGCATAGTAGCTGAGAGGTAATTTTTTGATTTTCACCCTCCTCCTACCCTCCAACCTCAAGCAGGCCCTGGTTTCTATTGTTTCCTTCTTTGCATCTATATGTACTCAGTGTTTAGCTCCCACTTATAAGTGAGAACATGCAATGTTTGACTTTCTGTTCCTGCATTAATTTGCTTAGGATAATGGCCTCCAGCTACATCTATGTTCCTGAAAAGGACATAATTTCATTCTTTTTTATGACTGTGTAGTATTCCATAATATATATATATATACTACATTTTAAAAATACAATCCACTATTGATGGGCACCTAGGTTGTTTCCATGTTTTGCTATTGTGAATAGCATTGCAATAAACATACGAGTGAAGGTGTCTTTTTGGTAGAACAATTTATTTTCCTTTGGGTATATATCCAGTAATGGGATTGCTGGGACATGTGGTTGTTCTATTTTTAGTTCTTTGAGAAATATCCAAACTACTTTCCACAATGGCTGAACTAATTTACATTCCCAGCAATGGCTGAACTAATTTACATTCCCAGCAGCCGTGTATAAAAATTCCCTTTTCTCTGTACCCTCACCAACATCTGTTGTTTTTTTTTTTTTTTTGGCTTTTTTTCCTTGACTTTTTAGTAATAGCCATTCTGACTAATGTGAGATAGACTCTCATTGTGGTTTTGATTTGCATTTCTCTTATGATTAGTGATGTAGAGCATTTTTTATAAGCTTGTTTTATAGGCTTGTTGGCTGTGCATATGTCTTCTTTTGAGAAGTGTCTGTTCATGTCCTTTGCCCATTTTTTAGTAGGGTTGCTTGTTTTTTGCTTGTTAATTTGTTTAAGTTCCTTATAGATTCTGGATATTAGACCTTTGTCAGATGCATAGTTGGCAAATATTTTATCTGATTCTATAGGTTGTCTGTTTACTCTATTGATAGTTTCTTTTGCTGTGCAGAAGCTCTTTATTTAACTAAGTCCCATTTGTCAACCTTTGTTTTTGTTGCAATTGCTTTTGGAGTCTTCATCATGAAATCTTTGCCAGGTCTTATGTCCAGAATGATCTTTTGAAGGTTTTCTTCCTGAGCTTTTATAGTTTTAGGTTTTACATTTAAGTCTTTAATCAATCCTGAGTTAATTTTTGTATATGGTGAAAGGAAGGAGGCCAGTTTCAATCTTCTGCATATGCCTAGTCAGCTATCCCAGGACCATTTATTGAATAGACAATCCTTTCTCTATTACTTGTTTTTACTGACTTTGTCAGAGATCAAATGGTTGTAGGTGTGCAGCTTGATTTCTGGGTTCTCTAATTTGTTTCATTGTTCTATGTGTTTTTGTACCAGTACCATCCTGTTTTGGTTACTGTAGCCTTGTAGTATAAGTCTGGTCAGGTAGTGTTATGCTCCCAGCTTTGCTCTTTT
Organism: Gorilla gorilla gorilla; assembly: GCF_029281585.2. Taxonomy (NCBI): domain Eukaryota; kingdom Metazoa; phylum Chordata; class Mammalia; order Primates; family Hominidae; genus Gorilla; species Gorilla gorilla. The sequence continues at coordinate 20,040,769 of NC_073233.2, forward strand.
TGCTCAGGATTGCTTTGGCTATTCAAGCTCTTTTTTTGGTTCTACATGAATTTTAGAATAGTTTTTTCCTAATTCTATGAAAAATGTCTGGCAGTTTAATAGAAATAGCATTGAATTTGTACATTGCCTTTGGCAGTATGGCCATTTTAACGATATTGATTCTTCTAATTCATGAGCCTGGAATGTTTTTCCATTTGTTTTTGTAGTCTGTGATTTCTTTCTGCAGTGTTTTGTAATTCTTTGTGCAGAGATATTTCACCTCCCTAGTTAACTGTATTCCGAGGTATTTTATTTTTCTGTGTGTGGCTACTGTGAATGGGATTGCATTCCTGATTTGGCTCTAAGCTTGGAAGTTATTGGTGTATAGAAATTTTATATTAATATATGTAATTGATTTTGTATTCTGAAATTTTGCTGAAGTTGTTTATCAGCTCTAGGAGCCTTTGGGCAGAGACTGTGGAGTTTTCTATGTATGGGATCATATTGTTTGTGAAGAGAGATAGTTTGACTTCCTTTCTTCCTATTTGGATGCCTTTTATCTCTTTCTCTTGCCTGATTGCTCTGGCTAGGATTTCCAGTATTATGTTGAATAGAAGTGAGAGTGGACATCCTTATCTTTTTCAAGTTCTCAAGAGGAATGCTTCCAGCTTTCACCTGTTCAGTATGATGTTGGCTGTGGGTTTGTCATAAATGGCTCTTATTATTTTGTGATATGTTCTTTCAATACCTAGTTTGTTGAAGGGTTTTAACATGAAGGGATGTTAAGTTTTATTGTAAGCCTTTTCTGCATCTATTGAGATAATCATGTAATTTTTGCTTTTTGTTCTGTTTAAACAATGAATCATATTTATTAATTTGCATATGCTAAACCAACTTTGTATCCCAGTGATAAAGCCTACTTGATCATGGTGGATTAGCTTTTTGATGTGCTGCTGAAATTAGTTTGCTTGTATTTTGTTGAGCATTTTTACATCTATGTTCATCAGGGATATTAGCCTGAAGTTTTCTTTTTTCATTGTGTCTCTGCCAGGTTTTGATATCACAGTGATGCTGGTGTTATAGAATGAGTTAAGGAGTCTCTCCTCCTCAATTTTCTGGAATAGTTTCAGTAGGATTGGTACCAGCTCTTCTTTATATGTCTGGTAGAATTTGGCTGTGAATCAGTCTGGTCAGGACTTTTTCTGGTTGGTAGATTTTTCATTATTTATTCAATTTTGAACCTTGTTATTGGTTTATTCAGGGTTTCAGTTTCTTCCTGATTCAATCTTGGGAGACTATATACTTCCAGAAATTTGTCCACTTTTCTAGATTTTCTAGTTTGTGTGTATAGAGGTGTTTAAAATAGCCTCTGAAGGTTTTATGTGTTTCTATAGGGTTTGTGGTAATGTCCCCTTTCTCATTTCCAATTGGGTTTATTTGGATCATCTTTTTTTCTTTATTAGTCTAGCTATGGATCTATCAATCTTATTTTTTCCTTCAAACAACCAAATTTTTGTTTCATTGGTCTTTTATATGGTTTTTCATGTCTCAATTTCATTCAGTTCAGCTCTGATTTTGGTTATTTATTTTCTTATGCTAGTTTTGAGGTTAGTTTGCTCTTGATTTTCTAGTTCCTCTAGATGTGATGTTGGGTTGTTAATTTAATATCTTTCCAACTTTTTGATTTGGGTATTTAGTGCTATAAAATTTCCTCTTAACACTGTGTTAGCTGTGCCCCAGAGATTCTGGCATGTTGTATCTTTGTTTTCATTACTTTCAAGGAATTTCTTCATTTCTGCCTTAATTTCATTATTTACCCAAAAGTCATTCAGGAGCATGTTGTTTAATATCCATGCAGTTGTATGGTTTTGCAAGATCTTAGTATTGATTTCTATTTTTATTGTGCTTGATTTGAGAATGTGGTTGGTATGATTTGGGGTTTTTTGAATTTGTTGAGAATTGCTTTACAGCTGAGTATGTGGTGGATTTTAGAGTGTCTTCCATTTGCAAATGAAAAGAGTGTATATTCTGTTATTGTTGGGTGGAGTGTTCTATAGATATCTGTTAGGGCCATTTGATCAAGTGTTGAATTAGGTCCTGAATATTTTTGTTTGTTTTCTGCCTCAATGATCTGTCTAATACTGCCAGTGGGGGTGTTAATGTCTATCATTTTTATTGTGTGCTTATCTAAGTCTCTTCTCAGGTCTCTAAGAACTTGTTTTATGAATCTGGGTGCTCCAGTGTTGAGTGCATATATATTTAGGATAGTTAAGTCTTCTCGTTGAATTGAACCCTTTATTGTTATGTAGTATCCTTCTTTGTTCTTTTTGATCTTTGTTGGTTTAAAGCCTATTTTGTCCAGTCTACAGACATACCACCCTGAATGCTCCCTATCTTGTCTGGTCTTGGAAGCTAAGCAGGGTTGGGCCTGTTACTACTTGGATGGGACAAACTCTATTTTGTCTGAAATTAGAATATTAACTCTTGGCCTTTTTTTATTTTCCCTTTGCTTGGTAGATCTTTCTCCATCCCTTCACTTTCAGCCTATGGGTGTCACTGCATGTGAAATGGGTCTCTTTAAGATACCGTATAGTTGGGTCTTGCTTCTTTATCCAACTTGCCACTCTGGGACTTTTAAGTGGAGCATTTAGCCCATTTACATTCAAGGTTAATATCAACATCTGTAATTTCATCCTGTCATTGTGTTGTTAGCTGGTTGTTATGTAGACTTGATTGTATAGGTACTTTATAGTGTCAATGGTCTATGTACCTAAGTGTGTTTCTGTTGAGGCTGGTAACAGTTTTTCATTTCCATACTTAGCACTTCCTTAAGAACCTCTTATAAGGCATGTCTGGTGGTAATAAATTCCTTTAGCATTTGCTTGTCTGAAATGGATTTTATTTCTCCTTTTCTTGTGAACTTTGTTTGGCTAGATATGAAATTCTCAGTTGGAATTTCTTTTCTTTAAGAATGTTGAATATACACCCCCAATCTCTTCTGGCTTGTAGAGTTTCTGCTGAAAGGTCCACTGTTAGTCTGATGGGGTTCCCTTTGTAGGTGACCTGCCCCTTCTCTCTAGTTGCCTTTAATATGCTCTCCTTCACATTGACTTTAGAGAATCTGGTGAGTAGGTCTCTTGGGGATGGTCATCTTGTATAGTATGCCACTGGGGTTCTCTGAATTTCCTGAATTTGAATATGACCTCACTAGCAAGGTTGGAGAAATTTTTGTGGAGAGTATCTCCAAATATGTTTTCCAAGTTGCTTGCTCTCCCTCTCTTTCAGGGACACCAATGAGTTGTAAATTTGGTCTTTTCATCTAATCCCATATCTCTCAGAGGTTTCATCCATTCTTTTTCATTCTTTTTAAATTATTTTTGTCTGACTGAGTTGATTCAAAGAACTAGTCTTTGTGCTCTGCTATTCTTTCCTCAATTTGGTCTTTTCTCCTATTAATACTTTCAATTATATTATGAAATCCTGTAGTGAGTTTTCCAGCTCTATCAAATCAGTTTGGCAGTTTAGTTCTTTCTTAAAATGGCTATTTCATCTTTCATCTCTTGTATCATTTTACTGTATTCCTTACATTCCTTGGATTGGAAAGTTTCAATTTTCTCCTAAATCTTGATAATCTTCATTTCCATCCAGATTCTGAATTCTAAGTCTGTCATTTCACACATTTCGGCCTGATTAAGAACCATTGCTGGCCAGGCGCGGTGGCTCACGCCTGTAATCCCAGCACTTTGGGAGCCCAAAGCAGGTGGATTACCAGGTCAGGAGTTCGAGACCAGCCTGACCAACATGGTGAAACCCCATCTCTACTAAAACTACAAAAAGTAGCCAAGTGTGGTGGCACCACCTGTAATCCCAGCTACTCAGGAAGCTAGGGCAGGAGAATCACTTGAACCTGGGAACTGGAAGTTGCAGTGGGCTGAGATCGTGCCATTGCACTCCAGCCTGGGCGACAGAACAAGACTCCTTCTCAAAAAAAAAAAAAAAAAAAAAAAAAAACCCCTTGCTGGGGAGCTAGGTCAATCACTTGGAGATTTGGAGGTAGGAATACGCTCTTGGTTTTTGAGCTGCCAGTTCTTGCACTGCTTTTTCTCATCTGTGTGGGCTGATGTTCTTTTAATCTTTGAAGTTGCTGTCCTTTGGGGAGGGGTTTTTGCTTTAATATTCTTTGATGCTCTCAAGGGTTTGACTATGGTGTAATTTGGGTTCAGTTGACTGGCTTCATTTCTGAATGATTTCAGGGTGCCTAACCTCATCTCAGCACTCCTGGGCTATGTGCTCTAACCACAGGGGCCTGGGATCAGGCCACAGCTTTGTTCTCTGGCCCCCAAGGTTAAGCACCTGCTGTGCTAGAGAGGTCAAGATGTTTCCAGTCTGCTGGCAACAACACTCTGATGGTGGGTGCCAGATAAAGTGCTTCATCAGGACAGTGGCAACGAGGTCTATGTTCATGTGCTGGCAGCAGCTTGGCAGTGGCATGGCAGGGTCTGCATGCACATGTGCCAATGGTGGCAGTGCAGCAGGGTCCATGTGCACCAGTAGCAACAGGCTGGCAACACAGTGAGGTCCACACATGTGTCAGCAGCAGCAGGGCAGTGAAGTCCGTACACATAACACATAAACACACATGGAAACCAATAGGGGTAGGCTGTGGCCAGGTACGTGCAGGCACAGTGGTAGGGGGAAGCTGCTGGTGGGTGCACATTGGCAGGGACCCATCTGCTGAAGCTCTTCAATGTTATACAGGGTTTGCTGGTGAAGGAGCTGTGGTGGCAGCCACAAGGAAGTACCCTGGTTGGGCCTCCAAGGCTGAGCTGCAAGCAGGCATGGCTGTGGAGGGACCCCAGGAGAGACTGGTAGACAGGACAATGCTCAGATCAGACTGGCCCCATCCCATGGACAAGATAGCCGTGTTCTGACCAAGTCTAACAGTCAACAAAGGCCAAAGCCATCTAAATAAGCATGGTGAACCGTGGGGAAGGGGTGTCCCTGGCCATCCTTCACTTCAGCTGTTTCCACACCAAACCCTCTAGGCCCCACCAGGCTGGAGTCCTGTCCCTGCCACTTCTCCAAGCAGCTCTCCCTTCCAGCTCAAATGTCTGTGGGGGGTCATGGGGTCTCCTGCAGTTAGGATTCTGGAGGTTTGGGGTAAGAGTGGGCCACTCTTTGCCTATTTAATTCACACGTTTTTCAGGAGCCAGTAGGGGCCAGGAACAAGTCCTGGTGCTCGGCAGCTCCATACAGGGTTCCCAGCTTCCTACCCCTTCATCCTAGGGTCTGCATCCACTCTCAAAGCCTTCCTTCTGAAGATCTGTTCAGATTGTGCCAGTCTTCTTCGTGGTCTGGTCTCTCAGCTGGAGACACTTCCTGGCTGCATCTAGTTAGCCATCTTGGCTCAACTTGCCCATAATTTTAAAATAATTAAATGTGTGTCTTAGATTTAAGTAAGTGGAATTTTTTTCTTTTTCTCACTCTTGCCTCTGGAATCAGAAAGTGCAAACCCTTCTTTAATGGTGTTAATTTTAAATGTAATGATACTTTAACCTTGAAGAAGAAAGGGGCCTTAAAAAGGGAGAAAACAATCTCATGGTCTTTTGCTTATTAACATACAGTGCAGCGAGATACATATGTTATATATATGTATATATATGTATATATAGATATTTCTCACATTTAGTTTCTATATGAGATATATAACATAGTAGTGTCTTTAAGAAAATATACTGATGTATTATATGCTTTAATATATTAAAATAAAGACACTAATATATTAATAAAGAGCTAACGTTTATTGAGGGCTTAATATGTGCTAGATGCTGTTCTAAGAAACATTTGTTTCCTTCTTTCACTGCCTAACAGTTCTAAATATTGGGCACTTTTCTTAAGCCATTTTACTGAGGCAAGGAGAAGTTAAGTAATTTTTCCAAGCCTACATATTTTTTAAGGTGCGGAACTCACCTTTGAATCAACGCAATCTCACTCAAGAATCCCCATCTTATTTACACTCTGCTACTGCATCACTTGAACACATAATTCTCAAAAACACATTTTGGGTATATGAGAGAGACTGATATATTTCAGTTCTGTCAATGAACCTGTGAGATAGGAATGGCTGTATTGATAGAAATGATTCAGCTGGTGATTGCAGAGCAGTTTTTCTGCCATGATCTGCAAAACATGGGCATAATCCATGGCAGATTACTCTAATAGGCAAAATAGAAAGAATAAAGCTGTACTGGTTTAAAATTAGTTTCTCTGGGACAAATCTGTCCCAAGTCTTTTGGCAGCTCTTCTCCTGAGGATTTTATGTTATTGAGTTGATCTCTTTCACACTTTTCTCTTTTGAATTGTTTTGATCTTGTTAGTACTTTTCAGTTTATAATGCTTTTCTCAGCAACCCAGTGAGGTAGGCAAGGCAAGTATCCTTATTCTTACTTTACAAATCAGTTAAGTGTTTTGCCTAGGTCACACAACTAGAAAGTGGCAGAGTCAAACTTAGCCTATGTTATTGACTCCAGATCCTGTGCTTTTTTCCATTGTGTCATAATTAGCATTCTAAAACACCACTGCCACCTCTCTTTTTTGCAATTACCCTTTTTGCTTTTTAATTTGTTCTCCTCGCCCCCTACCCATAGTTTATTATACTAAATAATTATATGCAGCAACAACAGCCCTTCCATACATAGCATCTGTGTCTATATTATTAGAAACCTTGATGACCCAATTCAAGGATTTTTTTTTTTTTTTTTTTTTTTTTTTTTTTTTTGAGATGGAGTTTTGCTCTTGTTGCCCAGGCTGGTGCGCAATGCCATGATCTCGGCTCACTGCAGCCTCCGCTACCCGGGTTCAAGTGATTGTCCTGCCTCAGCCTCCCTAGTTTCTGGGATTACAGGCACCCGCCAACATGCCCAGCTAATTTTTATATTTTTAGTAGAGACAGGGTTTCACCATGTTGGCCAGGCCTGTCTCAAACTCCTGACCTCAGTTGATCCACTCACCTCGGCCTCCCAAGGTGCTGGGATTACAGGCATGAGCCACTGCACTGGGCCCAATTCAAGGATTTTTGCAAGAGTATTCCTCCCTGATAATTTTTCAAGTTTTAGATGTTTGGAAAATCTTTTCTAATGAATTCTGAGTATAACTAAATAATTAATTCAAGTGTTTTTTTTCTTTTTCTTTTGTCCTTTCTTTTTTTTTTTTTTTTTGAGACAGTCTCACTGTCACCCAGACTGGAGTACAATGACATGATCTCAGCTCACTGCAACCTCTGCCTTCTTTTTTTTTTTTCTTTTTTTTTCTTTTATTATTATTAAACTTTAAGTTTTAGGGTACATGTGCACAATGTGCAGGTTTGTTACATGTGTATACATGTGCCATGTTGGTGTGCTGCACCCATGAACTCGTCATTTAGCATTAGGTATACCTCCTAATGCTATCCCTCCCCCCGCCCCCACCCCACAACAGTCCCCGGAGTGTGATGTTCCCTTTCCTGTGTCCAAGTGTTCTCATTGTTCAATTCCCACCTATGAGTGAGAACATGCAGTGTTTGATTTTTTGTCCTTGCAATAGTTTGCTGAGAATGATGGTTTCCAGTTTCATCCATGTCCCTACAAAGGACATGAACTCATCATTTTTTATGGTTGCATAGTATTCCATGGTGTATATGTGCCACATTTTCTTAATCCAGTCTATCATTGTTGGACATTTGGGTTGGTTCCAAGTCTTTGCTATTGTGAATAGTGCCGTAATAAACGTATGTGTGCATGTGTCTTTATAGCAGCATGATTTATAATCCTTTGGGTATATACCCAGTAATGAGATGGCTGGGTCAAATGGTATTTCTAGTTCTAGATCCCTGAGGAATCGCCACACTGTCTTCCACAATGGTTGAACTCGTTTACAGTCCCACCAACAGTGTAAAAGTGTTCCTATTTCTCCACATCCTCTCCAGCACCTGTTGTTTCCTGACTTTTTAATGATCGCCACTCTAACTGGTGTGAGATGGTATCTCATTGTGGTTTTGATTTGCATTTCTCTGATGGCCAGTGATGATGAGTATTTTTTCATGTGTTTTTTGGCTGCATAAATATCTTCCTTTGAGAGGTATCTGTTCATATCCTTCACCCACTTTTTGATGGGGTTGTTTGTTTTTTTCTTGTTAATTTGTTTGAGTTCATTGTAGATTCTGGATATTAGCCCTTTGTCAGATGAGTAGGTTGCGAAAATTTTCTCCCATTTTGTCAGTTGCCTGTTCATTCTGATGGTAGTTTCTTTTGCTGTGCAGAAGCTCTTTAGTTTAATTAGATCCCATTTGTCAATTTTGTCTTTTGTTGCCATTGCTTTTGGTGTTTTAGACATGAACTCCTTGCCCATGCCTATCTCCTGAATGGTATTGCCTAGGTTTTCTTCTAGGGTTTTTATGGTTTTAGGTCTAACATGTAAGTCTTTAATCCATCTTGAATTAATTTTTGTATAAGGTGTAAGGAAGGGATCCAGTTTCAGCTTTCTACATATGGCTAGCCAGTTTTCCCAGCACCATTTATTAAATAGGGAATCCTTTCCCCATTGCTTGTTTTTGTCAGGCTTGTCAAAGATCAGATGGTTGTAGATATGCGGCATTATTTCTGAGGGCTCTGTTCTATTCCATTGACCTATATCTCTGTTTTGGTACCAGTACCATGCTGTTTTGGTTACTGTAGCCTTGTAGTATAGTTTGAAGTCAGGTAGCGTGATGCCTCCAGCTTTGTTCTTTTGGCTTAGGACTGATTTAGTGATGCGGGCTCTTTTTTGGTTCCTTATGAACTCTAAAGTAGTTTTTTCCAATTCTGTGAAGAAAGGCATTGGTAGCTTGATGGGGATGGCATTGAATCTGTAAATTACCTTGGGCAGTATGGCCATTTTCACGATCTTGATTCTTCCTACCCATGAGCATGGAATGTTCTTCCATTTGTTTGTATCCTCTTTTATTTCATTGAGCAGTGGATTGTAGTTCTCCTTGAAGAGGTCCTTCACATCCCTTGTGAGTTGGATTCCTAGGTATTTTATTCTCTTTGAAGCAATTGTGAATGGGAGTTCACTCATGATTTGGCTCTCTGTTTGTCTGTTGTTGGTGTATAAGAATGCTTGTGAGTTTTGCACATTGATTTTGTATCCTGAGACTTTGCTGAAGTTGCTTATCAGCTTAAGGAGATTTTGGGCTGAGACAATGGGGTTTTCTAGATATACAATCATGTCATCTGCAAACAGGGACAATTTGGCTTCCTCTTTTCCTAATTGAATACCCTTTATTTCCTTCTCCTGCCTAATTGCCCTGGCCAGAACTTCCAACACTATGTTGAATAGGAGTGGTGAGAGAGGGCATCCCTGTCTTGTGCCAGTTTTCAAAGGGAATGCTTCCAGTTTTTGCCCATTCAGTATGATATTGGCTGTGGGTTTGTCATAGATAGCTCTTACTATTTTGAGATACGTCCCATCAATACCTAATTTATTGAGAGTTTTTAGCATGAAGCACTGTTGAATTTTGTCTATATCAAAGGCCTTTTCTGCATCTATTGAGACAATCATGTGGTTTTTGTCTTTGGTTCTGTTTATATGATGGATTACATTTATTGATTTGCATATGTTGAACCAGCCTTGCATCCCAGGGATGAAGCCCACTTGATCATGGTGGATAAGTGTTTTGATGTGCTGCTGGATTAGGTTTGCTAGTATTTTATTGAGGATTTTTGCATCAATGTTCATCAAGGATGTTGGTCTAAAATTCTCTTTTCTGGTTGTGTCTCTGCCTGGCTTTGGTATCAGAATGATGCTGGCCTCATAAAATGAGTTAGGGGGGATTCCCTCTTTTTCTATTGATTGGAATAGTTTCAGAAGGAATGGTTCCAACTCCTCCTTGTACCTCTGGTAGAATTCGGCTGTGAATCCATCTGGTCCTGGACTTTTGTTGGTTGGTAAGCTATTGATTATTGCCACAATTTCAGATCCTGCTATTGGTCTATTCAGAGATTCAACTTCTTCCTGGTTTAGTCTTGGGAGAGTGTACGTGTTGAGGAATTTATCCATTTCTTCTGGATTTTCTAGTTTATTTGCGTAGAGGTGTTTGTAGTTTTCTCTGATGGTAGTTTGTATTTCTGTGGGATCAGTGGTGATATACCGTTTATCATTTTTTGTTGTGTCTATTTGTTTCTTCTCTCTTTTCTTCTTTATTAGTCTTGCTAGCGGTCTATCAATTTTGTTGATCTTTTCAAAAAACCAGCTCCTGGATTCATTAATTTTTTGAAGGGTTTTTTGTGTCTCTATTTCCTTCAGTTCTGCTCTGATTTTAGTTATTTCTTGCCTTCTGCTAGCTTTTGAATGTGTTTGCTCTTGCTTTTCTAGTTCTTTTAATTGTGATGTTAGGGTGTCAATTTTGGATCTTTCCTGCTTTCTCTTGTGGGCATTTAGTGCTATAAATTTCCCTCTACACACTGCTTTGAATGTGTCCCAGAGATTCTGGTATGTTGTGTCTTTGTTCTCATTGGTTTCAAAGAACATCTTTATGTCTGCCTTCATTTCGTTATGTACCCAGTAGTCATTCAGGAGCAGGTTGTTCAGTTTCCATGTAGTTGAGCGGTTTTGAGTGAGTTTCTTAATCCTGAGTTCTATTTGGATTGCACTGTGGTCTGAGAGACAGTTTGTTATAATTTCTGTCTTTTACATTTGCTGAGGAGTGCTTTACTTCCAATTATGTGGTCAATTTTGGAATAAGTGTGGTGTGGTGCTGAAAAAAAATGTATATTCTGTTGATTTGGAGTGGAGAGTTCTGTAGATGTCTATTAGGTCTGCTTGGTGCAGAGCTGAGTTCAATTCCTGGATATCCTTGTTAACTTTCTGTCTCGTTGATCTGTCTAATGTCAACAGTGGGCTGTTAAAGTCTACCATTATTATTGTGTGGGAGTCTAAGTCTCTTTGTAGGTCACTAAGGACTTGCTTTATGAATCTGGGTGCTCCTGTATTGGGTGCACATATATTTAGGATAGTTACCTCTTCTTGTTGAATTGATCTCTTTACCATTATCTGATGGCCTTCTTTGTCTCTTTTGATCTTTGTTGGTTTAAAGTCTGTTTTATCAGAGACTAGGATTGCAACCCCTGCCTTTTTTTGTTTTCCATTTGCTTGGTAAATCTTCCTCCATCCCTTTATTTTGAGCCTACATGTGTCTCTGCATGTGGGATGGGTTTCCTGAATACAGCACACTGATGGGTCTTGACTCTTTATCCAATTTGCCAGTCTATGTCTTTTAATTGGAGCATTTAGCCCATTTACGTTTAAAGTTAATATTGTTATGTGTGAATTTGGTCCTGTCATTATGATGTTAGCTGGTTATTTTGCTCGTTAGTTGATGCAGTTTCTTCCTAGCCTTGATGGTCTTTACAATTTGGCATGTTTTTGTAGTGGCTGGTACTGGTTGTTCCTTTCCATGTTTAGTGCTTCCTTCAGGAGCTCTTGTAGGGCAGGCCTGGTGGTGACAAAATCTCTCAGCATTTGCTTGTCTGTAAAGTATTTTATTTCTCCTTCACTTATGAAGCTTAGTTTGGCCGGATATGAAATTCTGGGTTGAAAATTCTTTTCTTTAGGAATGTTGAATATTGGCCCCCACTCTCTTCTGGCTTGTAGAGTTTCTGCCGAGGGATCCGCTGTTAGTCTGATGGGCTTTCCTTTGTGGGTAACCCGACCTTTCTCTCTGGCTGCCCTTAACATTTTTTCCTTCATTTCAACTTTGGTGAATCTGACAATTATGTGTCTTGGAGTTGCTCTTCTCGAGGAGTATCTTTGTGGCATTCTCTGTATTTCCTGAATCTGAATGTTGGCCTGCGTTGCTAGATCGGGCAATTTCTCCTGGATAATATGCTGCAGAGTGTTTTCCAACTTGGTTCCATTCTCCCCGTCACTTTCAGGTACACCAATCAGATGTAGATTTGGTCTTTTCACATAGTCCCATATTTCTTGGAGGCTTTGTTCATTTCTTTTTATTCTTTTTTCTCTAAACTTCCCTTCTCGCTTCATTTCATTCATTTCATCTTCCATCACTGATACCCTTTCTTCCAGTTGATTGCATCGGCTCCTGAGACTTCTGCATTCTTCACGTAGTTCTCGAGCTTTGGCTTTCAGCTCCATCAGCTCCTTTAAGGACTTCTTCATGTAGTTCTCGAGCCTTGGCTTTCAGCTCCATCAGCTCCTTTAAGGACTTCTCTGCATTGGTTATTCTAGTTATCCATTCGTCTAATTTTTTTTCAAAGTTTTTAACTTCTTTGCAATTGGTTTGAATTTCCTCCTGTAGCTCAGAGTTGTTTGATCGTCTGAAGCCTTCTTCTCTCAGCTCATCAAAGTCATTCTCCGTCCAGCTTTGTTCTGTTGCTGGTGAGGAGCTGCATTCCTTTGGAGGAGGAGAGGCGCTCTGCTTTTTAGAGTTTCCAGTTTTTCTGCTCTGTTTTTTCCCCATCTTTGCGGTTTTATCTGCTTTTGGTCTTTGATGATGGTGACGTACAGATGGGTTTTTGGTGTGGATGTCCTTTCTGTTTGTTAGTTTTCCTTCTAACAGACAGGACCCTCAGCTGCAGGTCTGTTGGAGTTTGCTAGAGGTCCACTCCAGACCCTGTTTGCCTGGGTATCAGCAATGGTGGCTGCAGAACAGCGGTGGCTGTAGAACAGCGGATATTGGTGATCCGCAAATGCCTCTGCCTGATCGTTCCTCTGGAAGTTTTGTCTCAGAGGAGTACCCGGCCATGTGAGGTGTCACTTTGCGCCTACTAGGGGGTGCCTCCCAGTTAGGCTGCTCGGGGGTCAAGGACCCACTTGAGGAGGCAGTCTGCCCGATCTCAGATCTCCAGCTGCATGCTGGGAGAACCACTACTCTCTTCAAAGCTGTCAGACAAGGACATTTAAGTCTGCAGAGGTTACTGCTGTCTTTTTGTTTGTCTGTGCCCTACCCCCAGAGGTGGAGCCTACAAAGGCAGGCAGGCCTCCTTGAGCTGTGGTGGGCTCCACCCAGTTCGAGCTTCCCGGCTGCTTTGTTTACCTAATCAAGCCTGGGCAATGGCAGGTGCCCCTCCCTCAGCCTGGCTGCTGCCTTGCAGTTTGATCTCAGACTGCTGTGCTAGCAATCAGCAGGACTCCATGGGCGTAGGAACCTCCGAGCCAGGTGCTCTTCTGGTGTGCAGTTTTTTAAGTCCGTTGGAAAAGCTTAGTATTAGGGTGGGAGTGACCCGATTTTCCAGCTGCCATCTGTCACCCCTTTCTTTGACTATGAAAGGGAACTACCTGACCCCTTGTGCTTCCCAAGTGAGGCAATGCCTGGCCCTGCTTCAGCTTGCGCCCGGTGCACTGCACCCACTGTCCTGCACCCACTTGTATGGCACTCCCTAGTGAGATGAACCCAGTACCTCAGATGGAAATGCAGAAATCACCCGTCTTCTGCGTTGCTCACGCTGGGAGCTGTAGACCAGAGCTGTTCCTATTCGGCCATCTTGCAACCTCTGCCTTCTGGGTTCAAGTCATTCTGACGCCTCAGCCTCCCGAGTAGCTGGGACCACAGGTGCGTGCCACCATAACCAGCTAATTTTTGTATTTTTTTGGTAGGTATGGGGTTTCACCATCTTGGCCAGGCTGGTCTCAATCTCCTGACCTCAAGTGATCTGCCTGCCTCAGCCTCCCGATGTGTTGGGATTATGGGCATGAGCCACTGGGCCCAGCCATATGTTCACCATTTAAATCTTGGTTTTTGAATCTAATTTTTCTTGTTTTATTATTATCATCATCCCTCCATGTAAAATATATTTTAGATAAGGCTAAAATTGTCTTCAATTACCATCAATAATCTGGATCCTTCCCCTTTCACCATAAGTAACTACTGATATTACTTAAATTTTTGACCTTTTAGACTTCTTTCTCTGCATTTATATACATTCATCCATACATTTCCATGGGGAATAAATAATTTTGTAGGTTAGTTTAAATTTTATATAAATGAGGAATGTTCTGAAACATGCTTTTTCTCATTCACTATTATATGTTAGGGATGTTTCCATATTAACATTGTTTATTTTAAGATTACATAGTATTTTATTGTGTGGCTCTACCACAATTTATTTCCCCACACTCCTTAGTCTACTTCTTATTTTTGCATACACAAACAATGCTACAATGAACATCTTTGCATGTGCATCCTTGTTCACTTATGTTGATATTTCTTTTGAGCAAATACGGAGAAGTAGAATTGCTGAATCACAGGGTGTATATGTTTTAAAGTTTTATTAGTTTACTGCCAAATTGCCCTCCAAAATGACTGCAATTTACTATTGGCAGTGTATGAGATCATCTTTTTCCCACCCTTAGCTACACTTGATATTTTTAAACTCTTTCAGTTTTGCAAATCTACTACTATCTAATTGATAATTTGCATCTTCCTGTTTTCTAGTGAGATTCAGTCTCTTTTCATATCTTTCTGGGCTACTGAGTTGTCTTTATATCACCTACCCTTTTTCTAGACAGGCGATCTTTTTCACATTGTTATTGTCTTGTAACTAAAAAAAGTTTTACAGGTTGATGAAGCAATTTATGACTTTTGATTTTTTTTTTTTTTTTTGAGACAGGGTCCTTCTCTCTCTCCCAGGCTGGGATGCAGTGGCATGATCTTGGCTCACTGCAGCCTCAACCTCCTGGGTTCAAGTAATCCTCCTGCCTCAGCCTCCCCAGAAGCTGGGACTACAGGTGAGCCACCATGCCTTGCTAATTTTTGTATTTTTTTTAGAAACAGGGTTTTGCCATATTGCCCAGGCTGGTCTCAAACTCCTGGGCTCAAATCATCCACCCACCTTGACCTCCCAAAGTGCTGGAATTACAGGCATGCACCACCACACTAAGCCAATTTTTAAAAATTGAGGTAAAATTTACATTAAAAAATTTACCTTTGGAACCATTTTAAAAATATACAATTCAGTGATTTTAATATGTTCACAATGTTGTGCAACCATCATCACTAATTCCAGAACATTTTCATCACCCAAATGAGAAAGCCCCTAGCCATTAGGGTTTCATTCCACATTCCACCCTAACCCTCATCCTCAGCCTCTGACAACCAGTAACCAGCTTGTGTCTCTGTGGTTTTTCCTGCACTGGACATGTCATACATGTCATACTGGAGTCAAACAATATGTGGCTTTTTGTGTCTGGCTTCTTTCACTTAGCGTAATGTTTTCAAGGCTCATCCATATTGTAGTATGTATCAGTACTTCATTTCTTTTTATTGCTGAATAATATTTTATTATATGGATATACCACATTTTGTTTAATTCATTCATCAGTCATGAGCATTAAATTGTTTCTACCTCTTGGCTATTATGAATAATGCTGCTATGAATATTCCTATACAAGTTTTTGTCTGAACAATTTGTTTGCAATTCTCTTGTGTGTATACTTAGAAGTGGAATTATTGGGTCTTACGGTAGTAAGTTTTGAAGTCTGGAATTGTGAATCCTCCAACTTTTTAATTTTTTTCAAGATCGTTTAGGCTATTGTGGGTCCCTTGCTCTTCTATATGAATTTTAGGACCAGCTTGTCCATTTCCACAAAATGGGAAGTTGGAATTTTGATAGGGATTGCATTAAATCTGTAGATAAATTTGGGGGAATATTGCCATCTTAATAATAGTAAGTCTTCCACATAACTAGAGGAAGGTCCACTTATTCATAAGGTCTTCTTTAAAGACAGTATTACAAATAGCAGTTTGTAGTCTTTAGTGTACCAATTTTGCATGCCCTGAGTTAAATTTATTCCTATTTTATTATTGTTGATGATAATATAAACAGAATTGTTTTCTGCCACAGCCTTCCAAGTAGCTGGTACTACAGGCACACACCACCATGCCTGGCTAATTTTTGTATTTTTGGTAGAGATGGGGTTTCGCCATGTTGTCCAGGCTGATCTCAAACTCCTGACCTCAGGTGATCCACCCGCCTCAGCCTCCGAAAATGCTGGGATAATAGACATGAGCCACCTCGCCCAGCCTTATTGTGATTTTTTTTGTCTGACTTTGGTATTGGGTGATACCAGATCATAGAATGAGTTAGGAAGTTCTCATTTTCTCTTCCACTTTTAGGAAGAGTTTGAGAAGAACTGATGATAATTCTTTAAATGTTTGATAAAATTCTTAGTGAGTCATCTGATCCTGGGCTTTTCTTTTTTGAAAGTTTTAAAATAACTGATTCAATCTCTTTACTTGTTATAATCCTATTCAGGTTTTTTATTTCTTCTTCCATCAGTTTTGGCAGCTTGTGTATATCTAGAAATTTATTCATTTCATTGAAGTTATCTAATTTGTTGGTGTATAACTGTTCATACTATTCTCTTATAAACCTTTTTATTTATATAAGATCTATAGTGAGATGATCTAGGGAGAGAAGATATATAGAGAAGGAGGCTGGGCATTGAGCCCTGGTGGACTCCAGCAAATGTTGAGGACGAATCAACAATGGAACCTTTGAAGGAGCAGACTATGAGGTAGAAGGAAAAAATCAAAAGCATGCAATGTCATGGAAGCCAAGTGAAGAAATATTTCAATGAAAAGTAAGTGGTCAACTGTGTTGAGCACAGCTGAAAGATTAGTAAAATGAAACTGAGGAATAACCATTGAATTTGGAAACATGAACATTGATAACTTTGCCAAAGTTGTTGGAATAAAAGCCTGATTGAGTGGATTTTAAGGGAATTGAAGGATTGGAAATAAAATAGAATAGATGACTCTTTTGAGAAACGTTGCAATAAAGTGGGACTGAGAAAAAAAGCAGCATTTGTAGGGAGAAGTGAGTTAAAGAAGCATTTTTTGTTGTTGTTAAGATAGGATGCACTAAATGGCATGGCTCTGAGAATCTTCTGTTTAGTTGACGCAATATTATATCACTCCACAACCTCCCTAATACACTCTTTGGATGTCTTAAGCAAGATACTCAACCTGTTCGCTGAATTTTTTCCCATTTATGTGAATTAAACCCATGTACACCAAGTTGGGCTGAGAGTAGAGCAGGTCATATCCAAACCCCTGATTCTTCTCCTTCATGGTGAACTCATCAACAGATACTCTGGTTTCACTGACATCCTTCCCAGGGATTCTCAAAGTAGAATCACTTCTGGTCTTAATGATGGAGATATCTTGCCTCAACTCAGGCCTATGGATCAGAATCTCTTTAAGACTACATGAGTTTGAAAACTGCTCCTTCTTACTCTTCCTCATTGCTGGTTCTCCTTGCTTCTTTTGTTCTGAACCTAGATTCCTTCCTAATACCTGCCTCTGGCACTTTTGACTATGGAAAACCCTAGGTCAACTTCAGGTACAACTTTAATATTCACTATTTGGCTCTAGGATCTTTGACAGCATGGAAAGGATACTCCATCTCTAGCCTCACAGCCTCCCAGTTCAGGGAATTAGATAACAGCCTTAAACCTATTTGAGTTAACGTGGAAGACAGCTGGACAGAAAGCTTTGTGTTTAGATGTTCAACCAAATGTGTGATAGTGCAGTAGAAATTGAGTTAAATATGCCACTTAAACTTTTAATATGTAAAAAATAATGGCATAGTGGAGTCATCTAAGAAAGTGTCATCTCTTAAGGAAGAAAGTCAAAAACATTTTAAAAAGTGAAAAATTTTTCTCAAAAGCAGAGTTGGAGTTGGCTAAGGAGGGATTATTTCAGGTCATGGAGAAAGGCTCTTCAGACATATAGTTATGATTAAGCAAAGATTAAAAACAAAACAAACAAATTTTTTAAAAACCCATGTGTTAGTCTGTTTTCACATTGCCATAAAGAAATACCTGAGACTGGATACTTTATAAAGAAAAGAGGTTTAATTGTTTCACGGTTCTGCAGGCTGTACAGGAAGCATGGTGGCATAGCTTCTGGGGAGGCTTCGAGGAATGTACAATCATGGTAGAAGGTGAAGGAGAAGCAGGCATGTCTTACATGGCCAGAGCAGGAGAAAGAGCAAGAGTGGGGAGATGCTACACACTTTTAAACAACCACATCTCATGAGAACTCTATCATGAGAACAGCACTAAGGGGACCACTCATGAAGGATCCATCCCCATGATCCAATCACATCCCACCAGACCCACCTCCAACATCGGGGATTACAATTCAACATGAGATTTGGGCAGAAACACAGATCAAACCAAATCAACCCACAAAAGCAAAAATCTTGTTAGAGGGGAGGTAAAAGGAAAGGAATTGTGAAACCTTTTCCATCCTTTGGCTTTTGTCTGTTAACTTGTCATTTGTTCAAACTTAAACACAAAGCAAAGTAAAAGAAAACAAACTGCAAAATATTGTCCTGTTGAAAGTGGTTCTAAACCAGAGGTGTCCATTTAACAATTCATCCCATTTGCTTTTTTCTTCCTGACTGCACAAAGAAAACCCGAAGGACCAAATGAAAAGCTACATTCTTAGTGCTAGAAAACCAATCACCTCAGTCCTGTCAAACGACTTGATGCCTGTAAAGCCCCATTACCATTTTGTGAATTCCCTTCTTTCACTTACTCTGCTCTAATCTCCAGACACTGGTCCTTTCTCCGGTATATTCTGCAGTAAATACACAGTATACTCAGTAGAAGCAGAAACTCCAAGGAAGAATTTGGCTTGCTTCTTGCATCACTGTTTATTGAAGGATAGGGATCCATGCTAACTCTTAGAATACAGTGTTTTTCTCTGTGTCTGCAATACTAAGCTTAATGTTATGGTTGTGACATAATATTAGATACCAGAGAGAGCCATTGAAATACTTGACATGTTGTCAGCCCTATCCATGTTCATGCTGACCAGTAACCTTGTTTTACATTATGTGATCACCTCACCCTAATTGGAGCCAGATAGGGCTCTGACTGCAGAACAACCAGCACATAACCTGGTCTATGTCTGTACAGTAGGATGGCATGAAATGCTTTGCATTAACTGAGGTAGGGGTTTGGATGCTAAAGACTAAACCTGAAAAAAAAAAAAAGGTAGATAAAGGAAAAGTTTCATTTTATATGTTGCAAGCACTTTCTGCCATCCAGGATGGAAAAACAGCTTGCTTTACAAGAAGAACCTTCTTTGTGTGTTGGGAAGTATCATTTTCACATGGCTTTCTAGTTACATGGATACAAGTTAAACATCTGGCAATTTTTCTTTGGGAAAATAATGAAAATACCCAAATTGGGTGGGTTTAGGTTGAAAATTTTTAAAAATTTAGAAAAATAAACTGGTCTTTTAGCAGACCCATATTTCTGAAAAATGATATTAAAAACATTTTCCCCTAATCTGAAACTAGAATAGCCTATATCTCAAAATCACTGTTTTGAAGAAATGGATGTGAATTTGTCCAAACAATTAAAAACAGAATATTAGAACTGGAGATAAACCATAATAGTTCAAAATGAACTTAAGTTGGGAGCCTATATGTGATATTATTAAAAATCAAATTATTCAAATTTTGGAAAATGCACCACTTATTATTTTCAGAGGAACCTTCTGGTGAGAGCTTAAGGTAAGAAATGACAGACTTGAGGGTGGAAATGAAGAGAATTTGTGGCTCCTACCTTCAGTCATCGTAGGATAAGACAAATTTTCAAGCGTGAAAGTGAGGACTCCGGAGGAAAATATAAAAGTAATTTCTCTCCCATTGAGCCTTGGAATTTGAGGAATGCACCTTAGGAAGGAGAAATTTGTGGAAAGGTACTTTAACAAGAATTCGGCTGGCCCTTAGCATGAGGAGAAATTTGTGGAAGGATACTCTAGCAAGAATTCGGCTGGCCCTTAGCATGTGGATAGAATAAGGGATAGCTTCCCAAACACCGGCCTGAGGCAGTCCAGGGACAGCAGGGTGAGGCAAGTGAGGTGTCCAGGGTGGGACCTTTAAGGAGGTGCTTTCTCTCAGGGCTGTTCAGTTATAGGGTGGGCACCACAGACTGAGTGACTCTGGAAATGTTGAGCCCTGGTGCCTTGCTTGCTTTATCCTAGCGGTGGCCTGGTGTGGTATTCTGGATTTTGGGGGAACGAGCTTGGCAAAGTCTGAATTTCAGAATACTGAAAGTTTCAGTAAGTTAGAGATGACAGGAGAAGCTCAGAAATCCAAAGAAGAGGCTCTCAGGGGTGATGGCATTTAGAACATGCCACCCAAAATAGGCTCTTTTGGCAAATTCATTACTTTGAGCTGCAGATGTTTGAGAAACAGCAGATGCAGGAAGGGCTCTCTGACTTCCCTTTTTCTACCTACAAGCAGATCATAAACTTTTCCATGAGAACAATGCCCTCCATGGACCAGGAAGATAACATTTTTATCATCAGAGAATGGAAGTCAATGCTGCAATGGATCTATACAAATAAACCTACCAAAATAACCTTTATCTTCCTTTAGCTTCTCTATATTTTCTAGTCAGTTTCTAGAAATTTCTTCACAATTTGCCCCTCCTAGAAGTGGTAAATATCCTATTAATAGTAGAAATCCTATTCTATCTTGCCCCTTTTCTGCAAATTTATTGTTCTTTATTTTTAAACAAGTATATAAGCCCTCAGTCCTAATTGCTTCTTCAGGTCTTCATTTTTCCTATGAAGGCTCTTATTAAATAAAATATGCACATTTTTCTCCTGGTAATCTATTTTATACCAGTTTAATTCTTAGGTCCAGCCACAGAACCTAAGAGGGTAGAAGAAAGGTTTTCCTTCCCTAAGGCATCATGAGTGTGTTGAAGAGAATAACTGAAAGTTTGAGTGTACAGAAACGGTGAGCTAGAGAAAAGATAAAAGGTGAAGAAATTGATTGGTGATAGAGACACAGATTCGGAGAGCAGCAATTAGGCAAAGAGTAGCTGACCATGTCACACTGGAGAAATGGTTCTGAATTTCTCCTGCTGAGGACCTGAGGGCTCCTTTGGATTGTGCATGACTATCCAGTCTCACCAGACCTAGCACTACCAGAGTTCCTGCCATTCATGAGTGAATCCTTTTGTGGCAAACCACAGAAAATGGCTCTAACTTAGGCAGAAGGGGATTTATGTAAAGGAATTAGGAATAGAACCAAATTGACAAGAGCCAGGAGAATCAGGCTTAGGAACTGGTGAGAACCAAGACAGCTCTAGAGACAATAGCCGTCTCATGGCAGGAATGGTTTGGTCAGGGTGCTGCTATGCAGACCGAGGGGAACCTTTAGTTTCTTTATCCCTGTGCCAGAGATTCAAATTCTAGGGAGAACTTACATAGTTGCCCTAGCTTGGGTCACAGACCTGCTCCCAAACAATAACAAGTCAAGTCCCAAACAATAACAAGTCAAGTCCCAAACAATAGTTTTACTAATTAAAGTGGACAAGGCAATGGAAAAAAATGGAAATTGGGGTGCTGAGAAGTGGAAAAAGAGAAAAAGATGAATACTGAAAAGCTAAAACTAGAACTGTCCACTGCCAAGCAACATGGCTTATTGTCCTTTACTGATTTGCCATAGGCCTTTCTCACATGATTGACATTTCTGTCTTTGTTCCTGTGAGTATCTTATACCAGCTATCCCATAACTGTTACTTGATGATTCTCAATGTCTTGCAACAAAAACAGCTGAGTCAGACCACTGAGGAAAAGGGTGCTGCTCTGTTTTTCTTTGTATATTTTCGACAGCAATGATTACGGCCTCTCAAAAAAGACTCCAACTTTCTTCTGGGAGTATTTGGTTCTGCTGGATTCTCTTAACTTGTCTTTTCTGTCAGCTTTCTCTTGGGGCATTTTTCATGTGGGAAAGGAAGGGGTCATAATATTATAGTTATTTCCTTTCCCAGTTAATGCTTTAGGCTAGTATGGCTCAGAAGACCAGCCCAAACAAGGGCAATACCAGGACTCTCACACTCCCTCATTCTTTTCTTTAACTGAGATACAATTCACATGCCATAAAATTTACCCTTTTAAGGAATACATTTCAGTAGTTGTTAGTATATTCATAAACTTGTGCAAACATCACCACTGTATAATTCCAGAATGTTTCCATCAGTTACTCCCTATTCTCCCCTCACCCTACTCTTGGCAACTACTAATCTACTTTCTGTCTCCATGTATTTTCTTATTCTGAACATTTCACATAAATTGAATCACATAATATGCAGCTTTTTGTGCCTGTCTTCTTCTACTTAGCATAATGTTTTTAAGGCTCATCCAGATTATAGCGTGTGTCAGCACTTTATTTCTTTTAATGGCTAAATAATATTCTGTTGTATCATTATACCACAATATATTTAGCCATTCATTGATATTTGGGTTATTCCCACTTTTGGCTACTGTAAACAATGATGCTATGAACATCATGTACAAGTTTTTGTGTAGACATGTTTTCAGTTATTTTGGGTATATACCTAGGAGTGGAATTATGGTAATTCTATGTTGAACGTTTTGAGGAACTGCCAAACTGTTTTCCCTAGTGGCTGTGCCATTTTACATTCTCGAAAGCAATACATTGGGGGTTCCACTCCACATCATCAACACTTGTGTGTCTAAATTTTACAGATGCTTGTCTGAATGTTAACCATCCTAGGGGGTGTGAAATTGTATCTCATTGTGTTTTGATTTGCATTTCCCTAATGGCTAATGATGTTGAGCATTTTTCTCATGTGCTTATTGGCCATGTGTGTAACTTCTTTGTAGAAATGTCTATTCAAATTCTTTACACATATTTTAATTGGATTGTCTTTTCATGGTTTAGTTGAAAGGATGAAAGTATCTTTTATATATTCTGAATACTAGTCTTATCTGATAAATGATTTGCAAATATTTTCTCCTATTCTGTGGTTTGTTAATTTTTTTTTCATTTTTGAGACAGAGTCTCTCTGTGTTGCCCAACCTGGAGGGCAATGGTGCAATCATGGCTCATTGCAGCCTTGACCTCCTGGGCTGAAGCAATCTTCTCACCTCAGCCTCCTAAGCAGCTAGGACTACAGTCACATGCCACCACACTTGGACTTCTATTCTCTGGTTTGTTATCTTACTTTTCTGACATTGAAGTACAAACATTTCTAATTATAATGAAGTTCAATCTATCTATTTTTTCTTTGGTTACTTGTGCTTTTGGTGGCGTATCTAAGAAACCATTGCCTGATCCAAGATAACAAAAACTCACACCTGTTTTCTTCTGAAAGTGTCATAGTTTTAGTGCTTATATTTAGGTCTTTTGTCCATTTTTAGTTTATTTTTGTGTGTGGTGTGAGGTAGGGGATCCAAATTCATCCTTTCGCTTCTAGATACTCCATTGTCTCAGCATCATGTGTTGAAGAGAATTTTCTTTTTCCCATGAATTAATTGTTTGGCACCCTTGTTTAAAATCAAATGACTACAAATGTAAGCATTTATTTCTGGACTCTCAATTCAATTCTATTAATTCATATTTCTATCCTTATACTAGTACCATGCTGTCTTGATTACTGGGCTTTGCAACTAGTTTTAAAATCAAAAAGTTTGTGTCCTCAACCTTGAATCTTTTTCACGATTATTTTTGCTATTCTGAGTTTCTTGCTATTCCATGTGAATTTTGGGATTAGCTTGTTCAATTTCTGCAAAAGCTAAGCAGCTGGGATTTTGATAAGGATTACACTGAATCTGTGGATTAATTTGAGAATACTACCATCTTAATAATATGTCTTCCAATCCATGAACATAAGATGTCTTTGCATTTACTTAGATCTTTAATTTCCTTCAAAATTTTAAATAAGTTTTGTTAAATTTCTTTCTAAGTGTTCAACTTTTTTGATGCCATTATAAATGGAATTTTCTTAGTTTTATTTTCTGGCTGTTTATTGCTGCTGTATATGAATACATTGGTATTTGTATATTGATCTAGTATCCTGCAAAACCTTGGCAAATTAATTCATTTGTTAATTTTAGTGGTTTTAATGGATTCCTTAGGATATTCTATGTACAAGAGTATGGCATTTGCAAGTAGAAGTAGTTTTACTTCTTCTTTTCTAATACAGATGCTTTTTAAATGTCTGTTTCTTGCCTAATTGCCCTCACTATACTGTCCAGTACAATGTGGAATAGAAGTGGAGTGGCAGAAGCAAACATTCTTGTCTTATTCCTGATCTTATGGGGAAAGCTTTAAGTCTTTCATCATTAAGTATGATATTAGCTGTGGTTTTTCATATGTGCCCTGTATAAGATTGAGGAAGTTTCCTTCAATTCCTAGTTTGTTGAATGTTTTTATCAGAAATATTGAGATGATCATATAGCTTTTTACAAATTTTATTCTATCAATATGGTTGATATTAAAGCAACCTTGCATTCTTGGGATAAATCTCACTTGGTCATAATATATTCCTTTGTATATTCAGCTGAATTTGGTTTGCATATATAAAACTATGCTCTCATATTTTGCTGAGATTTTTGTGACTATCTTCATAAGGAATATTGGTCTGTAGTTTTTTTTCTTTATTTGTGATGTCTTTGTCTGGTTTTGGTATCAGAGTAGTACTGGCCTCATAGAGTGAGTTAAAATGTGTTCCCTCCTTTTATTTTTCAAAGAGACTGAGAAGATCTATAGTTTCACAACTTAAGGCCAAGAAAATGATAGATTCTGCTTTGTCTATTCTTCTGGGTTAAAAGGATGCAAAAGTATTACAAAGATACTCTTATGAACAAGATACAATAATTTAAGCTAT
Source organism: Gorilla gorilla gorilla (assembly GCF_029281585.2). Lineage (NCBI taxonomy): Eukaryota > Metazoa > Chordata > Mammalia > Primates > Hominidae > Gorilla > Gorilla gorilla. The sequence continues at coordinate 20,065,447 of NC_073233.2, forward strand.
ATCATAAATGTATTTTTATCATGATTGTATCTATGAAAATAGAAATATTGAATATTCTTGGATAAGCATTCAATCAACAGAACGGCATATTAATGAGAACATAAAAAAAGTCAAAGTCCTACTACCTAGCAATAATCATTAAAAGTATTTGGTAAATACCATTTCCGACCATGCTTTGTATCACAGCTGTTTAATTCTATATTTAAATGTATTCATTATTTACCACCAATTTTTTTTCTTACTTTGTCTACACTCAAATCACATGGATATATGGATTTTATTGAAAGTAGTTTTGTTCTAGAACTTCTGCTACTGTAGTTTCCAAGTTCTTGGATGCTTAGGAATGTAAATAGGCTTCTTTTACATGCAAACAACTTGGCTATGAAATATTCTCATATCACATTTTAACCTTCCAGATTTTGCTGTTATCTTCTGGCATTGAATATTGCTGAGGAGGATTAGAGGATAATCTGATTTTCCCCTCTTATTTTTCTGTATGGATGCCTGAAGAACATTCTTTAATCCTCAAAATTTAACTTAATTTGATGTGTCATCTCAGCTCAATCACTTTTTTTTTTTCTGGAACAAGATGGCCCCTTTAATTTTCAGATTTTGGGGGTTTTTTTTAACACCTTTTTGTTCTGCTGCATGTTTTAGGCTTGCTCTTTCAGGGACAGTTATTAGTCTCATGCTGTATGTTAGTCTTTTACATTGACTAACTTATCTCCAATTGATTTAACCTTGATTTGCTTTTCCTTCACCATTGTAGTGAGTAAGCAGGCTTGCTTTTGTGTTAGAAATCTCATTTCAGTTGTGTCCATTCCATTTCATGTTAATTTATTAACTGAGAGTTGTTGTTACTTTGATCCTTGAATTGTTTTCTTAAATCTGCTATTCCCCTTTCCATCTTCTGTTGTTGTTTTATCTGATATTTGAGTTCTTGCTTTATTGAATTGCTATTCTTATTAAATTTTCCTAGTGTGAAGCACTCATTTACATTTTCTCCTGTTCCTTAGTACTGAATATGCACAGTATTTTAAGTTATGTATGTTTCTTTTTATTTTCTTTCTTTATGTTTACTCTAATCCCATTACAGATTAATACTTTTTTTTCAAAGACAGAATTTTAATACTTTGCCCAGGATGGCCTCTAACTCCTGGGCTCAAGAGATTGTCCACCTCAGCCTCCTGAGTAGCGAGAACTACAGCTATAGGCATTCACCACCACACCCAGTTTTGTTTATTTTTAAACACCTCACACCTCTCTACACTTGTACCATTTGGGTATTTTTCACAGAGTGGCAGAATTCTTAATATAGATCCCTAGTCATATTATGTTTTAATCCTATCTGTTACAATGCTTTGGGCTGCAAATAACAGAATCTCTGTCTAACAGTTTAAACAATAAAGACACTCTCATATACCTAATATCTAAAGGTAGTCAGTTCCAAGGTTGATTCAGCAATCTATGTATGTCATTAAGGACCTGGGCTGTTCTTATCTTTCTGCTCTGCCATACCTCAGAATCAGAAGATAGTAGCCACAGCTCTAATAATTCAGTCCATCGGCCTCCACGGCAGCAAGAAAAAAGAAGAGACTAAAAGGACTTTTTTTTTTAGGTTTTTTTTTTTTTCAGAAAGGAACATCTTCCTCAGAATTCTTTTCCTTCCTCCTCCAGCCCCTGAACAGATTTTCTCTTTCATCTTGCCAGAACTGGATCATATGCCCTTCCCTATATAAGTGCCTTATGAAAGGGCAGGGGGGAACCAGTGAGGTTCCCCACTATTTTTTTTTGCCCTTCTGCAAAAACACAGCAACGAGGCACCTTCTAAGAGGGCATCTCTTAGAGGCAGAGAGCCCTCAGTAGACACCAAATCTACTGACAGATTGGTCTGGAACTTCTCAGCCTCCAGAAATGTGAGAAATAAGTTTCTATTATTTATAAATTACCCATTCTTAGATATTTTGTTATAGCAGATCAAATGGACTAAAATAAGCGCTAAGAGTTTTCACCATTTTTCATAGTGAGATGGGAACTAGACATTTCTGTGGGAATTCACTGTGTTTTTGTTACAGTTTGATGTATGCATTAGCCAGAGTTCCCAGAGATCTCTAAACAGAACCAATAGGAGACTGTGTGTGTGTGTACATGTAGTTGTCCCTTGGTATACACAGTGAGTTGGTTCCAAGACTCCCCTCATAAACCAAAATCCTCATGAGTTTTGGGGAATTGTTTCTAAATACAATTCTACTGTAAAAATACACAGGAGATAGCCTGAAAGAGTTCTCAATGGCCAAAGCTGGAACAATTTGAACAACAAAATAATGATGGTATTCTATTATAAACCAAAGAATAAAAAATATACACTATTGATATAAATAAATGATAAATATATAGGTAAGTGCAGGAAAAGCAGAAAATTTTCTGTACAGAAGAATTTTAAACGTATTTTAGATATTTGTTCCTCCAGGAGGTAGTGCTTAATTTCCCCCACCTTAAGTGTGGATTGAACTGAGTGACTTCCTTCTAAAGAACAGAATATGGGAGAAAAAAAATAGTAACTTTTCAGTGAAAAAAACTGGCAGATATTACTCGAAACAAGTAGATAAGGTTAACATCATCAGTGATAATTCATGTTGATAGCATGTACTCCCTGATATGATGTTATGAAAAAGGCACTTCACCTTTGTGGTAATTTTCCCCAAAACTCATAACTCTAATATAATCATGAGAAAAACATCAGAAAAAACAAATCTGAAAGATATTCTACAAAATATCTGACCAGAGAACTCCTCAAAACTGTCAAAGCCATGAAAAACAAGGAGAGGTTGAGAAACCATCAAAGATTAGAAGACATTAAGGAAACATATCGACTAAATGCAATGTAGGATTTTGAATAGGATCCTCAAACAGAAAAAGGACATTAGTGAAACAACTCACAAAATCCGAATAAAGTCCATAGTTACTTGTATTGCAACAATGTTAATTTCTTAGTTTTAACAACTGCACCATGATTGTATAAGATGTGGACATTAGAGGAAGCTGGGTGAAAGGTATATGGAAACTTTATAGACTATCTTTACAACTTTTTAGTAAATCTAAAATTATTTCAAAAGTAATATAAAAATGTTTGAGCAAGTTCAGAAAAGCAAATTCTGGCAGTGTCTAGTATAAGAAAAGTATTATTTTATAGGTCAGGAATATTTCTGCAGGCCTCTGCATGAGTTGTCTGAAAAATGCCTCAAGTCTAGCTATCTCCTTTAGCTAGAATTCCTTGCTTAACCAGCAAATTTTGGAATTCAGCAAACACGGGACTGTGGTCCTGAGAAAAGGAATGCATCAAACATGAGCATCCTGTCACTAGGAAGATATATCCTGTATTAGTCAGGGTTCTCTAGAGGGACAGAATAATAGGGTAGATACATATAAAGGGGAGTTTATTAAGTATTAACTCACATGATCACAGGATCCCACAACAGGCAGTCTGCAAGCTGAGGAGTAAGGAGAGCCAGCCCGAGTCCCAAAACTGAAGAACTTGGAGTCTGATGTTCAAGGGCAGGAAGCATCCAGAATAAGACAAAAATGTAGGCTGGGAGGCTAGGCCAGTCTCTCTTTTCACATTTTTCTGCCTGCTTTATATTCTAGCTTTGCTGGCAGCTGATTAGATTGTGCCCACCCAGATTAAGGGTGGATCTGCCTTTCCCAGCCCACTGACTCAAATGTTAATCTCCTTTGGCAACACCCTCACAGACACACTCAGGATCAATACTTTGCATCCTTCAATCCAATCAAGTTGACACTCAGTATTAACCATCACATATCCTCAAATTGTAAATCAATTAACTAGCATTCAAGACAACTGCATCAACCTCAGAAAATCTAATTACTGAGTCTCTCTCATCCTAGGATCTAAAGTCTGCTTTCTGGACCACCAAGGCTCAAAATGAGGCCTTACAAACTGTTGGGCTACATTAGTCCGATCTCACATTGCTATAAAGAACTACCTGAGACTGGATAATTTAAAAAGGAAAAAGGTTTAATTGGCTCACAGTTTCACAGGCTGTACAGGAAGCATGACTATGGAGGGCTCAGGAAACTTACAATCATGGCAGAAGGCAAAAAGGAAGGAGGCAGGTCTTTCATGGCTGGAGCAGGAGGAAGAGGGGAAAGGGGGAGGTGCTACACACTTTTAAACAACCAGATCTCATGAGAACTCACCATCAAGGGAACAGCAAGGGGGTCATCCACCCTCGTGATCCAATCAGCTCCCACCAGGCCCCTCCTCCAACACTGGGGATTACAATTCGACATGAGATTTGGACGGGGACACAAATCCAAACCCTATCATGGGCTTCCCCTACACACACACCCCTAGTCACCTCCCCACTCTCTTATGCCTTCACTCTTTTATCCTTGTTGCTGTTCTAGCCCATTTTTCCTAGTAGCCAGCTCTCTCAGGAATAGCCCCAGCAACACCAAAGCTGCTACATACAATCAAGCCTATTTCTGATACTTTGGCATTTCTTTTACTTTCTTAAATAATAAGAACACTAGTTGTCATCCCTCTCTCTCTCAACATTTTTATTAATTAAAAGCTTTGGCTGTATTGTGGAAAATACAGAATATTCAAAGGCCCTAGAATCCAGTCTTAACTAGGTTTTTACCGTGTTACAAGAAAAAAACTTGATTCACTCCCTCTTGTGTAATGAATTTTTCTTTAATCTCTGTGTACTTTCCTTGTGCTTTTAATCATTATATGTTTGAAGGCCCGTGTAACCTGAATTGCCACTTTTCTTTTTAGAGATAAAGAGAAAAATACACATTTCATTTGTATTTCAAATATTAGGTCCTGCCTGTTTATCACTTTATTTTTTATAGCTTCTAAGACTTTGCCTTGAACTTCAAGTTCTTCTGGCCAACATGACTGTAATGTGGTTGTCAATAATTTTTAGTACTTACTGTAACTTAGAGCTTTTCTTTCCCACTCAAAGATCACCAAATGTTATGCTGTATTGTCAACTAGAATATGTCAGTGAGTCAAGCATAAGGCATGCAGGATATCTTCTTAGGTAAGCCAGAATGAAAACCAAAGTTACTGAATATTTGTTTCCTCTTCATTGTTCAAATGTTATTGCACATAACCTATTTTGATGATTCCTCATTCCATAGTAGACAGGCCTATGCAAACCTATCCCTAAGAATTCAAGGAAGCAGAGAAGCTGAAGAAAGAGGCTGACGTATTCAGTTTCTCAGAAAGAAACATTTAATAGGGGCTTTTGAACAGAAACCGTGTCCATATCTCAGGTAGTGGTGAGGCAAGATGGTGGCTCCATTACTGCCCAGACCCAGGGCTTATATACCACAGGGAAGGAATGTGTGGGACAACTATAGGGAAAGGCAAGAATGCTATAGGAATAGCATAAGGGCAGGATGTATGGTCAAGGTTGTTCTGACCTAAGAACAAGATTTAAAGTAAGTATGTGTTCTTACACAAGGAACAGTCCATAAAATAGAAATCTTAGAGCTATTCGTGGAACTACGGTTAATCCAAAATCAAAATGGCAGATTAGTATTTAAGATGGAGTTGCTTTGGCCTCCACACTCTACCTCGCTAACCTGGCTTTTATAATCTCATGCACCTCCCTCTTCTGTGATGGTCCCTGAGCTTTTAGAGAGAGTGGTTAATATGGTACAGCTTTAGCAGCAGTGCACGGGCAATGGAAAACAGATCAGGCCCAGTGGGATTCCAAATGAGGGAGATTAACAGGCTCTGTTGAATCATCTCTTGTCTTTGAAATACCATGGCTTCAGTTTTCTTTGAAAAAGTTAAACAATGAGATACAATACATTAATAATTGGAATAGTAAAAATGTGATGCACACAATGATTACGTCAAAAGAGAATTTGCATGTCAGAACAGTAACAAAAAGAACCTATTCTGTTAGAAAGCCACCACGGGAAGAAAATTAAAACCCTATTCTCCTTTAGAGACTTCTTGCAGCCAGGAAATAATTTGGGTATAAAATAATTTCAAGCTATAAATAGCTTAAAAGAAAAAGGCTTTCTTTCTTTTTTTTTTTTTTTGCTTGTTTGTTTGTTTGTTTTTGAGATGGAGTGTTGCTCTTGTCACCCAGGCTGAAGTGTAATGGGGTAATCTCCACTCACTGCAACCTCTGCCTCCTGGGTTCAAGTGATTCTCCTGCCTCAGCCTCCAGAGTAGTTGGGATTACAGGCGCCTGCCACCATGCTTGGCTAATTTTTGTATTTTTAGTAAAGATGGGGTTTCACCATGTTGGCCAGGCTTGTCTCAAACTCCTGACCTCAGGTGATCTGCCCACTTTTGCCTCTCAATGTGCTGGGATTACAAGCGTAAGCCACCTTGCCTGGCTGAAAAAGGTTTTCTTGACTCTTCTTCCATCAGAGTAGCAGACTTCCAAACAAGATGTTGTTTTTTCACTTTAGAAGTGCCATCCACAAACCAAGCAGCTCTTTGTCAGTCAGGTGAGAGCTGTTTATCAGTCTCCCTAGAATCCAGCAGCTGCTCACACAGTTGCAGGGTTAGTCCTAGGGGAAAAAGAGGTTCCCTGCTCATGAGTATCTCTGCATGCTTTAGGTAGCAAAACACTATATAAACCATTTCAACTTTATCATGGAACTCTTTTGGGCACTGCTATCCCCATGAAAGTGGTTCCCTGATATCACCCCATGAGTCCCAATAAATGTTCCACTAAGGGCCATCGAGTGGAGAATTTGTTCTTACCAGCACTCCAGCTTCTACTCTACACTGTGTGGGCTTGGGCAACCTTACCAGTTCCCATTTATCATGCCCGATTAATATTGCTCAAAGAGCAGAATTACATGCTTCTCTTTTGAAGTACTAGGTAGGGAAAACATTCCCCATTTAAACATAAGATTCATTTTCATAAAACATTTAGGTAAAAGATACACAACTACTTTATATAAAGCTTTTTTAAACTTTTCAACTTTCATGATGCTGTCAACCTTTACATTTTCTGTTCTGGTCCCAGAAACTTCATATTTCCACCTTCATGATATTTTACCCTCTCTTGTGAAAAAGGATTTGAGTTCCCAGCACAGGGTGAAGCCTTTTGGCCCATATTTGCTCCAAGTAACTCACCTCAACATTGCCCCAGGCAATTGGTCAGCTTTCTCATTGTAACCTTTGCCTTCCAATATTTTTTTTCAATCTGGAGTAGATACAGAAAACTCATTTGTGGCTCCCTTTGGTTCACTCAACTTTTGATAGTGTTGTATTAAAATCTTTGCTCTAACCTCATCAATTTCTATTTTACTCATTTCATTTCTTAATAACCATCTACAGATTTCCACCCTGTTGGAATGAGTCCCGTGACTTTTTTTCTTTTAGTTTCACCCCATCAATATTTTCTTTCCTTTTTTTTTCTTTTTTCTTTTTCTTTCTTTCTTTCTTTTTTTTTTTTTAAGACAGAGTCTCACTCTGTTGCTCAGACTGGAGTGCAGTGGTGTGATCTTGGCTGACTACAACCTCTGCCTCCCAGGTTCAAGCGATTCTCGTGCCTCAGCCTCCCAAGTAGCTGGGACTACAGGCACATGCCACCATGCCTGGCTAATTTTTACATTTTTAGTAGAGATGGGGTTTCACCATGTTGGCCAAGCTGGTCTTGAACTCTTGGGCTCAAGTGATCCTCCTGCCTTGGCCTCCCAAAGTGCTGATATTACAGGCATGGGCCACTGCATCCAATCCAATGTTTTCTTTATTCACCTTATTGCTTAGTTACTTTTCAAAAATTCTCACCTTCATGAGATAATTCTTTTGACTCTTCCCTCTACTCTTCACCATTTTCTTGTTAATTGAATGTTTTTATTACCATCTGTAAGACCCATGAGAGAAAGCTGTGATAGCACATTTGATAAGGTTCCTGGAACCAAACCATTGTTGGATTTGCAGAAGTAATGGCATCACATGGGATGCCCATGTAGAAGGAGTCTCCTAAGCCACAGCATTTATTATGACCTGGGTAATGGACATTTTGAATGGCCATTTGAATGGCCCTGTGGTCACAAAGCCAGTCCCACATGGTTTGCATATGAAACATATCAGCTTCTTCATCTGGTGATATGGTTTCAATTTGTGTCCCCACCCAAATCTCATATAGAATTGTAATCCCCAGTGTTGGAGGAGGGGCCTGGTGAGGTGATTGGGTCATGCAGGCAGGCTTCCCTCTTGCTGTTCTTGTGATAGTGAGTGAGTTCTCACAAGATCTGGTTGTTTAAAAGTGTGTAACACCTCTCTCTTCACCCTCTTCCTCCTGCTCTGGCATGTAAGATGTGCCTGCTTCCCCTGCGCCTTCTGCCGTGATTTAATGTTTCCTGAGGCCTCCTTAGCAGGGCTTTCTGTACAGCCTGTGGAACCATAAGCCAATTAAACCTCTTTTCTTTATAAATTACCCAGTCTCAAGTAGTTCTTTATAGCAATGCAAGAACAAACTAATACAGCTGGGGTACTTCACTTGGCATTTATAGGGGGCGTTGGGCAGGCCCCCTTCTCTGGGTAAAGATATCTTACAGTGGCTTTTATCTAGTCCACCAGACTGGCTGTTCCTTCAGGCATAACCTACTGTGTATCTGGATCATGTATAGCCATCTGCTATACATTGTTAAATACTGAGCTTTGGGTCCTGCATCAGCCCAAACATGCTCTCTCAGTCTGCAGCATTTAAAACCAAAGATACTGCCCCTAAATTAGTTACTCTCACAATCCACTTTATTAAAGCCTACTCAGGGAGCTGATGATACCTGTCTACAAAATGGAGCACTTTATTCACACTGTATCCTCTGGTTTCAATAATTAACTTGGTTTTTCCTTTCCCCCACATTGACTATCTTCTTGGTGACCACAGGTCTTAAAGGTACTTTCTGTTGCCCTGGCATAATTTTGCCCCTCATGGGTAGTTTTGAGGCTAGTGACCTGAGCTCAGACAGACCACATCTGAGCTTGGTCCAGCCTCAAGGGCTGATCCAGCACTCTCTTTTACTTTCATTCTAGCTATTATAGATAACAATAACCAAGGGATTGAATATTTTGCGTTTTCCTTATTAGTTTGCATGTCCTTATGCATCCAGTGAACATTCCTCCAGGAGTTGAATCCATCTCTGAATTCCACTGGTAACTTTTACCTTCAGTAACTGAGTGCAGCACAGCTGCAGCTCTATACCACGGATGGTGACCACATGGCCACCTGGGAATGAAAAGTTCCTCATCCCCACCCTTTTATCCTTTCTCTCTCTCTCTCTCTCTTTATATAAACACACACACACATACACACATATATGTGCATATACATATGTGTATATATGTATACACGTGTGTATATATGTATACACGTGTGTATATATGTATACACGTGTGTATATATGTATACACGTGTGTATATATGTATACATGTGTGTATATATGTATACACGTGTGTATATATGTATGTGTAATATGTATATGTGTGTAATATATATTTGAATGTATATGTATTCATAAATGAACATATATATTCATAATGTGTTCATTATTTATATAATATATATTCATATATACATTAACTCAAGACAGGGTCTCACTCTGTCACCCAAGCTGGAGTGCAGTGGCCTGACCACAGCTCACTGTAGCCTTGACCTACTGGGATCAAGTGATCCTCCCACCTCAGCCTCCTGCCTCAGCCACCTGAGTAGCTGAGACTGCAGGGCTGGTCTCAGATTCCTGGTTTCAAGTGACTCTTCTGCCTTGGCTTCCCAATGTTTTGGGATTACAGATACTTGCTGCCACACCTGGCCTATCCTTTATTTTCTGTCAGTTTAATTTTATCTATACCATCCTTCTCTTCCTCCTCCTCCTCCTCCTCCTCCTCCTTCTCCTTCTCCTTCTGTCTTGCCCTGAGGCCAGGCTGGAGTGCAGTGGAGCCATCATATCTCACTGTAACCTGAAACTCCTGGGCTCAAGCACTGCTCCCATCTCAGGCTCCCGAGTAGCAAGGACTACAGACGTGTCACCATGCCTGACTAATTTTGCTTATTTGTTTATTTGTTTTTTTAGAGATGGGGTCTTGCTTTGTTACCTAGACTAGTCTCAAACTCGGGCCTTAAGCAATCCTCCCGCCTTGACCTCCCCAAAAGCTGAGACTACAAGTGTGAGCCACCACACCCAGTCTTTTCCTTCATTTTGAAACAACCTTTAACATCTAAACTAGACAAAAATCACTTCTTCTTTAGCAAAAACCACATCTTTATGTCTTTTTTATAAACTTCCTTACCAAAAACACATCTTTCTTTACATACTCTCTATATAGAATTGTTTCTTTTATATATAGTAGTTTTAATTACACATACTAACTACTATTTAAACTCCTAGTAACCCTAATTTCCAGTGAAAAATCTAGGATTGCTTAATTTAACATAACATGACTTTAAAATTTTAAATTACTGAAGAAAATGTTGAAACAAGTTTTATTTATCAAAGACCACTAAAGTCATGTGAACTAAAAGGCATTTGAGTTGGTTTTTATTTTTCTATAAGTGCTACTTTTTCTTTAAGCCAATTAATTAGAGTTCTTTCATGTAACTTGGTAGTAAATATCAAATACACATGACACATATAAGACATACAGAGACATAGACAGAAGTTGATCTTATAGATTTATAACATTCTTCATTTGCCAGTTTCCAAGTAGTTTCTCTACCCCAGTTAGAGACTATCAGTCATTTCCAGAGACAGGACTTTTAGGTAAAACAAGGTAGAAAAGTTACATTTCAGGTTGCGTCCAAGATGGCTGAATAGAAACAGCTCCAGTTTATAGCTCCCAGCAAGATCGATGCACAAGATGGGTGTTTTCTGCATTTCCAACTGAGTTACCTGGTTCGTCTCACTGGGACTGGTTGGACAGTGGGTGCAGCCCATGGAGGGTTAGCCGAAGCAGGGCAGGGAGTCGCCTCACATGGGAAGTGCAAGGGGTTGGGGGATTTCCCTTTCTTAGCCAAGGGAAGCCGTGAGTGAATGTACCTGAAGGAATGGTATATTTCTGCCCAAATACTGCAGTTTTTCCCATGGTATTTACAACTGGCAGACCAGGAGATTCCCTCCCATGCCTGGCTCGGCAAGTCTTAACGCCCATGGAGGCTTGCTCGCTGCTAGCATCGCAGTCTGAGATCAACCTGGGATGGTGGGGCCTGGCTGGGGGAGGAGCGTCTGCCATTGCTGAGGCTTGAGTAAGTGGTTCTATGCTCACAGTGTAAACAAAGCAGCAGGGCAACTTGAACTGGGCAGAGCCCACCGCAGCTCAGCAAGGCCTACTGCCTTTCTAGATTCCACCTCTGGGGGAAGGGCATATGTGAACAAAAGGCAGCAGACAGCTTCTGCAGACTTAAACGTCCCTGCCTGACAGCTCTGAAGAGAGCAGTGGTTCTCCCAGCACAGCCTTCAAGCTCCGATAACAGACAGACTGCCTCCTCAAATGGGTCCCTGACCCCAGTGTAGCCTGACTGGGAGACACCTCCCAGTAGGCACTGACAAACACCTCATACAAGCAGTTGCCCCTCTGGGATGAAGCTTCCAGAGGAAGGATCAGGCAGCAATATTTGCTGTTCTGCAGCCTCTGGTGGTGATACCCAGGCAAACAGGGTCTGGAGTGGACCTCCAGCAAACTTCAACAGACCTGCAGCTGAGGGGCCTGTTAGAAAGAAAACTAACAAGCAGAAAGGAATAGCATCAACATCAACAAAAAGGACATCCACACCAAAACCCCATCCGTAGGTCACCAACATCAAAGACCAAAGGTAGATAAAACAAGAAAGATGGGGAGAACCCATAGCAGAAAGGCTGAAAATTCCAAAAACCAGAATGCCTCTTCTCCTTCAAAGGAACAGAATGCCTTGCCAGCAAGGGAATAAAACTGGACGGAGAATGAGTTTGACGAGATAACAGAAGAAGGCTTCAGAAGGGCAGCAATAACAAACTTCTCTGAGCTAAAGGAGCATGTTCTAACCATTTGCAAGGAAGCTAAAAACCTTGAAAAAATGTTAGATGAATGGCTGTCTAGAATAACCAGTGTACAGAAGAGCTTAAATGACCTGATGGAGCTGAAAACCACAGTACAAGAACTTCATGAAGCATACACAAGCTTCAATAGCCAATTTGATCAAGCAGAAGAAAGGATAGCAGAGATTGAAGATAAAATTAATGAAATAAAGCGAGAAGACAAGATTAGAGAAAAAAGAGTGAAAAGAAACAAACACAGCCTCCAAGAAATATGGGACTATGTGAAAAGACCAAATCTACATTTGATTGGTGTACTTGAAAGTGACAGGGAGAATGGAATCAAGTTAGAAAACACTCTTCAGGATACTATCCAGGAGTTCCCCAACCTAGCAAGGCAGACCAACATTCAAATTCAGGAAATACAGAGAACACCACAAAGATACTCCTCCAGAAGAGCAACCCCAAGACACATGATTGTCAGATTCACCAAGGTTGAAATGAAGGAAAAAATGTTAAGGGCAGCCAGAGAGAAAGGTCGGGTTACCCACAAAGGGAAGCCCATCAGACTGACAGCAGATCTCTCAGCAGAAACCCTAAAAGCCAGAAGAGAGTGGGGACAAATATTCAACATTCTTAAAGAAAAGAATTTTCAACCCAGAATTTCATATCCAGCCAAACTAAGCTTCATAAGTGAAGGAGAAATAAAATACTTTGCAGATAAGCAAATGCTAAGAGATTTTGTCACCACTAGGCCTGTCTTACAAGAGCTCCTGAAGGAAGCAGGAAACATGGAAAGGAACAACCGGTACCAGCCACTGCAAAAACATGCCAAATTGTAAAGACCATCGATGCTAGGAAAAACTGCATCAATTAACAGGTGAAATACCCAGGTAACATAATGATGACAGGATCAACTTCACACATAACAATATTAACCTTAAATGTAAGTGGGCTAAATGCCCCAATTAAAAGACACAGACTGGCAAATTGGATAAAGAGTCAAGACCCATTGGTGGGCGGTTTTCAGGAGACTCATCTCACTTGCAGAGCCACACATAGGCTCAAAATAAAGGGATGGAGGAAGATCTACCAAGCAAATGGAAAGCAAAAAAAGAGGAGGGGTTACAATCCTGGTCTTTAAACAGAATTTAAACCAACAAAGATCAAAAGAGACAAAGAAGGCCATTACATAATGGTAAAGGGATCAATTCAACAAGAAGAGCTAACTATCCTAAATATATATGCACCCATACAGGAGCACCCAGATTCATAAAGCAAGTTCTTAGAGACTACAAAGAGACTTAGACTCCCACACAAAAATAATGGGAGAATTTAACACCCCACTGTCAATATTATCAACAAAACAGAAAGACCCACAAGACAGAAACTTAACAAGGATATCAAGGACTTGAACTCAGCTCTGGACCAAGCAGACCTAATAGACATCTACAGAACTCTCCACCCCAAATCAACAGAATATACATTCTTCTCAGCACATCACACTTATTCTAAAATTAACCACATAATTGGCAGTAAAACACTCCTCAGCAAATGTAAAAGAAGAAAAATCTCAACAAACAGCCTCTCAGACCACAGTGCAATCAAATTAGAACTCAGGATTAACAAACTAACTCGAAACCACACAACTACATGGAAACTGAACAACCTGCTCCTGAATGACTGCTGTATAACTTATGAAATGAGGGCAGAGATAAAGATGTTCTTTGAAACCTATGAGAACAAAGACACAATGTACCAGAATCTCTGGGACACATTTAAAGCAGTGTGTAGAGGTAAATTTATAGCACTAAATGCCCACAAGAGAAAGCAGGAGTGGTCTAAAATCAACATCCTAACATCACAATTAAAAGAACTAGAGAAGCAAGAGCAAACACATTCAAAAGCTAGCAGAAGACAATAAATAACTAAGATCAGAGCAGAACTGAAGGAGATAGAGACACAAAAATCCCTTCAAAAAATCAGTGAATCCAGGAGCTGGTTTTTTGAAAAGATCACCAAAATAGACTGCTAGCAAGACTAATAAAAAAGAAAAGAGAGAAGAATCAAATTGATGCAATAAAAAATGATAAAGGGGATATCATCACTGATCCCACAGAGATACAAACTACCATCAGAGAATACTATAGACACTTCTAGGCAAATAACCTAGAAAATCTAGAAGAAATGGATAAATTCCTGGACACATGCACCCTCCCAAGACTAAACCAAGGAGAAGTTGAATCTCTGAATAGACCAATAACAGGTTCTGAAATTGAGGCAATAATTAATAGCCTACCAACCAGAAAATGTCCAGGACCAGACGAATTCACAGCCGAATTCTACCAGAGGTACAAAGAGGAGCTGGTACCTTTCCTTCTGAAACTATTCCAATCAATAGAAAAACAGGAAATCCTCCCTAACTCATTTTATGCAGCATCATCCTGATACCAAAGCCTGACAGAGACAAAACAAAAAAAGAGAATTTTAGGCCAATACCCCTGATGAAAATCAATGCAAAAATCCTCAATAAAACACTGGCAAACTGAATCCAGCAGCACATCAAAAAGCTTATCCACCACGATCAACTTGGCTTTATCCCTGGGATGCAAGGCTGGTTCAACATATGCAAATCAATAAACGTAATCCATAACATAAACAGAACCAACAACAAAAACCACATGATTATCTCAATAGATGCAGAAAAGGCCTTTGACAAAATTCAACAGCCTTTTATGCTAAAAACTCTCAATAAACTAGGTATTGTTGGAACGTATCTCAAAATAGTAAGAGCTATTTATGACAAACCCACAGCCAATATCATACTGAATGGGCAAAAACTGGAAGCATTCCCTTTGAAAACCGGCACAAGACAAGGATGCCCTCTCTCACCACTCCCATTCAACATAGTATTGGAAGTTCTGGCCAGGGCAATCAGACAAGAGAAAGAAATAAAGGGTATTCAATTAGGAAAAGAGGAAGTTAGATTGTCCCTGTTTGCAGATGACATGATTTTATATTTAGAAAACCCCATTGTCTTGGCCCAAAATCTCCTTAAGCTGATAAGCAACTTCAGCAAAGTCTCAGGATACAAAATCAATGTGCAAAAATCACAAGTATTCCTATACACCAAGAACAGACAAACAGAGAGCCAAATAATGACTGAACTCCCATTCACAATTACTACAAAGAGAATAAAATACATAGGAATACAACTTACAAGGGATGTGAAGGACCTCTTCAAGGAGAACTACAAACCACTGCTCAATGAAATAAAAGAGGACACAAACAAATGGAAGAACATTCCATGCTCATGATAGGAAGAATCAATATCGTGAAAATGGCCATACTGCCCAAGGTAATTTATAGATTCAATGCTATCCCCATCAAGCTACCACTGACTTTCTTCACAGAATTGGAAAAAACTACTTTAAAGTTCATATGGAACCAAAAAAGGGCCCACATAGCCAAGACAATCCTAAGCAAAAAGAACAAAGCTGGAGGCATTACAGTACCTGACTTCAAACTATACTACAAGTCTACAGTAACCAAAACGCATGGTACTGCTGCCAAAACAACCATATAAACCAATGGAACAGAACAGAGGCCTCAGAAATAACACCACACATCTACAACTATCTAATCTTTGACAAACCTGACAAAAACAAGAAATGGGGAAAGGATTCCCTATTTAATAAATGGTGCTGGGAAAACTGGCTAGCCATATGTAGAAAGCTGAAACTAGATCACTTCCTCACACCTTATACAAAAATTAACTCAAGATGGTTTAAAGACTTAAATGTAAGACCTAAAACCATAAAAACCCTGTAAGAAAACCTAGGCAATACCATTCAGGACATAGGCATGGGCAAAGACTTCATGACTAAAACACCAAAAGCAATGGCAACAGAAGCCAAAAATAAACAAATGGGATCTAATTAAACTAAAGAACTTCTGCACCGCAAAAGAAACTATCATCAGAGTGAACAGGCAACCTACAGAATGGGCGAAAATTTTTGTAATTTATCCATCTGACAAAGGGCTAATATCCAGCATCTACAAAGAACTTAAACAGATTTACAAGAGAAAAACAGCCCCATCACAAAGTGGGCAAAGCATATGAACAGACACTTCTCAAAGGAAGACATTTATGCAGCCAACAGACATATGACAAAATGCTCATGATCACTGGTTATCAGAGAAATGCAAATCAAAACCACAATGAGATACCAGTTAGATTGGCAGTTAGAATGGCAATCATTAAAAAGTCAGGAAAGAACAGATGCTGAAGAGGATGTGGAGAAATAGGTATGCTTTTACACTGTTGGTGGGAGTGTAAATTGGTTCAACCATTGTGGAATACAGTGTGGCAATTCCTCAAAGATCTAGAACTAGAAATACCATTTGACCCAGCAATCCCATTACTGGGTATGTACCCAAAGGATTAGAAATCATGCTACTATAAAGACACATGCACATGCATGTTTATTGCAGCACTATTCACAATGGAAAGATGTGGAACCAACCCAAATGTCCATCAATAATAGACTGGATAAAGAAAATGTGGCACATATACACCATGGAATACTATGCAGCCATAAAAATGGATGAGTTCATGTCCTTTGCAGGGACATGGATGAAGCTGGAAACCATCATTCTCAGCAAAATATCACAAGGACAGACAACCAAACACCACATATTCTCACTCATAAGTGGGAGTTGAACAATGAGAACACATGGACACAGGGAAGGGAACATCACAAACTGGGACCTGTTGGGGAGTGGGGGGCTTGGGGAGGGATAGCATTAGGAGAAATACCTAATGTAAATGACGAGTTGGTGGGTGCAGCAAACCAACATGCCACATCTATACCTATGTAACAAACATGCACATTATGCACACGTACCCTGGAACTTAAAGTATTAACAAAAAAAAAAGAAAAGTTTAATTTCGAAGGTGCAGAACTTAGACCTAACATCATTATCTGAAGATAAGATTGATAGAAAGTGTCTTCTTTTTAACTTAGCTTCTTAATTAGATTACCAGCTTCAGGGTGAAGCCCTTTGTATTAATCTGTTTTCATGCTGCTAATAAAGACCTACCTGAGACTGAATAATTTATACAGGAAAAAGGTTTAATGGACTTAGAACAGTTCCATGTCGCCAAGGTGGCATCATAATCATAAGGGAAGGCAAGGAGGATGGTGGGAGGCAAAGAGAGAGTTTGTGCAGGGAAACCCGTTTTTAAAACCATCAGATCTTATGAGACTTATTCACTATCATGAGAACAGAACAGGAAAGACCCACCCCCTTGATTCAATTATCTCTCACTGGATCCCTCCCACAACACATGGGAATTATGGGAGCTACAAGATGAGATTTGGGTGGGGACACAGAGACAAACCATATGACCCTTCAATGAACAGACAGAAAGCATGCAGTTTTTAGGGCCTAATGTTTACTGAAAGGCAGAAGACTTAGATCCCACAAAATCAAGGATTCCATTTTACACTGAATCCTGGGTCCTCAAAAAGAAAAACCATGAACTGGTTAATGCAATGCTACCACAGTGCACCTCCTGCAAGACCATTTCCCTGAGGCTGGTGGGCAACCCAATGCCAATCAGCCAATTCAGTGATCAGGCCATCCCCCATGGAGTTTTATCTCTCAGTGTCAAGAGTTTCTGTATCCTCTAGGTACATAAACCAAAGAAAAACAGGTAGCTCCTTGTGGAAATAACTATTTAGTGTAAGCAACTGTCATCAGTCACCTCTAACACTGTAGCTCTTGCCCATGACTGCCAGCCATTATACACACTGATGTCAAGTCCTCTCATAGTACAAAGTAACCTCTGGTGTCCCCCCATACCCAAAGAGATCAGACAAAACAATACAAAAGAGAGCAATTTTAAACCTGAGTGGAATCTATCCATTTACAACTTTTAGGGTTCCATGAGGAAAAACAGAGATTCCTTTCCAAAAAAGGAGTCTTTGTCACCTGTCCCTGTTTTTCCCAGGGATCTCAGGTGACATGGTTTGGATCTGTGTCCCTGCCCAAATGTCATGTTGAAATTTAATTCCCAATGCTGGAGGTGAGGCCTGGTGGGAGGTGACTGGATCATGGGAGTGGCTTCTCATGAATGGTTTAGTACCATCCACCTAGTGCTGTTCTCATGATAGAGTTCTCACAAGATCTGATTATTTTAAAATGTGTGGCACTTCACTCCATCTCTCTCCTTCTACTCCAGCCACGGGAAGTGCTGGCTCCTCCTTCACCTTCTGCCATGATTGTAAGTTTCCTGAGGCCTCCCTAGAAGCAGAAGCCACTGTATAGGCTTCCTGTACAGCTGGCAAAATCATGAACCAATTCAAACTTTTTTTCTGATAAATTACCCAGTCTCAAGTATTACTTTATAGCAGTGTGAGAATGAAGTAATACAGAAAATTGGTACTGAGGAGTGATGAAGTGCTACAAAGAAATGTGGAAGTAGTTTTGGAAATGTGGAAGTACCTGGAAATGTGGAAGTAGTTTTGGAACCAAGTAACAGGCAAAGGTTGGAAGAGTTTGGAGGGCTCAGAAGAAGATAGAAAGATGAGGAAAAGTTTGGAGCTTCCTAGGGACTTGTTGAATAGTTGTGACCAAAACGCAGATTGTGATATGGACAGTGAAGTCCAGGCTGATGAGGTCTCAGATGGAGATAAGGAACTTATTGGGAACTGGAGCATAGGTCACTTTTGTTACCTCTTGGCAAAGAAGCTGGCTGCACTATTGCCTCTGGCCCTATGGATCTGTGAAAGAACTTTAGAATGATAATATAGGGTATCTGATGGAAGAAATTTCTAAGCAGCCAAGTGTTCAAGATGTGGCCTGGCTGCTTCTAACAACCTATGCTCATATGTGTGAGCAAAGAAATGATGTAAAACTCAAACTTATATTTAAAAGGGAAGCAGAGTATAAAAGTTTGGAAAACTTGCAGCCTATGTGTTAGAAAAGAAAAGCCCACTTTCTGGGGAGGAATTCAAACCAGCTGCAGAAATTTGCATAACTAAAAGGAAGGCAAGTACTGATAGCCAAGAAAATGGGGAAAATGCCTCGAAGGCACTTCAGAGACCCTCGTGGCAGCCCTTCCCATCACAGGCCCAGAGCCCTAGGAAAACAATAGTTTCGTGAACCATGCCCAGGGCCCTGCAGCACTGTGCAGCCTCAAGACACTGATCCCTGCATACCAGTCACTCCAGCTCCAGCTGTGGCTAAAAGGAGCCCAGGTGCAGCTTGGGACACTGCTTCAGAGGGTGTGCAGCCATAAACCTTGGTGGCCTCCACATGGTGTTAAGGCTATGGGTGTGCAGAATGCAAGATTTGGGGTTTGAGAGCCTCTGTCTAGATTTCAGAGAATGTATGGAAAAGCCTGGATGTCCAGGCAGAAGCCTGCTGCAGGGGCAGAGGCCTCATGAAGAACTTCTATAAGGGTAGTATGGAAGGGAAATGTGGGGTTGGAGCCCCCATACAGAGTCCCCACTGCAGCACTGCCTAGTGGATTTGTGGGAGGAGGGCCACTATACTCCAGACTCCAGAATGGTAGAGCCACCAACAGCTTACAACATGCACTTGGAAAGCCATAAGCACTCAATATCAGCCCATGAGAGCAGCCTTGGGGGCAGAGTTGCGCTAGGCCTTGGGTGCCCACCCCTTGCACCATTGTGTCCTGGATGTGAGACATGAAGTCAAAGATTATTTTGTAGCTTTAAGTTTTAATGGCTGCCCTGCTGTGTTTCAGTCTTTCATGGTGGCTGTAGCCCCTTTCTTTTGGCTGATGTCTCCCTTTTGGAACAGGAGTACTTACCCAATGCCTATACCCTCATTGTATCTTAGAAGTAAATAACTTGTTTTTTATTTTACAGCATCATAGGCGTAAGGAATTTGCCATGTCTCAGATGACACTTTGGACATCTGAGATAATGCTGAAATGAGTTAAGATTTGGGGGGACTGTTGGGAAGGCATGATTGTATGTTGCAATGTGAGAAGGACATGAGATTTGGGAGGGATGAGGAGCAGAATGATATAATTTGGATCTGTGTCCCCACCCAATTTCATGTTGAATTGTAATCCCCAATGCTGTAGGTGGGGCCCGGTGGGAGGTGATTGGATCATGGGGGTAGTTTCTCATGAATGGTTTAGCACCTTCCCCCTAGTGCTGTTCTCAAGATAGAGTTCTCATGAGATCTGGTTGTTTAAAAGTGTGTGGCACTTCCCTGCCCCACTTATGCTCCAGCCATGCAAAGTGCTGGCTCCCACTTTGTCTCCTGCCATGATTGTAAATTGCCTGATGCCTTGCTAGAGGCAGAAGCTGATATGCTTCCTGTACAGCCTGCATAACTTGAGCCAATTCAACCTATTTTCTTATAAATTACCCAGTCCCAGGTATTTTTTTTATAGCAGTGTTAGAATGGACTAACACACCAAGCTATTTGAAATTCCCTTTTTCAGGTCCCTCATGATATCAAGGGCGTCAAGAGAAAGGAGGGACAGACAGATAGAAAAACAGAATTCAGTCAACTGAGAAGTTTTACAGAGAGAACAGAGGTCTTAAAACAGTATATATGTACTTTTGACTATAGAGCTCTTTAAAAAACACGTTTTAAAAGTGTTTCCTCAAGCCATCTTACTTTGCTTCTGCTGGTAGCTGGGCTTCCATTGTCAAATGGACAGCCCACAGAAGCAGCCATCTGACTGCATCAGCCACTCAGCACCCTTCCTTACAGCAGTGTGATATGTGACAGATGGCTCATAGTTAACGATTGCTCTAAACCCATCAGCATTTTCAGGGTGTTTCTGGATTGGCTTTGTGGCCCACCAATGTCTAACAGGTAAGCCACACCACTCCACATTGAAGTGGCTGGCCAGCTTGGGATTTCCCCCATGGATGCTTTATTTCCTTTGCCCATTTCTTGGTCTCTCAGCTCCTGCCTGGCTTGCCACATTTCTGTGGTAGGCAGGTCTATGCAAATCTACCCCCAGAAGTCCAAGGGAGCTGAGAGGCTGAAGAAAGAGGCTGAAAAACTAAGTTTCTCAAAAACAAAACAAAAAAACCATTTAATAGGGACTTACAAATGGAAGCTATGTCTGTGTTTTGGGCAGCAGCAAGACAAGAAGGTGGACCCCCCCATAACATTACCTCCTGGGCACAGGGCTTATACACCATAGGGAGGGAATGTGTAGGGCAATTGTAGGAAAAGCCAAAAATGTTACATGAATATACCTAGGGTCTGATTTATGGTCAAGGTTGTTTTGACCTAAATACAGGATTTAAGGTAGGTACATGCTCTTACACAAGGAACAGTACATAAAATAGAAATCTTCTTCTTCTTCTTTTTTTTTTAGACAGAGTCTCTCTCTGTTGCCCAGGCTGGAGTGCAATGGCACGATCTCAGCTCACTGTGATGTCCACCTCCTGGGTTCAAGCCATTCTTCCACCACAGCTTCCCAAGTAATTGGGATTACAGGCATGTGCCACAAGGTCCGGCTAATTTTTTTTTTTTTTTGTATTTTTAGTAGAGATGGGGTTTCACCATATTGGCCAGGCTGGTCTTGAACTCCTGACCTCAAGTGATCCACCCACCTCAGCCTCCCAAAGTGCTAGGATTACAGGCACTGTGCCTCATGCCTGATCTCTAGTAAATGTTTTAAACTGAATCACACAACGTTATGACATTGTCACTGGCAGCCCATTAAGCACCAATACCCTACTACCTGGCACCCATATGGGCCTTCAGTAATATTTGTTGAATGAACAGAAGGAAATTGTCACTCTAGCCTAGCCTGTGACCTAGTAGGAACACTTCTGGGCATCTCTCTTAATTCCTCTCTTTCCTTTACTTCTCCTACATGAGTTACCAGTTTTCGTCAATTCTACTTCTGAGATACCTTTTGTGGCCCTGTCCTGTGCATTCTCACTACCACTGCCCAAAATTATAGCCATTTAAACTTCCTATCTTTGTTTCCTATTCTCCCACCCCAAGTCGTTTCCCCTCTTTAGTTCAACTTCCATGTGACCACTGGAGTTATCTTTCTAAAGCTCAAGAAACATCAATCCTTTTTATTAAAAATATCAATGGTGTGTTGCTTTCATGACTTTTCATATCTTGCTTTAATCTATTTTTCCAACTTCATTTCTTACTACTTTTCAGCGAGCACCCTGCCCTCTATGCCAAACTTGAGAAACAGCAAGCTATTTTTAACATTTCAACTTGCTAGTCACTCTTTCATGTTTATGTAACATTCTACATGCTCATCTTCTGCCTGGGAAATACTTATCAATATCCTTACTCACTCACTGGGATTCAAGTCATATATTACCTCCTCTGTGATGCCTTCCTAGAATCTCCTACACAGTTGTTCCTCTGTGTGCCCACAATACTTTCTATTGACTTTTCCTATAGCAGTTATATTTTATTGTGTTTATCTTTTTTGCCTTTTCTTTTTTGAGACTGAATCTTGCTCTATTGTCCAGGCTGGAGTGCACCAGCACTATCTTGGCTCACTGCAACCTCCGTCTCCCGGATTCAGGTGATTCTTGTGCCTTAGCCTCCAGAGTAGCTGGGATTACAGGTGCCTGCCACCACACCCGGCTAATTTTTGTATTTTTAGTAGAGACAAGGTTTCACTATGTTGGCCAGGCTGGTCTTGAACTCTTGACCTCAAGTGATCCACCCGCCTTGGTCTCCCAGAGTGCTGGGATTACAGGAGTGAGCCACCACGCCCGGCCTTTTTTGCCATCTTGACAAATGCTGTCCAACAGGAAGATAATACAAGCCACATATAATTTATTTTTATTGTTTTTTAGAAAGAGTCTTGCTCTGTTCCCCAGGTTGGAATGCAGTGGTGTGATCATAGCTCAATGTAACCTCAAACTCCTGGGCTCAAGTGATCCTCCTGCCTCAGCCTCCCGAGTAGCTAGGATTATAGGCATACGCTACCATTCCTGGCTAATGGCCACATATAATTTTAACTTTTCTAGTAGCCACATTAAAAAAAAAAAAAAAAAAAAAAACGTAAAAAAAGAAACTGATGAAAGTAATTTTAATTATATCTATAAATAACTGGCTGCTCTAAGAAATACCAGAACAGAATGATTGAATGGCTTTGTTTATGGAGAAACTGTAATCTGTGCACTGTTCTCTACTTTGGATAACTGGAGATTAGCAAATGAGTCAAATGTTTTATTTCCTTAGTCATACCTTTGTAGACACTGACAAGCTTTTTTACACATAGGTGTGGTTGGCTGTGTGAAGTTCTCCCAGTTTAGGGCCTTTGTTTGCAAATATATCCAGGAGGAGGCCTTACCTTAGAAGCCCAAGGGTGTGCTGGTAGTGACTTTAGAGACTTTAGGTACTATTCTCAAGAAGCACCACCCAAAGAACAGGGCAAGTCAGAGTCTGGGGCTTACATCTTGGACATGCTATGACCTTAGATAAAAGATGTCGAATTAGTCATTCTCATTTCTGGCATCTGTGGCAGCTCTGTTCTGACTCATGTGCAAAGGGAGTAAATCCCTAAGAAAGAAAGAAAAAGAAAATAAGACAGGAAAAAGAAGAATAATTTCCAGAGTTCTATACAGTTACTATTGCTCCCAAATGAGCTCCAAACCATGGCAATGCTACCCACAAAAGACAGGCAGAACAACGACCATCTAATGAGATGTGGAAATAAATTGGCCAATAAGATGCTTTCTTTTCACAATGATGCTTGGGAAATTGACAACAGATGGTATCTAAAACATGTTACAAATACTGTGCCTCTTCTTTCCAAGACCTGGGAGCTGGGTAATACCAGGGCACTTTTATCAATAAACAACGTCTAGAGGAGACAGTAGAGAACCAGAAAGTCAATAGTCAAGACACAAAGAATAATTTAGAAGATCGAGGGACATAGCAGCTCCATTTTTGTTCCACTTAGATTAAACTTGTGGAATATCTGAGGGTCAGAGCATTCCCCTCCAGATGAAAACCAAACTTATTTCACAGATCTCTGAAACACCCAGAACAGATACTGAGGAAATGAAGCCACAGGAACCTGTGTGTACTTGCCTAGACAGGCAATCAATGTACTGGTGGAAATGTTAAAACCTTAATAGGATTTTTTTGTTTTTGTTTTTACTAACAGGCTTTAAAAATATTTTTAAAGCAGACCTATTCTGGAAGTCATGATTGGGTGCAGGGCAAGGCAGATACCATAAAATGAACTACAGAGAATACTGCTCTCATTAAAATTTAGTTCACTTGGGAAAAGTTGCCTGTAACTCTTTCTATGCTGAGAGTGAACATCTCTGGTGCATTCTAGACAGTTATGATGGGTTTTCCACAGCAACTACAAAGAAAGTTGTATTCTCATTAGTTTTATCATAACAAATATTTTTAATGTGCTACAGTTACTTTTAAATAGTTTATACTTTCTATTGTCATGCAATCTGTAAAGTAAAGCATGGTGAAAAGAAGGATTAATTTGGTGAATTCCATGAGGGATGTGTATATAAGATGCTGGGCCAGGCATACTGGCTCACGCCTGTAATCCCAGAACTTTGGGAGGCCAAGGCAGGTGGATCATGAGGTCAGAAGTTCGAGACCAGCTTGGCCAACATGGTGACACCCTGTGTCTACTAAAAATACAAAAATTAGCCAGGCATGGTGGCAGGTGCCTCTAATTCTAGCTACTCGGGAGGCTGAGGCAGGAGAATCACTTGAACCCAGGAAGGCAGAGGTTACAGTGAGCCAAGATTGCATCACTGCACTCCAGCCTGAGCGACAGAACAAGACTCCGTCTCAAAAAAAAAAAAAAAAGGCTGAAGGCTGGGCACGGTGGCTCACACCTGTAATCCCAGCACTTTGGGAGGCCCAGGCGGGCAGATCACAGGGTCAAGAGATTGAGACCACCCTGGCCAACATGGTGAAACCCCATCTCCACTAAAAGTACAAAAAAAATTAGCTGGGCGTGGTGGTGCGCACTTGTAGTCCCAGCTACTCGGGAGGCTGAGGCAGGAGAATGGCGTGAACCCGAGAGGCAGAGCTTGCAGTGAGCCGAGATTGCACCACTGCACTCCAGCCTGGGCAACAGTACGAGACTCCTTCTCAAAAAAAAGACTCTGTACTACTTATTGTGAGGGATACAAAGATGTATAATGACAAGACATAATGACTTGGTCTGGTTTTGGAAGAGGCAAATGAAGCATAAGTAGAAAGATAATGGGGCTTGCCATCAAATCTATCTAGATTTTAATCCTACTTCTGCCACCTAACAGCTATGTGTCTTTAGACAAGTTACTTGCCTCACTGAGCCTCAAGTTTGTCTTCTACAGAATTTAGATGAATAGATGAATACTTGCATAGGGCTGCTGTGAGGATAAAGTGAAGACTTCATCAGAACTATACTGAATAAGACATTCCCACAAAAAAAGTGTTAGAAAATGACACATGCCAGAAGAAAACTGTTTCCTCAGAGCAGTATTTGCATAAAAATGCTTGAACTTGTTTTTTGTTTCTAAAAATGTTATGAAATTCTGAGAGTCATAATAGCCACGTTATGGCCAATATGCCAACCACGTTAAGGGTAGCATATTCGTTTTGGTCTTTATTCCTATATATTTTCTCAATGATATATAGCATCTCCCTTTAGGTTAGAAACTATAATGGTACATTTTTGGCTTGGTGTAATTTACCTTCATTTAAAAAAGATATTGTTTATATAGCATGGATCAAAAAGATGTAGAGTTGTTTCATGTTTGAATAAAATTATAATGCAGTTGATACCAATATATGGCAGCCCAATTTTCAGGGATCTTGCTGAATAAAGATGGGGAAGGCAGATGAATGAATGATTGATGTCATTACATTTTTCTAGTTTAAACTCTGGTGCAAAATCTTTCACTGCCTTTTATTTAATTACTCACTTTTTGTAGATCTATTAATTCTCTGAATTCATTTAAGAATGATAGTATATTATGGAAGATTCGAGTCATACAACATGCCTTACCCATGAAATTGTACCATCTTGGAGAGTGACCCATTGTTTTTTAAAGTCTTCCTCCAGAAAGCACTCTGTCCATTTGTGGGGGTCTGCCGGAGGCACACATTTCATACACATTGACTTGAATCAAATGAGATCCCTTTATGCTCTCAAGTGTACGGCTATTTTTGAGAATCATTTATTAAGTGATTACTTAATAATTACATCATGTTTTCCTCAGAACTAAGCATTACTTTGCTTTTGTACTTATATCAATTTTTAAAATTAAGACATATGCACAAACAACAAAAAAGTTTATGAAGCATTTTCTGGAAATAGTGTCTATTTCCTATAGTGATATTACCCTATCAGTATACTGATAAACCTTAGCAGTGGTTAACTTAGCTACACATGTTCTAACATGCTCCTGAATCCCCCATGCTGGGTTACATCCTCTTTCTAGGTATTCCCTCATCCTGTATTACACTGGCATTGTTTATGTCTGTCTCTCCATTAAACCCTATGTTCTGTGGAATACTGTCATATCCAAGTTTATATGCCTAGTGTAGTGACAAGCACTTTAAATAAAGGCATTTACCTGATTTAAACAACTTAATGACTAAATTAATAAATATGAATACTGTAATCTTTGTTTTGTTGCTTGTGTTCTTTTACAGATTAGAATTTGGTCCATAGTTCTTACGTTTGTTTTGGGAGAATATTTTGACCCACTTCTAAGAAGTGTTTCACCTGATCCTGGCTATTTATGAATATGGCTATTGGACTGGATGGGTTCCAGGCATACACTGTCTTGCCTAAAGTAGCGGAATGCGACATCCCTGAGGGTAAGCAAGTGTGTTAGCTTTGTGTTCTGTGCCCTCCTCCAGAAATGACAGTACTTGCTGCAAGACTGTGAGCTCATCGAGGCAGAAGCCATGGCATTCAAATTAGTCTCCTGAGCCAGAACTTAACATCTGTCACAAAGTAGGCAGTTCAGTGAGCTTTTGTAGTTTCCAACTGGATGCAGCACTATGACTGCTTTTAGCTACTAACAGGGCCAGGCACTGAAACAAGCTCTAAATCCCCACAGAAAAATCACTCTGAGCCATCCTGGCCCATCCCTAAATACCAACCTGTGCATGCTATTCACTGTGCCAAGAGCGTTCACTCATTTTTGCTTCTCACAAATCCTTTTTTTTCTTCCTATGGCTTGCATGTTTTGAATGACAGCTAAATCCTAATGCAGACTGTTTATACAATGGAGTCCCACGGAGCCCAAAGGTTGTGGTAATATTATTACAGAATTCTCATGATCCTTTTATTATTTTTTAAAAATGAGCCGTATGAATGTGGTAATACTATTAAGTGTCCGGCTCGATGAATTCTTCCATGTGTACACAGCCCGGAACGACCACCAGGATCAAGACGCAATATTTCCAGCTTTCCATAGGTTCCCTCGTGCCCCACCCCTCAGAAGTAAACGTTATTCTAACTCCTGTCACTACCGGTAAGTTTTGTAGGGAATTATTTTGGAGGAAGTGGAAGGTGGAATGAATGGGCCCACAGTCCCCTGGGGCTGGGCGAGACCCGTGGAGGCTCCAGGGGTCCATACAGCTCTCCGCTCTCACCGACCCGGGCCACACCCGCCAAGCTGGTAGTTCTCCGAACGGATCCCTCACGCCCAGCAATGGCCGGAGGGCCGGTGGGGCCGGAGGCCCCACCATAATAGCGCTAAGCACGCCACAATGGCAGCCCCGCTGTCTCCCGCGCGGGCCTCGCTGCGTGCTCCCAACCTTGGGAGTTGGCGCCCCTCCCGCGCGACGGACAGCCGGGCGTGGCCCTGGGCGCGACCCGACAGGACGCCAGCAGCCGGCGGGGGCGCTCCAGGACTCGAGATGTGGGGCGCGGGCCCATTGGCTGAGCATTCCCCCGCGAGCCTCCCGGCCGCAGGGCCCACCTCCCGGCCCTCTCTCCGCGCCCCCATTGGCCGTTCGCGTTCCGCTGGCGTCCGCTCCCGCCCCACTCCCTCCCGGAGGGAAACCGGGTTGGGGGTGGGAGGCTAAAGCAGGGAGGAGGATGACTGGTCCTGCGGATAAGGGTGTGCGCGAGAGCCAATCAAAAGCGGATGTCGAAAAGAGGCGCCGCGCCAGCCAGTCACGTCGCGAGGTGCGGTCGGGGCCGGCTGACGCGACTGCGGGCCTCAGCCAATGGGCGTGCCACTGCCCGTCCGCTCTTCAGCAGCCGGTCGGGGGCGGTGGAAAAGCGAGTGAAGAGAGCGCGACGGCGGCGGCGGCGCAGCTATTGCTGGACGGCCAGTGGGAGAGCGAGGCCTGAGCCTCTGCGTCTAGGTGAGAAGCGGGTGCGCCAGCGGGAGCGGCCGGGCTGCGGGCTCCTCCTCGCCTGGCTCGGGCAGTGGTTGCGGGAGCCCGGGCTGCAGGCCTGGCCGAGGCGGGGGCGCCGACCAGCCGTCCCGCCCCCGCCCCCGCCCGGGTACGCCCAGAAGTGAGGGCGCCCGCCTCACCCCGGGTGGTCTCTGCGCCTCTTTGCCCCGCCGCCGCCCTTCACAGGGCCGGGACCGCGAGGGGGACGTACGGTGGGGCCTGGTTTGCAGCCGCGGAGCCCGGGGGGCCGCCTGGGGTGGGAGGCCGCGTAGAGGTGGCGAAGGTGGGGCGGGGTGGTTAACCGAGCAGCGGGCTCCGCGTGCTCGCGGAAGGGTAGCGGCAAAGGGAGGCCTAGTGATTGCAGGATTCCGGGTCTGGGGAGGAAGAAAGTGGTGGGAAATAGGTGATGCTCAGAAAAGGGTGCTCAGGGAGAAGGCGCGGGGCCGGGGAGTGTGGTTGGCCTATTGGAAGTAAGGATTGATAGGGCCTGGGGGGAGATCAGCTGGGAGTGAAGGGAGGACGAGCTTGGGGTTTGAAGGTCTCTGGAGAACTGGGGACACGTGGATCTGGAGTAAGAGGCACCTACTGAAACCGGAAGGTGGCTGAGAGAAGGTTTTATGTGAGGTGTGGACGGGAGGCTGTTGGACTAGAAGGCATTAGTTGGTCTGTTAGGACAAAGTATGCAAGCAGCAAACGCGGTAGATTTATGTGTGGTAGGTGAAGGCTGTGAATCTTTTATGAGTAGTTGAGCAAGAACAGTTGTCTGATTCTGCAGTGTCGGAGAGTGGAGGGTCTCAGGTAGTGTCTTGGTCAGGTTTGAAGGTTAATTTACTGCTAGTGGAGGGCCAGATACTCAAAAGAGTTTTTAATTCTCACTACTGGGGCTGATCCTCCTACACTCCACCTCTCCTGCCATCCCTGTGACAGTTCATCTCGTTTTGCCTCAGCAGCACAAGAACTCACTCCCTCCGAAGTAATGGCATACATATTGTTTGCTTTTGACTGGATGGCAGTCAGGAATCCCTTAATTCTTTATGTTAAAAAAAAAAGTGTTGGTTTAAAGACAACATCAGAAGATACTCTCAGAAAATCTGCCCTCCAGGGGAGTTTCTCAGCTGTCATGTTGGGCATGTGTAATATAGCATAAAAATGATGCAAGATCTCTTACAGTAATACAAGTGAAAATTAACGTATAAGTACAATCCTGATGTATTTTTTTCAAGTTAATTTAAAAAGTAAACAGAGACAGGGTTTGCTGTCGCCCAGGCTGGAGTGCAGTGGCGAGATCATAGCTCGTTCCAGCCTCAAACTCCTCGGCCCAAGAGATCTTTCCACCGTGGCCTCTCAAAGGCTTGGGATTACAGGGGTGAGCCACCCCACCCAGGCCCTGTTATTCCATACATTTTCCATAAAATTATTTTATAATTTTTGTTTTGTTTTTATTTTATAAATTTGTATGTGTGTGTCTCGCTTTGTTGCCCAGGCTGGAGTGCAGTGACGCGATCTTGGCTCGCTGCAACCTCCACCTCCCGGGTTCAAGTGATCAGCTCTTGCCTCAGCCTCTCGAGTAGTTGGGACTGCAGAGACATGCCACCGCACCGGCTAATTTTTGTATTTTTAGTAGAGGCGGGGTTTCACCATATTGGCCAGGCTGGTCTCGAACCCCTGACTTCAAGCGATCCATCCACCTCGGCCTCCCAAAGTGCTGGGATTACAGGCGTTAGCCACCGCGCCGGCCAAAATTATTCCATAAATTTATCCATAAAAATTCCACATAAATTTTCTGGAGTTTGATTATGTATTAGGCTTGTTGGGAAATTTATTACCCTTGTGAAGAATTTTGTAGCTAAGTAGATTGAGGTTTTTTTTTTTTTTTCCCCACTCAGGAAAGACATGGTATGTATGCATCACTGCTATTCTGTTTGAAGCTTTTGGAATTTTTATTTATGGGGTGTGGATAGAGGCTGGAGGCAGAGACTGAGGTCAGAGAAGAGGTAGTAGAAAAGAAGGTGGCCCACTACCATATTTCCAGTGTATTTAAATGGGAGATAGAGTTTCTGTTTGAGGATAGGACAAAAGGTTTGTGAAGAGTATGAGTCAAGGACAGAAGCCAAAGAGAGCATTTGCTGTGTAACATGTTTGCTTGTTAACCAGATCAGCAAAGCATTTTAACTAATGGACCATTATTTATGATCTAGAAACAATTTTGTGAAAGCGATTTCTTAGTGATGCTGTTTACTGTGATCACATTTGCCCTTAGTATAACAATACCTAAGTGCTGAGGCGACTTGCAGTAGAGAAGTAATCTGAATGGCGTGGAGTGAATCAGGGAAGGTTTCCTGAAAGAGGTGAGTTTTGAGCCATCATGTGAACTAGAAGTTGGGATGTGGGTTATTACAAGACATGAGGATGACATTCCAGTAGTTTGTACTTGGTATAAGCAACTGTGGACAAGAGTGACAAATTAAAAATGGTTTTTAAGGATAATTGAAGATTCGAATGAAGATTTAGGGGTTTGGAAATCAACCAAGTCTATGTTGCAGCTTAGCTGATAAATAATTTTTTATGTTGGTTAGGAGAGAAAATTAACAGTTGATAATGGATTGGAGATAGGTAGTAAAGGAAAGAGCATAAAAATAATATTTGATAGTTATAGGAGAATGAAGTGAAAGTAAGGTTCTTGAGAGGTAGGTTTAACAGTCAACCATATATCATAAGTCGGAAACATTTTTGAGTCCTGTGCTAGAGTATATTGATAATAATAGCAAAATTTATTGGGTGCTACTTTGTGGCAGACACTGTTTTGAACCTTCCAAATATTATCTCATCTTCTGATTATCTGTATTTTATAGATGAGGGAGATAAGACTCAGAGAGATATAACTTGCCCAAGGTCACACAGCTAGGAGGGGACAGGTCAGGATTGGCAGAATCAGTCAGTAAATGTTAATTGAGCATCTGCTTGTTGCCAGGCACTGTACTAAGTGCTGGGTGTTCAACATTGACAAGAAAATTCAAGTCAGACCTCATCTATTTTCTAGAGATTGTCAGTTTATGTAAGAAGAGCCAGTGAAGAAAGAAAAAGATTAGTTGGAGAGATTTCTGTAGATACTGAGGAATACACTGTTTAGAGAAACCTGGGATAGAGTTTTAAAGAGGTGGTGGTTAGCAACCAAGTATATAGCTGAGAGACTCAGAACGATTGAGAAGAAACCATTGAGTTAAGTAAGTAAAAAAGTAATGTGAATTTAGTCACAAGAAAGCTGGAATGAAGATATTAATGTTTGGGCTGGTAGTTAATTGTGTTTAGTGGCAGGTACTCTATACAAATTTAAATATTTTCACAGTTATGGTCAGATTCATAGGAAAGATGATGGTATGACCCCTTGTAATGTTTTAATCTTTGGCTGGAAGATCATGGATGCTTTAAAATGCTTGCACTTTTTAGTTTTTTCAAATTTAAAAAAATGAGCAGGCAGACCGCCTGAGCTCAAGAGGTCAAGAGCAGCCTGGGCAACATGGCAAAACCCCTTTTCTATCCAAAAAAAAAAAAAAAAAAATTAGTTGGGCAAGGTGGTGTGCGCACCTGTAATCCCAGCTACTTGGGGGCTGAGGTGGGAGCCCGGGAGGTTGAGGCTGCAGTGAACCTTGATCATGCCGCTGTACTCCAGCCTAAGTGACAAAGTGAGACCCTGTCTCAAAAAAAAAAAAAAGTGAGCATTATTTTTATAATTAGTGGGGACAAGCATTCAACTGAAATGAGCTAATACTCAGGAAAATGTGGGTAGGCTAGTCTGAACCTGGGGTAGGAGAGAAGATAGTCTTATTTCAGTCCCTACTTGGTAAGAGCCACCTTGGTAGGTGTGTTCCTATCTTGGAAATGACTGGATTGTCACTGATGGAAACTGAAACTGTATGTACTGAAAGGTGGTATTTGCTTAACCTGAAGGATCAAGTTACTAACCCACCCTGAATGGTGGAGATACAGTCTTTGTTTTCCTGAACATTTGTTTTCTTAGAGTTTAATACATGAATTTAAGGTTTAAAAAAACCCAACAAACCACTGATAGAATTGTGTCATTTTAACTGCTTCTTTTGGCTTTATATCCTTCTTCCTACACATTGGTTCTATAGTTCCTCTCATTAATGGGTTTGTAACAGGCTTAGAGTTTCAGTTCAGTAAGACAAAATGGAAGTGCTGGATTTAGGTATAGCTGATCAACTTAAACACTTATAAATTCACCATTGTTTTCGGTTCCCAATTTGAAGAGTGGAGACAGAAGTCAAGAAAATAAGCTTTTCTTATTCAAAGAATGATTCCCAAACTAATAGGATTTGCCCTAGGATCAGTACAGACTTATTACAGTCTCCTAAACAGAGAGGAAAGAGTTTCGTAAATTCATCTAGCTTTTAGTTTAATTTCACTTGGCCCATAGGGATTCTGAGAGGAAACGATATTAATGTGATTCCTATTTCATCTAGGCACTGTAGCATAATCCTTCAATAAATTACCACATTGGATTCTCATATAATTCTCTAAAATGTGAATACCATATTACAGATGAGGAGAGTGAGACTCAGAGAAGTTAGTAACTTTCCAAGGTTGGAGAGCTAAGTGACAGAGCTGGGATTCAAACCTTTCTTTGTCTAACTCCAAAACTCATGCTTGTGAAACTAATAGCAAGGAGGACTGATTTATACCTTCAACTGAAAAAAAATGCCACAAGCGTTAGGTATTTGTTACCTTAGAAGATGAGACTCTTGCTCTGAGTGTTTGTGCTCTGTGACACTGCCTCTAAATAAATGACAGTGATTTTTTAGTGTCTTATAGGATACCTTATATTTTCTTGCTTTAGAGATGTATGTTTTCATATTTTAGAATTTTTTGAAGATGTATATTGTCTATATTTACTTCAAAATGTTTGTGAAATGGTTACTATGTCTTAAATGTATCTCAGAATTGATGAAGCATGGCATATGCCTGTAGTTTTCACACATAAGTATCTTACCAATTTGTTGTGCACTTTTTCTTACCAGCCTTCCCCATCTTATCCTATTATTTTTTAAAATATGATTTAATAAATAATTGAAATATATACTACCAATAAAATAACTCATTCTCTTTCATTAGTTAACATTACAGTGTACAGAAAAGCATTATGATGTAGAAAATTCAAATTGGGCCGGGTGCGGTGGCTCACGCCTGTAATCCCAGCACTTTGGGAGGCCAAGGTGGGCGGATCATGAGGTCAGGAGTTCGATACCAGCCTGGCCAATATGGTGAAAACCCCATCTAGTAAAACTACAAAAATTAGCCGGGCGTGGTGGCGCCCACCTGTAGTCCCAGCTACTCAGGAGGCTGAGGCAGAAGAATTGCTTGAACCCGGGAGGCAGAGGTTGCAGTGAGCCAAGATAGCGCCACTGCACTCCAGCCTGGACAACAGAGCAAGACTCCGTCTCAAAAAAAAAAAAAAAAAAGAAAAAAAATTCAAATTGAACTGTGAATCAGCAGATCTGAGCTTTAATTTTGGTTTTGTTAGCTACTTGGTGTGTAACTTGCTAGGCAAGTCACTTCCCCTCTATGGGCTTTAGTTTCCTCATCTGTAAAATGAAGGGGGAGGAGAAATTTTAAGCCTGTCTTCCTTGAACAGGTTGTATGCCTTCTTTCTAATTAAAAACATAGATGCCCTAGATGCCTTTCTTAAAAACTGTATTACTGCATTTTACAATATTTTCTTTTCATCTTCCTTCTTTCCCTTCTTAATTTATTAGAGAGGATAAATTATTTTTGGTATCCTACATTTACCAGGACAGCATATCTTAGGAAGCAGGGACCCAGAAAATAATGAATGAGTGAATATATGTTTTATTTGAGCTAATGAAAAATTTTTTTAAATAAAGTACTGTCAAAAAGATGTTGAAGTTTCATTGAAAAGTAGTTCTACCTAAAGAATGAAACGTGTTTAGTAAAGTTCAGTTCGTCTGCTCTGTATTGGATAGATGTACAAAGAAGAACACTCTTGAACTTGTCTTTAAGAAGCCCTCTTACTAGTAGGAGAGGCAAACTTCTAAACTTTGTATTATGGAAAATTGACAGCAATAATACATACATCACCAACTTTAAGAGTTACTAACTTGTGGTCAGTCTTGCTTCATCCATACCTCCATCCACTTCCTTCTTTATTTTGAAGCAAATCCCTAGACTTTTTTTTTTTTTTTTTACCAGTTGTTACCATGCAGTGTGATAAGTATAATAATAGACATGTTAATCCAAGTGAGGTGCAAATTTGTTCATATAAATATATTTTGAGACTTGAGCATTATACTGTTCTGGGCACGAGAAATTAGATATAGTAAGCTACTGTAGGGCAAGGATAATATAATTGAAGAGACTGTACATATGTGAAACAGAATGTAGCAACACTGGATCATGTGCCAAAATTGGTGGTAGAGACTCTTAAGTGGGAACTGACATTATTTTAGAATGAAAGTAGAACTTAAACAAGTGGCAATAGAGAGAAAGAACATTCAGGGATAAGGTGAGGGTAATCACATGGATAAAGCATGCAGTTAGGAAATCTAATTTTGGCTTCATAGAATAAGTTATATCTAAATCTCTATCTCTCTGTCTTTATCTTTTAGACTACTACAACATGTACTTGGCATAGTGTAGATGTTATATCAGAACTTGAACAAAGCCGGTTGCTGTAGCAGAAATTAGGACACACTACTTTGTGAATATATCACTGTTTGTGGTTAATTTTTTGGCACGTTCTGTTAAAAAGCCTTCTAAATATCTTAATACCACATGTATTAATGGATCCATTCTTGTTAGAATGTTTGTGGGTTTGTGCCATCAGCTTTGGTGTGCAGTTGTGTGTGTGTGATTAACTTAAATGTTAACTATTTGACAATTTTAAGATTATTTTGAAATATCTAGTTTAGATCATTCTTGTCTTACATGAAATTTTTTCCAGAAATGTTGGCATAATTCATGAGAAATCCTTGAATTTAGGGAATTGTTACCATTATAGCTTATTTTGAAGTATTCTGAGAATAAAATCTTAAAGTATATTCCCTAATGCAGAAATTGCTTGTCAAAGGTCGTGAACTTCTCTGAGCATCTCCTCAAAGTGTTGTGCTATCTCATCAGAAAAATGTACTTTCAAATATCCTTGGGGGGTCTGTGGATTCTGTCTTAATAATTTATTCTTTAATGTGTAGGCAGAAAGCATATTGCTAAAATTCAACTCAATTATCTTTCTGTGTGTTCTGCTTGCCTTTTACAAACAAGTGTTTTTAATTATTAAGAGTGATAAAATGATAAAGCTTATTATTGCAAATGCCTAATTAAAAAATTAGACATTCTTAGTTGAATTCTTAGGGAAAAACAAGCTGTAGCCAGTTTAATAAATAGGAATTATTTCACTAAAGATTTTGGAATAAGCGTGTGGTACTTTATTTATGGCTCCTGTCCATCCTGGATTAACAGGAAGTAGAATATATGACATGTGAATGAATAAATGCATAAATACCTTTTTTTCCCCCAGAAGTAAAAACTTTGACTTACTGTGTCCTTAGGCAGTTAAGATCTGTGGAGGAAAGGATCTGCTAAAGTATTTTGAGGTTCGCATCTGTGTTGAAACAACCGGAAGTAATGCAGGAGCTTAGAAACTGTTTTTGGCTGACAAAGGATTGATTCTCAGTGGAGCCCTGAGATACAAGTGCTCATAGTTCACTTAGTTTGAGGAATGGCCCTAAATGAGTTTCTGAGAAATAGGTGGTTTTAAAAACTTGTGGATTGTAATTAAAATGTAATTATGATAATGATTATGAACATAAGCAGAATTCTCAGGAGATAGGAACAGGTGAATTAGCCGGTAATGGGACATTTGACCCCACAGAGCTGTGCACAGACTGTTCGAAGTTCAGTGAATATTAGGTGAATTGCTTTAAAGTGATACCCTTGTGACCTGTTGGAGTTAATAATTTTTCAAGTACCTAATCTACTAGTAGGAAACAACTTATTCCAATACATAGTAGTAAAAATACAGACTGTGAAAGCCAGAAGAGATTTTAACAATCAGTGATCTGGCCTCTCCTTCAGTGAATTTAAAGAGTGATCAGAGAGGTTGACTTGCCTAAGGTCTGTTGGTTATGGCAATCCCAACAGCGTTGTTTCTCATTACCTGATTTTTGGTAAGTCTATTGTGCTTATTTATTTTGTTTGTCTTTTCATTCTGGATCTCAGTATTTGGAGAAGGAAGTATATTAACTTTAGCATGGTAACTAGATTATTGGTAAATTGGCTAAGAATTCCCTGAACTGTTATACCATAATGTTTTTACTTTGCCGTCATATACTCCTTCCATCTTTAACATAATAACCCATAGTTACAAGATTTATTAGGGTAGGCGTGTTTTAGGAGCTTAATTCCATTCCACAGTTGGAAACAGATATTAAGAATCCACAGTTCTTAAAACATTTTGCTCATGCTTTTTTATACCTTTCTAGGATGATCTTTGCCTAACAGCATTTAGTTGCAAGCTGTGTCTATGAACTTGGCAAAGTTTTAAAAATAAACTAGGAAAAGATTTTTGAGAAGAGAGTTTGTTATGGGATTTAGTCATTTAAATACATTCCTAAAAGCTATTTTTTCACCGCTCAAAACTAGACACTGGAAGGATCATTGACATCCAGGTTCAAAGAAGTTACTGCTTACATGACTGATCCCGATTCTGAGTTCTTTTGCCACATTTGGTTCATGTGGAAAGGCTGGCTGGGGCTAAGACTTGCCGGTACATTAGTGGCATCATAGCCAGAGTGAGGACCCTTAGAGCAGTGCCTGTCAAGCTTTTTTAGTCCTAGCCTTTTGGCTGAGTCATTCTTTAGCTCAATAATTTCTACTTTCTAATGGAATAATAACAATTGTCAAGGTATAAGCATTTTTTGGGAAGAGCTATATGGATGGTTCCTAATTGAATCACAAAAAATATGCTTGTCATAAAGTCTAGACTAATTAGAAAACTGCAGGCCTCAAATCCTAGTGATGGAATTGTATCAATATATTCTCTACAGTTATAATAAAATAACCAAAAACTAAATTGATAACGATGAGCCAAACCTAATGGTAATTTAATTAAAAGGCAAGAATAATGACAATTGAAAACGAAGACCAACTAAAGACAACACAGTTTCACTGATGGCAAGTGCCCCTCTTGAAAGTTACGGACTTCTATGTTTTGAGTATGCATATGTGGTAGGAGCTTGCAGCATTGCCAGTTGCAGCAACTGGATATACTAGTGGAATACAAATTGAAGTTTTTGGTACATTCTAGTAAAGTCTTCATTTTTGCAACTCTTGGTAACTAGCTTAATAGTTTATTCATAAGTAGCTTTATGGATTAAAGGAAGGTCATGTTTTCTTTTTTTTTTTTTTGAGACTGAGTCTCGCTGTGTCGTCCAGGCGGGAGTGCAGTGGTGCGATCTCCGCTCACTGCAAGCTCCGCCTCCTGGGTTCACGCCGTTCTGCTGCCTCAGCCTCCTGAGTAGCTGGGACTACAGGCGCCTGCCACCATGCCCAGCTAATTTTTTGTATTTTTAGTAGAGACAGGGTTTCACCGTGTTAGCCAGGACGGTCTCGATCTCCTGACCTTGTGATCCACCCGCCTCAGCCTCCCAAAGTGCTGGGGTTACAGGCATGGCCACGAAGGTCATGCTTTCTAAATCATTTATAGTCCATCAGGAGGCTTGGCCCTTTCTTGGAAAATCATTACTTTTGAAGGCTGGTTTAGTAATCCTTGAGCTGCTCATGAGCATTGGTTCCCTAGCTGTGTTGGGACATTTATGAAGAGCAGGGCTTAGATAGAATTTAGTGGGTTTTTTTTGTTGTTGTTGTTGTTTTCTTTTTTTTTTTTTTTGTTTTTTACCTCAGGACATTTGTAATCTTTGATATGCTAATATACATCTTTAATCTGGTTGGGATAAAGCATATAGTTTCCTAGCACCATTTACCACAAATGCTGCCTTGGAGGACTGAGTCCTGTTTTTAGGTTCAGCCTTGAGAACAAGATTCAGAAGGCAGCAATAAGAAAGTGACACAAGAAAAATAGAAAATACAGCATATATATGAAGCATACATAATTTACCTTTGTTAATTTTGGGCGAAGCGGTATGTAGTATATATGTAGTGTTCAGGGTAAATATGGTATGTTTTCCTATAACATCAGTTTTACTTCAGTAATTTGAAATATTTTATATAAATCTTCAGGTATATTGTGAAGTCAAATTTTATAAATTTTTTTTAGCAAAAAAGATATTGCAATTCTGTTATAAAAGTTTGAAAAGCTCTGTCTTTGGTAGTACACTTAAAATATTAGCATATCTTTGTATATTGGAATACTGTGTTTCACTTCTCTGAGTCTGAAAGTATTAGGATTAAAATTTCATGTCTTAATATGAAAACATTATTATTAAGGTAAAAAGTGATCAAGCACAATAGTTTACCTAAAAAAAGTCATGTATGACTTACGGGAATTACTTTATTTAAAAAAAACTGTTTTCTTCCCCTAGAAGGAAATTGAATACATGTTTTTGCAAGCAGCAGACTGCTTTTTTCCCCCTCCAATTTCACTAACTTAACTAATTGTTAGAACTACTTTTTTGTTATTTTGGGTGCTTCTTCCTGTTTATTATTCAGTGTTATCAAGCTGTATGTTAACAAGAACACAGCCCACCTTCTGTAGGCTTTATAGTAGAGAAGTTATCCTACTGGTTCTGGCCTTAAGGACAGAAACAGAAACAAAGGAAAATGTATATTATTGAAAAATTTGTTTTCTGATCAGCAGATAATTTTAGTGCTACAAAACTGACATTTCCTCTCTCATAGAGTAGAATTTGACTTTTTAAAGGTGTCTTTTTTGATTTTTACATCACTCAGAGGAATTCTGAATCTTATTTTTCTCAATGTGTAACATTTTCCAGGATAGTAAGATCCTAGAAGCATTTTAACTCTTGTCAAAGTGCCATGCTTATGGAACAGCATCATTATATGAAACAGTTGTATAGTGGCCTAAGAACTAATGAATGTCTTTAGATTCCTTACTACCGAGAAGTGCCTTGGGGGGAAGTATTGGGGAAAATAGGATATAGACAGTTAAATATTGGTAAATCAGTGCTTGTGTAGGCAAACAAAGTGGCCATTATATCTACTTCAATGGGTACTTACCACAGGGTTGGACACTAGCATCTTTTATTGAAAAAAGAAATGTTAACCAGGATGCTACAGCTGATCTTTATTTGTGGAAAATGCTCAATAAGCCTTAATTTTTGAAAAAGGAAAAAGGAACCCACTGTTATTAGGAGCTTGACTACACTAAATAATTTGTACACTTTGGGTTTGCATTTTGGCTCTTTTTTTGTTGCTTATAGATTTCTTTCAGGTGAGGTTTTCTTTTTTGAGATAGGTTCTCACCCTGTTGCATAGGCTGGACTCAAACTCTTCGCCTCATGCAATTCTTCTGCCTCAGCCTCCCAAGTAGTTGGTGTGCCACTGTGCCTGGCTCAGAGGATGTTTTCTTTGATGTTGAGTCTGTCTTAGTCCATTTGTATTGATATAAAGGAATACCTGAAGCTGGGTAATTTATAAAGAAAAGAGGTTTATGTGGCTCACAGTTTTGCAGGCTGTACAAGAAGCACGGCATCAGTATCTGCTTCTGGTGAGGGCCTCAGGAGGCTTCCACTCCTGGTGTAAGGTGAAGGGGAGCAGGCATCACACGGTGAGAGAGGAAGCAAGAGAGAAAGAGGAAGAGCTGCCAGGCTCTTTTCAACAGCCAGTTCTTGTGGCTGAGAACTGAGCCAGTTCTCACTATGAGTGAGAACGCTTAGTGGCACCGAACCATTAATGACGAATCTGCCCACATGACCCAAACACCTCCCACCAGGCCCCACCTCCAACATTGGGAATCAGATTTCAGCATGAGACTTGGTGGGACCAAACAAACCATATCTAAACCATAGCAGTCTTAATCAAAACATTAAGTGATGATTGCAGTTACCAAAATATAGTAGGAAAAACACTGGAGCATTGGTTTTCAATGCTTCAGATGGGAATCTGTCAGAAAATCTTAATGGATATACTTAGCTCGAGGCTTCTTCATAGTCTAACTTCTGTAAAACAAGTTGTCTTGCTTTTGACTAGAGGTGTGTCAACTCCAGATGGTAATGCTGCAGAACTTTGCTCCTTAGTTCAGCTAAAACCAGGTTCAGGAGTTTATAGTTAATTGAACATGGGAAAGTTAATTGAACATGGGAATGTGAAATTCTCGTTCAGTAGATGAGGTTATTGGGTAGACAGAATATTTCAAAGTGTGAAGTCCATGAGTCCATATTTTTAAAATGGGTTTTGAGTGGCTAAAAAAACAGTAAGAAACAACTCTTCGTTGTACCGTAGTCCTGTGAAATAGGTCCAGCATGGGTTGGTGATTGACAGTCTCAAGAGTAACAGGCAGTTACTTTACTTGATGCTGTTTGTGACAGACTATTTTCTAAGGATGGTTGCAACAGTATTTTCCATCGCACATGTGTGAGCTTGTACAGACCCTAACTGTTCTCTCATTCTGAGGTGGGATTTAAGTCCCTTGAATTTGGGCAGTCTTGTAAATCACTTGTAGCCAATAGAATGTGGCAGAAAATTACACTGTATGACCTCCAAGGCTAGGTCAGAAAAGGTGAGAGGGCTTTTGCCTAGCTCATAAGAATACTGGTCTTTAAGCCATTAGCAGCTTTGTAAGTATCTGACTATTCTGAGGTCCCCATGCTATAAGGAAGCCCAAACTATCTCATGGGGAAAATCGAAGAGGCTAAAGTCCAGAGCTAGAACTGCTCAGCCAGAATTGCTTAGCTGAGCCCTTTACAAATTCCTAACTCATAAAAATTGTGGAAGAAAATAAAATGGTGGTTGTTTTAAAACACTAAGTTTTAGAGTGATTTTGTTATGTAGTGATAGGTAGCCAGAATACTCCATTCCATACTACTTTCCCATCCATACTTTTAAATTCTGTGCTTTTTTATTATTATTATTGTATCAAGTTTTTGAACAAAGTAGTGGGCAAGAGTTTCTCTGAGTTTGTGACAGGATTATGTTATGTGCTCTTCTTCACTTGTAGTCTTTTCTGCAAAATAATACAGCCCAAGCCTCATCCCTGCATATCTTAATGGGCTTTCCTTTTAGAAATACAGATCTTAAAAAATACATATCTTGAAAAAGGCTATAGGTCATGTCATCCTTTTGCATTCAGCCGCTGGCATATCTACATTTCTGAAGCCTGGCATTAATGTGTTGTTTTGTTTATGAAGATATTATTGTATCAAACAAGCATTTGTTGCCCATTTTACAGTGTGTCAGTAACAATAGTAGTAGTGAAATCATAGACAACGAATATTTAGACTGTACTGCTTTCCCATTGATGTCTTTCTCATTTATACTTCATTTTTCTGAATGTTTGTGGAATATTGGAAGTCATTGTTTAAAACAGAGGTTGGCAAACTATGGCCTGCAAACTGTCTTCCGGTTTTTTTAAAGTTTTATTGGAACACAGCCACACCCATTCATTTATTTATTATGCATGGCTGCTTTTCTGGTACAGTGGCAGAGCTGAGAAGTTGTTGCTGAGATTGTATGGTTCACAAAGTGGAAAATACTTGTTACTTGGCCCTTTACAGAAACCTTTGCCAGCTCCTGGTTTAGACTGTTTCTTAGTTGATTATCCTTTTTACTTTTTTAGTTTTTTACTTTTGAGGCAGGGTCTCACTCTGTCACCCAGGCTGGAGTGCAGTGGCACAATTATGGCTAACTGTAGTCTCAACTTCCTGGGCTCAAGTGATCCTTCCACCTCAGCCTCTCAAGTAGCTAGAATCACAGGTGTGCACCACTACGACTGGCTTATTTTTGTATTTTTTTTTTCAAGGTGGGGTTTTGCCTTGTTGCCAAGGCTGGTCTCAAACTCATGGGCTCAAGCAATCTGCCCACCTTGGCCTCTCACAGTGCTGGGATTACAGGCATGAGCCACTGCACTCAGCCAGTTCCCCCTTTTAAAGGGACATTTATTTGAAGTTATTTTTTCTTCTACTTTTAAAGTCATGCAATCTAATGAATATTAAAAGATTATTTAACGTAACTTTCTATCTGCTGCTTGAATTTCTTTCAGTACTCCTACCATGTGGTCTTCCAGCTGAAAGGAATAAGATAATGAGATAAGCAGAATTAATTAAATAATGACAGCTGGGAGTGGTGGCTCACGCCTGTAATCCCAGCACTTTGGGAGGCTGAGGCAGGTGGATTTTTTGAGGTCAGGAGTTCGAGACCAGCCTGGCCAACATGGTGAACCCTCATCTCTACTAAAAATACAAAAATTAGCTGGACGTGGTGGTGGGTGCCTGTAATCCCAGCTACTTGGGTGGTTGAGGTAGGAGAATTGCTTGAACCTGGGAGGCGGAGGTTGCAGTGAGCCAAGATCACGCCACTGCACTCCAGCCTGGCTGACAGAACAAGACTCCATCTCAAAAAAAAAAAAAAAAAAAAATGACAAAGCAGCATTGGATATGGGTGTGTTAAACACAGGAATTGCACCTCATTGGGAGTAAAAAAAAACATAGATGAAATACTAATATTTTGTTATTTGTCCATTTGCTCAAAACTGTCTCTCCATTGGTAAGTTTTTTGTTTTTTTTTAACAATTTTTCATAGAGATGGGGTCTAGCGATGTTGCCCAGGCTGGTCTCGAACTCCTGGCCTCAAGTGATCCTCCTGCCTGAGCTCCCAAAGTGCTGGGATCACAGGTGTGAACAACTGTGCTTAGCTTCATTGGTAGATTTTGACTTTGAATTTGTTTACTTGCAGAAGGCACAGAAGAGCCAATTTTAATAGAAAAAACACATAAATGGGCTG
Source organism: Gorilla gorilla gorilla (assembly GCF_029281585.2). Taxonomy (NCBI): domain Eukaryota; kingdom Metazoa; phylum Chordata; class Mammalia; order Primates; family Hominidae; genus Gorilla; species Gorilla gorilla. Next base: position 20,108,792 of record NC_073233.2, read on the forward strand.
GACTTCCAGGTATAGCTATAGGTGGTAGAAATTTTTAGGTAGCTGGATTTAATGGTTAGATATTCAATTTGAGACTCTCCATTGCATTACTTAGTTTCCCTAAATAAATGTGTAGCAGCTAAAACATGGAACTAAAAGACCTTACAAATATACCTGTTATGAGTTACTGGGTTTGTACAATAAATGATGATACAGAAAGATGCATACAAGTAGAGCCAGTCTAGACTTGACTGCAGTACTATATTGGGTATTGTACTATATTTGTATATTCTATGTACTTTATTGCTTTGTGAACATGGTGAACATTGTGAATGAGGTGAATCTCGCAGGCGATAGAAGAAGGTACATCCATTTCCAAGATCAGCATTATCTCGAGAGGGAAAGTAATTTTTCACATTCCATTCAGGAAATCCATCCTGTTAGAGTCCCGTTAATTATTTGTTTCATACATAAGTAACCATCTAATGTTTTTAATACATTTTCCATCTAATAAAGAAATGGAATGAATTTAAGTAATAAAGATTAGTAAAAGAAGGAAAACATAGGTTGAGCATCACATTAAAAATTTTTAGACTATTTCTGAAATATTACAGATCAGACTGACAGCTGAAGGACCATACTGAGAATCATTACCATAGAAGTAAAGGGAAGATGCATAAGGAAATGTAATTGTGTGCCCAGTCTTTTGTGTTTATCTTCACAAAAATGCTGTAAGGTGGAGTTGGGTGGGTTGGGTGTTTTATCTGTATTTTAAAGATAAAGAAACTGCAGACCCAAACAGGTAAGCAAGCTCAACAGCAAGGTAAACAGGTGAGTTTAGATTCTAACCTAAACCTGCTAGACTTGGAGTCCCAGGGATTTCTATTGTGTCTTGGTGCTGGGTTATCTGAAAGGCTCGTTTCTATAAAGGGCCTACCTTATTTAGGAAGGAGCAGTTTATAAGCTGGGCCTCATTTCATTCAGTATTGAAAATGTTTTCACTAAACATTTAGTTTCCTAATAGCTCACTAGTCTGTGTACTTTATTGCTTTGTGAACATGGTGACCATTCAAGTTTAAGGCATTTAAGTTACAATGTATATTTTCAAACTGAAGTGATCCATAGGATTACCTTGGTATAGGTATTTGTAGAAACGTGTTTGAATGTATTGTTAGTCTTAAGCAAGACAGCAAATCTTCTTGTTTTCTACCTTACCTTATTAACTGTACTGCCTTGGGGGTTTTTTGTTTCTAATATTTCAATAAAAGATTCTGTGTAGGTAAGATCTCTCTGTGGGTCAGGTAGGGTGGGGTTGGAAATAAAGCCACTGATCTTTGATATGTGCATCTTACCTGAAAATGATGTCTTTTTATTCAAATTGATAGTGACAATAATTAAATCCACCTAGAAGATGGTCTTCTGAGTAGTGTTCTAAGGTTGACAGTAGACTTTTCTCCCTCTTGTTTTTGGCTGCCTCTGGAAATGGCCCTCAGGGAAATCCTGGTAAAGTCTAATTGCCTTTAGATTTTAACTACCTGGTTTTTTTTTTTGTTTTTTGAAATGCAAGGTCTCACATATTTATTACTGAACCCAGCCAACTGGCACCTTCATAGCACATACAGAGAGAAAAAATATATTCCCAATAAGACATGTCCAACTGTCCAGATAGTGGTGACATTTTCAGCTTGATATGGTAACATGGTTGTGACCTTGACATAGCATAAGTACGTGTGCCATCTCATGTGCAATTGTTTATAGACCCAGTCTGGTTCTTCTCCAGTGTTTCCTTTTGGAGTTGTACCTGATTTTATTACCAGTTTTCATCTAAATCCACTGGGAGTAGGACAATTTTTTGCTTTTGTTTCTTGGCCAGGAAACGCTTAATCCGGAAACTCTTGTGAGAAGACATGGTGAGAAGCCAAGTCGAGCACACACAATGATGGTGGAGAAAGGAAGAGAGAGCCTGAATTTTTTAACAGTAAAATTTCTATACTGAGTTGCTAGTTTGGCCCATCAACTTTTAATGCAATGATGTGGAATTTTCAAGGATTCTCAGCAAGAGGTTGTCTTATTTCATATGTTAAAATTTTCTGTGGAGCAGATTTTTGTCCATTGTATGCAGTTAGTAAAAGCTGAGGCCTTGTAGTGGAGACTGCTGTTGTTTCCTCCTGTCGTGAGTCATACAACTTTAGAACTGGGTAGGACCTTTCAGATCATCTATTTTAACCCCTTCACTTTCTCTGAACTTCTCTTCTAGTGCTGTGCACTCAATTCTCATTCATGATGTGATGCCTTGACCTCGCTGAAAGACAAGTAGAAACTTTATGTGCCTTCTCTAAAAGTGGGATTTAGTTAGAAGATTTGGTTCCAATTTCACCCTACCCGTATAGACGTGCTGAGGGACCTTAGGCAAGAAAAGTTATTAAGGAGACTTTTGGAAAATAGTATCTGAAGGCATGAGAGAGAGACAGTTTGTACTAAATAAATTTTTCTTTCCCTTTCTTCCCTTAACTATGTATTTTTCTCCTCACTGGTGAGTCTTCTTTAAAACTTCATTCTTATTCTACCTGGCTGACCCATGGAATTTCCTCTCATTTCCTTTCCGCATACCCCACTTCTTGTATATTTGTTCATATTTGTCTTACTGCTTAGCAAGTATCTGAAATAATCAGCTAACATTATGTTAAAAGTTTTAATTAATTTGAGTTGTTTTAAATTCTAATACAGAAAAAGGAATTCTCATTTCTTGGCACCAAAAAGCTGCCTTTTAAAAAAAAATGGTAATTTTTTGTGCTTTTTAAAAAATGACTAGTCAAGTGCAATAGTGAGAAGAAGGGAACAAGTAGAGCAAAGAGTTCAATCTATAACTGTGAACAATCAGTTGTGATAATTCACTATCTTTGGACCAGCTTTACACTTTTCTGATTATTGGAATACTCCAATCTCTCCTTTTAATTGTTTTATCTGTTTAAAAAAACTCTTTTAAAAAGTTGAAGATGAGAGGATCTTGTCTTTAATTATCCAGAAGTTTCTAAAATTAATGAAACAACATGATTAGCCTTCCATTAATATTAGGGCATTTATTAAGAGAATACAATCATGTTACAAAAGTGCAGGTTTATATTGAGTGGGGTGTTACCTTAGAAGTTCTCTGTGATTCTCCATTTGTGGTCATTTCAGGCTCTTTTGGCCCATGAGACCTGCGTGTTCTTTTGCAAATGAGGAAACAGGTTTAGAGTAGTAGCTTTATCTTAGGATCTCATAGCTGCTAAATTGCAGAGTTTGGACTTGAACTCCTAGCAAGTAAATATATCTTAAGTAGCTTTGTAATATGTTTCTCTTAATGCATTTATAAATGCAAATATGTGATAATTTTTTTTACAGCCACTAGGAAAACCCACTTTGTAAGTAAGCCTAAGTGAATTCCTTGAAAATAATGGTGATACATGGTACTCAGCATTTTGCTGATCTTCAGAAAGATTGCTTCTTTAACTTGAGTCAAAAGATAAGGTGTGTTTTGAACAAAATAGCTAGCTACGACTGCTAGGTGCTATTTCCTAAAGCAGCTCAAGAACAGTGAAAATAAATGTAAATTACCTTTCACAGTCCTGTCGTCCCCTTCCGCAAGTGTGTGGGAATGCTAATGCTGCAGCTTTTCTCGTATTGCAGTGGTGCAGCTACTTCTCAACAGATGACAGGTGCTTGTAGATATCTTGCTGTGTAGCAGGAATCTGAACAGCATGCTCTGGAAGGATTGTCAGCATTCCTTTCATGGCTTTTGCTTTTCTAGTTGCTTCTGGCCACTCTGGCAGGACTGTGGAAGATAGGACAAGTCTGAACTTCCCTTAAAAGAACTCTCATTTTTATTGGCTTTGCCAATAAGTTTGTAGGGTGAAGTGTATTGGTTGAATGGGGAAGCCAAGAATACATTTCTTTTCAAATTAGTGCGGCTTTCCTTTGAGCCAGAGGCAGAGTTTAAAAATATTTAGTGCTTGTCATATACACCATGGAATACTATGCAGCCATAAAAAATGATGAGTTCGTGTCCTTTGTAGGGACATGGATGAAGCTGGAAACCATCATTCTCAGCAAACTATCGCAAGGACAAAAAACCAAACACCGCATGTTCTCATAGGTGGGAACTGAACAATGAGAACACATGGACACAGGAAGGGGAACATCACACACTGGGGACTGTTGTGGGGTGGGGGAAGGGGGGAGGGATAGCATTAGGAGATATACCTAATGCTAAATGACGAGTTAATGGGTGCAGCACACCAACATGGCACATGTATACATATGTAACAAACCTGCACATTGTGCACATGTACCCTAAAACTTAAAGTATAATAATAATAAAATTTAAAAAATTTGAAAATAAATATCAAAATGCACAATAAAAAAAATGAGTCTCTTGTTGGCAGCAAAAAAAAAAAAAAAAATTTAGTGCTTGTGAAGTTTTTGGTGGCATTATGCTAAGTTGTGGGAATTGTTTTTTTTTTCCCTAGGAGGAAAACTGTGTAAGTCATTATAGTAGTATAAAATCACTTGTTAATAGCTTTGAAAGAAGCCGCTTCATTCTACAACTCTCTTAGCAAGCAATCTTTATTCTGTTAGACTTGAGGAGAATTAAGCCTAACAGAATATTTATTTTCTGCTATTTGGTGGTGACAGATTAGCTCTTTAGGCTTTGGTAGGGCAGATGTCTTGATAACTGAAGGAAGTACATCATTCTGGGTTTTTTTTAGGGTTGAACTCATCACAGGCTCTAATTTCTCAATTGTTAGAGGGAAAACTGCTTAATATGTTTCCCTGTCTTACATGCATATGTACACCTATGGAAAACTTTCTGGTGCCTGGTACCTAGTAGGCCCTTAATAAATATTTGTTGAATAAATTTTTACATAAGAAAAAAATAAAGGTCAAAGAATTAGCTGTCAGAAAGTTTATGCAGAAAGTAAGACTGTCATGAGTAGCTCTGCTGTTCTGTGAGCAATCTTTTAATTATCTTGATTTCCTTATGCTTTAGTCAAGCTTTTGGATCCTGACCTTGATGTTTTCTCCCAGGTTCCATTTAGGGGATTGGTAAAAAGAGCTCTTGCCTCATTATAGTCCTTTCCTGTCCTTGTTTTGCTTGGGTTGCTGTTTCTTCTGGTATGGCTATTCTACCAATTCAGTCTTATCTGTTTCTTCTAGAAATTCTTCTGTTTCTTTTCTTTCTTCCTTTTTGTTTGACTTGGTTTAATGGAGCTATTTTTTCCAGGTTGTTATGAACATATATTTTTTAATTATGAAAAATTTGGACATAAATCACATGTATCTACTCCCCAGCTTAAATAAAACATAAATACAATTCAAGCTCCTTATTCTCTCTCTGGTTGTATTGCACTCCCTCTCATGCATCTATTAATATTTTTCCATCTGTATGCATTGCTGAACAATACAGAGCATTGTTTTGAATGTGTTAGAGCTTTTTGTAGTGACATAATACATGAATTCTTCTGCACCTTGTTTTTATTTTTCCTTTCATTATGGTTGTTTTCTTAATATGTCTTTTCTGCTGTTTCAGAGGAATTTGGGTAGAGAAGATAAGTCAGCTCATGTATTTCTTACTCTAGCTTTTTAAAAGGGGAGATTTAAGCACCTTTTGGATATACTGTCACTAAGAGACACGTAGTAGAAAGGGCTCGGTGTCACCTCTTCTTGTTTCAATTGGTGTTGATACGCAAATATGACACCTCCAGTGTTACACAAGCTAGGTAATTGAGTCTTGCTGCTGACCTGTATTTGGTGTTATAAATCCCTTTGGAGTCAGAGAAACACCATTCATTTGTGTTTAGGGTATAACTGAGGTTGAATGAAGATTTGAGTTCTTATTGCTGGAAGGAATTTTTAGACATCCTTTAGTACAAATTGTACCAAAGAAACTCAGGTCCAGAGAACGTGAGTGACTTGTCTGAGGTGATCCAAGGGAAAAACACAGGGTTAAAAATAAGCTATAGTTCTCATTCTTCTTTCCACTTTACTATAATGAACTTGAGGTTTGAGTCCTCTCTTGTTAATGTTCTATTTTGACTTTTGCCTGCTTTTTAAAATACTTATTTGAATACCAAGAGATTTTTAGTATGTAAGAATGATGGTGAATCCTTAAACTAATGCTTATTTGCCATGTTTTTCTTAGGATCAAAATGGTTTCAATCCCAGAATACTATGAAGGCAAGAATGTCCTCCTCACAGGAGCTACCGGTTTTCTAGGGAAGGTGCTTCTGGAAAAGTTGCTGAGGTCTTGTCCTAAGGTGAATTCAGTATATGTTTTGGTGAGGCAGAAAGCTGGACAGACACCACAAGAGCGAGTGGAAGAAGTCCTTAGTGGCAAGGTAAGTATGGAAAATGAGCACTCAGAACGAAGAAAAAAGCGTGTGCTTGTGTATATAATTATTGTAGTCGTCAATAGCTTGGTATATTTCTTCAGTATTCTGAAAAAATTAGTAAAAAAAAACTTAGTAAGTTCCTACAGGATGGCAAGAAACTGGATATGACTTGTGAATCACAAGGAGAAAAAGTTTTCCTCTGTGACTGGCAAAATTGTATAACAAGCTCTAAATTACCTTTATGGTAGGTATTTAAAGTATGTTTTTAGAACATTTGAGGCAGGTTGTTTGTAACTACTAAATAATTTAAATAGCCTTGATAATAATAGTAATTAGGTAGTGAGACTACCTACTATTCTGTAAGACACTATGCTTTGATAAAATTTATAAACACCACTTACTCCCCCACAACAGCATTAGGAGGTAGAGAAGTCACATATTCCCATTTAACAGATGACAGAGGGGCCATATAGAATATAATATGTCATATATTTTGAGCCTTTGGAAAAATATTACTAAGAAAAAATGGAAATGAGCTAAAGTAAAATTATTTCACGATCATAAGTTTGTGAATTCTGTCAAAATGAATGAATTTATCTGACATTTACTAATAAATAGTAAGTTGAATCGGAAGGCTATAAGCTCAATTTTGGTACACATAAGGAATCTGACTGCAGGCATATCTCAAAAAGGAATTTCAAGTAGAGCATTTATTTTACAATTAGAATAACACTCATTTGAATATCTACATTCGTATAGGCCTCTTAAAAAATCCTGAAACTGTAGCAAGCCTCTTCATAGCAACCAACCAGACTTTTGATTTTGAATGAACTTCATATACCTTTATGATAGTTCTTTGGAATTAATTGTCATATCACATCAGCATTTGTTTGACACCATGCAACAGATATTCCACATTATGTTGGTTTTATTTTTTAATGATGGGATGTAAGATTCTTTCTTAGAAGTTTAAAAATTACTATTATACTTCTAAATTATTCAAATTAGTCTACATTAGTCTCCCTTAATCATTTTTTCTCTCTGATTCTTTGCTGAACCCTTCTGGAATCCTTTGCTTCCCTTAAAACCTACAAGGAAGGAGTCATCAATGGGGCTGTAAAACCACAAGGCTTGTTCTAAGTAAAATGTCTACATGTATGTTTTGTTGCTGTCTCTGCCCTTTGTTTACTCATCTTGGCATTTTTATTATGAACCATTTATAATTGGTATATTTTAATTTTTCTCCTGATACTCCTCTCCCCCCAGTGAGGGGTTATTTGTTCTTACTCACTTTTTATTTTTTAGATAATATTTATTGTGCCTGCTTAGTCCTGGGCACTTGACTTCTTGTAGGGGGTGGAATTCAGGGATAAGTAAGATACGTTCCTGGCTTTTTAGACAGTTTTTAAGAGGGAAGGAAGAGGGAGTGATAGACATGTCAGGAGGAGATAGGAACAGATATTTAAGTTGATGTGCTGGCCAGAATTGAGGGTCTGAGTAAAACATGAAGAAGACTTGGGCATCTTCTTCGGGGTCTTCAGAGCAGTGCTTCTAAAATTTCTTCCACACTAAGCCTAAGAGAAGGAGTATTTTCTACTTAGAGCCTGAGGTTTCATTGAACTTCAGTGGTTTAGCCTGAACATACAGCTATTATTTTCAATAAAAAAAATTTTTTCCCCAAATATTTGACTTAACTTGATACTCCATAAAATTATGTAATTTTATCTTATGCCTTCAGTTACCTCCTGGCATATCCTACCACTTAATCCTAAAGCCATGTATTCTCCATTATGTATAGCATTGCTGGTGAGTCCATAAAAATGAGTCCTTGTTATGTCAAATAGCAGTGAGTGTACACTTAAAGTTAGTAAGAAATTTTAGGTATGGTCTACTCTGATTTTGAAATAGGTATAAAGAATATAAGGCCAAAAGCACATACCACCATATGGGACATTGACTTATAGCAGGGTTTCTCAGCTTCAGCACCATTGACATTTTGGGCTGGCTAGTTCTTTGTTCTGGAGGCCTGTTCTATGCATGGTAGGGTTATCAGCAGCATTCCTGGCCTCACTCATTCTTGTGACAACCAAAAATGTTTTTAGACATCACCAAATGTCTGTTGGGGACCAAAATCACCCCTGGTCAAGTACCATGACTTATGGGAATGTCTCAGGTAACAGAAACTCCATTGGGTGATGAAGATTGAATTAAAATAATTGATCATGGCCTGTCACGGTGGTTCATGCCTATAATCCCAGCACTTTGGGAGGCCACGGCTGGTGGGTCACTTGAGGCCAGGAGTTCGAGACCAGCCTGGCCAATAATGGAGAAACCCCATCTCTACTAAAAAATACAAAAATTAGCCGGGTGTGGTGGTGCATGCCTGTGGTCCCAGCTACTCGGGAGGCTGAGGTGGGAGGACTGCTGGAACCTGGGAGGCAGAGGTTGCAGTGAGCTGAGATTGCGCCACTGCACTCCAGCATGGGTGATGAGTAAGACCCTATCTCAAAAAAATAAAAAATAAAATGAAGTAGTTGATCATGAAGTAAATTCAGGAAAGAATCAAGGATATTAAAAAGGCATTAGTAAACGTAGTAAAGTAGGAACTAATTGGGTACTAGTGGGTTGAAAGCACCAGAAAAGATGGTATTGAGTAAAGAGATGTTGGCTAGAGAAGGGAAGAGTATCACATTTAAGATCTAGCAAATTTAAGAGCAGCATGATCATGTCCTGGTGGTAGTGGTATAGATAACTGATATTAAAGGAAATTAAAGATCATCAGCAATTAGGAGAATGAAGAAGTATGAATCAGGGTGTTAAAAAGTACTTTTTTAGTCATTCCTTAGGTTCCTTTTCCTCTGCTTGCCCCATAAGCAAGTTTCAGGCTTAGGCCTTGTTATCTTCAAGTTTCAGGCTTAGGCCTTGTTATCTCACTAGGTCCAGTGAGATGGTTACTCAGCCTCCCTCTGTTTTATATGAGATGAATGGATGTCCTTTAAATTAGATTTGGATTTAGTTTCATATAGTTAGGATCTTGGGTACTTATTATTGCTGTTACCTGGATAAACTCTTTTCTACTCCCAGGGCTTCAGTTACTACCTGTATGTGGTTAGTAAAATCTATGTTGATAGTCCAGCTCTCTCCCTGAACTTAGACCCACAAAGCCAGTCACCTCTACTAGACCTGTCTTCTGGGGTGTCATGCAGGCACTTTACACTCGACATTCAGAAGACTGAATTTGTATCTCCAAAACAGTACTTCTTTCTCTCCCTGAGTTCATTAGTCTACTGAATTTATTCACTTAACAAATGTTTAAAGTCTTTATCTTGCCAGGCAAGATCTGTTCTCTTGGACTTGTATGCTGAGCAAAATAGGTATGGACCCTACCCTAATGAAGTTTGCATTCCTTATCTCTCAAATTCAGTCATAAGCCAAAATGACTACATCCTGAATGTTACATCCTGAATCTCATTGCCGTTATTTTGATTCAGACCAGTAAATATCTTGATATGGGCAACCACAAGAGTGTCCTAAAACTCATTACTGCCAAAGGATTTTTTAAAAATTATGAACATGCTTGTATCACCTCTCTGCTTAAAATTTGTCAATAGCGACCGGGCTGGTGGCTCACGCCTATAATCCCAGCGCTTTGGGAGGTCAAGGCAGGGGGATCATGAGGTCAGGAGATCGACACCATCCTGGCTAACATGGTGAAACCCCGTCTCTACTAAAAATACAGAAAAATTAGCCGGGCGTGGTGGCGGGCACCTGTAGTCCCAGCTACTCTGGAGGCTGAGGCAGGAGAATGGTGTGAACCCGTGAGGTGGAGCTTGCAGTGAGCCGAGATCGCACCACTGCACTCCAGCCTGGGCAACAGAGCAAGACTCCGTCTCAAAAAAAAAAAAAAAATCTTTATCAGTAGTTCACCATGACTCCCAGATAAAATTCATCTTTTTAATGTGGCTTAAAAGGCACAGTTATCTGGCCTTTCTTATCTCCATACAACTCTAGCTGCTTTTCCTGCATACTCTATGTTCCAGGCTGACTGAATTATTTTTAATTTCCCAAGCATATTAATGCCTTCTGATTTCTAAGGGGTTATACATGCTACTTCCTCTGCCTGGAAACACTATTATTCTACTTTGTAATTTCAGGGCCTTCCTCCCTCACTTTTGTCCCTAACACACACACACATTCTGCTAAATGTCATTTTCTCTGAGAAGCCAGCTTGTGTGTGGTCTTTTAAAGCTGGGTTAGTTGTTTCTCCTATGCAGGCCCGTAACACTTACCTGTTATTGCTTAACACTATATTTTAATTGTACATTTACTTGGACCAAAGGCCATTTCCTTGTGTCTTTAGAATCTAGAAGGTGCCTGCCTGGCTTATATGAAATACTCAGTAAGTTTTTATTTTTTAAATTAAGAAAACATTAATATTCAAGTCATGTGCTAGCAGTGGAAGTAGCAGTAGGAGCTATCAGTAGGAGCTGTTATATACTAAAGTCATCCAGGAAGGTGGAAGTGAGCACTGATATGTTATATAGACTTTCTTCTTAGGTTAAGAATCCTGCTTAAACTGCAAGTTTGAATTTCAAATGGAGAGTCAAAGTGTGATAGAGCAGTGACCTAGAGGTAGCATCAGTGTTTCTCTGTCAAATCTGGGATAAAAACTTAAACTTGACTCACAATTAACTATGCCTTTAAACTGTAATCATTTTGTGATCTGATTGTCTAGCAAAATTTATTCCTTTGGGTACACTTAAAGAATATTTAATTTTCAGCTTAAATCGTATATATGTAATACTTCTGAAGTTTGTTCAGTTTCTAGTTTGCGTGTGCTTACCAACTTTTTCCTTGAACATATTGACTTTGTTTTCCCTTTTAAAAATTTGTTCTAAGATTTTAGGTAGAATGTAAATCGTGTTTTTTTTCTAATCTATTAAAAGGGAATAAAATAAAAATGAAGTGAAGTGAAAAATTAAGATCTAGATTTTGGAAATCTGAATGATCATTTTAAACATTGTCCTAATGTCTATATTGCTGAAGTCTATTCTGAGGGGTGATACAATCTAATCAGCCAAGGCATGGACAGTTCAAATTCAACTTTGTGAACTACCAGCTTTGTGTACTTAGCAAACTCCTTAACTGCTCTGAGTCTCAGATTCCTTATCTGCAAAATGAGGATAATAGCGTGGGCCTCATAGGGTGTTTTCTATACAGAATAATGGCAATTAAGAATAGCAACTTTAGGAATTGTATAGTTTAAGTTTCTAAAAAAATAGTCATCCTTGGTGGGAAAAAATGGTGATAATGAGTTTTAGAAAGTGGAAAAATACTGCCCTAAAATAAATATTTTTCCCCCTTGATAGCTCTTTGACAGATTGAGAGATGAAAATCCAGATTTTAGAGAGAAAATTATAGCAATCAACAGCGAACTCACCCAACCTAAACTGGCTCTCAGTGAAGAAGATAAAGAGGTGATCATAGATTCTACCAATATTATATTCCACTGTGCAGCTACAGTAAGGTTTAATGAAAATTTAAGGTAAGTACAGGTAATTATATAATATTTGAACTTCAGTATAGTTATTAAAAAATCTCATTTTAATTCTTCTTTTTAGTCAAGTTATTTTGAATGTGATTTGATACTATTTGCCTATGTTAACTGTGGCTTTCAGTATCCTAGAGTGTTAAAAGAATTTTCTTCTTCTTCTTCTCAGTTTAAAAACCTTGGATAACTAATACATGTTTATTGGAAGAAGTTGCCATGAATTTAAACATGCAACAGGGAAGAGGCAAAAAGTGGAGTAGAAGAAAACTTAGTCTTAACAACTAATAGTGTTTGTCTTCTCTTTCTTCAGAAGCCTATACCCCAGCAGCTTTATTCTTCTAATCTACATCATATCTATGTGAAAATAAACAAAATTAGGCTCAGGTTTTACAGGATAAGGAAAAATTGGTTATAAATTTAAATCACACCTTTTTATTTTCAAACTTTTGCGGTAGTGCTAGGGGCAAGGTATGTTGGACATAAATTTAATTTAAAAAATAATTTAGACTTCTTTCAAGATTCTTGTTGCAAGAAAAAGTTAAGACTCTAAATGTCCACTATTCTTAAAAAAATCTAATGAGTATGCATTTCAAATAATGGTTCTGAATTCAGAGCATTCTTTTTGACAGTGTGTCTAAAAATACAGTTTTTATAATGTTAATCTAATTGTATAGTCTCATGCCAATTAAAATGGTGTAGACTTGGTATAGGTTTCAAAGCTACTTGAAATGTAAAATGTTGTCTTTAAAATGTTTTAAAGATAAATAACTAAAAGGAGGATATTGAATGCTCTAACAAAGAAATGATAAGTGTTTAAGATGATAGATGTGCCAGTCACCCTGATTTAATTACTATACATTGTACGCATCAAAACACCGCTATGTATCTCATAAATATGTACAGTTATGATATGTCAATTTAAAAAATAAAATACATTTTTAAAAGTTTAAAAAATTGAGTTCTGAGGCTGAGGTGGGAGGATCACTTGAAGCCAGCCTCAGCAACATAATGAGACCCTGTCTCTACAAACAAAATATTTTAATTAAGAATTAAAAAAATTAAAAATTAAGTTCTGATTACAAAAGGTTTGATATTATTCTCCCTATTGTCTTTATCTAATGGAAGTATAAACGTCAGTCAACATTATATAAGGTGACAGTTCAGTGCCAAAGCATTACAGTGTGTTTTGCCTGTATTCCAGGTGAGGGCACTGTAATAGTCCCTTAGATCTCTGCAGTAGTCCTTTATGGGTTTTCAGTGTATTTTCTCATTAGTTATTTTATTCCATGGTCACCTTACCTACTGTAATATTATAGGGAAATCCATTGTACGCTTGAGGAAGCTGAGGCAGCATTGTAATGGAAGGGCTATGAGCTTTGGAATTACATACATTAGTTCTAATCTTGACCATATCATTCATTTACTGGTGAGTTTGTATAAGTTATTAACCTCCTTAAGCCTCAGCTTCCTGATTTATAAAATTGAAGTAACATTTCTCAAAAGATTATTTTTTCTTCCTTCAGGAAATTTAAGTGATGTCTCAGTTTGACTGTCCATGGCAGGAAATCTGAATCTGTAGCAGTTGCTTTATTTATTTTTTAGCTCTTTCTATGCAGCTGACAGGTAAAATATTGTGCAGCCATTATGTGTTAATGATTCAAAGGTGACAAAAGTATGTTATTAGGACTATAATATGATCTTATTTTCATAAAATATATGTGTAGATGTATTTATGTACATGTCTTTCTATATTTGCTGATAATACATTTATCTTTGAATGTTGCAGTTACAGGTAGGTTTTTAGTCTTACCTGTGTATTTTTTCTACTATGAACATGTGTTAATCTTCAAATAAAGGTGTATACAAATGACTTTTAAAAATTATTTTTAAAAGTAACACCTATAAGAAATCTTAAAGGGACTGATACCCTCATCAACTAACAAATCTCCTTATTTTTTACATTTGAAATTTCGTTGTGTGTGTATATTTTTGTATATAGGTCTAACTATTTGTTTTTAACTAGCATTTCCAAGATTGTGAATGTGGTCTCTAATTTTTAGTGATTTATCTTTTCCTAAAATTCATTAGTGTGAAATGGTCAGTAAAGTAGATTTTTTCCCCCATAGTTCTGGCTTTTATTATTTCCTTCACAGACAAAAGAAAGAGTTCACACAGCTTTATGAAGCTTAGCATGTTTTCATGAAAAACATATGTAGATATTGGCTAATGGTAGTATAGTCTTCATTGACTTAACGGGGAAAGTTATATGCTTTGAAAGGTGGACAGGAAACATTGATTAGGGTAAAACTCATAAAGGGAAGCTTTACAAGGAGGACCAAAGTACAGCACTTTCAGGGAACTTTCTTTCTGTCCCCCTAGGGTAAGCAAGGCTACCATTAATGAAAAGGACATCTTCTCGTTATTATTTTCTTCTTTTACTAGAGATGCCATAGCAGAAGGCATCTTACGTATTACATTGTTTTTCTTTTCCTTTGTCAAAGCATGTATGTTCACTGACCTAGCCCTTGTCATTACATTGAAATTATTTCTGGGAAGCAATTTTAATGGATGTTGACTTCCAAGTGGTGATAGGACATTAGGTTTGGGTCAGACACTCTATAATACTCCAGGCAGGCATATAACAACTTCGTATGAAAGAATTACTGTTTGTTTTTGTTTTTGTTTGAGATAGGGTCTCACCTTTATCGCCCAGGCTGAGAGTGCAGTGACACAATCACGGCTCACTGCAGCCTCGACCTCCTGGGCTCAAGTGATCGTCCCACCTCAGCCTCCCTAGTAGCTGGTACTAGAGCATATGCCAACACACCTAATTTTTGTGTTTTTTGTGGAGACAGGGTTTCAATAACAGTTACTCTTTATAACTACTTGTTAAGTTAACCTACAAATAAAAAATGGCATGAAGCTTTTACTGTTGGGGGGAAGTTTTCAGATGTTACTACAACATTAAGCCCAATGCCTTGGGAGAGAAACCAACATAAATTGCACACAGATCTTATTTGCAAAGTGCATGTGGTCTAGAGGAGATAGGATATGCAAAATAACCATAATGTAGGATAGAAAATAAGGATGTATTAAGGAGCACACATGAAATGCTATTAGAGTTAAGAGAAGGTGGATAGAGCTCACTTGTTTTCAGATGTGGTGGTTCCTAAATCTTGAGACAGGAGAAAAATAGATAGGCTTAGGATTCATAAGGAAATACTGACAAAAAGTGTGGGGAGGGCTGGGCGTGGTGGCTCACGCCTGTAATCCTAGCACTTTGGGAGGCTGAGGCAGGTGGATCACCTGAGGTCAGGAGTTCAAGACCAGCCTGGCTAACATGGTGAAACCTCATCTCTACTAATAATACAAAAATGAGCCGGGCGTGGTGGCACACGCCTGTAATCTCAGCTACTTGGGAGGTTGAGGCAGAAGAATCACTTGAACCTGGGACGTGGAGGTTGCAGTGAGCCAAGGTCATGCCACTGCACTCCAGCCTGGGCGACAAGAGTGAAACTCCGTCTCAAAAAAAAAAAAAAAAAAAGAGGAGAAGTGAAGATAATAAATGGAGTAACTTAAGTAGTTCATCATGGGATCTGGCATAAGGGAAGGTACTAGCTGATATAAGGGAAGGTACTAGTAAAGGAAGTGCAAGTAAGACAGGGTCACTAGAGTTGAGAGTAATGGAGAGGCAAGAAACTGGAGAATGTGAGGACAAAAACCAGGCTGAAGGGAGAGATGGATGGACAGATGGTGTGGTTTGAGGAAAATTCATAGTACAAAATTTTAGAAATAGAGCAATTCTGAGTGATAAAACGCAAGGTATGAATATGAAAGATTTTCAGAAAGGAATGGAAGTTAAGATTGATGCTTAGAAAAGATCAAGAAACTATTGAGTTTGTTGGGCATTGATTATCAAACTTTAGAATGTATTAAGAATCTTAAGAATTACTGGAAAGTGTGTTAAAAATGCATATTCTTAGACTGCACTTGCCAAATTTTGACTTTTTAATTTTGAAATCATACTCCAGAGTTCTTTTTAGCAAGAGCCTTAGGTGTTAGTCACTGTTGCACCTTGTTTTGCCCCTTTAGAACCATTGCTGTCAGAATCAGCTTTGGAGACATTTTTTAAATTACAGATGACTGAGCCCCCTACCCTAAGATTGCGTCATTGTTCCCTAAATATCTGTGTCTATATTTTCATTAAGATTAAAAAAAATGGCAGTAGTAGTGATAAGATCTCATCTAGACAGTATTTTCTCAGGGGCAGTAGGGTGGAAAAGAGACTTGTGTCAAAATGGCCTGGAGAACTTATTTAAAATATAGTCTTCCAGACCTCATTTCATGTGTTAAAAGTATCTGATGATGAGGTCCAGGAGTCTGCATTTTTAATAAACTGCTAGGTATATGTTATGCCAAGTATGAGAACCCTGGTTTAAGGTCTTTAGAAGTATTATCAACATAGATTTCTTTGAAAAACCTAAGATGCCTGTAGAAGAAAGACGAACAAGAAAATGTATTGGCACTTCAGGTCGTTGAGCTTTTTTTTCTTTTTTTCTTTGAAGTGATTTCCATGTCTTCATTTAGTGAAGGATTCTAATTACAAAGACTTTCTCATTTTGTACCCCTCTCCCAAAAGCCTGTCTTACTGAAGATACATTTATGACTCCATATAACCAAAACAACGAGAACATTATTTTTGTTTAGTACTAAATGACTTCTGATATAACATGTCAGAGTCTCAGTCTGAAGGTCAATGGAGTAGAAATTGGATTGAGGTAAAACACAGTTAGGTTAACTAGCCTGGCAGAGAGATACTAGATGTTACTCACGTGGGTGCAGAATGGCTTCAGGTTTGGGCTCTCAGGTACAGATGCAAAGGGAAAAAGGCAAGGCATAGAAGTGTTCCTCTCAAATTATCCCTTATTTTCGGTGACCTAGAAACTCTGTCACCATCCTCAGGGACATGTAACAGAATATCCTTTG
Source organism: Gorilla gorilla gorilla (assembly GCF_029281585.2). Lineage (NCBI taxonomy): Eukaryota > Metazoa > Chordata > Mammalia > Primates > Hominidae > Gorilla > Gorilla gorilla. The sequence continues at coordinate 20,125,679 of NC_073233.2, forward strand.
TGTACTTTTCCCAAAACATGGCTCTTCCTGCCCCCATTGTTTTGCAAATGCAAAAGAAAATAGTGCATTCCCTTATAGTCTAGTGGACAGTATCCTCTATGTGAAATGTCTTTCTTGTTGGATTTTCACTTGAACAGATTTTCTCCCTCAATTAAGGAAGAAAAAAAAATGCATCCATGATTTTAAGAACTCAACCCAATTATTTCATTAAAAAAATTATTTCTAGTGTGTTTTCATAGGGTCTTGGATACTATTAAATGAAAAGAGAAACTATGGCACAGGACTTTTTTTCTCTCCTGGAGTTATTCCTTGTTCCTGGTGACCCAAAACTTGTCCTGTCCTCAGGAACCTGTAACAGAATATTCTCTGTATTCCTCTCCCAAACAGTACCCTCCCTATCCCCATTGTTTTACAAATGTGATAGACATCAAAGCACTGCTTCACTTTACAGTGAAGTAGACTGGATTCTATCTATGACATCTCCTGGTCCTTTAAAACAATAGTTGGATTTTTTTCTTAAATACTGAAAACATAAGAATTTTAGAAAGTACTGAAAACTTTTTAAAAAAGTCCTTTGAACATTATTTTTCATTATTATAAACATAGACTTTCTAATTTTACTTTTAAAACAATATAGAAAATTTCTGTATTTCTAATTTTTTCCATAGTTATAATTTTAGTGATTTGATGATAGTCCATCATGTTGACATACCACAGTTTATGTATTATTCACTTAGAATAAACTTTAAGGAATTTTAGTTTCTTTTTATTTGAAAAATGAGGATTAGAACAAGTTTTTCCTCTGAGTTAATTTCAACAGGTTAACTAGATTAATAAATGTACCATTTCTGTAATTCCTGGTACTTTGTCCTAGTTTCCTTCAAATCATTTGTGTCAGTTTGTAGTATCAACAAGTGTATTACTTTGCCATTTTTGTCACTAGTATTGAGTATTTAAATCTTTTCGTTTGTTTTTATTTTTTTAATTGACAAAGGTATATATATTTTTCATTTACAACATGTTTTGAAATATGTATACATTGTAATGGTCAAATGAGCTAATTAGCATATTCATTATCTCACATACTTTTTGTGGTGAGAATACCTAAAATCCACTCTTTTTGTAATTTTTAAAAATAACAATATATTGATACTAACTACAGTCTATGTTGTACAATAGATCTCTTGGTCAGTTTTTTAAAAGCTGTAAACAGAAGTTTAATAGAAAGCAAATCTATCCACCATCTCATTACCTTAAGGAATATTTGTTGACTGCCTGTTTGGTGACTATGTTAGAAATACTGCTAAATGCTTGCAAGCTATTTGTTTAATTTTATACCAGTCTTGGTAGGTTTCATTATTGTTCCCATTTCCAGGTAAGAAAACTGAGGCCTGAGTGCTTCAGTTTATGTCCTGATAAGTAGGCCAAGTCAGGATTTGAACACAGGTCTGATTCCAGAGCCTTGTTTTTAATCCTGCTTCAAAAAAATCGTATGTATTCTTTTGGTATTATTCATACAAATGTTTCATGTTTTTATAGACTTCAAATAATTATTTTAGTAGCTATATTCTTTCATTGTGATAAAATACTTACTTTATTGAGTCATTCCGTATTCCATAGTGAATATTTGGGCTCTAGGTTTTTATTAATTACATGATGCTTCATTGATAACTTTTCTGCATATATACTTTTGCTTTTGTGGAATTATTTACTTCAAGTAAATTCCAAGAAGGGAATATATAGATTATTTTGGGTCTTGCATATGCCTTGTAACAAATGTACCAGTTTTATTATAATATCCCTTTGAATTTTGTAGGGTAGCCTTAGAAAAGTGTTTGGATTGATTGCTACAAAGAGGAAAATAAACATCTTCTTTCTTGATTATATGTTAATATAATTTAATGTTTCTGAGTTTTCTCTGGCTGTATCACCCTTATTAGTGACTCTACGTTAACATTTTAAAATTACTTAACCATTCTATTTTTTTCTCCCTGTGGCACATCCATATTATGCAAGATTATACTTTTAAAAATCAAGATGCAAAATAAGTCTAGCATGACTTAAAAATGTATGCATAGAAGCTAAAGACTGAAATTATCTGTTTGTTCCTGGATAATTATATAATTTTTAAATTTCTACTTTAATTTTTAAGGGCTACAAGGCAGGTTATTTTATAGTCAAATTTTTTTAACACAGCTGATAAACATATTTAATATGGAAATAAAATACACAAAATCACAGCTAAAGGATAAGTTGTAAAGAAACAAAAATTTCTCTGTCTCTCTACTTCTCTAATGAAAATGATATTTTTTAACAGGTAAAATAACATAGCTTCCCAATTTTCTATTGTCACTTTTTCTTTTTAAACAGAGATGCTGTTCAGTTAAATGTGATTGCAACACGACAGCTTATTCTCCTTGCACAACAAATGAAGAATCTGGAAGTGTTCATGCATGTATCAACAGCATATGCCTACTGTAATCGAAAGCATATTGATGAAGTAGTCTATCCACCACCTGTGGATCCCAAGAAGCTGATTGATTCTTTAGAGTATGTTTGTTTGAAATTTATATACATTTACTTTGATCCCAAAAGAGGCCAAGGCGGGCAGATCATGAGGTCAGGAGTTCAAGAGCAGCCAGGCCAACATAGTGAAACCCCATCTCACTAAAAATACGAAAAAAATTAGCCAGGCGTGGTGGCAGGCGCCTGTAGTCCCAGCTACTTAGGAGGCTGAGGCAGGAGAGTTGCTTGAATCCCGGAGGTTGCAGTGAGCCGAGATGGTGCCACTGCACTCCAACCTGGGCAACACAGTGAAACTCTGTCTCAAAAAAACAAAAAACAAAAAAACAACCTTTGGATTCAAGTCCCTCCCTCTTCTCCTCACCCCACCCCATATACACGTGCACACACACACACACACACATACATTTATCTCTTCAAAAATTTTTGCATATCCCCTGCATTCTTATTGTATAGATTAATATCTAAATAAATGTTAATGAAGTCAATGTATAGTTTTCACTTTTGACCAAGTATAATGGTAATATTTGGAGGAAGGCTCCTGAACATCTTATTAGTGATATTAAGGGCTCTCTTTTTCAGGGAATCAATCTTAGCAACCAAGAAGTACCAATGGAGACCCATGACTGCCTGTTTAATAGCAAGGCTCTAATTTATCAAAGGATTCCCCTCACCACCCCCCAGCCATGGAGTATATATATAGAGGGGCCTTTAATTATTAGAGAATCAGAGGAATCATAGTCTTAATTCATAACCTTACTTTTTGTCTTTCTGAGGACTGAGATCCTGTCAGCAATTGTTACATGAAAATTATTTGTGAGTATTGATAGATAGGGATTAAATGAGGGAGTATATACCATGACCTTGTCCTCATTTGCTGCAGCTCAGGCTTTCTCATCAAACAGACAAGGTTCAGACAAGAAAAAGAGAGATCTTTTTTACTTTTACAATTATATAAACATTCCAGTATCCACCATATTTTCATGTTTGTTAATCCTTATATAATATCTTTGAATTTTTTCTCCTTTATTCTTCCCTCTTTTAGTCTTCTTTCTTTCCAGAGATTCTATCCACTTTGACTGCTTAGTTAACATCTGCTGCTTTCCCCTAAAATAAGCACAGTCTTTTCTTTAAGGCTTTCCTGGTAATATGAGGAAACAGATTGTAAAAAAAATGAGAAATTACCAAGACATTTTCATTGTAATTCCCTAATTTCTGTTTTCTCACTCATTTTCTTAGATGGTCCCAAATATCTACTTCATTTTCTTCATAGATCAATAAACAGAAATGTTTAATATCTGTGGGAAAAGTTGAGTGTGGAAGTTAATGGAGCATTTTACTTTTTCTCTTACTAACAATATATACAAACATTTGAGAAACTGAAAAAGAACTTGTAAGCTAATGCTGTATCTCCTTTCCTTGCTGCAAAGAAATCTAGCTAACAGATAATTTTAAGATAACTCATGGGTTTGTTCTGTAAACTCGTTCTAGTAATAAGGCTTACTAGCTCAAGTTTCTCCTGAGTTTAGGCAGGTTTTTTTTTCCTCATGTATCAACTATCCCTTTCATTTTTCAAATCATCTCCATGAGGTGGAATTTTTCCTAAGTTGGGTAGCAATTTCCCTTCAATTTAATTAATCTTCTTTTCCTTTCATATACAAAAAGTACTTCCATATACAGAAGAAAATTTTATCTTGATAATCTCCATTTTATGCTTTCTTATCAATTAGTATGGGTATCATTAGAGTATGACAATATACTGAGTCTACTTGCATACACAGCATTATTGACAAGAAGGAAAAACAAGTACATAACGTATTAGAATCAGAAGTTTAGGAAAAACCATGGACACCACCTAGTATATCGCCCTCCTTTTACAGATGAACAGAGTAGACCATTTCTTCAAAGAGAATTGGAGGAATTTTTTTGACTTCATAGTAGGTTGCTAATTGAATTTTTATAGCATGCTTCAATTTATTTTTATTGTTAATCATAGCATTTGTTAATCTCATTAGAGCATATGATTTGCAGTGCTGCACCTTAAATACTAGACCTTTTATGCCTTTTATGTTCATTATAAATGTATGTTAATTATAACTGTATATAATTAACATGTTACTTCATTAGGTGGTTATATACAGCTCTGTATTTCCTAACCTGCAAACTTCCAGAAGGTTTCAGATATATTTTGGAATTTATTTGGACTTTAGAGAGGGTATATAATTTATGTACTGTGTAATAAGAAAAAACTTTAACTTGATCTGGGTTAGTATCCCTGATCAAATACATGTAAAATATATGAATGTTTAAACTAAGTTGTATCAAAAAAAAAGACCATAAGTCAGTGTAGATCAGATTTTGCTATCCACTGTATGATTTATGAAAGAACTCTTAGTTTTCAGATCTTTTTGGATACAGAAATTGCAGATAAGGGATTGTGGACCTGTAGTTGATGTTTAAGAAAAATAAGGCTAAGTTCCATTTTTCAGTAAAAGTTGTCAAATGATTTGAGTCACAACAGCAGATATGTTTGAATGTGCTAAGTTCAATTAAGTAGCTTTTTATTTTATAGTAAAATATCTGGAAATATATTTGTATGCAATTTCTTTACCAGGTGGATGGATGATGGCCTAGTAAATGATATCACGCCAAAATTGATAGGAGACAGACCTAATACATACATATACACAAAAGCATTGGCAGAATACGTTGTACAACAAGAAGGAGCCAAACTAAATGTGGCAATTGTAAGGCCATCGATTGTTGGTGCCAGTTGGAAAGAACCTTTTCCAGTAAGTTGTTAGAAACCTTTATAAATAACTGGAGTTGAGAATTTTAAGTTGTAACTCTGTATAAAAAGAGCTGGCAGTTCTTTAAGAACAGGTATTATTTACTAAAGGTGAATTACCATGGCAAAGCTGTTTTGTGTTCATAGAGTTAATTTTATTGGTACTTTCATTTCTATAATGTGACGCTGGGTATATAGAAATGTAGATCAACATTTAAAAAATCCTAATTGAAAATTAAAAGCTGTGACATTTTCTCAAGTCAGAGGAGATTTGGTTTGTTTCTTAGTACCAAAAAGAGGCAGACCTTCCAAGAGGTAGACCCCTTCCTCTGTAGATCACAAAGTAAAAAAGGTACAGGGTGTTAGGGTATTTGTGAATTCCTGGAATGAGAGAAAGCAGAAATATAAACCAGTTGGGTCAATTGATTTAGGCAAAACCTAGGTCTGTGTAATGGTAGTAAGTGATAGCATCTGTTATTGCTTTGACAATTATTCTATTTTTCTCTGTTTTATTCATAATTTTGAGGAGGATTTACCATTTTCCCTAATCTCAGGATACTGAATTAGTAAATAGCATAAAATCAAACTTGAACAAGCTTAATTTTGCAAAAATATTCAACAATATAAACCCTCTTTTATAAATTTCTCTTTGCAGAGAGTTAATGGAAGAGTAGTAGGTAGCCCTTTGAAAATGATTGTACTCAATCATTTTTGATCCCAGAGGAAGACTGCTTCTGTTTGGGACTGGTAGAAATAGTCTGGCCTGAATCTAGTCTGTTTTTTAGTTTTTAGAAGACAGCTACCAAGTATATATTTGGGGTTGTAGAGTTCAAATAATAAATCTCTAGCTTCATAATGTTTCTAAGCTTCTCCCCCTTTTAAAATTTTTGGTATTAGGGATGGATTGATAACTTTAATGGACCAAGTGGTCTCTTTATTGCGGTAAGTAAACCTTTTGATTTATTTAATATTCTATACATTTTTCTGCTTTTTGTATATCTTTAAATATATATACACTATGGCTTATATATCTTAAGGTGTTGTTTTTAATTTCAACAAAGGCAGGGAAAGGAATTCTTCGAACAATACGTGCCTCCAACAATGCCCTTGCAGATCTTGTTCCTGTAGATGTAGTTGTCAACATGAGTCTTGCGGCAGCCTGGTATTCCGGAGTTAATAGGTATATGAGGTGACAATGTCGCTTATTAAATATATAGTAACTGAAAAGGGAAGACATAGCTATTGAGTAATGTTAATTAATCCCTCTATCCAGATATTGCCATACCAATATTTAGGCAATATCACTGCCAACTCCAAGAGTTGGTATTATCACAGACAATAGCAAGTGCTCCCATCAGTAGTAATGAAGAATTAATGTTAATGCTCATGTATTACTTACAGGATAGACAAGTTCACTTAAAAATGAAAAAAAAAAAAAAACCCTCCCCTAAGGATGATTTTTTAATCCAAACTAAAACTTGTTGAATATATAAAGAGCTGAAATTCACAGAATATGGTTTACATATATTAAACATGGTACACCAGAGCAGCTTTAATCAGCCCATGAACATCTTTCCTTTAAAAAATAATAGTAGCATTTACAGGTAACACTTAAACTTTAAACTTCCCAATAACTTTTTTTTTCTAGGTAGTAAACTACCCTTATTTTTGATAATCAGTATTTTCTGTCCTAAAAAAAGAGAGATAGGATTATATGAATATGTTGTTTCTGGCAAAAGGAAACTTAGTCCATAATTTTTTTTCAGCTAGATCCTCTGAAAATGAGCCAAGAAGAGCTGAGGTCATTTGTTGTTTTCCTCGTGTTTAAAAATAGACATTCCTGCTAATATAAGGAGGAAAAATGTGAAAGAAAAAAGTCTGTATTTTTTAAAATAAGTAATTATTTTTGGTAGGGGAAGAAGAAAGGGTAGTTGTAAATAGTCATTAAAGTAAAAACTAATCCTTTAAGGATAATTAAAAAAAAATATTATAGAAAAGGTGCCCATCATCCTCATGTCTTCTTGAATACTATGTAGGACTTAGATTGGATATGTTTGACCTCTTATTATGATTAATTGGTTTCATCTTTGTCTTTGCAGACCAAGAAACATCATGGTGTATAATTGTACAACAGGCAGCACTAATCCTTTCCACTGGGGTGAAGTTGGTATGATTTTACCTGTGTTTTTGAATGTTAGAATAAATCTTAAAGAACCAAGTTCTCTAAAGTTTTAATGTTAGAATACCTATGAGGCATTAAGGCCACTGAGTTACCAATTTGTTCTTAATTGTCGTCTTAGAAGTATTATCTACCAATACTACCTTGTGGTCCTTAATAATGTTTCACAAATTTAAAAATATCCTGCTGTCTATTCTTACCCACCCACCCTACCCTTGTCTAAGCCTTGCTGTTTTTCTCCTGCCATCTGCAGTAGCCCTCATAGATACCTATGGCATGGGAACAGTGCTTTTTTTCTCCCTTGTGAGCACCCTCAGTCTTAATGTTGCCTATCCATAGGCAGTATCACTTCTTACAAGAGGTGGTATATCAAGTGGTACCCAGAGTAATAAACGAAGGAGTTAGGAAGTAGGATACAGTTTGCCAGAATATTTTCTATTAACCTGTATTAATCTATTTAAATTCACAGATTCACAGCAGATATACATGTTCCTAGTTCTATAGGAATAGCATAACTTAAATAGGAATAGTTAAAACCCATTGAAATTGAGTCATTTTTAAATTGTTGGTTGATGAGTTCAAATTTAAAGTAAAATTTTTTTGGCATTGATTTAGTGATAGGTCTTATTTAACCTCTAATTGATTAATTACCCCTGCAGAACAATTTTGATTTCAATGTAAATTTTTTATGACATTTGTCCTAGGATTTTTCTGTGGCATTTTTATTTCAGTGTAAAATTGACCATTAGAGCATATAAGAAAAAGATAAAATCTAAGGTGATTTTAACTTTATGATAATTATTTTCAGTATTCTTTTAAGAATATTTAAACATTTTTAATGAGTTAGGTTTTTTGTAATCTTTTATTGTGTTATAAAGTTTAGTAAAAGCTGAAATTGAGCATTATATTTTAGTGACTATCTCAATATACATTTCTAGTAAAGTATTAATATAGATGATACTAGGTTTGATTGTGCTGACATTACATAGCCTGTATAAATTACAACAGAAGTTAATTTTGGGTTGTTTTAAGCCTGTTAATATATGTTAATTTGAGCATCTTAAGCAAAAGATGATTATTTTCCTTTTCTTTTTTAAGTAAGTACAGTAATAAGAGTCTGGAAAGAGGAACAGAAAGGAAGAAGCTATCGTGAGAGGTGAAATATAGAAAGTGACACTGTAAACTGACATAGGTAAAACATTAAAAGGATTTTAAGAGTGAATTTTAGCAAAAATTCATTCATCTAAAATTCATAAATAGCAGCAGTTATAAAACCACTTGAGTTTAGCAGTCTAATAACCATATTCTCTTAGCTACTAGAGAGTAGAAAAGTTTGTTTTTTAAATGTACGAACTCTGACATCTTTGGTAAAATATTTTGCATTATAAAAACATGATTTTTTTTTCAAAACTTCATTACATGGTTATTATCAAAGCTGTTACACAACTTTTCTTCTTCAGAGTACCATGTAATTTCCACTTTCAAGAGGAATCCTCTCGAACAGGCCTTCAGACGGCCCAATGTAAATCTAACCTCCAATCATCTTTTATATCATTACTGGATTGCTGTAAGCCATAAGGCCCCAGCATTCCTGTATGATATCTACCTCAGGATGACTGGAAGAAGCCCAAGGTAATGGTGACTAGCTCTGTCTTATCTGTTCCTCTGTTAAACAACCCATGCTTACACTAAAATGCATATTAACTCTGTATTTGTTTATGCTTATGATAAGGCTTAATAGCCTTTTGTGAATGAGAAGACTCTTGAATTTAAGACTTTGTCAGAAAAGCAAAGGTGTTGTAAGTCACTCTAATTTGTTTAAAGTTTGGATAAGTTATTGTCATGTATTGAATTCTCGGTCTTACTTTAGGCTTCTTTCTGAATAACAATATTTAAATTGCTTTGACGCTTATTTTTCCTACAGGATATTATGTAAGTCATTCCTTCAAGATGAATCCTTTAAACCAAGTATTCAGGTGCCCCAGTTTTAAGTTTAATTCCAACAGCCTATCGCATCATTATCGGAAGGGTGTCAGCCATAGAGTATCTGCATTATTGCTCGATTGCACTCATGTTGACAGGTCAGAAACCGTGGTAAGAAGAATAGCAGTAAATACACTATGTATTGGTAAGGTGGTGGCAGCTTGCTGGAGAGATGAAAAAAATCACTAGCATGAGCTTTACCTTTAGATTTACTCACCTGATTAATCACAATCAGAATGCTAGGACATTTCTTAGAATTTGGAGATCTTTGGGGACACTAACTATGGATCACATCGTATTGGGTCGTTCATCCTCCAAAATTCCATAATATAGGAAATGTCCTACATCATGGTTGTCATTGTTATTATAAGCTGAAATTGAGCCCTTCTCTCCCTCTTAAAAACCTAGGGATGAGTTTGTATAGGGGATTAAGGGCAAAAGTTTTGCTTTAAATGGATGGTGCAGTTTTATGTGAAAAATATAGGATGCTTCTAGGAAATTACTTGAAATATCTCAGCTGCCCATTCAGCTTATAATATGGTTATTTCAGTTTTTGACTAATTATCCAGGTTGGGAATGGCATAGTTATGAAAATAAAGTTAATAATAAACGGAAAACTTTGTTTTCTTATCATTGTTATAGCTTTTCTTTCTTTTTTTTGTTGAAATCCCGCAAACTTAAAGATCTCCTACTGTCTTTACCACACAATTACAGTGGAATATACTATTAAAATACTTAATTTTTTTTAACTACATTGGCATTACAGTGGAGTTGTTGATTGGAGAGTTCAGGATTTGAGTATTTTTGTATAAAGAAGATGCTGATCCCAGAACTTCCATCAACTACTCAAAAAATAAAAGTGAGGTAACTGCCAGTTACAGTGTATCAGGATCTGAGTTCCTTGTAGGTATTGTCTGTGGATTCACTTTTCCATGATGTTTCTAACCCTATATGTTAGCTAATTGAAATATGTGAGAGGTGTTGAACAACTTTAGAGCAGGTAAAGAAACATTTTCAGACTTTTCTAGAATGATCTGCAAAATGCAAGACTTGCCATTGGAAGCATTCTTCATGGCTAAAAAGCAGATGTAAATTCATGAATGGTGGCAGTGCATGCTTTCTTTATATTAATAAGGTTGTTATAATTTAGGACAGAAAAGTAAAAACTGGGTCAAAAAAAAACAGGTTAAATACATCACATTGCCTTACACGAAGAAAGAGGGCTTAGTAAAATTTAAAAAAAAATAAGTGAATAGCTGGTTTACTAAATGCTTCAGAGGAGATGTTGCTGCATAACAAATCATCTCAAACTTAGAAGCTAAAAACAGCAACAGTCATTTTATTATTTCCTTCAATTATTTCTGTCAGGATCAGGAATTTGAGAAAGAATCCACTGGGCAGTTTTGGCTTGGAGTCTTTCATGTGTTTGTGATCAGATGAAAGAGGCCGGTGGGCAGAGAGGCAATGGAACAGCAAGGGGACTGATGTTACTCTTTGTCGTGTCGTAAGGATCTCTCCATATAGCTCTTTGCAAGGATTAATGATAGCCTTAGGGGAATTAGACTTCTTATATAGCAGCTGATGGCTTCAAGGGGGAAGTCTTTTAGCAAGTAAGGTGGAGGCTGCGTTGCCTTTTCTGAGCTACCCCTAGAAGTCATGCAGCATCACTTTTGCCTCATTCTTCTAGTTAGAAGTGAGTCACAAATCTTCTTAAATTTTTTTTCATATGTTCATAATTTTATTTTGGTGCCTGACATAGCACATTTTTAAAAAATACCTCAAGTTCTAGGGTACGTGTGCACAACGTGCAGATTTGTTACATATGTATACTTGTGCCATGTTGGTGTGCTGCACCCATTAACTTGTCATTTACATTAGGTATTTCTCCTAATGGTATCCCTCCCCCCTCCCCCCACCCCACGACAGGCCCCCAGTGTGTGATATTCCCCACCCTGTGTCCAAGTAAGGGGATTTAGAAAGTGGTCAAGATGAAGGGTATTGTTGCCATCATTTTTGGAAAGTACAATCTGCTATAGTCAACCTTCTGGCCAAAACAATTCATATTTCTTCTACATGGAAAGGACAGTTGCTTCTTCCCCCCTCATCCTGCCTTCCCCCTCGCGCCTCCCCATCCCCACCACCGCCCCAGATCCCTGTGGCATCAGCTGGAAGGCAGGGTTTTGTCATCTAAATCTGGTCAATTGGCGGATGAGGCTCTTTAGGAGTGATTTTGTCAGCATAGCTCCTCAAGTATAGTTCCTCAATAATTGATATGTGAACTAAAGCAACGAGTTACTGACTGCCCATACGCCCATCATAAATTATGGTAAGCATAGGATAATGGCTTTAGACAGTTTTATTCAAAAAGAGAGAAATTGGGAGGCACCCAGCAAACACTGGTCTATAACATTTCTGAATTCCAGTCAGATATGTGTTGATGATTTCTTGATTAGGAGCTCAGTCTTATTCTCTGGGAGTTCTCTGAGGTTCTTGCCTCTGCCCTCTGAGTCATCCTTCCTTTTGCATAAAAACTGGCCTGTGGGCTCTGTGTGCAGCCAAGTAGCCTTCTTATCCTGCTTCCTGCCCATGAAAGGTTAGGGGATCAGGGCAGGAACTGGAAAGCTTCTCTTGTAAGTTAGGGCCATATAGTAAATATTTTAGGTTTAGCAGGACATGCGGTTTTTGTTGAAGCTGCTCATCTTTGCTGTTAAAAATGAAAGCAGCCATAGACAATAGGCAAATGAATGAATATGACTGGGTCCCAGTAAAACTTTATTTACAAAAACAGGTGGTGGGCTGGATTTGGTATATAGGCCCTGGTTTGCTGACCCTTGATATAGCAGTCTTTTCATTTTTTTTTTTCTTGTCTATCCCTTTACATGTAATCTGACATGATTGCTTAAAAATTGTGTGAGTTTCCGGTGTATCTGTTTTCAAGGAATCCAGCCTATTAGACGAAAACCATACCCATAAGTCTCTTTGACACAAACCCTTCTCTATCTTGGGTCCCCTGTGAGGTTGCTATGGGACAGCACTTTTAGATCTTAAATCCTTGCCTCTTAGATCCTGCCTTTTGAACAATAAGAGTTTCTGTTACACATTTCTTTAAGATCTGGAGAGTGCCTTTTGTCTGTCTGAAAGTTCTAGAAGGCACTGCCTAGGTCTTTCTAAAGTCTTAGCAAAGGATTCATCTTCCCCTACCCTGCTATGCTCAGAAACTGTTTCTTAAAGAATTCCTGGCTGACATTTTACATTTCCTCCAAATTCCACTCAAATAGTTAATTTTTTTAAGACCATCTTTGTCCTCTTTTGCCCTCTTTCAGCAAATTTCAGCTAGATCATTGAGTTTATTAGTACACTTTCTATATTCCATATAACCAGAGGTGACAGTTTGTTGTCCTCACTTCAAGCCCTCACCAACAGCTTTCTTAAAACCCTTTAAGGCTTCCATTAATAATGTTTTCCTGGTCCTTTCACATTTCACTACTGATCACCTCACAGGCCTTAGAGATTTTGTTTACCACTTGACCCTGAAGCCAATACCACATGTTTTAGGTTTTTATCATAGCAGCCCCTCCCAGTGTTGAGATCTGTGTTGAGATTTGTTAATCTGTTTTACATAACAAGTCACCTCAAACTTAGTGTCTTAAAGCAATCATTTTATTTGTGTGTCACAATATCTGTGGGTCAGGAATTCTAGAAGGGTTAGCTTGATGGTAATGGCTCAGGATCTTTCAAATGATTGTAGTCAGACAGGGACTGGAGGAGCTTTGCTGTGGAGGGAGTGGTAAAGGGGGGAAGGGGACAGAGTAGCTGGGGTGGCTGGGCATCTCTCTCTCTCCAGTAGTGTCAGACCCTCTCCATGTGGCCTCTCCATATGGACTAGTTTGAGCTTCCTCGCAGTATGGCAGCCTCAGGGGGAGTTGGACAGCATACACAGTGACTGAAGGCTTCAAGGGTGAGTATTCAGTGAGCAAGACAGAAAGCTCTACACCTTTCTGACCTAGCCTCGGAAGTCACATCATGTCACTTCCACCTCATTCTGTTGGTTCTAAGTTATTTTCAACTCTCATTGAGAAGACAGTCAAGGTGACATTGTATTGTAGGTGGGCATGTAGGATGGAGATAATATCATAGGCACCTTTGGAATTTAATATCTTTCCTAAATAGGAAACGTTAAGGAAACAGTCTTCTTACCTGAGGTTTGTGCTGTGTGAGGCTTTCTAAGTATCAAAGCAGGACAGATCCTTGACCTCCGGGAGCTTATAATCTGAATGCAACAAGGAATATAAAGGTTTTTTTACTTAGACAATTTTGTAAATGTTAAATACAAAGTCTTATAATTTATAATATTTCATTTGTTCAGAAATTTATTGAGCACAGTAATAGACTTTACACCTTATATTGGGGCCTTACTATGATGCCTAATTCTACGTTAAAGTGATGTCAGTCATGTCATTCATTTCATCCAGTTTACTCGTTTACATAATAATTCTGAATGTGAGCTAGATAAGCATCTGACCTGACATTTTTTTAAAAATGGCTCCATGATCTTATGTTTTGGTTAACTAGCATAACTTTATCTAGCTTAACTTCTCTAAACCAGGTATCTATTTTTAATCTGTGTACTTCTCAACTGGAGACATTTGACAACGTTTGCAGGTATTTTTAGTTATCACAACAGGGGGAGGGCTGCTACCAGCACCTAGAGGCCAGGGATGGTGACAAGCATCTTATAGCATGCAAGATAGCCCTCCACACGAAAGAATGATCAGACCCACAATATTTATAGTGCCAAGGTTGAGAAACCCTGGACTAGATAATCATTAAGATCTTGCCTTACTCTAAAGGACTGTGATTATTTTTTTAAATTGCCATAATAAAGAATAAATACATATTCAGAACATACCTGGCAATGTAGTCATAAACATCTGTTCTAAGGTATGTTTAACCAAGGAGTGATGGTGCAAAGTTTTACATTTCTTATTCCCCAATAGTTTTCAATCCAGTATTTTTGTTGCATGATAAATATTCTATAAATTTCACACACAAATACATGGCCTTTCAAATTTCTTCCCCCTCCCCAATTTTTTATTGCAATTATTTTTTGAATGGCTGAATTACTGATTGATGTTAGGGTGATTGTGTCACTTGAATGAATCTGAAGATAAGATTAGGTGAGAGAATTATCAGTGAACAAGAGTTAAGAAAAACTTTTTAATAAGGTATATATAGGAAAACCGTGTTAGCTGTGTGTGTGTGTGAGATTTAAGTGTGCTAAACTGGCGTGATAGTATATATTGATTTAGTGACAAACTTGTTGTATCTTTTTGTTTAGAAAAAAATAATCACCTAATCTTTTCTAAAAGCAGCATGTGTTTTTCCCCCTCAGATGCTTTTTATCTACAGAACTATCCCTGTCCAGAAATTGCCTTCGATGCTTGATAATTCGTTTTGTGTTTGAGATTTTATTTTGAAATTACTTTATTGGATGAAATATAGTTTTTGTTTACATAGTTTATATTGCTTCATTTTCTTCCAGTATTCTGGATTCAGAGTTTATTTCTAAATGTATTGAATGTGTTATCAGAAGTGCTTAGCTAATGATACTTTTTTGATTTTTTTCTCCTTATTTCTAATGTAATTTCCCTCCATGCCCCTCCCATTTCTAAAACCCCTAATTTTGAGACTGTCTAAACTATATGATACATATAATCCTAATCGTTATTATAATATAAATGAAATCTTTAAAAAGTACTTCTCCAAAAATTATTTTTCTGTTCACAGAAGTTGGGGTTTTTTTGGTGTTTGTTTTGTTTCAAAAAGTTCTTTCTTCCCTTTCCCTACTTATAATAAATATTATTGTATAGATGTTACTGCTCAAGTTACTGTTATGATATCAATGACTTACAGTGAGCCATGATATATAAAATGACAGATTTAAAGATTAAAGCTCCTTGTACTTTAAAAACAAAGAATCACAGTCTTTCTTTAAAGACACACTTTAAAAAGAGTGTCACACTCCTTTATTTCTGTAAGGATGAGTATTGGTGGGGTATGGAGAGGTGAGTGGATATCTATTTCAGATAGTTTTCAGCATGAGTCATTGATTTCACAGCACATCCAGATGATCAAGAGTGGCGCCAATCATTGTTAAAGAAAAGTTGTTTTGTTTTTTTAAATGAATAGAGTTGACTATGTGGCAAACGAATATTTCTGTATTCTTTGCTTCAGCAGTGCTGAAGAGTTGGAATTATAAATATAACACAGTATGTTATTAATTCACAGGAAATCTTAGCAAATGCAGCTGTGAATTAAAATGGAGTTTAAGGAATAGAAAGCAAGGAAATATTAATTGAATCCATTCATTTGCTTAGTATTTTATGTAGAAAATTTAAGAGTATTGTATACCCTTTGAGAATTAATTCTGTATATCAGCAGAACTCCTTTTAGGTGGTGTTAAATGCATTTGCTGCTGCTTTCAAAAAAAATTTATTTTCCTTTTGGATTTATAAATTGTTCGTCCAAGATGCAGAAATAGTCTTATTCCCTGCTGATTTGGTACACTTAATGATTAAATGTTATAATTTTAATACTAATGTCTATATTATAGGGGGAAACTTGCACCCTGGGTGGTGATAGGATTTTTCCTAATCTATACAAAATATGAATCTGTCAATTTTTCTTACAATACAGGATGATGAAAACAATAACTCGTCTTCACAAAGCTATGGTGTTTCTTGAATATTTCACAAGTAATTCTTGGGTTTGGAATACTGACAATGTCAATATGTTAATGAATCAACTAAATCCTGAAGATAAAAAGGCAAGCAATTATTTTCTGTTTTATATTAGAAAATAAGTAGCATACTAATTACAGAACTATTAGCAACCTGAGAAATATTTTCCACTGCTATTATGCAACAAGTAAGCCATTATTTATAGTCTCTCATAAAGCTTTAGTCATAATTGTTAGTGGTGAAATAAAATTGCTGTATCTTAACATTTCTAGTGTAAGTATTTTAGAGTGGCAAAGGTATTTTCAAAGCATGATTGAAATGTTGATTCTTTTTTTCCCTTAATGTTGGTTTCAGAGAGAATTTTATCTTTATGTGTTTTTCTTTCAAACACTTTGTTTTCTCTTGAGTTTTGAGGAAAAGCTTCTCTAAGAAACTGTTTTTTATAAACTCTTTTACTTTTTGTTATTCCACATTTTGCCCTTTGTTACTTTGGAACTTAAATTCTTTGTGTATGTTCTTTTTGAGCTTACTCTAGATGTTTTAACATGTATATCTAACACAGACTAAGTTAAGCAATATTTATAGCCTCCTTAATAATATTTAGAACCTTAAAATGTTTTAGTTGTGATTACCACTCCCACTCACTTAAAATGGTTGTATTAATACATTACTTCAGTTCTCTAATTTTTCTTTTTTTTTTGAGATAGAGTTTCGTTCTGTGCCCAGGCTGGAGTGCAATGGCACAATCTTGGCTCACTGCAACCTCTGCCTCCCGGGTTCAAGCGATTCTCCTGCCTCAGCCTCCCAAGTAGCTGGGATTACAGGCACATGCCACCACACCCAGCTAACTTTTGTATTTTTAGTAGAGACGGGGTTTCACCATGTTAGCCAAGCTGCTGGTCTGGAACTCCTGACCTCAGGTGATCTGCCCACCTCAGCCTCCCCAAGTGCTGGGATTACAGGCGTGAGCCATCACACCCGGCACAGTTCTCTATTTAAACCCCATGTTGAGATACTCTTTTGTTCATTTAGTTTTTATTTAGATTTCTCCCTCCCTCTCTCTCTCTCTCTCTCTCTATATATATATATATAAAATATGTATATATGTATACCAATATCTGTGTTTTCAGATTTTCTCCTTATGATCTTCTTTCTGCCTGAAATATATTCAGCATACCTAGAATATGTTTTACTAGGGAATCTGTTTTGTAGTGAATTCTGAGTTTTTGATTGTCTGATATGTGTGTTGTTTCACCCTTGGTTTTGGAACATGATTTCAGCACGTTAAAGAACTTTTTTGCTGGGCATAGTAGCTCATGCCTGTATCCCAATACTTTGGAGGCTGAGGTGGAAGAATGGCTTGAGGCCAGGAGTTCAAGACCAGCCTGGGCAACGTAGCGAGACCCATCTCCACAAAAATAAGAAAAAATGAGACAGGCATGGTGACATGTGCCTGTAGTCCTAGCTACTCAGGAGGCTGAGGTGGGAGGATCAGTTGAGCCCAGGAGGTCAAGGCTGCAGTGAGATGTGATCACGTCATTGCACTCCAGCTTGAACAATAGAGTGAGAGTCTCTCAAAAAAAAAAAAAAAAACTTTTTTATTTATATTCTGTCTTACGTTTTTGCTGTTGAAAAGTCGGTAGTTGGCTCTTCCTTTATAGGTGATCTGTTATTCCTGGCTCGTCTTCCATTTTCTCTTTATGTTTGCCGCTTGGCAGTATCACTATGATAGTGGGTGTAATTTTGAAAAATTTACCTAGATTGGATTGGGCTTTCTGAATCTGAGGTTTGGTGTCTTTAGGCAATTCAGAGAAATACTTAGCCAGTGTTTCTTCAAATATTGCCTCTTCACTATTCTTATATCGTCTTCCAAAATTCCTAGTATGTTAGATTATTCTGTTCTCCAAATCTTTTAACGTTAATTTCATATTTTGTATCTCAGTGTTTCTGGGCTAAACTCTAGATAATTTAAGATTCTGTGACAGTCTGCCAGCTGTGTCTAAACTATCCAATTGAATTTAGAGTTTTATTGTTTTATTTTCAGTTTTAGAAAGTATAATTTTTCAGATCTTATGTTTCTTAAACAGTCTCTAGAATTTTTTCTTGAAACATATTAAATATAATTGTTTTACATTCTGCTTCTGATAATTTAAACTTCCAGATGATTTGCAGCATCTGATTCTGCTATTACTTGAGCTAGGTCTCACCCATGGCACCTAATTTTTTAAAAAAATATTTGTTTGACTATAAATTTATATTCTTTGAGGATTTCTGTGAGAATTTTTTTGAAGCCAGGATTGAAAGTGCAGTTTTCTGATAAGGACTTGCCTTTGCTTCTACCAGTAGCCTAGTTAATTAGCTAGCTGGCATTTATAAGCCAGGGCCCCTTTAAAATATCTGATTAGGTTTTTAGCACAACTCAGATTAATGTAGGCCTTAAATAGACA
Organism: Gorilla gorilla gorilla; assembly: GCF_029281585.2. NCBI lineage: Eukaryota > Metazoa > Chordata > Mammalia > Primates > Hominidae > Gorilla > Gorilla gorilla. Next base: position 20,144,339 of record NC_073233.2, read on the forward strand.
GTAGGGGCCGGGCGTGGTGGCTCACACCTGTAATCCCAGCACTTTGGGAGGCCAGTGCTGGGATAACTTGAGCTCAGGAGTTCGAGACCAGCCTGGGCAACAAAGTGAGACCCTCTCTCTACAGAAAAAAAAAAAGAAAAATTAGCCAGGTGTGGTGGCGCATGCCTGTAGTCCCAACTACTTGGGAGGCTGAGGTGGGAGGATGGATTGAGCCTAGGAGGCAGAGGTTGCAGGGAGCTGAGATTGTGTCACTGCACTCCAGCCTGGGTGACAGAACGAGACTCCGCCTCAGATTTGGTTCATTACAGTTTCTCAAGAGTTTCTTTTTTCATCCAGTGCCAGCTTCCTTTCTCTTCCCACTTATTTATTTTCATAATGTTTTATTTAACCTAATATATAATCAAAAATATTGTTTGAACATATCAAAAACCTAAAAATTATTTAAAGGATATTACTTTCTGTTTTTTCACACTGAGCCTTCAAAACCCAGAGTGCATTTTATACTCCACTGCATGTCTCAGTTTGGACTAGCCATATTAAAAGTGCCCAAGAGGCACAGGTGGGTACAGAAACAGAAGCCTGTACTGCCTGCAGAACCATGAGCCAGTTAAACCTTTTTATCTTTACAAATTACCCATTCTCAGGTAGTTCTTTGTAGGGTTGCGAGAATGGACTAATGCACCTAATCACTACCTCCTCTGTCTTCCCAGAGGGAAAAACTCTTGAATTCTAACACTAAATATTAGTTTTACCTATTTTTGACTTTATATAAATGGTATTATACAGTATTTTTTCATTCTTCTGTTGATAGACATTTGAGTTATTTCCAGTTTCTGGCTATTAGGAATAATTATCCTATGAACATTCTTTATGTCTGTATGTACACATTTGTGTAGGGTATATACCTAGAAATAGGATAGCATAGGGCATTCATATGTTCAGTTTAGCAGGTAATGGCAGTTTTCCAAAGTGGTTGTATCAGTTTACATTCCAGAGGACAGTGTATGAGAGTTCCTGTTAATCCACATCCTCCATAACACTTGGCCTTTTAATTTTGATTTTTAATTTTAGCAACTTAGGTGATATATAGTGGTATAACAAAATGATTTTAGTATACATTACCTAGTACATAAAATGTTTATTTAAAAATAGTTTAAAAAAAGTAATTAATCCTATTGGAAAATAGATTAGAGAGATGAACAGTTTACAGAAAATGATTCCCAAGTATTTGAAAAGATACTCAGCTTTACTCAGTGGAAATGCAGACTAAAGTTAGACTGGGATATTATTTACTATTTATCAAATTTACAAAAAGGCAGACTTGGACAATGTACTCTGGTGAGTTCCTGGACAAATCAGCATCTTTACACATTGCTGGTAGAACGATATGGTGTATGTTTCTCCATTCTTTTATTTTCAGTCATTTTGTATCTTATCTTTTAGATATGTCTTTTGTAAGCAGCATATAGTTAGTTGTAAGCAGCATAGAGCTGTTAGTTTTTATTTTCAGTCTGACAATTTTTGACCTTTAATTGGAGAACTTAACCCCTATGTAATTCCTATCATTTTAGATTTAGTCTGACTAGTAGTGCTTTGTATTTGTCACTCTGGTTTTAAGTTCTTTTTTCTTTTTTTTTTGGCCGCCCTTTAGATTATGTTTTGAATAATTTAATATTTTCCCATCTATATGTGTTGCATAGAATTATGTTCCTTTTTGGTTTAGTAGGTTACTCTAGAGATTACAATGTCCTTTAATTTAGCAAGGTCTAATATAAATTGATACTTTTATCCTTCTCTGATAGTGAAGGATCTGTTACTGTTATTAGGTTGGTGCAAAAGTAATTGCGGTTTTGGCCGTAATGCATGTTTTAATTCTATATATATATTAAGCCACACAAGACAGTATTTTTATTGCAGCTTATGCAATAAATATTCATACAGATTTACCAGCGTAATTGTCCTTTTATTGCTCTTTATTTCTTCCTCCATCCCCAGACATAAATCTAGAATCATTCTCCTGCCTAAAGAATATCCTTAAGTTTACTTTCTCTAACATGGGTTTTCTGCTGATGTCAGATTGTCTCAGGTTTTATTCTCTGGAAATATCTTTATTTCACCTTTATTTTTCAAGGATATTTACACTGGCATAGAGTTTTATTTAGGACTTATTTTCATTGAGTACTTGGAAAACATCTCTGTCTTTTGGCTTTCATTGCTTCTGTTGAGAAGTCAACTTACAGTCTAATAGTTGTTCTTTTGGAGGTAATCTATAGGACCTTTTTCTGACTCTCATATGCCTAGATGTGTGTGGGGGCAGGGATGGGGGGAGTGGGAGTTGTATTTGTGTTTTGAATTCGTGACTTGGTTTCTTATTTTTGGAAAATTTCCAGGCATTGTCTTCTCAGATACTGCTTCTCTTCCTTTTTTTTTTAAATAACTGTTCTTATGGGATTCCCAATAACATACACATATACCTTCTCAAAATGTTTCCTAAGTCTTCATTTTAATGCAGAGTTACTGCATTTTTATATTTTACTGAATTTTTTATAGTAGCTTTCCCTTCCTAGAATTGGCTATTTTTAGATAAGTGATGGTATATACTGAATAATATCTTTGTAACTCCAAAAAATTATCTTATTATATGCTAAGGAGCACTGAGCAATGCATAGCCCTCTTACTTTGCCATAACATTTCTGAAGGCTTTCTTTTCTGGATTTACCTATCCTTCTCATCAAATAATCTAATTACTGTTATCCAAACTCCTTAGCCAGCTTTCATAACATATCTTGATGTCAGAGAATTTGTTTTCATAACGCCTCTTGATGTCAGAAGTATTCTCCAGGAAAATTAGTCTGTTCAGTAGGCATGATGTACAGGAAGAGAGAAGAGACTGCAGGTAGAAAGGAACTGGAAATGTATTAGTACGTGCGTAAAGTAGTGAGGAATACATAGATCTATGTGGACAATATAATTCTGTCTTTTTTTTCTTTGTTTAGCAAAATGGTACAGGCTTTTTTCTTCCTATATTTAACCTACTTCTCTTTAAATGCTGACATTAGTTTCCAGATTATCTTCTCAAATGCTTCCATGTTTAATGGATGGTATGAACTAGGAATACAAACTTTTCAGTGACTAGCAGTAAGATTTCAGAAGTTAATTCTGTATTTAAGAATTTTGTAATTATGTCACTTGGAACTGGCCTTTAGAAAAAGTGTGAATTTCTGACTGGTTGTGAGAAAAATTAGTCAAGAAAATAATCAGTAATTTTTTTGTTAACGTAGACCTTCAATATTGATGTACGGCAGTTACATTGGGCAGAATATATAGAGAACTACTGCTTGGGAACTAAGAAGTACGTATTGAATGAAGAAATGTCTGGCCTCCCTGCAGCCAGAAAACATCTGAACAAGTGAGTTTGATGCATGGATTTGATTGCTTCTTGTCTTCCTCATGAAATATTCCACAATTTTTTTGGTAAACTGGTATATTGAATAAAAGATACTGCTAGTAATCTATTATATTTAGGAAAAGTACTTACCTTTGGACTGGACCTATGGTAGTATTACTTTAGCCTGAGATTGTTGAAACTTAACTGTCTTCATCAGTTTGTATCTTTCTTAGTATGAAGTTCAGGTGGAATTGAGTTTCAGAAATTACTATTACGTTTCTTTGTATTGCTACTTAAGAAGTAAAGATATTAGAAGAAAGATAGTTTAGATAATCTATTTTAAAGGTTTGTGTTTTTGTTTTAATCCTCAATAATCTTTGGAGGAAGAGAAGAGAATACATTATTCGGCATGGAATTTTTTTTCTTATATAAAATAGAGCTATATCTTTATCTCTTTATACAAGTAACACACTGGTTTTTTTTTAATACTTAGAAAATAGGAAAAATCACTGGTAATCTATCATTCAAAGATGCAGATAATTTTTAATGATAATCTCTTATATTTGTAGTGCTTTTTAATATGATTTTTATGACACTTTTTAAGACTTTCACATTATTATCCCTCTCATGCCTCATAACTCTGTGCGACTTTGCAGGGCAGCCAGTTCTATAGATGAGGAAATTGAGGCTTAGGAAAGTTATATTTGCCTAAGCCATATTGTATTGAGTGGCAAAGCAAACTAGAATATTGATCTTTGACTCCATATTCGAAGCTCTTTTCTCTACATCATTTTTCTTACATTGCCGTCCTATCTTGCACTGCCTGCTGAAGTCAGTATAATTTATGTAACATTATTACATATCTAAAGGTTTGTATTTCTTTCAAACACCATCAGAAACATCAACATTTTTTGAAACATGAGCTGAAACATGAGAGTAACATATTGTTACTCTTTGAGAAAAGGGAAGATCCTCCTTTATCAAGTTAATGCCATGTTTTATGCTTGGATAAGGGCTTGTCCACTTGGCCTTTGATCTTGTGACTGTCAGCTGTAACTGAAACAGTAAGTTACTTGTCTGACAACTTGTAAGCAACTAAAGATGTCAAAAAAAAAAAAGTTTGCTCTATTTTGTCTGTACTGTGATGTATGTAATGAATGAACCTTTTTAGATTAGATGGGAAGCTCTAGAAATTCAAGGTACATATCTGTTTTACCTACAGTATACTTAATGCCTATCATAAGTTTCAAATTAATATGGATTTGAGCTTTGATTAAAAACTCAGTATTAATTAGCTGCCATCTAACAATACTTTATTCTAGAAAATACTGTCTAACATATCTCTTGATTTGCTTTCCAGGTTGCGGAATATACGTTATGGTTTTAATACTATCCTTGTGATCCTCATCTGGCGCATTTTTATTGCAAGATCACAAATGGCAAGAAATATCTGGTACTTTGTGGTTAGTCTGTGTTACAAGTTTCTGTCATACTTCCGAGCATCGAGCACTATGAGATACTGAAGACCAAGGATTCAGCATTAGAACATCTATACATATGGTGATCTAAATGTACAAAATGTAAAATGTACTTAAGTCATCTCACTTTTTGTCAAGACATTAAACCATCTTAGATCGGAGTGTGAAGTAAATTATGGTATATTTTATGTAACATTTTAATGTTTATGCTCATAAAACTTAGTGAACACACTGTGTTATGCCAGCTCAAATCTACAGTAGCCACCAAAACCATGACTTAATATTTTGAGCCCTAGAAGAAAGGGGGGGTGTGCTGAGGACAAGAGTGGGGAAATAGGAACACTGACCAGTATAACTGTGCAATTCTGGAACATATTAATTAAAATATGCCTTAACATATAGTGAATTTCTAATTCTAATGTTCAGTGCAATGGAAGACATTTATTTGGACAGTAATACTAGCAAAGTTGGTAGATATTTGATTCTTCATTTTTTGTTTTTTTCATTAGTTGAAGTGGGTTTTAGTTTTGTTAAAATTATAACCAACCTATTTTCACATCATTCTGTAAGTTAAATGATATCAAACATGAAAGACATGTTCTCATTTTTCTTTTTCTGATTAAATGTCTGATGCATATCATTTTTCTATAAGTAATCAGTTGCTTTTAAAATCAGAAGGCTATATTATTCTAATGACCCTATTCGATCTAAATGGGTTTGAGAATCCATATCAGCAACATACGTGTTTTTTGACAGAAAGTGAAAACAAATTCCGTAAAACTGTTAGTATCAAAAAGAATAGGAATACAGTTTTCTTTTCCACATTATGATCAAATAAAAATCTTGTGAGATTGTTTATGTTTTGAAGCAGGAGGATTTCTTGAGATTTGATGGAAGTGGGAGTTGGGAAGGATTCACCATACTTGTGTTCTCCTCCCTTTATAAATTTTATTCATAGGACTTTTAAAAGGCTTGTGCTATCTTTCCAATGAAAACTGAAAGTGCATTATTATGGAAGAATGTATTTGCAGGTAGTAATAGCATTAAAAAATGTACTCGTGTGTAAACACATACTAATTTTGACCTTGAAAGATGAATTCCTTCAAGAAAAATAAAATAATGCTTAAGATAATGTGTATGAAATTAAATAAAGGACTTTATTTACATACTACATAAGGTAGCAAACTGTTGAATGAGTTTGAAGGTATCACTTATTTTTTATGCATGTGGCTTTAGCTTTAGAAAGAAATGCATTATAGAAACAAGTAATAGCAAGAAAATTGATGTATATTTTAATGATACATTAAAATTCCCTTTTAATCATAATAGTTTACTTACTGTTTTAACATAATTTGATTTAACAAATTGTTCAGCATAACACTTCTAATTAAGTTTATCAAGTTGTACTGTATTAGATAATCAGCAGTGTATCTGGAGTGTGTTTAAAGAGAACAGTTCGCAATACAAAAAGTTACATGGAGCTTTACATCTTAACTTTCTTTGTCAATTTAAATGCAATGTATAAAAAGTTTATTTTGCTATTGTGAAAAACTAAATGTAAAGGAAATCACCTACTTTCATGCAGGTGTATAATCTTGAAAAGGAAAAATGCTTCCATGATGAAGCCAGATTTTCTGTAGTAAAACTTTTAAATATTATTTTAAAAGAAATATGTATATAAATATCTCTATATTCTTTGGAATGATACTAAAGTCTCTGGTCTAGGACCATACCTTATATAAAGGTATAAGAGACCATGACAATGTCTGAAAATGGAATAGATAATGATGCCTTTTATTTAAAGTGGCCCACATAATATACATTGAGTACTCCATCTCTCCAAATGTATTTCCATAATGTGTTGAAAACATGCTAACATTTGTATGATTTTTATACTTCTGCCGAATAGACTTAGAATCAGATGAATTGTCTATGTGTCTTGCAAAAGAGTTGGGGACAACTTGGGCAGGCCTATGAAGTGCATAGGGAGTGTATGTCTTCTGAATGGTTTTATTGTTCTTGTAATCTAGCTTAAAGAAATGTTAACTGGGAGGGTGCTGAGGCCACTCACTGCATTAATTTTGTGTGTTTAGAGTTCTGTTGTCAAAAGAAAACTAATGAATAAATTAGTTTGTCTTTCTAGAATTTAAAGTTCTAAGATTAGTATAAAGAGTATATAGATTGTTAATTCCCACCAGCTAGACTTTGAACTTAAGTCAGACTTAAAGATTTGAGAAATTATTTGTGTCATTTACTAGACGTGATTTTTTTAGTTCTGTTTGATTATATTTCCTACACAAACTTACTTCTTATTTAACAGGATAGCCTACTAAATTAAATGTTTCTTATTTCACTTAACTCATTTGATTAAACTGTATTCTGAAACATTTGGGGTTTTTTCCCCCTATTCAGTTTTAATCTTGGAATATGCATTTGTAAATTGTGATGTCATTGAGACTATATTTATATTTGACTTGGCAACATTAACATGTCCTAAGACTTAGTGTAGAGAAGCTTGGCAGTACGTTCTTTGACTTAAGGATGGCATAAAATAATCATTTTTGAACCTGTGTAATAAAGCTTGAAAGCAGGGAAAAGAATTTCCTTTTCCCCCTTTTTTGTGTTGTCTATAGGAGTTAACTTGGGATTGTTTTGTGGGTTTTTGTTTGTTTTAAATGTAAATTGAGAATCTTTTATAAGAAATAAAAGCATTATTGGGTGCCTTTGTTTGTAAACCAAAAAGTAATAAATGAATCCCTATATTTCCATTGTAGTATTTATTGTATTTTTATGTTCTGAAAATTACCCATGGAACAATATGCTTAGGATTACAGGAAGCAGTCCTTACTTACACTTCTTGTCTGTTTTAGGTGTAGTTGTTAATTCTTATGTCCTAATTTTATTTAATTCTGAGTTGCTTACACAGCATTTTAGGGAAAGCATACAGGCAGGATGAACACTTTGTGTTAAAGTGTTATTTTTATGTATTACCTGGAATGAGGCAGGTTTTTTTCTGTTTTCTAAAAAGAGTAACCAAGATACCTCCAGGGTGTCATTAGGTTCCAGCTGCTCTCCTCCACATTGAATGATATCTTGTTAATTTATAGGCACATTTGTGGTAATTTATATGTCTATAGAGTAAGTATAAGAGATAATTCATTAGTAATAGGAATTAACTGACCCCTTTTGGACGGGGGAGAGCATCAGGCTGGGGTCAGGTAAGTGTAAATGGCCTTCTGAGCATGCTCTTCTAGGCTGACTCCCAGCCCTGACTTGAAACCATTAGCGCTAACTTGCTCTGTTTTGAGAAAAACTTTCCAAACTTTTGCATGAGAAACTAGAAAAAGGAATGTATGCCACGTAACTGGATTACAGAAATGAGTTAATAGTCTCTGTGATAAAAAAATGAAATATTTTCTTATTGAATTAATATTTTTGTCTTGAAGCATTTTCTAGTGATAGAATGTATTTGTCTTTTTTCCTGGTGGTACCCTCTTAGCATATATCTTTGCTATCCTTAAGATCCTAAACAAATCATCTTTGTCAGTTAAGTATAGTTGCGCAAAAATTGTTAAATCCTTTGTCTTTATTAAAGAAAAATTTGAGTAACATTAAGTTTGATGTGCTCCTTTGCAAGTTGATGTCTCTAAAATTCATTTATTTAGAAAAACATGAAGTGGTAAGTATAAGTTTAATGTCTTTACCGTGGGCCTGAACTCACAGAAATAAGGATATAATTGTTTTTTGGCCTGAGATCACAGATGATAGCTGTGATACCTGTAATTTTATACAAGGGGGAAGGGAGACAATCAAGATTTTTCTGAATTCATTTGTTTAAAACAAAGTTAACATTCCTAGTTATTGTCTTCAAAATACTTTTCTCTTCTAGACGTTTAATTTTCATTTTTAAAGTTCCATGAAGTTGAATTAGGTGTCTTCCAAAGATGCTTTGGAGGCAGAATTCCTTTATTTTCTGCTGTTGTACAGTAAACCTAATTCTTTCTCTCTCATATAAATCTAGAGAGCTTCCTTTCACTTGTTTTGAGCAAGGTGTAACTAGGAAGTGTTAGGTTGAGCCGTATAAAAATGCTAATATGTCTTTGACCTGTAAGAAATTTCATATGGCTCAGTCTAGTATTATAGCTGCCTTTTTTTCTTTTGTTTTCTAACAGACACACCTGAACCTAAACAGATGGGTGTAGTTTTATTAAAGTAGTCATCCAGATTGTTTATCAGTATTTAGTTGTTTGACATTTAATACCTAACTTTCTGCTTTATGTCACATCTTTAACAGGTTCTTGTCATTTCCCCTAACTTCTCCCAAGTTGGTTGTTGGTTTCTTGAGAGCGAAACCAGCATTGCACATTTTATGTTATAAAAACAACACTAATAACATTTGTTAAGTTCTTACAATGTGCCAAGCACTACTATAAGCATTTTACATGTAATAACCCACTTATGCCCTCTGTGTTTGCAAGTGTGATAACTAAGGTGTATGATGTTAATAAAGTACCCCAGGTTACACTGCTAGTAGCAGAGCCGAGACTTGAACTCAGACTAGTTCCAAAGCCCACCCTCCAGTCCATTATACTATACTGTCTTTCACCATAGGAATACAGATATTTCTGGACTATTCAGAGGTTACCTGACTTGTACTAAATGTCTTTGCTGACTTCATTTCAAAAACCCAGCATTCATCCATTCAACAAATTTTGAGTGCCTGTTATGATTTAGGCACTGTGTCTTATATTGCAATTATTGCAATTATCTATCACATACCAAACTAAGCTGCTCAGTGGCCCAGTCCTGAATATGACACACTGCCTTCCCTTAGGATTTTGTGATTTGATATAGATAAATAAGCAGATAATTATTTTAATATGTAATGACAGGTAAGAACAAAATACTAAGAGCACAGAGGAGCGATTTCTTGCTTATTTCGAGAAAGCTCATACAAACTACTTTTGAATTGTGGTTTTATGTCAGATTGGTGGGATGCTGGGGTAGGGAAACATCCAGGTTTCAGGAAGAGCATTTGCAAAGGCTGGGAGGTATAAGGAACTGAGAGGAAATGCTTTGGTGCTAAAGGAGAGGATGGCTAAAGAAAGATGAGGCTGTAGAGATTGCTGGGCCATCTGAGGGCCTTCAGACGCTCAGAATGCACTATAGGCTGTGGAATGGCTGTTGCAAAAACACTAAGAAGGTTTTCCTAGCCAAAGCACATCTGTTACTGGAAAAGGGGTCCCAATCCAGACCCCAAGAGAGGGTTCTTGAATCTCGTACAAGAAAGAATTCTTGGTGAATCCATAAAGTGAAAGCAAGTTTATTAGGAATGAAGAATGGCTACTCCATAGGTAGAGCAGCCCCAGGGGCTGCTGGTTGCCCATTTTTATGGTTATTTCTTGATTATATGCTAAACAAAGAATGGATTATCCATGCCTCCCCTTTTTAGACCATATAGGTTAACTTCCTGATTTTGCCATGGCATTCGTAAACTGTCATGGCCCTGGTGAGATTGTAGCAGTGAGGATGACCAGAGGTCACTCGCATCACCATCTTCGTTTTGGTAGGTTTTAGCTGACTTCTTTACTGCAACTAGTTTTATCAGCAAGGTCTTTATGTCCTGTATCTTGTTCTGACCTCCTATCTCATCCTGTGACTTACAATGCCTAATTTGGGAATGCAGCCCAGCAGGTCTCAGCCTTATTTTACCCAGTCCCTCCCTATTCAAGATGGAGTTGCTCTGGTTCAGATGTCTCTGACATATCCAATTTCTCTTAAATATGAGTAGATTTTGTACTTTAAATGAACAGACTTTTAAATATATTTTCTAAATGAAAATTTAAGAGAAAAAAATACTGGTATAGTGTCACTCGTTTTTTGAGAATACAGACCATATCAGTGTTTAAACAACCAGTCTCTGTTTTTCAGTTTTCTATGATTCTCAAAGTGCAATCCCCAGACCAGAGGAGTCAGCATGGGCATCACATGGGAATTCATTGGAAATGCAAATTTCGGACCCCACCCCAGATCTATTGAGTCAGAAACTGGGGTGGAGCTCAGCAATCTATTTTAACAAGTCCTCCAGGTATTTCTGATGCACACTAAGATTGGAGAACCACTGGTCTAAGAGTCAGTCTTCATGCCATACCAACACGATCTAAGTGGAATGCTTTTCTGGGGTTTTGGGACAGGGTCAAGTAAGCACCACTTAAAAATCAACGTTTAATGCCAGGCGCGGTGGCTCAAGCCTGTAATCCCAGCACTTTGGGAGGCCGAGGTGGGCGGATCATGAGGTCAGGAGTTTGAGACCACCCTGGCCAACATGTTGAAACCCCATCTCTACTAAAAATACAGAAAGATAACCAGGTATAGTGGCGCACACCTGTAATCCCAGCTACTTAGGAGGCTGAGGCAGGAGAATTGCTTGAATCCAGGAGGCAGAGGTTGCAGTGAGCTGAGACAGCACAACTGCACTTTAGCCTGGGTGACAGAGCGAGACTCCATCTCAAAAAAAAAAAAAAAAAAAAAAAAAATACAAAACGTGTGTACATAGAAAAAGGTCAACTGGTAAGAATAAGTTCAAAATATTAAAGAAGTTAGGGCTATATGATGGTTATGAGCCCCTTGTTCTTTTAGTTTTCTGCAGTGACTCTGAATGATTTTTTAACTAAAGCAAAGTTGTTATTTTAAAGTAAGGTAAGGATGAGTATGCTTGGATCTAGAAAAATAACAAAAGTGTAAAAAAAGTCTTATCTCCAATAAAAGGTGAGGGTTCATTCATTCTGAATTTTTAGCTTGAGACGATTTTTCTTGTGAGTCGGGAACAACAATTTACTAGGCTGCTATGTCCCTTGAAATTGTCCAGGTTTTTTTTGTTGTGTGTTTGGTGGACTTGGTAAATACTTCCACCCTTACCAGTTTCTAACTTGGTCTTTCTCTGATGACCTTGCCAACCCCCGAATATACATCCTGTCCATATAATAAGTAATCACTCCTCCAGCTAGCTTAGTTTTCCTTTGTGATTCCCATTATAATGCTATATTGGCATTCTCATTTATAAATCAAGTAACAGTTTATAGAGAATCAGCTCTCACAGAGACTGCTCAACTCATAGTAGACTGAGAAGGTATTTCTGGTCCTTAAAGCTGAGTTCTAGAGCCTGTGCTATGGGAACGTCTAACTACCATAGCATGGCACCAACAGTTGAAAGTATTGCTAATTTTCAAATGTCTTATTAGAAGAAATCTGAAATAATCAAGATTCTTTTGCCTTAACCTCTATGAAAACGGCCTAACCTACCCCATTACATTAAAAACACCAATTTACATTTTTTTCCTCTATTTGATGTATGAGCATTCTTACAGGATAGGGCCTATTTTTTAAGGTACCTGGCGCATAGAAGTTACTCAATGAATATTTCGTCTTAACTGTAGAATGAAGTTTGTCCTTCCTTCCATCAGTCACAGGATTCTTAAGCTTCCTACTTATATATAAGATTTTGCAATCAAGACTTTGCCAAGAAGGGTATAAAAGTTAACACCACTGACTCTTTTGTTGTTGGTCACCTAGAGATGTTAACGCAACATGTAATGCAAATACCCCATGTTAGAAACTCCACAGTTGACAAACTTTACTGTCTTTTATTCAATAAGCATTGATTAGCTGTTTGTGGTCCATTAATGTAAAATCATGCTAAGTGCTCTTTTCTAAATTGTTAACATCATAATCAAAGTACTAACAGATGCCTTTATAGCTCCAGGATTTTTCTTTGAAGACATTTTTCCAAAGAGATCTAGTTGTCTAGATTGAGGGGCAACTTAATTTCTGGTTTATGGGTAGGTTTGATGACTCCGCTGAGCTCAGTAGTGCTGAAGTGGTTAGGAGGGTGGGCTGTGCATGTGACACCTGACAGAACACAGCAGATGGAACACTACCCTGCCTATATCATCTGCCTTCTGCAATATGCCAGAATGCATCTTATAGACCTGCATTGATTTTTTTATTTTTCCCCCATCTGGTACAAGAGACAGTATGCAGTGCACTGTAAGAACTGCCTACCTTGCTCTGAGATTCACCAGACTTCAAGCCTTAGTTCCCTCAGTATTCAATATTGTTCTAACTCATACCGCATTATAAACACCCTTCTGCCTCTCATGTATTGTCAGATATACTTCACCTACAAGTGCATTGTATATATCCATACTCAGTTTTACTAGACCACTAGATTCTGGGTTATCACAGAGTAAATGGATAGTTCTTAAATAAATGTCAGTACTTGGGTCCTGGAGTACTCAGAAATCCTCCTTGGCACTAGGTAGACATTAGTATCAAAAACACACACAAAAACCATCCTGTAGGAGGAAAATGGAAGAGCCCGTTAGAGCAGAAAGGAAATCTTTTTTTCACTTAGTGGAGAAAAATGCAAGGGGAAAATGTTGACTTTTAGGCATTCTAAAACTCCAGTTCACAGGCTTTTTTACAAAGCCTGAGTATATTGTATAAATCTAGCTTCATCTCTTTGAAAGCCACTTATACTTGTTTGCCTACCCTGGTCTCATTTGCTATTCTTTTTGTTACATAGTTCCTTGACTGATCCTGTCTGCTCGTGCTTTCCCCATCTCCCCTTTGAAAGCTCCCTTGCCAGCTGTAATGAGCCTCCCAGGATCAGCTGGCATTCTTCTTCCAGGGGACTGGGCTCCTATAAGGTCCACATACAAGAAGAATGACACTTTTGGAAATAACCAAGCAGTTAAAGATTAGTGTTGAAAGGGATTCTTAAAGAGCATTGAATATTGCTAACTTGCTTTACCCTTGAAGAGTCAGTGGTAAAATTGGAGTCAGTATATATATATTATATATAGTGTTAATATATATATCCTATTCCTTTTATGTCACATAACTCAGCAAAAAAAGTGCTGTCAGAGAATATTGGTTTGTGGGGGGAGACCTTTTCTGAAACAATAGTTTTTAAAAAGCAGAAAAGGTTTGTCAAACATTATGCTTATTTAATTCTTCTTTAATTCAGATGATTTCTCTGAGCTCACGCTCTTCACATTATTGCTAGGGTTCTTGAAGAATCAGATCGTAAGTTTATAAAGCCCCAAACTGAAAATGCCATCTCATTGGATGATACCAATCACTTTGCAATCCACAAGCTCAGAGTTCATTCTAGCTAACCCCCAAACCAGGATCTGGCCAGGTCAAAATTACTGGCTAACTTTTTAAACATAGAGTTTCCCTGGACTGACCCCTGGAGTTTCTTTCTTTCTTTTTTTTTTTTGAATCAGAGTCTCACTCTATCACCCAGACTGGAGGGCAGTGGCACGATCTCAGCTCACTGCAACCTCTGCCTCCTGGGTTCAAGCAATTCTCCTGCCTCCGCCTCCCAAGTAGCTGAGACTGCAGGCTAGCACCCCTGCACCTAGCTAATTGTATTTTTTCTAGAGATGGGGTTTCACCACTTTGACCATGATGGTCTCCAATGCCTGACCTCAAGTGATCCACCCACCTTGGCCTCCCAAAGTGCTGGGATTACAGGTGTGAGCCACCATGCCCGGCCTGACCCCTAGAGTTTGTGATTAGAGAAAAGCCCAGGGATCTGAATTTTAAAATTCTCTCCCAGTGACTCTGATGATCCAGATTTCATTGTCTCTGCCCTAAGCCAGTGGTATGCAGCAGGATCATCTGAAGAGCTCCATATACATAGAGGTGTCTAGGAGCCATGTATCCCAGACAACTGGGACACGGACTAGACATTTATAATAATCCTTGTGGGTGATTTGACATACTTAGGGTATTTAAGAGCCACCCAAACCTTTTCAAGAAATGTTTTGCCACTCTTGGGAAAAAAATTCCAGCATTTTTTCCAAATAAGACAAAAGTAGATGACAACAATGTACACAATTTCAGTTCTTTAGCATTTTTTCAGCAAATTCCACTGCCATTTTAGTATAAACATTCTGCTGTTTTTGTAAATAAATATACCTTATCTGCATCTCTAACATACTATTCCATAGTAACTCCAGAGCAGAAGTACCTGGTCACTTCTAAAATTTAAAAAATAATATAATAATATAATACCAGCCTGGGCAATATAGTAAGACTCTGTCTCTACAAAAAAATAAAGAATTAGCCTGGCATGGTGGTATGTGCCTGTTGTCCCAGTTACTAGAGGTGGGGGTGGGTAGGGCTGGGGAGCTGAACACAGGAAATCAAGGCATGATCACACCACTGCACTGTGGCCTGAGCGACAGAGAGAAACCCTGTCTAAAAGAACAAAAAACTGTGATAACAAAACTCTTCCATAAGGATAGAGAAGCAGAACTGTATTGTGGAAAGAGAGAGACTGACTAGGTATAAATTCACTGCCCCTTACCAGCTGTGTGGTCATGGATAAGTCATTTAGCCTCTCAGCTTCAGTTTCCACATCTGTAAAATACCTACCTGGGAAGGTGGTTGTAAGCATTTAAATGGTACAATGAATAGAAAGTGTGTGGTACATAGTAAGTATTCAGTAACTCTTCCCTCAGAATCACCAAAAAAAGTCCCAAACTATAAAAGGAATTATATTAGAATTATACTAATGCAACCTAATTTATATTTTCCACTTTCACGTTATGGTTTTCCGATTTCTAACATTTTATTTCTATCACATTTTCTTTTTTAAAACTATTTTTAAGGATTACATATTCTGAAATTTTGAGAAAAACTAGAAAACATTAGTTCCCTTTTCTGTTTGTGGTGTTAGTAATAACATCTCTTTCCTTGAGCACCTCCCCTACTGTGGCTTTTCTGCAGCCAGCAGTTCTTGGCCTCACAGATAGAGAAGATCCTTCCAATCTTTCCCACCCAATGACACAATTCCTACTTACTTCTCCCATAGGCAGAAGAATTCCTCAGTTTGCAGCTTCCAAATTATCCATCCCATGGTTTTTTTTTTGTTAGCCAGACCTCGAGACAACTCACCCTCTTTCCCACCTCCAGTGGTCTGTAGGCAGCCAGTTTTCAAGCAAACAAGGGTTTGTCTTCCCTTCTGGGGTTGAGAAATTTACAGCATGTAACTTGGGCCCTATTTGTTTCCCAATAACATTTTGGGAGTTTCCCTCCTTTTGCATGTATTTAAAAGAGATAAACCTGAAACACAAAATAATTTGATTTTTCTAATTGTGTAACTTGGCTCCCAAGAACATTTCACATTCCACTAGCCTTATAGTCCTCCATGCTGAAAAATTATAGGCACAGGAGGAGCAGTGGCTTATAATTCATAAAAACTTTAAGGTGTCCGGGAAACAAGCTCCCAGCTAACTGAAACAGGAAGGAAATCATCCACTTAGCTGCATATGCATTTAAAATCTTGAAATTGAGCTAGGTTCCTTCCTCAGGACAAAAATCTATGCCAGAATAATTTCACTTACAACTAGAAATTGCAAAACATGTGTTTAGAAATTGTTAAATCACAGGTTCTTAGCTCTAGTTTTGGGTCTTTTTTTTCTTTGAGAAACAGAGTCTCGCTTTGTTGCCCAGGCTAGAGTGCAATGGCATGATCTTGGCTCATTGCAACCTCGGCCTCCCGGGTTCAAGCAATTCTTGTGCCTCAGTCTCCTGAGTAGCTGGGACTATAGGTGCCTGCCACCATGCCCAGCTAATTTTTGTATTTTTAGTAGAGATGGGGTTTCGCCATGTTGCCCAGGCTGGTCTTTAACTCCTGACCTGAAGTGATCCGCCTGCCTTGGCCTCCCAAAGTGCTGGGATTCCAGGCGTGAGCCACCGTGCCCAGCCGGGAATCATTCTTAAATCTTCTCTCTCCTTATACTAAATATTGCATAAGTCACCACATGTTTTCCACCCTAGTCCCTTAACTTTCTTACATCTTCACCACTACTACTGTGATCCAGAAAACCAACACTTCTCTTACATGGATTATAACATCTTTGTAACTGGTCTTTGTGCCTCTAGCGGGGTTCCTTTCCAAAGCATGCTGTTTTCAGCAGCCAGAATAATCTTTCTGAATCACAAATCTGATCATCCCTTTTGTATACCGGCCCCAGGATCAAGTCCATACTTCATAAACAATTTCTAAGCTCATTATGGTCTGGACAATAGCTTCTCATGTCTCACATTTTTCTTACTTCTCACGCCCCAAGCACTTTTCGTTCCACCAAAATTCTAGTCTCTTTCTTGCCTTCATCATTATGTTCTTCTGCCAGCAAAGTTCTGTCTACTTTCACCTGTCTTTCAAGTTTCAATGTGGGCATCATGCCTGTATCAGGAATGCTTTCAACTGCAAATATCTAGAAGCCCAGGCTGCAGTTAATTGTTTTTTATGTGAGAAGTCTGGAAAGTGGCAGTGGCTAGCATTGACTCACTGTATTTTTATTTTTATCACTATTACTTTTAATAGAAATTATTATTTATTTATAACAGTAAGATTAGTCTTTTAAATTATTGCTCCCATGGTTCTGATAAAACTCTATTCCACATTCTCATTCTCCTGGTCCAAACCAGGGATCACAAAGAACCAGGTTTTATCTGACGTTTTTGCAAATCAGCTAGTTAATAGCTGATATCTGTGTTAAGAAAAATGTTAAGGCCCAAGAGGGGCTCAGCAGAAGAGAATGCCATGCATGATCGTTTAGTCATGTCTGTCACGGGTGCAGAAAACAAAAACATAACAATGTGTGCTATGTATCTGCCATTTTTTGTCAAACTTATGTATCTGTAAGTGGCCTGGTGTTAATACAGTTTTCCATTTACCTTGTCAGGATGGAAAAGGACAGTTCTAGAACAGGAAAAACATTGTGAATATTTGCCTTTAATCTGTGGAGCTGGTGAATTATTCCACTTTAAATGATAAAACCTCACATTTCTAGGATTAAACTCAATTAGTCATGTTATACTAGCTTTCATATAGACCACTAAATTTATTTGGCTAATATTTTAACTTATCATAGTATACTTTGAACTAATGTTACACCACCTAACATATAAGAGCCTTACAATAGTGTATTTCCATTTATCTCCTCCCTATTTTGTGCTCCACTGTGGTCAACCTTTTTTTTTTTTTTTTTTTACTTTTCCAAATGGTACACAGAGGTGCAATACATAGTTAATATTTTTGTTTAAATAATCAACTGTTTTTCTTGTAATGAACTTAAACAATAATAAAAACATTTCTGAAGTTTTTTGTTCCAAAACTCCATGGTCAATTCATATTTCCAACTGCTGACATTTCCCTTCAGCCTGAAAACATTAACATTTCTTGTAGTATATAGCTTTGCTGGTGATGAATTTCATCAGCTTTTTTTCTTTGTTTGGAAATGTCTTTATTTTTCTATATTTTTATTTATCTCTGGAAAAAATTCTAGGTTGACAATTTTTTCCTTATTACTTTAAATATTAATGCATCATTCTATTTTCTTTTTATCTCTGTTGCTTCCCATAAAAAATCAGTGATTATTCTTCGGATTGGTCTCCTGTATGTACTACACCCTTTTTCTCTGGCTGCTTTATTTTGCTTCCAGCAATTTAACAATAATGGATGTGTTAAGGTTTTTTTTTTTAATGTTTATGCTGCTTAGGTTTTATTGAGCTTCTTCTGGGGTCTAGGGGTTTATAGTTTTTATTTCATTTAGAAAAATTTGGCCATTAAAAATTTTTTCTGTACCAATCTCACCCCCTTTTATGCTGAGACTTCGTGTATACATATATTAGACCCTTTAGTGTTACCTCATAGGTTACTCAGTCTATGTTTAATTTTTCATTTCTTTTTCTCTTTGTGCTTTGGTTTGGATGGTTTTTATTGACCTGTCTTCAAGTTTACTGATTTTTTTGTAGTGTCCTATTTAAGTCCATCCAGTAAAATCTCATTTCAAATATTATAAATTTTAGTTCTAGAATTTTCATGTAATTATCTTTTTTTACTTTCCATTTTTCTATTGAGAGTCCCTATGTCCATCTATTCCTTTGAATCTCGAATATATTTATAATAGCTGTTTTAAAGTCCTTGACTGCTGATTTTAACATATATGTTGGGGCTGGGTTTGGTGGCTCATACCTGTCTATAATCCTAGCACTTTGGGAGGCCAAGGCAGGAAGACCACTTTAGGCCAGGAGTTCGAGATCACCCTGGGCAACATAGTGAGACCCCAACTCTACAAAAAATTTTTTAAAATTTGCCAAGTGTGATGGTATGCACCTGTAGTCCTAGCTATCCAAGAGACTGAAGTGGGAGGATTGCTTGAGCCTAGGAGTTTGAGGTCGCAGTGAACTATAATTGTGCCTGGGTAACAGAGTGAGACCCTGTTTTCAAAACAAAACAAAACATAAATATCCTGTCTGGGTCTGTTTCTTTGGACTTTTTTGTTTGTTGTTGTTGCTGCTGTTGCTATTGCTGTTCCTAATTATAGGTCCCGTTTTCCTGCTTCTTCTCATATCTAGTAATTATTATTGCTTGATGAATATTGTGGTTCTTGAACTCCCGGCCTCAAGTGATCCTCCTGCCTTGGCCTCCCCTTATTCTAAGACTAGAGCAGACCTACTCCAAAGGTATGGTCATTCCAAGCTTTCAACTGAATGCCTGGGGTACTCAGTGAAGTCTCTTTATTCTGGCTAGATGGAAGACCAGTATCTCCAGCAGTGTGCAAGCTTCAGAATTATAATTTAGCTGATAGGGACCCCATTAGCTGTTTCTTGACAGGCCTGTGGTCTATTGCTCTGTGCATCTTCTGCTTAGCACTTGGGCAAAGACTCAAGGGGGCCCATATGCAGATTTCAGGAGTTCCTTCCCTGTGTAAATCCCTCCATCTGGTATCCTAACCCTCAATTTCCAGCCATTTCAGCAGCTCCAGCCTCTGATCTGTTTCCTCCATGCAGGTGGACCATTGCTCTCCGTTAGTCTCCACTTTTCTGCCTATGTATATAGTCAGATCCATTTAGCTTTCATTTTAAGGGATCTGGGGAGTCACTCAGCTCCCAGCTTGGCCTCACTGGCTGGGCCCAGAGAACTTACTGTTGGCTCCCTGCTGGACAGAGAATGGTCCAAAGGCAACTAGGAAACCACCCTGCCATGTGAGGCTCTGCTTTGCTGTTTGTACCCTGCCGACATCTTCCTGGCTAGCCTGACTCACACTTCCCCTGGATTCTAAGCAGCCTGGTCCAAGGTGACAGTGTGTCACTAGGTAGAGAACACTTTTCCTTCCTCATGTTTTGACCCTCAATCTAATCTTGGTAGTGTTTCTGGCTGTCTGAATAAGGAAGTGCCTAATGTCTAGAAAGAAACCTGAAGCTTTCTTTGACTCACTAGGCAAGGGCAACAAGCTCCCTGTTGCCGATGTACCCTTTGCTAAGTTCACCTGCACCCTTAGGACTTTCAAACCAGAGAGCCCCACCAGAAGTCAATATTAGAGAAAAGGGGAGACTGGAGGGAGTTTTAGCCTCTTCATAATCTCCACTAACATACCCTAGCCTTCCCTTGTTATTCTTTGATAGGGATAATTTTTCTATCATAAAAAGCTTGCATATAAGCATTTTAGAAAATATTGCTACTTATATTGATCTGTAAGTTAAATAATGTGGAGTTTGGGTTCTTCAGAATAGACTCTGGGTTGGGTTTAAATTTGGGCTCAAGATCTGTATGAGGGATCAATACCTGTGAAAAGAAGGGAGTGAAAGCTGGATTGGGCAAAGAAAAAATCAAGCTGTGTTGCAGGCCTGATAAAGTCTCAGCCCCACGGTGGGGAGCTCAGGAGTTAGTATTGCCTGTTGAAGTGTGGTGCATCAAGCTGCAATGGCTAAGCCTTGATACCATACCTCTCTCAGGCACCAGATAAAGACTGATGACTTTGGGCTTGGCAAATCTGCAGGTGAGGTAGACCTGGAAGGAGCTGACATTGAAGGCTGTCTGCTGGCTACATCTCCTGCAGTTGTGCAGCAAGCCCTTCTTCAAAGAGGAGTGCAGTGGTACATCTCTATTTCTACCACACAAAAAACGGTGCTTGCAATGGAAATGCAAATTTAAGACAGATCTTCTCGCTGACCTTTCCAACCTGCTTACCACTCCTAAGAGCCTCCTATTTAGAAAGTCTGGAGCCAACTGGACTCATCTTTTGAAACACCAGGAGGCAGTGAGGACTAGACTTATCACGGAGCCTCACTGAGAGGCAGTCAGAGCAGGGGTCACATGGCAGGCTCCAGCAGTGGTCAGTGCATGCATCCGCACATCTACCCATCTGTCCATCTTTCCATGTGTCTGTCCACAGATGGACCCCGTGTCAGGTTCTTGGTCAGGGGCTGATGAGATAACTGTGGCTCCAACACCTTCTCTATCTTCAAGGAACTCATAGTGACGGTGACATCACCCGGAGCACAGCAACCCTCAGACAGGTGACTGCACCCTCAGCAAGAGGGCTTCAGCTAGTCAGATATTCACATTGCCTCTGAGCCCAGAAGCCAGTGTCAGGCATTGAGAAGTCACTCCATGGGAGAAAGTACTAGTCATGAAGCCACAGGCAGGGCTGGGCAGGCAATAACTGCCAAAGTAAGAGTCTAGGCCTGGTCTCAGGAGGGATGGGTGGGCACAGAAGAGCTAGGCCTTGGGCTCCATGGGAATCTTGCTGGTCCCAAAGCCTGAGGTGTCTGGGCACAGGATGCAGCTGAGCTCTGAGGAACTGGGGAAGCTGCAGTAAATCCAGAAATGAGGGGTGACGATGACGTAGGGAAGATGTAGGAGTGGAATGAGGTCAGGGGCACCAGCAGTGGGTGTCTGTGACAGGTGGGAGGGCCACAGACTCAGAAAGCTTACGCTTTCACAAGACACTTTTCTTTTGGAGAAAAGTGAAAGGAAAAAGGGGATCAGCATGAACTCTCAGGTTGTTTTCTGCTGGGGCAAATTCTCTTGCACACAGGCAGTAGGGAAAGAAAACTAAAACCAAAGCACAACTTGTCTGAACAGCCCTGGTGGGCTGCTTTGCCCACTCCCCATGGTGGCCATTTTGTGCCTTCTCCGCTCTCCACAAGTTCATAATCAGTCCAGATTCTTTCTCTCAAATAACAGAGAACATCGGTCATGAAACCCCTCTAACTTACAGACTCTGACCTACACCCTCCTGGGTCTCAGCCACATCCCTTCTCCTTCAAAGCCAGGCTCCTACCTGTGCTAATGTGCCCTTTTCCCCTTGACCATTCCAGGACATCTACCTATCAATTATTCCTTCTAGCCTTTTGCTGTCCACTTCCTTCCCTTTACCCTGGCAGCCTACTCAGATATACTCCATGGAGAGACAGGCACTCCCTGTACTGGCTCCTCCTCACACGAATGCCTCATTGTTCTCTCCTTCCACCTCTAAACTTCAAAGAGTTGTCTATCCTTTCTCTCTCAACTCCCTCCCTTGCCACCCACACTTCAGCACATTGCAATCTGGCTAGGCACATCTGATGCACTCAGAGGCAATCAGGACTTGCTGAAAATTAAGTCCTGATTGCATCTGACCTCTCGGCACCATTTGGTACTGTTGACCAATTCATTTCCTTGAATTTCTCCCTTCCTTTGACTGTACCTATCACAATGATATCCCAATCTACTTTGTTGACTTTTTATTTTTATTTTTTGACCTCTCTTTACATATCAATGTCCCACAAAGCTCTGCCCTCAGCACTCTTCTGTCCTTTAGATGCTCTCCAGCAACAACCCATCCACAAACAAAATTTCCCCTC
The DNA here is from genome assembly GCF_029281585.2 of Gorilla gorilla gorilla. Lineage (NCBI taxonomy): Eukaryota > Metazoa > Chordata > Mammalia > Primates > Hominidae > Gorilla > Gorilla gorilla. The sequence continues at coordinate 20,166,917 of NC_073233.2, forward strand.
TGATGATCCCAAATCTATATCCTCAGCTCAGACACCTCTCCTGAGCTTCAGATGCATACTTCCACAGGTCTACCTGTCAACTCCCAAAAGGTATCATAGACATCTTCAGAAAGGAACTTCCCACCTTCTAATTCTCCCTTCTACTGTGTTATCTCTCTCAGTCAGTGGCTTCAATACATGTGGTTATTTAAGCCATAATCCTGAGGCTGTCCTTCTCCTCTCTGCTTATCAACCTGCCCCAATCCTCATCTTTCTCCTCCTCCTGCTTCTCCTCTTCTTCTTCTTCTTCCTTTTCCTCCTCCTGCTCTCCTTAACCACTGCTCAGCCCTGTTCCTTATAACCTCTTACCCCAATCTTTCCAACAGCCTGCCTGGTAGGTCCACTCCTCCTCTTTGACACTGTTCAAATTTATTCTAGGTGACCAGAAGAATCTTTCTAAAGCACACAGTTAATCATCCTCTCCTCTGCTAAACACCTTCAATGGCCTCCCTGCTGCCTGAAAGTACAACCTCCTCAATGGCATCTGTAAAACCATCTTTCATTTGGCTTCTGTTGACTCCTCCAACTTCGCCTCTCCTTCCCTGCCCTGCATTTTACACACCAGCAACACCAAGCTGATGCCTCTACAACTTTGCTTATGCTGTTCCTCCTGTCTGGAATGTCATCCCTATGTCATCCCTTCAACTTTTCCTATTAATTGCTTAAGGCTAATTTAGATGCCCCTCCTCCAAGATATACTTGTCTGGTTTACATGCCCTTTTCCTGTCTTGCAACTAGTTAGCTTTTGTCACTGCTACATTGTAGTTACATATGCACAAGAGTGTCCTAGCTGAGCCCAAACTGGGAGTCAGAACTGGTGGACCAGTCACCCTCTTGGACTCTATTTACATGAGCTGATATGCATGACAGTATGTACTGTCATGGATAATATATAGTACTATAATTGCTTAAATTATAAGCAATTATAATTTAATTGGGATGGAAGACTGAGAGAAGAGGGAGATAGGATATTTTTGGGGGGTGTATATTTTCTGCCAAGCCCCTTGAAATGTTTGTGAGTCCTGATGGAGAGGTGAGTTACAGATGTTGTGAGACTCTGGGCTCAAGCAGAAAGGGAACAGCCATTTCTGGGTGTGTGGATGCTCCCTTATGCAGATGTGACAACAGAGGTCATTGACAAGGGAGAACCAGGGCAAGCTGGAGGGTGGGGCCAAGTGTTGGTTAAAGCTGATGGATTGGTTCATAATTCTATGCCAAATATTCCTTGGGAACTTCAAGAAGTATTTGAGAGATGGCAAACCGGAGGCAGGACTAGATTGCAGCTCTAACTTGGATGGATGGAGCAGTGTGAGGAGGCTTGCATCATGAATTTTTGCTCCAGAATGACTGCAGGAATAAATCAGGAAATCTGAGAGGTCCAACAGACCCCCTAAAGGAAGCGGGTTGCTCCTGCAGGACCTGGGAGACACCTCAAATACTGTGCTGGTATCCACAGCTGAGAGACCCACAGATGGTTCATGTCACAGGACTCCATGCAGAGAACCCCCAATAACATCAAGGAGCCTGGTAGACTTGCTGGGTGGTTAGACCCAGAAGAGAGATAACAATCATTACAGCTCAGCTAGGAAGCCACATCCATAAAAAAAGGGGAGGACAATACTACATCAAGGGAACGTCCCATGGGACAAAAGGATCTGAACAACAGCCTTCAGCCCTAGATCTTCCCATCTGGCCTACCCAAATGAGAAGGAACCAGAAAACCAACCCTGGTAATATGACAAAACCAGGTTCTTTAACACATCCTCAAAATCACACTAGCTCACCAGCAATGGACCCAAACCAAGAAGAAATCCCAGATTTACCTGAAAAAGAATTCAGGAGGTTAGTTATTAAGCTAATCAGGGAGGCACCAGAGAAAGGTGAAGCTCAATGTAAGGAAATCCAAAAAATCATACAAGAAGCGAAGGTAGAAATATTCAAGGAAATAGATAACATAAATAATTAATCAAAACTTCAGGAAAGAATGGACACACTTAAGAAATGCAAAACCCTCTGGAAAGTTGCAACAATATAATTGAAAAAGTAGAAGAAAGAAATTCAGAGCTGGAATTCAAGGTCTTCAAATTAACCCAATCCAACAAAGACAAAGGAAAAGGAATAAGAAAATATGAACAAAGCCTATAAGAAGTCTGGGATTATGTTAAACAACCAAACCTAAGAATAATCAGATTATGTTAAACAACCAAACCTAAGAGAAATCTAAAAATTTGGAAAACATTTTGGGGAATAATTGAGGAAAATTTCCCTGGCCTTGCTAGAGACCTAGACATCCAAACACAAGAAGCACAAAGAACACCTGGAAAATTCATAGCAAAAAGAGCATGGCCTAGGCACATTGTCATCAGGTTATCTGAAGTTAAGAATCTTTTTTCTTTCTTTTTTTTTTTTTTTTTGAGACAAAGTCTCACTCTCTCACCTAAGCTAGAGTGCAATGGCATGATCTCAGCTCACTACAACCTCTGCCTCCCAGGTTCAAGTGATTCTCCTGCCTGAGTAGCTGGGACTAAAGGCATGCACCACCATGCCCAGCTGATTTTTATATTTTTAGTAGAGATGGGGTTTCACCATGTTGGCCAGGCTGGTCTTGAACTCCTGACCTCTTGATCCACCTACCTCGGCCTCACAAAGTGCTGGGATTACAGGCATGAGCCACCGCACCTGGCCTGAAAGAAAAAATCTTAAGAGCTGTGAGACAAAAGCAACAGGTAACCTATAAAGGAAAACCTATCAGATTAACAGCAGATTTCTCAGCACAAACCCTACAGGCTAGAAGGAATTGGGGCCCTATCTTAAGCCTCCTCAAACAAAACAACTATCAGCCAAGAATTTTGTATCCAGTGAAACTAAGCTTCATATATGAAGGAAAGAGACAGTATTTTTCAGACAAACAAACACTGAGAGAATTTGCCCCTATCAAGCCACTACTACAACTGGTAAAAGGAGCTCTAAATCTTGAAAGAAATCCAGAAAACATATCAAAACAGAACCTCTTTAAAGCATAAATCTCACAGGACCTATAAAACAAAAATACAATTTAAAAAACAGAAACAAAAAAACAAGTATACAGGCAACAAATAGCATGATGAATGGAGTGGTACCTCACATCCCAATACTAACATCAAATGTAAATGGCCTAAATGCTCCACTTATAAGATACAGAATTGTGGAATGGATAAAAATTCACCAACCAACTATCTGCTGCCTTCAAGAGACTCACCTAACATATAAGGACTCATGCAAACCCAAGGTAAAGGGTATAAAAAGACATTTCATGCAAATAGACACCAAAAGCAAGCAGGAGTGGCTATTCTTATATCAGACAAAACAAACTTTAAAGCAGCAGCAGTTAAAAGGCAAAGAGGGACATTATATAATGATAAAAGGCCTTGTCCAACAGGAAAATATCACAATCCTAAACATATATGCACCTAACACTGGAGCTCCCAAATTTATCAAACAATTACTAATAGACCTAAGAAATGAGATAGACAGCAATACAATAATAGTAGGGGGCTTCAATACTCTACTGACAGCACTAGATAGGTCATCAAGACAGAATATCAACAAAGAAACAACAGATTTAAACTATATGCTGGAACAAATGAACTTAACAGGTATAAACAGAATATCCCATCCAACAACTGCAGAATATACATTCTATTTAACAGCACATGGAAATTCTCCAAGATAGACCATATGGTAGGCCACAAAATGAGCCTCAATAAATTTATGAAAATCGAAATTATATCAAGCACTCTCTCAGACCACAGTGGAATAAACCTGGAAGTCAACTCCAAAAGCAACCTCCAAAAGCATGCAAATAAATGGAAATTAAATAACCTGCTCCTGAATGAGTATTGGGTCAAAAACAAAATCAAGATGAAAATTTAACAATTCTTTGAACTGAACAACAATAGTGACACAACCTATCAAAACCTCCAAGACACAGCAAAGGCAGTGCTAAGAGAAAAGTTCATAGCCCTAAACATCTACATCAAAAAGTCTGAAAGAGGCCAGGTGCCACCATGGCTCACGTCTGTAATCCCAGCACTTTGGGAGGCCAAGGCGGGTGGATCACAAGCTCAGGAGATCACAACCATCCTGGCTAACACGGTGAAACCCCATCTCTACTAAAAAATAACAAAAAAAATTAGCTGGGTGTGGTGGCGGGTGCCTGTAGTCCCAGCTACTTGGGAGGCTGAGGCAGGAGAATGGTATGAACCAAGGAGGCAGAGCTTGTAGTGAGTGGAGATCGAGCCACTGCACTCCAGCCTGGGCAACTGAGCAAGACTCTGTCTCAAAAAAAAAAAAAAAAAAAAAAGAAGTCTGAAAGAGCACAAATAGACAATCTAAGATCACGTCTCAAAGAACTGGAGAGACAAGAACAAACCAAACCCAAACCCAGCAGAAGAAAGGAAATAACCAAGATCAGAGCAGAACTAAATGAAATTGAAACAAAACACATACAAAAGATAAATGAGACAAAAAGCTGGTTCTTTGAAAAGATAAGTAAAATTGATAAACCATTAGCAAGATTAACCAAGAAAAGAAGAGAGAAAATCCAAATAAGCTCAATAAGAAAAGTAAAAGGTGATATTACAACTGATACCACCGAAATACAAAAGATTATTCAAGGCTACCATGAACACCTTTACGCTCATAAACCAGAAAACCTAGAAGACATGGATAAATTCTTGGAAAGATATTTCCAGGACTCTCCTCCTCCTAGCTTAAACCAGGAAGAATTAGATACTCTGAACTGACCAACAACAAGCAGTGATATTGAAATGGTAATTAAAAAGTTATCAACAAAAAAAGCCCAGGACCATACAGATTCACAGCAGAATTCTACCAGGCATTCGAAGAAGAATTGGTACCAATCCTATTGACACTATTTCACAAGATAGAGAAAGAATGAACCCTCCCTAAATCATTCTATGAAGCCAATATCATCCTAATACCAAAACCAGGAAAGGACATAACCACAAAAGAAAACTACAGACCAATATCCTTGATGAACATAGATGCTAAAATCCTTAATAAAATACTAGCTAACTGAATCCAACAACATACCAAAAAGATAATTCACCATGACCATGTAGGTTTCATACCAGGGATGGTGGGATGGTTTAACATACATAAGGCAATAAATGTGATATACCACATAAACAGAATTAAAAACAAAAATCACATGACATCTCAATAGATACAGAAAAAGCATTCCACAAAATACAGCATCACTTTGTGATTAAAACTATCAGCAAAATTGGCATACAAGGGACATATCTCAATATAATAAAAGCCATCTATGACAAACCCACGGCCAACATAATACTGAATGGGGAAAAGTTGAAAGCATTCCCTCTGAGACTTGGACCAAGACAAGGATGCCCACTGTCACCACTCCTCAACATAGTACTGGAAATTCTAGCCAGAACAATCAGATAAAAGAAAGAAATACAGGGCATCCAAATCGGTAAAGAGGAAGTCAAACTGTTGCTGTTTGCTGACGATATGGTCGTTTACCGAGAAAACCCTAAAGACTCCTCCAGAAAGTTCCTAGAACTGATAAAATAATTCAGCAAAGTTTCCCAATAATATATTATCTGGAAAAATACAAATTAATAATACAAAAGGTGTACAAACTAATGGACGCAAACCAGTAGCTCTTCTATAGACCAACAGTGACCAAGCTGAGAATCAAATCAAGAACTCAACCTCTTTACAATTGCTGCAAAAAAATAAAATACTTAGGAATATACCTAACCAATGAGGTGAAAGACCTCTACAAGGAAAACTACAAAACACTGCTGAAAGAAATCGTAGATGACACAAACAAATGGAAACACATCCCATGCTCATGAATGGGTAGAATCAATATTGTGAAAATGACCAGACTGTCAAAAGCAATCTACAAATTCAACATAATTCCCATCAAAATACCATCATTCTTCACAGAATTAGAAAAAAAAATCCTAAAATTCATATGGAACCAAAGAAAAGCCCGCATAGCCAAAGCAAGACTAAGCAAAAAGCACAAATCTGGAGGCATCACATTACTGATTTCAAACTATACTATAAGGCCATAGTCACCAAAACAACATGGTACTGGTATAAAAATAAGCACATAGACCAATGGAACAGAATAGAGAAATCCAGAAATAAACCCAAATACTTATAGCCAACTGATCTTAGACAAAGCAAACAAAAACATAAAGCTGGGGAAGAACACCCTTTTCAACAAACGGCGCTGGGATAATTGGTTAGCCACATGTAGGAGAATGAAACGGGATCCTCATCTCTCACCTTATACAAAAATCAATTCAAGATGGATTAAAGACTTAAATCTAAGACCTGAAACTGTAAAAATTCTAGAAAATAACATTGGAAAAGCCCTTCTAGACATTGACTTAGGCAAGGATTTCATGACCAAGAACCCAAAAGCAAATGTAATAAAAAGAAAGATAAATTGCTGGGACTTAATTAAACTAAAGAGCTTTTTCACAGCAAAAGGAACAGTCAGCAGAGTAAACAGATGACCCAAAGAGTGGGAGAAAATCTTCACAATCTATACATCTGACAAAGGACTAATATCCAGAATCTACAACGAACTCAAATCAGTAAGAAAAAAACAATTCCATCAAAAAGTGGGCTAAGGACATGAATAGACAATTCTCAAAAGAAGATATACAAATGGCCAACAAACATGAAAAAGTGCTCAACATCACTAATGATCAGGGAAATGCAAATCAAAACCACAATGTGATACCACCTCACTCCTGCAAGAATGGCCATAATAAAAAAAAATTTAAAAAAACGGTAGATATTGGCATGGATGCAGTGAACAGGAAACACTTCTACACTGCTGGTGGGAATGTAAACTGGTACAGCCACTATGGAAAACAGTGTGGAGATTCCTTAAAGAACTAGAAGTAGAACTACCATTTGTCCAGCAATCCCACTACTGGTTATTTACTCAGAGGAAAAGAAGTCATTTTACAAAAAAGATACTTGCACATGCATGTTTATAGCAACACAATTCACAACTGAAAAAACGTGGAACCAGCCCATCAATCAACAAGCAGATAAAGAAACTGTGGTGTATATATATATACCATGGAATACTACTTAGCCATAAAAAGGAATGAATTAATGGCATTTGCAGAGACCTGGATCAGATTGGAGACTATTATTCTAAGTGAAGTAAATCAGGAATGGAAAACCAAACATTGTATGTTCTCACTCATAAGTGGGAGCTAAGCTATGAGGATGCAAAGGCATAAAAATGACACAATAGACTTTGGGGACTCAGGGGGAAAGGGTAGGAAGGGGGTGAGGGATAAAAGACTACACATAGGATGCAGTGTATACTGCTTGGGTGATGGGTGCACCAAAATCTCACAAATCACCACTAAAGAACTTACTCATGTAACCAAACACCACCTGCTCCCCAATAACCTATGGAAATAAAAAATGTTTTAAAAAAGAAGTATTTGAGAGACACATTGCTGGGAATTAAATGGTTCTGAGGGGGTTATTTGAATTAATGGACTCCTGTTTATATTCATAGGCTGATGAGGACTGGGGACATTGAGTTTGTTATTTTCAGTCTTTCCACAACTGCACCGCAAACTTTGAGGACTGGAACTATTCTTATACTTTTGTTGTTGTTGCTACCTGGAGCAGTGTCTGCACCTTGCAGATGTTGGATGGATGGATGGATGGATGGATGGATGGATGGATGGATGCATGGATGGATACATGGATGGATGGATAGACAGATAAAAAGGCTATTCTGTTGATTCCTTGCCTTGCCTTGCATCCAAGGGATCTGGGGAGGCCCACAGAGCACTGCATGGGTCAGTCCCAACAGCAATTAGTCTGTCTTGTTTCTTTATGCATGATAATAGCCCTCTGAAAGTGACTTGGCCCTCACCCAGGAAGGTGCAAAGAAAAATAACCACTGGTGGGTGGGTGCAGCCTCCCGGGCCTGTGGGTACAAGATATTCAAAGAACACTTTAGAAAGAACACATTCCATGAAAAGTAAAGCTGCTCAAAAGTACAAGTCTATTGATATGTTCAATTTTCCTGATAATTATGATATCTCAAGCATTGGCAGTCTAGATGAAAATGAGAAAGATGAAGAACCTTAGGAAGGCTTTCATCCTCCGTTACACAGCACAGCTATATATGCTGATGAAGAATTATTCTCCCGACATTGTGGATTATCTCTCTTCAACTCCCCCAGGAAACGAAGCAAAAAGAAGTTCAGACACTTCTGAAAATAAAGCAAGTGAAAACAAATCTGCAAAAATTAGTGCAAAAGGCCGGGCACGGTGGCTCACACCTGTAATCCCGGCACTTTGCAAGGCTGAGGCGGGTGGATCATGAGGTCAGGAGTTCAAGACCAGCCTGGCCAACATAGTGAAACCCCGTCTCTACTAAAAATACAAAAATTAGCCAGGCATGGGTAGGCTCCTGTAATCCCAGCTACTTGGGAAACTGAGGCAGGAGAATCGCTTGAACCTAAGAGGCAGACGTTGCAGTGAGCTGAGATCACACCATTGCACTCCAGCCCAGGCAATGGTGCATGACTCCATCTCAAAACAAACAAACAAAAAAAAAAAAAACAAAACAAAAAACAGTGCAAAAAAAGCCAGGAAGAAAACACAAGCCCATTCATAATGACTGGGAAAGTACTGAAGAAAGTGATGTAAGAAGAAAAGCTAAATCAGCAGACAAAATGGGTACACAATGACATGAGGCTATTCCAACTACAGCATCTTCAGAACTTTCAGAGAAACCAGCTGAGTTGATCACTTCTAAAAAGATAGGACCTCTTAGTGCCCAGCCCTCTGTTGAGAAAGAGACCTTGGCAACAGAAATTTAATTGAAAACTCAGAAAAAAAGGAAAGATGTCTTATGACAAAAGGAAGAAATCAAGAAGTAAAGCCATTGACTCATATACTTCCAACATTGTGCATATTTGGTGTCTATAAGAAAACCAGTAACATCATGGAGTTGAATATTGTTTTGCCCACATTTGAGAAAATCCTCCTAGAGTGTAAACAAAGAATAGAATCTAAAATTTGTAAGAAAGCCATCAACACATTGTATTTTAACATTAAAAAGAACCCATCAAAAAGTTTAAAGAAGTCCAGATGTTGAAAAACTTGAAAAGGAAGAATGCTAAGATGATTTCAGATATTGAAAAGAAAAGGCAACACTTGATTGAAGTTTGGGATGAACTGCTTCCATTAGAGCCACAGCTGAAACAACTACAAACAAAATGTGATAAACTTAAGGAGAGAAAGTCTTCCCTTAGGAATGCAGCATATTTCTTATCTAATTTAAAACAGCTTTATCAAGATTATCAGATGTTCAGGAGAAAGAAGCAAACATAAAGGAAACGTATAATTCATCCAGCCTTCCAGCTCTGTTATTTTAACAATTTTGGGAGCTGAAAATCACCTGCAAAATATCAACCATCAATTAGAGAAGCTCCCTGACCAGAAAGAAGAAGCGCAGCCTACTAAAATGTGCCTATAGAAATGTTAGTTTCATGCTACTGTTACCTTCTGAAACTATACTTTTATAAATAATTTTTTTTGCAAAGAAGTATGGCCTAGTTATCAGAACCTAATATTTGTCATTCAAATTAAATGACTGTGAACAATGTTAAATGGCATCCGTTTTTCAAATAGTTTTAAAGGCCATGATCATCCTTTCTGGCTAATATCTTGAGTAATAAATTTTAAACTGTTGACATCGTATCTTAATCAGCCCCAGATATAAGAGTTTTAATAAACATAAAATTATCTTGATGTGAACATAAACTAATTTTGATTAAGAAGGAGATTTCTACTGAATTTAAGTACACCAAAGCTAATTTTCGGTAAAACTGGTTTATAGAAGTAAAAAACAAAAATTGGAAAACAAAGTGATAAAACTTAGTTTATGTAAACAGGTTTAATGACAATATATTTGTTATCAAATCTCACAGACATCAGGCAAATTATAGCCTGGTGACATAAGTGTCCATAGTGAATTAGGTACTTGTATAGTACTTCCGTGATTAGTTTATCAGGAATTTCATCCATTTCACTGTTATAACTGAGAAGACTGTTCTCTGCAGCTTCAGCTAATTCGACATCTTCAGTAGCTTCTAAAATATAAGCATCTTCAATGCCATTATCCCAGTCAGTGTCAGCAGAAGCACCTGTTGACACCTTACTAGTTGATGGTTTATGACGATTCTGGGTTTCATTGCTCTTAATTTCATCTGCTTCAACCCCCTCATCATTCATGTCCAAATGCCCATACCTTTTCCCAAATGGGCCATGTGTATTTTGCACTTGCTTATTCCTCTTCCGGTAACCTCCTCTACTCTTCTCAACCAAGTGAAGATGTCCTTCATAAAACTCCAGCTCAAGTGTCACATCTCAGGGAGTTCCTCCTGTTCCCACAGCCTCCCAAGGGCTCCCACAGTGGCCGTCCTCCCTCTGATCTAGCTGGGATCTCCTCTATTGGATGGGTTGTTTGGGGGTCAATTTCCTTTGTTACACTTGTCAAAAGACAACATTACCACAAATGTATAGATCTAATTGGCTTTTATTCGTGATTGAATTGGGGCAGACTCCATTCAACAAGATAGAATAAGAGTTCCCACTGGGCAATGGCAGAAGAGTGGGTTTTGTGAGGTGGGGATGAAGAAACAGAATCAAAGAGGAGAAAAGCTGATCGGTTTACATCAGGTTACTTCAGGCTACCTTTTTGTAAGGATTAAAGCAGAGGGGACTTTCTTATTTTGCTGATTTGGGTAGACTGGAATCTCCTGTTTTCAGAAAAAAAAAAAAAAAAAAAAAAAAGAAAGGTCTGTTTTGGGAGCTGTTGCTTCCTTAAAGTTTCAGTTTTATTATGTGGCATTTACTACGAGTGACTCCACTTTGATTTGGTCTGGTCCGTTGGGCCTAGCGCAGGAGCTCAGTCCAAAACAACAGCCTGGATCATTTTTGTTTAACACACTGCAGCTCCTGAAGAGCTGGACCGTGCCTTACGAGTCTTTTTGTATTCCTCACAGTGTCTAGCAGCAAAAAGTGCTTCACCCGGGAGTCCTCAGGGAACTAACTTGTTTTCCTGAACAAGGTGGGACTGCACTTCAGAGGACCTAGCGGGACCCCAGCGTGGCTTTCACTGCCACCTGGCGGCAGACCCATTGTGCAGGTTTTCATGCAAATGAAAAAGCTGCTGGGCCCCAGGCTAGCCGGCCAGAGCAGCTGAGCTAAGGTCCAGTTACCGCCAAGAGCCAGGATGTTACAGTGGCCACCATGATTATTAGTACTGGGACAACCGCTGTCTATGCAACTATTTACACTTTAAAGAGCTTTGATTTCCCTCAAACCACCTTCAATCTTGTGAAGTCAGTGGAACAGCAATTATTATTCTTATTTTACAGATGGGTAAACGGGTGAATAATACCAGTAACAACATCATCTACTACCACAAAAATAACAACAACCTCTCCTCCTCTTCTTCCACCTCCAGTCTCTCCCTTATCCTAACGATTGCATGCTTAATGTGTGCCAGGCAGCGGGCTAAGGGATTTACAAATATCGTATAACAGACTTTTGAGTTTTGTCCAGCACTTAAAGCCAAGTGCCCATACATTTCAAGGCAGTGCCTATAGAAATACAATGTAAGCCATGTATGTAGTTTAAAATTTTCTAGTAGCCACATCTTATTTTAAAAAAAGAGATGAAATCAATTTTGAGATATTTTGTTATTCCAATATGTCAAAGATACTATTTCAACAACTAATGAATATAAAAAATATTAATAAGATATTTTACATTATTTTATTTATACAAAGTCTTTGAAAGCTGTTGTGTCTGTTACACTTAGTACAATCCCAGTTTGGATCAGCCATACTTCAAAAGCTCATTAGCCATATTTATGTAGCCAGTGGCTGCCATATCGGATGGTACAGTTCTAAAGAAAGGAATTTGGCCATCTAGGCAGGCCTTGCCAACTGGAAATCTCCAACATGATTATGAGCCTTATCCCACCATTCTGACCATTTGTGAGAGAAAGTAGGGGCTGGAGAAAGAGAGCTGGGGAGTGAGGATTTCTTTGAGAAGAGTTGTTGGAGTGCTGTGTGATTTCCTTCCCCTGCCCATAGAGGAGAGGAGGGTAGTGCCCTTCCTCCCATTTCAGACAAGTAAGGGAGGCTTCATGAGTTTATACAGTACAGAAGCTGATGCCTGACTCATGCTTGGAGAATCCAAGAGGTGAGCCTGGCTGGAGATGACTCTGATGTCAGAACAAGGAGAGAGGACTACAGAGTTAATTAGGTGGATTGTGCTGATAGCCGGGCAAGGGCCATGCCCTCCATGGGACATTAATCAGCTTGAGGGATCCAACCCAGGGACCTCATGCCACTACAGAGAAGCTTCCTGGAACGTATCAAAGGATCAGGGGCTTCAGGATGGGAGCAGTTGCATCACTCACAGCTGTGGATGGTATAGTAAGGGAGCCCCGGGTAGTGGGTCTCAGAGAAACCCACGAAAAGTATTCCATGAAAGAAAGAGCTAGTACTTTGGCATCTGCTACCTACAGGGATCTAAAGCTGGATTACAATATTATGTATGGAAGGCCTTGCTCTTTTCTTCAAATCTTGTTTCTCCCTGCATGTGACCCAAGAGAAGGCCTAAAATCACAGTTTGAGCAAGGGGAAAGCAATGGAGCAAGGAAGGGACAACGCTGACCATGGCCCTCCTTTCCTTCTGTGGCTTCTCCAGTAGTGCAGATGTTATATGAGGGCTGGGGCAGGCAAGCACTGAAATTCCTAGAGAAGGATCCGAGACTATGTGGCCTCAGCTGGGCCTTACCCTGTTGTTTGACAAGGCTTCCTTTTACTTTGGTGACAATCATTTATCTCACGAACATTTACTGAGCACTAAACAATGGTAGCTGCTGTTATTACTATTCTAGCCTTTATTTGGGTTAAAATGTATTTTAATAAATTTTGATGGCACTATGAGGTTAATATTGGAAGAGGTATAACACAGGTAGATTAATTAGACATCTCTGTTGTGAACAAAAGAAATCTAACTCAAGCTAGCAAAAGTGAAAAAGTTAACAGAGTGGCTCATATAACTGAGAAATTTAGAGGGGATTAACATCAGTAAGTTTGATCCAGGAACTCAGACAATATTATTAGAATTATTTTTCTTCAATAGATTTTTTTTTCCTTACTTCTCTTCGTGTGAGGATCATGAACTCTCTTATCATAAATGGCTTCTCCTGCTGAGCTGGGGAAGATGGCTGTCCATTGCTCCAGACTTGCATCTTTCCAATACTGTAACCCATGGGCAAGATAACACATTTCTGGCTAGTGGCTGCAGGAATGTTGGCCTGACTCATTCTGGTGTCCACCCTTTGGAGTTGGGGATCAGGAGAAGATGCAGTATGGCAATTGACCATATCTGAAACACAAGGATTGGGGGTAAGTTCCCTGGAAAATACGAAGGTGCTATTGCCAGAGGTGAGATGGAGGTGCAGGCTGCAGTAGTGAAACTCCATTGTCCACCACCTACTCCAGGGAATGAATGCAATGTGCCATTGGAGCACAGATGAGGCTGTGACCAATATTGCTTTCTTATTTAGCACCTTTTAGTTATAGTACAATAATAAAAACAATAAATTTTATTTTTGATTTCTATAAGTCGGTACTTTACTTTCTATAGCAGCTTTATATCACATCAATGGCATGTGCTTTGTTCAATCAGATATGTGTATCTGGCATGAATTTCTTCACTTTTTCCTCAAGGAATTCCTGACATTCCTTGTCAAATACCTCACTTGTGTCCAGATACATTTAGAATATTTGATTTCCATCATAGCCTTCAGCTGGAAATCTTCTATTGGCCCCTGCAGACCTGCTTTCCACCCTGTCCACCCTGCTCTGTGCCCCAGGAGCTGACTGCATGGATTACATCAATGGCTTTTTGGCCCTCTGGTTGGATTTTCAGTTGAGTTTGGTCAATGGAGACAAAGGAGATTGGAAGGAAAGAGAAGGATGAGTTTGGAATTTGGGATATCTCCAAATTCCCTTAATGCAGGGTCACTTCTGGCTGGGCAAGTGTCTCTGCATTTTGTCCCTCTGTTTACACGCTGCTAGTTCCAGAGTTCAGGCTGCCCCGACCCCTTCATGCTCAGAGGTAGCAACATCCCCACTGTTACTAGCCCAGGATTCTGTACTACTCCTTGTAATTTTTGTACATCGTGTTCATCTTTGTATATAGTCCCTTTATACAACTTTCTTTTAATGTCATCCTAATTTGAGTATGCCATCTGTTACCTGCCAAGACCCTGCCATGAAACCTGTCTGGAAAGCAAATGAGAATTAGTTGGCTGTGATTGCCCTTGGTGAACTGCACTGATTACTTATAATTGTTGCTTTCTTTTCTACAGGCCCACAGACCTTTCTTTTTACCTATTCCATCTAGATTCTTGTAGAGAGCAAAAGTCAAACTTGGCAGCCTGTAGTTTCTGGAACATCCTTAAAAAAATACCTGTTTGCTGGTCTCAGTTCTTCAAGATCCTCTATTCTCTAAAGTGCCCTAGACATTTGGCCATTTCACCCTGTTGGTGTTTCTCAGTCAGAATAACCCAGGTTATGCTGTGATAGCAAACAATCTCCGATACTCAATGGCTTAAACAAAAACAGGTTTCTTTCTCATTCCTGCTATGTATCTATCATGCATTAGGAGGGAGCTCTGCTCACAGCAAACACCCAGGGACCCAAAATGATAGCACTGACACAATTCAAATGGTGCTGATTGCTGTACCAGAGGAAAAGAGCACTGCAAGGTCTTGAATAGACAATTAAATGCTTGGCCTGAAAGTGACACCAAACGTGTCACATGGCTTCATTCCCTAACGGGGCTATGAAGGTAGTCTGCTGAGTGCCTGTCTCTTTGTGGGGAATGTAGTTATTTCAGGAATATCTCTTACCTTTCCAATCAGGTTATAAGCTCTTTGGAGGGCAAGGATTTTTTTGGTACTGCTTTCTCTTAGCTTATGTCAGCATGCAAATCATGTGATCACCCACTTGAGGGGCAGCTTGTCCAACTATGATTTTTAAAAGTGAATGACATATGAAAGCAAGAAAGCGTGCTACATGTTACGCTGTTTAGCCAGCAGTTGCTAAGGTTTTGTTGTGTGTGTGTGTTTTATGTCATAGTAAATACTAGTTTTTCTTATAGTAAAATCTCATACAAGAGGTAAAAACTATAATATAAAAACAAAAATGTATTTTGTAGATGCACCGGTTGTACTATCATGTTTATTTTGAAATAAATATACAATTTTTTTTGGAATCAACACAATGCCTAGCACATATTAGGCTAAATATTTGTTGAATGGATGAGTAAATATCATTATCTCTGCTTATTCTCTTAGCCTCATATATCAGCTTTTTCTTATGTTGCCAGGCAACAGAGAATGTATGTTCATTTTATGGTTAGTATAATATGGAGGAGCTGAGCTATGTGCAAGATGATGCCAATAAGGTGAAGTAAAGAGGGTTCTTATTGAAATACGAAACAGTGGAATCCGGACCAGAAGGGCCTTTTATTATAAAGGGGGTTAAGCAGGAGGCAGAAAGCCACGTAAGCCACACTTACTATTTGTTGGCCTTTGCTAGCCTTACCTATGTCACTTCAAGTCCCCTGGCTTCCTCAGCCTGAGAGTATAAAACGTGATTGAATTAACATTGAATCTCACATCATGAGAGCTATGAGTCCCATCTGCTCACAGAGGAGTTTCAGGTGCTGTCATAGTGACCCCCAGGTATTTCTGCCTACCTGTGCTCAGGTGTGAGTCCATTCATGCTTTTCCACTCCTGCCTGCAGACTGCTGCCTGGAAGCCATCCTGTCCCTGCTGATGGTGCCCTTGGTTTATTGTACTGCTCTGTCAGGTGCAGCTGTCTGTCTTCTGTTGGTGGCCCCCTAAGCCTTCAGTGGGGGTCTGGTGTGGTGTGAACACCCTCTCCTCAACTCTGAGTCACACTGAGTCACCTGGCTCTTGAAGCAGCAGCACAGATGCATTCGTGAACAGAGTATCCTCAGCCTCTGACTCCATACCCCGACCTTCCCCATCCTCTGCCCCACTCCCCAGCCAAGCTAACTCTATTCCCCATCACCTCTGGCACACCCTACCCTGACTCTCCACCCCTAGCCCTGGTTGGGGATGGCCCAAAATGAGTCCCTCAAACTAGGCCAGGGATCTATCAGCCTTTTCTTCTTCCCACCTTGGTTCTCATCGTCCCCTTTGCCCCACCAAGGGCCTCTCTACCCCATCCACACTCTCACTAACTCTCAGGATTCTTAACTCCAGCCAATGGATCCTTGGGCAGTGTTAGCTAATTTTACTTGCTAAGGAGCAGCCACAGACCCAGCCAAGAATCCTGTGCATTTTCAATATTCCATTTAGCCCTGCAAATTAGGCAGTTGTTATACCAAGAGGTCACTAACATTGCTCGTGGTCAAACAAGTAGTGGATGGTAGAGGATTTAAACCCTTGCCTGCCTTTGCTTTTTCCCCTAACAGCACATACTGCTACTGCAGAGCCACTCCTGACCCTATTAAGATAAAAATCAAATAGAGCAATTTGCTATTTCAAGTCAAGACTCTTTAGAACCCTCCCTTCCCAAATCCAGTCCGCTCTGTGTATTCCTTATCTCAGTAAATGGCACCACCACCCACCCAGCTTGCTCACGCTGGAAATCTAGGAATTATTCTTCATCCTGCTTTTCCCTCACCCCTCAGAAAGTCCTATCAGTGTTACTTACAAAATGCAGCTCAGATCCATCCACCACATTGCCACTGCCCCCATCCAAGTCTTAACCAGTGTTCTCCCTCTCTGATCTACTATTAATGATCTCCTTACTGGTCTCCTTGCCTTCAGGATGGGCCCCTTCCACTTAGTTCCCTGTAAACACCCCCTCTGTTAGGTCTCAAACACCATGCCAGCCTCCCTCGTGTTTGTTGATCACATTTCCAAATATTCTTGAGTGTGTTTTTCCCCACCCCACCCACCCTGTGCTCCGTAACTTCCTTTATACTGGATCAGGAAGGCTTCTTCCCTGCCGGGTTGGAGCAGCTAGACAGACATCCCCCACTGTGGAAGTAGAAGAAAAGCCTGCAGATATTCAACTGGAAGCAAGCAAGCAAGAAAATGTTGCTAGTCTAAGCACAAGACAGAATATTCCAGTGTAAACTTGCAGAGTGAGTGTTTTTTTTTTTTCTTTCTCTTCAAGAGATTAGTTAAAAAGAGGCCAAGTCCTGCCCTGGGGAGAAGACAAGGCAGGGACAGATGGAAAACTCATCAGGCCCTGTGGACATGCCCCCTTTCTGTTGCCCAGCATGCTCAGTTACCCCTCAGAATGTGACGTGGTGGCAGGGGGTTTGGTAACTTGACAGGTGCAGGGGGGCGAGAAGGGGAACTATTTCCCCTTCAACAGGGGCCTGAGTAGAACAAATTGGTAATTTCCCTTGAGTTGGAACAGGAGTCAAACAGCTCTATCACATTTGTGAGACTAATGTCTGTCTCCCCAGCTAGACACTGTGCTCCATGAGGACAGGACTGGGGTCTGTTTTTTGCTGTTTGTGTGATTCAACAGTATCAGATATATTGTAGACACTTGACATATATCTCTTGCATGAATAAATTGTAAATATAGATACACACACAGAAGTATATGTATATAAACATACCTGTAACATATGTGTATGTGTTTATATGTATGTGTGTATATCTTGAGTTGTAAAAGATTGAGGCTTTCGTTTGGTTAATGTCCACTTTTAAAGAAAAAATTCAATGATTCTTATTAAAGCATGGTAGGGAAGATTTTATTCAGGACATAGGTACAGGAATTGCTGCAGTGGGGAAGACAGATTGGGCTCAACTCCAATTACAGCATGGAGTGGGAATTTATAGCCAAGGAGCAGGTTGGGGGTCAGTGGATGGAAAATTACTAAGAGAGGAAACATTGGGGCTAAGGAGGATTCTGATGTAACTGGCTAAACCGATCTAACAAGATTATTGCTGAAGATAGGCCAGTATAATCAGACATCACCTGGGAGATAGTGGAGGGTGAGGAATCTGGTCAGATATCCAAGGTGTTAGATATGATTCGGGGGTGTTCTTGCTAAACTGACTTAGCAGGGCTCTTTGCTAAAATGAGATTTTACAACGAAGTACACAGGTAGGCCTAGGAGAAGATTCAGAAGCCTGACTAAAGTTTGACCAAGCAAAGAATCTTTGTCACCACTTTGCTTTTCAAATTTAACATTTCTCAGCAAAATTTAATAAAGAGCAGAAAGGACTAAAAAAGGTAGTGAATTCTACAAATCTTTATGCGCTATTATTATATGACTATATGAAGTCCTTGCTTTTTTTTTTTTTAATCCTGGCTAAGCAATAATTGTCTATAGAGCTGATCCACTGAGGTTTCATCAGAATCTTTTTGGGGAGTGGGTGTGATGTAAAAGTATCATTGCTTTGATTTAATTTTTAGCCAAAATAGTTTGACTATTTCAAATTACCTTAGAAGGCTGGGCGCAGTGGTTCATGCCTGTAATCCCAGCACTTTAGAAGTTCAAGGTGAGCAGATCATTTGAGTCCAGGAGTTTGAGACCAGCCTGGCTAACATGGTGAAACCCTGGCTCTACTAAAAATATAAAAACTAGCCTAGTGTGGTGGCAGGCGCCTGTAGTCTCAGCTACTGGGGAGGCTAAGGCATAAGAATTGCTTGATCCTGGGAGGTGGAGGTTGCAGTGAGCCGAGATTGCACCATTGCACTCCACCCTGGGTGACAGAGTGAGACTCTATCTCAAAATAAAAATAAAACTAAATTTACCTTAGAAGAAGAAGATATGGGATTTTTATGTTTAACAATAGAGGACAGAGGGTAAAAATGATTGAAAAATTCTGTTCTTAAGTGAGGAAACCAGTGAGCACCACAATAAAGGGCTTGTCTTTTTTTTTTTTTTTTTTTGATAGGGTATCACTCTATCTCCCAGGCTGGAGTGCAGTGGCATGATCACAGCTCACGGCAGCCCTCTACATCCCGGCCCCAAGGAATCACAATCCTCCTACCTCAGCCTCCCAAGTAGCTGGGACCACAGGTGTGCATTACCATGCCTGGCTAAGTTTTCAAATTTTTCACAGAGATGAGATCTCACTTTGTTGCCCAGGCTGAAAATCTGAATTAGATTTTCAAACTGGTTTCAAACTCCTGGGCTCAAGTGATCCTCCCACCTCAGCCTCCCGAAGTGCTGGGATTACAGGCATGAACCACTGTGCCTGGCCATTTTGGGCTTGCCTTATATATGTTTTTACTATTTAAAAAAATCTCTGGTTGGTCAGGGGGCCAATTCTTTCTAATATAAATAAAGAAGCTTTTTGAAGGGAGGTAACTATCTCTTTCCTCTGTGTAGATCAGGATTACATTATAGCAGCCAGGATGGCCTAGAGTACACAGCTTTGATGCTGGCAGAACAAAGATAGGTTATGGCCAGTGAAATGTGGCACCACCTGATAACAGAGTGTGGAGAGAGGGTTGACTTACAGCAGATGAAAGGGGAGGGTGTAGAATACAGTGGAATACAGCAACAATTGTTCAGAAGCTGCAGGAAAGAGACAGTAGAGGAAAGCAGAAAGTTGTTATGATGAAAATGAATCTGCTATGGTTATTCAAGTGGCAGAGACATCACATCCCAAAACAAATAGATGTGGTTAGGCCCTTTATCTTCCACCATTAGTGAGACAGCAGATCTGCCATTGTGTGTTTGCCTGTGTGTGTCTGCACCTGTGCACCCACGCATGGCCTTCCCACCTAATGATTGTGCAGAGCCCTAGGGGCTTATGGGTCTTTCCAAAAGAAGTCTCCTTGCAGGTAGGTACAGCTCTTGGTAGTACTTGCCTGTGTCCTGTTGGATCCATTCAGAAGCAGTTGAGCCCATGCCTATTACAGCAGCCAAGAATACAGATCTTTGCCAAGATTCCTAAGCCTGGTGCCCAGTGTCCTTAACCATCTATTTGTATAACTGCCTGATGGGTTCATCCTGCCTGCTGCACAAATAAAGATTAGAGCATTGCAGTAAAGAAAGAGTTTAATTGACGTGAGGCCAGCCATGTGATGCAGGAGACACAGACTAATCAATCTCATTGAAGGCTCCTAGGTCAGGAGTTTTTTAAAGGCTGTCTGGGGGAAGGGGTGGGAATGGCCAGGTAATGGGTGCTTGCTGCTGATTGATTAGGGTGGAGATGAAATCAAGGGGGTTGAAGCTGTATTCTTGAGCTGAGTTGCTTCTGGGTGGGGCCACAGGAGTGGGGTTAGAAGGTCCAGGTGGAGCCATGGATGTCAGACATGCAAAAAACATGAAAATCTCCTCAAAAGGCCAATCTACAATAGTGATGTTATCCACAGGATGTATCTTGTGACCAGTCTACACTTCAGCAGTATTTGGGTTCCTTTCCTTCCCCTAGCCTGATGGCCTTTCATTAGCTTTACAAGAGCAGTTGAGTTTTGGGGCCTATTATCATTTAAACTATAAACTAAATGTCTCCCAAAGTTAGCTTAGCCTAAGCCCAGGAATGATTAAGAGAAAGGCAAGTTGTGTGTGTGTGTTCTGGGTGGGTGGGGTGGGGGTTATATCAGATCTTTTTTAACTGCTGTAATTTTCTCACCGTTATAATTTTTGCAAAGGTGGTTTCATTTGTAGTCTCTAGTAGTTGCTCAGCATCCATGTCCTCTCTTGGTCCTCAGTTGTAGTATTCCAATTCCCCCCATTTCAGGGAAGACCCATGTGACTGGCCACTTAGAGTATTGTATCTTATGACTTTAGTGGTTGGCTTAGTAATTGACATATACTCTACTGAGAAGCCAATTAGATTTTTCGGGGTGGAGTCTGAGACAGCTGCTGGGGGCCATTTCATGGCTCCTGACAATGCAACCAACAGAGGGAAACACAATGTTGAAAGATGGATAGAATTCGTTTTCATGGTGTCTTTTTGGATCACTGGATCAACCTATACCTGAAGGTTAGTTACTCTTCGACTTTCCAGTAATGTAAACCAAAAAATTACCCAACTCCTTTTGTCTTTCTTCTTCCTTAAGCCTGTTTGGCTGTGTTTTCTGTCACATGCAATACAAAGAATCCTAACAGATAATGAGTCCTGCCCCACTGGAGGACTTTGTGTGAGGCAAAGGTCATGGACATTGATGAATCCAGCATCTCTCCTCTATTGTTCAAGTCTCAAAGAATGTAATTCTTTTCTGAGTGTTTTCCCTCTTTGTCAACTCTTGGAATACTTTCCACTCGGGAACAATCCAGCTCTATAGGTTCTATGTGGCTAGGCCTTTGAAAACAAAAGCCTGTTAATTCTCCCATAAGGCAAAGGTCACTTAGGTCTCTAAGACACAAATGTTTGACTGTTCTTCCAGTAATGGGGGAGGGAAATTTCACCTTTTTATTCGCCTACAGCTGCAGGAGGAAGCTAGAATACATAGCTCAATAAATTACCTGTTAATTAACTTTAAAGACGTAGAGCTAAGGCCGCCATGTCTTGATAATAGAGTACCTGACCATTGACTCAGCTTCAGACACGCCAGAAACATCATAAGACTAGGACAGCAGAGCAAGACAGAAGGAACCTGGCTCAGCCCTCCCTCATCAGAGAACACTTGCCAGCTGCCGACCGAAGAGGTGTGTGGCCAGAGTTAAACTCACAGGGCAGATTGCAAACTTAAATGCTTCCACCTCCAGGTAGCTAAGAGTGAAGGAGGCTGGAGGGGCATAGGGCATAGTGGGGACTATTGCAGACAGGAGAGGCTGCTTCAATAAAGGGGCAGCTGTTTACTTCACACAAACTACTGCTGCCATGTGGAAAAACAAGCCCAGTGTGGCTCCAGTTTAAGGGAAGCCCTAAAATGTGCGAATTCTAAATGTTGGCAACTAATTTTAACAATAAAAAACAAAAATAAAAAAAATGGTACTATAGAGCTACACAAAACCCACAAGAAGGCCAGGTCAGCTCGAAGACTTTAAACCTCTGCTAGATAGTACATGATTATTTATACACTTCCATAGTAAACCTGCTTATAAATTCATGGTGTGCTGAGATACTATTCTTTTAAGTTCAAGATAAATAGTCTCCTTCAGATAACATATTCATCAGAAACCAGATTTGCTTGTCATGTGCCTGGCTTGGACCACAATGAGTGATGGGTGTCTAAGCTGATCTGTTCCCCTTTCCAGGCACTGCATCTGTCTTCCTTTTGGTGAAAGACATCTCCCTCTTTCTACATGTGGTTTGGATGGGGCTGAATCAATCCCTGAATCCAAGGGTCAGCCTACACCCTGGCCTGGCCAATCAGAGACCACAGTTGGACCACAGTAGACTGGGTCAAGTTTGGGGAACATGTACAACAAATAATGTCAATGAGACAGTTCCTGGTTTTTGTGTTTTTTTGGCAAAAATTGGGAAAGAAAAGTTCATTTTCCTCTAGGGTTGCTAGTTCTGAGGATTATGAATCTGGAGAATGCAGGTATCATCTGCAGGTGAGGGCTTGGGAAAAAGAATGACACCCCCACCACCAAGGGAAGCAGATTATAGGGGAGGGGGAGGTGGGAGAGGGAGATTGGCACAAGGACCAAATTTTCGTCCCTGATTCCAGCTAAGCCTGAAGCCACATCGCATCTGAACTCTTTATTAGGTTAACCAAGCTTTTCTCCCTTTCTTAGGACAGTTTTAGTTGGGAGTCTCTCACTTGTAACCAAAATAACCTTGTCAAATACATACTGTCATGCTAACTAGTACAGCACAGCACCTTGGACATCATAGGAGCCTTGGAGCCCAAAGCCATGATTGACCCCATTTGTCTGGCATACAGGGACATGTGTGAACCTGACATTGAGGCATAAGGAGACAGGCTGGAAAGGGAAGCAGAGCTGATAGAATTCATCCTTTTAGCGGGGGTTAGTGTTAAGATGTGTGCTGGAGAAGCATCCCACGCTCAGTCTGTTTTGCTATAACACTTGTGTGTTTGTGTGTGATTTTAACATAAATTAGCTCAAATGTGGTTGATGTATGGTGGAACAATGTCAGTAAAATGGGATATTACACTGGTTCATCTGTGATGTTCCCAGCCAGTCAGCATTTTGCACAGGCAAATGTCAGAAGACAAAGGCGGAAGGCACAAACAGCTGAATGCAGCAGGCTGATAAGGGAAGCAGTGTGGTCCACAGTTCTCATTTGCTTCAAGTCTCTCTGACCTTAGGCGAGCCATAATCCCTGGCTCAGGAGTGCCCATGGCTCAGTTCTCCCTGATCCTGTGCAGTTTTTTTTCCTTATTTTCATGACTCAGAAGACTATGAGTTCTCTTACATTGCCTTTCATCAAATTACCCAATCTTTCTTTTTCTTCTTTTTTGAGACAGTCTTGCTCTGTCACCCAGGATGGAGTGCAGTGGCACGATCTCAGCTCACTGCAACCTCCGCCTCCTGGGTTCAAGTGATTCTCCTGCCTCAGTCTCCAGAGTAGCTGATACAGGCTTGCACCACCACGCCTGGCTAATTTTTGTATTTTCAGTAGAGATGGGGTTTCAGCACGTTGGCCAGGCTGGTCTTGAACTCCTGACCTCAAGAGATCTGCCTGCCTCAGCTTTCCAAAGTGCTAGGATTACAGGCGTGAGCCACCATGCCTGGCCTTTCTTCTTTTTTAAGGCAAAGTCCTTTATTTCATGTAGAATTTATTTATTGAGCACTGAGTGAGCATACTCTTTAAACTGTGCTGGTATTTTAATTAAGATGTTATTACCTTTGTTAATGTTCTGGTTGCAAAGCTGCATATGTTTTGAATCGTCTGCCTCAATCCTATTTTCCCTACAATTCTTAATTATTTTTAGTTTGCAATTTTATAGAAAGGATGTTTCTCTTTTCCCATCAGAAATATATGTATTTGATTACTGCAGAAGTACTTGCATTTTCTTTATAGGCAGAGTGATAGCCATAGATGTGCTGACTCTGGACCAGGTTGCTTTGATTTTCAATCATTTCTTTGCTTTTATAGAGTATTGATAAAGTTCAACCTGACTTCTTATAACTTTCTTGTCTAATATTTAAATATAAAGAACACATACCTGATTCCCAGGTCCTACGCTAAACCCAGAAGCCTGTCTGGAATCCTGAATCAGATTTTCAACCTGGGAGACCTAGCACATGCCATGCCTCTCAGCATCCAGGAGGGGCCTTTAAGCAACACCATGTACACCAACAAGGCAGCATCAGCAGATGCTACACACTGTAAAGGAGGCGGGATGCAAGCAGCTGGAAAATCATGGTACAAAAAAAAAAAAAAACACCCAATGTCTGCAAATTGGGTAACTCTCATTAGCCCTAAAAAGCTCATTTTCATGGTTAACTAGTTAAGCAGCTGATTAAAGGCACAAGACTATTTAGGCACCTGCTTATTTGTTCATTTTCTTTTAAACTTTGGACAGGAGATGGCGCTCTTGAATGTAATTTGGCAGAGGATCACTCAGCATTAGCGCTACAAGGACAAATTCAGCACCTGCAAATACTTCCTTCTTAAACTGAGAAAATGATTTGGATTTTCTGAGGGGGAGAAGAATGCAATTTAAAAACCAGCTAGAAGTTGAGTGGCTAAGAACATAATAACACCACCTGTCATTTTTAATTTGGATTTAAAAATTCAATTAATGCTGATTAGTGGTGGGGACAGGTGCAGCCCCAAGGCTGTGATGTTAAACCAGGAAGTAATAATATTTTGAAGTTGAAAAAGTCATTTGAGGAGGAACTAGTTTTAGAGCTTACCATAATAGAATAAAGACAGGTTGGTACACTGGAGTGTGGTAGACCTGGATTTAAATCTTGGAGACAAACGCCAAATATATCAGCTTACACCTTCCAGATGTGCCTTAGCAGGTTATCTGAGCCCCTTATAAAGCCACTATGCCCAGAACTGAGTAATGAGGGAGGAAGTCTTAAAAACCAAAGAATTTACATCTTCAAATACTGCGTTTTAGGCAGTTTCCACCTATATTTGAAGAGCTAGTTCTAGAATGCGGTGGCTTGAGGTCTGAATCTTACATGGAGATGTCGGGGCCAAGAGAGTGGAATCCTAAAATAGAATTATAGCAAACACTTATTGATGGCTCACAGCATGCCAAGCTCCACAGGAGGTGCTCTGAATGTGTTCTCTTTTTTAATCTTTACAGCAACATCAGGAGGTGGTTACTTTTATTATCCTATTTTACAGATGAGGTAACAGAGGCTTAAAAGGGCTAAATAACATGCCCAAGGTCAGAGAGGTAGTAAATATTAGAGCTAATAAATCATTCATCTGGTTGTAGAACCCACACCATTAATTACTATGCTGTACTTAAAACCTTCTGAGGGCTTTCGAAGCCATGGAATAAAGGCCAGACCCCTTAGCCTGACACTCAAGGTCTTTTATGAATCAATTTCAAGCAAGAGTAGATCAGAGAAATGGCAGTGCTATTATCTGAGGCCATGCTAAGGCAGTGACCACTGATCATCATTACCAAAATTGTTCTGGAGCAGGCACCCACAATATGTGAATGTTTATTCATAATTTACAGGTCCTATTGTCAATCCATACATTAAAAATTATTAGACCTTAATTTATTTCTAATTTTAAATAAATTAGATAAATAAATAAATAATGTCTAATAGTTCCCTCCTTCACTCCATCGAAGGTCTTTCTTATCTGTTGCTGTGTACACTCTGGAAATCATTGGTTTAAGGTAAGGCCAGCTCTATCTAGTTCTCTGTTCAGAGGACAGAAATTCTTCTCTCTTGTCAATGTTCAGGAAAGAACAGCCAAAGCAATCCTAAGCAAAAAGAGCAAAGCCAGAGGCATTAGGTTGCCCAACCTCAAACTATACTATAAGGCTACAGTAACCAAAACAGCATGGTACTGATACAAAAGCAGACACATAGATCAATGGAACAGAATATAGATCCCAGAAATACAGCCACCTGATCTTTGACCATGTCAACAAAAATAAGCAATAGGGAAAGGACTCCCTATTCAATAAATGGTGCTGGGATAACTGGCTAATCATATGCAGAAGAATGAAACTGGACCCCTATCTCTTACCATAAGCAAAAATTAACTCAAGATGGATTAAAGATTTAGATGTAAGACATAAATATTAGAATCTTAGAAGAAAACATTATTCTGGACATCAGCTTTGGGAAAGAATTTATGACTAAGTCTTCAAAAGCAATTACAACAAAAACAAACATTTACCTCTAGTTAAACCAAAGAGATTCTGCACAGCAAAAGAAACTATCAGCAGAGTAAAGAGACAACCTACAGAATGGGAGAAAATATTTGCAAACTATGCATCCGACAAAAATCCAATATCCAGGATCTATAAGGAACTTAAACAACTCAACAAGAAAAAACAACAACAACAACAAAAAAAAAAAACAAAAAAAACCAAAAAACCAATAATCTTATTTTTAAAATGGGCAAAAGACATGAACACTTCTCAAAAGAAGACATACAATTAGCCAAACAACATATGAAAAAATTCTCCGCCTCACTAATATTAGAGAAATGCAAATCAAAACCATAGTGAGATACCATCTCACACCAGTCAGAATGGTTATTATTAAAAAGTCAAAATACAACAGATGTTGGCAAGGCTATAGAGAAATGAGAACGCTTATACACTGTTGATAGGAATGTAAACTAGTTCACCCACTATGAAAAGCAGCTTGAAGATTTCTCTTTGAACTTAAAACAGAACTACCATTTGACTCAGCAATCCAATTACTGGATATACACCCAAAAGAAAACAAATTATTCTGCTGAAAAGACATATGCACTTGCATGTTCATTGCAGCACTATTCACGATAGCAAAGACATGGAATCAACCTAGATGCCCATCAATGGTGGACTGGATAAAGAAAATGTGGTACATATACCCCATGGAGTACTATGCAATCATTAAAAAGAATTAAATCATGTCTTTGTAGCAACATGGAG
This sequence comes from Gorilla gorilla gorilla, assembly GCF_029281585.2. NCBI lineage: Eukaryota > Metazoa > Chordata > Mammalia > Primates > Hominidae > Gorilla > Gorilla gorilla. The sequence continues at coordinate 20,194,088 of NC_073233.2, forward strand.
GCAGCTGGAGGCCATTATCCTAAGCGAATTAACACAAGAACAGAAAACCAAACACTGCACATTCTCATTTTTAGGTAGAAGCTAACCATTGGGTAATCATGGACGTAAAAAATGGCAGCAATAGAAACTGGGGACTACTGCAGGAGACAAGCAAGGGTTGCAAAATAAACTACTGGGTACTATGCCTAGTACCTGGGTGATGAAATTATTTGTACCCCAAACCTCAGCATCATGCAATATGCCCAGGTAACAAAACTGTACGTGTACGCCCTGGATCCAAAATAAAAGTTGAAAAAAAAAATGTTCTGGAGAGCTCAGGCCCTAGGAGGTATTAGGACTGGTACACTTATGCTGAACAGTCAGAACATTCTTACCCTGGTGTGAGTAGGTGATGAGAATCATAACTTGGTAAGCCTGGAGACAGAACCAAGGAAAGCACAAGGACTGAATGATGCTTATGCCCAGGGCACCCAGGATGGGCAAAGTCCATTGGCCAATGCATCACCTCCCATAAACAGTGTATCAGATGTATTAGTTTCTAGGGCTGCCATAACAATGTAAAAAACTGGGTGGCTTAAACAGCAGCAGAAGTTTATTGCCTAACAGTTTTGAATGCTAAAGACCTAGATCAAGGTGTCCCAGGGGCTGGTTCCTTCTTAGGGCTGTGAGGGAGAACCTGTTCCATGCCCCTCTCTTAGCTTCTGGTGGTTTGCTGGCAATCTTTGGCTTTTAGACACATTACCCTGATGTCTGCCTTCATGTTTACATGGTATTCTCCCTGTCTGCATAGTTCTTCACAAGGCATTATTTTTACAAGGACACCAATCATATTGGATTGGAGCCCACCTTCCTCCAGTATGACTTCATCTTAAGTATATCTGCAATGACTATTTCCAAATAAGGTCACATTCAGAAGTACTGGGGGTTAGGACTTCAACATATCTTTTCTGGGCACACAATTTTGAAGTTGGCTTCTGTGACTCTCCCTTTTCTAAACTTATCTGTGGGACACCTGATTGTTCCCTACTGATCAATGTTTACTTGCTTTAGATCAGGGTTTCTGATCCTCAGCACTATTGACATTTTGGACCAGATAATACTTTGTTGTTGGTGAGCTGTCCTTCGCACTGTAGAATGTAGAGCAGCATCACTAGCCTCTACCCACTAGATGCCAGTAGCACCCCACCCCTTGAGCTGTGACAATGAAAAGTGTCTTCAGACATTTTGAAATTTCCCCCAGATGGTAAATTCATCAGTGTAGGGAACCACAGCTTTAGGTGCAACCATACATTGACATGAGCTCCTGCTGAACCCTAGGATCAGGGACCCATTTTGCTCCTGGAGATTTTGCATTCCTCTGCTCTCCTACATACATCTATTATCCAGTTTCACTCCCAGAAGGTAACCTTACATGCCTCCCAGGAGCTCCTAAGACCTTGTGCTCCCTAAAGACTGATCTCGTAGTTGCCTGAACTCCTCTTGTGCTCCAGCAGGACTGTGACCAGCCTGAGGGCAGGTGCAGCATCTGACCCACTTCTCTATCACTCTGTCTCCCTGCCTGGGGCCTGGCACCCCACCCCTGACCCAGTATATTTTTCAAATGAAAGAATCCTAGTGTCTTCTTATTCTGATGGTTTCCTATTTGTTACCAACATATCTCTTTTTTAAACAGGAAAATGACTTGATTGAGATATAATTCATATACAATTTCTCGTGTAAAATATACAGTTCAATACTTTTGGTATATTCAGAGTTCTGCAATCATTGCCACAACTTTAGAACAACTTCATTACCCCCAAAAGAGCCACCATACCTATTCTCAGTCACTCTCCATTCTGCCCAATGGTGCCCAACTCTGAGCAACCAAGAACCTACTTTCTGTCTGTATGGATGTGCCTATTCTGGATCTTTCATAGAAATGAAATTGTATAATATATGTGATTGGCTTCTTAGCATGGTTTTTTTTTTTTTTTCAAATTTCATCCATGTTGTAGCACATATCCGTCATTTGTTTCTTTTTATTTCCAAATAATATTTTAGCTTATGGATAAAGCACATTGTATTTAATAGTTGGTGGACATTTGTATTGTTTCCACTATTTGGCTATATAAATATTAGCTTTTGAATATGAATGTTCATATGCTATGAACATTTGTATATAAGTTTTTGTGTACCCCCAAACTGGGTCATATAGTAACTCCATGTTTAACCTTTTGAAGAACTGCCAAACTGTTTTCCAGAGCGGCGGTGCCATTTAACATTCCCACCAGCACAAAAGAAGTGAAATTTAAATGGCTTGTTCCTGCCTTAACTGATAACATTCCACTACAAAAGAAGTTAAAATAGCCGGTCCTTGCCTTGACTGATGACATCACCTTGTGAAATTCCTTCTCCTGGCTCATCCTGGCTCAGAAAGCTCCCCAACTGAGCACCTTGTGACCCCGACCCCTGCCCGCCACAGAACAACCCCCTTTGACTGTGATTTTCCTTTACCTACCCAAATCCTATAAAATGGCCCCACCCCTATCTCCCTTCGCTGACTCTCTTTTCAGACTCAGCCTGCCTGCACCCAGGTAACTAAAAAGCTTTGTTGCTCACACACACATACAAAACAAAACAAAACAACCAACAACAACAAAAAACATTCCCACCAGCAGGGTATGCGGGTTCCAATTTCTCCGCATCCTCACTATCACTTGTAGTTGTCTGTCTTTTTAATTATGGCCATCCTACGGGGTATGAGGTGGTATCTCATTGCAGTTTCGATTTACATTTCTTTGATGGCTAAGGATGGTAAGCATCTTTTTATGTGCTTATGGGTATATTTATATATTTATTTATAATATATATAAATATAAATATAAATAAATAAAAATAAATATAAATATATATTATATATTATATAAGTATATTTATATACTTATTTGGAAAAATGACTATTCAGCTCCTTTGCCTATTTTTAATTGAGTTGTCTTTTTATCATTGGGCTATCTGAACTCTTTATAGAAGAGTTCTTTATACATTCTAGGTAGGAGTTCTAGATATATGATTTGCAAAATTTTTTCTCCCATTCTACAGATTGTCTTTTCACTTTCTTGACAGTGTTCTTTGAAACATAAAAGTGTTAAATTTTGATGAACTAATTGATTTCTCTTGTTACTTGTGCTTTTGATATCCCCAGTGTATCTTGAATAACACATACACTACAGGAGCCCCTCCCAGACAGTACTGAAATATCATTGCCTTGACTCTTCCTGATTAAGACAGACCAAACTCCTTAGGCGAGTGGGAACAGGGAATAATCCTACTTTATTAAATTTGCATCCTAAATAGTTCCTGGTGGTTGTCCTTGTCTAGTAAAGTGGTTGAAGACATGGGCTCTCCAAATGGGTGCCTAGGCTAGAATCCTCTCTGCCATGATTCCTGTTACCTTGAGCAAATTACTTAGACTCACCAAGCCTCAGTGATCTCATCTATAAAATGGGGGAAATGGTAACCAATCAGCGTTGTTGTGAGGATTAATTGGGTAATGCATATAAGGTGGTTCACACAGACCTTGCACATAATAAACATGTTAGCTATGCCATTATTATCCTTAGTACCTGGGACAGAGAAGGCTGTCTGTAAGTGACTGCTGAATCAATGATTGAAAGAAGTATTATTGTGGAGAAAAACCCAATCTCCTATTTAGAGTCACAATCCTGGTGCTCAGAATGGGCAAACAGAAACATTCACTCCCTTAGAAAGCAGGTAGGAGAAACTTCTTCAGTTTTATGAGGGTAGGGCAGAAAAGTCCCTGTGGGAGTTGACATCAAAAGGATTTGCCTGCTATACCAAAGGGATTTGACAGAAACTCCACTGGAGGCTTCCCGCAACCTCAGCATTTCCCTTATCTGGGGAGGTCTGTAAGGGTCCTGGGGACAGCATCTTCTGCTTCTCTTGCTTAATTGTCTCCTAAAAATCCAAAGAACATAGATAATTGTTCCAGGAGGAAATAGTGCTAGGCTTTGATTCTTACAGCTGGCATCAAAGCAGTGTCAGCATTTGTTACAAAGTCCCCTAACACACGCTTTGTACCAGTGCTCCTCGCCTTGGGTCATTATTTCATGACGTTTGTTAAGAAATACACTTTCTTTTTCACAGTCGGAAGTTTCTTCCCCAAAGCCTGCATCTCTCCTTGGTTTGTCTCAGTCTGTCTTGGTGGGATTGAAGCTGAGTTCATAGGACACTGAACTCATGTCAATTTTTTTTTTTTTTTTTTTTTTGAGATGGAGTTTCATTCTTGTTACCCAGGCTGGAGTGCAGTGCTGTGATCTCAGCTCACTGCAACCTCCACCTCCTGGGTTCAAGAGATTCTCCTGTTTCAGCCTCCCGAGCAGCTGGAATTACAGGCATACGCCACCAGGCCTGGCTAATTTTGTATTTTTAGTAGAGACAGGGTTTCTCTGTGTTGGTCAGGCTGGTCTCAAACTCCCGAACTCAGGTGATCCACCCGCCTCGGCCTCCCAAAGTGCTGGGATTACAGGCGTGAGCCACTGTGCCCGGATGCTTACGTCATTTTAGTTAATAGATGCTCCTGAGTAAAGGCAGATTCTGGTTCTGGGGTGTTACTAATGATAACAGGGCAAATAATTTTCAAATCTAGGTGAGTTAAAAGATCATCACAACAAAGAAAAAATGTAAAATGAAATTAGTTATATTACCAAAAAATGCAGATTAAGACTACTTTAAATTCAGTTTTTCCTACTCTTTGGGAAGCTCAAAAATTATTTTCCATCATTCCCCAAAAGAGGAAAGCAAGGTGGCTACTTTGCTGGAGCTGCATTTATTGGACTTCCCCAGTGTGTCTCCTTAACAATCTGAAGGTGCTGGGGTGATAGCTTCCACAGAACGTCTAGAGCTGGGGTTCTGGGGCTCACCTGCATGAGATATGTAGTATGTTCTATGAACAAGAAAGAAATAGGGGCTTAGAGATCCTTGAAATGGAAGGGGATGTGTCAAAGCAGCAAGGGTGAGGCTTTCCATATTGATGGATGCTGCCCAGGAACCCAGTTGGAGTGAGGAGGAGCATAGAGAACAGCAGCATAAAAGATTACAATTTCAAAATTAAGAAAAAAAAAGTAACATCAGAAAAGTTATGGCAGTTCCTCAAAAATTAAACCTGGAATTACCATTTGATCCAGCATTTTCATTTCTAGATATATACCCAAAATAATTGAAAGCAGAGTCTCAAAGAGATATGTGTATACCCATGTGCATTGCAGCACTATTCAAAATAGCCAAAAGATAAAAGCAACTCCAGTATTTATCATTGCATAAAAGGGTTAACAAAATGTTGTATCTACAGTCACCCCTTAGTATTTGTGGGAGATTGGTTCCATGACCCTTGTCAGATAACAAAATCCATGGATGCTCAAGTCCCTTATATAAAACGATATTGTATTTGCACATAACCCATGCATATCCTCTTGTATACTTTACATCATCTCTAGATTACTTGTAATACCCAAAATAATGTAAATGCAATGTTAATAGTTGTTGTATTGTTTAGGAAGTAATAAGAAAGAAGTCTGTACATGTTCAATACAGATGTAACCATCTTTCTTAACAAGTATTTTTGATCCAAGTTTGGTTGAAGCCATAGATGCAGAACCCACGAATACAGAGGGCTAACTGCACATACAATGGAATATTATTCAGCCATAAACAGGAGTGAAATTCTGACACATGCTATAACATGAATGAACCTTGAAGGGCCTTGAATAATGTGTAAGTGGTTTGGATACTATTGAACAAGCATTTTCACTTCCGTTGTAATATGATTATGACCTATGGCTCCTAGGCCACAGAGCTGAGAGGAGCTCAGACTAATATCAGGATAATGGTCACAAATCACACCCTACACTAGATGCAGTACCAATGGGAACTCTTCCACCAGCTGCACATGCACAGTTCCTTATACTCTTCTGTCAGTGCCTTGTTTCTGAGTATGCCATGGAAACAATGGGTGGGAGGGCAGTATAGGATATTTCATCTTTTACTTCTCTTAGATTGCAGCATCTTTGCCTTTGGATTCAGCATGAGTTCAATGGAACAAGGGATAATCCACATAACAGTCGTCATGCTGTCTTTGGCTTCACTTACCTCCCCAACCGGCCTGCCATCTCTGAATCTAACTTGTGCTCTTTGCCTTTAGGGTGAATTCCTTCCCAGAAGACTCTTGGGCTCTTATTGCAAATACATTCTCAGTAGACTGGCGCCTCTAAGTCTAGTCATACCTCGTTCCTATGGTAACCACAGAGTGGCCTCCAGCTGGGACTCACAGCCATGTTTGCTTTCTGTTCAGGTATGCCCTCTGAGAAATGGGTTCATTTCTCACATTGAATGCATTTTCCACTACATGTATCATGAAGACCAATTAGATGCTTTATTGTATGAATCATCTTAAGGCCACACATTCTCATGGCAATATCATCCTCATCAAGGTGAAAATTCATTCTTAGTTAGGTGGTTTATGTAAAAAGTGCAGACATATATACCATATATAAACAGATATACAGTATATCTGTGGTGTTAAAATTTCATAAGGAGGGTAATTAGGAAAAAAATGTCTAAAAAGGCTACTGAAGGAGACTATGAAAAACGTTTGAGAAACATTCTCAAGGTCCCAAGATAAAAGGAATATTTGTAGAAATTACAAATATACTGTCTATATGATTATCTTTATGTCCACACTTAAGATTTCCATTTAAAAGAAATATTTGTAAAACAAAACAAATGTTGAGATTTCTGTTTTAGAATGTGTCTACAGATGTCAAACATGCCAAGGAAGCCTCTTATATAGGCTATATTTTGGGTACTTCGTATATTTGGAACTCTAGGTTCTTTTTTTTTTTTTTTTTAATGAAAACATGCAATTTCCCAAATGGTTTCATTGACTGGTTACCATAACTGAATTTTAACTGAAAGCCCTTTGGGCAGCTGTGATCAATTAGATTTTGATTATTGGCTAATTATATGCATTTAAAATATATCCAAGAGACAGATAATACAGTTACGTATAATAATTAAACTAATATTATGATTAAAAATATTTTAATCTTTCATCAGTTCAGAAGAAATGTAAGAAACATGTTTTATATATATAATTTACAAAGAGCTTTCCTATAAGCTCCACTTGATAACTGTGTAGCTCATTTGATCCTCATAACAGCCCCATGATGTAGGGTTATTATTTTACCATTATTTGCTTTAGAGATAAGGAAACTGAGGATCAGTCAGCTTGATTGGTTTGTTCAAGATGACTTAGCTGCAATGGTGCTTATATTAGACAGTTTAGGCTGCCATAACCAAATGCCACAGAGTGAGCGACTTAAACAACATAAGTTTATTTTCTCACAGTTCTGGAGGCTGAAGTCCAAGATCAGATGTTCCCAGGGTTGGTGTCCTCTCTTCCTGGCTTGCAAACGGCTGCCTTCCTCACATGACCTATCTTCGGTGCAAGCACAGAGAGAAAGAGAGAGATCTCTGGTGTCTCTTCCTCTTAGAACACCAGTCCTATCAGTTTAGGGCCCCACCCTCACGACCTCATATAACCTTAATTGCCTCCAGAAAGCCCTCTGAGTACTGTCACATTGATGGTTAGAGCTTCAACATACGGGTTTCTGAGGGACACAGTTCAGTCCGTAACGAGATTTGAAGTCCTCTCCTCTGATTCCCAAGCCTACTCTTTCTGTCCCATCCCACAACCCCTTCACATGCTGGCATCCATCCCCTGAGAAAGGGCCAGACCCCTGGCAGCAAGCCTAGAGCAGGCAGGCAGCTGTCTGATCCTGGGCTGACAGCTAGAGTCACTGGGAGGAAGGCATGCATTTTCTGCATCAGGGGAAGGGAGGGAAGTGGACAAGCCAGGCATTGATCCCCCTCGCGTGGCCGCTGCCTTAGTTCAGGAGCTCATTGTCTCTTGCCCTGATGGCTGGAAGAGTCCCCTGCTTACTTTCTCTACCCCAGCCTTGCTCCACTCCATTCCATCCCTCAGACAGACAACAGAGTCCTTTTTCTAAAATACAAGTCTAACCACCTCATTACTGTGCTTAGAACGATTCCTTGTTTCTCACCATCTAGGCAAAGCCTAATTCCTTATTTCTTCATTTAAGAGGCTTAATATGTCCTTGGCCAGGGCCATATTTTCAACATGATCTCCTCACGCTTCTCTCCTAACATTGAGCATTCCAGCCACACAAAACTCTTTGTTCTCTTCAACACACTGAGAAAATGCCCACTTTTATTTCAAAACTCAGCTCAGAAGGTACCACTTCTAGGAAGCTTTCCTAGAAATCCTCCCTAAAAACACAAGCAATTCTTGTTTTTCTGAAGCCATAATTTGATTATAAAGGTGGCATCTTAGTGCACGTGCCACTTATAAAAAACAGAAAGGTATTTCTTAACAGTTCTGGAGGCTGGGAAGTATAAGATCCAGGAGCTGGCAGACTTGGTGTCTGGTGAGGGCCCTCTTTCTGGTTCATAAAGGTACCTTCTCACCTCACTTGGTGGAAGAATGAAGGCAACTCTTGGAGCTTCTCTTTTTTGGAGATGGAGTCTCGCTCTGTCGTCCAGGCTGGAGTGCAGTGGTGCGATCTCGGCTCACTGTGCAACCTCCGCCTCCCGGGTTCAAGCAATTCTTCTGCCTCAGCCTCCCGAGTAGCTGGGACTGCAGGTGCACGCTGCCATGCCCGGCTAAGTTTCTGGATTTTATTAGAGATGGGGTTTCACCGCCTTACCCAGGCTGGTCTCGAACTCCTGAGCTCAGGCAATCTGCCCACCTCGGCCTCCCAAAGTGCTAGGATTATAGGCATGAGCCACTGTGTCCTGCCGGGGCTTCTCTTATAAGGACAGTAATCCCATTTACATTGGCTCCACCTTTGTGACCTAATCACCTCCCAAAAAGCCCCACGTCCTAATACCATCACATTGGGAGTTAGGTTTCAGCATAGGAGTTTTTAGGGCATGGAGAGGCACAAACACATCCAGACAAGCATTTACCTTCTGCTGAAATTGTCTCAGTGTTTGCCTCTCCTAATGGAATATGGGCCACATGTACAGCAGGGGCTCAGCAAATGCTTGCTGAACAAACAAGTTTGGGGCAGGTTTCTAACTCAGGTAGATCGTTTCATCCTCTTCATCCCCCAGCAACCAAGAAAACCAGCCTATTGCCATGGCGGGGGGGGGGGGGGGGGGTCCTCCAACCCTGGCTACTCTCCAGTGCTAAAGACTGACAGATAATCTCAATTAGCAAATTGACCCTCGTGGATTTTCTGCACTCATAGCAAATATCTTCAGGAAAACTGAATTTCTCTCCATACCTGGTAACCACAACTTCATTCTCTCCTCTATTTGGAATAACTTCTTGTATGACTTATACAGTACCCAAACTCCACGTAGCTTTTAGAACTCTGGGGGTCACTGAGGCTCATAGGAAGTCAGTCTTCCAAGCTTTTTTTACAGCAAGCCAAAGCTCCTGGAAGGTCAAACACCAAGTGCTGGTAAAACCCCTTTGGTCAGAGGCCACGCTTGGCTCTTAACTTACCACCTGCGGCCAATTTTCTCTTGAACTAATTGGTTGGCCAATGCATATGGCTGTTTTTCACTGACCAGCTGTTTAACTCAGTGGTCTATCACTCCCTTCCCTCCTTGAGATATACTAAATCTTCCACACATGCTTGCTATAGCGTGCTCCGATTCTACCCTTCATTCTCTTTCCTTTCTCCTGCTCCTGGAGCAAGACCACCTTCAGGGTTGATCTGATGGGAGAAAGAACCTATAGTGTAACCTCAAAATTATTCTGCTTATTATGGAAGAGAGGGATTGCAATCTGTAACAAAACTATCTTTCCTTTAGTGAAACACACACACGTTCCCAAAGATTATGAAAATTATTCTTCATTTAGGACCAGAAGGTCTAGTCCACCCTATACCACAGGTGGCGAAGGTTTATGAATGGCTTCTGTATTCTGCCCAGCTTGCCCAGCCGCCTTTTGTTGGCATGGTGCCTTGAAACAAGACTCTCAGAGTGTTCCTTATGCTCATCCCTGTGGTAACAGAGAGCAACATTACTGAACCTTTGTTCTTGTATCCTTTCTTTTTGTCTCCTCTATATTTTATTCCCTGATTTCTTCTACTGAATATCACACCACAAAAATCTTCCATGTTTTTTACATAATCTTCATCAAGTGAATGACATTTTGGTTATTCTCCTTTTATTTACTAATTGCATGATCTTATTTTTCATTCTTGTGTATAACACTTCAGTGAATATATTCAAAAATGTAGGTTTTTAAAAATTCTTTTCACTTCTCTAGGATTAATTTTCAGTAATGGAATGACTGGGTCAAAGGAGATCAACATTGCTGTGGCTCTTTCAGGCGATTATCATTTTGCTCTGTGTACACTGCCACCAGCTTTGTGCAAGGTACCAGTTGTAGAGCAAGATCACTGACATACACTTTCCATTTATCTTTACTAATTAAATAAATATAAAACAGGCCAGGTATGGTGGCTCACACCTGTAATCCCAGCATTTTGGGAGGCCGAGGTGGGAGGATGGCTTGAGCTCAGGAGTTTGAGACTATCGTGGGCAACATAGTGGGACCCTGTCTCTACAAAAAGTAAAAAATTTAGCCGGGTATGGTGGCAAATGCCTGTGGTCTCAGCTACACAGGGGACTGAGGTGGGAGGGTCGGTTGAGCCCCAGGGTTTGAGGCTGCAGTGGGCTGTGATTGTGCCATTGCACTCCAGCCTGGGTGACAGAGTACATCTGTCTCAAAAACTAAAATTAAATTTACAAATAGATATAAAACATTATTTTCAGTTCCATTTTGATTTCTGTTTAAGTCATGGCTAGCACTTTCAAAGTATTTCTTATTAAAGTATGGTCAACTCAGACTTTTTAGCATCACTCACCAAACTGCTATTTCCAGGTTCTCTTAAATTCCATGGATTTTAACTTTGGCCCATGACCTCCTTGACCTCTGGAAATGTGACATCCTGTACCTGCTGCATCAGGGCTCTTCCCTGGTCTTGCCTACACCGGTGTCTACGCAGGTAACATCTCTCTAGATCATGTATCAGCTCTGCCATGCGAGATAAGCCTAACTCTGCATTTTTTTCCCTAGAAACATGTTTAGACTCTTTTTTCCCAAATGTTTGGGATTATGGTTCTATACCAACAATGCCATCAGAACCCAAAATAGTTTAAAATTTTTCCTTTGGAAATTGCTTTCAAAGCCATTGGCATGTTCTTGTGAATATCCTTATTGGTGGCAAAACTTGATATTTAAAAGGTAGATTTTATTTTCTGGAAGGAAACTAATTTTTTTTTTACATATGTTCTATATCAGAAAGTATCCTGTTAGAAACCTGGTTATTGTTTTAGCTATTTGCCAGGTAGAGGAGAACTGAAAAGCCAAAAGGGGGATACAGAGGTATCACAAAGGCAGTAGCTGCCAGAAGCTACCCTAGGGATGGGGGAACAAAGGAAAGATGTAGGGATTACTGAAATGTAAACGCTTGTAGAAGGGGTCTGCAGAGTTGGGGCTTAGCCCTCTAAGGATTAGGCACTTCTCAAATAGACCAAGGGCTCTGAGCTTGGAGCCTGCAGAAGAGGCTCCACGGAGCTGAAATTCTGACTTCAGAGGAGCAGGTGTGGTGGCTGCTGCTGTGTTTCTGAGAGGCACCAGGAAGCGGGTTCTAAAAGTGTGGAATGATTGCAAACTAGAACGGCCTGTGCTCCTGGAATCCATTGCCGTGCTGCCAGGGCGAAGCAATGTTGCTGGTGGCAATGCTGATAGGATCAGGTAGCAATTGGCAAGGAGGAAGTGTCCTTCACTCCTCCAACGTTCAAGCTGCTGTGGCATACCTGACAGGAAGAGCCTGACAGGAGCCAGCAAAGGGAATTGCAGAGGCCAGTCCCAGCATCAGAAAGCAGAGTGAGGAAGAGAGGATTGGAGTCAGGATGCAATCACTTAATAACCAGCAACCCACTGTGTACCAGGCACTCCAGAAGCATTTTAACAGCTCCTTTAGTTCTCATGCCATCCCTGTGATTGATAAACTCTTGACTATTTCAGGGATGAGAAAATGGAGGCCCAGAGAGAGTAAACAGTAGTAGTGGCACTAGAATGAGAACAAACAGCTTGTCCCACTACATCTTCTAAAGCTGAGCTTCCTCCTGGATGATGAAGAGAGAAATTTTTTCATTCTTGACGGGAGCTGTAACGAGGGTAGATGATGGGGAGAAGGGTGATATGGTTTGACTGTGTCCCCACCCAAAATCTCATCTTGAATTATAATCCCCATAATCTCTATGTATCTAGAGAGAAACCAGGTGGAGCTAATTGAATCATGGGGGTGGTTTCCCCCCATGCTGTTCTCGTGGTAGTGAGTGAGTTCTCACGAGATCTGATGGTTTTACAAAGGGCTTTTCCCGGTTCACTCATCACTCTTCTCCCTGCTGCTGCCACGTGAAGATCCTTGCTTCCTCTTTGCCTTCCGCCATAATTGTAAGTGTTCTGAGGCCTCCCTAGCCATACGGAACTGTGAGTCAATTAAACCTGGTTCCTTTATAAATTACCTAGTTTGGGCAGTTCTTTATAGCACAGTGAGAATGGACTAATACAAAGGGAAAGGGCCAGATGATGGCATAAGACTATGTTGTGTGCAATATGATCTTTCCTTGTGACCCACTGCCCAAATCCTTAGGAAATTCTACCCAACTCACAGAACATTTGGAGTAAGTGGATTTCTTGTGAAAACTGGTAACAGATCCAAACTTTGCACCAGGGAAGACAGGAGGAACAGAGACGGCATCTGTAGACTCCGCACAAGAGTGAGTGAGGGCAAGCCCTGTAATTGCAGAGATCTCTGGAAGTTTTATGACTTCGCTTATGTAATTGGTCTGTAGCTTAAGGCTTGAGATGCCCTGACATTTAAATTATGCCCATTTTGCAGATGGAGAGATCGAAGCCTAGAAAAGTTAGATAACATAACTAAGATCATATAGCTCTTAAGTTGTAAAACTTGGATTTGAAGACAGTTCTGCCCGATTTCAAAAATGAATGGATGAGAGAAGCCCCAATAGTACTGTTACTTACCGTTTATACAAAATGTATTACATACCTGGAATTATGCTAAGTGCTTATTTTGTTTAATCTCACAATTCAGTGAGGTAGATATTACGCCTGTTTTACAGATTAAAAACTGTGGCTGAGACAGGCTCAATGTGCCTTATTCACAGCTAGCAGTAAGTGAAGTTGGAATCCTCACCTAAGTTCACTGGAAATCTCATGCTCTTAACCAGTGCTTCTCAAAATGAGCCTAAGAATCACTGAAGGATCTTGTTCAATGCAGATTTCTATTTGGTAGATGTGGGGTAGGGCCTAAGATGGTGCATTTATAATCAGTTTCCAGTAAGCCAATGCCACTGGTCCATGAACCTCACTGAGTAGCAAGGCTCCTAGCAAGAATATCACACTGCTTCCTTAATCTGCCCAGCCCACCTCATCATTTTCAGATTGACTCACCACTGAGACTCCAAGAAGCCTCTTGGTCAAGCTCAGTTATGATGTGACACCCAGAGCTTGTTCTTCTTTCTCTTTCCTTCCTTTGAAATTTTTCAGAGTAAAGTAAGTAACCAAACAAATCCATCATCTGGCAAGTCATTAAGAAAAACATGATTTTTCCCCCCTGTGACTACACTCAATTAATGAAGCTGTCATTAAAGCCCATGAACATGTCAAAAAATTAGTTTCAGGTGTTGGATTGTTTGGTTCTAGAATAATTTCTATATTTTTAATGAGGAGTATTTGAAATATCACCCTTCTCCTCCATCAGGGGCTTCCAGCTCAGGATACCTAAGAAGCCTGACATATTGGGGGTCAGTGGGGGTATTTATGGGAAGCATCAAACATCAACTCATTGTTGTCTCTTTCCATTACCAAAGGCTGCTCATTGAGAATGTTTTCAGAGCCATGGTATTTCTTTGGGGAAAAAAAGGGAAATGTAGCTCGTGAAAAGGGTTGACAACTTCATCAAAGGAACCAAAGAGTGCTAACCAGGGATCTCCCACTGATGGTGATGTTTCCATAAAATGGAAAGCCTTAAGGAAGATTCATTTTTTTTCTCCCTAAGAAAGAACATATGTTTTTAAACTTCTTGTTAAAGGAAATATTTTATTCCAAGAAGTAAATGAAGTGGGTTAATATTTTAAAATAATAACTGACATGTTTTACCTCTACAATTTCTCTTCCCTTCTTTTCTCCCCACCACCAAGCCTCTCTTAAACTAGACTTCAGCATTCTCATCCCTCAAGTTGGATTGTTATGGTAGAAATGCAAAGAAAATAAAATATGTAATTTTGTTTTGTTTTGGAACTTTAAAGCTGGGCCTGAGCTTCAACAATAACTTTGGAAAAACACTTATAGAGTAATTGCTTCTCTTCCACACAGGGGAGCTACAAGTGTCTGGGCTGGAGCATTGAGGAAGTGAGTCAGGAAAGAAAAGTTAATTGCTGGTAGGCATGTCTGAGAAGGTACCTTGTTTTGTACTCCACTCCGTGGGGTAATACTCTAGTATGGGGGAGGGGGAAACAACAAACTGAGATAATGGTCCTGCTTGGCATTCGTTATGTTCTGCTCTGTAAGAAGGCTTTGGGGACGTCTTATGTATCTTTTCAAATATCCCTTTCTATTCTCCATGTTGTGCATGTCAGCAATTTGGTAGTTTTTATTGTTGAATAACATACCATTGTACAAATATGTTATAGTTTGTTATCCATTCAGTTTCTCATGGACATTTGGGTTGTTTCCATTCTCATCACTTGCTTTGGCTAATGGAATGAGGTGGAAGTGAGGGTGTGCTAGTTTCAAGCCTAGGCACAAGAGGCCATACGTATTTCTAATTGCTTCCCAGAGATTTTGCCATCCCCATGAAAAGAACATGTGGGCTGGCCTGTTGACTTAGACAGTGAGAGACACAGGAGTAGAGCTTAGCCTTAACCTGCCAACCTCCAGATCTGTGATTTAAAAATAAATAATTGTTTTAACCCACTGAGATTTGGGGGGCAGTTTGTTACACAGCAAGGGTTGACTGTTACAGCCATTCTTCATCACTAGCGATTGAATGGATGCTCAGGACCTAGCTAGCTGGTACTCATTATGGTAGGCTTCCCTGCTTTTTGGGGCCAAAGTACCAACTGGACCATGCCCACTCCCTTCCAGCTGTTGCCATTACTTTATTTCCCTTGAAACAGTAACAATTTATATCAATTAGGGTGTCAGCTTGATGAATGTGCTCATGGAGTTGTCCTGCCACACTTCTAATTAAAAAAGCTCAGGCATCCTCGGTGCTCCATCTGGCCAGAGAGTATACAGTGTTGGGAGAGGGGCAACTTAATTGTGGCAATGGGGCAGGACCTGACCAGTTGCAGTTCTCTGTGAGGATTGCCCAGAGCAATATGGAGTGGGGTGTAAAGCGAAAACCTCTGTTAGTATGCAGCACCTTAATACTGACCCCAGCATCCATCCATGCTTTTGGATGGAATCAACTTCTGCTTGTCATTCCTTTCCTCTTACAACTTAACTACATTCAATCTGTCAAGGATGACACTTCTGAGACTGACATTATGTAAGTCTCTTTATAGATACAATTTTTCTTGGCATTTTCAATTTGGTAGGGGAGAAGAGGAACAGCATCAATTCGTAGTTTTCCACCTTTCCTGCAATGGGAGGTTACAATTTTTCCCCTGTGTTTATTCTGATGTGGGTGTTTGTGTGTGTGTTGTGTACACATGCACACAATATGTAAATATTTCTGTGTGTACATACATATAAGTATGTATACACGTGTTCTCTACAGATAAATCAATACTTATACGTGTATGTAGGTAGATATATATACACACATGTATAGGTATGTATTTATACATCGTATATGTATATGTAGATATACATATTATATATAAGATATTTGCTCATGATGTATTCATTAGTCTTCTAATGTTTTCTCACCTCTGCCAAATCTGGAAGAGGCAGGCTAGATCACTCGTAACATTTGCAAGGCCTAGGGCAAGAGTAAAAATGAAGGCTTACTTATCAAATGACTACATATTTAGAAGCTATAAGTCAAGTTAATAAACTGTTAAGTAAAATGTTTTATCTTCTTACCTTGACAATTTTATCTTTATAATAACCAGAAAGGCCAGGTTCAAATGTAGAATTCTTGTATCCCTCAGAGCTCTGTACCGTAAGTAATGGTATGGGAGAAGCTAGTACCTGGCCCATGGTCTGCCCTCCTTATCTTCTCATCTGCCATGGCCTGAATGTTGTGGCCACTCAGAATTTGATCATGGGTCTTTGAGATGTGACTAGATCATGAGGATGGAGCCCTCATGAATGGGAGTAGTACTTTTATAGAAAGAGGTCCCGGGGAGCTGCCTTGTTCCTTCCAGCATGTGAGGATTCAGTAAGAAGGCACCATCTATGAACCAGGAAGCAGGCCCTAACCAGACACCAAATCTGCCAGCACTTTGATCTTAGACTTGCTAGACTCCAGAACTATGAGAAATAAATTTCTGTTGTTTTTAAGCCACCCTGTTTATAATATTTTTTTCTAGTTGTACAGACTGAGGTATCACTTCTTACTAGTGCACATGTTAACTAATTCATACAAGCTGCATTTATACTCTCTGCAATGAGTTACTCTTGACCATATCTTGAGTCTAGGTATGGGCATTCCAACAACACAGTCCACTCTTGTGAGAATGGAAAGAGGCCTGTGAAGGCCAGGTAGGTGGCTTCAGGAACAACTGGGCATGGAATTCCAGGGTCCTAAACACCCAGAGTGTGGTCTATAAGCAGGGAGTGGGTCTAGGGCAGGACTCCAAATGGGCAAATCTCCTTGACTCCAAAGACATCTCAACTTATGGAGAAGAGCATAGCCAGCAGAGGACAATATATATATATATTTCTAACAGTACTATATTGCTAGTGACACTTCAATGAGGTATAAATCTGCCTCGATCATAATATATTATTTTTTCAATACACCAGCTGTGAATATTCTCTTTAGAATTTTTTTGCATAGCTATTCATAAGTAAGATTAGCTTACTTTCATTTGGATGCTACTTACTAGGCTTGGGTATTAAGTTTATATTAGATTTATTAAATTATTTGGGAAACTTTATTTATTTATTTATTTATGATTATACTTTAAGTTTTAGGGTACATGTGCACATTGTGCAGGTTAGTTACATACGTATACATGTGCCATGCTGGTGTGCTGCACCCACTAACTCGTCATCTAGCATTAGGTATATCTCCCAATGCTATCCCTCCCGCCTCCCCCCAACCCACAACAGTCCCCAGAGTGTGATGTTCCCCTTCCTGTGTCCATGTGATCTCATTGTTCAATTCCCACCTATCAGTGAGAATATGTGGTGTTTGGTTTTTTGTTCTTGCGATAGTTTACTGAGAATGATGGTTTCCAATTTCATCCATGTCCCTACAAAGGACATGAACTCATCATTTTTTATGGCTGCATAGTATTCCATGCTGTATATGTGCCACATTTTCTTAATCCAGTCTATCATTGTTGGACATTTGGGTTGGTTCCAAGTCTTTGCTATTGTGAATAATGCCGCAATAAATGTACGTGTGCATGTGTCTTTATAGCAGCATGATTTATAGCCCTTTGGGTATATACCCAGTAATGGGATGGCTGGGTCAAATGGTATTTCTAGTTCTAGATCTCTGAGGAATCGCCACACTGACTTCTACAATGGTTGAACTAGTTTACAGTCCCACCAACAGTGTAAAAGTGTTCCTATTTCTCCACATCCTCTCCAGCACCTGTTCTTTCCTGACTTTTTAATGATTGCCATTCTAACTGGTGGGAGATGGTATCTCATTGTGGTTTTGATTTGCATTTCTCTGATGGCCAGTGATGGTGAGCATTTTTTCATGTGTTTTTTGGCTGCATAAATGTCTTCTTTTGAGAAGTGTCTGTTCATGTCCTTCGCCCACTTTTTGATGGGGTTGTTTGTTTTTTTCTTGTAAATTTCTTTGAGTTCATTGCAGATTCTGGATATTAGCCCTTTGTCAGATGAGTAGGTTGCTAAAATTTTCTCGCATTTTGTAGGTTGCCTGTTCACTCTGATGGTAGTTTCTTTTGCTGTGCAGAAGCTCTTTAGTTTAATTAGATCCCATTTGTCAATTTTGTCTTTTGTTGCCATTGCTTTTGGTGTTTTAGACATGAAGTCCTTGCCCATGCCTATCTCCTGAATGGTAATGCCTAGGTTTTCTTCTAGAGTTTTTATGGTTTTAGGTCTAACGTTTAAGTCTTTAATTCATCTTGAATTGATTTTTGTATAAGGTGTAAGGAAGGGATCCAGTTTCAGCTTTCTACATATGGCTAGCCAGTTTTCCCAGCACCATTTATTAAATAGGGAATCCTTTCCCCATTGCTTGTTTTTCTCAGGTTTGTCAAAGATCAGATAGTTGTAGATAAGCGGCGTTATTTCTGAGGGCTCTGTTCTGTTCCATTGATCTATATCTCTGTTTTGGTACCAGTACCATGCTGTTTTGGTTACTGTAGCCTTGTAGTATAGTTTGAAGTCAGGTAGTGTGATGCCTCCAGCTTTGTTCTTTTGGCTTAGGATTGACTTGGCGATGCGAGCTCTTTTTTGGTTCCATATGAACTTTAAAGTAGTTTTTTCCAATTCTGTGAAGAAAGGCATTGGTAGCTTGATGGGGATGGCATTGAATCTGTAAATTACCTTGGGCAGTATGGCCATTTTCACAATATTGATTCTTCCTACCCATGAGCATGGAAAGTTCTTCCATTTGTTTGTATCCTCTTTTATTTCCTTGAGCAGTGGTTTGTAGTTCTCCTTGAAGAGGTCCTTCACATCCCTTGTAAGTTGGATTCCTAGGTATTTTATTCTCTTTGAAGCAATTGTGAATGGGAGTTCACTCATGATTTGGCTCTCTGTTTGTCTGTTGCTGGTGTATAAGAATGCTTGTGATTTTTGCACATTGATTTTGTATCCTGAGACTTGCTGAAGTTGCTTATCAGCTTAAGGAGATTTTGGGCTGAGACAATGGGGTTTTCTAGATATACAATCATGTCATCTGCAAACAGGGACAATTTGACTTCCTCTTTTCCTAATTGAATACCCTTTATTTCCTTCTCCTGCCTAATTGCCCTGGCCAGAACTTCCAACACTATGTTGAATAGGAGTGGTGAGAGAGGGCATCCCTGTCTTGTGCCAGTTTTCAAAGGGAATGCTTCCAGTTTTTGCCCATTCAGTATGATATTGGCTGTGGGTTTGTCATAGATAGCTCTTATTATTTTGAAATATGTCCCATCAATACCTAATTTATTGAGAGTTTTTAGCATGAAAGGTTGTTGAATTTTGTCAAAGGCCTTTTCTGCATCTATTGAGATAATCATGTGGTTTTTGTCTTTGGTTCTGTTTATATGCTGGATTACATTTATTGATTTGCATATATTGAACCAGCCTTGCATCCCAGGGATGAAGCCCACTTGATCATGGTGGATAAGCTTTTTGATGTGCTGCTGGATTCGGTTTGCCAGTATTTTATTGAGGAGTTTTGCATCAATGTTCATCAAGGATATTGGTCTAAAATTGTCTTTTTTTGTTGTGTCTCTGCCCGGCTTTGGTATCAGAATGATGCTGGCCTCATAAAATGAGTTAGGGAGGATTCCCTCTTTTTCTATTGATTGGAATAGTTTCAGAAGGAATGGTACCAGTTCCTCCTTGTACCTCTGGTAGAATTCAGCTGTGAATCCATCTGGTCCTGGACTCTTTTTGGTTGGTAAGCTATTGATTATTGCCACAATTTCAGGTCCTGTTATTGGTCTATTCAGAGATTCAACTTCTTCCTGGTTTAGTCTTGGGAGAGTGTGTGTGTCAAGGAATTTATCCATTTCTTCTAGATTTTCTAGTTTATTTGCGTAGAGGTGCTTGTAGTATTCTCTGATGGTAGTTTGTATTTCTGTGGGATCGGTGGTGATATCCCTTTTATGATTTTGTGTTGCGTCTATTTGATTCTTCTCTCTTTTTTTCTTTATTAGTCTTGCTAGTGGTCTATCAGTTTTGTTGATCCTTTCAAAAAACCAGCTCCTGGATTCATAAATTTTTTGAAGGGTTTTTTGTGTCTCTATTTCCTTCAGTTCTGCTCTGATTTTAGTTATTTCTTGTCTTCTGCTAGCTTTTGAATGTGTTTGCTCTTGCTTTTCTAGTTCTTTTAATTGTGATGTTAGGGTGTCAATTTTGGATCTTTCCTGCTTTCTCTTGTGGGCATTTAGTGCTATAAATTTCCCTCTACACACTGCTTTGAATGTGTCCCAGAGATTCTGGTATGTTGTGTCTTTGTTCTCATTGGTTTCAAAGAACATCTTTATTTCTGCCTTCATTTCATTATGTACCCAGTAGTCATTCAGGAGCAGGTTGTTCAGTTTCCATGTAGTTGAGCGGTTTTGAGTGAGATTCTTAATCCTGAGTTCTAGTTTGATGGCACTGTGGTCTGAGAGATAGTTTGTTATAATTTCTGTTCTTTTACATTTGCTGAGGAGAGCTTTGCTTCCAAGTATGTGGTCAATTTTGGAATAGGTGTGGTGTGGTGCTGAAAAAAATGTATATTCTGTTGATTTTGGGTGGAGAGTTCTGTAGATGTCTATTGGGTCTGCTTGGTGCTGAGCTGAGTTCAATTCCTGGATATCCTTGTTAACTTTCTGTCTCGTTGATCTGTCTAATGTTGACAGTGGGCTGTTAAAGTCTCCCGTTATTAATGTGTGGGAGTCTAAGTCTCTTTGTAGGTCACTCAGGACTTGCTTTATGAATCTGGGTGCTCCTGTATTGGGTGCATATATATTTAGGATAGTTAGCTCTTCTTGTTGAATTGATCCCTTTACCATTAGGTAATGGCCTTCTTTGTCTCTTTTGATCTTTGTTGGTTTAAAGTCTGTTTTATCAGAGACTAGGATTGCAACCCCTGCCTTTTTTTGTTTTCCATTTGCTTGGTAGATTTTCCTACATCCTTTTATTTTGAGCCTATGTGTGTCTCTGCACATGAGATGGGTTTCCTGAATACAGCACACTGATGGGTCTTGACTCTTTATCCAATTTGCCAGTCTGTGTCTTTTAATTGGAGCATTTAGTCCATTTACATTTAAAGTTAATATTGTTATGTGTGAATTTGATCCTGTCATTATGATGTTAGCTGGTTATTTTGCTCATTAGTTGATGCAGTTTCTTCCTAGTCTCGATGGTCTTTACATTTTGGCATGATTTTGCAGTGGCTGGTACCTGTTGTCCCTTTCCTTGTTTAGTGCTTCCTTCAGGAGCTCTTTTATGGCAGGCCTGGTGGTGACAAAATCTCTCAGCATTTTCTTGTCTGTAAAGGATTTTATTTCTCCTTCACTTATGAAGCTTAGTTTGGCTGGATATGAAATTCTGGGTTGAAAATTCTTTTCTTTAAGAATGTTGAATATTGGCCCCCACTCTCTTCTGGCTTGTAGGGTTTCTCCCGAGAGATCCGCTGTTAGTCTGATGGGCTTCCCGTTGAGGGTAACCCGACCTTTCTCTCTGGCTGCCCTTAACATTTTTTCCTTCATTTCAACTTTGGTGAATCTGACAATTATGTGTCTTGGGGTTGCTCTCCTCGAGGAATATCTTTGTGGCATTCTCTGTATTTCCTGAATCTGAACGTTGGCCTGCCTTGCTTGATTGGGGAAATTCTCCTGGATAATATCCTGCAGAGTGTTTTCCAGCTTGGTTCCATTCTCCCCATCACTTTCAGGTACACCATCAGACGTAGATTTGGTCTTTTCACATAGTCCCATATGTCTTGGAGGCTTTGCTCGTTTCTTTTTATTCTTTTTTCTCTAAACTTTCCTTCTGACTTCATTTCATTCATTTCATCTTCCATTGCTGATACCCTTTCTTCCAGTTGATCGCATCAGCTCCTGAGGCTTCTGCATTCTTCACGTAGTTCTCGAGCCTTGGTTTTCAGCTCCATCAGCTCCTTTAAGCACTTCTCTGTATTGGTTATTCTAGTTATACATTCTTCTAAATTTTTTTCAAAGTTTTCAATTTTTTGCCTTTGGTTTGAATGTCCTCCCATAGCTCAGAGTAATTTGATTGTCTGAAGCCTTCTTCTCTCAGCTCGTCAAAGTCATTCTCCGTCCAGCTTTGTTCCATTGCTGGTGAGGAGCTGCGTTCCTCTGGAGGAGGAGAGGTGCTCTGATTTTTAGAGTTTCCAGTTTTTCTATTCTGGTTTTTCCCCATCTTTGTGGTTTTATCTACTTTTGGTCTTTGATGATGGTGATGTACAGATGGGTTTTTGGTGTGGATGTCCTTTCTGTTTGTTAGTTTTCCTTCTAACAGACAGGACCCTCAGCTGCAGGTCTGTTGGGGTACCCTGCCGTGTGAGGTGTCAGTGTGCCCCTGCTGGAGGGTGCCTCCCAGTTAGGCTGCTCGGGGGGTCAGGGGTCAGGGACCCACTTGAGGAGGCAGTCTGCCCGTTCTCAGATATCCAGCTGCATACTGAGAGAACCACTGCTCTCTTCAAAGCTGTCAGACAGGGACATTTAAGTGTGCAGAGGTTACTGCTGTCTTTTTGTTTGTCTGTGCCCTGCCCCCAGAGGTGGAGCCTACAGAGGCAGGCAGGCCTCCTTGAGCTGTGGTGGGCTCCACCCAGTTCGAGCTTCCTGGCTGCTTTGTTTACCTAAGCAAGCCTGGGCAATGGCGGGCGCCCCTCCCCCAGCCTGGCTGCCGCCTTGCACTTTGATCTCAGACTGCTGTGCTAGCAATCAGCGAGACTCTGTGGGGTAGGACCCTCGGAGCCAGGTGCAGGATATAATCTCATGGTGCGCCGTTTTTTAAGACCGTCAGAAAAGCGCAGTATTCAGGTGGGAGTGACCCGATTTTCCAGGTGCTGTCCGTCACCCCTTTCTTTGATTAGGAAAGGGAACTCCCTGACCCCTTGCGCTTCCCGAGTGAGGCAATACCTCGCCCTGCTTTGGCTTGTGCACGGTGTGTGCACCCACTGACCTGCGCCCACTATCTGGCACTCCCTAGTGAGATGAACCCGGTACCTCAGATGGAAATGCAGAAATCACCCGTCTTCTGAGTGGCTCAGGCTGGGAGCTGTAGACCGGAGCTGTTCCTATTCAGCCATCTTGGCTCCTCCCCGAAACTTTTCACTTATATATTTTGGAACAGTTTGAATAATTTAGGTAGGATTATATGATCCTTAATAGTTTAGTTAGAGCTTCCTTGTAAAATAACCACTCTATTCTTTTTAATTTTCATTTTTTAAAGGGGTAGATCTTTGAAAAACCTTTTTAATCTGTTGTGTTCAGGTAGGCTACTTTTTCTCGAGTCAATTTTGGTAATTTATACTGTGCTGGAAAAATTATCCGTATCACCTAGATTTGAAATTTTATTGACAATATTTTACATAATATTTTATAATTACTTTTACTATTTTCATAACTATGATTATATCTTCTTATCCCTGATGTACATATTTGTCCTGCATTTTTTTCTTAGTCAAACTTGCTAAAGTGTTGGGCTTATCTATCATTTCTGCTGGTATTTTGTTTTGTGATTATTTCAGCTTTTTGTCTTTATTGATTCCCTCATATTTCTTTTACTTTGTTTCTGTTTTAATATCTTACATTGAATACTTAGTTCATTTGTGTTGACGTTTTTGAATACAAACATCAAGGCTAGAGAAGGGTGCAGGGTTGTAAATAGGGAACGAAGCCAAGGGTCAGGAGGAGGACAGAAAAAGAGGTGAAGAGAAGGGATAGGGAACCACCTGAGGGACTTGGAGTGTTAATGACAAGTGGCATAGAATGTCTACAACTTAGTTGTCTGGGTCACATGTCACAAAACACTGCCATCAGGACACTCTGCCTGCCTCCACAGGTGCTGCATCCAACTCTTGTCTCCATTTTGGCCATGAGCACAACAGAAATCCGTGTCAACAATGTATATTGCATTTTTGATCCAAGACTTCTAGTTTCATAGTTCAATAAAAAAATTTAAGTAGGAACAACAAAAAGTTCTGCCAATTTTTATATTGTGAAGTACGGATTAAATATACATGCATAACAATTTACTAACAGCTATTTCACCAGACTTAGGACATTCAAACATACAAAAGTGAGAAGGTGAAAATCACAACATAAGTTTTATTGAGTTTACAATGTGGTTTGCAGAATCCCAGTTCTAGCATCACAAGGCAAAATATAAAAGGATGAGTTTGAAGCTGAGTTATAATAGCTTAACAATCATCTCACTTGCTGGACATGGGGGAAACTTGGTGAGCCCTACTTGATTTAGGTTTAGGTCCCCAATTTTGTGTCCTAGGAGTAAGCATGAAATGGAGTTTGTAAGTCCATCACAGAGACTATAATTCAGCTTTGATTTATCCCAATCCTTGAAAATTAAGGTGAATTAACAGTGCCAACACCTGGCAGTGGCAAATACCAATCCTCCCAGGAAGAAAGGATAATGTATGTCACAGATTTTTTCCAAAAGAAGTTTTGTAAAGATGGCATCCTGGACTGAATAAAAACAATCCAGGAACACAAGGAGACAAAACAATAACAATGAAAGCTACTAGAAGCAAAACTGATAGGGCTTCATATATTGGAGTTATCAGATATAGACACTTAAATAATGGTGATTATAATATTGAAGGGAATAAAATGCAATTTCTTGAGCTTAAGCAGAGAATTGAAAGCTATTTTTAAGAAGAATAGTGGGTATTTTAGATATCAAAACCAAAATTAAGGATTCAGTGAATGGGTTTAACAGCTAATGAGAGAATCAATACATTGGAAGATAGTTTGAAAGAAAGCATCAGACTGAAATACAGAGAAGTAGCAAAAACACAGAGTGAAAGATAAGAGGCCAGTTGGGGGTATAGGCATATCCTATATAGTTCTGTATTTGTATTACTGACATTTGTATAAGGGTTCACCTGAGAAACAGAACCAACAGGATATATACATAGAGATTTATTATGAAGGATTCACTCACAGAATTATAATAGAGGCTGAGAAGTCCCACAATCTGCCATCTGCAAATAGAGGCCCGGGAAAGCCAGTGGTGCAGTTCTAGTCCAAACCTAAAGGCCCTAGAATCAAGAACACTAATGTCCAAGGGCAAGAGAAGATGGATGTCTCTGCTCAAGAAGAAAGACTGAATTTGTCCTTTCTCTGCCTTTTTGTTTTATTCAGGCCGTCAGTGGACTGGAAGATACTTAGTCACATTGGTGAGGATAATCTTTACTCAGTTTACTGATTCAAACGCTAGTGTCTTCTCATTTATGCAGCCAACAGACACATGAAAAAATGCTCATCATCACTGGCCATCAGAGAAATGCAAATCAAAACCACAATGAGATACCATCTCACACCAGTTAGAATGGCGATCATTAAAAAGTCAGGAGAGAACAGGTGCTGGAGAGGATGTGGGGAAATAAGAACACTTCTACACCGTTGGTGGGACTGTAAACTAGTTCAACCATTGTGGAAGACAGTGCGGTGATTACTCAAGGATCTAGAGCTAGAAATACCATTTGACCCAGCCATCCCATTACTGGGTATATACCCAAAGGATTACAAATCATGCTACTGTAAAGACACATGCACATGTATGTTTATTGCGGCACTATTCACAATAGCAAAGACTTGGAACCAACGCAAATGTCCATCAATGATAGACTGGATTAAGAAAATGTGGCACATATACACCATGGAATACTATGCAACCACAAAAAAGGATGAGTTCATGTCCTTGGTAGAGACATGGATGAAGCTGGAAACCATCATTCTCAGTAAACTATCTCAAGGGCAAAAAACCTAACACTGCATGTTCTCACTGATAGGTGGGAATTGAACAATGAGAACACTTGGACACAGGAAGGGGAACATCACACACTGGGGCCTGTCGTGGGGTAGCGGGAGGGGGAAGGGATAGCATTAAGAGATATACCTAATGTAAATGATGAGTTAATGGGTGCAGCACACCAACATGGCACATGTATACATATGTAACCTGCACTTTGTACACATGTACCCTAGAACTTAAAGTATAATAATAAAAAAATCAAAAAAACAAATGCTAGTGTCTTCTGGAAACACCCTCACACATACACCCAGAACTAATGTTTTACCAGTTATCTGGGCATCCTTTAGCCCACTCAACTTGACACATAAAATTAATCATCACAACATTCCAGCAGGCAGAGGAGAGAAAGAATAGAAATGAAGCAATATTTGAAATGCAGTGGCTGAGAATTTTCAAAACTAGCAAATTAAATAAATCCAGTGTTTTAAGATTTTTCTGCGAACTTCTTGCAGGATAAATATTCCACATCTAGCACATCAGAGTAAAGATGCTAAGAAACAAGGAAAGGAAATAATCTTAAAATCAGCCACAGGACAGGCATATTACCTTTAAAGGCACAACAATAAGACCAGCAACTGACACATTAACAGAAAGAATGGAAGCCAAAAGACAGTGGAATAAGTGCTAAAAGAAAATAATTGTGAACCTTAGAATTCAAAACATCTATTGTATTAGTCTGTTCTCATGCTGCTAATACATATCAAAGATTGGGTAATTCATAATGGAAAGAGATTTAATGAACTCACAGTTCCACATGGCCGGGGAGACCTCATAATCTTGGCAGAAGGCAAAGGAGAAGCAAAGGCACATCTTACGTGGTGGCAGACAAGAGTGCTTGTGCAGGGGAACTCCCATTTATAAAACCATCAGATCTCATGAGACTTACTACCAAGAGATCAATATGGGGGAGACTACCCCCTTGATTAAATTATCTCCACCTAACCCCATCTTTAACACATGGGGATTATTACAATTCAAGGTGAGATGTGGGTGGGGACACAGCCAAACCACATCATCCATCAAAAACATTCTTCAAGAATAAATGTGAAATACATTTTCTAATATAAATGGAGAAAGTTCATAACCAGTAGATCTCTAAACTAAAGGAAATATTAAAAACTGGAAGGAAATAATACCAGGTTGGTAGTACAGGAAGGAACAAAGAGACATAAAAATGAATAAATATAATTATTGTATAAAACTACCTAAAATAAATTTATAAATTATATGACAAAGATCTCATGAGTCAGAAGGAGATAAAGTGTTGTAAAGTCTTTACATTGTCCAAAAGAAGGTAAAAAATGCCACTTAAAACTGAATTAGGTAAGTTGATAAGCCATGATGCAATCTCTAGGGTAATCACCAAAAGAATTATAAAACAGCATTTGGTGTCCCAGCTAACATAAAAGAAAACTTGGATGCTTCGAACACTTCAAGAGAAAGTAGGAAAAGAGAAAAAAATACATGGGACAAAGAGAAAAAAATCCTAAAATCATAAAATTAAAACCCAAATATATCAGTTATTATAATGAAAATGAATTAAATGCTCTGATTAAAAGATTACTAGCTACTACTAAAAAACTTTATGCTTTATATGAGATATAGATAAAACATAAATATATAGAAAAAAGAAGAGATATTATGAAAATACTCATCAAAAGAAAGCTGGTACAGCTATAGCATCACAGTTAAAGACTTCAATACCTTACAAAAGAAAGGGGGACACATTACAATAATTAAAGATTTAATTAACAAGGGTGGTCCTAAAAAGGCATGTTAGTGGAAAATTTACATGTTGAAATACATATATTAGAAAAGTAAAAAAGACTAAAAAACCAATAATCTGAGAATCCAACTTAAATAGGAAAAACAACATCAAATTAAATTTAAAAAAATAGAAGAAAGGAGCTAGGCCTGATGGCTCACACCTGTAATTCCAGCACTTTAAGAGGCCAAGGCAGGCAGATCACTTGAGTCCAGGAATTTGAGACCAGCCTTGGCAACACAGTGAAACCGTCTCTACAAAAAATACAAAAAAAATTAGCTTGGTATGGTGACACATGCCTGTAGCCCACCTACTTGGAAGCTGAGGTGGAGGATCACCTGAGCCTGGGAAGGTCAAGGCTGCAGTAAGCAGCTGTGATCATGCCACTGCATTCCAGCCTGAACAACAGAACAAGACCCTGTCTCAAAAAAACAACAAAAAAACAAAACAGAGATTAATGAAATAATAAACAAACTAAAATGGAAGTCAAC
Source organism: Gorilla gorilla gorilla (assembly GCF_029281585.2). Lineage (NCBI taxonomy): Eukaryota > Metazoa > Chordata > Mammalia > Primates > Hominidae > Gorilla > Gorilla gorilla. The sequence goes on from NC_073233.2 coordinate 20,222,346, forward strand.
ATAGCCAAAAAGTGGTCTTTTGAAGAGGTTAAAATAATTCTATAAAACCCTAGTGAGACGCATCAAAAACATGAAAGAAAACAATGTAATGAATGAAAAAAATGTAATCACTTTATATCATTCAAATGTTAAAAAGAATAGAGTATTAAGAAATTTAATGTTCTTAAAAATAATGTCATTAATCTGAAAACTGATCAAATTTTTAGAAAATCTTATCAAACTTATCAAAACTGTCACGAGAAGAAATAGAATATCCAGATAGTCCTGCAACTGTTAAGTAGAATACATAATTGAAAATCCTACATGAATAAAACTGCGGTTCCAGATGGTTTCACTGGTAGATTCTACAATGGTCTAAGGAAAACATAACATCAATCTTAAACTCTTCCAGAGACTATAAAAAGAGAAAATATCTTCCAACTTGTTTCATTAAGCAATTATTATTTTGATACCTGAATCTGATAAGGACATTACAGAAAATAAGGTCAATTTCATTCATAAAAATACATGCAAAAATATTTTTAAAATGTTAGCAAACCGAATCCAGTGATAAGTAAAAAAGTGATAAAATATCACAACCAAACAGAATTTAACCAGGAATGCATTATTGGTTTAACATTCAAAAATTAGTTAATGTAATTCGCCACATGTATGGTTTGAATGTTTGTATCCTTCCAAAATTCAAATGTGGAATCCTAATCTCCAGTGTGAAGGTATTTGAAGGTGGGGCCTTTGGGAAGTAATTAGATCATGAGGGTAAAGCCCTCATGAATGGGATTAGCGCCCTTATAAAAGAGTCCCCAGAGAGATCGCTCCCCAACCCCACCTTCCACTGTGTGAGATTACAGTGAGTAGATGGTTGTCTATAAGGAAGCAGGCCCATGTTGGACACTGAATTTGCCTACACCTTGATCTTGGACTTTCCAGCCTCTAGAACTGTGAGAAATAAATTTCTGTTGTTTATAAGCTATCCAGTATATGGTATTTTGTTACAGCAGCCTAAAAGGACCAAGACGCCACATTAACAGAATAAAGGAGGAAACAATTATGAGATAATTTCTGTAAATGTAGTAGGACCAATTGATAAAATTTGACCAATTGATAAAATTTAACTCCCATTTATGATAAAAACGCTAAGCAAAATAGGATCAGGAGAGAACTTCTTAATCAGATGATAAGTACCTAGAAAATGTAGCAAACATACTTCATGTGTAACACTGAAAACCTCTCCTATGAAGTCAAGAATAAGACATGGAACAATAGGGCATGGAAGTCAACTGTTACTACTTCTATTTTACATTAAATTGAAGGATCTAGTCAATGCATTAGGGCAAGAAAAAATTAGAAATTAAAGTATAAGAATTGCAATGGAAGAAAAACTATAATTATTCACAGATAATATAATTATATGCCCAAAGAAGTCTAAAAGAAATTGTTTAGAGTTAATAAATAAATTGAACAAAGTGCTACTAGGTGAATATAAAATAGCAATTGCATTATATATGAAAATATATATAACTGTTAAAATGAAATTAAAAAGATATCATTTGGATTAACATCAAAATATTAAATATATGTGATAAAAATGTCCAAGACCTTCACTCAGAATATCATTATAGAAACAAACTAAAGACATAAATATATGGAGGAACATGTCATGTTTATGGATTTTAAGACTCAATTTAAAAAATATATAACCCCCCCGACTAATCTATAGTTCCAATGCAATCCTAATCAAAATCTCAATGTATCATTTTTAAGCATTTATTTTAGGTTCAAGGGTACACATGCAGGTTTGCTATATAGGTGAACTGTGTGTCACAGGTTTGGTGTAGAGATTATGAACATTAACAATCTGATTCTAAAAAGTTTTATGGAAATGCAAAAGGCCAAAGATAACCAAAATAATCTTGAAGGAGAAAAAGGTGGGAAGACTTGTGTTATTGGATATCAAAACTTATAAAGCTGCGATTAAGACATTATTGACATAAAGATATTCAAATAGTTTACTCAAATACAATATCCCACAAAATAGCTCTATGGACATAGAAACAATTTGTGACAAATGTGGCTCTGAAAAACTGGGGAAAGGCAACCTTTTCAATAAATGGTGCTGTGTCAACTGGCTGCCCACATGGAAACAATAAATCTCAACCCCTGCCTCACTATGTACAAAAAATGAATTCCAAGTGAATAGTAGATAGAAAGCAAAGACAGTACAGCTTCTACAGGAAAATCCATGAGAGCATCTTCCTAACTTTGAGGTAGGAATGACTTTTTAAACAACATACCTAAAACAAAACCATAAAGGGAAAGATTGATAGATTGATAAGGACAAATTAAAATTAAGAATTTCTGTTTATCAAGGGGTACTACTAAGAAAATATGAGACTATATTTAGAACATACGTAATGAGTAAGGGGCTCATATTCAGAATGTGTGTATGTGTGTGTGTGTGTATATATGTATATATATATATGCATGCAATAAGAAAAAGACAATCCAAAGGAAAAATGAGTGAGATAGTTGAGCAAGCACTTCACAATAGCATATCCCAAATGACCCATAAATATATGAAAAGGCCCCCATCCAAGTTTTACCAAGATCCAAGCCCCCATTCTTTCTGTAACCTAAAGATGATATGTAAGTTTCTGTATCTCACTGGGAAGTTGGGTCTTCATTCTGAAGGTTCCTATGTATACACATTAAATACATTTGTATGCCTTTGGCCCCCACAGTTACAGCATGTGAGCATAAATCACCAAAGCCACTCTGTTCTTCTGCAAGCCTCAGTGAAGAGAACCCAGGAACCTGACGAGCCAGTAAAAGGATACAGGGCCTTGCTATGTTGCCCAGGCTAGTGTCAAACTCCTGGGCTCAGGTGATCCTCCTGAGTGGCTGCAGATGTGAGCTACTGCACCCAGCTTGGATTCAATTTTAGATTGGAAAAAAACACAACAGCTCTTTTGGGGAAACAACTGGAGAAAGTAGACTTTGAACCATATATTGGATAACATGACTGAAACAATGTTGAAAATACATAAATACAACCTAAGACTAACCTAAATGATATTGATAGAAGAAAACGGGAGAGAGCTTCATGACACTGGATTTGGCGATGATTTCTTGGCTATGACACCAAAAGCACAGCAACAAATGCAAAAATAGATAAACTGGACTACATCAAACTTAAAAACTTCCATTCATCAAAGGAAATGACAGAATAAAAAGACAACCTATGGAATAGGAGAAAATATTTGATATATATGTGATAAGAGTTTAACATCTAGAGATATTTGATATATATACATATCGCACACATATATAAGCTTAACATCCAGAATATAAAAAGAACTTCTACAACCCAACAACAGCAAAAACCACATTACCCAATTTTAAAATGGGCAAAGAACTTGAATAGACTTTCTTCAAAGAAGATATACAAATGGCCAACAAACATGAAAAGATGTTCAACATCACTAATCACTAGAGAAATGCAAATCAGAACTACATTAGATATCACCTCACACCAATTAGGATGGCCACTAAAAAAAAAATAACAGTTGGCAAGGACATGGAAAAATTAGAACCCTTGTGTACTGTTGGTGGTAATGTAAAATGGTGCAGCTGCTATGGAAAATAGTATGGTGGTCCGTCAAAATTACCGTATGACCCAGCAATTCCACTTCTGGCTATATATCCAAAAGAATTGAAAGCAGGATCTTGAAAAGATATGTGTATACCCATGTTCATTGCAGCATTACTCACAATAGCCAAGAAATGGAAATAACCCAAATGCCTACTGATGCATGAATGGATAAAGAGAAGGTGGTATATACATACAATAGAATAACATTCGAATAACATTCAGTCTTTAAAAGAAGAAAGGTCAGGTATGGTGGCTTACGCCTGTAGTCCCAGCACTTTGGGAAGTTGAGGTAGATCACTTGAGCCCTGGAGTTTGAGACCTGCTGGGGTAACATAGTGAAACTCTGTCTCCACAAAAAATTATATATAAAAAAATTAGTTGAGTGTGGTGGTGCACACTTGTAGTCCTGACTTCTGAGGCAGGGAGGCTGGGGCTGGGGCAGGAGTCTTGTTGGAGCCCAGAAGTTCGAGATTACAGTGAACTGTGATCACACAACTGCACTCCAGCCTGGGCAACAGAGTGAGACCCTGTCTCTAAAAAAGAAGAAAATCTTGCCACATGCTACAACATGGATGAACCTGGAGGACACTATGTACACTGAATGAAGTAAACCATTCCAGAGGACAAATACTGTGTGATTCCACTTACATGAGATATGTAGGGTAGTCAAAATCATGGGTACAGAAAGTAGCAATAGGAAGGTGGTTTCTGGGGTAAGGAAGGGGGAGGGAGTAATGGGAAGTTGTGTTTGATGGATATAGGGTTTCAGTTTTGCAAGATGAAAAGTTCTAGAGATCTGCTACACAACAGTGTGAATATAGTGAATGATACTGTACACTTAAAATAGTTGAGAGGGTGAAATTTATATAGTGCAGCTTTACCACAATGAAAATAAATAATTTTTTATTGAAAAGTGTGTATGAAAAGGCACATTCTCATTAGTAATCAGGAAAATGCTAAATAAAACCACAATCAGGTGCCACTATATATCCATCAAAATGGCTAAAACTAAAAAGATGGATAATATCAAGTTTTGATAAAGATATGAAACAACAGAAATTTTTATTCATTGGTGGGAGTGGAAATTATAATTGTTTGGAAAACTCTCTGGCATTGACTATAAAATTTAAATATAGGTATGCCTTAGAAACCAGCAATTTCACTCCTGGGTGTACCCTTGTGTTAGTTTGCTAGGAATGCCACAACTAAGTGCCATATACTGGGTGGCTTAAAACAAAAATGTATTCTCTTACAGTTCTGGAGGCTAGCAATCTGAAATCAAGGTGTTGGCAGCGTCTTGCTCTTTTAGAAACCTCTAGAGGTAGATTCTTCCTTGCCTCTTCTAGGGCTTGGGTCCTTGGCTTGCGGCAGTGTAACTCCAGTCTCTGCCTGTGTCTTTGTGTGGCCGTCTTCTTTCTCTGTGTCTTGGTTCAACTTTTCCTCTCTCATAAGGACACGGGTCATACTGGATTAGGGGTCCATCCTAATTAATTACATCTGCAAAGTCCTATTTCCAAATAAGATCACATTCACAACTACTGGGAGTGAGGATTTCAACATATCTTTTTTGAGAACACAATTCAACCCACAATAATACTCAAGAGAAATGCATGCATATGTGTACCTTGAGACATGTATAAGCATATAAAAATATATGACAGCATTATTTGTAATAATCCCAAACTGGAAACAACTCATGTTATTAATGAATTATGGCATAGTTGTATAATAAAGTACAAGAATTTCAATGAATAAATTATAGCTATACACAACAAGGTGTGTTGCACAGTCTATTAAGCTAAGAAACTAGACACAGAAGAACACATATTGTATCATTCCATTCGTTACAAGTTTAAAAGGAAAGATGTAACTATGCTTTTTTAGGGATGCATGAATAGCTGGTTAAACTAAAAAGAAATTCGAGAAAATTATTACCATAAACGTCAGGATAGCAGCTACCTTGGAGGGAAAGAAGGGACTACACTTGGGACCAGGCATGAGAGGGGGTTCGTGGGCGTTGCCAGTGTTCTAGTTCTTGACCTGGATATTGACAACGAAGTGTTCACTTTGTGATAAATAATTGAATTACATACTGATTTTGTTTACTTTTCTCTGTGTGTTTTATTTCTCAAGTTTGTATGCACACACACACCGTTTTTTAAAAAAGGAATGAAGCAAAGAGTGACTCCAGAAGGTTAGTGGAGTTGAGGCCATCTGGGCTGCATTTACAATCAAATGAGCCAAACCAAAGCAAGGTATCATTAAATTTGTTAGAAACAACATGTTATTCTCAGTTCTGTTCTGTTGAATAACTTGGATGGGTGTGGCCCTGCCTGAAATATCTCCTGAATACAGTTTGGAAAATGTTAATTCAATAATATGTTTTTGAGACCCCACAACGTGCTGGACATTGTGATGTGTTTTTCCTCTGAGTTGTGTTTTGCAAAGTTCAGAGGAAATACAGTCGATTTTGGTTTGAACTGCTTCTGCTCTCAAACTTCTGCTTGGTGAGCATCTCCTCCCTCACACCACCCCCACCTTGGCCCACACTCCAGTGTGAACAATGAAAACTTGTGAAATACTGTGTATTAAAACACACAGGATGCACATATTAAAAAAATATGGCCATCTGAGAACAGGGTGAGAAAGGCTGTTGGAAAAATCTATGGCAGCCTGAGGTGAGGAATGGATGTGCATGTTCTCTGAATATTTAAGTTTAGATAAAGAATCTAAATGTTATTGCTTGAAAGCTACCCAAAAGCCCAACATGTCAGTCTCCCTGGCCCCTCCTTTCTCTAGAAATATAGATGTCATCAAATCTCAATTATTACAGCTATTTAACAGAGAACAGCAGACTTAGAAGACACTTAAGGAAACAGGTTTTGTTTCTTAAACTTATATTATCTTCCATGCCTAGCCTGAAATTAATTGCATATGATGTTGGTGTCTTGTTTAATTATGTATGTTGGGACTGATCCATCTGTGGAATATGGTAAGAGTAGATTTCCAGGAATTGGGTTTGCCCCATCCTAGGTAAATCCGTGTAGCAACAAGCCAAGTCAGCTGACTCCAATCAACTTGCCTTCATAGCCTTTGTCTCTTTTTAGAAACCTTGAGTTTCAGGAGAGTTGGGACCTTGTTTCTTTCCTTCACCAATGTATACCTACTGAGTAGAGTGTTAGGCATGCAGTAAACTCCAAAGCTTGTTGATTTGTTGGTTGAGAAAATGAATGAGCTAATACTTGACAAAACACATGTTTCCCTGGAATGAACAATGATATTTCAGAAGGATTCTGACTTAAGTTGTATTTAAATCAAAAACAAAAACGAGCAAAAGCCTCTGACTTTTGGACATTCATTCAATCAACCAATTTTTATTGAACACCTACATAGACCCTAGTGATATATAGTACTTTTGATGACAAGAAATAGAGGAAAATAAAAGAGTAGGCAGTGTTGGGAGAACAGTTTTAAATAGAATGATCAAGGAAGTCCTCACGGAGAAAATAATGTTTCAGTAAGGACCTGAAGGAGGTGAGGGAGCTGGCAGAATAGCATTTTAAGCAAGAGAATAACATGTACAATGTCCGCAAGGCAGAGAATCCAAGAGATTTTAAGGAAGAGCAAAGAGCTGAGCAAACTGAAAGGAGAGAGCAGTAGGAGGTGAGGTCAGAGAGGTAACTGATCTGGATGGGTAGGGCTCTATAAGACATTGGTTCCTACTTACGGTGGGGTAAGAATCCATTGAATGGTTTTCAGCAAAACATTTACGTGAAGGATTTGTTTTTTAACAGGATCACTTTGATGCTTGTGTTGGAAATAGAAAGACCAAGAGCAGAAACTTATGGAGGCAGAACTAGTCTATGGAATATTCTGCTAATCATCAGATATATAAAATTGTAAGCAGAGCATTCAGTTTGCACTGAGGCCAAGTCAAAATGGTAGCTCTCTCCTTTTAGGAATATATTGGATGATAGAGTAGATATAACTATAATTACATAATAAATATCTTCTCGATGAAAGTATATATTTGGTAATGCATGAATATGTTACTGTAAATGCAATTTGGAAAGATGTTTTGAAATGTTTAAATGAAATGAGTGAGAAATTATAGACTACTGTTTTGAATGTTTTTGAAGAGTACCATTTGTCATCTTTAAATGTATTTCTTGAAGAACTGAGAGAAGATTTAGATAACAATTAATGAAATATGAAACAAAAACAATAAAGATGAATGGTAAAATCAATAGAAATTATGCTGATATTGAGAGGTCAACTGTAACAAATTTTTCGGATTATACTGACAGCAGTAATTCGTTGAGATAAATTTAAAATAAATGTTATAAACTTGATAATTCAATACATTTGACAATCCAATTAATGAAATGAATTAATTAAATACACACATGGCTAACTTTCCAAAAATATTTATATTAATGAAGCTAATATAAAGCTCAAAATGTGCCAATACAATAAGATATTGACAAAACCTGGTTAATGAGTATTATCAATTCAAAAATGTACTTATATTCAATTACTGAATAGAAAAGCTCAAAATGTTTTGAAATCTTACAGCTCATATAGGAAAGAAATTCAATAGATGTTTTCCCAAATTTGAAAACAATCCAAAAAATATGACATTACTAATAACAAGTTGTGAACTGGAAAGAAACTTTCAAAAACTATCAATATTGAAAGTTTACTTTTCATTAACCATGTTAAAGGAAGGATCCATTTGCCTTTTTATTCTTGACATAGAAAATGAAGAGTCAAAGAGTATGTACCCCCTAAATGGTAAGAAAATATATTACAAAGCTTATAGTTAATTAATGAAAATGTTATTTTTCTCGATGTTGTGATATTCGCAGTTCTTATTGGCTTTATATTTTTATTTTATTTTTTTGAGACAGGGTCTCACTTTGTCATCCAGGCTGGGCTGCAGTGGTATGATAATGGTTCACTGCAGCCTTGACCTCCTGGGCTCATGTGATCCTCCAGCCTCAGCCTCCTGCGTAATTGGGACTATAGGTGCACAAAACCACACCTGGCTAATTAAAACAAAATTTTTTTTTTGTAGAGGCAGGATCTCACTATGTTGCCCAGTCTGGTCTCATACTCCTGGGCTCAAGCAATCTTCCCATCTCAGCCTCCAAAAGTGCTGGGATTATAGGCATGAGCCACCATGGCCAGCCTCTTGTTGGCTTTTTAAAATTCAGGTTTAGTGTGATTCTTTTTCTCCTCCTCAAATATTTACTTTTGTGCCTAATTTTTTGTTTTTTTTCTCTCTTTAAAGAGGGACCCCTGAATTGTATAAGCTTCAGGTATCCCAAACCTGGATTCACCTGATCCACAGGTCAATTTGTGTATTCTATGAAGATATGGAGAGGCAATTACATATACAAATCTGGAGTTCAGGTTAGAGGTCTGTGTTAGTCCGTTTTCACGCTGCTGATAAAGACATACCCAAGACTGGGGAGAAAAAGAAGTTTAATTGGACTTACAGTTCCACATGGCTGTGGGGGCCTCAGAGTCATGGCAGGAGGTGAAAGGCACTTCTTACATGATGGCGGCAAGAGAAAAATGGGGAAGAAGCAAAAGCGGAAACCCCTGATAAACCCATCAGATCTTGTGAGACTTATTCACTATAACCAGAATAGCAGGGGAAAGACCAGCTACTCTGATTCAATTACCTCCCCCTGAGTGCCTCACACATGGGAGTTCTGGGAGATACAATTCAAGTTGAGATTTGAGTAGGGACACAGTCAAACCATATCATTCCACCCCTGACCCCATCAAATCTAGTGTCCTCATATTTCAAAACCAATCATGCCTTTCCAACAGTCCCTCAAAGTCTTAACTCATTTCAGCATTAACCCAAAAGTCCACAGTCCAAAGTTTCATCTGACACAAGGCAAGTCCCTTCTGCCTGTGAGCCTGTAAAAGCAAAAGCAAGCTAGTTACTTCCTAGATACAATGGGGGTACACGTATTGGTTAAATACAGCTGTTCCAAATTGGAGAAACTGGCAAAAACAAAGAGGTTACAGAGTCCATGCAAGTCTGAAATCCAGCGGGGCAGTCACATTTTAAACTTCCAAAATTATCATCTTTGACTCCAGGTCTCACATTCAGGTCATGCTGATGCAAGACGTGGGTTCCCATGGTCTTCGGCAGCTCCACCCCTGTGGTTTTGCAGGGTACAGACTCCTCCCAGCTGCTTTCACAGGCTGACATTGAGTGCAGCTTTTTCAGGCAAACAGTGCAAGCTGTCAGTGGATCTGCCATTCTGGGGTCTGGAGGATGGTGGCCCTCTTCTCATGGCTCCAGTAGGCAGTGCCCCAGTATGGACTCTGTGTGGGGGCTCCAACCCCACATTTCCCTTCCACACTGCCCTAGCAAGAGGTTCTCCATGAGGGCCTTGCCCCTGCAGCAAACTTTTTCCTGGACATCCAGGTGTTTCCATACATCATCTGAAATCTAGGCGGAGGTTCCCAAACCTCAATTCTTGACTTCTGTGCACCTGCAGTCTCAACATCACTTGGAAGTTGCCAAAGCTTGGGGCTTCCACCCTCTGAAGGCACAGCCCAAGCTCTACATTGGCCCCTTTCAGCCATGGCTGGAGCAGCTGGGCCCAGGGCACCAAATCCCCAAGCTGCACACAGCACAAGGACCCTGGGCCCAGCACAGGAAACCACTTTTTCCTCCTGGGCCTCTGGACCTGTGATGGGAGGGGCTGCCATGAAGGTCTCTGACATGGCCTGGAGACATTATCCCCATAGTGTTGGGGATTAACATTAGGCTCCTTGCCACTTATGCACATTTCTGCAGCTGGCTTGAATTTCTCCTTAAAAAATGGGTTTTTCTTTTCTACTGCATTGTCAGGCTGCAGATTTTCTGAACTTTTATGATCTGTTTGCCTTTTAAAATGGTATACTTTTAACAGCATTCAAGTCACCTTTTGAATGCTTTGCTGCTTAGAAATTTCTTCTACCAGCTACCCTCCATCATCTCTCTCAAGTTCAAAGTTCCACAAATCTCTAGGGCAGGGGCAAAATGCTGCCAGTCTTTTTGCTAAAACTTAATAAGAGTCACCTTTGCTCTAGTTCCCAACAAGTCCCTCATCTCCAGCTGAGACCACCTCAGCCTGGACCTTATTGTTCACATCGCTATCAGCATTTTTGTCAAAGCCATTCTACAAGTCTCTAGGATGTTCCAAACTTTCCCACATTTTCCTGTCTTCTTTCCAAACTGTTCCAACCTCTGCCTGTTACCCAGTTCCAAAGTTGCTTCCATATTTTTGGATATCTTTTCAGCAATGCCCCACTCTACTGGTACCAATTTTCTCTATTAGTCCATTTTCACGCTGCTGATAAAGACATACCTGAGACTGGGAAGAAAAAGAGGTTTAATTGGACTTACAGTTCCACATAGCTGGGGAAGCCTCAGAATCATGATGGGAGGTGAAAGGCACTTCTTACATGGCAATGGCAAGATGAAATGAGGAATAAACAAAAGCAGAAACCCCTGATAAAACCATCAATTTCATGAGACTTATTCACTGTCACGCGAATAGCATGGGAAAGACCAGCCCCCATGATTCAATTACCTCCCCCTGGGTCCCTCCCACAACAAGTGGGAATTCTGGGAGATACAATTCAAGTTCAGATTTGGGTGGGGACACAGCCAAACCATATCAAGGTCCAAACTGGAGAAATAAGTTTGTGAGTAGCATTGTAAATATATCTAGAAGGTATTTAAAACCAGAAGCCTCAGGGTCACATTATGACTATCATGGGCCCTAGGCAATTTTTCCCTTCGTGGGCCTCTTTCTTCATTAAAGAATACACACACAGTCCCCAACTTCTGGTGATTCCACTTAAGATTTTTCAACATTACAATGGTGCAAAAGTGATATGCATTCAGTAGAAACTGTACTTTGAATTTTCAATTTTGATATTTTCCTGGGTTAACTGTATGTGTTATAATAATCTCTTGCAATGCTGGACAGTGCCAGCCCAGGCAGCCATGCAACCATGAGGGTAAACTGTAGATACTGTACTCTATAGTGTGCAGTATTCCATAAATTACATGAGATATTCAATACTTTATTATAAAAAAGGCTTTGTGTTAGGTGCTTTTGCCCAACCATAGGCTAATGTAAGTGTTCTGAGTATACTCAATGTAGGCTTGGCTAAGCTACAATGTTCAGTAGGTTAGGTGTATTTAATGCATTTTTAAAATTTATTCATTTATTCCATATATTTATTAAACACCCATTACACATCAGGTAGTGTACTATGCCCTGAGGGCAGTGATTAAGAAAATAGAGCTGGTGCTAGCATTATGGTGTTTACAGTCTAGCAAACATTTAAGTCAAGGAACATCTGAACTTATAATGGTTTGACTTACAGTTTTTGACATTACAATGGTTTGATCTGGGTATTAAATGCATTTTTGACATAGTTTAGACTTACTGTTTATTGGGATATAACCCCATCATAAGTCAAGGAGCAACTGTACATATACACACACACACACACACACACACACAAATATATGTATGTATAAAGATGATAACAATCTAGGCTGATTTCATTATTATTATACTCATTTTTTTCCTCTAACTTAAAAAGAAACTGAAACATTTTCATGGGCCCTTAAAAGTATCATGGGCCTTAGAAACTGTGCCCACCATGCCTAATGGATAAACTGGCCGTAAAGCTAGAGAAAATTACCAAGAGAATGTGTGTGGGTAGAAAAAAAAGATTCAACGACTGAGTCCTGGAGCACTCCAACATTTAGAGATCAGGAAAGTGCAGAGTGAGAATAAAAAGGTTTTACACTATAAACTCAGTAGGTCATTTTTCATTGGTCATACAAATTAGTGACCACCAGAATCTGTTTTAAACCCACCCCAATCCATAAGTGACATCCCCCTTCTGAAAGCAAGTCACATCCACACTCCAGGAATCACGTCTATAACTGAAGGTCAACAAAGAGACCCTAAACGCTTCCACTGCTCAGTCCACCAGCTCCTGGGCTTTGTGGCCCCTACACCCTATATAAGACAAGCCATTTACTATTTTTAGAAGCCCGCACCTTACAAATAAGCAAAGGAACAGAAGTAGCCACCAGTGACATAGGAGAAAAACCATGAGAGCACAGTGTCCTGGAAATGGAGTGAGGAATGCTTTGAGAGAATGAAGTGATTCATTTGTGTCCAACACCACAGATGAGTGAGGGGAAAGCCCTGAGAAAGGGTCATCTGGCTCATCAGTGTGGAGGTCCTTGGTGTCTTAAGAGGAGTTCTGATGGAGTGACGGAGGCAAAAACCATCTTGATCGGGTCCAAGGGAGGCACTGAGAAAACTGTTTTAAGGGGTTTTGCTATAAAAGGGAGAGAAGTGAGGAGATGAAGGGAAAGTGAAATCAAGAAAGTTTTCCTTAATTTTTAAGGTGAGAAATATTACAGTGTGGGTGTTTGTTTGTGATAGGAAGGATCCAGTAGAGAGAGAGAGACAGAATGAATGGGGGTGGAGGGTTTCCTGAGTCATGTCCTTGAGTAGGGAGGGAGGTGGGATCTAGGGTTGGCCTTTGCTAACAGCGTGGGCTGTTTGTCGGTAGTGATGGGAAAGGAAGAGGACACAGGCATAGATGCAGATGGGCCACGGGAGCTTGTGGAAGCACTTTTTTTATTGCTTCCATTTTCTCTTTGAAATAGCCATTTAGGAACCTGGTAGTGGAGATAGAGTGTAATTGATGGGCAGCATTAAAAGTCCACTTGAGGTGAGAGGCCAGTCAGCAGGTGCAAACATGTCATGTAGCTGATGAAACTTAAGCCTCAGGGCTTCTCATTTGCTTGCATGGATCCTTTCAAAGGCCTGGCTGGGAAGGTTTTAGCCATTTTGCATTTAAAAATTTGCATTATTTTTTTAAAAGAGCCCCCAAAGATGTAAGCTGCAGGACTACAGACCCTGAATTTCTTCCTGCCAGCCAGCGTGGTGGTGTGTGCTTTTGGTAGCTGCAGGTAGCTGTGAGGGCACAGGTGTAGAGTTGGTAAGGTGTTGGATTTAAACTCAGTTATGGTTTTGCCAGGCGAAAAAAATGAGTTGTGTGAAGGACAAAGGAGTTGAGGGAGCATGTAAGGGAGTGATTACAGCAAATGATGATAGTATTTCAACGGGGTAGAGAGGAATGAGGACATATGGATGAGGGAGTGGTAGTTTTGAACAGTAAAAGGATTATAGGCCTTGGGATGGATCACTGGGGTCAGAGAGTCAGAGAAAGTGAACTAGAAAAATAGGAGGTGGAGGATGGAGAGAGGAAGCCTGAAATTGTGTGAGTTCTTAGTAATGATGAGGTTCAGGTCATGACCATGGAAGGGAGTGGCTGAGAAAGGGTGGAGGCTGAGACACTGAATATACAAATGGACATGGCCAGACCCTAAATGACAGTAAAACTGTGACACTCAACCTTTGCAGCAACCAGCTGGGACGCCAAACCACAACCTCTGCAGCAATCAGCCTATAACAGTCAGGACTTGGTCAAGGACTGCAGCTTCCCTATTTCTTGCCCCATTTCCAACTCAGGACCAACCAAAAAGAAGCCAAATGTGCTCCCCAAACCAATCATATAAGATGCCCCACTTGGGACAAGCGCGGTGGCTCATGCCTGCAATCCCAGCACTTTGGGAGGCCAAGGCGGGCTGATCACGAGGTCAGGAGTTCGAGATCAGCTTGGCCAATATGGTGAAACTCTGTCTCTACTAAAAATACAAAAATTAGCTGGGTGTGGTGGTGCGCACCTGTAGTCCCAGCTACTCAGGAGGCTGAGGCAGAAGAATTGCTTGAACCTGGGAGGCAGAGGTTGCAGTGAACAGAGACCGTGCCACTGCACTCCAGCCTGGGTGACAGAGTGAGACTCCATCTCAAAAAACAAACAAACAAACAAAAAAAGATGCCCCACTTGTAGTGAGCCTGCCTCCAGCTTAACCATGTCAATCACTTCCAGTCAGACCAGACCTGAAGCCCTCCCTTTAATTTTCTTTATAAAATTTTCTGCCTTTGAGACTCCCACAAACACAGAGACGCATTCACTGACTTGGTTGCTGACTCCCTTGCTAAAAGGCAAGCTCTTCATTTATTTCCATAAAGACAAGATCACCAGAGGAGAGAAGGTCAATAACTGGAGGTCAGAATATTGGCAAGATCAAATATATGGATATTAAAGTCACTTAGGATTATAAAAGAGGACAGTTGGAGGGAGGGATATTGAGAGAAGATCTCCAAATATTGAAGAAGCAAGTGGGACTCACCCAGGGTTCAGTGCACGATGGCAACAATGACGGATAGCAGATGATAAAGTAATGATGTGAGAGTCAAAACTATGGCTTTTAAGGGAGGTGAAAGGAGAATGGCTGGGAAGCAACAATGAGAAATAAGAAAGACCTACACCACCATTGGCTCCAGTGACAGGAGGGATGTGAGAGATGAAACAGCTGCCCCTGGAGAGGGCTGCAGGGGAAGCAGTGTCCTTAAGGAAGGGTCAGATTTTATTAGATCCAGGACATGGAGGGAGCTTTTAGAGATGCTTCAAGGGTTTAGGGAATATTGTTTACTATGACCATGAATTCCAGATGGTAGAGGTTTTTGTAAATTGAAGAGCATTATGATATGGGCACAAAATGTACAGGACATTCTGGGGATTGGATCTGGGGGATGGAAGGTGGACTGAGGAACCAAGGCTTCTTGCAATGAATGACCAAAATGGAGACAAAGGGGATGTTCAATTCAGCCCTGGAGAATTGAGTATATTCCCAGGGTATTTCATTGGTGGACAAAGACAGCTAGGGTGAAGTTGTGGGTATTGAGGGGGAAGAGAGTTGTTGGAACCTTGTCAAGGAAGATTCTGATCTCTGGTGCTCCCTCAAGACTCCTTCTGGAGGTGTGGAGACCTCTGGAGGATCAGTTGTTCACTGAGCATGTGGGGCACTGTTTTGACTCCAAAGATGGAGCTCTGGAGGGTGGAGAGGGCAGTATTACACCAAATGAATATATTTTCAATGTCAGCATAAAAACTGCTCTGTTAAGGCTGCCTTAGCTGCCTCAAAAGTCCTACCGAGCCATCAACATGGTGTCTGATACACAGACACTTAAATATTTTTTGAATGAATATGTGAATGAAGGAATTCACTTCACTAAACTGAATACTTAACATTTGCAGTCTGATGTATCTGTATTAGAATGACTTCTTGTGTAGACATCTGCCAGACTTCTGTATAATTAAAAGAATAACAAAGCAAAAGGTGGAGTCTGCCCTAAGGGCAAGTTCCAGCCTCTACCCTACGATGAAGAAAATCCTTACAAATCCCCAAATTGTCATTTTCTATGTCTAATAATTTAAAGATCCTGATTGCATAGAACATAAAACAAGCAATTATAGAAGAAGAAAGGAAGAAAAGTCAGAGGTAAAGAACCAACTATATTGGTGGTAGGCTGGTGGTGTGGACAAAAGGAATATTATGAATTTTCAATATCAATTTGAAGTGAAAGCACTGGGGGACAAGGAGCAAGGGTAATAGGTATTTTCTTTGTTAAAAAATAAACTTTAGACAACTATATTTAACAGAGTTTATTTGAGCACAGAACAATTTATGAATTGGGCAGCACTCAGAGCCCAAAGAGATTCAGAGAGCTGTACCCCAGCTACATGAGCAGCCAGCTTTCATAGGCTGAATGAGGAAGTAAGTAAAGAAATTACTTGATTGGCTATAGCTAGGCATTTGCCTTTCTTTGGTATATTCTGGTGGAAAGTCCCTAGTGAGAGGGAGAGACTTGTTATTTCATTTGTCCTTAATGAGCTGCCCTGTGGGATCACCCAGCATTGCTGGGTGTCTCTTTGCAATGGCAGCCAGGAGTCTCTGCACATGGGAGATAGCCCTGGGAGTGCTTCTTGGCTTCTGTTCTAGGCTTGCTCCAGGTGCATAGCCCTGCTGCAGCTCCTTGAAGAAACCATATTCTACTTCCTGGTTAAAGTGTAGAGCCCTGAAGGCCACACTCATAAAGTGACATATCAAAGGGACCTTAAAACATTTTTAGTCTAATTCTCTGCCCGATGTGTGAGGCCCTTCAGAAAATGGCATTTTGCTTCACAGTGACACAATATTTACTACCCCAGAGGAAGTCTATTTCATTTTGGTTATTTTTGATGAATAGAATGTTCAGGTTCATTGAGCTGAAATCCCCATATCTTCTTTAGCAGCATTTCTGCCAAGATTCTGTAATCAGTTTAACAAGATCAGTGGCCACCAATTATGTGCCATAAGATATCTCTCTGGTGACCAGAATTCAGTCTCTCTTTTGGAAACAGCTTGATTCAACCCTACTGCAGTCTTATAATAAACTTTTTTTCTGTATGCATTATTTTAAAATGCCTTCATTTACATTATTAATTAGTTCATTCTTTCATCCAATAAAACAAACATTAAGGAAATTATGAAGTATCTACCATGTGTCACGCACAGCGGTTACATTGGTAAAAACCAGAGAAGGTTTCACTTTTTTTTTTTTATTATACTTTAAGTTTTAGGGTACATGTCCACAACGTGGAGGTTTGTTACATATGTATACATGTGCCATGTTGGTGTGCTGCACCCATTAACTCATCATTTAACATTAGGTGTGTCTCCTAATGCTATCCCTCCTCCCTCCCCCCACCCCACAACAGGCCCCAGTGTGTGATGTTCCCCTTCCTGTGTCCATGTGTTCTGATTGTTCAATTCCCACCTATGAGTGAGAACATGTGGTGTTTGGTTTTTTGTCCTTGCGACAGATTGCTGAGAATGATGGTTTCCAGCTTCATCCATGTCCCTACAAATGACATGAATTCATCATTTTTTATGGCTGCATAGTATTCCATGCTGTATATGTGCCACATTTTCTTAATCCAGTCTATCATTGATGGACATTTGGGTTGGTTCCAAGTCTTTGCTATTGTGAACAGTGCCGCAATAAACATACGTGTGCAGGTGTCTTTATAGCAGCATGTTTTATAATCCTCTGGGCATATAGCCAGTAATGGGATGGCTGGGTCAAATGGTATTTCTAGTTCTAGATCTCTGAGGAATCGCCACACTGACTTCTACAATGGTTGAACTAGTTTACAGTCCCACCAACAGTGTAAAAGTGTTCCTATTTCTCCACATCCTCTCCAGCACCTGTTGTTTCCTGACTTTTTAATGATTGCCATTCTAACTGGTGTGAGATGGTATCTCATTGTGGTTTTGATTTGCATTTCTCTGATGGCCAGTGATGATGAGCATTTTTTCATGTGTCTTCTGGCTGCATAAATGTCTTCTTTTGAGAAGTGTCTGTTCATATCCTTTGCCCACTTTTTGATGGGGTTGTTTGTTTTTTTCTTGTAAATTTGTTTGAGTTCTTTGTAGATTCTGGATATTAGCCCTTTGTCAGATGAGTAGACTGAAAAAATTTTCTCCCATTCTGTAGGTTGCCTGTTTACTCTGATGGTAGTTTCTCTTGCTGTGCAGAAGCTCTTTAGTTTAATTAGATCCCATCTGTCAATTTTAGCTTTTGTTGCCATTGCTTTTGGTGTTTTAGACATGAAGTCCTTGCCCATGCCTATCTCCTGAATGGTATTGCCTATGTTTTCTTCTAGGGTTTTTATGGTTTTGGGTCTAACATGTAAGTCTTTAATCCATCTTGAATTGATTTTTGCATAAGGTGTAAGGAAGGGATCCAGTTTCAGCTTTCTACATATGGCTAGCCAGTTTTCCCGCACCATTTACTAAATAGGGAATCCTTTCCCCATTTCTTGTTTTTCTCAGGTTTGTCAAAGATCAGATAGTTGTAGATACGCGGCATTATTTCTGAGGGCTCTGTTCTGTTCCATTGGTCTATATCTCTGTTTTGGTACAAGTACCACGCTGTTTTGGTTACTGTAGCCTCGTAGTATAGTTTGAAGTCAGGTAGCGTGATGCCTCCAGCTTTGTTCTTTTGGCTTAGGATTGACTTGGCAATGCGGGCTCTTTTTTGGTTCCATATGAATTTTAAAGTAGTTTTTTCCAATTCTGTGAAGAAAGTCATTGGTAGCTTGATGGGGATGGCATTGAATCTATAAATTACCTTGGGCAGTATGGCCATTTTCACGATATTGATTCTTCCCACCCATGAGCATGGAATGTTCTTCCATTTGTTTGTATCCTCTTTTATTTCATTGAGCAGTGGTTTGTAGTTCTCCTTGAAGAGGTCCTTCACATCCCTTGTGAGTTGGATTCCTAGGTATTTTATTCTCTTTGAAGCAATTGTGAGTGGGAGTTCATTCATGATTTGGCTGTTTGTCTGTTATTGGTGTATAAGAATGCTTGTGATTTTTGCACATTGATTTTGTATCCTGAGATTTTACTGAAGTTGCCTATCAGCTTAAGGAGATTTTAGGCTGAGACGATGGGGTTTTCTAGATATATAATCATGTCGTCTGCAAACAGGGACAATTTGACTTCCTCTTTTCCTAACTGAATACCCTTTATTTTCTTCTTCTGCCTGATTCCCCTGGCCAGAACTTCCAACACTATGTTGAATAGGAGTGGTGAGAGAGGGCATCCTTGTCTTGTGCCAGTTTTCAAAGGGAATGCTTCCAGTTTTTGCCCATTCAGTATGATATTGGCTGTGGGTTTGTCATAGATAGCTCTTATTATTTTGAGATACGTCCCATCAATACCTAATTTATTGAGAGTTTTTAGCATGAAAGGTTGTTGAATTTTGTCAAAGGCCTTTTCTGCATCTATTGAGATAATCATGTGTTTTTTGTCTTTGGTTCTGTTTATATGCTGGATTCCGTTTATTGATTTGCATATGTCGAACCAGCCTTGCATCCCAGGGATGAAGCCCACTTGATCATGATGGATAAGCTTCTTGATGTGCTGCTGGATTTAGTTTGCCAGTATTTTATTGAGGATTTTTGCATCGATGTTCATTAGGGATATTGGTCTAAAATTCTCTTTTTTTGTTGTGTCTCTGCCAAACTTTGGTATCAGGATGATGCTGGCCTCATAAAATGAGTTAGGGAGTATTCTCTTTTTTTCTATTGATTGGAATAGTTTCAGAAGGAATGGTACCAGCTCCTCCTTGTACCTCTGGTAGAATTCGGCTGTGAATCCGTCTGGTCCTGGACTCTTTTTGGTTGGTAAGCTATTAATTATTGCCTCAATTTCAGAGCCTGTTATTGGTCTATTCAGAGATTCAACTTCTTCCTGGTTTAGTCTTGGGAGGGTGTATGTGTCCAGGAATTTTTCCATTTCTTCTAGATTTTCTAGTTTGTTTGCGTAGAGGTGTTTATAGTATTGTCTGATGGTAGTTTGTATTTCTGTGGGATCAGTGGTGATATCCCGTTTATCATTTATTATTGCGTCTATTTGATTCTTCTCTCTTTTCTTCTTTATTAGTCTTGCTAGTGGTCTATCAATTTTGTTGATCTTTTCAAAAAACCAGCTCCTGGATTCATTGATTTTTTGAAGGGTTTTTTGCGTCTCTATCTCCTTCAGTTGTGCTCTGATCTTAGTTATTTCTTGCCTTCTGCTAGCTTTTGAGTATGTTTGCTCTTGCTTCTCTAGTTCTTTTAATTGTGATGTTAGGGTGTCAATTTTAGATCTTTCCTGCTTTCTCTTGTGGGCATTTAGTGCTATAAATTTCCCTCTACACACTGCTTTGAATGTGTCCCAGAGATTCTGGTATGTTTTGTCTTTGTTCTCGTTGGTTTCAAAGAACATTTTTATTTCTGCCTTCATTTCGTTATGTACCCAGTAGTCATTCAGGAGCAGGTTGTTCAGTTTCCATGTAGTTGAGCGGTTTTGAGTGAGTTTCTTAATCCTGAGTTCTATTTGGATTGCACTGTGGTCTGAGAGACAGTTTGTTATAATTTCTGTTCTTTTACATTTGCTGAGGAGTGCTTTACTTCCAAGTATGTGGTCAATTTTGGAATAGGTGTGGTGTGGTGCTGAAAAGAATGTATATTCTGTTGATTTGGGGTGGAGAGTTCTGTAGATGTCTATTAGGTCTGCTTGGTGCTGAGCTGAGTTCAATTCCTGGATATCCTTGTTAACTTTCTGTCTCATTGATCTGTCTAATGTTGACAGTGGGCTGTTAAAGTCTCCCGTTATTATTGTCTAGGAGTCTAAGTCTCTTTGTAGGTCTCTAAGGACTTGCTTTATGAATCTGGGTGCTCCTGTATTGGGTGCATATATATTTAAGACAGTTAGCTCTTCTTGTTGAATTGATCCCTTTACCATTATGTAATGGCCTTCTTTGTCTCTTTTGATCTTTGTTGGTTTAAAGTCTGTTTTATCCAAGACTAGGATTGTAACCCCTGCCTTTTTTTGCTTTCCATTTGCTTGGTAGATCTTCCTCCATCCCTTTATTTTGAGCCTATGTGTGTCTCTGCACATGAGATGGGTTTCCTGAATACAGCACACTGATGGGTCTTGACTCTTTATCCAATTTGCCAGTCTGTCTTTTAATTGGAGCATTTAGCCCATTTACATTTAAGGCTAATATTGTTATGTGTGAATTTGGTCCTGTCATTATGATGTTAGCTGGTTATTTTGCTCGTTAGTTGATGCAGTTTCTTCCTATCCTCGATGGTCTTTACAATTTGGCATGTTTTTGCAGTGGCTGGTACCGGTTGTTCCTTTCTGTGTTTAGTGCTTCCTTCAGGAGCTGTTTTATGGCAGGCCTGGTGGTGACAAAATCTCTCAGCATTTGCTTGTCTGTAAAGGATTTTATTTCTCCTTCACTTATGAAGCTTAGTTTGGCTGGATTGAAATTCTGGGTTGAAAATTCTTTCCTTTAAGAATGTTGGATATTGGACCCCACTCCCTTCTGGCTTGTAGAGTTTCTGCGAAAGATCAGCTGTTAGTCTGATGGGCTTCCCTTTGTGGGTAACCCGACCTTTCTCCCTGGCTGCACTTAATATTTTTTCTTCATTTCAACTTTGGTGAATCTGACAATTATGTGTCTTGGAGTTGCTCTTTTCGAGGAGTATCTTTGTGGCGTTCTCTGTATTTCCTGAATTTGAATGTTGGCCTGCCTTGCTAGATTGGGGAACTTTTACTGGATAATATCCTGCAGAGTGTTTTCCAACTTGGTTCCATTCTCC
This sequence comes from Gorilla gorilla gorilla, assembly GCF_029281585.2. Lineage (NCBI taxonomy): Eukaryota > Metazoa > Chordata > Mammalia > Primates > Hominidae > Gorilla > Gorilla gorilla. Next base: position 20,244,160 of record NC_073233.2, read on the forward strand.
CCGTCACTTTCAGGTACACCAATCAGATATAGATTTGGTCTTTTCACATAGTCCCATATTTCTTGGAGGGTTTGTTCATTTCTTTTTATTCTTTTTTCTCTAAACTTTTCTTTTCACTTCATTTCATTCATTTGATCTTCAACTCACCTTAGATAAATTTGGGTAGGTCCTACATTTTCATTAGTCACTCATTTACAGACCATCCCTAGTGGTGAAGTGTATGGGTAGGTTCCTCCTGAGTGGGCAAACCCAGTATTGGGCAGTCAGAGAGGGAAATAAAGGCTGGCAGGAGTGGAGGGGTGAAGAGGTAGGTCTTAGCCCTGGGCACTTTTGATTGCTATCAAATGCCAGACTCAGCGGTCTTTTCCCTAATGAGGAAAGCCACTGTTATTTCTCAGAGTGACACAAGTTCCTGGGCTTCTGCTGAGAAAACAGACATTTTTTGTTTATTGATTAGTCAATAAAGGAACAAGTTCAGAAGCTTTGAGCACAAATATTTCAAAAATAAATACAGGGATTCATCAATTTCTTTTTTGGAGCAGGGGTTGGGGGCACAGATTCAATAAGCCTAGATAAAGATAAAAACAATTAGGAGAAAGACATTTTCTTAAGACATTGTTAGATATTTTAAGATAAAAGTGATTACTAAATATATTTCCCAGATGTCAAATCACATAGGTTAAGAGCTTCATTTCCCTGATAGCATTCCTGGCTTCAGGCCATCTTCATAATTTGTACATTTTCTTTAACTTAATGAAATCTGCTGTGATAAAAAAAATTTCCATAATTATATTCCAAGTTAAGGTTGAGAGGAAAGAAGGGGTCTAATTGTTAGAAATTCTATAAGAGCTGCTGCAGGAAGGGCCTGTGGCGAAGCATGTGGGCTGGGCTTTCATCTCAGCTCCTCATCCTCTTGCTTTGTGATTTCCAACAAGTTACTGAACCCCTCAGCCAATGGAGGCAGAAGGGATCCCTACATCATGGGGTTGGTGTGAGCATCAGCTAGCCAACCAGCCAGTCATTCACTCAACAAATCCTTATCAAGCATCCCCTCTAGGGTTCCAAGTCCTCAGGCACTGTTCTTGGCAGCAGTGGAAAAGATAAGCATGGATCCCTGCTCTTATGGAACATGCATGGTGCAGGGGATGGCGGTAGACAGTAAGTATAATTAATAAGTAAATTATATAGAAGATGAGAAATGCTATGAAAAAATGAAAATATTAATATGATAGGGTAAGAGGAACTTGAGAGGGCAGGATGAAGGGCAGGATGGAGCCATGCAGGTCCCAATGTTAAATCCGGCAGTGCAGGAATGCCTTTGTTGAGAATGTGAGATTTAGGCCAAGACTTGAAGAAGGTAAAATAATGACCAGGTAGGAAGGGTCCTGGCACATTTGAAGGTAAACAAGGCAGTGAATCTAGAACAGAGTTAGGAGAGGGTATGTGAGTGGTGAGGGTCGGGTTTTCAGAGGATCACCTTTCCCTGTTAGTAAGCAAAGGAAACTAGCTAGGAGGCAGTAATAGAGGTGAGAGATGATGGTGACCCATAGATGACAGGAAGCTGTGAGAAATGGAGGGATTCTAGACATATTCTGAAGGCAGGGCTAGCATGATTTCCCTTTGGATTGGATATGGAGTGTCAGCATGTTTGTGGGAAAGAATCAGGGTCTCCAATGGCTATGTTTAGTTTGAGATGTCTACAGATACCAAAGTAGAAACGTCAAGAGGCAATTGTATACATGACTCTGGAGGTTGAGAGATGTTCTAGGATAAAGATATAAATTTAGGAGTCACCAGAGACTCACTAAAATACATAGCAAGTTAATTTATTGAGATAGTTATTTCTATTTTATTTATTCTCCACCCCCATGACAAAAAAAGAAGCCAGGTCTTTTTTTCCTTTTGCCTCAGGGAGAATTGGCAATGGAAAGTATCCATCACTTGATGGCAAATCCTTTTTATTGCTTTTGTCTTCTAAAGCCTAAGCTTCCTGGAAAGGACCCCCAGGGAGGTATGTGTAATAGTCAGGTGGTTTGCATTAAACTCATCCTCCTTGTCATAGTTCAGGTAACCCAGGGCTTTCTCAGTCAGCATATAACCTTCCCCTAACCTCAGAGATTGGGTCAGGGGTGGCTCAATTTGTCAGAAGCTCAAGACATTTGCTGGGAATTCTGATATAGCTGTGCATTCTCACCTCATGGACAGTGTGGTGTATGTTTGTTGGACCTGAAACTAATACAACCATTTCACCCCAATGAGGGAAGTATGCTTGAAGACTAAGCCGACATGAAATGGGGCATAACAGAAAATGACAGCAGAAATGGGGCTTATTCATGATCTATTGCTAAGTATATATTATCCCAACATTAAGTAGTTTAAAACAACAGACAGGTCTTATTTCCCACAGTATCTTTGGATGAGGAACTTGGGTGTGGTTCTGACTCATGCTTTCTCAGAGGTTCAGGCCAGATGTCAGATGGGGCTGCAGTTATCTGGAAGGCTTGCCTGCAGCTGGAGGGTCTTGTGTGAAGGTGGCACATTCAGAGATGGCAGGTCTCTGATGGGTATCGGTGGGAGGCCTGGAGTCTTCTCTGTAGGGCTGCCTTAGTCTTTGTGACAAGGCATGGTAACTTGCATCCCCCAGAGTAAATGATCTGAAAGAGAGGAAGAAAGAAACTTCAATGCCTTTTATGTTCTAGTCTCCAAAGTCACACACTATAACTTCTTCACATTCAGTTCATTAGAAGCAAGCCACTAAGTCCCTCCCATAATCAAGGGTAGAAAGGAGGAAATTGGGCTTTCCTTTTAGAAAACAGAAGTTTTCTAAAACCATCTTTCAAGAGATTAGAGTGCTTATATAACCATGTCCAAAACCTTTCCTGCCAGGAGGCGAGCCAATAGCTTTCTTTTATTTTTAAAGCCAATTTGAGTTTTTGTTTCTTTTGCTACTTGTAGTAGAAAGCATTCTAATTGCTACAGACAGGTATAAGTTGAAGTAGCTGATCTGAGAGAGGAAAAAAGTCCCTAAAGCTGGGAAGGTGATGGTTTCTTGGAAAATGATAAGCTCTGAAAGAGGAAAGAGGAAATGGCAACTCCTAGGGAGACTAGAACTTCTATAGTGGGGCCCCCAGCCTCCCCAAAGATCTGTGGCCCAACCCCAGCACTGTATTAACCAAACCTTTTATTATTTATATTCTGATGCTCTGACATCTGGGGCTTTGCTGACTCTGGAGGGACCATACCTCCCATGCTTAGTCAATTTCTAGAGATACTAAACATTTCATTCACAAGACAGCTTTTCAAATACAAGCCAACCAGTCCAGAGCCCAACCCCAACACTTTGAGTCTTATTACTCAAAAAAATTATACAGATATTTTTATAAGTTTTAATCATGATTTCACTTCATTGGTTATTTCTATTTTACCTTTCTGCCAACCTACTGATTTCTCTAAAACCTTAATTTATACCATGTCTATCTAGTAGGTTTATCTAGTATATAAGAGGCTTTCATTTATTTCATTTATTATTTCATTTATTTCATTCAGCACTTCCTTTGTTGGGCTTCACACTCTGGGCCACTCTCCCTCCTCTTGCCCTAATCACTACAGGGCAGGTGCCAAACAACTAGGGACAGCCCTTATGCCCCAGAGCCCACGTTATTCGAATTAGCCAATCCTAAGTCTGCTTATCCTGCTTTACCCATTCCTCCCTGCAGAAATAACAGTAGAGGCTCTCACCCAGAATTTCCCTTCTCCCTCTGTCTCCCCACCATCCTCAGTGCATCCCAGGTGACCCTGTGGCATAGTGCGCTCCCTCCTCTTAGAAACAGTATGTCATAAACTGTATTTTCTATGGTAATCATCTTCTCATCTGTTGGCCTTCTTATACCTCAAATTTTCTATTAATAAAATAGATTTTAAGTCAGGCACACAATCCATGGAACTTCCCACTTTCAAGGGACCATGCAGATAACCACAAGTGGCATATCAGCTGTGACCAGTATTGTTCCTTCCAGAATGTTCTGAACTATATAAGACCCTACAGTAAGGGAAAGAGGGGCTGGCTAGTGGAGAAAAAGTCAGACTTAGTATAAATTTAAGAAATAAAATAACATGATGCTTCTTTTTCTGAGTGTGGTGATTACAAACTACTACCATCTACATGTAAGTTTTGGTTTTTGAGGAATCTGTGATAATCCAAATAAGTAGTTATTCCTATTCATTTGCTGCTTTAAGTTTTTGAAGTAACTTGCAAAGATTTATTTTTAATCATCTCTAGCCCTTACCATCTCCCCCTTTGATCTCATGACACATTTATACACTGGGATGTGTGAAAGCATTTGCTGACAATTTATTTTACACAGATGGTACATGCCTCACCTCATCTACAAAATTTGCCAAGCATGTTGAGTCTTACTACTTAAAAAAAAAATCACACAACTATTTTTGTAAATTTAATCATGAATTCACTTAACTGGTTATTCCAGTTTCACCCTTCTGGCAACCTACTGGTTTCTCTAAAATCTGAATTTACACCATGTCTATCTAATAGGTGAAAAGTTTTCATTTACTCTTTGGGATTTATTTCTTTCTTTGTTGTCGGGGAACCTGCCCCGATATTCATGTAGGTTCTTTTCTATTTTCCTTAAGCGTTGGCCAGCTTGAGAAATAAAGGGACAGAGTACAAAAGAGAGAAATTTTAAAGCTGGGCATCTGGGGGAGACATCACATGTCGGTAGGTTCCGTGATGTCCCGCAAGCCACAAAAACCAGCAAGTTTTTATTAGGGATTTTCAAAAGAGGAGGGAGTGTGCAAATAGGTGTGGGTCACAGACATCAAGTACCTTACAAGGTAATAGAATATCACAAGGCAAGTGGAGGCAGGGCAAGATCACAGGACCACAGGACCGAGGCGAAATTAAAATTGCTAATGAAGTTTCGGGCACCATTGTCATTGATAACATCTTATCAGGAGACAGGGTTTTGAGAGCAAGCAGTCTGACCAAAATTATTAGGTGGGAATTTCCTCTTCCTAATAAGCCTGGGAGTGCTATGGGAGACTGGGGTCCATTTCACCCCTGCAGTCTCGACCATAAAAGACAGGCACACCTCGGGGGGCTGTTCATAGGCCTATACCTCCAGGTGCGTATTCTCTTTTTTAGGGATGTTCCTTGCTAAGAAAAAGAATTCAGCGATATTTCTCCCATTTTCTTTTGAGAGAGAGAAATATGGCTCTGTTCCATCCGGCTCACCAGCGGTCAGAGTTTAAGGTTCTCTCTTATTCCCTGAACAATTGCTGTTATCCTGTTCTGTTTTCAAGGTGCCCAGATTTCATATTGCTCAAACACACATGCTGTATAATTTGTGCAGTTAACGCAATTATCACATGGTCCTGAGGTGACATACATCCTCCTCAGCTGACAGGATTAAGAGATTAAAGTAAAGACAGGCATAGGAAATCACAAGGGTATTGATTGGGGAAGTGATAAGTGTCCATGAAATCTTTACAATTTATGTTTAGAGATTGCAGTAAAGACAGGCATAAGAAATTATAAAAGTATTAACTTGGGGAACTAATAAACGTCCATGAAATCTTCACAATCCATGTTCTTCTGCCATGGCTTCAGCCGGTCCCTCCGTTTGGGATCCCTGACTTCCCACAACACTTTGTGGGTAGGAAGGTGATCCTCCTTTATAGAAGCATCTTTCAGTAACCTTTGGTTAAGACTGACATTCCCAGAAAAGCTCTCTCCTTTGCAGTTATTCTTAGACCTTCCTTGTAATGTTTTTCCGAGCCCCCTTTGCTATCTGGGTCTCTATCTTCAAGCTGCCCCATCATCATCCTCAATAAATGATTATACATCTTTCATCTCAGATGAGATAAAAGCTGATTTATATGAGGGAGTTCCCACATTCGCCCTCAGGTTCCAAATTCTCTTTATCTCTGTGTTAAATTATTTCATTTTCCCTTAGATTTCAGAGGAAGAGGTTGTAGGAAGTCATTCTTCTTTTAAGCTAAGCTGTTCCTTTTGTCCCCTTGTGGGAAAAGGATTCCTATATTCATCACCATGCATGCATTCATCCATCTTGCCAGTCATTCCCCCAACAATTAATTAGTGAGCACCTCCTATTTTGGGGAATCAGAGATGTTTAAGACACTGCCCTTGCTTTTAAGAATGTTGGAATAAGGCTGACTAACAAGCAAACCAACAATTGTAAAAGTATGTACAAAAGCACCTAAATAGCACAGAGGAGGTGATGACTTACTATGGCATAGGGTGGTGCTTCAGTTGTCTGTTCCTATGTAACAAGCCACCCCAAAACTTCATGGCTTAAAACAACAATAATTCATGATTTTTTAGGATTCTGTAACCTGAGCTCGACTTAGCTGGGAGACTCTCCTACTTTGTGTGTTGCCTGCTGAAGCAGAAAGTCCAAGATAGCTTCTTTAGTTGCACAGCTGTTGATTTTTCTGTTGATTTCACTGGAAGAGCTGGACAGTGGCCAGGCAGCTCTCACCCTCCATGTGGTATCTCCACCTGGCTTACTTGGCCTTCCTCATAGTACAGCTGTCTTGGGGTTGTCAGACTTCTTTTGGCAGATGGCTTCTAAGAGCTGCTAGTTCTCCTAAGGCCTGGGCTTGGAAATCTCAGAGTATCACTTTAACCACATCCTATTGTCAAAGCAGGTCATAAGTCCACACTAGATTCAGGAGAGGAGACATAGATTTCACTTCTTGATGAGTGGAGTGTCATGGGTGTATGTGGAGGGAATTCATGGCAGACATCTTTGGAGAGTACCACAGGAAGAAAGGTTAGGGAAAACCTCATAGAGAAGTGACTGAATTGGCCAAGGAAAAAACTGTCCAAGCTTGAACTCACCATAATGTACTGAATGTTTATTTTCCCCCAACATTCATATATTGAAATCCTAACCTGCACTGTGATGGTATTAGGACATGTGGCCTTTGGGAAGTAATTGGGTTGTGAGGGTACAGGCTTTATGCCTGGGATTAGTACCCCTATGAAAGGAACCCCAGAAAGTTATCTCACCCCTTTCCCACATGTGAAGACATGGAAGAAGTTAGCAGTCAGCAACCCGGAAGAACCTCACCAGAACCTCAGCATGCTGGCCTCTCCATTCCCCAGAACTGTGAGAAATAAGTTGCTGCTGTTTATAAGCCACCTAGTCTATGGCACTTTGTTATAGCAGCCCACACTAAAACACTCACTTAATCTTTTGGTTATGAATAAGGACTTTCCTTCCCCACCAAGTTTTACCACTCCTCACCCCCGCTGCCCAGAGAACCAAGCATGGCTCACTTCTGGCATAAAGATAGGACATGGAGAGTAGCTATTTGAGATGTGATCAAGAGTCTATTGTCCATACTATGTCCTCTTTTGGTGAGCCTGATCCACAATTGGCCTCTCCACATTCCCGGAATTTATTTGTTTCCCTGTGTGACACACCCCAGTCAATGACAAACATTTCAATAACCTGGAGAAGAGGCCTTGTTTTCCTATCCTGCCAGATCCCTGAACTTTTCCAGAGCACTTATGCTCTGCCTGAGTGATCCTCCACCTGGGAGCTGCCTGCCCTCATTATCACCATCTGAATCAATCCCTTCTAAGTCAGCGAAGTATCTGGGAATGCATTGTTGTTCCAGAATCCAGATGCCACCTTATCTAGTCTAAAGACAAATGGAATAGCACAGTTAGTTGCCCTTCATGAAACAGAGGTTAACTCAGAAATTAACAGCATAGGCTATGAACCCCACAGGACACCTTCCTCTTAGGGGTCTCAGCTGGGCAGGACATTGCCGTTGTTCTTGGAATAGGCTGTTCAGAGAAGAGACAGGACCAAGTAGACTCTGTATCTAGGGAGTCCAAATGCTTTGTTTTTTCCCCCCCTAAATATATTTTGAGAACTAAAACTTTCTGAACATTTTTTATATCAAGGCAAGGAGAAAAAAGAAAAAAAAATCACAATTTTTAAACTTTTATTTTAGATTCAGGGGTACACGTGCAGGTTTGTTATACAGGTAAACTAGTGTCGTGGGGGTTTGTTGTACACATTATTTTATCACCCCAGTACTAAGCCTAGTACCCAATCGTTATTATTTATTTATTTATTTTTTGCTCTTCTGCCTCCTCCCATCCTCTACCCTCAAGTAGGCCCAAGTGTCTATTGTTCACTTCTTTGTGTTCATGAGTTCTCATCATTTAGCACCCAATTATAAGTGAGAACATTCAGTATTTGGTTTTCTGTTCCTGTGTTAGTTTGTTAAGGATAACAGCCTCCAGCTCCAACTATGTTCCTGCAAAGGACATTATCTCATTCTTTTTTCATGGCTGCATAGTATTCTATGGTATAGATGTATTACATTTTCTTTAACCAGTCTACCATTGATAGGCATTTAGGCTGATTCCATGTCTTTGCTATTGTGAATAGTGTGGCCATGAACAAGGAATCACCACAAATTAAGAGGTCAGAATTCCTATCACATCCATTTTACAAAGCACAGGGAGATGAAGACACTGGCTTATGTTACACAGCCAACAATAACAGAGATCTGAATGAAGGACTCCTTGCCCTAGGTAGCTCCTCTTCCCTGGTTAGATCCTGCCAGTCGGGTAACATGTCAGGAGCTTTGGGCCTTTCCACTGCTCTGCCCCAGGATGCTTTCTCAGGCCTGGCCAGCCTCTACCCTCTCCTTTTCCTTCTCCTGACACAAACCCAGTGACTTACCCACTTTTCTTTCCTATGAAGATTCCATCACCCCCTCTAGCTCTGGTCTTCTCCCCGCTAGTCTTGGATGCATTATGGGTCACAGTTTTCCCAATTCCCTTCTTCCCCTCTGCTCTCAAACAAGAACTCACACATTTTGTGTTTTAAGGATTTCACTGCAGGTGTCTCTAGGGACCAGGGGGAGGGGGAGAGGACAGAAGCAAAAGCCCTGCAGGTCTTTATCATTCTGGTCTTGGGTCTAGAGTCTCTGACCACCTCATAGGTAGCTGAGGAAAGCCCTGGTAACCATCAAACATCCATTTTTATTTCAGAAGGTGGAGCTACTACACCTGCCCTCTGTCCCCACTGTCCCCAGCTTAGGGATGAACATGAGGATGCTTCTCTTCCTGAGAAAGTCTGCTCCCTGCCCAAAGACTCCGGCTGAGCGAAGCTCTTGTAATTTCTGGCCTCACCTGGGCAGTTTGCCTCTATGGAGTCTTCCAGATTGGGAGTCACTAAATTTCCTGGCTTCTGCCATTCCCACCTTGTCCTCTGGAGGCACTGTCTCATGACTTGGCCCCAGTCCTTTCAGACCACCAGGACTCTGGCTAAGGGAATGGGCAGCTGCCCCCGGCTGATTAGGTTGCTGGCCTCAGAAGGCATAACAGGACACTGCAACTTGAAGTAGGTCCCATCAGCCGGAGCACTTACCAACAGACACACATCTCCTCAAGATTTAAAGCATTCAATTTCTGACTGCTTAAGAAAAATTCCATAAGGGAATTTGAGTTATGAATCAAGAGGGAGACTGCTGTGGATTTATTTTTCCTTTTTCTTTCTATTTTTTTTCCCCCCAGTGGAGAGCTGATACAATTAGGTTAGAATAGAATAGGTCATTGTCTCACCAGGTGATTCTTAGGGGAAAGCAGAGATGGTGTAGCTTGAAAATCATTCAGCATCAGCCACAGCCATAGAGTAGGAGGGAGAGTCAGCATTCTCAGCAGGCTATGAAAGCCAGTTATTCATTACTACCAAGACTTGACAGTACACTGAACACCAACATTATATTTATGCTACATAAAATAAAGTGATACAATTTTCACGACCCAATTTAAACCAGTAGAGGGTATCGGTTTAATAAAGACAAGGACGATAGAATTATCTATAGATAGATCTACATAACAAAAAGCTAATAAAAAGGGAACTGCACTAATTTGACAGGAAATAGATTGTATTGTCATAAAATTTGCAAAATGGAGAAAAAGTGCCTCACTCTGAATTTGTGTGAGTTAAGTTGACAGGTGCTGAGACCTGCAAAAGGAAAAACGCAAGAACCACACAGCAGTTTTTTCTGAATTCCCAGGCCAAGGACAAGTTTCCTTCCTTTATTTATCCTTCTGACAACAAAACAGACAATCTGCTGTGAAAAACTTAAACATTTTAACAACTATGCAACAAACAAGCGAAGTTTCCTCGGGTTGTATAAGATTTTTCAAAGTGGAATTTCACTCCATGTTGATACTTTGCTTTACCTTCTAGATATCCATGGCAACTGATTGGAAATGCCTAATATAAATATAGAAATATCGACTCTAGCTGCTCCCTGGACTGGTGAGAGCAGTGGGCTCAGAGCTGAGTGTGACTTCACTGAGAAAGGAAAATGTGCATGATATATGGTGGATTTCAATCTTGTGCCACCCACCATGTGTTCATGGAGCTTCTCCTAATGGTCCACCTCCACCTCGGAACTGGGTTTGGGGGGACAAGAAAAGTCTGATCTTGTCTCTGTCCTCCACAAGCTCACAGTCCTTAGGGGATGCAAATTACTTTGATGTGTTGGCATTTCTTCTAAGGGTTTGGGGTTGAAGGTAAATCCTAACGAGCTTTGTTCATTCTGCCTGTAGAATTTTCTCACCCATGCTCCTAGTACCAAGGTCGTGGTGGTGTCAGCCCCTTAAATCTTTTTCCTCTGTTCATCAGTCAACTCCCTTGAACTACTCTTCTTCCCTTCCAGCTGGAGCCCAGCCCTGGCTCAATCTAACCACTGGCTTCCATTACCGCTCCTCGGGGTACAGAGATGGACCTGGGGACATCAAGTATCTAATCCCTTGTCAGACTATTGTCAAACCCTGGGCTGCTTAGTCTCTAGAGTGGTGTGCTAGTTAATTTTATGTGTCATTTTGGCTAGGCCATAGTACCCAGATATTTGGCAAGCCTCCACGACTGCATGAGCCAATTCCTTAAAAATAATCTTTCTCTCTCTCTTTAGTTTGATTTCTCTGAAAAACCTGTCTAAGAAAAGTGGCATTCAATCTCTGCTCCTCAGAACTCCAGGGCTTCTCTGAGGAGCTTCGGGGAGTCCTGCAGGGAGGGAGGAGAAAGGAGACAGGAGGCTGAGCAGGCTGGGTCAGGCCTTCTCCCTGCTACAAAGTAGCTCCACTTCCATTTGTTTTATATATTAATGCTACATAAACACTATCAAATCCATCTAAGTCTCAGGAAGGATGGAGGCTGAGAAGTGATCATTCGATTTGACCACTGGGGAATCTCTAGTGGCCTTTGCTTGGTTTCAGAAAAAGGCTGGGGGCAGAACCGGCTTAAATGTGGTGAGGGAGGTGAGGAAGTGAAGGTAGTTAATATGAACTTATTTTTTTCTAGAATGGAGGTAAGGAAGTAGCTTGGGGGGTTGGGAGGGAATACAGTTTAGAAAGCATTTCCTTTGAGAATTCATAAGTTTGAGGGAAGAGAGGAAGCTGCCCACAAGTTGAGAAGGAGTCATTGAAAGTACATGTGGGAAGGGCAAGTTGGTGGCACAGCATCCCTGGGAAGTGGACAGGGAGGGAACCAAGAGCCCTACCTGGCTGTGTGAACTCAGACAAGTTACTTGTCCTCTGGAACCTCCATGCCTTCATTTGTAAACTGGCGATCACAGTGCCCATCTCATTGGCTTGTAAGGATTAAATGAAATGCAGTGTGTAAAAGCAGATAACGTAGGGCCTGGTATACAAAGGGGCAGTCACGCTTTCCTTCTCTCTCAGCTTTCTGATACCACTGTGCTCTTTCTCCTGGCTTCCACGTCTCTGTTTGCACCTGCGATTGGAATCAGGAAGATAAGGGTTTAAGCCAGCGCTGTCCCACATAATGACTATTTGACTGTAGGCAGGTTATCCAATCTACCCAATCCTCAGTATTGATATGTGAAGAATGGGATTATATTTCTACTTTAGGGTTCTTTGTAAAGTTTAAATGAGATAGTATATATAAGGCACCCACTGAACTGCCTAACTTCCAAAAGATGCAGTCAAGGAAAAAATAGTTTAAGTGACTCAACAGAGGTCAAATGCTTTGTGAGCCTGATGTGAGTCAGGCAGCACCTGAATCAAAGCACAATTGTAGTTTTATGGGGTGAAGAGAAGAGAGGGGTACGTGTCCTTGTGGTTTGGCTCAGGTAGCCGTTTCTTCACTAACTGCAGTAAACTTGAGCTTGGAACTGTGCCTCTTGTTCAGGATCATTGGTGCAACCCCAGAACAGTTCTTTCAAGAGCCTTTTTCTTTCTTTTTAACTTTGCAGCTTTTCTGCTAGTAAAGTTACAGAGGAAGAGAAGGCAACAAAAAGAAAAAAGAGAGAGAAAGGGGAAAAGGAGAGAGGAGACAAGGGTTAATGAAAAATACCTGGGGGCCTCGATCATGTCTGTTTTAATTATCTTACAACATTGAGTAAATGTGCTGAATGAATTAACAAATGCATATCTGGCCTAGGAGCTACCTTAGTACACTTAACTGAGATGCAGAGTTATTCAGATAACTCTGGGTAAGAGCCCATGCTTATTTTTTAAAACAAGACACTAAAAATATATATAACCCGGGTTTCCCCAATCTCTCTACCCTATAGTCACCCTTTCTTTAAATTCCCAACCAAGATGATTTAAGATTCCCTCCTTGCTGATTGCAGAAATTCTGGCCTATCATGGGGGTTTTCTTCAGAAACATTTTTGCGATTTCCCCAAGATGATTTTTGTTAGCCAGAAATGGGTCCTGACTATTGTGCCATCTTACTCCAAAAGGCTGCCTTCTGACCTCTGGGTCATCATTTGCTACCTTCTAACTTTTCTCCAGGTTCTCTCTCTTCTCCTTGGGACAGGTCCTTTCCTAAGATCAAGTTATCAATTTCAACAAAACTTAATGAAAGGTTTAGGGGTAATAGCTTCAACATATAGGAAGTCTATCTTAAATGAGGACCTGGGCATCTCAACCTCTAGCACCATAACACCTGGCTCCTGCAGAGGCCAGCCCCTCACCCTTGGCTTCCTGTTGCTGCCCGTTGCAGGCCCATCTGGCTACCTTCCCACATAAACAAGAATTCCCACAGGCATCCCCTCTGTCCAAATTCAGGCCTCCAACATCCTTTGAGGCCCACCAGGAGAGGGAGTGGGAAAGCCGTTACCTGCCTCACCTACATTTCCTCCCTGTCCTCATCACCACCCCCACTCCTCACTGGGACAGCTATTGCCCAGATAAACAATAGCTTGCCTCCTCCATGTGTCCACATTCAAACACAGCAGAAGAGGCTTTATCTTTTCCGAACCAAACTGCTGCCTTGAAGTGTTTCCCTCTCCCAAAGAAAAAATTAGTCTTGCTTCAAAGATGATGTATTAGTTTCCTATGGTTCTGTAACAAATGGTCACAAACTTGGTGACAAACTTGATTACAAAAGCTTATCACTTAACAATTCTAGAGGTCACAAGTCTTAAATGCACTTCACTGGAGTAAAATTAAGTTGTTCCTTTTGGAGGCTTGAAGAGGGAAATTGTTTCCTTGCCTTTTGCAGCTTCTGAAGGCCTCCTGCATTCCTTGATCTCCTTGTGTCTTCAAAACCAGCAGCAGCCAGTTGAGGCTCTCTCACTTCTGAGTCTGACTTTCCTGCCTGTCTCTTTCCCTCATAAAAACTCTTGTGATGATATTGGATCCACCTGGAAAATTCAGGCTGCTCTCCCCATCTCAAGATTTTGAGAATGTCTACAAAGTTGCTTTTGCTATGTAAGGTAGCATATTCACAGATTTGGGGAATTAGGACTTGGACCTCCTGTATTTGTGGGGGAAATTATTCTGCCTACCACAGATGAGTTCTCTTTTACTACTTGAGAAATAGGAAAAACATTTTAAACTTTAAAATAACTTTAAAAGAGTGGTTTGGGCTGGACACAGTGGCACACGCCTGTAATCCTAGCAGTCTGGGAGTCTGAGGTGGGCAGATCACCTGAGGTCAGGAGTTCGAGACCAGCCTGGCCAACATGGCAAAACCTGATCTCTACTAAAACATACAAAAATTAGCTGGGTGTGGTGGCAGGCACCTATAATCCCAGCTACTCGGGAGGGTGAGGCAGGGAGAATTGCTTGAACCCAGGAGGCGGAGGTTGCAGTGAGCCAAGATCATGCCACTGCACTCCAGCCTGGGTGATAGAGTGAGACTCAGTCTCAAAAGAAAAAGAAAGAGTGGTTTGTTCTGAGCACATGTACAAATAATTTATAATAAGATGGAGATATTTTTGTTGAAATTCTTCATGGAAAGAGCCCGTATTTCTTTGGAAGAAATAAGGCAATATGGGATGTGGAGGAACGAGAGGGGTGGGATGGGCGATAGGGAAGTGAGTCCTTTATGACATTTTAATATAACAAAAGATGGTCACTATAGTGTGTTCTGCAGATAGCGAAGCCTGTGGAGGACCCTTTATTTACAGAAGAGGGTAATAGAGTCGATATGTAAACTTCAGAGTGGGAACAGGGGTTGAGTTACTTAACAGGGAAGACAGAAAATTGAGATTCTCAAAGGAAAATTTAAGATGAAAGGATATAAGAACTGAGTACCGCTAGGAAAGGGGGAGGGAAAGAAATAATATAACCAAACTATACCAGTCAAAAAATTAAACTTATGGCTAGAATGGGCAATGGGCATGTGAGATATGGGGACACCCTCATTCATTTTGGGGGGGGTCTTCATTCAAGTTCACCTTGCTCACTAATGTCATAGGGGAGAAAGAGATAGGAGGAGATGAAAAAAATGCAGAGTTCTACCCCGGGGCAGTACATGGTAAAAGGAGTGGTACTTGTAGGGTTCAGGGCAAGAGACAAACTGCATTTGGGTTGCAATTGACATAGGAGTTAACTGTGGTTCCTCCCGTTATACGTAGCACCAAACTCCTTGTCTGGTCTACGTGAGTGGTCTTGCATCATCTGGCTGCTGCCATCTCTCTGACACCCTTCTAAGCACTCTTTCCCCTCACTACATCCACCCACTATCTCCCCTAAAGTCCCTGAAGGGCCCAACATGGTCCTAATTTTCACTTGTTTATTTGTTTTTACATCCCTCTCTACAACTAATCTGTAAACTCAACAAACTCATGCATACTTTTTAAAATCACAGCATAGCTCCTAACCTTGAATCTGGAGCATAGACAAGTGTGTGGGATTTTGTTGAATGAATGAATAAGTCATCGTCTTTGGCTTATTCTCCTTAATTTCATTTTTTCAGCTTATTTCTAAGTCCCAGTTGGTTCTTCCTCACTCATTTCAGATGCCTCTTCCTGTCCATATCACTTGCTTCTGCATAAAATGGGTGCAGAAGATAATGAGACGGATTTGACCGCGGTGAACAGACAGGCACACAAGATGGAGCAGGCCCTGCTGATAAACCCCAATTCAAGTGAGAGGAAGTATGAGGAACCAGATTGGAAGATGGAGTCCAGTGCCCAGAGATCATGGTCCAGGCAGGTAGTGTGACCATGTGCTGCTGTACAAGAGGGAACCAGAGGGTTTTCTGACAGGTGTTGGGATCAATGAGATAATGGAAGGAAGGTAGATATGTGGGGGACTCGAGGTTTAGGACTGAAACCAGAGCATGAGTGTCTGTGTGTGGATATATGTATGCTGGTTTGGGGGCATCCTGCCTAACCTCGCAGAGCCTTGCTTTATACATCAGTTAACTGGGAATGACAATATCTGTTTGGTAAGGTTGCTGGGAGGATTAATTGTGATGTTGCGTGCTAATGTCTGGCACACAGTTGGCACTCAAAACTATTGGTGTCCCATTCTTCAAACTTAGCTGACATCTCTTTCAGGCACCCCTCAACCATATGTGATCTTGGCTCTCCTCAACACCCACATATAGTTGTTGGTACCTCTCTCTAATGGCATTTGCATTTTCTGCATTTTATTAAGAGTGTCATTTCCCTTGTTCTATCTCCCTGTTCAGATTTTAAGCTCTTGAAGGCAAAGCCTAAATTGTCTTTATCTTAGCAGCCTCTGCAGAAGGTGCTATGGAACTGGTACAGTGACTTGCAGCTGTGCTCAAAGTGTTTAATAAGCATTTGTTGAATGTAATTGAAATGTCGAAAACAACCTGATCCCATTGTCATTCTGAGAAATATCAGTCTTAAGAGCCAGGCTATCATGCATTATTCATGAGAGAATCACCCTCAACGTTCTTGTTTCCTGGTCTACCATTAGAGGAGGAGGCAGGTCAGTGGTGTGGACAGAAAATCTGATCTCTCTCTCCATTAGCTCACCCCAGGCCCAGTGAGGTTAGCTTGGCATTGCCAATCACAGAACCAGAGTCCTCGCAGTTCTCTCTCATAGAAGCTCTGATGGGAATATTGGTCTTTTAATACAATGCCAGCTTCAAATATATTATTTTTTCACATTTTTAGTTGTTTTAAAAAAGTAAAACTCTAACACTAAGCACAGTCCCAGAGGAGAGATATCGTTTAGTGAAAGAAGGCATACCTTTGGCATTAAAACAAATGTTTGGGGAAAGGAGGTACAGAAAATCTGGATATGACCATAGTTGGCTCCTCCATGAGATGGCACACACAGAGCCTTCATTTATTTTTATTTCCTAATTTGATAAAAAGTTTGAGGTTTTATGCTGTCATAGAGTGGGTGGGCCTCTGATATTTATGTGGCTGATTTCATGTACTTTGACAGTTGCATCCCAATTCTGACAGTTGAAAAACCATCTCCCACCTGTCAGCACACTGGGGTGTTGATGTTGTGCTGGTGTGTTCTGGGAGCATCGTGAAGCTACACTTAGAGACCCAAAGATTTTCAGTCTTTTTAGAATTTAAAGCATACTTAGTTTGAATCGATTCACTCACAAAATTACACGTTTCTGGAAGGACTAAACAATCAACTAGAGATCATTTCGAGTTGAGTTGTAGGAAAACACACAGTCTCTTTGCTCACACATTATTTTTGCTACGTTTCCAGCAGACCCTCGCCAATCAAGGCACCTTATCTTTGCAGATGCCACTTCTTCTCCTTGGGATGTTTCCCATCCCATGTCCTTATGGGGGATAAGGTCATCTTTAGCTAAGGTCAAATGTCATCTTCCCCAATCCCAGCTGTAGTGAATTGCTCCCTCTTTTCATTCCCACATAATTGTATACACCTCTCTCTGGTGCTGCTTTTTATATTGCTGCAATTATCTGTTTAAATGCCTGTCTCCTTTTGTAGATTGTGAATCCTTTAGTGACAGAGATGACTTTCTTTCCTGAGACCATTTTCCTGCTTCTCTTTGTATCCCATGACCTGCATGAAAATGAAAAAACTCTCAGGCCAGTCTCAAGGAATTGACAGTTATGAATATACAAACAGAACAGTTTAAAATCCTGCTCTACAATGATTAGAATCATAGAAAACTATAAAAAAGTAAAAAGGGTACTGTAGATTATAATGGTGAAACAAAAGACACATACAATCAAAATATATATAATACTTGCAAACAAGGTGTACCTAAGAGATGGCAGGAATGCTTCCTGCCCCCACCATTGCCTGCTGGACTTAATGTAAATAAGAAACAAGCTTCTATAGTGTTAAATCACTTCTTACCCTTCTACTCATATATTACTTATTCTCTGTTCTCTTAGCAACCACTCTTTTCCACACTTAGGTTATTTTTATCTTCAAAATAAGTAGTTGAAATAGTAGTTATATTTCATGCAGAATAGTTTCACTGCTCATTATTTATGCATTTCTGTAGCCAAAATTTCTCCTTTTAACATTCTTTGTCATTCTAGATAATGCCCTCCAACGACTTGAATGAAATAACTATTTGGGTTGTAAAGTTTCTGAAGAATTTCACATCTCATTACATTCATGAAAAAAATAGTAGCTGGAATGGACGTGGCCATTTCCTATCACTCTTTTCCTTTAAAAATTTTGAAAATAAAATTCATTGTCTTCTGACACTGTAAGTTAAAGTAGAGAAAGGCGAAACTATCTGATATGGGCCCATTGGAATTTTTTCTAGATAATACATCGTGAAGAGATTAATGCATGGCTAGAGGGGTGGGAGATAGATCTATGAAACGTGCATGTCCCCCAGTCCTACTCACCATCTTCCTGGTTCCCACCTCCCTCTCACCACAGGTAATAATTATTATTCTGTATAGCTAGTAGATACAACCATTGGAAGAAGTTTCTTATGTGTCAACAAGTAAACATTAATATATATTACTATTCCCCATCCTTATAAAACAGGAGGGGAAAAAGTGAAGATAATTATTTTAATTTGGTTGGAAAGAAAGCAGAATATAGAAGGCATAAAATAGGTAGATTAGCTCTCTGATTAGGCTAATGATTAATGAGAAAGCACAAAGGAAGAAAGAAAATCCAAAAAGGTCCAACTCCTTATCTGCCATAAAAGGACCTCTAGGTTATGCTACAATAGACAAATATAAATTGATGGTTATAGGACATGGGCTATTTATGCAAGTTCTGAAGTTAATGATGAGGAATATGAAAACCAAGTATTTACCTTTTAAATCATACTAGAATAAAAAAGGAAACTAACGTTGTTCATATATCAAAAAGCCATAATAGAAAAGGGGCCTCAAGGAGAAATAATGTTTAAAAGCATAAACTAGGATGACACAACTAGTATTGTAATGATCATCATGCTATCAACATTGAAATAGTGGTTTGATAAATTAAAGTTTATTGGCCCTCTGGAAGGTGATGAAGATAAAGGAAATAATCTTTTTAAGGACTGGGTGATGAGCAAAAGCATTTAAGATGTGAAGGTAAGTGAAAAGCTGATAAGTTCATTGGGATTGCAGCTGTAAAACACATCTGTGGACAGGTGAGGGGTCATGTGGCAGGGTGGGGGTGGTGAGATTACAGGATTTTTGTTACTATTTTTCTTAATTAAAATATTCTGAAGTTTTGTTTTTGTGTTGCCTTTCTTTTATTACATTAAAAATGATAGTATCAATGATTATGAGCAATGAAATCAGCCTAAAATATGTTTTTAGAGGTTTAAAAACCTCATCCAAGTGCTCTCCTTTCCAATCCTCCTGAGATTATTAACATTGACAACCTGCCATGTATCTTGCCGCAATTTCCTTTATGCTCAAACACACACATATATTTAGGACATTTTTTAGCTGTTGTTGGTGTTTGTTTTCATAGAAATTGAATTGTACTATAATGGTAACTCTACTTTTCTCATATAACAATATATCATGGGCAATAAAGATAGCTCTATTTCCATATCTTCACAGTTGTATAATAGTTTACAGTATGGAGCCATCACAATTGAGTCAAGAACATTTCTTCTTGCTGGACATTGAGGTTTTTCCCAGGTTTTTCGTTTTATAAACAATGATACCATAAATATCCTGGTACATATATCCTTATGTATAAGAGCTTTTATTTCTATTAGATTTCCCAGGGTGGGATTTCTGGCCAGTTTTTTGTAATGCCTACTAAAAAAGAACTTGGGTGAAAGAGTGAGATTTTTGTAAATCCATGCATATTTACTTTTGCCCTAAGTTTTCTGAGATGATCATTCTTTGTAGGATTGAAGATCAAAGTTTGAAGTTGACTTCTAGGCCCCATCCTGGTACATTCTGGATGAATTTTGGGGTTGGAAGATGGAGGACCTATACATTTTGAGGGAAATAAGAAGGATAATAGGAGTCAGTGAAGAAGTGGTCAGCACCAAAGGAGGAGAGCATTTAAAGGAAAAGAGGTAGTCAACCTAGTTAACTGCTGCAGAGAGGCAAAGGAGCAGGAAAAGAAGCCTGTTCACAAAATTTCTGCATCCCTCTCCTGGGCACATGGTAAAACAGTACTTCTTCCATTGCTTTGATGTTAGGCCTGACCATGTGATTTGTCTTACTGAATGAAACAGTGCAGAAGTGACATATGTCTCTATGAGGTAGAAGACTTTAAGAGCTGGTACTCAATTTTCTATGTCTCTTTGTCCTCATCACAGAGACTGGTGGCATTCTAGATATGGAGGCTCTATCAGCCAGAGTCCCCGAGTGATGATGACACAGGACAGCACTCCCTTAGCTCCCAGCCAATGCCAGATGGACACATGCAGAGTCCGTGAGATATAAACCTTGCTGTTTTAAGCCACTAAGATTTTAGAGTTACTTGTTACTATAGCATAACTTAGCCCAGCCTGACTGATACAGTCATTTAGAAAAGAGATCCAACTGAGAGACACTGACGTCAGATCCCAAGGAATGAAGAGTAGCCAGGTCATAGCTCAGGGGGTTAAAGAGTGGAAGTGTAGTGAGGAAGTGTAAATAGCAAGCATCGAATTTCTTTCAAGGTTATTTAGGGGCTATGAGAACCCAGTTCTGCCAATTAGTTACATAAATGCCCTTGGGGAGAATCTAGGGATAATTCTAGAACACTTTTAAAATAAACTTAGAAAGATTAACTGCATAAATAATGGCAAAACCAGGACAGTCACTGCAGAATTCTTTATTATATAGACTAAGATTCCAGCAGCTTTTATGCATCTTAATGTGTGCTAAAGATATAAGAGTATCACACAATGAATTCTTCTATGTCTACTACCAGGAAAAAAATTCATTTCTCTTGATAAACTACATTTCCTTTTATTTATGAGAATTATGTCAGCATCCCTAGAAACCCTTGTTCCTTGCTCTCCTCTTTGTCTTGACAGCCAGGGCCTTCCAAGCTGTGTTCAAGTGAAAAATTGATCCTTTACCTGGATGGTTTGGTATAGTTCTTCCTCTGGGGGTCAGCTTGTGAAGCAGGGATGCATTAGGCATGGGGTCTGTGTTGGAAGATCTGGACAACTTAGACGGCCCAGGTGGCTGAAAGCACCAAAGCTTCTCTTACTGTGGCCAAGACAATTTGGGATATTTTGTAGCTGGAAAAGACCCATCAAAAATGCTATGAGAGCAAAAGTATAGACTAAGGGAGGGAGGGAATGTGTGTATAGGGGAATGTGTGTTTGTTTTTGCCTATTTTACTGAGGATGACCCTAAAACCAGTAGTCATATAACTAGCAAAATCCAGCAACACCTTCAGAATCATTCAACAATAGTTGGACAGTCTTAATGTAGAAAATGATGTAGATAAGAGCCTGCTTCCCCTCAAGATAAGATCAGGACTGTTTATCACACAACATCAGTTTTTGAAACTGTGGGCCACACGTTTTTAGTGGATTGTGAAATTGAATTATAGCATTTTGACCACAGTTTACAAAAATAAAATGGAACAGAAAACACCTGAATGCATTCCATGTCATAAATGTAGGTTTGGTTTTTTCGTTTGTTCCTTTTGTTTTGGTTTTTAGAGATGGGGTCTTACTCTGTTGTCCAGGCTGGAGTACAGTGGCACAAACACAGCTCACTCTAGCCTCGACCTCCCAGGCTCAAGTGATTCTCCCACCTCAGCCTCCCAAAGACCTCGGACTGCAGGCACACACTGCCATGCCCAGATAATTTTGAAAAAACTTTTATTGTAGAGACGGGATCTCCCTATGCTGCCCAGGCTGGTCTCGAAGTCCTGGGCTCAAGTGATCCTCCCACCTTGGCCTCCCAAAGTAATTTTTTTTTTTTAATGACACTTTTTTTTTCTGTGTGTGTGTGTGTGTGTGTGTGTGTGTCCTGGGTTGTGATCCAGAATGTGTTCTTATTGTGGGCTCTGGGGGGAAAAAGAACACCACAAATCTAGAGCCAGTGGGGAGTATGAAGACAGGGATAGACCTGCACCCTGTAGAGACCAAAACCCAGTAAGATCACAAGATAGGCAAAAACTAGATATTGCCAAGGAGAGAGCGCTTTATGAAGCTAAAGCCAATGGTAGTGGGGTCACTGATTCTGAGTGAGGTGGAGCTGCCCGAGCATGCAGAAAATAGGGAACAGTTTAAACAAGCGCTCGGCCTTGGCATGGCTGAACATAGTTTGTTAGAGTCAGTAAGTGTTTAAATTGGTATTCCATGTCAGTAGCAATTTGTATTAAATCTCTCTCCTTGATCTTGGATCAATTTCCTCCAGCTTGATAAACCAGAGGGATAGTCTGAGAGAGAAACTGAAGGTCAAAATCAACGCAGTGGTGCCGAACAGAAGGGCCCAAGGTGCGATGAGTATAATATGAACACGAAGGAAAATAGTGAGTTCAAAAGCCTGGAGAATCAGAAGCAGGTCAAGCGCTGGGGTTCAGGGCAAAGACCCTAAACACTGTGAAGGTGTTGGAGACCTGTTTTGAGGTGGCACTGCGGCTCAATGTGAGTGCAGACCTGAGAGATTAAAGTGCCCACGAAGGGTCAAATACCTGTCCCTTCATGACATGACTTTTGGCTCTGTGACTTTATTTTAGGGCAATTAATGTCTTTGAATCTTTCATTAAAAGCCACTTCAAATCCTTTTCCTAAACCAGTAGTATACAAGTGATAAGTACATGGAGATTGGTAAGACTGTAGCTCATTTTATTTCATGTCATATCCTCTTGTTTATGCTACCCTTTGGTGAGTTTACAGGCTATAGGCATTTTTCCCCTATTAATAGAAGTTTTGGAGGGCATCCAACACCAAAAGTGATCCTATACTTGGGATACACAGATACTTTAAACTGCAACAGTAGTTTCTCTTCCATCTTTATCTTCTATATCCTTTAAATTTTCTTTGCAGGCATAATTATCTGACCTCGGAAAACTGTTAGCTACAGAACCAGTTATGACAGTATAGATTTTTTTTCTCTCTATTTTCAACACCTTGGCTGTGCTTGGCATGCTGCAAATACCATATCGTCATCCAGACTAAAATTGTAATTCTGGTTGTGTACAATGTCACTGCGGTTAAATTGCTGATATAGAAGAATTCTGTTCAGGTTATTGTCAGTGATAGAGAGCAAAGCATGTGGTTGTTTGAACATTTATCTTTTTCCCTTTGTTTTCAGGAAGATTATAAGAATGAAAAGATCTTCATTAGGATAGTAGCATATTCTATTTAACCTAACACTGTTTAATAAATAGAAACACATTTAAGGGAAGATACAACATAGAAGAAGATTTCTTGTTTTTTTTTGATATAGAGATTTTTTTTTTTAGAGCAGTTTAGGTTCACAACAAAACTTAGCAGAAGAATGTTTCAAAAAAACATAAATCTTTACTAAAATTATCAAGCATTGTCATAATGGTAATTGCCCTTGGCTAGTACTTAACTACACTTTTGTTTTTATTTATTTATTTATTTATTTATTTATTTATTTATTTATTTATTTTTGAGACAGAGTCTGGTTCTGTCGCCCAGGCTGGAGTGCAGTGGCGCAATCTTGGCTCACTGTAACCTCTACCTCCCAGGTTCAAGCGATTCTCCTGCCTAAGCCTCCTGAGTAGCTGGGATTACAGGCATGTGCCACCATGCCCAGGCTTTTTATTTCATTATTTATTTATTTACTATTTGCAGAGAAAACTGGTCTGTAAAGCTCTGCCCATTGACCCTTCAACAGTCTCTAATGATCTGACTCCCACTTCTAGCTCCAGTTTGCATCACGATCACTGGTCTTAGGCAGTCTTGGTTCTAATTCTAAAACTCCAGTGTTTCCCACTATACCACATTGCTAATTTCTTAAAGGATTTAGGCTTTCAATTGCCTTAAGAACCTATAGAAAATTGCCTTAAAACCTATAGAAAAAAATCAAAAGAAGATAAATTTTAAAACCCAGATTTAAAAAAATGATCTCAAGTGCTACTTTTCTTTTTTAGGAAACATTCAAATGTCTACTTTGATAAAAAAGATACAAAAATATTTAAGAAAAAAAGAACCTGTATGCCCCTCCAGCCATCCACGTCCCTGCCCCCTTTCCTCCCCAGAAAAGCAAACATAATTTCTCCTACAGGAAGGTTTGGTTTGTATTTGTGGGTAGCAGAAGTGAATTCTGAGGATAACATGGTTTACATGTGTGCTGGGATTTCCACTCACCCCTTCTTTGGCTGGCTTGAAAAATTAAACATGCGTGTCCTGTGTACAACCAGATGTGCATGACTCCTCATTGCTTTGAACAGTTCCAGATCCTTAGTAATTTGAGTTTATCTCAAAAATTACTGAACTGCACGGCAAGAAATTAAACTAAAAATTATGTTCATCCATCATCTTTTATGAGCCATGAAAAACTACATGGGGAATAAATCCTTGCAAGCAAGACAGTTTTGTTATAAGTGGTTCTTCTGCACTTCAAATGCATTAATATTCAAAACCATAACCTGTCGTGTGCTCAGCTTTGCGTGAGAAGGGGAGCAAATCGATCCCCTCCTTCTGTTTACTGTGTTATTTAAGACTGTTCTTGTCTTTGACCGGGATACAGGAGGTATTGTTGCTTTTCCCTTAAAGAAGTAGGTGCTCAGGAAGCCCAAAACAGAAAGAGGGAATCGATGTTTCTTATGAGCCTGCTGTGGACCATGCTGAATTCTCCCCGCATTCCGAGAAGTTTATTATTATTATTATTATTCCTACATTGCTGTGGAGAAAAATACAGCTCAGAGAGCCTATGAAACTCTGGCGAGCTGACACGGCTAGTAAGTATGAGCCGGGGTGAATCCCGCTCAGTCTAACTCCAAACGCTTCTTGGATTCCTCCATGACATCCCTCACAAAGCAATAAAAGGAAGTAAGAAAATGCATGCTTCAAGCAACAAGAGCCCCTCAAGTGTCTGCAGAGAGGAGAATGGAGCATTCTGCCCATCTCCAGTTCTTAACAACTCCTTCACTCTGCTCACAATTCACCCAGAAGTCACAGCGTGCTGTTCACTCTCTGTGTGTGATTGCTTTAGTTGTGAGTGGGAAGCTGCCATGAGTGACTCATGTCATGTGCCCCCACACAGCCCTCACGAGGGTATGGAGTGCTCCCACCTCAACGTGTTCTGAAGCAATTCATTCCTGCCTGCATGGCATAGTTGTTCCCTAGACATCTGGCAGTAGGTCCCCCCTCCTAACCTCCAAATAATTATCAAAGTCAGAATCAATGTCTTTTAAGCAAAAACCCACTCTCTCTACTCTTTGCAGAAAGTCAAATTGCAGTCTCCTTGGCTGATAACTGATGTCAGGAACTGTGGCCTTGTGAGCTCTTTCCTGCTCTCTGCTTGGACCCGTGGCACTGGTGGGTGCTTATAGGAAAAAACCAGAGAGCAGTTCCTCCTCCCAGCTGTCTTCCTCCCAGCTGTCATGGCTGTTTAAGCAGCAGCCTCAGTTGGTACTCACATCTTTCATGGCCGGGAAAAATCTTGAGCTTTTTCTGAAATCAAGATGTGCTTTTTGTAAACAACCAAAACTGAAACTGTTTTCCTGGCCCATCACAGAGGGGCTAGGATGTCGGGACACCTACTGCTCCAGCAGTCCCCAGCTTGTGACACCCTGTGAAGACTGAAGAAAGTGTAGTACCATGAACAACATTCTTATCTCCATCGACAGCCCAACACCCATGGCTGGGCTTATCCTCCTCTATGGTCTCCCTCAAATCTCCTGTGTCCTCAGCCCCTTGTATGTTCACTGTGCCCACCTTGCCAATCAGTTTTCTAGACACTGCCCATCGGCATTTAAGCCTTGCTGGAGAAAAAATTCACACAACCAGGCCAAATGGTGCCATAACTGTCATAGTGAAGCTTTAGCAGGGCTCTTGACATTGGTGGGCAGTGCTCTGAGTCATCTCCAAGCGATTTTCCATGACGTCTACATCCCTCAGGGACTGGTCTGAAGCTCTTTCACTGCCCCTGGGATTACAACTCACTCCTATTCTCTCAACCTCCAATTCTTGCAGAAAACTTCTAGGGTAATGATTCTGAGCCCCTCAAAGATAAGAGCCACACTTTGTTCATATTTGTGGCAATAATGAGCTGGACAAATGATCGAAATGAACAAACAGAATAAAACTGTTTAACTTGAGTCCCCCCAAATGTAGTCCTCTTCCCCATTAATCTGAATCAAGGGGAAGGGAAAGAGACTCATTTAAATTAAGCACTGAACCATTTTTTAAGCCCTGTGATCAGCACTTTCTAATATATTATCTAATGTAATCCCCACCCAAGCCTGTGAGGTAGGTAATGTTATTTCCATTTTATGCATACAGAACAGTAATTGGTCCAGATTTGTCTAATTCCGAAGCTCATGCACTTTTCCCTGCATTTGCTATCTGACTTCCCACCTGCTTTTCCATCTTTATCTCTTCTAATTCTCTAATAGCCAAGGGAGTTTATTAACAGTTGGCATTTGAGGAAGCAGAGCGTGAGCTGGCTTCTGCAGATAGTAAGAGGGAGACGTCCCCCAAACTGTAATATTCACTGGTAATACTTGGCAAAGGAGGCAGAAGGGGGCTGAGAATGTGTATTAGTTTGAACATGATTGATTTTTATTGCAAGCAACAAATACCCAACTTAATATAGAGGAAAAAGGGAGAATTGAATCATGTACCTAGAAAATCCTAGACACATTTGTTGAGTGTTTAGATATCAGGCTCCAACAATGCATCAGCCTGGTGTCATTCTCTCTCTGGGCTTTGCTTTCTGCTGTGCTGGCTTTATCATAACATAGGGTGCCTCTACTTGGTAGCCAAGTGGCCATCGTTCTCTCTAGGCTCACACTGTCCTCCTGACATTTGCTACACTGTGGCCCCTTCTCCCACCATCCAGTCTCCTGTCTCTGAGCTCCTTCAGATTAAAGTCTGCACCTTCATCTGTATCCCCAGGGCCTGGCCTCCTTGGTGATCACTTACTAAATAGATGAATGAATACAACCTGCTGTTCCTCCTCCAATCTAAAGTGGTCAAGTTCACTGTGAGGGATGGGGGAGCAGTCAGAACAGATCTGGGACAAAGTTTCCCTTTGTACATCTTCCCACTTAGTTTTTAATTCTAGCCCTGTTTGCCTTTGTTCTCCAGTGATTTTTTTAACAGATCTTTTCCTCCCTTAATCTCCAATCAAGACTTAGAGGGTGGGGGGAGGAGGAAAATAGGGAATGACTGCTAATGGGTACCGGGTTTCTAGTAGAGGGGAAGAAAATGTTCTAAAATTAGATTGTGGTAATGACTGCACGACTCTATGGATACACTAAAAAGCACTGGCTTTTACACTTTAAGTGGGTAAATTTTGTGGTATGCAAATTATATTTCAACGAAGTGGTTTACACAAAGATTTAAAGAAAAACATCCAAAAAAGGATATCCTTACAACACAGAATAAACAGAAAGCTCACTCTATATTGCTTTTCCCTATATTTACAGCTACTATACAATAATAACAGAATATCTACATAGTTTTCATATGTTGCTGTAACTATGATGAATAGAAAAAGCAGGGGTCTGGGTGCAGTGGCTCATGCCTGTTACCTGAACACTTTGAGAGGGTGTGGCTGGAGTATTACTTGAGGTCAAGAGTTTGAGATCAGCCTGGTCAACATAGCAAGACCCTGTCTCTACAAACAGAACAAAACAAAATTTAAATTAGCTTGGCATGGTGGCTAGGTCCTCAATCCCAGTTACTCGGGAGGTTGAGTGGGAGGATTGCTTGAGGCCAGGAGTTTGAGACCAGCCTGGGGAACATGGAAAGACTTCATCTCTAAACAATTTTTTTAAATTAGCTGGGTGTGGTGGCATGCACCTACAATACCAGCTATTTGGGAAACTGAGCTGTGAGGATTGCTTGAGCCCAGGAGGTTGAGGCTGCAGTGAGCTATGATTGGACCACTGCACTCCAGCCTGAGTGACAGAGAAAGACCCTGTCTCTGAAAAAGAAAAAAAAAATAGCAAGGATGTATGTGTGTCTGTTTCTACATGGTAATATCTTCAGTGCCTAGAACAATGCCTGGCATCCAGTAGGTGTGGTAATTGCGGGAAATGGGTACAAATCCTTTGTAGTTCCTCCCATCAAAGGGTCAAATCTGTTTCTCCTCCCCTTGAATCTGAGCTTGGCCACATGACTTGATTTGGCCAAAGCAACATTAGCAAACGTGATGCAAGTAAGGCTTTGAAAGCCCTGAGCACTGAAGCTTACCCTCACGTGCAGCTGGAAACCCTCCCATGACCATGTGAGGAATCCCAGGTTGGCCTACTGGAGGATGAGAGACCCAGTGGAGCACAGATGAGGCGTCCCAGTGAAGGTCCTCTAGAACAGTCATGCTGCCAACTGCTGGACGTGTGAATGAGCCCATGCTAGACCACATAGTCTCAGCCATGCCATCAGCTGACCACAGAGATTCCATCCCCCACGGTCCCCCAAAACCCTTAACAGACCAGAAGAATTGTCCAGCTGACTCACTGAATCATGAGCCAATACAATGATGGTGGCCTCAAACCACTAATTTTGGGGTAGTTTGTTCCAGAGCAATGGATAACTGAAACAGTAGGCAGTCCATACATATAGAATGAGCAGACGCAAAGGTATCTGCAGATTGGCTGAGGAGGAAAGCATGCCCTGGAGGCTGGAAGTGTAAAGGATGATTCCAGCTGATGGCAGAACAAGAGGTAGAAGGAAGGCAGGAGAGAAACATGGGCAGCAAGCGGAGAAGCAAAACTCACTCTCCTCCCTGTTAGGGAATCTTTTCTCTTCTACAACATTTACCTGATTCTTTAAACACACTGTCCTCTTACCCCATTCCCATGGTACTTGGCCACACAAGCCAGCTGCAGACAGTAATGTTCCCCAGACCCCTCCTAGCTGCTTTGGCTCTCAAACTTCAGATTTTGACCCTTTGACCCTCAGAGTCCATAATTATACTTTGCTCTTTGCTACTTCTGGTCCTTTTGGTTATGCAAACATCAGGGACTCTCTTCCTTAGCTTTTTGGCCTCAACAGTCTATTCTAAGCTTTGTTTGCTTCTTGGTTTCTGGATTCCCAGCAGTTTAAGCCTGCTTCTAGAGGAAATCCTCTGGCCAGGGGTAAAGACTTCAGTCATCTTGTTTGGAACCCATGAAGGCCTCCTGCCACCCTGGGCAGAATGTGATGGGGGAAGCTCTCCTACCCCTGCCACTGGAGAGTGCAGAGCACTGGTGCAAACCATGGGGCTCTATGACAACTACTATAGACTGTATCGTCCCCAAAGTCACATGTTGAAATCCCAATTCCAAATGTAAGGGTATCTGGGGGTGCGATCTTTGGGAGGCAATTAGATGATGAGGGAAGAGCCCTCATCAATGAGATTAGTGCCCTTTTAAAGGAGGCCCCAGAGAGATTTCCTCTCTCTTCCACCATGTGATGTTACAGTGAAACGACAGTCATCTGTGAACCAAAAAACAGCCCTCACCAGACACCAAATCTGCCAGCACTTTGATCTTGGACTTCCCAGCCTCCAATACTGTGAGAGATAAACTTCTGTTGTTTATAAGACACCCAATCTATGGCATTTTGTTATAGCAGCCCAAAGGAACTAAGACAACAATTCTCCCCACTCCATTGGAGAAAAGAGCATGCAGCTGTTGCCCTGTACGCCCTGGTGACATAAAGTAAGTGACCACTCCTGCCACTGCTTTTCCTGAGAGACCTGGAGAGGTGGGGTTAAGTGGTGGGACTGGAGAGAACGCCAGACTGCCCTGGAACACAATGTGGTAAGGTGCCACAGGCATTTCTGGAGAAACATCAGGACTACCCATCTATGGGAAATGGACAGGAGCAAAACAGAAATGTCTGCCCCATATCTGCCCCCCTAACTTACCTGACTCTTTAAACACACTGCTGTCTTATGGCTGACCCACCATGTATCAAACTGCAGCTCACAAGTAAAGTCCACTTGTCCTAAGTAATTGTGCCAGACCACACTGAAGTATTTCAACCCTGTGTTCTCACATTCACTCTCCTGACCTGAGCATCCTGCCTCTGTGCTGTGGCTTCTGGCTGCTGCTTGACTTAGTTTAGATGAACAATTTGGACGCCTTCTTTGGCTTGTAGGACTCATCTTTCCACTCAACATTTGAATCCGTTCTTTCTTGGAATCTTGATGTCCTCAGCAAATCTCATGTGGCCAGAGGGTGACCAACTCATCCTGATTTCACCAGTTTTAAAACTGAAAGTCCTGAGTCTCAGGAGACCGCCTCAGTCCTGTACAAACGAGGATGGTTGGTCACTGTGGGTAGGAGTTCCATAGAACGCCTAGATGGCCAAGTTAATCCCCTCTCCCCAACATGCAGCTAGGGAAGCCCCATCCATTGATGCAGCATCTCATCTATCAGATGAGGGATAAGAGATGTGTGCCACATAGAGTGGTTGTGAGAATTAAATGAGACAGAACATGCAAAGTGCTTACTGGCATGTCATTAAGTTACGAGTAAACATGTCTTATTGTCATCGTTGTTATTTTATTATTTCAAAACATCCTAGAAGAGGTGAATTCGTATAACACTGTACAAGAGTCTATGGTGTTGTAGATTCAGTGAAATCTAATGTTACACTAGATAAAATGAGTAAGATCAATAACTCTGGGCCCATTGAGATGCCTACTCTCTATAGCAATAACCAAACTAATATCATTTGACGTGAATTAGACACTGTTTATTTAACTTCAGGGTCTCTGGGGGCTCACACACAAGCAGGGCTCCAAAAGCCTCTACCCTGAGGTAGCGTGGGCAAACATCTCCCTTTCCTTTCTCCCCCTCCCCACTAACTTCCCTGCCTTGCTCAGGTTGCCCTTGTCAGATTCAGATTCATTCACTATTTCTAAAAGCAGGTCCATCCCATATTTAAAATATTCCCTAGAGTGCTGGGAATAAGCTATTCCCAGGAAAGGAGGTTGATGCCAGCTGGACCCTATTACATGAGATAAGCTATCTTTTGAATGTCAACTGATTCAGACTCTCTAAGAGTGGACCCCAGAAATCCACACTTCTAAAGCATTCCCCAGGTGGCTCTTAGGCACACTAAGGTGCCAGAACCCCCACAGTAGACCTGGGCTCCTAGTAGAAGGTATTTGTGCCTTGTTCACTACAACATCACCATCCTCTAGGACGGGACCTGTACTCAGTAGGCACATCCTGAATGTGTGTTTATTTATCAGTCCGTCCTTTTGTTTCTGATGCTAAAGATTTTGTGTGCCCAGAAAGCATTTCTCCAGAATGAGACAACAACACATGTTCTAGTCACTGAGGCATTTGTTTACACCAGTTTTTCACCCTGGTGGTAATGATTAGGACTGAAAACACTTAGAAAATAAACAAATTTCATGAGGAAAGGAGCAAATTAAGTCTGTGCCGGCAAGGGGCTTCGATTAGATGGAAACAACACTATAAAAACGATCGCCTGGTCTGCCAAGCAAGGTACACTCGCTCCTCTCAAATTAATGCCATCTGGTTACCCACTTGGAGACAAAGGCCCCTCCCCAGGAACGCCACGCATGGGAATGAGGACAAGTAATCTAATTCTCCACGACACTTCCATCTCCATTTTAATATGGAAAATCTCGATGAAATGGATTCTGCAAGAACAGATTTTCGTTATTGAAAAGCCATGTCAGAATAAATTAGCATGAAGAAGAAGCAGGAAAATACTGGATTGGATTGTTCAGAACAATTAGATTATCCACCTATTGGCAAAGTTGTTTCATATGCATTTAGTAGGCGTTAAAGACACTGAGTATTGTTCTTCCTACCAGTGAAAAGGTTGAATTATCTGCCTGAGTTTCTGAATCGATAATTTGCATGCTTTCCCTGCTATTTTCAAGTCATTTGGTTATTTTGCATCTTGGGTCAGTAATGATAGCATTGTATTATATCAGGTCTCAAAACTGAGCTTACACCTAGCAGGAATCTACCTGGAAAATATTGTCAGAGGAGAGGGAAGAGCAAAACAGATACAGACTGCCAAATTCGCAGGTTGTGGGGAAATACTTGAGCTGCTCTTTTTGTGGGTGAGCCAGGGAGATGGCCCCAGGGACCTGTGCTGCTGGGGTCCTTGGGAGATAGCTGGGGGTATGGAAGATGGCTCACAGCTGATGCCAATGTGGCTGGGGGCTTACAGACAAGCAGGGCTCCAAAAACCTCCACCCTCAGGCAGCATGGGCAAACGTCTCCCTTCCTTTCTCCCTCCGCCTCACTAACTTCTGTTCCTTCCTCAGGTTGATCCTGTCAGATGCAGATTCATCCACTATTTCCAAAATGCCTGCTCTGTTTCAGGCTCTGCGTTAGTCTCCTTTCTGATCATTCTCCACAGATAATCAGGTATTAGAAAACACACATACAAAGCAGGAAAAGCTGTCAAGCATCTCCTCTTTGCTCTGTGACCTTGTGTTTCTGTGCCTAGCTTCCTGGTAGATGGTGAGACCCTGGAGGGTATGGACTATGTCTGTGTATCCGGCAGTGATCACAGTGTTTGGCACTTGGCACACACATAATAAATGTCCAGTGAACAAATAATTACTCTGTGGCATTGGTCTGATCTCATTTTATAGAGGAGGAAATTGAAATAGCATTTAAATGATGTGCCTTGGTTCACACAGCTAGTATGTGGGCCGCAGAGCCTCGCCCCACATTTGTTTGTTCTTGGCTGAACACTGTGAATGGTGGGATTGAGGACTAAGTCTTCCTTCCCCTTCTATACTGTAAGTCTATGGATCCCATACCTCTCTATAGGGGACATCGCTCAGGGAAATACCTGACTTCTTCCTTTATCAAGGAAACTTCAATTTGGCCCCTTCCCTTCCTGATAAATGGCATTTCTTAAATGACAATCAGGGCTGGGTCTCATCTTTGCCCAGTAGCTCTTCTCTCCTGATGTTTTTTTCTGGTCTAGAGGCCTTGCAGAGCCATGGCTGAACATGGCTCACAGCACATTGCCACCACTGGGCTACCACCGCCGGCACTGTGTTGCTCCTTCTGGTGGGCTCTGCAGCGCCAAACACCTAGGCCTCCAGCATCTACAGTGTGCTGCCCAGGCCTCTGTCCGGGCCCAAAAGGAACAGAGCTCCAAGGGTCTCTGCCACAGACTTCCTGCCTGCCCAAGACTGTGTTCAGGAAATCATGAATGATGTGTAAAGTGGGAAACAGGGGTTAGGTGGAACACAGTGCTAGAGAAGCTACTGGGACCACGTTGTCAAGAATCTTATGTATCGTGTTATTCATACGACCTCTGAAGGCAACTAGCTCATTGGCTATCACCTCCAAATTTCCTAATTCACTATATTAGGCCATTCTTGTATTGCTATAAAAGAATACCCGAGACTGGGTCATTTATAAATAAAAGAGGTTTAATTAGCTCACAGTTCTGCAGGCTGTACAGGAAGCATGGTGCCAGCATCTGTTCCGCTTCTGGGGAGGCCTCAGGGAGCTTTTACTCCTGATAGAAGGCCAAGTGGGAGCAGGCATGTAACATGGCCAGAGCAGAAGCAAGGAAGGGGGTGGGGATGCTACACACTTAACCAGATCTTGTGAGAACTCACTATCACAAGGACAGCACCAAGCCTCGAGGGATCTGCCCACGTGATCCAATCACTCCCACCAGGCCCCACCTCCAACACTGGGGATTACAATTCATCATGAGATTTGGCAGGGACACAGATCCAAACCATATCACTCACCCTCTGCCAGGTGAAGGTAAATGTTCTCTCCAATCTGGATCATGCTACATAATTACTAATCAATAGCAGAAAATTTTCTTCCCCAGAGCTTACACAAGGAACTGAAATTCTTCTCAACACAGTCTTCCAGGCAGCCACTACCAATGAGCTGGATTGGCACTTGAGATGAAATCTATTTGCCATCCTGATTCTAGGCATGCCCTCCATTTGGATAAGTGGAGGAAAAACTTGTCATCCAGGTAATCTCAATCGATTTTTCTTCCTCACTTCCCTCCCCTGCTCCAGGGATCTATAAACAAATAATGCTCCAAGGGATAGTCATAAGCTCCCTCTCCCATTCCTCAGTCTTACCCCAAAGAATGAACCTCCCCACTCGCTCCCTAGGGCAACAGCATCTGTGGCTTTTGCAGAGTCACATTTTGCAGAGACCCATTATTGCAATGGGTCAGAGACAGCTTTACTGCTAAAACTAATACACACAATAAATTATTAGTGAAACTCAGACTTTCACTAATCAGGGGTCTAGTTTTGCTCCCTCTGTCAATACCACATGGTGGTACCCATTTTCTAAAGTTGCATCAAGACAGCATAACTTGATGGGCATTATGCAGCCATTAACCAGAAAAACCTGCCATTAGATGAAATCTGATTCTGCCCAAAAGTTCTGTCTGGGCTCCCATGTAATTTCAGCTTTCTTTGTTAGGCCAGGCCTCTTGGCTTGGAGCTTCTCCCAGGGCGGCGCAGAGCCGAGCAGCCAAATTACTGATGGCTCTGAAAGGCAATGTGGGGGTCCCCATCGCTGCCCTCTCTCTAGGGCTCCGGGCTGCAGGACTAGGATTCTGTTACAACTCATAGAAAATGCAGACTGTTGTCACCCATGAGCAGAGACTGATGTGTGAGGAATTTTAAAGTGGAGTTTATTCAGCCCCAATTAAATCTCATTTTACAAATTCCATCCTACTCCTCAACAGAACACTCATTAATTTTTGTCACACTAAGCGGACTAGGTGGCACTGCTGGGCTGGGCTGGTTGGGCTCAGGCTCTCGAGGAAGACTGTCAGAGCAGAGTTCTGTGGTTTCTTAGAAATGGCAAAAGGATTTATGTGGTATAACTAAGTACCAGAAAGACAAGGTTATTTCTAAGCAGGTATCAGAAAATAAAATGATGGGCATGAAATGGGAAAAATAATCTTTGAAGAGAAGCATTTGAGCAACCCAGGGCTCACAAATCAAAAGAGAAAAGGTTTTTTTTTCTTTGTCTTCGCTTCTTTAAATAAGGCCAATTCTATCCAGTCAGGGAGATCCAGTGAGCATTACAGGCTTTATAATGGCTTGTGATTGAAGCAATTTTTAAAAGGGCATCACAGATAAAGCCTCCTGGGCTGTCTTTTAGCTATTGAATGGGTCACCAGAGGATTAGCCTATTATTCAATCAACAGAGGTCCAGAAACTGGAAATCATCAGAATTTTATAACGTTAAGATTTCCTCCCTCCATCCCCAGTCACCTTTTTATCCTCTTAGATACCTGGACAGTCCAAATTAGGGGACACAAAACCAAATTCTCTCTCTTTATTCCTAACTTGGAGTTGGCCTCAAGTCCACCCACTGCTGCCGCCTTGCTTTTCACCTGTTAAGTGTGACTATGCATCACCAAAATGATCAGGGCCCTTTGCACCCCTATTAAGGCCTAGGGCTGCTTTCAATCCAAGAAGCCAGCTCCTTCTCTACTTCCTTGGGCCTTGCTTGACTTCCTCAGCTCTCCAGAGCCAAAGGGACCTCCCATGCACTAGGCATCCCCAGACCCAAGCCTGGCCGTGGGCACTGCACCTTAAGGATGAGGGAGAGGATGAGCGGAATGGGAGTTGGGGAGAGACCATTATCGTCTCCTCCTTGCACCTGAGGTTTGTCTATCTCAGATCTCTGGGAGTCACAGAGGAAGAACTCAGAGAATGAAAGATGAAGATTGACCGTCTGCTCTCTCCCTCTCTCCCTTCTTTCCTTTTTCTATCCTTCCTTTTGGCTTACTTTAAAAAGTCTAATTAGGTAAGAGTAAAATAAATGAAAGAGCCAGGGCTTCCACCTCACTTCAGAAACAACCTTGCTTTGATGAGTCATTCAGTTCTCATAGATTCACTATTGGCAAAAGGACACTTTAATTATGAAGAAAGGAAATATAGAAAACCTGCCTTTTCTGCAATGTTTCCTTTGGAACCAATGAAATCCTGTGTAGAGCTCTGGGAGAAGCAAACGAGAACAGAGTGTAGCAACCTTTCATCCTTATGCAGATTTAAAAGACGAGGGGATGAAAGGTGCATCTATTAGAGGAAAGCTGAACACCTGTCTTCTTCACTTTTATTTTTTGTGCTCAAACAGGAAATCTGGGGCTCCATGTGGCAGATCTCCCCAGTGACCCTCCAGCGCAGGTGCTTCAACACAGGAAGTCTAAGCAGGACTGAGCCAGCAAGACTGAGTCTGAGGGCAAGGCCTAGTTGAGGCAGGCAGGGACAATCATGCCAGGGCCAATGGCAGAAATAAATTATCCAAGGGAAGAATGGAAGTCAGCGAGCTGTCAGAAGGGGAAGGTAGGTGTTGGCCTTGGTAGACTTACAAAGCGAGGTTACACAGTGAAATGCCTGCAAAGATTTAGCTGGTAACTGAAATGAGGGTGGAGGGTTGGATGTAAAACAATAGGGAGTGAACTAGTTTACAGTCCCACTAACAGTGTAAAAGTGTTCCTATTTCTCCACATCCTCTCCAGCACCTGTTGTTTCCTGACTTTTTAATGATCGCCATTCTAACTGGTGTGAGATGGTATCTCATTGTGGTTTTGATTTGCATTTCTCTGATGGCCAGTGATGGTGAGCATTTTTTCATGTGTTTTTTGGCTACATAAATGTCTTCTTTTGAGAAGTGTCTGTTCATGTCCTTCGCCCACTTTTTGATGGGGACTGTTGTGGGGTGGGGGCAGGGGGGAGGGATAGCATTAGGAGATATACCTAATGCTAAATGACGAGTTAATGGGTGCAGCACACCAGCATGGCACATGTATACATATGTAACTAACCTACACATTGTGCACATGTACCCTAAAACTTAAAATAAAAACAAAAAAAAAAATAGGGAGTGGTGGGGACTATGTCAAACTGGAAGTCAAGTGCCCCTGCCTAAAAGAGACCAACCGTCCTGGAATCCAGTAGATTGTGGCTATGAAGGAATGCAGGCCCAGGATTACATCTTCCCATTTTTAAAAAAAAAAAGCCTAAAATGTAGATTTCTATTTGAAACATTCCAGTTCTAAAATGATGAGGAAGTCAACAAAATACAGGTGGGGGTGCTGACATGACACAAGTCTGCATCATGACCTGTGTACAATTTAAATAAGAGAGGAGAGAAGCAGGCACAAGGCTGAAGGAAAGCAGATGGGATTCCAGGAAGCGGTGAGGTTGGAAGGGACAGGAGCAACTCTATGGAAGGCAGACAGGGCATGACCACACCAAGTCTTTCTTTTCTTTTTTTTTTTTAAGTTTGAGACAGGGTCTCACTTTGTTGCCCAGGCTGGAGTGCAGTGGCGTGATCAGCTCACTGTAACCTCTAACTCCTGGGCTCAAGCCATCCTCTCACCTCAGCCTCTCAAGTAGCTGGGACTACAGGTGTGCACCACCACACCCAACTAAGGTTTTTATTTTTTTTTGAAGACGAGGTCCCACTATGTTGCCCAGGCTGGCCTCAAACTCCAGGCCTCAAGCAATCCTCCCACTTCAGCCTCCCAAAGCACTGACATTACAGGCATGAGCCACCATGCCCGGCCCACATCAAGTCTCTTGACACAACCTTGCTGCACTGTCACTGGGCTACACACCTTTAGCTTCCTCTCTACTTTACTCTTTGAAGACTGAACTTTGGAAAATTGCAGAGAAAGAAGTAGACTGATTCTGAAACTAGGATGTGGCTAGTGTCATGGAAACGGTGTGGATCTGCATGGATCAGTGAACATGACAGAGGTAGGAATGACAAAGAATAGGGATTTGGACTCAAACTGGAAAAATCCCATTTCCTAGATTCTGAGACACCTCACATTACACAATACCACTAACTTAGAAATGGCTTTCAGGAAAAACAAACATGCGTTAAAGAACAGTTTTTGGTTATTACTCATCTTTGTATAATTATATACTACTTTCTTTTCTTAGTAATTCAAGTCTTGAGCCTAAGCTTTTTCAGACAATGAATTCAAATGTTTTCTGAATGTTTTTGGTGAGTAGCAACTATGCTTACCATCATATGATATACTGATTTTCACAAATAGTGCTTTTTGACTTCTTTATTACCTTTAGGATATTGGCAATGTAATTTTTGAGTTGTATTAAATAAAACCCTTGTCTGCATTTCCTATTTGGCAACTGTAATTCCCCTCGCCACGCCCCCCTACTCAATTACTAGAAATTAAACTGGTACTGTTGAATAGAGAGACTTAAACCAGCTGCATGAAAAAGCATTTTTCTTTTAAATTTTTAAAAAGCATTAAAAAAAAAACTGTGTAGCCAAAGTATACAGTTTAAAATAAGCACCCTCATGGTATGAGAAGTTTCTGAAAAACCCTTTCCTGGGTGTGTATGTGGGATACCACCAAGAGATGCTTAACACATGCATTTTTCTTTATTCAACACAAAGCAGGGTATTAAAAATCTAATTTCTACAAGCCACTCTACTGTGCCCTTTATTCCAGAGCAG
Source organism: Gorilla gorilla gorilla (assembly GCF_029281585.2). Lineage (NCBI taxonomy): Eukaryota > Metazoa > Chordata > Mammalia > Primates > Hominidae > Gorilla > Gorilla gorilla. The sequence goes on from NC_073233.2 coordinate 20,282,424, forward strand.
AAAGGAATTACAGTGCACCTGCTGTGTGCCAGGGATTTGGTGACATCTTCTAACCACGAATTTTATTTACTCTTTACAACGATTCTGAAAGCTATTATTATACGTATTCTGTAGTTGGGGAAATGGAGGTTCAAGAAGTTATGTAATTTTTTGAAGTCACATAGAGTTCAAACATGGGTTTCACTGATTCTGCAGTCCATGAGGTCCAAAGAAGTCTCCAGCTGTGCTTATCTTCCTCTGCAATCAAATGAAGAATGGGCACCTGGGAACTCTCACCATTAGCACCACATCATCTACCACCTTTCTATATTCCTTGGCCCCATCTACTCTTAGCTGTTTTAGTCAGTTCATCTCGTCCAGTGCCCTGACACAGGAATCCAGTGCTTCTTCCCTACACTTTTTTTTTTGGTATAAATTTAAAAGGTACAAGTGCAATTTCGTCACATGAATATATTGGGCAGTGGTGAAGTCTTGGTTTTTAGTGTGTCCATCACCCAAATAATGTACATCATACCCATTAAGTAATTTCTCATCGAGATTCTCCTGCCCCCAATCCCAACCCTGCCCAAGTCTCCTGGAGGCTATTATTTTAAACAACCTACACCCTTTTTCGGCCTCAGGTGCATAGTTTCTGTCCTTTAAAGCAGGGCTCCCCAGCCCCCAGGTGCAGACTGGTACTGGTCTATGGCCTATTAGTAACTGGGCCACTCAGCCGGGGGTGAGCCTTGGGCTAGTGAGCATTACCGCCTGAGCTCTGTCTCCTGACAGATCAGCAGCAGCATTAGATTCTCAGAGTAGCTCGAACCCTATTGTGAACTGCACATATGAAGGATCTAGGTTGCATGCTCCTTGTGAGAGTCTAATGTCTGATGATCTGAGGTGGAACAGTTTCATCCCCAAACCATCCACCCCCGTCCCCCATGTCCATGGAAAAATTATCTTCCATGAAACTGGACCCTGGTGCCAAAAAGGTTGGGCACCGCTGCTTTAAAGCCCTTGAAACCTTTTCTGATTTTACCCTTCCCCTAGTCATTTGTTATTTCTTTCTTCTTTACAATCATATATATTACTGATCCTCTCTTATGAAGCTTATATTCTATCTTACATTATGTAATTGTCTTATTTTCTTTCCATAGCTTAGTGGGAGACTGTGAGACCAGCATTTAAGGTTTCGTACAAAGTACCAGCAGCATGATAGTTCTCCCCAGACACCATAGCATTCAAGTTGCCTGAGCCTCATTCTTCCACAGAGGCTATGGCTTGTAAATCGGTATACTCAAAGTCCTCTGATACTCCAGTCAATAGACAGAAGATCTATGGTCCATTCAAAACATTTTTTTTAAAGAAATCTTTTGGTGTAACAAAAAATAATACAAGTCACCTTTATTTATTTATTTCTTATTTATTTTCATGGATATGGATGTAGTGGATAGAATAGTTTTTCTTTCTTGAAATGTCTTTATCTGGTGTTGATATTAGGTTAATGCTGGCCTCATGGAATGCTTCTATTTCCTGGAAAAGATTGAAGATAATTGGTACCATTTCTTCCTTGAATGTTTGGGAAAATCCACTGGTGAAACCCTCTGGTCCTGGATGCTACTCCTTTTGGAATGTTATTGGTTATTTATTTAATTATTTTATTTTATTTTTATTTTTATTTTTTTTCATTTATTATTATTATACTTTAAGTTTTAGGGTACATGTGCACAACGTGCAGGTTAGTTACATATCTATACATGTGCCATGCTGGTGCGCTGCACCCACTAACTTGTCATCTAGCATTAGGTATATCTCCCAATGCTATCCCTCCCCCCTCCCCCCAACCCACAACAGTCCCCAGAGTGTGATGTTCCCCTTCCTGTGTCCATGTGTTCTCATTGTTCAGTTCCCACCTATGAGTGAGAATATGCGGTGTTTGGTTTTTTGTTCTTGTGATAGTTTACTGAGAATGATGATTTCCAATTTCATCCATGTCCCTACAAAGGACATGAACTCATCATTTTTTATGGCTGCGTAGCATTCCATGGTGTATATGTGCCACATTTTCTTAATCCAGTCTATCATTGATGGACATTTGGGTTGGTTCCAAGTCTTTGCTATTGTGAATAATGTTGCAATAAACATACGTGTGCATGTGTCTTTATAGCAGCATGATTTATAGTCCTTTGGGTATATAGCCAGTAATGGGATGGCTGGATCAAATGGTATTTCTAGTTCTAGATCCCTGAGGAATCGCCATACTGACTTCCACAGTGGTTGAACTAGTTTACAGTCCCACCAACAGTGTAAAAGTGTTCCTATTTCTCCACAACCTCTCCAGCACCTGTTGTTTCCTGACTTTTTAATGATTGCCATTTTAACTGGTGTGAGACGGTATCTCATTGTGGTTTTGATTTGCATTTCTCTGATGGCCAGTGATGGTGAGCATTTTTTCATGTGTTTTTTGGCTGCATAAATGTCTTCTTTTGAGAAGTGTCTGTTCATGTCCTTCGCCCACTTTTTGATGGGGTTGTTTGTTTTTTTCTTGTAAATTTGTTTGAGTTCATTGTAGATTCTGGATATTAGCCCTTTGTCAGATGAGTAGGTTGCGAAAATTTTCTCCCATTTTCTCAGTTGCCTGTTCACTCTGATGGTAGTTTCTTTTGCTGTGCAGAAGCTCTTTAGTTTAATTAGATCCCATCTGTCAATTTTGGCTTTTGTTGCCATTGCTTTTGGTGTTTTAGACATGAAGTCCTTGCCCATGCCTATGTCCTGAATGGTATTGCCTAGGTTTTCTTCTAGGGTTTTTATGGTTTTAGGTCGAACGTTTAAGTCTTTAATCCATCTTGAATTGATTTTTGTATAAGGTGTAAGGAAGGGATCCAGTTTCAGCTTTCTACATACGGCTAGCCAGTTTTCCCAGCACCATTTATTAAATAGGGAATCCTTTCCCCATTGCTTGTTTTTCTCAGGTTTGTCAAAGATCAGATAGTTTTAGATACGTGGCGTTATTTCTGAGGGCTCTGTTCTGTTCCATTGATCTATATCTCTGTTTTGGTACCAGTACCATGCTGTTTTGGTTACTGTAGCCTTGTAGTATAGTTTGAAGTCAGGTAGTGTGATGCCTCCAGCTTTGTTCTTTTGGCTTAGGATTGACTTGGCAATGCAGGCTCTTTTTTGGTTCCATATGAACTTAAAGTAGTTTTTTCCAATTCTGTGACGAAAGTCTTTGGTAGCTTGATGGGGATGGCATTGAATCTGTAAATTACCTTGGGCAGTATGGCCATTTTCACAATATTGATTCTTCCTACCCATGAGCATGGAATGTTCTTCCATTTGTTTGTATCCTCTTTTATTTCCTTGAGCAGTGGTTTGTAGTTCTCCTTGAAGAGGTCCTTCACATCCCTTGTAAGTTGGATTCCTAGGTATTTTATTCTCTTTGAAGCAATTGTGAATGGGAGTTCACTCATGATTTGGCTCTCTGTCTGTTAATGGTGTATAGGAATGCTTGTGATTTTTGCACATTGATTTTGTATCCTGAGACTTTGCTGAAGTTGCTTATCAGCTTCAGGAGATTTTGGGCTGAGAAGGTGGGGATTTCTAGATATATAATCATGTCATCTGCAAACAGGGACAATTTGACTTCCTCTTTTCCTAATTGAATGCCTTTTATTTCCTTCTCCTGCCTGATTCCCCTGGCCAGAGCTTCCAACACTATGTGAATAGGAGTGGTGAGAGAGGGCATCCCTGTCTTGTGCCAGTTTTCAAAGGGAATGCTTCCAGTTTTTGCCCATTCAGTATGATATTGGCTGTGGGTTTGTCATAGATAGCTCTTATTATTTTGAAATACATCCCATCAATACCTAATTTATTGAGAGTTTTTAAAATAAATAAGAAATAAATAAATAAAGGTAAAAAAACTACACACTAATAACTCTTATGAACATAGTTGCAAAATTTCTTAACACATTATTAGGAAATGGAACCCAACAATTTACTTAACAATATTGCACAGCCAATTGAGCTTTATTCCAGGTATGAAAGTATGCATGGCAGGTCCAATATTAGTTAATCAATCAATGTAATTTGGCACATTAACAAACTGAAACAGAAATCATAAGATCATATCAATATATACAGGAAAAGCACTGACAAAATTTAGCACCCATTTATGATTAAAAAAACAAACAAAAATTTAAAAAGTCTCTCAGAAATCTAGGGCCGGGGGGACCTTGTTCAACTTGATAAAATACCCTATAGCTACCATCATACCTATGGTGAGCAACTGGATGTATTTCTCCTAATATCAGCAATAGTGCGATAATGTCTTCTCTTACTTCTCCTAGTCAATACTATGCTGGAGTATCTAGTTAGTGCATTAAGGTAAGAAAAGAAAAGAAAACTCAGTTTACATGCTTGATGTTCTTCTCAAACACCCATGAAATCAGTCTAATTATGAGAAAAACATCAGGCAAATGTTAATAGAGTAATATTCTATAAAACATTTGAAGATTACTCAATAATATTGAGGTAATCAAAAACAATGCCAGAGAAAAGTATAGCCAAGAAAAGCCTAAGAAGACATGACTACTTCATGTAATGTGGTAACTTAGATGATATTCTGGAACAGAGAAAGGATACGAAGAAAAAACTAAGCAAAGCTAAATAAACTATAGCCTTTAGTTAAAAAAAAAAAACAAGTCATATTTTATATATATGCTGTTACTTATATTTTATAATACCTGGCTGGTGCTTAGCCTTGCCTCTCTGAAAATCTTGGTTCTAGAAGTGCATAAAAGGAAAGAGAGGATCTTTTTTAAAATTTATTTTATCATTATAAGTAGTATTATTATTATTTTTAAGAGACAGGGTCTCACTTTGTCACTCAGGCTGAAGTGCAGTGGTGTGATTATAGCTCACTGCAACCTCAGACTACTGGGCTCAAGTGATCTTCCTGCCTCAACCTTCCAAAGCACTGGGATTACAGGAGTGAGCCAACACACCTAAGAGGATCTTTTCTACGTAAATTTATGCTAGTTAACAGTATAAGCAGTAACAAACTTTAAACCAAATAGAATGAAAAAAAACCCAAAAACTCCAGAGCTTAGGTAAGGAAATTCTTATCTAAGTGGGTTGGCTTAGCTAGCATGAATTCTGCCTAAAATCCCAACACGTCCCACATTTCCACCTCAAGTATTGCAGCCTGTGCCCTCAGGGTAACAGATCATCAAAGCTGTGTTTTTGCTCTTCACTTTCTCTTCTCTGTGTGTATTGACTCATCTTTTACCACTTCCACAACCCCGCTACTCAGCCCTGATGCTATAATATATCAAAGCCAAGTTTATAATCAAAGCATCATACAACTACCATTGACATCATGACCCACGTTAGTATCTGTTTTTCAGGAAGTGTTGAGATCAAAGGAGTAGATATGTTTGGTCACCTCCCAGCTCAGGAAAATCTCCAAATTCACGGAAGCCCTGCAGTAAAAAAGCCTGTTTAAGTTAATTTAATGCCTACATGACCAGATTTATTTTGACAGAATACACCCTCTTCCACACCCACCCAGCATTTATTGCTTTTTTTTCTAGTTAAGGGACACTAGCATTCTTTGGAACACAATTTGGAAAATGTGAACGTCCCCTGTCTGGTACATGGCTCTATCTCTTCTACATTCTTGGTTTTCTAAGAAAAGCTACCCAGGATCTCTTACCCTACTGTATTCCCCTAAAAATTTTCCATTTTAGGAAATACAGTCTTATGACAAAAACAGTAAGAATATGGACTGTGATGATCTTTGCCAAATACAGAGTCATCTCATTAAACCTCAGAGGTAGTGCCTCAGTAGGGCCTGAGAATGTGGCACTATAAAATTTTCACTTAACATTAAAACACCCAAAAAATATCTGGGGTAAGAGCAGGTGTCTTTTTGTTTTGTGCAATAGTTTATATGGAAACCTACTTATAGGTGGGCCATTGTTTGCAATATTTTATTTAAATAAATTTGTTGTTTGGGACACTACCTTTTAATATACTCTCTTTCATAAATTAAGTTTGGTCTTCTGGAAATGCTGTATAATATTGAGAATAATTTACATCCAGGAAAAATGTCTTGTTTGAAGAACCTCGAGTGACTTCTCATTTCAAAATATATCAAGTTGTTTATTCTTAAAGGCTCAAAGGAATCTGACCATGTGTATTAGCCCATTTTCATACTGCTATGAAGAAATACCCAGGACTAGGTAATTTATAAAGAAAAAGGGGTTTAATGGACTCACAGTTCCACATGGCTGGAGAGGCCTCACAATCATGGCAGAAGGTGAATGAGGAACAAAGTGACATCTTACATGGCGGCAGGCAAGAGAGCATGTACAGAGGAACTGCCCTTTATAAAACCATCAGATCTTGTGAGACTTATTCACTATCATGGCAACAGCAGGGAAAAACTTGCCCCCATGATTCAATTACCTCCCACCAGGTCCCTCCTGCAACGTTTGGTGATTATGGGAGCTACCGTTCAAGATGAAATTTGGGTGGGGACACAGCTAAACCATATCACCCTGGCTCTATTCAGAGCCTACAGAGGAGGTCCAAACTTTAAATATTCGTTTATGCAGTCTGTTATTTAGTTGGTAAATACTTATGGGACACCTACTTTGTGCCAGACTCTGTTCCAGATGTTGGAGATAACATGGCAAACAAAGAAAGAAAAAGGCCCATGACCTCTTGGATCTTACACTCTGCTGGAAAGAAACAGGGCATACATAAGTGAGAGCATGTCAGAGCATAATAAATGCTATGAAGGAAAGAAAGTGGGGTAAAGGGAAAGAGGGTGACTTACGGAGGCAGGAGAAGAAGGGCCTCTCTGGAAAGGTGACATTTGAATGAATTGAAGGAGCCAGCCGTGGGAGAGAAAAAGATCACAGACAGAAGGAGAAGTTAATGACAAAGCCCTGAGGTGGGAGCAAGCTCGGGATTTTCCAGGTTTAGAAAGAATGCTGTGTGCTTCTATGTGGCATGGGGGACGAGAGCCTGGGGACAGAGTTAGACAGGAGGTCAGGGACCAGACCATGTGAGGTCTTGAAGGCCAGAGTAAAGAGCTGCAGTTTATTCCAGGGACAATGGGAAGCCATTGGAGAGTTGTATCGGGGGAGTGATATTATCTGATTTATAGATCACCAGTCTACACCAGCACTGAAATGACTTTTGGCAGCATTTTATTTTGAGACTTGACACTACCTATTCCCACCCATATCCCCGTCAACCTTGGCTGAACCTCCAAGCTCAAGTGCCTGCATCGCAGTCCTCTTCTGGGCCCTTGTCTCCCCATATTCCATTCTTTTTTTTCAAAATGTTTCCACCCTGCCTCCTAGAACCCCACATTCTAGAATAACTGCCCCCCTTTCTTCTCGACATCTTCACTATCTACTGTTTTCATCTTCTTCTGTTAACTAGAAGCTTGTCCTCCCTTTGAGTGCCTCCTGGCTTTGTTCCTCCTTTGAGTTACCTATTTGTTCTCCTAAGGGCATGAGGTGGAAGGTGGACACTCTCCCTCCTCCACCCAGCTGCTTCCGTGCACTTCTGCCTCCCTCTTGCCCTCTGTGATGATGCTCCATTTTTGTTTACAGCACATCCCTTGGATAGTTCCTTCCAAGTCATCTCTGCTGGTTCATTTTCCTTTGCCTGCCCCTTATATTTCGGGATGGTAGAACTCTTTCCTGGACTCCCTTTCCTTCTTACTTTACACACCTTTCCTTGTTTATCAATTCCTCCCCCAGTCCCATGAATTCAATCTTCATCTATAACCCGAAGGTGTTGGAATCCATATTTCCAGTTCAGACTTCTTTCTCAAGTTGCAGACTCTTTTTGTTTGTGTGTTTTTGGAGATGGAGTCTCACTGTGTTTCCCAAGCTGGAATGCAGTGGCGTGTTCTTGGCTCACTGCAAACTTCACCTCCAGGTTCAAGTAATTCTTGTGCCTCAGCCTCCCAAGAAGCTGAGATTACAGGCATGTGCCACCATGCCGAGCTAATTTTTGTATTTTTAGTAGAGGTAGGGTTTTGCCATATTGGCCAAGCTGGTCTTGAACTTCTGGCCTCAAGAAATCTGCCTGCTCCACCCTCCCAAAGTGCTCGGATTACAGGCGTGAGCCACTGTGCCCATCCAATGTTACATACATTTATAGGTAGTATATCACAAGCTCCTTGGAGGAGGGACAATATTCTACTCTTACTTGTAGCACTCATAGCATGCATTGGGCTTCATATATAGTATGCACTTAGTAAACATTTGTTGGGAAAAATGGATGGAGAAAACATACGTCACCTGCTACCTAACCTTGTTGTCATCCACTGATCTCTGTTTCTCCTCATCATTCACTGAGGGCTTAAGCTCTCCACACCACTCCTGACATTAGCAATAATTCTGTTAATATCAACATCTGTGGAGAAGATGCAGCCAACAACTGACCTCAGGTTTTCAACTCCTCCCTCCCATGATGAATTTCTCTACCGTGCTTCAGTTTCCAACTCCCATGGGATGCCTCTGTCTAGATTGTGTCATCACAAATAGGTACACCTCCTTCTAAAATCTCAGTTCCATGCCCCACCCCCATCACCTCCTGCCAACCTCCTAAAGCCCAGGCTGTAACCATCCTTCATCCTCACTTGGACCTTCAATCTGTAGGTTCTTTTTCACCCCTCATGTCCTCCTCTTCCTCCCTATCCACCTTACAGTTCATCATTATCATTGATCCCTTTCAGTTTCAGTGATAGCCCAGGCAAGTGCCAGGTCCTGAAAATCAGGCAGGGAAGAAAAGGCAAGCTGGCTCTGCACTCCCAGAATTTATAGTCTAGTGGGGGGATAGATATTAAAAACATGAGGAAACATATAGATGTATGATTAAAAATTATAAGAAGAGCTTTGAAGGGAATGTACAGGAGGCAATGAGTTTGCATAATAGGCTTATCTAATTCAGTCTCAGGAGATGGAGAAGTCTTCCCTGAAGAATATTAAAAGAAACTCCTTGGGAGAAAAAAAAAAAGGAAAAGCATTTCTGTAGTTTCAATGTTGATTTTTAATTATTTCAAAAATCCGCTCAACTTTTACCTAGGAAAAGCACTAACAATGATTTCTAAAGATCTCAATACTCTGCTCTTTCCCGTACCCTCCTGGGCATATCGCTTCTTAGATGTTTCCCATTGTCTGTATTTTCTGTCTGCCTCTCCTTCTGCCTCGGGATGCTTCTGAGGCTTCTAGAGCCAAATGATCAAAATAGATAAGTTTATGGAAAACCCTGGAAACAATTGTTACTTTTCCTACCATGTGCAACACGGAGACATTATGTTCCACATTTGCTAAATAAAATAAAAGTCAACACTTTGAACGTTGCTATTAAAAGCTGCGCATTGGCTCGCTGGCCCTTTCCCCATGTCTCTCTGGGGCTGACTGTCCTACTTGTCCTTCACCAGTAGGCGGCTCGAGCCTGCCCCAGAATCCGGGAACCTGGCCCTATGCAAGGGCTATCTTCACCTGACCTGTCTCCGGTCACAATCTGACAGTTTAATGTCTGAGTCACTCAGTTTTCTTTCCTCTCTGGCAAGGACATGCTGGGTTTATTACACGGTGCTATTGTTCCTGTTTTATGCCTGTAAAGCCCATCCCACTGCACCAGGGAATAAATCATCCCCTTGTCGTTGGCCCGAACGAATTATAACTGCTCTCTGGGGCCCAGGGCAGCCCCCTGCTGAGGTCCAGCTCTCCAAGAAAAGAAGCGCCTGAGTCCTCTGAACTGCTACGTCCTTCTTCCCACTCACTGGCCATAGGTCTGTATCTTCCCTTTAGCTGCCCTCTGGGCACCTGACTCCTCTGAACACAGGAGCAAAGTGACCAGAACAGATAAAGAGGCTGTTGGAAGAACAAGATAAAATTATTAACTTTCCTAGAATTCAGACCTTAAAGAATAGAGAAGGTCTTTGAACCATTTACTCCCCATACTTGAATAAGGATCCTTTAGAAGGCATTTAGATCAGTTAACAAGGTAAACAAATGTGTGTGTATGTGTGTGTGTGCATATGTGTGTGTGTGTGTGAGAGAGAGAGAGAGAGAGAAAAAAAAAACAGTGCAGGGAGCAAGGAAACTGGAGAACTATCTTGAATTTCAGCCACTGGGAGACCAAGGAGTTATGATTTTCCTGGAGCCATCCCAGACAGCTCTTTCACCATTTGAAGAGCTCTTCCTCTCTGTGCTGAGGCTCTTGGAGCCTCTACTCTTTTTGTTTGTTTGTTTTGTTTTTTTAACGCATTAGAAGAACCAGTTTGTGGAAACTAAATGAGCCAGAATTCAAACTTTTGGGTTTCTTAAGTTGATACATTATAGTTGTACATATTTTGGGCATATACGTAATACATGTATACCATGATACATGTGTAATGATCAAATCAGGATCATTAGGCTATCCATTACCCAGCCATTTATCTCTTCTTTGTATTGGGAACATTACAAATTTTTTTTCTAGCTATTTTGAACTATCCAACAAATTATTGTCAATTAGAACTTTTCTACTGTATTATCAAATATTAGAACTTATTCCTTTGATCTAACAGTATTTGTATTTTTATAACCATTAACCAACTTCTCTTTATCTCCTACCTCCCTTCACTTCCCAGCTCCCGGTAATTACTATTTTACTCTCTACCTCCATGAAAACCTCAAATTCTTTTAAGAATAATATTATTTATTTATTTATTTATTTATTTATTTAGAGATAGGGTCTCACTATGTTGCCTAGGCTGGGTTGATCTCCTGGGCCCAAGCGATCCTCCTGCCTCAGCCTCCTAAGTAGCTGGGATTACTGGTGTTCTCACTTGTGACATAGCATTCCTGGGATCACTCTGGTGGTGGGTGTGGTGGGTGGATGTCAAGCTGCACGAGAAGAAGCCAAAGTCAGATAGTCCTGTTAGAAGGATGCTGTACTCACCAAAGTGACCACAAGCTGAGACAAAGGCTATGAAGGGAGGAGTGTGGATTTAAAAGATCTTGAAAAGGAACTGAATGGATTTGTAAAGTACCTGTGTCTGGAGGGAAGTGGAAAAGAAGTTCATGATAAGATCTAGGTTTCTCACTTCAGCAATGGAATATGTTTTTACTCATGGGAATGGGGCAGATGGAGGCGGACAGTAGTCGGTCCTCAGAGGAGTCTAGGGAAGGGAGAGAGCCTGACAGCCATTAGGATGCATGTGGAAGGGGGTTAGGGCAGGGATGGCAGAGAGGGGCGTACGTTCTGACAGTCCCAACCCTTCACAACCAGACCTAGGACAGATATTACCAATCAATTGTACCAATCTTTCCCACTGAGCTTGAACCCAGTGTCAGAACATTTTGTAATATAATAAATCCTGGTAGCCATTATCAATTAATGAAATGTACTTCTGAAGATGAAAGGTGATTGCTTCCTTTTATCGTCCTAGAGGTTTAGAAGCAGAGCTTACAGGTAAGAAGGCTGGGCCTTGCTCAGTGCCTGCTTGGCAAATTTATTCCCTCCCAGGCCAGCTTTCCATGCTCACCTCAAGCCTCTGCCTTTTCTCTCACCTCTGAGGCCTTGGGGCAAATCTTAGCAGCTTTGACCTAAAGGTGAGCATTGCACCCCTGACCTAGATTCTCTACCTGTCCATAGTCTTCATGCAAGCCAAACAGCACCAAGATCCCCCAATTAATGCGTGTCCTCTTGTCCTTCCCCCTTTACAAAATTATGTGGACATTGGTCCTGGCCCGTCCTGAACTTGAGAGCCCGAATCTTGGGAGGCTGAGTGACAAGCATTACCCGTCAAGGGAGACAATGGCACTATTGACCTGCTGACGGGAAGCAGGCCTGTCCGCGTGCTCCGAGAACAGCTTGCAGACAGGCTTTTCTTCCCACACAATTGCTGGCTGTTTCCCATGTTCCACAAGAAAAGGGGCGTACATTCTAGACGAGGAGACTATTTATTTTCCCACCAAAGGTGACACGTGGCATCCAGAGGTCAGGCTCAGGGCAGGGCCATGTTTGCTGGGCTAAGCTTAGCCTTTTCTCAGAAGCCTGAATTGTTCTGACAACCTCCCAAGCTGTGTCTCTGGGCTGGGAATGTTTCCTCAACTGCTCTGTACAAACACCCATACTGGCTACTCCATCTTCTGGGTTTGTTTATAGAACAAAGTCAAAGGCATGAGCACCCAGGCTCCAGACAGAGCTTTGATGCAAATAGATGGGTGAGGGGCAAGGGTGGTACCTTAGCTTGCTCTTTCTCCACACAGTCTGAGCAAGAAAGGCAGAATTTCTACTATAAAAAGGTCTTCAAATACAATTTGACCCCTCGAAAAGAAACTGCATGACTGTGACCCTGTCTAGCAAGAAAGAGGAAGTTAGAGTGGCTTTTCTTTCTACTTACCTGTTCCAATGGTACCAAAATTCTGCAACAGTCCCTCAAATAGCTGGGATTTTTTTTGAGACACCAATAACAATAACGACAAATTTTATCTGAAAAGCACCTTACACTTTAAGAGACACTGTTACAAATATTATTTTATTAAATTCTCAGTATAACCCAGGGAAATCAGTATAAATAACATCATGTGTTCAAAGCATGTACTGGGTTGAGCACAGTTCAGGATGAGAGGGTAAGGGGTATGTGGAGCTGAATGAGAGTCCCTGAGCTGCGGCGGCTCACTGTTATGTATGTGAATGATGATAAGGAAGGCAGCAAGGCCTTTTGATCCTGTCTCCAGGCTCTTAGGGCCTCTCAAATTTTGGCTGCCCTCCAGGGGAAAATTTGTTCAGAGGACTAGCATAGCACTTTAGCAAAAATATTGATCCTAACCAAAATCCACTAGTCCTAGGTAGTGGCCAAACCCGAATAGGTTGCCTCAAAAGCTGCCTATACCTCACTTGAAGGATCTGCTTAGAGTTATGCATAAACAGCAACCAGGTTGTATCTCGAGTGGCTGTTCTGGAGGGAATCTCAGCTGTGCTACTGTACCAGCTGTGTGACCTCCGGCAAGTTGCTCAAACACTTGGGCAAGTGCATGTTGGCTTCTCTATCCCTAAAGTGAGGTTACTATTATTGTTTATCTCATTTGTTGGTACTGAGGGTTGAATAAATTAATGCATGTGATGTGCTTTGAATTGCACCTGTCATATAATGCATGATTAATACATGCTAGTTGTTATTATTCCAGTGACCACACGGATGGTGGTTAGAAGCAGCAATACAATTTCAAGCACTGGTGAAAAAGTGCAGAGTAGCATTAAGAGAGCCTAACTTAAACCCTTTCATCTTTCCTTTTCTCTCTTCTTCCTCCTTCCCTGCCACCTGCCCTTATTCCTCACCTCTTTTCCTTTCTCAGTGGAAGGAGTATGAATAGTAAATGGGAAGAGTTAAGGCAGATTGAGTGACCTTTGGTTGGAACTAGGGCAGGGTCAGACCCCAGGCTTTGGGAGGAACCAAAAGGCCCAAAACCATGAGGGAGCATCCACAAGTCAACACCAGGAAACCAAACATAAAATCTACATGCAAAAGGCAGAGGCAGCTGGGTGCAGCTCACACCTGTAACCCCAGCTCACACCTGTAACCCCAGCACTTTGGGAGCCCAAGGCGGTCAGGAGTTCGAGACCAGCCTGGCCAACATGGTGAAACCCCATCTCTACTAAAGATACAAAAATTAGCCAGGTGTGCTGGTGGGTGCCTGTAATCCCAGCTACTAGGGAGGCTGAGGCAGGAAATTGCTTGAATCTGGGAGGTGGAGGTTGCAGTGAGCCAAGATTGTGCCACTACACTCCAGCCTGGGTGACAGAGCGAGACCCTGTCTTAAAAAACAAACAAAAAACAAAACAAAACAAAACAAAGCAGAGGCAAGATTGGAATCAAAAGGTTGAATGCAGAGACCAGAGATCACAATGGGGAGAATGGAGTCAGAGTGTGAGCAGGGTGGAAACAATTGGGAAAGTCCCCAGGAATTGCCACTAATAGGCCTGGGAGGTTTGGGTAGCTGTGTTGGATGGTCTTAAAGGGTCAGAGACTGGAAGGGTACAATCACTCACCACTACCACCACTAACAATAATGGCCAACATCTGTTGAGCACTTACTCTGTTATGGCAGCACACTAATTCCTTTATGTGCATTTCTCATATAATCCTCACACTATACTGAATGACTGTTATTGTTTTCCTCATTTTAGAAGCTAAAGTTCAGAAAGGCAAGCTTCTGCTCAAGGTCATAGAGCTGGATGTGATGGAAAATTGGACCCAGGAGTATTTGATGTGGAGCCCATTCTCTATGCTCTGCCATCATCCTTTACTCAAAAAAACAGCAACTAAGTGTCTGTAGTGGCCTAGTCTCAGGGTAAACATTCTGAAAGTAACACAGATGAGTCAGATGTGGTCCTGTTCTCCTAGCTAATGAGGTAGCAGTGAAGGCAGATAGAGAATCAAAGTGTAATTTGTTAAGGACCGTGATTGCTTGGTCCTTACAATAAATATACCTTCTGGTAGAAAGCAATCAAGGTTTTCCAAAAGCAAAACCAGGAATATGAAAGGAACTTGATCTAACAGCTTCTGAATTCAAGGAGGAGACCAGTAGAGGCAGCCAACTAGCAGGGCTTATAGAGACACACTGGAGAGAGAGAGGATCAGGGACTGGCTGGTGAACCCAGCCCAGGTGAGAGGCAGCCAAGTACAGCAGAAAGTGCTTTGGAACCCAAGGGATCTGCTGCTCCCTAGCCCTGGGGACTTGTACAAGCAAGTCTCTTAACTTATGTAAAATGGGGATGCTGGTACCTATCTTGGAGGTTGGCAGTAAGGACTAATTGAAGTAAATTATATACAGAGCCTATTACAGTGCCTGACATTGTAGAAAATACTAGTAAGTGATGAATCGATGGAGCAAGATGAGAGGGTGGAAGAAGATGGAGAAGAGAAGAAGAAAGAGGACCACTTCTAAGCAGCCCCTGGAAGCAAAGCTTGCAGCTTTAAAACAGCCATGTTATCCACAGTGGTGAAGCAATGTAGCTTCCTGGTCTCCAAATCCATGCAAAGCTATAGAGCAAGATAATCAAACTTATGAGTTCTCAGAAACACATTGAAGGATACCCCAGTTCTCTCATGTTGGCAAATTTTACTTGTACACTTAAATGTGAGTGTGAAACTGAAGTGCACATGCTTTTTTAAGGAAAAGGGACTATCCTAGAAGCCAGAGAATGTGTGTCAGGGAGAGGGAGAACAGCACAGAGTATAAGGGTTTGGCTGTTAACTGGAAACGCTTCACTCAATAAGCAGTAATGGAGCACCTGCTGGTGTGCACCTAAACCTTGAAGGGAAGTCTGAGCCCTAACCCAAGGAGAGGACAAAGCATCAGGCCCCATGACAACAGGCCTATGAGGAGGAGGTGAAGAAAGGTGCACTCTGAGGAAAAGGAGGAAATGTGCTGCTCGGGGAGCAGAATTTGCAGAGCTCGAAGGCTAATTGCGAGTGGGGATGAGGGACGTTGTTACCTGGGCTTCCGGCGGCAGTTCTGCCAGGAACAGAGCTTTACTGAAGGGTCTGGGGATTCCAACAACACAGAACGCTGCCAGGTAGAGTTCACTGAGTGTTTGTTCCATCAGCCGATGGGAGCAAAGTTAAATCCGTGCTGGCTCAGCCCCAAAGACAGAAGCAGAGAAGCTGGTTGTGCTTCTTGCCATGTCTCTCTCCAGCCCTCTCTCCTTTGGCACCTCTGGCATGTTTATCCTGGGTGGACCTTCTCTGTCCCATTTTCTTAACCCAACCAAACATAGAGCTGTCCTCCTTTGCTTGTCTTCGATCTGAGTCTATAAACTTGCGGGCCTGGGTCAGTTCTCTGGCTGGATTTCTTGGAACCTCCTTTCTGCTCTATTTTGTTTCATGCCTTTTCAGGCTGGTGCCAGTAACAGCTCCTCTCCCACCCCCTAATAGCCACAGATACCTAATTTTAAAAATTTCTTGCAGGTTTAACTTCCTTCTAGTGCTCTCGGCTTCAGACCTTCTCGTTCTGGTTGGTAATTTAATGCGGATGCCAGCTACCTGAGTATCCCCAGTCCTCCGAGCTACAAGGGCATTTTCTTCCTTTAATAAATATAGAAAAATGACTCAAACTCCAGCCCAGGTACGGGGAGGAACACAGCATCCTCCTGGTACCTCCTTCTCCTCTGACACCTCCTTGCTCCATTTCATGCATAACCCCAATTTTCTTTATTTCTCTCTAGTTTACTACAAACACAAGGCCTCTTACAGAGTAGACATTCCTGAGGCTTTGGGGTAACAGGTAGATTTAGCATACCACGTTAGAGATTACAACCTACAACCATCTCTTACTTGTTGGTGTCTCAATAGCTAATGGGCATTTTCTGCCCTGGGAAATCTCTCACTGGCCGGGCCCCTCATTAGGCCCTGCTGTTATCTTTGCTGTCAGCCTTGAGGGTCTTCTCCCCTCCCAAGCTGCCAACTTCCCAACCTTACCACCAAAATCCTATTAACTTCATACAAAAAACACCTCACCTACCCACCCTCTACCCACAACCCTAAACTACTTTGCATATTCAAAGTTTATTAAGGGGCTCTACTGAAATCTGCCATCTCAGGAACTTCGTCCAAGGCACCCAATGAAGCTCTGAAAGAACAGTTTTCCCTCTAACATGACAGGCTCATTAGAAAGAGCTCCCTCCTTTGTTCGAAGGCTCCCCCTTCCCCAGGGTGTAGGATTTTTGTGTCTTTCTTTCTCCATCTAGTTTCCCAGCTTCCCTCTCATTACCTTGCTGGATTCTTTTGCACCGCTTAGTCTCTGGGTTGACCATTAGGCTGCCTGGATTTGATTTCATTTTCTTGCCTCACTACCCTTGACCACACACGCTGCTGCCTAGGCCAGACCCCACACTCCAGCTGGGCCCTGTGTCACACACTTGCCCCCTGGAGGGGGTCCGTGACAGTTCCTTGGAAGCCCCCAGTAATCTACTCACCCCATTTCAGGCAGCTAGGCCATTTGTTCAGTGAGTAATCATGTCTCATCCTGTGCCTGGAGCCAGAGAACCTGGGACTACCCTCTAATGTTAGGATGTCAACATTAATGGGACACAGGGAGGACCAGGAAATCCATAATGGGGCAGGTGGAATGGAGGGGATCTTGGCTTGGGGACTGGCTGCTTGAAGGTGACATTACCAGGAATATGAGCAAAGCAGGTTGGAAAGTTCCCTTTCATGCTTGTTAAGGCTGAGGGACCTATGGGGCAACCCAGGGCAAAAGGCCTTCAGGTAAGCAGCTGGGAAAATGGGTCTGCAGCCCATGAGAAGATGGGGAGGGGGAGGGGAGCCAAGGGCACAGAAAGTAATGTGAGGGCCAGAAAGGCTGTGTACTGGATGGCTTGGCTGTACCCAAGCTCTTGGGGACCAGCAAAGCCTTGAGGGTGCAGATCTCTCCCCAACGGGGGCCCAGCTGCGTCCTGCACCCTGCACCACAGTCACATCTGCCTTTACACTTAGCCGGTGCAGGCAGGCAGATAATGCGCTCTGGTGTTCAAGGACAATCAGATTCGGCAAAGCGTGAAATCAGTTTTTTCCAACGAACTCACTGTGGGCCAAAGGAACAGTTTCTGTCTTCAGAGAGAAGAGAAACCTGTCATTCCCTGAAGCAATTTACCTGTTTCAGTGGAAGCGGATGTTCTTTCGAAGAGCAGGGGGCATCTGTGCCTAACCAGGGACCACCCATGGGCTCATTTGGTGGAACAGACCACAAGGGCTAGGCTGACTTTCCTCTCTGTCTCATGTCCAAGGGCTTGGGATAATGGTGGCTGCATCAGGAAAGCAGATGTTACATATCAGCAGCCCAGGGTCACTGCAAGCCAAGAAATAGGTTTCATTTGTTTGTTCATTCACTCGTGTTTATTAAGCACTTTCTATGCATCAGGTTCTGGGCCCCATTGTTTCATAAAAGAGACAGAAAAATCCAGTCTCGTATTAAGTATGTAGACTGTGGACTCAGACCACTTGGATTCAAGTCCCGGTTCTAGCACTTACACTATGCTGACCTTGAACAACTTGCCTCCCTTTTTTGTGCCTTGATTTCCTTATTTATAAAATGGGAATGTGAAAGTTCCATCTACATCATGAGAGTATGGTAAAAACTGTTGCAATACATGTAAAAGCTCTTAAAATCATGCTTTGCACATTGAAATGCTCTGTAAATGCTAATATAGAAAAAGAAAACCATTCATTTTTTGTGATACATGCAGTGTTGAAGGAATGATGTACCAGGTTCTCTGAGAGCACTGAAAAAGGAGTATCTTGTGAGACACTGGTATCTGCATCGAGTCTTGAAGAATGATCAGGAAAGTGTACAATGAGTTTGCTGGAACTGGAAATGGCCCCTCATGACTGGAGCCAAGTTCACTCAGGGAAGATCAAGGAGAGAGCGAGGAAAGATTGACAGGGGCAGATCCCAGGATCCCAAGATCACAGAGGGCCTTGAATGTTGCACCAAGACACTTGGGGTTAATATTAGGTTAAATGTTGTAAAGACACTTCTGGAAGGGTTTCTGGGCACTGAAATGCCATGCCATTATTCATTTGCCTTGGAAATATTCTCTAGTCAGGAAGGTGGGATACAGTTTGTTTATTTTTAACAAAGTTGATTTTTTTAACTGCCCGTCTCTTTGCCAATAAACCATCGTGCCACTGAGGCTGCTTCATAAGCTGGTGACTGTGCTAGCTGGAGTGTAATAATTGTTTTTCCTCATGGACTGACTGAAGCATTGGTCTGTGAGGCAGGAGTTCAAGTTCAAATTAGATGGCATTTGTTCCTTATTTAGGTCCACCTGTTACGAATATTTACCAAGCTGGAAAAAAAAAACAGTGAATAAATGGATGATTTGGGAAGGCCTTAGGTTGAGTGGAACAGCCTCCTGGGAGGAAAGAGTGGGGCTGTATATGTATCTCTCATAAGAGGGTCTCTCCAGGTCTAGAGCATGTCTTGAAGGAGCATTTCTAAGTGTCCTTATCAGGATCTTTTCCATTTTCATCTGCCAGTGACCTTTCCCCCTTGCCTAGGGGGTGGGTCCCCGAAACAATGTAATTTGGGGAGTCACATGCAGTACATTAGGAAGTACATGGGCTTTGGTGAAAAAGGACTTGGTCTTGGTGCCAACTCTGAGCCTTTATTCCCTTGGTCATAAAGCAGGTATCAGGATGCTGCTTACCTCATGGGGTGGCTGAGAGCTTGAGACCATGTGACAGTTCTGAGAGCACAGTCAACTGTGGCACCTTCTGAGTGCACTCACAGAGCCACGCCCACAGAATTCATGCTTGCACAAAATGTCAGCACAACACCAGGGGAAAATGCTACATTGGACCCGTAAGACAATGCTGCTATTACAGTTAAGAGATTGGGTCTGAACGTGATCCAGTGCAGTGGGGAGGGGAGAGGGCTGGTGCTTCCTCTGCTTTATGCATATAAAGTGTTCTTCTTGGTTCCTAGCAGACAGTGAACACCTCGTAAGTGGCAGGCACTGGTAGGGCAGCAGGCGTTGGAGAGTGGAGCATGGTGTTGATGGGGAGCTCATAAAGAAATGGAAGGGAGGGACTTGAGAAAAAGATAGAAGGCTCAAAAGCACAAGGAGAATGTTAAGGGGACCAGAAGAAGCAAGAGAAGGACTCACATAGTATAGGAGTGCAGAGAAAGTGGGAGGCGAGTAGAGAGTAAAAATAGAGTCAAACAAGCACAACGGGAGAGTGGGCCGCTGCCTTGTAACATAGGGCAGGTGCCACTGGAAAACTGGCTGGTGGCAGTCACTGTGTTCAAGTTGTGTCAGCTCTCTGAGCCTCAGTTTCCTCATGGGTAACACAGTTGGGAAGCGTGGCAGGGAGAGCCATTGGTGCAATGCCTGGGGAGCAGCATCTAGTCCCTCATCACAAATAATGTGGCCTGATGTTCTGGCATCATGCTTGGCATACAGGAGGCCATACTATTGATGGTTCAAATTGGCTCACTTTGTGGAGTGAAAGACAGAGCTGTTCATAATCACGCCAGGACAACAGGGCAAATCGGGACTCTCCAGAGCACACTGCTTCGTGTGACCTCCACACATAGTAAGCTCTTAAAGACACAGGTGCAATCCCTAAGATTCATTAATGGGAATCACATAGTTAGAGAAGTCACTCACCTAATTCATTATTCTTCTGAAAAGAAGGTAGGTTTTGTAGAAACAAATGCCTGATACCTATAAATAGACTGTGTCAATTAATGGTCAGGATGCAGTGTTGCCAGATGAAATGCAAGTTTAGTTAAGTTTGAATTTCAGGTCAACGGTGAATCATTTTTAAGGTAAGTATGCAGTAGACATAGTTACCTCCCTTTCTGTCTGCCCGCCTAATTCTTTCTCTTCTCTCTGCCGAATGCCTTCCTCTGCTTAGTCACAGATTCCATATCATCAGAACGTTGGCCCATGCCTGCTCAGCATGGTTTCTGAGGACCTGAATCTACCTTCAGGATTACAATTTCAAATACCCATTACCAAATGCCTCAGTATTTTAAAGTTCGTAGTTTAATTTTTAAACAATTTTATTGAGGTATAAAATGCACATGCCATAAGATTCACCCATTCCTAGTTTAAATTTTGCTAAAAGCTCTATCTAGGCTAGCTTATGAGTCAGCATCTTGGTCAGGTGCTATCCCTGTGTCAGGTACCTACCCCTGGTACAGTAGCTATGACCCGAGGACAGATCATGACTATCCTTGGGCAAGTGCTGAAGGTTACGTAGCTTCACTTAGATAGAAATATGGACCCTCAGACACTGAGATTAACATCTCTAATGGCAGGATCTAAGAGGAGATGACATTTGATATGGGTTTTGCAGGATGAATTAGTATTAATCAGCAATTTAAAAAGGGAAACAAGACATTCTAGCCAAGGAACATCCTGTGCAAAAGCAAAGGTGCATGAAACAGGAATGGGCAAGGAATGGGGAGTGGTTTGGAAGGTCTGGAGCACAGGGTCCTAGATGGGAAGACAGAGTAATGTAGGTGATTGTCGACTTCCAGGTTTCCAGCTTGGCTGCTTGGGTAGATAGAAGTGTCATTGAGTGAGATTGTACTTCCAGAAGAAGTACAAGTTTGGGAGGGAAGATGGGGCCTGTAGAGCAATCCAGAGAGAGAAAGTCTAGTAGGTAGTTGGATACATAATGAGGAACCTATAATAATCTTCACCAAAACTTGTTCTGAAGTTCACCAATAATCTAGCCCTTGGAGAGCCTTGATGCTGAGCTGTCAGACAATGCAGCAGGAAATGAGTCCATTCCTCCAGGGATACCAGCTCAAACCTTCCTGAAGGTGAGCCCCGCCAAATTCTGCATTGTTGATTCAGCCCAAACTCAAGTGCCTGTGTACCTTAGAAGGAAGTAGAGAGTGGCAGAAACCTGGAATGCTATATGTGGAATCTGTGCTTAGCCAGCAAGTTTAGATATTAAATGTTGAAAAGAAAAATAGAACCTGCCATAAATTCTCATTACACACACTATTGCCTTAATAATAGAAGTACAAATAGGCCCCTAAAGAATTTTCTGTTATAGAGTCCATATTTAGTTTTAGCTTGTGATTTATTAATTTGCTCATTTTTCATGGTTGCTTATGGTAAACTTTTTAGAACATATAAATACTTGTTTTAAAAAGAAAGAAAAGAAAAATCACCATAAATCCCCTGCCTAAAGATGACCACTATGAACAGTTTTAAGTATATACTTCAAGTTTTTTTCTTTTGCAAAATTAAATGTTAATTTCTATGTATACATACAGTTGCACATCAAGTAGTGCAAAGATTTTCTAATAAGAGCACCTGGGCTCCATGTCACCTCCTCATGCTATTCTACTTTCCAGAGAGAACATATTTCAGTGGATTTTGTTTCTCATGGTGGTATCTGTGCTGTCCAATATGCTGCTTTCTAGCCACATGTAGTTCTTTAAATTAAAATTAATTACAATTAAATAAAACTTAAAATTCAATTTCTCATTTTCACTGGCTGCATTGAAGTACTCAATAGCTTCATGTGGCTGGAAGCTAATGTGTTAGACAAAGCAGATATAGAACATTTCTATCATCACAGAACATTCTATTAAACATCACTGCTTTAGGTAAAAAGATGCTTTTATCTTTATTTATTTATCTTTAGGTAGTATCAGTTGCCTTCGTTCTGTTTCTATTCAGATATATCTTTTAAAACTTTTAGAAAAATTAAAATATAACATACATAGAGAAAAGCATATTTGTCACATATATAAATCTTAATAACTTATTACAAAGTAAATAATCCATGTGACTGTCTCCAGAGAAATAAATGGAACATTACCAGGAACCCAAACTCCCTCTTATTCCTAACCCTTCTCCAATATCTCATCTTCTATCAACATGGATTAATTTTGCCTGTTTGCAGTCTTTCATAGCTGGCTTCTTTCATATAAATTATGTATGTGGGATTCCTCCATATTTTTGTGTGAAGGAGAGTATATTTACTGAAATAATATTACCAGTTGTAATGTAATTCTTGTAATTTAAGAATACTAATATTTCTGTATGAATACTAATGTAAGAATACTAATATTTATTTATTCTACTAATTAGACATTTGAGCTGTTTCCAGTTTGAAGCTGTTATGAATAATGTAGCTGTGAACATTCTTGTACATGTATTTTGATACATGTGAGTACACATTTCTGTGGGGTGTGAAGCTAGGCGTGGAACTGCAGGGCCACAAGTCCGACTATGCTTAGCTTTCGTGGAGCTTCCATTGTACCATTTCACACTCAGCAGCATCTGACAGTATCAGCAGTTGTTCTACAGCTGTCTGATATTGTTTGGCTCTCTGTCCCCACCCAAATCTCATGTCAAATTGTAATTCCCAATGTTGGGGGAGGGACCTGGTGGGAGGTGATTGGATCATGGGGTGGATTTCCCCCTTGCTCTTATCATGATAGTGAGTGAGTTCTCACCAGATCTGATGTTTAAAAGTGTGGCACTTCCCTCTTAGCTCTCTCTCTCTCTCTCCTGCTGCCTGTGAAGATGTGCTTGCTTCCCCTTTGCCCTTCTGCTATGACTGTAAGTTTCCTGAGGTCTCCCAGCTAGGCTTCCTGTACTGCCTGTGGAACTGTGAGTCAATTAGACGTCTTTTCTTCGTAAATTATCCAGTCTAAGGCAGTTTTTTACAGCCATGTGAGAACTGACTAATACAACATCCTCACCAATTCTTGATACTCTAACAGTTATATCATTATGTTTTAAATTTGCATTTCCCTGATAACTAGTAAAGATTAACACCTTTTTAGACATACATTGACTATTTGGAAATTCTTTTTTTGTCATGTTTCTCAATGTCTTTTGTATTTTAC
Organism: Gorilla gorilla gorilla; assembly: GCF_029281585.2. NCBI lineage: Eukaryota > Metazoa > Chordata > Mammalia > Primates > Hominidae > Gorilla > Gorilla gorilla. The sequence goes on from NC_073233.2 coordinate 20,305,814, forward strand.
TGTGAGATTTCCTGACTTTTAGAAAAATTGATTTGTAGGCATTTTAAATATTTTCTAGATATGAGCCCCTTTTCAGTTATATGTGTTGCTAACATCTTCTCCCAGACTATATCTTGCCAACACCTTTTGATGAAGAAAAAGCTCATAATTTTTATATAACCCAACCTACTAATCTTTTCTTTTATGGTTAGTGCTTTTTGTGTTCTTATTTAAGAAATATTTTTCTACCCATGAATATATTCTCTTATGTAATTTTCTAGAAGGTTTATTATTTTGATTTTTTACATTTATATCTAGAAAGAAGCTGGAGTTTATTTTTATATATGCTGTGAGGTAGGAATCAGATTTCACTTTTTCAATATGGCTAGCTAATTGGAGCAATTGAATCTGTATTATCTATTTTAAGAACCGTTCTTCCCTCATTGCTCTTTATGGCCATCTGTGTCACAAGTCACATCTATATGTCTATATATCTATACCTATATCCATGTCTATAGATGTCTGTTTCTGGATTCTCTGTTACAGGGATAGGCAAACTAAATCCTGCTGCCTGGTTTAATAAATTAAGTTTTATTGAAACACAGCCATGCCCATTCATTTGTGTATTGTGTATGGGTACTTTCATGCCACAGCGGCACTTGAGTTCTTGTGACAGAGACCAGTTGACCTGCAAAACCTAAAGTATTCAGTATCTGGCCTTTTTGAGAGAAGGTTTATGACCCTTGAATTCTGTTCCTTTTTCTTTTTAAAAAATTATACTTGCACTGATGCTATACTGTCTTCGTTGCTGTAGCTTTACAATCAATCTTGATTTTTGGTAGAGTAAGCATTTCAATATTGTTCTTCAAGATTGTCTGGGCTATTTTGGGGTCTTTGTATTTCCACACAAATTCTATTCAGATATATTTTGATTATAAAATTTTTTTTTACAAATCACATAATTTTAGCAACTTGTTTTATAAATGACTTAATATGTAGTGGAAATCTTTCCATAATATTAAATGTTCTTCTACAATATTATTTTTAATGGCTTCATAATATTCAATTATGCAGACAAACTATAATTTATTCAATCAAATAAATTGCTTGTTGTGTCTTTCCTATTTTCTTATCACCCCATTAAACTGTAAATTGCTTCTTTAGATTGTTCATACTCTTACACTAAGTAATTCCATTTAAGGGAATTAAACCAAAATAAATTATCTTAAATGGGAAAAAAAGCATGAAGATGTTGATCATAGCATTGTTTATAATCATGAAAAACCGGAAATGGCAATTCACTGACACTTGGTAAATGGTTATGGTACTTTTGCTTATTGGAATATATAAAAATGCTTAAAACCATGATCACGGAGACTGGGAAATTATTATGGAATGTTTTATGCAAAAAAAGTGTGTACTCTTGCAAAGGCAGCTATACTCACCACTGTACCACCAATGCCACATGGTGTGTACTCTTTATTTATGAGTATTAAAATATAGCCCTTAGGAAAAGATCTAGAATGATCTAGACCAAATCTAAGTTGGTTAATACTAGGGAGTGGCATTTGTGGGGGAGGGAAAGGTATAGTACTACATTCCCTTTTGTGTCGCTTGAATATTTCATAGAACTTATGTTATCTTATAATAAAAACATTTGACAATCACTTTCAAAAATAGACTGTATGATGCATGAAATGATAAAATAGCAATGTCCTAGGGGAAAGATAAGCCTTCTGTAAAAAGCAATCCCAGAGACTTAGTGTTAAGCAAGTCTATAAACAGAGGCTAAGATTTAAAACAAGACTAACATCCCAACTTGGCAGATGAAAACAGCACAAGAGCATGGAACTCACAGAGGACAACCCCAGTTTGACCAGATTTATTCCCTTAGTCACACTGGATACGGTGATTCCCAGCTCCTTAGTGAAGATGAACTGGAGACTCTGGGTCCTTAGAGGCTGTTGAGTATGATCACAATAAACTGCTTGTGTTTCTTATTTTTGAGTGTGAGTACAAGGTAATCCTGGAAGAGACAGAATATCATCCTTGAAAATGCATAACATGGGACTGTCCTGTGGGCATCTTGTGGAGACCATAGAAATAAATCACGGTCTGGTGGGTGGGGTGGGATTTTTCTCTGAAAAGGGTAAAAGCCCCAAAAGCCAATCATCTTAGATAGTGTTTATAAATTGGTCTTTGGTCCAGTGGAGAGGGGAGCGCACCCCCAGCCTGGTGCAGTTGGGCCTAGACACTGAGGGAGGTCTGAAGAAATGGTGGTGGTGGACACGACCTATCTCTGGCCATAAGGAGGCAGAGGGGATGGAACAGCAACGTGATATAGTTAGTGTCGGGAGCAGCAGCAATAGCAACAGGGCAGAAAGGCTGCTCTTATGGCAGCTGGCATCCATAGCTGCAGGCAGTGTTTGCAGAACCAGGCCTCTGACCACAAAGGGCTCATGCCCCATTGCCAATGCCATTATAAAAAATACTGATGTCCGGGCCTCACTCCAAACCAGTTCAATCAGATGGTTAGGAGTATAGCCCAGGCACCCATTTATTTCCAAACTCTCCAGGTAAGAACCACTGTTTTAGGATCTATACTTCCCCAACACCCCTGGGTGTCAGACTCTTATAACTGCATCCAATTTGGATTGTGCTGCCCTGCAGATTAACGGTGGGTAAGAGTTTCATTCTTCAACAAGCCACGGTCCTGCAAAACAACTCCATTAGCCCTGGCGAGCTGCCAGCCCTTCTCTTCCCTCTTTGCCAGAAAATTAATGAGACCATTTATTGAAAGGAAGAAAACTAACCACTCCATTTTGTAGTGTCATGGGTCAAACTGTACACATTCTGCTATACTTAAGCTTCCATCAGGAAGGGGTAAAGGGGAAGGACTCTGCTTATGTGCCAGGCACACTTTCCACAGGTTATTTCTCTTAATCTTCACAAAACACCCTGGAGAGTAGGTAATACCATTAGTTTCTTTTGACAAAAACACTGAGACATAAAATGGCTAAGAAATATGGCCCAAATTACATAGGTAGTATAAGTGGTAGAGTGGGGATTTGAACAAGGTTTATCTAACTCTAGAATTCATTTTTTGTCTTTCTCTTTATTATAACCCTTTCCCTCCTTCAGTTCATTGCTACACATAAAGTATTTAAAATAATGTCTGGCAAATTGCAAGTGCTCAATAAATATTAGCAATTCCTCCTGGGAGCTTACTGTGAGAAGGAGGGGAGGCATGCAATCTGACCCTAAATTGCAGTAATTAAACTTTGTTGGCAAAAAAATATAGGCTAGAAGTTGGGGCTGGGTGAAGAAAATTTCCCAGCCTGTGGCTGAAATCCTTAATCCAAGGATGCAATCTTAACCAACTCATTTATACCAAATAAAAGATTGAGATTCAACTTTGCTAAAACAGAATGCATGTACTGGGTTAAGTTATTAAAAATGCAAAGCAGGTTCTAGAAATTATTGAACTCTTCTCTTAAGCAAATTCTTTATCCAGCAAAGGGCAGGAAGGTCTATGAGTTTCAGGTATCTTGGTGATTTCCACTGATGTTGCCTTCTTGGCAGGCATGTGGGCTCCTTTGCAGTGAAAGGGCAGAAACAGCAGGTGAGGGCCTATCTGAACCATGGCAGAGAATGAGAAGTCTACAGAAGAATCATCTCAGAACTGGCTCCTTGTTAAAACAAAGCACAGCCCCTTCCAGGGTGGAGCAGAGTGGCTCTCTGGTAAGTGAGTGCCTCTCCACCCCTCCTGAATTCTCCTTCCCTTCAGCGACCTCCCACTTGAATCCAGCTGTCACTGCTATCTAATCTCCTGAGGATGCTACACATTGTCTTTGAAGACTAGCCTTGCAGAAATGGAAATATCTTTTGAGACAGTCTGACTTCCCAAAGAGACTTTACTAAATAATGAGAATTAAAAAGAGAGAACTTCTAGAAAGTATAAGCAGCATAAAGGACATTCTAAATAATGTTTTACATTTGTTTCTTTTATTCCACCATAAGTGGCTTCTGTCCCCAGAGTGTGGTTTCACATCATGGGTCCTTCCTCCCCACGTCACACTTGTCAGGTTATTTGTATCACACAGAAATCTGTCTCCTAGACATTCCTGACCCTTCAGGGAAATGACCAACTTCCCTTCCAGCATTCCCTTTCAGTCTAGCCTGTGGTCTCGGGCACGGCCATGCTCTCCCACTAAGCTAAGAAAAGGCCCCCAGTGGTTGATAGACACACACAAAAGAAACTTATTCCTCAGATAAGAATTCTGCTTTCTACTCACAAAGGTAGGCGTTGTCCATTTGGATTCCAATGGAATAATATCTCAAGCACTAAACAATACCTCCTCTATTAGACACACAATAACAGAAATATTATTTTTTAAAATAGAGGATTCATGAGCATAGCAAAGACTTTTTCCTGATTCAATTCCTGGTGGTGTATAACAAAAAGCTCCCAGTCCCCTTGCCAATAGGCCTTGTTATAACATTACAAAGTGTCAACTAATAAAGTGGTGGATCGTTCATTTGTGATTTGCACATTACTTAGAAGATGCAAGTTTTCTGGGATTTTAATCAAGAATCGCAAATTCCTAAAAATGCAGTCTCTGCAAGCAAATATTATAGCAGTGGTGCAGACAGGAAGAGCTCTGTATTTGTTCATACTGCAAGTGTACATTTTCATGTGCTTTGTAAACTCAAATAGCAAAGGATCAGCTAATAAGGTCTATAAGAGAGAGCACCTGCCTAGTTTTGCAAAGTCACACTAGATGGACATCTGCTATGAGGTAATAGTCATGGCCTCTGTGAAATGGTAGCATAAAGTGACAGGAGAGGATAATCTGACTAAAATACAGTTGAAACAGATGTCAACAAAGATAACTGAGATAAGAATGAATTACAAAGAAGCTAGAAATGCAGGAGATGGATTAAAATCTTTGGAAGATTTACTAGCAGAAAAAGTGTTGCAGAAAATCAGACCAATAAGGTAGAGAACAAATTGCAGAAGGTCTCCTAGAATTCCGAGGAAAAATAATGAAGAGATAGAAACAATATAAGAGTAATATGATAGCCATTAAAAGAGAGAAAAGAGGTCCAACCTAAGAATTAGAGATTTTTTTTATCAAAACCAAACAATTAGAACAGAAGTAATAATTAAAGATGTACTGGAAACTTTCCTAAGCTAAAAATCAAATAGACCTTTTTTTTTAAATAAACTTTTTATCTTGGAATAATTTTAGATTTACAGAAGAGTTGCAAGAACAGAGTTCCTGGATGCCCTTTACCCAGTTTCCTCTATTGTTCATGGTTTACATATCCACAATGCATTTGTCAAAGGTAGGAAATTAGCACTGATACATGACAATTAACTAAACTACAGACTTTACTCCGATTTCACCAGGTTTTTCACTAATGTCCTTTTACTGCTCCAGGACGAGATCTAGGATACCGTGTTGCATTTAGCCTTTATACTTTTGTAAAAATAGAATTGTAGGCTGGGCGCAGTGGCTCATGCCTGTAATCCCAGCACTTCAGGAGGCCGAGATGGGAGGATCGCTTGAGCCCAGGAGTTTGAGACCAGCTGGGGCAGCATAGCAAGCCCTCGTCTCTATTTTTTTCTTTATTTGTTCTTACCACAACTTTTTAAAATTATACTTTAAGTTCTAGGGTACATGTGCACAATGTGCAGGTTTGTTACATATGTATACATGTGCCATGTTTGTGTGCTGCACCCATTAACTTGTCATTTACATTAGGTATTTCTCTTAATGCTATCCCTCCCCACTCCCCCCACCCCATGACGGGTCCCGGTGTGTGATGTTCCCTGCCCTGTGTCCATGTGTTCTCACTGTTCAATTCCCACCTATAAGTGAGAACATGCGGTGTTTGTTTTTCTGCTCTTGCAATAGTTTGCTCAGAATGATGGTTTCCAGCTTCATCCATGTCCCTATGAAGGGCATGAACTCATCCTTTTTTACAGCTGCACAGTATTCCATAGTGTATATGTGCCACATTTTCTTAATCCAGTCTATCATTGATGGACATTTGGGTTGGTTCCAAGTCTTTCCATTGTGAATAGTGCTGCAATAAACATACGTGTGCATGTGTCTTTATAGTAGCATGATTTATAATCCTTTGGGTATATAGCCAGTAATGGGATGGCTGGGTCAAATGGTATTTCTAGTTCTAGATCCTTGAGGAATTGCCACACTGTCTTCCACAATGGTTGAACTAGTTTACAGTCCCACCAACAGTGTAAAAGTGTTCCTATTTCTCCACATCCTCTCCAGCACCTGTTGTTTCCTGATTTTTTAATGACCACCATTCTAACTGGTGTGAGATGGTATCTCATTGTGGTTTTGATTTGCATTTCTCTGATGGCCAGTGATGATGAGCATTTTTTCATGTGTTTGTTGGCTGCATAAATGTCTTCTTTTGAGAAGTGTCTATTCATATCCCTTGCCCACTTTTTGATGGGGTTGTTTGATTTTTTCTTGTAAATTTGTTTAAGTTCTTTGTAGATTCTGGATATTAGCCCTTTGTCAGATGGGTAGATTGCAAAAATTTTCTCCCATTCTGTAGGTTGTCTGTTCACTCTGATGGTAGTTTCTTTTGCCATGCAGAAGCTCTTTGGTTTAATTAGATCAAATTTGTCTATTTTGGCTTTTGTTGCCATTGCTTTTGGTGTTTTAGTCATGAAGTCCTTGCCCATGCCTATGTCCTGAATGGAATTGCCTAGGTTTTCTTCTAGGGTTTTTATGGTTTTGGGTCTAACATGTAAGTCTTTAATCCATCTTGAATTAATTTTTGTATAAGGTGTAAGGAAGGGATCCAGTTTCGGCTTTCTACATATGGCTAGCCAGTTTTCCCAACACCATTTATTAAATAGGGAACCCTTTCCCCATTTCTTGTTTTTGTCAAGTTTGTCAAAGATCAGATGGTTGTAGATGTGTGGTATTATTTCTGAGGGCTCTGTTCTGTTCCATTGATCTATATCTCTATTTTGGTACCAGTACTATGCTGCTTTGGTTACTGTAGCCTTGTAGTATAGTTTGAAATCAGGTAGTGTGATGCCTCCAGCTTTGTTCTTTTGGCTCAGGATTGACTTGGCAATGCGGGCTCTTTTTTGGTTCCATATGAACTTTAAAGTAGTTTTTTCCAATTCTGTGAAAAAAGTCATTGGTAGCTTGATGAGGATGGCATTGAATCTGTAAATTACCTTGGGCAGTATGGCCATTTTCACGATATTGATTCTTCCTATCCGTGAGCATGGAATGTTCTTCCATTTGTTTGTGTCCTCTTTTGTTTCGTTGAGCAGTGATTTGTAGTTTTCCTTGAAGAGGTCCTTCACATCCCTTGTAAGTTGGATTCCTAGGTATTTTATTCTCTTTGAAGCAATTGTGAATGAGAGTTCATTCATGATTTGGCTCTCTGTTTGTCTGTTATTGGTGTATAAGAATGCTTGTGATTTTTGCACATTGATTTTGTATCCTGAGACTTTGCTGAAGTTGCTTATCAGCTTAAGGAGATTTTGGGCTGAGACAATGGGGTTTTCTAAATATACAATCATGTCATCTGCAAACAGGGACAATTTGACTTCCTCTTTTCCTAATTGAATGCCCTTTATTTCCTTCTCCTGCCTGATTGCCCTGGCCAGAACTTCCAACACTATGTTGAATAGGAGTAGAGAGGGCATCCCTGTCTTGTGCCGGTTTTCAAAGGGAATGCTTCCAGTTTTTGCCCATTCAGTATGATATTGGCTGTGGGTTTGTCATAAGTAGCTCTTATTATTTTGAGATACATCTCATCAATACCTAGTTTATTGCCTCATCTCGATTTTTTAATAAAAAAATAGAATCGCAGTGGGAGACAAAAAATTGCTGCTTACATTGCCTATGTCCCACTCTCTGCTTTCCTGGTCTCTGATTTTTTCATTCCTCCTGAATTTTCTCCTTTCCCTCAGCTGTGATGCACACCATGACCTCAGAACGCCTATTGATAATGACTTTATTCTTCATACACTCTGTACTGCCTCAAGGGCCTTGGGTAATGTCCATTCCATTCTCAGGACCCTCTCACCCTGTGCTGCCTCCTCAGGGGGCACCATCGCCCCAGCTTCCTCTGGCTTCTGGTCAAAAAAGAGTCATCATTAATTTCTCCACTACGATGCATTCTGACTGAAAAGACAATTTTAGTCTAGAGAAGTCAAAAGAAAAATGAAAATCAAAAACATTCGTCTTCACACACAACTCGATATGTCTCTCTCTTTTTTCTTGATAAATGTTAGACCCTTTGAGAATGTCATTATTTCAGTTTCACAAAAGAAAAAAACGTTTAATGACTGGATTTGGGGGATGGGGTGGTTCTCTGCCAGGTACTGTCCTGTGAGTTCCCTGCAGCCTAGGATCTGACCCTCAGCCTTGCAGGGTGAGGAACTTAAGCCCATCAGCTTTCCAGAGGTGATCACACTTAAGGAATGCCCATGCATACTTGAAAAATCTCTGATAAATGTGAATGAAATCAAACAACAATTTATTTATAATGAGCAACACAACTGACAAATCTGGCAGATGTGTCATTGGATGGGCCTACCCAGCCAGCCCCAACAGGAGCCACATTATCAGATGGGTTCTTGGTGAGTACAGAAGCAGAACAAGGGAGTTAAGGAATTGAAAGCTGAATGACATCGGGCCCTGAAAAATGGATGCTCCCATTTCCCCAGTAAAGGAAGGCCTATCCAGAGAAATAGGACATTACACAGCCTGTCTGCGCACTTCTTCTCTGGGGATGATTTAGGCAGCACTTCTTTCCTTTGTGCTTCTAAGGCTGACCAATGCTCATGCATACATTCTTTAGATGTGACCATATTTTTCTTCAATTATTGTCCAGGTCTGGGAGCCATTCTGGGTCTTTAAGATGATGGTGGTTCTGATCAATTATATAGGGATCGGAATTTTAACCCCCAAAGAACTCACTTCCAAGTCCTGTGTGTGCATGTGCACGAGTGTGTGTGTGTGTGTGTGTGCATGAGTGTGTGTGTGCATGAGCATGTGTGTGCATGAGTGTGTGTGTGTATTGGGGAGGGTTACTGTCAAGTATGCAGTCTACATTCCCTTGAATGCAGCTATTCCTGACCCCAGGAAAGTCAGGAGGACCTAAAATAGAAGAGCGAGCACAACAAGTGTCCATGACATGCCCGGCCTGTGCCAGGTAATAGACATACAGCAACAAACCAAACAGACCTGGTCCCTGTCCTCCTGGAGCCTAGAGTCTGGTGGGAACACTGCTGTTCATAAAATAGCCACATAGATTACGGTAAGAGACTTCAACAAGTACTGTGAAGGAAAAGGAGAGGGAACAGCTTAATAAGAAACCTGCTCTAGTGCTGGAGGGCAGGGAGGATTTTCTTACGAGAGCGACACTTGAGTTGATATTTAAAGCTTAAGTAAAAATTAACTAGAGAAAGTGGGGAGGACAGACGGCTGGACATTTCCAGACCTGCTCTCTGCTTTTCTCTGCCCTGCTCTCTGGGCTTGGAGGCTGGCCACCTAGGATTGCATCACTAGCTCCCTGCCCTCTCTGGCTCTTCAGTGGGGAGCCCCAGCTCCCTAGATATTCAAAGGGAAGGAGGACTGTGAGGGGTGTGCATTCCCTGTCTTCCTCCCTGTGGCATTACCTCCAATTTGCTGTTTTTTTTTTTTTAAGGAAAAGTCGCTATTCCCGCTGCCTCTCCAGCAGTGCTGCCCTTTCACCTGGAAGAGAGAGCCCCCCACCCCAACCCCATATGACCGCATCGATACCATGCCTTGGACTTCCTGTCCTGTGGCCACATCACTGCCCACGGTGTAAGAGCACCCTCCTCCCATGCCGTGCATGGCCATGCATTTTGTGTGCACCTCTCTTCCTGAATGTGGACTGCTCCTGCAGGCTCCTCTGCCCTAGGCCTGAGGGGTTGACCAAAGAGTATGTGTTTTTTGTGTGTGGTAGGTTCTGAGGGCAGCACGGGCATGAGGCCTGGGATGCCCCCCTGTACTAGTAAGGCCTCCTGAAGTTGCCAGAAAACACAAGGGTGGGAAGAGAAGGGGGTGAGCTAGGAGTCCAGGGCCCAGATATTTCCCTTCTGCCATGTTCTGGGCAGTCTGAGACTTCCCAATTCCAACTTCATCTTCCAGGTTTTTATAAAGGTATATTTTCCAAGGTCAACAGCTAGGATATATTTTGTTGAGTGGTTCGTTAGTTTGAGTGATAACTTTTAAATATCTAGACATATGGTTTGGAGGATTTCCAATTGTTCTGTTTTTCTGGGCCCCACAAATGTGTGGGATGTGCTTGCCTTCCAGTAACCACTCTCTCCCTCCTCCCTTTGGGCCCAGAAGCAGGGCACCCTAGGCTAGAGAACGATCCCTTACACCCACACCTTTGTAATGACCCTTTGTGAACAGACCCCCCTTGAATTGTTCTATTTTCAGTGGACCATCTGTTTCCTGGCGAGTCCCTGCCTGATTCTGCAGGTGTTTCAGGCAGAGGGAACAGCATGTGAACGTTCCCTCCCCAAACTCACACACAATTTTTTATTTCACCTTTCAGTTATTCTGTGAGCCATTAGTTGTGGGAAGCAAGATGAAGAGAGATGCTAAAAGGGGCAGGAGAGCCAAGGGTTATTGTGGCTATTAAGCCAGTGTGTGTGTTTATCTGCAGAGGGAGGCGGTGCAGTAGCTCAGCTCCTCAGTTCTCTTTCTCTCACTCACAGACCTTCCCCCTACCAAAAGGGAACACCCCCTTAGCCCCCTTGCAGGGCCTGGCTGGCAGGAGCTCACCCCTGGTGCCTTCAGATGGACCCCGGTGGCTCTCCTTGCCAAAGCAGGTGGAAGGCAGCAACTTCCCTTAATCTCTCAAGCCCTTCCCCCCAGGAAAACTGGATTCCTGTCCCCTCCTGCCCCCCTCAGGACACTATTCCCCAGTTTTGCTCACCTCCTAAGTTCCCTGGGAAACAAGCAAATGTCCCTCCCCCTAAGCAGGCTCATGGAGCCAGCTCAGATCAGGGTCATGTACACAAACCTAGCAAGCATCCCCTGTATTGCAATCAAAATACAATTTTGATTTTATCACCCACACCCCTTTTGCAATTTATTCGGTAGGGATAAATTTCCCCCTGCCCTGGATGAAATTGCTAGCAAGCTCACAATTACTCTGCTCACTTTCTCATATTAGGTGCTCTTTAAATTGTACATGCACTCTTAATTTATAATAGCAATCAAAATGTTCAGTCCCAAACTCTAATCTTGATTTAGCTTGGTGCCATCTACCCTATTCTCAGCTTGGGCTGACTTTAGGATGGGAAACTGCAAAGGGAAGTGGGATAGGGTGTGCCTGGTGTCCCCATGTCTGCCCCTTGGGCTCCTCCATTGTCCAACCTCTTCAACTGGGAAAAGGATGGAGTTGGGTGGATGTAGGAAAGGCCTCACCTAAAATGTGGGGTCTCATCTGGCATCAGCCTCTCTGGGCCTGGCAGATATTGGAGCTGACTTTTTCTCTTCTGGGTGCTCTCTTAGATTCTCTGGGGTTTTCTACGGGGCCCCCCTTATGTGAATTTCTGTTCACCCAGAGACATGCATTTTTTATGGGTGGTAAACCCTTGCCCTCCAGTCAGATGGTGGAACCCAAGCTGTCTTTCTTGAGTTCCATAGGAAAGTGTGTTCCATGGGAAAATACATATTCTTGCCTGGACAATCTCTAGGCATGCAAGAAATCTAAAGGCAGCAGCACCTCCATGACTCTGCTGGGAAAGCGGGTAGTCAGCCTCTTGGTCTTCCCGTCCTCTGATTCCCCAGGTGTGTCCTCGTGTGTGTGTGCACACATGCCTACGTGCATGTGTAGGAAAGGCACGTTAAGTTCTCTGGGTAGCCCAGAGAAGCCCCTGCTTGCCACGTGTATGGTGAGCAGACAGACACCCAGGCACTCACCTCCTACTAGGGGGCAGGATGGGGACAAAGAGCACTACCCAAACTTCCCTAAAGAGCCCTTTCTCAAAAATTGCTCCTGGAAAAGAGCAAGTAAGTTCTGGAGATAGAGAATGGTGGCCAACTATTTCTGCTGAAAATGTGCCTGTGGTGATTTAGAGTCTCACTTTGGAATTTCACATCTATCTCATCTTGGTATCTACTAATTACTTGGACTTGTTGATAATGATCAAAATCCTTCACTCAATCGCAGTTAGGGGAGCTGGGTTCTCATAAATCCCCTTTTCAAATCACTCTAGGACAGCCCAGCTCTTTTCACTGTTAGCTAGATAGGAGATAAAGGCAAACATGTGAAGGCAAGAAGGGAAGTAGCCAAAATACAAGGAAGGACTAGAAGGGTTGGGAAGAGAGGAAATCAGGAGAGAGAGAGAGAATGACAGCAGATTCCCTCAAGTTCGAGAAGAAATACTCCTGACACAGCTGCCTTGCTGGGTGGGGCTTCATTCCTTTGATGACCCTGCCAGATCTCCATTCCAGCTCCAGGAAGGAGCCTGTATTCCCCTGGTCCAAAAGAATACAACAAGAGAGGAAACTTTTGTGACTCAGGTTCAAGGACCAGGATAGAATCCCAGTAATGTGAATTAATGGGGGGAAAAAAGACTGAGAATAAATCTACTTGTGGCCACAGCAATGCCCCATGATTGTGCCTGGGTCCAACAGTTCTGTTCCCTTTATGAAGCTTACTTCCAAAGGAAGAAAGCATCATTTTGGCATCAGACTTCCCGTCTGTAATACCAGAAGCTAACAGATGTGAATAACAATCTGTAGGTCACTGAGAGAAAAGAATTGAACCCCCAAAATCCTGTACTCAGTCAAGATATATCCTTGCTGATATGCAAGGATTCAGTGAATATCTCACATCCTCCATCTGAGGAAAATATTCAAAAATCACAGCAAGGATCTCAAGATAGAGAAATGAGCAAGGACCCTTATAATCTGTAGTTGAATCTAAATGGATTAATTATTCATTTTACAGGTATCTATTTTGCACCTAGAGCCAGGCACTATTCTATGCACTAGGTGGCAAACAAGGCAGACAACTGCTGTCGTGGGATGTACATTCTAGTGGAGGGAGACAAAAAATGGGTAGACAAAAAGATGTATGATTTAAAGTAAAAATAAGTTCAATGAGGAAAACTAACCAGGGTAAGGGGATAGGGAGGGAAGAACTAGTGGGGGTAGGCTGCTATTTTAGAGAGAGTGGTTTGGCTTTTAGGGGAGGAGGAAATTGAACAGAGACCTAAATGAAGTAAAGAAATAAGCCCTACAGGCATTTGTCGGATGAGAGCTCCAAACAGGGAAGCACCAATGCCAAAGCCTAGAAGGGAAACAAGCTTGGTGTAAGAACCTGAGAAACAGGAAGAATGACACGGATTGAGGGGCATAGTGGGAGATGAGTCAGAGAGGCAGTCAGCACACTACCAGGAACAGCCTTACAGACACTGGTAAGGGGCCTCACCATCATGCTAAAAGCAAAGCAAAGCCATTAGAAAGTTTTGATCAGAGCAGCAACATGATGTGTTTGGGTTTTTTTAAAGAGCCTTCTGGCTCCTGTATGGAGAATGGATGCAGGAATACGAGTCAGGAGGCTACTGCAGCAGTCAAGGAAAAAGAAGGTTAGTGATTTTTATGGGTGATTGATATGGGACTGGTAGAAGTGGTGAGAAGTGAGTGGATTTCCATGTTCTACACTAAAGGAAGAGCCACTTGTGTTAAATTATTTACATGGACATGCATAAAAAGTTGTATAAAAGGATAGACAACATGTTATTGATGGTTAATATGCAATGAGATTTGAGGTGATTAAGTTTCCACCTTATACATTTATATATTGTTTAAAATTTTCCAATGAGCATGTCATCTATATAAACAAAAAATTAATAAAGCTATAGTTATTGTGGATAACAAAAAAGGATGAGAAAAAAGAAATATAAGTTGAGATACAAAGACTGCCTCCAAGATTGTCCCTGAATCCCTGGTTCTATTATCTTCATGTTTCCATCTTTTCTTTGGCTGTCAGGAAGCTCAGAGCTAAATTGCCAACTCCCCTTTAGTAATTATGTAGCAGTCCTGGGTCTTGTACACCTGTGTTTTAATTTTTCAGCTGAATCCTGTCTAAGGGAGTGTTGGAGACCAGATTCTCTGGGTCATCAGACTCTGAGATGGAGATCTGTGTGCAGAAAAGTCACTGGAATGTACTGTCAGTGGTAAGACCTGTGGGGGAGGAAAAGAAGCAGGATTGGGCAGATTTAGAAGGTAAACTCTAATGCAATCACAGTCAAAGGGCTGGGCTGATTCTTGGAGAGCTCCAAATCTTGGATGGCCCTTCAGAGTTTTCTGGAATAGGATAGGGGGCTGGGCCCTACATCGATCTATCATTGAATGGGTAGTGTAATTCTTTTGAGGCAAGGGACTGAACTGTCAGCAGCTGCCACTCTCCTGAGCTGAGAGAATAAGTGTTTCAGTCCTGGACATGCTGGTTCTGGGCAGCACACCACAGCATCTACTATAGAGAGGAGCCTAATTTCAGGGTAAAGCTCTTACACTCCAGACTCTGGCTCCTGGGTTTAAATTCTGGCTCAACTGCTTGTTGGCTGAATGACTTTTCAGCAAGTTCCTTAATTTCATTTATGAAATAGTGATAATGATCTTGTCTAGCTCAAGTTTTTTTTGCAACAACTTATTGAGTCAATCTATGTAAAGCATTTACACCAGTAGCAGACACATAGGAAACACTCAATAAATGTTAGCTATTAAAATTATGCTAGTTCCTGTATTTCCTGGTGCAAACTTTTAATGTATTATTCATAGATTTTCTTTTTGAGACAGGGTCTCACTCTGTTACTCAGGCTGGAGTGCAGTGGTATGATCACAGCTCACTGCAGCCTCAAACTCCCAGGCTCAAGCAATCCTCCCACCTCAGCCTCCTGAGTAGCTGGGACTACAGGTGCATGCCACCACACCTGGCTAATTTTTGTAGTTTTTGTAGAGACGGGCTCTCACTATGTTGCCCAGGCTGGTCTCAAACTCCTGGGCTCAAGTGATCTGCCCACCTTGGCCTCCCCGCTGGGATTACAGGCATGAGCCACTGTTCCTGACCTATATGTCTTCATTGTAGAAAATGCTCTAAGTTTCTTCAAAACCCCTGAGCAATGAGGGAGTTGATTCTAGGTCTTGGATCTGATCTTTAGTATTATAAAACATGGGGATCAGCCCAGGCACTCAACAGCAATACTACATCCTTTGAGGCCCATCAGGTGCTGGCCTGAGATACTTAGCAGCTGCCTCACAGCTGGGCTGTGCTGGGACCTGGAACGGGGCAGAGGCTGAACGTGGAGCAAAAACAAGATGAGGTTTGGCAAGCGTTAGTAAATAGTAAGATATGTACAAACCTTGCCTCCAAAACATGGCTTCCTAGCAAAGCCAAGGATATTATATTATCATTATAAAGAGATTTTCTGTTTCCTGTGTAGAACCCTGCCAGGAGGCTAAATAACAAAGAAAACATGGTGACAGCTTGCTGTGTTCCTGACCCTATTATGCAGCCAGTGCATGAAACGCGTCTCCTTGGAAAATAAACAGTTATTCATCAAGTTGTCGCTCTCTAGCATGGTATCATTATCTTCCCAAAGTTATGAAGGAAATTATAGGTTCCCAACAAAAAGAGCATGATGTAAAGATGGGTTTCGGCAGCATCAGTTTGTTTCGAGGGAAAGGTGGGGCCTGCCTCTCCCTGGGCTGCTCTTGCCACTGAACACACACGTTTCAAGCTGACCCACAGTGTACATGAGAGAGGAAGGGGCCCCTTGGGGAGAAGAAAGGCTTTCAGGGGTTGGTGACAACATTTTTGTATTGCTCCACTCCAAGACTGAGTGGGTCCAACCTTAAGCTCCCAACTTTCAGGAGGTAAGAATGGGTCAAAGGGATATGAGACCAGGTAAGAGGCCAGGACTGGCCAGAGGACACAGGCATTGACCATGGAGGAGACGGAACACGTCAGTGTGGAGCTGGCGCTGACTCTGAGTGCAGGGCCCTGCAATATGTTACCGAAAACCAGAGATCCTTCCTTTCGTCTACGTGATTATTCCTTGTTCACAGCTAAAGTCTAGAGGAGCAAAACACATCAGCTATATTCAGTAATTTCTGTCATAGGATAAATTAGTGTCTCAGAGTTTTACCTAACATGGGAGCATCCTCATTCATAGCAGGTGAGGCAGTCTCCTTCTTCCCGGGGAAAATGAAGCTACTCGGCTTAACCCTCTCTGTGTCGCTCCTCTCTATGAACACATCGTGCTGGATCTGTGCTCTGTCTTTTTCCTCACTCACCTGTACAAAGGAACTCTTGTCTGGAGCGAATCCTCTTTACTTGTTTTTTTCTTTCAACCTGTGTTTTCAATTCCCTCCTATCCCCATAGCACTCTTGCTCCATCAAGTATCGTTTTATCATCATGCAAATAAAACGCTTGGCATGGTGCTTGATACCGAGAATTCAGCTCCGGTTGGCTACTACCACTGTCATTATTATCACCAAGAAGGTGGTAGTAAGCTATTTTCACATGTAGTTAAGGCTGTGTCTTTCACTACTTATAACGGTGCAGCTACTGAGTCCATGCTATGTAAATGTTTGCTATCTTAATCATTCTTCTTGTTATCATTGTTACCCACCAAGCATTGCTTAATGTGACTAGTAGAGCGGCATATGCCCAATGAGCCAGTCAGGTCTAATTGTAAAGAAATTTAAAAATACCAACAAAATCCCTTCACAGGGCATTATGAGCTCTGATGATAGATAATTATAAAATAGTACAGGTTTCAGACTTTAGGTTTTGCCACTCGTGTACTACTATTGATTGTCGTCTTTGGTAGTGGGCATGGAAAGGGCCATGAGGGAGGTGAGGTGAGCACCCTCATGTGAGTAGTGACCCACCATAATGTGACAACAGTAACAAAAGTAGTCCATCAAATCTTCAACCACTTCCCGCTGTTGTTACCTTCACCAAAAGACAGGCTCCCATGGCCCCCATTACTCCAAACTCAGCCATTAACCCAGAATCCCCCCCTCAGCTTGACATCCTATGGTCCTCTGTGGCACAAGCAGACTTCGGGAAAGGAGAATCTACCTTCAATTAATTCTTTCTCTTTTCAGTCTACTGGCTCCTGCTCCCACCGTTCTAACAAAACTACTCTCTATTCTTGATGCCTTTGTAATGTACATGCAAATAGACATGAAATACTTTTTAAAGTTGCAGTGTTGGTAGGGGGAAATAGTACAGTGATGATATAATACCAGAATTAACCAGAGATTTTCATTTGTATAGAGCAATGGCAAATGAAAAGTAATTATTAGGAAAACAAGAAAATTATAAAGGGAATTTCCTTTGACATTATAAAGGAAACCAAGATGGTAGCTGGGAGCAGACACAAGATGGTGGCCACGTGCTTCAGAAGGAGAGGCTGGCACCATGAAGTAACAGAGATGCTTTATTGTTCACAATTCTGCATGCTCTAGGAATGTAGTAGAGATAGTCAAAGAACTGGTAATAGAAGCACCCGCTAAGAAAAATTCTGCAGAGAGAAATGGAGAGACTCCCAGGATCTGAAAAGTATAATATTCCTCCTTTTTTTCTGAGGTTTTGGGCTTATACATATGCTCCCCTTCAAATTAGAGTAGACTTATTAGCATTGATTAGACAATTTAATACCTATGATGTATTTTCTGTGTTAATTAACTCCTCTCTATGACCTTGTTCTTTGTAAAAGTGCTTACAAAGAACAGGAAAGACACAATCCAATTTCATATGACAAATATTCCCAAATCTGTTGGGAGGAAAAGAGCCACTCAAGACAACCTTTCTCAGAAGAAGTGGCCTCAAAAACTTGTAGAAGTTTTCCCACATCACACACGATTGCTGTTTCCACTCCTGGGCTGATAGCACCACCAAGCCCCAGCCAGGCTTAGAGTCTTCTTCGATTTATGGCCCTATTCTTTTCTGGTCTGGGTTATTCAAAGGTCAGTTGAACTAATGGATGAGGGCTGCTTTGCAGTCTGTATTCAATTTAAAACGTGTGATGCCTGTTGACTTATTATTTTTAAAAGGAAGCTCTGATTGGAGCAGAAATGCTATTTTAGAGATGATTCTGTGATTCGTTTTAGAGAATAAATCAGATATGATTCAGAAAGATAGTGTTGAAATTCACTACATGTGAAAAAAAGGGACCAAAATTCTCCAGTGTACTCCTGCTTTGTACAAAAAGGTTCTCTGAAATATTTCACCCAAGTCTTTTGAGGCCATTAAGAAAGTGCCCAGCCAGGACTAAAAAGTGCATTAATAGTTATTTCTACACAGCAATTGAATTATAACATCAATCTCTACCTAACTTGGACCACATTGAAGCAGGTTATTTTTAAAATTAGATACAAGTGTTCTGGTTTAAAAGGTGGCTGGCTAGTAACCCCTAACACAACCTCCTCAAACCTCTCAATACAATTCTATGAAGATAGAAAATATAACAAAGGCACATTTTAAAAAACTGCAAACTAGGACTGACAAACTACTGCTAGAATCTGGGACAAATAAACAACTTCAATGCCAACAGAATTGGCCTGAGAATGCAGATTTTGTCTTACCCTTGCTCTGATATTAGAAACAGAATAAGTCTGCTAGGCTAAAAATAATAATAGAAATAATAGTATTAATAGTTGTCTTAGTCCACTTATGTTGCTATAAAGGAATACTTGAGACTGGGTAATCTGTAAAGAAAAGAAGTATCTTTGGCTCATGGTTCTGCAAGCTGTACAAGAAGCAGGGTGCCAGTATCTGCTTCTGGTGAGGGCTTTAGGCTGCTTCCACTCATGGTGAAAGGGGAAGGGGAGCCAGTATGCAGAGATCACATGATGAGGAGAGAGGAGGCAAGAGAGAGGGGAGGAGGAGCCAGGCTCTTTTCCACAACCAGTTCTTGTGGGAACTAAGAGTGAGAACTCCCTCAGTTCCATGAGAATGGCACCAAGCCATTCATGAGGATCTGCCCCCATGATCCAAATGCCTCCCACCAGGCTCCACCTTCAACAATGGGGATCAAATTTCACCATAAGGCTTTGGGGATAGGGTAGGGAAACAAACTGTATCCAAACCATAGTAGTAATTAACACTTATTGAATGCTGACTATGTGCAAGACACTGCTCTAAGCATTTTACATGAATTCTCATTTAATTCTCTCAACATCCCTATAAAGTAGAAACTATTATTTCCCCTCGCTTTACAGATGAGGAAACTGAGGCACAGAGAGGCTAAGTATCTTGCTAAGGGTCCCAAAGATAGTATGTAATAGAACCAAGATTAAAATCAGTACGTTTTACTTAGTTCTTCCTTCACTCCGTAATTGCAGTCCAGAAAGACAAGGTCTTCCTATCAGAAATCTAGGCAGCCATATCTCTACAATGTCCAGTGATAACAAAGTGTATTGTCATAAAATTTTAATGCCAAATTGCAAAGCATCCAGCCTGAAAAAAAAAAAAAGGGTTACAAATATAAGAAACTGATAGTTGTACAATTATTTGAATGACTTCTGCAGATAAATTAGGACCCCAACCCAAACCAAACCAAAACAGAAACCTGGAATTATAGAGAATTCAAGCAATACATATATGGCACAACATATGGTATTATAAACAAAAATATATCTTCTTTCAAAATAGTTGAGAAACATTTACAAAACTGATCTTGTACTAGACCACAAAAACAAGTTTAATAAATCCCCAAAAGTAGAGATCATACTATCTTTCTGCTTAAAATGCAGTGAATCTAGAAATCAAGAATAAAAGTTTAAGGATAATCCCTCAACCTCATAGAAATAAAAAACACTCTCCTAAAAAACTATCACTAAGAGAGGAAATCAAAGATATCATTATATATTATTTAGAAAATTGCAGTGAAAATACAGTATATCAAAATTCATAAGATGTGGTCAAAGCTGTCATCATAGATAAATTCATAGTACTAAGTGATCTCATTATTTAACAGCAGTAGCAAAATAAAATATTCCTTATTTGACTTGATAACTTAGAAAATAAACAGCAAGATAAGAGAAGCAGAAACATAGAAGAATTGTTATATATAGTGGAGACTGTAGAATTATTTTCTCCCATCCAAGTACTAACCAGGCCTGACCCTGCTTAACTTCCAAGATCAGACGAGATAGGGCACTTTCAGGGTGGTATGGCTATAGATTACATAATGATTTTTTTAATGCCAATTCCTAACTTCATTTTCTGTAATCTTTTTTTTTTCTATGGGAGCTGGAAAATTAAATAATTAATTCCCTAGAATGTCTTGTAGTTAGAAGTGGACATGCAAAATAGACCTTATCACTGGAATATAAGTGGAAAGTGATTGAGGAGTCTTGGAACACTCTTGCTTTAATGTTAAAAAAGAGATACAGACAGAGCCGGTTCCATGCGCCCACTTCCCCTTCTCCAACCACATTTTCTGTTTTGAATGGTCCCTTGATGTCTGAGATTGTAATAACCATCTTGGGACCATGACACCACAAACATGAAGAGGAAAGCTAATGGGCTAGGAATGCCACAAACATAAAGAGAAAAGCCAGTCTGAAAAGCGGAATGAGTCTAGATGCCTGATGGCACTGTTGAGTAGTTAAACTGTGCTAGCAACCGTTCACCTCTAAGCTTATTATTATGTAAGAAAAATAATGCCTACTTGTTTAATGTACTGGTAGTTTCATTTTCTGATCCATGCAGCTAAATATATTTCTAATATATATGATTCTAGTTTATAGATTTTTAAAGTAAAGACAAAACCTCGGGCACATCTAATTTTTAAAAAGAGTGGGAAAGCAAATAAAATTAAGATTTAGATCAGTATATAATAAATACAGAGAGAATTTTAAAATTTTAAGAGAAGATACTCCTAATAAGATTAATGATCTCAAAATGGATCTTTTTTTTAGAAAAAAAAATAATCATTGTGATTTAGGTTTTTTATTTCTTTCCAGTTACTATATTAGTCAGATATTGGTCAGGAAAACTCTGGGGATCTTAGATAAAACCTGATTTAGGACAGGGAGTCGTATGCTTAAAAAACTTGAAAAAAACACAAAAAACCACTGGAGTGGCAATTTCATCATGTCTCTGCCTTTAAAAAAAAAACTTGCTGTTTATTTTCTAAGTTATTGAGTAAATAAGCATAGATCAGGGAAGATAGTTGACAGTGCTCAGGTTCCTGCTAGCTTTCAGAGAATCAAGAAAATGTTACTCTCTCCCAAGTCAGCAACTGCAAAAAATCAGCCACTGACAATGATCACAGTTGCCTGCAATGCCAAGGCGGATGTCTCTGGGAGGAAAGGCCCTGAGGCCACTGCATTGCAGGAGGAGA
This sequence comes from Gorilla gorilla gorilla, assembly GCF_029281585.2. NCBI lineage: Eukaryota > Metazoa > Chordata > Mammalia > Primates > Hominidae > Gorilla > Gorilla gorilla. The sequence continues at coordinate 20,327,218 of NC_073233.2, forward strand.
AATAATAGCGTATGTTTTCCTTCTGCCTTCTAATCTCACCGTGAGTACCTCTCATTAATTGACTACAAATCAGAAATCTGCTGGCAAAGAAATGGGAGAAATGTAGTTCTCAGGTTTTCAGCCCCATTGTAATGCAGAGATAACATAGAAGGGCTGGGAAGAGAGGAATTAGCTGGTTACTGAGTGCCAGCTAACTTTGTAGCACATTTATTCATTTTATTTAGGAAAAAAGTGAAAAGCCCATTAACATACATATGTCAGCCCATGAAATTCCCATGCTATATAACTGCACACCCTCCTGTTCTAAAGGATTGTATTAAAATCCTGGAAACAGAATTATATTCAAATGGGTTTAACTATAGATAATTTAATGAAGGGATTGTTTGTAGAGATGTGGTCAAAGGTTTAGGAAATTTGTATATAATAATTTATTCAAGACTAGCCACAGTGGGAATTCATTACCATCCCAGGTCTGAAATGGGCAAAGGAAATATGGTGGTTTTAAGGTATGTTCACAAATTTTGGGGTACTGTTCTCTTGAAGAGGTGGAACTTATTTCTCCTCTGCTTGAGTGTGGGCTGGACTTAGTGACTCCTTTTGAATGGACAGAATATGGCAGAGGTGATAGTGTATGACTTTTGAGACTCAAAGGCATGTAACTTCCTCCTCATTCTCTTTTGGATTTCTTGTTCTGGGGAAGGCCAGCTGCTATTTTGTAAGAGGCTCCAGCAACCCTATGGAAAGGCCCACAGGGTAAGACCTTGAGGCTTCCTGCCAGTGGTCATGTGAGTGCATTTGGAACACATCCTCCAGCCCCAGTCAAGCCTTCAGATGACCACAGCCCCAGCTGACATCTTGACTACAATTGCATGAGATACCCTGAGCCAGAATCACCCAGCTAAGCTACTACCACATTCCTGATGCTCAGAGAATGAATCTCATGGAGCCAACAAAAAATAATCAGAACATATTTAAAACAATCTTATGAATGGTGTTTTGATAAAGATTTGATAAGAGCAGAAGAAACATTAGGGTTTATATAAACCTGTATAATGTTTATATATTATACAGATTGGACCTTAAACAATTGTGGGAGCTGGTTAAATGTTTATGTACAGCTATTGTTTCTGTGTTTCAGGCTGGAACCTGAAATCAAAAAGGCAGGCAATGAGGAAAGAAAGACGGACATGAACTGGGGGCAGCAAAACTGGAACCTGCAAAGACAGGTTAAAACCTACACCAGTTTCTCACTGTCCCCAAGCCTCCATAGAGTGGCATTGGTGGGAGAAATAGGTACTTTTCCTCATGTAGCTGAAGTGTGTCTAGCCCAGGAATCAGTGAAGCAGAAGACATTGGCCCAGCAGAATCTGGAGGGGCTACAGACCCAGCTGATGTCCCATCCTAACCAGGCAAGCCAGCAGAACAGCAACAGCAGGTACCAAGCACCAATGCCTTGTGTGCTGCACCAACCTTGTGAGTGTAAAGTGAATACGGCTCCTGCTTCACGTTCACCTTCCTAATCTCACACAATTGTTGGTTTTGGCCCAGCTAACCCAGAACTACGTAGAGAATTCTGGAGATGTAGTTCCAGCTAAATTAAGTTGATGCAATACAAATCCACCACAGAGTTGGAAAAGGACAAAATATAATAATGACAAAATATAATAATAACAAAATAAAATATTAAGAGAATAACCTACTGCAGCTAAATATGGTTTATTCCAGAGAAGCAAGGGTAGTTTTATGTTAGAAAAATCTGTTAATATAATGGCATTAGTTCAACAACTCCAATATAAAAAATTGTATGATAATCTCAATAGATGACAAAAAGGTATTCAGAAAAATTTAACATTCATGCCTGATTTGGAAAAAAAATCCTCATAGAAAACTAGGAATAGGAAGATACTTCCTTTAATATATAATATTTCATATTGACAGCCTGCATCATCTTTAATGTTAAAAAACCAGAATCATTCCCATTAAATCCAGGAAGTGGCAGAGATGCTAGATGTCTCCATTGTCACATAACACTGTTCTGGAAATTCTATCTGATGCAATAAGACATGAGGCAGAAATAAGAGGTAAGATTATCAAAAAGGAAGACACACATTACTGTTATTTTCAGACAATATGATTATATATCTTTTAAAAACTGCAAGATAACCAGCTGAAAGCGCTTAATATTAATTCATAATAAGTAAAATGATGGCATACCAAAAAAAAGTACAAAATTCAGTAGCTTTCCTCAATGGCAGTAATACCATTCAGATAACATATGGGGAAGGGAATTCAATCACAAGAGATATCAGAAAATATTAAATGCCAGTGATGTAGACATTTTTGAAGAACACAGATTATTTATTTTGTTGTGTGTCTCTCAGTTTGGGTTTGTCTGATGTTTCCCTATTACTAGATTCAAGTTTTCTATTTTTGGCAAGGATATCTCAGAAGTGATGTTGTATCCTTCTCAGTTCATTGTATTATGAGGAACATGATGTTAATTAGTGTCATTATCAATTCTAGCAACTTTGATCTCTTGGTTAACGTGGTGTCTGCCAGATTTTTCTAGCATAAAATTATTTTTCTCTCTGTGGTTATTAAACGTCTTGTGGGAATTTATTTTGACACCTTGGAAATATCCTGTTTCTCATCAAATTTTCACCCACTGTCAACTATTTTAAATGACAATGCTAGCAAGGGTGTGGTGAGATGTATATTTACACACAGTGCTGGGGGTCATATAAATAGGTCACATTCTCTGAAAAGCAAATGATCAATCCTTATGAGGAACATTAAAAATCATCAAAGTCTTTGATCTAATAATTCAACTTCTATGAATTTACTCCAAGAAGGATGAAAACCAAAAGTGTGGCCAAACAGGTATCCCTTTCATTTCAGAAATCTTAGTATAGTGAAAGTCTGGTAACAAGGTAACTGTCCAACAATAGGTAATAAATTATCATGGTTCTGTATAATGAAATAATATATAACCAATTATACTATTCTTAAAGACTAATGAAAAAATAGTCACTAAGTAATGTCATTTGAAGATATGGTATTTTAAACTGTATATACAGTATGTACTTACAGGTTTAAATTTTTTAGATAAAAAAACACCAAAATTTTAATAGTATTTGTTATCAAGGGCAGTTTTTCAGGTGACTTTCATTATTTTCTTTTATATTTTCCAAATACTATATAATAATATACTTATATATTCTTTTTTATAATTGAAAAAATCTTAATAAAGAAACACTGTGTGCAAGTTAATTTTCCTGCACATTTTCTTTGTGCAAATTTGTGGTCGATGTGTTACATCTGCTAGAGTCGGCAACAAAGAATCAATGAAACAGCTGACAAAGCAGGTGAAATCACTTTGATATGTTTGGTAGCCATTAAAATGTAATGTGTGATACTGTACAATTACATCCATCTGCTCAGACCATTTTATTTTTTAACCTCATTGATTTAATCAGTAAATGACCCAATATTTAGGCAACATTTTATAATTTACAGTGCAGTTTCATATACATTTTCTCATATGTTAAATGCTGACCTGTTTTAGGTCCTTTTAATCTGACCATGGAGAAAATCTTAAAAATGTCATTGAGCACTAGGGTCATCTTGCCTCTTTAGACCTCTCTTTCCTTGCTTTAAGAATATTGTGGTAAAAAGCACATATCACTAGGCCTGTGATATGATTTGGCTCTATGGCCCCACCAAATCTCATGTTGAATTGTAATCCCCAGTGTTGGAGTTGGGGCCTGGTGGGAGGTGATTTGATCATGGAGGTGGCCCTTCATGAATGGGTTAGTACCATCCCTCGGTGCTGTTCTCATGATAGTGAGTGAGTGAGTTATCCTGAGATCTGGTTAAGTGTATAGCACCTCCTCACTCTTCCCTTTCTCCTGCTCTGACCATGTAAGACATGCCTGCTTCCCCTTCACCTTCTGCCATAATTGTAAGTTTCCTAAGGCCTCTCCAGAAGCAGAAGCCACTATGGTTCCTATACAGACTGCAAAACCATGATCCCATTAAACCTCTTTTCTTTACAAATCACCCAGTCTCAGGCATTTCTTTATAGCAGTGTGAGAATGGACTAATATAGCCTGAGACTCCAAACAACAGGATTTGAGTTGTCTGTCTCCTCTTTATTAACATGTGACCCTAGGTGGATCATTTCATGTCTTTGTGCTTCATTTTTCTCATCTTCAAAATTGAGGATTCCTAAGGTTTCACTTAGCTTTTTTAGTCTATGATTCTTATTCGGTGTGCCCATTTTCTTCATGTCCAACATTTTTTCTTGACTGGTTCCTTTGAAATGTCAACAACCATCTGTGCCTTTGCAGGGTATCTGCAAATATCATCACACAAATATGCCTTAACAAGTTCACATCAGAAAAGGACTGGATTTTCTTTTGCCCTGACAATCATAAGCATTAGGCAAATCTGGATTTCCATTTCATTTCACCAGAAACTTTGGGCATCTGGTATCTCCCTTCCTAATTTAGCCCCCTTGAATGACTGTTGGCCACACTGCACCAGAGGGAACTTTATAAATAAGTGCACAGATATTAGGCATTAGGTGAGTGGGCAAGTCACAGTACTCCAAGATCAGTAAACAATGTCGCAAATAAACATTCCCAATGAGTTAGGAGAAATAGGTAGCAAGGAGAGATCATGCTCCCAATTTCTCTCAAGGAGACCAGGCCTTGAGCAGCTGTTTATAAGAATGTGATTTTCACTTGACACTCACACTAAACCCTGGTCCCCCCAGTAAGAGCTATAGCACTTTAAATAAAATGAGCTCCTTGTAGAACATGGTTTGATTTAAGTCTTGAGTTGCCTCATCTAAGGTCTGCTCTGGATAAGGCTTGCTAAACTTGACAAGTTTTTGAGGCTTCCAGGAGTCTTTGTCAAACCTGGAGTTAGGAATATAAGAATATGTGTTAAGCACCAACCATGGTACGGTTAAAGCCAATTATATCCATTCACTCACAGCAGTCTTGTAAGCTAGCTCACAAAATGAGAAAAATGTCTCAAAGAGGTTAAGTGAGATATCCTAGGTCATACAACTAGGCAAGTTTGCCTGATGAAATTTATGATCTTTCTACTGCACTGTGGCTATCCAGACCTGGGGAATTCCAGGTAAGTTTCAATCCCTCTTCCTTCTGTTGCTGTACGGTCATACATTCATTTACCAAACATTTATTGAATGTCCCGTATGTGTCAGGAACTGTACTAGGCTCTGGGAATTCATTATTGAACAAAACAGAAAAACAGTGGAGAAGACTGATAGTAAACAAAATAAAAAGTAAAACACCTTGTGTGTGAGCTGTGATGTGTTAAGGAGAATGGTAAGATTCATTGACAGAGGAGAGCAGTTTGAGATGTGGTAATTTTTAAAAAATTTTTTTATTTCAATAGGTTTTTGGGGAACAGATGGTGTTTGGTTACATGAATATGTTCTTTGGTGGTGATTTCTGAGATTTTGGTGCACCCATCACCTGAGTGGTGTACACCGTACCCAATGTGTAGTCTTTTATCTCTTACCACCCCCAACCCTTTTCCCCAAGTCCCTAAAGTCAAATGTATCGTTCTTATGCCTTTGCATCCTCATAGCTGAGCTCCCACATATGAGTGAGAACGTACAATCTTGATTTTCCATTCCTAAATTACTTCACTTAGCATATTAGTCTCCAATTTCTTCCAGGTTGCTGTGAATGCCATTATTTCATTCCTTTTTATGGCTGAGTAGTATTCCATGGAGTGTATGTGTGTGTGTGTATATATATATATACACACACACGTATATATATATATATACACACACATGTGTATATATATACATACACATGTACATATACATATACATATGTATATGTACGTATACATATGTATATATACATATGTATACGTACGTATACATATGTATATATACATATACATATCACATTTTTTAACTACTCATTTGTTGATGGGCATTTGGGCTGGTTCCATATTTTTGCAATTGCAAATTGTGCTGCTATAAACGTGTGTACAATTGTCTTTTTCATATAATGACTTCTTTTCCTCTGGGTAGATACCTAGTAGTGGGACTGCTGGATCAAACAGTAGGTCGACTTTTAGTTCTTTAAGGAATCTCCTTACTGTTTTATGTAGTTGTTGTACTAGTTTACATTCCCACCAACAGTGTAAAAGTGTTCCCTTTTCACCGCATCCATGCCAACTTCTATTTTTTTTTAATTGTTTGATTATGGCCATTCTTGTAGGAGTGAGGTGGTATGCACCGTGGTTTTGATTCACATTTCCCTGATAATCAGTGATGTTGAGCATTTTTCCATATGCTTGTTGGCCATTTGTATATCTTCTTTGGAGAATTGTCTGTTCATGTCCTTAGCCCACTTTTTGATGGCATTGTTTGTTTTTTTTTTTCTTGCTGATTTGTTTGAGTTCTTTGTAGATTCTGAATATTAGTCCTTTGTCAGATGTATAGCTTGTGAAGATTTTCTCCCACTCTGTGGGTTGTCTGTTAACTCTGCTGATTATTTATTTTGCTGTGCAGAAGCTCTTTAGTTTAATTAAGTCCCATCTACTTATCTTTGTTTTTGTTGCATTTGCTTTTGGGTTCTTGGTCATGAAGTCTTTGCCTAAGTCAATGTCTAGAAGGATTTTTCTGATGTTACCTTTTAGAATATTAATGGTTTCAGGTCTTAGATTTAAGTTTTTGATCCATCTAGAGTTGATTTTTGTATAAAGTGAGAGATGAGGATCCAGTTTCATTCTTCTACGTGCGGCTTGCCAATTATCTCAGCACCATTTGTTGAAAAGGGTGTCCTTTCCCCACTTTATGTTTTTATTTGCTTTGTCAAAGATCAGTTGGCTGTAAGTATCTGGCTTTATTTCTGTGTTCTCTATTCTGTTCCATTGGTCTATGAGCCTATTTTTATACCAGTACCAGACTGTTCTGGTGACTATGGCCTTATAGTATAGTTTGAAATTGGGCAATGTGATGCCTCTAGATTTGTTCTTTTTGCTTAGTCTTGCTTTGGCTATGTGGGCTCTTTTTTGGTTCCATATGAATTTTAGGATAGTTTTTTCTAGTTCTGTGAAAACTGATGGTGGTATTTTGATGGGAATTAGATTGAATTTGTAGATCACTTTTGGCAGTGTGGTCATTTTCACAATATTGATTCTACCCATTCATGAGCAGGGATGTGTTTCCATTTGTGTCATCTATGATTTCTCTCAGCAGTGTTTTGTAGTTTTCCTTGTAGAGGTCTTTCACATCTTTGGTTAGGTGTATTCCTAAGTATTTTATTTTTCTTGCAAGTATTGTGAAAGGGGTTGAGTTCGTGATTTGATTCTCAGCTTGGTCTCAGTTGGTGTATAGCAGAGCTATTGATTTGCGTACATTAATTTTGTATCCTGAAAGCTTTGCTGAATTCATTTACCAGTTCTAGGAGGTTTTAGGTTGAGTCTTTAGGGTTTTCTAGGTATACGATCATATCATTAGCCAACAGTAGCCCTTTTGTCTTGTTCCAGTTCTCAGGGGGCATGCTCAACTTTTCCTCTTTCAGTATAAGGTTGGCTTGTCACAGATGGCTTTTATTACCTTAAAGTATGAGATGTGGTAAATTTTGAGATGTCTGTTAAACATCCAAATGAAGATGTCTGCATAACAGTTGAAAATACGTGTCTGGAGTTTAAGAGAGAGGTGAATGAAAACATCTCACTATAAAAAACAGAGGAGAAATCCTAGGGTTTTCTCTATTTGTAATTTAATAACTCCTGGTCTTGACCCTATCAGCTCCAGGGCAGAGACCTGAAGATGAAAAGCAATGGCGTGTTTGAGACACTAAAAGATACTCAGTGTGGGTGAATGTGGAATGTGGGGGGAAAATGGATCAAGAGGATCATAATTAGCTTGGACTTTGTTCAGGTGAGAATAGGAGGCCATAAAAGGGTTTAAAGGAGAGAAGATGTGTGCTTTAGCAAGAGGACTCAATCTGTCATGAAGACTAAATTGAAGAGCAAGGCTGTAGGCAGGAGGCCTGACCAGAAGCTGCTTCAGTAGCTCAGGTGAAAAAGACTGGAGGCTTTTACCAAGGCAGTGGGAAAAGATGGAGATAAGCAAGTGGGTTCCAGTTATATTTGGATTTAGAATCAGCAGGGCTTAGGGAGTGATTGGAAATAAAGAGTGGGCAAAGAGTGTGAAGGGAATTGAGGGTTCCAGGTTTCTGGCTTAGATGGCAGTGCCACTTAACAAAATGGAGATGAAGGAAGAGAAGCTGATTTGGTAAGGCCGAGGGTGAGTTTAGTTTTGCATATATTGTGCTCAAGGTGACTGGAAAATCCAAACTATACAGTTGAGTGTGTGCATCTTAAACCCCTGGGTGAAATCTGAACTGTGCATGTTTGGGATACACACACAATACACACACCCACACAAAACAAAGAGTGTGTGTGCGTGTGTATGTGTTGTGTGTGCATATCCCAAACATGTGCAGATGAGGTCATCCGGGGCTAGTGTAGAGCATGCAAAGACAAAAAGAAAGAACCCCAAGGAACCCTACATTATCCATATGCACGTCTAATTCATCTTTTTAACAACCCCATGAGTTAAATTTTATCTTTTCTGATGCAAATCAGTGAGAATGACTGAAGTGAGTCACAATCATTTCAGAGGTTTATTTTGCCAAGGTTGAGGACACACCTAAGAAAAAGGAACACAAAACCACAGGAATATCTGTGATCTGTGCTTTTTCCAAAGAGGGTTTGGGAACTTCAGCATTTAAAGGGGAAAGAGTGGGCAGTAGGGGAAAGAGAAGTGAAAAAAGAAGGGGAAGGTTAGATAAAAGGGGGAAGCAGTGTCATTGTTTTGAGTCTTTGATCAGCCTTCACTGAATCCACGTTTTACACGTAAAAGGAGGGGATCGAGGAAGAGTCAGTTATGCATTCATCTCATGCTCTGTGAATCTGCACTGTTACATAAGATGAAGTAAACATAGAGTAGAGGAAGCAGTCAAACATGCATTCATCTCAGGTGAATGGAGAGATGACTTCTGGTTCTGTCCTTGGTTCTATATCCGTGAAGATAAGCTGTTAATTTACATTGTCAAGGTGAAATTCAACAGAACTGATTTAGGGTAAAGATCTTGGGGCCCACAAGGAATTGCCTTGTGAGCAAATTGTGAGGGAGGTACGTAGCCTTTTATCTTTGTAACTATCTATTTAAGAACAAAATGGGAGGAAGTTTGGATTGACTCAGTCCCCAAGTTTGACCTTTCCCTTTGGCATAGTGAGTTTGAGGGTCCTGAGATTTTAATTTTCCTTTCACACTGTTTTCTCCACAGCTGAATGATGAAACAACCATAGGCATTTCCCAGTTCCCAGCCTCAGGAGGCCTATTTGTGTAACATCTGGGACCCTTTGCCAAATCAGCTTACATGTGGGTTATACATTTATTACACGAGGCATCCCTGCTGTGTGAAAGCACGTGAAGAAATCTTGAATACTGTCATGAAGCCTCCTTAAAAATGCTAGTATGAAGTATCCTACACAGGTTAAAATGAGAACCCTCCCTCCCATTTTTGCAATCTTTAGGTAAGGATATTTGGGCTGACACTGCAGTTTAGATTGAAAGCCAAGAAAGTTATCAACATGGTAAAAGTCAAGTTATATGACCCCAGAGATCAGACAGGACATGGAAGTTTTCATACATGAAAATAGTCTTTGGTCCACAAAGGTGAGAAAAGTAATAAAATTCCCACAGGTTTCTTCTAGTAAGATAATTGGTCAGAAGAAAATATCACAAATGCAAAGTATTGTGCTATTATTTTAGCACCTTTCTTGTAGGAATACATAGGAAGAAATGGAAAATATTCCTATAGAATCTTTAGAGAAGCTTTCCGTGTGGGCTGATCCCAGGTACTAGGACAGAATACAGGCTTTTGAAAGGAGCTTTTAAAAATAATAGATAAGTGTTTTTTCTTTTGAAAATTGTTATATTGTGTAGTTTTAAAATATTTAAAATCTCCAAACAGAAATCAACTGAAGTGCAATAATTTTATCATAGGATAGACTGAAAACAATATTTAACCCAGCAACTGGGCATCAAAGTGAGAAAGATTATATGCTAGAATGGCACATGGAACGTGTTCCATGGTCTGCATTGCTGACTGCCACAGAACGCCTTGGGAGCAGGCTTGAGGCTTTCAGTGTCATTATGTAAGTACTCATAGACCGCTTAGCCATGAGATATGACTTGTACATTTATATAAAGGAGAAAAGAAAGTCATTTTCCAAGTTAGTTTCCACAGCAACAATATTCCATATTTTCTTCTTCTGTGTCTAAACATGAGCATGCCTCAACTAGGGGGTGGAATATAATTCTTGCAAAATGCCAATTAAGACCAACCGTGAGTGTGAAAGCTTCAGGGATCACATTCATTCAACAAGCACTGATTATAAGCCTACCCTAGACCAGGAACTGTGGGAGACCTTGGAGATGCAGGGAGGAAGAAGCCCCAAGGTCTGCCCTCTAGATCCTTGTGTGCAATGAGAAAGAGCCAGATAGAAGGATGAATTAATAGAATGTGATAAAGTGCTATAATGGAGATACGTTTGGAGTATTAGGAGGGGGCAATTAACAGCCCCAAGAAGTCATGGACATTTGACCTAGATTTTGAATTTGAAAGAGGTATTTGACCTTGATCTTGAATGATCAATAAACTTTTGCAAATTGAGGAGGAAAGACGGGAAAGTGGGCAATTAAGACAAAGACTAATGTATGTTCAAAAACATACAAACTGAACAAATAGAGGTATGGAAGAGCAAAATCATTGAGAAAAGACAGGGTGGAGGGGGTGAGGAAGAGGCTATGAAGTAGGTTGAGGCTGTTTGGGCAGCATAATATGTGCCTAACTAAAGTGTAAGGATTTGATCTTGTAGATGATGAGAAACCACCAAACCTAATAACGCAGAGGCGAGATCAGTTTTATGCTATTAGAATATTCACATGAGCTGCAGAATAGACAATGAAAATAATTGAAAGAGTTGGGAAGAATGAAGGCAGAGTGATCCCCCTAAGATTTCATAGTTTATCTCAGGGTTTGAGAATGTACTGGGATGTAAAAACATGTGCATATGCTTTGGATCCTAATAGAGTACTCAGCAAAAGTTAGTTCTCTCTTTCCCTCTCCATCTTGTTTAACCCCATACTTGGTAGCTGAGCTACTGTTAATCCTTTGCTGAGATTTTGCAGAGGAGGATTTTAGGCATGAAGAGAAAAATTCGTGGCCCAAAGTTACAGAGCTAGGAAATGGCAGGGCTAGAATTTGAACCCAAGCTTTCAGACACCAGAGGCAGGGTGAGTAATCACCACACTGTTACCTTTAGCTAAGTGGGAGATTTGTTGTAAGGATTAAGTGAGAGGATATATATTTCTTGCTGAGATGACGATATAGTTAGCCATTTGACTGAATCCTTACTCCTCCCCCAAAACCTGTCCTCCTGGTCTGTGACCTTAATCTGGTCAGTTCCCATTTTTCAGAGTCCCACATCAGCCCTCATAGTTCTGTACTTACCTTCATCCCAAGGTTAGAATTGCTCTCTACAGTCTTTGTTGCAGTTTCTTTTCTAATTTCAGGTCCCAACACCTTCTCTCCCATGTGTTCTCATGTAATACTCCTCTCAATGGCCCTTTGTGAAATGCCTGGCCCTCTTCATATAGATCCTGGTACTCTTTCCCCCTGAAGTAAGTTTCCAAAGTGGGAATACCACAGAGCCTCTCTTGACCAGAGATCTTGCTTGTTAAATAGATCTTAATCAATGTTGCTGAGATGCCACTCTACCTAAAACTGCCCCACTCAAAATTCTGAGATTTGTGACCCAAGAGGATCCAGTCTAGTGACCAATTCAATTCTCTCTCTCTCTCTCTCCTCTCTCTCTCCCTGTCAGACTTAAACTAGAGACTGAGATACTTAGTCCATCTGAGATGCTAGAACTTGGAAGTCAGGTGGAGCAGAAGTTTGGGCTCTGCTCCTGGACCTGCTGGAGCTGGACTACGGAGGGGAGAGTTGAGGGATTGTGCAGCCCCTTACCCTTGGTTCCTGGCTTTAATGGATGTTGGCTCTCTATAAAGCCCTTGGGATCTGAGAGATATTCACTATCTGCTTCCACTGAGCTTTCCTTCTGGGGTTGTGTCATTTTGAGTGGATTTCTGTTTCTCACATTCAAATATTTCCTAACTCTGCTATAGAACTATGAGTGGTGTTGTCATATATGAGTTGTTTGCGGGCTCAATTGTAAACCCCATTAGAGCCAGATAAAAAGAATTTAGGGGGAGTGATGGAATCCATATTGAGACTTGGCATCCAAAGTAGGTTTCTTTTCTTTGCTCATAGCTTGTAACGATGTTATAAAAGAGGCTGCTTCTGTTGCCACCTAATTTTCTTTTTTTTAACCTCTCGGGGTAGACTATAACAAAGGACTCTAGAAAAACAATTATCCACTTTTATTTGGCTTAAAATATTTGGCCAGCCTTAGCCTAACAATTTTGGCTAATATGAGAGCAAATTGTGGAGACTAATTATTTAAAGGCCTAAGAATTATAGTACTAAGGAACATACACGTAGAGTGGGGGCCACCAGTAAATTTTAGGATTCAGATGCTGCGTCTGTTTGTCATTGTTGTAAGCCTGCGTGTGCGCGTGTGCACACACACACACACACACACACACACACACACCAGGATTCTACCACACAAGACAGCACCTGACTTTTTAAAATATGTCCTTTTTTATTTTGACAGTGAGCTATGCCAGGTGATCAATTTGAATGACCATTAATCAGTGCAATGAGGTGTCAAAGAAGGCAGAAATCATTAGGAAGCTATTGTCTCTGGAGACTTTTGCAATTTTCCAAATTTATTTTTATCTAAAGAGACTCATGAGGCTCCACGGTGACATATGTGTCCTATTTACTTCATCAGAACCAGGGTAGCTGGGCACAGATGCACCCGATGAGGGATGAGCTATATCAGGCTGGGGCAAGCTGCATTCTGAGAGGTCAGGGCCAATTGCAGGGAAGGGTCGGCAGAAGGGCAGCACGAGGACATCATCTCATCCAAGAGGTGAGTGTTAGCTAGGCGTGCCCGAGAGGGATGAAGACCTTGAATATCACCAGGTCTCTGGAGACTGGTGTTGCAGGGGGACAATCCTGTCCTGGAAAGGGTAGCCAGAGCTCAGCAGTGGGATGGATCTGTCTGCGTCCTCAACAAGGGGAGGTTTCCTATATGAAAAAAAAATACCCAGTTTTAAAGGGACACAGCTTGGCTTGTCACCCTCAGATCTCTGAGCATTGTGATTAAACTGTAAAACTGTCATAAAAGGAAGCATGAAGATTAATAGATAATATTCTTTAGCACTTTAATTTTGTACATTTCAAAATGTAAGAAAATGAATTTCCTGGCCTCTCACCAAAGGAGATATAAATAAATAGCGATCGAGGTTCTAATTTCCTGAGAATTTTAATAAAAAGAAATATTTATGGTTTAAAATTACCCCCGAAATTATGCATCGAAGAATAGATAGTTTATGACTTCGGAGAACAAAAAGAAACTTGCAAATTCTTGATGCTGGCAGATCAATTAAGCAGTAATACATGCTACATTATAATTTTAATCACCATGAAATTAAAATATGGTAATGAATGTTAACATGACTTTATCCTTTCAAACTATAATTTAATTTATGGAACTTTTCTTGACTACTTCCTTATTTCCTTGGTTACTTTTCTTGCTCTGCATGCTACTTTAGATTATACACTTTCCAATGCACATTATTTAAGACAGCCACCAATTAAATGAGTTCTTCTTCCTTTATCAATTAAGGATCTTGGAGATAATGTTACTCTTTTTAACCTAGTTCTTTCTGTCTCCCCGCATAAAGTATGCAGAGAATTAGAATAGCGCTCTCTTAATGTCTCTTTTTGGTTTTAAATTTGTTTATTTTTTCCAGTAACACAAAAGGCAGCCCAAGTGTGAGCTTGCTCTCTTCAAGGGTCTTCTTCCTCTAACATATCTGGGGCAGGGGCAGAGCTTGTTCTTGGCATCCACATGCCAGCTACTTGGATATGTTGCTGCTCTTCCTGCCTCCCCCATCTCTGTCGGGGCTCCCATTCCTTCCCTCTGCCCAGTGATGCCCCCATCCCACACGCACCTCAGCAGATGGATGGTGTTGCAAAGGCCACGTTTCCCTTTGCTCCTCAAACCTCTAATTTCCAGCACCCCACTTTCAAAGCTCCATGCTGAGATGTCTAAAAAGTATCTCCATAAATGAAGAGAACTGTTTAATAGTACACCAAAAATGACTCAGACGGTAAGGAAAAAGAACAACAAAAAATGTTAAACCCTTCTCTGGTTTTTCCCTGACACCAAGTGCGTGCTGTCTTTTCCAACACCACCGAGTCTCCAATTCCACGACACTAACTGGGTGTTCAGCAATTCAATTCAATTCTGAGACTAACTCTCCATGGTTAGTGCAGTTTCCACAGGTTAAGGGCTCAGGCCCAGAAGACTGCCTCCACTTCAGATGCCAGTCACAAGGCCCAGGTTTCCACCTACATTTCTGAAGGACCTGCTATAAATTCAGTGGTTCCAACTCCCTCTTCGGGTTTGCTAATTTGCTAGAACAACTCACAGAATTCAGGGAAGCACTGTACTTACTATTACTGGTTTATTACGAAGGAATACAGTGCAAGAGCAGCCAAGTGGCAGAAATGCAAAGGGCAAGGCATGGGGGAGGAGCACTGAGCTTCCAGTCCCTCTCCACCCTCCCAGCACCTCTATGTGCTCAACACCCTGGAAGCTCTCTGAACCTCCTTGTTTAGGAGTTTTTACAACCCAATCTTCAGACCTCTGCTTCTCCCCAGAGGTCAGGAGGATTGGAGGGGTAGTGCTGAGAGTTCCCACCCTCTAATCATGTATTTGGTTATTTGGATTTTCTAAGGACCAGCCCTCTATACTGAAATTACCTAGGGATCCCAACCCGAGTGGCCTCATTAGCATTGACTCAGGTGTGTTGGAAGGGGCTTGTTATGACTAACAAAGGACACTCCTGTCACTCAGGAAATTCCAAGGGTTTTAGGAGCCCTGTGCCAAGAACTGGAGACAAAGATCAAATATATTTTTATTATACCACACCTTCCCAGAGGACCCACTGTGTCATACCCAAGGTTTACTCCTTTCATCTTAAGGTCAACACTCCTGTCTCTCCCTCTTCTTCAACTCCCTGCATGTGAAACCACACCCCATCCCCACAGGTGGGAAACCTCAGCCTCTCCCCAAAGCTGTTGGTCTAACTCCAGAATCCATTCATTCCGCCCAACCAGGTAATCCCCAGGATCACAATAACCCCATTTCTCAAATGCATTGTTTTAAAGTCTGATTTATTCAGCCAAAAATGCAGTGACACGGATGGGGAGTAGTGGCTTGACGGTTGAGTGCTGAAGCAAGTCAGTCTTGAATAGTTTTCTGCAAGAAAACCAACATAATTTCCTGTCTCTACATTAAACAATGCTGAGACCATGCACACTTCCTGGGCCTGTGATAAACAACATTGAGACCAAGAAAAAAACAACTTAGTTGCCTGCTCCAGGAAATACCATGCCTTGCAAGGTGAGGCTGTGGGTCAGCTAAATAGTTAAATTATCAAAACTAAGAGCATACTCATTAAAACTCACATCAGCATCCTAACTTCACTGCACTCACCAATCTAAAGCCGTTACACCATAACTGTACCCAATCCTAACTAGTTCCTTGCCTTGTAAGATTTGCCTTAAAATCACCCAGTCCAGGCCCTTGTTAGGTCTTCTGATGGCTGCCCGTCAGCTGTAGGATAAAGTAAAAACTTTTATAAATGTATATGTTTACCTGAGCAGCCCTATCTCCATCAATCCAAATTTCACACTTTATCGCAGCACTCTGAAGAATTTGTAACCACCCCAACATGCACATACATACCAAGATGTTTTGCATTTCCATGTCTTTATTCATTTTTCTCATTGTCTTAAATACCCTCCTCCTCTACTCCTTGTTGCCCTGGATAACTCCTACACAACTTTTATTAGTCCAAGGCCTCTCTTCAGGGATCCTTCTCTGAGCCCCAGGCTAGATCAGATGCCCTTCCTTCCTCTTCTCTCCTTGCGCATATATCACAACTCTCCCACTTACAGCATTGCATCAGAATGGTCAGCTTTTACATGCTGCCCTGTCAGCAGAGCTCTAAGAACAGACACGATGTCTTACTGAGCATTACAGCTCTCAGGACCTCATGGTTCTAGGAACCTAGGAACGCACAAGTGGTACATGTTGAACTGAACTGAACTGGATTTGGCCATCAGAGTTGTGGTGAATATTTTTCTGGTTTATTGTTCACCTTTAATTTGGGTTGTGAGGGGTTTTGACATAATTTTAATTTTTATGGAGTTGAACCTATTGATCTTCGTGTGATTTCTTCTATTGATTTTGAGCTTCAAAAGTGAAGTACTAGGTTTTAAAGACTTCATGACTAAGCTAAGAAATTCTGCCACCTCATCCTTCTCATTGGGAATAGAAAAACAGCATAAGGCAGAAGAACAAAGAAAACACCTTACCCAACTATTCTCAGAAATTCATGGCTCTTTTCCTTTCTTCCCAGTGAGGAACGGTCTATGCGTCAAAGGCACAGCTTATATTTGCTATCTCAGCTTTTATAATTTTCATCAATGCATGAAGACAGCTATCTTAAAGCTAAGCAATTCTATTTGTCTTTGGGTCCCAAAAGATAACCTATATCTAAGTGCTTCTGCACGAAAAAAAAAAAAAAGCATTTGCTGTTTTACTCTTTTCTTATTTTATTTCCTAAAAAAGTATAATACACTGCAGCAATTTACTCAGCTGGCTCTGCTTGCCTGGCTGTGTGCTTTACCCCTGGGGTCTCCCTCTGAATTGTTGGCCCACCCTCCAAGGGCCAGCTCAAATGTTATGGCCTTGATAAGCCCCTTCTCTGATGAGCTCCTTCTCCTTCTAAACCTGTTTCCTATCCTGTAGATACATGCTTGTATACAACACTCCTCAAATGTAAGCAACATGACACCAAAACTGATGTCTCCTTCATTTGTTCATTCACTGTTCAAACATTAAGCATAACAAATCCTCTGCTAAACACAGGAGAAATGGTAATGAACAAGATAGGCTAGGCCCAAGCCCTGACCTCATGGAACTTGTATCTTAGCAGGGGAGACAACAGTTTAATAGCTAATCACACATTTGCTTACAAGCTAGGAAGATGCTATGAAAGGAAAATGTAGAAGGATACAAGAATATATTTTAAAAGGGTGAGAGAAGGGGAGTTCAGGAAAAGCTTCTCTGGAAAGCAATATTTTAAGCTAATATTCTAAGTTATATTTGAATAGGTGTTAGCAAAGTAGTGAGGAGTAGGCTGAGGGCAGGGTATACCAGGCGGGGGAATAGCACGTGGCTGGCTAAGGACACTGCTTTGCATACAAAGACATCCAGCGCACATGGATAAAGTAAAGGAAATGATAATACTTATTTAAACAAACAAAATGATATTATTTTGTGTAATAATATTTTGTTTCAACGTTCTAACATATTCAACTCTTAAAGAAGAAGCATCAAGAGTAAAATCAAGGTTTTTATATTTTTAGTAGAGACAGGGTTTTGCCATGGTTTGGCTAGACTGGTCCCGAACTCCTGGCCTCAAGTGATCCGCCCGCCTTGGCCTCCCAAAGTGCTGGGATTACAGGCTTGAGCCACCACACCCAGCCTGGACTACAGGAATTTAATCAGCTTGAGCACATCAGCCTGTTTTACAGCCTCCTGCCCCATAGCTTGTTTTTTTCCAAACCCCAGGTAGA
The DNA here is from genome assembly GCF_029281585.2 of Gorilla gorilla gorilla. NCBI lineage: Eukaryota > Metazoa > Chordata > Mammalia > Primates > Hominidae > Gorilla > Gorilla gorilla. Next base: position 20,345,139 of record NC_073233.2, read on the forward strand.
ATGCAGTCACCTGGTTGGCTGGAACCAGTTTATGACATGTCAATTTACTGAAGAGTCAGAATATGATAATAATTAAGAAAGTGACTCTGGAATCAGATGGAGTTTAAATCTAAGCTCCATCTCTTACACAAGGTGCGAGACACTGCGCAAGTTACTTAACTTCTCTGTGCCTTATTGTTTTCATCTGCAAAATAGAATAATAATAATATTTTTAAAAAAGTACCCCCCCACCCCGCCACAGGCACACCTCATAGGATAGCTGAAGGGATTAGGTGAGATTTAAAAAATGTGACAAGCTAAGAGCGCTCCATGAAAGTCAGCACTAATCATTTACCAAAATCAACATATCTGTAAATCTTCTCTATGTCCCTAAATAAAAGAATATTTATTGGAGTTTACATTAATAGTACTAACAGGAAAAGTGAAAGTGTGATTTTTATTTTTCGCCTTCTACCCAAGGAATTTCCCTTGTGAGTATGTCTATATATAGCATTGCCAGTGAAAAGTAGAGCAAAGAACAAGATTTCCAAATGATAAAATTATATTTCCGTTTCAGTCATAATTACATACCTTCATAGCTACTCTCAGGAATTACAAGCATCATTTTTCCCCTGTCTTCACTTTCAAATACCTACAGTGTTGGAATCCTTTGGCAATCTTCTATAAATTTCAAACTGGGGCAACTTAATTAGAATCCTGACTTCTCTCCCTTCCACCAGCAATTGCTTAAGTTTTTGAAAAAGGTCGTTAAAACAAAGGATGCATTGAGTTTGAGAATATTGGGCTTTATTTGTTTCTGAGACAAGATCATGGGGAGGAAAGCAACTTATAAATGATAAATAGATTTGATATTTAGACTCATCTAGCCTTGATTTCCAGCTTGGGAACCTTCATTTAATATTGAGAAAGACCAGGCTTCATCTTATATCTCACACTTCTGCATTGGGTTGGTCAACCTACCAACATTTTATCCCCTCCAATAGAGCTAGACAAAAAGCAAAATTAAAAAGAAACAGTAGGGGCAACTGGACTTGAATAGAAGAATAACCATAAATTAATGGTCTATTCATTCCTCCTTGGTCTGCCTTGCTGAGGCTGTGTCCTGTGCAGGTGGCCAAGGCTGCCTAATTAGTGCTTGGGCAGAATGAGGAGTCTGGTGAGACTGCCAAGTGCACCAGTGTTGAGCTTCTAATTTGGAGACTTACCACTTTCTTGACTTTTTTTTTTCTTGGTAAAAGCTTTTTTTAGCTCACATACCATACAATTCACCCACTTAAAGTATATAATTCAAGAGTTTATCATACATCCATAGGATTGTGTGATCAGTGCCACAATTGATCTTAGAACATTTTCATCACCCTCAAAGAAACCCCATATTTTTTAGTAATCAATCCCTTCCTAAACACCCCCATGCACATAACCCTCGGCAATGAGTAATCTACTTTCTGTCTCCATAGATTTACCTATCCTGAACATTTCACGTAAATGAAATCTTAAAATATGTGGCCTTTTGTAATGGGCTCTTTCACTAGGCACACTGTTTTCAAGGTTCATCCATGTTGTGGCATGTTTCAGTACTTCATTCCTTTTTATGGCCAAATAATATTCCAGTGTATGGCTATACTGCACTTGGTTTATCCATTCATCAGTTGATAGACGCTTGGGTTGTTTCTTCCTTTTGACTGTTATGAATAATGCTGCTATGAACAATCATGAGCAAGTTTTTGCACAAACATATGTTTTTATTTCTCTTGTGTGTACATATGCACCTAGGAGTGGAATTGCTGGGTCAAATTTTCTTGGTGTTTTAACTTAAAAACAAACCTTATGCCAAATTAAACTAAATGACAGCACTTTGTAAATAATAAATCACCTATAAAAATAAGGTTTCATTTTAACTATCTTGTAGAATATTTAATCTCCTAATTTATTCCAGTAATGTTGAATCCATTTCTACTGTGGACTTTGCACTGTGCTATGTGTTGGGAGTAAAGATTCAAAGAGGACTGAGACATGGATCCTAAACTGGAGGGGATTACTGTCTATACAAATAACTAACATACATTGGATCCTTACTCTAAGCCAAGCATGATACTAAATGTTTTATATGTATTAAATCCGTCACTACTAATACTACCCTATGAGGTAGATACTATTATCATCCTTATTTTACGAGAACTTAAGTAACCATCCCAAGGTCACACAGCTGGTAAGTGGCAGAGAACCGTCACACTTCATTGCTCTCCCAGGCCAGGCTGCCTCTCTAGCAACAGTATAACACACAAGAGTTAACAGCGTGTCATCTGGAGTTAGATATCCTGAGTGTGAGTGCTACCTCCCCCACTTACCATGTGACCTTGGGCAAATGAATCACACTTCCTACGCTTCACATGCCTAATCTATAAAGAGAGGTTAATCCAAGAACCTACTTCATAGTGTTGATATAAGGATTAAATGACATAAACATATATTAGTTGCTTGACATGTAGTTAGTGCTCAATAAATATTAGTTGTTGTTATTATCCATAAAAACTCTATAAGCAAATCATTACAAAGACATGCGATACGTTTTAAGGGCTGCCAAATGTCGCAATTTATCTCTGCTGGGAAGGAAAAAAAAAAGGAAAAAAAAACAACAAAAAAAAAACTCAGGCCAAACTGCAGAAAAGCGTTTGCCTCCTTTTACACAAATTCCATCCATTGACTTTAACAACTGAAGTCTTAAAAGCTGGATTCTGCTTATCTCTTTCGCTTCCATTTCTAGTGCTGTTGGGGAGCCTAATGCAGGGTGGTGATTTGTATTCTGCAAGTGTCTCTTGTCTCATCAAGAAAGGGGCCCATCTGTCTGGTCTTTGGGTGGGTTTGGAACATGACACCCAGGGGATGAGGGTGGCAGCAGAGGAATCAACCCAGGCACCCACAGAGGTGCCAACCAGGCAAGTTCCATCCCTCTGCAGGCTCCTGTAAGGAGGGGAAAAGGCAATATGATTATTCAAGGGAAGGTCTCATAGAGATGTGTGCTGCATTTAAACACAAATGCATTCTGTCCTCAATAATTTGGTGGAGTTGGCATAGCATTGGGGTCAGCCTGACACGGTATTGAAGAGTCCCAGGGTGCAATGTGACTTGTCACACTAAGTACACTTGTCTCCCACGGCAACAAGTTACTGGGCAGCAGGAAACAGCAGGGCTGGGAAAAGCATTCAGGGGAAGGGTCAACAGGGAGCCCTTCTTTGCACATTTATCCGGCCCCAGATTTGGCTGATGGTTTCAGAATGTGTTAAGTGGTCATCAGCATTCTCGGCTGTTCTAGGGGATGCAGTTAGTCGGGATTGGCTTCCTGGTACTTATTAAAGAAAAGTCAGATATCTAGGGAACCAGGCCATGGAGAAGGCTAAGTCCAAAATAAGTATGAGCTTATGGAGACACACATATGAACACACCCCAGGACGACTCTCCTTAAGGATCTTTCAAACTCACATGTTAGATCCTAAATCAATATTGATTCCCTTTCTCCCTGCTGTCCTGGAAGAACTCTGAGATACCTAAATGTATTATAGCTACTTGCTTACTTATATCTGTTTCTGCCCACTGACTTGTGATTTGGAGTGAACAGGGACCATGTGTTATTCTTTTAGTGGTCCCAAGACCGTGGTACAAGCTGAAAAAAAAATGTGACTGAATAGAATTTTGGGAGTATATACAACCTTTTGCCCTGGAATTCCATTTAATTATCAGACAAAGTCTATGCAGACGGCTTTACTATTCCTACTTTAACTGGTGTGGAAACTGAGGTTCACAGAAGTGAAGCAACCTGCCCAAGGTCATGTGGTTGGTGGAGCTGAAATTGAATTTCACAATAAACGTCTGATGGGTGATTAATATACAAAAATCAATTAACCTATTATCACATTAAGACACTTACTAGGATGACTGAAAGAAAATGCCTGGAGCTTCCAGAAAGTTCAATATTAATTGCCTTCAGGCCCATGGCACTGAGCTAAGTGCCATGAAAGGTAATCCATGCAGATGGCCTGGCTCTCTATTGGATTTTTAAAAATAAAAACCTAGGCCAGGCAGGGTGGCTCATGCCCGTAATCCCAGCACTTTGGGAGGCAGACGCAGGAGAATCACTTAAGCCCAGGAGTTCAAGACCAGCCTGGGCAACATGGTGAAACCCCATCTCTACTAAAAATACAAAAGCTAGCCGGGTGTAGGGGCACAAGCCTGTAATCCCAGCTACTCAGGAGGCTAAGATAGGAGCAATCACCTGAGCCTGTGAGTTGGAGGCTGCAGTAAGCCAAGAGAGCGCCACTGCACAATGTGAGTGAGACCTGGTCTCAAAAAAAATAATAATAAAAATAAAAAAGTAAAAACCATAAGTAAAGTATAATTATAGTTAAGAGGATGATTAGCGCCACAGTGAACTTGAATCAATTTGAATATGGACCAGATGAGTGAGAGCTCTCTGAGAACAAGAATTGGTTTTTTTGTTTTGTTTTGTTTTTGTTTTTTAATCACTATTGTCCTAGAGCCCTGCACAATGCTGGTGACCAACAAATGCTACTGAGATGGATAACGTATAAAGGTATAAAGGCTATGTAACCACTGGATCTGGATATAAAATGTCAATCAATAGGATTAGATGAACAGGTTCTTTCTAGCTGACTTTCCCACCTGTGCGCCAGACCTCCTCTGCAAGATTCATAGGGTCTTCGTTTCATTGGCATATCCCTGGGGTTAGTAGCTTTGCCATAGCCATATAATAGGTGGTCCAGGTTGTGTTGTATAACCTCAGGAGTAGAGGGATGAGGGCATAGTTCACCACAGCATTAAGACCACCTCTTCCCCTCTACCCTGGAAGTTGGCTGGAGGTGTGGAGAAATCAATGGACAGGTGAGAAGAAGATAGGGATAGAGGCCAAAGTTTTGTTCGCAGAAGCCTGGGGGGCACCTCAGAGTCCAAGGAACAGCAATGGGAGGTTGATGCTTAGCACCAGAAGAGGGGGCTGCAGCTGGTGCAGCTGCTGCTGCAGGTGACATTGTTTGTGGGTACAAGATGGGAGCAGAACACTCTGTAGGGGAGACTAGAGCCCAGGCTAAGCGGAGGAGGACTGGTGCAGGGTGGGAGTTGGCCCAGGAAGAGCACGTACCTCAACAAAGGTTTGCCATGGGCTTAGGGGTGTGGACTGGAGAGAGTATGCTGGGGAAGAAGGGCATGTATCATGGGAATATGGATAAGAATAAGCTCCAGGATTTCAGTCTACAGAGGAAAACAGACACAGACATGACCAACAGTAATTCTGCATGACAAGTGGGAAAAATAAAGATGGAATGAAGTAATATAATAATTTAAAAGAAGAAGCAGGTTGTGAAAGCTAGTAGGTACCAAGAGCCAGAGAGTTTTGGATTCAGATCCTAACTTACGAGGTGTGTGAGCTAGCACAAGTCATGTAGTTTCATCTAAGCCTTAGTTGCCTTGCCTATAAAATGTGTATAACAGCTTCCTCATAAGGGTTTGTAAAGATTAAAAGGAGATATAAGTTAAGTGTTTAGCCTATGGCCTGGCATAATAACACTCACTGAAAATTAGTTGCTATTGCAACTACTACTATTTCAACTTCTATTTGCCAGGCACTGTGCTAAAGGCTTTTGTCTATGCTAGTTAATCTTTACATACACTCTGCTAGTCAGTTATTTTTATCCCATCTTTAATCAGCGAGAAAATGGAATCCCTGTGTGTTTAAATAATACAGGTAGTATATAGCAGCCCTAGACTCACCTCGAGGCATGACAAGTTTCAGACACTCCACTCTAGTCACCATCCTGCTGCTTTATTACTACAAATATAACACTTTAAAATATATTCATATTTATACTACAAATATTTTTATAGTAATAAAATAGCAGGGTGGTGACTAGAGTGGAGTGTCTGAAACCGGTCAGTTTCCAATACCTATGGAAATTGCCTAGGTTAGTGCTTAGATAATCATCATAATAATAGCAACTATGAAGATATTATAATCATAATATATTTATAATTATTATATTATAGCTATTAAGCGTGTGTAATAATAATTACAGATTACTATGATTATTTTGTACCTAATTATTAGGCACTAAACTAGGTACTTTTCCTACATTGGCTCATTTAATCCTTGTAATAACCCTATGAATCAGAAACTATGATTTTCTCCATTTTGCAGACAAGATTAAGTGACTTGTCCAAATTGTCTAACTATCGAGTGGTGGAGTTGTACTTTGAAGTGGGTAGGGGAACTTTACTCCAAACTCTGTGTATTTTCTGACACTCCAGCCTGCTTAGTTTTAGTGGAAGCGTTTTTCCATCTCTCTAATTTGTCCTTTTTTCTCTTTTCTCTCTCCTTTTTCTCCTTCCTTTTCATCCTTGTCTCAAGGGAATTTCTCGTTTTCTTTCTTTCTTTTTTTTTATATTATACTTTAAGTTCTAGGCTACATGTGCACAACGTGCAGGTTTGTTACATATGTATACATGTGCCATGTTGGCGTGCTGCACCCATTAACTCGTCATTTACATTAGGTTTATCTCCTAATGCTATCCCTCCCCCCTCCCCTCTCCCCCCACCCCACGACAGGCCCCAGTGTGCGATGTTCCCCTTCCTGTGTCCATGTGTTCTCATTGTTCAATTCCCACCTATGAGTGAGAACATGCAGTGTTTGGATTTTTTGTCCTTGTGATAGTTTGCTGAGAATGGTGGTTTCCAGCTTCATCCATGTCCCTACAAAGGACATAAACTCATCCATTTTTATGGCTGCATAGTATTCCATGGTGTATATGTGCCACATTTTCTTAATCCAGTCTATCATTGATGGACATTTGGGTTGGTTCCAAGTCTCTGCTATTGTGAATAGGGCCGTAATAAACATATGTGTGCATGTGTCTTTATAGCAGCATGATTTTAATCCTTTGGGTATATAGCCAGTAATGGGATGGCTGGGTCAAATGGTATTTCTAGTTCTAGATCCTTGAGGAATCGCCACACTGTCTTCCACAATGGTTGAACTAATTTACACTCCCACCAACAGTGTAAAAGTGTTCCTATTTCTCCACATCCTCTCCAGCACCTGTTGTTTCCTGACTTTTTAATGATTGCCATTCTAACTGGTGTGAGATGGTATCTCATTGTGGTTTTGATTTGCATTTCTCTGATGGCCAGTGATGATGAGCATTTTTTCATGTGTCTTTTGGCCGCATAAATGTCTTCTTTTGAGAAGTGTCTGTTCATATCCTTTGCCCACTTTTTGATGGGGTTGTTTGTTTTTTTCTTGTAAATTTGTTTGAGTTCTTTGTAGATTCTGGATATTAGCCCTTTGTCAGATGAGTAGATTGCAAAAATTTTCTCCCATTCTGTAGGTTGCCTGTTCACTCTGATGGTAGTTTCTTTTGCTGTGCAGAAGCTCTTTAGTTTAATTAGATCCCATTTGTCAATTTTGGCTTCGGTTTCCATTGCTTTTGGTGTTTTAGACACGAAGTCCTTGCCCATGCCTATGTCCTGAATGGTATTGCCTAGGTTTTCTTCTAGGGTTTTTATGGTTTTGGGTCTAATATTTAAGTCTTTAATCCATCTTGAATTAATTTTTGTATGAGGTGCAAGGAAGGGATCCAGTTTCGGCTTTCTACATATGGCTAGCCAGTTATCCCAGCACCATTTATTAAATAGGGAATCCTTTCCCCACTTCCTGTTTTTGTCAGGTTTGTCAAAGGTCAGATGGTTGTACATGTGTGGTATTATTTCTGAGGGTTCTGTTCTGTTCCATTGGTCCATAGCTCTGTTTTGGTACCAGTACCATGCTGTTTTGGTTACCGTAGCCTTGTAGTATAGTTTGAAGTCAGGTACTGTAATGCCTCCAGCTTTGTTCTTTTGGCTTAGGATTGACTTGGCAATGCGAGCTCTTTTTTGGTTCCATATGAACTTTAAAGTAGTTTTTTCCAATTCCGTGAAGAAAGTCATTGGTAGCTTGATGGGGATGGCATTGAATCTATAAATTGCTTTGGTCAGTATGGCCATTTTCACGATATTGATTCTTCCTATCCATGAGCATGGAATGTTCTTCTATTTGTTTGTATCCTCTTTTATTTCATTGAGCAGTGATTTGTAGTTCTCCTTGAAGAGGTCCTTCACATCCCTCGTAAGTTGGATTCCTGGGTATTTTATTTTGTTTGAAGCAATTGTGAATGGGAGTTCACTCATGATTTGGCTCTCTGTTTGTCTGTTATTGGTGTATAAGAATGCTTGTGATTTTTGCACATTGATTTTGTATCCTGAGACTTTGCTGAAGTTGCTTATCAGCTTAAGGAGATTTTGAGCTGAGACGATGGCGTTTTCTAAATATACAATCATGTCATCTGCAAACAGGGACAATTTGACTTCCCCTTTTCCTAATTGAATACCTTTATTTCTTTCTCCTGCCTGAATGCCCTGGCCAGAATTTCCAACACTATGTTGAATAGGAGTGGTGAGAGAGGGCATCCTTGTCTTGTGCCAGTTTTCAAAGGGAATGCTTCCAGTTTTTGCCCATTCAGTATGATATTGGCTGTGGGATTCTCATAAGTAGCTCTTATTATTTTGAGATACATCCCATCAATATCTAATTTATTGAGAGTTTTTGGCATGAAGTGCTGTTGAATTTTGTCAAAGGCCTTTTCTGCATCTATTGAGATAATCATGTGTTTTTTGTCTTTGGTTCTGTTTATATGCTGGATTATGTTTATTGATTTGTGTATGTTGAACCAGCCTTGCATCCCAGGGATGAAGCCCACTTGGTCATGGTGGATAAGCTTTTTGATGTGCTACTGGATTCAGTTTGCCAGTATTTTATTGAGGATTTTTGCATCGATGTTCATCAGGGATATTGGTCTAAAATTCTCTTTTTTTGTTGTGTCTCTGCCAGACTTTAGTATCAGGATGATGCTGGCCTCATAAAATGAGTTAGGGAGGATTCCCTCTTTTTCTATTGATTGGAATAGTTTCAGAAGGAATGGTACCAGCTCCTCCTTGTATGTGTGGTGGAATTTGCCTGTGAATCCATCTGGTCCTGGACTTTTTTTGGTTGGTAGACTATTAATTATTGCCTCAATTTCAGAGCCTGTTATTGGTCTAGTCAGGAATTCAACTTCTTTCTGGTTTAGTCTTGGGAGGGTGTATGTGTCCAGGAATTTATCCATTTCTTCTAGATTTTCTAGTTTATTTGCGTAGAGGTGTTTATATTATTCTCTGATGGCAGTTTGTATTTCTGTGGGATCGGTGGTGATATCCCCTTTATCATTTTTTATTGCATCTATTTGATTCTTCTCTCTTTTCTTCTTTATTAGTCTTGCTAGCGGTCTATCAATTTTGTTGATCTTTTCAAAAAACCAGCTCCTGGATTTGTTGATTTTTTGAAGGGTTTTTTGTGTCTCTGTCTCCTTCAGTTCTGCTCTGATCTTAGTTATTTCTTGCCTTCTGCTAGCTTTTGAATGTGTTTGCTCTTACTTCTCTAGTTCTTTCAATTGTGATGTTAGGGTGTCAATTTTAGATCTTTCCTGCTTTCTCTTGTGGGCATTTAGTGCTATAAATTTCCCTCTACATACTGCTTTGAATTTGTCCCAGAGATTCTGGTATCTTGTGTCTTTGTTCTCATTAGTTTCTTTGTTTTTTTTTTTTTTTTTCTGAGGCAGAGTCTTGCTCTCTTGCCCAGGATGGAGTGCAGTGGTGCCATCTCGGCTCACTGCAAGCTCCGCCTCCCGGGTTCACGCCATTCTCCTGCCTCAGCCTCCCGAGTAGCTGGGACTATAGGCACCCACCACCACGACCAGCTCATTTTTTGTATTTTTAGTAGAGATGGGGTTTCACCGTGTTAGCCAGGATGGTCTCAATCTTCTGACCTCATGATCCACCCACCTTGGCCTCCCAAAGTACTGGGATTACAGGCGTGAGCCACCACACCCAGCAGTTCTCATTAGTTTCAAAGAACATCTTTATTTCTGCCTTCATTTTGTTAGGTACCCAGTAGTCATTCAGGAGCAGGTTGTTCAGTTTCCATGTAGTTGAGTGGTTTTGAGTGAGTTTCTTAATCCTGAGTTCTAGTTTGATTGTACTATGGTCTGAGAGACAGTTTGTTATAATTTCTATTCTTCTACATTTGCTGAGGAGTGCTTTACTTCCAACTATGGTCAATTTTGAAACAAGTGCAATGTGGTGCTGAGAAGAATGTACATTCTGTTGATTTGGGGTGGAGAGTTCTGTAGATGTCTGTTAGGTCCACTTGGTGCAGAGCTGAGTTCAATTCCTGGATATCCTTGTTAACTTTCTGTCTCGTTGATCTGTCTAATGTTGACAGTGGGCTGTTAAAGTCTCCCATTATTATTGTGTGGGAGTCTAAGTCTCTTTGTGGGTCTCTAAGGACTTGCTTTATGAATCTGGGTCCTCCTGTATTGGATGCATATATATTTAGGATAGTTAGCTCTTCTTGTTGAATTGATCCCTTTACTATTATGTAATGGCCTTCTTTGTCTCTTTTGATCTTTGTTGGTTTAAAGTCTGTTTTATCAGAGACTAGGGTTGCAACCCCTGCCTTTTTTTGTTTTCCATTTGCTTGGTAGATCTTCCTCCTTCCTTTTATTTTGAGCCTATGTGTGTCTCTGCGTGTGAGATGGGTCTCCTGAATACAGCACACTGATGGGTCTTGACTCTTTATCCAATTTGCCTGTCTGTGTCTTTTAATTGGAGCATTTAGCCCATTTACATTTAAGGTTAATATTGTTATATATGAATTTGATCCTGTCATTATGATGTTGGCTGGTTATTTTGCTCGTTAGTTGATGCAGTTTCTTCCTAGCCTCAATGGTCTTTACAATTTGGCATGTTTTTGCAGTGGCTGGTACTGGTTGTTCCTTTCCTTGTTTAGTGCTTCCTTCAGGAGCTGTTTTATGGCAGGCCTGGTGGTGACAAAATCTCTCAGCATTTGCTTGTCTGTAAAGGATTTTATTTCTCCTTCACTTATGAAGCTTAGTTTGGCCGGATAGGAAATTCTGGGTTGAAAATTATTTCTTTAAGAATTTTGAATATTGGCCCCCACTCTCTTCTGGCTTGTAGAGTTTCTGCTGAGAGATCTGCTGTTAGTCGGATGGGCTTCCCTTTGTGTGTAACCCGACCTTTCTCTCTGGTTGCCCTTAACATTTTTTCCTTCATTTCAACTTTGGTGAATCTGACAATTATGTGTCTTGGAGTTGCTCTTCTCGAGGAGTATCTTTGTGGCATTCTCTGTATTTCCTGAATTTGAATGTTGGCCTGCCTTGCTAGATTGGGGAAGTTCTCCTGGATAATATCCTGAAGAGTGTTTTCCAACTTGGTTCCATTCTCCCCATCACTTTCAGCTACACCAATCAGATGTAGATTTGGTCTTTTCACATAGTCCCATATTTCTTGGTGGCTTTGTTCATTTCTTTTTACTCTTTTTTCTCTAAACTTCTCTTCTTGCTTCATTTCATTCATTTGATCTTCCATCATTGATACCCTTTCTTCCAGTTGATTGAATCGGCTACTGAAGCTTGTGCATTCGTCACGTAGTTCTCATGCCATGATTTTCAGCTCCATCAGGTCATTTAAGGACTTCTCTACACTGATTATTCTAGTTAGCCATTTGTCTAATCTTTTTTCAAGGTTTTTGGCTTCTTTGCGATGGGTTCCAACTTCCTCCTTTGGCTTGGAGAAGTTTGATCATCTGAAGCCTTCTTCTCTCAACTCGTCAAAGTCATTCTCCATCCACCTGTGTTCTGTTGCTGGTGAGGAGCTGTGTTTCTTTGGAGGGGGAGAGGCACTCTGATTTTTATAATTTTCAGATTTTCTGCTCTGTTTTTTCCCATCTTTGTGGTTTTATCTATCTTTGGTCTTTGATGATGGTGACATACAGACAGGGTTTTGGTGTGGATGTCCTTTCTGTTTGTTAGTTTTCCTAACTGTTAGGACCCTCAGCTGCAGGTCTGTTGGAGTTTGCTGGAGGTCCACTCCAGACCCTGTTTGCCTGGGTATCAGCAGCAGAGGCTGCAGAATAGTGAATATTGCTGAACAGCAAATGTTGGTGTCTGATCCTTCCTCTGGAATCTTCATCTCAGAGGGGTACCAGGCCGTGTGAGGTGTCAGTCTGCCCCTACTGGGGCGTGCCTCCCAGTTAGGCTACTCGGGGGTCAGGGACCCACTTGAGAAGGCAGTCTGTCCATTGTCAGATCTCAAACTCCGTGCTGGGAGAACCACTAGTCTCTTCAAAGCTGTCAGACAGGGACATTTAAGTCTGCAGAGGTTTCTGCTGCCTTTTTTTTGGCTATGCCCTGCCCCCAGAGGTGGAGTCTGCAGAGGCAGGCAGGCCTCTTTGAGCTGCGGTGGGCTCCACCCAGTTCGAGCTTCCCTGCCACTTTGTTTACCTACTCAAGCCTCAGCAATGGTGGGCGCCCCTCCCCCAGCCTTGCTACCGCGTTGCAGTTGGATCTCAGACTGCTGTTCTAGCAATGAGCAAGGCTCCGTGGGCATGGGACCCTCCATGCCAGGCATGGAATATAATCTCCCGGTGTTCTGTTTGCTAAGACCATTGGAAAAGTGCAGTATTAGGGTGGGAGTGACCCGATTTTCCAGGTGCTGTCTGTCACAGCTTCCCTTGGCTAGGAAAGGGAATTCCCTGACCCCTTGTGCTTCCCGGGTGAGGTGATGCCTCGCCCTGCTTCAGCTCACACTCGGTGAGCTGCACCCACTGTCCTGCACCCACTGTCTGACAAGGCCCTGTGAGATGAACCCAGTACCTCAGTTGGAAATGCAGAAATCACCTGTCTTCTGCATCACTCATGCTGGGAGCTGTAGACTGGAGCTGTTCCTATTTGGCCATCTTGGAACCACCCCCTCTCATTTTCATAGTAAGGTTATAGATTCGCCTGAAAGGGAATGCAAAAGGAAAGGGGAACACAAATCTGGAAAACTAGCATTTAACTTCACTAATGAGCAATTAAATGCAAATTAAAATCGAAATGGTATTAATTTAGGCAACAATTTTTACATGAGCAAACCCGAGTCCACAGGGAAGGGGGTTCTTTTTCCTGTGACAAGGTAAGTTGGTGCAGCCCTTTTGGCAGGGAACTTGCACTATGTAATAACAGCTGCAAAAGGCAATTCCATTTAACAGTCATTTAATTCATTTAACACACAGCCATAGAGCTGCTTGAGAATTTTTCATAACGCCATGATGGAAATTACCTTCTTCTCATGGGAATTCCATTTAAGAATGGGTCACATGGTACTATTTACTATTCTCCCAACCACCTGTCAATCTGGGGTCACATGGCACTATTTACTATTCTCCCAACCACCTGTCAATCTGGGGTCACATGGTACTATTTACTATTCTCCCAACCACCTGTCAATCTGGTGTCTCTCCCATGGGGCTCACTGGGAGAAGCCAGCTTCTGCTGCAGGGTCACATTAATTACTGTAGCCCTTAGGATCCTGTCTCCAGAGGACCCAGGTAGAGCTGGAGCCCAAGAACAGTCCGTTCCTGATGTGGGCAGGAAACTCTAGCTTCCTTATTAAGGACACCTCCCAGCTCTCCAAAGTTGAACAGCCTGACTTTGTCACTGTGATTCACATTCCTCTCATCTCTTCTTGATGACCTGGCTGCCCCGTCACTCTGGCCCCGGGGGATACTGTTTTTCCTTTAACATCCTTACTTCATTCTGAGTGCTGCCTCAGAAGGAAGGGGCCCACAGCTCTCTGCCAATGATTTAATTCCAAATACTCTTTTTTTCATCGCCCCAACCCAGACCCCATCCCCTTCCCAGCAGCCTGGAGGTCCTGAGCAAATGAATTCCTGGTCATGACCTTTCCCTATAGTCTTCCTAGGTGTGGTCACCTCCACTCTTGATGCCCTACGGGTCTTGGACAGCACACTTTTAAATCTAAGTACTGTTAGCTTCGCCTGGGCCCAGGGCAGCGGGTGGGGCAGGGGGTCAGAGAGCACAGGCAGGAAGCATGCTCCTGTGCCCTTCACTGCCTGGTATTGATTTTCTCCCATCCCTCACTCTTCCACTGTCCCATAAAGAAGTCAGAGTTGTAAAGCTGTCAGGACATTTTCTATGAGACAGGTATGCTGAATGGAAGTGTTGTTAGTGGCTCTTAAAGAAAGAAACCGGGTGGCTCTGTGGTAGTCTCTGGCATTGTTGTGGGCTGTGCATAGAGAATGGGGTTTGGAGAGAGACCTGCACTGTCAAGGATGTGGTTGCTGATGTTTCTAGAGATGAGGGAGCACCATGGCTAATTCCTTCCCTCAGTAAGTAGCACGACACACAAAGGAGCTGCTGCACTGCTTCAGTTTCCCAAGATGAGGGTGAAAGCTCAGTGTAACTTAAAGTTTCTGCACCTCCATGGATGCATCTGTAGTCCAAGAGAGAGAGGAGGACGGAAGAGCTGAAGGTATTTATACCTTACAGAATCCATGCATCAAGGGAAACACATTGTCCACCTTGCAGGATGTTGCAAAGGTGTTTTGTTTGCTGCAACACTCTCAGATCAAAATCCACCTCTGCCATTTACTAGCTCTATGGCATCAGGCAAGGTACACAAGCTTTCTGAGCCTCAGTTTTCTCATCCCTCAAAATGGGGCTATTTAATACCTACTTGCAGAGATGCTGTAAATATAAAAGTAGAATCCTATAAAATAATCTAATGTCTTGCATATATATATACTTTTTTTCAATAAATACTTCCTTTGTTTTTCAATTCTTGGCCAGAGCCCTTAACCCTATATCGCTGTGACTGTTAATGTTTTAACAGGGGCTTATGGATCTGTTCCAGGACTTGGTGGCTTCCTGGTTTAACAAAGCCCTCTAATGGCTAAAAATAATAATAATAATAAAAATTAGAGGCCTGGTGCAGTGGCTTACACCTGTAATCCCAGCACTTTGGGAGGTCGAGGGGGGCAGATCACTTGAGGCTAGGAGTTTGAGACCAGCCTGGCCAACATGGCGAAACCCAGTCTCTACTGAAAATACAAAAATTAGCCAGGCATGGTGGTGGGCGCCTGTAATCCCAGCTACTCGGGAGGCTGAGGCACGAGAATCGCTGGAACAGGGAAGGTGGAGGTTGTAGTGAGCCAAGATCACACCACTGCACTCCAGCCTGGGCAGCAGAGTGAAACTCTGTCTCAAACAAACAAACAAATTAGAGTAGAAGGCAGAATACCACAACAACTAAAGAAGGAGATTGATAGCCATTAATAATGTTGACCTCAGATGAGTGACGGAGTTTAGTTGCTCATCTTCACAACACAGTGTTTATGAAAGGGCTGAGCAAAGTGCCTGACCTAGAGCAAGCATGCAACAAGTGTGTGGTAGGCAGAATTCCTGGGTAGTCCCCAAGATTCCTGCTCCCTGTTATGCTCCTCTTGTGGAATCCGCACACCTGGAATGTGGGCACAGCTTGTGAATGTGCTGAGGTTTCACTCTAGTAAGTTAGATGTCAGAGGTGAAGGGATTTTCAGATGTAATTAAGGTCCCAAATTAGTTGATTTTGTTGTTGTTGCTGTTTCTTTAAGACATGGTCTCCCTCTGTCACCCAAGCTGGAGTGCAGTGGTGCAACTATGGCTCACTGCAGCTTCGACCTCCTAGGTTCAGAAAATCCTCCCACCTTAGCCTCCCCGGTAGCTGGGACTACAGGCACAAACCACCCTCCCTGCCTAATTTTTAAAAATTTTTTGTAGAGACAGGGTCTTGCTGTGTTGCCAGGGCTGGTCTTGAACTCCTGGGCTCAAGCAATCCTCCCACCTAGGCCTCCCAAAGTGCCACAATTACAGGCATGAGACACTGTGCCTGGCCAAATTAGTTGATTTTGAGTTAATCTAATGGGACATTATACTGGGTGGGTCTCACTAATCTAGGTTAAAGCCCTGAAAAGAGAGACTGGGCCCTTTCTGAAGAGAGAGATTCTGTTGCTGGCTTTGAAGAAGCAAGCTACCACAAATTCTACAGCTACAAGCAAATAAATTCTGCCAAGAACCATGTGCACTTGGACAAGAACCCTGAGACCAAAGCCCCAGCCAACACCTTGTAAGACCCTGACCAGGGCACCCAGCTAAGTTGTGCTTAGACTACAGAAACCTAACCCATGCAAGCTGTGAGATAATAAACGTGTATTCTCTTCAGCTGCAATATTTGTGGAAATTTGTTATTCAGCAACAGAAAACTAATACAAACTGGTAGGCTCTCTTTTAAAAATTACTTTACTTTATTGTAGAATAATAGGAGAGAATCATGCCAGATGAGACTCCACCACCCTGGCCCACGAGAAGGGCCATATAGACAAGACATTGGTTCATCTGAAATCAACTGACTGCTACCCAAGAAAATAAAACACCATTCTCCCAATTCCAATACATTCTCCTGAGGAAATATCCACATGCAACCTGGTGAAGCACATCCTAGGAGTAGGCATTTCAAGGGGCACTGCTGGCTGGAGAAAGTGCAGGCTGATTCATCCTGTGGTTGGAAGCAGGAAACAAATGTCCTGGGATAATATTTTGAAATAGGAGCGTATCCCTTCCCCCATCCCCAAGAGCTGACCTTCCCCTGCTCAAACTAAATGATTTTGAGTTCCTTGTCTCAGGAATGGGATGAACCCCAGAAAGGGAGAAAAGAGGAGCTTTTCTGCTTTTGATGTTCAGTAAGCCAGCCTTCAGAGGCAACAGGGAGAAATCTGGGCTTAAGCAATAGTTTGAGAAAAAAGCTGATGAGTAAGAGGCAGGTTCCACCTTCCCTGGGGTGAAGGAAGGGGAAAGTCAGAAAGAAACAGTTGAGTGCATAGACTTGTGAATCTCTGAAGAAGGGGGGTTGTTTATCCTTCAGTCAGGCTGAGCTCAGGGCAAGGCAGATTCTTCAGAAAAGAGCATGGAAATGCATATCTTATTTCCTGTGTGGAACCAAAAATGGTAGCAAGAGCTAAGAAAAGAAGTGCATAGTGTACAGAGAGGGGCTTAAACAGCTCCTCGAAGATTCCCACAGTCCAATGGGGGCATAACAGTGGCAGAAAGGTTGAGTGCACTACATTAGGACAGAAAGAGAGTGAAGAGGAGGCCAGACCTCAAAGGGACCACACAGACCCTCACTGAAGAGCCAGGACATCTCTACAAATGTCATCATGGAGAGATGTTGATCCAGTGCAGATAATGCTTCTGTAACCCTGCAACTTGGATGGAACTCCAGAAAAGTGACAGCGGGGGGCAACTAAAAATTAAGTTTCAATTTTTACCATCCAGCAAGAAGGGGTAGGGGGCTTTCAATGAAAATTAAACTGCAAAGCTAGTTTTTAAATTGAGATTTATATTCACTGAATAAATAGTCTACTTCTGGGAAACCCAAGGAGAGGTAGGTTTTCAGAAGGAAAGGGACTGCGGTGGATCATGACAGGAATGGCCCCCAATGATATACACTTCCCTTATTCATACCCTCATTTTACCTACTTTCTCATTGCTTCCATGTAATTCGGGCCAATGGAGCATTAGCAAATGGGAGGCAAGCTGAGGCTTGAGCTGGCACTTGGTGCTTTCCCTCTCTCTTGCTGCTTTTGGAAACTATCCACCGTGGGAAGAAGCCTGGGTTATCCTTCTGAAAATATGTGGCCCAGCCAATAGCCAGCACCAACTTGTAAATGAAGCCATTTCTGACCTTCCAGTCACAGAAAGTTGCCAGATGGTGTTAGCTACACAAGCGACCCCAGGCAAAACCAGCATAAGAACCACCCACTTGAGCCCAGCCTAAGTTGCTGGCCCATAGAATCATGAGTAATGAAAATAGTTGTTAGACTGCCATATTAAGTGGTGGTTGATTATATTGCAAAAAAATAACTAATAAAGGGCACACAGGGAAAATATCTTAGTGAAACATGTGATATCCTGAGCTCCAATTAGTATAGCTCAATGCAAATGAATTGGCCAAATGAACCAATAACTGCCCATCTATTTTGAATCGGACACTTATATTTCATTTGATTTGTACACTGACCCTGTGAAGTGAGATTTATTATAGGTAAGATAACTCAGGCCAAATAAGTTTTGTTAAAAGCCACAGGTTTTCTACAGAATCCAATCTGTGTTTTTATAATGTGTCCTTATCTCTTCTAGCACCCTGTAGCACTTACTGTCAGGGTGGAACCAGACACTTTGATGGGACCCAGCGTGCATTATAGTGAAGTCCCTTTTCTTTCTTGCTCTTTTTAAGACTCAATCTCAAATCTGCAACCTACCTACCATAAGCCCCTTCTTCTCTCAAAACAAACAGAAGAGTTAGAGGGAAGAAGGAGGGAGGGAAAAGAGCCTTTGTAACACCACCGGGTGAGAGCTGAAAATCACCATGGAGCTCAGCGATCTCCTATGAGACAAAAGCATTGAATTTCCCGCTGTTTGGACAGCTGAGACTGGCCGCCTTCTCCCTCCAGCATGCATGCCAGCAGACCAGGGCTGAATCCTAATTCTAAGAAATAAGAGGGGACTTCTCAGGGAAGATTTTCAACAGCAAATAAATAGACACTCTCTAATGGCCCAATACTGTCTCTAGGAATACTTGAGAAAATTTTTGGCTCTTTTTTCTATCATTCTTGATTTTTTTCCATCAGGCTCAGAAAGCAGAGTGACATAAAAGCTGGGTATGTGCTAAGGAGGAGGGGGAGGGAAAGCCTCCAAATAAATCATTTAACTCACAGAGTTAAATGACTGTGATTCCAAAAAGACTGGAAGATTCTCCTGGGCCTTGTAAGCTATAAAAAAAGCAGATCTCTGTCAAGAGGCCTTTTCTCTAAAGCAGTTCTGACTCAGCCTATTTGCCCTTGGAAGATGCTGCAGCACCTAAGACATCCACAGGCCATCAGTCAACATGTGATCTCCTCTCTAGCTATGCTCCTTCTAGAAATGCAGGATCTTTTGCCCCATCCTAAACTCAGAAAAGGGGTTTCATGTGCAGAACATGGTGGAGAATCCTAGGTCTCTGACTCACAAAAGGATCACCTTGGGCCTGAGCTTCCTCATCTATGAAATGGGGATGGGAATTCATGCCTTGCGGTATAGTTGCAAGGATTCTATGGAGTAATAAAGGTAAGCGTCTGGCATGGTTTCTGTACATCTCAGGTGCTCATGGTACTGGCTGTCACACAGGTCAATAAATATCATTTCCTCCTAATCTTTCCACATGCATAGTTATTGGAAAGCTGGGTGGGCAGCAGGCTACAATTTTTATTTTGCCCAAAAAGGCAGGACCTTATTTTGTTTACAGAAGGCAGAACCTCTTTGTTCTGCTTGAAACAAACAAACAAAAAAATAAACCTCTCCAAAGGCTCTTTTCATCCTCTGCTAAATTGGACAATCCAGTCGGTCCCTCTGGAGTGGACTCAGTTGATTGCCTACCCAGCACCCATTTCTCCCCAACTCCCTACCTCCTTTTTATTTCTCCTGCTTTATAGAACTCTGATTTCATACAGATATATTCATGTTCCTCCCTGGCCATGTGCCTCAAGGAAGGTAATCCCACTCCAGCTGCAGGGGGTTTTCTGATTGGTCTAAGACTTGGTTTTCAATCTCAGAGCTATTGATATTTTGGGTTGGATTTATTTTTATTTTTTATTTTTATTTTTATTTTTTGAGACAGAATCTCACTCTGTCACCCAGGCTGGAGTGCAGTGGCATGATCTTGGCTCACTGCAACCTCCACCTCCCAAATTCAAGCGATTCTCCTGCCTCAGCCTCCTGAGTAGCTGGGACTGCAGGTGTACGCCACCATGCCCAGCTAATTTTTGTATTTTTAGTAGAGACAGGGTTTCACCATGTTGGCCACGATGGTCTTGATTTCTTGACCTCATGATCTGCCCACCTCGGCCTCTCAAAGTGCTGAGATTACAGGTGTGAGCCACCGCATCTGGCCAGATACTTCTTTTTTATAGGAGATGCTATCCAATGCATTGTAGGATGGTTTAGCAGTTTCCATGGCCTCTAACTACTAGATGCCATTAGCATCCGCCTTCCCCAATTGTGACGCTCAAATATGTCTCAAGACATTGTCAACAATGTCCTCTGGAGGAGTGAGGGACAAAGTCATCTCCAGTTGAGAACCCCTGGTCTAAGCTAATCATAGTATTCAATTTTTTCCGCCAGTAATTGATTTAAATGTTGTATATGATACATTTCTTCTGGCCAGTAGGACTTAGGAGGTCTGCTGAGGCCTCTGAAAAAGTTTCCTCACTTTTAAAAAGAAGCTCAAAGAATATATAGCTCATATAGCTCCTTTACCTTCTGCTGGACATTTTTGTGTCTGGTTATAATGAGCAGACTGTAGTAGCTATCTTGCAACCATGCAAAACTAGCCTGAAGACAAAGCCAACTCACCAAAAGATAGACCGAACCTGAATTTTTCATGATGTCAATGAGCCACTGGGTTAACAAAGCCTGGGGACATTCTCTGCTATGAGAGATCACTCACTTGTTCATTCATTCACTGGATTTTGAATGAATAAGTGAATGATCCCTGTGCACCAGCTACTGTCCTAGAAACTGGTGCTGGATTGGTAAATAAGATGGGCATATTTACTTTACTTATGACACTCACATTCTATTGAACTTAGTGCTTAAGCTACTTTGAGAAGATTTTCTATTACTTGTTGCCAGCGGCAACCAAACTAATGCACTTAACAAATGCTAAAAGTTGCCAGCATCACTTGGGCCTTCTATGAAATCTAGGAGGGATTTTTTTCCCCTCCATCTGATTCCTATCTCATTCTCCATACAGACTATTCCAAACCTTCCATGCTTTGCTAAGACCTCTAACCACCAACATTCTTCTCCAACTTGGCCCTTACTTTTAATCTACTGGCCTTCCGTAGTCCCTGATAACACCCTATGCATACATACCAATTTCATTGCATACATCCCATCATATTGGATTGTCTATTTATTTATCTGGGATGACTGAGTGCAGACATAAACTAACTCTGAGATGACTCAAAAGCTGAAAGATGCAGGGAAGCCACAAGGAGACCACTTCTGGAACAGCATTGCAGGCTGAGGGCCTGAGAGCTTTCTATTTCCTTTCCCAGGTCCTGTAAGTTTTTGCTATAGCTTTACAGAAAGGACTCATTTGCTTGAACCAGCCCTAAGGATATCTTCATTTCACGGGTCAGTAAACTGTGGCCTGAGGGTCAACACCAGCCTTTCACCTCAAAAGCTAAGAATGGTCTTAGCACTTGAAAAAAATCCAAAGAAGAATAACATTTCACACCCCATGAAAATTCTATGAAATTCAAACTTCAGTATCCACCAATAAATATTTTTTGGAGCACAGCTGCATTTGTTTGCCTGTGTATTGCTTATGACTGCTTTTACATTACAAAGGCAGAGTTGAGTACTTGCCCCAGAGATCATATGACCCCCAGAGCCTTAGACAGGGGTGCCCAAGGGAAAGAACACAGTCATGGGTTCTTAGTTTCTGTTTCTGGCTCGTCCAGTGAAGTCCCTTCCTCATCCCTCTTTTCCATTTATCACCAGAGACATAAACTAAAAACCATGGCTTCAGGCTGCTAAAAGCCTAAAACAAAACAAAACAGAACAACAACAAAATAAGGCAGGTTGAACAAACTTGGGCCCTAAAACATTTATCACCTGAAAAATGTGCTGATCCCTTCTCTGTTTCACACAACACAGAGCCCTGCCTAAAATAAGTACCTTCTGAAATGAGAGATTGTCAGGAGCTTTAAAATAGAGAATGCTTAATAGATCAGTTAGTGTGTTACTGACTGGGTCAAGACGGTCAAGACTGGGTTTGATGGAATCATCTTCTGCTCCCAGAAAAATAGTTAGAAGACAAATAGTTAGAAGAGAAGGAATTTGGATTTAGCTTGGCAAAGAGGATGGCTGGACCAAGAGATAATAAATTCAGGCACTCACTTCTGTAGTAGATTGTTTTCCAAGTATGTTCTGCTAAGACTTTCCAGCATTTTTGAATAGGGAATGTTGCTACACAAATATAGTTAAGAAGTGCAGTCAGCCCACACTCTACATGTAGCAGAAACAAAACAGCAAGCCATGCCTGCACTCTCCGAGTGACTGAGTATCCCCTGTTGAATTTCCATGGTTGATTGAATTCATTAGTTTATTCATATCTTAGATACATTCATTCAATCTGCAAATATATATAAGGAATCATGTAAGGAAGGTTGGAGACCAAACTGAGCTGAGACGTGTAAGAAATGTCAAAAATCAACAGAACAGGCTATTATCATCTGTCTGGAAGGAGAACACATGCAGATCCCTGAATCTGGCTAACGGAGAGGCTGTAAGGGTGGTGCATGACAGAGAGAAAACAGAAGCGCTCTTCTACTGGGCTTTTTTCTTTGTCAAGGAGAATGGTCATTGGACTGGAGAGAGTGAAACCTATATTGGCACAAGAAACCTGAGTTCAAGAAAAATGATGAGAAAACAGCTACTCCCAATGAGGCTGTAAGGCAGGTTCACTGTGCAGTAATTACTGACTTGTCTGAGTCTGATGAGACAGAATACCCACATATGCAACAAGTTACACGAAGTGGGCTTATGACTTACAAATAGTTAGCAAGGGACAACAGAAGCCTAGGATTCATTGAGAGCTGGGTCCTCAAGGCTCAGGAAAGCTGCCAGGGAAGACAGAGTTCTGACTGTGTGTGCCTCACTTGCACCACAGCTGAGAGACCCCAAAAGGCAGCCCTCCCTGGGTTATATACCTCAGGGGCAACAAGACAGACTGGGCTAAAGTGTTGAAGGACATCTGGTTTCTAGAGGGGGGGTGGGGTGGGTCACTGGAACAGAGCCTAGGCTATAGTGGCCAGTACCTACCCTATCTCAGGATGTGGCATTCCCAGCAGTTTCTACAGTTATTCTTGCTGATTGTAAGCAAGAAATAGGGGAGAACAGAGTAAGTCAAAGTTCCAACCTTCTGGCAGAGGCCACATCTGGACTAAATAAATTACCTACCTGGTCATGAAGATAAGTTGCCAACAAGATCATTGGCATGTAGACAATGAAACTATGGGGGAATTTAGTGGTGCCAGAGGTCAGAAAATTGTCAAATAGCATCTTGATTTCTCTATCAGAAGAAGACAGAGTCTTCCAGATTATAGAGCAGTTGGGTTGATCCTGGTCCAAATTCTAGTACAAATGAATCACATTTAGCTATTAGTAATTGAAATCCCAAAAGAGTAGCTTAATCAATTTAGAAGCTTATTTTTCTGATTATATGAGAAGTTTCAAGTGAGGCATTGCTTTAACTGCTCAAGGATGTCAGGACTGAGATCTCTGAGATTCTCTTGGCCTTTCCCTCATTGTCACTTCATGGTTGTGACATGTTGGGACATGGCTCCTCTATCACCAACCTAAGTGTCCATATTCCAGGCAGAAGAAAGATAAAGGACAAGGGCATAATTGCATGCATCAGCTGCCTCCAGCCTCCCTTTCCCTTCTGAGGGACTCTCCCCGAGGCTCTATCCGTCAACTTCCTTCTCTTATCTCACTGGTCAGAACTGTGCCAGATGGTCCAGCGGTATCTGAAACAAGTGGAGAATATAGTGATTTAGCTAGGCACATGGCTCCTCTCCCTGGCCAAGATCAGGAATTTGTTAGTAAGGAAGAAAAGAATTTATATTGAGTACATAATTAGCAGTCTCTCTTACAACAGATTTTCCAAGAAACAGTATATACGTATGTTAAAAAGAAAAAAAAAGAGTTGATTGCTAGGAACTGCCATGAGTTTGCAAAGAAACCCCAGCAGATTAACCCACTTTTCTTAAATGAAAATGTTACTAGGCTGATAGAAGAAGGAAATATGGTGGATGTAGTAAATGCATTTATCAATTAAGAAAGCAAAGTTACTTGTGATATTCTTTTTTAATTGTTTTGTTTTGTTTTGTTTTTTTATTATTATTATACTTTAAGTTCTAGGGTGCATGTGCACAACATGCAGGTTTGTTACATATGTATACATGTGCCATGTTGGTGTGCTGCACCCGTTAACTTGTCATTTACATTAGGTATATCTCCTAATGCTACCCTCCCCCTCCCCCCACCCCAAGACAGTCTATCATTGATGGGCATTTGGGTTGGTTCCAAGTCTTTGCTATTGTGAATAGTGCCACAATAAGCATATGTGTGCATGTGTCTTTATAGCAGCATGATTTATAATCCTCACTTGTGATATTCTTATAGGTAAGATGGAGAAATGTGATCAGCCATGACAGTGGAGTAAGGTAGATTTATAACTGCTTGAAAGACTATCAAAAGACTGCAGATGAATAGTTAATGTCAGCTCTATAAGCTACAGCTATTATTACCACATTGAATTATTTTAATTAATATCAGACTTAGGGCAATAACAATATTTTTAAGTGACAGCAGATTCAGTCCTTGTCCCAGTCATGTTCCACATCAATTTCTAGGATGAGGATCTAGTAGACCTTATGGACTTGAAGATGATGTAAATCTGGATGACAAGTTCAGAATCCAAAATTGTCTAGATGGGCAGGAATGGTAGACCAAATAATATTAGTCATCATTTACTGAACACCTACTAGATGCCAGACACCATGCTACACACTTTCCATATATAATATCTTGTCCTCTTAATAACCTTACAAAGTAGATATTCTTATCGGTTTCATTTTATAGATGAAACAACAAAGACTCCAAGAGGTTAAATCACTTGCCTAATATCCCATTGATGGAAGTGGAAGAACTAGGAACCCTGCCTAAGTCTATCTACCTTCAAGACCTATTCTCATTTTTCTACACCTTTCTGCATTCCTCTGCTACTAAATGTAAGGAATTCCTGTATTTCAAGAGTAGGCAGAAGATGGGAAGATGTAGGTAGAATCAGCAAAGTAAGAAAAGAACTTAGAGATTTTAATTGCCTAAAAAGCCTATTAACTTACTTTGAAATGTATCAAAAAAAAGAAGAATATATTGTTGCCATGCTGCTATCACCAATACAACAGCAAAATCAGCATGAGAACAGCTCTGGCAGGCAGTTTAATGTTGTGCTGATTGCTAAAAACCAAAAAAGCTTTCATCAAAATATGAAATTGGCTCCATCCTAAGTGAGATTATAGTGCTAAATCTTGAGAAATATATATCTCACTCCTTTATGAAAAAGAAGGAATAAGGGACTGATACAGGGATAGATAAACAGATTTGTGACAAAGCGTGTTCACTGTAGAATCTAGGTAGTGGATATATCAGTGTTAATTGTAAAATTCTTTTAACTCTTCTATAGGTTTGAAATTTTTTCATAATTAAATGAAGGGAAAATCAATGTAAATTGACAGGATGATGTGGCAATGTTTAGTTGGGCAGGATATAGCTTCTCCCTTCTGGGATAGCACAGCCATACCCTAAAATCTGTTTTCACTTCTGAGTACCAGCCTTTTGCAACGTTGGTAACAAGCTGCAATGTGCCCTTGGGAAAAAGAACGGAAAGATGATGGGCCCAGAAACCATGCCTAACCTGGTAAAGAGAAGAAAACAGTACAACATGGTAATTCTCAGAAAATATGTAAATGGCTGTGAATTTAATGTGGTATAACAAATTATACCAAAATTTAGTAGCTTAAAACAACACATATTTATTATCTTATAGTTTCTGTGGTCAGAAACTCACCAGTGCCTTGACTGGGTGGCTCTAGCTCAGAATCTTTGTGTGGCTGCAAGCAGTATGTAGGGGCTGCAGTCATCTGAAGTCTTGACTGAGGCTGGAGGATTCCCTTGTAGGATGGCTCATTCTCATGGCAGGAGGCTTCCCTTCCTGTTACATGGGTCTCTACACAGGGTTGCATGAATATCCTTATGACATGGCAGCTAACATTCCCAGAGTGAGCTATCTTAGAGAGCAAGGCAGAAGTCACAGTGCCTTTCATGACCTGGTCTCTGAAGTCACACATCATAACTTCTGTTTTATTCTAGTCATTAGAAGTGAGTCACTGAGTCAAGGTCACGCTCAAGGGGAGGGGAATTAGGCTCTACCTCTTGAAGGGAGGAGCATCAAAAAATTTATGAACCTATTTTTAAATTGCCACAGGCTGCTTCTCGGAAGAGAGGTAAGCTTGTTCTGTAAGTACCCTAGGGAAGTGGTTTTCACTTCAATAAAAAGAAAAATTTTCCTAATAATTAGAATCATCTAAAAGAATGGAAGGAGCTGGTGAGTTTCCCCTAACTTAAGGGATTCAAAAATAATCTGGACAATCAGTTGGAGATATGATACTCATTCAACAAATATTTGTTGAGTATTTACTACATGCTATGCACTGTGCAAGGAGCTAAAGATGTCACAGTAAACAAGACAAATGTGGTACCTACGCTCCTGGTGTTTACACTGTCCTAAGGGAGGAAGACAATAAACAAGTGGACAAGCAAATTAAATAATTACAGATCGTAATGTGTATTATGAAGGCAATAAATAAATAGGCTATTGTAATAGCAACGAAGCAACTTTCATTTTATAGAGAGAACTCATTAAAGGGATAAAGATTTGAACCAGATAATTCTTTATATACCTTCCAATATAATAGTGGTAATTCATTCCATTGTTCATCCATTCTTTCCTTCAGCAGGCATTTACTGAGCATCTACTATGTGCCAGGCACTGTGGAAGGCACTTAGGGATACAAAGTAAACAGTTCCACATTGGAAAGACTCCAGAGTCTTGTGAGAGATAACAAGATGTATACAGAGATGCTGATCCCCTGTGATAAATCCTACAAGGGATCCTACACAGGAGCCGATGCACACAGGAGTGACAACCCTGCCTGTGGCTGCCAGCGAAGTCTTCACAGAGAGGCCATTTCAGCTGCATTTTCAAGGAAAAGGAAGGGGACTGACAATCTGCATAAGAATCTTTCTGAAAAGTCAGCATCTGAGATGCCAGGCCTTGTTAAGGAGAACGAAGGAAAAGAGACAAAAGTGAAATGCACGTTTAATGAGTTAATGGAGCCTGACGAATAAATGCACTCTGAATTCTGGCTCCTGTGCCACTGCATGAAAATGCACTGGGCTGAGAACTGAAGCTCATTGCAAATTTAAAACTTCTACAGAGAAACCCCAACACTACCGGCTCATCACAGCCCTATTCCCATTACAGCTTCCCTGTCATTCCCTGCCACAAACCTTCTGCTCCAGACTGGGTGGCCTCTCACTACGCCACCACTACTCCAGGCTCCTACAGTCTGCATGACTTAGGATGTCTTTTCCCCTCTTATCTCCAAATCCCACCTACCCATCAAGTCCTACCGCTTCCCTGAAACCTTTGGGCCGCTCTAGCCTGTGGGGATTTCTCCCTTTGAGAGACCATTGTCTTAATCTGTCATTGGCACTAAAGTGTCTCTTGCACAATTGCATTGGCTCTCAAATAGATTGTAACTTTGGGCAAGCAAGTAATCTAAGGTACCTATGCCTCAGTTTACTCATCTACAAAATGGGAGTAATAAAACACTTGTTGTAAGGATGGGATATGTGTGAAGCATTTAGACTACTGCCTGGCCCATAGTAGGCATGATATGAACTGTCAGCTGTGATTATTGCAAGCCCTCTGTAGATGGAGGCATGCTTTCCCATCCTTCAAGGACCCAATAAAGGGCTCAGCATTGTCAGTGTCACCGCTATCTGATGAGTGAATAAATGTCTTTTATTCTTATTCCCTCTTAATGTTCATACCAACAAGCTTGGCTCAAGTTTTTCTAAGAGAAATGAGTTTTGGGCCTGAATTATGTTCTGGAGGTTTTGTTTTTTCTTTCCCTCCAGGTGCCAGCTCTTTGGGTTGTATATGTGAAACAACAATTGGATGGCACTTTATTTAAAGCCACAACCCAATTGGTAAACCTGACACTTCAGCAATTATATTTTCCAGCTGAGAGACGTGCAAAACTTGAGCCCTAGTTAATTGGAAGGCATAAAAAGAGCCCTTTTATTGCATTACATGGACACTTCATTATGATAATAGGAGGGCGGAAGCCTCATTTCATCTGCTGTTTCTCAGACACTCTTATGTATTTCTTTATGCACTAAATATGCTTTCTGGTCATTTCTGTCTTCTTCCCCATTTCCAGTTCTGTTTGCTTTGTCTCCTTCCCTCCCTTCTGTCTCTTTCTCTTCTTGTCAGGCAGAAAGGATGTAGGTCTATTTTCTCCTCTACTCTCCGCCCTCAGTGCCTTCCTCCAGTTCCAGCTTTATGCATGAGCAAAGGAGCGATCAGCCAACAAGCTTGGGAAGCTCTCCAGAACCATAAGTACCTTCTAGGTTACAGAGGCTAGAGTCGTACATCTTTTGTTTACCCTGGGATGCCATTGTAAACATCCTCCTGTGTCACCTTGTGAACCAGGTAGGGAACTCAAGATTACTATTTTCCCGTTAGCATGCTAGCAAAATTACATCTATCAAATCGGTCTATTGGTTTGGAAATCAGAGCACAAAGCTGAGAAGTAACATAAGACAGCTAAGCTTTGAGAGTATCTTAAAGGGAGTGTTGGGGCACAATACCAACTCCCAGGTCTCTGTCTCCAGTGCTCACTCCCTTCTGAGATAGAAACCTATTATCTTTGACAGTCCACCGTACATCCCCCTCTGAAAGACCCCTTAAATGTAAAGTATCCACAATGGAATATATATCATCTCACACATTCCTCATTCCCACATGTCCCATGGGTTCTCTTCTTGAATTTGTTGTCTTGGAAAAATATACCACGGAGGTGGTAGATATACAACCCAGTGGCCCATATGAGAACTCTCAGAGCCACTCCTGTCTCCCTTCCTGCATATCACCAGGCATTCCATCCTCTTTAGTCTGCTTCCTGAACAGCCCTCCAATTCATCCCTTCCTCCTAGCCTTAGCTCGCAGCTCTCCTCTGGACTGTTGTTAAAGCCTCTTAACATGTGTCCCTGCCCCTACACTCTCACTGGACAATCCATCTTCATACAACGCCACTGAAAAGGTCATTCTGCTACCCGAAGGACACACTCTGCCTTCTCTCATCTCTAAGCTTTTGCATTAGCTCCCCTCCCCTCCTATATTCTCCATCCCTGTGTCCAGTTGACAAGTTCTGATCTGTCTTTCGAGAAGGTGTTGAGTACCTTTTCAAGTGTTACTTTACCTGGGCAGAATTAGTTACTCCCTTCTCTGTGCCCCCTTTAATACTTAGTACACATAATTCTTCGTTTTACAAATATCTGCTTTATCCATCTCTGCGGCTTCTTGAAGGCAGGAATTATGTCTTGTTTTTCTTTGGATCATCTCCTCCAATACATGTTTGCTGAATGAATGAAAGGCTTAAATTTCACAAAAATTCACTAAACACCTGCTTTATGCAGACATATTATTCTTATTTTAGAAAACTCAATGAGTCTATTCTCAAAGAGCAAACAATCTAGTCTAAAATGGGCCCAAACATTCCAGCTTAAAATAGGTTCAAGGAGTGCCTGGGTGCTTAGGAGTTTTTACTTAATACTGCTGCATGTTCAGTTCACTGTCACCAGGTGGCAGTAGTGTGCCATGGTCATGTGGTCCAAGCCATGAAGTTCCCAGAACTTCAAAAAAGTGGTTCTGCTAGGGTCGGGTTGCTAGATTAATAGGAAGAGAACCACAAGGGGAATGTAGACTGCGTCTGGGTTCTATGTGTAGCTGGACTTGCAAGGGTTTGCTCTTGGGAGCTGCCCACAGCTGCACCTGGCATGCTGTGCTGCATTTAGACACAGTGCTCTCTTTAATCCGTAAACCTAAAAGCAAGGAGACTTAGAGATCTCCAGGTTGGGAGCAGATCTATACCTTGGAAGACCTCCTGCTGTGCAATTCTTTTTAACTGCTCTCAGTGGTGAGCTTCTATTCTGCTGTTTTTAATTCAGACAACGTCTATGGCAATTAGGAGGTCTTAGGTGATCTCTGTTAGAACACTTTCCATAAAGAGATATGAGCTGATTCCAAGCTACACCGCATGAAAAAAAAAAAAAATGAGTGAAAACTGAGGAAACAGAGTTACAACAGAGGACACAGAGAGTGAGACAAGATCAGTAAAAAGTCCAGTCTCTTGACTAGCACTACCTCAATCCCTAATTCAATTCCCCGCCCAGGATGGAGAAAACTTAGCTAGAGCCACAGGCCAAGGACATGGACAGAAACAGAAACAGAAATACAAGAGGGAGAGAGGATAAGAGCTAGATCAGTGTTTGGCAGAAGTCAGGAAATGAGGACAAGAATGCAAGTAGGGGATTAGCCTTGAAAAAATTGAAGAGTTAAACCCTTCTGCATTTGAGGCAAGAAGTGAACTTGGATTTTGCCAGAGTTTTGTTTGTGGAAGGAGATATGGAGATTTGAAGAAGTTCATGCCTAATGTCCCCCATGTGAGGGATAAAATAAGAGGACAAGTAACCACCCCTCTCCATACCAAAGAGTGAGAATTAAAGAGTGATGAAGCAGGCTTGAAAAGATGGTAAGGACTAGATGAATAGGAAAAGAAACTGATTAGGAATAAATTTAAGAACTATACTTAAAGATAGAATTCATGCATTTGTAGTAAAGTAATTGGCAGGGTTACCAGGTTTTGTGCAGCAGAACTCAGAAGTCGGGGAGGGTTCCATTGTTTTGCTTGGTTGATTTGCTGTAGGTTGGGGGTTAAAGAGGAGGAGCAGAAATAAAAGAGGAGAGCTAATGAAGAATGGTGGTTAGGATATAGTTAAAATGATTGAACATGGTGTCCAGCTGGGTGGGGAAGGAATTAACAAGATGGGCTGGAAAAAATCAGAAGTGACTAAGCAGCTGTAGACCTCAATGACATACAGGAGGTGAGAAATGGGAAAGCTGGAAGTAAAATGAGAAAGTGCTATTGGGAGCTCAAGATTCCCAAAGAAGAGGGTGTTTCTGTGGGAGAGGGCTGCTGATATGGAGGGAGGCCAAGCTCATTGGAGTAGAGGAGGTTAGAGCAGAGACTAAATTGTCAGCTCAGACTTCATCAGGCTAGTCTCCCAGGCCCATAGCATGAGACAAAATAGGCAGGAAGCTAGAGAGCCAGTTGCAGAGTCCACAGTGGCTGCAGGAAAGTGACCTGGAGGCTAAGATGATGGAGATAGGATGAAGGAGTATAAATTGGATGCTGGGAGTTTTAATGTAGGAGGGACTCTTATTTTCTCTTACTTACTAGAATGCTGATCTGGATACGGCAATGGGCAATCGATAGAGGAATGCTCCAGAGAGCAGAAGGAAGGGCAAAACTGAATGGAGACCAAAAGACTGGAGAGACGGGTGATCGGAGGAGCTCATACCTTACATGGAATTGTGGGATGGGCCCAATCAGATTCAGGATTCCAAAGGTAATGTAATTATATATAATTGGCTGATGCCTAGAACACAGCAGGTTCTGAAGAAATATGTTTGTAATTAATTAATGTCTTTTGCTTTTAGGAATTTTTTTTTTTTTTTTTTTTTTTTTTACTATATGTATTCAGTTTCCATAACTCAGTCTTTAAACTTGCTGGCTCACCTGTAGACAGCTTCCAGGCCTCCTCACCACAGATTACAATAGATTATTCAGTGCAATTCAACTCCTTCATTGCCTATCTGTTTTCTTTCTCTAGAAATCACTTTCTATAAAATGTCCAATTTAACTCTATATATAAGAGAAACAAAAACATAAAGTTTCTAGACTCTTTTTCTGAATTAATAAAAGTAACAATAATAACTGGGTGGGGTTATTGTGACCTCATTGCAGTTTACAAATTATCTCAGTTACCCATTTATTTCTCAACATCCCACAAGGTAGGCAAGATGGATATTACTATGTCCAATTTTGCACGTAATCCATGTAGATAGGTCCTGTGACTTTCCAAGACTGCACAGCTTCACATGGTGAAAACAGAAGAGCCAGCCTGGAACCCATGTACTTCAAGTCTGAATTACGGTCTAGGATGATGGTTCCTTAAACTTCAGTATGAGTTTTTTTTCAAAGTACAGATTTAGTAGGTCTGGGATGAGGTTTTGGAATCTGCCTTTGAAGCAAACATCTGATGCTCATGTTTCAATGACCATACTCAGAAAAACAGTAATCTAGAAAATCCTTTTCCCCCTTCTCTCTTAAAGGGGGGAGAAAAAAGAGGGAGATCTTACCTCCTATGAATCAAAGGACTTTTCTCGCCTTGGAGAACTGGAGCCCCCAGCTCTTCTCTTCTGCGACCTACCCACACACACTGATAAAGTTAATTATCTGCCCTGGCTAAATGACTTTCCTTAGCAACACCCTAGCAACTGACATCAGCTCTGCCTTAGGCTACAAAAACTGGAAGGAGATTTCTTGAAGTCCAGTATATTTTACAAAAGAACAAAACATCTGAACAGGAAATTAAGGGGAAAGTAAACTGGATTCATTGCTAGGAGATGAGAAATAGACACATGAAATAGTTCATGACAATCCGCTGGACCACAGTAGTCAAAATGGGAAACTTTTTCTCCTCCTCTGTTCTACTGAAGTCCAGAGGAGGGGAGACTGCAGGGTCTCATTCTATGGAGGAAAATTTAATCAGGCAGGAGGAGGGAGGGCATTCCAGGCCATGAGAAAGCTGTAAGCAAAGGTGCTGAGGCAATACTGAAGTGGAGGACACGGGGAGCCCAGCTGGGTGGTGCTGGGAGCTCAGATTGGGATCTATGACCAGGCATGACCAGATGGACACAGTGAGACCAGATTGTGGAGGGCCTTAGAGGCCAAGTCTTAAAATTTGGGCTGAGTCAGAAGGTACTGAGGGTAGGCTTGTTAAAAAGTTTTTATTCAGAGAAAAAATATTTATGGAGCCCCTACCAGGGGCCAGGCACTACGATGTGCACGGAAAATACAGTGGTAAGCCCCATAGACATCCCCTACCCTTCTGGAGCTTAGAATTTAGAATGGAGACAAATACTGAACAAATGTAAAATTTTAAACATCAAACTTATAAATCAATGGGTCATTATAAATCTTAATATTAAAAGAAGCCAGGTGTGGTGGCTCATGCCTGTAGTCCCAACACTTTGGGAGGCTGAGGCAGGAGGATTGCTTGAGCCCAAGAGTTTGAGACCAACCTGAGCAACATAGGAAGACCCTGCCTCAAGAAGAAAGAAGAAAGAGGAAAGGAGAAAGGAGAAAGAAGAAGGAGGAGGAGGAGGAGAGGGAGGAGGAGGAAGGAAGAAGAAGGAGGAGGAGGAGGAGATTAAAAGAAAAGGTACTCATGAGCTCCAGCAGAGTTTTGGGGGCTGGATCTATTCTAGGAAATCAGAAAGGCCTTCTTTGGGGAGGCAGTTTTGCACTGAGATCTGAAGAGTACATAGGAGTTGGCCAATGGAGAGTGGTGGGTAGGAGAGACCAAAGAGCATGATAGGGTTCCAGGCAGAGAGAACAGCACAGGCAAAGCCCATGAGAGAAGAGCTGCATGGCTGGAGAAGCAGATCAAGCAGAGCCTTGGAGGCCTGGCTGAAGATTCTGTCTTTATTCTGAGAGCCCTGAAAAACCACCGAGAAAAAATGTTAACCTCAGGATTGACATTCAAATCTGCATTTTTAAAAAGATCACTTGGGCTTCAGTGCAGAAGACAGATGGAAGGAGAGCACAAGTAGACAAGGGCAACCCAGTTAGGAAGATGAAAGAAGATGTCAACACAGACAGGGGTAGTGGTGGAGAAGAGCGTGAAACTTGATGTGGTGATGGATCGGATGAGTGGAGAAGACAGCAGAGGTCTGAGTGACAGCCAAGCTGGTTTAGGAAAACCTAGCTCATGTAGTGGGATTGGAGCTTGGTGAGCTGGTTAGAGCCTGCCGTCATAGCCCAGATGATAGGGCCAACACTGTGTACTGGAAAGTACCTCATTTGGTGTTGGGGATGCCTGTTTTAAATCCTGGCTCTTTCCCTTAATAGCCATGAAACATTACCTCAGCAGGTAATTTCATAGGCTCCTAATCTAAACAATGGGAGTGCGGAGGTGAATTGGGACTGCCTACTTCCCATAGTTTTCCTGTCAATATCCAATAAAAAGTTAAATATTGCATTCCTGCCTACTTCATGCCTACCCATCTCCAACTTAGATTTGAACCTTTTGTAGATGAATAGAGGTTCAAGAGCACAGATTTGAGCTTTCAGACATAAAATAAGCTTTGTGAAGACAGGGGTCACAATTTATTCATTTCTGTAGTTTCCTGCCCTCTGAGATAAGATCAGGTACACTTTCAAGAACCACTTATTTTAGTTTGTAGCATACATCACAATTATAATTTTAAAAGATTCATATAATTATGTATTTAATATTTGCCTTTGCCACAGGCCTGTAAAATCCTCAAAGGCAAGTAACATATCTGTGTTTTGTATCCAAGCACTGAGAACATGGAGGGTCTTTGTCATGAATGAATGGATGGATAGATGGATGCATGGATGGATGGATGGATGAATTTTTGTTCCGTCTTCTACCTATCGGTCAGCACAGAGTCTAGCTCCAAATCTACACTTAATGAAAGTTTGCTGGATGAATGGGACCGCGCAACTTGGAGTGCAGCATGAGCTCTGAGCCAATCGAGTGAAGATGCAGACAATTCCCTCAGCACTCAGACATGGATCTGAGCCTCACCTCAAAAAGGAGGGCCGATCAGCTGGATCAGGTGCTGCCAGGGTCAAGAAGGGCTAGGGATGAGAGAAGAGCATAATTGGCTTCAGCAAGGGGTTACTTTCAGGTGACCTCTGAGAGAAGGCGTCCAGTTAATAGTGGCGGTGGGAATTCCAGCACAAGCACTAAGGAGTAAGTGGGCAGGCAGGGAGGAATGGAGATCTCCCGTGCACCTAGCGCCCTGGGCCTGTTTGTAGCATTATGAAAGAGAAAACCCTGACCTGGAAAGCAAAGGAGATTGCTTGCTAATTGTAGGCACTTGAGGTGTGTCGAAGGCCCTGGGCAAAGAGAAGATGAGGAAACCAAAGCTTCTGAGGGCACCTGGGGAGGGATGTTTGCGTTCACTGAGAGGGAGGGGGCTTATGGTATCCCCAAGCAGGTGAGGGAGCGGGCGCCACTAGAGACCAACTCGAGTGTTTTATATGGGTCATATCATTTACTTCTAGCATATCCCCCCACTACCTCTAGGAAGGATGTACTGGCACCCACCCCCACTCCCTTGTTCTCCAGAGCAGGAAACAAGCTTGGAGAGTGCGATAACTAGCCCAAGCTTCACAATGGGTGAGTGGCAGGACTGAGGTTTGATTCGGGTCTCTTCCCAGAGAGACACTGGGAGAGATTCTTGCCCCAGGTCTTTTCCCTTCAGGCCCTCAGGCTCAGCACCTCTCTGAACATCTGTCCCCGGGGAATGAGAATCTGAACTAAAATGTAAGCCAAGAAAACACAGGCTCTTCATTGAATCTTTGGAAACTCCTTTCCTGGGCTGTAGGAGGATCCTCCTGAGCCTTAGGCACTTTTGCCTTTGCTGGCTCTTTCCTCCAAGTTAAGCATATTTTGTGACTGTGGAGGTATAAATACAAATATATTAACATTATATAGTAAAACATTTTGTTTGACATAAACTTTTTTCTTCTGATTTTTACAGAAAACATTTTCATACATCTCCAAAAGTATCGTGGGCCCTAAGCGCTGTAGCTAAGTCGTTTCTCCTTTCTCAGCCTCCAGTCTGACATGTTCTAATATGGCCTTGGGAAGAGTAATGGGCCCGGAGTCGCCGCATCTAACCCTGCTGTAACTGGTCGCAAGTCTCAGTTTGCTCATCTATAAAGTGAGCGAAAGTAATGTAATCTTTATTGGGAGTAGGGAACATGAAGGCGAGTGGGTACAGTAAGTAAGCCGCCAAGCATATTGCTGGGCACAGAGCAGGTGTGCAACAAAAGTTATTTCTCAGGCTTTCCCTCCTCTGAGCGCCGTCCTCCAGAGGGTCCGGAGTGTAGCTGGGGGTTGGAGCAGCAGCCTCCTAGGCGATGGGACAGAGCCCACAGGGTCCGGTATGCCACGGTTTCTTCGTCAGACCCTGGGAATCCAACGTCGCAAAATAAACACGGCCGCGCCGCTAATCGCCAGTTCGGAGGAAACAAAACAGCGCTGCGCTGGGGGATCTGGGCAAAATCAGCCCTCCCTCCTCCCGCTCCTTCGCCGCGGCCCTCCCCTCCTCGCGCTGCTCTCGTTCGCTTGGCTCAGCTCAGCTCAGCTCAGCGCAGCTCCGCGGCCGCCAAGCCGAGGCGGGCACGGTCTCCGAGTCGCCGACGCCGGCTCCGAGCTGCCTCTCTCCGCCGCGCCTCCGCCAGGTCGCGCCTTCGTCGGGACCACTTCGGGCAGGAGTCGCGTGGCGAAGGCCGGCGGCCGCGGCACAAAGTTGGGGGCCGCGAAGATGAGGCTGTCCCCGGCGTCCCTGAAGCTGAGCCGGACTCCGGCACTGCTGGCCCTGGCGCTGCCCCTGGCCGCGGCGCTGGCCTTCTCCGACGAGACCCTGGACAAAGTGCCCAAGTCAGAGGGCTACTGCAGCCGTATCCTGCGCGCCCAGGGCACGCGGCGCGAGGGCTACACCGAGTTCAGCCTCCGCGTGGAGGGCGACCCCGACTTCTACAAGCCGGGAACCAGCTACCGCGGTAAGTGGCCGCCCGGCGTGGCATTAGGAGCGCGGGACCCGGTCCCCGGAGGGCGCCGACCTCGCGGTGCCGGAGGAGGGCGCGCGGTCTCCGGGCGCGTGGCGCGGGTGCAGCCCGGCAAGGGCCCTTCTGTCCTGGCTGCCCTCGGCCCTTGTAGTCGCGAGCTCGGCGCGGATCATAATCCAGCGTCCCGGGCCGTCGCGGGGGCCGCAGCCAGGAGAGGCACCCCGCGCTTCCGACGCGCGGTTCCCAGGCGGAGGATGTAACTGAGCCACGCGTCACGCCGGCCTGACTGCAAGGGAGGCTCGCTTCTCCCCCGGCCGTCTGCAGGAGGGAAGTAAACCTGCCTTTCTCCAAATCGGTCTGGAGGGGACCCAGGCTTCTCTTGGTCGGGTCCTGGGCAAGGCAGCCACTCCAGCTTTCCCCGCTCAGTCCCTGAAGGAGAGGGTACCCGATTCTCAAAGACTGGCCCTGGGCGGGACAGCAACTCCGGCTTCTCTGGATAGGTCCCTTCAGGAGAAGGGACTTTGGCTTCTCCCTAACCGGTCCCGGGGCGCGGGAAGGAGGGGCAGGGACAGCCTAAAGCTCTTCGAAAGGGTCCTTGGAAAGAACCCCAAATTATTCTCTCGTGGTCCCAGACGAGATAGAGTATCTTGGGTTTCCAGAACAGGTTCCCAGTGGGGACAGGGTCCTCAAAGAGCTTGGGGTAAGCTCCGAGCTGGAAGGGGAATTGGATGAAGATGGAAAGAGAAGCCCCGATGCCCGAGGCCTGCTCCCTGGAGGCCGGGGAACCTTGGCTCCGGCAGCTCGGAGTCTCCGCGTCCCAGGGATGTCGCGCCTACGCCGCTCGGCTGAGAGCGGGGTTTCGGGAGCTCAGGGAGGAGGTGTCCAAGCAGGTCAGAGCCTCCTAGTCGGGACAGGCAGTTCGACCAGCACCGACCTGAAGACGCCTGACTCTGTCCCCACGCCCGCCACCTCGCTCCTCAGCAGGGTCATCTCCCCAGACATCGTTTCCCCGTGCAGCAGCGGCCGCTCTCCGGGTGGGGGACAGGTAACCAGGAAGGGAAGCGAGCCTGTCTGGCCTCACCTTAGCTCCCGCCAGGGAGCGTGTCCTCTCACCCTCGCCCCGTCATAAGTCAGCTCTGGTGCTAAGCAGGGATGAGCGGGTCACTGGGGCACCTGGTGGGACAAATGGGCTCCCAGCTGCTGTACTTTCCTCCCCGCCTTCTCGGTTCCCCTGAGAGCCTTGGACGGAAGCGGTGGGAGCGACACAGGAGAAAGTCTGGGGCAGCGTCAGCGGGCGCCAGGGCCACGCCGGAGACCAAAGCCAGGGGCCACCCTTCTTGGAGCGCTTTTCCCCCTTGCCCGGGTTTGTGTCCCCGACTTTCTCCACCCGGAGCTACCCAAAGCCGGCTCCTTGGTGCCCTTGGCACCTTGGCGTGCTGAGCACTTTGCGAGGAACAGTCTGACCCCGGCGCGCAGCTCCGCGGGATCCTGGGTACTCCACGAAGAAAGATTTTGGGCGGAGAACACCCCGCCCAGCCCGGGAGGGAGCGTGCGGCTTGGCACCGCGGCTAGAGCGAGCCGCGCCGACGGGCAGCGACTGCCACTCGGTGGAGCCGGGAGGCGGCCGATCCTCCCTGTGGACCGCAGGGAAGCGGGTATGACTTCAGTGGCCTATTCGGCCCTCCCCAAAACTGAGGACCTGAGTTCACAGGGGAAACTGTCCCCGCTCCACGTAGCAGAGAAAGAAGTGGCTCTGGGGTCCAACAGACTTGGGTTTACTCGCTGTGTGACCTTGTGCAAGTCATTTAATTTCTCTGCACCTATTTCCTAGCTGGAAAAAAAAAAGCTGTTTATCCACCCTCTCTTGGTGGTAGGGAGTAAATGAGTTTACAAAGGTGAGTGTGCCTGAGCTAAAAGAGATTCCTAATAAGCGTAACAGTTGAATGTGAGGCCTTTATTGGTTTACTAATGGAGGTAGGTTCTTGATCAGATTTTTGTTTTTGAAGAGTGTTGTGCGTTTGAAAGCAGGTTTCCTCAGCTCTCCTCCAGTCCCATTCATCTACCAGTGTTATTTGGGTCCTCATGAATTAATTGAATGAATGAATGAGGTATTTTTTCATATCAGGAGCCTTGCCTAAGACTGTTGCTAATGCAAGCCCAGGAAGATTTTTTCAGTGACTTAGACTAGTCTGAGGTTCAGGCCAAGTGTACCCAGCGTCTCTTTTCACACTAATCCTCCGTGTTTTAGTTGAGCATTGGCAGCTGGTGGCCCTAGCACTGGGAAGGAGATACAGCTGGTATTCACGGGGCCAAAGAGGTTTCAGAACTACCTAAACGTCCAGGGCCAGCAGGTGGGGAACTGGGACTGGATAGGGAGTGTCCTGGACTTTCACCCTACAGGCTACTCCTGCCTAAACAGCCATCTGGACTTTGACACCCCAACTCAGGCTATAGATTGGGCAATCATCTTTTCTCCCTTCTTACGGCTAAGAGACCTTGGAAGAGATCTTGCAGGAACCATGCTGAGGTTTTCCAAGTAAATATCCTGCAATTAGCAAACCTGATTCTGCCACTCAAAGTCCAAAAGAAAAGGTACTGGCCTAGTTTGTGACATTTTCTGTTGGCTCCTTCTTTCTTAGAATAATTATGTTAAAAGTAACTCGAACACATTCTGCTCATTGTCCTGACTTAAGGCTGTGAAGCTGGCATTCTCCTGGTGTTCTATTTGCTTTTTAATTTTTTCATGAATTAGGATTCCTCACAATCCTTGGAATCAATGACTTGTTTTCCTGCCTCAAATCTTTGTCCACAGTATTCCAGTTCATCCCCAAGCAGCTTCTGTTCTTTGTGCCTGCTGTCTAAGTATACAGTCTTTAGGTACTCTAGACCAGAATAAAATGGTCACTATTAAAAAAGACTGAAACATGGAGTTTCTTCCCCAAAACCTGAATCCAGTTGAGATCATTATTTTGTCTTTTCCAAGTTGTTAGTATTATATTGATTTCCTTTTCTTTCCCACCACTTCTCTCTACTCTCCCTCCCTCTTCCCACAGTCCCCCCTCCCTCCAACGGCAATAATTGTGCTTTAGAAAGCTCTGAAAGGCCTGCTCTGTTTCTGACCAGGGCCTCCTTTGAAAAGGAGATTACAGTGATTAAAAATAACAAGTTGAGGATCCTCAAGGGGCTTCCCTTATATAGGAGGACAATTCGCAGGACCAGCCTTTCCCAGATCACAATTTCAAGCCAAACAGAAGAAAATCCACTGAAATATTCAAGAATTGATTGAAAATAAAAGAGGCTCTTTTGTCTTACTGGAGGTCTGTTTATTAGGAAAATAAAGTCAGACTCTGGCTAATGAGAGTGGCTTTTCCTAGATGTATTTTAAAGAGACATTTCAAGGAACTTGATGGGAAAAGAATGTCCAGTAGAGGTTTCAAAAGCTGGTCCAACTTCAAGCGTAATTGAGGGGTTTATCCTAAACTGGGAGGTTTGGAGACCTCCAAAGCTGCATGGTTTTTCCTTTGTCCCACACTGAGACACACACTGACCACAGGGGTAGACACCTCAGTCTGGTGGAAAGCGCACAGGCTTTGATGTTGGGTGGGTTGGTTTCAGGTCCTCCTTGGTCACATATTCACTGTGTGATCTCAGGAAGCCACTTCACCTCTCTGAGCCAATTTCTCCATCTGTAAAATGAGGGTGTTTTGATTTTTTCCCAGCATTCCTGTGAGAATTAGAAATAATTCATGTCAAAAGAAATTGTCACACAGTGGTTGCTAAAAAAATATGTTATGAGATGATTATTTTGGAAATAGAAAAATACTTAGCAGCAAAGCCCTGGATAAGACATTGTGTTAAGTTCTTCCTACTCATCTCACTTATTCCTTATAGTACTTTGAGGAAGTTTCTGATCGTTACTGTTTTATGGATGAGAAGACTAAATCTCAGAGAAGTTTATTCCTTATCCGTGGTCACACAGCTAATAATCAGCAGAATCAGGATACAGTCTCAGGTCTGTCTGACTCCTAAATCTGTGCTCTTAACCAGTCTTATGTGCTGACTCAGTGAAATTAGTTGGGAATAGAATGAAATTCACTCAGCTACCCTCAGCCTTCTGGACGGTGAGCCTTCCTTCAAGGAAAACAGAACAACAAATCAAGATAGTAACTGACATCTCTCAGGAGAATCACTTTATATTACTACAAAGTAATATAAAGTGATAAATCCTTATTCACATTTGCTGTTTTCTCTTATTGGCTTCAGTGTTGCATTTCCCCATAAACTAGAGGATTAATTTAGAAACATGAAGAACCTTGTCAGTCTTTGGCCAATTCCTTTTGTTTGTGGGGAAACAAAAACAAATTGGATAGGAAAAAAAAACCCAGAAAGAAAAAAAAAAAAGAAAAAACAGATTTGACTGTTGTTTTATTTTTACATACAGATGCTATATGACCATGCCTGTAAAATTATATGTTTGGAAAGGACATATTTAGGCTCTGAGAAATTTACACAAGATGAGGCCTTTTAAATAAACTATTTCCTGGATGGTGGAGTTTTTAAAAACTTAAGTGCTGCTGCTGATATTATAATTAAGCCACCCCTCCTACCTCTCTTCCCTTTTTTGCACCATTCCCTGCTTTTTTGTTATGTAACTATTTTTAACCATTACTTAAGTATTTAGTTCAAACCGATAATAAAAATTAGAAAATGCAAACATAGCTAATGCTTAATGGTTGTGGAGATTGTTTATTGCTCTGAGTTTTAGGAAATGAAAGAAATAAAAACATACAAAAGAGCATATCAAAATGGAATTTTTCAAGGTTTAAAACTTGAGTACTCCCCCATACACAGATAAGCTGTTTCATTACAGCTGACTCTTTCAGTTGCATCAAGAAGCTATAATCACTGATACGTTTACCACTATGGGCTGGTATATCAGGAGCTTTTCACTCTCACACTGTCCATTTGCTTGTTATACAGACTGTCACATATATACAGGTCAATATCAATTTCTGTTGTGAGGTGGGGGGACTCTTACCATGTTATATTAGTCATAGTACAGGCTAAGCTCATGTTACTAACAGAATCCAAAACACAGTGTTTTAAACAAGAGGTAAATGGGAGATCCAGCATGATGGGAGGCTTTGCTCCATAAGGCCATCCAGGAACCAGGCTCCTTCTACCTTGTTCCCCGACATCTTCTTGCACTCTGCTGTGTAGTTGGTGGCTACTTAGCCGTGTGTAGCTATGAAGTACTTGCAATGTGGCTATTCTGAATTGAGATGTGCTGTAAGTATAAAATACACAATGACTGTTGAAAATTTAGTATAAAAAGAGTAAACTCATTAATTGTGTATTATTACATATTAAAATTATAATTGTTTAAAGTAAAACACACTAGTTAAAACTAATTTTGCCGATTTTCACTTATGTTAATGGATACCTGTTAACAAAATTAATTTCACCCAGCTTGAGCTTATTTCTACTAAACAGCACTGTTTTAAGTTGTTGTTCTCCTCAGCACCGTTACAGCTGAGGAGAACCTCTGCACACCTGTATTCAGTCAGCATGCAGTGGACTGGGGGGAGAGGAAGTAGAGGACATCAGTTTTCTTTTAATAATGTGACCCAGAAACTGCACCCAGCACTTCTAAACACACTCCGTTGGCAAAAATTTAGTCATGTGGTCATACCTAGCTGCAAGGAAGGCTGGGAAATATAGCATTTAGCTGGGTAGCCACATGCCCAGCTAAAACTTGAAGAATTTATTTTTCAAAAAGATGAAACAGAAAGTAAATTTCTAAGGATCATATTAACAGTCTCTGTCACATATTTTCATGCATAGTCATGTAAAAACACAATATATC
Organism: Gorilla gorilla gorilla; assembly: GCF_029281585.2. Lineage (NCBI taxonomy): Eukaryota > Metazoa > Chordata > Mammalia > Primates > Hominidae > Gorilla > Gorilla gorilla. Next base: position 20,387,670 of record NC_073233.2, read on the forward strand.
TTACTTTCTCAGTGAAAGGTCAGCTAGGTGGGTCAACTTGACAACATATAAACTGATGTTCCTGCTAAGAATCAGCAGAGGAAGCCAGATGCAGTGGCTCACACCTGTAACCTTAACACTTTGGGAGGCTGAGACAGGTGGATTGCTTAACCCCAGGAGTTCAAAATCAGCCTGGACAATATGGCAAAACCCCATCTCTACAAAAAAAAAAAAAAAAAAATTAGCTGGCTGTGGTGTCTCATGCCTGTAGACCCAGCTACTCAGGAGGCTGAGGCAGGAGGATCTCTTGAGCTGGAGAAGTTGAGGCTGCAGTGAGTGAAGATTGTGCCAGTGCACCCAGCCTGGGCGACAAAGTGAGACCCTGTCTCAAAAGAAGGGAAAAAGAGCAGAGGCAGGAGTGCTTCGGTGTGTATGTGCAAGCTTATGTTGTGGCTTGTTTTGTCTCATTCTCCTTTCTCAATAAAAGAGGAAGCAGCAAAGAATGAAAGGAATGAGGGTAAAGTAAATCAAGAAAACAAAGGGGTGGTGTGGGAAGAGAAAAAGAAAAATGAAAACCCACTGGGGTATACATTCAGAATGAAAATGAAAGAAAATGTTTGAGTATGGCGGAGTCCCATTAGGATGGGACTACAGGGCTAGATACAAGAAGAGCCATGGAGAGCAAAAATCACATAAGTCAAAATTAATCCTTTGAAATTATACATAAGATATAACCCAGATACCAGCTTCAACCTAGCCTTATCTAAACACCCTACCCCCAATATTCCTGTAAGTGAGGAATAGAAACGAATTGGCATGTATCAATAAGTCTAGCCCTTCTAGTTTCCCTCCAGCATTGGAAGAGAGCAATGTTTCCTCAGTTGAGTAGCAGATAAACCCTTGGTTTGCTCTCACATGCAAGTACAAAATCCTCATCATGTGATGGAGTGAGGGAGCTGAGAGGCTCATCTCATGCTCACTCAGGCACATGCATGCATTGAATGGAGTAGCAAGTGGCCCAAATCATTTAAAGCATTACATTCTCTGTTTTTTCTCCTCCAATAGTGTGCAGTTGTGTTTGATTTTTACCAAATGCACCTCACTTGGAGCATCTATGGTGTCAGGAAGCTTGCTATATCACATAAAAAGCTTTTTGTGATGCTTGTCAGCTCCTGCTGGTATAAAATGCCCCACTTTTACAGAATGTTTTGGCAGGGATGGAGTTGGGGTGCAGATAGGACAGGGCAAGGAGTTAAGTGAGACCACTAGAAGTCCTTTGTGAGGCCTATGTAGAGCAGGCTTCTACCTTTCGCAGAATATTCATTAATTCCATGAAATGTTCAGGAAAACTTAAGGGACCTACCCACATCTACTGATTTTCTTGAGGCTAGGAGACCCATAGGAAATAACTTGAACCCTCTCTACAGTTGTGGTTGAGATATTTGCCAATATGTCTCATGGACTGGGTGAGAGAAGCAGGGAAGAGTTCCAAGAACAAGTCACCATCTGTGGGGCAGGAGTGTGGGCAGGTGGGCAGAGTCACAGCAGGATGAACCAAATGGTGATTCTAGGTGCTACAGGAAGCTCTTTTCTCCTCCTCTTCCTCCTCCTCCTCCTTGTCCTCCCCCCAACTCCTGCCAACACTGTCCTTTGAATTTTCCAAATACACTAAGCTCATTCCCTCCCCAGGGCCTTCATCCTTGCTCTTCATGCCTGGGATGGTTGTCGCCAGATCTTTGCATGGCTGACGCCTTGTCTTTTAAGGGAATCTCTTTAAAGAGGCTGCTCTCACTACCAATTTATGTTTCCCATCACTTTCACCTGATTTTGTTTTCTTCATAGCCTTAAACACTCTCTGAAATTCTCTCGTTTATTGTCTGCCTCCTACAGCTAGAATACAAGCTTTGTGAGAGCAAAGACTTTGTCTTTCTTATTTGCCATTTTATCTTCAATTCCCAGAACAGTGCCTGGGCATAGCAGGCATTAAATCATTATTTGTTAAAAAAAATAAAGTATCATTGAAGCCCCAAGAACCCTGGTGTGAGCTCTCTAAGGGAGCTGGACGGAGGAAGGGGAAGGTATTTCTCTCTCAGCCAGAGAGAAAGGTGAGCACCCAAGGGATGGCAGACAGGAGTCAAGGAGCTCCAGGTGGTGGCAGCAGAGAGAAAGGATGCCCAGTGCCACAGGGGCGTTGGCCAGAGGCTGAGGGCAGATGGCCTGTGTCCAGAGTGCAGACCACTGGGAGGGAAGAGAGAGCAGTTGCATCATGGTGGAAGCTGAAATGCTGCTGCTGTGGCATGAAAAGCAGAGCAACAGCAGGCAAAAGGGCAGAGGCAAGGGGCTGCCAACCTCAGAAACTGGCTCTGAGAAACTGGCTCTGAGTATCTGGAGAAGTAGGCCTGAGGGGATTATTGAGCCATCAAACCTAGACATCAATTATTAAAGTGACTTTCCCTAGAACCAGCACAATGTGGAGTCATTTGTAGTACTTTCCAAACCTAGCTATGCCTTTGGAGAGTGCAAAAACTAAACTAAAATTTAATTTAATAAAAAAACTTCCTGGGCCCCACCCTAACAAAAGGCTGGATTCCAGGAATCTTATATTCTTCTTTCTTTTTTCACTCTTTTAAAGGAAAATGATGAGACACAAAGAAAAGGTGGCCCTTTTCCTATGAGCATGCTTCCCCATCACCACCTCTCCTAGCCCCAGCCCCAGCCTCCCACACACTTTAGCACCTGGTCACATCATTGCCCTATCCTGTTACTATGGGACACACTCATTTAGTGACCAGTGGAATATCCTCAAAGCCAACATGACTGCAACATTTCCTGCTTGGCAGTAGGGTGATGGGGAGAAGAGAACCATGAGTTTTCCTTAGGTGGCCACAATCACAAACTGGCGAAGCTTGAGCCAGGGTTGACTTGCTTGTACTTCTCTGCCACCAAAGTCTGCCTACCATGTGACTTTCACACATCTGTCCAAGGTTCTGTCCTTTGGAATCAAGGAAAATAAGGTCTCCCCTGGGCCATATGTCAGCTCTTGAGATGTTTGTGAATAAATAGCTGTCATGGCTTCTCTTCTGACTAAAATGCCCCATTTCTTTAACCATTCTTTGTGGGTTGCAGTTGCTTGCTCCCTTGTACTTTGTGCCCCAGATGTGGTCTGTTAGGGGCAGGACATGATAGAATGATTATCTCCTTGTCCTGGACATTGTGGTTGTGTGAAGCTTGCCAGGTCTTGTGTTTGCTATTTTGGCAGCTGTGCCGTAGTCTGGAATCACACTGAGCTTGCAGCCAACTCAAATTCTTGCAATTTTCTGGAAGGCCTGCTTCCCTCTTTAACCTAGACTGGTGAAAATGGTCCTTGAACATAAAATTTGACATGGTTTATCGTTAGATTTAATCCAGCATGCTTGGATCCATCCCTGTAGCTGTCAGCCATTCATGAATCTGTATTCGGTCCCTGAGTGATTTATTCACATAATCTAATTTTGGATTATGCACAGTGTTGATAAGAAGGTCTTGTAAGTCTTTATCAATGAAGTTGATAAGAATATTGAGCAACTCAGAGTCTAGGATAGAGCCCTCTGACATTCCTTAGAGTCTTTCTCTAAAGCTGATATTTAGCTAAATAGTTTTGAAGTCAAGAGATCTGCTGTCATCCCAATGACATTTACATACCAACTGCCACCCCCAGCATAAGCCACCTCAGTTTAGTTCTGAATACTGTTTCCTGAGCCTGCTGGTGATTCTTACAGTTTAGGCAGAGTGTTTTCTTTCTTTGCTTCAAAATTAGTCAGGACTCTTTCCACTGCAAGTGATAGCAACAAAGTCAACCTAACTAAAGCAGAAAAGGGAATGCACTGATTCCCATATTTGCAAAGCCCAGGGGTGGCTCTTGCTTCAGGCATAAATGGGTGTAGTGACTCAAATGGGGTCATTCCATCTCTCTCTCTCTCTCTGTCCCCCGTTCCCTCCTTCGCTCTATCTTTTTGTCCCTCGCTTCTACCTTCTCTGTCTTGCTCCTTCCATCCTCAATCTCTTGGCTGTGTTTTGCCCTCATTTTTTCTTACTACAGATCAACTTTCTCCAAATGACAGGGAGGATAGCTGCCAGCAACCTTCAGTGAAAATCCTCTTAGCTCATCCTGTGACTAAAAGAAAAGCCCTTTTCCTTCTAACTACAAACTGAAACATCCCAGGGAAGATTGTGATTAGTCCAGTATGGGTCACATGCCCAGGGCAATGGCATGGAGATAGACTGGATCTGGATCACAGTCACTTTTGTGACTTGATATTTGAGGAAGGAGGATCAACTGTGATTGGAAGCCCCAGTGACCATAGGGTCAGAGTAGGGGCAGCAGTGGGGGTCCCCCAGAGCTTCCTGCCCTCATCCACATTCCCAGCTATGTTCTCTTGGCTGACACGTCTCTACCTCCCCAGAGGCATCCTTCCCATTATTCCTCCTGCTATCCACATGTTGTTCAGCTCAGGACCCATTCATCTGGCTCTGAGCTGTTCCACGACGAGGTCACACAATGGGGAAAGGATTAACTTTTATTGAGCTGCTGCAATGTGCTTCATTGCATTATCTCCTTGAATCCTCATGACAAATCCACGAGATGATAATTATGATCCTTATTTCACAGAGGAGACTGATTTATTTTTTAATATATTTTATTGATTTAGCAAATGTTTTTATATACTTCCTATTACCAATTCATTAATTGTCATGATGACAACAGGAGGTAAATACTATTAAATATTACTGCTGTTTTACAGGTAAGGACATGTAGACAAGGAGAGCTTGAGTAACTTGCCCAAAATTACACATAATAAACAGGGAAATTTGAACCAAGTCTGTTAGCTAAGTCTGTTATAGAAAAATGACCCTTGCAAATTTAAGTATGCATGATCTTCAGTTTGAGTGGGAGAAACTTCATCTCTGCCTGGGGATGCTGAGAGCACTGGCTGAGGAAGGCCATCCAGGGGAACAGCATAATCCAACCCCACCATCCTCACCTGCTCACTTTTGGATTCTCAGTCTTGCCTTCCAGTCTTCCAGGCCATCACCAGCAAATCTTTTCTTGCCTGACCCTGGCTAGGTGGCCTGAAGTACTGTGCCAAATTTTTAAATAGAAATATATGAGTTGCAGCTCCTCAGAGCTCTGGAAGTTGTGCAGAATAGAAAGGGGAGCACTGTGACTAACTTAATGTCCCAACAGTCTTTATAACTTCATGTTATAAGTTAAAGCAGAAGCTGACGTGCATTGTGGTTGAGATGTGTAGCAAGACTGGGGCATTTCAGTAACACATAGCAGGTGGATGGCAGGGGCTGGCCATAGGATGGAGCTGGGACTCAGGGTCTTCTCATTGAGGTTGGAGTTCTATTAATAATTCTGAAACCCAAGAGACAGAGTGTGGAGGAAGATGGAACTGGACAAGATCCAGTGAGGGTAATAGGCATAGAAGATAAATTTGGGTAATAGTTTATTAGAGTTTTTGTTAGAAGGTTGACACACCAACATTTGAAAGACGCAGAAAGCTATTTGGTAATTAGGTAGGGTAAGTGTACCCAAGGATGGAAAGAACTCTGCCCTGGGTCGGGATTTGAGGCCAGGCTCTAGTGTGAAATATCAGTCTTCATATAAATAAGGCAGGCCTTTGTTACTGATGTGGCTTTTAGGGCAAAGCTGTAATTCAATAATTACACAACCTCCAGCCTGATCTTCCTAAACCATAAATCTGAATATGAAATTTCCTAGCTCAAGCCCTTTAGTACTGCCTCATCCCCCCTCCCCAGGGTGATATCCACACTTCTTATCAAGGCATTGAAGGCCTTTGATTATCTTCCCCCTGCTTATCTTCCTCACCAAGCCTTTTATCACACCCTTCCTCCCAGAATGCAACTTATGAAATACAGAATCAGTTCTGGTTTCCAGGGCCAAGACTGGCCCATCACACATTTCTGCTACATGGGATGCTGTTGATTCCCTTGCCCACTGGATAAACTCCTATTCTTCATTCAACTTACAACACAGATACTACCTCCTCCTTGAAGCCTCTTCAAATTCACCCAGATAGACGCAGATGTTCTCTCCTCTGCAACCCCAGAACACATTGTTCATACCTCCATAACACATTTTACATGTTATAAAAAATATCTGTTGCTATATTTTTTCCCCCAGGTACTAGACTGTGTGCTCCTAGAGAGCAGAGGCCGTGTCTTTTTTGCTCTGTGTCTCCAGGGATGTAGCACTGAGCTAGTGTAGACCAAATGCTCAGTAAAGATAAAAGGATGAGGGAGGTTGACGTATTGCTCAAGGTAACCCATGGGAACTTTGGAAAAGGGACCAGAATAGGAATGAGAAAACTATGCATTTAAGACAAATAAAACCTTTTTTGTTCATTCATTCAACAAGTATATATTGAGCATTTACTATGTGTAAAGTGGTATGCTAGATGCTAAAGATGCAGTGGAGTTCAAGACAGAATTTGTTTCTGCACTCATGGTGAGTACAGGTTATTAGGGGAGACAAGCATTTAACAAATAGTTTCATAAACACATATTGAACTGAAATTGGGTGAGAGGTATTCCAGAAAAGAGGTATTGTGTGGGGGTGAAAGGGGCAGGGAGGTCCTCACAGGGCACTCTATTTTGAGTGTCATGGGCTGTAGGAAGCCTTGGTTTATTATAAGGACTTACCCAAATCTCTCCGTAACCTGAACTTGTAAGAATCGTCCCCAAAGCCAATTCTCTCCATTGCAATCCTTCCAGTGGTCCTTCATTGGCACCTACTAGAGTTTTTCTTTGGAGGTTCAATCATTGTTCCTGAGGACCAGCTCTTTGAAACACATTGTTGGGTAATCAGCCTGATGAGCATTATGATCTTTTATCATAATCACAAATTTCATCATAATCTTCATCCCCAATATCACCATCACCACTCACCACCATCACCATCACCATCATAAATACTACCACCATCATTAGCATCATCATCCCTTAAAATTCTTGAACAGTTTACATGTTCCAGGCACTGGGATAAATATTTATTTAACTCTACGTTCCTGTAAGAAAGGCGATATCATCAACCTCTTTTTAAAAAATAAGGAAATAGATTAAGTAATTTACCAGAGATCACATAAGTGGTAGCTCTGGGATTCTAATCCTAAATGTTTGCTGTTAATCAGTTCCCCGGATGTACTCACAAGATGGCTCTGAATGGAATTCCTTTTTTTTAATCCTTCATAAGCATTTTTCTTTAATTTCTTGGATCTCTTAATAGCCTCTCAGGGGAGGCAATTGGGAGGAGTCATTAGAGAGAAGATTCTATTATTTACTGCCAAGCAGTCATTTTAGGTTATTACTGGGACTCAGAACACACTGCACATTTGTGCCTTTCAGAAGGAAGTTGTATAATGAGGTTCTCTGGAAAGATAGAGTCTCCTCTATTCCTTCAAATTATACTGTGTAACAACATCATCACCAGTGATAATTATGGATTAAAACCCCACACTGAGTTCAGCTTCCAGAGCCTCCATCTCGTGTGTTATATTTAATAGGGTTGTGTACAACCTTAGCTTTCTAGAACCTACAGGAATGCAGTATTATGGGAAGCTGAGTTTATGATTAGCCCTTTAAGCACACTGAGCAGATGTACAAAAGTTGGGATATTTATCATTCAGAAACATTGTTTAGGAATCTTTTAATCAAAATATAACTTACATAAGGAAAAGTTTACAAATGATAGAATGTGGTGAATTATCACATGTTGAATATACTCATGTAATCAGCACCCAGATCAAGAAACAGATCATGACTGGCTCTTCAGCAGCATCCCTCGTTCTGCCTCCATGTTGCACTCCCTCCCTTTCCTGTACATGTTACTACTGTCCTGACCTCTAGCACCATGAATTACTTTGCCTGTTTTTGAGCTTTATGTAAATATATATAAATGTAATCATACCATTTGTATTCTCTTGTGCCTGTCTTCTGTCACTTGAGATTACGTTTGTGAGATTTATCCATGTTGCATGTGGCAGTATGTGTTCATTTTCCTGCCTGTGAGGCATTTGGTTATATGAATATGCCACAATTTATATACCTATTCTAGGGCTGATGGGCATTTGAGTATTTCCACTTGGATGCCACTACAAATAATGTTACTACTAATATTCTTATAGGTATCTTTGGTGCACATATATATGCATTTCTGTTGATTTAAGATGGTATTGCTGGGTGATAGGGTAAGAGTATGTTCAGCTTCAGTAAACACTGCCAAAGAATTTAGCAGCAAAATTGCTAATTTTCACTTCTATCAACAGTGTGTGAAAGTTCTAGTTAACATCACTGGATATTGTTAATTCTTTTAAATTTAGCCAAACTGTTAGATATGCAGTACTATTTCATTGTAGATTTAATTTTTATTTCACTATTGACTATTGAGGTTGAGAGCCTTTGCATATGTTTATTGGCCATTGGGCACCTTCTTTTGTGAAGTATTAGTTTGTGCATTTGTCTTTCTTTTTTTTCTTCTGTTGAGTTGTCTGTCTTTTTCTTATTGATCTGAAATAGTTCTTTATGTATTTTAGATAAAAGTCAGTTTCTGGTTATATGGTTGCAAATATCTTCTTTGACACTGTGACTTGCTTCTTCACTCTTAATGGTATCTTTTGATGAGCAAAAGTTTGATATCACCCCATTTATATATCTTCTCCTTTATTGTTAGTGCTTTTTTATGCTCTGTGTAAGAAATCTTTGTTACTCCAAGGTCATTCGCATTTTATTTCATGCTGCCTTCTTAAAACTTTGTTTTGCTTTTCACATTTAGCTGTACAATCTATGTGGAATTTACTCTGTGTATGATGTGAGTTAAGGGCCAAGATTTACCTTTTTCTACATGGTCATTCAGTTGTCCTAGCACCACTTACTGAAAAGATAATTTTTTCTCCATTGCTCTGATGTATTAGGTTGGTGCGAAAGTAATTGTGGTTTTTGCCATGGCAAAACCATTAGTGGCCAAAACTGCAATTACTTTTGCACCAATGTAATACATCCTTTGTCATAAACCAAGCTTCTGTATATTTGTGGAACTTTCCTGGACCCTAAGCTGATCAACTGGCCCATTTTTCTTACCTTGCTATAGTCCACTGGCTTAGTTTCTGTAGCTGTGTAAGTCTTGATATCTGGGAGTATAAGCCCTTCAATTTTGCACTTCTTTCATTAAGATTGTCTTGAACAATCTTGGCCCTTTGCATTTCCATATAAATTTTAGAACCAGCTTGTCAATATCACAAAGAGCGTACTGGGATTTTAATTTAGATTGATGAAACCTATAGATCAATTTGAGGATAATTGACATCTTTAGCAATACTGAGCCAACCAGTCTAGGAACACTCAAGTAAATTTAATTGCACATCAACTCCGCACTGGTCACTGTGCTGAGCTTAGATGGGTTCTTACCCTTGAACGTCTTACAAATGTGTAAAGAAACACATAAACACAAAATATAATCTAATTCGATACTCTTATCACTGATAATAATGAGTTCATATTTACTAAGGACTTTACACATATTACTTCATTTATACCTTGCACTGATACTTCGAGGTAAGTGCTGTTACTATGCCCATTATGTAGGTATTTTTAATTTCAGTAGGGTCCAAGAGAAAGGGCATGCAGGTCTTTATGGGGAAATCAGAGGAAACATCACACAAAGGGTGGAGATTTGGCTGACTTCTGAAGTTTGCAGAATGGAGGAGCTTGACCATTCCAAGGTATGAGTAGCTCGTGAAAAAATACAACAGGGCGACATGACATGGATTTTCAGGAAACTTCTAGAGAGTGAATCCAAGGATTGAAATGTAGTATGGCAGGGGAATGGGAGCATGGTTAGTGAAGCTGGAGAGGCAGAGCCTGAGGGCTTCTTGGTCTGTGGAGTTTGAGCTTTGTCCTGAAGGCAGTGGCTGTGGAGCAGGGATTATCTGTCTTGGCTGGGGTTCCCCGGAGGCTGATTGTATTCATTTCCTAGGACTGCTGTACAAATTACTATAAATTGGCTTGAAACAACATAAATTTATTCTCTCATATTTCTGGAGGCTAGACATCTGAAATCAAGGTATCCGACGGTGTTTTCTTCTGGAGGGCTCTCAGAGAAAGTTGGTTCCATGCCTCTCGCCTGGCTTCTGGTGGTTGTCAACAGGCCTTAGCTTTCTGTGGCTTGTAAATGCATGGCTCTAATATCTGCCTCTGTCATCTTGCGGCATTCTTCCCTGTGTGTCTCTGTGTCTTTTCTTATAGAGACATAAGTTGTATGGGATTTAGGGCCCACCTGAATCCAGCATTACATCTTAACAAACTGCATCTGCAAAGACCCTATTTCCAAATGAGGTCACATTCCCAAGTATGGATTAGAACTTCAACATATCTTAAACCATAACACAAGCCTCAGATGAGGATTCAGATGCAAGTGATTCTTTTAAGGAAGTGCTCCCAGGGGAAACTAGTAAGAGAGTGGGGGAGGCAGGACAGCAACTGGGAAGGTGTCCTGCCAGCCTGTGATCCCAGGCATGGTCCCTTCAGGTAGTTTCAGTCAGATCCTGCGGGGCCATTTTGGAGTGTAAAGTGCCTCTAAGAATTGTCCTCACCTGATGCAAGGCAGCTGGACCTTTCATCTTAGGCAGAGTAGGCTCCAGTAACCTGAGGACCAGGGACACAAGAGCCACAGGGGCTGGCCACGGGAAGCAGAAATATATTAGTGCCAGGGTCACATTAAAATGTAAAAAGGTATTTGAAGAAATCTGGATGGAGTATCCTTAGTGTTTGTTACTTTGTCCTCTGTTCCCTTTCCTCCAGAATTGTGTATAATGGCCTTGAAGACCTCCCACCCTCACCCTAGAGAGTCTAAGACTGCTTTTTGGCTTCTGTCTGTCCTTCAGAGATTCCCAGCTCTGTCCCCTGCCAGCATAACCACCATTTTTTTGCTTGACACTGAACACTACACTTTTCTTACTCTTCTTTGCTTTATTGTGCTTTTTTTCCCCTCATTCCTTCTTTTTTTTTTTTTTTTTTTTGACAGAGTCACGCTCTGTTGCCCAGGCTACAGTGCAGTGGTGCAATCTCGGCTCACTGCAACCTCTGCCTCCTGGGTTCCAGCAATTCTCCTGCCTCAGCCTCAAGAGTAGCTGGGATTACAGGCATGTGCCACCATGTCCGGCTAATTTTTTGTATTTTTAGTAGAGATGGGGTTTCACCATGTTGGCCAGGCTGGTCTTGAACTCCTGGCCTCAAGTGATCCACCCACCTCTGCCTCCCAGAGTGCTGGGATTACAGGCATGAGCTGCCACGCCTAGCCCCTTCTTCCTTTTTTTCTATCTGATCTTTTACAGACATCAGTAGCTCCTTTACTTTTGTGGGATAACCGGCCAATCACAGCATGTCATTTACCTTCTTTATGTCTTAGAGTTCTTTGCTGTGTCATTCTGTTGGTGGCTCAAGAGCAGCCACTACATTATCCAAGACAGTGGTTTTATTTGTTGGAGTTTTAGGGTACTTCTTTTTTTATTATTATTATATTTTAAGTTTTAGGGTACATGTGCACAACGTGCAGGTTCGTTACATGTGTATACATTAGGGCACTTCATTTTCAAGACTAAAACTAGTTTAAGGAATTTGGAAGACTAAATGCTCCTCTTCAACAAGAGGCTGCATATCATATTCACAAATATTATATGTCAAATGAATTGATTTTTTAAAGTTTAAAAACTTAATAATCAGTCAATATTTGTGGAAGATCCATAGCATGATGAATATATTTGGTTTGTGAAGCCATGGATATAGTGTTAAACTGGGGAGAGTGGGCCTTCAAATCTGACCCTAAGTTGCCCACTGGATGATTTTATGATCTTAGGTGTGTCTGTTGACCTTTCTATGTTTTACTTTCCTATCCGTGAAATTGGAGAGCTGAATTAGAAGATACTTGAGATCCCTTGAAGGTCTAATAGTCTGTAACTCCATATCTAATGTCCAGGATCTTAGCACTTTTATGCAGGCAGTAAAGTAATTTAAATCTCATTACATCAATTTAAAGAAACTTGAATTGAACATCTATTAGATGCCAGGCTGTGTGCTAGGTTCTGGGGATAAAAAGAGAATGAAAACCCAGCCCCTCTCCTGTATTGGCACAATCCAGTGGAGAAGGCGAATCAACAAAGAATTGCAATTCAGTACAAAAGAATACTGCAATAAAAGATTTCCATCTCAGGAGACTGGGGGTCCAATGGGAGGGAGGACCACGATTGCCATGTTGAGAAGATCCTTGAGCTAGATTTTTTTTGTTGCTTTTGTTTTTGTTTTTGTTTTTTGAAATGGAGTCTCACTCTGTCACCCAGGCTGGAGTGCAATGGCACAATAGCGGCTTACTGCAAGCTCCACCTCCCGGGTTCACACCATTCTCCTGTCTCAGCCTCCCAAGTAGCTGGGACTACAGGTGCCTACCACCACGCCTGGCTAATTTTTTTTGTATTTTTAGTAGAGACAGGGTTTCACCGTGTTAGCCAGGATGGTCTCGAACTCTTGACCTTGTGATCCGCCCGCCTCGGCCTCCTAAAGTGCTGGGATTACAGGCGTGAGCCACCATGCCCGGCCGAGCTAGATTTTAACGGAAAAATCGTTTCCTGGGTAGACGTAGGAATGAAGAGTATAACAGACTTATAATTCCAGCTGCTGTAACAGGTGGCCCTCCACAACATAAGTTTATTTCCAGCTCATGCAAAGTACAGTACGGATGTTTCTGGTCAGTAGGTGATTTTCCGTGGGGTTGTTTAAAACCCCCAGTTTCCTTCCCTCTTGTGGTTCCACGGCCCTGCTCCTGGGACATCAGAGTCTTCTGCTGGACCCTGCATTAAGCAGGCAAAGGCAAGAGAGTGAGAGTGCAGGGTCATGTGGAAAGCTTGTACAGGTCAGGCTTGGAAGTAGAGTATAGCAGTACTCCCTTATCCGAGGTTTTGCTTTCTGTGGTTTCAGTTACCTGCAGTAAACTGTGGTCCAAAACCATTAATTGGAAAATTCCAAAACTAAACAATTCATAAGTTTTAAATTGCATGCTGTTTTGAGTATTGTTATAATGATTGTGTCTTATTAGTTATTGTTGATTTCCTTCTGTGCCTAATTTATAAATTAAACTTTATCATATGTATGTATGTATGTATGTATGTAAAGGAAAACCATAGTAAGCATAGGGTTTGGTACTATCCATGATTTCAGGCATCCATTTGGGGTCTTGGCATGTGTCTTGGCCTTATCTGCAGGGGGCTACTGTATATCATGTCTGTCCATGACTTCCACTGGCAGAACTTGGTTATAAAGCTGACTTAACTGCAAAGGAGGCTGGAAAATGTGGTGTAGCTGTTTCCACAAGAAAAATGAAATATGTTTTGAAGAACATACAGCAGCCTCTGCCACAAAGGTCATCCTACAGGATTTTGTGCTGTGAAGAACTAGTTTTCTCTTGGGCCAGTCTAATGGAAGTGTAATGTTAGACAATTGTCAAGATTGAGTTTCTGACCAGGGACTATCTTTATCAAATTGTGGTTATTGGGAGAGAGCTCACCACACCCCTGGTTGGGTCAAGAATCCCCAAGTAAGATAGCAGCTCAGATATTTAACAGGTTCTGAAATGTAAGAGGGAGCTGGGTGAAGTGGGTAAGAGTTCTCACCTCAATGGATGAAGGCCTCACCACTGTCCATGGCCTCTGTAACTCACAGGTCTGGGATATTGATGGAGAACTCAGGTCTATCCCATTTGACAAATGGACAATAATTGATTCTTATACTTAAAACCTGCTTTTTTCTCTCTCTGCAGTAACACTTTCAGCTGCTCCTCCCTCCTACTTCAGAGGATTCACATTAATTGCCCTCAAAGAGAACAGAGAGGGTGATAAGGAAGAAGACCATGCTGGGACCTTCCAGGTAAGACCCTGCCTGGGCTTATTCAGTGGCCCTCCCTGCCCTGGGAGGTAGAGGCTGGAGAGGTACAAGTGTCTCAGGTGGCTTCCCATGCAGTCCCTTGACCGTTGGCCAACTGGGGCAGGTCCATTTGAAAGGGTCATCATGGAGCAAGCAGCAAATGCCGCACACCTATCTGAGCAAGGTTGGCCACGAGGCAGGCCTTGCTTTGCCTCAGCAGATCACGGGGCTCTTCTCTGGGCCCACAGTGTCCTTCAGCAGCCAAGCGTGGGGAGAGCACTTGGAGCCCTGGCTAGGCCTGGCTGTTTTGCCTGCACAGGCATTTCGTGATTGACTGGTTAATTCTCAAGTGTAAACGGAACAAGAGCTCGGGACCGCCAGGCTGGAGGGAGTTCAAAGCACAGGAGAAGGACTATTAAGGGAATGTAGAGATTGATTTATGAGGGAAGATTAAAAGAATTAAACATGCTTTTCTTGGCCAAATGAACAGGGCCGAGTTTAAGAGGTGGTAATGGTCTTTAAATGTCAGTCCTCACAGAACAACCTCCTCAAGGGGAAGCTTCATTTGACTTTGCATGAAAGGGCACACTAAGACAAAAGTGGGTCAAGAAAAGAAAGGGAATCGCACAGACAAGGACCCCGACAGTGAGTCATATTTCACTGTGGAATATTCTTCCAAGGGAAGTGGTAGGAACGTCATCCCCTTTCAGAGGTTTAGAAAAGAGCCGGCAAGTTGTCAGAACACATCCCAGAAGGACTGGAGTGATCCTAGGAGGAGGCCTGGCCAAATTTGCTGTAATTACTTCTCATCTCAGATTTCCATTGTTCTGGAATTCATTTTTATCTGGCATTTGCAAACTAAGAAGAAAAAAACTCAGAGAATACTTATACCCATAGCTGGCTGCTGGAGACTCTGGTACAATTTGTGGGCTCTGTGGAGGACCCTGGCCCAAATACCTCCCTTATCCAAAGACATCTTTTAATCCTTGTGGCCAGGTTGTAATTTTTAATCCTGTGATTTAAATTATTTTTCTGCTCTCTGGGATTCTAGGTTTTGGGCCTGGTGAGACTTAATTCCACGCTCACCATAATGTCCTTCTATGGCAAAGAACCTCTTGGCATGTATCTGAAAGGGTGACCCAATAATAATACTAGCAACAGCCAATATTTGTTGGGTACATACCATATGCCAGACACTATGCTAAGTGCTTTACTTTATCTTAGTTTATCCTGTCTTTGTTTATCTTTGTTTAATTCTCAAAACAACCCTAGTATGTAGGAACTATTATCCCCATTTTTGGACCAGGAAATTGAAACTAGAGAGATTAAATCACTTGCCTAAGCTTGCTTATTGCTTGTTTTAGTCCATTTTGTGTTTCTATAACAAAACACCTGTCACTAGATAATGTATAAACAATAGAAGTTTATTTCACTTACTTGACATGAGACTGGGAAGTCTCATATCAAGGTACCTGCATCTTATGAGGGCCTTCTTGCTGCATTATCCCATGGGGAAAGGCAGAAGGGTAAGAGAAGGTGAGAGCAAGAGGGGTCCAAACTCACCTTTATAACAAATCCACTCTCAAGATAACTAATCCACTCCCATGATAACCACAATCCATTCACAAAGGTAGAGCCATCACGACTTCATCACCTCTTATTAGGCCCTACCTCTCAACACTGTTGCATTAGGGATTAAGTTTCCAACACATAAACTTTGGGGGACACATTCAAACCATAGCAGCACTGTTCTGGCTAAATTCAGTAAGTTGATAGTCTTCTCTGACTCACAGTTGTTTCTGCTTAGCTTAATCCTTGTTCTTGCAACTGATTGGTGAATACAGGGCCCTGCTCATAGTGGGCAGCGCATAAATATTTGCTGAATGAGTGGATGAACATTTGACTCTTTCTGCTAGTGTCCATACCTCAGTCCTATTTGGAACTGTTGTTGAACTCCTATCTCTGTATGCATCTTCCCTTCTTCCTCCTCTTGGAGCTTCAGACATCCTCTCTTGTTACACAGCAGTGGTTCTCAGAATGCAGTCTCAGGACCAGCAGCATCAGCAACACCTGGGAACTTGTTAGAAATGCAAAATCTCAAGCCCATCCAGACTTACTGAGTCAGAAACTCTGAGGGTAGGGCCCTCACAACCTGTGTTTTAACAAGCCTTCAGGGTGAATCTGATGCATGCTCAGATTTGGGACCCATTATTCTAATGAGACATAGACCAGCCCTCTAACGGGATGTCGTCCATCATCACGTCAACACATCTGTCTGTTCCTATCTATTCTCTCATTGTTTCCACCAGCCCTAGAGGGATCAAAGTGGGATAAGAATATGAAAATGCCTAGCATATGATAACGACAATAGCTAACACTTAAATAGTGCTTGTGTGCCAGATACTGTTCTGAGTGGTTTACATTTGTTAACTGAGTTTATCTTCAGAGTGACATGATGAGGTAAGCATTATTATCCTATTTTCCACAGAAGAGAAACTTGTGGCAAAGAACAACTAAGTAACTTTCCTAAGATGCCCAGCTCTAAGTGATAAAGCTGGGGTTCAAACCCGGGCAGTCTGTCTCTGGGTACCTGCCTGTGACCACTGTGTATGCCATCTCTCAGTGTATACCTGTTAAATGAAAAAATAAGGGCTCACTATGACTTTTATGACAGTCTCTGTGCCAGGTGCTTTATATGCATTAGCCTTTTTTTTTTCCTTAATTCTTGTAGCAACCTTGTGTGGTCAGTATTGTTATCTTCATTTTTCAGATGATGAAACTGAGTCCCCAAGGAGTTCAGTAAGTTGACCAAGACAGTCCAGCATCTCAAGGGTCCAAACACTGCCAGTTTCTTATTTCTCAAACGTTATCTCCTCACCCCTGCCCTGCCCTACCCTTGTGCCATCAAAATGCACACTCCGCTTGGGTTCCAATTGTCTCAGAGATTTGGGGGAAGGAATCATAGCCCATGCCCCTCATCTTACTTCACCTGCTCCTATGATATGTGGCCCCCATGCTGTCCCTTCCAAATCTATCATGAAAGTATTTTTTCTCTGTACCAAAGCTGTTATCTTTGGAGTCCTTGATTTATTCAGCAGCATTTGTTGAGTGCCTGCTGGGTGCTAGGCACTGAGTTAGGCATTGGGGATAGGGTGGTGAGGAAAACAGAGATAGTCCTCATGAAGCCTAAGGAGTTCTCCTTGTCATCATCCCATAAACTGACCTCTGTTCCT
Organism: Gorilla gorilla gorilla; assembly: GCF_029281585.2. NCBI lineage: Eukaryota > Metazoa > Chordata > Mammalia > Primates > Hominidae > Gorilla > Gorilla gorilla. Next base: position 20,404,850 of record NC_073233.2, read on the forward strand.
GAAAGTCAACAAGTCACCCACTGAAACATAAGCCAACAATCAGAAAGAACAAATGCCATTGTAATTAAATATATATATATATAGTGATTTAACAAATAGATAAAGACTTCTGTTTAACACCTTCACTTCAAATATGATGACTTTGAGGGCTTAACAACAACCACAAAATTCTAATACTTATTCATTGATACATAATATTTAACATATTTGTTGGATACGTGTGATATTGTTATATATATAGAATGTGTAATGATCAAGTCAAATATTTCAGGTATCCCGTCACTTTGAATATTTATCATTTCTATGTGTTAGGAACAATTCAAATACTCTCTTCTTGCTACTTTGAAATACACAGTACATTGTTGTTAACTATAGTCACTGAATATTCTTTTTTTTTTTTTAAGTTCTGGGGTATGTGTGCAGAATGTGCAGTTTTGCTACATAGGTATACATGTGCCATGGTGGTTTGCTGCACTCATAAACCCGTCACCTACATTAAGTATTTCTCCTAATGTTATCTCTCCCCTAGCCCCCGACCCCCCAACAGACCCTGGTATGTGATATTCCCCTCCCTATGTCCACGTGTTCTCATTGTTCAACTCCCACTTATGAGTGCGAACATGCAGTGTTTGGTTTTCTGTTCTTGTGATAGTTTGCTGAGAATGATGGTTTCCAGCTTCATCCATGTCCCTGCAAAGGACATGAACTCATCCTTTTTTATGGCTGCATAGTAGTCCATGGTGTATATGTGCCACATTTTCTTTATCCAGTCTATTATTGATGGACATTTGGGTTGGTTCCAAGTTTTTGCTATTGTGAATAGTGCCGCAGTAAATACATGTGTGTATGTGTCCTTATAGTAGAATGATTTATAATCCTTTGGATGTATACCCAGTAATGGGATCGCTGGGTCAGATGGTATTTCTAGATCTAGATCTTTGAGGAATCACTACACTGTCTTCCACAATGGTTGAACTAATTTACACTCCCACCAACAGTGTAAAAGCGTTCCTATTTCTCTACATCCTCTCCAGCATCTGTTGTTTCCTGACTTTTTAATGATCACCATTCTAACTGGTGTGAGATGGTATCTCATTGTGGTTTTGATTTGCCTTTCTCTAATGACCAGTGATGATAAGCATTTTTTTCATATGTCTGTTGGCTGCATAAATGTCTTCTTTTGAGAAGTGTCTGTTAATATCCTTTGCCCACTTTTTGATGGGGTTGTTTGTTTTTTTCCTGTAAACTTAAGTTCTTTGTAGATTCTGGATATAAGCCCTTTGTCAGATGGATAGAGTGCAAAAATTTTCTCCCATTCTGTAGGTTGCCTGTTCACTCTGATGGTAGTTTCTTTTGCTGTGCAGAAGCTCTTTAGTTTAATTAGATCCCATTTGTCAATTTTGGCTTTGTTACCTTTGCTTTGGTGTTTTAGACATGAAGTCTTTGCCCATGCCTATGTCCTGAATGGTATTGCTCAGGTTTTCTTCTAGGATTTTCATGGTCCTAGGTCTTACATTTAGGTTTCTGATCCACCTTGAGCTGATTTTTGTATAAGGTGTAAGGAAGAGGTCCAGTTTCAGTTTTCTGCATATGGCTAGCCATTTTTCCCAACAACATTTATTAAATAGGGAATCTCTTTCCCATTGCTTATTTGTGTCAGGTTTGTCAAAGATCAGATGGTTGTAGATGTGTGGTATTATTTCTGAAGCCTCTGTTCTGTTCCATTGGTCTATATATCTGTTTTGGTACCAGTATCATGCTGTTTTGGTTACTGTAGCCTTGTAGTATAGTTTGAAGTCAGGTAGCATGATGCCTCCAGCTTTGTTCTTCTTGCCTAGGATTGTCTTGGCTATTGCAGGCTCTTTTTTGGCTCCATATGAGGTTTAAAGTAGTTTTTTCCAATTCTGTGAGCAAAGTCAGTGGTAGCTTGATGGGGATAGCATTGAATCTATAAATTACTTTGGGCAGTATGGCCGTTTTCATGACATTGATTCTTCCTATCCATGAGCATGGAATGTTTTTCCATTTGTTTGTGTCCTCTCTTATTTCCTTGAGCAGTGGTTTGTAGTTCTCCTTGAAGAGGTCCTTCACATCCCTTTTAAGTTGTATTCCTAGGTATTTTATTCTCTTACTAGTAATTGTGAATGGGAGTTCACTCATGATTTGGCTCTCTGTTTGTCTGTTATTGGCGTATAGGAATGCTTGTGATTTTTGCACATTGATTTTGTATCCTGAGACTTTGCTGAAGTTGCTTATCAGCTTAAAGAGATTTTGGGCTGAGTGGTTTTCTAAGTATACAATCATGTCATCTACAAATAGAGACAATTTGACTTCCTCTCTTCCTATTTGAATACCCTTTATTTCTTTCTCTTGTCTGATTGCCCTGGCCAGAACTTCCAACACTATGTTGAATAGGAGTGGAGAGAGAAAGCATCCTTGTCCTGTGCCGGTTTTCAAAGGGAATGCTTCCAGTTTTTGCCCATTCAGTGTGATATTGGCTGTGGGTTTGTCATAAATAGCTCTTATTATTTTGAGATATGTTCCATTAATACCTAGTTTATTGAGAGTTTTTAGCATGAAGGGGTGTTGAATTTTATTGAAGGCCTTTTCTGCATCTATTGAGATAATCTTGTGTTTTTTGTCATTGGTTCTGTTTATGTGATGGATTACGTTTATTGATTTGCATATGTTGAACCAGCCTTGCATCCCAGGGATGAAGCTGACTTGATCGTGGTGGATAAGCTTTTTGATGTGCTGCTGGATTTGGTTTACCAGTATTTTATTAAGGATTTTCATATCAATGTTCATCAGAGATATTGGCCTGAAATTTTCTTTTTTTGTTCTGTCTCTGTGAGGTTTTCGTATCAGGATGATGCTGGCCTCATAAAATGAATTAGGGAGGATTCCTTCTTTTTCTATTGTTGGGAATAATTTCCGAAGGAATGGTACCAGCTCCTCTTTGTACCTCTGGTAGAATTCAGCTGTGAATCCATCTGGTCCTGAACATTTTTTGGTTGATAGGCTATTAATTACTGCTTCAATTTCAGAACTTGTTATTGGTTTATTCAGGGATTCAGCTTCTTCATGGTTTAGACTTGGGAGGGTTTATGTGTCCAGGAATTTATCCATTTCTTCTAGATTTTCTAGCTTATTTGCGTAGAGGTGTTTATAGTGTTCTCTGATGGTAGTTTGTATTTCTGTGGGATCAGTAGTGATATCCCCTATATCATTTTTTATTGCATCTATTGATTCTACTCTGTTTTCTTTATTAATCTGGCTAGCAGTCTATCTATTTTGTTGATCTTTTCAAAAAAAAAAACAGCTCCTGGATTCATTGATTTTTTTGAAGGGTTTTTCATGTCTCTATCTCCTTCAGTTCTGCTTTGATCTTAGTTATTTCTTGTCTTCTGCTAGCTTTTGAATTTGTTTGCTGTTGCTTCTCTAGTTCTTTTCATTTTGATGTTAGGGTGTCACTTTTAGATCTTTCCTGCTTTCTCTTGTGGGCATTTAGTGCTATAAATTTCCCTCTACACACTGCTTTAAATGTGTCCCAGTGATTCTGGTATGTTGTGTCTTCATTCTCATTGGTTTCAAAGAACATCTTTATTCTGCCTTCATTTCGTTATTTACCCAGTAGTCATTCAGGAGCAGGTTGTTCGGTTTCCATGTAGTTGTGCAGTTTTGAGTGAGTTTCTTAATCCTGAGTTCTAGTTTGATTGCACTGTGGTCTGAGAGACAGTTTGTTATGATTTCTATTATTTTGCATTTGCTGAGGAGTGTTTTACTTCCAATTATGTGGTCAATTTTAGAGTAAGTGTGATGAGGTGCTGAGAAGAATGTATATTCTGTTGATTTGAGGTGGAGAGTTCTGTAGATGTCTGTTAGGTCTGCTTGGTTCAGAGCTGAGTTCAAGTCCTGAATATCCTTATTAATTTTCTGTCTCATTGATCTGTCTAATATTGACAGTGGGATGTTAAAGTCTCCCGCTATTACTGTGTGGGAGTCTAAGTCTCTTTGTGGTCTCTAAGAACTTGCTTTATGAATCTGGGTGCTCCTGTATCGGGTGCACATATATTTAGGATAGTTAGCTCTTCTTGCTGCATTGATCCCTTTACCATTCTGTAATGCCCTTCTTTGTCTCTTTTGATCTTTGTTGGTTTAAAGTCTGTTTTATCAGAGATTAGGATTGCAACTCCTGCTTTTTTTTTTTTCTTTCCATTTGTTTGGTAAATATTCCTCCATCCCTTTATTTTGAGCCTATGTGTGTCTTTGCATGTTAGATGGGTCTCCTGAATACAGCACACTGATGGGTCTTGACCCTTTATCCAATTTGTCAGTCTGTGTCTTTTAATTGGGGCATTTAGCCCATTTACATTTAAGTTTAATATTATGTGTGAATTTGATCCTGTCATTATGATGCTAGCTGGTTGTTTTCCCCGTTAGTTGATGCAGTTTCTTCATAGTGTCGATGTTCTTTACAATTTGGTATATTTTTGCGGTGGCTGATACCAGTTGTTCCTTTCCATGTTTAGTGCTTCTTTCAGGAGCTCTTGTAAGGCAGGCCTGGTGGTGACAAAATCTCTCAGCATTTGCTTGTCTGTAAAGGATTTTATTTCTCCTTCACTTATGAAGCTTAGTTTGGCTGGATATGAAATTCTGGGTTGGAAAGTCTTTTCTTTAAGAATGTTAAATATTGGCCCCCACTCTCTTCTGGCTTGTAGGGTTTCTGCAGAGAGATCTGCTATTAGTCTGATGGGCTTCCCTTTGTGGGTAACCTGACCTTTCTTTCTGGCTGCCCTTAACATTTTTTCCTTCATTTTAACCTTGGTGAATCTGACAATTAATGTGTCTTGGGGTTGCTCTTCTCGAGGAGTATCTTTGTGGTGTTCTCTGTATTTCCTGAATTTGAATGTTGGCCTGTCTTTCTAGGTTAGGGAAGTTCTCCTGGATAATATCCTGAAGAGTGTTTTCCAGCTTGGTTCCATTCTCCCCATCACTTTCAGGTACACCAATCAAACATAGATTTGGTCTTTTCACATAGTCCCATATTTCTTGGAGGCTTTGTTCCTTTTTATTCTTTTTTTCTCTAATCTTGTCTGCTCTCTTTATTTCATTAAGTTGATCTTTAATCACGGATATCCTTTCTTCCACTTGATCAATTTGGCTATTGAAAGTTGTGAATGCTTCAGGAAGTTATTGTACTGTGTTTTTCAGCTCCATCAGGTCATTTATGTTCTTCTCTACACTGGTTATTCTAGTCAGCAATTCATCTAACCTTTTTTCAAGGTTCTTAGCTTTCTTGCATTGGGTTAGAACATGCTCCTTTAGCTCAGAGGAGTTTGTTATTACCCACCTTCTGAAGCCTACTTCTGTCAATTCATCAAACTTATTCTCTGTCCAGTTTTGTTCCCTTGCTGGTGAGGAGTTGTGATCCTTTGTAGGATAAGCGGCATTCTGGTTTTTGGAATTTTCAAACTTTTTTTGCTGGTTTATCCACATCTTTATGGATTTATCTACCTTTGGTCTTTGATGTTGGTGACCTTCTGATGGGGTCTTTGAGTGGACGTGCTATTCCTTTCTGTTTGTTAGTTTTCCTTCTGACAGTCAGGCCCCTGTGCTGCCAGTCTGCTGGAGTTTGCTGGAGGTCCACTCCTGACCCTGTTTGCCTGGGTATCACCAGTGGAGACTGCAGAACACAAAGACTGTTGCCTGATCTTTCCTCTGGAAGCTTCATCCTAGAGGGGCACCTGCCAGATGCCAGCCAGAGCTCTCCTGTATGAGATGTCTGTTGGTTCCTACTGGGAGGTGTCTCCCAGTCAGAATACACGGGGGTCAGGGACCCACTTGAGGAGGCAGTCTGACCCTTAGCAGAACTTGAATGCTGTGCTGGGAGGTCCACTGCTCTCTTCAGAGCCATCAGGCAGGGCCGTTTAAGTCTGCTGAAGCTGCACCCATAGCTACCCCTTTCCCCAGGTGCTCTGTCCCAGGAAGATGGGGTTTTTATCTATAAGTCCCTGACTGGGGCTGCTGCCTTTTTTTCAGAGATGTCCTGCCCAGAGAAGAGAAATCTGGCAGTCTGGCCACAGCAGCCTTGCTGAGCTGCAGTGGGCCCCACCCAGTTTGAACTTCCCAGTGGCTTTGTTTACACTGTGACCATAAAACTGCCTACTCAAGCCTCAGCAATGGCGAACGCCCCTTCCTCTACCAAGCTCGAGCGTCCCAGGTCCATCTCAGACTGCTGCTGTGCTGGCAGCGAGAATTTCAAGCCAGTGGATCTTAGTTTGCTGGGCTCCATGGGGGTGGGACCTGCCGAGCCAGACCACTTGGCTCCCTGGCTTCAGCACCCCTTTCCAGGGGAGTGAACGTTTCTGTCTCACTGCTGTTCCAGGCACCACTGGGGTATGGAAGAAAAGAGCTCCTGCAGCTAGTTCAGTATCTGCCCAAATGGCCACCCAGTTTTGTGCTTGAAACCCAGGGCCCTGGCTGGGTAGGCACCAGAGGAAGTCTCCTGGTTTGTGGGTTGTGAAAACCGTGGGACAAGTGCAGTATCTGTGCCGGAGTCCCTCAGGCTCAGTCCCTCACGGCTCCCCTTGTGTAGGGGAGAAAATTCCCTGACCCCTTGCTCTTCCTGGGTGAGGTGACGCTCCATCCTGCTTTGGCTTGCTCTCTGTGGGCTGCACCCACTGTCCAACCAGTCCCAATGAGATGAACCAGGTACCTCAGTTGGAAATGCAGAAATCACCTGCCTTCTGTATCAATCTCACTGGGAGCTGTAGACCAGAGCTGTTCCTATTCAGCCATCTTGCCAGCCTCCCCTAAATATTCTTTAAATTTGGTTAAAGATTACATTTGTGGCTCTAAAAGTGACTTTGAGAGAGGGTTACTTTGCTTCTTTATGAGTGAATCCTTATACAGAGAACACAGACTCACAAAATACAAACACAACAAAAGCAAATTTTAATGCTGTCTTTGCAACTCCTTAGACTTAGTGGCGAGGGAATGGGCTTCCTAGTACCAGGGAAAGTAAGAATTACAGCTCTCACCTCTCCAAAGAAGGCCGAGGAGAAGGGGATGGGGCTACCTGCTCTGGCCCCAACAGCGGGTTCCAGCACAACAGCATTGGCACACACTAGATATCAGAAAACACAGAGCCTCTCTTTGATGAGATAGCTGATTCGGTGAAAGTGGCAAGGAACTCAGGGACTCAATTGCCTGTACAAAAGTAACCCACCAATCCTTAAAAATTATATTACCAAAAACTGCTCCCTGGAATGCTGTGGCCCAGCCAGCTGCCCAGCTCACTCTCTTGTCTCCTTCAGGTCTCTGATCAGCGGTCCCTTTCCAGGGAGCCCTGCCCTCATCGTCCTATCAGGCACTTCATTCCTCCTCCCATCCCTGAGCGAGGCTCTTTCTCTCTCTCCCCAACTTAGTGTTTTTCCATTGCAGTTATTGCCACCTGCCATGCTATTTTACTTATTAACTTGTGTGTTATCTGTCACCTTCCACTGAACTATAAGCTCTACAGGGCAGGATTTTAATCTATCTCCCTTCAGAGTATCCCTGGCAGCAACTATGAACGGGACAGAGTAGGCACATGAATATTTAGGGACAGAATTTTAAGCACAGTATTTGCACTAAAATTTAAGCTGCTAATTTATAATACTATTCATTGCCTTGTTTTATTTTTAATTTAAGTCCTTCAGGTATCAACTAGTTTAGGTAACACTCTGCCAATCAAAGGAAAAAAGTCTCAAAACAAAAGAATATTTGTCTGAGAAGAGCAGATCAATACCATGCAAGCAAGTATCTTTTAATAGTCTTTTATATTCATAATCACCTGTTTTTAAACTATTTTTGTGATCTCTACATTAACAATAAATATTTAGTGGCATTTAATGGGTTCTGAGCCACGTTAGAACCTAAAAGGGCTTTTGACACACTTTTCTAAAAATAAAATGCTATTGCAAGCTTGTTCTCAGGAATTCTCTTTGAGTTCATAGGAAAACCTGCTCTCATTACACTAACCTAAGCTTAATCAGGCCCCTTATAGGATGTTAGGATTTTTAAAACTGCCATTCACTATTATAAATAATGGAGTAGAAACAGTTTCTTGCATAAAACTTTTTCTCATTTGGTATTGTTCACTAGGACAAGTTCCTAGAAGTATAATCACAAATGCAAAGGATATGGACATTTTTTATGGTTCTAATATGTATTGCCAAGATGATCCCCCATCCCCACACACACACACACACACACACAAAACCTGCACTCAACAAAATGGAATATGGGCATTCCATCATGGAAGTCATGGCCACTGATGTGAAGGGAAACAGACATATGAGATCAGGACTGGGAATCACAAGATTTGAGCAGGTTAAATTGATAGATCAAATTTAGCAAGATGAAAGCTAACGGAGGAAGAGAGAAACACAGAAAACCACCTACTTGGATCCAAATAACCAATTGCACGAGTACAAGATGAGAGATTTGGATTTATGGCAGCACATGAAACAAACAACAATAACAAGAAAAATACTCTAGAACTTTCAGTTGCCGTTAAGTAAGTTAAGAATGAATCATCCATGAGATAGGACCACAGAAAACTCATGAGGTCTTAGGATGTATCATAGGAGCATAGTGGCCAGAACACAGGATTTTGATTTTCTTATGAGATTCTTATGCCATTCTGAGAGAGCCCACAATATTCCCTTTGTTTCTCTATATAGTATAACTTTCAGTGAATGAATATTGAAATATAAAATATACAGTGTTTTCTTTCTTTCATTCATTTGTTCATTCAAGTATTTCCATATCATTCATAGTACGCAGTTCTTTTTCTTCAGAGTAGTTATTGAAATTTATAATTATTTGTAGGATTATTTGTTTAATATTACTCTGTTCCACCAAACTGTAGGGCAAAAAAATCATGTCTATTTAATTCACTGTTGTATTTCTAACCACTAGCACTGTGAGTGTTACATAGTGGACACTCAGTAAATATAGTAAGTATTTGCTGACATGAATTAATGAATGCACTAATGACCAGCTATGCAAAATGCAACATACTAGGCTCTGTGGATATGGAGATGAATAAATAAGACATGGTATGTTAGTCTGTTTTCACATTGCTATAAAGATACTACCTGAGACTGGGTAATTTATAAACAAAAGGTTTAATTGACTCACAGTTCTGCATAGCTTGGGAGGCCTCAGGAAACTTACAGTCATGGTAGAAGGCAAAGGGGGAGCAGTCACCTTCTTCATAAGGTGGCTGGAGAGAGAGAGCAAGACAACAAAGTGCCACACTTTAAAACCATCAGCTCTCGTGAGACCTGACTCACTTATCACGAGAACAGCATGGAGAAAACCGCCCCCATGATCCAACCACCTCCCACCAGGTCCCTCCCCTACACATGCGGATTAAAATTTGAGATGAGATTTGGGTGGGGACACAGAGCCAAACCATATCATGGCCCCTGGTATTAGGAGGTCAAAGTCTACAGAAGAACTTCCCAGTTCAGTATTTTATGTACACTGGTGGATCACAGATAGGTTGAAGGAGAACCCAGACGTGTATTTCCCTAGATATTAGGGTGGCCTCCTCTGTTTACCCTAGGGAAATATTACCATTTTCTATATGTGACATAGAGTCAAGAGACCTGTTAGAAAGAACCATATTGCAGCCTGCTAGATGCTAAAATTGCTGCATCTGTGCAAATAAGAAAACAATCATTTGCAGAAAGTGGGTAGTGAGTGCTGATTTGGGAGCACAGAAAGGACATTTACAGAGACAATAACCTTTGAGCTGTCTCTTAGAGTCGTTGAAATTTCAACTGGACAAGGAGTGAAGAGTGTGTGTGAAGACCACTCTATTTTTGCCTCACACCTCTATTTTAAAATTTGCCATATTTTAATGTTTTACTATATCTTCTTTAACAAGCACCTAGAGCCTCACAAGGGCCTAGTAAAAGTTTTTTTTTTTTTAATAAGAAATGAACCAGGGGATAAATGACATCCTGTGCCTTCCCCTTCCCTTGAGGAGCTCACTTGGTGTAAAATGCCTCTGCAAGAGCTATAATGCACAAACAACACATTTTAAAAGCGATGTCAATACCTCTTGCTTGACACTTAGTTTTCTTGCTTAAAATTGCCATGTGAAAAGTCATTTGTAAGAAGCACAAGAAGCAATGTGCACTGTGAGTGCCTGGAATGGACATTGGGTCCTCACACTTCTGCAGCCTTGGTCTCCAGTACCTGCTGCCAGAAAAGATGAAAAATCATTTTCCTTCCCAGCAAGAAAGCCTGAGTCTGGGAACCAGAGGCATTATTAAGACTTAAGCATCACTCCTCTCAACAGAGCACACTTGTGTTTTGTGTTATAAAATACAGAAAAGGATAAATACAGAGAAAGATAAAAAAGAAATAAAAATATGTCATTTTATAATCTAGAGATAATCATTAACATTTGGGTATTTTCCTTCCAGGTTATATATTATATAGAAAACAAAATTGTATATATAAATGTAGTTATATATATACATACACACACACCCCTATATATATAATTTTTGAACAGAATATTGGAACCATTCTCTAGGGTTTTATATCATGTTTTATTTTTATGGGAACATTATATTGTGAAGATATTTCAATGAAATTAAATGTTCCACATGATTTTTAATGGCTTTGTAATACTCCATCATACTGTTGAATTATAATTTATTCAAAGATTCCTCTATTATTGGCAAGATAGGTGGTTCTAATTTTCTTTTCTTTACTTTTATATAAAACACTGCAGTGAACACCGTAACACATAAATCTTTGCACCTGTATTTGCTTATGATAAAAGCAAAGGTTTATGCATCTGTATTTGCTTATGATAAATGAAATTATAGGGTCAAAGTAAAGTTTCTCTCTCTGTACATACTCACATGCATGTATGCACACATGTATATGTATATATGAGCTCTATTTCCAGAGGCAGCCGTTTGGGTTTTGACAGTGTCAGTGGTGGGCACACAGGTTAGCATCACAGTAGAAAGTATTCCTATTTTCAGGCTGCTCTAACTAATCAGAAAGGACCATGCATCTAGCTTAGCTTTGCTATTTAAAATATACAGCGAGTATGTGGAAAGACTTTGGGTTTTGGAATCATTAGATCATCAGACTAGGAGTCAAATTCTGCCCTACTAGCTAAGTCAAGAAGTCGCTGAATTTATCTGAAACTTACTTAGTCCCTTCATCTACAAAATAAAAATGATCAAAATAAAATAATGTATGTAAAATGCCCAACACAGTGCCTGGACATAAGGGACCCTCAATCAATGCCTCCTACTTCTGAGCCAGCAGCCTAGGGTGCATTTTCCACATTTCTCTTTACAGTGAATCATAAACTCCATTCCTCTGTAGATTTGGGCATTTGTGGACCAGTAAGGAGCACATCTGAATCTTGTCAAAGGTGTAACTACTAGCTATCTTTCCAACTCCACAGGTGAGGAGAGAGACAGGCTTCTCTAGTTCATTCTATCTTTATTGTAATAGGATTGGGATGGCTGTAAAATAAAATGAAAAATTTATGTTATGGATACATGATGCGCAAACAAAATCTGTTCAATGTGGGTGGTTGGCTGGGCTCTCAATTGCTGGTTTTATGAACTACTTCCATATAGCAGCTTCACCAAAAATGGAATTTAAATTATACCTTGGCAAAAGGCTCCGCACCAGAGGTATGAATGGATAGCGGAAACCACACTAGATACTATTCTAGTTGCTTCGTATACTTTAACTTTCTTCCTCTTGGCTGGAAGTTCCATGAGAGCAGAGACATCTATTTCTTTCACAACAACACACACAGTGCTGGGTGCCATGCTGAACACATAATCAAAGCTGAGTAAATATTAGTCACATAAATAAATGTATTAACCTCCTCTTCAACTCAGATTCCACTGCCTGCCCACATACACACCCATGAAGTAGGCACTCTTATTATTATTCCCATTCACAGGAAAGTTAACACTGAGGGAATCAGAGCATTGATCGATGGCACAGAGCCAGTAAGTGGCAGTGAACAAAGACTAAGCCACCAAAGGTCTGTGTCATTTTCTCTATTCTGCATCTCTTACAGCTCTGGGGAGAGATGTGTGGGAGAGACAAGACAGAAATTTACTGCTAAACCCCTAAAATCCTTTCTGGGTTATTCCAGGGGTCATACCAGGTTTACAGTTTCACAGATCCATCAGGTCTCTTCCAGGCCTTTGAAATGCCATCTCTTCTGTCTTTCCTGACATTCATGTTTTCCTTTCATCCCATTTGGAATCTGTGCACCCTGCCTCCTCTCTGAGATCTCAAACACTTGGCACATCCCTTTGTTCTAGTTCTTCGCTCACTGTGTTACCCTGATGAGTTAAATTCCCATTCCCCTACAAGATTCTGTAAAGAGGCAGACAACTGGGCCATGTCTGTCTCTCTATTCCTGTGGCCACCCCTGTACTCCCCTGGCCTCACCAAGGCCTAGCACACTGGCCCGGTGATAAGTGCTTTCCAAATTGATGGATATCTGCTGCTGGAATTGCTGGCCTTACCCACTTGTTTGCAGACGTTAATTGGTCTCCTACTTTCTTGCATGGAACTAGCATTGTTTCCACATCTATTTTCTAAAGGTCTGGAAATCATTTACAAATACATGATAGACTTGTTTAATAGACAATACATAACTTTTATGCAAAAAAGAACTTTTTCATGTATCTATTAAGTAGTTTTTTAAAAAGCCAATAAGTTCCTGTGGCCTTGCAATCCTCTCATCTTTAAAATGAGAGTGACGAGCCTCCATTCCAGATCTAACTACTCTATGGGATAGCTCTTAATTCTGGTTTTGCAAACACTTAAAGCTGTTGTGTTTGTTTTTTAAAACAGGTAAAATCTAAAGAGTAAATGGGTCATAGTTTACTGAAACAGTATCCTATTGTAGGATATTTAGAGAATTTTTTAATACTATAAATAATTTAGCAGTATACATTTGTATAAAGAAAACCCTCTTATTTCATTTATGAGTATATAAATGACACTGTCATGTGTAAGGCACGTTCTAGGCTCTGAGGATATAGCTGTGACATAACAGACAAAAATCCCTACCCCTTTGGACATTATACTTCTATATTTTAGATCATTTCCATGAGATACAGTCTCATGTTTCTGGATCAAAGAGTTTTTAGGCTCTTGATACACACTGCTATATCATTTTCTTTCTTTTTTTTTTTTGAGATGGCATCTTGCTCTGTCACCTGTGCTGGAATGCAGTGGCATGATCTCAGCTCACTGCAACTTCCACCTCCCGTGTTCAAGCAATTCTCCTGCCTCAGCCTCCTGAGTAGCTGGGACTACAGGCGCCCGCCATCACACCCGGCTAACTTTTGTATATTTAGTAGAGATGGGGGTTTCGCCATGTTGGCCAAGCTGGTTTCGAACTCCTGACCTCAGGTGATCTGCCCACCTCAGCCTCCCAAACTGCTGGGATTACAGGTGTGAGGCACCGCGCCTGGCCTGCTATATCACTTTCTATCACACCTGACCAAGTAGGAGTTTGAGTAGGAGTCTGACTCAGAGCTTGCTTTTAGAGAGTATATAACCTTTGCCAAGTTACTTTGTCTTGGTTTTTCCCTTGGACACAGACTTTCTCTCCAGTTGGCCCCCAGCTGGTACCTTATGTCGTATAGTCCTTTGTGTTCAGGAGGACTGGGTGTTGGCTGGAGGAAGTAAGTTCCCATCCTTCTACCAGGTGGTTACTAAACAGATCTTGCAAATCCTGTTCTCATAAAATTACCTCTTTGGAATAAAGTTCAATACCTTAGATTTTTGCCCTGACAAATTAATTATTCAACATGGTTCATCTCTCTAGCATTCCAAGGTTCTTCTATGTTAGGCATCTTTTATCTGCCATGGTTGATCACTGTCTTCACAGCATTATGTCATCTGCAGAGTGAACAGGTCTGTCTCCCTAGCCATGGATATATGCCTCAAAAACTCTATTTCCTCATCCCTCTACCTGGGATGCTCTCAGGTAGCCACAAAACTCCCTCCCTCACTTCTTTCCAGTTTCTGCTCAAATGTCACTTTTATCAGAGTCCATTTCTGACCATATTTTATAAAGCAATACCCTCATCATTCTAAACCCCATTTGCCTTCCTTTATTTTATTCATCTGACTTATCAGCCCCAGACATGTTATATGCTTGATTGCTTATTAGCTATTACCCCTACTGCAATGTGAACTCCACAAGGGTATTACTTTCTTCAGCACTGCATCTGTTCAGCACTATAATAGGGCCTGGCACATAATAGGTGTTTAATATATAGCTGCCAATTTATTGGGTGTGCTTTTTTGAAATCAGCCTAAGAAACAAGTTGTTTTTTCATCATGAAATGACACTGACTTATGGTATTGACAAGGATTCTGGCCCCCACCCTCAGCCCATTTTCCCCCCAAAGTCAGCTGACACCCCCAGGACTTCTTCAGATGGACCAATATGAAGACACATGTGCATCACATGCACAGCCACACACCCCCTGGCCCCTCCAAAACAGCTTGTACTTATGTGGCTGCCTTTCTGGGCCCTAGCATTGGATTTTACCTGAATCCCAATTTTACCATTTTAGTGGCAACATAGCCACTCCACCCCTCATTAACTATATAAGCTTGGCCACTTAATTTAAACTTGCTGAGTTTGTTTCCTTGCCTGTCAAAATTGGAGTAATACTAAGTCGAAGAGTTATATAAGAACTTTAATGTCTACTGTGACATGTGAAGAGCTTAGAAATCATCACTCCTGTCCTCATACGAAAAAAAGCTGAAAAACTGAAAATCAACAACTCTAATTACTTCCATTAGAGAACTGAGGTCAAGAGGCAAACCTTTGCCACCTCCTTCCTCCTCCACCCCGTAAGAAATGGAGAGACAAGTGAGTACTGAAAATCACAGATTCTCAGGAGCTGCTGGAAACAGTAACTGGTAGGAAGACTTAAAGGGTAACTGATGACTAGCTACAGGCTGAGTGTAGACTGCTTGGAGAGTTAAACTCCTGGGACCCCAATCCTGAAGGGACCCCCACACTTTTGTGAATTTTACCCCCAGGAGCCCCCATCAGGTTCTCACAGTGAAAATCAGAGAAATCTCCTCCAGCTTGAGGCATGGGAAGGGAAAAAGAACCTTTCTGAAATCTGGCCAGATCCTTCTCCCTAACAAGGTCTGCTCTCAAGGAAACTACTTTACCGGAGTCTTATCTGATCCGAAGAAAGAACAATTAGCCAGCTCCAGCCCTGTCTAGCCTTCCTGTCTCATATAAAGGAAGTAAAAAAAGGCTAAGAAACTTTTCTGAAGACCACACACAAAGATTCTGCCCCAATAAAATATTGAGATTTAATCAAAAGATAGACCGTTACCCTTTCCCAATATGTTACCATCACATCAACAAGGCTCAGTATAACAACAGAGAGGGCTGCAAGGCATAACCTCTACTTAAGAAGGAGTTTCTAGGGAAAACCAAAGACAAAAATGAGAAGAAAGAATGACAAACAAACATAATAACCAAGAACTGCGGGAAAATTACAAAAGATGTAACGTATGTATAATGGGAATATCAGACAAATAGAGAAAAGAATAGAAGAAATATTTGAAGATTAGATGAAATAATAAAAAGGCTATTATGGTAAGTAGCTGGTTCATACTAAGTGATCAATAAATGGTAGTCATAATTACTATTATTAATTGATCAAAATATCAGAGGAGGGAAGAAGAGTTGAATCAAAGGCAACTGTTTAAACAGGACTTAGTCATGATCAGGCACAGGAGGGAGGACGTCTTTCTTGAGATGAGGAAAACAAGCAAAACTGGCAAAAATACACAACAATTTGATGAACAAGAAGGAAAGTGAGAGTAGATAGAATTACACAGGATGCCCTCCATATAATTCTGACTTTAATAGTAATATCTTCCTTATAGAATTACTGAGAAAATTAAATAATTTAAAACAATGGTTTTCAACTGGTAATGAACATCAGAATCTCCTGGATACTTGTTTGTAATTCATCTCTCTGGGCCCCAAGTCAGAGAATCTGATTCTGTGCACCTAAGGGGGTGAGGAACTGGGGCTGCGGACCTGCATCTTTTATAAGCATCTCATGTGAATCTGATACAAGTGCCCCAAAGAGCACCTTAAGAAACACATAAGCATGTTGATTAGTGACTGACCTGAAACACAGTCAACAAATGTTTTTCAAGTAGACAGAGGCAAGCTGATCTGCAGAGGGAAAGGACAGGGCTGAAGACTGGGGAGATGGAGCAAGTGCAGGAGGAACGTGGTAGGGAGTCCATGAGAGATGGATGGAAGGATCGCGTAGCAGCAGAGACCCAGTTTAGAAAACACATATTCCTAGAGGAGACTTTCAGATTGGATTTGTAACTTTCTTCATCAACTCTCAAGAGCCTGGTGGCAGGAGCCAAGCAGACAGATGGTACAGTTTTCCCAGAACTGGAAAAGCCCAAATACAGTAGAAGATGGGGGGCACAGGCATCCACCAAGGGGAGAGAGAACCAGGGAACCAGGGCACTGTTGAGAAAGCTGGTCAGGGGTTCAAGTTGGCCAGGAAGATAGTACCTCTATTATCTACCTATAATTTTTTTAAAAAACCCCAAAGTCCTAGGACCCCACATCTCCTCCAGCCACTACCTCATTTCTCTGCCCCACCTCGACAGCCAAGCATTTCAAGAGAGTTGTGCCTACACATGTTTTCCCCACTTCTCTGCTGTTGTTCACTTCTCAACCCCCACCAAAATGGCTCTTGAGTCTTGACAGTTTCTGCAATGGCCTCCGCGTTGTCCGTGCACACTCCATTATCTTGCACACATTCCTCAGTATCACAGAGGGAGCTGACCACTCCCTGATTCCTAGAATATTCTCTTCTCATGTCTTTCTGGTTTTATGTATTTTGCCCCAAAAAGTGGCAGCAGGGGAGTTCCCACACAAGAAAGTGCAACACACTATCCTGAAGTGGGGCTGGTTGGGATTCCAAAGAAAGGAGCACTAAGCACCAGTGAGATCAGTCCAAAGCATTTATTAGGGGAACTTACTTACAGAGGTGCTGCAGTGATCCCTGCACCGAACAGCGAGGGAAAAGGGATGTTCTGCCCAGGCACAAATGCAGTGAAGGGTCCAGGCTATGGAGTTTTTATGAGGGTTTAAGGAGTTTGGCTCAGGGATGGGGCCAGTTTCTTTCAGTGTTTTAGGCAACAATCTAGATACCTTTGTCAGTGTCTGGGAATGTTCAAGGCCCCAGTTTGGGATTAAGCCTGCTGGGAATAACCCACATTTGGCTGGGTCACAGAGTGGTCAAGGCACTCTGTGATTTTCTATCAAGACACAGAAAGAAAGCGGGAGAGCTGAAGGGTCCTACATAAGCACTATTGGCATTTGGGCCATATTTGAGGTTTACAACATAATGTTATGTATAGATAGTATACATAAGATATATATATAGATAGTAAAATGGTTACTGCAGTGAAGTAGGTTAACATCCATCATTGCACATAGTTACTTTTTTTGTGACAAGGGCAACTAAAATCTACTTAACCAAAATCCGTAATACAATTTTTCATCCTCATGCTATACATTAGATCTCTAGACTTGTTCATCCTACATAACTGTTATTTTGTATCCTTTGACTTACATCTTCCTATTTTTTCCTTCTCTACCCCCTTTGATAATCACTCCCTTATCTATCTGTGCATATTTGAGCTCTTTGTTTAAAAAAATGTTTCACATATAAGAGAGATCATGCAATATTTTTCTTTCTCTTTCTGTCTTACTTCCCTTAGCATAATGTCTTCCAGGTCCATCTTTGTTGTGGAGAATGGCAAGATCTCTTTCTGTTCTAGGCTGAATAATATTCCATTACACACACAGACACACACACACACACACACACATATACATGTTCTTTCCCCATTTGTACATTTCCTACATTTTCTTTTCCCAAATGAACATGGACATTTAGATTGTTTCCATATCCTGGCTATTGTTAATAATGTTGCAATGAACATGGGTCCACAGGTGTCTTTATGAGGTAGTGAGTTTATCTCCTCTAGGTAAATACCCAGAAGTCGGATTGCTGTATCATATGATAGTTTATTTTTAGTTGAGGAACCTCCATACCATTTTCCACCATGGCTATACCAATCTACATTTCCATCAACAGCATACTGGGTTTCCTTTTCTCCAGACCCTCACCAACATTTGCTATCTCTTGTCTTTTTGATAATAGCTATCCTTATGGATGTGAGATAATATCTTATAGTGGTTTTAATTTGCATTTCCCTGATGATTAATGATGTTGAACACCTTTTCATATACCTGTTGGCCATTTTTATGTTGTCTTTGGAAAAAATGTCTGTTCAAGTTATTTGCCCATTTTTTAGTTGGGTTTTTTGTTTTTCTGCTATTGAGTTTTAACAGTTATTTACAAATTTTAGATATTAACTCCTTATCAGATATATGAAATGCAGTTTTTTGTTTGTTTTTTCAGTTCGTAGTTTTCCTTTTCTTTCTTTCTTTTTCTCACTCTGTCACCCAGGCTGGAGTGCAGTGGCATGATAATAGCTCACTGCAGCCCCAAACTCCTGGGCTCAAGTGATCCTCCTGCCTCGGTCTCCTGAGTAGTTGGGACTACAGGTGCATGCCACTATGTCTGGATGATTTAAAAAAAATTTTTTTTTAGAGATGGAGTCTCACTATGTTGCCCAGGCTATGCCTTTTCATTTTGTTGGTTGTTTCCTTTGCTGTGAAGAAGGTTTTTAGTTTCATGTAGTTCCATTTATTTATTTTTGTTTTGTAGCATGAACTGTTGGTGTGATATCTAAAAAAATTATTACCAAGGCCAATGTTGAGGAGGTTTTCTGCTATTTTCTCTTCTAGGAGATTTATGATTTCTGAGCCAGATAATTCTTTGTTGTTGGCAGCTACCCTGTGTTCTCTGGGATGGTTGGCAGCACCCCTGGCCCCTGGCCCCTGGCCCCACCAGTTGTGATAACCAAAAATGTTTCCAGATATTGTCTGATTCTGATGTCCCCTAGAGAACAAGATCATCCCCATTGAAATCTGCTTCTCTGAATGATGCACTCTCCAAACTCTGTCCTGTAACCTTTTCTGTCCTTTCTCTGCACCATTAGACTCATCCATTCCATGGCTTTGAGTACCATCTGCATGATAATGACTCCCATTCATGCTCCACATTGAGATTTGTGGCCCACTTTGATGTTCTAGACCCTGGGCTAAATTAAGGTAAATTAAGCCTGGGGCTTTTCAAATTAGACAGAGGGAACGTAAGCCCCTGTTCTACTCTTGCTGTGTAACTTTAACTCTTTTAACCTTTGTTTCTCTGTCTGAAAAACAAATAATAAAGATGTCAAAGCTGTAAAGATGATCATTAGAGTCCTTGGCACATAGTAAGTTGCTAAGTATTAATTATTATAACATTCATAATTCTGATCTCAATGCCTTCAGGCTATGCACAAAGGGCTTCTGGACTTAGGGTCATTCAATAGAATGTAATAGACTGTTGAAAGTTCAACTCTAGAGCCTGAGAGACCTGGGTTCAAATCCTGAATCTACAACTCTGCTCTATGACCTCTCTAAGGCTCGGTTTCTTCCTCCTTGGAAAAGGGGAATAATAATATTACCCACTTTGGTGGGTGAATCAAATGAGATCATCCTAGGAAAATCAATTAACATGATGTCTAACATACAAGTACTTAATAAACATTAGTAATTATTATTAGGGTAACATTAGAGAAGCTGATCTTTAACTGAATCTCAAGGGCTACAGAAAGAGCAGTCTCGGCAGAGCATGAATAATGGGACAGGGTAAGGAAAAGTGAGCTATAATCTGGGAATGACAACGAGTTCTGGATTGCTAGTGCAAGGTTAGGGCTTGAGATGAAACTAATGAATTGTCATCTAAATGCCCTTCCACGCCAGTTTGGGACTATGGGCTTTATCCTTTTAGTACCTGCTAGCAGAAATTGCTTTTTGGTTTTTTTGACAAGGGGAGAGGGACACCGAAGAGTTTTAGATTAGGCAACAACATGGTGATTAAATTTTCAACTTAGGAAGATAACTCTCATCAATATGGAAGAGCTTGGAGAAGATAAGAACAGAGGCAGGAAGGCTGGGTAGGAGATTGTGGCATGAACTCCAGTGAGAGATCAGGAAGGCTGCTCATCAGGAGATGAATGCCACAGACATCAAAGAGCTAACAACTGATGAGTTGAATGCAGGGGGCTGAGTAGGACTCTGAGGCTTTTTGCTTGGTCGCATGTGGTGGACCGGTGGTCCATTGAACCCTCTGCTGTCTCCTCATCCCACCGCTGCCCTCTCCTCTCTCCTCTTCCCTCCTTAGCTAAGCTCATCATCTCAGTAACACTTCTGCCATAGCCCATAACTTCTTTGCCTCTTGTCCTCACACCAATCTAGCAAAACTCCAGCCCTGAATGAACACATCTTTTCTCTTCTTTGTGCTTACACCTGAGCCCTGCACCTGGAAAAAGTCACATTTCAGTGCAGATTGGCCAGTTCACATCATGCTAATTTCCTAGAGCTGCTGTAACAAATTGCCACACATTTGGTGGCTTAAAACAACAGAAATTTAATTATCTTACAATTCTGGGGTCCAGAAATTCAAAATTCATCTCACTGGGCCAAAATTAAGGTGTCAACAGGACCACACTCCCTCTGGGGGCTCTAGGGCAGTGGTCCCAAACCTTTTTGGCACCAGGGACTAGTTTCCTGGAAAACAGTTTTTCCATGGGCTGCAGTAGGGGGAATGGTTTCAGGATAAAACTGTTCTACCTCACATCATCAGGCATTAGATTCTCATAAGGAGTACACAACCTAGATCCCTCGCATGTGCAGTTCACCATAGGGTTTGCACTTTCATGAGAATTGAATGCCGCCACATACTTGACAGGAGGTGTATTAGGGTTTTCTAGAGGGACAGAACAGATAGGAGATATATATATGAATTTATTAAGAATTAACTCACACAATCACAGGGTCCCACAATCAGCTGTCTGCAAGCTGAGGAGCAAGGAGAGCCAGTCCAAGTCCCAAAACTGAAGAACTTGGAGTCTGATGTTCAAGGATAGGAAGAATCCAGCATGGGAGAAAGATGTAGGCTGGGAGGCTAGGCCAGTCTCTCCTTTTCACATTTTCTGCCTGCTTTATATTCATTGACAGCTAATTAGATGGTGCCCACCCAGATTAAGGGTGGGTCTGCCTTCCCCAGTCCACTGACTCAAATGTTAATCTCCTTTGGCAACACCCTCACAGACACACCCAGGGTCAATACTTTGCATCCTTCAATCCAATCAAGTTGACACTCAGTATTAACCATCACAGGAGGTGAAGCTCAGGCGGTAATGCTGGCTCACCCCGATCTCCTGCTGTGTGGCCCAGCTCCTAACAGGCCACAGACTGGGGGTTGGGGACTCCTGCTCTAGGGATGATTTGTTCCTTGCCTCTTGCAGCTTCTGGTGACTGTCAGCAGGCTTGTGTGTGGCTGCATCACTCTACTCTCTGCCTCTATCCTCACGTGGCCTTCTCCTTGTCTCTGTCTCAAAGATCCCTCTGCCACTCTCTTTTAAGGATACATATCATTGCATTTAGGGCTTCCAGATAGTCTAGAATAAACATCTCCTCTCAAGATCCTTAAATAAATCATATCTTTTGCCATATAAGGTACTATTCACACTTTCTGGGGATTAGAAGTGAACATGCAGTAGTCCCTTTGTATCTGCAGGTTCTGCATCCACTGATTCAGCCAAAAATATTGGAAAAATTAAAATTAAAAATTAAAATAATACAGATTTAAAAAATACAGTATAACAACTATTTACAAAGTATTACATCACATTAGATATTATAAGTAATCTGGAGATGCTTTAAAGTATACAGAAGGAGTATATGGGAGGAGTAGCTGTGGATTTTGATATTCACAGGATGATGCTGGAACCAACCCCCGACAAATACCAAGGAATGATTGTATTTCGCGGGGACATTTTTCTTCCTACCATTTACACTTATGCAGGACCACTGACCTTGGAGGGCCCTTGACCTGCCTGGCAATCTGACCAAATTACTCTGGAAGGCTTGTCCTCCCACTTTCCCTAATGCTGATTCCTTTCATTCCTGACCCACCTATGGTTCACATCACTTTTCCCACATCATTCTCAACAAGTGACCTTGTTGTTTTCTCTATGGGGGGAAAAGAAAAGAAAGAAAAAGAAATCCCTGGACCTGGACCAGAATTTCTTAACTTGTTGCTAAAGTTAATAAACCTACCTGCATCTTTCCTCACTTCTTCTCCTACTAAAATAATGGATCTCTCCGTCCCTGTCCGGAGACCATCTCTACTCAGGCTCTGGATACCACTCTCTCCTGCTTCCTCAGGAACCTTAAATGGCCAAACACCCCACCTTTGTTTTGTAGAGTCAGCCTTTTCTTCTTGATAAGGTCCTTCCCTTCAAGTTTTAAAACTCTTCCTTCAGGAATTTTCCTTCTTAAAAGAACAATTTAAAAACCTTACAACAAACAAAATTCCACTCCCTGGCCAATCCATCACTAAGTCCTGCTGATGGTACCTTGTAAGTATCTTTCTAATTCACCAACTTCTCCCCTTCTCAGCCTGCTATGAGTCCAGTCTGTCATCACATACTCCTGGACGACCATAGTAACCTTTCTGCATCCATTTTTGGCACCTCACAATTGCTCTGTTAAGCTGCCTTCAGTTGTGTGTGATTGGTATGTGAGCTCCATGAGGTCAGGGACTTAGTTCCATTCATGTGTTCCCTGTGTCCTCATCATCTTGAAAAGGGCCAAAAACACAGTAGCTGTTCAATAAATGTTTGTTGAAGGTATTCACATAATTTATCACTAATTTCAGGAGGAAGACCAAGTTCCTTAACAGCCCAAAAGGCCCAGAAAGGCCTGACCCCTACTCATCTCTCCACCTCATCTTGTGTCATCTTCCCTTGTTCCCTGAGCTCTAGACACATTGGTCTTCTATGAACGCTCCCAGTTTTCTCCTGCCCCAGGGTATGTGTAGAGAAATGTTTCCTCATTGTTTAGAACATTCCCCTCTGCCCCAACCCAACTTTTCCTAATAAATACCACTCAGCCTTCAGATCTCAGCTCATATATAGCAAGTTGCTTCCTTGGAAAAGCTTTCCTTAGCACCGTTATATGCTCTGTTATGTTCTCGTTGCACATATATCTGTCATAGAAATTTCCCAGTAAGAACTGTGTTCATATTTGGTGACTATTTGATTCATGTCTGTCTTAGTCCATTCAGACTGCTATAACAAAATATCTTAGACTCAGTGATTTACAAACAACAGAATTTATTGCTTACAGTTCTGGAGGCTGAGCAATCCAAGATCAAGGCACCAGCAGATTTGTTGTCTGGTAAGGGCCTGTTCCCCATAGATGGCACCTTCTTGCTGCATCTTCATGTGGAAGAAGGGTAAGAGAGCTCACTCAGGTCTCTTTTATAAGGATACTAGTTCCATTTATGAGGGTGGAGCCCTCATCACTTAATCACTTCCCAAAGGTTCCACCACTTAATACTATCACATTGGGTATTAGATTCAACACAAGAACTTGAGGGAGGGGGCTGTCAACATTCAGACTGTATCAATGTCTGTCTTTCCCATCAAATGAGGACAGGGGCCACTATTCCCAGTGCTTAGCGTACTGTCTGTCACACAGAGATGCTCAATAGGTATGCATTGCAGGAACAAATGAAGGGATAATGGAATAATGGCAAGGCTGAGATCAGATGCAGGAGGAGAAGGTTTAGTGGAAGGGTCACAACTCAGTTTTGCCCATGTTGGAGGGCCCCACAGGTAATTCAGCTGGAGAGGTACACTCTTGTTTGGGAATCTGGGCTGGGAGCTAAGGACAGAGGGCAGGCTGGATATCTAGACTTAGGTGGTTGGCAACTCTGTAGTGGATGCCAAAGATGGGCGATATAAGAGGATTCATGTCTAGAGATGAGAGGGGGATGGGATTAAGGGCAGACTGGGAGCTCAGAAAGGAAGACCCACAGATTAAAAAAAGATGAGCTAAGTGTAGAGATGTAAAGGAGGGACGAGGTTGAGGGGCACGTGAAGCAGCAGGTGAGGCCAAGTGAAGGTGAAGGACAGGCTGGGGGTAAAATGAGGGATTGGGGAGAATCAGGAAGGTTTAGATTTTCTGAGAGGAAAAAAATCTCCTGCTGGCGTAGGCCAAGCAGGTGACCTGCATGAGTGAAGTGTGTTTACCTGTGTGCATGCTTATACGTGTGTCATAGGGAACACCACACCACTCTCAATGTGAATTCACTTCTCAATAGATTGCCTGGCATCTTTTTACAGCAACCCAAAGTCTCTGAGGCAAGTAAGGCAGGTGTAATGATCTTTCTTTTCTAGGTGCAATATTAAGTTGGACTCATATCCTAGGCCAATGCTCTTTCCACCAAACCACACTATTTCACTGGGCTCTAGCCAGCTTGTCTGGAGCTTGAAGACATATTACTGTCTTATTTCAGCATTTCTGTCTACTGCAGATGAAATTGGCCTCCAGCCAGAGAAAAATAAAATGCCGTTGATAAACAGCAATATAGTAGGATCATAGCTTTAGGAAATTGTGATGCTCCTTGTAACATTCCCCGCTTTTTTTCTTTAATGGGGAGTCCTTAAGAATCAATTACATTTTCCTAATTAGTGTGGGTGGTCAGGACAGACCAGAACCAAAATATTATTAATGGAATGTGCCTCCTATCCTCGGCAGCTGAGTTTGGGTAGCACATGCAACCCCAAGGGAGAGCTCAGCCCTCTCCACTCTGTGGGTTTGAATTCGGCTATAGAAGCTCAGAAGAAAGAGCACTGGACTCTACTGAAAACCATGTTTCTACATGAGTTTTCATTCTTCATTCAAATTTTAGCAAATTTTAGGCTTTGTGACTTCTAGGCATGGCCCACTATTGTGTTGGACAATTTTTCAGGTAACCATATAACAAGGTACTGCGGTTCTTATTCTTAGAATCTAAGGAAAGCTATGTACTGTGTCATCAGAAAAATGCACTCACACACACAATTTTGCTTGTATTTCAGGGATTTCTCCAACCTTCTGAGGCCTGTCCATGGCTGACTCCCCCTATAGTTTAGGGGGCCCTCAGTCCACTCATGAGTGGATTCCTACTGCAGCCTCCCAATAGGTCTCTCCTCTTTGCTCTCTGACTTTCCATTCCTCTGCTAAATTAAGAATTTCCTATTGTTCTCAAGTCAGCCCAAATTCTTCTACATGGCTTATGAGGCCCTTCGTGATCTGGCAACTAGCTTACATTTCCCCACTGTAGGCACGTAGAGGGAGGGGAGTGAGGGAGGTTTGAGGAGAATGTAACTCAGTGAGGATCTGATGGACAAATAAAAGTTAGAGAGTGGATGAGGATGGAAGAGGAGGAGTGTTGCTTGGAGAGGCCTGGAGGTGAGAGGGAACCCTAAAGAACAAGAAAGGAATATGACATGGGCTTTGGAATACAACATCTCAGATTTGATTCCTGGCTCTCCTGCTTGTTAACCAGGTGACCTTGCGCAATTCTTCAAACCTCAGTTTCCCTGTGTGTAAAATGGCAGTAATAGTAGCCTCCTCAAAGGAAGGGTGTGAGGGCTGCAATGCATAATGTGTGGAAAGTGCTTAGCAGAGTCCTGGCAGGTAAACAGTGGATGGGTGGGCTGCAGTGAGATACCAGCTCTTGTGATGGGGTGCCTAGCCATGAAGGCCATGTAGGTCATAGGAGGGAGTTCGTTGACACCTTGTCTCCTGTTTACCAGTTGGGACTTGCTGGCCAGCCTTCCAGAGGTCTAACACTGAATGCTGCCAGCCTCTCCTGCTGGCTGCAGGGCCTCCTTGTGCCAGAAGTGATTGCAGCTCCAGACAACTGAGCCCCACTGACAGACACCTCCCATCCTAACACCCACCCTAACCTTTCACCAAAGGCCACAGGACCAAGATGGGAAGGCTGAGACTGTGCCACAGCAGGGCTTCCTATGACCCCCAAATGGGGGTCAGCTTTTGACTCTGGTGAGATACATTGGAGAACCAGATTAACACCAGATTCCTCATAGAGCAACTTAGTTATGCCAAGCATATTCTCAGTGGTGACGTGCAAACCGCATTTATCCTATGTGGTAGGGAATGAGACTTTTCTCCATAAATGCATCATCACATACTGCAGCCTTCTAAGTGTTAATCATTTTGTCCACCTATTTGGCAAAAACAGACTCGTCTTTCAAGATTCAGCTCAAAGTCACTTCCTCTGTGAAGCCACTCCTGTTCTTCCTCCCCCATCCCAACACCTAGTAGAAGCCAAGCCCTTCTGAGGCTTCTGCTGTCTGCCACTGGGGAGAATTTCCCTTTTATTTCTGCCTCTTTGTCTCCCTCTGCTAGAGTGCAAGTCCTTTGAGGGCAAAGCATGTTTTAATCATCTTGGACTCCCCAGGGCCCAGGACAAAAATTGGCTCTCGGTAGTTAATAAGTGTTTGTTGAACAAAAGGGTGGCTACATTTTCTGCCCTTTTCCTTCATTATTAAATATTAAATATTCCTATTTACATATTCTGCCTTACTGAAGAGGTGTTGCTGGTCCCTACACAAAATGGTCCCTGATGACTGTACTCTGATATTTCTTACATTCTTTCCCTGTGAGTCTGTTTCTAACGGCAACCTCATCTTCTAAATGTAATTTCACACATGTTACTAAATCACTTTGCTTCAGCCTGAACCTAGGATGTTGCTTCTCCTTCAGAATAAGATGCCAGCTGGGAATATAGATCCAGGCAGTCCCAGAAGCCCCATGCTAACAACTTCTGCTAATTCTTAGGCTGATTATGTGGATTATTGAATAGATCGTCTTTCTGCTTTTTATCCTTTAAACTCTCTCTGCTTGGCCTTGTCTGTTTCATCAGTAAAGGTGGGCATGGGGAACACAGAGACTGTGAAATCTAAACCTACTCTTCTCCACTTCCATTTGGTCAGGTTTTGGAATAAAAAAATCTACTCTATTAGTAAAGAATGATAGTCATTTTAGAGCCATTCTCTGAGTAAAACTGTCAATTAATAAACTTGGCCATTCTGTTTGGGGAATAAAAGAAAGGAGGAGGGAGTTAAGGAGCTTATTTCCCCCAGTTCTCTAACTCACCAGTGGGTTTGTGGCTGCAGTTGCCTGAAGTCCCATTGACTGTGTTGCCTGCCTATTGAGTAGGATCTTCCGGGGTACATACAACTTAAATGTAGTTTTGAAAGTTGCTTGTCTTTCTCTCAGGTCATATTGCTAATATTGTATGCATTGCCAATTGAGCAATCAGTTTACCAACTAGAGGAAATCTGGCTCACTAGATTTACTGAGCACCTGCTGTACACCAGGCTCTAGACTGGGTGCCCTGTCTCCTTGACCTCTAATGTTCACAAGCAATCTAGGAAAAGTGTTATGAACATTTTAGAGATGAAGGAAGAGACTCAGAGAGGTTATTTACTTCTTGCTCAAGCCCATACAGCAATGATTTCCCAAACCTGTAGGGTGTTTCTTCCTTGGGTGTTTTGTAGCGGGGAAAAAGAAAGTCAAAGCCTGTTTCCATTATCGTGGATTTTAGGGAAAGGGGAGTATTAAACATAGTAATCAGAGAAGCCTGGTTCTTCTGAAGCTTCTGACTATCATCAAATTGGAAGTTAATGCTGGGGGAGAAGCTCTGTGTGAAGGACTCACATACTCCCATCTCTGGCCCAGCCCAAACTGCCTTGGCTTACCTGAGGCTGCCAGTGACTTCTGGCTCCTAGATCTTCATCTTGCAGCTACGTGGACAAGGTGGGTGCAGCCCGGTGCCTTATGTCTGTGCTGTAGCTTCTTAACAGCAAGTGAGATGGCAGCAGGCATGGAAGGCCATCAGTGGGAAGGGAAAGGAGGGGTTGTCATAGACCAAGGAGGGTGACCACAGCATTCCACAGATTCAAAAATGCCCATTTTTAACATTGTAGCGTTTTACAAGTCAGAATGCATCTTACAATTGATATGTACATGAAATGTAGGATTCCTTCTCCAGATAAACTGTTAGTGCATCATTGATACCTCTTATACTCAATGGCATCCTGGATTCAAGGAACCATGGCAGGTTTCATCTTATGTGTCAATTCTGATCAAGTGGTGGAGACTATCTGGAGTTTGAGAGGAGAAAGGTCTGGTGCTGTGTCCATGGCAGTGGGGAACAACAATAAACTGAGTGGGGCGTCACTGTGCATGAGAGATGGCATAGAATCCTACTGTCAGGCATTTGCGCCTTCATCCAATATCTTTGGTATTAAATGGAGGAACACCTGCCATATCTTCAACTGTAAACTAAAGGACACAAAACACAGGAAGCATTTCCAAGGGACCAGGTCAGAGGCCTGCCTCTTCTCATGCAGATTTGTGACTGTGGCCTTTTTAAATACTTTTTTAAAGTATTAATTTAATTATAAAAATAGTACATGCATGCTATAATACAAAGATACAGAAGTACATGAAATTTTAAATGTCTCATTGTATAGATGTTACTATTACTGGCCTTATAGATTTTTACCCTTCTTCTATTGTAAACAAATGTGTCTTTGTGTATGTCTGTGCACGTACACACACACACTTGTCTGTCTATGGAGAAAATCTTAGCAGAATTCTGGGCAGGCCTCATTTTTAATGGGCACAACATAGTCTACTTAACCTCTCCCCATTGAGGTTTGGCTCAAAGATTATTTCTTGTTTCTTATGAGTGTAAATGCTCAGAATAACCTGTTTGACCAGTGTCATAGTCCATTCATGCTGCTATAACAAAATACCACAGATTGGGTTATTTATAAAGAATAGAAATGTATTTCTCACAGTCTGGAAGCTGAGAAGTACAATATCTAGGTGCCAGCAAGTTTAGTGTCTGGTGAGGACTGTTTTCTGCTTCCAAATGGTGCCTTGTTGCATGCTCTGGAGGGGACAAGCACTGTGTCCTCAGGTGGTAGAAGGGATAATACAAGCAGTTTCATCCCTTAAGACCTTTATAAGGTCACTAATCCCATTTATGAGGGCTCTGCCCTCATGACTTAATCACCTCCTGAAGCCTCCACCTCTTAATAGTATCACATTGATTATTACTTTTCAACATATGAATTTTAGGGGACATTCAGACCATAGCCACAAGGAATGCTTTACTTACATTTTAAATTAGTTGATTAAGATGGTTTCCCAGAAACATAAACATGCTTAAGGTTTCTGATAATTTCTGAATTGATATGTCAAAGATGTGGTTGATTGACACTTGTTAACTATGGGTAAATTTAAACTCAGTAACAAAGCTTTTGTGTTTCCATTACCAAAGAACAAGAAACTATTGGAGGTAATTCATTGTATATTTATGTTGGCTGTTTGGCGATGTCCTTGTTAGGAATGGAGTGAGTCATGCTGCCTGAATGCAGTGTGTCAGAGGCTCAGGGTCTCAGGGACAATACCCAGGCTCTAGGTCACCTTTGACTTTACCTGCCTTATCTGACCGGCTCATAGCAGGCTGGGGTAAGTTCATGTTGCCACGGACTCTAGGAGGGATCTCTGAAGTGTCAAGTACTGCCTTTTTTTCTCATGGTTCAGTGCAGATGGCCGCAGAGGGCAGGATAGTTGATGACTTATTCTCTGGAGTCATCCAATCTTGGGATTAATTCTTTTATATTCATTTGCTGGGAAGGGAAAGGAAGAAAAGGGGAAGAAGCTCTGATGGCAGTTCCCTCTTCCTAGATTCCCTGCTGGTGGTGCCTCAGGAACTTCCTTTCTTTTTGGGTATACCCTCCTTTCTTTCCTTCCTTTCTCAGTGTTTACTATTTGTGGGAGCACGTACTAAGTGCTACGCACTTTACACACGTGATCTCATTTAACTCAATCCATTTAACTGAACTGCCAAGAGGCTAAGTGGCTTACAAAACCAATTCTATGATCTTTACATTTTTACTTGTGCAAACGTGTGAGAAAGTTTAACTGGTGAAACATCTGTCAGGTGAAGACTGATGTGCTTTCTATGGGTCAGCAAGAAGGCAGAAGTATATCCATCTAAGTATACATTTATATCAAAATAATTTATTTGGACCCATGCAACTATAGCATTGATTATTGTTTTCTAAATTTGATTAGCAGTCAACTGAACATACTATTCATTTATTGCAAATGGGTACTTTAAAACAAGTTCTCAGAGTGAGGGTTTTTTTTCTGTTATATTTTTATACTCACATTAAAAAAAGAAATATAGACCCAATCTTGTTCATAAAGAATTTAGGATAGCTCATATCTGGTTTAATCTAAAATTAATACTTCAAAAATGGAATTTTAAAATGATAATTTTAGTAGTGTTTTGGAGACTTAAATTGGGAAAGTCAAGAAGCTGGCTGTTGACTCACACTATTGGTTTCACGTCGCAGAAGATAATGTGCCATTTTTTTCATTTCAATTCAGGCAACGCTTCCTGATCACCTACTAAGTGCTGGGCACTGCATGTGGCCAGTAAGACCTCCATGTGTTGCACAGTAGCTGACAGCAGATCAGCAGACTTTTGCTACCAGGATGGGCACAGGGCACTCTAACTTTGCAAAGCAGCCTTTAGGGCCTCTTTTCAGGTGCCCAGAGATTGCTACAGTGTAAGGGAAACTTTTGTATGTTCCAGGGCTGGTGTCAGGCCCATTTTCATTGGCAATGACCTTCCTGGCATATGCTGCATTTTCCTATGTTGGTGAGAAATTTAATTTTACTCTCCAGAGGTATTAGGGAAAATATTACAAACCACTTTTCAAGTTGAGGTTGAACAAATGACCAGGTATAACTGGTTCAGGACCCCAAAATAATGTCATTGTTTCTTTAAGCATTGTCATTGAGTTGAAAGCCATGGAGGTCACAAATAAAAAGAGTTAGGCTCATATTCTAAAGATCCCCAGCTCTTTAATTTAAAAAAAATCAGTGTCAAAATGTTTTGTTTTAATTACATCATTGTTTTAAGACTATGCTTTAAAGAATTTTAAAATTAGCTTAGTTTTTTAGTAATCTATGAATAAAGCTTCTCTTCTTGTGTGCCTGCCTTAGAGATGGACTCTTTTGCAAAATGCGCTTATATTCTTAGAGAACTTAGTAGTGCTTAAATTGTGTTCATATTCATCCTGTCATTTGAGCTCTGTGACAGCCTTGTGATGGAGACAGAACTGGATTCTTACCCAAATTTTACAGATGAAAAGTTAGAGGTTGAACAACTTGCCTAAGGCCACCTTGCCTAAAGTAGCAGGCCATTTGAGCCCTAGTTCAGGCATATTTCATTGGGCACACTGTCTTTCCAAATATTTGCAAAATTGGACGCTTGAATAGAAGACCTTCACCAAAACTCTGCTTACTATTTGGCTATTTCAAAAGTTAATTGTTGGATTTGCTGGGACTACCTAAGTGTCTTGAAAAATACATGCATTCTGATAATGGATGCAATACATCAACTAAGTATTTTTAGGCCCCTTGTGTTTTTACACTTGTTACATCTTTGTAATGTATTGATCAAACTAATGAGTCGGACTATTTGGAATGAGCAGCTCAGTATTATTTAATGCTGCATTTCTTATATTTTATTGATCACTTGCCTGATTAATTAACTTATACTATACTTGGTTTTAAGAAGACTTTGCTGGAGCTACTGAACTATTCTTTAGCTCACTTTTCTTATGAAAGAACCATGGAACAAGGTACTATTTAGAGTCTTTGGGTCTTGTTGCTAATTTGTGGGTAGAAAATGTAAGATATATTTCAATACATGGATATAATCCATTTACAAGTAGCTAGACGGCCTTTGTTCAAATTTGACCACCTTTCAGACAATGAACTTCACCTCTCAACTCTGCAGGAAGCCCTTAGTAGGTCCCAAATGGAAATGGGATCTACTCTGTCATAACTATCAAGCCTGAGATCTTAAGGCATCCAGGTAGTCAGTTAGGAATGAAGAGGCAAGGATAGATTCAAACAACATTTCAGAGGTAGAAATTGGCTTCTTCGGTTTAGAAATGACATGGAAATTTCTAGTTTAATGATGCCAGTAACTGAGAGACCAACGGAGGGGCAGGGGCTGAAGGAAGGGGCTGGATTGAGTTTGAAATATTGTATCCTTCTCCTGAGGAGGTTATAACTTGGTTTGGGAATGTGGAGTTGACAGGGATGAGAAAAGATAAGTAAACAAATGACTAAACTGCAGTATGATAAGGCCAGAGACAGAGATCTGCAGAGCATGCTGGGAGAACAATTTGTGGAGGTTGAGAAGTCAGAAAAAGCCTCCTAGTGGGCCTGACACATGGGCTACATTGTAGAAGAATTAATTAGGGAGAGTGTAGCACAGGGCATTCAATGCAGTAAAGGCAGTCTATACAAAGGCTCCAACGGTACAACAAGAGCCAGTAGACCAGGCAAGTTCAGTGGGCTGGAGGTTTTAGGATGGTTGAAAGATTTGACAAGAAGCAGCAGCTCAGTCATGAAGAGCCTGGTAATAGCAGCCAGCACTTGTAAGCATTTACTGCAAGCCACGCATCGCAGAATAGTTCAGAATATGTTTAGAAGGTAGAATTGTCAGTATGTGGTGACCAGTTGGACATGGGGTAGAAAAGAGAAGTACAAGTCCAAGGAGAGTCCCAAGTTTCTGCCTTGACCAAGACAGAGTTTGAATGAGGAGCCTATTTATGAGGGAGGAGGCTGATGAGCTCCATTTGGGACCTGTACAATTCAAGGTTCTTTTAGTCATCCATAGTATTTGGATGTATGGACTCTGAGACCAGACTTCCCCGGTTTGAATCCTAGCTCAGCCACTTAAGAGACTTATGACCATGGGTAAGTTACTTAATCCCTCTGTGTCTCAGTTCAGTTTTCTCACTAATAAAATGGGAATAATGGCACTTAACCTTATAGAGTAGTTGTGATATTTAAATTTTACATAAAATTATGTATATTAATTATATATTATATGTAATTTTATAATATGTATAATTATATAAATATACAATTTATATAAAATTGTATATGATTATATATACAATTTAGGTTCTAGATCATAACAGGCACTTGATAACTTATTGTTATTAATTATTATCATTATATAGTTCTGAGACTCAAGAGAAGGACCTGGGTTGACACCATCAAGGTAGAGTATTATACATGATAATTATGTATGATCATTATGTATCTCTTAGGAGGTATTTGGCTATAAGAAACAGAAAATCCAATCATGGCTTTTATCATGGGTTCTTTTATTGTTTAGCAAGGAGTTTGGAGATAAATGGCTTCCACATTCTTTTAGCAGCTCAGTGACATCAGGTCCCTGGACTAGTAGCTCTGTGATTCACTCAGCCTTTCTCTTCTATTCCATAAAATGGCTGTGCTAGCTCCTCCGGTTCATAAATTGGCCACACTAGCTCAAAGCATGTCACCCTCACCAACAGTGTTCTAAATAGGAGAGAATGAGGATAGTGGGGGAAAACACTCTCCTCATAGGCCACTACCCCTTTTGTCAGAGAGGAAAATCCCAGAAGCCTCCTGGCTGATGTTTCTGTACCTCTCATTAGCCAAAAGCAGGTCACATGGTCACCTGAAACTCAAGGAAAGGAACAGGATAGCCATAATTGGTTTAGACCAGTCATGATTCAGTCTCTGGGGTTGGACACTGTAAACCCTAAACAAATAGGGTCTTTTAGCAAAAGAGAAGGAGGGAATGGCTGTTGGGCCAGTAATTAAGAATGTCCACCACTCTAGGGAGGGAGGACATTTAGAGAAGAGGACAAGAGGAGAACCCAGGACTCCATGACATTCATAGGTCTTATAGGGAACAGGGGCCAGGGAAGAGATTTCAAATGCCAAGGAAATAGGAGAAGAAATCCAGAGAAGCACCCCAAAGGGAAGAGCTGGGGGAGAGGCAAGTCTACAGGGGTACATCTGGCAGAGCTTTGAGCAGAATGAGGCTGTAAAAAGCTGTCAGAGTTGGCAGTGAGGAGGTCAGAGTGACGATTGCCAGTGCAGATTCAGTGATGCCAAGGGTTAAGAAGAGAATGGTGATCTCTATCATATGCAGTTGGGTAGGGGTGCAAATTAATCCAAAATTTGTATTAGTTTGGCACTGTGTGCCAAAATTTAAAATGCTCATACCCTTTAACTCTGAAATTTCGCTTCTAGGAATTAATTCAACTGGCCAATTTAGACAAGTGGAGGCTGATGTAAGTACGAGGATGTTGATTGCAGCCTTGTTTGTTATAGCAAAACAAAAAAAGAGGGGTGATTGATCTGATCTGAAAGCCCATCATATAGGATTAATTATAATAAATGGTAGTACATCTTGACAGTGGAATACCAGGAACAGTAGAAAAGAGCTGAAGTTCTGGAGTCCCACAGCCAGGGTTTAAATTCCGGTTCTGCCATTTGCCAGCTGTGTGACCTCAGCTCTCTGTGAACATTTCTGGGACTCAGTTTCTTTAGCTGTAAAATGGGATAATTATAATACTAACTCATAGAGCTATAGCAAGGAATAAGGATGCAGATATAAGTGAAATACACTGAATATTTCTGGCACAGATTATTATGCGGTAATTTAAAAATATTTGGCAGATTTACATGTATGTTTAAAAGATTGTTTATAAGATGTTAAGAGAAAGAAATGAGGTTACAGAATATCACGATATAATGATCCAACAGGTGGTTTTATCTGGGAGGTAAAATCCTGGGCACAATTCACTTTCTACTTTATACCTATTTGTATTTTTTACCTTTAAAACAAGGCATTTAATGTCTTATTCACCTGGCCAATTATAAGCCACAGGAGGGAAGCTACCATTTCTGTTTTGTTCACCACAGTATATCATAATATCTGGCATATTACAAGCAGATGATAAATATGTGTTGAATGAGTGTATGAAAAAAAGTAAGTTGTGTTTAGAAGGAAATTCCATAGGCCAAGAGTTCAAAGATGCAGTAGTTCTGCACCAACAAGTCCCCGGGTAGACCTCAGGGACAAGGCTGCAGAAATGAAGCAGAAGTCAGGGCTGAGGGTTGTATATTGGTCTTCAGTATGAATGCCTCAGCTTCTGAAACAGCTCAGGTTGCAAAACCTGAGGAAGAAGAGGGAAAACAAGTCCCAAAGCACCAGGATCCAGTCCCTGGTTTTGTTCAGCACTTCCCAAACAGGCTGAATTTGAGAGCCAAATCACATTTTAGAATTGCAGGGCATTTTGGTGCCATTGAGTCATTTCAACTTCAGAAAACCCAAGGCCCTGGAAGGAGGAGTTCTCCAAGTTCCCACAAGACCTGAGACGACCCTGCCCTGTGTTTCCCAATTCCTGCTCTAGTGCTGGCTCCTTCTTCCAAGGACTGAACATTGTAGATTTCTGATACACATGAAGTTGTTTTCAGAGGACGTCCATTCATTTGACTCCTAAGAAACCCAGTTCTCTTAAGCACAATTCAATGGCTTGCGTCTCTAAAGTTCACTGATCACCCATTGCTTTTGCTCTTTATTTGTAAAGAACAAAGGGACCAGGGATGTAATTAACTCACCCACATTTCCCATTGTCCTTAAGTCTTTTGTGCAAGCATTGATTGTTGTTTTTATTGTTGAAAGCAGAATTGTTCTTCTGGCAACACACATCCAGAAAGAGAGCCCAGTGAGGGACTCAGCAGGTGATGCTGTTGAAGTTTGACCTTACCGTTTGGAAGAATAAAAGAAAAAGCCAAAAAAAGCACTAATTGAGCAGAGGGTCATTATGAATTGGTTACTATTCTATACTATTAAATGCTTTGGGAGAAAAGACATTTGGTTATTTTTAAGTGCATTTAGGAATTCAGAATATCAGCCAGCTGAGCTCCCAAGTACAGGTCCTCAGGGGATTCAATTTAATGAATCTTTAAGAACAGCCTGTTGTTAACATATTACAATTAGCACAGGTAAATGGAGGATTCGAATGTGCTTCTGGCAAATAATCTGTTCTCACTTTTATATCTTAGTCATTACTTACTCATACGTTGATGTTTACTCTGAGGTTGTTTTGCTGGGAAGAAAGGATACACTTAGCAAAGCAAGATGATATGGCAGAAGAGAGCTTGAGATTTGGGATCTAAATATGACCGGGTGGAATATTGGCTCTGTTCATTAGTACAGTTGTGTGGTCCTCAGGAAATTGCTGAAATCCTCTGAGTCTGTTTCCTCCTCTATAAAATGGGGATTATAAAACCTGTTTCAGTGGATTGTTCAGCTGATTCAACCAAATCATGTTAAAAGGGCTGCTGCATAGCTCAATAAACTTTAGCTTCTTTCCCTCAAAGTTAAGCTTTTCTTCCCTGTTCATCTAAAAAATCAAGCAATGAATTACTGAAACCTTTTCATAGGGAAGAGAAGGCAATGTTTTGGGTTCTTTACCCACATTTTGCCCATACATTCGACTTTATCCAAAGAACGCTTTGAGTTGCTGCAACCACCTGCACGCTGAGAAGACAAAGGTGAGGAGTAGGGTTAAAAGCAGGTTCATGTAGGTTCAACTGGAAAACCAGCTGCCACGGAAGCCTCAGGCATATCTAAATTTGTTCCTCCCTCTTTTCCTTCCTAACTCCTTAAGGTTTGTGGGCGGGATCATGTAGGATGACGACAGCCAAAGGGAACCATCCAAGGCTCTGAGGTGGAGGGAGCTCTGCTTGTTTAAGGAACTGGAGCTCGGTGGGTGAGACAAATGGTGGCAGGAGATGATGCCTGAGAAGTTGGCAGGGACCAGATTAGGTGGGAAATTGCAAGCTGGCATTATAAAGTTTGGATTTTAAGTGTAATGGAAAGCCACTGGAAGTCTTTAAACAGGGAAGTGACATGATTTATTATTTTAAATGTGCACTCTGGCTTCTGTGGGAAGATTGGATTGTAGGGGCTAAGTGTGGAAGCAGAGAGATAAGTTAGAAGGTTGTTGCAGTGGTTTATTGAGTTTGGGTGCTTTAGGGTGCTGGAGAGAAATACTGTGAAGGTAAAACTGACAGGCAGTCAAAGGTGAGGCTTAAATGAAATAACATAAATGAAGTGCCAAGTGTGTAGTAGACATTTAACAACACAAGTTCCCTCTCTTCGTGCTACAACTATATCAACAAAGTAATGTTTTTCTCTGGAATTGGATATAGGGAGATGATAAATTAATAACCACATTTTCTCAGCTATGGATTTGTTCTTTGGAGGTGGGCTGACTGGGAGATGGAGGTCAGCTTTTGCAGATCACAGCCTGCCAACTGGGAACACTTGCGAAAGGAAGAAATAATAGAAGCAGGAAGCAGGAAAGGAGGGAAGAGCAGTATGGAAAAAAGACTGGGCCAGGTGCGGTGGCTCACGCCTGTAATCCCAGCACTTTGGGAGGCTGAGGTGGGCAGATCATGAGGTCAGGAGTTCAAGATCGGCCTGACCAACATGGTGAAACCCCATCTCTACTAAGAAAACAAAAATTAGCTGGGCGTAGTGGTGGGCACCTGTAATCCCAGCTACTTGGGAGGCTGAGGCAGGAGAATCACTTGAACCCGGGAGGCCGAGGTTGGAGTGAGCCAAGATCGGGCCACTGCACTCCAGCCTCGGTGACAGTGTGAGACTCCATCTCAAAGAAAAAAAAAAAAGACTGGAAGGAGCGATTTGGGGACCTTATCTCCCTCACAAGGCATGTGACAGGGGTATGGCTTGGCTGCTTCAGTGCCCCAGTACTCAAACCCCTAAAGGGAGAATGCAGATGGACAGGTGCAGAGGTCAGGGGGAGCACTTTTGGGCTCCAACCCCACAGCAGCATCTTGGGGTGAGTGCTTATGACTCTTGAAGCCCCAGTGGGTGTGTGTTACAGTGTGCTCTTTCTGCTTTGCCATCTGCAGGTGGCTTGTGTTAATCAGCTCAATTAGACCCTCTGCCTTATCGCAAGAGCAGAGGGCTTTCTGTATCCTGAGTTCTTGCCCACTGTACCAGAAAAATTTGATCACAGGTGGGCTTGGTGCAAGGTTTTGTTGAGTGGTGGAGGTGGCGCTCAGCAAGATGGATGGGGGGCCAGAAGAGGGATGGAGTGGGAAGGTGGTCTTCCCCTGGAGTTGGGCTACCCAGTGGCAGACTGTCCTCTGATGGCCCCTGGCTGAACTCCCCTCAGAGTCCGCATTGTTCCACCATCGCTGGCCTGCCAGTGTCTGCTGGTGTGTTCCTCTGTTCCTCTCGATGTCTAGCCGCTTGTGTGTGTGCCTGCTAAGGTCTCAGGTTTATATGGGCACAGGATGGGGGGCATGGCGGGCCAGAGTGGTCTTGGAAAATGCAACATTTGGGCACAAAAACAAGAGTGCCTGTTCTCTCTTAGGTCCATGGGCACAGGCCCAAGGGTGGAGCCCCTGCCAGGGACCCCAGTCTTCTCTACCCAGGGCTTCCCTGCCCTACTTCTGCATCACTGAGAAATGTGAGGACATTGGTGTGTGTGGAAGGTGCTGGCATAACAGCTGGAGTTGCATCCTTCAAGTGACAATATAGGTATATCAGGGCAGTCTGCTATGATTAGAACTGAAAAGAATCTGGAGGCCATATCATCTGAATTCCTCATTTTAGGAAACTGATCTCTAGAGAGAAAAAGTGACTTGGGCAAAGCCACAGAGATAATGGCAGAGGCAGCGCTGGTAGCAAACTAGAGTGGGAAGAGATTGAGTTTTAAAGTAAGAGACTGGGGGTGCAGTCATTTATTCAGCAAACATGTACCAAGCTCCTGTTCCATGTCAGACCCAAGTCTAGGCACCGGGAACACAGTCAAACAAAACAGACAAGGCTCCTGCCCCCATGGAGCTTACATTCTCATTCCTCCTCTTACAGACTCTTCTGAGACTACCATGGCAGTCCCCCTAGTTTGCCTTCATGAATCGATTTCCTCTTCTCTAAAAAGGGAGTAGTAATACCTCTTTAATTTTAATTAATTCATTTATTCATTCTACAAATATTGATCAAGTATATATGATGTGCCAGGCACAATGCTAGGTGCTGGTGACCCAAAAGTAAGCAAGGTAGAACCAGCCCCTGCTTTCAGATATGACGAACTAGAGGCAAGATGGTTGTCATCTTAAATGTCCATCAGAATCACCTGAAGCCCTTAGGAGGTCACTGCTACCCTGGCCTCATGCCCGGAGCTGTCGATTCCACTGCTCTGGGGTGGGGCTAGGCATCACTATTTTCACAAACCTTCCAGGTGGTTCTTATAGGGGTGGGGTGAAGAAGTGCTGGAGAGGCAAAGATAAAGGGTCATGCGGGTGGTGGTTTGGCAGGTGGAGGGTGCAGCCTATCAGACCTGGGTTCTTGGGGCTGGGAAATGCTTCCCAGAGGAAGTGACTCATCAGGTGAGACCATGAGTAGGACTAGTCCAGGAACAAGAAGTGGGAGCAGTGCCTGGGAAGGCCAGAGCCCCCAGAGGTTGCTCTGAGGGTAAAAGGGGTAACAGAGGTGGACCACAGTCCGTGGTCAGAGACAAGAACTATGCCATTGTTCCTTTGCCTGTTTCTCTCTCTTTGTTCTTTCCAGCCCCACTCCCTTCCTGTTATGTTCTTTATCCTACAGTACACCATACTGACAGCACAACAGCTGATTCTCCAGCTCCTAATAATTATCTGAAAGAGCTTCCTCCTGTCATCCATCTCATGTCCACTGCTTCTCTGCAAGGCAGGAGCCAGCCTCCGGCTCCCTTCCCACAGCTTCCAGCTCAATTGCCTCACTACAGCAGAGGGAAATGCTCTCTTTGCTGCATGATTTGATCAGTGTATTCCCCCCAACCCTCCACCTTCAGGTGCACAAAGACAAAATGCATTCTCTTCAGATATTTGATTTGTTTTGCAACTAAGTGCTCAGTACCCACCAGCTGATAACCACATTGGATGTGTTTGACAAATAGTCCTTGGGTGTTACCATAAATCTATATCTTGATGAGAGATTCTTATTGTTAAAATATAATTAGATCAAAGTTTGGTATTTCCCAAGGGTGTAAGGAAGTTCATGGACGTGTACCATATTCAGTAAGATATACATCTGTGCATGATGTCTGCCATTGTCACTCTAAAACAAGAAATCTGACATGCTTTTATGTCCTAAAGAAGGAAGATATTCAGTGACTTGTTTAAGCTTCTTCTGAAATAACCCTCAGCAGAGCCTGAGTTTATTCTCAAGGCAAGGAGGTGGGGGAAACGGGGTGCACAAACAGTTTTGATCCCATGCCGATGTCTGCTGACTTACGCAGAGAATACAACAAGCTTCAGGGTTAAGGAAAGGATAACAGGGAGGTTGAGAAAGAAAAATCAGTCTGCTGGAAACGTCATTGTCTTAAGCGAGGGTGGAGGAGAGTTGGAGAGTCCTTCTCTTCTATGTATAATCTTCTCAATGCATTGTAAAATGTTTTAAAGGGATTATATTATTTCTCCTGCCTGTGAGGTTACCCCAACTTGTCTCCTCCTCTCTCCCCATTTTTCCCATTTTTGGCTCTTTTGACATGCAAGTGAGACCAGAAACAAAGGCTGTCATCTCATCCAGGCAGCCATTTGTCCACACTTACCAGTAAACTGAATTTGCCAAGAACTCCCACTCTGCAGTCTCTGGGAGAGGCAAGATGATAAGCTTGTGCCTCTGATAAAGCCTGCAGCCTGGGATGATCTGGGCTGAGTGGGGAGACTGAATCCATGGGAAACTGCATCCCTTGAGGAGACTCGTCTGGACTTCTCTCTGCCGGGAGGCACTGATGTTGTAAGAAATGAAGGAATGGGGTCAGGGGTGGGGAGCATCCACAACTCAGATGTTTAAAGAGCCAGAGCTGCAAGCAAAATCTGGCTAGGAACAGTTTTCTTCGACTGACCTCACTAGATGCCTCTTTCCAAAATTCCAAGCCCTCTTGGGGCACACGGGGTCTTTCTGGAGGTTGGTGATGTCGTGGAAAGGTCACTAGGTTTGGATCCAAACTGCCTAGTATGAGTTTACCATGAGCTTCAATAATCTGATCAAGTTCCAACATTTCTCTGAGCTTCAGTTGCTTCTGTGAGATGGAAAACACCATCCCTTCTCAGGACTGTCAGGGACTTTAAATGAGCTGACATAGTTAATACAAATAAACCA
The DNA here is from genome assembly GCF_029281585.2 of Gorilla gorilla gorilla. Lineage (NCBI taxonomy): Eukaryota > Metazoa > Chordata > Mammalia > Primates > Hominidae > Gorilla > Gorilla gorilla. The sequence goes on from NC_073233.2 coordinate 20,446,114, forward strand.
CGAGCACAGTGACTGGGACACAGAAGGACCTCAGCAAACTGAGTTTTTGCTCCTTTTTCCTTTGCTAAATGAAATCAAACCATTGCAAACCCCATTAGTGTATAAGAGACATTCATTTGTCCATCCCTGAAGGTGTAAGCACAATATAAAAAGGCTTCCCAAACTACTCAGGCGGAGCAGGATAGAGAGATGTATGTTTTGCTGAGCTGATCATAAATCTGAATGAAGTAATTATGTGAAGTATTCAAGAGCAATTCAGTAAGAAGATGCCTCATCTGCCTTGATGGGCTTTTCAATTACTCATTTTTAGTACTGCATTATACTGTTCTCTGGCAATAATTATTAAACATTTCAACTGTACTGCTATATAAAACTTAAAAGGCTGATTTATTTCCTAGGCATTAGACTACATAGAATAAAATTCCCCAATTACATGGTTCTATTTTTTAAAACCTGTTTATCAGTGATTTTCTAGTATTGAGTCAAAACTGACAGCAGGTCCTCATGAAAAATAAGGGTACAGTGTGCTAAGTCCAGCGGTTATTAGCTTTGGGGTCATGGAGGATATTAATACAGACCCCCTACTTGCTAGTCCCAGTTTCTGAATCTGTAAAATGGGGATAATTCCCACTTCACTGGATTATTGTTTGAAATAATGGATACAAAGTGTTAGCAAGAATGTAGAGTCTGTGCCAGGTTTGGTGGCTCACACCTGTAATCTCAGCTCTTTGGGAGGCTGAGGCAGGAGGTTTGCTTGAACCCAGGAGTTTGAGACCAACCTGGGCCACATAGACCTCATCTCTACAAAATATAAAAAATAAAAAATATTACCTCAGCATGGTGGCGTGTGCCTGTGGTCCTAGCTACTAGAGAGGATTGCTTGAGTCCAGGAGTTCAAGGTTATAGTGAGCTATGATCTTGTCACTTCACTCTAGCCGGGGCACAGAGTGAGACCCTGTCTCAAAAATAAATAAAAATAAAATTTTTAAAAAGAATATAGCCAGTGAGAATCTTCCCACTTATTCAGTGTATATGCATCAATCACCTACTAGGCTCTAGGCACTCAAGATGCCACCAGGGCCCATTCTCTGATTGTCACTTCAATGACTCAAAGTCACGGTCATCAAGCATCTAGCAGCTCCAGGTCCCCTTCTGGGCTCTGTACACAAGACATCTTTCATCATGTGTAGCCATTTTCCACATAAGGATGTGTACTCACAGAGAGTTGGGTGACTTTACTCAAGGTCATTCAGTAGCTAAGGCAGAAATCAGACCTAGGTCTGCTGGCTCCAAAGTCCACATGTTCTCTCCCCACTACCCCATGCTACCTCTTAGGATTCCAGGAGCACATTTCACCTGGTTTGAAGGATAATTCCTCCTCCTCTTCCTGGTTTTTCTAGAGGAGATAGCTCTTTTCTTGTTGAGGATTACCCACCCCTGAAAAATTACCACTTTCCCAAAGTCTGTCTCTACTTTTCTCAGCATCTTCCAATTCTCACCTGGAAGATGAGGTTTTCTATTCTAACTGAGGACTACACCATGATTCAGGCAGTGACCCCTACACACACACACACAAGCATGTGTGTGCCCGTTCTACTGGAGCCTGTCCATTGTACTTGAGGCTCCCAAGCCAAACTGGATTTAGGTGCAGGCCAGCTGGGCTGGTACCCTGGATACCAGTCTGTAAAGAGAACTAAAATGCTGCTGGAAATGTAATACAGTGGAGAAAATGGTCTTTACCAGAATTGTTGAGAGCAAGCGGGACACGAGAATGATAATAATAATATTTATCAATGCACAGTGATTATAATATACACAGTGATAGTTTTGTTGATAAACTTTCTCCTTAGTTCAGCTAAAACTGGGCTCTTGTCACACGATCAGGAAAAGATTAGGCTTGTGGACACATAGAATGGCGAGGAAAACAGAATTTATTGGGTGAAAAGGAAAAAGGAAAAGCAACTCTCAGCAAAGTGAGAGAGTCCTCCTATCAGGTTTCCCGCCTCACACGTTGAATCCCATGTCACCACATGGGAATGGGAGAGGCCAGGCTCCTCCCCACTGAACTTCCTGAGGCTCCACCCCATCCTCCCAGTGCTCAGGTGGGCGTTATTCAGAAAGAATCAGTCAGGAAAGGGTGGCTTCATCCAGGAAGTGTAGTCAGGTTTTTCAGCCTTCAGGCTGTTTTAGGTTTAAATATGGAGTTTTGCTGGGGACCCTTGGCTGCCTCCTGTCTCCACTGGTTTTGTGCCAGAAGCTTCTCTAACAACTTCGTATATGAATTCATATAAACACTTCTGGCCCATTGAGGTAGATGCTATTATCAGTCCCCATTTTACAGATAAGGAGAATCAGTCCAGAAAAGTTAAGGAACTTGCCAGAGTCACACCAGTAATAAATAGGCTGTTGGACTCTCCTAGGACTTTGTATTGTCTCCTGGTAGGGGGAAAACCCCCAAGAGCACTTAAGTGACAAGAGCTGGTATCTCAGTGACCTTCCAGGCCTCTTAGTTGCTGGGTGAGGTATGCAAGTTTAGGGCAGCAGTTGAACTACTCAGGTTAATAGAGTGAGCAGTGCTGAGCTGGCAGTCTGCCTGCCCTCCTCCCACGCAGCACTCAGCCTATCCTCCAAATGAATGTTGGGCAAATATTTAGAGAATATCGTTTTGAAAGGGGGCCAAGTTATTAGCCTGCCCAGGGCGCCTACGCATCTTGGCCCAGCCTTGCTCCCAAGCCTGGCCTGCTGTCTTTGCTCCTAATATGTGAAACAACTCACATAGCATGGAGGATTAATCTGCTTTTGGGGGAGAAATGCAATCTGGTGTTTCTCAGGACTAAACTTCTGTGGATTGGATGCCACATGCCCAGTGCCAGAGGGTCAGCCAGTGGTGCTCATGGCCACGTCACCTCCCCCACAAGCCCACGTGCTTCTCAAGTCTGGAAAGCACAGGGTACACTCCCGGGAAGAGAAAATAAAGCAAGTGAGATTTTAAAAGATGAATAAGATGAAGGTAAGAATCCATTTGAAGAGATGCTAATGCAAAAAGGGATGCTAGTTCAGAGACATGCAAATCAAAACTACAATGAGGCACCACCTAACAGCAGTCAGAATGGCTATTGTTAAAAAGACAAAAAAATAACAGATGCTAGCAAGGCTGCGGAGAAAAGGGAACATTTGTACACTGTTGGTGGGAATGTAAGTTAGTTTGGCCACTGTGGAAAGCAGTTTGGAGATTTCTCCAAGAACTAAAAACAGAACTACGATTTGATCCAGCAATCCCATTACTGGGTATATATGCAAAGGAAAATAAATTGTTCTACAAAAAAGACATAAGCACTCATATGTTCATTACAGTACTATTCACAATAGCAACGACATGGCATCAACTTAGGTGTTTGTCAGTGGTGAACTGGATAAAGAAAATGTGGTACATATATATCATGGAATACTACATAGCTATAAATAATAAAATCTATCCTTTGCAGCAATATGGATGCAGCTGGAGGCCATCATATGAAGCAAATTAACTCAGGAACAGAAAACCAATACCACATGTTCTCACTTGTAAGTGGGAGCAAAACACTGGATTCATATTGACATAAAGATGGAAATGATAGACACTAGGGGCTACCGGAGCAGGAAGAGATTAATGGGGAAAGGTCTGAAAAACTACCTTTTGTGTACTGTGCTCACTATCTGGGTGATGGGATCATTCGTAGCAAACCTGTACATGTACACCCTGAAGTTGAAATTATATATTTTTAAAAAGGTTGCTATAACTTTTGTGAAAGTTAGGCTGGAAGATGGGGGTATTTGTAGGGAAAAGGGACAGGATTTAAGCCTAAATCTTTACAGTTTAGAAGAGAGGCCACTGACAAAAAGTACACTGAATAACGCAGCCAATGCAGCCATTCAAATTATGTTTCTGTTAAGTTCAGAAAAACCTGGAAAAATATTGAGGCTCCTAGAACAAATGGAAAAAGAAACAAGACACATTATATAAACAAAATCAGTACCACTATTAACAAATTTTAAAGAATACATGGAGAAGAGGCTAGAAGGAAACAAACCAAAATTATTCAAACAGTGGAGGATTTTTTTTCTCCTTTACTTTTCTGTCCTGGTTAACGTTTCTATGATAAACTTACTTTTTAAAGCAATAAGGGCAAAATCTGAATTTTAAAAAATCTATATTGAAAGCCCTTCCATAAAAGACAAAAGCAACTGTCTTTCCTTCCATGGCTTTCAGATTGAAAAAATACACGTAGGAAACTAGTAAGAGGTGATTCAATGACTGGGATTATTTTCTTTGGATTCTCTCTCAGGTTTTACTGAAGTGGTTAGAAAGCCCTTCCTGGGCAGATTCAGCAATAATAAACTACATTAATTTCATTTCCAGAAAAAACTTAAGATGTCAAATTTAGCTAAGGGGGATCATAATAGCCCCAAATTATAAACAACAAAATGTTCAACATGCTGAGGTTTGTTAGGTAAAATGTGAACCAAACATAAGATGAGCTATTATGCTGCCACTAAAAATTTTATTGGGATTGTACATTAAATGGAAAAGAAATATATTCATGATATGGTGTGAAATGACGAGTTATAACATAGGAAGCATACTTTAATCCTGTCTTTTAGAATTACATTTTTATATGTATATGTATGCATAATCTAAAATGATATACACCAAAATATTAATAACTATCTTGGGGTGGTAGAATGATCAGGAATGTTCGTTTCATATTTTTTGCTCCCCTATGTTTTCTGATTTTCTACAATGAACAAATATCTGTATGGAGTAATTATAAGAAGCTTATTTGTTTCCCCTCTTAAAAGTGTCTTCCTCCCATGTTAGCCAGCCTGTGGTGTTAATGCTTCCCTCTGGGGATGTGGGCCACGACCGGTTAGGAGAGGGGTGCACGGCACACAAGGGGAACCACAACATACCGAGGGCCTGTTAACAGCTGCTGGCTGCTTCGTCAATACTATCTCATCTATTCCTTCTTCCATCAAGCAAGATGGATATTATCATCCTCATTTTGCAGATGAGAAAACAGACCCAGAGAGGTCAAGTAGCTTGGTGTGGTCAAAGTCATCTAATTAGAAAGTGGCAGAGCCGTGATTTACTCCAAATCTACCTGCCTCAAACATTCATCTACTCTTTACTCTATCACACTACTTCTCATGGCACCTCTAGAGAAGAAATATTTATAAGGTGGTGTCATAGCACATGTCTTCCATCATTCCCCACCCTGGTCCCTAACTTCAGTGCCCCCTATACTCCCTGACTCAACAGTTCATATTTAGATGTCCCAATGCCCTGTTCTTCAGGCCCAGCCCACCCGGTACCCACATACCCAGACCAGAAGCTGCTGTCCTCAATTGGGGGTTATCACACCACTATCCCTGATAGGAACCTTTGGTCATGGTGCCTCAGCATTGACCACTGAGTCCCCTGAGTTGTTCCCTTAATCACATCTCACATCCCCCACAGAAGATGTCCCTTCTTATCCCAAGGCCCAGTTTCTAAGACTAGCCTCTCCTGCTCACTCTGCTCCAAGCCCATGTTCATGGGACTAGTTTCCTGCTGTGGATGCTATTCCAAGTTCCTGTTCTAATTATCTGACTTCTCCTTGATTCTCATGTGGGAATTGGAACCCTGACCTGACCACTAGTCCTGACCTCTGTGTCTGGGGCTCTGCTTCCTGAAGACAAATGTCCCAGATGCCACTTACGTGGACTTTGGAATCGTATTCTCCTAGATGTCTCACTGCTATGGCCCACCCACGTGTTGGAACGCTTGCAACTCCATCTGGGACCTTGATGCTGTTCAGGTTCATCTCTTGAGGCTTGTGTCTCTTGAACCAGAAAGTGTGAGGAGGTGACATATCAGGGGAGATAATCCAGATCAGAGTTGAGGAGGGGAGTCAAGATTAGATTTAAGGAAGAAGGGTTGTATGTTCAGATCTGAAAAAGAAAAGCCCATAAATAGGCTGAGGGAAGAGTAGGCACCCTCAGAGTAAAGGTGGGTCATGATGTAGGTTTCAAAATGGGTATGGCATGTGATTTAGGACTAAGACTGCGTTCAATGAAAAGTTTTAGAAGCCTAGAAAAATCATTCTATTAGCTTAAAATGCCCCTGATATTTGAAAAGGCATATTCATGACCAGATACCCAACCAGTTGCTTTAACTATAGGCTGACAAGTATTGGGGAAATCAAACTTTGTCTACCTGTCTAAACTTGGTGGATATCTGGGTTGTTTCACCTGGCTGGATGGGAACCAGTCACAGATTAAGATTTCTCCGTCTCTTGCAAGGAGTCAAGCAGCTGCCTTATCAGCAAATCTCTCCCAAAGTGACTTTAAACTTAAACTTAACCCAAGAAGGTTTATTTAAACCTATATATAAAATAGAAATGTTATCATTGGAATGTTGTAATTAGGTCCTTTAAAAATATTAAGCTGGGTGTGGTGGCATATACCTATCATCCAAGCTACTCAGGAGGCTGAAGCGAGAGGATTACTTGAGCCCAGGAGTTCACAGCCAGCCTGGGCAACACAGTAAGATCCCATTTAAAAAAAGAAAAATGTATAACCTCTTCATCTGAAGTAATATATCATCGTTGAAAATTTAGAAAACACAAAAATTATACAAAGGAAATAAAAATCACCCATAATACTATTACTAGACACAACCACTCCATTGTAATATGTTTTAATTTTCTGTCTTAGGTAAAAAGAAATCACAGATTGAAATGAATGACTGCCATTTAGTTGGTAGCTAACACGGTAGGATTCTGAGACCCACTCTAGATGACAAGTGTGGAGACATTTGGGATTGCCAGGAGGTTTGAGAGCAGGTTCTGATAGTGCAAGGCTTTTCAGAAGAAGCTGATATTTTCTGAGAAGCAAACAATGTTTGGAGGATTCTCTGGATCGAGAGAAATAACTCCTTCTGGTCAATGCTTAATTACCATCTGGCAACTGAGGTTGTGGATAAACAACCGTATTTACCTGAGGTAGCTTCTATGGATTGGAGAACATTCTTCTTTGTTTCACTTCTGGGCCAAGAGTCTTAGTCTTATGTCCCCCTGGGATCTTCGTCAGAGTTCACCTGGAGAGAGCATGGACTTTGGCTTCAGACAGCCCTGGGTCTGAATCCAGACAGATCACTCTGAGCTCCAGTTCCTCATCTGTAAAATCTTCTGTTCTTATCAAAGGTCCAGTGATATGACCATGCTAGGTACCTGGCAGATAATAAATGTTAACTCAATATGAGTGCCTTTTGGCTTTCCCAGTGTAGTCACCCAGAACCTTCCCAAGGATTTTAAAGACTTAGGATTAAAAATTCCTGCCAAAGTTCTCTGCGACCATCAGCAAACAGGGTCCTCACTGGACTCACTATTCTGCAAGTCCAAGAAAATCACATTGTTTGGAAACCTACCCTCACGTCAACAAAGCTGCAGAAGAGAGTCTAAGAACCTGTTAAGAAAATATGAAGCAAAAGTACTATTCACTTTTACCAAGTACTTATGTGTATGTTGGAGTGGAGTGGGGTCTTTTGTTGTGGGTTGGTCCAGTGTATGTGGTTTCATGGGACTAGGATTGGCTAGAGAGAAATTTCCTGCCTATCATAAAGGATATGGCACTATTAGGAGGGACTGTAGCATAGGGGAAAGAGCATGGACATCATGGCCAAGTAGGGCTGACCTCAAGCCCTAGCTCTGCCATTCTGGGACTTTGGACAGGTTGTTGAACCCATCTGCATTACAGTAGTTTCCTAAGGGGTGGGTTTAATAATGCTTATTTTTCAGTGTTTGAGGGAATGGAAATAATATATGTAAAGGTCTTCATCAAGAGAAAGTGCTGAAAAATGCTATTATTATTATCAAGGCTATTAATAACCATCTAGGGAAACAAAGTCCAAATTCAGAAGGAAGTCCAGGGAATTACCTAATTAAAGGAGCTGAGACACATATTGTGGCCAAGTCATATAGCCAGGAACCTCACAACAAAAGGGAGGAGGCAAGTACACTTAGTTCTTTTTTTTTTTTTTTTTTTTTTTTAAGACAGAGTCTCACTCTGTCACCCAGACTGGAGTGCAGTGGCACAATCACAGTTCACTGTAGCCTCAACTTCCTGAGTTTAAGCAATCCTTCTACCTCAGCCTCCCAAGTAGCTGAGACCACAAGTGTGCACCATCACAGCTGGCTAATTTTTTATTTTTTTATAGAGATGGGGCCTCACTATGTTACCCAGGCTGATCTCGAACTCCTAAGCTCAAGCAATCCTCCTGCCTTGGCCTCCCAAAGTGCTGAGGTTACAGGCATGAGCCACCATGCCCAGCCTACTACACTTCATTCTTACAGTGCACACTTATTAGTACCAGCTACCTTGCAAAGTGGTGATGAAATGATGACTATTTTTAAAAAGGCTTTGGAAATAGGAATTGACCAGGGCCTTGGCAGGAGAAGACACATGACCAGTGTACAAAGTGCAGGAAGCAAGGAGGGAGATGGCACAATGTGAGGCTAGAGGCAGGGAGGCAGAAACTAGCCTCTGTGTAGGATTTCAGTCTTGATTCTGAAAGCAATGAAAAGCTGTTGAAATACTCTGAGGAAGGAGATAATTATATTGTAATGATATTTGTGTTTTTAAAAGACCTGTGGCTTGCAGTATAGATAACAAATTGGAGAAAGACGAGAGAGTAAATAAAGACAGTTAGAATGATGTTACATTAGTTCAGAGAAGAAATGATGTAGCTTAGTCCAGGGTAATAGTAAGAATGGTGGTAGATATTCAGGAGATATTTGGAAGGTAAGATGGACAACATTTAAATATGGAGGATGAAGGCAAGGAAGAGCCAAGGGTGACCTCCAGGGTTTCCAACTTGCACAATTGGAGTAGGACCAGGTTAGAGGGAAGACGGTTAATGGTTAGGTTAGTTATTAACAGGGTAGATTTGAGGTGTTTCTGATATATCAAAAGGTAAATGCAAGTAAAAGATAGAAAGTTGGAGATACATGCCTGGAACTCAGAGAAGCAGCCAACACTAGAAATATAAACGAATGAATCATCTATACAGAGGTAGTAATTAAAGCCATGAGTTGAATGAGATCACCTACAGATAAAGAATCAAGTCAGAACAGGAGAGGGTTTACGACTGAACCTTGAGCAAGTTCAAATTTAAAGGCCAGTAGTGGAAGATGAGTAGCCAAAGAAAATGGAGAGAGTGGATGGGGGAAGTTGGGGGAGGGCACCAAGAAGGAGCTATGGCACAGAAGGCAAGGGAGGAGAGTCAGTTGAGAAGAAGGATGACATAGGATCCATTGGATTAAGCATTGCAGAAGCTTAGCTAGAGTTATTTTGGTAGTGCAATGTGGCCTGAAAATACACAGAACTGGGTTGATGAATAAGTGGGAGGTGAAGGGAAGACAGTAAGTATAGCTACCTTATTCAAATAATTTGATTGTGATGAAGAGAGAGAGAAGACCGTAACTGGAGGGGGATGAAGAGTTAAGTAAGGTCTCAGCTTTTTTTTTTAATTTTATTATTATTATACTTTAAGTTTTAGGGTACATGTGCACAATGTGCAGGTTTGTTACATATGTATACATGTGCCATGTTGGTGTGCTGCACCCATTAACTCGTCTCAGCTTTTTAATGGGAGAGATTTGAATGTGCTTAAAAGACAATGAGAACAATTCCGTTGGAGCACAAGTTGAATCCAGAGAAGAGTAAGGAGATAATTGTTAGAGTTGGGAAGAAGGGATGGGACCAAGACAGTGTGGTATTAGTAAAAAAATAGTCTAACAGAGCAATGGAGTATAATAAAAAGCCCAGAAATAGACCCACACAAATATAGTCAACTGATCTTTGACAACGGAGCAAAGGTAATATAATAGAGCAAAGATAGTCTTTTCAACAAATGGTGCTGAAACAACTGCATATCCACATGTAGAAAAAAAAAAGAATCTAGACATAGACCTTACACCCCTCACAAAAATTAACTCAAAATGGATTACAGACCTAAGTGTAAAATGCAGAACTATAAAACTCCTAGAAGACAACACAGAAGAAAGCCTAGATGACATTGGATATGGCAGTGATTTTTTAAGTACAACACCAAAAGCATTATCCATGAAAGAAATAATTGATAAGTTGGACTTCATTAAAATTTAAAACTTTTGCTGTGTGAAAGACACTGTCAAGAGAATGAGAAGACAAGCCACAGATTTGAAGAAAGTATTTGCAAAAGACATATCTGATAAAGAACTGCTATCCAAAATATGCAAAAAACTCTTAAAACTCAACATTAAGGGCCAGGCGTGGTGGGTCTTAATTCCAGCACTTTGGAAGGCCAAGGCAGGCGGATCACTTGAGGTCAGGAGTTCGAGACCAGCCTGGCCAACATGATGAAACCCTGTCTCTACTAAAAGTACAAAAATTAGCTAGGTGTAGTGGCACACGCCTGTAATCCCAGCTGCTTGGGAGGCTGAGGCAGGAGAATCACTTGAACCCGGGAGGTAGGGGTTGCAGTGAGCTGAGATCGTGCCACTGCACTCCAGCCTGGGTGACAGAGTGGGACTCTGTCTCAAAAAATAAATAACGACTGGGCGTGGCAGCTCATGCCTTTAATCCTAGCACTTTGGGAGGCCAAGGTGGGCGGACCATTTGAGGTCAGGAGTTCAAAACCAGCCTGGCCAACATGGTGAAACCCCATCTCTACTAAAAATACAAAAATGTTTAGTCAGACGTGGTGGTGGGCACCTGTAATCCTAGCTACTTGGAAGGCTGAGGCAGGAAAATTGCCTGAACATGGGAGGCAGAGGTTGCAGTGAGCTGAGATGGCACCACTGCACTCCAGCCTGGGCAATAGAATGAGACTCCATCTCAAAAAAACAAAACAAAACAAAACAAACAACTCAACATTAAGAAAGTGAACAACCCAAATAAAAAATGGTAAAAGACCCAAACAGAAACCTCACCAAAGAAAATATACAGATGGCAAGTAAGCAAATAAAAATATGTTCAACATCATACGTCATTAGGGTGTTACAAATTAAAACAATAATGAGATACCACTATACATCTATTAGAATGGCCAAAATCCAACACAATGACAACATCAAATCCTGTGGAGGATGTGGAACAACAGGAACTCTAATTGTTGCTGGTGGAAATGCAAAATGGTAAAGCTGCTTTGGAAGACAGTTTGGCAGTTAAATCTAAATATACTATTACCATATGATCCAGAAATTTTGCTCCTTGGTATTTACCCAAATGAACTAAAAATTTTATGTCCACCCAAAAACCTGCACATGGACGCTTATAGCAGCTTTATTCATAATTGCCAAAACTCAGAAGTAACCAAGATATCCTTCCGTAGGTGAGTGGATAAACTGTGGTACTTTCAGACAATCAGATGTCATTCAGTGCTAAAAAAGAAATGAGCTATTAAGTCATGAAAATACAGAGAGGAAACTTAAATGCATGTTACTAAGTGAAAGAAGCCAATCTGGAAAAGCTACATACTGTATGATTCCAATTCTATGACATTCAGGAAAAGGCAAAACTGTGGAGATAGAAAAGATTAGTGGTTGGGAAGAACAAGGGGTGAATAAGAAGAGCACAGAGGATTTCTGGGCCAGTGAAACTATTTCATATGATACTACAATGGTGGATACATCTCATTATACATTTGTCAAAACCCATAAGATGTATAATACCAGGAGAGCAGCATAATGTAAACTGTGGACTTTGCAGGATAATGATATGTTAATATAGGCTCATTGATTGTAACAAATGTATCATTCTGATATAGGATGTTGATAGTGAGGGAGACTGTGTGTGTGTATGTGTGTGTAGGGGTGAAGGGACAGGGAATATGTGGGATAACCCTGTACTTTCCACTCAGTTTTGCTGTGAACCTAAAAGTGCTCTAAGAAAATAAAATTTATTAATTTTTTTAAAAAAATGAAGTTGGATCCCTACTCTATCATATTAAAAAATAAACTCCAAATGGATTGAAGACCTAAATGTGAAAGGGAAAATTATAAAGCTAATGAAAGAAAATATTGGAGAATATCTATATGATCCCAGTTTCTTTAGGCAAGATCATAAAAGTGCAAGCCATAGGAGATAAGTTGATAAATTTGACTAGAAGAAAGTCATTTCTGTTAAATGAAGAATTCCAAAGGTAAGACTAACCTCTGGGTGCCAGAAAGGAAAAGATATTTGTAGATGTTGAGGTATTCATGTCTAGAAAATCCCCCAAAACAGCAAGAAAAAGACAATAAAATCCACTGGCAAAGATTTTGAATAGACAACTTGCAGAAAGGCAAACCTGATAAATTTGTGAAGATGATCAAATGTAGTAACATTAAAATAAGATACTACATTATAAGCATCAGATTGGAAACAGTTAGAAAGTCCAGTAATAACAAGTACTGGTGAGGTTATGGAGGAAATTAGGAACACTAGTACATAGCTGATAGAATAAAAGGTATAGCTATTCTGCAGTACTTTGTGAAATTAATATGACTATACCCACAACTTAGCAATCCTACTACATTATCAATCTTGCTGAGAAACTCTGATCACAAGTACAGCAGCATGAGGTTCTTCATTACATCAATATTTGTGGAGACAAGGAACTAGAAGTCAACTAAGTGCCCCTCACTGGAAGAGTGGTTACATAAAATGTGATCTATGCATACAGTGGAATACTAGGCAACAGTCATAAACAAATTACATTTACATGTAGTAACAATGATATAGCTCAAAAGTGTAAAGTTGAATGAAAGAACCATTAAAACATAAAACAATTCTAAATAACACACACACACTCAGAACAACACAAATACTTAGGAGTGAATGCTAAATAGAGGAGGAAAAATGGAAGTAGGATAAAAAGTATAAAGATAAAAAGTAATAGAAAATGGTCTTTGCTTTGTCCAGTGATAAAATTATATGATAAGCTATGGAGTTTGAGGTACTTCATTCCTTTTGTCTGTTGTCCTAAAAAGAAAAGGAATTTTTAAAAGTAAAATAAATACAATATAGGTATAATAATTTAATAAGATTGTGTTTTGAAGATTAATTCAGATAAAGCACTTAACTTAGTGCCTAGAACATATTAAACACTCAATGAATGTTATCTATTAATGCTATCAACACTATTCATGATACAGCTACTACCAATCTATTGGAGTTGGCACTTAAAACCAATTGGATTTAGATTACTTTCCCCCAAAAGATCCTTTCAGGTCTAATATACTATAGTTCTGCAAGAGGGATAGGGACATACCACAGGAGGCCCAGAAGCAACAGGCAGGAGAAGAGATGGAACATCCTTGGGGAATGGGAAAGGCTACCATCTTGTTTGTAGCATCATAGGAAACTTTGATGGTTAATTTGGGAGAATACTGATTAGTAAATACAATGCACAGATTAAGGAAGTAGGAACTGCGCTAGTAAAAAGTGCTATGAAGCTGGGATACTTTATATACTTTGCTATACTTCCTCCAAAAGGGTGTTTTAACATTTTAAGTTATAAAATTGTAGCTGAGTTACAAAGTTTTGCGATGCAGTGTTTGATTTGGATTACCCCTCCCCCATCCTCCTTCTTCCCCAAAGTGGGACCCAGGTTGTTCTATTGAAATAAGCAAGATCATCACCTAGTGGTTAATTCCTCAAAGTGCTGACACAAGATTTGGTCCCAGAGAGCAAAGATGTGCCCAATCTGTGTCCTCATACAATGTTAATTCATTCAACAAGCGTTGACTGGGACTTTATGCCAAGCACTATTCTGATGCCTGGGGATACAGAGTTGCTAACATAAAATGACAAGTTTAAAAATAAAGTTAAGGAAGTACCAACTTAGAAGCTTAAGCGCCCTCTCAAAATGATGTTGCATGTATTTATTTCTCACTGGTTTTCCGTAGATCATAGACGAAGAAGAAACTCAGTTTATGAGCAATTGCCCTGTTGCAGTCACTGAAAGCACTCCACGGAGGAGGACCCGGATCCAGGTGTTTTGGATAGCACCACCAGCGGGAACAGGCTGCGTGATTCTGAAGTAAGTAAACATGGAATCCTTCCCTGCAGTTTATCAAAGACTTTGTGGTGTGATTGCAGGAAAAAAAAAAAAAAGTTCTTTACTGAGCATCAGAAAGTTGCATCATCTCTCTGCCCTCCCTTATCTGAATTCTCAATAGCACCATAGACTATCATTGGTGAAGTGTTCCATAAAGATTCATTTGCTAGAATCTCCATTTTCATCAAATAGGATGATTCTCCTGGCCACCCTGTCCTACTAGAGATAATTATATTAGGGCTGGTTAAGAAAAATTACAAACCAGGTGAAGATAATCTTTGACTTTTTCCACCTGGAATTTAACACTTTTTCTTTTCTCGGAATATACAGCACCTAGAATCCTTACACTCTGCTTAGGCTGCCCCAAGACCCACATGTGACCTCCATTAGCCCTGAGCTCCGCTTTATGATGCTATCTTCTTCCTTGCCCATCAAAATGGCCCTCTGGTGCCACTTCCTATCTGGCCTCCTGACCTCCTTTCAGTGAGTTATAATAGGTGATAAAAGGTATTAACCAGCCAAAGGAGTTTTCCTCTGAAAGGTAGTATTGTCTCAAACCTGTTTCTCCAAACTTATGTGCCACAGAATGATAGTTTGGGAAATGGAAATAGATGGGCAGGAAAATGATTTCTGTGGTCAAATGTTTGCAAAATGCTGTGTACTAGATACCCTTCTTACAGATTCATAATACTAGCATAATGAAGGTTTTGCAAAGTCCTGGCGAAAAAAAAATCTGTTTAATTTGGTTTCACCCAGTATTTATGGTGACATCTATTAACATTCACAGTTTGGCGAAACATAGCCATAATCCATTTTAAATAGGTTTGAGGTCCTATATGGAATGATGCTGAGAATGTTAGGATTTCATACCAGCAAATTAGTCATGGGTAGATGGAGAGGGTTCCAGTCCTAGCATCCAAGAAGTCACTTTTTTTTAATGGAAGTAGGCACTGAGACCTTCCCAACAGCCTTTCTCTTTTTTAAATCCTCGAAGGTCTTATTTATGTATTTGGTTCATTTGTCAAATATAGTCATTTTGACAGACTTAACAACTGTGGTTAACTCCAGCCCACCCCTGAGGAGATCCCGATAAGAAAGCCCACCTAGGCATTGCAGTACCTGCAGTTCATAGACTTCCACTGTGCTTGGCTTATGGAAAAAACCCCACAGAGTCTCTGAAGCATCTGTCCATTGTCCAGACTCACCCATCATTGTCTGGCCTCCCTTTGCCGCCATCTGTCTGGACATTATTTGTTTCTTTCTTAGTTTAATGCAAGCTGAGCATCCTTCCTCAGATTCCTTGAGCAGTTTGGCTCTTGGCATTAATCTACACTGGTCATTAAGAAAAAATCAGAATTTTAAAACATGAAATCATATCTATAAATGTCAATATATAACATGCATGTCTATAGTATCTAGTTAAAATGTGGGAGATGGCCTTGTGGAAATGAACAAAGACCCCTGAAATGAGAACAGAGACTGTGTGTTCAGAGCCTGTTGTATAACAAGGGAGTCAGCTGCCATTACTAGCATTTGGCAGAGTCTCAAAGACAGGCAGAGGACTGGGAAAGCCTTCTAGTGAAAACAAGAGAAGACTGATTGGAGGTTCCTTGGCATGAGGAAGCTGGAGGCAGGCTAACTACAAGTGGAGCATCTTATGTGATTGGTTTGGAGGGCATATTTGGCTTCCTCTGGTTAGTTCTGAGTTGAAAGTGGGGGAGGTGGTGAGGGCAAAAAATAGAGCAGTTGACAGTTCCTTGGACAAATCCTGATTTTTCTGTGTCAATTGCTGGGGCCCAGAGACTAGGGGTCAGAGTACTATGGTCACTGTGATAAATAACCTTGCTATTGTCTGTTAGTAGTTTCACTCTTAGCCCAGAGACTGGGTTCCCAGCTTGGCCCTCAGTGCCCATCCCACTACCCATGACAGCCCAATGGCTCCACAGAGCCTGGAGCTCTAAAGAAGATGGGCTGAAAATGTCAGATCTATGTGAGGAGCCTTCCTGCTCTAAAAGCTCTCATCCCTCTGGCCCAGATCTCTGGTTTTCTTTGATTTATTGTTCTTACAACCCGGAAGCATTAGATCTTTTTGGTGGAAGCCAGAAAGGCATCTCTTGTTTACCCATTAACAATCAACGTATGTGTACATATGTTTATCCATTAACATATATGGCTTATTCATTTGCTCATTCTTCCCACAAATGCAACTGAGCTTCTATTAGCCCAGGCATCCAGGATATACACAATGGAGGTATATTCTTGACCCTGGAGGTTCTTACAAGTCAAATAAGGGAGAGAGAAAAAGTCAACCAATGCTTTCTGTGTACCAAGAACTCAGCGCACATCTAGCAGGCTTTGTCTAATTTAATCTTCACAGAAAACTACTCCCATTTTACAGAGGAGGAGACAGGCCCTGGGGAAATTAGGCAAGTTTTTTAAAGTCATGAATCCATGTAATATTAAAGTCCATGTTCTGCCTTTCTTTTATTTATTTTTTCTCTGAAGGAATCATATATAAGCTACAACTATTTATTAAAGAAATAGTAATTGTATGGGCAGGACATAAATGCATTCATCTCATAAAATTTCAAACAATACAAAAAGTAGTAAAATACAGAAAAATACAGAATAAAGAAAAAGTTAAAGATCCATGACATCTTGGCTGGGCACAGTGGCTCATGCCTATAATCCCAGCACTTTGGGAGGCTGAGGCAAGCAGATCACTTGAGGTAAGGAGTTCAAGACCAGCCTGGTCAACATGGCAAAACCCTGTCTTTACTAAAAATACAAGCATTAGCTGGGCGTAGTGGTACGCACCTGTAGTCCCAGATACTTGGGAGGCTGAGGCAGGAGAATAACTTGAATCTGAGGGGTGGCAGTTGCAGTGAGCTGAGACTGTGCCACTGCACTCCAGCCTGGGTGACAGAGTGAAACCCCATCTCAAATAAATAAACAAACAAATAAATAAAATCCATAGCATCTCTCTCAATTCCAGTTTTCTACACAAAGGCAATAATAGAATCAATTTGGTTTGTATGCTTTAGACTTATCTCTACTTTTATATTCACAAAGGTAATCATAAAAGCACATAGTTTCATTCCTGTGGGAATTTAAGGTTACACAAATGGTATCATGTTATATGTAATGTCCTGAACTTGAATGGTTTTTCACTAAATAAGATGTATTAGAG
Organism: Gorilla gorilla gorilla; assembly: GCF_029281585.2. Classification (NCBI taxonomy): domain Eukaryota; kingdom Metazoa; phylum Chordata; class Mammalia; order Primates; family Hominidae; genus Gorilla; species Gorilla gorilla. The sequence goes on from NC_073233.2 coordinate 20,463,405, forward strand.
ATATGTCTGGGTCAGTACATACAAAGCTACCTCTTTTTGTTTTTTAACTGCTGCATGTCTATGGTATGGATGTTAATTATTCCAAAGTTAATGGACATTTAGATTGTTTCTGGTGTCTTACTATGACAAATAATGTTATGATGAATATCCTGATACTTGCCTATTGAGCAAATTTCCAAGTTTTTATCCACAGTAGATGCCAAGAAATGGGATCATAAGGGATGCACATTTATAATTTTATTAGATGCTGCCAGATTTTTCTCCAGAAAGCTTGCCAACTTAAACACTCTCCCTGACTGTGAACAAGAGAGCCTAAATCTTTACTTGCTCAATGGCACTTGGTATTATGAATCTTTAAGATTCATAAAGATTGTGTGAATGGCCCATTCATATTCTTGTCCATTTTTTAATAATCTGTCTTTTAAAAATTGATTTACATGGCTGGGTGTGGTGGCTCTTGCTTGTAATCCCAGCACTTTGGGAGGCCGAGGAGGGGGCAGATCGCCTGAGGTCAGGAGTTCGAGACCAGCCTGGCCAACATGGTGAAACCCCGTCTCTTCTAAAAATACAAAAATTAGCCAGGTATGGTGGCATGCCCCTGTAATACCAGCTACTCAGGAGGCCGAGGCAGGAGAATCACTTGAACCCAGGAGACGGAGGTTGCAGTTAGCTGAGATCCTGCCACTGCCATTCAGTCTGGGGGACAGAGTGAGACTCCATCTAAAAAATAATAATAAAAATTTAATTATATATTTAATTTTGTTTTAATATATATAAATATTATATTTAAAATATAGCTTATAAAATGTTTTTATAAATATATATAAATATATCTTATATATTTACATACATATAAAATAATTTGATTTATTTAGAACACATTTATGTTTAAAATTGCTCTTTAGGTAGTCCAGATAATGACACTTTGTTGCAAATTTCAAATATTTCTCTCCACCTTTCTTTTAACTTTGCTTGTGGGTGTCTAATCAGTCAAAAGTTTGAAATTTTTATGTAATCAAATGTATCCATCCTTTCCTTTATGAATTTTGATTTTATGTCTTGTTCAAAAATAATTTTCCTATGCCTAAGGCTATAAATATATTCCCATATTTTATAGATTTTAAAATAAATGTAGGTCTTTAATCTTCCTGGAATTTAATGTTGTGAATGATATGATATTAATAAGCTACCACAGAAAATAGATGGCATGCTCAAAATGAGGTGCCAGAGGAAAGTTTAATAAGGGTCTATTCTCAATGGTGGGGGCAAAATAACAGTGAAGGAGGGCTATACAAGGAGGGCCTGAAGAAGCAAAAGGAAAAGGCAGAGAGGATGGGGTAGAGAGGACCACCCCTTTACAGGAGCTAAGACCTTCGGTTAAGGGAAGCAACTAGCCTCAGGTACCCCAACCCTACTCCTTTCTCTAATTCCTTGTGGGCTCTCCCTTTGGTGTGGCTCCAACTACAGGAACACAGAGCCCATTGATATAATCTTTACAGAGTATTCTCAGTCTTTAACTAGGGGGCAGAAGAGTAGAGCAGGTATCCAGAGGAACAAATCAAAGATATCCACCATAGATGGGAAATTGAAATCTACCTGTTTTTCCCCAAATGGGTCGTTGTCCCCCATCCATTTATCAAATAGTTTATTCTTTCCTTGATGGGCTGAGATGCTACTTCATTAAATGCAAAATTTTTATACAGGTCTGTTCTGTTCTGTTGATCTTTTTATGTATTCTTCCATGAAACCCACAGCATTTTACAGTGTAAAATGGTTTGAAATGGTTGTGTTTTGATAGCAAGTCATTGCTCATTAGTCTTCTAGTTCAAACAGTTCATGGTCATTCAAGCAGATTTCTAATTCCTGACAAATCATAGAATAAGTTTGTTGTGTTTGATAAAAAATCACTTTGGGATTTCGAATGGCTTTGCACTGAATAAATAGTTTCCCGGAATACATAAGATGCATTCTCAGTCAAAAACATGGAATGTTCCATATTTATTTTGGTCTTTCGTATCCTTCTTAAAATTTTGTAATTTTCCTTCATTTAGATTGCACATTCTTGAGAGGCTTTTTCCCCACATAGGTAATTTATAGTTTTATTTCTTTTGTGAATGGGATCTTTGTCTTGTTGTGCTTTCTAATCATTGATCCCTTGTGTTTAGAAAAGCTATCGATTTTTGTACCTTAAGTTTGAATTTGGACACTGCTGAACTCTCTTGGTAGTTCTAATGGCTTATTCTTTCATTCTTTTGGGACTGTCGATGTAAATGATCATATCTTAAAATAATGAATATATATATATATACCTTTTGTTTCTTTTTTATGTTTTAGTTTATTATCTAGCACCTCTAGTACAGTATTGCATAGTAGTATTCATGCTTATTCCAGATTTTAATGGGAACACTATTTTACTTTTAAGTGTAATATTCAGTATTACAGATTTCAAATCAGTGCCTTCAATCAAGTTGAGGAAGAGCCTTTAGCTAAGAAACCTCCCTTCTTTATCATGTTGAAGGTGTTATTTGGGAAACCAACCAACCAGTATTCCATGTGTAAGAGTAAGGCAAGAAGTATAGGCACCCAGAGTATACCAGACATTGATTCAGGGTATAAACAATAATCCTGACTTTCAAAACATTTGCAGTCTAGTTGTGATGTATATTAAAATATTTATGCAAAAGCTAGCAAACCGAAGACAGATATTAATGGGGGACAAATTAAACATGGTAAGAGTTCAGAGAGGAGATAAATGAGGAATGGAAAAATCAGAGCCTCTTGGAAAGGTTAGCAGTTACATCTTGAAGACAGTGTTAGGGTTTGGATAAAAGGACAGAAGGGAAGAGGTTATTCCAGGTAAAAGGGGTGGATAAAGTGAAAACTAAAGTGAGTGCAAACATGGCAACCCTAAAAGACAGTAGACAGACCTTTCAAGATTAAAAAGCCTTTGGGGCCAAAATCCATTGCTAAATCATAGAGTCCCTCCAATATCAACAGGAAGAGATTGAACTTGATTCTAGAGTAGTTGAGGGAGCCATTAGTAGTTATTAAACAGTAGACTGACACACTGGGAGGAATGTTCATTAAAAAGTTAGTAAGGGTGGGCCAGGTGTGGTGGCTCATGCCCATAATCCCAGCATTTTGGGAGGCTGAGGCGGGCAGATCACCTGAGGTCAGGAGTTTGAGACCAGCCTGGCCAACATGGTGAAACCCTGTCTCTACTACAAATACAAAATTAGGCAGATGTGGTGGTGCATGCCTGTAATTCCAGCTACTTGGGAGGCTGAGGCAGGAGAATCACTTGAACCCGGGAGGTGGAGGTTGCATTGAGTGGAGATCATGCCATTGCACTCCAGCCTGGGCAACAAGAGCGAAACCTCATCTCAAAACAAACAAACAAACAGGTTAGTAAGGATACTTAAATCTGGCAGCAAAGTTCAGGACAGATAAAAAGGGGAATACCAACTGTGCTGCAGAGCCCTCACTTGTAAAAAGGAGCATTTGTGTTGTAGTGTTTGAGTAATATGCCTGGGAGAAGGCAGCCTAGTAGATAAGCTGCACAGACTGATGAATGTCTATTGATGACAGCTCTGAAGCCCACGTGGCTGGTTGTGTTCCTTTGCCCAGGAGTGCCGGGAAGGAAAATACATAGCAATTATGACTTTCCTTTTGGCACAAACCTGACACCATTTCCATTTTCCATTTGGATGCAAAGCTTTGAACATTTCTAAATTACAGACTTTCCAGGCAGCCCTCCTTATAGCCTTCTCCCTAAAAATGAGTGACCCAGCACTTAAAGTTTCCCTGGCATATGCTACGATGCTGCAAGAATGCTGCAAACCATCATAGACAAGTAGCGATTGATTAAAAGAAAAAGCCCCCATGAGTAGAATAAATGTTTACAGACCCCACCAGAAGGAAGTTCCGTATCCTTGAGTCTGACAAAAGTTTTATCTCGTGAAGTGATCCTCTGTTTCCATGGATTTGTTACCTTTGGATAGATTTCCAACACTTACTTGTCCCTTCCTGGAAGGGTCTGAGATGTAGATTATCCTTCTCCTGAGAACACACTCATTTGGTAAACCATTAGGAAATGCACTCTTAGGAAACAGTGGTTGGTAAAAGGCAGACGTAAGAGACAAGAGCCAGGCACTGTTCTGGGTGCACTACAAATACTTATTTCATCCTCATAGCAACCCTATGAAGTAGATATGAAGGAGGAAGCTGAGGCACAGAGAGGTTCAGTAATGTTCCCAAGGTCACAGAGTAAGTGACAGAGTTGGGATTCAAACAGAAGCATCTGGGCTCCCAAGTCTGTGATCTTCATACTGTACTCTGCCATCTCAGTCTGATGCCACATGGTCAGGTTGAACTCTGACTCTTCTCTCCCTCCAACATCATTAGAGCCAGATCTTGGCTCTTTTTTATCACTTGCTCTACATTCATTGCCTAATTCACAGACACTTCTTGCCTTACTCTTACAGAAACCTCCTAACTGATCACTCCAGTTCCTTACCCTCTGGTCCTCCTCACGCTGGTATAAGACTTGCTGTCCTCAGGCCCATCTGAGTCACACCACTTACCTAACACTTGAACAGGGCTCCCCAGCACCTTCAGATAAAGTCCAAATCCTGATCAGAGCATATAAAGGTGCCTATGACCTTCACCAGGTCCCTCACCAGCCTTCCACTGCATCTCTCTCTGAACTCTGAATCCTCCCCAGCCTTTCTTGTCTGTCCATTCCCTTGGTAGCACTTACTGAACACCTCCTGCGTGCAGGCAGTAAGGACACAGAGGCTGCCTTTGAGGTTGGCACAGTCTAGGGAAAATCATGAACATACAAATTGGGTCCACAGCCCTTCATCCACAAACTGAAGTCCAGAAAGCTCTAAAATCCAAAAGATTTTTCATAACTCATTTAGGGCCAAAACCTGCCCTAAACTGCCTCAAAGTTATGTATGGTCTTTTTGTGTACATATTAATGTGTTTGATGGTGAGATGCTGTCCCAGACCCTGATGGGGGCATTACAAGATACATGGAATGTGTACTATATTATTCAAAATATTCTTAATTTCAAAACATATCTGGCCTCAGGTCTATCAGAGAAAGGACCTTGGCCCTGTCGATGCAATCCAGGGTGGGAAATTCAGTAATGGAAGCATCACTCAGGGTGCTTAGGCAACCCTCTGGCAGGACTGGGTTTCATGTAAATGTTAAAAAGAAGCAACTCATTTCTTGCTAGTGAAATAACCTATTCCCAGCTGCAGCTGCTACAAGATATGAGAACTCATTCAATGTTTCTCACCACCAAAGAATAAAGTCAAAATTCCTTAGCATGGTGTCTAACTCTGTATATTTCTAGCCACCTTTACAACCTTATTTGTAGGAACTCCTCCCCACACAGGACTCTGCGCTTCATAAAGGCATAGATCAATTTCACTCTTCTTTGTGGTCGTAATGTAGGTCAGCAAATCACAGCCCATGGGCCAAAACTGGTCCATTGCCTGTTTTTGTAAATAAAGTTTTATTGGAACACAGTCACGTTAATTCATTTATGTACTGTTAGAGCTCTATCAAGCTATAGTAGCAGAACTTAAAAGTTGCAATCGAGACCATATGGCCTGCAAAGCCTGAAATATTTATCTGGCCCTTTATAGAAAAAGTTTACTGACTCCTGTTCTAATGTACACTCCAGCATCAGGAACTCGATAATTATTGATTCTTGTCCGAGGTTCTTCTAAAAGCCCAGCTGAGACCTAAGTTTATAAGCAGGTAGTTTATTTGGGAAATGATCCCAGGGAGCAAGAGTGAAGGGTGGGGGTGGTGATTTGGTCAAGTGTTATTGACTTGGCCACCACTGCAGGCCACTGGTGTTTGACCCCAGTTGGGGCCTTTGGAGAAGGCTTATGACATGTGTCTCAGAACAGTGTGCCCAGGGTAAACCGGGGAAGCCAGTATCCACTGGCCTCCATCCTTCACTAATCAAAGGTGGCCCCATAGCATTAACTCCCCTCCGCTTCTGAGATGCATACATGTGAGTATTCTTAAGATTCTGAACACTTGCTGCAGCATCAGAGAAGCTCTGGGACAGGAATCAAGTGGTACACCATGCAGGCAAGATGTGCATCATTCCATTGCAGTGGGGGCAGAGATGGTCAAAGTCTGTACAGAGTTGGTCACTGCAACAGTGGTTGGAGTCAGAGTTGTGCTGAGAGGATGTGAAGAGGGATGTAGAGTTGCCTATTATGGTCTGAATATTTTGTGTCCACCCCAAAATCCATTTGTTGAAGTTTAATCCCCACTGTGATGGTATTTGGTGGTGGGACTTTTGTGCTATAATTAGATCAAGAGGGTGAAGCCCTCGAAAATGGGATTAGTGCCCTTACAAAAAGACATACAGGGACAGATGTGGTGGCTCACACCTGTAGCCCCAACACTTTGAGAAGCCAAGGTGGGAGGATCGTTTGAGTCCAGGACTTTGAGACCAGCCTGGGAAACATAGTGAGACCTTGTCTCTACAAAAAATAAACGAAATTAGCCTGGTGTGCTGGTGAGAGCCTATAGTCCCAGCTACTCAGGAGACTAAGGTGGGAGGATTGCTGGAGCCCAGGAGATTGAGGCTTCAATGAGCTGAGATGGCACCACTGCACTCCAGTCTGGGAGACATAGTGAGACCCTGTCTCAAAAAAAAAAAAAAAAAAAAAGAGAGACAGGGCTTCCTTTCTCTCTCTGTCATTCACTATGTGAGGACAGGAGGAGATGGCCATCTTTAAACCATGAAGAGGGCCTTTACAGGGCACTGAATATGCTGGCACCTTGATCTTAGACTTTCCAGCCCCCAGGACTCTGAGAAATAAATTCTGTTGTTTATAAGCTACTCAGTTTATGATATTGTATTTTGTTATAACAGCCTGAACAGACTAAGACAGTGCCCAATACATTGATTAATCAAATAATAAGTAGCTTATATTTATTGCTAACCACTATGCTAAATGCATTGCATGTCTTATATATGTCTTATGTAATTCTCATAAAAGCCTTATAGAATTTTCACTATGTTATTCCCATTTTGTTCATAAGAAAGCTGATGTTTAGACAGTTGATGTAAAGTAATGAGGCCTGGGACTTCAACTCACTTCTGCCCGACTCCAAAGCCCTAATCACCACTAAGCTACACTGACTAAGCTTGACTCCCCTCCCCACAGCTCCTGCCCACCTTCTGCCTCGGTAGGTCTGTCAGGAGTAGGACAGAGCTCTTCCTATAACCAGGGGTTGGAGGTCTACCTGTGAGGTGAGATATTGTTCCCCAAGTGAGGAAACTAAATGTCACTTAGAAAATGGAAAACAAGCCCAGGGAGACTGGCAAGAGAAAGACTTGTTAGTGGGAAGAGAGGATGAGTATTAAGAAGCAATTAGCTAGCACTCATAATACTTTGTAATTTCGTAGGGCTCACTAACTCTTTTTATCTTCAAAGAAAGTAACAGAAAACCACATGCAATGACTCCGTGTGTGATTTAGAGGAAAATGGCAGGGTTAGGAGGATCTGATGTGGCTGGGGTGAAGCTTACCCCACAATTTTTCTGGCATTAGGTAGCAAGAGGAACTACAGGCTCCTTTGTTGTAAGTCGGGGTGGTTTTACTTCAGGCAGCCTAGAACCTCAGCAACCCTGACCAGGGAGGAAGCAAGGAGTCAACAGAAAAGGGACTAGGAAACCCCTGAACCAGCTAAAGTGTCAGATTCTTGGGAGAGCAGTTGGAAAGACCAATGCCATGGCTAAATGGAAACATGTGCCTGATTAGGAAGACTCAGATACCCCAGAATCTGCCATCCAACAGGTGGAATCCAGATGCCAGATGTTCTCGGGATGCCAGTGGGAGCATGGCTCCAGGGGATCAGTCCAATGGCAGCAGAGTTTCATTCAACAGCTGGGATCCCAGGTGCAGGATCCAGCCCCCAGGGGAGAAAACTGGAAAGAATTAAATAGGAAGTACAGGCTGCCGAGGAACAGGCCCTAGACAGAGCTCTAGGCACAGCAGTAAACTGAAGCTTGGTGGGAAGACTAAAGCACTGCCAGATTGCACCAACATCGTGGGGATCCTGGGATTGACTGCAACTTTGTTGGCATGCAAGAACACATGGCCCACCCTATTTGTGCACTAGCACCAGGTCTATGGCAGCAAGACTAGTTCCAATCCTCTTCCACTGATGGAGTGGGAGTTGCCAATATATTCCCTGCCCTGGTCAAGTTGGGATCAAAACAGAATGTTTCAACCCTATGAACATTTTTATAATTGAGGTTAAATTCACGTAACATAAAATCAACCATTTTAAAGTGATCAATTCAGTGGCATCTGGTACATTTATAATGTGCAACCACCATCTCTACCTAGTTCTAAAACATTTCCATCACTTCAAAGTAAAACCCCTTATTCATTGAGCAGTTTCTCCCCATTCTCCTCTCCCCACCCCAGCCCCTGGCAATCACCAATCTACATTCCGGCTCTATGGACTTACCTATTCTTGATATTTCATATAAATGGAAGCATACAATGTGTGACCTTTTGTGTCTAGCTTTTTTTCACTTAACATAATGTTTTTGAGGTTCATCCATGTTGTAGCTTTATCACTACTTTATTCCTTTATATAGCTGAATAATTCCCCATTGTATGGATATTCCACAATCTGTTTATCCCCGTGAACATTTTTAACATGAGATGATCAAAGGATAAAAATGAGAACTTTGGGCAACAGTGAAAAAGTATCATGGTATTATTCCTACATTAACTTTTCAGTCCCTATTTTTTTAACCAGGAGATAATTGGCATGTTGCCTCACACCTAAGTCCCACACCATCCATGGGAAGGACAGTAATGACTCCGAACAAGAGTAGAAAAGGACAAAGAAATGGTTTTACACCTACTTTGTCTTTCAGGGTCACAAAGTATGAAACAGCCTGTTCCAAAAATGGGTTGATTAGATCTTTGGACACCCAGTGTGTGACCATAGTGCAACAAAGTCATATACTTGGGCATTTGTTTCTTCATCTGGAAGAAGCGAGGGCAGAAGCCACCTGAAGGTCCTCAGTGCTGTGGAAGATGGCATTCCTCTATAGATGCTCTCCTGCTCTGCCACTGTTCATTCTCAATTACTAATCAAATAAGTGCACCTGAATTATTTACCTCCCTGCAAGCCTGCTCACAACAAAGAATACCCAACCTAAAGTCAGTGAACAATAAGATTGCATAAGAAGAAAGAATGTACCACACTCCCTCCATAATTAATTATTGTGGGCTGATTTCAGCTACATTTTTCCTTGGGCATTTTCCTAACAGTTCACATTTAACAGTCCCTGGAAGCCAGGAAAACAGAGGAGAAAAAGCTCCTTTATTTCTTAGTTCTATGCTATTCATAAATGAAAATCATTGTTAATTTAGAGTTTGACAGCTGTGGTGCATTTGTAAGTCCAGGGCAGCTGTCATCAGCACTCCAGTTTATTTTTCAAGCAGATGTTTAATTTGACTTTAATGCTATTGCCAGTTCTTAAGGAGAAAGAGGGGGAAGCAGAAACAGAAATAATCATTATATTCATCATTTGGTTTCCTTTCAAAATGTAAATCGGCACAATTAACAATGACATCAGAATTGCTCTAATTGTAGTTTTGGGTGCAGAACTAGTTAGCTATCATCTCCTACATGGTCCAAAGTCTAGTTTTCTTTTCTTTTTTTTTTTCCTCCTAAAGTCAGAGGGTGTTTTGTGGTAATTACACCCAGACTCTGAACAACAGTCCCAGCTCCACAGAAAAGCCTTCCAAAGTGCAGAAGAAAATCAAAGATCAAGGAATGGGGAATGATGGGGGTGACTAGGCCACAGTCCCGGATGAAAGCCACAGGCTGAGTCTTGTCTTGTGGCTCTGGAATCAGGAAACCAGCGAGAGCAATCAGAGCCCTTGGAACAGCAGCCAGGATCTCCCGCTCTTACATATCTACCATGCTTCTGCGGCCAGGCAGCTGGCTTTGTACAGGCTCACAGTGTGCAAATCGGTCTCAAAGTATAAAATTAAACACATCTGTAGCTCCACGTAGAAATCTGATGAGTCAGTATGTACTTGATCGGGCCCACTGTTCCAGTCCACGTTGCTTGGAGGAATCTTCCTTCGCACCAGCTGTGATGCTAGCTAAACCCACTTCCTGGATCTTTCTTCACCCTCATTTTTATATGTGTGGCTTCCGGAGGTCTCACTTGGCCTTTATTTTTTGCCATCTGTCATGTGTCCAATCACAGTGTCCCAAAGAACCTCTTTGACATTGCCTCTGTAGTGGGGACAGTAGATGCAATAACACACTCCTATCTTTCTATTTGTTTCTTTGTACACTGAGATGAAAGACTGCCTTGCCTTCTTCATCAGTCAACATCTCGATATGTGCTATGCTAAAAAAGATCCCACCCAAAGGAAAACTTTGGCAAATGTCCTGGACCCCAGCTCTGAAATTAAAGTTTGATAGAGGAACAATCTACAACCTCACCCTTCTAGTGCCAGAGGATCCTCTAGACAGAACTAAAGATGTAGACCCTGAGGGGCAAGTCTGACTCCTAAAAGGGTAGTCTTCCATCTTTTTAAATGGAAAGTATTACTTGTAGATTATGAGTTCAGAACTAATTCTTCCTTAACGATAGAAAGACCAGGCTTCTGCCAGGTTAACATCCCAAGAATCTGTGAGAATCCTTAGGGAATTATAAACATGTATCAAAAACTACTGGCTGTTGCTTGTTGCTTGCCACCTTGGCCATCCACCTGGGGCTAGGCTCTGGATCTGTTCCGTGGGCAGCTCCTCTCCCTGCCTTTGCCTCAAGCTTGGACTCCAGGCTGTCCATTAGTACCCACATTATGGTTAGGGCCAAACAGCAATGGTTAATAAGATGTTGAGGACTTGGGGAGTGCCCCAAAGTCCTCACAGAGATCCTACATAACTGGACTAAGGGTTGGCTGCTCTTAGGCCCACGAGCCCAAGCTCATCCTTAGAGGTTCCCTGCTCTCAGCTCCTGGCCTGTCTCACACAAGGTGGGCACCAGGCTGCCTGCCTAACCCCAGTGGCCTCTTTACTTCTCTTTCAAAGAATACCGCTGTACAAGTCCCAGGTTGCCCCAATTTCCAGACCTAACTCCCCTCCACACTAGTTTGCTTAGCATTGTAGTTAAGAAGGTGGACTTCCAGGTCAAGTGATCTGAGATTGAAGTCTGGCATTACCACTTACTAATGACGTTAGGCAAGTCATTTTAGACACCCAGTGCCTCAGGTGCCTCCCCCATAACTTGGGGGTGGTAATATTAATAGTATGTACCTACCTCATAGAGTTGCTGAAAAGACTAAATGAGTTAGTGCATGTAAAGTTCTTAGAACACTTCCTGGCACAGAATAAGCTCTAAACAAGGCTATATTATTAATGTTGCTGTTATTACTATTGCTTTACGTTTACAGTAAAACAAAGATCATCATGTAGATGTTTCCTAAGACAAAGAAGTGGTCTACCCAAGAAGTGAATTTCAGTTTCTGGTACTTAGGACAAAAACTGTACATTTTAAAGGTCATTTTTCAAGCTTCAAAAACTGTTTAGTCACACTGGATCTCCATTTCTTTTACCTGCTTGCTCCTTGCCACTTCCCATAAAGAATATGAAGTGGCATTAAGAAAAATAAAAAACAAAGTGGTCGTGTTAAATTTAAAAAAATCAAGACCAGGGAAAATCAACATTAAAATATAACATCGGCTGGGCACGGTGGCTCATGTAATCCCAGCACTTTGGGAGGCTGAGGCAGGTGGATCACGAGGTCAGGAGATTGAGACCATCCTGGCAAACACGGTGAAACCCCGTCTCTACTTAAAAATACAAAAAAATTAGCCAGGCGTGGTGGCGGGCATCTGTAGTCCCAGCTACTTGGGAGGCTGAGGCAGGAGAATGGTGTGAACCTGGGAAGCGGAGCTAGCAGTAAGCGGAGATCGCGCCACTGCACTCCAGCCTGGGTGACAGAGCAAGACTCCATCTTGAAAAATAAATTAATTAATTAATTAAATAAAATATAACATCAAGACAGGAGGAAGATCTAAAGCATGCTAAGGGCTCTAAATTCTCATACACTTATAAGAGCACTGGATTACAACCCATTAAATAAAATGGAAATAAACTAAATAATATAAATAATATAAATAAACACATATACCAGTTAAATAAGTGGATGAATAATTGGAAAGTTTGATAAGGAACAGGATGTTTCTATAATCTCAAAGTACTTGCCCTTGAAATACTTAATCACTAAAAAGGGAGAAAAGCAAGACTTTAGAATGGAGAAATCTGGCAGCCACCTGTAATGTGTGCCACCTGATAGGATGCAATGAGAAGAAAACAACACAGTGCCACTTCTGTGATATTCCTGCTAGAGATGCATAACCTGAATCTAATTATGAGGAAACATCAGACAAGCTCAAATATTTTACAGAATAAATAACATGTAATCTTCAAGTTTCAAAGTCAAAGACTGAGGAAGATTCTAGATTGAAGGAAACTAAAGTGACATGAAATCTAAATGCAACACTGTGATTCTAAACTAGATATATTATCTACAAAAGAACAATTGTTGAAATGTGAATAGGGTTCGAGGATTAGATATATCAATGTTATCTAATCTGATGGTTGTATTGTGGTTAAATGGGAGAATATCTTTGCAGGAATTACACAAAAAAAGTACTTGAGCTGATCAGCATCATGTCAACCACTTACTCTCAAATGCTTCAGGGTAAATAAGTTTTTTATACCGCTCTTGTAAGTTTTCTTTAAGGTTGAAATGGTTTCAAATTAAAAAGGTTCAGGGTTGCCAGACACAGTGGCTCATCTGTAATCCCAACAATTTGGGAAGCTGAGGCTGGAAGATTGCTTGAACCCAGGAGTTCAAGACCAGCCTGGAAAACATAGTGAGACCTTGTCTCTACAAAAACAAACAAACAAACAAACAAACAAAACTTAAAAATAAAATTAGCTGGGCATGGTGATGCATGCCTGTGGTCCCAGCTACTCAGGAGGCTGAGGTAAGAGGATCACTGGAGCCAGGAAGATAGAGGCTGCAGTGAGCCATGATTGTGCCACTGCACTCCAGTCTGGGGGACAGAGTGAGACCCTGTCTCAAAAATAAAAAAAGGACTCGGCAAAATCAGGGGGTGTTGGGGTGGAGAGGAAAAAAGAGCTATATTGACATCTTTCCTTCCTTCCTTTTTTTCTTTTCTCCCTGGCTTTTTTCTCTCAGAAGGTTGGGCCAAGATTTTGATGAGAAGACACTGGGTTCAATCAGGAAGGCAGGCAGGGACTTGCCAGACCTGAGGGGCTGAGCTGAGTTGGTTGGTTCAGTGATCCTTCCTGTAGTGTGTGTATACTAAGCACCTTCATCACATCCCAAGTGCCATACCAGACAGCAAGGATACAGAGCTGAGCAGGATGCAGCCTGTGTGACCGGAGACTCGCAGAGTGGTGGGAAATGAGCCAGTCAACAGGCAGCAACCTCATGGTGTGAAAGGGCCTTCCCGAGAGAAGCACAGGGCAGAGTTGGGCAGGTACCCATCCTGGTTGAGGGTGGTGAGGAAGGTCCAGACAGCAGTGGCAAAAGGCAACAGATGAAGGGAAGCAGCGGAAACAGTGTGGGATTGTCCCTAGACCAGAGAAGGCAAGGAACATTAGGGGACCTGCAAGCAGGTGGAGCAAGGAGGACTGTGATTGGGGCGAAGGTGAGGCCATGGTAAGGAGTGCGTGCTCAATGAATGTTCCTCTTTTTCTGTACTTTTCTTCTCTTCTTTATCGCTTCCTTTGCCAAAACATCCCTTCTTTGAGCATTCAGCTGGGTATTGCTCTAATTTTTTAATGACAGTAACAATTGCTAAAATATGTGCCCACAATCCTATAATGCAGATACTATTATTTCCTCCATTTTACAGAGAAGAAAATTGAAGCACAGCTTGCTCAACATGATATAGCTCATAAGTAGCAGAGCTGAGATTTGAACCCTGGACAGTCTAACTCTGTAGCCCAAGCTTTTGATCTACCACAGTGCCAGAGTACATCTTTAACAAGGCTGAATCCTCAGGGGATTATGTCTTTTATAAAGTGTCTTGAGGGCCTCAATAGTTCTATAACTAGAGGGGTAAAGGGAGTGGGGATCTTACAAGCTGTGTCTGTTGGTGCATCTTACCCATTCCAGCCACCTCCCCTCATCCCACTCACTGCCTTTTCATGCCTGCCCTGTTATCAGTTGTGTGAGACCTGCAATGGGTCCAGGGACACAGGCAGCCTGGGCTGGACCCGTGAGGGTTTTATCCAGGGTGGCTGCAGAGTCAGCACAGCTCATAGTGGAGGAGGGAAACAAAGGGTCAAATCAAAGAAGGATCAGGTCCAAAGGGCCCTCAGGGGGAAAGGCTGTGCCCAGCAAGAAACTGGGCACAAAGTTGGGTCAAGGTGAGCTGTTCGGGATGGAAACTGAATAAAGCAAAGTCAAAATGTAAAAGGTGAAAAAGGCTCTTTTGCATGTGGTCTCAGGCAGGAGGGAATGGGAAACATACTTTCCACCACCGTAGACCCCCCACTACCCCCTCAGGGCTCAGTTATTTATTGGACAAATATTTAGTGAGCACCTACTATGTGCCAGGCTAGTGCTAGGAACTGGGGAGGAAAGGAGAAAAAACAAGGCAGAGAGACCAGAGGGGCTGGCACATGAATATTCATCTGAGAACCTGAAATGCCAAGCTTTCTTTGGAACCAGGCTGCATTTCCATTTTCCCTTTAGCCCCTGGAACAAAGCCAGGAAGTGACAGAGTTACTGGCTGGGGAAGAGTGTGGGAGGGAGGGAAGAGCAAGTTCCCCCCGGCAGCCGCTGCCACAGTCATTTCTAAAACAGGTTTTTACAGAAAAGCCTGGTTATTCCATTATTCCTCTGCAGCCAGGAAAAATCCCCCTTTCCACACCTGCCTGGTGACCAATACAGATGCTTCTGCTAATTGTGTTGTCAAGAAGGTCCTTGACTGGTTCTAAGCATTCTGTTAGGCAAAGCTTCCCACTTGCAGGTGGGTTTTAGGGTCAGACAGGTCAAGGTTGGAATCCTGGCTCTACCCAGTCTGACCCTGTTTTCCTCCTTATAAAATGGGAATCAGGAGCAAAGGCATAGGAAGTACCCCTTTACATTTTTAAAAGTAATTTAGGGTTTGCAGAGCACCTTCCGCTCTACCCCCCAACTACTTTTGCTAGGTCAACATCATAATAATTGTGAGAAATTGAAGCTCAGAGAGGTAATGTGATTTGAATTGGATCACACAGACCCTGAGTATAAATGTCAAGATATAGAAACTCGGCCTTCACTTTTAAAATAGAAATGATTTGCTAGGCTTTTGTACATTTTCTTTTGTGATGGTCAAAATCTACTGCCTAATACCAAGGATACCTACATACTATCTAATACCCAGTAGTTTTAGCTGGGAATTTTCTTGACAAATGGAAGGCAGGAGAGCCCAGTAGAGAAGGGTATGGGTTGTGGAGTCAAAGTTGTTGGGCTCCTAATCCTGGACTACCTCTTAACAGCTGAACTTGAGCAAGGTACTTGATCCCTCTATACCTCAGCTTCATTTATTTGCAAAAGGAGTACTACCTACCTCATAGGCAGGAGAATTAAACAAGATAACCAGGGATTCTTGGCCCTGACTGCATATTGGAATCACCTGAGCAGCTTTTAAAACTTACCTGTCCTTTGGCCCCACCTCTGGAAATTCTGATCTCATCTGTCTGGGGTGGAATTAGGGCACCCAAATGATTCTAATGAGCAACCAGGGCTGCAAACCCTGGAACTAAATAAAATGTCTACTACAGAGTGCCTAGCACATCGCAAGCACTCAGTAGATGCTAGTTATCACTGTCATACTGGTTGGTGATAAAACCAAGGCATGTGGGCCAACACAGATCCATTGGTACCAACATCCAGTAGGTCCCAGTTACTGTGCCATGCACTGTGGGTAGATACAACGGTGAACAAGAGTCAGTCTCTACCTTATAAGGGTTTCATTAATTCTCTAGTTTGGTAAAAAAGGCATAAATATGAGAAGTTATAATAAATAGTAACACAAGGTTTAAAGGAGAAGAAAGAAGGAAAGATAAAATTTTTCAAGCTCCTATCTCATGCTAGGCACTTTCTACACCAACGTAGTTCATTAATGCACACAGGAGCCCTATGAAGTAGATATTCACCTCAATCTGTGGGACAGAAAACTGATGCTCAGGGAAGAAATTCACCTACACACAAAACAGCTAGATCCAGAATAAAATTTTATCTGCCTGACTGCAGAGGTCTTTCTATTGTACCATGTCTTTAGCATGCTGATTTCATGGTGATTATAAGAACAAGTAATAAGCTGGTAAGAATTAGAATGTAGAAGGTTCAAGTCCTTATGTGTGTGTGAATGTACACAACTATCATCTATCTGTCATTCTATGTATCTATCATTCTATCCAATTATCCATCCATCCACCTATCCAGTCATCTAATTCTGTTATCCATCATTGGTTGTAAAATTAGATTTTCAGCTTAGTCAAATATTTCAGTTAATAGGTCAAGCTTTTAAATTACTCTTAATTAATTCTCCATTTTCCTGCATAAAATTAAAATATTAGCATTAAGCCAAACAATATATCACTTCCAGTAAATCATGGAGGAATAGGATTGCTGATGTTATTCTTTAAAGTGTGCTAATGGTATCAGACTATTTAATGTAGATTAACTACCAGGCCTAAACAGTAATACAAATAGAGGAAAACAAAATTAACGAGATTAAATACACTTGGAGGCTGTTTAGTCAACAGTCAGATTGCAGACATTTGCAGCTGCAGCTCCAAAAGCTGGTTCTCTCCTCAGCTGTCACTAATTAATGCGATTTTCCTAATAACAGTTTTCTGATAGACAGACAGCATCAAATCAAAACAACTTCATTTTTATGCTGATGAGGCCTAACTACTGCAACAAGAGCCCAACAGATGCAAATGGCAATGTTGCTAACTGCAGGCTTGCATGTGGTCTTAATCACACACAAGTTGACCATCAGTGCTGGAGGTTTATTGCACAAATACATGGGATGTGGGAGAGCTTGGCTAGTTACATCGTCACATCAGCCTTGGTAGTACTGGGTCACAGTGGGATATACCACAGCTCTAGGAGAAAAGTGCTCTAGACAATTGTCCATTGCTCCAGACCTACACCTGTGTAAGTGACTCATCTTCCCTTAATTTGACTGACACTTATTTTTCCCAAAAGACAGAATTCAAGCAGGCCGGTTCACATCATTCAATATTCAGAACCCTTACTGGGCAGGGTCAGCAGGAAGGCAACCCCAAAATGGCCAGCATCCCTCAAGTCTAATATGGATGACTTTGGCTCAGGCATTGATCCCTGGTGTAATCAATTGCAGTTAATCGGTTTCTCCAAACATGTTACATAAATCATAAACATTTATGGATCAAGACACTGGTTTACATTTCCTAAGAAGGGTACTAGACACATGGAAGGCCAGGATTTACTACCTTTTCTACTGACAACCAGTACAATAGCATCGCAAACTGGGCCAATCAGTGGCATTTGACCTCTGGCCATGAGGGACTTCTGGTCATCTCTAGGGGAGCTTGAACAGAGAAGAATCCAAATTGGCAGGAGACTGAATTGTAAATTTTCAAGACCATGTCAGCCCAGAGAAACACTGTACATATTGATGCCTTTGGATGGAGAGGCATTAAATACAGTGCAAAACGTTATTACCAAAAGATTGTTGCCAAATATCCTCCGAGGATAAGAATTCTGCTCGTTGACTTTCTTGAAATGCATCTCACTTTGTAATAGAAACGTCCTTCACATGGAGATATCCAGAAAGCTAGGGAAATGTACATCTTAATCTCATGGCCCAGACTCATCCATTTACAAACAAAGCAGTGACCAGGACAAAGACCCTGGAAAAAGTTTGGGCCCACCACACTGCCAGGGTCCAGCTCCAGGGAGGTCTGTTGTGCTGCACCATGGAGGTGGCAACTACCTGGTTTTGCTCTTGTTCCCTTACAGAGATGAGGAGATAGAGACTTCCCCCTCCTTCCCTCTTTTTTTCCTCTCTCCTCGGTGACTTCTACCTATCCTACTTTGTAAAGGTTTTAAGTGTTTTCAAGGGACACATTCTCTGAAGTTCAACTCCCTCATGTCTCCCAGATGTGCAACATGGAAATGTACATGTTACATTGTCAACCTTAGGATATAGATTTTTACTTATGTATTGGGTTTTAATTTATTCCTTGCCAACTTGAAAACAATTTGCAGTACCTTGTTTCACACAGAAGCTCCAGAATGATTCCCAAGTCTCCCAACATAAACATGAGTGGTTTACCATTAAAATAAAAAAAATTCGTCATTTACATTCTGCTCTGCATTAAAATGGGATCACATTAATTTCTTTTCCACATTATTCACTAAGAAAACTAGAGTTCTTGGTTTCCTTCCTTCCCTCCCTTCTTCCCTTCCTTTTTTCTTCCCTTCTCCCACTCTTCCTTTCTTCCTTCCTTTCTTGTAGCTGAAAATATTTCTGTGAGAAAGATTAGGAAACAGGACAGATCATGTCCAGATTTTGTAGCTTACATATGGTCTCATGCTGTTGCCCCAGAACTCTGTGAGGGTCCAAGATGACTGTGGCTTACGTCTGATGAGCTTATGCCACATAAGGATGAGGTCAGATGCTACAAGAGGGGCACAGACATTGAAAAGAAGAAACATGGGGCAACTCAATGGATGAGCAAAGTCGAATGCGTTGTGCAGTCAGCAAGTGTCTTTTTTATAAGAAAGCTCTGTGCTTGGTTTCACCTCCTGCTGCTGGACATACCATCATCCTGCTGATTCCCAACATTGTGAAGGGATTTTGAGTTCAGCCTCCGTGGTTCCTTTTGAGAACAATGGTTGCCATCAGCCAAACTGCCTAGCTTGGTCAAAACACAGAAGGCATAAACAGCCTTTATGCAGTGGGAAATGTTTCATGATTCAGACCAGTCACTGTTTGCTGATCACACAGCACTCTGGGTGGCACTGCTAATACAGAGGAGTTTGTGCTTCTTGCCAGATTGTGGACATATGGCAGACACTCAAAATTATGTGTTGAATATAAAAGAGTTGAATTATGGGGAAAGTCAGTGTATTGAAAATGTATCACATCAGCACACCTGCAATGTTTCCTGTAGGAAAGCTCAGTGCCAAATGTTAGAGGGTCCACCAGGGAATAACAAGGCTCCTACCCTCAAAAAGCTTGGAATTCAGGCAGAAATGCAAAATATAAACATGCAATAAATCAAAGGATAATACAAGATATTAAATAAAGTTCAAGCAAACATCAAGAGTACCCAATGCCTGAGTGCCAAATGAACAGTAACAACAAACTGTGTTCTAGAAGTCTGGTGGAGGGACAGGTCACTTCTGATGGTCCTGGTTAATGCGGCTCTGAGGAGGAAGTGAGATGGTGACAGATGATTGGGATCTGATGAGGCAGAGAGGAGGGTAAAAGTGAGGAGGAGACATGTGACACACATCCACACGGTAAAGCTGAATTCAGGTACCTGGGGAGGGGGGGTATCAGACCTGAAAGGTGGCTTGCACCCCAGTGTTCAGGATCGCGGATGTTTAGCCAAGACTTTGGACTATAACCTGTAAGCGAGAGAGGAGGCTTTGTTTAGAGAGGACCTACTGTGTGCCACACCCTGTGCTGGGGTGTGGTAGAGGTGGGGGTGGGATAATTGGGATGTGGTGCCATCGTTGCTAACAATGTGTGAAAGAAAGTGATAATGAAGAGGTGATGATCAGTCCCCGGGCAGAGCGTAGGTAAATGGGATGGGTTGGCAAGGACAGGAGACCATTAGGAGGTTACTGCAGTAATTAACCAGAAAATCCTTCACTTAATCTTCTGTGTGTGTCCTTCCTTAGGGTGAGGTAGAGGGCTGTCAGGTGGGTACTAGCAGGCATGAAAATCATGGCTTCTACTTTAGACAGCTGCTCTTACAGAATCTCTCCCCAAAGCAATGCACATGCTTACAATTTTGCATATACTTTCCATACAATTTTTTCAGGGGTTCAAAGATCCTCTGGAACCAATCATGGTCTATGAGATCCTAGCTGAGAACAGTAACCCCTCCCACACCTCCAACCCCACCTAAAGAGCAAGCATCTCCCAACAGCCAGTTCTACTACTCTACAGGATGCTCCCATTTCCACAGCAGAAAACCTGAGTGAGAGGAAACAGAAAGAAGGCGGGTGGCCCGCCCTCAAGGACCTTGCTCTGTCACCTGGATTGTGTCCTTACACCTGAGAGGACAGTGCTCTTGCAGTCAGCCCTAGTTTGCAGGAACCCACAGAAGCGGGAGGAGGCTGAAGCCAAGGCAAAGTGGGACGAACTGCAGAGAGTAATGACTTGCATGAACCCAGCCAAGAGGGAGCTTGCAATGTGGCAGCATTTCCTCTTCCTTAGAGGCTGAGGCGATTATATGATTACACCCACGCCCAGCCACGGAGCAGCAAGGACTCAGCACAGAACACCGGAGAAACCCAAGAGCAACACTTCACTTTCTATTTCTTGTTTTCCAGCTGAGACAGGTTCTATTTTGGATCAGAGCATAGTCTGGAGAGAAAGCAGTTGAAGTCTTGGGTGCTTGGAATAAAAATTTGACCTTAAATCTTTAGGAAAAAAGTGTATATCTTAGTTGGAATATTTTATTAAATGGAATGACATTCATGCCCTTCTGCATATCTACTGTCATGTATTTCAGACCTAATGGTGATTCTTAAGCTTTGTGGGGTCAGGAACCCCTTTGAGAAGCAGATGAAAGCTATGAATTCTGACTCAGAAAAATGCACTTGTGCACATCAAACAAAATTTCATCATCCTAAAACCTGTCTGCAAACCCTATATTAAGAACTCCAGGTTTGATAAGCCTTGGCCAGATCCTCTGTTAGGTCGTAGGAATGCAATGATGAATAAGACACAGTCCCTGAACTCAAGGGGCTCTGAGTTTAAGGAAGTGTTTATAGATGTGAAGAGGTTGGCAGGGACCTCTTCGGTGAGCCAGGTAGGTCACTGAATAGCAAGTGAACTGTAAGAGGCATTAATAGTCACCAGCTAAACAATGTCATAGAGACAGCCTGCCAGTTGTCCCTTGACTAGTAATACCCCAGGTACCACTAATCAATTGCAAAATGCTAAGTAATGTGCTAAGGCTGATTGAAAAATAAAAGTAATTTTTTAGTAACATCAAACCCCTTGTTCATGTGTTATTAAGAGAAAAGATTTTTTGGCTTAATGATGTATGTGAGATACTGCCTTCACCCCAGGCTCAGGGATTAGACAAATATCTCTGCAAGGTCAAGAAATACCATGGATAATTTCAACCAGAGGAAGAAAACCATTAAGGGTCAAAAGATGCTGGAAAAAAAAAATTGATAGTTTGGTTTAAAACAATTATAGAAAATGAGAAATAGTCCTGTTAACTATCTAGAATTGCCTGCCTGTCAGAGCTTCCACAACCGGGACTACCTCCTGCAGCCTATTTATTTCATTCATATGAGTTGAAGAGTTTTCCAACAGCTGACAAATTTCCAGCCGGTGATCCAGCAGGTACCCCTAAGGATTTCCACTCTTTCCTGAGCTTCACCTTACAGGCATGTGAAAGCTTCCTCCAGAGAGAAAAAAAGTATTTCCCTTGCTTGTGTTTTCCTGTCAAACTCCTACTCACAACCCCCACCCCACCTTTCCTTTACAGCCACATCTCTGGGGTGTAAACTTGAAGGCCTGACCCAGCACAGGGACTCTCTGGTTCCCAAATCCAAGGCCTTCTTATAAGGCCTTGTCCACAGCTGTCCCTCTTCTCCCTCTTCTCAGTCTCTTCTGATGAAGGGCATCCCTGCCCCTCACTCCCACCAAAAACCTTCAGTCTGGGAGTGATAGCTCACACTTGTAATCCCAGCACTTTGAGGGGCCTAGGCAAGCAGATCACTTGCCAGGAATTCGAGACCAGCCTGGACAGCATAGCAAGACCCCATCTCTACCAAAAAAAATGTAAAAAGCAGCCAAGCATAGTGGCAGGCACCAGTTGTCCCAGCTACTCAGGAAGCTGAGCCAGGAGGATCACTTGAGTCCAAGAGGTTGAGGCTGCAGTAAGCTGTGTTCATGCCACTGCATTCCAGCCTGGGCAAGACAGTGAGACTCTGCCTCAAAAAAAAAAAACAAAACAACAATAAAAGACCTCCAACAGCTCCCCAGTGATGCAACCTTGTGGCCTACATATGGGACCAGACAGAGCCTGACTCCTCCTTTCCTCTGAACTGCCCTCCCTGTATCCCACCATGCCTCTTTCCATCAGTTAGGCACACATTTAAGAGCAGCATTCATTACAAAAGTTGGCTGATGATGGCTTCAACAAATAGAGGTTTATTTTTCCCATACCACAAGAAGCCCCAGGGTAAGTGACTGCTGGTATTCTTTCAGCAGCTAAATAATGTCAGGGCCAGTGTCTTTGTGATTCTTCTTGGCCTTTCTTCATGGTAGCAAAATGGCTTGCCTTGTTCCACACATTGTGTTTGTAAGGGAAAGTCCATGGTGAGTCATTTATTTTTCTTACCTGGGAAGCAAAACTTCCTCAGAAGGATCTCTTTTAGGTGTGCAGCTCTACTGCAAAGTTCCTGTCCCTGGTTTTACAGACTTAGTCTCTTCCATCTTGCAAACTTCCCGTTATGTTACTGAGGCCACATGTGGGTCACATGTCCTACCACCAGCAGCAAGGAAGGCTGGGAAAGCAGGAACAGGACTATCGTGACTGGCGTGTCTGATATTACCCCAAACAAAATGACAGCTCTGCAAGTGGGGAAGATGGAGGGAATGGATGCTGGATAGATGCCAGGACTTGCTGTGCAGTGTTCTGATTCAACAGATTGCGTCACTCTCCTGTCAGGTGGGCAACTATTTGGTATCACACAAACAATAGCTTATTCATCTTTGTATCTCTAAGTCCTAACACAGCTTTGTGGCACTTACTCTGTTAGACAAACTTATGAGTAAATGAATGTCTGTCTGGTTTTAATACCTCTCACATCTAAAGTAGTTCTTTTAAAACACAATCCAGTTTTATTCTTTTCTTTTTATATCTCTTATATGAAAATCAATTCATCATTAGTTTTCTTTTGGATTTGGGCAGAAGGGTAAGTTGTAAAGTGCTAGAGTAATGGTATTGACAAGGTATATGACGAAGTTGAACAATATGAGAGAAAACGGGATCATGGTAACCTTGTTATCCCTAGGTCAGTTTAACTATTGAAGAGGAAATAAACTGAGCACTAAAACTAGCTTTCCTTTAGTTTTTATTAAAATCAGAACCAGGGCTTTGTAGTGTAACTTTGTGCAATGCGAATTGAGAGCTTGAGAAATCCAATGACCATACAAGTTTGGGAATGGGTTGTAGTCTTGTTAAGGGCCTAACCGACCTCTTAGCCAAATTCTGGTAATAATCAAAGCTGCACATGGGTGTGCAGCA
This sequence comes from Gorilla gorilla gorilla, assembly GCF_029281585.2. NCBI lineage: Eukaryota > Metazoa > Chordata > Mammalia > Primates > Hominidae > Gorilla > Gorilla gorilla. The sequence goes on from NC_073233.2 coordinate 20,487,021, forward strand.
CCGTGTGGAGCTGGTACCTCTGATTCAGGTCGAGATGTCTGCTCAGAGCAAAGAACGTTGTTTCCAAGGGCCAGAGATGGTGGGCCTGCCAAGGGTCTCTTTTAGGTGTGCAGCTCTACTGCAAAGTTCCCGTCCCTGGTTTTAAAAACTTAGTCTCTAGGACTCCAAGTCCAACTCCTGTGCCATTTTTCCAAGAAGTTACACCTGGTCAACCTCATTTCTACCAACACTTCCCCCAACTCCACCTATATCTCCACCTCACTCCAGCCAGAAATGGCCACCCTCCGCTGAGTTGTAGCACTTGTAGATGATTGTTTGATTGGGATTCTAACAGATTTGTGTTGTGAGAGTCATTGGGGTATGTTCCATTATAGAGAGTGCCAGAGTTTCTTTAGAAAGGCATGATCTAGCTTTCATCTAACCTTATTGCACCATTTTGTACCCAGACTCAAGCCCAGTGAATTGTATCAATGTCAATATCATGGTTGTACAATTATACTTAAGTTTTGCAAAGTGTCATCATTGGGAGAAACCAGGCAGAGTACAATCACTTTGTATTCTTTTTTACAACCATATATGAATCTACAATATCTCAATAAAAATTTTAAAAATAAAAAAATTTCTTTCTAATCCCCCTGTCTTTTGTGTCAATCCTAGCATTACTATGTCTCCCTCTAGTCATTGGGGTTCGTACCTAGGGAGTCAGTTCTCTTACCTCCCTCTATCTCAGTTTTCTCATCTGTAAAATAGGGGTGATAGTAATGCCTACCTCTTGGTTGGGGGGATTAAATGAGTTAATATTTGTGAAGCACATAGGAAGGTGCTTAACTGTTAAATAAATAATAAATAAATAAAATATCTTATGCTTAACTTTCTCTTTCTGCCTTAGATCCAATATGTTATAAGTCCTGATGAATTTTCCTACCATGTGTCTCATAGAGTCTCTATTTCCCATGCCCCTCTCTCAGTTCTGACCTTCAGAGCCGCCATCATCTCCTCCTCTTGAAGCCTTGCCATTGTGAAGTTAGTCACTTCACCTCTGCCTCCCATGGCTCCTCCATTATCATGTTCCACATTGATTTCCAGTTTCCTTTTTCTGTTTATCTCTTTTCACCCACTAGCATAGGAGCTCCTTACTGGAAGGCATCGTTTCTTATTCCTCTTTGAAGTTTCAGCTCCTAACATAGTGCCTGGCACAAAATGAGTGTTCAGCATATGTTTTTGAGTGAGTGATAATTAATCAGGAATAATCTCATTTCAGCTACTGGAATTGCTTTTTTGCAGTCATGGTAGATGACTTCTGAATCTATAGCTTTGTGACCCCAAGCAGAGACTGCAGCCTTACCCTTTAACAGTCATGGAGTCTTGTAGATAGAGTCTTGTAGATAGAGTCCTGCAGATAAGTTTTCACTTTTCTTCTCCCATGGGCACACTGTCTTGGGCTTCCTGGATACTTGTTAACTCTTGAACATACCTCCATTTCTTGAGACCCACCTAAAGCCATATACAAGATTGGTGAGTGTGCATCCTGGCATGTACACAGCCTTTGGATAAATATGTGGCCATCGTTCAGTTAGCCCTTGGCATCCTTGTGAAGTAAAATAAGGGAGACATCTGATATTATCATTGCAGTGACTTCAATATTTGATTCCTGGGTCATCCCACAGTTAATTTTTTCATTGGTAGATGGGAATAAATATTGCTGGTTATAAACTGGACCAACTCTATGGAAAACATTACTGAGATCATAGAGAAATTTTATAAAGTATTTCAAGAAATATTCAGTAATAAGGATTTTACTGGAATTGGGAAGAAGGCTGGCAAAAATAGTCTAGAGACCACAAACCCAACCTTCATTTTGGCAATTTATTGTCTCTGTCTGAAGCAGCTGACCAAGGTAATACTCTCGCTCCTCCTTCCACAAGCAAAGAAACAGACCTGACATCAATCATAAAAACAACTACTGTTTATTAAGTACTTATTACGTGCCGGGTACTTTTTGTTAGGGGCTGGTGACTTAACAGCAGCAATGATAATGACCACCGCATACTGGATATTTACCGTGTGCAACACACCACAGTAGGAACTTACATGAATTGTCTCTATATGGCTGTGACCCATTCCCTGAGGATCCAGGTATATTTTTTAAGTCATTTCATGACCTGATTTCTCCCAAGTACTTCAGTTTCTGAGATCTCTCTCTCCCGGGAGCAGGGACCCCAGCCCCTTTTAGCACTAGACAGCAAACCCACAACTTCACAAACTCTAACTTCACCCCAACAGGCAGATTCCCTCAGGAAAAAGAGTGGTAAATGAATAAACCCTCCAAACAGAAAAGGGCTGAGCACCTAAGAGATTCAGGATGGCATTTTTGGAAATGTTCACTTCAGGTTGAAAAGAAAACTTTTGAAATGATTAGTGAGTTATGTAGAACCTCAATATTCTAAAGTTTGAGGAGATAACATACTGAGAAATTTAATTTAGATTTCCTTAACATGCTCTCTTATGATAAGAGAGCATTCAGTATATAAATGCTATGCAACAGTACTGCCAAATTGCAACACACTATGGGAGAAGTTTGTCATTTTGAAATGCTAAGGGAGTTCTTACTAACAGCTTTCTCATCTTGGAAAGCTATTATTTTTCTGAACGATAATATGATTTATAAACCTCAGCTGAGTTTTATAGTTTTGATGGGAATAGACTCAAAATGCATTTTCTCAGAATATAAAATTCTCTCAGGAGTTGACCAAATGAGGAATAAATAGAAACTTCCGCAACCAAGTGTACCAAAGTCTTGGTCTCCACTAGCATCTCTGTAGGTGAATGTTGGTCTTCCTCAGCGTTCTGGGCTCAGTTTGACTCTCACTCTCAACTCTGCACACTTTCCCTGGGTGACATCAGCCACTCCAAATCCTTTGACTCTTACCTAGGCCAGCAACTCCCACGTCCACACTCCCATTCCCTCCCAGCTTTCCAGAGTTACAATGCCCTATGTCTAACGACCCACTAGACTGCCCACCATCACAACCTAAGCCACATTAGCCTCAGATTCTCTCCTGTCCCCAAACCCTGTTCCTTCTCCTAGAACATTGGTAGTAGAATGATACTAATATTTGGAGGAATAAGGTACGAATCTTGGAATCTAGCACAGGAGACTGAAAAGTGAATAGGTAACAACAGAACTCTTAGGGAGGATAAATGAAATTCATACATAATCTAACCTTTTTTTTTGAGACGGAGTCTCCCTCTGTCATCCAGGCTGGAGTTCAGTGGTGCAGTCTCAGCTCACTGCAACCTCCACCTCCTGGGTTCAAGCGATTCTCCTGCCTCAGTCTCCCAAGCAGCATGGGCCACCTCACCCGGCTAATTTTTGTATTTTTGGTAGAGATGAGGTTTTAGCCTGTTGGCCAGGCTGGTCGCAAACTCCTGACCTCAAGTGATCCATCTATTTCAGCCTCCCAAAGTGCTGGGATTACTGGTGTGAGCCACAGCACCTGGCCCCATAATCTAACATTTTACTGCAGAATATTGATGTGTTTGATTATAGAGGTATTAGTGGTATATGTACAATCTTAACTTTCTGATATCTAAAAGTTTCTGAATTCCAAAACATATTCCAGACCACGGGTTTTGGGTGAAGAATTTGAGGACCTGCCATATATAAAACATAAGTTATATAAGGTAATAATGTATATTAAGTGCCTCCTTAGTGCAGACTAGCACATAGTAAGGGCTCAGAAATGACAACAATTATTAAAAAGAGGAAATGGGTTGCCTTAGACTTTATAGAATATTGAGGAAGCTGAGACATCATATAGGAAATACATGTTTCTCATCTCTAGTCCCCCAAAATTTTTATAATCATATATTTCAAAAATTTGAGGGCAATTACTTTTCTATGCACTATCATGCTTTTAAATGATAGGCTTTGCCATTGTCCCCCTATTTACAGCAGGAGGAAGAAGATTCAAAGTATTTATTACAGAGGCAAGCAAAGGCAGGCATGGGTGATTCTGGGAGAGGAGGCAGCACAGGCAGAGGCCTGGTCAAGTTGAAGGGGTGTTCACACAAGAATAAACATCGAAAGTCTGCAACCCAGGAAGCTTGGCACAAAGTGATGACAGCTGAAGCCAGGACATGTTTGGGGAAAATTATAAAGACCCTTGAATATTATAAGTTTGTATTTTATCCTGTAGATGACTGATTTTTAAATGTTTTTAGCAAGAGAGCTTTATGGAAACAAAACTTGATTTGCGTGGGAGCTCTGTCCACTGCAGCCACACACCAACTGGTTTTTACTACATCCTGAGTGCTCTTTTAAAAGAGCAGATCTGATCATCTTAGTCCTCTGGGCACACTCTTCAAAGATATCTCATTAAACTTGGAGTGAAATGCCATCTCCCTGCAGGCTCTGGGTAATGTGGCCCTACCCATCTTCCCGGCTCCTCTCATACAGGTCGAGTATTCCTTATCCAAAATGACTGGGACCAGAAATGTTTTAGATTTGTGATTTTTTTTTTTTCAGATTTTGGAATATTTGCATATACACAATGAGGTATCTTGGGATGGGACCCAAGTCTAAACACAAAATTCATGCACGTTTCAAACATATACATGAATAAAACCTTATATATATGGCCTGAGATTAATGTTATACATTATTCTTAATAATTTTGTGCCTAAAACAAGTTTGTGTTTTACACAAACATTGAGCCATCAGAAAGCAAAGGTATCACCACCACAGCCTGCCATGTGGACAGTTTGTGGTTGTTTGGCATCACCATCATTCCTAACCCTAAATTTATGTGCTGCCAATAAATGTTTTAACTGTAACCTGATACATGAGGTCAGACGTGGAATTTTCCACTGTAGTGTCATGTCAGCACCCAAAAAGTTTTGGATTTTGGAGCATTTCAGATTTTAGATTTTCAGATTAGGCTTGTATAATCTGTACTACCTCCCTGACTTACCACTCGTAGGTCCTCCCATGAGCCCATGTCCCTCCCCTCCTGAAGAACTTTATAAGGGATGCCCTCTCCCTGTCTCCTCCCTTCCACTTGCCTAATTAGCTCCTAGTTTGCTCTTTCAAACCTCAGCTCTGCCACCTTTTTTCAGGGGAGCCTTTCCCAGCATGGTTAGGATGCCCTATTCTATGCTCTCCTGCACTCCGTGGACTTCCTTGTAAACTTTAATCAAGGTTGTGTTAAATGAACAGCTGCAGGTTTGGTTATTTGATACTTTCTCCTACTATGCTGTAAACTTTGAGAATGGGTAGTGTGGCCCCATCTGGCTTGTTTATGACAGTGTCCTGGAACCTCCCTCAGGCCCCTAAGCAGACCCCCAACTATTTGTTGAAAATACACCAGTAAATATAATGGGAAGACAAATGGGGGAGGAGGCTGTTGTGGTTGAAATTAGGGTGGAGCCTTTGGCTGAAGCAGGAATGTGGGGCCTGGGATACTTCCCACTAAGCCTGCCCCTTCCCCTCCACAGGGGTCCTGGAGGCACAGAGTGGAAAACACTCTGAAAAGCACTGTTGGAGATGATGGGATGATCTGACTAACAAAAGGCTTTGTTATTTGGCTTTGGGGTGAAGACTGTTATTCTCTTGGCCTGAGGAAACTTTCTTTTGCTTCATAGTCAAAAGAATGATCAAAGTAGCTTTGCGTAGACAGGAAGCATATTTCATTCATTTATTTCAACATCCTGTCTCTCTTGGGTAAGGAATGACTGTAAAAGACATCTGTAGGATGGTCAGAATTGTATTATTTTGTGCAAGACTAGATGTAGAGTAAATATTTCTTTGGAAAGTCATCCTGGCCTAGGCCCAGACCATCAGGAAGATTGCCTCTGTACTCTGTGGATCCATGCACACGTGGCCCCATTCCTGGGTCTGGGATCATGTGACACATGCAGATCATGTGACTCTAATACTCCTTCAGTGTGGTCAGCTATAATACAGTCAAGGAATCCCTATATCTGTTAAACAGGATGAATGGAAGTGAAAATTACCTTTTGACTGAGTAGCATTGCTGAAGAAAATCAGTAGAAGTGGTCCAAGATCCTTTCACATTGTCTCAGTTCTAAATGTTGTAAACTTTCAAATTACTGAAACTCTGGGTTTCAGTATCCAACCCCTTCAAGGCCAGCTGAAAATCAACAACAGAGTGGGTTAAAATAAAAGAAGCATGTCTGTGCAATCCCAAATTAAAGCGAAAATATGTGCTGGCCAAAAGTAAGTCATTTTTCAGCCTCAAAATATTTTTTCCAAATTCTAAGATCCTGCATTTGACATGTTTAAGAGGGAGATATAACAGCTGAAGTTGTCTTTGTTCAGAATGTAGGAGACAGTTTTGTCTAGACTTTCAGGAAAGATACAGAATGACGTTTTCAGAACAAATCAAAATATATTTTTAAATTCCTTTTTCCCCTTCACAAAGAGGATCTGACATGCTTCTGTAATTTGAATTTGGCTGATCTATAAATGGCCTCAATAGTTTAACATGAAAAGTAGAGTAAAATAAACCATTGAGAAAAGTTATTAAAATACTGTTAGTTCACTTTCTTACCTTCACAATAAGCTTACCACCAAAAACAATTTAGTAACTAATATTGAGTGGAGTGGTTTCTAGGTATGTGTTAATCTCTTGACATACATTTTCTGACTTAGTTCTCACCACAACCCCATAAAGCAGGTATTGCTGTTATGTTAATTTTCTCATGAAGACACAGAGAGTTGGGGTGACTCACTGAAAGCCACAAAGCCAAGCAGGGACTATGTCTGACTGATCTCCCAAACCTGCCTTCCTGCCCTCCTCACCACTGTGCTTGGGTCTTCTTTCTCCACAGGGCCAGCATCGTACAAAAACGCATTATTTATTTTCAAGATGAGGGCTCTCTGACCAAGAAACTTTGTGAACAAGGTAAGACCGTGTGGGTGGGGAGGGGGAGGGGCAGAGACATGGAAGGCAGCTCCTCCTGCACGATCCTCCTGCTGCAAGAATTAAGGCCACTGGGCTTCGTGAGTTCCTCTGGGTTCTGCTTCCTCACGTAGCTCCGATTTTTAATCTGGCTGTGTGCTGTGGATAATTGGATCCGCCTTAAGCTCTAATTACTCAGCTTGATTCCCTGGGTAGAAGATAATGTACCTTATATTGGTGTCGTCTTCTTATTTTTGTGAAACAGTGATTATTCTGAAGAGGTTCCTTGGAATAATTCACAGGACTTAATTAAGGAATGCACAATTGTGTACCTTTAAAAAGTCTGTAATGGTTCTTTGGGAAAAAATCACCAGCAAGATCTTGTGTGGCACCCAGACAATATGGGAGGATTTTCTCCAGAGAAGACCAGCAGGGGATGGGGATGCCAAGGGGGTGTTGACCTTGTGATACCACCACATTCAAGGATCTAGTCCTTAGATTTGCAAACTTATCAACCTCCTCTCCTTAGGTTGAAGGTATTGTAACAAAGCTCATGGAGGCTAACTAGACTCGGGGGATAAAGCAGAGACCTGAGTTTAGATCAGGCCCAGGTTCGGATCTGCCTCTGCCCCTTCTAGCCATGTGACTTAAATAGATAAAATAGTACAGTACCTCCTTGACACATAGTAAATGCTATCTATAGAATAGATAGCTCTTGTTATCTATATCTGAAAGCTTATTCATTAATCTACTGCAAAAAAAAATTGACCTTAAACATCGGAATGTTTTTAAAAGTTATTGGATAACTAAATAAAAATAAAAAATGTTCTATATTTATACAGCATAACAATCTCATTTCTGTTTAATTTTGCAGAATTTTTATTTGCATTTAGAGCAATTAGTGTTTTGAGAAGAAATAATCCTCTCCAACTATAGCAAAGTATAAGCTACTAAGAAAAAGAAAGGTTGATAAAGGTCTTCGGGGAAAACAATAATAATACGTAATATGTTTGGGGTGCTTTGCTACATGCCAATAACTATTTTAAGCACTTCATATGCATTAATTTTATAATCTGCACAGCAGCCCTATATGGTAAAGATTATTATTATATTTTTATTTTATGGATGAGGGGCCTGACACAAAAAATTTAAATAGCTTTCTTAGCATCATATACTCATGGTGGAAGGCTGGGTTTGAAGTCAGGAGCCAATGCCCTTAACCATTGCTTTCTATCAAAGCAACTTCTTCCCATTTCAGTAGTTCTTATCATTGCCTTTGACAGATCAATGCATTGTCCTCCTGTAGATGAGCTGAGCAGAAACTAGGTCCCCTGTTTGGAATTGTTTAGAGAACATGGCAATAGCAAAGGAGAGAGAGTTGGATACCTTGCATTAGGATCATACCTCCCAGAGGGGCTGGAGAGCTGGAATCTGCAGTCCGGAGAACCCTGGCCAGCTTCCACATGGACACCACCACACGTGTCTTCTGAGGCTTTTCTTTTTTGTGTTCAACTGCCTGCAAGTTCACTCAGCCTTTCTCTAAACAGGGAGCATCTCCACTTATTAAGCTCTTGGTTCCTCAATGACAATCCCATCCCTGCTGTATCTTCATGTGATGAGATCCACGTGCTGTGGTGGACTTGCGGGTGTTTTGGATCACACATTTCCAAGACACCTCTTGTAAATGCCTTAGACAAGTCTTCACATAACGTCAGGATTGAGACTTTGGGAAGTGCACATTAGTTAATGATTGATGTCAGTACATGAGGGTGTCAGTGAAGTATCTCCTAAGAACCCTCAGCTCCTGAAAATAAGGCCGTCCTCCAACAGTCAAACTAACAAAACCACACCACAGTGCCTGGGGAGAAGACCTAGAGCTGCACAGAAGACAAGCAAAGGCAACCAATACTTTTAAAAAGCAGGATAAACAATAGGTTACTTCCAATTAAGAACAGAGAAACAAAATATTCAAAAAAGTGACCTATAACAAACATATGCATACACATACTTTATTTTTTATTTTTTTAGCTTTTTTGAGACAGAGTTTCACTCTGTCACCCAGGCTGCAATGCAGTGGCGTGATCTCGGCTCACTGCAACCTCCACCTCCCGGGTTCAGGCGATTCTCCTGCCTCAGCCTCCCTAGTAGTTGGGATTACAGGAACACACCACCATGCCCATTTTTGTATTTTTAGTAGAGATGGGGTTTCATCTCTACTAAATATGAAAAGATCTCTGTCTCACAAGTAAGATCTAGATAGAGATTTGCCATGTTGGCCAGGCTGGTCTCGAACTCCTGACCTCAAGTGATCCGCTCATCTCTGCCTCCTAAAGTGCTGGAATTACATGCATGAGCTACCATGCCCGGCCCTGCATACACATACTTTAATACCATGTCACAAGCGATTAAATGAAAGAGTCAAAAAAAAAAAAAAAAGGAAAAATGAAGGGAAACGCAGAGAAAAGAGAAAAATGTCAACAGAAACAGGATAATGAGAAAAGGAAGAAAAAGGGAAGAGGAACAAAGAATACAGGAAGAGAGTTGCAAAGGAAGTCAGTGGATTTTGAGTAGAAATGGGGAGAGAGGGAAGCTGTGGAGATGCTCCATAGCCTGAAGTTACCCATGGCTGGGAGACCCTGCTGTGGTTAGAAGAGGAGTAAGTGGACGATTCTTATCACTGCCCTTTGAAAGCCTGATTCCTTTTCAATAGGCTTTTCCTTAGTAGGAAAACAGTATGTCTGTTTTTATTTTCAAACTGAAAAATTTATTTTTCAAATGGGAGCTTAAAAATGTATTTTTCAAATGGAAGCTTATTTTCCTTTCAAAATCCAAAAGGTTTATTATGCATTCCTTTGAACCCTCAGAAATATCTTTAAGTTTACCACCTATATCCGAAAGCCCTTTTGATAAGGCAAAGCTACCAGTTGGCCTTCTTTTGGTTTTTGTAGAGACTATTGCTGCCTCATTTAATAGCCCCTAGTAGCTACAATTGAAACCTCAGCATGTATCTCTGATTTAGAAATCCTAGAGCTATGTAGGGAGGCAATTTTTTTTTAGTGCATCTTTCTTCATTGGAAAAAGCAATACAGAAACAATAAAAAAGTTTTCTCTCTTTGCTATCTATGCAGACCTATCCAGATGAGGTCTTTCCTGGAGTAATGTAGTGCAGAGATTAAGGGTATGAGTCCTGGACCCAAAAAGACCTGGCCTCCAGTTCTGCCTGCCCTGTTCACTAACCCTGTGACCTTGAACAGGTTACCTAATCTGCTTCAATTTACTGACCTGTAAAATGGGGATAGCAAAAGTACTTACCTCCTAGCATTGTTAGGATTAAATGAGACAATATATGGAAAGAAATCAGCAAATAAAAGGACTCAGTATTTTGTAGTTATTATTATGATGTCTCATCCTTTCGTCTCCACCCTAGAACCTAGAATTCACTTCTATCCATCATGGATTTTATATATTTAAACCAAATCAACCCAGTAAATTCCAAAAGGAAGTCTTGTAAAATGCTCTTCATAACACTCACAATGATTTTAACATTCTTTGCCACTACTCTTTGTATAATATTTAAGAATAAATGTCCAACTGCAAAGAAAAAAAAATTTATGTTAATACTACTAGAGGAAGTGAAAAAAAGCAACTGAAGCAAGTTACATCTGTAGTCATTGTTTTCATCTTGCAGGAAGCAGAACAGACTAAAAGCAACAACGTGCAGCTAGAGATGTGGGTTTGACAATCGGAAATACTGAATTTATTCATGTAATCTCTCTTTCCCCACTTATCAGCTATTCACAGCTAAAAATGAGGGCCGAGAGTATATCTTAAGTTTTTCCTGGCTACTTCTATACCCAGAAGTACAGTAAACCTGAGCTTATGAACACATTTCCACCCCCTACTCCTCTCAGTGAAGTCTCTGAAAGCGTGATAAGAAGTGACGTGATTATATATGCATGCCTCTTTTTTTTTCTCCCTTCAGTAATTCTTTATATCTCTCCATTTATTTTCACTGCTCTGCTTCAAAGTCATTCCTTCTGGTCCTGTCATTTTGGTCCCAGAGAATATTTCCTAGAGAAAGCACACATGTGTGTTCCTCTTAAAATTTGTTAGAGAAATCCTGTTGTGGGAGGGGTGGGGAAGGAGACCAGGATCCGGAAAGGATGATTGAGTAAATTTTACCCCTGATTTTTCCACATATTAAATATTCTCGAATAACCTATGGGTTATTGCTCCCACAGATCTTCTCACTTTATTAGGGAAAAAGCTCTCATTTTTTTTTTCAAAATATTACCATACTTAGAGGCATACAAAATCCTTTATTGCCCAAGTACTGATCTGGCTCTAAGTCTTATTAACTAATGAAAGCTGCATCTTCTTTTCCTAAGGGTTAAGGATAAAATGAGACCATGATCGCACCACCTTATATACAACCCACGTTTACTTTCTAACTTGGTGACTTTTCTGACTGTTTCAGATTCCACATTTGATGGGGTGACTGACAAACCCATCTTAGACTGCTGTGCCTGCGGAACTGCCAAGTACAGACTCACATTTTATGGGAATTGGTCCGAGAAGACACACCCAAAGGATTACCCTCGTGAGTAGAGTGGCTACTCTGTGGTTTGGGGAAAAGCACATTGTCAAAGTTCTGTCTGGTTATAGGGCACACTAGCTGCAGCATGTCAGATCTGCTCCCTAGTATTGGCTGGTTCATGAAATGCACAATCCAAGTATGTATATTAATCAAGACAGGCAGACATTATATGGGTATGCTTTCAGCTTCTTTGCATAGCATTGTGCTATTTTTTTCTTTTTCTTTTTTTTTTTTGAGATGGAGTATCACTCTGTTGCTGAGGCTGGAGTGCAGTGGCACAATCTCAGCTCACTGCAACCTCCACCTCCCGGGTTCAAGCAATTCTCCTGCCTCAGCCTCCTGAGTAGCTGGGATTACAGGTATGGGCCACCATGCCCAGCTAATTTTTGTATTTTTAGTAGAGATGGGGTTTTGCCATGTTGCCCAGGCTGGTCTTGAACACCTGACCTCAGGTGCTCCACCCACCTTGGCCTCCCGAAGTGCTGGGATTACAGGTGTGAGCCACCGCGCCCAGCCCCGGCACTGTGCTTTCTTATCTGTGATTTTTAAAAATATTCCTGAAGTCATGCTGCTTATATTCAGGTGAGGCATTTGGTAACCTCAATCCCCCTGCAATGACCCTGTCCATGAATTCCATGACAGACCTGCTGGAAATAGCGGCAAAAGGGACCTGCTCTTGACTCTATAGGTCAAGGTCAACAAATACTCTGCTATCATAGGTGTTAGTAATTAGTCAGCATGCCTTTTTTTTACTGACTTCAGATGCCACCTTGAAATCCCTTCATGAGGGGCCAGGCATGGTGGCTCAAGCCTGTACTCCCAGTGCTTTGGGAGGCTGATGTGGGAGGATCCTTTGAGGCCAGGAGTTAGAGACCTGCCTAGGCAACATAGCAAAATTCCAAAATTAGCTGGGCATGGTGTCACATGCCTGTAGTCCTGTAGTCTTGCCTGTAGTCCTAGCTACTCAGGAGGCTAAGGCAGGAGGATCTTAAGCCCAGGAGTTCAAGGCTGCAGTGAGCCATGATCACACCACTACACTCCAGCCTGTGCAGCAGAGCAAGACTCTGACTCAAAAAAAAAATAAAAATCTTTTCATAACATTGTTATCAAGATAGCCAATACAAAGCCATGAGAGTTGTCAGGAGACCCCAAACTTACTATTTTCTAAGTAGATCGTACTAATTCCACTTTATCATATAATTGTCTCAACAAATGCCTGACATGTGCCAGGCACTGTGCTCAGCTCTAGAGTTATAATACTGAACAAAAAAAAGGTGCACCCCATATTCTTAAGCCACTCAGCGGCTAGTGGAGAGACAGACACTAACCAAATAGTCATGCAGAAAGAGGTGAAGACTATAAGAAAAGTGGACTTACTGTGAACCAAGCATTTCTACATATGTTATAGTGTTTAATCCTCAAAGTAATGTGTTTTTGTGGATATGTTTACTGGGGAGGAGAGAGATGTCATGATTTGCCCACATTGAGATGTAAGTAATGGATCCAAGATCCAAAGGGGTTTTTCAGGCTCCTACGCCTGCCTTTTGTTTGGCTTGCGTGTTGCCCATTCTGTCTCTGGGTGGCAGGATGTCCATGTGTGGCACTGAGCCTGTTTTTTCTGTTCATTGTCTGTTTTGTTCTTGTGCATTTTACTTTGGAGTTACCGCAGTTTAGGAAGAACAGTAGGAATGGGAGAGAGAGATTAAAAAGAGGGATTTGGCTCAGGTCCCAAAGGAAAGGGGGAGAAAAGGGCACATGATTGGACTTAGGAAGACTCAGACCAGATCAGAACCTCCATGATCCCCACGCAGCCCACCCAGAGGGGACTTCGACATTTGTTGACAAATCAAGAGCTCTATTGTTTAATGTTACCCACATGCAATCAAGGCTTGGGATCTTAGAAGCCTCTTTCTAGTTCATTCTTCTGACTCTGAGATTCAGCCTGATCTGCATCAGCTGTGTGGGAGACCTGTGCGAAGAAACTTGGACTCTCTGCCTGGGGGAAAGAAAACATTTGGAACAAGCGTGATGGAAAAATTTCCTCCAGCCTCTCCTATCCACTAACCAGAGGAAATAAAATGTTAGGGGCCCGTTACTCATCTTTTGTGATCCTAAGAAGCTTCTTGACCTTTCCTATTCTGCCACTGTCATTTCCCAGAATTTAGGGAGGAGGTGAAAAAAAAATTGTTTCTGGGTCTTTGGGCCAAATCAAGTACAAATCTATACAGAGTTTCTGTGGAGTTGTTGAGAGTTTCTTAGTAAATATAGCAGATGTGTGTTCCAGATCTTCTAGGATTGTTCCATTTCTGACATGATGTCTCATAGACAATTGTCAGATTGTGTCCTAATTTTTGGTTGGAAAAATTTGGTCACTTGTACAGAATAGCACTTAACATAGCATACTGTACTTATTTTTTTAAAAGTCTTTCTTTCCCACTAGACCAAGAAGTCCTCCAGGACAAACGTGATGACGTGCTTATCTTTGATTCTTAGTGCCTGTTGTCTTCCCAAGCACTGTGTACTGATTGTTGAACTCAGAGTCACACTCATTATGACCTGGGAGGCAGATGTCTAGCCTTCAGCTAATTATGATGGGCAGTATGGAGGAGAGTGTGAGTCAAACCTTCCATGGAGGAAAAGGAGTGAACACTCAGGGAGACTGGAGCTGTTTAAAAGGACATGGGGAGGATCTGATCAGGATCTTGAAAATTTAATGTTCTCAAAAGTTATTTCTATCAGTCTTAAGTAATAGATGAATTTCTTTTTGCCGCTGCAAAGATGATACTGTCTTGATAACCATTCTCTATCATCATGCCCAGAGAAGCTTCCCACAATAGTGCAAATTGACAATTGCCAAGCCCCCCTGTCCTTTATTAGTCATCCAAAACACTGCTTTCTCTACAGTGATCTTAGGACAGTGGTTCTTAAGCTTTTAAATCTCAGGACCCCTTTTGTATGCTTAAAAAATCTTTGAGGATCCCAACATAAGTGGTTTATATGGGTTATAGCCATCAATCTTCCATGTATCAAAAACTAAAACAGAGAAATTGAAAAATATTATTTATTTTTAAAATAAACCTAGTAAATTAAAAATAATAAACTTGTTCCAGGTTAATATAAAGAACATATTTTATGAAAATACCTATATTCAAAACAAAAGAAATGTGAAAAGAGGATCAATGTTTTACGTTTTTGCAACTGTCTTTTCTATCTGGCTTAATAGAATACACCTGGATTCCCATTTGCCTTTGCTTCTGCATTCAACTTAGATTCAAAATAGATTCAAATAGGTTCAAAAAATCTATTTTTTGGTTGAAGTATGCGGAGAAAATTCTGTCTCATATGGCTATGTAATTGGAAAAGGGAAGAGTATTTTAATAACCTTTTCTGATAATTATGGATAATCTTTGATCCTACACCAGAACTCTGCAAATTGTTTTTTTAAAGGTTAATTACAATGTGGAATATGAAACTATATCAATGAACTTGTACTCTTACATTAAAAGTCATTGCTTTACCTTCTACTTTGAATGGATCTTTTACAAATGCATGGTTTTGTAACATCTTACGTTGATCATTTGGAAAATATTGGTTTACTGAGTTATGCAGATTGTCCAAGTGTTGACACAGTTCATTAAACAATATGAAAAGCCATATCCATTAATATCACTACCAATCTCATCAGAAAAGTATTTAATATTGGAAAGCTATCAAGTTCATAGTAATGAACACAAGTTTTCTAAAATTCTGGGTTTTGCTTGAAAGCTTGAATTTTATCATTGGCAACAAATACTGTCAGTTGTTTTCCTTGAAGTGACAGGATCACTTTATTTTTTAGAAAATGTAGGCCAGATTCCCAAGTCTGAATAACTATAATTTGTCTGTCATTTGTCCTTTCAAGTGAAAATGATGTTTTATGAACATAAAAAGCGGCTAGTCCAGCTTGCACCTCAAAGAGTCGCATAAGTGCTTTTATTCAAGACAATCACAGTACTTCAGTATATAGCAGAAGTGCTTCTGCATAGTTCCCAATTAGTCACACAGAAAAATAAAAATATGTTTACTCAAAGGCAGAGATCTAATGAAATTAATCATTTTTATTGTTTTTTCAAGGACATTCTTTTTTTTTTTAACTTTAAGTTCTGGGATATGTGTGCAGAATGTGCTGGTTTGTTACATAGGTATACATGTGCCATGGTGGTTTTGCCGCACCTATCAACCCATCATCTAGGTTTTACGTCCCACGTGCATTAGGTTATTTGTCCTAATGCTCTCCCTCCCCTTGCCCTGCACTCCCTGACAGGACCAGGTGTGTGATGTTCCCCTCCCTGTGTCCATGTGTTCTCATTGTTCAACTCCCACTTACGAGTGAGAACATGCTGTGTTTGGTTTTCTGTTCCTGTGTTAGTTTGTTGAGGATGATGGTTTCCAGCTTCATCCATGCCCCTGCAAAGGACATGAACTCATTCTTTTTTATGGCTGCGTAGTATTCCATGACGTATGTGTGACGCATTTTCTTTATCCAGTCTATCACTGATGGGCATTTGGGTTGGTTCCAAGTCTTTGCTGTTGTAAACAGTGCTGCAATAAACATAAATATGCATGTGTCTTTATAGTAGCATGATTTATAATCCTTTGGGTATATACCCAGTAATGGGATCGCTAGGTCGAATGGTATTTCTGGTTCTAGATCCTTGAGGAATTGCCACACTGTGTTCCACAATGGTTGAACTAATTTACACTCCCACCAACAGTGTGAAAGCATTCCTATTTCTCCACATCCTCTCCAGCACCTGTTGTTTCCTGGCTTTTTAATGATCACCATTCTAACTGGCGTGAGATGGTATCTCATTGTGGTTTTGATTTGCATTTCCCTAATGACCAGTGATGATGAGCTTTTTTTCATATGTTTGTTGGCCACATAAATGTCTTCTTTTGAGAAATGTCTGTTCATATCCTTCACCCACTTTTTGATGGGGTTGTTTTTTTCTTGTAAATTTGATTGAGTTCTTTGTAGATTCTGGATATTAGCCCTTTGTCAGATGGATAGATTGCAAAAATTTTCTCCCACTCTGTAGGTTGCCTGTTCGTTGTGATGCTAGTTTCTTTTGCTGTGATGAAGCTCTTTAGTTTAGTAAGATCCCATTTGTCAATTCTGGCTTTTGTTGCAATTGCTTTTGGTGTTGTAGTCATGAAGTCTTTGCCCATGCTTATGTCCTGAATGATATTGCCTAGATTTTCTTCTAGGGTTTTTATGCTTTTAGGTTTTACATTTAAGTCTTTAATAATCCATCTTGAGTTAACTTTTGTATAAGATATAAGGAAGTGGTCCAGTTTCTGTTTTATGCATATGGGTAGGCAGTTTTCCCAGCACCATTTATTAAATAGAGAATCCTTTCCCCACTGCTTGTTTTTGTCAGATTTGTCAAAGATTAGAGGCTTGTAGATGTGTGGTGTTATTTCTGAGGCCTCTGTTCTGTTCCACTGATCTATATATCTGTTTTGGTACCAGTACCATGCTGCTTTGGTTACTGTAGGCTTGTAGTATAGTTTGAAGTCAGGTAGCATGATGCCTCCAGCTTTGTTCTTTTTGCTTAGGATTGTCTTGGCTATACGGGCTCTTTTTTAGTTCCATATGAAATTTAAAGTAGTTTTTCTAGTTCTGTGAAGAAACTCAGTGGTAGCTTGATGGGACTAACATTGAATCTATAAATTACTTTGGGCAGTATGGCCATTTTCACAATATTAATTCTTCCTATCCATGAGCATGGAATTTTTTTCCATTTGTTTGTGTTCTCTCTTATTTCCCTGAGCAATGGTTTGTAGTTCTCCTTGAAGAGGTCCTTCATGTCCCTTGTAAGTTGTATTCCTAGGTATTTTATTCTCTTTGTAGCAATTGTGAACGGGAGTTCACTCATGATTTGGCTCTCTGCTTGCCTATTATTGGTGTATAGGAATGTTTGTGATTTTTGCACATTGATTTTGTATCCTGAGACTTTGCTGAAGTTGCTTATCAGCTTGAGATTTTGAGCTGAGATGATGGGGTTTTCTAAATATACAATCATGTCATCTGCAAACAGAGACAATTTGACCTCCTCTCTTCCTATTTGACTACGCTTTATTTCTTTCTCTTGCCTGATTGCCCTGGTCAGAACTTCCAATAGTATGTTAAATGGGAGTGGTGAGAGGGGGCATCCTTGTCTTGTGCTGGTTTTCAAGGGAAATGCTTCCAGCTTTTGCCTATTCACTATGATATTTGTTATGGGTCTGTCATAAATGGCTCTTATTATTTTGAGATATGTTCTATCAATACATAATTTATTGAGAGTTTTTAGCATGAAGCAGTGTTGAATTTTACTGAAGGCTTTTCCTGCATCTATTGAGATAATCATGTGGTTTTTGTCATTGGTTCTGTTTATGGGATGGATTATGTTTATTGATTTGCATATGTTGAACCAGCCTTGCATCCCAGGTATGAAGCCGACTTGATCATGGTGGATAAGCTTTTTGATGTGCTGCTGGATTTGGTTTGCCAGTATTTTATTGAGGATTTTCACATCAATGTTCATCAGGGATATTGACCTAAAATTTTCTTTTTTTGTTGTGTCTCTGTCAGGTTTTGGAATTGGGATGATGCTGGCCTCATAAAATGAGTTGGGGAGGAGTTCGTCTTTTTCTGTTGTTTGGAATAGTTTCAGAAGGAATGGTACCAGCTCCTCTTTGTACCTCTGGTAGAATTCAGCTGTGAATCCGTCTGGTCCTGGGCTTTTTTTGGTTGGTAGGCTATTAATTAATGCCTCAATTTCAGAACTTGTTATTGGTCTATTCAGGGATTCAACTTCTTCCTGATTTAGTCTTGGGAGGGTGTATGTGTCCAGGAATTTATCCATTTCTTCTAGATTTTCTAGTTTATTTGTGTAGAGGTGTTTATAGTATTCTTTGATGGGAGTTTGTAGTTTTGTGGAATCAGTAGTGATATCCCTTTATCATTTTTTATTGTGTCTATTTGATTCTTCTCTCTTTTCTTCTTTATTAGTCTGGCTAGCAGTCTATCTATTTTGTTAATTTTTTCAAAGAACCAGCTCCTGGAGTCACTGATTTTTTTTTTGGAAGGGTTTTCATGTCTCTATCTCCTTCAGTTCTGCTCTGTTAGTTATTTCTTGTCTTCTGCTAGCTTTTGAATTTGTTTGCTCTTGCTTCTCTAGTTCTTTTAATTGTGATGTTAGGGTATCGATTTTAGTCTTTCCTGCTTTCTGATGTGGGATTTTGTGCTTATAAATTTCCCTCTTAACGCTGCTTTAGCTGTGTCCCAGAGATCCTGGTACATTGTCTCTTTATTCCCATTGGTTTCAAAGAGCTCATTTATTTCTGCCTTAATTTTGTTATTTACCCAGTAGTCATTCAGGAGCAGGTTGTTCAATTTCCATGTAGTTGTGTGGTTTTGAGTGAGTTTCTTAATCCTGAGTTCTAGTTTGATTGCACTGTGGTCTGCGAGACTGTTTGTTATGATTTCTGTTCTTTTGCATTTTCTGAGGAGTGTTTTACTTCCAATTATGTGGTCAATTTTAGAATAAGTGCTATGTGGTGCACAGAAGGATGTATATTCTGTTGATTTGGGGTGGAGAGTTCTGTAGTTCTATTAGGTCCACTTGGTCCAGAGCTGAATTAAAGTCCTGAATATCCTTGTTAATTTTCTGTCCCATTGATCTAAAATTGACAGTGGGGTGTTAAAATTTCCCACTATTATTCTGTAGGAGTCTAAGTCTCTTTGTAGGTCTCTAAGAACTTTCTTTATAAATCTGGGTGCTCCTGTATTGGGTGCATATATATTTAGGATAGTTAGCTCTTCTTGTTGCATTGATCCCTTTACCATTCTGTAGTGCCCTTCTTTGTCTTTTTTGATCTTTGTTGGTTTAAAGTCTGTTTTATCAGAGACTAGGACTGCTTTTTTTTTGCTTTCCATTTGCTTGGTAAATATTCCTCCATCCCTTTTTTTTGAGCCTATGTGTGCCTTTGCATGTGAGATGGGTTTCCTGAATACAGCACACTGATGAGTCTTGACTCTTTACCCAATTTTCCAGTGTATGTCTTTTAATTGGAGCATTTAGCCCATTTACATTTAAGGTTAATATTGTTATGTGTGAGTTTGATCCTGTCATTATGATGGTAGCTGGTTATTTTGCACATTCGTTGATGCAGTTTCTTCATAGTGTCATTGATCTTTATATTTTGGTGTGTTTTTGTGGTGGCTGGTACCAGTTTTTCCTTTCCATGTTTAGTGCTTCCTTCAGGAGCTCTTGTAAGGCATGCCTGTTGGTGACAAAATCCCTCAGCATTTGCTTGTCTATAAAGGATTTTATTTCTCCTTCACTTATGAAGCTTAATTTGGCTGGATATGAAATTCTGGGTTGAAAATTCTTTTCATTAAGAATGTTGAATATCGGCCCCCCCACTCTCTTCTGGCTTGTAGGATTTCTGCAGAGAGATCCGCTGTTAGTCTTATGGGCTTCACTTTGTGGGTAACCTGACCTTTCTCTCTGGCTGCCCTTAACATTTTTTCCTTCATTTCAACCTTGGTGAATCTGACAATTATGTGTCTTGGGGTTGCTCTTCTCGAGGAGTATCTTTGTGGTATTCTCTGTATTTCCTGAATTTGAATGTTGGCCTGTCTTGCTAGATTGGGGAAGTTCTCTTGGATAATATCCTGAAGTGTGTTTTCCAACTTGTTCCATTCTTGTCCTCACTTTCAGGTACCCCAATCAATCGTAGGTTTGGTCTTTTCATATAGTCCCATGTTTCTTAGAGGCTGTGTTCATTCCTTTTCATTCTTTTTTCTCTAATCTAGTCCTCGTGCCTTATTTTGGTAAGTTGATCTTCAATCTCTGATATCCCTTCTGCTTGATTTAGCTATTGATACTTGTGAATGCTTCAGGAAGTTCTCATGCTGTGTTTTTCAGCTCCATCAGGTCATTTATGTTCTTCTCTAAACTGGTTATTCTAGTTAGCAGTTCCTGTAACCTTTTATCAAGGTTCTGATCTTCCTTGCACTGGGTTAGAACACGTTCCTTTACCTCAGAGGAGTTTGTTATTACCCACCTTCTGAAGCCTACTTCTGTCAATTTGTCAAACTCATTCTCCATCCAGTTTTGTGCCCTTGCTGGAGAGGAGTTGTGATCCTTTGTAGGAGAAGAGGCATTCTGGTTTTTGGAATTTTCAGCATTTTTGCATTGGATTTATCCTCATCTTCATGGATTTATCTACCTTTGATCTTGAGGCTGATGACCTTTGGATGGGTTTTTTGTGTGGGGGTCCTTTTTGTTGATGTTGATGTTATTGCTTCCTGTTTGTTAGTTTTCCTTCTAACAGTCAGGCTCCTCTTCTGCAGGTATGCTGCAGTTTGCTGGAGGTCTACTCCAGACCCTGTTTGCGTGGGTATCACCAGCAGAGGCTCCAGAATCGCAAAAATTGCTGTTTGCTCCTTCTTCTGGAAGCTTCATCCCAGAGGGGCACCAGCCTTATGCCAGCTGGAGCTCTCCTTTATGAGGTGTCTGTCAACCCCTGCTGGGAGGTCTCTCCCCGTCGGGAAGCATGGAGGTCAGGGACTCACTTGAGGAGGCAGCCTGTCCCTTAGCAGAGCTCGAGCTCTGTGCTGGTAGAATCCTCCTTGTCAGGATCTGCTGCACTCTTCAGAGCTGGCAGGCAGGAATATTTAAATCCGCTGAAGCTGGGCCCACAGCCACCCCTTCCCTGCGGTGATCTGTCTCAGGGGGAGGGGAGTTTTATCTCTAAGCCCCTGACTGGGCCTGCCGCCTTTCTTTCAGAGATGCCCTGCTCTGCTCTTTGAGGAGGAATCTAGAAAGGCAGTCTGGCCACAGCTGTTTTGCCATGCTGTGTTGAGTTCTGCCCAGTCTGCACTTCCCAGCCTCCTTAGCACTGTCGGGGAAAACTGCTTACTCAAGCCTCAGTAATGGTGGATGCCCCTTCCCGCACCAAGCTCGATCGTCCCAGGTCAACTTCAGACTGCTGTGCTGGCAGTAAGAATTTCAAGCCAGTGGTTCTTAGACTGCTGGGCTCCACGGGAGTGGGACCGGCTGAGCAAGACCACTTGGTTCCCTGGTTTCAGCCCCCTTTCCAGGGGAGTGAATGAACAGTTCTGTCTTGCTGGAGTTCCAGGCACCACTAGGGTATGAAACAAAACAAAACAAAACAAAACAAAACTGCAGCTGGCTTGGCGTCTGCCCAAACAGCCGCCCAGTTTTGTGATTGAAACCCAGGGCCCTGGTCGTGTAGGCACACAAGGGAATCTCTTGGTCTGCGGATTGCAAAAACTATGGGAAAAGTGTAGTATCTGGGCTGGATAGCACAGTCCTGTGTCCGGAATTGGTGGGTTCTTGGTCTCACTGACTTCAAGAATGAAGCCGCGGATCCTCGTGGTGAGTGTTACAGCTCTTAAGGTGGTGTGTCTGGAGTCTGTCCCTTCTGATGTTCAGATGTGTTTGAAGTTTCTTCCTTCTGGTGGGTTCGTGGTCTCGTTGGCTCCGGAGTGAAGCTGCAGACCTTTGCGGTGAGTGTTACAGCTCTTAAGGCGGCAGGTCTGGAGTTGTTTGTTCCTCCCGGTGGGCTCGTGGTCTGGCTGGGCTCAGGAGTGAAGCTGCAGATCTTCGTGATGAGTGTTACAGCTCATAAAAGCAGCGTGGACCCAAAGAGTGAGCAGCAGCAAGATTTATTGCAAAGAGCGAAAGAACAAAGCTTCCACAGTGTGGAAGGGGACCCGTGCGGGTTGCCACTGCTGGCTCCGGCAGCCTGCTTTTATTCTCTTATCTGGCCCCACCCACATCCTGCTGATTGGTAGAGCCGAGTGGCCTGTTTTGTCAGGGTGCTGATTGGTGCGTTTACAACCCCTGAGCTAGATACAAAGATTCTCCACGTCCCCATCAGATTAGTTAGATACAGAGTTTTGACACACAGGTTCTCCAAGGCCCCACCAGAGCAGTTAGATACAGAGTGTCGATTGGTGCATTCACAAACCTTGAGCTAAACAGAGGGTGCTGATTGGTGTGGTTACAAACCTTGAGCTAGATACAGAGTGCCGACTGGTGTATTTACAATCCCTGAACTAGACATAAAGGTTCTCCAAGGCCCCACCAGAGCAGCTAGATACAGAGTGTCGATTGGTGCACTCACAAACCTTGAGCTAAACACAGAGTGCTGATTGGTGTATTTACAATCCCTGAGCTAGACATAAAGGTTCTCCAAGGCCCCACCAGAGCAGCTAGATACAGAGTGTCCATTTGTGCACTCACAAACCTTGAGCTAGACCCAGGGTGCTGATTGGTGTGTTTACAATCCCTGAGCTAGATATAAAGACTCTCCACGTCCCCACCAGACTCAGGAGCCCAGCTGTCTTCACCTAGTGGATCCCGCACCGGGGCTGCAGGTGGAGCTGCCTGCCAGTCCCGCACCGTGCGCTCGCATTCCTCAGCCCTTGGGTGGTCAATGGGACTGGGTGCCGTGGAGCAGGGGGTGGTGCTCATTGGGGAGGCTCCAGCCGCACAGGAGCCCATGGAGTGGGTGGGAGGCTCAGGCATGGCGGGCTGCAGGTCCCGAGCCCTGCCCCGCGGGAAGGCAGCTAAGGCTCGGTGAGAAATTGAGCGCAGCACCGGTGGGCCGGCACTGCTGGGGGACCCAGTACACCCTCCGCAGCCACTGGCCTGGGTGCTAAGTCCCTCATTGCCTGGGGCCAGCAGGGCTGACCGACTGCTCCGAGTGCGGGGCCCGCCAAGCCCACGCCCACCCAGAACTCCAGCTGGCTCGCAAGCGCCGCCGCAGCCCCGGTTCCCGCTCGCGCCTCTCCTCCACACCTCCCTGCAAGCTGAGGGAGTGGGCTCCAGCCTTGGCCAGCCCAGAAAGGGGCTCCCACAGTGCAGTGGGGGGCTGAAGGGCTCCTCAAATGCCGCCAAAGTAGGAGCCCAGGCAGGGGAGGTGCCGAGAGCAAGCGAGGGCTCTGAGGACTGCCAGCACGCTGTCACCTCTCAATCCCTCACGGCTTCCCTTTGCTGGGCGGGGGGAGGCCCCCAGCTGCTTGCACTTCCTGGGCAAGGCGACACCCCACCTTGTTTCTGCTCATCCTCTGTGGGCTGTACCCACTGCCTAACCAGTCCCAGTGAGATGAACAGGGTTCCTCAGTTGGAAATGCAGAAATCACCAGCCTTCTGCATTGGCCTTGCTGTGAGCTGCATACCAGAGCTGTTCCTATTCGGCCATCTTGCCAATACTCTCCAAGGACATTCTTAAGTGAAACGGACCCCTTTTGCTTTTTACTGTTGGTATGTAGCAGTGAAAAATACATCAGCGACTAACATGGTTTGGGGTCATTAACTTGATCCCTACTCAGTGCCAGAGTTAATGTCAATACATTACAAAGGGAAGTAATATCTTAGCATTATTATAAAAATAGTTTTCACCTTCTAGACCCCCTGAAAGGGTCTTGGGGTTCCAAGCGGTCTGTGGTCCAGACTTTGAGAACCTCTGCAATAGATAAGATAGCAACCTAAGGTGTCTGACTTTCAGTACTCTTTGAGTAACTTGCCCTTGGGAATTTATGTTGGACACTATAGGAAGGATGGGGCAACACCCAGTCTCTGCAGGTGGGCCACATCTGCCGAGGCTCTTCTCAACCATTTTACAAAATGGTTTGTTCCAGGTGCTGTTTCTGGGGTTCCTTCCATTGGAGCACAGTGTTCTCTCTAGGAGGGGCTAGATGTGGTTAGATAAGAAGGGAGGCAGTGGAATCGCCTAAATGACCTCTGGCATTCCCTATCTATTGTAATGCTATAGATCTCTGCTTGTCATCTGGAAATAGTGAAATCCTTTTAAAACACTTCTAATCTAGTAGTTCTAGAAATGCATTTTAACTTATCATGTAAGTTTTACTTCCTAATTTTACAAGTGAAAAACTCCTGAAGCACAAAGAAGTTACAGACTCAGATGACATAGCCACAGAGTGTCCGAAACAAAATCAGAGCTTAGGTCTCCTGACTCCTTTTTGCCTTCCTCTGTAGGCTATTAGGAGGCCATCAATCTTCTGTCCTTCTGCAGAAAAATTAGTATCTTATACACAAAGCATCTTTTAATAAGGCCCTGCTGTACTAACATGAACTCAACTGGTACCAAATTTGGTGCCATACTGAACAGCTTTGCCCCACTCTACAAAAACAAGCATTGCAGAGATCCTAACTTAGAAGTCAGAAAGAGAAGGTCTGGATTCACTGGTCCTGAGTGGAGGACCTTAAAGTGTCAGAAGAACTGCCAGCTCCTGCAATGTCTGTTCTAGGCACTGTGAGTCTGTAGCTTCCAGCTATGGCTCAGAAGCAGTTGCTTCACAGAAACAAGGTGACTAGGCAGTGTAACCACATGAGGGTGTCCTGGAGGCTGGAGACATGCCCATTCTTTGCCAAGGAATTGGGAGTTACCTAAAAGATGCTGAGTCTCTTTATTCTCTAGCTCTGAATACAGCTCTTGGGTTTTTGACAAATGCTCCTATCCCATAGAGACCCTTTAATCACCTTTGACAATGTAAGCTGCATAGCTTCCCCCATTTTTGATATGACATCGGTTTTAATGCTGTTTAACAGATATGCATTGATGAAAAGAACATTTTTTTCCAGGAGCCAATTATGTTTTTCGTTTGACAATACATTGCCTAAAATATAAATACAGCAATTGGGAAATATACTCTATATAATCAAAGTTCATTTTACAATGAAATTCAGCCATCTTTTCTATTGGATCACCAGATTTAGGAAATTATTATTAAGTCCAATCACATGAAAAACCACCGCTCTAACACTTAACAACTACTTTTGTTTCTTCATATATTCATCTATGTACAGAGTATCTATACCACATTTGAACATACTGTTCTACTTTTTGCATTTGATTTTGTCTCCATACTCATATCAGCTTATTCTAGGCAACTTATCTATTGTTTTATTGATCATTTAAGTAATGTCAGGTCTTTTGCTAACATAGAAAGCACTGCAATAAAATACTTTGACTTAGGCCAGGCATGGTGGTCACGCCTATAATCCCAGCACTTTGGGAGGCCAAGGCAGATGGATCACTTGAGGTCAGGAGTTTGAGACCAGCCTAGCCAACATGGTGAAACCCTGTCTCTACTAAAAATACAAAAACTCACCAGGCATGCTGGTGTGTGCCTGTAATTCCAACTACTCAGGAGGCTGAGGCACGAGAATCGCTTGAACCTGGGAGGCAGAGGTTGCAGTGAGCCGAGATTGTACCACTGCACTCCAGCCTGAGTGACAGAGTGAGACTCTGTCTCAAAAAAAAAAAAAAAAAAAAAAAAGCCACACAACGCTTGGTACATAAAGTCTTCCTCAACCCTTCTCCTTTCTTTGGAATTATTTCCTTGAAATAATTTCCCAAGATGAAAACTGCTGGATCAAAGGATATGGATTTTTCTTTTGGCCCTTGAGACATCTTGCCAGATTCTTCTCCAACACATGTGTATCAATTCAGTTTATTACCAATAATGAATAAATGTGTCTGTTTCTCCCAGCCTTCTCAGCATTCAATTAAAATTTTAATTAAAATTTTATTAATTTAGTAATAATTTATTAAAATTAATCTTATTTTAAATTGGCATTGGTTTAATTACCAACACACTTGAATCTTTTTTCATGTTTATTGTCCTTTGCCTTTAAAACCACTAGGGTGTTGGCATGAATCAAGTCTGATTTTGCTCCTTGTCTCCCCAGGATGTCAGTCATTGCCTGGCACATTGAAAGTTCTGAATAAATAGTGTGGAATGAATGGATGAATGAATGAGAAGCAGTTACAAAATGAGGAAGGAAGAGAGTGGAGGGAGATGAGCAATGAAAAGCTGCTGATGGAGAGGTTAGGGCAGGAGAGAGATAAGGCCATATGTGGCTGCTGAGTGGACAGCAGCTTGGATGGGGCCAGTGGTGTGTGGGAGGATGCGCAAGGAAGACATTGCAGTCAGTTAGTGGGCAGTGGTGTGGCTTGGACTGCAGCGGTGCAAGTGGTAATGGAGAAAATTGGTATATTTCACATCTCTTTTAACAGTAGATTCTGTCATGAACTGGATGCGGAGGAGTAAGAGAGAGAAACATCATAGCTGACAAGCTAGGTTTCTGGCTTGGAAATGGAGGTGCTCTTTCTTTTGAAAATATTCCTCAATATTATTATCTTTCTCTTTTTACAAATGACTTTGAAATCATTTCATCAAGCTCTGAAAAGGATCCTGTCAGAATTTTAAGTGGGATTGCACTAAGTCTCAAAATTACCTTGAGAGGAATTGTTAGCTTTATAATGTTTAGCTTGTCTAGTTTTTTCCCATTTATGAATAAAACCAAGCATTTCTGGGTTTCCTTAGCACCATGCCTAGAACAGTGATACCATATGGACCATAGCCCTTCTTTCTCAATCTAACTGCAGAAACAAAATTAAACATTATATTACAGTTCTCCAGAGAAACAGACCAACAGGAGATAGATAAATGAGAGATTAGATAGATAGATAGATAGATAGATAGATAGATAGATAGATAGATAAATACATTTTTTTGAGGAATTGGCTCACGTGATTATGGAGGCTGAGAAGTTCCACAATCTGCCATCTGCAAACCGGAGACCCAGGAGACCCAGTGGTGTAGTTCTAGTTGAATTCCAAAAGCCTGAGAACAAAGGGAGCCAATGGTGTAAATCCCAGCCCCAGGGCAGGAGAAGGCCAATGTCCCTGGTCAAGCAGGCAGGCAGGGTGTAAAGAAATGGATTTCTTCTTCCTCTGCATATTGTTCTATTCGGCCCTCAATTGATTGGATGAGGCCCACCCACACTGGGGATGGAAGTCTCCTTTGTTGAGTTACCTGATTCAAATGTGAATCACATCTGGAAATTCTCACAGATGCACCCAGAAATAATTTGGGCACCCAATGGTGCAGCTGACACATAAAATGAACCATCACAAACATACAATGAACAATAATCCCACTGCTTCCTTCTTCCATCACTGTGAAATCCCTCCCAATCCTGAGAAGTCTGCCCATCAGAGCATCTCAGCTGTGCCACTGCCAGTGCTATGATGGGACAGGAGACATTGCTGCTGCCACCAGGCTGAGTCACAAATATAGGATTTCACCAGGAAATGGAATTTGGCACCCAACACTTGTGTCGTCATACACAGTTTCAGTGAAAGAAAGGGCAAAAGAGAAAGGATTAAATATCTTCTTTACCCTTTTTCTCTTGCCTTCCTTCTGCCTCTCTGGAAAGGAAGTCTTATGACAACCAGTCACTCATGTATGGGTTGGGAGTGGAGAAGGAAAGTCCATGATCACATTTTCCAGTTAAACAGGGAAGGCTGAACACATAAATCTCTGTTGTTTCCCCAAATCCCACAAAGATAACACTAGATGAATAAAGCAGATTCAGTCCCAGAGGATTTCTCTCACTTTTTTCCAGCACTTTTAGGTACTTTGCACAGGCATGTTTTTTAGGGATTTCATTCTCACCCCCAGATCCACTCTTCTCTTCTCTCCGTCCTGCTTTGGGAGGGTGACGTCGAGGGATCTCATCAAGTGGCTCTCTCGCCCTCTGCATTCCAGCTGGATTTGGTCAGTGGGAAGCCAAGGACAGAGGAGAGTGAGGTCAGGGTCTCTACCTACCCACCCACTGCTCCCTGCCAGTGGAGGCTGCAGGTGGGTCGTCCTCTTCCAGCAGCCACAGCTTCTGCCCAGCCACCCTGTCTTCCAGCTTCAGCTCTCCCTCCTGGTTCCTGAAACTGCTCCTCCTCAGGTTTAGGGGTAGTCACAACTCCCTGGGAGCTTCACCTTTCCTTATTGCACTCCTTTGACTCTGCCAGGCCCTTATAAAATGTCCCTTCATCAAACTCACTTCTCTTGCCCCACTTGAGTATGCCATCTGTTTCCTGTGGGACTGAGACTGGTATTGCCACTTTTTCAGAAATTGATTCTTAGACTCTGTACATGTATTATATTGATAAAATAAAAAGCAAAGCTAACAAATACAGTAAAGTCAGTCATTACTATAGGATTTTATGTTGCTATAGGATTTTATAAAAGATTATACATCCCCACTATACTGAGGCTGCCTTTCTGAATTGCCTTCCTCTCCCCCACCCCACTCAAATGCTGCTTCCTTCCATTGCTCACCTAGGACCTAAAAACACCCAAATGAGAATGTCTTTTCTCTGGGTCTGTGGCTAAACTCAGACGCCAATCCAGTTCCCATTCCCAAATCTTCTCACTTTGCCAACAGTAGGCTGTCATCTAACCCAAAACATACTCAAAGGAACAATGTTATAAAGTAGATTATTAGATAGGGGTTTCTGGAATTTTAGCTAAGAGGACACCCTTTAATAATAGGGAGTGCATTTTCACAGATCATGTTTCCTGGTTTAAAAATATATGCAATTTCCGTAAAAACTGAGACTTGAAGAGATTTTAATTTTTTCTAAATGATTTTTGTTTTCTCAAGAAGGCTTTGCTGTTTCATTCTTATATATGCTTCATCAAGTTAATTCCTAGAATTATTTTATGTTTTGGTTGTTATGAATGAGATTTCCAGTTTTCATTACGTTTTCTATCAGGTTATAATTAGTGTACAAAAATGCTCTCGTTATTCCCATTTATTGTACCTCTATGATTTTTCCTAATAGTTTTACCTAATATTCCTTGGGTTACATAAGTAATCAATAGCTATTTGCCTAGCTGGGCATGGTGGTGCGTGCCTGTAGTCCCAGCTACTTGGGAGGCTGAGGCAGGAGGATGACTTGAACCCATCCTTGAACCCATGGCTCAATCAAGGCCATTGAGCCATGATTGTACCACTGCCACTGCACTCCAGCCCAGGCAACAGAGTGAGACCTCATTTCTAAAAAGATAAATAAACAAAATAAAAAATTAATAATTTGCCTGTAAAACACAACATGTTTTTGTCTTTTTTTTTTCTGGTTACTCTTCCATGATTTCTATGGTCTCCTACTTGTTCACTGACAATGTACGATGTTGACTCTTGGCTTCCAGGATGTTAAAGGATGTTTAAGGATGTTAAATATAGATGTATACTTCTAATTTTTTTAATGGATGTTGCATTTTTCTTTCTTTTTGAGACGGAGTCTCGCTCTGTCGCCCAGGCTGGAGTGCAGTGGCACGATCTCAGCTCATTGCAAGCTCTGCCTCCCGGGTTCACACCATTCTCCTGCCTCAGCCTCCCCACTAGCTGGGACTACAGGCGCCTGCCACCACGCCCAGCTAATTTTTTGTATTTTTTAGTAGAGACGGGGTTTCACCGTGTTAGCCAGGATGGTTTCGATCTCCTAACCTTGTGATCCGCCTGCCTCGGCCTCCCAAAGTGCTGGGATTACAGGCGTGAGCCGGATGTTGGATTTTCTAATGCCATTTCAGCACTTATTGATATGAACAAATAATTGTTACTATTCAGTCTCTTTTGTGAAGTATTATAATTACTAGTTTTCAATTTGCTAGACTATTCATCCATTCTGTGATGAGCCTAATTTAATCGTGGTTTGTTTTTTCCTTCCTTTAGTACACATGTGTAATTATAAACTATTCACAAAGCATTATATTTTTGGTATACATTTTCTCAATAATTCTTGCCTTAGCCTCATAGGATGAATATTATGCTCCTGATTTATGGAAGAGAAAACTGAGTCTCAGAGAGGCTAGAGAGTAGGCCCAGTTCATAGAGCAAATCTGTGGTCGAGCTGGTGCGTGATATGAGAGGCAGAGAGAGAGAGGAGTGGGAAGAGAGAGAGAGAGAGAATAGGAGGGGAAGAGAGACAGAGGGAGAAGAGGAGAGAGAGGGAAAGAGAGGCAGCCAGAGAATGATGCACTGGCTGTGCCACAGGTTTGCGCTATGAAATGCATCTGGCTTTGAATCTGGGTCCATCTGACCCTAGAGTCCTTTCTACCATGCCTCTCCTTTAAAGTGGTAATCCATTAGTATTGTCATTAAATTCTTCAGATCTACATGCAAGAGTGAAAGTGGTACACAATTTCTGATTTTTAAATCAACTCTTTATGTGACTGTAGTCTCAAGGCCATACTAGCTTTGAGGAGTAAATTGGTTAGTTCCTACCTACCCGTTTTTATTCATAATTGAGACTTTAAAAGAATTATCCACACACATTGAATACTTTCCCCTATCCTCACCCCCAAGTTATCCAATTTCTTCATCAGTTATTGGTGTATTCAGGCTCTTTCTTTTATGTCAGTTTTAGAATTTTACTTTTTCCTTTAAAAATTATCCATTTTATTTAGATTTTCATAGTTCCTAGCATACAACTATAGAGTGCAGTAAGATCATTTGCTATTTCCTGGCTAAATTTACCCATGTTAGCTTTATCTAATAAGCTTTGTAGCTTATTAAATAATGCTACTGTTATGCTGTTGGTAATTTACACACATCCACTTTTATATATACTGTTCCTTTCTATTTCTTTTGGGTTGTCCTTTTGTTCCTTTGGTGAATTTTTATATTGTTTACTTAGTATGCTGATTTTCCCATTTTGTTTTTTGTTTTTATTAATAATAAATGCACTTAAGGCTGTGAATTTTGTTAGTTTAGCTCTGAGCCCTTTCCAGGGAATTTAATATGTAGTTCTCATTTTCATTGTTTTCTTAATAGAGTGCTTTTGTGCACTTTATCTTCTTGACATATTTGTTAATTAGCAGATTATTTCAAAATTTCTAAGTAGTCAGAGAGTTTTGATTTACATCTTTGTTCCTAATTTTGTTTTATTTTGTTTTGGTAAGTGTGTTAGTCCATTTTTGCATCACTATAAAGAAATACCTGAGACTGGGGTAATTTATAAAGAAAAGAGGTTTAATTGGCTGCAGGCTGTACAAGCACAACTCCAGCATCTGTTTCTGGTGAGGGCCTCAGGAGGCTACAATCAGGGCTGAAGGCCAAGCGGAAGCAACTGATGTCATACGGTGAGAGAGGGAGTGAGGGACAGAGGGAAGAGGTGCCCACACTCTTCCAAACAACCAGATCTGTGAACTACCAGAGCGAGAACTCACTCATCACCAAGCGGAGGGAGCTAAGCCACTCGTGAGGGATCTCCCTGCCTGATCCAATCACCTTCCACCAGGCCCCATCTCCAACACTGGGGGTTACATTTCAATATGAGATTTGGAGGGGACAAACATCCAAACCATATCAGTAAAAGAGTGTGTTATGTATAATTTCTGCTTTTTTGTACTTGAGTTTTTTTTTTTTTTAATAACCTAGCTTATGTTGACTTTCAAAAGCCTGTTTTCTTATTCTGCCTCAGGTGCCAAGCTATGTGTTAACTAGTGACACACAAGTATCATTAGTCCATGAAAGGCCCCTCTGGGCCTTGTTGTTTGTTCGTTTGATTCCATTTACCCCATATTTATTGTGATTACTGTCCTACTATAATTTTTCTGCCATGTTGTTATACATTTCTGATTGTACTTTCTCATTTCTTTTTTTTTAGACACCTTCTTTTCTTTCCATTGCCTATATTATTTTCTTCTGCTGGATTAAAAGTGATTTGATCCAATTTTTTGTTGTTGTTCTTATGGTGGTTGCCTTTAATGTAAGACACGTACTTATGTTTATCTCTGTTGAATTCATAAACAAAACAAGTACTTTAGCATACTTTATAATTCCTTTGGTCTCTACTATCCCTGTACCCAAATACACACTTTATGTTCGTTATTTTCTAGAATTTTATTTCTGGATTGTATGGATAATTTCTTTTTTGTTTTTCTCTAGTCTTTGCTTTTTTACACAACCATAAACGTTACTAAAGTGTTGTTCACCCATAGCTTTTTAGCATTTTTCTTGTTTCACTATTTTCTACAAGAGTATTTTTATAATACATTTTTGCAAGGCAAACCCCCTAAGGCCTTATATGCCTGAGAATTTTTTATTATGCTCTCACATTTAAATGACTGATGGCTGACATAAGACCTGCATTCAGAAACACTTTCTTTTCCATTGTCCAGTGTGTCCTTCTATCCAGCTGCTTAGAAGCCTAATCTCAGTCTGAATTTGGTTGCTTCCTAGGTGATCAAATCTCTCTCTCTGTTTTGCTTTTCCATTTTTTTGTTGTTGTTTTGTTTGGTTTGTTTTTTGCTGTCTCTTTGATGTTCTTTATTTTCACAGTTAATGTGACTTGATGTCGTTTTTTTCTTTTTAAAACCTGGTTTTCGGCTGGGCGCAGTGGCTAATGCCTGTAATCCCAGCGCTTTGGGAGGCTGAGGTGGGTGGATCACCCAAGGTCAGGAGTTTGAGACCAGCCAGACCAACATGGTGAAACCCCATCTCTACTAAAAATACAAAACTTAGCCGGGAGTGGTGGTGCGTGCCTGTAATCCCAGCTACTCAGGAGGCTGAGGCAGGAGGATTGCTTGAACCCGGGAGGCAGAGGTTGCAGTGAGCAGAGATCATGCCATTGCACTCCAGCCTGGGTGACAGAGTAAGACTCCATCTCAAAAAATAATAATAATTTTAAAATAATAATAAAATAATAAAACCTAGTTTTCTATTCTTTGGGTCCTTTAAATATGAGGGCTTTCCTGCTCCTTTAATTCTGGAGATTTATTTTTTGTCAAATATTTCCCCTCCTCCTTTTTTCTCTTTCTGAGCCTCTGGTGACTCAGATATTGTCACTTCTACTCATTTCCTTCATATCATCTGGGTTTTATTTGATGTGTTTTTTCCCTTCCTACCTCACTGCTGCCTTTAAAAAGGCTTAGAACGTCTAAAAATACTAAAAAACAAACTCAAAAACACTAAAAAGATCCATTAATTAAAGAGAAGAAAAAGCAAGTGACAAGTTCCTCAGTTTTATCCCTAGGCCACTCATTCTTTAGTGCGAACCATCCTGCTTTTACCCCAACTACTATGTTGCTTATTTCAACTGTTGTGGGGGTTTTATTATAAACCTTTATGTTGAAATAGCTTCAAATTTATATAAAAGTTGCAAGAATAGCACACAGAACTTCTGATCACCTGTCACCAGATTCCACAGTTGTTAACATTTTACCACATTTCCTTTATCATTCTCTCACCATATAGATACATATTATTTTTTGTGAACTTCTGAGAAGTAGCAGACATCATGCCTGTCCTTTTACCCCTAAATACTTCAGTGTGTATTTCCTGAATGTTTTTGTAATATTTTGTAAGAGAACAAGGATGCTCTTACAAAATTACAATACACTTATCATTAACATTGATAAAGTACTATAATCTATATATCTTGTTCAAATTATACTCATTATACCTCTCATGTTCTCCAAAGCAATACTGTATCATATCACTATAATGTAAACCACCAATATGAGCCACGTGTGTAATTTCAAGTGTTCTAATAGGCACATTAAAAAAATTAAACAGAAGCAAGTGCAATTAATTTTAATGTTCTATTGTATTTAAGCCAGTATATCCAAAGTAGTAGCATTTTAACATGCAATTCATATAAAAATTTATTATTGAGACATTTTGCATTCTCTTTTTCATAATATGATCCATTGTATTTTTTTACACTTAACAGCACGTCTCAATTCAGACTAGCCGCATTTCAATCACACAGTAGCTACATGTAGCTGGTGGCAACCATATCATACAGCACAGTTTTGTAGCAAATCAAAAATAAAAATTCTGGTTCAAGATCCAGTCTAAGATTATATACTGCATTTACTTGTCAGGTCTCTTTA
Source organism: Gorilla gorilla gorilla (assembly GCF_029281585.2). NCBI lineage: Eukaryota > Metazoa > Chordata > Mammalia > Primates > Hominidae > Gorilla > Gorilla gorilla. The sequence goes on from NC_073233.2 coordinate 20,521,312, forward strand.
GTCTTGTTCAATCTGGAATGGTTCTTAGTCCTTCTTGACTTTCATGACACTGATGCCTTTGAAGAGTACAAGGCAGTTACTATGTAGACTCTCCTTCAGTCTGGGGCTGTCTGATGCTTTCTCATAATTAGATTCAGGTTGTGCATCTTTGGCAGGGATACCACAGCCATTATGGATATTTGTTTAACACCTAATTTACATTTTGTTCTTTTTCTCTATTTCTTATTCTTGCTTCATATTGCCAACATCCTCCCGATCTTTGAGAATATGTATTGTGCTTCTGTTAGATTTTTGGTCCATCTGTTGCAATAAGCTGCTTCATGTTCAGCTTGCATTCTCTTTCACTAGTTGTACTCCTTGGGATTTAGTTACTGTGGCAGGTGGTCTTCTGTTTCTGTGGTGATATAAATGTTCTGCCTGGTAGTGTATGATGGGGAAAGGCCAAATCCTAGGTGGTGCCCCTTCTGGTGTGTATAAGGAAAAGGAAGGAGACGAGGCCCAGGCATCATGTCGCTGCTATCAACTCTTCTGTTTGCTTTCTTCTACTGGGTAACTTCTCCAGTTAAGGATTCATCCTGACACTCTTAGAACAAAGCAGGAATAGGAGGAAGTGATCTCCTCAGGTTCTAATCCCCAGCCCTGCAAGTCTGGAAACAGAAGGGATGAAGAAGTGTATACCCAGTGAAGGCTGGGCTTTGTTTATCCCCATCTCTCCTGAGAGGGCTTTATGCTGCTGCCCTGAGACTACTCTGGCTGGGAATAGGAATAGAGCTGGCCTAGTCCTGCAGACATCTGGGTTGCAGGACAGGCAAGGACCCAGACCCTCCCTTGGTGATGTCAAGGAGGGGAAATGAGAGAACTGCAACAGTCCTCACAAATCCATCCTCCCACCACTGGGCCAGAGGAAAGAGGAGGATTCATCACTCCATCTATCCTCTTTTTCCTGGGTCAGGATAGCCTTTGATCTCCTCTTTATTTCAGTGTCTCTGTTAGTTCCTTGGATCTGTGCTTCCCTCTGCTTCTGAAGTTTCCCTGGGTTGAATTTAGAGGATGAGGGACACATGCTAATTCACCGTCTTATCAGGAAACAGCAATAACATTTCAGGGTTTTTTGTTTGTTTGTTTGTTGTTCAATCTATTAAATTGTTGGCAATACCTACCCTTTCTGCTGTATGTTTAATTATGCTTTTCAGTCTATTAATTTATCATTTTCTTATTTTATCATATTTTGATAATGGGGTATTAATACCTTGTTCTAAAATTGTATACTTATTAATTTCCCTTTGATTTTTATAAGTGATTTGTTGCTATGTTCTTTGAAACTTATAGACATAATATCATTATGCTTTCATTATTAAGGCTTTTATCACATAATTAACAGTTAGCTTGCTTTAATAACTTTTACCATAATTCTACCTTGTCTGAAATCTCACTTGCTTTTTTTCCCTTTAATTAGTAGACCTTTTTAGTGATTTTTAAATTTACTTTTTAGTGTTTTTAGCCTTTTTCTAAGCCTTTTTAAAGATTTCCCAGTAAATTATTGTATTATTCCAGTTGGAAGCATTCTTTTTGTTTTTGTGTTTTATTTTGTTTTTCTTCCTCAAAATGGTTTGAGCTTATACTTATTTTAACCCTAGTCCGCTTAGGTTTCTATTCTTCCATTTTACTTTTTATCTCTCAATTTTTATAGTTAATTTGGTTTTTTTTCCCCTAGATGTTCTTTGGTATTGTATACACAATTAATTTGTTTGGTTTGGGTTTTGCTTATTTTAATTTCCTTTAGCAACTGTCTTCTTTTTAATTTGATTAGCTGTCAATTTAAGGTAAACCACAAAGATTTCATTATCAAAATAGTATCTTTGATTCTCTTTTATGGGAAACTTTTGTTGTTTTTTTCTTCTTCCCTACTCTATTACTGCTTCCATTTTTTATTGAATTAACTTGTTGCTCAGTTTATTTATTTTAATCTGCTTTTATTCTAACAATTTTCCTAATGCCCAACTCCTATCACAAACAATTCTTTCTATTGTTTTTGTTTACTTATCTCTTCAATAGATACATACTAATTCAAGATTTCATACTATTTTTAATAGCATCATCTTTTTTCAGGTCTATCTTTTAAGATCAGATTTCTTTTTGTAGTAACTTTTGAAGTCAGTGCTGGTCCATTAGTGGGTGATCAAATTTCTTAAGACTGAAAATTCATGAACATCTTTGCATTTGGATAAAAACTTGACTATATAAAGACAGAAATTATACAGCTTCTTTACTCTATGGTATGTACATGGTTTTTTCATTACAATGAAGTCCTTGTCTACTTATGACTATATTTTTTACATGAAATATGTAACCTAGCTCCTTGCAGAATGTTTTCTTTTCCTTTTGTAATTAAAATAAAATATTTGATGATACATGTTGATTTCAGTTATTTTTAGTGGATCTTAAATAGGGCTCTGTTTGTACCTTTAACCTTTAACTATTTTATTAATGGTTACATTTTTCTCCTAGTGGATCTTTTCTTTTTCTAATCTTCGATGTTTTATTCTTTGTTTGCTCATTCATTCCATAAATCTATTCAAAGCATCTATTTCATGCAAGCAGTGTGTTCAGTTCATTCCTTCTCTTTCTTTAGGAACTCCTATCTCTCCCAGAGCACTCCATTCTCCAGATCTTCTTTTGCATATTTTTATATCTCTTTTCATGCTCTGCAGATTTTTTCCTAGTTCATTTTCTCTTTCTCTGTTAGTTACCTGTAGCATCCAATTCTACATTTTACCTGTACTACCATTGTTTACTCCTTCCTGCCCCTTCCTGCTGTAATGAGCTCTTCTGAAATAGATATAATGTCTTTCTTCCACATTTAAGAAATAGGTTATAAGTATTTTCTAAATCCTGTTTTGATTCTTGTTTCATTTCATGGTTTATTGATTTCATGCTTCCCATCCCCACCCCACCCTGCACCCAGGTTCTTAATTCATCTTTCTTCTCTCGTGCCTGATAAACATTTTCAATGGTTCCGGTCATTTATTCCCCTTTACTCATTCTTCCTTGAGTTTCTCGTGATGATATGGCCGCTATTTCTGAAACCTTTGCTTCCGACTGTTTTATTCACATTTAAATAGGCCTTGAAATTGGAAGGTTCACAGGCTCTCACTCTGACTTCCTCCTGGAGGTCCAAAAACTATTTCTTGAGCACATCATGTCCTAAATAACACACACCTGTATTGGATTGGCCATTCAGAATTAGATATTACATTAAATATTACTTTCCTTATATCTATCAAGGTAAAGTCCCATTAACACTGAGAGGGGTAAGTTAATTTATTGATAACTTGCTTGACATTTACTCCTGCTGGTTGGCAGTTTAAAGAGCACATGCTTCCTGCATCTTATTTATGTAGCTTAAGTAGTCACCTGTTTTGAACTGATTTGAGAGGGAAGAAAGACTGGATTCATTGGCAAGTCATGGATCAATTATTATGTAAGTTCTAATGCTACCAGTCTCCTAGCAAAATGGATGTGATTAACATTTAAGCATGATGCCAACCCATGCATTTTTCATTTACTATTTCCTTCAAACCTATTTGCCAGTTCCTGTGCTGTGATTCCAAGAAATGCATACTTTAATAATAGACTTAACTTTTCCTTTGTATGAAAATATTATAAACACCAAAAAGCCTTATGAAATTATAGGAGGGGGAATATCAAAGACCATTAACAGCATTATGTATGGTCACCCAGGAATTTGCACACAAAATTCTGCCAAAGCTAGTGGCATTTATGTACTTAAGTTTTCCAAACAACGAGTTGAAAAATATACCCTCAAGAAGTGTTTATGCCAAGAAGGGCCAACTATTTATAATCACAAGTGGAGTTTCTGCAAAGGTCTCTGCCAGCCACTACAGTCCTGGCATACATCCCTCCCAATCTGCAAAAACTCTACTGTTTGGGGTTGAAAGTGAAGCATGAGTCCAAAGAAATACTTTTTCCTAGACTCAGTTGAATTCATAGTGAAAGAACATAGAAGACGACAAAGGGTATAGGAAATCGCAGCATAGGCAGCCCTGCCTTATTTTTAGTGAAAAGGATTAGTACTGGTAGCCCTGCAGTAAAGCTGATCGCCTGTGATCAGGGAGTAGGATAGTTGTAATCCCTTTACTATACCACTGAGTTGATTGATTAAATTGAAAGTTATGACTCAAATGCCCCCAGAGCATCTTGGAACCTTCCTGAGTCTGTGCATATTCATATGGTCCTAATGACCTTCCACTGGAAGGAAAAAGTGTGTGCTGCCTGCAGGGAACACATGAAGAAAGGCTTAGGACGAAGCAAAACTTTTTCACAACCACCAGCAAGAGTTTAATTAAACTCTGTCTAACATTATAAGCTTGCCTCAATTTAAGAGCAAAATGTACCAGGTTTTTCCTGCACATGGAGCCTCCCAGGGTCTTGCAGCTCAAGTGGAAAGAACAATGAAAAGCAGAAGGCTTTCTTTTTACATCTGGCTCCTTGAAATGGGGCTAAGAGGCTTTCTGGAGGGTTTTGCTGGCTGGGACAGTTAGTGTTTACAGATGTGAGTGGCTTTCAGTCATTGCATGTAAATTGCATTTGCTTTGTTGCGCACACCCTGGGAAAACCAAGAGGAAGAAGAGAAATAATGTTCCTTTATCCGCCCACACACATTGACATTCAAGGCACAGTCTTTTCAGGTTTATTGGGTCCCTAAGCAACCTTTGAAGAGATCTGTACATCTGTCCGGCTGTCCCTACTCCAGCGGACATGGATTCCTTTGCTTTGCTTTTCAAGTCTCTGGTTCCATCTTTGGTCCGTTGACTGAAGTTTTTGGTAAACATTTCTTGCATTCAGACCTGAGTGGCCACCCAGCTCCTGGGCTAATTCTGCTTCTCTCTTAAAATTTGATCTGTATTCTGAAGGCAAGTTCCTCAGAAAAAAAAAAAAAAATGAAAGAGGGCTAGCTTTTAATGTGGAAGCTAAAAGCCTAAGAAGTAAACTAAAATAGGAAGGTGGGAGAGAGAGCAAGTTCTTGCTGAAATACCGAATCCCCAAACCAGATCAGAGTAATGCGAGAGTGGAAAGGAAGCCTTTCTAAAGTGAGAGAAACTGTAATCTAGGTTTCTTTTGCACCTCGCAGCTCCCCAGAAAAGAGTAGCCAATGGTCAGCACTCCGCTGAGAGGCAATACATATTGTATATAGTTTGAACAATAATGGACTATTGTGAGTCAGATCCATCTAGGAGTGTTGAATCTGAGACTTCCTAGAGGGCCTTATGGAAGCTACTTAACGTGTCTGTGCCTCAATTTTCTCATCTGTAAAGCAGGGATAATCAAATCACCTATCTCATGAAGCAGTTTTAAAGACGACCTAGGTTCAAAGCTAATCTCCACCATTTACTAGCTGTAGCACCTTGCAAAAGACACTGACTTACACTGACTTCCAGTCTCCTCAGTAAAATCACAGTCTACATCATTGTATTGTTGTAGAGTTGGATGAGTTAATATTCTTAGAATAGGCTTGGAATATGATGAAAGCTCACAAAGTGTTAGTCATTATTATTTTAAAATGAGACGATGTATAAATGGTTTTTAGCTCAGAACAAGACCAACAGCAAGGACTGTGTTAGCTATGGCTATAATGTGCTTATTTCTAGCCTTGTCCTGCTACCCACCCAAATTCTCAACCTCTAAATAAGGATTTAGCTCTGATCTCATGCTGATATCTTGGATAAGTCTTCTCATCTGATTGGCTTCCATCACCTGATGAGAGTTTGCTGAGATTCCAACCTGACTCCTGAATTTCTTCCATGTACCAAGTGGAGAGAGGGCCAAGTTCCAGGCATATTTTGTCATCCCTAACTTCACAAATATCACTGGAAGTAAAGGGCCCCAAGTTTACACTTGACAGACCGTTTATAAAAGATTTTATACTACAAGGCCTAACCAGCAATGAGGAAATAGAGTTTTCATTTGTGACTTTTTCCCCTATCAGAAAGGAATTTAATAACAAATAAAATATATCCATTTCAGCAGCCGACCAGACAAACACATGGAACTAATCAGCTAATTTTAAGTTAGTATTTGATGACCTTTTTTTTTTTGTAAATAAGAAAAGAGAAGTCAGCGGAGTTTGGAATTTATGTGTTCTGTGATTTCTGTTGGCCAAGGTCAGTTTTACTTGATTTCTCTTCCCCTCTTTGCCTACCACCCAACCCCCAGGAGCACATAAGCAATTATTAGGTGGGATCTGTCTCTGTGTATCCTAGGGGCTGAGCAACAAGCAGTTAGAGAGGAATCAAAGCCGAGAAAAGGTAAGGAAACCATTTAATTGTTGAGCTGAGTCCTGGGCAGCTCCTTCTCTTTCTGCCTAGTCCAGTCTTACGTGGTCTTCGTATTTCAGCCTAAACCATCACTTCTTTAAGGAAGCTCTCCCTGATTCCCCACACTGGACTGGTTCTAGTTCTTAAACACTCTTTACAACTCTTTGTGCCCTTCCAACTATCTATTGTTCTGTTTCTCATTCTGCACTTGAACTCCTGGTCTCAATCAATCCTCCCACCTCAGTCTCCTAAGAAGCCGGGACTAAGGTTCATACCACGATAAATAGAGCAACAAGCTCTATTTATTGTTTAGTACAGCTGCTTCAGGTTTCCCTAGGGTTATGTTCTTCAGGATATTCCATATAATTTAAAGCTTACAGAAATAAGATTAATCCTGAAAAACGATTAAGACTAAATTTTTAAACCAGCTGTAAAGTGGTACAGCTGTGCACCAATAACATAAACACAGCTTAAAATTCATTCAGTCACCAGCTTTGAAATTACGGTTCTTGCAATTTTTTAATTTGGGGAAAGAGAATTTGCATTGTTTTGCACATTTTGTGCACAGAGTGGCTTTACTAATATTTTTAAATATTTTTATATGTCTTTATTAATATTTTTATGTTTCTATGCCTTAGGACATGTCCATCTAGGTCCAAATCAGACTGCTCTGTAATTATTTGTTTAATTAAAGTAACTGGCTCCCCCAGTAAAGGATAAGTTCCAGGAACTGTAACTACCCTTTGTTCATTTCATTCCACCCAGTGCCTAGCAAAATGGTATGTGGTAGACACTCAAGAAACCTGGAAGGGATTTAGAAGGGTAGAAACTGACACCTTCTGAGAATAAAGGAGGAAAACTTTTTTCTTCTCTGTGGGCAGGAAGGACAGCATGTTTTCCATCTCAAAGACAGGAAAGAGTTATCTCTTCCTCTGGGATCCATCAGCATCCTGCCTACTCCTGCGTCACAGCACAGATCCTAACTGGCAAAATTATTAATCTCCTTCCACTGAAATAGACACATCAGACAGATTCCTTTCTGACTGAAACTGTTCTGCTGTGAAAGACTAACAACAAAGCAGATGCTCCTTCATGCCTGGCCAGTTCTATCAGTTATCCTACTGGCCATCCAGGGTAGGAAGAAGACTAAAGCCTTCTAACACCTGACATCTCCCAATCCAGGAGAGAATAAGAGGAAATTCCCAGTTACTGAGAAGTGAATTGCAGCTCCCCTTTTTAAGGATCTAATACCATCAGCCACCCCATCTCCTTATGGGCCCAGAAACCCATAATCTCTTATTTTATCTCTTCCTTTATAAGAATTATTGAGTAATTGCTATGCTGCCTGTACTGTGTCAGTTGCACATCAATTAAACAATTGTCTAATTGGACTATACCTTCTATACCCTACTCCTGGTACCAAAATCTGTGTTAGAGTTCTCCAGAGGGACAAAACCAATAAGATATATGTATATAAAAGGGAGTTTATTGGGGAGAATTAGCTCACACAATTACAAGATGAAGTCCTATGATAGGCTGCCTGCAAGCTGGGAAAAGAGAGAAGTTGGTAGCCCGGCCCAGTTCAAGTCTAAAAGCCTCAAAACCAGGGAATCTGATAGTGCAGCCCTCATTCTGAGGTCAAAGGCCCAAGGGCTCCTGGAAGGCCACTGGTGCAAGTTGCAGAGCCCAAAGGCTGAAGAACCTGAGGTCTAATGTCCAAAGGCAGGAGGAGAGGACGAGTCTTCCTCTCCCAGTCCACTGGCTCAAATGTCAGTTTCCTCTGGCAACACCCTCACAGACACATCCAGAAACAATATTTTATCAGCCATCTAGGCATTCTTCAATCCAGTCAAGTTGACATCTAATATTCACTATCACACCTGCCCTAGGCTATTGTTTCCCTGAGGGCAGAGACTATGTTTTGTTCGTGACTGCATCACTATCTCCCAGCCTATGCAAAACAAAATAGACAACTAGAAGTATCAGATGAATGACGGATAACAGAATGGATAGATGAACTGGGATTCTGGGGTTCACTCCATCTCTTGTAATAATATCAAGGAAATGTCATAAAAGACAGAATCTAAACCTTCTTTAAAATCTATATTAGTTAAATGCATTATGCTTCCTTTAATCTGTAAGGGCTGCAAAAATCTCTCATATTACCCTCAACCCTTGGGCAGCAATCATTAGTATCTTCAAGATACCACATATATTAGAAATAACACTGGACAAACTCTCTATATGATGAACACATCCTTTTCCTTACCTTTCATTTTCTGTGTCATCTTTGCTTTTTCCCTGCATTCTATGATTTTATGGCAGACTCTCAAGAAAGGCATTAGAGTTGGCTGGGACCATTACTATATCCCCAGCTCCAGCACCATATCTGATATAGAGTTAGTGCTGAATACATGTTACTCAACGAACTTGCTGCAAGAAATCTTCACTTTCAAGAGAATATTTCAATTACTTAAAATGATCATAGAAGGGAGGAATATGTACGTACTAACAATCTAATAAGGTTACTCAGAATTGTATACACAAAACTGCTGAAGCTAACAGCATTTATATGCTTAAGTTTTCCAAACAATGAGTTGAAAATATACCCTGAAGAATTGTTTATGCCAAATAAGGCTGACTATTCATGATCATGACTGGAATTGCTGCATGTTTTGTGCCAGCCACTTCATTCCTGCCAAACATCCTCCCAATTTGCAAGGATTCTTGGGTTTCGTTTTGAAAATAAAGCAGTAAAATGCTTCTTAAGCTCAACTTACGTGGGGTCTTATTCTTCATTAGTACTTACTTAAGCTATACTGATTAGAGTAACATCTTAACTCTTTTGAAATGCTTATTTTGATTGACAAAGTGACATGGAATTTCTAAAGTGACAAATTGACCAAGGAGCACAGAAACAAGTCAGTAGAATTGTGATGTTAGCTTGAGTTCTGAACACTCAACACTTGGAAAGTACCTCATACCACCTTTTGTGCCAGAGACACCGAGAACCTGAAAGGCTGTCAGTCAGATATTTCTATTAGCTGAAGCAAGAAAACTTCCTCATCCTGGTGGCTCCTAGGCCAAAATTTGCAGGGGGGGAAAAAAAAAGAAAAAAGCTGGCAGACCAAAGCCTTACATTGACCAAGGTCTTAAACACAGCAACTAGAGATTATATGCTTGGAAAATAATTTATAACAAATAGCACTTAAAGGCAAAAGCACTCCTGATAAGTGAGCCTGCTGAAGACCCTTCAGACTCAGTCCAGACCTAGGTTCTAAACCAGTGAGTCTCCTTATTCGGAAGAACTGCACAAGAGTTTAGCAACCCAGCATTGTACCAATTCTAACAAGACCATTACATCTAAAGCTTTATTAAGCATGTAGACTCTGCAGTCAGAATAAATCCTGCCTCCACCACTTACTACCTGCAAGAGGCTAGGCAAGACATTTAACCCCTCTGTGCCTTGGTTTTCTCATATATTAAATGGGGATAATAATAATACTAACTTCATAGGACTGATGTGAGGATGAAGTTAATTAATTTGTGTAAAGTGCTCAGAAGAGCGCCTAGCATATGTTCAGTGTTATATACTTGGTAGCTATTATTATGACCCTTTTTCATGATCTATTTCTTGCCTTGGACCCCAGTTCTCATAACTGGGTGTTAATTTTCATGCATGTGTCAATTCCATAGATAGTTAAGGACTGCCTGCTATCCAGCTGACTCTGTCCTTTATAAAATGTCCTTTTTCCCCAGCAAGACCCATGTAGGAGCCCTGGCTTTGCCCTTCCAGGGATGAAGTCCCTTCCTTGCTCCTTCTAATTCTTCCAAGCACTAGAATTCTGCCTTTTATTGCTGCCAGACCTGCCTGATGCCCAGTGTCTCTATCACCATCTGCTCCTAATCCCTGATCTCGCCTAACACCAGGGGCTTTCTGGCCTGCCTGCTCATCCCAATACCGATCTTTCTGTCTAGTCTTTAAGCTCAGCTGCCTGGTCTGGTCTTGATTCTGACAGCACCCTTGAAATTTGTTCAAGCAATGATTAAGTTATTCAAATCCTTTATTTCCCTCCAAGGCAGAACTAGGAAGCCAGACCTTATAAAGCCAAAGGAATTCCTGTTGCCCCCTTACTGCAATAATTTAATCTCTAAGAAACTCAAAAAAGCACTAAGGAAATAACCCTGTAATCATAAACAATCCCTCTCCATCAAGAGAAAACAGACCTCTCCTGCCTGGAATTGCTTAAACAGGAGTCTTCCATTTCACCAGAGCTCCAGGGACAAACCAGCCACCAGCTACCACAATGGGCTGCAAGTTTCAGAAACTTGCAAAGGGGAATTTTTCATCCTGATTATTGCCTTTGCAGTGTTCTCAGCTGCCAGCATGTGATGGAGGGCGTGGGTATGAGCCTGCTTTTGTGTTCTTAAATAAGGCTAAGAGGCTGTTCTCCTTCGCTTCTTAGCCCTAGACACTCATCAATCAACCAGATTTCCTGAGTGCACCTACTATGTGCAGGTCTTTGGAAAGCAAGTCACCTCCTATGTACTTCTTAAAATTTTTATTTAAATGTTTCTGCATACAGAGTGGGTTTATATGTGTATGGGGTACATGAGATGTTTTGATACAGGCATGCAATGTGAAATAAACACATCATGGGTAATGGTGTACCCATCCCCTCAAGCATTTATCCTTCGAGTTACAAACAATCCAATTACACTTTTTAAGTTATTAAATATTTTTAAATATATGATTATTGACCATAGTCACCCTATTGTGCTATTAAATACTAGGTCTTATTCATTCTTTCTAATTTTTTTGTACCCACTAACCATCCCCACTTCCCTTCTGTCCCCCTACTAGCCTTCCCAGCCTCTGGTAACCATCCTTCAACTCTATGTCTATGAGTTCAAGTGTTTTGATTTTTAGTCCTTTTGTACTTTAAAAAATATTGGAGGGAAGCTAATAATCAAGGCAAAACAAATAAAGTTCTGATGCTGCCAAAGCAGAAGGGACTTTCCCAAGGTCACAGAGTTCAAAAGGAGCAGATCCAGGATTTAATTACATCACCCTGCGTTAAAATACAGATTGTTTGACACATCTCACTCGGTTCACTGGAACTTGGCCTGTTCCAGCTTAATCTCATGCCCTCTGCAAATCATACTCTTGGCTCCACATCCGTCCAGGTTCCTAGAGAGCAGCCTGCTCATTCTGATCTCCAGGCCTTTGCACAGGCTGTTTCCTGTGATTGCCACCCTCCATCCAGCCTCTATTTGTTCATTGACTGTTTGCTTGCCACCCTTTCATTCTCTGCATTAACCCCACTGCCTCAGAAAGCCGTTTCCAATTCCCCAGTCTGTATTGGTGGCCCTCCTCTTTTCTGCTCTGTGGCTATCCTATCACGGCACTTTCCACACTGCACTGTAATTGCCTGTCCTCACGTTTAATCCCCTAATATGCTGAGAGACCCTCAAGGGCAGGACCCTTGTCTGGTTTCTCTCTGAATCCCCAGGACCATACGTAGGATTTAGAGCACAAACGTGACAGTGAATTTTTGTTAAAGTAAGGTGGACCAAACTCTCTCTTTACCAAGCTGCCTCCCTGACAGGTCAAATCCCAGACTAAAAATAGCTTTGCAACTCCTGGCTAATGGCTCCAGGCAGGCACTTCTGTCCCAGAGCACCTGACCTCTGATCTGTAAAATGTTCTGGGGTAACATGTGTCCTCCCACCTTTGCCTCTTACAGGCTCACTGATCATCACTGTCATTTCCCTGTTACCACCCCCATCATGGGAGAAGCAAACTTTCAGTTTTCATCCAATGCAGCTCAAGCATAGGGTAGGCCAGAGTGAGCCTGGAGAGACAAGATAAGAAAAGTAACTCTGCTTCTGCCGTCACTCAGTTAGTTTTTCTTTATTAAAAGGGAACTTTTTATTGAAGCATAACATATACACAGAAAAGTGGGTAAATTGTAAGTCTATAGCTCAAAGCTTCACATTCACGTGAACACGTTCATTTCACCAGCACAAAACTCTTAAAATGACTAGGACTCCAGAAGCCTCCGTTTTGTCCCCATCCAGTCACTACTACATCTTGACTTCTATCATAGATTAATTTGGCCTGTTTTAAAACATTTTATAAAGGGAATTTTACAATATGTACTCTTTTGTATCTGGCTTCTTTTGTTTATAGTATATAGTTAAATTTATAGTTGGTGAGATTCATCCATGTGGTTGCATATCATTTTGGTATATGTTCTCTCTCATAGCTGTATAATATTCCATTGCATGAATCTACCGCTTTTCATTTATCTATCCTATTATGGATGAACATTTGGGTAGTTTCCAGTTTGGGGCTGTAATGAACAGTGCTGCTATATGCTATATCCATTCATGTATATGTCTTTTGATAAATATACATGTGCCTTTCTGTTGGTTAGATACTAGATGTGGAATTGCTGGGTTGTAATGTAAGTGGCTTAGCTTTAATAAATACAGCTAAACAATTTTCCACACCAAAAGAGATCTAATTAATCTACATCCTTGCCCATACTTGATATTGTTGATATGGTTTTGTTTTGTTTTGTTTTTCCACTTTAACTACTGGATGTAGTAGTGATATCACATTGGGATTTTGATTTGTACTTTTTTTAATTTTGCCTAGTGTGTTGTCATTGACCATTTGGATAACCTGAAGTATTTGTTCAGATGTTTTGATCATTTTTCTTTTTCTATTATATTCTCTGCCATTTTCTTATTGACTTGTAGTAATTCTTTATATAGTCTAGATAAAAGTCCTTTGTCAATTATATGTATTGCAGACATCTTCTCCCATTCTATGGCTTGCCTTTTCACTTTTCTAATCTTTTGGTAAATAGAGGATTTAATTTAAATGTGGTCCACATTATCTTTTTTTTGTTCATGATTAGCACCTTTTTTGCCCCATTTAAGAAGTTTTTGCCTACCTCAAAGTTGTGAAGATGTTCTCTTGTATTTCCTTCCAAAAGCTTCATAGTTTTTATCTTTCATATCTAGATATTGAACTGATCTATAATTGAATTTATGTATGGTGTGAGGTAGGAGTCAATAGTCTTTCTGAATTTTTTTTTACAGGACTATTGATTGAAGTGTCCATCTTTTTCCCACTTCATTACAGCATTACCTTTGTCATACATCAAGTGACTGTACATCTGTGGGTCTATTTCAGGACTCTTCTGTTCTTCTGTTCCATTGCTGTATTTGTCTGCCCTGCAAATAATACACTGTCTTTATTATCGTTCCTTTACAAAAAGCTTTGATATCTGGGAGTGTTCTCTGATATTTTTTCTTCTTCAAGATTATTTGGCTATTCTTGGTCTTTTGCATTTCTGCATAAATGTTAGAATCATGATCGATTTATATTTTTTAAAAAACCTGTTATTGAGACGGTTTTTGAACTCATAGAAAAACGTGGGGAGATTTGACAACTTTACATTATTAAATATTTCAATCAATGACCATATTATTCCATTTATTTAGTTTTACTCTAAGTTCTCTCAATAATGTTTTATAGCTTTCTGTGGATAAGAAGTCTTGTTCACTTTTTCATGAGATTTATTCCTGGGTATTATATGTTTTATGCTATTGTGAATAATACCTTTTTAAAATTTCATTTTCCAGTTGTTTGTCACTGGTATATAGGAATAAAATTGACTTTTGTATTTTGAATTAATTTTCAGAGACTTTGCTAAATTCACTTATTGCTTCTATTACTTTGTATATAGATTATTTTGGAATTTACATACACAATAAGTTATGCCAATAATTCCCTTCTAATCTTTATAGCTTCTCTTTTTCCTTCTTGCCTTATTGCACTGGCTATTACCTCTATGATGTTAAATAGAAGTGGTAATAATGGACATTCTTGACTTGTTCCCAGTCTTATGGGGAAAGCTTTTAATATCCATCATTAAGTAAGATTATTGCTATGGCTTTTTTGTAAATATTTTTATCACATTAAGAAAGTTTCCTTCTATTATTAGTTTGCTGATATGTTTTCTTATGTGAATGTATATCAAATATAATCAGATACTTTTTCTGTGTTCTGTGAACATATTCATGTAATTTTTTCTGTTAATGTGATGAATTGTATTGATTAAATTTTGAATGTTAGACTACCCTTGTATTCTTGGAATAAACCCTACATTGTTATTATATAGAATACTTTTTCTAATTTACTGGATATAGAGTTTGCTAATATTTTGGGGTTTCTACATCTATGGTCAGGAAAGAGATTGGGCTTCCATCTTCACTTTTACCTCAATTTTGAGATGGATTTTTTTCTACCTGGGCTGACCCCTCTTTTGTCCTATATACAGACTTAGTTAAATAGACTTTGCTTCTATTATTAGCTTAACAAACTTCACCCAGATCCTCTAGTTTATTTCTTATTGACAGAACAAAAGCTTTCTCAACGACAAACTAGTCATGAGCCAAGTCATGGTCCAACCACTCCCTGGCAGTGTGTCCACTGTCACATTATAGATCCTCCCTGAGCCTGTTTCCTTATCAATGAAATAGCATTGAAAAAGAAGTTAGACAATGCATAATAAAGCACCTGGTACAGGCAGGTGCTCAGTAATTCCTATTTCTCACTACCTCTTCTCTTCTGCTTAAAAACTTTTCAAATACGGAAGAGCATTGGCTTACTTATTTACAGGGCTTAGCCGTCAGAGTTAAGATTCAAATCTGAAAAAATGAACTAATGGGGTGGGAGATGTCCATTCTTTTTGTTATACTCTAAAAAACAAAGCAAAGTTGTTTACTGCTCCTGCTAAGCTTCTTAAATACAAGCTCCTAGATTTTTAAAATTAGATAAACATTGCTAGAATTTATCATCTGTAGTGCTACAGTTCCTTCCCTGGGGCTTCAAACTCAAGTGTTAGTGGAGTATTACACATTTGGAAGTTGTCCAGGAATATAGCTTCTCTCCCACATTTAACAATGTTTATGTGTAAAAGTCAGCTTGGAAGGACACCTTTAAATAATGCTCTTTCTGGATATATAATTGCAGTGTTACTTGTCAGTGCATAATAAACCATCAACCAGCCTTTATTGTACCAACGGGAATGAGAGTTTGGGGGTGCCCTGAAATTATGTTCTTTGTGTCTGAGATGAGAATTAGGTTAGTAGCTAGGCTTTATTTATAGATATCCAAATAAATCAGGAGTCAGAAGTTCAGAAAGACTGGGCTGGGAAGGCTGAGTCCAAAGAAGGCTGAAGTCTATGAACACCAAGAGTCAATACCCCTAATGCTATCAAGGACACTGGATAGGTCCCATCCTACTTCTCCTCATTATCTCCACCCCAAGAACTAATCCCGGTGACAGGCATGAGTGACATCAGAATGACCTTCTGACTAAATCTGAACTTGGCTCAAGCTGTGAATCCCCAGTGGAGTAGAAAGGGCAAGGCCTTAAGGTTGGCAGATCAATGGCAAATCTCAGCCCTGCCACCTACTTGCAACTCAGTTCTCTCACCATAACATGGGGATGGTAACTGACCTACCTAGCAAGACAACTGTGAGAATGGAAGGGTATTGGCTGATACCTGTGAAGGACATGATGCAGGGAACATGCTCAATAATAAATGGCAGTGATTGTGATGATAGTGATATTGATGAGGATGAGACAATGACAATGAAGACAACATCTCTAGCTTTGAATAAAGGGGTGGTAGAGGATTACCTATATTATGCTTATGGAAACAGGAGGAGCATCCCTAACTGCCTCTTTTCTAATCCCCACAATTATTTTATGGATCTCTGGGCCCAGACACATGATCTTAGTTGGACAAGCCATGTCTCAATTTGTGTTCTCCTAAAAGCAGGATCTGAGGCAAGGACTGCAGGTACTTTGTGTAGAAGGTGATAGAAGAAGCAGAAGTGAAGGAATAGGGAGAGAGTGACAAGGGAGGAGGAAGGGTCAAGGTAAGAGTGCATTATTCAGGTCACTGGCATCAGTGTACCTCTGAGAGGTGTATAGAATGTGTCCAGAATTGTCCACTTTCCAGAATTTTCTACTAGCACCCACCCCCTATTGACCAAGGGTTGTCTGCAGTAGTGTGAACTTCCCCACACTCCCAGGCACTTGCTTGCTGGCTAAATTGACTCTCAAAGCTTCAGAGAAGGCCATGAGTCAGTCAACAGGAAGAGGCCCTTGAGGTAGACACTCACTGATAGCATTAGCAAGTGCTCACTGCTGCCTGCCATAGTTGCGGCTGAAATTGGAGGTGGATGGAGAGTCTGTGATACAGGGCACCAAATGTAGCTGCTGCAGGCCAAGTCTTAGTTCAAGTGCAGACTCCTCCTGCAAGCTGTCTACTTGCCACATGTGATACACAATTGTGAGAGTCCCCCGTCGTCAGTAGAGTCTTTCCTCTCCCATCCCCTTGTGACAGAAAGGACTACCTGCACAGCTGGTTCTTGTATTTAGCAGTACACAAACGTACACCAAATTCTA
Organism: Gorilla gorilla gorilla; assembly: GCF_029281585.2. NCBI lineage: Eukaryota > Metazoa > Chordata > Mammalia > Primates > Hominidae > Gorilla > Gorilla gorilla. The sequence continues at coordinate 20,538,146 of NC_073233.2, forward strand.
GAGCTGTACTGTCCAGTACAGTAGCCACTCGATACGCTTAAATTGATTAAATTAGTTTATTTAAATTAAATAAAATTTAAAATTTATCTCCTCAGTCACACTGACCACATTTAAGTGCTCAGTGGCCACATATGAGAAGTGGCTACCATACTGGACAGTGAAGTATAGTATACTTCCATCTTCTTGGAAAGTTAAACCGGACAGTGCCACTCTTGAGAGAGTCAGTCTGGATCCTAATCCTGGCTCTACCATATACTAGCTGGGTGGCCCTGGGTAAGTCATTTAATCTGTCTGTGCTTTCATTTGCTAATCTGTAACATGAGTTTATTTCCATGATTAAATAACAATATGTAAGCATATAGTAAAGTCTCACTACATGTTAATGATTATTATTTCCCAATTCCCAGGGTAATATTTATGCAAGGCAGGAAGTACTTAAAGAGCCTCCAACCCTGATTCAGGCCCTGGGTCCCCTGAGGCTACTCTCTGGGCTTCTAAATTATCTCTATGCTCAATATGGCCATGCCCATATACCTCCCAGTCTCCAAACAGAGATGTTGCTTTAGCCCTCACTGCCTTTTCAGCTTCTTGTCAGTTCCCCACCCTAAGTCCAGAGGCTGGAGCTGGAACCCCCAGCTTATGTCAGGAGCCCTACTGCCTGCTTCTGGAAACTTCTGTCTGTGTGCCTGACTCATTCTGTCACCATTTTCCCATCACTTGCCCACCCTCCCAATGGGCCTCTGCACTCCCAATGCTGACTATGACCTGAACTGACCACCTCACTTTAAAATGCTTGCTGTCCTCTAAGACCTTGTCCTACCCTAATGGACAGGTCCTGTGCATGTCCTGATTTGCTACCAATTTCTATCTTTCCTAGAGAAATAAAATATTTATATTTAAAATAACCATTATTGAATGTTTTCTTGTGTGCCAGGAACTGTGCTAAGGGCTGTAATATGGATTTCCTTCTGTAACCCCATCACAACCCTAGAAGATAGGTACTATTATTATTTCCATTTCACAGGTAAGAAAACTGGATCTTAGAGAATTTACATAGTTTGTTCAAGATTGCACAGCAAGTATATAGTGAAAACAAGAATGTGATGAAATCCTTAAGCCAGTAGGAGGTCCTTTTCTTCTTTCAAGACAATTGAAAAGAAGGAGGGACTGATGCATACAACAACATGGATAAATCTCAAATGCATGATGCTAAGAGGTTAGACTCAAAAGGCTTCATACTGTGGGAGACCACTTATATCTTGGAAAACTTAAAACTATAGGGACAGAAAACAAACCAGAGGTTGCCAAGGGCTGGGAGTGGTGGTGGGGTTGTTACATGGGAATGTGGGTAGGTAATACAACTATTCATTATCTTGATTATAGTAGTTACTATATAGTTGCCTGCATTTGTCAAAACTTGCTAGACTTTACATTAAAAGGGGTGAATATTACTGAATTCAAAGCATACTTTTATTTTTAAATGGAAAATAAAGAAGATAGAGAGTAATTTTCCTCTGAATGCCCCCCAGCAATTGTTCAAATGTGGGAATAGAGGGGAACAAACATCAGTTTAAAGACTTGGTGGAGAAAATAAGCTCGGGTTCAGATTGCAAGGAAGATAATTCAAGGAGAGGAAGTGGAAGCAGTGGGTTCAGACTGACCTTCCTGAAAAGCCTGGAGGTGCAGGAAAGGCAAAAGATGGGCTTTTGTGAGAACAAAGCATTGATGAAAGATTTTTTTTTTCACCCAGAATGAGAAAACTTGAACCTCTTTACTTAAAGGGAGAAGCTCTTCAGTGAAGAAGAGATTAAAGGTGCACCTTACCCACATATTTCCCATCTCCAGCACTCTTTATTCCTTCATGTAGATCTGTATTTCCATCTGTTTTCATTTTCCTTCAGCCTAAAGAACTTCCTTTAATATTTCATGTACTGCAGATGTGCTAATAATAAATTCACACAGCTTTCATTTATTTAAAAAAATGTTTTATTTTTACCCTCATTTTTGAAGGATATCTTTGCAAGACACAGAATTCTAGGCTGACAGTTTTTTTTTTTAAACTTTAAAGTTGTCATTTCATTGTCTTCTAGTTTGCCTTGTTTTTGAAGCAAGTCATCATTCTTATCTTTGTTTCCCTCATTGTGTCTTTTATCGCTTTTTGTTGCTTTGAAGATTTTCTCTTTTTCTCTAGTTATTAGATTATGATGTGCTTAGGCATCATTCTCTTTGTTTTTATTCTGTTTGGGGTTTGTTGATCTGGGATCTGTAGGTTGGTATTTTTCTTCAAATTTGGGAGAATTTCAGGCATTGTCTCTTAAAATATTTTTATTTATTTATTTATTTATTTTGAGATGGAGTCTTGCTCTGTCGCCCAGGCTGGAGTGCAGTGCACGATCTCGGCCCACTGCAAGCTCCACCTCCCAGGTTCATATCATTCTCCTGCCTCAGCCGCCTGAGTAACTGGGACTACAGGCACCCGCCACCAGGTCTGGCTACTTTTTTGTATTTTTAGTAGAGACAGGGTTTCACCGTGTTAGCCAGGATGGTCTTGATCTCCTGACCTCGTGATCTGCCCGCCTCAGCCTCCCAAAGTGCTGGGATTACAGGCGTGAGCCACTGTGCCCGGCCTGTCTCTTCAAATATTTTTCTAACTCAATCTATCTATTCTCTCCTTCTGGAACTCCAGTTACCACTATGTTAAACCACTTGTTTTTATTCCACAGTCATTTATACCCTAGTTCATTTTTTTCAGCCCATTTTTCTCTGTGCTTCATTTTGAATTGTTTTCATCACCCTATCTTTTAGTTCACTGATCTTTTCCTTTGCTGTGTTCAAATACAGATATTATATTTTTCACTTCTGAAATTTCCATCAGAGCTTTTTAAAATAGTTTTTATTTATCTACCAAAATTCCCTATCTGTTCACTCATTATGTCCATCTTTAAATCCTTGAACATATTGATAATAGCTGTTTTAAAGTTCTTGTACATTAGTTCCACATGTCAGTCATCTCAGGAACTCCTGTTATTGACTGTGGGGCTTTTTCCTGCTTTGGGGTTACATTTCCTGCCTTTATACCGCTCTTGTAATTTTTTTTTTTTCTTTGAGACAGGATCTCCTTCTGTTACCCAGGCTGGAATAGAGTGGCAATCATAGCTCACTTCAACCTTGAACTCCTGGACCAAGTGATCCTCCCACCTCAGCCTCTGGAGTATTTGTGACTACAGGCATGCACCACCATGCCCAGCTAGTTTTTAAAAAAATTTTGTAGAGATGAGGCCTCACTATGTTGCCCAGGTTGATCTCAAACTCCTGTGCTCAAGTGATCCTCTCACCTAGGCCTCCCAAAGTGCTGGGATTACAGGCGTGAGCACCATGCCCAGCCATGTCTAGAAATTTTTCATTGCATGATGGACATTGTAAATACTACATTGTTGAGTGTCTGGATTTTTTATCTTCCTTTAAAGAGTATGACAAATGGTTAATTTACTGATGGATCTGCTTGATTCCTTTCCCAGGCCTGTTTTCTAAGCTGTGTTGGGGTAAGTCTAGAGTAGCCTTTACTCTAGGGCTAATGTAGTTTTGCTACTAAATTGTAGCCTTTCTAGGGTTTCAGTTGAACATATAGTGTTCAGCAAGGTCTCTCTAACATGGATGGGTAGACATTTTATATCTCTAGCATTGTGTGACCTCTAGAATCTCTATTCAGCTCTTAGCTCCCCAGGGGCTGTTCTCTGCCAGGCCTTGTAAAGTGTCACCCTGCACACGTGAAGCTTAGTGTTTGGTCAAAGATTTAAGGGGACTTCTATGCATATTCTGAAGTTCCATCTCCGTGCAGCTTCCTCCTCTCTGGCATTCTAGCCCATAAATCCTATCTACTTTAATTGCCCCAAATTCTTACCTCTACCTCCTCAGCTCAGACAGTTTATCATGGTCAGTTCTACTCCACCTTCCTGCACCACAAACAAGAAAGTGTCTGTGGCAGAAAGCCTGGGCAAACACGGGCTCATCTCTTGTGTTTCCCTTCTGTCAGTGATCATAGTCCTTTGCAGTCTGTTTTCCAACATCTGAAAACTGGTGCTTAATATATTTTGCCCACTTATAGTTATTTATGTCCAGAGGGCTAATGCAGTGCCATTTACTTCATCAGAGTCAGAAGCAGAAGTCAAGTGAGCATATGCAGATCTGGGAGTTGTCTACAGACAGGACTATCTTATTCTCTTCTCTGCTTCACATTGCCTTAAAGATAAAATGTTTCTATTAAGACAGTCATATCCCATCATGATCTGCCTGGCTGACTGATCTCATCACTGATCATCCAGTCTTTATGCACACACACTCACACACACACTCTCACACACACACACACACACACACTACCATGACCTACTCGTAGTCTTACACATATCTCTAGCTTTTTCTCATGCCTCTGCTTTTGCATCTATTATTTTGTCTACAAAAATAACCTTCCCCCAACTCCCTACCTGCCTTCCTAACTGCTACTTATCCTTCAGAATTTAGCTCACCTGCCATCTCCTCCAGGACACCTTCTCTGGAATCATCTGGGTTAAGTGTCCCCTTATTTGTGCTCTGATATTCTGTGTTTGCCTTTATCAAAGTTGTATCACCCACGCTTTATTGTAATTGCCTGTTATGACCTATCTTCCATGCCCTTCACACCCCACCCTCCAGACAGAACATCTCTAAGACCGGGATCAAGTCTGAGTCATCTCAGTCTCTCTATGACCTGGCACAGGTTTTGAAACTTTTTGTATGAAGGGCCAAACAGTAAATATTTTAGAGATTGTAGGCCAGACATCTTCAGCTGTAACTACTCAACTCTGCCGTTGTAGCATGAAAGTGGCCATAAACAATAGATAATACATAAAATATAAGACTTTATTGAAATAGAAACAGGCAACTGTAGCTTACTGATCCTTGGACTAGCACATAGTATAATCCCAGTAAATGTTCATTGAATGAATTAATAAAATATTATTATTGGAGGCCTCAGAAGAAATAGAAAATAATGTAATCAATTTTATAAGTGCAAGAGTTTTCCTGGGAACGGAAAAGTGGCACTTTCCTTGAGGCCCTAGGGAAGGAAAAAAAGACAGTGGAGTGAAGAAGGCAGGATAATAGAAAACTGGGGGATTTCTGGCCTAAATGACAGACTTCCCCATGCATGGCTTTTTCCAGGAGGCCATTCTGGGATGGGATCCTGAAAACCAGAATGGTTTGGTCAGAGTGAGTTCCCAAGGCAGCCAAGAACAGAGAATGCCAAAGGACAAGTGCAAGCTGTGTCCTGGGCAGCACCCAGGCGCAAACCCACAGAAGGCATGTTTTGCAGCCAAATTCAAAGTGTCAGAAACCAGGCAGGTTCTAGAACTGCGTCTAGCATGAAAATAACAAGGGCAAGAGGGATGTGAGATCCAAAACAACTTTTATGAACAGAACTGGCAGGTCCACATTACTTTTCTGTTGGTCACTGGCCACATTGTGCATGGATGAGTCTGTAGATGGGTTAACCTTGGCTTTTTCAGAAGAGTTAAGTGACCAGGTCATCTACTAAGAAATAAAAGGAGGAGGGGAGCCTAGAACTTAGAGGCTGGAGGAGCTCTGTCATATATAACTACTATAGCAGATTCCATAAGGGCCCAATCAGGGCTCAAAACAAAGATTTACTGAAAAGTACTATGGGTGAGGCTGAGGTTATTTAGATAACCTTCTGTTATCTAAATAACAGAAGGTTGCAGCAATCTAATCACTAAGGTTGTAGGACATTCTGTAGAGAATCATTATGAATGAGTATCAAGGAAATGAATAGATGGCTTGCTGCAGAACTGGGATTGGCAGGGGAATGCAGCCACTGGCCAGGAAATCTAGATAGTCACTGAACACCTGTTGTATTAGTCAGGGTTCTCCTAAGTAATAAAATCAATAGGGTATGTGGCGGGGCAGGGCGGTGGTGAAGAGATTTATAAGGATGTGGCTAACCTGAGTAAAGAGGCTGAGAAGTCCCAAGACAATGCAGTTAGCAAGCTGGAGTCCTAGGGGAACCAATGGTATAGTTCCAGTCTCAGTGTGAAGGCCTGGGAACCAGGATTGTTGATGGTTCAGTTCCAGTCCTAAGGCCAGTAGGCTGAAGACCCAGGAAAAGCCAGTGTTTTAGTTTAAGTCCAAAGGCAGGGGTTAAAAAACAAGGTTCCAGCTTAAAGGCAGTTAGGCAGAAGGCATTTCCTCTTCCTCCAGGGAGAGTCAGCCTTTTATGTTCTATTCAGGTCTTCAGCTGACTAGATAGGGCCCACCCACAATAGGGAGAGCAGTCTGTTTTACTCTACCAATTCAAATATTCATCCAGAACACCCTCATGGACATAACTACTTTGATCAAATGTCTGCCCTCCCCATAGCCCAGTCAGGTTGACATGTAAAATTAACTATCACTCTGCCATATGCAGAACACCTCAGAGAATCTACCTACCATGCACCCTGTCTCCTTCAACACTAGATAAAATATCAGACAGAATTATTTGATTAGCACTGGTGTTTTAAGCATCATTGTGAACGCTGGCAATTTAGTACCAATGATGACAGCAGAAAGGATGTTAGGAAAGAGGTTACTACACATATACTCAGAATTATCTCCCTGGAGTAGCTTTTTAGACAAATGCACCTGGTTGGCCATCAGTATCTCAAACTTACATGTCTAATTATTTCTTCCTCTCAGCTTCCCCCCGCCTCTGGGCCTCATCTAAGCTATTGGGAATAAATAAATAAACCCAGAGAGGCTACTTGAACTCTGCTGGAACCAGTGAGGGACATGCAAAATCAAAAAACCATGTCCTTACCTGAAAGCCAAAAAGGATAGTGATAGTCTGCCGCTTCCCCCTAGGTCTGAGTTCCCAGTGTTTCACCAAAGACTCCAGAGGCTCTGAGTTTTCCTTTAAGGCCACAAGCTTTAACCTCGTCTCCTTTTTCCCAGCCCTCCTGATACCTGAGTCTTTTCTCTCTCCTCCTCTATTTACTAGAGGATGTGGGGCCCAGGTGTAAACTTTCTCGTGTCCCAGCTAACTGAGATCTGCTTAACTACCTCATTCTGCAGGCCCCAGATCACTGAGTCCCATTTAGATGATTCCTTGACTCCTTTTTTCAGATTTAGATCCTTGCATGTGACATTCCTGTCATCTCCACACCCCTCCCCAATCACCCAATCAGATTCTCTTTGGTTACCATGCCTTACAGAAATGTGTCTGCATTTTCCCTGCTCTATTTAGATTTAATTTTACTAGCTAATATTTATTGACCCTATTTTATGTGCCAGCCACTAGTCACTATTTCATGGACTTCAGCCTTGGAACAACACTAGGAGGCTGATCATATTACTATCCCTGTTTTACAGATGAAGAAACTGAGATTGAGAGTGACTAACTGACGTGTTTAATGTAGAAAGTTTCAGAACCAAGACTAGAATATACATAGATCTGACCTCCAAAAAAAAAAAACCCCCAGTTTTAACTACTTTACCAAAATGCCTCCCAAGGACTGTTCAGTCTTCTGTCTTATTGTCTCACACTCCTGGCCCCTTGTCCCCATTCCCCCTACCACTGCCCTAAGTCAGACACTGCATGATTCATGAAGGGAATGTCAAAGGGCCTTCTATTTGGTCTCCTCACCTTCAGACCCTCTCCCTTCCTATCCCTGGGTATGTCCTAGCAAAGGTATGGTACCATGCAGCAGAGAAGAGCTGGTCTTTGGCTCTTTGACTCAACTTTGAATCCCAGTGTCATAACTCGCCTGCCTCTGCATTTTTGGGTTAACTGAATGAGAAATAGCATCTGTATTAACAGTTTTCTTTTTGAGCGTTTAATGAGATAACATAGGTCGAGACCTTGGCATTGTGCCTGACACATAGTAAAGTCTCGTGTATTTGTCCATTTTCACATGATATAAAGAACTACCTGAGACTCTAATTTAAAAAGAGGTGTAATTGACTCACAGTTCCGCATGGCTGGCGAGGCCTCAGGAAACTTACAATCATGGCAGAAGGTGAAAGACAAGCAAGCACCTTCTTCACAAGGTGGCAGGGGAGAGCAAGAGTAAAGGGGAAACTGCCACACACTTTTAAGCTATCATATATAATGAGAACTCACTATCATGAGAACAGCATAAGGGATATCACCCCCATGATCCAATCACCTCTCACCAGGTCCCTCCCTCGACATGTGGGAATTACAACTTGAGATGAGATTTGGGTGGAGACACAGAGCCAAACCATATCATTCTGTCCCTGGACCCTCCCAAATCTCATGTCTTTCTCACATTTCAAAACACAATCATGCCTTCCCAACAGTCCCCCAAAGTCTCAACTCATTCCAGCACTAACTCAAAAGTCCAAGTCCAAAGTCTCATCTGAGACAAGGGAAGTCCCTTCTGCCTATAAGCCTGTAAAATCAAGAGCAAATTAGTTACTTCCAAGGTAAAATGAGGATACAGGAATTGGGTAGACGCTCCCATTCCAAATGGGAGAAATTGGCCAAAACAAAGGGGCTATAGGCCCCATGCAAATCCAAAACCCGAGGCAGTCATTAAATCTTAAAGCTCCAAAATAATCTCCTTTGACTCTGTGTCTCATACCCAGGCCACGTCGACGTAAGAGGTGGGCTCCCAAGGCCTTGGGCAGCTCCACCCCTGAGGCTCTGCAGGGTACAGCCCCTGCGGATGCTTTCACAAACTGGTGTTGACTGCCCATAGCTTTTCCAGGTACACAGTGCAAGCTGTCAGTGAATCTACCATTCAGGGGTCTGAAGGATGATGACCCTCTTCTCATGCCTCCACTAGACAGTGTCCCAGTGGGGACTCTGTGTGGTGAGTCTTCAGCCCCACATTTCCCCTCTGCATGGCCCTAGTAGAGGTTCTCCATGAGGGCTCTGCCCCTGCAGCAGGCTTCTGCCTGGACATCCAGGCATTTCCATACATCCTCTGAAATCTAGGCAGAGGTCCCCAAACCTCAATTCTTGCCATCTGTGTACCCACAGACCCCCAACACCACGTAGAAGCAGCCAAGGCTTGGGGCTTGCACCCTCTAAAGCAATGGCTCGAGCTGTACCTTGGCACCTTTTAGCCATGGCTGGAGCTTGAGCAGCTGGGACAGAAGGCACCATGTCCCAAGGCTGCACAGACCAGCAGGGCCCTGGGCCTGGCCCAGAAAACCATTTTCCCTCCTTGGTCTCCCAGCCTGTGATAGCAGGGGCTGCTGTGAAGATCTCTGAAATGCCCTTGGAGACATTTTCCCCATTGTCTTGACTATTAACATTTGGCTTTTTACTTATGCAAATTTCTCTTGAATTTCTCCCCAGAAAATGTTTTTTTTTTTTCCTACCACATAGGCTGCAAATTTTCCAAACTTTTATGCTCTGCTTCCCTTTTAAACATAAGTTCCAATTTCAGACCATCTCTTTGTGAATGCATATGACTATATGCTTTTAGAATCAACCAGGTCAAATCTTAAATGCTTTGCTACTTAGAAATTTCTGCTGCTAGATACCATAAATCCTCTCTTTCAAGTTGAAAGTTCCACAGATCTCTAGAGCAGAAGAAAAATGCTGCCAGTCCCTTTGCTAAAGTGTAGCAAGTGTAACGTTTACTCCAGTTCCCAAGAAGTTTCTTACTTTTATCTGAGACCACTTCAACCTGGACTTCATTGTCCATATCACTATCAGGATTTTGGTCAAATTCATTCAACAAGTCTCTAGGAAGTTCCAAACTATCCCACATCTTCCTGTCTTCTTGTGAGCCCTCCAAACTGCTCCAACCTCTGCCTGTTACCTGCTTCCAAAGTTGCTTCCACATTTTCAGGTATCTTTATAGCAGTGCCCCACTTTGGGTACCAATTTTCTGTATTAGTCCATTTTCACACTGCTATAAAGAACTACCTGCGACTCGGTAATTTATAAATAAAAGAAGTTTAATTGACTAACAGTTTGACATGGCTGGGGAGGCCCCAGGAAACTTACAATCATGGCAGAAGGTGAAGGAGAAGCAGGCGCCTTCTTCACAAGGCAGCAGGAGACAGCAAGAATGAAGGGGGTACTGCCACACACTTTCAAACCATCAGATCTCATGAGAACTCACTCACTATCATGAGAACAGCATAAGGGAAACTGCTTTCATGACCCAGTCACCTCCCACCAAATCTCTCCTGCGACAAGTGGGAATTACAACTCGAGATGAAATTCAGGTCAATAGTCAATAGTCAAATAGTCAATCGTCAAATAGTCAATCCTCACTATAACCTTATCCTCATGTTACATATGAAGAAACTGAGGCCCAGAGAGCTTAAGGAATCAGCCCAAGCTCACAGAGCAAGGAAGGAGCAAAACTGAGGTTCAAGCCCAGGTCTGCCTGACTCCAGAACACACGTTCATCTCCCTACATCCCACTGTGAGGTCATGATACAGAAGAGATGATTGGATGGACTCTAGAAACAAAGAAATTAGATGAAAAAGAATTTCAGGGCTAGATTGTGGTGGGTGCTGAGTGCCCATGGTGGTAAATGGCATTGGAAAAGGGGGAAACATGATCAAAAGTTCCTCCTGCGAAGAATGACATAACAATAGTTAACATGTATTAAGCTGGTATGGTTTGGCTCTGTGTTGTGTTTGTTCTCAAACCTCCTTATACCAGTTATTCTGACACTGTGCTTACATAATTTAGTTAAATCTTTTGAAATTGATGAGATATGAGTGAGAAAAGGAAGGCATTTTTTTATGACTGCTCTGAAAGGACTCAACAGAGGCAAGTTGTCAAAACTATTGTCAAATAGTTAACTTAAATCAGATAAGTGTACCTTCAATCAGAAATATAAATCATGCCAATAATTTATCACCCCTGATTTCCAGTTTAGGCTTCTTGAAAATGAATCTGTACTTAAAGATACTTGCAGAACCATCTGAGTATAGAACTCCTGAGTTTTACAACTTTTCCCAATCTCTTACAGATATCTTGCTCTCACCTAATTATACATTATTTTCAGCAACTTGCCTCTGTTGAGTCCTTTCAGAGCAGTCATAAAAAAATGCCTTCCTTTTCTCGCTCATATCTCATCAATTTCAAAAGATTTAACTAAATTATGTAAGCACAATGTCAGAATAACTGGTATAAGGAGGTTTGAGAACAAACACAACACAGAGCCAAACCATATCAGCTTAATACATGTTAACTATTGTTATGTCATTCTTCGCAGGAGGAACCTTTGATCGTGTTTCCCCCTTTTCCAATGCCATTTACCACCATGGGCACTCAGCACCCACCACAACCTAGCCCTGAAATTCTTTTTCATCTAATTTCTTTGTTTCTAGAGTCCATCCAGTCGTCTCTTCTGTATCATGACCTCACAGTGGGATGTAGGGAGATGAACGTGTGTTCTGGAGTCAGGCAGACCTGGGCTTGAACCTCAGTTTTGCTCCTTCCTTGCTCTGTGAGCTTGGGCTGATTCCTTAAGCTCTCTGGGCCTCAGTTTCTTCATATGTAACATGAGGATAAGGTTACGGTAAGGATTACACATAGGAGATCATCATCCTAACACCTATTAGGTGTTTGAGCCTAGCATCTGTATTGTTCATTGAATCCCTGCTCCGACTAGCCTGCCAGTCCTGCGCCCGGCAAACTATCCTCTTTTCTATCTATTTCTTTACATCTCTAGGCGCCCTCCTTCCAACTGGAAAGTTCCCTTGCTCCACCACCTTCTTTTGGATTGGTGCTTCATATCTGTAATAATACTGAGAGCTTTGTTTTGTACAATTCTTTACAGCTTTCACAATTCTTTCCAAAACTATCTCAATTGATTTGTACAACTCTGGGAGATTCTCCAGCTTGGTAATTATTATTTCTATTTTTTAAAGGGAAACCGAGGCTCTGAGAGATTGAATGACTGGTTTGTGGTTATAAACGGGGCCTGGAGCCAGAGTCTTCTGGCTCCTGGTCACCATGCCTTTCTTCCCTGCACCATTTTGCACCTGAGTGACTGCTGCTCACCTGACATCAATACCCTTTGTAATGTTGCAAATTGTTTTTCCATAGGTGCCTGTCTTGTCCCCTGAGGGCAGCGACATAGTCTTATTCCTTCACCCTGGCCAAGTGCCTTACAAATATCTGTTATTTGGTTGATGTCATTAAATGTGTTAAAAATTTGAATTAGGCCGGGCGCAGTGGCTCACGCCTGTAATCCCAACACTTTGGGAGGCCAAGGCGGGCAAATCACAAGGTCAGGAGTTTGAGACCAGCCTGGCCAACATGGTGAAACCCCGTCTCTACTAACAATACAAAAAATTAGCTGGGCGTGGTGGCGGATGCCTGTGATCCCAGCTACTAGGGAGGCTGAGGCAAGAGAATCGCTTGAACCTGGGAGGCAGAGGTTGCAGTGAGCTGAGATTGCACCACTACACTCTAGCCCAGGCAACAGTACGAGACTCCGTCTCAAAAAAAAAAAAAAAATTGAATTAATATGTTATGTTGCAAGGCCATTGTAGGAAACTGACAGCTGTATTGGCTAGGAGGTTGAACTTGTGTAATTAAATTTTATTTAAGAGAGAGAACCATAAAGATAGGTCCCACGCTTGAGGTGCCTGTTTCTCTGCACTCATGCCTTTGGACTTTGATTCCTTGGATCTGGGGAATTTGGAGTTAGCTGCTCCATCCTCTGTGCTCTGTATTCTTGTGCTATAAATAACCCTGACCACAGTGGACTGTAATTAATCCGCTTATCCATCTGTTTCCCCTGCCCCCAGACTGTGAGTCCCTTCAGGGCAACACCATATCCAGTCCTCCTCAGTGTCCAGGGCCCGCCACTGTGCTTGGCACATAATAGAAGTTACAAGAATAAGCCAGAAAACTCCATCTGGGTCCCTCCCCTAATCCCCTAGGATTGTACATGTTCCCATTATCTTATCATACATATTTCTTATCTCTTATACTGAATTAAAGGCAAGTTTCATGTTTTACTCAGTTTTGTAGCCTCCCTATAGGAAGAAACTATAATTATTGACTGTCTATTGTATGCCAGTAGTGATTTCAATATATTATCTCACTTTTAAATAATTTAATTTAATTCTCATAATAGGTTGATAAGGTAGGCATTATCATCCCTGAATTACAAACGAGGGAACTGAGACTCAGGGAAATAAAGTAATTGAATTTAACCAAGTTTACAAAGCCAGTAAGTGGTAATGCTAGGATTTCAGTCCCTGTCTGCTGGCTCTAACACCAATGCCTTTCTTTTTTGTTGTTGCTTTTTGTTTTTTAACAGCACATAGGATACTGCCTTAGCCTAGCAGGTGTCAGGAACTCTGCTGAACTAAGACTTGAATTTAATCATGGTGAATCAAATCTGTGCAAGCCTGTTCCCAACTATGTCAAGTGCATATACTGCTGCCCTCCCATTTGATTGTTTGGATGAAATGCTTCTGGAAACATATACTGAGCACTAACAACACACTAGGCACAGCACTAGGTGTTGGGCTGAAGTCAGGCTCCCTCAAGAAACGTTCAGCCTAGTGAGATAACAGACTGTAAGAGTGATAATAAATGTGATTTGTGCTATGGCAAGACAGAAGACAAAAGTTTAGGTTGGCTTGTGGTGGTCTTGAGTAACTTCTGAGTATTTTATAAAGGAGGAATGGGAGTTGGCTAAGCCAAACAAGAGGAGAGTACAGAGCAAAGAGCATATGGTAATTCTGCACTAAGGTACAGAATTGCAGGCAGGACACGCCTAGAACAAGGAGTATTTTGGTGGAGAAGGGCAGGGAGAGCAAGAGATTCTGAAGCTGCTTCACTCTGTGTCCACATCACGAACCTAAGGCCATTACTGGTTACCAGCCATTGCCCCTACACAAGTGTACTTTGGCTTTGATGACAGCTAGGACTCTCTTCACCCAGGAAATCAGTTAGAGAAACGGCTGGCAGCATCTCTATCTGTCTACTCTAGGGATATGAGAGATGAAGGATAAACATGGGGTCTGCATTTTCCCGATGTGTAGGAAATAATGAACAAGCAATTGGGCAAACCCACATGGTGATGTCCTCTGCCTGGGGTGGGCCGTGGCTGCCCTCAGCAGGCCAGGAAGGCGCAGCCTGGCTTTACACCTATGTTCTTGATGTGGCCCTGGAGCAGAGGGCCATGGGGAAGCGATGTGAGCTGTAAACAGAACCAGGCCCTGTTCAGAACCACTTTCTTTCTTTCTTTCTTTTTTTTTTTTTTTTTTCATTTTTCAAGAGTGTTTATTAAAATAGGCAATAATGGGGTGAAGAGTTCTGCCCACTCTGGGCCACAGGGTGGGAAACTGAAAATGTTAGTTGGGTTCACCCAGTTCAAGTTTTCCTCTTTGCTATGCCTGAAAATGTTATTTAACTTGAGACTTTGTTTAACCAACCAAAGAATGGCTGAGAATTGAGCCAACCGTGTGATGAACTAATTATATGTAACTTAGTCAATAATAAATGTATATGCATCTGTATTCATCACATGTAAAAAACAAATCCAGTAGGGTGCTGATACTATCAGTTCCTTCTTCCTCCAGGACTTAAATAAAATCCTCAAGTCAAGTTCTGTCTTGCTCCAGCCCAGATCTTACTCTGTTTTCCCATGCTGTTGTGTTGCGCATTAATTCCCTCCCACATCCCACTGCAGCCACCATCCCATGTGATCTTCACCAAACCACTGTGGATTGGTCTCTTCCACATATTCAAACTGTCTGTCACATCCTTTAAATATAGCTAACCTGCCTGCCCCTTGTACTGAAATGTACATAAAAGTCATGAACATTTCATGGTTCATGAAATGAACCATGTTTACTTCTAAGGCTGGTCCCCACACATTTCTTTTATCTTTTGCTCCTTGCTTACCTCTCCAGCTCTCCACTCCAACTGTGCTCTCTCCAATGCATTCTTCACACTGCTGTCTGGATGATTTATCTAAAATTCAAATGCAATTATATCACTCCTCTGCCAGAACCCTTCAGTGGTTCTCAGATCCTTTCAAATGACATCCAAACTCCTGAAGCATTTAGAGCAAGGCCATTCATGAGCCAGCTTCTTCCTACCTCCCTGGCATCATCTCCTAACTTTCCCCTTGACAGTTTGTGACACAGCAATGCTGAATTAGTTATGACTCTCCAAACACACAGTGTTGTTTAATGTTCCTGAGTCTGGTCTATGGCTATACCACCCTGAATGCACCCAATCTTGTCTGATCTCGGAAGCTAAGCAGGGTCGAGCCTGGTTAGCACTTGGATGGGAGTCTGCCAGAACAGTCCTTTCTACTCTATTTTGCCTTACAAATATGATCAGCCTTTAACATTCTCTCAACTATCTCCTTCTCTGAGACCTTCCTAGACAGAACACATCTCTGCGCTGCCTCTGCGTCTTGTTCAACATCTGCTGTTGACCTGTCTGTACATTCCCAAGACCTATTTGCTTATAGGAACTCAGTCTTATCACTGAATGGCACAGGGCCTAAGACAGAATAGGTGCTTAGTCAGTGCTCTTTGAATCGATGTCCAATTACGCATCCTCCGCATCATTTAAGGGACTCGTGTTTCAGCCACAGCCATGCTGATAACTGCCTCCTGATTGGCTTTCCCAGGTCGGGCCAATCACTGGTCTGCGATCATCGGAGGATCCCACTCCAAGAATTATGTACTGTGGGAATATGGAGGATATGCCAGCGAAGGCGTCAAACAAGTTGCAGAATTGGGCTCACCCGTGAAAATGGAGGAAGAAATTCGACAACAGGTAAGACAAAAAAATCACAGAATGACCAAAGAACAGAAATGCAGTCAAAGCACTCCTTAGATATCTTTCCCAGGGGCTTGAAATTTGCAGTACAATGTGCTGGAAGAAAATCTATTTGCTGAGTTTGGGGGTTTTATGTTAAGTTGAGGACAGACAGAGGCACAAATATCCATTTTGTTGTCTCAGATTGTCCCTGACTGCATTCATGTTTTCTTCAGCCTGTGCTAAATGCTGCTGCTGTGGCCATATTGTTGGGATGCCTTGTCTCTAGTCTCCTGAGAGTCAAAGCCGTGAATTAAGGTTTTCTTACTGTGATCTTTGAGAGGGTCAGAGGAGTAATAGTCAAGCTGTCCAGCCAAATCCCCAAAATAAATGTTTGAGTATTGGCACGTGCTTTTTGCAACTATGTCTTGAGGTACTTGATAAATTAGTCATTCGTTCATCATAATCATTATGGACTGAGGCATCTTCTGTGTCCTATGTTGTGTGGGCCCAGGAGAAGTCCCACTATCTAGGCCTTCACTGATACCTCTGTGAGATAAGGGAGAAAAAGTCCATAATTCTTGTCAATTCATTTGGCTGACAGTGCCATCGTCCTTCATCAAAAGCCTAATCAGGTTGACACCAGAGAGAGGCTAATGAGAGAACCTTGGAAGAAGAGCCACGTGGCTCAGTGGTGGTTTGCTGCAAGACATGGCAGTGCAGCTTTAGCCATCACTACCCACAAAAGCCTGTCCAGCCTGAGAGAGCACACGGCAGCATGTCCCACTGCCCACCAAGTGCTCTGGAGGAAGTAAGGAAAGAGCAAAGCATGCTTGGGATGTGATCATTTTACAACACAGGTCACTGAGAGGCTGTTGCCCTCCCTGTGCTCCTGTCCCACATCTCCTGAAACAATACAGGAGGCTAAGAAAACACCAGGGACCCCATCTCACAGTCTGCATGTGCCCAGAGGCCTGAGCAGCACAGCAGGGCAAGCACAGCTGAGGCCCGCAGTGTTCCCTACCATCTGGACTCCAAGCTGCCCACAAACCCTAAATTGGAGGCAACAAAGGTCACTCTGACTCCTGCTATAAATCCCCTGAGGAATCAGTTTGGACTAGAGTCGAAAAATGCCCCAGAATGAGCTTATGTTTCTTATTAATTTGATTTGAAGTTTTTCCTCCTTTCTTGGAAAAAAAGATGTTTGACCAGATGTTTTAAGAGTGCATGCTATTCATCCAAGATGAGCTATCTAACTATGCTCTGTTTCTCTGACTCTGGCTGCCATGCCTCATAATTGGCATCACTCCTTCAGACTATGGCAAAGTCATGCAGGGCTCCATATTGGTGCTAGTCTGTCTGGCCTATCATGGGGGAACCATTGTTTGGGATCCTGGAGGTTCACATTCCCAGTTCTCAAGTATGGAATTATGCCTCCCTGATTTGTCAAGCTCCATGGTGTGGAATCTTGAAAACCTTTTGTTACAAATAGTAGTTGAAATACTAAAGTTTGCCAGTTAATTACATCAGGGTTAAGGGCATCTTCATAATAATGTCAGTCTCACTTGTTGGCTTTCTTGAGAGGTTTCTGGAAAAGAAAGAATCCCGCAGGAATCATACATAACTGGAACTATATTGTGCTGGTGAACATTATCTGACATGTCATAGCAATAAAAAGATTGAAAACTCATGGATGGGACCCCCCACCACCACCACTGCCAGCCTCAGAATGTCCCTCTTAGGAAAAAGTTCTTTGTTATGTTCCTAATCAGCATGGCTGTGATTGGCTTGTATTACCACACAGGCAATGTCTGTCTGCCTATCCCAGCTGGCTAGTGTTTCAGACATACAGTCATAATAATAAGTTTAATTATGGGTACCGCACATGGGAATGAACATATCTCAGTGCCTGTCACCACCTTTCAGGCCCCCTGGGTGCTGGATATCTACTTTTTGCCCCTCTCACATCTAGGCTGAGGATGCTATTATTATCCCAGTTTTACAGATAAGGAAACCAAGGCATGGTCAACAGCAGAGAATACCAGGACTTAAACCTAAGTCTGTCTGGCTCCAAAGCCCAGACAGTACTAGACGTATAATCTTCTCCGTGTAAACCTGAGGCCACTTGTTCAAAACTTGTTGAGAATCTCAAGATGGCAATACCATGAATTTCATAGCATGGGGTCTTGTGAGCCTGCATGGGTCACCTGCCCATGAAGCCAGGCCTACCTGTATACTTTCCCTGTCCCACACAGCTGCCACACAGAGAAATTCCTCTTACCAGCCTCTGAATCTGGCCTCTGCTAACAGTGCCTCAGGTTCCCCAGCTCCTGGGAGAGTCAGTTGGATAGGGTGATTTCAGGATTCCAAATAACTCATCTTTCTAAATATTGTTCCCCGCAAGCACACAATTGATTTATTTTTTTGTAAGCCAGGTAAGAAACAACATTAAAATAAGCAAGAATATGAATCCTCCTAGAATACAAACCTGTCCTCTGAATAACCAGAAACTTGTTTGAAAACATCTGCAAACTAACACAGTGTTCTCAGGCTTTAATACTTTATATCCTACCAATCACTTTGTCAAAGAACCTGAGTCCAGCCATGATGAAAATAAAAAGCCCTCTTTTCTCAAGAAAGACATTTATATGCTTACCAGCGTTCTCTTATTATAAACTTACGGCTCACTGCAAGTTTCAAGGGCATGAAGAATCACAATAGATATTGTTGGAGGTAAATTTTATGCTAATGGCTTTCAAGAACAAATGAACAAAAATACTAATCCCATTAATAGTGGAAGTTATAATAATACTGTTGAGTATAAATTTTAATGTTACTATAACTGCAAAACACCAAGAAAATTAATGAAAAATTACAGCAGAATTATTGGCAGTAGTGACACTAGTGGCTGGGGCTGGGGAAGGCCACAATGCTCACCCTTTCGTGGAAGGACAAAGGCAAATGTGTCCTGGTGGCTAGGACACCTGGGGACTGGGAATTAGAAATACTGAGCTATGGCTAGCCTGGCAGGTCACAAATGGGTAATCCAAGGCAGGCGGGGGCTGTAGGAAATGGTAGATCACACTTGTAGGTTGGTGTGGGAGTGGAAAGTGAGCTTATGAATACTCGTTATGAAAACACTTCATCCCACTAAGACCATTTCTACTTCAGTAAGCCCATATTTCTGGCATGTTTACTAAGTGTCTGGTTCTCTGCTGGATGCTGGCCCAAAGATGATGCCCCTTTCACTCGGTTATTCAGGCTAGAATCCTTGATCTCTCCACATCCAAACTTGTGCCTTCTCTTTTAAATTCATCCAGTTCAATCTGCCCTCATCACCACCTCCCTCCACTTATCTCTTGCCTAAATTGCTGCACTAGCCTCCTGATGCCCCTGCCTCTGATTCTCCTCCTGTTTCCCATGCTGCCCCAGGGCCATCTTTATAAAAAACAAATCAGATCATGCCACTCCCCCACTTAAAATGTTTAATAGCTTCTCCTTGACCCTAAGATAAAGTCCAAATTCCTTATCAAAGCCTGAATACCCTTTATGTCCTGCCCTTGTCTTACCTCTCCAATTTTATTTCTTGCTGCAACTCTTAAGTTTTGGGCATACAGAACCTCTTTCAGTCTGTGCAAAAGGGCCATGCCCTTCTTGCCTCTGGACCTTCTCTCAGCCAGGACATCTTCCAGCAGCCTTCTAACTGGTGAACTCCTATTCATCCCTTAGGACTTACCTTAGATGTTGCCTCTTCCAGGAGGCTTTCCCTGATTCTGTACTAAATTGATCTTGCCAGGTGCTCTCCCAGCACTTTGTCCTTCTCCTATTGTTAGCATTATCACACTTACATATTTCTTTGATGTCTCTCCCTCACTAAACAACAAGGTTTAAAGCTGCCCTTCCCACTGTTATATCCCCTGAGCTTGGCATAGTATTGGATGCTTCCTAAATGTTTCCTGAATATATAGTTTGTTCATTCAATAACTTTATAAATATTTATTGAACTTATTAGTTTATTCATTTGGTAATTTTACTGAACACCTACTATATGCTAGGCATTGGAGATGCAGCAGTAATCAAGAAAACTCCTTTCCTTCATGAGCCTACATCCTAACAGTGGAGAAAAGGAAAACATGTAAAATATATATATATTTAAGTGAAAAGAAACCAACAAGGGTGGTAGTGACATAAAGAGGATTAGGAGTAGGGAGGGGCCTGTTTTAGATAAACCGGTCAGGGAAAGTCTCCCTAACAAATGACCATGAAGCAGAAACCCAAAAGACAAGTGTAGGGGAAAATCATTTTAGATGCTAACAACAGCACATGCAAAGGGCCTGTGGGAGGACATAACTTATTGTGCTTAGAACTAAAAAAAGACTAGTGTGACACAAGGATAGTGAGGGGATTGTGGCACAAAAGGAGGCTGGAGAGTTGAATGCAGGACCACTTTGTCTCTACTCAGACGAAATTAACAGACAAAGTGGGAGAGGCACATACATGACTATTTCCATATAGGGTACTTATTCCTTAGGGGAATCTGTGCATCCGTTGGGGAAATGTGGACACACATTTGGGCAGGGCCTTGTTGGGTTTCCTCTCTGCTGGAGTCTCCTTTTCCAATCCACGTCTGCTTCTTTCCACTATTCTAGTCCTTCATTGGGGCTACTTTTATCTCTTCAATAATTTTAAATATGTCTAATTGTCTCTTTCAGATTATTCTATTTTCTCATAATCTTAGAGACTACTTTTCATTGAACTTGCTCTCTCAGTGACATTAGTTTCTTCTTTGGTTTTAAATTATTTGATCATCTTCAGTGGTATTTGTTTTGTTTTTTTGAGGTGGAATTTCACTCTTGTCACCCTGGCTGGAGTGCAGTGGTGCAATCTTAGCTCACTGCAACCTCTGCCTCCTGGGTTCAAGCGATTCTCCTGCCTCAGCCTCCTGAGTAGCTGGGATTACAGGCTCCCGCCATCATGCCCAGCTAATTTTTGTATTTTTAGTAGAGACGGGGTTTTACCATGTTGGTCAGGCTGGTCTCGAAATCCTGACCTCAGGTGATCCACCCACCTTGGCCTCCCAAAGTGCTGGGATTACAGGCGTGAGCCACCACACTTGGCCTCAGTAGTTTTTTTTCTTTTTCTTTTTTTTCCTGTTGGAGGAAAAAAGGTTCAAGTGATGGTGTCTTTACAGTGACTTTGTATTTTCTTCTCCTGGTCCCACCCAAGTTTTTATGTCCTTTCTCAGATTGGAATTGCCCACTGCACAGCTAGTATACATCTGGACCCTGCATTAACACATGAGAGCAATTGGGAGTTCCATTTCTTGGAGGTGTCTCAGGCAGAAACCACCTTCCTTGCCATGTTCCCGAATGCTTGATGGAGGGTTTTCTCATGCCCTATTCACAAACAGGGCAGCCCTTTAAAACGTCCACTGTATGCAGGCGTGCCCCCCCATGCCCCACTTCTCACTGGCTCAAGATTTCCCCTTCTCTCCATGCATGGGCTTCTAAACCCCCGCCTCCAGCTCCTGGGGCCTGTATCCCAGTCCAGGGCCCCAACAGCTCACCACGCACTAGCTCCTGCTTACTGTTCTGAGTTAGACTTTCCTCCCTATTTCTGGCATCTGGGCAGTTTTTCTAAACTTGTTTATATATTTTTGTAGTGTGTTTTGTTATATTTGTCCAGCATTTCTATCTGTTTGTAGAAGGAGAGAGAACCTTTTGTGTCAGTTCAGTTTTCCACATTTTCAGGTATCCAGCTAATATCTGTAGCACCTAACAAATATCTGAATTGATGATAAGCAAGCCATGAATGGTTCTTGCATAAAACTCTGAGCTTTGAAGAGTCACCCATTTGTTAAAAATCCATTAGAAAAATCATTCCAACTTTTATATTTCTCTGGATTCAAGGCTTTCCTGACCATAAGAGGTCAGATAATGGTGGACCCTAATACAGGCATTGATTATTTCACCTTCAGGAGACCTTGTTTTGGAGGATGACTTGAA
The DNA here is from genome assembly GCF_029281585.2 of Gorilla gorilla gorilla. NCBI lineage: Eukaryota > Metazoa > Chordata > Mammalia > Primates > Hominidae > Gorilla > Gorilla gorilla. The sequence continues at coordinate 20,559,921 of NC_073233.2, forward strand.
CCAGCCCACAGGATTATCACACCGCCTGTGGCATGAGAAGCAATAGACAAGCAGATGCTCTTTTTCTTTAAAGTTGAAACAGTTTATATGGCTCCAGGAACTGGAAGAAAAGGTTTGAGACTTTTCTTTTCTCATCTCCTTTAAATCATTGGAGATGACATATGTCTACTAAACTATTGTTTTTTTCTGATTTTTGATTTTCTAAATTTTTAATCACTTTTCTTTAATTAAAGCCATGGCCTGACTTCAGGTGTTTTCTATGATTCATGACATGCTGCCTCATCCGGTTTGGAAAAACCACACACAAACACACACACACCCCACCAGCTTTTAATTATAATAATAAAGCTCCAGTGATCTTCCATGCTTATGAGAAGTAGTGATGTATAATGTCTAAAAGCATTGCCTCTGAATCAAGATTTCCTGAGTTCAAATCCTGGCTCCATCCCCTGCTTACTATGTGACTTTGGGCAAGTTACTTAACCCCTCTGTGTCTCAGTTCCCTCTTCTATGAGATGAAAATGGCAATTGTGCCAACCCCATAGAGTCATTCTGAGGACTAAGTGAGCTGATAAGTGTAAAGTGCTTGGAGCAGAGCCTGCCCTTAGAAAGAGATTGCTGGATGTTAGCTATCATTACCATGTTTTCATTCTTCAGCCTCTGTTTCCTTATCAGTAAAATGAGGGGTTTGTCCTAAGACCCCCTGCAGGACTAGAAAATTTAATGTTCAAGTTCGTGTCATTTCTCAGTGTGAAAAGGTCCAGAGGATGAGGCCACAACTCCTTTACCATCTACTTCAACTACTTCAGCATCCCCAGGCACTGCCCCAGCCTGCCCCTCCTATCCCCACTTGACAGTGTCATCTCCCAATTTGCCCTAACATTTTTCCCCAAAGTTGACCATAAGCAATTAAGGGTATAAACTGAGCCTTCAAATATAGGAAGAGCTACAGTAAAACTCCACGCCCATTCCCAACTCACTGCCTTGCACATGCTCCCTCCCTTCCTTGGAACAGCCTCATCAGGATGCTCGCTGGAGCTAGTTCAATGCCACCTCCAGAACAGCCCTAGAGGCAGCCATGGAGCACATCTTCCTGAATGTAGCAGGGCACAAGCCAAGGGGCAGAAATGTGGCTCCCAACCTAAGGAGAGAGGTGGTTTAGTGAAGTCTAGTTTGATTGTAACAGGAACCCACTGAAACTAACTGAAGAACAAAGGAAACTTTATTGTAGAAAGAAAGTAGGACACATGAGAACACAAGTTTGTGCAGAGTACAAAAACCCTCACGAGAGCTGGAATTGGAAGGCATCAGGCTGAGACGACCACTAACTCTCTCTCCCTCCTCCACACTGCCCCCAGTGTCAGGTGGTCTTTTCCATGCCCTTCCATGCGAATCTCTCCCCGACTATTTCTCAACAGAGCTGCTGCCTCTGCTTACTTGGGTTGCACATGGCCCCAAATGGTAGCCATATGATCTTCCTCCTTGGCTTCTCACAGCTAGCTGAGCAGTTTTGGTGACTCTTAGTTGAAGCACCAGAAAAACAGGTTGATCACTGGATAGCCTGGGCAATGGTGCCCCCTGCATCAGATATCTACCCTTACTCCAATCCAGTGGCCACCTCTGTGTAAAGAACCATCCGGCTTGTTATTGTATCCAGTGGCTGTGGGCAGGGCAGTTTATACTAAAAAGGGAACTGAAGGCCTGGGTGTGGTGGCTCATGCCTGTAATCCCCATATTTTGGGAGGCTGAGGTGGGCAGATCACTTAAGCTCAGGAGTTCAAGACCAGCCTGGGCAACACAGTGAGCCCTTATCTCTACAAGAAATACCAAAAATTAGCCAGGCATGGAGGTGCACGTCTGTAGTCCCAGCAGTTGGGGGACTGAGGTGGAAGGATCACTTGGCCCGGAAGGCAGAGGCTTTAGTGAGCCACGATCACACCACTGCACTCCAGCCTGGGCGACAGAGTCAGACCCTGTTTCCAAAAAAAAAAAAAGGGCAGGGGAAACTGAAGGTAGAAGATAAATTTATATTTCAGGGCAGCAGTGGATGGGCAAGAATTAGACTGAGTTGCAGGGCCCTAGCCAAAGGACAGGAGCTCAGGGCAGGATTTCAGTCCTATAGAAGAGAGGGGCACTGAAGAGAGAAGAAGTTCAGGAGCACTAAAGAAAGAAGAGGGAAGATCAGCAGAAACCCAGAGTTCAGAGCTGCACCAATTGGGTGACAAAATGCTGGGTCTCGAGTTTGGTTTAGCAATTGAGGTGGGATCAAGGGACATTACTAGGCCTAAACACAAGGATATGGAAAGGCAGAGGTCAGAGAAAGAGTATGGGGCCCCAAAGCACTGTTAAGGCCACTTATTTACCCTTGCCACCTGCTGCCTTGCATCGTTACTTAAGAACCATGAAAACAGTAGAGAACCTGTACTTCTTAAGTCTCTGACCTTGAGTAGGTCACCTAAGCTCACTGAGCCTTAGATTTTACATTTGAAAAACAATAACGAGAATATGAATTACCTCTGTTGGTTATGAAAGAATACGTGTACAAAGCATGGCTTGGAGTATCAGCTCATTGTTACTCTTATTATTGCAACAAAAAAATTAAATTGGAAGGACTTAGAACCCTTTTTTCCTTCCATCTTCTAAAAGGGTATTTCGGTTTTATTGGGTGGGAATACAATGGAAAGAAGACATAAATTGGGCTAGGTAGAATCTACTAGAGAATAAAGACAAGGAAAAGGGAGAAAGAAAGATCCAAAGAAGACTTTTAGACCAGGCGTGGTGGCTCACACCTGTAATCCCAGCACTTTGGGAGGCCAAGGCAGGCAGATCACTTGAGTTCAGGAGTTCGAGACCAATCTGGCCAACATGGTGAAACCCTGTCTCTACTAAAAATACAAAAATTAGCCAGGCGTGGTGGCGGGCACCTGTAATCCCAGCTACTCAGGAGGCTGAGGCAGGAGAATCACTTGAACCTGGGAGGCAGATGTTGCAGTGAGCTGAGATTGTGCCACTGCACTCTAGCCTGGGTGACAGAGTGAGTGAGACTCCATCTCTAATAATAATAATAATAATAATAATGATGATGATGATGATGATGAAAAATAAAAAGTAAAAACCCAAAGAGGACTTTGAGTAAATTTGATTTCTAAAAGAGGAAACTCCAAAAGAGAACTTTTGGCAGTATACTTTGCAGAATATTGTGTGATGTCATTTTCCCTTTGCTGCCTTCTCAAGAAACCTTCAGCAAAGACCTCTAATACTTTTTCAAGGCTTCTGGGAGTCAGATTGGGTCTGCTTTTTTAGGTGTGTCACCCTGCTGCAAATGGCCCCCAAGGGTGCCCAACCTTATTTGGGTTACATTGATGACACACACCTCCTTTGTTCTCCCCTACCTCATTCAAGGCTTAATTCCACGTAGTATGGGTAAGTGGGCACTTGTGGTTGGTAGAAATAAAATGACACTCAGAGTGGTGATAGGGTAAGGAGTCAAATAAAGATTCTGTCACAGATACTCGATACAGAAATTAAGACATTGTTTGAAAGGTATGATTTGAGTCATATGAAACCTCTTGTTTGCTTTCATTTGAGTCTTCAAACAAATCCAGATCACAGTAGGACAAGCTGCCAGAGTGATTTCGTGATGCCTGTTCTTTAATAAAACTGGCACAGGCTGCCATTGCTGGAAGGGTATAGAGCTGGCCTCTTAGCATTACTTCTTAACCTCTACAGTTTTATAAGACAGCATCATGATCCCTGGGAATTTTTCTGAAAATCTCTGTATGAGAGAAATGTGGGACAGTCTTATTCAAGACTTACAGAATATTTGACTCACTAAAATATCTATTTTTACAGTAACTGAGCCAAAATATTGCAAATAGAAGGCAAATTTAAGTGAGAGATCATTAATATATTACCTTAAGATTTAGAAGACAATTTAGCAATATCTATCAAAATTATACATTTTCTTTTTTCTATTGTAGTAAAAGAAAACACATAATATTTACCATCTGAAACATTTTTAAGTGCACAGTTCAGGAGTGTTAGGTATATTCACGTTGTTGTGTGTATATTTTCCTTATACATCAACATCATAAAATAATTCTATATCTAGGAATATGTCTTTCTGAAATAGTCTTGCACAAAAGTATATGAGGAAGAATATTCATTACAGTATTTTATTTTTAAGAGACGGAACAAGCAAACTTTCATCAATAGGGGACATATTAGAAACTCTGGATGCATTTAACGGGTCAAATACCATGCAGCTATTAAAAAGAATAAGGCAGATTTGTGTGTACTGATACAGAATGCTCCCTGGTGTATATAGTTAGATAGGAAAAAAGCAGAACAGTGTGTATAGCTTGATTCCATATGAAAAATGGCAGGTTAGAGTGAAATGATTATATTCATGTATAGGATTATATATGCATAGACTATCTCTATGAACGTACACCAGAAACTCCTTGCCTCTAGAGCACACAGAGAGTAAGGGGCAGAACTGAAAGGTTCATTCACATTTTGCCATACGGCCTCTTGTATTGCTTGAATTTTACCATGAACACAAATTACTTTACCTTTTTTTTTTTTTTTTTTTTTTTTTGAGACAGAGTCTCTCTCTGTTGCCCAGGCTGGAGTGCAGTGGCACCGTGTTGGCTCACTGCAACCTCCATCTCTCAGGTTCAAGCAATTCTTCTGCCTCAGCTTCCCGAGTAGCTGGGATTACAGGTGCCCACCACCAGGCCCGGCTAATTTTTACATTTTTAGTAGAGACGGGGTTTCACCATGTTGGCCAGGCTGGTCTCGAACTCCCGACCTCAGGTGATCCACCTGCCTTGGCCTCCCAAAGTTCTGGGATTACAGGCATGAGCCACCACACCTGGCCTACTGTACCTTTTTAAAAGAATAATATTTAAATGAACAAAGAAAACTTGGATAAGAAACCAAATATTCCCCCCCCAAAAAAATACTCCATAACTTAATCTGTAAATTTAAAGTGTTCCCTCAAAAATCCCAGATAATTTTTTAAAAATTATACAGGCTGACGCTATAGAAATAGAAAACTAAACAGTCAACGATAGCCAGAAAATGTTTGAAAAAGCATATAATGAAGGGGAGACTGGCTAAACCAGATATAAAAACGTAAAACAACATTAACTAAAACTGTGTGAAGCTAGAGAGTGAATACACAGATCAATAGAATCTAATAGAAAGTCCAGAAATAGACACAAATTCTTTGTAAGTTAAGTATATGAAAAAAGTATAATTTCATATCAGTTGTAAAAACACTAGATCCTTCAATAAGTGGTAATGGCACAACTGGAAGCCATCTGGAAAAAATATTTTTCTTCATACCTTAATCCTGGAACCAATACAAGCTCCAAATATATCAAAAATTTAAATATTTTTAAATGAAAACATAAAAACGTTAGAAGAAAACATGAAAGAACCTTTTTTTTTTTTTTTTTTTTGAGATGGAGTCTTGCTCTGTTGCCCAGGCTGGAATGCAGTGGTGCGATCTTGGCTCACTGCAGCCTCCACCTCCCGGGTTCAAGCAATTCTCCTGTCTCAGCCTCCTGAGTAGCCGGGACTATAGGCACCTGCCACCATGCCTGGCTAATTTTTGTATTTTTTTTTTAGTAGAGACAGGGTTTCACCTTGTTGGTCAGGCTGGTCTCAAACTCCTGACCTCAGGTGATCCACCTGCCTTGGCCTCCCAAAGTGCTGGGATTACAGGCGTGAGTCACTGCGCCTGGCTGGAACCATTTTTATAACCTAGAACAAAGCTTCTTCCAAGCACATCACAAAACCCGGAGATCATAAAAGGTTAATGAAGTAAACTAAACACATTTCTTTTTTTGAGATGGAGTCTCACTCTATTGCCCAGGCTAGAGTGCAGTGGCGCAAACTTGGCTCACTGTAACCTCTGCCTCCAAGTTTCAAGTGATTCTCCTGCTTCAGCCTCCCAAGTAGCTTGGATTACAGGCACCCACCACCAGCCTGGCTAATTTTTATAGTTTTAGTAGAGATGGGCTTTCACCATGTTGGCCAGGCTGGTCTCGAACTCCTGAACTCAACTGATCTGCCTGCCTTGGCCTCCCAAAGTGCTGGTATTGTAGGCATGAGCCACCACGGCTGGCCCAAAACATTTTTTAAATAGTGGAAAATACTGACTTTTTTTTTTTTTTTTTGAGACGGAGTCTTGCTAAACAAAGGGCTAATTTTTTTTTTTATATATAAAGAGCTTCTTATGGTCAGTTTTTAAAAGACCAACAAACCAATAGATCAAAACACATGGACAGGTCTCAGAAAAGGAAAATGAGATGGCTTTTACATATTATAAATGATGTTCAACTTCATTTACAATCATAGAAATACAAATTAGTTTCACAGAGCTACGATTTTTGATCTGTTAGACTTTTGACAACTATGTTGTCAGAGGTGTAGGGAAACACCTTTCTACACTGGAGAGCGCTTTCTTCTGACTCAGCAGTTCAGTCAGAAATTTATATACACAGATATACTCACATTTAGGCACATTCTATTTATTGAACATTGTAACACAAGAGTGGAATAAATTAAATATCCATGAATAGGGGACCAGTTAAATAAAAATGAGATTTTGATATTAAACATTTCCAAGACAAATTGTTTCATTAAAAAAGAAAATGCAGCAGGGTACTCATGGTTGGTCACATTTGTGCTATCTTTCTAAAGATGTGTACTTACGTCTCTTGAAGGGTATATAAGAATATTAATAGTGGTTGCCTCTGGGGTGGAGAGTTAAGAGATTGCGGAAAATGAAGAGGGGGACCTTTCACTGTATTCCCTTTGGTGCCTTTGGAATGTGGTACCATGTTTTTGTGTTATCTATTCAAAAAGTAATTATTTTATAGTTGAAATAAAAAAAATTAAGCCAACCAACCAACAAACACCCAAGCTTAGGAACATTTAAATGATGCTGTATCTGAAAGCACATTGTGGGGTCTTGGTGGATCGTTCTCCTCCTGGTGACCAAGAGAGCTACAGTCCACCTGTTATTTTAGGTGAGAAAACTGAGGCTCAGAAAATATACTTCACATGTCCAAATGCTAGTGGCAACACAGGACTTTTGACTTCCCTCCTGGTACTTTTTTCTGTCTCTGCTAAAAGAGAAGAGACATAGGCAGCCCTGAAAACGTCACTCTGGTGTATGTACTCCTCCAGTGTACTGAAACATTTACTTTTCACCAGATTGTGTCTCTGAGACAGTTTAGAGCTGGACTTTTCAATGAATACTTGCCATCTAGTGGTAAAAAAAGATGTGTGCACCTAACATAGACTGCATTCATTCATTCATTCATGCATCAAACACCATACAGTCATGCACTGCATAACATTTCAATCAACGACAGACTGCATCCATGACAGTGGTCCCTTAAGATTATAATGGAGCTAAAAATTCCCATTGCCTAGTATTCACTATACTGTAATTTCTATCATTATTTTAGAGGGTACTCCTACTTATTTTTTTTAAGTTAGCTATAAAACAGCCTCAGGCAAGTCCTTCACAGGTATTCCAAAGGAAGGCATTGTTATCCTAGAAGCTGAAAGTTATGAGTTACTGCCCCTGAGGACCTTCCAGTGGGACAAGGTGTGGAAGTGGAAGTCAATGATGTTGATGATCCTGACCCTGTATAGGCTTAAGCACATTTTTTAAAATGTGTGTGTTTACATCTTAGCTTTTAACAAAAAAGTTTAAAAAGTTAAAAAAAGAATTAAAAAGGCCTGTAGAATAAGGATATAAAGAATGAAAACATTCTTGTACAACATGCACTGTGTTGTTGTTTTAAGCTAAGTATTATTACGGTCGTTAAAAAGGTAAAAAAAGTGTATAAAGTAAAAAGTTACAATAAGCTAAGGTTAATTTATTATTGAAGAAAAGTGTTTTTATAAATTTAGTGTAGCCTAAGTGTACAGTGTTTATTAAGTCTACAGTAGTGTGCAGTAATGTCCTAGGCCTTCACTTTCACTCACCAGTCACTGACTGACACAGAGTAACTTCCAGTCCTGCAAGCTCCATACAGGTGTACCATTTGTTATCTTTTATACCTTATTTTAATGGTACCTTGATATGTTTAAATATACAAATACTTACCATTGCATTACAATTGCCTATGGTATTCAGTACAGCCACATGCTGTACAGGTTTATAGCCTAAAAACAATAGGCTATACCATATAGCCTAGGTGTGTACTAGGCTAGCCCCTCCAAGTTTGTGTAAGCACCCTCTATGATGTTTGCACAATGAAGAAATTGCCTAATGACACATTCCTCAGAGCATATCCCCATTGTTAAGTGAGGCATGACTGTATTTGGGAAATCACTTGTCCTTAAGGCACTCCTAGTCTCTTGGGAAAGACTGACAGAAAAACAGGTGATTACACCAGTATGATGAAGAGACAACTGCACTCCCATGTTTATTGTGGCATTATTCACAATAGCCAAGATGTGGAATCAACATAAGTGTCCATCAACAAATCAATGAATAAAGAAAAATTGGTGTATATACACAATAGAATACTATCTAGCCATAAAAAAGAATGAAATGCCATCATTTGAGGCAATGTAGATGAGCTTGGTTGACATTTTGTTAAGTGATAATAAGCCAGGCATGGAAAGATAAATATCACATGCTCTCACTCATATGTGGGAGCTGAAAAAGTTGATCTCATAATAGTGGAGTGTGGAATAGTGGTTACTGGAGACTGGGAGTCGGGGGATGGTGAGAGGTTAGTTAACGGATGCAAGATTGCAACTAGATAGAAGGAATAAGTTCCAATGTCACTGGAGCATGACTGTAATTAACAACAATCTACAGTATGTTTTCAAATATAGCTAGAAGAGCAGATTTTGAATGTTCTCAACACAAAGAAACAATAAATGAGGTGATATGCATGCAAATTACCCTTTGATTATTTTACATTGTGTACATGTATCAAAATATCACACTATACCCTGTAAATATGTACAAAATTATGTGTCAACTAAAAATAATAATAAAAGAAAAAAGAATAGAAAAATGGGGAACAAAAAGACCCATGGTGAGCGTGAAACTAAAAAAATAGAATAGAAAATGTCTCATTAATGTTTTCATTGTATTGATTACCTGCTGAAATGGTAATCATTTGTGAAAAAGAAAAATAGGTGATTCCACTACAGTACAACTAAGGCTAGGAAAGTCAAGTACAGGACACAGGGAGCACAGTGTAGGGCTTAACCTTGCCTTGGGAAATTGCAGGTATCAGGAGCAACATTGAACTCACTTTTTTGGATTCTCAGTAGATGCTAAAATTACCTCCTTTCTTGTCTTCCTCTTGCTGGACCCCATCAGGACCAGGATAGCAGTTTTTGTTGTTACTTTCTCTGTGTCTGAGGATGGACTCATTAACTGATCATGTTAGGAAGGCAGCCAGTGTATGCCCTTTGGCTACATGGAGTAGCTGTTCCAAGAGCTGAATCCGTGCCACTGTTGCATCTGGTCTGCAGATCTGTTTTCCAAAGAGCCATATGCGAATGCATTGTTCATTTCCCACCTCTGGTCAGAACATCTGTGGAATGTGCCTCCTGCCCATGTAGTTTTTCAGCTCTGTTATCCTGAAGCTCTTTCCAAGGTTAGCCTTTCATTCTCCAAGCAAACAAGTTCTCGTAGCCCATAGAAGATGTCCTCCAAAGAAACCAAAGCAGTCCACCCAGCTTGCCTAGAATGAAAGGTGCCTAAAGTGGTAGGGAGTGGACCTGCAAAGAAAGGTGGAGTCCTTTCATAAATGAACTTAAAAACCAGGCTGGAGAGATGCAGAGATTACAAGTAGACCTAAATAATTAGGAAGCCATTGAGGGTTTCTGAGCAAGGAAGCAACCAGAGACCAACGTATTTTTTCATTCAACAAATAATTGTCAACATCTACTGTGTGCAAAGCTCTGAGTGAGACCCTGTGCTACAGACCCCAGCACAGAGATGAATAAGACCCAGGGTGGGAGACATGTCATCCTCCTGGGTTATAATGCCTTCTAACTCCATGCAACAGCTTAAATTTTTTGTCTCAGAGAAGGAAAGAAATGTCAGAGCATAAGAAATTAGCGACAGAAATTATAAACTATAAATCACAGTTCTAATTGTTCTATAATCATGTAAGCATAGCAATTTTTCTTTAACATAGAAATATACAAATCAAAGATAAAACAGGAGCCCCATCTCATGGAGAGATAGTCTGCTGCCTCTTCAGATTCTACCCCAAAATTATAACATGTCCTTTTGACACTGTGGAGCCAATAAGGTTTCCGTCCCTAGAAGACCTTTCTCTCCCAATCTGTATCCATCAGAATTCCACTCAACCTTCCCATACCCTCCTTGTCAGAATACCTTTCCAACTCCTTCCAAATGCATGTCATTTCTGCCTCCTTGGTTCTTCCAGACCATATTGTAACCCCATTTGGCCCAGTTCCTGCCTTGTATTATGGGTGTCTGCTCCTAAAAACAAAAGTAGGAGTCAGTCTGAGCTGGGGTGTACTCTGGAATCACCCCTCCATCTCCCTAGTCAGGCTTTGCATATGTCTCATAGTACATTGAGAAGTGTCTGTTGAATTGAGTTGAATGCTTTAGACCTCGGTTCACAGACAGAAGGACTCCTTTAGCAAAGTTAGCCATTTTACCTCCTTTGTCTCCATAGCTGCTTCCAGTTCTCCAAACTACAACCTATTTCCCAACAGACTCCAGTTACAGTACTTCTTAATTTATCTTCCTATTCAAAGGCAAAACTACTGCTTCATTAATCAATGAGTAAGGAAAATCAAAAGCTTATTAACTAGCAAGCCAATGCTCTTCTAAAGGGCATTGATCCATGTATGTTATGGGCAGCCTGTTCATTGATAGCTACAGCTCTTGGAGAGCAGCTCTCTGGAGTAGCATTGGGGAAACTGAAATCTTATTTTGAAATAGCTTTTAAATGCATGGAAACACATCTGATTCTTACTGGGAATTTCTTGATAGGGAATACAGAAAGGGAGACTATTTGTCAGTAATATGATATAGAGACAAATCATTTCATAGGATTTCATAAGTGCATATATGTAACCAAGAAACATAGGTACTTTCATATTATCTTGAGCAAAATGAATTCATTCTTTAAAATGCAATGACTTCCCTGCATAATACATTCAAGAATCAATGCAAATATAAAGGATGTGTTTATTGGCTTGTGATCTGTATTCATGACTGCAAGCATGGTTCGATCTTTTGAGATGGGGGTTTCCTCTGTTTCAGTGGCCAAGGGATATTCTTTCTCAAATGGACATGGTGATAATTTGAAACTTATCCCATGCATAGTGACCCCAAATTTGAGTAAATATATATCAAGTACATATAATACACAAAGAAGTGAGTCTGAAGTTAACCTCCAAGCACTCCAAATTAGGGCCCTAAGACAGCTGAAGAATTTGTTGCAGGGCAGGTGTATGGCCTGGTTTAGAACTTTATTATTTTGACCTCCATTCACATGTTAGTTTTACTTCTTCTTCTATCTTCAATCTTTTACAACATACATCCTTTACTTATTAGATTCTAATATATTAGCATTTAACATACTTTTACTATTTCTTGGACAATGCAAAAACCTTAGAACACTGTAATTCCCTTTAGCCCATGTATTAGTCTGCTCTCACATTGCTATAAAGAACTACCTGAGACTTGGTAACTTAATAAAGAAAATAGGTTTAATTGGCTCATGGTTCCACAGGCTGTAAAGGAAACATGGCTGTGGAGACCTCAGGAAGCTTGCAATCATGGCAGAAGGTGAAGGGGAAGCCAGCATGTCCTATAAGGCTGGAGCAGGAGGAAGAGAGCAGGGAGGGCCACACACTTTTAAACAACCAAATCTCTGAGCGCTCACTCACTATCACAAGGACAGCAAGGGGAAAGTCCACCCAATGATTCAATCACCTCCCACCAGACTTCTCCAACACTGAGGATTACAATTCAACATGAGATTCATGTGGGGACACAGAGCCAAACCATATCATTCTGCCCCTGGCCCCTTCGAAATCTCATGTCCTTCTCACATTTCAAAACACAGTCATGCCTTCCCAACAGTCTCCCAAAGTCTTAACTCATTCCAGATTAACTCAAATGCCCAAGTCCCAAGTCTCATCTGAGACAAGGCAAGTCCATTCTGCCTATGAGTGTGTAAAATAAAAAACAAGTTAGCTACTTCCAAGATACAATGAGGGTAAAGGCATTGGGTAAATGCTCCTGTTCCAAAAGGGATAAATTGGCAAAAAATAAAGGGGTTACAGGCGCTATGCAAGTTTGAAACCCAACAGGGCAGTCATTAAATCTCAAAGCTCCAAAATAATCTCCTTAGACTCCATGTCTCACATCCAGGCCACACTGATGCAAATGATGGGCTCTCAAGGCCTTGGGCAGCTCTGCTCCTGTGGCTATGCAGGGTATAGCCCCTGCAGCTGCTTTCACAGACTGGCATCAAGTGCCTGCAGCTTTTCCAGGCACATGGTGCAAGCTGTTGGTAGATCTACCATTCTGGGGTCTGGAGAATGGTGACCCTCTTCTCACAGCTCCACTAGGCAGTGCCCCAGTAAGGATACTGTGTGGGGGCTCCAACCCCACATTTCCCCTCTGCACTGTCATAGTAGAGGTTCTCCATGAGGGCTCCATCCCTGCAGCAGACTTCTGCCATGACATACAGGTGTTTCCATACATCCTCTGGAATATATGTCAGCCTCAACTCTTGCCAACTGCACACTCACAGGCTTAACACTGTGTGGAAGCCTTGGCGGCTTCCAGCTTGCACCCTCTGGAGCTGTGACCTGAGACATATCTTGGCCCCTCTTAGCCATGGCTGGAGCTAGAGAGGCTAGGATGCAGGACATCATGTCCCAGGGCTGCACAGAGCAGTGGGACCCTGTGCCTGGCCCACAAAACCATTTTTCCCTCTTGGGACTCTGGGCCTGTGATGGGACGGGCTGCTATGAAGGTCTCTGAAATGCCTTACAGGCATTTTTCCCATTGTCTTGGCTACTAACATTTGGCTTCTCTTTACTTATGCAAATTTCTGCAGCAGGCTTGAATTCCTCCCCAGAAAATGGGTTTTTCTTTTCTACCACATGGCCAGGCTGCAAGTTTTGCAAACTTTTATGCTGTACTTCCCTTTTAAGTATAAGTTTTAGTGTCAGGTCATTTCTTTGTTTATGCAGGTTAGTGTAGGCTTTTAGAAGCAGCCAGGCCACATTTTGGATGCTTTGCTACTTAGAAATTTCTAAATTTCTAAGATAAAATTTCTAAATTTTAGATACCCTAAATCATCACTCTTAAGTTCAAAGTTCCACAGATCTCTAGACCAGGGACACAATGCCGCCAGTCTCTTTGCTAAGGCATAGCAAGAGTGACCTTTACTCCAGTTCCCAGTAAGTTCCTCATCTCCATCTGAGACCTTAGCCTGGGCTTCACTGTCCAGATCACTTCAGCTTTTGGTCACAACAATTTGACAAGTCTCTGGAAAGTTCCAAACTTTCCCTCATCTTCCTATCTTCTTCTAAGCCCTCCAAATTGTTCCAACCTCTGCCCATTACCCAGTTCCAAAGTCACTTACACATTTCCAAGTATCTTTGTAGCAATGCCCCACTCCAGGTACCAATTTTCTGTATTAGTCCATTCTCACATTGCTATAAAGAACTGTCTGAGACTGGGTAATTTACAAAGAAAAGAGGTTTCACTGGCTCACAGTTCCACAGGCTATACAGGAAGCATGGCTGGGAAGGCCTCAGGAAATATACAATCATGGCGGCAGGTGAAGGGGAAACTGACATGTCCTACATGGCTGGAACAGGAGGAAGGCGGGGTAAGTGCCACACACTTCTATTTTTTTTATTTATTTTTATTCTATTTTATTTTTATTATTTTACTTTAAGTTTTAGGGTACATGTGCACATGTGCAGGTTAGTTACATATGTATACATGTGCCATGCTGGTGTGCTGCACCCATTAACTCGTCATTTAGCATTAGGTATATCTCCTAAAGCTATCCCTCCCCACTCCCCTCACCCCACAACAGTCCCCAGAGTGTGATGTTCCCCTTCCTGTGTCCATGTGTTCTCATTGTTCAATTCCCACCTATGAGTGAGAATATGCAGTGTTTGGTTTTTTGTTCTTGCGATAGTTTACTGAGAATGATGATTTCCAATTTCATCCATGTCCCTACAAAGGACATGAACTCATCCTTTTTTATGGCTGCATAGTATTCCATGGTGTATATGTGCCACATTTTCTTAATCCAGTCTATCATTGTTGGACATTTGGGTTGGTTCCAAGTCTTTGCTGTTGTGAATAGTGCCGCAACAAACATATGTGTGCATGTGTCTTTATAGCAGCCTGATTTATAGTCCTTTGGGTATATACCCAGTAATGGGATGGCTGGGTCAAATGGTATTTCCAGTTCTAGATCCCTGAGGAATCACCACACTGACTTACACAATGGTTGAACTAGTTTACAGTCCCACCAACAGTGTAAAAGTGTTCCTATTTCTCCACATCCTCTCCAGCACCTGTTGTTTCCTGCCTTTTTAATGATTGCCATTCTAACTGGTGTGAGATGGTATCTCATTGTGGTTTTGATTTGCATTTCTCTGATGGCCATGATGGTGAGCATTTTTTTCATGTGTTTTTTGGCTGCATAAATGTCTTCTTTTGAGAAGTGTCTGTTCATGTCCTTCACCCACTTTTTGATGGGGTTGTTTGTTTTTTTCTTGTAAATTTGTTTGAGTTCATTGTAGATTCTGGATATTAGCCCTTTGTCAGATGAGTAGGTTGCAAACATTTTCTCCCATTTTGTAGGTTGCCTGTTCACTCTGATGGTAGTTTCTTTTGCTGTGCAGAAGCTCTTGAGTTTAATTAGATCCCATTTGTCAATTTTGGCTTTTGTTGCCATTGCTTTTGGTGTTTTAGACATGAAGTCCTTGCCCATGCCTATCTCCTGAATGGTATTGCCTAGGTTTTCTTCTAGGGTTTTTATGGTTTTAGGTCTAACGTTTAAGTCTTTAATCCATCTTGAATTAATTTTTGTCTAAGGTGTAAGGAAGGGATCCAGTTTCAGCTTTCTACATATGGCTAGCCAGTTTTCCCAGCACCATTTATTAAATAGTGAGTCCTTTCCCCATTGCTTGTTTTTGTCAGGTTTGTCAAAGATCAGATAGTTGTAGATATGTGGCATTATTTCTGAGGGCTCTGTTCTGTTCCATTGGTCTATATCTCTGTTTTGGTACCAGTACCATGCTGTTTTTGTTACTGTAGCCTTGTAGTATAGCTTGAAGTCAGGTAGCGTGATGCCTCCAGCTTTGTTCTTTTGGCTCAGGATTGACTTGGCAATGTAGGCTCTTTTTTGGTTCCATATGAACTTTAAAGTAGTTTTTTCCAATTCTGTGAAGAAAGTCATTGGTAGCTTGATGGGGATGGCATTGAATCTATAAATTACCTTGGGCAGTATGGCCATTTTCACGATATTGATTCTTCCTACCCATGAGCATGGAATGTTCTTCCATTTCTTTGTATCCTCTTTTATTTCATTGAGCAGTGGTTTGTAGTTCTCCTTGAAGAGGTCCTTCACATCCCTTGTATGTTGGATTGCTAGGTATTTTATTCTCTTTGAAGCAATTGTGAATGGGAGTTCACCCATGATTTGGCTCTCTGTTTGTCTGTTAATGGTGTATAAGAATACTTGTGATTTTTGCACATTGATTTTGTATCCTGAGACTTTGCTGAAGTTGCTTATCAGCTTCAGTAGATTTTGGGCTGAGAAGGTGGGGATTTCTAGATATATAATCATGTCATCTGCAAACAGGGACAATTTGACTTCCTCTTTTCCTAATTGAATGTCCTTTATTTCCTTCTCCTGCCTAATTGCCCTGGCCAGAACTTCCAACACTGTGTTGAATAGGAGTGGTGAGAGAGGGCATCCTTGTCTTGTGCCAGTTTTCAAAGGGAATGCTTCCAGTTTTTGTCCATTCAGTATGATATTGGCTGTGGGTTTGTCATAGATAGCACTTATTATTTTGAGATATGTCCCATCAATACCTAATTTATTGAGAGTTTTTAGCATGAAGTTGTTGAATTTTGTCAAAGGCCTTTTCTGCATCTATTGAGATAATCATGTGGCTTTTGTCTTTGGTTCTGTTTTTATGCCGGATTACGTTTATTGATTTTCGTGTGTTGAGCCAGCCTTGCATCCCAGGGATGAAGCCCACTTGATCATGGTGGATAAGCTTTTTGATGTGCTGCTGGATTCGGTTTGCCAGTATTTTATTGAGGATTTTTGCATCAATGTTCATCAAGGATATTGGTCTAAAATTCTCTTTTTTTGTTGTTTCTCTGCCAGACTTTGGTGTCAGGATGATGCTGGCCTCATAAAATGAGTTAGGGAGGATTCCTTCTTTTTCTATTCATTGGAATAGTTTCAGAAGGAATGGTACAAGCTCCTCCTTGTACCTCTGGTAGAATTCGGCTGTGAATCCATCTGGTCCTGGACTTTTTTTGGTTGGTAAGCTATTAATTATTGCCTCAATTTCAGAGCCTGTTATTGGTCTATTCAGGGATTCAATTTCTTCCTGGTTTAGTCTTGGGAGGGTGTATGTGTCCAGGAATTTATCCATTTCTTCTAGATTTTCTAGTTTATTTGCGTAGAGGTGTTTATAGTATTCTCTGATGGTAGTTTGTATTGCTGTGGGATCGGTACTGATATCCCCTTTGTCATTTTTTATTGCGTCTATTTGATTGTTGTCTCTTTTCTTTATTAGTCTTGCTAGCAGTCTATCGATTTTGTTGATCTTTTCAAAAAACCAGCTCCTGGATTCATGGATTTTTTGAAGGGTTTTTTGTGTCTCTATTTCCTTCAGTTCTGCTCTGATTTTAGTTATTTCTTGCCTTCTGCTAGCTTTTGAATGTGTTTGCTCTTGCTTCTCTAGTTCTTTTAATTGTGATGTTAGAGTGTCAATTTTAGATCTTTCCTGCTTTCTCTTGTGGGCATTTAGTGCTATGAATTTCCCTCTACACACTGCTTTGAATGTGTCCCAGAGATTCTGGTATGTTGTGTCTTTGTTCTCATTGGTTTCAAAGAACATCTTTATTTCTGCCTTCATTTCGTTATGTACCCAGTAGTCATTCAGGAGCAGGTTGTTCAGTTTCCATGTAGTTGAGCAGTTTTGAGTGGGTTTCTTAATCCTGAGTTCTAGTTGGATTGCCCTGTGGTCTGAGAGACAGTTTGTTATCATTTCTGTTCTTTTACATTTGCTGAGGAGTGCTTTGCTTCCAAATATGTGGTCAATTTTGGAATAAGTGTGGTGTGGTGCTGAAAAGAATGTATATCCTGTTGATTTGGGGTGGAGAGTTCTGTAGATGTCTATTAGGTCCGCTTGGTGCAGAGCTGAGTTCAATTCCTGGATATCCTTGTTAACTTTCTGTCTCATTGATCTGTCTAATGTTGACAGTGGGGTGTTAAAGTCTCCCATTATTATTGTGTGGGAGTCTAAGTCTCTTTATAGGTCACTAAGGACTTGCTTTATGAATCTGGGTGCTCCTGTATTGGGTGCATATATATTTAGGATAGTTAGCTCTTCTTGTTGAATTGATCCCTTTACTATTATGTAATGGCCTTCTTTGTCTCTTTTGATCTTTGTTGGTTTAAAGTCTGTTTTATCCGATACTAGGGTTGCAACCCCTGCCTTTTTTTGTTTTCCATTTGCTTGGTAGATCTTCCTCCATCCCTTTATTTTGAGCCTATGTGTGTCAAAATCTTTCTGATTGAGAAGTCTCCAAAGCCAGGACTCTTCCTACTAGTTAGAAAGAGCCAACTGAGACCCCCAGGAGCCAAACAGACACCCTGCAATGAGGCTACAGGTATCCCATGGTGGAGCTACAAAGAGACACCCCACAATGGAGCTACAGACACCCCATCATAGGGCTACAGACACCCCACCATAGGGCTACAGAACCAGTCGGGAGAAGGAAGGCGGCCTTGGCAGCAATACTCACCAATCCAGACACCCCTCAATGGGGCTACAGACAGATACCCTGTGATGGGGTACAGTTAAGGGACATCTCCCCAGGACTATTTCTCCATTGCAATTAAGTCCATGCACATTGGGTCGGCAGTGCCCCGCCAGTAGAGAGAGTACCAGAGTCAGTCCCCAGCCCAAGAGAACTAGGCGACCGCTTGGGTTGGCTTCTGGATCCATCCATAAAAGGGGTGCCACCGAACCACAGGCATGTAGCCACAAGGGCAATCCCAGACAAGCCCTTAAATTTGTAACCACCCGAGAGGTTCACCTTGCCCACTGCCTAGACAGAGCCGATTATTCAAGACAGGGAAATTGCAACAGAGAAAGAGAAATTCATGCAGAGCCTGCTGCACAGGAGACTGGAGTTTTATTATTACTCAGATCAGTCTCCCTGAGCATCTGGGGAGCAGAGTTTTTTGTTGTTGTTTGTTTGTTTGTTTTGAGATGGTGTCTCGCTCTGTCGCCCAGGCTGGAGTGCAGTGGCACTATCTCAGCTCACCGCAAGCTCTGCTACCCAGGTTCATGCCATTCTCCTGCCTCAGCCTCCCGAGTAGCTGGGACTACAGGTGCCCACCACCATACGCAGCTAATTTTTTGTATTTTTAGTAGAGACGGGGTTTCACCTTGTTAGCCAGGATGGTCCCGATCTCCTGACTTTGTGATCTGCTTGCCTTGGCCTCCGAAAGTGCTGGGATTACAGTCAGGAACCACTGCGACCAGCCCAGAGTTTTTAAGGATAGCTTGGTGGGTAGAGGGAAACCAGTGAGCCAGGAGTGCTGATTGGTCAGAGATGAAATCACAGGAAGTCAGAGCTGTCTTCTTGTGCTGAGTCAGTTCCTGGGTGGGGGCCACAAGATCAATGAGCCAGTTTATTGATCTGGGTGGGGCCAGCTGGTCCATCAAGTGCAGGGTCTGCAAAATATCTCAAGCACTGATCTTAGGAGCAGTTTAGGGAGGGTCAGAACCTTGTAGCCTCCAGCTATATGACTCCTAAACCATAATTTCTAATCTTGTGGCTAATGTTAGTTCTACAAAGGCAATCTAGTCCCTGCCCGTCCCCGTAGGTGACCAACCATGCTAGTCCTTCTCTAGCAAGAAGGAGGTCTGCTTTGGGAAAGGGCTGTTATCGTCTTTGTTTAAACTATAGACTATAAGCTAAGTTTCTCCCAAAGTTAGTTCAGCCTACACCCAGGAATGAACAAGGACAGCCTGAAGGTTAGAAGCAAGATGGAGTCAGTTAAGTTAGATCTGTTTCACTGTCTCAGTCATAATTTTGCAAAGGCGATTTCCCTGACACGTGTAAGAATTCCAAAAGTATTTCAGAGATTGAAAGACTTGTTTCTTATTCCTGTTCAAAGTACTTGTCACATGAAATACATTAAATCCAAGATTCTCTGATTCTCTCACTGTTGTAAAACACACACACACACACACACGCTTTGGTCTCCAGTGACTGGGAAGGAGTCGTTTGCTCTCACAGATTATTGTATTCTACACACAATTCTTCAATTAAATGAATGTTTAGAAGTCACAAACACTTTGGGAGGCTGAGGCGGGTGGATCACAAGGTCAGGAGATCAAGACCATCCTGGCTAACATGGTGAAACCCCATCTCTACTAAAAATACAAAAAATTAGCCAGGCATGGTGGCGGGCACCTGTAGTCCCAGCTACTCGGGAGACTGAGGCAGGAGAATGGCGTGAACCCAGGAGGCAGAGCTTGCAGTGAGCCGAGATTGCGCCACTGCACTCCAGCCTGGGGAACAAAGCGAGACTCCATCTCAAAAAAAAAAAAAAAATAAGGAAGTCACAAACAACACAGAATCCTGCACAAACTTGGTCTCAGTTTTCAACCAATCCCTACCCTCACTCGCCAGATGAGAAAACAAAAGAAATCAGCCTGCCTTTTTTTATTCCTTGGGCTAAATTGTTACATACTCTGCAAGGAAATGAGCATAGATATTTCCAAGACTAAACCATCATACACAAGCAGTCAGTAATAAATATGATGAATGCCTAAATAAATTATGGCTAGAGTTGGTAAAGTAATTCTTCACCATCAGATGATTCCTGTAAAAAGCACGAAAGTGTCAATCTACATGAAGCCCCCGGCCCTGTTTCAAGTTATCTGTTAATTACACTTCCCTCATTTATCCAGTGACTCTGCTATTATGGTAAGTGTCGGATTCATTTTATCCCATTGCTCAATAGATTTTAATTGCAGCTGCTGCAGCAGACACCTTGAGATACATTTCCTATTGAGACCGTGGCAGCCTGCTAGACTGGCCCAATGATGATTAATTTCAATGACTTGAATCACTGAGAAGAAGGAAAGCCACTTCCATTTTAATTACATCTACAAGAGTACAGCACTTTTATACCAGTTCGTTGTCCTTAAACAAAGGAATACCTGAAAGGAAAACAAAATTCAGGGTATGGTGGTCTCTATTTGTACTGATCTCCTTTTTTCAGTTCATTGCACCACAACTCAGTCAGCTCTGTATTGGGAAATATTGGCAAGCCATTGGGATTTGCACACAGATTAGAAACCAAGAAGAAAGCGTCATTCAGCTTGTTTTTGTTTATCTTACTTGGGCAATTAGAATCCATTGAGAGGGTTAAGATATGACACAGCATTTTGCCATCATCGCAGATGTTCCACATAAAAGGGTCAAGAATAATTAACTCTGACATGCATATGTATTTATTTATTGTTCCAGGGAGACAGAGCCAAAGACATTCTTGGGATTTTCCAGAACACTCCATACTCATTCATACCCTTGGATGCTGGCACATGCTAGTCCCTTCTCTTCCCCATCCATTTGGATAAAATTTTCCAGCAAAGGCCAGCTCAATTGTCATTTCCTCTGTCTGCCTTGAGATAGGGGTGGAGTGAGGGTGGGGGTTGAAAGAGCAGAGGCCTTGGATGAGACATATCTGACTGGGACTGCCAGTGCTGTGTGACCTTGAGCAAGTTACTTAGGCTCTCTGAGCCACAGTTTCCTCATCTAAATGAAGAAAAATTAACATTCTCCTATGTTATTATCATGTGGATTAAATGAGATACTTTCTAGAAAGCACCCAGATTGATGCCTGGTCATAAAAGGGTGTGATGGGTATAAGTCTACTTTCCTCTTCTGCACTTCTCGCAGTAGCACTTAAAAAAAAATCTCCTTTATGATGCTAATTGATCAGCAAGCCAGAAAACAGGAATTTAGGCTCCGTCCTTTCCTCCTTCCCCTCCCCGCGTAAAAAGATGACGAAATGTATTTGTCTCTACTTCCTGTTTCAGATTCATTCTCTTCTCTTCGTCCTCACTGCTAACTACCTTGATTCACACATGGTTTCTTCATCCCTCACCTGAATTAATGCAGAAGGCTCTTTACAGATCCCCACACCTCCCATCTGACCCTTCTATTGCATCTTCCATGAGGCTTGCACAGTGATCTTCCCTGCCCCTCCCCATAGGTGACCAACTATCCCAGTTTGTCCAGGACAGCAGGGGTTCCCAGGATGTGGGACTTTTCAGTTTTAAAATCAGGACATTCCCAGGCAAACCAAGATGAGTTAGTCACCCTGCATCCCTTAGTTAAAATCTCTCAACAGTTTCTCAAAGATTCCAAGATAAACTTAAATTTGTCAATGTAATACACAAAACTGTTTGTAATCTAGCCCTTCCTCTCTACCTTCATCTTCATCATGCCTCCGTATTTCCTGCACAAACACACACACCCTTTGTTTTGGCAATACTGGGCTCCTAGAACTTCCTCCACAGATATTTCATGCTCTTTCTTGACTCCTTCTTTGTCTTTGCCCTTGCAGTTCCTTCCACTTGCAATGCCCATTCCCCTACTCCTTTCATCGGCTAGCTCCTTCAGATCCTGATGCATCATCTCCACTAATAAGTCACCCCTGAGAGTCTAACGTAGAGGCTCCTCTACTGGGACTTCTATTGCACCCTGTTTTAAACTCTGACCTGACATATCTTATACTTCACTGTGATTATGATCTGCCTGCCCTAATAGACTGGGCAGTTCCTGAGGACAGGGACTATGCCTTCTTTAAGTCAAGGAGTTGACGCATGTCTGTGCTCATTATTGGCTGGATGAACAAATAAGTTGTATATATTTGCCTTCTCATCTCCACTACTAAGTGACCTCCTCAAAGGCAGAAAGGACACATCTTGATTTTCTTTGATCTCTTGATTTTCTCCCCCAGCACCTGGTCCACAGCAGGGCTTAATTAAATGTTTTGAATATATGAATGAATGAATACATCTTTCTTTAGATATGAGCCTAGCTTTCCTGGTGAAATAAACTTCCCTTCAGTTTGTTCACTACCTCCTGCCCCAGCTGGCTGTGTGCCCTAGACAAGGAACTAGTTGTCAGAACTAAACATGGCCCCACACTGTCCCTCAAGTGGCCATCAGCCCGAAGACACTGGGGTCAGGACCTCTCCTATAGGCATGAACTCCAGAAGGAAAAAGATTTCTGTCCAAAGGCTGATTTCAGTCAAATCTAATAAAATTTTCAACTAGATTCCTTACACAATTAAATATAAAGGCCACTAGCATATGGGGAGGAAAGCTACACCAGATGGCTTTCCCACTACAAAGAGATGAAATATATGTCATTTCCACTTCCATAGTGGTTTAGTCTTTTTGGAGCTCAGCATTAAACAGCTGGGAGCCCTTTCTGACAGCTGGGAGCCCTTTCTGACAGTGCAGATTCCACTGCTGATGGCGGGAAGTCAGTAGCAGGCAGCGTCCATCCATTTTCTCCAACTACCTTTCCAGCCAACCACCTATGACTTTCTCTCCTACAAAAGTTTTATGACAAGTTAAGTAGAAACTTAGCAATGAATAAGACCTCAAGGGATTTGGCAGGATGGAGAAAATGAGGAAAGTTTGGAATAACATTGATTGTTCCCGGGAATAAATGTAAAGTGGAAAAAGGTCCAAGGGCATTGTGGTCGCACAGACCAGGGATCAAAGCCTCACTCTTCCATGTAGAAGCCACCTGACCCCAGTTCACTGGGCCTGGGCTTCAGTTTTCTAATCTCAACAGGGAGAAGAATGACAAGACCTAGTTGGCACAGAGTATGTTCGGTACATTTTAGCTCTCTTCCCCTCTCTTGACTCCTATTGTATTTGCTAAAACGACACTTCTGGTCTGAAATGGATTTTTTCTTTTCCTCATGTGTGGGTTTTTTGTTTTTTGTTTTTAGTAATGATAACGCCCATAAATATTGTTTTAAATGAAATCAGATTTAGATATGCATTTTTAAATTACTTACTTTTGAATAGAAGGACAAGACTATGCTGAACAGAATAAAATTAGAATTGTCAAGGGGTACCTGGGAAATGTGACAGCTCTATCCATGAGGCAACCATGACAGCTAATTGGCTTTGGGTCTCCAGTATATTCTGCTGTGAGTCTCACATTTGCTCTTCTAAGTCTCCCAAATGGAGAGGGGTCTCTAACACTCTTAAGCTCCCTGATATACCCCTTGATACCTGTCCCTGAGACTACTTGTTTCCATACACTATTGTTCCTGATATTCATTCACCTCCAAGTCCGCTCATCTTTTAAAATCACATTTGAATAGGCATGTGTGAGAGAGGCTAACACACCTGTAAGTCAGAATCCCATGGGACACTGTAGAAGACATCCCAGTAAGGCTAAATGAGCAAGGGTTTAGAATCAGAGGCCTAAATTCTAACCTTGGCCCCTTCATCTTTGTACAAGAGCAGCGCTTATGTCTGTGGGCTGTTATATAAAATCTCCAAATACCTGTCATTCAGTCCAATTTCCCATTCAGTGAGAAGCCCCTTTCATCACATTCCTAGCAGATAGTCACCCCATCTCTGCTTCAGTTCCTCCAGTGACAGAGACCTCCCTTTTCTGAACTGCCATATAAGTTTGTGCAATTTGGGTATTGCACAAAAGCACCAACCTGAAGAGGCAAATGGGAGCTAAAATCAAGTCCCCATTCTGCATGTAAAGCTTGTTGCCTAAAAGGGATGCCTTTTTCTTATTTGACGGTCCATAAAAGGCTACTTTTTCTAACCTCACAAAGGCACCATATAGACTATCAGTGACCCTGCCAGGTCAACACACTCCAGCGCTCACTGAAAAATAGAAGGAACTTCAACCTCTGCCATGAAGGATGTTGTTTCAGATGCCAAGTGGACAATGAGACTGTGTCCTTTGGCTCCTCTTAGCAAGGGCCATGACCCCAAATGAGCCCAGGTGTTGAGAGACCAGCAATTAGTTGCCATCCAAGCTAGTGTCTCTGCAAGAGAAGAATATAACAAAATAAATAAAGACCTGCAGCAGCACACCATGCTTGATCATTTATCAAATTGCAAAATCTTATCCATGACTGTGAAATGGCTTTATGGTTAGGAAAATGTACTAATAATGTTATTAGGCAGCAATTAAACTTAAATTCCTTTTAACTGTATTTGATGTCATTCTTTTTCTGGGCCCATTAGACTAACATTAAGGTGTTTGTGCAGATAGCTCAGTCATTTCAAATTACTTTCTTGTCTAATGTGGGAGCCTTTAATAGCATACTCTTAGGTTGAATTCAGTTTTGGAGACACCAGGCATGCTAATTAGATTGTCTCAGTGTTCCTTGCAGAAGAAGCCAAAGAAGAGCTATTTTTCTCCCTCTTCTGCTTAGCAATGTTCATGGAACACAACTTTCTGTGCAGTTAGAGGTATAGACCCTTTACTACACAAAATCTCACTTGAACCATAAGTATTGCTAGCAGACACAATGTCTGGTTAATATGCCACCATTGTTGAAATGTTTTTAAGTTCTCATTAGAGCCAGTAAGTTTTCTCCCCTATTATTCTGAGTATCGTAGCCAGTGTTTGTTCTGTCTCAGCGTATTAGAGTTGGAAGAGAGGGAGAAATAAGTGAACATTTATTAGGCACCTACCATCTGCCAAGTTCTGGGTGAGATGTTTAATGCCTCCAACAGCCCTGTGAGCTGTGGGTCATTATCTCCATTTACAGATGGGGAAACTTTGACTCAGAGAGGGTAAGTAAAGTGCCCAAGGTCACACAGCTGGCCGGTTATGGAGTTGGGATTTAAACAGATCTGACTCTAAAGCATATGGTCTTCCCCTTCTCTTAGCTCTTCCACTTACTGGTTTGGAAACTTGGAAAGTCACTTTAACATCTTGATCATCAAGATCACATCTATAAAATATGATAATAATATTCACCCCCTCACAGTACATTGTATTTATCAAATATAGTAATAAATGTAAATGGCCCTTGGAGAAAGCGAAATGCTATACATATGTTGATGAAAAGCAACTCTTGAGGCACCTTAGTTTCCCCATCTGTAAATAGGGGGCATGCAAGCTGATATATGGATCAGATGGAATAGTATTATGTCAAGCATCCAGCCCACGGCCCAGAACTCAAACATTCAACCGAACAATAATTTCATCATCATTTCAACCAGCCTTAGTCCCTGGAAGCCTTCCAACTATGTAATCTCTGCTCATTTACAGATTCCCTTTTCTAAGTCTTCTTTTTCATTGATCTATTAACATAAATTCTTTCTTCAAGTAGTCATTGCACTTGGCATTGATCTACTAACTCATAGCTATTACAATCATGATTGCAATTACCATTTGGCTCCCTGCAATGCTATCATCATTTTCTCTTGGTTACCATGATAAATCTTACTAATAACTCCTGCCTCAGATCCTTTGTGGAATGAGGCAAGAGATTAATTTATTAATTGATGGATTAATGACTCATAACAGTTACAATCATCATTAATTGCTATTACCTCTGAAGCATCAAATGGTTGAGGGGGAATAAGAGTAAGGCTAAGTGGAGTGTTTCTTCCTCTCAGAAGGCCAGCCTGGTAGAGAAGGTGAGAGCTGTCACCAGCCAGGTAGAGAAAGTAAATGTCACCTTGTGAGTATGAGTGTATTAAAACTGTTATGGCACAAACCACCGCTGTTCCAACCCATTCCTTTGTCTTCCCTGGCTCTGACTTGGCTTTCCCCATAACTACTGTGATTCTTTCAACATTAGACGTCCAGCTCTGGGCTGCTGGCCCTTCCCTCATCCTAAGGTCTTTCTCCACCCAGGAATTCCTGAGAGCCAGCCAGGCAAGATAAGAAAACAATAGGCCTATTTGCCCCTCCAGCCTTTGGGATCCCTGCAAGCTCTGGTGAGTGCAGCAAGTAGCTACAAACTTGTCACCCTGTCTTTGAGAGATCACTCATCCTTGAGCCCTCAGATTCCAAGGAACCCATGGAAGACCAGAGCTCAAAGTCAGAAGAAGGGTACACCATGAAGAACCCAAACTTTTCATCAGTCCACACTGCCCCATCTCCATTCATACCCAGCTCTCCTGTGTGAGAAAGGTAACCCTTCCAGAGCCACACGAATCTCTTGTGCAACCCTCTTAGCCATGCAGCATTTCTGCTTAGATACAAGAGTGGTGCCAATGCAACGCACAGGCTTTTGCAAAATTATTCCCATCAAGGAAACAGTATTATACATTCTGCTTATCACAGGGTCTACCTGTAATGACCCCCCACCATCAGCAAAGCCAATCATTTTCCCTTAAATATTATAGCTATTGTTCATTACTATTGGCTATAGAGTTTAGTTTGAAGGTTTGCCCATAGCATATCCCCCATCCTTTACCATCCAAGATCTATATGTATGAACTGTTTTTCCTCTATTTACTATCGACTTTGAATGTCTGTGCCCCCCGCTCCTTTCTCCTAGAGAGCCTTTCTCATACAGACCTGACCTCTCTCATAACTCATCTATAGAATCTTGCAACCATTTTCCTGAAAAAACAATGGAAACAGACCAGGGGCTTGGTTCAGTGAAAATGTTAGTTAAACCTGAGTCTACATGGTAAAATGAATTATACATAGTTTACCAAACAGATGAAATGTATACACAGCTACCCCAAATAGCACACAGGCATCACTGCAGAGTAAAGTTGGGTTAATGATCAATCCCTCCAAAACAGGGCATTAGGAAAGCCCTTGGCCTAGGCCAGTTGAATGGATTTTTCTTGGGCTTCTCCAGACTCCTTCTGTCTTTGTGATGGTTCTGTAGTTTCTGCTGATTGACTTCTGAACCCAAGATGAGCAGCGCCCCTTCTCATCAGACTGGCCACTTCCTTATATCAGAACTGACCAGAACATTGCAAAGAGTTATTTAATATGCCCGTCTAACTGATCTGGCAAAGTGGAAGGAAGACTGGGCAACCTTTCAATGCCAGACTTTGCATTTGATCTCATAGTCAGTAAAGATTATTGAGCTGAGGAGTACATCTTGGTAATAACAATATGCATCTCCCTGAGTTGTCTGAGGATCAAATGAAATAATATATGCAAAGTGAATTTGAAACCTATATAGGCCTGATGATTGTTATTATTTCTTTCTGAAGGAGTTCTTCCCTATTAGTGATTCCTGGCTTGTCTTTGGACTCCTCTTTCAGAAAAGCAAGCCAGACACATGTGACAAGTTAAACAGGCATAGAAGATATTTTTATCTGCTCAAGCCAACAACAGTAAATGCATCCAACACAGTGTGTGATTAATTGCCAAATGAATTGTGAAAAGAATAATTGCCAGAAGAGTTTGAACAAGGGAGGGCTCAGCTCTAACAAGTGGAGAAGGGAAGAAGGAGGATCAGGAGAGGCTGTATAGAAGAACAGAGATTTTGTTTTTGGTCTTGTGGGCCAGATAGGATTTGGATTGGCAGGGAGAGGACATTCCAGGGAAGGTAAGTTATGTATGGTTGGGTGGACATGCTAGGGATTGGAGTGTTCAGGGAGCTGGGAGTGGGGGAGATGCATTTGATGTAGTGGGAAATTGTGAATGGTATTTTCTCTGACTCTGTACCTTTAACCATGCCCTACATAACTGTGCCACCCACTCCAACCAGCCTCTCCAATCCTGGCTGTCCCACTTATCCAACACTCACTCCTGCTTATGCTGTACCCACCCTTTGCCATCCTGGCTCATCTTCATACCTAATCTTGACTACATTTCCCATTTATATCCTTGTGCAGGGCCCTGTGAACTTGATTCTAATTTTTGACCTCAGAGGTTTCTTCCTCAATTCCCACTCAAGCCTACAGAAGTAAAGCTAACACTAAGCCAGATCTTCGTGTGAGATCTTGAAATCTTCTATCTCCTTAAAGTAATCCTGTGAAGTGAAATTTCTTTTACCCCCATTTTGCAGGAGAGGAAACTGAGGCTTGAGATGTTAATTGTGAGCACTGTGTATTATTAGTCCACTTTGCATTGCTATAAAGGAATACCTGAGACTGGGTAATTTATAAAGAAAAGATATTTATTTGGCTCATGGCTCTGCAGGCCATACGAGCACAGCGCTGGCATCTGCTCAGCTTCCGGTAAGGTCTCAGGAAGCTTTTACTCATGGCGGAAGGCAAGGGGGAGCAGGCATGTCACAAGATGAGAGAAGGGGCAAGAGAGATGCCAGGCTCTTTTAAACAACCAGCTGTCCTGTGAACTAATAAGGTGAGAACTCACTCATTACCTCAGGGAAGGCACTAAGCCATTTATGAGGGATCCACCTGCATGACCCAAACACCTCCCACCAGACCCAACTCCAACATTGAGGATCACATTTCAACATGAGATTTGAGGGGACAAATATCCAAACCATATCAGGGTGAGATTTGAACCCCAACCTGTCTGACCCCATAGCCTAACACCCACCACTAGGCAGATGACAAAGTCTCTTATTGCCTTGGCCCACCATATTGGTTTTTTTCATCGTTATACCCTTGGATAGGATATTTTACTCTAGGCAACCCTTGGAACTTAGACCCTGCCTCATATTGCCATCCTGCTGCAAATCCTTGGGTACCAAGGACATGTCATAGGTAGGAATTCTCAGTGCAGCAGTTAGTTTGGGGTCCTAAAAGACTTTATTTTCTTTTTTTGTTGTTGTTGTTTTTTGAGTCAGAGTCTCGATCTGTTGCCCAGGCTGGAGTGCAGTGGTGCAATCTCGGCACACTGCAACCTCCACCTCCCAGATTCAAGCAATTCTCCTGCCTCAGCCTCCTGAGTAGCTGAGATTACAGGAGTGTGCCACCATGCCCAGCTAACTTTTTTTTTTGTTTGAGATGGAGTTTCGCTCTTGTTGCCCAGGCCTGGAGTGCAATGGCGCAATCTCGGCTCACCACAACCTCC
The DNA here is from genome assembly GCF_029281585.2 of Gorilla gorilla gorilla. NCBI lineage: Eukaryota > Metazoa > Chordata > Mammalia > Primates > Hominidae > Gorilla > Gorilla gorilla. The sequence continues at coordinate 20,589,241 of NC_073233.2, forward strand.
ACTTTCTTGGGTTCAAGCGATTCTCCTACCTCAGCCTCCTGAGTAGCTGGGATTACAGGCATGTGCCACCACGCCTGGCTAATTTTGTATTATTAGTAGAGACAGGGTTTTGCCATGTTGGTCAGACTGGTCTTGAACTTTCAACCTCAGGTGGTCTGCCTGCCTCAGCCTCCCAAAGTGCCAGGATTACAGGCCACTGCGCTTGGCCAATTTTTGTATTTTTAGCAGACAGGGTTTCAGCATGCTGGCCATGCTGATCTCAAACTCCTGACCTCAGGTGACCCACCCACCTCAGTATCCCAAAGTGCTGGGATTACAGGCGTGAGCCACTGCACCCGGCCCGTAAAAGACTTTCAACACCAACATTTATATTTGATTCTATTGACAGTGCAAGCCAGTGAAGGTTTTAAGATGGTTATAAACATGAGGATAACATGATCAAATCCCATATTTTCAGAAGATAAGTCCTGGACACAGTCCAGGACTGTCCTGCCTCTTCCCTCCTATACAATGAAGAGGTGGCAGGAAGACACAATTTGCACCCTATTTTGTGGTTTAAGTTAAGGTTATAAGAGTCTGAATTAGGTAGTGGTGGTAGAAATGGACAGAATATGATAATAAGTAATTGACTCATTTTACTCTGAAATAAATGTATTTCTTCTGAAAATAAACTTTCTCGCCAATAGCATCATCTGGAAAGAATAAGCTCATAGCTTCATAACTCTCGGGGACCCAGGATGTATCTCAGGTGTGTCATTGTTCCTTGGTTCATATTCTTGAAACTTTTGGCAACAGCATGATGTGGAGGGAAGCTTAGGGGGTTGAAGTCAGGCCCGCTTTCTAGTAGTGACTCTGCCACTCAACTAACCATGTGACCTTGGGAAAGTCCTTAATCTCTCTGAGCCTGTCTTCTCATCTGTAAAATGGGGTTAATGTCTGTCACACACGGTTGTTGTGAGGCTTAAATACAACAGAAGATAGAAAAGCTGTGATGAGCACAGAATAAATGTCAGTTTTTGTACTATCTTTTCTTAGCCAAACATCTCATTAAAAGCCCTGAGTAATCACCCTTAAAGTCATGTTTGAAAGAAAAGGGATTGGGTTTAACCAACCTTTTAGGAAGAAATTTGGCTTTCCAAATGTTTTCCACTAAAAATGTTCATATCTTTTGACCCAGTTGTTCCACTTCTCAGAATCTATTGTTAGGAAATTGTCCTCAATACAGAAAGAGTGGAATGCACAAAGAGATTCAATGCACAGATGGCTACAATAGTGAAAAATCAGAAGCAATTTGAATGTCCAGAAGCCAATGATTGCAGAGTCCCACTGCAGTCTGCTGATACTTTAAACATGCTTTAAATCAGTATAAAATACACAGCTCAAAACAATATGAAAACGGGCAAAGTAAATCAAGGATCAAACATTCTTTTCTTCGATTCATCACCTCCCACCTCTGATGTCCAACCCCACTCTTCAGCAGGGCTTCCCTGTGTGGCCCATATACCAACAATTCTCTTTTTCTGCCATCTGGGTACTACCAGAGCTCATTTGCACAGCATTAAGCTTCCCACCCAGCTGCCTAAGCCCCCTCGGAGGCAAATCTCAGCTCTTTCCCCTGCAGACACAGAGGTTCTCTCCAAGCTTGGCAGTTTTTTGGCACAGCTCTCTCTCTGTCTCCCAAGGCTTCCTTGCTCTGGCCCCACCCCATATCCCTATTACCTTCCCACTTCCAACTTCTTTCCTGATTATCTCCAACGCAGTTCGCTGTGCCCTTCTAAGTTAGAGAAAGTATTTTCTCAGGTGTCCAAAATTTGTTCATCTACATAAACTTAAGGAAGAGGGAAAAAAGATAGATTTTGATGTCAAAGTTTATTTAGAAGCCAGTTTACACTCAGTCTCCAAGTCTTTCAGTCTTGACTGCTTTGTGGAATCCCTCAAGAGAAGACTAAAATGTTATTAAACTACATCATTTCAAAGCTGGAATTCATGAAGTTAGAAACACAGACAGTTAGCTGGTCAAAAATAAAAATAAAAATCACATAAAGTCATGTGGTGCTACCTGTATTTTGTAAGCGGGCACTTCCTCTTTTGGTAACTCCTTGAATGAAGAGTATTTGGTTTCTCTTGAGTTTGTATAATTATATGCATTGTGCAATTTCTTAGCTTTGGCAGGCGCTGGGTAGCATTTGGCTTCAGCACTTTCAACTCTAAGGACAATTTCACAATTGGGCTTTTCCTGTCAGCTCCAACATCTGGACCCAGGGGAGACTGGGTCCACCATGCGATGAAACCCTATGTGAACTTCCTCAGCCAAGCAAGAACAAGCTGTACAAGGGCAGGTCCTTCCCTCACTCCAGGAGCCTGAAAGCAGGTCTTTCACTGTGGCTGCCGGGTTATGGCCATTTTTTAAAAGAAAATAAGCTGATCATTTTTTAAAATGCTGCTTTACTGGTTGAACAATAATCACTATTTCAAATCAATATTTATTCAGCACCTACTGCATGCCATGAGTTCCACACTGTGTGCTGGAATAGAGAGACAGCTCCTGCTAATCCATCCTGCCTCTTCTATCTTCCTTCTTCTTTCCTCCTTCTTCCTTCCTTCCCTTCCTTCCTTCCTTCTTTACTTCCTTCCTTCCATCCTTCTTCCTTCCTCCTTCCTTCCTTGCTTCTTTTCTTTTCTTTTCTTTTCTTTTTTTTTGAGACAGAGTCTTGCTCTGTCACCCAGGCTAGAGTGCAGTGGCACGATCTCGGCTCACTGCAACCTCCACCTCCCAGATTCAAGCGATTCTCCTGCCTCAGTGTCCCGAGTAGCTAGGATTAAAGGGGCCCGCCACCGTGCCCAGCTGATTTTTGTATTTTTAGTAGAGGTGGGGTTTCACCACCCTGACCAGGCTGGTCTGGAACTCCTGACCTCGTGATCTACCCACCTCGGCCTCCCAAAGTGCTGGGATTACAGGCATGAGCCACCACGCCCAGCCTCTTTTCTTAAATATTGTTTAAATAATGCTGAAAACAAAAAAGAAAAAAGCACTTACAATCCCATCACTTGGTATATAAAGAATAAAAAAGAGCATTGTTCTAAAGCTTATTTAGAAACCCATTTACACTTAGACCTCAAGTCTTTTAGCCTTGAATACTTTGTGAAGTTCCTCAAAAGAAGAGTGAAATGTTATTTTAAACCACATCATTTAAAAAATACATTGCTCATCCTCCCCTCTCTGAGTCCTCTGCTGCCTCTGGTGGCCTGGGGCAGGGAATCCAATGCCTGCCCCAACTGGCCTCGGCAGTGATGGAACGTGGACCAGTGAGAACCAGTCTCTGCCTAGGAAGCGCTCGTAGGTTATGTTATATACAAAGGATGATGCCTTCACAGTTTAAACTCTCCCCTTAATTTATAACCTTGTGCTGAGCTTTCTGCCTCTCCCACAGATCTTCCAGTCCCACCTCCTCTCAAGTAGAACTCCTTAAATGTAGAGTTGTTTCCTTCTTCCTTCCCCACACACTTAAAACAGGCAGGCACATTTTGTTCTTCATGAACGTTCAGGACCCGCACACACTGTGAAACAACGAGTGAAAGTAGTAGACAGCACGGACTCTGACTTCCTGGCTCTAGAAAATTCCTTCCAGAGTAAGTTTGCATGCAGTTCACTGTTGCACACAGTCCTGGACCAAAGGATCCCAAATGAAAGCAAAAACCCATCAAGAGAATTCTGATTTAGAAGTTAAGAAAACAGCCTGTGCATATTTTTAGAACAGCCCAGAAAAGAATACATCTGTGACTTGAAACAGCTGGAAATCTACTTTCTGCCAAAATTATGCTGATTATGAAAGCTGTAATGGTCAGACAAGAGACATTCAAAATCCAAGGAGTCCTGTATTTTCATGTATTCAACTTTCAAATAATCTTTACTTTCATACATTAAACATTGACCCCTCTACACTGCCTTTCAAACACCAAATGCCAGCCAGCCATGAAGTTTTTACAGCCATGTTTGTATAATTGAGGATTTTATTGTATTTTGCCCTTATCAGTTTAATAGTAAGAATGATCAACCAAAAGAACAAAAGTAATCAGAAGCATGGGTTTTATAAACTCATAATATACTTCAGAAAATAAAGAAAATTATGAGGCATCCTGAAAACAGAATAACATTAGCCCTGGATAGTCATTGGGTTACGCCAGTCAACCATGTGTTCAATTCTGAAGGAAAACAAAATTTTAAAATATGTGTGAAATGTTAAAAATATTGGTAACAACTTGTGGCTAAAAGACAAGGTATCATTAGGGATATATATATATATATATATATATATATATATATATATTTTAGGATTACTGAAAATGAAGTCTTCTCCTACTTGGCACTCTGCTAGGGTATGTCTGTCATTCACTGTTATGTCCTCAGTGCCTTGAACATAATAGATGCTCCATAAATATTTGTTGAATAAATGAATAAGTCATTTGTAGCTTCGACATTTTAAAGAATGTATTATGCATAAAAGTAGAGATATATTTGCCTGTCTCTAAATATAGAAAGAGAAGTAGAAAAAGGATTTCTGAAGCTGCCCCGTCAATGTGCGTAGAGATGGATCAATCTCTTACAGGGGTACAAAAGGTGAATTTAAGCAGAAAGGGTGACAGTGAGCTGTTTGTCAGACTATTGTCCAAATGCCCTCCCTCACAGTACACCCTCCTCCAAGCCACACATACACCTGACTGAAATCAGGCAAAAAAACAGACCTGGTAAGGCCAGGACAAAGACAGGGCTTAGGAGTGAGGTGCCCCCACCGCCCGCCCCCATGACAGGATGCAAGGTCTGGAAAGAGGTGGGACAGGAAGTTGTGCCCAGGGGAGAACATCAAATTCAAGTCCAATATAGTCCAAACTGAGGAATAAAATGAAAATGTACAACCAAGATAAAGAACCAAACCAGAGATGCTGGTGAGTGAAGAGCATTCAAATGGACATTTCTAGAGGAATTCTCAGGGTAGAGTGCAGGCATCCAAACTGGTGTTTCCCACCAACTTGCTGTATGCATTTGAAGAAACCAGAGCAGAATGCATTTAGCTCCTATGCAAAAGACGGATAAATTACAACACAAAAAAGACAGTCTAAACTCGTGCACCAGCAGAGCAAGTCTCTGATGTATTTGCTCCAAAATGTAAATGATGAAGCCAAATATTGGACACAGTTGAGATCAGGCACTGGAAAATTATTTCAATGGTGCCAAGGCCACAAGCATGGAGGAAAAGCAGTGTCAGCAGCAAGTGTGGTGAGAAACAGGGTAAAAGCAGGATGGTCCTGAGATTCTAATATCAGAACCAGCAAGTGTTGGCAGGAAGGCCTGGGAGATGATCAGAACAGTTCTCCCTCCATAGAGGACCCTAGCCTCACTCGCACTGCCACATCACCCCAATCTTGGAGGTACCCCATGCTGAACCTCATCACTGACAGCTTGTGAAGGTGTATAAGGCCCAGGAGGAGTTGTGGTAAACGTATGCACACACATATATAAATATCATCTTGCTCCAAGGTTTTTGAGGATGGTGAGCTCTGCTTGTCACAAAGGTAACAGGGGTGGTCATTGGTTTCACTTTATGTGACCTTAAAGTGCCTTTTAAGTGAACTCACATTCAATGTCGCTTTGTGGGATGCTTGGGGAAGAGGGTCTCCTTTAGTGTCCAGTCTTCTGAGGCTCTGCCTTTTCCCTCTCTGGCCCTCCTCAGACAAGCAGAGCTGAGACTCTGCCTTCAAAGCTCGGGTATTGCCTGGAATCCCTGAGGAAGTGTTAGCTGGGGAATCCAGTCAGCTAACACATGACTCTCAGACGGTCTATACTCTCTCCTCTGACATCCAGGAGGGCTCATGGCAGGGCCACACTGTGAGACCTTGCCCATCACACAGCCCTTACAGAGGATTCCCACAGAGCCTTTTGACAGTGGTGGCCACTCATGGCATTCAGAGTATGCTGCTTCCCTGAGGAGCTCACCAAGGGCTGTGATACTCTCAGAAGTGCCTCTGAAAGGCAGCAGTTTACAGAAGGACCCCTGTTGAGCCCCTGGTGAAGCTGAGCTGCTGCACACCTTGCCCAAGGAACATGTTTTAGAAATATCTTCAGATCCACTGGGACTGCCAGAGGCTCCTCATCCTGTGCCCAGCACAGGCCAGTGGTTCTAGCCCTTTTGGTTCAGGATAAAACTTCACCCTTCCTAAGTTTTTGTCTTTCCACTCATCCCTCACTGGTGAGGTAAAATATGCCTATTAAATCTTCCCACTGGTGTGCGAGAGTCAATATTTAGGGTATTTGACAAAAGCTCTAGATTCCTCTTCCTCTGAGTCCTTACACAGCATACACCTATGGGCATGGAATTGAATAATCTGCCAGTCCTCCATTTCCTTCAGCTCCCTAAACAGCAAATACAAACTAAACTTCATTAGCAACTCCAACTTGAATGGCAAATGCCAGCCACTGGGTCAGCTCAAAGCTCAAGGATAAATTTCAGTGGTGAAACACCCACAGAAAACCATCAAGTGGGAGAATGCTAAGAAGCAGTGGGAAAGAACTAATGGGAATCTAGGCCTACTACACACACACACACACACACACACACACACACACACACACACACACACACACACAGGGCCTGCCTGCGTGGCTGGTACAATAAAAGTGCGTATTTACACTCGCTCATCTATTTCATTACAAGGGACCAATCACAAAGACATTTATTTTGTCTTCTTTCCTGCTCTGGTAAGCTAATTACAAAGTAATTAAATTAGCTACAGAATAAATTAGTTGTTATCAAACTGCAAGTAAAGGGATTCTTCTAAAAATTATTTAGGGTAAAACACTGGCTTGCACAATTATTCCAGGTTAGGAAATATTTTTAAAATTTATTTTATTAATATGTTTATTGTAGGAGGAAATCCTAAATTTAAAGGTAAACCTAAAGTAAATATTTATTCTACCTTTAATGAATGACAAAGAAAGGAAAGCATGGGTAAATTCTTGAAAATGCTAGAGGGGGCAGTCTACGTGAAATGTTTACGTGATAATCTTTGTTGGTTGAAGTCACTGAAATATTGAAACGTCTTTAGTGGTGAGCAAGTGGGGTGGAATGGTGCTTACTCTACATAATATTCGATTTAGCACCCTTACCACATGCAATTACTAAGTAGCCGGAAAGAATGTCTTTTTCAAAAGTACATACTCTGCCCTCTTAAAAATCTCAAAAATAGCATGTTTTCTTTTCAACTTCTAAATTACACTTCTATTAAATGCCATGCAGAGTTCAGAAAATGGCTGCCTCTGATCAATCTGGTGTGCAAAGCCCTTCATGAAGTCATATCCATTTGATCATAAATAAGCTCAAAGATACCTTGCAATAAAAGTGTCAGGCTTTCAGCTCTCTGGCAAAGTAGAAGTTATTTATACATTGAAAGGGTGTGGGATATTAATGGCAAAGACAAAAATGATTGGAAAAGGCCTGGAATCAAAGGACAAAAGCTGGAATTATTAAACACAATACAACATAATGCCACAATCAGAAACACTGTAATACCATGGAATTCTTACAGTGCCGGTCAAATTATGCCCATGAGCATAATACTTGATACTTGAGGGTGAAATGTCAGGTCCTATACTTGGGCCTGGAAGCAACAGCACAATTACAAGATCAAATAACAGTATTGGGAATAAAAATAGTTTGCATGTTTTAGTGGGCAGTGAACTCAGAGTTCATGGCATGCAGAGGCTGCAGAAAGGCCAATTTGAGGATGGACAGCCCTACAAGGCATAGTCTGGAAGTAGGGTTCTTAACTGGGGCTCTGTTGGTGGGGAGTGGATTTAGGAGTCACAGCCTCTATTGTCAGACATTTATTTCACAGTTTCATAGCAACATTGTCATGATTAGCTATGTACATATAACTTTGCAACCATCCTTAATGAATACCTAAGGATCATCCTAAAAGTGAAATTTCTGGGTCTGAGGGTGTATACATTCTTAGTGCTTTTAATACATACTACCATGTGCCTCTAGAAACATTTTCTGTTTCTAATAAGAGCAGTTGAAAATTCCTGTTTCCCCAGCTATCCACCATTTGCCTCATGATTTTCTCTAGGACTAAATTTTAAAGTAGAGTCTTTAAAGTAGAAGGGAGTCCAAATTCCATCCCTTTCATTTTATAGGAGAAAAAAAATTGAAGCCCACGAAGGATAGGCGATGTGTCCTCTAATACCAGAGCTTCTCAGGGGGAGAGAAGATGGGGGTGGCTATAGCTCCCTTCTCCTGGCCTTAGGCCTGATATAGAACAGGTGCATGGAAACGTGCAGCATAGAGAAATCTATAGAAACAGAAAGTACATTAGTGGTTGCCTAGGCTTGTGGATGGGAGGGAAGATGGGGAGTGACAACTAACAAGTATGGGTGTTTTGGTGGGGCCATTGAAAATGTTCTAAATCTATTGCGGTGATGTTTCCACAACACTGTGACGATACTAAAAATTATTGAGTTACACACCTTAAAGAGGTAAATTGTATGTTATATAAAATATATCCCAATAAAGCTGCTATTTAAAAAAAAATGTGCTCAGTAAACATTTGTAGAAGGACAGAATAGAGGGAGGAAAACAGATCAAACATCCTTGTGCCTTGATTTCCAACCAGTGGTCTTTCCACTTTCTCACTTTCACTGAAGTAGAACATGTCTAAAATTGTCCCCAGCTCAGTGTTGGGTTTCCCCTAGGTGTTTCCCTGTGTTTCAGGAATGTGTTTTTTTAGTAAACACTAACCTGCCTCTTCCAGAACTTTTGAGTAGAGAATTTTTTAAATCTGAGCTTCAGGCCAGGCGTGGCAGCTCATGCCTGTAATCCCAGCCCTTTGGGAGGCTGAGGTGAGTGGATCACTTGAGGTCAGGAGTTTGAGACCAGACTGGCCAACATGGCGAAACTCTGTCTCTACTAAAAATACAAAAATTAGCCAGGTGTAGTGGTGCATGCCTTTAGTCCCAGCTACTTGGGAGGCTGAGGCAGGAGAATCGCTTGAACCTGGAGGCAGAAGTTGCAGAGAGCTGAGATCACACCACTGTACTCCAGCCTGGGTGACAGAGGGAGACTTCCATCTCAATAAATAAACAAATAATAAAAATAAAAACACAAAATTATAAATGCTAAGTACAGCACCTTGGAAGGGGCCTGACCAAAGAAGCTTCCTCAGCTTCCTGATAAGTCTGCTTGTGGCTTTGTTCATTTCTCTCTCCTTTTCATTGGATTTAATTTTGTTTTTATGTTTAAAAGTCCATTGTTAGTAGCAATTTAGCATCATAAGCCTCCTAATTCTTCTTAAAAATACAGTGCATTTAAGTAATTGTGTAATTAACTCCCCACACCATCTAGACGATAACTAGAATGGCGGGGCATCCCATCTGGAGTGGAGGATGGGCTCTCAAATCGGTGCCTAATGTGAAAATCACACATAGTCCTAATTGTCTTTAAAATCTCTTAAATTGCCTGTTAAGTACAGAATGTGTGGTTTTATGTGTCTGACCTTGTCAGTAGTTCTTAGACACACTCAAGTTTGAAAATCACTAAGCCAGACCAAAGGAAGGAAAATCCAAATGCAGGTGCCTGGAGGTAAGAACCTCTTTGCCTTATGACCGCTCTCAAATCTCTAGCTTGAACAAAGGTAGGTGCTCACCTGGGATGTTGACTGCCTCTTGTTTTTGATACTGAGCCCTTATAAACTTAATAAATGTTACCAGCTTGGTTTGTTGCTATGGAATTTGAAAAGATGATATATTTGAAAGCTAATAGACTGGGACTTGGCACAAGAGGTGCTCTGTGAATGTCAGTTGGATTTAAATCTCATTTGATCAGGTCTCCATACACACTGCTCTGCTAAAGATGGTGTCTTCCAAGCTGGTGTTTCTGTTTGTGGCCTTACTACATGACAATCCCACTCATTCGGGGCATGGGCCCTGGACTCAGCACCTCTTTCGGGGTAAATAAAGGATTCCTTTTACCGAGGGAGGGTTCTCAAGTCTCCCATTTGAAAACATTTCTTCATGACAACTACGTGATGTAACTTTGGATAAACAAAAGTTATTTGAAATGAACTTACTTAATAATTTACTTGCTACATTTGCTTTTTTACTTCTTTGTAAAGCTTAAGCTTAGAAAAGGTGCTTCTGTTGTATTTGCATTTTTTAAAACTGACTCGAGTAAGGCAATAAATGAGGTTTCCGAAAGATGACCAGAGATAAATCTAGCTAAAATCAGTCTCAGGACTTGAGTTAGTTTTGTTCCTACCCTTATACTTATTTCACTGACATAAGTAATAGTGTTTCCTACTATCTACTACTTTGGGGGAAGAAAAGAAAGTCCCTTTGGTACAGAGTTACTAAGCGCCTAAATATCAGCCCTGTTTGCTGGGCATGTGGGATTCGGAAATGAATAAATAGTGCACAGCCTTGACCTGAAGGTCACATATGTCTGAAGATATTTAGTCCCCTAGATACTTTCTTAAGGAGATGTAAGGGCACTGGCTTTCAATGTACTTTTGAGGGAAGTAACCGTATTCCTCCAATGTCTTCATAGTTACATTGCTTTATACAAAAACTCTCTTCGTAATAGCACCAACATCTGCCTAGGTGTTCAATCCAGACACCATGAGTCACCCAGACCACTCCTTCCCTTCACCCCCACAACAGTTGACCACCAAGACATAGTAGCTCTAAGTCCCAAAATATCCATCTCTCCCTCTTACTCCTCTATCTCTTTCCTGGTTCAGGCTTCATCACCTCTTGCCTTGACTATCACCACTTTCTAAACTTTTCTCCCTGTCTCCCATTCCCACTTCCTGCCTTTTCCCAATCCCCCTGCCCTACCCAGCCCATGTTCCATACTATAGCTAGAAAGGGCTTTTTAAACACAAAGCTAACAATGGCACCCTCCTGCTTAAATTCCTCTGTGCTTCCCCGTTACTCTCAGCTGTGGTCCTGCACCTTTTTCTCCTGCTAATGTGCATGCTCATATGTATGTGCATTCAGAGGTTCATTCGCTCATGCACGGTTCTGAGCATGCCAGCTATAATCTTGCCCCATCACTCTGGAGAGTGCAAGCCCTCAGTGGGGAACCCCTGCCTTAGAGCATGAAGCTCAAGTTCCTTGGCCTTGCCTAAAGGTTCTTTCTGATCTGGCCTGTTCACATCTGCGACCTCATTTCCTCCCAGCCACGCATATGTGCCCTGTTCATCAGCCTATTCCAAACCGCTTACAGTACCCTCAAAGAGACGATGCTCCATGCGTTTTTACACATTGCTCTCTTTTCCTTGAATACTTTCCCCCACCCCTCATCCACCCATTTAGCAACTACTAACCCTCCAAGACACAACTTAAGAACCACCACCTCCAGGAAGCCTTCCATGCTCCATTTATGTCCCTATTCTCTGTGTTATATGTCCCTCCCCTATAAAATCATTTATGGCTTCATGCTTATCTGTAATTAATAGAGTGTTCAAATTTATAGCTTGTCTTGTGTGCTAGGGAATAAGCTCCTTGAGACCAAAAACTTTGGGTTATCAATTGTTAAGATCTCAGTTCTTTGCACAGTGCTTTTCATCCTAGGAATCTGCTAACATTTGATATTTGTGGGAGGAAGGAAAGAAGTAAGAGAAGGTGGAACTTTGGAGCTGTGATCATTTTCTTTCCATCAAAGCCATAGAAAAAAGAACAATATTTTTAACATCCATTTAATTAACTTCTATAAAGATTTTTTGTTGACTTCATGAATCTTGAAATTCTTTATTAAAAGATCTTTTGGCTGGTTTCTTCATTCTCAGTTTTGAGGATTTGTCTTAAAGTTATATAAAGGATTCATAGGAGAGAGGCAGAGGTGGACAGATTACTTGGGGCCAGGTTTGAGACCAGCCTGGCCAACATGGGGAAACCCCGTCTCTGCTAAAAATACAAAAAGTTAGCTGGGCATGGTGGCGCATGCCTGTAATCCCAGCTACTCAGGTGGCTGAAGCACAAGAATAGCTTGAACCCGGGAGGTGGAGGTTGCAGTGAGCCAAGATCACGCCACTGCACTCCAGCCTGGGTGACAGAGCAAGACCCTGTCTTAAAAAAAAAAAAAAAAAAAAAGATTTATGGGAACATTCAGTGGTCCCAGGTTTCAACAAAAACTCTGTAGGTCTAGAGGATGGTGGCCGGAAGTTGGGCTTTGAAGTGAAACAGACCTGTGTTTGAATCCCTCTTGGCCACTTAGTATCTGCATGGCTTTGGCAAGTTACCTACCTCTACGAGCCTCAGTTTCCATATCTGTAAAATAGGGATAATAAAACTACCAACTCCTGGCCAGGTGCGGTGGCTCACACCTGTAATCCCAGCACTTTGGGAGGCCGAGGCGGGTAGACCACAAGGTCAGGAGGTCGAGACCATCCTGGCTAATATGGTGAAACCCCATCTCTACTAAAAATACAAAAAATTAGCCAGGCGTGGTGGCGGGCGCCTGTAGTCCCAGCTACTTGGTAGGCTGAGGCAGGAGAATGGCGTGAACCCAGGAGGCGGAGCTTGCAGTGAACCAAGATCATGCCACTGCACTCTAGCCTGGGTGACAGAGCGAGACCCCATTTAAAAAACAAAAAAACAAAAAAACAAAAAAAAAAAACAAAAAAAAAACTACCAACTCCATAGCATTAGTTTGATTTTTTTTTTTTTCTTTTTGAGACAAAGATTTGCTCTATCACCCAGGCTGGAGTGCAGTGGCACAGTCTCAGCTCAGTGCAGCCTCAACCTCCCGGGCTCAATCAATCCTCCCACCTCAGCCTCCCAGGTAGGTGAGATCAGAGGCCTCTGCCACCACACCTGGCTATTTTCTTATTTTTTGAAGAGATGAGGTCTCACTATGTTGCCCAGTCTGGTCTCAAACTCCTGGGCTCAAGTGATCCTCCCTCCTCAGCCTCCCAAAGTGTTGATGTTATAGGTATGAGCCACCTCACCCAGCCTAGTTTGAAATTTAAATGATAAAATACATACAATTGAGTATATACACATAAGTGTTTAATGTATGATGATGATTATTATTATTACAAGGACAAAATCTAGTGCATCTGATCTTAAGCTATGGTTTCATAGTAGGTGACTGTGAAGTGGTGGGGGGAGTCCTTGAAAGGAGAAACAAAAAATTCAGTGGGAACTTAGATAAGGAGATGATGGAGAAATCATATTTTTTCCTAATCTGTTTAGCTCATTCTCTTATAATTAAACTGCAAGATTATTCCTTCAACTACAAAATGGATAAATTATTCATTATATTGACTTGTTTGAAAAGATATCATAGTTTAAAATTGAATGAATTTCTCTTTAATATGATTTTCTGGCAAGATTAGATTCTAATGTGGATTAATATCCTAAATTGAGAGCTCTAATTGAACACTGGGAACCAAGCATGAGTCAAAGGCATCGTCCCTTTACAAGTGTCAGTCACTGAGGAAACGTTCACTTGTGTGTCAGAGGGACACCTAACATCAGCAAGAGTAACAGTAGCTGAGGCTGAATGAAGGCTTGCTGTGTTGGGTATGCATGTCAAGGGAGACGCAGGATGCTATTTGCCTCACATCTCCCTCATCCTGCAGTAATCACCGTCCTGTGCCTTGGTGGAGTTTTTAGTGTATGCAGCTTCTGTGAACACAAGGACCTCCCCATCATGTCCATTGCACTCCCTCCATACCTAGCACAAGTGCATGGTCCGGAGTAGTGCCCAATGAATATGTGTCAGGACAGTGGGGAAGGGAGGAGGACAATACCCTCTAACGGCCCCAGAGCCTGTGCCTTCTGGCCCAGATTCAGTCAGACTCCACCAAAGTCAGTCTCCAGGACTCGGTTTTCCAAGTTTGTTCAGCCCTTCTCCCTCAGCTAACCTATTCGTCCCTTTGAGCCAAACTCACTGATTAGCATTCAGCTTCTTTCACTTTCAATCATGCCAGACCCGGTGTTTCATGCTTACCCCTTAGGGAAACATCCTGTCTTTTACCATGATTTTTGCAGGTGGCTAATATCATCAATTATTTTACTCATTCAACTCTCAGAGGGTAATCACTTCTTTAATTCAAGTTTCAAGGCCATCTCACCGTGGGCTCCTATACATCACCGATTACACCGGGCAGAGTCAAGCAGAGGTGCTGGCCCTGTTCTTTACAGATTCATCTGGAAACTATGGTGCTGTTAATCTGCTCTGTGTTCATGCTAATAGTGTCTGTCTATAATCAACCTCAATCTACCATTCACCACGCCAAAAAGATAAATGCCAGACTTCAGAAAATGAACTAAAGGCAGCCCTCAAGCCCCAGAAAATTTCCTGTCCACCCCTGCCAGGGCACAGGATGTCCTGATTTAGGAGGTTGATCACTCCTCTAATTCCTCCTTAGAATGTATTTCAAAATCAAAAGCCAATAGTTACATTTCTAAGCAACGGAGCAGACCAAAAATGTTTTGTTTGACACAGAAGCAATAGAAGCAAGACCATGTTTCTATTTTATGAAACCTCTGAGGGTAATTCATTGAAATCTTGACATTTAATATCACCCAATCACCTCTCTAGCAAGCTATTTTCTTTGGCTCCATTAACCCCACACACACAGACGGGGCTGCTGGCACTTACTGGGTCTTGTCGTTAGGTGGGCTGCTTTTAATACCAGGGCAGGATTTGGCAAGAAGAAGTAGCACCTGCTTTATTGAAAGACATCTTCATATTTTATCCTCTGAAAGAGAAATGTGCAACATAAATGTCCTTAAGAGATGATTATCGTACATCAAGATGTCCATTCCAAAAGGCATTGTACCAGATGCCCAATCACACACAGTCACCCAGAACGGACGTGACAGATGGAGACTTTGAGCTTTTAAAGAAAACAAATGTGCAAATTCCAAAGTGTCTGTGTGCTCCTGGCCGGCACACGCTCAGGTAATTTGAGTTGTGCCCATTGGCTGAAAGATAAGATTCAGGCCTCAGAGAGGGTTTGGGGAGAGGATGTGTACAGGTTTCTTGTTGCCCAGAGTCTCCAAATCGATACACACAGGATACACCACCTCAGCCCAGAGATATTTAAGCACTGAGTTAAAAGAAAGGATTGAGCATGCAGCATCAATTGATACATTAATGTTGGTTCTCTGGCATCAGGGAAGACATTAACATAGAGATCTTTTCTTCTCCACTGTTCAAAAACGGGAAGAATCATTCCAACAGGGAGAGCAGGGAAGCCCAAAATCCATAATGCTCAGGTACAAAGAAATGAAACCAGAAATCCAGGGTATTTTTGCTGTTACTACCAAGGGCCTATCTTCGGTGTATTGGCAGTCTTCTAAATCTCTGCATGGTTTGACACCTGCAAATCTGATTGAGTCTGATTGAACCATTTGCTGTCTAAAATCCTTGGGAGACCCCTATAACCTAGAGCTGTGGCTTTCAAATTGCTCCATGGGCTCGGGCCAAGGCTTCCACAGGGACTGAGGGAGGAAGGGTACAGCTCTTGGGCACATCCCCTTGGCTCCAGTCAGAAAAGTTATTTCCTCTGTTTTACAAATTGAGCTTCCAAGTAAGATTTTCTTCTTTTCTCTTTTTATCTGTCTCTGAGGTTGGGTACAGTGGCATGATCACAGCTGACTGCAGTCTTGACCTCCCTGGCTCAAGCGATCCTCCTACCTCAGCCTCCCAAGTAGCTAGGACCACAGGTGTGCATCACCTGTGGTCTAATTTTTTTATTTTTTAATTTTTTGTAGGGACAAGGTCTCACTATGTTGCCCAGACTGGTCTCAAACTCCTGGGCTCAAGTGATCCTCCCGCCTCAGCTTCTCTAAGTGCTGGGATTACAGGCGTGAGTCACCATGCCCAGCTCCAAGTAAGATTTTCAACAAAGAGTCTTGAGGCTTAAAAACAAAGTTTGTTTGAAAAGGGGGGGTCTGCAGGATTAAATCCAGATAAGATCCTCCCTATTCTTTTTTGTTTGTTTGGTTTTGGTTTTTTTGTTTGTTTTGAGACAGAGTCTCTCTCTGTCTCCCAGGCTGCAGTGCAGTGGCGCAATCTTGGCTTACTGCAAGCTCCGCCTCCCGGGTTCACGCCATTCTCCTGCCTCAGCCTCCTCAATAGCTGGGATTACAGGTGCCCGCCACCACGCCCGGCTAATTTTTTTTGTATTTTTTAGTAGAGACGGGGTTTCACCATGTTAGCCAGGATGGTCTTGATCTCCTGACCTCGTGATCCACCTGCCTCAGCCTCCCAAAGTGCTGGGATTACAGGCGTGAGCCACGGCGCCTGGCCGATCCTCCCTATTCTTTATCCTGTCTTCCTCTTAGACGTTCCCCAGCACACCCAGATAATCCAGTCATGTCCAGTGACTTCCTTCTCTCTATATCAAAGTTTCCTTCCGTTCCATTTGCCTGGAATGTTCTCCCTTTTCTCTTCTCTGCATGGTAAATCTGTATTCTTGTTTTAAGATTCAGTTCAAATTTTGCCTTCGGAGTACTCCCATTCCTGCTTAGCAGCAATTATCAATATTCCCACTGCATTTGTGCATGTCTTGACGCATATCGTATTATTACATGTGTCTGAATCTTGGATCAGTCTGCACACTCATAGAATATCGAGTCCCTGTCTTATTCTGTCCTCCTCCATCTTCCTCCAGGGCCTGGTATGCGGTGGGCACTCAATAAATATTTGATGGATGGATGCTTAGCTATTTAATTCACCACTAGATAGCAATTTGGCATATTCCCAAACACCTTTATTCAGAAGGAATTCAAAGAAATAGGCCCACATTCTCATAACCAACTCAAGCAGCTCTATGTTAACAAAGAATATAACTACTTCTAACTACTTCTGTTTAGGTCGGAGTTTTATTTTTTTAATAAAATTTATGATTGCAACAACATTAAAAGAGATATTGTATAGAGGTCACATGCTGAAAGCCCATGGACAATAACAGTCTTTTAAATTGGCATGGTTTGACCCTGCCAGTCTGATTGGGTCATTTCTTCACTTAAAATTCTCACGAGACTTCCTGTTGTCCGTGGAGTTCAGAGGTTTCTAGGACGCCTCTAATGCTAAGGCCTCCACATGGAGGTCTAAATGGAAAGGAAGTGGCTCAGGGTCTCACACCTTTTGCTTCAGTCAAAGAGGTTCTACAGAATCAAAGTGTTTTTTGTCTTAATTTCTTTTTATTGGAATGGCTATGGCTGAGCCTGACTCTCCAGGTTTCCATAGTTCCCAACACTTGCTACTTTCCCCATCCATCTTCACCTGCTTGACTCCTGATATTTGAGTTTGCAACTCAAAACTCACCCCTAACCCCAGCCCTCTAAAACCGTTTTCATTTTTATGAACCTATTTCCAGGCCCAGAGCACTATGCCTATTTTTATATATACTTGCAATTGTATTGTATATACAATTTTATATTCTGTTTTCTTCACTTAACACTGTATCATAAATATTTTTTCATTATGTGAGATGTGAGACACAGCCTTTCATGGTTACTTTTTCTTTTCTGAGACTGAGTCTTGCTCTGTCACCCAGGCTGGAATGCAGTGGCACCATCTTGGCTCACTGCAACCTTCGCCTCCCAGGTTCAAGCGATTCTTCTGCCTCAGCCTCCCAAGAAGCTGGGACTACAGGTGCACGCTACCACACCTGGGTA
The DNA here is from genome assembly GCF_029281585.2 of Gorilla gorilla gorilla. Classification (NCBI taxonomy): domain Eukaryota; kingdom Metazoa; phylum Chordata; class Mammalia; order Primates; family Hominidae; genus Gorilla; species Gorilla gorilla. Next base: position 20,606,930 of record NC_073233.2, read on the forward strand.
ATTTTTGTATTTTTAGTAGAGATGGGTTTCACCATATTGGCCAGGCTGGTCTCGAACTCCTGATCTCGTGATCCGCCCACCTCAGCCTCCCATGGTTACCTTTTTAAATGGCAAGTTTTTAAGTTGGTTGGCTCTAATTTATTTAGGTCTTCTGTTATTGTTGTATCAACTTTTTATTTTTTTGCTCTTAGAAGTAATAATTGTGTTGAAAATCTTGATACATATGAATTTTTTCTAACAATAAAAGTGTTCCTCATATTCCCATTCACAATTGCCACAAAAAATAAAATACCTAGGAATACAGCTAACTATGGAGGTGAAGAAACTCTACAAGGATAACTACAAAATACTACTCAAAGAAATCACAGATGACACAAACAAATGGAAAAACATTCCATGCCCGTGGATAGGGAAGAGTCATTATTGTGAAAACAGCCACACTGCCCAAAGCAATTTATAGATTCAATGCAATTCCTATTAAACTACCACTGAGATTCTTCACAGAACTAGAAAAAAACTATTTTAAAATTCATGTGAAACCAAAAAAGAGCCCAAATAGCAAAGGCAATTCTAAGCAAAAAGAACAAACCTGGAGGCATCATGCTACCTGACTTCAAACTGTACTACAGGGCTACAGAAACCAAAAAAACATGGTACTGGTACAAAAACAGGCACATAGACCAGTGCAAGAGAATAGAGAATTCAGAAATAAGACCACATGCCTACAACCATCTGATCTTCAACAACCCTGACAAAAACAAACAATGGGGAAAGGATTTCCTATTCAATAAATGGTGCTGGGATAACTGGATAGCCATATGCAGAAGATTGAAACTGGACCTCTTCATTATACCATATACAAAAATTAACTCAAGATGGATAAAAGACTTAAATGTAAAGCCCAAAACTAACCTAGGCAATACCATTTAGGACATAGGCACAGTCAAAGATTTCATGACAAAGAAGCCAAAAGCAATTGCAACAAAAGCAAAAATTGACAAATGGTTTCTAATTAGAGCTCCTGCACAGGAGAGGAAAGTATCAACAGAGTAAACAGACAACCTACAGAATAGGAGAAAAATTTGCAAACTGTGCATCCAACAAAGGTCTAATATCCAGCATCTATAAGGAACGTAAACAAATTTACAAGAAAAAAACCAAACAACCTCATTTAAAAGTGGGCAGATGACATGAACAGATACTCTTCAAAGGAAGACATATGCGACCAACAACCATATGAAAGAAAAGCTCAACCTCACTGATCATTAGAGAAATGCAAATCAAAACCACAGTGAGATACCATCTCACACCACTCAGAATAGCGATTATTAAAAAGTCAAAACATAACACATGCTGGCAAGGTTGTGGGACACTTATACACTATTGGTGGGAGTGTAAATTTGTTCAACCATTGTGGAAGACAGTGTGGCAATTCCTCAAAGACCTAGAGACAGAAATGCCATTCAGCCCAGCAATCCCATTACTGGGTATATACCCAAAAGAATATAAATCATTCTATTATAAAGACATATGTACATGTATGTTCACTGTAGCACTATTAACAATAGCAAAGACATGGAATCAACCTAAATGCCCATCAATGGTAGACTGGATAAGGAAAGTGTGGTACATATATACCATAGAATACTATACATCCATAAAAAAGAATGAGATCATGTCCTTTGCAGGCACATGGATGGAGCTGGAGGCCATTATCCATAGCAAACTAACACAGGAACAGAAAACCAAATATCACATGTTCTGTCTTATAAATGGGAACTAAGTGATGAGAACACATGGACACATAGAGGGGAACAATGCATGCTGGGGCCTATTGGAAGGTGAAAGGTGGGAGGAGGGAGAGTATCAGGAAAAATAACTAATGAGTACTGGGCTTAATACCTGGTTGATGAAATAATCTGTATAACAAACGCCAGTGACACAAGTTTACCTATGTAACAAACCTGCACATGTACCCCTAAACTTAAAAGTTAAGAAAAAAAAGTTGTTCTTCATCTTAGCACATTCCTTATATGTTATTGATTGTATTATTTTGATGCAAATATATTTCAATATGTTTTTCTTTTCACTTCTCATATTTTTGTGATTAAAATATGTTAAATGTTACCCAGATGAATCTTTTGATCACTTCCATTGTTATTTCTTCTATTGCTTCAAGCTAGTGAGAGTTCTTCATAGTTCATTACTAATAGCTCCCAAGATCTCATGCAATCTTCATTCTCTTTTCCTTTGATTGCTCTATGTATTTAAAAAGTATGCATTTAACTCTTTAACTCATCTGAGCATATTTGGCACATGTTTAATAAATGGTTTTTACATTGATCATATCATTATTGTTAAATAACTTCTCCTTTGCCCATTGTTTATTATACTTCATCATATAACCAAATTGTCATGTATAAATAGGTCTATTTCAGTGCTGCTAATTCTCCTCTACTGTTCTATATGCCTGGTTTTGTGAGTACTTTATTGTTTTAATTATTATTGCTTCATAATATGTATAGAATTTATAGTACTATAGTACTAGTCTTCCCCAATTGGAGGTCTTCATTTTTCAAAATATCATTTTATATTCTTGGCATTTTGTTTGCCTCATAAGTGTTAAAATTGCTTTGTCAAGTTATAAAAATAAGTGGCGATTCTGATTTAAAATATATCAGCTTCTTAAGTCATTGCATACATTCTAAGCATCTTATTTTTGTTGTTGTTTTTGTTTTCGTTTTCATATGGAGAGAGAGAGAAAGGGAGAAGTTACCCATAGTTGCATATTTGCACCATTGCCTGAGATATCCTGATGCAACTTTGTTATTGACAGCTCGCAGAATGGAGCAAGGTTTTTTGAGGCCCAAAGCTTATATGAGTGAGAGGAGACTTCTTTAAGAAAAATAATTTTTTTATTATACTTTAAGTTCTGGGATACATGTGCAGAACGTTCAGGTTTGTTACATAGGTATACATGTGCCATGGCGGTTTGCTGCACCCGCCAACCCATCATCTGCATTAGGTATTTCTCCTAATGCTATCCCTCCCCTAGCCCCCCACACCCCGACAGGCCCCGGTGTGTGATGCTCCCCTCCCTGTGTCCATGTGTTCTCATTGTTCAATTCCCACTTATGAATGAGAACATGCGGTCTTTGGTTTTCTGTTCCTGTGTTAGTTTGCTGAGAATAATGGTTTCCAGCTTCATCCATGTCCCTGCAAAGGACATGAACTCATCCTTTTTTATGGCTGCATAGTATTCCATGGTGTATATGTGCCACATTTTCTTCATCCAGTCTATCATTGATGGGCATTTGGGTTGGTTCCAAGTCTTTGCTATCATAAATAGTGCTGCAATAAACATGTGTGTGCATGTGTCTTTATAGTAGAATGATTTATAATCCTTTGGGTATATACCCAGTAACGGATTGCTGGGTCAAATGGTATTTCTAGTTCTAGGTCCTTGAGGAATTGCCACACTGTGTTCCACAATGGTTGAACGAATTTATACTCCCACCAACAGTGTAAAAGTGTTTCTATTTCTCCACATCACATCCTCTCCAGCATCTGTTGTTTCCTGACTTTTTAATGATCACCATTCTAACTGGCATGAGATGGTATCTCATTGTGGTTTTGATTTGCATTTCTCTAATGACCAGCGATGATGGGCTTTTTTTCATATGTTTGTTGGCCATGTAAATGTCTTCTTTTGAAAAGTGTCTGTTCATATCCTTTGCCCACTTTTTGATGGGGTTGTTTGTATTTTTCTTGTAAATTTGTTTAAATTCCTTGTAGATTCTGGATATTAGACCTTTGTCAGATGGATAGATTGCAAAAATTTTCTCCCGTTCTGTAGGTTGCCTGTTCACTCTGATGGTAGTTTCTTTTGCTGTGCAGAAGCTCTTTAGTTTAATTAGATCTCATTTGTCAGTTTTGGCTTTTGTTGCCATTGCTTTTGGTGTTTTTCTCATGAAGTCTTTGCCCATGCCTATGTCCTGAATAGTATTGCCTAGGTTTTCTTTTTCCTTTTTTTTTTTTTTTTTGTTTTTTGTTTTTTGTGTTTGTTTTTGACGAAGTCTCACTCTGTTGCCCAAGCAAGCTGGAGTGCAGTGGCACAATCTCAGCTCACTGCAACCTCCACCACCCGGGTTCAAGCGATTCTCCTGTCTCAGCCTCCCGAGTAGCTGGGACTACAGGCACAAGCCACCATGCCTGGCTAATTTTTATATTTTTAGTAGAGATGAGGTTTCACTATGTTGACCAAGCTGGTCTCAATCTCCTGACCTCGTGATCCACCCACCTTGGCCTCCCAAAGTGCTAGGATTACAGGCATGAGCCACCGCACCCAGGCATCTAGATTTTCTTCTAGGGTTTTGATGGTTTTAGGTCTTATATTTAAGTCTTTGATCTATCTTGAGTTAATTTTTGTATAAGGTGTAAGGAAGGGGTCCAGTTTCAGTTTTCTGCATATGGCTAGCCAGTTTTCCCAACACCATTTATTAAATAGGAAATCCTTTCCCCGTTGCTTGTTTTTGTCAGGTTTGTCAAAGATCAGATTGTTGTAGATGTGTGGCATTATTTCTGAGGCCTCTGTTCTGTTCCATTGGTCTATATATCTGTTTTGATACCAGTACCATGCTGTTTTGGTTACTGTAGCCTTGTAGTATAGTTTGAAGTCAGGTAGTGTGATGCCTCCGGCTTTGTTCTTTTTCCTTAGGATTGTCTTGGCTATACGGGCTCTTTTTAGGTTCCATATGAAATTTAAAGAAGTTCTGGCCAGGGCAATCAGGCAAGAGAAAGAAATAAAGGGTATTCAACTAGGAAAAGAGGAAGTCAAATTGTCTGTGTTTGCAGATGACACGATTGTATATTTAGAAAACCCCATCGTCTCAGCCCAAAATCTCCTTAAACTGATAAGCAACTTCAGCAGTCTCAGGATACAAAATCAATGTGCAAAAATCACAAGCATTCCTGTACACCAATAACAGACAAACAGAAAGCCAAATCATGAGCGAACTCCCATTCACAATTGCTACAAAGAGAATAAAATACCTAGGAATACAACTTACAAGGGATGTGAAGGACCTCTTCAAGGAGAACTACAAACCACTGCTCAAGGAAATAAGAGAGGACACAAACAAATGGAAAAACATTCCATGCTCATGGATAGGAAGAATCAATATCATGAAAATGGCCATACTGCCCAAAGTAATTTGTAGATTCAGTGCTATCCCCATCAAGCTACCATTGAGTTTCTTCACAGAATTAGCATCTTATATTCTTATATTATTATACGTGTAGTTTTCTAGGGGTTTACTGCTTGTGTATAATAATGTATATAGTAATGTAGTATATATGAAAACATGGTGTATAGTAATATATTGGGCATAGTAATGCTACTGACCTTTGAATTTTAATACCAAACTGTCCTCTTTCTAAACTGGTTGATTTAGTTCCAAGTGTACAGCAAATTCTTTGTAAATATTTTTTCTTCTTTCCCAGTAATTATTGTCCTTTAAGTCTTTTGCAGTTTGTCTAAAGCAATATTATGTTATAATAGTAGCTATATTATTTTCAGGGGCCAATTTTTGAAAAAAAAAGCTTTTAATCTTAATCCATTATTGGTTCATTATTTAAAATAGGTATCTTTATCAAGTTAAGGTAGTAAATAGTATCACTCCAAGTAAAGGTTTTATCAATTTTTCTTTTGATATATATTGAAATAGATTATGTCATCTAATGTTAATATAATGTTAGTCTTTTATTGATTTGTTTTTTTGCATTTCTTTAGTAACCTTCCTTAAGATCAAATTTGTCACATAGAATAATTAGATGGAGTCCGGCCTTGTCTGTGCTTTGATGCAGTCAGCATAGCTTGGGAGTTATCTGTTCCTTGTGAGCTTGAAGGGATCCGTTAGATCTGTATGCCTTGCTTTTTGGGGATATTCTGAATTTTTAAAAAATTTCTACCTCCATTACTGCTTTAATAGGGTTTCCTACCTCATTGCTTCATTTTTAAATATAAGATTGAATTAAAATCATATATGTTTATTACAAAATATCATCCATTTGTTCAGGTTTTCAGTCAGTTAGCATATAATTAGACATAGTATTCCATATAAGTGGTTTAATTCCTTTTGCTACTTAATATATTGAGTCAGACCTGAATTCTCATCCAGGTTCCACCACTGATTTATGTGACTTTAACCAAGTAACTTGACTTCTATCATTTCCCTATAAATAGGGGTCATATTACTTAGAGTATAGGACTGCTGTGAGGATTACAGATGATGTATATGAAGTTCTTAGCACAGTGCCTGTCCTCACTAAGTAGAAGATATTACACTGTTCTCTTTCCTAATGCTGTTTGTCTCCTTTTTTGTTGTTCTTTAATTATATTTGCATGGGTTGTCTATTTTTCATAGTCTTTCCAGTATTTTCAGAAGCAACATATAAGCAATGGGGAGCCACTGAAGGAAAGAGTACCAACTCTGATAATCGAATGTCTGAGCATCATTTGTGGGTGGATCATCAAAAGATGGGTCTATGCTGTGAGAAATGACAGAATTGACAAGGGGCCATCTAGACTCTTCTTGCCAAGCAAAATGTGGAAGTGTAGTCCTTATATTCATAGTCAGTAAACACAGTCTCCAGAGCTTGGGAGAGACTCTTTTAAGGGCTTCTGAGAGTGGGAAATTGACCAGGCCCCCAGTTGTCCTGTGCCTGCATCCAAGCCTTTAGGGTCTGGAAACAGAGATGCTGACAAACACCGTGACCCAGACTGAACCCAGCTTTTCAATGGGACAACAAAATGGGCTTTGTTCATCCTTTTGAAATGGAGCCCAATTATGTTTGATTAATAAATGAAACTCTGTGTCCAAATAGGAGAGACACTGTAGAAAAAATGGTCAGAAAACACTTTGTGTAAGAAAAGGCTGATGAAGTTTTCATCAGAGGGCTTTCATTTGCCTGGAGCTAGTCTCAGACAGAGAGAAATGTTCAGCTTCCAAATCCTTCTCTTGTTTCTCATTCCTTTTTTTTTTTTTTTCTTAAATATGTTTAACTCTCCTGCTTAAGATTTATTTTGGGCTCCTTAGCGATGGATTTGTGTTTATTGTGTCATTTAAAGAAAAATGCACTATTAAAAACACTCCTAATCCATTTATAAATGTCAACAGAAAAACAAGTCAAAGGTTGACAATAGTAATTAATCAAACGATATTTATTGAGCACTTTCTGTGTACAAAGCACTTTCTATGTACAAAGCTATATGCTATTAAGTAAGAATAGGAAACAGTCTCCAGCCTCAAGAGTCCTTCAATTGAGCTGAGGAAATAGCCAAATAATTGACTAGCTATAATACAAGGGAAATGGAAATAAATATTAAAGTCAGTACATAAGCCATGCTGTATTGAAGTACATATCCCAGGGATGGATTAGCAAGGACTTCATGAGCAAGTTGCATTTGGGTTGCATCTTGAAATGTAAGCAGGCTTTTTTATAAGGATGCGTTCTCTTAGATTTTTAGGTGAGCCAGCCAATGCACCTATGTATTATGCCCCAGATGTCAGCAAACACAAGCAACTATTCTAAGCTAGTCCATCAAACCCATGTGTGCACACAAGCACACAATCATGTTGTTCCCAGGTCACCTATGGTTACTTTCCTATTCCTCATTGCATTTGTCCCATCCAAATGCTTACTCCCAAACATGCCTCTGAACCTCTTCAATTTGATGACCTCCAAAGCTTAGCTTCTTAAATCTGGTCCTTTTTACATGGTTTTTGGTTTTGCTTCCTTCCTTAAGTTTTAGCCTTTCACTCCATGTTGTCCTGGGGAAAGAACTCCCGGCTCTGGTCCTCTGCGCATAGGGCCCCCATCCCTAGACAGATCAAATCTTGGAATGAGGAAGCCGTTGGAAGAATTCCCTGTGTTATCCACCCAGGAGTTGTGTAGGTAATACAGGTTCTCCTCCACTCCCTGGCCCCAAGTAAGATGATGCTTCAGAATAAAAACATGCCCTTGCATAGATAGGTGGTTCCCTTCACAGCTGGCTCCTTACCAGAATGGAGAACAGTCCTGCTAGCATGGGGTTCAGAGTCTTCCTGTGTGTGCATCTTTCCAAAGATATTAAGAGGAGAAAAAGATCCAAGTGAATTTCCAGGTTTCTCCAACACTTTAAACTATACATTTGATATTCTTAACCACCTTGATGAACATGTTGGCCTGTCTCTTCCACACACCAAGGAGGTAAAGAGAAGGCAAGTGAGATGATGTGCCATGGAATTCCAACTGCTATGTCAATCATCAGGCTAAAAAAATGAGAGGCTGTGCATTAATTTCAAGAGAGCCTCGGAGAACTGTCTCAGGATAAATCAGCCAGAGTGACTGGAACATTGTACCATTTTCAACTGGCAAATTTATTAATGAAGTAAGAGTACAGTCTCAAGCCAACTCCTCTTGCCCCTGTAGCAAACTCCTCTTGTGAGAGAGGATGAGGGGGATGTGTTTGTTAGAATACTTAGAGGCCATGAGTAACACAAAGCCTAACCAACAGTGCTTTAAATTTTGTGGACTTTTACTGTTTCATTAAGTGAAAAGTTTGGAGATAGGTAATTCCAAGGTTAGTAGAGTGGCTCATTCATGTCATCAGGGACTAAGACATTTCCATCTTTCTACTCTGCCTTTTTTTATGTTTTTGTCTTTGTTTTTTTAAGAGATGAGGGTCTCACCATGTTATTCAGGCTGGAGTAGCTATTCACAAGCAGGATTATAGCACACTACAGCCAAGAACTCTTGGGCTAAAGCAGTCCTCCCACCTCAGCCTCCCAAGTAGCTGGGACTACAGGTGTGCACCACACCCAGCCCACTCTGCCACTTGTAATATGTCATCAGTGGCTCCCTTTATGGCCACAAGATCAGTATTAGCATAGTAGTTCCACACATTGCCTCCTTAGGTGACCTGGGTGATTTCTTCTTCTCAGAGTGCTATTGGCCAGGTTACTTGTGGTATTCAAATACAAATGGGCTGGTGTAAAGGGTCACAGATGGTATTATTCATATGACTGGAAACTTCAAGGGGTATCTTGAAGGCAGGGACTGGCAACTGAAGTGTCTGCATGACTCTTCAGCATGGTGGTCTCAGGGAGTCAGACTTTCTACATGATGGCTTGGGGTCCTCAAAGGCAGTATTACAAAAGGCAGAAAGTGGAAGCTGCCAGTGTCTTAAGGCCGGGGCCCAGAAACTGGCCAAAGCAGTCACAAAGCCCCCCATATTCAAGGGGAGATAACATAGACCCCCATCTCCTAATGGGAGGAGTGTCCAAGAATTTAGTTATTTTTGGGTCACATGTAGGTTATAAGTTAAGCTGTTGTAATAAAGAGACCAAAAATATGCCAACTTCAGATAGAAGTATATTTCCCCTTATACATCACAGTTTAGAGGTGAGCAACACAGGCTGGTGGTCTATTTCTGCCAGAAAGTTCCCATATCTGGATCCAGCATGCTTTGTCTGCTGCTTCTTCTCAAGTGGTGGGAAAGGGAAAATGAGAATTGCAGACAAACAGCTTCCTTGTAAAAGATGATCCAAAAGTTCTACACATCCCTTCTGTTTGCATCACATTGGCTAAATATTAGTCACATGGCCACACCTGTCTGTAAGTTATTGCCAAATAGAACATAGGGAAAATGGGTATTGGGGACAATTGTTCATCAAGGTGGTTAAGAATATCAAATGTATAGTTTAAAGTGTTGGAGAAACCTGGAAATTCACTTGGATCTTTTTCTCCTCTTAATATCTTTGGAAAGATGCACATACAGGAAGCCTCTGAACCCCATGCTACAAAAGAAATAGGTAGTGTTGGAGGAGATTCAACTCTAGACAATGAAGTTGGCATCTGTGGTGGTTTATGAATCAACCCTGTACATGCAAAGGGTTTTTCACATCTGGGGCTGGGTGGTAAATCATAGGGTGTTCTGAACACATCTTTAAGTATTGGGCTATTCACAAAACAGAAGCAAATAATGTGCAGATGCCTCCCTCCATGAGGAGTAGCTGCCTATTTGAAACTCTCACTGGATGGTAATGGAAATGATCAGTTGGGTTCACTTGGTAGGGTACTCCTTAGAAATAGCTAATGAGATTCCTTATTGTCTTAGTCTGTTTTTTGTTTCTATAACAGAATACCACAGTTAGCTTCATAGTTCTGGAGGCTGGGAATACCAAGAGCATGGTGCCAATATCTGAGGAAAGTCATCCCATGGCAGAAGGCAGAAGGCAGAAGTGATTGATTACATGAAACATAGAGGCACCAGGGGCTGAACTTACTTTACAATAACCCACTCTTCAAATAACTAGCCCACTCCTACAATAACAACATTAATCCATTCACAACCCAAATTACCTGTTATTGGACCCCACCTCCCAACAAGGTTGCATTGGAAATTAAGTTTCCAACACATGAATTTTGGGGAGACACATTCAAACCATAACATTTACTCTGAACTTCACAAAGACCACAAAAGAATTAGTTGATAAAGAATGAACTAAATAGTTGACTAAATGGTTTAGCAATCATAAATATAAAGCAGCATAACTATTGTGTTAAAAGCATTACTATGAGGCAGATATAGCAACAGCATCAGCCTGATTTAACCAAACAACGCCATCTCAGTAGGATACTGGTGAAGCTATTCCCTAGGAGAAGGTGGCGTGCGTCATGGGTGTTTGCTGGACTTTCTTCTGCCTTATTCCTGGTTCAGAGAAACTCAGTGATCCATTTTTCATCCCACTCCAAAGCAGATCAGATGGTTGTCTTGCTTGTATCAGAGCTAATGCTTCCGTGGGGAGAGCTCTCTGTTTCTGCCTGCAAGTGCTCACAGTTCAGTTGTTTCAGCCAGCACCAACATTTGTTTCTTAGATCTAAAAGTAGCCCTATTCCTGTCTGCTTTATATATTGGAGTTCTGAGTATACTTTTGTTTAACAAAATGTGTTCTATTACGTAAAGAAAAAAAAAAGATTGATAGCTATTAGCTTAGGAGGCTTCTAGAGCTCAGTGCACAGCCAGCTCTTGCTCTCTCATATATTTTTACAAATATCTTCAAGAAACAAATGGCCTTTCCACTGGCTCTTGAGGGATAATTTTAATAATATATTTGCAGAAATATTTGAAATGGAATAAGGGTATTACGACTGTAGACTTCACTTATTTATTGTTGAATCTTGTAGCTTCTGTATTAAAAAGAAAGAAAAAACACTCTTTTATTGAAGACAGTATGTCAGAAAAAACATGGATTTTTTTTTTTTACTCAAAAAGACTTGTGTTTAAATATAATTTGTGCCACTTATTAGCTCTGTGATCTTAGGCAAAATATTGAGATCTCTGAGTCTCCATTTTTTCATGTATAAAATAAAAATAATAACAATTCCTGCAATATACTGCTATTATAAGGATAGTTAGCTAATTTATGTGAAGTGCCAAGCACAGTGCCTAATAGTATTTGTAACTACTATTTATTGAACCCTTACTATGTGGCAGACACTGTCTAGGTCAATGGTTCTCCCTTGGGGACTTGTTAGAACTGCAAATTCTTTATCAGGCCCCAGCCTACACCTACTGAATCAGAAGCCCTGGAGGTAGGGCTCAGCCGTCTGTTTTGTAAGCCCTCCTGGTGATTCTGATACACACTAAAGTTTGCAAACCACTGGTCTGAGTGTCCAAGAAATTGAATGTATGATTATCATATTCATATTACACTACAGCTAATAATTTGTGCTGAAACAAATATAGATATGTCCTCTTCTATTTTGTTTGATGACAGCCCTAGATTTTTCCCACCTTAGTCATATCTGTGACCATTCCTTACAAGGAGATAGGCGACTTGGAAAACCCAAATATCATACCTCCTTCTCCCTCCTGAGTCCTCTCTTCCTCCCCTAGCGGGTCTGCATCCTGTCTGTGTCAAGCAGTTTATGAAATACCTGGTGAGAACTCAGCCACTCCAGAAAGAATGAATAGCTCCTCCTGAATGCAGCTCCAGCACCTGGAGTCAATATCTCCCTGACTTGCCATTATGTGTTCCCACTGGTCCCCCTGATAAAATATGATCTCCCTGAGGGCAGGAACAACATCTTAATGATTTCTGTGTCCCCAGCACCCAGTACACATAATAGACACCTAATAAATGAGTGGTGAATGAATGAAGTGTCAGCCCCAAATCAGAGGGGCATTTGTTCCTGGAGCATTCAGGTGTTAGGCATACCCTAGCAGCCAGTATATTTCTGGTCGTGGTGACAAGTAGGCAACGGGATTGCCTAGAGACCCATGAAATGTTACCTGAGCCATGTCTTCATTCATCCATAGGATCAGTTCTGTGCCACAAGGAAAGCTGTGTGACAGTCTCATGGCAGATCAGACCCACATTAGGAACAGCCTAGAAAAGCAAACTGCAAATATCCATTTCTTTTCTCTGTCATAATTTGTTTTCCCAGTTGCTGGTGAGGTTGAAATTAGCTCTGTCTGTTGACAATTTGGATAGAATAACCTTTCTGTTTCGTGAATTCTGAACAGTGAAGGACTGAATTCTGCTCTGGGCTGCAGAAAAATAACAAAGCACTCAGTAGGATAGATGGGAATGGAGCACGGACTTAGCTGAGGAAGAATTTGGCCCTGCTCTGGAGCTCTCTCTGAATTTATTATTCCTGCCTTCCATGTCTTTTCATGCTAGGTGGGTGTAGAAAGCCATCCTGCTCACCACCTTGTCCCCCACCCACTGCCACCTATGCTGTGAGCCATTCATCTAACCCACTTAGAAGAACCAGAATGAATATAGATTTCTTCTTTCACACATTAATTTATGGAGCCTTCCTATTTCTTCTCATTGCAATGTTCCTACCTGCTGCAGTCACATTCAATTTTATTGAAAAGCAGCAGGGAATTCATCCTTTGCTGGAAAACTTTGACAATTAAATTCAAACTATAAGGAAAAAGTTATCCTAGTTTCAGTCTCTCTTTAAATCAAAGTGTGGACAGTATGTAGTGGGTTATGGTGAAAGGCCCCCATAATGAGGAGAGCAGGTATCCTCTAAGAGTTGAGGGAAAAAATCGATGCAGATGGTATGAGTTAAACCACATACAGAAGTGATCCTGAGATCTGGCTTTTAAGTGGATGATGGCCAAATTCCAATCACAACTGGTATGAATCCTCTAAAGCTGAATGTTTGTCATAAAACTGCCACCTATTTGGGTCATATTGTAGCCTGCTTGAAGAAAGATCTAACTAGGAGAGGGTGGTCTGCATGACCTCTAGAAAGACAGGAGTTTGTCGGGGTCTTCTGTGCAGTCCAAGAAGATAGCATGACCAGATGACATGATGTGTTTATCTGCAAGCCAGATCTATTCCCATAATGGGAGGTAAATGCATTTGACTTAGATAGCTCCATGATGTCCATAAAAACCATTCAGCTTAATACCTTTGCTTCGACTCTGTGCTTCCCAGGCAATATTCCATTAAGATTATGGCTTATCATGAAGACTTTCCTCCAACCCAGGCAACATGGTGAAACCCCATCTCTACAAAAAGTACAAAAATTAGCTGGGCGTGATGGTGTGCGTCTGAAGTCCCAGCTACTCAGGAGGCTGAGGTGGGAGGATTGCTTGAGCCCAAGAGGTGGAGGTTGCGGTGAGCCGAGATTGTACCACTGCACTCCAGCCTGGGCAACAGAGTGAGCACTTGGGTCAAAAAAAAAAAAAAAACTTTCCTACATATGGAGGCTGTGTTGCCCCACGCCCATAAGTTTACATAAAGTCCACTTGGCATTCCTGTTTCTCACTGTTGGGCATGTCTTCTACATCTTGAAAGTTTGGGTAGTGTGAGCCAGTTCCTCTGGTTGAACCCTTCTGCACATTACCATCAAATTCAAGATCTGGACCAGGAAATGATAGGACCACACTCCGGACATGGTTCAGTAAACATCCTAGGTAACAAAACTCTTGAATTCAACTGTAAGAAGGTGATTTTTCTTCCCTATCTCTGTCTTCAGAAGACCAGTGTTAAAGTTGACTGATAATCACAGCCTTTTTTAAAAAAAATTCTTACTAAGGTGACATTGTTAGGCTGTTTTGGGCAATCCTTTGAAGTGGTTTTTCCTCCCAAATTTTCTAATTTTTGTTCATTATATATTTGAAAAGAAATTCAAATTGCCTGATAATAGAAAATGAAAACATGACAAGCTATAAACTCTGACCTTAAAAGCATCTCTAATATAGCATCATAAAATATAATTAGAAATCCATTTCAACATCACATTACAGATCTATGACTTACAGGTAATTTCTGTCATTTAAATATGAGGGTGAGCTGATGGCTGAATTGGATTCTTAGGAGAAAAACAATTTCTTCTGCATTAGGAGTTATTAGTTTAATTGAATAATATCTGGATCATACTGGTGGTAATGTTAATGTTATTACCCATTATCTTGGTGATGGTCACACCACTGTTTCCAGGAAAAATATAGCCCATTAACTGAACAGAAGGATTAAAATAGGAACAAAGTGGCAAGCTTTTCATGGCTCATTATGCCAGGGTCAGGACAAAGGAATGGCCCTGACCTTGAAATGGGACAGAGGACCCAGCTTGAGCTAAATGCCTCAAAGAATTCCAAGGGAAGTCCTTTCAGGCATGACAGAGTGCATTTGGTTTCCTCAGCATGTCGTTCTGAACATTTCTACTCATTAATTTATTCATTTATTCACTTACCCATTCATTCATTCAACCAACCCATTCATTTATTCAACCAACATATTTTGGGCATCCTCCTAAAACCATGAATGGTGATAGATCATGGAGAGACAAAGATGACTTAGTCAAGGAGAGAGGGTAACAGCTTATTGAGAACCTGCTATATCTCAGACATTATAATGGGAGATTTCAGACAATATCTGTTTTATTCTTCTTGAGAATTCAGAAGGTAGGTAGAGTTGTTATACCCATTTTGTACATGAAGAAACTGAGGTTCAGACAGGTAAAATGACTTGTCTAAGGCCTAGAAAGGGAAGGAGTCAGAACTCAAACCTAGGCCTGTCTTACTTCAAGGCCTAGGCTATTTCTACTACACCTGGAATTTGGACTTAGAACATAAACACATTTTTAAAACATTATAATACAGTGTGATGAATGGGATACACAGTCATATAAAGCAAGACAGCTGCCACGGCGAAAGCCAGATTTCCACTCTAAGTGGACTCATCCAACGTTTTTAGGTAATAGGAAATGTCTAGGTGGCCCTAATATGTCCTCCAAATCTCTTCTTCATCCTCAGCCCCACACCCAGCTCTCCCTTCATCTCCTTCTTATCAATGGGGGGTTCTCTGCTCCCCCCATCTTCACAAGCGAAGGGCATTTGTTCTTCCACACCCCACATGATGCAGGGCAAGAGGACAGGTCAGGCTCCACCTCATTCTCATCACTTCCTCACCTCTCATTAGAACCGTGATCCTGTGAGCCTCCTAATGCCCAGCTATTAACTAGCATCTGTCCTCCTGGTCTCTGCTACCTACCAGCCTTCTGGTCACTCCCAGCCCTCAGTGAAGATGTTGGCCCTGGGATCACTGTCTTATCCAACCCAAGTAGCTCTTCCTGGGACTAGGACCACTTTCAGCTGCTGTGAATACTGGAGTCATGTTGGCACTATGGGATATCTTATCATCCTATGAACTCATTTGGGAACTCAATGACAGGTGATACAATGGCCTAAGCCCATTTCAAAGAGTATTTCTGACAAAGCTTTGTGTAAGTACAAAAAACATTTTCAGACCAGGCTTTTTCCCATTATAACATTTCATAATCTCTTCCTTGTTTTGTCCCTGCACCTCTACCTCCATTAACCAGGTCTCATCAAGTTGTGACATAAGCCAGGTTTCATCAAGTTGTGACAGGTGACAGAGGCGTCACATGACAGGGGACCTGATTAGGAAATCCATATCCTCATAGGATGATGCACTTTAACATCTTCTTGAGCTGTCTTGATATTTTGAGACATATGGCAAAGATTCCATATACTGTTCCAGTGGCCAGTGACCTTGAGAACATATTTTAAACTATAGATTTCTGTGCCCCACCCAGAGATCCCAATTCAGTAGCACTGAGGTGGGATCTGAACATGAGTAGACTTAGAAAGCCTCTAGCTGATTCTGAAGCACAGCTAGTTTGGGGAGCACTGACATATAGCCGGCTGCCCATGAACCTGGATGTTCCCAAATCTTGATACCAATTGAGTGACTTGAATCCTCCCTCATCTGTATGTATACCATCATCAGGTCGGAAAAATACCTCCAGCTTCCAGTTTAAGGTTGCCCTCTCCTTTCCCACCACCAGTAACATGCTAGTAAACATTTAACAATAGGCTCTCAGAAAGAAAAAAATTAAGCCCTGATTTATAATGTTTGCCAGTTTCCATGGTGTAAATACTCTCACCAGGGCCGATTTCCAGCTACCAATGTGATGCCACTGAACGTAGAGTTGGGAAAAGATGCATGTAATTAACACTCCTTAGACAGAAGTCAGCTCCAGCACATCACTGTCCCACCCACCCTTTACTGATTCCCAAAGATCAAACAAACTACACCCAAGAAACAGAGGGGTCTCTCTCAGATCCTACAGCACAGCCAGAGCCTCTCAGAAGTAAGGTTGTCTCCATTTTTTAAAAAGCTCTGGCATATTAAAAAGTGGAAAAGTTGGCCGAGCATGGTGGCTCATGCCTATAATCCCAGCACTTTGGGAGGCTAAGGCGGGTGGATCACTTGAGGTTAGGAGTTCGAGACCAGCCTGCCCAACATGGTGAAACCCCTTCTCTACTAAAAATACAAAAATTAGCCAGTGTGGTGGCACATGCCTGTGATCCCAGCTACTTAGGAGGCTGAAGTAGGAGAATTGCTTAAACCCAGAAGGCGGAGGTTGCAGTGAGCCAAGATTACACCACTGCACTCCAGCCTGGGCGATAGAGTAAGACCCTGTCTCATAAATAAATAAATAGTGGAAAAAGTGCTACTGCAAGATTGGCAAAATTGGGGTAACGCTTTAACACCAAAATACAATGCAATAAAATTGTATTAATCTCAAGATTATTTATAAGAATTATAAAAATATTCATTTATACTTCACCATAAATTGGGTCAGTTGGTAGCAGGACACGTGGAAAGCTGTAAGATGAATGTCATTCGGTTCTGTCGGTGTATCTCTGTGACTCTGGAGAAAATGCCAGGATCTTATCTGAGGCTTTTGTGAGTGTGAAAACTGGGGCACACCCCCTCACCACTCCGAATCCTGTCTCCACCCTTCTACCTCCCACCCTCACGCCCTCCCCTTCAATCCATGAGAGACCCTGGACATAGTTTTCTCCCTCCTACCTTCTGTTCTTTGCCTCTCAAGAATTTCCAAAGCTAGGTGCCCTGCCACTGGGTCTTATCTGGGTCACAAAATAGCCAAGTGACAAGAATTAAATGTAACAAGAAAACACTGGGGAGTCCAGGTCCCTTCTGCACCACTGAGGACCTGCAGTTAGTTACTGATGACGGGCTCTTTTATCTGGCTCCAGTCTGGCAAGAGATCTGGTGGAGAATTCTTTCTGGCTTTCATTTTCCTTATTTCTCTGAGCCATTTCTGGCAGGAATGTTATAAGCAAATCAAATTTTGATCAGTTGAAGACTATTTGAAGACTCTAGGAGCTGCTGCTGATTCATTCATTTATTAAACAAACATTTATTTAATACCTCCCTTGTGCCAAATCCTGTACTAGACAGTGGGGAAGAGGGATAGAGAGAGGAGATGAAGAGCACACAGTTCCTCCCCTTGAAGCACGGGGAGTGGAGGAAATGGATACATGATATGTAATGGGGTAACAGCAGTCCCTGAGGCGGATCCCATGACAGGGTGCAACGTAGGGTACCTTGGAAGCACAGAGGAAGGGTGGCTAAGCTTAACCAAGCGGTCAGGAAAGCCTTGAACTGCATTCTCAAGGACAAGTAGGCATTACCTAGGTGAGAAAGGGTTAAAAGGATTAAAAGGGAGATGGTAGTTTATGCAAAGAAGCTTAAAAAAAACAAAAGCTATGTGGTTCAGGAAACTGCAAGTAGAATATCTGTGATATGGAGGACCCTGGGTTCAGAGGCTGGTTCCTTTGCTTATTAGCTGCATGAATGGGACTGAATTTAGCTTCTCTAAGCTGCAGTTTCCTCAGCAGGAAACCCCACTTTAAAGGACTGTTAGTATGCAGATGAGATAATGCATGTAGCACTCTCATATCTAGCATAGAGGCCATACCCAGTACTTGACAGCTTGGTGATGAGGATGAAGATGAGGATGGTGGTGGCTGGCATAAAGGATACACATAAGGGTGAAAGACTGAGGGAGATATGAGGCCGGAGAAGTAGATGGGGCCAAAGGGTGAGCCCTTGGGCTCCATGCTGAACAAAATTGGACTTTACCCCTAAAGCCAAAGGAAGAATTTCAAGAGTGGAGTAGCCTGATCAAGTGTCTGTTTTAGAAAGTTCCTTCTGATGGACTGGGTGCAGGGAGTAAAACGGGAGGCAGGAACTGATTTTGGAGGCTCTTGCACTAATGTAAAGACAGTGAAGGCAATAGACATGGCAGGGATGGAGTGACAGAAGCCTCTCCAGGGTGTGGCTGAGGGTGCCATTCCCTTATGATTTCTCAGGCTATGGACGTGAATTTTCCTAAGCCAGGTCTGCTCACTCACAGCAGGGCCCAGCTGCATGGAGGAATATAGAATCCAGGGTATTATCATTAGAATTAAGCTGCTTCGTTGAGTCCATAAATGTCACACTCGGGCATACCAGCATGTCTTTTTTTCTGGCTTACAATGTAAAAAGTAACAATGGTTATCTGTGGGTAGTGGGATTATGAATTGTTTTTATATTATTCCTTTTGCCTGTGTCTATTTTCTAAGTGTTCTACAAAGAACATATTTTGTATACGGAAAAATCTATTATAAAAATTTTTTTAAAAAAAACAAAACTATACATAGTTTCGATCCAAACAGCATCCTCTCTCCTTACTGCCTGAGTAAGGAAATGCTTGATTGAATTAGAAATGGGAGGGGAGGTTGTTGATAGGATCCAACTTCAAACTTCTAAGCTATTTATTTTCTTCCTTTTGCTTTGGAGATTGTGCTGTGCCAATGAAGATAGACTGAAGACGTGAATAGTCTTGAGTTTGAAAAATAATCATCGTTTTTATTGTTACAGCTTCAAGCATGGATTATTTCCATCATTTATATTTCAGGAAACCTCAAGTACAGCAAAATTGCCCAATAGTTAGAGAAGATTGGATTATTGATACTCTCTTTTTAAAGAAAATTAAATATTTTATCAGAGAGAAATCCAAGTGACGATAATATCACCATACGTCTACAGCGTTGCAAAAGTAAGGAGTTGAAAGTAAGCTCTGGTTTAAGTACGTGATGTTTAAGAGAACTGCAGACAGGGGTCTAACAGCTGAGATTTTTCAGCACCATGTTCTAAAGCACTTTCTTGCTGGGCCTAAATCAAATGTTTGTCTATATAATGTCTTAGACATTGTGTGCATCATCGGGCCATCTTCCTAAAAGGTGGCATTTTGATTACAATCTTCAATTTGGATTTTTAAAAATTTGTAATACTAGTAATGATAAATAGTGCACATAGTTGTATGGTTCATAAAGTGTTCTAACATTTAATCTTTACAACTCTAAGTGTTTGAGTTCACTTTAGTCCATTTTAGAGATGAAGAAGGTAAGGCTCATAGAAGCTTACTGACTGGCCTGAGATCACACAGCTAGGAAGTAGAGACAGAGGATTCAGATCAAGCTCTTCGGACTTGAACAGCAATGCCCCTTACACTGCTCCCTTCTAATGACAGGTTTTAGTTACAGATGCCTCTTTACCCACCATGGGGTTACTTCCCAATGAACCCACTGGAAGCTGAAAATATCCTAAGTGGAAAACTGACATCTTTTAAAACATAATGGGATGTGAAAACACAAAATACAATATCCAAAAAATGCTGGCAACACAGTACACTGTACAGTATCGGTTGTTTACCCTTGTGATCGTGTGGTTGACTGGGAGCTGTGGTTCACTGTTGCTGTCCAGCACCACAAGAGTATCATATCACAAATTGCTAGCCTCAGAAAAGGTCAAAATTCGACATACAATTTTTACTGAATGCATATAGCTTTCACATCATCATAAAGTCAAAAAATTGTTTAGCCAAACTATTTTAAGTCAGGGACTGTCCGCCTTTTATTTTCATTAGACTCACTAATCAAAAAGGCAAGCAGGGCCCATAGGAATTATATCCATTCCTGTTGCTGTTGTAACAAATTACCCACAAATCTGGTGCCTTGGGGTAACACAAATTGGTTCTCTTACAATTCTGGAGGTTAGAAGTCCAAAATGAGTCTTACAGGGCTGAAGTCAAGATATAAGCAGCGCTGGTTCCTTCGGGAGGCTCCATTGCACAGTCAGTGGCTGCCAGTCTTCCTTGGCTTGTGGCCACATCATTCCAGTCTCTGCTTCCATTATCACAGTACCTTCCCCTCTCCTTTGGTCAAATCTCCCTGTGCCTTTCTCTTGTAAAGACACTTATATTTAGGGCCTACCCTGATAATCCAGGACAATCTCCCCATCTCAAGATCATTAACAATATCTGCAAGGCCTTTGTGGACATATAATGAAGCATTCACAAGATCCAGGGATCAGGATGTAGATATTTTGGGGGGCCATTACTCAGCTTACCATGGCAATATTCGTTTCATTCATTTATTTAGTTATTTTTGTAGAGACGCAGTGTCACTATGTTGCCCAGGCTGGTCTCAATCTCCTGGCCTCAAGTGATCCATCTACTCAGCCTCCCAAATAGCAGGAACTTCAGGCACAAGCCACTACTCCCAGCTTTATTTCATTTATTAAGTGGTCCCTAAATGTAAGATTCCCTGAATTTAAATTTAGGCCATAGCTCTTCACAGTTTTGTATTTTAACCTTTCACTTTTGTGTGCCTTGAGGCCTTAGTATTTGTTTGCTTGCTTGCTTGCTGGCTTTTAAGCAAATTTAACTCTGACTTTCTATTGAAAATAACTCAGCCAAAACCCCTCCTCCTGCTCTCTGTCAGGGATGGATGCAGACCACTGACTTTTTCCAGGCCAGGCTTGGAAAGGGCTTACAGAGAGGTGCATTCTTTATTGTTCGCCCTCTCCTAACTACTGCCATTTATTGAGCACTTAATATGTGTCAGAAACTTTGAAAGCATTCTACATTTATTTACAGCTCATTTGTACCTTGGAACAGGCCTGTAAGGTAGATTATTATCCCCATTTTACCAATGAGAAAATCAAGGCTCAAAGAGTTAAGTAACATACCCAGGATTACACAGTTAAGCCACAGAGCCTCCAAAACCCAGCCTCTTAATACCATGCTCTTGCAAAATTAAATAATTCCCAAACCTGAGTAATGTATAGATCTCTTTTAAAGGGCAAATACAAGCTCACAAACATCCAAGGTTGAGTTATAAGGATTTTCATTATCATATTATTTAAATATGTGCAAAGATAACCAGATATGAACTCCTTATGCTTATAGCTCTCATAAGATGATAAAAACAAAATAGTGATACTAATAATAACACAGATAAAACTGCAAACACTTTAAATGCTAATTAAGAACATTGCTTTAATGTGATGGGTGATGCTGTTTTGCTGAAATTAAATGACTGCTCACAATCTTGATGCAATGCTGACCCTCGTAGCCTGGGTCCGAGTTTGGTATGCATACACCAGGGCCCTTTGGGCTAACTCAGTTCTCCCACTGTTCTTCCAGCCACTGACAACACATTGTTCAGGCAGCAGCACACGTATCCTTTGGGCTTTACCTAGTCAAAATGTCTTTGATTTGTTAACTCTGCTTTCCTTTTAGAACCCACTCTCTTTAGCAGAAGAGAGAACCCACTCTTTTTAGCAGCTGGGTTCTCTGGGAAGGAGACCTGCATCAAGATTAGAGTGCAGGAAGTTACCAAGGAATGTTCTTGGGAACCACAGCTGTGGGAGGGAGGGGAAGGAAGCAGGATGTGCAGAGGGAGAAGTTGAGCTGTGTCGCAGGCCCAACGAAGACCTCTACCAACCAACTCACTGGGCTGGGTGGCTCTTCAGAGTTGTCCTGCCTTGGGGACAAGAGCACTGACCTTTGTGCCCCTGGAGGATCACTGGATGAGGGTCACCCTGGAAGGAAGTGTGACCTCACATTAGGCTGTGTTATCTAGCCAATGCCAAAGAACTGACAGCTAAGAGCAACCTTTTACCATCATCCCTGCAGCTGGGAAGTAAGTCCTTCACTCCTGAAGAGAGATCTGGACAGAGTGTCACATTGTCTTCCACACTAATGCACAATAAAGTTGTGTAGGGCAACCGTGAGATGTGAAAACAAATGCATCCCAGCCACTGAACTGCCTGGTGATGCTTGACTAGATCGTTGAGGTGATCCTTAATATGTACACAATCTATTATTTTATTCTCACAAAAATATAAATATAAATGTTTAAATTCCCACAGAGAACTAAGAAGACTCTAACAACATATTTATAGGCCCCTAGAGGTCTTCAGAACCTACTCCAAGAAAGATGAAGGTTAGGAAGCTTCCACCCCAGTTACCTCTGCTGGGAATTGCTGCATATACCTGTGATATCTCCATGGTGTGACAATCACAAAGTTTTACGAATACTTCTTTGGGTGGCAGTAATCATGATGGACAGATCCTCTCACAATTCACATGTAATATTCGGGAATAAAAACTTGATTGAACATTCATTCAACATATTTGATCAGGCACATACTATGACATGGGTACTTTGCTAGACAGCTGGTGGGGAAGATACCTTTATACGAGTGAACAAATAATCATGGACAAAGAGGATCTGAGAGTCTTGGGTCATCAGTAAGCCTTTTCAGAAGAGGAGTGGCTTGAGGGGACAAGGGCAGGAGCATTCCAGACAGAAGGATCCAATGCAAAAGCATGAGCCTTTGGTGCCTGGGCATGACAGGTGATGTAGGAGATTTGGTCAAAAGGTGGGTCAGGCAGTAGTGAGAGGTCGCACTGACAGAAGCGGGGTGGAGAGCCTGCCAGTATGATTAAGTCATCAGAGGCACCTCTTTCATTACTATTCACCTGGCCCTGACTGATACCGTCTCATTTAACCTCCATGCACTGTGATTAACCCAGTAAGGAACAAGCTCCACAAGGGCAGTCTGTCTGGTCTACTGCCCTGTGATGGGAGCCCAGCACAGTGTCCGACCCAGAAAGGAGCTCATTGACATGTGTTTTACAGACAAAGAGTCAGGCTCAGAGAGGACAGCACTTTCCCCAAACTTGCGCAGCATATAAGTGACCAAGCCAAGAGCTGAACCCTCGGTCTGCCTATTCCACCATACCGCTCTTCAATTCCTGTTCCGTGAGCCACGAAAATAACTAAAAGAGGGTTTTCACAGTCAGAGAAACTTCTGTTACCATGGGAAACCTGGAAGAGAGGCCAGCCTGTGTGTGTGTCTGTGTGTGTGTGTGTCCGTGTGTGTGTGTGTGTGTGTTCTCAAATTCCTAGAACGGACACCCTTTAGTGTCTGCCACAACACAAAATTTCTCCTGTCATCTCCCAAATCTCTCCCCAAACCTCAAATATGTGGGGTACTCGAGAATGAAAAGGGTTAAGCTTTCACAGCTTAGGAGAGCTGTTACTTTGCATTTAAATAGCCGCATTTAAGAAAGCAGCATTCCCAGGATCCTTATTTGATACTAATGTGCTGAACACCTTAAGGCACACTTACTTCTCCCCCGTTCGGGTCACTTGGAGCTTCATTACTTAATAATTTCAAAGCTTTTTATGGAAATCAGTTGATAAAGGGAGATGATGAAGTGAAATGTTATTACATTTAAAGACCCAGCAAACTAGGCTGCCAGAATAACACCTGGGTCAGACATTTCTAAGTAAAGAAAGAGAAGGAGAAGGAGATCTTGGTGTGTGGATGAATTCTCATTTCTTTTGAAACTGCCGTTACTTTAAAGATACTCCTTGCCTAACAAAGCCTAACACTCTTTAAAATTGTCAAGTGATGAATTCATCAGCTATCTTATGAATTCTACCCCTGCCATGGCACTCTGTCCCTCTGCCCACCTTCCCAGCCGCTGCCTTGGCTCCAAGCCCATTGGGTCTAGAGGTCCGCCCTACTCTCCTCCACAGGCGGGGTCAGCCTCACACAGCGCCCACCTCAAAAGCCTTCATGACTAACCAGTTGAGAAAACCCTGGGAAACAGGCTTGGATGCGACCTTTTCTTTTTACTTTCCATTTTTCTTTCTCTCTCTCTTTCCTTCCTTCCTTCCTTCCTTCCTTCCTTTTTTCATGGTGGTGGTGAGACAGGGTCTCACTCTGTCACCCAGACTAGGGTGCAGTGGCACAATCACAGCTCACTGCAGCCTTGACTTCCTGAGCTCAAGCGATCCTCCCACCTCAGCCTCCTGAGTAGCTGAGTAGCTGGGACTACAGGCGTGTGCCACCACACCCAGCTAATTTATTTTTTATGTTTTATTTGTATTATTTGTAGAGATGAAGTCTCACTCTGTTGCCCAGGCTGGTCTCGAATTCTTGGACTCAAGTGATCTTCTTGCCTTAGCCTCCCAAAGTGCTGGGATTACAGGCATGAGCCACTGTGCCCAGCCGCCATTTTTTTTTCTTTTTTTTCTTTTTTTTTTTTTATTTGAGATGGAGTCTCGCTCTGTCACCCAGGCTGGAGAGCAGTGGCATGATCACAGCTCACTGCAACCTCCACCTCCCAGGTTCAAGCAATTCTCCTGCCTCAGCCTCCCAAGTAGCTGGGACTACAGGCGCATGCCACCACGCCTGGCTAATTTTTTGTATTTTTAGTAGAGACAGGGTTTTACCGTGTTAGCCCGGATGGTCTCGATCTCCTGACCTCGTGATCCACCTGCCTTGGCCTCCCAAAGTGCTGGGATTACAGGTGTAAGCCACCACGCCTGGCCCCAGCCTCCATTTTTTTAATGGCAATATATTCACATGGTTTGAAAATCAAAAGATATATAATAAGGTTACACAGTGACAATCCTCAGCCTTTTGCTTGCTCCCTGGTTACCTAGTTCCCTTCCCCTGAGGCAACTGATTTTTGTAATGTTCTTATATATCCTTCCAGAGATACTTTATGCAACTAGAAATATATACACACACAATTTTCTTTATCCTTACCACCCCTCTCCACAAAGGTAAATAGATTACACAAATAGATTACTATACAAACTGTACTGTAGTTTGCTTTTAACATTTAATATATCTTACAGATACTCTTACTTGTGACATGACTGTTTTAATGGTGAATCCAAAGACTATATAGCAATGTCTAAAAAAAAAAAGATTCAAAAGTATATACATGTGTGTGTGTGTGTGAGTTCTGTACATAAGTTATGATGTCAACTATGACAAACAAATGAATATTGCAATTGATGAAAGCTGCTGGGTAAGGATGGTGGGATTATAGGGTCATTCTTTTTGTTTCTCTCTCCTCCTACGCCGTGTGTGTGTGTGTGTGTGTGTGTGTGTGTGTGTGTGTGTGTGTGTGTGTGTGTGTGTGTCTCTGTGTGTGTGGCCAAAACATGGTTATGTTTTTAAATTCTAAAGACCTTATTTCAGTATGTGAGGTATATTTTCATTTTGGTAGAGTTCTTTCCTGGCCCTTTCATATGCATCAGCATCTGTTTCTTAAAATACTTGAGTCACTTTATTGGTGAAGGCTTCCTCCACCACTCTATTTAAAATTGCAGCATAACTCTCTCACCCCATCCTGGCCCTCCCCCTCACCCTTCCCGGCTGTATTTTCCCCGGAGAGCTAATCAGCACTGGACACACTGTGTAGCTGTTACGTCTGCCTCCTCCTCCGGAATGTAAGCTCCTTGAGGACAAGGATGGGTGTGTCTTCTGTTCAGGGCTCATTCTCCAGCACGTGGAATAGGCCTGGCACAGACTAGGGGCTCCATCTATCATTGCTGGATGAATGAGTCCTCACCATCAGCCCCAACAACCCAACCCACATGCTCTCTGGCTCATGCCTGTAACCACTAACCAGAGCACCTGCAGATAACCAGTAACCAGAGCATCTGCAGCTCTTTCCTCTGCTTCCCTTTTCCCTCCCCACTCTGGCAACTCTAGAAGACCACTCCTCCCTCCCAGGTCTGGATCTCACCTTAGGGATCCATTCCTGCAAGTGCACCCTCCCTCTCTCCTGCAATATGAGCTTATCTTCTATATTGGATTATACACTTGGACATACAAACTTGCCCTCATATCACACATCTTTCAAAAAATAATCACATGTCCTTCCTGCTACTGCCATTTTTCTCAACTCCACAGCCGACTTCTCAAAAAGCGCTGTCTGGGCTTGCTGGCTCCGCTGATTCACCTCCGTCTTTCCTGAACCTGCTTCCATTGTATTTTCAGTAGCGGCCAGTGGGGCAGCGGCGGCAGCAGGGAGCACATGGCGGGGGGCGGGGGGGGGCGCAGCTGGGCAGCAGTAAACAGAGGCCGCAGAGGTAGTGGGGTAAGCACAGGGTTTCTGAAGAGGCCCTGGGCAGGTCCTGGTGTCCTCCTATCTCTCTGGCCTTTGTACCTTAGTCTGCTTGGCTCTCCCCCATCCTCTCCTCTGCCTCCATTCACTCCCCAGGTAATCTATCCTGTGGTTTTAACTACCAGTCTCTATGCTGATGACTTGGAGTTTACATCTCCAGCCTGGACTTCTCCATTGAGCTCCGGCCTCATATATCTACCTTCCTACATGACACCTCCTTTTGGAGTCATCCTTGACCCCTCTTTGTTTTATACCTCACATCCAATCCATCAGCAGATAACGCCGAGCCGACCTGTAAAATATATCTGCATCCCATGCCTTGAACCCCTTCCATTGCTCTTCCCTGGCCCTATGTCGCCAGACACAGCAATGACCTCCTGCCTGGGGTCCTTGCTCCCCAGCTTGTCCCACTCCAGTTACTTTCCCAGAGCAGCCAGCAGGATCCTTTAAAAATGTGAATTAGGTCATACCACTCTTCTGCTCACAAACCCCTCAGCCATGTCCCAGTCCCATCACACTCCGAACAAGAGCCCCTAAACCCTCTGGGAGGACAGCCAAGGCCAGAGACTTCCTCTAGCTTATTATTAACTAATTGTTTAATTAACTAATTCATTATTTATCCCTTAAATATTCCCTGCATACCTCTCACAAGCCAGGCTGGTGCTGAGGATATAGAAGGGATGCAATGCGGCCCCTGCTCTAATGCTGGCTTCTGGGATGGGACCTGCCCTGGGATGGCAGTGGGGATGGGAATCATGGTTGAGGAGTGTCCAATACTGTTTCTTTTTCTTTTTTTTTTTTTTTTTTTGAGATGAAGTTCTGCCCTCGTCGCCCAGTCTGGAGTGCAATGGTACAATCTCAGCTCACTGCGACCTCTGCCTCCTGAGTTCAAGCAATTCCCCTGCCTCAGCCTCCCAAGTAGCTGGGATTACAGGTGCCCGCCACCATGCCCAGCTAATTTTTGTACTTTTAGAGATGGGGTTTCACCATGTTGGCCAGGCTGGTCTCAAACTCCTGACCTCAGGTGATCCATCAACTTTGGCCTCCCAAAGTGCTGGGATTACAGTGTGAGCCAAAGCACCCGACCCCCAGTGCTGTTTCTTGAAGACTACAGGATGTGTTCCCATGGGGTAGGGTTAGGGGCGCTGAAAGGGGCACTACCCTTACAGGTTGAGGCACCTCCAGTCAGATCTGGCCTGGCTCATGGGCTGGGCTTCCTCACAGCCCTTTCTGTTTGAAGGCAGACAGCCCTTGCTTGATGTTCTCTCCTGTTTGGATTTGGCATCACCTGCATGATGTTTGAATACCTTCTGCTGTGGCCCCCTTTTCCCTTCTTTGCTCTGGCCTTGGCACTAAGGTTTTTCTGACTGCTGAAGGTCAGGTAGAAGATGGGGAGGCGGACCATGGAAGAGCAGGTCCTGGGGGCTGGTGGGATGGGAGGCAGGCATGCCCCATCAGCCTCTTCTGCTCCTTTGCTCACTGATTTCACTCAGGAGAGCAGCAGACTTGTGTGAGCACTAAAAAGAACATAATAAAAATGCAGAAAATGAGGTTAAATCCAGGATGGTACTTCAGTTACCAAAGGACAAGCTAAGTAAATGCCGATGGCCAGTGCCAGCACACAGAAGGTCATAGGGTGATGTGAGTCCTCAGAGCTCCCACCCACCGGAGGCATCCCTTGGGCGGAGGGGCAGTGGGGCAGGCCCAGAACAGCTCTGATGATCCCTTCCTCTCTGGCTTCAGAAATGCCAAGCTGCTTCCACAAAACCATCTCAGGGGAAAATCATTATCTACGGACATTACGCAATTTTCCCATCGAAATTACAAGCTGTGTTTGAAAAGAAATAAAGAGAAATTGAATTTGAAATGCTTCTGTGCAAACGCATCATCTTCTAGTGGATCTGCTAATGGGCTTCAGATACTTTATCTGGCTCTAAAATAGTTGATCAGACAGCAGCTTGTGATGGTAGCTGCTTCCCGGGGAACGGGGCATAGAATGAGCACTTATGAACAGCCAGCCAGCCCACCTGAGCCAGGTTCAGAACCTGTGAGCTCTGACCACGGTTCCCAAAGTGGTCACTGTATGCTGTCCCTTCCCCTCCTCTACCTGGCAGTGCTGGCACGGCTCTATGCTGGGACTCTCACTGCTCCTCCAGCGCCTCCAGCTGACACCCAGGTCGATGAGTGTCACTTCACACTGCTCTGCCTCCATCCTAGGTCCAGGGAGTACCCACGGACTGGGCCTCGGAGGACACCAGCCCCTTCCTCATCACAGCCTCTCATTCACCCAACAAGTATTAGTTGAGCGTGTTCCCAACACAGATCTAAACACTGATAGTACAGCAGTGAGCAAAACAGACAAACACCCTCGCCCTCTTGGAGCTTCCATTCTAGCAGGGGGAGATAGACAATAAAAAGTAAATAAGGCAGGACATGGTGGCTCACGCCTGTAATCCCAACACTTTGGGAGGCTGAGGCAAGCAGATGGCTTGAGCCCAGGAGTGTGAGACCAGCCTGAGCAACAAAGCAAGACCCCATCTCTACAAATAATTTTAAAACTAACTGGGCATGGTGGTAGGCACCTGTAGTCCCAGCTATTTGGTATGCTGAGGGTAGAAGGATGGCTTGAGCCCAGGAGTTCATTCTGCAGTGAGCCATGATTATGCCCCTGTACTCCAGCCTAGGCAACAGAGAAAGACCCTGCCTCAAAAAAAAAAAAAAAAAAAAGTAAGCAAAATGCACAGTCAACTGGACAATGGCAAATGTTATGAAGAAAAGATAGTGGGATAAAGGAATAGGGATGCTGAGTCAAAAAGGGGGCAGGGACCTGCCTGGGACATCAAAGTCCTCACTGAGAAGCTGACATTTGAGCAAAGACCTGGAGGAAACAAAGGAGAGAGTGCTCTGGTATCTGGGAGAACAGCATTCCAGGCACAGGGAACAGCAAGTGCAAGGTGTGCCTGGCATGTTTACAGATACATAAGTCCAGGATGCCGAAACCCAGGTTGTGGAAGAGTAGTAAGAGAGGAGGCTCAGGAGGACAGGCAGACCATGGAGGGTGTAGGGGACCAGAGCAAGGTCCTGTCTGCTGTGAGATGCAAAGCCACTGGAGGATTTTGGCCAGAGGAATGGCATGATATGACTGCTGCATGAACAAGAGTCTGGAGGAAGGGAGGGGAGGTAGACAGACCTGCTAGGAAGCAACTGCACTCATCTAGCTGAGCGATGATGGTGGCTTGGATCAGGATGGAGGCAGGCAGGAGATGGAAAGTGGTTGGATCATGAAGATATTTTGGAAGTGGAGTTGACAGGGTGTGCCGACGGATCAGATGCAGGGCGGGAGAGAAAGAGGCATCCAGGGTAGATGGAACTGAAAGTACAGCATTGCCATGTAATGGGATGGGAAGAATGAAGGAGGCTGGGCTTAGGGAGGGGAAGATCAGGAGTTTGGTTTCAGGCACGTTGTTGAGTTTGAGATGCCACTTAGATACCCAGATGAAAATGTTGAGTGGCTGATATGCAAGTCTAGAGTCAGAGGCTAGTTTGCAATAGATTACAGCTTAGGAATCATCAGCATATACACAGTTGGCTTTTTAAGGCAGGGGACTAAATGAAATCACCAAGGGAGTGTGGATAAAAGAGAAGACCAAAGGCTTGAGCCCTGGGGCACTTCAAGCTTTAGAGGAAAGTGAATAGGAGTCAGTGAGGGAGACTGAGAAGGAAGAGTTGATGAAGTGGAAAGAAAATCAGAGGCAGCAAGTCCCAGAGCCAAGGAGAAAGCTTTTCAAGGCAGAGGGAGTGAGTGACCAGCTGTGTCAAATACTGCTGAGGGGTCACAAGAGCTGAGAGCTGGGCACTGACTTTGGCTTTGGCATGGAGAGGTCACTGCTGACCTTGACGGGAGCAGTGAGTCTGCTGTCAGAGGAGAGGTGAGTCTCAGTTGCCTCACCTGAGAAATGGGGACACCCTCCTGCCTTCCTCAGAGAGCAGCAGTGCAGACCATGGGCAAACTGCAAAGTGCCACCAAGTATGAGCTGTTTTATTTATGACCTGAGAAGCCCAGAGGCTGTTGAAATGAGGGGAGGCTACTGTTGGGCACAATTGGTTTTAAAGATGCTTACAGCCCCGTTATCACCTCATAAAATGGCTCATTTCCTGCTGCTCATCACCAGAACACTCACCCAGGCATGAAAAAGTTACCTTCAGAGGTAGAAGCTGTCAGGATGGATATTTTTTATGCATGGCAACTGGGAAAGAGAAAAAGCAAATAATGGGGCCAAATAGTGCTCACCGGGGTCTCCACGCAAGATTCCAGACACTGCTCTCCCAGAGGGAACCCCAGTGAGCCTGTGCCTCAAAGCAAGGGCTCCTTGGAGAAAGCCACCAACCAGGGTCAGCTGTGCTCTCACTGCAAAATGAGCAACATGGGGGAGGGAGGAGAGAAGGATGGAGAAGAAGGACAGTCAGGGAAAGTGGAAAGAATGTGAGTTTGGAGTCAGATACACATGTGTTGGAATCGTGGTTCCTGTGTGGTCAGCAAGTGACCTGACTTCTCTGAGCCTCAGCTTCCTCATCTGCAGTAGACAGCATGATAGCTATTTCCAAAGCTTTCTGTAAGAAACAAGCTGTTGAATGGGGGAATGCACACTGTGTGTGTGGCTTCGTATCACTGCATTTGCAATTAGCGGCACTGGGTTTTCCCCTGTTTAGTAGCAGACAGTTTTTCTTCAGCCCATGGAGCCTGTGCCTCCCCGGCTTCATCAAAACCGGTCGTCAGAACAGCAGTAACTTTCAGTGTTGTGAACATGGTCTGATAGTCTTCCATGTGTGGCTGTGATATGCAGAACTGAAAGTAGGCTAGGACGTGCCCTTAAGAGCAGCAGAAGTAGGAGGGGTGGGCCTGGTTCTCCTGGGCCACAGTGTGCACTTTCAGGCCCCCTCTGCCTGGGTTCATGGTGGCAACGGGTGTGGCCTCTAGAATCAGACTGAGGTCTAAACTCTAGCTCAGCCAGTTAACTAACTGTGAAACTAATTTGGCCAAATAAATGTGTTTCTGAGGATTAAAAAGTATATATCCACCTTGCAAATGTGTTGTAAGGATTAAATCAGATGCTATCTATTAGGCAATTTGCAAGGTTAGCAAGATGCTTAGCACATGAAAAATAAATAATTATTGTTTTATTATTGTTGCTGTTTCCACCTGTTTCTATTCCTTTCCCTCTCTGATCATGGATTGCATCCCATTTCTCTTCCCGTGGGGAGGAGAGATGGTAGGGGCATCAGGCAAGGTGGCCAGGCTGACTCCACACTGAGGTCTGAGCCTCAGTGCTACCAGCAGCAAAGGAATGTTTAGGATGAGGAAATGGCTTGTGGTTCAGGACTGGAAGACAAAGTCAAAAAGTTAGGAAGAAAGGGGCAGGGGGAGGTGACAGACTCTGGCCTTCTGCTGTGGGCACAGCTGGGATGTGTGGAGCTCTTCCTCCTTGGGTGGCTGGCTCTGGAGTGCAGAGGAGGGTCAGCGTGGGGTAAGATTGGTTCAGACACCAGCCCCGACCCTAGACTCACAGTCTTACTCTCTGTTCTGCTCAGACCACCCTGTTTATCTCCTGGTATTGATGTAATTGCTGCCTCCAGAACAGATCTGTCCCAGATCTGTTTTCATTCCACATGAACCTGCTTCCCTCCAGACCTGACCTCAGCCCACGGCCTGTTAGGAGGGGATATGCTCTTCCCATTTGGTACCAGTAACTGTGAGGTACAAGTACAGCTGTTATATCCCCACAATATGCTTACAAAAGCAAAATGGAAGATGAATATGAGTGACCTGTAGTATCTTTGGGTTTTTTCCTGTTTTAATTGGTATGTCTTTAGAAAAGTGTTGGCATCATCCAAATGAACCATGAACGATGGATGCCCTGACACACTTTGTTTGAAAAGGGTCCCATGGGAGCTGAGAAGGGGCTCTAAGTATTCTTGAAAGTTCCTGTCTGTGCCTTAGAGACTTGTTAAAATAAGCTTTTCATTTAAGTCTGAAGTGTGGGTTGCTTACTCTGAATTTAAGTCCTTCATTCTTCAGAATGTGAAATGCCCAGGGCCCTAGTGCCCCCATCCAAGCTACATAAGCCTTCCATCATATGCTCCCTGAGACTCAGAGCTTGGCTTTCAATGGAGGGGAGTTCTCCTGAGGCTTTGTGGCTTTGTATCTGCAACTGTGTGCTCCAGTCTCTGTACTCAGGCAGCGCAAGTCAATTCTGATACGAACTTAGCCTGAATGTAAGTAAGAATAAGAATGATCAGTAATTTTTGTGGAGCACCTGCTATGTGCCAGTCTCTTCATTGCCACATTACATGAGTTGTCATTTAGTCCCCCTAACAAGCACATGCAGAAGATCCTCTTTTTACCCTATTTCACAGATGAGAAAACTAAGAGAGGTCACAAGACTTGCCAAAAAACAGAGTTTGGCAGGGCACGGTGGCTCACACCTGTAATCCCAGCACTTTGGGAGGCCGAGGCGGGCAGATCACTTGAGCTCAGGAGTTTAAGACCAACACGGGCAATGTGGCGAAACCCCATCTCTACAAAAATACAAAAATTAGCCATGAGTAGTGGTGCACACCTGTAGTCCTAGCTACTCGGGAGGCTGAGGTGGGAGGATTGCTTGAGCCCGGGAGGCTGAGCCTGCAGTGAGCTGAGATCATGCCACTGCACTACAACCTGGGTGACAAAGTGAGACCCTGTCTCAAAAACAAAACAAAAACACAGAGCTAGTAAATGGTACCATTAGCATATGACCTCAGGTATGATTCCAGAGCTTATGCTTCTCAACTATGCTACTTTCCTGCCTGCTGGATTCATAAACATTAAAAAGATGGATAGTATCCCGTGTGCCCTAAATTGAGAACATGGGCACATACACATCCTTGCTGGGAGTAGAAATTAGTACAGACATTTGGAGGGCAATTTGGTAGGGCCGACCACAGTTTTAAATTTGCTTCACATTTTGATCACTCCTATGACTCAATGACACAGGAATCCTTGGATGTATGAGCAAATAAATACGTACATGAGTCTTCATCACAGCATCATTTATGAAAACAACTAAATATTTACTAATGGTGCCAGTGGAATCAACTAGAGAACATCCCCTGCTACATAACTCTCTGCATACATCAAAGAGAATGGTGTGGCTTTGCTTTTCCAACCATCTACTGAGCGGCCGTGGGCATGGTGATATGGCCATGAATGAGCAAGATTCTCTCTGATCCTATAGAAGTTAAGTTCTACCAGATAACTTGCTGCTTCAACAAAAATATCTAGCTTTTTAAATAAATGTGGTAGAATGCTCCTGCTTTCTTATCTCATTTAACTCAAATGATCACCAAAAAAGAGAACGATAAGCTGTTGACCCTGCAGATGTTGTGTAACCACTAGATGAAAAGATTGACAGCAGGAAGCTGTCATGCCCACACATATGGTCCCACCATCCTTGGAGCCTCCATAGGTCTAAATGGAGTTTCATCACCATAAATAAATGGTAATGTAGGCTCCAAACTGTATTTGTGGAGTCATACATTTGATCTTGGCCAAAAGGCCAAGAAGCAATATTGTGTGTGTGTGTGTTGTGTGTGTGTGTGTGTGTGTGTGTGTAGTTATATATTACAAAAGCAAAATCACTATATCAGCTGGGACCTGTAAACCAGAATTTAACTGTAAAGCAAGGTGAATCTGCATGGCCAGCTAACTTGGCAGCCACCTTCACTCCACCCACATTGATTTTATTTTCTAGTGAAATATTTCTTCAAGAGCAAACGGATTGTCATCAGACAGTATCTCATTACCAGGATCTGATATCTTGGATTTCCTTTTTCTAAGTCTTGACCTGGCTTGCCATAATTTGAAGATATCCAACATTTTAAAAATCAAAAAAGAGAGCTAAGATATATAGTATATAGTGTACATAGTATGTAGTACGTACTGATGGAAAGTTTCCCGTGATATGATATTAAGGAAATATTTTAAAGTCATGGTACAGAACAAGATATTCAGTATGACACAGATTTGGTGGGAAAGCTAAATATAATGCATGCACACACACACACACATCCTTACATGTGCATCGTAGAAGATCTGGAAAGATACACACCATGCTGTAATATTCTGGAAACGGAGAAGGAGACAGAAGGCAGGGTTGCTGTTGAAGTAGACTGTGTTCAACATTTACATTGTGAGTTTCTGCGATGCTGAAATTTTCCACAATGTGTGTATTATTCTGGAATTAAAAATCAAAGAAAAAAAAGTGGAGCAGAACTAGATGATGAGGACCACAGAAGCAAAACTCAGGAAGTAAGAAATTGTCATGGAAGTTGCGAGGAGCCTTTGAAGGGTTTTGGCAGGAGACAGATACGGTCAGATTTGCAGCAAGTGGAGGATGAATTGGGGGAAGCAAGAAGATACTGGAGATGGGGTGGCCAGAGGGGAGACTGTGGAAGGAGGTGAACACAGGAATCCTCAGCCTGACTGGTGTCGAGGGTGAAGGGAGCTGCTGGTGTTTGGCACCCGGCTCAGGCACGCCTGAGCTGTGCCTTCAACCCAGGCTGGGCTGCTGGAGGAGGAGCAGGACTCTGAGGTCAGAGGAAGGGCTCAGCCATGAGGCATATGAGATGACTGGAGGAAAACCAGGTCTGGGGAGACACGGAGCTGGCACTCAGGAGACAGATAGGTTGTGTTCCATATATGACTTCATGATAAACAACTTCTCGATCATTCAACAGATATTTCTTAGGAGGGAAGAAGGGATACACTGTAAACAAATAAATATATTTTGCATGAGAAATGTAACTACTCTGTTGGGAAATGCTTTGCCTGCAGACATGTGAATTTTGGGGTGTCTGTGCATCCCAAGATTTTTTTCATCTGATGGAAAGAGGGCACCCCGGGGAGCCTGAGCCTAGGAGGAGGCTGCAAGCTTCCTGGGTGGCTCACCGCTGCTGCCCTGTCCTTGTGGGCCCTTCCCCTCACCCAGGACTGACTGTAGGAGCCCAGACCACGCTGGGTCTGGCTAAGCCACCTTCCTCTGCACCACCACCAGCCAACAGCCCCTTCCTGCATGGTAAATGGGAAGCCATGGACCAGAAAGCTTGTTATAACCTCTGGGCCTGAGCCTCAGAGACACCACTGTCCTCCTTCCTTTCAGTTTCCATGGGGCTGTGGGATTTTCTGGGCAAGGTACCCAACCAGGGAGAAGGTCACAATGCATTCTAACTGCATTCTAGGCACCTGCTGCCAGGCACGACTCTAAGGACTGTAGCCTTGTCGCTATGAGCCAGCCAAGCAAGTCTCTTCCCCTGGAACTCAGGGATCTGTTCAGTTGGCAACAAAACCCTTCCTTCCCCAGCTGGTGACATTCTGGAGTTTTCCACACACAATGGACTATTGTGTCTGAGCACTGCTGGGCCCAGGCCAGGGAAAGGGGCCATACAGGACCAGCTGACTCCACTCTAGGGAAAGCCCCCAACCAGAGCTGAACTTGGACCTGTGGAGGCCTCCAGCCTTGCAAAGATCATGGCACCCCTCACCCGCAGTGTGTAATTGAAAATAAAAACCCAACCAAACCTCAAAGTTGAGCAAAATCAACAAAGTTCTGATTTTTGCCCTGTGATGACCATTCAGTGCTTTCCTTCAAAATGTTAATTATCAAATTATTCCTCAAAAAATTACTTTAGTTTCCCCAGTTATCCCTAAAATAACTTTATGGTGCTTTATTCACCATCCAAAGCAAAACAGAGCCAGAGAACCTGAGGGGCACCACGGGTGTGGGGCCTTGGCTTTGTGCTGGCCTCCTCGTCCAAGGGAGTCTGATCCAGCGCATGGGTCTCACCAGCAGGACAGGCGTTGGGGGGACAGTCCTCAGGGCCAGGTGTTAGCCACATTGCAGCTCCTGCTGACCCAGCTGGCCTGGAGCAGGCCCCACTCAGTTGCTGGACGCAGAGCATGGCTCTGCCCTCTGGAATGGACATGACATGGGACTCTGGCCAACCAAGGCAGAATCCAGGCCAGATCTCTGCTCTAGTGGGGAAGGGATGGGCTGAGCTGGAAACCAAAGGTGTGACTCAGTGGCCCTTCAGTGTCCAGGACATACCTGGACACTCAGTCCCCTCTCCCGGTATCACTGAGGCCCCAGGGTTCCCCCATCCCAGAGAGAGGTGGCTGTACACCCAGGCAGGAAAAGCCCCAACAGCAGGTGAGGGAGTGGGGGTGAATGGTGTCACCAAGTCAAAGCCCTATTGTTCCCATGAGCCCAGCTCTGTTCACTAAATATTTGTGGTCCTTTTTTGCAGAGTGATGAGGTCCTCACCGTCATCAAAGCCAAAGCCCAATGGCCAGCCTGGCAGCCTCTCAATGTGTAAGTATCACAAGTCCCTTGCCTGGCCTGTCTTATCCTAGCCCCTTCTCAAAGCCACCTACCTAATGGCCACCACATACCAGCTATGCTGTTAAAGTTAGCACTACTTCTCAGTTAACAAGCAGGCAAGATGCTTTCTATGTGCAGAGCATCACACCTGCCCCATCTTTTCAAGGATGCAGGCTCAGGCTCTGTTTTCCCCCAATGGCTTTAATACCACAGCCAGATGTGACGGCTTTAATACCAACTCAGATGTGATGATTAACTGTTCTGTGTTCACTCATGCTCTCAGCCACAACAGACCAAACATGCCCTCACCCTCAGAGCACACAGGTGTACTCATGCTTAGCCAGTCTGATGTGTGGAAAGCCAGATTTACCCTGGGTTCCATTCTCAGTCCCGTTTCTTTTCTGTCTCCTCTATCCCAGAGAGATTTTATCTGCCCTTGAGTCAGGTGACCAAGGGTATGCTGACAGTCCCCAAAACTACCTCCTGCCAAATGGATGGACACAGTGGTATATCCGTCAGGTTTTTGGACACCTCTCCATGGATGGTCCACCTGGACCTTAAACTCATCATGTCCAAAATGGGTCCCATCACCTTCAAACAAACCTGCTGTTCTCCATGTGGAGAAATATTGAAAGTACAGTGAGTGTCAAAACCCTGTGGATTCTGCCTTCTGGGCAGCTCACAGATCAGTCCTTACTTGATTCTCCTCCCCTTCCTTCAAGCCATCACCCTTTCTCACCTGGACCACGTCACCTTTTTCCTTTGCTGTAGTCTCCCTCAGTCCAATTCCTCATCCACAGTTACTAGAGTGATCTTTTAAGAATCCAAATACTGGCGGGGCGCAGTGGCTTACGCTGTAATCTCAGCATTTTAGGAAGCCAAGGCGGGCAGATCACGAGGTCAGGAGATCGAGACCATGCTGGCCAACATGGTGAAACTCAGTCTCTACTAAAAATACAAAAATTAGCTGGGTGTGGTGGCACGTGTCTGTAATCCCAGCTATTTGGGAGGCTGAGGCAAGAGAATCACTTGAACCAGTGAATCAGAGGTTGCAGTGAGCTGAGATCGCACCACTGCACTCCAGCCTGGTGACAGAGCAAGAATCCGTCTCAAAAAAAAAAAGAATCCAAATCCTCCAGCCAGCCTGGGCAACATGGCGAAACCCTGCTTCTACTAAAAATACAAAAATCTAGCTGGGTGTGGTGGCGCATGCCTGTAGTCCCACCTACTCAGGAGGCTGAAGTAGGAGCATCGCCCGGGTCCAGGGAGTCAAGCAGCAGTGAGCCGTGATCGCGCCACTGCACTCCAGCCTAGGTGATGGGAATAAGACTCTGTCTCAACAACAACAAAAAAGAATCCAAATCTGTTGTGTCCTCTCCTTCTTCATCCCTCTGTGACTTCAATTAGTCTCAAGATCAAGTCCACACTCCTTAGTTTAGCGTGCGCAGGTGGGCGGAACACACGTCAGGGTTCGTCTCTTGTCCTCCCCACGCTGCACCTCATGCAGGCCACCCCGAATCCTGGGCAGTTCCTTGAACAAGCTTTGATTCCGCTCATCCTTTAAAGATGCAAGGCCTGGAGCAGAAGAAGCTCCCAACTGACCCCCAGAAGATGGTTTACGAAGAAGCCTTGGCCAGCCCCTCTAGGGAGTAGTCTACATCCATTAACACCAGTATTGAAGACAGCAACAATGTGAGGAATGTGTGAGATGCTGCTCAGTGGGAGAAAAGGCGAAATCCACAGGATAGGAAGGGAGGAAAGTGCTAGACATTCAAAAGGAAGACGCCCCAGGATAGGGCAGCGGGAGTGAGGGAGGAGGCACACTCATAGCTGACTGCCTGGGAGCAGGGAAGCTACAGCGAGGCATCTGATACCTGCTCATTTAACCATTCGGCAAACTAATGGCTCATCCCCTACTGTGCGCCAGCCCTGCACATGCAGTCCTAGCTCTCTGGAACACTCAGCCAGAGAGGAGACAGACAACAGACCAAGTTGGGCCACTCCAGGTTTTCCCTTTGCATAAGTCCAGGCAGCACCATATAACCTGAATATATAAAATATAATGTCATCATGGCAGCCTTGTATACTCCAAGGGGATAAATGTTAGGGTGAGGAATGGCTCTGGAGCCTCAGAGCAGGGGCAGAACCCTCTCCTGCTGTGTGCAGGAGGGACATGGGGCTGTGCCTGGAAGGTGTTCCTTGCCCTGGTCAGGACTGGCCCAGGCGTGGGTGGAGCTGAGGCTCTGAGTGGAGGCCTGAGGAGGGAAAGAGAGACTAGCACTCAGACAGCTGGCCCAGCGCAGCCCAGCTGGATGCATGGAGGCCTTTTCTAGCCTGCTCTGAGCTCTAAGCCTTACTCTGGATCCTCCCTAAGGAAGCTCACACCAGGGCAGGAGAAAACCCACCCAGCCCAGGAAATGCCTTGCCCTCCAAGGAGAAGCAACACGAGGCAGGGCCTACCCAGGGCACTCTCCTGGCAGGTGCACCTTTGCCCATCTCATCCCTGTCCTACCAAAAAACAACGATGTGAATTCACAAAAGCCCTTGGTGCCCTTTGCATAATTAACATCAGTTACCAGTCAGGTCACCCTGAATCTCCTTACTCTGCTGTCTCTTCAGATTCTCCCAGTTCCTTGGCTCCCAGAACCTATGTGTGAAGAACCCCTCACTTCTGGTCCTCTAAGTGGGCAGGGGATCAAAGGCAGGTAGGGGTGGGGAGAGTTTGTGGGTACCAATTTTTACACCATTAAGGAGTCTTTATACCAGTTTTCTCTTGAGGAGCCTGGGCTTAAAAAGATGTAAACTACAAATCAAAGCACATTCAGGAAAGAGATAGGAAGGGAGGGAGAGAGGAAAGAGAGAGCAGTCCTTTTACCTTCAGCATCCCCTTGGGTCCAAGTAGGCGCTGACATTTATTATCCCTTTTAATCCTAATAACCATGAGGTAGGTATTGCAATGTCCATTTTACCAATGACCAAACTGAGACTCAGAGGTCCTATGACAGCAAGGGTGGATATAGAATGCCAACAGTACCCAGCTGATTCTAATGCCTGTGCTTTTCACTATAACACGATCCTTCCAATTAAGTAACAATTCATTCATTTTCCCATGTTTAAATTAATCAAGACATATATACCTGCCAATGAGCCTTCTGATTGGCATGAAATTAACAATGTGACCACACCAAATGGTCTCACACCTACCCCAAAACAAACAAAATCTTACTTTCACTTACCCTGTATCCTATCAAGGAGGATTGAAACATCCTTGATAGGAGGGTCCCCCCAAAAAAAGTCCTGTGAAAGGTGCTTAGGGCAACTGTGGTGAGCACAGCACAGTTCCTTATGGAGATTACAATTCAGTGGGGAGAGATATTTACTAAATGATCACACAAATAAATGTGACATGTCTATGAAGGAAAGGCATAAAGTGCCATGAGAGTGCCTGGGGGTTAGAGATAGCTTCCCCCTAAAAAGGCAATGAAGCTAAGATCTAAGGAAGCAGTAGGAGTTAACTAAGCAAAGAAGAAAACAAAGGGGAGAACATTTTAGAAAACCTGGAGAGACCATCATGTATCTGCAAAGGCCCTGTATGAGGAGGGAGTAGAGTATGTCTAAGGCACTAAAAGGCTTTGGTCTAACTAGATCCAGAAATCAAAGATGAGTTTGGTGTGGGGCCAAGCCATGTAACATTTGAAATTTTTTATTTGAATTTTTGCATTAAAAGTCATGAGTAAGACCAGGTGTACTGGCTCACACCTGTAATCTTAACATTTTGGGAGGTGGAGGCAGGAGGCTCACTCGAGCCCAGGAGTTTGAGAACAGCCTGGGCAACAAAGCAAGACCCCCATCTCTACAAAAAATTTAAAAAACTAGCCAGGCATGGTGGCATGTGCCTGTGGTCTCAGCTACCTGGGAGGCTGAGGCAGGAGGATCACTTTAGCCGAGGAGGCTGAGGCTGCAGTGAACCATGCACTCCAGTCTGGGTGACAGAGCGAGACCCTGTCTCAAATAATAATGGCAAATCATTGAAGGGTTTTAAGCAAAAGGATGACATGATCATATTTGCATTAAAAAATAAAAAGCAATAACAGCACTCGGCCCCTGTGTGAAAGGGTAGATGCGGGAGCCCAGTGAGGGGGGCTACTTCAGAAAACTGGAGAGAATTAACTGTGACTTCACTAGGATGGTGGTGGTGGCGGAAAAGGAGAGAGGTACAGAGATGTGTGAGGCACGTAGGAGGTAAAATCAACAGGCTGTGGCGATAGGTGGAGTAAGGAGGTGGAGAAAGAGCAGTCAAGATGTTTCCCATGTGTCTGGCTGGCATAACGAAAGAGTGGTGAAGCCACTCACAAGGCTGAAAACGTTAGATGAAGTTCAGTGGGAAAGATCATGGGATCAGTTCTAAGTGTAAGCTGTTAAGATGTATTCAAGATTTCCAGTTAGAGGTGTTAAGTACATGGTTGGCTAGACAGCTCTGGAACTCAGGGCAAGAATTCTGCACTGAGATCTAAAATTGGGAATCCTCAAGGAATGGGAGACAATGCCAAGGGCATAAGAATAGGAATCAAGGGCTTAGGACTGAGTTCCAAAGGTCTCTACTATTGACTGTTGAGGAATCTTGCCTGCAGAGGACACAGCAAAGGAGCAGCAAAGAAATTGGTAAGGAAGCTTGGTACCGAGAAAGCCAGGGGAAGAAAGTGTTTGAGGCGGGTGGTTGGCTGTGCCCAGTGCAGCCGAGAAAACAAGAAAGATCAAGGCTACAGGAAGCCCTTTGGGTTTATCGACAGGAAGGTCATCAGTGACCTTACAGAGAATCCTTTCTGCTGAGTGATGAGGGGGAAAAACAGCCCGGAGCAGGTGAGCTGTGAACAGAGCATGAGGTTACGGAGGCAGCAAGTACAGACCACTCTTCTGTGAAGTTTGCTATGAAAGAAGAGAACCTGGCTCCAAGGGGATGAAAGAGTCAAAGGAGCACTTTCTTTTTCTTTTTTAAGATGGGAGAGACTTTCTGGAAAACTGAAATGAGTATTTTGGGACACCTTCCCACATTTCACCTACCCCTCAGACTTCCTGAGGCCCCAGTGGAACAAAATTAATTGATGGCAAACACTCAGACCTCCCAAACACCCAAAACCTCTGCACTCGGCGCTACTGGCTTGTTAAGGGAAAGGAATTTTCCTTTGATTTTCCCATACCCCAGTCTCCCCTTTCCTCTTCCAAATCTCATTAGGAAGTCAAATTAGGAAGCCTACATGCAGCCAAGTTTTGTTTTGCAGAAACAGCCTTGCCTCTCTTTGCTGAGCCTGCCTGATTGAGGTTAATGGGATTCCAGCCTACCTCGGCCCAGTGGAAAGCCAGGGTGACCTACTTTGCAAGGTCCTGCCCGTTGAAACTGACTTGTTTTTCAATGATCTGCATCTTTATCCCCAGGACCACTTCTCAAAGGACAGCCATGAATGAGCAAATTAGCTGCTGACTTGTTCAGCTCAATAAATCAAGCTGTGGCTCCGACAGCCCAGGGTGCAGGTAGAGACAGGAAAGGCAGACTCTGAACAAAACCCACATCCTTTCCTAGTTCCTCCGGTGCCTAAGTAGAAAATGCCCAGATTTCCTACAAATCAATTCTGAATGTCCATCATCCAGTTCCTCCAATTGCATCTGAATGCTAAGAATTACTGGAACTTTTACAAATAACTTTTATTTCCTTCCTTAAAATGAATCCTGCAAACCACTGTCACCACCTTAAATTATTCCCAGCCACTCTGCCGGATTAACATTGATTAGACAAAGGTCGTGTTTGTGAGGCCAGTGGAGTAGAGACATGGTCACCTTCTCCAGAAATCCAAAGCCATGCTCCCCAGGAGGCCAGAGATTTCCCTTAAATTGGGCCGGAAGAGTCAGGGCTCTCCCTGCCTCCTGCAACACCTGCACAGGTCCATCGATGTCCTCGGGATGCTAAAGGAAGACGGGCTTTGGACAGAGAAGCAGGTGGTAGGTCTAAGCGTCCAGAT
Source organism: Gorilla gorilla gorilla (assembly GCF_029281585.2). NCBI lineage: Eukaryota > Metazoa > Chordata > Mammalia > Primates > Hominidae > Gorilla > Gorilla gorilla. Next base: position 20,650,026 of record NC_073233.2, read on the forward strand.
GGACCTGGAGTCCTAGATGCCTCCTGGTTATAAACACAGCGTTTTCCAACGTTGCAGGAACCTCCCTCAAACCTTTCTCCACACACACCCCTGCAGAACTTCAGCCTAGTGAATGGCTTGGGCGCCCTCTCGTGGCCAGATTGAGTTTTTGCAACTCTGAAAATTCAGATTATTGAAAACTCAGGACGAGAGACAACACAGCATATGAGTGTTTTAGGAAACCCTCCTGAGTCTCACTGGTGTGGATCTGTAATTTAGGAGGAGATGGTAAGTCTCTAGAAGCAGTATCAAAATCCTTTCTTACCTCTTTTCTTTTATGGTGTTTTGGAACATTTTGTTTGGAAAAGTTGAATGAGAAAAAATCAACCTCTACCAAGCCCTGTTATGTGTCCCTCACAATGATAAGCAATTTTCTCACAATAAAACCTTGGGGTAGGATGATGATGCTCCCATTTGGCAGATGTAGTAACTGCAAAGAAAGGTGAGGTGGAAGCCCTCATCACATAGCTATTAAATAAACAGCTGATTCGAATCCAGCTCTGACTGTCACCAATGCCCTGGGTTTTTTCCTCCACACCATGCTGCCTCTCCAAATGTAGAAAAAGGAAACATTTCTCTGGGTCTTCATATCTGATGTGAATTGTCTGTTCATAACTTTTCTTTACCTAGTGGGATCATTGTCTTTTTCTACATATTTGGATTAACTCTGTAGATGATATAGATATTAACACTTTGTCAGTCACACTCAATGGAGACATTTTTTGCCAGCATGTCATTTTTCTCTCCAATTCAGTACTGCTGTTTTCATTTTACAGAAGGTTTTCATTGATAGATAATTCAATTCTTTTCTTTATAATTGCTTTTATTGTTTCAAAGTTGAAAAAAATTAATATTTCTCTAGTAGATCTGAAAGCTTTATTTTTTTCTATGATCTGGTTATTTTCTGTTTGGCTCTGGGTCTGTTTTTTTCCTTGTGTGGTATATTAAATGTGAATCCAGTATTTTCTTATGACACTTAACTTAGCCCAAGCCCACTTGTTGCACAATCTTTTCTTTCCCCCTAATTTGAAAAGCCTGTTTTGTATAGTCCTCATCTATAGTTTCTGGGATCTCCAGTCTGTATTGCTGATTTATACTTCTATCTTATCTGAATATCACGCTATTTTGTCTATCATGCTTTATCATATACTCTGGTATATCGTATGGCTAGATCAACTCTCTGCTAGAAAACGGATACAAATCTAAGTCCCAGGTAGAAAGATGAAACCAAATTAACAAAATATATCTTGGAAGACATGGCATGTACAAAAGCATAAAAATTTTTATGACAGTTTGAACAAATTAAAGCACTCCAGTCCTATCTAGCATTTTCTAAGGAAAACTCATATAGATTCTTATTCATTTAATTATTTTTATTATAGAATAAATACTTTGAAGTGATGCTTAATTAAATTTGAAGGTCAAAGGAAATACAAGAGCTCCATGTTCATTTCTTAGATTAAGTCATTTACTTCAACAAACATTTGAAGAGAATCCATGGCATGCCAAGTTCTAAGCCAGACATTGGGATATAGCTATGAACACGGCAGAAATGGTCCTCACTCTATTGGAACCTGAAGGGAAAGGCAGATATTAACAAAAAATCCCAAAGCAAGAGTGAGTTCAGCATGCTATGGGGAGGTAGAATAGGAGTTCTAAGCAATCTGGGGAGAGGTCAGGAAATACCTCCTCCAGGAAATGTTACATAAATGGGGTCAAGGAGGGATTCTCCAGTCAAGGATAAGAGAAAGCTGCAGGGCATATCTGAAGATGCTATCAAATTGTTCTCAGGCCCTTATAGATTCAGATTTACTCTATCACCCAAGATAAGTCAGCCATGTGACCTCATAGTCAGGAATTGGCCGCCCCACGTTTCCCACACCTTGAAACACTTACCAGGGTCTAGAGGGTACCTCGCTTCAGCTACAGATTTGGATACAACAGATTGGGCCAAAATGCATTTACTGAGAATGATTTCCACAAGGCCTTGGTCTCAGATGGTTACATCCATTGGCTGGGCAGGTTTCAGGGTAATGTGTTAGGGTGGCAGTTGGTTTGGTTTCTACAGCTCTGGATTAGAACTGGTTTTGTCCCCTTAGATTGTCATTGTGAATAGTCACCCATGGGGTACAGGATATGAATGACTAATCTGGCCCCAATCACCTACTTAGGAAGACAGGAAGGCAATAGATGGAGCGGTCAGTCTCTATGACAATGGAAGAGGAAACCTGCCTCCCAGGGGACTGCTGGACCACCCCAGAGGACAGCTGCACCCAGGTGCCAGTGCTGTCTGCTCAGCAGTTACTAGAAGGCAGACCAGAACCCCGTCCTGTGAGTCCCTAGGCGAGGTAATGCCACACCTCCATAGACTGCAATCCTTGTGTGAACCAGGTCTTTAAAGAAGCTGCTAAAATCACTGACCTACATGCCAGAAAATGCACGTGGGAAAAGGAAATTAAATCCCCTGATTTGTGCCTAAGTAGCTGATGATGTCATTGCAATACTTTAGCAGTTTATAAAGACTTCCTAATAAAGCATCTCATTTGATCCTGACAGCAACACTGCAGGTATGTATTGCTAGATGAAGATATTGAGACTTGAAGAGGGTGAGCAACTTGCCCAAGATCTAAAGCTAGGAAGTGGAGGAGTTCAAGTCATCATATGCATATTTGTTCAGTCGGCCCACTGGACACCTAGGTCCTGGGGTACAGCTATGAAACACAGAGTTCCTTCAAGGAACTCCCAGTCTAAGCTGGGGAGAGGGAACGGTGAGGAAGTGATTACATTCATGGGGTCTGGCTATGGAGACCTGCACAGAATGTGGGAATCCAGCGCTATGTACTTGCCTCAGCTGAAGGCAAGACCTGCGCAGAGTGTGGGAATCCAGCGCTATGTATCTGCCTCAGCCGAAGGCAGGCAGAAAGGCTGCTGGAAGAGGTGACATGACCTGAGGCTTGAAAGATGAGTGGGCCCAGCATTCTCAAGCTTGAGGTGTATTACAATCTGGAGGGATTATTAAAACAAATTGCTGGGTCCTACCCCAAGTCTCTAATTCAGCAAATCTAGGGTGGGGCTCAAGAATCTGTATTTCTAACAAGTTCCTAGAGGTTGCTGATGCTGCTGGTCCAAGGACCACACTTTTCCAATCACTGAAGAGCTTGCCCAATAGATGCAAGTGCAAGTGGAACCTGCAGCTAACCTGCAGGTAGGCTGGCCTGTCAGGGCCCAGGGAGCTTCTTAGGTAGCAGGTAGTGTGGGATAAGGGAGGGGGTGCATGGGAGGCAGCACCAGGACCTTGTCAATCGATGGATGCCAAAGCCAAGGCTCAGGCCAGGTTCTTCTCCACTCCTGTGGCAGAACCTAGACTGGCATCAGGCTAAAATGGAAAGTCCATTCAGGAAGTCTTTTCCTCCCACCTGTCCCCTTTCTGATCTCCATACGATCCTACAGTGCTTCTCTCAGTAACACTAATGGTAATAAGAGCTCTAGGGCCAGGCACTGGGCTAAGTACTGTCTGCAAGCTAGCTCATTTGAAATTCACAGGAACCCTTTGGAGTAGACGTATGTGATCACCATTTTAAAGATTTGGACACTGAGACGCAGAAAGGTTTGATAATCTGCCCAAGGACACACAGCTGTAACAGGTGATACCAGAGCCCAAGGGGCCCAGTTCCCCAGGCCCCAGTCGGGTCTGCAGTCATTGCTTTCTGGTGCCAGGTGAGGGCAGCCAGAAGTAGCTGGTCCCAACAGAGGGCACAGGGACTTCCAGACAGCTGAGGCAGACCAGCTGCCAGCTGGACTGAACAGAACAGTTGGTCTCTGGCCAAGGATTCCCCATGATTAGCAGCCTGGGGGTGCAGAGTCAGGCCAAGCTGCCTTCAAGCCTCAGCCCCCTCCTAGCTGTGTCTATTAGTTCATTAACCACTTATTCACTTTCATGGCCTCTCTATGAGACAGGATAATAATTCTAACCCCACAGGATTGTCATGAGGGGAAAATGAAATAATATGGGACTGCCACCCGCTGTGTGCTCTGCGAATGTGACTCTTTCCTTTCCAGCCACTCTGAGTGCTTGCTGCCATGTATCTCACATGGTCCCAGCCACTCCTGAGAATCTGAGTGACACAAAGAGAGAGGTTGAAGAGCGGCCTCTGATAGCTTAGACTCAGGATGTTATTCCCAGCAACTGGGGGTGTCGGCCAAAGGTCTCTGACTCTACAGCTGGTCCCTGCTTCCCAGCTGTGAGCCGATGGGTACAGTCTGGCACTGGACAGTGCCTGCTATTAGTGGCCTTCTGAGGGCAATAGAAACAGGAAGCTGGGGGAGATGACCCCTCTGATGGGAGGTTGAGGTGCAAGGATCACTTGAGCCCAGAAGTTTGAGGCAACAGTGAGCCATGATCACACCACTGCACTCCAGCCTGGGTGACAGAGCAAGACTCTGTCTCTGAAAGAAAAACAAAAAGAGAAACTGGATAGGGTGGTAGTATATGGTTCTCTCCACATTTGTTCAATGGATGGGCTCAGGACAGAGAAGGGTATAAACCCACAGTGGCCAAAGGCAGAATTCAGTGGGAGACCACGAATGTGAATACTCTCTGTCCCTCTCATTCTTCATAATCCAGGCAGATTTCCCTCAGAGTGAGGACCAACCCCTAGAACTCTAATATAATGGTCTCTGTATTTCGTTTCCAGGAGAGCAGCACCTTCAGCTGAATTTTCCGTGGACAGAACGCGCCATTTAATGTCCTTCCTGACCATGATGGGCCCTAGTCCCGACTGGAACGTAGGCTTATCTGCAGAAGATCTGTGCACCAAGGAATGTGGCTGGGTCCAGAAGGTGGTGCAAGACCTGATTCCCTGGGACGCTGGCACCGACAGCGGGGTGACCTATGAGGTGTGTGTGTGTGCCTGGAGTGGTGAGTGGCAACCTTCCCCAGCACCTTCTCCTTGCCTACCCACTTCCTGAGTGTCCTGGACACAGAGGGGATCTGTCCCAGGCTCTGTCCTAGGTGAACTTTCAGTCTGGCTGGGGAGGCTGGCATGGTCGCATCATCACATATGGTGTAATTTGGGCTCTGGGAACTGTCTGTGCAGTGGCCAGGAGAGCACGGAGAGGGAACTGCTAAAGAGCAGTTCCCAGGTGAGCAGGGGACAGCATTCCAAAGCCATGATTGCAAGAGCGAAGGTTTCTGGACAGCTGGGCTAAGGAGTTTGCATTCTGCCCTGAATGTCATATTTCTCTGATATGATCTATTGCATTGAAATCTGGAGCCATCAGAAAACCAATGGGAGAACAATCTAGAACAGACATCTGCAAACTATGGTTTGGAAGACAAATCTGCCCTACAATGTGATTTGTCAATAAAGTTTTCAAAGCCAGTTACACTCCTCCAAGTACATATTATCTGCGGCTGTTTTCTCACTACCACAGCTGAGTTGAATATTAGCAACAGACACAATATGGTTCACAAAGCCTAAAATATTTAGCATCTGACCCTTTACGAAAAAAGTTTTCCAATGCCTGGTCTACTAGAAAGAGTTTGGGATTCAGGCCAACCTGGCTCAGCCATTTCCTAGCTGGGATGGCCTCTCTGAAACTTGGCTTCTTCATCTTAGCACAATCCTACCATGTACATGGAAGAATTTTAAAATATAGTTCTAGAAATTTCTCAGCACAGTATGTGGCATGAACACAATTCCATAAATATAAATAGTAGTTACGCTTGTTAAATTCCTATCAAGGACTTTGCTCTGATCCATATAACAAATGGCTTTTGTGGGTTTTCCCAATTTTATTTCTTACTCTTTACCTCTGTATGTTTTCTTGCAGTCACCCAACAAACCCACCATTCCCCAGGAGAAAATCCGGCCCCTGACCAGCCTGGACCATCCTCAGAGTCCTTTCTACGACCCAGAGGGTGGGTCCATCACTCAAGTAGCCAGAGTTGTCATCGAGAGAATCGCACGGAAGGTACTGGGTTAGAACCCACTCTGGCATCGACCTTTCCCGGTAGGAGTGCCAGGGAGATTGTACACCCTTCTGCTCTAGAATCATAGAGTCACTGGCAGAAAGCACCTCAGGATATGGAATTCCTGGGCCTCCCCGGGTTTCTAATATGCAAATTATTTCATAAGATGAAAATAAGCAGGCCAGGCACTGTAGCCCATGCCTGTAATCCCAGCCCTTTGGGAGTCCAAGGTGGGCAGATCACCTGAGGTCAGGAATTCAAGACCAGCCTGGCCAACATGGTGAAACCCCATCTCTACTAAAAATACAAAAATTGGCTGGGCATGGTGGCAGGGACCTGTAATTCCAGCTACTCGGGAGGCTAAGGCAGGAGAATTGCTTGAACCCTGGAGGTGGAGGTTACAGTGAGCCAAGATTGCGCCATTGCGCTCCAGCCTGGGTGACAAGAGCGAAACTTCATCTCAAAAAGAAAAAAGAAAAAAGAAAAAAAAGGAAAATGAGCAAAATTAACTCAGCAGTGAGGCCCAGGGCTCAAATGAACAATTTGATCCAGGCAAATTGCTTTCATTGTGAGTTCTGTAATTGATTACTAATATCCGCCATGGGCCAGGAACTGGGGAGTGGTGGTACCCAAGTTATGTATTTATCATCCCTGGTTAGCCATTCCTGCTTTCTTGGCATTTCTTTCTCAGGCAGATTGTAAATGTTGGTCCAGAACTTTGCCATGGCATATGATTTGTATACAGAATGGGCATTAGATTTTAGTCCTCTTTCACCTTCCCCCTACACATTCCCTTCTTTCTCTCATGTGAGCCCTCCAAGTAAAATTCCTTTTGCAGGGTGAACAATGCAATATTGTACCTGACAATGTCGATGATATTGTAGCTGACCTGGCTCCAGAAGAGAAAGATGAAGGTACGTTGTTTTCTTTTGTTACAGGTGGCAACATAAATTGACATAACCCTTTGAGAAAGCAATTTGCTAACTTGTTTTAAGAACCATAAACCATGTGCTTTGACTTGGTAATCGTATCTCTGAGGATTTCTCCTCAAGAAATAATCAAAAACAAGGCCAAGGTTAGGCCCAAAGCATAAGGGAATTGGTGAAGATATGACATCATAATATATACTCAACAACATCAGGCCTTTAAAACAATCATGTAAATCTCATTTGAATGGGCTTCGCAGGGTTCAGACCACTCTCTGCTTCGATTCTCAGGCCAGCCTATGAGGCGGGTGTGGATACATTCACTTTCCCAGCAAGCAAAGAGAGGCCCAGATCCTACAATCAGGAGGGAGTGACAGAGTCATGGTTCAAGCTCAAGTTTTCTTATGGGATCTGGAGCCAGACAACCTGGACTCTCAGTAGACATGTGATCTTGGGCAAGAAGCTAACCTTCCTGTCTCAGTTTCCTCAACAGTCAAATGGGGATAATAAAAGAACCTGCTTCATACAGTTGTGAGAATTAAATGGGATAAAACATGTAAGGCTCTTAGAATGGTGCTGGTACATGATAAGTACTCAATGAATAGCAGCTGCTCTTATTCTTACCATGACAACTGTGTATGGGATCATTGGGAAGATGAAGCCATGGCATGTAAACAAGCCTTGAGCTTTTCAAAATTACCTACAATGAGCCTGCATGTGTCTGGAAACAATGCCAAGATGAGGGACTGAAAATGAGAAGACGTTCATGTGTTGAGAGGAAGGGATAATAAGAATCATTCTGCTTATTTAGATATTTATTAGCAAGATGTTAAACTATTATCTTTAAAGGGAAGTGGATGGCTGCTTCCATCCCAGGAGCATGCAGGCTCACTGAGGTCAGTCTGGCAGCATGGCTTTTCTTGTCCCCAGGTGAGCTGGTATGGGGAGAGGGCCAGTGGCAGCTCCCATAGGTTCCCAGGGAAAACATGTCAAACACTCTTTCCAGATGACACCCCTGAAACCTGCATCTACTCCAACTGGTCCCCATGGTCCGCCTGCAGCTCCTCCACCTGCGACAAAGGCAAGAGGATGCGACAGCGCATGCTGAAGGCACAGCTGGACCTCAGCGTCCCCTGCCCTGACACCCAGGACTTCCAGCCCTGCATGGGCCCTGGCTGCAGTGACGAAGGTGAGGAGACAACCCAGACCAGCCAGGGACTGGCAGGAGTTCAACCAGCCAGGGGCTGGCAGGAGTTCAGGAAGGGAGGGTCTGCCTAGCAGTCAGACAGTGTCCCTGGTGAGGGCACAAGGACCCTGACAGTAGATGTCAGTGGGGTCCACCTTGGGCAAACTCCTATCTGCAACAGTGTCTTGAGGGCTCTGAACACAGAACCTCTCTTATATCAAAGGAATTCTTGAGATTGACCACCCCCTCCTTCTTTTACTGAAGAGCTAACAAACATAGATACATCTTATGACAAGTTACAGATAACACATAGCCTGCTTCTGGGCCTTAACTCCAATCTCTTCTTAAGGAGCCTGTTAACAGTCAGCCCAGATTGAATCTAGATCCATTGCCCTAATTCTGTCATTTACGGCCCCTCATCTGTGTTCCACCTCAGCGTGAGTCAGAGCACTCTCACTTCTTTGTGTCAGGACCTTTGGGCTGATTGCAGAAATTCTCAGTCTATTTGCAACAGTGCAAAGGTCAGCCTTTAAGTATAATCTTGCAACACCTATATCATGATGGCGCAAGCTTCAAGGTTGCACTAAGCTGATTGCTGTGCAAAGGTCAGCTATCTGCTTCCCAAGCCATGACCCCTTTCTCTGCCTGATAGATCTACGCTACTCTGCCCTGATCTTATAGGATGCAATAAGGCAATGGGAAGGCACTGTATAGGCTGGACTGGTGTATGGCAGGGAAAAAAACCACTTCCAAGCTGAGGATAAAGAAAGCAAGCTTATCCCATGCAGGTCATTAATTCCTTGGCTCTGCCTAGAGGGAGGCTCTTAAACACCTCTCCCAGTGTTGCACTTTCACGATGGTTTATTGCTAGCTCATTTTGCCCACAATAAGCACTTTGGAGGGGAGTAAACCCTCCCGTAGACAAGTCATTCCTACAAACAGGCGGGAGGAAAGCTGGGACTGGCCTGTCAACATTGAAGCCTCTTTCTTGGGGCTGGGACTGGGGAGCTGTCTAAGCTGAGGAGCTGAGGTCCTTAACCTCCCCTTCCACAGGGAAGGACTGTTCCTCATACAAATGGATTATGATTTATCTTAAATTATATGTAGATTAAATTATATCTTATATTAGATATATGCGTGTACATTTTTTAAACACCATCCTTTCCATACAAGCATCTTTCAAATGTATTTTCATGAGATAGATAAAGAGTAATTCTGAGTGTCCCATGCACCTGGAAAAGAGGCATTTCCACTTAGAGAACTTTGCCAGTTTAAGGATTTAGACCTCTTAGGTGTGCAGACAGCCTCAACTGCCTGACTCCTCTTGATTCCCGCTGGCGGGAAGTTCCCACTGCGCGGCCTGGCAGGCGCCCCTGCCACCGTGCACTGCTGCAGCGTTCACTTGGTGTGTTGCAGACGGCTCCACCTGCACCATGTCCGAGTGGATCACCTGGTCGCCCTGCAGCATCTCCTGCGGCATGGGCATGAGGTCCCGGGAGAGGTATGTGAAGCAGTTCCCGGAGGACGGCTCCGTGTGCACGCTGCCCACTGAGGAAACGGAGAAGTGCACGGTCAACGAGGAGTGCTGTGAGTGGGGGCCCCGGGCGGGCGGGCGGGCAAGCAGGTCGGGGAGGCAGCAGGTGCGACTCCAATGCCGCCGGCCTCCCCAGCTCCCAGCAGCTGCCTGATGACCGAGTGGGGCGAGTGGGACGAGTGCAGCGCCACCTGCGGCATGGGCATGAAGAAGCGGCACCGCATGATCAAGATGAGCCCCGCAGATGGCTCCATGTGCAAAGCCGAGACGTCACAGGCAGAGAAGTGCATGATGCCAGAGTGCCGTGAGTGAGAGCGGGGGTGGACTTGAAGGAGGCCACCGGGGACAGGCATGGAGGGGTGGAGGGCCATGGCATCCACTATTACCACCATAAAGGTCGGAGGCTGAGCAGAGGAAAGCATGGCCCATGGTCCTTGCTGGGCACTGCTGGGAGCCAGATGAGAGACATAGGTGTGTAGACATCAACCAGACCCAGAGAGAGTAACCTCCATTGGGGGACATTCTAAGCAATGCTAGGGTGGCAAACTGGTGGCCTCTGGATAGAATTCACCTGCAGCTGTGTTTTATAGGAGTGTCTTTCTTGCAGTGGTGGGGAGGAGGGACAATACATTTAGGTGGGACATACATACACTACCCAGGTCCAGCCCACTCCTGTTGTACATTGGACTTGGCTGATCCCATAAAGCATGACCTCCCCTGCTCTGTGCACAAATGCATATGGGCCTGCCCACACATTAGTATGCAGATGTATACAGGCACACAAGTACATACACATTCTAGGGAATTCAGGACCACAATGTCTAAAAATGCATCCCTGAGCCTCTCCTGAAGTGCCTGATTCTTAATGAGTGTGGGATGTTTCTGTCTCTAGGAAGACCCTGCTAAGATCCTAAGATCCTCAGTGGCCTTTCTAGTGGGGACTTATGTAGTCATATTGCTACCCTCATGTCATAACCATTGGGGGGGGGGGGGGGGTCAGCAGGGAGATGAAAGAGAGTGACAAGAAGAGCAGTAGGCTGCTGAGCCACTTCTTGCTCCATAGATTTCACTCTTATTTGAACCCATGGGCCAATTCCACTTTATTCCAGGGGCCAAAGCAGGGGACTCGGTGTGGAACACCGTGGGGTCAGGGAGATCAAACAAAACAAAAGGAACCTGTTCTCAGTGGCAAACCTGGTTCTTGATCTAGACACCATCCCATGCTTGCTGTCCCCATGGTCCGAGTGGAGTGACTGCAGCGTGACCTGCGGGAAGGGCATGCGAACCCGACAGCGGATGCTCAAGTCTCTGGCAGAACTTGGAGACTGCAATGAGGATCTGGAGCAGGTGGAGAAGTGCATGCTCCCTGAATGCCGTAAGTCCTGGAGCTCCTCAAGGCCCATCACTTCTATATTCCTGAGTCCAGGGAGCCCTGAACCAGCCAGTGCTAATACTGCTAGATCCTAGAATAAAATGGTTTGCTGGGGAAGAGTTTGGGGTTTGGCTTTCAGTGTTTGCAGTTACTTAAACACTGCAGTCAATTTCATTAATAAAGTGAGAATCCCACTACCGTCTACAGAACACCCAAAGTTAAGGTTCCTGTGAAGTCTAAATGACAGACACATACGAAAAACAGCACAAAGCTCAATAAACCTTAGTTCTTTCCCTCCTCTCCCCCAACAATTATGGGCTTGCCTGACCCATGGATTTTCCAAGCATTTTAATTCTATTCTCCCTGTGACCATTTTAATTCCCCATGACCAGAGGCTGGACATTAAATCAATGACTCCTGCAGACTGGTAAGAAAACCAGCAAGAAAACAAGCCAAGTTCTCAAAAACTCACCCCACCCCGCTCCACTCCCAGTCCTGTTTTCCAAAGTCTCTGCCGTCAGCTGTTTGTATTACATGGGACTAATCTCCAAGCAGAGCAAGCCAGTTTCCTTGGCTGGTGTTCCAAGAGCTGCTTTTTTGGGTGGTGAAAGGGCAGGCACAGTGGCTGTGGCTCCGGCCCCCTCCAGCATGTACTTGCAGTCGTTCATCCTGCCTCCCCTAGCTAGTAACCTTCAGCCGATGACTCAGCACCTCTGTTCCTCAGTTTCTCCATCTGTAAAGTAGCAGGAAATAGTTCCTAGGTTGCTCTGAGGATGAAATCAAGTAACTGGTCCAAAGTATGAGCACTGGACATGGCAAGGATAGGCCTTAATCCCTGCTCCACGCTCCAGCTCCTGGGTTGTTTTAGGAGACTCAGCCATGGGTGGAGGTAACTTGCACCACCCACTAGAGAAAGCCTGGGGTTTTCAGTAACTAAGATTGGCCCATGGTTCAGGCCAGCTCACCAGAGTTGGGGCCCCATAGCCTTCTGACTTAGAGTGCCTGGGGTCCACTGAAGTAAGGGAGAGGAAAATGAAAATTTATGGAGCACTTACAGGGCTGGGAGCATCTCATTTAATCCTTACAACCTAATGAAAAAAAAAATACCATGATCCCCATTTTGCAGATAAGAAAGCTGCCTGAGCTTCCACAGGCGGGATAAAAGAACTGAAACTGTTGAACTAAATGAGGACATCTAAGTCCACCACCCTGACTTTGGCCTTGCAAGGCCAACAGAGAGCTTGGAATAATTTACCTCCCTGGGACACATCCTGACAGTCAAACTGATGTGTTATTTTCCTTTCACATTTATGAGATGCTGGCTTAGTAAAAATTTACTGGATCTCGATAAACCATAAAGCACCACTTGCTCCTGACCCTCTTCTCTACTGAATGTCCCATTTCTGGCCCCTGTGTTTTTTGCATAGACCACCATATATAGAACACAGGATGATGTTGAGAATGAAAAGCTGCCAGGGTGTGTTAGAACCACAATGTCCTTGGTATTGGTCCACAAGGGTCAGCCACCTTTAGCTTGTTGACTTGTTCTCTCCAAAGAGCAGCAGGGGGCTTGTTGGCCTTGCTCTGAAAAATATCACCAGTGAGTTTCGGACTGTGGGAAGCTATTCTGTACTTGAGGCTGATCTGACAATATTCTAGTTCACAGAGCAGGGCAAGAGGCTCTGAATACATCCTGAAAGTCCTCCAAAGCCTTCTTGAGTCATAGAGGGAGCATAGAATGGGTGATGACCTGGCACCAATCCTGCCTCTGCTGCTTACCAACCACACGGGCTGAAGTCAGCCTGCCTCTTTGGAGCCTCAGTTTCTTCTTCTGTAAAATAGCATGACACAGCACCTGCTTTGCATTCCTCATAGGCTTGTTGAGACGTTCAAAGGAGAGCGTGACCATATCTTGTTTCAGACATGTGATACACTCATGCCCATCTGTGTCTTGCCAGCCATTGACTGTGAGCTCACCGAGTGGTCCCAGTGGTCGGAATGTAACAAGTCATGTGGGAAAGGCCACGTGATTCGAACCCGGATGATCCAAATGGAGCCTCAGTTTGGAGGTGCACCCTGCCCAGAGACTGTGCAGCGAAAAAAGTGCCGCATCCGGAAATGCCTTCGAAATCCATCCATCCAGAAGCTACGCTGGAGGGAGGCCCGAGAGAGCCGGCGGAGTGAGCAGCTGAAAGAAGAGTCTGAAGGGGAGCAGTTCCCAGGTATGGCTCCCAAGTGTCAGCCTGGGTGGTCTCCAGGACAGGCAGGGCTCTGCACTGGGCTAAGTCTTGGACCTGTTTAAAAAAAAAAAAAAAGTCGGGGAGAGTCTGTATCTTCTGGAGTCTTCAGGCCACATTTTGATTCTTTAGATCCAAGTTTGTTCCCAAATATTGAGCAAGCATAATTTATAAAGGAGATTGGCGGTGGGGGTCCTTTATCAAAGAACATTTAGATAAACTAATTATCTGCCAAAAATAAATTTTCAAGCAAAGAATCTTTAGGAATTACAGTTCCTTCTTTTCTACACACATATAAAACCAATAATGTGTCCAACTTTGCTCAAAGTCAGTTATGACAGCAACACCATTCACTCCTTGCAAAGAGGGAAAATGATACAGATGTGTCAAAGGAGTCTTGTTCATCATTTAGGGAATGTTCCTGAGAACCTCCCAGAACACATCATCTTCCATTTTAAGGGTGTGGCTCAGACAAGGCAGCCGTGGCCTGAGACTTTATGATTTTTTTTTGCAAGGCTAACCAGAAGTTTATCAGCAGTGTCATGTCAGCCTTGAGTTTTATTTCCCCAAATAATATTGACCCAAGCTGACAAATAACTAATAGAACAATGCACCAAGTGCTCAGGGAGCTGAGGAATGAGCATCTTACATTGACTGGAGTTCAGGGAGATGTCAGAGCAGGGAAAACTAGAGTGGGTCTTGAAAAATCTGGAGGAGTTTGCCACTTAGAAAAGTACATTCCAGGCCGGGCACGGTGGCTCATGCCTGTAATCCCAGCACCTTGGTAGGCCAAGGCAGGCCAATCACTTGAGGTCAGGAGTTTGAGACCAGCCTGGCCAATATGGTGAAACCCCGTCTCTACTAAAAATACAAAAATTAGCCGGGCATGGTGGCACACACCTGTAATCCCAGCTACTCGGGAGGCTGAAGCAGGAGAATCACTTGAACCGGGGAGGCAGAGGTTGCAGTGAGCCAAGAGCACACCATTGCACTCCAGTCTGGGCAACAAGAGTGAAACTCCATCTCAAATTAAAAAAAAAAAAAAAAAAAAAGGAAAAGTACATTCCAGGCAGCAAGAATAGTCATTACAAAGGCACAGAGATGCCAAAGACCATGATAGGTCCAAGTGATGATAAATGGGATGCAGATGAAGCACAGAGGACAAGGCAGGCAGGAAACCAGGCTGGGAAGGCAGGGACCAGACCACACAAGGCCAGTGGCCCACCAAGGATTTTGGGACCTGATTCTGTAGGTGGTTTTAAGCAAGAGGGTGACTGTATCAGACCTGTGTTGACTGATTTGGGGATGGCAAACAGACACAGAGGCCAGATAGGTTTTATTTGTAACCCAAGAGAAAGATTATACATCCCCAAACTCCAGCTTAACTTCAGAGAGTTCCAGGACTTCAGAAGAAGAAGAAAATGCCTGCCAGGGACTTCAGTGCTGAAGGTGCCCATGTAAAAAAGTGAAGATTAACGTGTACATCAAGTTTTCTGATTTTTAAAGGCCTATTCTTTTTAAAGCGTGAGGATCTACTTGATGGTTCAGGATCCTTATGATTAGGGAGCTGTTTGCATATCAAAGTGCTGTCTGTTCTACATGGTAGTCAGCCAATCAACATTCATTAAAGCCTACTATGTGACAGGTACATAGTTGTACAGTACATTCCTCCATGACTCTTAGCTGTAGTGTGGTTAACAAATATCTCATGTGTAACCATAAATGTGGTGGGTTCTATAAAAGAGGAATCTAGAGTGCTATGGAAGCAGTAATCAAAAGATCTAACCTAATTAATCTCTGGGGTCAGGGAAGTTTTCTTGGAGAGCAGCATGTTTATGCTGAGTAGGAAGAACAAAAATTGTACTTCTCTATACTTAGCATTTGGGAGCCAAGTACTTGGGGAGTAAGGCATAAGAGAAAGTGGTTTAGTGTTCCTTAAATGGCTGCTGCATAAGCCACCCCAAAACAGTCTTTTTAAACAATCACTTAGCAAGATTCTGTGGATCAGTGATGTGAACTGGGTCCGCTGGATGGTTCTTCTTGGGTCTAGTTTGGACTCATTCATGTGGCTACTACTAGCTGGTGGCACAATTGGACCAGACCAGCCTCACCTGCGTATCTGGGGCCTCATGAGATGGCTGGGGCTTCTCTGCACATGGTCTCTCCAGTGGTCTAGCCAGGCTTGCTTACATGGTAGTAGAAGGGTCCTAGCAGCTTTTAGGCCTGTTTTTGCTCATGTCCCATTGGCCATGGCAAATCATGTAGTCAAGTCCAGATTCAAGAGGTGGAGAAACAGAGTCTGCCTTTTGATGAGAAGAACCGTGAAGCATTTGTGGCCATTTTTTGCCGTCAGTCACATATGACCTAACTGTCCCTAATAACGACTCTAACCAAATCATTACATACTTGAGCAGAGGAGGAGCCCAGACAACCACATTTCACAGTTCTACTAGAGTTCAGCATCCCTGTTCCGTCCCCAGTTTCTTCGGGCCTAACAAGGCATTCTCATGCTTTCAGGTTGTAGGATGCGCCCATGGACGGCCTGGTCAGAATGCACCAAACTGTGCGGAGGTGGAATTCAGGAACGTTACATGACTGTAAAGAAGAGATTCAAAAGCTCCCAGTTTACCAGCTGCAAAGACAAGAAGGAGATCAGAGCATGCAATGTTCATCCTTGTTAGCAAGGGTACGAGTTCCCCAGGGCTGCACTCTAGATTCCAGAGTCACCAATGGCTGGATTATTTGCTTGTTTAAGACAACTTAAATTGTGTACACTAGTTTTCATTTTTGCAGTGTGGTTCGCCCAGTAGTCTTGTGGATGCCAGAGACATCCTTTCTGAATACTTCTTGATGGGTACAGGCTGAGTGGGGCACCCTCACCTCCATCCAGCCCTCTTCCTGCAGAGGAGTAGTGTCAGCCACCTTGTACTAAACTGAAACATGTCCCTCTGGAGCTTCCACCTGGCCAGGCAGGACGGAGACTTTGACCTACTCCACATGGAGAGGCAACCATGTCTGGAAGTGACTATGCCTGAGTCCCAGGGTGCGGCAGGTAGGAAACATTCACAGATGAAGACAGCAGATTCCCCACATTCTCATCTTTGGCCTGCTCAATGAAACCATTGTTTGCCCATCTCTTCTTAGTGGAACTTTAGGTCTCTTTTCAAGTCTCCTCAGTCATCAATAGTTCTGGGGAAAAACAGAGCTGGTAGACTTGAAGAGGAGCATTGATGTTGGGTGGCTTTTGTTCTTTCACTGAGAAATTCGGAATACATTTATCTCACCCCTGATATTGGTTCCTGATGCACCCCCCCCCCAAAAATAAATAAATAAATTATGGCTGCTTTATTTAAATATAAGGTAGCTAGTTTTTACACCTGAGATAAATAATAAGCTTAGAGTATATTTTTCCCTTGCTTTTGGGGGTTCAGAGGAGTATGTACAATTCTTCTGGGAAGCCAGCCTTCTGAACTTTTTGGTACTAAATCCTTATTGGAACCAAGACAAAGGAAGCAAAATTGGTCTCTTTAGAGACCAATTTGCCTGAATTTAAAAATCTTCCTACATACATCTAGACTTTCAAGTTTGCAAATCAGTTTTTAGCAAGAAAACATTTTTGCTATACAAACATTTTGCTAAGTCTGCCCAAAGCCCCCCCAAGGCATTCCTTCAACAAAATACAATCTCTGTACTTTAAAGTTATTTTAGTCATGAAATTTTATATGCAGAGAGAAAAAGTTACCGAGACAGAAAATAAATCTAAGGGAAAGGAATATTATGGGATTAAGCTGAGCAAGCAATTCTGGTGGAAAGTCAAACCTGTCAGTGCTCCACACCAGGGCTGTGGTCCTCCCAGACATGCATAGGAATGGCCACAGGTTTACACTGCCTTCCCAGCAATTATAAGCACACCAGATTCAGGGAGACTGACCACCAAGGGATAGTGTAAAAGGACATTTTCTCAGTTGGGTCCATCAGCAGTTTTTCTTCCTGCATTTATTGTTGACAACTATTGTTTCATTTCTTTTATAGGCCTTATTACTGCTTAATCCAAATGTGTGCCATTGCTGAGACACATACAATGCTCTGAATACACTAAGAATTTGTATTAAACACATCAGGATATTTCCAAATACAACATAGTATAGTCCTGAATATGTACTTTAACACAAGAGAGACTATTCAATAAAACCTCACTGGGTCTTTCATGTCTTTAAGCTAAGTAAGTGTTCAGAAGGTTCTTTTTTATATTGTCCTCCACCTCCATCATTTTCAATAAAAGATAGGGCTTTTGCTCCCTTGTTCTTGGAGGGACCATTATTACATCTCTGAACTACCTTTGTATCCAACATATTTTAAATCCTTAAATGAATTGCTTTCTCCCAAAAAAAGCACAATATAAAGAAACACAATATTTAATTATTTTCTACTTGGGGGGAAAAAAAGTCCTCATATAGAAGCACCCACTTTTGCAATATTGTTCTAAGCTATCTATCTAACTCTCAACCCATGATAAAGTTCCTTAAGCTGGTGATTCCTAATCAAGGACAAGCCACCCTAGTGTCTCATGTTTGTATTTGGTCCCAGTTGGGTACATTTTAAAATCCTGATTTTGGAGACTTAAAACCAGGTTAATGGCTAAGAATGGGTAACATGACTCTTGTTGGATTGTTATTTTTTGTTTGCAATGGGGAATTTATAAGAAGCATCAAGTCTCTTTCTTACCAAAGTCTTGTTAGGTGGTTTATAGTTCTTTTGGCTAACAAATCATTTTGGAAATAAAGATTTTTTACTACAAAAATGAAATTTGTTTGGACTTCCACTTGAGACAGTAAAGAGAGTATTAGACACCCAGTAAAAACTGCCATATAAAGAAGTGTAATTGTTTGTTGTGTATGTATTTTTTTCAATGCCAAACCAGCTGTGATCCAATTTACATCCACATTTTAAGTTCAACAGCAAGAAGTTCAGAGAGAGATTTCCCAACCAGACATTGGGTCACTCACTGGTCACCTTGCCAGTGCATTTTATTAGAAGGGAATCTGTTGTAGCAAATGGGAATAAACCTGGGTTTCTATAGACCCAGAACTGAAAAAATAAACATTGTGCTGTTTTTAATTTGAACTTTGCATATTGAACATATTTTAGGGATACTCAGTCTATGTACTCCCTCCAGGAAGTAAGGGTACATTACACATTCTCACACAACTATAGCTCTCCAGAAATAGTCCAGGTCAAATGCATGGCTAAAATGTGCTACGGCTCGAGTTTGTTCCCACCAAAACTCACGCTTGAAATTTGATCCCCAAGGTGGCCGCGTTGGGAGGTGGGCCTAGTGGGAAGGGTTTGGGTCATGCAGGCATATCCCTCATGAATGGCTTGGTACCATTGTAGTGAAGTAGTTCTCTCTCTAGACTGAATTAGTTCTCACAGAATTGTTCCCAAGGGAGTAGGGTGTTACGAAGCCAGGATGCCCCTTGATTTTGCCTCTTCAAACACATCCATGTCCCCTTTGACCTTCCCCACTATGACACAGCATGAAAAGCCCTCAACAGAAATGGAGCAGATGCTGGCAACATGCTTCTTGTACTTCCTAGCCTGAAGAATCATGAGCTAAATAAAATAAACCTTTTTTCTTTATAAATTACCCAGCCTAAGGTATTGTTATAGCAACATTAAAAGGACTAAGATGAGTATCAATACACAAAAATTCTCAAAGTCAAATTATTTCTGTGACTTATTTCTGTTTAGTCTACATTTCAGACAATGGTTAAAAAATAAAATTTTTTTCTGAGATGGAGTTTCGCTCTTTTTGCCCAGGCTGGAGTGCAGTGACACGATCTCGGTTCACTGCAACCTCCACCTTCCCGGTTCAAGCAATTCTCCTGCCTCAGCCTCCCGAGTAGCTGGGACTACAGGCACCCACCACCACGCCTGGCTAATTTTTTGTATTTTTAAGTAGAGACAGGGTTTCTCCATGTTGGTCAGGCAGGTCTCAAACCCCCAACCTCAGGTGATCCAACTGCCTCAGCCTCCCAAAGTGCTGGGATTACAGGCGTGAGCCACCACGCCTAGCAAAAAAAATAATGTTTTAAATAAAAAATCCAGCCTGGGCAACATGGCAAAGCCCTGTCTATACAAAAAATACAAAAATTGTCTGGGTGCAGTCACTCACGCCTGTAATCCCAGCAGACTTTGGGAGGTGGAGGCAGGTGGATTATCTGAGGTCAGGAGTTTGAGACTTCCCTGGCCAACATGGTGAAACCCCGTCTCTACTAAAAATACAAAAATTAGCTGAGCATGGTGGTGTGCGCCTGTAGTCCCAGCTACTCAGGAGGCTGAGGCAGGAGAATCACCTGAACCAGGGAGGCAGAAGTTGCAGTGAGCCGAGGTCGCACCACCGCACTCAAGCCTGGGCAACAGAGAGAGACCGTCTCCAAAAAAAAAAAAAAAAAGCCAGCGTGGTGGTGCGTGCCTATAGTCCCAACTACACTGGAAGCTGAGGTGAGAGAATCACCTGAACCCAGGAGGTAGTCTGCTGTGGGCCATGTTCATACCACTGCACTCCAGCCTGAATGACATAGTAAGACTCTGTCTCAAAAAAAATCAGAAAGCTCAAGACCTGTAGAAAGGCCTCTCCTCAGCTTATAATGGAATCTGACCATTAAAAGAGCTCAGCTTTGGAAGTTCAGCTACAAAGGAGCTAAATATTTATTCCCTAACGATAGACTCTGTTGTTCAAACAAACAAACAAACAAAAAACTAAACATTAATGTTTAATCCTTAATTATAACAGACCCAAGGAAGACACAGTCATTTCCTCTATTTTGTTATGTGATGCCATCAATTTTAATAAGAGAATGATTCATGTTGTTCTTCATATTGCCCAATGTAGGGAGAATGAATAAAAATAAATCCCTTTTGAAAATGAGATGCAGTAACAAATTATAAATAGCAGCTGAATGCTAATTAGCATGAAGCTAATTCTTCAATTTACATCCTTTGAAATCTGAAAGCAAAAGATCTACACTAAAATGTCAAATTTAAATAATGACATCCTGCTTTAGAAACCCTGTTGGTTCAGAAGGCTTCACATGCTCTGTAGGGTGGAGAGCAGAGGCTGTGTCATGGTTCAGTACCACGGACCTAGGTTCAAACCACTGCTGCACCTGAGTACCCATGAGGGTTGGGGCCAGTTATTTTACCTTTTCTGGCCTTAGGCTTCGACACAAACTCTCTCCTACTAGCAGACACCTCTACTCCACCTCCACAATTTAGACAATTCTTACACGTGGGTCTTGATGGTATCCTGTTGTAGGACTCATTGAAAGCCAACTGCACTCCACCCAACCCTCACTTCATAAATAAGTAAATGCATGCACTGTGTGAAGCTGGTTTGGGTTGCATTTCTGTCACTTATAACTGAAAATGTCATGACAAATAAAATATGCATGCATAATTTTACAGTTATCAGAGCAAAATGAAATTTGTCTTCACTTAACATTCATAATATTCATAATGTCTTAACATAAGATAGCACTCATTAACATTTTCTCATACTGTTCTAAATACTCCTAGTCTTTATAACTGATTGGTAATAGTTCTCATATTTTAAGCAGTTGCATGTTTAAGCAATTTTTCTTTACCTCAAATAATCTGTAAGTATTCACAGAAGGGAAAAGGGTGAAAACATCTTATTCAAGTCTACTGACTCCAACACCTGGAGTTGGTATAAGCATAGTCCCTCTTTTTCTAGTGCTGGAATGCAACTGTTACTCAGTGGTCCTAACCTGGAATCACTAGCCTACAGAGGAAGTCAAAAGAGCCACCTGTGAAAAACACTCGACTCTCCTGCTCCCTTCCCCACTACACTAGTGCTGCCCAAATCAAGACATGCAGCCTGATAAGATCCACAAATGAGATAAAGAAACTGAAAGCAAGTGTTTAGAAACTCTTAACTTGACACTGCCATGATATACAGGAGAATGATTATTTTCCAAATAATTCATTTTTTATAACATTTAGAAAAGTATCAGTCCACAACACTGGAGACTAACAATCTTTTAACCTGGCCCTCCAATGCAGATAAGTCTTGAGAAGCTGCACTGTGCCATTCTCCCCCATCAGAGAGGCATGTGCTACAGTCTGCAAACTAGGTTTCTAAATTTCCCAAACGCTGAAGGATCCAGGTGTGAATACATAGTTCCAGATCTGCATACCTCCCTATCTGTGATTAAGTAACTTGCAGTGGCTTATTCTTATTCCTCTAACCTCCTACCCTGTAGAACAAGATAACTTCCCCATCTTGCCCTGCTTTTGCCACAGAATTTCTCAAAATAGCCCACACTTACTTCCTCCACATCCTTAGCCTCCAATCACACCTCAACTCACTATCATCTGGTTTCCACAACCAGAAGACTGAAATAAATCTAAGGAAGTCATCAGCAACCCGCACAAGACCAGGGCAGCCTCTCACTCCCCCATCCTCTGCACAGCACTCAATGCTTTCCACCACCTCCTTGGCTTCCTTCACAAAACAGCCTCGTGGTTCTCTCCAGTTTCTGGCTACTTCTCTTGGCTTTTTGCTGCCTCTTCATCTTCTGCCTCCCATGTTTGTTTTCCCCAAAGTTTTACCCTTGGACCCTCCCCTCAAACACTCTCTTCCTGGAAGATATTACCCATTCTTATCTCCTCAATCACTAAGCTCAAAAGAGACAAATTCCAAATCTGCATTCCTAGTCCTAGCAGCCTCTTTTGACCTCCAATTCCCATTCCCCATTCCCAAATGCCTCCTGGACTAACCCTGTATGGGATTGTCACATAAATTTCTATCACTAGAGAGTTGCCTATACTCCTTATTTTAATTAATAGCACCACCACCTTCCTGGTCATCCAGACAGTATTTTGGAGACTCAAACATCACTTGGATATCCCTCCAGTGTTCAGTCTCCTTCTCCCCATGTCACTGCAGTTCAGGTCTTCATTGTCTCTCTTTCTGAAATCATCCATTCATCAAATGGCTTTTCAGCACATGCCAGGCAATATAAACACAACAGATGTGATTCTGCCCTGAGTTTATAATACTAAGAGAACAGATTCCATGATTCCAACAACCTCCATCTGACCGCCAAATTTGCACTTCTCTGCCATTATGCTACCACTAGATTAGATCCAGGCACCTCCTGTTCAGAATCCTTGGCAGTTTCCCATTATACACAGAAGGGCCATCCTATTTAAAGCCCTCCACAACCTGATCCCAGTCTACTTTATCATATTTTTTTCCCATTGCATGTAGAATCTTTTTAGGCCAAGGTTCCAGTCCAGAATACACCCTGCATTCTGCCAACTCTGGGCCTTTCTCATCTTTCCACCCTCACTCTTCTCTCCTCTCCATCTCAAATCCTACCAATCCATCGAGCTCCAGCTTAAACACCAATTCTAATTAAGAAGTTCCCTCAGATTTTCCAGGAGAAACATATGCTACAATCCCTTCTGCTGGACAACACTTTTTGAATGCTTTTCCTACTCTGCCTTGAAAGTGGGTCCCAGCATTTGTTTTTATCACTCTAAAACTTCCTGCACTAGACTCTGAGTAATTTGAAAAAAAGGAAAATCTCCACATTTATCCATTTCCCCAGAATGCCTATTACTGCCATGCACAAAAAAAAAAAAAAAAAACTACATGCTCAGTCAAGTATTCAAGTATTTTTAATTAAAATACCTTTTGCTAAAAATTACTTTGAAATTTTAGAAGCAATCACTGGTTAAATACCCTTAAGTGATTAAGTGATGTGTTTGAAAAAGACCATTTGATTATCATCCCCTTCTATTTACCTGCCAGTTATCTGGAGGTTGTTTGCTTTTTTAGACAGTCTCGCTCTGTCACCAGGCTGGAGTGCAGTGGCACTGTCTTGGCTCACTGCAACCTCCACCTCCGGGGTGCAAGCGATCCTCCTGCCTCAGCCTCCCAAGTAGATGGGACTACAGGCGTGCACCACCACACCCAGCTAATTTTTTGGATTTTTAGTAGAGGCGGGGTTTCACCATGTTAGCCAGGATGGTCTCAATCTCTTGACCTCATGATCTGCCAGCACTTTGGAAGGCCTGAGGCAGGTGGATCACCTGAGATCAGGAGTTCAAGACCAACCTGGCCAACATGGCAAAACTTCATCTCTCCTAAAAATACAAAAATTAGCCAGCTATGGTGGCGCATGCCTGTAATCCCAGCTACTCAGGAGTCTGAGGCAGGAGAATCACTTGAACCCAAGAGGCGGAGGCTGCACTGAGCCAAGATCGTGCCACTCCACTCCAGTCTGGACAACAAAGCAAAACTCCATCTGAAAATAAATAAATAAATAAAGAGATGGGGTCTCACTATTAGGCTGATCATAGGATCATAGCTCTACTGCTGCCTCAAACTTCCTGGGCTAAAATACTCCTCCCACCTCACTCTCCAGAGTAGCTGAGACTGCAGGCACATGCCACCATGCCCAGCTAATTTCTATTTTTACTTTTTTATAGAGACAGGATCTGGCTATGTTACCTGGGCTGGTCTTGAACTCTTGGTCTCAAGCAATCCACGTGCCTTGTCGTCTCAAAGTGCTGGGATTAGAGGCATGAGATACTATGCTTGGCCCCTACTTACCTGTTAAGTGGGATCATTACGTATAGCGTATAGCTATGGGAAAAGAAATAAAATGAATTAAAACAAGTTGTGATAAACAGAAGAGGAGCAAGCTAGACAAAGTATATACAACCTTGTTACATCACATTTTAAAAGTCAAATGATAAAATAGTCAATAAGGGCATAATGTATGCCAATAAGGGCATAATGTCCAACTCTGAGATACTGTAAATCTCTAAACAAACAATATAGAAAGAAAACACCTAGAACACAAATTCATGACCATCCATTCAGGAAATGCTGTCTGAAAGAACTTCAAATGCTAGATTCTTCTAAAGAATCGCTCAAATGTTAAATGTGCTATAATAAAGCAGGGCTGGCAAACCATGGCCTGTGGGTCAAACCCATCCCACCATCTGTTTTTGTACAGAATGGTTTTCACAATTGCAAAAGAGTCATATTTCATGACATATGATGATGACATGAAACACAAACATCAGTATACACAAAGTTTTATTGGAACACAGCCACATTCATTTAGACATTGCTTACGGCTGCTTCAGTGCTATAATGGCAGGCTAGACTAGTTGGGACAGAGATATAGCCACCAAAGCCCAAGATGACACTTACAATCTGGCCCTTTATGAAAAAATTTGCAAACGCCCAATTATAGAGAAAAAATGGCCACACAGACAAGGACTATTCATTCCATGAGACTGTCCACTCTTTTTAAGAAAAGTTTCAAGTCAGAGATTTAAAAAGCTACAAGGCAAATGGGAAACACTTCAACTTCCAATCACGATGGAGTAACAGGAACCAGATTAACCCTCCTATCTTAGACAATTTAAAAACTGGACTAAGCCGGGCACAGTGGCTCATACCTGTAATTCCAGCACTTTGGGAGGCTGAGGCAGGTGGATCACGAGGTCAGGAGTTTGAAACCAGCCTGGCCAACATGGTGAAACCCCGTTTCTACTAAAAATACAAAAATTAGCTGGGCATGGTTGTGCAAGCCTGTAATCCCAGCTACTCAGGAAGCTGAGGCAAGAGAATTGCTTGAACTTGGAAGCCAAAGGTTGCAGTGAGCCAAGATCGCACCACTGCACTCCAGCCTGGGCAACAGAACATGACTTTGTCTCGGAAGAAAAAAAACTGGACTAGTCGGGTGTGGTGGCTCACGCCTGTAATCCCAGCACTTTGGGAGGCCGAGGGCCGGGGGGTGGATCACCTGAGGTCAGGAGTTCCGAGACCAGACTGGCCAACATGGTGAAACCCCATCTCTACTAAAAATACAAAAATTAGCCAGGCATGGTGGCACATGCCTGTAATCCCAGCTATTAGGGAGGCTGAGGCAGGAGAATCGCTTGAACTCAGAAGGCAGAGGTTGCAGTGAGCTGAGATCACACCACTGCACTCCAGCCTGGGCAATAGAGCAAGACTCCATCTCAAAACAAAAACAAAAACAAAAAACCTAGACTAAATACATTCAGACATTGTACACCAGATAGCAAAGGACTACAGTCCTGATGGAAGGGAAAGAAGTTGGGTAAGCCTCAACACTGCCCTGGCCATCTGCCTGGAGGCACATTCCAGACTGTAGAGGGGATGGGGGATTCCATGTAGAACACAAATGTTTCCCTGAGCTGAAAGGAGACATTAAAGAACAGGAAGTCTGAAACAACTAGAAGTCACAGGACAAAGTTGTGCTGAGAAGACAGCTACACATAAAAAGAGATCCAAAAACATGCATAGAGTTTATGAGTCTTTGCTGACTATTAAGATACATATGTCTAGGATGAAAACTCCAGGAGGCTGGGCAAAGAATGACCCAGGAACTGTGAATAGAATTGTTCCCTAGAGCTCACACGGGGCTGGGAATTCTTTTGAGTTCCCACAAGCCAAATTGGTAATTCAGGGCATTCAGCAGACAGACCCCAAAAGGGTCATACTTTAGAGTGGAGCTAAACTAGCCTGGGAAAAAGGCTACTTGAGACTGTATTAGCTTTAAAAGAAGTCTCAAAAGGATCAAACTGAACTGCAGTCAGTAAATTAACTATCAGAACGAAACCCGACAAAGACAACAACAAAATCTAGATACCTAACAACATAAAATACACAATGTCCTTCATCCAACCAAAACTTACTTGGCATGTGAAAAAACAAAAAAAATGTGACCTATAACTAGAGAAAAATCAGTCAGTAGAAACAAATCCAAAAATTACACAAACAATAGAATCAGCAAAGACTCAAAACAGCTATTATAACTACATTCAAATATTCAAAACAGTCTTTCTCAATCATGGTTCTGTAAGAGAATTGAGCCCCACAGAAAGTTATTTGAGGAACTATTTTCTTGATTTTCCCAAGGATGGTACATGGCTGTGCCATTCTAGATGCAAAGGTACAATGCAAATTTTCTAGATGCAAATTGGGCCCTAATGCCGTATCTGTTGTGTGTTAATTCAGGGCTCAATGTTCTGCAAAACCAGTTGAGAGGGGCTGGTTAAGAGGAATACATGAACACAATGAGGAGAGAAATAGAATATATATATAAAGACCCAAATATAATTTCCAGGGGGAAAAAAACCCACAAAATCCAAAATGAAAATTCACTGGATAGGATTCATAGCAGATTAAACAGTAGCAGAAGAAATGGTTATGGGGATCGGGTGTAGTGCCTCACGCCTGTAATCCAAACACTTTGGGAGGCTGAGGTGGGCAAACAGCTTGAGTCCAGGAGTTTGAGACCAGCTTAGCCAACAGGGCAAGACCTCATCTCTACACAAAGTACAAAAAGTAGCCAGGTGTGGTGGCAGGTGCCTCTGTAGCCCCACCTACTCAAGAGGCTTAAGTGGGAGGATGCCTTTGAGCCCGAGGCAGGTTGCAGTGAGGCAAGATGGCGCCACTGCATGCCAACCTGGGCAACAGATCAAGACCTTGTCTCTACTAAAGGAGGGGAAGAGGAAGGGGAAAATGAAGGGGAAGAGGAAGGGGAAGGGGAAGGGGAGGTAGAGGGAAAGAGGGGAGGTGGGAGGGGGAGGGGAAAGGGAGAGGAAAGGGGGAGAGGAAAGGGGGAGGGGAGGGGGACGGGAGGGGGACGGGAAGGGAAAGTAAGAGGAAAGGGGGACGGGAGGGGAAAGGGAGAGGAAAGGGGGAGGGGAGGGGGAAGGGGGGAGGGGAGGGGGGAGGGGAAGGGGGAGGGGAGGGGGAGGGGAAGGGGGAGGGGGAGGGGGAGGGGGAGGGGAAGGGGGAGGGGGAGGGGGAGGGGGAGGGGAAGGGGGAGGGGAAGGGGGAGGGGGAGGGGAAGGGGAAGGGGGAGGGGGAGGGGAAGGGGGAGGGGAAGGGGGAGGGAAGGGGGAGGTGAGGGGGGAGGGAAGGGGATGGGGGGGAGGGGGGAGGTGAGGGGGGAGGGGGGAGGGGAGGGGAAGGGGTGAGGGGAGGGGAAGGGGGGAGGGGAGGGGAAGGGGGGAAGGGAGGGGAGGGGAAGGGGAGAGGGGAGGGGGGAGGGGAGGGGAGGGGAAGGGGAGAGGGGAGGGGAGAGTGGAGGGGAAGGGGAGAGGGGAGGGGAGAGGGGAGGGGAGGGGGGAGGGGAGGGGAAAGGGGGAGGGGGGAGGGGAGGGGAAAGGGGGAGGGGGGAGGGGAGGGGAAAGGGGGAGGGGAGGGGAAAGGCGGAGGGGAGGGGAAAGGGGGAGGGGAGGGGAAAGGGAAAGGGAGAGGAGGGGGAGGGGAAAGGGAGAGGAAAGGGGGAGGGGAGGGGAAAGGGAGAGGAAAGGGGGAGGGGAGGGGAAAGGGAGAGGAAAGGGGGAGGGGAGGGGAAAGGGAGAGGAAAGGGGGAGGGGAGGGGAAAGGGAGAGGAAAGGGGGAGGGGTGGGGAAAGGGAGAGGAAAGGGGAGGGGTGGGGAAAGGGAGAGGAAAGGGGGAGGGGTGGGGAAAGGGAGAGGAAAGGGGGAGGGGTGGGGAAAGGGAGAGGAAAAGGGGAGGGGAGGGGAAAGGGAGAGGAAAAGGGGAGGGGAGGGGAAAGGGAGAGGAACGGGGGAGAGGGGGAGGGGAGGGGAGGCAGGGGGGGAGGGGAGGGGAGGCAGGGGGGGAGGGGAGGGGAGGCAGGGGGGGAGGACAGGGGAGGGGAGGCAGGGGGGAGGGGAGGGGAGGCAGGGGGGGAGGACAGGGGAGGGGAGGCAGAGGGGAGGACAGGGGAGGGGAGGCAGAGGGGAGGACAGGGGAGGGGAGGCAGAGGGGAGGACAGGGGAGGGGAGGCAGAGGGGAGGACAGGGGAGGGGAGGCAGAGGGGAGGACAGGGGAGGGGAGGCAGAGGGGAGGACAGGGGAGGGGAGGCAGAGGGGAGGACAGGGGAGGGGAGGGGAGGGGGAAGCAGAGGGAAGGAGACGGGAGGGAGAGGGGAGGGGGAGGGAGAAGAGAGGGAGAGGGAGAAGAGAGGGAGAGGGGAGGGGGAGGGAGAAGAGAGGGAGAGGGAGGGGAGGGAGAACAGAGGGGGAGGGAGAACAGAGGGAGAAGAGAGGGAGAGGGGAGGGGGAGGGAGAAGAGAGGGAGAGGGGAGGGGGAGGGAGAACAGAGGGGGAGGGAGAACAGAGGGAGAAGAGAGGGAGAGGGGAGGGGGAGGGAGAACAGAGGGGGAGGGAGAACAGAGGGGGAGGGAGAACAGAGGGGGAGGGAGAACAGAGGGAGAAGAGAGGGAGAGGGGAGGGGGAGGGAGAACGGAGGGGGAGGGAGAAGAGAGGGAGAAGGGAGGGGGAGGGAGAAGAGAGGGAGAGGGGAGGGGGAAGGAGAAGGGAGGGGAGGGAGGCGAGGCAGAGGGGGGAGGGAGAAGGGAGGGGAGGGAGGGGAGGTAGAGGGAGGAGGGGAGGGGAGGTAGAGGGAGGAGGGGAGGGGAGGTAGAGGGAGAACGGAGGGGAGGCGAGGGGAGGTAGAGGGAGAAGGGAGGGGAGGCGAGGGGAGGTAGAGGGAGAAGGGAGGGGAGGGGAGGTAGAGGGAGAAGGGAGGGGAGGGGAGGCAGAGGGAGGAGGGGAGGGGAGGCAGAGGGAGAAGGGAGGGGAGGGAGGGGAGGCGGAGGGAGAAGGGAGGGGAGGGAGAAGGGAGGGGAGGGAGGGGAGGCGGAGGGAGAAGGGAGGGGAGGGAGGGGAGGCGGAGGGAGAAGGGAGGGGAGGGAGGGGAGGCGGAGGGAGAAGGGAGGGGAGGGAGGGGAGGCGGAGGGAGAAGGGAGGGGAGGGAGGGGAGGCGGAGGGAGAAGGGAGGGGAGGGAGGGGAGGCGGAGGGAGAAGGGAGGGGAGGGAGGGGAGGCGGAGGGAGGAGGGAGGGGAGGGAGGAGGGAGGGGAGGGAGAAGGGAGGGGAGGCAGAGGGGGGAGGGAGGGGAGGCAGAGGGGGGAGGGAGGGGAGGCAGAGGGAGGAGGGAGGGGAGGCAGAGGGAGGAGGGAGGGGAGGCAGAGGGAGGAGGGAGGGGAGGCAGAGGGAGGAGGGAGGGGAGGCAGAGGGAGGAGGGAGGGGAGGCAGAGGGAGGAGGGAGGGGAGGCAGAGGGAGGAGGGAGGGGAGGCAGAGGGAGGAGGGAGGGGAGGCAGAGGGAGGAGGGAGGGGAGGCAGAGGGAGGAGGGAGGGGAGGCAGAGGGAGGAGGGAGGGGAGGCAGAGGGAGGAGGGAGGGGAGGCAGAGGGAGAAGGGAGGGGAGGCAGAGGGAGAAGAGGGGAGGCAGAGGGAGGAGGGAGGGGAGGCAGAGGGAGAAGGGAGTGAAGGGAGGGGAGGCGGAGGGAGAAGGGAGGGGAGGGAGGGGAGAAGACGGGGGGAGGGAGGGGAGAAGACGGGGGAGGGAGGGGGAGGAAGGGAGGGGGAGGAAGAAGGGAGGGGAGGGAGGGGAGGGGGAGGAAGGGAGGGGAGGGAGGGGAGGGGGAGGAAGAAGGGAGGGGAGGGAGGGGAGGGGGAGGAAGAAGGGAGGGGAGGGAGGGGAGGGGGAGGAAGAAGGGAGGGGAGGGAGGGGAGGGGGGAGGGGGAGGGGAGGAGGGAATGGAGATGGGAGGGGAGGGGGAGGGGAGGAGGGGATGGAGATGGGAGGGGAGGGGGCAGGGAGGGGAGGGACAGGAGGGGAGGGGGAGTGGAGGGGGAACAGAGGGAGGAGAGGGGGAAGGGAGGGGAGGGAGGGGAGGGAGAAGGGAGGGGAGGGAGGAGAAAGGAGGAAGGGGAGAGGGGAGAGGGAGTGGAGGGAGAGGGGAGGAGTGGAGGGAGAGGGGAGGAGAGGAAGGAGCGGGGAGGAGAGGAAGGAGCGGGGAGGAGAGAGAGGAGCGGGGAGGAGAGGGAGGAGAGGAGAGGGAGGGGAGGGAGAGGAGAGGGAGGGGAAGGAGAGGAGAGGAGAGGGAGGGGAAGGAGAGGAGAGGAGAGGGAGGGGAAGGAGAGGAGAGGAGAGGGAGGGGAGGGAGAGGGGAGGAGAGGGGAGGGGAGGGAGAGGGGAGGAGAGGGGAGGGGAGGGAGAGGGGAGGGAGAGGGGAGGGGAGGGAGAGGGGAGGGAGAGGGGAGGGAGAGGGGAGGGGAGGGAGAGGGGAGGAGAGGGGAGGGGAGGGAGAGGGGAGGAGAGGGGAGGGAGAGGGGAGGAGAGGGGAGGGGAGGGAGAGGGGAGGAGAGGAGGGGAGGGAGAGGGGAGGAGAGGAGGGGAGGGAGAGGGGAGGAGAGGGAGGGGAGGGAGAGGGGAGGAGGGAGAGGGGAGGAGAGGGAGGGGAGGGAGAGGGGAGGAGAGGGAGGGGAGGAGAGGGGAGGAGAGGGGAGGAGAGGGAGGGGAGAGGGGAGGAGAGGGAGGGGAGGGAGAGGGGGGGAGGGAGAGGGGAGGAGAGGGAGGGGAGGGAGAGGGGAGGAGAGGGAGGGGAGGGAGAGGGGAGGAGAGGGAGGGGAGGGAGAGGGGAGGAGAGGGAGGGGAGGGAGAGGGGAGGAGAGGGAGGGGAGGGAGAGGGGAGGAGAGGGAGGGGAGGGAGAGGGGAGGAGAGGGAGGGGAGGGAGAGGGGAGGAGAGGGAGGGGAGGGAGAGGGGAGGAGAGGGAGGGGAGGGAGAGGGGAGGAGAGGGAGAGGGGAGGAGAGGGAGGGGAGGGGCGGAGGGGGGAGGGAGGGGGGGCGGAGGGGGGAGGGAGAGGGGGGCGGAGGGGGGAGGGAGAGGGGGGCGGAGGGGGGAGGGAGAGGGGGGCGGAGGGGGGAGGGAGAGGGGAGGGTCGGAGGGGGGGGAGAGGGGAGGGGTGGAGGAGGAGGAGGGGAGGGGAGAGGGAGAGGGGAGGGGAGAGGAGAGAGGGGAGGAGGGGAGGGGAGAGAGGGGAGGGGGAGGGGAGAGGAGACGGGGGAGGGGGAGGGGAGGGGGGAGAGAGGAGAGAGGGGAGGGGGAGGGGGGAGGGGAGAGAGGAGAGAGGGGAGGGGGGAGGGGAGGGGTGGAGGGGAGGGGAGAGGGGAGGGGTGGAGGGGAGGGGAGAGGGGAGGGGTGGAGGGGAGGGGAGAGGGGAGGGGTGGAGGGGAGGGGAGAGGGGATGGGGGAGGGGGGAGGGAGGGGATGGGGGAGGGGAGAGACCAGAGGGGGAGGGGATGGGGAGGGAGGGGAGAGGGGATGGGGAGGGAGGGGAGAGGGGATGGGGAGGGAGAGGGGAGGGGATGGGGAGGGAGAGGGGAGGGGATGGGGAGGGGGAGGGGGGAGGCAGAGGGGAGGGCAGAGGGAGGGGAGGGGGAGGGAGAGGGGAGGGAGAAGAGGGGAGGGAGAGGGGAAGGGACGGAGAGGGGATGGGAGGGGGAGTGGAAGGGGATGGGAGGGGGAGTGGAAGGGGATGGGAGGGGGAGTGGAAGGGGATGGGAGGGGGAGTGGAAGGGGATGGGAGGGGGAGTGGAAGGGGATGGGAGGGGGAGTGGAAGGGGATGGGAGGGGGAGTGGAAGGGGATGGGAGGGGGAGTGGAAGGGGATGGGAGGGGGAGTGGAAGGGGATGGGAGGGGGAGTGGAAGGGGATGGGAGGGGGAGTGGAAGGGGAGGAAGAGGGGAGGGAAGGGAGAGGGAGAGGGGAGAAGGGAGAGACCAGAGTGAAGGGGGAGGGGGAGGGAGGGGGAGGGGACAGGGAGGGGAGGGAGGGGATGGAGAAGGGACAGACCGGAGTGGAGAGGGAGGGAGAGGGGAGGGGAAGGAGGGGACAGTGAGGGGAGGGGGAGGGGATGGAGAAGGGACAGACCAGAGTGGAGAGGGAGGGCGAGGGGACGGGAAGGAGGGGACAGTGAGGGGAGGGGGAGGGGGAGGGAAGGGACGGAGGGGAGGGGGAGGGGGAGGGAAGGGACGGAGGGGAGGGAGGGGAGGGAAGGGATGGAGGGGAGGGAGGGGACGGAGGGGAGGGAACGAAGGGGGGGGAGGGGAGGGGGACGGGGAGGGAGGGGACGGAGGGGAGGGAGGGGAAGAGGGGAGGGGAAGGGAACAAGCAGGGATGGACGAAGGGAGGGAGAGATGGAGATGGGACTTGAAGATGTAGTAATAAAAACAATCCAGCCAGGCACAGTGGCTCATGCCTGTAATCCTAGCACTTTGGGAGGCCAAGGTGGGTGGCTCACGAGGTCAGGAGTTCAAGACCAGCCTGGCCAAGATGGTGAAACCCCACCTCTACAAAAATTAGCCAGGCATAGTGGCAGGCACCTGTAATCTCAGCTACTCGGGAGGCTGAGGCAGAGAACTGCTTGAACCATGGAGGCGGAGGTTGCAGTGCAGATCGCGCCACTGCACTCCAGCCTGGGTGGCAGAGCAAGACTGTCTCAAAAAATAATAACAACAATAATACAAAGTAAAGCATAAAGAGGAAAAAAGGTAAACTGAGATAATAAAAGTTGATGGGTTTCTCATTAAATCTGGATATTATGTAAGCAATCTCGTTATCTGAAGTTAACTAAAACAAATAAACTTTGCCATCTGAAAGTACTACCAAGGATACATGATAGTGCTACAATAACAAAAGCCACAGGATAAACTTGGTATCTTCCTGGGCAGTAATTGTACTAGAAGACATGGAAGATAATTCCATATCAATATAGTTATACTATCAAGTACAGTGTATAATTACACAATTTTTTTTTTTTTGAGACACAGTCTCAATCTGTCACCCAGGCTGGTGTGCATTGGCATGATCTCGGCTCACTGCGACCTCTGCCTCCCAAATTCAAGTGATTCTCCTGCCTCAGCCTCCCAAATAGCTGGGATTACAGGCACCCGCCACCACACCCAGCTAATTTTTGTATTTTTAGTAGAGATGGGATCTCATCATGTTGGTCAGGCAGTCTTGAACTCCTAACCTCAGGTGATCCACCTGCCTCAGCCTCCCAAAGTGCTGGGATTACAGGTGTGCGCCACCGCGCCCAGACAATTATATTATTTTTACTGGTCTTCAAATAAATGTGTGTGTGGCTTTAGCTGTTTTCAGTTTCATCTTCATGGGGTATCTGTGTAGGTATTCACCTTCCTCTACAGTTGGGTTTCTATATCAGGAGCACTTCATAGAAAAAGTTTAAGAAACACGGACTTAAGTAAATATGCAAGAAGTCAAAGAACATCAAACTGTTTCACATCCACTCCACCTGCTGAACGACCAATGCTGACTTTTAGATTCAAACCCTAAGGCACTGGAGAAAAGGAACAGAGCTACTAAAATAAGTTTCACTAACACTTGTTCCCTTAAGAAACCACTTAATTAACACAATGAGTAATCAAACATCATCTTGTGATAACAGATCAATTTTAATTCTAGCACCTGAAGCTATACAAGGGTATGCTCTATAAACTTCATGGGACTGTTGTACACACTTGATAAAGTGACAACTGTGCAATACCACTTAGCATCTCAAAATCAGGAACATACTATTGAATTGCTTAAACACAATCCACAGAATTAAAAACAAAATCAGATGCCATCCACAGTTATACTAATTATCCATTAAAAGCTTACACTTAATACTTGAAATAACAATCAATATCTAGCAGGGAATACTGAAAGTGATTTCAGAGTCTCATCCTGTTGTACTCTATTGGGAAGGTTTCTTGAGTAGTTATGTGACTGGCCAAAGATGGGTACAACCAAGACCAGACCAGCAAGTAAAAGTTCTACCACAGTTTCTGTAGTTTCCACTTGTTTTTCTCTGTCAGTTAAAAGTGAACAGTGAGAATTAAATACTTATCTTTACATATACACAAGGTATGCTATGAAAGCATATCTGCTTACAAACATATAAAAATACTTGTTAACTAGTTTGATAAGAAAATAATGTATAAAAGTATATAGCAAAAACATTAATCATCTCTGACCCCGGAAAGATCAATTCCATATTTTATATTACAAACAAAAACAGTTTTAGTTTTTTGAATCCCTTACCCAGAAATACTTGACAAGGAAGACAGACAGAAATTATTCCTTTTTACCCTTAGCGTGGCTGTGAAAAAGAGTTAAATTAAAAAATCAAGTACACTGAAATATCTAAGTCCTAAATGAGTCCAAATATTTGACCACGTAGAATATTATCATCTCCAAGAGTAGTAGTAGTAACACAGGCTTTTATGAGCAGTTTTTAATCCATAAATACAATAGGCATTTGGTATTTTGGCCATCAGAAAACAAAAGTTGTAGTATCAGTAAAGGTCTGAGATGGTTCACTTTTGTAGATTCAATTCAGTGTATTTAAGGTTAACAAAGGCTGACATTGAAATGTTTAAAGATAGGCAAAAATTCACATTAAAAAAACCCTATATTTCTATTTAGAGTAACAGTAGGCAGTATGATTCCAAAAGTTAAAAATTATTTCACAACCTGTAGCTTCAGCTTGGCAAACAGCTTAGATTCCAAAACTGATTCGTCTCTATTAAAATGTAAGCACTTAAAAAAAGAGCATGTCTGTGTATATAGACATATATTTTAAAGGAATCAGATAATCTTTGAAGCAGCCTTAGTGTTTCCTTTAAATTTGTCTGGAAATGACCATTGTATTAGCTTCACAGAAAGGACTAGCCAGCTTCTTGGTCTAAGGCTAACATGGTGATCATTTGTCTAAGGCTAGAAAGGTACCAACAAGATGTAAACTGAGGAGAGGAAGAGAAGATGAGGGCTTTTCCTGGCCGTTGGTAGCTAAAACTGAAGGGATTCTAGAAAATGACACAATGGCAGCCTTTCTTGTCTTTTTCTTTCCGTGTTGGTTCTGGTGAAGGAGGACATTCCTGCTCTTGAAATTTCCTGTAAGATAAAAAATTCTAAAATATAATTGCCTTCTTGGTAATCTACTATTACAAACACAGGTTATTTTTTGTACAAGTTCACTTTAAGTGTGTATGCTTTCCAGTGTTAAACTTCAACGAGGGAATTTCTCTCTTTCCTACCCCCACCAAAAAAGGGCACAAACGCGTCAACACCAGCACAAGCAGAGCTATGAAACTGCTTTAATGGATGAGTCCTGAATCAGACGAGATACTAGACTCAGTAATCTCTAAGTTCCCATCCCAATTTGAAATTCCATGACTCTAAGGTATCCTTAAGAATAAAGATTCATCATTAGAGTGCAATATAAAATTAACCTTACGAGGTATGCAGGTCTTATCTGTGTTCTGCCATTTTTTAAATTCAGTATTAGACAAAGTTAGTTGACCTCGTCTGAGCCTCAGTTTTTTTAGAGGGGAATAATGGAAACCTACCTTTCACAGCTATTGTGAGGATTAAAGATCCTGTGATGTTAAAATATATCTAATAGTTCCTGGCATTAAAAACAAAACAAACAAAAAACCTCCTCTACTTCCCCCCTCATTCCTGAATTACTGATGGATAAGGAGAGATCCCTAAGAACCAAAACAAAGGACAACATTTCAAAACGGCAGTCATAATTATAGAAGGCACTGCCTCATCAGTTGCTTAACACTAAAATGGAACTGGAATGGGAAAGGGGGGTAAAATACATATAACATAAAATTTTCCATCTTAATCATTTTTAAGTATACAATTTAATGGTATTAAGTATATGCATGATGTTGTGCAACCATCATCGCCATCCATCTCCAGATCTCTTTTTCATCTTATAAAACCGAGACTCTTATCATTAAAAAAAAATGGGACTGGGATTTTTAACAAACTACTAAAAAAGAAAAAGCTATAACCTTCACTTTTTTTTCCTCCACAGAAAGACAATGCCTTGGCAAGGAGCTAATAAGTAGAAGATCATCGCTCAGGTGTCAATTTACCTTAGATACAAAATAAATACGCAGCCCAGGTGCGGTGGCTCACGCTGTAATCCCAGCACTTTGGGAGGCTGAGGCAGGTGGAACATGAGGTCAGGAGTTCGAGATCAGCCTGGCCAATATGGAGAAACCCCATCTCTACTAAAAATACAAAGATTAGCTGGGTGTGGGGGCAGGCGCCTGTAATCCCAGCTATTCAGGAGGCTGAGGCAGAGAATTGCTTGAACCCAGGAGGCGGAGGTTGTAATGAGCCGAGATCACACCACTGTACTCCAGCCTGGGTGACAGAGAGAAACTCTGTTTCCAAAAAAAAAAAAAGCAGCCCACTTCACATTCCTATCAAACTGTCTAACTAGCAGAGAATCCCAGATCTACAGAGCAGAGTATGAAACAGGGGCCAGGCATCAAGACCCAAAATAATAAATCAAATCCTGCTCACTAAAGCAACTTCATCTTTCTCACCCACAAACGTACCTAGTAATTCTATCAGACCTCACCCAACACCTTAAGCTTCTTGGAACCCGTTAACACTTTTTAAACCAAAAGGCCCCCTATGGCATCTAACAGAAAAATTATCTGTTGTGTGGGACATTATACTTCACACCTTACAGGATTATTTAATCTCTACTACCTGGTTTACTCTTAGCCTGGGATGAGCTGGATAAAAAGAAAGGTAGGAGCACAGGCTCTGGAATCAGAGATTTGAATTAAAGCCCCAGTTCTGACATTTAATATGTCTTAATTTGAACAAGCTATTTAACTTCTTTCTCTGTACCCCCGTCTCCTCTGAAAGTGAGGATAAAACAGTATTTAGTTTATTGGGCAAGGGTGAGGATTACATGTAATAATACATGTAAAAACGTTTAGCACAGAAGCTGGCAGAGATTACCATGCAAAAGTTAGCTGCTGTCATCACTATCTTCACACCATCACCCCCTTTGGAAGCAGCATTTATTCTTATCAAAATCCTATGTGTACTTTATACTTCATAATTAAATTATATTTTATATTCTAGAAGTGCCTAGAATATGTACTTAAAAATTGTAATGCACCATGTGCATTAATCCCTAGAAAGGAATCACTTCCATATAAAATATCCTTACTAAAAACATTTAATAGTAATTTATTAAAACACACTTCTAGAATGTGTTTTGCTTACCTGATAACCCGGACAAGTTCATGGAAAGCTTGATCTACATTCATCCTAATCTTTGCTGATGCCTCCATGTATGTTACCTTAAGTTGCCGTGCTAACTGCTGTCCTTCTTCCTGTGTTACCTGAAATTCCAACAGTTATGTTTATGGTACATTATTAACAACTGGATTTGTTCCATCTAATCCTGGCCACAGATTGTGCTAATAATTCAGCCAAGAGGCCAAGTTGTTTTATCATAAGATGAAACAACAGACTTAACAGCTCAAGATAAACTAAAGCCCACCTCTGCAGAACAATGCAGAAGAACATATCTGTGATGGAAATACTAGCCTACAACAATATTTCCAAATACAGATCACACAAAAAGTATTAAATAGAACAGTAATACATTCTGGGAAGGGAAAGTGTAAGGTGCTATTAAAGTATATAACCCTGTCAGGGAGATCAGCAAAAGCTTCCCTGAGGAAGTGACATTTAAGCCCAGAAGATAACAGAGTATGGAGTTGAGGGGTGGAGGGTGGGGGTGTGAATAAGTATCCTTGCCAGAGAAAACTGAATGTGTGAGGCCATGAGAGTGAATGGGCTTTCCAAGAACTAAAAGAAGCGTCATATAGCTGGAATACATTAAGCAAAGAGAGAAAATGGCAAGAGGTGAGGATGGAGAAAAGTGTAAGTTTCAGAGGCCATAAGGTCTCTTCATCATTGCATTCCCCAAAACCTGGTACACAGGTGACACTCATCAATATGTGGGGAGAAATGAATTATGAATGCAGTCAGAGGCCCTCACAATGCCTTATATTTTGGAGATCAAGGAAAGGTGGCATAGCTGATTGATGTATAACATGGCAGGTCTGAATAAGAAAACATAAACTGAATATAAGTTTCTACATGTTTTAAATGTAAGGATTTGAATAGTGATGTTTACTAAAAAGTATTAAACTCTATTACATTTACATTTATATAGTGGGGCTTAAAATTATATTTCTGAAAACTATACCTTTTATGGCTATTATTATCACAAAAGTAAACACCTGATGAAAAATTAGAAAAGCCAAATTGGGGGAAAAAAAAAAAATCAAACAAAATTTAAGAACCTAACAACCATAGAGAACCATGTTCTTTTGGTCATTTTTCAATGATACATAGTTTTTACACTATAAAAATAGGATGATAATTTTTGTATATCTCATACTCTGGAAGCATTCTGAACTCATTTATCTAGGAGTTCTTTTGTAAATTCCACAGGCATTTCTACGTAACCATGTCATTTGCTAATAAAGACAATTTTATTTCTTGCTTTTTGATGTGGATATCTTTTATCTCCTTTTCCAGCCTTAGTGCACTACCTAGAACCTCCAGTACAATGACATAAGTGGTGACGGGAATACTCTTGACCTATTTTGGATCTTAGAAACAAAGCTAGTTTTTCAACATTAAGTATGCTGTCAGAGAATTTTTTTGTAGATGTCCTTTCTCAGGTTAACAAAGTTCTCCACTACTCCCTTTGCATAAGGCGTTTATCAGGAATGCATGGCGGATTTGCCAAATGTTTTTTCCTGCATCTTACTGAGATGATTATATGATTTCTCCTTTTTAGACTGCTAATATGATGAATTATACTGACTCACTGTCAAATATCAAACCAACAACCCATTGCAGGAATAAACTCTCCTTGAGTGATATACTGCCCTTTTTATATATTGTTAAATTCTATTTAATATTTTATTAAGAATCTTTATATCTGTGTTCATGAGAGATATTGGACTGTGGATTTCTTATGCTTTCCTCTGGTTTGGGTTTCTGAGTGCTATGCTGGCTTCACATAAGTTGGAAAGAATTTTCTCTCCTCTTCAATGTTCTGAAACACTTTGTACAGAATCAGTAGTATTTCTTCCTTAAATGTGTGGTATAATTCACCGGCAAATCTATCTGGGCTTGAAGTTTTCTTTGAGGAAAGTTTTTAAAACTCAGTTTATTTTGTAGATAAAGTACTACTATCTTTTTTTTTCCCTTGAGTGAATTTTGGTAGTTTGTGCCTTTCAAGTAATATGTACATTTCATTTAACTTGCTCAATTTATTGGCATAAAGTTGTTTATAGTACTTATTATCTTTCAAACATCTGAAGGATCTAAAGTGAAGATACCGCTCTCAATCCTGATATTGTGTCTTTTCTCTTTTTTATCTGATCATTCTGGCAAGAGTCTTGTCAATTTGACTGATCTTCCAAAAAGCCAGTTTAGGGTTTTTATTTTTTATTTTTTTTGGTAGAGGTGGGGTCTCACTATGTTACCCAGGATGGTCTTGAACTGCTCTGCCGGGCTCAAGCAATCCTCCTGCCTCAGCCTCCCAAAGTGTTGGCATTACAGGCATAAGCCACTACACTCTGCCAGTTTTTCTTTCCTTTATGGTTTTACTATTTTCCATTTCATTGGTCTTCATTCTCTTATTATTTCCCTTCTACTTACTATGGGTTTTAATTTTCTCTTTTTCTTCTTATTTCTTAAGGAAGAAACTAAAGGTCATTGAATTGAGACCTTTGTTCTAATACAAATATTTAGTGCTACAAATGTCTCTATATATACTTCTTTAGTAGCTACAAATTTTGATGTTGTGTTCTAATTTTCATTCAGTTCATGATACTTTGTAATTTCCCTTTTCATTTTCTTGACCCAAGGGTTAGTTGGAATATGTTAATTTCCCAATATTTGAAGATATCCTAGATACCTCTCTGTTATTAATTTCCAAGTTAATTCTACTGTGGTCAGGAAATTACACACTATCTGACTAAAATCCTTTTAAATTTATTGAGGCTTACTTTATGATCCATTCTTCTTTCAAAAGAAGGTGCATTCTACTGTTGTTGGGTAAAGGGTACACTTACTGTCAATTAGGATATGTTGTTCAAGTCATCTGTATCCTTACTGATTTTCTTTCTACCTTCCTATCAGTTACTGAGAGGGGTATTGAAGTCTCTGATTTTAAGTGTGAATTTGTCTATTTTTCCTTGTAGTTCTTAACATCTTGCTTCAAGATTTTTGAAGCTATTAGATCACGAATGTTTGGGACTGTTATGTCCTCTTGAGGAATTAATCTCCTTATCATTATAAAACACTCTTCTTTATCTCTGGTAATAGTCTTGGCTCTGAAATCTTTGTCTGATATTCATATAGCTACTTTAATTATTTTCATTATTGCTAGCCAGGCAATCATGAAAATAATTAAAGTAGCTATATAAATATCTTACTCCATCCTTTTACTTTAACCTTTGTGTCTTCACATTTAAAGTAGATTTCTTGTAGCATCTTGGCTTTTTATTCAATCTAACACATCTGCCTTTTAATTGAGACATTTGGGCAATTTACATTTAATGTGCTCATGGATACAGTTGAGTCAACTTGCTATTAGTTTCCTATCCATATTATCTATTCTTTGTTCTAGTTGTCTTCTTTCTCTACCTTCTTTTGGGTTAGCTGAGTTGTTTTTATGATTGCATTTTACCTCCTTTGTTGGTTAATTAACTATATATCTGTTATTTCAGTGGCTGCTTCAGAATTTATGGTATACATTTTTAATTCATGACAGTCTAATTCAAATGATACCATACCAATTCAAGTATGGTTTAAGAATCTTACAACAGAGCCAGGTGCAGTGGTGTGTGCCTAAAGTCCCAGCTACTTGGGTGGCTGAGGCAAGAGGATCACTTGAGCTCAAGAGTTCAAGGCCAGTCTGGGCAACACAGTGAGAACCCTCTCTCAAGAAAAAAACAAACTAGTTAACAACAATATTTCTCCCTCCTGCTCTTTTTTGTTATTAACTTTTACTTCACAATGCGTTTATTATTTTTGCTTTAAATATTCAGTTATGGTAAGAGTAATTTATATTTATCCACATAATTACCATCTCTGGTACTCTGTATTCATTTTCAGATTTCCATTTGGTATCATTTCCCTTCTGCCTAAGGACATCTTTTCACATTTCTTGTAACGCAGGTCTGCTGCGGATGAATTATCTCGCTTTTACATGTCTGGGAAAAGTCTTTATTTCATCTTCATTTCTGAAATAAATTTTTAGTAGGTATTGAATCCTAGTTGATAGTTTTTGCTATCAGTACTTAAAAGATTCTGCACCACTATCTTCTGGCTTCACTGTTCAATGAGATGCAATGATGACTCCTGCCATCCTTATCTTTGTTCTTCCATATGT
Organism: Gorilla gorilla gorilla; assembly: GCF_029281585.2. Taxonomy (NCBI): domain Eukaryota; kingdom Metazoa; phylum Chordata; class Mammalia; order Primates; family Hominidae; genus Gorilla; species Gorilla gorilla. The sequence goes on from NC_073233.2 coordinate 20,691,482, forward strand.
AATGTGCTCTTTTCCCCCCGTCTGGCTATTTTTCAGATTTTTTTCTTTACCACTGATTTTAAGTGATTTCATTATAATGTATCTTATAATTTTCTTCATATTTCTTGTGCTCCGGGTTTGTTGAGCTTCTTGGATGTGTGTATTTTTCATCAAATGTGGAAATTTTCAGCAATGACTTCTGCTGTTAATCCCATCCAGTGCATTTTTCATGTCAGACATTGTAGTTTTACTTCTGAAAGTTTGATTTGGATCTGTTTACATCTTTCATGTCTCTAACGTGTTTTCTTGATTGCATAAAATACGGTCAAAATAACTGTTTTAATGTCTCTGTCCACTAATTCTATTATCTTTGTCATTTCTGGATGTGCTCCTATTAATTATTTGTTTCCTTATTGTGGGTCATATTTTCTTGCTTCTTTATATGTATGGGAATTTCTGAGTAGAAGGCTGGGACTTTTACGTATCAGGTATCAGATATTTTGTATTCCTAAACACATTCCTGAGCTTTCTTCTAGGATGCAGTTATTTGGAAACACGTTATCCTTTCAGGTCATGCTCTAGGTTTTGTTACAGGGTACCAGAACAGCATTTAGTTTGGCTAATTTTGCCCCACTACTGGGACAAAACCCTTCTGAGTTATACTATCCAATACTCCAAGAAATATAAGGTTTTCTACTTTGATTGATTAGAATATGAATTATTCCTAGCCCTGTCTGAGCTCAAGGTATTGTTCCTTCTAAACTTTTTAGGTAATTTGTTCTCCCAGTTTAATATTCTATTCCAAAAATTTAGCAGCCTCAATACAGTATCATTAGTTTAGTACACCAATATACATATATCCAACAACTACTTCATAACTGTTTGTGCCCTGTGGCATTCCAACAGGATAACGGGCAGCTTCTACATGGCACTGGTATATCTAAGTTTATCTAACTTTTAAATTTACCTTGTCTCTCTTCAAAATAACGTATGTGCCACAAGGCTATGCATTTGAAATATAAACTGATCAAGTTACCCGAACAATTAACGATAAGGAAGGAAGCCGAGTAAACACAGAAAGCTTCACAGAACCACCAATTTTAGATAGGACAATTTCTGTTTTAGGAAAATTTGACATGTGAAATTCCTTCATATAAAATACCCCTATGCTGTCACAAATTCTGTTTCTTCTTCCTGGGATGTCATCCCTTCTCTCTCAACTCTACACTCTCAAATTCTTCCTCACTAACCTTTCAAGACCTGAGCAATGAAACTTCCCCCTAAGTGTTGGTGCTGTTTTGGAAGCACCTTCTCAGAGCTCCCATCACACCATCTGGTTACCACTGACAAGTCTCTAACAATACCACAGTAAAATTTTTCGTTTTGTTTTCTTATTCTTTCACCACGTCATCATGTCCTCTGAGGCTAGGAAGTTAAGACAGGTCTGTCTTTGTACATCCAAAGCTTAGAAGCATGCTTAGCAGCTAAATAAGTAAACACATATTAAGTAAATGGTGTACAACTAACCAAATAGGTACATTCTTAAGTTAAAATATATATATATATATATATACACACACACACAAAAAGTAAAAGAAATCTCAATAAACTACTTACTTTGTTGGGGTAAATATGATTGGGGGAAGGAAATACACGTACTTAGAATTTTTCCAGTAGTTTTCCTGCTCCATTATTCCTCAAAAAGATACCTTGTCCTACCCATCATGCATAATGTAATTCACATAAACAGGAATAGCAACTCACCTATCTTTATATAGGGTAAAAAAAGTTAGGCCAGGCATGGTGGCTCATGCCTGTAATCCAAACACTTTGGGAGGCCGAGGTGGGTGGATCACCTAAGGTCAGGAGTTCAAGACACGCCTGGCCAACATGGTGAAACCCTATCTCTCCTAAAAATACAAAAAGTAGCCGGGTGTGATGGCACGGGCCTGTAATCCCAGCTACTCGGGAGGCTGAGGCAGGAGAATTGCTTGAACCCGGGAGGTGGAGGTTGCACTGAGCCAAGATTGCGCCACTGTACTCTAGCCTGGTTGACAGAGCAAGACTCTGTCTCAAAAAAAAAAAAAAAAAAAAAAAAGAAGAAAAAAACGAAATGTTAATTAATTCATGGTCTACATGATAAAACAATCCTGCTGCTAGGGTTATGTGCTTCACTTGTTTTTGTTTTGTTTAGTTTGGTTTTGGGACAGGGTCTCACTCTGTCACCCAGGTTGGAGTGCAGTGGCATGGCCACAGCTCACTGAAGACTCAACCTCCCAGTCTCAGGTGACCTTCCCACATCAGCCTCTTGAGTAGTTGGGACTACAGGCACGTGCCACCATGCCTAATTTTTTTTTATTTTTAGTAGAGACAGGGTCCTGCCACGCTGTCCAGGCTGGTCTTGAATTTCTGGGCTCAAGGGATCTGCCTGCCTTGGCCTCCCAAAGTGCTGGGATCACAGGTGTTTGCCACCATGCCCAGCCATTTATTTGTTTTTAAAGCATGGTTTCACATCACTGTCTTCCAGGAAACAAAGCAAACAAATTTATACATACATTTCTGGTGAAGAAATCTCTAACCACATGCTTGTGAGCTGACACAGCATACTTTTAACTAAGTAGAAATAGCACTGCCATCACCAAAGCAAACAATAGAAGACAAAAAGTACAACATACTGGAACAGAGCCATAGCACTGTGGAAGTTAGAAATCAAAAGAAAACTGAAAGTTAGAAAAGTAAGTACTTCCTAGAGGTTCCTCGACCCAGATAATTTCATAAAGATACCAAATAATATTAAGCCTCATCTCCTGGATATTCTGATTTGGTAGATTTCAGCACTTCCCAGACATGTTTTGTTTTAAATAACCAGGGCAAATCTGATGCAACAAATTCACAGAACTACATTTGGAAGCTTCCAGTAAGACTCAGTTCAAAAACACAAGTATCAGCAGCAGTTCACAATAACATGTATGAGCTCATCTAGTACTATATTTCCAAACAGAATGAACTACATTTCAGTGCTCAGAGTTATGTCAAGTTAATGAAGTTTACAGAAGCAAAACTTGTTTTCACAAACATCTATTATGTAAAAAGAATCATCACATTAATACAACGTCTTAACTCACTGGCACCCAGATTCATCCACTCAACAAATACTTATTTAGTGCATACCTCTGTTCTATATGCTAACGATAAAGCCTGAACAAAATTGACCTGTCAAAACTGAGAAACCCTCATAGTACCCACACCTACATTCACCATCTAAACCCTTTTAGACGCACATAAGGCACAGATAAGGCCACATGTGGTAAGATCCTCTACTATTTGAGGAGGGGTTCTTTTTCCTAAGAGGCTGTAGGGGGCACACTGGTCAAAAGTACTGACAGATAGGAGTCTGGATTGATATACTTAGCTATCTATTAAGTATAATGAGTTATTTTCTCAAATTAATAGTAACGATTAATAATTAAGCAACTAAAAGGAGGGGAAAAAGAGGGAACAACCAAGGTAAGCCAGGAGAAAGATGGTAAAGACAAAAAAGCAAAGACAGTTGATCTCTAGACAGGGCTGAGTTGAGGACAAGGAACTTGAAATCAGATATATCATGAAATTCCACTGTCTAAGCCAACATACTGTGGTATTTAATTTCAGATTCAAGTGTTGTTATATTTACCTACTTTCATATTTTAGCAAAGGTAAGCAAATCATTTACCTATGTTTTCTTCCTACACCTTTAGCAGAATAAACAAAATGACTGGCATATCTTAAGGGACCAGATGGCTGGTAATACTAAACAACCATTCAAATTCTACAGGTATCTTTTTATTTCACGTAAACCTCAGTGACTATTCTGTCTACTGCTGCATCATCACTGCCTAGAAAAGGTGTTCAATAAATACTGGATGAATGGATGGAAGGATGAAAGAAGCAACCCAGTCCACAGATACAGAGGCCATAAGCGAGCAAGCAAAGCCTCTTCTGGATGACATCCCTGAACCCTGGTGGGGTTCAGAATCTCAGGAGCCAGTGGTAGAAATGGCCAGTGCTGACCCACAAATTCAAAGAACAAGGAGAAATGGCATTTATTATCTACAAGAAAATAGGCTAGAAGGTAAAGAAACTACAAAGGATCAAGTCTAAGACAAAGGTAGAAAAAAACAAGCTGTGTCGGCAACAGAGAGCAAGCCAGACTGGTTACTCAGAACCTACAGATGACAAAAAACTAAACATCTCTGAATAGGCGGAAAGAAGCTTTTACAGCATCCCCGTGGCCTGTCCAAGTTGACTTGGTAGAACACGTAAGTGTGTCAAGACATTATAGACGGACACCTTTAATTGTGAAGAGATGTTAAAAAGGTAAAAACCAGCTGGGCGCAGAGGCTCACACCTGTAATCCCATCACTTTGGGAGGCCAAGGCGGCAGATCACGAGATCAGGAGTTTGAGACCAGCCTGGCCAACACGGTGAAACCCTATCTCTACTAAAAATATAACAAATTAGCTGGGCATGGTGGCCCGTGCCTGTAAGCCCAGCTACTCAGGAGGCTGAGGCAGGAGAATCACTTGAACCCGGGAGGTGGATGTTGCAGTGAGCCGAGATCGTGCCATTGCACTCCAGCCTGGGCGACAAAGCAAGACCCGTTTCAGGGGGGGAAAAAAAGGTAAAAACCTCTACTATAGCATCTCAATTTCATGCTATAGTATCCCAATTTCAATAGCATGCCCCCTAAGGGTGGGAGATAAGGCATGTTTGTCTTTGCACATCCAGAGCCCAAGACACTTTAGAGAGACAAGGAGACAAAGTAGTACCAACAAAGGACACTGGGGAGGCTGGAGGAGCAGGAAATACTATCTCAGAGCTAAGTAAAGAAAGTGCTTCAAAAAGGAAGTGATCAACCATGTCAAATGTCACTGACATTTGTCCAATTAGTGATACTGACGGTGGCACTGAATGCCTGATGTCTGCAGAATCAAGAATGGCAGGAGAAAAAGTAGAGAAAGTAAGTTTCAGGAGTTTTGCTATTAAAGAGGGGCAGAAAAAATATACTCAGAGGGGAATGTGAGATTAAAAGTTTATGCTGTAGTTTTTTTTTGTTTTAAAGATAAGAGACATGGTAGCATGTTGTATGCTGATGGGAATGATCATGCAGAAATGTTCATCTGAAATAGAACAACTGCTGGGGTAATGTCCATGAGTTGGTGAGAAGGAACAGGATCCAGTGTCTGGTGGAGAAGTTGATCATAGACAGATGAACAGTTTATCCATGTAAGTGGAGGGAAGTGAACTTGATGGGGTACCTGTGCACTCAGGTTAGTAGAAATGGAGGTAAGGACATGTAGAAATTTCTCACAGAAACAGGAAAACATACACATTATCAGCTGAGAGTGAGGAAAGAGAAGAAAGTGTTACAGGTTGAAGAAAATGAGAAAGTATGTAAAAATTATCCAAACAAATGGGAAATAGGTGGACTAGGGAAACGTAGGATTCCCAGTCAGCACTAAAGGCCCATAAAGATTAGTGGTCATGACTTTAAAGTGAGAGCAGTCAACATGCCTGAGTACAGGTGCAAAGGAAGAAAAAGCATAAGGAGGAATAAAACTTTTCTTTGTGTCTATCCTTCAGAGAGTAGACGCCATATAAATGAGCAGAAAACTAAGCAATCAGATTTCAGGCACTTGCTTTTCTCCCTTGGATATATATACATCTAAGCTTTTCAAGATATACATAATTTATGTCTATTTATATGGTTTAGACGGAAAAATAAATACAAAATAACTTACTGCAAACTAACACTACATATCTTTAGGGTGACTGAAACAAGGAAATCATTTCCTATATTGTTCTCTCACTTTTTTACCCTGAGAATCTATTACTTTTACAAAAAGTAAAAAAAAAACTTCCATGAAAAAAATTATAATCCAATGATATACAAACAAAGCCAGTGCCACAATATGTTGACTGTCTGCAGACAGATGGAAACTGCATACCACATTCTGGCAATCTTCAGTACAGGTTGAATATCCCTTATCCAAAATGCATGGGACCAGAAGTGTTTGGGATTTTGGAATTTTTCTGATTTTAGAATACAGTATTTGCATATACATAATGATGTTTCTTGGGAATGGGACCCAAGCCTAAACACAAAATTTACTTTTCATATACACTTTATACACATAGCCTGAAGGTAATTTTATACAATATTTTAAGTAATTTTGTGCATGAAACAAAGCTTTCACTGTGACATCACATGAGATCAGGTGTGAAATTTTCCACTTGTGGAATCATGTTGGCTCTCAAAAAGTTTCAGATTTTGGAGCATTTCAGATTTCAGGTTTTTGGGCTAGGGATCCTCAATCTGGTGTATAGACAACTTAAAAATAACTCATATAGACCCAAACTGATAATGGCAGAGCCTCTTTGGGGTTCTAGTGGGCATACACCCTCCTCCCTTCCCTAATCTGCCACTGCCTACCCTACAGGAGATCTCCACCTATCCTAGGTCTCCTACCTATTCCTTTACTGGAGCTACCACCATGAGAAGGTTTGAGAAAGATCCTATTTCTATATTCAGGGCAGGAAGCATATTGGGGTGAGGCAAAAGTCAGCAAGAGATAGGAAGAGAACTCCTTCAATGCACATCTACTTTGCCATTATTTCCCAGATGCAATGACATATAGAGTTTCTAGTACTAGAAAGAACTGACAAGAGCCACAGGCAGGGTCCACTGGGCAACATCAATAAATATAATCAGGTTTAGAAACCTCAAGGAAATGGTCTAAAAAAAAAAACAAAATTAAATCTAAAAAAAAATAGATGAACTGTCTATGCTAGGTTTATAATGTAAGCAATGCCATATTCTTAATTATTTCAAACGGTTTATATTGATTTGAAATGAAGAACAAATTTTTTCACTCTAACTTTATAACCAGATTTGAACGAGACTTAGCAGGAAAATTTATTCTATACCAAGTTTCATCAGTGGACATTTCCAAATCTTAGCATTAAGATAATATATCATTTTCTTGGGCCGGGCATGGTGGCTCGTGCCTGTAATCCCAGCACTTTGGGAGGCCGAGGCGGGTGGATCACAAGTTCAGGAGATCGAGACCATCCTGGCTAACACGGTGAAACCCCGTATCTACTAAAAATATAAAAAATTAGCCAGGCATGCTGGCAGGTGCCTGTAGTCCCAAGCTACTTGGGAGGCTGAGGCAGGAGAATGGCATGAACCCGGGAGGCAAAGCTTGCAGTGAGCCAAGATCACGCCACTGCACTCCAGCCTGGGTGACAGAGCGAGACTCCGTCTCAAAACAAAACAAAACAAATATATATATATATATATATATCATTTCCTCTTAAGTCAGTGTTTGAAATCGGGTATGCCGCCGATAAAATTTTATGTACACAGCTAAAATCAGAGACAGTTACAAAATAGAAGGCTGCCCTCAAAGCTGTTTATCAACCAATTTTTCCTGATGTTTACACTTTTCCAACAAAATCCTAAGAATCTGTAAACACAACATAATATAAAAACAAGAATACTTAAATACCAGCAAAATAAACAATTTAAACAATACATTTCAGATGTGGGGTAGAGACAAAAGACCTTAAAAAAAGCCATATAACGTTGATATTGTTTGGCTGTGTTCCCATCCAAATCTCATCTTTTTTAACTGCAGTTCCCATAACCCCCACATGTCATGGGAGGGACCAGGTGGAGATAATTGAATCATCGGTGGTTTCCCCCATCCTGTTCTCGGAGATCTGATGGTTTTATAAAGGGCGGTTTCCCTGCACACTCTCTCTTGCCTGCCGTCATGTAAGACGTGTCTTTGCTCCTTCTTCGCCTTCCGCCATGACTGTGAGGTCTCCCCAGCCATGTGAAACTGTGAGTCCATTAAACCTCTTTTTCTTTATAAATTACCCAGTCTTGGGTATGTCCTTTTAGCAGCATGAGAATGGACTAATACAAATGAACAGCCTGCATTAATATACAACTGACCTTGTTCCCCTCCCCTACAAAAAAGATGAATGTGCAATGTTACCAAAAAATTATTTTAACTAATAAAATTTCAATAAGTGGGTAAAGAAACAAGTGAGAATAAATTAGCCTGCAAACTAAATACTAAAAATATTATTTTATTAAATGTTACTGAAGTGTTAGAGTTAGCCAATGTAAAGAATTAACAGAAAATTCAGTCATTAAAGTGACTTAGAAAAAAATCCAAATACTGCAATTTAAATGAAAGCCATTCTCTACATGAAGTTAATTTAGTATTAACACCGAATAACTTAGGCCTTTAGTGGTAACTCTGAAATTATCCAACTAAGTCAGAGTTTTGGATGTAATCCAAGAAATTATTACATGCGAATAAAGCTAGTTTAAACACTTGCAGGCTTATAAAGTCTTATAAAATTTTATGAAAAACTATTTGAAAATAAGAAATTTTAATTTCCCCAAATCTACTTCCTTTTTATTTTTCACCCGCTGTGACTTCTGTAAATACAGTGTGCCAGACTCAGCTATAAACACTTAGGTGGCATGGAGCACAGTATTTTTTTTACTAGACTTTCAATTATTTCCTTAAATCTACCAGTTCACTCACATGATTATAAACAATTGGTTTCCCAACAGTGAAATTCCTTCTCACCTGTCTTTGATGATCCAGATCTGCTTTATTACCAATTAAAATCATTGGGAACTCATCACGATCCTTTACTCTGAGAATCTGTCTTTGAAACTTATAGATTTCTTCAAAACTTAAAAAAAAAAAAATCAAAAACAAATTAATCAATTTGGTCAAGTATCAGAATTCAGCAAGTCTCATGCCCCATTTAGTACTTTATTTTTCCTTTTTCTATAAAAACAAAAAGTCCAAACTCAATAAAGTCTAGTGATCTTGACAAGAACAGTGGATCTACATTCTAATATGGTACAAACCTGCCTCTATCTGTGACTGAAAAGACCAACAGGAAGCCCTCGCCAGTCCTCATATACTGTTCTCTCATGGCTCCAAACTCTTCTTGTCCTGCTGTATCCAAAACTAAAGAAAAAACAACAAATGTAATTATACTTCTGCTTTTTATAAACTGCTTCCCCACAAGGGCAAGACCAATTAATGTTAGTCCTCTAGAGAGCCTCATACTTGGTATAATACAGAAACGGCATTCCTTTCTTAGTACTTTATTCTTAATACTAAAGGCAAATATATTCTAATGGCAGACAGTTACAGAGTTTATCTTCATCAGTATGGGTTGACTTTGTGGTTAGAATATATTAGCATACTAATTAGAAGCTTAAAAATATCAAACACATTTAATCAGATGGAGTCAGGTAACCTCTAAAATCACTTGAATGTTTTATCACCTCCATGGAAAAAACTGAAAAAGATACCTGTAAATTCAAGAAAGAAATCTGAGTTATAACCACTATCTCCCAATACCATACTTAGTGCAGGTGCTAATGTAATTTTTGATCTCTGTAAATAAAAGAATCATACATATTAGAAGAATAGGGCTTTCTTTGTGGAGAGGGGGGATGTTTAGACACAAAACATTATTTGCTAAAGTCTCTGTGCTATAAATTCTAAGTAACAGTATCAAACTTTTTCTATATTCACTTCATCCATTTAACCTTTGCCAAAAGGTAGGAAGAGCTGAGACCTGACAGGTTTTTTCCAGTTGTCCCAATAAAATCAACTTCAACAAACTGCAATGAGACCAGTTTCACTAGAACAAGATCAATACAAATATAGTTTTACTTTTCATTTATTGAGGAATATTTAAATTACCCATTATGCAGACTCTTCAATCAAAACTTACAAATGACATGGGCTAATATTCCAGATCATCTAATATTTCAAATACATTATTTAACATAGCAAAACATCAGCGCTTACTTTTTTAAAAAATATGATATGCAAATTATCAAACAAAGGAAGTTTACTTACTATCTAGCCGGGCTGCTCTGTCATCTATCACACACTGCTTTGTGTAAGAATCTTCAATGGTTGGATCATAATCCGTTACAAAATAGGACTGCAAGAAAAGAAAAAACTTTATTTTAAAATTCATGGCCAGGCATGGTAGCTCACACCTGTAATCCTATGCTCTGGGAGGCCGACGGAGAAGGATCACTTGAGGCCAGGAGTTTGAGACCAGCCTGGGCAACACAGCAAGACTCTTATCTCTTAAAAAAAATTAAAAAATTAAAAAATTAGCCGACGTGGTGTGTACCTGTGGTCTCTGCTACTTGGGAGGCTGATGTGGGAGGATCACTTGAGCCCAGGTGGTTGGGGCTGCAATGAACCATGATTGTGCCACTGTACTCCAGCCTGGGAGACAGGACAAGACCCTGTCTCAAAAATAAAAATAAATAAAATAAATAGAATAAAAAATAAAATAAAATTTATCATTACCTGCCTACCAATGTACCAATGTAACTTTGCTTAACAAATTCCACTTATCCAGAACTAATCAAAACATTTTCACTGTACTAGGGTTTACCCTCTATGACAATTCCCCACCAAATGTTCTTATGAGCACCTTCACGTGAAGAAAAGGTACTAGGTATCTCTAAATTTTCATATCTGAAATATGCAAGACTGTAAAAGATCTACAACTTTTTTCATAATTATTTAAGGTTAAGAATCTAGATCTCAAACTCTAGAAAAATCAGAAAACACTGTAAGTTATAATTCAGACCTATTTGAATTAGCAACCTGATTATAATCATCAGTCCTAAGAAGTCAAGTAGCTGGAAAAAACGGAGACAACACAAAGAGGCCTGGAACATTTCATCTTATACCTTTCTTTTCTCACACTTTGTCTTATTCCCCTTTCAACTGTCTTATGTACTATAAGAAATATCATTTTGAAATTTTTTCATTAGTAGGAACCTCAAACTTACTCTTTCACTGACATCTTTTGTTGTTTTTTTATCTTAAATTCTATTCCTCTCTTCTTTGATCAAACCCTCCCAACTATTGAAGTCATTACCATAAAAAAAAAGGGGAGGGGACAGTTAAAGTATCCAAGTAAGAAGGGAAGAATCTCAGCCTACATTTCAGTTTTATTTAAAAGGGTTTTAAAAAATCAGCTACTCAGGAGGCTGAGGTGAAAGGATCACCTGAGCCCAGAAGGTCAAGGCTGCAGTGAGCCATGATCATACCACTCTGCACTCTAGCCTTACTGACAGGATGAGACCCTGTCTCCAAAAAAGAAAAAGGTTTAAAAGAGAAAACAACAATAATCTGAGAGAGTGCATTTCCCTCTTCTTACAGAAGGGCACTAACCAGGACACCAACATCATCCTCCGTTTGTTCTGAGTATCTCCTTTGATCTACTTTGGACTGACTTCCTCAAAGCCCATTTTCCCACTGGCTCATTACAAAATCTGAAGGAATGATTTGGAAGGAGACAGCTTAATGCTAGGAACCAGCATCAAGAGTATTTAGCCTTCTTCAGGCAAGGGTTCCTGGCTCTTAGGACCCAACATTCGTGGTGACCTATGCAAACACCAGAGAGCTACTCAGAAACAAGCACTCTTGAAGAGGACAGAAAAGAATCCCCTGGTTTTGGGAGGAGATACATTAATCTGCCTGATACCATGACTGTACATATTTTTTTTGAAGGACACTTTCCACATTTTATTTAAGTCTTAAGAATAACTTTAAAGCCAGGCATGGTGGCTCATGCCTGTAATCCTAACACTTTGTGAAAATTACTTGAGCCCAGGAGTTCCAGACTAGCCTGGACAACAAGGTGAGACCGCATCTCTACGAAAAATTTAAGACTTAGCCAGATGTGGTGGTGTACACCTGTAGTCCTAGTTACTCCGGAGGCTGAGACAAGAACTGCTTGAGCCCAGGAGTTCGAGGTTACAGTGAGGTATGATCATGCCACACTGCGCTCCAGCCTGGAAGACAGAATAACACCCTGTCTCTTAAAAAAAATTTTTTTTAATTAAAATTAAAATGTTTAACTTTAATCACAGAATTCCATATCTATAATCCTATTTGTTTTTTGATGTTTCACTTCAGTGCATGATTTATTGAACAAAGTCTGTAAAAGAAATGTTTACCAACAGCAGTAACTTTTAGTAGGAAGCCATCTCCTCCACTACTCCATCACCATTTAAAAATAAACAGGTATCAATTCACTTAAGTAGCCTTAAAAAAAAAAAAAGGTATCAAAACAATCATGAACTTACTTTTTGGCACCCATGCCACTTCAAAAAGTAAATAAATTTTACTGGCAACAATATTCTCTACACCCACTATTTTAAACAATAGGAATCAGCAGTCTTTCACAAGCAAATTGGATAAAGCATGCGCTGTACTTTTTAAGATTCATTTCTTGAAACATGTTTCCCCATATGCCATGCTTTTATATCTTGTAAAACCTGAATTTCACTGACTACTCCCAGCTGATGCCTAAAAGTGCTACACTGTCCCTACTGATTTGGTCTAAAATATAATAAACAAATGTTAAATACATTTTTTACAAATGCCAAGCCATGCACAACAGCTAGAATTCTTTAAATGTGACAGTTCTTGGCATTGTGAGATTAAGATATTAACATGCACAAAAGATTGTTGGTTTGATTGTTATATAAAAGATTGTTGCAACTTTGAAGTCCAGTATAATAAACTGTTTTACCTCTACTCACTATGGACATTTCTTTGGATGTCTTAACTCTTGAAACACAATCTTAGTATTACAAGAATTTTGCCATACTGCTACATGCATTTATTTCCACTCATATTAATTTTTAAGACAAATTAATTGTTGGGATTTTTGGATATTTAGGTTCACACCCAATCTTTGCTGTGTCCTATCTTCATACTTTGTCTACAGAGACCATCATCTACTGGCTACACGTAAATTGTAAAGAGCCATCCACATTGAAAGATTCCTCCTCCAACGAAACATCACTCTGGGAACTGCCTATCATAGAATCAAAAACCTCTTTCCCTCTCAAAATTCTAAGAAGCCATAGGTCAGAATATCCCTAAGAGCATTCACTGTGTGCAGGTAACAAATACAAGCATCACCTCTCACCAAAAAGGCAACATTTTTGTTAAACTTGGGTACCAGATATTTGAGGCAACAGATCACCAATAAGTAATCAGTCCCAGTGATGAAGTGTCCTGGGTTTAATTCTAACTCTGCTATTCCCTAGCTGTGGGACCGAAGGCAAATCACTTTACATGTCTAATCTTCAGCATGTGTAAAACAGAGATAGGAACAAAATCCTGTGAAGCAGGTAAAATGAAATAATGCATATGAAGTGCCAAGGCATGCTGATTAATAAATGTCAACCATAATAATAACTATTATTTTTGTCATGCAGTTAAATGGTCTGAATTAGTGTTTTTTACTCAAGTATAAAGATTTGCTAAGCTCAGGAGTAGCTGTAATAATTCCAGTCCTAGTTACACTTCAGACCAACCACATGACCTCTGGGACTTGGTATCCAAACGTTGTGAATCAAGATGAAAGCTGGGGTTCTGGAAATAGTCTCTGGATCTGAGCAGCAACTACACAGGTAATTTACATAAGTAAAAACCCATCAGGCTGTACATTTAAGATCTGTACACTTTTTTGTACATATATGAATTATACCTCTAGAGAACATATAAATTAAATGGCTCCCTGCTGCTTATAGGATTCCGTAGTTTCTTTACATACTATGCGAAGCCCTCCAGGTTTTATGTAGTATGCAAAGCCATCCAGTTTGATCTGTGTTGTTCACCATGCAAAGCCTCATTCCCACTACTTGAAACCCTTCAGCCAATTGTCCTTGCTCTCTTGATTTCACTCACTCATTTGTTCAGTGATCATGTATGAAGCACCTACTAAGTACTCCATAAAGATACTCCATAAAGACACGGTCTCTATCTTCAGAGTCCAGTGCCTTTTATACAACCATCAGTAGTTGAGGTATTACTGGGGGCAAGAGAAGGATTGGGGCATTTTAAGTCTATACCCAAGCCAAAAAACAAACAGCATGAAGTGCCAATGCCATGCTTGTTCAGAAGGCAAGAGAAGTTAGACAGTTAATACTACAGTTATGTACAGAACTATGTATGCGTTCACTTATCAACACAGCCTCAGCAATTTGCCAGAAAAGAAAACAGTCTCTCTCCTGAAGTTATAAAAAGTTACCAACCACAGCCCAGAAAGGATGTTCTGTAGCAGAAAGAGAAAAAAAGAGGAAAAAAAAGCAAGCACAGTATTGCACTGAGCTAGACAGTAAAGGTTCAGGCAAGGATAGGGAAGGAGGGTGGACCCAAGGGCTCAAAAGAGTACACTGAGGGGAAAGGAAGGGTGGAGGATGGAGAGAGCACGTGTTTCCTGATAGACATGAAAGGATGTGTGCGGAAGAATCCTAGTCAAAAGACAGCGAATACCCCCCATTCAAAGGGCAGCATGCCTTCCCAGTAGTATGGAAGGGCAAATGAACTTCAGTTTCTTTAAAGTTGTCAGGAGATGTGGAGAAACATTTAGGATTAGGGAAGCTATCACATTCAGACAGAGATAAAGTCTGGTCTGGCAAGCCTGGGCAACCCCCATCTCTACAAAAAATAAATTAGCCAGGCATGGTGGCACGCGCCTATAGTCCCAGCTACTCAGGAGGCTGAGGTAGGTGACTGAGGTCGGGGGATTGCTTGAGCCCAGAAGGATGAGGCTGCAGTGAGCCATGATGGCACCCCTGCACTCCAGCCTGAGCAACAAAGCAAGATACTGTTTCCACCCCCGCCTCAAAAAAAATTGATCTGGGTAAGTTTGTCAGAAGCCCCTAATAATGCCAAAGTATAATATTATGCTGGGATAAGCAGGATAATCCTGCTTACATGCCACTAGGTTGCATAACAGGAGCTCGGGCTGGCCTCCTAAGGAGAACTGCCAACTCAGTATCTCCCCATTCAAAGAAGCCACATTAAGGAGGAAAAGAAGAAGGAAGGAGAGAAAAAGGGATGAGTTGCCCTTCCGCCTTCAGTGGTAAGGAGTGACAACTCACTTTCTTCTGACACCAAGCTATTGGTGAAAGTGTAGTTCCCAAACACTGCCACAGAGTGGTGCCTGGCCTACACACTGGGACTGGTAATTTACTGGAAATTCTAGGAAACTCAGTGAATCCAGCACATTGGTTAAGTCTACCACCCTTGCATAGAAAAAGGATAGGCTAGCTCTAAGGTACCACTGGGGAGTTGTAAACAAATGGAGGGCAGTTCTGAGCACAGCATCATTCTCAGGAAAGTCGCAGGAGTTCTCTAAAACCACAGGGTATAGAAACGGGAAGGGAAAAGTAAAGGAGAGAACGGAAACAGATAAACAAGTGTAGGAAAACCCCGAAAAATACTGAATCTGGGCAACGTGTATATGGTTGTAGGTTCTCTGGACCTACAACTGTATATATTCAACAGTTTTCATATTAAAATTAATTTTTTCTAAATCTGGTGGTAGCACATAAGGAAAGAGACAGTGATCCTTTTTTAACCCTGAGCTTTCACCTCATTCTACTCAAGACCACATCATGTAGAAGGCTGATATTTTTTCTTGCTCAGAATATTTTCCAAGTTTTCTTCTCTTTTCCCCCTCCCTCTTTTCTCCCTTCCTCCTTTTCTCTCAACACCACATATATCTTATCTACTTTGTCTTTTATTTTTTACTTTTATTGTCCATGTCTTCCCCGACCCAACTAGAAAGAAACTCCATGAGGGCAGGGACTTTGTCAGAGAAGTAAAGTGACCTGCTTAGTGCTTAAACATCAAATAACTTTGCTAATCTGCCTCTCTGAAAGTAAAACACACTCACACTCATCTTCCATTCCTGCTTCCACTGATCCCATCGAAAGTGACATATCCATAGGCCGGGCATGGTGGCTCAGGCTTATAATCCCAGCACTTTGGGAGGCCGAGGCAAGTGGATCACCTGAGGTCAGGAGTTCGAGACCAGCCTGGCCAACATGGTGAAACCCCGTGTCTACTAAAAATACAAAAATTAGCCGGGCGTGATAGCGGGCACCTGTAGTCCCAGCTATTCAGGAGGCTGAGTGAGGCAGGAGAATCGCTTGAACCCAGGTGGCAGAGGTTGCAGTAAGCCAAGATCATGCCACTGCACTCCAGCCTGGGCAACAGAGCGAGACTGTTTCAAAAATAAAAATAAATAAATAAAATTCATAAAATTTCAAATTTCTCATTCCCTTATTGGCCTATAAAACAAGGAGTAAATGTACCACACACACACATACACAACAAAAACCAAGACTAACAAATTTTCTTTCTTTTCTTCTCCTTCTTGAGCTCCTGCTCAGCTCACCCCTTACCCCCATACTACACACAGATATCAGGTCATGAAACATTCTAGAGGCAAAATTCTGTGATTCTCTGCTCCCTTCCAGTTTAAGACAGCATTTCCCTATTATTACTTCTATCCATAAAACACGTACTATGTTTTTTAAATTATGATAAACCAAAATGAGATTTCATTAACTTGCTTCCTATTAATAGATGCATTTATATCTTTACTGGAGACAACATGATGAGAAGAAAACACAAGGGCTCTGGAGTCGGAGAGCCTGAAATCCAAATCCAGAAGCCATCCTACTTGCTAGCTGTTTGAGTCCTTGGGTAAACTAACACATCTCTAACTCCATTTCCTCAACAGAAAAGGGCAAGAACAGCTAGTTTAGGGAAGGCATATTCCAATGCTCACTTCAGATGTGGCAGCAAAGAAGTTGTAAGAGAAAAGGAAAAACTTCCCAGGGAGCTGCTCCCACTCCCAGGGAGTAGGGGGAAGCTCACAAAGTTGCCCCTCGGGATCTAATAAGGGCCACAGGTCCCCAGTGACTGCTATGTAGCCTCCATTCTCCTCCTCCAGGACAGAAGCGCTGGCTGAAGCTATCCTGTCCCTAGTCCCACCACTGTATCTCTGGTGTGTGGGGCTGCCTAGGGAGGCAGCAGAATTGAGGGAGTCTGAGATGTAAGTCAAATAGACCCGGACACAGTTTTATCAGTTTGCCAGCTGTGGGAAACTAGAGCAGCTCACTTAACCTGTTTGAACCTCAGTTTCCTTGTCTATGAGATGAAAATCACACCAACTTTGCAGGATTGTTGTGAAAAGTTAAAAATACTCTATGTCTATGTAGAGTACAAAGCCCAACAGATGACACACAGTAGGCCCTTAATAAATTATAGCTGATAAAGCCCAAATCACATCTTGCTTTCTTTGCAATGCTTTCAACACTCCAACCAGAAAACAATCTCAATATTCTCTTACCCTTAAAGTGACAACAGTTTGGATTTTTCTCAACTTCTGTCTTATTAGTAATAAGTTGTGATTTGGAAAATACATATACCAAGCTTAATGTATACTATATAATTGCTACTTACAATTTCCTTTTACAATTACTTATCTTTTCATGTATGTGTCTAAGTGAATGTATGAATAACTGATACACTGAGTTAAACTCAATGGGTATAAGCATAAAACTTTCCCTCCAAGCCCCTCTGTGGGAAAGTTTTTCCTTGTTCCTGAATGAAATCTAAGGCAAGTCTCATAATTTTTTAAAATCACTCTTTGACTATAAATATATTTAGGCCAAACACAACGGTTCATGCCTGTAATCCCAGCCCTTTGGGAGGCAGAGGCAGGAGGATTGCTTGAGCCCAGGAGTTTGAGACCAGCCTCAGCGACATAGAGAGACCCCCATCTCCACAAAAAGGGGGAAAAAAAAGTTTAAATATCCTTCAGCCCCAAGAACACTATAGTTTCAATAACTGTCTTAACTGCAGTAATCAATACTCATCTGACTTAAAGCTTCTCCCCTTCCTTGATGGAGCTGAGAAGTCTAGTTGGGCTGGGGGATGTGAGGGGTCCTGTCATCATCTCTCTCTCCCTGCTCTGCATCTCTTCTGCCCACAACAAGGCTGTCTCTGGCTCCTTCAGAGTGGGAACTGAAGCAGTGGGAAAAGCTATGGGGTGTCAAAAGGCCACACCAATTAAGTGTGATGTTCATACCAACTTTTTCATGAGGGCCCTCCATACTCAATTCCCAGAACTTAAGTGAGACCTGGCCATTTACAACTCCAACCCTCCATCTCTGGGGTTTCCATGGGTACCTCCCTCCTGGTTCATGTCACCTTCTAGGTGGCCGAGCACAGTGTCCCTTTCTAGATGGCTTTAAGCTGGTTTCACCCAGCAGCCTAAGGAAACACTAACGTCTAAGTACAAAGTGCTAACATACAGCCCTCTCTGTGCTCTGCTGCCTCAGGGCTACTGATCCATAGATTAGTATACTAAACCTTTCAATCCCCAAACATGAGGGGATACATGTCAAATTCTCAGAATGACTCCATTGGAGCCTCCCTCATCATTTGGCTTAAATGAAAGGGGCTTAAGGAGAAGCATCTTTCTCCTCTCCTCCACTATGTGTGGAAGCAGGAAAGGACATCGAACATAAAACATACTAATAGCTCTTTCCAAAAACATTGTCTTAGAACCCTTAATAATCTCAACACTTTTATTCCCTAGAGGTAGGTATGGGCTACATGTGCAAAACCAGTTTAAGACTACCCACTATGCAAGTTCTTGGAATATGAGGATAACTTGGCACCTACTGTTTTATTCTGTCTTTTGGGTTTCAAAAGAAGCTAAAATGAATTAGGGTTCCAGTTAAAATTGTGTTATATGTATGTCCCAGGACATATAAAACTCGATTTACATGCTCAAGGTTTTTAAAACTTTCCTGAAGCTAAGTAATATACTTGCACACAGATCTCAAAGTAGGGGAGGACTGCAGTGAGGAGAGAAGAATTAATTTCCCCAAGCACAATAAGGACCTAGTTAGCCATTGGTAGCCTCCATTTTCTAAAACAAGAGCAGAGCAAATTCCTCTGGTAACACTAGAGAAGACTGCAGCAACTTCAGGCAGCTGTGAGCCAGAGCTGGGCTCCTCCTTGTGTCACTTTTTAGCAGCAGCTGTCATGTCACAGAGAACCTTTGTTCCCTGCAACATCCTCCCTTATTTTTTTTGTCAAATGTTTCCAATATGCTTGATATTCCTTCACTGAAGTACAGTTTTTGACTGAAATTAGTATTTCATTTAATCTAACATGTACAATTATATATGTCTATAATTTAATCCCCAGAACTCTAATGCAGAATAATAAAAGCTACACTAAATCCAGTAATCCTTTTAGTTCCTTTTTAACAAAATTTAGGGAGGTCTTCAGTGTTGCCAATTGTCTCAGACTGCCTAAAGCAACCATGTGCCTTCATTTGCCTTCCACACATTTTCAGCTAATATATATGTATTACCTCACATACAGTATTTAGTTGCAAATGAATGGGCCTGGTATGTGCCAGCAGAAAGTACAGTACAAATCAGCTTACAAACTGGTTCTATCACAAAAGTCTGTTTATAAGTTATTTGGAGTTTTTTCCTAAATTGCAGGTATATTCGGAGGCCAAACCACAAAAGCTACTACTGGATATGGCCCTGCCAGTATCAGCCCCAAGTTCCAACCTCTGAAGCAGGGTAATTTTTCCTAAGAAGAAATGGGAAGAGAATTTCTTTTCCTTTTCCAGAGGACAGAGCCAGGCCTAAACAAAACTTGTATAGAGGGAAAGCTTGTCTTTGGGGTATCACTTGTATACCCCAGCCTTCTCAGCCTGACCTAACTCCCCACTCCAATAGCTTTCCCTGGGTTTAGCCTTCTTCTGAAAACATTCTAAGTACAAAAACACTGTATCTCTCTTCCCACTGTCCTCAAATTAAAACCCTCAAGAGATATTCCTTGAATTCCCAAATTAAAACCCACAGACACATTCCCACTAGCAGTGTTTGGGGGTTCCAATTTTTCAATATCCTCACCTAGACCTGTTATTAAACTCAGTCTTGGCCGTGCGCGATGGCTCACACCTGTAATCCCAATACTTTGGAAGGCTAAGGCAAGAGGATCACTTGAGCCCAGGAATTTGAGACCAGCTGGGCAACACAGTGAGACCCCCATCTCTACAAAATATTTAAAAATTAGTCAGATGTGGTGGTGCGTAACTGTAGTCCCAGCTATGTGAGAGGCTGAGGTAGGAGGATCACTTGAGCCCAGGAGTTAGAGGCTGCAGTGAGCTGCGACCGCACCACTGCATTCCAACCTGGGCTACAGAGTGAGATCCTATCCCCCACCGCACCCCCCCCCCCCCCACAAAAAAAAAAATTTTTTTTTACAACAGACACCCTACGGATATAAAATAGTCTCTCACTGCAGTTTCAATGTGCATTTCCCTAGTGGGATGTTGAGTACCTTTTTGTGTGCCTATTGGCCATTTGTATATCTTCTTTGCAGAAATGGCTACTCAAATCGTTGCCCCTTATTAAATTTTATCTTATCATTGAATGTAAGAGTACTATATTCTGGATATAAATCCCTTATCAGAAATATCATTTACAAATATTTTTTCAATGGTTTTCATTCATTCCTTCATTTATAGAGATGGGATCCCACTATGTTGTCCAGGCTGGTGTCGAACTCCTAGGCTTAAGGGATCCTGCCATCTCAGCCTCCTGAGTAGCTGGGACTACAGGCATGCATCACTGTGCTCAGATGATTTGCAAATATTTTCTCTCCTAGCCCCCTTCTTATAAAGCCTTCCTGCCATAAGTGAGTACATAGTTCCTAAATCTCAACTGTGGGGCGAAGTCTTATTACTCACCAACAACTCTCCACAATTCCAATTCCACATACCCAGGATTTTGGGTAATACCTGCTCCTGCGCCATCAATCAGTTGTACTAGCCTCCCACTAGGTGGCTGTTCTACTGGGCTGACTGCTGATCTAGAATGAAACTTCCCTCACTGTAACTATCCCTCTAACACCCCATTCCCTACCCTGAGCTTTTCCTATCACACTGAGCTTCAGCCTATACCATGCCCTAGCATAGTTCACTTGTCCCAGTATGTGAATTTACCCTTTTTCATCAAATCTAAGATGGCACTGATTGTAAGACCATCATTATTTTATGTGCCAAGATAAAAAAAAAAAAAAAAAAAGGCCGGGCGCAGTGGCTCACGCTTATAATCCTAGTACTTTGGAAGGCCAAGGTGGGTGGATCACTTGAGGTCAGGAGTTCAAGACCAGCCTGCGAAACATGGTGAAACCCAGTGTCTACCCAAAATACAAAAATTAGCAGGGCATGATGGCACATGCCTGTGGTCCTAGCTATGTGGGAAGTTGAAGTGGGAGGATCATGGGAGCTCGGGAAGTCAAGGCTGCAGTGAGCCATGATTGTGCCACTGCACTCCAGCCTGGGTAACAGAGGAGACCCTGCCCCCTCCCCCAAACCAAAAAACAAAAAACAACAACAACAAAAAAAAGCAGAAAAGGGGAGAGGGGAAAAAAAACTGCTACCAATACACTCATGACATGCCTTTGATTATGAAGCATCTCAATTTCAGATATACTAAAATGTACGGGGGGAAATGCGATGAAATACAATAGTTCTAGACAACCGTATTGGTAAGGCTAGTTTTTGAGACAGAATATCTCATTTTGTCGCCCAGGCTGGAGAACAGTGGTGCAATCTCGGCTCACTGCAACCTCCGTCTCCCTGGTTCAAGTGATTCTCCTGCCTCAGCCTCCCGAGAAGCTGGGATAACAGGCGCCCACCATTTTACAGATGAGACCATTGAGGCTCAGCAGTTAAATAACCTGCCAAAGGTCACAAAGTGGAACTGGGATTCCAATCAGGTCTAACTCCAATGCAATAAATACTCCTTCCATTATACTTTCTTTAACCTGCCATACTAACATAGCACATAGCCTGCGACAGTTTAAAAAAAAATCCTGGTACCCCTTAAAATAAGTGATTCATTATTTTTTTAAATTATAAACTGCTACTGCCAAATAGAAAAGTAAAGTCGTTTCATTAAAAATGGAAACGCCCCATTTGTAAGTTACAAGTAAAGGTGTAAGTAGGTCATTTTTTTTTAAATACACAAAGATACTGTTTGATCCAGCAATTTCAATTCCAGAAACTCATCCTGCCGATAGGTCTGCACATATAAGAAATGATATGTACAAGGTTGTTCATAGTGAAATGTCTTTAAAAGACGGGAAACACAATGTGCTTCAGCAAGGACAATGTCATTCAGCAAATGCCTGGTTAAATTACGAAAGGTTCATTCAATATGAATATAACCATTAAAAAAAGGAATGACTTCATGCATTAATATATAGCAATCTGCAAGATATGTTGTTAAATACCCACAGTTTATGTATTTGCTTTATGTGCACAAAATATCTCTGGAAAGATACACAAGAAACTGATTAACTTTACCTGTGGGTTTAACTGGGTTGCTAGGAGGTATGGATGGAAGGAAAACAATTCTTGTAGCTTTCAAATTTGAAATACATGAATGAAAGAAAGAACCCAAGAGTTTTGAAAGACCTAGACAGATTAAACATAAACTCTTTAGTAATAAAAGCTAGATTCTAGTCCCAGCTATACAAACAACTAGCTCAGTGCTCCTAGATGAGTAAATCTCTTAAACCTCTTTCCTGGCTCTCAGCTATGAGGGGTTTGCCCTTCATGACCTCTTTAAGACTCTTTCCAGCTATATAATTTTATTATGACACGTTTAGCTCCTACAATATGCCAAATATAATTTATAGGTGCTATCAAGGACTTCCTTGTTTTAAATTTGTGGAATACAGCAAACTATCAGATTTTAAAAGAGGAAGATTTGCTTGAAGCCCTACCTCTGCTACTTTATAGCTGTAGGATTTGCAGTAAGTCACTCCTCACTGACACCAAATTTAATTACTTGCAAAGCTGAGAGATACTTTCAAGAGTTTTTTACAAGGAGTAAAACGTGAACATTTTCTGTACTCTACAGCTCCACATGAAATGTGAACTACTGCACACAGACTCCCCCTTCAGGTGCTATGAAGTAAAGAGCACATATTTTAGAGGCAGTCAGACCCACATACCCCGCTTAACTGCTGTATCATCTTGGGAAGGTTATTTAATCTCTTAAGTCTCAATTTCCTCACCTGAAAGATGATCATAATGATTCTTACTTGAAAGGGCTATTGTGAAGATTAAATGATATTGTTAAGTACTCAGTACACTGCTTAACTAAAACTGAGCATTCAAAAATTGGCTCTTTTCCTTTCCAAACTTAGAAATGGAAGGGTGGCCCATAAACAGGTAGGTAACCAACTCACTTCTAGTTGTAACTTTTGCTTCCCAGAGTCTAGACTGTTACTTCCATTTTCACTTCCTCTCCCCTCTACCCCGTTACCTACCAATATCCTAAACCCCAATTTCATTTCTCACCTCTTCTAGAACAGAGAATGGTCTGTAGAAGCAAAACTAGAATTAAAGGGGGTGATTTCCACAGCACATGTTGTATTACTAAACTGCTAAAACTGCCACAAGAATCTTCCCTAGGTTCACTCACCACCCCACTTAATCTACAAATACTAACTGAACACCTATAATGTGCCAAGCATTGTGTCAGGAGCTGAGGATCTAATCCCAGGCTCTTAGAGGGCTGGCAGTTTCTTGAAGTATTGACCATCAATAAATAAGCAAACATAATACATCAGAGGTGATAGGAACTCTGAAGAAAAATGAAGGGGGCTGGCAACAGCAGGAGCTGGAGGGGAGGATACGATACTGCATAAGATAGCCAGAGAAGGGTCCACGCACAATGTGACACTGGAGAAGGGAATCCTGGATCAACTGAAGGAGTGAGCCATCCTGTGATCTAGAAGATCATTCCAGGCAGAGGGAACATTAAGTTAAAGGCAGTGCGGTAAGAGTACTGTAACATGTCTGAAGAACAGCAAGACAGCCAGTGTAGCTACAACAACAAACATGAGAGAGTGGTTAATGAGTTCAGAAAATTAACAGGGAGGCAGGCGGAGACTTGCAGGCCACAGTGAGGACTTCAGATTTTATTCAAAGTGAAATGAAAACCACTAGAGGGTCTGATCTGAGGCAGATGAGTAAAATGTTCTGACTTTCATATGAAAAGTAATACTGGCTGCAGTCAGAAGACTGGATTACAGGTCAAGGGTGAAATCAAAGAGACTACTTAAGAAGCTATTACAATAAATCATGAAAAGAAAATTGCAGCTTGAAGAGAGGTGACTGGAGTGGAGGTGTAAAGTGGCCAGATCCGTGTTTACTTCCAAAGGAGGGCCAATAGCATTTGCAGATAAACTGGATGTAGATATAGAGTCTGTCAGAAAAGACTCAAAGATGATGCCAAGTTTTTCTGCCTAATTAACTGTAAGAATGGTGGTACCATTTATTGGGCTGCAACAGGCTGGTGGGGTAGAGAATGGAGGAAGAATACAGAGTGGTTTTGTACATGTTCTGTTAAGACACTTATTAGACACCTACAGAAATGAGTCTGGGATTCACTGAGAAGGTGGGGCTGAAGACAAATTTGGGAGTCAGGAGATAGAAGGTATTGTCACAAGACGAATCAGGCAGAGAAAACAACAGAGACTGGGACCTGGGGTACTTCACTGTTGGGAGGTTAGGAAAATGAGAAAGATCTAGGCAAGGAAACTGAGAAAGAGCAGCTAAAAGTAGGAAGAGAACAAAGAAAATGGTAGCCAGGAGGCCAAGAGAAGAAAATAATTTAAGAAGGAGCGAAAGATAAGGGTTGCTGATAGGTCAAGTAATCATAATAACAGTGACAGCAAGCACTTACATGACATTTACTATATACCAGGCACTGCTCTCTCTCTGCAGACAAGGAAAAAAAGAACTGAAAGATTAAGTAGGGTGACCATATAAGTTACTGATAAACTGGGACTCAAAGAGGATGCTAATAATAATTACATCAGGACAACAGGCATAAACCAGGACTTTCCTAGGCAAGTAGACATATGGTCACCCTAAGGTTATGCATCTCTCTTAGGCATGGAAGGAATTCTTCCTTGTTTCTTATTCAGTGTTCTAATTGTAACCTATTGTGTGGCTACTGCTTTCCTTCCCAGCCTTGCATGCAATGGACAGACAGGTTCTGATACTTCCTTTCAAAGGGATTAGCCAAGAACCATCCCACAGAGGAAATCAAAACAGTGTGTGCATACACACTGCTTCTGATACTTTTTTCAAAACTCTGTGGCAAAGGATTTTTCACTGATTCGAGGAGAAACAAATTTAAAAGCATTTTAGGCCAGAAGTAGTGGCTCATGCCTATAATGCCAACACTTTGGGAGGTCAAGGTGAGAAGATCGCCTGAAGCTAGGAGTTTGAGACCAGCCTAAGCAACATAGCAAGACCTTTAAAAAATTAACTTAAAAATTAACCCGGTGTGGTGGGGTACACCTATAATCCAGCTACTCTGGAGGGTGAGGCAGGAGGACCACTTGAACCCAGCAGTTTCAGGCTACAGTGATCTATCATCATCAGACCACTGCACTCCAGCTTGGGCAACAAAGCGAGACTCTGTCTTTAAAAGATAAAAATAAAATAAAAAAGTACTTTATTTTATTTTGAGACAGAGTCTCTCCAGCCCAGGCTGGAGTGCAGTGGCGCAATCTCGGCTCACTGCAACCTCTGCCTCCCTGGTTCAAGCAATTTTCCTGCCTCAGCCTCCCAAGTAGCTGGGATTACAGGCACGTGCCAACACGCCAAGCTAATTTTTGTATTTTCAGTAGAGACGGGGTTTCACCATGTTGGCCAGGCTGGTCTTGAACTCCTGATCTCGGGTGATCCGCCCACCTCAGCCTCCCTAAGTGTTGGGATTACAGGCACGAGCCACTGCGCCTGGCAACATAAAAGTACTTTAAATGTATTTAAGAAAATATAGGTCAGTTATACTGGAAAATTATTTCAATAATATATTTTAAAATGTGCTTGTTTCACAAGAACACAGCCATGAATGAAGGAAATTAACACTGCAAACTACGAAAGTTACATAAACATACACACAAACAAGATATGTCATGGTAGCTTTGTTACTGTGAAAAACTTTTTTTTTTTTTTTTTCTTGAGATAGAGTCTCACTCTGTTGCCCAGGCTGGAGTGCAATGGCTCAGTCTCGGCTCACTGCAACCTCCGCCTCCCAGGTTCAAGCAATTCTCCTGCTTCAGCCTGCTGAGTAGCTGGGATTACAGGCACCTGCCACCACACCTGGCTAATTTTTGTATTTTTAGTAGAGATGGGGTTTCGCCATGTTGGCCAGGCTGGTCTCAAACTCCTGACCTCAAGTGATCCACCCACCTCGGCCTTCCAAAGTGCTGGGATTACAGGTGTGAGCCACTGTGCCCGGCCTGAAAAACTCTTAATAGCCTAAATATCCCTAAGGGGAGAACACAGGACTAGTTACATGAATTACAGCATATCTATCACAGCATAGCAAACAGCCATTGAAAAGAATAAGACACGTCTTGAAATGCCACATAGATTTCAAGAGCATCTATGATATACTATTCATTTGACAAATAGTTGTTGTGTACTTAATACCTACAAGCTAGGATATGGTTCTGAATAAGAATAAAACCAGCATAGTTCAGGCACTTGTTTTTTGTTTGTTTTTTGTTATTTTTAGAGACAATCTTGCTCTGTTGCCCACACTGAAGTGCAGTGGCCCGATCATGGCTTACTGCTGGCTTGAACTCCTGGGCTCAAGTGCTCCTCCCACCTCAGTCTCCTGAGTAGCTGGGACTGTAGGTGCATGCCACCACGCCTGGCTAATTTTTTCATTTTTTTGTAGAGATGAGGTCTCACTATATTCCCCAGGCTGGTCATCAACTCCTGGCCTCAAGTAATCCTACCACCTAGGACTCCCAAAGTGTTGGGATTACAGGTGTGAGCCACTGCACCCAGCCAGTTCTGGCACTTGTGGAGCTATGTTTTAGTGAAGACATATAGGTCTATGGCACAATAAAATTCAAAAAAGCAATCTTACACCTGTATCACTGTTGTTTTACTTTCCTAATAATACGAAGAACTAAATTCCTCAACATGTTCATCTCAAAATGGGAAAGCAGCAGCAGCAAATGTTCTCAACCAGAGATTCCCTCCAAACCACATGCCTGGAGGCCGGGCCAACACTTCTCTGAAAGTGGCTGTCTATTCACACCAAGGACAACCAGTCTTACTTTTGATTACTTAACCTCATTCTACCAGCAATTCTCAGTTTTTATAAAATCTCTTCTTATGGCACACAAATTTAAATCAGACTAGGTCGCTAGGGATAATTTTAAACTTTTATGTGGAGACAAACATGATTCATATCAAAAGGAACTATACATATAAACATTTATCTTATAAAAATACCCAAGTACGTAGGTTAAAAAAGTCAAGAGCTAAACAGCACATGTTCACAGAATTTAAGACCCTGCTCACACCATTTAGAGACACAAATTATAGCTTGTCTGTATGTGCTCAGCCTAATTCATAGTAAAAGAATGCCACATCAATTGTAAACCACATGAAAAGAAAGTAAACATGTAACTCTGAATCACATTTATATGCATATAATATAGGTCAGATTCTATAGCTATTATTCCATTTAGTAAAAGTACTTTCATAGTGCTTATTTGCAAATGCAGGAAGAGGCTTGCTCACTGTAGTGGCTTGAATGGTGGCATCCAAAAAAGATATATCCAACTCCTAATGCCTGGTACCTATGAATATGACCGTATTTGGAAATAGGGTCTTTACAGTTATAATTAAGGTGAGATGGCCCTGGACCTAAATCCAACCACTGTTGTCCTTATAAGAGAAAGGAGGGTGAGAAGATGCAAAACACAGAAAATAACCCAGAGAGGAAGGCCACATGAAGGCAGAGGCAGAGATTGGAGGGATGCATCCACAAGCAAGCCAAGGAGCACAAAGGGCTGCTGATAAGCACCAGAAGCCAGGACAGAGGCATGGAAATGATTCTTCCTCAGACTCCAGAATCAACCAGCACGACAACAACTTGATTTTGGAGTTCTGACCTATGAAAAAATAAATTCCCCTTGTTTATACCACCAAGTTTGAGGTGGTTTGTTACAGCAGACCTAGGAAATTAATATACACATCTAAAATAGTCATTTGTTTACAATGCAGTAAGTCTCAAGAGCAATCAGTAAAGCAAAAAGAATTTAACAAGTATTTTTAATTTATTATGTTATAAAACAACACATCTTCATTGTAGAAAATCTGGAAAATCATTAGAAAAAATTATAAAATTCACCTTTAGAACCAAAGCCCATCTTCACAATCTCTCAACTTTCAAATGTGAAACTAGACATGTATTTTCTAGCCTGTGAGCTAAATAACCTGATCTTAAATTGTTCAAATAATGTCCATCATTAAATGCCTTTGTTTACAATTAGGTTTATATGGCACTTACACAACTATGAAATTGAGAGTCTATGATGGAAATTCTGATCTAATTTTAACATAAGCCTTATAATTGAAACATACAAATGGGAACTACAAGGAGAGTTTTATTGTCATGGGGGTTTCCAGCGAGGTGCTTTCCCTTGATCATTTTGGGTCCTAAACTGTTCTGGTCTCTAATCATAATTTACATATCAACCAAATCCTCAATTTTAGAAATAATATATGCAGAAATAAGAAGTGCAGAAAAGCAATAGATGCAGAATAAAATATTAACGAATTTTATTCAAGAGCTCTTGACTAATGTTCTTCCACATTTCCATTATTTTTTCAAAAAATAATTATCAATTAGATGCCATAAAATAAAGAGGAACATCTAACAGCTGCCATGTAATAGCAAATGTTGAAATACCGAGAATGAAAAATAGCTTGAAAATTATTGCCAAACCAAATCTTTGAATGCAGGGCACGTGGTTTTTTTGTAGTTTTTGTTTTTTTGAGATGGAGTCTCACTCTGTCGCCCATGCTGGAGTGCAGTGGTACGATCTCGGCTCACTGCAACCTCCGCCTCCAGGTTCAAGTGATTCTCCTGCCTCAGCCTCCAGAGTAGCTGGGACTACAGGCACACGCCACTATGCCTGGCTAATTTTTGTATTTTTAGTAGACCAGGTTTCACCATGTTGGCCAGGCTGGTCTCAAACTCTTGGCCTCAAGTGATCCGCCCGCCTCAGCCTCCCAAAGTGCTGGGATTACAGGCATGAGCCACCATGCCCAGCCAAATGCAAGCACATGTTTTAATATTTCATTTACATAGCCATGGTTTTTGTTATAAAAAGCAAAAGTCTCACTAACTCCAGGTAAATTTTTAAACTAAGCCTCTACTATTTAAATGTTTATTCAAAATTAGACAGCATCCTCATTCCGTAAGTGTGAGCTGCACGTAATGACTTCCTTCCAAAGAATACAATATGGAAAAGGGTTGGGGCAGGGAGCAACTTCATAGTAGAGAAACCAGACAAACATTACCTCAGCCAGATGATCAGGGTCAGCATCAACAGTTACAAATCACGCTGACAGCATGTACTCCTGATATAATGTGATGAAAACGGTACTTCACCTCTGTGGTCTTCCTACCCAAAACCCACAACCCTACACCTGTCATGAGAAGAACACCAGACACATTCTAATAGAGGGGTACTCTACAAAATACTTAATGAGTACTCTTCAAAATAGTTGGGTCATCAAAAACAAGGAAAGTCAGCCAAGAGGAGCCTAAGAAGGCATGACAACTAAATGTAATGTGTTATCTTGATGGGATCCTGGATCAGAAAAAGGACATTAGGTAAAAACTATGGAAACCTGAATAAAGTATAGACTTTAGCTAATAATAATGTATCCACATTGGTTCATTAATTCTAACAAATGTACCACACGTGTTAACAATAGAGGAACTAGGTGACACATATATGGGAACTTCCTATACTATCTTCTCAGGTTTTCTGTAACTCTAAAATTCTTAAAGTCTACTAAAAAAAAACTACATGGCAGTCATTTCTAAAAAATGCCAACTGAGGTTCTGGATAAGACTTTTCTAATCACCTACATGTAAAAGCTTAAATTTAATTAAGGAAAACAACTAGACCCACTAAACAGTTTCTAGCACTAAAATTAAATCCACATTTTAGAGTACTCAGAGGCAAGATAAAGGGAGACCAGATCAACTCCACCTTTTTAAGCAAACATTTACTGTGATAAGAATGTAAAAATTCAGTCTCAAAACCACAGAGCTATTAAAAAATATTAATTTTAAACTAATAAAAAGAACAAAAAAAACATAGTTCAGAAGAGAATTATTTTAAAGCAGAAAGCCCAGATCAGAAACCCATAACAGGAAGTTTGGTCCTTCTTCCACCATCTTGGACTACAATTTTACGTCTCTGAACATATTTGACTGTTTCCTCATTTACATAATGGAAAGTGACAATCGCACAGTGCAATATCCAAAAGATGCTCAAAAAATAGCCTGTCATAAATAAAAATATAAAATTCTTAGTCTTTTTACTTCACTCACATCTGCTAAAACCAATGCTTTCTTGGTGAGGTATGCATCAGTCTGAAGAGAATCAACCAAAAGAGAAAGACAGAAGGGGTACAAAGGAGGGAAAAGTAGGAATAGCATTTAACTATGTATATTAGCATTTTTCCAGGCCCTCCTTTTTACAGTTTTTACATCTCCCCCTGCAAAAGTATCCTGATGAGGCCAGGTACAGCAATCCATGCCTATAATCCCAGAACTTGGGGAGGTTAAGGCAGGAAGATTGCTTGAGCCCAGGAGTTCAAGACTGGCCTAGGCAACATAGCAAGACCCTGTCTCTACTTACTAAATAAATAAATAAAGCCAGGCACGGTGGTACACCTCTGTAGTCCTAGCTAATTGGGAGGTTGAGGCAGGAGGATTGCTTAAGCCCAGGAGGTCAAGGCTGCAGTGAGCTATGATCGCACCACTGCACTTAGCCTGGGTGACAGAATAAGACCCTGTTTCAAAACAATCCAAAAACAGTGTCCTAATGAAACTCTCATTTCAACTAACACTTATTAAGATATCCTGAAAACTGTTACATTGTAATTCACCAAACTTTGGGTTCTACTGCAAATGAGACATTGGAAATAACAAAAATAAATGACTATCAGTTCCTGCCTTCAAGGAGTCTACTTATAGTCAAGTAGGAGGCAAGACAAGAGAACAAATAACCACCTTTTGTTGACAGGAGGATGACATCAATTAGAAAATGCAACTAATTACAGAGGTGTTAAAATAAGAAATTTTTTTAATGTGTGCCTTAGAATGAAGGAGATACTATAGTTTCTGTGTGGTAAGAGTAAATTTAGAAAAAGGTACTATGGAGGCATAGATGTTAATGTACTGCCATTTAACACTGCTACCCTTATAGGTGTTGGGGGGAGTTCCACAGATTCTCAGTCATCCAAGTTATGGAAGAAGAGAATTCAAAACGTATACACCTTACCAAGAACAGACGTGTTTGCAAAATGCAAGACAGACCTGTAAAGATGCAGAATATCTGTATTAATAAAATCTTAGGCCAGGCATGGTGGCTCACACCTGTAATCCCAGCACTTTGGGAGGCTGAGGCAGGTGGATCACCTGAGGTCAGGAGTTCAAGACCAGCCTGGCCAACATGGTGAAACCCCGTCTTTACCAAAAATACAAAAATTAGCCAGGTGTGGTGGTGGGTGCCTGTAATCTCAGCTACTCAGGAGGCTGAGGCAGGAGAATCGCTTGAACCCGGAAGGCAGAGGTTGTAGTGAGCCGAGACCGTGCCATTGCACTCCAGCCTGGGCAACAAGAGCAAAACTCCATCTCAAAATAAAATAAAATCTTAAAAGGCAAGATGAATTCATATTGACATTTCACTAAATTATTTGGGAAACAAAATTCAAAGGTAATTACTTTTAAGAAATGTAGCCTCTATCAACAAGAAGCAGATGATGAATGAACTTACTAGTTTTTCCTCTTGCTCTTTCCCTACAAAACAAATCATTGCAAACTCTAAATGTACAAAGGGGAGCTGAGCACAGTGGCTCATACCTGTAATCTCAGCAAGTCAGGAAGCCAAGGCTGGAGGATCAACTCAGCCCAGGAGTGCAAGGCTGAGGTGAGCTACGATTGCACCACTGCCCTCCAGTCTGGGCAACAGAGTGAGAGAATGTCTCTAAATAAGTAAATAAATGTATGAAGAGGACAACTGTAAAATAAGCCACATTTCTAAGAGAGAATCAGGTCATTTTCAAACGGAGCAGGAAGAATAAAGGAATCATTTTCATGATATTCCTCCTCACTGTTTGGACTAAAGCTGTCCTTTATACAGGAAAAGGAAACCCTGTCTTCGCAAAATCCTGAAGGCTTTGCTATGCGTAAACCCTAGAGAAATACCTGTCAAATGAGTAACTATCCTAATAAATCCTATATGGATGTTCACTTCTTTTAATACTTGAGTGCAGCCGGGCGTGGTGGCTCATATCTGTAATCCCAGCACTTTGGGAGGCCAAAGCGGATGGATCACCTGAAGTCAGGGGTTCAAGACCAGTCTGGCCAACATGGAAAAGCCCCATCTCTACCTACTAAAAGCACAAAAATTAGCAGGGCGTAGTTGCGCATGCCTGTAGTACTAGCTACTTGGGAGGCTGAGGCAGGATAATCACTTGAACCTGAGAGGCAGAGGTTGCAGTGAGCTGAGACCATGCCACTGCACTCCAGCCTGGGTGACAGAGAGAGAGACTGTCTCAAAACAAACAAACAAACAAAAAAACCTTGAGTGCCCAGGGATGAGATGGCACCTATTCAATTAACTATCCTGATAAGAAAAGCAAAACCCTTCTCTCACAGCAAGGCTCCTGAGCCCAGCCAGGTGCAGCACTACCTGTGTCTCCCAGTGCTGTAGTCACTCCAGCTCAGCAGGGCAGTGGAACAGCTGAGACAGAAGAAATGTTTCCTGAGGAAGGCAGAGTGTTTAGGAAAGATAACCCAAACACGGACATTTTGTACATTCTTTCAGTCCCCACTTTGGACTATTGAAAAGTAAATATAAATCAGACTTTTACAAAAATTAAGTATTAAACTTCAAATTCCTTCAGGGAAACATATCTGTATACTTTGACTCACACTTACTGACTTGGCAACAATACAGCTATCATTTACTATGTGTCAGGCACTAAGTGCTTTACTATATTAATTCATTGAAACCTCACAGTCCATGAAGTAGGTGGTCTTATTATCGTCTCCATCATACAGGTGAGGAAAGACTTTAAGTAACTTGCCCAGTCACGAGGCTAGTAAGCATGGAGCAGAAATTGATTCCCAGCAGTCTGGCTCAATTCTGTGCCCCAAATTACATCATTACAATGAGAGCTACCTTCAGAAAACAAAAATAAATGTATTGCCCCTGCTTTCTCTAGATTCATGGAGTAAAATGTCCAGATTTTCTCAAATCCATCTCCCCATACACCTCCGTCAATCCTGACATTTGGCAATAATGCCAAGCAGGAAAAGAAGCTTTTCCCAAGGTATGTGAGTAAAACCTGTACTACAATAAAAATTATATTAACTATTCAGGTTCCCTCTGTCTTCTAAGAGCAGAGATAACTGCAAGTTTACCATACATGATGGAGAATTTCTGCTACTTCCCCTGTAAAATATTTTCAAAATATCTTACTCACTCAACTGATAAAAGGTGATAAACCTACCTAAAAGACTTTTGGTGAAGAGAAGCAAGTATCAGTTGTATTTTTCAGAGCGCAGAAAAGTTGTGTGATCAAAACAACAAAAACAAGATTATAATTCCAGTTTACTGATGGACTCGAAAAACATATACGTTATAAAACAACTAAACAACTCAACTGTAACTATGTCACATGTTTAAAATGAACTAATCATTGGAAAAATGTTTAAAGAATGGGAATGATAGCAGAAGAAAAATGTCACCATGAGACAGTATAAAGATGGGTTAAAGGTTTTCTTCCTGCAAAACTCAATTTGTTTATTAAGCTGTAGCACTGCCCACCCACCGCACCCCACAAAAAAAGCCACATTCATTTGAGGTCACTTTACCTCCTGCTATTTCCTTTGCAGTGAGTCTGCAAAGTTCTAATGCACGATGCTGATTTTATTCATTGAACAGAAAGCAATTGAGTGAACATACAAGCAACTAAACCTTTGGCATCCTGTGAAACCACAAGAGAGCAAGATCTTTTTTCCCAGGTTCTAACATCTTTTTAAAGCTGTTTTTTCAAATAGCAGTATGCCTAGAATGACTGCATGCTTGTCTAGAGTCACGTGCTCAGTACCAAAAGCCAGATCAATTGACTCTGAGACGGGAAAGTAATCAAGACAAAAAATTTTAATGGATGTCTTAACTTAAGCAGCTCTCATTTACTTATTCTTTCATTTAGCTAATTTCAATCTATAAACAAAATAAAAGCAGTAGACAGTTTTTCCTATGGAAACTCATTAACACAGCTTTCAGAGTCAAGCTTCAGCTTAGCCCAGAGATTCCCCTTAATCAATTATTTGTTGCTTTTAGAAAAGGTTGTGCAAAAACATTAGCTAAAACTGGTTAAAATAAAAGCACAGGGAAAGAACTTTTCTGAAAGATATTAAACATACTGTCAATTTATTTTAAATAGGATGGATTGGTAAAAATAAAAATATAAAAGAATTTAAGTCAAAATTCATTGTTTAAGAACCTAACAATCATAAAGTCATATAAAGTAGTATGCAGTAAAATGTGGGAAAACTATAAAAATGTTAATTTTTATAGTAACTTAACACAACAATTTTAAAAAATGGTTGCAAATGGCTGGGCATAGTGGCTCACGCCTATAATCCCAGCACTTTGGGAGGCCGAGGTGGGCTGATCTCCTGAGGTCAGGAGTTCGAGACCAGCCTGGCCAATATGGTAAGCCCCGTCTCTACTAAAAATACAACAATTAGCTGGGCGTGGTGGCGGGCGCCTGTAATCCCAGCTACTTGGGAGGCTGAGGCAGGAGAATCACTTGAACCTGGGAGGCAGAGGTTGCAGTGAGCCGAGATCGGCCAGTGCACTCCACCCTAGACAACAGACCAAGACTCCATCTCAAAAAAAAAAAAAAAGATTGCAAACAAGTAAACACACGACGCACGTCAATATTTTAAAATCTTATGTCTATACCATTCCTCCTTCCCCTAACATGACTAGTCAACAGCAAATTTTAGGTGTTCTCAATAAATTTCCCTTGGTGAAATGGTGGTGGGACAGGGAAGGGAACTAACTCTACAAGGATGGCACGAAAGTCCCTCATTCTTTATACTCACTTAAAAGAATGATCAAAAATTGTCAAAACTTCTGAAGTTCTTGTATAGGGGTTGGGGGTTGGGGGCTACATTTGTTATTATTTTTGCCATGTCTTGTGTTTTGTGTTTGATCATCCAGGAGCAAGTGGGAGTGGGGAGAGCAGGGGAGCTGTTTACCTATTAAGACCACTTTAGCCTACCTATGATCACTTCTAGCCAGGTTGGACGGATCCTTCTTAATAAAGGAAATATCAGATTTAGCTCCCTTTCCACTATCCCCGGCTTGTTGCTGGCTGAAAATTCAGTCTCTAATTGAAAGTCTGACCCATTTCTGAAATTTTGCCTGTTCTGTGTTTTTATCACTAAATGCTCCCCTGCTTCCATTTAAGCTCACCCTTGTTTGAGTGAGGTGAAGACAACATTTGAAAATGTGTTTGGTTTTTTTGAACCCAATAATGCATTTAAAAGGTATATTTAATCCAGATCTAGTTATTAGTGGCTTCTGGTATAATTCCTCGTACTGTAATCATATGACAATGATTAGTTCATTATAATTAACTACAATTGAACTTTGTTTAGTACTTTTAAAATCCCATCTACCTAGCTATAATAAATCTATTGACTATATATTATTTAACAGTCACTATGCTAGACACTGTATAAAAAACAAAACACCACCAATAAAAGTGTTTGCCCCAAAAGAGATCACAATCTAACTGTCAAGACAAATATACCCAACCAAATAGGTGATAACTGCTATCAAGAAATATCAAATATGCTGGGCACAGTGGCTCACACCTGTAATCCTAGCACTTTGGGAGGCAGGGGCAGGTGTGTCACTTGGACTCAGGAATTTGAGACCAGCCTGGGTAACATGGTGAAACCCCATCTCTACCAAAAATACAAAAAAAAAAAAAAAAAAATGAGCCCAGCATGGTGGTGCGCACCTGTAGTCCCATCTACTTGGGAGGCTAAACTATGAGGATCACTTGAGTGCAGGAGGTTGAGACTGCAGTGAGCTGAGATAGCGCCACTGCACTCCAGCCTGGGTGACAAAGTGAGGAGACTCTGTCTCAAAAAAAAAAAAAACACAAAGAAATATCAAATGCTATACAAACACATTCCATCTAGGAAGACACAGCTAGCAACATTTCCTGCTTCTCTTCCTTGATGTTTAATTTCTTTCTTCCTATGTTATATTTCCCACAAATAACATTTTTTCCAAATTATTTACCTAAGAAAACCTTAATCATCCAACAAGTAATTCCTTTGTAATACGTATGTTATTGGCTAAATATAGCAATCCAGATCTATATCTATGTGTTAAAGTAGTCACAGTCTAATTTATCTTGAACTTATTAGGGAAGTACATAACATCCATTGTTAAAATTTTATCAGCCATACCCATCAAGATTCCAGATTAAATGTTAAAAATAAATGAAATCACAAACAAGTGAGCAAGAGGCTATAAAAAATGACCATCAATCCAATCAAGACAAATGTGAATTTTAAAAAAAAAAAGTTAAAGAATGACCACTAAGATCTTAAGAGGAAACACACAGAACTTATGGAAATAGAAAATATAACCTAATGGTAAAAATTCAATAGATGGACTAAAAAGCATATCTCTTCAAACACGGCTAAGGAGAACTAAAGGACAGACTATAGTGAACATAACTACAGCTAGAGGAGACATTTGAAAGAGAATACTATGAACAACTTTATGCAATAAAGATGAAGCACACACAAAATGGACATATGCCTAGAAAAATACAAACTCAAAATTGATTCAAGAATAATTAGAAGGCTGGGTACAGTGGCTCACACCTGTAATGCCAACACTTTGGGAGGCTGAGATGAGAGGATCACTTAAGCCCAGGAGTTTGAGATCAACCTGGGCAACATAGTGAGACTTCATCTCTACAAAAACAAAACAACAACAAAAAAACTAGGCCAAGCATAGCGGCATGCGCCTATAGTCCCAACAGCTTGGAAGGCTAAGGTAGGAGGATTGCTTGAGCCTGGGAGGTGGATGGTGCGGCAAAGTGAGATCACACCACTGCACTCTGACCTGGGTGACAGAGCGAGACCCTGTCTCAAAAAAAAAAAAAAAAAAGATAATCAGAAAGCCTGAACAGCACTATGACTAATAAAGGAAGAAAAAATAAAATACACTTCCCCCTCCTCCCCCCACCGGCACACACACAAACTAGGTCTAAAAGTTGTAAAAGCAAGGTCTACCAAACTTTCAGGAAACAAGTAAATCCAGTATCACACAAATTCTTCCAGAGAACAGAAAAGGAGGAAATACACCCCCAAGTCATTTTATGAGGCCAGTATAATCTGGATACCAAAACCAGACAAGAACATTATTAAAAAATGAAAATTACAGGCCAATTTCACTAATAAACATACATGAAAAGAGTCCATATGCAAAATATTAACAAACAGAATCCAGAATCCAACAGTATATAAAAATATACATTATGACCAATATGTCCCAGAAATTCAGGAACAGAATATATACTTTTTTAAAGTTATAAATATAATTCACCATATGAACAGACTAAAGAAAAACACTATAAGAGATACGGAAAAAGGATAAGAAAATGTCACATTTGTCTTAAAAAAAAAAAAAAACCTATAGCAAACAACACTTTTTACAGTGAAACTCATTAAAATCAAGAACAAGTATGTATGTCTACTATTACCATATTTATTCAACATTACACTGGAGGTCCTAGTTAATAAGAAAATAAAGTGGTATACAAATCTTTTAAGAATATATTTGATATGATCATCTGCACAGGAAACAATATACATAATAATGATTGGAATTAGAATTCAGCAAGGTATTTGGATATAAAAGTCTACACAGTCCCCCCAACCTGTCAAAAAAATAAACAGCAAAAAAAAATACCACTTCTGTATAAAGCTATTAGAAAGCTTAAGTCAAATAAAAGACACCATTTACAACAGCAACAGCAAATATATGATATGCAGGACTAACTCTAGTAAAAATATATTCTAGACCTTTAGGGAAAGAAATAATTAAGCTTTAAACAGAGGCCAAAAAAAAAAGGAAAACGTATATGAGTGTAAAAGCATTCTCTTCATGGATAGAATTGTCAAGGTATCAGTGCTCCCTTAACTGACCCAATTTAAATTTGTTTTAACATTACTGGGTTTTTCATAGAATTTGACAAGATGATCCTAAAATTTATAAGCAAGAAAATAGCCAAGAAATTGTTTATAAGTGTAAGAGTCATGAGAATTTTTTTGTTTTGCTCAATGCCATTTTCCCAGCACCTAAAAAGCTCCTGGCACACAGCAGTTGTCTCCAATATATGTGCTGAATGAATTTTTGAATGAACACAGCAGGGAAACTTATCCTACCCTCTATGAAATTTAGAATGGAAATGACACAAGAATAGGCAAAAAAGACAAATGGAACAAAACAGAAGGCCTAAAAATAAATCCACATGAATGAAATTTGATATATAAATAGAAGAGCAGATCATAGGGGAAGCATAGAACAGTACTCAATAAGTGATGCTGGGACAACTAGTTTATGCATGTGGAAAAAAGCGAGATTGAGGGGAGAGATTATAAAGGGTTCATAAATCTCTAAGCACAGCCTGTATTATCTCTAGATTCTTCCTAGCAAAGCCTCACAAGTTTTACATTAAGATGCTATTCTAATTGAGAAAATATATAGTACCTCACCTGGAATGGTAATGCACAATAATATAAACACTTACTGCATGTTAGCTATCATCGTATCTGAGCCCTCAAACTTACCCTGATGTGAAGCCTTGCTTCGCCACTTCCCAGCTTTGTCATTGGAGAAGTTACTTGAATTCGCCTTGTCTTACCACAAAATGAGCTTGCACTAGCACTTACCTCAGCAAGAGTAACTTACTGTTGGGAGTTTCTTTTAATCCTTTTAGTATTTTTTTTTTTTTTTTTTTTGAGACAGAGTCTCGCTCTGTCGCCCACGCTGGAGTGCAGTGGCGCGATCTCGGCTCACTGCAAGCTCTGCCTCCCGGGTTCACGCCATTCTCCTGCCTCAGCCTCCTGGGACTACAGGCGCCCACCACGACGCCTGGCTTTTTGTATTTTTAGCAGAGAGGGGGTTTCACCTTGTTAGCCAGAATGGTCTCGATCTCCTGACCTCGTGATCCTCCCACCTTGGCCTCCCAAAGTGCTGGGATTACAGGCGTGAGCCACCGTGCCCGGCTTCCTTTCAATATTTTTATTTTAGAATGGCATTAAGTTTGTAGATTAACAATTAGAATTGACACTGTTAAGAATCTGAATCTTCAGATCTGGAAATATAGTATGCTTTTCTGTTTATTTAAGTCTTTGTCTAAAAAAATTTAATGTTTGCTTTAAAATTTTGTATGGAAGACTGTAAAAAAAATTTAACACACATTTTTTAAGTGTGTAGAAGTACAGTCTTTTTGTTTGCTATTCTAAAAGGGGTGTCTTCTTCCATTGTATCTTCTACTTGATTTGTAAAAATTCTAAGTATTACATAAAATACTGTCCAATTGTGGAATGCAGTAGAGGCTGGGGAATGAGCAGCAACTGATAGCATTTTGAAGGAGGATCAAGTCTGGAATCTCACTATGCTTCTCTCATCTCCTTCCTTGAATTTAAGATGTTCTTTAAGAATATTACAGAATAGCATTCAGCAAAACATGGACATGTACTAGAACCCCTTTGAGAGAACTTGGTTTTGTATTCTTGAATGGTGCTAAAAAGT
The DNA here is from genome assembly GCF_029281585.2 of Gorilla gorilla gorilla. Lineage (NCBI taxonomy): Eukaryota > Metazoa > Chordata > Mammalia > Primates > Hominidae > Gorilla > Gorilla gorilla. Next base: position 20,731,444 of record NC_073233.2, read on the forward strand.
GACCTCATTATCCCATAGCATGGAATCCAAAAATAGTAGTAAAGAAGGCTTCCACAGAATATGTGCAAATCTGAAAATCTCAGGGCATGTACCTAATGCTATATTTATTTTTCACAAAACCGGAAATAGTGACAGCTTAAAACAAGTAACTAGACTGTTATATAGCTTTTAAAATGCTGCTGCTATTGTGTAATTTTTAGCATTTTGTATATTGAATTTCTATGCCAGGAAGTATGCCACTGTTAACTATTTTACATGATGCCTAAATTTTATTTTAAATAAAAAGTTATCACACATATCAGATTAAACTCAACTACACAAATTGTTATACTAAAACATTTCAGGAAATATGTGCTTTCTAACGCTAATGAAGTTTTAGAAAAGATTGTAAATATACAAACATAAAATAACAAGTATCACCAATTCTGAAATTTGTTAAGTAAAAGAATTTTAAGGGGTAAAAGTTCTATATCTTTATACCAGCTGACTTGACAAAATTAAGAGTTCCAGTAAGAGCAAAATGTTGTCCTCTATTTGGGAGGGGGAGGGGACAGGGCACTGAGCAATCAAGCAGTTAAAACTCCTATGTCGTATCTTAAATCATTTATAACATCAAAAAGAAGGTAAACATTTCAATCCTATTAAGAATATGATTTTGCTATTCTGTTCTGCTGTGGAAAACTAAGTAGTCACTTGTTTAAAAACTAAGATGAAGCAGACACAGCATAAACCAATTAAAATTAAATCAAAACAACAGTTTTAAGATGTAATATGCATACATTAATTTCTTAACAGATTATTATAGTTAAAATACCACTGAGTGTACTCACTTCAAGTGGTGTGTAAAAATAAAAATAGCTGAAGAGAGGATGGTCAAACCTCAAAACAAGTACTATAACCACCACCCAAAAATGCAAAATAAAGGAAGTTGTCTTCTTCAGAGTTAAGAGGAGGGGAAAAAATCTTACTACTTACACATTGGGAGGAAGTGGGGATGGAGAGAAAGAAAAACAATTCCATGCCCTTCCTAAATGTTTAAGAATAAATGCAATTTATGTTACCTTCAGAAGCATTTTATCAGTACCCACAAAATTGCCTTTTAATTTGTACTAGTAAACTTACATTGCCTGAGCGTCTTTCTCTACCCCCCTTTCTCTTCACTTGATTTCATGTGAAAGTCAAATTATTTGTATGACTGCTACCAGAATTTTAATAAAAATTGACACAACATAACCCAAACAATATAAATTTTCCCCTATTTAGCCAGACTCTAAATGCTTTAGGGAAAAAGAAAAACGTGCAGTACATAATTTAATTAGGTTCTAACAACTCTTCACAGATTCATATATACTTCTCACCTGTAACAACTCAATAGAGAAAAAAAAATTCAAGGATGAAAAGGTTTTATTTACTTATTTCCATACTGCAGGTAATGAGAATGGATGTTGTCTCTTACAAGACACAAGTCAAACATAGGAAAGTATGGAGGAAAAAACACAAAGAAGCCAAACTTAGACCAAATGTAGCTGTGACAAAGTTAAATGGCTTCATTAGAGAAAAAAAAGTCTTGACAGGATTTTTTAAAAATAAAATCTACCACTGTAGTGCTTACAAAGTACATAAGGCTAACAGTAAAGAGTGAGAAAAATGGCCAGGTGCAGTGGCTCATGCCTATAATTCTCACACTTTTGGAGGCCGAGGCAGGTGGATCACCTGAGGTCAGGAGTTCCAGACCAGCCTGACCAACATGGAGAAACCCATCTCTACTAAAAATACAAAATTAGCCAGGTGTGGTGGTGCATGCCTGTAATCCCAGCTACTCGGGAGGCTGAGGCAGGAGAATCACTTGAACCCAGGAGGCAGAGGTTGCAGTGAGCCAAGATCGCACCATTGTACTCTAGCCTGGGCAAGAAGAGCAAAACTCCATCTCAAAAAAAAAAAAAAAAAAAAGTGAGAAAAAATAATGTAGCAAATTTAGTCAAGCCAGGAAGACACGTGTAAAAACAATATCAAACATGGTAAAATTTATTTGGCAAGAGCTATAGTAAAATTTTAAGATGTCATTAGGCAATAGTAAAAATAATATTTAGGCAACAAAAAAGTATAAATCAATGTAAAAGCTTAGAAACACTAGAAGAAAAACAGCTATAGTATGTAAAGTAGTAAAAAATATATACATGACACAAAGTAATGACTAAAATTAATGCAGATGCAATACACATACACCAATTTTTTTTTTCAACACGAGTTTCACTCTTGTTGCCCAGACTGGAGTGCAATGGCATGACCTCTGCTCACCGCAACCTCCACCTTCTGGGTTCAAGCAATCCTCCTGTCTCAGCCTCCCGAGTAGCTGGGATTAGAGGCATGCGCCACTATGCCCAGCTAACTTTGTATTTTTAGTAGAGACAGGGTTTCTCCATGTTGGTCAGGCTGGTCTCAAACTGCCAACCTCAGGTGATCCACCCGCCTCGGCCTCCCAAAGTGCTGGGATTACAAGCGTGAGCAACTATGCCCAGCACATACACCAAATTTTATATATATATATGTGTGTGTATATATATATACACACACACATATATATGTATATACACACACACATATATACACACATATACATACACACACACACACACACACGCACGCATATACATATATGTTTTTTTTTTTTTTGAGATGGAGTTTCACTCCTGTTGTCCAGGATGGAGTCCAATGGCGCGATCTCAGCTCACTGCAACCTCCCTTCGCCTCCCAGGTTCAAAGGATTCTCCTGCCTCAGCCTCCCAAGTAGCTGGGATTATAGGCATGAGCCCCCACACCCAGCTAATTTTGTATTTTTAGTAAAGACGGGGTTTCACCATGTTGGTCAGGCTGGTCTCAAACTCCTGACCTCAAGTGATCCACCCGCCTCAGCTTCCCAAAGTGCTAAGATTACAGGCACAAGCCACCACGTGGGGCCAAAATTATATATTTTAAAGCAGAGATAGATCAAACACAAAATGAATCAAGTTAGGCTTTTAGACCCCTCGCATACACAGATACCTTTTCTTATTCTAAACAAATATTCACATGTGCATAATCTTGTATTTTCTTTCCTGAAGAGGGTCCTCAAAATTATATAAGCTGTAGGCCCCCTCAACACCTGGATCTGATTCCTGTAGTAAACAGCAAAAACATGCCTTTTCTAATGTCTAAAACTTGCCAATTTCTGGCCATGATGCCAAAAGTAAAATAGAACAAAAAAGCAGAAATCAACAAAGACTTAAATTTTAAATATATAATAAAAATTCACATGATGAAAGGACACATTTTAAATTAGGAAATTAAAAACAGGGCCAGGCACAGTGGCCCACGCCTGTAATCCCCGCACTTCAGGAGGCCAAGGTGAGACAGTCACCTGAGCCCAGGAATTTGAGGTCAGCCTGAGCAACATAGTGAGACTTCATCTCTATAAATAAAAATAAAAATAAATTAGCCAGGCGTGGTGACACATGCTTGTAGTCCTAGCTCTTCAAGGGGCTGAAGCAGATGGACTGCTTCAGCCCAAGAGTTCGAGCCTATAGTAAGCTATGATTGTGCCACTGCACCCCAGGCTGGGCCACAGAGTAAGACCCTATCTCTTAGAAACAATCAAAAAGAAAATTAACAAATATCCAAATGACTCAATGTAGTATTCACGGTGTAATGTGAATGTGTTCATTAAAAGATGTAAAAACACAGCAATTAATTCTAAGATTTTAGAAAACAAACCCAAAGGAAAACAGAACAAAATAATTTAAGGAAAAATACAAGGATCTATTCATTGGTAGTCCTGATAATTTAAGAACTGCTTCCTGGCCAGGCTCAGCAGCTTACATCTTGTAATCCCAGCACTTTGGGAGGCCCAATCTATACAAAAAATTTAAAAATTAGCCGGGCATGTTGGCACACGCCTGTAGTCCCAGCTACTCAGGAGGCTGAGGTAGGAAGATCCCTTCAATCTGGGAGGTCGAGGCTGCAGTGAGCCATGATTGTGCTACTGCACTCCAGCCTGGAGGACAGAGACCCTGTTTCAATTAAAAAACAAAAAACTGATTCCTTGGGGTTGGGGGAACACCATACTCAGAAACTTAAATGAGTACCACTGATGAGGAGGATGTCTTAATCATTTCAGATTCCCTGAAAAAGCAGAGGCATTATGATGACATGTAGTTAACATTAAAAAAAAAATTTTTTTTTCAGATGATATAAATATTCAAATGAAAAAGGCTGTAACAAAAATAAGATACTTTCAACCACAGCTATATGTTGAGAAATTTAATTAAGGCAATGTTTTCACACCAAATTTTTAAGAAGAAAAATGTATTTACACATAAAGCTTACATTTCAAGAGGCAGAAAACTGAATCAACAGGATGAAATAGACAAAATTGTTTATCAACAATAGGAGTAACTATAGTTAATAACAGTGGCAAATTTCATTTGTTTTTTGTTTGTTTGCTTGTTTTAGAGACAGTTCACTGTTGCTCAGGGTGGTGTGCACTGGCGTGATCATAGTTCACTGCAGCCTCAAACTGCTGGGCTCAAGCAATCCTGCTGCCTGAGACTTCTAAAGTGCTGGGGTTACAGGCATGAGCCACTGCGCCTGACCCTAAATCCAGATTTTTAAAGAACATAAAATTTAAAGCCCTGGGAGGATATGAAGATGAATATACTACCCAATTCATCTTTCAAGTCAAATATATTCTTGGTCACAAGTTTCTGTGAACCTAGAAACTGGAAACAAGAAACACAACACCCATACAACTTAATAAAATAAACAAGAAACTGGGGTAAAATGATGGTGTATAAAATCCATCAGTGTACTAAGTAAATATATTCTAATGATCTAACATACCACAGTAATGGCTTAACAAAAACAAAGAGGATCCATTACTACAGATATCAAAACAGCATCTGGTAAAATTACATTGCAAATAACATTAAAGGAAAACACTAATAGGATACTTATATAACTTATCCAAAAAATTTTAAAACCATTGTACACGATGTAGAAAAAAATAGTTAACAAAACAAGGTTATCTACTGTCTTCATTATGTTTGAACTATTTTGTTATAAGGTTCTGGCCTGGGCATGGTGGCGCACACCTATAGTCCCAGCTATTCAGGAGACTGGCGGGAGGATCACTTGAGCCCAGAAGTTCAAGTCCAACCTAGGCAACATAGGGAGATCCCCAACTCTTTAAAAAAAAAAAAAAAAAAGTTCTGGCAAGTCTACTACAGAAAGAGGATGTAAGTATTAAAAGGGAAGGAACAAATGAAAAGGCAAGATATAGACTAGAAGAAACTATCTGCAATACACAGCTGACAAAGGATTTGCGTTCTAAATATATTAAGAAACTTTACAACTCAGTAACACAAAGCAATCCAATTTTCAAAAGAGACAAAAGACATACAGACACACAAAAGGAGCTATACAAATGGCCAATAGGCACATAAAAAGATGCTGAATATCATTAGTCGTCAAGCAAAAGCTATTTAAAACCACAGTGAGATACCACAGCACAGCCACTAGATTGGCTAAAATACCCAGTATCGGTAAAGACCCAGAGTAACTGGAATTTCCATACCCAGTTGCTGGGAATGTAAAATGGTACAACCATTTTATAAGAAACCACCTGTTTCCCAAAGTTAAACATCCACTTACCATACGACCCAATAATCACAACTTGGTATTTATCCAAGCAATATGAAAATCTAAGTCCAAACAATGACTTGTACATCAATGTCTGGGGCAGCTTTATTCACAGTTAATGAACACTGGAAACAACCCAAATGTTCTATCAATAAGCAGACAAATAAATTGTGGTATATCATACAATGAAATACTACCAAACAATAAAAAAGAACAAACTACTAGCCAGGCATGGTGGCATGTGCCTGTAGTCCCAGCTACTTGGGAGGCTGAGGCAGGAGGCCCACTTGAGCCTGGGGAGGTTGAGGCTGCAGTGAGCCATGATGGCACCACTGCACTCAAGCCTCAGCAACAGAATGAGACCTTATCTCAAAAATAATAATAATAAAATAATAAAATAAAGAACCATAGAAACAAGCAATATCATAGATGACTGTCAAAATCATCACGCCAAGCAAAAACATCCCAGACACAAAAAGAGTACATACTGTATATTTCTATTACATAAAGTCTAGAAACAGGCAAAACTGAACAATGGCAATAAAAAGTCAGAAGGGAGACAAGGGACCTTCTTGGAGAGATAGAAATGTCCTATATGTGCTTGTAATGATGGTTACACAAGGTGTGTACATTTTTCAAAACTCACATGACAATACACTAAAAAGGGTAAACTTTAACATATGTGGTTACTACTAATAATTATGTAAATAAGAATGGGAAGTAAACAGGAAGCTTTTACTTTTTAATTGACAAGCCTTTGTATTGCTTGCATCTTTACATATCGTACAGTTAAAATGTTACATTTTTAATGACTCACAAATATTTCACTCAGTTTTTCAACTAATTGAAAAAAATCAAACACATTATCATTGGAGCAAAACAGAAAGCCAAGAAAGACTCCTTATAAAAGAAGATATAATACATAAGAACATCTGAAAATAGAAAATAAAAGAATTACAAATCAGATCTTTAAAAAAATGATCTTTTTCTAAGCTTTTAGTGACAGAGAAAATCTTGATTTGTACTCTACTGTGTGTTTCACCTCACAATAGAGAAACTAACTGAAGTAAACATAAAACATCCAGAGGCTTTTCCAAGTAAAGTAACAGATAATGGGCAAAGACATGAACAAATCATACAAGGAAAAAAAAATGCAACAGTAAAAATAAGAATCAGACTTCCCTGGAAACAATAACAATACAAACCAAAAAATGTTTAAATATCATTTTATATCAATTAGCAAATTAATTTACAACTTTTTTCTTATTATAAAATAATTACACCATTGTAAAAACTTTATGAAAGTATAAAGAAAAAGATAACTCAACATTTGGGTCAATTTCTATTTCTTCCCATTGTTTTATCTATTATTTTAAAGATTAAAAAATAACACAAAAAGTATTTTTTCTTCAGGTAAATCATAGTATAAGCAACTTCTTATGTCATCATATATATTTCTTAAATAATTTTTATAAGCTACACCGATCTGCTTTAAGTCCACTAGAAAAAAGAGTTATATTTAACCATTGGTCTATTTAAGACAATTCTAGTATATCACTATTATAAGTCATGTCATGATAAATATCACTGTAGATAGATGTTTATGGTTCTTATCACTGGAGGTGTATTTATCAAGTCAAAGGAAAAGGCGAGGCTATTGATAAATAATACTAAACTATACTCTACAAAACTACACCAATTATATTCCCTTAGGCTTAAAAACTCAAGTTTTAAAAATTCCTTTTCCTTATAAACATATTGCATGTTCAATAAAGAAAATCCAGACACAGAAAAGAAAAAAACAAAAATAATTAAAATCATCCATAATTCCACCATCTAAGGATGCCCACTCTTAGCTTGTGTCCTGTTTTCCTATGCATATATAATTAAATCTATGCTGTACTGTGAATTTCATTTTATAATCTGTTTTCATTTTATAATCTGTTTTCCCCACCCCCACCCTGCCCCTTTTTTTTTTGGAGACAGGGTCTCTGTTGCCCAGGCTGGAGTGCAGTGGCAGCGATCACAGCTCACTGCAACCTCAACTTCCCTAGGCTCAGGTGATCCTTTAACCTCTGTTTCCCAAGTAGCTGCAACCACGGGCACGTGCCAGCATGCCTGGCTAAATTTTTTAGAGACGGGTTTTCGCCATTTTGCCCAGGCTGGTCTTGAACCCCTGGACTCAAGCAATCCACCTCCCTCCACAAAGTGCTGGAATTACAGGCGTCAGCCATCTCACACAGCCCCGCCCTTACTTTTAATGAGCATTTCCTGCTTACCAGTCTTTTAAAAGTAATTTTAATGACATGGACCATATTTAATCCATCTTCATTATTGACCACATAGGTGATTTCTAATTTTTTTAGATTAAGCAACAGTCAAATCACTGCACATATAGGAAATTACTTCATCAGAAAAAGTTACCTGGAAAATAACTACTGGGTCGAAATTTATGAAATTTAAGATTTAATTCAGCTTGTTGATTTCCAATCTCAATAGCAGCATGAGAGTGCCCATTTCCCATAACTTTACCTATAACAGGTAGTCTTTTACTAACCTGTGTCAATTTGATAATTTAAAAATCGTTTATTGTTTTACTTTGTCCTGGTTTTTTTTTCCTATTCAGTGAGGGCTAACAATTTAAAATGTTTATTGATTTGTTTTTCAACTGCTCGCCTTGCTGTCATTTTAAGATATGAGAATTATTTGTATCATCAGCAAATTTATTTTAAAAATGCAGTTCTTGTTGTTGATCATATCCATTAAGTTATATACATAATTCTGATATATCCACGTAACCTATTCAATTACTGATGGAGGGTAAAACTTTTTTGAAAAGCATCCATACATACACACACACATACACACATAATGGATTAGTCTGTCTTCTATATCAAAGAAAATTATCTAGCTGGGACTCCCATCAAGTTCTTCTTTGTTTCTAAAAACTCTCCTGCATCCATAAACATAGCCATATAAATATCCTTCCCACCCTTCTAGCGACTGTTAAAAAAAAAAGTATATTATTCTGCCCATCTTTTATCCTTCAGTTAGAAATCAAATCTCCTCCAACCTTCTCAAAGGTCCTTGCCATCGACAACTGTCCCTCCTCCAACATCTTCCCTATTGTACTAGCTTTTTCCTCAGCATATAAACAAGACACCTTCTTTTTCTAAAAACACTCACATGCACCACTGCACTACCACCACCCTAGCCCCAACCTCTGCTCTTACCTTCCTTCTTTCTCCTTCATCAACATTTTTCTTGACTGCCCATCCAGCGGTCTGGCTTCTAGTCCCACACTGCTCTCTGTGACCTGTTCATTGCTGAATCCAAACTTAACAATTTTCACCATCAGATTATTTACCAATCTAAGACCTGTGACCCTGCTGAACACTCAAAGCCATTCCTGAAACTGTCTTCTCTTGGTTTCTGTAATACCTAACATGATTTGTGTCTCTAGTTCTCCAGTGGGTTCTGTTCAGTCATCTTGTTCCTTTTCTTCTTCCAGAGTCCCTTTTAATGGCAGGCTTCCAGAGTCCCACCTTGAGCCGGCAGACCTCCTTAACATGAATGATCCTCATCTACACCAACTAGCTTCAAAAATCCTTACTTTACATTCCCAAATCTACTTCTGCACCTAAATCTCTTACCTACACTTCTCTTCTGATTATAAAAAGGGATATATACCTTCATATGGCAGCCCCTGAAGCATCTCAAACTCAACAGGTTCAGAACTGAACTCATCATAAATTAAGATGAATGACAAAATGGACTTGCAATTTGAATGAGGCATAAAAATATCAATCTATTTTTTGAGCTAGCAGAGAAGTAAAAATAGAAACAAAATCAAAACTTCAGAAGAAAACATCAATTACGACATTACTTAATAAACCAAAAAGCCCTTAAAATAACTTTTTCTTCTGAAAAGATAGAGTAGACATACTTTTCCCTATTTCTCCTGCTAAAAACTAAAAATCCTTGACAAACATAAGACTCTGAAAGTTGGAGGGAAGGCATATAGACCAACGCTTTGGAATCCAAGAAACCAACAAACACTGTGGTGAGTTTCCTGGGTTTTCTTTTTACAACATATATCCCAGAGTTGGAGTTGAAAAAGCCAGCAACATGGAAATGCCAACAGGCACAGACAAAAAAAGTACTAACAAAAGAATGCTCTCTCTAGCTAAAGGACCAGAACAGGACGTCCCAGCAAGACAGAAAACTTTTAGATGACAGCTGCTCTACTCCCAACAGACACCAAAGAAAAAACCTCTGCCCACACCAGGGAAGGTCAAGTGGGGATCCTAGAATCCCACAATCAAAAGGCTGTAAAGGGGCACCCCAACACCCCACTGCAGTGGTGTCAGGGAAGACCAAGTGGGGAGCTAAGACTTTCATCCCAACTGGCCAGCATGAACCTCCTTCTCCCAGCAGTGTCAATGGACTTCCATCCCGACCAGGCAGTAACAAAGAGCGTCCCCACATTTTGGACTTAATGTAAGCTGAGTAGGGAATCTAGACACCTGCCCTCCACCTCACAGTAACAAGGCAGCACTTCCCTTTCTCCTGCCAGAGTGGCATCCAAAAAAGCCAGCTAACCCAGTCTAAAAAAATACAGAGCCACACAACAAAATATGAAAATGTGCAGATTTCAAAAGAAAAACCCAAGGAACAGGAAGATCCCAAACCAAATGACCAAAAGACAATCGACAGACACCAACATCGAGATAACAAAGATGTCAGAATTATCTGGCAAACATATTAAGGCAGTCTCCACAAAAATGTTTCAACAGCTTGAAACAAATGAAAAAAAAGTCTCAGCAAAGAAATGGAAGTCTCAGTAAAGACACAGAAGTACAAAGAAACAAATGGGAGCTTAAAACTAAAAAATACAATAATCAAAATAAAGAGCTCAGTGGATGGTCTTAATAGTAAAATGGAAGGGACAGAGGAATCAACAAACTAGAATGCACAACAGTAGAAACTACCAAATCTGAAAAACAGAAAACACACTGAAGAAAAGAAAACAATGAACAGAGCCTCAATAGCCTTTGGGAATGTTACAAAAGATCTAACTTCCATGTTATCAGAGGATCACAATGAGAAGACAAGGAGAATAGAGCTGAAAAAGTACATGAAATAACAGCTGAAAACTTCCCAAATGTGGTAAGACATAAACCTACACATTCAAGAAGTTGAATAAACCCCAAAGAGGAAAAACCCAATGAAATCTACACCAAGACACATCATAATTAAACTTCTAAAAACAAAAGACAAAAAAATATTGAAAGCAGCCTAGGAAAAACATCTTACCTACAGGAGAAAAACAGCAGATTTCTCATCAGAAACCATGGGGATCAGAAGAAGTGGCACAGTATCTTTCAGGTGCTGATCAAAGAAAACTACAGTACCTTGCTTATCCCCAGTTTCACTTTCCTTGGTTTCAGTTACCCACAGTCAACCACAGTTCAAAAATATTAAATGGAAAATTTCAGAAATAAAGTTTCAAATTGTTTACCATTCTGAGTAGCCTGATGAAATCTCACACCATCTCACCCAGGACAATGAATCATCCCTTTGTCCAGAGTATCCACACTGTATATGCTACTCAACCGTTAGTCATCAACACTGTCTGCTCTGAACATTCAACTGTTGACATTATCATGCCTCAACAAGCCATATCATCATGCCTCAACGATCCAGGATCATCCAAAGCAGATGATTCTGACCATACATCAGAAGGTCAATAGTAACAATGCAACATCACAATGCCTACATCATTTACCTCACTGCTTCTCATCAAGTAGGCGTTATCTCATATCATCATAAGAATATAGAACAAAAAGATATTTTGAGAAAGACTGCATTCAGATAACTTCTATTGTAGTATATGGTTGTAATTTTTCTATTTTATTAATAATCTAATCTCTTACTGTGCCTAATTTATAAATTAAACTTTATCGTAGGTATCTATCTCCTTATTGGAAAAACAGGATATGTAGGGTTCAATACTATCCAGTTTCAGGCATCTGGGGGGGTTGAAATATATAGCCCTTGCAGGTAAGGGGGGACTACTGTATTAACTCAGAATCTTACGTACAGTAAATTTTTAAAAAATTGTTCTGGGATGAAGGAGAAATCAAGACCTTCTCAGATAAGGAAAACCAAAGAGAATGTATTGCCAGAAGGGCCACCCTAAAAGAATGGCTAAAGAAAGTTCCTTAAACAATAAAAGGAACCTTGAAACATCAGAAAGGAAAAAACATGGTTAGCAAAAATATGGACAAACTCCACAGCTTTCCTTCTCGAGTTTTCTGTAGTATGCTTGACAGTTCAAAAAAAAATGTTAATACTGTAAAATGTATATAGTGAGAATATTTAAAAGTTATATTATAAACAGGAAAATAAAGGGACATAAAGGTTTCCATACTTTATTCAAACTGGCAAAACGACAGTATCAGTAGGTTGCAATAAATTATACATAAATAATGTAATACCTAGAGTACCCACATAAAAAGCTAAAATCCTATAAGGTAAGTACTATTATCATCCCCATTATATTGATGAGGAAATTAAGGCTCAGAGTTGCATAAGGACGCAGATACTAGTAAGTACAGGCTAAGTATCCCTTATCTGAAATACTTAGGACTAGAAGTGTTTCAGATCTGAAATTATTTTGGATTTTGGAATATCTGCATATACATGAGTTATCCTGGGGGATGGGACCCAAGTCTAAACATGAGATTTATTTATGTTTCTATACACTTTTTACACATATCTACACAGTAGCTTGACACATATTTTTAATAATTTTGTTCATGAAACAAAGTTTGTGTACTTTGTTTCAAGGTCAAGAGCAAAACTGAGGTCAAGTTTTAAATTTTCCACTTGTGGTATCATATCATGACTCAAAAAGTTTCAGATTTTGGAGTATTCTGGATTTCAGATTTTTGAATTAGGAATGCACAACATGTAAAGATGAGACTCAATCCCGAAGTCAAATGGCTCCAAATCCCAATTTTTTTTTAAAACCACATTAAAAAGGGGTTTTGGGGATTTAAAGCTCAGAGTTACAGAAGGATACAGATACTACAAAACAGTGAATATGGGACTCAATCCCAAATTCTGATTTTTTTTTTCCACCACAATAGAAAGGGGTTCTTGGGATTTAAAACTTCAAAACATGATGGGGAAACGGTTTTTCACTAACCTCTGTTAAACCAAACTTATGTGACGCCATCTGTTTGGACTGAGCTTCTGTACTAGGCCCAACAGACCAAACCAAAATGAAGTTACCCATGCTGAATGAAGTTCCACACCACCAAGCCATTTATCTGACCTTCTAGAAATCGGGAGAATGAGAGATGACAGCCAAATACCCAAACAGGCCATTTTTAGCTGGCACAATAAGGAAGTCCCATCTGCTTTAACCTTTACAAGGAAAATAACTTTAAAAATATCAGCTGGCCCAGGCTCAGTGGCCCACGCCTGTAATCCCAGTACTTTGGGAAGCCGAGGTGGGAAAAATCACTTGAGGCCAGTTGTTCGAGACCAGCCTGGGCAACACAATGAGACTGTCTCTACAAAAAAAAAAAAGGGGAGGGGGAAAAGAAAAAATCTATAATAAAAAAAAAGACCGATCCATTTTTTGTTTTGTTTTTGCTTTCTTCAGCCCTTTTCTGTCTATAAAGCCAAACTGCTGTGCTCAGTTCATCAGAACAGTCATTCTATTTTATAGAATGAGATGTCGCCAGATTCTAGGATCAAAAAGCCAATTAGATCTTTCAACTAAATTTGTTGTAATTTTGTTTTCTGATACCTCCAACTGAAACTTAGCACTTCCTCTATAAAGCACTCTAGCAATACCTGCTGATTGTCAACAACAGACATCAGATATTTTCATGTAATAGCTACTGCAGGTAAGTCAGAATAGCATTTACACTACTAAAGTTAAAAAGAAAGAAAGAAAATAGAAAGTTAAAGTTAAAAAAGAAAGTTATTAAAGTTAAAAAGATTTTTTTTTAAAAGTTAAATAATTTTGCTTCTAACATTTTGATATTTGAATTTAAATGTACTGGTTCCCCTTATAATCATATACATTTTATTTTATACATTTAAAAATAGTATTCTGGCTGGGAGCAGTGGCTCATGCCTGTAATCCCACCACCTTGGGAGGCTGAGGTGGGCAGATGGCTTGAGTTCAGGAGTTCGAGACCAGCCTGGGCAATATGGAGAGACCCCGTCCCTACTAAGAACACACACAAAAAAACAGCCGGGTGTGGTGGTGCAGGCCAGTGGTCCCAGCTATTCAGGAGGCTGAGGTGGGAGGTTTGCTTGAGCCAGGGTTTGGGGGTTGTGGGGGAGGTTTCAGTGAGCCGAGGTCGCGCCACTACACTCCAGCCTGGGAGACAGGGCAAGAGAGTCTGTCCCTCTGTCTCCCAGGCTGGAGTGTAGTGGCGCGACCTCGGCTCACTGCAACCTTCGCCTCCAAGGTTCAAGCGATTTCTGCCTCAGCCTCCCGAGTAGCTGGGATTACAGGCGCACACCACCATGCCCAGCTAATTTTTTGTATTTTTTTGAGCAGAAATGGGGTTTTGCCACGTAGGCCAGGATGGTCCCAAACTCCTGACCTCAAGTGATCCGGCTGCCTCGGCCTCCCAAAGTGCTGGAATTACAGGAGTGAGCCACCGCACTCAGCCAAAAAAAAGTATTCTGAGAATCCCACAGGCTTTACCAAACTACCAAGAGCCCTTTACACAAAAAAGTTTAAGAATCCCTACATTAAGAACCATTTCCAATTTATTAAAAAGTCTTAACAGACCACAGCTTCTACTTGTCACTGGAATGAGAAGAATGGCTCCGCTAGAAGACACCGAAAGAAAAATACCTACAAAACTAAACCATGCTAGAAGCAAATGCTTTTTCAAGTTCTCAAAAATCAATACCGTAAGAGTTAGACCCTTAGTTCAGTAAAAATCTATCCACAATCATCAAAGGATCCCCAATTTACACCACGAGTTAATTCCTAGGTAATTCCCAAAAAGGATATAATCCAAACCTCTATTCAAGAACAAGAGCACTTTTTCCACCTTCCCCAACCTTCCACCTCTTACCTACCCCTACCCATTTCCTCTTGAACATTATAATCTATAAATCTAAAGATGAAGAGTTCCTTTGTTGAGGAAATTAGCAACATTCAAATGTATATACTTTCACATTCTTGTTCCAAGAACACAGAATTCCTTTTCTCTCCCCCATCCCACCTCTCTCAAAGGCATAAGTACCCAAATCGGGCAAAGCCTTTAAGATGAACAATGACCACGGCATTTTTTCTAATCCCATGATGAAAATAAGATTCCTGTCATACGCAAGGCCACCAAAAGAGTGGCAGCACATTTTTTACATAAATAATCCTATCCCTCCCCCTAAAAATTCAACACTTGATGAAAATCTTCTCGGTCCAAAAGTAATCCATTTTCTAAAGGAATAAATTTCATGAGCAAAAAGTCAACAGCATAGCACAGAGCACAGGTCTAGTATGATACTCCAGGTTTTCTTTCAATCGTTAAACCTACCTCAAACTACATTATATGGGCATTTGTTTTGTATACCTACAAATAGTGTTATGAATTCGGTGCTGAGAAAAGTTAAAGGCATTTCTGTATATAGGAAACTAAAGGCAAAATTAATCATCAGTTCCTGTAACTACCAAGACAAAAATTAGATACTGTGCTTTGGAGAAATCTTCAGAAACCATGTATAGTAATTTTTAAAGCAAATCATAACACACACATTCACATACAAGTTTTATCCACAAATTCAAATATGAATTTCTTACTGTAATAAGAACGTACTCAAGTTTTATTTGTTGTTTGAGAAGACAAGGACCAAAAAAAAATAAAAATAAAAATAGTTTCCTACTCTGAAGGAAAACCCCTGAAGAAAACACTTGTGTCTCGTCAAACAAGTCATGATACCTTTAACACGAAATTAACAGCTAAAAATTTCCATTTGACTACACAGTTAAGTCAGAGTACATTCTCTGTTCTTAATTAACTATAAAATACCTCAGAAAATGTTATGAAAAAATATAAATACGCATACTCACCTCCCAACTTAGGAAACAAAACATCTGTAATATGATTGAAGACTCTTGCATGCCTCCTCAATAATATTCCCCTCTCTCCTCCCCCAACACCAAGAGGTAATCAATATCCTGAATTTGGTATCTGTCATTCTCATGCATTTATACAACATTAGTAATCATATCATAGTATTCCTAAACTACGTTTTGGAGAGGACACCACTGCAAATCTTCAGCTCTATACTAGCTTTTATCAGTAGCCATCAATTGCAGTTTTAATAGAAATACAAATACATCAAGTGTGCTTTTGGGTGAAACCTCACCCTTCCCTCTCCTCCTACCCCACTGCTCCTCCCAGATTCAAATTGTTAACATAGTCACATGACCAAGAACTTCAGAAAGAGTATCTATCACTCTTTTCAGCTCCCCTCTAGTAAGTGTTGGCACTTTTATTCCAACTTAACATTAATAGTTCTGTAGTGAGAAGAGGATCATATTTAGAAATACAAAAACCAACTTAAATCCCAGCTTCGCTTTTTACTTGCTACAGGACCTTGGGCAAATCCCTTCTTCCCAAGCCTGCATTTCCTCATCTGTAGGATGGAAATAATGACCATGACGATGCCGTGCTGCCTTCCAATCATAAAGGGTTGTAACTGGTAGAAAATGAAATAGTCATAATTACTTCAATGTATTTTTCATAGGTACCTGCTCCTAATTAAAAAACAAAACTTGAAACCCTTAGTAATATAATTCAGTTACTGCATTGTATAGGAAAATGAAGTCCAACCAACCAACCAGCTTATCAAAAATACAAACCAAAGTTCATCAATACAGGTTCTATACAAGCTATAGAACACGATATTATACCTTTTCATTTCATAATTCTATTGAAATTAATGCAAACTCAAGGTTAATATTAAGAAAACAGAAGATGCCTAGTTTCATTATCTAGATACTAGCTACTTATTTGGGGGACATAATTAATGTATGGTGCCTTTTTCAATGTTAATCACTTAACTTGTCTCATATACATATTTCACAACTGCAACTTTAATTTTCAAAGAATTAAAAATATGACAAGGCTGAAATCTATTTCACATAATTCATTTTGGCACTACTCTAAGTAAACAGCTATTGATAGGAGTAAAAACGAAGAAAAGTCACTAATTACTAGATCCATTTTAAGTAATAATGTATAGAATATTACAAGAGGTTCTGTTTTTAAAAGAAAAGGAATGTGGGGTATTTTGTGACAGGCCAGTAAGACAGCTGGAACAAAGCTGTTGGAGCAACAGCTGTGCACCATGTACTGTTCATCTAAAACCACAAACTAAAGTAACTCATGTCAGACAACTTCATTGGATAATCAGCTCAGCCAATGGCTTCTTTCTGAAACTCTCACTACAAAGAAATAGACACTAAATATATACTTTGCAATGATTTGAGGAAGGAGACAAAATAAACAATTGTCTCTAAATATAAAATTAAAAACTAAAAATTACAGACTAATAGTGAAACAGAAGACAAAGTTTTCCATACTATTTTCACACCTCTTAGGCTTCATAATAGTAAGGAAATAACCCAAAGACTCAAAACTTAAATTTGAATTACTAATACGCAACCTCACCATTCCTACTCCATTCTTAATTAACTTTCAAATGAATGAATGTGCGTTGTCATAAAACATCTCGCAGTGGTTATCAGAAATTTTTCACATTAAGTCACTTGATAATTTTAAAGTAGTTCCCTGTAGGCCAGGCGTGGCGGCTCACGCCTGTAATCCCAGCACTTTGGGAGGCCAAGGCACGCGGGCAGATCGCTTGAGCTCAGCCTGAGTTTGAGAACCGCCTGGGCAGCACGGCGAAACCCCGCCTCTACCAAAAAAAATACAAAAATTAGCGGGGCATGATGGTGCACGCCTGTAGTCCCAGCTACTTCCGGGGCTGAGGTGGAAGGATCGCCTCTACCCGGCAGAAGGAGGTAGCAGTGAGCCGAGATCGCGCCAATGCACCCAGCCTGGGTGACAGAGTGAGACCCTGTCTCAAAAATAAATAAATAAAATAAAACAAAAATAAAGTAGTCCCCTGTAATCCCAGCACTTCGGGAGGCCAAGGTGGGCAGATCACTTGAGTCCAGGAGTTCGAGAGCAGCCTGGGCAACAAGGCGAAGCCCCCATCTTTACAAAAAAATACAAAAATCAGCCGAGCATGGTGGCGCACGCCTGTACTCCCAGTTACTGGAGAGGCTGAGGTAGAAGAATCACTGAAGCCGGGGACGTCAAGGCTGCAGTGAGCCATGATTGTGCCATTGCACTCAAGCCTGGGAGACCCTGTCTTAAACAAAATAATTTAAAAAAAAAATTTTAAGTAGTTCACTTAAACCAACTTGTTGGCATGGAAATTCCATGCCATTATCTGAAAATAATAATTCATGTAGTACTCAAGCTACTACAATCATTAATTTAAACATCTGCAACTCATCATTAAATTATCAGACTTAACTTTTGTTTCACATTTCCACTTTTTTATTCCAAAAACCCACAAACCTCTCTCTAACCTTAAATTCACTCCTTCCTCAAGTAAAATGTATGCCTCTGTGTACCTGCACACAAGCCTACTTGCATGGGGCAAATTTCCCTTAGTTGACACACCTTAATTTTAGAGGCAAAAAAGGACAAAATTACAAATTTAATAGCCACATATCTTTTCCATGTGATTTCTGAAACTTAAACATTAAATCTACCACAAATCTTCCTCTGCAGTTTGACTTGACTACCTGCTTAGCTTTCCTTTCAGCTCGCATCTTTTGACTACTGAAATGTCAACCACATCGTCATTAACCAAAAACAGGCATTAAGAGAAAATTCATCAGGAAATAAAACAAAAGTTACAACTTTTAAGACCTTACTCTCAGACTGTTGTATACTTCCCAAGTCAGAATTGCCAGACAGAAATTAAGAAAGGACTATCTTCTCCAAAGACTATTTTGGCTAAAACCGAATGCTACGGATCAACTTCTAAAACTCAAGATTCAAAGTGTATATGCCACACATGATTTCTGAAATCCAAAATGATAGCCAGCTCTTTCTCTTCTTCAGTAACTAGATGCTATGGAACCATAATAGATACAACTCATCTTTCCAAAAGCCTCTTTTTTCCACTATTTATTTCCTGTGCCTACTCAAGACTTTTTTTTTTTTTTTTTTTTTTTTTTTTTGAGAGTCTCACTCTGTCACCCAGACTGGAGTGCAGTGGCGTGATCTCAGCTCACTGCAACCTCCACTCCTGGGTTCAAGAGATTCTTCTGCCTTAGCTTCTCAAGTAGCTGGGATTATTGGCGCGTGCCACTATGCCCAGCTAATTTTGTATTTTTAGTAGAGACGGGGTTTCACCATGTCAGCCAGGCTGGTCTGGAACTCCTGACCTCAAGTGATCTGCCCTACTCAGCCTCCCAAAGTGCTGGGATTACAGGAGTGAGCCACCGCACCTGGCCTCCACTCAAAACTTGATACTAGCAAATAGCAACAAATATTTTGTTGTGCTTAGTTCTGTGTAACAAAGGTATTCCTAGTCTACGATTCTGAAAATGCAAATATGAATAAAGTGTACAAATATAACTAACAGACATAGATACAGACAAAGCACACCAAATATATAAAGTCCTCTACTAAAATACTTATAGTCTAGTGCTTACAGGGTTTAAGATAATGTCAAGGTGAACCAGACACAGATCGTTGTTCAAGGTCTGAGCTACAGAAGAACAAAAGAAGGAAAAAAGGATCGTTTTCTAATCCATAACCTTCTTTTAAAAATACACACACTCTTCCACTTGCCTCGCTGCAGAAAGCTGTGGTATGAAGGATTTAAAAACTTGAAAACTATCCCTTTTAAACATCTCTAATTCTACAAAAGTATACCTCTCAGCCAAAAGCCCATATTTGGAGATTAAGATTTAGAGGGTGTAGTAAAATTTCGTATTTGTTGAAATTCTGCTACTGATAATCTCCAAGAAATTGAAGCTCTCCAATGTCAACTTGCTGTTTAGCACCAAAACAAAGCAGAAATCTCAGTACCCCAAGGCACTTCTGAGAGATGACCAGCTCTTATCTTCCTAAACCAAAAATAGCTATGAGCAACTCTTCATGAATAAACAAGAAAAACAAATATATTCTTCCACACAAAGAAAAATCACTTCCCTGGAAGTTGTTTCATTAAATAGTATCAAGCTTTACAAAAATACCAGTTTTGTGGCCTTCTGAAAAGACAAGAGAACATTACCGTTGTTTAATATCAGACCGAGAAATCAAGCGCACTAAATATGTTTTGGAGACAGTAATTATGTGTGACATCCAGAAAATTTCATCAAGGATGGAGAAAACAAATTTGATAAATCTTCCTAGAATAGAGAGGATCTTATCCTTTTCATTAACTAAACACAATGTACTATAAAGTTACAGAAAATCAATGTGTAAATAATAGGTACTTCAGAAGAGAACTGAAAAAAATGAATACAAAAATGGAGAAGTCTTCCCAGACCTGAGAGTGTTTCATCATTTCCCTGAGAATACTAGTGACAGAGAAAAACTTCTGGTCATATCCTGATAAATGTGTCCATTTCCAATGATAAGAGAATGCTGCAAGCATACACCTAGTGAAGTTATTTCTACAGAAACTTGAGGCCAGACAAAGATAACAAATAAAGCAGGACCTCTACTGTTATAACACAAAAATGTTGGGACCCAATAATTTTATACCCAGCCAAATCATCATTTATCATGCAAAAGTAAATTTAATCTTAGATATGTTTTCAGTAAAAAGTACTTGGAAATGTTCTTTAAATCACAATTCAAAATAAAAAGTAGCTGTAAAACATAGTAACTATAGTTAATAACAATATATTGTACTCTTGTAAAAAGCTGAGTGGATGTTACGTGTTCTCACCACAAAAATGACAACTATGTGACATAGTACGTATGTTAGCTATATTTAGTCATTCCACAATGTATATATACTTCAAAACACCCTGTTGTACATAATAAATACATACAATTTTATGTCAATTTAAAAATAAAAAGGCCAGGCACAGTGGTTCACGCCTATAATACCAACCCTGTGGGAGGCCAAGGTGGGAGGATTGCTTGAGGCCAGGAGTTTAAGACTAGCCTGGGCAACAAAATGAGACCCCATCTCTAAAAAATAAAAATAAAAAAGTTAGATGGGCATGGTGGCATATGCCTGTAGTCCTAGCTACTCAGAGGGCTAAGACAGGAGGAGGGTTACTTAAGCCTAGGAGTTTCAAGGTTGCAGTAAGTTATGATCATGCCACTGCACTCCCGCTTGGACAACAAAGCAAGACCCTGTCTCTAAATAAAGACAATTTTAAAAATAATTAATTAAAACTAGCTGTTCATGAGGATTGTTTGTAAACACTAAAACCAGGTAGAATGATAGAAATGGCAAATAAAAGCAATACCCCTTAATGACAAAGGGATTAATGTCAATGGGTATTAACTATTGTAATTGTAATAACAAAACAGAATGCAGAAGATTTTTGAAATCTTTTAAAAATACTGAATCTGACACAATTTTGGTTGTTGTAAATAAGGACAAAAAATGTATGAAAGGAGTGGGTAGAAACAGGGTTAACAAAAGTGCTTAATTCTCATTTTCTGTAACTGGGAATAAGACACTATTTTCTGATTCCCTAATTAAGTATGTTTAAAAATATAAATCATTTTATACAGGGACAGATGGCTCACACCTGTAATCCCAGCGCTTTGGGAGGCCAAGGCAGGAGGATCCCTGGAGGCCAGAAGTTCAAGACCAGCCTGGGCAACATAGCGAGACCTCGTCGCTACAAAAAATCAAAAACTTAGGTACAGTGGCTCACACCCGTAGTGCCCGCGCTTTGGCAGGCAGAGGCAGGAAGATCATTTCAGCCCAGGAGTTCCGAGGGTGCAGTGACCTGTAGTCACACCACTACACTACAGCCTGACCTGGGCACCAGAGCAAGACCCTGTCTTTAAAATTTTTAAAAGAATATAAATAATTTTTAAGATAAATTCCAGTAGAAAAAAAAAATCTACTTTCCAAAAACCACCACAGAACACAGAAAAAAACAAAAACAGTTGTACAGCAAGACACACTTGGTGCAAAGGGAGGAAGTTATTATGCTAAATAAAGATTAGAGTTCATGGCCAAACCTTACTGGCCTAACCTAAATTTATCAACCTTTCCCTCCCAAGCCATCTGGCTACAAAATTAAGAAGATATATTTTTTAAACAGAAAAGAACCTGGTCCCTTTTATGCTCTGCTTGGTTCCTTTAGGCTTAATTTCATTCAATGCCTCGCTGAACTAATTATAAAGACAAGATCTCATTAGCATAACAAAGTAAAACAAACTCTGCTCATTATTATTACCTAGAGTAACATCAAAGATGTTGACTTTCATCACATGGGCAAGTTGGTGTCAGATTTCCCCCTGTAAAGTTGTTATTTTCCCCCTGTAAAATTAACAATAACTTATGAGAACATACTTTGAGACTATATTAACATCTACTACTCTCAAACTTTCACATACTAGTTTTAACATCCATTTTTACCCACTTAGTTTTAAGATCCATTTATGGTTCTTACTTAAATCAACTGTTATAATTGCCAAAAGGCAACTTACTAATTCCACCTTTTCCTTTATGTTCATTCATTAGTCAGAATTCTACATTAAGGACTTCTAGATCATTTATTTATCATAGATCCTTACTCTATTTATGGGTAATAAACAAGTACTGCCTTATTTATTTCAATGATTAAATTGCTCTATAGTCAGTCAATGGGAGTTTTGCCAGGCTGGCTCCTGTGTCTCTTTCAAATATCCCCATGATTTTACCTTTTTGAGCACTCCCTTATGAGACTACAAGATGCTCCAAGCATATTTTGTATTTTTTCCTTCCCCTATTCTGGAATCCTCCATTTCTCTAAGGTTCCTTCCAGTAGAGAATAGTATTAATGGTATTTAGAAACCAAGATCTAGTGCTAGGTGATCTCATTGCTAAAGGGGTATCACTGCTTCCTGGCCATCTTAGCAGACAGAAGTGGAAAAAGATGTACAGATGTACGCATGTGTATCCATAATGAGATCTATTTCTATATCTACATACTTCTTTTTTTGTTTCTTGTTTTTGAGATAGAGTCTCGCTCTGTTGCCCAGGCTGGAGTGCAGTGGCGCGATCTCGGCTCACTGCAAGCTCCGCCTCGCAGGTTCACGCCATTCTCCTGCCTCAGCCTCCCAAGTAGCTGGGACTATAGGCACCCGCGACCACGCCCGGCTAATTTTTTGTATTCATTTTTTATTTTTTATTATTTTTTTTAGAGACAGAGTCTTGCTCTGTCACCCAAGCTGGAGTGCAGTGGCGCGACTTGGCTCACAGCAACCTCCGCCTCCCAGGTTCACGCCATTCTCTTGCCTCAGCCTTCTGAGTAGCTAGGACTATAGGCGCCCGCCACCACACCCGGCTAATTTTTTTTTTTTTTTTTTTTTAGTAGAGAGGGGGTTTCACTGTGTTAGCCAGGATGGTCTCGATCTGCTGACCTCGTGATACACCCGCCTCAGCCTCCCAAAGTGCTGGGATTACAGGTGTCAGCCACCACACCCGGCCTATATCTACATACTTCTAAAACTATGAATTTATGCCACTATCTGCAATTCCAATCAAACATCAGAGTTCACTTTAACCTTCACATTTTTCACCTTTGTAACTAACTCCCTTCTCCAACAGTGAGAAACTGGCTCCCATTTTCCACAATATATTTACTTATTTGCTTATAACAGTATAGACAATTGCTTCAAAATTGCAATCCCATGCCTTTATGACAACAACAAAAACCAAAAATTCTAGTTAACTCTATTAACTAGAGTTCAATGTTTGTTTCAATCTTTTTGTCTTTATCCTGAGGACAGAGTTCAACTACTAGGATCAAAAGTTACCTAAATTAGTTGTTTTTCACTCCTTCAGTGTAGTTAAGTTACTCATTTGAAATACAGTTCAGTTCATTTGTTTCTATTTGTACTCCCTGTTAAGGTGTTTTTATTTGTCATCAGTTGATTTGGTTGGTGTGTTTGTTGCTTATATACTCAGTATGTGAAACATTAACATGGTTCCAAAAGTCAGAAAGGTTCCTCAGAAGGGTCCCTGCCCCCATTCCCTCTATCCTTTCCGCCGCATACCTTTTTACCCAACCTCTAGGAAATCAATCTTATCAACCTCCAATTTATCTTTGTGTTTTGTTTTTGCCCCAATGAACAAATACATACGTATTTTCTTATTTCTCCTTCTTTCTTACACAAAAGGTAGTATACACACAGTAGTAGATACTTTTGCACTTTTTTTTCACTGACTGTAAGTTTGGTTTGTGTGATTCCTCCAAATCTCATATTGAAATCTGATCCCCAAAGTTGGAGGTGGGGCTTAATGGGAGGTGTTTGGGTCATGGGGATGAATCCCTCATGAATAGATTAATGCCCTCCCTGGGACTGGGGTGTGAGTGAGCTCTTACTTATTAGTTCCACCACAGCTGGTTGTTAAAAAGAGCCTGGCGCCTCCCCCACTGGCTTGCTTCCTCTCACCATGGGATCTCTGCACATGCCACTCCCCTTCATCTTCTGTCATGAATGGAAGCTTCCTTACACCCTCACCAGAAGTAGATGCTAGTACTGTGCTTCTTGTACAGCCTGCAAAAACTCTAAGCCAACAAAACCTCTTTTCTTTATAAATTACCCAGCCTCAGGTATTCCTTTAGGGCAGGGATGTCCAATCTTTCAATTTCCCTGAGCCACAGTGGAAGAATTGTCTTGGGCCACACATAAAATACGCTAAACAAATGAAAGCTGACGAGGTTAAAAAAAAAAAAATTGCAAAAAAAAAATCTCATGTTTTAAGAAATTTTATGAATTTGTCTTGGGCCACATTCAAAGCTGTCCTGAGCCGCATGCCACTCGCAGGATGAGTGTTGGACAAGCTTGTTTGAAAGCAAGACAAACCAAGACAACTGAACAACATATCCAAGAAAGCACTCCATATCAGTTAATCATGCCCTCAGTCTTTTTCACAGGTGCATAATGCTCCATTGGATATTCCTATCACGTAGACTGCTTGTTAATTTTTGTAATTAAGAAATGCTGCAACCTTGTACATGTGTATTCTCATACTGTGGGAAGTGCATCTTCTGGGTAAATTCTGAGATTTGGGACTGCTGAGTCAAAAGGCATGTATGTGGTCAAATAAATACATCTTATGTCGCCTAATAACACATAATTTCTGTATTATTTCTGCCCCCCAAAAAATGCACAACCTGAATCTAATCATGAAGAAACATCAGCCAAACCCAAATTGAGGGGACTCTATAAGTAACTAATTTGTACTCTTTAAAAATATCAATGTCATAAAACACAGAGACCAAACAACTGTTCCAAAGTAAGACATGGAAATAATGAATTGGATAATCTGAGATTTTCTTTTGCTATACAAGGCACAACTGGAACAACTGGCAAATTTCAAACAAATTCTACACATCAGGTAATAGTATAATAACAAATCAATGTTAATTTCTGAGTTAGGTTAGTATATTTTATTCATGAAAGCAAATGCAGCCAGGCACAGTGGCTCACACCTATAATCCTAGCATTTTGGGAGGCCAAGGCAGGTGGATCACATAAGGTCAGGAGTTCAAGAACAGCCTGGCCAACATGGTGAAACTCCGTCTCTACTAAAAATACAAAAATTAGTAGCCGGGCATGGTGGCAAGCGCCTGTAATCCCAGCTACTCGGGAGGCTGAGGCAGGAGAATGGCTTAAGCCCGGGAGGTGGAGGTTGCAGTGAGCCAAGATCGCACCACTGCACTCCAGCCTGGGCAACAAAAGTGAAACTCCATCTCAAAAAAAAAAAAAAAAAAATTAGCCAGGTGTGGTGGTGGGCGCCTGTAATCCCAGCTACTCGGGAGGCTGAGGCAGGAGAATGCCTTGAACCCAGGAGGCGGAGGTTGCAATGAGCCGAGATTGTGCCACTGCACTCCAGCCTGGGTGGCAGAGTGAGACTCCGTCTCAAAAAAAAAAAAAAAAAAAAAAAAAAAAAAGAAGACAGCAAATGCCCTGGTTTTTCGGAAATACACAAAGAGATATTTAAGGATAAGGGTGGCATCATGTCTTCAACTTACACTCAAATGATTTTAAAAACCATATATTGCAGGGAATAAGCAAATATAGTAAAATGTTACCATTTGGGAAATCTGGTTAAAGTCAAAAAAGAAAGCAACATCGGATGTCTTTTTAACACTTATATTCTTATTTCTACTGCTGAATTTTACTTACATGGATAAAGAGCTTTCTCCCAGAAAAAAGAATCATTGTATAAGGTGACAGTAAGTTAAAGACGGCAATATTAAACTGTTAGTATATACCGACAATAAACTGACTGTATTTTTAATTAAACTATAAGTTAAAGCTGTTCAGTGCTATGCAACAAATAATCACATGGCCTTTATAAAACACTAAAAATAAAATATAATTTATAAGACATCAAGGAGCTCAGTCCAATTATTCTCAAGTACAATTTAAGACAATTTATATTTCTTTGCATCTTTGAAACACATTTTTCTTTGCAAAAGAAATAAATCTAAGGCCTACCAAGTACAATAGTTTAAGTTTCAATCTCAAACAGACTCAGCAGCTCTGCCCAAAGTAATTCAAGATCAAGGCCTTTCAACAAAATTCATGACTATTAACTCCATACTGTCTACACGCAAAGTGAAAATCCTTTACTCATTATCACTTTTCATTAAGGAAGGCACAGTGGAATTAATATCCTAAAGACCATTTTCCCCAACCAGAAAAAAAGGCGTTCAAGTGGCATCACAAAATCTGTTTCAATTTTAAAGACCAACTTTAATTTGAAAAAGAAACCTTTAAAATATATATATATATACACACACACATATATTTTTTTTTGAGATGTAGTCTTGCTGTGTTGCCCAGGCTGGAGTGCAGTGGCATGATCTCCGCCCACTACAACCCTCCGACTCCCAGGTTCAAGCAGTTCTCCTGCCTCAGCTCCTGAGTAGCAGCTGGGATTGCAGGCGCCCACCACCACACCCAGCTAATTTTTGTATTTTTAGTAGAGACAGGGTTTCACCATGTTGGCCAGGCTGGTCTCAAACTCCTGACTTCAAGTGATCCGCCCGCCTCAGCCTCCCAAAGTGCTGGGATTACAGGCATGAGCCACCGTGCCCAGCTAAAATTTTTTTTAATAGCTTTAAGAAAGTCTCTTCCCACCTCCTCCCCCAATTTAAAGTTATCAATTTATTTTCCTAACTGAATGGAACTATTTTTATTCAAAGCTTAGGAAAGACCATGGTATTTCAGCAATCAGATGAATTAAAATCCCATCCCAGTAAGCAGTAGCCTGTTATCTACCAAGGGAAAGCAGTATTCTTGACCTACTCAACAAAAGTGCTCCCACTCGGCCAGGCGTGGTGCAGGCCCAGGCGGGTGGATCACCTGAGGTCAGGAGTTCATGACCACCCTGGCCAACATGGTGAAACTCCACCTCTACTAAAAATACAAAATTAGCTGAGTGTTGTGACACATGCCTGTCTATAATCCCAGCTACTTGGGAGGCTGAGGCTGGAGAATCGCTTGAACCTAGGATGTGGAGGCTGCAGACAGCCAAGATCACGCCATTGCACCACTGCACTCTAGCCTGAACAAGAGCAAAACTTCGTCTCAAAAAAAAAAAGTGTCCCCACTCAATTCCTACAACTTCCTTATCCCAAAACAGGGGTACGCATGCACACAAACACACACACACACACACACACACACACACACAAAGAGAAAGAGAATGAACAAAACACTTAAGACGTAAGTTAAGAAACTGCAGGTTAAAATTTCCTTCTTCTCCAAAGGCAGTCATCCTCTATAAGAAAATCTTCTTCCTTGGGTGTACAGAAATTTTATCTAGGAATTGCCTGCAGGACCATTTCAACTGTTCCCCAAACAACAAAACCTTTAGTATGGTACCACTCTGGGGACAGGTGTCTTATTTTTCAATGCTAACAATTCATTTGTACATTAATGTTAAAAAAGTTTAAACACTAAAAATGTCTAGTTTCAAAATAATAGATAAAAGTTAACAGTTTAAGTAGTTTCTAATTGCAGGAAAAATCTTCGAGATGTAGCAATGGAACAGCAAATTGGGAATTTAAACTCACAACCTTCACATGTGGATCAATTAACTATTAACACAAATCTCCTGAAATCTCTTCTCGGATCTCTGCCCCAGGAAAAAGCAATGAAAAAGTACTCAGCAAAAGACAAACTTTTAAAAAGCAATGCTGGGTCCAGACTAACAGGTCATAGGACTGACTGAAATTCAAGACGTGAGAAATCAGCTAACCCCTACCTACCTCAAAATCTGGCAAATTGTTGAATAAAAAGTTAACATGCTAAAAAAATATATAAACCTCCCTGTAAATTTTTAAAACATATATGGCCTTTTCTCAGTGTTACCAGATAAAGCACTAACCCCAAAATTAAATGCTTACCTCATTATTTCTTAAAATCAAATCCAAACTGACAAAAAGAAACTTCTCCAACTCAAAACGGAATCCACATTCATCACCTGAATACCACACAGAAGTAAGGAGGGGAGTATAGGGTTGAGCCAGGAAGGAGAGGGCAATGAAGACTTAAAGTAAAAGACCAGATTATGTGTCAAAGGAAAATGAATAAATTACAAATTTTGTTTTGGAGGAACACCAAGATACAGAACTAACAGCAGCAAATAAAACCAAGTAACAATTCCTTTTTTTTTTTTTTTTTTTTGAGACGGAGTCTCACTCTGCTGCCCAGGCTGGAGTGCAGTGGCGCAACCTTGACTCACTGCGACCTCCACCTCCCAGGTTCAAGTGATTCTCTTGACTCAGCCTCCCGAGTAACTGGGATTACAAGCACGCACCAACACGCCCGGCTAATTTTTGTATTTTTAGTAGAGGTGGGGTTTCACCATGTTGGCCAGACTGGTCTCAAACTCCTGACCTCAAGTGATCCACCCACCTTGGCCTCCCAAAATGCTGGGATTACAGGTGTGAGCCACCGCGCCCAGCCAACAATTCTTATTTGCTTACTCTGTAGATGGCACAGTGCTGGATGATTTACCTGCATTATTTTATTTACTCCAAAAACCCTAAGGGTACTATTATTTAATGTTATTCTCCCTTCTCAAATGGTGAAACTTGGGTTTAGAGAACCTAAGAAACTTGACTAAAGACACAGCTAGTTAAATGAATTAAAAAAAACACACACACTCCTAGAATTTCAAAACTGCAGAAATTTGTTCAACCAAACCCAGCATTTCATGGGGAAGAAAGAGAAGCTCAGTCGAGATAAAGGCAGATTAAGAAACTACTCAAAGTCACCTGGGTAGAGAGACGTAGACCCCACACACCCAGCAGTCTCTCCTAACCACTCTGTACCATCCTGAAGTCATTTCCTACCTAGAGTTTACTTAACATTTAGGTGTTCTACCTACCAACAGAACTTTACACATTTTTCAAAGAAATATGAGCAACAGAAAGGAGGAGGTAATGTACACACACATATTCATTAAATAACATAATACTTTACATTTTATCATGGCTACTTTATGATTTGTTATATTTATTTTTAAAAAGGAAAAGGTATCTCAATTTAATTATCTTAGTTCCCTAATTTTGCAACTCTTCATATGAACAGAAGGTAACAACTAAATCTAAGTCAAAGAAAGTTAAGGTAAAAGGCATTGTTTTTAAATTCTCCGTTCCCAATTTTATATTTTTTTCCTGCTCAAAATTACATAGTAGAAAATATATATACTGAAAATTGTAAAAACAGTCTGGTGTTTCAAGAGTCTTAAAAAAGTAAGTCCAATTTGTGCCATTCTAATCTCCTACCAAGAAAACTGACTTCTGCTTATTAAAATGATTAGTCTGCTGTGTTCTCTCCCTCCAGTTACTACTGCTAAACAATCATGGTGGAATGAATTTTAACATTCCAGGAGTCAGGCAATGAATAGCTACCCTATTAAGTGTAAATATAAAAAAATCGCTTTAGCTCCATAATCTAAAATTAATATAAAAATGTATGCAGCTTTACTACAGACTGTACTAGACATTGTTCTAAGCCCTTGACATGTTAACTCATTTAATTTCACAGCTATATGTGGTCCACCATATTTCCCCAGTTTACAGATGGGGAAAACTAAGGTACAGAGAAGTTAAGTAACCTGCCTAAAATTACACATGCAGCAAGTGGTAGAGCTGAGACTGCATCCAGGTGGTCGGGTTCCTGTCTCTCCAAAAAGTCTCCTTTTTGCAGAGACCAGATCACAGGTCCCAAATCAACTATCAATCCCACTTCCCAACTTGCCACCTCCTCTCTCCAAACTAGCATATGACTCCCACATATGACATTTCCATTCTCCCCACCACCAAGCCTACATAATGCTTTCATCAATTTTTTCCACAGACTTCTCTGAGTCTGAATTCCCTTTGCATTTAAACATGTTACAGAACTGTAGGCATAAACACTGATAACACCTACCATTACTGAGCACATACAACATGCTGGATACAATGCTACCATCTTTGTCATAAAAGTTATAAAGAATGTGTAATCAGACCCATTTTACTGGCGAGAAAACTGAGGCTCAGAGAGGCTGAGTATTTTGGCCATGTTCTCACAGCCGATAAATGACAAAGCTTTAAAAGACACACATGCTCAAGTCTGTAAGACTCAAGGTTCATACTCTTTATGTACACATATGTCTTCCTCATACATATCTGCTTCCTTTACTTCTTTAATATCATCTAGAGCATCTAGGTACTATACTATTCACAGTGGAGGTATTTCTTCAACAAATGATTCTATAAATTATTAGGAAAACAGCAATTAATGCTTTTTTTTTTTTTTTTTTTTTGAGGCAGAGTCTCGCTCTGTTGCCCAGGCACAATCTCGGCTCACTACAATCTCCGCCTCCCGGGTTCAAGCGATTCTACTGCCTCAGCCTCCAGAGTAGCTGGGACTACAGGCGCGCGCCACCATGCCCGGCTAATTCTTGTATTTTTAGTAGAGACAGGGTTTCACTATATTGGCCAGGCTGGTCTGGAACTCCTGACCTCGTGATTCACCCGCCTCGGCCTCCCAAAGTGCTGGGATTACAGGTGTGAGCCATGACGCCAGGCCCAATTACCGCTTTCTTAATGGTTTAATACCATTACTTCCCCAAAACAAAAAGGCCCAACACCTTAATTAATTAACATGGGCTCAAATAATTCAGATGGCCCCTTCCTCAAAAAACCGTAAATATTTGTGGTTCAAATCTTTTAAATAACACTACCAATATTGTAACCCAAGATTATTCTCCCACTCCTAGACTTCTCCTCCACTTATCCCCTCACCCCCACCCTCCCTCAGCCATCAGATTAGTCCACAAAGGGTTAGCTATAAATTGTTTTGCTTTGCCATTAGATACGTACAATCTCTCTGCGCCCTAGGGAAATAGCAACCTGACAGCATCCCTGATTCTGTAGCCTGCTAAACTTAAACCAATCTCACCCCTTACTCAGTGATTTTTTTAACCCACTAATAAGCATACTGTAAATGCTCATTACATAAAACATCCTTTCTTCCTGGATTCAAAGGTTTTAGCAGCAGTAATCCAGGGAATATTATAGCAGCAATTGTTGCTCATTTACTCAGTGTGAAAGGTGACAATCACATTTGTTACAGTACTCAATATTTTAATGTCACTATAAACACTAAGTGAAATAAGCTATTCAGGTATCCCAATTAATGACAAATGGGTGAAAAGGAAACCAGAAAAAAATATTTCACTGTTCATACTCTAGATACTGGGAAAAATATCCTTGTTACCTGTTATAACAGGGTACCTTCGTTCTCTCCCAGCATATGCCACACCTTTTAGGTTGACAAAAGCAGAAAGACATCGGGGCTTTGTGTTTTAAAAATCCCAAAAAAGACTACTCAAACCTCTCCCCAAGAGCAAATTCTAAGAAGGAAGAATTCCACCTCCCTTTTCTTTACCACAAACCCCTGACTTACCGTCTCTAGCAACCAGAGAGGGCTTGGGGTGGGGGAGAGGGTGGTTAGAAAACAGAACGCACGACTCGGTCATATCCTAGCCCGGCCCATCCCAAACTTCACCTAGGCACGGCGAGAAGCAGGACGGCATCAGGAATTCCTAGGAAATGGTCTCACCCCATCAGAGAACATTTTTAACTTCCTCGAAGCCACCATTTCCCCGGGGCATTATCACACACTCCCACCCGGACATATTACCTAAGAGAGTACTTATAAGAAGAGCATAACACACACACAAAGAAATACACAGTGCTTGAAGCGGGCAGCTCCGGCTCAGGCGGCGCGGGGAAGCCCGGAGACCACGCGGAGCCGCGGCCAAGTTGCCACCGCTATCGCCCCGACGGTGAAGGCGCGGCCGCAGGCGGCTAGAAAAGC
This sequence comes from Gorilla gorilla gorilla, assembly GCF_029281585.2. Classification (NCBI taxonomy): domain Eukaryota; kingdom Metazoa; phylum Chordata; class Mammalia; order Primates; family Hominidae; genus Gorilla; species Gorilla gorilla. The sequence goes on from NC_073233.2 coordinate 20,763,771, forward strand.
AGCGCGCGGGGCTCCAGCTCCAGCCCCACGCCCGGACCCTCGGAGCAGTAAAGCCCGGCTCGGTGGCCCAGCCTCTCCCGGAGGTCTCCGGCCTCGGCCAGAGCAATAAGGTGGATCGGTGCTTCCCACCCTTCCAGCTCCGCCCTCCCGACCACATTCCTGAGAAGCCCTACTCCCGCGACGCCGCGCCCGGGAGGAGGCAGGAGCGCGACGCTGCGGCCGCAGGGCAGGAGCGTAGTCGGCCCCGCGCCCTCCCGCCCCCTGGCCCCGGCCCGGGCCCGGGCCCGGGCCCGCGAGGCGCCTCTGGGGCGAGGTCGCGGCGGCCGCCCCGCCACAGGTAGCGCCAGCCCCCGCCCGCCGCCGCTCCGGCGCCCCGGGCAGGCCCGCTCCAGGTACCTGGATGAACTGGATGGTGAGCGCCGACTTGCCCACGCCGCCCCCGCCGACCACCACGAGCCGGTACTTCTCCTGGCCGGAGCCGTCCCGCCAGCCGGCCGCGGCCATGGGGACGCCGCAGAGCCCAGCCTGACTGCGCCGAGCCGCCGCTGCCGCCCGCCCTAGGCCCGGCTCCGGGGACGCGTGCGGCCGGCGGGCTGCGGGCGAGCGGCCGGGCTGGGGTCCCGGGTACCGGGAGGCGTCTGAAGGGCCGGTCAGCGCGGTAGCGCGGCGCTGGGGACTGGCTGGGTACCGCCCGAGGCGCGGAGAAGCGGGGTGACGGCACGGGCCAGGGGCGGCAGCGGCCGGGGGGCGCGCTCCTCTACGCGTCTCCGTAGCGCCTGCCGAACGCAGCCTCCAGCGCCGCCACAAATGGCCGTCTGGGGGCCGGGCTGCCAGGCTGAGGTGCTGCATATGCATGAGGGGGCGGGGAGGGGCGGGGCCGCGCCGCTTGGGGCTGAGGTTCGGGAGGTAACCCGGGCTTCAGACCCCCACGGACACACCGCTCTAATCCCTAGCCAGTGAGCGAGTGCGTGAGAGTGTGGGAGTGGGTGTCAGTTGGGAGTGGGACGAAGGCAGAAAGAGTGTGTCACCCTAATTGTCTATGTAAGGGATTGTGTGGATGAAAAATACAATATGTGACGGCGTGTGCGAAAAATAGGGCTGTTGGCATATTAACTCAATTTTATAGGAGAGTAAATACCCTGCTTTAAGAGTACAGATGGTGACCATATTTGTGTGAAAAACAGTATGTGACAGTGATTGAGGATTAGAGCTGTGTCACAGTAATTGAGTGTGTGATGGGCTGGTGGTTGTGACAGTGTGAAGAATGGGACAGTGGCTGAGCACGGAGAATAAGTCAGTGATTGAGCTTGCATGGGCAAGACGGAATGTGACAGATTTTGTATGTGTCAGTACAGTGTCATAGTGGCTATGTTTATGTGTGACAAATGTGCAGTAATTGGATATGAGGAGTGTGAGTGTGAGGGGTTGAACTCCTGGCCTCAAGCGATCCTCCCGCCTCGGCCTCTCAAAGTGCTGGAATTACAGGTGTGAGTCACTGCACCCGGCCTCATGGGGTTTTTAATAAGAATTAAATGAGCACATAAAACAGTGCTGGTACACAGGAAGCATTTACAGCAATCTTGGAACATGACTGCAAGTTCTTGGACTTAACTTGGTAACTCATTTGGAACCAGTAGAATGCAGCAGAAGAGATGCTGCCTAATTTCCCAGGCTAGATCAGAAGAGGCCATGCAGCTGTTCTCTTGGTATTCTCACTCCGGGAGGAACAAAGTCAGAAGTTTGACTACCATAAGACTGCCATGCTAAAGAGGCTACATGTAGGCATGCCAGTCGAAGTCTGATTGATGGCCAGGAGCAACGTGCCATTTAAAAAAAAAAAAAAAGTCCCACTGAGCTCCCACCAGATCACCAGCATCACCTGCCAGCCATCTAAGTGAGACATCTTGGACACTCAGCCTAATCGAGCCTTCCAATGACGGCATCCCCTGTTAGCATCTGACTGCAACTGCGTGAGAGACCCCAAGCAAAAATACCCATCCAGCCCAGCCCATCCTGAATTCTTTTTTTTAAAATCTTTTTTTTTTCTTTTTTGAGACAAGATCCCTCTGTCACCCAGGCTGAAGTGTAGTGGCACAATCATGGCCCACTGCAGCCTCCAACTTCTGGACTCAAGTGATCCTTCCACCTCAGCCTCCCTAGCAGCTGGGACTACAGGCACATGCCACCAAGCTCAGGTAATTTTTTTTTTTTTTTTTAAGAGACAAGGTCTCTCTATGTTGCCCAGGCTAGTCTCGAACTCCCAAAGTACTGGGATGGCTGGGCGCAATGGCTCATGCCTGTAATCCCAGCACTTTGGAAGGCCAAGGCGGGCGGATCGCTTGAGCCCAGGAGTTCCAGACCAACCTGGCCAACATGGCTAAACGCATCTCTACTAAAAATACAAAAATTAGTCCGGAGTGGTGGCGTGCACTTGTACTCTCTGCTACTCCGGAGGCTGAGGTGGGAGGATCACTTGAGCCTGGGACGCGGAAGTGACAGTGAGCCAAGTTCACGCCACTGCACCCACGCCTGGGCGACAATGCGGGCTCAAAAAAAAAAAAAAAAGTGCTGGGATTACAGGCATGAACCATCACTCCCGGCCCTTCTTGAATATTTGACCCACAAAATCATGAGCAAAATAAAATTGTAGTGGCTCATGCCTGTAATCCCAACACTTCGGGAGGCCGAGGGAGGCGGATTGCTTGCTTGAGCCCAGGAGTTCCAGACCAGCCTGACCAACATGCCAAAACCCGTCTCTACAAAAAATTACAAAAATTAGCTGGGCGTGGTGCACGCCTATAGTCCCAGCCACTCCGGAGGCTGAGGCGGGAGAATTGCTTGAACGCTGGAAGCGGAAGTTACAGTGAGCCAAGATCGCGAGATCACGAGATCACACCACTGCACTCCCGCCTGGGCGACAGAGCCATCTCAAAAAAATAAAAAATGTACTGGGATTACAGGCATGAGCCATCACTCCCGGCCCTTATTGAATACTTGACCCACAAAATCATAAGCAAAACAAAATTGTTGTGGCTCATGTCTGTATTCCCTGCACTTTGGGAGGCCAAGGCAGGAGGATCGCTGGAACCTGGGAGGCGGAGGTTTCAGTGAGCCGAGCTCGGGGCCACCACACTCCAGCCTGGGCAACAGAGCGAGACCGTGTCTCAAAAAAAAAAAAAAAAAAGTACATCGAAATACTGCTTCACACACACGAGGATGACTAAAATTAAAAAGACAGGTAAGTGTTGACAAAGATGTGAAGAAACTGGAGCCCTCATACACTGCCGGTAGGTGTGTTAAATGATGCCACTGCTTTGGAAAACTGTGTGTGTCAGTTCCTCAAAAGATTAAATGTAGAGTTACCAACAACCTGACAATTACACCCCTACTTATCTGTACCTGAGAGAAATGAAGACATATATTCACATGAAAACTTGTTTGTGAATGTTATATATAATAGCCAAAAAGTGGAAACAACTCAGTTGTCCCTCAGCTGATGAGTGGGTAAACAAAAAAATGTCGTATAGCCACGCAATAGAATATTATTTGGCAATAAAAAGGAATGAAGTCCTGATACATGCTACAGCATGGATAAACCTTGAAAACATTATGCTAAATGAAAGAAGACAGACACTAAAGACCACATATTATATAATTCCATTTATATAAAAGGTCCAGAATAGGCAAATCTATAGATACAGGAAGCAGATTTGTGGTTGCAGGACTACAGCAACCAATAGCAGGTATTGAGTTTCTTTTTGAGGAGTTGAAAATGTTTTGAAATTAGATAGTGGTGTTGATTGCACAACTCTGTAAATATACTAAAAACATTGGACTGTATGCTTCATATGGGTGAATTTTATTGTGTCTGTATTATGTCTCAGTGAAGCTACAAGGAAAAAAGATTCAATTGCAAGGTTTCATTTGAACTGTGAAGTTCAAGGAAGTGGCTTTATACTTCAGAATGTTCCCTATATTAACTCTATTCCTTTATTTTTTTTATTTGACTCAAACGTAGTATTCAGCAAATGAGAAGTCCATGTGCTCAACCCCACCCAGACTTTCTATGTCAAAATGAGCTCTTTCCCTTAGAAAATACCCCCAAAAGCACACAGCAGAAAGAAACTTCCATGCAAACACAAATCACTGAAGACACAGGAGAATATGGGAGAGGAAGAACTAGTTGTCACTCAAGCCAATTAAAGGTGAATTTTCAACTTAATCTGAAAAGTTTCCTTTTCAAGTAGCTGACAGATAATAAGTACATACATTTTCATGAAAAAGAATGATCTAGAACCTTGGAAAGAACAATAGAGATCATCCCCCTTACTTTATAGAAAGAAATCCTGTGACAAGGGAGAGAATTTCTTTCCCAATGTCACCTAGCAAGTTGTTAGCAGGGATTAGGAAACAGGTCTCCTGACTCCCCTGCTCAGAGCACTTTGCTCCATGCCAAGCTGGGTGTTATCCAGAACCCCAGAGAGCCTCACATCGCAGAAGCAGTGTGATGCTGCCAGTCAAGAGAGCTGTTGACTGCATCATTTTGACTTAAATCAAGCTTTTGTTTGGCTAAAGTGTTGTCAAGAGATTTCAACAGGCAGATTCAGAGCCAGATCTAGCCAGCGCATATGTTTTGGCCTACAATTCAAATTTTTTGTGTAAATTTTAAATTGGTTGCCGATATTTAAAAATAGGGTATGTCACAAATAAATCAGTATTTCTAACTCTTCTTGGAAAAATTAAGTGGAATATCTAGCAACACTGGACTGGCATTATCTGGCAACAACTAGCTAAAGCTAAATACTGACTGCGTTTTAGAAAACTTAAGATCCTCCTGTTCATCAGGGTCGCCAGCACTCTTCTATCACACACCACCCATTTGTTACCTGCCTGGCTTTAGTGGGCTTTAAGAGCTCGCAAATCCTACTATGACAATGTTCTCCACGAAGGATGTGCTTCCAAATCCCCTGTAGTGTATTTTATTTATTTATTTTTTTCCTATTCAAACATAAAAGGCAGCCTGTAGTGTCTTTTAAAATGAAGAAACTGGGCTCCTCCCCAGACCTGCTAAATGAGAACCTCTGAGGACACGGACTTAGAATCTGAATTTGTATATTAAATATCTAAAGTGATGGCCGGGCGCAGTGGCTCACGCTTGTAATCCCAGCACTTTGGGAGGCTGAGGCAGGTGGATCACCTGAGGTCAGGAGTTCAAGACCAGCCTGGCCAACATGGCGAAACCCTGTCTCTACTAAAAGTACAAAAAAATTAGCTGGGCATGGTGATGTGTGCCTGTAATCCTAGCTACCTGGGAGGCTGAGGCAGGAGAATCGCTTGAACCGGGGAGGCGGAGGTTGCAGTGAGCAGATATCGTGCCACTGCACTCCAGTCTGGGCAACAGAGCAGGACTCCGTCTCAAAAAATAAAATAAAATAGGCCAGGCATGGTGGCTCATGCCTGTAATCCCAGAACTTTGGGAGGCCGAGGCAGGTGGATCACCTGCGGTTGGGAGTTTGAGACCAGCCTGACCAACATGGAGAAACCCCATCTCTACTAAAAATACAAAATTAGCTGGGCATGGTGGCACATGCCTGTAATCCCAGCTACTCGGGAGGCTGAGGCAGTAGAATCGCTTGAACCCAGGAGGCAGAGGTTGCAGTGAGCCGAAATCACACCATTGCACTCCAGCCTGGGCAACAAGAGAGAAACTCTGTCTAAAAATAAAATAAAATAAAGCGACTCTGAGACACCACCACAGCAAGAACTCTTAGAGGAGGGTGCTCATCCCTGTCCACTCTTTATTTCAGGACAAACAATGACCATCTCATCTGGATTGTTGGTTATTCATAATCTTTACAAACCAATATTGACCAAACAGCATCCCTGGCCCATCCCAGAGACAGGATCTGAGGGTAGAGTGGAGAGGGAGATGCTAGAATCAAGATTCCTCTAACCTCATCTGTAGCTACAACAGACAGAGCCAAGACCTGGTGGCCAAAGAAGGCCAAGCCCCCAGATCAGAGCCTGCAATACTTACCATGGGTGATGGAGGAGCATCATCCACTTATTTCCTTAATGGGCCATTGCTTTTAATGTGAATGAATGGCTGGCAGAGAATGAAACCGCCCAGCAGGAGCTGCATGCATCTGAGATGAGACATAAGCACAAATCTATTCCTTGTTTAAAGATCACATTGCTAAGAATAGAAATTGAAACACACGCTCAAGCGTGTGCACACACACACAGCCCTGAGGAAGGCCGTAATGGTGCTGGAGAAATCCACAGCTTAGTAGAGGATGATCTGAGAATCATTGAGCCTTAGAACAGAAAAGCCATCTTGAGTTCATTCCCTCTAAAGCTCTCCTTTCACAGATGGGGAAACAAAGGCCCACAGAGAGAAGAGCAATCCCCAGCATCACCTGGAAATAGAGCAGAAGCATGACTGGAACTCGGATTTCTGTCTCCCACCTTGAGATCCATCTCAATGTAGCACACTGTCTTAGGAACCCAAGAGCCCAGAAGGCTGAGCAGGGCCAAAAATCATACCTCTCTTCTTCTGCATGGCTACCAGAAAGAATCAAACGGAGGTATCCACCATTGCATTTTTTTTTTATTTTTTTGAGACAGAGTCTCACTCTGTCACCCAGGCTGGAGTGCAGTGGCGTGATCTTGGCTCACTGCAACTTCTGCCTCCTGGGTTGAAGCAATTCTCGTGCCTCAGCCTCCAGAGCAGCTGGGACTACAGGTGCGCCCCACCATGCCCAGCTAATTTTTGTATTTTTAGTAGAGACAGGGTTTCGCCATGTTGGCCAGGCTAGTCTCAAACTCCTGACCTCAGGTTATCCACCCGCCTTGACCTCCCAAACTGCTGGTATTACAGGTGTGAGCCACCTCACCTGGTCTTACCATAGAATTTTTTAAATAATGAAAAATTGAAAAATCCCTAAATATTCAACAATGGGGACTTGGTTAAATCAATGATGCAATGGCCACTATGTGGCCATTAAAAATAATTTTTACTTATATGGGAAAATGAGAAGGGTAAGTGCTATGGTCTAATCCCCCCCACCAAAATTCATATGTTAAAACTCAATACTCAATGTAATAACATTAAAAGGTGGGGCCTTTAGGAGGTTATTAGGGCTCTGCCCTCATGAATGGGATTAGTGCCTCTATTACTCAGGCTTCTCTAGAGGGACAGAATTAATGAAATAGATATATAGATATTTATTAATCTATAATTAATGAAATAGAAATACATAAAGGAGAGTTTATTAACTATTAACTCACACGATCACAAGGTCCCACAATAGGCTACCTGCAGGCTGAGGAGCAAGGAGAGCCAGTACGAGTTCCAAAATTGAAGAACTTGGGAGTCCAATGTTCAAGGGCAGGAAGCATCCAGCAAGAGAGAAAGATGTAGGCTGGGAGGCTAGGCCAGTCTTTCTTTTCACATTTTTCTGCCTGCTTATATTCTAGCCTCCCTGGCAGCTGATTCGATTGTGCCCATCTAGTTTAAGGGTGGCTCTGCCTTTCCCAGCCCACTGACTCAGAATGTTAATCTCCTTTGGCAACACCCTCACAGACACACCCAGGATCAATACTTTGTATCCTTCAATCCAATCAAGCTGACAGTCAGTATTAACCATCACAATGCCCTTATAAAAGAGGCTTGAGGAAGACTGTTTGCCTCTTCTGCCACATGGGGACCCATAAAAGGCACCATCGGTAAAGCAGAGAGCCCTCACCAGACGTGAAATCTGCTAGCATTTTGATCTGGACTTCCCAGCCTCCAGAACTGTGAGAAATACATTTATGTTGCTTATCCATTACTCAGTCTAAGACATATTTGTTTTTATCCACTGGCCAGTTACTAGAAATAAGATATTTTGGGCCGGGCATGGTGTCTCATGCCTGTAATTCCAGCACTTTGGGAGGCCGAGGCGGGCAGATCACCTGAGGTCGGGAGTTCAAGACCAGCCTGGCCAACATGGAGAAACCCCCGTCTCTACTAAAAATACAAATTAGCAGGGTGTGGTGGCGCATGCCTATAATCCCAGCTACTTGGGAGGCTGAGGCAGGAGAATCCCTTGAACTTGGGGGTTGGAGGTTGCAGTGAGCCAAGATCGCACCATTGCACTCCAGCCTGGGCAACAAGAGTGAAACTCTGTCTCAAAAAAAGAAAAAAAAAAAAAAAAAGAAAAAGCAGTATATCCAGTGTAATTACAATTACCAAGATAGATAGATACCGATATATATTAATACATAAGCTGTCATTTATTGAGCACTTACCAGGAACCCGGCACTGTGCTTACCATTCAAAACATTATCCAGTTTAAAGGCTGAGCATGGTGGCTCACACCTGTAATACCAGCACTTTGGGAGGCCAAGGCAGGTGGATTACAAGGTCAGGAGATCGAGACCATCCTGGCTAACATGGTGAAACCCCATCTCTACTAAAAACACAAAAAATTAGCCAGGTGTGGTCGCAGGCACCTGTAGTCCCAGCTACTCGGGAGGCTGAGGCAGGAGAATGGTGTGAACCTGGGAGGCGGAGCTTTCAGTAAGCCAAGATTGTGCCACTGCACTCCAGCCTGGGTGACAGAGCAAAACTCCATCTCAAAAAAAAAAAAAAAAAAAAACATCCAGTTTAATCCATCAACCATCTGAGTGGGTTCTGTTATTATTTGCATTATACAAAAAAGCTGCAGCACAGAGATGTCCTATAGCTACTAACGACAGAGTGCATTTCCTTGAACCCAGAGTGCACTTCCTTGAACCCAGGAAGTCCAAGCTTGTACTTAGTCACTATGCATAGATTTTTTTAAAAAAGATGAAGACTGGCAGGATACTCAGTTATCCTAGAGAGTGAAATCACAGGTGAGTTTTATTTTCTACCTTTTGTATTTTCTATCTTTTTTTAAAGTAATTCCCCATTCTCTTCCACCTCCAGCCCCTGGAAAGCTCTAATCTACTTTCTCTCTATGAGTTTTCCTATTCTAGACATTACATATAACTAGAATCATACAATATTTGTCTTTTGGTGTCTGGTTTATTTTGTTTAGCAGAGTGTTTCAAAGTTTATCCATGTTGTAGCACATATTCATACTTCATTCCTTGTTATGGCTGGATAATATTCCTTTGTATGGATATAACACTATTTATTCATTCACCTATTGAAGAACATTTGGGTTGTTTCTACTTTTTGGCTCTTAAGAATAAATGCCGCTATGAACATTTGTGTACAAGTACCTGTTTGAATTCTTGTTGTCAAGGATATGCCTAATCATGGAATTGCTAGATCATATGGTAATTCTACGTTTAATTTTTTGAGGAACTGACACACTGTTTTCCACAGCAGCTGCATCATTTTACATTCCCACTAGCAACGTATGAAGGTTTTAATTTCTTCACATCCTTGTCAACACTTGTTATTTTTCATTTTTTTATTATAGCCATCCTAGTAGGTTTGAAATGATATATCACTGTAATTTTGGCTTGCAGTTCCCTAATGACTAATGATGTGGAACATCTTTTCACAGGTTTATTTGCCATTTGCATGTCTTCTTTGGAAAAATGTCTATTCAAGTCCTTTGCCTAGTTTTTAATCAGATTGTCTTTTTGTTGTTGAGTTGTAGGAGTTATTTATATATTCTAGATATTAAACCTTTATCAGATATGTGATTTGCAAACATATTCTCCCATCCTATGGCTTGTCTTTTTACTCTCTTGATAATGTTCTTGGATGTGCATCTTTTTAATTTTAATGAAATGCAATCTCATCTCTCTTTCTCTCTCTGTCTCTTTCTTTCTCTTTTTAACAGAGTCTCACTCTGTTGCCCAAGCTGGAGTGTAGTGGCGTAATCATGGCTCACTGCATTGAACTCCTGGGTTTAAGCCATCCTCCCACCCCAGCCTCCCAAATAGCTGGAACTGCAGGCATGTGACACCACATCTGGCTAATTTTTAAATGTTTTTGTAGAGACGAAGTCTTGCTATGTTGCCCAGGCTGCTCAAACTCCTCAAGTGATCCTCCCGCCTTGGCCCACTAAAGTACTGGGATTACAGTCATGAGCCACCATGCCTGGCCCTCTATTTCTTTTTAATGAGAAAAATATAAAATTTTATCGGCAAATATTTGTTAATGATATGGACAAAGTGGGAGCCAGATTATACACATATGATCTATTTATGTAAAAAGGTATGGGAGTTAAATCATCTAGGAGAATTAACTATTCTAGGAAAACTGAGAATGAGTGTTAATACACAAAAAAACATTTATGTAGCCTTCTGTCACTCAGGGGAATTGTGATGGCTACTTTTTCTCTTTCTTCTCTACAGCAGCTTTCCAAAGAGAGGCATACCTACTGCTCTGAGGGGACTAAGCCCTGAAAATCAAGCTCTCTGTAGCACCCAGGCCCAATTTTTGGAGCTCCAAACAGGTCTTTCTTTAATCCACACTTCTTACCAGGACCATGACAATTGTTGTTTTAAAGATTCATGAAGGGCGGGGCGCGGTGGCTCACGCCTGTAATCCCAGCAATTTGGGAGGCCGAGGTGGGTGGATCACTTGAGGTCAGGAGTTCAAGACCAGCCTAGCCAACATAGTGAAACCCCGTCTTTACTAAAACTACAACAATTAGCTGGGCGTGGTGGCGGGCACCTGTAATCCCAGCTACTCAGGAGGCTAAGACAGGAGAATCGCTTGAACCTGGGAGGCAGAATTGCAGTGAGCCAAGATTGTGCCACTACGTTGCAGCCTGGGCAACAGAGGGAGACGCCTGGGCAACAGAGGGAGACGCGGTCTCAAAAAAAAAAAAAAAAAAAAGATTCATGAAGAACTCAGAAAAGAACAACACAGTGGAAAGGGGAAGAGGGAAGTCCTATCTTTTTTCAAACACAGACTAAGACATTTCTAACCTCCAGAACAGTGGGCATAGCTTCAAGAGTAGCCATATAGATTGAGGTTAGACAGCTGGCAGAACCTGATAATTAAACAAGGTAGACAGCTCTTAGGAAGCTTTTTAAAATGCAGTGGTTTTTAGGCCGCATTCCTGCCTTACAGAATTATACTGTTTCAGGAGAGAACAGAAAGGAAATGCTTTGTGATTGCAATCTTCCCTTCTGTGCCCATGGGGCAAGGGATACTTCTGACTCCCACAGATGCAACATCAGTGATCTGGTGAGAACAAACAAGGTTTTCTTCCCCAGAGCACTCAGGATCCCTGGAGAGAGTGTGGAACATGGCATCCTAGAATATTAGAAGGGTAAGGGACTGAGAGATTGCCTATATTAGTCAGGCACCAGGGGCTCACTAAATAACAACTCTCTTTTCACCCACATTCTGAACCAACTGAGAAATAGGGCACAGAAAACCAACAGATGGGGATCAATATGTCAGCTTTATGACTGATAAGAGCTAGACTGGGAGATATGGTTTAGAAGTGAGGTCAAATGGGCTTGCTTACACTGTTCCCAGAACAAACTTCCCACCTAGTTACAGGCAGTGCTGGAAAGACTGCTGGCCTTATCTTATGGGGATCTGCCTCTGTTGTGGCACATAGAGGAACAGAATAACTGTCCCCTTTAATCAAGCTGGCTCCCGAAGAGAAGAAAGAGAAGGCATTAAACTAACCATGCCAAACTTACTAATTAGATAATTCATATCTTGTTCATGGAGAAGAATGAATAAGGGGTGGAAAGAGAGGCCAGGAATTCTGCTCTAGTGATTTTCAAATTTTAGTAAGCATCAGAGTCACCTGGCGAGCTTGTTATACCACAGATTGCTGGCGTCCACTCCCAGAACCCTGCAGTAGGGCCTGATAAACTGTGTTTTTAAAGAGATTCCCACATGAGACGGTTATCTAGGGACCACACTTTGAGAACCGCTTCTCAAAGGAAATCTCTCCACTTGGAAACATTAGGAGAATAAGTGTTGCTCTTGACAGCCAGATCTTGTTTGGTTGCTAGTGACAAAGCCAACTCAAACTGAAATGCAGGCTGAGTATTCCTAATCTGAAAATCCAAAATCTGAAATGCTTCAAAATCTGAAATTTTTTGAACACCAACATGATGTTCAAAGGAAATGCTCATTGGAGCATTTCAGATTTCAGATTTTCCAATTAGGGATGCTCAGCCAGTAAAAAGAAAGCAAATACTCCAGAAACCAAAAAAATCTGAAATCTGAAACACTTCTGGTTCCAATCATTTTAGATAAGGGATACCCAACCTGTTAAAAAAAGAAAAGGTTATTGGTTCATATAGCTAAATGATATAACAGTCAATTTAAGTTCAAGCACTACTAGACTCAGAGACTCAAATGATGCCTTCAGAACTCTATATCTCTCAGCTCTGTTCTGCATGGCTCTAGTCATAAGGGGGGTTTCCTCTGGTGTTGGCAAGATGACTCCACTTATATTTTCCCTAAGCCAGTGTTTCTCAAACTTGAGCACGATTCAGAATCACCTGGAGGCCTTGTTAAAGCACAGATTGCTGGGCCCCACCCCTGGAGTCCCTAATTCAGCAGGACTTGGGTAACAACTGAGAATTTTCATTTCTAGCAAATTCCCAGGAGCCACATTTTGAGAACCACTTCTCTAAGCAGTTTCTGAAGAAAAGAAAGAGGTTTTATCTCTCCTGACTGTTCTTTTCCAAACCATTCAAAAAACAAATAAAATAAGACCTGGAATTGATTCTCATTAGCTCCAACTGGACGGATTTGAGCTGAATGCCCGTGTCCCTGAGCCAACAACTGTTCTGATGTTCTCGTCAGCCAGGCTTGGGTCAGAAGTTTCCTTAAGTACTCCAGAGGTACCTGGAGATGCAAGTGAGGTTAACTCCACATGAGCTATCCAGACTGAAAATGGGTGAGGGATAGAGCTACATAAAGGTGCTTTTAGAAAATGGCAAATGAATGCTGGTGGGCACTAACAACAGAGGTTCTCTACCCTTTGTTTCATAGATTAAGAAACAGAGAGGTTAAGTGGCTGTTCTATTTTATCCCACTTGGAAGATAAAAGTTTTTTGAAAGGGCAGCTTGGCATAACAGACAGAGCATGCATGGGTTTTAAAGTAAGAAAACCCATCCTCACCACAGACAAATTGACTGGTTTGGGGCAGATCACTAAGCCCCTTTAGTGTTTCATTCCTCTCTTTAGTTTTTTAAAATGAAAATAATAACACCTACTCACAGGGTGGGATGAGAGTGTGACGATTTTCTAGAACATGTAACACTTCTTTATTAGGAAAGTATTAAATATGAGTTTAATTTTTTTTTCTTGAGACAGAGTGTTGCTTTGTTGCCCATGCTGGAGTACAGTGGCCTACTCTCAGCTCACTGCAACCTCCATTTTGCAGGTTCAAGCAATTCTCCTGCCTTAGCCTCCCGAGTAGCTGGGATTACAGGTGCATGCCACGAAGTCCAGTTAATTTTTGTATTTTTAGTAGAGACGGGGTTTCACCATGTTGGCTAGGCTGGTTTTGAACTCCTGACCTCAGGTGATCTGCCCACCTTGGCCTCCCAAACTGCTAGGATTACAGGTGTGAGCCACTGTGCCCGGCTTAAATTATTTTAAAAGTTGATGTGAATTATAATGTATGAAAATTGAAACTACCTAGAGTTACTACTTTTTGTTTTATAAGTACTATTTTCCCCCTACAAAATAGGCAAGATGAAATATTTGGTAACACTATTGAGTGAAAGTCTGAGGAAAGACACTTTCATTTATTGCTGATTGAGCTCAGCCCATATCCTAGGACCTTTCATTTTCCTCAGTGGCCCAGTGCCTCATGGAATTTTATCTCTTTACCTGAGGGATTTCTTTTCTGAACTGTGGAAGTCCGTGCTGGCCACCAGCAGGCCAGGCCAGGGTGTTATCCCAATTCACACCTCCACGTCCCAGAGCAGCTTTCCTCCTATGACTCCTGGGAGTTTCACCTTCTCCACCTTTGATAAGGAAATTCCAGAAGTAAGTATTTTGCACCATTTCTCAGAATTCTTCACTGTAGTATCTGGCTTAATAACACATCCCTTTAATGGCTGCCTTCCCATCCCTGCGTCATTCCCTCTCCCCCAGCTTTCTGGTGTTCCCTGCACCTCCCAAATATACAAATGCACTAGAATCATTGTCACAAAGATAGGTTGTTCTGGAGGAACCTCAATCAAGATATAAATAGTCCCTGGGAGTGGGCAATGTCTAGCAACGTTACAAATTTACATGTCCTTTGACCTGGCAAATCTAATTCTAATAACAATTTTAACAAGTATATTCACAGATGTGCAAAATAACTTATATAATGTTATTCACTGAACCACTATTTGTGATAGCAAGAGACTGACACAATTTAAATGCCCATTAATAGGGAACTGGTTAAATAAATCAAAGTTCATTGATACAATGAGATACTATGCAGCAAAAAAAAAAAAAAAAAAAAAATGCCTACTAACTTGGAACAATCTTCAAGATTTATTTAAATGAAAAAACAAGATACCAAACAGCATGTGTGATACACTACCATTTGTGGAAAGGGGGGAGCATAAACAAACATGTATTTGATTGTAATCACAGATTTTCTTTCTGGAAGAATAAGAAACTGGGAAACTTTTCTCTTTTTTTTCTTTTTCTTTGGAGTTTCCTCTTGTTGCCCAGGCTGGAGTGCAGTGGTGCAATCTTGACTCACCGCAACCTCCGCTTCCTGGGGTCAAGAAATTTCCTGCCTCAGCCTCCCGAGTAGCTGGGATTACAGGTGCCCACCACCACACCTGGCTAATTTTTGTATTTTTAGTAGAGTTTTTACTGCATTTTGACCGCATTTGACTGCATTTTGATGTGGAATTTTTTTCACATTTTGAAGTACTTTGGATTTTTTCCTTTTTTTTTTTTTTTTTTTTTTGAGATGGAGTCTTGCTCTGGCGCCCAGCCTGGAGTGCAATGGCATAATCTCAGCTCACTGCAAGCTCCACCTCCCGGGTTCATGCCATTCTCCTGCCTCACCCTCCCGAGTAGCTGGGACTACAGGCACGTGCCACCACGCCTGGCTAATTTTTTATATTTTTAGTAGAGACGGGGTTTCACCGTGTTAGCCAGGATGGTCTCGATCTCCTGACCTTGTGATCCACCCGCCTCGGACTCCCAAAGTGCTGGGAATACAGGCGTGAGCCACTGTGCCTGGCCGGGAAACTTTTCTTATATAAACCCTTTGGTGCCTTTTGAATTGTGAGCTATGTGAGCGAATTACCTATTCAGAAAAAAATGACTTAATTGAAACCTTTAAAAAATGAATGTGGAAAAAAGATTTTATATTCAGAAAGTTATTTTGAGTCATTTCAGAAACACATTTATTTGTGTAAAGTTAGATGTAACTACAAACCGCAAAACTACAAATTGCAATATGTCCAACAAATGTGTACCAACAGCCACCTAGAGCTTTAAAAGGTTTAGATAATGTGTTAATTAATCAGAGAGGTAGAAAGAATAAAAGACAGGTTAAGTTGTTGAAGATCCCAAAGTCCCAGTTGGGGACTTGGAAGCTCTCATTATAAATAACATCTCACCTACCCTGTGAACCTGCTATGAGATTAGAATGTACATGTTATAGGTGAGGAGACTAAGGCTAGAGAGCTGAAGGGACTGACTGAAGGTCACTTAAGCAGAACACGAATTCCAGGTCTATCTGACCCCAAGGCAAGATATGTGCCAACATCCCCTCAGTGCTATCTATTAAAGATTCAGACCTTGATAAGAGGTGATAAGAGCATTGAATAAGGGGTCATCGCCCAAGGTCCAGGCCTGAAAGTACTCTAGTAAGCAGGAAGGATAGCCATTTGGTCTTTGGCCCCTTTGTACAGATTTTCATGCCAGAGCCAGAGCATAGGGTCCACATCTTTCTGTGACTACAGCATGACAATGCCATACTACAGGGAGGGAATCTATCAAAACTGGTTTGGAAAATATTTTTGACAAACATCTAGTAAACACATTTTGTGTGCACTAAGCTGAAAGTTCTTGAAAGTACAGATCATTTTGCCTTTGTAGCCCCTGGCTCAGTGCCTGGCACATAGAGGTTTCTCAGAAAATATTTGGTGAGTGAATGAATGAGCCAACAGTTGGCAGCACAGTGTGAGGCAATGCAGGAAGTCCAAAGAAGTAAAATACACAGTGCTAGGTTATAACTCAGTTGAGGAGACAAGACAAAAATATCACAATATTTAGGTAAGCATAGGAGACAGGCTATAAATAAGGCCCCCGTGTCAAATGAAGCCTGAGCTACATGCAATCAGAAGTAGAAGAATAGCACTGTACAGTAGAGTGATGGGAATATGTCATCTAGATAGGCAGAGATCAAGAGGAAGGCATTCTAGGGAAGACAATTTCTAGTGGAGATGTTTTATAAGCCCAAAAGCTTGACACAGGGGAAAAAAACTGTAAGATTTGGAATGAGGCCCAAGGTTTGAATCCCAGATCTACCCTTTATTGATGGGCACAATTACTTAACCCCTCTGATAAGGATAATATCTCACAAGACCATTGTGAGAATTAAGCTAATTATATTGAGAACCTAGTCCAGTGACTCACTCATGGTAGGTGTTCAATAAATGATTTTTCACCTTCATACATGGAACCCAAAAGTCTTCAGCCAATGGCTACAGGTAACAGTGAAGAAAGGGTGCTGGCTGGAACACTGGGAGAGATTTAGGGGGCTAAGCTCCAGGAAACAGACTGGGATGGATATAATGTGGGGTGGGAGAATGGGACTTCAGAGCCAGACTGAGGTAGTTGGACTCTACAGCCCCACCTGTGGCCATTTTAGATGGCTGGTATTAAGGATCTTGTCCTTCCTAGAATGCTGGGCCGAAGACAAACTGGAAAGAAGGAGGACTAAGCAGAGGGCAGAGGAAAGATATTTTTCTCCAAGCCCTGAGATCCTCCAGACCTTGAGCCAGCTGGAGAATAATGGGGAAACTGAAGTCCCCCAATAGTATGTGGGGCCTCCCCAGATCCAGGGACAGTCTAAAACTGGATTCGGGTAGTGGAGCCAAGGGAGATCCTCCACTGCTGCCCCTGAACATCACCTGAGCCCCACAGCCTCAGTGAGCAATCCAAGCTCCAAGCCTAGACACAAAGCCCTCTCCTCCTCTAGATCTTAGTCTCCTTCCCTTGGCTTGTTGCTCTTTGCTCCTTCACTTATCTTTGTTTCTGTTTTAGTCTCTATCTCAGCTTTTCTGTCTCTGTTCCAATTGTTCGCTCCTTCTGTCTTTGTTTCTATCTAAAAGTTTCTTTTTCCATTTTACTCACATTTCTCTGAATAACAAGGCATGGGTCCCTGGGAAATTTTCTTTGCATTACAAAAACCCAAAACAAAGCAAAACAAAGACACCCAATAAGCCCGGGTGTTTTGGTATTCACAAAAGCATATGAATCTAAAAGCCAGTAATAATTTAGATTCATACCTCTATACCATAAACAAAAATATATCTTAGACTATTAAAGAGTTAAACATAGAAAAGCCAAATCACGGAAAAACTGCAGGAAATTGAATTTACTATTTATCAGATCTTTGAAGGAATGGTAACTTTCAAAGCATTAAAGCAAAGAAGAAATCATGAAGGAAAAGATTTTTATTACAGTGGTACATGCTTGTAATCCCAACTACTGGGTGGCAGGGACAGGAGGTTAGTCGGGGGCAGTGGTGAGATGGGAGGATTGCTTGAGCCTAGAATTTCGAGACCAGCCTGGGCAACTTAGTGAGACCTCATCTCTTTTTTTTTCTTTTTTCTGAGATGGAGTTTTGCTCTTGTTGCCCAGGCTGGAGTGCAGTGGCACAGTCTCTGCTCACTGCAACCTCCGCCTCCCAGGTTCAAGTGATTTTCCTGTCTCAGTCTCCCAAGTAGCTGGGATTACAGGCGCCCGCCACCATGCCTGGCTAATTTTTGTATTTTTAATAGAGATGGGGTTTCACCATGTTGGCCAGGCTGGTCTCGAACTCCTGACCTTAGGTGATCTGCCCACCTTGGCCTCCCAAAGTGCTGGGATTACAGGTGTGAGCCACCGCGCCCAACCTGGTCTTAAAAAAAAAAAAGTGAAGCTTCTGAACAAAGAAAAGTAACAAGATAAAAATAAAAAGTTTGCAGTAAAGCAAATAATAAATATTTAAATTATATAAAGTTCATATCATAAAAAGAACAATTAAAGCCTGAGTAAACATATTTTCCATAAGTTGAAAAATGTCAACATAAGTAAAAATGCTTAGCTTCTTATTTTCAGGCATATGCAATTAAAACATTAATGAGAACCTTTTCCCTGCCATTATTCTAGCAAAAAGCAAAACAATGATAATACACAATGCTTGTGGTTAGGTAAATTTGTACAACACTTTTGGACCGGTATTTGGCAATAATTATCAAGAAACTTTAAACTATTTGTACCTTTGTTCCTTAATTCCATTCCAAGAGATTTATCCCAAGGCAGCAGATTTTAAACTATGCTTCTGGCAAGCCAAGAAGTGCTACAGAATTGTCTGTGGAACTGATAGTAGGGATATACATTAACCAAGGTTTGGGGCTATAAGCAAGAAAAACTAACCCTGATTACCTTAAGCAAAAGGGCAATCCACAGGGAAAACTTGGACACTCAACAGAATCAATGAGAAGCTACAAAACCACGTTCTGAAAATAGGCAGGAAACAAGAGAATTCCAGAGGGCTAGGCAGCTGGAACTACACTACAGGTCATGGAGCAAGAACAGTTAGGTGCATGTGGCACTGCTGCTGAGAGGAAAATGACCTCTAATTACCCCCAAACTGCCATATGCCCGTGATTCATAAGAAAGGATATCTGACTGACTGAACCTAAATCACATGCCTCAGGCTTTTCAAGGAAGCAGGAGGTGAGGGTGAAGACTCTGGGTCTCTGGTTTCCTAATGGGTGATGGGAACTACCTCTCAAATCTACACACATATGGGGAACCCTCAAGCAGAAGACTTGGGTACTAATTGCAGGATGATATGGATGCTGGACAGCTGAAAAGCAGGAAATATTTATCAACTACTGGGTGATATTCAGAGATGCCGACCACATAAAGCTCTCAGCTTCCTACCCCCACTTCAACCAGAGCAACTCCACTTTCATCACCTTTTCCAAATAGGCTTCCAGGCAAGATTTTGTCTGCTGAAAGGTTTCTGCAGCTTCAACACATTTAAGAAGCCCTTGTGGATCGCCAAGAAGGCTGGCTTAATATACCTTACCAACTGTTTTCTCCTTTGCTGTCTTCCAGTGACAAGACTGGAACAATGCTTATTTTTCTAGTCTCCCTTACAGGTAGAGGTGGCCATGTAACACAATTCTAATCAAATGAGACATTAAGTCTATATCCACTGGAGGTTATTTGGGGATGATAAAGACAAAAAGGTAGACCTGACTGGCATCATCTCTACCTCTTTCTGCCATGAATGCTGATGTTACAACTGCAACTTCAGCAGCCACTTTGAGAACATAAACATGAGAAAATGGCCAAGAGAACCAAAGCCAACATCCACCCACCTCTGAATCTCTTGTTATATGAGAAACATAGCCTCTTACTTTAAAAGCAATTTTAAGAAGTTGTCTTTCCTTGCAGCTTATATAATTATTTATTGATATATCCCTAAGGGAAAAATCTAGAAGAAGTAAAAATATATACATATATATACATATATTTGTATGTGTGTGTGTGTGTATATATATATATATATATATATATATAGAGAGAGAGAGAGAGAGAGAGAAAGTTGTTCATTACAGAATTTTCCAAACTGGTTTAAAAAAATAACTAAATCTAAATGTCTATCTATAGGAGATTGCTTAAATAAATTACAGTCTATCCACTAGATGAAATACTATGCCACTATGCCTGTAGTGAGATAAATAATTTTGAAGCTATTATATGTTTATGACATAATAGTAATTAAAACCCTAGAATGAATAATTGTATCTATGTTATGTACTATACATACAAACCCAGCTATCTGCAATGGCC
The DNA here is from genome assembly GCF_029281585.2 of Gorilla gorilla gorilla. Taxonomy (NCBI): domain Eukaryota; kingdom Metazoa; phylum Chordata; class Mammalia; order Primates; family Hominidae; genus Gorilla; species Gorilla gorilla. The sequence goes on from NC_073233.2 coordinate 20,783,783, forward strand.
ACTGTCACCTTTAAAGGAACTGAATCATCCACTGCACCTGATGAGCAGAGCAGCTGTAAACATGTTCTGTGCTGTGTGGCTCAATGACCACCCTCCACTCCACACAGCTGATTGGCTCAGGGGTGGACATCTGATCCAGAGTACCCAACATCCTTTGAGATGCTTATTGCAAAACTCTCTGCTCAAACAGGGGTGAACTGGTCCAGTAAGATTCTCATCCTTTGGAATCAAAATTGGTAGAATACCAAGAGAATCAGGCAAATCGAATCAGGAGCTGAAGTTTAAAGAATACACAGAATGGTCAGGCATAGTGGCTTATCCCTGTAATCCCAGCACTTTAGGAGGCTGTGGCAGGAGGATCATTTGAGGCCAGGAGTTGGAGACCAGCCTGGGCAACATAATGAGACCCCGTCTTTACAATAAATAAATAAATTAGCTGGGCATGGTGGCATGCACCTGTAGTCCCAGCTACTCTGAAGGTTGAGGCAGGAGGATCGCTTGAGCCCAAGTTTGAGGCTGCAGCGTGGTATGATTGTGCCACTGCACTTCAGCTTGGGAGACAGCAAAACGTCTCAAAAAAAAAAAAAAAATACTTAGAGAGAGAGAGAATTATTTGGCACAGTGGCTCACATCTTTAATTCCAGCACTTTGGGAGGTTGAGATGGGAGGATTGTTTGAGGCCAGGAGTTCCAGACCAGCCTGGGCAATATAATGAGACCCCATCTCTATAAAATAAAATATAAAAATTAGGCTGGGTACGGTGGCTCACACCTGTAATCCCAGCATTCTTGGAGGCCAAGGTAGGTGGATCACCTGATGTCAGGAGTTCAAGACCAGCCTGGCCAACATGGTGAAACCCCGTCTCTACTAAAAATACAAAAATTACCCAGGCATGGTGGTGGGCGCCTGTAATCCCAGCTACTCGGGAGGCTGAGGAATGAGAATCACTTGAACCCGGGAAGTGGAGGTTGCAGTGAGCTGAGATCGCGCCACTGCACTCCAGCCTGGGTGACAGAGTGAGACTCCATCTCAAAAAAATAAATAAAATAAAACAAAATAAAAATTAGCTATAATCATGTCACTGCTCACCAGCAGCCTGGGCAACAGAGTGAGACCCTGTGTCTTAAAACAAAAAATGAAAACAAAATGTAGACTATGTCATCAAGCAAGGGCCATGAGAGGCTATGAACTCATGTGTTATAAGGAACCAGAAAATATTAGGCTAAGAAAAGATAGAGTACAGTGTGAAGAAGTCAGCCAGGTGAACAGAGAGACAGAGGTAGACACAGAAAAAAAGGAAAGCCCAAAGAGTAGCTAACTTAGGTAAACAGCAGTGTTAGACTGAGGATCAAGAATTCTAGAGAGCTGCCTTAGATTCAGAACAGCTTTCTAGGTCCAGTCCTACAGGGTTAGCTGGACTCCAGCCTCTTTTGGCTAAATGGTTTCAATGAGACCCTGTAGCCAGTGTGAGTATGCATTCCTGGGAACCATAATAGTTTAGCATAGCTGTAAAAATTATCTTTGCATATAGAGAGGGACAGGAACATGAACAAATAAAAACCATCCATTTGTTAGAGAAGGATTTTTGTGGATATTTCTTTTGAAGAATTCATTATTGTTGCTCTAATGTTGTTTTTACGTTAAATAACAATTTTGTTTTAAAACCACTGTGGAACTCCTGGGATAAAGCCTTAAGTATGTGTGTATTACTGACTTTGCAATACTGGTTTCCAAGAATTTATTTTAAGAATATAATCAGAGATAAGGCATGAAAATGTAAATTCTTGAATCCTTATTATAGCATTGTTGTAGTAGAAAAAAATGGAAACTACTTAAATGCCAAACAACAGAGTATTGGTTAAATAAATTATGATATATCCATAGAATGGGATGCTGCACAACCATTAAAAAATCATATTGTAGGCTGGGCACAGTAGCACATGCCTGTAATCCTAGCACTTTGAGAGGCCGAGGCGGGCAGATCATTTGAGGCTAGGAGTTCAAGACCAGCCTGGTCGACTTGGTGAAAACCCGTCTCTCCCAAAAATACAAAAATTAGCTGGGCTTCATGGCACGCACCTGTAATCCCAGCAACTCAGGAGGCTGAGGCAGGAGAATCGCTTGAACCTGGGAGGCAGAGGTTGCAGTGAGCCGAGATCACACCACTGCACTCCAGCCTAGGCGACAGAGCAAGACTCCGTCTCAAAAAAAAAAAAAAAATCGTATTGTAAAAGAATATTGGTTGGTACAGAAAATGTTCATGATTTACTGCTAAGCAAAATACAACAACAACAAAAAAAACAAAAAAACTTACAAAATAATAACTACAACGTGACACCCTTTCTTTTGTACAGAGAATAAAGCATGCTATCACAGGCATAAAATAGTGAAGGGACAGATACTAACATGTTAACAACAGTTGCTCTTGGGTTGCGAGGCAGGGGTAGTTGGAAGAAATGTTTGTATTTTTCCTTTATACTATTTTGCTTTTTTCGTGTTTTCCTACCTTGAGTACCTTGTTTGCCTAATTAAAGAGGTGGGGAGAGGAGGAGATTTCCTCCCCCGCTTTTAATTTTTTTTTTTTTAAAGAAAATCACGCTGACTGTGTGCCTAGGAAACTATTGCCAGAATTTCCAACATCTCCCACAGCCCGGTGCTTGGGGAAACCAGAACTAAGTGAAAGACTTTCTCTCTGAGAGCAAAGTGCGCAGGTGACAGGAGAGAAGCGCAGAGGAAAGAAACGGGTTGGACCGATCCGAGAACGGGCAGGCTGGCGTGCCGACGGTCGCCAGCAGACAGCCCTCTCCCCAGCGGAGCGCTCGCCCCAGCCTCTGCCCAGAAGGCCCGGGGCGACGCGCTCGGATGCGTGGCTCTGGAAGGGCACTGAGCTGGAACATGCTGGGGCACCGCGCGGGCGCCCAGGTGCCGCTGGCGCCGCTGACGAGGGGTGCTAGCAGGCTGTGCTCGCGGAGCTAGGAAGCTGTAAGCCTGTGAAAAGCCAAGCCAACCAGGCAGAGCGGCTCCGCAGCAGCTAGCCTCGGCCGGGGCCTGCCCAGCGCTGCGTTGACCGCCGGAGCCCGCGTGCCGCTGCAGCGGAGCCATCATGAAGCGGCTCCCTGGCCAGGCCGTCCTGGCAGCCCGCCCGCCTCGCCCGCTGGGGAGCAGTGCCAGGGGAACGAGGGCAGGCGGGGATCATGTGCTGCGCGCTCAGGAGCCCTTGGCATTCCTCGCAGGGCGGCAGCTCTCCCCTCCATTTCCACCCAGGGGGGCTATCGGTCTTACTTTAAAAAGACAAAAACACAAATTACGGTGACGCAAAAGAAATATAAAAACAGGAGTCAGAGGACCTAGATTTGATTGTCAACCCATGTGACCATGAGCAGGTCACATTCATGCCTCCGCTTCCCTATCTGTGACGTGGATATAATGATCCTATTTGTCCCAAGAGGTAGCCGTGAGTCTTATTAATGAAGATACAAATGATATAAGAGTAATGAAAACTGCTTTGTAAATTATGAAGGATAAGCTGATGCCAGTCCCTGTTCGCTAGATGTATACATTTCAGGACTTCGTAGTTCTTTAATTTTGAATGTTATTTGTGTGTATTGGTAAATCATCACTTTCTACTTTCCACAGCTTAAAATGGAAGACTATAGTGCAGTGATAACTTAGAACTGGGAAGGAAATCAGGTCCAAAGCAAAGGAGAGCACACACCTGCCAATATAAAGATCAATAACATTTCTGACACTGGGTTTGGAGTTGAGTTCTGAGTTTCACAGCAGTCAAAGTGTAAAAGGAACCACGATCAGATGTTGTACTCATTATCGGAAAAGATTAGTACAGAGGAGAAGGTTAAGCAAGATAAGTGCCCTCAGGAAAAAACGGGATATTCTCTAAATCTGCATTCCCCAAGTATCAGTCGTTTACATACCATCTTCATGTGTTTTGCTGTATTTATATGCCACATGTACATTTAGTTAATGAATATTTTTTCTTTAAAACAGTCTAACAAAAAATATTTCCTAATAAAAAATATATATTACTCCCTTAAGTGTTTGTTCTATATTTTCCCTGATATAATTTACTTTATTAAGAAATACATAACCATTAAATTATAAAATGTTCATTCTCTAACCACCTAATGTCATCTTATATGCCACGTGTATTAGTCCGTTTTCACACTGTTATAAAGAATACCGGAGACTGGGTAAGTTATAAAGAATAGAGGTTTAATTGACTCACCATTCCCAATGGCTGGGGAGGCCTCAGGAAATTTACAATCATGGCAGAAGAGGAAGGGGAAGCAAGGACCTTCTTCACATTTGTGACAGGAGGAGGCAGGGGGAAAGTGCCATACTTCAAAACCATCAGCTCTTATGAGAACTCACTCACTATCACGAGAACAGCATGCGGGAACAACCCCCATGATCCAATCACCTCCCACCAGTTCCCTCCCTCAACACGTGGGGATTACAATTCTAAATGAGATTTGGGTGGGGACACAGATCCAAATCATATCACCACGTAAGATGTCCGAGTGCATAATGTGTGCAGGCTATGTATAGCACACTTTGGGAAACGCTCTTCTTCTTGTTTGATGAGCCCCTTACAGAGCCCATCATGGCATGTCCACACTGACAGAGATCCTAGATATCACCAGGGCCAATTCCCTTTGCAGACTCTACTAGCAGACAGAGGCCCAGCAAAACGACCAGACTTGCCCGGGATAACCCATCATGGGAGGGACAGGCTGATGCCTCCTAACCTCCAGTCCTATGTCTTTGGCTCCGTTTACACACTACCTCTCCCTAGGTCCCTCCACTCCCCCTACCTCCCACCATCCTGTTGACCCCTCAGTCAGGGCTTGTGCCCATGAGAGCCTAATAATATGCCCCTGTCTGAGTCTAAGAGAAGGTAAGTTGATACAATTTGGGTGGCACCTCAGAACCACCTTGGATTCTCTCCTGGTCTCTTTCCTTAGATTATGAACTCCAGGAGGGGAAGAGCCATGATTAGGAGGTTGGTGTGAGATAGTAGGTGAAGAGGCAGAGTTATATAGAGCTCATCTTCCCAAGTAGGTACTGAATAGGCTTTGGACAAATTGCACAGGATAAAGAGAAGTAGCCAGAAGAGTTGTAGAATTTCCAGGGCTCAGAACTACTATCAGGCCACAGCTTCTGGTGGGGCGGGTTGTACTCTGAAGGAAGACACCTGCAGAGGAGGCAACTCAGGATCTCCTACCTGAGGCTGAGGCAGCAGGCAGAGAGGATGCTGTTCTAACTGGGCTCCCAGAGGAGCTGCCTTTCACAATTTGTTCACCTGAGGGGTACCTGCTTGTAATATGCTCTAAGGTGCCATATGAGCTAGCAGAGCCTACATGGATCCCAAAGAAAATTATGGCAGTCAAGGACTATGAGGTAATAATCTGAAACTCAAATGGGTCCTCTGGGGCCCAACAGGGATATGTCTTCCTCACCTAAAGGCCCCTGCAGAGCTGATGAGCAGTGCTGCCTTGGACCAGTGAGGATAACCTGCAGAGCTCATCAGAGCTAAGCACCAATAAGATTCAGGTAGGGAGGGTGGAGTACAGAGACCCCACAAAGTCTAGCAATAATGCTGCCAACACTCAAGGTAGACAGAAGAACAATCTTTTCAGCTCCACTTAGCCTCTGCCAGGTGTTGCTATTGGGAAGGCTGTGGGCTGAAGGAACAAGCCCTGGATTAGGAGCCAGAAGGCTAGAGTTCTCACTCTGGCTCTGTGTGATGTTGGGCAAGTTTCTTTGCCACTCTGGGCTTCAGTTTCCTCATCTACACATTTTCCTAATTCTTGTTCTGCTGTAAAAATTAGGAAATTGGCCAAGTGCAGTGGCTCACACCTATGATCCCAGCTCTTTGGGAGGTGGAGGCGGGTGGATCACTTGAGGTCAGGAGTTCGAGACCAGCCTGGCTAACATGGTGAAACCCCGTGTCTACTAAAAATGCACAGATTAGCTGGGCGTGGTGGTGTGCACCTGTAATCCCAGCTACTTGGGAGGCTGAGGCAGGAGAATCACTCGAACCCGGGAGGCAGAGGTTGCACTGAGCCAAGATCATGGCACTGCACTCCAGCCTTGGCAACAGAGTGAAACTCCATCTCAAAAAAAAAAAAAAAAAGATTAGGAAATTTAGGTTCTGAAGTCAGACAGACTTGGTTGTTAGCCCAGTTCTTCCCAAAGGAACTCAGAGGTCAGCTAAGGACACAGATACATAAACAAAGATTTACAAAAGAGACTGGCACAAAAGCAATGATCTTGCTTCTTGCTCAAGGCAGCACAGTGAGTGGCAGAGTGAGGACTAGAATACAGGGCCCAGACCTTGATGTAGAGACATAATAATCATATAAATGATTAATGAAGTGGCTAATCATAAATGTGACAGTTGCCACAAAGGAAAGGTAGAGGATGCTATGCGAACACACAACAGATCGTAACATGATGTATACACTGTGGTAAAGATTCTGGATGTTCCCCAAAGAGTAATAGGAAATCATCTAAGCAAAATGGTGATAGTAAGAGGCTGCTGCAATGAAGACCAGATTGGAAGGATGCAAGAGTGGAGGCATGGAGGCCTGTTAGGTGACTCTTGCAATAATTCAGACAAGAGATGTTAATGACATGGGTTAGGGAAGTGGGGTGACTAGACCAATGAGGCATAAAACTATCAGGACTCAATTACTGATTCCATGTGAAAAGAGAAAGGGAGAAGGCCATGTTAAAGGCAACACTCACGTTACTGATAGAGACAGAAGACAGCCAAGGGTCCCCAGCAAAATCCCAGCTTCAAGCCTAAAAAAGCCTGAAGATTGAAAAACCAGACTGCTGGTCCCAGATGAAGCCCACCCTTTCCCAGCTGATTCTCTCTGAATAATGTCCACCTGCACACTGGGGGAAAGGGGTGGAGCCTCAGGAAGTTTGTGCCCTAGGCAGCGGAGGAGCCTGTTCTCTTCAGCTGAGTGGTGACCTGGGTGGGAATGAATCTGTGAGGTGGAGGGCCTGTTGGCAAGACTCCATCTCACTTGCTGAGTTGTTTTTTTCTTTTTTTCCTTTTTGTTCAATAAAGTTCTGCTTTACTTGCCCTTCAATGCATCCACATGCCTAATTTTCTTGGTCCTGTGGCAAGAACCCAAGTTTAGCTGAACTAAGGAATAAAGTTCTACATTACTGGAATGAAAAATAGGGTGAATGATGGTGCCATTTACTGAGATCAGGGTACTAGGGGGGAGCACGTTTTAGGGTGATCTTTAGTTCAACTTTAGGCACATTGGGTTTTCTAGTTGTGGTGGTTGTGTTTTAATTCGGTTTGGTCTGAGAATGCCGAGTTTGCCTATGAAATTGAGAAAGTAGTTGGGTATGGAGGTCCCTTGATCAATGAGAGGATTGGGTTTTGGAGTCAACCCATTGGCAACTGAAGGCACAGTGGACAGAGACAGGCAACCTGCCTATCCCTAAAGCATAGTGGAGAATAGATGGTACACAGGCTTTGGAATGGCACTCATTGGTTTTTTGTTCCCTTTTAACCAGCAGCCATGTGACCCTGGTCAATTTGCTTAATCAATCTGAGCAAAGACTCCTCATTTATAACATGGAAATAATGATTCCTACCTCACTGAATTATCATGAGAATTATACTATATTACAATTCACAATTCAAAAGACTCTCACCTACTTACTATATGTAAGGATATTTCAGACAAACACTGTATCTTATAAACTTGGTGTGAAATTGCTATGATCTGAATGTTTGTGTCCCCTTAAAATTTATATGCTGAAATCCTAACCCCAGAGGTAATGATGGTATTGGGAGATGGGGCCTTTGGGAGATGATTAAGTCATGATGGCAAAGCCCTTATGAATGGGATTAGTGCCCTTATAAAAGAAACCCCAGAGAGATCCCTCACCCCTTCCACATGTGAGGTTGCAGTGAGAAGGCAGCCAACTGTGAGAAAACTGGCCCTCACCAGAACCCAACCATGCTGGCACCTTGATCTTAGACTTCCCAGCCTCCAGAACTGTGAGCAATATAGTTCTGCTGTTTATAGCCACTCAGTCTATAGTATTTTATTATAGCAGCCTGGACAGACTAAGACAGAAGTCTAATATCAATATAATTTATCTGAACAAAATAAATCCAAAGCACTTATCATAGCAAAGAGACAGTATAGCATAGGTTTATGCAGACATTTTAGACATAGACAACCCTGGGTTCAAGCCTGGGCTTATCACTTCCTGGCTGCATGACTTTGGAAAATTATTTACTGAGTTTCCTTTTCTGAAAAATTGAGAGAATAATAGAATTCACCCCATGGGATGGTTAAATGGATTAAATAAAATATGTAAAGTACCTTGACTTAAAAGTTTCAAAAATGCTAGTTATTGTTATTGTACAAAATACAGCGTCAGGCACACAGTGAGCATTCATTACGTGTTTGTTTCCCTACCTCCTCCTCACCACTCCTCAAGCCTCCCCAGATTCATCTGCACACATTTTTAGGTGCACAGGCCTTACTCTAGTTCATAAAGGAACTAGAGTAGAGCTCTCTAAATTCTAATTCCTCACAACGCTTTCAGCTCAGCCCTCTCCACAGCGATCTGTTCTCCCCCTTCATTCAACAAACCCAACAGATAATATAGGACATTGTATCATGTTGTTAGCAAGTACCAGCTCCTCTCCCTCGCTGGGAATGTAAGAGACAGAGGCTCTAGGCCATATGCTCACAGCATCAGCTGTGTTTCCATGACGACAAGCCCGGCACAACTAGATATTTCAGCAGAGAGGAGCTGTGACACCCAGCTCTCCGCAGAATGTAGCTGACTAGCTATTGTTATCTTCCTTGCACTGAACTAAGGACTAAAGCAGGCTGGATGTGGCTCTGAGGGGTGGGGAAGTTTGTGTTTGCAAGAGTAGGAGATTGAATTTGGGAATGCAGTTGGCTGTTCATTGTAGCAGTTAACTGTATTGGCTGTAATAAGTTAAAAGAAACCTAAAAACAAAACAAAAATTCCATTCTAAGTGTCATAACAGAGGAAGGTACTTATTGCCATGTGAACAATAGGAGGATTTGGACCTAATTCTTCCTAAGGGAGTCATAGAAGACTTCATCTTTACAAAATCTTTGGTATTTTCTCTATTTTTAAAGAGAAACATCCTATAAATGTGTTAATTAGGGTTGTTACTTGGAGCAACACGAAACCTAACTAAAGCAGCTTAAATAATTAGGACAGTGAATATCTCATGCTCCAGAAAATCTGGAGGTGAGCCATTCCGGGGCTGGCTAATTCAGTGGCTTAGGGATAGCAGCAGGACCCAAATATTTTCTATCTTTCTGCTCTTCTGTCCTTGTTATGTCTGCAGTGTCTTTCCTCATGATTAAGAGATGGTCAAAGCATTTCCAGGTGTTACAAGCAGACATTTCATCTCCAAAGAAGAAAGGCATTTGCTCCTGTGCATTGCTTTTTAGTAGTGAGGAAAACCTCTCCCAACTACCCACCTGCAGACTTTCTATCAGGTCCCATTGATCACAATGAGGGCCCAGGGTAATGCCTTCATAGTGGATTCAGGATCAAGCATTTGGGTTTTCTTCTAAGGGAAATGGAGAGTCATTAGAGGATTTTCAACCAGGTGACAGAGTCAGACTTTTCTAGTGGTTGTTTGTCTGTTTTGTAGAGACAATGTCTCACTAGGTTGCCCTGGCTGGTCTCAAACTCCTGGGTTCAAGTGATTCTGTTACCTTGGCCTCCCAAAGTTCTGGGATTTACAGGTGTGAGCCACCTTACCCAACTTAGATTTCTGTTTTTGATAGATCACTTAGAGAGTAATATGGAAGATGGACTAGAGGGAGGGAAAGATGAGAAGCAGGAAAACCTGTTAGCAAACTGTTGCAAAATCCATATGAGAAATTATGAGACCTGAACCAAAGTAATGATGATGGGAATTTGGGGTAGGAATTGGAAAAGACAGAGCTAATCGGAGATGGTAAATTTTCATTGGCAGTAGATGCAGAGATTGTCTACAAGTCTTGCCACCAACTGAACTGAAGAACATCACAGGATCGAATTTGAAGGAGCTGATGATTAGCTCAATTGTGTAAATATTGAATTTGGAGACCATGGTGTTTCCAGGTGGTAGGACAAGATAAAGGCTGGAATCTTGGGAAAGGGATATGGAGCTGGGAGTTTTCTGCATGGCAGGGATTGGTTAAAGCCAAAGGAATGGATGAGGTCACCCAAAGCAAGAAGGGAAGAGTGCCAAGAAGAGAACCCTGGTGCACAGCATTTAGGGAATGAGCTGTGGATGAGAATTCCATGAAAAAGATGAACTCAGAGGAATCAGAAAGATAGAAAGAGAACCAGGAGGGGGTGGTATTACAGAAGCTAAAGGACAAAGATTTCCAAAGAGTGTTAAATACCACAGAAGGGCAAGGGAGGCAGGGATTGACTTCAGCTTTAATGACTTTGATGAGAATCACTGAAGTGAGCAGTAAAGGCAGCAGATGTAGACAACTCTTTCTAGAAGTCTGACTGTGATGGGGAGTAGAGAGATGATATGATAACCGGGGCGGGTGAGGGAGAATTTTATAATGTAGAATGAAGCTTGGACATGTTTGCAGGCTGAAGGAAGGAGCTCAGGGCCTGGGAGATGTCATAGTCCTGTCTGACCTATAGACATAGGCCAGTTTTGAAGCAAAACCCCAGAAGTTGAGTTCTCTCCTCCCTGTGCGCTACTCCGGAGGATCCCTTGAGCTGGCTCCTCAACAGGGGGTCACCAGGTGTCCCTCAGCCTCTGCTGTTGTGATGACACATTCATCCACATGCCCTTATTATTCATAGAAAATACAAGGGAATCAATCCTAGTCTCCATTTAGTACTGGCTTTCTGGAAATTATGCAAAATACTGGCTGTCTCCCAGATCACTTATTAGTGCCTTGGGGTGGTAATTTCATGGAAATGACTTTGAGGCACAGTTAAGCTGTCTAGCAGACAGCCATTTACATTCCAGGAGTCTGTCTTCTATAACTTCCCTATCCCATTTGGGGCTGGTCCCACTGTCCCCAGGCCAGGCTCTCAGGGAGCTGTACCCTCACCTTCCCTACTTCCTTCAGACTCAGAGCTTCCTTTGCCCAGCCAGTCACTCACTGTCCATCTCTTGGTGGCATAATTGTAACCAGAAGCAAAGAGTAGAGTATGGACCTCGGTAAGATCAGGGATGTGTAACTCGAAGGAGATCCAGGAAAAGCTGTCAACACGGCACAGATACCAACATGCAGCCCTGGGACAGGCAGCCCTTACCCACAGAGCCCTGGTAGGACACATATTGAGGTATATATATATATATGTGTGTGTATTTTTTTTTTTTGAGACAGGGTCTCACTTTGTCTCTCAGGATGGAGTGCAGTGGCATGATCTCAGCACACTGCAACCTCCACTTCCCAGGTTCAAGCAATTCTCCCACCTCAGCCTCTTGAGTAGCTGGGACTACAGGTGCTTGCCACCATGCCCAGCTAATTTTTGTATTTTTTTGTTAGGGACAGGGGTTCACGATGTTGGCCAGGCTGGTCTCGAACTCCTGACCTCAAGTGATCCACCTGCCTTAGTCTCCCAAAGTGCTGAGATTACAGGCGTGAACCACCGCGCCTGGCCGCGGTATATGTTTTCCCTTTTTTTCTTTTTTTGAGATGGAGTCTCGCTCTGTCACCAAGGCTGGAGTGCAGTAGCATGATCTCAGCTCACTGCAACCTCCACCTCCCAGGTTCAAGCGATTCTTCTGCCTCAGCCTCCTTAGTAGCTGGGATTACAGGTGTGTGCCACTGCACCCGGCTAATTTTTGTATTTTTAGTAGAGACAGGGTTTCACCATATTGGCCAGGCTGGTCTCAAACTTCTGACCTTGTGATCCACCCACCTCAGCCTCCCAAAGTGCTGGGATTACAGGCATGAGCCACCGTGCCCGGCTGCGATATATGTTTTCTAAGGGAAACCTTCTTTACAGAAACTGCCTGCCTCACCCCCAAAGTTTACTCCCAGAAGCCATGTTTCTGCTGCATCTTTCTATTCCTTATCCCCATCCCCATCTTGGGCTATGAGGTCCAGGGTAGACATTCTGTGGCTTCAATCACTTAGCATAATGTTTTAAGATTCATTCATGTTGCAGTATGTATTCACACTTCATTTCTTTTGATTGACAAATAACATTCTTATGTATGGATGTGCCACATCAGTTCATGGACATTTGGATTGTTTCAATATTTTGGCTTTTGTCAATAATGTTGCTATGAATATTTGTGTACAAGTTTTTGTGTGAATGTATGTTTTCATTTTTGGGGGGATGGAATTGCTAGGTTATATAAGTATGTATATTGTGTAATTGTTTAAAAATTGTGTAAATGTTAAAAATTAAACATGACATTTAATTGTTAACTGCCAGACTGTTTTCCAAAGCAGCAGCACCAGTTTACATTCCCACCAGCAGTGTATGGGAGTTTCTCTACATCCTTGCCAACACTTATTGTTTGTCTTTTTCATTATAACCATCCTGGGGGGTATGAAGTGAAATCTCATTGTGGTTTTGATTTGCATTTTTCTAATGGCTAATGATGTTGAGCATTTGTTTGTGTGTTTACCGGCCATTTGTATAACTTCATTGGGGAAATGTCTATTTGTATCCTTAGCTCATTTTTAAATTAGGTTGTCTTTTAATTACTGATTTCTAAGAGTTCTTTATATATTTTGGGTACAAGTCCCTTATCAGATACATGATTTGCAAAACTACTTCTCATTCTGTGGGTTGTCTTTTCACGTCCCTGATGATAGCCTTTGAAGCACAAAAGTTTTAAGTTTTGATAAAATCCAGTCTATTTTTTCTTTCACTCATGCTTTTTTTTTTTTTTTTTTTTTTTTGACACAGGCTCTCACTTTGTCATCCAGGCTAGAGTGCAGTGGTATGATCTCAGCTCACTGCAACCTCCACTTCCTAGGTTCAACTAATTCCTGTGCCTCAGCCTTCTGAATAACTGGGACTACAGGCGTGCGACACCACGCCCAGCTAATTTTTGTATTTTTAGTAGAGATGGGGGTTTCACCATGTTGGCCAGACTGGTCTCGAACTCCTGGTCTCAAGTGATCTGCCCGCCTCTGCCTCCCAAAGTGCTGGGATTACAGGTGTAAGCCACTGCGCCCAGCCTCATACTTTTTTTGTATCCAAGTAGGATTTGTCTAACCCAAAGTTGTTTTTTTTTTGTTTTTGTTTTTGTTTTGTTTTGTTTGAGATGGAGTCTTGCTCTGTCACTCAGGCTGGAGTGCAGTGGTGTGATCTTGGCTCACTGCAAATTCCGCCTCCCAGGTTCAATCAATTACCCTGCCTCAGCCTCCCGAGTAGCTGAGATTACAGGTGCATGCCATCACACGTGGCTAATTTTTGTATTTTTAGTAGAGACAGGGTTTCACCGTGTTGGCAGGCTGGTCTGGAACTCCTGGCCTCAAGTGATCCACCTGCCTCGGCCTCCCAAGGTGCTGAGATTACAGGTGTGAGCCACTGTGCCTCGCCCTAACCCAAAGTCTTGAAGCTTTACACCTGTGTTCTTTTCCAAGCGCTTTTTAGTTGCAACTCTTACACTTCACTGATGATCCACTTGGAGTTAAAACTTAAATTCAGTATAAATCTGACCCTCATCACATACACACCTACTCCTCATCCCAGGCTTAGGTTTCACCCTGATTGCTTAGAGCAGAAGTAGAGGAATAAAATGTAGCAGTAAGCCATCCCCTCTCCTTAATAGGGGGAAGGCTTCTCCCTCACAATTACATTTCCTTTCAAATAAGAGAGCTCAATTATTGTGACACTCTCCATTAATTTACCCTGTCCACGAAAAGTAGAGCACTTACTTGATTCAAAAATGTGAGAGTAGGCTGGGCATGGTTGATTCAGTGCCTCCTTTTAAATTTCTTTTCTAGCCCAGCACAGTGGCTCATACCTGTAATCCCAGCACTTTGGGAGGCTGAGGTGGGTAGATCACTTGAGGCCAGGAATTCGAGATCAGCCTGGCCAACATGGTAAAACCCCGTCTCTACTAAAAATACAAAAATTAGCCGGGCATGGTGGCGCGTGCCTATAATCCCAGCTACTGGGGAGGCTGAGGCAGAAGAATTGCTTGAACCTGGAAGGTGGAGGCTACAGTGAGCAGAGTCTGTGCCACTGCACTCCAGACTGGGCAACAGCGTGAGACTCTGTCTCAAAAAATTATAATAATAGTAAATAAATTTCTTTTCTTTTGTGTTCTTAGGCTAGAGCCTGCCTGCAGGGAGAAGGAGTTCTCTTCTGCTCCTTAAGTCTCATCTGGGCAGGGCCCCATGTCTGGATGCTGCTGGGGACCATGCTACTTCCACTGGGTGGTGAGTCTGCCTAATTCAGGGGTTCATTAGCTCGCTTATTTGGCTCCCCTCTAAACTATATGCCTCAATTTGGCCTTTATTACCAAAAAGGTGAGTTTTTGTCACCATCTATCTATCTGATTTTGTCACCATCTCTATCTGGTTCCTCAATTTGTTTAGAACACTCTGATTGGGCCACATCAGAGACTCTAACACCCTCTTTCCTGCCTTAAAGGAAAAGAACTATTCCTAGTTTCTCTAGTATATGGGGGTGGGGAAGAAGAAAAGGGCCATCTCCCTCAAATTTTCTTCTCTCTTGCTCAGTTAGACCCTGGAGATAGTTCAGTAATCTACTGCCTAAGCAGATGTCCACATGGGAAATAGAATTGCAGTCTCATCTTCTTGCAGGCAACTCTAATCCCTACAAATGCTTCCTTTGGGGCCCTGTGTGGTGGCTCACACCTGTTAATCCAGGTGGTTTGGGAGGCTGAGATGGGAGAATCACTTGAGGCCAGGAGTTCAACACCAGCCTGGTCCAACATAGTGAGAACCTGTCTCTACAAAATAAATAAATAAATAAATAAATAAATAGATAAATAAATAATCAGCCAAGCATTGCGGCATATGCCTATAGTCCTAGCCACTTGAGAGACAGGTGGGAGCATTGCCAGAGCCCAGGAGTTTGAGGTTATTATGATCACACCACTGCGCTTCAGCCTGGACAACAGAGAGAGATCCTGTCTCTTAAAAAACAAAAAAATACAACTGGGCGTGGTGGCTCACGCCTGTAATCCCAGCACTTTGGGAGGCCAAGGCGGGTGGATCATGAGGTCAGGAGTTTGAGACCAGCCTGACCAACATGGTGAAACCCTGTCTCTACTCAAAATACAAAAATTAGCTGGGCGTGGTGGCATGCACCTGTAACCCCAGCTACTCAGGAGGCTGAGGCAGGGGAATCACTTGAACCCAGGAGGCGGATGTTACAGTGAGCCAAGATCACACCACTGCACTCCAGCCTGGGTGACAGAGCGAGACTCCATCTCAAAAAATAAATAAATAAATAAATAATACTAGTAATAGCAATTCCTTTGGAGCCCCTCCCTCCTTTCCCTATACAAGGCTTCAGTTAGAGAAGAAAACATCCGCTTACCATGAACAAACGCTGCAGTCTCCACAAGTCCAACTACCCTCAAGAAGTCGCCCCGCCTTCCCTTTTCTATATCTTAATATAATTCAGAAGGTGGGGGGTGACGGTGGAGGGGTGGTGGTTGATGGCAGCAGAACCAATTGTACATCCTGTTTGTAAGCCCAGGGGAAGATTAAAGGGTAGAAGGGTTCTACACTTCAAGTGTAAGCTGTTCTCTTTAGAAAGTGAGATATTTTGTTTTTGTTTTTGTTTTTTTGGCCATGGGCTTTAGTGTCAATTGTAGGGCAACAGGAAAAGAGCCACCAACATCCTGTTAAAAAGTAACCCCCCATGCTGGGCGCAGTGGCTCATGCTTGTAATCCTAGCACTTTGGGAGGCTGAGGTGGGTGGGTTGCTTGAATCCAGGAGTTCGAGACCAGCTTGGCCAACGTGGCAAAACCTCATCTCTACTAAAAATACAAAAATTAGCCAGGCGTGGTAGTGCATGCCTGTAGTCCCAGCTACTCAGCGGGGTGAGGCAAGAGGATCGCTTGAGCCCAGGAGGTTAAGGCTGTAGTGAACCCTGATCATTCCACTGCACTCTAGCCTTGGTGACAAAGTGAGACCCTGTCTCAAAAAAAAAAAAAGTGGTTACCCCTGCTCTTGGCCAAAAATTTAAAAATATTATAAATATAGATGTAATACAGGAATTGCAAAGCTCCCATAACCCCACTTCCCTGGATAGAAGGGAACAGTGTTAGCAGTTGGATATATATTCCTCCAGACTTTTTTTTTCAATGCATGTATTAACTTTAAGAAAAGGATGAGCTTGGCTGGGTGCGGTGGCTCACGCCTGTAATTTCAGCATTTTGGGAGGCTGAGGCGGGTGGATCACGACGTCAGGAGATCGAGACCATCCTGGCTAACACGATGAAACCCCATCTCTACTAAAAATACAAAATATTAGCTGGGCGTGGTGGCAGGCACCTGTAGTCCCAGCTACTCGGGAGGCTGAGGCAGGAGAATGGCGTGAACCTGGGAGGCAGAGCTTGCAGTGAGCTGAGATCGCACCACTGCACTCCAGCCTGGGTGGCAGAGTAAGACTCTGTCTCGAAAAAAAAAAAAAAAAAAAAAAGGATGAGCTCATA
Organism: Gorilla gorilla gorilla; assembly: GCF_029281585.2. Lineage (NCBI taxonomy): Eukaryota > Metazoa > Chordata > Mammalia > Primates > Hominidae > Gorilla > Gorilla gorilla. The sequence goes on from NC_073233.2 coordinate 20,800,459, forward strand.
ATGTACATGCAATTGTGTAACTTCCTTTTTTCAATAAAAAATATCCTAGGCATCCATAAGATTTTTGTTATCAGAGAACGGAGATAAAAATATGGAAAGGAAGATAACGAGGATGAACCTTCTGGAGTTGGAGTCCAAATTGAGTATTGGTGGAAACATTTCTTCAATATATATGGATAGATTTGGAAATAAATATACATATATGCACTTGAATCTCTCAAGTCGCCTGCTTGGCCCTCTTCCAAGTGTGCTAAATAAAAAGAAATATACATATAAATATCTATATGTGAGAGTATATACACACAACACACACACTCCACATGGATATACATAGATATATTTCCTAGCTTTGCCCATTCTTAGAGTCCAGAAACAGTGATATCACAAACACAATGAGCATACCTAGCACTCAGTTCTTGATTTTTAAAAACCATCCTTCAGCCGGGCGCTGTAATCCCAGCATTTTGGGAGGCTGAGGCACACGGATCACTTGAGCCCAGGAGTTCAAGAGCAGCCTGGGTAACATGGTGAAACCCTGTCTCTAAAAAAAAAAAAAAATATATATATATATATATATATATAAACACACACACAACATGTGTATATATATATATATATGAAATATATAGTGTATATATATAAACTATATATTGTGTATATATATACACATATACACTATATATATGTGTGTGTGTATATATAGTATATATAGTGTATATATAGTTGTATATATATGTGTGTATATATATAAGTATATATATGTGTGATGTATATACACACACACACATATACATAAACACACACACACACACACACACACACACAAAATTAGCTGGGCTTGGTGGCTCATGCCTGTAGTCCCAGCTACCTGAGAGGCTGAGGTGGGAGAATCACTTGAGCCCGGGAGGCAGGCAGAGGTTGCAGTGAGCCAAGATCACACCACTGCACTCTGGCCTGGGTTGACAGAGCCAGACCCCATCTCGATAAATAAATAAATAAATAAATAAAAATATAAATAAATAATAAAAACATCCTTCACTAAAAGGAACCAGGGCTCCTTAGAGAAATGGCTGATTCCAGGGCTCAATCACAGAAAGTGCAAGATGAGTCTGGTTTAACATCTTTTTGTGCCAGAATGTAAAGAAATGCCAAAAAGTTGATGGGGACATGTCAAAAGGACATAGAAACCAGCTTGCAGAGATGTTCACTGGCCAAATCCAGAATGATTTGCATATCAAAATTAATAATGATAATAATGGATTATAATCCACTTGTGATGATTAATTTTATGTGTCAACTTGACTGGGTTACAGCATACCCAGATATTTGGTTAACATTATTCCGGGTGTGTCTATGAGAGTGTTTCTGGATAAGATTAACATTTGAATTGGTAGGCTGAGTAAAACAGATTGCCTTTCCCCAGTGTGGGTGGACCTCATTCAATCTGTTGAAGACCTGAACAGAACAAAAAGCTTAGTAAGGGAGAATTCAATCTCTGGCCCTCTTCGAGTTGGGACATCAGTCTCTCCTGCCTTCAGACTCAGACTCAGGCTAGAACTTACACCTCCAGCTTTCCTAGCTTTTCAGCTTGCCAACTGCATATCTTGGGACTTCTCAGCCTCCAAAACTATTCGAGAAAAATTTTTATAATAAATCATATATGGGCCAGGTGCAGTGGCTCATGCCTGTAATCCCAGCACTTTGGGAGGCCAAGGCGGGCAGATCATCTGAGGTCAGGAGTTCAAGACTAGCCTGGCTAACATGGTGAAGCCCCGTTTCTACTGAAAATACAAAAAATTAGCCAGGGCATGGTGGCACACGCCTGTAATCCCAGCTACTCAGGAGGCTGAGGCAGGAGAATCGCTTCAACCCAGGAGATGGAGGTTGCAGTGAGCCGAGATTGTGCCATTGCACTCCAGCTTGGGCAACAAGAAGCGAAAATCCATCTGAAAAAAATAAAATAAAATAAATCATATATGACCAGATGTGGTGGCTCATGCCTGTAATCCCAGAACTTTGGGAGGCCAAGGCAGGCAGATCACTAGAGGTCAGGAGTTCAAGACCAGCCTAGCCAACATGGTGAAACCCCATCTCTACTAAAAATTCAAAACTTAGCCGGGCGTGGTGGAAGGCACCTGTAATCCCAGCTACTCAGGAGGCTGAGGCACGAGAATCACTTGAACTGGGAGGTGGAGGTTGCAGTGAGCCAAGAGTATGCCACTGCACTCTAGCCTGAGCAACATAGTGAGGCTCCGTCTCAAAAAAAAAAAAAAAAAAAAATTAGCCAGACATGGTGGTGAGCCCCTATGGTGCCAGCTATTCAGAAGGCTGAGGTGGGAGGATCACTTGAGCCCAGGAAGTGGAGGTTGCAGTGAGCGGAGATAGCACCACTGTACTCCAGCCTGGGCAACAGAGTGAGACCCTGTCTCAAAAAATAAAATAAAAATAAATCATACATATTATGATTATTTTACATATATAGGTTTGCTATTTTCATGTTATACATTTTAATGTTATATACATTATAATATTTTTTACATATATGTGTGTATATATATATGATATATATGTCTTATTGGTTCTGCTTCTCCGGAGAACCCAGACATATACCACTGAATAAAATAGGACCATGAGCACATAGTGATATAAATAGATAAATAAGTTAAAGTTTGATGAAGAACAGTATATTTGCATGGTTTCAAAACATCTACCCACATTTCTTCTAATTAGGGAGAGCAAAAACAAAAACAACACATTCTGCCCACAAAATGCTTATTACAAAGGGAAAGAGTATGTTTTCAGGGAAGAAAGCTGGAAGACACCACCTTCGTCAAATGATCATAGTGAACATCATTAGTAATGGGACAAACGGAAACAATATACCCCCTGGTAAGATGCAATAAGAGCATAATATTATTCCTGTGATGTGTAACCTGAATCTGATCACTGAGAAAACATCAGACATAACTAAATTCAGGGACACTCTACAAAATAACTAGAACTGTAATCTTCAAATATGTTAAGTTTATGAATGTCAAGAAAAGACTGAAGTACTGTGTCTGATTAAAAAGGAGAATAAAGAGACATGACAACCAAATGCAACGTGTAATGCTAAACTGGCTCCTTTGCTGAAAAAGATCTCCTTGGAATAACTGATGAAATTTGCATGGGGTCTGAAAATTGGATGGTTGTAATGTGTTAATATCAATTTCCTGATTTTGATGGCTGTATTGTGGCTATATAGGAGAATGTCCTTGTGTTTAGGAAATATACACTGAAGTACTCAGTGGTGATGGGTTATCATGTCAGTGACTTACTCTCAAATAGGGGGAAGAAAATTCTTTGTACTCATCTTGCAACTTTTCCTGGGTTTGAGACTGTTTTGAAAAATTAATGTTCTGGAGGAAGACAAGAGAATGCACTGGAAGGCTGATTGCAATCATGTATGGGCAGGACTTGTTGCCCAGAGGGCTTCTTTGTGCCTTGCTAAGGCAGAGGGCTGGCTTTTTCCCTGGACACTTAACTCTTGCTTTCCAAGGCATCTAGTGCCACTAATTCCTGAATCTTTCTAGGGTACTGCAGGGACACTGACTTGCTTCTTGTCAGTGTCTCCTTTGCAAGTACCCTCTGCCCTCGTTTGGTTTTCCCTGAAAGTAAAGTCTGAGATAAGAACTGGGTGGAGGTAGATTATTTGAGAGATGATCCCAGGAAGCAAGTGTGAAGAAGTAGAGAAAAGCTAATCAAAGGAAGAAGGAAAAGTCAATAGAAGGGTACATTATTAAGGTCATCTTTGAGGAAGCTGGGGGCTGAGAAAGGTAGAGAGTGCCTCTCCCAACTGTCTGCCCAAGGCACTGGACATTGAAGCATTCATCCTTTCTTTCTGTGGGCCCCCCTTCGGTTGAGGACTGCTCCCCACTGGCATTAATTTGGGGAGTCCCACTCCCCAAGTGCCTTTTCTCCTGCACATGAGCCAAGCAGCTTTCATAATATCGAAGAAACTTCAGGGCAAAGAGAAAAAATTCGGGTTTCATGTATGAGGCACAACGCTGTCAGCACAGGTGAGTTTGAGCTGTGGCTGAAGTCACAGGCAGGCTGAGAAGATATGAATGAGGTACCAGGCAAATCTACTGTAGCAGCTTTGCCTTCCTCCAATTTCTTAAGACAATTTCTCCACCTGCTTTCTCTATTTCAGATTTCTCCCTCTGTTGCCAAGGATGGAGTTTGTGTTTTTGTTTGCTAGTCTCGTTGTTGGCAATGGGCTGATGTCTGAGTAAAGTACAGGGAAAGGACTTTGATTTTGCTATCTTGTCATTAGAAGTCAACCAATTGATAACTAACACTTGCTTTTAATGTATCCAATATGTGATTACACTACTGTGAGTGATTCCCAAACCCTGTCCCCAGCTCTTGTAGTTGTCTCATTTTTCAGGATTTCTTTGGCATTGCTGGTTAGTGAAGTGAGATTTGCTCATCCTAGGCAAACCACAGGTTGGACTGCTCCCATCCAAGAGGGAATGCGATTCATGCTCCACAGTTTTCACAGAAGCTTATCAGCTTGAGTATCTATTGGTCTTATACATTTTTCTCTTTCTCTCCCTCTTTCTAGCACCTATTGGTCTTATGGTTGTTGTTTTTTTTCTCTCTCTCTCTCTTTTTCAGATGGGGTCTCACTATGTTGGCCAGACTGGTGTTGAACTCCTGGCCTCAAGTGATTGTCCCACCTCAGCATCTCAAAGAGCTGGGATTACGAATGTGGGCCACTTCACCTGGCCCTTGTCTTATAGTTAAAGCCTATCTGTGGTCACCAAATAGATGCCAGAAGCCCTTGTCAAGAAGCAAAACTCAGACTTAAAGTGTAAACTACCTTCTTATAAGAAGCACAGTTGAAATTTAAAAGTCCAGTTAGAAAGGGACTGAGAAGGGAATATGCCACTTTCAGACAAGATCAGATTCTCTCTTATGCACTGTATTCTTTTAGCACTTTATACTATTATAATTAAATAATTAATTGTGAAATCAATTGTTTAATGTCTAGCCCTCCTCCACTACAAGATAAGTTCCATGGGAGTAGATATGTGTTATTTAAAATATCTTCTGGCCGGGCATGGTGGCTCACACCTATAATCTCAGCACTTTGGGAGGCCTAGGATGGTGGATCATCTGAACTCAGGAGTTCGAGACCAGCCTGGGCAACATGGTGAAACCCCGTCTCTACCAAAAATACAAAAAATTAGCCAGACATAGTGGCATGTGCCTGTAGTCCCAGCTACTCGGGAGGCTGAGGTAGGAGGATCACTTGAGCCCGCAGTGAGCCAAGATTGTGCCACTGCACTTCAGCCTGGATGACAGAGTGAGACCCTGTCTTTAAAAATAAATAAATAAATAAAATTCATGCAGTGTATGTTTTTGGATACAAGTGACAGAACCTCCAACTGAAATTTGCTTTAAAATTAGAAAATATGTTATTGTACATAAGAAGTTTAGAGGTAGGGTAGGTTCCCAGGTTGGTTGATTCAGCAGCTCAACGTCATCAAGAATATGGATTCTGGTTGGGCGTGGTGGCTCACGCCTGTAATCCCAGTGCTTTGGGAGGCCGAGGCAGGCAAATCACCTGAGGTTGGGAGTTTGAGACCAGCCTGATCAACATGGAGAAATCCCATCTCTACTAAAAATACAAAATTAGCCAGGCATCTTGGTGCATGCCTGTAATCCCAGCTACTCAGGAGGCTGAGGCAGGAGAATTGCTTGAACCCGGGAGGCAGAGGTTGCGGTAAGCCAAGATCGTGCCATTGCACTCCAGCCTGGGCAACAAGAGCAAAACTCCGTATCAAAAAAAAAAAAAAAAAAAAAAAGGAATATGGGTTCCAATGAGAACACATGGACACAGGGAGGGGAACATCACACACTGGGGCCTGTCAGGGAGTGGGGGACAAGAGGAGGGAGAGCATTAGGACAAATACCTAATGCATGTGTGGCTTAAAACCTAGATGACAGGTTGGTAGATGCAGCAAATCACCATGGCACATGTATACCTATGTAACAAACCTGCATGTTCTGGGCATGTATCCCAGAACTTAAAGTAAAATAAAATAAAACTAAAAATACGGGTTCTTTCCACCTCCTTACATGGCATCTTTGGTGTTGACTTCACCCTCAAGCTGCAAGATGGCTGTAAGAGTTCCAATCATCATACAAAATCAAGGTGTAAACTTCGGAGGAAGAAGAGAGAACACCTCTCCTGGCTCTTTTTTCGAAACAAAGAAACTTTTCTTGGAATCCTCATCATACAAAATCAAGGCATAAACTTTGGAGGAAGAAGAGAGAACACCTCTCCTGGCTCTTTTTTTGAAACAAAGAAACTTTTCTTGGAATCCTCTTACATAGTTCTCAACACCCATTGGTCAGAATTGAGTCATATGCATAGTCCTAGACTAATCTGGGCAAGGGGATAAGATTGCCTTTAGACCAATCAGTCAGGCCTAGCTCTTGGAATTGGGCCTGGAGTCTTCTTCCCTTGATATTCATGGCTACATGAGAGAGAAATGGATAGCTGAACAAAATCAAGATTCTATTAAAATGGAAGCTGGAGGCAACACAGAGTGTCCACTAACTCTCCGCACAGCACATGGCTATTCAAATCTGCTAGCCTGGGCTGGACGACAATCTCTATGAAAGCCACTGGCTGTCCTCACTACCCTCCATTCCGATGTGGACACCTCCCCAAAACATTTCCCCTCTTTCTTTCTTGTTACCCAGCTCCCCGTCGAGTTCTGGAATTAGCCACTCCCAGGCACGGCTGTGTTTTACCTTGAGGTTTTTGCTACATTACCACTGAAGACGCTGTTTATGCTCTTGTTCAATATCCTTTATATAAGAATGTGTGATGAATGTCTCTTTCAATTACATGTTTGTATCTATAGACAAATATCCTCTCACCAAACGAGGACAATTACACAATCCATAATCATTCTTCCTTGCAACAGTGAACTTAGAGCTATCTATAGTGCTCAATAGCTGTCATGATCTCATCCTAGGCTCTTGGTACCATTGCGTTTCTCCTTTCTCTAATATTGTGTCAAATATCTGGTTGTTGTTTTTTCTTCATGTAATAAGTTGATGTTGGGAAAGACTGGACCCCAGGATTTTGAGCTGCTAATGGGGAGAGACCAACAATACAAGAAACTAGACTTAGTTTGGCACAATTCCCCCATGGGCCAGAAATTGATTTCCCAGATTATATATCTTAATTTGAGTTTAATTTGATATCTAAAAGCTGACTGACCAGACATTGGAAAGGTATTTATATCAGATTATTGCAATTGTCTTTTGAGGACTGTAAGGCCAAAATATACTCTGGTGGTCTTTTAGGAAATACGTTCTGAAGGGAATGGTTATTACCATAGTTAATCATCCTGGCTAGAGTTCAATCCGGTGGCTATAAATGAGGTCTGGGGAGCCACCCCGTAGAATGGGGTAAGGCAAGACTTCCTCCTTTCTCTGATGCCTAGGGACAGTTTGGCCTGGACTCTAAGGTCAGAATATTCCTGGAGAACTCCTGGTGGTCATAAATACTGACTCCTGCTGTCATGAGGCCAGGCCTGGAACATAGCAGGAAGATGGATAGTGGGGGTCCCGAGGAAGGATCTGAGTTTTTGCAGTCATTGGAAATTCTCATCTTTTGTTAATGTGCCTTTCCTTTTTCTTGAATCATCAGTCACTTCCCTTGAAATATTATGGGCTGGTCTCTGCTAGGATATGTGAAATTGAAGGGAAGGTCTTGTCTCACACATCGGCCATAGAAACCAAGTTCTGTCTACTTGAACCCCAAACGGTGTCGGCAGTAGTTGTCAGCAGAGGATAGCCGGGTCTGTGGAGCAGAGACCTCAGGGGTCACTGTGGCAGAGGTAGCAGTGTCGATACATGGTGAGGAGGCCAGAAAGAAAGTATAGGAAAGATTCTCCCTCCCTTCTTCCTTCCTTTTTTTCCTTCCTTCCCTTCTCTCCTTTCCTCTCCTTCCTTTTTCTCTTTCTTCTCTCCTGTCATTTCCTTTTCTCCTCCTCTTCCTCCTCCTCCTCCTCCTTCTTCTTCTTCTTTTTTTGACAGTCTCCCTCTGTCACCCAGGCTGGAGTGCAGTGGCTTGGTCTCAGCTCACTGCAACCTCCATCTCCCAGGTTTGAGCGATTCTCCTGCCTCAGCCTCCAGAGTAGCTGGGATTACAGGCATCTGCCACCATGCCCAGCTAATTTTTGTATTTTTAGTAAAGACAGGGTTTTGCTATGTTGGCCAGGCTGGTCTCAAACTCTCAAATTCCTGACCTCAGGTCATCCGCCCACCTTGGCATCCCAAAATGCTGGGATTACGGGCGTGAGTCACTGCACCCAGGCCATCTTTTTTTTTTTTTTTTTTTTTTTTTTTAAGAGACTAGGTCTTACTCTGTCAAATAGGCTGAGTGCAGTGGCACAGTCATAGCTCACTGTAACCATGAACTCCTGGGCTCAAGTGATTCCCCCTGCCTCTGCCTCCCAAGTAGCTGGAACTACAGGCACATGCCACCACATCTGGCTAATTTTTTTTTTTTTTAGAGATGGGGTCTTGCTATGTTGCCCAGGCTCATCTCAAACTCCAGGCTTCAAGTGATCCTCCTGCCTTGGCCTCCCAAAGCTCTGCAATATTACTGGGATGAGCCACCACACTTGGCCCTTCTTTTTATTTTGTTTATTTATTTATTTATTTATTTATTTAGAGACAGCGTTTCTCTCTTGTTGCCCAGGCTGGAGTGCAACAGCGTGATCTTGGCTCACTGCAACCTCCACCGCCCAGGTTCAAGTGATTTTCCTGCCTCAGCCTCCCAAGTAGCTGGGATTACACACACCTGCCACCACGCCAGGCTAATTTTGTATTTTTTAGTAGAGACAGTGTTGGGGTTTCACCATGCTGATCAGCCTGGTCTCAAACTCCTGACCTCAGGCTATTCACCCACCTCAGCCTCCCAAAGTACTGGGATTACGGGTGTAAGCCACCTTGCCCTGCCCTCTTCTTTTTAAATAGGTAACATATTCACATGGTCCTAAATGAAAAAGTACAAAAAGCATATACCCCAGACATCCAGTCACCCAGTCCCTTCTCCTTCTCACCCCTGCTACTAGTTTCCTTTGAATTCTTGCAGGGAAACTTATGAATATACAAACCAGTATATATATTTATATTTATATAAATATATGTTTATTTAAAAGATATATTTATATAAATATATGTTTATTTAAAAGATATATTTATATAAATATATGTTTATTTAAAAGATATATTTATCAAAATATATTTATATTTATTCATGTGCTGCATAACATTTCAGTCAATGATGGACTACATATAGGATGGTGGTCCCATATTTTAAGGGAGCTGAAAAATTTCTATGTCTCGTGATGTTGTGGCCATCTTAACGTCATAGCGCAAAGCACCACTCATGTGTTTGTGGTGATGCTGATGTAAACAACCTACTGTGCTGCCAGTCGTACAAAAAGTATAGCACATACAATTATGTACAGTATATAATATTTGATAATGATAATAAATGACTAGGGGACTGGCTTATGTGTTGACTATACTATACTTTTTTATTTTTATTTTGAGGAGTCTCACTCTGTCACTCAGGCTGGAGTGCAGTGGCGTGATCTTGGCTCACTGCAACCTCTGCCTCCTGGATTCAAGCAGTTCTCCTGCCTCAGCCTCCCAAGTAGCTGGGATTACAGGCGTGTGCTACCATGCCTGGCTAATTTTTCTGTTTTCAGTAGAGACGGGGTTTCACCATGTTGGCAGGCTGGTCTCGAACTCCTGACCTCAAGTGATCTGCCCGCCTCGGCCTCCCAAAGTGCTAGGATTACAGGTGTGAGCCACTGTGCCCAGCTGACTATACTATACTTTTTAAGTGTTATTTTAGTGTGTACGCCTACTTACTAAAAAAAAAAAAAAAATAAGTCAGGCACAGTGGCTAATGCCTGTAATCCCAGCACTTTGGGAGGCTGAGGCAGGAGGATCACTTGAGGCCATGAGTTTGAGACCAGCCTGGGAAACATGGCAGAAACCCTGTCTCTATAAAAAATACAAAAATCAGCCAGGTGTGATGGTGTGTGCCTGTAGTCACAGCTACTCAGAAGGCTGAGGTGGGAGGATCTCTTGAGCCTGGGAGATTGAGGCTGCAGTGATCCATGATTGGACCACTGCACTCCAGCTTGGGTGACAGAGCAAGATCCTGTCTCAAAAAAAAAAGGGCTGGGCACGGTGGTTCAGGCCTGTAATCCCAGCACTTTGGGAGGCTGAGGTGAGTGGATAACTTGAGGTCAGGAGTTTGAGACCAGCCTGGCTAACATGGTGAAACCCCGTCTCTACTAAAAATACAAAAATTAGTTGGGTGTGGTGATAGGCGCCTGTAATCCCAGCTACTCAGGAGGCTGAGGCAGGAGAATTGCTTGAACCTGGGAGACAGAATTTGCAGTGAGCCGAGATAGCACCATTGCATTCCAGCCTGGGTGACAGAGTGAGACTCCATCTCAAAAAAAAAAAAGTTAACTGTAAATTAGCCTAAGGCAGATCTTTCAGGAGATATTTCAGAAGAAGGCATTGGTATCATAAGATGACAGCTCCATTTGTGTTATTGACCTTGAAGGCCTTCCAGTGGGACAAGATGTGGAGGTGATATTGATGATGCTGACCCTGTGTAGGCCTAGGGTAATGTGTGTGTTTGTGCCTTAGTTTTATTTTTTGAAAAAATCTAAAAAATAAAAAGTAAAACAAACTCCCATGACACAAGTTCACCTACGTAACAAACCTTAACATGTACCTCCAATCTCAAAATAAAAATTAAGAAAAAAGCAAAAAGCTTACAAAATAAAGATATAAAGAAAGAAAAAAATTTCTATTTAAAAACTCATTTTTAAATTTTATTTATTTATTTATTTATTTATTTATTTATTTTAGAAGGATCTCACTCTGTCACTCAGACTGGAGTGCAGTGGCACAATCATAGCTCACTGCTGCCTCAAACTCCTGGGCTCAAGTGATCCTTCTACGTTGGCCTCCCAAGTAGCTAGGACTACAGGTACACACCACCACACCTGGCTAATTTTTAAATTTTTGGTAGAGATGGGGTCTCACTGTGTTTTCCAGGCTGATCTCAAACTCCTGGCCTCAAGTGATTCTCCCTCCTTGGCCTCCCAAGTAGCTGGGACTACAGGCACATACCACCACGCTGGGCTGCATTTTTAAATTTAGTGTAGCCTAAGTGTACAGTGTTTATAAAGTCTACAGTAGTGTACAGTAATGTCCTAGGCCTTCATATTCCCTCACCACTCACTCACTGACTCACCCAGAGCAATTTCTAGTCCTGCAAGTTCCGTTCATAAGTGCCCAATACAGGCATACCATTTTAAATCTTTTATACCATATTTTTACTGTACATTTTCTATGTGTAGATGCACAAATACCATTGTGTTACAATTGACTACAGTAATCAGTACAATAACATGCTGTACAGTTTTGTAGAGATGGAGTTTTAGAGTTTTGCCATGTTGCCCAAGCGAGCCACCCGCCTTGGCCTCTCAAAGTGCTGGGATTGCATGTGTAAGCCACCGCACCCGGACTGGGACATTATATGTTTTTAAATATTTTCCTTTTATGAACAATGTGTATTTAATTTCCTATGTGGGTAAATATATCTACTGGAGAAATTCCTACAGGTAGACTTGCTGGGTCAAAGGGTATGTGTTGCGGGAAGTCAGGGACCCCAAATGGAGGGACCGGCTAAAGCCATGGCAGAAGAACGTCGATTCTGAAGATTTCATGGACATTTATTAGTTCCCCAAATTAATACTTTTATAATTTCTTATGCCTGTCTTTACTGCAATCTCTAAACATAAATTGTAAAGATTTCATGGACACTTATCACTTCCCCAATCAATACCCTTGTGATTTCCTATGCCTGTCTTTACTTTAATCTCTTAATCCTGTCAGCCGAGGAGGATGTATGTCACCTCAGGACCACGTGATAATTGCATTAACTGCACAAATTGTAGAGCATGTGTGTTTAAACAATATGAAATGTGGGCACCTTGAAAAAAGAACAGGATAACAGCAATTGTTCAGGGAATAAGAGAGATAACCTTAAACTCTGACCACCGGTGAGCCAGGCAGAACAGAGCCATATTTCTCTTCTTTCAAAAGCAAATGGGAGAAATATCACTAAATTCTTTTTCTCAGCATGGAACATCCCTGGGAAAGAGGATACGCGCCTGGAGGTATAGGCTTATAAACAGCCCCCTCAGGTGCGCCTGCCTCTTATGGTTGAGGCTGCAGAGGTGAAATAGACCACAGTCTCCCATAGCGCTCCCAGGCTTATTAGGAAGAGGAAATTCCCGCCTAATAAATTTTGGTCAGACCAGTTGATCTCAAAAACCTGTCTCCTGATAAGATGTTATCAATGACAACGGTGCCTTAAACTTCATTAGCAATTTTAATTTCGCCTCGGTCCTGTGGTCCTGTGATCTCGCCCTGCCTCCACTTGCCTTGTGATATTCTATTACCCTGTTAAGTACTTGATGTCTGTCACCCACAACCTATTCGCACACGCCCTCCCCTTTTGAAAATCTCTAATAAAAACTTGCTGGTTTTTGCGGCTTGTGGGGCATCACGGAACCTACCAACATGTGATGTCTCCCCTGGATGCCCAGCTTTAAAATTTTTCTCTTTTGTACTCTGTCCCTTTATTTCTCAAGCTGGTCGATGCTTAGCAAAAATAGAAAAGAACCTACATGAATATCAGGGCAGGTTCCCTGATAGGTATGAGCATCTGTAATTTGGGTATATCTTGCTATATTGAGGAGGGACCTGTTCTTGAATACATATAGAATAGCACCCTGAAACAGTTTCAGAAATAGCTGGGAGAATCCATGAGGACAACTTTTTTCTGGGAATTAATTGGTGGAACTTAGTGGTTTGGGCATAATAATTCGGGTTACATTTAGATCTCCTGAGTGATGGTTATTTATTATAAGACTTCTCATGACAGACACTCCCAATTGTCTCCCTAAATCCATTCACCTCTTCTTTCATAGTAATAGAGGTTAAGTTGGGCAAATGGCCATTCATTTCCTGGTCAGTTTGCAGCTAGACGTGACCTTGGAATTAATGTATGACCAATGGACTATGAGTGGAAGTGGAGGATGCAACTTTCCCTCACTTTTTTTTTTGTTTATTGTTTTTTTTTTTTTAAATCACTCACCCTGGACTTCTACTCTCTACCCTTCTTACAAGCTGAAATGTGTTTGGGTCTATGGCCCATCTTTGACCATGCAGATTTTGATGGTTAATACTGAGTGTCAACTTGATTGGATTGAAGGATGCAAAGTATTGATCCTGGGTATGTCTGTGAGGGTGTTGCCAAAGGATATTAACATTCAAGTCAGTGGGCTGGGAAAGGCAGATCCACCCTTAATCTGGTGGGCACCATTTAATCAGCTGCCAGCAAATATAAAGCAGGCAGAAAAATGTGAAAAGGTGAGACTGGCCTAGCCTCCCAGCCTACATATTTCTTCCGTGCTGGATGCTTCCTGCCCTTGAACATCAGACTCCAAGATCTTCAGTTTTGAGACTCGGACTGGCTCTCCTTGCTCCTCAAGCTTGCAGACAGCCTATTGTGGGACCTTGTGATTGTGTAGATTAATACTTAATAAATTCATATATATATCCTGCTAGTTCTGTCCCTCTAGAGAACCCTAATACACAGATGAAGACAATGGCATTGAGGATGAGAAAACAGTAAGATGGAAGGAACTTGGGATCCTTAATGACTGTGTGGGTCAGAGAGGCTTTGCCGTTCTGGCCTGCTTACCTTGGGGTGCTTTTGTTAGAGAGAAATAAACTTGCATTTTCTTAAGTCATTGTATTCTGGAACCTTTTTAAAGGTGCTAAAAGCAACTTAGCCTTTACCCTAACATCCATTCAACATTTTTTTGGAAATAGGCTATCTCTTGGAGCACTACCCTCAGTGTTTGAGCAAAATAATTTACATATGCATATATTTTCTGTCTATTTAAACAGGAATTTAAGGGGGCTAAGCACTGCTCTGCCACAGAAGAGGCAAGTCATTCCTTCCTTTCACAATATGTGTTGAAGCCAGGCGCAGTGGCTCACGCCTGTAATCCCAGCACTTTGGGAGGCTGAGGCAGGCAGATTGCTTGAGCCCAAGAGTTCGAGAGCAGTCTGAGCAACATGGCAAAACCCTGTCTCTACAAAAAATACAAAAATTAGCTGGTGTGGTGGCATCCACCTGTATTCCTAGCTCCTCAGGAGGCTGAGGTGGGAGGATTGCTTGAGCCCAGAGGTTAAGGCTGCAGTGAGCCAAGATGGTGCAACTGCACTCCAGCCTGGGTGACAGAGTGAGACCCTGTCTCAAAAACAGTATGTGTTGAGCATATACTATGTGATAGGTACATTGCTAAGTGCTAGGGATACATTGGTGAGCAAAACCAACACTGTCCCCGCCCTCATCCAGTCTAGGGGAGGAGACAGACATTATTCAAACAGTCACACAAATAAATATGTAGTCACGAAAGGAGTGAGTGTGAGGGAAGGTTGTGTGAGATGGGATAGGAGAGGCAGGCAGGGTCCAGATCACACAAGGCGGTAGCAGCCATGTGAACACTGCATGATCTGCACCTCTAAGTAGCTGCTGATAAAATGGTCTTCTTGATAGCTTCACTCCGCCCACCCAACCTCACCTCATTTCATTCCTTTAACAAATATTTGTAGATCACCTACTTAGCTGACAGCATAAGGAAGCCCTTCTGATCTCGGGAAGACAAAGTGCTGGGCCTTAAGAAAACCTTAGGCGTCTATGCACATATTTCTCCAGGAGAAATTCTCCTCTGAGATTGGATATTTAGCTGAAGTTACGATGATGCCCGGGAAGGCATGAGTTTCTGCTCACTGGAGGCATTCAAGCACAAGCAGGATTAGTCAAACTGGATTTGGAATTTGTGTGTGTATGGAACAAAGGTTTGGGACCTTGAAGCCAAACAATTCACTCAAGGTTAGCAAGGTGGGGCAGAGCTGGAGCAGGAAACCACAGCTTGGCACGTTTCCTTCTGAATTAGCCTCCCCTTTCTGGGGTGAGGAGGGAACTGCTGCCACGTGCCCTGCCAGAGTCCCATAATGAGTTCAGGCTTCACCTGTGCTGGTACGGCCTGAGTTTGAGAAAGAACTTCCCATGGCTTGCCAGAGGCTAGAAAGGTCCTTCTCCTGCCTCCAGAGAGCCCTGACTTAGCCTCCCCTTTCCTCAAAGACCTCCAGGAAGGCTGAGGAAGATGCTGGATTTTCCATTAATATCACTATTCAAGAAATAGCAAGATGATGGAGTAGAAAGAGGACTGGCAAGGTGCAGTGAGTTGAATCTGCAATCCAAGCTAATTGGGAGACTGAGACAGGAGGATTGCTGGAGCCTGGGAGTTCGAGGCTGCAATAAGCTAGGATCATACCACTGCACACCAGCCTGGGAAACGGAGAAAGGCCTAGTCTCTAATAAATAAATAAATAAATGAAAGAGGACTGGATGAGAAATCTGATCACAGCCCTGTGATGCTGACAACTCACTTTCCCTCAGTTTACTAATCCATAAGAAAGGATGCAGAGTGGAGGAAGGGGACTAGATGGCTTCTCACACCCTACAGTGGTGGTTCTCAGTGTGCGGTCCCCATTCAAGTAGCATCAGATTTACCTGGGAACTTGTTAGAGATGCATATTTTCAGGGTCCACCCTTGAACTACTGAATCAGAAACGCTGGGGTGGGGCCCAGCAGTTTGCAAACCATTGCTCTATGGCAAGGTCTTTATGGCACCCAGTACCTCCTAAGCCTGCAACCTGCCCGTGGCAGAGCATGCGATAGCATGGCAGGCCACTGTGCTTTGCAGAGCTCTGAGGAGTGCCCTTCACATTTCAGGCATTGTAGATCTGTAGAGTTATTAAGACAATTTTCTGGTAAACCGAAGTAACATGTCTTGAAGAAGGGACACCGTTTTCTAATTGGACTGGAGGTGAGACTTGCAGGGGCCAGATTCAGGGCAGTCTGTGCTTCCCTGTGAGACCTCCCACACCTTTCCTCCTGGGCGTGTGCTGCTGTACTGTTCTTGCTATTTGAAAGCCTGAAAGGAGAGATTCCACTGGAACTTGCCTCCCCTCACCAGCCCTCCTCCAGAAGGGATGTGCTTCTGGTCCAGTGATGCAGAACTGGAAGAACCCTTGGATGCTTCCTCACCCAATCACTTCATTTTACAAATGAGGAAACTGAAGCCCAGGGAGATTAAGAGACTTGCTCAATCAAGGATATAGAGAATGAGTGGCACAGCCAGGATAAGACATGGGTTTTTATTAGAGGTATAGCCCTGCGAACATCTGCATTGAGCGCTACCCAGCCCCAATTCTGAACATGTTTCTTCTTTCAATCCCACCTCCCACATCTATCCCCAACACACACACACACACGTGCTCACACACATACGCTCTCACACACTCACACACACACTCACACACACACTCACATGCACACATTACTCTAGGGCTCTCATGGTTCCCTGCTATCTCCCTTTCCATACCCAATAGGAGGAAAGGATGTGAAACTCAGTCCTCTCTAAAGCCCATAGGACTGATGCTAACTCCAAGGACAGTCTTGGGCAGTATAGGGAGTTGCTTTTCTTTGGAAACAAAGCCTCCAGGTAAGGTAAGGGTCCACTGGCTTATTTTTAGGCATTCGGAGCAGTTAGGGAAGGTGTACTGGAAATGGAAAATTTCCAGGCCTCCCTCCCCTGCCACATGGCTAAGTAAAACCCATTCTGCCTGCCTAGGAGATTCACAGGACCTGTGCAGCCACCACCCACCCCCATCCCTGCCAAATTTGGGAGGCAGCAGATTTAATTATTTAACTCAGCTCTGAGTCAGAGATGGCCCAAGCATCAGAGCCCAAGCCAATGCTGTCAGGGGTGAAATTACAAAATGATCCCCTTAGGCCCTGACCACATCATCCCTGAGTTATTAAGACCCAAAGCAGAAAATCAGAAATTCTCCAGCAGCCTCTGCAGCAGGCTTCCTCCCAAGGGACTGCACTATTTTTTGTGGCTCTGAGACCCACATGTGGGAGGCTTTGTCCTTCCCTCTCTTGCTGAAGTGTCTCTAAATGGGAGAAGGAATAGAGGAGGTCTGGTTGGGGGCGTGGAGGGAAAAGAATGTGTTTGCCCCAACCAAGCAATCATAACCATCTGGGAACTTCTGGCTATAGAGGGAGTTAATTTAGGTCACAGATCCAGGCCCCCCAAGAGCCAAAGCCTCAGGGAGAATCATAGCATCACAGATTCGGGCACCTAGCTAATGCAGACATTATAGGATGGTAGTTAACACACCAACTAACTCCACTGTTACACCCACAGCCCTTCCTAAGGGTAAATACTCCGCTCCTTGTCTCTGCAAAAGGCAGCTAAGGGAAGCCCTGTTTTTACCATGTGACCCTATCACCCTTTGGCCAAAACTGACTGGAGAAGTGGAAGTGGGAAGCTAAACCCAAGTGCGACAAATCCAATAGTTACATGTGGTTGGTGGTTACCATAATGAACAGCACAGATACAGGACACTGCCATCATTTCAGAAAGTTCTATTGGACATTACTGGGAGACCGGTTCCCCCATTATCTTCTTTTGTTTTGTTTTTGTTTTAATTTTGTTTGTCATTCACCAATAATCCCGTTATCTTCTATAATAGTGGTAGGCAAACTTATCCTGTAAATGGCCAGATAGTAACTATTTTAGGCTTTGAAGGCTATAAGTCTCTGTTACAAGCTACTCAAACTTGCCATTGTAGCATGAAAGCAAGCATAGACAATATATAAACAAATGAGTATGTCTGTGTTCCAATAAAACTTTATTTACAAAAAAAGGACAGTAAGCCATATATGACCTCTGTTTAGTTTGCTGATCCTTGCTCTACCACACTACTCTATTTATTTCTTTCACAGTGCTAAGTGTTTTGTAATAACTTGTTTACTGTCTCTCTCCCCATATCAGACTGGTAGCTCCATGAGGGCAGAGCCTATGTCAATTTTGCTTGTTAGAGAGAATCCAATACTGACATGTAGTATAGGCTTAATAAAACTTTGTTGGCTGACTGAGTGAATAATGTGCCATTTACTGGACTAGGGAATGCCAGAGAAGGAACAGTTTTTGAGAGAAGATAATGATTGTCTTTAGGGACATGCACGTGTTATTATAATTTCTCATTTTTATTACTCTCTCTGGAGTCCCATTCAGCTCTAACCTTCTTTAAATCTCACTAGTTTTGAGGTCAGTGATGTTTTTCAGAGTAGCTGCTTTTTGGACTCACTCTCTGGGAGGCTGTAATTGGAGGTCCAGCCATTGGGGGGATTCCCTGGGACATCCACCATGAGCCAAAGCAGCAGGAAGAAGATTTGGGCCTGGCCTGCCCCTCCCACACATTTGTCAGCATTGGCTCCAAGAACTCAGATTCCTTTCCCATTCTGTTTGGGCTCAGCTAAATTAGAAAGACCAAATCTGTGACTTAAGGAATTACTTCATGCAGAATTTTCAAAATTTCAGTCATTCATGTGCCTCCTTCACAGTTTTAACTGCATTTCCATACCGCCCACACAGAGGCTTACTTAATATTTTCAGCTCTTTCAAACATTTTCAATGTTCAAATTAAATTGGATCACTCTTTGCTCAAAAAATCAAACAGCCTCCCATTACAGAGTAAATTTCAGAGCTCTTACCGCAGTCCACAAGGCCCAATGTCATCTGGCCCCTGGCTACTTCTCTGACCTCATTTCTGCCATTCATTCAGTCAGCCACACTGACCTCGTATTCTTGGAACATTCCAAGCAAGCTGCTACCTCAAAGCCTTGGCTCAACCTACCTAGAATGCTTCATTCCTCACACATCATTCCTCAGAAGGGCCTTCCCAGGCCACCCTACATAAAATATAAAATAGCAGCTCTGTTTGCTCTTCCAAATAAGTTTTAGAATCAGCTAGAAAAATTACACACACACACACACACACACACACACACACACACACACATACTCAGAATATTGATTGGGATTGCATTAAATTTCTAGAATAATTTGGAAGAACTGACATCTTTATCATATTGAGTTTTCTTCCCATCCATGCTGGATCTTATTTGTTTAGGTTTTACTTTATAGTTTTCATTAAAATTATATACTTTTCTTGATAAAGACTAGGTGTACATCTTTTATGAGATTTATTTCTACACGCAAACAATGTTGTTGCTTTTGAAAGGTTATCTTTTAAAACATTATATAGAAAGTGCTTGCTATAATCCTGTTTTTATTTTTAATATTATTTATTTATGCCCTCTCTTCTTTTCTTCATGGTGAGTCTTACTGGTATCAGAGGGATGTTAAAGAACACTAGCACCTAATGGAGACATTCTTCTTGATATAATCAAAAGTATTGAAAAGGAATGAAAAAGGGGGTAATTAAATATTCTTTAATGCTGATATTCATGTGGAAACTTAAAATTATTTTCTGTCCTACCAATGCTATATGACTTCCATACGGGGAAACATTGATTTATTAAATGTCATAACCACATTGAAATGCCTTTAGGGCTGTCAGTTGCTTTGGCTCACCTCTAGGGCCTGTCTTTAGCTCGGGAGTAACAGACGGATCTGGGTTAGGAGACATGGGTGTGAAAGGTATCCCAGAGAAGAGGGGGATCCTAGAGTCTGGATAAGCTGGGAGGCCCCCTCTCAACACCTCATAGAGATGTGCTGTCTCTACGAGAAGTTGTTCAAACAGAGGGGTTGCCTAGGGCAAGGATTGGAGGTGGAGGGAGCAGGGGGTGGCACAGGCCTCCCTCCCTTTCCCCACCAAAGACTCAGGCTCTGGGTGTGAAGCAGGAAATGGGGTCTTCTTAGAATTGTTGAGGTTTCCTGGAAGCCTGTGAGGGCTAAGACCATCTGGCTTTCTAAAGTTCACTTTTTGGTGGAGGAGGGACCCCCATCTGGGGACATAGGCTCACTAGTTATAGATACTGAGGCCCTGGGAGTACAGATGCTGGACTGCAGGAAGAGGCTGTTAGCCCTGGACTCTTCCAGTCTCCACTGCTATTTACCCATGACCACACACTCCCTGTCCTCTGGTCAGTCTTTGCAGCCTGTGCTTGTCAAATCAAACTATGTGTTCTGGGAAATATGAGCATTTTAAGGCTCCGCCTTATCTGATAAACCCTTGAACTGAAGAAGGCAGGAAGCCACAGACTCCTGGGTGGGCAGTACCTACCTGGGGTTACCCCCGACCTCAGAGGGGAAGGCAGCTGTTCTGAGTCATCAAGTAAGCCTAACAACTAACACCCACTTACACGTTCACATCATCAGAGAGGGAGGCGAAGGCCAAGTTGAATGCCTGGAACGGGGGCACTGAGAAGAGCAAAGGCTTTGGGACGACAGGGCCCAGGTTCTAGTTCTGGCTCTTCCACCTCCTAGCCATATCTATTTGATAACCTCTCTCAGTCTCTGAAAGCCCAATAACACCATGGTGCAATGTGATCCCACTAAAAAAAATTGTAGGCTAGGTGCAGTGGCTCACACCTGTAATCCCAGCACTTTGGGAACCCGAGGCAGGAGGATCACGTAAGGTCAGGAGTTTGAGACAAGCCTGGGCAATGTGGTGAAACCCCATCTCTACTAAAAATGCAAAAATTAGCCGGGCGTAGTGGCGTACTCCTACAGTCCCAGCTACTTGGGAGGCTGAGGCAGGAGAATCGCTTGAACCAATGAGGCAGAGGTTGCAGTGATCCCAAACTGTGCCACTGCACTCTGGCCTGGGAGACAGAGCCTTGCTAAAAAAAAAAAAAAAAAAAAAAAGTAATATTTTGTAAGCTCATATGAATTTTATAATTAAGAAAAGAACAATGGTAACAGTTTATTGTAAAGTGCTAGACAAATACATATTTTCTGTTGTTATTTTTATCATTGTTCCTTTGTCCAGTCCTAGAGTCAGAAAATATCACATAAGAAAACAATGCCTTCTTACATGTCCCTTACAAGAGGCAGACAGATTTTAGGGTGGGAGTGGTATGGGAGAAAGCAGAGGCTTTTCTCTTAAAATTTAAAAATATTCATACCAAAGAGGACTTCAAAGAGGATACAAACCCAGGGCCAGGCACAGTGGCTCACATCTATAATCTCAGCTCTTTGGGAGGCCAAGGTGGAAGGGTCACTTATGCCCAGGAGTTTTAGACTAGCCTTGGCAACACAGCAAGACTCCATCTCTACAAAAAATAAAAAATTAGCCGGGTGTGGTGGTGTGGGCCTGTAGTCCCAGCTACTCAGGAGGCTGAGGTGGGAGGATCACTTGAGCCAGGGAGGTCGAGGCTGCAGTGAGCCATGATCACACATCTGCACTCAGCCTGGGTGACAGAGTGAGACCCTGTTTCAAAAAAAAAAAAAAAGAGGATACAAATCCGGGAAGCCATGGAATGGTAGACATGGAAGCACCTACAGTAATACACTCCGTATGGATTTTTCAAACACGTATGTAAAAACATAAATGAAGTTCTCAAAAAAATGAGATGTCCCGTCTTAAATATTTGCAGGATATAAGGGTCACTCAGCTCTTTTAGCTTTATTTGAACACAAAATATTTAATATTTTGCATGTAGAGAATAAGAGGTAGTCAGCATGAAAAGGGAGAAGAAAAAGATTTGTAATCAATGCTGTGTAGGAAGAAAGCAAAATGACAAATATGAGCCTACTCAGCAGATGGATATTAGACAGACTGAGGAATAGACAAGGGGCAAATAGATAGACAGAGCAGAAAGAGGAGAAACGAAGCTGTGAAAGCAGAGACCATTCCCAGGCCCCATAGCTGGGTGACAACCTCTGAGATGATCCAAGGAGTCTGGCTCTGATTAGAAGACTTTATTCACTTAACAAATTGTTATGTTGTGCATACTGTGGGCCAGGACTCTTCTAGACATTAGAAGTACAAAACTGAACAACTCCAAACCTCTACTCTCATGTAATTTATATTTTAGAGGGAGAAGACATAATAAACAAGTAAAGCTAAAAGTATGACATGTCAGGTGGTGATAAAACTTTAGATAACTAATGCTGAGTGAGGGCGACAGGAAGTGCAGAGGAGAGGAATGAGGGAGAGAGGTGGGAGCCATGTGCTATTCTCTGTAACTGGTTCCATTGTCAGCCTCACCAGGAAGGAACCATTTGAGCCATGGTCTTAAAAGACCCATGTGAACTCACATGCAAAAAAAATGCAATAGGAATCATCACAAAAGATGCAGTTGATTGTCCAGCCAACATCCAGTTATTCCTTCCTTCTCTCTCACAGAACCCTTCTCCCTTTGCCAAGATGCTGCCATGTGATGAGGAGAAAGCTGGGCTCAATCTCTAATCCCAGAGGTGGATCCTGTTAGATCCCAATTAGTCTAAGTCAATTATGGCTATCCAACTCCACTTACCAGTGAGTGTGTTAGGAAGCCAGGCTTAAGCCAATCAACATAGGGAATCCCCCTGATCACTGTCATTGGTCCAGAAGCAGGCACATACCCTAAACTAGCCTAAGCATATTGAAAGGAAGGGTTTATATTTCTGTTTGGGGAGGAGATTTTTTTTCTCTGTTATGATGAATGTGAACAAGGAAGCATGTTGTCACAGTTGCTCAGGACACAGTGACACAGCCGTCTCTGGACAATGAGGGAAGCTAGCCTGTAGACAGAGCCAATACAAAGAAGAGGGCAGAGCTGGGAGCACTACAGAGAAATGGAGTCAGAGCCCCGATTATTCCATGCCTGGGGCCTGCTCTACTTCAACACTCCCCATTATGTACTGTGAAGAATCTCCTTACTGTTTAAGCCAGTTCGAGTTAGGTTTTCTGTTCCCTGGTCCTTAAAGGTTCTTAACTGACAATAAAAATAATAGCAGCTAACATTTCTTGAGAATTGGCTTGTGGAGGCTCACACTTTATACTGGTAATTTTTAAAAATGTTCCAAACAATCTTACAAGGCAAATGCAACTACTGTGCTTATTTGTAAGACACAAGTGATTCTGCTAAAGGTCATTTGGGTGGTTAAGTTGCAGAATGAAAATCTGTCAGAACTCAGAGCCTGTGCTCTTAATCACTGTAGTGATTCCATCCATATGTGAGGCAGAGGAAAACAGGAAGGAGATTGTGAAGAAGCCCCAGGAAGAAGAGGAGATAGAGATATTATTAATTATATTAATATAATTATATAATATCGCTATCTACGCCTGGAACCTCATCCCTGGGACAGTTTTTCTCTGCCTAGGAACTTTTTTTTTTTTTTTGAGACGGAGTCTCGCTCTGTCACCCAGGCTGGAGTGCAGTGGCGCGATCTCAGCTCACTGCAAGCTCTGCCTCCCAGGTTCGCGCCATTTTCCTGCCTCAGCCTCCCGAGTAGCTGGGACTGCAGGTGCCTGCCACCACGCCCGGCTAATTTTTTTTGTATGTTTAGTAAAGACGGGGTTTCACTGTGTTAGCCAGGATGGTCTTGATCTCCTGACCTCGTGATCCTCCTGCCTCGGCCTCCCAAAGTGCTGGGATTACAGGCGTGAGCCACCGCGCCCAGCCATTCTCTGCCTAGGAGCTTCTTTTTGTTAAGAACTCGACTCAGATCTATCTTCTCCTCTAAGAAGCTTCCCCACATTCCCAGCTCCCCAGATCTCCAACCTTCTGGGATCCCACAGAAATGTGTTCAGATTTCTATTATAGCCCAGGTTATTTTATAATATGTTTGTTTTCATACCTTCTCCTTTTACTAAACTCAGAACTCCTTGAGGGCAAGCACTTCGATCGGTTATTCCTTGTGGTTCCCGTGCTCAGCTTAGCTCATCGTAGGTGCTCAGGAAAAGTGGGATTGAATGAAGTGAGCATCCATCCATCAAACATCACACCTTGAGCGCCCTCTGTCTTATCAGGAACTGTGCTACACCCTAAGGAGTTACATGGTTAAAAAGATCAGGCTTCTGTCCTCTGGAAGTTTATAAACAAATTGAAGATGGGTTTGTATCTTTCAATTATATATTACAGAAACCCAACTCAAACTAGTTTAAGAAGTAAAAAGAGAATGTGGGTAGGGGGCAGAATTAATTTGCCCCAGGCATGTGATCAGGAGAAAGCTGGGCTCAATCTCTAATTCCAGAGGTGGATCCTCTTAGATCCCAATTAGTCTAAGTCAGTTATGGCTATCGAACTCCACTTACCAGTGAGTGTGTCAGGAAGCCAGGCTTAAGATTACCTCCAGCTTCAGGAATCACTGAATCTAAGATCCAAGGATTTCCAACAATATTATTCTCAAAATTACATCTCTTTCTATAACTTGCTCTTGTGTAGCTGCATTCTCAGGATTTTTTTTTCCATGTGAAAGTACTTCACAGCTCCATGTTTGCATCCAATCACAGCAATTAGAGCTGCTTGTTCCAATCTTTCCAGCAAAAGTAATTCCCAACGGTTCATCTGCCCTTCACAGAACCCTTCACAGTGACTCTGATTTAAAAGTCCTAAGTCACATGCCTGCCTCTGGATTTTGAGGTGGGGTTAACCCCATCCAAATCATATCGACTAAAAGTGAGGGAACGTGGTCCCCCAGAGGAAAATCAAGTTGCTGTTACCAAAGTGGGAGATGATGCTGGGCAGGCAAAAACCAACATGTCCTCCATACAGGAGATGTCTTATACACCAATAATTATGGCAAGGCCAGGAGTGATGCCTTTCTTGAGAGCTTACAGTCAAAGATTAGATAGAAGAAATGGATCATTTCAAGGACAGCTGTCCATGAACGCCTCTTAGGAGAAAGTCTATGAACTTGGTCTTCTGGATAGTAGAATTATGGTAGGTGAAGATGAAAAAGCCTTTCAGATAATGTGGAAAGGCATGAACAGAGGCAGAGAGGCAGGGATACTTTGGAGATTTTCCAAGTTTGGTGGGAAATTTTGGGAATTAAGGCTGGAACATTGGTCAGGGGCTAGACCCATAATCTAGTAATGTACTAACCCTTTATTCAGATGTCTTTCACATATAATCTCAGAAAGAGTATACTAATTTTGGTGGGGACCAGGAATAGGACAATTCTTCCCATGTTACCGATTGCATGTTACCCAGTACAAGAGACACCTGCTGAGAGAGAGATCACAGTGCCCAGACAGAACAGCACGAGTACCCCAGTGTTCTGCCTTTCAGTCCAGGACTGTGCCCCTCCTCCCAACAAACTCCCTCTCCTCCACATAGAGAGAAAATGAAGTCTGGGGTTGGAAGTCACCAGGACAGCAGCTGTGGCTCAGCCCCATGGCCAGCCTGAAGGATCCTCTGGAGGAAGCTGTGGGAACTACCACCTAGGCAGAGAGCAGGTATCTGAGTTGCATAATGGCTAAGAGCAGACTGCAGAGTCAGACAGGCCGGGCATTTATCACCAGTTTCATGACACGATGTTACCTTGGACAAATCATGACTTTTCTGAGCCTTAGTTTCCTCATCTGTAGAACAAGGATGGTTAATAAGATCTGAATGAGGTAATGCATATTAAGAAGTTGGCACAATGTGGCGGGGCCTCGTGGCTCATGCCTGTAATCCCACCACTTTGGGAGGCTGAGGCAGGAGGATCACTTGCGGTTAGGAGGATCACTTAAGGTCAGGAGCCTAGGCAACATGGTGAAACCCCGTCTCTACTGGAATACAAAAATTAGCTGGACATGGTGGTGCATGCCTGTAATCCCAGCTACTCGGGAGGCTGAAGCAGGAGAATTGCTTGAACCCAGGAGGCAGAGGTTGCAGTGAGCCAAGATCATGCCACTCCACTCCAGCCTGGGCAACAGAGTAAGGCTCTGTCTCAAAAAAAAAAAAAAAAAAAAGGAAGTTAGCACAATGTCTGTTACATAGGGTGTGCAATAAGTGGGATATTGAGGGCATTACAGTGTGGTACAGACCCTTGAGTCAGATTGACTTCCCAAGGTCAAATCCTGGTCCCATTTTAATTGTTTCTATAATGTACTTTCCACACCTCCCCCCCCGCCCCACATTTTAAACATCTCTGAAATCAGAATGCACCTCAGCATTATAACATGGTTTAATTGTCAGTTATTATCTCTTAGAATATATGAGATAATAGCCTGTCTTTACACTTGATCTCTTATGTTGGGCAAATTACTTAATCTCTTGGTACCTCAGTTTCTTCAGTTGTAAAATAGGGATAATAATAGTGTCTACTTATAAAGTTGTGAAGACTAAATTAGACTTGCTTTGGAAATTTCTGGCACACAATAAGGGCTTAATAAATTCCATGTATTGGTATTGTTTTTATTATTATCATTTCAAACCAGGTAATGGGTGTGGTGGGAGCTGCATGAGCTGAGCAGCTAGAAGCAGAAGAGGGGAAGGCTGGTATGGGAGGGGCAATGCTGGTTCTCAGGTCAAAAGGGGAGTGTGATGAACAGTAGCCAGGAAGCCAGACAAGTGTCCAATGTAGCACAAGGTTGATGAGGGCATATGGTTTTCAGGTGAAGACTGGGAACCATGTTAGGGTACCAAGCCTGGTTGCCCAGCGGGGATGGGTTGGTGGGTTAAAAGGGATGACCAGGTTGGGCTAGTTGGTCTATATGTTCTCTTTGAAATTGCATGTTCTCTGAC
Organism: Gorilla gorilla gorilla; assembly: GCF_029281585.2. Lineage (NCBI taxonomy): Eukaryota > Metazoa > Chordata > Mammalia > Primates > Hominidae > Gorilla > Gorilla gorilla. The sequence goes on from NC_073233.2 coordinate 20,827,193, forward strand.
TGTAATAACTACTGTCTATTAAGTCTTTACTACGTGCCAGGGCACTGTACTAATTGATAAGTACTGTCTCACAGAAATCTGTTATCAATCATATGAGTTAGGTGATTTTATTAGATCAATTTTATAAAAGCAACCAAGAAGGTTCAGGCCGGGCGTGGTGGCTCACACCTGTAATCCCAGCACCTTGGGAAGCCAAGGCAGGTGGATCACCTGAGGTCAGGAGTTCGAGACCAGCCTGACCAACATGGCAAAACCCTGTCTCTACTAAAATACAAAAATTAGCTAGGCGTGGTGGTGCATGCCTGTAATCCCAGCTACTGGGGAGGCTGAGGCAGGGAGAATTGCTTGAACTCAGGAGGTGGAGGTTGCAGTGAGCCAAGACTGTGCCATTGTACTTCAGCCTGGGCAACAGAGCGACACTCAGTCTCAAAAAAACAAAAACAAACAAAAGAAACCGAGGCTCAAAGAGGTAAATTAACATGTTCAAAGTCACGTGGCTATTAAGTGGTAGAGCTGGAACTTGAATAGGGTTTTTTTGACTTTACATCTGGCACCTAAGCTCCTCTGCCACATTCTTGAACTCAGTTCTCCAGCATATCTCAGTGTATCCAGAAGCAATTTTTCTCCCTTTTTCCTTTCCCCCCTCCTCCCCCACCCCACAGGTCTCCACCTCCCAAGTCCACAAATACCAAACTCACAAGTCATCTGTTTTGCCAAAATTCTGTTCCGATTTGATAAACCCTAGCTGGGCCAGCTCACTCAGTATGATTCAGCCGGAGAGAATAGCAAGGCTGCATGCCCGGCATGCCGACCAGCTGAGCTCAGGCAGGATGGGCGGCGCTCAGGAACCTCAGCCCGACAGATGGCTCCACTCGGCTGTCTCCACGGGCCTGATGCCAGGGGCAGCACTCGCTCTCAGCAGGAGGGAGGTCGCATGAGTTTCACATGCATGGATGTGTGTGTGTGTGTGTGTGTGTGTGTGTGTGTGTGTGTGTGTTTTCACATGGACCATGCAGGAGTGAAGCTGTGTATTATCCAGAGTGCCCATGTGTATGTGGCCGGTTTGCACATGTTTGTCTGTGTGCGTGTGGATGAATGCATGTGTGCATGCCTGGCTGTGTGTTTGTGTGTGTATTTGTGTGCATGCAGAAGTGTATGTGTGTGTGTTTGAGTTTCAAATTTGCATTCATGTAGGATGTGTGCTCATGAGCATGAAAGAGAAAGCTGGGGGTGGGAAGTAGGGGGAGAAGGGTCATGGGCTTTGAGAGTTGAGAATGTTGAATGTTCCCACCTGCAGTGGAGAGTTGCTGTATGCCCCTCCCTCCAGCTCTCTCTCCTCATCACAGGACTGACTGACATCAGCAGCAGCAAAAGGTCATATCAAGCCCAATGTGAAGTTTAGGCTCTGGCTATGATTTAGGTTTCCGAAACCAACTCCTTGGCTACAGTTTTCTCCTAAGGTAGGGATACTTAACTGTTTGTTAATCTAGGGTCCCCCTGAAAAATCTGGTGACCAGAATGAATCTTCCAGGAAAATGCCCTCAAAACACATAATTTCATATGCAATATTATGGAGTTCTAGAGGCCCTCCAAAGCCTATCCATGGACCTCAGGTTAGGAAACCAAGTATTATATAAACACTTATTGAATGGCTATGATACTGAGCCCTTGTTAGAGAGATAAGTACATAGAGGAAGAAGATGACCACTGTTTAAAGAGTACACAGTCTAGCAGGAGGAATAGATGTAAATGCATAACTACAGGGCACTGTAACAAGTGCAGTAGTGGCTGGATGAAAGAACTGGCAGAGCATGAGAGGAAGGAGGGGAAGCACTTCTTGACGGGTTCAGGGAGGAACTCACTGAAGAAGGGGACACTTAAGATATATATTGAAAGATGAGAAGGCATTTATCAAACAGAGAAGATGCAGAAAGACTTACCAGGCAGAAAGAACAGCACAAAGGCAGAGGGGATGCTGTATTTGGGGAATGATACACATGAGATCAGCCAGGAGCAAGGCTGAAAGAGAGTTTAGAGGTGGACGGTGAAGGGCCTTGTTCACACTAAGCTAAAGGTTTTGGCTTTTATCCTATAAGTAAAGGGGAACTATTGGAGCTCTTTAAACAAGAGAGTGACATGATTTAACTGATGTTTTGCAAAGACCACAATGCATCCGGCACTTATCCAGAGGTCAAATAAGTGGCTGTTGCAACAGTTCAAGTGAGAGAAAAAAGTGTGAACAATAGGAACGTATGGGAAACTAGTATATAGGCTTAAAGAAAAGAGATATTTAGGAGATAAACTAGTAAAAAATCAGATGCCCTCATTAAATGTGTGGGGGTTAAAAAGAAGAAAGAAGGAAGAGTTGAGCATAGTTTCTGTGATTCTAGCTTGAGAAGTAAGGTAGATGATAGTGCCATGCACTGAGATGGAACCATGATGCAGTTTAGGTTCTTGGAGGAAGATGAGTTGTGTTTGAGACACAATGTGAGATGTCCAAGTAGAAATATACATCAAGCAATTGACTATATAGGTCTGGAGCATTGTGGAGAGAGATTTAGAAATGTCAATTTGTGAGTCACAAGCAGACAACTGAAGTCATGGGTAACAGATGAGATCACTAAGGGAGAATTTAGATATCCAGTGAGAAGAGAAGCAAGAAAGAGGTCAATATTTAAGGGGACATGGAGGAAGAGGAATTTGTAAAGAAGACTGTGAGAGGGGATTCTTAGGGGTTGAAAGGATTGAAATAAAATCAGGAGAGGTATCTCCTAGAAGCTAATAGTACACAATGTTTTGTTTTGTTTTGTTTTGTTTTGAAATGGAGTTTCACTCTTGTTGCCCAGGCTGCAGTGCAATGGCACGATCTTGGCTCACGGCAACCTCCGCCTCCCGGGTTCAAGCGATTCTCCTGCCTCAGCCTCCTGAGTAGCTGGGATTACAGGCATGCACCACCACACACGGGTAATTTTGTATTTTTAGTAGAGATGGGGTTTCTCCATGTTGGTCAGGCTGGTCTCAAACTCCTGATCTCAGGTGATCCGCCCAGCTCGCCCTCCCGAAGTGCTGGGATTTGAGGCATGAGCCACCGTGCCCGGCCTAGTGTACAAAATTTTAAGAATGAGGGAGTAATCATTAGTGTCAAAGGCTAAAAAGAGGCCAAGTAAGCAGAGGACTGATGTAAAAACCATACATAATCAAAAGACAGAAAGAAGACTGGAAGGAAATATAAAATACACAAAACATTAATCAGAGTTATCAGCATGAGGAATTATGGGAGTTTTTACATTTATCAGAGTTATTACTATTGGAGATTATAAGTGCTTTTATATTCTATTTTACAGTTGTTTATCTCAATGTTCCCAGTCCACTCCAGTGCATGTGGACCAAATTTGAACAATGAGAAAGAATACCTGGGGAAAATTTAGAAGGCTATTAGAAGACTTTCTTCCAGCCAAGAAAGAATAACAGGCACTGGATTTAACCTCCTGCCTAAAACAATTATAAAGCGATAAGCCAGGTGCAGTGGCTCACACCTGTAATCCAGCACTCGGGAGGCCAAGGCAGGTGGATCACCTGAGGTCAGGAGTTTGAGACCAGCCTGGCCAACGTGGAGAAACCCCCCTCTACTAAAAATACAAAATTAGCCAGGCGTGTTGGCACATGCCTGTAATCCCAGCAACTAGGGAGGCTGAGGCAGGGGAATCACTTGAACCCGGGAGGCAGAGGTTGAGGTGAGCAAGATAGCGCCACTGCACTCCAGCCTGGGTGACAGAGTGAGTCTCTGTCTCAAAAAAAAAAAAAAAAGAAAAAGAAAAAAGAAAAAGAAGAAAAAAAACAATTATAAAGCCAACAAAATTATAACATAACTGTTTCTGATAGTGCAGGACACTGATCCTTGAAAGAGAGAGAGAGAAAAAAATGAGTCCTAATACTGCACAAGCTTACTGTCTGCAGTTTCCAGGCTGTAGTGCATAAAAGAGTAACCTAGGCAGAGCTGGAAGATTCTCTGAGTTGAGGAGACAGCTGATTATTCAGGGAGGCCAAGATGGCTAGAATTCACAGGGCAGAGTATCAGGGGGAGAAATTTGCATAGAGAGAACTCTAGAGATCTGCAAAGGGTTCCCATTAAGTCTTCATCTGAGTACTAAAGACTGTATGCATATGAGGAAGCTACTAGAGGCTGGAGAAAGCACACTTCACAGAAACAGGTGGAATAATTCTTGGTGTTCACACAAGGTTGGAAATAGTTCATATTCCTAACAACCAGGGTGAATAAATCTCATAATACATTGAGCATGGGAAAAATACCCACAAGGATATTGCCTCATAAAGGAGCCAAATTACTCCTAGAATGTACTGTGCTCCCAAAGCTTCAAAGCAACCTCAGAGGCATCAAACTGTTTCCAAGCAAGTTAACTGCATCCTGAAACAAAGCTCAAAACAATTAAGGAATAAAAAAGTCTAGCACCCAGCAATGTAAAGCTTATAATATTGGCATTGACTCAAACTTACCAGACATGCAAAGAAGCAGGAAATTATGGTCCATAATGAGGAGAAAATCAATCAATAGAAGCAGGCCCATAATGACACAGATGATAGAAGATAAGAACAATAGAACAGATTTTATAAATACATTTCAGATGTTTAAGAAGACAGAGGAAAGCATGAGCATGTCGAGGAGAGAGAAGGAAGATGCACAAAAGGCCTAAATCAAACTTAAATAGATGAAAATTGCAATATTAAGATAAAAAATATACTAGATGGTACTAATAGATTAGATGTTGCAGAAGAAATATTAGTAATTCGAAGACATAGCAATAGAAACTATCCAAAATAAAACATAGGAAAAAAGATGTAAAACAAGGAATGAGCATCAGTGAACTAAATAGTCCTTAATATATGTATAATTGGAAATCCTAAAAGAAAGGACAGGGAGAAGACAGAAGAAATACGTGAAGAAACAATAGCCCCAAATTTCCAAATTTAATAAAAATTGGAAACCCACAGATCCAAAAAGCTCCATGAATCCCAAGCAGAAGAAACATGTAGACAACACACTAAGGCACACCATAATCAATTTACTTAGAACCAGTGATAAAGAGAAAATCTTCAAACAGCTAGAGAAAAAAAGATGTTGCAGAGAGGAGCAAAATGACGTGGGATGCTGAGGCAGGAGGATCACTTGAGTTCAGGGGTTTGGGGCTGCAGTGTGCTATGATCACACCTGTGAATAGCCACTGTACTCTAGCCTGGGCAACTAAGACCCCCATCTCTGAAAAAAAAAAAAAAAAAGATATCAGACTTCCCATCTTAAATTACGCAAGCCCAAAAAGAGTAATGTAACATTTTTAATGTGCTGAAAGAAAAAAACGCCAACCTAGAATTCCATACCTAACAAAAAATGTCTTTCAAAAATAAAGGGAATTGGCCAGGTGCTGTGACTCACACCTGTAATTCCAGCACTTTGGGAGGCCAAGGTGTGTGGATCACTTGAGGTCAGGAGTTCGAGACCAGCCTGCCGAACATGGTGAAACCCCGTCTCTACTAAAAATACAAAAATTAGCCGGGCATGGTGGCGTGCACCTGTAATCCCAGCTACTTGGGAGGCTGAGGCAGGAGAATCACTTGAACCTGGGAGGCGGAGGTTGCAGTAAGCCGAGATCATGCCACTGCACTCCAGTCTGGGTGACAGAGTGAGACTCTATTTTGGAAAAATAAGTAAATAAATAAATAAATAAATAAATAAAGGCAATCAAACTTACTATGAAGTCACAGTAATCAAGAGAGTGGTAGTGGCAGAAAGATATGCATATAGGTTAATGGAACATAATAGTCCAGATATAAAACCTTACATTTATGGTCACTTGATTTAAACAAAGGAGCAAGGACAACTCAATGAGGGAAAGAATAGTCTTTTCAACTAATGGTGCTGGGAAAATTAAATATCCATGCACAAAAAAATGAACTCAAACCCTTACCTTACACCATATACAAAAATTAATTCAAAATGGATTATAGACTTAGACATTGGAGCTAACACTATAAGACATCTATAAGAAAACATAGGAGAAAAAAAATCATGACCTTTGGTTGAGCAAAGAACTTTTAGACATGACACTAAAAGTACAAGCCATAAAATAAAATTTTGATAAATTGGACTTTATCAAAATAAAAAACTTTTGCATTCAAAAGATACCATTAAGAAGATGAAAACAGAAGCCATAGGTTGGGATAAAGAACTTGTACCCAGAATTTATAAAAATCTTTTACAACTCAATAACAAAAAAGAAAAATAACTCAATTTTTAAATGGGCAAAAATTTTGAGGAGACGCTTCACCAAAGAAGGAAAACAGATGGCTAATGAGCATGTGAAGAGATGCTCAACATCTTTGTCAATAACATGCAAATTAAAATCACAATGCAATGCCATCATACCAGAAGGGCAATAATAAAAAAGATAATCCAGGCATGCACCTGTAGTCCTAGTTACTCAGGAGGCTGAGGCGGGAGGATTGCATGAACTTAGAAATTCAAGGCCAATCTGAGCAACGCTGTGAGACTCCACCTCTTAAAAAAAAAAAAAAAGATATACCTTAAAAAAAAAACCTAAAATATCCAATACCAAATGTTTGTGAGAATGTGGAGAAATTGGAACCCCCATGCATGGCTCGTGAGAATGTAAACCAGTATAACTGATTTAGAAAACAGTTTGTCAGTTCCTCAAAAAGACAAGCACAGGCCTGACACAGTGGCTGAGTCCTATAATCCCAGCACTTTGGGAGGCCATGGCAGGAGGATCACTTGAGGCCAGGAGTTTGAGACCAGGCTGGACAACATACTGAGACCTTGTCTCTATTAAAAAAAAAAAAAAAAGTAGGCACAAACTCAGCAGTACAACCCAGCAATTCAATTTCTATAAATCTAACCAAAATAAACGAAAACATATATCTACCTTATGGCATATATGCAAATGTTCATAGCAGTATTATTCATAATAGCCCCTCACAAAAACAGAAACAAACTAAATGTTCATCAGGTGGTGAATGGATAAACCTAATGTAGTATATCTATAAATGGAATATTATTCAGTAATTAAAAGGAATAAACTACTGATACATACCACAATATTGGTGAACCTTGAAACATGATGCTGAGTGAAAGAAGCTAGAAGCAAAAAAATTACATGTATGATTCTATTTATATAAAATCTATAGGCAAAAACAAATTTAAAGAGACAGAAAGCAGGTTAACTGGTTGCTTGGGTTGGGGTAGAAGTGAAGATTAATTATTATATGCACATCGGGAAACTTTTTGGGTGGTGGAAAACTTGTTGGGTGGATTGTGATGATAGTCACACAACTCTATTAATTTACTAAATGACTGAATTTATAAATTTATAATTGGTAAATTTTACAGTATGTAAATTATACCCCAATACAGCTGCTTAACAGAAAACAAAGAAGAAATAAAGACTTTGAGACATATTTTTAAAACGGAAAAAATTTATCATCAGCAAAACAGCACTGCAAGAAAAGTTCAAGGAAATACTCCAATCAAAAGGAAAATCATGCCAAATAGAAATCTAGATCTATACAAAGGAGCAAAGCACTAGAGATAAAAATATATGGGTGTACTATCTATTGCTGTATAATAAATTATTCTAAACTTTGATGGCTTAAAACGACAAACGTATTATTTCATATGGGTCAGTCTTGGGAGACAATTCTCCACGGAATTTCTGCATATCTTGTATCATCTTTGTTCTAAACTATCTTTTTTTTTTTTTTGATGAAGTCTTGCATTGTCACCTGGTCTGGAGTGCAGTGGCACGATCTTGGCTCACTGCAACCTCCGCCTCCCAGGTTCAAGCAATTCTCCTGCCTCAGCTTCCCAAGTAGCTTGGATTACAGGCGCCCACAATCATACCCAGCTAATTCTTTGTATTTTTAGTAGAGATGGGGTTTCACCATGTTGGCTAGGCTAGTCTCGAACTCCTGACCTCGTGATTTGCCCACTCAGCCTCCCAAAGTGCTGGGATTACAGGCATGAGCCACTGCACCCAGTCTAAACTATCTTTTAAAGGATATTTGTAGGGTCTGGAGTGGACCTCCGGCAAACTCCAACAGACCTGCAGCTGAGGGTCCTGATTGTTAGAAGGAAAACTAACAAACAGAAAGGACATCCACACCAAAACCCCATCTGTACATCACCATCATCAAAGACCAAAGGTAGATAAAACCACAAAGATGAGGAGAAACCAGAGCAGAAAAGCTGAAAATTCTAAAAATCAGAGCGCCTCTTCTCCTCCAAAGGAATGCAGCTCCTTGCCAGCAATGGAACAAAGCTGGACAGAGAATGACTGATGAGTTGAGAGAAGAAGGCTTCAGAAAATTGGTAATAACAAACTTCTCTGAGCTAAAGGAGTATGTTCGAACCCATCGCAAAGAAGCTAAAAACCTTGAAAAAAGATTAGACGAATGTCTAACTAGAATAAACAGCATAGAGAAGACCTTAGATGACCTGATGGAGCTGAACACCATGGCACAAGAACTGCGTGACACATGCACAAGCTTCAGTAGCTGATTCGAACGAGTGGAAGAAAGGGTATCAGTGATTGAAGATCAAGTGAATGAAATGAAGCGAGAAGAGAAGTTTAGAGGAAAAAGAGTAAAAAGAAACGAACAAAGCCTCCAAGAAATATGGGACTATGTGAAAAGACCAAATCCACGTCTTATTGGTGTACCTGAAAGTGACAGGGAGAATGGAACCAAGTTGAAAACACTCTTCAGCATATTATCCAGGAGAACTTCCCCAACCTAGCAAGGCAGGCTAACATTCAAATGCAGGAAATGCAGAGAATGCCACAAAGATACTCCTTGAGAAGAGCAACTCCAAGACATATAATTGTCAGATTCATCAAAGTTGAAATGAAGGAAAAAATGTTAAGGGCAGCCAGAGAGAAAGGTCGGGTTAACCACAAAGGGAAGCCCATCAAACTAACAGTGGATCTCTCGGCAGAAACTCTACAAGCCAGAAGAGAGTGGGGGCCAATATTCAACATTCTTAAAGAAAAGAATTTTCAACCCAGAATTTCATATCCAGCCAAACTAAGCTTCATAAGTGAAGGAGAAATAAAATCCTTTACAGACAAGCAAATGCTGAGAGATTTTGTCACCACCAGGCCTGCCCTAAAAGAGCTCCTGAAGGAAGCACTAAACATGGAAAGGAAAAACTGGTACCAGCCGCTGCAAAAACATGCCAAATTGTGAAGACCATCGATGCTAGGAAGAAACTGCATCAACTAACGAGCAAAATAACCAGCTAACATCATGATGACAGGATCAAATTCATACATAACAACATTAACCTTAAATGTAAATGGGCTAAATGTTCCAATTAAAAGATACAGACTGGCAAACTGGATAAAGAGTCAAGACCCAGCAGTATGCTGTATTCAGGAGACTCATCTCACATGCAGAGACACACATAGGCTCAAAATAAAGGGATGGAGGAAGATCTACCAAGCAAATGGAAAACAACAAAAAAAGCAGGGGTTGCAATCCTAGTCTCTTATAAAACAGACTTTAAACCAACAAAGATCAAAAGAGACAAAGAAGGCCATTACATAATGGTAAAGGGATCAATTCAACAAGAAGAGCTAACTATCCTAAATATATATGCACCCAATACAGGACCACCCAGATTCAGAAAGCAAGTCCTTAGAGACCTACAAAGAGACTTAGACTCCCACACATAAAAATGGGAGACTTTAACATTCCACTGTCAACATTAGACAGATCAACAAGATAGAAAGTTAACAAGGATATCCAGGAATTGAACTCAGCTCTGCACCAAGTGGACCTAATAGACATCTAAAGAACTCTCCACCCCAAATCCACAGAATATACATTCTTCTCAGCACCACATCACACTTATTCCAAAATTGACCACATAGTTGGAAGTAAAGCACTTCTCAGCAAATGTGAAAGAATAGAAATTATAACAAACTGTCTCTCAGACCACAGTGCAATCAAACTAGAACTCAGGATTAAGAAACTCACTCAAAACTGCTCAACTACATGGAAACTGAGCAACCTGCTCCTGAATGACTACTGGGTACATAACGCAATGAAGGCAAAAATAAAGATGTTCTTTGAAACCAATGAGAACAAAGACACACATACCAGAATCTCTGGGACACCTTTAAAGCAGTGTGTAGAGGGAAATATATAGCACTAAATGCCCACAAGACAAAGAAGGAAAGATCCAAAATTGACACCGTAACATCACAATTAAAAGAACTAGAGAAGCAAGAGCAAACACATTCAAAAGCTAGCAGAAAGCAAGAAATAACTAAGATCAGAGCAGAACTGAAGGAGATAGAGACACAAAAAACCTTTCAAAAAATCAACGAATCCAGGAGCTGGTGTTTTGAAAAGATCAACAAAACTGATAGACTGCTAGCAAGACTAATAAAGAAGAAAAGAGAGAAGACGCGAATAGATGCAATAAAAAATGATAAAGGGGATATCACCACCGATCCCACGGAAATACAAACTACCATCAGAGAATACTATAAACACCTTTATGCAAATAAACTAGAAATTCTAGAAGAAATGGATAAATTCCTCGACACATACACCCTCCCAAGACTAAAACAGGAAGAAGTTGAATCCCTGAATAGACCAATAATAGGCTCTGAAATTGAGGCAATAATTAATAGCCTACCAACCAAAAAAAGTCCAGGACCAGACGGATTCACAGCCAAATTCTACCACAGGTACAAAGAGGAGCTGATACCATTCCTTCTGAAACTATTCCAATCAATAGAAAAAGAGGGAATCCTCCCTAACTCATTTTATGAGGCCAGCATCATCCTGATACCAAAGTCTGGCAGAGAAACAACAAAAAAAGAGAATTTTAGATCAATATCCCTGATGAACATCGATGCAAAAATCCTCAATAAAATACTGACAAACCGAATCCAGCAGCACATCAAAAAGCTTATCCACCACGATCAAGTTGGCTTCATCCCTGGGATGCAAGGGTGGTTCAACATACGCAAATCAATCTACGTAATCCATCATATAAGCAGAACCACTGACAAAAACCACATGATTATCTCAATAGATGCAGAAAAGGCCTTCAACAAAATTCAACAGCCCTTCATGCTAAAAACTCTCAATAAGCTAGGTATTGATGGGACGTATCTCAAAATAATAAGAGCTATTTATGACAAACCCACAGCCAATATCATACTGAATGGGCAAAAAACTGGACACATTCCCTTGGAAAACTGGCACAAGACAGGGATGCCCTGTCTCACCACTCTTATTCAACATAGTGTTGGAAGTTCTGGCCAGGGCAATCAGGCAGGAGAAGGAAATAAAGGGCATTCAATTAAGAAAAGAGGAAGTCAAATTGTCCCTGTTTGCAGATGACATGATTGTATATCTAGAAAACCCCATCGTCTCAGCCCCAAATCTCCTTAAGCTGATAAGCAACTTCAGCAAAGTCTCAGGATACAAAATCAATGTGCAAACATCACAAGCATTCCTATACACCATTAACAGACAGAGAGCCAAATCATGAGTGAACTCCCATTCACAATTGCTTCAAAGAGAATAAAATACCTAGCAATCCAACTTACAAGGGATGTGAAAGACCTCTTCAAGGAGAACTACAAACCACTGCTCAATGAAATAAAAGAGGACACAAACAAATGGAAGAACATTCCATGCTCATGGATAGGAAGAATCAATATCATGAAAATGGCCATGCTGCCCAAGGTAATTTATAGATTCAATGCCATCCCCATCAAGCTACCAATGACTTTCTTCACAGAATTGGAAAAAACTACTTTAAAGTTCATATGGAACCAAAAAAGAGCCCACATTGCCAACACAATCCTAAGCCAAAAGAACAAAGCTGGAGGCATCATGCTACCTGACTTCAAACTATACTACAAGGCTACAGTAACCAAAACAGCATGGTACTGGTACCAAAACAGAGATATAGATCAATGGAACAGAACAGAGCCTTCAGAAATAATACCACACATCTACAACCATCTGATCTTTGACAAACCTGACAAAAACAAGCAATCGGGAAAGGATTCCCTATTTAATAAATGGTGCTGGGAAAACTGGATAGCCATATGTAGAAAGCTGAAACTGGATCCCTTCCTTATGCCTTATCCAAAAATTAATTCAAGATGGATTAAAGACTTAAATGTTAGACCTAAAATCATAAAAACCCTAGAAGAAAACCTAGGCAATACCATTCAGGACACAGGCATGGGCAAGGACTTCATGACTAAAACACCAAAAGCAATGGTAACAAAAGCCAAAATTGACAAATGGGACTAATTAAACTAAAGAGCTTCTGCACAGCAAAAGAAACTACCATCAGAGTGAACAGGCAACCTATAGAATGAAAGAATATTTTTACAATCTACCCATCTGACAAAGGGCTAATATCCAGCATCTACAAAGAACTTAAACAAATGTACAAGAAAAAATCAAACAACCCCATCAAAAAGTGGGCAAAGGATATGAACAGACACTTCTCAAAAGAAGACATTTGTGCAGCCAACAGATACGTGAAAAAATGCTCACCATCACTGGCCATCAGAGAAATGTAAATCAAAACCACAATGAGATACCATCTCACACCAGTTAGAATGGTGATCATTAAAAAGTCAGGAAACAACAGGTGCTGGAGGGGATGTGGAGAAATAGGAACACTTTCACACTGTTGGTGGGACTGTAAACTATTTCAACCATTGTGGAAGTCAGTGTGGTGATTCCTCAAGGATCTAGAACTAGAAATACCATTTGACCCAGCCTTCCCATTACCGGGTATATATCCAAAGGATTATAAATCATGCTGCTATAAAGACACATGCACACGTATGTTTATTGCGGCCCTATTCTCAATAGCAAAGACTTGGAACCAACCCAAATGCCATCAATGATAAACTGGATTAAGAAAATGTGGCACATATACACCATGGAATACTATGCAGCCACAAAAATGGATGAGTTCATGTCGTTTGTAGGGACATGGATGAAGCTGGAAACCATCATTCTGAGCAAACTATCACAAGGACAGAAAATCAAACACCACGTGTTCTCACTCATAGATGGGAATTGAACAATGAGAACACTTGGACACAGGGTGGGGAACATCACACACCAGGGCCTGCCATGAGGTTGGGAGGAGGGGGGAGGGGATAGCATTAGGAGATATACCTAATGTAAATGACAAGTTCTTGGGTGCAGTACAACAACATGGCACACGTATACATATGTAACAAACCTGCATGTTGTGCACATGTAACCTAGAACTTAAAGTATAATACAACAACAACAAAAAAAAGAATTTCAAGAAGTCAGAAAAAACAAAACAAAACAAAACAAAACAAAACAATCCTCCTGCCTCAGCCTCCAGAGTAGCTGGGATTACAGGTATGCACCACTGCTCCCAACTGATATAGGATTTTTCATATGTCTTGTACTACAGAGTTATTGGTGAACAATTATTACACCCCAAAGTCAGAAACCATTTAGTCAACCTTTGTGACCCCTGGTATCCAGTGTATAATAATCTTACATGTAATGGAAACAGTAAAAAACTTGTTGATTAAATTTGAAAAATAAATAAATAAATAGACAGATAATAAATAAAGGATGTTTGTTTAGCAAACAGCCTTGGAAGATGGAGAAAATGTCTCTTTCCACGGCAGAGGGCTGATTTGTTTCCTGATTCATCCAGTAAAGATAATGTCTTTGTCTGGGGTGAAGGTTGGGCAGGTTTGCTTGCAGCCTTTAGCTTTTAACCATACACTATGAATGCAGAAATTGACTTCAGAGTGTTTTCTCTTGTATGGCCCAAACACACACTTAAACATTTACAGCTATAAATATTTACAGCTATGATATGCTCCAGGAAATGCCTATACCAGGAGGTGGTTGGGGAAAGGAGGGATGGGGAGGTTGGAGGAGAAGAAACATGAAAAAGATTGTATAGTGGGAATAGAGTGAGGGTTGGAGGAGAGAACTCCACAAAAGAAAAATGTAACGCACAGCAACATATGGTTCAATAGAAGCTCTTTGGTTTGCAGGACAGTGGCTAACTCAGCAGACGAACCAGAGCTTCCTGCCCTTTGCAGATGGCATGAAGATAAGAGTTTGCCAAACAACTAAGATGGGCTCTTGATTGAGCAAAGAAACCACAACATGGGACACACAGAGCCACCCTATTGCCCTACTGTTATTCAGGCTTAAAGGAGACATATCTACAGACAGGGTTTGAGCCTAGTAATGGTGAGAACTTTCTTGGATGTCTCAACAGCCTGGAGATGAAATTCCCAAGAAGGCAGAAAATAGAGGTGGCACATTGGTTTTATTGTTTTTTATTATAATTATAAAAGTAATGCATGCTTTTTGTAAAAATTCAAACAGTACAGAGGATATAAAGGGGTAAATAAAAATCTTCTCCCTGCCAATTTCACTCCTTAGGGATACCTAATGTCAGCAGTTTCTTGTGCATGCTTCTATACACTTTCACTTGTATTTAATGTTTCTCAAAGTAATAAATGCACAACGCTTTTAAAAAGAAAGTCACATAAACACAAAGCTTGTAACAAAAACCAATAATCCCTGTTCTGCCTCTCCCTCCCCATTTCCCCAAGTCCCTTTTCTCCAAAGTAACCATTTTAGACATTTTTTTTTAATAGCCTAATCTTGGAAGTGACATTTTAGAGGCTTCTTCTGGCATTTATATATCTCTGCTTTTCCTAAATAATACACTGCTAATGCTAATTTTTGATTAATCAATTTTAGACATAATGTAATGACTTCTTGTATAGTGGATTCAGGATTTAGCTCTCTTACACCACTGTCCCATCTGCTTCTTCTCCCCTATACTCCCAATAGAATTGTACTACAATTTTTTCGCTACATCAGTATTTAGTATTTACATTATTATGCCTTACAACTATTTACTTGTTATGTTATTACAAGTACACCAAAATTATATATATATTTTGTTTTTTTGAGACAGGGTCTCACTCTGTCACCCAGGCTGAAGTGCAGTTGCATAACTTGGCTCACTGCAGCCTCCGCGCCCCCAGCTCAAGCAATTCTTCCACCTCAGCCTCCCGAGCAGCTGGGACTACAGGTGCGTGCCACCATGTGCGGCTAATTTTTGTATTTTTTGTAGACACAGGGTCTCACTACGTTGCCCAGGTTGGTCTTGAACTCCTGGCCTCAATCCACCCTCCTGCCTTGGTCTCCCAAAGTGCAAGGATTACAGATGTGAGCCACCATGCCCTGCTCAAAATTATATTTCTTTTCCAACTTTTGCTTTTCCTAAATCTAATAATTGCCTTGGTTTTTTACCTGCTTAATTTTCTTTGTAATTGTTACCTATAGTTATTTCTTTGACACTTTACAATAATCTTTCACTACAGATTCCCTTGTAGTCAATTACATCAGGTAATCTGTCTGTTCCAATTTTTTCTTGAAAAATTGAAAATGAGTCTCCTAGAGACTCCCGGAGACTCATTTTCTTATCTGATTGCACCCTAGCCCTTCTGCTTAGCTGTCTTCCCAGCACTTTTCTTCCCTGTCATCCTGAGAATTCTTTTTTGCCTTTTTCTGAGTTGGGATCCCTGTTGCCTAGAATTTGTATCTTTCTCTTTCTCAGTTTGCACCCCTGTTTGGGAGATATCTATTCCAGTAGTTTCATCAGTTTTAACCTGATGATACTCCTCAGTGAACCTCTCTTGAATCACCTTACTCTTTGGCCTGGTTATGCTCGACACCTGGTGCAATGCTGTGATCCTAGAATCTCTACTGATTGTCACTCTTCAGGTGCTCTTCATCTCTTTCCTTGTTGGATCTTGTTTGTTTGTTTGTTTGTTTACTCCTATATTTTGGTGGGAAAGTGTATATTTCAGAGAAAATTTCTTCATCCTATCTTCACACTTGATTATAGTCTGAAAAGTATAGAATTCTTAGGAAGTATTTGCTTGCAGAATTTTTAAGCCATTGCTCCATTCCCTTCTTGATTCCAATGTTGTTAAGGATCCTGAAGACATTTTGATTCCTGATTGTATACAACCCATTGTTTCTTTTTGGAAGTTTTCAGAATCTTCTCTTATTTATTTATTTATTTATTTATTTATTTATTTATTTTTATTTTAGAGACAGGGTCTCGCTCTGTCACCCAGGCTGAAGTGCAGTGGCAGGATCATAGCTCACTGCAGCCTGGACCTAGTGAGCTTAAGCAATCCTCCTGCCTCAGCCTCCTGAGTAGCTTGGACTACTCAGGCATGCACCACCATACCTGGCTAATTTTTTAATTTGCTGTAGACATAAGGTCTTGCTAGGTTGCCCAAACTGATCTCTAACTCCTGGCCTAAAGTAATCCTCCCAAAGTGTTAGGATTACAGGCATTACAGGATTACAGGCATTACAGGATTACAGGATTCCACTACACCCTGCTAGAATCTTCTCTTTGTCTTTGGTGTTCTGAAATTATACAACAGTGTTCTGAATTTCACTAAGTGCTGAGATATGAATATATTTTCATTCACTGTGCTGGGCAACTTCTGGAAGACAAAATCCTCTCCACAATTGGCTCAGCAAGTGAAGAGATCTTAGGAGGTCACATGCCAGCTATTTTACACTTTGGTCCAGAGTGAGATACTAATCACCTCAGCCTGCCTAATTGCAAAGTTCCTGGGAAATGTGAGGAGCAGAACAGAATATTTGGTAAACACCACTATCTCTGACATAGGAAGAGTGGACTATAGAAATTTTGTTATAAAGGGAAGGAGAGATAAGGTAGTAGCTAGGGTGACAGGAGGTGAGTGGATTTTTTGTTTTTCTTTTTTTTTTTGAGACGGAGTCTCACTCTGTCGCCCAGGCTGGAGTGCAGTGGCGTGATCTTGGCTCACTGCAACCTCCACCTCCCAGATTCAAGCAATTCTCCTGCCTCTGCCTCCCAAGTAGCTGGGATTACAGGCCCGTGCCACCACACCCAGCTAATTTTTGTATTTTTAGTAGAGACGGAGTTTCACCATATTGGTCAGGCTGGTCACAAACTCCTGACCTTAGGTGATCCGCCTGCCTTGGCCTCTCAAAGTGTTGGGAATACAGGTGTGAGCCACTATGCCAGGCCTGTTTTTTGTTCTTCTTATTAGAAGAGAATTGCATGTGTTTAGAGGAGAGGGAGTGGTTAATCAAGGGGCATGGTATTGGTCTTGGAGAAGGTGGAAGGAAGAATGATGTGCCTTAGAAAGGAGATCTGACCCTCTTTCTCTGAGACTGGCAGGAAGGAAGTGAAGGAAGTATAGTTAGCTAAATGTGTAGGTGTAGAAGCAGGAAATTGAAGTTCACACCTGATATTTTAAATTTCCTAAGAAGTAGGAAGCAAGTCAATTGCCAAAATTGGTAGTAGTGGTGGTGTGGTGGAGAAGGGACCAGAAGTAGGTTATGGGCATTCAGGAGCTTGGAGAAGTTTCTTGAATCTATCTCCACTAAGCCATCTGCCTTCAGATGGACAACTATTAATACAATAGCTTCCCATCTGATTTACTTACCTCCATTAAGTCCTTTCAACATACTACAAACAGGCTGACCTTTTTTAAAAGGACGTATCAGATCATGCCACCCTTTGCATGAAACTGTACACTTGCTCAAAATCCTTGAAATGACCCAAATATTTGGTTCACATTGTCTTCTTAGTCTTACCCTCAACCTTCCATACATTCTAACAGGAACCTTTTTCATTTCCTTCCTCCTTTCCTCCTTGAGGCCTTCACAGATACTCTTCCTTGCATGAGGAGAGCACTTCCATTTCACTCCTACTCCTTTCACTTGGCTAATTTTAACCCTTTCTTTAGGTCTCGAATTAAATGTCACTTTCTCAGAGAGGCCTTCCCTGATTCTTTGGTCTAGGCTAGGTCTTCCTATTGTAAGCTCTTATGATACTTGGAGTTTTTTCCTTGGTAGCACTCTTCACAATTGTAATTATAGTTGGCCCTTGAACAACATGGGATTGAACTTCATGGGTCCATGTTTACAGGAATTTCCTTCTGCCTCTGCCACCCCTGAGACAGCAAGACCAATCCCTCCTCTTCTTCCTGCTGCTTGGGCTATTCAACAGGAAGATGATGAGGATAAAGACCTTTATGATGATCCATTTCTGCTTAATAAATAGTAAATATATTTTCTCTTCTCTTCCTTGTGATTTTCCTTTTCTTTTTCTTTTTCTTTTTTTTTTTTTGAGACAGAGTCTCACTCTGTCGCCCAGCCTGGAGTGAAGTGGTGTGATCTTGGCTCACTGCAACCTCTGCCTCTCCGGTTCAAGTGATCCTCCTGCCTCAGCCTCCTGAGTAGCTGGGACTACAGGCATGCTTCACCATACCTGGCTAATTTTTTTGTATTTTTAGTAGAGACGGGGTTTCACCATGTTGGTCAGGATGGTCTCAAACTCCTGACCTCAAATGATCTGCCCACCTCGGCCTCCCACAATGCTGGGATTACAGGTGTGAGTCACTGCACCCAGCTCCCTGTGATTTTCTTAATAACATTTTCTTTTCTCTAGCTGACTTTAGTGTAAGAACATAGTATATAATACGTATAACATACAAAATATGTGTTCATCAACTGTTTATGTTATCAATAAGATCAACAGTAGGCTATTAGTAGTTGTATTTTTGGGGAGTCAAAAGCTATACGTGGATTTTCAACTGTGCAGGGGGTCAGCCCCTTAACCCCCATGTTGTTCAAGGGTCAACTGAATATGTTTGTATATAGTGAACAAGGGATCTGTCTTCCACTAGACCATAATTCCATGAAGGTAGGCACTGTGTCTGTTTGGTCTACTGCTACATGTTTAACATGTAGCACATTGCCTGGCATGTAACAGATGACAAATAGTTGTCACATGAATAGGTTAATCAATTTTGTTAATTAACCCATATCTATTGTGAAGAGATAATCAAGGTCACAATACCTATGAGAGCCCAATCAAGAATGGAGACCGCTTTTCCCAGGTGGCTGCCGAAGATGGCGGAGGTGCAGGTCAAGGCCATCTCCTGGGCCTCCTGGTAGCCATCATGGCTAAGCAGGTACTGCTGGGCCGGAAGGTGGTGGTCGTACACTGCGATGGCATCAACATTTCTGGCAATTTCTTTTCTTCTTTTCTGAGAGAGCTTCGCTCTTGTTGCCCAGGCTGGAGTGCAATGATGCGATCTTGGCTCAAAGCAGCCTCCATCTCCTGGGTTCAAGCGATTCTCCTGCCTCAGCCTCCTGAGTAGCCGGGATTACAGGCGCCTACCACCACGCCCAGCTAATTTTTTGTATTTTTAGTAGAGACGGGGTTTCACCACGTTGGCTAGGCTGGTCTTGAACTCCTGACCTCAGGTGATCCACCCGGCTCGGCCTCCTAAAGTGCTGGGATTACAGGCGTGAGCACCACGCCCGGCCATTTCTGGCAGTTTCCACAGAAATAAGTTGAAGTACCTGGTTTTCCTCCACAAGTGGATGAACGCCAACCCTTCCCGAGGCCCCCTTACCACTTCCAGGCCCCAAGCAGCATTTTCTGGCAGACCCTGCGAGGCATGCTGCCCCACAAGACCAAGCGAGGCCATGCCGCCCTGGACTGCCTCAAGGTGTTTGACAGCATCCCACCACCCTAAGAAAAGAAAAAGCGGATGGTGGTTCCTGCTGCCCTCAGGGTCGTGCGTCTGAAGCCTACAAAAAAGTTTGCCTATCTGGGGCGCCTGGCTCATGAGGTTGGCTGGAAGTACCAGGCAGTGACAGCTACCCTGGAGGAGAAGAGGAAGGAGAAAGCCAAGATCCACTACTGGAAGAAGAAACAGCTCACGAGGCTACAGAAACTGGCCGAGAAAAACGTGGAGAAGAAAATTGACAAATACACAGAGGTCCTCCAGACCCACGGACTCCTGGTCTGAGCCCAATAAAGACTGTTAATTCCAAAAAAAGAAAAAAAAAAGGAGACCACAGCACTGCTGCAGAGTCAGTCTGCAGGGTTATGTTCAACAGCTTCATTATGGGGGTGGAGAAAGCAGATAGTTGAACTGATGCAAGGTGGGTGTGGAAGAAAGAGGATAATGTTGGTCTTCATGTGGCACTATAAGGTCTAGGCAGAATAGGGAAGGGAAATATCAAGAGGAGTGATGAACTTGGTAGAAAATGGTAAGGCCAAAGACCTGGTGGAGTCCAGGATATGAAGGAGAATGTATGGTGGGAGTAAGAGTGAGAGAGCTAGGGAGCCAGGAGGTGATAGTCAGAGATTTAGTACTCCAGACCTTAAGATCTCAAAAGTGGAGCAGTGCCAGGTCTTTAAAAAGTCCAGGACATAATCATGGAAATGAATGAGTGGAATGGCTGTAAGTTGGTGGTTACTGTTGCCAAAAATAAGGAATACGGAGGCTAGGATGTTAAGTGGTTCCATACAGTGAAGTTACCTAGGTGACAGCGAGACTTAAAGTGAAGAAGACTTTGTGCCAGGTACCAAAATCTTTAAGGACTGAAGTGGTCAGAGGATGACTCCTATAAAGATAGCATATAAGATGGCATGAGCCCCAAACACAGGCCTTCCTCTTGTTCCTTCCATTCTTGGATCAGTCATTCAACAGTCAAAGTTCCAGGACAGAGGGTCTGATAGGCTGAGCTGGATGGTATAAGCCTCAAAGGACAAGTAAATTTTGCAAGTGGCAGAAGTAATGTGGTAGGTTAGTGTCAATGGGGAATGACAAGACTGCCAGTGAAGTCCCCAGTAGTATATGGAAGATGTGAGAAAAGGCAGTGTCTAATCAAGAAGCTGGAAGGCCCAGGCGCGGTGGCTCAAGCCTGTAATCCCAGCACTTTGGGAGGCCAAGGTGGGTGGATCACCTGAGGTCAGGAGTTCCAGACCAGCCAGGCCAACATGGTGAAACCCCATCTCTACTAAAAATACAAAAATTAGCCGGGCATGGTGGCATGTGCCTGTAATCCCAGCTACTCAGGAGGCTGAAGCAGGAGAATCACTTGAACCCGGGAGGTGAAGTTTGCAGTGAGCCGAGATCGCGCCATTGTACTCCAGCCTGGGGGACAAGAGCAAGACTTCATCTCAAAAAAAACAAGCTGGAAGAAGATATAAGGGACGTGTGGCATTGAGAAAGAGCCAGGTTTCCATTAAGCAGGAGGCAGAGAAAGTAAACTGCCAAGAAATTAAAGTTTGTAGGAGGGGTTTTTGCTTATTTGCCTATTTTTCAATGGATGAAGGATTATTCCAGCAGTAAAAGTAACAACATGTAATAGAGAGAGAACAGGCCCTGGTCAGAGGTCAGGATTCCATTCCTGGATCTATCACTTACTAGCCAAGCAACTTTAGCCAATTACTTTGCCTTAGCTCAGTGTTCCCACTTGTGAAACAGTAACCTAATAATTTGGTTACTTTGAGGATCAAATGAGATAATGGGTGCAATTCGCATTATAAACTGTAAAGTGTGGTCCCCACATATTGTTATCATTAATGTGCGGTGAGTTCATGCAAGCATTTGGACCAACGTTCTTATTCCTGACTTAGTTTGGAATAGTACTGGGAGGAACGCAGGCCAAATACTAACTCCATTTTAGAGGTGGGGCAAAGTACCATGCTCAATTGTGCTATGTGGTATAATGGTGGAATAGAGAATGCTGTGTGAGCACAGAAAAAGGAACAATTCAGAGCTTAAGTGAACTTTATAGTGGAAATGCCATGTGAACTGGCCATCGGAGATTAAGTCTGAGAAAGGGAAAGCTATTCCACTCTCCTTAGTTAGTGGTAGAGATCTAAGTAGAAGCCAGGGCCACAAACATGCATTTAGGTACTGCTTCCCAGTGCTCTTTGACACCCCCCCCCAACACCTTCCAGAGCATATTCTCTTTGCTTTTGCTAAGGGCCTAGCTGCCATGGGAGCACCACCATTCTTGCTTAGTCTCTTTGGAATTTGCTGTCAACAACTTACTGTCAGTGTGCAAACGTACAGTTCACATCCTCCAGATATGCAGCATCACACTTCAGTTTCTGCCTCCAAGCCTCTTCCAAGTTCTCTGATGATGCCTGCTGTTGGCTGACTGCCATGCCTTATCTGGGAATCAATGAGACCAGTAGGTCAACTGTGAGCAGCTCTCCCAGGAAACCAGCAGGGTTAATTTTAAAGGAATTGTGACTTGTCACACACACTGTGATTGTTCTACACCTGAATGAGGTTGCTAGAGGTCCCTCTGTCCTATCCCCTCCTCCCCTATTTCCTTCAGTGACTTTGGAGAAAAAACAGATCCTATTTGATTTCCTTCTTCCTCAATCTCTTAGGTTCCCAAAGTCTGACTGTTCCCTTCACACTTTTTCAAAGGGCATTGGTGGGGACCCAGTAACCCACCTCATTCCTAAAAACTTGGTTACCCAGTGGTGGGCCATATTTCTATTTAATATCCTGTGATAATAATAACCATGGTATATGCATTTTACAGATGAAGAAGCTAAACCTCAGAGAGGGTAAGAGGTGAGAGGCTCAGGGTGGGGAAAAACCAGAACATGAGACGGGAATACAGCCTAAGGCAAGGCAATAATGACTATCTGTCAATGTTTGGCTGCCCAGCATCCATTTCCCCGCTTCCTGATAGTACCCTGATTTCTGTACACATTATGTGCAGTCTTGGTGGGAGCAGACATGCAGAGAGGCCTGTCTCCCACTACAGTTAGGGAAGGGCTACAGAATTCTAACCTTTGAGATTTAAGGGAAATAGCAAAAGTTACCTCCCTGCTGAGACTAGTATGCAGCCTAGCCCACACTCCATGTTTAGCAAAGGTCATTTCTGCTCAGCACTCTTTTCTTACAATCTGAGTGGTGTTAGGCAAGTCACTTAACATTCTTTGCCTCAGAAATGATGTGTGTAGGTCGGGTGTGGTGGCTTATGCCTGGGTGGATCACTTGAGGTGAGGAGTTTGAGATCAGCCTGACCAACATGGTGAAACCCTGTCTCTACTAAAATACAAAAATTAGCCAGGTGTGGTGGTGTGCGCCTGTAATCCTAGCTACTCGGGAGGCTAAGGCAGGAGAATCACTTGAACCAGGAAGGCAGAGGTTGCAGTGAGCCAAGATCTGGGCAGCCTGGGCGAAAGAGCGAGACTCCATCTCAGAAAAAAAAAAATGTTGTATGTAACATCACCATCATTCCTAACGTGTGTTAAGTGCTCAGTGGTTAGTTACTGCTCTGATCGTCATAATTATTCTTTTGTCCCCAGTGAATGGGTTGAATCAATTGTGGTATGTATCATCAGCATGACAGAAACTATTTAAAGTAATGTAGAAGCAGATATTGACTTATTGAAACAGAAACTGATTTATATGGTTGAATAAAAAGGTCAAATTATGATCATACTTTGATTAAAATATGTATATACGCCAGGCGTGGTGGCTCTGCCTTTAATCCCAGCACTCTGAGAGGCCGAGGTGGGTGGATCAGTTGAGGCCAGGAGTTCAAGACCAGCCGGCCAACATGGTGAAACCTCATCTCTACTAAAAATACAAAAATTCGCTGGATGTGGTGGCATATGCCTATAATCCCAGCTACTTGGGAGGCCGAGGCAGGAGAATCACTCAAACCTGGGAGGTGGAGGTTGCAGTGAGCTGAAATCACGCCACTGCATTCCAGCCTTAGCAACACAGCAAGATTCCGTCTCAAAAAAGAATAAAAATACCTGAAATAGTACATCCCAAAATGTTAATCAGTATTTATCTCGGATGTTTTATTTTCGCCTTTCTTCATTTTCTATGTTCAGTGAACAGACATTAATTAATAGTTACTAATTTTTAAGTTTAAAAAGGCCATCACTTAGTGGAGAATCAAGGCTTGATTTCAGCCAGGGGCAAATTCAAGCAGATAGCACAAGGCAGCCAGGTTCCACAAAATAGGGATGAAGTCAGAATAGCAGTCACATCAGACATGTGGTTGGCATACTTCCGATTTAAAGGGCAGTCCTAGGCAGTGGCTAGATACACAATCCAACCCTCCAGGGGAGCTGGGGGCCAGAGAAACTCAGGTCCTTGTAACTACTTTAATTCCTGAAAACCTTTCTTAATTACCCTCCCCATCTACCAGCCACTGTCTACTCCATTGACCTAATTTATTTCCTTCCCAGGACTTACTCTGAAAACACCTTATTTGGTTGTTGTCACAGGAATGTAAGCTCATGTGTGCAAAGATTTTGTCCATCTTATTCATCATATACATGCTGTGACATGAAGAGCGCCTGCACAAAATAGGAGCTCAATTAAAAAGAGAATTAATGCAAAATCAAAACCCACCAGGGAATAAAAATGAGGCAGAAATCCAGCTGTGCCTTTGGGATCTACAAGTGTGAGGGGTCAGCAATTATGAGTTCACCTTTTGGGGTTGGATTCAAAGTAAGGAATATAAACAAATAAATACAATTTCAATGGTCTTTTTTCTTTTCAAAAAGCAGTTATCACATTTTTTAAAAATGGTGATGACACTTCCAGAAGAATATGACACAGTCTCTATGTATGAACTTATTGGAAGTCTGGGCTACATGAGTAACTTCCTGAATGACATGAAAAGTGATGAGGCTCTGGCATTCTGGAAAAACTTGATACAAATTGTACACTAAAGTAATTCCATGGAATGATATTTAAAAGTTTAAATGGCTACTTAGTCTAAAAGATTTTGGCTTGAAGTTAAATGAATATTTCTTATACACATCAAAATCCCTGGCATAACTCAGTTTTTATGGGACACAAGGAAGCAGAGAATTCTGAGTTTTATGTCAATCCTTTTGTGAACGAGCAAGTAGGAAAAATGAAAGCGAGAGGGGACAGCTGAGACTTTCATTCATCTTTTATATGCCACACACTAACGAGCCATGAATTTTCTCATTTAATAACCCTACAAGGCAGGCACTATTTATTTCCATTTTCCACAACAAAAAAATAAGGCTGAAACAGATTGACTTGCCCAAGATCACAGTTAATAAATTACAGAGGAAAATCTAAATTCCAGGTTTATTTGATTCTAGAGCCTGCATACTTTTTATTTACCACACTTGCCTCTCCAGCATTCCTGGAAATCCCCTTGATGAAATATATTGCTCATCTTAAAAAAAAAAAAAAGGCAATAATATGGCTTAAAAGGAAGCAGGAAGTAATAGGAAAAACTAAGTAATTCACAAACTATTAGGTTGAATCACATAAAATTGCTGATACTTGACTTTTTTTAACCCATAAAAGAAGAAGTTTCATATCCTTCAACCTCATGGTATGGTATTATTTCTGTGGATAAAGATCACCATGACAACCCTATTAATAACTACTCCATCACTCATCTGTACACACCTTTACTGATTAAATTTCATGTCATTTCAGTAATGGCTTAAGACAGGAAGTGTTTTATATATGAGGAAGAGCAGATTTGATAACCCTACCCATTTTTCAGAGTAGCATTTGCCCTTAGGAAAACATATAAGTTTTTTTCCTACCTGTCCCTTACTCCCTGCCCCTTCCATGTCCCACTTTCCACATCATGTTCTGTCAAAATAACTTTTTTTTTTTTTTTTCTAAAAAGAGACAGGGTCTCGCTCTGTTACCCAGGTTGGAGTGCAGTGGCACAATCATAGGTCAATGCAGCCTTGAATTCCTGGGCTCAAGCAATCCTCCCACTTTAGCCTCCCAAGTAGCTGGGTCACCATGCTGGGCTATTTTAGTTTTTGTAGAGACAGGGGTCTCACTATGTTGCCCAGGCCAGTCTCAAACTCCTGGGCTCAAGCAATCCTCCCACCTTGGCTTCCTAAAGTTCTGGAATTACAGGTGTGAGCCACTGCACCCAGCTTAAAATTACTCTTGAATTTTGCTTCTACGGTTGGCTTCTAACTGGTCTCCCACACTTCCAATCTATTCTCCAAAGGTTTTTTCCTAAATGCAAATCTGGGCTGGGCTCAGTGGCTCGCACCTGTAATCCCAGCACTCTGAGAGTCTGCAGCAGGAGAATCAGTTGAGGTCAGATGTTTAAGACCAGCCTGGACAACACAGCAAGACCCTATCTCACAAAAAAGAAAGAATTTTAAAAATTAGCTCGGTGTGGTGGCATACACTTTAGTCCTAACTACTTGGGAGGCTGAGGTGGGAGGATTGCTTGAGCCCAGGAGTTCAAGGTTACGGTGAACTATGGTTACGCCACTCACTGCACTCCAGCCTAGGTGACAGAGCAAGACCCTGTCTCTTAAAAAACAAACAAAAAGCAAATTTGTCACTATCTGCTTACAATTTGCCATCTCCAGCCTAATCGTATTGCCTCCCAAAAATGCTATGTTGAATAGAAGCCAATTCTCTGTGTCATGCACCTCTGTGACTTTCTCCCACCTGTTTTGTGGCTGGAATGGTTTTTTCACCCCTTTTCCCCCATCCATTATTTGACATTAAGCAGCCAAATTTATGCTCTTCAAGGCTTAATTCAAATGTCACCTCTTTATGAAACTATGCCTGACTCTCCTCTGATAGCCACCAGTTTTCTGTGCTCTCACAGCAATTGATACATTTTTCTATTTTAAGACTTTCAAGCAGTGCTCTGATTAGGTGTCTCTGTGCCCTTAAAATATTCACCTGACTTTATCTTACTCTTAGTAACATTAGGATGTTGCATAACACTAGACGTACAGCAGGTATTACCAGTCAGAACCCAAGGGTCCTTAGCACTGAGTCCCTGTGTTTTATCTTAGTTTGGGGAATGAGGGAAAAAGCATACAGGTTGAGTGCCAAAAACAAGGGTGCACTCTTCCAGGGCGTTTCCAGAGTTCTTTTACATTGAAGGCATAAGCTGGGGACTACCTGAACTGGGATTTACATTTCCATTACCAAGGCTTATTTCATTAGGGTAAACGGTGTTTATGAGCACTGTATATGGATTACATAAGAGCATTTAAGTTTTATGTTTTATACAAACATCTAGGATGGTAGTGGGGCACCTAGAAACCAAATTGTCCTTTGCTACAACCATGAAATACAAATTCAATTTGATAAACAAGAAACAATTTGCTAGCTGAAAATATATGTATGCAATATAAAACCACCAGGAGCACATATGGCCACAAAGACAAGCTGTTAGATCAAGAACATTCATCCCACCAAATATTAATATTTCCATAATGCTTCCTCAGTACTTTTAAAGTTTGGTAGCAGGCATTAAAGTGTTAAAAATCTTTATAGAGAATAAACATAAAATTGACAAAATGTGTTCTACCAACTTGGGAAAAAGATCATCACTATCTGATTTTAGCTGTGGGAACACATTTGTCCAGTTTGTGGAATACTAGTGTTCTAGCAGGGAAAGTTTGAAAAACATGCTCTTAGCCTAACAGAAAGCAGTCATACTTTTACTCAAAGCAAGGGATCACTTAAAAAAAAAAAGTGTGACTTACTTTGTAGAAAGAGAAACTTTTGATTAGAATTCATTAAATTCACTTTTTAAATGTTGTTGGGCTTTCAGAAATGGTTTGCATAGCTCAGTAGAAGTCAGTAATTTTCCCAGACTCCTTGAGCCGGATGGGCATTTTCCCTACACCCTGGCTGGTGAAGTCCTGTGTGGTAGGAATCTGTTCCCACCCTCTTATAAGGGAATACAGTGTTAACTCACAAGAGGATGCCCAGAAAAGGCTGAGGTTTCAGCCACTTTGAAGCCCAAGAGATCAAGATCGCAGATATAAAAATCACAAAAGCTGGAATCAGGGACTGTAGCCAATAAAATATCTTAGCTACACCCAGTAACAGGGTGGGTGGGGTAGACAACATTTATTTTCAAGATGTACTGGAGATAAGACTGATGTGATATTTCAATTTCCTATTCACTTGGAGAGATAGGCCGTGTATCTGCAACATATCCTGACTCATCTTTTTTCTTCTTTTGAGACAGAGTCTTGCCCCGTTGCCCAGGCTGGAGTGCAATGGCACGATCTGGGCTCACTGCAACCCCCGCCTCCCAGGTTCAAGCTATTCTGCTGCCTCAGCCTCCCGAGTAGCTGGGATTACAGGTGCCCACCACCATGCCCGGCTAATTTTTTTTTTTTTGTATTTTTAGTAGAGACAGGGTTTCACCATGTTGGCCAGGCTGGTCATGAACTCCGGACCTCAGGTGATCCACCTGCCTCGGCCTCCCAAAGTGCTGGGATTACAGGCGTGAGCCACTGCGCCCGGCCCTGATTCATCTTATGCAGGAGACATTATCATAATGTAGGAGAGTGCTGTCTTTTTCTCACCTAACATTTTTTTCCCAGGCACATCTCCACAGTGCAATTTAGTCCACACCCTAGTTATCTTTATGACTATATGCATTATTCATTTGGTCACTCAACAAATATTTATTAAGCATCTACTATCTACTGGGTACTCTAGTACAGACTATAGACACACCACCATTGCTTGTCAATACTCATTTTGGAGCATCTTGATCATTTTTCATTTTTATTATTAAAAATGTTATTAAATCTTTGGACTTTTTCTTTTTTTCAGTATGCCTCTCAAAAATAGTATTAGTAGGGAAGAGTCTGACCAGGTCCAAAAATTGTATAGAAACTGTTGTATGTGATTAAAATTAAGGCATAGGCTTTAATTTTAAAATTATATGTGAAGTTTATGGTTAGGCTACTGTAGGAGACCACGTTAAGGATGACGAGAGTCTAAACCAGGACAATGGCAGTGGAGTGGGGAAAGATTAGAAAAATATTGAGGAAGGGAAAAAAATGAGTCTTGGTGTCTGATGAGATATAGGTGTGAGGGTAGAGTTAAGGATGACTACTGGGTTTCTAGCATAACTTACCAGAGAACACAGTAGAAGAGCAAGTTAGGGGAACAAGATAAATTCCATTTCATTTTGATGTGCCCATTGGTAACATCCAGGTAGAGATATCCCAGTTGATTTACAGAGCTTGTTGAAGAGGTAGCTATAAAAACACAGGGCTTTCCTGCTCCTTGTTTATGGCAATAAGGATATTTTTAAAAACATAAAAAACAAAAATAAAACATAAGGCTTTTTAGTATAGATTTTTAAGCCAGAAACCCAGAAAGTCAGCTAGCTGAATTGTTTCATTTTACAGATAAGAACATAGGCCCAGTGACATCTGTTGGTTTTCACAAAGCTACTTAGTGAATTGAGAATAGATTTAGAAAAATTCATTCAGGACTCTTTCAGTCCAACATGCTGCATTTCATTTGTTTATTTTGTTGGTTTTACAATTGTGATGGTTAATACTGAGTGTCAATTTGATTGAAGGATGCAAGGTATTGATCCTGGGTGTGTCTGTGAGGGTGTTGACAAAGGAGATTAACATTTGAGTCAGTGGGCTGGGAAAGGCAGACCCACTCTTAATCTGGGTGGGCACCATCTAATCAGATGCCAGTGTGGCTAGAATATAAAGCAGTCAGAAGAACGTGAAAAGACTAGACTGAGGCCAGGCGCGGTGGCTCACGCCTGTAATCTCAGCACTTTGGGAGGCTGAGGCAGGTGGATCACCTGACGTCAGGAGTTCGAGACCAGCCTGGCCAACATGGTGAAACCCCATCTCTACTGGAAATACAAAAAATTAGCTGGGCTTGGTGGCAGGCGCCTGTAATCTCAGCTACTCCAGAGGCTGAGGCAAGAGAATCATTTGAACCTGGGAGGCAAAGGTTGCAGTGAGCCGAGATCATGCAATGGCACGCCAGCCTGGGCAACAAGAGCAAAACTCCATCTCAAAAAAAGAAAAGAAAAGACAAGACTGGACTAGACTGGCCTAGCCTCCCAGCCTATATCTTTCTCCAGTGCTAGACTCTTCCTGCCTTCGAACATCAGACTCCAAGTTCTTCAGTTTTGGGACTCAGACTGGCTTTCCTTGCTCCTCAGCTTGCAGACAGCCTATTGTGGGACCTTGTAATCGTGTGAGTTAATACTTTATAAACTCCCCTTTATATATATATCCTATTAGTCTGTCCCTCTAGAGGACCCTAACTAATACAATTATTCCACATACAATTATTCCAAAATACATACAATGCAAAGTTTTCTCAGAAGCCTATAATTATATACAGATCCCAGATAAAAGACACAAATCCCACTTGCATTCTTTTGTCACTGCATGACTGACTTCTCAGAGATTCTGCCATTGCTAGATGGAGAAAATAAAAGAGGAAGTGGTCAGATTATTAGAAGTGACTTTTGATCACAGTGAGCAACCCCTAAACATCACACTGTTATTGTAACCTGGCTGCACATATCTCTGGGCTCAATTTTAAAGAACCAGTCATCTGATTGTCATTCTGAAAGCAAACAAAGCCAGTATGTTCATCATAGATGATCTATCACATGAGGAACATAGGTTATGACAATTACGTTTAGCTAACAATAGTTGATAGGCAAAAGTGCCAAGAGCTTATTTAAAAAACTCACAACAGGCTGGGTGTGGTGGCTCACACCTGTAAACCCAGCACTTTGGGAGGCTGAGGTGGTGGATCACCTGAGGTCAGGAGTTCGAGACCAGCCTGACCAATGTGGAGAAACCCCATCTCTACTAAAAATGCAAAAATTAGCTAGGTATGGTGGCAGGCATCTGTTCTTCCAGCTACTCGGGAGGCTGAGGTAGGAGAATCGCTTGAACCCACGAGGCGGAGGTTGCGGTGAGCTGAGATCGTGCCATTGCACTCCAGCCTGGGCAACAGAGTGAAACTCCATCTCAAAAAACAAAACAAAACAAAAGAAAACAAAACAAAACAAAACCAAAACAAAAAAAACTACACAACAAATAGTTACAGAGTCAAGGGCCAATGATACCTCAATTGAATAATTCTCAAGACATGAAGATTCTTTTAAGTAAGTTACTGTGTAAAACGTACATTTTACAGTGTAAAATGAAGACCTAAATTCTGAGGGAAGTATAAAGATAAAGGGAACAGGGTTCAGTCTCCTCTGTAAGGTAAGGAGGTCAATGTGGGAAAAAATGGAATGAATACATACTGATGAGCATCTACTGTGTGTTAAATATTCATAATAAGTATCATTTCATGTTCATATCACCTCTGTGAAATACACCTTAAAAGCATCTTACAAATGAGGAAACTGAGGTACAATTTATTAGGCTGTGGTGGCAATGTGTGACTAGTTACAAGGGCTTTAGTGTCAGATACCTGGCTTTATATCTGAGTTTGTCTCTTACTATTAAACCTTGAATAAGTGACTTAACCTGTTGTAAGACTGTAATCGTCATCCTTAAATGATGATATTAACAGTATCTGCCTTAGACGGTCATTGTGAACACTGTAAATGTCATGGAAAAAGCACTCACAGTTATACCCTGGCACAAGTAAGCACTGACTAAGTTAGCTATTTACCATTGCCTGAGACTACATAGCACATAACTAGCAGATACGATTCCATACTTTCCTAATTCTAAACTGAACTTCTGCATCATACCTGGTTACTTCTGTAGGCTCCTGAGATCCTGGAGGTAGAGAATGGAGCTGGGGACAGTAACAGTGATGGTGTACTGAGAATCTGGGAGAGGAAAGTAAGGCAGGAGGCTGGTATCCCTAACCGTTTTGAGGACAGCATTCAGAACTATTAAAAGACAAGCTATAATTTAAACTCAATCTTGATTTAAGAGAAAGGCTATACATTAGCTGACTGGAACATTCATCAATCTGGAAGGAACAAGTCACAAATAAAACTACTTAGTTTACCCAATACATGCACAAATATTTCACCTCTGATATTATTTGAGTTTCTAAAGATATTTATATTTTGGTTCTCTTACCTTTCTGATATCCTTAAAATGAGTTTTTGTCTCCCACATTATTTCCCACTTAAGTAGAAAAGTTTCTGACAGGTAGCAAAATATCACTATCAACCTTGGCATTTTTTTTTTTTTTTTTCCTGAGACAGGGTCTCACTCTGTTGCCCAGGCTGGAATGCAGTGGCATGATCACAGCTCACTACAGCCTCAACCTCCTGGGCCTTATCAGTCCTCCTACCTCAGCCTCCTGAATAGCTAGGACTACAGGTGCATGCCACCATGCCCAGCTAATTTTTTTATTTTTTGTAGAGACAGGGTTTTGCCATGTTGCCCAGGCTGGTCTTAAACCCCAGGCTCATGCCATCTGCCTGCCTCAGCCTCCCAAAGTGTTGGGATTACAGGTGTAAGCCATCGTGCCCAGCCAAAGTTGTTTTTAAAAGAAGAAAAAGCAAGTTTTCTATTAGTGAGGTAAGCAAACAGCTTGATGTATCTGCCAACTATATTAACTTCCTTCTCTTTGTTCTCATTTATGAATTACCTTGCTAATAGAAAAATAGCCAGGTGCAGTGGCTCACGCCTGTAATCCCAAAACTTTCAGAGGCCAATGTGGATGGATTGCTTGAGCTCAGGAGTTTGAGACCAGCCTGGGCAACATGGCAAAACTGTCTCTACAAAAAATACAAAAATTAAATTAGCTGGGCATGGTGGCATGTGCCTGTGGTCCCAGCTACTCGGGTGATGAGGTGAGAGAGGTGGAGGTTGCAGTGAGCCGAGATCACACCACTGCCAGACCCCGCCCCAAAAACAGGCTGGGCACCGTGGCTCACGCCTGTAATCCCAGCACTTTGGGAGGCCGAGGTAGGCAGATCACGAGGTTGAGATTGAGACCATCCTGGCCAATATGGTGAAAACCCATCTCTACTAAAAATAGATAAAAATTAGCTGGGCATGGTGGCCCACGCCTGTAGTCCCAGCTACTCAGGAGGCTGAGGCAGGAGAATTGCTTGAACCAGGGAGGTGGAGGTTGCAGTGAGCCGATTGTGCCACTGCACTCCAGCCTGGTGACAGAGCCAGACTCCGTCTCAAAAAAAAAAAAAAAAAAAAAAAAAAGTTTTTTAAAAAAGGAAAAATAATCTTGCTTTTTCTTAAATTTTTTTTTTTTTTTGATGGGGGATCTCTTTGTTGCTCAGGCTGGTCTTGAACTTCTGGGCTCAAGTGATACTCCCACCTTGGCCTCCAAAAGCGTTGGGATTACAGGCATAAACCACCATGCCCAGGCTCCTTTAAAAAAAAATTTTTTTTTTAAAGAGAGGGTGTCTCACCCTGTCACCCAGGATGGACTGCAGCGGCACAATCATAGCTCGCCGCAGCCTTGAACTCCTGGTCCCGAGAATTTCTCCCGATTCAGCTTCCCGGGCACATGCCACCATACCAGGCTAATTTGTAAAATTTTTTTGTAGAGACAGGGTCTCACTATGTTGCCCAGGTTGGTTTTGAATTCCTGGCCTCAATCCACCCTCCAGCCTTGGCCTCCCAAAGTGTTGGGATTATAGGTGCGAGCCACCACACTTGGCCCTTTTTCTTCTTATAAAACAACCGAGTGCCAATCTCTTCTAATTGCAAAATGAAAAAAAAAAAAAAAAAAAAAATCACTGCACAGAGCTCCCTCTAGTGTTGTGACATTACTGCAATGTAAGCCATTTAATGCTCCTGTAAGCTTTACAGGTTTATCCACATTCAATACATTAATATATTAAGCTTTCATTTGGTATTTAATGTTTATTCTCTACCAGACATCATGGTCCTAATTATATGGTATCTTATAATGTGAACAGCTACTATCTTTGAATGTATATTATATCCCAAATAACAGGGCATAGTGTAAACAGCTTCTTTCAACAATGTGCTGCTATCCAATTCAGTTCACATTTATTACATGCACAAAGCTAATGAAATGCTAATGAAGTAAACAGTTTAATGTATCTGACAATTGTGTTAACTTCTTTGTTCTCCTTATTTATGAATTTAAGAAAATGGCAATGTGAGGCAATCTGATTCCAACAAAAATGGCCTGAATACGTCAGGCAGGCAACTTTCTAAGAGTATCAACCGAGATATATTCTAGGATGTACACAGGCATAATTCCTTCAGATGTGAAATGTGATAATGGTTAACCGTGATTACAACACTAATATCATTAACAGGCTAAGTCACTTTTCCTGTCCCATATATTGTCAATAGGTCATGGAAAAAGGATTCCCTGGTAAAGTAAGGTTAGGATATACTGGGTTAAACCAAACTAATCTGCTTTCCTCTCAGAATCTCTGGTATGCTAATGTACATTGTGAATCTCCAGTGCAGGACAGTTTGAAGCTTTTCCCCAACTTACTTGACTATGGAATTACTTTTTCACTCAGAATATCTAATGACATCTAAGGAAGCTAATGTTCAGTAGAACAGAGTTTGGGAAATGATGATCTAATCCAAAGTTACACCAGCTCCTTTGCTCTCATTGCAAATCTCTACCCTTGAATCAACATCCCTTCTCTGCATTTCCAGTATATCTTTCCCATTTGATAAGCCCTGGCTTTGTTCTAAGATCTCAGTGTTGTGGAATCTCAAATGCCCTGTAATCTAGGCTTTTTTTCTTTTTCTTTTTCTTTTTAAAAGCAAGTGGCTTCACAGTTTAAGACATCATACAAGGTATCAATCTCCTTATACTCCAAACAAATCATTTCATTCTTAATGAAATAGGAGATGCTTTCAGTCTTTCACAGACCTTATCTAAGGACTCACAGGGAATGCAGCCTGAACCCTAGCTGGTAGACAAATAATAGTCTTAAGTTTAGACTTAGCTAAAAAATCAGACTACCTCAATCACCCCCAATGAAGGTAAAGGCCAAAAGGAAAGCACAATCAGACGCTGGGAAACTTAGCTTGGAAATGCATTTGGAATTACACTGCAGTGTGATGGTACCCAGTCCTAGTGTGAAGTGAGGAAAAGGAGACGAGTGAGTAAGGCACAGAGGCAACAGAGAAAAAGGCAGCTTTTTGAATCCTCTCTAGTTGAATCCTCCCAGTACCAGCTTCAGTAATTGGTTAGAACCAGTTTTATTCCCAACAAACATAGAACACCCCAAACTAAATGTGAATGATTAAAAAATCTATTTTGGATTATCTACTCTTCATTATGATTCAGGATAATTAAGAACAGTATATCTATTTCAGTTAGGGTACATAATACTTCTTTAAACTGCAGAGCGATCTGTTTTCTCAAGTTATTTTGGGCCGGGTGCGGTGGCTCACGCCTGTAATCCCAACACTTTGGGAGGCCGAGGCGGGCGGATCACGAGGTCAGGAGATCGAGACCATCCTGGCCAACATGGTGAAAGCCCGTCTCTACTAAAAATACAAAAAATTAGCCAGGCGTGGTGGCGGGCACCTGTAGTCCCAGCTACTTGGGAGGCTGAGGCAGGAGAATGGTGTAAACCCGGGAGGTGGAGCTTGCAGTGAGCTGAGATCACGCCACTGCACTCCAGCCTGGGTGACAGAGCCAGACTCCATCTCAAAAAAAAAAAAAAAAAGTTATTTTGATACTTTCTCCCTGGAGCTAAATTCAAGAGCAAATCCCTTCAAAACATGATAATGCATTTTTAGAGATAGCAATGTTGGAATATTAAATAAGTAAAAAACAACCAAGTGAATCAAGGCCTACCTTATTTTATATCATTGAATTTGTAAATTCTCTTAATAAAGCTGCATATATTCACAACTCAGTAATTTAAATTTATAATAGAAATTTATAACCCAACTAAAAGAAATCCATTGCCATATAACTAAAATTATGTAATCATTTATTTACAAAATAACAAAAATTTATGAATAGATCTGTTTATTGTACTGTGAAAAGGGTCTTGGTACATGAAACATTATATACTTTGAGGACAGCATTCAGAACTGTTAAGACAAAAGACAAACTAGAATTTTAAACTCAATCTTGATTTAAGCGAAAGGCTATAAATTATTGGCTGAAAAGTATTCAGCATGAACTCAGATTCTATATAAGCATGAAAGAGTACAAAAGATGTTGGAGTCCAGTAAGCCCATACCTAAATTAACTGTAAAGCTTCAAGGACTTTTTGTTTATTTTTATATACTAGTTTTCTTCTGTGACAAGTTGATTTTATCTCCAAGACTTAAGGCCATTCCCTGTAAAGAAAAATTAAGATATTTATAATTATTTAAACTATGTATAATCAGTAGGTTATTCCATATTATTAAGCCCCAATTCAATTCAATGACACCATTATCAACAATAAAATCAAGGACATACCAAACAGACTTACCAAACTTTACTGGTAATTACCTTTTAGTGCTAGATTTTTCAAGCCGTCACCAGATTTTTTTTTTTTTTTTTTTGAGACGAAGTCTCATTCTGTCACCCAGGTTGGAGTGATATGGCACAATCTCAGCTCACTGCAACCTCCACCTCCCGGGTTCAAGCGATTCTCCTGCCTCAGCCTCCCGAGTAGCTGGGATTACCGGATGTGCGCTACCACGCCCAGCTAATTAGTCACTAGATTTACACCTTGGCTTTCAAAAAATTCTAGAGAACCCATTTCACAAACACCCCATAGGAATCAATCTGGTTTTAGGCAAATATCCCAGAATGAGGGGCCCAAAAGGTGAGAAATTTTAATGAGAAAAGTTATACTTCTATTCAGAGAATATTATTATTGTATGTGTATATGCATCTAATGCTAAAAAGATACTACATATAGGAATAATAAAGTCATAAATTCCTCCCCCCTTTGTCAGTCCAGAGATACTCTCAAAAAAAAAAAGGAACTGTTACCTGACTCTTTGCACGAATTCTTATATGGCCGGTAACAGCAGCATCTGGTCCCTGGTGAATTGGCTTCTCAATGCTGACATTTGCAAGTGCATCTTCACCAAATATGGAACGAGCATAAAGGTTGGCTGCCATAAAGCCACAGTAACCAGAAAGGGCCTGGAAAAAATTTGTGATAAATTCATTACTTTACCAGATACCTACATAGAGGCAAAAACCAAACAGCATAGGTGACTTTTTTTTTTTTTTTTGAGACAGAGTCTCACTCTGTTGTCCAGGTTGGAGCTGGAGTGCAGTGGCGTGATCTCAGCTCACTGCAACCTCCCTCCCAAGTTCAAGAGATTCTCCTGCCTCAGCCTCCCAAGTAGCTGGGATTACAGGCATTCGCCACCACACCTGGCTAATTTTTGTAATTTTAGTAGAGACAGGGTTTCACCATGTTGGCCAGGCTGGTCTTGAACTCCTGACCTCAAGTGATCCACCCGCCTCGGCCTCCCAAAATGCTGGGACTGCAGGTGTGAGCCACCACGCCCGGCCCCATTGGTTATTTATCACTTAAAACAGTACTTACACACATGGTGGGGGTTACATAATCTTATGAGTTTGTCAAAACTCAACTATACATGTAAAAAGTGTGAATTTTACTGTGTATTATACCTCAATAAATCTGATGTTAAATAAATAATTCTTAATCCGATTTGTACTTATATATTCTGTTTACTTAACTTGCTTGACTGCCTCCCATATCAGACCTTAAGCGCCATGAAGGAAGAGACTACTTTTGTTGGACTCAGTATATGCTGAATAAACTAATATATAAATTAAAACCTACTTGTTTGGTAGCAGACATTATTTTATTTATAAAAGGAATATTATAACATTATAGAAATTTTACATAAAGAAAAAAGTTCCTTAGAGCTCCAGCTTCATTTTTCTTTCTTTCTAGTTTTTTTCATACATACACAAACATAGCAAAAAGTCACAGTATAACAACGATTCTGTATTTGAGCACATATATTTTAACCAACAATCAGAGCCCACGGAAGAGCTCATGGACATTTTCCAATCCAGTATTACAAATAAACGATTTTATTTATTTATCTTTTTGAGACAGAGTTTCACTCTGTCACCCATGCTGGAATGCAGTGGTGTGATCTCGGCTCACTGCAACCTCCACCCCCTGGGGTTCAGGTGATTCTCCTGCCTCAACCTCCCAAGTAGCTGGGATTACAGGCACGTGCCACCACACCTGGGTAATTTTTGTATTTTTAGTAGAGATGGGGTTTTGCCATATTGGCCAGGCTGGTCTCAAACTCCTGACCTCAAGTGATCTGCCCGCCTCAGCCCCTCAAAGTGCTAGGATCACAGGAATGAGCCACCATGTGCAGCATAAACTACTTTAGAATGTGCCTCTAGCTGAATGGGGGAGAAGATGGAAAAGAAAACAAAAAAAAATTAATCTGACTATTCAGTTGGGTCACTGCACTAGGAAAAAGTAGGATGGTATAGTCCAATAGAAAGAGGTAAGCAGATTCCAACATTCTATGGGATAACATCTTTTAGATAGCCTAGAATGGTACTGCATATTGAATAACAAAAATGTGCTAGAGGAAATACAGGAAGGCCAGGAACCTACTCTACCATTCCATCAGATTTCTGAATTTCCCAGTCAAATTTTACCTTTTCTGGAGTCAGGCATTTCATATTGGTTGACTTTAATATGTGCTGTAAGTAGTCATTTAAATCAATCATATTGGTGTTAACTGTCACCTGTAGAGAGGAAAAAAAAGTCAAGGAGATCATAAATCTTACTATGAGAAAGCTGTGAATCACCAGTATGTCATATTAAAAACTTGTTCCAACTGTTTAGGTTGGAAAGAGTAGACACCAAGAAACTAAATAACATCTATAAAATCCAACAAGCTGTAGGTTGGTATCAGTACTTCCCAATAGAGATAACTTCACAGAGATTCAATATGAAGCATATAGAATATTTCTTTTTTTTTTGAGACAGGGTCTCACTCTGTCACCCAGGCTAGAGTGCAGTGCGTCATTTCAGCTCACTGCAGCCTCAACCTCCTATGTTCAAGTGATCCTCCCACCTCAGTCTCTGGAGTAGCTGGGACTACCACACCGGGCTAATTTTTGTATTTTTTGTAGAGATGGAGTTTCACCATTTTGCTCAGGCTGGTCTAGAACTCCTGAGCACGAGCAATCTGCCTGCCTCAGCCTCCCAAAGTGCTGGGATTACAGGCATGAGCTACCGTGCCCAGCCTCATATAGAATATTTCTAATAAAAGTCAAGGCTCAAAGGGACAAAGTTCCTCAACAGACCATGAACTTTGTAAAGCCTTTTTCGGGCACTAGATTAAATGGTAAGCTCTTGGTCATACATAGAAGGGAGGGAATATTACCTATAATGTCTAAACCTATCAGATTGGCTATAGAACTGCTACTCTAATCAATTTATAACAGCAAATTACCAAACTACTTACATGATTTTTAGTTAAGGCTAATTTGCAAGAACAGATACTGAAAGACTATTTGCTTTTCATGTTAAACACTTTTTAGCAAGATTAATTTTATTAGCAGACTCCTCAACAGCAGGCAAAAGGAAGAAAGATAAAGGAATATGAGAAAATCTCCCAAGGACTAACTTTGTTTTCCCATTCAAATTCGGCCCACATCTGACGGAATTCTGCATCAGTGCAAGTTGCAGGCTGGATATAGTCCATGATGTCGATGTGAATATCACTGAGAACCACACAATTTCTGTCACTTGCTGCTCCAGAGACATCATAAACTGCAATTACATATACAAAAAGATTCGCAATCACTGGGGCAAACTTGAATTTAAAAAATGTTAATATCCAAATATCCAAAGAACTACACTATTAACAATAAGATTGTTTATATAATACTTATTATGTACAGAGCTCTATTCTACATGCTTTATAAATATTACTGGTTTAATACTCCCATCAATTCTATCTGATAGTATTATTATTTTCCATCTTACATATGAGGAAATGAAAGCAGAGAAGTTAAGTAAGTTGTTCCAGATCACACAACTGATAAGTGGTGGGGATAGGATTCGAACACAGGCACACTTTATTTTTTGTGGTTAAACAAATAATTCAATTCAGTGAGTACTTACATAGCAGTTGCAGCATACTAGGCACTGCAGCAGATATACAAGTGGACGATGTTCCCATAGGAGGTACTTAACTAATACTTTTGAATAAATATTGCTGACCCATACTAGTTAATGATACAAGATTAGTCATCCCTCAGTATTAACGGGGAATTGCTTCCAGGACCCCCTGTAGATACCAAAATCTACAGATGCTCAAGTCCCTGATATTAAATGGCATAGTATTTGCATTACATATACACATCTTCTCATGTATTTTAAATCATCTCTAGCTTACTCACAGTACCTAATACAACATAAATGCTATGTAAATAGTTATACTGTATTGTTTAGGATATAATGACAAGGAAAAAAAGTCTATATATGTTCAGTATAGACACAACCATTCTTTTTTTTTTTTTTCTAAAATATTTTCAGTTTGTGGCTGGTTGAATCCATGGATGTGGAACCCACGGATACAGAAGGCTGACTGTATTTGCTTCTATGACCATTTCTTCCACAGTAGAGAGTTATAATCTGATTGGAGCCTACATTCTTCTTTCTAGGCTCTTTTCTTTTTTTTTTTTTTTTTTTGAGACGGAGTTTCACTCTGTCACCCAGGCTGGAGTGCAGTGGCACGATCTCAGCTCACTGCAACCTCCACCCTTCGGGTTCAAATGATTCTCCTTCCTCAGCCTCCTGAGTAGCTGGGACCACAGGCGCCTGCCACTGCGCCTGGCTAATTTTTTGTATTTTTAGTAGAGATGTGGTTTCACCATCTTGGCCAGGCTGGTCTTGAACTCCTGACCTCGTGACCCACCCGCCTCGGCCTCCCAAAGTTCTGGGATTACAGGCATGAGCCACCGTGCCCGGCCTCCAGGCTCTTTTCTTGACATTCTTCCACTCTTTCAACTTTCAGGGAAAACTGAGGCTACCAAGAATAAGCTCCTTTAATTTTCAGCTCCACATCTAAAAACAACTCTCTCTCTCGGAATTCACTCTCACATCCTTCCCTCTCATACGTATCAGAGAAGTACTACCTCATTTCTTCAAGATTAATACTTCCTGCCATCTGTGATTCCTGCTTTGGTCCAGGACCCCACTCCAATCATTATCTCTTTCATCCTTATGTCTTTACTTTCCCATTCTCTACCAACTTTCTTCCCTTATGGTCTATAAATATACTCGAGGTTCTCTTATTTTCAAAAAATAAATCCTCACTCATTCTTGCCTTCTCTTCTTGGTACTGCCCTTTCTTATTCCTATCAAAGCCTAGATCCTACACTCAGAATAGTCTACACTACCTGTATTTCTTCATATCGTATTTAGTCTTCAACCTACCACTAACGCCCAAGATGTCCCACAAGAAATGTTTTAAAATCACTAATAGCCAAATCCAAAAGACCTGTCTTTCAGACTTTAATAACTAAAGTTATTTTATCTTGTGGAGCTTCAAATACTTTCTGAAGGTTTTTCCTTACTTTTCTAACCACACTTCAGATACCCTTGTAGGCTCTTTCTCCTTTGACCAAGCTTTCAGTGCTGCTGTTTGCTTGGATTCTGTTTTCAAATCTCCCCTCTTTTTAGTCTGTATGCCCTCTCTGGGTGATTTCTTCTATTCCTATGGCTTTTAAACAAATACTTATCTCTAGTTTATTTTTACTTATTTATTTATTTTTGAGACAGAGTCTCACTCTGTTGTCTAGGCTGGAGCGCAGTGGTGCGATCTAGGCTCACTGTAACCTCTGTCTCATGGGTTCAAGCTATTCTCCTGCCTCAGCCTCCTGAGTTAGCTGGGACTACAGGCGTGCGCCATTATGCCCAATTAATTTTGTATTTTTAGTAGAGACAGGATTTCGCTATGTTGGCCAGGCTGGTCTTGAGAACTCCTGATCTCAGGTAATCTGCCCGCCTCGGTCTCCCAAAGTGCTGGAATTACAGGTATGAGCCACCACACCCGGCCTATCTCTAGTTTAGACCTCTTGTTCGTGTCCCAGACTCACATCAAACTGTCCTTGAATATCTTTAGGCACTTTAATACCGAACCTGCTCAAGATTTAACCTATTATGTCTCTCTAAAGTTTGTTCTTCTCTCCTGTATTTCCTGTTATGGTGATGACATAAACAACCCAATAAACCTAATCTGGAAATCTGAGGGTTACTCTAGCCACTTCCTCTTCAATCATTAACCATATCCTTAACATTATATTCATCCTTCTCTCCATTCCACTACTGTGTTGGCTCAAGTCCTCTGCCATCTCTCACTTGGGCTTCTATAATAGTCTACTAGTTAATCTTCCTGCCTCTTCCAATCAACCTTCTATAGTACTGTCGCAAAAAGATATAATGCTATAAGTCATTCATTTGTAATTCCTCAATGTTTCCTCTCTCCACAGATAAAGTCTGAAATCCTTAGCACGACAAGTAAAATATGGCTTCCACTAACCTTCCTAACTTCATTTTTTTCCTGCCATCATCCTCCAACCCATTCTGAACTCCAAGTGTATCAAATCATTTGCATTTATTCTAACTGCATCCTTGTCTATCTGTAGTCTTCTACTGAGCACTTGCTCCTCCATGAAGCCTTTTCTAAGCTTTTCTCCCAATCCCCCACCACTCTGAGAACTGACCAAATCCCTTTATGGATTCCTGCCTTACTTAGCACAGGTTTACTTATTTTTTTTTTTCACAGTACTTACCATTACATACTGCACATATTTATTTTATATATCTGTTTTCCCTTACTCAACCATAATCTATCATTTGTTCCTCACCATGGTAGCCCTATCCTTATGACAGAAATTGCAACAAAATAAGCTTACTGACTGAATGACTCTATACAAGCTAATCCCTAGGTCTGAGATACCCTTGTGCACCTAGCAACAAATGACTCAGGTAAAATATTATCCTTTGATAACACACCATCTTCCTTTATAAAGCCTTCCACACTGTTAGCATTTTTTTTTCCCCTAACCTCAAAGCATATGGTATATAAACCATCCTGTAACACACTGGACTACAATTATATATTGCCTTAGCTAGCTCCTCCTTTTGCCTGACAGTTTCTAGAGGACAGTGACTCTATCTGGTTCATTTCTGTACATCCAGAACATAGTTCAATGCGTGGTACCATAGAGAGTATCTCATAAATTATGAATAAATGGATTTAGATCCTCTCCTCATACAATGTCCCCAGCTACTCACTATAGAAATTCTTCAGTAAAAATATTCAAACATTACATGCCATAAAACAGCACCTTACCTATATTACCAAAAATTATTCCATTTTCTGTTGATGCTACTTTGACGTTAGCTTTAATATTTGCGAAGTCATGAGGAGCAAGAGTCAAAGGAGACGGCTTTTCCACAAGTTTCAGATCCCCTGAAAGAAAGAGTTTGGATATGGTTAAAAATACACACACACACACACACACACACACACAAACCATAAAACCTTAAATGTATGCAGCTTAATAGTTTCTAGGAAAATAAGGAATATGACGAATATGAGAAGAGTATGAATCAAATACAATGAGGACAAAATAAAGAAACCACTTAACCATCCTTATTATTCACCACCAATAGGCATATTTTCTTTTAAAAGGTAATAGGCATCTCAGAATAATTCCATATTTAATTTGTGGGAAGGGAGGATACTTTGAGCCTACCATTTATTTATTTTGAGATACGGTCTTGCTTTGTTACCTAGGCTGGAGTGCAACTGCATGATCATAGCTCACTACAGCCCTGATCTTCCAGGCTCAAGCGATCCTCCTACCTCAGCCTCCTGAGTCACTGGGACTACAGGAGTGGCCCACCACACCTGGCTAATTTTCTTGATTTTTTGTAGAGATTGGGGTCATTTTATTTCAATGAATGAATGCAAACTTCTCAAAAAGCTTAAGTCTTAAACTATATACTTCATTATGAAGAAAGATAAAACAATCTGCATAAAGACTTGTAAATGCTTAAGAAACATGGTTTTTTATACAGCCATCAAGCTATGCTGAGGACAGCAGGGCAAAAGTATGTTTTCCCCTTGATAT
Source organism: Gorilla gorilla gorilla (assembly GCF_029281585.2). Taxonomy (NCBI): domain Eukaryota; kingdom Metazoa; phylum Chordata; class Mammalia; order Primates; family Hominidae; genus Gorilla; species Gorilla gorilla. The sequence goes on from NC_073233.2 coordinate 20,871,061, forward strand.
CTTGAAGTTCCTTAACTCTTGCATTAGCCATATGAAATTTGATGGGGGTACTGCACTGTTCCCATATATAATTTATATTTTCCAACTTCAAAACCAGATGTGGAAGTAAGCAGTCTGACTCATGTGTCTTTACTAAGAAAAAAAAATGCATCTCATATTGCTAAATGTAATATGATTTATTACTTTGGTCACATGTGGTATCTAACAGTTATGCATTCAGAAAATACTTAGTTCTGTAATGAGGCAATTAGAAATTAACTAAGTGAGCTACCTGGTCAATCTGCGACTTAAACAGCTCGTATTTACCTAGAAATACTGACATTTGCTAGATTAAGCTTATTAAATGAATCCACCTGAATGTGCCAAGAGCATAAAAATTCAGTATGACAGAGGTTCAGAAAACTGGAGTTTAAGGAAACTAAATGATAAATGAAAAACTAAGCCTTGATTCAAAATGTCAGAAAAGGTTCAAGAGAATTTTTATACTGAAACCTGTGCACCTCCCTTAATCTGTCATAAAGATCTACTATGTGACAATCTCTTTCCTGAATGGTAAGTTTCCTCACCTAGTGTAGCTAATTCTAATGTGCAATTCTGCAAAGTATCACTGGTTTGGTTCACAACAAGTACATCCAGGACAATATCATATTGGTTGACATGAACGTAAGCTTCTGCATATACAGGATCTGAGAAACCTGTCAATTGGGTGACCTGTCAAAACAAAAACAAAGACATAATCAAATGACAGATGCAATTTCACCAAACATACCCTAGCCAAATGATTAAGTCTGGTAGGTTATTAACAGAGTTGCTTAGAAGTCATTTTGAGATAGGTAAAATAAAATTGTTTTATAATGCAGAAATGGAAATTGAAACCAGAATATTAGAAATAACAGGTCCTAGAGTTTAAGACATCTATTTGTTTTTAAGCTCAATAACTTAGGATAAGGTATTATACATGCTGATTTTTGAGCTTATAAGTTTAGTAGTAGAAAAATGTTAAATATATTTAGCAAATACATTAAACATTATCCCAATTTAGCCAACTAAATAAATTTGGATACACTTTCATTTAAATCCCTCAGTAAGTATCTAAACTCACTACTTGATCTATGAAACTCAGGATCCAAATAAAATCCAAATCATGTGGTAGCCCTTGCTCCACAAACTGAGGCACTAAACAGATTATATAGTAAGAAATGATTGTAATGCCACAAAAATAAAATTACAAATGCCCTCCCACTCCAAATTTAAACACTGAAAGCACTGTACTTTAAAAAGCTAATATTGTCACCAAAAGCATAGGCAAAAAAAGAAAAAATAGATTAAACATCAAAATTAAACACTTTTGTGCATCAAATATTATCAACAGAATGAAAAGGCAACCCACAGAATGGAAGAAAATATTTGCAAATCATGTATCTGATAAGGGGGTTAGTATCCAGAATATTAATAACTCCTAATATTCAAACAAAAAAACCAAACAACCCAATTTAAAAATAGGCACAGGACTTGAACAAACATTTCTCCAAAGAAAATATATAAATGGCCAATAAGCACGTGAAAAGACACTCATCATCACTAATCATTAGGAAAATGCAAATCAAAACCACAATGAGATACCACTTCACATACCCATTAAGATGGCTATCATCAAAAAAAACAAAACAAGTGTTGGCAAGGATATGGAGAAATTGGAACTCTTGTGCACTGCTGGTAAGAATGTAAAATAGTGTAGCTACCATGAAAAACACAATGGAGGTTCCTCAAAAAATTAAAAGTACAATTATCATATGATCCAGCAATTCTGCTTCTAGATATATACCCAAAAGAACTAAAAGCAGGGACTTGAACAGATATTTGTACATCTGTGTTAACAGCAGCATTCTTCACAGTAACCAAAAGGCAGAAGCAATCCACATATCGAGGGATGGATATATGGATAAACAAAATGTGGCATATACTTACAATGTAATATTATTCAGCCTTAATAAGGCAGGAAATTCTGATACATGCTATAACATGAATGAATCTTGAAGACATTATACTGAGTGAAATATGCCAGTTACAAAAGGAAAAATACTGTATTGTTCCACTTCTGTGAGGTACTTAAAACAGTCAAAATCACAGAGACACAAAGTAGAATGGTGGCTAGGGGTAAGTAGGGGTTGAGGGGAAGTAGGAATGACGAGTTATTGTTTAATGGACATAGTTTCAGCTTTGCAAGATGAAAACAGTCCTGGAGATGGCTGCATAACAATATGAATTTAATTAATGCCACAGAACTGTACACTTACAAATGGGTTAAAATGGCAAATCTTTTGCAACTTTAACTATAATTCAAAAAAACTAAAAAAATTTTATAAATGTAATATTATTGATATCAATTCCCAATTTTAAGGGGGGGAAATTGTTTTAGTAATTCCAATTCTGCTACTGACCTTATCTTAAACAAAAGTAATGTAAGACTGTTCATTCAGTCTAATAGATGAGGGATCACTGATTCTTAAATTTATATATTTAAGAGAGTAGAATCATTTTCCTAATAAAATTCTATATGGAACTCAATATATTAAGAATATAAAAGTAGAACTGCTCTGTTTAAAGTAGCAGAGAATAAGAGAAGGTGAGGTCAAGGTGTGGGAAGAGGCCAGGGCTGTTGCCTGTTCAGCTTCCCTTTAAAAACCTCAGCTAACCTTTAAGGATCCCCTTCCCTCAACTTCTATTTATTGGTCTATGATTCCAGACACAACTGGATCGAGTTAAACCATCTGATGGACTTACAGTACTATCACATATAGTAGTAAGGTACTTCATCAGCTTCTGAGTTTCAACTGAGGTTTAATGGACCTATCACAGTGACTTGACAAAATAGTTATCTTTCTTTTAAAAATAGCAGCACTAACAACTTCCTTAAGGAGTCAATTTAAAAATTTAGAGTCTATCAGACATTTTGTTACCTTGTTAAGTTTAGATGCTAGGGGATCTGCTGCCTCTTTCCTCTGTGTGTTACCCATTGCTGCCAGTAAACTCAGCTGAAACTGATCTTCCTTGCAGTTCATTTCATTCTTAGCAGTTAGTTGCATGAAGGAAATGGGGTCATCAGGCTGTACTGTCACATTCCTCTTTTCAGATTCTTTCTGTGTTGAGAATATAACAAAGTCTCTCTTTAATATGAAAAGATAGTTTTTTAGAGGCTTTTGACAGCGACAGCCCTCACATATGAAAACTGAAAAATCAACAAAACAACAAGAAAACCCACAAAGCACTTTTCTTTTCTTTTTTTTTTTTTCCTGAGACAGGCTCTTACTCTGTTGCCCAGGCGGAGTGCAGTGGTATGATCACAGCTTACTGCAGCCTCGAACTCTTAGATTCAAACGATCCTTCCTCCTCAGCCTTCCAAGTAGCTGGAATGACAGGCACATACCACCATGCCTGGCTAATTTTCTCATTTTTTTTGTTGAGACAGGGGCTTGCTATGTAGCCCACACTGGTCTCAAACACCTGGCCCCAAGGAGTCCTCCTGCCTCAGCCTCCCAAAGTGCTGGGATTACAGGCGTGAGCCACTGCACAAAGAGACACAAAACACTTTTGTTGCCTCATCATATATAACTTACCTTTTGGGATAATTTCTCTTCTTCTAGTTTAGCAGATAACATGTGAGAAAGGGACTGTCTGCATTCCCTATTGAAAATGTCATTCATTAAAGGTGAACATTCAGACAAGACCTTGAGGCACAGGGAAATTCGATCCACATCATCATCAGTAATTGGCTTCTTAGGAAGACAGGATTTTCCCAAATGCAGGATAGTAGCCATGAGCAACATAGCCTCAGCAACAAAAGACTAAGAAAGTAGAGAAATTGGTTACTGATATTGTCTGGATTCTCAGATTGCAATCATGTCACTTCATTATAACTCACAATCTAAATTTTCACTTCACCTGAATAAGATTTCAAATTCTTTGGATTTTATGTCCATATCTGTTTTTGCATTCTTCTCCTTCCTTTCTACTCTTAACTGCCACTCTCTAAGACCTGCATTAATCCTCAATTAGAGACAGCAGAGGCTTTTTAACTGTTTTCCCTTGCTCCAGTCCTTCCCTGTAACCACTTCACATGCTGATGCTGTCCTTTTTAATCCCAACTACAGAAAAGTTAAAAGAATGATATACTTTACCAATTGTTAACATTTTGCCACATTTGCTTACCTATTCTGTATACGCACACTTATTTTTTTTGGCTGACATGTGAAAAATTCTTCACCTCATAAATGCCTCAGCATTCATCTCGTAAGAGTCAGAACAGTTTCCTACAAACCACAATTTCATTTTCTCACCTGAAAAATTCAACAATCCCAAAATACAGCTTCTATACTCTGAATTCAAATAAATCTCCCTAAATTGTCTTAAAATGTTTTTGTTTTATTTTTTAAATCCAGGATCAGCTTCATGCATTTTATCCCTCTTAATCTAGACCAGTTCTCTGCCTTTTTGTTTTTAATCACACTAACTTTTTTAAAGAACTGAGGCCAGTTGTTTTATAGAATATCCCACACTTTTGATTAGAATACCAGATAGGTGATGTTTTGTATTTCACCCTGTACTGCATCACAAGGTACCTAAAGTTAGGCTGTCCAATTATCGTGCTGCTAAGCGTGATCACCTGATGCTGCTATCTTAATCTTTATACTGCACCAATCATTTCACTCCCTATGTAAATACCTTTAATGAATGTCAGCCTTCATACTGAAGTCCGTATTACTTAGCCCGCTATTCAGTCTTCCACAAGTGATTGCAACTTACTTTTTTAGTCTCATGTAGCATTATCCTGACACATATGCTCTAAGCCCTTGCCAAATTGCCTTTGGCTGAGTACTGATCTGCACACATGCATGAAAAACTACTGGAGGCCTGGGAAAAACCAGCGGAAGAGTAAGTATATGTCCCCCAAGCTTGGATACTGTCTCCAAAAGGAGAGGAAAGAGAGGAGGGGACAGAAAAAAAAAATCCGAGGAAATGACTGAAAATTTCCCAAACTGATGGAGATATAAACCTGCAAACCCAACAAGCTCAATGAACCACAAGTACAGCAAACATGAAGAAAACCACACTAAGGCATATCCTAATCAAATTACTGAAACCAAGTGAAAAGGAGAAAATCTAAAACCAGTGGAATACACACACACACACACACACACACACACACACACACACACACACACACACACACACACTCCACCCAGGGAGATAAGAATGACAGTAGACTTCTCACCAAAAAGCCAGAAGACAACGGAGCTTTACTTTTACACTACTGGGAAAAAAAAAAAAAACAGAAGACTTAGAATCCTATACCCACAAAGGTAACTTTCTAAAGTGTACAAAAAAATAGGCTTTTTCCAGACAAAAACTGGAACAATCTGTTGCCAACAAATCTGCACTATAAGAAAAGTTAAAGCAAATTCTTTAGGCAAAAGATGTATGATACCAGAAACTTAGTCCTACACAAAGAAATGAAGAGTGTTGGAAATGGCATAAATAAAGGAGTGCCAGTGAGATTATAAGCAACCAAACTTCCTTCTTGTACCAAACAGTGCAAACATTATTAACTCGGTATGTTACAAGAAACTGGCTCTTTTAAGCAGGTATCAGTAAACACTCCCAACTTCCAGAAGTGATGCAACCAGGAGAGGAAAGCAAATTCAACTCTGAGATAAAAAAAATGTTGGAGACTTTTAAAAAACATAAAGATTATACTGTGACCAGACCTGAATAAATGCCCACAAAAGAGTTACAAAATAAATTATTGCTCATAAATCAAATCAATTAAGGGATAATATACCTTGTAAATTATCTGGCTCTCATTTATGGCTTTTCTTATAATGGAATTAAAACAAAAACAGAAAAAACCTGGCCAGGCACGGTGGCTCATGCCTGTAATCCCAGCACTTTGGGAGGCCGAGGTGGGCGGATCACCTGAGGTCAGCAGTTCGAGACCAGCCTGGTCAAGATGGTGAAACCCCAGTCTCTACTAAAAATACAAAAAAAATTAGACAGGCGTGGTGGCAGGCGCCTGTAGCCCCAGCTACTCGGGAGGCTGAGCCAGGAGAATCGCTTGAACCCAGGAGGCAGAGGTTGCAGTGAGCTGAGATCATGCCACTGCACTCCGGCCTGGGCAACAAGAGTGAGACTCTGTCTAAAAAAAAATTTTTTTTTAGATCAAGCTGTTAGTCTCCAAAAATGAAGGAAATATGAGTGATGTGAGTGAAACTGTTTCAATTTAGAAACCTGCTGTATATATAACCAACATAATACAAAAGCTGAAGGAATCAAAAGGAGTCCCATTTCTACAGGCCCAATTTGAATGTCAGAAATTGCTGTGGTAGGACATTGTAACCAACTCTGCGCTACTACCACAAATGTTCTATGGATTCTGTTTCTTAAATAATAAGAGTTGAAACTACTTGATCAGTGGCTGCAGAATGGATGTTGTCTTAGCAGGCATGAAAACATTCATTTCTTTCTACATCTCCATCAGAGCTCTTGGGTGACCAGCTAAATTGTCAATGAACAGTAATATTTTAAAAGGAGTCTTTTATTTCTGAGCAGTAGGTCTCAATGGTGAGCTTAAAATACTTAGTAAGCCATCCCGTAAAGAGAATGTGCTGACATCCAGGCTTTGTTGTTCCACTGACAGAGCACAGACAGAGTTGATTAAGCACAATTCTTAAGAGCCCTAAGATTTTCAAAATGGGAAATGAGCAATGGCTTCAACTTAAGTTACTGGTTGTATTAGCCCTTACCAAAAGAGTCAGCCTATCCTTTGAAGCTTTGAAGCCAGGCACTGACTTCTCTCTAGCTACCAAAGTCCTAGATGGCATCTTCTTCCAATATAAGGTTGTTTAGTCTACACTGAAAATCTGTTGTTTAGTGTGGTCACCTTCACCAATGATCTTGGCTAGATCTTCCAGATAACTTGCTACAGCTTCTCCATTAGGACTTGCTACTTCATGTCAAACTTTTACATTATGAAGACGGGCTTATTTCCTTAAACCTCATGAACCAACCTCTGCTAGCTTCAAACTCTTCTTCTGAAGCTTCCTCACCTCTCTCGGCCTTCAGTCTGGATTAGGCTTTTGGCTTAAGGGAATCTTGTGGCTGGTTTTATCTTCTATCCAGACCACTCAAACTTTCTATCAACAATAAAGCTATTTCGCTTTCTTTCTTCTTTCTTTTCCTCGAGACGGAGTCTTGTTCTGTCTCCCAGGCTGGAGTGCAGTGATGTGATGTCAGCTCACTGCAACCTCTGCCTCCCATGTTCAAACAATTCTCCTGCCTCAGCCTCCCAAGTAGCTGGGAGTACAGGCGCCTGCCACCACACCTGGCTAATTTTTGTATTTTTAATAGAGACAGGGTTTCACCATGTTGGCCAGGCTGGTCTCGAACTCCTGACCTCGTGATCCGCCTGTCTCGGGCCTCCCAAAGTGCTGGTGTGAGTCACCACGCCTGGCAAATGTTTCACTTTCTTATCATTCATGTGTTTACTGGAGTAGCACTTTTAATTTCCTTTAAGAGCATTTCCTTTGCATGCATAACTTGGCTACCTACTTGGCAAAAGCAGCCTAGCTTTTGGCTTAGCTCAGATTTTGACATGCATTCCTTACTAAGTTTAATTATTTCTCACTTTTGATTTAAAGAGAAAGACATGTGACTCTTCCCTTCACTTAGAAGCCATTGTAGGATTATTAACCGGCCTAATTTCAATATTGTGGTATCTCAGGGAATAGAATAGGGAGGCCCAAGGAGGAAAGAGACGGGGTAACAGCCAGTTGGTGGAGCAGTCGGAACACACACAACAATTATTGATTACGTTTACTATTTTATATGGGAATGGTTCCTGGCATCCCAAAACAACTATGATAGTAACATTAAAGATCACTGATCACAGATCACCATAACAGATGTAATAATAATGAAAAAGTTTGAAATATTGTGAGAATTACCAAAATGTAACACAGAGATATGAAGTGAGCATATGCTTATTTGGAAAAATGGTGCTAACAGACTTGCTCAACTCAGGGTTCCCACAAACCTTCATTTGTTTAAAAAAAAAAAAAAAAAAAGCAATACGTGCAAAGTACAATAAAATGAAGTATGCCTGTAAATGCTATGTAAATAATTGTTACACTGTATTGTTTTCAACTTTCTATTATTTTTTACTGTTTATTGTTTTTTAAAAAAGATATTTTCAATCCATAGCTGGTTGAATCTGCAGGTGCAGAAGCTGTGAATATGGAGGACCAACTGCATACCATTGTAAATGGGTGTTTGGTTAGAACGGTCAGAAGCTACAAAGCAGGCATGAACTACAGATGAGAATAACTTGAGACATTCTGGGATAAAACAGACAATGACCGAATGCATGCAGATGCTGGAGAGAAGGACATTTCCTTCACTGGTCCTGAACTAATCCCAGCAAACTGAGGTGACTTCATAAATCCTTTCTCTTCCACTGGAATAATCACATGACATTGTTATTGTATTACTTTGTCAATTTTCATTTTTTTAAAGCCCAAACAGAAGAGGAAGATACTTTATCAATTTTAGAGTAATATATTACTGTGTCCACTTCTGCTATTAAATCATAAACTCTTTCATGATAGAAACTTAGCATTAATTTTTGAGTCCCTCACTGTTCAATGCATATAGTAGGCACTCAATGTTTAATTGTTGGTTAAATGTAAAATAAATGAACTTACATTTTGCTTTTTCTTCTCCTGAACCAAAGCTACATAGCGCAATGCAATCTTGGTCAGAGTTGTGGCAAGGGAGGCAGCAACAAAGAAATCTCCATCCAGAAGGAATCCTCTCAAGGGAGGTCTGCAAAGCAACCAAGGAAAATCAAACCCACCAACTTGCTAAGCAGCATGCAGCTTCTGTATAAATGAATGATATAGGCCTATTAAACACTCTTATTACCATCCTTCAGTGATAAGGATACCTCAGCTAACTAACTCCTTAGCTCCCAGAAGAAAGAAGGAAAGAGAAAAATAATACATGACTTTAAAACTTATCTTTGGCCAGGTGCAGTGAGTGGCTCACACCTGTAATCCCAGCACTTTGGGAGGCCAAGGCGGGTGGATTACCTGAGGTCAGGAGTTCGAGGACAGCCTGGCCAACATGGTGAAACCCCATCTCTACTAAAAATACAAAAATTAGCTGGGCATGGTGGCACAAACCTGTAATCCCAGCTACTCCGGAGATTGAGGCAGGAGAACTGCTTGAGCCCAGGAGACAGGTTGCAGTGAGCCATGATCACGCCACTGCACTCTAGCCTGGCCGACAGACCAAGACTCTGTGTCAAAAAAAAAAAAAAAAAAAAAAAAGAAAAGAAAACTTATCTTTGAATGACACAAAAGCCATCAGAATATGGAAAGATAAAATATTTAATTAGGGGCATACGTAATTGCAGCTAATGAAGTACCTCCGAATTCCAGCTTACCTGTTTATTTACTGGGTAAGCCTCAAATTCTTCTTCCATAAAATGGAGATAATATATTCTATCTCAAAGGCTTATTGTCAAGACTATATGAGACAAACTACTTAGCACAATGCCTAGCACTTAGTGGGTATTCAGTAAAATTTTAGGCAAAGATTTCACCATCTTCACCATTAAAATTTACTTAATAGAAAAATGCACAATTTTATTCCATCATTTAGAAATTGAAAAATCTTCAAAATGTTTTCAGATGCTAATAAACAACAAAACTCAAATATCTTCAGTTACCCCCACTTAGCATTTTCTGAGTAAAAATAATTTGAGTTTAAACAGAATAGTTATTTCCATAAAAACACTGGAAGGGACAGAGGATTAAAACCATCAATACAATTCCTAGGGGGAAGAACTTAAACACCCTCCGCTTCTCAAGTACCTTAATTGGCAAAGATTTTCATTTTGGTTGCAAAAGCAAGAGAAAAGAAATCATTTGACTGTTTTACATGCAAGAGTAATAATAAAAGTAGTACAGCTGGCAGGGTATATGTGCCATAAATTACCTGTCTTCCTCTTTCTTGGTGGGTCTAGAACTGCTAAGGGCACTCTGAGTTGCATAGGTACCCATTTCAGTAACCAATTTCTGAACTGGCCCTACAGTTATTTCTTCTTCAGGTTTTAATTCACCAGCTTCTTTCTTTATTTCTGACTCTACAATTGGGATCTAAAAGTCAATTGGAAACATCATTTTAGTAATAGTATCAACAGCAAGCAAAATTATATTTAAATATTTGATTGTTTCTCTAAAAAAGGCATTACCCTAATGGGATTTTTGGAAATGGGAACTCTGCTTTCAATTTATTTCCTTCCCAGGATAATGTAGTAGGTAGAATAGGGGCTTCAGAGATGGATATTCCAGGGTTTGAATTCTCACTCTGCCACTTACTACTTTGGACCTCAGTTTCTTAATCTGCTAAGTGGAAATCTTAATTCTTTCTACACATTTTACCTAATAGAAAAATGCACTGGACAGTGTCTAACACAAAGTAGATGGTCATTAAGTCGTATTCCTCTTCTTCATTCCTTTCCTTGAAATTTTAACCAAAACAGTACTCATCCTTCTAAAATGAAATAAATCCGACTTATTTGTACATAATAACTTCATCAACTAACTTTTAAATTAACTGAATGGCTATTATGTATTTATTACTCAATACCAGTCCGTTACCTAATGTAAGAGCACTAAGAGTATTTAATCATTACCTATTTTAATTTATTTTATAGGTGAAAAAAACTGATGTCAAGTTAGGTTGAGGAACTTATATTCAAGGTCCTCCAGCTAACTGTCGATGGAACAATGACTAGAACTAATTGTCAGGTCTCCTGATAATTAGTCCACTGTTCTTTCTATTCTACCATAAGGTTGTTAGGATGAAGAATACTGTCAGTTTTAGTGCATAAATATTCTAAAGTCAGACTTACTCTAAGGCATTCTTCCTTCAGAATACAGGCTAAAGCAGAATTTTACAAGCTGCTGCTGCTTTTATTTTTTTTTTTTAATAAACACAGAACATTTTGTTCAAACAAAATCTAACTCAGAAGTGTAAATAATGTAAGCAAATCACTATAAAAAGTCAGATTTTCCTAAAGGAAAAATTACCATATAAAGTAACATTTACTAAAGTAAAACATACCTCTCCAAGGGACCTGCGGATCTCAGTCATCACACTCTGAATGTCTTCCTTGGTACTACAGTATTCTCCCAGGATCCATAATGCTCCTCGGTAAATCCTAGCACAATACAAGATCTGAAACATGAACTTGGCAGACAAATCTTGAAGCAGAGATCTTTCTTTGTTAATTTAAGCTCAAATAAAAACAAGGGCCAGGCACTCACGCCTGTAATCCCAGCACTTTGAGAGGCCGAGGCGGGCGGATCACGAGGTCAGGAGATCGAGACCATCCTGGCTAACATGGTGAAATCACGTCTCTACTAAAAATACAAAAAAATTAGCCGGGCATGGTGGCGGGCGCCTGTAGTCCCAGCTACCCCGGAGGCTGAGGCAGGAGAATGGCTGGAACCCATTCTCGGGAGGCGGAGCTTGCAGTGAGCCAAGATCGCGCCACTGCACTCCAGGCTGGGTGACAGAGCGAGACTCCGTCTCAAAAAAAAAAAAAAAAAAAAAAAACAAGGGCCAGGCACGGTGGCTCACGCCTGTAATCCTAGCACATTCGGAGGCTGAGGCCAGCGGATCACTTGAGCCCAGGAGCTCAAAACCAGCCTGGGCAACATGGTGAAACCCCATCTCTACTAAAAATACAAAAATCAGCCGGGCATGGTGGTGCACATCTGTAATCCCAGCTATTGAGGAAACTGAGGCATAAGAGCTCCTTGAGGCCGGGCACAGTGGCTCACGCCTGTAATCCCAGCACTTTGAGAGGCTGAGGCAGGCGGATCACCTGAGGTTGGGAGTTCAAGACCAGCCTCACAAACATGGTGAAACCTTGTCTCTACTGAAAATACAAAAAAAATTAGCTGGATGCAGTGGCACGCGCCTGTAGTCCAGATACTTGGGAGGCTGAGACTGGAGAATCGCTTGAACATGAGAGGCGGCGGTTGCAGCGAGCTGAGATCGCGCCACTGCACTCTAGCCTGTGAGACAGAGCAAGACTCCATCTCAAAAAAAAAAAAAAAAAAAAGAACTGCCTGAATCCAGGAGGCGGAGGTTGCAATGCCCTGAGATAGCGCCACTGCACTCCAGCCTGGGCGACAGAGCGAGCTTCTGTCTCAATAACAAAAAAACAAAAAACAAAAATCAACAAGATTCTGCAGTTCTAAAGTATTTTAGATAAATATTTCAGAAAGAATCTAACAAAACCTAGGTTTCAGTTCTCTCCAGAAATCACAAAGATTAAAAGTAAAATAACTGTTCTTATTAATTATTATTAGGAACATTCTAAAACTGGTAAACCTAGCAGTAAAAATAAAATACCAAAATGTTTCCCAGTAAAGTGTCCATTTAGGACACAGTGAAGGCAAATTTGGCTTTCTCTCTTACTACTATAAGAAATGTATTATTTTATGGCCGGACACGGTGGCTCACACCTGTAATCTCAGCATCTGGGGAGGATGAGGTGGGAGGACTGCTTTAGTCCAGGAGTTCGAGACCAGCCTGGGCAACAAAGCAAGGCCCTCATCTCTCTTAAAAAAATAAATAAATAAAATAAAGTAAAAACAAAACAAAAACAAAAACAAAAAATCAGGAATGTATTATTTTAATGTAAGAAGTAAATCACTTTTTATTTTCAGTCACTGAAGAGGCAAGGTGTTGAACTGAACAATGGATACAGAAGAAGTACAAGGGATCAGTAAAAAAATAATAGTAAAGAAAGCAACCATTCATTCATTCATTTAGATTAAAAAAATAAATAGAGACAAAGTCTCACCATGTTGCCCAGGCTGGTCTCCAACTCCTGACATCCAGCAATTCTCCTGCCTTGGCCTCCCAAAGTGCTGGGAATACAGGTGTGAGCCACCATACCCAGCCAACAATTCTTTAGTTTAAAATGTTAAACTGAATAAAGTCCTTAGTCAGCTTTCCCCTAAGATTTTAATTAAATTTATTCAGAAAAAATTAATTATAGAAACCAAAGCTCTAAGAAATTATGGCTGTCAAAAACAAATTCTTAGTGTCATAGCTCTTTTAAAATTTGTTTAGCAGGCTTTCCGGTTTTTGCCGGAAAGCCCTCTCACAAAAAAAAAAAAAAAAAAGCAAATCCTTAATATGATTTTCTTCTCACAAAGGAAGCAAATCCTGCTCTGCTCACTTCCATAAATATTAATATATTTTCATATCATAAAAACAATTTTGTACTTGTCCCTTCCTTCCTAAGACATATTTCAAGTCTGTTAGAGACTATCCATCAGATGCTTTAAATGAAGCAAAATTTAGATGCAACAGTCCTTTCTCATTAGCAAAGGCTCTCTGAAGGGAAAGACAGATTTAGGTTGCATTTTCAATCTTTCTCTTCATTAAATGTGAAAGGAAGATATAAATAATAGTAATAGCCAAAAAGTGATGCCATTTAAAAATATGCTCTTTAGTTACTTTAAGATTCACAATGTTTTAGAGAAAATCAGAATAGAGACCCTGAGCTAAATCACTCCTAAAAAAATTATTTTGGGCCATTTATTATAGATTAAATGAGAGTGGAGTTAGCGTGATGCTTGTTGTACAAACTTGTCTTATTTTGGCTTGATTGTCCTCTCCATTCTATTTTCTATCAACTGACCCTTTAAAGATAAAAACTGATAAAATGCTTACTTGACCTTACATTTAAATGTATTTTAAACCTACTTGACAGATTTAATAGCATGAAAGACTTCAAGCATCTTCTCAACAATAAGCATTCTCAGGTTATCAAAGCGCTGAATGGCTTCACGAACAAACTCCAAGACATCAGCAGCTGCTGCTTCGTTGTTGTCACTGAGAAATTCCATTAACTAAAAGAAAAAAAAAAAAGGAAAATGGAACTAACAATTTTCGAAAAGAAAATTATCTGGGACAAGAAATAAATTCAAAGAATGTAATTCTTTTTTTGTTTTCTAAGAGACAGGGTCTTGCTCTGCTGCCCAGGCTAGAGAATAGTGGCACAATCATAGCTCACTGCAGCCTTGAACTCTTGGGCTCAAGTGATCCTCTGGCAGCCTCAGCCTCCCCAGGAGCTAGGACTTCAGGCATGACACTATGCCTAGCTAATATTAATTTTTTTGTAGAGACAGGACTTCAGGCATGACACTATGCCTAGCTAATATTAATTTTTTTGTAGAGACAGGGTCTCCCTATATTGCCCTGGCTGGTCTTGAATCCCTGGCCTCAAGTTATCCTCTTGCCTAGCCCTCCCAAAGTGCTCGAATTACAGACATGAAGCGCCATGCCTGACCCTTGTAATTCTTAATAATTTTCAAATACACAACAAAATGTAAATTGAGAGACAAGTACTATTATGTAAACAAAGTCACAATGGCTTTTCCATTTTATGTGCAGCAAAATTTATTTTAAAATTCACTATAAAAGATAAGCTAGAGATCCAAAACTCAAAATAAATAAATGAATTCGATCCTCCTAAATTGTAACTAAAATCATTTTAGAGAGAACTAAAGAGCTCAAAGGCAAAAATCAAATTATAATAACATACCTCACTTATCTGATAGTGACAGCAAAATATTCTACGTATGTGAATTTTTCCTATAACTGATTCCTTTAAGAGCTAAAGCTATTTAAAATAAATACCTATTGGCCTTACTGAATAATATATATACACAGCATAATTTTACTTTAGGTAAGTGTATCATCAATTAAAATAATATGCAAAGCTTTTTTTTGGTCACTGTTTTTGTTTTTTTGATGAATATGTAAGTGAAAGAAGTCAGTCCTCACCCTTCTGAGTTTAAAGGTAGAGGCAGATATAAAGATCATTTCTCACCATGAGATTTAATGGTTCTAGGCAGCTGAGATTTCTGGAGTTTGTCAAATAACTATATTTTTTAAAAAATTCTTTTAGAGAATTTCAAAATTAAAGTAATCAGAATTACATACCACAGGAATAACATTTGCAGCCATATCTGGAAATCGGACAGAACAGGAATGCAATGTTCGCACTAGGAGTTGCCTGTATTTGTCAGTATCTTCATGCTCAGACACATTATTTGTTTTTATCACTTCCTTCTTCAGGACAATAACCAGCTTATAGAATGAAGTAAAAATAAGTGAGAGTTACATCATATTTGGGCCTGATAGCTACAAAGTGCTGTCAGAGTTTCGTTTTACCTCTTCAACATTTCTAGAAGAGACAAGATCCAGTGCTAACTGCAGAGTTTTCTTTCGTACTTCTAAGTCTGGTGTGCTCAATACTCTTAGGATATCCATAACCAGATCCTAAAAAAGAAGAAAAAATCAAGAATTAACACCAATCTTTCTGGTCACAGGAAAAAAATCTTCACTGCAGAATGGTGGGGTTTATCTATCATCACTTTAATTCTTTAATCAATAACAAAACCACTAGTGGTGGAAGAACTAGATAGTTTGGGTCTCCTGATACACTGCAATATGAAATAATAGCACATGACACATTCAAACTGATAATGTTTACTTTGACTCTGTCAAGCTAAAGCTAAAGCTCCAACTTACAGTTTATAGAAAGTAACAGAAGTCAAAGAACAAGCTAAACAACG
This sequence comes from Gorilla gorilla gorilla, assembly GCF_029281585.2. Lineage (NCBI taxonomy): Eukaryota > Metazoa > Chordata > Mammalia > Primates > Hominidae > Gorilla > Gorilla gorilla. The sequence goes on from NC_073233.2 coordinate 20,886,786, forward strand.
TAAGAAAGTAGCCATACACATCCAGAAAGAGGGGCATTTTATAGTATTACTGGTCTGGTCTCTTCAACAAATCAGTGTCATAAAAAAAAGATACTGTCCAAAATTAAGAGACTGAAAGGGCATAACCACCAAATACGATACACGGTCACAAAATGGGCAAACTAAACAAAAAGGGCTTTTGGGATAACTGGGAAAATCTACATATAGACTTGGTATTAGATAACATTCATAAATTATTAACAATTTTGTTAAATGTGATGTTATTTGACTCCATAGGAAAATGTAACATTTAAAAGATGCACACTTAAAAACAATTTGAAACTGATAAAAAAGTTCTAAGAGTGAACTCCTGTATATCCTTCACCTACATTCACCAGTTAATATCTTCCCACATTTGCTCTTTTCTTTTTTTTGAGACGGAGTCTTGCTCTGTCACCCAGGCTGGAGTGCAGTGGCAAGATCTTGGCTCACTGCAACCTCTGCCTCCTGGGTTCGAGCAATTCTCCTGTCTCAGCCTCCTGAGTAGCTGGGACTACAGTTGCACGCCACCATGTCCAGCTAATTTTTGTATTTTTAATGGAGACAGGGTTTCACCATATTGGTCAGGGTGGTCTCGAACTCCTGACCTCAGGTGATCCACCTGCCTCAGCCTCCCAAAGTGCTGCGATTTCAGGCATGAGCCACCACACCTGGCCCACATTTGCTCTTTACTGCTGATAATTTTAGTGTATCTCTCTCAAGGGTAAGGATAATTTCTTATATAACCACATTATAATTATCAGAGAATTTAACACTGATCAATACTATTAACTAATATACACACCATATCCATATTTCTCAATCTGTCCCAATAATGTCCTTCATAGAAATTTGTTGTTGCTGTTGTTCTGATCCAAGATCAGCACTGCATTTACCTGTCATGGGGTTTTATTTTTATAACCATTATTATTCTCATGGATTAAACAAATATGGTGATAATTTTCTAGAATCAGATCATCTTTTATTCTCAATTGGTATAATAATTTTCCATGAAATGTAAATTATATTCAAATTAAAATGAGTATGTCACTATCGCTAAGAATAGTCAATACAGTACAAACCTAAAAGATAAAAAAATATAATACTGATTCACGTTAGAAAAACATTTTTTTTTTTGAGACAGAGTCTCACTCTGTTGCCCAGGCTGGAGTGCAGTGGCACGATCTCAGCTCACTGCAACCTCTGCCTCCTGGGTTCAAGTGATTCTCCTGCCTCAGCCTCCCAAGTAGTTGGGATTACAGGCGCACTTCACCACACCCAGCTAATTTTTGTTATTTTTAGTATAGACAGGGTTTTACCATGTTGGCCAGGCTGGTCTCAAACTCCTGACCTCAGATGATGTGCCCGCCTCTGCCTCCCAAAGTGCTGAGATTACAGGCGTGAGCCACCGCGTCCAGCCATTTTAGAAATATTTTTTGTGGTAAAGATAATACCCCAAAAGGCTATGACGACTCAATAGTTAACACTTTAGCTGATCAAAATATAAACTGCTCAGTTTCCAAGCATTTAGGTTAACCAAGATGGGCAAAGCTTGAGAATGACCTAAATTTGAAAAACATTTTATTTAGGATCTCTCTTTTTCAGATAACACTTACCTGTAGTACTCGTTCATGAGCAGGATGCTCTTTTAATTCTATCAAGCGATCCAAAACTATGAGTTTTACATTGTTGTCGCTCTCCTTAATAATTAAATCAATGTAACACTGAGCAGCGGCCTATATAAAAAAAGAAATACATTTTAAGAAGTTATTCATCTATCATAAAATTTGAAAATAAGCATGCGTGTGCACGCCACACACACACACACTCCCATGAAGCCAAAATACACTCATTAATTAATCCCTGTACTAGAGTTTATATATTATACATTTTGTTCTGAGGAATGGGTTCCTCTAGTCCCTTGTTATTTTTCAAACTTACAGAAGATTAGAGGCATTACAAATTAAAAGGATGAAAAAAAGCTGCTATAGGTAGACATACTTACTAACAGCCAAAATTTAAGGGTTAAAACTAAGGAACAAGCCAGAAAAAAGCAGGAAAAGAATCCCAAGAAGTACATCGATTAAGCATATTTCAGTTTAGAGGCAAAGTCTAACTCATCTGCATTGCAGTACAGAAACAACAAGAATATAAAGATCACCCAGAGTTGTTAAAATATTTTAGTATTTACAATAACTATTAATAAGACAAAAAATGTGTAAAGTATTTTAGAATGATAGAATAAAATGTCCATACTGATACAAAGAAAGAAGGAAGGAAAAGAAGGGAGGGAGGGAAGAGAAACAACAGCCCTTCCTTGCATAAGAATTCCAATAAATAAATACTGAATGAGAGAAATAGAAAACCACCATTAGAATACCAAAGCAATAATTGTTGTAAGAAAATCCACTGATGGATGCTAAAATAAGTAGGTGTGAATTTGAGGAACAATATATTTGCATAGTTTCAAAGTATCTCCCCCTACAACATGTACTGATTACGCCAGAATAAATCATAAAACTGGAAGATCTGGCAGACAGCACCTTCACTGATCAAGGTTAACATCATCAGTAATAAGACATACAGACATCATGTACTCCTTGGTAAGATACACTAAGAAGGACACATCACTTCTGTAGTATTCTTTCCAAAAATGTACAACCTCAATCTGAGAAAACATCAGACAAACCCAAGTTAAGGGATATTTTACAAACAAACCAGCCAGTATTCTTCAAATGCGTCAAGGTCATGAAAAATAATAAGTGACTAAGAACTAGCACAGATCGGAGGAGACTACGATATGACCACTGCATACAATATGGGATCCTAGGTTAGATCCTGAACAAAAAAAGGACATCAGTGGGAAAACTGACGAAATATGAATAAAGCCTGTAGTTTGGTTAATAATATTGTTCTGATGTTAATTTTGTAGTTTTGACAATTATATGATTATAAAAGATGTGAACATATGAGAAAGACTGGGTGAAGAATATATAAGAATGTTGTCCTCGTCAGGCATGGTGGCTCACGCCTATAATCCCAGCACTTTGGGAGGTCGAGGCGGGTGGATCACAAGGTCAGGAGATCGAGACCATTCTGGCCAACATGGTGAAACCCTGTCTCTACCGAAAATACAAAAATTAGCTGGGTGTGGTGGCATGCGCCTGTAGTCCCAGCTACTCAGGAGGCTGAGGCAGGAGAATCACTTGAATCTGGGAGGCGGAGGTTGCAGTGAGCCAAGATCCCACCACTATCCTCCAACCTGAGCGACAGAGTGAGACTCCGTCTCAAAAAACAAAAACAAAACAAAAAAAAACAACAACAGAAAAGAACTTTGTACTGTGCAATTTTTCTGTAAGTTTAAAATTATTTCAAAATCAAAAATTAAAAAAAGTTCAAGTTTTGGGTAAAGCAGTAAATTCTCCAATTTAAACAATTTGGCTTTTAGAACAGCTCATTCTCTGAATAGATTAAGGGTTGATGATATAGTCTTGACAGAATAAATTAGAGAAAGGGAGAAAGGTAAATACTCTATTATTGAAAACACTCACTAAAACTTAAAATCTACATGTAACATTTTTCTTTTAATTTTTATTTTCTTAGAGACAGGGTCTCACTGTTTCACCTAGGCTGGAGTAATGATAGCTCACTGCAGTCTTGAACTCCTGGGCTCAAGCTATCCTCATGCCTCAGCCTTCAGAACAGCTGGGACTATAAGCATACACCACTGTGCCCAGCTAATTCATATTATTTTTTGTCTTTCTCTGTTGCCTTGGCTGGAGTACAGTGGCACCACGATAGCTCACTGCAACCTCGAACTCCTGGCCTCAAACGATCATCCCACCTTGGCCTCCCAAAGTACTGGGACTCCAGGCATGCACCACCACACCTAGCACCAGCTAATTAAAAAAAAAAGGTTCTGTACAGATAGGGTCTCTCTTTGTTGCCCAGGCTGGTCTCAAACTCCTGGTTTTAAGCAATCCTCCCAGCTTGGCCTCCCAAAATGCTGGGATTTTAGGTGTTAGCCTCTGTGCCCAGCCACACACGTAACTTTTGACTCCCCAAAAACTTAACTACTAATAACCTACTGTTGGCCAGAAGCCTTACCAATGACACAGTTGATTAAAACATGTTTTGTGGCCAGGCACGGTGGCTCACGCCTATAATCCCAGCATTTTGGGAAGCCGAGGTTAGCGGATCACTTGAGGTCAGGAGTTCAAGACCAGCCTGGCCAACATGGTGAAACTCCATCTCTACTAAAAATACAAAAAATTACCTGGGCATAGCGGTGGGCACCTGTAATCCCAGCTACTCGGGAAGCTGAGGCAGGAGAATTGCTTGAACCCAGGAGGTGGAGGACGCAGTGAACCAAGATTGCCTCACTCCAGCCTGGGTGACAAAGCAATACCTTGTCTCAAAACAAAACAAAACAAAAACCCATATTTTGTATGTTAAATGTATTATATAATGTATTCTTATAAAGTAAGCTAGAAAAAAGAAAATGTTAAGAAAAGCATAAGGAAAATATTTACTACTCCTTAAAAGGAAGTAGATCATCATAAAGGTCTTCATCCCCAACCTCTTTACACTGAGTAGGCTGAGGAAGAGGAGGAGGAGAAAGAGGAAGAGGGATTAGTCTTGCTGTCTCAGGAGTAGCAGAGGTAGAAAAAAAGTCCATGTATAAGTGGACCTGCGCAGTTCGAACCTGTGTTGTCAGAGGTTAACTGTACTGTCATTCTCTGTCTGTATCTATATATGTGTGTATGAAAGCAGGAAGGAAGAAAAGAAGGAAGGTTGAACAATGTAAGGCATCAAATAATTTTATAAATTTGTAGTTATTCTCTCTGTGCCATGTAACCACATAGTGAATTGAAATGTCACTAAATCATGAGCGCTAAGACAGAAAATCTATCATCTAATCTGGCCCCAAAAGAAATACACAGTACCTTGATTGCAGTTGGTGCACTAGAGAGTGTCACTAATGTCCCAGCAGCTTCATATTTTACGGCAGGGCTGGACGACTGTAATAAGTTATAGATGCAGCGAATAAAACGAGCTCTTTCTGATGGATTAGCATGACAGACCTGAAGAGGAAAACATTAACATTTCAACCGACTTCAGGAACGCTTGTTTTCAAATGGAGTTTTTTCATGAATGTCAGCTTATGGGATGCTAGTTTTCTCAATATGAAAGCTAAGAACAGTCTTATGAGGACATATGAAAATATCAGCCAAAATGGGATGAGACACTATGACACAACGTCGGTAATTTCAGAAAGAAGCAAGTTAGAGGCCAACAAAAACATAGACAAGAAATGGCTTTACTAGATAGGATGGTGTGAACAAAATAATTTTTACAGCTGTGCACTTATTTATTCATCCCATCATAAAAGGTTTTCTGATGACTTAAAATGTGTATGCTATACACAAGTGAAAGAGAAAAAGAAAATGTAAAGTAACAAAAGTAAGGACACATTAACCCAGTACACTAATATGGGTACTGTCACAGGATATTAAATTTGGTCCTAAATGTTTATTCTGGATGCCAAAGGGAAACATGACAGATGATATAAATCTCAATAGCTAATAAAAGGAAAATACCAGTTTTTCAAGCAAGAAAGATAACACATTTTTCCCAAGTACTACTACTTATTATTTGAGACTATATTCAACATTGGAGAGAAAACTAAAAATTTCTATCCCATTCTAAATGTATCCTGATACCTTTACTTGTATAGCAAATATCCCTTATTTTTTCTCTTTTGAAGTCAGTATTTGTAGTAGATTTTCCTAAAATATATATAGTCAAAACGCTATTACATGGACATGACTTATAAGTTATTTCCTTTTACTATAACATGGACCCTACTTAACAAGTCATTAGATAGCAGGGAACCGCTAATTTTGAGAACCTCAGTGACATCCTAAACTATACACATGAATTAAAAAGAACTATAGGCTGGACATGGTGGCTCACGCCTGTAATCTCAGCACTTTGGGAGGCCAAGGTGGGCAGATCACGAGGTCAGGAGTTTGGGACCAGCCTGGCCAACATGGTGAAACCCCGTCTCTACTAAAAATACAAAAATTAGCTGGGTACGGTGGCGTGCACCTGTAATCCCAGCTACTCAGGAGGCTGAGGCAGGAGAATCGCTTGAGCCCAGGAGGTAGAGGCAGCAGTGAGCCGCGATCGCACCACTGCACTCCAGCCTGGGCAATAGAGTGAGACTCTGCCCAAAAAAAAACAAAAAACAAAAAAACAAAAACAAAAACAAAACTGTACAGTAAGTCTTGGTTTCATCTTAAATTCCCATTCCAAACTACTGGTACCTTGCGTTAAGAGGAGCCCCTTTCTTACTAGAAGCAAGACAGCTATAATCAGTTAGTAATGTCTACCAGTATTTTGACCATACTATCATATTTAATAAAGCCATCGGGACCTATGTTTTGTTGGCCTCTAATGGTATTAATAGCAAAGTTGGATCTTCTTGTACCTTTTATCAGAACATTAAGATGTAATCAACTCTTTCAAAGGATATATCATAGTAAAGTGTTGCCAATATAGTACTTGATTTAAAAATCCAAAATTCTTAGCTGGTTTTAGATTTCCTGTCAATGGCCTACAATGTCATATTAATGCATTTAAAGTTTTTCTATTCTCTTTTACAAACAGGGAACATAAAAAGTATTTAAGGCTTTTTTGTTTGATTTTACTCTGATGTATGCTCAAGAAAATCTTGAATTTTATTTTAAAGCCTAATTATAATCTATTCAGTGACTGGGAAGTTCACAATGATTTATGTGCAGCTACACTGGCTCAAGCCATGAATTTTTATCAAAATCTTTATGGAGGTTTAGAAAGGATATAAGCAAGTATTCTACTTGGAAAATACAATAAACCAAAAGTAAAAGAAAAAAAGGCTTTAATAGGCTATGCTATAAAATATTTATACTATTAAAATATATTATCCTAGCAATAATTATCCCAGAAAGAAAGTATTTAACCCTGTCTTAAACTGCTGAGTTTATTTTACTCATCATAGATTATCATTCTTACCTTATAAATCAGTTCAACAATAACCAGCTGCAGAATGTCTCCAAATGTTTGAACTTGATCAATGCAAGTACTTAAGTAATCCAAAGCTCGATCCTAAAAAAAAATAAGAATATGTTTATCATTCTCCACCTCATTCAATAGAAGGACTTAATGCATCTTAAAAAATACACACATTACAACTCAATATAAAACAAATGAGGAGATCAGGGCAAAGAGAAATTAATTGGGGAAAAAATCAAGAATAAAATTAACATATAAAATATAAGACATAAAGTTAAATATATTTTCTGGAAATGAGCCACAAACCTGGGGTCTGATTTTCTAGCAGCTAAACCAAAGAGGGAAAACACTATGTGTTATGGGATTCAGGGTATCCATACAATCAAAATCAGCTGCTTAGGTGAATAGTTATTCCTATTACTGAGACCTAAAAGAAAAATCTCCTATGTGTCCTCATATATTGGACACTGTAATATACAGAACTACAATGCTGAAAACATCTCTCCAGTAAAAGTATCAATAAATTTTATTGGACTATTTCTGATTATGCCCCTCAATGTAGGTTAACAGCATAATGCCAAAAGCATTGGTCAGTAAAACCAATTACACAAGAGGACAAAACACTGCTCATATACGCAGCTTTCTCATAATCTTCTTTAGGAAGACAAAATGACAATATTGAATACCACTTCACGTGCCCATTAACATTGCTACTATCAAAAAAACAATAGCAACAAGTGTTGGCATGGATGTGGAGAAATTGAAACCCTTGTGCACTACTAGTGAGAATGTAAAATGGTAGAGCTGCTGTGCAAAACAGTATGGCAGTTCCTAAAATAATTAAAAACAGAATTGCTGTATATTCAGTAAATCCACTTCTGGGTGTATACCCAAAATAACAGAAAGCAAAGTCTCAAACAGATACGTGTACATCTACGTTCACAATAGCATTATTCCTAATAGCTAAAAGATTGAAGCAACCCAAGTGTCCACCAATGGATGAACAGGTAAACACAATGTAGCATATATTTACAATGGGGTATTCATTTAGCCTTAAAAAGGAAAGAAATTCCAACACATGCTGCAACATAAATGAACCTTGAAGACATTAGGCTAAGTAAAATAAGCCAGTCACAAAAGGACAAATACTGTATGATTCCACTTATCCGGAATACTTAGTCAAAATCACAGAGACATCAAGTAGAATGGTGGTTGCCAGGGACTGGGAGGAAGTGGTAATAAGGAGCTATTTTTTAATGGGTACAGAGTTTCAGTTTTGCAAGACAAAAAAAGTTATGAGGATGGAAGATAGTGATGGTTCTACATTATAAATGTATTTAAAATCATTGAACACTTAAAAATGGTTAAGAGGGTAAATTTTTTTGTTATGTGTATGTTACCACAATTTTAAATAACTGGGGGACAATCCATTAAAGGAAGATCTGGGGGAAAAAAGTAACAGTATCTAGATTTCAGAGGACTGGAAGGCCTCCATATTTTTCAGACTTCACGCATATTATTTCCCATATTTTGGTGATAAATACTGGCTAGAAAATTTCAAGATTAGATGGCATCAAGGTGTACAGAGTAATTGCTAATCAAAAGTAGATCCATGTACTTTAACCACCAGCAGAGCAGGATGTGGAGTTGGCACCCATGTATGAAAGTTGAAGAACCTAAAAGGATACACCTCTACACTGAAGGCCACCCTATTTCCACAGGCATGGCTAAGGATGTATCTATGCAAAGCTACTATTTTTCTCTACTAAACAATTTTAGGTCTATACCATCATAGGAAAGAACAGCCATAACAATTTTAATTTTTAAAAACTGTAGGGTGGCTGCTCTAAAATGCCTCTTCAATGTTTAATTGAAAAAAAGAATGTATACATATGCAATATTTTAGAGAAGGGTTAAGAAAAAAATGTATTTTTCTACAAGCTTAAAAATTTCAAAATACACAAACCACATGAACTATAAACAAAATTACTGACTAAAAACATGATTAAGTCTATGTAATACTTTTAATTGTCACTTAAATACAGTAATAAGAGTATTTTTTAAAAAGTACCTCACCTGATCTGCATGAATTAGCATCATAAATGCATTCCTTTTGCAACTTGCATCCTTCTCATTCACCAGAAAATCATGTATCAGTTCAGGAGCATCAGGTATAAGATGTTCAAAATTTCTTTAAATAGAACAGGTAACATCCATATTTAATAAAAGCCTACTTTACTATTTTAGTAACTCTCTGGACAATACCAAAATTAAATTTAATCAAACTTTACAACATACTTTTGCTTTTTTTTTTTTTTGGAGACAGAGTCTCACTCTGTTGCCTGGGCTGGAGTGCAGTGGTGCGATCTCAGCTCACTGCTGCCTCCACTTCCAGGGTTCAAGCAATTCTCCTGCCTCAGCCTCCCGAGTAGCTGCGATTATAGGTGCCCACCACTATGCCCAGCTAATTTTTTGTATTTTTAGTTGAGATGGGGTTTCACCATGTTGGCCAGGCTGGTCTTGAACTCCTGACCTCATGATTTGCCCACCTTGGCCTCCAAAGTGCTGGGATTACACGTGTGAGCCACCGTGCCCAGACAAGGCTAGAGTGCAGTGGAGTGATCTCGGCTTACTGCAACCTCCGCCTTCTAGGTCGAGTGATTCTCCTGCCTCAGCCTCCTGAGTATCTGGGACTACAGGCACGTGCCACCATGCCAGGCTAATTTTTGTTATTTTTTTAGTAGAGACGGCATTTTGCCACGTTGGCCAGGCTTGTCTCATATTCCTGACCTCAAGTGATCCACCCACCTCGGCTTCCCAAAGTGCTGGGATTACAGACATGAACCACCACGCCCGGCCTGCTTTTTGAAACTTCAAATCAGTTAGAACTGGGAGAAGGAGCCGGGTGCAGTGGCTCACGCCTGTAATCCCAGCACTTTGAGAGGCCCAGGTGGGCGGATCACCTGAGGGTGGGAGTTTGAGACCAGCCTGACCAACATGGAGAAACTCCGTCTCTACTAAAAATACAAAATTAGCCGGGCGTGGTGGCGCATGCCTGTAATCCCAGCTACTTGGGAGGCTGAGGCAGGAGAATTGCTTGAACCTGGGAGGTGGAGGCTGCAGTAAGCTGAGATCGTGCCATTGCACTCGAGCCTGGGCAACAAGAGCGAAACTCTGTCTCAAAAAAAAAAAAGGAACTGGTAGAAGGAAACACAAAGTTATACCTTCATCTATTAAATTATCAAATTATACGTTTTCTAGTTCAATACAGAAAAAGCTGATTTATTCAACACACCATCTGTTAACCAATGTCTCTAATAACTGTTGTGCATACATTTTAAGCATATCAATATATTAAGAATTACATTAAGAGGAAAAACACAGTCCCTTGAATTTTATTAGTTGTGTACTATTTACTTACTGACTTGCCTCTTCTTTTGGAAATTTAGAAATATTAGTACAGAGAAGAGTGAACACTAGCTTAATAAAATCCATCACCTTGCTTCAACAATTATAATTCATAGCTAGTTTTGTTTCATCTATATCCTTGCCAAATTTCCCTCTTGCCATATTATTTTGAAGCAAATCACAGGCAATGTATCCTTTCTTCTGTAAATATATTGGTAGGTTTCTCTAAAATCAAGGACTCTTTACTTGTAAAACTAATTATTCATCATCATACCTCACAAAATTAATAATTTCCTAATATCAAGACATAGTGTTCAAATTTCCAATTGTCCTATAAATGGCCTAATTTTTCTATGTGCACTATAGTTTAAATTCTGAAATTTGTGTAGTCTGTAGGGTAACATTAAAGGAACTCACCCTACATTATTATTATTATTATTATTATTTTTTTTTTTTTTTTTTTTTGAGATGGAGTTTTGCTTTTGTTGCCCAGGCTAGAGTGCAATAGCACGATCTCGGTTCATCGCAACCTCTGCCTCCCAGGTTCGAGCAATTCTTCTGCTTCAGCCTCCTGAGTAGCTAGGACTACAGGCATGTGCCACCACGCCCAGCTAATTTTGTATTTTTAGTAGAGACGGGGTTTCTCCATGTTGGTCAGGCTGGTCTCGAACTCCCGACCTCAGGTTATCGGCCCGCCTCGGCCTCCCAAAGTGCTGGGATTACAGGCATGAGCCACCACGCCTGGCTCATCTACATTATTAACCAGAATACCACTTTCCTTAATGGATAAAATCTAACAGTAAGATAACTATGAAATTATATCTTAACCAACAAATCTACTAAAGTACAAAGATGCTTATAAAAATTACATTGTAGTCCTTAATAAATTGCTACCTGTGACTGTAAAAACTGAGCATTCTAGCTTCATCTAACTGGTTCCTTAAATTGGTTTAAAAATCCAAAATCTCCGCCGGGTGTGGTAGCCTGCACCTACAATCCCAGCACTTTGGGAGGCCAAGGCGAGTGGAACACTTGAGGTCAGGAGTTCGAGACCAGCCTGGCCAACATGGTGAAACCCCATATCTACTAAAAATACAAAAATTGGCTGGGTGCGGTGGTCGGTGCCTGTAATCCCAGCTACTTGGGAGGCTGAGGCAGGAGAATCACTTGAACCCGGGAGGCGGAGGTTGTTGTGAGCCGAGATCGCGCCACTGGGCTCCAGCCTGGGCAACGAGAGTGGAACTCCATCTCAAGACAAAACAAAAACAAATAAAAATTCAAAATCTTCAGCTTTCTAAGAATTGGACTCAGTTATAACTGTAGCCCTTCTCATTTAAAAAGTTCCTTCCTCAAAGCTTCTGACAGTAAAAAGACCGACATTCCACAAAACGAATTCTAAAACAAGGTCCAAAGTTAAAAGCCTATAGAGGCTAAGCAAATGAACACATAAAGTGGCTTGGAGTAATACGGTTGAGAATGACAAGCACTGTCATAAACTGTAAAGTATATAACTTATTTAAAGGGGGTTACTGTTATACAAGTTCAGCAGAATGTTGTCATGTGGAAGCTAGGAACAGCGCTGCCAGATCTTTTGACTTTTCAATGTTCATAATAAAAAATACAGTGCTGGCCATACAAAACATATCTTCAAGCTATATTCAGTCTGCAAGCAACCACTTTGGAACCACTAGTCTAAAAGACTAAACAGTACTCACAGAATGAAGCCAAAGCAGTATCTTTATTTACCTATAGATGGTATAGATGGCCAAAACAGCATTTCTTCTAACATAGCTGTGTCGATGCTCCAAACATGCACGAATAGCTGGCATTAAAGGTTCTAGCAATTCTGCTTCTTTCAATTTGCAAAGAAAACGAAGAGTAGATCCTCGAATAAATTCATTAGGATGTTGAAGATCCTGATATAAAAATTAAAATATGAAATGCTGAGTTTCAGCTTTTTACAAAAAGAAAATTTTAATGCAAAACTTTCCAATGGAAAAAAAATACGTTTGAGAAAAAAGACCTAGATTACCGACAATTTCCATCATATTCTTGTTGACTGAAGCAATTTTTACCTATCTCATCAATGTCTTATATGTGTGTCACTGTTTTTTAATTAATATATACACATAAAATGCATAGAAAATGTCTGAAAAGTGACAATAAAACTTTTAAAAATAACTTTTACAATTCCAAATCTCTACAACTTACATCTTATCAAAGACTCAATTTTAACAATTAAAACACAGCCCATTCTACCAATTTTACATTTAAATTCAAAGCAATATTCAGAAATAATTATGATTTGGTTTACCTTTCTGTATGCATCACATACAAGGATCATCTCATGTAAAAGTCTCCCATCTGGAGTTGTTTTAGGAACAATTTCCCAAAATACCAGAAGTAATTTCTTGATAGTGTGATCCTGAAGAGGTAGCACAAAACGAATGATGGTCATCAGAAGTCCAGGAAGTTTTTCACCATTCAGAATCATAATGATTACTTTCTTCAAAGCTTCAGTCTTTGACTTTACATCTCCTTTTTCTGAATCAAAAATTAAAAAAAAAAAGCACAATTATTTCAAAAGAAAATTCATCACATAAATTTAAAAGCAATTAACAAAATAAAATGTACCTTCTTACTTCAGTATCAGCAATGGTAATAGAAGTACAAACCCAAGTGACAAGGGTTCTCCACCTGGTTCTCCACCAAATAAGCTGTCTTTGCTCAAGTCATTTATCTCTGGAAATCAGACACTTTATATATAATATGAAGGCACTGGATTAGATTTCTGGTTCCTAACCAATTGAGTTAATGCAGGCTCCATGAATCTACAGTCATACCAAGTAAACGTGTTTCAAAACACATATAGCTATTTTTCAAAATGTAAATACATACTATTAATTGATTTTGAATTCAAAACAGCTTTTAGCTATTTGTGTGCATTTTAACAAAGTTAAAACTACTATTATGGGAGGATAAATATGTAACTTTTTTAACATTTGAAAGAGAAACGTCATACTCAAAAAGGCTGAAAACTAAAGTAGTGGATTATTTCTAAAATCTCATCATAGTTCTGCAGGCAGGCTGTAAAACTTTAGAATCTTTCTTAAGATATCATCTGGAAAACTGGGAGGTAATTCAAATGTTCTAGATTAGTAGTCATCATTTAGAATTAAGGATGACACATTTAAGATAAAATGCTAGTTTACTGTTATTTAGCCTAAAAACTCTGCAACATAAAGTATTTTATGCAAAACTATCTAAAATTTCACACCATTATCATTGCATACTGAAGAATTTATAGTACTAAAAATCTTCTGGATCCAAAACTCAAAGGCAGAGAAGTATGTAGTAGCACACTGTACTACAACTGTTTAGATCATCAAAATAAATGAATTATCTTGGGAAGGGGAGAACAAAGAATGATTACAAGTCTTCAATAATCTTAGGGCCATTGTGAGGAAAAGAACTACAACTAATGGGTAGTAGTTACCGGGAACCAGATTTGGGCCTAAATATGAGAAATACATTTCTAATGATTAGAGCTAAGCGGCTATGAAACAGAGTTCTGAGGGTCAGATGCGGTGGTTCATCTGGCCCACAGAACTCTTCATTTAATAGCCACTTAAAATTTTTGTATTTTTACTAGAGATGGGGTTTCACCATGTTGGCCACGCTGGTCTCGAACTCCTGAAGTCAAGTGATCCACCTGCCTCAGCTTCCCAAAGTGCTGGGATTACAGGCATGAGCCACCATGCCCAGTCTCAACTCTTCTTAATGGCAAAAATATACATTAAACTGGAGAGTATGTATTTATTTATTGGTTGGAGGAAGGTAGCTAAGGCAGCTTCAATTAAGACTAGGGCATTGTTCCAACTAAGGGCAGATTTTATTCTTTACCTTCCTAGCTATAACCTTAAGTATCCTGAGGATCTAATAATGAAAATTTTTAAATTATGAGGAAAAACACTAATGAATGTATTCACTATTTTGCATTCAACTATCCTACATGAACATGAAAAAAGGGAAATATATGTGGCTTATGTATATAATGGTATCATTTTAAATGTCATAAAACTGGGTTTCTTTTCCCTTCTCTAAAAATAGACCTCAATAGAAACCTAGTATTAAGTAACCTAGAATCAGGAGGTATTCCATTACTGCTGATTAAGAAGTGGGAATAGGCAAGTAAAAAAATATTAAGTTTCTTTTCAAACTGCAAACTATCTTCTAAAAGATCCTTTCTATATTTGAAGCATAATTTTCACTCTTCTCTGTTTAAACAATATTTATCAGTTTAAGTTGTATTTATTTTTAGCAGTTCAATTAAACAAGAATCATTACTTTGGAAAGCATATTAATTATAAATTTTTTTTTCTTGACAGAATCACTCACAAAAAGGAGACACGGTATACATTTTTAAAATTCAGAAATATGATAAATTTAGTAAAGTTCCAGGACACAAAATCAACATACAAAAATCAGTAGCATTTCTATATGCCAACAGTGAACAATCTGAAAAAGAAATTGAAGAAGTAATCTAATCCCATTTACAATACCCACAGATAAAATTAGATACCTAGGAATTAATTTAACCAAATAAATGAAAGATTTCTACAATGAAAACTATAAATACTGATGAAAGAAACTGAAGAGAACATCAACAAATGGAAAGATATTCCATGATCATGGATTAGAAGAATCAGTATTGTTAAAATGTCCATACCACCCAAAGCAATCTAGAGTCAATGCAATTCCTATCAAAATACCAATGACATTCTTCACAGAAAAAAAAAAAAAATCCTAAAATTTATATGGAACCACAAAAGACCCAGAATAGCCAAAGCTATCCTAAGCAAAAAGAACAAAACTGAAGGAATCACATTACTTGACATCAAATTATCCTACATAGCTACAGTAACCAAAACAGCATGGTACTGGCATAAAAACAGACATAAAGACCCATGGAAAATAATAGAACCCAGAAACAAATCCATACACCTACAGTGAACTCATTTTGACAACGGCGCCAAGAACATACATTGGAGAAAAGACAGTCCCTTCAATAAATGGTGCTTGGAAAACTATGTGCAGAAGAATGAAACTTGTCCCCCATCTCTCAACTTACACAAAAATAAAATCAAAATGGATTAAAGGCTTAAATCTAAGACTTTAAACTATGAAACTACTACAAGAAAATATTGGGAAAAATCTCCAGGACGCTGGTCTGGCCAAAAATTTCTTGAATAATACCCCACAGGCACAGGCAACCAAAGCAAAAACGGACAAATGGGATCACATCAAGTTAAAAAGCTTCCGCACAGCAAAGGAAACAATCGACATACGTGATGAGACAACCCACAGAATGGGAGAAAATATGTGCTAACTACCTATCTCACAAGGGATTAATAACCAGATATGTAAGGAGCTCAAACAACTCTACAGGAAAAAAAAAAAATCTCATAATCTGATTTAAAAATGGGCAAAAGATTTGAACAGACATTTCACAAAGACATACAATTGGCAAACAGGCATATGAAAAGGTGCTCAACATCACTGATCATCAGAGAAATGCATATCAAAACTACAATGAGATATCATCTCACCCCAGTTAAAATGGCTTTTATCCAAAAGACAAGCAAAAACAAATGCTGGAGAGGATGTGGAGAAAAGGGAACCCTCGTACACTGTTGGTGGGAATGTAAACTAGTACACCCACTATGGAGAACAGTTTGGAGAGTCCTCAAAAAACTAAAAACAGAGGTACCATACGATTCAGCAATCTGACTACTGGGTATATATCCAAAAGAAAGGAAATGAGTACATCAAAGAGATATCTGGACTCCTATGTTTGTTGCAGCACTGTTTACAACAGTCAAAACTTGAAAGCAACCTAAGTGTCCACCAACAGATAAATGTATAAAGAAAATGTGGTACATATCCACAATGGAGTACTATTCAGCCATAAAAAAAGAATGAGATCTTGTCATTTGCAAAAATATGGATGGAACTGGAGGTCATTATGTTACATGAAATAAATCAGGCATAGAAAGACAAACTTCACATGTTCTCACTTATTTGTGGAAGCTAAAAATCAAAACAAACTCATGGAGATAGAGTAAAAGGATGGTTATCAGAGGTGGGAAGGGTAGTGGGAGGGAAGTGGAGATGGTTAATGGGTACAGAAAAAATGAGTTAGACCCGATATTTGATAGTACACAGGGTAACTACAGTCAATAATAATTTAATTGGACATTTAAAAATAACTGAAAGTGTAACTGGATTGTTTGTCACACAGAAGACAAATGCTTGAAGGGATAGATACTCCATTTTTCCATGATGTGATAATTATGTATTGCATGCCTGTATCAAAGCATTTCATGTACCCCATAAATATATACATCTACTGTGTACCCACAAAAATTAAACATTAAAAAAAGTTCAGAAATATAGTTGTTTTCTTATTTGCAAAAATGCATAAAAAATGAAAAGGTAAACTTTTCTGGAAAATACATGTTTATTCCAGTGTTCACCTAATTGTTTGGGTGGGTAATCCAAAGAACAAAGTTCTTTTGGTTTTACAAGCTAAGTAACACGAAGTTAAGTGCACGATGGAATTAAGATATTCCAATACACATCCTCAACCTGCTGCCTAGAGAAAATAATCAGCTACATTAATATATTGAAGTCTACAAAAATTATGACATTTTGAGGAATATCTAAACTATTACAATTTCTTTAGGTTTACTAAGATAAACTGAGATGTTCTATTTCAAACAACCAATATTTAAAGAAGTTCGCATTTTTAATAAAAGGTCTATTGAAGAGATCCTAGAAAAACTTTAGACAAAAATTAAGCATTTCTAATTATAAAGGAATATGAAATATGAGTTTTTTATTTTCGTTTTTTCTTTTTTCATTTCATTCTCAAAATAATATCGAAGTTTACCTAGATCATTTTTTAAGCTAATTTCAGATGGTGGTTCTGAATCCATTGGCACGTTAATTAACGTGTAGCACACGTTCTCAGCTGCCGTCATGGTTTCTGGTTATATTATAACCAATCCTTGACACAAGATTTAAGGATGCCAGAAAATCTAGAAAAATAAACACAGATATATCATTACAAATTTTAAAAAAAACCCACAAACAAGTACCTATAGTGACCTTTTAAAGTATTAGAAAGGGCAGGTCAATCTATATCGTGTTCCCATAAAAATAAATTCTAGTAAAAACCACACTATCAGCTCCGGCATAAGGTATATTATCTATCACTCCCTCATCGCATCCCGGTCCAGTGTTTGAGAATGCTGTATAGCCGAATGAAGGCCCACAGAACAGTGACAGTCCCCCCAGCAACACCTCACAATGTTATGGACCGTATGGTTTTTACACAACACACAATCTGCATGCTCAAGTTAAGACACCTTGTGCCTGAATACTCTGCCAAAACCCTAAAACGCTTTATCGCGGTCCTTGGTGGGTTACGACTCTATGTCCGCGGGTCCCTTAATCAACGCGCTGCACCCCCACCTCGCCCCACCCGCTTCCTCCTCCCCTTCCTCCAGCAAAGCAGCCCTGGGCCTGAAACGGTACGCCTAGGGGTCTTGGGAGGGAAAAGACCCCCGGCCAATACAAAGGACGGGATGGAGCGTCCGACCCGGAGCTTCCTAGCCCTCCGCCCCCACCCCCACCCGCACCCCCACCCGTACCCCCACCCGGTCCCTTCTGCCAGGCCCAGACGCAAGCGGCCTAGTCGCTCCCCTTCCGCATCTTCCAGCTAGAAAGCCAGTTCTTCCGACTCTGCCCGACCCACCACGCCTCTGGGACTGGGGGCTTGTGGCCCACTACCAGGCTCCGAGGGGCAGTGGTTTGGTGCAGCCGCGGATCCGTCTACTGCGGCTCCGTCTACTCCGGCTCCGAACCGCAGCAGCGGCGGCGGCGGCTCCAGAGTCCTTGGCTGACGTGGAAAGGGGTGGGGTAACGACCGAAGCCACAGCCACCTAGCACCTACGGCGACTCAGAGAGGACATGCTTTCTTTGTGCAGCGCTTGCGCGCTGCAAGTAGATCCTATTGTCTTCCTCTTCTCTTGTCCAGGGTTTGATTAGGCCGCAGAGCAATGAAACCACGTATTTTTCTAGTTTTCCCTGCAAGCCAAGCTCTGAGTTAAGCACTATGCTAATTTAAACAATAACTAGAAATCGTTCCTTCTTCAGGAACAGTCAAGGGGAGAAAGTGCTTGGAGAGAGGGAAACTTTTACAGGGCTCTGTTCCCGTGAAAAAGAGCTCTGGACTAGAAAGTGGAAACCCAGTAATCCTTTTTCTTGCCCACACCCTAATAAACTGGGAAAGTAACTAATACTATTGGGAAGGTAATTCAGTTATTTTATTAATGATCACTAGATTAAAATCCATTTCAGTTCTTAACATCGCTAGTAGTTTGAATCTGCCTCTCTGCAGGTAGGGCTGGAGTTATTTGAAAATCCAAAGTCACATCGGTATAATTTCTGCTTTTTATTTAATAATGGCCTCTTTCCGTGATCCTTTCTGAGCACCCAGTAGATTAGAAAAAATTTTTATGCATAAAGGGAGACAGTCACTGTTTTAAAGGATTTTACGTATCTCCAAAGACCTAACTGTTACAGCTGCAATCAGCCATAGTACTTTCGGTTTTGCCCATTTGAAGTTCCATAGCACGCCCCGCCCCTACACCTCCCTCTGCCCACAAAAGGGTTTTATGGCCAATTATTAATAACAAAATATCTTAAAGCTTAAGCAAAATACTGCGAATAAAAACAGATCTGACGGCAACTGCCCTAGTTAACAGGTTCATCTCAGGAAGATGGAACACCAATAGTACCTCATTTATGTAGGATCTAGCTCTTTTGAGCTTTCTCTTTTTAGAACTATCAAGCAATCTACAAATTCTTTGAGCACCCAAAATTGTATTCAAAGGCCATGTGTTGACAGCACTTTAAGAGTGCCTCTCTGATTCTGTGCATTCATTTTTTTTTAAATATTTAATCTTAATGGTAGAGTGACATGAATACAGAGATCCCATATACTCTTTACCTAGTTTCTCCCAATGGTAACATCTTGCATAGTTATAGTACAATATCAATTTCAGGAAATTGACAGACATAATTCACCCAACCTTGTCCAGACTTCACTAGTTTTACATGTACTCGTTTTTATATTTACTTGTAGACAATTTTATCATGCTTATATGTGTGTAATCACCAACACAGTCGAGACAGAACAGTTCTATCACAAGGATTCTCATGCTGTCCTTTGATAGCCATAGCCACCTCCCACACTAACCTGTGGCAACCACTAATAATTCTCTATGATTTTTATCATCTCAATGTTATATAAATGGAATTATACAATGTAATCTTTTGAGATTGGATTTTTTTACTGAGCATAATTCCCTTGAGATCAATCCCGGGTGTGTGTACAACAGTTTGTTCCTTTTCTGTGTATTCGTTTTTAACATGGAAGTTTTACAAATGCAGTTATCTGGTTTCCAAGCCCACTTAACTTACCAAAAAGTGACAATCTGTCAGCAAGAAATGAGGCCAAAAAAGGTATAAAAACTAGATTTACAGTAAGAAAGCTCAGTTTAGGGCCATCATGGTGTAGGACTTAAACCGTACAGACTTCATTTTCCCCAGAGGTTCATTCTGTTACAGAATAACTTTGAGGTTTCTCATGACCCCAAGTCATTAAGTTCTAAATATGAAAAGGCAAGAAAATGTAATGTTTTACATATTACTTTAGTTAGATCTGAACCTACAATTGTCATTGGCAGTGCATATATTTTTCCATATTCTTAAGTACAAAGCTTTTTGAATGGGTATAAGGACCCTAATATTAGCCTCATTAACTCTTCCTGATCTGTTGTAAAATACACTTTGTTTTGGGCTGTTTTACTCTAAGACGTAATTATATAATTTTGAATGCCTTTTAAATTATAAATGCAGAGCAAAGACCTTGTCATTTTATCAAGGACCATAGAAATTGTGGTATCTAAAAAGTCAAGGCCTAGAGAATAGGGATTTGCCCCAAATCATGTAATGGCCAAACACTGAGTTAGAACTAGGACCTGAATCCTGTCATCTACGTTATTATTTTTATTTTTTGAGACAAGAGTCTCACTCACTCTGTCACCCAGGCCGGAGTACAGCGGCATGATCATAGCTCATTGCAGCCTCAGACTCTGGGCTCAGCCTCCTGGGTCCCACCTCAGCCTCCTGAGTAGCTGGGACCACAGGTGTGTGCCACCACACCAGGCTAAGTTTTAAAAATTTTTGTAGAGATGAGGTCTCACTATATTGCCCAGGCTGGTCTTGCACTCCTGAACTCAAGCAATCCTCCCACCTCGGCCTCTCAAAGTGTTGAGATTACAGGCGTGAGCCAACACACCCAGCCACTGCCTTTTATTCCATGCCAGTTCTTCAGAGCTGCACACATACATGCTCAATAAATTCCAGGTGAATTGAGTATCTTTGTATCAAAGTGACAGGCTTTATAAAACATCATTAGGATTTTACTGTTTGTAATTATTCAACAGACTAAATGGAATATGTGAGTACAACAGACTAAACATGAAAGGGCATCACAATGAACTGTATATACAGTGGGGTTGAGTATTACTGGAGTGGGGAGGACTTTAAGTTCTAAAGTCAGTATATAAGACTAAAAATCACATTGAAAAAATTACTTAAATTGCTCCCAAAGTATAATACAGAATATTTATTTTTTTAGCAGAATACAAGCCAACTAGTGGTTTGCATTTGTGGAACAGGTGCATGTTCCACAATGATAAACATACAGTATCTTTGCTTTTATTTTTTGAGACAGAGTCTCGCTCTGTCACCTGGCCAGGCTGGAGTGCAGTGGCATGATCTCGGCTCACTCCAACCTCTGCCTCCCAGGTTCAAGCGATTCTCCTGCCTCAGCCTCCCGAGTAGCTGGGACTACAGGCGCATGCTACCATGCCCATTTAATTTTTGTATTTTTAGTAGAGACGGGGTTTTGCCATGTTGCCCAGGCTGGTCTCGAACTCCTGACCTCAGGTGATCCACCCGCCTCGGCCTCCCAAAGTGCTGGGATTACAGGTATGAGCCACAATATCTTTAAACAGCAGAATCATTCAGCAAAGACAGAGGCTCACCCAATGGAATGCATGTGGAAGAGAGATCTGCCTAAGCAAAGGGCAGATTATTATATTTCCCACTTATGCTCCCTCCCCAGACTAAATACCCATTGAGTGTAGAGGCAGGTGGGAGTTCCTGAGTTCACTATTTTGTGTGTGTGTGTGTGTGTGTATGTGTGTGGAAAGTTACATGTGCTTGATGCAACTCCACTGTAGGTCAAATAGCCACATGGTACTTGCGTCTAACTCCCAAGCTTACATAGTAGATTCCTGAGGCTACTGCTGGAGAAACTGACATCTCTCACATTCCAGTACTTAGACATCTTTCCCTTAATAAGGCTCCCAGAGCTACTTTCACCATTCTCTAAGAAATCAGGGAGATTTAAACCTACTAAGGCTTTTGAAGATTTGGGAAAGTTGGGGGGAAAAATAAACTATGAATTTTAGAGTTTAAAAGGTGTTATCACATAAATTCTCCCTTTTAACCCTCACTATAATTCTCCAAAGGGTTTCCTTAAAAAACAGCTAAGTAACTTGCCCAAAGCCAATAGCAGCTAATTAGAATTAGGTCTAAAATGAGTTACTATCTATAAATGAATTTTTCTTCAGAAAGATGTATTATCTCAGAAAATAAAATAACTCCTCTAGATGTCAGCAGCCAAATTTTGGATTATGGTTTTTGTCTTTTTTTTTTTTTTTTTTTTTTTTGAGACAGAGTCTCGCTCCAGGCTGGAGTGCAGTGGCGCGATTTTGGCTCACTGCAAGCTCCGCCTCCCGCGTTCACGCCATTCTCCTGCCTCAGCCTCTCCGAGTAGCTGGGACTACAGGCACCCTCCACCATGCCCGGCTAATTTTTTGTATTTTCAGTAGAGACGGGGTTTCACCGTGGTCTCGATCTCCTGATCTCGTGATCCGCCCGCCTCGGCCTCCCAAAGTGCTGGGATTACAAGCGTGAGCCACCGCGCCTGGCTGGATTATGGGTTTTTTAAAATTAAATTAAATTAAAAATTTTTTTGAGATGGAGTTTCACTCTTGTTGCCCAGGCTAGAGTGCAATGGCACGATCTTGGCTCACTGCAACCTCTGCCTCCTGGGTTCAAGCGATTCTCCTGCCCCAGCCTCCTGAGTAGCTAGGATTACATGCATGTGCCACCACACCTAGCTAATTGTTTTGTATTTTTAGTAGAGAAGAGGTTTCTCCATGTTGGTCAGGCTGGTCTGGAACTCCCGACCTCAAGTGATCCGCCCACCTCGGCCTCCCAAAGTGCTGGGATTACAGGCATGAGCCACCGTGCCCAGCCAGGATTATGGTTTTTTTTTTTAAATCAGATTTCCTCTAATTTCATTTTACATGGTCTAAGATAAAAATGGTTCTGCAATACCTGAGTATACCACTCATGGGAATAACAGAAGGCAGCCTAAAGATCATGCTGGAGTGGGGCTGGAGAGGATAAAAGGTTTGGGATTACAATTTCCCATGTGTTGTTTTTACAGAAGTTCCCTTCAAAGACCAGAGCTACAACTACTGCCATTTGCTGGTTGGAAAGAAAACCATTCATATGATAACTGATGCTTATATCAGGAAGTGGTGGTTTCTTAAGTTTTAATTAAAATCACCACAGTTGAACCCTGAAATGTGTATTCTAAACCAAATCTCCATGGACTCTCATGCAGCCAGTTCATACACTGGAGAACTGTTATAAGGCTATGACAGATAAGAGGTATTATTTTTCTCCATCACTAAAAATAAGGCAATTTAATTAGGCAAATGACCAGTTGTAATCCCAGACTACTATATAGAGTTGAAGCTACTTAAAAAAACAAAAACCCAATATACCAGGCGGTGAAACAATTTTATTTCACAGTTGTCTTTAAAACCACAAAGACACCTATGTTCTTCATATAAAAACATTAGTATAGATACCCATACTTTCTAGAAAATGATTATACAGACCCTTTCAAAGAAAAATGTATTCCATTATATAGGTTTCAGTGAGGTTGCTTGGAAAAAACTCACATCTGGACTGATTCCTAAAACATAGCATTCCACCACTCTGCAACTTTTGGTTCAAAGTATGGATTATTGTCATCAGTATGTGGTGCCTGTATTCTTACATATTTGATAATACATATATAGACTGGCTTATCACTTAATGTTCCATTGGTTCATCAGCCTTTTCTGCAGGTTCATCAGCAGGTTGAGCAGGCTTAACAGGGAAAGAAAAAAAGAAAATACGTAAAATGAACACTTGATCAATATACACATCTAATCACAAATATTACATTATAAAAAATTGAGAAAAAGGGGTAAAGAGATATTCTGAATACTCAGTTTTAGTTCACTGTCCTGTTAACATTTCTGAGCAGTATTTTTTTTCTCCTTGAGTGCTCATGATTTGAGGGAATAAAGATTTTTTATTTAAAAAAAAATACAGTTGGCTCGAACAACAAAGGTTTAAACAGTGAGGGTCCACTTATACGCAGATTTTTTTTCTTTTTCTTTTTCTTTTTTGTTTGCTTTTACTCTAACATTGTTTAGGGTGAAGCTTTTTTTGTTTGTTTGTTTTCCAATAAATATAAACTAGCAGACCAACTGTGTAGCCTAGAAATATAAAAAAAAAGAGTAAGAAAAAGTTAGGTATGCCGAATGCATAAAATATATGTAGAAACTAGTCTATTTGGTCGGGTGCAGCGGTTCACACCTGTAATCCCAACACTCTGGGAGGCTGAGGCAGGAGGATTGCTTAAGCCCAGGAGTTTGAAACTGGCCTGGGCAACACAGTGAGATCCCATCTCTACTAAAAAGAAAAAAAATGTGCTGGGCATGGTGGCACACACCTGTAGTTTCAGCTACTTGGTGGCACGGGGGAAGGTAGGAGAATCGCTTGAGCCCAGGAGTTCGACCTTGCAGTGAGCTATGATGGCACCACTGCATGCCAGCCTGGACAAGAGGGCAAGACCTTGTCTCAAAAAACAACAAAAAAGAAACTAGTCTATTTATGTGTTAATTGCCAGTTTATGTTATCAGTAAGGCTTCCAGTCAACAGCAGGCTATCAGAAGATTTTTAGGAGTCAAAAGTTATATGTGGATTTTCAACCGTGCTGGGGTTTGGCACCACTAAACCCCACACTGTTCGAGGATAACTGTATATATAATTTCACATTTCTGAAAACCTAAATATCATTGAACAATTCCACCATTTTATCATACTTTGCATTGCTCAGGAGTAAAAGCTTTCCTTGTATTATCACTACTATGTCTAAAATACAATCAGCACTTTTTAGACATTCTTTTCCCCTTTGCCAAACTAGTTTGTGGTATTCCACAGCATTCTTCCCAACAGTGCTAGTTTTTACCAAAAACAGTTTAAATATTGCAAATCTTGATCCCCCAAATAGTACCAACAATATCCTTTCCAAGTTCAAAAAACTCATGCTGTAGAAATTTCCATACTAGATTCTTTTTTACTTTCAATTACACTGCTATCAAATAAGCATCTATAAATAGCAAATGTATATTCTAAACATCTAGCAAAAAGACCCATATTTCACCTGAGATTCACTTCTTGATGCTTTTCTCTTTATGAAGAGCCATCTTAGTGTCCAAAGCTGGCCCCCAATGAGCATTTCTCCCAGTCTCTGCTCAAACAGAATCTGGGCCAGGCCAGTGACTCACTTTAACCAACAGAATGTGTACAAGTGATGTTGTGCCAGTCCTGCATCTCAGCCTTAAGAATGCCTGGCGGCTTTCACTTCTGACTTTTGCAAGCCCTGAGTTGCCAATATGCTAGAGAGACCCTGCTGAAGAAGCGGCCCTGAAACTACGTGGACAGAGGCTCAGTCATCCTAGCAGAGGTCTCTGCCTTCTAGATGCTCCTCTAAGACACCTAAAAGGTGTGAGTAAAGAAGACATGTGACTGAAGTTATCTTGGGTGTTCCAGTGCACCCCACAAATGACTGCAATGTTTGAGAGATCCCAGGTGAGACCAGCAAAGAACCATGTAGCTGAGCTCCAGTCAGCCACAAAACTGTGAGAAGTAGTGTTTGTTGTTCTAGCCCCTAAGTTTTGGGGTAGCTTATTACCTAGCAATAGATAACCAAATAATCAACACTTCTCCCTTTTTGTGTTTGTTTTTTTTTTTGAGACAGAGTCTCACTCTGTCGCCCAGGCTGGAGGGCAGTGGTAGGATCTCAGCTCACTGCAACCTCCGCCTCCTGGGTTCAAGCGATTCTCCTGCCTCACCTCCTGAGTAGCTGGGACTACAGGTGTATGCCATGACGCCCAGCTAATTTTTGTATTTTTAGTAGAGATGGGGTTTCACCATGTTGGCCAGGATGGTCTCCATCTCTTGACCTCGTGATTCACCCGCCTCGGCCTCCCAAAGTGCTGGGATTACAGGCATGAGCCACCGCACCCAGCCCCCTTTTTGTGTTTATGGCGATCACTGCCCTTTCAATATTTAACTTTACTCAGTTCTTAATTTTCCTGTTGCCATTTGAATTATGGGCCCATTTCAATATTTAAGACAAAATGGAAAATTTACAGACACAGTTGTGGTAAGAACAGCAGCTTACAACAGAACTAAAGCCTCTTGTGTTATGATTATATACCTGTGCCTTTCTCTGTGGTCTTTCTTCAAGACCTTCCAGGAATGGAGACACATCATCATCATCATAGATTGTAAACTCCAAGTCTTTACCAACAATTCCAATGGAAACATTCTGAAGGGTAACATATGGTAAAAGTAAAATAAGAGAATTTGGATGAAAAAATACATACGATAAAATATTGGGTGAAAAAAGCAGAATAAGAATTTATATAGCATTTGAATAAAACCTTAAAAACCACTTATGTGTAGGAGAAAAAAGAAGGAAACTAGCGGACCCTTGTCATTTGCAGATTTAATATTAATACTAACTTTTGATTATCATGAGTAACTCCAAAGATCTATGTTATCTAGAAACATTTTTTTAAAAAGATAATGCAGGCTATAAAGTCTTCACATTGATATTAAACAATAATTATCCAATCACCATAACAAAATGGCTTTATAAAACTGACTAATCTCACTTTATTAATGATCATTAACTTCAAGTAGGCCTTAGTGGTTCCTGGATCCCACTATACCCATTTCTACATCATTCATGCTCCCCTTCTTTTAGATACTTCTAACATTCTCCAAGCTCTTTGAAGCTGAAAACCTTGTTCCTATATTACTGTGAAAACAGAAGCAATTAGAAGAGAACTTTCACAAGTTCCCACTGTATCCACTCTTTCCTGTACCTATGTCCCTAGATTCTCTCCTTTCCCATTAAAACTTCCTAAGGCCAACCCTTCCACCTATGTACTATTAAAGGACATTGTTCTAACAATTTTCTCATTATTTTTCCTCATAAATGCTTCCCTAAATTTACTTGGATTACTCTCACAATCATGCAGCAAATGTGATGTAATTTCTTCCAACTTAAAAACCAAAACAATTTATTTCTCTCCTCTTCCAGTCACCACTCCATCTCAAAAAAAAAAAAAAACCAGATTGTAGGGGTAAATAGATAGTGGGGCTATGGGTAGAAACAGTTTTAAGGCTATTCAGGTAATTCATGTGAGAGATGATAGTGATTGGAGCAGAGTGACAGAGTGACCGTCAACAGAAATATCCTCCAAAAAGCTATCTCCAATTCCTCGTCTCCCATTCTCTCCTGATTCCACTATCAGGTTTTTGCCTTATTACTCCACTAAGGCTGTCTTGTCAGGTCCTCAGTGACAACTTCATTGCCCCTCCTCCTTGAAAGTTTATTCGTTTGCCTCCAAAGATGCCTCATTTTCCAAGTTTTCCTCCTACTTCTTTGACCACCTCTCTCAGTCTTTTTTGCCAACACCTACTCATCTCCCAGTTGCTAAAGGTTAGTGTTCTTGGTCCAGTCCTCACAATGCTTGTCTAACTATTCAATTCCTTTAGCAATCTCTTCCAGTCCAGACTCTAAATGCCATTTCTATATAAAGACTTCAAAAATTTGAAATGTAGGTTGGACCACTCTCCATGGAACTCCACGTGTTGCTTATAACTGCTTACTCTGTACCGTCAATTAGACAAAAAGGCATTTCAAATTTTACATGTCCACAAGTGACTGCCTGACCTTCCTCCCCAACGCCTACTCTAAAACCTGTTCCTCCCACTATCTTCTTCACCTCAGTAAATCATAAATCTTTCATTCCAATTAATTAGGCCCAAAACCTTGGAGACATTCCCCCCTCACACCCTATAACAAATCTATTAGCAAACTTTTTTGGCTGTAATTTCAAAAGATATCCAAAACTGAACCACTACTCTTCATCTTTAACTCTGTCACTCTGCTGCAATCACTATCATCTCTCACATAATTACCTGAATAGCCTTAAAATTATTTCTACCCATAGCCCCACTATCTATCTACCCCTACAATCTGTTTTTTTTTTTTTTTTGAGATGGAGTTTTGCTTTGTCACCCAGGCTGGAGTGCATGCACCGCCACGCCCGGCTGATTTTTGTATTTTTAATAGAGACAGGGTTTCATCATGTTGGCCAGGCTGGTCTCGAACTCCTGATCTCAAGTGATCCACTCACCTCAGCCTCCCAAAGTGTTGGGATTACAGGCGTGAGCCACCGCGCCTGGCCCACAAACTGGTTGTTTTTTTTTTTTTTTTTTTTGAGACGGAGTCTCGCTCTGTCGCCCAGGCTGGACAGGCTGGAGTGCAGTGGAGCAATCTCAGCTCACTGCAAGTTCCACTTCCCAGGTTCACGCCATTCTCCTGCCTCAGCCTCCCGAGTAGCTGGGACTACAGGCGCCTGCCACCAAGCCCGGCTAATTTTTTGTATTTTTAGTAGAGATGGGGTTTCACCGTGTTAGCCAGGATGGTCTTGATCTCCTGACCTCGTGATCCACCCGCCTTGGCCTCCCAAAGTGCTGGGATTACAGGCGTGAGCCACCGCGCCCAGCCTCAATCTGTTGTTAAAATGCCAACCAGAGTGACTGTTTTAAAACCTAAACCAAATCATGGTATTCCTCTGCTCAAACTCTTAACAGCCCACCCAGAGTAAAATGCAGAGTAACCACAATGGCTTATGGGACCCCCATTAGCTCTCTGATTTCTTCCCTTTTCCTCTTCCTCTTGATGATTGACCTCAACACTACTGGCCTCCTTGCCTTAAATACTAGGGCCTTTGCATTTGTATTTCCTAGAATAATTTTGCTCTAGATCTGCGTAGCTCATACTCACTTACCTCTTTTATATCTTTTCCTCAAATTTCATTTTCTTGGTGAGAATATCCTCGACCACCTATTTTAAATTACACCTACCTACATCCAATTGGTCATTCTTTCTCCTTTTAACGCTTTTTTATTTTTTACATAGCATTTATCTTCTTCTAATATACTAAATAATGTACTTATGTGTATACTGTCTATCTTTGCCTACTAGGATGTACGTTCCATGAAGAAAAAGTTATTTGTTGTGTTTACTGTATTTTCAATGCTTAGAAAGTGCCTGCACATGGTATGTGCTCAATATATATATATTTTTGTTAACTAAATAATACCAAGATATGCCAATCTGCTGAAAATAATGAAGGACATTTTGCATGAGATTTACTGGTTTTACTGCTTTGTACCAAAAAGAAATGTTTAAAAAATAAAATTGGATTACTTAGCAAATAGCTTAAAGGGAAAGAATCTGCCAAGACAATCATATCCCAAATTAAAGAATGTTGTATATATACTCCATTACATTTATGCAATAAAGGTTTAAACTGTAATGTTAATATCTACAATTGGAAAAGACAATACTTACCTTTGTAGTCAGGTCCTGTTCTGCAGGAAGCGTCTCTCTTAAGGCACGCAGGCCATGTTTAACTAGTTCATTTAAATTACCTATATGTAATAAATTAACAATTATTTCTTAATTTCATTGTTATGCTAGGCTTCTGTTATTTATCAAATCTACAGTCTCAAATTGTGGTTTTTAGTTACACACTAAATTTATCACAGTAAAAACAGCCAAGTTTAATGCTAGTCATATAATCTTTTAATAGCATTCTATGACATTGCTGATTCTTATTTTATTTAATGAGAGGACTCATGATTTTTGTTACAATTTTGATCTTCTCTTTTGCTAGGTCAAATCAAAATCCCGACTATAAATTATACAACTCCCAAGTTTTGTAGAATGTGTTCTGTAGAATCCTAGTCCTTATATTTGCTCATTGTAAAAAGGAATCTCCAACTTATTCTATGTGGCCAGTATTACTGATAACAAGGATAAGGACATCACAAGAAAATAAAACTACAGACCCAATATAGATGCAAAAACAAAACAAAACAAAACCCTCAACAAAAACTACAAACGGAACCTGGCAACACATTAAAAAAATTATATACCATATACAAGCGAGATTTATCCCAAGAATAAGTTAGTTTAACAACTGAAAGTCAGTGTAACTTTCAGTTACACTGAAGGAAGGGAGAAAACCTGCATAACCACCTCAAGAGATGCAGAAAAAGCACGTGATAAAACCTAAAATGTTTGCATAATAAAAACACAAAACAAACTAGTAATTGAAAGGAACCTCTTCAGTCTGATAGAGGGCATCTACAAAAAGCTGACAGGTAACATCATTCTTAGCAGTGAATGACTAAAACCTTTTCCCTTAAGTTGAGGAACAAAAAAAAGAAGGTTTGTTCATGCAACTTCTATTCATCATTGTACCAGAGGTTCCAGCCACGGCAATTAGAAAGGAGAAAGTAAAACTATCTCTATTCCCAGACGACATGATCTTAGCAATCTATAAAAAAATGACTAGAACTAATAAACAAGTTCAGCAAGATTGCAGGATATAAGATTGATATATAAAAATCAACTGTATTTCTATATAGTTGCAATGAATAATATGCAATGAAATTAAGAAAACAATTCTGTTCACAACAGCACCAAAAATAATAAAATACTTTAAGACAAATATGATTTGTACACTGAAAACTACAAAACATCAGTGAAAGAATTAAATACCTGGCTGGGTGTGGTGGCTCACACCTGCAATCCCAGCACTTTGGGAGGCCCAGTTGGGCGGATCGCCTGAGGTCGGGAGTTTGAGACCAGCCTGACCAACATGGAGAAACCCCGTCTCTACTAAAAATACAAAATTAGCCAGGCGTGGTGGCACATGCCTGCAATCCCAGCTACTCAGGAGGCTGAGGCAGGAGAATTGCTTGAACCTGAGAGGCAGAGGTTGCAATGAGCCGAGATCGCGCCATTGCACTCCAGCCTGGGCAAAAACAGTGAAACCGTCTCAGGAAAAAAAAAAAAGAATTAAATACCTAAATAAATGAAGATATTCCATGTTCATGGATCAGATGCTTTGTATCATCAAAGTAGCAGTACTCCCCAAAATTATCTATAGATTTATTGCAATCTTTAGGAATTTCCTATCCAGACTGAAATGTGCTAAGCAGAGGGTGCTGATATGAGCAGTTCTGAACCAAACTTTGGACACTGAGTTTCTAATGAGCTTCCCTGGGCAGAAACATCACATACATATTGCTGCAAGTGTACTCTGTGACTCCTTATGGGAAGGAAAGAGCATAAGGAAGCCTGCACATAGATTCCTCTGGACTGTATTTTTCCTTAATGATCCACCTATGTATTGTTATTTTATTGTTAAAAGTCTTACCTGGGAGTACAACTATATGCTGCGTGCTTTAAGTCCTAGCATATCTCCAAATTTAGGGGTAACCTTGGGGACCCCAATCCATTTACCATAGTTTAAAATGTTAAACTTTAAGGCAGCATTTACCAAGCTTATTTGTCCAAGGAATCATCTTTTCCCAAAGTTAAACCTATTGTCATCCTACAAGTTTGCTTTGAGTAATGTCAATTAAACTATTTTTCTCTGCATTCACTAAACCCCAAATATTTCCTCCAAAGAATGCTTTGTCACCAGAAAACAGATAAGATGACAAAGAGAAATGTAAAACCCGATACCCTCCTTCCAATGCAAAGCAAAGCACTTGAAAACCTGTCCTGTCATAACATCTTACCTCTTTTACCTTCTTCTCCCTCAACTACACTGCCTTTTTATTTCTTGTTTATGGACTACTAATGCAGAAATGTCTGTGTGGCTTAAAATAACAAAAGACTCACAGAAAACTAAAAGTGAACAGAGCTTACAACTGGCAGGTAGTACAGTGGTAGTCCACTCTCCACTCCACAGGGCACACTTCTGACCAAATGAATCAAGAATTTTCAAGGTTGGGAACACATTTATATTTTGAAAAAGTTCTACTCGTGCTTGAAACTACTGTGGTAACCAGAAGTTAAGATTAGTATATGTGACAGAAACAATAAACTCTTCATGGGCGTAAATTTTTTTAAAAAATTCTTTCTATAAGACTTACAGTTTTATGCATTTAGGATACTATGTTTATTTACTATATAGACTGGAAAAGGCAAAAAAAAAAAAAAAAAAAAAAAAAAAAAAAAAAAAAAAAAGCAAGGCTGTTACTTACACTCCATAAATTCAGACATATGTCTCTCCAAGTAAGTACGAGCTGATTGGGAACGGGCTCCAATGGACATGGCTCTGCAGTCAAAATAGTTAGCAGATGGACAGGTTTGGAAAATGTGAGGGCCCATATCCTACAAATAGAAATAAATACACCACATAATTATTTACTTTGGTTGAACTAAAAATTATAAAAATTTCTAGTTAATTAAAAAAAATCATTAACATATAACAATATTCAATGAACTTACATCATAACCAGCAATAAGCAGACCAACACCATATGGTCTCCGGCCATATCGTTGTGTTGGTATCTGGGTCTCTTAGACTGGTTAAAGAGCTTGTTTTAACAAGGAATGAAGTACTGCCTTTATTTTCAAATTATACATTATTAACAAAGGTCTCTGGCTTATTCTTTAATTGTTGCATAATCCACCAGAGAAATAATGCAATAGGACACTATTTCTTTGGCCTAATATAAAATGTTTGACTTTCTACCGAACCTAAGAAAGAGTGCCAGCAAAATAATTTCTTCCCATCTAAAACCTGATTTGTTTTGGATACAAGGGGTCTAGGATTTCTTGGGACATCTAGAACCATTAAGAAACTTTAAATCCCCTCTAAAAAGATGCTTAGATGATTTTCCTGAAGTTGGGCTTATTTACATCTAGCAAATATAAATTGCTTATAAAGACTAATGAAAGAGCAATCCAATTTGTTGTTTTAAAGTTTTCACAATCTTACCTATGTCATATTATTATTATATTCCTAATAATTAACACAAGTATCAAAACCCTTCAAAGTTCATATCCATAAATGCTAACATAAAAAGGATACTGCTTCCAATTAGAGATACAAGACGAGACACAGGCAGTGGTCTATCGAATACAAATCTGGAATCCAAACACTCCTGACGCATAAAATTACTAAAAAAGAAACAAAAAAAGTTTAGTAATTTCAAATTATAGACAACTATTCCAATCTAAATTGTTTGATTTCACTTCGAATTCTTCCAAGCGTTTACATGGATAACATCCATATAAGAAAAACAGAAGGTAACAAAGACATGCCTGCAAGGGTGCGTTTTTGTGCTAAACTCTGGAGCCACATAAGGTTTTTAAAAAAGACTGAAACATTTTTTAGCTCTAGAAAATCTTTGTATCAGAGCACTTATGGAACAGAGAAGAGCAGGCTGAACAAAAGAAAAACAGCAACCTCTCTTCTGTTATCCTTCCCACTGTCAGCAAGCTTGTCTTAATTCTAGATCTCGAACCAGCAAAAAGATTATCTACTCTGTCCTTTTTTCTTGAAAGCAGACTAACATTTCTCCAAAAGAGCAACTATAAGAAATGGAAACCACAGCAGAGGGGATCTTTACGTGTTTCTGCCACCGTTACTTCTATTCATAAGAAGCACTCTAGAGGAGATACTGGACACTAGCCGCTGAGTCTCACTGTTAAATCTGATGAAATTCAAGCAAGGTTAACATTGGGGAGAAGAGAATTTATGCCTATAAATAAGATCAACAAGAAATGGATATGCTCCTTTTTTTCAATGTTGCTTTGTCCAGTATATGCGTATGTCACATCTGATCATCACATGGTTGACTACAGTAACCAAGCTATTTGTTCAGTACTTATATTTAAGTCCATTTCCCAATGCTGCCTAAAAGTATACTGCCCAATATGGCAGGCAATAATCACATGTGGCTATGGAGCTCTTGAAAAGTAGCTAGACTGAATTGAGATGTACACCAAGTACAAAATAACATACCAAATTTCAAGGACTTAGTACCTAAAAACGTGCAATGACTCATTAATAAAGTTTTTATATTGATTATGTGTTGGCATGGCAATATTTTATAGATTGGGTTAAATAAAATGTTTGATAATATAATGCATTTTCCATTTTGAAGAGTAGGTGGAAACCCCTCAGGCTGTCATTATATTGCTGACTTAGAGCAAGGGACTGGCTGAGTAAATTGAAATTCTTTTTTTTTTTTTTTTAATACTGAGTTTCACTCTTGTTGCCCAGGCTGGAGTGCAATGGCATGATCTCAGCTCACTGCAACCTCTGCCTCCTGGGTTCAAGCAATTCTCTTGCCTCAGCCTCCCAAGTAGCTGGGATTACAGGTGCCTGCCACCACGCTCAGCTAATTTTTTTATTTTTAGTAGAGACAGGGTTTCACCATGTTGGCCAGGCTGGTCTTGAACTCCGGACCTCAGGTGATCCACCCGCTTCAGCCTCCCAGAGTGCTGGGATTACAGGCATGAGACACCATGCTCAGCCTGAATTCTTAAACCATAGCATTACTATTTACACTGTTTTTGCTGCTGCTGTTGTTTTAAGAATAGGGTCTCACTCGGCTAGGTGCTGTGGCTCACGCCTGTAATCCCAGCACTTTGGGAGGCCGAGGCAGGTGGATCATGAGGTCAGGAGCTCTAGACCAGCCTGGCCAATATGGTGAAACCTCGTCTCTACTAAAAATGCAAAAATTAGCCGGGTGTGGTGGCACATGCTTGTAGTCCCAGCTACTTGGGAGGCTGAGGCAGAAGAATTCCTTGAACTCTGGAGGCGGAGGTTGCAGTGAGCCGAGATCATACCACTGCACTCTAGCCTGGGCGACAGCGCAAGACTCTGTCTCAAAAAAAAAAAAAAAAAAAAAAAGAATAGGGTCTCACTCTGTTGCCTACGCTAGAGTACAGTGGCACTATCATAGCTCACTGCAACCTTGAAATCCTAGGCTCAAGCAATCCTCCCACCTCAGCCTTTTGAGTAGCTAGGACAACAGGTGTGTGCCACCACACCCAGCTAAGTTTTAAAATTTTTTGTAGAGATGGGGATTCACTATGTTGCCCTGGTCTCAAATTCTTGACCTTAAGCTTCTCAAAGAACTGGGATTATAGGTAGGAGCCACTGTGCCAGGCCCACCCTTATAATTTATATTCTTTCTTTCCTAATCAAATCACAAATTTACAAGATTAGTTTTAGCTAACTACCTGCCATCCACAACACACATACTCACATAATACCTGAAAGGCTCTGTGTTAGCGGTTTACAGTAGGCAATTTAAAATATTTAAAAATAGGCTGGGTGCAGTGGCTCACACCTATAATCCCAGCACTTTGGGAGGCTGAGGTGGACAGATTACCTGAGGTCAGGAGTTCAAGACTAGCCTGGCCAACGTGGCGAAAACCCGTCTCTACTAAAAATACAAAAATTAGCCAGGCGTGGTGGCGGGTGCCTGTAATCCCAGCTACTCGGGAGGCTGAGGCAGGAGAATCGCTTGAACCTGGGAGGTAGAGGTTGCAGTGAGCTGAGATCGCACCACTGCACTCCAGCCTGGGTGAGAGTGAGACTCCATCTCAAAAAAATAAATAAATAACATTTAAAAATAGCCTTGATAAAGAAAACACTGGAAAAAATTCAGTGTTTAGGTATTTAGCCCAATCTCAGATACTAAGTGGTGAAGGTGAGAACTCAATATGTGCAATTTCAAAGCCCTATCTCTTCATTTATGTATTGCCTTTTAACCATAAATAATCTGTCTCTTCTAGACTCTCACAGAAATTTTTGTTATATTATAGATAAACTACATTTGAGTTTATAGGTAAACTTGCCTTCAAGTTCCCTTAAGACAAGATCCATGTCTGAGTCACTTATGTATACCCTGCAGTATCCAGTATTGAGCATTGCAAAAAATAAATGTCTAATAAATACTGATGTATTGAAGAAAACAAGCACAAAGAAAACAAGTGTGGTTCAGCTTGTCCTTAGAAACCAGACAAAAGTATCACGTTCTTCTTAGACATAACAGGGTCTCAAACAATATACATTGTATTAACAAACATCACATTACTCAGTGACTTCTAAAAAGTGCTAATGTTTAATCTTATTAGTTACTCCTACAGGCATCAAAAAATGGAAAATTTAATAACAAACTCAAACCCACCAAGGTATTCATAATCTTAATTTACAAGAATTTTGGCAGACAACTTCCTAAAATACCTTATCTGGATCTTTTTGAGAAAACTAATCAATTATGAATCAAAAAGGATGTTTATTTTTCATGATTATACTTACCATAACAGTCTAGCATCAGCAGTAAGCCCCGCAATTGAGATACCAATATGGTTGTCAACATGGAGAATTTTTTTCTGATGAGCTGCAAGCTCTGATTGTGCCCTCTAAATAGAGACATTATAAGATGTAAAAAAAAAAAAAAAAAAAAAAGAGACAAATGTAAAAATAAGTTTACAACCTTATTTTCTATGGTGAAATTTACATTAATAGTTTTCTACAGAGGAAGACATATTTATTACTGTACTTACTTTCAATGCAACCAAAACTGCATGAGTTTTTGATTTCAGACCAACTGTGGCTGAACCTTGTTTAACAGCTTCCATTGCATATTCAATTTGATGAATCCTGCCCTAAAGAAAACAAAAAACAAAAAACACACATCTTAGAAGATCTTTTATAAATTAAAAATTAGGGTTTTCAAATATCAGGTGAGCACAGTTAAATCTCAACTGATTTCTTTTAAATCAAGAGACCTTTTTTTTTTTTTGAGACAGGTTCTCACTCTGTCACCCAGGCTGGAGTGCAGTGGCACAATCTTCAGCTCAGTACAACCTCTGCCTCCTAGGCTCAAGCAGTCCTCTCACCTCACCGTCCACAGTAGCTGGGACTATAGGCAAGCACCATCACGCCCAGCTAATCTTTGTATTTCTTGTAGAGTCCGGGTTTCATGTTGTTCAGGGTGGTCTTGAACTCCAAGACTCAAGCAATCTACCTTCCTTGGCCTCCCAAAGTGCTGGGATTACAGGCATGAGCCACTGCACCCGGCTGAAAGCTTCTTTTAAAATAAATTTTCTTGTGTATATTTAATGTATGCAACATGATGTTATAAGATACACATATATAGTAGGATCACTATCGCAGAATGAACACATCCATTGTCTCACATAGTTACCCATTTTCCTCTGCTGTGGCAAGGGCTATAAACTACTCATTTAACAAAAATCTTGAATACAAAACACTACCTGCATTATTAACTGTAGTCTTCATGTTGTACATTAGATCTTTCCACTTGCTCAACCTACATATTTGCTACTTTGTATCTCCTCTTTTTTCCTCCCCACTGCCACCCCCTACCCTGGTAACCACTGTTTTACTCTCTCTATATATGTATTTGCCCTTTTAAACAAAAGATTCCACACATAAGTGAGAGCATGAAATATTTTTCTTTCTATTTCTGGCTTATTTCACTTAACATAATGTCCTCTAGGTCCATCAGGAAACCTAGTTTAATTATAAATGCAACTTCCAAGAACGTCTAAAATAATTATATTCCATTTTCCCCAAGCCTACGCTCTCACAAGTTTCTAAATATATTGCAGCCACAAAAAGCCACTTCACAGAAAAGGTTTAAAAACATTATTTTACCTGAGGGCTCCAAACAGTGACATCATTGTCATACTGATTTCGAAACTAAAAGTAAAAGAAAAAAAGACCTGTTAATAGAAGAACATTTCAAATCCCAACTCTTAACATTCATTAAGAAATATGCTTGTGTTTCCATTCAATGTTAAGGCACTCTGTTCATGCAGTCTTACTGGAAGATCACTACTGTACTCAGATGTAAGCCAATTCTACATTTACCATAAACTGGTGGGAGAGGGAGAAGCAGATCTAAATGGGTCCTATTTTTCCAAACTCTTATTCTAACACCCTCCATATCAACCCCTTTAGGCTCAATTACTAAAGTTCACAATCAACTTTCTTGCCTATTTTTGCTTATGCTGCTCCCTTTTATTGGGCCCTAATAAATGGTTAAAAGTCTTCCTTTTCTTTAAGGTAGCTTAAATGTC
Organism: Gorilla gorilla gorilla; assembly: GCF_029281585.2. Lineage (NCBI taxonomy): Eukaryota > Metazoa > Chordata > Mammalia > Primates > Hominidae > Gorilla > Gorilla gorilla. Next base: position 20,924,836 of record NC_073233.2, read on the forward strand.
GATTTCTTGAAGTCTTCTCCTTTTCTTCCCAAATCCCCCTAACATATACTCCCACAGCTCTTTATCTAAACGTCCCTTTCTGTTTTTATGATTAGGGACATGTATGACTTATTTTTGAATGTTCACTGTAGTTATGCCTGTACAAGTGCTGTCTGTATATTCATATTGAATGAACAAAAAAGTCCTCACAAAGTTAGAGGTGGACACAAATAGCTGCAGCGATAGAACCATTACGGCTATTACGACTATTATAACATAATAATAGTCATGGGAGTGAGATTGAGTGCTAGAATGGCAGACAGCACTGGAAACCCAGAAAACCCTATATTGTAACCCTGATTCCACCACTTCCCCTCTCAGCCTCGGCTTACTCATCTGCAACTAGGTGACTGGACAAAATGATTGAAAAGGGCCTCTTCTAATCGAAGTCTAGGCGAGAGATAAATCAGACGGACCCACCAGGAAAACGGACGCGGTCCAGGAACACAAACCTGGGGGTCAAGTCCGCACTGGTGATACAGGTAGGCCTCCAAGTCAAGTCTCTGTCTTCTCCTCTCCCATACACAGCACTAGGAGCTATTCTGGACCGCTCAGAATCTACTCCACTGAAGGAACCTGAGGGGCGAACTCATCTAGCTGACCGAGGAGGAAGTGTCGGAGGCTCCCCGGGAAGCGAAAGCGGTGGAAAGGCCGCACTGGCTACCGATAACCCCTAGCCCGGCCAGGCCGGAGATGCTGAATCACTGCCGGAGCCCGGCCGTCTGCCGAGGCTCCCATACCTCGTGGCACCGGGCGGCGCTAAGGATGACAGGAGAGGTGGCTCGTCATCCCCCAGTCACCAGAGCTCTGCCCTAAACCTTCCAGAGATCGGGATTCAACGTACCATGGTGGCGCCGCGGGCCTGCTTGCGGCCTCCAGCAAAACTGAGAATCAAGGAGGTGCTGCCGAAAGTATCGCTCAGCGATCTACAGAGAAGTCTGCGGGAGTTTGACGGCGGCGGCGCAGGGTAGCGCAGTCTATTCCAGAGATATCGATAGGCTTGCAACACTTCCCCTTCCTTAAACCTTTCCGACCGCTCGGCGGCGGGCGGAGCCTCGGAAGATCTAGGAACTGAGACTGGCGGGAAACCCTGGGTTGGGAGTGCCGGCGGCTTGAGAGCTGCGGGGCAGCCCCTGTCACGTAGCCCTTCTTGGTTCCTGTGTATGGCGGATTCCCTCCAGTTTCTCCCGCTGGCGGGCTGCATCTAAAGTCGTCCGAGGCAACAGCCGTGACTCTGGGTGATACTAGCTCTCATTAACCGTCCACAGATTTGGGGTGTTATGTGACTGAAAGGAACGAGGCTGCAGGAAAGCCACAAGATAACGATCCGTTTCTGTGTGTCAGCTGTATTCTTCCTCGAGTATCTTGTCTGTGTACATGCTTTTATTTGCATTAAGGTTGGTGCAAAAGTAACTGCGGTTTTTGCCATTTGGCAAAATACTTTGGAATGCTCTTCCTTATTCCCTGGAGATGTTATCTTTCAAGGCTCTGTTGTCGTTAACCCCTCATTGTTATTATGATTGGTTTCCTCCACCAGACTTTGAACTCCATGAGGGCGCTAATGTCTTTCTATGCCCCCAAAACCAAGCATGGTACCTGACAGATTAGGCCACTGAGAAAAAATGGACACTTTCTTTCGATTTATCTATTTCGTCTTTTGAGAGCATCTTTCCATAATGAAATAGTCTGACATCTCTGCAAACAGCTGCCAATCTGACATCCACCGGCTATTTATATTCTTTGTAAAAAAGAGACTGGGTGTGGTGGCTCACGCCTGTAATCCCAGCACTATTGGAGGCCGAGGGCGGAGGATCGCTTGAACCCAGGAGTTCGAGATCACTATATTATTTTAATACAGTGGGACCTCGTCGCTACAATAATAATAATAATAATAAAAAGGCTGGGCATGTTGGCATGGGCCTGTGGTCCCAGCCACTCGGGAAGCTGAAGTGGGAGGATCTCTTGAGCCAGGGAGATCGAGGTTGCAGTGAGCCATGGTCGCGCCATTGCACTCCAGCCTGCCTGGGCAACAGAGATTCTGTTTCAAAAAAAAAAAAAAAAAAAAGCCGGGCGCGGTGGCTGACGCTTGTAATCCCAACACTTTGGAAGGCAGAGGCGGGTGGATCACGAGGTCAGGAGATCGGACCATCCTGGCCAACATGGTAAAACCCCGTCTCTACTAAAAATACAAAAATTAGACGGGCGTGGTGGCGTGCCTCAGGAGGCTGGGGCAGGAGAATCGCTTGAACCCGGGAGGCGGAGGTTGCAGTGAGGTGAGATCGTGCCACTGCACTCCAGCCTGGGCGACAGAGTGCAACTCCATCTCAAAAAAAAAAAAACAAAAACAAAGTACTAAATTGTTCTCCAGAAATGTTTTACCAACATATACTCTCAACAGTAGTATATGAGGTTACCTTCTCTAATTCATCAACACTGGTTATTGTCGTATTTCTGAAAAACACTGTTGATTTGGTGGACTAAATTAACAGATTAAATTAATAGATTGTTCTCTTTCGTTCCTCCAGGACCTAGCACAATGCGTAGCACATATTAAGTGTTTATAAATAGTGCTAACTGATTAAATAAATGCTCATTTAAAAATTGTCATATACTACATAAACATTTTGAAAATTCCATATATATCTCTCTAGTCACATGCCTCACACAGATGTGTAATATACAATTTTTAAAAATAAGATGATACTGAACTTTTTATTAATACACTTAAAAAGTTATAGCTATCATATGTCCATAAGTAATGGTCTATATTATTTTCAATAGTCGCATAGTATTTTATTGTATGGAAATATAACAATTTGCTTAATTATTAGTGTGCAATTCGATTGTTTCCAAGTTATTGGTATCATAAAAATACTATAATGAATATTCTTGTACATACACACCTATTGTGTGCATAATTACCTTACCTGATGAAGAATTCATAAAAGTAGAATTGTGGGGTCAAAGGGAACTTACATTTACAGTTATGATAAATATGGCTGAGTTGCAAAAAAAGATATCTATTTACTATTCTATGCTGCCTGAGAGTCAATTTTCTCTGTATTCTTACCAACACTGGATATTATAAGTACTTTTTACTTTTATCAATTTGATAGGCCAAAAAAGAAAACCTGTTTCTTTAATTTTTAATTTTATTTATAGTTTTTTATTACTAGTAAAAAAATCTTTTGTTGTATTTCTTGGCTGTTTATGTTACTTTAGTGGATTGCCACTTCATTCCTTTCCTCATATTATTGTGTTAATCATTTTCTTACTGACTTGTAGGAGCTTCCTGTAATTAGGGATGGTAACCTCTTATTACTGTGTCACTTTTATAGAAAGGGCCTTTTGGATACAAATAAAAGAAACCCACTGAATCTAGTTTAAATAAAAGTTGAAGCACACATTGTAAATATGCAACAGGGAATCACATAAATATCCAAACATAATTTTTTGACTTTTTAAAAATTTACTGAGATATTGCTAGTACCTGAAACAAAGCCTGGCATATAGTAGGCACTCACTAAACATTTGTTGAATGAATGAGTGATAGATCTATCACTCCAAACCTGTCCTTCTGATAATTATTTCCTGAGCAAATATCTGGGGCTTTGCGATGCATCCTTTATTCACAGCAATTGTCTGTACTCTTCAGAATGGCTGTTATCAAAGCTCTACTTGTAGACCAAAAGAAGGGGCATTTGGTTGACCTTTTTGTTAAGACTGAAAGTCCCAAGGGCTTATTAAAGGTTTATATGATTTTCAGCTCCTCTTTGTGTGTTTTGGGGATTTGGCTCAAGATACATCGTTAAAAACAACAACAACAACAACAACTTTTTTTTTAGAGACAGAGTCTAGCTGTGTAGCCCAGGCTAGAGTACAGTGGCATGATCATAGCTCACTGTAACCTTGAACTCCTGGGCTCAAGCCATCCTATTGCCTCAGCCTCCCAAGTAGCTAGGGCTACAGGTGCACACCACCATACCTGGCTAATTTTAAAATTTTTTGTAGAGACAGGGTCCTACTATGTTGCCCAGGCTGGTCATGAATGCCTGGCCTTAAGGTGATCCTTCCTCCTTGGCCTCCCAAAGTGCTGAAATTACAGGAGTGAGCCACCATACTCAGCTCCTCAGCTCTCAGGATACATTTTTTTTTTTTTTTTTAAAGACAGGGTCTTTCTCTGTTGCCCAGGCTGGAGTGCAATGGCACAATCACTTCAGCCTGGACCTCCGGGGCCCAAGTGATCCTCCTACCTCAGCCTCCCAAGTAGCTGGGACTACAGGCAAGTACCCCCATGCCCAGATAATTTTGTTTATTTTTTTTTGTAGAGACAGGGTCTTTGTTGCCCAGGTTGGTCTCGAACTCCTGGACTCAAGCTATCCTCCGGCCTGGGCCTCCCAAAGTGCTGGGATTATAGGCGTGAGCTACCATGCCTGGCCTCAAGATACATCTTGAGCATTAATCAGAAGCTGAAAAACTGATCAATAAATATATTTTGTAGGAAGACTAGGTCAGTGAACATAGCACTACTTCTTTAAAGGTCACTGGAAGCCAGGCAAAGTGGCTCACACCTGTAATCCCGACACTTTTTTTTTCTCCTGCTAATGCAGGAGAATTGCTTAGGGCCAGCAGTTACCAGCCTGAGCAACATAGCAAGACCCTGTCTCAAAAAAAAAAAAAAAAAAAAAATGAAGAAGGGAGGGAGAGAGGGAGGGAGGAAGAAAGGAAGGAAAGAAAATTAGCCAGGTGTAGTTGTATGCACCTGTAGTCCCAGCTACTCGAGAGGCTGAGGTGACAGGATCACATGAGCCCAGTGTCAGGCCTCTGAGCTCAAGCTAAGCCATCGTATCCCCAGTGACCTGCACGTATACATCCAGATGGCCTGAAGCAACTGAAGATCCACAAAAGAAGTGAAAATAGCCTTAACTGATGACGTTCCACCATTGATTTATTTCTGCCCCAACCTAACTGATCAATGTACTTTGTAATCTCCCCCACCCTTAAGAAGGTTCTTTGTAACTCTTCCCACCCTTGAGAATGTACTTTGTGAGATCCACCCCCTGCCCCCAAAACATTGCTCTTAACTCCACTGCCTATCCCAAAACCTCTGAGAACTAATAATGATAATCCACCACCCTTTGCTGACTCTCTTTTCGGACTCAGCCCATCTGCACCCAGGTGAAATAAACAGCAATGTTGCTCACACAAAGCCTGTTTGGTAGTCTCTTCACACAGACACGTAAGATTTGGTGCCGAAGACCCGGGTCAGCGGACTCCTTTGGGAGACCAGTCCGCTGTCCTCACCCTCACTCCGTGAAGAGATCCACCTATGACCTCGGGTCCTCAGACCAACCAGCCCAAGGAACATCTCACCGATTTTAAATCGGGAGCCCACTGGAAATCAGACTGTCCAGCTTGCCTGGCAGCCACTCCCAGAGCCCCTGGAACTCTGGCCCAAGGCTCTGACTGACTCCTTCCCAGATCTCGGCTTAGCGGCTGAGACTGACACTGCCCAATCTTCTCGGAAGCCTCCTGGACCATCACAGACGCTTTGGGTAACTCTTACAGTGGAGGGTAAGTCCATCTCCTTCTTAATCAATATGGAGCCTACCCACCCCTCATTACCTTCTTTTCAAGGGCCTGTTTCCCTTGCCTCCATAACTGTTGTGGGTATTGATGGCCAGGCTTCTAAACCCCTTAAAACTCCCCCACTCTGGTGCCAACTTGGACAACATTCCTTTATGCACTCTTTTTAGTTATCCCCAACTGCCCACTTTCCTTATTAAGCCAAGACATTTTAACCAAATTATCTGCTTCCCTGATTATTCCTGGACTACAGCCACACCTTATTGCCACCTTTTGCCCCAGTTCAAAGCCTCCTTCACATCCTCTCCTTGTATCTCCCTACCTTAATTCACAAGTATAGGACACCTCTACTCCCTCCTTGGTGACCGATCATGCACCCCTTACCATCCCATAAAAACATAATCACCCTTACCCCGCTCAATGCCAATATCCCATCCCACAGCACGCTTTTAAAGGATTAAAGCCTGTTATAACTTGCCTGTTACAGCATGGGCTTCTAAAACCTATAAACTCTCCTTACAATTCCCCCATTTTACTTGTCCAAAAACCAGACAAGTCTTACAGGTTAGTTCAGGATCTGTGCCTTATCAACCAAATTGTTTTGCCTATCCACCCTGTAGTGCCCAACCCGTACACTCTTTTGTCCTCAATACCTTCCTCCACAACTCACTATTTGGTTCTTGATCTTAAAGATGCTTTTTTCACTATTCCCCTGGACCCCTTGTCCCAGCCTCTCTTTGCTTTCACCTGGACTGACCCTGACACCCATCAGTCCCAGCAGCTTACCTGGGCTGTGCTGCCGCAAGGCTTCAGGGACAGCCCTCATTACTTCAGCCAAGCTCTTTCCCTTGATTTACTTTCTTTCCACCCCTCTGCTTCTCACCTTATTCAATATATTGATGACCTTCTACTTTGTAGCCCCTCCTTTGAATCTTCTCAACAAGACACCCTCCTGCTCCTTCAACATTTATTCTCCAAAGCATATTGGGTATCCCCCTCCAAAGCTCAAATTTCTTCTCCATCCATTACCTACCTCAGCATAACTCTTCATAAAAACACACGTGCTCTCCCTGCCGACTGTGTCCAACTGATCTCTCAAACCCCAACACCTACAAAACGACAACTCCTTTCCTTCCAGGCATGGTTGGATACTTTCGCCTTTGGATACCTGGTTTTGCCATCCTAACAAAACCATTATATAAACTCACAAAAGGAAACCTAGCTGACCCCATAGATCCTAAATCCTTTCCCCACTCCTCTTTCTGTTCCTTGAAGACAGCTTTAGTGACTGCCCCCACACTAGCTCTCCCTGACTCATCCCAACCCTTTTCATTACACACAGCCAAAGTGCAGGGCTGTGCAGTCAGAATTCTTACACAAGGACCGGGACCGCACCCTGTAGCCTTTTTGTCCAAACAACTTGACCTTACTGTTTTAGGCTGGCCATCATGTCTCCGTGCAGTGGCTGCCGCTGCCCTAATACTTTTAGAGGCCCTCAAAATCACAAACTATGCTCAACTCACTCTCTACAGTCTCATAATTTCCAAAATCTATTTTCTTCCTCACACCTGATGCATATACTTTCTGCTCCCCAGATCCTTCAGCTGTACTCACTCTTTGTTGAGTCTCCCACAATTACCATTGTTCCTGGCCTGGACTTCAATCTGGCCTCCCACATTATTCTGGATACCACACCTGACCCCCATGACTGTATCTCTCTGATGCACCTGACATTCACTCCATTTCCCCATGTTTCCTTCTTTCCTGTTCCTCACCCTGATCACACTTGGCTTATTGATGGCAGTTCCACCAGGCCTAATCGCCACTCACCAGCAAAGGCAGGCTATGCTATAGTATCTTCCACATCTATCATTGAGGCTACCACTCTGCCCCCCTCCACTATCTCTCAGCAAGCCGAACTCATTGCCTTAACTCGAGCCCTCACCTTTGCAAAGGGACTATGTGTCAATATTTATACTGACTCTTAATATGCCTTCCATATCTTGCATCACCACGCTGTTATATGGGCTGAAAGAGGTTTCCTCACTACACAAGGTCCTCCATCATTAATGCCTCTTTAATAAAAACTCTTCTCAAGGCCGCTTTACTTCCAAAGGAAGCTGGAGTCATACACTGCAAGGGCCACCAAAAGGCATCAGATTCCATCGCTCAGGGCAACGCTTATGCTGATAAGGTAGCTAAAGAAGCAGCTAGAATTCCAACTTCTGTCCCTCATGGCCAGTTTTTCTCCTTCTCATCAGTCACTCCCACCTACTGCCCCACTGAAACTTCCACCTATCAATCTCTTCCCACACAAGGCAAATGGTTCTTGGACCAAGGAAAATACCTCCTTCCAGCCTCACAGGCCCATTCTATTCTATCGTCATTTCATAACCTCTTCCATGTAGGTTGCACGCCGCTAGCCTGCCTCTTAGAACCTCTCATTTCCTTTCCAACATGGAAATCTATCCTTAGGGAAATCACTTTTCAGTGTTCCATCTGCTATTCTACTACTCCTCAGGGATTGTTCAGGCCCCCTCCCTTCCCTACACATCAAGCTCGGGGATTTGCCCCCGCCCAGGACTGGCAAATTGACTTTACTCACATGCCTTGAGTCAGGAAACTAAAATACCTCTTGGTCTGCGTAGACACTTTCACTGGATGGGTAGAGGCCTTTCCCACAGGGTCTGAGAAGGCCACCGCGGTCATTTCATCCCTTCTGTCAGACATAATTCCTCAGTTTGGCCTTCCCACCTCAGTTTCTCAGGCTCTTGGTATTCAGTGGCACCTGGTTTTACCTCAAACTGCCACCCTTAAGTCTCTCTTTAAGTGGATAGAAGATCTTCAGTGACAAAGTACACTTCAATACTTTCACCCTGATGAAGTCCTATTCTTTACTTTTATACTTACTCTTATTCTTGTTTCCAATCTTATGCCACCCTCTACCTCTCCCAGCTATCTCCACCACACTATCAATCTCACTCCCTCCTAGCTGTTTCTAATCCTTCTTTAACAAACAATTGCTGGCTTTGCATTTCTCTTTCCTCCAAAATCGCCAAGGCCTCGACTTACTACTAAAAAAAAGGGGGGAGGGAAACTCTGTATATTTTTAAATGAAGAGTGCTATTTTTACCTAAATCAATCTGGCCTGGTATATGACAACATAAAAAATCTCAAGGATAGAGCCCCAAAACTCGCCAGCCAAGCAAACAACGTTGAACCCCCTTGGACACTCTCTAATTGGACATCCTGAGTACTCCCAATTCTTAGTCCTTTAATACCTATTTTTCTCCTTCTTTTATTCGGACCTTGTGTCTTTTGTTTAGTTTCTCAATTCATATAAAACCACATCCAGGCCATCACCAATACTATATGACAAATGCTTCTTCTAACAACCCCACAATATCCCCCTTACCCCAAAATCTTTCTTCAGTTGAATCTCTCCCACTGTAGGTTCCCACGCTGCCCCAATCCCGCTTGAATCAGCCCTGAGAAACATCGCCCATTATCTCTCCATACCACCCCCAAAAATTTTCGCTGCCCCAACACTTTACCACTATTTTGTTTTATTTTTCTTATTAATATAAGAAGACAGGAATGTCAGGCCTCTGAGCCCAAGCTAAGCCATCATATCCCCAGTGACCTGCACGTATACATCCAGATGGCCTGAAGCAACTGAAGATCCACAAAAGAAGTGAAAATAGCCTTAACTGATGACGTTCCACCATTGATTTATTTCTGCCCCAACCTAACTGATCAATGTACTTTGTAATCTCCCCCACCCTTAAGAAGGTTCTTTGTAATTCTTCCCACCCTTGAGAATGTACTTTGTGAGATCCACCCTCTGCCCCTAAAACATTGCTCTTAACTCCACCGCCTATCCCAAAATCTTTAAGAACTAATTAATGATAATCCACCACCCTTTGCTGACTCTCTTTTCGGACTCAGCCCGCCTGCACCCAGGTGAAATAAACAGCAATGTTGCTCACACAAAGCCTGTTTGGTGTTCTCTTCACACAGACACGTGAGACACCCAGGAGTTCAAGTTTGCAATGAACTATGATCAGCCTGGGTGACAAAGACCCTGTCTCAAAAAAAAAAAAAAAAAATTAAAGGTAATTGGTAAGTTATGTTAGGCTTTTAAAAGAATCAAATAAAAGTAAATTCTAAATAAAAGCCAAGTTGAAAATTTTTTCATGGATGTGTAAATCTTACCGTGTTATTATGTTTAGCACCTATAACTGGTACATTGAACAAATAGATGTATAGGGTGCAATTTGTAAGTAACTTATTTTCACTCCACATGTTAAAACACACCTGGTGGAGTTAATCCTCCCATGCTCATTGAATAAAATAAGATACAAATCTCATGAGTTTTCTGGTTGTTCAAGTAAAAAATGTTTGACTTCCCTTCTATGTCCCTGTCTAAAATTTCTCTCCTAATCGCCACCACACCTGCCCCCACCCCAACTCCCATCATCACCACCAACTCCAGGTTTCCTTCCTTCTTTCAAGTTCAAACAGAGGAACAGGCAAGAACATTCTTAACTTGGCTACTACAGTTCTGTGATTAAGGGCTGGTACTCTTTGAGCTTGGCAGATGTTTACAGTTGACACTTGTAACTTTATGCGTTCTTTGGTAACACCTTAATTCTCACCTTAGCCCAATGAGAAAATACTGGTAATCTTGTGCTTACACTTGGGTAAATATATTTCATCTGGCTATCAGCTCAATGTTAATTGCTAGCATGTATAGCTACACTCCCAGCTTTTTTCTGTGGAAGTCTCATCCTTCTTTGTGACCCTTTCTAGTAGCCCTGGTCTAATCCAAATACCTACAGAGTGGCTTTGCCTCTGAGAGTGCAGACTTTGACCATATCCCAAACTCATTTTTGCAATTAGCCAAAATTTCTTGCTCTCATCCACTAGAATGTTAGCTCCATGAAGCGGGGAATTTTTATCTATTTTGCTCACCACTGCATTTGCCTATACCTAGAATAGGCGAATACAGTGCCTGTACTTAATAAGTGCTACATTAAGTATTGAATGAATGAATTCCTCAGATATGAGTCAGACACTAGTCCACTGTGACCTCAACCCCTGCCCTACCCCCCTGCTAGGTGTAGGGATCATATATCAAAGTTTCATTAAAGCCTCTTTCCCTAGGTGTGAGGTGAGGAAAAAGCAATGTCCACTCACAGCACACCAAAAACTCTCAAAATCTTCTAAACTCCAGTCTCTGAATTAGAAGTAGATGGACAGCTAAGAGTTGCAAAAACAGTTCCCTTTCCACTCCTGCCACCTTTTTTGGGCAATTTCTACTTTTTATGGTTTTCCACTTTATTATAAAATATGAGAATATTGGCATTTTACTTTCTTGGAGCCTCAGCCAAACTGAGACAGAAAGAGTCCCATTTTAAAATGCAACTACACATATAAAGCTTAATTGCACTTATTTGTTCACATGTTGTCCTCACATTAAATCAGGAGCCGCTGGAGGATAATGTTTCATATTTATCTTTGTACATATGTTTAATGTGTCACACTAACTAGATGCTCAATAAAATTTAGTTAAGAGTTAGTGGGCTGGGTGCAGTGGCTCATGCCCGTAATCCCAGCACTTTGGGAGGCCAAGACGGGCAGATCATGAGGTCAGGAGTTCGAGACCAGCCTGACCAACATGGTGAAACCCTGTCGCTACTAAAAATACAAAAATTGGCCAGGTGCGGTGGTGCACGCCTGTAATCCTAGCTACTTAGGAGGCTGAGGCAGGAGAATTGCTTGAACCTGGGAGGTGGAGGTTGCAGTGAGCCGAGATCACTCCACTGCACTCTAGCTTGGGCGACAGGTCAAGACTCCGTCTCAAAAAAAAAAAAAAAAAAAATTAGTGGATGAATAAAAGTTCTCTAGTAGTAGTAGCAATAATTTCAAATAATTTACGTAGTACCAAAAGTTGAAGTCTAAAACTCTATGTTTCTAGTACTCTTCTAGTAGATAGTTTTATCTGGAAATATTTATAGGAAAATTGTGGAATTGCTTATACTTTAATGTCATTGTGCTAGATATTCTCTGATAACCCTATAGATATACTTCACCCTTTTTTTTCCTTTTTTCAACTTTTATTTTAGATTCAGAGGGTACATGTGCATGTTTATTACATGGGTAGATTGCGTGTTGTTGAACTTTGGTGTACAAATGATTTCATCATGCACATAGTGAGCATAGTACCCAATAGGCCCTTCTTCCACTCCCTCCACTCAAGTCGGCCCCGGGATCTATTGTTGCCATCTTTGTGTCCATATGTACTCAATGTTCAGCTCGCATTTATAAGTGAGAACATGTGGTATTTGGTTTTCTGTTCCTGTGTTAGTTCACTTAGGATAATGGCCTCCAGCTCCATCCATGTTACTGCAAAGGACATGATTTTGTGTTTTCCTTTTGGTTTTAGAGATAGGGTCTCATTCTGTCTCCCAGGCTAGAGTGCAATGGCGCGACCTTAGCTCACCATAGCCTCGACCTCCTGGGTTCAAGTGATCCCTCTACCTCAGCCTGAGTAGCTGGGAGCACAGTCCTGTGCCACCACACCCACCTAATTTTTGTATTTTTTGTAGAGACGGGGCTTTGCCATGTTGCCCAAGCTGGTCTTGAACTCCTGAGCTCAAGTGATCCACCTGTCTTCACCTCCCAAAGTGCTGGGATTACAGGAATGAGCCACCAAGCCCAGCCTCCTGTATTTTTTATGGCTGTATAGTATTCTATGGTACTTTAATCTTTTATAGATTGCATCAGTAAGATCCCTTCCTCTCTAGCTCCTGGTTGGGCTCAGCTAATGGAAGACACTAGTAGATCAGAAAGCAATAGGAAAGAGATATCAGATTATGTATTACCTTCTCCCGCTCCATGTTGGCCACAGGTTGGCAGTGGTACTGCATTACCACTTGCTGTTCCCCTGCCCACATTCTGATTATACTCTCTTCAGTTACCCCTTTGGAGAGTGCATCTGATTCTTGCTGAGACTCTGACTAATATAATACCATTTTAATTTTTTTCAGGGTACAGGAGTTATCCAATACTTTTTTCTGTGAAAAAAAAATCCTCATCTTTTTTTGACGTTAAGTTTGTATTATACTTCTAGAAATGTTAATATCAATAGGTCTAAAACAGCTGGAAAATAGAACCTAAGTTTATTATCTATATCCTTCCCTATTTTCGACCTGTTCAAATATATAGGAAAAACAGCTTACAGCTGGTTTTATAATATACATTTTTTCTAATTAAAAAAGGGAGGCCAGGTGCGGTGGCTCACGCCTGTAATCCCAGCACTTTGGGAGGCCAAGGCGGGCAGATCTCCTGAGATCAGGAGTTCGAGATCAGCCTGGCCAAAATGGTGAAACCCAACCTCTACTAAAAATACAAAACTTAGCCGGGCGTAGTGGCACATGCCTGTAGTCCCAGCTGCTCGGGAGGCTGAGGCAGAAGAATTGCTTGAACCTGGGAGGCAGAGGTTGCAGTGAGCCGAGATTGTGCCACTGCACTCCAGCCTGGGTGACAGAGTGAGACTCCGTCTCAAAAAAAAAAAAAGGGGGGGATATACAATGAAGATTTTTTTTCAATAAAGACAATATGATTGGCCAGGCTAGGTGGCTCATGCCTGTAATCCCAGCACTCTGGGAGGCCAAGGCGGGCAGACCACTTGAGGTCAGGAGTTGGAGACCACCTTGACCAACATGGTGAAACCCCAGCTTCTTGGGAGGCTGAGGCATAAGAATTACTTGAACCAAGGAGGTGGAGGTTGCAGGTGAGCTGACATCTGCCACTGTACTCCAGCCTGGGTGACAAAGCAAGACTCTGTCTCAAAAAAAAAAAACTTAAAAAAATCTAAAAATAGCTACTGAAAAAAGACAATATGATAAATTATTACATTGTACTAGGTAGTGAAACTTACTGTGTTTTTTCCCCTTCAATACTATCCATCTAGAGAAGGGAGAATATCCTGAGAATATATTTTCCAATATGTGTAACATGTATATACATCGTGTGTACATATGCATATTGTGTATATGATTCTTATTTCATAGAAATAAATACTGCATTTCTTTAGGTCCACTTGAATCTAAGCCTGAGCTCCCATCCTGCCATGCTGGTGAGAAATTCTACCTTAGTTATCATTGAGCATTTCCTCTCCATCCAGGGTTGTACAAAGTTTCTAGGGCTTGAATTATTATAGAAGTACCTGGAATTATCTCAAATTATTTGGTCATCTCTCCACATTGATTTGGTGCTGGGATTCCCTTTTGTGCCATCTTCACTTCAGACTGGTGACTGTCATATTTCTTTACCACTGTTGGTACTCAAGAATCTGGAATCAAGTAAGTGAATGTGGCAGCCCCTGCACCCAAGTACAGTTTCCTAAGGTACCCCATGTGGCTTTCCTCTTTGAGGTTTTGCCACTATCTGGGCTTTGTTACAGAACAAGATGGGAATCTTAGCTATTCACTCAAACTATAGGCTTCAGACTTCTAAGTTTTTTTTCTTTTTTCTTTTCTTTTTTTTTTTTTAATAGAAACGGGGTCTCACTATGTTGCCCAGGCAGGTCTTGAACTCCTGGGCTCGAGCCATCTACCCAGCTCAGCCTCCCAAAGTGCTGGGATTACAGGCATAAACCACTGAGCTTGGCCCAGACTTCTAACTTTTGAGGAATCCCTCTTTCACCTCCCTCTTCTCATTTCACAAGACAGAGCCTATGGTATTTCTGAGCAGTGTTTGCTTTTTGCCTTACAAAAATCTCAAGTCTAGATACTTGCTTGAATGGGAGAAAGGGGTAGTAGGATAGGAGAACACATAAAATCAATATCTCAAGGCTGGGCGCAGTGGCTCATGCCTGTAATCCCAGCACTTTGGAAGGCTGAGGAGGGTGGATCACCTGAGGTCAGGAGTTTGAGACCAGCCTGACCAAAATAGTGAAATCCCCATCTCTGCTAAAAATACAAAATTAGCCGGGCATGGAGGTGCATGCCTGTAACCCCAGCTACTTGGGAGGCTGAGGCAGGAGAATCACTTGAACCCAGGAGGTGGAGGTTGCAGTGAGCCGAAATTGTGCCACTGCACTCCAGACTGGGCAACAAGAGCAAAACTCTGCCTCAAAAATAAATAAATACATACATACATACATACGTAAAATAAAATAAAAATTAATATCTCAAAATAAACTGCCACAAAAAATTTGTATCAAATTATATGATTCTTTTTAAACCTGCTTTTCTATGTAAACATTAAACCACGAACATTTCTTCATGTCACATGCTTTAAATGTCTGTATAACTATAAGGTATTACATCATATAAATGTTTCATAATTTATTTGACTAATATTTGATAGCCTTTAAACAGCTTGCTTTAAACTAGCCTTGTCTGCACCCACTCCCACCTTTTTAAAATTTTAATTTTAATTTATTTGTTTATTTTTAGGACAGGCTTTTGCTCTGTTGCCCAGGCTGGAGTGCAGTGGTGTGATCAAAGTTCACTCCTGGGCTCAAGCAACTCTCCTGCCTCAGCCCCTAGAGTAGCTGGGTCTACAGGAGTGAGCCACTGTGCTGACCATTTTTTTTTTTTAATTACTGTGTTTTTTCCCTTTCAATACTATCCATCTGGAGAAGGGAGAATATCCTGAGAATATATTTTCCAATATGTGTAACATGTATATACATCGTGTGTACATATGCATATTTAAAAAAATTTAAAAAACAAACAAACCTGCTTATAGGAGGCCAGGTGCGGTGGCTCACGCCTGTAATCCCAGCACTTTGGGAGGCCAAGGCAGGCAGATCTCCTGAGATCAGGAATTCAAGACCAGCCTGGCCAACATGGCAAAACCCCGTCTCTACTAAAAATACAAAATTAGCGGGCATGGTGGCAGATGCCTGTAATCCCAGCTACTCGGGAGGCTGAGGCAGGAGAATTGCTTGAACCCGGGAGGCGGAGGTTGCAGTGAGCCGAGATTGCACCACTGCACTCCAGCTTGGGCGACAGAACGAGACTCCATCTCAGGAAAAACAAAAACAAAAAACAAACAAAAAAACCCCTAGTATTTTAGAAGCTTTTTATTTTTAACTGGTTATTCAGAAGCTAAGGTTTTTTTATTTTCTGGCAACAGCTAACACTTGGAATAGAGCAATCTGGAATTAATAGACATAATTGGGAAGAATAACAATTTAGAGTTATATCTAAACTGTATAATATAATTTTCCTCCCTCAGTGTGTGACTAAAAGAGAGGCCTGTACAAAAGCCATGGCACACTTGAGTTGTTTAGAAATATTTTTTTCCAGAAATTAAGCAATTATTACAGACTGTCATCTAGATAGTTGAGTAACAATGAATCTTACATGTTCATGGGAAAATTTCTTTTTCTTTCTTTCTTTTTTTTTTTTTTTTTTTTGAGACGGAGTTTTGCTCTTGTTGCCCAGGCTAGAGTGCAATGGCACAATCTCGGCTCACTGCAACCTCCGCCTCTGGGGTTCAAGAGGTTCTCCTGCCTCAGCTTCCCGAGTAGCTGGGATTACAAGCATGCACCACCACACCCAGCTAATTTTTGTATTTTTAGTAGAGACGGGGGTTTCTCCATTTTGGTCAGGCTGGTCTCGAACTCCCGATCTCAGGTGATGCGCCCACCTCGGCCTCCCAAAGTGCTGGGATTACAGGCATGAGCCACCCCGCCCGGCCATTCATGGGAACATTTCAGTTTGGCTTTTATTAGGATTTTTTTTATTCTAAAAAATCCTAAAATAACTAATAATGGTCTTTAAATTGGAGAATTAGTGTTGTTTTTCTGTTCCATTCTTCCTGCAAGATACCTCTATTGATCAATTTTGCAAATACTGGTTAAGAATCAGGGTGTATCCTGATCCAAATCCCCAAATCATGCTTCGAGGAGTTGAAAGCCATTAAAACCCCAAGAAACCAAACATCTCTTTTGTTGGTCCACAAGTAGGGCTTTTATATAAGAGCCACTCTGAAGTGTCCAGCCAAGCACTTTTAGCCACCAATATATATGCATAGAAGGTAATAGTGAAAAGCACAGGTTTTGGAGCCAGACATTTCTCATTCCTTCAAAAAATATTTGTTGATCACCTTACTATATACTAAGCATTATTACTAACAATAATAACTGTTATTACTAATCCCGGCCAATGTCTTCTCATTTTCAAAATAAACCTCTCTTAGGCCGTGCCCGGTGGCTCACGCCTGTAATCCCAGCACTTTGGGAGGCCGAGGCGGGCGGATCACCTGCGGTCAAGAATTCGAAACCAGCCTGACCAACATGGCGAAACCCCGTCTTTACTAAAAATACAAACATTAGCCGGGCTTGGTGGTGAGCGCCTGTAATCCCAACTACTCGGGAGGCTGAGGCAAGAGAATCGCTTGAACCCGGGAGGTGGAGGTTGCAGTGAGCAGAAATCTTGCCACTGCACTCCAGCCTGGGCGAAAGAACGAGACTCCGACTCCAAAAAACAAACAAACAGAAAAACAAACAAAAAAACTCAGATATTTCTTCCTCTAATAGGACAAAGGCAGCGTTTTTTAAAAAAATTTTTATTTTTGTTTTTGAGATGGAGTCTCGCTCTGTCGCCCAGGCTGGAGTGCAGTGGCACGATCTCGGCTTATCGCAAGCTCCGCCTCCTGAGTTCATGCCATTCTCCTGCCTCAGCCTCCCGAGCAGCTGGGACTACAGGCGCCCGCCACCACGCCAGGCTAATTTTGTTTTTCTATTTTTAGTAGAGAGGGGGTTTCACTGTGTTAGCCAGGATGGTCTCAATCTCCTGACCTCGTGATCCGCCCGCCTCGGCCTCCCAAAGTGCTGGGATTACAGGCGTGAGCCACCGCGCCCTACCAAAGGCAACATTTTTTCGTGTCATGATGGCTTCAGAATTTCTTTTCCTTTAGCTTGTTGCTGGAGTGGCAAGGGCAACAAGAGGACAGATGTTTTATGATGGAAGGAGTATGCTTACAAATAGGCCAAATATTTTCATTTGTTTTATTTCTTTATCTTTCCTCAAGACAAGAGAGAAAAAATTCAATCCTTAGTCTGCCAATAGACCAATAATTCCTAAGATATTGTTTACAATAAAAGTAATATGTCCTTTAAAACTAATGTTTTCTAGAATTTCAGTGGCAAACTAAGTGCGCAGTTCCTTCCTCTACTGCTAGGTGGCAATTAATGCCTTATTTAGAAAAAACAATTCTTCCTGACCCCACCACCCTCGTCCAGAAAAATACGTGCATTTTCTCTTCTTTAAGGTAAGACTTCCCTTAAGGATAATATTCTTTTATTCCTGTTTTGTCCAAGTGAATTTACATTCACCTTTTCCTTTAATTGTTAAGAATAACACATACAAATCAAACGCATACTGCAGTAACTAAGGAAGAATAGATCATATCTTTTAGAGAGGGTGGTTTCCAAACTGAGTGCATGTTCATGAATGATACAGAGTAGGAAGTTGCTATAACTTCCCTGCAGGGTTTTTTTTTTTTTTCAGTTTCACTAAAGAAAAATTTCCTGGCCCATGCTAACATCATGCCTAATGTGATTAATTATAAATGTAACATTATTAAATATAAAATAAAAATAGAGAAGGAAAATTATTTTAAAGACCTAAAGGCAATTTTAATGTGGTAAAATTACCTTTTTTTTTTTTTTTTGAGACAGAGTATCACTTTGTCACCCAGGCTGGAGTGCAGTGCCATGATCTCAGCTCACTGCAACTTCCATCTCCCAGGTTCAAGTGATTCTCATGCCTCAGCCTCCCCAGTAGCTGAAATTACAGATGTGCACTGCCACACCTGGCTAATTTTTGTATTTTTAGTAGAGATGGGGTTTTGCCATGTTGGCCAGGCTGGTCTCGAACTCCTGGCCTCAAGTGATCCGCCTGCCTCGGACTCCCAAAGTGCTGGAATTACAGGTGTGAGCCACCGCGCCTGGCCTAAAATTGCTTTTTAATGTGAACTATGGGAAAAACAACGAAATAATTATTCATAAAAGTAACTGGGGGGTATAATATAAAAAAAATTTTTTTTCAGGCAATCTTTCAATATTTATTCCTAGCAAAATTACTTTAAAACTACACATAGTTCCTATGTATTTATAAGTCTAGTGAATCTGGTCTACATTTTTTTCTAAGTATGTTTAATTGTGTGTACATTGCTGTCTCCAACCTTCTTTGCCAAAAAGAATACGTGTAGTGGATGTTTGTTTTATATAAAAGTCAAATATTGAATCCCTGTTTAAAGAAGACTCTCGGTTTGGGTCTTAAACTAAAGAATTTTCCCAGGCTGGACTCGATGAAGTCTAAAATCAAAAAGAAAAGCTGCTTCTGGCATTCTAGGCCTTCCCTGCATCCAGATGGCCTGTCTGTAGCCTAGCCAGAACCAAACCCTTCCTGCTGCCTTTTCAGCTGGTCTTGGATGACAGCCCCATGCTACGCCAGCTTCCATATCCCTTAACTCTTGAATGTCCAAGATTTTTAAGAAGAAGTGGGACTTCCCATGTGAATTTGGTTGAAAGGGTAAATCAAGTTTTATACTTGAAGTTTAGTTTATAAAATATTTATTCACATCACTACCACCAACCCCTTCACAGGCTTCCTCCCACAGTAGCTCAGTCAGCCAATTGGCATCAGAGGGAGCACCGTTTGGAAGGGAGTGTGTGTGGGCAGCTTGCAGGTGAGGACAGGGCTGCCAAGGCAGACCATGCGGTCTGTCCTGTGCCTACACCCAGTACCTGACTTGTGCCTTTCCAGAGCATTTGTATACACACAGCAGTTCTGTTGTTTGGGGTGTGCGTAATTTCAAAAAGTACTTTTTAAAATAACTCATTGACAAGACTTACATTTAGCAAACAAGAATATGTAATGGCAGATATAAAATGACCATGCATGGATTTAAGTGGGAACTTCTCTGAAGTCGTTGGGACAGAAAAACAAATCTACTCCATGTTTTAAAAGTACCTTTGGAAATCTTACTAGTGGCAGCCATTGTTTTCTTATGGGTTCTCAAAGGCTTATTTGTCTGTGGGAATTTCAACAGAAGGTAATACACAGGCAAACTACACTTGAAGGCAACATTTCTCTCTGGCTTTCCTTTTCTCCACAGAGAGATATTCTAACTGATTTGCAAGGGTGCTTCTCAGTTGGCCGGAATGAGATATTTTCAGATGAAAGCCTATGACTCTGTGTCACTTTCCCTCTTATTTTTGAATCTCATGTCTTAGTTCTGCAGTCACTGTTATTTTTAATTATTATTATTATGCCTGTTGCCAAGCTATTCCACTTTACACAGAGTTGATTAGAGACCTGACAAATCCAGGCCAACATAAAGTCCTGGCTTCCAGATCAGACTACGTGAACAAAGAAAAAAAAGAAATCTACCAAAGTGCCAGCTTTTAGAAAGCTCTTAAAGGAAAAAAAGGAAGAAAAAAATAATTTTAAAAACCAAAACAAACTAGAGTTATAAAGGGTGGAGCTTAAGAACAGGCAGGACCCACGGGCCGGGTGCGGTGGCTCACGCCTGTAATCCCAGCACTTTGGGAGGGCGAGACGGGCGGATCACGAAGTCAGGAGATGGAGACCATCCTGGCTAACACCGTGAAACCCCGTCTCTACTAAAAACACAAAAACAAAATTAGCCGGGCGTGGTGGCAGGCGCCTGTAGTCCCAGCTACTCAGGAGGCTGAGGCAGGAGAATGGCGTGAACCTGGGAGGTGGAGCTTGCAGTGAGCCGAGATCGCGCCACTGCACTCCAGCCTGGGTGACAGAGCGAGACTCCGTCTCAAACAAACAAACAAACAAACAAACAAAGAAAAAAAAAAACAACAGGACCCACAGGAGGAAGATAAAGGATAAAAAATCCTATATTGCTAAGATAAAAAGGAAACATAAATGAGAGAATAAAAATAGACCTGATACCACTATAGATCTGCAGCATTTAGCCTGTAGTGCTGGGTGACTACTCTAAGCAGCAGGAACCTCTCTCAACCACTAACATAAAAGGGGCACTCTGGCACAGGGTTTCCATTTGTGGCTTCAGAACTGAAATGTTTCCCTTGACCCTCTCTACCCACCCAGCTCTGTTTAGATCTTCACTCCCTTGTTTTCAGCTTCCCTAGTTGCTCTCTGCATTTGACTGGCCCACAAATGCACAAAGTTGCCTTCTGTGGGTGACCTTGTCTTTTTGCAACTAAGATGATGAAAACTGGAACTCTCCATCCAGCTACGTTGTCTCAGGCCACCCTGGGTGACACTCCTCCCAGTTGGATCCAGTCCTCAGGATTTTTCCCTCTGAAAAACACAGTGAACTAGACAGGCTTTTAGGAAACATTATGTCCTCAGGAGAGATACGATATTGCTTATGGTTCAGCGCACACTTCCAGAAAATAAACTGAGATCACCTAAATGCAGAAAGATCAAAAAAGCCCTTCATTTCTGGAGGTAAATGTCTGTTTTTCAGTTTTACACATACTACCTTACTAAAAGCTGATACCTGATGGATTGCAATTGGGTTTTCACACAACAATAAAATACTACTCCTATCAGAAAGGAAATGTGAAAAAAAAATTGTGAACGCAAAAAAGGAACATGTGGAGTTAAACATCAACTTTTCCTCTTAGAAAATCTGCAGAAAAGCCCAATTAAAGAAGAAGATTGTTTTAGAATAAGTCATCTAATGCTGGCTTACTGTTCTTTTTAAAAAAGGTACACTTTTTGTGAAAAGAATTTTACTTCCCCTGTCATTTTGGGATGGGGGACAAAAACTTGGGAGTATCACTCCCATGTTCTAGTGTAAAAGAAAAAAAAGTTCCTGGTATGAAAAATGTTCTAAAGTTAACACTTGGACACAGGAAGGGGAACATCACACACCGGGGCCTGTTGTGGGGTGGGGGGAGGAGGGAGGGATAGCATTCGGAGATATATCTAATGTAAATGACGAGTTAATGGGTGCAGCACACCAACATGGCACATGTATACACATGTAACAAACCTGCACGTTGTGAACATGTACCCTAGAACTTAAAGTATAATTTAAAAAAAAAAAGAAAAATGTTCTAAAGTTATATATAACAATAGTTTTCTCCCCTAATTAAAATGTTGTATTTTTCTACTTTTCCATATTAACATGAGAATATATAAAAGACATCCTTGCATAAAACCCTTTGACCAGATTTCACAACTCTAGTCCTATGCTAATAAGAAGTCTTTATTTAGTTTCAGTCTTTCCAAATAAGCCTGTATGCTTCTGACGCAGCAAACACCAGTTTGGTCCTCTCTGTCCTCTGTCCCTTGACCCCCAGGCTCAGTCTGTTCACCTAAGGTAAAACTAGACCCTATTTATACAGAACATATTCGTCTTTGTGCAGGCGCACACAGAACTGGGGGAGCTCTGCTCTGGCCCAGGAAAGAGATAGAGATTGGCTGCCATCCAGTTGAGTTGGCTCAAGAGAAGTTCAGCTTTCTTGTCCTCTCACAGACAGTCCCTTCCGTGCTGACCTTTAACTAATTGGCAGGGCTCTGGAGCCTTGACTCTGCTTCCCCACTGCCCACACTCTTTTCCCCCACATTCTTGATACCTTTTGGAAGGCAGAAAAGCTGGAGAAAGAGGCACTAGGGAGAGAAAAGTGCAAGTCTGAGCCTCTTAGGAGTTCCCCTCCTTCTTGATAAGGGAGTAGGACTGTTAATTTCAAAGGATACCAACACATGGCATGGAAAATTTGCAAACACATGGAGAATTTAGCATGGTCTATGCATCAGGGCGGATAGTTTATAAACCTTGGAAGAATATGCTAGCCTTTCTGCAGATATCCTATAGTCTTTTTGAAAGTCCATATTTAATGGAGCTTTTGCAAATATATTGCCGCTTTTTTATAATGAGCATTATCAGTATTTCCACTGTGTAAGATTAGATTCCAGGCAAAATTAGAACGCATACAATGATCAAATAGTTTATAGCTACAGCTATTGTATATAGCTTTAGCTATTACAGCTAATAGCTAAAGCTTTTTAAAATGCAAACTATAATTACTTAATTTTGAAAAAGACCCAACAATTCTATATTAAAAATTCTCTATACCATGGTTAAAACTTTTAAAAAAGTAAATATTACAGAATAAAAATTATAAAATTGTGAAAGTACCTTTACAATTGTAAAAGCAAAGATTTGATTGTATTTTCCTGATTTTTGTTCCCCTTTCATGATGTCAATGATGATGGCTCAGTTACATGCTTGGCATCCTTCCTCCTGCTAATTTTGTACAAACAATCCTCTCCCTTATTTGGGGGCATCTGTAACCCATTCATCTAGCCCACTCTATTTACCTTTCAAAGGCTGGCATTCAGCTGTAAGCAGGGGAAAAAAAAAAACCCAACAACTTTCCAGTTTGTTGGCAACTTGTTGAAGGCAATTGACTGCTTTTCAATAGAAAATGTTTCCTTCCCCTATTGTGTCGCCTCTACCCCCCTAAAACATTTCACAAAGCTCTGGCTGAGCCCTCCCATGATTGCCAGACAATGGCTTCCTTTGGAAGAAAAATAATAGAAGCAGCTGGTGTCATAAACCTGAGGTGCTTTATTAAAGAGTCATTGCCCTCCACCTACAATGTCTGCACAATAAATGGCACCACAGGGCTGGAAGGGACTTCCCAATTCAATCCCACCTATTAAATTTTACAGGGCAGGAACCTGAGTTCCAGAGAAGTAAGGATATATAGTTCCAATTCTAGAGCAAGAGTTCTTCACTTTTTCTGTGCCAGAAACCATCTTTGCAGGTTGGCGAAGCTGATGGATTCCTTCTCAGAATGATTTTTTTTTTCTTTCTTGAGACGGAGTCTAGCTCTGTCTCCCAGGCTGGAGTGCAGCGGCAAGATCTCGGCTCACTGTAACCTCCGCCTCCCAGGTTCCAGTGATTCTCCTGCTTCAGCCTCCCGAGTAGCTGGGATTATAGGTGCCCGCCACCACACCCAGCTAATTTTCACCGTGTTACCCAGGCTGGTTTTGAACTCCTGAGTTTAGGCAATCCACCCACCTTGGCCTCCCAAAGTGCTGAGATTACAAGCGTGAGCCACCGTGCCCTGCCAGAATAAGGTTTTTAAGAGCATAAAATAAAGTACATGAGGCTGGACCTTTCCTTGCACCAAATTTCAAAAATTAACTCAAAATGGAGCCAGGTGCAGTGGTATGTGCCTATAGTTCCAGCTACTCTGGAGGCTGAAGGGAGAAGATCCTTTGAGCCCAGGAGTTCAAATCCAGTCTGGACTACATAGCAAGACACAGTTTCTTAAGAAAACAGGAGTAAATCTTAAGACTGTGGATTTGGCAGTGGCTTCTTTTGTCTTTTGAAAGATAGCTTTATTGAAATATAACTCATATAACCATTAAATTCATTCATTTAAAGCATACACGATTCGGTGGTTTTAGTGTATTTACAGAGTTGTGCAACTATCACCATGATCTAATTTTAAAACTTGATTTGGTTTATTTTTTTTTTTTAAACAATAAGGAGGATTTATTGGCTTGTGTACAGAGAAAGTCAAATAATATAATAACACCAAGGTCTGCATTTTTCTCTGTCCTTCTGCCATTTTGGCTTTTATAAAAAACAGCTTTATTGAAATTAATTTACATACAGTAAGTCCTCACTTAAAGTCCTTACCAGGTATTTGGAAACTGCAACTTTAAGTGAAACAATGTACATCAGGTCCTTGAATAAGACTGTTTAGTTCAACTTCATTTTATTATAATGATGAGAAAAAAATATTGGTTCTGTTATATGTCCTTTTGCTTAAAGTCATAGTTTCCAAGAACCTACTGACAACATTGAGGACTTATTGTACTATACAGTTCACTCATTTAAAGTGTTCTTATGCCAAAAGTTTTTGGCATATTCACAGAGTTGTACAACCCTCACATAGGCAGTAACTTCTTAAATATGACATCAAAAGCTCAAGCAACAAAAGAAAATATAATAACTTGTACTACCTCAAAATAAAACTTTTTCTTTTTTGAGACACGATCTTGCTCTGTCATCCAAGCTGGAGTGCAGTGACACAATCACTGCCTCGACCTCCTGGGCTCAAGCGATCCTCCCAACTCAGTCTCCTGAGTAGCTGGGACCACAGGCGCACAGCACCAAGCCCGGCTAATTTTCGTATTTTTTGCAGAGACAAGGTTTTGCCATGTTTGCTGCCCAGGCTGGTCTCAAACCCCTGAGCTCAAGCAACCCACCCGCCTTGGCCTCTCAAAGTGCTGGGATTATAGGCGTGAGCTACCGTGCCTGGCCGGTAAATTAAAAACTTTTGTGTTGCAAATAATATCATCAGGAAGGTGGAAAGGCAGCACACAGAATGGAAAAAAAAATTGCAAATCATACATCTGTTAAGGAATTATATCCAGAATATATTAAGAACTCTTACAGTTCAATAATAAAAAGACAACCCAATTAAAGAATGGGCTAAGGTTTTATTTATTAGATAGATATTTCTCTAAAAGGAGATATACAAATGGCCAATAAGCCCATGGAAGATGTTCAACATCATTAATCATTAGGGAAATATAAACCAAAACTACAATGAAATACCACTTTATACTTACTAAGATGGCTACAATAAAAAAGATACATAATCACAGGGGTTGGAGAGGATATTGAGAAATTGAAACCCTCAAACCACTGCCAGTAGTAACATAAAATGGTGTAATCACTTAGGAAAACAGTCACGCAGTTCTTCAAAAGTTTGAATGTAGAGTTACCATATGACTCAGCAATTCTATTTCTAGGTAATAACCCAAGAGAATTGAAAACATATATCCACCCAAAAACTTGTACATGAATGTTCATAGCAGCATTATTCATAATAGCTAAGAAGGGGAAACAACCTAAACGTGCATCAACATTGATAAACAAAATATGGTAAATCCAAACAATGGAATATTATTTGGCATTAAAAAGAACTGAAGTCCTGAAGTCCAGAAGATGGAGTGGAGTAGAGAGTAACAGCTAATGGGTACAGGTTTCTTTCTGTGGTGATAAAAAATGCTGTAAACTTGTAGTGAAGATTGCATAATTCTGTGATTAGAGCCAGTGGATTGTATACTTTAAGTGGAGAATTTTATGACTTGTATCTCAATAAAGATGTTTTAAAAAATAAAACACATAAGAATCCAAAGCAAACCAATTCTATTGAAATGCAGTTATCAAAATATTAAAAACAAATTTGGGATATAGTGATACACGTGATTGTTTAATTATTTTATTTTTAAAATTTAATTTAATTTAATTTTAAGCACCAGGATACACGTGCAGGACGTGCAGGTTTGTTACATAGGTAAATGTGTGCCATGGTGGTTTGCTGCACCTATCAACCCATCACCTAGGTACTAAGCCTTGCTTGCATTAGCTATTTATCCTGATGCTCTCCCTTCCTTTCCCCTCCTACAGGCCCCAGCGTGTGTTGTTCCCCTTCCTGTGTCCATGTGTTCTCATTGTTCGGTTCCCACTTAGAAGTGAGAACATGCGGTGTTTGGTTTTCTTTTCCTGTGTTAGTTTGCTGAGGATAATGGCTTCCAGCTCCATCTATGTCCCTGCAAAGGACATGATGTTGTTCCTTTTTTAATTAACACATTAAATTATAAGATATAGCAGTAGATCTATTAACTACCATAATTTTGAAGTGTAATTAGTATATATGATGTTTTAGATATCTGCAACAAATGTGAAAGCAATAAAAAAAAGTCTGTGATTTCCACTGGTGAAAGTCATAAGGACTGCTAATACTTTATGATTTCTTGTCTACATTAATAATTGAAGAACCACGTGCCAATCTAAGCCTACAAATAGGAAGAGGTGAAAGATAGGGCAGAGATTGGGGGAGATCCTGAAGGAAATGCTAAATTTAAATTAGAGGTCAGTGAAAATAATGTAATTTTGCTTTCCTTCCAGGTTCATGCATACCCTGAATTCTGTCTATAGACTCCTTTGGGGGGGTCCATCAAGCTCAAGTTAAAAACCTTTGTAAAGAGAGTTAGTGAATGAGCTGGTTTAAAATTCAGGCCTCCTGTCTCTAAGTCTCTCGTTACCTAATTCTACCTTTCTCTCTCTCTCTTTTTTTTTTTTTTTAGTAAAGGGGATTAGGTGGAAGAGATAGAGTTTTTATTTAAACCGCTAGACTGAGTCAGTTCTAAAAAGAGAGGGGCAAGAGGGTTGCTTATGTAGGAGTTTCCAAAGAAAAGAGGATTTTGATTGTGACCCTCCCCTTTTTTCTCCACCCTGCCCCCCAACAACACCAGCACCCCTACAACCATATACAGCAAATGATGTTAGAATGCTTTTCCCTTTCACCAGAAGACATTACTTTAGAGAAATAATTGTTGCTTAGAGCTCTCATGGAAATGTGGCTTTATTTCCCCCCAGACAGTCTCGCTCTGTTGCCCAGGCTGGAGTACAATGGCACGATCTTGGCTCACTGCAACCTCTGCCTCTTGGGTTCAAGCAGTTCTCCTGCCTCAGCCTCCCGAGTAGCTAGGATTACAGGCGTGTGTCACCATGCCTGGCTAATTTTTGTATTTTTAGTAGAGACAGGGTTTCACCATGTTGGCCAGGCTGGTCTCGAACTCCTGACCTCACAATCTGCCCGCCTTGACTTCCCAAAGAGCTGGAATTAGAGGTGTCAGCCACCACATCCGGCCCAGGAAATGGGGATTTTAAAGTTTTTTTAGAGGGACTACTTTCTAGAATTTGCTTTTGAATGCCTGGAGAGGCAGAAAATCTGCCAGCAGAGATTGAGTCAGTTGGATATAGAGTGGGAGTAACCTAGCTCAAACCACTCATTTTGGATTTTGCAAAAATTTAGTCACTCTTCGATTTAGAGGGGTGCTTACCAGAACATGCCTTATGATAAAGCTTTAAATAGACAGGTGCTAATATACACATGGTGACTAAGAGATGGAATGAAGGAAAACAGTGGCTCAAGTTGTTAGTTTCCATCATAATGAAATGACAACAAATATCAGATGATTACAATATGCATACACAAATACAGTAAAATAATATTTAAAAATAAGAATGGAATGTGTGGATGTGTGGCAGAAATCTGCCATTAATTTGAAAACTGGGGCAAGGAGATTTCTGGGTCCTCCTCTGAACTTTGCCTTCTTTCCAAATCACTTCTATCATGTAATATGGTACAGCTTGTTAGAGTAGTAGGGCCTGGGCACTGGTTTAGAATTGGTCATCACTTCAGTACTGGAAATTAGAAGGTTAGAGAAATCTTTTTAAATGACTGTATTTTGTGAATTTAAAAATTCAGGGAATTTTGTATTTCTTTTCATCATTAACAATTTTCTGGGCAGTATACTTTGCATGCCAAAACATTAGAGTCAAAAGGACAGAATATTGAAAGTTGACTCTCTCTGGAAAATCCAGGTTAAATGGTCATTATAGTTATAGATTTCAGGGAAAGTATCACAGATAAAGGGAACTGGGAGTACAGTAAAAATGGATGGGAACTGGGGAGGGTCCAGAGCAAAATC
This sequence comes from Gorilla gorilla gorilla, assembly GCF_029281585.2. NCBI lineage: Eukaryota > Metazoa > Chordata > Mammalia > Primates > Hominidae > Gorilla > Gorilla gorilla. The sequence goes on from NC_073233.2 coordinate 20,953,026, forward strand.
ATCATTCAGGATTCCAAGCCAAAGCAAGGTCATGGGGTCAAGGTCCAGAGATTTGGACACACACTCTGAACAGGGATCATCAGTCAGAAACCAATAGACAAGAGACAACCAGAGGAGCTCAGAGGCTCTGTGGGGAACCAGGATAGGTAGCCAAACATCCAGGGCCATACTCCTTAACTGCAGCTCTCCAGGTATCGATGGAGGGAGGCAAAACAGGCAAGAGAGCAGACACGATGCTTGCTTAAAAACAGCTCCTGCCTCAGGTCTAAAGATTTACTGTGATTCTGATTGGAACAGAACTTAATCCCTACTTGGCTAACTTGAACCTGCAAATGGGAGGAGGAGGGAGATGGAGCAGAGGTCCCAGAGTAGAGGAGGAGATGGAGATGAGCATCAGCTGCTTCTGGTGGGCAAGATCCTGAGAGATCACTATATACAACACACACACACACACACCACACAGAGTTGTATATACAGATAATAATGATAGCAAAAATAATAGCTGATGTTTATATAGCTCTTATGTGTTACTGTTGTTAGCACTTTATATATATTAATTTAATATTTATAACATACCTACTAACTGCTACTTTTTTTCTTTTATTTATTTATTTTTTAACTTGGACAGGACTATTGCAGTAAGTGGTACTATTATTATGTTCTATTATTATGTACTATTATTATGTTCACAAAAAAGTTAAGTGATTTGCCCAAGCTCATATGAATGGTAGGTGGTAGAGGTGGATTTCAAGGTAGACACTGGCTTCAGTCTCTGTCACTACTTCAGACTTCTCGGTATATGTATGTGGTGTATACACACCTGTACACACAGGTGTGTGTGTGTGTGCATGTATACACATACTTTTACATACATATGTATGTATATATACACATGTATAGATACAGTAGTGTCTATATGTATAGATACTGGTGTACAAGTATCAAGTGTGCATATCTCTTCCCAACTCCATATTCAGGGACATCATATTGGCAGCTTGAAACTGGCCATAGTGGAAATATTTACAGTATGGAAATGAGCAAAGGCAATAGATCAGGATTTAATTTTTTTAAGAGTTGATTTATCAGCACCCCACTGGATATACATATCACACAGACACATACATCATGTGGATAGACATATGTAACATAGGTAACCAAGAACATAAATAAATTAATTCGCATCTTAAGCCACAAATTAAAAATATATTGTCTTTTCTTGACTGTGTAATAACTATTTTATTTTGACCTACTTTCCCTCACACCCAGTCTATACTGATTAAAAGATCCAATAAAGAGATTTCCTTATAAGATACTTGTTATAAATGTTAAACTAAATTTCAGTATAGAAAATACTGCCTTGCTACTGCTCTGTAGACAACACCTTATGACAGGTCTCTATCAGTCTGAAATCTGCTATGTTGTTTTATGAAAAATACTGATTTTTTTAAAAAGCCCTGATGGTTGCTATTACTGTTTTTTTTTTCTTTCAGGTAGACTCATGATAGAGTCAGTAGTGAAAAAGATACATTACAATATCTATTTATGGTTTTTGATGAAATGTGCTTATAGGTTGCTGTTAATTTTAAATAAAACTTATTGCCTGGGACCTGCATGACTTTTTTGTTTAACTAAATAAAATCTTCTGGATGTGGATTAACCTCCTTTGCTCAATATTTGTTATTGTTTCATCTGCAGTGAAATGGGAACTGTACACATTTTGTAAGTGGGTTGAAAGGCTTCTAAATCTCACTCTACTCTCTTGGAGTGAGCCCCATTATATGCAATCTGATTTTGTGATTTCCTGAAATGGAAATCAAACCTAAAGAGACATTCTTGGCCGGGTGTGGTGGCTCACGCCTGTAATCCCAGCACTTTGGGAGGCCAAGGCAGGAGGATCACAAGGTCAGGAGATCGAGACCATCCGGCTAACACGTTGAAACCCTGTCTCTACTAAAAATACAAAAAATTAGCCGGGCATGGTGGCGGGCCCCTGTAGTCCCAGCTACTTAGGAGGCTGAGGCAGGAGAATGGTGTGAACCCGGGAGGCAGAGTTTGCAGTGAGCCAAGATGGTGCCACTGCACTCCAGCCTGAGTGACAGAGTGAGACTCCATCTCAAAAAAAAAAAAAAAAAAAAAAGAGACATTCTTGTCACCTCATACAACATGGCAATAGTAGGCAGCTCTCCCTGTGCCTACTGGATTCTCTTGGTCAAATGAGTGTCACACAGTGTGCTCAAGGCCAGCACTCTGACTAGGGCCATGAGAATGTGAACAGATTTTGCCCTGCTGCTCCAATGGCAAGAGGATGGGGTCAGTAGGTAATATGTTGGATGGGATCTTTGTTATCTCAGCAAAACGAAAGATGTTAACTCTTCTCAGCCTCATCTTCTCCTAATGTCTGGTATTCTGTATTTAACAAAACATATCATGGGTAAAACAATCATCTGAACAAATTCTGGGCACAGTCATTATTTGTAATCATGCTGAGATGCAATGGAGACCATATGACTGCCCTCTGGGGTTATGACTGCATCTCTTCATCTCAAAGGACAGAGCTGAACACAACTAGCTTATTATTATTATTTCAAGTTTACGTGAAAAAGGGTCCTTGTGCATGAGTTAGAGGCAAGCAAAGCTCAAAGTAAATATATTCATGTACTTCATAAACATTAATGCGTTTCAAAAATACTCAAGGAAATCAAATCAAAATAAAACACAGCTTGATAGAAATATTATGCTAAGTTTTATCCCCAACCCAGTTGAAGTGATCTTTAAAAAACTTCAGTTTATTATATACTGCCTTTGGAATCCTAAAATTGTAGTGGAATTACTTCAGAAGCCCTAACATGCTACAGCAAATCTATTTATCTTGATAGATAAAGTTATTACAAAATCACTCATAAAGCCAGTTGCCTGGTATTTTTTCTTGGCTTTATTGGACATAATCAACTGACAAAGTTTGGGAAGACCTTATTAGTAATGATGGGTACCGTGAAGGTGTCATTTTAAGAAAACTAGAGAAGAAAAAAAGCATTGAAAAGAGAGGTAAGGCAAGCAAAAGGATTCTAGAGAATACCAGATAACTAAATAGAGTTTGAGGGTGGGGGATCAGTTGGAGTGTTATTTTTGCTGACGTGAGTGATGAAACTTGTTAATTTTTTTACGGGAAAATAACCTTATAATTTATTATTATTAATTATATTTTCTTATTCTCCTGTAAGGAAGAAAATAGGATAATTCTTCATGTGTGTATATATATATGTGTATATATACACATATATATGTGAGGAATTACCATAAAGATTGCATTTAAGCCTTTTGCAAATTTGGAGTATCATACTTTCATTAGAACGTCCATTATTTCTATGCAAAGAGTGGGGAAATGTCATGGACTTGCTTGACCTAACTAGGTTATTGGTATATCTAAAGTTTAGGTATCTAAACATAGCACACAGCACAGTGCATGAACTCAACACTTAAAAATCTGACTTCAGTGACATTACTGTTGTGTCATTTGCATCTAGCAGATTTCACCATTATCATACATGCCTCAATTAACTAGTCTTCAAATACTATAATGATGTAATTTTTTGATGTATAATTATTTTTAAGTTTCTTGAGACAGTTTCTTTGCTTGGATGCTTCTGGTGTTTTGAATCCTAGATTGAAGATCTAATATAATTTGTTTTATATATGCCATTATCAGGATGTGATGGGTACAGGAAGGCTAACCCAAAAGCAAAGAAATTATATGGCTTTCAGAGTTCAAATTTAGAGTCCCTACGTAATTTACTGGAACAGATCTATGCAAAATCATCCTGAATAGACATGGATATTTGGTCAGCAGAATTGGCCTGTTATTTGATGGAAGGGGTGGTGAGCTGTTGAGGCATAGAAAAAAGACGGCCTCCAGGACAAATGTTGACAGTGTTCATCCAAGTGCTGTCAGGGGGAAGAGAGTCCCAGCCAGCCAAATGCCTCTGAAGATTGTAGCTCCACAGACGAGGACATTTTCAAAGTAAACATGGATTTGGGAGATCATAGCCAATGAACTTCCAGTGTTCCCAGCTCCCCTACCATAATATGAATGTCCCTATTGTGGGATTAATACATCAGACTCTGATAACCTGATCCCTTTAAATGTTGAACTATTCTAAAGCCTCTGGCTCTGCTTCATGTTCACCAAGCAACAGTCTAAGGAGGATCATGAAAGTCTACTTTAAAGAGGGGAGAGTGGGCTAGCCATATGGATGTAACCCATTGCTGTGACATTTATTGCAAATTAATAAAGTGGCTTTTGTAGTTTGGTAGGGTGATTTGTTAAAATATTAATTTTATTTTATCCTCTCTATATTTTCCTCTTCTCTGCATTTCACAAGGTAGTGAGGCTTTATAATTTCTTATAATAAGAATGTTGGCAGGACAAAAATTAGAAGCAGCTTCAAGTTAGTGGTTTTCCTCAGCTCTGGAAAAGCTAAGCCGATTGACTAGATGTTGCTGGATTGCTTGGAGGGTTGAGACAGAAATGATCTTAGAGAGGAAAGAGGCTTCTCTAGGAGTTTCCCTGAGGCTGGAGAGGGTGAGATGTCAGAGCACAGAAAGATAGCAAGACCTCAGAGAGCAATTGGAATGCCCATGGAGGCTGGATCCTCAGCACGAAAAGTTCCCGAGTCCGAAGCATCACAAAAGCCACAGTCTCTACTCCTGAGAGTGCCCTTCAGACTACAACAGTGGGTGTCTGGACAGTAACCAGACCAACAGTGCCTTGGCAAGGAATTACTTAGGCTGAATTTCTCTCCAGCTTATATGATGGGGATGTGGAGTTCAAAATAAGTTGATTTAAAGAAGAGAGAGAAACTTGTTTTTTTCTTGCACATCTGAAATTGCGGCTGAGATTGTCACACATAGTATATCAGTCCTGTGAGCTCAGTTAATATGAATTCATGCTAGGAAATCAAAATTTTGAACCCGAAAAGATAAGGGCAAGACAATTACTCTATGGTAATAAGTGCTATTCTTTAACGACTCTTGAAAATATGCTACTTGCCTTCTTGAAGCAGTGAGCATCTGCATTAGAGTCCCCCTGGGCTCCTTTGCCTTCACCAAGTTTTGCAAGAGCAAAACTTGATGAATTTTTATAATTTCTACCAACATCCCAAATGTTTAATTCTAATTTTATATAATACACAGTTTGTTAAATAAAGGTAAACTTTAATCCCTAATTAATGAAGTTTTATTATAGAGCTTATATAACTTTTTTTTTTTTTTTTTTCGCGACAGGGTCTGGCTCTATCACCCAGGCTGGAGTGTAGTAGTGCTATTATCATAGCTCGCTGCAGCCACAATTTCCTGGGCTCAAGCAATCCCTACACCTCAGCCTCCCTAGTAGCTGGGACTAAGGCATGCATCATGACACCCAGCTAACTTTTTACTTTTTGTAGAGATGAGGTCTTCCAATGTTGCCCAGGCTGATCTCGAATTCCTGGGCTCAAGCAATCTTCCTGCCTTGGCTTCCCAAAGTGCTGGGATTACAGGTGTGAGCCATTACACCCAGCCTATAACATTTTTTATAAGATACATTTTTTTGGAAACTTTTTATTTTAAAATTATTATAGATTCATAGGAAATTCATAGTACAGGGACGTTCTGTGTACCCTTTATCTCGTTTCCCCCAGTGGTAACATCTTACATAACTATAGTACAATATCAAATTCAGGAAATTTATATTGGTACAATCCATTGAATTTATTCAAATTTCACCAGTTTTTACCTATACTCGTGTGTGTGTGTAGTTCTATGCAATTTCATCACATGTAGTAAATTCATGTAACAACAGTAAAAGTCAAGATACAGAACTGTTTTATTACCACAAATATCCCAAATGCTACCTCTCTATGGTCACACCTGTACTGCCCCCAACCCATCCCTAGTGCCACTAATCTGTTCTTCATCTCTGTAATTTTATCATTTTAGGAATGTTAGATAAATGAAATCATACAATATCCAACCTTTTGAGATTGGCTTTTTTTTTTCACTCAGCATAATTTTCTTGAGACTCATACAAATTGTTGCATGTACTAATAGATTGTTTCTTTTTATTACTGAGTAGTATTCCATGATATAGATGCATCACAGTTTGTTTAGCCATTCACCCATTGAAGGACATTTGGGTTGTTTCCAATTTAGGCTACTACAAATAAACTTACAATGGGTATTCTTGTATAGGTTTTTGTGTGAACATAAATTTTCATTTCTCTGGGTAAATGCCTAGGAATGTGATTGCCAGATCATGTGGTAAGTATATGTTTAGATTTTTCAGAAATTGCCAAACTATTTTGCAGAGTGGCTATACCATTTTACACTACCACCAGCGATATATGAGAGAGTCAGTTTTCTCCACAGGCATTTGGTATTGTCATTATTTTAGCCATCCTCATAGGTATATAATGATATCTCATCATGGTTTTAATTTGCATCTTCCTAATGGCTAATGACATTGAACATATTTTATTTGCTTATTTGCCATTTGTATATCCTCTTTGCAGAAATGTATTTTCATGTCTTTTACCTATTTTCTAATTAGATTGTTTGTTTCCTTGATGTTGATTTTTGAGTGTTCTTTATGGTCCTTTGTCAGGTTTACTATATTTTCTGCAGTGGTTTTTGGTTTGCAGACACCTTCTTTCAGCCTGTGTCTGTCTTCATTCTCTTAATGTGATATTTTACAGAGCAAAAGTTTTAAGTTTGATGAAGTCTAATTTATCAATTTTTCTCTTAAGGATCATTTCTGGGTATCATGTTGAGGAACTCTTCACATTGCCCTAAGTCCTGAAGGTTTTCTCCTTTGTTTTTGTGAAAACATTTTATAGTTTGACATTTTACTTTTAAATCTGTTATCCATTTTGAGTTAGTTTTTCTATAGGGTGTGAAGTTTAGGTTGAAGTTCATTATTTTGCCTATTGACATCCAGTTGCTCTAGCACTATTTATTGGAAGACTGTCTTTTCTCCATTGAATTTTTTTTTGCAACATTGTTGAAAATCGGTTGGCTATACTTGTGTGATATATTTCTTTGTTATATTTCATTGATCTATGTGTCTATCTCTCCATCAATATCACACTGTTTTCTTTACAGCAGCCTTAACATGTAAGATTCACTTTTTTAAAAAGTGGATTTTTTAAACGGATTTTTTTAGTGCTTATATATGCCAGGCATTGTTCTAAGTACTTCACATGCATAACTCACAAAATTCTATGAGATGGTAATATTAGACCAGTTTTATCGATGAGAAGACTGAGTACAAAGTAGTTAAGTAACTTGTTTGACAGATAGATTTGGAACCCAGGCCAACACTCTTACTACTATGCTTTATTGCCTCTCTAAACAGATTTTTGTTTCTTCATAGAGTTGCTTTTACTGAGCACTGCATTGGCATTTTGCCATTCACCTATGTTGAGAGACATGACAAGAAACAGCTCAATGAAACTTATTGTTGCATTTACTGTTGGCAAGTTAAGGAGGATGTGGTTCACTACATCACATGTGTCCTCTTTAGGAGAACAGATGGGAGAACTGTCTCTCAGATCGCAGTACCAGGAATAGCTATATTTCTCCTGAGTAAGTGGTTTGTTTTTATCTCTTGGACATTGTGAAACCATGTAAACAATTACATTTCCCACTTTATGCTGGCTGCTAAAAAGCTCAGAACCAAATTTTCAGCCTATCTTTAGCAATGATGTGTACTGGATGATGTGCATTACTTCTGACTTCATCTTATTTTTTTCTACCCTAATTTTCCCTTCTCTCTTATTTCCTCTTTAAAAATTTTTTTGCTTTAGTCTTTTAAAAAATAGAAACATACAAGAATTCTTCAGGCATCATATCTAGAGGAATAAAAATAAAAGAAAAAATATATAAGCACGTAGCATAAAAAGTCAAATCCAAGGCTTTTAACAACAAAAAGAAACAGTACTTTGCTCACTCTTCCCCACCTCTGTGTTTTGCTCCACACAGCTAACTGTAGTCACATCTTTAGCCATTTCTTCTGGTGCTTGTACTTTTTCTCTCTTGACTTTTCAGTTTTAGATATCATCTCTTGATTTCCTATTATGGTGGTCCTAAGGATCTAGTTTTCTTCTACCACCCTCTCCAACATAAACCCTTCACCTATTCCCATCCTCCCATTACATCACAATTTCAGTGTTTAAATTATTAGGCCTAAGAAAATATTGTTCACAGGTTAACTGCTTGCTGTTCACTTCATATCTGATACAATCATTTTGTTTTCCCTTTAGTTAATAATTGTCTTTTTAAAACATCAATGTTCATGAATTAATCACTAATTTCTCCCTAGCCCTCTAACAGAATTATAAATCTCTCCTTCTATCAGTTTTGTTTTCTCACTGACTTCTCTTCTGGATGTCATCCTGGGGACCTTCCTTGTCCGGCTCTGGTCTGGGTTGTTGCTGTCCAGGGCAGCTCTCCAGCTGTTTGAGATGCCCCCTTTTCATCATTTTGGGAATTCCTCCACATCCCCCTTTTGTTGGATCTCCTGTTTCCTTAGATCTCCTATATTACTTTTGGTTTACTCACTGGGTTTGGTGGAGCTCATCCTGCAATAGCTTCCTGAGAAAAAGTTTATGGAATGTGTATTTCTTTGAGACCTAGCATGACTGAAAATGTTTTAAATTTAGCATTGCACTTGAATGAAAGTCTGTATAGACTTCTAGGTTGGAAAAATTTTCTCTCAGAATTCTAAAGGCATTACTTCTTTGTCTTCTAACTTTCCATGTTGCTGTTGATATGTTTTACATTAATAATATTTCCTACGGGACATGAAAGGGTTTTTTCCCCTCCTCTCTGGAAAGTTTTGGAATCTTCTTTTTTTAATGTTTCATGATGATACACCTTAGAATAGTGTCCTTTTTCATTCTCTATGAGGAATGAACGTCAACACAATAGGCCTTTTAAATCTGAAAACACATTTCCTTCAGCTTTGAGAAATTACCATGTGTATTCTTTTTTAAAAGGCCATATCAGCTTCAGGCATCTTATTTTAGTAATTCCCTCCCCTCCATTTTCTCTGCTTACTCTTGAGAAAAAATTTTTTTGACACTTTACTTTTAAATCTGTTATCCATTTTGAGTTAGTTTTTCTATAGGGTGTGAAGTTTAGGTTGAAGTTCATTATTTTGCCTATAGACATCCAGTTGCTCTAGCACTATTTGTTGGAAGACTATCTTTTCTCCATTGAATTTTTTTGACATTTTACTTTTAAATCTATAGAACTGGGGGACTTGCTCTGTTGCCCAGGCTAGGGTAGGGTACAGTGGAGCAATCATGGCTCACTGTCGCCTCCAACTCCTGGGCTCAAGCAATCCTTCCACATCAGCCTTCCAAGCAGTGGGAACTACAGGTGCATACCCAGCTACTTTTTTTAATTTCTATTTTTTGTAGAGATGGGGGTATCACTGTGTTGCCCAGACCAGTCTCAAACTCCTGGCCTCAAGTGATCCTCTTGCCTTGGCCTCCCAAAGTTCTGGGATTACAGGCATAAGCGACTGCACCCTGCTCATTCTTTCTAGAACTCCTGATTCAGTTGTTGGATCACCTGAACTGACTTTCTAGGTTTCTTATCTTTCCTTTTTCTTCTGGGAGATTTTTTTAACTTTATCTTTTAATTTTTCTTTTTTTTGAGACGGAGTCTCACTCTGTCACCAGGCTGGAGTGCAGTAGTGTGATCTCGGCTCACTGCAACCTCCGCCTCCCAGGTTCAAGCGATTCTCCTGCCTTAGCCTCCAGAGTAGCTGGGACTACAGGTGCACAAGCGCACCACCATGCCCAGCTAATTTTTGTATTTTTAGTAGAAACAGGGTTTCACCATGTTGGCCAGGATGGTCTCGATCTCTTGACTTCGTGATCCGCCCACCTCGGCCTCCCAAAGTGCTGGGATTACAGGCGTGAGCCACCGCACCTGGCCATCTTTTAATTTTTCTACTCAATTTTAAAATTTCTGCTATCACATTTTTATTTCTAAAAGCTATTTCTAGTTCTCTGTTTTCCCCTCACTCCTAGAGGGGTGAGGGAATTCATCATTCAGTCTGTAGACTTCCATTTAAATCCCTTGTTTTCAGTTGTGTCTAGCATATACTGCCCAGAGCGTCTGACCCAGCCTTTCATGAGAATAAACCTTCAGGCTTCTTCCTGGGTAGCAGAAGAGCAGTCATTTGACAATAGTATGTTGGGAAGAAGATCTAGGGATCTAAACGGTCATTATAAAGCTTTCAAATAATCTTTTCTTTCTACCTACACCCCACAATTCCATCTTCAGAGACATCTGGTGCCTCCAATTGCAGAATTGTCCAGGGTTCCATGGTGCTATTTATCTTCCTTCTTTCAGCTTTCTCTGATTTGTCCCAGTATGAGTGAATCTGAATCCTGATTCAGGAGCAAAACAAAAGTTTGAAGTCAAAGCCAGAGAAATGGTGCCGATAGTCAAATACAAACGATGAGCAAAAACATGAAAGTTTCTGCAAGCGGAAGGATAATCATATTAAAAGTCACAATCTACCTTGGCATGGTGGCTCACGGCTATAATCCCAGCACTCAGGGAGGCCAAGGTGGGGGGACTGCTTAAGGACAGGAGCTCGAGACTGGCCTGAGCAAGGTAGTGAGAGCCCATCTGCACAAAAAAAAAAAAAAAAAAAAAAAAAAAAAAAATACTGTGCATGGTGGCACACATCTGTAGTCCCAGCTGCTAGAAAGGCTGAGACAGGATCACTTGAGCCTAGGAGATCAAGGCTGCAGTGAGCTATGATTGTGCCACTGCAATCCAGTCTGGGCAACAGAGTAAGCTCCTGTCTCTAAAAAAATTTAAAAAAATAATAAATAAAAGTCACAATCTTTGTCTACCTTCTCTCTACATTTCCCTACCTTCTCTCTACATTTCCCTGTTTGAAAAGACTCTGCTTTGAGATAATGTGCTAAAGAGGAGCTGTAGTTCCCTCTGCTGACCCAAGCTATTCCCTGAGGGAGAAGCAAGGCTATAAATGGGAGAACGAATTGCAAGATCAGAAACCTGGAGGTTGGGGAAAAGTTGAGATGTGTGTCCAGGCTTTAGGACTAAGGTCAACAACAATGTGAGGACGGAGAAGATCCAATTTTATGTGGTTTTTGATTTAGAAGTGCACAGGAAGGCCTGGTGTCTTAAAGGAGCCACTGGGAGGGGGCTAGGTTGTGGTTTCCATCCTCCCTGTCCAGTTGGTCTTTGAAGACTGGCTGGTTGATAGAAATCTACTGGTTAGGAACATTCCACATTACTACACGAAATATAGTGGGCCTTTACAAAACTTGGAGGTGTTCCTACACAAAGAGAATGCTGTTAATAAACTCTCCATCCAAGGGCATGAGCTCTGGGTTGTTGGTCCAGTGGGATGTGCTGCAAGACTCAGCCAGACCAGCAATTTGCTGCCAACCTTGGCCCCTGGGGAAGTTTTGAGAGGGAATAGTTGTGTCCTTAATATCACATTTAATAACCTTAAATAAGCATAGGTATAGCCTACCTTTACTTAAGAGATGACTCAGAGTTAGTGAGCAAGAAATTTGCTGAAGGAAGGAGAGAAGGAAAAAAAAAGAAAGGAAGGAAAGAACTTACTTTCCATTTATAGCTTTATAATTCAGAAACTGGAAAGTGTAAGTCACGAATACAAGGATTTGCTGTGAAAAGGTGTTGAAATCCCAATGGGAAGCAGAAGTTGAAGATGTAGTGGGTTAAGGAAGGAACTTTCTAATCATGAGAGAAAAGGGCAAAGGAAAGAAACAGAGAAACAAGATGGTGACTGCTAGCCAGAGGAATTTTAGTTCCCTTCCTCCTGGCAACACTGGAGAGATTCCCACAACCCTCAGCGTCCGGAACTTAGTTCACAATGGGTGCGGGCAGATAAGTGACAGCTAGTGGGACTAGTGGCTTTCTGGAAGGATGGGATGGAAAAGCTCAGGACTTAACACAACCAGAGAGCAGAAGGGGATAGAAAATGACCACTAGACAGAAGCAGAACTGAAAGGCTGGCTGCTTTTGGTATTTAGCACATTCAAGGAGGGTTGGGTTGCAAGGAAACAAGGTGTCCATGCTGCTGGTGAGGTAAATGAACTTTACAGACAAAGATGACCCAGGGATTCTTAATGTCTTTATACAGTCAAATGCTTAGAGCTTTAAGTGTTAGTGTTTTCTGTTAAAATATAAACACAAAAAATGAATATAACTGTTGTATGCTGAGTTCCCTAGTAATAGACTCCGAGATGGATATTTGCATGCAGGGAGTTTATTGGAGAGTGCCTAGGGATTCAATATCAGGGAAAGAGTGAAGGAAGTAGGATTGGCTAGAAGAAGTTAAACTGCAGTAGGGTCACAACAAAGGTCTCTTGGCCAATCCTACAGGGAGCTCTGGAGTTGTCCTGCTTTGAAGCAAAGAAGGCTGGGCCTTAATACCTGGGCATGGACTAGTTATTAGATATGGGCTACCTATGAACTTGGGCAAGGTGACTCTCTTTAGCTGAAAACAATTATCAGGAGATAAATTATCTGAGAGCTATCAGTGGCCAATATTCCTAGTAGTTGTGGGAATGACTGCCTTAATCCAACCAGGGGATCTGAGTGGCAAACCACAGCATTCATTACAGCCAACACTTTGTGTTGGATCTACTAATTTTGCACAAGTTCCAGGAACAGTTCCTCCAGTATCCTGGTTAGACTCTTTTTCCTGGGTAAACTTACAAGCAGAAAGTTATTGGGGTAAACTAAAACCTTGTTACTGACCTCTGGTCTGAAAGTTGCCACTGATACTCGTTGTGTTCCTGTTATACAACCCATTTTAGTTTCACTCACCCTCAGCTCTGCCATCCAGGTGGTTTACCTGGTGGGTTTCTGGTTACTATGTCCTTCTTGGGCCATGGCTGCTGCTCCTGCCTCCATTTACCATCAAAATTGGGCAAAGTGATACCAAGAGATGTCCCAGTCAATCACCAGGACCTCCAAACCCACAAATCCCAGGGTTGCAGGGATAAGAAGCACAAATAACACAAGTGGATCACTGTGAGCGATGGTAAGCAGGGCCCAGGGCCACTCCTACTTCTTACTTTTGGTTCCCAGACTTATGTGTTGTACCTATTGAGAACACATGCCCATATAATGATGGTAGATTTAGAGTGTATGCTGCATCCTGGAAGATATCACTCTATCTTTGCAGGGTATCACCTATAAAGTAGCACCTCAGTTGCACCTGCAGAAGGCGATTTCATTACTCTGTCAAGCTGACAGCTTCTGTACACAGAAGCTGTATGGTATGAAACAGGAACAGTGGAATAATTTTGGTTTTAAAATATAGGCATATAATCATAGGTACATACATACGATATGCAAGCATAAAATATATGAAAGGAAAATTTTAACAGCAGTTAACCTTGGATGATTGGATTACAGATGAACATAATATTTTTCTTTTCATGTATCTGAATATTTTAATATGTATCACAATGAACACATATCACTTCGTTGCTTAGAAAAGGAGAAACTAAATAAAATGAACATAAAAATATTAACTGTTAAATAAATCACATTTAGAAAATAAAAAGAAGAGGAAGGTTGGGAATATGTCACATTATGGGCAAACTCAAATAGATGGCATTTGCTCTCTTTATGTGGCATTTTCCTTCACCATGCTGACTCAAAACAGCTCCTTCAATATCCGTTGAACTGAGCTTTGATCATTGCTGCTTTATAACATTACCTGAGACTGTCCAGTCCACTATCTATACATCTCCACATAGTTGCCTGCTAATGTGCCTGAAATGCCTAACTCTCCTATCCCAGTCTGTATCGGTCCTGTTCCTGGAATCCATTTCCTGTAACTACAACTGCATCTGCTTTTGGCTTTTGCAGTCAGCTGGTTACCACAGTGACTAGTGTCACTGATTTCTTTCTGGATTTCTGGTAACAGATTTTCTCCTTTGTGTGTTTGTATAATTCTTCTCAAATCTCTTTGTAGTCCTTCCTCAATTGTCAACCCTCCTCACTCTCATGTTACCTACCCACCCATTCCCAACTCCACCTGGACTGTCCTAGTCTCAGCTGCATCAGAAAGTTTGGGATGATAGACTATCTGCTCAATGTAGCCATGCCCTGCGCTGTTTTTGGGGGCACAGAGGTGGATACCTGCACAAAAGGACAACAGCTTATGATTTGTGCACTCTAGTCCTAAACTAAACTAAATTAAACTAAACTAAACTAAACTAAACTAAACTAAACTAAACTAAACTAAACTAAACTAAACTAAACGAAATAAAGGGCAGTGTTGAAGCTAACAATGTTATCAATCAGGGTCTAATCAGGAAATTAGAAATCACTCTAGATACCTTAAACAGAAGGGATTTAATTCATGGAATTTCTTACACAGGTGTTGGAAAGCTGGAAAAGCAAAAAGAGGAAGCTAGGAAAACCAAAGATTCATATTTCAGGAAGCCGCTTCTACCTTTAAGACTGGGAGAACAAAAGTGAGCCAATGCTATGAACATCCTCCAGAGCTACCACTGCTTCAGGGGCTGAGACTGTGGGAGGTGGGATGAGGTGTCCCCCAGCGAGTGCTTAGATCTCAGGGAGCAGGACCATGAAGAATTCTTGAGATATGAAAAGAGTTGCCATGGTTCATAGTTTCAGAGCAGTGAGGTCCAGCTGTTCTCTGTTTCTGTCATTAGATGAATTGAGAAAGCTTGTTATAGCTTTTTTTCCCCCTTGTACATGAGCTACTTTGAAGGAGGTCTCTGTGTCTTGCAAACCAAAAAACCTTTCCAAGGCACCCAATGGTGCCTCAGTGGTCTTTAGCCCAGACCTCAATGGTCTTTAGCCCAGACATCTTTCCTAACATTTTCCTTTACCATACTGGCTCAGAACAGCTCCTTCAATTTCAATGGAACTGCCAAAGAGTTTTGATTATTGCTGCTTTATAACAGTACAATATTTTTAAATCCATGAAAGAGTTCTACAACATTATCTTTCTTCCTTCGTGAATAAATATGCTTCTATTCATGAGTATTTTTTTTTTTTTGAGACAGGGTCTCACTCTGCCACCCAGGCTGGAGTGCAGGGGCATGATCAGGGCTCACTGAAGCCTCTGCCTCCTGGGCTCAAGGGATCCTCCCATCCCAGCCTCCCGAGTAGCCCGGCTAATTTTTGTAGTTTTAGAGACTGGTCTCAAACTCCTGGACTCAAGTATCTGCCCACATACTGGCCTCCCAAAGTGCTGGGATTACAGGTGTGAGCCACCAGGCCTGGCTGTATTCATGAGCATTTTACAATTATTATGTCAAGTTCTGGTTTATAAAACTCTTAATGCCCCATTAATTATCATTGCATTAAATCTATGAATTAATATGGAAAGTGTTATTATGTCATTTATGTAATCTTTCCAGTTACAAGCAAAGATGGCTATGCATCCAGTCTGATTACCTTTATTGTGTCATTATCGTTTTAGAGTTTTCTTTTTAGTTCTTGTTAGGTTGACATTAAAGTATTTAATGGGGATTTAGAATTTCATTTGGAGATGGGATTGCTTTTTATGCTTTTATTCCTGGCTATTGATTGTTAACAACTATTTTACAATCTGTTTGTTTCCTGCTGACCACATGAGGAAATGAGAAATTGTCCAGTATGAGAAGAGGTGCTTAGCAGAAATGGATTTGAGCTGCCTGTTTACATTCACGTGTTTGTGTCTCTTGTGGACAGTGTTTGAGTAGTGACTGGCCCTTGTGAGCCATGCAGGCAGTGTACGTTTACCGTTTTCCTCTATGAATAAGCAGAGTTAATTGACCTGTGCTGGGATCAAACCCATATCCTTAAACCCCCTAATGGCACAGGCAGTGCAGACCTTTGCTTTCAACAGCTCTCATTTCAAATAATTAGAGCTGCCTGGGCTGCTTTGGGAGCTATTGGTTTCTATGGTATTAAAGATTGAAGTGACTAATTATTTGAGGATTCGTTGCAGGTTTTCAAGCAATGGATTAAGGGTTGGTCTAAATAACATCTTTAAAATATCATGTTTCTTTAAAATTATGTCAGTAATATGTGTTTACTGTAGAAAATAAGAAAATGCAGATAAGCTAAAAAAAAAATGCCCATAATTCTACCATTTAGAGATAATCACTGTTAGGAAGACTTTATTGTCTTTTCTTCTTCTAAATGGTTCCCTATTTCTGATGCAAATAATTATACAAATAAATATGCATACTTAATATATTTCCTAGTTTCTAAGTTGTACTTTCTCATTTTTCACATTTTTGAAATTTAGGTGCAATTTTATAATCAATGATTAAATTTAATAAAGTGTTTCTCTTCTCCCATGAAACAACCATAATTAAATAAAGTCTGTTGGGAGAAAGATTTTTAATTAAACTTTTAATTTTTAGATAATTTTAAATTTATACATAGTTGTAAGAAGTAATACAAAAAGATATCTTATATCCTTTACCCAATTACCCCTAATGGTAAACATCTTACAAACTTATAATACAGAACCACAACCAGCATACTGATATTGATACAGAACATTTCTAACATCATAGGATATCCCATGCTGCCCTTTTATAATCATACCCACCTTCCTCCTACCCCCCCACCCCACCTACTCTGTTACCCTGGTAGCCACATATGTTCTTTGCTTCTATAATTTTGTCATCTGAAGAACGTTTCAAAAATGGAATCACACAATGTGTAAATTTTTGGCCTTTTTTTTCATTCAGCATAATTCTCTGGCGATTCATCCAGGTTTTGCATGCATTGATAATGTGTTCTTTTTTATTGTTGAGTAATATTCCACAATATAGATGTACTCAATTTTTAAACTATTCACTCATTGAAGTATATCTGGATTGCTTCCAGTTTTTGGTATTACAAATAAAGCTGCTATAAATATTCATGTACAGATTTTTGTGTGAATGTAAGTCTTCATTTGTCTGAGATAAATGCCCAGGGGTGCAATTGCTGGGTTGTATGGTAGTCACATGTTTAGTTTTTAAAGAAATTGCCAAACTGTCAGAGTGGCTGTCCCATTTTACTTTCCACCAGCGATGTATGAGTGATTTGTCTTTTCTTCATCCTTAGCAGCATTTGGGGGCTATTTTTTATTTCAGTCGTTCTTACAAGTAAGTGAATTTCTTTAATAGTTATAGTACTTTTCTTTTCTTTCTTTCTTTTTTTTTTTTGAGAAGGGTCCCACTCTGTTGCCCAGGCTGGAATGTAGTGGTGCAATCACAACTCACTGCAGTTCAACCTCCTAGGCTCAGGCCATCCTCCCACCTCAGCCTACCAAGTAGCTGGGACTACAGGTACACATCACCACGCTTGGCTAATTAAAAAAATTTTTTTGTAGAGATGGGGTCTTATTTTTTCTCCAGGCTGGCCGTGAACTCCTGGGCTCAAGTAATCCTCCTGCCTCAGCCTCCCAAAGTGCTGAGATTACAGGCATGAGCCACAGCGCCCAGCCTATAGGGCTCTTCAAATGATCTATTTCATATCGGGTGACTTGTGGTTGCATTTTTCAAGGAATTGCTCTATTTAAACTAAGTTGTCAAATTTATGTGTATAGAGTTGTTTTTAGTATGCCTTTATTATCCTTTAGATGTCTGCAGGGTCTGTAATGGTATCTCCTATTTCATTCCTGATATTAGAAAGTTGTGTCTTTTATCTTTTTTCTTTCTCAGTCTTGCTAGAGGTTTATCAGTTTTACCGATCTTTTCAAAGAACCAGCTCTTAGTTTTGTTAATTTTCTCTATTCTTTGTTTTTCACTTTCATTGATTTCTGCCCTTTGTTATATTTCCTTCCTTTGCTTTGTGTTTATTTTATTCGCTTTTTCTAGGTTCTTGAATGTGAGCTTAGATTATTGATCCGATAATTTTCTTCTTTTCTTATATATGCTTTTAGTGCCATGAATTTCTCTGAGAGACATTTTATACTGCACAGAGAAAGCCTTAGTGTATCTGCTATGTTTATAGCTACCTACCAAGGAATTCAATTCAACAAATATTTATGGAGCGCTTGGGCCAGGCACTGTTCTAAATCCTTGGTATATCATGGAGCAAAGCAGACAAAGATCTCTATCTTTGTGGAGCTTATATGCTAGCAGGGAGAGATAAGCAATAAGTAGTAAGCAAAATGTATATAATATGTTAGAAAAATGGTAAGTGCAAGAACAAAAGGTAAAGCAGCGGCAAGAAGGAATGGATCTGTGGGGAACTATAGTGTTTATTTCCACAGTGTTTACTGTATGGCATTTATCCACCACAGTTGTAGAATAAAATAAATTATTTCCACAGTGTTTACTGTATGGCATTTATCCACCACAGTTGTAAAATAAAATAAATTAGTCAGGCAAGCCTTCTGGAGAAGTTGAAATTTGAATAAGGATCTAAAGGAATTAGGGGAGTTACTCAAGCCATTATCTGAAAGAAGATTTTTTTCAGACAGATAGGGCAGCTGGAACAAAGGCCCCATGGTGGGAGCATACCTGGATATCTGAGAAAAAGCAAGGCCAGTGTGGCTGGAGTGAAGTGAGCAAGGGAAAGTAGTAAAGATGGAGTTGGAGGTAATGGGGCTAGGGCTTTGGCTTTTACTTTGAGTGAAATGGGGGGCCAGGAGTATATGTGAAACAAAGGAATGACATGATATGACTAAGGCTTTAAAGTAATCACTCTAGCTGCTATATTGGGAATAGACTATGGGTAGAAGCAGGTGACTTCTTAAGCTACTGGAGTAACGCAAGTGAAAGGCAGAGTGGCTTGGAGCAGAGGGGTAGCAGTGGGAGAAATGAGAAGTGATTATATTCTAAATATATTCTGAGGGTAGAGCTAATAGGATTTCTTCACAGTTGGACATGAGGTGTTAGAAAAAGAGAAGGGTCTGGATAACTAGCTTGATGTAAATCCTTCAACATAAGTGGCCACATGTGATACCATATGCACACCTCCAACCCCTACAACTCTGCTTACTGCTTGTTAGGCTATGACAGGCCCTTACCTATGGGCAGCTGATCAATAGGCTGGACATTGGCCTGTAGGGTGTCCTGGCAGGAAAATTCTGCCCAAACACATGGCAATTAACTATGTCAATAAGATATTTTCTTTCAATAATCAGAACTGGAGAGACACAGGGAAAAATTCTTCAGTGAATGAAAGCTCAAACATGCAGAGTGAAGCCAGTATCAGACTTCATGAGTAAGCAGGAACCATGAATAAACAGGAGCGCTGAGCAAACAAAAGCTACAAGGCAGTGAAAAGATACAAAGAATAACAACATAAATGATAGAAGATAACCAAGACAAATCAAACCCTCAGGAGAGAGTCAATGGCTGGGTCTTGCTCACAGGCCAATCCTGGAGCCAATCAGTTCCTCTGTTACCAGAACTGGGAGAATGGTGCTAGACAGGCAAAAACGACAGGTGTGCACCAGACATGTAGAGTCAGGCTGGAATCAGTGCCATGGAAGTCAGAACCACATGAGAGTCAAAATTATGAGGGTGCAAGAAAGCCAGAGAAAGCAGAGGAAACATGTCTGCTGAGAGAAGCAGAAAAGTGTAGCTAGCAGATGCTCAGAGAGGCACAGATGGCAGAGGATGCATCCACCTGAGAGTTGCGACTTCTTCTGATCTTCCTGTTTCAGTCCCAACGCAGGGTGGCCTAGCTATGCTGAACCCTGCACTTCAGTGCCTCAAGAGATTGCCTCTTGTGTCTGTTCAAAACACCTTCTTTTCTATTTTAGCTAGTGTGAGTAGTTTTTGGTCTATGCTCCCAGGATAAAGATGAGACATTTGGCTGGAAGTTTCTCGATATCTACTTATCTCTCAGATTTGAGCATGGCAGATAAGGTACAGGAAGTGAAAATGTAAATATCTGGTATAAAGAAGGACTAACTGTAACCATGCAAGGCATTTTACATGCCTTCTTTCATTTACTCTGTAGTGTGAGGGAGGTATCATTACTAAGGCTCACAGAAACTTAGTACAGTTCATCCTCATTATTCATGAATGGATTTGCCTACTTGCTAAAATTTATTTGTAGCCCAAATCAGTGCTCATGGAACTTTTGTGGTCATTTACAGATGTGCGCAGATCTGTGACAAATTTGAGTTGTCTAACATGAATATTCCCAGCTGAGATTGAACTAAGCAATGCCTTGCCTTCTTGTTTCATCTCTTATACTGTAAACAAGAATCTTTTTGCAGTCTATTTAGTGCCACGTTTTTCTCATTTTTGTGTTTTTTGGTGATTTTGCTCTTTACAATGATTCCTAATAATAGTGTTGCAGTGCTGTCTGGTGTTCCTGAGAGCAAGAAGGCTGTGATGTGCCTTATAGAGAAAACAAACGTGTGTTAGATAAGCTTCCTTCAGGTAGGAATTATAGCCCTGCAGGCTGTGAGTTCAGTGTTAATAAATCAACAATATATATTAAATAAGGTGTCTTTAAACAGAAACACACATAAAACTAGGTTATGTATTGATTGGTTGATGAAAATGTGACCAGAGGCTTGCAGGAACCTAACCTTGTATTTCCCCTGCAACAGCTCATAGCAAATGCTAAGTCAATGCTTCAGATTTTATAGAATATTAACTACCATAAAGGAGAATGAGAATTGACTGTAACATGTCTAGGATTAGGCAATCTGTGGAAGAGTGAAGTGCCCAACTCCAAAGCCATACCTTTCTAACTCTGGGCACCTTGTGCTCATTCCATCCTACCATGCTACCTTTCAGAAGAGAAAGAAAAGCTCCTTTGCTCAGCTTCCACTGCTCCTTCCACTGCATAATGCTGCCTTCCCTGGAGCTTGTTGCCCAGTTGGAAAATCAACAGGTATGTGAAACAACTGTGAAAAATATAAGATAGTCTACATTAGGGCTGGGATAGTAATGTGTGCCACATTTGCCCTCATTCATCCCTTAAATACATGTGGCTGACATTGCTAATCTATCATAGCTTCTTTTCCTGCTGAACTCAGATGGAACTTCACAGTCCTTAACTCAGGACTCTAAACCACAACTACCAGTCACTCAGAGTTGGCATCTAAGATGAAATCTTTATCTTCCTTGCATAAGTGTCCTTACAAAATCAAGCATACTCCTGGAGGATGTGAGTTGCCAGGCTTAAAGAACTTTAGAGTTTAAGCAAATTTATTTGTCTGTTTCAAAGCCTATATCCTCTTAGGGAGCTCTTAGTGTCTTGGCTAGTGATAGCTCTTAGTGTCTTGGCTAGTGATAGCTCTTAGTGTCTTGGCTGACTCTGCTTTGGAAAGGCTTTATGGAGTCCTTTCTATAAGACTTTGCTTCTGCAAGATTCACTGTAGTGGGGACATCTTTCTTGTTCATCTCTGAATCTCACCTGTGTGCCACAACTGGAGCTGAAGCAGCTGAGACACAGGGCACCATGTTGTGAGGCTGCACAGAGCAGGGGGGCCCTAGGCCTGGCCCATGACACCATTTTTCCCTCCTAGGACTCCAGGCCTGTGATGAGAGGGGCTGCTGCAAAGGTATCTGACATGCCCTGGAGACATTTTCCCCATTATCTGGGCAATTAACATTTGGCTTCTTGTTACTTGTGCAAATTTCTGCAGCCAGATTGAGTTTCTTCCCAGAAAATTGGTTTTTCTTTTCTACCACATTGTCATCAGGTTGCAAATTTTCTGAAATTTTATGCTCTGCTTTCTATTGAATGCTTTGCTGCTTAGAAATTTCTTCTGCTGGGGGGAGGTTCCAAGATGGCCAAATAGGAACAGCTCCAGTCTGCAGCTCCCAGCATGAGTGATGCAGAAGACGGGTGATTTCCGCATTTCCAACTGAGGTACCAGGTTCATCTCACTGGGGCTTGTCGGACAGTGAGTGCAGCCCACAGAGCATGAGCTGAAGCAGGGTGGGGCATTATCTCACCTGGGAAGTGCAAGGGATTGGGGAATTCCCTTTCCTAGCCAAGGGAAGCCATGACAGATGGTACCTGGAAAATCGGGGCACTCCCACCATAACACTGCACTTTTCCATCAGTCTAAGCAAATGGCACACCAGAGATTATATCCCACGCCTGGCTCAGGCGGTCCCACACCCACGGAGCCTCACTCCTGCTAGCACAGCAGTCTGAGATCAAACTGCAAGGCGGCAGCAAGGCTGGAGGAGGGGCGTCTGCCATTGCTGAGGCTTGAGTAGGCAAACAAAGCAGCCAGGAAGCTTGAACTTGGTGGAGCCCACCACAGCTCAAGAAGGCCTGCCAGCCTCTGTAGACTCCATCTCTGGAGGCGGGGCATAGCTGAACAAAAGGCAGCAGAAACTTCTGCAGACTTAAACATCCCTGTCTGACAGCTTTGAAGAGAGTAGTGGTTCTCCCAGCATGGAGTTTGAGATCTGAGAACAGACAGACTGCCTCCTCAAGTGGGTCCCTGACCCCCAAGGAGCCTAACTTGGAGACAACTCCCAGTAGGGGCCAACTGACACCTCATACAGGCAGGTAGCCCTCTGAGACGAAGCTTCCAGAGGAAGGATCAGACAGCGACATTTGCCGTTCTGCAATATTTGCAGTACTGCCACCTCCACTGGTGATACCCAGACAAACAGGATTCGGAGTGGACCTCCAGCAAACTCCAACAGACCTGCAGCTGAGGGTCCTGATTGTTAGAAGGAAAACTAACAAACAGAAAGGACATCCATACCAAAACCCCATCTGTATGTCACCATCATTAAAGACCAAAGGTAGATAAAACCACAAAGATGGGGAGAAACCAGAGCAGAAAAGATGAAAATTCTAAAAATCAGAGCACCTCTTCTCCTCCAAAGGAACACAGCTCCTCACCAGCAATGGAACAAAGCTGGATGGAGAATGACTTAGATGAATTGAGAGAAGAAAGCTTCAGACAATCAGTAATAACGAACTTCTCCAAGCTAAAGGAGGATGTTCAAACCCATTGCAAAGAAGCTAAAAACCTTGAAAAAAATTAGACAAATGGCTAACTAGAATAAACAGCATAGAGAAGACCGTAAATGACCTGATGGAGCTGAAAG
This sequence comes from Gorilla gorilla gorilla, assembly GCF_029281585.2. Classification (NCBI taxonomy): domain Eukaryota; kingdom Metazoa; phylum Chordata; class Mammalia; order Primates; family Hominidae; genus Gorilla; species Gorilla gorilla. The sequence goes on from NC_073233.2 coordinate 20,976,104, forward strand.
CTATGGCAGGAGAACTTGATGCATGCAGAAGCTTCAGTAGCCGATTTGATTAAGTGGAGGAAAGGAGTGATTGAAGATCAAATGAAATGAAGCAAGAAGAGAAGTTTATAGAAAAAAGACTAAAAAGAAACAAACAAAGCCTCCAAGAAATATGGGACTATGTGAAAAGACCAAATCTACATCTGATTGGTGTACCTGAAAATGACGGGGAGAATGGAACCAAGTTGGAAAACACTCTTCAGGATATTATCCAGGAGAACTTCCCCAACCTAGCAAGGCAGGCCAACATTCAAATTCAGGAAATACAGAGACCACCACAAAGATACTCCTTGAGAAGAGCAACTCCAAGACACATAATTATCAGAGTCACCAAAGTTGAAATGAAGGAAAAAATGTTAAGGGCAGCCAGAGAGAAAGGTCGGGTTACCCACAAAGGGAAGCCCGTCATACTCCAACAGCAGATCTCTCAGAAGAAACTGTACAAGCCAGAAGAGAGTGGGGGCCAATATTCAACATTCTTTTTTGTTTTGTTTTGTTTTGAGATGGAGTCTTGCTCTCTCACCCAGGCAGGAGTGTACTGGCGAGATCTCGGATCATGGCAAGCTCCACCTCCCAGGTTCTCGCCATTCTCCTGCCTCAGCCTTCCAAGTAGCTGGGACTACAGGAACCCACCACCATGCCCGGATAATTTTTTGTACTTTTTAGTAGAGATGGCGTTTCACCATGTTAGCCAGGATGGTCTTGATCTCCTGACCCCGTGATCTGCCCACCTTGGCCTCCCAAAGTGCTGGGATTACAGGCATGAGCCATCGTGCCAGGCCTCAACATTCTTAAACAAAAGAATTTTCAACTGAGAATTTCATATCCAGCCAAACTAAGCTTCATAAGTGAAGGAGAAGTAAAATCCTTTACAGACAATGCAGAGAGATTTTGTCATCACCAGGCCTGCCTTATAAGAGCTCCTGAAGGAAGCACTAAACATGGAAAGGAACAATCAGTACCAGCCACTGCAAAAACATGTCAAATTGTGAAGACCATTGATGCTAGGAAGAAACTGCATCAACTAACGAGCAAAATAACCAGCTAACATCATAATGACAGGATCAAATTCACATATAACAATATTAATGTTAAATGTAAATGAGCTAAATGCTCCAATTAAAAGATACATACTGGCAAATTGGATAAAGAGTCAAGACCCATCAGTGTGCTGTATTCAGGAGACCCATCTCACATGCAGAGACACACATAGGCTCAAAATAAAGGGATGGAGGAAGATCTACCAAGCAAATGGAAAACAAAAAAAAAGCAGGGTTGCAAGTCTAGTCTCTGATAAAACAGACTTTAAGCCAACAAAGATCAAAAGAGACAAAGAAGGCCATTACATAATGGTAAAGGGATTAATTCAACAAGAAGAGCTAACTATCCTAAATATATATGCACCCAATACAGGAGCACCCAGATTCATAAAGCAAGTCCTTAGAGACCTACAAAGAGACTTAGACTCCCATACAATAATAATGGGAGAATTTAACACCCCACTGTCAATATTAGACAGATCAACGAAACAGAAAGTTAACAAGGATATCCAGGAATTGAACTCAGCTCCACACAAAGTGGACCTAATAGACATCTACAGAACTCTCCACACCAAATCAACAGAAGATATATTCTTCTCAGCACCACATCGCACTTATTCCAAAATTGACCACATATTTGGAAGTAAAGCACTCCTCAGCAAATATAAAAAAACAGAAATTTTAAGAAACTGTCTCTCAGACCACAGTGCAATCAAACTAGAACTCTGAATTAAGAAACTCACTGAAAACCGCTCAACTACATGGAAACTGAACAACCTGTTCCTGAACGACTACTGAGTACATAACGAAATGAAGGCAAAAATAAAGATGTTCTTTGAAACCAATGAGAACAAAGACACAACATACCAGAAACTCTGGGACACATTTAAAGCAGTGTGTAGAGGGAAATATATAGCACTAAATGCCCACAAGAGAAAGCAAGAAAGATCTAAAATTGACACCCTAACATCACAATTAAAAGAACTAGAGAAGCAAGAGCAAACACATTCAAAAGCTAGCAGAAGGCAAGAAATAACTAAGATCAGAGCAGAACTGAAGGAGATAGAGACACAAAAACCCTTCAAAAAATCAATGAATCCAGGAGCTGGTTTTTTGAAAAGGTCAACAAAACTGATAGACTGCTAGCAAGACTAATAAAGAAGAAAAGGGAGAAGAATCAAACAGACACCATAAAAAATGATAAAGGGGATATCACCACCAATCCCACGGAAATACAAACTACCATCAGAGAATACTATAAACACCTCTACACAAATAAACTAGAAAATCTAGAAGAAATGGATAAATTCCTGGACACATACACCCTCTGAAGACTAAACCAGGAAGAAGTTGACTCTCTGAATAGACCAATAACAGGCTCTGAAATTGAGGCAATAATTAATAGCCTACCAACCAAAAAACGTCCAGGACCAGATGGATTCACAGCCGAATTCTACCAGAGGTACAAGGAGGAGCTGGTACCATTCCTTCTGAAACTATTCCAATCAACATAAAAAGAGAATCCTCGCTAACTCATTTTATGAGGCCAGCATCATCCTGATACCAAGCCTGGCAGAGACACAACCAAAAAAGAGAATTTTAGATCAATATCCCTGATGGACATCGATGCAAATATCCTCAATAAAATACTGGCAAACCGAATCCAGCAGCACATCAAAAAGCTTATCCACCATGATCAAGGGGGCTTCGTCCCTGGGATGCAAGCCTGGCTCAACGTATGCAAATCAATAAACATAATCCAGCATATAAACAGAGCCAAAGACAAAAAACACATGATTATCTCAATAGATGCAGAAAAGGCCTTTGACAAAATTCAACAGGCCTTCATGCTAAAAACTCTCAATAAATTAGGTATTGATGGGACATATCTCAAAATAATAAGAGCTATTTATGACAAAGCCACAGCCAATATCATATTGAATGGGCAAAAACTGGAAGCATTCCCTTTGAAAACTGTCACAAGACAGGGATGGCCTCTCTCACCACTCCCATTCAACGTACTATTGGAAGTTCTGGCCAGGTCAATCAGGCAGGAGAAAGAAATAAAGGGTATTCAGTTAGGAAAAGAGGAAGCCAAATTGTACTTGTTTGCAGATGACATGATTGTATATCTAGAAAACCCCATCGTCTCCGCCCAAAATCTCCTTAAGCTGATAAGCAACTTCAGCAAAGTCTGGAACTTATTGGGAACTGGAGCAAAGGTCACTTTTGTTATGCATTAGCAAAGAGCCTGGCGGTAGTGTGCCCCTGCTCTAGACATCTGTGGAACTTTGAATTTGAGAGATATGATTTAGAGTATCGGGCAGAAGAAATTTCTAAGCAGCAAAACATTCAAGAATTGCCCTGGCTGCCTCTAAAATTCTATGTTCATATGCATGAACAAAGAAATAACCTGAAACTGGAGCTTATATTTAAAAGAGAAGCAGAGTATAAAAGTTTGGAAAATTCACAGCCTGGCCATGTGGTAGAAAAGAAACACCCATTTTCAGGGAAGGAATTAAAGGAGGCTGCAGAAATTTGCATATCTGAAAGAGAGGGAAGTACTAGTAGCCAAGACAATGGGAAAAAGACCCTGAAGATATTTTACAGACCTTCACAACAGCCTCTCTTATCACAGGTCCAGAGGCCTAGGAGGGAAAAATGATTTTGTGGGTCAGGCCCAGGGCACACTGCTCCCTACATCCCAGCCACTCCAGCTCCAGATGTGGCTCAAAGTTACCCAGGTACTTGGGCTGCTGCTTCAGAAGGTGCAAGCCATAAGCCTTGGTAGCTTTCACACGGTGTTAAGCCTGCAGGTGCACATAGTGCAAGAGTTGAGGCTTGGATGCCCCTGCCTAGATTTCAGAAGACGTATGGTGATATGGTTTGGCTGTGTTCTCACCCAAATCTCATCTTGAATTGCAGTTCCCATAATCCCCATGTGTTGTGGGAGAGACCCAGTGGGAGGTAACTGAATGATGGGGGTGGTTACCCCCATCTCCTGATTGTGAGTTTTCATGAGATCTGATGGTTTTATAAGGGGCTTTTCCTGCTTTGGTCAGCACTTCTTTCCCCTGCCACCATGTCAAGAAAGACATGTTTGCTTCCCCTTCCACAATAATTATAGGTTTCCTGAGGCCTCCTTAGCCATGCAGAACTGTGAGTCAATTAAACTTCTTTCCTTTATAAATTACCCAGTCTTGGGTATTATCTTTGCAGCAATGTGAGAATGGACTAATACAGTAAATTGGTACCACTATGGTGGGGTGCTGCTATAAGGATACTAAAAAATGCAGAAGTGACTTTGGAACTGGGTAACAGGCAGAGGTTGGAACAGTTTGGAGGGCTCAGAAGAAGAAAGGAAAATGTTGGAAACTTTAGAACTTCCTAGAGACCTGTTGAAGGGCTTTGACCAAAATGCTGATAGTGATATGGACAATGAAGTGCCAGGCTGAGGTGATCTCAGATTGAGATGAGAAACTTGTTGGGAACTGGAGATGAACTCTTGCTTTGCTTTAGCAAAGAGACTGGTGGAATTTTACCCCTGCCCTAGAGATCTGTGGAACTTTGAACCTGGGGGAGATGATTTAGGGTATCCAGCAGAATAAATTTCTTTTTTTAAATTTTTAAAAATTTATTATTTTTTAATTATAGTACTTTAAATTCTAGGGTACATATGCACAATGTGCAGGTTTGTTACATATGTATACATGTGCCATGTTGGTGTGCTGCATCCACTAACTCGTCATTTACATTAGGTATATCTCCTAATGCTATCCCTCCCCCCTACCCCCACCCCACCTCAGGCCACAGTGTGTGATGTTCCCCACCCTGTGTCCATGTGTTCTCATTGTTCAGTTCCCACCTATGAGTTAGAACATGCGGTGTTTGGTTTTCTGTCCTTGTGATAATTTGCTCAGAATGATGGTTTCCAGCTTCATCCATGTCCCTACAAAGGACATGAACTCATCCTTTTTTACGGCTGCATAGTATTCCATGGTGTATCTGTGCCACATTTTCTTAATCCAGTCTATCATTGTTGGACATTTGGGTTGGTTCCAAGTCTTTGCTATTGTGAATAGTGCCGCAATAAACATACGTGTGCATGTGTCTTTATAGCAGCATGATTTATAATCCTTTGGGTATATACCCAGTAATGGGATTGCTGGGTCAAATGGTATTTCTAGTTCTAGATCCTTGAGGAATCACCACACTGTCTTCCACAATGGTTGAACTAGTTTACAGTCCCACCAACAATGTAAAAGTTCTCCTATTTCTCCACCTCCTCTCCAGCACCTGTTGTTTCCTGACTTTTTAATGATCACCATTCTAACTGGTGTGAGATGGTATCTCATTGTGGTTTTGATTTGTATTTCTCTGATGGCCAGTGATGATGAGCATTTTTTCATGTGTCTGTTGCCTGCATAAATGTCTTCTTTTGAGAAGTGTCTGTTCCTATCCTTTGCCCACTTTTTGATGGGGTTGTTTGATTTTTTCTTGTATATTTGTTTTTTTCTTGTAAATTTGTTTAAGTTCTTTGTAGATTCTGGATATTAGGCCTTTGTCAGATGGGTAGATTGTAAAAATTTTCTCCCATTCTGTAGGTTGCCTGTTCTCTCTGATGGTAGTTTCTTTTGCTGTGCAGAAGCTCTTTAGTTTAATTAGATCCCATTTGTCAATTTTGGCTTTTGTTGCCATTGCTTTTGATGTTTTAGTCATGAAGTCCTTGCCCATGCCTATGTCCTGAATGGTATTGCTTAGGTTTTCTTCTAGGGTTTTTATGGTTTTAGGTCTAACATTTAAGTCTTTAATCCATCTTGAATTAATTTTTGTATAAGGTGTAAGTAAGGGATTCAGTTTTAGCTTTCTACATATGGCTAGCCAGTTTTCCCAGCACCATGTATTAAATAGGGAATCCTTTCCCCATTTCTTGTTTTTGTCAGGTTTGTCAAAGATCAGATGGTTGTAGATGTGTGGTATTATTTCTGAGGCCTCTGTTCTGTTCCATTGATCTATATCTCTGTTTTGGTTCCAGTGACATGCTGTTTTGGTTACTGTAGCCTTGTAGTACAGTTTGAAGTCAGATAGCGTGATGCCTCCAGCTTTGTTCTTTTGGCTTAGGATTGTCTTGGCAATGCGGGCTCTGTTTTGGTTCCATGTGAACTTTAAAGTAGTTTTTTCCAATTCTGTGAAGAAAGTCATTGGTAGCTTGATGGGGATGGCATTGAATCTATAAATTACCTTGCGCAGTATGGCCATTTTCATGATATTGATTCTTCCTATCCATGAGCATGGAATGTTCTTCCATTTCTTTGTGTCGTCTTTTATTTCGTTGAGCAGTGTTTTGTAGTTCTCCTTGAAGAGGTCCTTCACATCCCTTATAAGTTGGATTCCTAGGTATTTTATTCTCTTTGAAGCAATTGTGAATGGGAGTTCACTCATGATTTGGCTCTGTGTTTGTCTGTTATTGGTGTATAAGAATGCTTGCGATTTTGCACATTGCTTTTGTATCCTGAGCTAACACTTGCTAAATGCCAGTCACTGTTCTAAGAAATCAGTATGTTATTTACTAACTTATTTGATTCCATGAAAGCCCTATAAGATAGGCCACTATTATTGTCTTCATTTTACAGATGAGAAATCTGCTCATGGTTCTGTAGTGGTACAGATGAGAAAACAATTAAGTAATCTGCTCATGGTTGCGCTGCCATTAAGTAGTGAAGGCAGGATCTGAACTCAGGTACTCCAGTCTCATAAAGAACATGCTTTAATACTACTACAAATTTTCTCCTTCCAATGATGATCTTTCCTCCATTCTACCTCTGCTATCCACTTCCACTGTCATACTGTGAACCCTCACATCACCTCAACCTGCCTCATCTTCAAATCACTAATTCAGGCATCTCACCCTCTGACCAACTTCCTGTCTCTCCAGAGAAGTTATAAAACAACAATAAAAGTAATAGTAATAATAGCATTTATATAGCCTAAGTGCTCTTCACAAGTTAACTTATTTATTCCTCACAATTCCCTGGCAAATATAGGTATTATTACAACTGTTTTACAGATGAGGAAATTGAGGCAAAGGAGGTTAGGTGACATGCTCAAGGCCACACAGCTTATGGGTGGCAAAGCCAGAATTTGAACCCAGACAGTCAGGCTCCAGTGTTCACATCCTTAACTATTGTGTTAAGGATGATAAGCCTGGAGTTGAGGGAAAAGTTATTATCCCACTTAGGAGTTAACAAAAAATCCCTGCCTAACTCATGTTCCAAATATTTGTTTATCTGTTTGCTTGAAAGAGCCTCTAACATGATTTGCATATTCACTCATATTGAGAACCACAAATTAGATCATTTAAACAGCCGCATGTTGTCGCTCATAAGTGGGAGTTGAACAATGAGAACACATGGGCACAGTGAGGTGAACATCACACACCGGGGCCTGTTGGGGGGTTGGGGGCTAGGGGAGGGATAGCTTTAGGAGAAATACCTAATGTAGATCACGGGTTGATGGGTGCAGCAAGCCACCATGGCAAGTGTATACCTTTGTAACAAACTTGGATGTTCTGAACATGTACCCCAGAGCTTAAAGTATAATTAAAAAAAAATAGTCTCCCAATCTGGAGTTCTGGTCAAGTTTAACCCTATTGTTTGTTGTCCTGCTGGCCTTGGTTAGAATTGCTTCACACAAACAGGACAGGGCTGGGCTTGAGAGTGTCAGCATTATGACTTGTCCAGTTAAATGAAAAAAGCATCATTGTCAGTAGCTTGGCAGGGCTGGAGCAAGAAAGGATGGACAAATTTCTTGATACAGACATGATACCTGACATGTTATTACTTGTGTTCATCTGATTTAATCCAATAGCTAGGAAGAAGACTAACTGATTAGCTGGGGATAGCTCAGGGCAGCAGTTTGCAACTCATTAATATGATGGCTTCTACTATAAGAAGAAAGCAGAATGAGAAATGCAAAGTAAAGAAGGTATTCTTGGCATGGGTCCAGGGGAAAAGCAGTCTGGCTGAAACCATTCAGTTTCGTCAGTCAGGAAGCAGCTATCTACGTAAACAGGAAGTAGAGAAGGTTGCAGGAGAGGGCAGTGGTTAGTTGGTGGCAAACAAGAGCTGATACCAGATGGGTGTAAGTGGTTACATGTAAAAGAGATTCTGATAGAGGCCCAGACATTGCATGTTAATTATCCCGGCCTTCTCCTGGGAGAGCTTGTTTCACCAGAGTGTCTATGTAACATGTGTTGAGTCCTATCCTCAAATAGATATTTCCTTGAGAGCCTGGTTTTTGCCAGTTGTCTGCTGGGTAGTTTTATTTTATCTCATTGAATCATCTCAACATTCTGTGAGGATGGGATTAGGTGAAGAAACCAGCTCGAAGGGATTAAGTTACCTGGCCTAAATTCATTTACATCATACTATTATACAACACTTTGGAAACTGTCTCCTCTCTTAAAAGTAACTATTAGGCATAACCTATTAGAAAGAAGGTATGTTGACATTCTAGAGATGCCATAACAAATTGCCACAAACCTCGTGACTTAAAACAACATAAATCTATCCTTTTACTATTCTAGAGGCCAGAAGTCTGAAATCAAGGTATTGGCAGGGCCATGATCCTTCTGAACGTTCTAGAAGAGAATGCTTCCTTGCCTTGTCCAGCTTCTGATGTCTCCAGGCATTCTTTGGCTTCTAGCTACGTAATGGCGATCTCTACCTTCATCTTCATATGGCCTTTCCTCTTTGTCTTTGTCTTTTACTCTTCTGTCTGTTATAAGGATACTTGGAATTGGGTTTAAAATCCATCTGGATGATCTCATTTCAAGATCCTTAACTTAATTACAGCTGCAAAGACTTTTTTTTTTTTTTTTCCAAATAAGGTAACATTAACAGGGGCCAAGTATTAGGACATGGACACATCCTTTTTGGTGCCAACTTTCGACCAATTATAAGAGGTATCACTATTATAATATAAATGCAGATTTTGTAGTATTTTAATAACAACTAAGGAATTGAGAGGAGTATGTCTTGATTAGAGTTTCCATGTCTAGATCTCTATTCTTTAAAAGAATAAACTTTTACAAAATGCTAGTTCTCCTAGAAACCCCCCTCAAACCTTTGGCCTATTAGAATTTCAGAGCAAGAGGGGCATGTGATGCAAAGGCACATGTACTTTGAAAATGCCCTCCAAGTGAACATGATATATCCTTCCTACAAGCTACACACCCACATGTGTTTGAGAATTGCTTCTCTGAGGAAATGCCATTCCCAGGCTGATGGATGGGTAAGAGGGAACTTCAAGGTACACTGATTGTGTGCTGAGGAAAGAGAGAGAAAAATCTGTCTGTAGTGATAATGGAGGCCACAAATTGGGTTGATCTGAAGAACCTCAAATCCAAAGAGCAGGGCTGGAAAGAAAGATCTGATTACTACAAGAGAGTGACACTGTTGTTCATGTGATCTGTCTGCAATACAAATGTAATCATGTCACTCTTGCTTGAGATCTCACTGGCTGTCTATGAATAATGGATGATTTTCAGATTCCAGAACACAACACACAAGGATTTCACAAGCTGGCTTCTACCTACTATTTTAGAATCATCTCTCACCACTCTCCCTCAAAGACTGTCTGCTCCTGCCATACTAAAATTCTTGCCATTTCTCAAACACATCTTATCCTTTATTGCTTTCCTAGCCTTGAACATGCTGTTCCATCTGCTTGGAATGCTATTCTCTGCTGGATAATTCCTGCTACACCTCAAGACCACTTTTCCTGCCACTCCATCTTCTGTCCTGCATTAAAAAGCCTCCTTATTCTCTTCAATGAGTTGGCATCTGCCTCTGCTGTGATTCTAAGTCACTCCATTCATAGGAACTGTTGGCCTTGTATCCCATCTTAACTTCCCCTGAGTCCAGTACTTTGAGAGCTTTTAGAAAGATAAAACTGTGTCATACTCATCCCTAAATCTCCAGTGCCTAGTAAGTGCTTAATAAACATTTGCTGAAAAATGAAAGGATCAGATCATTATGGCTTCAAGTCTGAAATACATACTTGGTTTGGTGATAGTGGGATCCAGGCTTTAGATCTTAAGCCTGTCAGACTGGAGCCATAGGCAGAGAAGAACACAAGGGGTAAGTCTGAAAGAGGCACAAGAAGAGGGAATTGTAGGAAACTGAGAGATTATCCAGTTTGGAGGCATAATGGGGGTTGTTTAAGAAGATTAGGAGCCCTCAGTTCATTCTCCCATCTTCAGCATGAAAACTACTGAAGTGGAATCATGTTGGGATTCCCCTTAATACCAGTGGCAACACATCAGGAGTGATAGGAATGACAGATGAACTACAGATAGGAAGTGTCATACTGACACCAGGGAGCTATGTAGTTATGGGATGAATCGAGGGAAAGAGGACAAAGGGAAACACATATGAGAGAACCTTTAGAAAGTTCCCAAATAAGAAAAGAGGGATTTGATGTTGGGTCCCATTGGCTGGTGTACATATATTGGCTGGGTGAATAGTCTACTATATTCTTGGTAGCTGTCATTCTCAGCCAATTCTGATGAAAGTGAACTACATTGCCCACCCTTGCATTTGTTCTAAGGGCATATAATTCATAGGCTGGCAACCTCTAATGAAGTCTTGGTATAAGAGCTTTTCTTAAAAGGATGTTAGTATCATCTGAATCAGTTGGCTCAAGCAGCACAGTGTAACAGTTAGGAATCGAAGGTCTAAAACCAAAGTGTACACCAATTAGACAAGTTAATTAACTTCTATGTGCCTTCGATTTCCTCTTTAGTAAAATGGATATGATAATACCAGGTCATACTTCATGAGGTTGCTTTTGAGATTCAGATGGGTTAATATGAGTAAAACCCTTAATAAGAGTGATCAGTAAGTGTTATCTATGTTATAACTATTCAGAGGCATATACACTAAAAAATCACCTTCTGAGTTGAAATAATAATAATTATTTTTCTAGCATATAAGGACCTGTATTAGTCAAGACTCAGTTGCAACTGCCAGAAACCCAACTCAAAATAGCTTAAGAAAAAAAGAGGTTTTTATTGATTTGTCTGTCTGAAAAGCCCAGGATTATCTGTAGGAACTTCAGTATTGTTTCAGGGTTGCAAAGTCACATTATTAAGACTTGGCTTCTTTATATCCCTTAGCTCTGCTTTCTTCTATACGAATTTTATTCTCAGGCAGTTTCCTCTTATAGAAGCAAGATGGTTGTTGGCAATGCCGCACTTGCATTTCCACACAACTTAGTAACTTTCAACTTAATAACCCCGGTAGAAGGTCCAGCAAAAACTTTGCCCCTGATTCTTATTAGCCCAAATTGGATCACATACTTATTCCTGAACCCGGATCATGTGTCTACTGCTGAGTGAGCAGAAAACCTTTCCACAAAGGCAAATCAAGGTTTGGTTACCTTGATCTGCAGAAGAAAGGCAATTGAGGCAGATAGGGATAGATTCAGATTTTATGGAACTTAAAGCTTTATAATTTTGGGGTCTTCTTTAATTAAAAAAATTACAAATTTAAAAACAGGTATAAAAGTTGGTTTTATTTAGAATGAGAAAATAAATCCCAACAAATTATTGAACTCTTGGAGATTTAGGTTCTTTACTTCTCAGATCGATTTAGACAATTTACCAGAAATGCTAACATATAAATGCTTGTTGATTGTAACCTGGCTTTCTCTCCCCACCTAGAATACTCCATAACTCCCAGCACCTCCCATGCAACTGAAGGCTTCTGAAGCTTAAGCTTTGTTAGTTTCACAATATAATCCACCTCTGGACACAGGGCAAGCAAAAAACAAAACAACAACAACAACCAAAAAACCCCTAGCAAATATCCACTTCATACATTTCTTTCTTTTCTTTTTTTTTGAGATGGAGTCTCACTCTGTCACCACGCTGGAGTATAGTGGCGCGATCTTGGCTCACTGCAACCTCTGCCTCCCAGATTCAAACAATTCTCCTGCCTCAGCCTCCCAAGTAGCTGGGATTACAGGCACACGCCAACAGGCCCAGCTAATTTTTTTTTTTTTGTACTTTTTAGTAGAGACGGGGTTTCACCATGTTGGCCAGGTTGGTTTCAAACTCCTGACCTCAAGTGATCCACCCATCTCGGCCTCCCAAAGTGTTAGGATTACAGGGGTGAGCCACTGCTCCCAGCCTCATACACTTCTTAATAGCAGATTCCTTATTTTAAAGAATGGGCAACTGAATGTATATCCAAGTAACTCTGCTCAGTCCACCACGTCTGGAGAACCCTGGGTCTTGGCAGTACAAATGATCATCATTTTGTACTTTGTGGCAACGGCCAAACCCAGCTGGATTTTTGCTACACTGATTTTAACAGCTCTGCGCTCACGTAATTCGGTGCTTTAAAAGGCCATGTTTTATTTGGCACTGATGCTTTCAACAAACTTACAGGGACCATTGGCCCCAGGAGCCAAAAGCTGAACCTGTGCTGCTACAGCTCCTGGCCCTGTCCTAATTTCCTCTTCTTCTTCTCTGCTGTTTCTTCTACCTTTCACTTCTCTTCTTCCTCTTTGTTTTCCTCCACCTTTTCTTCTTCCTTCTCCTCTTCTTCCCTGATTGTTTGGACAGATCATTGAGTTCAGACAGTACATCACACATGAGGCCTAAATTATGAATAAATTCCATTGACGTCAGGCCATTTGTACATCCAGTGAACTTGGCTCAATTTTTGGCATCTCTAAGCCGTGTACACTGGAGATGCAGACGAGTGCCTTCAGGGCAACAGAGGCATTCCAGATGGTGGCGTTCAGATAGACTCCCCAACACACTGCCTCCCATCTGGGCCAGCGCTCAGAATGCCATAAGCCACTCTCAGCACATCCCCAAAGCTGCTGTTGACTCTTGGAAGGAGTGCAGCAAACATACTGTGACTTATCAGGGCAAACCTGCAGATGATTAACTTTGGGCTCATTAAATGCTGCATTTCCACCCAAGTGGACTCCAGGCTGGGGGTAAAAGCAGGGTAGGAGAGAGCGCAGACAGAGTGAAACAACAGGAGTTAGGCAGCAATTATAAAAGTTTTCCCCAGCAAAGGAGACACAACATTAGGAGAAAAATAGACGCTTAAAAATAGGCAAACATAAGTTAAAGTCCCTGCTATTTCACTCATTACTTGTGTGCACCTGTTAGGTTGTGGTAGATATCTGCTCAGTATTTTTCTCACACCCCTGCTTCTGAAAACGGCAGCCTCTTTTCACTTGGGGGACTCCTTTACTACTCCACATGGCTTCAGGGCTCATACCCTCCTACCCTAACCTCCTCTGTCTCCTAGGGAGTGATTATCCACAGCAGAGCCAATTACAGTGTCACAGCCCCCTGGACACAGCAAATAAGCATGTGGCTAATGCCAGTCCATAAAGTCCTTCTTTGAAAGTTTTTTAAAAAAAATTCTATATTGGATCAAAGCTATGTAAGAATGTTAATATACCTTACAACTCCAAAATAAGGGAGAAAGGAAAATCACTGTCATACCAGCTGGGAGAAATGGAGACATTCAAAGTCAAAAAGCGATGCCTTCACTTTTCTGAATCACTGCCATAGCTACCTAGATTTATGGAGGCAATGTGGGATTATACATATGTGAATTTTCCTGGCAGCTAAAAGTTATCCCTTCAGAGGTAAAAGGACCTCTCTTTTTGTTTTTAAACCATGCTATTCGCAGGCTTTTCTAAAATATTTCACATATTTCCCTTACTTTTTAAGTGGAAGATACCACATTTAGCCTCTTCCGGATGGCTCAGAGGCATCAAAATAAGTGTCAGTTAATAGGTTATGTGATAATATGGTTTGGAGTGTTTTTTTTGTTTTTTGTTTTTTGTTTTTTGTTTTTTTTTTTTAAAGACTGTCCCAACCTGCACTGCCTAACTCTTTCCTGCTTACCCAAGCACCACAGGGCAAGCTCTCAACAAGAATGAGCTTGAGGTACCCTGGCCTCATTCATGGCCAAAGCCCTGATTCTATTCCTGTCTCATATCCCCCTTCCTGATATGTTCTTGCATTCCTCTGGCTCCTGAACTTCTGTTTGCTTCCTGCTTTTAGCCCCGCAGTTTTCCTTTAGATCTCACCTGTGACACAGCTGTTCTGTGACTGACCTTTGGTTCTCTTCCTCATATGCCATTCTGCCTTTGCCCTTAGGCCCTGTTCTGTCTCCAGCTGGCAATTGTAGTAAGACAGGCTGGGGTCCCATGACGAGGATCAGATGCTAGTGTTCCTGTCTCCTTTCACATGGTTAAATGGACTGGAATCATTTACTGTAGAGACAAACAACCTTATACACTACAGTAACCCTCAGAGTAAGATTTTAAAATAACTGGAGATAGGGGAAGGGTTATAGAAGATATTCATATTACTGCAGATTAGGCAGTATAGAAATCCGTTTTCTGGGAAGCATCAATTACTCTCTTTACTGATTAATTGGGTTATACATGCTTCTTTGGAATTGTCAAATTTCCAAGCCTGACACTAGGCTCAATTGCTTGTTCCTATACTATCCAGGCCTAGCTTTCTCTTGTTCCTTTTCTGCTGACCCAGGAGTCCAAGGCTGCCAAAGGTATAACATTTTCTTTCTGCTTCCCTTCTTTCTGAACAGGTCTCTTTCTTCATCTCCATAAAAATGAATTAAAAAAATAAAACATAGAAATGCATCTCTCTCTCTATATATGTTGAAAGTGGATGTTATACTTCTCAAGGGAGATAACATGCTAAAAGTATTATTCTGAATGAATAGATGACCTTATCTAAAGCTATAGGAAACATTGCGAAGGATGAGTCATTGCCAAATTAAAAGTTTACATTAAATATAAACTTTTGAGTCCCCTTTTAAGAACTTCAGAGAACCCTAGCTAAGCCTATGTTCTCAGTAACCCCTGCTGAATTGCTAAACCTCTCTTGCCTCTTTCACATGCAGTTGATCCACCCATTCCGACACAGAAAGCACATAAAAGTCCAGCCTGGAGGCCTCATCTCTGATATGCAGACAGAAATTTGCCCCTCTTTTATTCGCCCCTCCTACTTACCCCATTCTCTGTTCTGCTCATGCTGGCTCTGTGATCCCATGGCATACTGCAGTGCAGTAGCCCTGAAACCTGGCTGCACATTGGAATCTATCCAGAGAGCTCTTGAACAGTTTTGGGGTGCTGAGCCCGATCTCTTCCCTCCACTGCAAGACTTCATTTTAGTGGTCAGAAAAAAAAAATCTGGTGTCCAGACCCAAATACAACCAATTAAATTAGAATCTTTTAGGCATGGGATTTCTCTTCTCAGTATTTTATTGAGAAAATTTTCAAACAGACAAGAAAGTTGAAAAAATTTACAATCTTGCCACCTGGATTCTACCATTAGCATTTTATTATTCATGCCTATCCATTTAGTAACATTTTATTACCACATATCTATCCATCTGTTAACATCCCTCTGTCTACTAATCCACTTATTTTTTGATACATTTAAAAGTAAATTGGACCAGGTGTGGTGGCTCACACCAGTAATGCTGGCACTTTGGGAGGCCGAGGCTGGAGGTCTACTTGAGGCCAGGAATTCGAGAGCAGCCTGGCCAACATGGTGAAACACCATCTCTACTAAAAATACAAAAATTAGCTGGGCATGGTGGTGCATGTCTGTAATCCCAGCTACTTGGGAGGCTAAGGCAGGAGAATCACTTGAACCCGGGAGGCAGAGGCTGCAGTGAGCCGAGATCGTGCCATTGTACTCCAGCCTGGGCGACCAAGTGAGACTCTGTCTCAAAAAAAAAAAAAAAAAAGGAAGTGCAGATAAATGATGTGTTACTCCCTGAGCCTGGGTAGTATGCATGTGGGTGTTTGTTTTTCATTATTCTTTATACTGTACACATATATGATAGGTATTCTATTTTATCCCCAAATAAAAAGACATTTAAAAAGAATGAATAGTATTCTTTGCCCAAGGGAAAATACTTAGGTAGTTTTTTCTGTGTGGAATACCTACCTACCCTCTTCTTTTCACCCATAGAAAGTCTACCTGTTTTTAGGAATTGGTATAACTTTCCCCCACCGAAGAATCTCTCCCTTGCTACTGCAGCCACCATCAATCTCTCTTTCTTTCTTTCTTTCTTTTTTTTTTTGAGATGGAGTCTTGCTCTGTCACCAGGCTGGAGTGCAGTGGCACGATCTCGGCTCACTGAAACCTCTGCTTTCCAGATTCAAGCCATTCTCCTGCCTCAGCCTCCTTAGTAGCTGGGATTACAGGTGCATGCCACCATTCTGAGCAAATTTTTTGTGTTTTTAGTAGAGACAGGGTTCCACTATGTTGGCCAGGATGGTCTCGATCTCCTGACCTCGTGATCCGCCTGCCTCGGCCTCTCAATCTCTTTCTTTTGAATTTACTTAATATCTTTGCCATTCATCATAGCCCCAAATTAAATGCTATTTAATTTATATTCTTTTCATTTCAGGTAGAAAGGTAGCTTGCTGACACTAGTCTCAGATCCATTCCCACCCTTTCCCTGCTCTGCTCTGTTGCTGCCTCTCACAGGCTGTCTTGTTCTTTCGTTCTTGATAGGTTAAAGCAATGAGAGGCACCACAGGAGGACTGGAAACGGGAAGAGAGAAGCCAGGCCATTTCTCGCTCTGTTCCCTGTGTCCTTTGGAATCTGGCAGTGTCCCTCTGGACAGCCCCTCCCTTCTTTCTCCCAGATTTACTCGGGCAGCTCTCCTGGTGGTTTTTGCTCCTTCTGTCTGACAGCCAAGGCTTCTGGGCTCTGGTGACAACTGCTCCTCCCAGTGTCACCCTTGCAACAAGGAGAATAACTTCCCAATTTTGCTAATCTGTGAATTACTTCACCATTCCCTTTTCGACTTCTTCACTGCTCCATTCATCTGCATAACTAATCCTCTGTTGAAACAATTTCCCTTCCTCTGAAAGACCTGTTTTTTTTTTTGTCTTTTTTTTTCCTGGCTAGATCCCAGCTGACATCATGTATAGTGAAAGAGCACAGGCTTGGAAACTGGAGGGACCTAAGTTTGAATCCTATTGTTTATTCTATGAACTTGTTTAAGTTACTTAATTTCATTCTTAAACTAGGGGTTATAACACCTACTTCACTGGGTTGCTATGAGTGTTAAATGGCATACTGTATGAACAGTGCCAATACCATAGTTAGGACTCAATAAATGGAAGCTACCATTATTGATTTATATACTCCCTGACAGCATAGCCATTTTCTTCTTTTTGTGTCTCAGTGCTTTACCTAAAGGTGTTTATCACATTACTTCCTCTGAAATTTAATATAATCAGCAACTTATTGAGCATCTACTACGTACTGGCAATTGTGTTAGGTAGTACTTCTAGAAGATATGATGAAAATACAGCCCTTGCCTTTAATGTGCTTACAATCTAATGAAAGTGAGAGATGTGACAACAACTAAGTCTGCAGAAATGCAATCTGACAAACACACCAAACTGAGGTACAAGTGACACCAACAGGTACATGGTTGAAGGAATGAGTGAGTGACTCTGCCTGGGAATATCAGGAAAAACTTCAGAAAGGAATAGGCGCTCTGCTGGTTTTGAATGAAAAGAAAACTTTCAACAGGCAAAGAATGAGGGAAAGAAGAATTTGGGCTGAGGGAATGGCATGAACTAAATGGTGGAGCTATAACTATGCACGTACATGTAGAGCACAATTTCAGCACCTCTAACAGGAGTAGGTGGAGAGAGATGTAGGGAGAGACCTTGAAATCCTTGATAGCTGCTGGGTATGGACTTGATCCTACAAGCAAAAAAATCAATGCAAATTTTTGAGAAGGGGAGTGATTTCTGAGTGACCTCAGAAATCCAATTGTAACTTAAGAAAGAAAAAACAGAGTTTGGAGACCCATTATCAAGTTCTTACTATAGTCCTACTGTGACATAATCCGCAACACATGGGGATAGATTGATAGGAAGGATGGACAAGAGTGTTCATTAAAATTGGCTTTGAAACAGCATTTCTCAATCTGTTTAGCATACGACTGTCTCATGAATCACAATAATCGCAATTATAGCCAATTATTTTTTAATGTATTTAGAAAAAATATACATTCTTTATACTGGCCTATAATAAGGCTTTATGTGATCTGACCCAGAAAGTTCTCAGACTTCATCTGTACGCTTCCCCTTGCTCAGTCTACTCCAGCTCTATAAGCAATTTTTTCTGTTGCTTGAATAGGCCAACCAGGCCCTGGTTCTGACTCAAGGCCTTTGCAGCTGCTGTTCTATCTGCCTGGAGGAATTTTACTCCAGACCTTTGCTTATCCTTACATCTTCTGGCACTTCACTTCTTACTACCCTTCCTTTTACTTACCCTCCTTTAGGCATTCACCCTTCTTACTCTTTCTTGAATAAATCAAGCATGCTCTTGCCCCAGGGCCATTGCACTTGCTGTTTCTGCCTAGAATTCTCTTCTCCTAGATTTCTGCATGGCTCATTTCCTCACCTCCTTCAGGTCTTTCTTTGCTTATGTGTCAACTTTTCAGTGAGGAATCCCTGCATCCCTATTTAAAAATGTGAAGTTAAATATTCTTTCTCCTTTTCTACTTTCTTTTTCCCATAGCACTTAACCACTTGGGATACTATGTATTTTCCTTTTCCTTTTTGTTTTTCCATGGTAGAATTTGAGGTGCTTTAGGGAAGATATATATATATATGTGTGTGTGTGTGTATATATATATATGTGTGTGTGTGTGTGTGTATGTGTGTATATATATATGTGTGTGTGTATATATATGTGTGTATATATATGTGTGTGTGTGTGTGTATATATATATATATTTTTTTTTTGTCAGTAGAAGGTGACTTATTGGAAAATTTAGAAACATGTGGCAACAAGACAGGTAGATCTCTGTACTGTTACTCCCCAGACCCAGAGCTTACATACCATATAGAAAGAGCATACGTGCTTCAGAAGGAATGTGTAGGATCACTGAAATTGACCCCTCAGGGAAAGGTAAGAATGCTGTGTCTCATAGCCCATAATTTGCCAAAGGACAGCACTTAGGTAAGTACATGTTTATGATAACATCAAGGTTGTCTTGGCTTACACAAGCAACAGTACATAAAGTAGAAATCTTGAGGCATTCCTGGGCCTGGGGTTAATCAGAAGTCAACATGGCAGATTAGCATCCAAGATGAAGTGGCATCATCCTGCACAGTGTCCAACGCTGTACACTCGATTAGGAGGGAGTAAACAAGATTGAGCACTGGGAGCAACAGTAGCAGGACACCCAACAGCCCAAAGTTGGAAGGAGCACAAGTGTTCACTGATGGATGAATGGATAAACAGAATGTGGTCTAAACATACTATGAAATATTATCCAGCCTTAAAAGGGGAGGAAGTTCTGATGCATGCTACAACATGGATGAACCTTGAGGACATTATACAAGTGAAATAAGCCAGGCAAAGAAGGATAAATGCTGTATGATTCTACTTATATGAGGTACCTAGAGTAGTCAAACTGATAGAGAAAGTAGAATGTTGGTTGCTAGGAGTTGTGGGGATGGGGAGATGGGAAGTTATTTAATGGGTAGAGTTTCAGATCTGCAAGATGAAAAGAGTTCTAGTGATGGATGGTGGTGATGGCTTGCACCACAATGCGAATGTACTTTACTAGCTGCACATTTCAATACGGTTAAGATAGCAAATTTTCATTTTGTGTTTTTTTTTTACCAGAACTTAAAAAGAAAAAAAGGGTTTTTTTGTTTGTTAGTTTTCAAAAGAGTCACAGGACAAAACAAGGTGAGAATGGTCTCATGAAAACCAAAGATACAGAGTGTTTCTAGAATGAAGGATTCATTGAATGCTGCTAAGAAAAAGATGAGATGAGGAATGAAAACATCAGTGGGACTAATGAACAGGGGCATCACTGCTGAAACAATACAATGTCTTTAAGATGTAGAAGTGGGGTTGAAACCACATTGAAATGGGTAACACTCTCTTCTTCCTTATCTGGGAATGAGTTGGTTGTTGGTGATGATTAGTCTGATCCACTCCAAGAGAGATTGTAGCGGGGTCCAGTCTGTGCTCCCCTGGGATCGTTCGCCACGGCTAGAAGTTAAAACTACACAAACGCAAGATTAAAACCCGAGACCCGCACGCCCAGATGACCGGGACGAGGCCATACTTCACATCTTCTCTCACAGACTCACAATTAGGCAACGGTTATCTCAGACTTTATATGGCGGACACCCCAGTGAGAGGTGACAGCGTGCTGGCAGTCCTCACAGCTCTCGCTCGCTCTAGGCGCCTCCTCTGCCTGGGCTCCCACTTTAGCGGCACTTGAGGAGCCCTTCAGCCCACCACTGCACTGTGGGAGCCCCTTTCTGGGCTGGCCAAGGCCAGAGCCGGCTCCCTCAGCTTGCAGGGAGGTGTGGAGGGAGAGGCGTGAGCGGGAACCGGGGCTGCGTGCAGCGCTTGCGGGCCAGCTGGAGTTCCAGGTGGGCATGGGCTTGGCAGGCCTGCACTCGGAGCAGCCGGCCGGCCCTGCCGGCCCCGGGCAGTGAGGGACTTGGCACCCAGGCCAGCGGCTGCAGAGGGTGTACTGGGTCCCCCAGCAGTGCCAGCCCACCGGCGCTGCACTCGATTTCTCACCCAGCCTTAGCTGCCTTCCCGCGGGGCAGGGCTCAGGACCTGCAGCCTGCCATGCCTGAGCCTCCCACCCACTCCGTGGGTTCCTGGGCAGCCGGAGCCTCCTCGATGAGCGCCACCCCCTGCTCCATGGCGCCCAGTCCCATTGACCACCCAAAGGCTGAGGAGTGTGGGTGCACGGCACTGGGACTGGCAGGCAGTTCCACCTGCAGCCCCAGTGTGGGATTCACTGGGTGAAGCCAGCTGGGCTCCTGAGTCTGGTGGGGCCTTGGAGAGTCTTTATATCTAGCTCAGGGATTGTAAACACAACCAATCAGCACCCTGTGTCTAGCTCAGGGTTTGTGAGTGCACCAATCGACACTCTGTATCTAGCTGCTCTGGTGGGGCCTTGGAGAACCTGTGTGTCCATACTCGATGTATCTAACTAATCTGATGGGGACGTGGAGAACCTTTGTATCTAGCTCAGGGATTGTAAAGGCACCAATCAGCACCCTGTTAAAACAGGCCACTTGGCTCTACCAATCAGCGGGATGTGGGTGGGACCAGATAATAGAATAAAAGCAGGCTGCCCGAGCCAGCAGTGGTAACCCGCTCCGGTCCCCTTCCACACTGTGGAAGGTTTGTTCTTTCAGTCTTTGCAATAAATCTTGCTACTGCTCACTCTTTGGGTCCACGCTGCTTTTATGAGCTGTAACACTCACCGCGAAGATCTGCAGCTTCACTCCTGAGCCCAGCGAGACCACGAGCCCACCGGGAGGAACAAACAACTCCAGACGTGCTGCCTTAAGAGCTGTAACACTCACCACGAAGGTCTGCAGCTTCACTCCTGAGCCAGTGAGACCACGAACCCACCAGAAGGAAGAAACTCCGAACACATCTGAACATCAGAAGGAACAAACTCCAGACGCGCCACCTTAGGAGCTGTAACACTCACCGCGAGGGTCCGCGGCTTCATTCTTGAAGTCAGTGAGACAAAGAACCCACCAGTTCGGGACACACCAGGACCTTCCGCTGCCCGCTCCTCCTCATCCCTTCTCCCCGCTGGGGTCAGCCTCATCGACCCCGTCTCAACTCCGACACAGTCTCTCTCTCTCTCTCTCTCTCTCTCTATTTTTTTAGACGGAGTCTCGCTTTGCTCCCCAGGCTGGAGTGCAGTGGTGCAATCTCTGCTCACTGCAAGCTCCACCTCCCGGTTTCACGCCATTCTCCTGCCTCAGCCTCCCAAGTAGCTGGGACTACAGGCGCCTGCCACCACACCCTGCTAATTTTTCGTATTTTTAGTAGAGACAGGGTTTCACTGTGTTAGCCAGGATGGTCTCAACCTCCTGACCTCGTGATCCCGCCTGGGCCTCCCAAAGTGCTGGGATTACAGGCATGAGTCACCGTGCCTGGCCAGGGCAGATATTCTTGTAGAATTTTGTTTCTTGCTTTATCCCTGGTGCCTAAAACAATTTGTGGTATACAGTAAGTACTCAATAAACATTTTTTGAATGAATGACTGAATAAATGGATAAATAATTCCAGTCTCCTCATATCTCAGGTCTCAGATAAAATGCCTTCCTCAGAAATGCCTTTCCTGATCCTCCTGTCTAAAACAGCCCTTCTCATCCTAGTTGTGCTTTATAATATCATTATGTTTTACTTTTCTCATATTACTTGTCATTATCTGAAATTATTCTATTTATTTACTTGCTTATTGTCTTCCTCCTCCCTCCTCCATTAGAATGTAGGCTCCTTGAGACCTGGGCCCTTGACACAATAATTGTTAAATGAGTGAATGTACAAAACACTGTGTTGAAAGCTTCAGATGAATTATCTCACCCACTTCTCATAGCAACCCCAATTAAATAGTACCATAGAATTCCCTTATCTCAAATGAGAAAACAGAGCTTTAAAGAGCTTACATAGCTAGAAAGTGGCAGAGCCCAGATTTGAACACAGGCATTTTGATTCCAGGACTCATTCTGAGTTAGTTTATGTAACTGAAGACTTCTGAGAGCGTTGTATATCTACAATCTGCAAGAGAAGGAAAGCATCTACAACACTGCCCAAATGTAGTTGACCACAGAAGCTTCTTCTTTGTGGGAAGTTCCTAGAATTTTATGGATATACTTTTGAAAATGCTTCCATAAGGTTCTAGCCCTTTTGACTTGGAAGTTGTTAGAGCTTTCTTTACATGTCTAAACATAACTTCATTGTAATTCAAGGCATGTGACCTAACATGCCTAAGAGCCATGGTGGGGTCTGGTAAATGGAAAAGCAAAGACATTCCGGGGTTACTGTCAAAGAAAGTAATAGAGGAGGAAAAATATCTGAGAGAGAGAGAGAGAGAGAGAGAGAGAAGAGCGAGCCAGCGCTAATGTGTGGTCCTAATAAGAGAAAGGCACAAAGATCGGCTTTCTTTCAGCAAAATCTGTGACTATTCAGTATGTGGTCCTGGGTAAGGCAGCAGAAAGTTAATTCTGGCATGTAAATCTCCAGTGGGTGAGTAGACATTGGTGTTGTTTACTCAAAATTCATTCTCTTTCTTCCTCTTTTCTAACAGAACACTGTATCTTCCCTTGTAATTCACCCTCAGGCCCTTAGCCTGTGCTTCCCTAAGCCAATTGCTCCCCTCACCAGTAAATGCTGTAGGAATGAATAGGTTGCCTTATGCAGTTGTGGTCAGTGAGACATAAAGGCAAGTCAGCCTGGGGACTTCTACGAAAGGTTTACCTCTTCATGGAAAAGAGGCACATAGGAAGAGATGTTGGACAAAGCTAATGTTAATAATGAGAATGGCAGAGCTGAAAAATGGAAAGAACCTGATTCATGATGACATTGCTTGGCCAACCTACATTCTCATCTGGACTTCTTATTATGTGAAGTAATACATGTTTCTTATTATTAAAGCAATTTTCTTAAGGTTTTCTGTTACTGGTGACCAAAGCATCTCAACTGATATAGTTAGGAAATAGAACCCCTCATATCCCCTCCATATGTTCACACAGGTCAGAGTTTGAGCATTTGGAAGGAGCACTACAACAGTGGGAAGTCCAAATAGAGAGATCATCTCTGCAGTAAAAGATACTAATAAGCTTGACAAATTGTTGGCACAGGGAAGGGGGGTTTCAACTTTACATTTCCATCATGTCTAGACCAAGACATATAGGTTCCCATGCAAAAAAAAATTTCGTACTCCTTTAACCAAGTATTCAGTAAATAAGTGTTCAATATTGATTTAATGGGGATGAGAATATCTGATTTTCTGTTAATCAAAATTGTAGGTGTCTTTCCTTGTGTTTTAAATAAGAGATTTACCACATATATTGACTATAATACAACATTTTAACTTACTTGGAATTATTTTTCCGTAGCACAATGTTAGCTTCTAGTTATCATTCATATTACAGTTAAAGGTAACTTATATGGGTCTACTTATGGGTTAAAAAAATGCATAATGTTTCTTTTTTTATTATATTTTAATTTCTAGGGTACATGTGCACAACGTGCAGGTTTGATACATAGGTATCCATGTGCCATGTTGGTTTGCTGCACTCATCAACTCATCATTTACATTAGGTAATTCTCCTAATGCTATCCCTCCCCCAGCCCCCCACCCCCAACAGGCCCCAATGTGTGATGTTCCCCACCCTGTGTCCAAGTGTTCTCATTGTTCAATTCCCACCTATGAGTGAGAACATGCACTGTTTGATTTTCTGTCCTTATGACAGTTTGCTGAGAATGGTTTCCAGCTTCATTCACGTCCCTGCAAAGGACATGAACTCATCCTTTTTTATGGCTGCATAGTATTCCATGGTGTATATGTGCCATATTTTCTTAATCCAGTCTATCATTGATGGACATTTGGGTTGGTTCCAAGTCTTTGCTATGGTGAATAGTGCCACAATAAACATACGTGTGCATGTGTCTTTACAGTAGCATTATTTACAATCCTTGAGGTATATACCCAGTAATGGGATTGCTGGTTCAAATGGTAATTCTAGTTCTAGATCCTTGAGGAATCACCACACTGTCTTCTACAATGGTTGAACTAATTTACACTCTCACCAACGGTGTAAAAGCATTTCTCCACATCCTCTCCAGCATCTGCTGTTTCCTGACTTTTTAATGACTGCCATACTAACTAGCATGAGATGGTATCTCATTGTGGTTTTGATTTGCATTTCTCTGATGACCAGTGATGATGAGCATTTTTTCATGTGTCTGTTGGCTGCATAGATGTCTTCTTTTGAGAAGTGTCTGTTCATATCCTTTGCCCACTTTTTGATGTTTTTTTCTTGTAAATTTGTTTGAGTTCTTTGTAGATTCTGGATATTAGCCCTTGTAAGATGGGTAGATTGTAAAAATTTTCTCCCATTCTGTAGGTTGACTGTTCACTCTGATGGTAGTTTCTTTTGCTGTGCAGAAGCTCTTTAGTTCAATTAGATCTCATTTGTCAATTTTGGCTTTTGTTGCCATTGCTTTTGGTGTTTTAGTCATGAAGTCCTTGCCCATGCCTATGTCCTGAATGGTATTGCCTAGGTTTTCTTCTAGGGTTTTTATGGTTTTAGGTCTAACAGTTAAGTCTTTAATCCATCTTGAATTAATTTTTGTATAAGGTGTAAGGGAGGGATCCAGTTTCAGCTTTCTATATATGGCTAGCCAGTTTTCCCAGCACCATTCATTAAACAGAGAAATCCTTTCCCTATTGCTTGTTTTTGTCAGGTTTGTCAAAGATCAGATGGTTGTAGATGTGTGGTATTATTTCTGAGGCCTCTGTTCTGTTCCATTGGTCTATGTCTCTGTTTTGGTACCAGTACCATGCTGTTTTGGTTACTGTTGGCTTGTAGTATAGTTTGAAGTCAGGTAGTGTGATGCCTCCAGCTTTGTTCTTTTGGCTTAGGATTGTCTTGGCAATAAGAGCTCTTTTTTGGTTCCATATGAACTTTAAAGTACTTTTTTCCAATTCTGTGAAGAAAGTCATTGGTAGCTTGATGGAGATGGCATTGAATCTATAAATTACTTTGGACATTATGGCCATTTTCATGATATTGAGTCTTCCTATCCATGAGCATGGAATATTCTTCCATTTGCTTGTGTCCTCTTTTATTTCCTTGAGCAGTGGTTTGTAGTTCTCCTTGAAGAGGTCCTTCACATCCCTTTTAAGTTGGATTGCTAGGTATTTTATTCTCTTTGTAGCAATTGTGAATGGGAGTTCACTCATGATTTGGCTCTCTGTTTGTCTGTTAATGGTGTATAGGAATGCTTGTGATGTTTGCACATTGATTTTGTATCCTGAGACTTTGCTGAAGTTGCTTATCAGCTTAAGGAGATTTTGGGCTGAGACGATGGGGTTTTCTAAATATACAATCATGTCATCTGCAAACAGGGACAATTTTGACTTCCTCATTTCCTAATTGAATACCCTTTATTTCTTTCCCTTGCCTGATTGCCCTGGCCAGAACTTCCAACGCTATGTTGAATAGGAGTGGTGAGAGAGGGCATCCCTGTCTTGTGCCAGTTTTCAAAGGGACTGCTTCCAGTTTTTGCCCATTCAGTATGATATTGGTTATGGGTTTGTCATAAATAGCTCTTATTATTTTGAAATACATTCCATCAATACCTAGTTTATTGAGAGTTTTTAGCATGAAGTGCTGTTGAATTTTGTCAAAGGCCTTTTCTGCATCTATTGAGATAATCACGTGGTTTTTCTCATTGGTTCTGTTTATGTGATGGAGTATGTTTATTGATTTGTGTATATTGAACCAGCCTTGCATCCCAGGGATGAAGCCCACTTGATCATGGTGGATAAGCCTTTTGATGTGCTGCTGGAGTCGGTTTGCCAGTATTTTATTGAAGATTTTTGCATTGATGTTCATCACGAATA
This sequence comes from Gorilla gorilla gorilla, assembly GCF_029281585.2. Taxonomy (NCBI): domain Eukaryota; kingdom Metazoa; phylum Chordata; class Mammalia; order Primates; family Hominidae; genus Gorilla; species Gorilla gorilla. Next base: position 21,002,710 of record NC_073233.2, read on the forward strand.
TTGGTCTAAAATTCCTTTTTTTGTTGTGTCTGTGCCATGCTTTGGTATCAAGATGATGTTGGCCTCATAAAATGAATTAGGGAGGATTCCCTCTTTTTCTATTGATTGGAATAGTTTCAAAAGGAATGGTACCAGCTCTTCCTTGTACCTCTGGTAGAACTCGGTTGTGAATCCATCTGGTCCTGGACTTTTTTTGGTTGGTAGGCTATTAATTATTGCCTCAATTTCAGAGCCTGTTATTGGTCTGTTCAGAGATTCAACTTCTTCCTGGTTTAGTTTTGGGAGAGTGTATGTGTCCAGGAATTTATCCAATTCTTCTAGATTTTCTAGTTTATTTGCGTAGAGATGTTTATAGTATTCTCTGATGGTAGTTTGTATTTCCGTGGGATTGGTGGTGATATCCCCTTTATCATTTTTTATTGCATCTATTTGATTCTTCTCTTTTCTTCTTTATTAATCTTGCTAGCGGTCTATCTATTTTGTTGATCTTTTTCAAAAAACCAGCCCCTAGATTCATTGATTTTTTGAAGGTTTTTTTGTGTCTCTATCTCTTTCAGTTCTGCTCTGATCTTAGTTATTTCTTGCCTTCTGCTAGCTTTTGAATGTGTTTGCTCTTGCTTCTCTAGTTCTTTTAATTGTGATGTTAGGGTGTTGTTTTTAGATATTTCCTGCTGTCTCTTGTGGGCATTTAGTGCTATATATTTCCCTCTACACACTGCTTTCAGTGTGTCCCAGAGATTCTGGTATGTTGTGTCTTTGTTCTCACTGGTTTCAAAAAACATCTTTATTTTTGCCTTCATTTCGTTATTTAACCCGTAGTCACTCAGGAGCAAGTTGTTCAGTTTCCATGTACTTGTGTGGTTTTTAGTCAGTTTCTTAGTCCTGATTTCTAATTTGATTGCACTGTGGTCTGAAAGACAGTTTGTTATAATTTCTGTTCTTTTACATTTGCTGAGGAGTGCTTTACTTCCAATTATGTGGTCAATTTTGGAATAAGTGTGATGTGATGCTGAGAAGGATGTATATTCTGTTGATTTGGGGTGGAGAGTTCGGTAGATGACTATTAGGTCTAATTGGTGCAGAGCTGAGTTCAATTTCTGGATATGCTTGTTAACTTTCTGTTTCGTTGATCTGTCTAATGTTGACAGTGGGGTGTTAAAGTCTCCCATTATTATTGTGTGGGAGTCTAAGTCTCTTTGTAGGTCTCTAAGGACTTGCTTTATGAATCTGGGTGCTCCTGTATTGGTTGCACATATATTTAGGATAGTTAGCTCTTCTTGTTGAATTAATCCCTTTACCATTATTTAATGGCCTTCTTTGTCTCTTTTGATCTTTGATGGTTTAAAGTCTGTTTTATCAGAGACTAGGATTGCAACCCCTGCTTTTTTTTTTTCCATTTGCTTAGTAGATCTTCCTCCATCCCTTTATTTTGAGTCTACGTATGTCTCTGCACATTAGATGGGTCTCCTGAATACAGCACACTGATGGGTCTTGACTCTTTATCCAATTTGCCAGTATGTGTCTTTTAATTGGAGCATTTAGCCCATTTACATTTAAGGTTAATATGTTATGTGTGAATTTCATCCTGTCATTATGATGTTAGCTGGTTATTTTGCTCATTATTTGATGCAGTTTCTTCCTAGCATTGATGATCTTCACAATTGTGCATGTTTTTGCAGTGGCTGGTACCGGTTGTTCCTTTCCATGTTTAGTGCTTCCTTCAGGAGCTCTTGTAAGGCAGGCTCAGTGGTGACAAAATCTCTCAGCATTTTTCTGTAAAGGATTTTATTTCTCCTTCACTTATGAAGCTTAGTTTGGCTGGATATGAAATTCTGGGTTGAAAATTCTTTTCTTTAAGAATGTTGAATATTGGCCCCCATTCTCTTCTGGCTTGTAGAGTTTCTGCTGAGAGATCTGCTGTTAGTCTGATGGGCTTCCCTTTGTGGGTAACCCAACCTTTCTCTCTGGCTGCACTTAACATTTTTTCCTTCATTTCAACTTTGGTGAATCTGACAATTATGTGCCTTGGAGTTGCTGTTCTTGAGGAGTATCTTTATAGTGGTCTCTGTATTTCCTCAATTTGAATGTTGGCCTGCCTTGCTAGGTTGGGGAAGTTCTCCTGGATAATATCCTGAAGAGTGTTTTCCAACTTGGCTCCATTCTCCCCGTCACTTTCAGGTACACCAATCAGATGTAGATTTGGTCTTTTCACATAGTCCCATATTTCTTGGAGGCTTTGTTCATTTCTTTTTACTCTTTTTTCTCTAATCTTGTTTTCTCACTTTATTTCATTAATTTGATCTTCAATAACTGATACCCTTTCTTCCACTTGATCACATTGGCTATTGAAGCTTGTGCATGCATCACGAAGTTCTTGTACCATGGTTTTCAGCTCCATCAGGTCATTTAAGGTCTTCTCTCTGCTGTTTATTCTAGTTAGCCATTCGTCTAATCTTTTTTCAAGATTTTTAGCTTCCTCGAGATGGGTTTGAACATCCTCCTTTACCTCGGAGGAGTCTGTTATTACCGACCTTCTGAAGCCTACTTCTGTCCACTCATCAAAGTCATTCTCCATCCAGCTTTGTTCCGTTGCTGGCTAGGAGCTGTGTTCCTTTGGAGGAGAAGAGGCACTGTGAGTTTTAGAATTTTCAGCTTTTCTGCTCTGGTTTCTCCCCATCTTTGTGGTTTTATCTACCTTTGGTCTTTGATGTTGGTGACCTACAGATGGGGTTTTGGTGTAGATGACCTTTTTGTTGATGTTGATACTATTCCTTTCTGTTTGTTAGTTTTCCTCCTAACAGTCAAGTCCCTCAGCTGCAGGTCTGTTGGAGTTTGCTGGAGTTCCACTCCAGACCCTATTTGCCTGGGTGTCACCAGCAGAGGCTGCAGAACAGCATATATTGCTGTCTGGTCCTTCCTCTGGAAGCTTCGTCCCAGAGAGGCAGCCACCTATACGAGGTGTCTGTCGGCCACTACTAGGAGGTGTCTCCCAGTTAGGTTACACAGAGGTCAGGGATCCACTTGAGGAGGCAGTCTGTCTGTTCTCAGAGATCAAACGCTATGCTAGGAGAACCACTGCTCTCTTCAGAGCTATGAGACAGGGACGTTTAAGTCTGCAGAAGTTGTCCGTTGCCTTATGTTCAGCTATGCCCTGCCCACAGAGGTGAAGTCTAGAGGCAGTAGGCCTTGTTAAGCTGTTGTGGGCTCCGCTCAGTTCGAGTTTCCCACTGCTTTTTTACCTACTCAAGCCTCAGCAATGGTGGATGCCCCTCTCCGAGCCAGGCTGCTGTCTCGCAGATCAATCTCAGACTGCTGCACTAGCAGTGAGCAAGGCTCTGTGGGTGTGGGAGCCGCCGAGCCAGGCACGGAAGAGAATCACCTTGTCTGCTGGTTGCTAAGACCTTGGGAACAGCACTGTATTTGAGTGGGAGTGTCCCATTTTCCCAGGTAGTCTGTCATGGCTTCCCTTGGCTAGGAAAGGGAAATCCCCTGACCCCTTGTGCTTCCCAGGTGAGGTTATGCCCCACCCTGTTTCTGCTCGCCCTCTGTGGGCTGCACCCACTGTTCAACCAGTCCCAGTGAGATGCACCAGGTACCTCAGTTGGAAATGCAGAAATCACCCATCTTCTGCATCGATCCTGCTGGGAGCTGCAGACAGGAGCTGTTCCTATTTGGCCATCTTGGAATGCTCCAACATTTCTTTATTTCTGGCTTTCACATTGGCATTCTTTCCCACTTTTGTGTAGTTCCAATTTTTTGTTTAGTATTCTTATGTGTTTTTTTTAAAACCAAATATCTTGGAAGCACTATTAAGAAATTAAAGTTTAGATAGGGAAACAAATCACTCATTCCCAGTAAATAGCATTATGTCATGCATTATTCCATTTTAGAAATTCAGCTTTGACTCCCTATTTCAGGTGACTGCCAGTTGGCTATTTCAGGAGTAAGGAGCCAAACATCATTTACACAAGCAACATGCACGAGGTCTTGCAACACAAATGGGTCGGTGCTAACTCAAGGGTGCTGCCTAAACTGGGGGGAGTGGGACTTGTGTTGGAAACAAACATGAGAGGAGTAGCTGACAGATCAATGGTGTAATACTGGAGTAAAAATCCCCAAACTACTACAGACAAGGATTTTAGGGATTCTTTCCTGTTCCTAAACTATGTTCTAGCCTCCTGGATGCCCAGCTACATAACTATCCCTGGGTCTGGGAGGAAATTTGCACTTGAAACCCACCAAAGGCTGCTGTTCTTCCACCTCAAAACACAAATCTAGCTACCTGCATTATTGCCTGAAAGCCTCTAGATATGGCCTGGAGAAGATGTAAACTCTCTCAGACTCAGTCTCTTGAGCTGGTAACTCTGGGTGAATGGAGGCTTAATATAAATAGAACAAGGGGTTCTTCGTGATCACATAATCCTGTCTACATGCTCACTTTGGGGAAAATCAGGATGTCATGGGCTTCAGAATCAGAGTTTAAAAGATTTATAGATGCCTTAAGAAGCAAAAGTGAACACCCTTACTCCCAACTCCATGAACTTGCTCAGGTAACTTGTCCGAGGCCATATATCTAGTAAGTGAAAGAATGAGATTAAAATCCAAGTTGTCTAACTCTCAATACCTATGTACATAACGATTTTGCTAAATGAGAATTCTGTCAAGGTCCGTGCCAAGTAACCTCATGCATGAGAAAATCTTGTGAAGGGCTTACTGTCAGAAAAAGGTAAGGATATCGATGTTTACCCGCACCCTTCACCATTCTCCACCTTTCATGTCTACCCTAAATTTAGTCAGTCCTCTCATTCTTTACATAGAGCCCTCATTGGTTCCTCACTATAGATTCATGGCTTCATACTTCACACCCAGCATAGCACACGTGCATAAGTGGGTCCTAGCTCCGGCTCAGTAGAACCATCTATAATGGCACATCTATTTTTTAGATCCCTCCCATTAGAGCAAGAGGATCCAGCAGGATGGAGAAACTCATGAACACTAAATTACAACTGGAGAGGGAATTTCAGTTATGTGATAGAGACCGTTTCCCAGAACTAGACACTTGGGCAAAACTGTCTTGGCCATGAAAATGCTGAGCTATCACCAAGCTTTTTGGGAGTAGCAAGGAAAACTGTCTCATTTATCACCACCTCTTTGGGACATTTGTTTGGGAGAAAAGAGTGGACTTTGTTTTATATTATCTTCCTTGACCTGGTACATTCAGTGGGCAGAGAGCTCTGTGCCAGGCTTTCCAGCTCCTTTTAGACTTCCAGAGGTATGAAAAAAAAATCATAGTAATAGAAACTGATTTCTATATATGTATATGTATATATATTATTTTTCTTGTAATTTTACCGTCTATAAAGTGTATGAAATTTGACCTTTTTTTGATGGGAGGAGTAGAAAGTCATGCTCATAATCTTGGAGTAGCCTTTCGGAAGGTACTAAAAATGGCTGTTGGTGGTGACAAAGTTTAAATAAATAAACTTGGATGTGCAAGACAAGAGGCTGCAGATACTGGTCTAAAGTGCAAGTAAATATATAGAGAAAGGCAGAACCCAGCCTGCATTGAGTACTAACTGAATTTACACTGAAAGCAGGAACAAAGATGGTGAGTGTTTCTCATGGATTAGGTGTGGGCTCAGCAGACCAGAGCCAGCCTGGAGCCATTTCAGATTTCACGTGAGTTCCGCTCAGAAAGATCAAATGACCCCAATACAGGATGGGTTCACCTGATTTCCATTGCTGTGGGGGGAGACATAAGTAACCAGTTGAAGGTCAATGCTTCACCCACACTACAGATGTGGGGGTTTGATGTGGGGGCTTCCAATGTACCCATGAAAGCAACTGTGAGAAGAATCATCAGCTTGGAACATCAGCCAGAAAGAGCTGGCTTTAAATATTTGCCACAGCTAGAGGAACCCATGCAAAATTACACTGGTGCCAGTCAGGTAAGACATTTCCTGCTCCCTCTTATTCCTCTCACTGTTTTAACCCTGGAGGATCCAGAGGCAGCCTGATGGTGAGTAAGGAAGGAGAAGTAATTCACCAGGTAGGGAAAGAGAGATGAAGCCAGCTAAGCACCCCTCTCCCACTGTAAGCACTTTGTTAAGGGGAGAAATTTTAAATGAAACTTGGAACTTCGACTCTCACACTTAAATTATTGAACTTTTAATTAACAAAAGAGTACTATCCATATGACGAGATGTAATCAGATGACTTTATTATCTAGGAGTGATCTGCTCTAGATTTCTTTCAAGCAAAGGACCACTTCCTCCTCAAAATGGGCAATGAGGAGAGATGGAAAAGTTGTTTTTTATTGCACCCGATGAGTCCATTGACTCAAAGTGCTTAGGTGTGTGTCACAGTGTTTTGTGCTGAATTTTCCTGTTATTTGCAAGGGTTCTAATACCTTACAAAATATTCCATGCATAGACTAAACATCAAATATTCCCAGCTAATTATTCAAGTAAGACAAAGATGGAAATTATTAGGCTTACTAAAAGCAGCAAATATTTAGCTTCAGTAAATTCTTATTGGACTTAAGCTGGTTGACTGTTTAATTACAAATTCAAGAAACAAATTAAGTATTTATACAAAATGCAGAAATGTAGTGACAGGGAAAACAGATCTATAAAATTATGAATTGGAAATCAATATCAAGAAATATTCCAGGAATTCAAATACAAAGAGAAGTTTTAATTCCATAGATCTGGTGACAGGGATACAGCTTGTGGCTTGATTCCTTTACAAGAGAAAAAAGACTGATGCTTAACTCTCTTTTGAGAAAGTTAGCATATAGTCTTCTGTTGGATCCCTACAAAATACTCTGAAAATCATTCTTAGCAAACTCTTCCCACCATTAAAATACATTTCTTCTAACTACTAAATGTCCTTTCCAGTAAGCTGAGAGAGATAGAGTTTGAAGCAAATATTCATATTCATTCTTAGCTCACTGCAGCCTCCACCTCCTGGGTTCAAGTGATTATCCTGCCTCAGCCTCCTGAGTAGCTGGGATTACAGGCATATGCCACCACACCCGGCTAATTTTTTTGTATTTTTAGTAGAGACAGGGTTTCACTATGTTGCCCAGGCTGATCTTGAACCACTGACCTCAAATGATCCACCCACCTCGGCCTCCCAAAGTGTTGGGATTACAGATGTGAGCCACTGTGCCCAGCCTAATTCTACTTTCTTGACTGTTATACTCTGTAGAATATATGTGACATCTCTATATTCAGGCCTTTCTAGGGCCCCAATGCAAAGATAAAAATATTTGGGGCACATGCAATTTTAGTCCATTCCTTGTAATATGCTAGAGGTCACATGAGAAAAAAAGGTAGTTAGAAGTTAGATTTTTCTTGAAATTACCTCTTTTTAAAAATTAATTATTTTCAACTTTTTTGAGTTAGAGGTACATGTACAGGTTTGTACCTGAATATATTATGTGATGCTGAGGTTTGGGGTATGAATAATCCCATCATCCAGGTAAGGAGTATAGTACCTAAGAGTTTTTCAACCCTTGCCCCTTCCCTCCCTCCTTCCTCTGGTAATTCCCAGAGTCTACTGCTGCTGTCTTTATGTCCATAAGTACCTAATGTTTAGCTCCTACTTGTAAGTGAGAACATGTGGTAATTGGTTTTCTCTTCTTGTGTTAATTTGCTTAGGATAATGACCTCTAATTGCTGCAAAGAACATGAGTTCATCCTTTTATGGCTGTGTAGTATTCCATGAGTTATTATATGTACCACATTTTCTTTATCCAATCCACCACTGATGAGCATCTAGGTTGATTCCATGTCTTTGCTATTGTGAATAGTGCTGTGATGAACATGAGAATACATATGCATTTTTGGTAGAAGAATTTATTTTCTTTTGGATATATACCTAGTAATGGGATTGCTAGGTTGAGTAATAGTTCTGTTTTAAGTTCTTTGAAAAATCTCCAACTGCTTTCCACAGTGGCTGAACTAATTCGCATTCCCATCAACAGTGTATAAGTGTTCCCTTTTCTCTGAAGCCTTGCCAACAGCTGTTGTTTTTTGACTTTTAATAATAGCCATTATGACTGGTGTGAGATGGTATATCACTGCAGTTTTGATTTGCATTTCTCTGAGGATAGCGATGTGGAGCATCTTTTCATGTTTCCTGGCCACTTCTGTGTCCTCTTTTGGGAAGTGGTCTGTTCATGTTTTTTTGTCCATTAATTTTTTTATTTTTTTGAGACAGAGTCTCACTCTGTCACCCAGGTTGGAATACAATGGCGTGATCTTGGCTCACTGCAGCCTCAATCGCCCAGGCTCAAGTGATCCTCCCACCTCAGCCTCCCAAGTAGCTAGGACTACAGGCATGCAACACCATGCCTGGCGCTAACTTTGTTTATTTTTTATAGAGATGGGGTCTCACTATGTTGCCCAGGCTGGTCTCAAACTCCTGGAATCAAGCAATCCTCCTGCCTCAGCCTCCCAAAGTGCTGGGATTATAGGCATGAGCTACTGTGCCTGGCTTCTTTTGCCTATTTTTAATTAGGGTTATTTGTTTTTTGCTTGTTCAATTGTTTAAGTTCCATATAGATTATGGATATCAGACTTTTATTGGATGCATACTTTGCAAATATTTTCTCCCAACGTGTAGGTTGTATGTTTACTCTGTTGATAGTTTCTTTTGCTATGCAGAATCTCTTTAGTTTAATTAGGTGTCACTTGTTAATGTTTGCTTTTGCTGTAATTGCTTTTTAGAACTTGTCATAAATTCTTTCCCAAGGCCAATGTCTAGAATGGCATTTCCTTGATTTTCTTCTAGAATTTTTCTAGTTTCTGGTCTTACATTTAAATTTTTAATCCATCTTGAGTTAATTTCTGTATATGGTAAAATGTAGGGGCTCAGTTTCATTGCCCTGCATATGGCTAGCCAGCTATCTCAGCATAATTTATTGAATAGAGAGTCCTTTCCTCATTGCTTATTTTTGTCAACTTTGTTGAAGATTAGATGGCTATAAGTGTGCAGCTTTATTTCTGGATTCTCTCTTCTGTTCCATTGGTCTATGTGTTTCTGTACCAGTACCATGCTGTTTTGGTTACTGTAGCTTTATATTCTGAAGTTGGGAAATGAAATCACCTCTTTTCAGGATGATCATCTGGGCCCAGGAGGTCAAGACTGCAGTGAGCTGTGTTCACACTGCTGCACTCCAGTCTAAGCTACAGAGTGAGGCCCTGTCTGAATGAAAAAGAAAAAAAAAAAGAATCTGTTTTGAAATATTTGTCAAGACCCTCAGGGAGATATTTCAAATGTAAAAATTTAATAGTTTAAAAAGCTTAAAAATCCAGGATAAATAAATGTAGGCCTACAGGACCAAACCTTATCAAAACTACTGATGTATTCAGTAATTGGATGTTTCTAATTCGTGTGCATCAAAAGCCTTTATCATGAAACAGAGCTATAAAAAGAAATGGCAACATTAAAAAGCAGAGAGTCTAAGGACTTTTTCTTGATTTTTAATTCTGACACTTATTGGCTGTATAATCTTGTAGAAGTTGATATACCTGTTTTCTGCTAGGTAAAAAGGGAATATAGTACCTTCTCTCCACTGGAATTCTGTTATCAATTACAGGGCAAAAAGGAAAAAATAAATAGCAGTCACAATATCACCTGATAAGCTGCTAAAGGCCAGAATTGAGGATGTGGCTTAGATGTGTGGGAATAATAGGCTTACTGACACATAGCCCCAGGCATACAGACCAGCTGGACCTGCTGGTCTCCCTGTGCAGGAGCCTGCCCCTGTAAAATATATGATATAGAGGAACAGAATAGAGTGCGTACTCTCTGTGGATATTATGTTAAAATGAAGGAGGAAGGAGCTGAGATGAGCATTGTAAAATTCTTCTTCCAAACTTATCAATAAGGAAAGTCACCAGTGTTTCCCTGGGGAGGAGTGAGAGAGGTTGGCAGAGAGCCGACAGGAGTATTGTGCCAGTGAAGCTCTTTCCACAAGGAAAGAAACACTGGAGTAGAGGAAAAGTTCTAGCCTTGAACATTTCCCAGACTCTAATTCTTTTAATACATTGGGCTTGACCATTTAGCCTATATTCCATCAAGCTGTAGCTATCCTCTTGTGGAGAAGAGATCAGCAGACTATCAAGATAGTTCTATTCTTACTTTCACAAGGCTGTTCTCCTAACACTAATTGTGATGCTCTGTGGGTCCTCCTGGTACTGTCCAGGGTTGCTTCTGACCCCAGAATGCTCTGAAATAGGCCAGAGTAATACATTAGATAAATTAACTTGTAGGCAACATTGTACCCCTGGCTGAAAATCAATTTCCCACCCCAGATGATGTCTAGCCAAGTTGTCCTATTATATAGTTTGTAACTTTGGGTCCACTGAGAAGCAGATGCCAAGAAAGGATGAGAAATGGAAGAGATTTATTGGTGGGGGGAGCAGGTGAAGGCAGGGAATGCCTCCAAAGCATGGTGTAGGTCTGACAACTGTGCAAGAAGAGAGGGAAGGAAGGACAACAGGGTAGGAAGAATCTTAGACTGCAATGCAGCAGTTCTTAGAAAGGTTAAACCTGGCTGATGGAAAATCCTTCAGCCAAAGTTCCTTGTTGGAAGAGTTCTATTTCACTGGAATGGGCATGTTTTAGTACCCTAGTCATCTTCAGTCATTGGTAGAAGCAGCTAGCAGGAAGTGTGGCCTCAGTGTGAACATGATGATGGGTCCAGAGGCCATCAGTCCATTATGATCCTCACAGCAGGAAGTGTGAGCAGTGGATTTTCATGGATGTAACATGTATATAGCCCATCAGAAGTTCTACAATGGCACTGAATGACAGCATAAAAATACCCCAATAATAGTGTATATAACAAGGCAGGCACAGTGGCTCATGCCTGTAATCCTAGTACTTTGGGAGGCTGAGGTGGAAGGATCACCGAGGCCAGGAGTTTGAGACCAACTTGGGCAACATGGTGAGACTTCATCTCTACAAAAAATTTAAAAATTGGCCAAGCTTGCTGGCATGTGCCTGTAGTTCCAGCTGCCTGGGAGACTGAGGCAGGAGGATCTCTTCAGCTCAGGTGTTGGAGGCTGCAGTGAGCTATGAGCCTGGGTGTACTTAAGCCTGGGTCATACAGCGAGACCCTGTCTCTATTATATATATATATAATGGACACAGGAAGGGGAACATCACACACCAGGGACTGTTGTGGGGTAGGGGGAGCGGGGAGGGATAGCATTAGGAGATATACCTAATGCTAAATGATGAGTTAATGGGTGCAGCACACCAACATGGCACATGTATACATATATAACAAACCTGAACGTTGTGCACATGTACCCTAAAACTTAAAGTATAATAATAATAAAATTTTAAAAAGGCAAAAAAAATTATATATATATAAAATATGATTATATATGTTAAAAATATATAATTATATGAATATAAAGCAAGATCCTGTCTGTATTTTATAAATATAAAATATATATGATTATATATGTTAAAATATATAATTATACATAATATAAAAGCATACATATTATGTATAAAATATATAAAATAATAAGATGCTTCACATCTGAATATAGACTTCTTCCCATTATCAAATTCCAGGGAGAAATTACAGTAAAAAATATTAGATCCCCTTGCAAGTTAAGTCTAAATAAGTTAAAACCCAAAGAGATTAAAGCACTAAATCAAATTCTTTTGACTTTATGAGTTAAAGTTTAAAAAAATTAAAGTACAAAACTTGTCTTTCCTCATTTCTTACTCTACTCAGTCCTGGTCAAGAGAAGGCAGATGTGGTGTTCGTTTCCCTCAGTAGCGCAGTTCCTAGAATGGATGCAGTTCCTTCAAGAACTCAGAATTTGTTTTCATGATCCCCACTTAATAAAATAAAGTCCAAAGAATTCCTAGAACATATTGAATTATAAGAGTTCTAGCTCAGTCACTATGCAATTTGGAAAGCAAGCTAATCCCTAGATTGTAATGCTGATACTATAGGAAAATTATGGTTCCAGATCACATCACTTGGTGAGTCCAAAGACCATATCAAAGTTATCTGCATAACGATAGGTGGATGGAGATAATCCAGGCTTGTCTCATCAGGATTCATTCATTCATTCATACTGCAAATAATTACTGAATACCTACTATGTATCAGGAGATATTCTAGCAGCTAATAAAACAGACAAAGATTCTTGCCTTCATGGAGCAAAACTGCATTCTTTTGGGGAAGACCTTTTTAAAATAAGATAATTAAATATTTAACGTATTAGTGACATGATAAGGAGAAAAAAATAAAAGAATGGAGTTATGAGATGTTGAGAGGGGATTAGAATTTTAGCTAGGAGAGCCAGGGAGACTATTTTGAATAAAAACCTAGAGGATGTTAAAGAGCAAGCCATGTGCCTATGTAGTGAATGATCATTTTAGGGTGGAGGAAATAGCAAATGCAAAAACAGGAGGCAGGAGTATTCCTGGAGTGTTTACAAAACAGCAAGGAATCCTATGTGGCTGGAATGCAGTGAGCAAGGTGAAGAGTGATGAGATGAGATCAGGGGGATACAGAGGGCAGACCATGTAGTGTTCACTCTGATGAGATAGGAAGCCAGTGCAGGGTACAGAACAAGGCACTGACTTGAATTAACACGATCACCTGGATGCTTTGCTGAGAAGAGACTCTAAAGGGTAAGTGCAGCAGCAGGAAGACCATTTAGGAAACTGTTGCAATAATCTAAAGAAGACATGATTGTGGCTTGGACCAATGTGATAGCAGGGGAGGTGACAAATGGTTGGGTTTCTGGATACAGTTTGGTGGCAGTCACAGCCAATTTTCAGGAGTCAGGAAATTGTGAGCTTAAACTCAGTTGGGAGAAGTCAGCCATCAAGAAGTTAATCTTTTACTTCCAATATCAGAGGAAGAGCCACTTCTGCATACTATCTGCTTTCTCAGAGAGTGGCATTTGCAACGCCTCTGGGTTCTACAAAAGTTTAAAAATCTTCACATGATGGCAGCCCCAATTAATATGTTTTACTCAAAGTGCCTTTCCTTTATAACATATTCAAATCCTCTTAATTTTATTTTCCCATTGAGTCTCATGTTTCTGGCACCCCATGCTGATAAGAGTGGGGCTGTGTCTAGTGACACAGCCTCCGTGATGTCTTATGAACAGGTATCTCAATCCTGTGCCACAGAGGCTATTGCCTGTACCTCTTGCTATGGCCTAAGACCTGCCTCCTGCTTCCTACTATTGTAATCACCCTCAGCAGAGACGTGAATTAAAGATGCTTTGGAAACATGTACTCCTTTCAGTCTAGTGAGTGTCTACACCTATGTCATGTACTACATAAGACCTTATCTTGTCTTCACTTTGAATGTCACAAGCCTTGAGTGGCATTTCTTTCAGTTACATTTTTTTCTCTGCAGGAAAGGGTTAAGCCTCTAGTGTTATATATCCCTCCTTTGTCCCATGACTATTTTTCAGAAAGGTTCATCTGATTTTATGATAATTCACCTTGTAACTTAGGTTAATCCCTTTCTTTTTGTGCCTATGACAAGGCTGGTATGATTTGCTGGATTTGAGCATCTTCTTTCCTTTGCTTTCTTACACAGACATTTTTCTTTTTTTCTCTTTTTGTTTTCTAGCCTAGAGATGCGTTTTTCTCACATGCTCCTCTAGGTTTTGTTTTGTGGGGTCTCACATAGTGAGATGTGAAATCTATGCATTCTGTGTTTACCAAAAAGCAAAGATATTCTCACCTTCACCTTGCTGAGCTGCATAACATTTCCAGGAGACAGTCGCCTAGTAGACCAACATCCAACATAGGTCTGGATTTGACTTGTCATTGTCTTTTCCCAGCCTTGCAGGGCCAAGGCCTTTACCACTCTGCTACTGGCCTTGCTGAGAGCTGACCATGAATACATGCTTTTTGCAGGGTGGAATACCTGAAAGACAATGGAGAAGGGAAAAGAAACATGAGTTATATTGGATCTTCATCAGACATCCTGTTCCTCATCTCAAACTCACCAAACTCTCTTCTCCTCTCCTGGGGGTAAGTAGCTACAGGCCAGGAGAGTTACTCTAATGGATGTTCCCCACATGGAGGGAAATATCAAAAGTGAGGAATAAGTGCTTCCCCAGGAAAGTATATAAAATACTTAGCACAGTCCTTAAAATGAGGTTAGTGGTCAATAAATGTTAACTATTATATAGCAAAAGAATTGAAAAATTGAGATGAAAATTAGCTATGTTCTGTGCATAGCTAAAGTGGAAAAGTATAAATAGTAGAGATAGGGCAACAAAACAAATTCTACAATGAAGGATTTTTTGTTTCTCAGTTTTTAGAGTAAAACTCTATGCCTTAAACTGTCCTTAAAATCATCTATGAATACAGCCTGTCTCCGATATGGAACCGGCCTCTTGACAAATGAATACAGTTAGGTCAGGTGTGCATTTTTTTGTTGGATCCCAGGACCACAGAATTGGGTTAATCCTAATCTTTGGTAATGACACATACTCCTCACTAGATTGTTCCTTCCTTTCCTCCTTCTTCCCACCCTCCCTTCCATGCTCTCTCTCTCCTCTCCTTCTCTCCCTTTCTGCTCTGCCATCTTCCCAACTTTGTCTCTTTTCAAGGGAGTCTTGTAACATTGATACCTTATTTTGAGTGGAATAGAACTTTTGGATTCTCCAGCCTCTATTCCCTTCCTTTCCCAGGCAATTGTCTTTATTTGTGCTGAGTTTGGAGTTGGAATAAACACTGAAACTGACAGACTTGCCACATCTGGAGGAAAAAACAGCTGTTTTTTGGTTTCCCCCAAAATTGTAAGTGCATCTCTAAAGCTGAAAGGAAGTGCATGGTTTTGACTCAAACTTTGCCCTGTTTGCTAGCCCCAGGGAGTCTTGGTTGAGCTAGGGGGAATGTAACAAAACCTGACAACAGACAAGTATGATGTGGTGTGAAGTTTTATTATGAAACTTATGTGTAGTTCTGCTTTTCACCCAGTTGTGTCATAGGAAAACAAAACATTCATTTCAGTTTTTGCTAACCATGGTGTTTAGAATAGCAGAAATACATAATTTGTATTTAAATATTATGCAGTGTAACACACAATTCTCATAAGATGTTGAAATTGTATTATGTATTGATTCATAAGTCAGTTTTAAGCTATTTCCTTACTTTCCCTCAATTGAAAGTATGATCATATATGTATTATTGTGTACAATATATCTATATAAAATATATACGTTTAAAACAGGAAAGAGACATTTAATTATCATATAAGCAGTTTATCTGCATTAAAGAAACATTAGATAATGCAGAAAATTAGAAAAAAATGTATGGAGCAGTTTCTTAATTAATTCTACTGGCAACTGATATCGTGCTAGGTGAAAAGAAAAATACATGGATGATTAGGACATAGACTGTACCCTCTAGGAAAGAGATATAAATAAAATATTTTTAAAATATTCAACAGAAATTTAAAATTTGTCAAGCATTTTTAGTATCCTCTGTATCTTCCTGCTACCTTTAACTTAGTCATTTAGAGTAGGCTGTGTTTACCCAGAGATCATATGATCTGTGGGTGACTGGGCCTGGTCATAATTTAACTTGAGGTCCAGTCCTCTTTAGACCATGTGCCTATACTTCCTTCCTTAGAAAGGGCAGGAGTTAGGAAGAAATCTTTCCATTTATTTTGTGGGCCGGGCGGGCTGGGCAGATGAGTGATAAAAGATGCAGTGTCAATGGTGCCCACTGAAGACAAGGAACTACATTAAGATGGAGATAGGGAAGGAACATGGTTATGCAGTGTATTAATGACTCATTCCAAATTTCACTGGATGGACAACCACCAAAGCAGAATATTTTTTCTAAAGTTATTTTGAATAGAGGATTTTAACAAATAAAGTCTGTAATAAAGTTAATAATTTAAAATACAGTAATAAAGTCAATAATTTTAAATAGGTTTATTAAGTCACATATTGGTCATGTATAAAGTTAGGAGTTAAAAACCAATTTTTTTTTTTTAAATTGAGATGGAGTCTTGCTCCAGGGAGGCAGAGGTTGCAGTGAGCCGAGATGGTGCCCAGGCTGGACTGCAGTGGCACCATCTTGGCTCACTGCAACCTCTGCCTCCCAGGTTCAAGTGATTCTCATGTCTCAGATTCCCAAGTAGCTGGGATTACAGGTGTGCACCACCATGCCCAGCTAAATTTTTTGTATTTTTAGTAGAGACGGGGTTTCACCATGTTGGCCAGTCTGATCTCAAACTTCTGACCTCAGGTGACCTGCCCACCTCGGCCTCCCAAAGTGCTGGGATTATAGGCGTGAGCACTGTGCCCAGCCAAAAATCAACTGGTTCTACTGTGCCTCATTATGTGGTATTAAGGACAGACTTCCATTGTCCTTTAGTTCCATTGGTTTCAGATAATCAGAACTATATTTCTGAGATTTCAAAATAATTATGTAGGAAATTACACAAAAGAAGTAAAGTAGTGAAACCCTATACCTGTGCTCATTTTATACAGCAAAGAACTGGAAGAACAGTATTTCAGTTCTTTTTAAGTAAGGTGGTTGAGGCCTCTGGACACAAAGGAGAAACAGGCAGTTGTCTAAATAATTCTGGCATCTTCCACAAATGAAACAAAAGTAGACCATTTGTAATTCTCTTGATTACAGTTTTTCATACATTTATATATGAATATCACATTTATAACAATATCAAAATTACTTTATCACACTTTGATGCTTTCATTTATCCTTCTACCTATCCACTCATCCAGTAAATATTTATATTGAACTTACTATGAGACAAGAACTCTGCTTGTCACAGTATTATCAAATGTCTCAGTTGAAGAACAATTGCATGTCACCGGGATATGGGTTTAAATAATAAAATGAAGCTTTTATGGAAAATTTGGATATTATTTACAAAATAACCAAGTGTTAAATATAACAAGCAAACAGTACTCAGTTTTAAAAATTGAGGGTTGTTTGTTTTTTTAAAAAATACTCCTAAACTACCATGCAATTCTGAGTTAGGAGTTTCTATTATTAACAAACAGATGAAAAACTCTCCCCTGGTAAGAAGTGTCATCAGTGGATTTATTTCCAACTCTGTGGTTTATTTCATTATATAATGAGTAACATTTTTTCCTTTGTTACAGAGGTTGAGAAAAATTTGGTGAATATGTTTCATATAAGCTGAAAAAAAAAACCCCAAATAATGAATTGTCTTCTCCAGACTGTACATCTGGCTCCTAGATCTCTCTTCAGAGCCTGGCCTTCTACTGTTCATTGCCAACTAGATATTTCTGTTAGTGATCCATAGGCATAATAAACTCAGTACGCAGAAAGATGAAATCCATGCAGTCTCACACAAAGCTATTCTGCTTGAATTTTCTCTCCTAATTAATAGTACCACCATCGATCTAGTTTCTCAAGCTAGAAATTTGATTCTCATCTAGAGCCTGCCTTTTTCTGCATTCCTCATAGTTACTAGGTCATCCAGTTCTGTTCATTAAATCTTCAGAAAATGCCTAGAATCTTTGCTTAGCACTGCCACTGCTTTAGTGCCATTCACCTTTATCTTGCCTGGACTATGGCAAAGATCCCCAAAATGATCTTCCTGCTTTTAGTCTTTCAGTACTCTAGTCCATCCTTTACACTGCCATTGGAGGGATCTTTTTTTAACTTAAACTATGCTCATGTCACTCTCTTTCTCTGAAAATTTCTGAGCGGATCCTCATTACCTACAGGATCAAGTCCAGTCATTTTAGCATGGCATTTAAGAGCCTTTATAATCTGATCTTAACTTTTCTTTTCAGACCCATCTCTCCAGAATCATCATGTGCTTCTGCCAAATGGGATTGCTTGTCTGAATATATAACCCATGCAAGTTCCTTTGTATATCTATGAGATATTGACAATGCTATCCTTTTGCCTAAAATGTCTTATTCACTTCTCTATTTGGTAAACCCCTACTTATCCTTCAGTGCCTATCTCAAATATAACCTCCTTTAAAAGGTCTTTTATGAAATCTTAAGAAAGTGTTAGTCCCTTCACTTCTGTGCTGGGTTGTTCTTTGCTGGCCACTTGAGATCCCCTCTCCAGCATTCTCTACTTGCCCTGAGTCCTCAGACGTTGACCTCTTTGGATGACAGTAACAGGTTTCCTTGTCCTCTGACTTTCCGGTAGATTTGAACAGTGGGACGCCCTGAAAGAAACTCAGAGGACAGAAGAGTACAATTGTAATATTTTCCTACATCCCTCTCTTCCAGGCCTTGGATTGGCAGGGGCTGCATTACCTGAAACAGAGTTCCTGTGAGGTAGCTCTCTCCTATAGCTTGCTTTCTGAAGTTTGGTAATAGCTCTTTCCCTTTGTTTCTTCAGGCCTAGGTGTAGGAGCAATTTTCACTGTTGATGCTTCACTATCCTTAACTGCCTATACCTTTGTAAATAAATTCCTTATTAAACTCTCTTTAATCACTCCTTTTCAGTATGCCATCTGTTTCCTGTCCTGACTGGTCTACTTCTGTGGTACCATTTAGATCTCTTTTTAACTGTACTTAATACATTGTATTCCAATTGTTTTAGCCTACCTGTTTGTTTCCCTCATTGAACTCCTGAAAGGCAGATCTGAATCCAGGGAAAGAATCATTGTGACTAGGTGGGAAAGAGCCTTCTCTTCCTAGGAGGGTTTTGCAAAGACCACAGTAGGACACGCAGAGGCCAGAGCAAGAGGGGATCTCTGGAATGTGCAGATAACCTGAGGGAAATGGGATTAATCTTTGAGAATCAAGTAAAGAGCTGCCTGCCTGCCTCACCCATGGAAATCAGAGGCAACAACCTCAAACCAATTTGGGCTGAAGTCTGAGATGCTTGGCCTGGCATCTGGCACCTACTGATACAATCTTCCAAATTTCATCCAGTAAAGAGCCAAGAACTATAAACAAAAGGGCAACGACTGTAAGAACTGTGTAAGATTTCTTAAACTTCCCTAACTATTGGAGGTGAGAGTTGGAGGATCCCAATACAGTTTCTTTCTTTTTTTTTTTTTTTTTTTTGAGACAGAGTCTTGCTCCGTCGCCCAGGCTGGAGTGCATGGTGCCATCTTGGCTCACTGCAACCTTCACCTACCAGGCTCAAGCTATTCTTGTGCCTCAGCCTCTGAGTAGCTGTGATTACAGGCAAGCACCACCATGCCTGGCCAATTTTTATACTTTTAGTAGGGATGGAGGTCTCACCATGTTGGCTAGGCTGGTCTCGAACTCCTGACCCAAATGATCTGCCCGCCTCGGCCTTCCAAAGTGCTAAGACTACAGGTGTGAACCACTGTGCCCGATCAGATCCCAATAAATATTAATAACACTTTTTCCTGCTTGAGTTTTCAACAAATTGAGAAATAAGATTACAATAGATAAAGGTTAAAATAATAATAATAGTAATGATAGCTCAAACTTCTGGAGAAGTTATTTTGTAACAGGCACTGTTCTATGTGCTTTAGATATGTTAACTCACTTAATCCTCACATCATCCTGTGAGTAGATACTATTAGCCCTATTTTGTAGGTGGAGAAATTGAAGCCCCAGGGAGGTTAAGCAACTGACCCAAAGTCTCATGGCTATTATTAAGTAGCAAACCCAGGGTATGAACCAGTTTGGCTCCAGAGTCTATTCACCTAACCACTACATTATATTGCCTCTTGAGAAATAACACATTTAGTACAGATTAAACTGACGGTGGAGAATGTGGTTTGTATCTATGAACAAAAGGGATTCCTAATAGTGAACCCCTAGTCACAGACAGTGCTGGACTTCTCTAGGCTTCCTTACATGAAGCCAGTCTGTGAAAAACACAGGGCATGGAAGAACAGAAGTTATCTTCTTTTCAGGCTGCCTGCTGAGAGTGGGTGTGGAGGGAGAAAATAAGGGGCTTGTGTTGCATGCCCACTTTCTTTTTTCATACTAATCAATCAGATTAAGTAATTTCTCCTTCTCTGGGAAGGAAAGAGTTGAGGGGTGGACAAAGTTTAGGGAATACCACACTAGTGGAATCTTCTCCATCTGGAAGGAAACACCAAAAATTGGGAAGGGATATTTCCCCCAATGTAGCATCCCTATATTTATTACTGTTAATTTCTTTTTTTAGTTCTCAATATCAATGCTACATTGTACTATAATCATTTGCTTGTCTGTTTCTACTTCCCCCTTCCTTCCTCAACTATGTGATTCTTAACAGCAGAAATCTTTTTCTATTAATCTCTGTTTCTCCAGTAACTGGCATAGGGTAAGCACTCAATAATTGCTTGTTAAATGAAAGAATGAATAGACATTTCTCTCTAATTCTGAGAGAATACAGAAGTAAGAATTTAACACACACTAAGACTGTTAGCTCAGAAATAGGTTAGCTGCTTCAGAAAATCAGCTACTTGGTTTGAGTTCATCTTCAGCCTCTTTACTGTCCTTTTTTTTTGAAATATATATATACGTATATATATATGTATATATATACGTATACATATATACGTATATATACATATATACGTATACATATATACGTATATATACATATATACGTATACGTATATATATACGTATATATATGTATATATACACATATATATACGTATATATATACGTATATATATACGTATATATACACACGTATATATACGTATATATATACGTATATATACACGTATATATACGTATATATATATACACATGTGTGTGTGTATATATATATGGGGTTAACAAGTGAGCTGGACAAGCTGAAAGCTTCTTACTGTTACTGCTGCTGTGACTCATGGCTTTACTGAAACTGGAATCAGGAGAGGTGTAAGGAACAACATAGCCTGGGAGCTTGGCACATACCTTGATTATTCCTTGCCTAGGAGAGAGAAGTACAGTGTGGAGGACATGGGCTTTGGTGTCAACCTGGTTTTGAAAATCCATTTTGCAACTTACTAGCTGGTGACTTTGGCCAGATTGTGTTTGTAGCATAGAAACTATGTTCTAGTAGTTTTTAGGCAATTTCCTTCTGTGAGGACATCATTTGCTTTTCAGAAAGATTCCCATTTGACCGCTTTTATGGAATTACTCATGCTCTAGCCTATGGCCTCCTTTTCCATTTTTGAAATCTGCCTGCTTTATCTTCCAGACATTAGATTCTGCTGTCTGATAGCATGTGATTATTGAGAAATGTGATTATTCCTCTTACTTCTTTAATTTATCCTGCTTTTCTAGCTTGTGATTGTATCTCAATTAACTATTTCCTTAGTTACTGATTGACTTAATGGAATCCAGCTTCATTGACATAATTTGTGAACTTTGGCTACCACTAACATCTGTTTGAACCACAGTAGCCTGTCAAATTGCCCTGATATGTTTATTGCCTCTTCTAGAACTGCTGAAGTTTACTATCAATGGTCACTTCAAAAATGAATCAGTTATTTTAGCCTCTCAGTAGAGTTATCCAAATGTAATACATGTTTCCTTGAACAATCAAGCCTGTATGTTTTGTACCTGGTAACACATATTTCTGGGAATACTATATGGAATTATCCAAATCCTAAGCATCTAAAGGAATGGTCATTTATAAACCAGGACACAAAAATTAGTATTTTAAAGACGTCACCAAGGCCTGGTTTTCCAAAACTGAACTCCTACTGCATTACATTATAGACAAATGACAACTTGTTGTTAACTGGCTTCCACTTATTATTCCTTTCATGGTCCTACTATTCCAATGAGTTAAGTTCATTCTGTTTTTCAAAGTTTGATTCACAAATTCAGAAACTATTCCCTGAAGGATACTAAACAGTAAGTAACGGTGACATTTGCTCACATTTGTGTATGATTTTACAGTTTATAAAGTATTTTTGCATCCATTTTCTCACTGGATTTAAGTTCTGTAACAGATGATCTTATACAGGCATATCTTTAAGCTACTAGAATAATAATTCTTGGGTTGATATTTTTGACATGCTGGTATATTTCTGCCTCCACAGCCATTGTGCATTCATTCATTATTCCTTCATCTAGCATGTACTGAATCTCCCTTTGTATTAAGCACTGTGCTAGAAATTCTGGAAAAAGATGAATAAACATGGCCCTTACATTTAAGCCAGGGGGAAAGACTTAAAATTAATCAACAAAAATATGATTTTAAAATACTGTAATATAGGCTGGGCATGGCAGCTCACGCCTGTGATCCCAGCACTTTGGGAGGCGGAGGCAAGCAGATTGCTTGAGCTCAGGAGTTCAAGACCAGCCCGGGCAACATGGCGAAAACTTGCCTCTACAAAAATAAAAAAAATTAGCTGAGTGTGGTGGTGCACACCTATGGTCCCAGCTACTTGGGAAACTGAAGTAGGGGAGCCAGGAGATCGAGGCTTCAGTGGGTTGAGATAGTGCCACTGAACTCCAACCTGGGTGACAGAGAGAGATCCTGTCTCAAAAAAAAATCTGTAATATAGATTTATACCACATAAAGAGCTAAAAGAATACACGAAGAGGAGAGGTTAATTCTGGTTTAAACCTAGGGTGACTCAGCTTCAAAGAAGAGGTAATTATAAAGAAAAACAAGTAAAAGCCTGAAGAAATTAAGATTAATTTAAATTCATTTAAGTGTTTTTTATATCATATAATAGATTAATTGTTTTCCTTTAGTGTGTGGGGACAGTATAACAGGAGCAAGAGTTGTGATGTCTAACGGGCAAAATAGGGTGTCATAATTTCAAAGAGGTTAGAAATCACTCTCTTAGTACCCTCAAAGTTTAAACACTGGATTACTCAGACCTTGTTACGTGTAATTTCTAGGTGATGAGTACTGGGAAAAATTTGTGCCAAATCAGCATAACTAAAGGGCTTTAATAGCAATCACTTACTTATCTTTATTGTAATAATCATGATAAGGTGACTATATGGCATCAGAACCTAGATAAGTATTTCCCATTTCATAAGTTAGGGCATTTTAAGTTGTATTTTTTAAGGATATTGAGCAAACACTTTTAATTCTCGTGTACCTAACAGTAAGGATAACAGTGATTTGCTTTCTTCTTGGTTATAAACACTCATGTGTGTGTGCGTGTGTGTGTGTCTGTATGTGTATGTGTATGTTTAAAGGATGTTTTGAGCATTATAACATACCCCAAAGCTCTACCTGAGTTCTTTTTAAAAAGACAATTACAACAGAAGAAGAACAAACAGGATTTCCTCTATAACTAATATTGACTTAACTTTATAGGGTCCTAAGCCTGAACTCCTCTGTTTATTCATGAAACAGATCCAGGCTATTGGTCCATTTGAATTTATTTCCAAACTTCACAGTTCAGACTGTACAGCCAGTTTAACTCTTGGCTTTTCAGGTGACTTCACTTGCAAGGGTTATAGAAAAGGCCACAGCAGTGTTGGGATGTTGCAAAAGAAACCCATGCCCTGGCCCATAGCCCAGTAGACTAGAGTCCCTCAGCAAAAGAGAGTTTCCACTGTTTATACTTGGGAATTATCCCTGGTTTAGCCTTTGTCTCAAACCATCTGGATGTTAAAAGTGCTAATAAGCAACTGACTTACTGGAGGAATAAATTCAATCTAATGATTCTATTCTGGAAGGCTCTGTAAAGACAGAGATACTGGCAATAGAGCAGCAAAGCAATTTCCCAAGTTTTGAGGTCGTCTAGACCTAGTTGTGAGATATTGATAACAGAGTGGCCACTGGAAATTCTTCATAATGGCTCAACTTTTTTTGTAGATGAAAGAATTCATGTTTAGATCTTGTCCAACAACCCACTTCCTAGCTTTCTTAAAAGTAGCAAGTGTGGATTCTTTCCTAGAGACCCTGAAATTATTTCACAGCTCTCATTGTGAAAATTGTTGGGAAAGTTTTATGAGACTTGGGGTTTCCTGAGAGTTATCAAGATCATTTTAAATTTGACCACAAAGCTAATATCAGAGAATAGCAGCTTTAAGGCCTCTCAAATCACAGTATTATACAAGAAAAAATATTCTTTTTTTTTTCTAATGAAGAGTAGGGGTGTGTATGTCCTGTTATTATACCTTTTCGTTTTCCTGTATTAGCAGTTACATTGACCTATGTCAGAGATGAAAACTGTGAGTGTACTTTTAATTAATTTTTATATGGAAATAGTCATTTAGGTAATGGAAAACACCATTTTTGTGAAATGGCTAGTGGGCATAATTGCACTCATTCATTTTAAGATCATGTTTTGCCTTATTAGTAAAAAGCATTTGTCAAAAATTTTAACTTTGAGATTTTTCTGAAATTATCTTTCTTTCTTTTCTTTTCTTTTTTTTTAATTTGAGACCCCTCTGTCACCCAGCTGGAGTGCAGTAGCACCATCATAGCTCACTGCAGCCTCAACCTCTTGGGCTCAGCCTCCAGAGTAGCTGGGACTACAGGCATGCGCCACCACCCCCAGCTAATTTTCAATGTTTTGTTTTGTTTTTTTTTGTAGAGATGGGGCCCCATTATGTTGCCCAGGCTGGTCTCAAACTGCTGGGCTTAAGCTGTCCTCCCACTTTGGCCTCCTAAAGTGCTGGGATTACAGGCATGAGCCACCACATTTGGCCCTCAAAATTATCCTAAATATAGCAATGCTAGTAATAAATTGGCACATAGTAACCACCTTTTTCTCTCCACTAGCTATGAAAGTGTCTGTTTCTATAAGTAATTCTTTCTTTCCAGCTTTACAATCAGTTTTCTTTTGAGTTTTCCTTGTAAACCTCACATTCTCAGAAAAATATTGCAGACTCTTTCACTTTAAAGGCCAACACATGTCTCTCATGTTTCATTTAAACTTATGGTCAAGGAGTTAGCTTAATGTCAATCTCTCTATCATATCTGATGGTTCTCTGCGGCCTGGAAAAATACAATTGATAAGATTTACTGAATGCTTTTTATGTGCCAGACACTATTGTAAACACTTTCCATTTAGTAACTCATTTAATCCTCATAACCGTATGAGCTAGGGTCATCAGCTAAATCAACCTGTTAGTAGGCATCTTCTTGAATGTCATACTCAATTTATTAATCTATTCATAAAATATGTATAGAATACCTGCTAGGTCCTAGATGCTCTAGACAGAAAAGTATGTAAGACTGGGTACCTATGCAGACTTTCAGGAGTTCGGAGTCAAGCAATTAGTAGCCCCAATTGCAGCTGCTTTGCCGGACACTGTGTGATTAATAGAACAGATTAATGAGGTCTCAGGCACATGGTATGTGGCAACTGATATGATGAATACATTCTTTTCTATTCCAATTAGAAGAGAGGATCAGAAACAGTTCACATTCCTGTGGGTTAGATAATAATTTTCAATTACACTTTTGACTTAGAGCTATGTTAATGTTCCTGCCTTCTGTCATAATATACTCTGAAGAAATCTGGACTGCCTGAACATTCGTCTGATACATTACATTGATGACATTATGCTGATTGTTTAGAATGAGCAAGAAGGCACTAGTATGCTAAAGGCCTTGGTAAGACACAGTGTTCCAGAGGGTTGGAAATAAATCCTATGAAGATTCAGGGATTTGAAACTTCAATGAAGTGTTTTAGGAATGGTCATAAACATGACAGGACATCCCCTTCAAAGTAAAAGAAAATTGCTGCATCTTGCATGTGCCACCACAAAGAAGGAAATGAAGTGGCTGGTAGGCCTCTTTGGGTTCTGGAGGCAGCGTATTCCAAACCTATGAATACTGCTAGATTGAGTGACATAGAAAGTTGCCAGCTTTGAGTGAAGAGGTCCAGGCTGCACTGCAAACAGAGCTGCCACTTGGGGCATACAATCCAGCACATCTCATGGTGTAGGTGACAGTGGTGGGAAAACATGCAGTGTCTTATGGCAAGTATCATTGGGAGAATAACAACGTAGGGCCCTGGAATTCTGGGGCAAGGCTATGCCATTTGTAGCATAGAATTATACGTCTTTTGAGAAAAAGCTCTTGGTGAATTACTGGGACTGGTAGAGGCAGAGTGCTTCACCATGGGGCACAAAGTGACCATGGGCCTAGAACTGCACATTACAAGTTTGGTTCTGCTGGATATGTTAAATCACAAGGCTGTATAGGTCCAGCAGTAGTCTACTTTAATATGGAAAATTACATCAAGGATTGAGCCTGAGAAGGACAAAGGACATGGCAAATTGCATGCACAGGTAGCTCAGACCAGCATGTCATTCACAACAGCTGAAATAACACCCTTCCCTAGCTTGTTCCTATGGCCATATGGGGGCCCCGTATGACCAACTGAAGTAGAAGGAAAGCTTAAGCTTGATTTTTGAGTGGGTCTGTTCTGTATGTGAGTACAAGCTCAAAATGGACCATGGCTGCATTACAACTACATTCAAGGATAGCCTTGAAAGACAGTGGAGAGGGAAAATCTTCCCAGTGCGTGGATCTGTAAAAAGTGCACCTAGTCATTGACTTCTTGTGGAATGAGAAGTGGCCCAGTATATATAGACTTGGGAAATAGCCAATGGCCTGGCTGTCTGGTCAGGGGCCTGGAAAGAAAATAATTGAAAGATTTTAGAGAAGGAGTTCTGGGGTAGAGGTATGCAGGTAAACATGAAGAGTTTAGTGTGACATATTATGGCCCAATAGAAAGCATCTACCATGGAAGAGACTGTGAACAGTGAAGCAGATATAATAAGCAGACCAGTTTATATAAGCCAGTCTTTGTTGTTGGCTACCCTGAAACTGACATTTTGGCATAAGAAAAAAGTGGCCATGGTGCCAGAGGCAGGCTATGCATGGGCCCAGGAGCATGGACCTCCCATCACCAAAGCTGACCTAGCTTCTGCTGCTTCTGAATATCCAACCTATCAGCAACAGAGATCAATGCTGTTATATCACTATTTATTAATGAGACCAACTGGTCACTTGGTGGTAAGTCAACTATAAGGGCTAGAGGGTTGTTTTCACCTATTCTGGGTACAGGCTTGTCTTTCCTGATTGTAGTACCTTAGCCAGCACCATAATCCAGGGGCTTAAAGAATGTCTGATCTATGGGTATAGAATACCACACAAAAAACATTTGAACAGGTGACCCATTTCACAGTAAAGGAGATGCAGGATTGAACTCATGACCATGGGAGCTCTAGCTATATCTTCTACAACAAAATCATTTAGAAGTAGCCAACTTCACAGAACACTGGAACAGCTATCTAAAGGCACAGCTGAAACGTCAGCTCAGAAGCAACACTCTCAAAGGAGGCAGTGCCATCCTTTGCAGAGAAAAGCTCAGGATTATTCTTCTTCCTTTAACTGGTCGTATGGGAACCCTTTCCTCTAGCCCCATTTTAGCCAACTGTACCAACTGGGAAAGGGATGCTGTTGCAACTGTGGTAGATGACATGGGGATCTGAGCTAACTCAGAGACCTCTATATGGTACCATGTCATCAGCAGGAGGAACACAATGGCCATCGATGGGTGTAATCAGGACTAGCCCCATCTACCATCACTCCCAATAACTCTCACTGGGGGATTTTGGGCTCCCCATATGTGCAACTCTCGGCTCTGCAGGGCTGGAGGTCCCGAGAGGGAGTGCACTCTTGCCAGGGGACAGTGAGTGTCTCATTGAACTATATGTTATAGATACTGCCAGGGCAGTTTGGACACCTCATGTCCAGAGACCTGCAGGCAAGAATAGGGTCACATCTTGGCAGGGGTAATCAACCCTGATTATTGGGAGAAGGTAGTGCTGCTTATAGACAATAAGGATAGGAATATGTATGCAACTCCTATGTCATCTACTTGGAAGCCTGCTGGTACTCCTTTGGCCCACTGTAGCTGTGAAAGGACATGTACAACGACCCTGACTTGAAAAGGGTATGACTGCCAAGAGCTCAGACCCATCAGGAATGAAGGTTTGGGTCACACCACAAGGTAAGCTACCATTACTTGCCAAGGTGATAGCTGAGGGTTGAGAGGACTTGGAATGGATAATAGAGGTGGGAGAGGTTAAGTACCTTGTTGCAGTTTCAAGCCCAACTGCAGCAATGGGGCTCCAGTTCATCTCACTAACTTCCTTCTAAGTTTTCCCTCAGGAAGAAAAGCCCATAGGAAACATGGAGGATGTGTTCCCTAAATTTGCATAGAGAAGCAGATCTGTCCAGAGAAAGAGGTGGACTGTGGCAATCAAGAAAATTTGTCATTCAGCCTGGGCGTGGTAACTCATGCCTGTAATCCCAGCATTTTGGAAGGCCAAGGCAGGCAGATCACCTGAAGTCAGGAGTTTGAGACCAGTCTGGCCAACATGGTGAAACCCTATCTTTACCAAAAATACAAAATTAGCTGGGTGTGGTGGTGTGTGCTTGTAATCCTAGCTACTTGGGAGGCTGAGGTAGGAGAATCACTTGAACCCGGGAGGCAAAGGTTGCAGTGAGCCGAGATCGTGCCACTGCACTCCAGCCTGGGCAAAAAGAGTGAAACTACGTCTCAAAAAAGAAAATTTATCACTCAAATCTTCTGCTATAGGGAACATAATTGACTACTGGACCCTTACTCTTCTGGATCCACCCGTTTCAGTACTGAGGCAATACTTCTTTTGGGCTTCTCCTAGTCAGTAACAGCAAGGGTATAATGTAGGCCCATTCCTGTGAGATGAGGGACTCCTTTTAACAGGAGACTTTGGCTTGAGGACCTCACATTGGCCTGGTTGACACTTTCTTAGAATGATGCTGTAGTATAAGGCTCTTTCTACCTACTCCTCCTTCCTTTCCCCACTTTCCCTATTGTGAGACTTGCATCACAGTCTGAAGGCTCTCTCCACTTCCTCTGGCTATCTTCCATTTATCTTTCATAGGCATTTTCCACAATAAGTCACTTGCATGTCTAATTCTGTTTTGGCATTTGTTTCTCAGAGGATACAAACTAACACAGTGCCACCAGGGAATAAGACCTTAGCTAACAATAAAATGGTAGGGTATGAAGAAGACAGACTTAGAATCTACCTCCTGTACTGGATCTACAGAAATGTAGTATACAACGTTGACTGTGTTCTATGAACTGTTTTCTGCAAATGCCAATTCAAAAAACGTTATTTTTGCTAACTTAAAGAGGAAGTGCTGGAAAATAAAATGAAAGTAAAGGAATCACTTCCTCTATCTCTAACTGTTCTGTCACTTTTTTTTTCCCTATTTACAGTTTTTATTATTACTTAAGTGATAATCTTTTGTACAATCTGGCAGTCTACAAATTTATAACACTTGGCATTTGAGCAAAACACTACTAGAAAATCACTCAAAAGTGTATGCCCTGAAGGAGCAAAAGCATAATCTTAATTCATATAAATGAGACCATTTTGTTACTGCCTAGTCAATTGTTTGAAAAGAGAACTGAACATTAGGAATCTTGTACCTATTCTTATCTTATCTATGCTATTACCATTTTGGCACATCTCTTAAATTCTTGAAACCGTATCTTACATAACTAGAAAATCAAGTAAAGGTATTTACTCTCTAGAGCTAAAGAAAGACATATCCTTAGATGGGTCTCTTATATATTAATCATACTTCATGATGTGTGTACATGCACATCATGAAGTGTGTGATGTCTGGTGTAGAAAAAATCAGCATAAGATTTGGAGTAAGGAGACCTGAACTCAGCTCTACAACTTGTAAGAAACCTGGGCAAGTCCTATTGCCTTATTGAGTTTCGGTTACCCTGTAGGCTGTTGCAAAGTTCAAGTGTAACAGAGCATGTGAAAAGGCTTTGTAAATTATAAAATGACATATAAATGTGAATTTTTATGATAGCGATGATAATTAGGGATCTTCTTTAGGACAGCTCCTGATATATGACAGATGTAAATAGCTTAGGATAAGCAGGAAGTTAATTTAACTCACTGTATTACTCTACTAGGGCTTCCATAACAAAACACCATAGATTGGGTGGCTTAAACAACAGAACTTTATTTTATCACAGTTCTGGAGGCTAGAAAGTCTAGAAGTTCAAGATCAAGGTGCTGACAGGGTTGGTTTCTTCCGAGGCTTCTCTCCTTAGCTTTCAGATAGCCCCCTTCTTGCTGTGTCTTCATAAGTTTTTTTTCTCCATCCCTGGTGTCTCTTCCTCTTCTTATAAGGACATCAGTCATATTGGATTAGTGCCCCACCATTAGGACTTAATTTAACCTTAATTACCTCTTTAAAGGCCCCATTTCCTAATACAGACACATGGGGGTTAGGGTTTCAACATTCAAATTTTGAATGAACACAATTTCATCCATAACACTCATCATTAAGTATGTTCAAATCCATTCCAGGGTCTATTCGAAACTATGCTGGTCTACCTCAGGATAATGTGGTTCCTAGACCTCCTGCCTCAGGGTTACTTGAGGTGCTTGGTAGAAATGCAGATTCCTCAGTCCCATCTCGGGTTTAATGAATCAGAATCTCTGGGGTTAGCATTCAGCAACTGCATTTTTATCATCTGGGTAAAAGTTATCTGGATGGTTCTTGTGTACCAAAGTTTAACAATTACTGTTATAACGGAAAGCACATAGAGCTTTGGAGTTCCATGGCCTGGGTTCAAATCCTGGCTCCACCAACTACTAGATGTGTAATCTTTGACAAATTACTTAATCTTTCTGCCCTACAAATTACTTAATCTCAATTGTCCCATGTGTTGTAAAAATGAGGATTATTATTTCTACTGGCAGATTGTTGTGAGGATGAGAGTAAGAGGCTTAGAGGACCTCACATGCTGTAGTTGCTTCATAATATTTTTATTGTTATCATTCTCATACTTTATATTCTGATAAAACAATGATTTCATGAACACTTTCATTTTTATGCCTTTTTTCTTCCTTGCAATGCCATCCTCTCTTATATCTAAATCCTACCCATCCTTTAAGACAGATTTTAAATCTCATCTACTTTATGTCACCCTTCCTGATCCTCATTGCAATTTGGCTATCTTTTAGGACAGGGATCCTCAACCCCCACACTGGTACTGGTCCATGGCCTGTTAGGAACCAGGCTGCACAACAGGAGGTGAGTGGCAGATGAGTGAGCCTTACCGCCTGAGCTCCACCTCCTGTCAGATCAGCAGAAACATTAGATTCTCATAGGAACATGAATCCTTTTGTGAACTGCGCATGCAAGGGATCTAGGTTGCATGCTCCATCTAATGCCTGATGATCTGAGATGGAATAGTTTCATCCCGAAATCATCCCCCCCGGTCTGTGGAAAATTGTCTTCCACAAAACCAGTTGTTGGTGCCAAAAAGGTTGGGACTGCTGTTTCAGGATATTCCATTTTGTATTACAGTTATTTGGGTATGTCTTGTTCCCCACTGACCATTTACAACTGATTCTATCCCAACACTTGTACACATACACGCAACACACAAATGCATGCAACACACACTTTTCGAGGGTACCTAGGACAGGGCTTAAATTAATAAATATTTGCTGAATGGAATCAAAGGGGATATGTTTTTTTGAAGGCGAAGATTCCACTTAATTCTTCATAAAATTTAGGCTTTTTTTTTTTTTTTAAGTGATTTTTGTAGAGACAGGGTTTCACTATGTTGCCCAGGCTGGTCTTGAACTCCTGGCCTCAAGTTACTCTCCTAACTCAGCCTTCTGAAGTGTGGGATTACAGGCATGAGCCACCGTGCATAGCCAAAATTCAGGCTTTCTATGCCCATGATACAAGAAGTAGTAGCTTATGTTTTAGGGGCTGGTAGTATACAAGAAAATTTGAAACAGAATTTTGACAAATGTGAATGTATGCAGGGAATGAAGCTAATATATCCCTTCATTCTTATATCCCAATAAGTAAACAGAACTGGAGCCTTTAGTTATTATTATGAACATGTGGCCAGAGAAACTTACTGCAATGTGTACCTCTGGAAGAGTAAAGAGCTTGAGAGTGAGATTGATGAAGGATGAAGAAATTTTGATTGTTAGAGAAACTTGGAGCCCACAGTTTATTTTGAAACCATTTTTAGTAAAGATTTAGTCAGGTTCATTCCTATGAAGGTTTAGAAATGTCTGGTCTATTTTATAGCACAATAAAACCTCATGGTTTCCTGGTTGGCTGGTATTTGTTTAAAGAGAGTGGCTTGCTGGTCTGGACAACATTTGAGAGGCTATAATGAGAGGAAATCTGATGTAAACCGTTTCACCTGTAAAAAGGAGGGTCTCTAAGGAATAAAATCAGCCATAGCCATGAAGTTTACTGGTTAAAGAGCCATAGTTTTGATTTGTCTAAAGTGTTGTTCATGTTAGAGTGGATGTTAGTGATCCTTTCAAACATGATTACACATCCCAAAATACAGCATTAAAATCTTGAATTTATATAAGGGTTCTTGTTATTTTTCACAGTTTGCACTTACATTTAATATAGTTACCAAAGCACCAGACCATGCTAGAGAGTTGTCACTGGGAACAGTCCAAGCATAATTCTAGTGAAGATTGATGTTAGGTTAAGAACTGGAGCGCTGCAGTTAATCCTGGTTATTTAGCAGGAAAATGACACAAAATACTCTTGCTTTTGCTTGAATTATCTGACTAGACATTAAAAAAATTCTGTAAATGCACAAGTCTTTATTTTGCTTTTCATTAGTAGATGTAGTTGTTTATTATTTCTGGAGCTGGTAAAAATATAGTGATTTTAAACTAAGAATGTTGAACAAGATCATTTCAATGATCTTACCATCTGAATCTTTTCAAAAGGGAGATTTCTCACTGACTTCAAAGGGGTACGAGAAAAAAAGCAGAATAAGATTGTATGACTCATTGAAGCCAGATAATAACTGTTTAGTTATTTTAACCTCTAAGAGCTATGCTAGACATTTATATTTGTTTCTCTATTATATAGAATCTGTAGCCTCACTGTCATATTTTTTACTCTCTTATTTGTAGGATACCACTATGAATACAAAATAAGCGTGGGTTTATCATATGTATTTCTAGAAACGTAGGGAAGACTGTAGGTAGTATACCATTAAGGGGAATCCATTATTTTAAACTTATTTTTTTTTACACAGGAGAAAAGTTGGTATATGTGTACTTTATATTGTATCAATAAACTACTCAAATTTTCTTTTTACACTAAAACTAACAAAATAATGATGAAACTAAAGGTAAAGCTTTTTCCTGGCTAAACTTTCTAGAATGAAACTCTCTTTTCTTAATGTCAAAATAAGTGTTAATTCATTCCTCAATCCACTGCAATCTGGCTTCTGCCCCAACTGTGGCAACTGTTCCACATAAGGTTGACAACGAAACTTGTCATTGTCAGGTTTCATTGACACCCGTGGTTACTTTCCTGTCCTCATCTTTTTAGAATGTGGTATTTTATGCTTTTTTGTCCCCCTTCTGGAAACTTCCTCATTTTGGTTTGTGACACCACTCCTGTCTGATTATCTTTCTAGCTTTGCTACTTCCTTTTCAGTCATTCTTTTGAGCAATTCTTTAGTTCCTTGTCCCTTACATGTTTGTATTCCTGAGTTCAAAAACAAATCCTCTTCTCTTCTCACACTATATACTCTCATAGGGGATATCTCTTTTTCTCCCAGGGTTCCACTTCTCCATATGTACTACAGGCTTCCAATCTATACCTCTAGCCCAGATTGTTTTCTTGAGCTTCAGACTCATACATCCAATGGCCAAGAAACATTCCCACTTGGATTCAATCTGTTCAAAAGGAAATCCATAATCTTTACTCTCAATTATTCCTCTAGTACTTCTTATCCTGTTCAATGGTTTCAAGATATTCTAGTCACCTAGGCAAGACCTGAGGAACCCTCTTCACAGTCTCCTTTTCTGCACATTCCAATTCTATGGAACTGATCAGAAAGTTTTATAGCTGTTATTAATTCAATTAATTCTTCCTTTCCAAATGGTACTACTGCCATTGCCTTACAGAAGTTTATCTTTTATTTGGCCAATTATAATGGTTTCTTAAATGATTTTCCTAGCTTTGGTCTTACATTCTTTCAAACTAACCTTCATTCAATACCAGCATTGGGTTTTGAAAAACAATTAAATACAATAAAAATTGATCATGGCTTCTCCCTCCTTTAAAGCTTAACAGTTCCTTACCACCTACAGAATAAAGTCCAGGTTTCTCAGAATGGCCATAGGGATTCTCATGATTTGGCTTCCACCTATCTATCCAGTCTCATTTTTCCATTCCCATCTTCCCTCCCCAACAAATCATACCAATCTGTTTAAAGTTCCAGAAATGCCCATGATATCTCATGCCTCCATGGCTTTGCAATACTGTTCTTTGTATGGGATACTCTCCCTCCTCCTTGTCCACCTGGGAAGCTCCTGTTCTTCAATACCTAGGTTAGTATCTCTTCAACCATAAACTACTCCATGTCCTATCACTGTACCTGGTAAGAACTCTGTTAGAGCATTTTGCACTGTACTGCATTTGTTTACTTATTTTCTCTTTTACCAAACTGAGGGCAGGGACCGTATCTTATTCATATTTGTACCTTTAGTATCTGAGTAGCATCAAGTACATGCTGAATAAATGAATACATTTGCAAACATAAATCTTTTTTTGTCTTCCCTATGTTTAATGCTAATAGGAATGAAATTGGTTACGGCTTAATTTTTTTTTTCTGTTTCTCCATGTTACAACATATAGGCCGTAAATCAACATCTTTTCTGCAGAATTAGATCTAAGATATGTAGGGCCATGAAATTAAGATAATATTATGTATGCATTCCTTAAAATTTAATATATAAAACATTTCTGCATTTATAGTAATTAGAACAGAGGCATTAACATCCCTGTAGCATTTGCTTTTTGATGAAAGCGAGCTAATTTATTTACTTGATTGTATAGTAAAAAGGCAGACTTAGTTGAATAAAATAATATTGAAAGTAAGGCTTAAAAAGAGTTGAACAGACAATATAATCTGGAGGTTTCCTTGGAAAAACTCAGAATTAACAGAGTCCTGTGAAGTCCTGAAGGGATGTGGGAGGGTAAGGAAAAGGATAGATGTAAGAAAAATAAACTAATTTACATTTACTAAGCATCTACTCATTGTTAGTTACCTTACACGTGTAATTTAATTTAATCCATAGCAACTCTTTAAGAGGTAGACATTGTTATCCCCATTTCACAGATGAGGTAGGTAACATGAGACTTTAAGTAACCTCCAAGGTCATGTAGCTACAAATGGTAACTAGATCAGAATGACGCTAAAGTTTCCTTCCTTCACATCATGCTGCCTGGCCTTTCAAATGAAGTTCCCAGAGCTGCTGTGCTGCTGTGCGCAGCTTAGTAACACACACGAAGTCACATTATTTACTCCTATTTGCAATGATAATATGTAGGTGTTTCACTTAGCAGTTAATAGTAATATAACTGTAATTTATTTCTAATTCCATGCTTAATAAAAATTTTTTAAGAAAAGAATAGTCTTACACTTTTTGATGATGCTAATGAACTAGATGAATCCTTTTGAGCTCCTCTTGCAAAACTGCATGAATACATTTTAAGTAGGCTTAGTGGAGAAACACCTCTCTCTCTCTCTCTCTCTCTCTCTCTCTATATATATATATATATATATATTTTATTTATTTATTTATTTATTTTTTTGGTGCGCTCTGCTTGTTGGCTCCATTTGGAATCCAGAAATGACTGCTTTCTGGGGGAAAAGGCAGTTTGCTTTTGCTGCCTCCTGTAGATTGCTTGGCCTGGCAGTTTGTCACTTTCCTGGGCAAGTATCCAGTTTGTGGTAGTGAGGTGGTTTTGTGGCAGAACTCCACAATTAACCACAAGTTCAGTGTCAACGGTAGGCTGCCACCGTCGTGGCTGTGATCCTTCAGATCTGCTGGGATAGCCAGAGCTGAAGAAACTCCTGCTTGTCTAGGGAGGGAACAAGAAAACTTGGAAAGAGTCTGCATTGCTGTTTATTGTTCAAGGTTCAGGTTTTAGATTTATAATAAAAAATCCAGGAAATTTCTGGGTAATCGTTATAGATTTAATACTTTTACCAATTGTTATATTTTAAAAGTATAATAGTAAATTTGTGTCAGAGATACAATTGTTGCTCTGAAAACTTGGGAAAATTCTTAAAAGTACTAGAATGTATGCTTTCACAGCCAAAGAATTCAGGTACTGTCACTTGAGTTAAAATAAAAAATGACCCACACATCTCTGAAACATTTATTTTATGTTGAAAGTGAAATACGACATAAACATATGTGTAATTTTGTTTTTGTAAATCTAGGAAAAAGGGTTCTTTTAGTGATTTGGTGCAAATGAATGTTAAGAAAAATATTTTTAAATCACAATATGAAAAGTTTTTTCTATTATATTCTATTTTAAAAGTTTTCTATTAAAATTCATTGACTAATAAAGCCAAAAATCAAAGGAAATACAGTTAAAGTCTGATTTATTAAAATAGTTTTGAGAAATATCAACACACTTGAAAAATTCTGAGGACTTGCTGTAGGCTAAGTACTTCCTATAGGCATGAAGATTGAGCTAAGATTGAATAAGAGAGAATTCTTGTTTGAAGAATATATTGCAGAGCTAGCCATGTAAATAAGCAAATATGGTAACAGAACATAAACCTTTATGTAACAAATAATAACAAACTCCAGTTCCATTAGTAGGGCCACACCATCTCTGTAGTCCCATCATACCTTACACTTAAGCCATAGGATACTTGAGTTATCCAAATGCACTATAGCTGCATTCCTCCAGATTTTTGCACTGCTTGCTTCCTTTGCCCAGATTATCTTTTCTCCTTACTTTACTTAGGTAACTTATATTCACCTTTTAATATCAAGCCTAGAAATCACTTTCTCTGAGTCCTCCAGAGCATTACTCCTTACCTGCTACTCCTACTGTAGTCTGGGCTCCTGAGATCCCAGAGTACACTGAGGATTATTACCTCTGTATCACAGCTGCTGTTACAACGGGCTGTAATAGTCTTCTTACTGTCTTGCTTTCATTAGACTAAGGAACCACATCTTCACCATTATATCTTTGTCATCTAGCACAGTGTCCAGCACACCGGGCACATAATAAATACTGAATGAATGAATGCATTCATTAATGGAGATAGATTAAATGCTGGTAGAGGGGGGATGGTACGTAGGAGAAGTAAAAGAAGTTAGGGAATATAATACAGAGATGAAAGACAGAGGTCGGGGCAAAGAGGAGAGAGATCAGAAGACAACCATCTGGACAGATGCTGGGGAGAGAAAGAAGGAAGACTGTAAGAGAGAGAAATGGAACTA
This sequence comes from Gorilla gorilla gorilla, assembly GCF_029281585.2. Classification (NCBI taxonomy): domain Eukaryota; kingdom Metazoa; phylum Chordata; class Mammalia; order Primates; family Hominidae; genus Gorilla; species Gorilla gorilla. Next base: position 21,039,948 of record NC_073233.2, read on the forward strand.
GAAGAATGAGAAACTGAGAACAAGCTGAAACAATTACACAGTGGGGGTACCCTAGAAGAAAATGATTTTCTTCTTTTTTAATAGTCCTAACACATTGTTCTCAACAGTTCTTAATCACATATTTATTCTTTTGTGCTATTTAATAGTCTATGTGCAGACATTCTATCTCCCAGATAAAGCTGCAGCTCTGAGAAAACTCTGAAGGAACTGTTATAGTTTTAAAAAATGTTCTAAATAGCATTTAGTACAAATCTCGGCATATAGTGGGCACTAAATAGCTACTTGTTGAAAGGAACTAAAAGAATGAGTCAAAATGAGGCTCAGATTCTGAGATGAGTATTAGCTGGAAGGAACATAGGTATTGTTAACATACTTGGGCAACAGAGTTGCTACTGCACACAGAAAACAATGATCCTTTCTATGCTAGAGAAAACCTTGTCCATTTTTGTTTTTAAATATAAGGTTGTAAATGTTAATTATTTAATTCTTTGAAAAACCTTATAAGGTTTTGCATGTATCTTCAGGGATGACTCTAGTTTTATAAATTTGGAATCTCAATGATACTGGTTAATTTACTGCCTATTTCTGAGTGTCTTTGATATGTAAAATGTGTCAGACAACTTTATCCTGAGAAATTAGAAAAAAAGAAATACCCAGGGGCTTGCATTGTCCTAAAATGACTTGGGAGCAGGGTGGTAAGAGCCAGGATCCCATGTCATGGTAAACCAGGAGAGTGGAGAGATCCACTAAGGAGTGGAGAGATGATGGGTCAAAACGTGAGGGAAGGCACCTAATGTAGATGACGGCTTGATGGGTGCAGCAAACCACCACGTCACGTGTATACCTATGTAACAAACCTGTACGTTCTGCACATGTATCCCAGAACTTAAAGTATAATAATAATTAAAAAAAAAAAAAAGACGTGAGGGAAGGCAAAGTCAGGTAAAATAAGGCTGGGGTAGAGCGCTGGGGAAAGTCAAAGGTATACTGTGACTTCAGTTTTTCATGACAGATAATGGTCATAAATTCTTGAACCTAAAGAACTAAGTAATTTTATTGGTTGTTTAAGTTTGGCAAGGGAATAATTAAATAATCTGACCTCTAAGAAATGTGGCCTAGTAATAATCTTTGACAAAGACTGTAAACAGAGAAGGGAGTTGCTATAAACATAGCTAGCTCATTCTTTTTGTGCATATTTTTAGTTAAGTAAACTTCTGATGGTCTTTGGTCACGTCCTTACACTTTATTTTAGAATTCTCTCAGGTGCTAGGTTGGCCTTCAGAGGGATGCACTCCGACTATGGGTTATTGAAAGAGTTGGGCTTGTAAAAACCTGAATGACAGCTAAAAGGCGGCTAGAGAATCGAGAAGACGATTTTGTGAAGAGGGCTTTGGATTTTATTTTTCAGAAAACAGTCATTTGACACAATCCCTTTATTTTTACTTGTCAACACTGAGAGTTTGGTTTAGTTTGGTAGTATAAATAATATAAAAGGTTGCTCTTGGCTCTTGCTCTTATTATATTATTGGCAACCTGAAAGGTGAGTCTTAAGGATGCCTATGTATTTTTGGCATACAGAAATCAGAGCTTTTTAAGACTAGAAAGGATTTCAAAGGTTATCTAAATTAATTGCTTCATTTCACATTTGAGAAGAACAAGGCCAGTAAAAGTTATAGGATTGCTTAATGGCAGAGTATGAATGGCTAGGCCCAGACAAAAACTCACAAAACTGGATTTCTACTCCCTACCGTTTCCATGATCACGTGCCAATTCTACTTTAGATGACAACTTCAGATTAAATGCCCACACACATACACACACATGCACACACACACACCTTTTAATCTGAATTTGTTCTAATTTTCAAATCAATTTATTATTTCCTATGGAATTTATAATGGGAATTTCAATAATGCTGGTGCTAGTTTTGTCACGCCCTTCTGTACAAACTCAAAATGTATCCGTTGTTTTTTACTTTAATCTTCAACTGGTGGTAATGAGTTCTATGCGCATCATATAAAAAATACATTTGCTGAGTTTTGCTGAAATGAGCATTTTTTTTCTTTCAATTGTCATGGGGATAAAACGACCTTCTGAATTTTTATCTTTTAGGACAAGCATTTGGGTAATACATTAGAAAAGGAAAAGCAAAGGAAAGGGAATTCTGGAACTTTTTCATTTTGGTTAAATTCTTGTGCTAATTTCTCAGTGCCTTTTGCTATGCATGTGAACTATGACCATATACGAAAATGGTCTGTTTTAGGTCATGACTGTGGGCAGAGATTAATTGGTGAAAAATGGGCCTGTTTGTGGGATTTACCACACAGTAAGGTTTCTCATCTCCCTGGAAAAATGTGGAATTAGCTCTTTGAGAAATGCAGTCCGGTCATGAGGTTGAAGCGAGAGCTTAGGGAGGGAAACACAGTTCACTCTCTAAGGCAGTTATGATTGGTTAGATTCCAGAGCAGTCCCTTTGGTGTAGCAAAGTTCTTTTCTTCTCGCTTTCAGGTCTGTGTTTCCTAATGTTGCTAGTTTCACCAGTACTTCACAGATAGCATCTTATTCGGCTTCCTTCAAGGCCTGCTGATCCAAACTGGGGAGTGGTCTTGGAGAGGATTCCTAGTTCTCTCCGCTCCCCCATCTAGAAAGTGCTGTTACAGTGAAAAAGCCTTCAATTTGCAAAGACCAATTGCGACAGCAAATCTGTGCTGTGTGGAAGGGGATACAAGTTGTGAACCGGCAGGTATGTATGACAAGGGTACAAAATGGAAGGCGAGACGTTAGTTCTTCGCCTGTGAAGATGGTTCTTGAGCAACACTCAAGAACGTGCACGTGGAGTGCTCCTAGATTGCACTCCACGTGCACGTTCCTCCCTAAGAGCCACTGCAAGGATCCTGGGCCTGCTGCGTGGCCCAAGAATCCACGCTGCTTCTGAGGCTAGATCTAGCCACAGAGATTAGGGTTTCTTCGCCATGGCCTTGGTGGTGGCTGGCTCTCAACTGGTCACAGTCTGAAGACCCACCCTGAAAGGGGCTAAGGTTAGAGACAGCGCCCCTCCCCTCCCACCCTTAGCTCAGCATCCCCACTAAGCACACCCCTTGGGGACCACAAACGCCCTCTTTCCCGAAGACCCCAGTAGTGACCTGTGGGATTCTGGCTGGGTGTCCGTGACTTACCCTCAAAGAGAACCTGCACGCCTGGGGTCCCAGGATGGCGGGCTTGCCCCTCCCGTCCGAAGATGACCTCGTCCTTCTCTTTCAGTCCCGGTGGGTCTTCGGACTGCCGCCGCCGCGCTTTCCTCGGCCTGGGCACGCTGGGTCGGCGGGGTCCCGGCTCGCGTCCCTGTTGGGCGGCCGCGGCGCGGGTGGCGGCGGGACAAGTCGCGAGCGCGCGCTGGGCGCGCGCCCGGCCGGGGCAGCCGCGGGGGAGGAGCGCCCGCCCGCCGCTCGCGCGCCCAACGGACCAGGCTGGGGCCGTGAGGTAACTGTTGCAGCCAGCGGAGCTGGGAGGCGACACCGAGTTTCCAGTCCCGAGAGGTGCCCGAGGGAAAAGGAGGCGGCAGCCAAACTGGTCCTGGAGAGAAGCCCCTTCCGCCCCTCTCCTCAGCCAGCATGTCCCGGACTCCGCCGCTCCTCAGTCCGCGCGGTGGGGACCCCGGGCCGTGGCGGCCGGCGCAGCCCTGACGGGTTGCGAACCAGGGGGCGCCCCGAACGCGGGGGTTGGGGTCTGGGAGCGCGAGCGGCCGCTACGGTACGAGCGGGGTGTGCTGAGTCCCGTGGCCACCCCCGGCCCCAGCCATGAGGAGGGACGAGCGAGACGCCAAAGCCATGCGGTCCCTGCAGCCGCCGGACGGGGCCGGCTCGCCCCCCGAGAGTCTGAGGAACGGCTACGTGAAAAGCTGCGTGAGCCCCTTGCGGCAGGACCCTCCGCGCGGCTTCTTCTTCCACCTCTGCCGCTTCTGCAACGTGGAGCTGCGGCCGCCGCCGGCCTCTCCCCAGCAGCCGCGGCGCGGCTCCCCCTTCTGCCGGGCGCGCCTCTCGCTGGGCGCCCTGGCTGCCTTTGTCCTCGCCCTGCTGCTGGGCGCGGAACCCGAGAGCTGGGCTGCCGGGGCCGCCTGGCTGCGGACGCTGCTGAGCGTGTGTTCGCACAGCCTGAGCCCCCTCTTCAGCATCGCCTGTGCCTTCTTCTTCCTCACCTGCTTCCTCACTCGGACCAAGCGGGGACCCGGCCCGGGCCGGAGCTGCGGCTCCTGGTGGCTGCTGGCGCTGCCCGCCTGCTGTTACCTGGGGGACTTCTTGGTGTGGCAGTGGTGGTCTTGGCCTTGGGGGGATGGCGACGCAGGGTCCGCGGCCCCGCACACGCCCCCGGAGGCGGCAGCGGGCAGGTTGCTGCTGGTGCTGAGCTGCGTAGGGCTGCTGCTGACGCTCGCGCACCCGCTGCGGCTCCGGCACTGCATTCTGGTGCTGCTCCTGGCCAGCTTCGTCTGGTGGGTCTCCTTCACCAGCCTCGGGTCGCTGCCCTCCGCCCTCAGGCCGCTGCTCTCCGGCCTGGTGGGGGGCGCTGGCTGCCTGCTGGCCCTGGGGTTGGATCACTTCTTTCAAATCAGGGAAGCGCCTCTTCATCCTCGGCTGTCCAGTGCCGCCGAAGAAAAAGTGCCTGTGATCCGACCCCGGAGGAGGTCCAGCTGCGTGTCGTTAGGAGAAACTGCAGCCAGTTACTATGGCAGTTGCAAAATATTCAGGAGACCGTCGTTGCCTTGTATTTCCAGAGAACAGGTATGTTAGCTGGAAGGCGAGGTCTGGGACGCGAGCGGGTTCGGGTTTACCGCTGCAGTTTCCGAGTTGAATTCGCTTATTTCAAAGCATGTTAACTTTCAGAAGAGAAAAAGGGTGTGTTGCGGGCGGGGGGGGGGGGTAGGAAATAATGTTTTATTCTGGAAAGGATTCTTAAAATACAGGAAGCCTTTTAAAAATGCAGAAGCAAGTAGCTTTTGTCATTGAATAGAAATCAAATAGCCCGCTAATCACATGGCACTTTCTAAGGACTGTATATGCAATAGATGAGTTCGCAGAAGAATGAGGTGAATCATTTGTGGTTGAATAGATTGACTACTCCCGCTTTTGGCATCCTCTGATGTGTGTCTTTTTGGTGCCATTTATCTGTTTGCTGTTATAATGATGCCTACCCAAAGATAACATACAGCCTTTAGAATGAGAGGATACATCTATAGTTTTAATCAGTGTGGTTTCGTTATTGAAAATCGAGAGGAAAAATCTGAGATTTTATCGTTACAAGACATGAGCTTTGCAAATGAGAGTAATTTAGATGAAAAGACAGCAGTATAGGTGAATATAATATTTTACAGATTAATTCAATGTTCTTTGTATTTGTTGCATAATTAGGAGACTGTTTTAACAGTTTAAACTTTAAACTTGGTAATTCCTGGAAAGATGCCAAAAGCATTTCCATTTTTTCACGATAGGTTTACATATTTTTGGTTTTTTTTAAAGGGATTGAAATCATTAGCAAATGAGTTTACATCTTTATATAGTATTGGAAAATCTACCTGTTCTACATCACCAAGAAACTTAATAAGTATAGTTACTATTATTGAGCATTTATGAAGTGCAAAACATTTTACACATACTGTCTCAAATCCTCACAAGAACGGTGTTTGGCTGGTGCCATTAACCTCTAGAGATGAGAAATCTAGGCATATAGAGGTAACACAGCTTCACATGTCTAGTTAAGTGGTAGTTCTGGGATTTGAGTTTTCAATGCTGTGTTTGTTCTGCACGACTAACTGGTAAGTATAGTGGTTTTAAGTAGGAGAGTAAGAGCGTACACCGTAGGTTTACTGAATTTTTGGATTAGTGATATGCTTTACACTGGGAGCCAATATGTTGGAGACAAAAGTTTCTTGTCCTTAATGCATTTGATGCATTCTTCTCTCTTCTTTCCTGTTCTCTTCCTTCACTTCTTGTCTGTCTTCTCTTCGAAATAATCTCCAAGCTACTACATTGGTTTTATGACGTGTTGAACACTGATCTGTAATGTTCTAATGACACAATACTTTGCTTCTTGAATTGGCTTCAGAGGCCACTTCTGTGGTCAACCACTTGAAAAAGTTCTGTTATGCCTTTTGTTTTCTCAGTTTACTACCAGTGATAATAGATAGTACTTTAGGAAAATGTGCGTCGGAAGAAAAATTGTTTTGAGAGGATTTATTATGGAACAAAGTGGTATCAACTATTTTCATAGAATGGAATTAATTGAATGTTGACCAAATGTGAACAAATTGCATTTTTTAACACTGCAAAATTGTTTTAGCAGTTTCATCACTTTTGTGGGCAATTTTCCTGAACTTAACAGTTACAGTTTAACATAGTTTAATTGTAATTTGTTGGTGCGGTAATTCTGTCTGTCCTCTTGTAAGTGGAAAATTTCTAGGCTTCTTAATCCTAGTGTGGTGCTCTTTTCATCACAGCATAGCTATATATGTATATAGCTATACCAGGTAGCTTCAATTATTGTTTATATTAGAGGAAAATACAATTTGTGCTTCTAAAAAGGGTGTATTTTCTTAGTGCAGAAAACCCTTTTTCACATTCTACTTTTAATAGGAACATTTTTGCACACTTAAAGTATATGTGAATAGTTCAGGGTTTATACATGCCTACCTAATATTCTGTCTACAAAATAATTCTATTTTGACATTACTAGAAAAGGGTATTTTTAACTTAGCAGATACTATCATAACAAGAATGTTTATTTATGCTTGTTCCAGAAGTCTAACAGTGGATTTGTGCTTTTTGTTTGCATGTATATTATGTTAAATATATTGAGAGGAAATCAGTACTTTTATGGAAGTAAAAGATCAGGAGATTGTCTGATTTTCAAAGTGTTGTATATGACAATGGTAAAAACACTTGCTTGTTTCAGAAAGTGAAGGAAGATGAAAAGATTTTAGATGGGACCTGACATAGGAGAAAATGTCCTGGATTCATAGACAGAGAATTGAGGAGTCTTGGCTTAACTGTTTAATTTTGGAAAAGTCTGTGAACCTTTCTGAATCTTAGTATCCTGTCAAATTAAGGGATCCTAGTAGATGAATTCTGTAATATCTTGTAATTCTAAAATTAAATTATATAATACCTTCTAATTCTAAAATTAAATTCTTTTAGTTTACACTTTTGGTAAGGTAGAAATTAAAATAAAATAAGATGTCACAAACTAGTAATTCTTGAAGTTTTACTTAAATGTTGAATGTTGACCTTGCTAACCTATACTTTCCAAGGTATAATAATTGAAAAAGATGAGCAAATATCCTGTATATTTTGGATAGGACTTTAAAAAAGTATATGGGGGTTCATTTATAGGATGGTAACAAAATTATTACATGTTCATTTCCTTAAGAATTTAAACATTTTTATTAACCTCTTTGAAAGCCACTTAAACTTCTATCAATAGAAATGTTTTTAATTGTAGAATAATAGATTTAAAGTAGTTTTTAACTTTTGGGATGTTATATTACTGTGTTGAAAAATAATGGCATGTTTGTAAAACATTTGATTTTATAATTAGATTTATAATATTTGATTTAAATGCTATATATGTGTCAGTTCAGTTCTTAACTAAGGTTTTTTTTTTTTTTTTTGGCAAAGCATTTAGAGATTTGAAGCCCAAATCTAGGTGCTGTTAATGGTGTTCTGCTTTGGTGGGTTAATGGAAAGAAGCACTGAGTTTGTAGTCTTATCTGCCAAGAATCAGCAGAAACTAATAGGAAGTTTAAAAAAATCAGTCGTCTGCATAGAAGCTTTAATCAGAATTAAACAAGCTACATTTCTATGCCATTTTAATTGCATATTCTACAGTGCAATTTTCAGCTTTTCAATGAGATCACTTTGTGTTTGACTAGGTAAATACAAGGTTTTGAAAGGCATAAGTTAGTGTGTGAGATATTTTTCTATACCTTTAATGCTAAGTGCTTTCTAAATGGTTAGGTAAATATTTAAAAATTCCGTGGCCCTAATGCCCATAAATATTACTTAAAGTTTTAATTTTATTTGAAAAAGGTATACATATGTAGTGTGAGAGCTTAAAAAAGAGTTTTTTTTAAAGTGTGGTTATTTACTCACCTAAGGAATTTGCAAGGCATAATTCCCTGTTAATTTCTTTAAGAATACTGTAGTATTTGTGAAATTTATTTTATGGCTTCAGTGAGTGAGTGTTTTATTCCAATTTCATGTTACTATTTTGTGGTAAAATATCAGCCTACATAATAATTTTATACTTTATTTTGTAAATATAGTATGTACTCTGCCATGAGTATTATTTTTCAAAAACACAGATTTGATAGAGTCACTCTGTTTTAAAAATCTCTTATGGCTTTTCATTGTCCACAGGATACTGTTCATGCCCTTGACCCTTGCTTGCAAAGTCCTTCATAATCTGCACTTTGCCATTTTTTGTTTTATTTTTTTAAAAAGCATTTTGTTACTAATGGGACACTCCCTCTCCACATGCATTCTAGCTATTTGAGGGCTGCTTCTTGTTATTGACATTGTTGTGGATTTTTCTCTTTTGATTTTAACATCTCCACTTGTTGAAATCTCCTTTAAGGAACAAATAAGATTAGGAAGACTTTAGGCAGTGCACTGATACTCAGATTTATATATAAGCTGAGAACAAAACTCCATTATAGCAGAATGGGCCATATTTAAAAATAAAAGTTGACAAACCATATGAAGCAGTGCTGATGAGTATTTTCATTATAGTGCATTAGATAGTCACATCTCCATAATTTGTTTTTATACACTTAGTAGAAGGTAACCATAAGTAAAACCATAAAGTTTGTTTTTCATTGTCATCAGACTCTGTCCTCCTCAGTGGCAGGCCCTTCTCTCATTCTTTCTCTTTTCCCTTTCAGTTACCAAGTCAGCTTATTTCCCTAGCACACTCTTCTGCCTTCTGTACCCCATTCAAAGCAAAAATTTATTCTTGCTGAAAAAGCCTATTTCAGTATAAATGTTGGTATAGATATATAAAATATAGAACAGGTTCAGAGTTTATCTAATCTAATTGAAATCTGCTCATTATATATTGTACAAGGAAAATAAATTGAACTCCAGAGAGATAAAAATACTGGCTGAGGGTTATTCTGTGAGATATTTGGAAAACGGGGACTAGAACCTAGGTCTTTACTCCTAGTCCACTTTTACTTTCCACAAGGAGCATATATACTTCCCATCATAGCCTTCCAAGGCTGTACTTAATTTTGCCAGGTGTCTCCAATTATGTGAAAAAAAAGGCAGTGTCTCTGGTTAAAGGAGGTAGGCGAGAAAGTGAGAGGGAGTCAGTTAAGAGGGACTCTTGAAAATCCTATAGTTTGTAATGACCTTGATGACAAACTTCTGATACAGTTATTTCAGAGTAATTTGTAAGGATGCAGCTGGTCGCAAACTCATGTACCTACATAACATTTATTTTATATGTTGAAGACAGAGGGGAGGGTCAAAAGGAGAGTAGGAAGAATGGAAGTGAACTGACTATTGCCTGCTTCACTTAAAGGCATTCAGTTTAAACAAAAGAAACTGAAAAACTGTTAGCTAAACAACATTTTGGAAGAACTGGGTTCTGTCTGTGGGTAGTTCCTGACAGTTTATAACGTTGACTTGTTGTTCACCTTGTTATTTACAAGCTGATCTGCACTTATTTAGGTTGTTGTTATAAGCCTGTTCTTAGAACTTGGGGCAGAAGAGTGTATCTCCCACTTTTTTTTTTTTTCTTTTACAACCAACAACTTTCCTTCTGGCAGTGATTTACCTGGCAGATGACTTTACAGATTTCTCCTCCATCTGCTACAGCACATTGTTTGGCCACCTCTTCCTTACATTTCATACAACTTGCATTCAGCAATGTTTTTTTTTTTTTTGTTTTGAGACAGGGTCTCACTCTGTTGCCCAGGCTAGGGTGCAGTGATGTGCAATCTTGCCTCACTGCAAACTCTGCCTTGCAGGCTCAAGTAGTCCTCCCACCTCAGCCTTCTGACTAGGTGGGACTGCAGTGCGTGCCATCATGCCCAGCTAATTTTTGTATCTTTTTTTTTTGTAGAGAAGGGGTTTCGCTGTGTTGCCCAGGCATGTCTCAAACTCCTGGGCTCTAGCCATCTGCCCACCTTGGCCAAAGATGTCCACATTTGAGAATATGTTACCTTACGTGGCAAAATGGACTTTGGAGATGGGTTTAAGGATTTTGAGATGAAGATATTATCCAGGATTATCTGAGTGGGTGCAGTGTAATCATGAGGGTCCTTAAAAAGTAGAAGAGAGAGGCAGAAGAGATCAGAGAAGATTTGACAGTGGAAGCAGGGTTGGAGTAATACAGTGTGATACACATCCACCCTCGGGAGGCTGAGGCCGGAGAATGGCTTGAACCCGGGAGGCGGAGCTTGCAGTGAGCCGAGATCACTCAACCCATCTTTGCTAGCTTTGGTGATGAAAGAAGGGGACCCTGAGCCAAGGAAAGCAGGCAGCCTCTAAGAAGATGAAAAAGGTAAGGAAGTAGATTTTTTCCCTAGAGCTCCCAGAAAGTATTGAAGCCCCACCAGCACCTTGGTTTAGCTTAGTGAGACCTATATCAGACTTCTGACTTGCAGACCTATAAGATACATTTGTGTTATTTTATGCCTTTGAATTTGTGATAATTTGTTACAGGAGCATATTAGTTTGCTAGGGCTGCCATGACAAAGTACCACAAACTAGGTGGCTTGAACAGCAGAAATGAATTGTCTCAAGTTCTGGAGGCCAGAAGTCCAAGATCAAGTTATCTCCAGGGTTGGTTCCTTTTGAAGGCTGTGAGGGAGAATCTGTTCCATGTCTTTCTCCTAGCTTCTGGTGGTTTACTGGCAATCTTTGGCTTGCAGATGCATCATGCTGATCTCATTCTTCATCTTCGCATGGCATTCTCCCTGTATGTTCACATAGTCTTTCCCTGTACCTGTCTTTGTTTCCAAATTTTCTAATCTTCTAAGGATCCAGGTCAGGTTGGATTGGGGTCCACCCTGATTATCCCTGTAGAGACCTTATTTCCTAATAAGATTACATTCTGAGGTACTGAGGATTAGGACTCAACATATTTTTTTGGGGCGATACAATTCAACCCATGTAGGTAGAAACAGAAAACTAAAGCTACGTAAAATTGAATTGTTTTTCAAAATGGATGCTGAATATAAATTGATACATTTATATTTTTGCTAGCAGTGAGTAAGAATGCCCCTGGATCCACATTCTTATCAACCAGCGCTTCCTATTTACTGACTTTTAAGTTTGGCTAGTCTAGTGGGTATGAAATGGCATTTCTTTGTGATTGTAATCTGCATTTTTCTAATTTCTAGATTTATATGTATGTTGTGATATAGAGATTCAATCTCATTTTTTATCCAAATGGATATCCAGTCATGCCAACACACTATATTGAGAAGTTTATTTATTCTCCATTCATCAGTGCTGCCTCTGTCCTATATCAAATTTCAATATATGTATGACTGTATCTGGGCTCTATTATGTTTGATTTGTTAGTTTATGCATCTTGTGTTAATACCACACTATCTTAGTTATAATAGCTTTCTAATAAGACTTAATATCCAGTATTGATAGTGTCCATTGATGTGCAAAAGTTTTCAATTTTGATGAAGTTTATCTACTTTTTCTTTTGTTGCCTATGATTTTGGTGTCATATCAAATAAATCACTGCAAATTCAATGTAATGAAACTCATTCTGTGTTTTCTTTGAGGAGTTTTATAAAAGTTTTATTTCTAATATTTAGGTCTTTGATTCATTTTGAGTTAATTTTTGTATACAAAATTTTGTATAATTACAGTGTAAGGTAATGGTCCAACTTTATTCTTTTGCCTGTGGATGTTACATTTTTCTAAGACCATTTGTTGAAAAAAACTGTTAATAACCTTTCAACAAAGTGTGGCTTCTTTGTTGAAAATTATTTGACAGTGCATGTGAGGATTTATTGCTAGGCTCTCTGTTCTATGTCATAGGTCTATACGTCTGTGTTTCTGTCAGTACCACACTGTTTTGATTATTGTATCTTTTAGTAAGTTTTGAAATCATGAAGTTTGAGACCTCAAACTTTGTTCTTTTTCAAGATTATTTTGGCTGTTTGAGTGTCCTTTGAGATTCCATATGAATTTTAGGATGAATTTTTCTGTTTCTGCAAAAAACGTCATTGGGGTTTATTTTTTATTGTGGTAAAAACCATAAAATTTACTCTGTTCTTTATTTTTAAGTGTACAGTTCAGTAGTGTTAAGTATATTCACATTGTTGTGAAACAGGTCTCCCTATCTTTTCCATCTTGCAGAACTGACATTCTATACTCATTAAATAACAACTACCCTTCCACTGTCCCCTGATAATCACCGTTCGACTTCATGTTTCAATGAATTTGACGACTTTAGATACCTCATATAAGTGGAATCATACAGTATTTTTTTGTGACTTGCTTATTTCACTTAGTGTAATCATCTTTGGGATTTTGATAGAGATTGCCTTGAATCTGTAGATTGCTTTTAGTAGCACTGGCATCTTAGCAATAATAGGTTTTCTAATCCATGAAAATGGGATATCTTTTGATTTATTTGTATATTAATTTATTTCAGCAATATTCCATAGTTTTCAGTGTATGAGTCTTTCACCTCCATGGTTAAGTTTATTCCTGAGCATTTTATTCTTTTCAATGCTGTTGCAGATAGAACTGTTTTCTTAATTTCCTTTTTGAATTATTTATAGTATATAACTCTATGCAACTGATTTGTATGTGTTGATTTTTATATACTGCAGCTTTGCTGAATTTGTTTGTTCTAATGGTTTTTTTTGGTGGAATCTTCAGGGTCTTCACTTAGTTTTTGATCCCTAAAATTAGTGCTGCATATGTAGACTCAGAAACCTCACGTAAAAATTTAAATTGGCCTCCGGTTGGCAATGTTCCAAGGCAATGGTTAGAAGCAAATTCAGATTCTCCAAGGCCTCAAATAATTCCTACAGATAAAATCCCAAGGAAATTCAGCAGTGCCTAGTCAAAAATCCACAAATCAGGCAAGGTAATAAGGCACTATGAATAAGAACCTAAGAAAAAGTACACAACAGAAACACAGTACACAACAGAAACACATCCGCCCTCGGGAGGCTGAGGCAGGAGAATGGCTTGAACCCGGGAAGCAAAGCTTGCAGTGAGCCGAGATCATGCCACTACACTCCAGCCTGGGCGACAGAGCGAGACTCCGTCTCAAAAAAAAAACCAAAAAAACCAACAAAAAAAACACACCCACCAAAGCTTCGGATTATATAAGAAATATAAAAACACGTTTATTATGATGAAAGAAATAAAATAGAAACCTGAAAAAAATGATCGGGGGACAGGTGATTAAAAAAACTGTCACTGGCCGAGTGTGGTGGTTCATGCTTGTAATCCCAGCACTTTGGGAGGCCGAGGTGGGTGGATGGCTTGAATCCAGAAGTTCGAGACCAGCCTGGGCAACATGGCAAAACCCTGTCTCTACAAGATACAAAATATTAGCTAGGCATGGTGGCGAATGCCTGTAGTCGCAGCTACCTGGGAGGCTAATGTGGGAGCATCACCTGAGCTGGGGAGGTCGAGGCTGCAGTGAGCTCTGATTGTACCACTGCACTGCTGCCTGAGTGACAGAGTGAGACTCTGTCTCAAGAAAAATCCCCCAAAACCCCAAAACACACACACAAAAAGTTATATAGGTCAGAAGAGTTGGAGAATAAGAAGTAAAGTATAACTTGGACTTAATTGAAGTTCGAAAAGGGGATAATAAAATGGAGAGGAAGAAATATTAGAAAAAAATGGCTGTAAAATAGCATTTTAAAGAACTGATGAAAAATGCCAAGTTTTTGTCCAGAAAGCTCACTGAATCTCAAGCAGAATAAATTAAAAGAAACCCATACATTATTGCAAAATTACAGAACCTTAAATAAAGAGATAACTACTAAAAGAACTCAGAAAAGAGAAATGGCCTTCAAAAGAATGAATAGCAGTTTTACTGAAAGGTGACTTATTAGTAGCCACAGTGGAATCCATAAAGCAGTGGAATATTATCCGACAGGTGCTGAGAGAAAATAAGTGTCAAACTAGAAATCAGTGCCCCGCAAAACTATCTCCCTAGGAAAAGTGCAAGCTAAAACAATTTTAGAAAAGGAAAAATTGAGGGAGTTTTTACCACTGAAAGTACATACTCAGGCAGAAGAAATGAATGAGATCAAGAAGGTATACTAATGATAAATATAGGTAAAACTAAACAAACACTGTTATTATAAGACATTATTAACTATGCCTTCTAAGAGAACAGACTAGAACTAAAGTGCTAGAAAACAATAGCATTTACATTGGAAAGAAGAAATTAGAAGAGTATGTTAAAAAGTTATATTTCAAGGGGAGGGCTAAGAGTTTGACTTTAAATCTTGTTTATATATACACAGTAGCTGTCTACACATACACACACACACACACAGCTAGTGAAACTGCTGAAAGAGTAGATATTGTGTGAATGGCTTCCAAACAAATAGAGGTGACAAAAGAATTGAGGGAAAAAAGGAGACCAAATAATTAATATCAGAGAAAAAAGGAGGTCAAAAAAGGAAACCTAGCAAACAGGACAAATAACTTAAAGCATGTAAAAAGATGATAGAAATAAATCTAGATACTACCACGAATCACAATAAATATAGAATCAAAAACTTTCGTTAAAAGAATATAAAGATTGTCCACTTGGATTTTCTGACTGTATACTCTTTGCAAACGTAGGAATTTATCAAGGTTGGAAATAAAAGAATGGAAAAAGGACACAAGACACTATAATAAAACTGGTAATATTAATATCAGAAAAACTGGGAAAACACTTTGCTAGAGAAAAAGATGATCATTATGTAATTATAAAAGACTGAATTCACCAAGAAGATAAAATTTAAAATTGTAGATACCTAATAACATAAATGTCTATGTCTATATATATACATACACATATATACACACACATATAATTATTTCCAAATTCACCTACAGTAGAAAGCATTCCTTTTGTATATTTTATTTATACCTTTAATTCATTCCTATCACATTAATATACTCTTCTTATACTGTCTTAATTACCTTTCAGTTATTAGCCCCCTTTTTTGAGCATCTCAGTGTGCTAGGTGCTGTGGGGGAAATAGAAAGATCAATAAGATATGGTTCTATCCCTAAGGAGTTTATATCTAGTAGACTCAGATGTGCAGACTAGCTCACCGTGAGACACAATTGTGTAATTGCTGTGTTCCAGTCGAGCACCTCATTGTGGAAGGCAAATAGTGATCAGTTTTTCGGGGGAGTGTATTGGAAGTCTTTATAGAGGAGGCATTTGAAGGACATATTATATAAGACTTGATTAAGTAGAGACAGGTGTTGAGACTGGTAAACCATGTGATGGTAAAATTCATGACATTGTTGTGGAAATCAGAATGGAAAGCTAGTAAAGTGAGGAGTGTAGAGTTAGTGTGGGAATGTTACTGGAAAAGACTGGAAGATTGGTTGAGAGTAATGTATGGAAGATATTGAATGCCATCCTAAACTTTTTGATTTATTCAGTGGAAGATGTTGGAAGATTTTCAGAAGGGAAGAGACATTTTCTTAATTTAGTTTAGAGAGATTATTGACAATGGGAAAAGTAGATCAGAGAATGAAAATATTGGGAGCAGGGAGCCCGTTATAATCATTTATATGAGAGACTGAGAACAGTGGGAGTGGAAAAGCCCTGGTGATTGGAAAAAAGGAGGTATGAAGATGCTTAAAGTCTTAGTGACTGAAAGTTTAGTGGTGTCATTAGCTAATGTAGGGAACATTGGAAGATGAGCTGGTTTGGGAGAGATGCTAAAGAGCTTGACTATTGATTAATGCATGTTCCAGTTTTCACATGTGAATGGTTGATACCTCTTTTACATCTCTAAATGGGATGTAAACTCCCTGAGTGTAAGAACTAAGCATTTCTGTTTTGTATTTATCATTTACATTTTGGAGTTCACAATGGATATCTGTTATTATATTTATACTTATTGTCATTTCTTATAATGTTTCCATGTTAACCTTGAGTGAAGAAAAGAACTGTGGGTGGAGATGAATCCCAATTTCCTACTGTCTTTGGTATTTTCCTTAATAGACAGCTATTGCACAGTGGTGAAGCTAGACTGCTTGAGTTTAAATGTCATCTCTGCCACTTACAGAATGTTGGACAAGTTGTTTAACTTCTCTGTACCCCAGTTTCTCTGTGTATAAATTAGGGGTAATAACAGTACCTATCTTATTGATGTGAAATAGATGTGATATGAAATGTTGTGAGGATTAATAACCTGTAAGTTCTTGGAACAGTGTCTGGCACCTGGCAAGTTTTCAACAGATTAGTTGTTATGGCTGTTACTATTAATAGTTGAAATTCTCATCCTTGAATTATTTAATAGTTTATGCCAAGTTTCTCTAAATCAATGGTAAAACTAATTGAAATTTAGATCTATGAGACAATCCGTTTTTATTGTCTCGATACTTCTCTTGGGACTGGTATTAAGCAAAAAAGCAAATCCTTTCCATAAGGGATTATATAGGGGAAATTCTTTCAACAGTGGTCAGTATTTAGGACAACAAAGAAAAGATACAAGGAGTAATTTAAAAAGTGATTCAAAGGGGGGTAATTTGGATTTATTTTCTTTTAAAGTTTCAGAGTTAAAGATTAAGAACCTTTGGTCTTCCAGAAGAAAAATGTGTCAGCTGCTACAGTCATAATTTACTGTCCCATAAGCTTTTTGTTCCAGTTTGTCACTTTGGAGTTGGGAGTACACTGGGAAGTCAAACAAATGTCTTTATCCATAATTCTTCCTTCACAGTTCACTGTCTGTTAAGCATGTTGATAATTATGCAGCACCTCCCCAGGAATGGTAAGAGGGAGATAAGAGATACGGAAACAGAAAGAAGAGAAACTGTATGTAAAAAAGTGACTCTTCCAACCCTCTTTGTCACTCCAGTCAGTATTAGTCACTTTACTTTACTGCTTCAATGTAACACTTTGTTCCACTTTTCAGAAAAAGTCTCCTGAAGAGCTTCTACCAGTTAGATAGTAATCGTTCAAAGCAGACAAAAATAAATATGGATAGGAATTTTTACCAATATATGGGAAAATATTTTTCTTTACGGGAAAATACTTACATACGCATTACTAAATACCAGTGTTTATCATTATGTAAGTCATTTTTTGTTTGTTTTTGTTGTAAAAATAAGCACCATCTACAAATAACTTTAATACCTGAAAACTCATTTCTTCAGCAGCATTACTGGGCATTCTGCTAGGAGCTATAAGGGCTATGAAAAAGAATCACATAATGTCATTATTCTTAGGAGTTTAATGTAAGATAAAAAGTGAATATTATATTTTAATAATAAAAAAGGCAGTGCAATTAATATTGTAGTGTTTGAGAGGTCTCAAAAAATAACACCCAAATTCCCTGCCCAAATTTTGAGAAGACAGTGACAGATGAGATATCAGAATACCACCTGTATTCCTGATAAAGCTGTTATTGGAAGGCATGGCTTATATCAGTAGATAGTTTTGCTTTCTAATACCAAACTCCAGAGTTAAACAGACTTCCCTGGTCATTAGCGGAATAGGACCAGGAACATTTTCCCTGTTTGCCTGGAGAGCCTATCCATGGAGAAGCATTGGAGAACTTCTGCTTCCATCTAGTGGGTAGGCTTCCAAGAGCAAAAAAAGGGGTAGAATTATGCTTACATGATTCTTTAGTCTAAACTTACCAGTCAGGTAAGTCACTATCCTCCTTCTAGGGGATAAATAAGTGAAAGGGTAGAGAGAGTCCAAAAATATTTAGCAACAGTTCTTCCTCATAGAAGCCATAGGATTGAGAAAAAGGCATTGCCTCTCTCAACACGATAATAGAAAAAGCTATTTGAAATTCTGACATCTTTTAGACAACACATATTTTAATTTTTGCTTGTCGCCTTTCTTTTTTTTTTTGAGATGGAGTCCTGCTCTTGTCGCCCAGGCTGAAGTGCAATGGCACTATCTCGGCTCACTGCAACCTCCGTCTCCTGGGTTCAAGGATTCTCCTGCCTCACCCTCCCAAGTAGCTGGGATTACAGGCATGCGCCCACACTCCCAGCTAATTTTTGTATGTTTAGTAGAGACGGGGGTTTTGCCATGTTGGCCAGGCTGGTCTTGAACTCTTGACCTCGTGATCTGCCCGCCTCGGCCTCCCAAAGTGCTGAGATTACAGGCATGGGCCACCGCGCCAGATGTCACCTTTCTTGTAACTATAGTGTCTATATAGTTGCATGGAATGTACATAATTTAAAAACTGAGCCTAGATTCTGCCTTTGTTCATTTGTTTCTTTCTTTCTTGACAAAATCGAGTCACTTATTTCTGTGCATTTACTGTCGCACTTAATATTCTCTATCATATTTGGGTTGATAGGCCTTTCCTGTCTCTACATTTTATGTCCTTTAAATTCAGGGACAGTATCTTATTTACTTACGTGACCCTGGTGCTTGGCATATATCAAATAGTTTATTGAGTTGAATTATTGGACTAAATACTGTTTTTTTAAATCACTTCACAGGACATTTTTTTCCTAGTTGATACATAATACTCATAATTTCATCACTGAAAGTAACTTGAAGAACAGGATGCCTAAGGAATAAGTTCCTGATACCACAAAACCCAGCAAAAATCTTCTTCAGCAGGGGAAGCTTACTTAGGTGAATGCCTCAGTTTATAGGTGAAGCTTGGAAGAATGTTGCAAGCTGGGAGAATGGAAACTAATGCAGGACATTGTGTGCAGGAGTTGCCTCTAAAAAAGAGGAGGAGCATGGAATGATAATTTGAGGTGAGGTCATAGTGAGGCAGTAGGGTTATAAACAGTTTTGACATTACTTTTTCAGATATGGCTTGCAGAGTTAAAAATTCCTAGATGTTTGAATGGTTCTCAGTTAACAAGTGTTGATAGAACATTTTCAGTGCTTAGACTGCACTTTTGATTTCTAGGGAGAACTTCATTTTTAACATAAATTTACTAATTTTAGTGTTCACCAAGGAAGAAGATGGTAGTAAAATACTGGTCATAATTATTTAGCAAACTCTGGAAATGTGATTTTTTAAAAAAACTTTTCTTTAAGTTCAGGGGTACATGTGCAGGTTTGTAAAGGTAAACTTGTGTCATGGGAGTTTGTTGTACAGATTATTTCACCACCCAGGTATTAAGCCTAGTACCCATTAGTTATTTTTCCTCATCCTGTCCCTCCTCGCACTCCGGTAGGCCCCAGTGTGTGCTGTTCCTCCCTACGTGGTCATGTGTTCTCATCAAGTACATTTTTGTCAGGTAACTGAAGTTTATCTTTTTACAAGTAATATCTTTTTAATTTAAACACATTTTTGCTGTGACTATTTCTATTATGTTTACCCCTATTTCTGCTTACCCTGAATAGATCTTGATGAAAATAATATATTTCTCTGAAAAGTAAGGATTGTCATTTTAAAAATTAGTAAACACGTATTTGACAAAATTATTAGCAAGCACAGCAGAAGCAGTTCATACAATCTGTTTGGTAAACTGAGTGATCTCCCAGTTCTGTGTTCCCCCAAATAGTTCACCCACACATTCCATAAAAGGTTCTCTTTAGGCAGATGCAACAGTACCCTGAAGGCATAATTGTTAGCTTTATAGTCAGCATTAGGCAATTAAAATCCTCCGAAATTAATTCCAGACTTGGCTGTAACCCTAAGAGCCATTCTGGAAGACAGAGGATGTAGAGTTTACGAGATCTTATGCCCTGTTTATAAGGGAGGGGAATATCCCCAAAATATTTAGGAGAGTTCACACATACTGAATGCCACTAATTTCAATGACAAGAGCTTATTTCTAATATTCCTTATATTATTGCTTCTAATATTCTTTTTTTTTTTTTTTTGAGGTGGGGTCTCGCCCTGTTGCCCAGGCTGGAGTGCAATGGCGTGATCTCGGCTTACTGCAACCTCTGCCTCCCAGGCTCAAGCGATCCTCCCACTTCAGCCTCTGGAGTAGCTGGGGCTACAGGCACGTGCCACCATTCCTGGCTATTTTTTTTTGTATTTTGTAGAGATGAGGTTTTGCTGTGTTGAACGCTGGTCTTGAACTCCTGAGCTCTAGTCATCTGCCCACCTTGGCCTCCCAGAGTGCTGGGATTGCAGGCATGAGCCACTATGCCTGGCCCCTTCTAATATTCTAATACTAGAATATTCCTTATATTATTCTTTCTAATATTTCTTATATTTCTAATATGCCTTACATTAGTCTTTAGGGCTAATAGGAATAGCTTCTGAAGTGCTTATAATAGCTGCTTCGGGAGTGTGGCCTTTCTGATTAAATGCTAGCTGATCACCCTTAGAATATAAATTCTTGTTAAATAACATATTTACATTTAAATAGCAAGAAAGGAGAATGTAAGCATCCTGAAGATAAGAATTTTTGTCTGTTTTGACACTTCTCAAAAGAAGACATTTATGCAGCCAAAAAACACATGAAAAAATGCTCATCATCACTGGCCATCAGAGAAATGCAAATCAAAACCACAATGAGATACCATCTTACACCAGTTAGAATGGCGATCATTAAAAAGTCAGGAAACAACAGGTGCTGGAGAGGATGTGGAGAAATAGGAACACTTTTACACTGTTGGTAGGACTGTAAACTAGTTCAACCATTGTGGAAGTCAGTGTGGCAATTCCTCGGGGATCTAGAACTAGAAATACCATTTGACCTAGCCATCCCATTACTGGGTATATACCCAAAGGATTATAAATCATGCTGCTATAAAGACACATGCACACGTATGTTTATTGTGGCACTATTCACAATAGCAAAGACTTGGAACCAAGCCAAATGTCCAACAATGATAGACTGGATTAAGAAAATGTGGCGGTTAAGAGGAGGGTAGTCGAGATGGCCGAATAGGAACAGCTCCGGTCTACAGATTCCAGCGTGAGCGACGCAGAAGACGGGTGATTTCTGCATTTCCATCTGAGGTACTGGATTCATCTCACTAGGGAGTGCCAGACAGTGGGCGTAGGACAGTGGGTGCAGCGCACCGTGCGCGAGCCGAAGCAGGGCGAGGCATTGCCTCACTCGGGAAGTGCAAGGGGTCAGGGAGTTCCCTTTCCTAGTCAAAGAAAGGGGTGACAGACGGCACCTGGAAAATCAGGTCACTCCCACCCTAATACTGCGCTTTTCCGACAGGCTTAAAAAACGGCGCACCATGAGATTATATCCCGCACATCGCTCGGAGGGTCCTAGCCCACGGAGTCTCGCTGATTGCTAGCACAGCAGTCTGAGATCAAACTGCAAGGCGGCAGTGAGGCTGGGGAAGGGGCGCCCGCCATTTCCGAGGCTTGCTTAGGTAAACAAAGCAGCAGGTAAGCTCGAACTGGGTGGAGCCCACCATGGTTCAAGGAGGCCTGCCGGCTTCTGTAGGCTCCACCTCTGGGGGCAGGGCACAGACAAACAAAAAGACAGCAGTAACCTCTGCAGACTTAAATGTCCCTGTCTGACAGCTTTGAAGAGAGCAGTGGTTCTCCAAGCATGCAGCTGGAGATCTGAGAATGGGCAGACTGCCTCCTCAAGTGGGTCCCTGACCCCTGACCCCGAGCAGCCCAACTGGGAGGCACTCCCCAGTAGGGGAAGACTGACACCTCACACGGCCAGGTACTCCTCTGAGACAAAACTTCCAGAGGAACGATCAGACAACAACATTCATGGTTCACGAAAATCCGCTGTTCTGCAGCCACCACTGCTGTTACCCAGGCAAACAGGGTCTGGAGTGCATCTCTAGCAAACTCCAACAGACCTGCAGCTGAGGGTCCTGTCTGTTAGAAGGAAAACTAACAAACAGAAAGGACATCTACACCAAAAACCCATCTGTACATCACCATCATCAAAGACCAAAAGTAGGTAAAACCACAAAGATGGGGAAAAAACAGAGCAGAAAAACTGGAAACTCTAAAAAGCAGAGCGCCTCTCCTCCTCCAAAGGAACTCAGCTCCTCACCAGCAATGGAACAAAGCTGGACGGAGAATGACTTTGACGAGTTGAGAGAAGAAGGCTTTAGACGATCAAACTGCTCTGAGCTACAGGAGGAAATTCAAACCAAAGGCAAAGAAGTTGAAAACGTTGAAAAAAATTTAGACGAATGTATAACTAGAATAACCAATACAGAGAAGTGCTTAAAGGAGCTGATGGAGCTGAAAGCCAAGGCTCGAGAACTACGTGAAGAATGCAGAAGCCTCAGGAGCCGATGCGATCAACTGGAAGAAAGGGTATCAGTGATAGAAGATGAAATGAATGAACTGAAGTGAGAAGGGAAGTTTAGAGAAAAGAGAATAAAAAGAAACGAACAAAGCCTCCAAGAAATATGGGACTATGTGAAAAGACCAAATCTGCGTCTGATTGGTGTACCTGAAAGTGAGGGGGAGAATGGAACCAAGTTGGAAAACACTCTGCAGGATATTATCCAGGAGAACTTCCCCAATCTAGCAAGGCAGGCCAACATTCAGATTCAGGAAATACAGAGAATGCCACAAAGATACTCCTCGAGAAGAGCAACTCCAAGACACATAATTGTCAGATTCACCAAAGTTGAAATGAAGGAAAAAATGTTAAGGGCAGCCAGAGAGAAACGTTGGGTTACCCACAAAGGGAAGCCCATCAGACTAACAGCGGATCTCTTGGCAGAAACTCTACAAGCCAGAAGAGAGTGGGGTCAATATTCAACATTCTTAAAGAAAAGAATTTTCAACCCAGAATTTCATATCCATCCCAACTAAGCTTCATAAGTGAAGGAGAAATAAAATACTTTACAGACAAGCAAATGCTGAGAGATATTGTCACCACCAGGCCTGCCCTACAAGAGCTCCTGAAGGAAGCACTAAACATGGAAAGGAACAACCAGTACCAGCCACTGCAAAAACATGCACAATTGTAAAGACCATCGATGTTAGGAAGAAACTGCATCAACTAACAAGCAAAATAACCAGCTAACATCATAATGACAGGATCAAATTCACACATAACAATATTAACTTTAAATGTAAATGGGCTAAATGCTCCAATTAAAAGACACAGACTGGCAAATTGCATAAAGAGTCAAGACCCATCAGTGTGCTGTATTCAGGAAACCCATCTCACGTGCAGAGACACACATAGGCTCAAAATAAAAGGATGGAGGAAGATCTACCAAGCAAATGGAAAACAAAAAAAGGCAGGAGTTGCAATCCTAGTCTCTGATAAAACAGACTTTAAACCAACAAAGATCAAAAGAGACAAAGAAGGCCATTACATAATGGTAAAGGGATCAATTCAACAAGAAGAGCTAACTATCCTAAATATATATGCAGCCAATACAGGAGCACCCAGATTCATAAAGCAAGTCCTTAGAGACCTACAAAGAGACTTAGACTCCCACACAATAATAATGGGAGACTTTAACATCCCACTGTCAACATTAGACAGATCAACGAGACAGAAAGTTAGCAAGGATACCCAGGAACTGAACTCAGCTCTGCACCAAGCGGACCTAATAGACATCTACAGAACTCTCCACCCCAAGTCAACAGAATATACATTTTTTTCAGCACCACACCACACCTGTTCCAAAATTGACCACATAGTTGGAAGTAAAGCTCTCCTCAGCAAATGTAAACAAGCAGAAATTATAACAAGCTGTCTCTCAGACCACAGTGCAATCGAACTAGAACTCAGGATTAAGAAACTCACTCAAAACCGCTCAACTACATGGAAACTGAACAACCTGCTCCTGAATGACTACTGGGTACATAACGAAATGAAGGCAAAAATAAAGATGTTCTTTGAAACCAACGAGAACAAAGACACAACATATCCGAATCTCTGGGACACATTCAAAGCAGTGTGTAGAGGGAAATTTATAGCAGTAAATGCCCACAAGAGAAAGTAGGAAAGATCCAAAATTGACTCCCTAACATCACAATTAAAAGAACTAGAAAAGCAAGAGCAGACACATTCAAAAGCTAGCAGAAGGCAAGAAATAACTAAAATCAGAGCAGAACTGAAGGAAATAGAGACACAAAAAAACCCTTCAAAAAATCAATGAATTCAGGAGCTGGTTTTTTGAAAGGATCAACAAAATTGATAGAATGCTAACAAGACTAATAAAGAAGAAAAGAGAGAAGAATCAAATAGACACAATAAAAAATGGTAAAGGGGATATCACCACCAATCCCATGGAAATACAAACTGCCGTCAGAGGATACTACAAACAGCTCTACGCAAATAAACTAGAAAATCTAGAAGAAATGGATAAATTCCTCGACACATACACTCTCCCAACACTAAACCAGGAAGAAGTTGACTCTCTGAATAGACCAATAACAGGCTCTGAAATTGTGGCAATAATCAATAGCTTACCAACCAAAAAGAGTCCAGGACCAGATGGATTCACAGCCGAATTATACCAGAGGTACAAGGAGGAACTGGTACCATTCCTCCTGAAACTATTCCAATCAATAGAAAAAGAGGGAATCCTCCCTAACTCATTTTATGAGGCCAGCATCATCCTGATACCAAAGCCGGGCAGAGACACAACAAAAAAAGAGAATTTTAGACCAATATCCTTGATGAACATTGATGCAAAAATCCTCAATAAAATACTAGCAATCCACATCCAGCAGCACATCAAAAAGCTTATCCACCATGATCAAGTGGGCTTCATCCCTGGGATGCAAGGCTGGTTCAATATCCGCAAATCAATAAAGGTAATCCAGCATATAAACAGAGCCAAAGACAAAAACCACATGATTATCTCAATAGATGCAGAAAAGGCCTTTGACAAAATTCAACAACCCTTCATGCTAAAAACTCTCCATAAATTAAGTATTGATGGGACATATCTGAAAATAATAAGAGCTATCTATGACAAACCCACAGCCAATATCATACTGAATGGGCAAAAACTGGAAGCATTCCCTTTGAAAACTGGCACAAGACAGGGATGCTCTCTCTCTCCACTCCTATTCAACATACTGTTGGAAGTTCTGGCCAGGGCAATTAGGCAGGAGAAGGAAATAAAGGGTATTCAATTAGGAAAAGAGGAAGTCAAATGGTCTCTGTTTGCAGATGACATGATTGTATACCTAGAAAACCCCATTGTCTCAGCCCAAAATCTCCTTAAGCTGATCAGCAACTTCAGCAAAGTCTCAGGATACAAAGTCAATGTACAAAAATCACAAGCATTCTTATACACCAATAACAGACAAACAGAGCCAAATCATGAGTGAACTCCCATTCACAATTGCTTCAAAGAGAATAAAATACCTAGGAATCCAACTTACAAGGGATGTGAAGGACCTCTTCAAGGAGAACTACAAACCACTGCTCAAGGAAATAAAAGAGAATACAAACAAATGGAAGAACATTCCATGCTCATGGGTAGGAAGAATCAATATGAAAATGGCCATACTGCCCAAGGTAATTTATAGATTCAATGCCATCCCCATCAAGCTACCAATGACTTTCTTCACAGATTGGAAAAAGCTACTTTAAAGTTCATATGGAATGAAAAAAGAGCCCGCATCGCCAAGTCAATCCTAAGCCAAAAGAACAAAGCTGGAGGCATCATGCTACCTGACTTCAAACTATGCTACAAGGCTACAGTAACCAAAACAGCATGGTACTGGTACCAAAACAGAGATATAGATCAATGGAACAGAATAGAGCCCTCAGAAATAACACTGCATATCTACAACTATCTGATCTTTGACAAACCTGAGAAAAACAAGCAATGGGGAAAGGATTCCCTATTTAATAAATGGTGCTGGGAAAACTGGCTAGCCATATGTAGAAAGCTGAAACTGGATCCCTCCCTTACACCTTATACAAAAATCTATTCAAGATGGATTAAAGACTTAAATGTTCGACCTAAAACCATAAAAACCCTAGAAGAAAACGTAGGCATTACCATTCAGGACATAGGCATGGGCAAGGACTTCATGTCTAAAACACCAAAAGCAATGGCAACAGAAGGCAAATTTGACAAATGGGATCTAATTAAACTCAAGAGCTTCTGCACAGCAAAAGAAACTACCATTAGAGTGAACAGGCAACCTACAAAATGGGAGAAAATTTTCGCAACCTACTCATCTGACAAAGGGCTAATATCCAGAATCTACAATGAACTCAAACAAATTTACAAGAAAAAAACAAACAACCCCATCAAAAAGTGGGCAAAGGACATGAACAGACACTTCTGAAAAGAAGACATTTATGCAGCCAAAAAACACATGAAAAAATGCTCACCATCACTGGCCATCTGAGAAATGCAAATCAAAACCACAATGAGATACCATCTCACACCAGTTAGAATGGCAATCATTAAAAAGTCAGGAAACAACAGGTGCTGGAGAGGATGTGGAGAAATAGGAACACTTTTACACTGTTGGTGGGACTGTAAACTAGTTCAACCATTGTGGAAGTCAGTGTGGCGATTCCTCAGGGATCTAGAACTAGAAATACCATTTGACCCAGCCATCCCATTACTGGGTATATCCCCAAAGGACTATAAATCATGCTGCTATAAAGACACATGCACACGTATGTTTATTGTGGCACTATTCACAATAGCAAAGACTTGGAACCAAGCCAAATGTGCAACAATGATAGACTGGATTAAGAAAATGTGGCACATATACACCATGGAATACTATGCAGCCGTAAAAAATGAGGAGTTCGTGTCCTTTGTAGGGACATGGATGAAATTGGAAATCATCATTCCCAGTAAACTATCGCAAGGACAAAAAACCAAACACCGCATATTCTCACTCATAGGTGGGAATTGAACAATGAGAACACATGGACACAGGAAGGGGAACATCACACTCTGGGGACTGTTGTGGGGTGGGGGGAGTGGGGAGGGATAGCATTAGGAGATACACCTAATACTAAATGACGAGTTAATGAGTGCAGCACACCAGCATGGCACATGTATACATATGTAACTAACCTGCACATTGTGCACATGTACCCTAAAACTTAAAGTATAATAATAATAAAATAAAATAAAATAAAATAAAATAAAATTAAATTAAATTAAAAGAAAATGTGGCACACATACAGCATGGAATACTATGCAGCCATAAAAAAGGATGGGTTCATGTCCTTCGTAGGGACAGGGATGAAGCTGGAAACCATCATTCTCAGCAAACTGTCGCAGGGACAAAAAACCAAACATCGCATGTTCTCACTGATAGGTGGGAATTGAACAATGAGAACACATGGACACAGGAAGGGAAACATGACACACCGGGGACTGTTGTGGGGTTGGGGGAGGGTGGAGGGATAGCATTAGGAGATATACCTAATGCTAAATGACAAGTTAATGGGTGCAGCACACCAACATGGCACGTATATACATATGTAACAAACTTGCACGTTGTGCACATGTACCCTAAAACTTAAAGTATAATGATAATAATAATAATAATAATAATAATAATAATAAAAGAATTTTTGTCTGTTTTATTCACTGCCATGTCCAAAATAATGCCTGGCCAATTGTAAGAGCTCAAATAGCTATTGAATGGGTAAATATCACACTGACTTTGCTGAAGTATTTAAATAATTTTCAGACATTATAAAAAGAAATACATTTTGGCCAAAAGCTTAATTAATGCAAGAGTAAAAAAAAAAAAAGGTTTGAAGCATACAATCCTATTTCAGGGGGCTCAAGAGTTTAAAAGGAAGAAAGGGGGAGACATCCAGGTAAGAGGACACGTATGCTGTCTTTCCAATATTGGACATTATCTACTTTTTCTGAGACAGTATCGACCCTTTGACCATGACACATCTTTTTGTAACAGAGTCCTACTTAAGCTCAACATTTAATTGGTACTTAGAGCCAAGAAATACATGTGGGCCTACATTTTTTTGCCTGTATTTTGTGTTATAGCCTCCATACAATCTAAGGACACTTGGTTCTTTCTCTCAAAATCGTTTCCTCACTTTTGAGTAATTTACTTTTGAATTTATAAATACCTCACCTTATTATTCATCATATTATTTGCATTATGTTAAACCCTGGTCAACCCTTAAAATGTTAAAGGAAAGACATTACTATATTTTTTAATGAATACACTAAACTTTTAAGTACAAATATATTTGTCATCAGCCTCTGTAAAGCCATCAGATGTTTGAAAAAAAATTTTAAGCATGAAGCAAAGAGTCTAGTTTTAAGAACTTAGCTGTGAATGGATGATATCCTACCCATTTAATAGAGTCCTCCAAATGAACAGAAAGTATACAATGAAAGGAAGGTCCCTTAGACATTTGAAGTTTTTCTGCAGCACAATCCTGTCTGTCTGCTTTATTCAAGAATTTGTAGTCGTTTTCAGAATTCATTCCAGAAACCAGCTTATTCGTTTAGATATCAGCACACTGGTCTTGGCAAAAGATAACACAAAAGTAAACAACACTATGTCAAAAAGGATGAAAAGCCAGCGATCCAACCAGTAGAATTGTTTTGGAAGCCTGTTTGTCTCGGACTGAGATCACACATTAAGCCTTGGCTGTTGCCTTCCATTCTTGCACAAGCCTCCCTGCTCCTGGGGACCCTCTGTAAGAGTGAGCGTCCTAATGAAAATAGATGGCACACTCAAATGGCTAAAGTAGGGAGAGTTTATGAAGGAATGATTTATAAAAGAGTGAGAAGTGTTAAGAGAACATGGTATGAGTATCTGATGAGCAACAACAGATAGCCGTTATCACCTTTAGACATACAAGGGCAGAATAGGGAGCTGTTAAGACTCAGAGAGTAGCTGTATAGAGGTTCATTTGAAAGAAGCTGTGGCTCTGGTAGTAGAGAAGCATCACTAACCAGAGGTGATTTTACATGAGAGCAGGGGTGGAGGTGGGTGGGAGAGTGGGGGAGAATAACTACCCCAGGCTCACTTCCTGTCTTTCTGTCTTCTGCTCTTGTATTCCATTGGTTGACTCCACCCCAAAGACAGAGGGCAAGGGGGGCTTTGGATATAAACAAGAGTCTCCTGGGGCACTGAACAGGGTGGAGAAGAATGAAGAATGGATCTGGAGGGGCAAATGAAATATTCGTAACACTACCTTTTTTTAAATTATACTTTTAAGTTCTAGGGTACAAGTGCACAACGTGCAGGTTTGTTACATATGTATACATGTGCCATGTTGGTGTGCTGCACGCATTAACTCGTCATTTACATTAAGTATTCCTCCTAATGCTATCCCTCCGCCCTCCCCTCACCCCACGACAGGCCCCAGTGTGTGATGTTCCCCACCCTGTGTCCAAGTGTTCTCGTTGTTCAATTCCCACCTATGAGTGAGAACACACGGTGTTTGGTTTTCTGTCCTTGCGATAGCACTACCATTTTTTTAAGGACACAGTGTCTGCAGTATCGGAGGAAGGTCCTTTTAGGAAGAATCAAGTAAACAAAGGGTAGAGGAGTATTGAAATAAAGAGTATGTTGAGAAAATGGAAAATATTTCAGATAGTTTGGAGTGTGTGCTTAAGAAGAATAGGCATAAAAATGAAAGCATAGGTTAGTATTTGTAGACAAATGTTAATCTTTATATTGCATATCCTCTTATTTATTATTGTCTTGTATTATAAATGTTTTTATAAATACCCGAGAATCAATAGTGCCTTCATCATTAGGTGGAAGATAGTTGGTCGAGTTTTATGCCTTAGCATGGTTATCTGGGTGATTTACACATAGCGGCCTAGTGCAAATAGTACAAAGATCAGGAGTCATTTAGAGAGTGGGGCTTTCAGTTAAGAATATAGGCTCTGGATTTGCGCCATCTGTGTTTAATTTCTGACTCCAGCACTTTCCAGCTTGATGACCTTAGGCAAGTTATCTAATACGGGCTCAGTTTTCTCATTTTCAAAATAGGTACAGTCATAATAGTTTTATTTTAGAGTAGTTGTGAGGATTGAGTAATTCACATATTTAGCCCAGAGCCTAGCAGATACTATTAATAAATGTTACCTATTTTTTGTTTTTTAGTTTAGGAGAGTATTATAGATATCTTTGAATATTTGAAAGGCTGCCCCATGAAATAGGGATTAAACTTGTCTTCATGAGAACCTCTAGTATCAGAATCAGGAGTAATGTGTATAAGTAACAGGCAAACAGATTTGGGATTAATATGAGAAAATCTTTTAATAGTTATAGAGTTGCTTGAATTAGAATAGGTTAGCTCATGAGATAATGATTTACATACCAAGGGAAGTTTTCAGGAAAACATCAAGGGGATGTTTTAAAGTATTAATGTCTCAAAATGAGAAAATTAGATAAAAGCTTTAGGATATCTTCCAACCATAATAGTCTATTACTTTATCCTAAAAAATTTATGAAAATCAAATTTTACGTAAGAGGAAATGTGTTTGATTTCCTTTTCCACATCTCTGTCTGTTCCTGTTGACAATTTCTGTTCCTAACTACCTTCCAACAATCCAGCTTACATGTCATCTATCTTTGTTTAATGATACGTATAATTTTTTTTTTTTTTTCAAGAGACAGAGTCTCACCATGTTCCCCAGGCTGGGCGCAAACTCCTGGGTAGGTGATACTCTTGCGTCAGTCTCCTGAGCAGTTGGTACTACAAGTGCACACCACCATGCCCAGCATATTTAACAATATTTATTGTGCACATACAAATGTGCCAGGTATTGCACTGGATACTGTGGTTAGTACAGTGAACAAGACGCATCAGTCTCCTGCCCTAATGGAGCTTTAAGAAATTTTAGCAGAGGGAAATAGAAAGTAAAAACACAGTGAAATAAATTTCAGGTAGTTTTAAGTACTGTGATGCATGAAGAAAATAAAACAGAATAATAGTATAAAGGGATACTAGGGCTTTGGATGGTGGAGGTGAAGATGGTGCTTTAGGTATGGTAGGAAGGGAAAGCCTCTCTGAAGAGGTGACATTTTAACCAGCATATAAATGTTGAGAAGGAGCTGGTTGTGCTGAGGGAAGCACACTCTAGGCAGAAGAACCAGTAAAGGCCCTGTGGTGGGAAAGATCTTGACGTGCTTGTTAGAAAGCAAACTGGGTGGCTAGAGAGTGGTAGGAGTGGTAAGAACAGTGTGGATCACATAAGGCCTTATACACCTTGTTAACATTTACATTTCACTCCAATTGCATTCTAATGGCAAGTCATGAGACAATTTTATGGTATAATTTATGTTTAAAAAAGATTATTCTTGCTTGTTTATGGGCTATTGACGGAATAGCTGGAGTGGAAGCAGGAAGATAGGAGGCTGTTGCAGTTATCCAAGTGAGACATAGTAGTGACTTGGACTATCTCAGATGACTTTCTCCCCCATTCATCCCTGGATAGAATGTCCTTTAAAAAATATTTTATAGGCCAGGCATGGTGGCTCATCCCTGTAATCCTAGCTCTTTGGGAGGCCGAGATGGGAGGATTGCATGAGGCCAGGAGTTTGAGACCAGTTTGGGCAACATAGCAAGACTCTGTTTTTACAAAAAATTAAAAAATTAGCCAGGCATGGTAGTGTGTGCCTGTGTTCCTAGCTACTTAGGGGGCTGAGGTGGGAGGCTAGGAATTTGAGGCTGCAGTGAGCTGTGATTGTGGTACTGTACTCCAGCCTGGTGACAGAGTGAGACCTTGTCTTGAAAAAAAATATATATATATATACATATATATATATACACACATATATATGTATATACATATATATACATATATATGTATATATATATATTTTATAGTGTTTACCAGATACTACTGTTAAAGTATCTTTATATTATATTTTAATTAGGTATACAATTGGCTTCCTCATTAGATTCTGAGTTTCTTAAGCACAAGGACAATGTCTTATCCCTTTTCTTATTATTTTAGGTAGCATTATAGCACTGTTATTAATTTTGCACTTAATGCATTGCTATTAAGTGAATTCATGAAACTTCTATCTGAACACAGGGCTTTTTATAGCTATTACAAATGGCACAGTTAAATACGTAAGTGCAATAAGGTAAGCTAGATTTGAGATGGAATTAAAAAAATACTTTCCCATACTTTACACAGAGAATGTAGTTTGTATATAGTTTAGGAAAACCTACTAAGAAGGGAAAATCACAGTGTTTTATTAGGGGTGAAACACAAATCAGAAAGGCTTAGGGAAATAAAACCAAGAACTAGTTTTGTTGGTCTATTTGTTATGATAAAGGCTAAACTAATGTTAACAAGAGACAAATATAGTGGCTCAAGTAAGAAAGAAGTTTATTTATCATATAACAACAGGTCACACATTCAGGCTGCTGGGTCTTTCACGGGCTCCTTCCTTTATGTTGCTCTGCCACCTCTTAGGGTCTTGTCTTAATCTGCATGGTCAAGCTAGGACATTGTCACACTTATCTTCCAGTCAGCGAGGAAGGGGAAAGAGAGAGTCCACAGAGTCCAGATAAATAATTTTATTTTAAACAAGTGAGGTGAAAGTTGCATGTATCATCTTGCTCATATTCCACTGGTACTTAGTCATATGGTCTTACTCAGCTACTAGAGAGATGGAGAAATGTAGTTTTTAGCTGGGGAGTCATAGCAAAAACTTTACTTTTTTTTTTTTTTGAAATTTAAAGAAAAAATCTATTGAAGATCTGAAAAACAATTCCTAAAAGATAGACTTTTCCAGAAAACACTAGCTACACAATGCATTGTGTCTATCATGTTAAAACATGCATTAGACACAAATACAAAAACCATGAAACAAGCCACCATTCTTCAACAATTTGAGCAAAGATAAAATGCCTAAGTAACAACATGGATGACTTGCAAGGGATGGGCTCTTTACTTTAAGCACCATAAAAAAAAAGCACAAATGGATGAGTGTGTTCAGTTATATACACTGAATTGAACCTTTGGCACTAGGAATCAGAGTATTTTGTCATATAGCATTAACGTGTATTATGAAAGTGCGTAGTGTCAAAGGAATAGAACCACCAACATTCGAAAGCAGCTTTGTCAACTAGGCAGTAAAACACTCTACAGCATATCCTCTGTTGTCCATCGTTGAATACACTGGTAGTGACTTTGAAATGAAAAAAAAAAGAAAAAGGATCTATTACCCCTTTTATTTTCTTTGTTTAAAACAAAACAGAAAAAAACATCAGTTGTTACACACTAACATCTTCAAAGCACATCGTTTGTACAAGAGATAGACTAAGAACAAAAATGTGTTTACAGAGATCCAAACATAAGTGAGTGAGAGCGCCTCTCACATGGCTCTCAGGATGGTTCTTAGGAGGAGCCACTTCATAATCTCTGGCACTAAACAAAGTTGTAGAATTCTTTGCCAGGTACTTCAGGAAATCATGAAGATAATTCAGTAATTAAGCAAGGCTCTTCTCATCCAGAGGTGTATAGGCCAACATTGCTCCAATTCATACAAATAATCTCAGGAGATGTGGCACTCCATACACCTGGGACATGGGTGCCTTGGGGTGATCTGCAAGAATTTCGGCATACTGTGGTCTCTCAAATTTGTAGAGTAGTTGGGTGCCCAACATTACGTTGAAGTATTCTTTTATCCCTGCCACAACTTCATTAACCACATACTCCTTATTATCTGTGTTTCCACCAGATTTCTTGTAATTTGCGTAATCCTCAAGAATGGAATCCACATTCTTCTTGGCAGGAAGTTAAAAGAGCTGTTTTTGTCTGGTAATTAAGTCCCAGTCATCAACAAGCCACAGTTTTAGCTCTTCAGGAATCTTTACTTTAACTTCAACTCTGTTCATGAATGTTTCCTCATTTTCAACAGTAGGATCTACCCGGGTCCTTTTCTTCCAAGGAGGCCAAGGAGTCTCACTGGTACTGCCACCATCTCCATTTCCAGGGGTTTTCTGTTTGTTCTTTTTTGTTTTCACTTCAACATTTTTCTGTTGGAGACCAGATATCTTCTTTCCTGGGGCAGGCGCTATCGTCTTCCCCTCTGCATACTGCTCCTGATTGGCTTTTTGAAGTTCTTACTCTTTCTGCAAATTAGTGTCCTTGTATTTGAGTACTCTGCTCTCTGGAACCCACCCATCCCAATTTTTATTCCAACCACTGTAATGTATAAAGTATTTCACTTGTTTGTCCTTAATGGCAACCTTTACACACTTTGTTTCGTGAAGAAGAGGCCCATGAAAGCACAGCACTCACTCAACCTCCTGGAATTTAGGCTTTGGGTCCTGTTTTGAAGCCATTTATAAGTGATTTGCTGTCTCCTCCTTCTCCTACCACCCCCAACTAAAACTTTACTAACTTTGATTTTTAGCTAACAATCTTCTATAGTTGCTGTTATTTGAACTACTTAAAGTGAATATGAGGGTAACAATTAATTAATTTCTGCTTCTTACCCCCATAGGAAAAATATTGAACTTCTATATAGCACTTACACTTAGGGAGAGGCATCTTGATCCTGATTGCAACTGGGATGTAAAACTGATTTTATTACTATTCTAAGAAAAGTTTTTATTTGTATTTTTATTAAAAATGAAGTTATGTTCAAATGAAAGAGAGTATGTATGAGTCTTGAAAATTGTTACTTTAGGTAAGGCAGGACTACTACTTTTTTTATTATTTTTATAAAGAAACAACTCTTGCTCACCAAACGGCTTGTAGAAATAGTGGGCTGGTTGCCCTCATGGCAGGTATAAAGGATACGGATGTATAATATTTCTATTAAGGCAGTTTGGGATAAGGGATTTCTTATTGCTTTTAATGTATATCTTCCTTGTTATCACATATTAGGTTGATATAATTCTTCATCAGGTAGAACTGAAGTTCTCAGAGTTGGAGTTGAGGATGAAAAGCTGCTTTAGAACCTTTTAGGCCTTAAGTCTGTGTTTCTGTTTTCAGGACTGTCTCCTAAAGAGAGGTAACTTTTTTTTCTGTTGGATGGTAAATTATCACCTATTTCTCTATTTCTTAAGAGCAGACATAATCTTTGGGGTCGTTCCTTTATAATCTTGATTCAGTATTTTTTCTTTCTTATTAATATTGTTATTCATTTTATTTTTTGCTTATTTAAAAAAATTCAGATAATTTACATATAATAAAATGCATGGGCCTAAATGTTGAGTTGAAGTTTTGATGGTTATATACACTTATGTAATCATGAACCAAAACAAGATGCAGAATCTTTCCTTGAACTTCTTTCCGGTCTGTTCCATCCAGCTCCTCAGAGACAGCCACTTACTGATTTCTATTGCCATATATTTGTTTTAACTGTTTTTTAACCTCTTTAAATAGAATTATACAGTATGCATTCTTTTGTGTTGAGCATCTTTCACTTCATATACTGTCCTGTAATGCATTCATATTGTTTTGTATATCAGTCGTGAATATATTCAATGAATATTTTCCCTGAATGAATATATTTTATGAATACATCACAATTTATTTATTATTCTGTCACAATTTGTTTATACATTCTTATGTTGATGAATATTTAGGTTTCCAGTTTTTGCCTTATGAATTAGGCTGCTCTGAGCATTCTTGTGCAAGTCTTTTTTGTGGAGACATGTATTCATTTCTGTTGGGTAAATACCTAAGAGTGAAATTAAGTCAGAGTAGATGTGTATTTAACATTAAAAGAAACTGACGTACACTTTTTCAAAGTGGTTGTACCATTTACACTCCTACCAGCAATATATGAGAGTTCCAGTTGCCCCACATCCTCACCAACATTTGATGTTGCCATTCTTTTATTTTAGCCATATAGTACCTGTGATGTTGAATGCCTTTTTATGTTCTTATTGACCATTTATGTATCTTCTTTTGTGAAATGTTCAAGTCTTTTGCTAATTTTAAAATTGGATTGTTCATTTTCAAAAAATTACTGGTTTGTAATTGTTTTAGACAGTCATGCGTTGCTTAGCAGTGAGCATATGTTCTGAGAAATGTGTTAGGTGATTTCGTCATTGTGCAAACATCATAGAGTACTTACACAAACCTAGATGTTACAGCCTACTCCACACCTAGGCTATATGTTATAGCCTATTGCTTCTAAGATACAAACCTGTACAGCATGTTACAGTACTGAATGCTGTAGGCAGTTGTAACACAATGCTAAGTATTTGTATATCTAAGCATATTTAAACATAGAAAAAGTACGGTAAAAATATGTACACCTGTATAGGGCACTTACCATGAATGGAGCTTGCAGGACTGGAAATTGCATTTGGTGAGTCAGTGAGTGAGAGGTGAGTGAATGGAAGGTCTAGGACATTACTGTACGCTATTATGGACTTTATAAACACTGAACACTTAGGCTTTTTAGTTTTCCAATTACTTTATAAAAAAGTAACCGCGTCACAATGTCATGACAGCTGCAACTGAAAGTTCGTTATGTGGCATGTCACTATATTATGGATGTGAGTCCTTTGCCATATGTTTGTGTTATGAATATTTTCTCTCAATCTGTTGCCTACCTCTTCATTTTCCAAATGTCTTTGGATAAGCAGACATTTCAATTTTGTTTAAGTCTAATGCACTAATTTTTTTCCTTTACATTTAGTGCTTTTTTTATACCTTAAGAAATTTTTGCTTGAGCATCTCTAAGGTACTCTGTTTTCTTCTAGAAGTTTTATGGTGTATGATCTAACTTGAAGTAATTTTTTGGGTACGAGGTAAGGTAGGGGGTCAAAGTTTGCTTTTTCCATGTAGATAACCAGTTGTTCCAGCACTGTTTTGTTGAAAAGACTTGGCACCCTTGTCTAAAATAAATTGGTAGTATATTTGTTGGCTTACATATAGGAAGCTAGCCTTAGTTTTTAATTTTTTTTCTGATTTAAATTCTAAAAAAAATGAAAACCAGGGATAGAACCTATAATGGGTAAGATGGCACTTATCTTGTTGTATTTTAGAGTTTTCTGGTGGTGTCATTTTCAGAATACATTTTGAGTTCCTCAGAATAGAGGAAATGAAGCTTATTTCTTTTATTCTCAAGCAAAATCACTCTCTGAGGATTGAGGAAGTAATCCAGGGTTTGATATGGGGCTCATGGCATAAGGTTAGGTAGCCTGTTATCTTTAACTTTGTAGATTACTTCATAAAAATAACTTGCATATATGTAATGATATCTTTCTATGTTTTAGATGTTGTTCAAAGCACTGAATTGTAAACATATTCTCACTTAATCTTTCCCTCGAATCTTAAGTATTTACCTTTTTTTTTAAATTTAAAATAAAAAATTAACAGAGTAAAATAGATGTTTTTTGGTGTATGGTTCTATGAATTTTACCATGAGTATAGATTTTGTATATCCACTACAACATTCAGGACATAGAGTTGTCCCATTACTTCCAGAAGTTCCCTTGTGCTTTCTATCCCTTTGTAGTTGTATCTTCCTTCTATCCCTAATCCCTGGTAACTACTAGTCTCTTTTCCTTCACTGTAGTTTTATCTTCTTGATGTCATAAGTGAAATCACACAGCATGTAACATTTTGAGACTGGCTACTTTTATTTAGCATAATGCCTTTGAGATTCATCCGAGTTGTTGCATGAACCAGTTTATATTTTATTGTTAAGTAGTAGTCCATTGATTGGATGTACCTGTTTATCCATTCATTCATCCTTTTTTTTTCTGGGGACAGAGTTTTGGTCTGTTGCCCAGGCTTGAGTGAGTGTGGTGACACGATCTCGGCTCACTGCAACCTCCGCCTCCCAGGTTCAAGTGATTCTCATGCCACAGCCTCCGGAGTAGCTGGGATTACAGGCATGCACCACCACGCCTGGCTGATTTTTGTATTTTTAGTAGAGATGGGGCTTTGCCATGTTGGCTAGGCTGGTTTTGAACTGGCCTCAAGTTACTCACTTGTCTTAGCCTCCCAGACTGCTGGGATTATAGGCATGAGCCACTGCACCTGGCCTATCCATTCATTCTTTGAAGAATATTTAGGTTTTTTTTTCCAGTTGTGTTGATTAGGAATAGAACTGCTGTAAACATTCACGTACAAGTTTTTGTGTGAACATTAGTTTTTATTCCTCTAGTGTAATACCTGAGAGTGGGATTGCTGGGTCATTTGTTAAGTGTATGTTTAACTTTATAAGAAATTGCCACCGTTTTCCAGAGTGTTCATGCCATTTTGCAGTTTTACTGGCAGTGTATGAAAATTCTAGTAGTTCCACATCCTGACCAGCACTTGGTATTGTTAGTATTTTTTATTTTTGTCATTCTAGGTGTGTAGTGGTATTGCATCATGATTTAAATTTGCATTTCGTTAATGGGTAATGATTTTGAGCATCTGTTTTTTATGGGTTTATTTACATTATGTATCATCTTTGGTTAAGTGGATATAAGTCTTTTGTTGGATTTGTGATTTGCAAATATTTTCTTCCAGTTTGTAGCTTGTTTCTTCATTCTATGAACAATGTCTTTCAGAGAACTGAAGATTTTAATTGTAATGAAGTTCAGTTTTTCAATTTTTTGTTTTATAAGTTCTTTTGATGTAATATTTAAGAACTTTTTAACCACAGGACATATATATTTTTTCTTATATTTTCTTATAAATCTTATAAAAATTTAATAGCTTTATGTTTTACCTTAAGACCTGTGATGCATTTTGAGTTGATTTTTGTATAAAGTGTTAAGTTTAGGTTTATTTTCTCCTACATACAGAATTTCCAATTCTAACATCATTTGTTGTGTACTCTCCTTTGTTTATCGAATGGCTTTGGCACCTTTGTCAAGAATTAATTTGCTATATTTATGTGGATTTATTTCCGGGTTATTGATTCTGTCACATTGATCAATGTGTCATTCCCTCTGCCAATACCACACTGTCTTGATTACTAGAAAATTGTGTAGTGTGAATCTTCTTATCTTTTTTTTTTCAATATTGTTTGACCTTTGCATAAACATTTTAGAATCAGCTTGTTTTTATCTATGAAAAATTTGGCTGGGATTTCCATTATAATCGCATTAAATTAGTAGAGTCAATTTGGGTAGAATTGACATTTTTTAGGCTCTTGAGCCCCTATGTGTGGGCCCACTCCCACTCTGTGGAGTGTACTTTCATTTTCAATAAATCTCCACCTTTGTTGCTTCATTCTTTTCTTGCTTTGTTTGTGCATTTTGTCCAATTCTTTGTTCAAGACACCAAGAACCTAGACACCCTCCACTGGTAACATATTTTGGCAAGCCAGCCAGGATGTAAAATAAGTTTGGGATTTATTTTTTTCCTTTTCCTTTCTGCTCCATGCAGGGGAATCTCTTCTTTACTCGGGACCCTTGGGGGGCAGCGCCTAAACACAGAGGCAGCTGCAGATTTCTGGCTGGGGTCACTCTGAAGGACTCTCTTCTGTCTTTTCTGGTTGTAGTTCCTGATCCCTACATGTGGAGCAGCTCAGGGCGAACTCACATGTGTTTCAGGCAACTTAAATCTTCTTTTCTTACACTAAATTTTTCCCTTACTCTACTCGACTGGCTAAGGACAAAAGAAACCCACTAGCCTCCAGTTCCTATCACTACAGTTCACGGAATGGAGCAAAGTCCACTTTGCTCCATCACTCTAGTGGAACAGGAAGCATGCTGTTCCACTGGAGTGGGACCAAATCCTCCTCCTTTGCTCCATCACTGTAGTGGACCAGGAAACATGGGAAAAGATGGCCTTATCAAATTTTAAGGATTCTGAAAGTCAGAGATTACACCTAGGAACCAAAGGGAAGCTCATAGTAGTAGGCCATTGCCTCTGGAGGGAAAACATGCAAAGCGGCACTGGTGCCCACGTAACGTCAGAGACGTCTGATACTCTTAAGACTGGACCCCAAAGAGGGATGCCCCAGGGGATCCTTTGGACCTCAACCTCTCTGAAGGGAACACCCTTGGCAGAGGTCCTAAGGCCTAGTACTAAGCCCTCCTTAGAATTTTATCTCACAGTTGCAATACTGTTTGGCCCCAGTATTGTTTGGAATCAAGTGTGCTGTTGAATGGGAAAGTGAGATGGAGTTGCATGTATGCAGGCTTTGATGCTGCTGTTCCAAGCAGGGTCAGGCCTGGTTATATGTGATGTTCTCCTTTGGTGCTGTTTGGCCCCAGTGTTCTTTGGAGTCTGGGGAGGTTTGACCTTTAAAAATTAAACTGCCATGGAAACTGCTTTACCTGAAATTTTGGTTCACTGCCTTCATTGGATTAACTACTGGGGCAAACAAAAGTAAAACCGGCAAGTTTGTATTGCTGTCTCATGGCTAGAGTTCCAAGGTAAAAGCTATTGAATCTTCATTTGTATGTGTATATACACGTCTAGATGTGTTTATTTGTATGTACACTTATTGTTATACATTCTGTCTACAAAATTGACATTCACGTAAAAGAGTACTCATAAGTTAAATAAGTCTAAGTACTTCTCAAGTTCATGTGACTTAAGTATAACTTTACTAAACAAGCTGGTTTTAAAATGATTGGTAAAATAAAAATAGAAATGACTTCAAAAAAAAAAAGGAATGGACATTTTTACTGTTGGGTCTTCCAATCCATGGACATGATATATCTCTTTATTTACTTAGGTCTTCTTTGATTTTATTCATCAGTGTTTCGTGATTTTTAGCATATAAACCCTGTTGACTTTTTATTTGATTTACATGTAAGTACAGATCCTCCTCAACTTATGATGATGGGGTTATGTATCCAGATAAACCCATCGTAAGTTGAAAATATTGTAAGCCAAAAACATATTTTTGGCTTACAATATTCTCACCAGTCAAAACCAGACTTTCAATTTATGGTATTTTCACCAGTGAAAAGCACACTTTTGACTTAATATTTTCAAACTAGTGAAAAGCACATTTTTGACTTAATATTTTTATCAGTTGAAAGCACACTTTCAAATTGTGATATTTTCAACTTATAGTGCATTTATCTAGACATAACTTCATTGTAAGTCGAGGAGCATACTGAATGTATGTTGCTTTTGTATCACTGTGATATGGTTTGGCTGTGTTCCCACCCAAATCTCATCTTGAATGGTGGCTCCCATAATTCCCATATGTCATTACTTCCAGTGGGAAGTAATTGAATCGTGGGGGAGGGTCTTTCCTGTGCTGTTCTCGTGATAGTGAATAAGTCTCATGAGATCTGATGGTTTTGTAAGGGAGAGTTTCCCTGTACAAATTCTCTCTTGCCATGAGTGTGAGGACTTCCCTGCCATGTGGAACTGTGAGTCAATTAAACCTCTTTCCTTTATAAATTACCCAGTCTCAGGTATGTCTTTATTAGCAGCGTGAGAACAGACTAATACACATTGTAAAGCTGAAAAATTGTAAGTTGTACCATCATAGGTTGAGGACTGTCTGTTTTTATTTCTTAGAGCTGTTGTAAATGGTATTTAAAAAGAATTGGTTTCCAGTTGCTCTTTGCTAGTATATAGAAATACAATTGAGTTTTGTGTGTTGGCTTTGTATTCTGTGATGTTGCTGAATTCACTTATTAGTTCTGGAAGCATTTTTCATAGATTTCTTGAGATTTTTCTATGTACAGTTGACCCTTGAATAATGCGGCAAGGTGGAAGTTAGGGGTGCTGACCCCTGAAGCAGTTGAAAATCTACAAATAACTTTTGACTCCCCCAAACCTAACTACTGATAGCCTGCTGTTGACTGGAAGCCTTACCATCAACATAAACAGTCAATTAGCACATATTTTTATGTTATATATGTTATATACTATATTCTTACAATAAAGTAAGCTAGAGATAAGAAAATGTTATTAAGAGAATCACAAGGAAGAGAAAATATGTTTACTGTTTAATTCATGGAAGTGGATTATCATAAAGGTCTTCATCCTCACTGTCTTCACATTGAGTAGGTTGGGGAGGCGGAGGAAGAGGAACAGTTAGTCTGTCTCAGGGGTGGCAGAGGCAGAGGAAAATCCACATATAAGTGGACCTGTGCAGTTCAAACCTGTGTTCAAGGGTCGACTGTAAATGATAACGTTGTCTGTCAATAGGACAGTTTGATTTCTTTCTTTCTAAGCTGTATACTTTTTATTTGTTATTTTCCTGCTTTATTGTACTGGCTAGGACTTCCAGTACCATGATGAATAAGAGAGATGTGATATTATGTTTTTTCCTTGGTTCCAATCTAGGAAACCATTAAATATGATGTTGGCTGTAGCTTTTGTTTAGATGCCCTTTATTATGTTGGGAAGGTTCCTTTCAGTTCTTAGTTTGCTGAGAGTTTTTATCATGAATGAATGTTGAATGCTGTCAAATGCCTTTTTTTGCATCAATATGATCATGTGGGTTT
This sequence comes from Gorilla gorilla gorilla, assembly GCF_029281585.2. Classification (NCBI taxonomy): domain Eukaryota; kingdom Metazoa; phylum Chordata; class Mammalia; order Primates; family Hominidae; genus Gorilla; species Gorilla gorilla. The sequence goes on from NC_073233.2 coordinate 21,082,355, forward strand.
GTTTTTAAACTGTTAATATGATGGATTATATTGGTCGATTTAAAAAATATTGAACAGCTTTGCATTCCTAGCATAAATCCCACTTGATTGTGATATATTCTTATACATTGCTGGATTTGATTTGTTGATATTTTATTAAGGATTTTTGTTGTTGCTATGTTCATGAGGGACATAGGCCTGTAGTTTTTTGTTTTTTTTTTAATACCTTTTTTGGTATTGGGGTAATGGTGACTCTCAACACGAATTGGGAAGTTTTCCCTCCTCTATTTTCAGAAATGAGTGTATAGACCTGGTTTTATTTCTTCTTTTTAAAATATTTTTCTTTTATTGATACATAGTATTGATTTTTTTTTTTTGAGACGGAGTTTGGCTCTTGTTGTCCAGGCTGGAGTGCAATGGCATGATCTCAGCTCACCACAACCTCCGCCTTCCAGGTTCAAGTGATTCTCCTGCCTCAGCCTCCCAAGTAGCTGGGATTACAGGCATGCGCCACGACGCCTGGCTAATTTTTTTCTGTTTTTAGTAGAGACAGGGTTTCTCCATGTTGATCAGGCTGGTCTTGAACTCCTGACCTCAGGTGATCCACCCGCCTTGGCCTCCCAGTGTGCTGGGATTACAGGCGTGAGCCACCGTGCCCAGCCTGATTTTTTTCTTTTAATGTTGGGTTGAATTTGCTAGTGAAACCATCTGGGTCTAAATTTTTTTTTTTCTTTTTGTTTTTTTGGAAAGCTTTAAACTATGTGTTGAACTTATTTAATAGTTATAGAATTACTCAGAATATCTATCTCATCATTGGTGAGCTTTGGTAGTTTGAATTTTTCAAGTAATTGATTCATTTCATCTTAGTTACTGAATTTATGTGTAAAGTGTTATTTGTAGTGTTATTTTATTATCCTTTTAATATCTATGGAGTCTATAATGGTATTCCTCTTTTATTCTTGTTATTGGTAATTTATGTCTATCTTTTTTTCCTTTATCAGTTTTGTTTGAGGTTTATAAATTTTTAAATCTTTTCAAAGAATGAGATTTGGTTTCATTAATTTTCTCTATTGTTTTTCTGTTATCATTCTTATTGATGGGGAGCTGATCATTATTTCTTTTTTTTCTGCTTGCTTTAGGTTTATTTTGTTCTTCTTTTCCTAATTTGTTAAGATAAAAGCTTAGATGATTGATTTTAGATTTTTATTCTTTTCTAATATAAGCATTAGATTCTTTGAGTTTCCCTCTAAGCACTATGCTAGCTGTGTGCCATAAATTTTGATACATTGCATTTTAGTTTTTATTTGGTTCAGACTATCTTCTAATTTCTCATTAAACTTCCTCTTTGAATGCTGGCTTATTTAGAAGTTATTTAATTTCTAGTGTTTGGAGTATTTCTGCCATCTTTTTGTTACCTATTTCTGGTTCAATTTCATTATGATCAGAGAACATACTTTGTATGATTTCAATTCTCTGCATATATTTGATGTCTAGATATGAGATTTTATCTGTGGTACTTATCCTGGATAGATTTACTAGGTTGTAGATTATGTCAGTCTTCAGTTTTGCTAGAAAATGCCAAATTGTTTTTCAAAGTTTGAAAGTATCAGGGGAACCCACCCCCCGTATTTCAACGTAGGTTCTTTCTATTTTCCGTAAGTGTCGGCCAGTTGAGAAATAAAGAGAAAGTACAAAGAGAGGAATTTTACAGCTGGGCTTCTGGGGGTGACATCACATATCGGTAGGACCGTGATGCGTACCTGAGCCTTAAAGCCAGCAAGTTGTATTAAGATTTCAAAAGGGGAGGGGGTACAAGAACAGGGAGTAGGTCACAAGATCACATGCTTCAAAGGGCAAAAAGGAGAACAAAGATCACATGCTTCTGAGGAAACAGTACAAGGGCAAATTCAGAACTACTGATTAGGGTCTTTGTTCAGCTGTGCACGTATTATCTTGATAAACATCTTAAACAACAGAAAACAGGGTTGAAGAGCAGAGAACTGGTCTGACCTCAAATTCACCAGGGTGGGGTTTTTCCCCACCCTAGTAAGCCTGAGGGTACTGTAGGGAACCAGGGCATGTTTCAGTCCTTATCTCAACCGCATAAGACACTTCCAGAGCAGCATTTATAGACCTCCCCCCAGGGATGCATTCCTTTCCCAGGGTCTTCATTATTAATATTCCTTGCTAGGAAAATAATTTAGCGATATCTTCCCTACTTGCACATCTGTTTATAGGCTCTCTGCAAGAAGAAAAATATGGCTCTATTCTGCCTGACCTTGCAGGCAGTCAGACCTTATGGTTGTCTTCCCTTGTTCCCTAAAATTGCTGTTACTCTGTTTTTTTTTTCAAGGTGCACTGATTTCATACTGTTCAAACACACATGTTTTATAATCAATTTGTACAGTTAACACAATAGTGGTCCTGAGGTGACGTACATCCTTAGCTTACGAAGATGACAGGATTAAGAGATTAAAGTAAGACAGGTGTAAGAAATTATAAAAGTATTAATTTGGGGAACTGATAAATGTCCATATTAAAATGAAATCTTCACAATTTATATTCAGAGATTGCAGTAAAGACAGGCGTAAGAAATTATAAAAGTATTAATTTTGGGAACTGATATATGTCTATATTAAAATGAAATCTTCACAATTTATGTTCCTCTGCCGCAGCTCCAGCCGGTCCCTCTGTTCAGGGTCCCTGACTTCCCGCAACATGAAAGTAGTTGTACGAATCTATTGCACCACTCTCCTTGCCCCAGAATGGGATATGAATGTTCTATATCCTCCCTAAACCTACTATGTATTTGATTTATTCATTATTCTAGTCTTGGAAGACAATTAATCACTAAGGGAACATTTTTCTCATCTTTTTTTTTTTTTTTTTTTTTTTTTAGGACAGAGTCTTGCTCTGTTACCTGGGCTGGAGTGCAGTGGCACAATCTCGGCTCCCTGAAACCTCCATCTCCTGGGTTCAAGTGCTTTTTCTCCCTCAGCTTCCCAAGTAGCTGGGATTACAGACGTGCACCACCATGCCTGGCTAATTTTTGTATTTTTAGTAGAGACAGGGTTTCACCATGTTTGCCAGGCTGGTCTTGAACTCCTGACCTCAGGTGATCCATGCGCCTTGACCTCCCAAAGTGCTAGGATTACAGTCATGAGCCACTGCACCTGGCCTCATCTTTCGTGAGTTAAGTTTTATATCATTCTTGATAATTTAGGGTATCACAGTAAGCATACTGAAGTTGAAAACTCAAGTAGGTTTTGGTTATCATTCCAAACGACTTGAAGTTTCTCATTGGTCATGGAGTTTTGGCTGTGAAACAGGACCTGGGGCTGCCTCTAGCCAGAGTGATTCTACCTATGCCACAGGTGGACAGGTAAGCCCTTTTATGGTTGCTGAAATAAGTCCATATCCTAGAAATGAGATTAGATTTTCACCAATATCTACTTCCAGTCTTCATGCTTTAAATGTTGAAGTTCTTCAGTTTTGTACAGGTAAAAGAAATTCTTCACCTAATTCTAAGTTTTTACCTAACTTCTTCAACCAGTCTTTTCATTGCCTGATAGAATTCTGCCTGGGTTTTAAATTCTTTTAAATTTAAAAATTTTTTTACATTCTTCCTATCTGACAAAGACACAAGTCTTCCATTCGAATTCTACAAATCTCTTATACCTTTATCTGAGTCTATATTTTCAACCCTTATGTGCTAATGACAAATATTTAATTCCATCCTTAAAGGATAGTTGATTGTGGGCATCTACTGTATTTCATAACCTTTGTAATACAAGTTATATAATTTTTAGTGCTTAAACTATAAAGAAAATAATAACAGTGATTAGTAGAACTTAGCCTTGAATTAATTTGAGACTGTTGAAATAGTGGTCAACTTTTAAGACACAGAGGAAAGTTTTTCCTTTGGGGATAAGTTATTTTAACCTGAGACATTTTAAATGACAGGAAAACATCTAGCTTTCTTTTTTTATGAGTGATTAAAATTTAAAGAGGAAAGTAAAGACTGAATTGGCTTTATACTTACTTTAAATTTTAAACTACCTTACCATCTATTTAACTTAAAAATAAGCCACTTTTATTATTCAGTTAACAAACTGAATATCATTCTTTGTTTTTATTTTTATTTTTTTTAAAGACAGAGTATTGCTATGTCGCCCAGGCTGGAGTGCAGTGGCATGATCTTAGGTCACTGCAAGCTCTGCCTCCTGGGTTCGTGCCATTCTCCTGTCTCAGCATCCCTAGTAGCTGGGACTACAGGCGCCCGCCACCATGGCTGGCTAATTTTTTGTATTTTTATTAGAGACGGTGTTTCACCGTGTTAGCCAGGATGGTCTGGATCTCCTGACCTCGTGATCCACCTGCCTCGGCCTCCCAAAGTGCTGGGATTACAGGCGTGAGCCACCACACCTGGCCGTTCTTTTATTAAAATATTTTTTATAGTAAAAATGCAGGTGTATTATATTTATTCCTTTTGGTAATATGGTTTTATTAAACTTGACGAAAATGCCTTCTGACTATCCATGTGTTACTCAGAGGTATGAGAATGAATTAGCCAAACAATTTGAACAAAAGTTAAGATAATAGACGTTTAGAATGCTTCTTGCTAGAATGAAGTTCTGATTTGTGAAGAATATTACTTTATCAGGTAGGGAAGATATATAAAGGCAGAAAAATTATTAAATTGTGACTTCCTAAATGTCTACTTAAAAACATTTATAGTAAATTTAGAATGTTATATTGAATTGATTTGAATTATTTGAATCTTAAAATATAGTGTGGGAGCTTTTTTCTAAAGTATATATTACTAAAAGCTGAGAAATATTTAAGTGGTTGAAAGCCAGTGGGAAATATGAAGCAAACTGCTAATGCAAGTGGGGAGACAATAGAACTATGTTTATTTAATATTAAGCATTAAACTTATGAAGATTTTACTGGAAATTTGATTGGTTTTTCTGTCACCCAAGGGTATTTTCAGCCCATTTTATGCATTATACCTGGGCTGTACCAAGAGCAGATGGCAAGTTCCCAGGGGAACTTTCCAACTGACCCATAATTTGAGATAAGATGATAGTTTACAGAGCTACAAAAATAGTCTTGGGGTTTGCCACTGTTTTTGTTTTAGTTGCCTATCAGATCTTTTGTCACCTTTTCTCTCACAGATCGTATGGATGACATACAGTTCTGTTTATTTGTCAATATCTAATTGATTAGCATAAAGTTATAAGATTATAATTCAAGAGGTGAAATGAATGCTAATTGGAACTCCTATTAGGAATTTGCTCATCAACATACAATTTCTTTTTTTGAATAATCAAAATATATGCTTTTCATTATATAGATTCAGAAAGGTTCTGAAAACATAGGAGATATTTTCTTTTAAAGCTGCACTCAGAATTTTATTTCTGTGATACTCAGGTGAAAGTATGTAGTTTCCCTTTTCATTTAATTTTATTAAAATTGAATTAAAATTTTCTCTCTCTCTCTCTCTCTCTCTCACTCTCCCTCTCTCCCTCTCTCCCTCCTCCCTCTCTCTCCCTCCTCCCCAACCCCCCCCCCCCCCCGCTCCCTGTCTCCCTCTCTCCCTCTCTCTCAGAGAGAACATGAGTATTTTCAGGAAATTAGAGATTTGAATTTGAAATATTTTTTGTATATCAAGAAATCCATCAATCTTTGTTTAACTATGGAATCTTCAGGACATCAGAGTTGCATGTTTTTAAGCTTAGAGAAAAATGGACACACCGAATCCTAGCAACTGAAAGCAAATAGACATACGTCAGTATCTGTGTATAGTGCTGACACTTATGTCAGCACTTTGTCCTATTTGCTTGGGAACTCTTGTTTAGTAGTGTGTTTACAATGAGGCCTTTCAGTGGAGAGGGCTACATGACTGAATGTGTGTGTACTCTGTATTGTCTGAGTACATTCTATGTGTAAACTTTAAGATATGTTTATAGACATATTTGTTATTGACATTTAGTCTTGTATTTATTTTATTTCTCAGAAGTATTTTATTTGTTCATTTTTGATAACTAGCACTCAGCCATTCACTTTTTATTTCTAATTTTGGTGTCTTTGTGTAGGTCACTGAGTGTGATTCCAGATAAGTTATTACAGCTAGATCTATGCGGCTCATCAGCCACATATTTGGTTTTTTTTTTGTTGTTGTTGTTTGTTTGTTTTGAGACAGTCTTCTCTGTCACCTAGGCTGCAGTGCAGTGGCATGATCTTGGCTCACTGCAACCTCTGCCTCCTGGGTTCATGCGATTCTTCTGCCTTAGCCTCCCCAGTAGCTGAGATTATAGGCACCCACCACCATGCCTGGCTAATTTTTGTATTTTTAGTAGAGGTGAAGTTTCGCCATGCTGGCCAGGCTGGTCTCGAACTCCTGACCTCAGGTGATCCACCCTCCTCGGCCTCCCAAAGTGCTGGGATTACAGGCCTGAGCCACTGTATGCGTCCCACATATTTGTTTTAGAGAGGGAAGTTCGTGCAATTAAAGGTGGAATAATCTGGATTTGTCATAAGTCCTATGATTTCATTGTGCTTTAGTTTTCTGAACAGATACGATGAAAATTATCTACTAAGAGTTTAAAATATATCGCTGAGGGTTAAAATAAAGTTCAAAGTACTCCCAAGTATTATGGGAATTTGTCTGTTTCTTGGGAAGCAGGGTAGACGTTATCTAGGTGGAAAAGACGAGTGGGCAATTTGAAATGTTAGACTAGGAGCTTGGAAAGAGAGAATAAGGCTAGAGTTATACTCTAGAAGTTACTCAGTATATTTTATTGAAGGCCTAATATATGTCCTTTAAGATTGAAGCCCTGGAATTCATGCAGACCACAAGACTAGCATCTCCTTTGCTTGTGGAATTGATAGTCTAGTTACTAGATTCTAGAGGGAGGATTATTTGCTTCGAAGGTCATAGGTGAAGCTTGGGAATGGATGAGACTGAAAAAAAAGAGTGTAGATATGATTAAAACAATTAAGGACACAGTGACTTTGGGAAATACATTATGTAGGTTTTTAGGAGAAAGACAAGGACTGTGGGGGAAGTACCTATGTTTGGTGATTGGCATGATGAAGAGTCAGTCAGTGAAGAAAAGAGGTTCAGAGTGTCAGGGATTTGGGGGATTTATCATTAAGCTAATTAAATTTAAGCTCCAGGTTTGTCGCTTACATAAAATCCTTTCAAGTCTGTGGGAGGAAGGTTTTCACATGGGCATATGTTTCTGTAGGATTTCCAAAAGTAAGGCATTTCGATATTGCCATTTCTTTCATTCTGACTTACCCTCATGTCATATGGCATTAGAGTGGCTGCAGGCATTTTTGGGATCCAGCTAAGGGGAAGTTGAATAGGATTTACATTTAGTTTGGGAGGCATATACTTATGTGGTCATGTCACTTCTGAATATAGACTAGCTGTTCTGGTATAGGAAGGATATCAAGGAATACTGTTGTTACTCACTGTGTTAACACTTAGTGTTATGACACAAAGATGGAAGGCTAGAGATCACCTGGTGATATGGACGTGTCCTATAATGCATCACATTTAGAAGTATGTGGTAGGATAAGAGAAACAAAATTTGAAATACATGGGGCCAGAAGCTAGTCTGGGAAAAATTCTTCCAAATCGAATGGTTTATAAATGAAAGAAAATATATGAGTTTCTCTAAATTTGACAATACTAAAAGTTTATGACATTACCAGTAGTAGTTTGTGAACAGTTTGTGAAGACTATTTTGTAAAATATAAATAACAATTTAGTCTTTTGAAAATTAAAAAGATATTTATAGAAAACCTTACATATAATTGCCATATGAAGAGGTGATAGCAAAAGTTATGCAAAAGATATGTTGAAGTATACTAGAGGTGTGTCAGGGAGTTTATTGATAACATTATTGTTATTTTTTCTGGATTCTTGTGATGTTTATGATGCTGTGACTTTTTTTTCTCATTCTAAGTAAGTATTCACCTTTGTACCTAATTTTGTATTTGTAATTTTGCTTCCTTTTTTTTTTTTTTTTTTAAAGAAGGCCCCCTAAATTCTAGAAGGTTCAGGCCCAACAATACCTGGGAGGCACAGAATCATGGAAGTTAAGAGGAGACAAATCACGGATGGAGAATATGTACTGTTTTAAATGATGCATTGGGGTAGCTAAGGAAGGCAGTTGCATTTGGCCATTCAGGGATTATTGATAATCTTCACTAATGAGTATGAATTTGGGAGTGGGAAGTGGAGGTTGTGTACTTTTTAAAGAAAGTGGCAGTAGAGTCCAAGAACAGTAGCTTTTGAGGAAAGCAAGGTCCAGGGAAGTTTTTTTGTATGTGTGCATGCTTCAAAGGTAGGTGGACATCTAAATACGTTAAAGGAAGGGAAAACATGCAAATAGCACAGAAGGAAAAATTAAAGGCAATAGCAAGAGAGGTTAAAGCAGTGTAGAAATAGTGACGAGAGCAGGGAGGAAAAAGGAAATGAGATCAAGACACAGGAGTGTTCTAAATAGTAGAATTCAGTAAAGGTGATTTAATTGTTACTGTATTAGCACTGTGCTAGTGCTGAGTGCAATAATTGATTTTCATAATGCTGTAATTTTTCTGCAAATCAACATTTTATGCTTAGTTCATTAAGATTTATTATACAATTTATAAAGACTTACAATCACATAATTTATAAAGATTTTCATTTGGATGTTTAAAATGAAATGTTTCATGACATAGTTGGAAGATAATTATCTTAATTATCTAATTAGTTGAATATGTTAAAATTAATCTTCCAGAATTTGTTGACTTATTAAGTGATTGCCCCAAATCAGCTTAGAGATATTATCAAGTATTTTGCTAGTAAGTTATGTAAACTAATTAATAGAAAATACATGAAATAATCTTATTTTCTCTTAGTTTTATAGATGGTATGGAAAAAGGTGTCACAGAATTGAGTGTCAGGTAGGATATTTATTATTATTTTTTCCATTTCACTCATCAAAATGTATTGAGTGTTTATTATATGCCAGAAGCAGGTCTAGGTGCTGGAGATAGAGCAGTGAACAACACAAAATTTCTGCCTTCATGGAATTTACATTTTAGTGGAAGAGACAGAATATAAGCAAATAAGCATGTACGTATATATTGTCAGATAGTAATGTGTGTTACAAAGAAAAACAAGGGAGAGTAAGGCGACAGAGAGTTGTATAGGATGATATTTCAGATAGTGTGGTAAGGAAAGCCAGGTAGGACACTTATATGTTGCTTTTTGTCAGTATATTTAGAAAACTATTTTATGCAAGTCAAATTGTGTTTACTAAGATCAAATCATTTACAATTTAATAGGAGCAACATCTGCTTACCTGAGTTTTCCCTTCTGAAATTATTGATTTATAATAGTACCAGGCTAGGTGTGGTGGCTCATGCCTGTAATCCCAGTACTTTGGGAGGCTGAGGTGGGAGAATCGCTTGGGTGCAGGAGTTTGAGACCAGCCTGGGCAAGATGCTGAGACCCCCATCTCTACAAAAATAAATAATTAAAAATCAGCCAGGCATGGTGGCATGTATCTGTAGTCCCAACTACTTGAGAAGCTGAGGCAGGAGGATCCTTTGAGCCCAGGAATTTGAGGCTGCAGTAAGCTATGACCATGCCACTGCACTCCAGCCTGGGTGACAAAGCAAGACCCTATCTCTAAAAATGATATATATAATAATAATAGTATCTACACCATAGGTTTGTTGCATGGTTTAAATAAGATTTTGTATGACTGTTTTGGTGCAGTGCTCTTACTCTTCACTTTATATGAAGTATGCCTGTAAAAGGGAATAAAACTTTACTTATTATGTTTCACAGATACTGTGTTTTTCACAAATTGGAGGTTTGTGGCAGCGCTGTGTTGAGCAAGTCTGTTGGCACCATTTTTCTTACAGCATATGCTCACTTTGTATCTTCGTATCACATTTTGGTAATTCTTGCGAAAAATTTTTTATTTTTTATTAGTATATCTATTATGACTATTTGTGATCAGTGATCTTTGATGTTACTACTGTAATTGTTTTGGGGCAACACGAATCACTGCACCCAGAGAAGAGAGCTAACTTAATTGATAAATGTGTGGGTTCTGACTGCTCTACCAGCTGGCTCTTCCCCTATCTTTCTCCCCTGTCCTTGGACCTCCCTATTCCCTGAGACACTGCAATAATGAAAATGGGCCGATTAATAATCCTACAGTGGCCTCTCAGTGCTCAAGAGAAAGCAATAGTTGCACATTTCTTACCTTAAATAGAAAGCCAGAATGATTGCACCTTAGTGAGGAAGGCATGTGGAAAGCTGACATACACCAAAATGCTAGGCTTCTTGAGTCAAACAGTTAGTCAAGCTGTGAATGCAAAGGAAAAGTTCTTGAAGGAAATTAAAAGTGCTTCTCCAGTGAACACAAAAATGGAAGTGACCAGCTTTACTGCTGATATGGAGAAGTTCGAGTGGTCTGGATAGAAAATCAAACCAGTCAGAACATTTCCTTAAACCAAAGCCTATCCCAGAGCCAGGCCCTAACTCTCTTCAATTCTGTGAAGGCTGAGAGAAGTAAGGAAGCTGCAGGAGAAAAGTTTGAAGCTAGCGGAGGTTAGTTCATGAGGTTTTAGCAACTATCTCCATAACATAAAAGTGCAAGGTGAAGCAGCAAGTGCTGATGGAAAAGCTGCAGCAAGTTATCTAGAACATCTAGCTAAGGTAAGTGGAAGGTGGCTGCACTAAACAACAGATTTTCAACGTAGGTAAATCAGCCTTCTATTGGAAGAAGATGCTAGGACTTTCTAGCTAGAGAGAAGAAGTCAATGCCTGGTTTCAAAGCTTCGAAGCCTAGGCTGACTGTCTTGTTAGAGACTAATGCAGCTGATAACTTTAAGTTGATGCCAGTGCTCATTTCCCATTCTGAAGATCCTAGGGCCCTTAAGAAGTATGGTAAATCTACTCTACTTGAGCCCTGTAAACAGAATAACAAAGCCTAGATGACAGCACATCTGTTGATAGCATAGTTTACTGAATATTTTAAGTCCACCATTGAGATCTACTGCTCAAAAAAAATATTCCTTTCAAAATATTACTGCTCATTGACAGTGCAGCTAGTCGTCATCCAAGAGCTCTGATGGAGATGTACAAGGAGATAAATGTTGTTTTCATGCCTGCAAACATAACATCCATTCTGCAGCCCATGGATCAAGGAGTAATTTTGACTTTCAAATCTTATTATTTCAGAATTACATCTTATAAGGCTATAGCTGCCATAGATTGATGGATGTGTGCAAAGTAATTGGAAAACCTGGAAAGGATTGACCATTCTAGATGCCCTTAAGAACATTTGTGATTCATGGGAGGAGATCAGAATATTGACATTAACAGGAATTTGGAAGAAGTTGATTCCAGCCCTCATGAGTGACTTTGAGGGGTTCAAGATGTTAGTGGAGGAAGTAACTGCAGATGTGATGGAAATAGCAAGGGAATAAATAGAGCCTGAAGATGTGACTGAATTACTTCAGTGTCATGAAAAAACTTGAACATATGAGGAGTTACTTTTTATGGATGAGCAAAGAAAGTGGATTCTTGAGATGGAATCTACTTCTGATAAAGATGCTGTGAACATTGTTGAAATGACAACAATGGGTTTACATAAACTTAGTGGATAAAGCAGTGGCAGTATTTGAGAAAATTGACTCCAATTTTAAAAGAAGTTCTAGTATGGATAAAATGAAGCATTGGATGCTCCAGAGAAGTTCTTCCCGAAAGGAAGAGTCAATTGATGTGGCACACTTCACTGTTGTCTTGTTTTAAGAAATTGCCACAGGCCACGCCGCCTTCAGCAACCACCACCCTGATAAGTCAGCAGCCATCAGTATTGAGGCAAGACCTCCCATCACCAAAAGAATTACAATTTGCTGAAGGCTTAGATGATCATTAACATTTTTTAGCAATAGAGTATTTTTAGATTAAGGTATGTACATTGTTCTTTAAGACATAATAATGCTACTTAGCACTTTACTACAGTATAGTGTAAATATACTTTTTATGCACTGGGAAACCAAAAAATTCATGTGACATGCTTTATTCTGATACTTTATTTCAGTGGTCTAGAACCACATTTACAGTATCTCCAAGGTATGCTTGCATTTATTGTCAGCTTTTATGTGAACCAAATAAGTTATAATCCTCTATTAAATACCTTTCTTTTCTGTAGATACCTCCAAATTACAGAATGAAGCTTCTGTGTTTTTTCAACTTGGAGATTAAATAATTGTTTTAAATTGAGGCACATGCATATACTGTAAGGTATATTAGTCTCAGATATACTACTTAGTGAATATTTTCTTAGATACATACCTATATAGTCGCCACACAGATCCAAGTATGCCGTATTCCCAGCCCACCAGAAGAAATCTTTGTTCACCCTTTGAGTCATTACTACCTTCTGTAGGTATCCACTGTTCGGACTTCCATTTCCATCAATTTGTTTTCTCGTTTTTCAATTTCATATTTCTGACTTCTATTTCCATTTCTATTTTATGAAAATTCAAAAAAGGCAAAACAATTTTATTTATTTATGGTTTGTTATCTTTTTTATCTGGCTTCATTTGCTGAAAACAACTCCTACAAAATTCATCCACATTGTTACATTATCACAAGTTTGTTGGGTTTCAGTTCTGTGTAGTGTTCCATAGTTTAAATGGACCACAATTTATTTATTCATTTTCTAGTTTATGGGCGTTTGGATTATTTTTATTTTGAGGGAGTAGTTATGAATAAAGCTTGTGTGAACATTTTTATACATCATTTTGGTAGACATATGTACTAATTTTGTTGGCTATATACAAGGAGTGGGTTTACTGAGTCATAGGGTAGGTATATATATTTTTAAAATAATTATTTTTTTTAAGTTCTGGGGTACATGTTCATGATGTGCAGGTTACATAGATAAACGTGTGCCATGGTAGTTTACTGGACCTGTTAACCCATCACGTAGGTATTAAGCCCAGCATGCTTTAGCTCTTTTCCCTAATGCTCTGCTTCCCCACCCTCCCCCAACAGGCCCCAGCAAGTATTGTTCCCCTCCCTGTGTCCATGTGTTCTCATTGTTTGGCTCTCACTTATAAGTGAGAACATGCAGTGTTTGGTTTTCTGTTCCTGCGTTAGTTTGCTAGAATAATGGCTTCCAGCTTCATCCATGTCCCTACAAAGGACATGATCTCATTCCTTTTAATGGCTGCATACTATTCCATCATGTGTATGCACCATTTTCTTTATCCAGTCTATCATTGATGGGCATTTGGGTTGATTCCATGTCTTTGCTGTTGTGAATAGTGCTGCAGTGAACATATGTGTGCATGTATAATATACTGATTTATATTCCTTTGAGTATATACTAAGTAATGGGATTGCTGGGTCAAATGGTATTTCCGGTTCTAAATCTTGGCGGAATTGCCACGCTGTCTTCCACAATGGTTGAACTAATTTACATTCTCATCAACCATGTAAAAGTGTTCCTGTTTCTCCACAACCTTGCAGCATTTGTTGTTTCTTGACTTTTTAAATAACCACCATTCTGACTGGCGTGAGATGGTATCTCATTGTGGTTTTGATTTGCATTTCTCTAATGATCAGTGATGTTGAGCTATTTTTCGTGTGTCTGTTGGCTACATGTATGTCTTTTTTTGAGAAGTGTCTGTTCATATCCTTTGTAGGGTAGGTATACGTTTAACTTCAGTAGAAACTCCAAGCAGTTTCCCAAGTTGTACCGGTGTATTCACCCAAAAGCATTAGGTGAGAATTTCATTTGCTTCACATTCTCAAGAACACTTCCAGTGAGTGAAATCTTTAGCCATTCTGGGAGGTGTATATTTGTGTATCATTGTCATTTTAATTTGCATTTCTATGGTGTTGATGATGCGTGAGTGCTTCTATATATGTTGACTGGCCATTTGGATATTGATATTCTCTTTTGTGAAATTTCTCTTTAGATCTTTACCCCTTTAAAAAATTGGATTGTTTGCCTTATTTATTATTGATTTATAGTAATTCTTTATATTATGTATTTTATATACAAAACTTTTGTGGGATATATGTATTGGGAATATCTTCTCCTGGTCTGTGGCTTATCTCTTACTGTTTTAATCTTAATGGTGTCTTTTAGGGAACAAAAGTTCCTAGTTTTCATGAAGTCCAACTTATTTTTTTCTTTAGTAGTTTAGTGCTTTTGAATATTAATTTAAAAAATCTTTGCCTACAGGAAGATCACAAAGATATTGTCCTACATTTTGTTCTAGAAGTTTTATAGATTTATCTTTAACTTTTTTTTTAGGCAGGGTCTTGCTCTGTCACTCAGGTTGGAGTGCAGTGGTGCGAATATATATAGCTCAGTGCAACCTTGACCTCCTGGGCTCAAGTGAGCCTCCTGCCTCTGCCTCCCTTGTAATTGGGACCACTGTGCATGCCACCATGTCCAGCAATTTTTTGATTTATTTTTATAGAGGTAGGGTCTTACCATGTTGCCCAGCCTGGCCTCACACTCCTGGGCTCAAAGGATCCTCCCGCCTTGACCTTCTAAGGTGCAGGGTCTATAGCTGTGAGCCACCACACCTGGCTACCTTTCACTTTTAGATATGTGATCTAGAATTAATTTTTGTTCATGGTGTGCAATTGGGATTAAGGTTTTTGTTTGTTTGTTTGTTTGTTTTGCTGGTTTACAGTGCTCTAGCACCATTAATTGAAAAGATTATCTTCCCTTCAGACTTGCAGTGGTCTTTTTAATAAAGTAAGTGACTGTTTATATGTGGATCTGTTTTTGGACTCTGTTCCATTGGTTTATTTATGCATTCTTTGGTTGTTGTCAGACTCTCCAATATAATAAATCTTGAAGTCTGGTAGTGTCAGTTCTCAACTTTGTTCTTAAAGATTGCCTTGGCTAGTCTAGGACCTTTGCATTTGTATGTAATTTTTAGGATCCTTAGGTCAATTTCCACAAAAAAACTTAATGGAATTTTGATTTGGTTTGTATTGTATCTATAGATTAATTTGGGGAGGATTGGCATCATAGCAATATTGAGTCTTTTGAACCATGAACATGATATATTTCTCCATTTATTTACATCTTAAAATTTTTTTCTCAATTTTTAGTTTTCAGTTGTAGATGTCTTTATTTATTGGTATTTTATTTTCTTATGTTATTGTATAAGTGGTGTTTCATAAATTTCATTTTTGATTGTTGTTGTTAGAAATAGAAATAGATAATAGAAATAGAAAAATCTTGAGCTTGTATTAAACAACCTTACTAAATTTGCTTATTCATTGTAGTTGGTGTATAATCATGTTACCTGTTTTCTTTTTTATCTTTATACTTTCCCACCCTTTTATTGCCTGTTTTCCTGACTATAACCTTTAGTATAATGTTGAATAGAAGTGATGATAGTGGACAATCTTCTTTTCTCTTTAACCTTGGGGGAAGTATTGAACATTTTACCAATCTAATAAATAGATTGGTGTTAGTGGTAGGTTTGTGTGTATGTGTGTGTATATTATTATTACTATTATTTTTGGTAATAGCTACCTTTTATCAGATTAAGGAAGTTCCCTTCCATTTCTAGGTTACTAAGAGCTTTTTTAAAAAAAATGATAAATGAATGTTAAATTCTATCAAATACTTTTTCTGCATCTATTGAGATGATCCTAGAATTTCTCTGCTTAATTTTGTTAATCTAGTGAATTACTTTTTAAAAAAATTTTAATTTCTTTTTAAAGATGGGTCTCACTTCACTGTGCCTGGATATTACTTTGGTTTATTTTTGAATGTTGAACCAACATTATATTCTTGGAATAAACCCCACTTGATTATGTATATTATGTATATTATCCTTATATATTGCTGGGTTTTCTTTGCTAAATTATTATTTTTATTTTTAAAAGTTTTCATCTGTGTTCATGAGAGATGTTAGCCTATAATTTTCTTTTCTTGTGTCCATATCATGTATGCATATTATTAGGCTTATGCTGGCCTCACACAGTGACTTAGGAAGTGTTTTCTTCTCTTGCTATTGGCTAGAAAAATAGTAAAAGATTGATTTCTGTTGTTTTTAATCTGTATGATAATCTCTTTTTCTCTTTTTAAAATTTGTGAAATAGTCATCAAAATAGAGTATGGTTGTCTTCTTTTGCAGCTGAAGAAACTGAAGCTTATAGAATTTAAGTACTGTTAGATAGCTGGTGGTTACTGCTCTGTATTGAAAACCAGTTCTGTTTTACTTCAAAGCCTTTGCTATACAGTATACATGGAGGAAAATGACTGACCAGGTGATCATATGGGGATCTTAAGAAATACCAGAGGTTGTCCTTTTGGAAACTTGTAAGCTTCTTTTAAAATCTTACTTCCTGTCGGTCTAAGAAGGGCACTCTTGATGAATGCTTCTTAGTTGTTTGTGAGGGTTGTGGCTTAAAGTAGCTAAGCTTTATAATTCTGTTGGCTCTGTCAAATGAAAAGTCTATCCATTCCAAAACTGAACAAATCAGTTTTATTTGTGTGTGAGAACAAATGGTTACTTGGAATTTACTGGGATTTTTCTTTTTCCAAATCCACATAGTACTGGCAACATCTTTTTTTTCTTTGATGTTAAGATATTTCCAACATTGATTCTTTACAGTATATGATAGGTCAAGGGATTCCATTCATCATATACTGATAGGTCCAAGGATAAGGGAAAAACGTCATACAAGGGAAATATAAGGTGAGTTTTAAGACGAATCTAGTACCTTATTTTCCCACAAGTCCAAACATTATTACTTTCTTATATAAGAAAAATGTTTAGCTGTTGTTTCATGTGGAAACATCTTTTCTTCCTTTAAGTGATATAGAATACTTGAAAAACTATTCCTTGTTTTCGTTACCAAAGAATTTAGGTTTTCTAACAATTGTTTCCTAATGACTTCTCATTCTGTAGCTATTTACATTTTTTTCTTGAGGATTTTATTGGAAATATTTGGCGTCTTTATGAGTTTTCAGCAAGTTTTGATGTCGTTTAATCACTAAAGTTTATATGCCAGTGATGTTATTTTATTTGCTTAATATGAAAAACCTCAATAAGTTTGTCTCATTTCCAGTTAACTTAATTAGAACATTTGGCTCCCTCTGAAACTGCTTCTCATTTTTAAAGCAGAAGGTGTTATTTAGTGAAACCTACAAAAGAATAATGTTAGAGAAAATTGTACTTTTTAGCTGAAAAATGTTCTGTGTTAATAAATTTTAGAGCTAGAAACTTTTTCGAGAGCTCAGTTAATCCTTCTGGGACTTTTGAAATTGCTATCTCAGTGGCAATATTTCTTGACAAATACAGTATTGAGTGCTTTTAATGATCTTTTGTTAATTATATATGGCTCCGACAGTAGAGATTTGAGTTTGGCTTAAATGAATAAATACTATTTTTACCCATGGTCACCTTAAAAATTGGAGTTAAAGTGTTCGCCTGCTGGTCTTTTTCCTTCTCTTTAGCTTTGCTAGTAATAGTAAGTTTTATTTGCCATTGTATAGGTTTAATTGGTTAACATGTGGCTGCTAATATTTAGTAAGGTTAATTTTTAGTATGAAAATTAAGAGTTTCATTTTGGTTTTTATATAAAGTGAAGCTATGTATTAATAGATTTGGTAGTTAATTATGCTGAATAACAGAAGTCTAATATTTGGATGATCAGTATATTAGTAGAATTAGAAATACTTGCTCTTGAAGTTGTTTAAAAATTGAGATAGAAAAAGAGGAAGTTGATTTTATTAATGCTGTAAAACAGGAAAAATAAAAAAATTGAGGTATGCTGTCAAAAATAAGTATTTAGAAAGGAATATTTGAGTGCTAAATTACTTATGAACTGACAACTGTTAATTCTTTGCTTAAAATTAAAATCAAAGTATAATGCCATCAAAACAAGTATAGAAAAGGCATGCCAGTTTCCCCCATATTTAGGGTATTATTTTTCAAAACATTTGCTGAATTGAAAAAAGGTTACTTAAATTTCAAATGTGTGTTTTCCTCTGAATGAAAATTTTCCCTTTTTCTTCAGTGTTTTTCTGATGTTCAAGTGGCAGTAGGTGTGGGAAGCCGTTGCAAGCAATATCTCCCAAGAGTGAGCTTATTCTCCTATTGTAGATATCAGGATATCATTGCTTTCCTTTTCTGCACTGTATCATGTTTTAGTTATTTTATGGAAATCTGTTAGAGTGGAAGAGCAAAAGGTCAGTTGGAAGAGAAAAAAGATGAAACTGAAACTAAAAGTGGTTAAATATACTTACATTAGGTATCAATTACTGCTTGTATATTATCCATGTTACATTTTAAATTTGCATTGGCTTTTTTGTTGTTCTTTAGGTACCTTGCTGGGATTATTGATTTTGTTCATTATGAGCAGATCTGAGTGCCTATCATGTACATAATATTTCTGTGACCATTCAGTTCATTCATTGTGCTCAAGTGATAATAACCAATTTTAATATTAATTCTGTAAAACATATAGCGCTTAATATTCCTCACATATGGAGCTTAATCTTCCCCCACAAATTTTATTTTATATATTTTAATTGCAAAAATAAAGGGTTTATTCATATTGTAGCTAGTTTGCATCAGCATGAATTAATAAGTTTCACTATTTTTCTTGTTAGCATTTTTAAGTTTTATTGAATTAGATGGGTAAATGAATAGTAATTATATTATCTGCAGTGTAATTATCTTTGATTTCAGTTATTCACACCATCTCTTTACAATTGATAATCAAAAATTATTTCAAAGTTTGAAAATTTTTAACATAAAATTTCTGCTCAATTTTTATACTTTTTAAATTTCCTTCAAGTAATACATGTACATAGTTAACAATAAGATAGTACCAAGAGACTTACGTTGAAAAATAGCAGTCTTCTTTCTAGTTCTGTTCCACTCTGCAGTCCTGCACTCCAAAAGCAATTATTCCTAATTTTTTCCCCATTTCTTAAGGTATTTACCTACATAATTTAAAATAATATGGCTCTTCTACTAATTTTTTGGCTTAAGCAGTTTTCTTATGATAATTGAAGAGTTAGCTCTTTTATTATGCCTCTCTCCATTCTTTCTCCATTCTCTTGCTATAGTTATGTCATGAATTTAAAATCTATTTTTGGTATTTATATTACTTGATTATGGAAATACTGTTTATTTGTGAACTAAGTAGTTCACTTTTTTTTTTTAAAGCATCCAGTGTTACTATTAATAAGTAGAAAGCCATTCTGATTTCTCTCTGGAAGCATTCAAGATTTCCTTTACCCCTGGTGCTCATAAGTTTTGTGATGCTGTGCTTTGGTAAGTGTCTTTTTTTCAGCCTTTGTGCTGATATTTGATGGGTCTTTTTACTTTTTAATTTTTGGGGAAAAATTCATGTGTGTGTTTTTTTTCTCTTCCCTTTTTTCGATTCTTTCTGGGCTTCCCGTTAGTTGAAAATTCTGTTCCCTAGGTTAATTTGCCTAATTTTTAAAGTGTTTTTCTCCTATAGTTTATCTCTTAGGCTTTTTGTCTTATTTTTCTAGTTGTCCTTCACTTCATCTTTCTGTCCGTCTACTGAATTATAAAAATTTTATTATCATAGTTTTAATTTCTTAGAGGGATTCCTTATTCTCTGTTCCCATTTTAATATTATGTTTTTGATTCATGGGTATAACATCTATTCTTATTTTTATGAGATTATTAATAAGAGTTTATTGATGTCATTCCTCCTACTTCCTAATTTCTTTTGGCACATTTTGGTCTTTGCTTTTCTGTTGCAAGCTTTTGTCAGATTCTTCAAGTCTTAGTTCTTGCAAAAGCAGAATCTAAAATACCCTATCTTTGGTTTATTTGGAAGGTGATTCCAGGAATTATAATGAGAGAATAAGGAGGTGAGACAGGGAAGAGAAGAAGTCCAGTAAAAGGTGTATTGATTTCGTGGGTTATCGTTTGGAGCAGCTGGAGCTCAATACTGCTGGAGACTTTCAGAGAGACTGTGTAGAACTGCACTGTCTAATACTAATCACTAGCTACATATGGCTATTAAAATTGAAGTTAAAATGAATGAAATTAAGTAAAATTAGAGATTCAGATTGCATTCACACCAGCCACACTTTAAGTGCAGATGTAGAACATTAGACAGTGCAGATATAGAACACTCCAATTCAGCCCAGTCCAGTGCAGATATGGGACATTTCCATCATGGTTTAGAACATACCTTAGAATAGTACCATGGAGGTTCAGGAAAACTGACCTATTTATCTACCATCATCTGTCCCTTATTGATTAAGAGTTGCTCCTAGAGTTACTGACTCCCTGTCACTTATGGCCTGCGCCACACAGGGGCTGTGTCATTTCTGCTACCTTACTCATTTCCACTGGGTACCTAGTAACACCAAATGCAGAGTTTCTCTAGTTCATTTTTTTCTAGAGATCCAAATCCTGGTCTTCTGTCAGTCTGAGGCAAGTAGTCACTTGACTGAATGTGGTGGAGGGAAGATAGTCTTTTATAAGTATGCAGATTTTTAACCAAATTGCTCATATTTTTTTGGGGAAATCTTACCCCAGTATCCCATGGCAACTGTTACATTCGAGTTCCAAGCCTTTGGAGGATTCCATGGAGTAAATTGACTTCTTATTCTTGTCCTTTACCACAGGCATTCTGATTGCAGTTTTCCCTGATCTGCAAATTACTACCACTCTGTAGCTTAAGAAAAATTATGATATATAGTATTTCAAACATGTGGAGGAGTATAAAGAAAAAATATGCTTGCAATTCATATAGTGCTGGGATAAATTCAACTAAGCCCTGATGGGTTGTCTTTTTTTTTTTTAATACCAGGAATCTTTTGTTTAAATTTTAGGAGACTTGTCACCACTCAGTGATATCAAGGCTGCTGGGGTTGTTATGTCTTTTTTCTTCTCCTTTGCTGTGTTTAGGTGGCTAATAGTTTATTGAGAAATTTTTGGTCTATTTGCATAAGAGATCTTAGCATATTATAATGTTCTTTCTATGTAACATTTGTCTGCATTTGGTTTTGATGTCCAGGTAACACTAGATTTATGAAAAAAGTTTGTGTTACCTCTTTTTCCATTATGTGGAACAGTTTGTACAAAATTAAGATTAGTTGTTCCTTAAATGCTTGGTTGAACTACCCAGTTTAGGCCCGGTTGTTTGTGTGTGTGTGTGTGTGTGTGTGTGTGTGTGTGTGAGACATTCCTTCTTACTAGTTTAATATTTTTCTTTTTAAAACACCTTAAATGTAGTTTTTTCAGTTAGAGTCTGTTAGTGGTAAGTTCCTTTTGTGTTTCTGGAAGTTTCTTTGTTTAACTCTCACTCTTGGATGATAGTTTAGCTGGGTATAGAATTCTGACAAGTCTGTTTTGAGTTTTTTCTTCCTTAAATCTTTTGAAAATTTTCTAAGTTTTTTTCTTATTTTCAGTTTGGCTTGATGACCATGTGGCTTGATATGTGGCCTGAATCTTACTTAAATATTAGGTCTATAGATTTAACAAATGAAAACTAATTTTTATAATTCATTTCCTAGTTTTTATTTAGATACCAGCAATATTTATGGTAAAAAGTACCATATAGTCTCAGATATCTTTAATTTTAATGGTTAGAATTATGTTAAAATATTAAACCAGCATGTCTGAATCATGACTACATAATAAAGCCTATTGATTTAATTGGTTTGAGGTGGGAGTCCAAGCCTGTATTTTCTTTCAGTGTGCTCAAATAATTCTAATGTGCAGCCAGAGGTTAAAGAACATGAAGTTACAAATTGAGCTGTAAATTCAGTGATATTCTGATACAAATCTCAACTGTCTTTTTCTTTTTGTTTTGTTTTTATTTAAAAAGTTGGCAGCCTAAATTCAAAACGTATGTGGAAAGACAGATCAATAGTCAAAGCAATAAAAAAGAAGTACATCATTGGATTTATAGTTCCTGATTTCGAGATTTACTTAAAGACAATGTGGTATTAGTGATAGAATGGATATTATGGACAATAGACCCACACATACATATTCAGTTGGTTTTTGGCAAAGGTGGTAGGGCATTTCAAAGGAGGAAGTAATAATATTTACAACAAATGTGCTGGAAAAACTGTATAATATGTATGTAATAAAATGTACACTGACTCTTACCTCACATCATGCAGGAAAGGTGAAGTTAAAATGTGTCATTGACCTAAATTTAAAACTAAAAAAAGCTGTAAGACATCTAGAAGAAAACATAGAACACAGAAAACACAAACCATAAAAGAAAAAAATTCATGAACTGGACCTTGTCAAAATTAAAACCTTTTGTTCTTTAAAAATTATCAATAAGAAAATGAAAAGATAAGCGTTAACATAGGAAAAATATTTATAATACATATATTTGAGAAATGACATATATTGGATATATAAAGAACTCTTACAACTCAATGAAAAGAAAATAATTGACTCAATTTAAAATAGGCAGAATATTTCAGCACTGCTACTACATTCTAGAAGATTTGAACATGTACCATTTTCATTCCTTGGAAAATAGTTTGGCAGTTTAGCATATGATACTGGAATTCTGTACTAGGTATTTATCCAAGAGAAATGAAAACAGATATCCACACAAAAATTTCATCATGCATGTTTATAGCAGTTTTATTCATAATAGCTGTAAACTGGGAACACCCAGATATTCATTGCAGATGAATGGTTAAACAAATTGTGCTCTATCCCTACCAGTAGAAGGGAATGAACTATGAACACACACATGGATAAGTCTTAAAACATTAACAAAAACATGACGCTAAATGGAGGAAGCCACATACAATATATTCTGTATAATATCATTTATATGAGATTTTAGAAATCAAAAACTAATTTATGGTGTCAGAAAGCAGATCAGTGACTTGGGGTAGTGGTAGGAGAGTTTGACTGCAGAGGCACATGAGGTATCTTTTGTTGGTGATGGAAATGTTTTGTATTTTAATTTTGTTGGTTGTCACACAGTTGTACAACATTTGTTAAAAATAATCAAACTGCACATTTTAAATGGGTGTATGCATATTTTATTCAACAAGTTTGACTAAGAACTTAGGAACACTAAGTTGGACAATCTCATGAGCTTTTTTTGTGATTTCAAATCCATGTTAGTGGTTAAGCTACAATGTTTATTGTTGAATGTGGGTATTTACTATGGAGGAAGTGTGTGTATGCTCTTAGCTCATTTACAAATAAAATATTTTAACCTTTAATTGAATATTGATGTAGCATGATGTTAACTTTATGTTACAGTTACTTTCTGCTGTTTATTACTGGGAATGTCTTTCAGTACTTATATAGAAACAAGGTAAAAAAGCTATACAATTAAAAATGTGGCAATAGTCACTTCAAATCTTTTATGTGTGCCTACTAAAGCAAACAAAATACTAAACTTGTTTTATATGTGTTCAATAAACTGCTGAACAAGAAAAGGATGCAATGGCCATGTTGTTAGACTGTTGGAGTAAGTGTAATAGCAATAACCTACCTTCCTTTTTACTTCCTTTCTCCCCCTCTCCTTCCCTTTGTTTCTCCCTCCCTCCTTCACTCCCTTCTCTCCCTCTTCTACCTATCCTTATTTCCCTTTGCTGGTGACAGTGCAAGTTGAATTTGTACACTGATCTAGATTCAGATTACTATAATAAATTTTTAAAAATATCAAGTTGAATGAAGAAGGAAAATTAAAATTATACAGTACCTGAAACTAAAAGGTTAAATAAATGGATTCATCTTTTTAAAAAATGTTACATTTTCTGAGCATCTATAATTCAGTTAAGAAGGTGACTGAAAATTGTAGTTTACTGGATGATCTTGGGAAAATTACTCACTGTGTTTCTCAGTTTTCTCATTTGTAAGACAACAGTAATAATATGTTGAAAGGATTAAATGAGCTAATGTATTTAAAGTGCGGGCACATAGTAACTACTCAATAATTATTTGCCTGTCATCATCACGGTCATATTCAAAGTGAAATTTCTTCCACATCTGACCTTGGCTATTTTAATATATGTGTTACTAAGCAATATAATGTATTTTAAAGAAAAATACGGTGATATGCCACTTTCAAAGAAACAAAAAAGATGTGCATTATAAATTTTAGATCATAGGTGAAATTGTACTTATTATCAATTCATTAGGTGCATACAATACACATTTAGATAGGAGCATTGTTAATTCATTTTTAGAGTTTTTGACCACTTTCATACATTTCAAAATGGCTTTGAAGACATAACTGCAGTTTTCATATTTTTCATACTTTAGCATTTTGGTACATGCCATATTAGAATGTATCTTAGACATCTGATAAATGTCAAGATTTCCCCCTTACTCTGTTATCTAGCAAATATTGAGTACCTGGTATGTACCAGGTGCTGGGGATATAACAGTGAAGACAATCTAGATGCCTCTGTCATGGAACTTAGATTTCATTGTTGGGGGAGATACTGGGGAGGAAAGATTGGACAAGACAACACATAAAATAACAAGATAACTTCAGATAGTAATAAGTGATGAGAAGAAGAAAATGGGATGATGGGGTAGAACATGCCTGGAAGGACTAATTTGGGTTGTGTGGTTATAGAAAGCCTTTGTGAGATGACATTTGAGCGAAGACCTGAGATGAGGAGTCCTGAAAATCTGGGGATGGATTTTCTAGTCAGTGGGGACAGGAGTTCAACTGCATCTTAGACCTGATGAACTTGGTATATTTGAATTCTTACAAAAGATGAATATTGCTAAAGGATGGTAATTAGGTAGAAGACTAATAAAGTAGAGGAGGGTGGAAAGATAGCCAGGACCTATCTTTCACAGATAGCCTTGGGCATCATTTCTTACTGAATCTGTGAAGCTTGATGCTGTAAGCAAAGAGAAATACGGAAAATAAGTGGTTGGTATTAACGGTGTGGCTTTTAGGAAACAGGCAAAATATCCTGGAAGATTTTTATTGGGGATTTGGAAGTATAATAAAATAAATAATCATTAACTTTGTATGCCGTGGGGAGAAACCAGGTCTGATTATTGACTTCTCTTTAGGGAAACATCAATTTGTAAAATGTGTTTTGAAAGCAGCAGAGGAGGTAATATGGGCATACTACTCTTTCCCTCCCATTAATTCTTTAGACTTCTTCTTTGATATTTTACTGAGAGTGTGGGGTTTTCCCCCTGTATATATGATATTTGTGATGAAGAAAGGCAAATAATTTAGCTAGAGTTCAACGCTTTGTTTCCTACTCTTTGGTCAAAACATAAATAGTATTTGGATACCGTATAGTAACATACAAGGAGAAGTGACTAGAGAGAGCTTGTTTGGTTAAGATCACTCATTTAAGTAGATTAGAAAAGTATACCTACGGAGAAGCATCCCTTGGAAGGTAAGACTAGGTTATTTTATTTAGCCTTCTTCTTGGTTGCAATGGTTTGGATTCTTGTCCTCTTCAAACCTCATGTTGAAATTTGATCTTCAGTGTTAGAGGAAGGGCCTAAAGGGAGGTATTTGGGTCATAGGGATGAGTCCCTCACAAATAGGTTAATGACTTCCATTGGGGGTGAGTGAGTTCTCCATTAATTCCTGGAGGAGCTTGTTGTTAAAAAAGAGCCTGGTACCTCCTTCCATCTCTCTCTTGCTTCTTCTTTTGTCATGTGGTCTATGCACACTGGCTTCCCTTCACCTTACCCCATGAGAGGGAACAACCTGAGGCCCTCCCTAGATGCAGATGTCCGTTCTTGAACTTTCCAGTCATCAGAATCATGAGCCAAATAAATCCTTTTTCTTTATAAACTACCCAGCCTCAGGTATTCCTTTATAGCAACAAAAAATGGAATAAGACATTGGCTAAGTCCTATTATAAATATATATAAGTATTTAAATGTGTTTTTTACATATGGGGACAGCTTAGAGTCTCAAATGTTAGATGTACCTAAATGTAATACGTGGCTTCTAGACTGGATTCTATAAGCAGTGCTATAAAGAATGTTATTGGATCAGCTGACAAAATTGTACCAGTACAGTAAATCTGATGCAGGTATTTAGTGATGTTGATTTTTCTGGAGTCGATAACTATAGTGTGGTTATGTAAGAGAATATTCCTAATCTTAGGAAATTTACATTGAAGAATTTAGGGCTAAAAAGCATGATGTAAGCAACTTACTCTAAAAAAGTTCAGGAGTGAATAATATATATATATAGAGAGAGAATGTAGGTGTATGTTAATAATAAAACAAATAGGACAAAATTTTAACAATAGATGGATCTGGATAAAGGACATATAGGAGTTCTATGCACTAATCTTATTTTTGCACCTCTTCTGTAAGTTTAAAATTATGTCTAAATAAAATACTAAAAATGGGTTAAAGTTATTTTTTGTTTAAAAATAATTTCAAAATGTAGCTATATCTCGTCAGAAATACTATCAATTCTATGTTGAGTTTATCAAGCAAAATTCCAATGTTAGTACAGTGATCAAGTGTTAAATATTGGGTTACAAACTAATATTTTTTGAATCTAGAGGTGGAAAAGATTAGTGTGGATTGGATGTTAGAACTGTGAAAAAAAAGTGCAGAGTGGTGAGGTAGTTAAGAGAAACTGGAAAGAATGAGCTGGTTGAGAATTCAGAATTGGAGAAGGTAAATTTAGTAGTTACCCATGTAAATGCTACCATTGGTAGAGCAATGTTTTGTAGTCTTTCGCAGTCTTCCTGAGGATACTTACCATGTTTTATTGAATTTTAACGTGCACATTTTTTTCACATTAAAAAAATCTCTGAAATCAGGGTGTACCTTATAATCAGTGGCATCTGAAAATCAACATCGGTGTGGATTAAAGTCAGTTTTTCCATATAAGATTTGTGGTTTTGCCTGTAACCTGGGGGCACTACCAGTAACCTGGAGGCACTACCACTTTTCTTCTGCCAGTAACCTGGGGACAGTACCAACCTGAAACTATTTTAAATTATCTTTTGTGTTTGAGTACTTGGACCACCCTAGTGTGAATTCGGATTACAGATTTGTGTGTGTTCTGGCTGGTGGTTCAAATTTGGAGAGGAGATAGCACCTCTCTCCCCCGCGCCACTAGTGCCAAGATTGAGAAGACAAATTTCTGTGCTGTTGCTTTCCTTGTAATAGGTTTATTTCCCCTTTACTCTTATACGTTTTTTGTCACAGTCTTCTTATGAGGGTTCCTGTTAGACTATTGGATATTTTTTGTTGTTTTCAGTTATATATGAAAATAATGGTGATAAAATACTTTTTTTCCTGCCTAACTTTGGTGTCCTTGCTTTTTGGATATATGTTCTTAATTGTATTATTCCTATTCATGGTTTCACAGATATCTTTAATCTCACCCTATCCAAAGGAATTCTAAAGGTAAAATAACACCCTACATTGATAGCTTAGTCCATTAAGTCATTTGTCTTGGGGAAAAGTTGTAGCATAAAGTCATAGTCAGTTTTTGGTTAGGAGGACCTTATAGAAGAGATGAATGAGCATACATACACCCTGGAGTTAGTCCAAGTTTTGGATTCTCTGAAGCTTACCTCTGTAACTTAATCTTTCTGAACTTTAGTTTCCTCATCTAGAGAATGGTTTATGATATTACTGCTGTGTTAATGTTATTGTGCTCCTTCAATGAGATAGTGTATATAAAGGTCTAGTGTGGGCTCTGGCGGAGATGTGGTGCTGAATAGATGATTTATTTTTTTGATTGATTGTGATTGCCATTATTTTTGGTTTCCTAGGACATCCTCTTCCACCCAGTCCCTCTTCTTATGGAAATATATCTTGTCCAACCATCCCCTCCCACCAACCACGAGAGAGGTGGGCACATTATTCATCCTGGCCAATTTAGATTAATCCTCTAAATATAATGGTAGGTTCACGTCTGAGTGGGCATGTGATCAAAGTCCATCAGAGTCTTTTCCCATCAGGATTGATATACAGGGAATGGGGGAAGAAAACCTCTCTACCGGAATTACAAAGGTTGGATTTAGATCCAAAGCCATTGGCAACTACCATCTAATTCCATATGGAGAAGTCTGCTTAAATAATGAAGCTAAGGAGAAGCTATCAAGGATAAGAGATGGAGGTTGAGGGTTGGGGAGGGCGAAAAAGAGAGGGAGGAGAGAGACAGAGACTGAGGGAGATCCAGTTCCATTTTTTTAGGTTATCCTTCCTATAGCTCTTCTTTCAGAGATATGCCAGTCTCCTTTCCAGCTTTGTGAACTAGTAAATGCTTTTTTTAAAAAAATGTGGTTTAAGTTGGATTTCTGTCACTTGCGGTGAAGAGTTCTGATGAATATGATAATGGTGTTATTTGCCCAAAGAACTTTTCTTGCTCAAAGAACTGCCTATATTGCTTTCTTGCTAAATTGTTAAAGACTAGTATATAATAGGCTATTACATAGAGGATGAATGCCTGGAAAAAGAAGTAAAAATTATGATTTTTTAAAGGAAGATCTCTGAGTTTAAGATTTTTTCCATGTCACATTATTATTTCTAGTGATGTTATAGGGATACCGTATTGCAAGTAAACATCTATAGATGTACAAAGAAAATTTGCAGTCTTAATTTTAATTAGAAACCATTTACCACATTTAGAAGCTCTGATTAAAGATATAATGGATAAAAGGGATAAAATTACATTTGCAGTTATTTGTTTTTAATCTTTAATGTCCCTTCTTCTTATGACTCTCAGATAGAGTGAGCAGGGCCCAACTTGTCTGAAGCTTAAGAGGTGACCCAGAATATAATTGAGAGGACTAGAAAGGTATATTAGACTATTCTTGCATTGCTATAAAGAAATATCTGAGGTGGAGTAATTTATAAGAAAAGAAGTTTAATTGGTTTACAGTTCTGCACGCTGTACAGGAAGCATAGTGCTGGCATCTGCTTCTGGGGAGGCCTCAGGAAGTTTTACTCATGGCGGAAGGTGAAGTGGGAGCAGGCACATCATATGGCCAGAGCAGGAGCAAGAGAGTCTGGTGCGGGAGGTGCTGGACTTTGCAACAATCATATCTCAAGAGAACTCACTCATTATTGCAAGGATAGCACCAAGCCATGAGGAACCCGCCCCCATGACCTAAACCCCTCCCACCAGGTCCCACCTCCAACACTGGGGATTACAATTCAACATGAGATTTGTAGGGGACATCCAAACTATATCAAAGGGCAATGAATCAGTGTCAGCATTCACTGCTGGTAAAAACAGTATTTGTATTCTTAATTTGGTTAGTCTGGATAGGAGCCAAAGATTCACAGCATGGCCATATTCACTTGGAAGTTTGCAATTTGATTAAGGTTTGAGAACATGTTAGGGAAGGAAAGAATTTCCTTTAAAATCATCCTGCACACTGAATACCTAAAGTAGTACAAATAATTTGTTATGGCCTGAGAAGCTAAGAAAAAATTTAGTCATTCTTCTAAGTCCAAGAATGGCTGTAGGGGATAGTACATGAGTGACTATCCTGTCTACTTCTGTTTTCTGTTTTATTTTGTATATTTTTTAGAAACAGGATCTTTCTCTGTCCCCCACACTGGAGTGTGGTAATGTGATCATAGCTGACTGTAACCTCCAACTCCTGGGCTCAAGCTGTCCTCCTGCCTCAGCCTCCCAAGTAGCTAGGACTACAGACATGTGCCACCACACCTAGCTGATTTTTTATTTTTTGTAGAGACAGGGTCTTACTATATTGGCTAGGCTGATCTTGAACTCCTGGCCTCAAGCAATTCTCTTGTCTTGGGCTCCCAAAGCACTGAGATTATAGGAGTGAGCCACCACGCCCAATCCTGTTTTCTTTTTTGAGGTGCGTTAAGTATTTACATTTTACCTGGAGTTTGGAAAAGTAGTTTATTTGGACGTACAAGCTTTTTATTTTTTATTTTTTTGAGATGGAGTCTTGTCCTGTTGCCTATGCTGGAGTGCAGTGGCATGATCTTGGCTCACTACAATCTCCGCCTCGCAGGTTCAACTGATTCTCCTGCCTCAGCTTCCCGAGTAGCTTGGCTTACAGGTGCACAGCACCACACCCAGCTAATTTTTGTATTTTTAATAGTGACAGGGTTTAACTATGTTGGGCAGGATGGTCTTGGACTCCTGACCTCAAGTGATCCTCCTGCCTTGGCCTCCCAAAGTGTTGGGATTACAGGCATGAGCCACTGCGCCTGGCCAAGGTGTGTTTTTAAAGTAGAAGTTAATTCTGTGGATTGATTTAACCAATTTTCTTTGCAAGCAATTGTATAGGAGAATTAAATACAAATCCTCCTACGGATGTCAGATTTAGATAATGCCTTAATATGATGTAATGTCTTAAATAGTGAACTGTTTGGTTATACCTTGTGCCACGATTTCCTTAATATATCTCATAAAGTTGTACAAAGAATAAGATTGAGATGCTTTACTGTTAGGCACGTAGACATTTATGTAACATTCATTTTAAAAAATTTGAATACCAATTATGTATAAGGTACTAGGATAAACACAAAGGATACAAGAAGTCTTTGCCTTAGGCCAATACATTCTGATAGAGTGTTAAAATAGTTACACAAGTATCTGTTACTCAAAGCATTAATTACATAGGTGTTATATATATTAAGTATATAAACATTATGTATATTAAGTGCCTTGTGCTGAGTATCAACTAAGTGTTTTAAGATCAGAGTCCATTTGGGGTTTGTGATGGTTAATTTTATGTGTGAACCTCACTGGATCACGGGATGACCAGATATTTGGTCAAATATTATTCTGAGTTTCTATGAGAGTGTTTTTGGATGAGATAGATGGATTATGAGTAGAGCAAAAAGGCTAACTCTCCCACATATAAGAGAGAATTCTTTCCTACCTGACTGCCTTCAAACTGGGACATTGGCTTTTTACCTGCCTTTGAACTTGAACTGAAACTTTGGCCCTTCCTGGGTCCCAAGCTTGCTGGCCTTCAGATGGAAACTATACTGCCAGCTTTCTTGGTTCTTAATGCTTCAGACTTGGACTGAAACTAAACCATTGGTTCTCCAACTTGGTACCACAGCTCTGCACATGTTAGGTCAGCCTCCACAATCATGTGAGCCACTTCCTTATAATAAA
Source organism: Gorilla gorilla gorilla (assembly GCF_029281585.2). Taxonomy (NCBI): domain Eukaryota; kingdom Metazoa; phylum Chordata; class Mammalia; order Primates; family Hominidae; genus Gorilla; species Gorilla gorilla. The sequence goes on from NC_073233.2 coordinate 21,113,469, forward strand.
AAATCTCTACACACACACACACACACACACACACACACACTCACACACATACTATTGTTTCTGTTTCCCTGGAGAACTGTAATTAATACAGGGTGACTTGGAAAGGCATCACAGAGGAGGTGGAATTTAAGCCAGAGGCTAAACTATCATATAAGCAGGATTTCAGTAGATAAAGATGGTGAAGAAAAACACTACAGGCAGAGGAAATAGGGTATGTGATGGAAGCAGTCTCAAGTAGTATAATTTGACTAGAGTTCAAGATGTTTCTACTGTTTTTTTGCATTTCAGAAGAGTTGTGGGAGAACACCAGTTTTACCACAACCTGGCTAGTACTTGTTGGTAGTGTGGTAGTGGCAGTGGCAGTGCGCGTGTGACTTTTTTTAAAAAAAATGACTGTAGCAGGTTGATTGATGATTAGTTAAAGAGGAAGTCTGCTTTCTCAGCATTCTGGTTAATCTAACCTGAGATCATTTTTCATTACTCTATCATGCTCCAGTCCAGGGGAGGGGAGGGTTATAGTCAGAAAAAAAGACCGTATGAATGTGTATATATATGTGTGTGTCTTGCTATTTGTATTGGTTCTCATAGGTTGCAAAGTGAATATGATGACATTCTTCCCTTGGCCCTATTTTTAGCTTGCTTTTCTCTTAGTGGACCTAAGTTATGAAATAGCAAAGGTTTATATAGCTTTGAAATTCATGTTTTTAGCTGGGCGTGGTGGCAGTGCCTGTCGTCCCAGCTACTCGGGGTATTGAGGTGGGAGGATCATTTGAGCCTGGGAGCTCCAGGCTGCAGTGAGCCATGCCTACACCTCTGCATTCCAGCCTGGGTGACCCAGCTAAACCCTGTCTCAAAAAAAAAAAAATAAAAGAAAAAGAAATTCATGTTTTATACCCTCAGATTTAATTGCTTATTTTACATATTTGACCATCCATTTCCTGGGATGATTGATGCCCCAAGATGGTGCCAATGTAGAACGGCAGTACTGTTTAGTAGGACTTTCTCCAGTGTCCAGTGTGGTATCCACCAGCCACACATAGCTATTGAGTCCTTGACATATGGCTAGTGTGGCTGAAAAATGGAATTTTAAGTTTTATTTAATTTTAATTGATTTAAATTTAAATTGTAACATATAGCTAGCTAGTGGTTACTGTATGAGACATTGCAGTTCTGGAGCTTAAGAAGTTTTGGCTTGTTTCTAGCTCTCTGGTGTTGAGAAGGGCTGACCAAGCAGTATTTTCACTCATATTTAAAATATAATATCTTAAATATTGTTAAATATTCTATTGGTGATTACACAGCAAATGAATTTTGATATTGCCAATTCTTCAGTAAAATTAGGTATTTATTAATTAATTGTTTATGTTCTGCCTCATTCCAAATAAAGATTGTATGTGAATGATAGGAAATGATCTATTAAAGGTACAATTATTAAAATAATGATAAAAGAAAAAGAGCCATGTAACAAATGAAGTGAGAAGAGAAGCAAGAAAAGGGGAAAAATCAGGTAGCGTGATGCCTCCAGCTTTTTTCTTTTGGCTTAGGATTGACTTGGCGATGTGGGCTCCTTTTTGGTTCCATATGAACTTTAAAGTAGTTTTTTCCAATTCTGTGAAGAAAGTCATTGGTAGCTTGATGGGGATGGCATTGGATCTATAAATTACCTTGGGCAGTATGGCCATTTTCACGATATTGATTCTTCCTACCCATGAGCATGGAATGTTCTTCCATTTGTTTGTATCCTCTTTTATTTCCTTGAGCAGTGGTTTGTAGTTCTCCTTGAAGAGGTCCTTCACGTCCCTTGTAAGTTGGATTCCTAGGTATTTTATTCTCTTTGAAGCAATTGTGAATGGGAGTTCACTCATGATTTGGCTCTCTGTTTGTGTGTTATTGGTGTATAAGAATGCTTGTGATTTTTGCACATTGATTTTGTATCCTGAGACTTTGCTGAAGTTGCCTACCAGCTTAAGGAGATTTTGGGCTGAGATGATGGGGTTTTCTAAATATACAATCATGTTATCTGCAAACAGAGACAATTTGACTTCCTCTTTTCCTAATTGAACACCCTTTATTTCCTTCTCCTGCCTAATTGCCCTGGCCAGAACTTCCAACGCTATGTTGAATAGGAGTGGTGAGAGAGGGTGCTGCGACACTATTCACAATAGCAAAGACTTGGAACCAAGCCAAATGTCCAACAATGATAGACTGGATTAAGAAAATGTGGCACATATACACCATGGAATACTATGCAGCCATAAAAAATGATGAGTTCATGTCCTTTGTAGGGACATGGATGAAGCTGGAAACCATCATTCTCAGCAAACTATCGCAAGGACAAAAAACAAAACACCGCATGTTCTCACTCATAGGTGGGAATTAAACAATGAGAACACATGGACACAGGAAGGGGAACATCACACACCAGGGCCTGTTGTGGGGTAGGGGAAGGGGGGAGGGAATAGCATTAGGAGATATGCCTAATGTTAAATGACGAGTTAATGGGTGCAGCACACCAACATGGCACATGTATACATATGTAACAAACCTGCACGTTGTGCACATGTACCTTAAAACTTAAAGTATAATTAAAAAAAAAAAGAAAAGGGGAAAAATCTAGGAAAGTCTAGTCGAGGGTAGCAAAAAATCCATCTGTGTCAACAGGCAGATAGAGTAAAAAAAATAAATCCAATAAAAAAATAACATTTTTGTGTAATGAGACATGCCATTGAGTCGAGAGAAACTTTTTCCAAAGATGAAACAAGGAGAAATTTATTCCATTTTGTAAGATTTGTTGAATAGTATAGTGGACGGCATTGTTTAATAGCAATTTTACAAATAATAGAGACATTTTTATCATATATTTACGTCAAATCTTGGTAAAAAATTTTGTGAAGAGCTAAAGCCTGCCAATAACCATGTGAGCGAGCTGAGAAGCAGATTCTGCAGACCTAGTTTAGTCTTGAGATGACTGCAGTCCTAGCTGACAGCTTGATTATAACCTCATGAGAGAACTTGAACCGGAGGCACTCAGCTAAGCCACTTTCAGATTCTTGACCCACAGAAACTGAGATAAAAAATGTTGTTGTTTTAAGCTGCTTAGTTTTGGGGTAATTTTTTTATGTAGAAGAAGCTAACTATGTTATGATTTTTTTTTTAGAATGGAGGTGCCTGGTGTTAAATGATAAATAGATACAGCTTTCTAAACCTTCAAATCTTATTTATGAAAGTACATTTATAGCCTTATACATTTGAGGGTGTAAATATAGTTAGGAAAAATGTTGAAATTAAGTATTTTCACTAGCCAACCTAAATGGCATCTGGCCATTTGAATGAATGAAAAATAGCTAATAACAATAGATAACATGTATTGAACTCTTTCTCTGTTTCAGAAACTATCCTAAGCATGTTATGGACATTGTATCATTTAGTCCTTACAGAATTGTATTGAGTACTTCAGACTTTAAAACCAAATCACTTTGACTCCAATTTAGCCATTGTACTAACCATACTGTGATCAGGTAACTTCTGAGGTATAGAAATTCATGTGTTAAACATCTGAGGGATTCTTAAATTTTGATGGATGCTGGAGATATAGTGGTGAGCAAAGGGAGACACAACCTCAGATCTCATGCCACTTACAACATTTTGAAGTACATAGACATTAATACAATAAATACATATTTACAGACTGAGGTCAGTACTATGAAGATGAGTTCTGAGATCCTTTAATAAAAGCAAGTTTCTGGTCCAGGCGCAGTGGCTCATGCCTGTAATTCTAGCAATTTCGGAGGCTAAGGTGGGAGGATCGCTTGAGGCCAGGAGTTTGAGACCAGCCTGGGCAATATTGTGAGACCCTGCTGCTACACAAATTTAAAAAAAAAAAACCCATTAGCTGGGAATGATGATGCACACCTCTAGTCCTAGCTACTCAGGAGGCTGAGGCAGGAGGATCGTTTGGCCCCAGGAGTTTAAGGCTACAAGTGAGCTATGATTGGGCCACTGTACTCCAGCCTGGGCAGTAGAGTGAGACTCCATCTCAAAAAAAAAAAAACCAGTAAAAGCAAGTTTTATTGTAGAAGAGTAATGGTATGCTTACAAACTGAAAGAAGGGCAACAAGGTTATAGCACAGAAAACAAAAAGAAGAGTGGTGTGAGATTAGGCTGGAAAGATATGCATGGGCCAGACTAGCAAGGCCTTGGAAGGTGATGTTTTATTCTACTTCCTAAGGGAAGCTATCGAAAAGTTTTTAACAGATATTATGTTAAGGTTTTCGTTTTGAAAAGATCATTGTAGTTAAAATATGGACATTGTAGACATGCCATAGTGGCTATGGGGAGACTATTAGGAAGCTGTTGAAATAACCAAACAAAAAAGATGGACTAAGGTATTGGCAAAAGTTTTTCCAGAAATGGAGAGAAATAGACTTGAAAGATGGTTACAGGATAAAATCAACAGGACTTGGTGAGAAGATTGATTACCAAGGGGTTGGGGAGAAGGCATCGTTAAGAATGGTGAAAAGATTTCCTACTTGCCTATCTGTGTGTATGATGATGCTATTTATTAAGGGTACAGAACATTAATAGGAAGGGGGACACATTTGGTGGTAAAACTCATTAGTTAGCTTTTGCTGAATTTGAGATATGTTTGAGACATCCAAGTTTGGAATGTTGAGAAAGATGTACAGGTTGAACATCCCTAATCTGAAAATCCAAAATCGGAAATGCTCCAAAATCTGAAACTTTTTGAATGCCTATAAGATGCTTGAAGGTCATGCTCAAAGGAAATGCTCATTTGGAGCATTTCAGATTTTGGATATTTGATTAGCGTTGCTCAGCCAGTGTAATGGAATTATGTTATTCTAAATCTGAAATATGAAACACTTCTTATCTCAAGCATTTCAGATCAGGATACTCAACCTGTATTAGATTGGATCACACAGAACTCCAGGCCAGAGATAAGAATGTTCAGGGAATGGGCAAATATATGGTAATTGATGTAATGGTTAAGAATGCCTTGTGAGAGGGAGTGAGAAGAGAAGAAGGCCTAGAAGTTGAGGAACTCCAATATTAACTGGCCAAACTGAAGAGGATAACCTACAAAGGATATAGTAGAAGGATTCTTTCACTCATTTATTTATTCAACAGATATTTATCAAGTGCCTATTATATACCAGGTACAAATATGGAATCCAGGGATATAGCAGGGATAAGATAGTCAAGATCTTTGCTGTCATGGAACCTAAACTGTAGTAGAAAGTACGTAAATAAACATAAATACTTTAGATAGGTACAGGTACTAAAAGGAAATAGAAAAGGATTATGTGGCTGAGGAAGGGAAGACTAGAAGAGGAACAAGACTTTTGAGGAAAATCAAGAACTTCCTTCTTTTTAGCCATGCTACTTTTGAGGTATCTATATCCAAGTCCAAGTGATTAATAGGGACTGCTGCATGCTAGTAAATAGCACCACCATTCACCCAAATTGGCAGGCTCAAACTTCCAGCAGCTTTTTTCTTTCGTTCGTTCTTTCTTTCTCTTTCTCTTTCTTTCTTTCTTTCTTTCTTTCTTTCTTTCTTTCTTTCTTTCTTTCTTTCTTTCTTTCTTTCTTTCTTTTTCTTTCTCTCTTTCTTTCTTTCTCTTTTTCTTTTTCTTTCTCCTCTCTCTTTCTCCTTTCTTTCTTCCTTCCTTCCTTGCTTCCTTCTTTCTCTTTTTCTTTTCCCTTCCTTCCTTCCTTCGTTCCCTCCCTCCCTCCCTCCACCCCTCCCTCCTTCCCTCCCTCTGTCCCCCTTTCCCTTTCCCTCCCCCTCCCCCTTCCCTTCCCCCTCCTTCTCCCCTTCCCTTCCCCTCCCCTCCCCCTCCTCCTCCCTCTTCTCTCCCCTCTCCCTCCCTCCCCTCCCCTCTCCTGTTCTCTCCTCTCCTTTCCTTTCCTTTTTCTCTCTCTCTTTCTTATACTCCATATTCAGTCCATTAGCAGCTCCTGACTACTCCATCTTTAACATTTGTGCTCAATATGATTACTTCAATTATATGCACTATTTCTTTACTCTAAGCCACCATTTTCTCTTGCCTAGACTATTGGAGTAACCTCTGTTCTGATCTCCCAGCTTCCAATCTTGTCCCCATGTAATCTGGTATTCATATTGCAGCCCGAATGATCTTTTAAAAACCAAAATTCTTTGATCATATGCTTCAGTTGTTTCCTATAATATCGACACAGTTTACCATGGCAATAATGCTCTATATGATCTAGTCACTTTTTTGACTGCATTTTGGAATGCTCTTTCCCTCTACTTCAGCTTCACTGGCCAAGACTCCGCTATTCCTTGAAGATATCAGTATTATTCCAGACTTCAGGGCATTTGCATTTGCTGTTTTTTCACTTGGAATGCTCTTCCCCCATATTTTCACTTAGCTTGCTCCTTCACTTCATACCAGTCTCTGTTGAGCTGTGATCTTATGAAAGAGGTTTTCCCTGACCACTCTATATAAATAAGCCTTCTTTGACACCTGCCTATCATTCTGTATTCCCTTAGCCCATTTTTATTTTTCTTCATTTCACTTATCATCTAATATGTTCTTGTTTATTATTTTTTCTTTCCCTCTAGAATGCAAAGACCTTGTCTGTCTTATTAATGTCTGCATCCCAACAGCCAAGAATAATGCCTGGTACATAATATGTGGGTTCCATAAACTTTTTTTTTAGTGAATGAATGAATGAATATATAAGTCTGGAGCTCAGAGGAGATTTCAGTGCTGAAATGTAAATTTAGTAGTCAATAGCATATAAATGGTCATTTAAACTGTAGGACTGGATGAAATTATCAAGAGACAGTATGGAGCCAAACCAGAAAAGGGACCCAGATTCAAGCCTTTGGCAGATTTTTCATTTATAAATCAGATTAGAAGGACCCAACAAGTTAGGAGGAAAACCAGGAGAGACATATCATTGAAACTAAGAGAGGAAATGTTCTAAGGACACAGCTTTGTTGGATAATGCTTACAGGCTGGATTAAGATGTGCTTGTAAATTAACCATTGGATTTGCAAAGATGAAGATTGTTTTGTGGCTTTTAAGAGTTATTTCAGTGGAGTGGTTGGGGTAGAAATCAGACTGGAGTATGACAGGTGAGGTAGGGAGAGTGAAGTAGACTCCTTTGAGAAGTTTTGCTGTGAAGAACAGAGAATTGAATGATCATTGAAGGGAGGAAATGTAATCAAGGAAGGACTTAAGTATTCCCCCAGAGTTTTCTGAATTTGCAATTCATTCATCTTGATTATCTCCCCTTGAGGTCTAGCTGTCATCAGTTAACTGGAGGATTGATTCATAATCCCTTTTTGCAAGGTGGCAAAGCTTACCTTCCTCCTCAAACCTTCTATCTACCAAAGTTCTCTTTCTTCTTTAATTTCATTAGAGTGCTTGGTAAATGATTCACATTTCTTTTTGTTATAACTCTTCAGTAAATTAAGCCTTTGCCTTTCTTGCTGATTTTACCGTATTATATAACTATCATAGATGATTTAAAATGTTAATAGTGATAGAAACTGTAATAATATAATACTAACATGTATTGATATTTACTATGTGGGGTCTTTTGAAGAAATTTACATTTTTTTAACTTAATATTCAAAACAACCGTGGGAGGCAGGTGCTATTATTATCCTCAGTAGAGGATCTAAGGATCTGAGGTTCAGAGGGCTTAGGTAATTTCCTCAAGATCATATAGTTCATAAGTGGTTACAGGTATGATTGTAGAGCTTTTGCTGTTAGCCACCATGCTATTCTGTCTTTAAGTTAACAAAGTAAATGTTTCATCTTCTAATTATGTTAAACTAATATGCCTTTGGTGAATTGTTTTGGTAAAGTTAATACTTCTTTTTCTCCACTTTTATATCTGTTATATGAATTTATGTCTTAGACTGGATTATTGGTAACTCTTGTTTTTACAGTAATCAAATTTTAGGGCTAGATGGGAGATTTAATTACATAATGAATGGAATAAAAATCTGCTAATCAGATAGATCTGTTTTCTAAACTGCATTTTTTCTCCTTTGTCTTTTTTGGCCTACTCTGTTGGCTGTGAACTTTGTTTTAAAATTCATTTGTGCTTATAACAATAATAAACACTATTTATTCCTTGAGTGGTTTTACAAACCTTACAAGGCTTACCATTTCCAGAGTGTCAGAGTAGCTATAGCAGGTTTACACTTAAATATACTCTTGGTTTTATGACATTCCATTTTGACAGTGATGAAGAGCATGCTTATAGGCATCGTTGAAAAGGAATGTTAGAACTGTTTATGTGATAGTTCCACAAGTTTCTTACATTTATCTATTATAGAAAGATCTATCATACATGCTTACTTTTCACAGAGTTTATAATATATGCATATGTTTTAATGGTTTGTTATAAATAATATGATTAGCTGGCAAAAGCTTTTAGTAATTTAAATTTTGGGGTTATTTTAAATTATAAATTTAAACAAGCTCTTTCATTTCAGGTGATTGGCTAAACCTTTAAACTGTGGCTGATAGTGTTATATAAAGTTGTTTTCTAGTTTTGAAAAGCTAAAAGTTTATGTTTTTATGCTTTTTGTGAAAGTCACTAATACTTGTAACATAATGAAAATGTTTCTACTGCTACAATTGTGGAGACATTTTGAAAACCTAGATTTAGTCAGTATTTTTCATGCTAACATTGTAAAGAATGTCAGAGGCCATGGAGAGGATCTAAGGGAATCAGAGAAAAGGAAGAGGAAGTAACATTTTTAGAGTACATTTTATGTTCTAGGCAACTCAGTAATAGGGCAGTATATCATTTCATTCTCACAGAAGTCTTTCGAGGTATTATAATTTCCCTTTTACGGATGAGGAAACTGAGGTTGCAGAGGTTAATTATGTTGATAAAGATCACATAGATCAAGTAGAACTAGGATTGAAATCTAGATCTACTTGATACTTAAGCTTCCTCTTACACTTGTTTTATGGAGTTGTTCTTGGGCCTTCTTAAACAGGTAATTATTCTATGTCATAGCAGAATTCTTGATAGAATTATGATATTTAAATTTTTATTTACTCAGCTATCATAAACATAAAAATACTATACTACTATATAAGCTTGCAGGTCTTTTGAATATAAAAACTAAACTGCATGTTGACTCATTTATCAGAGTTCTGTAGAATAATTAAAAGTAATTATAGCAGGTCTTTTTTAAGTGTATGTAATCATTTGTATTATTTGAAAGCTTAGACAGCTTTTATAGCAGTTTGCTTCCAGACCATGCTCATTGATGCATTGAAGAGATACCCGTGAACCACCTTGTCTACTCCCATACAGCTGATTTATCTTTGTAGCAGTCCCTGAGTTAGAGAATCTTCCCTACTACCTCTGCTATAGTTTTCAGTAAATTGGGCAAGATCAGATGTTTCCTGGAGATAATTTCCTTAGCCCTTGTATTAGATCCCAACAGTAAATACATTATTGACTGATGTGAACACAGAAAGCATCTCAAACTTTTTGTTGATCAGAGCATAGCTCAGTTGTTTTAGGAATTCCAGATAAAATGACAGTAATGTATTGTGATTATTTCCTTCTTTTGAAATGAACTTGAATATACTTTTATGTTTATTTGTAAAATAACATTTCAAAGATCACATTGTGCTTATTTTCACAGTGGCCTCTGGCCGAAAGCAATAAAGTTCTGTCCTGGGTGGAACTAGGCTAGTTGCAGTTTCTCAAATTTCCTTAATGAGATGCTTTGCTTTTGTGAAAATAAGTCATATTGTCCACTGCCACCTTTGTTTACTTCTCCATTTTATCCCCTCTTGGTTACAGAAATTAGCTACTACAAATAAAATGCCAAGATTTTATAATTTTCTATGTTTAAATTTGCAAGTAAAAAGTTCTGTTGAAACATTTGTAAGATCAAACTAACGTGAGATAAATATGACTGATATTCAGAAGTTGATTAATCTAACTTTCAGTACTGTACCTATTACATAAAGTATGATTAATCTCTATGTGCAAGTATATAAACAAATTTTGAGTATAAAATCATAATCTAAAATTTTGTTTTATATTTAATGGAGTGTTCAAATACTTTGTAATAAAAACAATGGATGACTAAAATGATTGAATAAGTTATCAAATAGAGCTTTGTAAACTAGGGTTCATAGTTGCAAATAATACAAATCAACTCTGGATATTTTAAGAACTAAAAAAAAAAAATTGAAACGTTACTGAGAAGCTTACAGAATCACTGAGAGGGTTGTAGAACTAGGCTCAATAAAAGGATCAGAATAGGAGAGGTTAGGCAGCAAATAGGACCACAACCAAAATGACAGCACATCAGTCTGGTGAATACATGCATGGCTGCCACCAAAAATGAACACTCACTTGCCCCTCATGTTAGCCAATGAATGCTGTCTCTTCCACTGCTATCTAAGAACCTTGATGTTGCTACCATCAGTTTCCAGAATGGATTCTCTGATACTCCCCTCTGCATCATTATATCCTAGTTTAAAGATGGGTGTTTCTGAGTAGCTGACCTAAGGTCACATACTAATACTGTAACTACAAGAATAGTTGGGAAAGTGAGGATTGGATATTTTCAGATTGTGTGGAGAACTAAGCTCTATGGTCTATCAACACTCCTCAGGTAGGTAATTTCTAAGTGTAGGAAAGTTCAGATGTTGGGTGGCCAAAAATGTACAGATATCCACTACATTTCCTTGTGATAGCATCTAAGTTCTTTCCATTTCATTCTTTTATGAATTCTTTTAACATTATTGTTGCATAAGAGAAAAAGGAATAAATTATTTTAAAATTTTAGATTCAGAGACTTGGTTGGACACATGATATTACTCTGGATGTTCTTAGATGTTTCAGGCCATTTCAACCTTATTTATTACTTTAACAAGTTTCTGCAAAGTTGTGGTTGTATTAATAGCAAACATACTAATAGTGCTATTTGAGCATTATCAGATATCATAAACATAGTATTCTATCCCTTCTTCTGAAAGATATATCAACATTTCCCTAGATATATCCTTATCTTTGTACTCACTTTGGAGAATGAGCTCTAAAAGTATAATGGAAGGAACAAAAACTTTAGAGCCAGATTTGGGATCAGATGTGACCTCTGTCACTCTGTCATCATCATTTGGTATCTAACATTAGCCGTTATTCTCATTTTAGATATGATAAAACTGAATCGTAGAGAGGTTAAGTAGCTCAAGACTTTTAAATTAAACATGAATGATTAAACATTATCCAGAAAAATTAACTTACTTTTTTTCTAAATGTAGTATAAATATTTTTAGTGCATCTCAAGTATGCAGTGACTTAGATACCCATATTCCAATTACAGATGTCTAATTTTTTAACTTACATACAGGAACAGGTAATCATGTTAGATCAGTTTGTCTCAGTTCCTTGTGTTTTATGTTTAGAATGTTGGGGAGATTTTGTTCATATTCTAAATAACTATTTGTTATACCCTTCCACCATCATTTAATATCTTAAAGTTTTAAAGCATTTTACTTTGATTTTTTTTTTTTTTTTTTGAGACAGAGTCTTGCTCTGTCGCCCAGGCTGGAGTGCAGTGGCACTATCTCGGCTCACTGCAAGCTCCGCGTCCCGAGTTCATGCCATTCTCCTGCCTCAGCCTCCCGAGTAGCTGGGACTGCAGGTGCCCGCCACCATGCCCGGCTACTTTTTTGTATTTTTAGTAGAGACGGGGTTTCATCATGTTAGCCAGGATGGTCTCGATCTCCTGACCTCGTGATCTGCCCACTTCAGCCTCCCAAAGTGCTGAGATTACAGGTGTGAGCCACCACGCCTGGCCTTTACTTTGATTTTTTAACCTTACAACACCCCTTATACTTGTATAATGTCATTTTTACAGATGTGGGAAATTAGGAATATAGATTAAAAATGGCATAGTTATAAGGCTATAGTTTAGTTCTCACAGAGAAACTCAGTCATATAAGTTAAGCGTTTTTGTTCCCAAATGATAGTCATAGTAGTAAAAGAAATTTTTAAATTTCACTTATTTATTCAGAAAGTGCTTACTGAGCGCCTAGTGTGTTCTGTGCACTGACTTAAGTGCTGGAGATACCTAAGTAAATCAGACGATTTCTGCTGTCATGGAGCTTATACACTTATAGATGGAAGTAGAAAATAAATGTAAAAAATATTTTCACCTTTTGATAAGTAAGTGCTGTGGAGGAAAATTAAGCAAGGAAGGGTAAAGGGGAATTCTAGGGGTTAGGAAAGGGGAGTTATAATTTTAAACAGAATTATTGAGGAAGACATCACTAGGAAGGTGACATCTGAGCAACAAAAGACCTAAAGGAGGTATGGGAAGGAGACATGCGGATGTCTTGGAGAAGAACATTATAGGTAGAGAGAAGAGCCAAAGTCCAAGGCCCTGGGAATGCAGCATGTCTGACACGTTCAAGGTGAGGCAAGGTGCGGGTGGGGGGCAGTATGTTGAAAGCAAGGTAAGCAAAGGGAAGAGTAAAAGGAAATGAGATGAAAATAATGAAAAAGCATACGAAAGCAAGTGATTTTTTTCTTGGGTCTAGATTTCATACTGGTACCTAACTTTGCTTAATTTTTCTGTTGTTAATAGGAGCTGTTAATGCCCAGTCAATATATCAGAGAATGGAGTTTGAGCAACTATAGTTTAATGAGGCAATTAAATTGAGAACCGTGACTTTAGACTAATTCAATATGAAGAACAGATTAAATATACTCTGAGGAACTGCCTTTTAATTATAGATTTTTGAGATTCATTTTAGTGTCATTTTTTTCATGGTTAAACAACATGGAGAGGAAAGTAATGATCTTATAAAATAGAAGTGTTCAAGATAACTTACTAGGATGGATCATCTGTGTTTGCCAAATCAAACAGGGCAATTTAAAATACAGTTGTTCCTTGGAATACATGGGAGATTGGTTCCAGGACTCTTGAGTATATCCAAGTCTGCACATACTCAGGTCCTACATTAGACCCTGCAGAACCCACGTATACAAGTTTCACATCCTGAACTTACTGTATTTTCAGCCCATGTTTGGTTGAAGAAAAGCCGTGTATATAAGTGGACTTCTACAGTTCAAACCTGTGTTGTTCAAGAGTCAACTGTGTATCAGGTTAGCATATAAACCTGTTTTGTTTTGCCTACCATAAAACACTGATCTTTAGATTGATACAATTGCTGTTTTATTCATTGGTTCATATACACCTAATGAGATTGCTATTTTAATTTTCATTGTTAAGACACACTTAAATTCCTAATACTTAAAAATGTATATGAAAAATTTATTTTCACAAATCGATATACCTATTTTTTGAATAGTAGTATGCATATTGCTTTACAAAATGACAGTGTAAAAATGGCATTCAGATTCCGTTTTCTAAGATGCTTGAACATTTTGATTTTTACTGATTAGAAGTTTAATTGTTATTAGTCAACAAGGAGAAACAATGAGGAACTTACAGAGGAGTGTCAGTTGTATTGAAAGATTAGGAGTGAATGTTTTATCTTGTAAAAAGGTATCTCAGCCCCTAGGATGGTCTACAGAAATGACAATAAGCTCCGATTCTTATTTTAATTTTTTATTTTTTCTGTTTCTCTGTCTCCTGTCTTTTCCTGCGCATTCTCTCTTTTACTCCCAACCTCTCTTGTTTATTTCTTTGGATCCATCAAAGTTGGAAATTGAACAGTATTTCTGATATATTATGTAGTATGAGTTCTGAAATCTTTGTGAATTAAATTCGTGAATGCTACCATAGTGGTTTTATTAAGGTGTGGCTTTTGATTACATGTTCTTCAAGCTAGGGTTATGGGAGTCAGCTAGTAGGTAGGCTTAGTTTGATTGTTCTACTTTAACATTTGTTTTTCCTTCTTGAAATAACTTTCATGAAGTTAGATACAGGCTTTTGTACAGGATCGTTTTGTGGGAAATGGTGGGTCTGAAAAGTAAGCCATTGGTATTGATAAAAGCAGAGAGAAAATGAAAAAGAAAAAAGGTAGGAAAGATGTGCCTTTTAGCCAATAAATAGAAGTTTAAAAGACATGAAAGAATGAGATGTAATTTTTTTAGGAGCTCTAATTTAGCCATGAACACAGCCACTATTACTCTGCAGAAAGGGAAAAAAAGGGGATTCTGTTTCAGAATTTGCTGTATTAAAAACTATTTGAGAAAGAGAACACTTTATTGAAAATTGAAAATTATTGGCTAACATTCAGTGTGAGGATATGTCGAAGTACCATCCGACTAAAAACAAATTAAGTGTAGTCTTGAGTCAAACATATTGTTTCTTCCAAAATTTAAATTAGATTAGTTTCATATGAGTGTTTTCTTTTTTTCTTGAGACAGGGTCTTGATCTGCTGCCCAGGCCGGAGTGCAGTGGCATGATCACAGCTCACTGTAGCTTTGGCCTCCCAGGCTCAAGTGATCCTCCCACTTCAGCCTCCTGAGTAGCTGTTACTACAGGCACATGCCACTACACTTGGCTAATTTTTAATTTTTTTCGTACAATTGGGGGTCCCACTGTGTTTCCCAGGCTGGTCTGAAACTCCTGGGCTCAAGCGCCTCCAGCCTCCAGCTCCTGAAGTGCTGGGTTTACAGGCATGAGCCACTGCGCCCAGCCAATTTTATGTGTTGATAACAATCTTGCTGAACTTACTCTTTCTTATAACTTATAGGTTGTTCTTCTTGGGATTACCAAGTAAATGTCCTTTGCAGTAGTGACAATTTTTCTTTCTTTTCAATCTAAGATTTTGCTTTTTTCTCTGATTGTGTAAAGTTAGCACTTCTAAAACAATACTCTCAGCATGTATTGCATGATTACATAATTTTTCTTCTTATATTAATAAGATGAAGTATATTAATTGAATGCTCAATATTGAATTAATCTTGAATTTCTGGAATATGTCATATAATTCTATTCTTTTAAATGAGTTATTATGAAAAATTTTAACCATACAGAAAAGTTGAAATTTATTTGGTGGAAATCTGTATATCCTCTGTCTTAATTTAACAATTAACATTTTGCTATATCTCCTCTTTTTTTTTGTTAGACCACTTGAAGCTGTTTTTGAGAATACAGATTCCAATACAACCGCAAAAACCTTACCACATCTAAGAAAATTAATACTGATTCTGTCTTATGTAATATCTGTTCTTTATTTAAGTTTCCCCAAATATCCCCAAAATATCTTTTATAGCTTTCATTTTTTTCCAAACCAGGCAAGGTTTATACATTCATTGCATGTGGTTATGTCTCTTTCATCTCTTTCAATCTAGAATAGCCCACCCCATCATCTTTTCTTCTGTTGGACAGTTATACTAATATGCAGAGATGATGTCATATTTTTCACTACAGAAAAAGCACTCATAAATATTTATAAATGTATATCGATCATAATGCTTGAGAAGGAATGGGCATTGGACCCATACCTCTGCACTCTGGCTTGAAGGAAGATGAAAAGTTTCTAGATACAACAGAGGAAATGATAATATAGAGAAGTCCAGGAGGTACAAAGTCTATGTGACAAAGATAGAAAGTAGAGGAATGTGATACAAAGGGAGAAGTAAAACCTTTGAACCTTGGAGCTATATAATAAATGTTAAGATTCTTCATACTGAGGTTGTGAAGCAGGACAATAGTGAAGAGCAATACTGAAGAAATTATAGGAGTTTTAAAAATGATTACAAGATATATCCTATATAGAGAGAATATTACAATTTCTGGTGAAAACTATCAAATATAAGGGGATATTCTCCAGAAAGAAAAGGTGAAAGAAAACACTTCATTGGCACTATGTAGAAGAAATGGGTTGTAATTATCCACCACTGCACCTGCCAGCCACAAATGGCTGTTTAAACTTCAGTTAAACTAGTTAAAATTACATAAAATAAAAAATCTAGTCCCTCAGTCACACTGACCACATTTCAAGTGCTCAATAGCTATACATAGCTAGTGGCTACCATATTAGAGTGTTTTCATCATCGAAAAAAGTTTAACTGGCCATCACTGCAATAGATTCAATATAAAGGTATGCTGGCTTTTAGGGTACACATTCAAGGTTTGGTAGGGAGCCTATTAAAACTGATCAAAATCCTTGATTGTTATTTAGTCTGGATGAATCACATAGGGGATAATGACAGTGAGGAAGAGAACACGGAAGCATATTTAGAGTCCTCACAAAAAATCTGGATGTGCTGGGAATAATAGGTGTGTGTGTGTGTGTGTGTGTGTGTGTGTGTTACTTCTTATTGTTGATTGACACAGTGGAACAATGAAGGAAGATAGTAGAAGACAAGTAATCTAGTTTTACCTGTGCTCTTCTCTCTTGCAAGGTAGAAGGCTAAGCCTTTGATCCAGGCTGGAGGCCCTGAAACTGGGATTGATAGGATGTGCTTATTACTGTGGCCCTGAACTGAAGCCCAGTTGAGGGCGGCCTGGGAAGCAAGGCATGAACACAGCCTTGATAAACAAAATGAGTAAAGGATGCACAGTTAAGAGCCAAAAAGAGAATAGCCTGAACGTGTAGAAGGAAACTAAAGCTACAAGGGAGTTAAAAGCTTGTTGAAGTGAGTGTTTTGGGGGTTTTCTGTGAATTAATAATTTTGAAGAGGAAACAGCCCTGGTGTGTGGGGCACATTTTCGTAGAGATCACAAAGAAAAGAAAACCTCTTTTGTACATATTTTCTTTCAGTATTTTTGGGCAAGGATAATGATGTACTTTTTACTGACAAGAGTATAACTAAAGTTGCCATTAACAGAAATAAAGCCCAGTTATCATAAAGGAACTGAAGTCCAAGATTGAAGAAGATTATAGAAAAGTACTTGATTGATTGTTCATAAACATATTCAAATATCCCAATACAGATGAATTTTGTCCTATGGTATTGAGATAACTTACAAAGGAGATTAGCAAACAGACTATGTATTTTTTTAAGACACTGTAGAGAAGGAGAGAGGTTCTGGAATACTGGAGATAGATACATGCCATTCTGATTTTCAGAAGGGAGAAATGAAGGTTCCACAAACAATAAATCAATTGGTTTGACATTGACCTTAGAAAAGATTAAAGGGGTGGGTTTTGATCATCTGAGAGAGATAGTAGTGGTCACTAAGAAAAGATTAAAGAAGTGGGTTCTGAACACCCAAGAGAGGTAGTAGTGGTCATTAGGAGTTAGTATGGGCTCATGGTGCATAATTGTGACAGATTGACTTTTCAAGTCCACCATGTACTAGCTGTGCAACATTGAGTAATTTGCTTCATCTATCTGGGTCTCAGCTTTCTTATCTTTAAAATGAAAATAAAAATAATATCTATTACATAGGCTCATAATAAAGAATAAATGAATTTACATTTGTAAAACATTTAGAACAAAACGTGATACATAAAAAGCACAATGTCAGTGATAGATAAATAGCTAGAGAGACACCAACAGGCTGCCTTCTTTTTTTTTTTTTTGAGATGGAATCTCGCTCTTTCACCCAGGCTGGACTGCAGTGGCGCAATCTTGGCTCACTGCAAGCTCTGCCTCCCGGGTTCACGCCGTTCTCCTGCCTCAGCCTCCTGAGTAGCTGGGACTACAGGCAGGTGCCCTGCCACCACGCCCAGCTAATTTTTTGTGTTTTTAGTAGAGACAGGGTTTCACTGTGTTAGCCAGGATGGTCTCGATCTTCTGACCTCGTGATCCGCCCGCCTTGGCCTCCCAAAGTGCTGGGATTACAGGCGTGAGCCACTGCACCCGGCCACAGGCTGCCTTCTTTAATCAAACCTGTAGCTCAGTGAAATGAAACAGCTAATGTGCAAAGATTGTAGCAGCTCTTCTTTAAAAAAATTGAGGTGAAATTTGCATAGCCTAAAATTAACCATTTTTTTTTATTATTATACTTTAAGTTTTAGGGTACACGTGCACAATGTGCAGGTTAGTTACATATGTATACATGTGCCATGCTGGTGTGCTGCACCCATTAACTCCTCATTTATCATTAGTTATATCTCCTAATGCTATCCCTTCCCCCTCCCCCGACCCCACAACAGTCCCCGGAGTGTGATGTTCCCCTTACTGTGTCCATGTGTTCTCATTGTTCAATTCCCATCTATGAGTGAGAACATGTGGTGTTTGGTTTTTTGTCCTTGGGGTAGTTTACTGAGAATCATGATTTCCAGTTTCATCCATGTGCCTGCAAAGGACATGAACTCATCATTTTTTATGGCTGCATAGTATTCCATGGTGTATATGTGCCACATTTTCTTAATCCAGTCTATCATTGTTGGACATTTGGGTTGGTTCCAAGTCTTTGCTATTGTGAATAGTGCCACAATAAACATACGTGTGCATGTGTCTTTATAGCAGCATGATCTATAGTCCTTTGGGTATATACCCAGTAATGGGATGGCTGGGTCAAATGGTATTTCTAGTTCTAGATCCCTGAGGAATCGCCACACTGACTTCCACAATGGTTGAACTAATTTATACTCCCACCAACAGTGTAAAAGTGTTCCTATTTCTCCACATCCTCTCCAGCATCTGTTGTTTCCTGACTTTTTAGTGATCGCCATTCTAACTGGTGTGAGATGGTATCTCATTGTGGTTTTGATTTGTGTTTCTCTAATGACTAGTGATGATGAGCTTTCTTTCATATGTCTGTTGGCTGCATAAATGTCTTCTTTTGAGAAGTGTCTGTTCCTATCCTTTGCCCACTTTTTGATGGGTTGTTTTTTCTTGTAAATTTGTTTAAGTTCTTTGTAGATTCTGGATATTAGCCCTTTGTTAGATGGATAGATTGCAAAAATTTTCTCCCATTCTCTAGGTTGACTTTTCACTTCTTTTGCTGTGCAGAAGCTCTTTAGTTTAATTAGATCCCATTTGTCAATTTTGGCTTTTGTTGCCATTGCTTTTTGTATTTTAGTCATGAAGTCTTTGCCCATGCCTATGGCCTGAATGGTATTGCCTAGGTTTTCTTCTAGGGTTTTTATGGTTTTAGGTCTTACGCTTAAGTCTTTAATCCATCTTGAGTTAATTTTTGTATAAGGTGTAAGAAAGGGGTCCAGTTTCAGTTTTCTGCATATGGCTAGCCAGTTTTCCCAACACCATTTATTAAACAGGATATCCTTTCCCCATTGCTTGTTTTTGCCAGGTTTGTCAAAGACCAGATGGTTGCAGATATATGGTATTATTTCTGAGGGCTCTGTTCTGTTCCATTGGTCGATATCTCTGTTTTGGTACTAGTACCATGCTGTTTTGGTTACTGTAGCCTTGTAGTATAGTTTGAAGTCAGGTAGTGTGATGCCTCCAGCTTTGTTCTTTTTGCTTAGGATTGACTTGGCTATGCAGGCCCTTTTTTGGGTTCCATATGAAATTTAAAGTAGTTTTCTCTAATTCTGTGAAGAAAGTCAATGGTAGCTTGATGGGGATAGCATTGAATCTATAAATTACCTTGGACAGTATGGCCGTTTTCACAATATTGATTCTTCCTAACCATGAGCGTGGAATGTGTTTCCATTTGTTTGTGTCCTCTCTTATTTCCTTGAGCAGTGGTTTGTAGTTTTCCTTGAAGAGGTCCTTCACATCCCTTGTAAGTTGGATTCCTAGGTATTTTATTCTCTTTGTAACAATTGTGAATGGCAGTTCACTCATGATTTGGCTCTCTGTTTGCCTGTTATTGGTATATAGGAATCCTTGTGATTTTTGCACACTGACTTTGTATCCTGAGACTTGCAGAAGTTGCTTATCAGCTTAAGGAGATTTTGGGCTGAGACGATGGGTTTTTCTAGATAGGGAATCATGTCATCTACAAACAGAGACAATTTGACTTCGTTTCTTCCTATTTGAATACCCTCTATTTCTTTCTCTTGCCTGATTGCCCTGGCCAGAACTTCCAATACTTTGTTGATTAGGAGTGCGGAGAGAGGGCATCCTTGTCTTGTGCTGGTTTTCAAAGGGAATGCTTCCAGTTTTTGCCCATTCAATATGATATTGGCTCTGGGTTTGTCATAAATAGCTCTTACTATTTTGAGATACGTTCCGTCGACACCTAGCTCATTGAGAGTTTTTAGCATGAAGGGGTGTTGAATTTTGTTGAAGGCCTTTTGTGCATCTATTGAGATAATCATGTGGTTTTTGTCATTGGTTCTGCTTATGTGATGGATTACATTTATTGATTTGTGTATGTTGAACTAGCCTTGCATCCCAGGGTTGAAGCTGGCTTGATTGTGGTGGATAAGCTTTTTGATGTTCTGCTGGATTCGGTTTGCCAGTATTTTATTGAGAATTTTTGCATTGATGTTCATTAGGTATATTGGCCAAATTTTCTTGTTTTGTTGTGTCTCTGCCAGGTTTTGGTATCTGGATGATGCTAAACTCATAAAATGAGTTAGGGAGGATTTCCTTTTTTTCTATTGATTGGAATAGTTTCAGAAGGAATGGCACCAACTCGTCTTTGTATCTCTGGTAGAATTGGGCTGTGAATCTGTCTGGTCCTGGACTTTTTTTGGTTGGTAGGCTATTAATTACTGCTTCAATTTCAGAACTTGTTATTGGTCTATTCAGGGATTTGACTTCTTCCTGGTTTAGACTTGGGAGGGTGTATGTGTCCAGGAATTTATCCATTTCTTCTAGATTTTCTAGTTTATTTGCATAGAGATGTTTATAGTACTCTCTGATGGTAGTTTGTATTTCCGTGGGATCAGGGGTGATATCCCCTGTATCATTTTTTATTGAGTCTATTTGATTCTTCTCTGTTTTCATCTTTATTAGTCTGGCTAGTGGTCTGTCTATTTTGGTAATCTTTTCAAAAAACCAGCTCCTGGATTCATTGATTTTTTGAAAGATTTTTTGTGTCTCTATCTCCTTCAGTTCTGCTCTGATCTTAGTTATTTCTGGTCTTCTGCTAGCATTTGAATTTGTTTGCTCTTGCTTCTCTAGTACTTTTAATTGTGATGTTAGTGTATCGATTGTAGATCTTTTCTGCTTTCTCTTGTAGGCATTTAGTCTGTAAATTTCTCTCTAAACACTGCTTTGGTTCTGTCCCAGAGATTCTGATATGTAGTGTCTTTGTTCTCATTGGTTTCAAAGAATTTATTTATTTCTGCCTTAATTTCGTTATTTACACAGTAGTCATTCAGGAGCAAGTTGTTCATTTTCCATGTAGTTGTGCGGTTTTGAGTGAGTGTCTTAATCCTAAGTTCTAATTTGATTGCACTGTGGCCTGAGAAACTGTTTGTTATGATTTCCATTCTTTTTCATTTTCTGCAGAGTGTTTTACTTCCAATTATATGGTCAATTTTAGAATAAATGCGATGTGGTGCTGAGAAGAATGTATATTCTGTTGATTTGGGGTGGGGAGTTCTGTAGATGTGTATTAGGTCTGCTTGGTCCAGAGCTGAGTTCAAGTCTTGAATTTCCTTGTTGATTTTCTATCACATTGATCTGTCTAATATTGTCAGTGGGGTGTTACAGTCTCCCACTATTACTGTGTGGGAGTCTAAGTGTCTTTGTAGGCCTCTAAGACTTGGTATTATGAATCTGGGTGCTCGTGTATTGGCTGCATATATATTTAGGATAGTTAGCTCTTTTTGTTGCATTGATCTGTTTACCATTATGTAATGCCCTTCTTTGTGTCTTTTGAGCTTTGTTGGTTTAAAGTCCGTTTTATCAGACTAGGATTGCATTTTTTTTGCTTTCCATTTGCTTGGTAAATATTCCACTATCTCTTTTTGAGCCTATGTGTTTTTGCATATGAGATGGGTCTCCTGAATACAGCACATCAATGGGTCTTGACTGTTTATTCAATTTGCCAGTCCATGTCTTTTACTTGGGGCATTTAGCCCATTTACATTTAAGGTTAATATTGTTATGTGTGAATTTGATCCTGTCATTATGATGCTAGCTGGTTATTTTGCCTGTTAGTTGATGCAGTTTCTTCATAGTGTTGATGGTCTTTACAATTTGGTATGTTTTTGCTGTGGCTGGTACTGGTTGTTCCTTTCCATGTTTAGTGCTTCCTTTAGGAGCTCTTGTAAGGCAGGCCTGGTGATGACAAAATCTCTCAGCATTTGCTTGTCTGTAAAGGATTTTATTTTTCCTTTGTTTATCAAGCTTTAGTTTGACTGGATATGAAATTCTGGGTTGAAAATTCTTTTCTTTAAGAATGTTGAATATTGGCCCCTACTTTCTTCTGGCTTGTAGAGTTTCTGCCGAGAGATCCGCTGTTAGTCTGATGGGCTTCCCTTTGTGAGTAACCCAACCTTTCTCTCTGGCTGCCTTATCATTTTTTCCTTCATTTCAGCCTTGGTGAGTCTGACAATTATGTGTCTTGGGGTTGTGCTTCTTGAGGAGTATCTTTGTGGTGTTCTCTGTATTTCCTGAATTTGAATGTTGGCCTGCCTTGTTAGGTTCAGGAAGTTCTCCTGAATAATATCCTGAAGAGTGTTTTCCAACTTGGTTCCATTCTCCCTGTCACATTGAGGTGCACAAATCAAATGCAATTTGGTCTTTTCACATAGTCCCATATTTCTTGGAGGCTTTGTTCGTTCCTTTTCATTCTGTTTTCTCTAATTTTCTTGCTTTATTTCATCAAGTTGATCTTCAGTCTCTGATATCCTTTCTTCTGCTTCATGAGTTCAGCTATCGATACTTGTGTATGCTTCACGAAGTTCTTGTGCTGTGTTTTTCAGCTCCACCAGGTCATTTATGTTCTTCTCTAAACTGGTTATTCTAGTTAGCAATTCATCTAACCTTTTTTTCTAGGTTCTTAGCTTCCTTGTTTTGGGTTAGGACATGCTCCTTTAGCTCAGAATCGTTTGTTATTACCCACCTTCTGAAGCCTACTTCTGTCTGTCAAACTCATTCTCCGTCCAATTTTGTTCCCTTGCTGGTGAGGAGTTGTGATCCTTTGGAGGAGAAGAGGCGTTGTGTTTTTTGGACTTTTCAGCCTTTTTGTGCTGGTTTCTCCCCATCTTTGTGGATTTATCTACCTTTGGTCTTTGATGTCGGTGACCTCTGGATGGGGTCTTTGAGTGGACATGCAATTTCTTTCTGCTTGTTAGTTTTTCTTCTGACAGTCAGGCCCCTATGCTGCAGGTCTGCTGGAGTTTGCTGGAGGTCCACTCCAGACCCTCTTTGCCTGAATGTCACCAGGAGAGGCTGCAGAACAGTAAAGATTGCTGACTGTTCCTTCCTCTGGAAGCTTTGTCCCAGAGGGGCTCTCAGTAGATGCCAGCCAGAGCTCTCCTGTATGAGGTGTCTGTCAACTCCTGCTGAGAGATTTCTCCCAGTCAGGAGGCACGGGGGTCAGGGACCCACTTGAGGAGGCAGTCTGTCCCTTAGCAGAGCTTGAGCGCTGTGTTGGGAGATCTGCTGTTCTCTTCAGACCTGGCAGACAGGAACGTTTGTTTGCTGAAGTTGCACCCACAGCTGCCCCTTCCCCCAGGTGCTCTGTCCCAGGGAGATGGGAGTTGTATCTCTAAGCCCCTGACTGGGGCTGCTGCCTTTATTTCAGAGATACCCTGCCCAGAGAGGTGGAATCTAGAGAGGAAGTCTGGCTATAGTGGCTTTGCCAAGATGAAGTGGGCTCCACCCAGTTTGAACTTCCCAGCAGCTTTATTTATGCTGTGAGGGGAAAACCGCCTACTCAAGTCTCAGTAATAGCGGACACCCCTTCCCCCACCAAGTTGGAGCATCCCAGGTTGACTTCAGACTGCTGTGCTGGCAGCAAGAATTTCAAGCCAATGGATCTCAGCTTGCTGGGCTCCATCAGGGTGGGATCCACTGAGCTAGACCACTGGGCTCCCTGGCTTCAACTCCCTTTCCAGGGTAGTGAACAGTTTTGTCTTGCTGGTGTTCCATGTGCCACTGGGGTATGAAAAGAAACTCCTGCAGCTAGCTCGGTGTCTGCCCAAATGGCTGCCCAGTTTTGTGCTTGAAACCCAGGGCCCTGGTAGCGTAGGTACCAGAGGGATTTTCCTGGTCTGCAGGTTGCAAAGACTGTGGGAAATGCGTACTATCTGGGCCGCAATGCACCATTCCTCACGGCACAGTCCCTCATGGCTTCCCTTGGCTAGGGGAGGGAGTTCCTCAACCCCTTGCACTTCCTGGGTGAGGCAATGCCCCACCCTGCATCTGCTCGCCCTCTGTGGGCTGGACCCACTGTCTAACCAGTCCCATTGAGATGAGCTGGGTACCTCAGTTGGAAATACAGAAATCACCCACCTTCTGCATTGATCTCTCTGGGAGCTGCAGACCAGAGCTGTTCGACCATCTTGCCAGCCACTATCAAAGAGATTAGTTTTATATTGTTGAGTGTTCTTAGCACCTTTGTTGAAAATCAGTTGACCATAGATATATAGGTTTATTTCTCAATTCTCAGTTTTATTCCATTGATCTATATGTCTGTCTTTATGCCATTACCATGATGTTTTGATTACTGTAGCTTTTATAATCAGTTATGCAACCAGCTATGTGAGTCTTACCATACTGTTTCTTTTTTCCTTTCTATTCTTTTTTCTTTGATTTGGTTATTCAATGTTCTTAAAATTCTGTATGAATTGTAGGATCAGTTTTTTCATTTCTGCAGAAAAAGTCATTGGGATTTTTATAGGAATTGCATTGCATTTTTAGTTTGCTTTGGGTGATATTGCCATTTTCACAATATTGTCTTCCAAGTCCATGAATGTGAATGTTTTTCCATTTAGTTAGGTCTTCTTTACTTTCTTTCAGCAATGTTTTGTAGTTTTCATTGTCAAAGTTTTGTACTGCCTTGATTAAGTTTATTACCAAGTATTTTATTATTTTTGATGCCATTGTAAATTCTGTTGTAAAGATGGATTATTTCACCTATATTTCCCATCTCAGTTCTTTCTCTTAAGATCCCAATGTGCATACACAGAGAATAAAATAAATTGAGTAATAGATTTAGTTCTAAGCATCCTGAAAGGCTGGCAAAAAGGAAATGAGATAGGGAAGCAGGGTCAGTGTATGTGACTTTCTAATAAAAGAGAAGAACTTTTTTCTGGAACTCAACTCTAGGAGAAAATTATTATGAGAACTTTTGCATTAGGGACATGAAATAACATTATAAGGATAATTTTAATGTTTTATAGGAAACATATTTTAAATAGTGACAATGAATAAAAGCCCAGGGGATAGGGTTATAATTTAGCTCAGTCATATAGTATAATTGTTCTTTAAGTGTTTATCCTTTTTGTTAATTTATAAGCTCTATGAAAATAGCTTTTTTGTTTTTTGTTTTTATTTTATAGAGACAGGGTCTCTCTATGTTGCCCAGGCTGGTCTTGAACTCCTGAGATCAAGCGATCCTCCCACCTCGGCCTCCCAAAGCACTGGGATTATAGGCGTGAGCCACTGCACCAGCTGAAGGTAGCTTTTTTGGAGGGAGACTGTGTTTTGTTCTTTTCACATTCCCTAGAGCAAGTGCCTCACAAGCTGTTTATAAAAATAATTTTTTTCTTAATTCTGTAATTAAATGTCTGTGAAATTTATAAACTGACTTTGAAATTTTAGTGGTTCTTTAAAATGTTATTTCTTGATTCAGAGAAAGAATACTGTATCTGGATAATCATTTATTTTTAAGGTTTTGGTTTTTTGCTTGAGTCTTGTTTGTGATCTAACTATATTGATTAAGTTATTATACATATACACACACACAGCAGATCTAATATGGCATTTTTTTTTTTTTACCACGTACTTTTCTTGTTCCTGTTGTGGATCAACCATTATTTCTTTGTATTTAGCTACATAAAAAAACTATCAAGAAATATATAAAAATGTACTTTTAGAAGTATTGATTTCTGCTCACCGTCATTTGTCAACTTTAATGTTAGACAGCTACTAGTTAGCTGGAATTCAGTGCCAAATGAAGTCAGAGGTGGATAGGAATCTTTTATTATGTATATTTTTATTATTTTCCTTCTCCTTTTATTTTTCCTCCTTTCCTCGCTATACTTTTTCCCTTCACCATTTTTTTTCCACCTTCCCTGCCTGTGCCCATCTAAAGTACATACAAGGATTGTTTAGCCTGTTTGACAGGAAAAGGAAAATAATTAATGTATATTGGCTGGATTCTCTTGGAATTTTGTGAGATCAGGGACCTGAATCTGAATCAGGTAACATCCATGATAGTTATTCCACATCCCCATTTGCTATCTGATTCAGATTCAGGTCCCTAATAACATAGCATCCATGATAGTTATTCCATATCTCCATGTTCTATGTTATGTTGTCCAGCTCTTCCCTTCAGGACTGAAAGATTTATTTCCCCAGCTGCTAGGAAGATTGTCCACTGACAGGTCTCATCAGGAAGCCCTCTCATAAAATTGTTGAAATGTCTAACGAGAGCCTGTCTTGGCCAGGTGCGGTGACTCATGCCTGTAATCCCCTCACTTTGGGAGGCCAAGGCGGGTGGATCACTTAAGGTCAGGAGTTCGTGACCAGCCTGGCCAACATGGTGAAACCCTGTCTCTACTAAAAATACAAAAATTAGCTGGGCGTGGTGGCATTCACCTGCAATTCCAGCTACTCGGGAGGCTGAAGCACAAGAACCCAGGAGGCGGAGGTTGCAGTGAGCCGAGATCGCACCAGTACACTCCAGCCTGCGTGATGGAGTGACACTTTATCTCAAAATAAAATGAAATAAAAAATAATAAAATAAAGCTGTCTTTAAAAAGCTAATGCCCTTTTTCTAGGGCAGCTCACATTAAGTGACTTGTTGATTTGATGCTGTAAAGGCTTCACCCTCTCTCAGCCCAATTTAGGACAATTCTGAAGGGATGTCTTAGTTGCCCTTTTCTAGTTACTAGACTAGGATGTTTTAAAAGCTGAGGATATAAACTTACCTAAATGTTTTTGTATTCTTTTGCTAATGAGAAATAATCTTTCACTGGTGTCATGTTTTGAGATATTTGAAAGCTATCCTTAGGCTCATTTAGCTGTCACTTAAAATATTAAGCATTACATAAGGTTAAAAAAATGGAATAGTGGCAAGAGTATGACCCAGAAAGCATGAGTGAGGCTGAAAAGAATATGAGGATCCTTTCGATGGTAATTTTGGAAGATCCTATTTGAAATGGTGAACTTAATTATGTAGAATTTCATTTCCATCTCTATGGCTTTAGTCACTGTTACAGGACATTTTTGCATCACTATAAAGGAATACCTGAGACTGGTAATTTATAAAGAAAAGAGGTTTAGTTGGCTCATAGTTCTTCAGGCTGTACAGGAAGTGCGGTGCCAGCATCTGCTCCTGGCGAGTGCCTCAGTAAGCTTACAACCATGGTGGAAGGCAAAGGCAGAGGAGGTGTGTCATGTGGCGAGAGCCAGAGCAAGGGTTGGGGGAGGTGCCATGCTCTTTTAAACAACACAATCTTTAAAACAACATAATCTTTTAAACAACACAATCATCACCAAGGGGATGATGCTAACCCATTCACGAAGGATCCAGCCCCATGATCTAGTCACCTCCCAGCAGGCCCCACCTTCAACTTTGGGAATCACATTTCAGCATGAGATTTGGAGGGATAAACATCCAAACCATATCAGTCACTCTGTTTTGTTTCAGAGTGAATGATACTTACAGAATCATAGTATTGTAAAGCCCTTTGATTTGCCATTTTTGACTAGACTTACACAACATAACACAAATATCAAAGCCTCAACATTGTAAAAAATAATATAACATGAAAGTGAGTGAGTACTAGGAAGAGTAAGTGCTGTCATGTCTTTCTCCCATAGAGAAGACAGTCAGAAGATAGCCTAAACAGAATCTGTTATTCATTGTGGTTGACTCCAGGGGATAGGGACAAAGGGAAGTGTATAGTTTTCATTTTAAGCCTTTATGTGCTGCATAAAGTTTTTAAAGAAGCATATCGTGTGCATAATCCCTAAAAAATCAAGCAACCAAAATGTAGTGGTGATGGTGGGATGTGTGTGTATTGGGGGGAGGGGAGGAGGGGAGAATGGCTTAAAAATTAATTCATTTAAAATCTTTCTTATTTTTTAACTTCCATATTTTGAATAAAATGATTTGCAAAAATAATGGATTGTTTTATAAACGCGTGTAATATACATATTTAAGTAGCAGGTGTTTCATAAATACCTTTTTATAGAAGTGCACACATTTCTGTGTTTCAGAATTCAAAAGCCCCTTTGAAGAAATAGTCACTATTTGACTCACCATATATGTAATGACAAGAAATTTATAAGTATAATTAGATTTTTAGTGATTAAATTGTGCATATAATAATTTTACCAACATAGTATAGCATTTCCTTTAGCATTTATTATATTGTAAATGAGTGTTATAAGCGAGTTATAACCTAAATTCTTTAATGTAACCTAGTTCTTTAACATAATCTAAATTGTTTAACATAGGCATAGGCCTATAATATTAGTAAGAATAGATCATATGGTTTAGAATTATTTTAAAATGTTGAGGATTACTTCAGATCTTATTACTGTAATTCCCTATTTGTGATGGGTAGCCATTCTGTGACCTATTAATTGTTCTCTTGGATATGTAGCTGTTTATGTTTCAGATTGGCTGCAGCTGTTTTGATTTGAGGCAGATGGCCTGAAGAAGCAGCATTCATAAATTAAATCACAATTATTTTTTTCTATGTATTTTTAAATCATTCTCAGAAACCTGAAGTCTTTTCAGTACAGAGTTAATTTCAAATTCATAATATTCTTTGAATTTTCACATAATCTATTAACTTGATTTTTGTATAACAATATTCTTTTCATTTTTGTGAAATACGTAATTGCTAACTTATTTTAACATAGACATGAGCTAAAGAGACCCTAATTATATTTTTACACAAACCTTATACAATTATTTAAATTCTGACCCAAATAGCAGAATGGTTATTACACTGATTCTTTAATCATTTCAAAATAGGAACAATTATTTCCAATGAAATTCTCACTTTCTAACTTATTTAGTTCTCTTTTTCATTCATTATGGTTTTGGAAAGTATCTAAGACAGCTACATTTATTAACTACACTATAGTTAAGGTAAAAAGATAATGGTCTTTCTCTTCATTGTTGAAATATCCATACTAAAATGATACCATTAAAAAAAGAGCTAACTTCCTTTTAAGGAGTGGTCTATAGCCTTTCTTTTCTCTTTTCTTTCTTTTTTTTTTTTTTTGAGACAGAGTTTCGCTCTTTTGCCCAGGCTGGAGTGCAGTGGCGCAGTCTTGGCTCACTGCAGCTTCCGCCACCTGGGTTCATGTGATTCTCATGCTTCAGCCTCCCAAATAGCTGGGATTACAGGTATGTACCACCATGCCTGTCTAATTTTTGTCTTTTTAGTAGATTCGGGGTTTTGCCATGTTGCTCAGGCTGGTGTCAAACTCCTGGCCTCAAGTGATGCACCTGCCTCGGCTTCCCAAAGTGCTGGGATTACAGGCGTGGGCCATCCACGCCTGGCCAAGAACTTTCTATTTTTGTATAAAACTTTTTTTTAAACATAGATTGGTACATATGTAAATGAAAAGTAATATTCATGTAGAAAGAGAAGTGAAGATCATCTAGTCTGGCCTTTCAGTGCTTGAATTTCCTTAAACACATTAACTAAATAGTAAGCTAGCTTCTGCAGGTACCGATCCAATGATGAGTAACTCTATACCTCTGAAGATAATACATTCCATCTTTGGATAGCATTGACTAGTGAAAAGCAAATAGTTATACTGAATCAAAGTCAGCTTCCTTGTGTTTCTTTTTGTTTTTAACCTGTTGGCCCTAGATTCTTTGGGGCTATACAGAACGGTTTAAGCAGTCTTCCTTATGACAATCATAAAATATTTGAGGACAGCTTTTATGACTCCACAATCTCTCTTACTGTTCCTGAAGTTTCTTCTCTAAATAAATGCTTTTGGTTCCTTCAGCTATTCTTCATATGTCACAAAGGCCTTCTCTGTTATTCAGAATATACTGCAGATGGTCTCTACTAGGAGCAGAATCCATGAATAGGATTCAGGAAACCCATGGATTTTGATATTAGTCAGGGTTGTCCAGAAAAATAGAACCAATAGGAGGATATTTACACATGCACATCTTCCTATATCCCATAAATATATATATATATTTATATATTTAAAATAAATATATCCCATATATATATATATATATATATATATATATATATATATATATATATATATATATGTATCTTTGTGGAAGCTGAGAAGTCCCAAGATCTGCATTTAGCAAGCTGGAGACCTTGGAGAGCCAGTAGTGTAAGTTCCATTCTGAAAGCTGGTCAGCTTGAGACCCAAGAAGAGAGGATGTTTCAGTCCAGTTCTAAAGCTGGAAAACACCAGTGTTTTAGCTCAAGCTGTCAGGCAGGAAGAATTCCTCCTATTCAGCCTTTTGGTTCTATTTAATTGATTGAATGAGGTCCACCAGCAGTAGGGAAAGCAATCTGCTTTACTCAGTGTACTGCTTCAAATGTTAATCTCATCCAGAAATACCCTTCTAGATACATACAGAATAGAATAATGTTTGGCCAAATGTATGGGCACCTTGGGACTCAGTCAAGTTAACACATAAAATTAACTATCACAAATATGAAAAATTTGTATCCTTATATTTACTAACTTCTGAATGAGAGTTTATGATTATTTCAAATCATAAATTTGAAAATTTATGATTGTAAGCAACAGACAACTATAGCAAAACTGTGGCTTCACAACAGTAGAAATCACAGATAACTTTATATCCACTATAGTTGTTGCAGATATTTGGAAATATTGACATTCATTGGTTCTTAATGTGAATATTATATATAATTTCCTAATTATAAGAACATATATTATTGAATCATGTTTATTTTAATAATATTTATAATGTAGATATGATATAAATTTTATTGACTGATTGGTTTTCTCTGTTTTCTTATGCATTAAATTTTATGCTTTTAAGAATATTATTTTGAAAAGGATCCATAGGCTTTACTAGACTGCAGAAGGGGTCCATTGTTCAAGAAGTGGTTAAGAACCTTTGGTCTCTACTTTTTCTAAAAGTGTAATTTTAGAAAGGAATACATTTTATGGGTCTGGCCCATAACACTGACATAGGAGTAGAGATTATTATCTCCCTGCATCTACATAAAATAAACCAAGATCTCATTCATTTTTTTTAGGCAGCCAGACTGATCACACTAGTTGGAATTAGTCCATCTTTTGATTCTAGCCTGGTCTTTTCAGAATCACTGTTAGTGTGTTCCCTGTTCTACGTTTCTGTCATTTACAAATACAATAGGCATGTTCTCTGTATCACAGATTACCAAACCTGGCTGCTCATCAGAATCATCTGAGCAGTTTTAAAAAATAGATTTTTAGTTCCTCCCTCACATTTAGTCAGAAACATTGTGCACCTGGTGATTATGCAAGCTGCCTGGCACTGTTCTGTGAATTCATATTTGGAAATCCCATTTTTTATATAATTTATGTCATTTATAGTAATATTTTTAAAAATGTTATAGAAGTTAGAATTTTGTAGTGTTGCACTTGCTAAGTCTTTCCAGGTTGACCTGCAGCACCCTGGAGGTTCCAATGATTATTACTTTATATCATTACTGTAATTCATACTTTTCTGTTTTGAATCAGTTTGTTTCAAGAAATTGAGTGCATCTACCTAATTTCTCCGATACGCCGTCTAATAATAAATCTTGGCAAAAAAGGAAATTGTCACTCATTTTTCTAGTGAGTTGATATAAACTTATACTAATCACTACCTCTTCACCTGATTTGTCATAAATTATTCCTTAAAACTTGTTTGTAATGAATTGATATCAGCCGTATTGTTTTGGTTTAAGTTTCCCTAAAAGTCAAGCATGAAACAAGGACAGTAGTTTATTTGGGAAGTGATCCCACAAAGTGGGAATAAGGAAGTGGTCAAGAGTGAGACAGGGAAGAAGGAAATGCCAATATAAGACTATAGTATTGTAGTGGTAGTTTTGACAGCAGAAGCTAGATTCTGCTGTGACATCCTGAAAAGTGTTCAGAAAGCTTCCTAGACTTTCTATCTGAAAGATAGGCAACGAGATTTATCTATCAGCTCTTGTTCTTTATTGGTCAAAGATTCCCTCCATCCCTTAACCTGGGAAAGTTAACTCACCCATATTTCCAGGCTGCCCTTGCTAACAGGCTGAGTGGGACATTGTAGTGCCAGTGAAAATCCTGGGACAGAAAGTGGAAAGATGGTGAATGCATCTTTGAAGTGGCAGTCTGTTAATGTGAGGTAAATCTTTTCAGGAAGGTTCACCACAAGTATGACAAAAAGTGGACTGAGGGACTGTGACATGGGTTATCAGTGGCACTTGCTACACTCATCTTCTGTATTTTAAGAAATCTACTTTTTTCTTTTTATAAATCAATTACATTT
Source organism: Gorilla gorilla gorilla (assembly GCF_029281585.2). Classification (NCBI taxonomy): domain Eukaryota; kingdom Metazoa; phylum Chordata; class Mammalia; order Primates; family Hominidae; genus Gorilla; species Gorilla gorilla. The sequence continues at coordinate 21,145,904 of NC_073233.2, forward strand.
GTTTGTTTCTAAGAGTCTTCAAAGGTTACCAATAACCTCATGCGCTAGTTCTCTCAGTATCCTGTGACTATAATTCATTCTAAGAACTTGGAGTGACTTACCTGTCTTGGGCTTTAGTTCTGGCATTACAATGTTTGTTCAGACCTTTTCAGTTTCTGACAGAGAAAACTGGGACAATCTAGGAGTTAAAGAGTTTTACTTTCTCTTTAGTGGTATTATACTATCTTCTGAAATAAGGCTTTGTTGTTGTTGTTGTTCTATCTTGGTTTAATCTAGCAAAGAAAAGAAAAAGAAAGAAAATTCCTTTTGTTGTCTCTTGAACTTTGCAAGCCATAGGTAATTTTGAGGTTTGGGTTTTTTGAGTTCACTGGTTAAATTCTTTAATTTCTTTTCCCAGCTCTCTTCTAAAGTTCCTCCGTCCTTCAAGTTTTATGCTATGGAGTCATGGCTGTCTTTTCTGTGAGAACGTTGAAATGTTTTCTTAAATTTTAAGGAGATCCAATGAATATATCTAGACTTTTTCTTTATTTGTGGCCATCACAAACTCTGAGCTGACATGGTCACTCCTTGCATTTTCTCCTTGATTCTGATAAGCCCTGGAATCCTTCATTTAGGTATTACTTGTCTTTGTACAAGTCAAAGGCTACTGTTATTCAGTCACTTTTGTCCTCCTGCCCCATTCTTAACCTTTTTTCTTTTGCCTTACCCCTCTTTTCCACTTCTTCTAAAAGTTATCTAGTATTCTAGTATAATCTGTTGACTTTTGCTTTCTAAACTATCTACTGTTTGCTCTCATTTATTCCATTGCTTTGGGATGCTTATTCAGTGACCATAGCTAAACTGATAAACTACTTAGTCTTCAGGTATTAAGGAATGATAGTGTGTGGAAGTGGTAAGATAACATATTTGTGTTTTGTCAGGAGTCTAGGATCCCTGTTTTTCCCCTTTGTTTCCCTATTCACCATCCATTGGATCATAGGAAAAATGAACTGTTAACGTAAGTGAAAAGTAACTTAGTTCTTTGGAGGGAGAGATACAAAAGTTTTGACTCAGGTGATTTTACAATTGCAAGCATATTTTCAGTATAGATCTTTTTGAGTGCCTTCCATGAACCACATACTTTATTAGTCACCAAGGATAAAGAAGGCCAGGAACATTGTTATCAAAGAATCTAATAAAAGAGATGGAGATGTAAACAAATACTTGAATTTTAATGTCGAAGTTAAATTGAATGCCCTAAATGATGGATATATTTTTTATGAAATATCTTCTGTAATAACATGATGTTCTGGTAATTCTTGGGTTTATAAATTGAATCATTTGGTGTGTGAAGTTGACATATTATTCTCAGATGCCAATTCTGATTTCTCCATGCTGAAAATTATGATGGTAAGAATCCAATAGCTTTGATTTCCTTAGGTAAATGTTAGGCTAAACATCCAGTGCTGTATCTTCAGTATTTTCTACCAGGCAGAAGAATTGTTATTTTTATGCCTCTGTGTTTAAATGATAGAAGTAAGATACTTTAATTGAAAAGAGAATAAAAAACAAAGTATCCCTTTTAGAGGATGAAAGGGGAGCAGGAACTCCCCAGGTTTTTAAATATTTTAGTACATAAAATATACACAACAACTTAAAATCGTTACTTTTCTGGGAAAACTGAAGCACATGCAGGAGATTTTAAAAACTCCACTTGATGTTAGATGATTATATAGTGTTTTGCTTTGGAAATTGAAAAGCAAGACTTGTTATAAAAATAGTTCATTCCATACCAATAAAATCTTATTGGCTTGTTTATTTTTATTTTGTAATAAGATAGAGTGAATGTGGAAGCTTGTGTTTGAAGAACTTCTTGTCCTGTTTAGGTTATGTTAAATAACATACAACATTTTTTAAAACAGCTTTTATAAACAACTAAGACTTTAGACAAAGGAATATTGGTATGTGATGAGGCTTGACCCAATTAGGTAGGCAAAAACTTTAAAAAATATTTCATGGCATAGAGGGAGAATTAGTTCACTTTTTATTAATTACTTGTTCTTTTCTGAGTTACATGTATATTTATGGGAATTAAATATTTAAATAATTGGGTAATTTAATGTGATAATCTATTTTTACCAGCCAGTTTCTTTAGCATTTTAATTTTCACTGTTCCTTAACTCTATATAAATAAACAAATCAAGAGAACTCATTATTAATATCAATAATACTAACAAATCATGCTAACATTTCTTGAGATCAATCTCTAGAATAATATGTAAGCTCTCATGTGTATTATCTCACTTGATGTCTCAATAACCTGAGTGTGTAGATATTATTATTGCTATGTTATAAACGACATTACTTAAAAGAACTCTGTAGTAAATCCTTTGGAAAAATAAATAGTGTTTTGGAATGTGAGCACCCATTCCTCAATTTATCTATTTTATACATATATACTTTTGTATATGACAATGTTTTGTTAAATATGCTATTTCTAGCCAGGTGCAGTGGTGGGTGCCTTTAGTCCCAGCTACTCAGGAGGCTGAGGTGGGTGGATCGCTTGAGCCCAGGAGTTCAAGTCCAGCCTGGGCAACATTGCAAGGCTCCATCTCTTTTAAAACAAACAAACAAACAAAAAAACAGCTATTTTTAGGTCTCTTCATCCTTTATTATTTTTATGAATGTCACCATTATCTTTTGTGTCTGCCCAGATTTGAACTCTATAGGCTCTTTTGGCTTTGCTCCCCTTCTTCTCTTTCATGCGCTCTTCAAACCAGGAAGTTGCACAGTCTTGGAAGGACAATCTCTATAATATTTCTCCCATTATCTGTTGTACTTTTTGAGCTCAGGACTGAGATTGAAATTTTTCTGAATGAGAAGAACCACCCTCAACCACGATTACTGAACACTGAGTGACTTTGGAAATTAACTTTTGCTGCAGACTTGATAAATCCATCCTAAAGTTACAAGGAATAACAGAGTTTTAAATGCAAAAATCATGTTATAGTAAAAGTCATTTTGATGACAATGAATGTTGTTTGAGTCACAAGTAATGTCAAGCCACTGTATATGTCACATCTTGTCAAAAGTTAAAACAAGAAGTTAGATGTCCATTCCCACACAAATTTATAGCAGATACATTTTCTAGATAAAATTATAGTTCTAGCAGCAGTTTTCAAACTAAAATACAAGTTAGGGATTTTCCGTATTTCAAAATCTGTTTAACTGTGCAATCAAGGAACTTGCAGGTAACTGTCAATTGGAAATGATTATTTACAGTGTAATGACCTGCTAAAAGTCAGGAGAAGAATCTAATAGAATTTTATAAATACCTTGTAAGTGAGGAATATACTTAAATAAAATCACGTGCCTTTGGACTGGTATCAATATTTGGCAGTGCCTGTCTGCGTGAAAAGACATTTTCAAAAATGAAATATGTAAAATCTCATTACAGATAAACATTAACAGATAAGCGTTGATTTTGATGATAGAGAACACCAGCTTTGAGTCCCAATTAAAATGAAATACTCTTTCCCCAAAAGAATTCCATTCTTCTCATTGGAAGACCCACATTACAAAACATTATATTCACATTATTATATTTTGAATTTTGTCGATAAAAACTTTATGGAAATATATTTGTATTGTACTAGGTACCTACATAATAACCTTGATTTTGTCTCTTGGGCATTAAAGTCTAAAATATTTACTATCTGACCCTTATATAAAAAGTTTGCTAACTGTGAGCTAAACAATTATTCATTCTTTTAAGTGAGCTCATACCTATCAAACACAGAGAAATAAGTCTCTACTGGTAAAGTTTCAACTAATTAGTGTTGAAAAAATAATTCTACATCATTCCCAGAACAGACTTTAGATTATTATTTACTCCAACTTAACCCATTTTACAATTATTTTACAATTAAGAATCCTTATTTTACAATTAGGAATCCAAGGTTTAATGGAAGCTAAACATTGGTATAACTGAAAATGGAACTGAGATATTCTCATTTTCCATCTAGTGTTCTTTCTAGTGAACTTTATTTATATGCAAGTGTTTCTGCTGGATACTAAGAATGATAAAAATGAAATATGAGAAATGGTGTCTATATCAAGATATATTATAATCTAGTTGGGGAGTGTATCAGTCAGGGTCCCAGCAAGAATAATACACTCCAATGGACTAGTTGAGGGTCATTTAATGACAGACTATTTATAAAAGGGTGGAGAGAGTTTTGGGAAATAGGCTTTTGCCATCGAAGCCTGAAGAGACAAGGGGTGGCTATAGGAGAGGCCCCTCAAGAGGAGCTGTGGCTTTTGGTGGAGGAATCCAACTACTGTCAACCCACGCTGTCCAGAAAGGAGGTGATACCCCACCTATAAATACCTTGACCTCATTCTCCTCCTGCCCTTTCATCTCCTGCTGGCGCCTCCCGTAGTCCTAATCCTGCCAAAAGCCACATGGCAAATAACCTTTGGATGGAGTCCAAAAAGGTTAGTCTCCTAAGGAAAACTGCGAGTTAGAGAGTGGATCTGAAGGGACAAATGGAGAATATCCACCTGAGAGAGCAGGATTACTTGTATGGTAATAGCACATGGTAACATATTCTAAGTGCATGAGCAATCTGGACTACATACACTTAATAGCATACCAACACACAAGATATCATTTTAAGTGCTTTTCATTTTTAAAAGTACATTCTTTATCTGCACAACAAGTTTAAATCTGCACCACATTCCTTTTTACACTGACATCTGGAACAAAGTTCAGTCTAATTGTAGTTCAGTAGTAGTTCAGCTCTAAATTGGTAGGCCACTTCTGCTGCTGCATAAAGTTGTTCCACTGTCTATCAGAAGTAGTTTTTTTTTTTTTTTTTTTTTTTTTTTTTAGACAGAGTCTTGCTTTGTCGCCTGGTTGGAGTGCAGTGGCGTGGTCTTGGCTCACTGAAACCTCCGCCTCCTGGGTTCAAGTGATTCTTCTGCCTCAGCTTCTAGAGTAGCTGGGACTACAGGTGTGTGCCACCATGCCCAGCTAATTTTTGTATTTTTAGTAGATACAGGGTTTCACCATGTTGGCCCAGATGGTCTCAATCTCGTGACCTTGTGATCTGCCCGCCTTGGCCTCCCAAAGTGCTGGGATTACAGGTGTGAGCCACCGTGCCCGGCTACAGATATTGTTTTAAGTGGTTTAGAACTCAGCTTCAGGAGGAGGCTAAGTAGTAAGAAGCCCAGAAGTTAAATAATGCATTGCTATTGTTTATCAGTTGAAAATTCATTATTTTGAGATTTTTATAAACTGGTCGTTTTTATAGGATGAAAGAGACTTACATAATAGAGATTCTCAACCTAAAAATAAATTGTGAGTATTGCAGTATAATATTGTTGTTAAAGTTATGGATTTTGTAGTTAGAGAAACCACAGTATGATTCTGGCTCTGCTACTGCCTTACCCTGTAAGTCTGGGCAAGTTGCTTAGACTTGCTCAGCCACAGTTTATTTAAAAGTGAGGACAGCCACAAGGTTGTTTCAAGTTTTAAGTGAGATAATGGCACATAGTAAGCCCTTAATAGATGTTAGCTATTATTAGTAGTGTTCATAGATTCTATAACCAAAATTTCAAATTTATAATGGAACAAGTGATATTTATAGGTTAAATCATTCTACAGATATTTATTAAACAGTGATTATGTGCTGTGTACTCACTGTGCTAGATGCTATAATCAAAGTAGGAACAAATCAGACCTTGACCTCCTGGAGACTGAAGGTGCATAATTTGCATCTGATTTATATTAATAATTGATGAATTAGTAAACAGTTCCTGTACTGACATATGTGCTGCCAGCCTAATGGGTTACTTAGTTATCCTCATTGACCATCAGCATACCAAAAAGACTAGGATAGTTTAAAATTGTTTTTCTTCAAAATCAAGTTTAATGGGGTTCTTATTTAATATTTCAAAGTACATAATATATTCACATGGTTCAAAATGCAAAAAGTGGAAACAGTCGTAAGTTGACAATTCTCTTTCACATTGCTTAGTTCTCAACTTACCCCACAAAAGTAACCACTGTTCTCAGTGTGTATACATATTCTTTTGGAACATTAAAAAAATTGACATCACAGTTGTACATATTTCGGTGGTACATGTGATATTTTAATACTTGTATACATTGTGTAACAATCAAATCAGGGTAATTGGGATATCCATCACCTCCAACATTTATCTTTTCTTTGTGTTGGGAACATTACAGTTCTTCTCTCTAGCTATTTTGAAATATATAATAAATTATTCTTAACTGTAATTTTCCTGTTATTCTATACTAGAACTTATTCCTTCTAGGATTTTTTTTTAGTTGTCTTGTGTTCAAGAATTAGCACAATTTATCATTGTGCTAGACTCTCTAATCACAGTAAAACACTAGACTTGTGTATTTGCTTTCTAATAAACGAGCAGTGCTATTAATATAGAAAAAAGATCATTGAATTAAAAATAGAAGTCTTTAAAAATTCTAGTAGTACATTCATCATTGAAAGACTTTAATTATCATCTGATTTTCCTTTCTATGCCATTTGGAATTATAAATGGTAATTTTTTCTTTGTGTGGCACTACCAAAAAGTGCAATGTTTGGGAAAATAAGTTATTTCACATTGAACAGTAGTTAGACATTGTCCTCAGTTTAGATAGGATTACTTGAAGCTTGGCTTTGATTTGTCAGTTTCTTTAGCTTATACCTGCCATTTTGTAGTAACAGTCAATTCAGTATTATATTATTCTCAGATTTTATTATTTTATGCTATTTTTTACATGAACAATTAGTATTTAATGGTCCTTTGTAAAGTTTTTTCTCAAAATGTAGTGTTAATTTGTCTGCATGTTTAAAGTTTATTGGAAAAGTTATTTTGCCTATTCAGAGCATAAAACTTTTAGTACATTTTGTTTTATAAGTATAGGATACCGTGATGATCCCTGGGGAATCTGATTTTTTTTAACAGACAAGAGGTTCTCAGTTTTCATTTTTAAATCAAGTTGCTATGGGGCTAGCATCTTTGTTTGCTTAATTTTAATCACAATTACCATGACAAAACTTATTTATTTAGCTAATGCCTAACAGTGTCAAATATATACTGCTGGCAACTGGACTAATTTCTATCTGACTAATAAAAATCCCAAATAAAAATGGTACATTTTTATTTTAAATGAAAAAAGATTAGTTTCTGAATATAAATTGAGTTTTTAAGTTTTTCTTTTTGGTTAATTAAAGTCTACTCTGATGCTTTTTTGTTAATTTTCTTTAATATCCATATCTCCTAAATTCAACATGCAGTTCTAAAATAAAGACAAGTCAGCTGGGTGTGGTGGTTCATGCCTGTAATCCCAGCACTTTGGGAAACTGAGCCTGGCAGATCGCTTGAGCCCAGGACTTTAAGACCAGTTTGGGCAACATGGTGAGACCCTGTCTCTATGGATTTTATACTTTTTTTTTTTTGAAATGGGATCTCACTGTATTGCCCAGGCTGGTTTTGAACTCCTGGGCTCAAGTACTCCTCCTGCCTGGTACTACAGGCATTCACCACCCCACCCAGCTGGTTTTGTACTTCTTGACAGGAAAAGAAAAATGAACAAGAAATTCCTTAATGCATATTTTAAGTGCTGCTTTAAAATTTTGTCAGTACAGCTTTAGAACATCACGCTAGATAATAGTGTTGTACTGTTATTTCCTTTTTAATTTATTAAGAAAAAGGAAGATGCAGGGGAATTAATCTTTATTGAACTTTCCTGGCCTGTTCAAGGAATAGTAAATAAACCAACTTAGCTGGAGGGGAGTGGAGAGGGCCTTGTAGGCCATTGTTAAAACCTTAGGCTTTTACTCAGGTTGAGATGAGAAGTCACTGGAGAGTGTTGAACAAAGAAGTGACATTATGTGACTTAAGCTTTAAGAGGGTTGCTTTGCTCTGTTGAGAATAGATTCTACCTGGGCAAGAAAGGAAGCAAAGAATATTTAGGAGGCTTTGGTAATGATTTGGGCAAGAGAGCATGATGGCTTAGGCTAGAGTGGGAGCAATGAAGATATGATAAATGTTTATATTCTGTACATATTATGAAAGTAGAGATAACAGGATTTTCCAGTGTGATGTGTGAGAAAGAGGGGAGTTATATTTTTGGCCTAAGCCAAGGTAATGATGGGATTGCCACTAACTGAGATGAGGGAAGACTATGGGGAGGAAGGTCAGTTCAGTTTTGGATATGTTAAATTCAAGATATCTATTAGACAGCTAACTGGAGATGTTGAGTAGGCTATTGGATATATAATTCTTCAGCTCAGAGAAGAAGATACATATACATTTGTGAGTCATTAGCTTATTGAAGATATTTACACCCACAAAGCTAAGTGAAATAGAAAAGAGAAGAGGTCCAAGGGCAGTAGGGGTCACAGCAATGTTAAAACATCAAAATGGTAAGTAAGACTCAGAGAGGAGACTGAGAAATAGTGTCCAGTGAATTAGAAAGAAATCTGGAGAATGTAATACTCCAGAAGCCAAGTGAGAAAAATAATTTCAGGGAGGAAAGAGTGTTAGATTGTGTCAAATGGTGATGGATCAGAAGTATGAAGAGTGAGACTTGACCATTGGTTTTAACAACATTAGAGACCTCATCAAGAACAGATTTAATGAAAAAGTGCCAAAACCTGATTAGAGTCAACTTACCAGAGAATGAAAGGAGAAGAACTAGAAACAACCAATAAAGACAACTCTTTTGAAGAATTTTACAGATAAATGAGATAGTGGCTGGGTGAAAGTATGATCATGATAAAGGTGTATGTGTGTGTAATGAATGTGAGATGTGAGAAACTGCAGCATGTTTATAATCTAATTGGAATGATTTAGTAGAGAAAAAATGATGATGAGAGAATTGCTGCTGAAATATCTTCAGGTAGGGAAGAGGGAATCGAATCTACTACATTTATGGAAAAGTAGCTGTAGGCTGGAGCACAGACAGTTCATCTGTTGTGACAGAATGAAATGCCAGGTATATGGATACAGATATTAGAAGGTAATGTGATGATTTGATAAATAAAAACAAGGTCTAGGTAGATACTTTCCATTTTTGAAAGAAATGTGTTATAAAAATTATTACCATTTTAGCATAGTGGAAAGGAATGAAATTGGAGGGAGATAAACCTGGGTTTAGATTTTAGCTCTGCCAATTACTAGCTGACATGTGGCAGAACTTAGTTACAATGCCCCTGCATTATTTAGGGACCCAGCAAGAAATAAAATTCACTAAAAAGTGGTTCAAATAAAAACACTTTAATGAAGAGTCTACTTTGAGAGAATGAACAGAGTTAAGGAATGGGCAAGATATGGTAAGGCAACTAGAAACTAGCAATTATGGAAAGCTGTTACCTCACCTGGGGCTGAAGAGGCAAGAGTGGACATGGTGTTTTTAGTTTAGTGATTGCCGAAGGTATGAAGGAAGGACCAGCTAGTAAGAGCTATAGTTGTGGAGGAACACAGTTGTTGCCAGAGACAATGGTACATAGGTAAGGAAGCAGCAGAGAAGAAATAACCTTGATGTCTCTCTACTCCTCAACTCTATTTTTCTATTTGACCTCCATTGGCTAAATGTAAGCAGAAACCAGCTGCAAGGCTTCTTAGGTGTTGCAGAATATAGGGTTCACTCTCCCTAGGGTCCAGAGAAGGGCAAAAGATGGATGTGGAGACAAATGCTGAGTAATCAGTAGAATCACTAAGCCTCAACTTCTCCATATATAAAATGAGGCTACCGCAAAGTTGCTGTGATGTTACATGTACTGCCAAGCACTGCTACATTGCTAGCATATAGTACTGTTTATTAAATGACAAATATAAGATGGTACAGCATAATGGTTAGTCCTTAAAGCTTTGGAATTAGGCAGATCTAGATTTAAGTTCTGTCCGTCACTTACTAATCATGAGATTTTGGGAAGTCTTTGTTTTGTCATCTGTAAAATGGGGAAATAAGGCTTACCACAGAGAATTCTAGTAAAGATGAAAAGGGACAGTATATATTAAGTGCCTAATATAGTGCTGGTACACAGCATGCAGTTTAAGTTACCATGACCATCATAATATTATATGACTAGAAAGAATAGTAAATGACATCAGTTTCCAAGTAATACTAGTCTCCTCCCCCTCCCCCTCCCCCCACACTTTTTTTTTTCTGCTTCTCAGTTTTTCTGAATAGGGTTATTTGTTTGTTACATAGGGTTCAAGGTTACTATCTTTGCACTTTAAACAATTAGGAAATATAGCTTTAGTTAGTTTAACTTTTTGGCTATTCATTTATTTTGTTTTTGATTTATGTTCGCTAAACACACAAAGAGTTAAGTGGATTTTTTTATTAGGCCTAAGTTGGAAGGCATAGAAAAAGTTGGAAACACTGAATTCAGTCAGTTTCATTAGCATAGATTTATATATGAAGCTCAAGTAAAATGTCATCAAGAAATGGGAGAATATGGGATGCTGTAACAGTTAATTCAGAGCCGTACTATAATAAGTATTCTTTTTAAATTTCACATAAATATAACAGTTCTGTAAGCTTGATTTGAGGGCACATACATGTTTTTCTTTTTGGCTACATAGAGAACAATGAAATAAAACCTCATTGACGTAATTGAACCTGATAACATCTCCTGGTTGTACTGCTGATGTTTCACCGTGGTTTTGGTGGTTTTGTAGAGCTCCGTAGAGCGTGTTAGACTTAAAAACATATTCAAACAGAAACTTTTATCAGGATTCAACTTTTTAACCATAAAGAAAAAATGAATTTAAATAAAGGCGCAGTCTTGGGTACACCTAGATCAACTTAAAAAATGTTTAATAGTATATATTACTTAGAGAAATTACTGTTCCTTAATTAGTTTTGAACAAATAACCACAGTATGAAAAGAAATAATAATTTCTGGTATTGTATTATATATTAACACAGAAGGAAAGAGGTAAATATAATAATGGAAGCTCCTAAAAACAGCAAGTTAAAATTTTATGCTTTCATTAAATGATGTCTTATAGTTTGATAGAACTACATTTTTAAAACATACCGTAGCACTATAACTTTTTGTTTTAAACTGGGATTAAAAATTTAATTTTATTTATTTTATATATATATTTATAAAATTCTTATATTTAAGTTATTTACAAGATCTACTTTGGTATTGGGTTTAGATGCCTAAAACTTTGCTGACTTGGAAACAATGTGTATCAGAGCATTTACTGTCTACTTGGAAGTAAAATTTTAAAAGAGCTACATTTTATTATATAGGAGGAATGAGTGCTTGAACCAGTATTTCTTAAAACTTTTAATATACATGTACCGCCAACTATGCATTCCGTATGCATGGTAGCTACCCACCAACTTAAGGTAAATGTATAAAAAAGAATTAATCACAATTTTTGAAAACTAAAAAATTAAAATATTTTATATCAGTGTATATTTGCAATATTAAAGGTATCTCTGTTTAGCTCAATGTTGAGTAAATAGGCTGCTTGTTGTAGGTTCATTGTATATCGTCATATTCTTTTCTCATCTCTATTTCTCTTAACTTGGAAAAATCCAACCAAAATTATAATTTATGAGGACAGTCAGCGGGGGTTTTTTGGCTGTTGGTTCTGAATACTCAGGTTAAACATGGACTCCAGAATTAAGAGATTGCTCACTGAAGACTCTTTGAAGGCTGAGTCACTTGCTAAGTTGATGGACATTATCATACTTGAAAGTTTAAGAAATAGAGGCTTTTGCATTTTATTGAAAAAAGCACTTTTTGCTCTTTATATTTTATATTACTTTTAAATATTTTATTTGCTCAGTTTTTCCAAAGCACACTGAAAAGATGTATACTCTGTATCCAAAAATTGAGTGCATTTACATTTATGGTATTTCTTTAACATTGAACTCAGCATAATGTATTTTAACCACCAGCCCCTTTCTGTGAAAACAAACAAACAAACAAACAAAAGAAACAGGGTATATAGATTTGCAGTTAGTGTAGTACTCATTGCTTAGCAAGGCTTTTTCTTGATGTGCAGACAACTGATTTTTTCTCTTAGGACTGATTTTATCACGTATTTCCCAGTCTATATCATAGTTTACAAAATAAATATTAAGTAGGAAAAAATCATGTTTTGTAGTATGAATTTTTCAGAGGTAAACACAAAAACTTGTCTGCTATTCTTCCTCAAGTGTATTACACATACACCAAGAGCTGATTTGGCTTTGCACTTCAGTGCATTTATCAAGCAGTAAAGTAAAATATCTGGTTTTTCTTTCAGCATAATATTTATCGTTTGTGTGGCTGAGAGTTTTATAAATCTCTCAGCAATAGTCTATCTTTTTTGTATGCTTTTGCTAGGAGGAGCACAGAATCTAAATGGTGCCTGTGTAGTTTTTGTCTCTCTTAGGAACAAAAATCTTCAGTTTCATATATGAAAGCATTTTGTGCTTGTTCTAGAAAGATTCTGTTCATTTCCTAAAGAGGTTTTTATGTTTTGTTTGAAAACTTTCCATAGCTTCGTGTCATTATTTGATAAAGTTTCAAAGTAGACAACATCCAGAAAAATATAGGGTAAATGAATTACCAGTCAGAAAGAAATCCAGCTTTTAGATAGTTGCTATTGTATGTGCTAGTAAAATTTTTGTTTTTATCTCTTTGTGTGGTATTATCACATGCACAGATTTATATTGTTTGCATTAGAGTCCTATTCTTGATTTAGGTTCAACATTTATTCCGAGCTATTTATGTTACCTTATTTTTATCAATACCTTAGGCTTTAAAAACCAATTTTGAGCCATTTATTTATTGATTGGGGAGTATAATGCAACACAATGAAAATAATGCAAATTTAAAAGATATAAATAATATTCAAATGATGTGAAAATACTTCAGGTAAGATGATTTGTTCTCTTTTAGAATAATGCGGGTCTTAGAGAACCTTTTCAGCTTTTAAGAATATAATTTTTTAAGATAATGAGATTTCTGCAGAAATCAAAATTAACCTTATAGTTCACAATTATGAAATATATGCAAACTAAGTTGTTTCCTTTTTCCCTCTAAATATTCTGGGACAATGAGGAACAACTAGTGATTGACAGATCATAATTTGATAAATAATGGCTAATATTCTATTATGATTTCCTAGTTTAAAATTTTATGTTTTTAAAAATATATATATATTTTTTTCGTGTATACATGTATGTAATCTGATATTACGGAGACACTTAGCAGTATTTTCATTAAGTATTTGTTCTTTGCATATTTCTCACTTTATTCTGTCATTAGTTCTCCCACTGTTCAGGATCATTCCTATCAAGTACAAGCATGCTTTAGAACCTACCATGTTAAAAAAAAAAGTATTATTCCCACATTTTTTTCTAATGATTGCTTCATTTCATTCTTGCCTTTACAGCACAGTTTTTCAAAAGAGTTTTCTCTAGTCACTTTGTCTACTTCCTTACCTTCCTAAATTCATCTTAACTTTTACTAAAGCTGAACAAATATTTATGAAATATGCGTAAAGTACAGAGACTAAAGAAACAGACACCATCGACGCACCATTACTGGTGTTTTTGAACATTACCGTTAACATTGAAGTTCCCTGTATGTCACTCGTGGATCTGGCTCGCTTCTTTTTCTTTTAGAGATAATCACCATCCTGAATTTCTTTACAGTTTACCATAAGTATTTCTAATAAGCATATCACAATGTGTATTTCATTTTAAATGAGTGAAGGTATACTGTATGTATCTGTCTGTGACTTGTTTTTCTTGTTCAACATTATGTTTCTGAGATCCATCCATATACTATGTAGCTGTATGTACTTCATTCATTTTCACTCCTATACTCCATTGTATGAATACATCAAAATTTTTCTATTTTATTATTGATGAACATTTGGGTTGTATCTAGTTTTTTGCTACCCTAAGCTGCACAGCTATGTGCATTCTTCCTGTCTCCTTCTGTCAAACTGTAGCAAAGGACCAAGCTTTTGGGTTTTTCCCTGATCTGTTGTGGATTGATGCTTTTGTAAAATACACTAAAAATGTCTCACCATTGTCAAATTGCTATAAAAATATATAAACCTTTACTCTGAATTTCTGTATTTATCTTATTATGGACCACACTTTGAATACTGCTCTAAGATGTGTACCTAGCTGTGGAATTCCTGGGTCATTCATCTTCTATTACTTATGGAGAAAATTGTTTTCTCAAAATCACTGATGTGCTACTTGCTCAAATTACGCAGAGGGCAGTCTGCTAGCTCTTTGTGGCTTTCTGTGTATCTGCTTTCAATTCCCAGTATGAAGGGGATTTCACAGTAAGACCTGCTGCTTTAGGGTAACATAGTTTTCATCCTAGAGAAAGTGACTGCAAATAAGATTGGGCTTTGCTTAAGAATTGATTCAAAGCCAATCTAGCAAGCACAAGTGAGAGAAAACTATGATAATGGGATAAAGGGCCAGGAAGAGTGAATTTATTGAGGGAGATGGTCTGTAATATTGTAATACTACAATATTGTAATGTACAATATTGAGGGAGATGGTCTGCAATATTGTAATACTATAATATTGAAATATTGTAATACAAAATGCTACAGTAGAGAGATCTAAAGAGAGCAAGCAGAGGAAAAAGAAGCATTGTACATAGTAAGATTTTTAGAGACCTTTAAGAGTCCAGTTAAAATAGGGCATACATTCCTTCTCATATTAGCAGCCTTCCTTCTGCATAGGCAGCCTTTAATTGTCTAAATGCATTAGAGAACTTTCACAAAATATAAGCTAAGATGAGATTGCTCTTATAAGCAAGCAGCAGGACTACTTTTTATCAGTGTTTCTCCACCGTATTTTCATTACAACTCCGAATCCAGGGATATATATATATATGTATATATATTTATATTGTATACATATATGTATATATATTTATATTGTATATACATATGTAAAATATATGTACATATATAAAATATTATATATACATATATTATATATATATGTTTCCGTAATCATCTCCCCCATCATGTAATTTTCATACCAAAGATGTACAGTATATCTGTTTGTATACTGTAGCCTTTGGAGGGCTACGAACCATTTTAATTTTCAAGATTTTTTTTTTTTTTGCCCCAAGAACCAGCTACCACTTGCTTGGAAGTGATAGCACCACTGTTGAGAGTATATCACATGAGTACAAACATGGCTCTTGGCATTAGAGTACAAATATTTAAAAAGGTAATGTTTATTTAATCATGTAGGTCAATGAAGTGGGGAAGGCAGACTACTCAATGTTAAGAAACCATCCTAATGAAAAGTATACTTGAGTTAGCCAGAAATCAACTTCTACTTAGAGTTGTGAGTCAGGGAAATAAGGTATACAAGTATTTGTCTCTGTTTGATGGTATTATTGTGGGAGAAGTGTAGAAATATGGATCAGATGATAGTACAGTTAGACAAGTTTGCAGACCAAGAATGCAAATTAGTTCATTGATGCCTATCTCATAGGTGATTTTTAGTGATGTATCGTATGGCTCTGTTTTCACTCCTGTCTATTCTAGACATCTATTCGTGAACTTAAGAAAACATCAGATTTATAGATGTTATGATATTAGGAGGAGTGGAGAATAGGGTAGTTGACATTCTCAATCTCCAAAGAAGCTGACAGGCTAAAATAAGGGCAGAAGTAAAGTATTGCAGTTGGGTCTAAAAAGCCATATTTATAAGAATAGCATGGAGGAAAATGGATCATAACAATATCATGTATAAAAGAAACTTAGGGATTTTAGGTTATGTTAATCTTGAGCATTTTAGGAAGCTATTAACATCTTAATTTGCAATAATTAGTGTCTCTTGAATCTAGATTATATGCTGATTAAATCACAACCTGAAATAATTATATCAGGACCACATTTAGGACCATATAGAATACTGCTTAAATTTAATTAGTCTGTTATATATATGGTATACTGTGCATGTAGTTATATCAGAGCCATTTTGTGGGCACTGGTTCACAAGTCTTCTGAGTGATTGTACTGTGTCTGAATTTTCTTTGGGAAGAAATAGATTTTTCCTCAGTGGTAAGAAAGAAATTACGTTCTGCAAGGATATTGATGAGGGGATGGTGATAATGATAATTGACAGTTTTTTGAGTGATTAAGCATCGGTGTATTATGTAAAATATGAGTCAGCAAACTGTAGTCCACTGACCAAATCCTGCCAGCAGACTGTTTTTGTATCACCTTTGAGCTAATAATTTTTTTTGCATTTTAAAGGGTTATAAAACAAAAACAAAAAGCAAAGAATATGCCATAGAGACCTTATGTAGCCAGCAAAGCACCAAATAAGATCTTTTGCAACCAGAAAACTTAAGCCTGAAGGACAAAAAAAACACAAATAGTTCAATATATAGAAATTATGAGTTTATATTACAGATTAACTGGGCTCATATTCAATACAGGTTCAAAGCTATGTACAAAATGGCTATTAGAATGAATTATTTAAGCAAAAGAAGACCTATTTAACTCAGTAAATGTCAAAGAAATTTAGGATTGATGATAGGTAGCAGTTGTAGCTTCCTAAATTAAAGTTAATTTTGTCTCCTTGGGCATAGTGACTACTATATTGGGTTGGGAAGCAGCCAAAAAGCTTGTTAGGAAGAAGGGCAGGAAAAAAACTAGTCTGGGACTAAAGTTACCATTGATAAGCTAGGCTATCAAGGAGACAGACAGGAAAACAATCACTAATTATGTGCATATCAAAAGGGGTATGTGCTGCTTTTGATAAATCTATTCCTTTATACTTAATCTAACCCCAAGGACAACAAGCTTTTCAAAATGTTTTTGACAGAAGTACCTTATTGGTAGGAAAATAGCATCACCCATCACCCATGATGAGCCTTTGGAGATGGTGGGTAGGCAGAGAATATCTGATGATATGTAATTTTTCTTTTATTTTTTGTGACTTAATGTGATTATGGATTTATATTTTCCTTTTTGTGGTAATATTTGAAGGTTAATATGGCTTGTTTTAGTTACTTTATTGTGATAATTCTTTATTCTTTTGATTTCTCAATTATAGACTATATTAATGAAATATTCTGTCGAGATAATTTTTATTCTCACCATTCCAATATCTCTTCCAGATTTTGAGCTATATTAGATAATTATAATTGAAAATGCTGAATTTTGTCTTTACATATACTTGTTT
This sequence comes from Gorilla gorilla gorilla, assembly GCF_029281585.2. NCBI lineage: Eukaryota > Metazoa > Chordata > Mammalia > Primates > Hominidae > Gorilla > Gorilla gorilla. The sequence goes on from NC_073233.2 coordinate 21,163,119, forward strand.
ATTTTTGGTTTGTAACCAAGTGAATTTTTTTTTCTAGATGATTCTTTGGGATTGGGACTTAAAACAATGGTATAAGCCTCATTATCAAGTAAGTATAATTAATATCTGTGATGAATATCTAAATAATATCTGTGATCACTAAATAATATCTGTGATGAAACTTTTGACACTTAAAGTTACACTCACAATATTTCTGTGCCATAAGATTTTCTTTAACTAAACTAATAAGTTAACTAGAACCTTCATTGAGGTAGATTTTTAAAATATATTTTAATTATAAGGGAAAAAGAAAATGATAAAAAACAAAATTTATATAAATTGTTATGAAAAATATTGCTAATATAATCTGGGCTCAGAATCAACTAATATTTCTATATTAAGGATAAGATTTTTTTCTTTTCTGATGTGGACCACTGTTCTATAAAGGGGAAAAAATAGATCGAAGGCCGTATCTGAGACAAAGCAAAGCTATTGGCAACATATTTTATTAGGGAAGTAAAGATATCCAACTTTCATTTCTTGGTAAACTTTTTATCAAATTATAACATAGATGCAGAAAAGTGTACAGCTCAATTTTCAGAAGTTAAACATCCCGTGTAACTGGTACTGATATGAAGAAATAGAATGTTTCCAGTATCTCAGAAGCCTCACTTATGCCCAATTCCAGTTATTACCTATATCCCCAAAGATAAATCCTATCCGACTTCTAATAACTAGTTTTGCTAATTTTTGAACTTTATATATACACAAATGGAATAATATGTGTACTTTTTTAGGATTAATTTTTTGAACACCTAAGTAATATATGTTTATATCAGATAAAATGAAAATAGAAGTATTTAATATAAGGAGAAAAAAGGAAAATCACTCATAAAACATCAAGCAATAACTGTGTTAACTTTTGATGTCTATCTTTATTGATCTTTCCCATTATGCTAAATTTACTTAATAATTCTAATAGCTTATTTGAAGATTCTTTGAGTCTTGAAGTACACAATAATGTTATCTATGAATAAAGACAGATTTATTTATTTATTTCCAAACCTATGCCTTTTATTTCTTTTTCTCATGTTATTGTACTTTCTAGGACCTTCAACGCAGTGTTGAATGGAAGTGGTATGAGTAGGCAGCCTTGTTTTTCTTCATGAACTCAGGGAAAAAATGTTCAACATATCACCACTAATGTTTTTTGTGGATACCCTTTAGCAGATTAAGGAAGTTTTATTCTAATTCTAGTTTACTAAGGACTTTTTTTCTCTTAAGTGATGAGTGGGTATATAATTTTATCAGATGCTTTTTCTGCATCTATTCAAATGATTCGAGATTTTTTTTCTAATTATTCTACTAATGTGGTGAATTACATTGTTTAATTATGTTTGTTAAACCATCCCTGTATTCCCAGAATAAAGTAAATTTGATCAAGATGTATTTTGTTTAAATCTTTATCACTAGATTCTATTTGTTAATGTTTTGTTTAGAAATTTTGAATTTGTGTTTATGAGAGAGTGTTGGCCTATAAATTCTTACTTTTCATAATGTTCTTGGCATTATATTGGTATCACGGTTACCAAGAACCTTGATATCAAGATAAAATAAGGTGAGATATTTACCCTTTCTATTATCTTGAAAAGTTTGGGTAAGATTAAAAATTGGTATGATTTCCTCCTTTAATGTTTGGAAGAATGCTCTGGTGAAGCTATCTCACCTTGAAGAATTATTTTGTGGTCAAATTTTAAGTTATGGATTCAATTTCTTTAATAGTTTTAGTATCATTTAGATTTTCCATCTTTTCTTCTAACAATTGAGTTACTTGTGTTTTTCTAGGAATTCCTTTTTTTGTTGTTGTTCCTTCTGGCATTTGTGAGACTGCTGAAAGCCCTATTTTAATTTCAAAATAGAAATATTTTTGAGGATTTCTACTTGGTTTATCTCTCTCTTAGCCACTGTTTATAAATTGGCAAATGCCTTTAGAGAAAAGCAGGTCTGAATTTAAGCTCACTACTTTGTTTTTCTCATCACTTTGGGATCTTGTTTGGCACCCCCTGTCTTCATAGCTCTGAACTCCAATTTCGGTCTCCCAGCCCCTTGGGACTATAGATCTCTACTCTGTTTTCTGGCCTCTTTTGTGCTTCTCATCCTCTCTGCTCTGTGCCAGTTATGAATCAGCAGAAAATTCCTAGAGGGAAAAGAGTAGCACAGAATGTTGGATTTCTTTTAATCTTTTCTCTTAATTCTGGGTTCTTGGCCTTTTATGCCCTGGCTGTTTGGTTGTGTTTTGATGCCTTGAAATGTATGCTATTTATATTTTATTTCAGCTTTTCTAGTTGTTCTAGACAGAAGAGTTGGTCTGATACAAACCAGTCCCTCTTAGCTGGAAAATTAGGCAAGCCTCTTAAGACACTCTGAACCTATTCCCTCACCTACAAATTGAGAATAATACCAGTTCCCTCAAAGGGCTAATTAATATGTGCCTGGTACTTAATACAAATGTGAGCCAATATTATATAAATTTCAATAATAATAAATACTAATCTGATCTTGAAGTATAAGACAGGAATGAGCATTTTTTTCTTTAAAAGGCCAGAGAGTAAGTATTTTAGCATTTGCTGGAAACATATGACCATTGCTACCTTTTGCCGTCCCCAATGCTTCTCCTCATTCTCTCCTTTTTCCTCTTCTCCCTCCCACTCCTCTTCTTTTTCAATAACCATTTAAAACATAAAAACTATTCTTAACTTTCTGTTCAACAATCAAGATTTTGCCAAATATAAGTGAATGGAAAATAGGAATTTAAGTTCAGCTTTTAAAATTGTGGCAAATAATTTGAATATTCAATTTGATCTGCCATAAGTTATCATGTCACTCTCTTGCTCATTTCTCTCGTTTCACCCAGAGTAAAAGTCTTTGTCATGTACATAAAAGAACTTACACAACATGGTTCCCTCCCTTACTCTCTTGTACTTCTCTGTCTTTGTCTTCTACTACTTTCTCCTTCATTTACTCTGTTCCAGCTGCACTGGCCTCCTTGTTATTCCCCAGACAAGTCAGACAGGCTTCTGACTCAGGTCTTTGCACTTGCTAGTCTCTCTGCCTGGGATGCTTATTTCCCACACTTTGTCATGTCTTTACATAAGCATTTCCTTCTTAGTGAGGCATACCCCAACTATCCTCTCTAAAATTGCATTGCATTCTATCACATCTTTTTCCCTTAACTTACTTTATTTTCTCTTTTTAGCAGCTTGTTCAAAATCTATTATATACGACCCTTTATTACTCATATTACTTAGCTTGGAATCCAGTGTTCTCAAAAATTTAGTCCCAACATGTCTTTCCAACCTGTTTTTCATTGCTTTCTTATATAATCTGTACTTCAACAATTTCATATTCTCTGTATATCATCATTTTACCACTTTTATACTTTTATTTATGCTGTGTCCATTTTGTGCAGTACACTTCCCCAATACATTTTTGTTTTGTTTTATTGTAAACAAATATAAATATAATCCTACCAAATTTTTAGGGCCCAGCTCAAATGCTACCCCTTCCATAAAATTTCTGTTACCATCCAAATGGAAGGTTTCTATATCTCTTTTGAACTCTAATGCCATTTTGTCTGTATATATATATTTTTTCTTTTTTTGAGACGAAGTTTCTCTCTTGTTGCCCAGGCTGGAGTGCAGTGGCATGATCTCGGCTCACCGCAACCTCCAGCTCCCTGGTTCAAGCGATTCTCCTGCCTCAGCCTCCCGAGTGGCTGGGATTACAGGCATGTGCCACCACACCCGGCTAATTTTGTATTTTTAGTAGAGATGGGATTTCTCCATGTTGGTCAGGCTGGTCTTGAACTCCCGACCTCAGGTGATCTGCCCACCTCGGCCTCCCAAAGTGCTGGGATTACAGGGGTGAGAGACCACGCCTGGCCATTTTGTCTGTATTTTTATCTCTTCACTTTTTGTTAATAATAGCAGTACTATCTTTGCCTTTAGTTATATATACTATACTTTGTATGCTCTGCATGTGTTACCATATGTAACTCTCTCTTTTCCTCCTTGCTAAGTACAGTTATTAACTCTGGAAATAATGTAAGAGGCAATCAAATGAGAACTACAAAAAATAGAAAGAGGAAGGCAGACTGGCTAGGGACCCTAGTACAGGAAAAACAACACAGTGACAGAGTCTCTTATGACCCACACCCAACAGCAAACCTGGTCTAGGCCCCCACTCTCAACCTAGCAACATAAGGTGACACAGGTAGGCTTATTCTTTCCCCAGATTAAACAAGAGCCCTGCCAACAACACTAGGCAAGTCTGGTGGCTCTAGCAAGGGGGAATTGATTTGGAACCACTGGCAATCAGTGACCAGGGAGAAGCATTCTCCTTCCCTCCTGGGCATGAGACTCCCCTTCCCCACTGACAGACACTGGGTGGCCAGTGTGCCTGGCAAGGGGGATATCCTCACAAATGCCTAACCCAGAAAGTGATCTTTGTTCCTGTCGCCTGGAGACTCCTTTCTCTCCCCTAAAGGTACCAGATGACCCAACCTGAGGAAGCTCTCTTTCCCCCTACTCTAAGGCACCAGTGTGGACTAGTGGGAACCCAACGGGCACCAAAAAAAAAAAAAAAATCAGACACCCCTAAATGATTGTGAATGCTTTGAAAATTGTCATCCAAACCACAGCCCACAAAAGTAGGCCAGGACCTGTGTGATAAACCTAAATGGGGATATGCCTTCTAATGGCAAAGATTTCTGTAGGACCCAGAGTCTTGTAAGTTATAGTGAAAATATTGGGGATAAAATAAAAAATCACCCATCATACCAAAACCAAGAAAATCACAACTTGAATAAGAAAAAGGAATGACAACACTAAGATGAATCAGATTTGGAATTATCTGGCAAGGATTTTTAAAGCAAACATCATAAAAATGCTCTAACAAATAATTACAAAGTATCTTGAAACAAATGTAAAAAGAAAGAAAATATTAGCAAAAGAAATATAGATTATAAAGAAGAAACAAATGGAAAGTATAGAGCTGAAAAATACAATAATCGAAATTTAAAATTACTGGATGGGATGAATAACAGTGGAGATGACAGTAGGATAGAATCTGTGAGCTTAAGCATAGATCAATAGAATTTAGCCAATTTTACAACATAGAGGAAACAGAAACAAAATCAGCAAGCCTTAGGGACCTATTGGGCAGTAACAAAGAACCAACATTTGTATTGCTCGTGTTTGAGAAGGAGAAAGAGGGTGGCATCGAAAGAGTATCTGAAGAAGTAATGGCTGAAAACTTCCCAGATTTAGCCAAAAACTTAATCCTACAGATTCAAGAAGGTTTCTGAACCCCAAATAGTATCAACCCCCTCAAAATCTACTCTAAGACATGTCATAATTAAACTTGTGAAAGCTAAAGACAAAGAAAATATCTTAAAAAGCATCCAGAGAGAAACAACACATAACCTATAGGGGAACACCAATTCAAGTAATAGCAGATTTCTCATTTAAAACCATGAAGGCCAGAAGGAAGTGGCAGAACACTTTTGAAGAGGTGGAAGAAAATGGCTGTAAAGTCTATATCCAGCAAAAGTATTCTTTAAGAATGAAGGGGAGGAGGTTCCAAGATGGCCGAATAGGAACAGCTCCAGTCTACAGCTCCCAGCATGAGCGATGCAGAACATGGGTGATTTCTGCATTTCCAAATGAGGTACTGGGTTCATCTCTCTGGGGCTTGTCAGACATGGATGCAGGACAGTAGGTGCAACCCATGGACTGTGAGCCAAAACAGGGTGAGGCATCACCTCACCTGGGAAGCGCAAGGGGTCGGGGAATTCTTTTTCCTAGCCAAGGGAAGCCATGACAGACGGCACCTGGAAAATCGGGCCACTCCCACCCTAATACTGCGCTTTTCCAGTGGTCTTAGCAAACGGCACACCAGGAGATTATGTCCTGTGCCTGGCTCGGAGGGTTCCACGCCCACGGAACCTCGCTCATTGCTAGCACAGCAGTCTAAGATGGAACTGCAAGGCAGCAGCGAGGCTGGGGGAGGGGTGCCCACCATTGCTGAGGCTTGAGTAGGTAAACAAAGCAGCCCTGAAGCTCAAACTGGGTGGAGCCCACCACAGCTCAAGGAGTCCTGCCGGCCTCTGTAGACTCCACCTCTGGGGGCAGGGCATAGCTGAACGAAAGGCAGTAAAAACTTCTGCAGACTTAAATGTCCCTGTCTGACAGCTTTGAAAAGAGGAGTGGTTCTCCCAGCACGGAGTTTGAGATCTAAGAATGGACAGACTGCCTCCTCAAGTGGGTCCCTGACCCCCGAGTAGCCTAACTGGGAGGCACCTCCCAGTAGGGGCTGACTGACGCCTCATACGGCCGGGTGCCCCTCTGAGACGAAGCTTCCAGAGGAACAATCAGGAAGCAACATTTGCCCTTCTGCAATATTTGCAGTTCTGCAGTCTGCACTAGTGATATCCAGGCAAAGAGTGTCTGGAGTGGACCTCCAGCAAACTCCAACAGACCTGCACCTGAGGTTCCTGACTGTTAGAAGGAAAACTAAAAACAGAAAGGACATTCATACCAGAACCCCATCTGTACGTCACCATCATCAAAGACCAAAGGTAGATAAAACCACAAAGATGGGGAGAAACCAGCGCAGAAAAGCTGAAAATTCTAAAAATCAGAGTGCCTCTTCTCATCCAAAGGAACACAGCTCCTCGCCAGCAATGGAACAAAGCTGGACGGAGAATGACTTTGACGAGTTGAGAGAAGAAGGCTTCAGATGATTGGTAATAACAAACTTCTGTGAGCTGAAGGAGAATGTTCGAACCCATCGCAAAGAAGCCAAAAACCTTGAAAAAAGATTAGATGAATGGCTAACTAAAATAAACAGCGTAGAGAAGACTTTAAATGACCTGTTGGAGCTGAACACCATGGCATGAGAACTGCGTGACACATGCACAAGCTTCAGTAGCCGATTCGATCAAGTAGAAGAAAGGGTGTCAGTGATTGAAGATCAGATGAATGAAATGAAGCGAGAAGAGAAGTTTAGAGAAAAAAGAAAGAAATGAGCAAAGCCTCCAAGAAATATGGGACTATGTGAAAAGACCAAATCTACGTCTGATGGGTGTACCTGAAAGTGACGGGGAGAATGGAACCAAGTTGGAAAACACTCTGCAGGGTATTATCCAGGAGAACTTCCCCAACCTAGCAAGGAAGGCCAACATTCAAATTCAGGAAATACAGAGAACACCACAAAGATACTCCTCGAGAAGAGCAACTCCAAAACACATAATTGTCAGATTCACCAAAGTTGAAATAAAGGAAAAAATGTTAAGGGCAGCCAGAGAGAAAGGTCGGGTTACCCACAAAGGGAAGCCCATCAGACTAACAGCGGATCTCTCGGCAGAAACTCTACAAGCCAGGAGGGAGTGGGGTCCAATATTCAATACTCTTCAACAAAAGAATTTTCAACCCACAATTTCATATCCATCCCAACTAAGCTTCATAAGTGAAGGAGAAATAAAATCCTTTACAGACAAGCAAATGCTGAGAGATTTTGTCACCACCAGGCCTGCCTTACAAGAGCTCCTGAAGGAAGCACTAAACATGGAAAGGAACAACTGCTACCAGCCACTGCAAAAACATGCCAAATTGTAAAGACCATTGATGCTAGGAAGAAACTGCATCAAGTAACAAGCAAAATAACCAGCTAACATCATAATGACAGGATCAAATTCACACATAACAATATTAACCTTAAATGTAAATGTGTTAAATGCTCCAACTAAAAGACACAGACTGGCAAATTGGATAAAGAGTAAAGACCCATCAGTGTGCTGTATTCAGGAGACCCATCTCACATGCAGAGACACACATAGGCTCAAAATAAAAGGATGGAGGAAGATCTACCAAGCAAATGGAAAACAAAAAAAAAGCAGGGGTTGCAATCCTAGTCTCTGATAAAACAGACTTTAAACCAACAAAGATCAAAAGAGACAAAGAAGGCCATTACATAATGGTAAAGGGATCAATTCAACAAGAAGAGCTAACTATCCTAAATATATATGCACCCAATACAGGAGCACGCAGATTCATAAAGCAAGTCCTGAATGACCCACAAAGAGACTTAGACTCCCACACAATAATAATGGGAGACTTTAACACCCCACTGTCAACATTAGACAGATCAATGAGACAGAAAGTTCACAAGGATATCCAGGAATTTAACTCAGCTCTGCACCAAGCGAACCTAATAGACATCTAAAGAACTCTCCACCCCAAATCAACAGAATATACATTCTTCTCAGCACCACATTGCACTTATTCCAAAATTGACCACATAGTTGGAAGTAAAGCACTCCTCAGCAAATGTAAAAGAACAGAAATTATAACAAACTGTCTCTCAGACCACAGTGCAGTCAAACTGGAACTCAGGATTAAGAAACTCACTAAAAACCACTCAAGTACATGGAAACTGAACAACCTGCTCCTGAGTGACTAATGGGTAAATAACAAAATGAAGTCAGAAATAAAGATGTTCTGTGAAACCAACGAGAACAAAGACACAACATACCAGAATCTCTGGGACACATTTAAAGTAGTGTGTAGAGGGAAATTTATAGCACTAAATGCCCACAAGAGAAAGCAGGAAAGATCTAAAATTGACACCCTAATATCACAATTAAAAGAACAAGAGAAGCAAGAGCAAACACATTCAAAAGCTAGCAGAAGGCAAGAAATAACTAAGATCAGAGCAGAACTGAAGGAGATAGAGACACAAAAAACCCTTCAAAAAATCAATGAATCCAGGAGCTAGTTTTCTGAGAAGATCAACAAAATTGATAGACTGCTAGAAAGACTAATAAAGAAGAAAAGAGAAGAATCAAATAGACACAATAAAAAATGATAAAGGGGATATCACCACCAATCCTACAGAGATACAAACTACCATCTGAGAATACTGTAAACACCTCTAAGCAAATAAACTAGAAAATCTAGAAGAAATGGATAAATTCCTCGACACATACACCCTCCCAAGACTAAACCAGGAAGAAGTTGAATTTCTGAATAGACTAATAACAGGCTGTGAAATTGAGGCAATAATTCAGAGCCTACCAACCAAAAAAAGTCCAGGACCAGACGGAGTCACAGGTGAATTCTACCAGAGGTACAAAGAGGAGCTGGTACCATTCCTTCTGAAACTTTTCCAATCACTAGAAAAAGAGGGAATCCTCCCTAACTGATTTTATGAGGCCAGCATCATCCTGATACCAAAGCCTGCCAGAGACACAACAAAAAATAATTTTAGACCAGTATCCCTGAAGAACATCGATGCAAAAATCCTGAATAAAATACTGGAAAACCGAATCCAGCAGCACATCAAAAAGCTTATCCACCATGATCAAGTTGGCTTCATCCCTGGGATGCAAGGCTGGTTCAACATACACAAATCAATAAATGTAATCCATCATATAAAGAGAACCAAAGACAAAAACCACATGATTATCTCAATAGATGCACAAAAGGCCTTTGACAAAATTCAGCAGCCCTTCATGCTAAAAACTCTCAATAAATTAGGTATTGATGGGATGTATCTCAAAATAATAAGAGCTATTTATGACAAACCCACAGCCAATATCATACTGAATGGGCAAAAACTGGAAGCATTCCCTTTGAAAAACAGCACAAGACAGGGATGCCTCTCTCTCACCACTCCTATTAAACATAGTGTTGGAAGTTCTGGTCAGGGCAGTCAGGCAGGAGAAAGAAATAAAGGGTATTCAGTTAGGAAAAGAGGAAGTCAAATTGTCCCTGTTTGCAGATGACATGATTGTATATCTAGAAAACCCCATAGTGTCAGCCCCAAATCTCCTTAAGCTGATAAGCAACTTCAGCAAAGTCTCAGGATACAAAAGCAATGTGCAAAAATCGCAAGCATTCTTATACACCATTAACAGACAAACAGCCAAATCATGAGTGAACTCCCATTCACGATTGCTTCAAAGAGAATAAAATACCTAGGAATCCAACTTATGAGGGATGTGAAGGACCTCTTCAAGGAGAACTACAAACCACTGCTCAACGAAGTAAAAGAGGACACAAACAAATGACAATCCTGCCCAAGGTCATTTATAGATTCAATGCCATCCCCAACAAGCTAGCATTGACTTTCTTCACAGAATTGGAAAAAACTACTTGAAAGTTCATGTGGAACCAAAAAAGGAGCCCACATTGCCAAGACAATCCTAAGCCAAAAGAACAAAGCTGGAGGCATCATGCTATCTGACTTCAAACTATACTGCAAGCCTACAGTAACCAAAACAGCATGGTACTGGTACCAAAACAGAGATATAGACCAATGGAACAGAACAGAGTCCTCAGAAATAGTACCACACATCCACAACCATCCAATCTTTGACAAACCTGATAAAAACAAGAAATGGGGAAAGGATTGCCTATTTAATAAATGGTATCGAGAAAACTGGCTAGCCATATGTAGAAAGCTTTAACTGGATCCCTTCCTTACACCTTATACAAAAATTAATTCAAGATGGATTAAAGACTTAAACGTTAGACCTAAAACCATAAAAACCCTAGAAGAAAACCTAGGCAATACCATTCAAGACATAGGCATGGGCAAGGACATCATGGCTAAAACACCAAAAGCAATGGCAACAAAAGCCAAAGTTGACAAATGGGATCTAATTAAACTAAAGAGCTTCTGCACAGCAAAAGAAACTACCATCAGAATGAACAGGCAACCTACAGAATGGGAGAAAATTTTTGCACTCTATCCATCTGACAAAGGGCTAATATCCAGAATCTACAAAGAACTTAAACAAATTTACAAGAAAAAAATCAAACAACCCCATCAAAAAGTGAGCAAAGGATATGAACAGACACTTCTCGAAAGAAGACATTTATGCAGCCAACAGACACTTGAATGCTCATCATCACTGGCCATGAGAGAAATGCAAATCAAAACCACAACGAGATACCATCTCACACCAGTTAGAATGGTGATCATTAAAAAGTCAGGGAACAACAGGTGCTGGAGAGGATGTAGAGAAATAGGAACACTTTTACACTGTTGGTGGGACTGTAAACTAGTTCAACCATTGTGGAAGACAGTATGGCGATTGCTGAAGGATCTGGAACTAGAAATACCATTTGACCCAGCCATCCCATTACTGGGTATATACCCAAAGGATGATAAATCATGCTGCTATAAAGACACATGCACATGTATGTTTATTGCGGCACTATTCACAATAGCAAAGACTTGGAACCAGCCCAGATGTCCATCAGTGATAGACTGGATTAAGAAAAAGTGGTACATATACACCATGGAATACTATGCAGCCATAAAAAAGGATGAGTTCATGTCCTTTGTAGGGACATGGATGAAGCTGGAAACCATCATTCTGAGCAAGCTGTCGCAAGGACAGAAAACCAAACACCGCATGTTCTCATTCATATGTGGGAATTGGATAGTGAGAACACTCGGACACAGGAAGGGGAACATCACACACCGGGGCTTGTAGTGGGGTGGGGGAGTGGGGAGGGATAGCTAGCATTGGGAGATATACCTGATGTAAATGAGGAGTTGATGGGTGCAGCACACCAGCATGGCACATGTATACATATGTAACAAACCTGCACATTGTGCACATGTACGCTAGAACACAAAATATAATAATAAAAAAAAAGAATGAAGGGGAAAACATTGTGAAATGAAGGAAAACAAAAGAATCTGTCAGTGAGAGACTTACCTTGCAAGAAAGACAAAAGGAAGTTCTTTAAACCAGGCGTCACCAACCAGTACCGGTCTGTGGCCTGTTAGGAACTGGGCCACATAGCCAGAGATGAGCAGTGGGCAGATGAGCATTACCACCTGAGCTCTGCCTCTTGTCAGATCAGCCACCACATTAGATTCTCATAGGAACACAAATCCTATGGTGAACTGCACATGCAAGGGATTTGGGGTTGTACGCTCCTTATGAGAATCAAAGACCTGATGATCTGTGGTGAACAGTTTCATTCTGAAACCATCTCCTCGCACCCCTACCCAGCCTGTGGAAAAATTGTCTTCCACGAAACCTGTCCCTGATGCCAAAAAGGTTAGGGAACCCCTGCTTTAAACAGAAAGGAAATTATAAAAGAAGGACTCTTGAAGTAACAGGAAGGAAGAAAGAACAATGAAACAAGAAGAAATAGTGGGAGAATGCAATAGACTGTCCTTGTGAGTTTCATGAATCATATTTGATGATTGCAACAAAAATTATAACATCATCTGATACTCAAGACAATTATACTTAAAAGTAAGCAAGGTAGAGACCTAACTAGTAGTAAGGTTTTCACACTTCACTCAAAGTGGTAAAATGTTGATACCAGTAGACTGTGATAAGTCACATATGTACATTGTATTGCCAAGGGCAACCGCTGAGAAAACTTTATATAGTAACACACTCAGAAACTCTATAAATTAATCAAGATGGAATCATAAAAATATTCTAATAACCCCAGAAAAGCAAGAAAAAACAGAGGAACAAGGAACAGAAGAAACAAACACAAAACAAATAATAAAACAGCAAACGTATGGCCTGACGTAAGTATTTACCTTAAAAGGATACAATATGAAGAAAAGGAAAAATTGACCATGAAAAAAAGATTTGTCTATGAAAATGATTTTTTTTTTACATGAGGTATTCCTGTTGTCATTGGAGATATTTATGAGTAGATTCTAATTACCTTGTATTGTTAAAGTGAAAGTCACACTGTACTCTCAGTAAATTTGTGATTTGTTCTTTCCTAATTTCAACAGTTTTTAAACAGTATTGAGGAAAGGTTACTTGCAAACAAAAATTGTTTTTGTGTGTGTTCCATTTGAATATGTAAACATTATAAGGAACATTTAGAATCACAATAATCAGAGAATTCAGGTTAAAACAGCAATTAGAGGTTTTTTTGCCTATCAGGTAGGGATTAATTAAATTCATAGTTGCTAATTGTAATGGGATATGGAAAAATAGGTGCTGTTATATACAATTAGAAGTGTAGATTTGATCAACATATTCTAAGGCAGTTTTAGAGGAATGACCTTATTTTAACATGTTAATTTGCATTCAGCAATTCAGATTATGGGAAGCTGTGTATAGGAAATATGCTTAATTGTTCACAGTAACATATATAGACAGGTGTTTATTTTAGTGGTATTTGCAGGGGATAAAGGCTAGAAATAGTTGGGCTATGCCCTGGTATCAGGAAATGTTTTAAAGTGAAAACTAATACATATTAACACTTCATAAGAAAAAAAAATTCCGCAAAGAGCAGACATTATTTAGCTAGCTTGGTGTAATGTTCATAATATTTCTCAGTTCCAAAATGTATTGGGTATACTTTAATAAACAGTTTTGTTGTGAACTCATTAGTTTGAATAATTATTAATTGTAAACATACCCAAATGTAAGTTCAACGTACAACAACAACAACAAAAAACAAAAGTAACATTTAATTTACTGTTCTGATTATTAGTCCATTTATTTCTATGGGTAATCGAGTTGAACATCATATGTATGTTTTTTCAAAGAGTAAAAATCATCTCATGTTTACATCGGTGACATATTTCTTCTAAATTAAAAAATTTTTTTCTACCAATTTTTTAAGGCCTTGCCTGATGCTACTCTGTCTGTGAGGTTTTTGTTAATTATTCATCTTTAAGTTATTGCTGTCTCTTTTGAACTATAACATATTTTTCTGTATTTTTATCTCATCATTTTCCATAATATTAATAGTAATAATACTTTTTTGTGCTTTAAATCATACATTATACACTGCTTTATTTGCTTTACATATATTATCAGATTTCTCATATTAGCCCATAATAAGGTAGACATTACTATCCTGATTTTACATTGAAGAAACTAAAATATTCAGAGGTTAAGTAAATTACTCAAGGTTACACAGGTAAGATTAAAGTTTAGGTTTCAAATTCAGGTATGTTTGCTACAAAACCTTGTCACTGTGTTAGACTGCCTCTAAAGTGAGTAAGGTAAATGAAATAAATGCTTTGTATGTTTAAAAGAAATTTTGTTATAAAGGAAAGGAAATAATCAACGAATTAATGAAATGTTCAAATTACAGACTTTAAAGTAAATACAGATTTAGTTTTATACTAGTCATAAGGTAATTCAGTGTTAGTAGTTAATACCATTAAATATAATGTGATAATCAGCTAGCGAAAAAGAAAAAAATTAAAGTTAACGGTTATTTGCTACATATATATATATAAATTTTAAGTTAGAATTATACCATTTGTTATATCATTTATGCCATGTACAAATGAATGAAAATTTCACTTTTTTTCTTTCTAGAATTCTGGAGGTGCAAATGGAGTTGATCTTTCAGTGCTAAATGAGGCTCGCAATATGGTGTCAGATCTTCTGACTGATCCAAGCCTTCCACCACAAGTCATTTCCTCTCTACGGAGTATTAGTAGCTTAATGGGTGCTTTCTCAGGTTCCTGTAGGCCAAAGATTAATCCTCTCACACCATTTCCTGGATTTTACCCCTGCTCTGAAATAGAGGACCCAGCTGAGAAAGGGGATAGAAAACTTAACAAGGTCGAAATACAGTAATCATCTAACCCTATTTATCAAATTTAATGATATTTTCAAATTAACTGCTCCTTTAAATTCTATATAAAATACAATTTTCGTTTCAAGGACCAGACATAATATTGAGCTGCTTGGGATGTTAGAGGCAATTATAAGCTCAAATAATTATAGTTGAGTATTCAGTTTTTATTTTAAATACATTGCTGTGATTAGCAGTTATAACAACTATGTATTATTATTCTTGTTAAGAAGTAGAGAACAGCAAGCAAATTTTGTTCCAGGCTTGTACAACAAACTAGTAGTCAGATCATGTTATTGCTCTATTTTATTCTTTAGAATCTAGGAATTGTTCTTATTGAGCCAAGAAGAAATGGTCATTATCATATTCATTTTATGAATTACATAGAATTATTTTAAAATGATTTTTAAGTTTTTTGAACCCTGTTTTCCCCCTTTTACACCTACTGAAGATTACTGTAGCCCAGTAGGCATTGATTTTTATATCATTAGAATAGAGGATTCTATTTAAATATCTCTTTAAAATATAAATATTTCAAAATAGGATTTTCTTTAGAAAATAATAAATACTGTTCTAAATGGGTATGCATTATCCTTGTTCAGAGTGCTTTTACTTGTTTTATTTGACTATTATCAGTATATTTGCCAATAGCTAAAATCATAAAACTTTAAAACTAGAAACATTGTAGAAATTATTTTACTCAACCACTTTATTCCAGATAAGGAAACTAACCAAGAGAAGACAAAATTTATTTCAGTTAATTTTGTCAATTGTAATAATGCTTATAGAACTTAGAAATAGGTAAATATAGTTTTTGTAGGGATTTTGATCATCAGTTAATTTTATCAGTTGTCAGCATTAGGGTTTAGAAATGTTGAAAAGTTAAGCAAACCCAATTAGAGGAAAAGGATTTCAGAAGTATTGATCACAATCTGGATCATTGTTATGTGATACTTTTATTTTTTTAAAGTTTATGCAGTAGCACCTACATTAGTCAAAACCCAAATAATTAGTACTTAGTTATATGACTTCCTTTTTAGCACTCTATCTTATAAGAAAGAGGTTAATCACAAGCATTCAGAGGGCATAGCAATAAACCATAAATAAAATAACTCTAATGTATTCTTGAGTTAGTTTTCACTCTATATGTTACTCTTTCTTTGCATTTTCTGTTGATATTTGATACTCAGGATAGTAATTTTTAAAAATAGTAATTCTTAAAATTTTTAATTAGAAATCATATTGATATCAGTATTTAGTGTGTAGAAAAGTGTACTGGTACATTTTAGGAACATTTTAAACATAATATTAATTAAACAGGATGCCTAAATGCCTCATTTCCTGAGCATTGTAGTTAATCAAGGTTATTTTGGGTTCTGGAATCTACTGATAGAGTAAGTCATATAAGAACCAGGAAGTAACCCTTATTCCTTTTCTTTGTGTTCTTTAAACTCGTTATTAGAACTCTATATCGAATTTGTCTCTCCTTTTGGAAAAGCATATAAAAAGCTTGTTGTTACTTCAGAAAAGGGCAAAGGCATTTATTGAAAAAACAATAGGCAAAAGGGAAAAGGAACAGACAACTTAATATAACTATCTAATACACATTAAGAACAAAGAAAGATCATATGAACCTAAATGACAGTCAACAAGGATATTAACATAAAGGACTTTTTCACTGCAGGTCTAATTAACTATTAACCTTTACAAAATCAGTGTCCTTGGGAAAACTGAAATATAAGACAGATACTTATCTCTGAGATTGCTGCAGTGTCTGCTGATAGAGGAAATTCATAAGAAGCAGAAACTATTATGTAAATCTCAGTAAAACACTTATTTATAATGGTCAAAAATGGAATATTGTTAATTGAACATTTGGGTTAGTTGAGAATATTTTTTAAAATTAGGGCAAAATATTAATGCTAAAGGTGTTCTGTATTTAACTCAGTCATTTATTCAAACTCAGAATCCTGCAGTTTCTCCTGATTAACAGCTAAGTAAATTCTATAGCACTGTACTGAAAATATTAAAAATTTAGAATATAGGGCTGATCATCCCTGATCCTAAGATTGTCCTCTGAAGTTGATTTTCAGGGTAAATCTTTCATATCCACTTTTTAAATTGCCGATTGTTTTTTATGAAACAAGTAATAAAATATACAAAAGAAAAAGAATCTAGCTTAAATTATAGAGTTCAGACATATTTTTTAGTAGGAGGAAGAGGAATAGAATAACAAAATAGAGTGTGAAATTTGGAGTAAATTGACAGATTTTCAGAATAAAATGTTTCTTTTTTCTCTGTACATGTTAAAAATATACTTTGTATTGATACTTTCATGTGCCATCACTAATATTACATATATAGCATATTAAAGAGTGACATTTTAAACCATTGTTAAATTATTCAACAGGGACTAAATAGGAATAGTTTGCCAACTCCACAGCTGAGGAGAACCTCAGGAACTTCAGGATTGCTACCTGTTGAACAGTCTTCAAGGTGGGATCGTAATAATGGCAAAAGGCCTCACCAAGAATTTGGCATTTCAAGGTAAAATCTGCAGAGCCTTTTAAGAAACTTGAATCAAATGCATCTACTTTGTTTCTGTCAATAATGTTTCAAATAGTTCTGGAAGCAGAAAGGAATGGTTGAAGTATTTTAGGTATAGGATAACATGTGTAGTAATAATATGGTAAAATAGAGAAACTGATTATTAAAAAGACGCTAATGTGTCTTGTCCTAAAATTTTGATAGGCTGGGTACAAAATGTGCTGGATCCCTGAGAACATGAGATAGTTTAGGGAAATCAGGATCAACTCAGGACTGGATGCTGGGGAAGTTTTTAAATCGATAGAAGTGGCCATTACAGGGTTAGCCACCAATCCAATGAATAGTATCCAAAGGTAGGTCTGCAGAATTACTGACTTCTGAAAAGAGGAGCACGTTTCCAAGGCTTATCACAATTGTTAGGTTTAAGGTAACCAGACTTTCAAATCCTGTTCCTGCTGGAGGTTGAGACAACTAATATATTCCATATTCTGTTGAGGATTTACTTGGAACTGAACAATGCTAATCTTATAAATGAAAGGCATCAGTAACTTTAAGTAAATGAGGCTGGGAAAATGCAGGAGCTGAAATCTCCTGAATGTAAATATATACATTTACCCTGATAACAAAGGATTTAATAATACAGTACTTTGTCTTTTGAAAGCCAGGAAGGTTACTGATCCTTGTTTGAGTTTGTCATAAGTTTTTCTTTACTCAGCTTTCTAATTATGTTAATATAATATTGGAATTGGCGCAAATTCTGTGTTAACCACTTTCTGGTATTACTGAGCATGTTTTATACTTTTGAGCTGTATAGTTTCACATTTGAAACAGTAGATGGCAGGATTGGATCATAGCTATTTGTTAAAATTTATGTTAACAGATAATTAGATGATTATAATTTTCTAGATTCTTAGGTGGTTTATTAATTTGAATCTTGTATAATATATTCAAGCAGGTGAACTCCTTTTTTGTAAAAGAAAAATTGAATGAAGTGATGTCTAAAACAGGAATGGATTGAAGTATGAAGAGTACTGTACAGGAAAATGAGCATTGGTCCAAAATTTGCCATGGCCTGAACATCATAGTCTTTTTTTTTTTTGTAAAGGAAGCAGGATATAGGGAAGTGAATGATGTTAGGAACAGAAAATGTGACAGTATTTCTTAACTATGGGTAGCATTATCTTGAGAATATAGCTGGGTTTTAAAAGGAATGATAAAAATGTTTTATATTTTAACCTTTCATACTGATGTAACAGCAATGCATTTGCAGTTAAAGAAACATTTGATACATTGAGTTAAGGTCATTTTTATCCTGCTTCCTCAGATAATTGATTACAATAGAAACATAGTTCAGAGAAAACTAATCTTTAACTCTGAAAAGTGTTTATTATATAAAGCTAAATGTAGGTAGATTCTATGTAGTGACTTAACTCATTAAAACAAAATTTATGCCTCATAAAATATTTAGAAATTTGGAGAATAAATTAATTGGTGGTATTATGTACGTCTATTTTAAAGAGACCAGGCTAGATGTATCTTTTCTAGTTTGCAGAAGCTGGAGCCTCTTGGTAATAAATGTCTATGTGTACTTTGCACATAGGTGGGTTACGATGGGAATATATGAAACATTTACAACCACTATTCCTTTTCAGACTCAAATCTCTGGATCAGTGCTGTCTAATAGAAATTTTTGCAATGATGGAAATAGTTTATATCTGCACTGTCTAATATGGTACTCCCTAGCTACATGTGACTGTTAATCATTTGAAATGTGTCTAGCATGACTAAGGAACTGAATTTTAAATGTGATTTAATTCTTATTAATTTCATTCAGATATAAAGAGCCATATGTGACTGTTTTGTAGATATATGTGACATCCATATTAGTGCAGCTCTAGATCTTTAATGCATAGTGATGTTTTGTTCGGGAATCTTTAGACTTTAGTAGCACAAAACTCATAGACTTATGACTCTGAAATCATCTTGACTTTATATTATAGTACTCCAGAATCGAGATCTCATATCCTTGATTTTGAGTCTTGAATTCTGATCACAGTTTGCCTGACTGATTTCAACATGATTCCAGTGTTGAACCTCTCATTTCCTGAGCCTATGCCTGATACCAGGTTTCTCATCATTCCAGCTGCTTTTTTGTCTGTTACTATTGTTCTGCCCTTATTTCCCGGCACAATGCTGCTATCCTCTAGTGGAGTGGTTGCTTACAAAATTGATTTACTTAGAGACTTGGTGTTATCTTTGCATCCTGTTACCTTATTCTACAGATAACAGTTGTCAGATATCTGTCTGCATTATCTTTTACTCTCTTTTCCTTCTTCTCCTTTATCACTGTGCCTATACTATTTTATGCTTTCATTGCTACTTACTTGGGCTATTGAATTAGCCTCTTAATTCCAGTTGCCAGTATCCTTCTTGACTTTATTAATCTTCCACCTTACACTAGAAATCTTCCTTAAATAAAACTGTGATTGCAGTTGTCCCTGGTTATCCCTGGGGGATTGGTTCCAGGCCCCTCCCCTTCTCATGGGTACAAAAATCCATGGATGCTTGAGTCCTTTATATAAAATGGTGTAGTATTTACATATTCTCTCTACACATCCTTTCATATACTTTAAATCACCTCCAGATTATTTATAATACCTAAGGCAATGTAAATGCTATGTAAAGAGTTGTTATACTCTATTTTTTATTTGTATTTTTTTATTACTGTGTTTTTTTCCTTGAATATTTTTGATTTGGGCTTGGTTAAATCTGTGGATGTAGAAACCTCACATACAGAGAGCTGACTATATATAGTTTGTCTAGTCATTGCACTTTTGGACTCTTTACCAGTCCTATAGAATAACGCCCAAATTCCTAGTGTAGAATGTGAAACCCAATTATTACCTCATGACAGAGCTGCAGCCCTTACTTGGAAAAAGTAAATGAACTAACACAGATGAGCAGTCTTTCAAATAATGAGAATAGAAAAATGATATGGAAAGCTTTCTAGGTAAAAACAGTAGGCATGTAACTTGTTTAAGACTCTTCCTTGATGTTTTCTGGTAATTTTGTTCTTGGTTTAACACCATTTGAAAATTAAGCTAAATTATGTTTCAAAATAATTAAAATACAAACAATGAAATATATATAAGGTATTTGGATAAAAAGTAATACCCTATTTGTGTAAAGAATAATACAGGATTTAATTTTGCTTTTATTCATGCTTTGCCTAGAGAAAAAAGTTAAGTATTATAACCCTGGGAGCTATGATAAAAATAATCAGAAGAAAGAAAACCACAGGGAAGAAGAGTTAGTCCCCCATTGAACAGTGACCCTGTTCTTATTGTTAAGAGTTTATTATTGTTCATCTGTTAGAGGACTTGAGATTTTACTAATTAAGGAGGCCATTCCTTTACAACACCAAAATATGTTTCCAACGTCACCTTCCTCTGGTCTTCTGAAATTCTAGTCAAGCTGAACTATTTGATCTTCTCTCTGTCCATCTGTGCACCCTTTTAATTTAAAAAGCAATTTAACTGGAATAGATCCTAACTTCAGTTCTGTATATCCTTAGTTGGGCTCATAAATCACCTTATAAGGATAACACCTGGAGGTCCTTCTCCCTTCTCCAAGGAGAAGTACTCTTTTCTTCCTCTGAATTTCCATAACACGTTCTCTTACGGCGCTTTTCACATTTTACTTTATGTCAGCCATTACTACTCCTCTAAAGCCTGTTTAATTTCTATAAAGAGTTCGAGATTGCATTAAAATGAATCTTTGAAGGCAAATGGCTGCTTAACAAGTGTCCTGCAGAGGTATGGTATCCACATGAGATTATGACCCTTAATCTTGCCTTCTGCTTAAGTTTCAGATCTGGGATGAGATTTCTGTGGTCAGAAAGTTCCAGGAAAGGTTGTTTTCTGGATTTGCTGATGATTAAATTACCCATCTCTGAGTTCTAGTTTTAGTACAGGTTGAATATCCCTTATCTGAAAGTCTTGGGACCAGAAGTGTTTCAGATTTCAGGTTTTGGAATATTTGCCTATGCATAATGTTGTATCTTGGGGATACAACCCAATATTCATTTATATTTCATATACACATAGCCTGAAGGTAATTTTATATAATATTTTAAATAATTTTATGCCTGAAACAAAGTTTTGACTATATTTTAACTGTGACCCATCTCATGTAGTCAAGTGTGGAATTTTCCATTTGCAGAGTCATGTTTACACTCAAGAAATTTTGAATTTTGGAGCATTTTGGATTTGGGATGCTCAACCTATACTTAGAGTTAAAAGAAGACTGAACTGCTATTTTTGAACTGAGTGATGGGACCCAGCCTTCTCTGAGGTCAAACAGCATATATTCAGGGCTCACAGATCACTCTTTTTGAACAGGTTTTCCCTGGGGAAAAAAATAGGCAAGTTGTGTTCAATTACCCTGTGGGCTATCAATTATAGTTACCTCCTACACTAAAGAGACTTGCTTTTAAACCCATGAGTCACCATTTATCTTCACCGCTGCTGTGTAATCAAATCTAATAACTCGTTGCCTGGCAATAGTATGTACGCTAAATTCTGTGCCTTATAATTTATCAGAGACTTACACCAAGGTTATATTAGCAAACTTGACCCTATTTGAACCCCAGCAATTCAAGAGGGCTAATTGTGTCATCCTACTCAGCTTCTTAAGAGAATAACTCTGTAAATTTAGACATCTACAGTTATCAAGTTTATACAACTGCATTGAAACTGAGTTGGTACAGACCTTGTTAAGGTAATTTGTATTGACTGTCTAGAAGTCAGCTCTTAAAATATAGCTTAGCTCAGGGACTGTAACTTTTGACGTCTCTTGTTCGTTTGCTTTTGACAACTCATTCCCAAGTGAGTAGAAAAAGAAAAACAAACTCAATTTCTTCCACCATACTCTGACAGCACATTTCTGATACCAGATGTGTGGGGATTTCTCCCCACCAGCAAGCAAGCGAGCAAGCAAGCAGGCAAGCAAGCAATTCTGTAGTAGACATAAGCTAGGTGTCCTATAATTCAATTATTTCTTTTTCTTTTCTTTTTTTTTTTTGAGACAGAGTCTCACTCTGTTGCCCAGGCTGGAGTGCAGTGGCACGATCTCTGCCCACGGCAATCTCTGCCTCCTGGGATCAAGCAATTCTTCCTCAACCTCCTGAGTAGTTGGGACTACAGGCATATGCCACCACGCCCAGCTAATTTTTGTATTTTTAGTAGAGACGGGGTTTCACCATGTTGGCCAGGCTGGTCTCGAACTCCTGACCTCAGGT
Source organism: Gorilla gorilla gorilla (assembly GCF_029281585.2). Classification (NCBI taxonomy): domain Eukaryota; kingdom Metazoa; phylum Chordata; class Mammalia; order Primates; family Hominidae; genus Gorilla; species Gorilla gorilla. The sequence continues at coordinate 21,185,598 of NC_073233.2, forward strand.
GATCCGCCTGCCTCGGCCTCCCAAAGTGCTGGGATTACAGGCATGAGACACCATGCCCAGCCTAATTCCATTATTTCTGACACCATCTACCTGGAGATAGCGTCAGATCATACTGGTTAAGGACTCAGTCCCACAAGACTGATCTCCACTTCTGATGCCAATAGCAAGCCTCAGGTTATTTTGCCTGTGCTTCTGACCAACCAGCTGTAAATCAGGGTTCCCACAGCCCCCTCCCTGGGTTCAGGTAATTTGCTAGAGCAGCTCACAGAACTCAAGGAGGCATGTTTACTGGTTTATTACAAAGAATATTTTAAAGGATACAAATCAACAGCCAGATGAGGAGATACAAAGGACAGGTCTGGAAGGGGCCTGAGTACAGGAGCTTCTGCCCCTGTGGAGTTGGAGTATACCACCTTCCTTGCTTGTGGACATGTTCTTGTTCACTTTCCTGGAAGCCCCCACGTGTTTGGCTATTCACAAGCTCCTCAGACCCAGTCCTTTCTGGATTTTTATAGGAGCTTCATTTTATAGGCATGATTGAGTAAATCATTGGCCATTGGTGAGCAATTTAAGCTTTAGTCCCTCTCCTCTCTCTGGAGGTTGGGGAGTGGGGCTGAAAACCCCCATCATCTAATCCTGTCTTGGTCTTTCAAGTGACTAGCCTCTATCCTGAAGCTACCTAGGAGCTGCCAGCCGTCAGTCAACTCATTAGCATACAAAAAGACACTTTGGAGATCCTCAGGAGTTTAGGAGTTGTATGCTAGGAAACAGGGACTGGACTAAAACCAAATATGTATTTCACAATATCACACCAAGTCTGACTTTAATCACCTTCCTGCCAACTATTAGTAGTCATTGGAACTACTCGTCTGCTTGTCTTCTGCTTTCTTCGTATTGATTTATGTAATTTCATTGAGGTGTGTATTTATCTGGTGCTGGGCCAGGACATGATGGGAAGATTCGGGAACTAATCTGAGAACCTATCATTTGACCTGTAACTCTTAATTCTAAATAGCTAAATGAATGTATGATATACTGAAATTATTGAAAGACCCTGGATCAAGGTAGAAGACAGTGGAGCAGTGCTGTGGTGCCATTCTGAAAGGAGAAATCTCTCTTTGTCTTGACTATTAATCATAGAATCAGGGAGTGGACTTTGGTAGAATACACAGATTTTTCTCTTTTTTTGTTTTCTTTCTTTTTTATTTTAAACTAGAAGCTTTTAGAGTGTGTTTGTATGCTGTGAATGATATGGACAAGAAGAATATGAGATTTAATTTTGTTTGCATGTCTAAGTGTTTGAAAGCTCAATTCATTATCTTATTATTATTATTATTATTATCATTATACTTTAAGTTCTGGGGTACATGTGCAGAATGTGCAGTTTTGTTACATAGGTATACACATGCCATGGTGGTTCACTGTACCCATCAACCCGTCATCTACATTAGATATTTCTCCTAATGCTATCCCTGCTCTAGTCCCCCACCCCCCGACAGGCCCTGGTGTGTGATGTTCCCCTCCCTTTGTCCATGTGTTCTCATTGTTCAACTCCCACTTATGAGTGAGAACATGTGGTGTTTGGTTTTCTGTTCTTGTGATAGTTTGCTGAGAATGATGGTTTCCAGCTTCATCCATGTCCCTGCAAAGGACATGAACTCTTCCTTTTTTGTGGCTGCGTAGTATTCCATGGTGTGTATGTGCCACATTTTCTTTATCCAGTCTATCATTGATGGACACTTCGGTTGGTTCCAAGTCATTGCTACTGTGAATAGCAATAAATATACATGTGCATGTGTTTTTATAATAGAATGCTTCATAATCCTTTGGGTGTATACCCAGTAATGGGATTGCTGAGTCAAATGGTATTTCTTGTCCTAGATCCTTGAAGAATCGCCACACTGTCTTCCACAATGGTTGAACTAATTTACACTCCCACCAACAGTGTAAAAGTATTCTTATTTCTCCACATCCTCTGCAGCATCTGTTGTTTCCTGGCTTTTTAATGATCGCCATTCTAACTGGCATGAGATGGTATCTCATTGTGGTTTTGATTTGCATTTCTGTAAGGACCAGTGATAATGAGCATTTTTCATATGTTTGTTGGCTGCATAAATGTCTTCTTTTGAGAAGTGTCTGTTCATATCCTTTGCCCACTTTTTGATGGGGTTGTATTTTTCTTGTAAATTTGTTTAAGTTCTTTGTAGATTCTGGATATTAGCCCTTTGTCAGATGGATAGAGTGTAAAAATTTTCTCCTATTCTGTAGGTTGCCTGTTCACTCTGATGGATGGTAGTTTCTTTTGCTGTTCAGAAGCTCTTTAATTAGATCGCATTGGTCGATGTTGCCTTTTGTTGCCATTGCTTTTGGTGTTTTAGACATGAAGTCTTTGCCCATGCCTGTGTCCTGAATGGTATTGCCTAGGTTTTCTTGTAAGATTTTTGTGGTTTTAGGTCTTACGTTTAAGTCTTTAATCCATCTTCAGTTAATTTTTGTATAAGGTGTAAGAAAGGGGTCCAGTTTCAGTTTTCTGCATATGGCTAGCCAGTTTTCCCAACACCATTTATTAAATAGGGAATCCTTTCCCCATTGCTTGTTGTGTCAGGTTTGTCAAAGATCAGATGGTTGTAGATGTGTGGTGTTATTTCTGAGGCCTCTGTTCTATTCTGTTGGTCTATATATCGGTTTGGTACCAGTACCAGAGGAAAGAACAGGCAGTAATGATTGCTGTTCTGCAGCCTCTCCTGGTGATACCCAGGCAGGCAAACAGGGTGTTTTGGTTACTGTAGCCTTGCAGTATAGTTTGAAGTCAGGTAGCGTGATGCCTCCAGCTTTGTTCTTTTTGCTTAGGATTGTCTTGGCTATGAGGGATCTTTTTTGGTTCCATATGAAATTTAAAGTAGTTTTTTCTAATTCTGTGAAGAAAGTCAGTGGTAGATTGATGGGGATAGCACTGAATCTATATATTACTTTGGGCAGTATGGCCATTTTTGCGATATTGATTCTTCCTATCCATTAGCAGGGAATGTTTTTTCATTTGTTTGTCCTCTCTTATTTCCTTGAGCAGTAGTTTGTAGTTCTCCTTGAAGAGGTCCTTCACAACCATTGTAAGTTGGATTCCTAGTTATTTTATTCTCTTTATAACAAGTGTGAATGGGAGTTCACTCATGATTTGGCTCTCTTGTTTGTCTGTTTTTGTTGTATAGGAATGCTGGTGATTTTTGCATATTGATTTTTTATCCTGAGACTTTTCTGAAGTTGCTTATCAGCTTAAGGAGATTTGGGGCTGAGACAATGGGGTTTTATAAATAATTGAATCATGTCATCTGCAAACAGAGACAATTTGACTTCCTCTCTTCCTAATTGAATACCGCTTATTTCTTTCTCTTGCCCGATTGCCCTGACCAGAACTTCCACTACCATGATGAATAGGAGTGGTGAGGGAGGGCATCCTTGTCTTGTGCTAATTTTCAGAAGGAATGCTTCCAGTTTTTGCCTATTCAGTATGATATTGCTTATTGGTTTGTCATAAATAGCTGTTATTATTTTGAGATACATTCCATTGATACCTAGTTCATTGAGAGTTTTTAGCATGAAGGGGTGTTGAATTTTGTCAAAGGCCTTTTGTGCATCTATTGAGATAATCATGCGGTTTTTGTCATTGGTTCTGTTTATGTGATGGATTACGTTTATTGATTTGTGTATGTTTAACCAGCCTTGCATCGCAGGGATGAAGCCTACTTGATCGTGGTGGGTAAGCTTTTTGATGTGCTGCTGGATTCTGTTTGCCAATATTTTATTGAGGATTTTCATATCGATGTTCACCAGGGATATTGGCCTGAAATTTTCTTTTTTTGTTGTGTCTCTTCCAGGTTTTGGTATCAGGATGATGTCGGTGTCATAAAATGATTTAGGGAAGATTTCCTTTTTTTCTATTGTGTGGAGTAGTTTCAGAATGAATGGTACTAGCTCCTCTTTGTACCTGTCGTAGAATTCAGCTGTGAATCTGTCTGGTCCTGGACTTTTTTTTGGTTGGTAGGCTATTAATTACTGCCTCCATTTCAGAACTTGTTATTGGTCAGTTCAGGGATTCGACTTCTTCCTGGTTTAGACTTGGGAGGGTGTGTGTGTCCAGGAATTTATCCATTTCTTCTAGATTTTTTAGTTTATTTGTGTAGAGGTGTTTATAATATTCTCTGATGGTAGTTTGTATTTCTGTGGGATCAGTGGTGATATCCCCTATATCATTTTTTAATGTGTCTATTTGATTCTTTTCTTATTCTTCCTTATTAGCCTGGCTAGTGGTCAATATATTTTGTTGATCTTTTGAAAAAAATAGCTCCTGAATTCATTGATTTTTTGAAGGGTTTTTCGTGTCTCTATCTCCTTCAGTTCTGTTCTGATCTTAGTTATTTCTTGCCTTCTGCTAGCTTTTGAATTTGTTTGCTCTTGCTTCTCTAGTTCTTTTAATTGTGATGTTAGGGTGTCAATTTTAGATCTTTTCTCCTTTCTCTTATGGGCATTTAGTCCTATAAATTTCCTTTTACGCACTGCTTTAAATGTGTCCCAGAGATTCTGGTATGTTTTGTCTTTGTTCTCATTGGTTTCATAAAACATCTTTATTTCTGCCTTCATTTTGTTATGTACCCAGTAGTCATTCAGGAGCAGGTTGTTCAGTTTCCATGTAGTTGTGCGGTTTCGAGTGAGTTTCCTAATCCTGAGTTCTAATTTGATTGCACTGTGGTCTGAGAGACTGTTTGTTATGATTTCTGTTCTTTTGCCTTTGCTGAGGAGTGTTTTACTTCCAATTACGTGGTCAATCTTAGAATAAGTGCAATGAGGTGCTGAGAAGAATTTATATTCTGTTGATTTGGGGTGGAGAGTTCTGTAGATGTCTATTAGGTCCACTTGGTCCAGAGCTGAGTTCAAGTCCTGAATATCCTTGTTAATTTTCTGTCTCGTTGATCTGTCTAATATTGACAGTAGGGTGTTAAAGTCTCCCACTATTATTGTGTGGGAGTCTAAGTCTCTTTGTAGGTCTCTAAGAACTTGCTTTATGAATCTGGGTGCTCTTATATTGGGTACATATATATTTAGGATGGTTAGCTCTTTTGCATTTATCCGTTTACCATTATGTAATGCCCTTCTTTGTCTCTTTTAATCTTTGTTTGTTTAAAGTCTGTTTTATCAGAGATTAGGATTGCAACTCCTGCCTTTTTTTTTTTTTTTTGCTTTCCATTTTCTTGGTAAATATTCCTCCATCACTTTATTTTGAGCCTGATGTGTCTTCTTACAGGTGAGATGGGTCTCCTGAATACAGCACACTGATGGGTCTTGACTCTTTATCCAATTTGTCAGTCCGTGTATTTTAATTGAGGCATTTAGCCCATTTACGTTTAAGGTTAATATGTGTGAATTTGATGCTGTCATGATGATGCTAGCTGGTTGTTTTGCCCTTTAGTTGATGCAGTTTCTTAGTAGTGTCGATGGTCTTTACAATTTGGTATGTTTTTGCAGTGGCTGGTACTGGTTGTTCCTTTCCATGTTTAGTGCTTCCTTCAGGAGCTCTTGTAAGGCAGGCCTGGTGGTGACAGAATCTCTCAGCATTTGCTTGTCTGTAAAGTATTTTATTTCTCCTTCACTTACGAAGCTTAGTTTGGCTGGATATGAAATTCTGGGTTGAAAATTCTTTTTCTTTTGGCAGATCACAAGGTGAGGAGTTCGATTCCAGCCTGACCAACATGGTGAAACCCCGTCTCTAATAAACATACAAAAGTTAGCTGGGCATGGTGGTGCGCGCCTGTAATCGCAACTACTCAGGAGGCTGAGGCAGGAGAATTGCTTGAACCTGGGAGGCGGAGGTGGCAGTGAGCTGAGATTGCACCACTGCATTCCAGCCTGGGTGACAGAGAGAGACTCCATCTCAAAAAAGAATACTGGCCCTCATTCTGTTCTGGCTTGTAGGGTTTCTGCCGAGAGAGATCCGCTGTTAGTCTGATGGGCTTCCCTTTGTGAGTCTGATGGGCTTCCCTTTGTGAGTAACCTGAGCTTTCTCTCTGGGTGCCCTTAACATTTTTTCCTTCATTTCAACTTCGGTGAATCTGACAGTTATGTGTCTTGGGGTTGCTCTTCTCAAGGAGTATCATTGTGATATTCTCTGTATTTCCTGAATTTGAATGTTGGCCTGTCTTGTTAGGTTGGGGACGTTCTCTTGGATAATATCCTGAAGAGTGTTTTCCAACTTGGCTCCATTCCCCCTGTCACTTTCAGGTACACCAATCAAACGCAGATTTGGTATTTTCACATAGTCCCTTATTTCTTGGAGGCTTTGTTCATTCCTTTTTATTCTTTTTTCTCTAATCTTCTTGCTTTATTTCATCAAGTTGATCTTCAGTCTCTGATATCCTTTCTTCCGCTTGATCAATTAGGCTATTGATACTTGTGTATGCCTCACGAAGTTCTCGTGCTGTGTTTTTCAGCTCCATCAGGTCATTTATTTTCTTCTCTACACTGATTATTCTAGTTAGCAATTCGTCTGACCTTTTTTCAGGGTTCTTAGCTTCCTTGCATTGGGTTAGAACATGCTCCTTTAGCTCGGATTAGTTTGTTGTTACCCACCTTCTGAAGCCTACTTCTGTCAGTTCATCAAACTCATTCTCTGTCCAGTTTTATTCCCCTGCTGGTGAGGAGTTGTGATTATTTGGAGAAGAGGCGTTGTGTTTTTTGGAATTTTCAGCCTTTTTGTGCTGGTTTCTCCCCATCTTTGTGGATTTATCTACCTTTGGTCTTTGATGTTTGTGACCTTCGGATGGGGTCTTTGAGTGGACATGCTATTCCTTTCTGTTGTTAGTTTTCCTTCTAACAGTCAGGCCCCTTTGCTTCCGGTCTGCTGCAGTTTGCTGGAGGTCCACTCCAGACCCTGTTTGCCCGGATGTCACCAGGAGAGGCTGCAGAGCAGCAATCATTACTGCCTGTTCTTTCCTCTGGAAGCTTTGTCCCAGAGGGACACCTGCCAGATGCCAGCCAGAGCTCTTCTGTATGGGGTGTCTGTCTGCCCCTACTGGGAGGTGTCTTCCAGTCAGGATACATGGGGGTCAGGGACCCACTTGAGGAGGCAGTCTGACCCTTAGCAGAGTTTGAACACTGTGCTGGGAGGTCTACTACTCTCTTCAGAGCCATTAGGCAGGGATGGTTAAGTCCACTGAAGCTGCACCCATAGCCACCCCTTCCCCCAGGTGCTCTGTCCCAGGGAGATTGGGGTTTTATCTGTAAGTCCCTGACTGGGGCTGCTGCCTTTTTTTCAGAGATGCCCTGCCCAGAGAGGAGAAATCTGGCAGTCTGGCCTCAATGGCCTTGCTGAGCTGCAGTGGGGTCCACCCAGTTCAGACTTTTGGGCTGCTTCGTTTACACTGTGAGGGTAAAACGCCTACTCAAGCCTCAGCAATGGCAGATGCCCCTCCTCCCACCAAGCTTGAGCATCCCAGGTGGATCTCAGACAGCTGCTGTGCTGGCAGTGAGAATTTCAAGCCAGTGGATCTTAGTTTGCTGGGCTCTGTGGCGGTGAGATCTGCAGAGCCAGACCACTTGGCTCCCTGGCTTTAGCCCTCTTTCCGGGGGAGTATAGGGTTCTGTCTTGCTGGCGTTCCAGGCGCCCCTGTGGTATGGAAAAAACAATACAACAACAAAAAAAACTCTTGCAGCTAGTTTGGTGTCTGCCTAAATGGCCGCCCAGTTTTTTGCTTGAAACCCAGGGCCTGGTGGGGTAGGCACCGGAGGGAATCTCTTGGTCTGTGGATTGCGAAGACTGGGAAAAGCGTAGTATCTGGGCTGGAATGCACTGTTCCTCACGGCACAGTCCCTCACAGCTTGCCTTGGATAGGGGAGAAAATTCCCCAACCTCTTGCCCTTCCCAAGTGAGGTGATGCCCCACCCTGCTTCAGCTCGCCATCTTTGGGCTGCATCCACTGTCCAACCAGTCCCAGTGAGACGAACCGGGTACCTCAGTTGGAAATGCAGAAATCACCCACCTTCTGTGTCAATCTTGCTGAGAGCTGCAGACTGGAGCTCTTTCTATTCAACCATCTTGCCTGGGAACACACACATTTTTCTATTTGAATGTTGCCCCGGGTGGTACTGTTACTCTTTTTTTCCAGTCTTTGCCACCCCACATGTAGGCAGTTGCCGGTATGAAATAATCAAAAGGATAAGAATCCAGCTTAAAAGAGTTTATTCAAACACAAAGCTGTGGATGCCCATCCAGGAAACACAGACTCCAAGGAAATAGGGTCAGTGCTTCAAAGTTGAAAAGTTAAGATCATATTTGTATAGGCAGAAAACAAAGATATTTAGCAGAATAACATTTTCCACACAATGTTGGCTTCTGAGTTACAGCAATTTGATTAGTTACAGCTTGTTTGTTTTCTTTTTCCATTTTAAAAGAATATATTTAACAGTCCATCTTAGAAAGTGTGTCTTTGTGTAAGAGAAGAAAAAGGGAAGTTAATCTATAATGAAGATCAACAGTAAAGAGGGAAGGAGTCTTCTCTGACATCCTTTAGTTATTTGCAGCATTTAGCAAAGCAGTGTAAGTTAGGGGGGAATAAAAGGCTAATCTGTAATCAGGGAAATCAAGGCTATGTCTGCCTAGGTTACAGCTGCCTGTTAGTGACTGAGGTCCCAAAATCACATTCCTTTAAGGCTCAGAATAAAAGTTCCAAAAGTTTGGTTTTGAATTACTTATTTTCACACAATGAAAATATGAAGAATGACTGAGCATTGACAGGGAGATGAGTTCATTGGGTGGTATTATTTGCTTACTGCTTGTTTTTTTCCTACACTAATAAAAGTTGTCAATACCTGTGAGGATAGGGAACAGAAAAAAATGAAAAACTATACTTTAGTCCAGTAGTTCTCAGTGAGGTCACTGGATCAGAAACTCCATCATATAAGAACTTGTTAGAAGTGTGGATTATCTGGCCCTACCCAAGACTTAGTGAATCAGAAACCTTGGGGATGAGACCAGCAGCCTATGTTTTAAGAAACCTTCAAAGTAATTGTGATAACCTACTTCAGCCCAGGGATCGGCAGTCTGCAGCCTATGGACCTAATCTGGTCTATAACCTGTTTTTTGTAAGTAAAATTTTATTGAAACAAAACCATACCCATTTGTTCATTTTAGTTTATGGATGCTTTTGTGCTACATCGGCAGAGTTGAGTAGCTGCAATAGAGAACATATAGCCAAAAGTATTTATCATCAGGTTCTTTACAGAAAAAGTTTGCTGACTCCTGCTTTAGGCCTTAGGCACTAGAGGCCCAAACTCTGAATTTATGATGATATATTTGCTAATTAAATTGAGAACCATGAGGAAAAAAGGTGAAACTTTTCCTGGTTTTTAAAAATTTTAACCTGTTATTTTTCCCTTTTAGTCAAGGATGCTATCTAAATGGGCCTTTTAATTCAAATCTACTGACTATCCCGAAGCAAAGGTCATCTTCTGTATCACTGACTCACCATGTAGGTCTCAGAAGAGCTGGTAAGAAATCATTCTTTATGACTCAAATATGGGGGTTCTCAAAGTATATGGTAGTGTAAACACTGTTCATCACATATTTATAGCTAATTTTGAATACAATTTCATGTGTTATAAGTTAACATGACTTAGCAGTTTGGGTTGGCTACTAATTGACCGTTTGCTAATTCTTTCAGTAAAAACAGTTTTAGAACATCTACTCTGTACTAGGTATTTTGCTAAGCAGTAGGGATTCAGAGATAAAATATATAACTATTTAACTAACCTGAATGGTTGCAGACCCAGGACAAGGGAAAATCTTCAAGAAAGAGTATTTTTTTTTTCGTAGAATGATAATTATGGAGAAAAAAATTTTAGTGTTAGAATAGAAAAAACCATGACTTCATCCTGGAAAAACATTATGATAGGAATTTTTTTAATTAAAAGATTATAGATTGATTAAAAACTCTTGGATGCAAGATATTTTAATAAATACAACATAGGAATAGCAAAGCAATACTGATATTGTGCTTTTAAAGTACATTATGGCTGATATTACATAGGTACAATTTTGTGATTGGGATATACAATTACAAAATTCTTTTATACACAATAACCTATAAAGCATGTGAAGAGATCAGAAAATATTATTGATAATCAAGAAAAGTAGGCACTAGAAAAAGATCTATATATGATATTGATGCTGTATTTTACAATCTTTAAAATAACAATGATGTTTAAAAGGAAATAGAAGGAATAATGGCCAAAATGAATGGATACTTCGAATAGAGAACTAGAACACATAGAAAAGAAATGGACAGTCTAGAACTGAGAAATGCACTTGATTAAATTAAAAGCTTATTCAAGGGTTTAAGAATGGATTGGATACAACAGAATACAAAAGTAGTGAACTTGAAGACAGAGAAATAGAAAATACCCAAACTGAAGCACAGAGAAGGAAAAATACATAAATAACAGAACAAAGTTTAAAAGACATATGAGACACAGAAGTTCTAAAATATGTGTGACTGAAGTTCCAGAAGGAAAGGAGAGAAACAAAAGGACAGAATAACTTCGCAAAACTAATAAAAGAAAGCAAACAACAAATTCATAAAGTGCAGTGAACCCCAAGCAGGATAAATACAAGAAAATCACAGCTAGATGTATGAATCAAGCCTCCAAATTATAAAGAAAAAAGTTTCAAAAGCAACCAAGCAAGGTTGTTTTTAGTTTTCAAGGAACAACAATAATAATACTGACAGTGACTTGTTAACAGCAACTGTGAACTCCAAAGACAATGGAATGGCATATTTGAAAAAGTGTGGAAAGAATAAAACTTGACAACATAGAATTCTTTATCCAATGAAGAAATATTCTTGAAAAATTAAATAGGAATAAAATTTTTTTTTAGTGTTCTCACTCCCCTGCAACAGTAACTGTGGTGATGGGTATGTTAGTTAATTTGACTGTCATAATCATTTCACAGTAAAAATGTAAATCAAGTCATTATGTTGTACACCTTGAATACATGCAGTTTTTGTCAATTATACCTCAGTAAATCTGGAAAAAATCTTTTAGTAAATCAGATGAGAAGTAGAAAAACGTACATTTTTTTCAAACAAACAAAAGCTGAAACAATTTGTAGGTGGCAGACCTGTGCTACTAAGATTCAGTAAAGGAAGTTTCTTAGGCAGGAGGAAAATTATCCAGATTGAAGCATGGAACTGCAAGAACAAACCAAAAGCACTGGTAAGGCTAAATAGATGGGTGAGGATTAAAAAGTGTTGAGGGGTCAAAAAGTTGGCAAAAGATATGAATAGACACTTCTCAAAAGAAGACATTTTTGCAGCCAACAGACATATGAAAAAATGCTCATTATCCCTGGTCATCAGAGAAATGCAAATCAAAACCACAATGAGATAATATCTCACGCCAGTTAGAATGGCGATCACTAAAAAGTCAGGAAACAACAGATGCTGGAGAGGATGTGGAGAAATAGGAAGGCTTTTACACAGTTGGTGGGACTGTAAATTAGTTCAACCAGTGTGGAAGACAGTGTGGCGATTCCTCAAGGATCTAGAACAAGAAATACCATTTGACCCAGCAATCCCATTACTGGGTATATACCCAAAGGATTGTAAATCATGTGGCTGGGCGTGGTGGTGCACGCCTGTAATCCCAGCACTTTGGGAGGCCAAGGCAGTCGGATCACGAGGTCAGGAGATCGAGACCACGGTGAAACCCCGTCTCTACTAAAAATACAAAAAAAAAAAAAAATCAGCTGGGCATGGTGGCGGGTGCCTGTAGTTGCAGCTACTCGGGAGGCTGAGGCAGGAGAATGGCATGAACCTGGAAGGCAGAGCTTGCAGTGAGCTGAGATCGTGCCACTGCACTCCAGCCTGGGTGACAGAGCGAGACTCTGTCTCAAAAAAAAAAAAAATCATGCTACTATAAAGACACATACACATGTATGTTTATTGTGGCAGTGTTCACAATAGCAAAGACTTGGAACCAACCCAAATGTCCATCAATAATAGACTGAATAAAGAAAATGTGGCACATATACACCATGGAATACTATGCAGCCATAAAAAAGGATGAGTTCATGTCCTTTGCAGGGATGTGGATGAAGCTGGAAACCATCATTAGCAAACCATCACAAGAACAGAAAACTAAACACCGCATGTTCTCACTCATAAGTGGGAGTTGAAAAATGAGAACACATGGACACAGGGAGAGGAACATCACACACTGGGACCAATCTGAGGCTGGGGGGCTGGGGGAGGGATAGCGTTAAGAGAAATACCTAATGTATATGACGAGTTGATGCATGCAGCAAACCACCATGGCATGTGTATACCTATGTAGCAAACCTGCACATTGTGCACATGTATCCTAGAACTTAAAGTATAATAATAATAAAAAAAAATTGATGGGTAAACACAATAATAACTTTCTTTTAGCATTTATGAAATACATAAAAGTCAAATATATGATAACAATAGCATAGAGGGTAGTCAAGGGGTAAATGGAATTAAATTTGTCGTAAGGTACTAGCAATGCTTGAAAAACAGTAAAAAGTTCTAATTTAAGAGAAGCTAATATTCAAAGATGAACATTGTAATATTCAAGGGGCCAATTAAAAAACCAGTAGAAAAAGATATAACTAAAAAGCTTATAAGGAGGTAAAATGGCATGATTAAAAAAAGCTTGAATAATTCAAAAGAATCTGAGAAAAGAAAAGCAAAAACAGAAGAAACACACAAAAAATAAATAGCAGCATGGTGGATTAAACACACTTTATTACATTAAATATACACCTTTGGGGTAGAGGAAGGGATCTGACTAGAGTTGTCAGTATATTATCTGAAATGTCAAGTTTTCAACAAAAATTGGACTTTACACGCCAATTAAAAGACAAAGATTAGGCTGGGCACTGTGACTCACACTTGTAATCCCAGCACTTTGGGAGGCTCAGGTGGGTGGATCACCTGAGGTCAGGAGTTTGAGACCAGCCTGGCCAACATGGTGCAACCCCATCTCTACAAAATTCAAAAATACAAAATACAAAAATTAGCCAGACGTGGTGGTGGGCGCCTGTAGTCCCAGCTACTCGGGAGGTTGAGGCACGAGAATCGCTTGAACCCGGGAGACAGAGATTGCGGTGTGCCACTGCACTTGAGCCTGGACGACAAAGCGAGCCTTTGTCTCAAAAAAAAAAAAAAAAAAGTAATCTTCTGACTGCTCATTGGTTGATGTCCAAATTATACTGATCCCCCCAGGGATGACTTCTAGGAAACCATGCTTAAAAATATAATCAAAAACTTAAGAGAAAAAGCTAACAGAAAACTAAGTAACTACACTTTGCAGGAGAAACAGAATCTACACAATTAGTTCAGGTAAGTCACTAAACAAATAATCAGAAAGAAGAAAACACAAAACCAGCAACATAATAAACCTTTGGTGTTGGAGGGATCTGATATCAAAACTTTACAGTATTTTATGTAAAATGTACAATTTTCAAGAAAAATATGTGAAACATGCAAAGATACAAGAAATTTTTGACACGTACCCAAAGAAAATGTAACCCATAGAAATTATCCCTGAAGTGGATTGGATTTTAGACTTAGTATAAAATAAAATTGTAACATTGTTTTAATAATTATAAAATAAGACTACTTTTACTCAATATTGGATTAGAGGTTCTAGCCAGGGCAATTAGGTGAGAAGGAATAAAAGTAAAAAGTAAAACTGTATTTGCAGATGGCATGAGCTTGTATATGTAAAATCCTAAGAAATTCACTGAAACCTATTATCACCAATAAATAAGTTTATCAATGTGGCAGGATATACAAAATCAATTTTATTTCTATATGCTAACATTAAGGAATCCAAAACTCAAGTTACAAAACAATTTCCGTTTACAGTTAGCATTGAAAAAATCTTTGAAATAAATTTAGCAAAATAGTACAAGACTTTTACAATGGAAACTATAAAATATTGTTGAAATTAAAGAAGACCTAAATATATTGGAAGACATTCCACGTTTAAGGATCAGAAGACTTAATATTATTAAGATGGCAATATTCTTTGAATTGCACTAGATTCGATACAGTCCTTATCAAAATTTCAGCTTTGCCAGAATTGACAGTCTGATGCCAAAATTCGTATAGAAACGCAAGAGTCCCAGAATAGCCAAAACAGTTCTTTAATAAAAAAGAAGAAAAAGTACGAGGACTCCCACTTTCAAATTTTAAAACTTACTACTAGGCTACAGTAATTTAGTATGGTACTGGCATAGAGATATTTCTATTCAATGAAATTCAATTTGGCAGTTTCTCAAATTTTAAACATGAAGTTACCATATGACCCAGAAATTCTACTTCTTGCTATATATCCAAGAGAAGTGAAACCGTAGGTCCACACAAAAACTTGTGCATAAATGTGTATAGCAGCATTATTCATAATAGCCAAAATTAGAAACAACCTAAATGGCTATCAATAAATGGTTAAACAAAACGTGGCTTAACCATACAGTAGAATATTTTTTGTCACAAAAGTGAAATGGAGTAGTATTCATATGCCATGAATGAACCTTGAAAACATTATGCTAAGTTAAATAAGGCAGTCACAAAAGACTACAAATTGTACAAATCTACTCATATAAAATGTCTAAAATGGACAGATCTATAGATAGAGAAAGTATATTAGTGGTTGCTATGGTTTTAATGCTTGTGTACCTCCAAAATTCACATGTTGAAACCTAATCCCCAATGAGACAGTATTAAGAGATGGGGCCTTTTGGAGATGACTAAGCATGAGGTTGGAGCCTTTGTGAATGAGATTAGTGCTCTTATAAAAGAGGCCTGAGGAAGCTAGCTATCCTGTCAGCCAGGTGAGGATGCAGTGAAAAAAGTACCATCTGTGAGGCAGAAACTGAGCCCTCATCAGACATCAAGACTGCTGGCACCTTGGTCTTGGACTTCCCAGCCTCCAAAAACTGTGAGCAGCCAAGTTCTATTGTTTACAAATTGCCCAGACTAAAGTATTTTTTTTTTAGGTGGTATAGATGGAATTTTAATACAGTGAAAGAAAATAGGGAGTACTGAGTTAATGGTTTTGGGTCATCTTTATAATTATCTGGTAGAAGACTGAATTTCCATCTTACATATTATATACACAGAAATCTACAGATTGGCTACAATTTAGGTGTTCAAAATGGGAATTAAAAGTATTATAAAAGCATATAAGATTCAGAAAGTTTAAATAGATAAATATTTTCTAATAATAAAACCATTAAAAGTTGATAACATTTTTTTTCTTTTATTTATTATTATTATACTGTAAGTTTTAGGGTACATGTGCCCAATGTGCAGGTTACTTACATATGTATACATGTGCCATGCTGGTGGGCTGCACCCACTAACTCGTCATCTAGCATTAGGCATATCTCCCAATGCTATCCCTCCCCCCTCCCCCCACCCCACAACAGTCGCCAGAGTGTGATGTTCCCCTTCCTGTGTCCATGTGTTCTCATTGTTCAATTCCCACCTACGAGTGAGAATATGCGGTGTTTGGTTTTTTGTTCTTGCGATAGTTTACTGAGAATGATGATTTCCAATTTCATCCATGTCCCTACAGAGGACATGAACTCATCATTTTTTATGGCTGCATAGTATTCCATGGTGTATATGTGCCACATTTTCTTCATCCAGTCTATCATTGTTGGACCTTTGGGTTGGTTCCAAGTCTTTGCTATTGTGAATAATGCCACAATAAACATACATGTGCATGTGTCTTTATAGCAGCATGATTTATAGTCCTTTGGGGATATACCCAGTAATGGGATGGCTGGGTCAAATGTTATTTCTAGTTCTAGATCCCTGAGGAATCACCACACTGACTTCCACAATGGTTGAACTAGTTTACAGTCCCACCAACAGTGTAAAAGTGTTCCTATTTCTCCACATCCTCTCCAGCACCTGTTGTTTCCTGACTTTTTAATGATTGCCATTCTAACTGGTGTGAGATGGTATCTCATTGTGGTTTTGATTTGCATTTCTCTGATGGCCAGTGATGGTGAGCATTTTTTCATGTGTTTTTTGGCTGCATAAATGTCTTCTTTTGAGAAGTGTCTGTTCATGTCCTTTGCCCACTTGTTAATGGGGTTGTTTGTTTTTTTCTTGTAAATTTGTTTGAGTTCATCATAGATTCTGGATATTAGTCCTTTGTCAGATGAGTAGGTTGTGAAAATTTTCTCCCATTTTGTAGGTTGCCTGTTCACTCTGATGGTAGTTTCTTTTGCTGTGCAGAAGCTCTTTAGTTTAATTAGATCCCATTTGTCAATTTTGGCTTCTGTTGCCATTGCTTCTGGTGTTTTAGACATGAAGTCCTTGCCCATGCCTATGTCCTGAATGGTAATGCCTAGGTTTTCTTCTAGGGTTTTTGTGGTTTTAGGTCTAATGTTTAAGTCTTTAATCCATCTTGAATTGATTTTTGTCTAAGGTGTAAGGAAGGGATCCAGTTTCAGCTTTCTACATATGGCTAGCCAGTTTTCCCAGCACCATATTAAATAGGGAATCCTTTCCCCATTGCTTGTTTTTCTCAGGTTTGTCAAAGATCAGATAGTTGTAGATATGCAGTGTTATTTCTGAGGGCTCTGTTCTGTTCCATTGATCTATATCTCTGTTTTGGTACCAGTACCATGCTGTTTTGGTTAGTGTAGCCTTGTAGTATAGTTTGAAGTCAGGTAGTGTGATGCCTCCAGCTTTGTTCTTTTGGCTTAGGATTGACTTGGCGATGCGGGCTCTTTTTTGGTTCCATATGAACTTTAAAGTAGTTTTTTCCAGTTCTGTGAAGAAAGTCATTGGTAGCTTGATGAGGATGGCATTGAATCTGTAAATTACCTTGGGCAGTATGGCCATTTTCACAATATTGATTCTTCCTACCCATGAGCATGGAATGTTCTTCCATTTGTTTGTATCCTCTTTTATTTCCTTGAGCAGTGGTTTGTAGTTCTCCTTGAAGAGGTCCTTCACATCCCTTGTAAGTTGGATTCCTAGGTATTTTATTCTCTTTGAAGCAATTGTGAATGGGAGTTCACTCATGATTTGGCTCTGTGTTTGTGTGTTATTGGTGTATAAGAATGCTTGTGATTTTTGTACATTGATTTTGTATCATGAGACTTTGCTGAAGTTGCTTATCAGCTTAAGGAGATTTTGGGCTTTTTTTTATAGCAACTTGAATGAACTAAGACAGTGGTCACCTGTGACTATGGGTAGGAGCGACAGGAATAGGGAATGACTGCTAATGGGTCTAGGGTTTCTTTTTGAGTTTATGGAAATATTCCAGAATTAGATAGTGGTGATAGTTGCACAACTCTGTGGATTTCTAAAATTCAGTGAATTGTACAGTTTAAAATAGTAAATTTTATGGTATATGAATGATATCTTAAAAGGCTGTTTAAAAAACATGTAAGCATGTTCTGTCACCACAGTGGAATTAGATTTGAAAACATCTCTCAATAGATCTGCAGAAAATCCTCAAATTATAAATAACCTATGGGTCAAAGAAGAAAAAATAATGAAAATCAGAAAATATTTTGAGCTGAATAATAATGAAAATAGGACTTATTAAAATGTGGGAAGAAGCTAAAGCAGTGCTTTCTTGGGAAATTTATAGCAAAAAAAGAGAAAAATTAAAAATCTGTTAAGCTTACATTTTAAGAAGCTGTAAGTTTCACAGCAAAGTAAACCAAAAGAAAGAAGAAAACATGACACTGATATAAAAAGATTACACTGATACAAAAATGATAAAAAATCTCGAGTCATATATCTTCTAACGAAATTAAACCTGTAGTTAAAAACCTTCCTACAAATAAAATTGTAGGTCCAGATGACTTTACTGGTAAATTCTTCCCAATATTTAATGAAAATGTTGTTATGAAAGGTTATATCCAATGCCTTAGTTTCCTATAGCTGCTTGCTATAAACTGCATATTCGTATCTCCTCACTTACACCCCAATTCATGTGTTGAAACCTAATCCTCAGTGTGATGGTATTTGGAGCTGGGGCCTTTGGAATGTGATTAGGTCATGTGAGTGGACTCTTCATGAATGGGATGAGTGCCTTATAAAAGAGACCTCAAAGAGCTCTCTAATCCCTTCCGCCATGGGAGGACACGAGAAGATGGCCGTCAGTGAACCAGGAAGTGGGCCATCATCAGACACCACATCTGCCAGTGCCTTGATCTTGCACTTCCGAGCCTCCAGAACTGTGAGAAATAAATTTCTCTTATTTATAAAATACCTAGTCTATGGTATTTTGTTATAGCAATCCAAAGGGACTAACACACTACTGTATCAAATTACCATATGCTTAGTGACTTAAATAACACAAATTTATACTTATAATTCTGGAGGTCAGAAGTTTAAAATTGATCTCATTGGGCCCAAAGCAAGGTGTCAGCAGGGCTATGTGTCTTCTGGAGGCTTTAGGGGGTAATCCATTTTCTTTGCGTTTTCCAGTTTCCAGAGGCCTTCCTAGAGCTTGCCTGCCTGGATTCCTGGCCCATGGCCCCATTACTCCATCTTCATTGCCAGCAATGTCAGTCTGAATCCTGATGCTGCCATCTCTCTGGCTCTTTTATGTCTGCCTCTCTCTTTTACTTAGGCATAGGACTCAGCCGTGTGTGACTCCTGTAATGACAAGAACCCTTGTCATTACATTGAGCACAACTACATAATCCAGGATAATCTCCCCATCTCAAGGTTAGCTGATCAGCAACCTTAAGGCCATTTGCAATTTAAATATCCCTTTGCCATGCAATCTAACATATAGGTTCTGTGGTTTAGGATATGGATGGACATCTTTTGGGGTGATTATTCTGCTTACCACAGCCAATCTTAGACAACTCTTTCACTGAAAAGGGAGAGAGGAAACACCGGTTTTTTATGAGGCCAGCATAACCCTAATATTGAAACCTGACAAGGATATTACAAGAAAATTAGAGGCCAACATCTCTTGTGAATATAGATACAAAAATCCTAAACAAAAAGTTACACATATAATTGAGTAATATATTAAAATGATAATACCATAATGTCCATGTTGGGAAGTATTATTACAGGAATATAAAGTCTGTTTAACCTTCGAAAATTCACTGCATTAATAGAATAAAAGAGAATACTCATATGGTCATCTTAATTGGTACAGAGAAAGCTTTTCATATATGTTCATTTGATAAATTTGATAATTATGATAAAAAATTATAAGCAAATTGGGAATAGAGGGGACATTTTTAATCTGATAAAGTATCTATCAAAAATGTTTTTCAAACATAATACATAATGAAATACTGAACATTTTTCTCCTGACTTTGGAAACAAGATAAAGATGTTCACTGTAAACACTTGTCTCCAACATTATCCTGTAATTTCTAGACAATGAATGAAGACAAGATAAAGAACAGGAATAAATATTGGAAAGGAAGATATAAACCCTTTTATTTATTTGCAGATTACCATTTTGTATATATGGAAAATCTAGAAGGCTCTAAAAATATAGTAATAGAATTAATAAGTAAATTTTGCAATATTTTAATTGTACAGAAAAATTAATTATATTACTCTATACTATCAGAAAATGGTTAAAGTGAAATTTAAAACACCATTTACCACAGCATCAAAAGCCACCAATTACCTAGAGATAAATTTAATAAAAAATATGCAGTGCTGCTACACTCCATGACTTCAGGGAAAAATTTCCGTAACAAGACATAAAAATACTTACCATATGGGATTAGATGAATAAATTTGACTACATGAACATTAATAACCTCTTTATTGAAAAAAGTCATATAAAGGCCAGGCGTGGTAGCTCACGCCTGTAATCTCAGCACTTAGGGAGGCTGAGGCTGGTGGATCATTTGAGGTCAGGAGTTCGAGGCCAGCCTGGTCAACATGGTAAGACCCCATCTCTACTAAAAACACAAAAAAATTAGCTGGGCGTAGTGGCGGGCACCTGTAGTCCCAGCTACTCGGGAAGCTGAGGCAGGAGAATGGCATGAACCCGGGAGGTGGAGCTTGCAGTGAGCTGAGATCTGAGATCACGCCACTGTACTCCAGCCTGGGCAACTGAGTGAGACTCCATCTCAAAAAAAGAAAAAAAAAAAAGCTAGGTGTAGTGGCGGGTGCCTGTAATCCCAGCTATTTGGGAGGCTGAGGCAGGAGAATTGCTTGAACCCAAGAGACGGAGGCTGCAGTGAGCCCAGAGTGCACCACTGCACTCCAGCCTGGGCGATAGAGTGAGACTCCATCAAAAAAAAAAAAAGTCATATAAAAAGAATTGAAAATAGTAATAACATCTGAGAAGGAACTAGAATTCAGCTGTATAAAGAACTTTGTCAGTGGAAGAATTATGGACAACTATTCGTTTTCTATTGCTGCATATCAGATTACAACAAATGTAGCAGCTTTTGTGCAAGAGTCCACACACAGCTGAGTCCTCTGTTTGAGGTGTCATAAGTCTCAAAACAAGATGTTGGCTCTACCTTGTTCTCATCTGGAGAATCAGCTGGGAGTGAATCGGCTGCCAAGCTCATTCAGGTTGTCCTCAGGTTGTTCTTCATTTCCGTTGGTTGTGGATTCTTGATGGCTCTGGGTTCTTGATGGCTATTGACTGGGGGCCACCCACAGTTCGTAGAGGCTGCCCATAGTTTTTTGTCACATGGTCTTCCTCAGTATGGCTGCTTACTTCATGGAGCTAGCAAGAAGAATCTCTAGAGTGAGTCTCTAGCAAGATGGAATTCATAATGAAACATAATCATAGGGGTGACATCCTGTCATCTTTCTTTTGATAAGAAGCTAGTCACAGGTGTTTTCTACACAAAGACATGAACACCAGGGGGCAAGGGTTAATGCTACCTTAGAGTGTGTCCATCACCACAAGCCAATAGAAAAATTAGCAAAAGACTTGAACGAGCATTTCAGAAAAAAAACTATACAAATGGCATATAAACATGAAATGTGCTTAACCTTATTAGTAATGAGGAAATTAAAAAGTAAAGGTACGGTGCTCTTTTATTTATCATCAGATTGGCAAAAGATAAAGAACATTATATTTATACACACACACACACACACACACACACACACACACACGCAGAGAAAGAGAGAGAGTTTGTTTTAAGAGATTGGCTCACACAACTGTGAGGGCTTGCAAGGCAAGCAAGTAGGAAATTTTCAGGACAGGCTGGCAGGCTGAAAATTCCAGCAGGGTTAATGTTGCAGTCTTGAACCTGAGACAAAATTTTTTCCTCTTTGTGAGACCTCAGTCTTTTCTCATAAGGCCCTAAGCTAATTGGATGAGGCCCACCCATGTTATGGAAATTAATCTTCTTTACTCAAAGTTTATTGATTTAAATGTTAATCACATCTGAAAAATATCTTCACAACAACATCTATACTAGTGTTTGAATAAACAACTGAGCACCATAACAAAGTTGACACCATCGCACACATCTATAAGTGTTTACCACTATGCCTGAAAATGTTGTAGCTCCTTAATGACTGTTACTTGTTTTCCTTTCTGAATGAGACTTTACTTGGGTCTTTATTTTCAAATAAGGTTATAAATCTGCCTGCGTCTTTCCAGATATATCCACACTGCTTTAGTTTGAGGCACTCAGCAAAGGTTTCTGGAATAAATAGACAGAATTATAGACTCATCTTATGTGTTCCTGAAGCACTCTGTTTTGTTCCCTTATTAAGCACTTAGCACTTGTTTGTATTCTTCACTACACTCTAGCTTCATTGAATTTCAGGGATGGTATCTTTTTCTTCATTGTGAAAACCAGTATATTTTCCAGCATATAGTAAGCTCTAAATATTTGTTGAATGAATGAATGAGCTGGAAATATTTTCATGTAATTTTTAAAGCGATCTGACATTGCATTAACATATGATGTTATTCTCAACTTGCTTAAATGCTATTAAGAATTTTAGTTCTTACTTTTACACTGTTGGTGGGACTATAAACTAGTTCAACCATTGTGGAAGATAGTGTGGCAATTCCTCAAGGATCTAGAACTAGAAATACCTTTTGACCCAGCCATCCCGTTACTGGGTATATACCCAAAGGATTATAAGTCATGCTGCTGTAAAGACACATGCACACCTGTGTTTATTGCGGCACTATTCACGACTTGGAACCAACCCAAATGTCCATCAGTGATAGACTGGATTAAGAAAATGTGGCACATACACACCATGGAATACTGTGCAGCCATAAAAAAGGATGAGTTCATATCCTTTGCAGGGACATGGATGAAGCTGGAAACCATCATTCTGAGCAAGCTATCGCAAGGACAGAAAAGCAAACACCATATGTCCTCACTCATAGGTGGGAATGAACAATGAGAACACTTGGACACAGGGTGGGGAACATCACACACTGGGGCCTATAGTGGGGTGGGGGAACGGGGGAGGGATAGCATTAGGAGATATACCTAATGTAAATGATGAGTTAATGGGTGCAGCACACCAACATGGCACATGTATACATATGTAACAAACCTGCACGTTGTGCACATGTACCTTAGAACTTAAAGTATAATTAAAAAAAAAAAAGAAAAAAAAGAATTTTAGTTCTTTGGCCAGATGCAGTGGCTTAAGCTTGTAATCCAAGCATTTTGGGAGGCTGAGGCATGAGGATCACTTGAGCCCAGGTGTTTGAGACCAGCCTGGGCAACATCTTGAAACCCTGTCTCTACAGAAAAATAGGTAAATTAGCTGGGCACGGTGGCCTGTGCCTGTAGTCTCCAAGGCCAGAGGATCAATTGAACCCAGGAGGTTGAGTCTGCAGTGAGCCATGATTGTGCCACTGGAATCCAGCCTGGGCAATGGAATGAGACCCCATCTCACACACAAAAAAGAGAATTTAAATAAAATTTAATTTTATTGAATTGAAAATAATTCAGTAAAATTTGGTAGAGATGCTTTGCTCTTGTGGATAATCAATCTGATAGGGACACATAGGTGAAAGTTAAAGACCAATAGGAATTAGGAAAATTTCTGCCATACAGTATGTATGTTTTAGTCATACTGTTCACATTTACCTATTATAAATGTAGATATTTACCCAACAAGGGGTGTTTACCCAACAGCCATTGATCATGACAAATATGGCAAATATTGCATAAGTTTCTAGAATATTGTGAGGCCCCATGCAGGAATTTATAATTTATTTGTAAATAATCTGCTTTTTTTAAATAAGGAAAAAATCCATAAAAACACAAATATATTTAATAAACATACACACATAAATACATTCTTATTTATCTATCTCCTTTCTTTTAATTTTTAAAGGTGTTTTGTCCAGTCTGAGTCCTGTGAATTCTCCCAACCATGGACCAGTGTCTACTGGCTCTCTAACTAATCGATCACCCATAGAATTTCCTGATACTGCTGATTTTCTTAATAAGCCAAGCGTTATCTTGCAGAGATCTCTGGGCAATGCACCTAATACTCCAGATTTTTATCAGCAGCTTAGAAATTCTGATAGCAATCTGTGTAACAGGTAAGTTTCCCAACTGTTTATTATTTCTGTTTCAAAATGTTGATTACAGTTAAGTCCTCAACATTTTGGATAGGTTCTTGGAAACTCCAGCTTTAAGCTAAATGACCATAGTTTTTTTCGGTGTTATAATGAAATGACATTATTTGAAGATGTGCTATAAGTTGTTTCACTTAAAATGTCAGTTTTCAAAAACTTATTGATGATATTGAGGACTTTACTGTATTTTAATAAAGTATTACCAGTTTTCTAGTTCTATGTTGTAACTAGATGATGGATTCAGCCTATATTCTTTTCCTTATTTATCTAGTAGTTTTTATTCTAAATAAATATCTTCTCATTTTAGTGGTTATTAATTTTTTAAATTAAATGGTCTCCATCTGAGCTAAAATGTAATGGTATTCTACCCATCCTAAGATCTTAGTAAATATTAAAGTATTTTAGTATACACTACTTTAGTACCTATTCATAGTACCCAGTAAATGGTGTTTGATCTTATTTCTGCTTTACTAATAGTAAGGGTTTACCTCAGATCCAATGTTGACTTTTCAAAAATATTTTGTTTCCTTCAAGGACACACAGATACTTTCTAGGTTAAAGCCTTTGAACTTTATGGAGAGATTGGAATATTAGGATGTGTTGCAGTTGGGATCTTGGTTAAAAATTAAACAGATTTTCTAATTGTGTTCAGGTAAAAAACTTGTACCTCATTTACCGTATATATTTATTTTATTCTATAAGCTGTGGACATCAAATGCTGAAATATGTTTCAACATCTGAATCAGATGGTACAGATTGCTGCAGTGGAAAATCAGGTGAGATTACAAAAGTCATATGTATTTGAGTTTAAGAGAAATTTCTTACAATGATTTTTAGAATGGGAAAATGAATGAGTTTAACTTCAGTTTATCCATCTTTAAAATGAAGATTATTATTTTTTACCCACTTCACAGAGGACTTATTTAGAACAAATTATAAGTAATAGATGGTGAAAGTAATTCAAAGAATAAAAATGTCCCATACAAATGAATGTAGTCTTCTTAGGTTATGTCTATTGTTTATAAATAGTGGAATTATTTATATTAAACATTGAAATTTGTAGTGCACAATCTAAATCCAAAAGGTTTTGCATAAATTTTTTATGGCATAAAGAGGGGTTGTTTTAAAGTGTGGTTAATTATATCATTCTGAAATATTTTGTATCCTCATACAAGAAATATTGTGTTGATGAAATTATAGTTGTTTTATAACCTTAAAATTTGATGACTCAAACTACCAGTAGTAGTTAACTAAGTAACTCAGACCAACATTTCCCCTGAGGGCAGCTAGAAAAGGTGGATGAATTATTTTTTTAAAAAAAATCTACTTGAAGCCATTGAAGAACTAAAAAAATCTTATGAATCACCAGTACAAGATCTGTTGGAAGACAGAACTCCAAGAAAGTGAGCCTGGAGTTTGGGGCTATCAAAAGAGTGTATGCCAATTCCACAGAGACCAATGACTGATAGGATGAGCAATTTTATTAGCAGCTTCATGGGGCTAGGAAGACAGAGGCTAGAGTTGAAGGCTTGCCATGGTTTGGATAACTTGATAAACTCTAAAGTGTTGTACCCTAAGAAAAAAGTTAAACCAAAAATAGATAAGCCTTTTCAGGGATTATAGGTTCTTCTCAATCCCTTTACATACCATAAAACTTACCCTTTTAAAGTGTGCAATTTAATAGTTTTTTGTTTTTTACATTTTAAAGGATTGTTAACAAATAAAATAAAATAAAAAGACGAATTCTTCACAAACTCTTCCAAAAAATAGAAGAGGAGGGAACACTTCCCAACTCATTCTTTTTTTTTTTTTGTATATCATTACAATGGAATTCAGTTCAGCAATTAAAGGAATAAACTTCTGATACATGCTGCAACATAGATGAACTTCAAAACATTATTCTAAGTGAAAGAAGCCAGGCTCAAAAGATCATATATTATATGATTACATTTATATGAAATTCTTGAAAGACAAATTTATAGAGACAATAATCAGAACAGTTGTTGCATAAAGTGAGAATAGGGATTAACTATAAATAGGCATGAAGGAACATTTTGGGTGGGGGTGTTGAGAATGTTCTAAAATTGGATTGTAATGATTGTTGATAACTGCAAATATACTAAAATTGTTAAATTGTACACTTGTGGGCTGGATGTTTGTGTTCCTCCAAAAATTCATGTGTCGAAATCCTATACCCTGATATGACGGTATTGGGAGGTAAGGCCTTTGGGAGGTAATTAGGTCATGAAGGTGGATCCTTCATGAATGGGATTAGTTCCCTTATAAAAGAACCCCAGAAAACTCTCTTTCCCACCCTCTTTCCCACCGTGTGAGGATACAATGTGAAATCGGTAGTCTGCAATACTGGAACTTGGCCAGGCTGGCACCCTGATATCAGACGTCCAGCTTCCCTAACTGTGAGAAATAAATTCCTCTTTTTTAATAAGCCACTCAGTCTGTAGTATCCAATTATAGCAGCCTGAACTAAGGCATTTTACAATGGGTAGATTTTAATGGTATGTAATTTATACTCAATAAAGTTTTTAAAAAGAACAATAATTTATTAAGTGTCATATTTCTTTGGGTGGACTAGCCTCAACTGGGAGATTCTCACCTGAGGACTTTGATGAGATTGCAGTCAGTGCAGTCAGATATTGGTTGGGGAAGCAGTTATCTGAAGGATTGATTGGGCAGAATTTCCAAGATGGGTTACTCATGTGCCTTTTGGCTATTGACCAGTCCATCTAAATATGACCCCTCCATGGGCTTCTTCAGTTTGTTGGCAGCATTCCAAGAGAGTAGGACGTGGAAACTACCAGTTCAGTTAATGGCTGAACTCAGAACAGAGTGTCACTTCTGCCATATTCTGTTATCAGAGCAGTCATGAGGCCTGTTGAGATTCCAGAGGGTTGGTAAATAAATGCTCTGTCTTGATAGAGGAGTGACAAGAATACATTTCAGAAAAGTGTTTGGGACAAGAGATAGTGTTGTAGACATCTTTAGAAAAGAAATGCTTCATTTACCTCACCTGTTTTTATTATTATCTGTAAGATAATAGTTATTAGGAGTTGATATCATTAAAAAGTAAATTATGTAATATACCTCAAGTGCAAACAACTTTTAGATTAACTTCTATTTTACAATATCATTGTAGTTATTGCCTTACCTTACCAAGAATGCTCGAATAGTCTAAATTTAATTTCTTAGACTAAATGTTTTTCATTTGGAAAAAATAATATTTTCTAAACAGTAATACTTCCAGATCATCATCTAATCAATTCATGATTGTTATATTCATTGTATTAAGTTGAGATTATACTGACATTTATTAATCACCTATTATGTATAACATCTTGTAAGATGGGTGTTATTATCCAAATTTTACAGGGGAGAAAGCTTGCCATTATTAAGTACGAAAATCAGGATTTGAATCTAGTTTTCTGAAACTCAACTCCAATGATTACTCTTAAGAATTTTTTTTTTTTTTTTTTTTTTTGAGACAGAGTCTTACTCTGTCATCCAGGCTAGAGAGTACAGTGCACAATCATGGCTCACTGCAGCTTCCAACTCCTGGGCTCAAGCAGTCTTCCCTCCTCAGTCTTCTGAGTAGTTGGGACTACAGCACCATGCCCAGCTAATTAAAAAAAATTTTTTTTGTAGAGATGAGAACTCGCTCTGTTGCCCAGGCTAGTCCCAAACTTTTGGCTTCAAGTGATCCTCCCGCCTTGGCCTCCCAAAGCACTAGGATTATAGGTATGAGCTGTTGTGCCTGGCCAAGATCTCTTTTTACAAAAAAACAAACAAAACTCTACATATTGAGCTTATAGCATGTAATTATCATATAATCAGCACCCAGATCCAGAAACAAAATAAGAGGCTGGCCAAAATGGCCAACTAGAAGCAGCTAATGTGCACTGCTGTCATGGAGAGAAATAGAAGGGGTGAGTACATACAGCACCTTCAACTGAAACATACATGTACACATGTTGGGATTCATCAAGAAAACAACCCACAGAGAATGTAGAAAAGCAAGGCAGGATGACTGCCCACCTGGGAGTGACACGGAGCCAGGGGAGCCTCCCTCTCCCAGGGAAGCATGAGTAAGTGGGCAACCCTGGGGACTCATGCTTCTCCCATAGGTCTTTGCAACCCTTGGGTCAGGAGACCCTCCTCGTAAACCCACTGCACCAGGGCTTGCAGTCTGATATGCAGAGCTCTGTGGCATCTTGGCAGAGTAGCTGCTCAGGCACATGCGGAGCCCCAGGAGCTATAAATACTTGGGTTTCTAGGCAAAAGCAGCTGCAACTTGGCAAAGTAGGAGGTTAGACCCCCATACAGACCCCTAAGAAGTAGCTGAATTCAGGGGTCTGAGCAGCAGTGGTCTTCAGGTCCCATGTCCACAGCACCTTGCAGGATAAGACCACTAGCTTGGAACTCCAGCCAGCCACTGGTAGCAGTGTTGATGGAGCTCCCAGAGGGAGGGGTAGGCTACCATCTTTGCTGTTTTGCAGCCTTAGCCATTGTTGCCTTCAGTGTAACCACCCTACAAAAATGCAGCCAGCTTGCTTTTTTATGTGGGTCCCTGACCCCTCTTCTCCTCACTCGGCAGGACCTCCCAACCAAGGTAGCCAGCCACTCTTGCTACTGTTTTTCAGCTGGCAGTGGTTCTGAGCCTCCCTGAGATAGTGCTCCCGGGGGAGGGACAGGCCGCCATCTTTGCTGTTTCACAGCCTTAGCCATTGTTGCCTTCTGGCTCTAGGAAGTCCAAGGTGACTAGGTACTGGAGCCGTCTCTCACCGCAGCACAGTAGCTCTATGGGAAAGTAGCTAGACTGCTTTTTCACATGGGTCCCAGATCTTATTTCTTTTCACTGGGCAGAATCTTGTGACCAAGGTCTACAACCACCCCTGCTAGTGTTTTCTGTCCAGCAACAGTTTCAAACTTTGCTGGGATGGAGTTCCCAGAGGGAGGGGCAAGCTGCCATCTTTGCTGTTTTGCAGCCTTAACCATTGTTGCCTTTGGGATTTGGAGAGTCCAAAGTGACTGGGGGCTGCAGCAGACCCCAAACACAGCCCAACTGTTCTACAAAAAAGTGGCCAGACTGCTTTTTTACACAGGTCCTCAACCCTATTTCTCCTCACTGGGTGGGACCTCCCAACTAGGGTGTCCAGCCATCTCTGCTGGTGTTTTCTGACCAGCAGCAGTTTCAAACCTCCCTGGGATGGAGCTCCCAGAGGGATAGGGGGACTGCCATCTTTGCTGTTTCACACCCTTCACTGTTGATACCTTCAGGTGCTAGATAAACCAAGGTGACTAGGGACTGGAGTGTACCCCCAGCATACTGCAGCAGCCCTACAGAAAAGTAGCCAGATTGTTTGTTACTTGGGTTTCCAATCTCATATCTCTTCACTGGGCAGGTCCTCCTGGCTTGGGTCTCCAGCTACGCTCACCTCCAGGCTATTAAGCCAGTAGCAGCTCTGGAACTCCCTGGGACAGAACTCCCAGTGGGAGGGGTGGGTTGCTATCTTTGCTTTCTCACAGCCTTAGGCTTTGCTGTCTTCAGGCTTTGGAGAATCTGTGGGGACCAGGGGCTAGCTGGTCCATACCCGAGCACAGAGTATCCACCTCACAGAAAAGTGTCCGGACTGTTCTCCACATAGGTCCTGGTCCTCACTTCTCCTC
Source organism: Gorilla gorilla gorilla (assembly GCF_029281585.2). Classification (NCBI taxonomy): domain Eukaryota; kingdom Metazoa; phylum Chordata; class Mammalia; order Primates; family Hominidae; genus Gorilla; species Gorilla gorilla. The sequence goes on from NC_073233.2 coordinate 21,214,902, forward strand.
TCAACCTGGTACTCTAGCACAAACACGCTGTCCCTGTCAGACCACATCAATCAGAGGCAGCCCAGCAGTTAAAGGAACAGCCACATGCAGAGATAAGAAAGAACCAATGCAAGAACTCCAGCAACCTAAATGGTCAGTATCTTATGACCTCCAAACAACCACACTAGTTCTTAACCAGGCTGAGCTGGCTGGAAATGACAGAAATAGAATTCAGAATATGGATAGGAACAAAGATAATATGATTATGCAAGATGCATAATCATCAGATTTTCCAAGTTTGAAATCAAGGAAAGAATGTTAAAGGCAGCTAGAAAGGGCAGGTCACCTACGAAGGGAACCCGATCAGGCTAACAGTGGACATCTCAGCAGAAACCCTACAAGCCAGAAGAGCCTGGGCTCCTGTATTCAACATTCTTAAAAAAAAAAAAAAATCTTCAAGAATTTCATATCCAGCCAAACTAAGCTTCCTCAGTGAAGGAGAAATAAGATCCTTTTCAGATAAGCAAATGCTGAGGAAGTTTGTTACTACCATTTGTTACTACGAGACCCACTTAAAAGAGATCTTGAAAAGAGCACTAAATATGAAAGGAAGAACCATTACCAGGCAATACAAAAAAACACAGTCAAGTACACAGACCCAGTGATGTAAAGCTACCACACAAGCTGGCTTAATAACCAGGTAACAGCACAATGACAGGAACAAATCCACACACATCTATACTAACCTTGAGTGTAAATGGGCTAAATGCCCCATTTAAAAGGCATAGAGTGGCAAACTGGATTTTAAAAAAAGTAAGACCCAATGATACACTGTCTTCAAGAGACCCATTTCATAGGCAGCGACACCCATAGGCTCAAAATAAAGGGATGGAGGAAAATCTACCAAGCAAGTGGAAATGAGGAAAAAGCAGAGGTTGCAATCCTAATTTCAGACAAAACAGACTTTAAACTAGCAAAGATCAAAAAAGGCAAAGAAGGGCATTACATAATCGTAAAGGGTTCAATTCAATAAGACCTAACTATTCTAAATATATATTCACACAACACAGGAGTACCCAGATTTATAAAGCAAGTTCTTAGAGATCTACAAAGTGTCTTAGACTCCCACACAATAATAGTGAGAGACTTCAACACTCCACTGACAGTATTAGGTCACTGAGGCAGAAAATTAACAAAGATATTCAGGACCTGAACTCAATATGGGACCAAATGGATCTGATAGACCTCTACAGAACTCTCCACTCAAAAACAACAGAATGTACATTTTTCTCATTGCCACATGGTACATATTCTAAAATCAATCAGACAACCCTCAGCAAATGTAAAAGAACTGAAGTCATGCCAAACATACTCCTGGACCACAGTGCAATAAAGATAGAAATCAAGACTAAAAAAAATCACTCAAAACCATGCAATTACATGGAAAGTAAACAACTTGCTCCTGAATGACTTTTGGGCAAATAGTGAAATTAAGGCAGAAATCAAGAAGTTTTTTAATACGAATGAGAACAAAGATACAACCTACAAAATCTCTGGGACACAGCCAAGGCAGTGTTAAGAGGGAAATTTATAGCACTAAGCAGCCATATCAAAAAGTTAGAGAGATCCCAAATTAACAACCTAATATCACCACTAAAATAACTAGAGAAGAGAGAGCAAACCAACCCAAAAGCTGACAGAAAACAAGAAATAGCCAAAATCAGAGCTGAACTGAAGGTGATTGAGACACAAAAACACCATCCAAAAGATGAATGAAACCAGGAGTTGATTTTTTGAAAAAATTAGTAAGATAAATAGGCTGCTAGCTAGAGAAATACAGAAGAAAAGAGAGAAAATCCAAATAAACACAATTAGAAATGACAAAGGGGGTGGTACCACTGACCCCACAGAAATACAACCATCAGAGACTACTATGAACACCTCTTTACACAAACTAGAAAACCTAGAAGAGATGGATAAATTCCTGTACACATAACCCCTCCCAAGACTGAACCAGGAAGACATGGATTCTCTGAATAGACCAATAAGAAGCTCCAAAACGGAATCTGTAATAAATAGCCCACCAACCAAAATAAATAAATAAAAATAAAAAAAGCCCAGGACCAGATGGATTCACAGCCACATCCTACCAGATGTACAAAGAAGAGCTGGTACTATTTATACTGAAAGTAGTATTACAAAAAACTGAAGAGGAAGGACTGAAAGTATTACAAAAAAATGAGGAGGAAGGACTCCTCCCCAACCCATACTATGAGGCCAGCATCATTCTGATACCAAAACGTAGCAGAGACACAAGAAAAAAACAAAACCTTAAGCCAATATCCTTGATGAAAATTGATGCAAAAATCCTCAACAAAATACTTGCAAACCAAATTCAGCAGCACATCTAAAAGCCAATCCACCATGATCAAATAGGCTTCATCCCTAGGATGCAAGTTTGGTTCAACATATGCAAATCAGTCAACCTGATTCATCACATAAACGGAACTAAAGACAAAAGCCACATGATTATCTCAATAGATGCAGAAAAAGGCTTTTGATAAAATTCAACATCCCTTCATGTTAAAAACTCAATAAACTAGGTATTGAAGGAACATACCTCAAAATAATAAGAACCATCTAGGAGAAACCCACAGCCAACATCACACTGAATGGGCAAAAGCTGGAAGTATTCCCCTTGAAAACGGGCACAAGACAAGGATGCCCTCTCTCACCACTCCTATTTAACATAGTATTGGAAGTCTTGACCACAGTAATCAGGAAAGAGAAAGAAATAAAGGGCATCCAAATAGGAAGAGAGGAGGTCAAACTATCCCTGTTTGCAGACATGATTCTATATCTAGAAAACCCCGAAGTCTCGGCCCAAAAGCTCCTTAAGCTAATAAGTAACTTCAGCAGAGTTTCAGAATACAAAATCAATGAACAGAAATAACTAGCATTCCTATACACTAACACAGCCAAACCAAGAGCCAAACCAGGAACACAATCCCATTTACAATTGCCACAAAAAGAATAAAATACCTAGGAATATAGCTAATCAGGGAGGTTAAAGACCTCTACAATGAGAATTACAAAACACTGCTCAAAGAAAGCAGAGATGACACAAACAAATGGAAAAACATTCTGTGCTCATGGATAGGAAGAATCAATATCATTAAAATGGTCATACTGCCCAAGGCAATTTATAGATTCAGTGTTATTCCTAACAAACTACCAATGAAATTCATCACAAAACTAGAAAAAGCTATTTTAAAATTCATATGGAACCAAAAAAGAGCCTGAGTAGCCAAGGCAATCCTAAGCAAAAAGAACAAAGTTGGAGGCATCATATTACCTGATTTCAAAGTATACTACAGAACTACAGTAACAAAATAGCATGGTACTGGTACAAAAACAGACACATAGACCAATGGGACAGAATAGAGAGCCCAGAAATAAGACCACATGCCTACAACCATTTGATCTTTGACAAAGCCAACAAAAAACAAGCCCATTAATGGGGAAAGGACTCCCTATTCAATAAATGGTGGTGGGATAACTGGCTAGCCATATGTAGAAGATTAAAACTGGATCCCTTCCTTACACCATATACAAAAATCAACTAAAGATGGTTTAAAGACTTAAATGTAAAACCCAAAACTATAAAAACTCTGGAAGACAACTGAGTCAATACCATTCTGGATATAGATACTGGCAAAGATTTCATAACAAAGATGCCAAAAGCAATCATAACAAAAGCAAAACTTGACAAATGGGATGTAATTATACTAAAGAGCTTCTGCACAGCAAAATAAACTATCAGCAGAGTAAACAGACAACCTACGGAAAGGGAGAAAATTTTTGCAAACTATGCATCTGATAAAGGCCTAATATCCAGCACCTACAAGGAACTTAAATTGACAAGAAAAAACAAACATAAAAAAGTGGGCAAAGGATATGAACAGACAATTTGCAAAAGAAGACATACATATGGGCAACAATCATATGAAAAACAGCTCAGCATCACTGATCATTAGCGAAATGCAAGTCAAAACCACAATGAAACACCATCTAACACCAGTCAGAATGGCTGCTGTTAAAAAGGCAAAAAATAACAGATGCTGGCGATGTTGGGGAGAAAAAGAAACACTTATACACTGTTGGTGGGAGTGTAAATTAGTTCAGTCACTGTGGTAGACAGTGTGGTGATTCCTCAAAGACCTAAAAATAGAAATACCATCTGACCCAGCAATCCCATTACTGGGTATATATCCAAAGGAATATAAGTCATTCTCTTATAAAGCCACATGCATGTGTATGTTTATTGCAGCACTATTTACAATAGCAAAGACATAGAATCAACCTAAATATCCACCAATGATAGACTGGATAAAGAAAATACGGTACATATACACCATGGAATACTATGCAGCCATAAAAAGAATGAGATTGTGTCCTTTGCAGGGACATAGATGGAACTGGAGACCATTATCCTTAGCCACAGGAACAGAAAACCAAATATTGTTATGTTCTCACTTATAAGTGGGAGCTAACTGATGAGAACACATGGGCACATAGAGGGGAACAACACACACTGGGGCCTGTCAGAGGGTGGAGGGTGGGCGGAGGGAGAGGATCAGAAAAACAACTAATGGGTACTAGGCTTAATACCTGAGTAATGAAATAACCTGTACAACAAACCCCCTTGTTACATGCTTACCTATGTAACAAACCTGCACTTGTACCACTAAACTTAAAAAATAAATAAATGAAAAAAAATCACAGCTAGTGAAGTAGTGAGGCTAGGACTCGTTTCTATAAGTAGTGTTTAGATTTGAATCCAGATTCTATTTTACTGTATAGTTTAGGCTCTATCTTATATGTCCATAGTGGAAAAGTAATAAATGATTATCGTAGTTTTTCTAAGAGAAAAGGCAAAGAAAAGAAGATGTAGTATATATACATCATGGAATACTATGCAGCTATAAAAAAGACTGAGGTAATGTTTTTTGCAGAGACATGGATGGAGCTGGAGTCAAACTAACATAGGAACAGAAAACCAAATACTGTCACTTATAAGTGGGAGATGAATGACGAGAACACATGGACATAAAGAGGAGAACAACAGATACTGGGGCCTACCTGATGGTGGAGGGTGGGAGGTGGAAGAAAATCAGAAAAAAATAGTAATTGGGTACTAGGCCTAGTACCTGGGTGATGAAATAGTCTGTACAACAAACTCCATGACACAAATTTACCTATATAACAAACCTGCACATGTACCCCTGAACCTAAGATAAAAGTTGTTTTTTAAAAAAGAAACAAAATATTACCCACACCTCAAAATTACCCATCATGACCCCTTCCAATCATATGCCCCAAAGATAGTGATCTTCTTGTCTTTCATATGCTTTTGAACTTTTCTTAAAGAGAATCAGAGAGTATATACTTTTGTGCCTGGCTTCCTTCACTAAACATTATATTTTTAAGTACCATCCATATTGTAGTTCATTCTCTTTGCTCTGTAGTGATCAATTGTGTAAATATACCACAAGTTATTTATTCCACTGTCGATAGGTTTTGGGTAATTTCCCTGTTTAAGATATTACAAATAGAATGAATATGAATGTTTTTTAACACGTGAATGAATGCTATTTAGCTATGAATACTGCTCTTCTTTTCCATGTGATTTGAGAAAAGAAATTATTACATTGGTAGAGATATAACTCACCATTTATAATATTGTGGTTTAAGGTTTACATGTGATTTAATCTTATTGATTTGTAATTATGATTTTAGAATTTTTATATCTAAAACTCAGAGATGTTGGAAATTGTTTATATCAAATTGGTAAGAAAATTTCTATTGATAGGAACTTTTTCTTTTTCTCACTTTTATAAAGAATATCCACTTAGCATCCATGAGTAGATATGAAAGGTGAGTCCAATACAGGAAGTATCTTTGTTGTCTGAGCATAAGGTATCTAGGCAAAATAGCACAGGAAGATACAACTTAATGGTATCGTGAAATAATTTAGATTGAACTCCATTATGATTCACTTTATCTAAATATTTTTAACAATTATTTTTCATGTAAAGCTGTACATATAGGGCACATTTTACTCCTATATATTACTATATATTTTTTTTGAAAGGTGAAGAAGAAAACATTTTCTCGAAAGAATCATTCAAACTTATGGAAACTCAACAAGAAGAGGAAACAGAGAAGAAAGACAGCAGAAAATTATTTCAGGAAGGTGATAAGTGGCTAACAGAAGAGGCACAGAATGAACAGCAAACAAATGTAAAAGATAAACTTTCAATATGATTATGTTAAGGTGAAATATAATACTGTTAGTACTGGTTTCATTACTTTTGCCCAGAACAAGATTTTTAATATAATAGTATTTTTTAATTTTTTTACTGATAAGTCACTATAACTGAAATATTGCTTGGGTTACAAATAATACAGTAACTTGTTCTAATTCTATCATCCTAAAGCAACAAACTGCATTCAGTTTTAAATGAACATATTTTATTTAGTTTTATATAAAATATATTATTTTCTATTCTGATATTTTCTTTTGTGTATGTGAAGGTATAGAGAATATGTGCATGTTACTAAAAACAATGAAAACAATGTATTTATAATGGCAATATAGTTTTGTTCTTAAATTTCAAAATTTAGGCTTTTAGGGAAAAGGAACACCTATTTCTTTTGAAAAATTATCCTGGTAATAAATGCCAATATAAAGATATGTTTTTTTTTTCCTCTTACCCTTTGATACCTGTAACTACTAAAATGAAAATAATAGACTTTGGATTTGTGTAGTAATTTGGAAATATAATACTTTTATTCATAAAAATAATATAAGAAGATTAATAAGTCTTACACCCCGGAGTTATGTTTTTAGTTTTTGAAGATAACATTCTAGAAAGAGAAATTAGGAGGGCAGATAAGACTGTATTTAAGAATAACCATTATAGAAAATAGTACTGACTTTTTTTAATGTTTAATCCTAAGTGTTCTCATTGTAATATATATTTTACAGTATTTATAAAAGATAAAATGAAGTTGTTGTTTCCCTGTATGTACAGATTGAACAGGAAGTATCACTGGACCTGATTTTAGTAGAAGAGTATGACTCATTAATAGAAAAGATGAGCAACTGGAATTTTCCAATTTTTGAACTTGTAGAAAAGATGGGAGAGAAATCAGGAAGGATTCTCAGTCAGGTTTGCTTTCAAATATCTACTTTTTAAACTGTAAATTAATTTTTCTTAAATCTTTATAAAAAGCAAAATCTAATATGTAATGGTTTAGGCACTAGTTCAACAATGACGTTCATTATTTTTTTCAGAAAAAAATATATACATAAAACAATTATATATAAGATGTAGATCATACTATTATATATATGACAAGTAGTTTATTTGACCATATTAATGGGATTTAATTTATGCCAAAGAAATAATAAAGATTTACATTTTCTTGAATGTTGAGGTTGAAAAGGATATGAAAATATCGTCTAGTTCTAACCATTGCAATTTAAGCTTCATTTTTTTCACCATCACTCCCTATACTTTACCCAAGGCCGGATGATTCATTTCATGCTAGAACCATGGGAAAGTACTTTGATTTTACCACCCAGACTCAGAGTTATACCTGATGGGTCCGCATAACAGCATCAGATTAACTGCCCCAAAATATTACTCTCATTAATTACTTTCATATCTTATTTATGAAATGCAAAAACATAAGGATAAATTTTGTGAAATATATAAGTTCATTTAATTGAAGTTCTTAGGGATAAAAATGTGATAAACTTAGTATTGTTTGGAATTTTGTTTTTAATACCCAGGACTAGATTAGAATAGAATTCACATGACCTTCAGTAAATTAGGAATAAAAAGCTAAGGAGAAGAATGGAAAAATTAAAAATTGGGACATGATATGTATGGTAAGCCTTCTTTAATTTTCAGTGGCTTTAGGGTGATATCTTCCATTCCGATTTTTTGGAAAGAATTAATTGTAGGCAAGTTTTAAATAAATTATTAAAGTCATATATTAATACATGGTTAACATTCCAGAATACAAATCACAAAAACATTATACTCAGCTACAAATAGAAATTCTGATTTTTAAAGTAAACTTTATTTTAATTGACATTTAGGTTATGTATACCTTATTTCAAGACACTGGTTTATTGGAAATATTTAAAATTCCCACTCAACAATTTATGAACTATTTTCGTGCATTAGAAAATGGCTATCGAGACATTCCTTGTAAGTATTAACATATTTTATTATTTAAGTTCAAATAATATGGGTTTTGAAACTCTTTATCATCTTTCTCTTCAGATGGTCCCTTAAACACTTTTAAAACTGCTTGTTTGAAATTTTCTTTTTTTTTTTTCTTGAGACAAGAGTCTTGATCTTGTCGTCCAGGCTGGAGTGCAATGGCGCGATCTTGGCCCATTGCAACCTCCGCCCCACACGTTCAAGTGATTCTCCTGTCTCGGCCCTCGCAGGTAGCTGGGATTACAGGCGCCTGCCACCACACCCAGCTAATTTTTTATATTTTTAGTAGAGATGGGGTTTCGCCATGTTGGCCAGGCTGGTCCTGAACTCCTGACCTCTTTGATCCTGAACTCCTGACCTCTTTGATCCACCTGCCTTGGCCTCCCAAAGTGTTGGGATTACAGACGTCAGCTGCCGCGCCTGGCCTGAAAAATTTTTAAATGGAGTTTTAAAAAGAATATTTGTATTATACTACCTAGATTTAACTGACTACTGTTAACATTTTGTCTGTTTTTTGTTAACATTTTGGTATATATTCTCCAAGAGTTCTTACATAAATTTATTTTTTGTAAAGGTGGTCATAATATTGATACATATTTATGATCTGCTTTTTCACCTGGTTGTTATACAGTATACATCTTTCTATTTTTAAAATTAATTGCCTGTGTACTTTATCTTTTTAAAAGTTAGTCAAGAGTTTCAGAAAATCATTCACTTAAAAATGCTTAAAATTGATCATCTAATTTCAGTTTTTAACTGTTCTGATTTATGGAATAATTTAATGGCTATTATATATTATGTTTGAATATAATTTGAGTTTCATATCAGAAAAAGATGGACTGTCTTTATATATTGTCTACAGTTTCCCTCCATGTGGACACATTTTTGAGAAATTAATTCTATAAATAGTGAATTATTCTTCAATTGGCATAATAACTCACTAATAATGTTTAATAATTTAAGGTGAGTTACATATACTGTAATTTCCACTTATATATTATGCATTCAAAAAAGTGGTTGAATTTTATAAATGGAATATAGGGATACTTTAAGATGGACTTCAAGGGAAATGGAACGAAAAGAAAGAGGTGGTAAGGAGTCTTCACTGTCAGCTTCAGTTAGGATACATTAGTTAAGAAAATAGTCTCTGGACCTAACTTTTCTAAACTTTAAAAATTTGTGAATGAAAATAACAATAGTACCTACTCCATAGGTAGTACTAATATAAGATAATTCATGTAAAGCACGTATCAGAATTCATGACACTTAGTAAATTGTTAGTAAAAGGTGGTGATTTATTAATAATAATTAAGTTCCCAGTGTACGCCATGTCATGTCTATAGGCAAAACAATATTATTTTATCTACTAATGCATACATACACATTAAATATTTGTTGAAGTGTTAAATTTTTATTGGATATCGACATTGACTGCAATCATTAGATTCACATAGGTTATCTTATTCAATCTTTTTTGGCAAAGTTGTATTATCTAACTTTTATAGGTGAGAAGTAAACTCAGAAGGATCTTTCCCAAGATTATAAAACTAGATAACAAAGTAGTGTTTCAGTTTTAGGTCTATCTGACTTCTGAAGCCTATACTCTTTACAGTATGCCACATTGCCTTTTCACATAGTTGAATTTCAGTAAATAGATGTTTTATTGATCATATATGATGTGTCAGACACTGTGCTGGATGCTTTCACATATTTAGTATTTAATTCCTGTGGCAAGCCTGAGACATAGTATTTCTGACCTTTTTGTGGGGGACACAAATGTAAGTAACCAGAATTTGTAACTGTTCTGTGTACAAAACTGTTTTGTGTGCAAACATGGGTCTCTGTAATCCAGACACTACATGATATTTTTGAAAGCCAGAAAATAGCAACCTTAAGAACATTTTTCAATGCCTTTCAATACTCCTTGGTTATCCTGCCTTTTCTTTGGCACCTTTACTATGTTTTCATAGTATATGGGAAAGTTTTTAAAAGATAATTTTTTTAATACATCAAGAGACTTTAGATGAAATAAAATTCAATTGTGGGGAATTATTCTGTCACATCTTTTTTATGAGGATATAGTATGACTAGGAAATTATTGTACTTTTTAAATGTTGTGTGTTAAACCTAACAGAAAAACGTTTTGGTGACTTTAGATCACAATCGTATACATGCCACAGATGTGCTACATGCAGTTTGGTATCTGACAACACGGCCAGTTCCTGGCTTACAGCAGATCCACAATGGTTGTGGAACAGGAAATGAAACAGGTACTTCCTTCTACAAATCTCTTAATTATTTTGATCAGGAATAGTAAATCAAGCTTTCTCATTTCATTACCTCTGTTCTTTTAAGTTTTTCATTAAGTAACCGTTTAGTACATACGAAGGACTGTGTACGTTTTTTTAACCACTTATCCACAAGTTCTACTGTGTAAGTTTTGATGCATAATAATGACATGAAAATTTTTAAACCTGATACCCATCTTAAAGATAGATTAATATTCAGTACTGCTGGATCTATCATGTTTCCTTCTTTCCCCCATTCTTTTGTTTTCCTCACTGAGGTAGCCACTATCCTGAATATTATGATAATTAGTCCTTTGTTTTTTTAAAAAAAATTCTTTTTTTTTGTTTCAAGTACACCACATACATTTAAAATACATAACATTCAAAAACCAAAGAGAACATTTTCAAAAGCCTTGCAAAGTATTTCAATGATGACATTAAAAACTTTTATAAACAAATTTTGCTTCCAAAAAAGTTAATGCTATTCCTTATCATAAATATAATAGTTTATATAAATACAGTGAATCATAACATTTATAGTTCTCTTATTCTAGCTTATTAAAAGGGCCAGGCCTGGTGACTCATGCCTATAATCTCAGCACTTCTACAGGCTTAGGCAAGAGGATCACTTGAGGCCAGGAGTTTGAAACCAGCCTAGGCAACAAAGCAAGACCCCATCTCTACAAAAAAATTTTTAAAAAATTTAGCTGGATGTGGTGACACACACCTGTCCTAGCTACTCAGAAGGCTGAGGTGGGAGGATCTCTTGAGCCCAGGAGTTCAAGGCTGCAGTGAGCCATGATTATGCCATTGCACTGACATATATCAAGACAGAATTTGCTCAGTTACCAATACTTGAGAAATAACATTAGCATACTAACCAGTGTAAATGTCATAGACTCAACCACTGATGTTACTTTTTACATTTTGGTAGTTGAGTCTAAAGTATGCATTATTTGTTTAATGGATTTGCTTTATGTCACTGGTTCATTTTTGTTTGCCATCTGTATTTATTCTTTCTAGTGCCCTTCATTCCTTCCAGCAGTCCTGTGCTTTTATTAGAGATAATTTTCTTCAACTTTTTTGTTTTAGCTGTCATTTTGTCTTAGAAGAATATATTTATATTTTAGCATGTTTGAAGGTATTATTCCATAATCTTGTGACTTTCACAGTTTTTGCTGACAAGTCAAGACTTAGGTCATATTGAGAAATATAATATATAAATATAATATGTTCCTTTTTCTCTTTCCTATTGGTTTTTAGCATTTTAACTATGATGTACTCATGTAATTTTTTTTGTATTAATCCTGCCTGATGTTTAGTGAACCTTTTGAATATGTTGATTGGTAGTTTTTTACTGGTTTCTGTCATGCTCTTCAAAATTCAGCCTCTCCATTGTCTAATTCCAAAGCCACTCCCACATTTTTAGGTGTTTGTCACATCAATACCTCACTTCTAGGTGCCAAAAGTCTGTATTAGTTTCCTATTGCTGCTGTAATAAGTTACCAGAAATTTAGTCACTGAAAACCACACAAATTTATTATCTTACAGTTCTGGAGGTCAGAAGTCCAAAAAAGGCTTCACTGGAGTAAAATCAAGGCATCAACAGAACTATTTTTCTCCTATATACTCTAGAGGAGAATTTGTTTCCTCGCCTCCTCCAATTACACTCCTTGGCTCATGGCCCTTTCTTTCTTTATTTGTTTATTTTGGAGACGGTGTCTCACTCAGTCACCCAGGCCAGAGTACAGTGGCTTGATCTCGGCTCACCGCAACCTCCGCCTCCTAGGCGGGTTCAAGCAATTCTCCTGCCTCAGTCTCCCAAGCAGCTGGGACTACAGACGCAGGCTGCCATGCCTGGCTAATTTTTCGTATTTTAGTAGAGGTGGGGTTTCACCATGTTGCCCAGGCTGGTCTGGAACTCCTGAGCTCAGGCAATCCGCCCGCCTCAGCCTCTCAAAGTGTTAGGATTACAGGCGTGAGCCACTGTGCCTGGCCGGCCCATTCTTTAAAGACAGCAGCATAACATCTTCAAATTTCTTTTTGACCCTGACCTTTTGATCTTTCCAAGGAACTAGTGAAAATCAATCCAGCTCTGCAACCTTGGCTTTCTGTGCAGAACACACTTAACTGACAGCGACTCTCTTAATTTTAGTCTCTCTTGTAGTCTGGATAGGCTGAGAATTTCCTGAATTATCAAGTCCTTATTCCTCTTTGCTTACCAGCTCTCCCCCAATCTTTCTTTTTCCTCTCATATTTACTATAAACAGTAAGAAACCAGACTACACCTTCAATGCTTTGCTTGGAAATTTCCTCAACTAAATGTCTAAGTTATCATTTGTAAGTTTTGTATTCCACATAACTGCAACACCTAATTCAGCCAAATTTTCTGTTACTGTATAACAGGGATTCCCTTGCCTCTAGTTTCCAATAACATGTTTCTCATTTCCTTCTGAGCATTCATTGGCAATGCCCTTAATGACCATTTTTCTATCTCCAGTCTGTTCTCAATGACTTAGGTATAGTATTCTCTAAGACAATATATGTTTTCTCTCTCATGCTGCACACTTCCTTCTGAGTTCTTACTAGCAGTGTTATGAGTTCTCATACATAGTGTTATGGATCCAAGTATCTAGAAGAAAGGAAACCAAGTAGCTTTGGGAAACCAAATAGCTATTGCAATGGAAAATTATGATGAAAACTAAGACAAGAAGGACCATGGGATGTGCTGTCCTATTCTCACTGCACTGGAGAACTAATGGAAAATAAATGACAAGTTTAGGGCTGTAATTAATGGTTGGAGAACCAGGTAGCATCTCTGACTGACCTAAAAGAAACCCTTATTTTTTTTTAAATTTATTTTATTTTATTTTATTTTTGAGACGGAGTCTCGCTTTGTCGCCCAGGCTGGAGTGCAGTGGCGCGATCTCGGCTCAGTGCAAGTGCCGCCTCCTGGGTTCATGCGATTCTCCTGCCTCAGCCTCCCGAGTAGCTGGGACCACAGGTACCCTGCCACCATGGCCGGCTAATTTTTTGTATTTTTAGTGGAGACGGGGTCTCACCGTGTTAGCCAGGATGGTCTTGATCTCCTGACCTCGTGATCTGCCTGCCTCGGCCTCCCAAAGTGCTGGGATTATAGGTGTGCGCCACTGTGCCCGGCCAAGAAACCCTTATTTTTTATAGTAATAGGATCATAACTTCTGAAAATAAAACCCAATGTCTGATCCTGAAGTTGCTTGAAATACAATGCAAATGAGTTTGTGGCCTCAGTAGACTTCTTATGTTAGAATTAAGATATCAAATGGGAAATAAAGGATCCTGATAATCGAAAAGAGATCATTTGGATAGATTTAAATAAATATTGCCTTGTATTCCCCAAATCCTGCTGATTCTTCATGCTGGGAAGCAATCATTTCTCCTTGTGTTGGTTGCCTGAAAACCCTGTAATGACCTCACTTGAGATTCTTGATTTATAGAGAAATAATTCACTTCTAAATCCAACTCCACTGTCACTCATTTCTTTGAGATCCATAATTAAACTTAAATCCTGCAGATCTTAGGGGAATAAGTATTAAGTCTGAACACCAGAATAATTTACCAATTCATATTGGTAGAAACCTGGGGGATATATGTCTGAATAGACTTAAGGGTGTTAGACCAGGGAGAAAGGAAGATGTACCTACCAGAGATTCTGGAGTCAGTGTATTAGCTTGAGCAACTGGCAGTGGCTCTAACAGTTTGCCTCATGAGTTGTCTAAAGTATAGGCATCAGATGAAGTAGAATTGTTGAAACTCCTTGTATACTATAGAGGAAGGAATCCAGAAGCTCACAATGTTAAGATGCTGAACTGGGGTGATCATATTCAATTTTATCACCCATCCCTAACTTTATCCCCATCATATTCAATTTTATCACCCATCCCTAACTTTATCCCCAAGAAGTATACTCCTTTATCACAGTGGTGAGAAATATATTTCAGCATTAATTCCTGGAGAGTGAAATGCTATGCTGGTCCTACAGCCAGAGTTAGGGGCCTATGGAATTTAGGTGATAAAAGGATTTTGGCCTGGGTTCATCTCATAATGGTAGTTAGCTGAACCACACCCATTTTCTGAATGTATAGTTTGAGTAAACATATTCAGCAACTGTCAGAATCCCTTCATCAATTCCTTGATCTTTGGAAAGAGGACCATCGTTGTAGGAAGGATCAAATGGAATCTCCAGGAATTGCCTCATTCTGGCAAAACAGTGAACCAAAAGCAATATACCACATTCCTAGATGAGTTGCAGAAATCAGTGCTACTAGCAAATACTTAATAGATGCAGGAATGGTGATTTCCATCACATTGCTGTTCAACTTAATTATATAGCTTTTACACAGGATGAGTAGATCCTGGAAAATGATGGTGGATTATTCTCAGTGTAATCAGGTGGTTACTGTAGTTGCTACAGCTGTTCCAGATGTGGTCTCTTCTTTTAATAAGTTAACCTAACTTGTGATATTTGGCACAGAGCAATTGATCTGGAGAGTTGTTTTTCCTCCATAACTCATAGCAAAATTCACAAGAAGACATATTTACATCTGGCAGGCATCACAATACACTTCTATTGTCTTAGTTCTGGGCTATGTCAAGTCTTTCATTCTCTGTTATAATCTAGTCTGTTCCTGTAAGTTATCAAGGTCAGCCATTACATTGATGAGATAATGATGAATAGCTCCATTGAGCAAGAAGTAACAGATATCCTAGATGCCTTCATAAGAGTGCCAGAAGATGAGAGATGAGAAAAATTGCACAAAAATTCAGAGATCTGTCATATCATTGAAGTATACTAGGGATCCAGTGGTCTAGGACATGTTGAGATATTTCCTCCGAGTTGAGGGATAACTGATATATTTGAAATTCTCTACATAAAGGGCTCTTTGGATTCTGAAGGCAAATTCATGACTTCTGAGTACTATTGCTCCAAAATACTACTGTAAGGCTGTATGTGCAACCCAGAGCAAGAGAAGCATGTGAAGCAATTTCTACTTGTTGTGCAAATTACTCTGCCATTTTTCCATCTGACTGCCAAAAGAAAATGTCTTTTGCAGATAGAGATCCCCTTTGGAGTCTCTAGAAGACCACTACAAGATAATTACAGTGTAAATACATGGAGTTTTGAAACAAAACCAGGCAGCTTTCCTCAAATAATTATTTTCCTTTCTGTAAAAGTGCCTAAATTGTTGTTGCACTTTGGTAGAATCTGAATACTTGGCCATGGGCACCAGATTACCATGTTACCTGCCCATAATGAACTTGGGGCCCTCTGATCCTCCAGTTCATAAATTTGTCATGTGCAGTAGTTCTCGATCATCAAGGGGAAGAATTACTTACAAGATTAGTTTTGAGTTGCTCCTAAAAGCACAGAACATAAGTTCAGACTTCCATGACGTTTATTCCTAATACACCAATACCTCTTCCTTAATCCATAGTTACGGTTTTGTGGGGAATTCCCTATGACCAGTTGACTTAAAGAGAAAGACCAGTTGCCCTGGTTTATAAATAGTTCTGCCCAATATGCCAGTATTTCCTGAAAGTGGATAGCTACAGCATTGTAGGATCACTCAAAGGTATCTTTTGAAAGGTAATAAGGTAAATCCTTCCAGTGAGCAGGTCAAGCGGTGAATCAGTTGGTCAAGAAAGAGACATGGCCAGCTGCTGAAAGGATCTGTACTGATTTATGATCAGTAGCTAAGAGCTTCCTTGGATGCTTTGGGACTTAGAAGGAAAAATATTTTAAAATTGGAGTTTTTAATTGGACAAGGTGTTTTAGTTAGGGGGTTTATGGCTAACCTTCCCAGAGTGGAAGGTGGATATTTGTTTGCGATGTGAATGCTTATTATGATGCTTAATTTTACATGTCAACTTGGCTGGGCAGTAGTACCTACATATTTGGTCAGACATTAATTTTAATATTTCCTTCAGGGTATTTTTTGGATGAGATTGACATTTAAGTTGATGGACTTTAAGTAAAGCAGATAACCCTCCATAAGGTTGGTGGGCCTCATCCAGTCAGTTGAAGGCCTTAATAGAAACAAAGAGTGACCTCCTCTGAGCAAACAGGAATTCCACCAGTAGACAGCCTTCAGACTTGAACTGCAATATCAACTCTTCCTTGGGTCTTTAGCCAACCAGCCCACCCTGCAGATTTTGGACTTGCCAGCCTCCTTAATTTCATGAGCAAGTTCCTTAAAATAAATCTCTCTCTCCCTCTCTCTCTCTCTCTCTCTATATATATATATATATAAAATATATATATGAATTATATATATTCATATATATGAATAACCCTCAATAATATATAATATTTGCCAAAGGCCATTCACTGCAAAGAAGGCTCTTGATGATCAGGTGGACAAAATGATCTCTTATCTTATAGCTATCAGTCTCTTTCCCTATGAACTCCAGTTCTTATTCCGTGGGTTTATGCACACAACAGCTAAGTGTATTAGTCCGTTCTGACATTGCTATAAGGAAATACCTGAGACTGAGTAATTTGTGAAGGAAAGAGGCTTAATTGAGTCACAATTCTGCAGGCTGTACAGGAGGCATGGCTGGAGAGGCCTCAGGAAACTTACAATCATGGCTAAAGGTGAAGGGAAAGAAAACACCTTCTTCACAGGATGGCAGAAAGGAGAAGTGCAAGCAGGGGAAATGCCAGATGCTTATAAAACCATCAGATCTTGTGAGACTCACTATCATGAGAACAGCCTGGAGAAAACTGCCCCCGTGATCCGGTTACCTCTACCCTTAGTCCCACCCTTGACATGTGGGGATTATAGGGTTACAATTCAAGATGAGATTTTGGGTGGGAACACAGCCAAACAATATCCCTAAGATGGAAAGAATAGAGATATTATGTATGGGCTAAATACCGTGGGCTTCTTCTCTACAGCCCACCTGGCTCAGGCCTCTGCTGTGTGCCTTGCTCTCCAGTAAGAGAGACCAATGGTGAGCCCTTAATATGGCACCATTCCCTGAGGGAATATTCAGACATTTGGGTGGTGGTAGGTTGATTACATTGGACCCTTTCCTTTATGGAAGAGACAGCTTTTGTTCTCATTTATTCTGGATGTAGATTTACCTTCATTGTCTATAGCGCTTCACCATCGCCATCCTTGAACTTACTTACTGCCTTATTTACCATCAGGTTATTATAGGTAGTATTGCATCTGATCAAGAAACTAATTTTTCTGCAAATTGTGGCAGTGGGCTTATGCCCACAGAGTTTACTAATCTTTCCATGAACCTTATCAGTCTACATCAGACCTGAGAGAATGGTAGAATGACATCTTTAAGACTCAGATGGGGTTCCTGCTAGGCGTAAATATTTTGTGGAGCTAACCTGTGGGATAGGAGTACTATCCCACAAGATGCGATTTGTTCTTTGAACTGATGACCATTATGTGGTATTCTCTTCCATTGGTTCAAATACCTGTTTTTGTGCTGGTACCATGCTGTTTTTTGTTTGTTTGTTTGTTTGTTTTTGAGACAGGGTCTGGCTCTGTCACCCAGGCTGGAGTGCAGTGGCATGATCTCAGCTCACTGAAACCTCTGCTTCCTGGGCTCAAGCCATCCTTCCACCTCAGCCTCCTGAGTAACTGGGACTACAGGTGCATGCCATCATGGCTGGCTAATTTTTTTTGTGTGTGTTTTTTATAGAGATGGCGTTTCACCATGTTTCTCAGGCTGGTCTCGAACTCCTGAGCTCAAGTGATCCACCTGCCTCGGCCTCCCAAAGTGGTGGGATTATAGGCATGAGCCACCGTGCCTGGCCCATGCTGTTTTGATTACTATCGCTTTGTAATAGATTTTGAAATCAGGTAGTCTGATGCCTCCAGCTTTGTTCTTTTTGCTCAAGATTGCTTTGGCTACTTGGAATGTTTTTGTGGTGCCATATGAATTTTTTTTTCTATTTCTCTAAAAATGTCATTTTTTTTGTTGCTAAGTATGTAGAAATGCAATTGATTTTTGCGTGTTTATCTTGTTCCCTGCTAACTTGATGAACTAATTTATTCTAATAGTTTTTCAGTAGATTTCTTGGGATTTCCTACATATATGAGATTAGGCCATCTGTGAATAAAGATAGTTTTGCATCTTCATTTCCAATCTGGATGTCTTTTACTGAGGCCTCCTTTTAAATGTGTCAGCAAATTTTTAAAATCACAGTTTTCTGAAACGAAGTGAATAAATGGGATTCTAAGTAGTTATGTTTCATTGCCCTTGCCAACTGTGTTCTTTTTTGTACTGTTATTTTTTTGGAAACATATATAAGCTAATGTTTTAAGATCCTAATATATAAATTCCAAGTAATTACTGAATTTAAAAGGAAATATTTTGCCATTTTTGATTTTTAAAATATATTTTAAAATTGTAGGGAAAGTCCAGAATGTGTATCACATAGGAAAATTCAAATTATTGACTCTGTATTGATATTTAAAGTCTTATTAGAAATTTGAGTGCTTACATATATCATTATGCATATAATTTAACTGCCTCATGTTTGCTTTTTATAATTACTTAAAAAATAGCTCTAAGCCGGTGTGGTGGTACATAACTCTAGTCCAAGCTACTCAGGTGGCTGAGGGCAGGTCAATTGAGATGAGGAATTTGAGGGTGTAGCGTACTATTATGATTGGACCTATGAATAGCTAGCTGCTGCACTCCAACCTGGGCATCATAGCAAGACCCCATCTCTAAAAACATAAATTTTAAAAAAATGCTCTAGTGTGGGCTATTCCAAAACTTAAATTTTGATACAAATTATAAATAGCATGAAAATAATGAGATATATTTATAATTGTCACTAGTGTATTAAAGTCATGTTAAAAAATTCTTGTGATGGTGTATTGAGTCAACTAAAATAGGATTAAATAATTCTTTTGGACTTTAACAAGCCAGAGCATTATTTCTAGGTTCCCCCAATGAATACAACCAAGGAAACTTTGTACCTAATATCTGTGGTTTTATGTGTCTACTTTAAATATAGTTTCTTTTTCCTTCTTATACTTTTTAAAGATTTCTTTCGCAAAAATAATAGAATGATCATCTAGATAGATAAAGCCACCAAAAAAGAAGAAATCAATGGTAAGATATTAAGACACCAAAAGCACAGTGTGGATAGTGAACATGTTGTTTCTAAGAATAGGATAAAAATAGAATTATGTTGACTGAGATGTTCCCCAGTTTTCCATGCCTTTTCATTTTCCACTATTTTTTATTCCGTTATATTATGTGGAGCTTCATGAAAGAAAACAAAAGGGAGATAAGGAGTTGTAGTTAGGGCTACAAATGAAATGTAATCTTTCCGGATGAGATTTGAAAAGCATCTATGTACAGAAGCTTAGTTTGGTAAGATATTAAATTCCTAAATCTTTGTAATGTTTTCATCAAATTTTATTCTCTAGTATTGCCTTTTTCTGTTATATCATATATCCTGGCCATTGTATCTATCTAGTCATTAAACAGCAAATATTTAGAAAATCAGAGGTTTTTAAAATTATTATTTGCCTGAGTAAGACAGCATCAAACTTGTGTGAGAATCCTATCACGTCCTGTAAAGTAAGCAACTTCAGGGTCAGATTTAACACTGTTCCTCTCTACTAACATGTTAAATTGGGAATAATATACTCTTTTAAGTTCATAGATATTAGTTCTTACTTAAATCAGCAAATAAAATAAGTAATCATATTACCTATGAGAATCCCCTCCATAGCAAAATTGTGAGGAATTTATGTGCTAATGCTGGTTTATTTTGCTATTTATTGTTTCTCAGATTCTGATGGTAGAATTAACCATGGGCGAATTGCTTATATTTCTTCGAAGAGCTGCTCTAATCCTGATGAGAGTTATGGCTGCCTGTCTTCAAACATTCCTGCATTAGAATTGATGGCTCTATACGTGGCAGCTGCCATGCATGATTATGATCACCCAGGGAGGACAAATGCATTTCTAGTGGCTACAAATGCCCCTCAGGTAGGAAATATTGTTCAGAACCTTTAAAGAGTAATTCTGAAATTTTCAGTCATGCTGTGTATCCCTTTATAAATCATTCAGTTGAATCATATGGCCAATCCATCTGACTTTAATACCCTACATTTTAATTAATTGGATAACACATGGCATTAATGTGATGTGTGCTAGGAAATTAGCGGAAGAATCAACTTCTTGAACTAGAAAATAATAGACAGTTTTTGAAATAACTCATTGTTGTGTGAAATTCTAGAGTCCTTGCTGTCAATATTTTTGTCTTTAATCAAACCAGCAAAACTCTGACTGTATTTAAGATTTCTGTTCGGCTGGAGCCAAGATGGCCGAATAGGAACAGCTCCGGTCTACAGCTCCCAGCGTGAGTGACGCACAAGACGAGTGATTTCTGCATTTCCATCCGAGGTACCGGGTTCATCTCACTAGGGAGTGCCAGACAGTGGGCGCAGGACAGTGGGTGCAGCGCACCGTGTGCGAGCCGAAGCAGGGCGAGGCATTGCCTCACTCGGGAAGCACAAGGGGTCAGGGAGTTCCGTTTCCTAGTCACAGAAAGGGGTGACAGACGGCACCTGGAAAATCAGGTCACTCCCACCCCAGTACTACGCTTTTCCCACGGGCTTAAAAAACGGCACACCAGGAGATTACATCCCGCACCTGGCTTGGAGGGTCCTATGGCCACGGAGTCTTGCTGATTGCTAGCACAGCAGTCTGAGATCAAACTGCAAGGCAGCAGCAAGGCTGGGGAAAGGGCGCCCACCATTGCCCAGGCTTGCTTAGGTAAACAAAGCAGCTGGGAAGCTCGAACTGGGTGGAGCCCACCACAGCTCAAGGAGGCCTGCCTGCCTCTGTAGGCTCCACCTCTGGGGGCAGGGCACAGACAAACAAGACAGCAGTAACCTCTGCAGACTTAGATGTCCCCGTCTGACAGCTTTGAAGAGAGCAGTGGTTCTCCCAGCACGCAGCTGGAGATCTGAGAATGGGCAGACTGCCTCCTCAAGTGGGTCCCTGACCCCTGACCCCTGAGCAGCCTAACTGGGAGGCACCCCCCAGTAGGGGCAGACTGACACCTCACACGGCCAGGTACTCATCTGAGACAAAACTTCCAGAGGAACGATCAGACAGCAGCATTCACGGTTCACGAAAATCCGCTGTTCTGCAGCCACCGCTGCTGGTACCCAGGCAAACAGGGTCTGGAGTGCACCTCTAGCAAACTCCAACAGACCTGCAGCTGAGGGTCCTGTCTGTTAGAAGGAAAACTAACAAACAGAAAGGACATCCACACTAAAAACCCATCTGTACATCACCATCATCAAAGACCAAAAGTAGATAAAACCACAAAGATGGGGAAAAAACAGAGCAGAAAAACTGGAAACTCTAAAAAGCAGAGCGCCTCTCCTCCTCCAAAGGAACTCAGCTCCTCACCAGCAATGGAACAAAGCTGGACGGAGAATGACTTTGACGAGTTGAGAGAAGAAGGCTTCAGACGATCAAACTACTCCGAGCTACAGGAGGAAATTCAAACCAAAGGCAAAGAAGTTGAAAACGTTGAAAAAAATTTAGACGAATGTATAACTAGAATAACCAATACAGAGAAGTGCTTAAAGGAGCTGATGGAGCTGAAAGCCAAGGCTCGAGAACTACGTGAAGAATGCAGAAGCCTCAGGAGCCGATGTGATCAACTGGAAGAAAGGGTATCAGTGATGGAAGATGAAATGAATGAAATGAAGCGAGAAGGGAAGTTTAGAGAAAAAAGAATAAAAAGAAACAAACAAAGCCTCCAAGAAATATGGGACTATGTGAAAAGACCAAATCTATGTCTGACTGGTGTACCTGAAAGTGAGGGGGAGAATGGAACCAAGTTGGAAAACACTCTGCAGGATATTATCCAGGAGAACTTCCCCAATCTAGCAAGGCAGGCCAACATTCAGATTCAGGAAATACAGAGAACGCCACAAAGATACTCCTCGAGAAGAGCAACTCCAAGACACATAATTGTCAGATTCACCAAAGTTGAAATGAAGGAAAAAATGTTAAGGGCAGCCAGAGAGAAAGATTGGGTTACCACAAAGGGAAGCCCATCAGACTAACAGCGGATCTCTCAGCAGAAACTCTACAAGCCAGAAGAGAGTGGGGGCCAATATTCAACATTCTTAAAGAAAAGAATTTTCAACCCAGAATTTCATGTCCAGCCAAACTAAGCTTCATAAGTAAAGGAGAAATAAAATACTTTACAGACAAGCAAATGCTGAGAGATTTTGTCACCACCAGGCCTGCCCTAAAAGAGCTCCTGAAGGAAGCACTAAACATGGAAAGGAAAAGCTGGTACCAGCCACTGCAAAATCATGCCAAGTTGTAAAGACCATCGAGGCTAGGAAGAAACTGCATCAACTAATGAGCAAAATCACCAGCTAACATCATAATGACAGGATCAAATTCACACATAACAATATTAACTTTAAATGTAAATGGACTAAATGCTCCAATTAAAAAATACAGACTGGCAAATTGGATAAAGAGTCAAGACCCATCAGTGTGCTGTATTCAGGAAACCCATCTCACGTGCAGAGACACACATAGGCTCAAAATAAAAGGATGGAGGAAGATCTACCAAGCAAATGGAAAACAAAAAAAAAGCAGGGGTTGCAATCCTAGTCTCTGATAAAACAGACTTTAAACCAACAAAGATCAAAAGAGACAAAGAAGGCCATTACATAATGGTAAAGGGATCAATTCAACAAGAAGAGCTAACTATCCTAAATATATATGCACCCAATACAGGAGCACCCAGATTCAGAAAGCAAGTCCTGAGTAACCTACAAAGAGACTTAGACTCCCACACAATAATAATGGGAGACTTTAACACCCCACTGTCAACATTAGACAGATCAATGAGACAGAAAGTTAACAAGGATATCCAGGAATTGAACTCACCTCTGCACCAAGCGGACCTAATAGACATCTACAGAACTCTCCACCCCAAATCAACAGAATATACATTTTTTTCAGCACCACACCACTCCTGTTCCAAAATTGACCATATAGTTGGAAGTAAAGCTCTCCTCAGCAAATGTAAAAGATCAGAAATTATAACAAACTGTCTCTCAGACCACAGTGCAATCAAACTGGAACTCAGGATTAAGAAACTCACTAAAAACCGCTCAACTACATGGAAACTGAACAACCTGCTCCTGAATGACTACTGGGTACATAATGAAATGAAGGCAGAAATAAAGATGTTCTTTGAAACCAAAGAGAACAAAGACACAACATACCAGAATCTCTGGGACACATTCAAAGCAGTGTGTAGAGGGAAATTTATAGCACTAAATGCCCACAAGAGAAAGCAGGAAAGATCCAGAATTGACAACCTAACATCACAATTAAAAGAACTAGAAAAGCAAGAGCAAACACATTCAAAAGCTAGCAGAAGGCAAGAAATAACTAAAATCAGAGCAGAACTGAAGGAAATAGAGACACAAAAAACCCTTCAAAAAATTTATGAATCCAGGAGCTGGTTTTTTGAAAGGATCAACAAAATTGATAGACCGCTAGCAAGACTAATAAAGAAGAAAAGAGAGAAGAATCAAATAGACACAATAAAAAATGATAAAGGGGATATCACCACCGATCCCACAGAAATACAAACTGCCATCAGAGAATACTACAAACAGCTCTACGCAAATAAACTAGAAAATCTAGAAGAAATGGATAAATTCCTCGACACATACACCCTCCCAAGACTAAACCAGGAAGAAGTTGACTCTCTGAATAGGCCAATAACAGGCTCTGAAATTGTGGCAATAATCAATAGCTTACCAACCAAAAAGAGTCCAGGACCAGATGGATTCACAGCTGAATTCTACCAGAGGTACAAGGAGGAACTGGTACCATTCCTTCTGAAACTTTTCCAATCAATAGAAAAAGAGGGATTCCTCCCCAACTCATTTTATGAGGCCAGCATCATCCTGATACCAAAGCCGGGCAGAGACACAACCAAAAAAGAGAATTTTAGACAAATATCCTTGATAAACATTGATGCAGAAATCCTCAATAAAATACTGGCAAACCGAATCCAGCAGCACATCAAAAAGCTTATCCACCATGATCAAGTTGGCTTCATCCCTGGGATGCAAGGCTGGTTCAATATATGCAAACCAATAAATGTAATCCAGCATATAAACAGAACCAAAGACAAAAACCACATGATTATCTCAATAGATGCAGAAAAGTCCTTTGACAAAATTCAACAACCCTTCATGCTAAAAACTCTCAATAAATTAGGTATTGATGGGACATATCTCAAAATCATAAGAGCTATCTATGACAAACCTACAGCCAATATCATACTGAATGGGCAAAAACTGGAAGCATTCCCTTTGAAAACTGGCACAAAACAGGGATGCCCTCTCTCACCACTCCTATTCCACATAGTGTTGGAAGTTCTGGCCAGGGCAATTAGGCAGGAGAAGGAAATAAAGGGCATTCAATTAGGAAAAGAGGAAGTCAAATTGTCCCTGTTTGCAGATGACATGATTGTATATCTAGAAAACCCCATTGTCGCAGCCCAAAATCTCCTTAAGCTGATAAGCAACTTCAGCAAAGTCTGAGGATACAAAACCAATGTACAAAAATCACAAGCATTCTTATACACCAATAACAGACAAACACAGAGCCAATCATGAGTGAACTCCCATTCACAATTGCTACAAAGAGAATAAAATACCTAGCAATCCAACTTACAAGGGATGTGAAGGACCTCTTCAAGGAGAACTACAAACCACTGCTCAATGAAATAAAAGAGGATACAAACAAATGGAAGAACATTCCATGCTCATGGGTAGGAAGAATCAATATGAAAATGGCCATACTGCCCAAGGTAATTTATAGATTCAGTGCCATCCCCATCAAGCTACCAATGACTTTCTTCACAGAATTGGAAAAAACTACTTTAAAGTTCATATGGAACCAAAAAAGAGCCCGCATCACCAAGTCAATCCTAAGCCAAAAGAACAAAGCTGGAGGCATCACGCTACCTGACTTCAAACTATACTACAAGGCTACACTAACCAAAACAGCGTGGTACTGGTACCAAACCAGAGATATAGATCAATGGAACAGAACAGAGCCCTCAGAAATAACACTGCATATCTACAACTATCTGATCTTTGACAAACCTGAGAAAAACAAGCAATGGGGAAAGGATTCCCTGTTTAATAAATGGTGCTGGGAAAACTGGCTAGCCATATGTAGAAAGCTGAAACTGGATCCCTTCCTTACACCTTATACAAAAATTAATTCAAGATGGATTAAAGACTTAAACGTTAGACCTAAAACCATAAAAACCCTAGAAGAAAACCTAGGCATTACCATTCAGGACATAGGCATGGGCAAGGACTTCATGTCTAAAACACCAGAAGCAATGGCAACAAAAGCCAAAATTGACAAATGGGATCTAATTAAACTCAAGAGCTTCTGCACAGCGAAAGAAACTACCATCAGAGTGAACAGGCAACCTACAGAATGGGAGAAAATTTTCGCAACCTACTCATCTGACAAAGGGTTAATATCCAGAATCTACAATGAACTCAAACAAATTTACAAGAAAAAAACAAACAACCCCAACAACAAGTGGGCGAAGGACATGAACAGACACTTCTCAAAAGAAGACATTTATGCAGCCAAAAAACACATGAAAAAATGCTCACCATCACTGGCCATCTGAGAAATGCAAATCAAAACCACAATGAGATACCATCTCACACCAGTTAGAATGGCCATCATTAAAAAGTCAGGAAACAACAGGTGCTGGAGAGGATGTGGAGAAATAGGAATATTTTACACTGTTGGTGGGACTGTAAACTAGTTCAACCATTGTGGAAGTCAGTGTGGTGATTCCTCAGGGATCTAGAACTAGAAATACCATTTGACCCAGCCATCCCATTACTGGGTATATTCAGAAAGGACTATAAATCACGCTGCTATAAAGACACATGCACATGTATGTTTATTGCGGCATTATTCACAATAGCAAAGACTTGGAACCAACCCAAATGTCCAACAATGATAGACTGGATGAAGAAAATGTGACACATATACACCATTGAATACTATGCAGCCATAAAAAATGATGAGTTCATGTCCTTTGTAGGGACATGGATGAAATTGGAAATCATCATTCTCAGTAAACTATCGCAAGAACAAAAAACCAAACACCGCATATTCTCACTCGTAGGTAGGAATTGAACAATGAGAACACATGGACACAGGAAGGGGAACATCACACTCTGGGGACCGTTGTGGGGTGGGGGGAGGGGAGAGGGATAGCTTTAGGAGATATACCTAATGCTAAATGACAAGTTAATGGGTGCAGCACACCAGCATGGCACATGTATACATACGTAACTAACCTGCACATTGTGCACATGTACCCTAAAACTTAAAGTATAATAATAATAAAATTAAAAAAAAAGATTTCTGTTCCTCCTATTTAGGCCCATTGTATGGCTAGAAAGCTATAATGGTTGAGAACTATTAATCTTTTTTGTTGTTCTCTTTTTTCCCTTAAGATTTGCCTTAATACCAGACCTAAAATCTCTTACTTCTGAATATATTAGTGTATGTAAAAATTCTTCTGGTATATTATTTTTGTACCTAGTATAGCTGGTAAAATATAAAATTCCTTTAAGGTCACAATTTGCATGAAGGAGGCAAGAGTTCTCAACAAATAGATACTGTAATTGCAATAGCTTTAAACATTAGGACTTGGAACTAAATATGTGTTGTGTTTTGCTTTGTTTTGTTTTTTGAGATGGAGTCCTGCTCTGTCACCCAGGCTGGAGTGCAGTGGGGCAATCTCGGCTTACTGCAAGCTCCGCCCCCCAGGTTCATGCCATTCTCCTGCCTCAGCCTTTGGAGTAGCTGGGACTACCACGCCCAGCTTTTTTTTTTTTTTTTTTTTTTTTTTTTAGGAGAGACGGGGTTTCACTGTGTTAGCCAGGATGGTCTCGATCTCTTGACCTCGTGATCCGTCTGCCTTGGCCTCCCAAAGTGCTGGGATTACAGGCATGAGCCACCACGCCTGGCCCTAAATACGTGGTTTTAAGTAGAATTTAGTGTGGTTGTGGTTTAAGCAGATTTTTGTGTGGTAGCTGGGTTTGTTTATGCTGGGGATTCCTGAAATGTGATCTGTGTGTTTCTAATTGGATGCTTTATGAAGAGTAGGTGCTCAGTGATAGTTGCTGAATTCATCTCACTTCCCACTTCTTTATTCTATGTTTAAATGTTGGCTCTGATCCTTTCATTTTGTGTAGCCATTTTCTGTTTTTCTTTTTTTTCTTCAATCTCTTTCATATACTCCAACTTTTTTAAAAATAGGAGATATATTGTCTTGAATTGTAAGCATGTGTGTTGGGGTCGGGGGAAGGCATGTAGGGAACTATGAATATGTATATGTGTAAATGGGTATAATGGGGTGTGTGTGTGTGTGTGTGTGTGTGTGTGTTAATGGGTTAAAAGGGCCGTGTGATTCATTTATCCAATGAGACTTTATTAATAGCTCATGATTTCCAGAGGTAACTTTCTGATGAATTTAAATCTAGTTACTAGTAGTTGCCCACTTTCTAAGTATTATTTTTTTAAAAAAGTACCTTCTAAGTGGCACATATTTTCTTATTTGCAATACCATTCTGTAAGAATCAGATGCCCATTCTCTCAAACCTAGCACATCATAATCTTTGAAAATCCTAGTCCTTTGATGAATCATAGACCTGAGGATTAATGGCATAGTGGAAAAAGCACTGGACGAGATTAAAAGTCCTGTCTTAGATTTCTGATTGCCCACTTATTAGCTGTATGACCTCAAATAAAGGTTTATTCCTCTGAACCTAAAAATAGTTATCTGATATGATTAAGGAGGTAACATATGGAAGGTTTTATACTGTTTCTGATGGCATGAGAAGCTCCTGAATCAGAAATCACATAGGTAGAAGTTACTTACTGTTCTAGTCCACTCTGCTGTTTTGTTTTGCTTTGTTTTGTTTTGAGACAGAGTCTTGCTGTGTTGCCCAGGCTGGAGTGCAGTGACGTGATCTTGGCCCACTGCAACCTCCATCTCCTGGATTCAAGTGATTCTCCTGCCTCAGCCTCCCAAGTAGCTGGGATTACAGGTGCCTGCCACCATGCCCGGCTAATTTTTGTATTTGTAGTAGAGACAGGGTTTCACCATGTTGATCAGGCTGGTCTCAAACTCCTGACCTCATGTGATCTGTCCGCCTCAGCCTCCCAAAGTGCTGGGATTACAGGCATGAGCTACCATGCCGGCCCACTCTATGTTTTTATTACAGCTTTCATTTTCGTAAAGTATATCTTCCCTCAAGGATGTTAGAAATGAGTGAATTCCAGTGTTAACTCTCTCACATGAAGATAATTTAAAACAATGTTATATGAACAACTTATACAAGTTGCGTACTCAATTGTTGTCCTAATCAAAATACAGTTGTGAAGTCTGAACATGATATCAATAATCATGTTATTTCTAAGTTCTCATTGTTAAGAATTGCCATTAGATGAAGCCATAGGAAGTGCTAGAATGGAAAGGAGATGGATTAGAGAGTTCAGCTGTGAAAATGCATAGCCTCTTACCTAGTCTCCTTGCTTGTTGTCTGCTCTCCTTCAGTCTGTTCTCAACACGTCAGCCAGAATGTGACCCTGTTTCAGTGTGTTGCATCACTCTGTTCCAGACTCTTTTGCCAGGCGGTGTGGCTCACACCTGTAATCTCAATGCTTTGGGTGGCTGAGACATGAGGATTGCTTGAGCCTAGGAGTTTGACCAATCTGGGCAACATTTGAGACCCTGTTTCAAAAAAATGAAAACAAAATAGTAAACTCTCCAATGGCATTCACCTTACCCCTAGTAAATGACAATCATAAAATGTTCTGCAAGGCCCTACATTATTGGTCCCATTAAGTCTCTCTCTCTTTTTTTTTTTTTTTTAACTTACTCAAGTCTAGTCTCACTGGCTTCCTTGCTAATACCATCTCTGTCCCTTTCTGAGAGTGTTTGCACTTTCTGTTCTCCCTGCCCAGAGGGCTTTTCCTTTAGATATCCGTACACGCATTTTGTCACCTCCTTCCATCTAAAATTTCAAAATCCCCTTCTTTATACCATTATGCTCTTTCTCTGCTTTTTTTCCATTGCAGTGATCATTTAGGATACTATATATTTTGTTTATGTACTTTGTTTTTTATATGTATCTTCTCAATGGAATATAAAGTTCCACAAGGGCAGGGATTTTTGTCTTTTATTCCATAATACCTAGAATAGTGCTTGACATACAAAAAGTATTTAGTAAATATTTGTTGAATGTTGAAGGATGTCTGAATTCTTTGCTCTGTAGTACTCCTAGGTTTTCTGAAAAATGTTCTGTGCTTCCCAAAGTAACGAAGTTTATGAGGCCTTCTTCAACTAGCACCTGTGAGATAAGGACCCTTGTAAAAATCTAGGGCTTAATGTGGTTAAGTAACAAAGTAGGTTCTTTCATCTTTGGAAACTCAGTGGGTCTAGTCAGGCCATAATTAATGAAAGATATTATAGTTCCAGTGTATTATAGACAGTAGCATATAATACCACCAGCTGGGTCAAGCATTCTTCTTCATTCTCATGGTAAGGAATGTGTGCTAGAAAGATACAGGAGGATTCTTGCCATGAAAGAAGGTGATACATATAGTCAGGTATATCCTGGAGGAATGTCAGTATTAATAAGATTCTAAGAGATTTCTGAGCTATTTCCAAATGAGAAGTTGGCTGAAAGATGCAGGTTAGTGCTTGAGATAGTAAAATTTCTGGAATATTTTTATGAGACTGGGTAAAAGGAAACAAAATTTTAAGTTGAGATTTGTAAATGTTTTGCCTTCCAAAATATGGATTAAGATGATTAAACACATGAATCTGTTTCCCCTTCTTTCTGAGAATGCATTAAAATGATAGTAAGATATGAAGTTCATTACAACAGAGAGCAATAAGAGGAGGATGGGTATTATCACCAGCAGATAAAAATTTTTTTATAACATTTCTGGAAAATGAAAAATGGATGAATATTGACAGATAAAACAAAAGTACCCAGCATAGCTGGAACCCCAGAGACTCCTGTTACCATTTGCTCCTGCTTGCTCTCCTTGTGCATACACACACCTTTATGCAGAGTGACTAAAACCCTATGTTTACCTCCAGGCAGAAAACTCATCTCTTAGATATTGAAGGAACTGCCTGGAGAGAGTAACAGTTCCTAGAGTGGGTATTAGTAGTCTAAAGTAAATTTCTCTCATTCTAGACATCTAATAGCTGGCACCCATTATTCTAAAGCAAAACTTGCTAGGTAACAAACCCTATCCACATTTACATAGTTCCCACTCACTCATCCCAAGGGGAGAGACTCCACAATAAAACATACATAACAGCAGAGAGATTACAACTGAAATCTAGAATTCTTTTTTTTTTTTTTTTTCTTTGGTGAGACAGGGTCTCACTCTGTTGCCAGGCTGGAGTGCAGTGGCACGATCTTGGCTCACTGCAACCTCTGCCTCCAGGGTTCAAGAGATTCTCCTGCTTCAGCCTTCCGAGTAGCTGAGACTACAGGCGCATGCCACCACGCCCAGCTAATTTTTGTATTTTTAGTAGAGATGGGGTTTCACCATGTTGGCCAGGATGGTCTCGATCTCTTGACCTCGTGATCTGCCCACTTCAGCCACCCAAAGTGCTGGGATTACAGGCGTGAGCCACTGCACCCAGTTTAGAATTCATTTTTCTATATACACAGAAAACCAAGGATCATCAGCCATGGCATTAATCAGAAGCTTGGAAAAAAAAGGCTAAGATGGAAAGAATAACTGACCACAGGGAGAATCTAGGGAATAGAGAAGCATCTAATTATTTTTTTAAAATGTATTCTCAGAGAATTTGAAAAATATTGCATCCATAAAGTAAGAACAGGAAACTATAATAAAGGAACATCAGAAAACAAGTTAGGCTCTTAGAAACTAAAAATATTACTGCAGGAAATTTTAAAAATTCAATATAAGCATTGGAAGTAGAAGTCCAGGTAGTCTCTCCCAGGACATAGACCAGGAAGATAAAAAGAGAATATAGGGAAGGAGAAGATAAGACATGGGGGATTAGGTCAAGATGTGACTAGTGGAAGTTCTAAAAAGAAGGGAGTCTTTGGATTGAAGGGGCTCACTAAGTGCCAGGAAAGATGAATAGAGAAAAAAACTCAAACACCACACATAGCACATCATGGAAAAATTTCAGAACACCAGAGATTTTGTTTAAAAAAAAAAAAGAATTCCTGAGAAGATGAAAACAATACATCTATAAAAGAACAAAAATTCAACTGTCATTGTATTTTAGCAACAATAGATGCTAGACAATACTGGAATGAAGTCTCTAAAATTCTAGGGGAATTTATTCATTCATTTATTTGTTCAAGTATTTATTGGGTGCATATTGTGGGATAGGCACTATTTAGGCATTGTTATATTAAATAAAACATGGGAAAAAATCTTGCCCCTCATCGAACTTACATTCTAGTACAGCAAGAAAATAAATACATAAATAATGTGTGTGAGCAAGAGAGAGAGAGAGACAGAGCAAGAGAAAGAGAGACCAAGAGAGACAGACAGAGAGAGAAAGAGAAGATTATGACTTAAGAGCTAGGAAATAAGTAAAATGAGAGGAGATAGGAAGTGCTGGCATAAGAGTATTATTTTCAAGTTAGAGTTCTATATTCAGCTAAGCTACCATTTTACATGAGAGCAAAATAATGAGATTCTCAGATATGCAGTGATTTTAAACAATCACATCTTGACCATCCTCAGAAAGTTATTTTAAAATGTATTTCAGCAAAACAAGGGTGGTAACTAAGATAAAGGAAGATAAGGGATTATTAGAAATTTTAGAACTGATACGGTTTGTCTCTGTGTCCTCACCCAAATCTCATCTCAAATTGTAATCCTCACATGTCAAGGGCAGGGCCCTGGTGTGAGGTGATTAGATCATGGGGGCGGGTTCTCCCATGCTGTTCTTATGATAGCGAGGGAGTTGTCATGAGATCTGATGGTTTAAAAGTGGTAGTCTCCCCTGTGTGTGCTCTCTCTCCCTCTCCTGCTGTCTTGTGAAGAAGGTGCCTGCCTCTCCATTGCCTTCCACTGTGACTGTAAGTTTCCTGAGGCTTCCCCACCCATGTGGAACTGTGATTCAATTAAACCTCTTTTGTTTAGAAATTACCTAGTCTCAGGTAGTATCTCTATAGCAGCGTAAACACAGAAAAGAACAAACCGAGAACAGTGTAAAAGAATCCTGAGATAACAGCTGTTCGTCAAGACTATTTCTTTACCCTATAAAAAAACAACAAAACTAGCTGCTTTGTGTTCTGTGGCACCTTATTTATCTGCTATCTCTCTACTGAATTTTTTTTTGAGTTGGGAATATTATTTTTTAAATGAACAATCTTTCTTAATCTTTTTCACTTGAAGTGCCTTCTTAGTTGGCCAGGTGTGGTGGCTCACGCCTGTAATCCCAGCACTTTGGGAGTCTGAGACGGGCAGATCACGAGGTCAGGAGATAGAGACTATCCTGGCTAACACGGTGAAACCCCGACTCTACTAAAAAACACAGAAAATTAGCTGGGCGTGGTGGCGGGCACCTGTAGTCCCAGCTACTCGGGAGGCTGAGGCAGGAGAATGGCTTGAACCCAGGAGGCAGAGCTTGCAGTGAGCTGAGATCGCGCCACTGCACTCCAGCCTGGGCAACAGAACGAGAGTCCATCTCAAAAAAAAAAAAAAAGTGCCTTCTTAGTCATGAGATAATGGCTATGACCTAGATTTTTGTTAATGTTTCCTCCTGTTTCTTATGTTTTAAAAGGGGACATTTGTTCAGATTAGTCAGACTTATCCTTTGTATGATCTAAGTCCTTCTTATGTCTGAAGGGTTTTCTCTTTTTGTTCTTATTTAAGTGTTGCTATTTGCTAAGATTCTGTCAGTTTGTATTAAACCCCTTCTCAGATCTTTCCAACTCAGAAGGTGAAAAGTAAGATTTATGACCAACTAATTTGTTTTGCCAAAGTATTGATGTATTTGCTGTAGAGAGAAGGATCTATAGCTAGAAAAAGCAGGTAACAAGATGCTTTAGCACAAAGTCAAAGGATGTTAGTTTATTGCAGCTCCAAATGAGCTGGGACCCTGTCTTTTTTCTCTGCTTCTAAGAGCCCGCAGTAAGAGCTGAGGCTTCATTATCTGTTTGCTTGAAATGTTTTTCTTATTTGGTTTAAGCTTGGTCTGCTGCTCTGTGTGCTACCTTCAAGTATTCTTCTAAAGTAGCATTATTTGCTTCCTACTTACTGCTTCATGATTCTTTCTTGCCTCCCACTCATCTTTGAGCTTGTGAGTCTACTGGGGATCAGCAGGGAACCCCTTCCACTTACTCTTCATATAGGCTTTTTCCTTCTTATGCAGTGACTTGGTTAGCTTTTCTCAATCCATTCTCATTTTCACCATGTCTTTGAAGTTTCCAGTATGGTGATTATATCTAGATTCTAATACTGATTCAGACTTCCCCCCCTCCGCCCATTTTACATTTCTTTGGCAATTTCAAAGGGTAATTTGAATGGTGAAAGAATTCCGAAATTGCTCATTTTTTTAAAAAACTGATCTTGCTATCTGTGAGTTTATTAAGTCAGCTAGCTTCACAGGGCACTCATTGTACATTGTGTTTTATTGAGCCCAGAATCGGATTACTTCCTCCTGAACAGACAGAGCTGTTCTCATAGTTAAGTCCTTGTCACATTTGAGCATGAATTAGTCAAATCATTATTAAATGTAAATGACCCCTTAGGGAGTTTTCGAAGCTTACTCTTTCTGTTTGGTATTTATAATGTTTAGAAGTTGTATTACAGGTGGTATGAAATGCCTTTATATGGCTCATTGCAAAGTTTAAATCATACCATTGCTTTTATAAAACCAAATAGCTTAAAAAATAATCACTTGGTGTTATGCATCTGTGCTTAAATCTAGGCTATAGCTAATTTTCACAAATAAGTAGAGCTATTCAATTAAGCTCTGAGAATATGTATCCTACCTGAGATCTCATTCCGTCCTTCTTTCTCATTACACAGTAGGCTCCATGAAAACAGGGATAGGGTTTTAATTTTTATCCCTGGACTTTAACACAACTTGGCTGTAGAAGTTTTTTTTAATAATTACTATGCTTATTTAATAATTTAAAGAATTGCTTAATTTTTAGAGGTGGAAGAGGCTTTAGAAATTCTATACTCCACTGATTTTAAGTCTGTATTCCAAAGTCCTAGAGTACTGAGGAGGCACCTCAGGGTCTTCTGCTGGAGTGAAGTGTAGAAAAAGTGAGTAGTTCCACACCGTTTGAACCAGAGGATTTGTGTTTTTATCTGTTACATAGTTCTGTTTTACTCCCAGGCACTGTGTGAGGATGGGAATCCAGGATATGTCCATCTCAGACAGGCAGGTCTCTTACTTACCCTGGACAGTACTGCTTCCTCTTCTTTAGTCACCATCACCATTGACTCCAGAATGACTAAACAACAGAAATGTATTCTGAAACCTGCTCTAGATCCCTAATGACTTTATTCACAGAAGTTTATCTGAGAAGGTTTTCTGATTAAATGAATTAGACCTCAAAGTATCAACTTTACATCTCTTGGGAGGCAGCATGGTGTCTGCAAAGATAAACTTTAAAGATAAATAACCCTTTCACTTACTAGATTTATGTATGTTGGAAGGAAAGGTGTATCTTAACCTCTTTGTACTTCAGTCTACTCATTTATAAAATTATCACAACCTATTTTCACAGGTACTAAAATACCTGGTAAAATGCCTAGTATATAGTAGGTATTCATTGTTTGTATACTTCCAACCTGTTATTAAAGATATTAAAGTTTAATATCTTTGAGGTGTCTGCCTCATTTTTCTATATTTCTTTTTAGGCAGTTTTATACAATGACAGATCTGTTCTGGAAAATCATCATGCTGCGTCAGCTTGGAATCTATATCTTTCTCGCCCAGAATACAACTTCCTTCTTCATCTCGATCATGTGGAATTCAAGCGCTTTCGTTTTTTAGTCATCGAAGCAATCCTTGCTACGGATCTTAAAAAGCATTTTGATTTTCTTGCAGAATTCAATGCCAAGGTTTGTTATGAAAATTAGTGCCTGTTTTAAAAAATCTTTATTGTCAGTGTTACTGATAAAATATGTTTTTTAATGTTAAGTTAGAATTATTACTACTTAGGAAGTAACAATAAATAGTTGATATAAAATAATATATATGCCTATATTTTAAAAAATAAACATTTTTATTGTTATGGTAACATTTCCTAAAATATTATTGCTTGTTATATTTTCTTTTGACACATAAACTTATACTATTGTGACTTTATTTCACATATTTTTCACAGAGAAACAAACCAGTTATTAGAAACAAACCAGTTATTTCAAATGAGTTTAAAGAGAGATTTGACAAAGCCATGCTCAGTGTCAAGTAAGGCATTATATAAAATTAACTTTATGTGTTTCTTAAGAATCCAGTTAATTCTAAGAATCCAGTTAATTATGCCTACCTCACTGCACCTGTTATACCTTCTTTATATTAGTGATTCTTGAGCTGGCTAGTGTAGGGAAAAGGAAGCACCCTCTTCTACTTGAGAATAATTCACTCATTCAGCAAGTATTTATTGGGATTGCCCACTATGTACAGACATTGTACTAGGCCAAAGAACTCATATTCACCAGGGGATCAAGAATCACTGCCCCAGTATGACAGTGGTACTCATGGGACTATGCTTTATCCCTCAGACATTTGAGGTGAAAAAAGTTGAGAACCACTGCTTTAGATTCCCACCCTGGCTTGCAGGAAGCTGCTATTTTCTTGATGACTTTTGTGACCTAAAAGAAGCTGTACCTGCAGGGTAGAGAAACTGGTAACAAAGGAGTACTAGATTAGACCTGCTGGAAGGAGACCCTTATATATGTTGCTGTCATGACATTAATGAAATGCTTATAAAAATCAGTGAGAAGTAAGGGTACCTTTAAAATTATTTCATAGTTGTATAGTCTTATTCACTTTAATTTTTAAATAAAATTCATTTAAGTGCTTAAGTCACCTTTTATAGGTAAAAGATTATCTAACACAATACTTTGAATGTGTATTCCTTAAAGACTTCTATTTTGAAGTCTCTCAAAAAATGCCATATGAATGGGGCTCTAGACTTCCTATTAAGTGTCAATCAAAAGATCTCTTCTCTCAAGTGTTTTCTATGGTGGTGTTCTACATATATATTTTTTTTTTCTGAAAGAGTTTGGTGCCAAAAAGCAACCATCACACTGAAGTTCAAAAGCTATGATGTGGCTCATTCTTTTCATTTTTTACAAAATGAAATTTTAGTTCTTGAAAGGCTTTTTTTCAGCTAATAATTATCATTTATTTAAATAACAACATTTAACATTTACCGTGAACAAGGCATTTTTTCATTTATTAATCCTCATAGCAGCATGGCTAGATTGGTACTACTTTTCCTACTTCATAGATGAAGAAAGTTAGATTCGAATAGGTTAAGCAGTTTTTTCACTGTTACACACTGAATTTTTGATTCAGAATACAACTTGCTGATTCATGACATTCTGAGTCAGGATTTAAAACTATAGGGCCAGCTTCTCAGACTTGTGTTCGGTTCACTATATCATGTTGCCTTTCACAGCAAGGGCAAACTTCTCTAGCTTCTTAAGTGTTCTTTTTTGAGGTAGAAATAAGTAGTTACAATTCTTATATGATTTTTTGATATTGTGTATCTACTATACTTAATAAATACATATATATATATACACACACACACACACATATAATTCATGATTCTTTGTGGTAATCACAAATATTGAAACCCATGGTTAGTTATATGTTTTTCTAGAAAGCATTTTTTAGAAAGGAAATTTAACCAATAGAGGTCCATATTATGGAATAAACTGATTTTAAAAAGAACTATTTGCTGAAATTTCTTTCTGTCATTTAGACAGGAAACAGTTTTAAGATAATTTGGTAAAAGCAAACAAAACAAGAAGTTTTAAAAATGCCTTCAGAACCTAAAATGATGTTGTTTTTCCAAAATAGGCAAATGATGTAAATAGTAATGGCATAGAATGGAGTAATGAAAATGATCGCCTCTTGGTATGCCAGGTGTGCATCAAACTGGCAGATATAAATGGCCCAGCAAAAGTTCGAGACTTGCATTTGAAATGGACAGAAGGCATTGTCAATGAATTTTATGAGCAGGTAAGTTGAAACCTGAGCTTGGTGGGATTTTTAAGAGCTGTCATGAGAAGACACTACTCTTTGGGTTTTGGATAGCTTTATTAAGTGTTTGAAATCTGAGTTGCTTTGACTGGGAAGGGTTAAAAATTGTTGCATTTGCTTTGGTTCTTAGTATTTTCTGTGTTCTGTTTGCCTTTGCTGTTAAAATTTTAAAAAATAACTTATTCCCTATCTTGAGTGAGCTGAATATACTCATGAGTCTACAGGTAACGCTGTTAGCAGCCGCAAATCCGAGTCTGCAGCAACCTCAATTCTTGCCCCCTCAGAAGAAAGAATTCAACTGAGGGGCATAAGGCAGAGGGAGAGACTGAAGCAAGTTTTAGATCAGAAATGAAAGTTTATTTAAAAGCTTTAGAACAAGAATGAAAGGAAGTAAAGTACACTTGGAAGAAGGCCAGGCGGGCAACCTAAGAGATCAAGTGCATGGTTTGACCTTTGACTTGGAGTCTTATACATTGGCATGCTTCCAGGGTTGTGTTACTTCTCCCAATTTGTCCTTTGAGGTGGCTGTCACATGTGCAGTGACCTGCCAGCACTTGGGAGGGGCCACATACACAGTGTGTTTACTGAAATTGTACTCATGCTCACTTGAGGCATTTTTCCCTTACCAGCCCAGTGTTCATGGAGGAAGGTCATATATCAATTAAACTCCACCATTTTGCCTCTTAGTGCACATGCTTGAGCCCACTCACCCACCTCCTGAGATCTTACCAGGAAGCTGCTGATCACCAGTTTGTATTGGGTGACTGCCTTTCCCTGGTGCCAGCTGTGACCAATTATTATTTTACAGAGACAGCTTAACCTATCACCTGATGGTCACCTGACATTTCTGATGGGGTTGGGGGTGGGCCCTCTCCTGCTCTGCCCATGTCTGCCTGACTACTTTCTATAACAAGTCTAGACTACATTATGATTCCAAGGTCTCTTTCAACCCTGAGATTCTGTAACCTAGAAGAATTTATTTCCAGATGAAGTGGTTTTTAAGTTATTCAGGGTGTGCTCAGAATATATTTAAAGAATATCAATCCATTTTCAATTCTGCTATAAAAAGACTAACTCCCTGCCATAGGAACATCAACTGGGAAGAAATCCGGACAGAGGGCTACAAAATGGAGAGAATAGACACTTAGTGGTTCTCAAGGATTCAAAGATATAAGCATGCTCTTTTGTTCTTAAATCTTTTTTTGAGACAGAGGCTTGCTCTGTTGCCTAGGCTGTAGTGCAGTGGCGCGATCTCGGCTCACTGCAACCTCTGCCACCTGGGTTCAAGCGATTCTCTTGCTTCAGGCTCCTGAGTAGCTGGGATTACAGGTGCACGCCACCATGCCTGGCTAATTTTTGTATTTTTAGTAGAGATGGGGTTTCACCATGTTGGTCAGGTTGGTCTCGAACTCCTGACCTCATGATCCGCCCACCTCGGCCTCCCAAAGTGTTGGGATTACAGACATAAGCCACTGTGCCTGGCTGTTCTTAAATCTTTAATTTTTTTTTTTTAATTATTCTTTAAGTTCTGGGACACATGTGCAGAAGGTGCAGTTTTGTTATGTAGGTATACACGTGCCATGGTGGTTTGCTGCACCCATCAACCTGTCATCTACATTAGGTATTTCTCCTGATGCTATCCCTCCTCTAGCCCCCCACCCCCTAACAGGCCCCCATGTGTGATATTCCCCTCCCTGTGTCCACGTGTTCTCATTGTTCAACTCCCACTTATGAGTGAGAACATGCGGTATCTGGTTTTCTGTTTCTGTTTTTGCTGAGAATGATGGTTTCCAGCTTCATCTATGTACCTGCAAAGGACATGAACTCATCCTTTTTTATAACTGCATAGTATTCCATGGTATATATGTGCCACATTTTCTTTATCCAGTCTATCATTAATGGGCATTTGGGTTAGTTCCAAGTCTTTGAAAAGCGTTCCTATTTCTCCACATCCTCTCCAGCATCTGTTGTTTCCTGACTTTCTAATGATCGCCATTCCAACTGGCATAAGAGGTTATCCCATTGTGGTTTTTATTTGCATTTCTCTAATGACTAGTAATGATGAGCTTTTTTCATATGTTTGTTGGCTACATAAATGTCCCACGATGCATAATCATTAGATTCCCCAAGGTTGAAATGAAGGAAAAAATGTTAAGGGCAGCCAGAGAGAAAGGTTGGGTTACTCACAAAGGGAAGCCCATCAGACTACCAGTGTATCTCTCTGCAGAAACCCTACAAGCCAGAAGACAGTGGGGGCCAATATTCAACATTCTTAAACAAAAGAATTCTCAACCCAGAATTTCATATCCAGCCAAACTAAGCTTCATAAGCGAAAGAGAAATAAAATCCTTTACACGCAAGCAAATGCTGAGAGATTTTGTCACCACCAGGCCTGCCTTACAAGAACCCCTGAAGGACACACTAAATATGGAAAGGAAAAACCGATAATAGCCACCTCAAAAACATACCAAATTGTAAAGACCATCGACACTATGAAGAAACCACATCAACTAACGGGCAAAATTAACCTGCTAGCATCATAATGACAGGATCAAATTCATACATAACAGTATTAGCCTTAAATGTAAATGGGGTAAATGCCCCAATTAAAAGGCACAGACTGGCAAATTGGATAAAGAGTCAAGACCCATCAGTGTGCTGTATTCAGGAGACCCATCTCACGTGCAGACACACATAGGCTCAAAATAAAGGGATGGAGAAAGATTTACCAAGCAAATGGAAAGCGAAAAAAAAGCAGGGGTTGCAATCCTAGTTTCTGATGAAACAGACTTGAAACCAACACAGACAGAAAAAGACCAAGAAGGGCATTAAATAATGGTAAAGAGATCAATGCATCAAGAACAGCTAACTATCCTAAATATATATGCACCCAATACAGGAGCACCCAGATTCATAAAGCAAGTTTTTAGAGACCTACAAGGAGACTCAGACTCCCACAAAATAATAGTGGGAGATTTTAACACCCCACTGTCAATATTAGACAGATCAAGACAGAAAATTAACAAGGATATTCAGGACTTGAACTCAGCTCTGGACCAAGTGGACCTAATAGACATCTACAGAACTCTCCACCCCAAATCAACAGAATATACATTCTTCTCAGCACCACATCGCACTTGTTCTAAAATTGACCACATAATTGGAAGTAAAACACTCCTCAGCAAATGTAAAAGAATGGAAATCATAACAAACAGTCTCTCAGACCACAGTGCAATCAAATTAGAACTCAGGATTAGGAAACTCACTCAAAACTGCACAACGACATGGAAACTGAACAACTTGCTCCTGAATGACTACTGGGTAGATAACGAAATTAAGGCACAACGACATGGAAACAGAACAACCTGCTCCTGAATGACTACCGGGTAAATAACGAAATTAAGGCAGAAATAAATAGACACAATGTACCAGAATCTCTGGGACACAGCTAAAGCAGTGTTTAGAGGGAAATTTATAGCACTAAAATGCCCACAGGAGAAAGCAGGAAAGATCTAAAATCGACACCCTAGCATCACAATTAAAAGAACTAGAGAAGCAAGAGCAAACAAATTCAAAAGCTAGCAGAAGACAAGAAATAACTAAGATCAGAGTAGAACTGAAGGAGATAGAGACACAGAAAACCCTTCAAAAAAATCAATGAATCCAGGAGCTGGTTTTTTGAAAAGATTAACAAAATAGACCGCTAGCTAGACTAATAAAGAAAAGAGAGAAGAATCAGATAGACACAATAAAAAATGATAAAGGGGGATATCACCACTGATCCCACAGAAATACAAACTACTATCAGAGAATACTATAAAATTTTTGGCATTAAAATAATCTTTCCACTTTGCTGAATCTGCCATTTTTTGGGGTCCCGTTTTGAGGCTTCCTACAAGGTAGGAGTGCACTGATTTCCTGACATGCCTAACATTTTGTTATCTCCAAAATAGCAAATACACCTTATTGGCTTTGGAATTACATTCCTTAGGAATCCTTGTTGGCCCTAATTATCAGGAAAGGTCAACATATCTACTAGGTGAGGGCTTTCTTAACATGAGTGGAAAGTGGAAGTAATTGAGCCTATATAACCATGCACCTGGTATACTTTGTTACTTCCAGATTGTATTGAAAATGTGCAATGTTTTACACCCACCAGCTAAACATCCCAGCATAATAATGTATACTCTGCTGTTTATAAGTTACAAAATGCCATACTGTATAATCATGGAAAGATTATTAATATTTTACTATTATCTGATATATTTAAATTATATTTAATTTGGGGTAGTAAATGGCTATATTTACCTAATTTGTAAGATTATACTATGCAGTTTGCATATTCTCATTCTCAGTGATAATTGAAACTTGCTTTAGAGCTCGCCCATGGATCTCATGTTTACAAGAGGAATTTTATGCTAGGGAAAATGTTATCTTTATATTATATGTATAAATGGGTAATAAAAAAATAATAGTGTATGTCAATTTTAGAAAATTCACTAGTTCAGTGAGAGAACATTAGAAATATTCATTTAGATCCCGCATATCATTTTAAAAGCATATAGAATTAATACTTATTAAGCAAACCTGGAAGCCATGCCTGAGGTTGAATCCTGGCTTCTCTTCCTTATCTCCAATACGACTTTGGTTGGGTAAGTTACTTAACCTCTCTGTGCCAGTTTCCTCATTGATAAAATAGGAATGATGGTACCTACCTCATAAGGTTTCTGTGAGGATTAAATGAACTAATATATGTAGACTTCTTAGAGTAGTTTCTGATACATAAGTGCTCAATAAATGTTAACTATTATAATTTCATATATATCACTAAAAACAATATGTTATCTCAGAGAGTTTCACTTAATCTAAGTGTCATTATTCAATATCAAAGCAGGAAAATGTCATCTGATACCCTCCCACTTATGAAAGTTTTAATCATCCCTCATCAGAACTAAACTTCTTTCTCATTCTGGTTATGCTATTAAACTTTCTTCAGATATTGATGTAAAATTCTAACCATGCCCAACTTTTTTTTTATTATACTAATTATACTGTCTTTAGATGCCTACAGCCATTTAACTGCCATGGACTTAGAAAAGCCAAACTCCTGGGTTATATCTGTGAAATTACACAGTCCTATAGATAAA
This sequence comes from Gorilla gorilla gorilla, assembly GCF_029281585.2. Taxonomy (NCBI): domain Eukaryota; kingdom Metazoa; phylum Chordata; class Mammalia; order Primates; family Hominidae; genus Gorilla; species Gorilla gorilla. The sequence continues at coordinate 21,258,013 of NC_073233.2, forward strand.
CCCAACTGTTTTTGGAAAAATATCAATTGTTTTCTTCCTCATAGACAATAATCTCGTAAAAGATTTCTAATCATGGGACAGTTAATCACGGGGACAGTTTCTGGTTGTTTCCTCAGAGTTATGTTGGCTCATTACAGAACAGACACTCCTTACCTGCAGAATTTGTACATTGTGGGGAGTAATTTATCCCAAACCAGTTCAGACACTAGGACTAAAATGTTAATAGTACCATTTGGAGAATGCTCAGTACTTGCTAAACACTTTATATTAATATTTCCTTTAATCTCATCATAGCATCCCTATTAGGTAGATTATTATTCAGATTTTACACACAGTGCATTTGTACATAGAGCTTGCCCAACACCAAACAGGTAGTAGTCTGATCTCAAATTAAGCCCTAGAAGCCACAGTGGGAGAGTACCAGAAGGCAGGCCGTTGGGGATCTAGCCCCAGGATCCTCACCTCAATCGTGGTAGCTCTACTTTATTTGTTTTTCATATTAGGTTTTCTGATTTCGAATCATTAGAGAGTTCTGTTGTTAAAAAAAAAAGGGGGGTGGAGGTAGTGTTATTGAAAAGCACTTGCAAAATGCAGCTCTGTACATTTGAGATATAACTACAACAAAAATGTTTCTATTATGCTTTTGCCCCTAGATAAAGAGAATCCATAATTGACACTATGGAATTTTGCAGTTTGTTAGTAAAATATCTGATACTTATTTTAATAGATCTGTATGTTTCTTATTAACTGAGTATCAGCCATACTGGTTGATGTGAACAGAATGTGAGAATAAAGTTTTGTTTAGGATTTCTCAATGTTGAATTCTTACAGTTGAAATGATTGATGCTTATTCATAAATATTTTGATATAGATTGTTTATTTTTAAAAAACTCAAGATAATTTTAACAGCAAAGCTCAGTGGTGGTTCTTTCACCAGTTAAAAATGTACTTTTCTTTTTAAAATATGCAGGGAGATGAAGAAGCAAATCTTGGTCTGCCCATCAGTCCATTCATGGATCGTTCTTCTCCTCAACTAGCAAAACTCCAAGAATCTTTTATCACCCACATAGTGGGTCCCCTGTGTAACTCCTATGATGCTGCTGGTTTGCTACCAGGTCAGTGGATAGAAGCAGAAGAGGATAATGATACTGAAAGTGGTGATGATGAAGACGGTGAAGAATTAGATACAGAAGATGAAGAAATGGAAAACAATCTAAATCCAAGTAAGAATATAGGGACATTATAATTTATTTAATGTTACAGGTTGAGTATTCCAAGTCTGAAAATCTGAAATATGAAATGCTCCAAAATCCAAATTTTTTTGAGTGCCAGCATGGTGCTCAAAGGAAATATTCATTGGGACACTTGGATTTCAGATTTTTCAATTAGGGGTGCTAAATATAATGCAAATATTCCAAAATCAGAAACACTTCTGGTCTCAAGCATTTTGAATAGGGATATTCAACCTTTAATAACTGCATATATCCATTTAACTTAGATTTGGAACTTTGTTTCTCAGATACAGATTCAGCAGTCATTACATTGAGTAACCACTATCTAAATGTTCAGATTCAACAGTCATGTTTTGAGTAACTTCTATATGCCGGGTACTGGGTGAATACTGTCATACAACAAGCATTCTTATTCTTATTTAATTAAAGTAACATCTCTTGAGGTGTTGTCCTCCAGCCAGTACTCTTCACAGTATCTGTGCATGCACGATAGGGCCATCACCACATCTGAACATATGTGAGGTGGATCCTCATGGCAAGTCCTCCTTCATGTCACTCCTTTTCACACATCTCCCCCAATCCCACTGGGCAGCTGAGGAGCACAACTTCCATAGCAGCCTACTAATCTGCTGTTCACATAGACCTGAGAAATAGATCAAAACAGTGGGGGGGAGGGGGGAGGGGGGAAGGAAAACATACATTCCCTGGCTGTAGAGGGAGAGCCAAGTTTTGTGGCATTATGAATTTGAGTTACCAAACTGTAATGACATACTTTCCTGTATAAGACAATTAGTATAAATGGAAAATGAAATGAAAATTATCACTTTGTAATTATGAATGAAATCAGTTATTTGCTCATTTTAAAGTAGAATTTAAATTATACCTACATAAGTATTGTTTTGATTTTCAAGCATGCAATAAATCAGACCAGATAGGAAAACTACAAAGAACCTCCCACTGCAACACACACATGCCTTGTATTTAGGATTAGCATGGCAAATCCTATTAAAATGTATTTAAAATTCTTTTTTTAAAAAAATGGCATTAGCATCTGAAGGTTGACTGACTTCTAGAAATTATACTCCCCCATCTCTACTAAAAATACAAAAATATGCTGGAAATGGTGGCGGGCGCCTGTAGTCCCAGCTACTAGGGAGGCTGAGGCAGGAGAATGGAGTGAACCCATGAGGCGGCGGTTCCAGTGAGCTGAGATTGTGCCACTGCACTCCAGCCTGGGCGACAGAGCAAGACTCCATCTCAAAAAAAAAAAAATTGTACTCATCAAAATGTTGGTAATTGTGTTTAATTCAATACATAAGATGCTCTTAAAGGTTGGTTTTTAACTTTGGGTTATTTTCATTTGAAATTTCAGCACGCTTCTTACCTCTCCACCATACCCAGCCAGTTTTCCCTAAACCTCTTCTCTATTTTGTTTTTATCCATAACAATACCATCTAACATATTCCTGTTTTGCTTCTTTCTGTTTTCGTAGCTCTTTCCACTAGAATCTGAACACCATAACGCAGGGATTATTTTTATAGTACTATTTCATTATATTATTTTTATTATACTATTATTTTATAGTACTGTTTACTTTTATAATCCCAGTGCTTAGATACCTAGAATAGGCACTTAATATTTGTTGAATGATTAAATCATATTGCTATGATTAGAATATATTTATTTTAAATTTCACAGAACCACCAAGAAGGAAAAGCAGACGGCGAATATTTTGTCAGCTAATGCACCACCTCACTGAAAACCACAAGATATGGAAGGAAATCGTAGAGGAAGAAGAAAAATGTAAAGCTGATGGGAATAAACTGCAGGTGGAGAATTCCTCCTTACCTCAAGCAGATGAGATTCAGGTAATTGAAGAGGCAGATGAAGAGGAAGAGCGACAGTTTGAGTAAAAGAAAAGTCATATTGAAGAAGCCCAGAGGGCTGTGCCCAGGGGCAGAAATCATTGCCTAGTGTTCACCGGCTGACTCTCAACTGACCATTCCCATGTGGACAGGCCTTAATACTGTGAGAGGATCCTTGCTCTGCTGGCAGTTTCCCACTCCTATGCACTTTCACAGGAACTAGAAAACTATTCTTAAACCAAAAATACCATCCGTGTTGACCCATGTTGCAGAGCCCTTACTTAAATCCTTCACTGGTGTATGAATACTTTGTCATAATGCTGCTTTGCTGGGTAGTGAGCTCTTATTTTTCACTGGGGGTCAGCTATAACTAAAAACTCAAGTGACATATTTCAGTTACCAAAGTGGCCAGAACTTTTTGCTTTTATGAAAATAGATTCATATTGTATTTCCCAGTGTGTCTTTTATGTCTTTGAATGTTTTGGAGAAAAGTCTATGCCTGTCTAAAAATGAATCCAGTGTTGCCTTTCTGAGGGATTTCTGCTCAATGCAATACACTGTTCAGTGCTATTCTCCCAGCTAGGTTTATCCATGAAGGACTGAGTGACCTTTGTTGTATTTAACAAAATCCAGGTGCATCAATTTCTGATGCTTTTTACTATTGTGTATTATCTACTATGTGTGTTTTATTTCTGCTGAGAGTATTCAGGTTTGCCATGGACATCAGAAGTTTGAATTCCAGTCTTATCTTATGTTCCATGGCTGAATTTTAAAGCTGTTTAGGTTTAACAATGAAGGGATTTATTCTTTAGTCAAAATTGTTGTTTTTACTCTAGCTCAGGATTCGTATTTTTAAAGATTTAGTTAATATAAACACAGCACAGATTTGTCAGAAGAAAAAAAATTTGCTGTAATACCAAAACTAATCTCATCAAAGATAAAGAAAAAAAGAAATATAGTGAGCCCTAAAGGACACATACATTGAATAAATAATTGGAACATGTGGTTATCTTTAGATCCACATCTTAGCTGTCATTTGTTCACTCTAAAACTGATGTTCATCTTTCTGTTAATTTCCCTCTGCCTCAAGACTACATGACAGAAATGACCTATCACTACTTATTATTTCTGAAGCCTAACTGCAAGACTGATTTCTGAGAACAAGTAAATAACTGGAATACTTATTTTTCATATAAAAATCTAAATATGTTAATAAATCATTTCATACAAAAGTACATTATTAAATAACCACATTATTAAAATAATTGCAAGAAGATGGACCATATTTACAATGTTTTGTAAACTTGCTAGTGTGTGGATATGTACCCTACTTGTGAAATACATTTGAAGATATAAAGAGCAGCCAAAATGATGGCAAAATGGTAGGCTAGTATTTTCTATTATTATTGGAGACCATATCATATTTTGGATTCATGCAATTTTGCACACAGTGAAACCATTAATTTTCCAAGGTAATTCCTTTAGAATATGGTATTGGCATGCAGTTTCTTACTTATCTAGAATATTTAGCTTATCTGAAAGATATCAATTTAAGATCTCTGGAAGTGTTAGAATTTTTGATCCTTCACAGTGTCAGTATTTAATGAATCAGTAAGCTTTATTTATTAGACATGTTGAGTGAGTGCTGAGTTCCTTGCTGCCACTTTTGTTACCATTGTCACACACTATTTGTAAACCAGTCCCACCACTTATTACTAATTAATACAATTTTGACTGATAATTTATATTTGCACTTACAATATATATATCCTGTCCTTATATTTCTCTAGAGTACATTTTCCATCATGTTTAAGTGTATTTCTGCTATTATTTCCTCTCCTGCAGAATACATACAAGTGTATGTGTATAAAGTCATACATGTACAAGCATGCATATTGAGATTGAATCACATTTCCATACTGTCTGTTATTTTATTGGGTTTTATATTGGGTTTCTTTAGTTTATGTTGTTTTCTCAAAAGAAGCATTTTAAATTACGAATACTGGACTTATTGGATTTAATTATAAATCCAATTACTACTGGAAACTCATTTTTACATAATATAGTCCTTAAATTATTTAACCCTTGCTAAGTAATTGACATATGTAACAATAACTAGCCTAAAGAAACCCAAAAAAGTATCTCTCCCGAGCTGAAACTTAAAAATTCGTAAGTGTAAGAAAGAATGTGAGAATATATTAAATGCACACTGTACCATTAGATGAAATCTTACTTGAGAAATTGCCATAAGCCATATTACAGATCTTACTTTGATTGCTACTGAATCAGATTAATTTCTTGTTATAATAATTTTCATCATAAATTTTCTATTTTTAAAGCCGCTGGTACTAGAAATATTCTTTTAATGCTATATCTATGTACCTACTGACACATTTTTCTCCATAAAAGTACTTTTAAAAATTACTTCATGATTTGAAAGCTGTTTCCTGCTATTATTTCATTACTTACTTTGTTGGTGCTATTGACTTTTTCTACTTATTTTTACAAGAAACCTGGAGATTCTGGCTTAAGTCATCAGAAATTCTCTGTATCTAGATTGCATCATCTCATAGAAACACACTTCACAAAAGAGATGAATAGATACAACTCTGGTTCCTTCATTATAGTTGCCAGATTAATATAAGCTGCTCTAGAGTGTGTAGGGGATAGGAGTGGCAGGTGGAGCAGAAATGAATCACTTCTCAAAGGAAGGTGACTTTTAAACTCAGAACTGAAGAATTAAAGACTTAGCTCAGAAATGATTGCTTGTAGAGAGAGAATAACAGCATGTACAGAGGCCAGAAGAGAAAGCATCCCCACACTGGATAAGCCAAAAGAGATTTAGGGTGGCTGGAAGATAGAGCACAAGAAGAGGGAGTGGTAGAGAGATGGTGGTTAATGAAGGGCCTTGTAAAACATGACATGCCACTTAAACTTTATTCCTAAAGGAAATGGGAACCAATGGAAAACTTTCAATCTGGAAGAATAACATGATTAGATTTACATTTTATGAGGATCAAATAGCATACTTCAGTTGTCCCTTGTTATACGTGGGGGATTGGTTCTAGGACCTCCTCAGCTATAAAAATCTTCACATATTCAATTCTCACAGTCAACCCTATGGAACCTGCAGATACAAAAAGCTGGCCCTCTCTATACGAGGGTTACGCATCCCACCAATACTATATTTTCATCTGCATTTGGTTGCGGATGCAGAACCTGCCAATGCAGAGCCAACTATATTTACTGAAAAACTCCACATATAAGTGGACCCATGGAGTTCGAGCCCATGTTGTTCAAGGGTCAACTGTATTTTGAATGGTTTAAAACTATTGTTTTGGACTGAGTTCCTGCACCTAGGCCCCAGTAGACCAGACCAAAGCAAAATGGAGTCACTCATACTAAATGCCACACAATCAAACTGAAACTTTAAGGAAATAGGTAGATCCCCAGACTAGTTTTTCCTCAAAACAGGAGATTCCAGTCTATCTGAGCATAATCAATGAAGTCCCCTCTGCTTTAAACTGTACAAAGAAGATGTAATCTGAAGTAACCTAATGATAACCAATCAGTTTTTATTTTTCTATTATTCTTTGTTCCCATCCTTACAAAACCCACTGTTCTGCCATTACCCAGTGGGAACTTCATTCTATTTTGTAGAATGAAAGTTACCTGATACATGAATCTAGAATAAAAGCCAATTAGATCTGTAACTAATTTGTTGTTAATTTTGTCTTTTGACAGAATGGCAGAGCAAGATTTAGACATAGGGAGTGCTTGGTGATATTGACTGGAATAGATTGTGGACCACAGGGACATGAACAGAGTTATGATTTAAGATAGAGTTGGTATGGGGGTAAGAAAGATAATAAGGGTGGCTCCCAGATTTCTGATTTAGACAGCTGTCAATATCATTCACTGAGATAGGGTATATCAGAGAAGTTGATTTTGGATGTGTTAAGAGAGTGAAGAGATGAATTCAGATTAGAGCAAAGTGAGATTAAGGGGCTTGAGACAACCAAGTGTATTTCAATGTAGGTATGGAACTCAGAAAAGTGATAGGGGCTACAAGTATGGATTTGGGAGTCAACAGCAAATAGTTGGAAGTCTACTTTGAGTATCAAGCTTTCCTTTTCTCAAAAACTGTGTGTCATAGTATTGGCTTCTGGTACATTGGACAATGAGCCCTTTTTGCTTGCTAACACTGCTGCATTCTGTATCTGTTTTATTATTTATCCTGGACATCTCGCCATATCACTACACAGAAAAATTCCTTATTCTTGGCTTGGTGTGGTGGTTCATGCTGCAATCCCAGCACTTTGGGAGGCCGAGGTGGGTGGATCTCTTAAGCTCAGGAGTTCGAGACCAGCCTGGGTAACATGGCTCTCAGTATTAAGGTACTTCTACCTATTTCTTTTTGCATGTCTTGTAATTTATGCTTTATGAAAGTTGTTACTTGGTGTGGTATTGTAACTATTATAAAGTCCTTATGAATTATAGTATTTAGAATTACAAAGTGCACTTTTTTGTCTTATGTTTTCTGGCTTGAATTCTGCCTTGTTTTATTAAGATCATGACTCATGCTTTCTTTTTATTTGTATTTCCTGGCATGCCTTTCTTTAACCATCCTTTTATTTTTAACCTTTAACCTATGTTTTAAGTATCTCTTCTGTACAACAACAATATAGCATTGGATTTGGCCTGAAATCAAATCCAATGCTATATTATATGAACACCTTTTTGACAGGTGAGATAAGCCCATTTATATTTATTCATGTGACTGTAAGGACTTAATTCTTCATATTATTTGCTCTTTTCTTAAAAACTCATTTTAATTACGACATTTAAGAAAGTGTGTATCTTTGATTCAGTGGCTATAGTTATACTATCTTTGGACCCCATTTCTTTATAGTATCTGCTTCTCATCTATAAATTAAAAATTTAGCTTGTACATATTCTTCTCTATTTCCCACTACCCAATTTAAGGCAATATTATCCTTTACTCTTGTAAATTGTACTATTAAATATTCTTAAACTTCTACTACTTGTCACTTTTAAACTGTATCTTTTGAATTCTAACTATACGAAGCAAAGAGCTTATTCTGTGTTCTACCATTTCTCCTCTTCTCATTTTTTGTTAGATGCATTATTTTTATCAGAGTATAAAACATTTAGATAGTATTGTCACATTTATGCCACCATTGTCTTAGTTCTATAATTAAATGTATTCAGTGCTCAAGGCTAGTCCTTTTGTTGATGTTTCCTCAGTCATCACTTGGTTCACTGAAACTTGTCCTCATACCTGATTAACAGTTTAGGCACTAGAGAACTTACCGTTCAAAATCAGACAAAATTAGGGAGCCCTCAATCTAGGGCACTAATCCCAGGTAGGAACACCACCATCTCCTTGGCAAAGGAACCCAATTTATTTATACTTATTTCAGCACTTGGGGGCAAGTTCTACAGCTGCACAAACAGAAGGAGAAAATGAGATGGGGCAAATTGTTCAGCTGTTTATCCCAGTAAATCTGCTTGATTTCTTTCCACTTTTAGAAAAAGTTCTCCTTACCTACTTCTCTCCTTATGTACTGATTTTCTCCATAGCTATCCCATGAAGAATGGGCTCCCATCTCCACCTGTAGCTTTGTCTATGCATGATTTTATTTGTGGTTTTCTATATTTTTCCATTCACCTTCCATCTCCTAAAATTTCAAAGTATCTGATCCACTAACATTGCCCTCAACCCGTATTCTCAATGCCTTTATTCCTTTTCCTATCCTTAATGGTTATTTCAGTGATACATGAGAAAAAACAAGTGTGCTCACTTGTTGAATCAGAAATTAGATTTCTAACATTTGAGTTAGTAGCTTAGCACTGACTGATGAGAGAGAAGGCATCCCTATTGCGTAGATCCAATGTATCTGTTACAATGTAATTTCAAAAAATAGATTTTTCCAATATGGATTACTTACTAATTCATGCTAATTTATATTTTTCCAAAAGTGCAGCATTTTATTTTTACCACAGCTAACTGGTTCCAAATAATTGAGTTGAAAGCATAATGAAAAACAGCCTTATAAATAGTAAAGCATAAGATAAATTATTGGGTGTGAATAAAAGGAATATGGAATGAAATAAGGCATGCCTCTGCCGTGATCTAGAGAATTCATTTCCCCTGTGTAAACCTCTATTTCCTTGGCTATAAAATGAGCACATTAAGTGAAGTTAAGGCTCTTTTACCTTTAAAAGTTTATGAATCTACATCTTTTATAATTTGTCAGGCTTACATTAACCTGATTAAGGAAAAATGCAAACTTGGAAGCAAGGCAATGAAAATAGCATGATCTTCATTCTGCATAGATTTATGGAGTTCCTAAATTGTACTAGCAGCAGTAGTGGTGTACTCAAAAGCAAAAGAAAGCCTCCTCAACTTTTATTATAGTCTACTTCAGTTCACTAAGTTGTTTTGCCTAGTAAAACTACCTTAAAGTTCAACTTACGCTCTTATAGCAGATATGACACTAAGTAGGAGGCCCTGGGATGAGAGATTTTCTGTATCAAAGAAAGAACAAAGACTAAGGAGCAACTTGAATATGTTTGTCAAGATTCAGGAAGGTTGGGGCAGGATGTGACGGCTCATGCCTGTAATCCCAGTACTTTGGGAAGCTGAGCTTGGAGAACTGCTTGAGCCCAGGAGTTCAAGACCAGCCTGGACAACTATCTCTGAAAAAATAAAATAAAATAATTAAAGAAAGATTCAAGAAGGTAGGTTGGAAAGTTGCTTGGCTTAGCAAGTGAGGCAGACACTACAGTTGGTCTTCTGACTCTTCATAATTATCCCTAGTTTTGTTTAGATAACTACACCACCCATATGTAGCACATGTATTTTGGGAGAAGCCAACTCCATCACTACTTCTAGTAGTCAGGCATATGTTCAGGCTAAGTGAACCATAATTACACTCACAAAGCATAGTTTTAAATTAATGGATGGGCACATAACTCAGAACCTACAGGACACAAAAAACAGTTTTCTGGGGGCATCTGAAAAATTCCCTTGCTCTCCCAGAAACGATCTAAGCTTGCTTTCTCTGTATGGAGGTGAGCAAAGCACATGTGCTCCATGAGCTAGCCTTAAGATAAAGCTGGTATCATCTGGAAGGCAAAATTCAGAGGTGGAAAGACACAGGATCTTTGATTACACCATGTAACATCTAAGCCATACGGACCCTAAAACTTCCACCCTTCCTCCAAATTCCCCTTTTATTACTTAAGTGAACTTGCAAGGATTTTCTTTCCCTTGCAACTGGAAACATCTGAATATATCCAAGATGCAAACTCCTGATGTATAACACACAAACTTGAAACTGTTCAACAACTAAGTCCAAACTAAGGTTAAATCCATATTCTTAATAGAAGTCATTGTTGTGTGCACTGACTCTGAGGCTGCAACTATTCATGAGCCATGTTACAAGAGCATGTACCTGTAATTTAACAACTTTAGAAGAAATGATGATGTAAAAATAGCTATAAATGGGTCAATATACATTTCAGTTTGTTTAGGGCAGTCACAATTTACCCTTGTTGTCCTGACATAATTATGAATAGGACCCCATTCACTCTCAAGTGTCCCAGTTTACACAGTTACCCTGTCTCTAAAGCATGTTTTTGGATTTGAATATAATTATCTTTAGAAAAATAACACTAACCCATGGAAATGCCTAGAGACCTCTAAAAGATATAAGTGAATTCGATCTTTAATCCTTGTGATTGATTTTAGAAAGAAGTGGTGCCAGGGAAAATGTGCCAACAAAGATTCAATAGCCATTTATCATTTTAAATTTTAAATATATTATTGTAATGTCCTATCTACTTAACTGCTATGAAGACGGACACTCAGGGTCACACAGACCCTCATTTATAAGAAGAATGACACAGTTCTTATGAAGACAGAGCAGGAAGCAAGATATGAAAGCACTGGCAGGCTCTACATTAAATACATATTTCTTCTACCATCTCCCACCATATCTAAAATACCTCTATAGTCCAAACTCATTTATTTGTGTTTTAATTTCTTGTGTAATCCTCTATTAAACTGGACTGGTACCACACAGTTTATTAATGACAATACCTGATCAGAAGGGAGCTGGTTTCTGGAACCAAGGCCCCCCAGGACAGAAGGCAGATGGAGTCAAGAAGGGATGAAAGTACCTGGTACTAAACAAGATGCTCAGCTTAGGGCGTCCATGACCCTTCTTAGCATTTTAAGCAGCACCCATCATTTGCACCTTTGTGTCTCTCAACAGAGAATTTTACCCCAGAAGTCATAAAATCTTGAAAAACAATCACGACTAGTGCTTGTTTCTGCTCTAGTACTATTTTAAGACACATCTGTGTTCATTTGGCTTTTTGATCCTGTGACTTTTATTCTAATACACACATTGATTTGATTAAACCAAGTTCAGGGATAAGGCAAATATACATCCTTGTTCCCGAAAACATCCCAGGCAGTTTCAGCGTCTTTCAGCACAGATGAGGTAGGGTTGGGGCTGCAATGTCATGCCTAACCTGGGCTTCAGATCTGGAACTAGTTCATGTGGAAAATGCAAATGAAACCTCTGAAGCAATGCTGTAAAAAACAAGAACATTTCCATCCGAGCCAACTGTTCTCCAAGACAATGTCTTCTTCCTAAACAGAAAAAGCAGATATAATAATTTTTTAAACCCACAATCTTTACCAAAATTAATGTCTAATTTTGGATGTCATTCAGGAAATCTGGAATTTAAAGAAAGAGGGAATTATGTTTATTAAAGGATTTTCTTAAATCTCAAAGAATAGAAATTGACACTTCAGCAAGCAGAACCCATTCATTTACCTCCTTTTGTTAGACCGCGGACTTTTGTAAGACTTTAGTTCCATCTCCCACTTCCCTCCTATGCTGCAACAGAGCCTAAGATATGCCACAAAAGATCTAATTTGAGGTGAGACATTTTGCTCAAGAACAGTCCACTTCATTTCAACTAAGTGCGTATTCTTCCCCAATGAAGGGGAAGAGTTTCTAGTCCATCTTCCATGGGTCTTGTGTACCTTTTCACAGAAGAAGCAATATTTTCCTAATTGAAGATGAAGTACAATAACCAGAAGCCAAGAGAGTGAGATTCTAGTTTTACTTAAGTGACTATATCTTTTCCCTCTCTGGGTCTCAGTTTCTCAAGCTACCTGTTACTGAATTCTCATTCCACAAGTTTTGAAAAACAGATTTAGAAGAAGCCAGGGGTTCTCAAAAGTTCATCTATAGTTAATAAATTAAGGCTTATATTAAGCCGAAACAGATGTTAATTACTTCCAATTTAATCATTCTCTCCTGTAAGAATCAGTTCTGTGTTTTTAGAATTGGGATATTTAATTCTATAGAAGGATGCTTCAGATTAAGATGCTGTATCTAATGAATTATCATTATCCTTTATTCTAAAGTTACGCCCTGTGAAAGTTCTCTTACCTAGGGAAAAAGGAACCAAAGCTTCCTTCTTGGCAAAATATCCACTGCTGTCCAGAAATCGCTCAGGATGGAACACTTCTGGGTCTCTCCAGTACTTTTCATCAAAGTGTACAGAATAAAGATTTGTAATTACTGTTGTGCCTTTAGGAATGGAATAACCACGTACAACTGCATCTTCAGAGGTTGCATGGAAAATCCCTAATGGAACTATATTACAGAATCTTAAAACTTCATGCAAAACTGCCTCAGTATAAGGCATTTTGCATTTGTCGTCCCAAGAAGGCTTCCCATTAGGGCCCATAATTAAATCAATCTCTTTCTGAACTTGTCCTGTCAGAGAAAAAGTATTCAAGTTATTATGCAGTTCTTAGAATTATACCTAAAGTTATTTCCCTCTGGAATAAAATAAAGGATAACCTATAACAAGCCAATAGGATATAGATACATCCAGATTCAGATTTTTTATTATCTGGGCGTTCTATTGAAATATATGCTATATATCTTGTTCTAACAGTAGCCAGTGCTCTGGGTAGCTCTATTGTGAAAGACATAAGTAATAAGAATAAACATTAAACATACCTAGAATTGGAGTAAGAAAAATAGTAAAGCATAAAATTAGTTTTTAAAATTCTATCAGAGTTCAGATTCCAGCTCTGCCACTTGCAGACACACAGTGTTTTTTCTCATTTATAAAATGGGCATAATAAGACCTCTTTCAGAGATTTTTTTTACATGAATTGAGATAATAGATTTGAAAACTCTTTTTTGTAACTATTAAATATTTCTATACTTGGCTGGCATCGCAGGAGTTCCTAAAGAAAATGTATTGTGCATGGCCAAGACTCAAAAACATGTATGGAACCCTACATGTAAGGATAGACCCTGAGATCATCAAGAGAATCCTCACCTTGAATATTAGGATAAAGGGCCATGAAAAGAATCGCCCACCGTAGCACATTGGTTGTAGTTTCAGTTCCAGCAATGATGAGTTCACCCACTGAGAAAATTAGGTTTTCTTTGGAGAAAGTACATGATGGGTCATTTTTACCTTGATCCATCTCATCTAAATAAGCATCAACAAAATGCTGAGGTAGCTGAGGCTTTCTGTTGACTGAAGCTTTTTCAATGAGTCTGGAGAGAAAATCATAGACTACAGCTGCATTTCTAAACAGCTGTTGATGTTTTCCAAAAGGCAGGATGCCAATCCATGGAAAGGCATTATACAAGAAGACTGAGGCACTGGCAGCTAGTTCCACATTTTCACTAAATAACTCAATCATGTGCTGAAAATCGGTGTCTTCATAAGTGAATCGTTCTCCAAAAATGATCAGATTGGTTATGTTTGAAACAGCATTCGTTATTAACTGTTTAAAGTCACAAGGTCTACCTTTGTATGTTTCAATAGCATCATTGAAAAATTTGGCTTCTTCCAAGATTTTAGATTCAAAAGACTTTTGGCCATATCCAAAATATCGAAAACTGTTTACAGCTAATCGTCTGTGATCGACCCATCCTCGGCCATATCTGGAATTTAGTAAGCCTGAAAAAAAATATTAAAATATTGTATAATTCCTACTTCTCTGTATCTAAAAAATGAAAGGGAACAAAATTTTTTTAATGGATGGTTAGTCATCCTTCTCCAAATTATCCTCCTATATAACTACATGGTTGGGTCCTGTTCTCAGCAACTCATTAGCCAGAGTATTATAACAGATAAAGTTTTTCTACTCCTTATCTGTGGACTGGCAGAAAAGGCCTATAATTGCACCACCACAAGAAGCTAGTCAGTCTTGTGTAATTTAACCTGGTGAAATAGGCCCAGGTAACTATATTATCCAACTTTTACTATAAGCCTAATTTACCAAAGACAAATGACCACATGTTCAATGGACAAAGTTTTATCTTAGACTAAACAAACACCTAAAAAATCATCCTTCTAGGATTAGAAATTTTCTGCTTAAAAGAGAATGGATTTTAGAAAATAAATTTCCTCCCATTAAAGGGATATGGTAGACAATCAAGTAACTATGACAGGGGTAAGGGTACTCTGAATGAGCTGTCAATATAGTCAAAATGCTGAAGTCAAAAAAAGGGCAAACATGAAGCTCAAACTTTTCTAATGCTGATATTGCCTGCCTTAAAATTTCAGAGTCTCCACAATGTATCTGCTGTTTTGATGTTGCTACTATTAAAATTTTCTCCCTTAAATTAATTCAACATCTTCAGTGCACATATTTATGTAACATGTACTTCACTCAAAATTTCACTCATTACTGGGACACGGTTGTACCTCTGATAAATTTCACATTGATATGTGATTCCCAATGTTGGAGGTGGGGCATGGTGGGAACTGATTGGATCATAAGGGCAGATCCCTTATGAATGGTCTTACAACATCCCCTTGGTGATAAGTGAGTTCTCGCTCAGTTAATGTGAGATCTGGTTGTTTAAAAGTTAAGGACCTCTCCCTACTTGCTCTGTTGCTACCACTCTTGCCATATGACATGCTGGCTTTCCTCAATGCCTTCTGCCATGATTGTGAGCTTCAGTAGAAGCAGATGGCCTCAACAGATGCAGATGCCAGCACCATGCTTCCTATAAAGTGTGCAGAACCATGAGCCAATTAAACCTCTTTTCTTTATAGGTTACCCAGCCTCGGGTATTTCTTTATAGCAATACAAAATGGACTAACACAACCCACAATGAAAAATGTCACATTCTCTTGTGTACATGAGGTACACACAAAATTTACATTCCAACAACTTATTGTGCAATAATTTTTGAATGTAGAACTTATTAAAAAGTTACTGTAAGGGGGTGATTAGTGCTGTGTAGCAATCTTACATTCCCATAGTCCATTCTTTTTTCTATACTCCCAGATGACTATTCATTCAACAAATATTCATTTAACATGTATTTGTGGAACACCTACTATGTTCCAGGCAATGTTCTAAGTGTCAGGAATGTATCAGGGAACAAAAGAAGCAAAGGTCCCTACTCTCACAGAGCTTAGACACTAGTAGGAAAGACAGACAAAACAACAAATAAATTATACAGCAAGTAAAAAGATACAGGGTAGTCAGCAAAATGCTCACTGAGAAGATGACATCTGAGTAAAGATTCATAGGAGATGAGGAAGTGAGACAAGCAAATACCTAAGGAAAGACCACTGCAGTTAGAGGTAACAGCTAGTGCAATGGTGCCAAGATGAAACCAGCCCTAGAGAAATATGTGCATGTGGGATATATACACAAGAAGGTACAGAGGAGCACTGTTTATAACAACCCTACACTGGCCAAGCTGTGTGCCTGGGCATGACACTGGGCTCACCCAAAGGGCAAAATTTTCCCATTCACACACTGGGCTAATAGTGGCCATGATTTTCTACTTCCAAGGTCGGTACATAGTACCTTAAAACAACACATATCAACATAGTGTTGGAAGTTCTGGCCAGGGCAATTAGGCAGGAGAAGGAAATAAAGGGTATTCAATTAGGAAAACAGGAAGTCAAATTGTCCCTGTTTGCAAATGACATGATTGTATATCGAGAAAACCCCATTGTCTCAGCCCAAAATCTCCTTAAGCTGATAAGCAACTTCAGCAAAGTCTCAGGATACAAAATCAATGTACAAAAATCACAAGCATTCTTATACACCAATAACAGACAAACAAAGAGCCAAATCATGAGTGAACTCCCATTCGCAATTGCTTCAAAGAGAATAAAATACCTAGGAATCCAACTTACAAGGGACGTGAAGGACCTCTTCAAGGAGAACTACAAACCACTGCTCAATGAAATAAAAGAGGAAACAAACAAATGGAAGAACATTCCATGCTCATGGGTAGGAGGAATCAATATCATGAAAATGGCCATACTGCCCAAGGTAATTTATAGA
Source organism: Gorilla gorilla gorilla (assembly GCF_029281585.2). NCBI lineage: Eukaryota > Metazoa > Chordata > Mammalia > Primates > Hominidae > Gorilla > Gorilla gorilla. The sequence continues at coordinate 21,274,503 of NC_073233.2, forward strand.
TTCAATGCCATCCCCATCAAGCTACCAATGACTTTCTTCACAGAATTGGAAAAAACTACTTTAAAGTTCATATGGAACCAAAAAAGAGCCCGCATCGCCAAGTCAATCCTAAGCCAAAAGAACAAAGCTGGAGGCATCACACTACCTGACTTCAAACTATACTACAAGGCTACAGTAACCAAAACAGCATGGTACTGGTACCAAACCAGAGATATAGATCAATGGAACAGAACAGAGCCCTCAGAAATAACGCCGCATATCTACAACTATCTGATCTTTGAGAAACCTGAGAAAAATAAGCAATGGGGAAAAGATTCCCTATTTAATAAATGGTGCTGGGAAAACTGGCTAGCCATATGTAGAAAGCTGAAACTGAATCCCTTCCTTACACCTTATACAAAAATCAATTCAAGATGGATTAAAGACTTAAATGTTAGACCTAAAACCATAAAAACCCTAGAAGAAAACGTAGGCATTACCATTCAGGACATAGGCATGGGCAAGGACTTCATGTCTAAAACACCAAAAGCAATGGCAACAGAAGCCAAATTTGACAAATGGGATCTAATGAAACTAAAGAGCTTCTGCACAGCAAAAGAAACTACCATCAGAGTGAACAGGCAACCTACAAAATGGGAGAAAATTTTCGCAACCTACTCATCTGACAAAGGGCTAATATCCAGAGTCTACAATGAACTCAAACAAATTTACAAGAAAAAAACAACCCCATCAACAAGTGGGTGAAGGACATGAACAGACACTTCTCAAAAGAAGACATTTATGCAGCCAAAAAACACATGAAAAAATGCTCACCATCACTGGCCATCAGAGAAATGCAAATCAAAACCACAATGAGATATCATCTCACACCATTTAGAATGGCAATCATTAAAAAGTCAGGAAACAACAGGTGCTGGAGAGGATGTGGAGAATTAGGAATACTTTTACACTGTTGGTGGGACTGTAAACTAGTTCAACCATTGTGGAAGTCAGTGTGGCGATTCCTCAGGGATCTAGAACTAGAAATACCATTTGACCCTGCCATCCCATTACTGGGTATATACCCAAAGGACTATAAATCATGCTGCTATAAAGACACATGCACACGTAAGCTCATTGCGGCACTATTCACAATAGCAAAGACTTGGAACCAACCCAAAGGTCCAACAATGATAGACTGGATGAAGAAAATGTGGCACATATACACCATGGAATACTATGCAGCCATAAAAAATAATGAGTTCATGTCCTTTGTTAGGGACATGGATGAAATTGGAAATCATCATTCTCAGTAAACTATCGCAAGAACAAAAAACCAAACACCGCATATTCTCACTCATAGGTGGGAATTGAACAATGAGAACACATGGACACAGGAAGGGGAACATCACACTCTGGAGACTGTTGTGGGGTGGGGGGAGCGGGGAGGGATAGCATTAGGAGATATACCTAATGCTAAATGACGAGTTAATGGGTGCAGCATACCAGCATGACACATGTATACATATGTAACTAACCTGCACATTGTGCACATGTACCCTAAAATTTAAAGTATAATAATAATTAAAAAAAATAAAAATTAAAAAAAGAAATTAAAAAACATAATTTTCTACCTGGTTTTTAAAAATCTTAAGTTGAATGCTTTATGATAAAAACAGTCTAAACAATAAATTTACAGCTTTGAAAAATATATACTTTGTCTCAAATATTACTGTGATTGCATCATCTTTCATTTTCATCATCTTTTTAAAGGTCTATTATAATTGTGGCTGCTTCTTTGGTCTAATTGTTTGTTTTTTATTTATATTACTGCTTTCAAGTATCATTGTACTCTGGCCTGAGAATTCAGTCTTTTACAATTTGTGCTTTCTCTGCATTAGTTGATTTCCTTTGTGATGTAATACAGGATTTTAATTTTTGCCTTTTCAACCAATGTCTTTAGTTTTTGCCTATGTAAGGAAGATATTGTTAAATTTTTATTTGAAATTAAATGTGAAACTCATATTAGAGAATTTAGGACACAACTTTAGTAAAAATTCTTATACTATTAACTATTAAAACCACTGTATGTGATCTGAACATTCTTTTTTTTTTTTTTTTTTGAGACGGAGTCTCAGTCTGTCGCCCAGGCTGGAGTGCAGTGGCGCGATCTCGGCTCACTGCAAGCTCCGCCTCCTGGGTTCACGCCATTCTCCTGCCTCAGCCTCCCGAGTAGCTGGGACTACAGGCGCCCGCCACCACGCCCGGCTAATTTTTAGTATTTTTAGTAGAGACGGGGTTTCACCGTGTTAGCCAGGATGGTCTCGATCTCCTGACCTCGTGATCCACCCGCCTCGGCCTCCCAAAGTGCTGGGATTACAGGCGTGAGCCACCGCGCCCGGCCGTGATCTGAACATTCTATTTTAGGCTGTCTGTTGCTGCTTTCTTCTTACCGATCTTGTCAACTTTCAGTCTTTCCCCCTTGTTGAATATGGAATCCCCAACACTGATCAATACTAAACCATACAGAATGCTAGTCCTTTACACAAACCATGCAACTCTACACTTACTAATCACAGTGATTAGTAGTCAAAAAAGCTGCTTCAAGTTCTGTAAGCTTATAAGTAAAATGATAGTAAAAATGTCATCAAGTACTCAAGACTAGGTTCAAAAGGGCACTTCGGATTCAAGTGGAAGTATGTGTTTATTCCTAACTTGTTTCACAAAACCTTCAGATGTTATTAGGTGTTGATTCTTTAAAACATTATTTATAATACTTATTAGAGCTGGACCACAATAAAATTAGCAATGTACTGGTCTAAAATATGAGTGTAGTACAGCCTGAAAGGTCTTCAAATACTAGGTTCTGTAAATTAATAGTTTCCTATTAATCAGTACAAAATAATCCCAATTCTATGCACTAAAACTTAAAATAAGGAATGTGATTTAAAATAGCTTAGTAAGTCACTAAATAGGTGCAAATAAACATACCTCCCATTTTTGTCATCTTCATGAATAAAGGAAGGCATGGTCTGTCTGCAAAAATTTCACTTTGATGAACAAGGCATTCCTTTACTACATCATAGCCATTTAGAACCACAGTTGATACGCCTCCAAGATCTAAACTGAAGATCTTTGAGAAGAGAAGAAAAACAACATTTAAATGACAGCATGTATGGAGAAATATAACCATGGAAATCTACAAGTGGTAAGTGCGGCTCTTCCAGGATTTGTTACGTCCCTGAAAATATAGGCAGTTATTACTCAACTGACAATGTTCAGAGTGCCCTCCTTCTATAAGGCATGCAAAACTGTGTGATTTCATTATGCCATTCAGTGCCTAAAGTCACAGTCTTACCAACAGTATAATGAAAAGGGTACTGGACTCGGGAGGCCTGGGTCTAGTTTAAGGTTTGCCATTAAACAGATAAAAGACTCTGGGCAGAACACTTAACCTATCTGGGCTTCAGTATTGCCATAGAAAATATATTTGATATACATGCTCTTTTATGATTCATTTTACCTCAAAATGTTCAATGATATCTAGGAATCTCCTTCTATTTCCAAGATGAATGAGGCTAGTGAGGGAGAGGATTATCAAATACCTGAGAGACAACTTTGAAGTATAAACATATTGTAACTAAGCCCATTTGTATTTGGCTCTCTGTATTCCACAAAGTGAATGAAGAGGGCTCTAAGGGAACCTAACCTTGGAGGAAAGGCATTTACAACATAGGTTAGGTGGCTGCCTCTCAGTTAAGCGGAAGGCAAAACAGGATCCATTCCATGCCTTGCTGGAGTTGTCTGCCCTTTGCCTCACCCCAGGTTCACTTACAATGTCACACCTCCTGTAGTCTATTCTAGTTAACCCAATATAAGAGGCCAGTCAGTGAGAGAACGATATTCCCTTATCAGTGGAATGTAAAGATTGCTTATTGCCATCCTTTCAGGATAGCTTTTTACAGCCAAAATACTGAGACGAGCCTTATCCCTGTGCAAACAAGTCAAGGAGATTTAGCCATGGTACACACTACTTCAGAAGAAAACAGGAGGCTTAGCAGAGAACAAAAGTTCAGCAGAAAGTTATATCAGCAAAGGTCATGAGGACTGCCAAGTGGTAACAACTGACCAGCTGAGTAATGGGGCCACCAGAGTCTTTGGCACACGGGTGGGCTCTGCCAAGTGAGCACTAGGTATATCCAGAACCTTGGGAAAAGAACGTGGACTGCCTGCCGTAAGCAGTGGTATTAGTCAAAAGTGACAGTAGAAGAGTTCTAAGTAAAAGGGAATGGCTACCAGCCGAGCAAAGTGGGGACAATGCAGTAATGTAGTCCTATTAAAGCAAAGTCTCTTTGCAGAAGGGAACTTTAGCAGAGACAATAAAAAGATGCCATTCCACAAGGATAGTAAAAGAGCCATGAACTTAAAGTTGTGTCACTATGAAGGCAGAACAGAGGGCAAATTATTTCAGGATAGAGCTTCAGGGTAGAGCTTCAAATTGTGGACACCAGGGATCATAAAAAGCAAGGAGGAGCCATGGCTTGAGAAAGTTGTTACACAATCCACCTTTACTCAAGAATCTGAAATAGTCCTCTATTTGAGGGTAGAATTGGAGAAATTTTTACTTGAACTAGTATGTATTCCTGTATACAGTTTTCAAGGACTTTTGGTAAAGGTTTGTGACTCAAATTGTGAAAACTTATCCTTAAACTGCTTTGATCTATGGAAGGGTACAAGATTAGCTTATATATTCTTTGATTTATTCAATAATTTTAGTGCCAATTATGGGCTAATTATAATGCTGGCAGAGATGTAAACAGGAATACACAAAACATTTTCCTTGCCTTCTAGATCACTCCATGATCTTCAAGTCTCTTTCCCTCACCCAAACCAGCCCTACTCATAATTTTTCACTCTCCCAGTTAATGACCACTCCATACATCCTTCAAGTTGTTGAGGCCCAGAACTTTGCAGTCACCCACAGTGACTCATTATTTTCTTCCAAACTCCACATCCAACTGCTCAGCAGTTATGCTGTTTCTACCTTCAGAATATAAACAGAATCAGACAATTTATTATAACCTGCAGGTGACCGGTCTAAGTCACCTGCATTTCTCCCTTATGTTATAACAACAACCTCCTAACTGGCCTCCCTAATTTCATCCTTGTCTTTTTACAGGTAATTCTCAACGTGGCATTCTCTTGCTTTATGGCCTTTGTTCTTGCTCTTTTCTTAGTCTAGAATGTTCTTCCTTTTGATATTCCTATAGCTTGCTCCTTCATTTCCTTTAAGTCTTTGTTCAGATGCTATCTTTGTGGTGAGACCTGTTCTGATTAAGCAATTTAAAATCTGACCCACTAACATTCTCCATTCCCTTACCCTAATTTAGTTTACTTCCTACTCTGTACTCTTTGAATATATTATATAATTTACTTGTGTTTATATTGTCTGTCTTCCCCCCACTAGAATATAAGCTACATAAGGGCAGGAATCTGTTTTCGTCACTGCTATATCTTTAGCACCTAGGACAGTGCACAGCATATGACAATAGAAATATATGTTGAATTAATGAATAGTCATAGAGACATACATTTAAACATATTATTATAACATCATGGGCTAAATGCTAATAACAGACAAATGTGCAAAGTGCTGTTGATGAAAACCATTAAGTGACTGCCACACTTTTCAACCTTTGCTTGGTTTGTTTCCTCATTTGGAAGGCTTCCCTTGACTGCCATACTACCCTAACCATACCAAGTCTTTAGGGACCATCCTCCATGATGCCTTTCTTGGGGCACTCTTTTTCTCTCTGCTTTGAACCACACATGGGAGCTTAGAAGCTCCCATGGCACTTATTTAACACTATCTTGAACCAGAAACATTCATATTCTTGTCTTCTGCCTGCGTGCTAAATTACAAACTCCTTAGGAACAGTGATTTCATCTTTTTCATCTTTGAATCCTTACACAGAATCTCATTCAGTGCTGTGCATAAAGTTCTCAATAAATGCTGTAAAAATAAATTAATACGCTGTCAATTCTACTTGCCTTCATGGAATTATTTTATTGTCCTGAAGTCCATTACCTGAAAATAATCGATAAAGCCACTTGTATTGGCTTTCCTAGCCAGGGAATGCCTCTTGAAATCTAGACTAAGATTAAAGTTACTGCAGAAATTTAAACATTCAGAATCAATCTCCAAGGAAATGGTAATTTTCAGTGTGATACACTTCTATTTAAGATTGCCTTTAAAATGAATATATAAGTCCTGAGGACTGGCTGTTTAACTTTCAAGAATCACAAAGCAGAATTGAATTCAAAGACTAACACAAAGGCGGGTGTCACTTGAAGTGACTGTCCTAAGCAATTTTAAAGTCCAGTTGTTGTTTTTTTTTTTCTGTGAGCATACATCTCAAATTTAAAAGACAGTGGAAAACTAAGATTTTATTTAAGTCCTAGGTACAACTTTCCAGAACTTTTCGGAAGCACAGGAGGGAACAATATTCTTCAACCTCCAAAAAAAGGTATAGTATTTTAACAATTTATGCCAACTTTGAGACTTTGTCAGAATTGGAAAATATCTCTAAGATAATGGGAGATCTTTAGAGATGTTTCACACCAGGATAAAGATCAAATGCTGCTGTAGCCTAGAGTTAATATGTTTTGTGGTTATCAACTAGATCTAAGGCATAGTGACGCAAACAAATGTCTACTCTTTGATGCATACATTCTTTTTCATTTTTGCTCCTTTCAGTTTTTCCTCTGCCCCATTGCAGCTAGTAACAGTTTGGCCCTATTTCATTTGTAGTCAAGAGCTCTCTCTGTAAAGAACCATGGTTCCCTCAAACAGTGGTACCAGCAATAAAACTATGATAGGGGACTTAGACAACCCCCTGCCCAAAAGAAATATTCATAGTAATACAGAGTGTCTTTCAGTTCAAATATTTATATAAGAAAAGCTTAATTCCTTTTTCTGTGAGAAACCATTTCAAATAACTTGTTTAAAAATACTTTCAAATTTGGAGGTCGAACAAATGTGTTCTGTGTATAGAAACTAATAACATAGGCCAGGCGCAGTGGCTCACGCCTGTAATCCCAGCACTTTGGGAGGCCAAGGCGGGCAGATCACGAGGTCAGGAGATCGAGACCATCCTGCCTAACCGAGTGAAGGCCCATCTCTACTAAAAATTACAAAAAATTAGCCGGGCGTGGTGGCGAGCACCTGTGGTCCCAGCTACTGGGGAGGCTGAGGCAGGAGAATGGCGTGAACCCGGGAGGCGGAGCTTTCAGTGAGCCGAGATGGCGTCACTGCACTCCAGCCTGGGTGACAGAGCGAGACTCGTCTCAAATAAAAAAAGAAAGAAACTAATAACATACACAATAACCAAGAACACTTGAGTAGCACTTTTCTGTTTCCTGTTGTTATTCTCACTACCGAGATGAAAAAAAAAGTAAGACTCAGAATAGAGGTCAAGTTTTGTCTGGCAGAAGACCTGATCTCTAGTCTTACGCTTTTACATTTTATTTCTCTAGAATATTATGATGCTGTGTACCAAGATACCAAAGAGATCAAATATATTACATGAAAATCATGGGAATAAACTCAATTCTGGGAGAACTGCAGGTTGGAAAATAAGATCTAAGAATTATACATACATTTATTATCTCGTCCAGCTTCCCTTTAACAACGTAAACTATTAGTGAACCATGAAAGGAACGTAAACCATTAGTGACTTTCTATTCTAGAAACCTAGACCAATTCTTTTTTTTTTTTTTTTTTTTTTTTAGACGGAGTCTGGCTCTGTTGCCCAGGCTGGAGTGCAGTGGCGCGATCTCGGCTCACTGAAAGCTCCGCCTCCCGGGTTCACGCCATTCTCCTGCCTCAGCCTCCCGAATAGCTGGGACTACAGGTGCCCGCCACCACGCCCGGCTAATTTTTTGTATTCTTTTAGTAGAGATGGGGTTTCACCGTGTTAGCCAGGACGGTCTCGATCTCCCGATTTTGTGATCCGCCCGCCTCGGCCTCCTAAAGTGCTGGGATTACAGGCGTGAGCCACCGCGCCCGGGCACCTAGACCAATCCTTGTAAAAATTGGTTTAAGTAAGGATTTAAGGTCAAACCTGAAATACCACAGTTGCCAAACATCCCTGTACTTTTCCTTCAAAACACTGACCACAGCCTGTGGCCGATAATGAGATTAGTTTTCTCTCTCCCACTCATCTGCCAACTCCTTAAAAGGCTGTATCTGCCTTCTTCACCGCTAGCGTCAGGCCTGTAGTTGCATATAAATAAGTGTAATTCAAAACAAAACAGGTGAGCTCTGGCCAGGACCCGTGGAAACTCCTGCCCGCTCCGGACGTCGGGACACCCACACACAAGCGGTGGTCGCCTTTTCCGCTGCCAGTCACAGGGCATTTCCGTGCTGCTTTCTCCTCCGCAGAATGAGGAGGAGCGAAGTACCGACCTCACCGGCTGGTTATGAGTTTTAAATGAGCCACCAAGTTGGCAGTGACAGTGGCACACAGAAGGCGCCTTTTAAGTATCTGCCAAGGTGCCGTTCCCAGCCAGTCAGAACGGCATTACCATCTGCGCTGTGGGACCCCCGCAGCGGATTTTAGTCATCAATTCATTCACGCGTTCACAATCGTTTCCAAGGGCCCGCTTCTCAGTCAGGGGCGTTCCCCTGCATTCTCCATTCTCACAGCAAACGCCTACACCAGTCGTTCGTCGACTGCAGACACCGAAGAACCTGCTATTAACTATCTAGAACTCAGAACGCCTTGATTTTCCGACAAGCCGCGTGCAGCTTCCACAGAGCTGCGAGGCCGACTCGCAAGACGCCCGCACCTGAGGGCATGCGTCCACCCTGGACCTGAAGTGGCGGCACGGCTGGCGAGCCAAACGGCGCAGGCGCAGGAGCAAGAGCTCGAGCGGTAGCGGGAAAATCAGGACTGGATCGCCTCGGGGCCTCGGCCCGGAGTGGGTCACCGGCAGGGGCGGGGCTCCCCCTGCAAGGGGGCACGGCGTCGAGGACTTCTCCCTTCCAGACCCGGGAAGCGGGTGTCCCTCAAAGGGCAGCCGGCACACGGAGAGGTCCCGACTAGTCGGCCCAGGAGCGGCCATAAGTCCAACCAGGAAGGCCCTGGCCAGCCCGGGCCAGCCTGGCGGCCCTCCCTGCCCGGGGCCCGTCGGGGCTGTACCTCTCCGTACACCTGGCTCTGCTTTCTCATGTAGACATGGGGAAGCTCGGATGAGGCTGCCAGGGAATAGATGTTGCCGATAAATGGCAGCCCCGGCGGCCCCGGGGGGAAGCCCATCGGCCGCCTCTGCTTCAGCAGCTGGCGGACCCCTAGCGCGAAGAGCAGCAGGAAGAGCGTGCCGCCGAGCGCCGCCGCGCCCTCTTCAGCTCTCCAAAGCTTCCACATCTGCCCGAGCTGGGGGTGCGAACTCCACCGCAGCCCTGAGACCCAGGCACTCCCTCCAGCCCTGCCGTACTCCCATTGGCAGGATACCCTCAGGTCCCGCCCTAGCTCCGTGGCCATTGGCTGACTGAGTGAGCGCTCAGGCCCCTTCGGGACAACTACCCTCTAGTTTTGCGCGGCTGAGAGTGGACTTTGCGGAGCGGGTGGCCGGTGCTACCCTTTGGAGGAGGCGCGGCTCTAGGTGGAGCAATGAGCCAGGAGTCCGTTTTCTAGAATGTTGACACAAGGGCATTGACGAGGTGTCAGGACGGCCTTACTCACTGGGCTAGGCGGATCCTGCCTCTCTGGGGCCAGCCCTTTCTTAAAGTGTCTTCTTAAGTACCAGGTCTGCTTATTTCATTTCACACTAGGAAAACTGGAGAGATGATCAACACTGCAATCTTTAGCTGAACCTGATACTTTTCAGAATTTCCAGTAGAAAATTGACCCATCAGTAGTAAAAGAAAGTAATTTTACTGTTTTGTCCTGTTTTACTGTTTTTCTCCTGTTAATGTATTTTTGTGTGTGACCTTTTAATAATTGTGATGATTGAGCAGTTTATGTGATTAACTCAGTTTACCTATATTTGACCCCTCTCTGGTCTTTCCAAACTGATTACTTATTGGCAATCACGGGACTCTTGTCTGCACTTGTTCACGGAGAGTATTTACTATTCAAGATTTCTGCCTCCACTGCCTGGAATTAAGCAACTGATTTCATATTATTCATGCTAATTGTTTTTATTCCTGTTTTCTATTGGACAGTTCCTTGCAATACAGGACTTACTGGGTTTGGGACTCTTCTAACAGCTGCCCTCTAATTGTGATTTAGCAGTGGCATGAGTTTTATGGTCCTCATTAGCTTACGACTCATTCACACAACAAATATTTATTGAATGTCTACTATGTTCCCATGTCCTAAGCAATGGAGATACATAGGTGAATAAGAGCAACAAAGACCTTTCTATAACTTACATTCTTATGAGAGGGAAGAGCAATGACATGGAAATACAATAATTTTCAATAATCAGAAGCAAACAAAAAGTGCGTTATAGAAAACGCCTGGTGGTTGGGGAGATACTTTAGCAGGCGAGGGCTGTCAAGGAAAGTCTTATTAGGAAGATGACATTGGAGCTGAGATCAACTGCTAAAGAGGTGTATTTGTTTCCTACTACTGTTGTAATAAATTACCACCAATCTGATGGCTTAAAACCACACAAATTTATTTTCTTACAATTCTTGAGGTGAGAAGTCCAAAATGAGTCTTCCAGGGCTGACAGAGAGGTGTTAGTGGGGCTTCATTCTTTCTAGAGACTGTAGGAGAGATTCTATTTCCTTGTCTTTTTCAGCTTCTAGAGGCTGCCCACATTCCTTGGCTTTCGTCCCCATCCCTTCCTCTTCAAGGCCATTAATGTCAGTTTGAATCCTTCCAACATCGCTGTCTCTCTGATTATCTCTCTTCTACTTCCTTCTTCCACTTATAAGGATCGTTGTGATTATATTGGGCCCACCTGGATAATCCCGACTCAAAGATCAGCTGATTAGCCCTTTTTTCCATCTGCAACCTTAATTCTTCTTGCCATGAAACCTAACATATTCACAGTTCTAGGGATTAGTATGTGGACCTGTTGGGGGAGGGGAGCATTATTCTGCCTACTATAGAAGGGAAATTTGAGGCAGATATGGGGGAAAATATTCCAAACAGAGGAAATATCAAGGGCAAAGGCTTCATATACTAAGCAAACCTTGTCCTCTGAGAGTATTTCCAATTTCTCTACATCTCCCACGCAAGGACACTGCGGAAGTCAGCAAGTTAGTCAGGTCTTTGAGTTTTTCTGTTTAACTGGCTTGTGACTATCCCCAGGGGCTGAAGTTACCCCCACAGGTATGTATCACAGGATCTGCAGCCACAGAATATCTACCTACTGCCTATTACAAATGCCTATTAACAGATACCTTAAAATTCTTATTAATCAATAATCTAATAAAATGAAAAAATAATTGTGAGAGATCATTACTAAATTTGGTCTCTAATTTCTTACCAAAGGCCAGTGGAGATGACACAGGATGGATATTGGGACTGTGGGTGGGAGGCAATGCTGCTGAGGCACCAGGAGCTGAGGAATATCACCTATGGGATGCCTGAGATCAACCCTGCCTTTGCAACACCAGGAGGCTTACAGTTTTTGGTCTGGCCACAGCTGTTATACAGTACAGGTACTTGGTTCAGGAGTGGGCCCCCTGTCATCATTTATTTTCAGAAAGGATTAATTTTCATTACAAAAATATCCTCCAATTCACTTAAATTAAGGAGCATTCCTTCTTTGGCATTCTTTCCCTGGCTACATAGCAGAGGAGAGCTGAGTTACCCCGAGGCAGCCATTTCTGACTGACAGCACTGATGAAATGTTCCCCACCCCACCCCACCCCAGCTCCCCTTGAGAGATAATAGGTGGGGGATTCTCAGGAATAACTATAAGTCTTTCAGGACATAGAGCCTTCCCTGTAACGGTTTATCATGTTCCCTCGGCTCAGTAAGGAGAAATCCCTCCCTTATTCCCCCTTCTTGCATTTGCTCTTTGAGTGATAGAAAACAATCAATAATGTTTGTCTATGGCTTTTATCATGACAGGAAGGTTTAGGGCAGCAGGAAGTTGAGTATTTCACTGTTTCATGGCTAAGATCTCATCTTCAGTACTCGGGGTGGAATGGGTGAACACACTGTATAGGGCTTTGCCATTTCTATGTGCAGAACAGTAAAGGTTCTAACCGAGAACAGCAATGCTGTGCCAGAATCAGAGCCTCTTTCTGGGCCTTTGGGAACTGAACCGAAGCTCCAGGACTCATCCTGAGGGGCAGTATCAAGTGAGATTCTCCTGGGGTCCCTTTCTGTTCTTGAATGGCTGCAGCCCTGGCCTGGGCCGTGGGTGTTGTCCCAGAGAGTTCCCCACACAGTGATGCAATCAGCGCAAATGTGCCTCCTTTGCATGTTCCATTATGTGCATTCTCAGTGTGTTTCATCAGAATTGAAGGAAGTGAGAGCCAAAGGAAGTGCCCAGCTGAGCCATACTGGAGGCTGAGCTGAAAGAAAAAAGTCAATAATAGTGATCCTGCCTTATTAAAAATTTGATGTCTTGTTCATAATGGGTTTTTGCCTCAATTTTGATTTTAAACTGTTGCATTAAAGTGTTATCTTGCTTTTGATCTTCTTGGAGCCCTCTTAAATTCTGTTCCCAAGGTGAATTTCTCACTTGCCTTATCCTAGTCCTCATGCTGGGAGGTAGGGTACCCAAATGAAGACTTTGATTACAAAATGATGTGTAGAAACTGAATTCGTGCACTTGGATTTTCATTGTGCTCTTAGGAGCCAGGCACTGAGGTGGGGCTGGCAGACCAGTAACACTTCTGGGTGAGATTAGGAACCTTATGAAAGTCTCCCTGTGACCACTTTAAAAAGTCCTCCCCACCCCACTGCCTGAAGTTCAGTCTTTACAAATTAAATGATACGAATTGAACATTCCCTATAACAGGCTAAATTGGAAAATGCAAAACCTGGTGGCAGGAGAGTACAGCAATAGGAAGCTCTAAAAACACTTATACATGAATGAATTTAATCCTACATTTACAGGCAAGGCCGAATGAGGGACATGATGACATGGATTTATTGGAGGTGGTGGCATGGTGATGATGATGATGGTGATGGGTGTGGGGGTTTCAGAAGAGGATGCAGAAGGGGAAAGGAAGTTTTACAGAGAAACTTCTTTCCCTTCACAATTTTTCCAAAGGCTAGATCAACTTAGAGAAATCACATTTCTCAGAACCAGTAGTTATTCCTGCCATTTCCTAGGGATACTCAGCCAACCAATCCTTGCCACTTCCTCCCATCCAGCTCCCCACTGGGCCATCTTCTGTCATGATATCTTGTATTCCTTTCCTTGTGTTTCAAAAAAATAGAAATGCATGAACACGTCATGATCTTGTTGAAGACCCTCTTCCAAATGCAGTAACAGAGAGTCAGAGGAAGTTTAGTGTTCTATCCAAGTCACACAAGATAGCATCAGTAGAACCAGAATTCTGGGCTCTGGACTTGCCATGTGTTCTTTCAGTCATTCACCACAAATGTATTGGGCACCTACTAGATTAGATGCTGGGAATATAATGGTGAGCAAAATCAGTCATGGTCCCTGTGTTCCTGGGGTTTACATTCTATTGGGGGATGCCAACACCAGTCAAATAATCACAAGTAAATGTATTATTTATGTTTTCAAACATTACTATGTTTTCAAGATGCCAAACATTTTTGTTTTCTGAAGTAAAGAAACAGTTCTACAAGTGTGCATAACATAGGAAATGTGATCAGTCTTGGAGGTCAGTAATTGTAGTCTGCACCAAACAACCAGCTTATATCCAGGGACTCCCCCATGATTGTGTTCATGGAAGATGTTACTATAATTCTTCCCTATCAACTGGTCTCATATTGACACTGAGTGAAGGGAAAGGAAAGTAACAAAATCCTCTATTTAAAATTCGTGAATATCACTCAGAGAGACATTTAAGTCTTAATTTAAAGCCTTCTTCTGCTTTGCAAATGATTTTCATAAACATTCTTATATTGTGCTTCTGAAAATAGTAGATTTGAAGAAGCAAACTAACAGTAGATTGAATTGTTAGAGATAGCCACAACAACAATTCTGGAGACATCTGACAATCTGATAATGAAAAAGGAAACAATAATTATCAAATATAGATGTAACAAACTAAAAAGCACAGGAGTCTGAGATCATTTAGGGTAGAGAATATCAGTGCCACACATCTCAAAGCCTGAGAGCATCATGTGTATGACAACAGAACACATTAATTCATGTTCTCATTAAATGAACATCCTTATCAAAGATTAAAATTATTTAAGAACATTCTAATTTAAGAGTGCAGAGGAAGTGTATATGTATTTTTGAAAGATTTGGCTACATTTCAAAAACAGAAAAAAGATTCCTAGCACTTGAATAATTTAACTTTGATTATTTAGAAAATGTTCTTTGGGAGCCCTAATACCCTGATGATGATGAAGGAGGCCTCCTAGCCCTGGCTTGGGGGGATGCCTCTGGCCCCTCTCTCTCTGGTTTTACGGGTCAATGCCCTCAGAGGAAACAAGAAGAGAGTGATCTGGTCTTTGTGTCTGAACCCCAAACAATTTTTAATCATTATGGAATATAAGTTGAGAAATTCTTTAGTGTCATTTGTGGAGGTTGTCCACCTCTCAGAGTGAACAACCTGGGCCTGTATCTGGGTAGTGTATCTTGGGTCATCACACTCAGATCATGTTCTTCAACAACTTTGAAAATCATCTTCTGGTCTTCAGAAGGGACATTTGCAGATGGTTGGTGGTACAGAGGTTTATTTCTCTGGGGTTTTAGAGACTGGCATTTTAAGCATCAGAGAGAAAACAGAGCATTTTCTGGGCCTGCAGGAGATGGTCAGTCAGACTTTTCACAGGAATACTCGGCTTTCTAATTTCTGTCCATCCTCAGACCCACCCTCCTCAGGCCTGCTCCAGACCGCCTCTGTTGCAGAGCCTTATCCAAATGCTCTGGGCCATAATGCATCTCTACCTGTGAGCCCCTCCAGTTTATGCTTCTTATCACCTAGCTCAGCATTCACCTTGCAGGGCTTTCTCTTTTTCATCTATCATTTAATGAGAATGGCTCTAGACTTCTGGAGAATAGGATCCCTGTATTACTCTTTTCCTGAACCTTAGTACCCTCGTATGTGGTTAGACACATCATGGAACCTGAACCCATCCTGGATGATTGGCTGGGTCTACCTGGGATAGTCTCTCCCATCAAGACTCCTCCTTAGAGGGCCCTCTGGGGAGGATATTTCAAGCCAGTTTGTAGGCTCCAGCAGAAGATGTGTTTTGCCTCTCAGTGGGTTCATCAGACAACCACACTGGGAAGCTTTTGTCTACGGAAACACATGGTGTTATCCACAGAGAACTTGTTCACAGAGAAGCAAGGGCCCAGACACAATGCAAACCTGTTTTAAAGAAGAAGGAATAATCCCTACTGGTCTGAAGGGCATAGTGCTCCTCACCTCCTTTTCCTGTCTCTTCTGGGAATTGTACACTTCTGCTGTCCAGGGGATGGGGCAGTAATTTTCCTGATTATGCCTCACACCACAATGACACATCCTTGTACCTCTTAGCTATACTTCTGGAAGTCATAGCGTGACCTGATATTATAGAAAAGTAGTGTAGAGTTCACATGGCACAACATTTACAGCAACTTTATAGAATTTCAAAATTGGAAGAAATTTTGATTTCCAAAAGCTATATTTTACATATGGATGTGGAAGCTGAGGTCCTGAGAGGACAAATGACTCACTCAAGGTTACACATTGAGCTGGTGGCGAAAAAAACAGCACAGTGTACTGACTCTTGGGGCTATGCTCTTTCTTTTTTTCTCTTTTTCTTTTCTTTTCTTTTTTTTCAGGCTGTCTCAACTGTGTGAGAGTGAGTATAAACCTATTCAGATTGGATATCTAATACCATTCAACCTGAAATCAAGTTGCTTGTTTCTTTTTTTTTTAATCCACATAACTGAAAGCCACGCTACTAAACACTGTAACTTAGCCTTCACTAGCTTCATTTTAAATAATGCCCCGACATATATGTCTCCGTGGTAATGGTTGCTTAAGATGTTTTTCAGGAACTTGCAGCAGCCCCTGTCCAGTTCAAGCCAGTTGAGACCCTCTGGCTGAGCCTGCACAGATGTCTGAAAAGTGACCTTTTGATGTCAGAGGGCCCAAAACTCCAGCCTCAGATCATGCTAATGCTGCCATTTTCTGAACATGTGTCCTGTGAAGAGCCATGAACCCTGACTATGCTTAATGCTGGATCAATGATTACCTCATTTTTTCGCACTGCCAATTATCTTTCCACATGCTTTTTATCACCCTGCTTCTTTATTAAATAAATATTCCTAAGTCTTATCTTCATGAAGTTGGGTTTGAGAGCTGTTCTACTGTCTCCTTCCCTGGCTGTCCTGTGAATACATTTTTTCTCTACTGCAAAACTTGTCATTTCAGTAATTGGCTGTCTGCATGACAGGCAGAATGAACCTGGTTTGGGATCAAATCTAAGTCAATTTGCAGATGTTTGAGTTCCAGTTTAAGCAAAACAGGTTGATTTATTTAAGCAGATTTGTCAACACAATAAAATGAGTAGAGAAATTTTCTGCTATCTTTTACTTTAATGAATTTAGTTATTTAAAAATTTCTATGATTTACTCTGAAATAAGTGGGGAAATACATATTTTTCTCCTGCAAAACTGGAAGTTTCCCACACAGTATCTTTGGATAATTTATATACTGTCATGATGTCTTTCATACAAATCAGTCTGGTCCAAGCAGAAAGACCTGGCTATATTTTCTCTTGAGTACATTCATTGCCCTAGGGAACCAGGTGTCTTAGCAAATATGGCAGGAATATGAGAAGTCTGTGGGCTAATATATTTTAGTTAAAAGTCTATGGTGAATATTATTACTGAATTCAAGTTTAACAATTAATAAAACATAAATATCTAATGTTTTGTTTCCAGTTTTAGTTTGGGTACTTTTCATTATACTTATGTGTTGATATCTTTAGAACATAATCTTACAATTAGGTTTATAGTCAAACTAAAATCTCCCTGGGTTTGCTTGTGGTAAGGCTACATAAACAGTGGTATAATAAACATCCCTTTCATACAGTATTATCTGTGTCTGAAATAATTTCCTTGGTGTAGTTTTCCAAATTCAGAATTATTAGATCACTGCCAGATCACTAAGCAGAACCCCCATTTTGGTACGCTGCTACTTGGATTCGATGCCCCCCACCCCCCTACCCACAAAGAGAAGTAATACAGTTCTCTCTGATAATAACCGAATACACAGCAGGCTAGCAATCACTTTATTTCCTTTTTAAGTTCTCTCTTAATAGCAGCCCCTTTAATAGAAGGCTTTTGGCTGTCTCCTTCAAAAACCATAATCTCTGTACAATTTGGAACACTCCAGTTAATTAGAGATCTTTAAACTGTGCCAAGATACAGAAAGGACCAAGCTTTAAAAAATATTGTCTTCCACATGGATTGGTCTAAAAGCAGTGTTTTAACCTAAGCTCTGAAATACAGTTTTACAGTAACTATTATCTTAGGGCAAATGAAAATTTTGAAAAAATGCATTTTGACTATGTGACATATTATTCAATTTCAGAGCTTCATAATATGCTCTCAGCTATGAATCTAATAATATCCTAGAACTTACATATAAATTTAAAATCAAATTTAAACCACTTATGTTTTCTTTGTAAAGATTTGTGTGTATGTATGTGTGCATGTGGTGTGTATTCTGGCAATAGTGGTATTAAATTTCTGAAGAGAACAAAAATGTGTTAAAAATATTATATAAGTAATCCGCTCAGAATTTTTCAAAATATATTAGAAAATAGAACCTCTATCTTCTAATTAAATATTGAGAATTAGCCATTACTGCCCAAATAAAAGTTGTGAAAATAGTTAAATACCAAACTACAAGTAAGATAGTTATGGAGGTAATACATTTACTATTTATTTTTATTTATTTTTTTTTTGAGATGGGGTTTTGTTCTTGTTGCCCAGGCTGGAGTGCAATGGCGCGATCTCGGCCCACTGCAACCCCCGCCTCCCAGGTTCAAGTGATTCTCCTGCCTCAGCCTCCTGAGTAGCTGGGATTACAGGTGTCCGCTACCATGCCCGGCTAATTTTTTGTATTTTTATTAGAGATGGGGTTTCACCGTGTTGGCCAGGCTGGTCTCAAACTCCTGACCTCAGGTCATCCACCTGCCTTGGCCTCCCAAAGTGCTGGGATTACAGGCGTGGCCACCGCGCCCAGCCATACATTTACTATTTAAACAGTTCTTAAAAACATATAAGACAACCTTTGAAAATCAAAGAAATTATTAAACAAATGCCATGAGTAGATATAGAATTCATTAAAGAGGAATTAACAATGGGTAAACAAACATGAAAAGGCACAACTTCACTCACAATAAAAAACGCAAAATAAAATATCTCTGAAATTCACAGCAGCTTAATTCAGAAAACCCAAAAACTGGACGTAACCCAGGTATATATCAACAGGAGAATCAATAAATAACTGGGTATATTCATGCAATGGAATACTACTAAACAATAAAATGGGGGAGGAAAATCTGCTGGTACATGAAACAATGTGGAAGAATCTCAAAAACATGCCAAGTGAAAAAATGTATATCTCAAAGCGTACATACTGTATCTGTCCATTTACATGGAGTTCTGGAGCTGCCTTTAGTAAACTGTGATTTTAAAAAATTGAAAATGGTATTTGCCTCTGGGAAGGTGGGAGCAGGTATTGGGGGCAGGGTTTGATGGAAAGGGGTATGAGGCAACTTTTTGGCATAATGGTAACATCCTGTATTTTCTTGTAGGTTTATATTTTGTAGGGGTATGCATTTTTCAAAACCCATCAAACTGTGTACTTGAAATTTATGCATTTCATTGTATTGAAACTTCTTCCCTAAAAAGGACCAGCAAGCAAACATTGAACTCTATTTAGGATATGCATAGTAAAGTGTGTAGGGTGAAGTGTCCTATTGAATGCAACTTACTTTGAGATAAGTTAAAAACAATACACATTAATGCATATACAAAGGGATGAATAGATATCTAAATATGTGTTAAAGCAAATACAGCAAAATTTTAAAGTCTAGGTATGGGGTACATGGGTATTCATTGTACAAGTGCTTCAACTTTTCTGAATTTTTCAGTTTTTTCTTAGTAAATTGCTGACAAACAAACTCTGAAGTACTATTTTGCCTATTAAATGAGAATAATATTTTAAAAAATATAATAAGCCGAAAAATTTTTAAACCCACAATAAAGGCCATGATGCCATGAAACAGATACTCCCTTGTCTATTGATATTTGATATTGATACTAAAATATCTAATGGATTTTTTTGGGAGAACAATTTAGCAATTTCTATCCAAAGTCACCAAAATGGCCTACCTCATCTAATAATTCTATATATAATCTACACCAGGAAATAATCTCAAACATGGAAAACTCTGAATAAAGAAAGATATTCATTATAACATTACTATACAAGAATAAGTTAGAAACCTAACTGACCAAGAATAAATCAATAGATAAATTTGTATCTCCTGTTGTCACAGAAAATTTGAGGTTCTGGTAATAAAATTACGTACAATCAAATAGTAAAATAGATATAGAAATAATGACTGATGAGGGAAATGAAATTATGAAGTAAAATACATCTTGAAATGCCCTTGAAATATTACACATAGTTAAAAGGCATAGCTATGAAGACAACGCAGTTTCACTGAAAATGTCTGTGATGTGATAGGTACAAAGTAGTCAAGTGTGTACACATACACCATAATTAGAGCTGTGTGAAAGTGGTACATGTCTGAAGCTGTTTGTAGTGGATGCTGTTGTGTACTGCCCAAATCTCACTTTCAGGACCGAGTCTTGCATTCCTCCAGCCTCACTGGAGTATGGTGGCTGACAGCTCTCAGATGAGTCAGTTTCTGAGAATGGCGCTCAGCCAGAGGGAATTGTGTTGATCAACTTCTAGATCCTTCCTGGGAAAAATTCTCATTGAATGCATGATTGAGGGCAGGGCCAGCTACATAATTTGCAAAGTCCAGTGAAAAATGAAAATATGGGCCCTCTTACTCCAAAATTACCAGGAACTTCATGACAGTAATAGCAGAGCATTAAACTAAGCATGGAGCCCTTGTGAGTATAGGGGCCCTGTGTGATTGCACAGATCATATGCCAGTAAAGCTGGCCCTATTCCAGTGAGGCATAAAGGGTCAGGCTTCTTGCCTGAAGCTGGAACAACTCTTGAAGTCCTAGCCCAGCTCTAGAGCTCCCTGTGAGACAGGTCTTTCCTGTATAGTTCAACTTTTCTTTCTGCCCATTCCTACTTTCTTCACTCCCTTATAGGTGTTGATACCAGGGATTCCTCCCAACTACCTTTTGGCACACAAATCTCCAACTAAGAGCTTGCTTCCCCTGGAATCTTACATAACACACTATTGTTAATGCAAAATAAATGAACATAAAATACAGGAAGAAAATACAGTAATTGTATAAGAATAATTTCTTTCTCTTCTGAATTTTAGTGTATATGCTCACATGACATTTAAAATAAAAAGAAGTTCCAATTTAAAAAACGATACTTTTAAGAAAATATACAAAAGAATTGAAAGCATAGATGCAAATAGATAATTGTACACCAATTTCATAGCAGCATTATCAACAATAGCCAAAAGGTGAAAACCACCTAAATATTCATCAACATATAAAATAATGAACCAAATGTCATATATACATATGCAATGGTATATTATTTAGCCTTAAAAAGGAATAAAATCCTGTCACATGCTACAACATGGTGAATACTGAGGACATTATGCTAAGTGAAAGCCAGACACAAAAGGACAAATATTGTAGGATTTTACTTATATGAGGCACCCAGAATAGGCAAACTCATACAGACAGAAAGTATAATAGAAGTTACCAGGGGCTGGTAGAAGGAATAGTGGGGATTATTGTCAAATACAGTTTCCATTTGGGGTGACGAACAAATTCTGGAAATGGATAATGATGATGATTTGCACAACATTGGGAATATAATTATTGCCACTGAACTGCATGATTAAAAGTGTTAAAATCGTGTTAAAAGGATTCTGTTCCTGCTTACAATTTCGAAAGCAACAGTAGCATATCACTCCCGCCCTAACAATGAGAAAAACCTGAATAATCTATAAAATCATAATTTTTTGGACCCACCAGAAAGCTGAAGTCACAAGGCAAACTGAGTCACAAAGTATACTGATTCGAAAGGGTAACAAGCTCCTCCAAGAAGAAATGGATCACATGAATTGCTTCAACTTTGGAAGAAGAGGTGGCACTTGTAAAAGCTGGTAAGCAGGGCTGGATTTGAGCAAATGCGTGTGTGGGCATCATCCAATTGGTTGAGAGATTGATAGAACAAAAAGATTGGGAAAGGTTGGATTCCTAGCCCTGTCAGATCCTATTTCAAGTTTAGATATGTTCTTTGTCCTGGATGTTTTTGCACTCGTTTTTATCATTAAAGACATTACGTTAAAATATTACTCTGGATTCCTGAGATTTTTGGCACCCCTTTACATTTTGCAATGGAAACAAGTGCCTCACTCATCTCACCCCAGTTCGGGCCTTCCAGGGCACCTTTATAGAGAAACTGATTTTGTTCACCAAATAAAACGAAGCTAGTCTTTGCCCCAGCAGTTTGCTTTCCCAGTTAAGGAGAGATCAGATATAAAATGTAGATGTGCTCTGGATTTATTCTTGGTTGAGGATTGCACCAGGCAGCAGCAACAAAACGATTTTGATTTGCTGAGTCTGAATCTAATTGATCCACACAGGTTTCCCTTTGCTGGCTATGCTTAGGTCTGGCCTGGCCCACTGGCTTCTGACAGGGTGGCTTTTATTTTGGAAGTCTGAGGACGCACTGGACGGTCGCCACATGGGGATTTCTGGTTGAGCAGTTTTCAGAGAATGAAATCAGTTCCTTCGTGCTTTTCCTGGGAGCATTTCCTGAGCGCTAGAAAAGTTCGCCTTTCTAGGCCCAGATCGCACAAGGGGCAAGCAAAGCGTCAAAACAGCGCCCCCTGTCGGCCGCGAAGGCGTGGCGGCCCGCGGACCGGCGGACCCCGGGGCATACCAGCTGGCGGTGTGCACAGGCCCAGGGGCCCCACGACCGCGGGTGTCGGGACCGTGGGCTCCACTCAGGAACCCACCGAATCCTTCGGCCTGGCCAGGCGGGGGGTCTTCTTCCCAGTCCGCGGAAGCCAGGTCCGGGAGACGGCGGGGCTCGCTGTGCCTCCGGACCTACACTCTGCTCGGGGGCCCGATTTCTGCAAAGCGTCCACTTGGAAAGAAGTTTCACTTGCAGGGAAGGCGGGTGTACACAATGATGGTCCGTGTGTCCGGGATGTGAATGCCAACGAAGACTGCGTCCGTTGGTGGAGTGTGCGCGGGTCCTCCGTGAGGGTGCTTCTGGCAGTCACAGTTCACGAGTTAGCGAGAAGATGGCTGGGAGGCGGCGAGCCCCCGCTCCCGGGGCGCGCATTTCGAACTCCATAGGTATGGGTGAGTTGGTTAGCATTGGATAAGAGTGCTTGTCCTTATCTGAGTACAGACACCTGGTAACCTTCGGGCCTGCAGAGGCCCCTGTGCTCCTTTGGAGGGCGCTGCAGGACGGGCTGGGTTGCATCCGGGCCTTTACCCCAGGTAGCCGGCAGCAAGTGAACTGGCCTGGATTGGCCGGCCCAGGGCACCTCCACACACAGAGCCCCGCAGCTGTGCAAAACGGTATCTAGAGGGGCTGCCCTCGCCCTGGTGAATGGGCAGGAGGAAGGCGTGTGTGTGTGTGTGTGTGTGTGTGTGTGTGTGTGTGTTCGGGCGCGCGTTGGGGTGCAGCCGGCCGGTCGTAGGCTGCGGTGAAAGGTGGCTTGTTATTCTGGGCACCGCAAAGGGTTTCACTTCCCCTGGGTGAGCCTTCTGGGGGTGCTGTCTTGGGCAGAGCGCCAGCCCCAGTGGTACCACTGCTGGGGAGCCCGCTGGGGTCCGAGTCCGCCCACTGTGGGGCTGTTGTCTGTTCTTGCCATTAGCCCCGCACGTTCTCTGCATTTCCCCTGGTCTCTTCCCTTTGATCTGGAGGCGCTGTTTCAACGGCTGTCAGTCTCTAGAAGGGTAAATTCGGTTCCGGTCATTCTTCCAGTGGGCCCTTATCCCTAATCCTCCCTCTTCTCTCGCCTGCTCCCTCGGAGGCGAGCTCCCTGTCTGGGGCGGTCACGGCGCCGCGGCGTACCCTGCGCGCGGAGAGGCCCACTTCGGTGGCAACCTGAGCTGGGTCCAACACTACGGTGTGTGCCCCTTGGGGAACAGTCCCTAAATCAGGGCAGGGCAGCAGGCGATCCCAAGGAGATGGGTTTGTCCAGGGGTTTGGCCTTCTAGAGAGGCATGAGGCACCCGCATCTACGTTCAGGTGAAGCTGCGGAGCTCAGTCCCTACAGACAGCCGGGCTGTCTGAGAGCAAGAGCCTTGGGCTGTGTACCTGTCATTAAATGTTCCTGGGACTAGGAAGTGCAGAGCAAGTGTGTGTGTGTGTGTGTGTGTGTGTGTGTGTGTGTGTGTGTGTGTCTGGGCTATTGAAATAACGACCTTGCCCCGGGAAAGATAACCCCAGCTGTCTAAGTGCCTAAGGAGGGAGACAGTGAGCCTGCCTTCTTCAGCCATATTGGGCAGAAAGCCTTCCTGGTAGACTAGACCCACAGGATGGGACTAAGGCCCTTCAACCCCAAGCGGAACCCGGCACCCTCAGGCCTGGACATCTCTCTCTGCTCTGTCAAGCTTCCAAACCGTTTACATTCGTGAATGCCTTCAAACTTGAAGGCACCCCATTGGGGCAATGAGGCCTAGATAGTGTCCAGTTACTTGCCTGAGGTTACACAGGAACAGAGGCAGCACAGGAAACCTGGCCTCTAGCCACTCTGCCACACCAACCTCTTGGGGAAGGGCCCCAAAAGACACGAGGAACCCTAGGAGACACTCTAGAGAGCCCCCTGAACAAACGCAGAGCTGTGTGGAGCCTGGAGTTTTAAATTCCTATGAAGAACAAAGCCAAGGCAGACTACAGGAGGGGCAACTGAATCCCCCACCCCCCCAGCTCCACATGTTGTTCTAGGCCCTGGGGAAGGGTGCATGGAGAGATATTTCATGAGGAGGTGTGAAGGGATGGAAAGACTTGGAAAGGGGGCCTGAAGGCTGAGGAGACTTGGGGACTCCTA
Source organism: Gorilla gorilla gorilla (assembly GCF_029281585.2). NCBI lineage: Eukaryota > Metazoa > Chordata > Mammalia > Primates > Hominidae > Gorilla > Gorilla gorilla. The sequence continues at coordinate 21,298,859 of NC_073233.2, forward strand.
GTTAGGAAGTGCCTTTGGAAAAGCTATGGAAAATGGGCGGAGCCCGAGACATCCTCTAAAGAGTCCGCGATAGATGGGAAGAAGGATCTAGGCTGGTGGGCATGGTAGGGAAGAAAGCAGGTATTTAGGGCAGAAGCTCTGTGCAGTAATAATGAGTACCATGCTTTCGCCTTTAGATCCAGGTGTGAACATACCGAAAACTTAGCTGTAGCTGGCCTGGCCCCACTCACTAGAAGGTGAGAGAAACCCCTAATATACCAGGTTACCTCAAACGACTGAAAAAAGCTGTGACAGTGACCCCAGCTGGGGATTAACTGACTTGCCTAAAGGCAGCATCATTTTTCTTGTTACATAGAGCAAACAAAGGCTCCCAGAAGTTCTCCCGCTTGCTGGCTCTCAGTCTTGGTCCTGTGCCAGGCGGGCAGCCTCCAGGCAGCGCCATTCAGGTGAGACAGCTTGGAACCAGGGGCTCCTCTGCTCCCACTGCCCCTGGGACCAGGCAGCTCTGTGCCTCTGAAACCATGCATGGCTCCCGGTGAACCAATGCCCACAGGTGGACCCTGACCTCATGCCCTGTCCCCTGGGAGTCGCAGTGGCCACATCCTCAGGGGAAGAAGCAGATACCAGGAAGCCTGGCTGTTTATCCTGGGGAGGGGCAGGCAGGGACTCACAGCCTGCATTGGGTTTGCTTCCCCTCCACAGGTCTGCCGTGGAGAGCAGCCCAGACCCGGCCACACTCAGTGTGGAGGAAGTGCGCCTCCTGCTGGCTGCACTGGAGCAGGACTATGTGCAGATGAAGGCCAGTGAGCTGGAGCAGGAGCAGGAGACAGAGAGCTCCAGGTGAGGCTCCCCAAGCGCCCAGAACAGGGCCTCCTCTCCCCGCAGCATACCAAGAAGGCGGATCCCAGGAGGTAGGAGAGAGCACACTGGCAAGGGGTCCAGCAAGCTGATTTGTTCAGGAGGACTTGGAGCCCAGCCTTTCTCAGGCTCCAGGGGAGACAGAGGTCCCAGTGCAGCTGGAAGGACTGTGGTTAGACACAATAAAAAGCTCCGTTTCTGAAAGCTGTTAGGCAGTGAAATGCGAAGATGTGGAATCGCTCACTGTGAGAATTGCTCTTGCAACAATAGCTCTCATTAGATGGGATAATTGTGAAATACATGTACTTTGTTTAGTGCTGACTATGAGCTGGTTACAGTTGTAAATAGTTGACTGATGATTTTGATCCTCACAACAATCTGTGAGGAAACTAAAACAAGTAAGTTTAAGTAATTTGTTAAAAGTCATAAACTAGTAAATGGCAAAGCTGAGCTTTAAAATCCGGGTAGTTTGGCTCCAGACTCCATTTTCTTAACTAGTATTTCTACTGCTTCTAGTTAGTGAGTGTGTGAAGACCTAGCATGGGGGCTGGAATACAGTAGGTGCCCTAATGTGTTAGGAGGTTTTAGACTTGCTCTTTCTTACACTTTCTCCTTCAGTTTCAGTCAGTTCGATTTCTGATGGCTGGTTCTCCCCATTCCTTCCCTTTCTAAGGTGGAGAGTAGATCTCAGGTAGAGCAGCTGATCACCAGCAGATGGCAACAAAGACTGTCCAGATAAGAGCTAAGAGCTCTTTACAATGTGATGAATTAGTAGTTCATTTGTAAAAAAGAAAACTGAAATAGAACTCATGGAAATGTTTCTCATTTCTGAATAACCAAATACACAGGAAACTAAGTAAAATCCTTAGGCTTAATTGATGTTGAAATGCCCTGAGAACATTTGTTGACATCCAGAGTGATATTGAAAAGAACTGATTGAGGATAGTGAACATCTTCATTGTGTTTATAAACTCAGGAGGAATGGTCATTCAATATGATGTTAACAGTGGGATTTTTCATATGTATCTTTTTTCAGAATAAGAACATTCTTTTCATTCTAGTTTTCCGAGAGTTTGTATCAAGAAGGTTCTTAAGTTTTATCAAATGTCTTTTTAAAATCTATGTAGATGATCATATGGTGTTTCTCTTTGATTCTGTTAATGTGGTGAATACATTGAGTTTTGGAGGTAAAACCAATATTATATTCCTAAAATAAACACCATTTGGTCATGATCATCATTCTTTTCCACATTGATGATTTTTGATTTACTTTTCTTGTTTGTTTAGGATTACTACATCTATATTTATGACATATATTTGCTTGTATTTTGCCTTCCTGGTGATGTCCTTATAACTTTTTGTGGGATTCTACTAGTTTCATTAAATGAATTGGGAAATGTTGCTTCTTTCTTTTTTCTCTGAAAAAGTTTCTGTTTGATTAATTATATTTCTTCCTTCTTGGAGCTTCCTTTGTGAGAGAGATTTAAGTTATATATTTAAGTCTTTATCAGATACAGGACTATTCAGATTTTCCATTTCCTCTTGTGCAAATTTTGGTAGCTTGTCTTATATAAGAAACTTGTATATTTTATCAAAATTGTAAAAATTATTGGCACAAAATATTCATAATATTCACTTATTTTCTTTTAATGTCTTTAGGATCGCTAGTGGTATAACACTTTTTATTCTGGATGCTGGTAATATGTATTTTCTCTCTTTTTATCTTCCTCAGTTTTTCTAGGGGATTGTGAATTGTATTAATCTTCTCAAAGAACCAGCTTTTGGCTTTGTTGATTTTCTCTCTGCTATTTCATTAATTTCTACTGTTATTATTTTATTTTTCTCCTTTTTTGGATTTAATTTATGTCCTTTTCTTCTATCTTCTTTGGATGGAGGCTGAGGTAACTGATTCCCAACCTTTTGTTTTTTCAGATATATGTATTTAAAGCTATAATAACTTTTTAAAATAATGGTTTTTAACTGCAGCCCACGAATTTTGATGTCATATTTTAATTTCAATATTTCAATTGAAAAATATTTCAATTAAAAATGTTTTTTATTTTCTTTATGACTGCTTCTTTGATACATGGGTTATTTAGGTATATACTGCTACATTTCCAAATATTTTTCTGTTATTGATTTCAAATTTATTTTCACAACGGTTAGATAAATACTCTCAATGATTCCAGTTCTTGGAAATTTATTGAGAATTGCTTTATGATTAGCATATGATCTATTTTGGTAAATGTTCCACTTATCCTTCAAAGATTGTATATTTTGGAGGTGTTGAATGTAACATTGTATATAGGTTGATTGGGTCAAGATGCTTAATTGTGTTGTTAAAATCACATTGACACTGGCTTGTTTTTTTTTTTTTGAGACGGAGTTTCACTCTTGTTGCCCAGGCTGGAGTGCAATGGCGCGATCTTGGCTCACCACAACCTCTACCTCCTGGGTTCAAGTGATTCTCCTGCCTCAGCTTCCCAAATAGCTTGGATTACAGGCATGAGCCACCACGCCTGGCTAATTTTTGTATTTTTAGTAGAGATGGGGTTTCTCCATGTTGGTCAGGCTGGTCTCAAACTCTCGACCTCAGGCGATCCACCTGCCTTGGCCTCCCAAAGTGCTGGGATTACAGACTTGAGCCACCACGCCCAGCCATACCATATATTTTTTTTTAACTGCTTTTTCTATCAGCTACTGAGAGAGATAAGTTAAATTATACAATTATATACATTTGTCTAGTTCTCCTTCGGGTTCTTTATTTCTGTTGTATATATTTTGAAACTATGCTATTAGGTGTATTTAAAATTTAGGATTTTTTTTTCTCACTGTTTCAGATTTTGAAATATTCTTTATCACTAGTAATACTATGTATCTTAAAGTCTGCTTATTTGATATTATATAGCCACGCTATGTATATTATGTTAGTGTTTTTATAGTATATCTTCCCCATTTTCTAACTTTCATATTTATAAACAGCATATAGTTAGCATTTTTAAAGACAGCCCGACCATTTTCTTCCTTAATTGGAGTGCTTAATCCTTGTACATTTAATATAATTTCTGATATAGTTGAGTTTGTCTTCTACCTTCTATTTATTTTGCTTTGGTCCCATCTGGCCTGTTTCTTTATTTTTTTTTCTTGTTTTCTTTTGTGCAAACTAAGTGTTTTGTTCATTTTTTCAGTCTTTCTTTTCCTTTCTTTCTTTTGCTTTTCCTTAATTGTAGTAGTGACTTTGTCAAAACTTGCCAAACTATAAACTTAAATGCATTTAATTTTATGTAAATTATACATCAATAAAGTTGATTTTAAGAAAAGATAATAAAAGAATAAAATAGAATACATAAAGGAAAGGAAGAAAATTTAGATTTCTTTCATATGTTTAATTAAAAACATATCCCTTTCCATTATCTAATTCTCTTTATACACTCTCCATTGTGTTTATTCACTAATGTATTACTTCTACTTTAATGTCCATTTCCAAAATATTTTTTCTTTTATTTCTAATGCTTTCCTTGGTTTTGTAAGCTCCATTTTCATATCTTCCTGCTCTCTTTTCTCCAATAATATTATTTCTGAGTTATTTTGATCCCAATTTAAGTTGTTCTTTTGATCCTAATTTATGTTGCTCTTTTGAAACTTTTATTATTTTCTTAATTTCTTTTACCTTGTTTGTTTAGAATATTAGCATATAGTTTTTCCTATTTTGTGGGCATGTCTTTCTGGCTTGTTTTCATTGCTTGCAAGAATATTTTTCTGATAGTAATTTTGAGGTTTGACTAATTTTATTTCTGTTGCTTGTATTTTAGTAAGACAAGTTTTCCTGTACTAGAAGAGAAGACAGCCGGTGTAGCTTTCCTAGCCTAAAGGTTCTAGAGCATCTTCTTCTGCAGTTTATTTGAACTGTTAAAAAATACTGTGCTCTCTGAAATGGGCTGACTCTTCTCTCCTTTCCTTTTCTTTGCTCCTTTTGTTCCTGCTCAGTACAGGGGCTTTGTCCTATAACTAAGATTTGGGCCCAGAATCCAGATCACCCCAGCATTCTCTGACTTAATATGGTCCCCTTGCACTCCCTTGCAAATTTTAGTCTACAAAGCTCCTCCCAGTTTTGATTGATATTTTCCGGAAGAATATACCTGCAATACATATAAAAACAAAGCATTTCTAGTAATATCCAAGTCATATATAATAAATAAGGGAAAGAAGACTACCCAATAGAATAATGTATACAGGTTACAAACAGGCAATCTATAAAGGAGGAAACCTGAATGTGAGATAAACATATGGAAGAGTGCTTCATCTCACACATAGTTGGAAATGCTTAATCTCACCCATGATTGGAAACATATGGAAAGGTGCTTCATCTCACTCATAATTGGAAATAGAGTTTCATCTGATTTAGCACTAAAAACATTATAATTATCTCATATAATAATTACCAAATTAAAAAAAGGAATCAAATCTTGGCTTCTTTTAAAATAATTCTGAAAAAAGAAAGCCGGAAAATAAATCTGATGACAAGAGAAAATTGCATCTCTAGTGCTCTTTCTCTCTCTCTATTTCTGGGCCCTTGCTTATACTATTCCCACATCTCAGAATATTCTTTATCCATCTTTTAATCTAGCTAATTCCTACTCATCCTTCAGCTTTTATTTTAACTATCATCTCTTTCAGGAAACATCTTACTACCTTAGCTAAGATAAATGCCCTTACTATCTTATAAGATACGTGCAAGATGTATGTCCTTGGCATTTTATACTACCATAGCATTTTCCAAATATAAAAAAATACAAAAATGATGTCAGTTTTATACATTACCTTGGCTAGGCTATAGTACCCAGTTATTTAATCAAACACAAATCTAGATCTTTCTGTGAAAGTATTTTGTAGATGTGATTAACTTGTATAATCAGTTGACTATGTAAAAGAGACTATTTTCCATAAGCTGAGTGGGCTTGATTCAAGTACAGCCGTCCCTTGATATCCATGGGAGATGTGTTCCAGGACCCCCAGTGAATACTAAAATCCATGGATGCTGCAAGTCCCTGATATAGAATGGCATAGCATTTGCATATAACCTATGCATATACTCCCATATACTTTAGATAATCTCTAGATCACTTATAATATCTACTACAATGTAAATGCTGTGTAAATAGTTGTTACACTCTATAGTGTGGGGAATAATGACAGGGAAAAAAGTCTGTACATGTTCAGTAGAGCTGCAATATTTTTCCCAAATATTTTCAATCTGCTGTTGGTTGAATTGACGGATATGGAACCCAGGGATACGAAGGACTGACTGTAGTTGAAAGGCTTTAAAAGCAGAACTGAAGTTTGCCTGAGGAAGAAGAAATTTCACCTGTGTACTGTAGTTTCAGTTCTTGCCGGAGAGTTTCCAGATTTCTCCTCCTGATGGCCTGTTCTGTGGATTTTGGATTTGCCAAGGCAGCCCTCACAATCCTGTAAGCCAATTCCTTGCTGTAAATCTCTTTATATCCATATATATGGATATGTCCATTTATAGCTATATATACATACATATACACATATACATATATATATGCATGACAGAACCCGTAGGATAAATAAAATATTCTAAAATTATCTAAATAAAATTATATATTATATATGCTTTAATTTTATTTATTCTACTGGTTCTCTGTCTCTGATGGAACCCTATCTGATACAATTACTATACCAGATTATATAATTACCTATTTTCTTTCACATCAGACAGTAAATACGATTAAAGCAGAAATGCTGTCTTGTTGATCTTTGTATTTCTAGTGCTTAGAATATACTATATGCTCTAGCTGACCTTCTGGAAAAAAAGGGAATATAGTATATGCTCAAAAAAATGTTGAATAACAAATCAATTTCCTACTGAGATTGAAGAATATAAGTGGCCTAATATGAAAAATCCTCAATATAGCTGTGGGAGACCCTGCTTAGTGCACTATAGGATTGGAGAAGGAATGGGCTAAGAAACTGCTAGATGCTTCTAGTAAGTTCTTTGGAATACCAGATAGTAACAATTCACTCCTTAGAGAAATCATCCATTCGGTAAGTCACTAGAATATCCATTAAGTTTTCACAGTTGTCACAAACATTGAAAAAAGTAAGCTGATTCTAGGAGTTAGTAATTTCTGTACTAAAAAAGAAGGTCCAACAGAATAGTACTTGCATAGTTTAGTGGCAATAAACTTTGATATTTAAAGGAAATGTAAATGTTAATATATCAAGTGGCCCATAATTGCATACTCTAGGAGTCTGATTCCATTTTTAAATTTCAGTGAAAACATGAAAACAGAATTTCAACTGATTCAGCACAAAAGATTATAATAACCTAATATGATAATTGGAAAACAATGAATCAGAATCTTGGCTTCTATTGAAGAACAGACATTACCTTGTAGGTATCCCCCCCCACAAAAAAGCCAGAAAAAAATCTGATGACAATAGAGAATGACATAAAAAAATTTTTAATGCTAAAGATTGAACTGTAAAAAACCCTCTTGAATTGTGCCCTAAACCTATGTGTTCCAAAAAAAGTTTGAAGGCTTATTCCATCTGCATCATCTGGGTACTTGTAAAGACATATACATATCCCCAGGCTCCATCCTATGCCAACCAAATTACCAGGGGTCAGGTCTGAGTATTAAATATTTACCAGGTGATTCTGATGCACAATGACTTTTGGGAAGTAGCACTAAACTGTCAGTGCTTATGTCATATCCTTTCTTTCCTTCATCTCGTTGGTCAAGGTCAGCTTTCTGCAGGAAGCTCTCTTGTGTTTTTTTTTTTTTTACCTGCTGGAAAATTTCTGCGGTTCCTTTTGTTTACTAACTCCCTTATCTTAATATGGTATTTAATCAGAGTATGTTAGTTTATGAAACCATGAAATTGGGTTTGGAAAATAGTGGAGAAAAGTAACACAATATTTAATTTCTTCCCATATTGGATCTTTAGATCCTGCTTTGCTACATTAGTTCAGGCATTCTCTCACATAGAACAACAGGCATATTAATATTCAAATGCAAATCTGAATGTAACCCACATCACTGGCAAGAAAGATCCTAGCATGTAGTTTCCTGGGAAGATATCATAGCTCACTTGGATTAAACAACAGCTAAGGATTTTCCAACTGATAAGCTTGATATAATAAAGTTCCTGACCTAATGCTTTAGAAAGAAGTTTAACAGTACCACTTTAGGCTTAGAACAAAGGTCTAATCCTCAGGATCCAAAGTTCAAATCCCAGTTGTACTATTAAATGGGATTTTAGGAAATTTGATCCACTTTTTCACATCTAGATTTTCTGATTAGTAAAATGAAGATACAGTATGTCATACTGAAACAATAACAATAGCTAATAGTCACTAGACGCTATGCTAAATGGAAGGCAAGTGGGAAAACAAAATGAATTGTTTCTCATCCATTGAAGAAATATTGGCAAGGTGTGGTGCCTCATGCCTGTAATCCCAGTGCTTTGGGAGGCTGAAGGAGGAAATTGTTTGAGGCCAGGATTTCGAGACCAGCCTGGTCAACATAGCAAGACCCCTGTCTTAACAAAAAATATATACAAAATTAACCTGATTTGGTGTGGGCACTTGTAGTTCCAGCTACTCAGGAGGTTGAGGTGGGAGGAAGTATTGGATCACCTGAGGCCACTGCACTCCAGCCTGGGTGACAGAGCAAGATGCAAGACCCTGTCTCTTAAAAAAAAAAGAAGAAAGAAGGAAGGAAGGAAAGAAAGAAGACATGAAAGGAAAAGAAAAGAAAAGAAAAAAGAAAGAAGTTGGGGACCATGCAGCTACCACAACTTTTAGTCATCGTACGGATTAGCCTGATGATTATATCCACAGGAAAAAATGTGTAGCTCTGGTAAAATATTTTTTTCAGAATCAGATAAAAGGAAAACAATAAAATGTGGATATCCTTGTTTTAAAAAATCAACAGTATCATTATATTGAGATCTACCTATCTGGATCAAAGAAGGTATTTTTTGGCTGTGGCAGATTGCATTTTTCCAGTAGTGGCTGCAATAATATTTCCCATCCTGCAAGTTTTTTGAGAACCTTGACAAATTCTCATCAAGAGACTGAGTTTATATTCTCTCCTCTTGAACTTGCATAGACCTTTGTGATTAGTTCAATTAATGCACTATGAGACTTCTGAGGCTAGGTCACTAAAGACAGTGTAGCTTCTGCCTAGCTCTGTCTTTCAGAATTCTTGCCTTTGGAATCCAAGTATCATTCCATGAGGAAGCCCAAGCCACATGGAGAGACTCATTCAGAAAGAAACCAAGTTTCCTAGCCCTCCACTCCAGCTGACCTTCCAACTGATCACCAGGACCAACCAGTTGAATGAGCCTTCTTGAAGTGGATTTTCTGGCCCTTAGCCAAGGCAGATACAAGCATTTCCCACCAAGCCCTGCCCAAGTTGCAGATTTCTGAGCTAGAGGAATGATTGTTTTGTTTTATGCCACATAGTTGAAGAGTGGTATGTTATGTAGCAAAAGATTACCAGAACATTGCCTAATTTTCTAGAGCATGTATACATTAATACCACATGTCAGCATTTCTTTAATTACCCCATGGAGTGTTAGGATGGAGTAACTGGGCATCCAATTCAACTGCAGAATGTTATTCAGAGCAGTGCTAGAACTCCTGCTTGAAATTTATATAGCGGGTATGTTAGTATTTTTGTGTGGCTATAACAAACTACCACAGACTGGGTAACTTTAAAACAATAGGAATTTATTTCTCACAGTTCTGGAGGTCGGAAAGTCCAAGATCGAGGCAACTGCATGTTTGGTGTTTGGTGAGGGCTGCTCTCTACTTCCAAGATGACACCTTGTTGCTGCATCCTCCACAAGGGACAAACTGTATCTTCACATGATGGAAGGGAGGGAAGGGATGATCTGGTGGTCTCAAGCCAGTTCTTTTATAAGGCATTAATCTATTTATAAGGGCAGAGCCCTCATGGCCTAAACACTTCCTAAAGATCCCATCTCTTAATGCTTACACTGGGGATTTAGTTTCAACATAAATTTTGGAGGGGACATAAATATTCAAACCATTGCAGTGGGTACATTTTCTTAAGTTGGAAAAAAATTTGTAGATGAATGTTAATTACAGTCCTATTTTTAATACCAAGAAAGAAAGACAAAGAAAGAAATGAAAATGGAAACTAAGTGATCACTAATAGGTGAAAAAGATATGGTATATCTATATAAGGAATGCTATACAGGCGCTAAAAAGAAGACAAAGATGTAAATGTACTGACCTACATTTTATGGGAAAAACACAACATGACATGTATAGGAAGATCCCATTTGTGGTAAAATATATAAAAGATATTCCATTTATGTAGTTGTATAAGGAGAAAGATTTCTGGAAGGAGATGAGTAATGATACTTTTGGGGTATGGGAATGTGGAATTGAATTGGGAAATAGGAACTTATATTTCCTTTTCTATATTATCTGTATTTTTCAATTTATTTGAGTATAGGTTTTATAATAAAAAGTGCTTTTCAAATGCATCAAAATTGTACAGATTTCCTATAAACTATCAGAATTAACTTTAAAAAGGAAAAAGATACCCTGAGGGGCATCTGGAAATATTAGATATGCATTTGGCCTCTCTGGATGATCATATTTGTGTATGACAGCTGTCCCACACAGAGCTATGCACTCCAATGCGTTTGATGTCAGGCAGCCATGGATTTAATCTGGAATAGTAAAACTCTTTAAGAAAAAGTTAGCAATTTGATCAAGGCTGTTCCACCATAAGAATCTGAAGTACTCCAGGTGAGGTGGCTCATGCCTGTAATCCCAGCAGTTTGGAGGCTAAGGTGAAAGGATTGCTTGAGCCTAGGAGTTTGAAACCAGCCTGGGCAACATGGTGAGACTTCGTCTCTACAAAAAAATTAAAAAAAATTAGCCAGGCGTGGTGGTACACGCCTGTAGTCCCAGCTACTTGGGAGGCTGAAGTGGGAGTATTGCTTGAGCCCAGCAGGTTGAGGCTGCCGTGAGCTATGATTGCACCACTGCACTCCAGCATGGGCGACAGAGTGAGACCCTGTCTCAAAAACAAATAGACAAAAGGATCTGAAGAATCATAAATAAAAGGATAAAATAGCTTTAACCTTTAACTTTCCCACAGTAATGCTAAGTGTTCCACAGACAACATGGTTACTTACCTTATTTTTCAACTTGCTCTAAAATAAAATACATTGTCATAGTAACTGGGACAACCCTATATGTTACAGAGAGGAACAGTGTTGGGTATGACCCCATGGTCATTTACTTTACCCAACATTTTAGGACTCTCATATCAGTTCACTGGTGAATTGCTGGAGCTAAGGGTAAAAGTACTCTGATTTTCTAAACACACGTCAGCTAAGCGTTAGGTTAGGTGGCTAGGGTGGAGATAGGTGGTGAGAAAAAGCAGTAATAAAGAATGAAATTTGCCTTATTGTAACTCAGATGGAAATACCATTGATAATTAATTATTTGTAATATTATCAAAACAAGCATCTCAGTATAGCTTTGATGTTTTCATGTTATTATATTATGTTTCATGATAGGAAAGTTTTGATTTGAGATTAAACAATCACTATGAAGAAACTTTCATGAAAAATAAAAGCCAAAGCAGGGAGCATGCTAACAATTATCCCCAAACCAGTAATCAATGAAATAGACAGAAAGCCACAGTGTTCAATTAGCCTTATGCAATCTCAAGATATTAAACTTTCAGTGCGTCCAATCTTCCTGCTCCCCCCATCTGAGCTCCAAGAGCATGCATTCGTATGGTTGACAAGCCTGTGTTAAGCCCCCTGTGCCACGTATTTTGCCTGACATTAAGGACAGAGAGGTAAAGGATGCTCTCCTTGCCCTCTGAGAGCTTGAACTCATATCATTGTGTGGTTCATATCACGTTATGTTATGGCTTGTAGTAAATATGTCTTATAGAAAGGCTTGGGTCTTACTCATATTTGTTCACTGTCTCTACCACAGTTATCAACTGTAACCACAGCAAAAGGTTTAAATACTGATATGGTTTAGATCTGTATCCCTGCCCAAAACTAATGTTGAATTGTAATACCCAGTGTTGGTGGTAGGACCTGGTGGGAGGTGATTGGATCATTGGATCATGGGGGCAGTTACTCATGAATGGTTTAACACCATCCGCCTTGGTACTGTTGTCACAACAGTGAATGAGTTCTCATGAGATCTAGTTGTTTAAAAGCATGTAGCACTTCCTTCCCCTCTCTCTTGCTCCTGCTCTCACCATGTGAGATGCCTCACCCTTTGCATTCTGCCATGATTAGAAGCTTCCTGAGGCCTCCCCCGAAGCAGAAGCTGCTATGCTTCCTGTAATGCCTGCAGAACCGTGAGCTAATTAAACCCCTTTTCTTTATATATTACCAAGTTTTAGGTATTTCTTTATAGCAAGGCAAAAATGGACTAATACAAACGGTAATTTTCTTTCCAAAATATGGTCAGGGAATAAAAAGAAAAATGAGAATAGATGAAAAAGAATCAGAATTGTTGGACAAAAGAAGGCACTGATGTTTCCTGATTGCCTGCCACATGCCAAACTTTGTGCTAGGGGTTTTGTATGTGTTCCTTTGTTGAATCCTTCCTCCAATCCTGTGAGGCAGAAAGGAAGCTAAGATTTATAGAAGCTTTACAGAGGTCTAACATCTTCATTTGTTCTCTTCCATTCTCCCCATTGCAGCTGGGTTGTCTGGTCTGATCACTGATTTAACAGCCATCCATGGTTCACCATTACCCTGGGAATAAAGTTCAAAACGCTCCACTGACTTTTAAGGAGCAATGGGACCTGGTACTTTCCTACATCTCCAGCCTCATTTCTTGCCTTGCTTTCTCTTGCTCTCTTCTCTGTAGACATAGAACATTTACTTCAGTTTCTTGAGCACATTATGCCCTCTTTCATATCCTGGCCTTCCCACAGGCTGTTTTCTCTGCTTGGAATGCTTTTCCTTCCTGTCTTCTCAATAATGTTGAATGAATGAATAAATGAAAGGATACTGGAGAGAGTAAGGGTAGGAACCTGTTCAGGGGAAAGACTAGGCATAGATAAAGGGATTAGAGAGTTAATCATAAACCTATGATAATAGACGCATTCTTTAAGGTTTAAGCTGGTCAAAGATGACCAGATCTTGGTTTCTTCTCTTTATTAGCTTCTTCTCCTCCTTCGAACCTCACCATTGGTGCCACTTTCTCTAGGAAGCTTCTCTCACCCCCACAATGGTTAAATCCTCTTGCTGTATGCCCCACAGCTCTATGTACTTTTTGTCTATAACGCTTATCACAACAGACTAAAGCTGCTTGAGGACAGGGCCTTGTCTTTCTTGTTTGCTTCTCTATCCCCAGCACAGAGCAGGTGTTCTAAATATATTTGTTTATTTGAATTATGAACAGTTAGGAACACATAGTTGGTTTGTGTTTCTCATTGGTTTTGTTGTTGTATTTTTTGGACCATTAGTTTCTTTCATGCAGTGTTATCAGTGGTTAGCAATTTTAGAAATTCCCATTCTTCCAGAGTGAGTGCAACTGGTTGGGGAGTGGGGCTATTCTCAAATACAAAATGATACTCTCTAATTTATAACATAATTAAAAAGCAACTATTCTGAGTTTTCTAAATGTCCCTCTGGGCACAGACTCTGGGGACACATGTTTATTTTCCATTCTTTTACCTCAGCTCCCTCCACTTTTCCCTTTGCCTGACTAATTCCTATATACTAGGTCTCGGCAGAACCGTAACTTCAGACAGCATGCATCTAGACTATGTAGGTGGCAGTGGCATCTTAATGCGAGGCACAAGAGTACTTGACATATGATAGCTAGATAAATGATGTTGAATGAATGAGTGAGTGAGTGAGTGAATGAAGGGATGTTGTGGGGGAGATTCAGGGTAGGATCTTGTCAGGGGAAAGGTCAAGAGGAAAAAGTTAGGGAATTAATCACAAAGCTTTAATAATAACTGTGTTCTTTGACATTAAGCTATAATAATAGCTGTGTTCTTTGATGACTACTATCAAAAGATGCAGCACATCTAGCACCCAGAACTTAAATCATAATTTTATATTTATATATTGTATATTATTCTCCAATAAAAGGAAGCAGGAATCCCTGGATAAATGGATGACTGTAAGGCTGGGGTAGGGAAAATACAAAGTAAATTTGGAGCATCTTACAGTGCCAGAAAGTAAGGAAGTGCTCAAGTGCCTCTAAATATGGGCTGCATTTACTGACTCTCATGTGACAAACAGTACATGGAAAAGGAAAAAATAGTAACTTTGGTAACAGGAAAAGCTGGCAGACACTACCTTAACCAAGGGATCAAGATTAACGTCACCAGTGATAAATATTAATAAACATCATGAACTTCTCTATATGAGGCAATGAGAAAGACACCTTGCTTCTGGGACATTTTTCCCCAAGATCTATAACCTCAAGCTAATCATGAGAAAACATCACTCAAATTTGGAACAGTCTAAAAAATACCTGACCAGTGTATTCCAAAGTGTCAAGGTCATGAAAAACAAGGAAAGACTGAGAAACTGTTAAAGACTCAGGGGAGACTAAGGAGACGTGACAACTAAATTGCAACATGGTATACTGGAAAGAAAAAGGATATTAGTGGAAAAACTGACGAAATCTGAATAAATTCTGTAGTTTGTTAATATTACTGTGTACCAGTGTTAATTTCTTAGTTTTGATAAAGGATCATGGTGAAGGGTATATGAGAACTCTGTATTATCTTTGCAACTCTCCTGTAAATAGAAATTTATTTTAAAATTTAAAAAAAAGTTTTTTTTTCCTTTTTTTTTTTTTTTTTTTTGCCATGCAAGGCTTGGCTGCAGGATTTGTTTGTGAAGAATACTAATGCATGGAGTAGTGAAGCTTGTCTGATTTGGGATTCATGAAATCTTGGCCCTCTAGCAGTGCATATATGCTACCTTTTTCTGCATAGCTTTTTTGATTTTTATGGAAGGATTTCACATCCTTAAATTCCTTTGACCTTCTCCATCAAGAGGAAGGATAGGAAATGAAGTACATTAGTTGCTGTGGGACTAGAGTAAGCTTCTTCCAGGACCTTAGGGTAAAATGAATAATCTCACATATAATGTTCAAGATTAGGCATCTGTGGAAATGAAAGTGTGGTCTCTGAAAGAGACTGATCTAAAAGAAGACTGTGACATAATTAACACACTAAGGGAAGAGTCTGACAACGGTGGCAACCAAGTCCAGAAAAAGAATAGCCAGACACTATATATTTGTTAGCTTATTTCTAGCAGAGCCCAGGGGAAAGCAGACCCTAGCAGTCTCTCATAGACTTAACCAACAGGATCTTCCCTTTGGTAGACATCAATGCCTCAGACTATTGCAACTCCTTTGTTCTGATTCTACTCTCCCTAAACAAATTATTAAGCGCAGAAAAAGGAAGGTGAGCATGTATTTGCTTATCATTGTGCTAGGTAATTTAAATGCTTTATGTTTTTAAATTATCTCAAGACACTATGAAGTTGGCATTCTTGTCCCTTAATTTACATGTGCAAATCAGAGAGAGATTAAGAAAACACACTTGATCACACAGTAAGTGGCAGAGCTGGGATTCAAACCCAGATGATTCAATGCCTTGGCTCACGCTGTTCCTACACCCAGATGGTAAGTTCAGTCCTCCCTTGGTATACATGGAGGATTGGTTCCAGGAATCCCCGGGTATACTGAAATCCACGCATACTCAGTTTCCGAAGCCCGGAACCCGAGTATACAAAAAGTCTGCCCTCTGTATACACAGGTTTCACATCCCGAGAACACTTCATTTTCAATCTGTGTCTGGTTTGGTTGAAAAAAGCCCACATATAAGTGGACCTGCGCAGTTCACACCCATGTTGTTCAAGGGTCAACTGTACAGAAGAAATGCCCTTCAGCCCCACTGTGCTCTTTAGCCATCCTGCCGGATAGGGACTCCTGGCAAAACTGATCTTTGGGATTGCATTGTGGAAAGTGCCTGGTTTAGAAGCAGGAAATCCTACTTTCCTTATGAAGACAAGCTCTGGAGTGAATCGACAACAGGGTGGCTCCCTGACATTTGTTTCCCCCTTCTGTTGGGAGGTATCTTGATTTTTGTTTGGGCATTAATCCTGCCTAGCCCAAGTACTTTGGTTGAGGCTGATTCCATCCCTGGCACTTGGGACAGGAAATGTGATTCAGACTAGTGTGACCCTATTTTATAGCCCCAGATTTTGGTTATAGGATGGGTGTGTAAGTGAAATT
The DNA here is from genome assembly GCF_029281585.2 of Gorilla gorilla gorilla. Classification (NCBI taxonomy): domain Eukaryota; kingdom Metazoa; phylum Chordata; class Mammalia; order Primates; family Hominidae; genus Gorilla; species Gorilla gorilla. The sequence goes on from NC_073233.2 coordinate 21,315,036, forward strand.
GGGTCAAGGAACACAAGGATTTGTTTGCTGGGAGCTCTGGGCTTTTCTAAGAGGTTTTCAGAAACATTCTTTCCTGTCTTCTGGAATGTGAATGATGTCGTGCTGGACCCCTATTTAGTCCAACAGTGATGGCACCATGTCCAAGAGGCTGAAGAAGACACCGGAACTAGCAAACTTGACATAGGGTTTATTGGGGACTTAGATACAGGGCCATCCAAGAGAGGGGAGCTGGACAGAAAAACTGCTCCCATTAGTAAGAAGTGTGCAGGTTATATAGCATTTTCACGTAGCAGCTTCTACCTAGCAACCCCCAGCTAGCAACCCCCATTTAACCCAAAACAAAGGGCCTCGATTCCCTGAATTCCAAGGAATGGGTCAGGGGGCTTTGGATGTCCTTTAGAGATAAGGAGTGAACTGGATTTCTCAGAACCCTGAACACACATTCTTATTAGACCATAAGGTCATTCTCAGGGTATGCTTGAGCTATTGCTGTCAGGTGCATCTGCCCTACAAATGGGAAAGTGTGCAGCACAGGGGTGTGGATAAGGAAGCTGCCTACTGCTAATTTTACTTTGCCACAGTGATATGTGGACCAAAGAAATCAAAATAAATGAAATGTTTGGTGTTCCCACCCTACCTTATGAGCTCATAGATCCATTTCATTATTAACTCAGTTTGAATTGGATTTTTTCCTATTTACAACTGAAATAATCTTACAGACAACTTCCAAACTAATTTTTCTGAAAGTTAGCCAGTGAGTAAGGTAATCACATAATTATTCAGATTAAGAGTATTTTGAGAAAGCAGTGGGAACCATTAATAACTGTCCTGGGCAAACTGAGATGTGTGGACACTCAACTCGTGAGGCATGAGCTGGTTGCAATTCTGCCTGTGGATAAGCTTCGAAACTCTGAGCAATTAATTTTAGATCTCTGGATATCAATTTTTCTATGTGTAAGATGAAATATGAAATTCTGTGAGTTTAGGTTATTTCTCTCCAGTCTATACTATTCTGCACTCCCTTCTGCAGTAAGAGTCTGAAGGCCAAAATGTTCTGTTGAGTAGATATAACAACAACAACAACAGCAGCAACAACAACAATAATAATGAAAGTCAACCATTGCAGCAGTAATGCATCACAAACCACCACAGAAATCTCAGTAGCTTTCAACAACGTTATTTTTCTTGCTGATAAATCTGCATATATGTTGTGGTTTGTCTGATCTCAGCTGGGCTGACTTGGCCAGGCTGAGTTCAGAATGCTCCATGTGTTTCCATTCCTGTATCCTGGCTGAAGAAACAATGACCATTTGGGGCATACTCTTCTCATGGCAGAGGGAGGAAGCTCCAAGAGGTCCGAAAAGAACCAAGCACATTTAAAACCTTTCTGACATGACATATGTTATATCCACTCACATTCCCTTGACCAAAGCAAGTTGTATGGCCACGCTCAATGTTAACCATGAGCATGACCATATGCTACTCCAAGAAAGACATTGAAAAGTCACATAGTGAAGGGCTTAGATATATAAATCTATTACAGGGTAGAAATAAATAATTGATAATAATAATCCAATGTAATAACCTCTGGTACATACACTGGGCACTCACTAGGTGCCAGACTGTTAAGATACATAGTATCATTTAATCTCCAAAGCAAGTATATGGGACAGATACTATTAGTATTTGTTGTATGAATGAGTGATTGCCTATTGTATACCTACTGGGCTATGTTCTGTGGCTACTGTATAAAACAGTTCTGATATTCAGTTGGCTGGATATTAGTCAGGGTACCTGGAGGGCTCTGTTAGGCATGAAGAAGAAGCTGAAATTATTTCCTAAACTCACATTAGCAATGATGCACATCTGAACCCAGGGCAACTGATGAACAGGAGAGTCTAGACTTACATAGAAAGAGAACTTCTAGTGTAGATGCCTCTTCTCCCTTCCCCTCCCAGTCATCACCTGTGGGCATCACTCTTTAGGGTTACTTCCTATATGGTACAATTGGATACATTCTCTTCCCCTTTTCCCAACATACAAGCTCAATGGAAGATTCACAGGTTAACATACTGAATGTTTGCTAGTTAGAATTTTGCTCCTCTGCCATTTTCATACCTACATTACAGAAGCACCAGTGAACAATAATTACAAACCAGAGAACACATAATAAACAATCAGAAGATGGTGCATTTGATGTCTGGAGGTTCTTATGATGGGATTACTAACACAAGGAAAAGCCTAATTAGGGGAAAATCTGGGACAAGGGTGATTTCCAGTCACTGTTCAAACAGTTCTTCCTCACACTCATTCCCAAGACCATTTTGATGTTGTAAGCCTGGAGCCTCAAATCTTGAATCTTTTGCCAATTCATTATTCTTTAAAGGGATGAGTGACAAAGCCTGTTTTTCTGTTTAATAAATAATGTACTCTAACAATTAATACAAGATGTCAGGGCGCATAACTTTATTTCATCCAACATTTACTGAATATCTACTATATGCCAGGCAATGACTAGGTACAAGTGACAATCCTGCCATCAGGGTGACATACAGACCAGTGTGGAGAGAGACACATATGTATGGATTTAACCTTAATGAAGAGTGCTCCATTTGAGATGTGAACAAGTGATATGAGACAGAAGAGCGAATAATTATTTCCTTTTTTGAGGACAGGAGCAGAAAGAGTGGATGCCATTTTATCTGAGCCTTGAAATCTAAGACAGAAGAGGTAGAAGAACATTGTAGGAAGAGGTTCAACATGTAAAATGGCACAATGGAATTAAAACATGACTTTTCTCTTCCAGAGTCCTGGGGCTGTCTAAGGAACTACGGTGAGATAGAGAGTGTTATGGGTTGAATTTTGTCCCCCTCAAAAAGGTATGTTGAAGTCTTAAACTCAGAATGTGACTATTTGGAACTAGGGTCTTTATAGAGGTAATTAAGTTAAACTGAGGTCATAAGGGTGAGCCCTAGTCTAGTATGATCAGTGTTGTATAAAAAGGGGAAATTTGGTCACAGATAGACATGCATAGAGGGAAAATGACGGGAAGAAACACAGGAATGATGCCATGTGGAGACTAAGGATTGGAGTGATGCATCTGTAAACCAAGGGATGCCAAAGATGCTGGCAAACAAGCAGAATCTAGAAAGAGACAAGGAAGGGTTCCCTTACAGGTGTCAGAGCGAGCATGGTCCAGCAACACTTTGGTCTCTGACTTCTAGCCTACAGAACTGTGACACAATACATTTCCATTGTCTCAAGCCACACAGTTTGTGGTACTTTGTTACAGAAGACCTAGAAACTGATACAGGGAATTAAGAAGGAGCTGTTAGGATTCTGGACTGCCCATTCCTATTTCAAACATGGTGTCTGTCATTTTATGCTTCTCTTAAGTGTTTGCTTGAGAAGCAGTGTTTCGTTGGTAAACATGAAAACAACAGGTAGCGAGTTTTGAGAGTGTGTCATTTGGACACTTTCAGTTGATTTAAGTTGCAAATAACCAAAAACCTAAGTCTACTGGCTTAAATAACAAGGTTTATGGTTCACATAATGACAAAAGGCTAGAAGTGATGTGAAATTCCTGTGCAATTAATAGAGGGTTTGATCAAGGCTCTAACTCCATTTCTTTGCAGTTTTCTGTAGAGTTCTCATGTGTTGGTTTCTTCCTCCGGTTGGCTCTTGTTATGGTAGCAAAACAGATGTGATATCTTCAAGCTTCACACAGCGCTCTACTCAAAGTAGGGATGAATAGATGAATAGCTTTGACTTGGTATTCCCAGCCAAGGCCTTGAGGTTCTCACTGATTGGGCCACTCCTGAACCAATCTCTGCATGCATTGATTAACTGAGGCCTGTGTTATGAACCAAATGTGGCAGGAGGGAAGGATTTGCCCTGATTGGCTTACCCACTTTTTCCATTAGCCTTATTTACATAACAAAACATTTAAAAAATTTAGTGGCTGAAAACCACAACAATTTGTTTTCTCATGATTCTGTGGGTCAGGAATTTGGGTAGGGCTCAGCTGGGATGTTTCATTCTCTACCATGTGGTGTTGCCTGGGCTCACTCATGCACTTAGGGTAACTTGGCAAGTCAGCAAAGGGCCGGCTGGTCCTGGGTAAGGACAGCCACATGTCTGCTGGTTGAGGGGGTAGTTCGGTTCTCTTCTCTGTGTTCTTTCCAGCAAGCCAGCTTGGGCTAATTCACTTGAACATGTCATTCTATGAGAGTGAGAACAGCTGTAAGGCCTCTTGACATGTAAACTTGGGACTTGTGTGACATGATTTCTGCCACATTATATATTGGTCAAAGCAAGTCCCTACATATTTTTAAAAAAATAATTTCAAGTTTTATTTTAGATTCAGGGGGTACATGTGCAGGTTTGTTACGTGGGGATATTGCATGATGCTGAGGTTTGGGGTATGACTGATCCCGTCACTGAGGTAGTGAGCATAGTACCCAATAGTTAGGTTTTCAACCTTGTGCCCCTCTCTCCCTCTCCCTTTCAGTAGTTCCTAGTGTGTATTGTTGCCATATTTATGTTGATGGGTACCCAGTGTTTAGCTCCCACTTATAAGTGAAGACATGTGGTGTTTAGTTTTCTGTTCCTGCATTAATTTCCTTAAGATATTGGCCTCCAGCTGCATCCATGTTGCTGCAAAGGACATTATTTCATTCTTTTTTATGGCTGCATAGTATTCATGGTGTATGTGCACCACATTTTCTTTATTCAATCCACTGTTGATAGGCACCTCGGTTGATTCCATGTCTTTGCTGTTGTGAGTAGTGCTGTGATTAATATACAAGCACATGTGACTTTTTAGTAGGATTATTTATTTATTTATTTTTTTGGATATATACTCAGTAAGGGGATTGCTGGGTCAAATGGTAGTTCTGTTTTAGGATTTTTAAGAAATCTCCAAACTGCTTTCCACAGTGGCTGAACTAATTTACGTGCCCAACAATGGTGAATAAGCATTCCTTTTTCTCCACAACCTCACCAGTATCTGTTGTTTTTTGTTTTTCTTTAGTAATAGCCATTCTGACTGGTGTGAAATGGTATCTTACTGTGGTTTTGATTTGCATTTTTCTGATGATTAGTGATGTTGAAACATTTTTTCATATATTGGTTGCTTGTATGTCTTCTTTTGAGAAGTGCCTGTTCATGTCTTTTGCCCACTTTTAAATGGGGTTATTTGTTTTTTACTTGTTGAATTGGTTAAGTTTTTTATAGGTTCTGTATATATGTCCTTTGTTGGATACATAGTTTGCAAATATTTTCTCCTATTCTGTAGGTTGCCTGCTTACTCTGTTGATAGTTTCTTTTGCTGTGCAGAAGCTCTTTAGTTTAATGAGTTCCCATTTATCAATTTTTGTTTTTGTTGCCATTGCTTCTGAAGCAAGTCCCCACATCTTGATGTAAGTAGTTATAAAAATTTGTGATCATTTAAAATCTATCAGACCCACCCTTACAACTGGGGGAGGGGTAACCAATTTCACCCAAACCACATGCTTCTAAGCAGAACGAACATCATGGAGAAAGCTGGGTAGAGGCTGGAGAAGAGGCTGAAATCATGTTGTGGCAACTATACATTAATAAAACTGGCAAAAATGAAAAGAAATTAGGCTGTAGGGGGCTTTGTATGACATGCTTTGTATGACATGCTAAGCATACTTGATCTTCTAGGCTCATGATTCTTCATAGTTGATGAATATGATGCATTCCCATTAGTAAACATGATTCAAAAGTGATTTACCATGGCTGTGATTCTCATCATGAAGAGTCGGGGTGAGAAATGTTTCCTATAAGGACTGCATCAGACCTTCCATCTATTTGTGGGGAGGGTCATGGACTTACCTTAATTGTTACTCACAGTTCTAGGTGATGGGGAGTCACTGATGCCTTGATCCTGAGTGCAAGGCAGATTTTCTGCTTTTAGATCCAGTCTGAAGTTGCTCCTATAACAGTTCTGGGTTAAATTCACATAAACCTGCCTTCATTTCCCCCAGTGTGCACATATGCTGCTAGTTTGGGACTCTCCTGTTTCTAGCAGTACACTGTCTCCGTAAGCAACATTTCTTCCTGAAGTCCAAGTCCTTGGGGATCAGTCTACTCCTGAGTACTCACACACCGTTCTCATTGCCATGGCTTTATCCTGCTCTCTAGCCTTGACAAGAGCAGCCCCCATCTATCCAATGTGTTTTTGGACCTCAATTCGGCAAATGGCAACAATCCAATTCTTTTCTCTCCCAGAAGTCTCCTTCATATGTGCTCCACCTAACATGGTCTCCAATACCCAAACAAACATGAACATAAACTTACTGAGCAGGAGGAGGGTGATATCTTTGTGGCATTCAAGCTGCGGTTACAGTGTTCTGCCATGTGTACATATTCACCTCTGCTGTTGGGCTGAATACAAATTATACAAGAAACATGGGATTTCCCTTGTTTATGGAGAAAATGAATAACTAAATAAATTTATTGAGTAAATGAATTAATATGGATAAATAAGATAACCCTGTGCAGCATCCCTCTAGGATGAAAAAGCATAGTGACATGGAAAATGTTCCCTGGTGGACAACTTTTCTCCTCTTCACTCAAAGCCCAGGAAGGCACCAGTACAAGTGGTTATAAGGCATCTTAATCTTGGATCCCCTCCATACACTGGTGGAGAATACCTAAGCCAAGAGGAAGAGTTTAGAACAATGAAAATGTCTCTTAAATTGGGTAGGAATAAAGTTCCGAGCAATTCTTTGGCATACTGGAGCAGAGCAGGGATAAGGGTGGGGTAGATGGACGATAAAGAGAAAGAGTGTTGTAGGTGTGAGCTGGGAAGAGCCCCTTTGTCACCTCCCCAGGGGCCCTTCCTAATAGAAAATCTCACCGTGGAGCCCACAGCCTTGTTTCTGCAGGACTTCTGGCTGTGCCTCCCCATTGAGGAGTGGCTAGTTTACAAAAAGGACTTGAAGCCTTAAGTGTCTCTGACTTAATTCAGTGGCTGCTGCTCCATTTGGATAGCTCATTTCTGCTCCCATGCCTCATTAGAGGCAGCCCTTGCTCACTTCCATTTGGCTAACAAGCATGAGCAATGGAGGAAATGGAGGCTATTTACAGTAAATTATTCAATTAGAACCAGGAGCAACAGTAACTTCTACCATTGCCTCACAGGCCAATCCCAGGGCAGCTCAAGATCACTAGGATTGTTTAATCTGCAGAGTCCATTAGAGCTGTCAACAAGGGTAGTATGGAAAGCAGTTGAAGGGTGCGGCTTGACTTTAGCTGTAGAAGCAGTCCCAGTATGGGGAGGAGGTATCTGGGGGAGAAAATTAAGCAGGGAGAGGCAGCAAGGCTAGTCAGGCTGGCCTTCTTGCCTGCTCCTCAAGGACTTCTAACCCATTGGTTCTCACCACTCTTGGATGCACATTGCAATCTGCCTGGAGGGTTTTACAAAATGCTGATAACTGGGTTCCACTCCCCACCCAGATTCTAATTGAGTCAGTCTGGGAGTCAGGGTTAGGAAGCTCCCCAGGTGGGGAGGCTAAAAGGGAATGGAGAGATTTTACTATTTCACAGTGGAAAGCTGGAAAGACTCCTACAAAACCCAGCTTCTCAGGTGAAGAAACAAGAGGAAAAGGTCTCCTACCTGGCTTAGCAACAAAGAGAGGACCAAAAACTCTTGAGTTCTCAGGTCAATTAATTTTCCCATTTAACACTCTTCTTTCACTTACCAGTCATGTGACCTTTGCCAAGTCTCTGTTTTCTCATTTGTAAATGGGTATAGTCATTTATTCTACTTATTTCTTATTGCCACGGGGTCTGAGTTCATGAAGATGTTCCTGAAGATAGTAGGGGGAGAAGAAAGAGCAGAGATACATTTTTTAAGTGCAAGACTTTAGAAGAGATTATCTAAATCAATGATCCCCAACCTTTTTGGCACCAGGGACTGGTTTCATGGAAGATAATTTTTCCACAGACCTGGGTAGTCTGGGGGTCAGGGTTAGGAAGCTCCCCAGGTGGGGAGGCTAAAAGGAAATGGAGAGATTTTACTATTTCACAGTGGAAAGCTGGAAGGACTCCTACAAAACCCAGCTTCTCAGGTGAAGAAACAAGGGGAAAAGGTCTCATACCTGGCTTAGTGGCAAGGATGATTCAGGTGCATTACATTTATTGTGCACTTTCTTTCTGTTATTATTACACTGCAATATATAATGAAATAATTATACAACTCACCATAATGTAGAAACAGTGGGAGTCCTGAACTTGTTTTCCTGCAACTAGATGGTCCCATCTGGGGGTGATGGGAGACAGTGACACCCGAAGTGTGTTTCTTATGTCCAGTATACTCTGTAATCTCATTTTGGTTGCTGTCACTGCAGAAAATCCTGCTTCACAAAGGTAGGATGTTGGAAATGGAAGCAGGCTTTTCAATGCTTTTGTGGCAATCTCAGGATATCCCACCTTGACCTTAATCCAGAATGTATGTAGATTTTACATTGGCTCAAACATACTTTTAAGGCTACCATCATTTGCGATCTCAAGCAGTTGATCCCCTTCTAGCACGGACAAAGCTGACGCACCTGGCTTATTAAAAAATGGGTCACAGATCCATTCCTTCCCAGTTTGGGGGTTTTTGTGGTTGAAAAGTAATGCTCAAACTCTTTTGAAAGCTGAGATAGGTGATCATGCGTCAGCTTGGAGAAAGATGACCTGACTCAGTCTCTTTCAAAAATCTCTGCTAATGTTTGAAACATGTCAAAAATCCCAATGTTCACTTGTCACCCCCATAATTCCAGTTTGGCTTTGAATGCAGCCACTTTATCTGCCAACTTGAACACAGTTGTCGTTCTCCCCTGGCATGACAGATTGAATTTATTGAGCAGGTTGAATATACCACACAAGTAAGCAAGTTTTGTGACCCATTCTGTGTCAATGAAATGTGCTGCCAGTGGTGACTGGTTTTCTAAACGAAATCTCTGGAGTGGCTCTCATAGTTCAAAAACTCTGGCCAGTGATCTACCTTTAGGAAGCCAACTCTCTTCTGTGTATAAGAGAAGACATGTGTGCTCTGTGTCCATCTCCTCACAGAGCTGCATGAACAGATATGAATTAAGGGCATGTACTTTAATGTGGTTGATAATTTTAATCACATCCCACAAAACATTGTTAAGTTCAGGTGATATTTTTCAGCTAGCCAGCATTTCTCTATGGCTGACACAGTGCGTAGACTCACATTCAGAAGCAACCTCTTTGAACTGAGTAGTGAAACCAGAAAGCTGTCCAATCATGGCAGCTGCTCCACCCGTGCATATACTGACACCAAATGACCAACCCACATTTCCTGATATGTAATCATTCAAGGACTTGGATAGTTCTGCAACTGTGGTGTTGGTTGGCAGCAAAAGTGCATGTAACACATCCCCGTGCACATCCTCCTGAAAATATATTGCACAAAAGCAAGTGTTGTTGCCTTGTTGTCAACTTGGTAGACTTGTCAACGTGGATTGCATACCATGGTGACTCATTAATCCTCTCTAACAATTGTGCCTCAACATCCTCTGCTATTTCATCAATTCATCTAGTTATGGTGCTAGCTGAAAGAGGAACACATGCTACCTTTTGAACTGCAGCCTCTCCTAAAAGTTCATGAAATGTCCTTAGCAGCAGGTGGGATCAACTCTTCACCATTAGTAAAGGACTTCTTCACTTTAGCAATGCAATTAGTCACTAAGAATTATGCTCTTGGTGCAAACACATTTGATAAAGTGGTGGCCTTCAATTGCTTCTGTTTGGTATTATTCCATTTTCACACTGCTAATAAAGACATACCAGAGACTAGGTAATTTATTAAGAAAAGGTTTAGTGGACTCACAGTTGCATGTGGCTGGGGAGGCCTCACAATCATGGCAGAAGGCAAAACACATGTCTTTGATGGTGGTAGACGAGAGAGAATGAGAACCAAGCAAAAAGGGTTTCCCTTTATGAAACCATCAGATCTCATGAGATTTATTCACTACGATGAGAACAGTATGGGGAAACCACCCCCATGATTCAGTTATCTCCCACCAGGTCCCTCCCACAACACGTGGGAATTATGGGAGGTACAATTCAAGATGAGATTTGGGTGGGGATACAGCCAAACCGTATCATGTTCTTTGTGTTCACATTTCTTTCTTTGGAAAATGCCAAAGGCTTGTCTTTTAGCACAAGGTGCTTGGTCTCCCTGTTGTGAAGGAATTTGGAAGGTTTCATGGCTTCATTTGATAGCTGGTCACCGCACATTATACAAAGCATGCTTAGAGAATGTGAATCACCTGTTGCAATGAACCCATAATTTAAAGACTCTTGGTATTTTCTTTTAAATGCAGCTTTCTTTTTGTTGGCAGTCTTAGAGTCTTCTGCTATCTCATCATTTTGTCTTTCCCTCTTTTCAAAGAAGTTCTCCAGTGATGTTTGTTTTTTACTAATTTTGGCTAGGGTTAGCTTGTTGGCTTACCAAAACTGACTGAGATAAGCACACAGTGCAGAAAAGAGGTGCAGATGGAAGTGGTAAATAAAATAATGGGTGGGCCACATGCAGACTAAATAAGTGTCGGATTGTGACTTAAAGCCTGCCACTGAGGCAGCTGTACAATTGAAGTAAATCAACTCACTTGCCACTATACAGCCTGCCACTAAATGCAGCTTAATTGTCACTTGCCACTCACTGATAGGGTTTTGATATGTCTGCAAGCAATTGATTTATTATGGTCTCTGTGCAGTCAAACCTCTCTGCTAATGTTTATCTGTATTTGCAGCCACTCACCAGTGCTAGCATTGCTGCCTTGGCTCCACCTCAGATCATCAGGCATTAGATTCTCATAAGGAGGGTGCAACCTAGATCCCTCGCATGTGCAGTTCACAGTAGGGTTTGCACTCCTATGAGAATCTAATGCCACTGCTGATCTGACAGGAGGTGGAGCTCAGGCCACAATGTGAGCTATGAGGAAGGGCTGTAAATACAGACGAAGCTTTGTTCGCCCCACCACTCACCTCCTGCTGTGAGGCCCAGTTCCTAACAGGCCATGGACTTGTACCAGTCTGTGGCCCAGGGGTTGGGAACCCGTGATCTAAATGACAAGAGCGGGATAGACATGCATGAAAAATAGACATTCAAAGGACTCTACCTTTTAATTTTTTTCACCAAAGGGCTGCAGTAAAATCTGGTCTGAGTGTTGTGAAGTCTCTGATCAGGCTGCCTCTCTGCTTGCTGGAGTCAAATCCAGTCTCATTTGTCCGCTAAGGAGCCAATGGCCGTTTTGCCTCCTCATGAGCGGTCAGTTAGTCCGGGGCTAGCACATATCTAATTCATAGTTAACAAGGTTGTCAGATGAATGAGTATATGAACTCTTGGCTCCTTACAGACTTGGTTTCTGTCCCACCTTCCTCAAACTCCTAAAATGATGACCATGCCCATGAAAAGCTACAATCCCAACCATCATATACCCTTGTACTAACATGCTTCGCTATACTTCACTTTATTTTCAGCCTTAATGATTCCAAAGAGAATTATAATTTTTGATCCAAATGACTAAGGCACTCTCTTATACAGCCTGTAATTCCTTCCTTCCTTCCTTCCTTCCTTCCTTCCTTCCTTCCTTCCTTCCTTCCTTCCTTCCTTCCTTCCTTCCCTCCCTCCCTCCCTCCCTCCCTCCCTCCCTCCCTCCCTCCCTCCAATTATTGTTGAATTAAACCACAGGAATCTTAGCCACATACCTTGGAAGTCAGTATGTGAAGTCTTGTGTTGTTCTGCCCACTAAACTTTCATGCTCAAGGCACTTTGCCAACAGGCCCAAAGGGGATACTAAAGGGCTCATGTAGTTGACCTCATTTACCAGGACAGGAACATGTATTGGTTGCCATGAGCCCAAGGGTAGAGCTTCCTCTTCTGACCTCTTTATCCCTATAATAATGAGATAGAAGATGTAGGGGAAAATGCAAACTTGAGATGGCTAGAAGTGGAAGCCAGGGAGCCCATGGGTAACTATCCAGACAGTAGCCACAGAGGCAAGGTCTGTATACAGTTGGCAGCAGAGAGGTTTGAGATTAGGAAACAACTATGGGCGTGGGCCCCCCAGGCAAGATGGGAATGAAGAGGGGAGGGCAGGGAAGGGGAGGGGAGGGAAGGGGAGGGGAGGGAAGGGGAGAGGAGGGGAGAGAAGAGGAGAGGAGGGGAGGGAAGGGAAAGGGAAGGAAGGGAAAAGACTTCTTGTTTTTGTCCTGAGAAAGCTGCTTCTAGACTGGAACTAGCAATTAGGCTAGGACAGGTACCCAAGGCAGCTCTGAAGGTGACCTTGCCCAGGAAATCAGTGGCCCCAGCTATGAGGGTCAGAAGTCAGAGCTCATGGAGGCCTATGGTACATCCTTTGCACACCAGCCAAGGTTTCAGATTCTGGTCTGCTCTGTCCTACAGAGCAGCACTTGGCCCAGCAGAAGAGGTTTCTCCTCTAAGGAGGTTTCTCAACCTGACCCAGGATAACCAAACCCCTTAGTAATGAAACTTCTGCACTTTGGGTCCTCATCCTCCCCGGAACAGTGCTTGGGCATCAGAGGCAGCATGTTGAATTGCTGGTTCTGTCAAGGCAGCTTTGGGAGAAGCTCTTAAGCTTCTGGACACCTCCTGAAATGACTACTGGGAAATTAGTAGTATCTTGACTTGATAGGTTGGATGGCATGGAAGGTAGGGCTTTCCTGCAGACTTGACTGGGGCTGCTATCTTTGCTGCCAAAGCCCAAGGTCTCCACACACACAGTGTTCTCAGCCTTGACAATACTAGCATCTTCTTCCGCATGTCATCCCGTCTAGAAATTGCAGGAGCCTCTATTATGAGGGCAAAGCATTAGAAGCAAAACCCACTTGATTTCAGACATTAAAGCAGTAGCAAGCTAGCAGCCTTAGATCAGAGAATAGAGGCCAGCTGAATCCAGCTAAGAAGATAGGCCCTGGGTCTCTATGTACCTACCCAAGTACAGGCTGGTCTCAGGAAAATGTCCTTCTCTGGCTTGTCTTTTGGCACTAATAGGTCAAATTAGGCACTAATATTGATGACCTTGTGCAGATCACTCTCTCTCTCTGGGCCTCTGTCTTCTCACATGTCAGATGGAGCATTAAAACTAGATCAGTAGCCGGGTGCAGTGGCTTATGCCTGTAATTCCAGCACTTTGGGAGGCTGAGGTGGGGGGATTACCTGAGGTCAGGAGTTCAAGACCAGCCTGGCCAACATGGTGAAACCCCATCTCTACTAAAAATACAAAAATTAGCTGGTAGTGGTGGCACGTGCTGGCCTGTAATCCCAGCTACATAGGAGGCTGAGGCAGGAGAATTGCTTGACCCCAGGAGGTAGAGGTTGCAATGAGCTGAGATCACACCACTGCACTCCAGCCTGGGTGACAGAGAGAGACTCTGTCTCAAAAAACAAAACAAAACAAAACAAAAACAAACAAACAAAAAACTAGATCAGCTCAAAAGCTCTTGCAACCCTAATACTCTGAGAGCTCCTCCTTCTGTTCCCTGCTCAGCCTGGACCTGCTTCTGGCCTCCCTGTGTCCTCAGCCATTGCTATTCCTTCTCTCACCTGCCTTACATTCTTGAGCCTGGGTTTCCTTTGCTTATTTTCTCACTGTGACCCAGAGATAGCTCATCTTTGCTGTTTCTCTCTTGCTTGCCCATTAACCATCTGTACTTCGCTATTAGCGAATGTGTTCATTATACTTGGCATAGCTCTTAAGTGTTTCTGGAGCTCCTTCACAAAAATTCTGTCACTAATTTTCACAAAGGAACTTGACCTGGAAGAACCCCACACAACTCAGTCTCCAGGGGGCCTGTTTTAGTCACTGAACCTTAGGGCCATCTATTCTGGATTAAGGCTTATTTCTTCTTACCTTGACACATCTATATGAGCTGAACTAGTTTCACATGAAAACTTGCTTCCACAGGGAACTTTAAGAAATTACAGTGCTTTTAAAATAGGAGTTTATTAATCTCCTCTTCCAATATTAAAAGCTATTAACCAAATTATGTCTTGCTGGTTTGGGGGCTTTATAACCACAGAAATTAGACTGTATTGATGTGACTCTCTCTTAGTTGCTTAAAGGGCAAATTTCCAGGCTGACCCAGCTCGAAGCCTGCAATGCCTTGAATAATTTTTCTCCAGGGGTCTCTGAGTGGTCACTGGCTACAGCCCTCCCCCATCTCTACAGTCAGAAGCTTTCAAGGAGACTACAGTGATGAGAAGCAAGCTTCTCACAATTTATCAATCAGGTATGGAGAAGGACCATTGAAGAACAGGCCCCCAGAGTGTCAGTAGCTAGCCTAAGACATTGATTTTTAGAGCTGCAGAGGAGCAACTGGCTTCTGGGCAAGGCCTTGGACATGATCTCAATAAGGAAAAGTGAGGCAATGACTTTCTTGAGAGCAGAGGAAACTCAAGGACATGTTTTCCTCAGTCACTGAGGGAAAGCGTGGTGGGCAGGTACCTGTATTATTTGAGACTGGATAGTTTATAAAGAAAAGAGGTTTAGTTGACCCACAGTTCTGCAGGCTGTACAGGAGGCATGGTTGGAGAGGCCTCAGGAAACTTACAATCATGGCAGAAGGCAAAGGGGAAGCAAGCACATCTTCACATGGCTGACAAGAGAGAGAGGGAGAGAGAGAAGGGAGAGGTCTACACACTTTCAAACAACCAGATCTCATGAGAACTGTATCATCAAAATAGCAAGGGGGAAGTCCACCTCCATGATCCATTCACCCTCTACCTGATCCCTCCTCCAACACTGGGAATTACAATTTGACATGAGATTTGGGTGGGGACACAGAGCCAACCATATCATTCTGCCCCTGGCCCCTCCAAAATCTCACGTCCTTCTCACATTTCAAAACACAATCATGCCTTCCCAACAGTCCCCTGAAGTCTTAAGTTATTCTTGCATTAACTCAAAAGTCCAAGTCCAAAGTCTCATCTGAGACTGGGCAAGTTTGTTCCACTACCTATGAGCCTGTAAAATCAGAAACAAGTTAGTTACTTCCAAGATACAATAGGGGTATGAACATTGAGTAAATGCTCCCATTCCAAAAAAGAGAAATTGTCCAAAGCAAAGGGCTACAGGCCCCATGCAAGTCCAAAACCCAGCAGGGCAAGTCATTAAATCTTAAAGCTCCAAAATAACCTCCTTCTCTCCATATCTCACATCCAGGCCACACTGATGCAAGGGGTGGACTCCTAAGGCCTTGAACTGTTCCACCCTTGTGACTCTGCAGGGTACAGGCCTTGTGGCTGCTTTCATGAGCTGGTGTTGAGTGCCTGCAGATTTTCCAGGTGCACAGTGCAAGGTGTCAGTGGATATACCATTCTGGGGTCTGGAGAATGGTGGCCCTCTTTTCACAGCTCCACTAGGCAGTGCCCCAGTTGGGTATCTGTGTGGGGGCTCCAACCCCACATTTTCCTCCTGCACTGCCCTAGCAGAGGTTCTCCATGAGGGCTCTGCCCCTGCAGCAGACTTCCGCCTGGACATCCAGGTGTTTCCATACATCCTCTGAAATCTTGGCAGAGGCTCCCAAGCATCAACTCTTGATCTCTGCAAATCTACACACTTAACACCACGTGGAAGCTGCCAAGGTTTTACACCCCCTGGAGCAGTGGCTTGAGACATATCTGGGGCCCTTTTAGCCATGGCTGGAGCTGGAGTAGCTGCAATGAGGGCATCGTGTCCAGAGGCTGCACAGAGCAGTGGGGCCCTGGGCCTGGCACATAAAACCATGTTTTCCTCCTAGGCCTCTGGGCCTGTGATGGGAGGGGCTGCTATAAAGATCTCTGAAGTGTCTTCCAGGCATTTTCCCCATTGTCTTGGCTATTAGCATTTGGTACCTTTACTTATGCAAATTTCTGCAGCAGGCTTGAATTCCTCCCATGAAATGTTTTTTTTTTTTTTTTTTTCCTACCACATGGCCAGGGTGCAAATTTCTCAAGCTTTTATGCTCTGCTTCCCTTTTAAATATAAGCTCCAATTTCAGGTCTTTTTTTTTTTTTTTTTTTTTGCTTATACAAATGAGTGTAGGCTTTTGGAAGCAGCCGGGCCAAATCTTGAATGCTTTGCTGCTTAGAAATTTCTTCCACCAGATACCCTAAATAAATCATCTTTCTCAAGTTCAAAGTTTAACAGATCCCTAGAGCAGGGGCACAGTGCCACCAGTCTCTTCGCTAAAGCATAGCAAGAGTGACCTTTACTCCAGTTCCCACTAAGTTTCTTATCTCCATCTGAGACCTCCTCAGTCCAGACTTCATTGTCCATATTACTATCAGCATTTTGTTCACAACAATTTAACAATTCTCTAGGAAGTTCCAAACTTTCCCTCATCTTTCTGTCTTCTTCTGAGCTCTCCAAATTGTTCCAACCTCTGTCCCTTACCCAGTTCCAAAGTTGCTTCCACATTTTCAGGTATCTTTATAGCAATACCCCACTCTCAGTACCAGTTTTTTTTTTTTTTTTTTTTTGAGACAGGGTCTCACTCTGTCACCCAGGCTGAAGTGCAGTGGCATGATCTTGGCTCACTGCAACCTCTGCCTCCCGGGTTCAAATGATTCTCCCACCTCAGCCTCCTGAGTAGCTGGGACTACAGGTGCATGCCACCATGCCCAGCTAATTTTTGTATTTTTTGGTAGAGATGGGGTTTCACTATGTTGGCCAGGCTTGTCTCGAATTCCTGCCCTTAAGCGATTCACCTGCCTCTGCCTCCCAAAGTGCTGGCATTACAGGCATGATCCACCACACCTGGCCCAATTTTCTATATTAGTCTGTTCTCACATTTCTATAAAAACCTACCTGAGACTGGGTAGTTTATAAAGAAAGAAGTTTATTTGACTCACAGATCTGCAGGCTGTGCGGGAGGCATGGCTGGAGAGGCCTCAGGAAACTTACAATCATGGTGGAAGGTGGAGGGGAAGAAAACACATCTTTACATGGCTGGCAGGAGAGAGAGAGGGGGAAGGGGGAGGTGCTACACACTTTCAAACAGTCAGATCTCATGAGAACTGTATTGTGAGAATGGCAAGGGGGAAGTCCGCCCGCATGATTCAATCATCTCCCATTAGGCCCCTCCTTCAACACTGGGAATTACAATTTGACATGGGATTTGGGTGGGGACAAAGAGCCAAATGATACAATGTAGGTATATAGAAAGAGATTTATGAGGGACTGGAAGGTCTGGAAGCTGGAGCCCAGGTGGGCCAGTTGTGTAAATCCCAGTCCAAGCCTAAAGTCCCAAGAACTGGAGAGCCAATAGTGTAAGTACCAGTCTGCATCTGAAAGCCAGGGAAACAAAAGCGCTTATGTCCAAGTGCAGGAGAAGATGAATGCACCAGCTCAGACAGAGAGAATTCACCTTCCCTCTGCCTGTTTGTTCTATGCATGGCCTCGGCAGACTAGATGTTACCCACCCTCTTTGGGTGATCTTCTTTGCTCAGTCTACCCATTCAAATGCTAATCTGTTTCAGAAACATCCTCACAAACATGCACAGAAATAATGTTTTACCAGCTACCTGGGCATCCCTTAGTCCAGTCGAGTTGACATAAAATTAACCGTCAGAGTGCCCAAGGAGATACGACTTAAATGATGTTAGGAGACCAACCGCTTCCAAATATCTCTCATCTTTCCATGATGCTACCTACCATTGGGGCTTTGCATTTCTTGCTAGAGACCTAAGCTATGCCAAGCACAATCCTGGTGCTGAAAATACAAGTGAAATAAGACCTAGCTCCTGACCTTATGGAACTTCTGGCTTATTTTGGAGCTTGATAGGACTAGTTGGCTGTGAGGTTAAATTATAATAGGTGTAGGATGTCCCCCAGCATTTTGACTTAGGAACTGAGTGGAAGCTCTGAAATACTGATGTTAGTTACTTTCATACATGTTAGGAGGGAGTATCCCAGCATTTTTCAAAAGCCAGCACCTCTAGGCTCTGGGTCCATCCTCCTCCACCCTCTTGTTTTTCACTCTTGCATCAATTTGCTCCTTTACACTGGACCATTCTCATCAGCATGCAGACATGTCTGTTTTCTGCTATTTTTAATCCCTCTCTTTGACTTCTGACCTTACTGCTGCTGTTTTATAAAAAAGTTATCTCTGTCACTTTTTCCTTGCCTTTCATTCTCTCTCCACCTTACATCAGTCAGGCCAGTGAAATAGCTCTTGAAAAGGTCACTAAGGGTTCCCTTGTTGCCGAATCCAGGGGTTATATTTCTGGCTTCATCTTACTTGATATCTCTAGCATTTTTGACATAACTGGGTATTCCCTCTTTATCAAATTTATCTTGTTTTTTATGACTCCACTTCACTGGCCACTTTTTCTTAATTTCCTTTCCTGACCCTTCTTTTTCTTCTGAACCTCTAAATTTTAGAGAGCCCCACTGTAACTGCCCAAGGGGTTCACCTTGCCCACTGCCTAGACAGAGCCAATTTATCAAGATGGGAATTGCAATGGAGAAAGAGTAATTCATGCAGAGCCAGCTGTGCAAGAGACTGGAGTTATTTTTATTACTCAAATTAGTCTCCTGAAAACTCAGAGATCAGAGTTTTTAGGATAATTTGGTGGGTAGGGGGCCAGTGAATCGGGAGTGCTGATTGGTTGGCTCGGGGATGAAATCATAGGGAATCGAAGCTGTTCTCTTATGCTGAGTCGGTTCCTGGGCAGAGGCCACACAACGGTTGGCAGGTCCAGGTGGGGCCACCTGGTTGTTAGAAATGTGAAAACCTGAAAAGACAGCTCAAAAGGGCGATCTTAGGTTCACAATAGTGATGTTACCTTTAAGAGTAATTGGGAAAGTTGCGAATCTTATGACCTCTGGAATAATGGCTTGTAATATTTAGAATTCTGGCTCTTCTCATTCTGACTTGGTGGCTGGTGGCCTTTCATTCATTCTGCAAGAACAGTTTAGCTTTGGGGAAGGGCTTTATTTAAACTATAAGCTAAATTCCTCCCCAAGGCTAGTTTGACTTATGACCAGGAATGGATAAGGACAATTTAGAGGTTAGAGGCAAGATGGAGTTGGTTAGGTCTGATGTCTTTCCCTGTCATAATTTCCTGAATTATAATTTTGCAAAGGCAGTTTCACTGCCCCAGGCCCTCTACTCCTCTCTGCCCTCTTAATCTGAGTGAGCCTCTCTGCTTCCATGGCTTCAAATACTGCTGATGACTCCTAAATTTAGTTACCCTCTGAGCTCCAGATTTATAATTAAATTGCTTATTTGACATCTCTATTTAACACTTGGCATGACAGAAACAAAAATATTGATTTCTGTGAATAGTTAATTATCCACAAAACTGTGCATAGTTATCCTCCTGTGGATAAATAGTTAGCAAAACTCTTCCCTTCTGCATAAGAATCTGACTTTCAAGCTTTTTAGCTACGTTCTCCTAATAACCTGAAGATGGTAAGAATGTCAACTCTGTTACTAGGCAATGTCACTTAGAGTGAAAATGACCCCTGATAGGTAATCTAAACCTGGAGTGGGAGGAAGTGTAAATGAACCGTAAATGCCTCCTGTGAGAGCACGCTTTGGAGCTTCTCTGTGTGTGGCAGTTCTTGTAATTGTCATGGCTCCTGTAGGCAATGAAGCTATTAAGCTAGGGAAGCCCCTGCACCTGACTGATATAGATGCAGAAAATCATAATGTGGTTCTGGCATGGAGAGCTTTTTTAGCTTTTCTCTGTTGAAAATCTCCATCATTCTTACCTTTATCACTGAGAATCCAGAATCCTTCTGGATCTATATACTGCAATTTTCTTCACTCTTCTTGCTTTCCCTATTGTTGGACATTTAGGTTTTTTCAATTTCTGCTATTATAGATAATGCTGCAGTGAAGAGCCTCATACATACAGATTTGCCCTCCTTTTGAATTATCTCCTCATTCTAAATTACAATGAATAAAATTACTGGGTGTGAATAATTTTATGATTTTCAATATATACTGCCATGTTCCCGTTTTATATCCAGTGCCAGAAAGTATGTACACATTAATTTTACTGAAAAATCTGTGGCACTAGTGTTATTATTACACATTCCTTGCCAAGTTAATAGATATAAAAACATACATTATTGTTTAATGTAAATTTTGTTGCACCCTCAACCCGTGTTTGCTATCTACATTTTTTCTGTTTATGTCTTTGCCGATTTAGCTATGAGAGCATTTATGATATTTATAATATATTAGAATACATTTTATATGTTATACATAATAGTCCATTTCTCTAACATTTAAGACAAATGCTTCTGCTGTTTTCATTTTCATTATGGTTAGTTTATTCTTGTACATAAGTTATTATTGATCTTTTCCTTCATGAATTCTTTCAGAGTTTCAAAGTTCAGGCATTATCATCTAAATAAATGTATAAAAACTCTTGGTTCTATTCTGTGAAATTTATTCACATTAAATTATTTAACAAATTCTTAATTTTAAATGTACATTTTTGGATGTAACTTGATTTTTCCCCAAACTGGTAATCCAGTGGTAGCTTCAGAGTCTGTATGTTGGGGACTTATGGAGCAACCTTGCTAAAAGGGCGGGCAGATTCCTGGTCTTGCAACTGCACTTGTACAGCATGCATGTTGTTTTAATTTAGACCTCATGCTATTTGGTAGCTTGTGATAATAGTAAGAATGATGGAGATTTTGAACAGAGAAAAGCTAAGAAGCTCTCCAAGCCGGAACCACGTTATAATTTTCATGACTCCTAGGAACTTTTGCTTTTATGAGTGCCTTTCTTCATAAAAATATTAAAAATTATATTTTACAACTGCTTTGTTATTATACTCCAGGATGGATTATCATATGTTCATTATTACTATTGTATTATTTTTTCTTATTTTAAAAGATCTTAAAATGAAAACATTTTTGTGTCACTAAACTGCCTTTTGTGCCTAGTGGATAAGTTAACCCTGCCCCAAATTACCCCTTAGCACTAATTAACTCTCTTTATCTAAAGTATTGGGCCTGCTTCTTGCCTTTTTATTCTGTTCTTCTGATATGCATTTGTCTTATATAAGAACCACAGTATTTAACTATTATTATTTTTAATATGTTCTAATAGTTTTTAGAGCTGACCTATATCCCCAGATTTCTTCTTTTTAAGTTTCTTGACCACCTGTTTTTCCAAGTGAATTTTAGAATTGCTCTGTTTATTTTAATAGAGTCCTCTTGAATTTGCATTGTATTTGTAAGTTATCTCATTGAGAGATGACATCTTTATAAAGTTACAACAGTTTGCTATTTTGCTCTATAAACAAAATACCATTACCATGCTAGAGAGAGAGTTTAATAGGAATTGAGACAGAGGCCAGAAATTGGGTAAAGAAGAACCTGTACTTTGTTAGGGTGAGTGACCAACTAGGGGTGCTCAATGAGGCTGGGACAAAAGCTCCCATGAACCAAGATAGCCCCAGAAGTAGGTCTCAAGTCAGCCCTATAGGACAAGTGCTTAGTTTATTCTTCAGATGAGGGGAAAGGGGATGCCCATGGGGTGAGACTAAAGACCATTCTTTTGGCCAAACCCACCTGCTCCCAATCTGGCATTCTAAAGAGGCTATAGTTTGATAATATGAATATTAGGGTTATACACAAGTTTAAACAAGACATTTTGTTTTTCCATGCACATATCCTTGAGGCCAATGAGTAGTGGTAGGAATAGAAGAGATGAGAAGGTGGAGGCTGACCAATATGGCAGCATATTGGATCATCACTTATAACCATCTTGCTCCTCTCCCTTTTTTCTTTCATGAGAAACATTTTATTTATAGTTATAACTTTATATTTTTTAAATATGAAAGACAATCATTTAAGGACAGACTTGCGAAATTCAGAGGCCTTCCTCCCTAAGTCCAAGTCTTTAGTGTTGAAAGTGAAAAATCATGATACTTCAAGTGAATGACTTACAGGTATTGTCTGCTATGAATAGACATAACTCTAATATAAAGGCCATTAGAGGAAATTGAGTAACTTTAATGTAGAGAGAATTTGGATTTATATTATATTTTATAAGTCACATGCTGAGGTTATACTTGGCAAGCTATTTCCTTTTATGAATCATGAATAGGACCTAGGCTGGGAAGATTTCTGTGCCTCCAAGAAAAAGATGAAAGGTGTGATCTGAAAACTTAAACTTCCAAAATTTCAAAGGCAATGTTTTATTTCAATTTTAATGTTATGGGGCACATTAGAGCAACTTACTGGAAAATCTCTCTGTGGGTCTATGCTTGCCTACTCATCATGCCCAGAAGTATACAGTTATCTTTATACTCAAAGAAGCACCCCCTCACTCCAAATAAATCAAATAATGACCTATATGTGTACCAGGGATATACATTAGTTTCCAACACTGATCAATGTTGTTCAGCATCTCTCTAAACAAAATATCATCCTATATTTGAGATGTGTGAGTAGATTTTTAAAAGGGGACAAGCTGAATAAACAGAAAAAAATTCTCATGATGAAATAGGGAATTTAGCTTAAAGTTATGAACTGATCACATTCTTAAACATCAAATAGAAGTAAAAGTAAATTAATTTTAGAAAATATAAACTCAGGCTAATAAAAACTCCCAGTTATTAAGTACCAATGAATGTGAACTAAAATTTAAAAATCACAAAAATATACATGAAACAAGTCATCATAAGCAAGTGTCATCAGAAATAAGAAACTAAAGAATCAGACCCACAAATAATGCAGATATAGGACTTATTGGTTTCAAAATAAGTTTGTCTAATATTTTTGAGTAAATTAAAAGTGACGTTACAAGTTGAATTAATCAGTTAGGGCTGCCATAACAAAATACCACAGATGGGGTGGCTTAAACAATGGAAATCTAGTTTCTCACAGTTCTAGAGGCTGGGAAGTTCAAGGGCAAGGTGGCAGCTGTTTTGGTTCTTGATGAGGGCTCTCTTCCTGACTTGCAGATGGCTGCCTTCTCACTGTGTCCTCATATGGAGAAGAGAAGGAGCTCTTGTGTCTTTTCCTCTTCTTATGAGGGCATTAGGCCTCTTAGATTAGGGCTCCGCCCTATGACTTCATTTAACTTTTATCATCTCCTTACAGACCTTATATCCAAATACAATTATATTGAGGGCTTAGAGCTTCAACATGTGAATTTTGGGGGACATAAACAATTAGTTTATAACACAACTATAACTAAAAATAAAGTGTCTATAAAAAATCTAAGATTGATTGGAAAAACAAACCAAATAAAATTTTTAGAAGCCAAAAACAACTAAAAATTTAAAAATCAATAGGTAGGTTAAGTAGAATATTAAAGCTAAGGACAGGATTAATGATTTGGAAGACAGATTTAAAGAAATTCCTTTGATCCAGTTGTGCAACAAGAAAATAGAGGCCAGGTGCAGTGGCTCATCCCTGTAATCCCAGTACTTTGAGATGCCAAGACAGGCAGATCACCTGAGGTCAGGAGTTTAAGACCAGCCTGGCCAACACGGTGAAACCCTATCTCTACTAAAAATACAAAAAATTAGCATAGCATGATGGCGTGTGTCTGTAATCTCAGCTACTCAGGAGGCCAAGGTACGAATATCACTTGAACCCAGGAGGTGGAGATTGCAGTGAGCTGAGATCATGCCACTGCACTCCATCCTGGGTGACAGAGTGAGACTCTGTCTCAAAAAAAAAAAAAAAGAAAACAGAGAGAGAGAATAGAAAATATGATATAAAAGTTTAAAACCTTGGTGGATGGTGTGAAGTCTAATGTCAACAAATCAAGTACCAGAAGGAGAGGATACAGAGAATGGATGAGAGGAAATAATGGAAAGGTAATGGATGTGAGTTTTCCAGAAATGACAGAAGTTTATGACTTTTAAAATTCAACAAGCTCTACAAATCTCAAAGATAATTAATAAAAAGAAATTTATACTTAGACACAAATATATGAAATGACAGCGATGTCTAAATGACAAAGGAAAGACCTTAAAAGTAACTAGGGCAAAAATACAGGTCATCTGCAAATAAATACCAATTAAACTAATAACTGATTTCTCAACAGCAACAGTGAAAGCCAGAAGATTGTAGAATAACATCTTTAAAGTACTGAAAGAAAATAAAATATCATCCCACCTATGTGTGTGTGTGTGTTCAGAGAAAAGGGGCAAAATAAAAATATTTCAAAGAAACGAAAAGAAATTAAGACTATTTACCATAAATAGAACCTCTATAAAGAATATTCTAAATCAGAGTTTTTCTGTCTTTTCCTTTTTACTGACAGTATTGAAATGATCCTATATGCTTGTGTATTCAATATGACAATGTTCTAGAAGTGATAATTATTAGATCAACAGATATGCCTCTGCATTTCAAATTTTGGCAGATACTACTAAGCTTTTCTTAAAAACAATAGCACTAGAGCTCATCAATCTTTTAACTTATTTTCAGACTCAGGCTACACCACGTGCTGGACTCAGTCAGGACCATATATGTATATATTCCACGTGCCCATTCAGATGTGATGAAACTCTTTTGCGACTGCTTGTCCTGATGCTTTTGTCTTTTGCATTGACTTTAGG
The DNA here is from genome assembly GCF_029281585.2 of Gorilla gorilla gorilla. NCBI lineage: Eukaryota > Metazoa > Chordata > Mammalia > Primates > Hominidae > Gorilla > Gorilla gorilla. The sequence continues at coordinate 21,339,628 of NC_073233.2, forward strand.
TAATGGAGACCCCTAAGTCCCCTACTCCCATCCTTCTCTCCACTGCTTCTCAGTGGGAGTCTTCATTACAGCAGCCCCTATCACCCACTCACATTCATGGCCATGAGCAAAACTTCCATAACTTGTGATGATAATAGAGGTAATTAGTCGCAAACCAGGCCACATAGGGATTCTAAGTTATTGTGTTCCTCAGATATACATTTCTGTCTTATATAAGAATCCTCCTCAGGCAGCTTTTTCTGATTCTTCTTCTGAGAAGCTCTGAGATCAGCCCAATATCTTACTTACTTTGGTCAGGTCAAGAAGGGAGACAGTGTGGCCCTGTGTTCACAGTCAATCAATCAATAAACATATCTTAAGCTTCTGTTGTATAACACACTAGAAAGAGACACACAAATGCATAATTAAAATAAAATGTAGTAACTCTTAACATGAATTCAAACAAAATACTACATCTGATTCTGCATGACCTTGGACAATCATGCTCCTTATCCGGACCTCTAATTTCCCAAGACCTCCAATGGCCCCATTCCAGTAATATACCCGTAAATATTCAGTTGTTAACTTTCTGAAAAAACACGTCTATAAGTTTGTTATACATTTTACTGACATAAAAGGTGTGTAGCACACAATTTACAACAAAAAAATGTGCTATAATATTTATTGCAAATTATGTAGCCAGTTGGTCCTCACAGAATGCTTTATTGATTTTTGCTGAACTCTTGTATCATAGACAACCTATGCTTGTAACTGATGACGGAGTATAGCTCTGGCCTGAGCGTTGGTCAGTATTTTTGTTTTCATATGTAAGACAAAAAGGAAACAATAAATACATATGTTGGAACTTCACTCATTCATCAGTAACATGACTAGCTTCTTTGTGAAACTGGATAATAGTGATAAAATACTGAAAGGCTGTTTCCTCAATTTTCTGTTAGTCACAATGTACCAGCTATAGACATGACACACTTTTAAGCTTAATTGCCATTTAAAAAATTTTCTCTATTATTTCTTGAGTCTAAGCAATCAAGAAAACAGTAAATCAAGCTCTGATTGGTAGTATTTGTAATTTCTGGGATGCAAGTATTCCTACCATGATCAAATTCAAGCTACCACATATGCATCACTGAATGAAAGTTGGGAAGAGATGTGACTAGCACACCATTATATAATGTTTCTACCATACATACACAATAGGTGTAAATAACCTTAACAGCACAGATAAAAGTGACATGTAGTACAATAAATAGGAAGTGACAAATTTGGCATATTTATTACCTTCTTTTTACATTTAATTCAATTATAAGTTTATATAATTTAATTTTATTAATGGCTCAATGGTGTTTAGTAAAATGGCTCAGCATTTCTAAAAATTTAACAGTCAGCTCTCAAAAGCCAGTGTGAGCCAGTTCCATAATGCCACTGTCTACTGCTCTTGAGATAATGTTCTATAATCCAGTAACCTCCAGAAGCTTCTGGAAGAACATTTCATAACCAGATAGCATGACAGCTGGCACGAAAATTTTTCTTTTTGGCTATCCCTGCCCAGAAGGCAATTATTTATAAATGACAGGATCTGGAGGGGTGTGACTAGGTTTAGTTTGTTACTTAGCCCACAAATTCATGGGATAAAGCACAGTCTTGAAGGAAAGCAAAACAAAAATAGAAGCATCATTTTTGAACATAGTGAAAGGAATGCGATTCTCCATTCACTCCCCCACCCTCTGCTGCCCTCATGCATTTATTTATACACAAACACTAACTTTTGTTTATAGCTCTCAAAGCTCACCTTCGGCCCGTGGTAATAATCAGCCCCTTGAGTCAATGCCTTCAACTTTTTGCTGGCTAGAGAAGCAAAGTTACTCTCTAGTGGTCTTTCCTACCAGGCCTACCACTCCTACCCAAAGTGGTGAGTCAGTGAGAGAACTAGAACAAGAACTCAGATCTTATGCTCTTTGCCCCATGTTAAGTTGTGTACATATACACATACATGCATGTACATAAACATGCAGAGCCGTGCACATATATACACTCGTACTCACAGAAGCTTGTCTGTCATCTGGCTTCCAGAAGCTTTGTTTCTCCTTCACAGTTGAGCTGTGGGCCCAACCAAGGCCACTAAGTGGAGATGAAGTTCCTTCAGCTGTAACTGTGGCTCTGCAGGTTCCTGGAAGACTTGTGAGTGGGGAAATTCTGTCTCAGGCTGAGGCCTCAGCTCTATGCCTCCCCACTTTGAGGTTGAGAAATATCCAAAGCTTAGACTTCCACTGCCCTTTGTCCTTCTAGTTTCTCAGGGGAGGGTTTCTCAGCTCTAGGGGATAGGGAGAAGAAGGATCTATAAGGGACCTGGGGAGACTTCCACCTCCCCTGGAAAGTGAGGGAATCACTGAAAAACAAACCCCTTAAAGAATGAGAGAAAGACAGAGATAATTCTCATTCATAACGACTAAGTTTCCAATATAATCCCAGGTTTTGAATGGTTTTCTCTTGAAAGCTCCCTGAGGAAAGAAACCTTGCAATTCCTCTAAGCAGCTTGTTCTTTCTTTGTCTGACCTCATTCTTTTCAGCTTCAGAGTCAGCTCTGCTTATCTCTTGATGGACCTTTTGGGGGTCCTGTGATGGCACCCTCTGTTTTGATATAACTCCAAGATTAGGACAGCATCATCTTTTCCATTGGCACCTGCACAGAGAATGTTATCAAAGTGACAGGGCAGTATAAAAATAGCTGATGACCAGAGAGAACCCAGACCTGTGATGGAGATAACAGATCAGAAGGTCATGATGATAGTAGCTGACATGCCCAAAAATATGACAGGTGGGCAAATATCCAGATACCACAAGTTTTATTCCATATCCTGCCACCATCCTACAGAATATGAGCTAGAGGGGAGCTTGATGATCATATGGTTCCAATTTCTCCATTTTATAGAAAGAATGCTGAGACCTAGTGAGGACTGGCCTAGCTAAGGCCACACAGGGAGGCCAAAGCAGAGAAAAGGAATAAAAAGTCAGGGTCCTGGGCTCCTGACTCTCACCCTAGGCCCATTTTCTTTTCCCTATATTATACTGCTACATATTCTGGTGGCATTGTCTGCTTGAGAACCAATGATTGCTCAGCTTAGGGAAGAAAGGCCATCCTTGCTCGGGCATAAACAGTGTAGGCTGTGGCTGGTCACATCTGCCTATCCAACCTCTTCAGTCCCACCTCCTGGGGACCTCAGAAATCTGAGCAAAGACTGGGTGTCCTAGCCAAGATGAGAGCACCTGTGACCAAGTTCTACTTCCAAAGGCAACATGGTCTCAGCAGAGACACAGGAAGAGGCCAATTGCTGCAGTCTGGTTTTGGTGCCTTATTGAGTTAGTGACTCAGCAGCTAGCACCAGTCTCTTTGATTGGCTAGCATGTCTGGGGACGGTAGTACCCAGATTTCAACTAAAGTGATTCTCAGGAGTTTGCTCTTGGCAAGCATGCCAGCATTTCTCCAAAAGGAAACTTCTCATTCTGGTTCCAGAATTGACTTTGGGGGATCCCAGGACCTCATGTTTCCTCTCTAGGGAATTAACATCTGCCTTCTGGTTTGGCCCTCTAAGACGCTTCTTGATTTTGATTTTTTTTTCTGGACCTTCATTCAGTATATTGGCCTAAGACCCCTTTTTCTGTCCCCTGACACTTTTTTCTCTCTTTCCAAGCTCAGTGTACAATTCCCTAAGTTTTCCTCACTGTACAGTCTCAAACAGGCCCACTTAAGTTGGCTTGTATAAGGGATATGTGCATTTTTTTAATGTAAAACACAGCTATTAAGTTATTAGCATCTGCAAGTGCTGAGTACTGTGTTAGGTACCCTGGAGACCACAAGGAGAAAAACCAACAATCCCTGCCTTTGAAATACCTAGGATATATAAGGGGAGACAGAGAGGCTAACCAATTATAATATCATGTATTCAGGGCTGTAATCAAAGTGATCTATAATCAAAGTGCTGTAAACCTGGTTACTCAAAGTTTGGTCTTCAAACTGGTAGCATTGGCATCATGGGGAACTTTGTAGGAGTTGCAATCTCTGGCCTCAGCCCAAACCTACTGATTAGAATCAGCATTTTAACATAATTTGTACATGAATCACCTGGGGGTGCTAATGCTGCTGGTGCCTGGGTCCCACTTTGAGAAATGAGGTTGTAGAGCACAAAGGAAGGGACAGTTCTGCCTAGCTGAGGGAAGGGCTAAGGGTGACATTGAAAGAACCATAGAAGGTGTGACATATACACTGGGGAAGGAAGGATGGATAAGACTTTTCTGAGAAAACGCAGGGAGAAGACAAGTGGATGGGCAGTCCAGGCAGAGGAAATAACACAAATAAAGGCACAGGAGCATGAAAAGTGTATCTGGGGAATGATAAGTTGTAGTCATATTGGACAAATAGATGAAGATGAAATTGAAAATATAGGCTGGGACCACATTGTGAAAAATCTTTTGTGCTATGTCAAAGGCTGTAAGCAACAGGAATTCAAGAAGTTCTTTGAGTAGAGGAGAAGCAAGATTATATCCCTCTCACTTAAATGAAGAGGGCAGACTAAATGAGAGAAAGTCAAACAACATCAAGAAGTCTGGAGGAGTTTATTGCAATAATCTAGGCATGAAATGAATAAGGGTTAGAACAATGAAATGGCTGTGGAATGGATGTTATTTTAAGCTGCTATTATTTGTGGTAATTTTTTATGCAGCAACAGATAACTAACACAGGTTTCAGTACTTGGAAGTGGGGTGATGCTGTAACAAATACCTAAAAATATAGAAGCAGTTGTGTAACCAGAGATTAGGCAGTAGCTGGAAGAATTTTGAAAAGCATGTATGAGAAAGTTTAAATTACCTTGAACAGATTTTTAGTAAAAATCTGAATGTTAAGGGCACAGCTGGGGATTAGCGTGGAAGGTTTAAGTAAAGGAAATGGATGAGGCTGAATTATTTGATCACTTTTGGGAATCAGATGAGCTCAGCACCACCTGAGCTGAAGCCACACTTGTCCTATCCAAACTCCTCAGTCCCACTCTCCTGAGGACCTCAGAAATCTGAGCAAAGACTGGGTTACAAAAGATAAGTCCATTTTTTTTTTAACAAAAATACTGATAGGTAGGCCCTACCCCAATAGTCTAATTTTAGTCTCATCTGTTTCTACTTTATCTTTCACTCTCTGTGCTCTGACTTTAGCATATTCCGTTTCTTAAACATGATTTGCAGCTATGTGTGGTAATTATTTAACAACTGATGACTCTCTGGAAAGAAAAGGCCTGATTTGTAGCATTTGCTCATTTCCATTATGTAAATACTCCCAAAATCACTGATTTCAAGCTACCAATAAGATATCACTGAACACAGAGTTGGGAAGAGATGTTAACAATTGGCTTCCATGAGCTGATATGAGCAAACTCCGTCATGCCATTGATACTATGACTGTGTTCCTGGTTGCTAGGTCTGCATGCTCTGCACTTTCCCCCAAGACCCTTCTCTTTGGCCACTTCCCTTCAATGTTCAGATTTCCAATTAAAGATTATTTCCTAATTGACCTTGGAGTTCATACAAATGGTTAAAGTCCTAAGTTCTAAGTGGAAACAAAGAACAGAATTCTGAGTAGCTAGGACTCATGAAGGGAGAACATGAGCAGTTATGTAGGCCACAGATTGGGGATTAGCATGGAAGGTTTAGGTAAAGGAAATGGATGAGGCTGAATTATTTGATCACTCTTGGGAATCAGATGAGCTCAGCACCACCTGAGCTGAAGCCACAACTGTCCTACAGGCAAGCTCAGCAATCTTTAACAGCTCCCAGATCTGGTGTGTGTAACATTGCCTTCTGGTTTCTGTAGGATTCTATGGAGTTGCCTATGCATTCCTGAGTCTTACTTACCCTGGGCCCAGCCTTCAAGAGACCAAAGGACAAAAAACCTGAGTAATCCTGCCCTGACTTGGTATTATTGCACCTAGTTTTGAAATCCTCAGCCCTGGCAGCTGCATATTTTACTATCTCCAGAAACCCAGTCATTGGTGATCAAGGAGGCAGCTCTCTGGCAAAGCTGGCCTTCCTCATGAAGTTCTGAGAGGGATCTGGCTATCTCACAGGAACTGTGTGACGTCCAACTGTGACCTTACAAGCTTGTTTCTTATCAAGTTTTAAAGCTCCCCATCCATCATAGGACTTTTGGTAACTTCCTGTTTCTGGATAGAGGGACCAGTAGTTCTCATCTGCAGAGGGGAGAAAATGGACATGACTTCCATTCAATAACTGATCAGCTCATTCAGGCTCTTGTTACCTCTTACTTCCCCAGTTGCTTTGTTCACCTGGCAGAATCCTGTGCATTTTTAGATACTCAATAGGATAGTATTTTCCCAGGAAATCTTTTCTATCTGGGTCAGGTTGGACCACAACTTCTTGTGCCTACTGCAAGGATAGCATTTATCACATTGGGTTCTAATTGCCTCCTTTTTTCATGCCACAATACTTCTTGAACACTTATACTTGATACTATATTAAGTGTTTTGATAGAGAGCAACAGGAATGCAGTCCTTGTGTGAATGTCTGAGAATAGACGTTAATCAAATAATTGAACTAATAAATACATAAACTAAAACTGAAATGGTAAGCTGAAAGGGAGGCACTTCTACCATTTGAAATCAAATATGAAAGAAATAAAACCTAGACTGAGGGGTTGTAATCTGGGAAGACTTCTCTAAGGAAGTAATACTTAACTGAGATCTGAAAGATAAGAGATACCTGGGAATAGAGAAGATAAGATGACTTCAGGGCAGAGAAATGCCACATTGAAAGGCCCTGTGGCAGCAAGAACAGGCTGAATGTGACTCACTAAAAGAATGCCAGAGTAACTGGACTTCAGAGTGGGAGGAAGTGCATGGTGAGAATGAAGGTGGAGCAGTAGTCAGGTGTCATATTATACACAGCTTTGTAGACTATCTTAAAGGTTTTATACAAAGCCTGGCACATTTTTGGTTGCTTTTATGAAGGCAAGGAAGCATTCCTACAAACGTCCAATACCTACAGATAAGCCAAGCTCTCCCGGAAGCCTCTAAAGCAACCCTCTTTGTGGAAATAATTTATCTTATCATTGTCCTGGCAAGTCTGAATAGGAGAGATGAAGCCCAAATTTATAGTGCTTGGCTCAGGGCCCTACCAGAGACAAGGGCAAGATGTTTGTTCATGCTACTCATCACTTACATGCAGCAGTGGCTATAGGAATATCCAGAAAACGTTTTGCCAAGAGAAGAGCTATCTGAGGATCCAAATAATTAAAGAGACTTATCCCTCAGCATCAGACAAATTCTTTATAATAGATAACCATCTAGGATGGATTTAGCTAATGAGATGGCTCATACAAACCTCAGTGCAGCTAGGGACTTCATAGTGAAAAAAAAGTGATTTCCTTTAAATCTCTGGCAATTAATACCAAATCCTTGCTTGAGATGTCTGGTCTCAGTCACAGCCAATTCTCCATGAAGGGTCTGCCCAAGAGTGAATCTCTTGGGAATCAAATGGAGCTAGAGAGCAGAGAAAGTGAATTCTGCTCATGATTAGAGGACTTTTCTAAGAGTCAGAGTAATCCAAAGTTAGAATGAGATAACAGGAGATGGTTACCTCAAGATTTCAAAAATAAGCCAGAAGACCATGTGGGAGATAGAGAGAACATTCAACCATGTGCTTGGTATACATGGCCTTAAGGGTTTCTTTCCCACCATGAGAATCTCAGAGGCAGACAGGATGACATGAAATAGTAGATGCAGAACAGAGAGAAATGAGACCTCATAGAGGGAAGGAAAGTGCTGGTAAAATGCACTTAATGACGTTGAAGAACAGAAGAACTTAATTTTGTTTGAAGTGGAAGCAGCTTATGCTATTGCACCTAATCTGATCTGGGCCTGGGAACCAGGGGAATGAGATCTGATGATGAAGCCTCCTTTCTGGGAACTGTGGCCTTCAATGTGATCTCAGGTCAGCACCTCCAGTCAACTCCAAAGGCTGTGCTTTCCAGATTTCAGGGGTTGAGCTGGAGTTATCACAGTTTGATAGGTATTCGATATCTATTACTATGTAGCAAGTTACCTCAAAATTTGGCAGTTCACAACTACAAATACTTATTATCTCACAGTTTCTGAGAACCAGGAATCTGGAAGAGGCTCAGCTAGGTGGTTCTGGCTCAGGGTTTCTCATGAGGATGCAGTCAAACTTTCAGCTGGGGCTGTGGTGATCTCAAGGCTCAACTGGGCCTGAATTATCTACTTCTGAGCTCACACACTTGGTTATTAGAGGGCTGTCATTTCTCACTGGCCATTGGCCAGAGATCTCCATCCCATTGCACATGGGCCTCTCCACAGCCTACTTGAGTAGCCTTTTGACATGGCATCTGGCTTCTTACAGAAGAGGTTACCCAAGAGGTAGAGAAAAGTGAGCAAGTGGGTGAAGCAGTGCCCAAAGAGGAAGCGGAGTTTGTATGTAGAATATACATAGAGTTCCTACAACTCAATAGTAATAAGAAAAGCTGTCCAATTAAAAGTGGGCAAAATATTTAAACAGAAACTTTACAAAAGAAGATAAACAAATGGCCATAAGAAGATATTCAATTATTAATAGTCATTAGGGAAATTTTTTTTCTTTGAGATAGGGTCTCATTTTGTCACCCAGATAGGAGTGCAGTGATGTGATCATGGCTCACAGCAGCCTCAGCCTCCCCAGGCTCAAGCAATCCTCCCACCTCAGCCTCTCGAGTAGCTGGGACTACGGGCAAATGCCACCGTGCTTGACTAATTTTTATAAAAAAATTTTCGTGGAGACCGGGTCTCACTATATTGCCCAGGCTAGTCTCAAACTCCTGGGTTTAAGTGATCCACCTGCCTCAGCCACCCAAAGTGTTGGGATTACAGGCATGAGCCACCATGCTCATCTGGGAAATAAAAATTAAAACCCACAATCAGATACTGCTACAGAATCATAAGAGTGGCTAAAATTAAAAAGACTTGAAAACGCCAAGCATTTGCAAGGGTGTGTGGAGCAAGGTAAATGATCACACAGTTCTGCTGGGAGTGTAAAATGGCATAGCCATTTGAAAACAGTTTAGTTATATGCATATTTACCATACTACTTCTAGGTATTTATCCAAGAGAACTTAACTGTTCACAGAAATACTAGTACATAAATGGTCATAAGAGTATCATTCATAATAAAACCTAGGAACATTTCAAGTATTCATCCAACAATGAAATACTTCTTAACCCTCTTCCTCCCCCAAATCCTTGAGAATTGGTACCTGATTAATCCCCCAAGTAATTATATAATGATACATGCAACAATATAAATAAGTTTCATGAACATTATGTGAGTGAAAGGAGCTAGATATAAAAGAATACATTCTATCTATCTATCTGTGTATCATCTACCTATCTAATCTATCTTTCTATCTATCTGTATAAAAGTTACTCCACAGTAATGGAAATCAGGTCAGTGATTTCATAGAACAGGGGTTTAGGAGACATTGACTTCAAAGTAGCATGAGGAATATTCTTGAACAATGGAAATATTTGATACTTTTCTTGTGGTGATAGTTACATGGATTAGATGGTACACATTTGCAAAACTCATTGAAATATAATTTAAAATATAATTTTATATATTACGTATTATATAGCCCAAATCCTAAATATAACAAAGGTAGTACAAAATCCTAAATAAATCACAAATTAAATTCAGTAGTATATTTTAACATATCCTTGACCAAGTAGAGTTTATAAAGAAGTATAGTGATTTAAGAGAGAAAACTCTAGATAGACAGCCTGGGATTAGGTTTACATCTTGAGATGAATCTAAAAACTGTATGGCTTTGATCAATCTATTTAATCTCTGTGTATCTTAGTATCTTCATCCACAAAATAGGGCTTATGGTAGTGTGTACCTTATGCAGTTGTTGTAAAGATTAAAAGAGTTAATATCTAAAAAGTACTTATTATGGTGCTTAGCATGTAGTCAGAATTCGAAAATCTCAACTGCAATGATTAGTTCTACATTTGAAAATATATTATTAATATTACTAAATTGAAGGAGGAAAGCCATAAGATAATCTTGTTAGATACCAAAAGGTGTTTTGATAAAATTTAATATCCATTTATGATTTAAAAACATTTCTTAGTACTTTCTTAAGATGATAAAAAATCTCCCTCTGAATTCAACAGCCTTCATCTTCAAGGATGCCTGCTATTACGATTTCTACTTCAACATTGTTCAAGAAGCTCTAGTTGATGCAGGATGAGCAAAAATATGAAATAAGATTTATTGTTTTTCATAGATAATACAATTATCTACCAGAGAAACCCAATCCCATTCAAAATACAAATAGTATTTTTTAAAAATTGAAAATTATTCTAACTTCTGGAAGAGTAAATGTGTGAAAATTTTCAAGAGCGTTTTGAAAAAGATGAGTATGGGGGTGTTTTTCCTTCCCTAGCTATTAAGCTGTGATACTGGTGCACAGATATATCAATGCAAGAGAAAAACAAGAAGGCCAGAAGATGATCAGTATATGATACGTTTGATATTTCAAATAAATTGAGGACATTTTGGTTTATTTAATAAATAATATTAAGACAGAAGATATAATCTGATAATTAATAAAATCTTTCACCTCTTTGTGAGTGTAACCACTGTATGATTTCTGAGATCTGCCATATTGTCGGGGAGTATTTGCCAAGCCAACTTGGAACCACGCATTAGGGGGGTGATTCTAGAATCCTTTTGCTTTTTGAGAAGGGTGCATTAATTCTCTATCAATAATTTTTCAGTAATTACTTTACATAATTTGAGGCTGTATTGTTGAGTGCATATTTTCATGATAAATTTATCTTCTTGCTCTATTGTTCTTTTTCTATATGGCATATTTCTTATTCCATAAACCATTTTTTGCCTTGAATTCTATTTTGACCATATAGTAAGAAGTTGTCACAACTTGTTGTTTATATTTGTCTTACATATCTTTCGTTACATTTTGAATTTTAATCCATTTGAATCTTTTTGTTCTAGAAGTTTCCTTTGTGCAATAAACATTGCTGAATCCTTTAAAAATGCAACCTGATAGCCTTGGTGTTTAAATTGTTGACTTGAACTAATTTGAAATTATTTTAAAGCCATCTAAGTATTTATTATTGCCATTATTTTTCACATGGTGCATCCACTATATATTCTTGGGGTCTTTATTTTTGTGCTTTGCATTGAATAGAACAGATTCTCTTTGGCTAGTTTAAAAGTTATTTAGTATTTAAAATTTTTATGATGGTTGCCTTAACTTAAAAAAGACCCGTGCTTGTGTTTATTTGTTCCTATTAAACATGAGTTATATATGCTATCCACCTATTCCAACTACCCAGCTTAGAAAATAAAACCTTAGGAAAGAAAAACCTTGATAGAAGCTACCTGTGTACCCCTCTTCATGACATTTCCTTCCCATCCCCACAAAGTTAATCACTCTTTTGAATGTGATATTTACAATCCCTATACATGACTTTGTATTTTTACTATATGTGTATATATCTTTAACTTATGTATAATATTGTTACATATGCTTTAATCTCAAAATAAATGGCATCACCTGATATGCATCCTTTGCAACTTACCTTATTTTACACTTACCATTATGTTTAAAATTTATCCAAAGTTGATACATATATTTATATTCAGTGCTGTGTAATGTATTGTGCATGTCCATTATACAAATAAACCACAATTAATTTATCTAAGGTATACGTTATTCAGTTTCAGCAACAGGAGGCTGGAACAGAGATGAGACAAACATCCTTTAAGATGATTTTGAGAAGACAGAGTGAAAATGGTTACCAAAATAAATTACTAAAAAGAAATAACAAACCTGCAAGTTGTGCACATGACCCTAGAACTTAAAGTGTAATAAAAAAAAGAAATAAGTAAATTTGTCAAGTTGGACGATCATCAAATTTACTTAGAGCTCAACGGGAGGAAAAGCAAGCTGTGGCAGCAAAAATAATTTTATCTACTAATGCCCCTGAATTAATCTGCTCAGGCTGCCATAAGAGAATGCCACAGACTGAGTGGCTTAAACAAAAGATATTTATTTTCTCATAGTTCTGGAGGCTGGAAGTTCAAAATAAAGGTGCCATCAAGATTGGTGTCTAGGGTGGCCTCTCTTTCTGGCTTGTAGATGGCTGCATTCTCACTGTGTCTTCACCTGGCCTTCCACTCTGTGTGCACATGCATGAAGAGAGAGAGAAGGCTCTCTTGTGTCTCTTTCTCCTCTTATAAGGACACTAGTCCTATCAGATTAGGGCCCTACCCTTATGACCTTTTTAACCTTAATTACATCCTTAAAGGCCCTATCTCCAAATGCCATTAGGTCTTGAGTTAGGTCTTCAACATATAAATTTGGGAGGAGATTAGGGGTTAGGTCTTCAACATATAAATTTGGGAGGACGCAACTTAATCCATAACATCCCCAAATACTATGAATCACTGAATTATTGCCACAACACTACATAAAAGCAAACTTAATTTCAGTGGCTTATAATAACAAGTACTTGTTTTTCTTGCTTATGGGTTTGTGGCTTGGTTTGGATGAAGTTGATCTCAGCTAGTGTTGGTTGGGTATGGATCCAGGCTGTAGGCCAGGTTTAGGTCCACATGTCTTATTTTGGAGTCCAGGCTAATAAGGCAAAGAATACCTCTATGATTTGAATATGTCCCTCAAATTTCATATGTTGGAAACGTAGTCACCAGATTAATTTGTTGATTGGCAGTGGGGCCTTTGAGGGGAAATTAGGATTAGATAAGGTCATCAGTGTGGAGCACACATGATGGGACTGGTGACTTTATAAGAAGAAGAAGAGAGACCTGAGCTGACATACAATCTTGCCCTCTTACCATGTGATGCCCATCCCCATATTATAACATAGCAAAATGGCCCTCACCAGATGCTTGCAGGCACCATTCTCTTGACTTCCTAGCCTGTAGAGCTATGAAAAATAATTTTTTTCTTTATAAATTACCCAGTCTTTTGTATTTTATAATAGCAATGCAAATGGACTAAGATAGATATCTAGGGCATGTTCTTTTCATGGTGATGGCAGAAGCACAAAAGCCCAAAAGCTAACCATGTAAACATATTCCAAGCGTCTGCTTGCACCATGTCTACTATAGCCCATTTGCCAAAACAAACCACATGGTCAAGCCCAGAGTCATGAGGCAGAGAAGTCAACTTCTCTCCTTATGGCAACTTCTACCCATGGTGAACCAACCATTAGATCATGGCAATAACAAGCGTTTCTAATACTATGATAGTATAGTGAAGAACTGGGAGCAATAATTCAGTCTGCTACAGCATATATACTGAGGCTCTGATTGTTTGGGATGAGCATTAACTGACATTAAAAGACATCCTTTCTCTGTAGTGTCCTAGGGGTTTGTAAGTAGTAAAGACTGATGATGCATCCACATCAAAACTCATTGTTTCTCCATTTTGTGCTTTGATTGCCGTATGCACTTGTTACATCTTTTCTTAGGTTCCTGATCCAGTGAACTCTATGTTTTATTTGAGGATTAAAATTAACCACACACTTTTACTCTATGAACTCTGGGTCATTTGAGAAATATCCACAAGGTCTTTGTGTGAATTCAATATAGTATTAACTTTATTATTGGTGAAGGTGTCCTGGACCCAAGACTGAAATAGTCTTCCTGCTGTTTCTCCTCCTGATTTTGAAGTTACCTGTCCACTCACAGGTATCAAACCTGGAGAGGACCCTCCTGGTTTGCTTTGTTCGCTGCATGGGAAGAAGAAGAAAAGCTGGTCAGAATTAATGACATGGAGGAGGAAGATGGGGTTAGAAGTGTGTCCAAATGAAAGAAATAGTCTGTGGAAAAGCAGTGTGTAGAGGGAAATTTATAGCACTAAATGCCCACAAGAGAAAGCAGGAAAGATCCAAAATTGACACCATAACATCACAATTAAAAGGACTAGAAAAGCAAGAGCAAACACATTCAAAAGCTAGCAGAAGGCAAGAAATAACTAAAATCAGAGCAGAACTGAAGGAAATAGAGACACAAAAAACCCTTCAAAAAATTAATGAATCCAGGAGCTGGTTTTTTGAAAGGATCAACAAAATAGATAGACCACTAGCAAGACTAATAAAGAAAAAAAGAGAAGAATCAAATAGACACAATACAAAATGATAAAGGGGATACCACCACCGATCCCACAGAAATACAAACTACCATCAGAGAATACTACAAACACCTCTACGCAAATAAACTAGAAAATCTAGAAGAAATGGATAAATTCCTCGACACATACACTCTCCCAAGACTAAACCAGGAAGAATTTGAATCTCTGAATAGACCAATAACAGGAGCTGAAATTGTGGCAATAATCAATAGCTTACCAACCAAAAAGAGTCCAGGACCAGACAGATTCACAGCTGAATTCTACCAGAGGTACAAGGAGGAACTGGTACCATTCCTTCTGAAACTATTCCAATCAATAGAAAAAGAGGGAATCCTCCCTAACTCATTTTATGAGGCCAGCATCATTCTGATACCAAAGCTGGGCAGAGACACAACAAAAAAAGAGAATTTTAGACCAATATCCTTGATGAACATTGATGCAAAAATCCTGAATAAAATACTGGCAAACCGAATCCAGCAGCACATCAAAAAGCTTATCCACCATGATCAAGTGGGCTTCATCCCTGGGATGCAAGGCTGGTTCAATATACGCAAATCAATAAATGTAATCCAGCATATAAACAGAGCCAAAGACAAAAACCACATGATTATCTCAATAGATGCAGAAAAGGCCTTTGACAAAATTCAACAACCCTTCATGCTAAAAACTCTCAATAAATTAGGTATTGATGGGACGTATCTCAAAATAATAAGAGCTATCTATGACAGACCCACAGCCAATATCATACTGAATGGGCAAAAACTGGAAGCATTCCCTTTGAAAACTGGCACAAGACAGGGATGCCCTCTCTCACCACTCCTATTCCACATAGTGTTGGAAGTTCTGGCCAGGGCAATTAGGCAGGAGAAGGAAATAAAGGGTATTCAATTAGGAAAAGAGGAAGTCAAATTGTCCCTGTTTGCAGATGACATGATTGTATATCTAGAAAACCCCATTGTCTCAGCCCAAAGTCTCCTTAAGCTGATCAGCAACTTCAGCAAAGTCTCAGGATACAAAGTCAATGTACAAAAATCACAAGCATTCTTATACACCAATAACAGACAAACACAGAGCCAAATCATGAGTGAACTCCCATTCACAATTGCTTCAAAGAGAATAAAATACCTAGGAATCCAACTTACAAGGGATGTGAAGGACCTCTTCAAGGAGAACTACAAACCACTTCTCAAGGAAATAAAAGAGGATACAAACAAATGGAAAAACATTCCATGCTCATGGGTAGGAAGAATCAATATCGTGAAAATGGCCATACTGCCCAAGGTAATTTACAGATTCAATGCTATCCCCATCAAGCTACCAATGACTTTCTTCACAGAATTGGAAAAAACTACTTTGAAGTTCATATGGAACCAACAAAGAGCCTGAATCGCCAAGTCAATCCTAAGCCAAAAGAACAAAGCTGGAGGCATCACACTACCTGACTTCAAACTATACTACAAGGCTACAGTAATCAAAACAGCATGGTACTGGTACCAAACCAGAGATATAGATCAATGGAACAGAACAGAGCCCTCAGAAATAACACTGCATATCTACAACTATCTGATCTTTGACAAACCTGAGAAAAACAAGCAATGGGGAAAGGATTCCCTATTTAATAAATGGTGCTGGGAAAATTGGCTAGCCATATGTAGAAAGCTAAAACTGGATCCCTTCCTTACATCCTATACAAAAATCAATTCAAGATGGATTAAAGACTTAAATGTTAGACCTAAAACCATAAAAACCCTAGAAGAAAACGTAGGCATTACCATTCAGGACATAGGCATGGGCAAGGACTTCATGTCTAAAACACCAAAAGCAATGGCAACAGAAGCCAAAATTGACAAATGGGATCTAATTAAACTAAAGAGCTTCTGCACAGCAAAAGAAACTACCATCAGAGTGAACAGGCAACCTACAAAATGGGAGAAAATTTTCACAACCTACTCATCTGACAAAGGGCTAATATCCAGAATCTACAATGAACTCAAACAAATTTACAAGAAAAAAACAAACAACCCCATCAAAAAGTGGGCAAAGGACATGAACAGACAGTTCTCAAAAGAAGACATTTATGCAGCCAAAAAACACATGAAAAAAATGCTCATCATCACTGGCCATCAGAGAAATGCAAATCAAAACCACAATGAGATACCATCTCACACCAGTTAGAATGGCCATCATTAAAAAGTCAGGAAACAACAGGTGCTGGAGAGGATGTGGAGAAATAGGAACACTTTTACACTGTTGGTGGGACTGTAAACTAGTTCAACCATTGTGGAAGTCAGTATGGCAATTCCTCAGGGATCTAGAACTAGAAATACCATTTGACCCAGCCATCCCATTACTGGGTATATACCCAAAGGACTATAAATCATGTTGCTATAAAGACATGTGCACATGTATGTTTATTGCGGCATTATTCACAATAGCAAAGACTTGGCACCAACCCAAATGTCCAACAATGATAGACTGGATTAAGAAAATGTGGCACATATACACCATGGAATACTATGCAGCCATGAAAAATGATGAGTTCATGTCCTTTGTAGGGACATGGATGAAATTGGAAATCATCATTCTCAGTAAACTATCACAAGAACAAAAAACCAAACACCGCATATTGTCACTCATAGGTGGGAATTGAACAATGAGATCACATGGACACAGGAAGGGGAACATCACACTCTGGGGACTGTTGTGGGGTGGGGGGAGGGGGGAGGGATAGCATTGGGAGATATACCTAATGCTAGATGAGAAGTTAGTGGGTGCAGCGCACCAGCATGGCACATGTATACATATGTAACTAACCTGCACAATGTGCACATGTACCCTAAAACTTAAAGTATAATAATAAAAGAAAAAAAAAAGTCTTGAGGCAGGAAACGGAGTTACTGACAAACTAATGGCCACTGCAGTCTTCAGTCTGTTGAACAATTTACTATCCAGATGTGATTGTTAAAGCTTAAGGCCCTTGGAGAATTTGGCATGAAGAAAAATAGGTCCAGAGGGAACCTAAGAGTTGACCACAAAAGTAAAAGAGAAGAGGACTTTACTTCATTCATTTACTCTTTCATTCAACAAATATTTATAGAGTGCTACCTTGTGCCAGGCACACTGTTCAGCATTTTGGGATACAGCAATTAACAAAATAACCATATCCCTGACCATGTGAATCTTATACTTATGGCTGGGAGGGATACAAATAACAAAATAATATACAAAACATATAGTATACTAGAGGTAATAAACAGTAAGGAGAAAAAATTAAGCAAAGAAGAGGGCTAGGGTATGTTGTTAGTGGGAGTGGGGCGCAATTTCAGAAAGAATGGTCAGGATAGGTGACATCTGAGAAATAATTGGAGGAGATGAGGGCCGTGGATGGAGGGTGTTCTTCACAGAGTACGAGTGGTGGTTGAGTGCTGGAAGACAGAAGTTGAGGAATAGTAAGAGGGCCAGTGTGCGGGAGAGTAGGAGATGAGGTCAGGCAGGTAATGGGGGTGGTGGTGAGAGGAGAGAAAGGGAAGATCAACTTGGCCTGCAATGCTTCAGGTGTTTGCTGATGAGATGGGGAGTCACTGGGATGTTTTGAGCATAGGAGAGACACGGTGTGATCTATCTTTTACAGTCACAGTGGGTTATTGTGTTGAATACAGACTGGAGGAGAGAAGGGGGCATAATTCTATATGGCCTGAGAAAATAGAGTCAGTGGGTAGAAGGAGCTGACTTTTCTAACCACTAGCTGACTAGTTAACTAATAACTAACCCTAATTAGCTGACTACCACCAGTGAAACTGGCTGCCAACTCACTTTGGGAGTTACACTCAGCAGCTTGTCACTGGTGGTCCCAAAGGATGCTATGGTTGTTGATGCTGGGTAATTCCTACCTTGAATAAGGAAGGCATCAGACTCTATGACATTCTGGATTCCTTCCAATACTGAGAGTCCTTGATTCTATAGCATGTACCACCTCAATCTCCCCCACTAGAATGTAAGCCCATGAGCCCAGGGAGTTTTGTCTGCTCTGTTCAGTTCATTGCTCTATTCCTAGTGCCTAGAATAGTGCCTAGCATATAGCAGGCACTCAATAAGTATTTGTGAAGTGTATGAATGTCTCTGTTAAACCTATTGCTGGACCTTGAGCAAGATGTTTCTCTGAACCTCACAGAATAAAAAAGTTGGGTTGAATGGCATTGATGACCTTTCTAGGTTGGCCAGTCTGTGATCCCCATTTTAGGCTCTGAGCCATTGTTTCTAAAGCAGGCTAAGGGGTGCATGAAGAGCTTCTTATATGGAGGAAGGGCAGGGATGGGTAAAGGCAAACCTACATGAAGGAGGAGTACATGGGTAACTTCTGAGGCTGGAGACCAGGGAACCCTCTGAAAATAAATGTGAATTGTTCTCTTTGACATGCACAAGGCTCTAATTCCAATAGGGGATGCTTCACTAGAAACTGAGGGTACAAGACACTAGGGATCCATCCCAGGCATGTTGTCTTTGTGCTAAGTGAGTCAGATTGGTTCGTCAACAGAGTGCTTACAGGCCCCTGAAACTCTCCTGGGAAAAATAGCATAAATAGCAGCAGAGATTCCATTGAAGGGTATAGAAAATACATTTTTAATTTTGATAGAGTTCACAAATGACAGCATTGACATTTCTTTAAACAAATACTTCTGTCAAGGCACAGCATTACCATGTGTCCCCAGATGCCCAAGAGGCAGTGATTTCATGTCCCCCTGACGTTTAGCAGAGCCACCAACGTCAATAGGGTGGCTGACGGGGCCTAGATTTGCTACCAGATAAGCCAATGAGACATGCTGTCAGATTTATGGTTACATAATCAAGTATTTAAAAAGATGCACAATAGGTAACTGCAATGAGCTTGTTCTGCATTTAGCAATAGTTCCTTTCAAACAAAGAAGATAGTTTTCAGTATCAAGAAGGATGCCTATATGTATGTCTTCCATGGAGCCTTTCCTACAAATTGCTTTCATTACACATTAAAAGGAGTTCAGCTTCATTGTGACCTAGGAGGAAGAAAATAACAGCTAGAATTTAGTTACTGGTTAATTGTCAGACTTAACATCTATTATCTCACTTGCTCTTTATAGTAATGCTT
Organism: Gorilla gorilla gorilla; assembly: GCF_029281585.2. Lineage (NCBI taxonomy): Eukaryota > Metazoa > Chordata > Mammalia > Primates > Hominidae > Gorilla > Gorilla gorilla. The sequence goes on from NC_073233.2 coordinate 21,358,983, forward strand.
GGAGGTAGATACTATTGTAGCCCTCAATTTACAGATGGAGAAACTGAGGCTTGGAGAGAGTTAAGTAACCTGTTCATGGTCAAATAGCTGGTAAAGGGCAAATACAGTTCTTGAACTCAAGTCTGTACACTTAATTCAGAGGTACACAACATAGTAAGGTATACTCTAAAATGATAGTGTCATTATCTTTCAAACTCAAAGGCTAGAATAATCAAAATTATAAATGTCAAACAGCAGTGTTCTAAATAAACAGGATCTATATTTCTTGGTCTGATGATCTCAGGGTTACAAGGAGAGACTGAAAAAACAGAGATGAATCCAAATTCTAGGGTCTTAGCTACTGGAACTCAGATACTGGTGTGGGTACCTTCCCTTATGGATTTTTTAAAACCACATGGTCTCAGAGAGGCTCAGAGTGGTTTTACACCCCTGTAAAAACCAGTCATTCATCTTCCCATCCCATCATACAAGGGCAGTCACCTTCTTGAGTCATTCAGCTGCTCAGGCTTGAAGGTCCCTGCGGCGCCTGCCAAAGGCTTTGGAACCCACATTGGTGGGCACAAAGTTGTTCTTCACCACACCCCCTGATCTGCTCAGCAAGCCTGCCAGCCGATGAGTCACACAGGTGGCAGTGTCACAGGCTCTCTTCTGGGCAATGATTCTGATTTGCAGGACGGAGAAAGAAGAGAAGATCTGTGAGTGAGAGGCTGGGAGAGAGGTCAGCCCCATGGGACCTTCATGGTAAAGTTGCTGTGCTGAAAGGCACCAATTAACTTTAAGTGTTTCTCCTAAACACAATTATCAGAGCAGAAAATCACAAGGCCATTAGGGAAAATGCCATGATCACTCCCCATAGATATTCCCAGGGGTGTCAGAAAACCCAAGGTGACTCTGGATGACTGGCTATGGAATGTGGAGCAGTAACAGCCAATCTTTCCTGTATAAATTAACTAAAAATCAAAGCGGAGGTTTATGACACTGGAGTGAATTATGGTCCCACACCCAGCCCCATTCACAAAGGACTATAAAATCTATACCCCAGTCACGGGCACCAAATACCCTTTCTTAGGAAAATAAAAAATTCCTCAGTCTTACCTGGAAGAGGAGCGGAGTTTGCAGCATCAAGTCCTAGAGGTGCTTACCTGCTCCTTAGGACCCCTGTTCTTGCTGCTTGAGCTTGGTCAGAGGGACCACCCACCATATCCTCTGTCCAGCTAGCCTAGGGTTAAGGCTATTTCTAAGCATAGGTCTCAGACACTATGAAGCCTGGGACATAGATCAGAGCAATGACCACCACAGCTCAGATCTTTGGGGAAAAATAATTTTATTCCTCAAATGATCAGCACATTCAGAAGCAGGACAGAGGAGCTCTGATGACATCTCTGGGTGACTCAAAGCGGCCCTCATTTTCTGGTATTTTCCCAGGTGATTCTCTTCCAACCTGTGAGTCCTGCTCTCTTTCCTCCCATCTGAAGTTTGAGACATCCTCTGCCACAAGGAAAGCCACCAATACCAGCCCAAAGAGCCACCAGAGAGGAACCAAACCACATGCATCAAGTTATAGGAAGGATGCAAGAAGGGAAATTAGGAAGGAGAGGGAGGAGTTTAGTTGGCATTCTGGGGCACGCTAACATGAGGGCGATGGTCTCTCTCCAAGTCGCTGGACATATCCCTTTTCTTTCCAGGTGCTCCAACCCCAATTGCAGTTTGGGGGAACGTGTGAAACTTGTTGAAGTCCTGCGTGTATGTGCCCAGCATGCAAGTACTCAGATTACCGCACCGCTTAGATCTGGGGCTGTCCAGGCTGCAGGGAAAACACATGCCAGACAGTACCATGCACGAGAATCTGTCCCCATGGGCAGTCACTTAGAAGGTTAGACCAGGCAGGGGACCCTGGGAGCAGGAGGGGCAGGCAGGAGGGCAGCTCACTCATCTATCCTTCATTAGGAGAGCTCAGAGGTGCAGTGGGCCAGGGCAGTGCAGGGAAGGGCTGGATGGGGAAGGATGATCTTTTCTGGCATTCCACATGCTGTTCAGTCCTTCATGCTTGACAGAGGGGTTCTCAGGGCAGATGCAAGGGCAACACATGCCTCTGCCTGAGCAGTGCTGGGGCCAGGCCAGGGGCTGGTCTCTGCTCAGGCTCAAGGTACACAGGGATGTGGATCTGGGGAAGGGTGCTCTCCCTGGCCTCCTGACAACATGCACATCTCCACAGATGCCACACATTTAAAGTCTCAAACCTACCTCAGACACTGCTCTACCCGTCCCCATCCCCTGCAAGGGCCTCACCTTCACCTTGCAAATGTGAAATGAAAGCTCCTTGCAGGTGTGAAAGAATGTCGTATGCAGATTAACAAGGTGGATCCAAATTTCTAAAACTTCCTGAGATGTACTATGTGTATCCCTGACTTCACCCTTACTAGTCTTAACTCATCCAGTGCTGGGAGGTCTCCCAGTACTGCAAGAACAATTCCCACAGTGAGCGATTCCACACCTCCCCATTTCATTTCCTAAGAACTTTCAGAAACGGAGCCTTTTATTATGTCTAACCACGGTACTTCCAGCTGCAGTGGGACCTCTGTCTCCCTTGGAGGCTGAGAACAGCCAGGCCCCAGGTCCTGGTGAACAACACAGCCTGTTGGATTCCTGGGCAGTGTGTTCTCTCCTACCTCTTGGGATCCACCTTCCTGTGTATGCTGCGGGGAGAGGAGGCCCTGTGCTGAGCGCTTGGGGAGCCTCACCTGGAGCCCTCTCTCTCTTGCTCCTGCTCCAGCTCACTGGCCTTCATCTGCACATAGTCCTGCACCAGTGCAGCCAGCAGGAGGCGCGCTTCGTCCTCCCTGAGCGTGGCAGGGTCTGCTGGGCTGCTCCCCAGGGCAGACCTGTGGAGGGGAAGCAAACTCAGTGCAGGCTGTGAGCCCCTGCCTGCCCCTCCCCAGGATAAGCAGCCAGGCTTCCTGGTCTTTGCTTCTTCCCCTGAGGATGTGGCCAGCGGGAGTCCTAGGGGACAGGGCACAAGGCCAGTGTCCTCTTCAGGACCCAGGCACTGGTGTGGCCTCCAAGCAGTGGTGTGCTGGAGCCAGTTTGTATAGGCTTGTGAAAGCTAATGGTTAAATTTTCAAGAATTTTGCAAGCTGAGTGCAGCCATTATTAAAAATTAAATGCAAAAACTTACAGTTAGTGCTGAACCTGAAAATAGTTTCAGTTTAATAGATTTATATGTGGGTGAGAAATAGATCAACAGGTAAAATACCAGATTTAACAATAACAAATTTAGTGGCAAACTATTTAACAGAATAGGATGCAATTCATTTCTCAAATCATGGCTGAATAGGATAAATAGGATGGCTACACATACAAAAGTTTGGCTAAAAGCAACAAAAGCATTTTGTGAGACTCAGTGGGATATATAAAATTTATAATAGGCCGGGCGCGGTGGCTCACGGCTGTAATCTCAGCACTTTGGGAGGCTGAGGCAGGTGGATCACCTGAGGTCAGGAGTTTGAGACCAGCCTGGCCAACATGGTGAAACCCTATCTCTACTAAAAATACAAAAATTAGCCAGGCATGGTGGTGGGCGCCTGTAATCCCGGCTACTCGGGAGGCTGAGGCAGGAGAATTGCTTGAACCCAGGAGATGGAAGTTGCAGTGAGCCGACACGGTGCCATTGCACTCCAGCATGGATGACAGAGTGAGACTCCATCTCAAAAAAATTATAATGAAGAATATTGTCTAAATATTTATCACTACTTATAAATTGTGTACCACACATTTTTATATCAAAAAATTATATATGTGCATGAATACATACATTACCCCGGCCCCCTGTCGGTTTTTAAGCATTCAGTACACCACACTTAAGAGGCATGGAATTGTCTGATACCAGTGTGGTTCTGGCTTCAGACTGTCTTACCTGAATGGTGCTGCATGGAGGCTGCCTGCCTGCAACAGGACCAAGATGCTGAGAGCCAGGAAGGGGGAGAACTTTTGGAAGCCCATGACACCTCTCTGCAAGGGAAGAATGAGGTAAACCACCTGCGCCAGTTCGAAGTTCTAGGAGCCCACAGACCTTGGCTCCTATCCTGGTTTTCTGTCTTGCTTCTAACGCTCTGGCTTTGTGGCTTCAGACTGGTCATTACATTTCTTTTCTTTTTTGTTTCCTCATCAGCACAGTGGACTTCTGGGAGGTTCAGTGGGCCTGTAGCATGCACAGTTTGATAGAGCTGGAGGAGCGATCCTAGAGGGAGAGCTGAGTGGGGGAGGTCTCAGTCCTACCCTTCTCCCCAAAGCCACACACATACATATAAACCTGTTAGCCAGGTCTCTGTGGAGGACATGCTCCCAGGCCCCTGTCACAGAAGCTGATCCCATAAGGAAACCCAGAGCTGTCCTCCTCTTCTGGGGCTTTTGCATACACCTTGGTGGGAGGGGTGGGATCTGTCCACAGGGATTATCTCTGCAATTGGAATCTGAGAAATAAAAGAATCAATTTTAGTGCTCAGCCTAAGCTCCGCCTGCTGGCACCTCAGTCCCCTGCAGGAACCAAGTTTTACTCTTAAATTGGGACCCAAGACTTTCTCTCTTTGCTCCCAGAGCCTGTGACTGGGGCTTGCAGTTTAGGGCTGCTTGTCCCTCAGTCGTCGTGCCTATTTGCCACCCATCCGCTCTGTTCCAGGTTCTGAACCAATTTCCCTGGGGCTGCTGGGCTCCAGACGCCATCCCTGATCGCACCGTCTGCGGAAAGTTTCTCTTGCCTCCGGCTCTGTGCGCGGTCCCTGGGGAGCCTGAGTGTCCCGAGACTGGCCTAAGCCTGTGTGCAGTGCAAGAGAGTAAGACTGGAGTCCGCAGCCGAGCAGGAAGAGCGAGCCGGGGGATTGAGACTGTCCGATCCAACCTAGGGCACGAGCCTGGTATAAATCGCGGACTAACAGAGACTATCTGATGAAGAGACTAACGGAGAGAGAGGGAGAGGAGGAAGGGGAGTGAGAAAATGACGAATGGAGGGAGAGGGAGGGAGAGACATATACCTGAGCCAGAATCTCGGGGCTCACCTGGCGGGAGGTGGCTTGGATCAGAGGCGGTGGCAGCGGCGGCGGCGGCGTCCAGCCAGAGCCCTGTGGAAGCGGCGGCGACACTTGGGCTGGGCAGTGTCTCTGATGCCTCCCAGCGCCAGCGACTGCTCTTATTCCCGCCGCTGTGGGTCGGGAAAGTTCCGCCAGTGCACAGCAACCAATGGGCGGAGGGGTCCTTTGCCCCTGGGTTGCGTCACCCTCATGCTTCCAGAACCTGGAGGATCCAGCAGGACAAATCCCACTTGTATTTGCATTGAGGTCATTGATGGAAATGGGGGGGGGATGGTGGGGGCACCAACAAGTAACGCCCTTAAAGTGAGCGGGAATTTGAGGGCAGTTTGACGTCATGGTGAATTTCACCTCTCAGTCCGGCCTGGTTTTGAACCCGCGCCCCACTCCACCCCTGGTTTCACGATTTGGCGGAAAGGGTCCAGGATTGTAGGGACTCTTCCAACTCTGATCCCAGACCCCTGCCCAAGTGAGATTTTAAAGGTTAATGCCCCTAAGGGTGGGTTCTGGGCCCAAGAAATCTGACTCCAGTAGCTGGTATTACCCACAGAGGGCCAGGGCTCGTGGGAAACAAGAGACGGAGCTGGGAGCAAGAACTTTGTTAGACAGGAGTTCAATTACAGTTGGCCCAATTCCTGGTTGTGTGATCATGGGCAAGTAACTTCACAGAGCCTCAATGTACTCATCTTTGAAATGGGGACCACAGTCTCATCTTGAAGGAATGTTGTGAGAAACAGCCCAGCGCCTGGGCCTCAGATAGGCAGGGATCTACAAGAGTTTCCTGGTCCGCATAGGGGATTCTGTAAGATCTCCATGGATACTTTCCGAATCTCCATCTCCCCGGACTGTCCCGGGGTACTCTTCAGACCCATTACATGTGTGAGGAGGGGGCCGATGACCTGCTGGGCCTGAGGGGTGAGTTGCAAGGTACAGATGCGGAAGCCTCCATCCAGACCTCTGGACCTCCCCCTTCCTACCCTGCCATCCATCACCTGCCTGAGCCGTTTGCACAGCTGCCCCTTTGCTTCCGGCTGCTGTTTGCCAAGATGTCCCAGAGACATTCTATTCCGGCCCCGTACCCCCACCCCCGCACTTCAGTCCTCTACTAAAGAGCAGGCAGGCGTGACAGTGCTGTGTGGTCCCTGCCTAGACCAAGCTCACACTCGCTTCCGGTCACACTCATTTACACACACCCAAACCCATTACTGTCTCCCAACATGTGCCCACTCTGAATCACAGACACTAAAAAACAGATACTGGCGCAGAAGAGTATCCTGAGTTGTTCACTCAAACGTGTCCCAAGCCTGCCTCCGAGTCTCTCGGGCGGTCGCATCCACACACCCGCACGACGATGACCTGCTTGTATCAAACCTGCACACATCACGAACAGGCGCCCTCCATCACACCCAATTACGCGTGACCTCAACAACTCTCACATCCCGCAGAACCGGGTTTCAATTCCACTGTGCCTGAGCGTTCAGCTCAGCAGAGGTAGGGACTAAGGCGCTTGCCGCCCACAGCGTCCAGAGTGGCAAGAAAGAAGCTTTTCAGCGTCTCCACCATCTCCCGGTGGAAGCGCGCAGCGCGCGATCTGCAGCAGCCGGTCCGGGCGCTGCCTGTGCGGTGAGCCCAGCAGCGGCATCCCGGGGCTGTGGGCGGAGGCAAGGACTCTGGCTTGAGGTTCTTTGAGGCAGAGCAGAAATTAGCCCCTAGGTGTGCCGTCCGTGGCGCGAGTCACGGAACTCCAGGTACCCCGGGGTCGTGTCCGCACCTTTGTCCTCAGTCCCCAGAAGCGTCGAAATTTCTTAGGACGACACCCCTGCCTCGCGCTACATCTCTTCCCCCTAGGGGGTTGGTGGCCTCCGTGCTCAAAGGAGGCAGCGGGAACGCCTAACTTCCAAGATGCCCTTAACTGATCTCCTTCTTAACTACAGCGAGGGAATAACAACTCGGGGCTGGGGACTGGGTATCTAAGACTCGCTCTCCGCAGGGTCCGCCGGCAGGGCGGCCACAGGACCCGGGACTGCAACTGGCCCGGGAGGACACCGGCGCGTGTCAGGCGCAGAGCGTGGAACAGGCAAGCTGCGCGCAGAGCAGGGCTTGGATGGCGGATCTTGGGCACAATGAGCCCCGGATCCTGAAGGAAGATAACCCCTGCTGAGACCCTGTCCAGAGCCTTGGAGCTTTTCAGCAGTTTAGGCTCCGATCTCCGGCCTGGGTTTTCGGTGCTGAGCTGCTTGAAGAGTTGCGAAGGCCGCAGTGCGGGCACTAAGTGGGGCGTAGTGCTTGGGCCTCTGCCACCGGGGCTGTAGCAGAAGAGTTTTGCGCTCAGCTACCACATACTTCAGCGGAAATGATTTTTTTCCAAGACCAGAGGTTTCTAACATAAGAACCTCCTGAAACCGTTTGTAAGTGTGTGTGTCTGTGATGTGTGTTTTCCTAAAGAGAGAGTTCATAGCTTTCGCCCGTGCCACGGTGACCGCAAAATGAAAGACTGTAGACGCAGATTTTGTGGCCGTGTCACTTTGAGGGGTCGGAATTCTACTCCTGACTGTCGTGTGTGTCTTCAGCCTTCAGAATAGACACGTACTCCCCACTATCAAATCTTTGGCAGCTACAAATCAAAGGCTGGTGCCGTGGGGCGCTAACCAGAGTCTGCGTCCAGAGGGCGCTAGTGTAGCCCCGAGCAGTTTCAAGGCTGACTGTAAAAGTCTGTCTCTTTAGGACAGGAGGGACGGTCATTAACTCACCTCTCAAGCACTCCTTGAGTTTGTAGGAATTGCCTGGCTCCTTGCTGGGGGCCGAAAGTTTTTTTCGTTTTTGTTTGAAAATGATTTTCTCCAGCAATTGGCACCGTGCCAGGCACCCTAGTAGACGGTCCGCCAAAGTTAAATGAATGAAAATTTATTCTGGCAAATTCACCACTTTCACAAGGTAGCTTGCAGAAAATTCGGACCTAGTTAGAGCGGCATTTCGCTTTGCTTTCCGAAATCCACAAACTATTCAGCCAGACTCCTCCCATTTTATCTGTCACAGCAAGTCGGTTCCCAGGTAGAAGTTTTCAGGAATGAGGCAGGGAAGTAAGGATTTCGTCTAGGGTTCGCTCTAAAGACTGAGATCTTCTGGTGCAAAATGCGAAGTCATTCTCTGAGCCCATCCCGGATTTACTGAGCGAGCGAAGGAAGCTTCCCGTGAGCGGATCACTTAGATTTCATCCCGCTATTCCTGGAACTTCTCTGAGTTTCAGTACTAAACAGAGCATGGTCTAACGAAAGTCGCCAAGGAAAATGCTGATTTTAAAAAAATAGTCGCTTGACTATTTGACCCTTGATTTTTACTGTCTTACTTCCTAACTTAAAAATCTAGAAACCAGGGTCAGTTTTGAAACAATCTGATTTTGGAAAAAACCATTTTTACAACACTCCAATAAAGTCTACCTGTAATGTTTGTTCCCATTCGTTTAGACCAGATTCCTGTACCCTTTGCTTCAGAAATAAAAATAAACATGAAGTCTGGTTGAAAATTCTTACGTGAATTTCCACGTGATTAAAAAAGTCACACCTGAAGGCTTGAGTTCAGAGCTCAAGTTAAATTTATTACTGCTCTACAATTCCTTTATAATATGGACTCAACCACAAAATCTCGGCAGTAGCAACAGCACCACCAGCAACAGTAATACAACAGCCCACAACACATACATTTTCTTCAGCCTGGTAGAAACGTGGAGCTATCAAATTAACTGGAAAAAATCCCAACTGAAAATCGATTGCACTGTTTAAAGAAGGGCAGAAATCAAAGCTTTCCATCATCGTGTTTACTGAAGAACATGCCAAGAGAAGTAGTTGCTTCTGAATCATTTTCCTAAGACACTTTTAGACTGCAGTAAAGCTGCTTCTGGGGGAGGGAGTACAGAAATGGCTGCCAAAGAGACAGCAAGATTCACAATAACCAAGATACAGAAACAGCCTAAGTGTCCATTGATGAATGAATTATTAAAGAAAATGTGGTGTGTGTTTATCACACACACACAATGGAATATTAGTCAGCAATATTATTCAGAAGAAGGAAATATTGTCATTTGTGCCAACATGGCTGAACCCGGGGGATAGTATGACACACGAAATAAGTGAGGCACAGAAAGACACATAATACATGATCTCACTTATATGTAGAATCTCAAAAAACAAGTCGAACTCAGTAACAAAGGTTAGAATGGTGATTATTTGGGGCTGCGGTTGGGGGTAAAAGAGAAATACTAGTTAAAGGATACAACCTTTCAGTTATAAGATGAGTAAGTTCTGGAGACCTAATATACAGCCTGGTGACTATAGTTAACATATGCTTGAAATTTGCAAAGAGAGTGGATCTCAAGAGCTCTAAGCGCACACACACACAGGAAACTATGTGAGGTAATGATATGTTAATTAACTTGATTGTTGCAATCATTTCACAAAGTATACATGTATCAAAATATCATATTGTATACCTTAAAAATAAAAACCTTTAATATGGAAATAAAAGTGAAAAAAAAAAGAGTGAGAGACAGCTGAAATTCCCCAGTGGGAATTTTGCTGAAGACTTTAAAAGAGGGGCATCTGTATAAATACTGAAGAGGATATCAATGTTTTACTAATAACCTAGATACAGAATTATCTAAAAGATGTTGCATGTGCAGTAAGTATGAAAAGTCATATAAATCATATTAAATTGAAACAAAAAAAGATATTATAAATATTATAACTACCATCAACTAAGTTCCATCCATGTGCCAGGCGCTGTGTATATATTATCTTTCTTACTCTCAACAGTTTAATGAGATAGATATTTTTATCTTTGTTGTATATGCAAGGGAATAGTAAGAGTATTTGGCTTGAATTAATTATATTTTCCAGGCTCCTTTTGAGGACCTGAAACATAGCTTATCTCTCTGCCGTGTCAGGTAAGAGGTCTGGTCCCCTGGATCCAGGCACTGACTCAGAGGAAGATATGGGCATGTCTGCCTGCTTCAGGGCTAATGTGATTTGTAGTGAGAGACTCAATCAGCAGACATAAATCATTTACAATTCCTGTACCAATATTTGGGAACATTGACAGTTTTGCAGCAGGAAAATAAACATTGGTGCCACCACTTAAGATAAGTAAATTGCTAAAGAATAAAACCCAAATCAGATTTATAATAATATTCATAAGATAAAATTTTAAAACACTTGAGTTCAAACAAACAAAAATCCAAATGGCTTAACTTCCTATATTTAGCATCATGCATTACTTCATCTTGTCTGAAATTGTGGTTGATTTTATGGAGTGTTCTATTTTGCCAGTGGATATGGGGGTTGAGATGGGATGAGATAGGAGTTAGTGGAAACAGTGCTGGGAGTCAGGAGTTAGGGTTCTAATTCTCACCCCTAAGGGTATGGCTTTGAGAAAATCATTTGGGCCTCTGTTTCCACATCTGATATATGAACTTTTATGGGATCGAGGGATTCCTAAATTCCCTTTTAATTCTGACATTCTATCAACATGCTGTGAATTTTATGCTGTTTTACAGTACTTTTCTATAACACCTGCTATTTGGCTTCCTCCACTTACCCTGGCAGGTACCATTGTCTTCTAAAAGAACAACTGAGGAGTTCAGCATGAAAGAGGAAGGATATGTCATTCTTTGCAGTGACACAATCAGAAAAGGTACTGCTCCCCCACCTAAATATGAGGGATAAGTGATTTTCAGAAGAGACAGGAGAAGAAGGGACAAATGTCCTGGTCCTTGTCTCCTTGTCAACAAAAGATGTACTGGTACCCTTTGAAAGGGGACAGAGAGGATGCCAGCTGAACTGGGAGGACTAAGTTCTCTGCTTTGTGAAAATGAATCTGCAATGAACTCCTGGTCTTTGTCTGGATGCCCATCTTTCTGCAAGTTGTCAGCAGAAGCTTTGCAATGTGGCTACTTGGTGAGTTCACATACAGCCCAACCCACAGTTCTGATGGAGCCTGAAAATCAGCCCTGAAAAGTTCTCCTCAGAGGATGCCTCTGAAGTGAGAGGCATGAAAAAAGAGGCTAACCTTCAGGTAGGTCCAGCCAATATTTTAACAAATATTCAATAAATAATTTGGTTGGAAGGTAAATCAATTGAATATGCATTGAGAAACGTATTATATCAAGTAGTACATACAATAAATACATAAAATGCATTTGTTTAGAGGGGTTATAAAATTATAATTATATGGCTATACATGTTTGGAAATATTCTGTATTAGTAGAAATAGAATGAACCAAGTAAGTACTTTTATTAAAATATATGAGGAGCAGGTGAAAGAAAGAAGTGTAGGACTATTTATATCTTTGTTACCAAAAAGCAAAGAGAAAAGTATGGCTAGTTAACTGGAGTTAATGAAGAGACCCCACCAGCTTTTCTAACTAGGCTCTCTTCTTGTGTTAATGACATTGTGTCCACCAATGCTGTGTGCAAATGAGGCAATCAGGTAGAGCCATCCTTGATCTTCAGATCATCTTGGGTGGGTTTGGAGTGCATTATGAGTAGAGAACAAAGACTGAGATCATATGGCTAAGGCCTTGTATTGCAAATAAAGAAGATATGCTGAGTTTTTGTGTTTGAGACCGTCTTGGGCCTACCTGTTGGTCTCCTGCTGGTATAACCTGAGAAATGTGAGTAAATCCAGGTTGCCTCACCTTCTGTGTTTGCTGTCATCATTTTATGTAAGGACCCCTGGACTAGGGAATAGTAGAGTTTGTTCTCTTGGTGGCCATTGAGAGCTAAGTTAGGTTGCTAGTAATTGGGTGGCCTGATGCCTCATTTGTTTCTCCCTGAACTCTATTGCTGTCAGAGGGTCAGCATTATCTAGAGGAAGTGAGATAATGAAGTTAACAGGATTGAGGGTTCACCATATGCAGGAAAAGGTGGAAATGAATAAGACCAATTTACTAAAAGCACTATGTGGTCTCTCAGGGAGACAAGACCTACACAACTGAAATAATGAAAGAAGAATACAAGATAGTGAATAAGTATACTAGTTTCCCATTGCTGCTGTAACAAATTACCACAAATTTAGTGGCTTAAAACAACACACATTTATTATATTACATTTTTGTAGGTTAGAAGTTCAACATCCAACATGGGTCTCACTGGTCTAAAATGTTTGCAGGGCTGTTTTTCTTTCTATAGGTTCTAGGGGAGAACCCATTTCCTTTCAATTTCCAGCTTCTAGAGGCCTCCCAAGTTCCTTAGCTCATGGCCCCCTTCCTTTATCTTCAAACCCAAAGTGGAATACATCTCACATCACATCACTCTGACCTCCTTTTCTGCTTCCCTCTTTTACTTGACAGGATCCTTGTGATTACCTTAGGTCCAACTCCTGGAGAATCCAGGATAATCTCTCTATCTCAGGGTCCTCTATTTAATCACATCTGCAAGGTCCCTTTTGCTCTGTTCTCAGGGATTAGGGGATTAGGGTGTGAACATTTTGGGGGAGGTCATTCTTATGTCTGCCATAATAAGTAAAGGCTGGGCTAATTGGCCAGGAATGTAAATGATGGGGGTTGGAGAAACAGGCTGCAAACACTTTTAGGAAGCCTCCCGGAGATGGTGGGGCCAGAACCAGAAAGTGTCTAAATGGGGGAAATTACAGAGTCTCTGTTGAGGGATCCATCTACTGAGTTGGGGAAGAGGATGAGGAGACAAGACAAGCCCTCTTTATATCAGGTGCCATCCTCTATGCCTCTTTTGCTGGGAAGGGAGACCTCCTGAATACGTACTGTACGGTTGTTGGCATTCACTCCTCAGGTGGACTGTCTAGAAATCATGAAATCTCATGTATCAGAAGTTTCTCTTTTATCAACTTCCAATTTATTATGTGTCCCTTTTATATTCATGTTTAGATATGCTGTAAACAAAGGGGAGATACTGAGCCAACTGGTGTCAGATTTGGTGCAGACATCTCTGGGGTGAATTTCCAGTAGGGGTAGGGAATGAAACCTTTGCCACCACATTAGTCCATTTCTTAGCATATTATGATGGTGCTATTAAATCTTAAAGTTGGAGCTTAGCCTTTGAACCCATGGCTTAGATATCTTGCTAGACTCCTTTGACAAATAACCAAAGAGCAGGTTTCTAATAAATTGATCATTGAATTAAAACACATTTGAAAAAAATCCACTTAAAAAAATTTAGTGGCTTCACTGAGGTTGGGCAGGCAATAGGGAACTGCTAAAACGTGAGGGGTGTGTAGGTGAGCCTCAGGACTTTCCAGCACCCAGTGTGGGGAAGATTTCTAATGTCTCCCTACTCCCGTGAGATAAGTTGGTAATTATTCATACTCAGGCACTGGGGCTTGTGAAGATTTTATGTGTAACTCCCCGCTACCATGGGACATATTAACTGCCATTAGAGCTTAGAACAAGGGACACCAAGTCAGTACATTTTAGGTTAGATCAGAAATGAGAAAAACATTTATGGGAGAAAGAAAGAATGGGATTTTATTTCTATGGGGGTTTTCCTGGCCTCTCATTCTTGGAAAATGAGAGGGCTTAACTGAGATTTTTGTAGAGTGGAGCTGACTGTTGCCCAGGGAGCAATTCTTCCCAACCTCAGTGGTACTTTATTTGCTGTAGGCACCAGGAGAGATTCCTTCCAAGGTCCAGAGGCTATTTTTAGGGTGACTTCAGCTGCCAGGGAAAGAGCTGAGTATAGTGGAAAAGGGCCAGGCTGGTCACTGAGAGGTGGATGGACTTGGTGGGTGACGTCAAGGAATTACTCAGGGTGGGTTCCTTTAACATGATTAAAATTCTCCCTTGGCTCAGACTACCCGGATCTAGAATGGCTCTTCACTCCCTGGCTAGGAACATTGTTCCGTGGAACAAGAGAGATAGAGATAGGAAGCTTCCCATGGTACCAGAAAGCTCATTACAGAGATGACTCTTTTATGGGTATTGCCAGGGAATAATAAGTTACATATAAGGGGATTTCTTATATAAATAGACTCTGACTGAGATTATGAAGAGTGGGGCTTTGAGGTCTTATGCAACTGGATTTGAGTCTTGGCTCTACCACTCGCTTATTGTTCTTAGGCAGATAATAATCTCCCTAAACTACAGTTTCTGAACATGTAAAATGGGGATAGTAAGAACTACCTAGGAGGGTTAAAGCTATTTTATGCTAGAATACCTGATGCATTGCTTGGCATGGAGCAAATTCTTAAGAGTGGTGGCCATTATTATTAAAACAAGAGCTTATTCCTTCAAGTGCCAAATGACATCAGCTTAATACAGTAAATTAAATAAAATCATTACACATTCCTCTGTCTTCTTAAGAGGCCAATCTATAAGCCTTTAATTCTCAGAATAAAACTAATTGCCAAGGCCACAACAGAATGGCTCTGCCTTTCCCAACCCTCTCAGATTCATGCCTGGCTGCATTGCAGCCTTACTGCCCAGCAGGATTAAGCACCTGGCATATTACCAGGATATGTAGAGTAGGCACTGTAGAGTGATGGCTATTATTGTCGTTATGACAAAAGCTTACCCCTTCAAGTGCCAAACTATATCAATTTAGTTTGAAAAATTAGAAAAAAAATGGATTTCACACACCTCTACATTTTTATAAAGAATAAACGAAATATAGTTTCAATTCTTTCTTGACAATTCATTGTCACCATCATAAGAATATCACTTAATGTGTTGGCCCACATGTTGGACCAATAGCCTCAAGCAAGATCATACCACACTGTCTTTCTTTTTGAGGTGTAATATACATGTAATTTTATGATTATTCTATTTTTTTTCTTCAGTTTGTCTCCTATCGCTTATTACTGGTTTCAAGTAATATAGTAGTAATCTATCTACTTCCATTTTCATTTGGTACACAGCAAAACAAACAATAAAACACCAACAAAAACAAAAACCAAGCTTAGTAGAATGGTATGGGAACAAAGAACTTATAGTCATGGAGTATGGACCTGTAAATACTGGTCAAGAACTATAGAAAGGGGACTTTTTGGACATCTGCTCAACTAATTTGTACTCAAGAGAACAGAAGCAAAGCTTTTCAGAATTATGTTTAGGCACACAGCAGATACTGAGTGTGCTCTTATGGTCTTTTGGTCAGGAACTTCATGGTCTTTTGCAACAACGGCTTCAATTGACTTCTGCTTAGGGAAACCAAACAGAACAAGCAAACATGGTAGAGCTGTGTGTGCATGAAGAGCCTATAGACCTTGAGTGAGAACTTCTTAATGGTCATGATGGCAATAATGGATCACTGTGACACCATTACAGTTATTCATATATGGGTTTTTTGGTCTTTTTTTCTCAGCTTTGTCTGGCTTAAGGGAGGTTGCCAGGCCAGTGACACCTGATGAGTGGGTGTTTTGTAGTTTCTTTCAGGAGGTAGAATACTGGTGAAGACAAAGTCCATGATGTGGGAAGGTGTCTCAGTCTGCTATCTGTTAGCTTTAACACAATACCTGAAACTGGGTAATTGATAAAGAAAAGGAATTTATTTCTTATAGTTATGGAGGTTGAGAAGTACAAGGTTGAGGGGCCACATCTGGTGAGGGCCTTGTTGCTGGTGGGATCTCCCTGCAAAGTCCTGAGGTGGCACAGGGCAGCACATGGAGAAGGGTTTGTGTGTGCTTGTTCCTCTCCTTATAAAGCCACTAGTACCGCTCCCATGACAACCCATCAATCCATTAACCATTTCCTTAATCCGTCAATAGATTAATTCATCCATGAGGGCAGAGCTTTCATAATCCAATCACCTCTTAATGGCCCCCACCTCTCAATACTGCCTCATTGAGGATTAAGTTTCCATATGAGTTTTGGAGGGGACATTAAAACTGTAGACAAGGGTTCAGTGATCCAGGTTGCAATTTTATGAGGATTATGTCTCTAATTAATAGGGTTCTGAGGACATGAGTAGAAATGGTATCTTTATTTCCAGAAAAATATCTAATTGGTCCTTGGAGCTGAGGAAAGATCAATCAATTTTCAGGTTTTCAGATCTTATATTGATTTCTGTACTGCAAAGTCTTTGGAATCAAAAACCCTAGAGGATCTTAAAAGGCCCTTTGGAAACCCCTTAGACCTGGCGCCAGTTGTCTTAGGCGTACTTTTAAGCAGTAGTGAAACATGCTTAAGCAATCGATGCCTAATTTCTCTTCAGCACCAACAAGTATTATTTACAGATAACCTCCAGTTAAATGAGAATGTAGTGAACAGGCTGCCTAAGGAGTCCAAGGACTGAGCAAAGACCACAGGTTAGTGAATGGTTCTTCCTTTTTCCCTCCTTTGCCTTGTGGTAAGTCTGGCAATGACTTGATTCTTTTGTCTTTGTCTCAGAATTTCAAGATTTATTGCCCAAAAGACTGCTAAAAAATCCTTTTTCCTCTCTGTAGGAAGATAGAGATTCCAGGTTCCTGCAGGTCATAAAGCAGGATAAGGAGAGGTTGTAGAGAAAGTTTATTTTTACTTCTGTCATGTATATTGAACAGGAAATGTCTACACAAGCCTTCCGGCTTTTATGTTCCTTCTCTGAGGTCCTACTATGTATGGGGTAAAGTTAGATCATATGCAGTTGCCAGATCATATAGAGATCATGTTAGGAAAGTTGTTCTAGTGATTTGACCTCTGTTTATGTGTTTTACAAATAGTTACATGTAATTAAAATAGCTGTGAGGCCCATTCCAGTCTTATTCTTTTAGTTTATTTAAATGGAGAGGGAGTGAAGGAGGTGAATATAGAAGAATAAAGAACAAATGAAGGATGTTATGTGACAGCAATTAGATTTACTAGGGGGTTAGTTGAGAAATACTGGTGATGATTATTTTATTATATTTTGGTGGTGAATGTCTGCTCGAATTCCTGGTAAGCACTTCTAGAAGAAGCAGTGTTCAAGAAAGCTTCTTTCAGCGGGTTCTTGTTCAAGATGGCTGACAGAAGCAGCTAGTGTGTGCATCACTTTCACTGAGAGGAAACAAAATGGGTTCAGGTGATTCTTGTGCCTCAGCCTCTGGAGTAGCTGGGACTGCAGGCACACGTCACCATGCCTGGCTAATTTTTTGTGTTTTTAATAGAGACAGAGTTTCACTATGTTTTTGCCAGGCCGGTCTCAAACTCCTGACCTCAGGTCATCCGCCCAACTCGGCCTCCCAAAATGCTGGGATTACAGGTGTGAGCCACCGTGCTGGCAAGAAGTGCCTGCCCTTTTAAGGCTGAATAGCCTTCCATTGTATGAATGAACTGCACTGCCCTTTTTCATTCATCTGTCCATGGAACCTTGGGTTGCTTCCACGTTTTTGGCTGTTGTGAATAACGCTGCTATGAATATGGGTGTACAAATATCTCTTCCACTCCTGGCTTCTAATTCTAGATGGTAGGTACCCACAAATGCAACTGCGGGATCATCTGATAATTCTGTTTCTAATTTTTCAAGTACACGCCATACTATTTTCCCTGTTCCTGCACAGTTTTACATTCTGATCACGTTTGAGCATTCCTACTTCCCTCCAGTTTCACCATTGCTTGTTTGTTTATCATATCCATCCTAATGTGTGGTATCACAGTTTTGGTTTGATTTGCACTTCCCTATGATTAGTGATTTTGAATATCATTTTATATGGTTATTGGCCATTGGTATATCTTTCTTACGGAGATGTCTACTCAAGTCTTCTGACCATTGTTAATGGGATGCCTTAGGTTTCTTGTTTAGTTCTAGTGGTTCTTTATATATTATGGATATCAGCCTCTTTTCAGATACATGGTTTGCAAATATTTTTCCTAATCCACGGATTATTTTTTCACTCAGTTCATGGTGTTTTTTGATGCATAAAAATATTTCTCATTTAGCTCTAATCCAAGAAATCTAATTTTCTTTTGTTGCCTATGCTTTTGGTGTCATATCCCAGAAAGCATTCCCCACTCTGATGTCATAAAGGTTTTGCCAGAGTTTTCTTTTAGGCATTTTATAGTTTTAGCTCTTGGGGTTAGGTCTTTGATCCAGTTTGTGTTAGTTTTTGCATCTCGTGTGACATAGGGTCCACCTTCATTTTTCTGCATGTGGAAATCAAGTTTCTCCAACACCATTTGTTGAAAAGGCTGCATTTCCACCAATGAATTTTCTTGGCACTCATGTTAAAAATCATTTGAACATGTATGTGAGAAGTAATTTCTGGGCTCAAGAACAAACAAACAACAGACAACAGGTAAAGATGTAGCATGGGCTGGGTGCGGTTGCTCACGCCTGTAATCCTAACATTTTGGGAGGCCGAGGCAGGTGGGTCACCTGAGGTTGGGAGTTCAAGACCAGCCTGACCAAGAGGGAGAAACCTGGTCTCTACTAAAAATAAAAATTAGCTGGGTGTGGTGGCGCATGCCTGTAATCTCAGCTACTCGGGAGGCTGAGGCAGGAGAATTGCTTGAACCAGGAGTCAGAGTTTGCGGTGGGCCGAGAACACGCCATTGCACTCCAGCCTGGGCAACAAGAATGAAACTCCATCTCAAAAAATAAATAAATAAATAAAATAAAATAAAATAAAAAATAAAAATACAGGATGATTTCAAGAGTTCCAATCTAGCCTAAAAAACAAGAGTATAGAAGGGTGTAACTGGAGCAGAAAGAGAATAACTTAGAAACCATCATAATGAGAAAGTTAGGAATCTTCTTTCCAAGCCATCTGGAAATACGCAATAAATATTTGTGAACTAAAATTTCTGTACTGTACTATCAAACAATAGGACTCATTTGCTCCATCTTTTTGTATTTTATACCCAATTATCAACTTCTCTTCATTCCCCATCGCACCCCTTTTCTTTCTAGCATCTGCTAACCACCTTTATAATCTCCACCTTCATGAGACTCCTTTTGTGTGTATGAGTTTGTTGGAGTCTCATTCTGTTGCCCAAGTTGGAGCAAGATCTTGGCTCACTGCAACCTCTGCCTTTTAGATTCAAGCAATTCTCCTGCCTCAATCTCCCAAGTAGCTGGGACTACAGGCATGCACCACCACCCTCAGGTAATTTTTGTATTTTTAGTAGAGATGTGGTTTCACCATGTTTGCCAGGCTGGTCTCGAACTCGTGGCCTCAAGTGATCCATCCGACTTGGCCTCCCAAAATGCTGGGATTACAGGCATGAGCCACCACACCTGGCCAAGATTTTCTTTTTTGTTCCTACATATAAGTGATGACATGTAATATTTGTCATTCTGCGCCTGGCTTATTTCACTTAATATACTGACCTGCAATCTCATCTATTTTTGCTGCAGCGGAGAAGATTTTATTCCTTTTTAGTCTGAATAATACTTTATTGTGTGTGTATACCACAGTTCTTAATTGAAACAAATTTTTTAAAAACAAATATTTTAAAAATGTTTCAGAATGAGAAACTTTAGGGACACTGTGACCATTTTATTTTCTATTTCTTATTTTATGTAGGTACAAGTGTGAAATAAAGCAGCAATCAGTGTGTGTATAAATCTATCGCTTCAACAAATGTAAAATGAAAATGCTAAGTGGTAAGACAAAAGAGCATAATAAAAATTTTTTATAGTGTTGAAGGACTATGCATTTGAAGATAACATTTGAAGAAATTATATTACAATTAAGTTCTATTCTTACTCATCAGAGCTTGATCCCTCTAGGAACTTCATCATTGGAACCATCTCTTTTGCTTAAAAAAAAAAAAAAATCCTCATACCCACACAGGTACATGTAAATCGGAATCTTAGGTAATGAGACTCAGGCCTCAGCATTTGTAAGCTACCCAGGTGATTTCAGTCAAAGCCAAGATTGAAGACCAGTGACATGGATCTCTGTACATAATCTGCCTAAATAGATTCCCTAGAAGCAGTTTATAAAGGAATTCCACATGAACTGTGGGAAAGGATGTGAATTTGATGTACAGGATTCCTCACTTAACATCTTTGATAGTCTCTTGAAAACTGCACCTTTAAGCAAAATTATGTATAGTGAAACCAATTTATTTCTCATCGACATTATAACTAGACAACTTTGAACAAACCGATGGTGTTGGAGGACCTGCTGTACATTGTTTCCATAAAGTCAATTTTCAGGGAATTACAAAATGAAGTGAGGACTTCCTGTATATGAAAAGATGGTTGTGATTCCACCTGGACAACAGGGTTATTGCTCAGAAACTAAAGGAGGCCGCCTAGGTATAGAGGATTCAGTCATGAGGTTTATGCTAAACAAAGGATCCCAGAATACTCACCCATTCCAGTTAAAGGCATAACAAAGAAAGCAATATTCACATAGAAAATGTGGAAAGGAATATAAGCCATCAAGCAACAAAAATAATGTGACAAAGGGGGCAGGATTTGCAGATGTAGAGATTTAATGTGGTTGCCCTTTCTAACCCACACAAGAAAAAGGATGAAACAGATCATGAGATTAGATTTTTCTCCTGCGCAGCCTCCACAGGGCACTTTGAATGCCCCTGTTTCTCAGGCTGCAGATGAAGGGGTTCAGCATGGGGGTGACCATAGCATACAACACTGATGCCACCACACCATTCCTGGGGGCTGGTGACACAGCTGAAGTCAGGTACATGCCAATGCCTGTTCCATAAAATAAGCAAACAATTGCCAGGTGAGAGCCACAGGTGGAGAAGGCTTTATACTTCCCGTCTGACAATGGAATTCTTAGAATGGAGGGCACAATTTTATAGTAAGACAAAAGGATCCCTGAAATGGGAAGAAAACCAAATACAGTACTATCTAAATGTATGAATATGTTACTGATGACAGTCAGAACAGGCAAAGTTGAGAAGTTGAGATCGGTCACAGAAAAAATTAGAGATTTCCACATTCTTGAAGCAGGTGAATTGTAACAATCCAATTGTGCAGCTGGGAGTCCAACAGGCTAAGGAAAAAGACATCAACACTAAGAAGACACAGAGGTGAGGATTCATGATGACTGGGTAGTGCAGGGGGTGACAGATGGCCACAAATCAGTCATAGGCCATCACAGTCAGGAGCATGTCATCTATACATGCAAAAAGGACAAAGAAAGGTATCTGTGTCAGACAGCCTGCATGGGAGATGACTCTGCTATGTGATTGCATGTCTGCAATCATCTTGGGGGCCGTGGCCAAGGTGAAACCAATGTCAGGCAAGGACAGGTTGGAGAGGAAGAAGTACATGGGGATGTGGAGGTGGGAGTCAGGGCTGACGGCCAGGATGATGAGCAGGTTCCCCAGCATCGTGAGCAGGCACATGGACAGGGACAGCCCAGCAAGGAGTGGCTGCAGTTCTGGATCCTCTGAGAGTCCCAGGAGGAGGAATTCTGAGACACCTGTGAGATTATGTGGCTCTGTGTGACTTGGACACCTTGAGAAGAAAAAAGGATTGGCAAAAATAAAAGATAAAAACCAGGACTTAATGCTGTGTGTATATTTCAGATACAAGCAATTCACAAGGAACATTTTCACACGTGAGGACCATACACCCTCAGCAATATTTCTCAGTTGTGACAAACCCAAAAATCTCAGAATTATTACATGATTTACTTTTTTGCTATTCAACTCTTTCTGTGCATACCTACTTTAGAGAAAATCCACTGGAGAATGTTAGAAGACCAAAACCTAATATATAACAAATCTAAGATCTCAGTAAAATATGGCCTACTCTTTTCAGAAAAAATAAAAAATGTTCTTCTCTCTCTAGGAAAACAAACTCAGTCTAATTTAAAAATTAAGAAGCAGTGAAATACACTTTATTTTATTCTGACACTGTGCAACAAATTCCTTTGATGTAGAATATTTATAAGCACTATACAAGAGCTAGGATCACATTATCTAAAAATGAAATCGAACCTTATAGTTCTTAATCAAAAGACCTTTTTCCATGCCAGTTACTTTTCATATTTATTATCATCCTTAGGTTTTCTGACATAATTTCTTCATAAAAGTAAATGCACACTCAAATATGGGAGCTATGTTTCCAGATTTATTTAATATATAACTCTCTGCCAAGCACGTTGGCTCACACCTGTATTCCCAGCACTTTGGAAGGCCGAGGCTGGTGGATCACCTGAGGTCAGGAGTTCCAGACCAGCTTGACCAGCATGGTGATACCCCGTCTCTACTGAAAATACAAAATTAGCCAGGTGTGGTGGTGGGCATCTGTAATCCCAGCCACTCAGGAGGCTGAAGCAGGAGAATCCCTTAGAACCTGGGATGTAGAGGTTGTACACCCTGTGATATTATTTTTGATATCCTAGGGAGATATTGCTTCTAATGTCATAGTGGGCATACACCCTGTGATATTATTTGTAGTATCCTACAAAGATATTACTGCTAATATCACAGTGGGTGTATACCCTGTGATATTATTCATAATATTTTACTGAGATATTACTCCTGATATCACAGTGAGTGTACACCATGTTTGTACACTTGGTGATATTATTCACAATAACCTAAAAAATTACTTTAATATCACAGTGGGTGTACACCCTGTGATATTATTTGTAATATCCTAGGTAGATATTACTCCTAATATCACAGTGGGTATATACCATGTGTGCACATCCTTTGAAATTATTTGTAATATCCTAGGAAGATATTGCTCCTAATATCACAGTGGTTGTACATCCTGTGATATTATTCATAATAACCCAGGGAATTATTACTCCTAATATCACAGTGGGTGTACACTCTGTGATATTATTCGTAATATCCTAGAGAAATATTTCTCCCAATATCACAGTGGATGTACACACTTTTATATGAAAAGTAATATCCTAGGGAGATATTACTCCTAATTGATCACAGTGGGTGTGCACCATAAATGAACACCCTGTGATGTTATTTGTAATATTCTAGGGAGAAATGACTCCTAATATCACAGTGATATTTTGTTGTTATTCATAATATCCAAGGGAGATATTGCACCTGTCACAGTGGGTGTAAACCATGTGTATACATTCTGTGATATTATTCGTAATGTTTTAGAAAGTTATTGTTCATAATGCCACAGAGGGTGTATACCATGTGTGTGTACTATGAGAGGTTATTCATAATATCCTAGGGAGATATTTCTCCTAATATCACTGTGGGTGTACATCATATGTGTACACCCTGTACTATTATTTGTTATATCCTGTGCAGATATTACTCCTAATATCATAGTGGGTGCACACCATGGGTGTAAAATCTGTGATGTTATTCATAGTGTCCTAGGGAGATATTACTCCTAATGTCATAGTGGGTGTACAGCCTGTGACATTATTCATAATATCCTGGGGTGGTATTATTCCTATTATCACAGTGGGTGTACACCCTGTGATATTATTTGTAATATTCTAGGGGATATTATGGTATACACTGTGATATTTTTGTATTATTTCAGGGAGATAGTTCTTCTAAAGTCACAGTGGATTTACACCATGTGTATTTGTAATATTCTAGGGAGATATTACTCCTAATATCACGGTGAGTGTACACCCTGCGATATTACTTGCAACATTTTAGGGAGATATTACTTCTAAAGTCACAGTGGGTGTGAGATATTCTTCTTAATATTTTAGGGAGATATTACTTCTAATATCACAGTGGGTGTACACCCTGTGATATTCCTCATAATATCCTATGGATACATTACTCCTAATGTATCACCTAGTAGTGATATTGTTCATAATGTCCAGGAAGGGAGAGAATTATATTACACCCCAATATTGCAGGGGTTGGGGAAGAATGATATTACACACAATATCGTGTGGGATGTACACCTCCCCTGTGATATTGTTTCTCATATCCATGGGGTGAGAGGATGATATTACTCCAAATATCGCTGGGGTTGTACACACTCCCTGTGATATTGTTGCTAATATCCAGGAGGGAGAGGATGATATTACTTCCAATATCACAGGAGGTGTACAACCCCCTGTGATATTGTTCCTAATACCCGGGGGGAGAGGTTGATATTATTTCCAATATCGTGGGGGGTGTCCATGATATGGTTCGTAATATCCTAGGAGGGAGAAGGGGGTGACATTACTCCCCTCATCGCAGGGGGTGTCCATCCCCCTGTGATATGGTTCCTAATATCCAGGGCGGGAGAGGGGGGTGATATTACTCCCCATATCGTGGGGGGGGGGTCCACTCCCCTGTGATATGGTTCGTAATATCGGGAGGGGAGAGGGGCGTGATATTACTTCCCATATCGCAAAGTGTGTCCACCTCCCTGTGATATGGTTCATAATATCCAGGGCGGGAGAGGGGGGTGATATTAATCCCCATATCGCAAGAAGTTTACACCACCCCCTGTGATATTGCTTCTAATATATAGGGAGGGAAAGGATTATATTACTCCCAATATCGAAGGGTGTGTACACCCCCACCCCCCCGTGGTGTTGTTTATAATATCCAGGGAACGAGAGGATGATGTTACTCCCGAAATTGCAGAGGGTGTACTCTACCCCTGTGACATTGTTCCTAATATTCATGCGAGAATGGATGATACTACTTCCAATATTGCAGGGGTTGTACACCCCCCTGTGATATTGTTCGTAATATAAAGGGAGGGAGAGGATGACATTACATTCACTATCGCGAGGGGTGTACGCCCCGCCCGTGTTATTGTTCCTAATATCCATGTGGGGAGAGGAAGATATTACTCCGAATATCGCAGTGTTGTACATTTCCCGTGTGTTATATTTTCTAAAATACAGGGAGGGAGAGGAGAGGATTACCTCCAATTTGGCGGGTAATTTACACTCTCCTTGTAATATTGTTCCTAATATCGAGGGGGGAGATGATAATATTATCCTAAATATTGCAGAGGGTCTACACCATCTCTGTGATATTATTCCTAATTTCCAGGGGGAGAGAGTATGATATTACTCCCAATATCGTAAAAGTGTACACCCCTGCTGTGATATTGTTCTTAATATCTGGGGGATGGGGCGAGTATGATATTACTCCCAATATGGCAGTGGGTATACATTCCCCCTGTGTTATTGTTTCTAATATACAAGAGGGAGAGGATAGTATTTTTCCCATTTTGGCAGGTACTTTACACTGTCCTTGTAATATTGTTCCTAATATCGAGGGGAGAAGACAATAATATTACCCTAAATATTGCAGGGGTGTACACCACCCCTGTGATATTGTTCCTAATTTCCAGGGGGAGAAAGGATGATATTACTCCCAATATCGTAAAAGTGTACAAACCCCTATGATACTGTTTCAAATATTCAGGGAGGGCAAGTATGATCTTCCTCCCAATCTAGAAGGGGGAATACATCCCCCAGTAATATGGTTCCTAATATCCAGTGGGGGAGGGGATGACATTACTCCCAATATCGCAGGAGGTGTACACCCCTCTGTCATATTGTTCATAATGTTCAAAGGGAAAGATAATATTACTCGAAATATTGTTAATGCCTTGTGTCTCCAGCCCCCTGTGATATGGTTCATAATATCCAGCAGGGGAGAGTGGGGTGATATTACTCCCCATATTGTGGGGGATGTCCACCCCCCGTGACATGATTTGTAATATCCAGGTGGGGAGAGGGGCGTATTCCTCCCCATATCGCAGGGGTGTCCACCCCCCTGTGACATGGTTCGTAATATCCAGATGGTGGAGAGGGGGGTGATATTACTCCCCATATCGCAAGGGGTGTCCACCCCCCTGTGACACGGTTCATAAAAACCAGGGCGGGAGAGAAAGGTGATATTACTCCCCATATAGTGGGTGGTATCCACCCCCCTGTGACATGGATCATAATACCCTGGGGGAGGGGGGTGATAGTACTCCCCATATTGTGGGGGTTGTTCACCCCCCTGTGACACAGTTTGTAATATCTGGTGGCGGAGAGTGAGGTGATATTACTCCCCCATCTTGGGGGGTGTCCACCCCCCTGTGACATGGTTCATAATATCCAGGTGGTGAGAGTGGGGTGATATTACTCCGCATATCATGGAGGATTTTTCCCCCACTGTGACATGGTTCATAATATCCAGTTGGGGGAGAGGGGGGTGATTTTACTCCCCATATTGCAAAGGGTGTCCACCCCCCATGACATGGTTCGTAATATCCAGGGGGGAGAGGAGTGTTATATTACTCCCCATATCATTGGGGGTGTTTAACCCCCTGTGACATGGTTCATAATATCCACTGCGGGGAAAGGGGTGTGATATTACTCCTCATATCATGGGGGATGTCCACCTGCCTATGACATGGTTTGTAATATCCAGTGGGAGAAGAGGGGGGTGATGATACTCCCCATATCATGGGGGGTGTCCATACCCCGTGACATGGTTTGTAATATCCAGGGGGAGATAGCTGAATCAATCAAGCAGAAGCAAGGATATCAGAGATTGAAGATCAACTTAGTGAAATAAAGCGAGAAGACAAAACTAGAGAAAAAAGAATAAAAAGGAACGAATAAAACCTCCAAGAAATATGGGACTATGTGACAAGACCAAATCTATGTTTGATTGGTGTACCTGAAAGTGACAGGGAGAATGGAACCAAGTTGAAAAACACTCTTCAGGATATTATCCAGGAGAACTTCCCCAACCTAGCAAGACAGGCCAACATTCAAATTCAGGAAATACAGAGAATACTACTAAGATACTCCTCGAGAAGAGCAACTCCAAGACACATAATCATCAGACCCACCAAGGTTGAAATGAAGGAAAAAATGTTAAGGGCAACCAGAGAGAAAGGTCAGGTTAT
Source organism: Gorilla gorilla gorilla (assembly GCF_029281585.2). NCBI lineage: Eukaryota > Metazoa > Chordata > Mammalia > Primates > Hominidae > Gorilla > Gorilla gorilla. Next base: position 21,385,774 of record NC_073233.2, read on the forward strand.
CCACAAAAGGAAGCCCATAAGACTAACAGCAAATCTCTCAGCAGAAAACCTAGAAGCCAGAAGACAGTGGGGGCCAATATTCAACATTCTTAAAGAAAAGAATTTTCAACTCAGAATTTCATGTACAGCCAAACTAAGCTTCATAAGTGAAGGGGAAATAAAATCTCTTACAGACAAGGAAATGCTGAGAGATTTTGTCACCAGCAGGCCTGCCTTACAAGAGATCCTGAAGGAAGCACAAAATATGGAAAGGAACAACCAGTATCAGCCACTGGAAAAACATACCAAATGGTAAAGTCCATTGACACTTTGAAGAAACTGCATCAACTAATGGGCAAAATAACCAGCTAGCATCATAATGACAGGATCAAATTCACACATAACAATATTAACCTTAAATGTAAATGGGCTAAATGCCCCCAATTAAAAGACACAGACTGGCAAATTGGATAAAGAGTCAAGACCCATCAGATCAGTGTGCTGTATTCAGGATACTGATCTCACCTGCAAAGACACACATAGGCTCAAAATAAAGGGATGGAGGAATATTTACCAAATGGAAAACCAAAAAAAAAAAAAAAAAAAAAAGCAGGAGTTGCCCTCCTAATCTCTGATAAAACAGACTTTAAACCAACAAAAATCAAAAGAGACAAAGAAGGGCATTACATAATGGTAAAGGGATCAATGCATCAAGAAGAGCTAACTATCCTAAATATATATGCACCCAGTACAGAAGCACTCAGATTCATAAAGCAAGTACTTAGAGGCCTACAAGGAGACTTAGACTCCCACACAATAATAGTGGGAGACTGTAACATCCCACTGTCAATATTGGATCAACGAGACAGAAAATTAACAAGGATATTCAGGACTTGAACTCAGCTCTGGACCAAGCAGACCCAATAGACATCTACAGAACTCTCCACCCCAAATCAACAGAGTATACATTCTTCTCAGCACCTCATCGCACTTATTCCAAACTTGACCACATAATTGGAAGCAAAACACTCCTCAGCAAATGCAAAAGAACGGAAATCATAACCAACAGTCTCTCAGACCACAGTGCAATCAAATTAGAACTCAGGATTAAGAAACGCACTCAAAACCACACAACTACACAGAAACTGAACAACCTGCTCCTGAATGATTACTGGGTAAATAACGAAATGAAGGAAGAAATAAAGACGTTTTTTGAAACCAATGAGAACAAAGACACAATGTAGCAGAATCTCTGGGATACATTTAAAGCAGTGTGTAGAGGGAAATTTATAGCACTAAATGCCCACAAGAGAAAGCAGAAAAGATCTAAAATCAACACCCTAACATCAACATTAAAAGAACTAGAGAAGAAAGAGCAAACAAACTCAAAAGCTAGCAGAAAACAAGAGATAACTAAGATCAGAGCAGAACTGAAGGAGATAGAGGTACGAAAAACCCTTCAAAAAATCAATGAATCCAGGACCTAGTTTTTTGAAAAGATCCACAAAATAGATAGACCACTAGCCAGATTAGTAAAGAAGAAAAGACGGAAGAATCAAATAGACGCGATAAAAAATGATAAAGGGGGATATCACCACTGATCACACAGAAATACAAACTACCATCAGAGAATACTATAAACACCTCAATGCAAATAAACTAGAAAATCTAGAAGAAATGGATACATTCCTGGACACATACACCATCCCAAGTCTAAACCAGGAAGAAGTCGAATCCCTGAATAGGCCCATAACAAAATCTGAAATTGAGGCAGTAATTAATAGCCTACCAACCAAAAAAAGTCCAGGACCAGACGGATTCACAGCCACATTCTACCAGAGGTACAAAGAGGAGCTGGTACCATTCCTTCTCAAATTATTCTAAATAATAGAAAAAGAGGGAATCCTCCCAAACTCAATTTGTGAGGTCAGCATCATCCTGATACCAAAATCTTGCAGAGACACAACATAAAAAGAAAATTTTAGGCCAATATCCCTGATGAACATCAATGCAAAAATCCTCAATAAAATACTGGCAAACTGAATCGAGCAGCGCATCAAAAAGCCTATCCACCACAATCAACTCGGCTTCATCCCTGGGATGCAAGGCTGGTTTAACATACACAAATCAATAAATGTAATCCATCACATAAACAGAACCAGCAACAAAAACCACGTGATTATCTCAATAGATGCAGAAAAGGCCTTCGACAAAATTGAACACCCCTTCATGCTAAAAACTCTCAATAAACTAGGTATCAGTGGAATGTATCTCAAAATAATAAGAGCTATTTATGACAAACCCGCAGCCAATATCACACTGAGTGGGCAAAAACTAGAAGCATTCTCTTTAAAAACTGGCACAAGACAAGGATGCCCTCTCTCACCACTCCTATTGAACATAGTATTGGAAGTTCTGGCCAGGGCAATCAGGCAAGAGAAAGAAATAAAGCGTATTTAAATAGGAAAAGAGGAAGTCAAATTGTCTCTGTTTGCAGATAACATGATTGTATATGTAGAAAACCCCATCGTGTCAACCCCAAACCTCCTTAAGCTGTCAAGCAACTTCAGCAAAGTCTCAGGATACAAAATCAATGTGCAAAAATCACAAGCATTCCTATACACCATAACAGACAAACAGAGAGCCAAATCATGAGTAAACTTCCATTCACAATTGCTACTAAGAGAATAAAATAACTAGGAATACAACTTACAAGGGATGTGAAGGACCTCTTCGAGGAGAACTACAAACCACTGCTCAAGGAAATAAGAGAGGACACAAACAAATGGAAAAACATTTCATGCTCTTGGATAGGAAGAATCAATATCGTGAAAATGGCCATACTGCCCAAAGTAATTTATTGATTCAATGGTATCCCCATCAAGCTCCCATTGACTTTCTTCACAGAATTGGAAAAAACTACTTTAAACTTCATATGGAACCAGAAAACAGCCCGCATAGCCAAGACTATCCTAAGCAAAAAGAACAAAGCTGGAGGCATTGCGCTACCTGACTTCAAACTATATTACAAGGCTACAGTAACCAAAATAGCATGGTACTGGTACCAACACAGATATACAGACCAATGGAACAGAACAGAGGCCTCAGAAGTAACACCACACATCTACAACCATCTGATCTTTGACAAACCTCATACAAACAAGCAATAGGGAAAGGATTCTCTGTTTAATAAATGGTGTTGGAAAAACTGGCTAGCCATATGCAGAAAATTGAAACTGGACTGTTCCTTACACCTTATACAAAAATTAACTGAAGTTGGATTAAAGACTTAAACGAAAGACCTAAAACCATAAAAATCCTAGAAGAAAACCTAGGCAATACCATTCAGCACATAAGCATGAGCAGACTTCATGTCCAAAACACCAAAAGCAATGGGAACAAAAGCCAAAATTGACAAATGGGATCTAATGAAACTAAAGAGCTTCTGTGCAGCAAAAGAAACTATCATCGGAGTGAACATGCAACCTACAGAATGGGAGAAAATTTTTGCACTCTATCTATCTGACAAAGGGCTAATATCCAGAATCTACAAAGAACTTAAAACAAATTTACAAGAAAAAACAACCCCATCAAAAAGTGGGCAAAGGATATTAACAGACACTTCTCAAAAGAAGACATTTATGCATCCAAGAAACATATGCAAAAAGACTCATCATCACTGGTCATTAGAGAAATGCAAATCAAAACCACAATGAAATACCATCTCATGCCAGTTAGAATGGTGATCATTAAAAAGTCAGGAAACAACAGATGCTGGAGAGGATGTGGAGAAATAGGAACACTTTTACACTGTTGGTGGGAAGGTAAATTAGTTCAACCATTGTGGAAGACAGTGTGGTGATTCCTCAAGGATCTAGAACTAGAAATACCATTTGACCCAGCAATCCCATTATTGGGTATATACCCAAAGGATTATGAACCATTCTACTATAAAGACACATGCACATGTATGTTTATCATGGCACTATTCACAATAGCAAATACTTGGATCCAACCCAAATGTCCATCAATGATAGACTGGATAAAGAAAATGTGGCACATATACACTATGGAATACTATGCAGCCATAAAAAAGGATGAGTTCATGTCCTTTGCAGGGACATGGATGAAGCTGGAAACTATCATTCTCAGCAAACCAAAACAAGAATACAAAACCAAACACCGCATGTTCTCACTCATAAGTGGGAGTTGAACAATGAGAACACGTGGACACAGGGACGGGAACATCACACACCAGGGCCTATTGAGGGGTGAAGGGCTAGGAGAGGGATAGCATTAGGAGAAATACCTAATGTAGTTGACAGGTTGATGGGTGCAGCAAACCACCATGGCACGTGTATACCTATGTAACAAAACTGCACGTTCTGCACATGTTCCAGAACTTAAAATGTAATAAAAAAAAAGAAAGATTCCAAGCATACATTTACCTATACGAAATCAGACAAAAAACACTGATACGTAGGTGGTAGGCAAGTAGATAAATAAGAATAGTTTTATAATTAAGTTTCATGCTATACATGCCTTTTAAATGTACTTCATTAATTATATTTGAATTCAATAGAATAAAATAGGCTTAAGGAACTGCTGAACTGTAGGTAAATATTTAATAACAGGATCATACAATTTATCATGAATTCAAGCTGTACTTTGCATTTTTTAGTGCATATGTCTTCTTTAGACAGTAAGAGTATTTTCCCTGCTATAAAAATACTTTCTCATACCTTCTCATTTTTCTTAGTCATAAAATTATTTTATTTTGTCAGAGCATATACTACTTTTTACAGTAGGAAAACAGGAATGAATTAACACAAAATTTGAATGAAACTTAAAACAAAGCCTTGCATAAAATGTATCACATTATTTCAGGAGTATGATTCTGGGAATCAGATATTATATGTTACCTTGCAATTTTTTCCAAGTTACAATTTATATACTATCAGATACACCCATTTTAAGAGCACTCACAGTTTGCTTAATTTTGACAAATGTGTATACACATGTAATCACCACCATATTTAAGATGTAGAATATTTTTATCACCCCAAAAGTTTCCCTTCTTCCCCTTCCCAGCCAATCACCCTTTTCCTCACCCATACTTCCACTGATCTGTTGTGATTGTAGATTAGATTAGTTTTCTAGAGTTTCCAATAATCGTAACCATACATTATATACTCTTTTATCTGCATTCTTTTTGGAACCTATCCATGTTGTGTATATCAGTAGTTTGTTTCTTTTTACTTCTGAGTAATAGTTCATTGTATGAATGTACCACATTGTGTTTATTCACTTGATGGACATTTTGGCTGTTTGCAGTTTTTGTCTTTCATAAAAAAAAATCTGTGAACAATCTTGTACATATTGCTTTGTGGAAATATGTTTTTATTTTTCTTGGGTAAATACCTAGAAGTGTCATTGCTGTATTACATGATAAGTATATGTTTAATTTTATAAGCTGCCAAACCATTTACCAAAATGATTGTAACAATTTACATTCCCGTCAATTATTTATGACAATTCCACTTGTTCCACATTCTCCTCAACACTTAGCATTGTCAGCTTTTAAAATTTTTAGCCATTCTACTAGTGGTGTATTTGTATCTCACTGTGGTTTTGATTTGCATTTTCCTGATGACTAATAATCTTAGCATCTTTTGATGTGTGTATTGACCATTTGTGTATCTTCTTTCGTGGAATGTTTGTCAAAACCTTCTGCCTGTCTTTTAACTGAGTGGATGTCTTCTAACATTGAGTCATAAGAGTTCTTATAAATTGTAAGACTTATACATATCTGATATATATTTAGATATCAGTTTTTGTCAGATGTATGTATTATGAATATTTTCTCCCAGCCTGTGGCATTTCTTTAAAAAGCAGGAGGTTTTAGTTTTATGCAGTCCAATGTTTCATGCTTTTTGTTTCCTATGTAAAGAAATCCTTACCAACTCCAGGGTCACAAAGATTTTCTCCTGTGCTTTCTTCTGTAAGTTTTATAGTTTTAGCTTTTATGCTTAGGTCTATGGTCCTTTTCAAGTTAATGTTTTGGTATGGTGTGGGATCAAGATTTCTTTTTTTTTTTTAATCTTACATGAATATTCAGTTGTTGCAGTACCATTTGTTAAAAAGATTATCCTCTTCTCATTGAGTTGGCTTGGAACTTTTGTCAAAATCAGTTGACCACATGCATATATTTCTATTTCTGAACTCTTCTGTTGCATTGATCTGTATATTTATCCTTATTCCATTACCACACTTTCTTAATTACTGTAGTTTACATTAAGTCTTGAAAACAAGTAGTGTGAGTTCTCCTGATTTATTCTTTTTCAAAATGGTTTTGGCTATTGTAGGTCGTTTACATTTTGATTTATTACTATTTCTCACAGGTTTTTTTTTGTAGATTTCTCCAAATTTGGTACTTACATTGTATCACCATCTGTGAATGAAAGCAGTTTTATATCTTTCTCTCCAATATGTACAACGTGTTTATTTTTCTTATCTTATTGCATTGACTTTGACATCCAGTACAATGTTAAATAAACATGATGGTTGTAAACATTTTTGCTTTGTTTACAATCTTTGGGGGAAAGCACTCATTTATTCACAAGTAAATGTGATGTCAACTTCAGGGTATTTATAGATTGTTTTGATCAAATTCCTTCTATTCTATAAAAACTGAGACTTTTTACCATAAATTTGACTATGTCAAATGTATTTTCTACACCTATTAAGATGTTCTATTTTTATTTTTTAATGTTATTTTGTTGAATTGCATTGATTGATTTGAAATATTAAACAAACTTTGCATATCTGGGATAAATTCCACTTGTTCAAGATACATAATACTTTGTACATATTATTTGATGCAATTTGTTACTATTATAGTATTAAGGATTTATTTTGTCCATGTAGATGATGGATATTAAATTAACCTGTAGTTTCTTTTTCCTACAGCATTTTCATCTTTTTTCTTTAAATCAGGGTAATGCTAGCTTCAGAAAGTGAGTTGGGATGGGTATCTCATTCTTAATCTTCTAAGTGACTTTGTGTAATTTTCACTTCATATACTTAATTTTTCTTCTCTTGCAGTTCCACTCGTTTCATTTTTTAAATCTTCCATTTTTCTCCTCATTACATTCATGTTTTTATTTAAATTCTTAAGCATATTAAACACATTTTTAAAGTGATTTTTATCTTTCTTGCTACTAATTCCACCTTATCATTTGTGTATCTGTTTCTATGGAATTATTTTTTTCTTTGGGTACATTTTCTTCTATTTTTGCATATCTATCAATTTTTGATTGAATGTTAAACATTGTAAACATTTTATTGTTAAGTGCTGGATTTTGTTGTATTTCTTTAAAGGAAATTAATTTTGTTCCGGCAAGAAATTCAACTACTTGTGATTCAGTTTGATCTTTTCTAGGCTTGTTTTAAAACTTTTTTTGCGTTTTGAGGGTGTGTTTAAAGTCACTGTTCCTGTAGTACCAGTTTAGCTCCAGATAGGCTTCTTGTGGCGTCTCTAGTAAATTTCATATGCATTTAACTATATCATTCTGCCCTGGCTGGAAGGAACTTGAATAATTCTGGCTCTGAATAAGCTATGGATATTATTTGGCTTCTACTTCCTGGTAATTTTTCTTTTTCTACATGTTGTTATTTGTACAGTCTTGTTAAATTTTATGCTATTCATGGACAGATTATTATTCAGTCAAAGAATCAAAGGGACTCCCATTCAATTACCCAGAGCCCTTTTTTCTAAATAGTCATCCTCTCTGCAATATTCTACCCTGCAAAATCTAGTTGCCTGGGCCACCCTAAACTCTAATCTCTGTTTCCTCAACTCAGGGAAAACCCCTCATACTTTGATCAGCTTCCCTATATCTGCACTCATGGGCCATAAATTGTCTATAGGCTAAAATTGGAAGCTATTGTAGGATTCACCTATTTTCCTTCTGTCAGGGATCACAACCCTTTACTGAATTTGTCCAATGTCCAAACACTTTTATGTATATTTGGCCAGCTTTCTAATTGTTCCTGGTTAGAGAGTACATCCATGTTCTTTTACTCCCTCTTGACTGTAAGCAAAACCTACAGTATTAAATAATAATCAGAATCTGTCATTGATGTTTCTCTGTACATATTTGGGGGGGATGCTGTGTACCATTTTAATCTGATGATTTTGATTTATGGATTTTATTATCTCAAGGATTTTTTTCTGGATTCTATTTCTAAACAATTTTTGGGGGCATTCTATTTGTTGGGTTCACTATTTTTGGGACATCAAATATCCTCAATGTGAGATTTTCTTTCTCTGATTTCTATGTCTATTTTTTACCCCATTTGTTTTACTCTTTTTTTCTATTAATTTATGACTATTGGATTAAACCTTCCAACTGTTTTTATTTAAGTATTGCTTTGTATATCCTGTTCAGGTAATTTCTAGTTTATAGACAATGTTATTTTGACTTGTTTTTATTTCCTTAAGTTTGCAATTTCTATTTTTCTTTCAATTCTGTTACTTTGTTTTCCATTTAGACTTTAAGCTCTTGATTTACCGATTTCATATTTACTAAGTAGATCTATAAAGCTCAGAACTTGCATGCAATTTGTTTCCATATTCTATGTTACGTTATTATCCAACTGGGTTATTTGACAGTTCTTGCTTACTTTCTGGATTATTTGCTTCCTGGAAATGAATTCTGTTTGATATCTCTCTCAATTTATTTGAGAATTGTTTTTCTTTTCTGATTGGAGGTCTAGATATTTCTTTCCACTCACTTTTCTGAAGGCAGTTTATACCTTGGGTCTTGACCTAAATGTTAGTTACTTAGAGAGGATTTCTCTTATTCTCTTATCTAAATTAGGATTCCACTGTTATTCTCCATCTCTGAACCCTGGTCTTTTCCTTTATAGCATTTATTACAATGTGTGATTTTGATCACAATTTGAGAAAGAAAATTCCTTTTATCTTTGAGGTAATTTTTGCTCACACCCCAAAAGGTTTACCAGTGCCATCAAGGGTTGTTTTTTTTTATTTTTTAGCATTAGAAATTTCATCATAGTAACTTGCTATCTGGTGAATAAAAAAAATTACTGTGAAACTTTCAGAGAATTTTAAAGAAAAATAACTCGTTTATAAACAGCACAGATAATATAGCTTGCTTGGGGCATGAATAAATGTCTAAATGTCATTGGAAGATATTGATTTTCACAGCTAGTTTGTTTGATCCTTTCTATTAAAGTCCTTACCCAGTGCTAAATGATCAATACCACTTAAGAGTGTTCTCAGAACATCACAAAAAAAGATGATTAAAAGGACAAAAATGTATGGATAAAACGAAAATCTGATGCTCTTTTTGGTCCTGTCTGAAAATGATATTTTACTCTATGCCCCAAATCTACCCCATGCACATTCTGAAAATTTCTGACTTCATCTTTTCAGACTTTTTATTCTCTCTCTCTCTCTCATATATAGATAGCTATATAACTACTTTTTATTTTGTGCACTGTCATTGGCACAACTTAACTGTGGCCAGACAAAACCTGTGAGGAATTTACATGCTTGAAACCAAAACATTATTATATTTTTGTGATATATCTAGAGCCAACTGAAAGGAATTTGAAAAAAACACCACAAAATTTAGTTGGGCAGAAAAGTGGTTAAATCCAACGTGGGTGTTTCAAAATACCATTTGTCCCAATTAACTCACTATAAAAGAGCCCAGCATATTCTATTCCAAAGTAGAATCATTTTGGAAGCAAATAATATTTTTTGTTTAACAATGGTGCATTCCTCTTAGAGTATAAAAGCCTCTGGGATGCCAAAATGGTTTATTTGGAACTTTTGTTGCTGGTATTGAGAAAGTAAATCCTAAAGATTTTGTTAAAATTTTTGGCAAGTCAAATGGTTTCTAACTGTTTGTTTTCAACAAAACTGAAAAAGATTCAAATCAAGATATCTTGTACATCGTTAAAAATTATTTTTAAAGCTAGATTAGCAGGTGCTTTCTGGCATTTAACTCAGAAGTAGTTCAAAGAATTGTGATATTGCAGTGACAAAACTTCTTCCATTCCCATTCTCATTTTTTATGTGAATGAAGTTTCTCAACTCTTACATCCATTAAAACAACAACTACCAGATAGTGTGAGAATTGCTGCTGAGCATTTTTTTTATTTTAGTAGTAGGTAAGAATTGTCCATGGATGATGGAACTGATTAAAAAATATCCATCTTGTTAAGAGATGCATTTCTGGTAAAAATTGACTGTCTATATAATTAATATAAATGTAATATGTTTATGTTTAATCAATTCTATTATAAATATTTGTAATGATGATTCATTTTAGAAGAAAATTTTATAAAGTATTATAGATATGAGAAATGAAAATATATATTCATCTATTTTTTCAAGAAGAATAAAATGAATGAGTAAAAAACTCTCAACAATAAAATGTAATGCATTATGATGAAATTCAAGGGAAATAGAAGTATGTAAAATTTTTGACAGTTAAAGAAAAGCCTGCTCCTTTATTTCTGAAATGGATGACATCATTATCAAGTTGCTATGGTATTTAGATTCCAAAGGCTGTATTTAAAAGAGCAAGACATTGAGAGGCCAAGGCAAGCAGATCACTTGAGGTCAGGAGCTCAAGACCAGCTTGGCCAACATGGTGAAACCCCATCTCTACTAGAAATACAAAAATTAACTGGATGTGGTGGCATGCTCCTGTAATCCCAGCTACTTGGGAGGCTGAGGCAGGAGAACCACTTGAACCTGGGAAGCAGAGATTGCAGTGAGCTTAGATCATGCCACTGCACTCCAGCCTGGGCAACAGACTAAAGTGCAGACTCCATCTGGAAAAAGAAAAAAAGAGCAATGCAATAGCTTAAAATGTCAATAGTTATAATATATTGGAAAGTTTATATTTTCTATTTTATAACTATTTAAATTTATGAGAAACATTTTAGGTGTCACCTAAAAAAAGTTTGTGAGCAAAATTGTTTGAAGATCACTGTACTAAGCTATGCAGACTTGTAATAATCTCAGTTAGTTTAACTTTTGTAATCTGAAAAAGTAGACATAATTATATCAAATTTACAGAGTACTGTGAGAGTTAAGTGAAATAATAAATGCAAACATCCTAGCAATAAAAAAGGTCTCAATGAATGTTAAGTTTATTTTCAAGTGAAGACTCCAAGTTGAACTGACCTTTCTAAGAAAGATGGTGTGAGGCCTGCCCCAGCTCCAATGAGAGAGGTTATAGAAGCCATACCTTGGGTTAGCAGCCCTGGGTAAGGTGTAGGGACAGGCCAAAAATTCCAGAGAAATGAAGAGACATATCTGGGTACTACTTAATCGGGGCAGGACCAAAACAGGAAACCAAACAATTTCCCACTTCTCCACATACAAAACATTTCCTATGTGTCTGGTGCAGTGTGTCAAAGCCATTTCAATCATATAATTTAATCCCATGAACAAACTAAAACAAAGGTTTTCCAGTGAGATTTTCTCTGACCAACTACATTCAAATTGCAAGTTCATCCCCATTTCCTGCTTAATTTTTCCATTATACACAACATCTGGCATTTCATATATTTTATTTTTTATTTGTCTGTTCCCCACTAGAATGTAGTAAGGTAGAAATCATGAGTTTTGTTTACCATACTATATTCACCACCTGCAATAGTGTTGGGCATGTAGTAGGTGTTTACTGAATTCGATGTATCAATAAATATTTAAAAACTTAAAGGAAAAATATTTAAGGGGACAATGTTTATGAACCAAGTGAAAACTTGTGGGATGAATGCAAGAACAAAAATGTGGACAAATAAGTGTTGAAGGGGCCTGTCTGAAGGGTACTAATTAATAAATCAATTTCATTCTGGAAAAATCTTTCCAGTGCTTTCAAAACTCTGCTTTGTGTTTTGTTCAGGCAGAGTTAATTAGTGCTCCATGAATAAAGGTTCCATAGTAAAATAAGCTTGAGAAATCTTTTTGGAAATTCATGACATTAAAAGACTGAAAGAAAAAACATAAATGAAAATATAATCTTAAATTTTGTTTAAGGGAAAGTGAATTTATTTGTGCAGAATACATTTTTCTTCACTTACTTTTAAACGTTTTCCATTGAATATTAGCTTATGAATTTCTGCTCTTTAGGCATACCTCAGTTCTATGTTCTTAGTGACATCTTGCTGAAAACACTGCTCTGAATACGTGACATGAGGCTAGAGAAAGTCATAACTGAAGGGACAGACTAAGTGAATGGCGGCTTGGAGCACCAACCTATAAAGAGGCTAAGACATCTCTAGACAATTGGAAATATGCCACCGGTTCTGTTTTCCACTACCAGATGGAAAATGGTGAAATGCACATGGTTCTTACTTCTGCTGAAGGAGATAGTGCCCTCTAGTGGAAATTAAAACAAAAAGACCCTCCTTGCTGGCGTTAATTGCTAGAGCTGTGCTCCTCACTAACCACTACACGTGGCTATTTAAAATTTTAATTTCCTATGTTTTAAATTAAAATTTCTGTTTCTCAGCTAAGTTGTATTAGCCACACTTCCAGAGCTCAACAGCCACATGTGGCTAGCGGTTACTGTACTGGATAGCACAGAAATAGAACATTCTCACTTTTGGACAAAGTTTGTACGGGGTGTACCACTAACCCCAAGCTAAGCAGCTGACATGCCTTAAGTCGGTTGTCATAGTCAACTAAAATTCCCAAACCATTAAAATGCCTGGTATTGTGCTTTTTACTAGGAATGAGTGATTCACTTTGTTGTTGAATTTTTCATTTCTTAAAAAACCTCTCAAGAAGTAATTTCAGAAAAAACCCACAATTTCAAATATTTTAACTTTAAATAAACAAAAATGCTACATTAAACGTAGCTTTTATAGCATAAAAAGGCATACTATTTTTTATTTATGGAAAATTAGTTGTACTGTATCCCTACTAAATAGTATTGAACAATTTTACAAAGAATTTTGGCTTAAAGCAGTGTCATATTTTTAGCTTATTTGTATTCTCTATCCTACCCTTTTCTAGGTGGGCTCTATCTTCCTCAACTTCAGTAAGGAATAATGAGAGTTACTAAAGTTTCAGGCTTGCATTATTTCTGGAAATCCAAAATACTCACGAAAACTATTTGGAAGGCAAGTTTTGTCATAAACAATCCATGGCATTTATCCTGCATGAAAGCTGGGTAGTAGCACAAGAAAACCAATAAAGATTCACAAATATTTGGCTTACTTATTCTGGTCATGTCCATATGTGTAAAAGAGGCAACTGGCAGGCATCATGCCCAAGAAATTCTCATCAATTAAAATCCACTTTGGGAGGCTGAGGTGGGCAGATTATGAGGTCAGGAGTTCGAGACCAGCCTGGCCAACATGGTGAAACCCTCCTTCTACTAAAAATACAAAATGAAGCCAGGCATGGTGGCACACGCCTGTAATCCCAGCTACTCGGGAGGCTGAGGCAGGAGAATTGCTTGAATCTGGTTGGCAGAGGTTGCAGTGAGCCAAAATCGCACCACTGCACTCCAGCCTGGGTGGCAGAGCAAGACTCTGTCTCAAAAAAAAAAAAAATTATCTTTTGTTTATTGCTGTAACCATTCTCTTAAAAGTCTCAGTCAGTATCCTCTGCACACACTTCCTTCAAAATCTATCTCATATATAACATTCTAAGTGCTAGAAAAATATTAAAAGTGTCTCTTTCTTTTTCTTATGTCATTGACTTGAATTGTCTTGCTGGCTGAGACATATTTTTGATGCTTATTAAGTTAAATTACCTCTTTCTACGGAGTCAATTCATTCTATCATAAAACACAGCATGCAAAGTATTACTGACAATGTATGACCTCATAATTATGTATTTTACGTAGAATCTTTTACAAAATGCTTTTCTCTATATATTCATTAGCTTGACAATATATTGTTATTTTAATGTAATGTATTTCTGCTTATCAGCACATTGGGAACTGGGATTTCTTGATCAGGCCTTGGGAAAAGTGCATTTGAATAGAAGCTTGAGAGATTAGTTGTCACTAACAAATTAAACATAAGACAAATAAGTGTAGCATCTTGCAATATGTACCCAAAAGCTAACTATACATATATATGGAAAGCCTGGGGGAGACATGGCTCAGTAGATATATTTGTGAAAAATATTTGGTGGTTTTAGTGATTCTTGGTTTTGAGATATGTTGGCAAAATGACAGTGTAGTGGATACTAATTGGGACAACTGTTTGACTATCCCCTCTTCTCTCTGAGAACAACAATAACACACAGGGTTAGGTCTCCATTGATCATGTCTGATCTAAATGACCTGCAGCGAACTTGCCCAGGTGGCGTGAAAAAGACTGGCCAGCCAACCTCTGTTCCCAAGATTTGTCACTCAGAACTAAGGAGAGAGAGTTTGTTAATGACATGTGAGATACGGCACCTGTCCGTACTATATTTCCCAGCATGAGTGTCCTGGAAGGATTTATGCCTTTCAAGTTCTAGTCAAGTAACTGTCAGGTCAGTTTGCCCATTCTGTGCAGTAAAATAAGATGTAGCCATTTATGCCTAGTGATCCATTATTGGAACGCTAAGCTAGTGGGAGTCATTTATATCCTGCTGCTCAAGGTCATCACCAAGGTCTGATTTTTCACCAAAAAATTGCAACTTCCAGCATAAATGGGTTAAAATCTCAGTTATTGTCCTCTGTACAAACTTCTTCCAAAATTCTTTTCTTTACTCTTTATCCTTCAAAATCTCCTATATTTTCAGTGACTTTTTTTTTTTGCCTAAGCTCATTTGAGTTGGCTTTCTATCACTTGCAACCAAAGTTGAGAATACATATTGTTGTCAAAGGAACTAATGTAATCTTAGTTTACAATACTGTAAGTAGTTAAGATGAGTGATACCCATATTTTATTTTAAACTGTGGAAATATAGTGATTCTGGATGTCAAATTTGATGGTGAAGAGATTCAAAGTTACATCATATAAAAAAGGAGTTTGAAAGAATTAGGAATTTAACTTAGAAAAGAGACTCCATTTGAATGATAGCCTGCTATGTGGCTATTAGATTTATTTTACACTGATTTAGAGGAACTTAAAAATTATCTGAAGTCCAACATGCTTTCAATGCCTAAATCTCTTCTATTTACTACCTAGTAGATAGCTGACTTATTCTTGATAAATCCAGTGATTTAAAAATAATTCCGCTAAGAGCTATTGAGTACCCACTGTGTGCTAACTGCTGTACTAGAATGTGTTTTGGCAATGAGGAGAGATATTGTTTCTGACCTTGTGGCAACTGTGGGTTCGCTAAGGACTTAACTACCACTTGACACATCTCATCTTTAGATAATTCAGAAAATTCTTCCTGGGACCAGTGGAAAAACATTATAGAAATACATGATCTATTTGAATAGTTTGAAAATGGCTAAATCTAAATGAGACCAGCTATTTAGACAGATTTGGATAACATCCAGTCTTAGATTACATGAAAATAAGGGCACCTTTTGTACAAGTGGTTTCCAATATTGGGACTGCAGACCACAAGGAATCCAAGGAGTTACTTAAAAAGGTTTAGGAATCCACATGTGCTTTAGTAATAATTTTGGATTAATAAGTAATATTGCTACCACTATTATGTAAGTGGCCTTTGAAATTTTCATCCACTCATGCATTCATCATTCAATATGTAGAAGATCTATCAGGTTCTAGATATCGTTCTAAAAGCTGGAGGAAAAATCCAGAACAAAAACATTCGGAAAGACTGGGAGTCACCACTTTGTGCTCCTTGCAATACTCAGCATATTTACTTTATGCCTTTATCAGAATGTCAGATGGCAAATCTATGATTCTGTTGGCTTTTGGGGAGGGGGCAGACTGGGCTTTTCATATGCAAAGTTGATAAACAAGTTGTTAGGATATAAATAATACTCTGTAAGCCATATGATCCAGGGTGACTCAAAAATTTTAGGACTTTTATTTTGACCTATGGTAGTGGATAAAATATAACTTGACCAAAGCTACATTATTTTTCTATGTTCACACAAAAGAGAGTTTCTTCTTTTCTTATGGCAGTTAATTTAATGTGAAACAGGCCTGTTCAAAAATAATGAGATGTCTGTTTCCATGGTAGCTTTACAAGAACTGTCCACAAAGCAGAAGATTTCAAAAGCTCCAGTAACCTGTCCTCAGAATTGTGTGGTTGTTAATAATCTTGGGAGACGCTGCAGTCCTAGGGCATATGGTATCAGAAGTGAGAAAAGAAAACAATCAAGCTCTGTTCTTTGCCCCTTTCTTTGCACAGGGCTAAAAGGTGAGGGCAAGACTACAGAGACCCATTAGTCAAGATACATCTTAAAAAGAATTAGTTAAAACCAGTGAATTGTGCACTATCCCAGTGCTATCTGTTGTGGGACACATTTTTATTGCCTGTATTACAAAGAATAATACATAAGTGTTCACAAGAGCAGTGCCTTCTTCCAATATTACTGATAAAATCAATACTATCTATGCATAGTCATGTTAAAATACAGAAAATCTTCTAGGTTATAAGCAGATAAAAAGGGACTCTACAGTATTAATATACTTAAAAGAAAGATATGTCAAAAGAATGGAGTGTTGGCCTGAAATATGGTGAACATGGTGTCAAAGAGGAATATTTTGGCAGCATTTATACAGTGTTGTCTAGCAAATGAAGAGAAACCAAATTGTTACTTATATCTCTGCTGTAGGACAGAGATTTTTTAAAAATCAGGTTTTATTATGGCTTGAATGAAATCTCGCTGTGGTTTATACATTTCTGTGCTTGCCAAGTAATTATTAAAAATTCTTAAATTGCCTGTTGATTAACTAGCTGCCAGGAAGCAGACACAGTATACTATTCATTGTGGAGGTATACATTCCATTGTATATTAACATGTTTTCATGGAAGATCTGATCAGTGAATTTGGGTATAGAGTGTGACTGATAGCCTAAATTAGTAAATTTGACCGTCTAGCTTATGTATGTATCATTTATTGAGAATCTGAGATCCACCAGCTCATGTTCATGGATAAAATGAAGACTAGAAAAGGAGACTATAACATTGGACAATGATGTCATCTCATGAGACTCTGTCTAAGCAATTAGTTATTTACCCTAGGTGAATTATTTTCCACCTACCTTCTGGTCCTCTGATCTATAAATCAGTCAGACATTGGAAATGTGGAAGATTAGTCTCATTTGTTAGGTGCTTTACAAAGAACAAACAAACAAACAAAAAACTGGAAAAAGATCCCTCTGTCCAGATATATGGTTTTATTTCCACCTCACCTATGAACATCCAATTCCCAAATTGATATCTATATAGGCATAGATGATTTAATATAGTACACACTTTATTTGAAAAAATTGCATTTATACATTATAGATGCCAATTAAAAATTCCCAGATTTCAAACACTTAAGTTGAATGATTCTTATGAATTTTTTTGTTGTTAATATTTTAAGTGGTTTGATAAGGAGAATTAGGAACAATGAGGACAAATGTTTTGAAGATCTTTTTCAGGCTTAACTCAGGTACAAATCTGGTTTAAGTTGTATTGATCATCACAGATTAGCTATAAACTAAACTCTGGCTATGACTAAATATGTTGGATTGAATGACTTATAAGTACCTTTTAATTTTTAAAAGTTGATAAAGAGGATGAGGAGTGTAACTGCCCAATAGGTCAATAGGTTCACCTTACTTGCTGCCTAGACGGAGCCGATTTATCAAGAAAGGGTAAT
Organism: Gorilla gorilla gorilla; assembly: GCF_029281585.2. Lineage (NCBI taxonomy): Eukaryota > Metazoa > Chordata > Mammalia > Primates > Hominidae > Gorilla > Gorilla gorilla. The sequence goes on from NC_073233.2 coordinate 21,403,545, forward strand.
TGCAATAGAGAAAGACTTACTCACACAGAGCCAGCTGTGCAGGATACAGGAGTTTTATTATTAATCAAATCAGTCTCTTGGAAAACTTGGGGACTAAAGTTTTTAAGGATAATTTGGTGGGTAGGGGCTCATGAAGTGGGGAGTGCCGATTGGTCAAGTTGCAGTGAGTTTTTCTTGCTGTCTTCTATTCCTGGGTAGGGTTGCAGAACTGTTTGAGCCAGATTACAGGTCTGGGCAGTGTCAGCTGTGCATCAGAATGCAGGGTCTGCAAAATATCACAAACACTGATCTGAGGGTTTACAATAGTGATGTTATTGCCAGGAGCAATTTGGTAGGCTTAGAATCTTGCAGCCTCCAGCTGCAAAAGTCCTAAACCATAATTTCTAATCTTGTGGCTAATTTGTTAGTCCTGGAAAGGCAGTCTAGTTCCCAAGCAGGAAGCGGTTTGTTTCGGGAAAGGACTGTTAATCATCTTTGTTTCAAAGCTAATTTATAATCTAAATTCCTCCCATAGTTAGTTTGGCATATTCCTAGGACAGCCTGGAGGTTAAAGCAAGATGGAGTTGGTTAGGTCAGATCTCTTTCACTGTAATAATTTTCTCAGTTATGATTTTTGCGAAGGTGGTTTCAATCCCTCCCTTTGGATTTATAACACCTTATTCTTCAAGTGTGGGCTACGAAGTTGGAAAAAATGAAAACTGCTCTAACCTTTTCCTGCTGACAGGGGGATAGATGTTGACCCCAAGGTAAGAGGAGTGGAACTGCTTTGCAGCTGTTTGCACATACTCTTGGGTGCCTCATTAAGGTTTCAAAGCTTGCATGACAAGGGCATTAGTATTCTCGTTTATAGTTTTAGCAAAGAACAGTGAACTATAAGGTAAATAATGAGTCCCAGGATAAAGACTGAAAGCCTTAGCTTCAGAAGTTTTGGAGAATTGATCTTAAGCTATGGGGGATCCAGGTGAATAGCTTGGAGAACAAATTCGACATGGGGTTGCTAACAGAGAGAGATTTGGGTCAGAGGTTGTTAGACAGATTGGGATAGACAGGACAGAGCGAATTTAAATGTACTGCCCCAAATCTTTTTTTGTCAGTTGCCTAGTCCTGAGACTAGATCAGTTCAGCTCAACAGCTATCTTATGTATCAGGAGGTTCATTGCAAATGGGCTAAGCCTCTTAAGTTATAGAGGAGGAAGGTGGTGGCAATCTGACACATTTTTATTGCCTGTATTACAAAGAATGAACTTCAGTTTTCAGGGCCTCAGGTAAAAGGTAGTAGCCATTTCATTGAGTCCAAGTCAGAAAAGTGAAACAAAAATCTGAGAGTGTTAGTTTGGGGACTTGCAGCCCACAAAGAATTCAGGATTTAGTTCAAACTATAGAAAATAATAAAAATTCAAGAACAACTAACAACAGATATACTATAGTTTTTTGAAACACATTTTTTCTCTCTCCAGTCTCCACTTTTATTAAACACAAATCATAGTAGGACAAGTTTACTTGCAAAATAAATCTTAGTTTTATTATGCTTGGCCTGATTATTTGCATAAAGTGCATTAGGAATAATTATTTTCCATACAAATTGTAGAATTAATCTTAAACTTTTTAAAATTGGCTTTGCTGAAAGTTTGTTCCATAAGGAATATCAGGTTACACTCTTTTTTTTTTTTTTTTGAGATGGAGTCTCTGTTGCCCAAGCTGGAGTGCAGTGGCGGGATCTCAGCTCACTGCAAGCTCCGCCTCCTGGGTTCACGCCATTCTCCTGCCTCAGCCTCCCAAGTAGCTGGGACTACAAGCACTCACCATCACGCCTGGCTAATTCAGATTACACTCTTTAAAGCCTTGAGCCTAGTTGCAAATTTGTGACATCAAATACCTAGTTTAGTTGGGTAAATTCTTCTTGTCTTGTGGTCTCAGGATAACGTGGGGGCTCCTGGGTCTGTAAGAAAGTGACATTCTTTACCTACCTTGGGCCATGAACCCTGTACAGGTATGAGGCCAGTTAGCCCAATGGGCTTTTTTTTTGATGGAGTCTTGCTCTGTCACCCAGGTTGGAGTGGAGTGGTGCGATCTTAGGTCACTGCAACCTCCGCCTTCTGGGTTAAAGGGATTCCCCTGCCTCAGCCTCCCAAGTAGCTGGGACTACAGGTGCCTGCCACCACATCCGACTAATGTTTTTGTATTTTAATAGAGATGGGGTTTCACTGTGTTGGCCAGGATGGTCTCAATCTCCTGATCTCGTGATCCACCCACCTTGACCTCCCAAAGTGCTGGGATTACAGGCATGAGCCACCGTGCCTGGCACCCAATGGGGTTTTATGGGCTCTACAAGTCAAGTTTGATTCCTAAGAAAAAAAAAAAGCACACCATTCCAGTCAAATCTTTGGTAAAATAACTGGCATTTCCAATTGTGTTCTGTTACAAAAGAAAACAGATTCTTATTACACTTATGAAAATAACTATACTGCCATAAGTTTAGTATACTCACAAATAGTTTCTAAATTCTGGAGAAATCAGGTAAGAGAGAAAATGATATGCTCTGAACTTTGCTTACAAGAGTATACTTTACTCAATCGCTAAAAGTTGTAAATAGCTCAAAAGGAAAAAAGTTCTCTTAATTCTGAAAAATAAAAGGATTAGCAATGTTTAACATATCAGCTCTCCATGAGAGTCTTAGAAGTTTTTTTTCTCTATTCCAATAGCACAATTTCTAAAGTTATCAGAGACCTGTATTCAAGAGTACCCATCAGAGTTTTCTATCAGATTATAAACCACCTTTTGAAAAGAATCAAAACAAGACAACAATTATCTGTGGATGACAAAATTCTCAGGATGACCATAGTTAAAAATTCAATTAAAAAAGAAATCTGGTCATCTCTGTGACACACAACAATTTAACATAAGAATTATAATTGGGGGAGGGGCTATCAAAATCTGATGGAGCCATTAGGGGGAGAGGTGGCTGTGGTATCCATGAATCACCATTCTCAGTCTTTTCTGCCTGTGGGCTCTGGAGAGTCAGGACAGTCTGGAAGACAGTCTGGAAGAGGGAGATCACCCCAAGCACAGCACACCTGCTCTGCCAAGGGGCAGCCAGACTACCTATTTAAGCAGGTCCCTGATCCCATTTCCCCTGACTGGGTGAGAACTCCCAACAGGGGTCTCCAGACACCTCATACAAAAGCCTCTAGTTGGCATCAGGTCAGTGCCCCTCTGGGACAGAGTTCCCAGAAGAAGGAGCAGGCAACCATCTTTGCTGTGTTGCAGCCTCCACTGGTGATACCACCAGGTACAGGAGGGACTCAAGTGAATAAAGTCTGGAGTGGAACCCCAGGAAACCACAGCAGCCCTATAGAAGAGAGGCCTAACTGCTAAAAGAAAAATAAACAGAAAGCAGCAACAACAACAACATCAATGTAAAAGGCCCCACAAACACCCCAGCCAAAGCTCAGAAACTTTAAAGATTGAAGGTAGATAAACCCACAAAGTTGAGGAAGAATCAACACAAAAACATGAAAACTCAAAAAGCCAGAGTGCTTCTTCTCCTCCACATTATCTCAATACCTCTTCAGCAAGGGCACAGATCTGGGCTGAGGCTGAGATGGATGAATTGACAGAAGTAGGCTTCAGAAGATGGGCAAAAATGAACTTTGCTGAGCTAAAGAAGTATGTTCTAACTAATTTCAAAGAAGCTAAGAACCAAGATAAAACATTACAGGAGTTGTTCACCAGAATAACCAGTTTAGAGAGAAACATAAATGACCTGATGGAGCTGGAAAACACAAGATGAGAACTTCACAATACAAACACAAGTATCAATAGCTGAATAGACCAAGCAAAAGAAAGAATATCAGAACTTGAAGATTATCCTGCTGAAATAAGGCAGGCAGACAAGATTAGAGAAAAAAGAAAGAGAAGGAGGAGCAAAACCTCTGAGAACTATGAGATTATGTAAAAAGATCGAACTTATGACTAATTGAGTTACCTGAAAGAGATGGGGTGAACATAACCAAGTTGGAAAACACACTTCCATATGCCAGGAGGATATCATTTAGGATATGCCAGCAGGATATCATCCAGGAGAACTTCCTCAACCTATCAAGACAGGCCAACATTCAAATTCAGGAAAACCAGAGAACCCCAGTAAGATACTTTATGAGAAGATCAACCCCAAGACACATAATCTTCAGATTCTCCAAGTTCAAAATGGTGAAAAATGTTAAGGGCAGCCAGAGAGACAGGCCAGGTCACCTACAAAGGGAAGCCCATCAGACTAACAGTGGACATTTCTGCAGAAACTCTACAACCCAAAATAGATTGGGGGCCAATATTCAAGATTCTTAACAAAGGAATTTCCAACCTGTAATTTCATATCTGGCCAAACTAAGCTTCATAAGCGAAGGAGAAATAAGATCCTTTTCAGACAAGCAAATGCTGAGAGAATTCATCACCACCAGGCCTGTCTTGCATGAGCTCCTGAAGGAAGCACTAAATATGGAAAGGAAAAACTGTTACCAGCTAGTACAAAAACACACTGGAGTACACAGACCAATGACACTATGAAGCAATTACATAAATAAATCTGCAAAATAACCAGCTAACATCATGACAGGATGAAATTCACTCATAGCAATACTTACCTTAAATGTACATAAGCTAAATGCCCCAATTACAAGGCAAGCTGGATAAAGGGTCAAGACCCATTGGTGTGCTGTATTCAAGAGACCCATCTCACATGCAAAGACACACATAGACTGAAAATAAAGGGATCTAGGAAAATTTACCAAGCAAATGGAAAGCAGAAAAAAGCAGGGGTTGCAATTCTAGTGATATGGTTTGGCTGTGTCTCCCCACCCAAATCTCGCCTTGAATTGTAATAATCCCTATGTGGCAAGGGCGGGACCAGGTGGAGATAATTGAATCATGGAGGCAGTTTCTGCCATGCTGTTCTCATGATAATGAGGGAATTCTCAGAAGATCTGATGGTTTTGAAAGGGGTTTCCCCCTTTGCTTGGTGCTCATACTCTCTCCTGCTTCCCTATGAAGAGGTGCCTTCCATCATGATTGTAAATTTCCTGACGCCTCCCCAGCCATGCTGGACTGTGAGTCAATTAAACCTTTTTCCTTTATAAGTTACCCAGTCTTGGGTATGTCTTTATTAGTGGTGTGAGAATGGTCTGATACAGCAAATTGCTACCAGGAGTGGGGCACTGCTGTAAAGATATGCAAAAATGTGAAAGTGACTTTGGAAGTGGGTAACAGGCAGAGGTTGTAACAGTTTAGAGGGTTCAGAAGAAGACAGGAAAATGTAGGAATGTTTGGAACTTCCTAGAGACTTGTTGAATGGTTTTGACCAAAATGCTGATAGTAATATGGATGGACAATGAATTCCAGCCTGAGCTGGTCTTAGATGGAGATTAGGAACTTCTTGGGAACTGGAGCAAAGGTGACTCTTGCTATGCTTTAACAAAGAAACTGGTTACTTTTTGCCCCTGCCCTACAGAACTGTGATACTTTGGACTTGAGAGACATAATTTAGGGTATCTGGTGGAGGAAATGTCTATGCAGCAAAGCTTTCATGAGGTGACAGAGCATAAAAGTTTGGAAAATTTGCAACCTGATGATGCAGTAGAAAAGAAAAACCTATTTTCTGAGAAGAAATTCAAGCAGGATGCAGAAATTGGTGTAAGTATTGAGAAGCCAAATGCTAATTGCCAAAACAATGGAGGAAATGCCTCCAGGACATGTCAGACACCTTTATGGCAGCCCCTCCCATCACAGGCCCGGAGGCCTAGCAGAGAAACATGGTTCTCTGGGCTGGGTCAAGGGCCCCCTGCTGTGTGAAACCTCAGTACTTGGTGTCCTGTTTTCCAGCTGCTCCAGCCATAGCCAAAATTGGCTAAAGTATAGCTCAGGGCATTGCTTCAGAGGATGCAAGGCCCAAGCCTTGGCAAATTTCATGTGGTGTTGGTCCTGTGGGGACACATAAAGCAAGAATTGAAGTTTGAAAACCTCCACATAGATTTCAGAGGATATATGGAAATGCATGGATGTCTAGGCCTGGAAAAGCCACACTCAATGCCAGCCCGTGAAAGCAGCCAGGAGGTGGGCTATACTCTGCAAAGCCACAGAGGCGGAGCTTCCCAAGGCTGTGGGAGCCCACCTCTTGCATCAGTGTGACCTGGATGTGAGACATGGAGTCAAATGAGATCATTTTGAAACTTTAAGGTTTAATGATTGCCCCACTGGATTTCGGACTTGCATGGGGCCTGTAGCTCCTTTGTTGTGGCCAATTCCTTCCATTTGGAATGGGTGTATTTATCCAATGCCTGTACTCCCATTGTATCTAGGAAGTAACAAATTTGCTTTTGATTTTACAGGCTCATAGGCAGAAGGGATGTGCCTTGTCTCAGATGAGACTTTGGACTTGGACTTTTGGGTGAATACTTGAATGAGTTAAGATTTTGGGGGACAGTTGGAAGGGCATGATTTTGTTTTGAAATGTGATAACATAAGATTTGGGAGGGCTGAGGGGCAGAATGATATGGTTTATTTCTCTGTGCCCCCCCAAATCTCACCTTGAATTGTAATAATCCCTATATGTCAAGGGAAAGATCAGGTGGAGATAATTGAAACATGAGTGCTGTTTCTGCCTTACTGTTCTCATAATAGTGAGGGAGTTCTCATGAGATCTGCTGGTTTTATAAGGGGCTTCTCTGTTCACTTGGTGCTCATTCTCTCTCCTGCTACCTTGTGAAGAGGTGCCTTCTTCCATAATTGTAAATTTCCTCAGGCCTCTCCAGCCATGCTGGGTTGTGAGTGAATTAAATCTCTTTCCTTTATAAATTACTCAGTTTTGGGTATGTCTTTATTAGCAGTGTGAGAGTGGACTAATACAACTAGTTTCTGACAAAACAAACTTTACAGCAGCAAATATAAAAAAAGACAAAGAAAGGTATTATATAATGGTAAAGGGTTCAATTCAACAAGAAGAGCTAATTCTCCTAAATATATATGCACTCAATACAGGAGTACTCAGATTCATAAACAAGTTCTTAGAGACCTACAAAAAGATTTAGACTCCTGCACAGTAATAGTTGGAGACTTTAACACCCCACTGTCAATGTTAGAAAGTTAAGACAGAAAATTAATAAAGATATTCGGAACTTGAACTCAGCTGTAGATCAAATGGACCTGATAGATATCTACAGAGCTCTCCACCCAAAAACAACAGAATATCATTCTTGTCCATGCCATATGGCATGGAACTTACTCTAAAATTGATCACATAATTGGAAATAAAACCCTTCTCAGCAAATACAAAAGAACTGAAATCACAACAAACAGTCTCTCAGACCACAATGCAATCAAATTAGAATTCAAGATTAAGAAACTCACTCAAAACCACACAAGTACAAGAAAATTGAACAACTTGCTCCTGAAAGACTCTTGGGTAAACGATGAAATTAATATAGAAATCAAGAAGTTCTTTGAAACTAACGAGAACAAAGAGACAACATACCAGAATCTCTGGAATGCAGCTAAAGTAGTGTTAAGAGGGAAATTTATAGCACTAAATGCCCACATCAAAAAGCTAGAAGGATCTCAAATCGACATTCTAACATTACAACGAAATGAACTAGAAAACCAAGAGCAAACAAACCCCAGAGCTAGCAGAAGACAAGAAATAACCAAGCTCAGAGCAGAACTAAAGGAGATAGAGACACAAAAAAACCCTTAAAAAAATCAGTGAATCCAAGAGCTGTTTTCTTTTGAAAAAAAAAAAAAGATAAAATAAATAGACCACTAGCCAGACTAATGAATAAGAAAAGAGAGAAGAATCTAATAGACGCAATAAAAAATGATAAAGGGGATATCACCACTGATCCCACAGAAATACAAACAACCAACAAAGAATGTTATAAACACCTCTATGCAAATAAACTAGAAAATCTAGAACAAATGGATAAATTCCTAAACACATACACCTTCCCAAGACTGAACCAGGAAGAAGTTGAATCCCTGAATAAACCAATAATAAGTTGTGAAATTGAGACAGTAATAAATAGCCTACCAACCAAAAAAAGCCCAGGACCAGATGGATTTACAGCTGAATTCTATCAGACTTAGAATTCTACCAGAGGTTAAAAGAGGAGCTGGTACCATTTCTTCTGAAACTATTCCAAACAATTGAAAAGGAAGAACTCCTCCCTAACTCATTTTATGAGTCCAGCATCATCCTAATACCAAAACCTGGCAGAGATACAACAAAAAAGAGCACTTCAGGCCAATATTTCTGATGAACATCATTGCAAAAATCCTCAATAAAATACTTGCAAACTGAATCCAGCAGCACATCAAAAAGTTTATCCACCACAATCAAATTGGCTTCATCACTGGGATGCAAGGCTGGTTCAACATATGCAAATTAATAAATGTAATTCATCACATAATTATAATTAAAGACAAAAGCCACATGGTTATTTCAATAGATGTAGAAAAGGCCTTCAAAAAAATTCAATATTCTTTCATGTTAAAAACTCTCAATAAACAAGGTATTGAAGGAATATACCTCAAAATGATTAGAGCCATTTATGAACAAACCCACAGCCAGTATTACACTAAATGGACAAAAGTTGGAAGCATTCCCCTTGAAAACTTGTCCAAGACAAGTATATCTTCTCTCATCACTCCTATTCAACATGGTATTGGAAGTTCTGGCCTGGACAATCAGGCAACAGAAAGAAATAAAGCATGTCCAAATAGGAAAAGACAAAGTAAAATTGTCTTTGTTTGCAGATGACATAATTCTATATCTAGAAAACCCCGTATTCTCAGCCCAAAAGCTTTTTAAACTGATAAGCAACTTCAGCAAAGTCTCAGGATACAAAATCAATGTGCAAATATCACAAGCATCTGTCTACACCAACAACAGACAAGCAGAGAGCCAAATCATGAATGAACTCCCATTTGCAATTGTTACAAAGAGAATAAAACAAATACCAAGGAATACAGGTAACAAAGGAAGTGAAGGACCTCTTCAAGGAGAACTACAACTACTCCCCAAGGAAATCAGAAGGACACAAACAGATGCTCTGGGTAGGAAGAATCAATATCGTGAAAATGGCCATACTGCCCAAAGTAATTTACAGATTCAATGCTATTCCCATCAAGCTACCATTCACATTCTTCACAGAATTAGAAAAAACAATTTTAAAACTCATATGAAACCAAAAAAGAACTCATATAGCCAAGACAATTCCAAGCAAAAAGAACAAAGCTGGAGGTATCATGCTACTCGACTTCAAACCATGCTACAAGGCTACAGTAACCAAAATAGCATAGTACTGATATAAAAACAGAGACATAGACTGATGTAACAAAATAGAGAACTCAGAAATAAGACCACACATCTATAACCATCTGTTCTTCCACAAACCTGACAAAAACAAGCAATGGGGAAAGTATTCCCAATTTAATAAATGGTGCTGGGAAAACTGGCTAGCCATATGCAGAAAATTGAAATTAAAAGTAGACCCCTTCCTTACTCCTTAAACAAATATTAACTCAAGATGGATTGGACGTAAAACCCAAAGCTATTAAAAACTCCAGAAGAAAACCTAGGTTAATGTCATTCAGGACATAGGCACAGGCAAAAGTTTCATGCAATTGATGAAAACAATTGCAACTAAAGCAAAAATTGACAAATGGGATCTAATTAAACTAAAGAGCTTCTGCACAGCAATAGAAACTATTGTCTGAGTGAACATACAACCTACAGAGAGGGAGTAAATTTTTGCAATCTAACCATCTGATAAAGGTCTAATATACAGAATCTATAAGAAACTTAAATTTACAAGAAAAAAAGCAATCCCATTAAAAAGTGGGCAAATGACATGAATAGACACTTCTCAAAAGAATGTCTTCTTAAGAAGACAACAAACATATGACATATGACAAGGAGAGCAACATCACTGATCATTAGAGAAATGCAAATTGCAATCACAATGAGATACCATCTCATACCAGTCAGAATGGCAATTATTGAAAAGTCAAATAACAACAGATGCTGTAGAGGTTGCAGAGAAATAGAAACACTTTTACACTGTTGGTGGGAATGTAAATTAGTTCAACCATTATGGAGGACAGAGTGGCAATTCCTCAAAGATCTAGAACCAGAAATATCATTTGGCCCAGCAATCCCGTTACTGAGCATATACCCAAAGGAATATACATCATTCTATTATAAAGATAACATGCATGTGTATGTTCACTGCAGCACTATTCATAATAGCAAAGACATAGAATCAACCCAAATGGCCATCAATGATAGACTGGATAGAGAAAATGAGGTACATATATACCATGGAATACTATGCAGCTGTAAAAAGAAATGAGATCATGTCCTTTGCAGGGACATGGATGGAGCTGGAAGCCATTATTCTCAGCAGACTAACACAGGAACAGAAAACCAAACACCACATGTTCTCCCTTGCAAGTGGGAGCTGAACAGTGAGAACACATGGCTGCAGGGAGGAGAACAACACACTCTGGGGCCTGTTAGGGGAAGGTGAAGGGAGGGATAGTATTAGGAAAAATAGCTAATGCATACTGGGCTTAATAGTGAGATGATGGGTTGACAGGTGCAGCAAACCATGATGACACATATTTGCCTATGTAACAAACCTACACACCCTGTACATGTACCCCAGAACTTTAAAAAAATTATGACTAATAACATTTACTGAGACATGTCAGCATTTTAGGAATCTTATTATTAATTTCATAACACATATTAACATACTTATATGAATATAACTCAAAGAAAGTTAAACACCATTTTAAATTTGACAGTGTTTCCTGTATGATTTTAATACATCAAGTAAGCTGAATATGTCTCTTTTGGACTTTTGGGGACCTTTTTTTAAATTTAGAATATGATCTTGGAAGCCTTGCCAAATATTAAAGGTTTAAAACACTGGATATCACAAAATATGATCACAGGTTATTCATTTAGCTGAAATGGTAACTCAAAAAAATTTTAAAAGGCAAAAATCCATACTCACTGATAGAAGAGAGAATCAGCTTTCTAAACAAGACCCAATAAAGACAGCATGAAGCCAGTGAAATCTATCTCTTCTCCCTCCCTGCTCCCGTTTTTGTAGTTTACTCAAAAGGCAAACAAAAATCTTTTATTGTCTCTCAATATTCTATAAAATTTTTTTTCAAAAGAGAAACCCAAATTTTATTTTTGTATTAGTGCATCTTTAATGCTAAAGCTGGTTTTTAATTAAATTTTATAAATCTATTCAGTTTTAACTAGTTTGATCATAAAGTAAGATTTTCATAAACTTTTTATAACTTTATAATATTTTTGTTAAAGAACAAATCAATGTTCAAAAAAATCCTGTTACTTTGACATATGGGCCAAGGTTCTGGCCCTATGTCAGTGTGCATTTGTTTTAATATTTAATTTATGGAAGAACTAAATAATAAATACCCTTTTAATTTTAGTCAACTTGCCCACTGGCAGAATTCTTTATAAAGTTAATTTTTCATAAACCTTCTATAACTTGCTTAAGCTTTCAATTTTATTTTCTTTCTTACAAGAAAATATAATCCTTAAATTTTCTAAATTAGACAAAATTAGTTTTTTGAAAAAAAGATATTCCTATGACTTTGTATCAAAAGCACATAATTTTTATTTTTAGTGTAAGTAATTTTAATTAGATAGGTGCAGAGTCTAGGATGCACAACAGAACTGCAGATAAAGTCTGACTGTTTCCAGCACAGCTAGGAGACATGGCTAGCTTCACATGTCCCCAGGCCTTAATTAGAATCTATTGACTCTAAAGCATGTAAATTACACAGTTTTCAAAAGTCGAAGAAACAGTTTATGACATTAAAGCATTTAGCAAATCTAATCTCCAACTTAATTTAGACCAAATGTCTAAATTTTGAAGACATTTTTATTTTACTAATAATCTTTAAAACTGTTTTTTATTTCCCAAAGATTACTAAAGTCACATGAACTAGAAGGCATTAGAGTTTCTATTTGTCTGACAAAATATTTGATTTAAGTACTTTCATTTTCTTTAAGCCAATTAATTAGAGCTCCTTTATATAAAGATCAAACACACAACACTTATAAATACAGAGACAGAAGAAGATGTAGCAGTTGTGAGTTTTTTTTTCATTTTATGAACCTTATCACAACTCATACAGGCCATCTATGACATACGTGGACTTTCTGACTTGTCCTATATTTTCCTCTTTCTTCAATAATTCGTCATTCTACTTTAGGACTGGAATTTACTGTACAAGATCCTTTCTCATGTTAAATTTCTTTTCTTTATAACTTTCCTTACCATAAATACATCTTCAGATCCAGAAATTTCTTTACATATCTCTCCTCTACTAAAGTAATTTCTGATGCCTCCTAAAGTCAAAAATGTCAGGTAATGTGATGCAAAATAGAGTAGAGCCTTAGATTTTGAGAGGAAACTGTCTCTTACACTTCTTGGGGTTCCATGAGGAAAACAGAGATTTCTCCCAAAATATGCCCTGTGGCACCTTCTCTGTTTTTCCCAAGGAGTCCCAGGCTCTCAGAAATTACCTTAGGTCCTCTCATGTGGGCATCAAGGTGTCAAGAAGACATACTGGGGAAATAATTCAGTAGACTGAGAAGAAAAACAAACAAGAACTTTTTCTCAAAAAAAGGAAAAAAAAAACCAAAATCCAAGAAGAGAAAAGTCATAAAAGCCTTTTAAATATATATGTATATGTATATATACATATAAATATATATCTTGAATATTCATTTTTAGTTAAGCTGGTTTTAACCATAGAGTTCTTTAAATAATTTATTTTTTATCTCTTATCATGTGACTCTAGCCAGGACAGACAGCCAATATTTCTGGCTTTTGAATTCTACCACAGGTAACCTCCCATACAAAATTAGTAAGTCTTAACTAAGGTTATGACTTAACTATGGATGCATAAGCGGTCTCAGAGATGATAAGCAGTTTCTTCTCTTTCTTTCTTTTTCTTTTCTTTTTTCTTTCTTTCTTTCTTTCTTCCTTTCTTCCTTCCATCCTTTCTTCTGTCCTTCCTTCCTTCCTTTCTTCCTTTTGTTCTTTTTTCCAAGATTTAGAATCTCCCTAAAGGTAGTTCAGAGAAAGAAAAAATCAAGACAGAAAATCAGAAGCAGTCCACTCGGGGGCGGGGGGGGGGGGGGCGGGGTGGGGGGAAATGAATGAATACATGACAAAAAAAGAACACAAATAACAAACCAGAATGGACTCATTCCTTAAGCCAAGAATTGAACTTGGGCTACCATTGTCAAAAGACAAAGCCTTAGCCACTGAGCTGCAGCACTGAGCAGTTTCCATTGCTTTTTCCAGAAGGAGGCTACAGCAGCCAATTTCGAGCTTGCAAAGGCTTTTAACTGCTGCTTTTAGGGCCAACTATGATATGAACCCCAAAATTCCTCTCCTCTAGATGGCAGAGACCAAGAGAAAGTATCCCCACATGGCCACAAGGTTAAACTCTCAAGGACATAAAACAAGAGAGAGAAACTTCATCCATTACTGGTTTCAGGGACCTGCAGCAAAGTTTGTAACCAACAAGCCTGCTAGGCTGGTGTGAAAAGCGGGTGTATAGGGTTCTTAAGCCCACATTCTATCCTGTGATACTCATCTCTCAATGACAGAATGACACAGAAAGACAAATTCCTGGCACAAAGTACACCAGATTCACTACAGCCTAAGAGTAGTCTCACAAATTCTTTTTTCTATTAATCAAACCCTTGCAGAGGAGACAGTGATGACATTTACTGTATACACACACACACACACACACACACACACACACACACACACACACACACACACACACACACACACACAGAGGCCAGAAGCCTGGCTGGTAAGAAATTCTTACCCTTTTTGCTGGCACACCATGTTTCTGGGTTCCCTTTCTCTGCAGCTTCCAGAAGAATGGAGTGGCTTTTGAATACCCTGCTCTCTCTGCCACAGCTGTGGGGGGCAGATCATGTCAAAAAAGAAAATTATCCATTATGTTTTATGGAATCATAGACAAAACTTTTCAATTTTGCAAGATACTGCCCAATAGGTTGCATGAGTTACCAAATTAACATTTTCCTTCCCAGCTGAGGAAAATATACATAACAAACGGACACTAGTTACCTCGGTCAGAACCCAATATCAACATGGCAAGACTCAAACTTTCTCCCCTTGGTCCTTGTCACCTTTGATCCACTCAAGGTGGGGAGGGATGACCTCTGACTGGGAATTTCGGAGGTGTTCTCTGGGCAAGATGAAGAGCAGACAGTCACCCCAAGTCAGGCCTGTTGAGCTTTCTTCAGGACTCACCAAATGTGACCAGAACTTGGGTTCTCCAAGTTAGGCCTGCTGGACTTCTGTCAGCAATTCCTTCAGAGATCCCCTCCACATATACAAACACACACACAAAAAAATACAAGACAGACAAAAGGTCTTCCAAACCAAGATCCCTAACCAAGAATTTCAAGAGTATTCCTTCCAAACTAGACGCCTATTCTCCAACTGAGAAATCTCCCCCAAATCTTTCTAACTGAGGAGAAATCTCCTGAATCGCGATTCTTCCTACTAATTAGAAAGAGCCAACAGAGATCCCTGAAGGAGCTCAAAAAATTTGGATAAGAAAGGAGGTGTTGGCAGTTCCTAGAATACTCACCAAATCAGCTACAGTTATAGACACTCCATGATGGGGCTATAGACAGACACCCTGTGATAGGACTACAGTTACAGACACTCTGTGGTGGAACTACAGACAGACACTCTGCAGTGGGGATACAGACAGACCCACCACCATGTGGCTACAGACAGACACTCCACTATGGGGCTACAGTTATGGGATGGGACATGTCCCCAGGACTATTTGTTTATTGCAATTAAATCCATGCACATTAGATCAGCAGTGCCCTACCAGTAGAGATGGTACTAGAGTAGAGTCAGCCCTTGTCCAGGAGAACTAGATGGTCACTTGGCTAGCCTCTGGATCGGTTGCCAGAGGGGGCTATTGAACCATTAACAGGTAGCCACAAGGGCAATCCCAGATGAGCCCCCAAATGTGTAACTGCCCAATGGGTTCACCTTGCCCACTGCCTAGATACAGCTGATTTATCAAGACAGGGAAATTGCGATAAAGAAAGACTTATTCACACAGAGCTTGCTGTGTGGGAGACTGAAGTTTTATTATTATTCAAATCAGTCTCCTGGAAAACTCGGGGACTGAAGGTTTTAAGGATAATTTGGTGGGTAGGGGCTCATGAAGTGAGGAGTGCTAATTGGTCAGGTTGGAGATGAAATCACAGGGGGTCAGAATGAGTTTTTCTTGCTGTCTTCTGCTCCTGGATGGGATTGCAGAACTGGTTGCACCAGATTACAGGTCTGGGTGGTGTCAGCTGGTGCATCATAATGCAGGGTTTGCAAAATATCATGAGCACTGATCTGAGGTTTTACAGTAGTGATGTCATTGCCAGGAGCAATTTGGGAGGCTTAGAATCTTGCAGCCTCCAGCTGCATGACTACTAAACCATAATTTCTAATCTTGTGACCAACTTGTTAGTCCTGCAAAGGTGGTCTAGTTCCCAGGCAGGAAGGGGTTTATTTTGGGAAAGGGCTATTATCATCTTTGTTTCAAAGCTAACTTATAACCTAAGTTTCTCCCAAAGTTAGTTTGGCATATTCCTAGGAATGAACAAGGACAGCTTGGGGGTTAGAAGCAAGATGGAGTTGGTTAGGTCAGATCTCTTTCGCTGTAATAATTTTCTCAGTTATGATATTTGCACGGGTGGTTTCAGGAGTCCAGTACAGCGTAAAATGCATGGACCAGGAAGCTTAAGGGTGTTCTTTGTATTGAATGCTTGGTGTGAGCTATGAGGGATGTTTAAAAGCAGAAAAAATTGCTATCAGTAAGAAGATTCAGGCATCCTTTTTTATCTAGATGGGAGAAAAATAATAAATTGATTGTATATTCAGAAGAAAACCAGATTGTTCAGTAGAAAAATTCATTTCCTGGAATTGAAATCACCGTCAAATATAATTTTTAAATGGATTTTATTTTCAAAATGAAAAAGGCTTTTTGTTTGTTTCTGATTATAAAAGTAATGGGATTAATGGGAAAGATAATGGTATAAGTGCACATTTATCTATGCCTTATATTTACTGAAATGAAGTAAAACAATGAACTAAAAGAAAGTAAACTTCATTAATGCTGGAACTAGAGCAGGCTTCATCTTTATAAAACAATCTCGGGATAAAGGATGCCAAGGGCAGGTTCATGATCTTCCTGTGGGCTGGGCTGTGGGAAGTGGGTGGAGCTGGGTCACAGGAACCTCAGTGGCACGTCTCAATCAGAGGAGCAGATACTGTTGGCGTGATTGGGCTGGAGGAAGAATGGAAAACATCTTACTTAGAATGAAGTGGGGCCTAGAAGAGAAATTGTATGACTAAATAATGCCGTTATGTTTCTATGACTTCCCAAGCAGTAGAGATCTACAGGTGAACATTTACTGCAGCTGCAAACCAGGAATAATAGTATTGATTTGCAAAATTAAATGTGCACTAAGCTTTTAAGACCTCTCAATATTGAAAATAGATTGTATATCAGAAGTAGTAAAATAAATCCAAATTTAGGGTATGCCTCCCATGGAATATGGCATAGCACAGAATGAATAATAAATGTTTTAAAATAAATACAGTAAGAAAATGCAGTCAAATTTCCCAGACTGCAGTTGCAGATAGACACAGCTCCATACCCACTGATCCACCTGCCCATGATAGACAGCTTATACCAGAGAAGAGAGAATATTTCCTGTAAAAATCCCTCCCTTTAGCATTAGTGCTAATGGCAAGATCAAAATAATGTTTGAGTAAATAGGAAGGAGACTCAAGGAGTTTCTACCAATACTAATCAGGGACAAATTTTAGACTTACATTAAGAGATACATATGCAGGAAAATATTCAGCATGCAAACCAAATAAACATTTTATAGTGAAAAGGATTAAAAGAACATTTTACGCAAAAGATGGATGAAAGTAACATTTTGGAACATTTACTCTAGGAAACAGAAACATTTTAACTATAACCACATTGTGCTTTCAGGGAAATTAAAGAAAACAAGGATTCAAGCAGGAAATTTTATGATAGGGTGAGATAGAAAGCTACTGGAAAAACTAAGGTAAAAAGAAAAGGAAGAAAAGGATCACTTTCCAGACATAAATAACATTATACTAATGTTAGTTTCCTGTTTTAATAATTATACTGTATTTATGTAAGTTGTTTATATGTGTGTATACATGTGTGTATGTACATATATGTGTATGTGTATATATATACATATATACATATATGTATATATATACATATATACATATATATACATATATATACATATATATATATATCCAGTTATATCTATACAGATCTCACTGTTGCACTGTTGAACAATGAGATCTATATCCCAGCATCTAGAGCACTGGGATATAGTAGGTACTCAATAAATATTTTTTGAATGAATGAATCAATTTCACTCATAGTGGTGTGCCATAGTGGTAAAGAGTAATCATCAGAATTATTCAGGGAGTTGTTTAAAAATACAGAAATCTAGGTTTCATCCCATATCTATTTAATTAGAATCGCTGAGGATATAATACAAATTGATAAGAACAGAACAATAGTGAGCGACTTCAACATATGCCTCTCATGATCACACCTAGTGACTCACTTGGAGAATTTGAGCTTCTTGTCTCAACCATTTGAGGCTCATCATGTCTATAAGTCCTGATTCCTGGGGTTGGGGGATGGGTATTATTCTACCTGGGCACAGTCAGGATTCTATCAAGCCTCAAGTTATGGCTGCTGCCTGGTAATTTTTGTCTCTCCCTGCTAGTAAAACAACAGAGAAAGAAAAAGCTTACTATACTATGGGGTAGTTAATCCTGATCACTGTAAGGAAGTATGGTTGATGCTAAATAATGGAAACAGGGAGAGGTATATCTGGAACCCAGGGGACCTGCTGGGGTATTGCTTTGTGTTTCCAACCCAGTTTTAACTGTGAGTAGGCAATTACAACAAAGATGACCCAACAAAGACATGATAACTAGAGGCTTTGGCTCCTTAGGGATGAAAATTAGGGTCACAACACCACGAAAGCAATTCAGACCAGCAGAAGTACTAGACAATGGTGGAAAGAAATCTGAAGTGGATAGTAAAGGGGGTAACATAATAAATATCAGTGATTATCTTGAAATCGACAACTGCAGCAGGGATTCTGTGGTATGAATCTGTGTCCCTTCAAAATTCTGATCTTGTAATTTAAATCCTAAGGTGATGGTATTAAAAGGTGAGGTGTTTTCGGAAGTGATTAAGTCATGAGGGCTCTAACTTCATGAACGGGAATAATGAAGTTTATCATGAAAAAGGTTTCAGAGAGCTGTCTGGCCCTTCCATCTCTTCTGTACGTGAGGACACAGTGTTAGTTCCTTTTTGCCCTTCTACCACGTGAGGATGCAATGAGAAGGTGCCATCTTGGAAGCAGAAAGCAGCCCTGACCAGACAATGAATCTGTTGGCACCTTGAGCTTGGACTCCCTGCCTCCAGAACTGTGAAAAAAATAAATTTCTGTTCTTTATACATTACCCAATCTCAGGTATTTTATAGCAGCACAAACAGACTAAGACAGCTTATTCCATTAACACTTCTCACAAAAAGTCTCATTTTTCCCTAGAATTGTGACCAGCCACTATTCTGAAGAATTAGTGGAGTAAACTTAGTGTGAGGAATAGCGGATCCGAACAGCACAAGACCTGGGCTGTAGCAGATATTGTTAGTACTCTGCCTACATCTCCTTGGATCCTTTTTGCAACTGTCATGCTCATCAGCTTCTGCATCTTTTTGTCAGGGGTCTCTGGAGACCCTTTATCTCTTCACGTAGAGAGCCAATTGTTCTTGGGAATTCACAAACCTGAAGGCTAGCTCTTAACCAATGACTGATGAGTGTGCAGAATTTAAATATTCTAGCTCCTCAGCTCCTGGGCAGGACTAATATTATAATCTACACTGTATCCAAAGCTCCTCTGTGGGACCGAGTCAAAATTACCCTACTGGGGACTTTTCTTGATATTGCACTCTTGCTAGAGTGCTTTTCCATCTCATTTTTCCTTTATTACCAGTTTTTCTTGGTGATTTTTTTTTTTTTCCTGTAGAGATGAGGTCTCATTTTGTTGCCCAGGCTGGTCTCAGACTCCTGGGCTCAGGCAATCCTCCTGTCTTAGCCTCCCAAGGGCTGGGATTATAGACATGAGCCACCATGCCTGGCCCAGTAATATTTCTTAATAAATCTCACTCACAGGTTCTGATTCTGGGGAATCTGATTTCAGAAACTGATAATATGGTTGGGGTTTAGGAAGTGTAAATGATTAAGGTAGAATTTCACCAGTTTGACATGATGGCAATTTGAATCATTACTAAGATGATTTGTAGTTTTTAAGACATGCATATTTCTAACTGTCTGCATTTTTGGACTGAAACGCTTATGCAACACACACATATACCCAGCATTAAATATTTAGATTGTATCTAGACACTGAGAATTCCCAGTTAACGAAGACTATAGCTATAATTTGAATGTGTCCCCTCCAAAATTCAGCTATTACGAATGTGACAGAATTAAGAGGTGGAGTCTTTAAGAGGTGATTAGGCTATTAGGCTCCTTCCTTATAAGTGGGATTGGGTCTATATAAAAGAGGCTTCAACCTAACAAAAAAGTGGTTGTCTTCAAGTCAAAGAGAGAGGTCTCAGGAGAAACCAAACCTGCTGACACTCTGATTTTGAACTCCCAGACTCCAGAACTGTGAGAAAATAAATTTCTGTTGTTTAAGCCACCCAGTCTGTATATTTGATTATGGCAGTCCTAGCAGACTAATGTACAGTTGATCCTTGAACAACTGAATATTAGTTTGAACTATTATGGGTCCACTTGGGTTTGAACTGCTAGGGTCGACTTGTGGATTTTTTTCAATAAATATTACACCAAGTGTGCCTACATATCCTGTTTCCCCTTCCACCTACTCCACCTCTTCCACCTCTGCCATCTCTGAGACAGTAAAGACAAACTCTTCCCCTTCCTCCTCCTCCTCAGCCTACTCTAGGTAAAGACAATGGGAATGAAGACCTTCATGATAACCCACTTCCACTTAATGAATAGTACATGTATTTTCTCTGTCTTATGATTTTCTTAATAACATTTTATTTTTTCTAGCTTACTTTATTGTAAGAATTCAGTATATAATACATATAACATTTAGAAAAAGAGGCTTCATGCAGTGTTCGTCTAGCTTGCCCTTCAGCCTTTGGCCATGTGAGGGCACTGCATTCCTCCCCTCAGTAGGATGCAGCAGCTGGGTGCCATCTTGGAGACGGAGAGCAGCCCTCAACAGATACTGAATCTTTTGGTCCTTTGTTCTTGGACTTCCCAGCCTCCATAACTGTGAAAAAATAAATTTCTGTTTTTTATAAATTACCCAGTCTGTTGTATTTTGTTATAGCAGCATAAATAGACTAAGAGAAAAACCAAATCTATTGTATTGTTTTACAAATGAAACTAGAAGATGTGTGCTGCTTCATGATTCAAGTCCCAGTTTTGTTGCTATTCTGGAGCACCAAAGAAAGAGTCACCATTGATGTCTGTTCTATGCAAGAGTGGAACCCTTCAAAAAGGAACAATTATGCACCATTACCAAAGAAAGAATATTCCTCCACCTTCTGCTCATTTTCCACACTGTTCCATCTGTCTGAAACTCTTAGCATTATGATGCACTCCAGTCCATTGAGAGTTTTATAGTGTAACCAGCAATGGCACCAATGATTACTCTGAGAAAAACATGGCACATGGGAGAGTCCAAAAGCCTTTTATAAAGATTACACACCTGTGCCCTAGTGACCATGAGCAAAGAAAAATATCTCAAGGCCAATTCTGGCTTTCCATTCTTATAAAGTATTCCTTAAATCATAAAGGGATCTAGTATTTGGCTAATGTGAGCACACAGAAGAGAAATAGCATTATAGCTGGAGTGTGAACCAATGCAAACCTTCGTTAAAGATGAGGAAACTGAGTCTCAGAAAAAGGAAGAGAAATAGTGAGCTAGTGTAGAGTTAGAACTAGGACTTCTGTTGGGAACTTCTATTGGGATGGGGTTACATTTTGGATTGTTTATTGTTGGTAAGTAAGAGAACTATTAATTTTTTTCATTCTCTTCTGGGCAGATAAGCATATCACAAATGATGATTTATATCCTGCTATCTAATATTTATCCCTTTTAATTTTCTTGCCTTAATATATTATTTATGATATGGAATAGTTGCAATTATGTGGGTTTTTCTTGTCTTGCTCCTGATATTAGTGAGAAGGCTTCTAATATTCTATCATTGGGAATAACATTTTTTATAGGTAGGAATCCTTTATCAAGTCATGGAAATTTTCTTTTATTCTTAACTTGCTAAGGGTTTTTCTTTTTTCTTTTCTTTCTTTCATTTGCTTGCTTGCTTGATTTGAGGGAGGAGTGTTGATTTTTTAAATATGGGAAGTTAGCACAATAACTAAGAGGTCTGTTTCTAGAGACCAACAGCCTAGATTTCAGTCCTCGCTTCACTGTATACTGGTGGTGCATCCTTAAACAAGTTACTTAACTGCCCTATCACTCAGGGAAATGTAAATATTACCTAACTAACAAAGTTGTGAGAATTAAATGAGATGATAGATATGAAGCTTATGGCACAGAAGTGCCCAGTATGTGTAACCTGACTACTAGTCAGCCTTGATTCTTATATTGGTATCCATGTCAAAGAGCTGCATAGAATCATGTGATCTTAGTTTGCATCTAGGCCAGCTGGTTCTCAGACTTTTAGATTATATACATTGTAACACAAATTATTTTAAGATCTGTGGTGAAGATATTGTTATCAGCTTTTTATTTACCATATAAGGTTACTAATAAAAGAAACAAAACATACAACTATAACAATGTTAAATGTGAAAAAAGTTCATTTAATGCCTTAAAATGAGGAAGAGTGCAATCTCAAAATAAAAGACGGCCTTCTAAAGTGAATAAATATGATGTTTTGGGAAATTTATTATATTGTTCTCCTTTTTCTCATTCACCACAGAGCAGTGAACATGACATTCATGGGTAAATTTGGGAGCCTCTGACCCAGGCCCATCTCTCACCTAATGCAAGAATCATTCTTCCTCCAACATCCCTCTCAGCCTCTGATGGACTCTTCCAGAAGTGAGGTGCTTCATTTCTGAACAATCTGGTTAAAAATTATTCTCTGAACTAGCTTCCTTATAACTTCAATTCACTGTTGCTTGGATTGCTGTTTGGAAGCAACACTGAGTAAATTTGTTTTTGTTCAACAAATGCCTGTCAACTGTTGAGACAATATTTTTTCCCCCTCACCTCACAATCATCCTTACTTGAGAGTCAATATCCGTGATACTTTCAACCTCTTCTTAACTGCATAGCCTTTAAGATCTCTTCACTTTGTATTTCTCTTCTCTGAATACAGTCAAGTTTCTCAAACTCTTTCTTAATTTGTAGAATCACCTTATTTACAACAATAGGATCTGGCATGATAATGGTTTAGTCAGGAACATTTGGTTGGGAGTGTGAATGTAACATGTAGCCTGCTCAGGTGGAAAAAATTCCTGGTTATGAGGGACTTCTATAAGAGGTAGTGTTATGGGATCTTTAGGATGCCAGTTTTCCGGCTAGAAACCTCTGTGGCTGGTGGTGCCTTTGTCTGAGTTCTTGTCCTGCATCCTGGAAGAATGAGGTATGCAGACAAGTGGAGGGTGAACAAGATGGAGGGGAGCTTTACTGAGCTCAGAGGAGACCTACAGTGGGTAGCTTCTCTTTGTAGGCAGGTGGGTAGCTCCTCTCTGTAGGTGGGTCATCTTGTGGAGTGTTCGGCTCTCAGCACAGAGGAGGTTCTGGAGAGGGTGGCTCCTCTCCGCCTACAGGTCCTCTTGTCCTCTCTGCACCTCTCACTGGAGAGGATAGCTCCTTTCTGTCTGTTATGTCCAGCTATCACTAGAGGCAGTAGCTCCTCTCTGCAGCTGGTCCTTCGTTGTCTGTCTGTGTCCCTCCGTTCTCTGCCCTGCTCTGGCTGATCCCAGGGCTTTTATGGACATAAGAGGGGAGGAAGTGCATGCTGATTCGTCCATGGGTGGCCATGGGCAGGCCGGAAGAAGCACCACAAGTCCCCACTCTGGTCTGCGGGACTGGCAGTCTGTCCCCCAGCCTTCAGGCCCTCCTTGGCCCAAAGGTAGGGCTTTACCAGAAACCGCCCCTTCCACCCAGGAATCTGTCTGCCTCCCACTGGCATTCATGCCCCCAGGACTCTGCCCCACTTTGCTCCCAGATCAAAGGGGGCACTGACAGCTGGAGATGCCAGACACTGGGGGCAAGCACTTCTGAGCCTGTCAGGGGATGGGGACCCAAGAGTGCAGGGATGCCTGAGTCTGTAGCCAGGTTTGGGTGGTGGCAGCTGGGAGGGAGGTGGGGCTCCTGCCCACTCAGTGGCCTGAATCAGTAGCAGCAGTTTGGGTGGCTGCGGCTTTGCCCAGGAGGGCAGGGATCCTGCCTGCTCCCAACCCTCCAAGAGCACAGGAAGCTCGGATCCACAGTCGCAATTTGGGCAGCTGCAGCCCCGCCCAGGAGGGCGGGGCTCCTGCCTGCTCCATGGTGCAGGCTAGGTCTGCAGGCGCGGTTTGGGCACCTGCGGAGCTCCCGCCCCAACTCAGAAGGGGTGGGGCTCCCACCTGCTCCATGAAATCTGCAGTCCCAGCTGTTCCTCCCTGCTGCAGCTGGCATGATGGCAGCGGCAAGCCACCTGGAGCAGTAGCTGCCATCAGTAGCTCACCTTGTTTTGAGGTTAAGAAGCAGTTTGAAGGAGCTAGTGATTAAAAATATAGACTTTGGCATCAGACAGAATTGGCTTGAGTTCATGTGCATCTTTGAATAAGTCTTAACCTCTCTAAGTCCAAGTAAGGTTTAAATGATTATGAAGATCTTAAAATGGTGCCTGGCATATAGCAAATACTAAATTAATGTTACATAATCTTTTTATTCTTATTCATTTTAAGCATCAGCATCTTAACTGCAATTGTTATTTGGGTCCAGCCAGTCCAGAAATCTATTTATAATAATGTCTTGGAATATTCTTTAGCTCGACATTATACAATAATAAAAAAAAGGCTAAACTGAGAATATCTGAGTCCATATTATGGAATGGGAAACCACAGTGAGTTTAATTATATGGGTAACTTCAGGATAACCATTTTTATTATTTATTATTAACTTTAATTTTGTTATTACCTGTGTGTTACCTGTGTGTCTTCTCAGGGAGGGCTGGAGACAGAGCCTGGACCTTTCTCTCTCTCCTCCTTCTTACTTGCTCCTTCCCACAGTAGGAGGAATGAATTATCTGCTGGATGTAACTTACAAGAACATAGCAGCAGTCATAACTTTAGTAGGGGCAGGATCATGACAATAAAGAGTGGGCTTTTCTCTCTTCCTTTTTTGGGCTTCTTGCTGTTGAGGAGTCAGCATGTGGATAGGACACAGAGACCTGGCTCAGGAAGGTCAGCTGAATTCCCATTCTCTGAGTTTTGGCTTCTTTATCACACTTGGACAATTAAGGTCAATCCTTTACCTCCAATTCAGGAGGAAGCTCCATGCTGGCCTCTGGTCTAAACCACTTTCTCCAATCTTTGGAAAAAAGCTAATTGACATTATGATTTAACTCTAATGTTAATCTATAATGATGGTAGCTGTAACATGAGATTCTGATATCCATGTCCATTTCTTTAGGCACTGAATAATGAGTTATTAACTTATTCACCCACTCACTCATTCATACATTAATTTTGGAGTTTTACTGCTCAATATTTGTTGAGTGCCTACTGTGTACCAGGGACTCTCTTAGGCACTGCAGCTACAACAGTGTACAAAACAGACTAAAATATCTACCCCAGTGAGACTTACATTTTAGTAGGGAAGTCAGACCATAAATGATGGAAATAAATAAAATATAAAAGTATAAGAAATATAAAATGTGATATATGCTGCTAAGGAAAAGTAAAGCAGAGAATAAGGTTAGGAAGTGTTGTAACTGGGATGGGGTCATATTTTGGATTGGGTGTTCAGTAAAGGCATTATAGAAATGGGAAAGGACTGAAGGAAGAGAAGCAGCAAGATCTGAGCTACCTAGGGGACGGGTCCTGGTAGAATGAACAGGATGTGCACAGGCCAGAGTGGAGACGGCCAGTGTGGCTGAACAGGATTTTGACACTTCAAAAGCAAGAGAAGCCTCTGGAGGATTTTAAGCACAGGGGTGATATGATATGCCCTATATTTTAACAGTGCACAGAAAAGATACAATTTCTGCCTTTGTGAAATTTATATTCTAATAGAGGATGCAGATGATAAACAAAATTAATAAGTAAAATTTATAGATGGAAGATGATGCTACTAAAGGAGAATAAGTGAGGGAGAGAGGGCATTTCGGCCACCATGTTGAGAACAGATTGTTGTGGGGCCTTAGAGAGAGTGTGAGTGTGGCTAGAAGAGGGACAAGTTAGAGGTCATTGCAGCAACTGAGGCAAGAGATAGTGAGAGTGACTGAGAGCAGGATGGTAGCAGTGGAGGTGGTGGGACATGGCCAATTTGGGACGTATTTAGAAGGCAGAGCCAACTGGTCTCTGCTGTTAGATTGAATGTATGGTGTGAGAGAGAGAATTCAGGGATGACTCCAAGGTTTTTAGGCTAAGTGACTGGAAGGATGGCGTCTCCTTTAACTAAGAGGTGGAAGGAGCAGGTTTTGGAGAAACTAGGAGTTTGTTTTGAACCTGTTGTTTGCAAGGCCTAACATACATCCAAGTAGATATGTTGAGGGGGGTGAACTGGAGTTAAGACAGAAAATTTGGCATGGATTTTTCCTTTTCAGGTCATGCTTATCTTGAGCCATCATTTTGCACCAAGAAGCAGTGAAGAGCATTAGTTCTACAGTATGATTCCCCGGGCTCAAGTGTGGCTTTAAAAGCTTTATGCTGTTCGGCAATTATTGAACCTCTCACTGCCTCAATTTTGTCATCTGTAAAATAGGAAATAATTGTGTGACTCAGGATTGTTGTGTGAAAGAAATGAGCTCATCTCTTTCATGATCTTGGTATTGAGCATGGAATGAAATATTATTCAACAAATTTTGAAAAAGTTATAATAGCAGTAGCTAACACTAATATAGTCTTCATTTTATGCCCAACACTATTCTAGAAACTTTGTAATATATTAACCGATTTATCACTCAAAAAACCCTAGGAGGCTGATACTATTACTTCCTAATGGCATGGAGATGTCATGGATGGTTAAGTTACACAGGTAGCAGGTGGTAGAGCTGGAGTTCAATCCCAGGCAGTCTGGCTTCAAAGGCCATGAACTTTAATACCACACTGCACTATCTTTCAGACCATGTTAGCTATGGGTATTATTTTCCTGGGTTTTTCCTTCTTCTTATGAGAGCATCCATTCTTAATCTACTTATGCAGCGGCTCAAAGTTCACTTAGAGTCCAGTATTTATCAATTGTACTTCTAAGGCATATGGTTACCTTCAATATACTTTGCAAAATAAAATATCGAATTGCCCTAGGAATGACCCAACTCCCCATTTGCCAGGTCCTGTTGCTTCCTGTCCTTCTCTAATTTGAGCACTCCGTCTTCTGTATCGGGTGATAAGCATTCTGTCTTTGCAATAGCAATGCAGACATTCAGGCCTGCCTACTTTAATGAGAAGAGATTCTTGGTTGAGATTCCGTCTCCCATGGCTGCTACCACTTGGGGGCATTCTTGTTTTACCATTTCAGGTCCACCGGTATGTGCACAATAGTTGCATAGCTAGGTGGTAACTCATAAACATTTGGGTTCACTCTTGCCATACCATATCATAAATAGAATATTTTATTTCTAACAGATATTTTAAATCTCTATCCAGCATCTTGTTAGGTAAAATATAATATTTTAAAAATGAAGTAAATGTTTTTTAATCATGTAAAGATTCCAAGTATTTAGTTATAATCATAGTATATGTACAATAACAAATTAAAGCAATGGCTTTGGCATGTGCTTGTGAAAATAACAGAACTAGATATTTTAAGGAAAAGTCCTAATTACATAATTGGAGTAAAAATGGACTCTTTGAAATCTCTTCATAAATAATGATATAAACCAGTGGTTGTCAAATCCGAGCATGGGCCAAATCCATTTGGGGCCTGTGAGCTAAGAAACCTTTTTATATTTTTAAATTGTTGAAAAAAAAGATGAATGACATTTTGTGACACATGAAATTATATGCAGTGCAAATTTAGACATCTATAAATAAAGTTTTATTGGAACATAGTCATGCTTATTCACACAATATTGATGGCTGCCTTCACACCACAGTGACAGAGTTGAATAGTTGTGATATAGATCATATAGCCTGCGGAGTCTAAAATATTTACTATCTGCTCTTTGCAGAAAAAGTCTGTCGATCTCTGATGTAACCTAATAAGCAAATAATGCTCCAAGTGTCCTTGCTAAGGCCAGAGTTCTACAACAGGGTTTGTGTGCTCCTCTGTTCAGAATAGGCAGAGACTTCTTTTGACTACAGATGCTGATTGCAATCAGAGGAGACAGTCAGGGGAAAAACATTCTGCCTAATTCCATATAACACTCCATTTTTATCTTAATATGCGCTTCCTTTGAAAAGAAGATGGTTCTTATAAATTGTTGTTTTGTTTTCGAGAAACAAAACAGTCATGGATGTAGAAACACATCTTGAAAGCCTCAGTAAAAGAGGACTTTTGTTTTTCAGAATGAAAGTTATTTTATTATTTTCTCATTATAAAACCATATGTTTAGTGCAAAACAGTAGAAAAGCCACAGAGAAGCTAAACATGAAAGCAAAAACTACCTAAAATCTCACCTCTCAGAAATAATCAGTTTGACATAAGTTTATCCTGTGGCTTAACAGAATTATTACAGAAAATTTTATTAACACAAAATATTTCGTTGCCAGCCTGGCAAAGGCAATCTGATGTTGGTGTGTATGCAGCTGAGGAGCCCTTTCCACGGTGAGGGTGGTCAGGTGGCCCACCTTCCTACTCCACGGGGAAGTTCATTGTCTTTTTGCAGGAAACTAGTAGGTCTGATCACTGTCTAAACTTCAGGTAGCTCAGTTTACCTTGGGGATAAAAGCAGGAAAATGTTCTACAGAAAGCATTGCATATGCATCCATTTATTTACTTTTCAACCAACCAATCCGTGAATGGTAAGCATATTAGTTTTCCACTGCTGCTGTAACAAATGAACACAAATTTAATGGCTTTAAAACAGCACAAACTTTTTCTCTTAGATTTCTGGTGGTCAGAAGTCTCAGATCAAGGTGTTGGCAGAACTGTCTTCCTTCTGGAGGCTTTTGAGAAAAATACATTTCTTTACTTTTTCTAGATTCTAGAGGCCAAGTGCATTTCTTGGCTTGTGGCACCTTCCTCCATTTTCAAAATACATCACTCCAATATCTGGTTTTATGATCATATCTCCCTTTTTCTCAATATCTTGCCTCCCTTTTTAAAGGATCCTTTTAATTACACTGGACCACTCGCTAATCCAGGATAATCTCCCACTTCAAGATCCATAATTTAATCATATCTGCAAAATCCCTTTTGCCAGGTAATGTCACATAGTCACAGGGTATAGGGATTAGGACATGGACATCTTTGGGAGGCCATTTTTCTGTCTACCACAAGATGTGAGCACCTGTTTTGTTCCAGACACTAAACTAGGCTCTGGGAAACTAGAGATGAAAAGCTGAATTCCAGGCCAGAGGTAACAGATATGGGGCAATGTGCAAATTCCACAGAGAAGGTGGCCTTTGCTGGAAATAAATATTTGTTTTCCTCATCAACGTTATAACAAAATGATGTTATTCAGGAATCTGCTATGTTGAGGAGAAATGAGTCTCTTTGTGTAAGATCCCATTGGATTTCCCTGATGAGAATTTCAACCAAACAAGGTTTCAATGGGATTAAATGTAAGATAGTTTATGGGTAGAATTTATCCTCTGCTTTCAGTCTCAGGGAATGTAATAAAAGGACAGAGCACCTTTTCTACTGTGCTGTAGAAATGACTCAGAAATTTGCTTACAGGTTTGACTGTAGGCTTCACCCTTCCCACTTAAAGTTATTTATCCCCAACATGAAGGAGAGATCCAATTTAGGGTTCAAGATGACCTGAGTAATTGACATTTTCTACCGCAATGCAGTGTGCCGAATGCTGAGAAGGTGATACCAAAGGATTACTAGACCCTATGGTTAATATGAAGTAAAAAAGCATGTGAAATCCTCTGCCCTGTGTTTTTCTCCTACTTTCCTGAGATTTCCATCTCAAAGAAATTTAACATATCAAAGTGCAGTCAAGCCTAGAAAGATCATTCCTGATTTGGGGCAGATTCTCAAAAAGAGGGAAACTTTTTTGGGTGAATGAGACATTTTAGGAAGTTATTTTAACTTGGGAAATAATAAATTCCATTACTAACAGAGCTATAGGTGTTAGGCAGGTTAATGTTTTGCATTAGATAGCAGGCTTTACAAACCAAAAGTAGATGCAATATTTAAGTGCATTAGTCAGAAATCTTTTGGTTTTAAATTACAAGAGGCCCATCTCAGAGTAGTTTAAAGTAAAAAAAAAGATTCATTGACTAACATGAGTGGGGGATTAAAGATATAATTCTGTATTCAGTCATGGCTGAATCTACAATTGAAGTAATGCCATTAGATTGTCTCTATTTCTGTATATCTTGACTCTTCATTCCTCTGTATTTGTTCTTTTTCAGCGTGGTGGCAAAGATGCATGCCGGTATCCTTAGGCATACATTTTCCTTTCAGCGAATGATTTCTAAACAAAAGGAGCACCATTTTCCCAGTAGCTCCAGGAAGAGTCCCAGGAGTGACTCTAGTTGGATTGGCTTAAGTCACATTCCCCTCCCTGAAGCTTTCAATTTTAAGAGGGATGTGGACTTTTATAAGTCAGGCCTGGGTCATGTGCCTATTTCATAAACTAGAAGTAAGTTCAGTTCTGCAACTACACGTGGACAAAAAATGGAGCAGGGATGCTTCCCCAAAAAGGTGCTAACTAGATAGAAGGCACTGATTCCTATTGGATGTGCTCATCTATGAGGGTTGGCTGCAGCAGTAGACATCACCCAGGGGTACCATAGGAAAGTGGTGGTGGATGCCCTGTGGTGACCAATATCTCTTACTTGTGAACATTCATGAGAAACCCCCATTCCAGAAGTCTCCACAATACCATGCTAAAGGGCAAATTTGTTGGAAGCAAGGGAGGTTTTTCATCAGCAGATGAATAACCTGTGGAAGCATGAGTTACATGGGTAAAGCCATAAATTAAAATCAAAGTGAGAATTTGAAGTTAGATATTGTACAGCAGGGCTAAAAGGGAATCAATTTGTGTTAAAAGGCTCCATTTTTAATGCTTGCCAATTTTTTTTTTTTTTTTTTTTTTTTTTTTTTTTTAGACAGAGTCTCGCTCTGTCACCCAGGCTGGAGTGCAGTGGCGTGATCTCGGCTCACTGCAAGCTGCGCCTCCCGGGTTCATGCCATTCTCCTGCCTCAGCTTCCCGAGTAGCTGGGACTGCAGGCAACCGCCACCAAGCTCGGCTAATTTTTTGTATTTTTAGTGGAGATGGGGTTTCACTGTGTTAGCCAGGATGGTCTTGATCTCCTCACCTCGTGATCCTCCCACCTCGGCCTCCCAAAGTGTTGGGATTACAGGTGTGAGCCACCGCACCCGGCCGTGATGTTTCTTTTATACTGTGCATGCTGCTGCTTGGAAAGATGGAAGCTGATTTATGGTGGTAGAAAGGGGCAAGTTAGTGAAGGATGAGAAGGAAGAAATGTGGAGGGGAGCTGAAGATGGGAAGAGCAGAGAACTGGTATGCATTTAGATTGAATTTAAAGGTCATATTAAGGAATTTATATAAATATATATATTACACAGCAATAAGAAGTTTAAAAATGTTAGTCTTTCATTTATTGGTGCAGTTCTTGGGCACTGAAATAGATTCACTTCTCCACCAAAATGTCCTCTACTCTTTTTATGGGGGTCTTTTCAAACTGTTCCAGGCAAGCAGAGGAAGCAATCTATTTCCTGGACATATTTTCTGTTAATTAATAGTGCTGGAGTAACTCTTGAATTTAACAGATACTTTGTAGTACATACTCGGTTACTTCTATAATATTTTAAAGTTTTTTGGGCTGATTTAAGATGGACTGAATTTGGTGAAAAGGGAATGGAAATTGGATGTAAGGATAAGAGTTTCCTTTTTTTTTTTGAGACAGAGTATCACTCTGTTGCCCAGGCTGGACTGCAGTGGCATGATCTCGGCTCACCATAACCTTCGCCTCCCAGGTTCAAGCGATTCGCCTGCCTCAGCCTCCCAAGAAGCTGGGATTACAGGTGCATACCACCATCCCCATCTAATTTTTGTACTTTTAGTAGAGACAGGGTTTTGCCATGTTGGCCAGGCTGGTCTCAAACTCCTGACTTCAGGTGATCCACCCTCCTCAGCCTCCCAAAGTGCTGGGATTATAGGTGTGAGCCACTGTGCCTGGCCAAGAGTTTCCTTCTTAACTTCATCATATACTAGATGTATAATCTTTGGATAGTTAATTAATCTCCCTCAGTCCCTGTATTCCAATCTATAAACTAGATATAATAATATCTACCCAGAAGCTTGCTTTGAACAATAAAATAGGTAAAGACTCTGCAAAGTGCCTGGCACATTTTTGGGCATAAATAAATATTTGTGCAACAGACAAAACTTGTCGTGGAATCATAGAAACGATAATCTCACATTTCAGTTGTCGCACATTTCCCACAAATTTATCTATGGCCTGGTCTTTTTCATAAATTTCTATAGAGTGAGTGATTTATTAGGTGAAGCCCCTGAGAGTGGTGAGCTCAAAGAGGCTTTCAGGAAATACATCCACCACTGGAATTTTAGTAGCCTGCTCCTTGTTCCAAATCCTATTTAGTCAGGGTTAAATATGCTGGACCATCAATCTGAATATAAATACATACTTCTTTTTTAAAACCTCAGAGACAAATTACAAATTATGACCTATAAATGAACCCAGGGCATTTCTGCTTCTTCCTGGAAGATTTCCAAGATGCCATTAAAGAGACTTGCAGTTGCTTATTAGTATATTTAAACACTGCCCTCTCCAGACTCACTATGCCAAGGAATAGTGGTTAAGAATTGATCTGCTTGTGGCCAGATGGGCCAACAAAAAGTATAGCAAAAATCACTTAGGGAAGGTAGATATAACAATGTGTGTGATCTTATTGCAGATGGCATTTATCTTAGTCTGCTTGGGCTTCATAGCAAAACACCATACACTGGGTGGCTTAAACAGTAAACATGTATTTCTCTGGTCCCTGAGGCTAGAAGTCCAAGACCAAGATGCAAGCAAGGTAGATTTCATTTTGAGGCCTCTTCTCTGAGTGGGTGCCATCTCGTCGTGTGCTCACATGACCTCTACTTTGTGTGAAAGAGAAGAGAGAGAGCTCTGGTGTCTCTTCTTCTTACAAGTATACGTATAAGAAGTATACTTCTCATACTTAAGAACTTACAGACTTCTTATGGTATGCATCATGGGGGCCCCACCCTCATGACCTCACCTAAACCCAGCTATCTCCAACGGCCCTACCTTCAAATACTACGACATTGGGGGTTAGGGCTTCAACATATGAATCTCGGGGGACACAAACATTCAGTCCACAACAGCATTTATGAGTGTCAAAAGATGTGGGGAAATATGGCCACAATCCAAAAGACTCATAACCTCTTCAATCTGACTGTTCATCCCTCCATTGCAAAACTAACTGATTATTGTATTAAGTCATCATTCGCTTTTCCCCAACACACCTCAGCAATTTTAAAACCAGTTCTACCTTGCACCCAGAGAATTATTTTAGAATTTACCATGTCACACAATTACTGCCTACTCATCACTAAATATTGTGACTTTGACAATACTACCCTTTTTTGAGGGGGAAGAGAACATAATATTTGTAATAAATGAATATTTGCATAAATAAACAAATTTTGCAAGCTGTTTGAAGTTGAGTTTTGTAGAATTATCCTACATGAAGTCTATAAGAAGGAAAACTAGAAGATAAGAATTTATCACTGTCAGTTTAGTATTATCCCAGGGAAACAAAGATTATCTAACAGAGGGTTTTGATCCTCTTTTGTGGGTAGGATCTTACCAGCCTTTGTTAGTGATGAGATAAAATATCCCTGTTGGCTATCAACTTTCCTGTACCTTATTTTTTCCTGTTCACTAACAAAGATCCTGATGACTAATTTGGCTTCTCAGGTATCTTGATAGGAGGAAGAGTAAGCTCCAAAAAGTGGCATAAATTCTGGTCCTTGGAAAGAGGAAGGCATACATTGTAAACCTTACATACCTCAGGTTTTGGTGAGTCCAATTTATGAGAGTCAGTTCTCCAAGTCTGGTCAACCCTGGTGGACTGAAAAAAAAAAATGAGTTTCTAGACTTCAAAGCGTCGAACAAAAGCCCAGTAAACAGATCAGAGCAAGATATTCAGCTCAGTGAGACCTTGCTTGAATTGCCAGCCAGTGTATCTTTGTCTCTTATGTCTTCTTGCTTGAACAAATCTGAATGGGCAAACAGAGTGGTCATGTCAGTTGCCACCTGCCAGCTGTTGTGTCATCTTCACTGACACAGAAAACTAACTCCCCTCACCATCCCTACACAACAGCTCAACCCCATGAATAGAATACTTGGCAGCATACACAGCAACTATGCCAGAATGCTGCAGACATAAAAAAGAATCATATTTTCAGGATCTCTGATAATTTCTTCATATATAACATGCCACCTTCTCAGAGTCCACCACCCCTTAAAACAGCCTAGTTTTAAAGGGACACTTTTTATGCTAAGAATCAGTGAAGGGTTTTAGAAGCATTTAAAAACATTGAGTACAATTGTGTATTCTTCCTTTGAGTGGAAGGTTATATATGGGTACAGTTACAACACCCAGCCCAGCCAGAACTGTATCTCTGAGCACAGTTGATAGTATCTGAAGTTAGAAACTGTGTTCTGAAGGAAGATGAGCTAAAAACTTTGAGGCGGCTGGGCACAGTGGCTCATGCCTGTAATCCCAGCACTTTGGGAGGCCGGGGCGGGCAAATCACCTGAGGTCAGGAGTTTGAGACCAGTCTGGCCAACATGGCGAAACCCCATCTCTACTAAAAATACAAAAATTCGGTGGGTGTGGTGGCAGGCACCTGTAATCCCAGCTACTAGGGAGGCTGAGGCAGGAGAATCGCTTGAGCCTGGGAGGCAGAGGTTGCAGCGAGCTGAGATTGCGTCACTGCCCTCCAGATGGGGGGACAGAGTGAGACTCCATCTCAAAACGAAATAAATAAATAAATAAATAAATAAATAATAAAAAATAAAAACTTTGAGGCAAGTTAAGTAGAAGGCATTTTTACTCATTCACATTGCAGACTAAGACATCCTGGTAGTTTTCTGTCCGCTAACCAATTTTTTAATACAGATATTCTGGGTTCACTCTTTTTTATGGGTCTTTCTGGATTTTTCCCTATTCTCCAAACAGAATCTTGCTGTCAGTATAGTCTCTGTAATTCTTCAGGGTACAAGTTCCATTGAACTGCATGCATTAACACTATCCTTTAACTTTAAACAGACCTTTGTCCTTAGAGCAGCTGTCTCTATGAATATTTCATCAGTGAATGTTTACTGGTAATATTTTAAATTCTCTTTTATTTTAAACAACTTCCCTGGATCTCCTTGTTTTTTTTTTTAATTAGAGTTGTCTAATTTTTTCTTAAATCTCTTACTGGAGACTATTAGATATCCTAGGAATATATAGGTATAACAAGCAGAGGCTTTCTTTAAGTAGAGATATCAGTGATGATCTGTCTGTGTATTGCTCACATAAAATATCTCCACAAAAAATAATAATTCTTCTGATAATGGAATAGTGAAGTGTATAAGGCACACAAAGATACAATTCAAGAATAAATCTTCCAAAGAGACAAAAATAGAGGTGCCTCGAGTATCTTTAAATATCAGGATTTTGACTGAAGCCACAGGCCTCAAGTTGCTCACTAAACTATGCCTAAAATGTCAAGCTGGACTAAAAAGTCCAGTCTGGTGCTAAGACTATCAGTTATGCAATGATAAATATTCCTTCCTTTGAGAACCAAGGTGTCCTCTGAGTCCTAACATGTATATGCTAAATGAGCTATTCAATAGATGTATCCAAACCACTGATCCAAATGCTCATGTGGCTTTATGACATGTCACTAGAAATTCCTTTCCAGTTTGAAGTCAATCAATCAGTGTCTTTTAGCTTTTGTCATTTAACCAGTTGTCTTTCATATAGTCCAAATATATGCTTCTTGTCTACCAGGATTTCATGAGATCCATACCAGAACCTAAGGTTGTGGGCATGGGAAGCATCAAATTTTACCTGTATGTCCCTGGGAGTAATGGTGAGAGGTGACAATCTTATTTCCACATCTTAGTTGTCTTTTCTAGCTACTGAGGACACAGCACAACACGTAAGTTATTGGTTTAATACATATGTTGCATCTGGCAGGAGAGCTCCCCAATGCTACAGAATGTCCCTGAGTTGGTGCCTAATGTAAGCCCATCACCATTAACCCTAATGACATTTCACCATTTCATAAACTGGATACTTCTGGGGTTGAGTACAGAGAAAGCTAATTGCTGCACTTCCTTTGAGGTACATGGATATCTTTGTCTCAGGCAATGTTACATGGGACATAATATCAACAGATCAGGCATTCTTAAGTCTAAGAGAAGTGGTGCTGAACAGGGAAGGAAAACTCATATTCAAAGTATGACTTGATTATGGTAAGGACAAATAACTACCCTTTCTAGGCTATGTGGAATGTTCTCTGGACTCTAAACCAGGTTAACTCCATAAAATTATACCAATTAAGTGAAGCAGCTACTTGATAACCTCTACACTCAATTTCCTGCTGTTCTGTGTCCCAGTTAACCACAGGTAAAAGAAGCCTCAGTAATTGTGAGGCCTGCATGGCAGAGTTCATAGCTACACTGCTTACCACTTAAATGGAGTCCTCTGTCCTTCAGATCAGTGAACAATCCAACTCCAAATCCATCATGAGGTTTACTTTTCCAGGGCCACTGCCAGTGTTGCCTTAGCATGGGTTTCCTAGAAAACAGGATCTGAGGCAAAAACTTATATCCTAACATTGCAGAGTAGAATTTAATGCCAAGAAAGCAGAAGTAAGGGAAAATGGGAAGTAACACAAGGGAAAGAGGGAGGGCAAACATGATGGGATGTGCTGGTGAGCTGGCCACCACTCTTAGATAATGAACAAAGCTGATGACTTGGCCTCATAGGATATCTTCAGACAAGCCAAATATAGCATTACTGCGCCTTTGAAATAGCTCATGGTTCAGAGACTGGAGGGGGTGAAGTGGGAAAGAAAGGGAGGAAGGGAGATCCTCTAGTGTCTTCTTCCATTGATTAATTAAGCTCATCCCATGAGGTGTTACTTCTCTTGCACTTTTGGGTTGGGTTGTATTGCCTCTTCTTTCCAGGAAGCTGCTGGGGAAGCAGAGCTCGTACTGGTCCCTCCTTCTCAATCAGCTCTATGTCTGGGGTCATTTGATCTATATGTGTGTGGTTGGAGAGAGAGCAGCTTCAGTGACCTGGCTTTGTGACTATGGGAACTGTGTTAAGGGTACTTGGTTGAAGGAGGGGTGAATACAAACAGTGAGAAGTAGGTATAGCCATAAGAATCTGGAAGTAATGCATAAATTGAGTGTTGCTATAACAGAATACCACAGACTGGAAAATTTATAATGAACAAAAATTTATTGGCTTATGGTCCTGGAGGCTGTGAAGTCAAATACTGAGGGGAGGGCATCTTGCAGGGGCCTTCTTGCTGTGTCATCCCATGGTGGAAGAGAGAATGAGAAAGAGAGAGAATAGCAGGCCAAACTCATCTTTTTATTATGAACCCACCCCAGTAATAATGAACCCATTCCCACCATAACAGCATTAATCCATCCATGAGGGAAGAGCCTTCATGGTCTAAACAGCTCTCATTAGGCCTCACCTACATTATTAGGCTTTCATTAGGCCTCACCAACATTATTGCATTGGGGATTAAGTTTCCAACACACAAACTTTGAGGGACACATTCAAACCATAGAACTGCATCTGGTAAAGGCTCAGAAAATTGTGTTGAGAAAATATACCTATACCCCATTAGACTCTTTTCTGCCTAGAAATTCCACAGGAATAATCAAGAATACATTTCCAGCCTGTATTCTCATAAAACATTTATACTTCTTGCATCCCTAGGGCACCTAGCAAAGTGCCTGGCACACAAAATGCTCTAGGCAATTTAGGCTTTAGAAGCCTTATAATTCTTAGGAAGCTGTCTCCAGTGTCTGATGGACCCAGTGGACAAATTATCACACTATGGATTTATCTTCTCACAAAGTGTACATATTAGAAAAAAAGACGAAAAGAAAAAACCTACTTTCCATGACATTTAATTGAATTGCCTGGTTCGTTTCTATAACTTAAATCACATAACCTACTGGAAATAATTTTTACCCCACTTGTACACTCTTGACTATTTTTTTCCTTGAACATAGAGAAATGTAAACCATTTTCTTATTAGAATAGGACATTTGAATTCATGTGCTTTTTGATAATTCAGAGCTGTTTAATTTTGGACTTAAAACAAGCAAGAATATCCTTTAACACAGATTCTATGCTTTGTAGGTAACTTTTATGTTTAGTTTGTGAGGAAAGAATGAAGATTGGAGGTGGTAGGTGGTAAGAAGAAATCCAAGGGGAAGTAGAGATCTATTAATTGGTATTTGGAAATGGAAGAAAGTTTTTTTGCTTGTTCTTTTTTTTTGAACCACAGAATCCTGTATTACAATCAATTAACATATTAAAATTGATTATCAGTATTGATAAATTAGTTTTCTTAGTCAATATTTCAGGTGCTTGAGCTATCATTCAGTGAAATTCACCCAACATCACTAAGTTATATCCTTTGAGAATTTATATATTAATATAACAAGTAAAAACAATTACTGGAATGGTTTGGCTAGACTGTGCTAATCATCTGCAATAATTCATATTAAATAAAGATCTTCACTGTTCTTGGACATGGATGGGTATGTAAGGGAATTACTACATAGTCTATTCAATTAGAACACATGCAGGAACTAAGACTCCATTAAATCAACCTCATTCAGGTATTACTCCTTAGCAGCATTTGAAAGGTGTCTTTTTTTTACAGTTTTATTTGGCAAGGATAAACTATATGAAAATGGGAATTGTTTATAATTAGCTAACATATTTATTACCTGTAATATGCATGCTTTATAATCATGCATTATCATTCATATGTATAGCTCTTAGGTGTATGGAAATTGTGAAATAAATGTTTTCAATTGCTATTATTATTTCTATTATTATTATTATTAAAATGATCCTGCTTCAAAGGAACTGCATGCCCTGAGAAATAATCAAGTCAGGCTGTTTTAGGGCTTTGCTATTGAATTACCTATTTCGTGTTGAACACACACTTGTTGCATTGCCAAACTCAAGGTCTAAGGTGCTTTAATGGTAGACAGAATAGTTGAGATAGAGGATGGAAGAGGGAAGGATGAGCAAGACTTACAAAACTTACAAAAACTCCTGTCTGTTTAGCTATCTAAAATTCAACCATGAGCTCTATAGTCTTTAGGGTTGTTTGAGTGTTGCTCATTGAGTTCTTTAAGAATTACCAAAAACCAGCCAGGTGTGGTGGCTCATGCCTGTAATTCCAGCACTTTGGGAGGCCAAGGCAGGGGGATTACTTGAGGTCAGGAGTTCGAGACCAGCCTGGCCAACATGGTGAAACCCAGTCTGTACTAAAAGTACAAAAATTAGTCAGTGTGGTGGCACACAGCTATAGTCCCAGGTACTTGGGAGGCTGAGGCAGGAGAATTGCTTGAACCTGGGAGGCAGAGGTTGTAGTGAGCTGAGATCGTGCCACTGCATTCCAGCCTGGGCAACAGAGGAAGACTCCATCTCAGAAAACAAACAAACAAACAAACAAACTCCCCCCCCACCAAAAAAAAAAAACCCTTTGTTAGCCTCTGTCTTGCATTTCCTGTTTGCCTATTTTAATTGTGAATCCTCTATGGTAAACTA
The DNA here is from genome assembly GCF_029281585.2 of Gorilla gorilla gorilla. NCBI lineage: Eukaryota > Metazoa > Chordata > Mammalia > Primates > Hominidae > Gorilla > Gorilla gorilla. The sequence goes on from NC_073233.2 coordinate 21,443,001, forward strand.
GTTTCACCACAGCAGAATGTCTTACCAGTGCCCGTACTGCCACCTTAGGAGGCCTGGAATTGCAGTGCTCCTCAGACCACTTGCCAGCTGCTTAGCTATATTGCTGGAGCTCCTTTAGGCCATCTCTTCACATCACTGATTTTTTTTTTCTTTTTTGCTAATAGTTATAACTAGATTACTAGGAGCCAGTGTCCCAGGATCCTCATATAGCACTGGATTAATACCTTCCCTACTTCTCTTATGACCCAATACTTAGCACTGAATTCCTGTACTGGCCCTCATTGATTGCTGCCTAGCTGTCTGCTCCATTATCAGGAGAGAACTCCAACACTCTGGTTTTCATCCTTCCACAGCGGGAGGGGGAATTTTGGTTTCCAGTTCTCCCTATTTTCTGATTGGGTGTTGGGGTGAGATCCATACTCTATGACGTGAAATATTTCAGACTCTTGAGTGGTCCCTCCCTCAAGGAAATCCTCCAGGAAAACAAGATTCCTGATCACTGTGTTTGACTAATGAGATCTGACACTCAGTACTGATGGCTTCTGGAATTAAAAATGTGAGGCAGTGTCCACCTAGGCACTAGCTTGGACAACCCAACTCTCTTTTGCCTGTGTCTGTATTTAAATTTAAATTGGTTTTTTGTAATTCCTATTCTGATGTTGCCAACTCAGAGGTTGCAGTCCAGGGCCACCTGGATTATGACCAATGTGAAATCTTATGAGAACCCCATGGCAAGTCCTGTGAGAATGAAATGGAAACAGAATAGATAACTTTGGAGAAAAAGACCATCAAAGCATGTCTGAGAACATTTTGGTTTGTATCATTGGTCTCCAGGGCCAGTCCTAGTGACAGCATTGTTCAGAACAGGGCAATTTGTATATACAGCATCTCTCCATCTTTCATTTTCAAAAGGATTTATTTTTATCCCCAAAATATCTTCCAGTTTATTTGTCCTAAGGAGCCCTGCTTCTTTGGCAGTTTTCCGCTGGCCACATTAGTTGGAAACCTCTCTGAGCACCTCTGCTTGGCTGCCAATCCCTATCTGACTGACAGCATCTAAGAGATGACCTCCTCTGGGAATAAGCAGGAAAATTTCTGAGGAATAACTAAAAGTCTTGTAGAAAACAAAGCCTTCTTCCAACCACTTACAGTTTTCCTCTAAGTGCTCAGCAAAGAGAAACAGCTTGTGGAAATCTTTCTCCTTGTGTTTGCCCTTCGAGGGCCAGCAAAATTTTTCTCTTCATTATATAGGACTGTTTGGGTGGAACAGTAACTTAGAGATGTCATCATCTCATGGAAGGGTCTTGTCTTTAATGGGCAGAGCAGATGGAGGCCTGTAGAAATGTGAGCACAGTGTAAAAGGATTTTACACTGCAGTGTGAATAATGACAACGTTTTTAATTGAGAAGAGCATTGCTGTGCATGAGCCAAGAGACTCCTTCTGCAGCTGTTGGGAACCATTTCCTCCAGGACTCATCCTGCTAGTCTGTCATCAGGTGAGAGTGTCTCTTGGGCTGCCTGCCAGTTCTTGGATGGCTGAAACACTTGCCTGGGTTCTGGCTGCTCACCTCACAGTGCTCTGTGAACAGAGTTGCCCAGAGTGACTCACACAGAAAACTGTTACCTCATTTTGTTGAATTCCATTGTGTGGGCTGAAGGTTGAGTTTGGCTGGGAGAGAGGAAAGTGAGGACCAGAGATGAGGCGACTAATTGACAATCCCAATTATGAAATGACACATGAGAACATCAAAGGTCTTAGAAAGGAAGGTAAGGTGAGGGATTTGCCCTCTATTGGATTTCTTTTGCTGCAGGGTACTTGTGAGTCACAGACTGAACTGGGGGCAGGCACAGTGAGTTCAAGAGGGTTGATGCAATGATATGAAAATGTTTCAGTGAACAACCTCCAGTGAAATCTCACAGGGCATAAGGGTAAGAAATGACTCTCATTTCAACTGAATGAAAAGCAATAACCTTGAGAAACCCCATTACTGAGTGGCTGTCCTGGTGCTAGTGTAGCTCAGATGCAAGCTGGACTTTACCAACCCCTTACAAGATAGGGTTAGCTTAAATCCTTATTTCATGCTTTATAGTCTTTGGGCTCTAGTTTTCATGTGTACTGACTTTGATCCTGCTTCATGTGGGCTCTGAGATAAAATTCAATTCCTTCCTTGATTTCTCAAAAATGTCCAGTTTAACAAAATAGAAAAAATTATAGTCAATTTTATTAAAGATATGGGGGTTATAGGAAAAGTCACATCACAGCTTGCCAGGTAAAAAAGCTAACTTTTCATATTAGGCATTTCTGTTTTTTCAATGTTTTTGTCTTCATCTAATCCGTAACTACCAAGGCAAGCTTCTCATTTGCTCATCACCTCTGTGAGCAATTAGACTTCTGCTGTTTCTACTTTCTCCTACTTTTTTTCACTCATCTCTTCCAGACTGTCCTAAGGGGACTTTAAATTTTCTTCCCTCTATTATGCAGAACAATTCACTTTTTCCTGACTTCAAATCATAGACTTTGATATCCAAACCCAATAAGGATCCAATAAAACAACAGTAATGATGAATAATCAAAACAAAAAAAAGCAAAAAAGTTTTTGCACCACTATTATTCATTTAACCAATATTTGCTGAGTGGTTACCATGTCAAGCACTGTTCTAGATACTAACCATCTCTGGACAGAAATTTGCACAGCATCTTTACCCTTTCAGGATTTTACCTGATTTCAATTAGAATATCACATTGGTTGCCCTTGGGCCCAGATTTTTGTCTAGTTATGATTTCTGCACCAACAGTTCCTTCACTCATTCTATCCTGGAAGACAATCTGTGGATGGATCAGAGAAGTAGTCAACTAAGGAGACCCTGGATTCTAGTTTTGGGGCTGGAGACTTCCTCTCTGAAAGTTTCTATGGTGTTTGTCACAGTCTTCAGATATACTGAAGAGATAATCAAAGGACAGTGATGGCCCAGACAAGACTGAATTTGGTCCTCCAAATGGATTTAGTTTTCCAAGAACCTTCTTTTCTTTCTTTTTTTTTTTTTTTTTTGAGATGGAATCTCACTCTGCCGCCCAGGCTGGAGTGCAGTGGTAGGGTCTAGGCTCGCTGCAACCTCCACCTCCTGGGTTCAAGCGATTCTTCTGCCTCAGCCTCCCAAGTAGCTGGGATTACAGGTGCCTGCTACCATGACCAGCTGCTTTTTGTATTTTTAGTAAAGATGGGGTTTCACTATGTTGGCCAGGTTGGTCTCGAACTCCTGACCTCAGGTGATCTGCCTGCCTCGGCCTCCCAAAGTGCTGGAATTACAGGCATGAGCCACTGCACCCAGTACCAAGAGCCTTCTGTAATGACTATGGCTGGGCACCTGGAGAGATAGTTGGCATCACCTAGAATTTGACATGCCTGTTTGGCATGATTGAACTGAGGTGGCTATTCATCAAGAGCTTCTTGATTCTTCTTAAAGACCTACAATTGCTATGAAAAAGGCAAATACACATAAATATTGAAAGTGTGGCCACTGAAATCTGACTGCTTTATACTTAAACCCTCTCTTACTAGATATGAAATTGGGCTAGTATTTAACTTCTCTATCCTCAGTTTTCTCAGCTTGAAAGCAAGGATAACAGTATTTACATCATAGGGCTGTTGTAAGGATTGTGTGAAGTTGCATAGTAAGCATTCATAGGCTTCCATCAGACTTGAGATGTTTATTAACCCAACCTTTATGCTGGACACTCTTCCAGGTACTGGGGTTAAAGTGATGGACAAGGTATTCAAGGAGACTTCTCCCAAGGAGCTTACATTCTAGTGAAGGAAGACAAATAATATTCAAACAAGTATATTTCAGAGATAATTTCAGAGAATGCTGAGTTCTGTAAGGGAAGTAAAACAGTTTAATGTCATAAAGAAATTAAAAGGACTTTTTTAGATAGGTGGGCAGCAAAGGTATTTTTAAAGTAGATGACACTGATTTTTACGCTGAACACTAAAACTTGGTTCAGCATCACTGATCAGTGATTCAGTGATTTTTGAGCCAGCTCTCAAGAGTGATGATGTGGTATGTGTGTTGAAGCAGTGCCAAAGAAGGGAAGATTGACAGGTGAGAGAAAGCTTTTTAGGATGAGAAACCAACAAGTGCAAAGGCTCTGGAGTGGGAAAGGTCTTGTTGTTTCAGTTCTAGGATTTTTTAAAAAGCCAATGTGAGTATATGGGTGAGGGGAGACTGGCATAAGAGGATCCTGGTGAGACAGAGAGGAGCTAGACCACATAAGAAATTATTTAGTGTAGGAAAAGGATTTAATTTTTAAACCTAACTATACAGATTTGTCAGAAGGGGAGTGACTCAGTATAATCTATACTTTTAAAAGATTACTCTGAGAGTCACGTGGAGGGGAAATTATATGGGCAACAGTTAAAGCCAGGAGACTAGTTATGAGACTACTGCACTTGTATAGGTAGGAGATGATGGTGGCTTAGTCCAGGAGGTGGAGTCCTAGTGGAGGTGGAGAGAAAGTGATGGATTTGGGATGTGTTTGGGGGTGAGGGGAATAAAGTTAGTAGGACACACTAGTGGATTGAATATAGACAAGGGGAAAGGAAGTTATTTGTGCTGCCATTTACTATGATGGGGGAAAGTGTGTATGTGGGGGATCAGATTTGGATGGAAAAACCAAAAATTCTTGTATCGGAAATGGTTAGAGAGGATTATTGGACATCCACAGAAAGTTGTATGTGGCTTACTCAATACTTACTCCAAGGCTTCTTGCATGCAAGCCTTTCTACAGAGGGTAGAAAATTTAACACTTGATTTCCCAAGTTCTCTTGAAGCTAGAGTTCCGCACAGACTTAGGTTCTAGAAATCAGAGGCATTTGTGAACACTTGGAAGGCAAAAGTGAGCACTTGGACATGATGGCTATTTGAGAGGAGATGGGATATTATGGGAAGTCACTTGGAATCAAAACTGCTACAGGTGAGGAGCAATGGACTTCCTACTAGAACATTTCCATGATGTGGTTTGTTTTCCTGGATGTTATTTCTGACTATGTGGGATCCAGACCTGACTCCCTGGCCTTTTTAAAAAATTTTGTAAGCTCCTCAGCATCCTGTCTTTATATGCAACTAAGCCCCTAGATTATTACAACGCCAAATGTTAACAATTAGCATTATTGTTAATAGTCATACTGCCATCTCCCATGATCCTCTTTCCTTTCAGGAGAACTTATGAAAATTTAATTTTAACTCATCAAGAAAGAGAATTAAAAACACCTATACACATAAACAAACCTAATTTAATTTTCTTAATTGATAAACAGAAGAAATTCGTCAGTAATTTTGTGGCTAAGGAAAGTTCCAAGATCCTAGGTTTGAAAAAATAGAGTTTGTCCAACAAGAAATAACAGATTGATCCATGAAAACTTATAAATCAGGATTGGGATACTCCCCCTGCTCCCCTTCAACCTTCATCCAGCCTTAGCAAGCAAATCCTTTCTATATTCCTTTGAGCTGAGGGCTTCTGTGTGGGTTCTGGTCTTATTGCTGTGAGAGAATATAGGACACTGAGTTTTCTTTGTGTTTGCCTATTGATTAAAGGGATGCTGAAGATAACTGTCATTAAGACTGCCAAGGGCCTTCTAGATGCTCTGGGGAAAGGCCTTAAGAATAAGATGGGCTGGAGTAGCCAATGAGGTCACATCATCATATAACAGTCTGTTGGCTAATCTTTTGCAACATGATATGGATGGGTAAACTTATTCCTGACTATTTCTAGGGAGGATCAGTAAGCAGTGGCAGTCTCTTTGTAATAATAATCTGGGCTATAGCAGGCTGTCTCAGTGCTCTGACAGGATTTGCCATTCCTATTTGTATCCATAGTTCTGTACTGTAAGACCTATGATTCTCTGCCTAGGCATTTTCTCTGGCCACAGAAGCTTGGCCGTGCAGGACTGGCTAGATGTGCTGGGGCATCAGCATCCCTGGGAACTACCCCTTAATAATGACAGACTGGAGTTGGTGGATAAATAACTTAACATTCCTTGGGTGGGACAATTCTGAGACATGCTCTCTACAGTGTTCCAGAGGGTCTCCGGAGGATGAGGCCTCAGTTACCTACAGCAGTAACCTGCTCGTGATCATATTCTGTAAAGGCTACCTTTCCTCCTCGGTCTCACTTCCCTGTTTCCTTACCAATGCAACTCCCAAAGAAATGGTTTGTACTCAAATTCTCATCTTAGGATCTGCTTCTGGAGAAACCCAAAGTCAGATAACGGTTAACATTTATATAGCACTTACTATTGGCTGCACATTGTTCTAAGAACTTTATGATTATTACCTTATGGAATCCTCACAACAGCCCTAGGAAATAAGTAATAATATTATCCCTATTTTACAAAACAGGATCCAGAACTCAGAAAGTTTAAGCGATTTGCCTATGGTCACATAGCTAATAAATGTGGGAGCCAGAATTTGAACAACAGTGTGTGGCTCCACAGTCTGCATGCAACAACTACATGATACTATAGACCAGTGCTGTCCCAAAGAGTAGCCACTAGCCACATATAGATAATTACTTTTAAATTAATTAAAAATAATAAAATTAGAAATTCAGCTCTTCAGTTACGATAGTTATATTTCACATGTTCAAGAGCCACATGTGTCTAGTATCTGTTATACCAGATGGTTCAGATGTGGAACACTTCTATTATTGCAGAAAGTTCTATTGGACAGCACTGTTATGCAAGACCCTCTTTTAAATGTATGGTCTTTCTCAAACTTCCTTAACACCACAGAAACAGTGAAAGAAACTACAGAAACACTCACCGGCTGGGCATGGTGGCTCACACCGTAATCCCAGCACTTTGGGAGGACGAGGCGGTTGGATCATGAGGTCAGGAGTTTGAGACCTGCCTGACCAACATGGTGAAACCCTGTCTCTACTAAAAACACAAAAATTAGCCCAGCATGGTGGTACGTGCCTGTAATCCCAGCTACTCAGGAGGCTGAGGCAGGAGAATCAATTGAACCCGGGAGGTGGAAGTTTCAGTGAGCCGAGATTGCACCATTGCACTCCAGCCTGGATGACAGAGCAAGACTCCGTCTCAAAGAAAGAAAAAAAAAAAAAGAAAGAAAGAAAGAAAGAAAGAAAGAAAAACACTCACCTATTCAGAAACTTCCTCTACAGAGGCCATAGTGAGAGCAAGAAAAGATAGGAAAATGGCCTTTGAGTAGCTGCAGTAAATGTCATAATTCAATGCTCTAGAGCCCTTTAGCATTCTTCAGTCTGCATGTAGGAGAGACACCTAGATCCTTTCCTTAACCTCCTTCCTCCTGATTGGCTCCAGCAAGTTCTGTTGAGCATGTTTCTATTGTTTTCCTGATGGCATTAAATTAGAAGGTGAATATTGAGGTAGATTGGGCCTGGGGCTAGTGGCAAATATATTAGAAGAAGAAGAAGCCACCAAAACCCGAAAACATGATCCTGAGATCCTGAGTGTGAAGGAGGCAATGAACAACTAAAAATGGTGGATGACGAGGTCTGGAGCATGGCAGCTGGGGGCAGCAAGAGTGGAGATAAACAGCCCAGCCAACTCAGGCTTTTACTTAAGACACAGCACTGTGACTGATGTTCCTTTGATGATGGCTGTGAGTCATCCAGAGAAGGTTAAGAGGAGAGTGTAATGCATTTTAAGAGGGTTTCCATCCAAAGTGACTTTTTTAAAAGGTGCATTTTCCACTTAAAGTATGTTTCTCTTACCTGGGAATTTATCTTAGCAAGAACTGTCATTGTCTGAGAGTGTTGAATGAAGCAGATTTTACACCAATTAGCTTTACAAGGAAGTTCTTATTAAGGACTTGTATTTCTACCTTTTTTTTGCAGTGTGGAATAATGCTCTCAGACAGGGAGAGAGAGTCAATTTGGGTATTGTAAGTCTGAGCCAAGAGAGAATTTTAATCATCTCAGAGAAACCTAACCTGAGTAATTTTTTGACGTCACTCACTGAGTCTATTTATTAGAGTGATCAGCTTGAGTCTGGGCCACTATGCTTTGCTCATTCTCTGGCAAGCACAGACAACACTAAAAATATTCTGTAGAAGGGACCTCTGCAGGTTAGATGTTGGCATCTCTATTTCTCTGGGGTTTGAGGAGAGCAGCCTGCAGGGCATATGGCCTGTGATGGGGAACAGGACTCAGCTGAAGTAGAGTGCCCAGTGAACTGAGTTTAAATTAGAGGGCTCTGTGAAGATTGTATTTCCACCCTTTAGCCAGTCTTCCTAACTGGCTTGGCAGAAGAGAAGGCAGTGTAAAGACATATGTTTCTAGTATAAACTCTATTAAGGTAGATAAATATATCAAGAAGCAAGGATTCTAGAAGTGCTTAGGGCTTTGAGCAATTGGTTGCCTCTGTTGGTAGAGTTACAAGATAAGCTGAAAGATGGAGCGATTGCAGGATCCAGGATTTCCTTTTAATCTTATGCAGTTAGATGACTGTCCCTCCTTATTCCCAGAAAAGACTGGAAGATTACCAGAATGAATGGCAAGACTCTCAACTTCCTTCCTTACTCATCAGCTTATACTCCACCCAGCTTCCATCCTACTGCCCTCCATAGGAGATTGCAGAAATCCTCTTAAACCAAACAAGAAGCCAAAAGAAGACTTATAGCTACTGATAGTTTAGGGTTCACCTCAAAAAAACAGCAAGATCACTTACCATCCAATCACTCTATATTCAGGTCCATCTATGGATGACTCTGCCATCCACATCTTCTGATTAGCACTTTATTGCCTCTCTTGCTCTCTCTCTCTTTTTTTTTTTTTTTTTTGAGATGGAGTCTCACTTTGTTGCCTAGGCTGGAGTGCAGTGGCACGATCTCAGCTCACTGCAAGCTCTGCCTCCCGGGTTCACACCATTCTCCTGCCTCAGTCTCCTGAGTAGCTGGGACTACAGGCGCCCGCCACCACGCTCGGCTAATTTTTTTGTATTTTTAGTAGAGACGGGGTTTCACCGTGTTAGCCAGGATGGTCTCAATCTCCTGACCTCATGATCCGTCTGCCTCAGCCTCCCAAAGTGCTGGGATTACAGGCGTGAGCCACCACGCCCAGCCTACCTCTTTCTTAAATATAAGTCAGCAGCCCAGGATAACTAGAAATGTAAGAATAGCCTATAATGTGAAAAGAATAAAACAAGAAACATATATTTAATATTTTCAGAGAGCTAGGAGAAGATGCTGCACCCCATAAATAAAAACAGGAGGCTATAAAAAGTAACATTCTTAGAATAAAATAGCTTTTAGGAATTAAAAATATGATCAAAAGAATGAAAAAAATATATACACTTGAAAAAAAACCCTCCCAGAAAGTTGAACAGAGGGAGAGAGAGAGAGAGAGACAGAGACAGAGACAGAAAGAGAGAGAGAAGAAAATTATCAAAGAAACAAGGCAAAAAACCTTCCCTGAAGTGAAGGATATGAAATTTCAGATTGCAAGTAGTCCTCCAGTACTCAGAAAAATCAATAAAAACAGTCCACACCAAGGCACATCATCATAAAATTTTAGAACACCAGTGAGAAGAGAGAAAGAGATAGATCTTATAATAATAATAACAACAACAACAACAAAAGAAAAGATAAAATGGGTTTCTCAACAGTGACACTGGAAATAGAAGACAGCAGAAAATGCTTTCAAAATTTTAAGTGAAAATGATTTCCAACCTAGAATTCTTCCCAGAAAAGCTACCAATCATATAATGGCAAATATGCTCCACCAAAGTGAGAGAGTAAACCATGTATGAGGAACAAATAGGATCCAGGAAGAGGGATAAACAAGTGATGGGCAGAAAGATAATTAAGCACATGAAAAGAGAGGGAGTTACTAACTCAAAATAAAACATATATGCAAGGAAATGTAATCAAAGGACACAATATGTCTCAGCTAGGAATAATATGTATATAATCTTAATAATGTAAACCCTGAATATATTTTTGACAAACAAATAGATGATGTTACTACACTGACAGCATGTGATTAGGGTAGGATGTGTTCTATTTGCAGGGAAGGGTGATATACAAGAATTCTTGTTAAGTAAGTACATCACTGAAATATAGGCACAGGGAAGGCAGGAGTTTTTGTTTTGTACACTGTGAATCCTAGTGCCTAGAACAATGCCTGGCACATAGTAGGTCCTCAGTAAATGCATATTGAATGAATGAAACTTTCTCCTAAGAAACACTTCTTCTAGGAAATTTGTAAAGAAAACAGAAAGTAAGCCAAACAAATAAAAATAAACTTCAAAATTATAGTAAGTGGAATCTGTTCCCAAAATGTTAAGACCACCATTTTCATACTTTATAAGTAATACTATAAGTTTATTTAAACTGAGTATCAAAATATTTAAGACACAATTTAATAGCTAGATATTCCTAGGAGACTACTGTCTATAAATCTTTATGGTCGTTTGGTTGGTTGGAGAGGCCTTGAGGCTCAGAACAGTTCCAGGGAAATCAAGATGCAATTTTCTCAATTTAAAAAATAAATTATTTTATTAACTTTTCCTCCCATTCACTCACTAATATCATACAAAGATGGACTGAGGGAAACTGCCTTGTTTTGCTTGGCAAACTGGCAGACTCCCGAAGACATAAAGCCCTCAGTACTTCCTCTCACATTTGATTCCAGAAATTTTTCACCAAGACACTGATAACTTTTATTAAAATAAAAAGAGGTGCATCTTTGGATAAACAATCTTCCCTTCCATCTAACAGATCTAAATTGTGTCTACATCCCAATTTAGCTTGGGTAAACTTATTGTCTGACTTTTAGGATAATGAACCCATGAATTGTTCATTCACTGCCTTGCTCTTTCTGCCTCATTGAGCATTTGCAGGAACCTATTATGTGCCAAACACTGTGCAAAGACGCTAGTGGAGGAACAAGACTAGGTCAAATAATCCTGGGTGCGCAAAGCTAAAATAGCTAGTCCCATGGAGACACTCAAGAAGACAACAAACGTGACTAATGGGGTGTGTTTGTGTTTAGGTTGTTAAACTTCCCTTGGTGTCTGGTAAGTACTCTTCACAGAGCAGCGTGCAGGGATCCCAGTCTTAGCAGCCTTAACAGAAACTACTGCCTAATCTGCCCCAGGCAGGAGCTGGGTGCTGGGTTGTGGGACACCCAATGCGTGCCTGTGAAGCAGAGGGCCTAGTCTGGGAATTGTGCCATGCTATGGCATATCGGGGGAACCTGCCCCCAATAATTCAATGTTATTTCATGTAGGCTCTTTTCTATTTCCCTAAGTGTCGACCAGTCTGAGAAATAAAGGGAAAGAGTACAAAGGAGAGAAATTTTAAAGCTGGGTATCCGGGGGAGACATCATATGTCAGCAGGTTCCGTGATGCCCCCCAAGCCACAAAACCAGCAAGTTTTTATTAGTGATTTTCAAAGGGGAGGGAGTGTACAAATAGGGTGTGGGTCACAGAGATCACATGCTTCACAAGGTAATAAAATATTACAAGGCAAATGGAGGCAGGGTGAGATCACAGGACCAGGGTGAAATTAAAATTGCTAATGAAGTTTTGGGCACGCATTGTCATTGATAACAACTTATCAGGAGACAAGATTTGAAAGCAGACAACCAGTCTGACTAAAAATTTACTAGGTGGGAATTTCCTCGTCCTAATAGGCCTGGGAATGCTACGGGAGACCGAGGCTTATTTCATCCCTTATCTTCAACCGCAAAAGACAGACATTCCCAGAGCGGCCATTTTAGAGACTTACACCTGGGAATGCATTCTCTTTCTCAGGGCTGTTCCTTGCTGAGAAAAGAAATTCAGCAGTATTTCTCCTGTTTGCTTTTGAAAGAAGAGAAATATGGCTCTGTTCCGCCCGGCTCTTAGGCAGCCAGACCTAATGGTTATCTCCCTTGTTCCCTGAACATCGCTGTTATCCTGTTCTTTTTTCAAGGTGCCCAGATTTCATATTGTTTAAACACACGTGCTTATGAACAATTCGTGCAGTTAATGCAATCATCACAGGGTCCTGAGGTGACATACATCCTCAGCTTTTGAAGATGACAGGATTAAGAGATTAAAGACAGGTATAGGAAATCACAAGAGTATTGATTGGAGAAGTGATAAATGTCCATGAAATCTTCAAAATTTATGTTCAGAGATTGCAGTAAAGACAGGTGCAAGAAATTGTAAAAGTATTAATTTGGGGAACTAATAAATGTCCATAAAATCTTCACAATTTATGTTCTTTTGCCATGGCTTCAGCCGGTCCCTCCGTTTGGGGTCTCTGACTTCCTGCAACATCTCTCCCTTTCTTTTTATATAAATGTGCCATGGCAATGAAGGCTTGTTCATTCTCTCGATTTTGACGCAGGATTCTTTGACTGGTCTGGCATACTAAAGATAAGCTGATTAAACAGAGAAACATAATTCCAAAATTTGCTACAATCGAGCCCCCAATAGACTTAATCGAAGTTGTGGGGTTTAATCCAGAAAGATTTTCTGCCACCTGATCTAATGCCTCTGCTCCAGGCACAATGGATAAATGAGCTTGAGAGTCTTCAAAAATTTGTTTCTTTAATTTAGTTATGTCCAGTGATAAATTATCTTCCCTACCTAGAAGGTGTCCTTTGACCATTTCCCATGAATGATCGGTCTAGTTATAGGAACATGGGGTGATACAGAAATCTGAAGTATTCCAGTTGCACTGCATTTGCATGCAATGTTTGAGACTCACCACCCAGTCTCCAAGCCAAATAACAGACTGTCTTAAATCATTAATTTGATTAGCCAGTTTTTGATCAGTGCCTTGTTGAGAATTCCACATTTGGGTGGAATTGGTTTGCCAATCATTAACAACATCAGCCGTTTGAATAGATTGGTGTAACACCATTCTGGCAGTGGTGGCCAGTGCAGTGACTATAATTAGGCCCATGATCACAGCGATTAAAGTGAAAACAAATCTCTTAGATCTTTTTATAATTCGCTGTAACACTTCATTAATTAAATGTATTGAGGGGGAGGATTCCCAAGGTCTGGGCAAACTTACCAGAATTCAGATTCCTTCTTGAGCTTGAACCAACATTACACTTTTCCTGGAGTCAAAATAGGAGTTAATACAAGCGTATAAATGACTATTAATGCATTGGACAGTTTGTTTGTCCAAATTTTGATATTTCCCACTAACAGCATGTAAGGAGGCTTAACACAACTCTGTATGGGAACAGTCAGGTTGGATGTAAGTAAAATGGAATGTCTGGATCTACACTGATACTGAGGGAGAGGGACGGTATCGGAGACAACAGACAGAATAATTTCCCCTTCCCATACTCGCAGTCCAATTTCCAAAGTCGCAATAGCCAATTTCCAAAGTTCTGGATGTTCTGAGCTCTGAATGGGGAGTATCACACGAGGTCTCGGGGGGTAGGGGGGTGCATAATGCCTTTATCTTCCCATTTTAAGGGAAAGAATGAACTGAACATCCTATGCAAAGTAGAATGATGATTCTCGTTCTCCCAATAAGAAATAAAATAAGCAGCCTCCAGGCATTCCCTTCCGCCAGAGGAGCAATTTTTTTCTGAATAGCCTTTGGTGCCCAGTCTATTACTAAACCATATGAGTCATTTTTTAATATTACTGCATGTGAGTTAACACAATCTTCTCAAACTAAAGTTTTAGATGGGCCCTCAAAATTTTTAGGGCATGGTTTTCCTGCAGGTTTATATTGAAAGTATGGGGTATCTCCCATTACTTCCCCTTTCATTTGTTTTAAAGGAGAAAGGGAGAGGCTGGAGACCAAATGTCCCGGTTCCTCTGTAGCTGATCTCTCCGGAAGTTAAGCAGCCCAGACTTGAGTTTCTAGATGGATATAACCAGGTGCATGTCTGAGGCACAGAGGGCAGTATTTATAACTCATGATAACATTAAATGCAGTGCCTTCTTCTCCTGGTTGAGCAAGGCAATGGTCATCTGTAGCTGCAGGCATCCACACACTATCTTTAGTGTAGATTTCTGCAGGAGCATCCATCCAGGTGAGAAGTCAAATAAGTGGAGGAAAAGACATATAAGCCCAATAAGAATAATTTTGTGTAGCAGATAAATCAGTGTGAGAGGAAACTGGTGAGACAGAAAGTATAAGGAGGAGAATCATTAAATAAAACCTATTGTAGGTGAGATTCAGTGCAGAAGGAAGAAGAGAGGAACAGAGGGATGTTATTTTCAGGCTCACAGAAACGGTGAGATTTTTAGGTTTGTAAGCAGAAAAAGAAAGGTAATTAGAAGTGGGATTAGTTAGATGGGTCTCCATTGCCAACAGGGAGGATTGAATCAGATCCATTTTGATTTGGCGTGCCAGCTTCTGAGGAGTTGGCACAGATCTCACCACATCTGAGGGTGGTCTCTGACGCGGACGTCTTTTCCCTGTGGTTTTCATTTGATGATCTCCTGGTGAAACACAAGCATGTCCTCTTTCCCACATTAAGTAGAATCAGAGACAATATTTAAAGGTTTGGGGAAATCTTGTAAGGCAGTAATAACAGCACTTAACTCTGCCTTTTGAGCAGAGGTATAAGGGGTAGAAATAAGCTTGTTTGTAGGACCTATATAACCAGCATTTTCCTTGCTGAAGCCATCAGTGAACACTGTAACAGCCTCAGGAATGGGCTGATCTTTGGTCAATCGAGGGACCACCCAAGAAGTCATTTTTATAAAATCAAACAGTTTTTTTTTTGGATAATGATTGTCAATAACACCAATAAAATTAATCAAGTGAATTTGCCACAGCACGGAATGTTGAAAGGCAGTTTGAACTTCGAGCCGATTTAAAGGAACTACAATTAAATTCGGATCAAATCCAGAAATTTTAAGTATTCTACACCATGCTTGTCCAATTAAAATGGCCATTTGGTCCAGATAAACAGACAAAGTTTTTGACACAGAATGAGGAAGAAAGCACCAGTCTACTAAATCATTATGTTGAACTATTAGCCCAGTAGGGGAAAGCAATGAAGCAAAAACTAGAAGCTGAAAAGGCTGAGATGGCTGTACTCTAGATAACTGGGTGGTCTGGATTCTTTCCTCTACGAATTCCAGTTTAGTGAAGCCTCAGGAGTCAAAGTCCTGGGACTGTGGAGATTGGAATCTCCCTGCAGCGTAGAAAACAAGTTAGACAGTGCATAGGTTGGAATGCCTAAAGTAGGTCTTAAATAATTAATGTTACCCAAAAGTTGTTGGAAGTCATTTTAAGTTTTCAAAGAATCTCTCCTAATTTGAACTTTTTGAGGTTGAATACATTGTCTATTATTGACCACCATTCCTAAATATTGAACAGGTGCGGTCTGTTGAATTTTATCCTGAGCGATGTGTAATCTATCCTCTGTAACACGGTGGCTCATAATTTGATAACAGTCAATTAATTCTTTATCATTGGGGGCAGCAATTAAAATATCATCAATATAATGAAGAATATAGGCCTGGGGAAATTGGGCTCGAACTGTTGAATGCACTTGCCCAACATAAAGCTGGCAGATTGTAGGGCTATTTAGCATTCCCTGAGGAAGTACTTTCCATTGATAACAAGCTGCAGGCTCCTGATTATTGATAGATGGCACAGTAAAAGCAAATTTTTCACAATCTGATTTATGTAAAGGAATATGAAAAAACAATCTTTAAGATCAATAACTATGAGAGGCCAATTTTTAGGTATTAAAGCAGGGGCAGGCATGCCAGGTTGGACAGCCCGCATAGGTTTAATTACAGCATTAATGGCCCTTAAATCGGTTACCATCCGCCACTTGCCTGATTTCTTTTTTACTAGAAACACAGGAGAATTCCAGGGGGAAAGAGAAGGTTCCACATTTCCAAGTTGTAACTGTTCAGAAACCAAGTGAGTTAAAGCCTCCAGTTTTTCTTTAGAAAGCGGCCACTGCTGAATCCAAATGGTGTGTCAGATTTCTATTGTAAAGGGATAGGATCAGGAGGTGTGGCAGTGGCCGCCATTAAAAACGATAACCTAAACCCGCCCTGTTTTCTTTTACAGTAACTGGGAGGGGTTTAGTAATCCCTTCATGTTTTGGACCGAGACCGAGTCCAGGAACAAACCCCATGTTTTCCATCATATGCTGACTTGGGAGCACTATAAGAGTTATGTGGAATATTAATTTAAGCCCCAGTATCTACTAGGCCCTCAAACTTTTTTACTTGAATGTGTATGGTGCAGGTGGGCTGTTGTTTAGAAATTACATTAATCCAATAAGCAGCTTTCTCCAGAGCCTATCCCAGGGCCACGTGTCTTATCTCCTTTGTTTAAAATGATATTAGGTAGTAAAAGCAATTGAACTTATTTAACAGTAGTAAAAGAAACAGGAGCTTGGCCTGGGGTGCATAATTTATCCTAAGCTCTCATACACACCTTTGTTACTTGTTTTGTGGTAAGAGCATCAAAGCCTAATTGGGCATAAGTATCAGAGAAACTATTGGAGCCTGTGAGCTGAGCCCGAGTAATTAGAATGCCATTAGTCCAATTTAGCTGAGCCTGTAGACAGGCCTCCTCTGCCCACCAGGCTGAGATGGGGTTAGAACAGTTTTTGCCAAAAGGTCCTAGTCTAAAGGAAGCAAAGTGACCTGTGTACAAAAAGTTTGTAATACCATTTTAACATAAGGAGAAGTAGGACCACACTGAGTACAAGCATCCTTAAGTTCTTTTAAAAAGATAAGATTACGAGGTACATAATGACACAGATGGGAATGACGGTGTGAGAAAGGGGCATTGAAGGAGCAGAAGAGGCAGAGATTACTGGCATCCATGTGTGAAGAAGGGTACAGAGAAGCAGGCTGGGTGGATGGCAAAGTGACGGGTTGAGGAACCGAAATGACAGGAGGGTGAGGGGCTGCAGTGGTTGGGGGAGGGCCTGGAGAATTATAGGTAAATTATAGGTTGGTCCTGGAGCCATTAGCTGACGCCAGAGGTTTGAAGAGAGATGAATTAGCATATCTATGGTCCTGGGCTGTGTGAGTCAAGGCTGGGAGCTTCAAGTACCTGCTCTTGGTGAAAAGAAGGAAGATCAGTAGGGGGTAAATTTAAGCCAAAGTCACCGGAGTTAGATATTGAAGTCTCAGCATCATTAAATGGGAGAGGAACAGGCAAAGGGAGAGGCTGATCAGATAACGAAAGCTGTGCAGGAGAGGAAAGTTGAGGAGGTATTAGGACAGCACGTACCAAGGCCCAATCACCCCAAACAGTGACGGGAACATAATTCTCTGTTGAGACCAGTTCCTGGAGTGTTGTACCAACAAGATCGTATACTTTTACATATATGGTTCCTTTTTCAGGAAACCAAGGACAGTATTTTTCCACTGCCCTGAATAGAGTGACCATATTTTCCATAGGTACTTGAACCTTTGCCGGTTTTAACAGGTCTACATCTAAGTTTCCTTTTTCAGGAAACCAAGGACAGTATTTTCCCACTGCCCTGAATAGAGTGACCATATTTTCCATGGGCACTTGAACCCTTCCCTGTTTAAACCGGAGTTTAATATAGAAGAGATAAGTATAATTTTTAGACTCCGTGTGACCCATAGTTAACCTGGACCATACACAGACTACTCACCAGTCGTCAGGGAGTCGAACAAGCATTTCTGTGGACCAAACTGATGACGTTTCTCTGCATCTACCAAAGGGAATCGGGTTCCCACATGCACTTGGGAAAAAGAAAAAACCATGTTCGTGGGCCAGATATCAGGAGAACCTGCCCCCGATAATTCAATGTTATTTCATGTAGGTTCTTTTCTATTTCCCTAAGTGTTGGACGGTCTGAGAAATAAAGGGAAAGAGTACAAAAGAGAGAAATTTTAAAGCTGGGTATCCGGGGGAGACATCACATGTCAGCAGGTTCCGTGATGCCCCCCAAGCTGCAAAACCAGCAAGTTTTTATTAGTGATTTTCAAAGGGGAGGGAGTGTACGAATAGGGTGTGGGTCACAAAGATCACATGCTTCACAAGGTAATAAAATATTACAAGGCAAATAGAGGCAGGGCGAGATCACAGGACCAGGGCGAAATTAAAATTGCTAATGAAGTTTTGGGCATGCATTGTCATTGATAACATCTTATCAGGAGACAGGGTTTGAAAGCAGACAATCGGTCTAACTAAAAATTTGCTAGGTGGGAATTTCCTCATCCTAATAGGCCTGGGGACGCTATGGGAGACCGAGGCTTATTTCATCCCTTATCTTCAACCATAAAAGACAGACGTTCACAGAGTGGCCATTTTAGAGACCTACCCCTGGGAATGCATTCTCTTCCTCAGGGCTGTTCCTTGCTGAGAAAAGAAATTCAGCAGTATTTCTCCTATTTGCTTTTGAAAGAAGAGAAATATGGCTCTGTTCCACCTGGCTCTCAGGCAGCCAAACCTAATGGTTATCTCCCTTGTTCCCTGAACATCGCTGTTATCCTATTCTTTTTTCAAGGTTCCCAGATTTCATATTGTTTAAACACACATGCCTACGAGCTATTTGTGCAGTTAATGCAATCATCACAGGGTCCTGAGGTGACATACATCCTCAGCTTACGAAGATGATGGGATTAAGAAATTAAAGTAGACAGGCATAGGAAATCACAAGAGTATTGATTGGGGAAGTGATAAATGTCCATGAAATCTTCAAAATTTATGTTCAGAGATTGCAGTAAAGACAGGTGTAAGAAATTATAAAAGTATTAATTGGGGGAAATAATAAATGTCCATGAAATCTTCACAATTTATGTTCTTCTGCCATGGCTTCAGCCGGTCCCTCCGTTCAGGGTCCCTGACTTCCCACAACAATAGCAGTATGGCCATCTGTCCAAATACTTCAGAAAAGTCCTAGTGACACAGACCTGGACTTTGGAGATAGTGCCAGCTTTTGAGTGCCAGTTCCAAAGGTTCAAATTTCCCTTCAGATAATATTTCTGGGCTTCTTGGGAGGCCAAATACCAATTATGACTCCTCTTGAGTTCCCAGCTTGCTTCCTGGGCCTTGTGCACCACTGATAACATTGACAGGCTGGGGAGCCCGCCACTCCAAGTTCTGGGGCCTTCCAGATTTTCTTTCCTACTCAGCTTCCTTTCCTCTCCTGCCAGGCTGGCCCAAGGGCCCTGCGAAGAGTGGTGCTTCCCAGAACTACTGGGCTACCCGTTCTGCCAGACCTCAGAAAGGGTGGTAGTGGCCGAGGAAGAAGTGGGGCAGAGGGCACAGCCCTCATGCAGGTAGCACCTCCAAACTTTGCCTGTCCACTAGGCAGCCATTTATCTGGGCTGGAATCAGGGAGAGGGACACAGAAGACTCCCCTAGAATTGCAAGGCTTTGGGAAAAAGGGCTCCCAAGTGAAGGCCGCCTTGGTGTCCCTCATTGTTTCCAAAAGCGAGCCCACCATCTAAAAATCTAAACAATTGAACTCATGGACCTAGAGAGTAGAGATGGTTATCAGAGGCTGAGAAGGGTAATGGGTGGTGATGGTGGAGATGGGAATGGTTAAAGGGTACAAAAAAAATTGAATGAATAAGACCTACCATTTGCTAGCACAACAGGGTGACTATAGTCAATAATAACTGAATTGTACATTTAAAAATAACTAAAACAGTGTAATTGGATTGTTTGTAACACAAAGGATACATGCTTGAGGGGACAAATACCCTATTCTCCATGATGTGATAATTACATTGTATGCTTGTATCAAAACATCTCATGAACCCCATAAATATATACACCTAGTATGAACTCACACAAATTAAAAATTAAAAAACAAAGCAGAACCCAAAACACAAAAGCGCATCCAACAGTCTAGACGTAGAGAACCTTCGCATACATAGAAATACTCCTTAGAGAGCTGCAGTTCCTGGTGTGGTACTACAAAGGTCCTGGAAGTCCTCCTGCCTTACTTCGAGTCCGCCACAGGCCGGAGCTACTTCTAGAACAGTTCTGACTGCCTTCCCAGGGGAGGGGGCGACTGCAGGTCACCCTGCCTCAGTGCACTCTGCGCATCTGAGTTGCAGGCCGGGCGGCAGTCACCCGAGTCAGCGGTCCCGATTCTTCGTGGGTGTTACCTGGAGTTTCCATTGCACGGGTGCTGGAGGCCAACCTGCCCTAGTCCCACCAACTGGGTCCTGCCACACGAAAAGGACCCAGAGGGCCTAGACAGATATCTCCTGAACTTTTTTCTGACCCGCAGAAACAGTGAGCATCACCTGCAGGGGTTCCGCCAGCCTCTGGCTTTGCTTCCTGCCCGGCAGCCTCCAGCAAGTTTTCCTGAATGCTCTCCAGAAGTGCAGTGGGCGCCGGCGGACTTATTTAGGGTCGCTGCTGCCAAGCGTCAAAGAGGGAACCGGAGGCCCGGGGCTGGGGGCTGTGGTGAGAGGCGCCCCTTTCTTTCTTGCCATCGCCCCTACCCCCAGCTCCTTCCTAGCCTATTCTGCCAAAGCTGGGATCTTCTCCTGGAACCCGGGAGCAAGAAGAGCTGGCAGTGCCGACTCCCAGAACCCGGCTTTCCTTCAGAAAAGATGGATAGGCTGAGTTTGTGTGCGTGGACGTGCATGTGTCGGTGTGCATGTTTGGGGGACAGTACGTACCCCCATTTGCATAAAACACGCCTGTTTTTGGAAACAGAAACACACGGGGTTGCTTTCGGGCATGGGTGTGGTTAGTTTGGGTTCCTGCACACGCTCCCTTTTCGGAGCAGCTGGTGAGGGCGCATCTGTTCCAGTGAGTGCTGGCTGTCTGCTGGACTGTCTGTGAATGCAGAAGGCAGAGCGTGTGGTGGGGGGTCCTGCCATGTGAGTGATGATGCGCGCACTGGCTGGTCTGTAGTCGCGAGTGGAACTTGTGTGAAAATTCTCAGGCTGACTCTCGGGCTGCAGCACCTGCTCCCCTCCGTGGGTGGCAGCTGGACCCCAGCGCGCTCAGCTCTCAGGCGCTTCAGCAAAGTGGGGTAGGGGTGTGGAGCGAGAGAGATAGAGACCCAGGTATAGACCATCTCCGCCAGGCAGCTTGGCAAACAGGTGGCAGAGTCGCAGGGCAGCTGTGTAAGCCAACTTCGGCGCAGCAGTGGAGGGTCCTGGCTTGGCGTGGGGGATGCTGGACCCGCGGTCGAGGATTTGGGGATATAGAGGAAGAGGGAGGAAGTGGATGCTGAGCCTTGTATGCAGGCTATGTCAGTTTAGCCCTCTCCCCAACCTCTCTTCGGCTCCTGCCCATCCCAGAGGAGTGAGGTGGAGAAGGGTTGGCTGCCAGACTGGCAGCAAAACAGCCTTCTTTGGGTGCCCAGGGTGCCAGGGCTCGAGGGGTCGGAGGATATCCAGGGAAGCACCCCAGGTGGTCCAAAAAGATCAAATTTTGAGGACCCCTCCCTCCCCTTTTCCCTCCCCCCCCTCCTTCCCTGCCGTGGGCTCTTTCAGCTGTGGTCCCTTTAGAACCCAGGACTACTGCTCAACCTCGCTGGGGGTTCGGGTGGCTGGACTCGGGTCCCTCACTGGCGTGACAGGAGGGAGTGCGAGGCAGGAATTTAGGAGCCAAGGAGGTGAGAGAAGCTCTGGCCCCTCACTGTAGGTGACGCCAAACTCTCCTCGACTTGCCCCGACTCTTAAGTTAGTTGAAAAATCTCTGTCCTCTCCCAGGCTCTCCAGCTTCCCAAGCAATGACCTCAATGAAAAAAATGACAGCGGGACGGACTGCCCCCGCTCCAGAGTACCAGTGCCGGCAGTGCGAGCTATGACGCAATCGGAGCTCGGTCGGTCCTTTGATTGGCTAGTCCTGGCCACTTTGGATTGGCCGCACGGGCTGGTGGGGACCCCCCCTCCCGCTATCTCTGTAATAAGAGCGGGGTCTCCGCGGGGAAGGCGCCCACAGCAGGTGTGGTGTTCATCCCGGGTCGACCGGCCGCTCGCGCTGCCCTGAAACTCTAGTCGCCAGGTGAGGAACTTCCCATTCCCCATTCCGCTCACTCGAATAACCTGCTTCTTCGACTAGTTCATCCAGTTTGCTCCATCTGCCTGTCTGCCTCTCCGCCGCCATCTGGTCCTACCTTACAGCGGTGGTCCTAGCTCTCTTCCAGGCCCCGTAGAAGGCGAGCGGTTAGGGTTGTCCTGGCAGTTTCTCCTACCAGTGCGAGAGGAGCCCAAGCATCCCCATGGCTCAGCGTGGGCGCTGGAAGCGCGGCGAGCCGAGGTAGGCGGGTCTGCAGCCCTGGCGTTGAGGCCTGGCTGAGCGCAGGATTCTGCAGAGTTGGGTCCGGGAGCGCCCTGCGCCGTCTTTGTCCTTCGGGAGCATGTTTCGTTCCCGGGAGGTCGGAACCCTGAGCTTTCCTCTGAGGCGCCTCCCTGGTGAGCCTTCCCGGGATTCCGGTCCGGATCTGAGGCAGTGTTGTTAGCGGACTAGAACCCTGGGCGCTCACCTCGCGGAGCTGCTGCTCAGCATCTGCTGCTAAAATGCGCTCCGGCAGAGGGCTGGCTTTGCGGGCGAGTCCTGAGACACCCGTAACTGGAACGTTAAAAAATTTTCCCAGTTCCAAGACTGAGAAATGAGCGCTCCTTTCCAATCCACCCTTCCCACCTTCCCCTCGCATGCATTGGCGCGAAGCCCAGCAGAGGAGAAGGCCAGAAGGGGAGAGCAGGTCTACAGCAAGGTGCGTCCACGCCTGGTTTAGGCATAAATCAGGGCAGAAGTGTCTGTTTGTGTGCACAGGCGCGTGTGGCTTCTCCCTGGCCTTCAACAAAACAGAACCAAAATTCATCCTTTCTCTCCACCCTTCCCCTAGGACACCTTTTTCGGCTCTATCAAGCCATTCACTCACTGCAATGTATCTCTTGAGATTCACAGCAGCCCTTCCTGCAAATGAAGGGAACAGAGGCTCAGGCAGGTGAAGTAACGTGCCTAAGGTCACATGGCGGTTGTGGCAGAGGCAGGACTGGAACCTAGATCTGTGCTGGTGCAGTAGTAACGTCATCCTTCCTTTACAGAGAGGCGGCATGGGTTTCCGGAAGTTCTCCCCCTTCCTGGCTCTCAGTATCTTGGTCCTGTACCAGGCGGGCAGCCTCCAGGCGGCGCCATTCAGGTGAGACAGCCTGGAGCCAGAGGCGCCTTCTGCTCCCACTGCCCCTAGGCCCAGACAGCTCTGTGCCTCTGAAGTCACGCGTGGCTCCTGGTGAATCAGTGCCCACAGGTGGACCCTGGCCTCATGCCCGTCCCCTGGGAGTCGCGGTGGCCACATCCCCAGGGGAAGAAGCAGAGACCAGGAAGCCTGGCTGCCTATCCTGGGGAGGGGCAGTCAGGGGCTCACAGCCTGCAAGGAGTTTGCTTCCCTTCCACAGGTCTGCCCTGGAGAGCAGCCCAGACCCGGCCACACTCAGTAAAGAGGACGCGCGCCTCCTGCTGGCTGCACTGGTGCAGGACTATGTGCAGATGAAGGCCAGTGAGCTGAAGCAGGAGCAGGAGACACAGGGCTCCAGGTGAGGTTCCCCAAGCGCCCAGCACAGGGA
Organism: Gorilla gorilla gorilla; assembly: GCF_029281585.2. NCBI lineage: Eukaryota > Metazoa > Chordata > Mammalia > Primates > Hominidae > Gorilla > Gorilla gorilla. The sequence goes on from NC_073233.2 coordinate 21,466,506, forward strand.
CTCCTCTCCCCGCAGCATACACAGGAAGGTGGATCCCAAGAGGCAGGAGAGAACACACTGGCAAGGGGTCCAGCAAGCTGATTTGTCCAGCAGGCTCCCTTTCTCAAGTTCCAAGGGAGACAGAGGTCCCAGTGCACCTGGGGGGACTGTGTGTGGTTAGACACAATAAAAAGCTCCGTTTCTGAAAGCTGTTAGAACATAGATGTAGAAGCTTTTTCTAGACATAGAAAAAACTCAATTTGTGAAAACTGATAGGAAATGAAATGGGGAGGTGTGGAATCGTTCACTGTGGAAATTGCTCTTGCAGTACTGGGAGATCTCCTAGCATTGGATGAGTTAAGACTGGTAAGGGTGAAGTCAGGAATAGACCCAATATCTCAGAAAGTTTTAGAAATTTCACATGTGCATGCCATTCTTTCACACCTGCAAGAAGCCTTCATTTCACATTTGCAAGGTGAAGATGAAGCCCTTGCAGGGGGTGGGGACAGAGCAGTGTCTGAGGTAGGTTTGAGCCTTTAGATGTGCAAGCTCTGTGGAGATGTGTGTGTTGTCATGAGGCCAGGGAGAGCACCGTTTCCCAGACCCACATCCTTGTGCACGTTGAGCCTGAGCAGAGACCAACCCCTGGCCTGGTCCCAGCACTGCTGGGCAGAGGCCTGTGTCACACCTACATCCACCCCAAGAACCTCTCTGTTGAGCATGAAGGACTGAACATCATGGGAATGCCAGAAAAGATCATCCTTCCTCATTCAGCCCTTCTCTACACTGCCCTGGCCCACTGACCCTCTCACCTCTCCTAATAGAGTGTGTGTGAGCTGCCCTCCTGCCTGCCCCACCTGCTCCCACTCGACATGTCCCCTGCCTGGTCCAACCTTCTGAGTGACTGCCCATGGGGACAGTCCCTAGTGCATGGTACTGTCTGGCATGTCCTTCCCTTGCAGCTTGAGCAGTCCTAGATTTAAGTAGCATATAGTAATCGAAGTACCTGCCTGCAGGGCACATACTTGCAGTACCTGAAAAACTTTCATATGTTCCCTGGCATCAACTTTGGGCCTGAAATTCCTGGCAAGAATAGGGACATACTCAATGGCTTGCAGAGGGACCACTACCCGACTCCAGGGTCCCCTAGATGGCAGCTGAACTCCTCTCAACTCTCCTGATTCCCCTTCTTGCTCCACTTTATGAACCTGATGCATGTGGATTCCTCTCTGATTTGTCTTCATGGTGGTATTGGTATCTTTGCTTATGACAGAGAATGTTTTGAAGACCTCAGGATGGAAGGGAAGACAGCAGGACTTACTGACCACGTTAGAGATAAAAGAAAATAAGGGAAGCTTCTTGAGACTGTAGAGGGTGTTATGACAGAGGCATCCAATTTCTGCTTCTAAATGTACTATGATAAAATAAGCACATCCTTAATGCCTTGGCATTTGATGAATCAATCTATTTTTCTAAAAGGAACTGAGCTGCGGTGCTCATTGCTCTGGTCCACATCCAAGACTTGAGGGTGTCCAGTGCCTATGCTCAGAAGTAGCCTTAGCTTCAGGGTAGCTGGGTATGGGGCTTGGTGGGTCATCACTATGACCCAGCTTAAGCAGCAAGAATAGTGTGTGAAGGAGCTGGTAAGTACTTCTGGGAGAGGATGCTGCAAACCCTGTTCTCTGAGCTTCTTCTGAAGACTTTAGGGAATTTCATTTTCCTGTGGTAAGGGGTAGTGTTGGTGCCTGTGGCTGGGGTATGGTCTCTGTATACTCCTCGTGTATCTTGGGGTGGGTCTGGGCCTCGTTGCCCACTTCCTCCTTGAATGGTAAGTGCAGGGTTTCAGCCTGTGCCCCGTGGCTTGGAATTGTTTTTTCTTCTTTCTTTTCATGATGGTCTTTGGGCAGAGCTCCTGGCGAAGACTGCCAGGCCATTTCCCCTAACAGCTTTGATAACTGCATTTTCGAGAAACACTTACTGTTAGGTGGTGTGTCGAAGCGTTGCAGTTCTCTTCATGAAGGCTCCTCCCCCAGCTTTTCACTCACAGGTCTTCTCTTCTTTCTCTATCTTGCAAATCAGCTCCGCTGCCCAGAAGAGAGCCTGCAACACTGCCACCTGTGTGACTCATCGGCTGGCAGGCTTGCTGAGCAGATCAGGGGGCATGGTGAAGAGCAACTTCGTGCCCACCAATGTGGGTTCCAAAGCCTTTGGCAGGCGCCGCAGGGACCTTCAAGCCTGAGCAGATGAATGACTCCAGGAAGAAGGTAACTGCCCTTATGCTATGGGATAAGAGGGGGAAGGTACTTGGAGTTAAAACCTACATTTTGAAAACCTCTGCTCTGGTAGGTTCTTTAGGTTCCTTCTGTCCAGTTACATTGTTCCTCCTGAGGTAGTGAGTTCTTTCTAGAACCTAGCTTGATGTCAGAATGACATCAGAGATGTAGTGTCATTTTTCTGATAAGGGAAATGGAAAGAAAATAGAAAGCTTGCTGGATTCAGAAAGAGAGAGGTCTGCAAACCTTAACCAGGGCCAGTCTTCACTCATTAGGCTCGTTTCAGAAAGGGCTCAACCCTTGACTACAGATTCAGGTGGATGAGCTGTAATCATAACCTACTACCAAGATTAATAGATGCAGTTGAATTATTTTAGTCTTCATTTGCCTTACAAGCCTGCTTACCTCTCATATCCATAATTCATAAATGCTGTTTAAAGAAGCACTTCTGTAAATTAGTATTTTTTCAGTAATAATTGTGATTATTCATGACTTGTCTTCTACTTCTTTTTTTCTCTTCCTTCTCCTTTTCATCTTCTTCCTTTTTCTCTCCTTTGTCCTCCCCTTCTTCTCCCTCGTCTTTTTTTCCCCTAATCTCAGGTTATCATGAAACTGAACTCACCATTTCTATTAATTTCTGTTGGTAACAACTTAGTGAGAATGCCCCGTGGAAGATATACATGTTTGTATCCTAAGATACTGAAAAAAAGGCACCTTTGTCACTTGAAAGGAATGAAACTGAATGCAAAATAAGCTAATTCCATATTTGCTGTGCATCATTTTTATATTTAATTCTATGTCCAGTAAAAGTGATGGCGTCTCTCATTGACTTATCTGGTAGCAAACTGGTTCTTTCGGAGCCATCCTGTTGATCATGCAGCTCCACCAAACCTTAGGGGGACATGAAATCACTGCCTGTTGTGGTCTCCGAGGACACATGGTAATGGTGATGCTGTGCCTTGTTATCTGAGAACATGATTGTATAATTTGTTTAAGTAAATGTCAATATTGTGCCATTTGTGAACTTCATCAAGATTAAAAGCATATTTTGGGTACATTTGTTTCAAAACCTTGGTGATGCATTACAACTTGTTTTCTTATGTAATAATAATGATGATGATGATGATGATAATAATAAATATTTTTGAGTGCTTACTGTGTATGGGCCAGATATTATTTTAAAACCGTGCTTTACACCTGTGAATTCATTTAATCTTCATGACGAAACCATGAAGTAGATGCTATTATTCGTGTCCCTTCACCTCTGAGGAAACAGAGGCAGGGAGAAGTCCAAGGTCACACACAGATAGATAGTGGTAGACCCAGGTATTGGGTTCCAGGGCTTACAGTGGAAATCACTGCACTATAGGCCTTTCTACAGTGGCTCCTGATGTTTTTCAGAGACTTGTGAGCCATTCTTTGGCCTAGCTGCCTTTTAAGGTAGACCCTCAGATTTTGGAGATGCATAACAAATTTTAAACATAAAAACAACCTAGTCTTTACAGAATATAATGAATTTTTTGTACCCATTTCTTGGCTTCAAAAATGATCAGTTGCCACTGTTGTTATGTCTGTATATCATCTATATCCCTTCCTCCAGTGTATTATCATGTCAATATATCCATAAGTAAATATTTCATCATGTATTTCCAAATGGGAAGGGCTTTTAAAATATAATCACAATTTAATTTAACAACTAAAATAAATTTACAATAATTTTAAAATTCTTTAATATTACACATCAGCCATGGTTCAAATTCTCTATGTATCATGTAATATAAATGATAAGATGGAGAATTTACATATATTTATATATATGTGAAACCAGGGCTCAAATTGAATCTTCACATTGCTGCTGGTTAATAATAAGTTTTAATTTAAGGCTCTTACAAATTAGAGGTTCCTCCCTCATCTATTTTCCCCCTTGCTGTTTATTTGTTGGAGAGACTAAGTTATTTATCCAATAAAGAGTTCTACATTCTGCATCCCTGTGGTGAGGTTTAACAGTTAAGTCCTGTGAATCAGCAATCGGATCTAGAGTGAGTGATTGGGAAAAGAAATAGGGGTTGAGGCCAGAGAGTAGATGAAGGCGAAGACAGATCATGTAGTACTTTGTAGGGCATAGGAAACACTGGCTTTTTTATTAGTCAATCTCTAGTCAGGAAAACAGGAACTACCTCAGTAATTTTAACAGAAATAATTTAAAAAAGGAGTTGGCTAAATCAGTATTAGTGTAGTGACAAAGCGAAAGAAAAGGGTAGTTCAGAGATAGAAACCATAGGAAGAGGCCACCATCCTCGGGGCTATGGGAATAAAGAGAAGAAGGGAGGTAAGTAGGATCTAGAGCCTGCAGGAGGATTCTCAGACCACAAAGATGGGAAGCTGGCAGATGCTGGTATCTCTGAGGGGGTATCTCTTGTATCTCTGAGGCTATTCTAGAAGTAGGGAAAAACAAAACAAAAGTTAAAACTGGAAACAACCTCACTGACAGGGTAGAGCATCTCTGTGGGTGATGCCAGCAGAAATAGAAGTCGAAATTGGAAGGAACCTGTTTCTTTTTATTCCAGATGCCTTTTGTCTCCTCTTAGGACCTTCAATTAGCAGAGCCTAAAGGGGGTTCAGCTGACAGAGGAAAAGTTGGTTTGCAAAGTCCCAGCCCTAGTATTTCATAGTTAACATGTGATTTTAAATTTACATATAGAGAAGTTCATTTTTTGTGATATACCATTCTATGAGTTTGAAAAATACATTGTCATCCAATTACCACCACCATGGAGATATAAAGCAGTTCTATTCCTTCCCCAAATTCTTCCATGTTTCCCCTTTGCAGTCAATCACTCCTTCCACCCTCAGCCTCTGATCATGACTGTTCTGTTTTCTGTCCCTATAGTTTTGCCTTCCCAAGAATGTCATATGCATGTAGCTTTTTGGTCTATCTTTTACTCAGCATAAGGCATTTGAGATTGATCCATGTCGTTGGATATATCAGTTACTTCCTTCTTTTTATTACTGTGTAGTATTACATTCTTGCATTGTGCCACAGTTGATTTATCAATTTACCCAAAGAAGGACACTTGGGTTGTTTCTCATTTGGAATTTATGAATGGAGGTGCTATAAACACTCATGGATAGATTTTTGTGTGAAGATGAGTGTAATGGGCTGAATAGGACACCCAAAAGGTGTCCATGTCCTAATCACTGGAACCTATGTTTTTACCTTACTTGGAAAAAGGGTATTTGCTAATGTAATTAAGAATCTTAAAATGAGATCATCCTGAATTATCCAGGTGTGTCCTAAATCCAATGACATATCCTTATAAGAGATTCACTCAGAAGACACATGTGGAGAAGGTGACATGACAGAGGCAAGGAGGCACAAGCCAAGGAAGTCTGTGCCTACCAGAAGCCAGAATCACAGAACAGTCTCTGGAAGAAGAGCAGCCCTGCTGACACCTAGATTTTGGACTTCCAGCTTCCAGAACTGTGAGAGAATAATTTCTGTTGTTTTAAGCCACAAAGTTTGTGGTAATTTGTTATGACAGCCCTAGGAAACTAATGCAATACATTTTCATTTATTTTGGGTAAATGCCTTGGAGTGGGATTGCTGGGTTATTTGGAAAGTGTGTATTTAACTCTGTAAGAAACTGCCAAACTATTTTCTGAAGTGACTGTACCACTTCGCCTTCTTGCCAGCCATGTATGAGAGCTCCAGTATTTCCACAAATAGGTATGTAGCAGTATCTCATTGCTGTTTTAATTTGTATTTCCCTAATGACTAATGATGTTGAGCATCTATTTTACCATATGTTTATCACCTTTATTGAAGGATCTGTTTAAATCTTCTGCTAAATTTTTGTTGGCTTGCTTGCTTTATTAGTGTTGAGTTTTTAGAGCTCTTTATATGTTGTGGATGCAAGATTGTTTTCAGATATATAGTTTGGAAACTTCCTTCCCCTGAATCTGCGGATTGCTTTTTCATTTTCTTAGCAGTGTCTCTCACAGAGAAAAAGTTGTAATTTGAATAAGATCCAATTCCTCTTTTTTTTTCTTTTATGTATTGTGCTTTTAGTTCATGTCTAAGAACTCTTTGCCTAACTAAGGTCCCAAGGTCACAATAACCTTATTCTATACTTTCTTGTAAAAGTTTTATAGTTTTATATTTTATATGTAGATTAGTGATCTATTTTGAGTTAATTTTTGTATAAGGTGAGAGGTGTAGGTTGAAATTCATACCTGTGAATATAGATACCCAATTGTTTCAGTTCCATTTGTTAAAAAGACTGTTATTTCACCATTTAATTGCCCCTGCACCTTTGTCAAAAAGCAATTGATCATATTTGTGTGGGTATATTTCTGGGTTCTCAATTCTGTCTCATTGATTGATTTGACCATTCTTTTGCCAATGTCATACTGCCTTGATTAGTGTAGTGTTAAAGTGAATCTCAAAACCAGGTAATGTGGGTCTACCAACATTGTTCATTCTTGTTCAAAAAGATTTTAGCTACATCTAAAATATTTTCTACATCTTTTATACATTTTAGAATCAGTGTGTTAATATCTACAAAATTTCTGATGAGATTTTTAATGGGATTGTGTTAAATCAGTGGGTTAATTTTGGGAGAATTAGCATATTAATAATATTAAGTCATTCAATTCATGAACACAATACATGTTTTCACTTATTTAGGTTTTCTCTGTTTTTTTTTTAACAGTGTTTTCAGTTTTCAACAGAAATATTCTACACATATCTTGTTAGATTTTTAACTATTTTATATTTTGGTGCTAATGTAAATGGTACTTAAACATTTTTGTTTTTAATTGTTCATTGCTAGTAGATAGAAATACAATATTTAAAATATTAACATTGTATTCTGTGACCTTGCTAAACTCAATTATTCATTCTATGAGGTTTTTTTTGTTGTTGTTTCTTTCAGGGTTTTCTATGTAGACAGTTACATTTTCTTCTAGTAGAGTTAGTTTGAGTTCTCCCTTTTACACCAGCTTATCTTTCATTTCTTTTTCTTGACATATTACTCTGGCTATAACTTCCAGTATGATGTTGAATTGGAGTAATAAGTGCAGACATCCTACTCAATCGTTGTGGTGATATTAAAGAAAAGTCCATACATTCTTTGGTACTACTTCCTTTAAAATTGGGAGTCAACATCCCCTTCCCTTAAGTGTAAATTCTATTGACTGATTTGCTTCTAACAATAGAATGTGACAGAGGAGATGGTATGTGACATGTGCTTAGAGCATATAAGGTATTATAATATCCTCCTTGCTTTCTTTCTTGGGTTACTTGCTCTGGGGGAAGTCAGATGACTTGTGAAGACATTCAAGCACCTGTGAGAGGCCTACATAGCATGGAACTGAGGCGTCCTGACAATAGCCATGTGTGAGCAAAGTGGGGTTGCAATCAGCTTCGTTGGTGCCAGTTAAGCCTTCATATGACTGTAGCTCCAATGGATACCCTGCCTGCAGCCTCATGAGAGACCTTGAACAAGCACCACCCAGCTAAGTCATTTCTAAATTCCTAATCCACAGAAACTATGACCAAAAAAAATTGTTGTTTTAAGCCACTAAGCTTTGGGGTAGTTTGTTACATAGCAATAAATAATACAGTCTTTCAACATTAAACATATTAGGTATAAATTTTTTAATAGATGCTCTTCATCAGGTTAAGAACATTCCCTTTAATATCTAATTTGCTGAGAGTGTTTTTTTTATCATTATGGATTAATATGAGAACTTTTGTGGAAGCTAAATGATGAGAATACATGGACACATAGAAGGGAACAACACACACTGGGGCTTTTTGGAGAGTGGAAGGTGGGAGGACAGAGAGAATCAGGAAAAATAACTAATGGATACTAGGTTTAATACCCAAGTGATGAAATAATCTATACAACAAAGCCCCATGACACACAGTTATCTATGTAACAAACCTGCACATCCTGCACTTGTACCCCTGAACTTTAAAGTTAAAAAAAGAAAAAAAGGAAAAATTTCCAAGTGTTTTCCCTGCATCTATTTATATAGTCATATTTTTTTCTTTAGTTTGTTAATATGGTAAATTAATTGATTTAAAAATGTTGAAACAGCCTTGCATTTTCAGGACAAACTCCCCTTGGTTGTGATGTATTATTCTTTTTATATACTGCAGAAATCTACTTGCTAATAAATTTGTGGATGAATATTTTGAGTTTATGTTCAAGGAGAGCATTAGTTTGTGCTTTTAATATTTTTGCTTTTAGGGTGTTAGGGTAGTGCTAGCCTCATAAAATTAGTTGGGAAGTATTCCCTTCTCTTGTTTTCAGGAAGATATTTTTTAGAATTGGTATTACTTCTTCCTTAAATGTTTGTAATAATTTACCAGTTAAGCCTCCTGGGCCTGGATTTTCCTTGTAGAAAAGTTTTCAACTATATATTAAATGTATTTAATGCATATATAGGACCATTTTTATAATACCATTTAGGTTTTCCTTCCTGAGTGAGTTTTGGTAGTTTATGCCTTTCAAGGGATAGATTCATTTTTATCTAAGTTGATGACTTTATGGGCAGAATTATTCATAGTATTCCTTTATTATTGTTACTGTCTGTAGGGTCTGCAGTAATACGTTCTCTTTCATTAATGATATTGGTAGTTTGTCTTCTTTTTCTTTTTTTCTTGGTCATTCTGGCTAGAGGATATTATTTAATTATCTTTACAAAGATCAAGCTTTTGGTTTCATTGTTTTTCTTTGTTTTCTCTTTGTAATGTTATTGATTTCTGCTTTTGTTATTATTATTCCTTTCTTCTTTTTTCTTTGGTTATTATATAGAAGTCTTTTTTCCATTTTCTTAGGGGGAAAGCTTAGGTTGTTGATTTGAAACCTTTCTTTCTTTCCCTTAATATAAGTATTTAAAGTTATAAATTTCCTTCAAAGCATTGTTTTAACTATAAATTTTGTTATGTTACATTTTAATTTTTATTCAAGTCAAAATCTTTTCTAATTTATTTGAGAAATTTTTTTAATACATTGGTTTTTTAGAAATCTATCCTTAATTTTGAAATATTGCAGAAGTTTTCAATTTTCTGTTTTTGATTTACATTTTAATTCTGTGCATGATTTCAATTTTAAATATATATATATTTTAATTATTATTATTTCAATAGTTTTTGTGGAACCGGCGGTGTCTGGTTACATAGATAAGTTCTTTAGGTATAATTTCTAAGATTTTGGTGCACCCATCACCCGAGCAGTGTACAGTGCACCCAATGCGTAGGCTTTTTTCCCAACCCCCCTCCTGCACTTTCCCCTAAGTCCCCAGAGTCCTTTATATCATTCTATGCCTTGCATCCTCATAGCTTAGCATTAATTTAAATTTACAAATTTTTAATTTAAATTTTTGGCAATCAAATGTATTAATATTTTCCTTTATAATTTCTTTCTTTTTTATCCTCAAAAACAGCTTCCCCCACGTGCAACTACACCAAGCTTTTATTTATATGTGCCTTAACTCCATGAATGGCAAAATTGTCAGAGACGGTTTTTCAGGCATATTATACTTATAATCCAACTGGAACTTACTTTGTTGTGTGGGAATCAGAATATTGTCTGCAGCTTTTGATTAAGCTAAGCATATGAAGATGCAAAGGCATAAACATTATAGCGTAGTGCTTGGTTAAGGAATAGCCATACTTTAAAAAATTTTAATTATGGCCATTTTTTAATCAAAAAATCGGCTGGGCATGGTGGCTTACGCCTGTAATCCCAGCACTTTGGGAGGCCGAGGTAGGCGGATCACCTGAGGTTGGGAGTTCGAGACTAGCCTGACCAACACGGAGAAACCCTGTCTCCACTAAAAATACAAAATTAGCTGGGCGTGGTGGCTCATGCCTGTAATCCCAGCTACTTGGGAGACTGAAGCAGAAGAATTGCTTGAACCCGGGAGGCAGAGGTTGCAGTGAGCCAAGATCATGCCATTGCACTCCAGGCTGGGCAACAAGAGCGAAACTCCGTCTCAAAAAAAAAAAAAAGGAAAAAAGAAGAAAAAGAAAAAACTGATGGATGTGGTGAAAAGGGTACACTTTTACACTGTTGGTGGGAATGTAAACAAGTGCGACTGCTATGGAAAACAATGTGGAGATTCCTTAAAGAACTAAAAATAGATCTGTCATTTAATCCAGCAATCTTACTCCTGGGTATCTACCCATAGGAAAAAAAGTCATTATATGAAAAAAGATGCTTGCACACACATGTTTATATTATAGCAGCACAATTCACAATTGTAAATGTATGGAACCAGCCCAAATGCCCATTAATCAACAAGTGGATAAAGAAAATGTAGTGTATATATATACCATGAAATACTGCTCAGCCATAAAAAGGAACGAAATAATGGCATTTGCGGCAAGCTGGGTGGAATTGGGAATCATCATTCTAAGTGTAGTAACTCAGGAATGGAAAACCAAACATTGCATGTTCTCACTCATAAGTGGGAGCTAAGCTATGAGGATGCAAAGGCATACGAATCATTCAATAAACTCTGGGTACTTGGGGAAAAGGGTGTGAGGGGAGTGAGGTATAAAAGAGTACACATTGGGTACAGTGTACACTGCTTGGGTGATGAGTGCACCAAAATCTCAGAAATCACCACTAAATAACTTATTCATGTAACCAAAAATCACCTGTTTCCCGAAAAGCTATTGAAAAGAAAAAAAAAGAGCTGGGTGGCTACAGTAATATTAGACGCAAAAGACACAAAAAATTATACAAGAGATAAAGAGGACATTTTATAATGATAAAAGGGATGACCACTAAGAAGGTATAACAATAATAAACATATATTAACCTGAAAGCAGAACTCCAAAATTCATGAAGTGAAAACTAACAGAATTGAAGCCAGAAGTAGGCCATTTGGAAAAAAAAAAAAAAAAGATAAATCATGGGCATTCTTGCAGAAGTAAGGTGATAACCGCATTGTGATTTTGATTTGCATTTCCCTGATAATTAGCGATGTTGAACATTTATTCATATGTTTATTGGCCACTTGTATAACTTCTTTCTTGCTGTTTTGTTTGAATTCCTTGTAGATTCTGGGTGCTAGTCCTTTGCCGGATGCGTAGTTTGTGAATATTTTCGCTCACTCTGTGGATTGTGTTTACTCTGCTGATTATTCCTTTTGCTGTGAAGAAGCTTTTTAGTTTAAGTCCCATCTATTTATTTTTGTTTTTGTTGCATTTCCTTATAGGTTCTTGGTCATGTACTATTTGTCTAGGCCAATGTCTAGAAGAGTTTTTCTGATGTTATCTTCTAGAATTTTAATGCTTTCAGATCTTAGATTTAAGTCTTTGATCCATCTTGAGTGGATTTTTTTACAAGGTAAGAGATGAGGATCCAGTTTCATTCCTCTACATGTGACTTGCCAATTATCCCAGCACCATTTGTTGAATATGGGGTCCTTTCCCCACCTTATGTTTTTGTTTGCTTTGTCGAAGATCAGTTGGCTGTATTTGGCTTTATTTCTGAGTTATCTTTTCTGTTCCATTGGTCTACGTGTCTGTTTTTGTACCAGTACCATGCTGTTTTGGTAACTATAGCCTTGTAGTGTAGTTTGAAATCAGGCAATGTGATGCTTCCAGATTTGTTCGTTTTGCTTAGTCTTTCTTTGGCTATGTGGGCTCTTTACTGTTCCATATGAATTTTAGGATTGTTTTTTCTAGTTCTGTGAAGGATGATGATGGTATTTTGGTAGGAATTGCACTGAATTTATAGATTGCTTTTGGCAGTATGGTGAAATTCACAATATTGTGAAAATTCACAATATTGATTCTGCCCATCCATGAGCATGGGATGTGTTTTCATTGGTTTGTGTTGTCTATGATTTCTTTCAGCAGTGTTTTGTAGTTTTCCTTGTAGAGATCATTTGCCTCTTTGGTTAGGTATATTCCTAAGGTTTTATTTTCCTTCTTTCTTTCTTTCTTTTTTTTTTTTGCAGCTGTTGCAAAAGTGGTTGAGTTATTGTTTGATTGTCAGCTTAGTAGCTATTGGTGTATAGCAGTGCTAGTGATTTGTGTACATTAATTTGTATCCTGAAACTTTACTGAATTCATTTATCAGATTTAGGAGCTTTTTGGATGATTCTTTAGGGTTTTCTAGGTATATGATCATATTATTGGCAAACAGAGACATTTTGACTTCCTCTTTACCAATTTGGATGTCCTTTATTTCTTTCTCTTATCTGATTGCTGTGGCTAGGACTTCCAGTGCTATGTTGAATAAGTGATGAAAGTGGGCATCCTTGTCTTGTTCCAGTTTTTAGGGGAAATGCTTTCAACTTTTCCCCATTCACTATAATGTTGGCTGTGGGTTTGACATAGATGCCTTTTATTACCTTAAAGTGTGTCCCCTCTATGCCAATTTTGCTGAGGGTTTTAGTCATAAGGGGATGCTGGATTTTGTTATACGCTTGTTCTGCATCTATTGAGAAAATCATATGCTTTTTGTTTTTACTTCTGTTTATGCAGTGCATCACATTTTTTGACTTGCGTATGTTAAACCAACCTTGCATCCCTGGTATGAAACCTACTTGATCATGGTGTACTATATTTTTGATATGCTGTTGAATTTGGTTAGCTAGTATTTTGTTGAAATTTTTTGTATCTATAGTCAGCAGAGATACTGATCTGTAGTTTTCTTTTTTCTTTTTTTGTTATGTCTTTTCCTGGCTTTGGTATTAGGGTAATACTGGCTTCACAGAATGATTTAGGGAGGATTCCCTCTTTCTGTATTTTTTGGAATAGTTTCAATAGAATTGGTATCAATTCTTTGAATGTCTGACAGAATTCAGCTGTGAATCCATCTGGTCCTGGGCTTTTTTTTGGTTGGTAATTTTTTTTTTTTTAATTGCTGTTTCAGTCTCACTACTTACTGTTGGTCTGTTCAGAGTTTCTATTTCTTCCTGGTTTAACCTAAGAGGCTTGTATATTTCCAGGAATTTATTCATTTCCTCTAGGTTTCCTAGTTTGTGTGAATAAGGGTATTCACAGTAGCCTTGAATGATCTTTTGTATTTCTCTGGTATCATTTGTAATATCTCCCATTTCGTTTCTAATTGAGCTTATTTGGATCTTCTCTCTTCTTTTCTTGGCTAATCTCGCCAATAGTCTATCGATTTTATCTTTCCAAAGAATCAGCTTTTTTAAAATTTATCTTTTGTATTTTTTTGTTTCAATTTCATTTAGTTCTGCTCTGATCTTTACTATTTCTTTTCTTCTGCTGGGTTTGGGTTTGATTTGTTCTTATTTCGCTGGTTCCTTGAGGCATGACCTTAGATTGTCTATTTGTGCTTTTTCAGACTTTTTGATGTAGCCATTTAATGCTATGAACTTTCCTCTTAGCCCGCTTTTGCTGTTTCCCAGAGGTTTTGTTAGGTTGTGTCATTATTATTATTCAGTTCAAAGAATTTTTAAATTTCCATCTTGATTTCACTGTTGACTCAATGATTATGCAGGAGCAGATTATTTAATTTCCATGTATTTGTATAATTTTGAGGTTCCTTTTGGAGTTAATTTCCAATTTTATTTCTCTGTGGTCTGAGAGAGTACTTGATATAATTTCAATTTTCTTAAATTTATTAAGACTTGTTTTGTAGCCTATCATATGGTCTATATTGGAGAATGTTCCATGTCCTGATGAAAAGAATGTATATTCTGCAGTTGTCAGGTAGAATGTTCTGTAAATATCTGTTAAGTCCGTTCATTCTAGGGTATAGTTTAAATTATTGTTTCTTTGTTGACCTTCTGTCTTGCTGACCTGTCTAGTGCTGTCAGTTGAGTATTGAAGTCCTCCATTATTATTGTGTTGCCGTCTATCTAATTTCTTAGGTCTAGCAGTAATTGTTTTATAAGTTTGGGAGCTCCAGTGTTAGGTCCATATATTAGATTATCTTTTTATTAAAGAGTTATGAGAGTTCTTTATATATTTTGGATACTAAACTCCTATTAAATAAATGATTTGCAAAGTTTTTCCCATTCTGTGGGCTATTTTTTTGCCTTCTTTTAAAGCACAAAGGTTTCAATACTGATGAAGTTTACTTTATGTATATTTATTTACTTATATATATTTTTTGAGGATTTGCTTGTGTTTTAGTATATATAAGAATCCACTGTAGGCCGGGCGCGGTGGCTCACGCCTGTAATCCCAGCACTTTTGGAGGCCGAGGTGGGCGGATCATGAGGTCAGGAGATCGAGACCATCCTGGCTAACACAGTGGAACCCCGTCCCTACTAAAAAATGCAAAAAATTAGCCAGGCGTGCTGGCGGGTGCCTGTAGTCCAAGCTACTCGGGAGGCTGAGGCATGAAAATGGCGTGAACCCAGGAGGTGGAGCTTGCAGTGAGCCGAGATCGTGCCACTGCACTCCAGCCTGGGCGGCAGAGCGAGACTCGTCTCAAAAAAAAAAAAAAAAAAAAAAGAATCCATTGACTAATTTAAAGCCACAAAGATTTATCTATGTTTTCTTCTAAGAGCGTCATAGTTTTAGCTCTTACATTTAGATCTCTGATCCATTTTGAATTGATTTTTCTATATAGAGTGAGGTAGGGGTACAAATTCTTTTGTTTTTCATGTAGAAATCCATTTGTCCCAGCACAACTTACTGAAAATATGATTCTTTCCTGCATTGAATTGTCATGGAATCTTTGTTGAAAATCAGTTGACCATAGATGGTTAGGTTTATTTCTGGACTCTCAATTTAGGTATTATTTCAATGATATGTATATCGATCTTTTGGCATTAATACACATTTTAAAGAATACTGTAACATTGCAGTAAGTTTTGAAGTTGGGAAGTGTGAGTTCTGCAAGTTTACTTATTTTTCAAAATTATCTTGGCTATCCTGGATTTCTTGCATTTTTGTATTAATTTTAGGATAAGCTTGTCTGTTTCTGCAAAAGGGTAGCTAGAATTTTGATAGGGATTGTGTTGAATACATAGGTCAGTTTAAGGAGTATTGCCATCTTAACAATATTACATTGTCCAATTCGTGAACACAGGATGTCTCATTCATATCATGAATTGTTTTTCTGATTTCATTCTGCTTTCATTGGATTGCCTGTCTGTATTTTATTGTATCTTGTTGAGTACCCTTAAGATAATTATTTTGAGTTTCTTTTTCAGCAATTTGTTGATTTTTTTTTCATTGAGGTCTGTTACTAGGGAATGATTATATTCATTCAGTGGTGTCATATTTCCTTGCTTTTTCATTTTGTTGTTGTTGTTGTGGTGGTGGTGTGTGTATGTGTGTATGTCCCCACATTGATGTCTGTGTATGTGGTGGAACAACTGCCTGTTTCAAACTTTCTAGAGTGTCTTTCACAGAGAAGAGCTTTCACCTACAGTTAGATCTTTGTGTGCAATTTGGAAGGATGTGGTGACTATTTCCAGGTGAGTGCAAAGGTATAGTCTTAGTGCAGCTTCTTTGGCTGCATTCAGCATCGGCAGTAACTGTGAGTGCCTCAGTGGCTTAGGCTATGAAAGTTTGTTGTATCTGAGGTGGCAGCATAGGTTGTTAACATCCTCAGGGACAAGGGATTTTGAGGTCCTCCTATTCTTGTTTTTCCTACAATGGGAAAAACATAGGTGACAGGATCCCTTGTGGTGTCAGGTCTGACATGTCCTATAAGCTGCTGCAGTGGTGCTGGATTCCAGGTACAGGTGCTCAGATTGGCTGTGAGGCTAGGGTCTTAGGCTCAGTGTCTCCCAAACCTCTTGTGGCATCTGGATCTTAGGGTGCAAGTTCACTCTCTGTGGATACATGTTGCTCATAGAACCAGGATCTTAGGCCCTGAGGCAACTCCTAGCAACTCTGGTCTAAGGGATAAGGTTGTAGCTGTAAGTTTACCCTTAGGGGGCAGGGCACAGACCAGGCCCAACTCTAGGAAAGAAGGGGTGCTCTAGAGGCTTGAGCCCAAGGCAAATGTTACAGCTGTCATGCAGGAGCCTGAACCAATAAGGTTGAGTGACAACTCAGCTCCCTGGGGATGAAACACCATATAGTGGTGATTCTATACTCTGGGGATGGTAGGGCTTGGTAGTATCCCTGACTGTGAAGCCAGATGCATTGGCAGCAAGTACCCCAGAAGGGCCAAGCAAAGCTGTTATTTTGGCCTTAGGAGACAGGGAAAAGCACAGCAATGACTGTACTCTCCAGGGAGAGGGGTGTCTCAGCAGCTCAGACTCTAGGGAAGTAATCCAGTTCCATTACTAGAGTTGTTTGGCCTGTAGGGTGAGGTGTCTCAGCTCAGTCATTGCTCTGTTTCCCTGCAATGCAGAGTGCTATACCAGCTCAGTTTTGGACTACACAGCTGCTCAGCTTGACAAAGACACCAATTCCCCAGGGGACGAAGTGCCACTTCAGCTCAGGCTCTGGGGCCTTGAGTGTTCTAGGCAGCCCAGGCACCATTTTTCTGTTATGTAGGGCTCCATCAAAGCACTATGTCCCTGGCAGATAACGTGCAGTTTTAGTTTAGGCCCTAGAGGCAGGGTGCAGCCACTGTTGACAGAGGTAGATGAAGCTGTTCTGTCAAAGCATCATTTTCCAGGAGGGAGTGTGCAGCTTCACCTCTTGCCTGAGGTAGCCAGTTTGGGGATGCGGGGGTAGGTGGAGCAGTTTCATCACTGCTTGGTACCACCAAGAAGAGTGTGACAGTTGCTGGAAGCTTGGTTTGGGGATGCTGAGCCATCAGATATGGGTGGTTTAATTGTAGTTTAGGCTCAGGGATAAGGGGGTGCTGTGGCTACTCACCCCCAGAGCAATATATACTCCAGCATTAGTTCCCTTTTCAAAATGACATAGGGCAGTAGCTGCATGGGCCACAGGGGCAAGGCACAGTGTCAGCTCCTTCTAGGGAGTACAGCCGTGTGGACTCTAGGTAGATAGCTCCCTCTGGCAGGCTTAGTGTCTGTGAGGACTGCAGGAGAACCCAGTGGACTGTAGCTATCTGAGGTGGTGTTGATGGGGGATGCTGGGGTCCTCTTGCCTACCTTTTCATTGTAGGGAGAATTTCCTCCTGGTTTTCGACTGATCCTGGGGGTGGGAGAGTAGAATGGTGGAGGCCTGGCATTTTATTTTATTTTATTTTTATTTTTATTTTATTTTGAGACAGGATCTCACTCTGTTGCCCAGGCTGGAGTGCAGTGGCCCAATCTTAGCTTACTGCAACCTCCGCCTCCTGGGTTCAAGCAATTCTTGCGCCTCAGCCTCCTGAGTAGCTAGGATTACAGGCACGTGCCACCACACCCTGCTAATTTTTGTATTTTCAGTAGAGATGTGGTTTCACCATGTTGGCCAGGCTTGTCTTGAACTCCTGGGCTCAAATGATCCATCTGCCTTGGCCTCCCAAAGTGCTGGGATTACAGGTGTGAGCCAATGTGCCCGGCCATTTCCTTCCATTCTCTATATGGCTATCCTGAGTTTTTGTGCTCAGTAGCGTTTCTGTTCCTTTTTCGATGTACTCTGGCATTTACCTTTTGTTATTTTTGTTAAAAGGTAGTTTTTTATTTATTGTTTTGGCTGTCTTTTTTGGAGGAATGAGTGCTAGTGGCACCTAGTTGACCATCTTGCTGACATCATCTCCAGGATGTCTTTTTACCAGTTAGATTTTCTTTATTTTTATATTTTTAGTTCCTCAGCATTTGTTTGGGAAAGTCTCTATTTCTCCTGCATGTTTGAAGGAGATTTTCACTGCATATAATGTTCTTGGATAAACAATTTTTTTCCTTCAGTACTTTATTTATTATTTTTTTTAAAATAAAAAGTATAAACTTTACTTCTCAACATAAGCTCCATGAAAGGCAAGAGACTTGGTAGGCCATGATTCCAGCCATTTAGTCCATCCTCAAGAACTGAGGGTCCTGAGAATTTAACCATGTCAATGAAGTCTTTTTTTACATTATTAACTGAAAAAAATGGTGCTCTTTAAAGACGTTTTTAAGGTTAGAGAAGAAAAATAAGTCAGAAGGAGCCAAATCAAGATTGCAAAGTGGATACCTAATGATTTCCAAGCAAAATTCTCACAAAATTGTCCTTGTTTGATGACAGGAGTGAGGAAGAGCATTGTCATGGTAGAGAAGGACTTTGTGGTGAAGCTCTTGTGGGTGTTTTTCAGCTGAAGTTTTGACTAACTTCCTTAAAACACTCTCATGATGAGCAGATGTTCTCGTTCTTTCACCCTCCAGAAATCAATGAGCAAAATGCCTTGAGCATCGCCAAAAGCTATTGCCATGATCTTTGCTCTTGACTGGTCCACATGTGCCTTGACTAGCCCACTTCCAATTCTTGGCAGCCATTGCTTTGATTGTGTTTGTCTTCAGGATCATACTGGTAAAGCCATGTTTCATCTCCTGTTACAATTCTTTAAAAAATGCTTCAGGATTTTGATTCCACTTGTTTAAAATTTCCATCGAAAACTCCGCTTCTGTCTGCAGCTGATTTGGGCACAATGGTTTTGGCACTCATTTAGTGAAAAGTGTGCTTAACTTCAATATTTTATTCAGCATCATATAAGCTGAACCAATTGAGATGTTCATGGTATTGGCTATTGTTTCTGCTGTTAATCATTGGTCCTTTTCAATTAGGGCACTGATAAAATTAATTTTTTCCTCACAAATTGATGTGGATGGCCTGCCACTGAGGGCTTCATCTTCAACATTGTCCTTTCCCTACTTAAAACAAGTTATCAGTTTGTAAACTGCTGATTTCTTTGGGGACATTGTTCCCATAAGCTTTTCGTAAAGCAACAGTGATTTCACCTTTCTTCCATCCAAGTTTCATCATAAATTTGATATTAGTTCTTGCTTCAATTTTAGCAGAACTCATATTTCTCTTATAGGGGCTCTTTTCAAACTGATGTCTTATCCTTCCTTTATGCCTCGAACTAGATCCTGTTCAGACATGTCATAACAAATGAGTACAAGTTTATTTTAGTGCAAAAATTTTTGAAGTTGATGTGTAGTTTTTTTTTTTGGTTGTTTAAAAATTCAAGTTTATTTCTTTTTTTTTTTTAAACTTTTATTTTATGTTCAGGGCTACCTGTGAACATTTGTTACATAGGTAAATTCATGTCATGGGGGTTTGTTGTACAGATTATTTAGTCGCCCAGGAATTAAGCCCAGAACCCAATAATTATCTTTTCTGCTCCTCTCCCCTCTTCCACCCTTTACCCTCAAATAGACTCAAGTATCTGTTGTTTTCTTCTTTGTGTTAATAAGTTCTCATCATTTAGCTCCCATTTATAAATGAGAACATGTGGTACTTGGTTTTCTGTTCCCATGTTAGTTTGCTGCAGCTCTATCCATATTCCCACAAAAGACATGATTTCATTCTTTTTATGGCTGCATACTATTCCATAGTGTATATGTACTACATTTTCTTTATCCAGTTTGTCATTGATGGGCATTAAGTTGATTTCATGCCTTTGCTATTGTGTATAGTGCCAAAACGAACATTCATGTGCATGTGTCTTTGTGATAGAGAGATGAAATATGTCATGTCACTCTCTTCTGGCCTGTAAGGTTTCCACTGAGAGGTCTGACAGATGTATTGGGACTCCTTTGTATATTATTTGTTTCCTTTCTCTTGCCACTTTTAGGACCCTTTCTTTATCCTTGATCTTTGGGAGTTTGTTTGTTAAATGTCTTGAGATATTCTTTTTTGGGTTAAATATGCTTAGTGTTCTATACCCTTCTTGCACTTGAATATTGACAACTTTTTCAATATTGGGAGGTTTAGGAAGTTCTCTGATATTTTCCCTTTGAATAAATTTTCTACACCAACCCCTCTCTCTCTACTCCCTCTTTAAGGCCAATAACTCTTAGATTTGCCCCTTTGAGACCATCTTCTAGATCTTATAGGTTTGCTTCATACTTTTTAATTATTTTTTCTTTTGTCTCCTCTGACTGTATATTTTCAAATAGCCTGTCTTCAAGCTCACTAATTCTTTCTTCTGCTTGGCCAATTCTGCTGTTAAGAGATTCTGATGCGGAAGGGGAACATCACACACCGGGGACTGTTGTGGGGTGGGGGGAGGGGGGAGGGATAGCATTAGGAGATATACCTAATGCTAAATGACGAGTTAATGGGTGCAGCACACCAACATGGCACATGTATATATATGTAACAAACCTGCACATTGTGCAGATGTATCCTAAAACTTAAAGTATAATAATAATAAAATTAAAAAAAAAGAGATTCTGATGCATTCTTCGATATGTCAATTGCATTTATCAGCTCCAGGAATTCTTCTTGATTCTTTTAAATTATTTCAATCTCTTTGTTATGTTTATCTGATAGAATTCTGAATTTCTTTTCATGTTATTTTGGATTTTGTTGAGCTTCCTCAAAACAGCTCTTTTGAATTTTCTGTCTGAAAGGTCACATATCTCTGTCTTTCTGGGATTGGTCATTGGTGACTAATTCAGTTGATTTGGTAAGGTCATGTTTTCCTGGATGGTCTTGATGCTTGTGGATATTCACTGGTATATGGGCATTGAAGACTTTGTAGTTATTATAGTTTTCGCAGTCTGGGCTTGTTTGAACCTGTCCTTCTCTGGAAGGCTTTCCAAGTATTTGAAGGGACTTGAGTGTTGTGATCTAAGTCTTTGGTCATTGCAGCCATATCTGCATTACAGGGCACCCCAAGCCCAGTAATCTGTGACTCTTCCAGTCTCATAGAGGTACTGCCTTAGTGGTCTAAATAAGATCTGGAAGAATTCTCTGGGTTACCAGGCAGAGACTCTTGTTGTCTTCCCTTACTTTCCCCCAAGGAAATGGAGTCTGTTTGTCTGAACTGAGCTGCCTGGAGCTGTGGGAAGGGTGACATAAGCACCTCCGTGGTCACCACCACTGGAACTGCACTTGGTCAGATACAAAGCCAGTACAGCTCTGTCTTACCTAAGGCCCACAGTGACCATTGCCTAGCTACTGCCTATGTTCCTTCAAGGCTCAAGGGCTCTATAATCAGCAGGTGGTGAATCCAACCAGGCTTATGTCCTTTCATTCATGGTGGCAAACTCTTCCCAGCCCTAGGCAGTTCCAGGATGTCATCTAGGAGCCAGGGTCTGGATTCAGGAATCTTAGAAATCTATCTGTTGCTGTATTCTACTGTGGCAGAGCTGGCACACAAGCCACAGACAAAATCCTTCCCAACTTTTCCTTTCCCTTTCCTCAAGCAAAGGAGTCTTTCCCCATGGTCACCACTGCTCCAGGCTCATGGTGAGTACTACCTGGTTACTGCTGATGTTCACTCAAGGACCAAGGTCTCTTTAGTCAGCTTGCGGTGAATGTCACCAGCCCCAAGTCTCTCCCTTCAGGGACATGGGCTCCCATCTTGCCCAGGCCAGCTGCAGAAATGCCATCCTGGAGCCAATACCTAGAATTGTGGACCCCAGCAGCCCAGTTGGTGCTCTACCCCATGGTGGCTGAGCTGGTACCCAAGCTGCAAGACAGTGTCCTCTTTACTCTTCCATCCCGTTTCCTCAAACATTAGCCTCTCTTCACAGCCACAATAGCTGGGAATGTGCTGGGTCTCACCTGAAGCCAGTATAACGCTGGGTCTTACCCAAGGCCTATGACGTACTACCTGGATATCACTGCTGGTTATTTAGGACCCAAGGACTCTTTAGCCAGCATGTGATGGATCTTGCCAGGACTAGGTCTTTCCCTTCAAGACAACAGATTCCCTTCTGGCCCAGGGTGTGTCTAGAAACGTCATCCATGAGCTAGGACCTGGAATGGAGGCCTTAGGACTCTTCCTGGTGCCCTATTCTGCTGTGGCTGAGCTGGCATCCAATTTGCAAGACAAAGTCCTCTTTACCCTCACCTCTCCTCTCCTTGAGAAGGAAGGAGTTTCTTTTGGAGCTGTGAACTGCACTGCCTGAGGTTGGGGGAGGGTGGTGCAAGCACTCCATCGATTGCTCCAGCTGGTGTCTCCCTAGTTTGCATACACCTGAAATCCATTGGCTCTGAGTCCAGCCCAGCACCAGGACTTTCCCAGGAATTGTAGTCCTTGTGGCCTAGACCACCTTTCAAGTTTATTTGGAACCCCAGAGTACTTTATCCTGTGGTGATGAGACTTGCCAGAGCTCAGGTTCTGACCACAGGGATGGATGATTCACCTCTGGCTAAGGCTGGTCTAAATGCTCCATCTATGGACACCAGCTGAGTTCTGCCCCATGTTACTTTCTGCCATGACAGGGCAGCACTGAGTTCCAATGCCGAGCCCCACGATGACTGTGCTCTCCCTCTCCCAAGAGCACAGATTCTTCACACCATGCGGCTGATGCCAGGAGATGGAGAAGGGGTGGTATAGATGATTCAAGACTGTCTTTCCTACTCTCTTTAGTGCCTCTTTCCTTCAGTTTTTAGCGCCTCTTTCCTTAATATGATGTTAAAACCTGGCATTGTGATCTCTCATCTAATTTTTGGTTCTTATGAAGGTGACTTTTTTGTGTGTAGTGCAGTGGAACTTCATACTGTCATGTTATGACATGACAGCAACACTGTCATGAGTTCTACTCATGCATCTACTCAAGCAACACTGAGTTCTACTGCAATGAGAATTTGTTTTTAACACTATCATGGAAAGTCCTTGAGTTTCAGTGCATGCCTTGAGTTGAGAGTTTTGGGATGTAGAGACATAAGCATTTACCTCCACTCTGAGATCTTTGGAGTGTCCAGACTTTTCTATTTGGTGAGAACTTAATTGCAGGTAATCAGTTTTATGCTGAGCGTCATAGCTGCTAGATCTTTATTCTGGGACATGAATGAGCCTTTGTGCTATTTGTCATACATTAGCCAGATAAATGATCCTGTATTTCCCATATTTTGCATATTTTGCTAAACATTTCTTTCCTTCACTGCACTCATGGTATCAATCTCTGTATCAGTTAGAATTCTTGGCTGTAAGCAATAGAAATGGATTCAGGACCTCTTATGCAGAAAGGCAAATTTTTGGAAGCATATCAGAGCTTCATTGAATTATTGAGGGTTGGAAATGTGGGAGTGGCTTCATTGGGTGGTCCTGGTTCAGAGACTCTCGTGAAGTTGCAACTAAGATGTCAGACAAAGCTGCAGTCTTCAAAGACTTGAATGGGGCCAGAGGATGTGCTCTAAGGCTGCTAATGTGTCTGTTGGCAAGAGGTTTTAATTTCTTGCCATCTGGGCTTCTTCAAAAGGTTGCCTATGTCATGACTTACCTCAGAGTAACTGATTGCCGGAGTATAGTACGTGAGTGGGAAGAGAGAATGAAAGCACAAGATGGAAGTTGAATACTCCTTTATTCCCAAATTACTTTAGTAATATTCTATGGGTGACATTGACCAACCGTAGCGTAATGCGGGAGGGAATTATACAAAGGCAAGAGTACCGGGAGACAAGGATAATTAGGGAGTATCTTGGAGGCTGCCTACTACAATGGCTAAGTGGAGGACAAAGCTGAGAAATAATAAAAAAATCACCAAACAAACAAGAAGAAAACCTAGGGATGCTCCAAGGGCTGGACAGCAAAACTTCAGAAAATGTCAGAGGGGAGGAACAAAACTCATTATGTTGTTATTGCCATAAACATAGAGACAAAAGTCTTTATGTTGTTATTGCCACTGTAATGGTTATGACTTTTAGTCATTCTACATTTGCTCAAGATTGAGAGCCCTGGGAGAGAGCTGAGCCTACCTCATGTGCTTGCATCTCCATCGTGCTGGGTTTGTGAGAGAATATCTATTTAATTCAGCTTCCACCACAGGAAGCAAGCACTACCTTCCACCAAGACTACACACAACAGGGAATTCTCCAAATAAAAGGTCAGGATGCTAACTGGAAAGAAGGGTTTAATGCTAGTTACACCTGCCCTTTCCCAGAAAAGGCAGTATCTAATAGAGTCATACAAAATTGAGGGACCTCCAAGTGGCTAACGTGATGTGTAGTCTGAGAGATCTATGTAAATAATTAAATGTAGGAGTCACTGGAATTTGAATAGGAGGTATTTGAGATTATGATAATACACAAAAGAGCTAGTGAGTGTTTGTAGAGACAAGACAAGAGGGCAAGAAGGAACACAGAATATTTGAGAGAGTAGGAAAAGTCAGGCTCATGGATACTGCCTCTTTTCTAATTTCTCACTGTTTGAACCACATCCAGGAACTGATTCACTTGTAAGTCCTTGCTGCTGTTGTGTCTCTTAGTTTTCTTTTGTCTGAAAGTGCAGTCTTCCTCAATAGGCTAGAGCTCTTATCAAGCAAGGACTGTCTCATTCACCTCTCTCTTTCTTCACTGTATAACTTAGAGTTGTTTAGCTACGTTTTAACCTGCCCGAGAGGAGGGGATCTAGCTATAGTTGGTTATCCTGCCCGTGCAAAAGCTCAAGAGAAGAAGCCACTCCTGGATGTTAGCAAACAGCTATAGAAAAAGTGATTGATACTTTGCTTTAGAGGAGAATAACCTTTTTAAATTGCAGCATTCATTTGATGATTCTTCAGTAGCCCTCAGATCTAAACCTCTGGAAAGATAGAAGTTGCTATGCAGACAAAGAGATAAATTCTCACTGTGTAGTACGACTTGTGTGAAGGAATAATATACTGCTTGTATAACTTTTAATTCTTAGTAAATGAATATTGTGGATTAAGCTCTCCTTATAAGGATGAGACAATAAGTGATAAAGCCAGGGGCCTTCTGTAGGAGATAAGGTCTCACCTCTAGTGTAAGCTTGTTACTTTTCCCAGTTATATGGGGCAATAGGCCTGCTTCTCAGATAAGAAACTAGAACTTGGGAGAACAGGTCTAGGTCACCAGAAGGGAATTGATCCCTTCTTCGGTTTGGATTTCAGGAAAGCGTTGTTGAGATATCTAGGAAAAGGCTCACTGACGATGGGTGTTAAGATGACACTGACCCCGTGGAGGTAGGCTGGAGACTGAGAAGGTGGGAACTAAGGGAACAGAGTCAACCCTTTGAAGCTAGTTTGATGATTATCTCTCTGGGATGGAAGTGAAATATTATAGAACCTTTGAGCCCTGAGAATGAGCTCCTGATGGTAAAAACCAGCCTTGGACGATAAAGCCAGACTTCACTTCCCTTTGGTATTTATTTACTTATTGCCCTCCAGCTGGGTTTTGTGAAATCTGTTCAAGTCCTGGATGAGACCTGGATGGTCTCAGCTAAGCTCTGAGGGTACCCAGGTTGACTCTTGTGTTCTATAGGAGTTAGAGTTATAAAGGAGAAGTCATAGTCCACTTGCCTTTGGCCATTAGAGCGTTTGCAGTGTGGATGCAGAACAAAGCATGAACATGTTCCATGCCTCCCCGTGTATCACTGAGGCGGTGCCTGGAGAATCGCACCACCTCTGTGTGCCCTTCCTAAGCCAGGCTATGGTCACATTGCTGGTCCCTGCTTCTGCTGCCTCCTTGGCACCCCAAACCTGGATGGCATCCTCTAGAAAGGGTGCAAAGGCAAGAGACTGGCTTCTTATTACTTAGTTTTCAGAACTATGAGCCGAAGGCCTAAAATTTTTTCAAGGATTCATGAAAATGTTCAAGTTTACAAAGCATATTATTGGCTTCAACATATGAATATGGTAAGACAGGTAAATAAATAAATGTTTATTTAAGTGTCTTCATGTCTGTTGGTCTACTAAACTCAACTATTATGTAGTTGTATAGAAATTGTATTCTATATGAGATATAGATGCATCTTATTATGATATGAGGTGAGAATTTCAAAATAAAAGGACTAGCAGCATCTTACTGTCTCTCCCTCAGTCCGTCCCGCTAGGTGCAAAGCAGCCCCTTATCCACCAGAGGGCGGACTAAGCCCCGCTTCAGCTTCCTTAGCCAGGATCCCCTTCTCCCAGGCAGATCGCAGGCAGGTCTCCCAGATTCATCTCTAATTCTTCCTTCTTTCTGAGCCTTGGTTTTGTGGCCTGTAAATTTGAATTAATGGTGCCTCCTTCACAGAGGTGAGGCAACATTCTTCCAAAGCACTTGGGATTCCGGGGGCAGGTGGTAATGTTAGGGAGGAGGGAGGCTTGAAGTTTCCTCTCATCTGAGAAACCTTGCTGAGACATCCAGAGACTGAGAATACTAGTGAGACCCATTTTGTTTTATTCCCGATTTCCCTCAAAGCACAAAGGCTGGGGCAGAGACGGAAGAGTGGTGGGAGTGGGGGTCATTACGGGCATGAATGGAGATCCCCGAATTTTGACACAGGACTACTCTTCTTCTTGAGCCTGTCCTTCCTTACTGAGATTTATTATTTCAAAATGCTGTCTGAGCTCAGAGGAGGCTTAGAGATCTCCTGGCTGGAGATGGGGTAGGGGTGGGTGAAGAAAAAATTAGGGAGGTTTTATGGAGGAGTTAGTCTTGACCTGAATGTGCTGGTAGGGTTTTTTCAAATGAAATAATTTAAATAACTTGTTTTCCTAATTATAAAATAATATATACACAATACAGAAAATTTAGACTATAGCATCTCTCCCCCCAAAAATATATGTGTTTCTTAGTTATCCCATCATTCAGATAAACCCACCATTAACAGTTTGGCGTATGTTCTTTCTTTTACATCTTATCTTAGTTTTGTTCCTGCTGCTATAACAAAATACCACAGACTGGGTGATTTGTAAAGAATAGAAATTTATTCCTCACAGTTCTGGTGGCTGGAAAGTCCAAGATCAAGGCATCAGCAGATTTACTATTTGGTTAGGGTTGCTCTCTGCTTCCAAGATGGCACCTGTTGCTACATCCTCATGTGGCAGAAGGGCAAAAAGGGGGACAAACACTGTGTCCTCACATGGCAGAAGAGATGGAGGGGGGAGCTCACCCCCTTAAGGCCTTCTATAAAGGTGCTAATTCCAGCTGTAATAGTGAAACCCTCATGATTTAGTCACCTCCTAAAGGCATTGCCTCTTAATACAATCACCTTGGAGGTTAAATTTCAACATATGAATTTTGGAGGCACACATACATTCAAACCATACCACATCTTATGTACATATTTATAAACATGTATAACATCAAATCTCTTTAAAGTCTGTCTTTTTCAGTGTGTATCTTTCTGTGCTATACTTTGTTCTTCTATTATTTTTTGCTTATTTCATATTACATTGAATAGATGTGCCAGAATTTATGCAATGAAGCCCTATATACATGTAAGTTGTTTCCAGATTTTAATTATCATAAAAATGCTATAATAATCATCTTTGGAGCTAAATTTTGCAAAATGTTCATATTGTTTCTTAGCAGGGATACACATGGGGATAATCTGGGACCACTTTAATCTAATTTTAATCTAATGCAATACTATTTTTTATCCTTTCTAGAAATAGGATTGTATAGTCAAAGGGGAACTGCATATGTAATTTTGCTAGATTTAGGAAATGTGGCATTTTGTATCTCTACCCATCTTATATAACGGTTCTTCTTTCTTGCAGCCCCACCAACTGGATATGTTGTCAAATTTATAGATGAATTTCTGGATGACCAGATGTAGGAGGAACTAGTACAACTTAAGCAACAGACAACAGAAACAGACCCACAGGTTCAAATGTAGGGGGACCTAACGGGAAGAGAAATGTCAGCTCCATATAGGGAAGCACTTTCTGTCACCCTATATGTCTAAAGGTAGTGTGAGATTCTTAGGAAGTTATAGGCTTCCTGTCACTTGAGGTGTTCAAGCACAGGCCAGATGACCGTTCAGCAGAATGTAGTAGAGAAGTTTCAGCACCACTTTGGCATCTAGATCAAGGACCTTTAAGACTGGAGAAAAACACAAAACCATATTGATTGCTTCATTTTAAATACCTGAATCCGTGATTATGAGAGACTTAATTAGGCCCTTATTGCTGCTATGGATTTATATGTCCCTAGTCCTTTCACTCTCCCATTTACTTCTAGATCACTTTTATATACCTTTCCTCAAACTCCCAGCACCCTCTCCACCATCCTTATTCTAAGCTTCTGACCTTGCTTGTTACTTCACTTAAAGGATGGCATCAATCAGAAGAGAGCCTCCACAGACTCTTAACAAAACATCTCTACACCTACTGGCATCTGAACATAGGTACTCTTCTCCCATTGATTGCCATCAATTAACTTTCTGTGCCCCTAGCTGGAGCCATTTCTTTTATTTGTACAGCAGATCCCTCCCCTTTCCACTACTCAAAGGCATTGCTTCAGCCATTATCTATCTCTGCCTTCACCTCGTACGCCCCTCACTCCTTTGTTTCACCTTAGTGTTCTTCCTGCTCTTGCTCAAAGATACCAGCCATACTCTTGCCTTAGAATATTTGCTTTCACTGATTCCTTTTTTTGGGAAAGCTCTTCTCACAGATTTGCATTATACATAACTCTTTCACCTCCATTTACATTGACTAGACTTAAAAAATATCTAACTGTAGGCTTTTTACAGGAGTTACCTAAAACGTGAGAATACAGAATGGCAAAAGAAAAAGAATGAAAATACAATATACCATGCAAACACTAACTAAAATAACGGCAGTGTAATTAATATTAATTTGAATAAAATTGACCATAAGAAAAAAAGCATTAAGAGATAATGAGGGCTATCTTAAGATAACAAAATGTAACATTTCCAGCAGAATGTAATAATTCTAAATGTATATGCACCTAATAACATAGCCTGACAGTATATAAAGCAGAAATACACAATTATACTGGGACATTTTAATTCATCTCTCCCTTAATTAACTCCTCGTATGGGAATGGTCTATTTATATCTTTCTCCATTTACTAGGTTGTGAGGACTCCAAGGTAGAGACTCTGCCTTGATCATGGTTGTATTCCTAGTGATGTGCATGGTGCCAGGCATAGGATTGGTCTTTATTCATTAATGTTTTCTGTACTAGACTTTCTCTGGCAATAGTGAGGTCACCATGTTCTGAAGCATTCTTTAGGAACGTTCTTACTCCTAGAAGGGACTTAGTCTTCCGGATTGAAAGCTGTCTCTCTCTGCACCCCACCCTCACTACCCTATCCTCATGGGCCTTGGGCATAGATGGGTTCTGGAGGGCCGGCGTTTTAAATCATGAGTAGTGTTAATTGTAGGGAATTTAAAACAGATCAATTTTTTATTTCCTACAAAGTCCTGGGCTGGGCATGGTTTCTATTAGAAGGATCCTTTCTAATGGATCCTCAATAATCTAACACATCCTCAATAATTTATCTGAGGGTTTGCATTAAGGCTTTTCAATTATTCAAATTGTCAGATTTTTCATCTCTTGGTGAAACTTTTCTGGAAGCTTCTATTTCAGTTGTTGCAAGTGCTTGATAGCATAGCTTCTGCCTTTGGCAAGCCCTTAGCCAAGGGCTGTAAATCTGGGCCTATCAAAACCATTATGGCAATTTAGAGGCTTTCTGGAGAGTTCAGTGCTTCTATACAGAGATTTAAATGAAGCAGTGTCTGTGGGGACTTAGAGAGTTTGTAGGTCTTGGTTTTTCTCTGGGTTCTGCTTATAAACCATTCGGCTGGGCATCCTCCCCCATAGCTTCTCTATCATCTCTGCTCTGCTCTGCATCTGGAGGAGCTGATCTTCAGACTGTAGCACCTGGACTCTCTTGTTCCCTGATTGGGTTCAGCCAGCAGAGGAACTGGCTGGAGATCAGAGGAAGGAGCAGAGACAGGTTAGGGAATTTCTTCTCCACTTCTCTTTGGAGCTATGATTTTATGATCACAGTTTCTTCTGGGTAGCCTCTTCCAAGGCTGCCCTGGAACACCAGTAAGTGATTTACCTGCTTGTCCCTCTAGAATTGGTGGTGGTAATGGCTTCCCGCAGTTGTCAGTCCCCGCATGCTTCAAACCACTTGCTATTATTTTCTTAACCCTGAACATAAATAGGCCTTCATTAAATTGTTGTCCAAATTTCAGCCGTGTGGCCTTCTTTCCCACTGGGACCTGCCTGGAATATGAAAATGAACAGAATATGCATTTTGCCTGAAAGATGGCCCCTTTCCTTACCATCTGTCAGCTCAGAGTCCTCATCAGATACACCTGGAAGGACTAGGTCTCAGGTGCTGTGGACTTAGGCGTGGAGATTCAGAGAAGGAAAAGACACTTGTGCAAGGTCAAAGAGATAAAAGATAAGCCTCAAGCCCTCATCCGCTGTGCTGTGTGCTTTCTGCTGGTGGGCCTTCTCTTTTAGCTGTCTTCACTGAGGAGACATGCAGAGGGGGAACAAGTGAGGACTTGTAAATTGGTAAGCAAAAGTAGAAAGCTCAAGCCAGCTTAAGGGAAATAAGAAAAATCTTGTTAGAATGTACAGGTGTCTCATGGGACCCCCCAGGACAGGGAAGCTGTTGGTTCTCATAAACCAGGGATGGGAATGTCCTTCTCAGGGAAAATTATTGGAAACCCAAGTCCTCTTTCTTTTAAGGACTGGGTTTTCTGTTGGTTCTCTTTCTCTTTTTGCACCTGGTTCCTGGATGATCTCTGCCCCTCTTTGCTCTGACACATGGGGCAGCTACTTCCTCTACCATGCTTGAACCATTCCATGGCAGTTTACTAATATCTATTGTGTGCTAGCTACTGCACTAGAAGACACGGTCTCTTTTCTCATGGTATGGAGGGTGGGAGAGACAGACAGTAATCAAACAAATAAACAAGGGAATTTCAGAGAGTGATAAGTGGCATTCATAGGAGAATGACCAGGGATGGTTCTTTGTAGGTCAGGGAAGATTTCTCTCAAGAAGATAATGTGACTTGAGACCCTAGAAGAGAGAAGAATTATGTAGGGTTTCTTGAGTCAGAAGAAAAGGTTTGCATTTTTTTTTTCTAAGTGCAGTAGTAAGAAGCAATTAAAGAGTTTTAGGTGAGGGAGGACAAGCTCGTATTTACATTGTTAAAGGATGACTCAGGCTGCTGTGTGGTTAATGAAGGTTAGAAGGCAGAAAAGGAGGCAGCGAGGTCCTCGCAGAAACTCTAAACAGGAGTCCAGGTTTGCAATGGTAAGAAATGGTGGAGGGTTAGAGAGAGAGACTGGAGGCAGAGCAGAGGACTAGCAGACCAGCTGGATAGACAGGGAGGGAAATAGTGGGGGTAAAGGGGAAGCAAAGGCAGCTCAGATTTTTGTTTTCATCAGCTGGGGGTGGGGTGGTGCCATTTAATGACCTTCCTTGATGAGAACTCACAAGCAGTCCCAGAGCTGCTGCACTCTCCAGGTGGGGCAAGTTCTTTCCTTGTCAGGCTCCACAGCTTCCTGATGGCTCCCAGGTGCCCCCACGGGCTACTTCTATCTGCAGGCCTTGTTGTCTCTGGGATCAGCCCTTGCCCCCGCAGTAACTCTGTGACTCAGATCGGAGTCACCAAGTACCGGCTTGTACACATTGTCCTCATTGGTTTCATTTCAAATGTATGTTTTCCAAGCCCCAGCTGGGCTCCTTTTGTCATCCCTAATCCATTCCTTTCTTTTCCGTACTTCCCATGGGAGATGGTGTGTCCTATCCCTGATTCCTCAAGGCTCCACCCCCACTTATGCCCCTTTCTTCTCCACAAATTACCCGGCCTCCCACTTTGGGAAAAGGCCTTCTTATGTGTCTGCCCCCATCCTGCCCTTCTCAGCAGCAGGTGCACTTCCTCCTGTCCCAGGCGAACCTCTGCACTTGTATTGAAACTCGAGGGGCTGCCGGGCACAGTGGCTCACGCCTGTAATCCCAGCACTTTGGGAGGCCCAAGTGGGAGGGTTGCTTGAGCCCAGGAGTCCGACCAACATGGTCAACAGGGTGAATCCCTGTGTCTACTAAAAATACAAAAAATTAGCCTGGCTTGGTGGCGCATGTCTGTAGTCCCAGCTACTCGGGAGGCAGAGGTGGGAGGACTACCTGAGCTCAGAAAATTGAGCCTGTAGAGCTGAGATCATGCTACTGCACTCCAGCCTGGGGGATGGAAGTGAGACCCTGTCTTAGAAAGGAAAAAAAAGAGGGGAGAGGGGAACAAACCAGAGGAGCCTAGAGTCAGGCAGATATGTTGATATGTTTTCATATCATATTGGGTTTGAATCTCTGATCTTCTATAAACTGGCTGCCTGACCTTGGGAGAGCTATTTAACCTCTCTCAGCCTGCTTCCTTCCCTCTAAGTGGGGCCAGTAATAACTACATATTATTAGACGAAACATGGAAAGTACTTGGTACAGGCAGGGCTGGTATATAGGAAGAACTCAATACATGGCAATGTAGTCACTGTTATTATAATTTTGTCCCTCTTCCCGAGACCTCACTTCTTCAGTTACCTTCATACCCATCTTTCTCCCTGAAGGGAGCACAGGAAATGGAAGAAACACTGGACTCTGAGCTGGAGAGGCCAAAATGGCTTTTGGAGCCAGGCTGTCCTCCTTCCAGAAGGACCTGAGAAGCTGTTCCAGACAAGACAGAGCAAGCTTCTGGGAATCTAAACAGCCAGGGAAGGTCCAATGTGAGTCACTTCCTCAGTTAGGCACCAAGGCAGTGACAGAAGTAGCATTTCTTGGCCATGACTTTGCTGAGGTTGTCCTGCTGTTTTTGGAAAGGTATTGCTTTTTAGGCTTCATAAAGGGGGACTCTATCTTAGTTCAGGATGCACAGCCACTGCTTAGTCTCTTGGGATTCTCCAGGTGCATGGGGTTAAGGAAGCTGGGGAGGAAGTGGTGTGACCGGCCCTACACAGCCCATGCTGGTCTTACACCCTGATGGCCTTTCCTCCCTGACCTGAACAACCTTTATTTCATCGTTAGGGAGGCTAAGCTATGACTCCTCCCACTGGAGCAATTCTCCTCAAAGTTTAGCAGACATCAGAATCTCCTAGGAGACTTGTTCAAATGCAGCTTGCTAGATGGCAGTGACAGATTTTCTGATTCGGTCACTGTGGGGTGAAACCTGAGAATTTGCATGTTGTTATAAGATCCCAGGTGTTGTCAAGATAGCTGGTCTAGGACCACTCTTTGAAAACCACCACCCTAGAGAGTTGCATGTTTGCACAATAATTTGTCCTTTGGCATCCCGTCTGAGGGCAGGGCATGATGTAGGGGAAAGACAAAGGGGAAGGGATCTTGGGTTCTTATTTTCACTAATTTACTCTGTGGCTGTATTTCTGAAGATGGTCTTGATTTTGAGTAAGGGATTATTGCTTGTTACTCTAAGACACATATGGACATTGTTGGAAGGATAGTAGGGAATCTCTCTAAATTCAAGGAAGAGATTATAGTTAAGGTTTGGGATGGGCAAGGCAGCCTTGGAATTTATTTTCTGCTGTCCAGGACACTCTGGTCAGGTAGTTCAAATTCTAAATGCTGTTAAGAAGTAATCTATTTGGCTCACAAGCGACAGGACTTTCCCACCCTCCCCCACTTAGCCAATAAGCCTCAGCAGGTATTCAGTGGAGCAGACGTATACAGGACAGGGTCAAGTAAACAGGCAGGGCTGCTCCCCAGCTCCCACCAACGTGAACTGAGCAGCTTACTACAGAGGCCATGACTGGGATTCTTCCCCTGCCTGGGCCTCAGTTTTCTTATCTGTACTATGAGGGGTTTGGGTTAGAACTACATCACTAGATTAGTGTTTCTCAAAGTTGGCCTGCATCATAATTGCTTGGGATGCTAGAAAATAGAGACCCACAGTGTCCCATGGTGTGCTGCTAAGTGATCAACAACAGGCTTTCCAAAAGAAAACAAAACAAAACACCCTACTTTATAGTGTTCGCTCAATTTCTGTAGTGTAAATAAATACTTCTACCTTGGTCAAGTTCAAGCTAACAATGTGAAGTCACTGAACTTCACTCTGGGGAAGAGAGGTGCATGTGGGCTCCAGCACACCACCCACCTACTGACTCAGAAACACTGAGGGAGGCCTTGGACTCTGCATTTTGCCCCCTTCAGGTGATTTTAGTGGATCATAAAATTTCAGAACCCCTGCATCCAGAGATCTCTGAGGGCTTTTCTGTCCCTTCTGTCTCTCCATTCTAATTATATTACAGGTTCTCACACTGGCTTTGGGAATTGGGGATCATTTTCCTTCTTGTAAGAATTGCAGAGCAAGGCCTGGAGAGATAGATGAGCCATTGCCCAAGTGAGTTAATGATGCATCTGCACCAGCCTGTCTGGTACTCTGTCTCCTTGTCCTCTGTGAGGGCCCTATCTCTCCATCCCGGGGGCAGGGCAGCATCTTGATGTGCACATCTCAGGGGGATACTGGAGGTTGCAGCTGTGGGTACTGGGACCCATGCCCATTGCTCATCTCTAAGGGTGGGGCTGGATTTCAGCTGCTATCACTATGACCTTTTGATATCTTTTCTCCATCCCTGGAACTGAGAGCCTGCCTGGCCATCGCTATTTTTGTGCAGGTCCCTCATCTTGATAACTTCTCTGTGCAGATAGAGGACAGAGTGGAGGATGCTGTTTTTTGTCTTGAGGTGTGCTGGGGCAGAGAGAGCCATGACAGAGCCCATGAAAGACCCACCAATAGATGGCAGGGATGACACAGAAGTTGGGAAGAGAAAAGTTAGGCAAAAAAGTGTACAAACTACTGAAAAGGTTAAAAATTCTTTTTTTTTTTTTTAAAGTGTCCCACTCTGTTGCCAAGGGTGGAGTGCAGTGGTGTGACCATAGCTCACTGTAACTTTGAGCTTCTGGGCTCAAGCAGTCTTCCTCCTATCCTCCTGCCTCAGCCTCCTGAGTAGCTGGGACCACAGGTGCACACCACTTTTCCTGGCTAATTTTTTATTTTTATTTTTTTGCAAAGATGAGGTATAGCTTTGTTGTTTAGGCTGGTCTTGAACTTTTAGCTTCCACTTATCCTCCCACCTCAGCCTCCCAAAATGGTACTGGGATTACTGGTGTCAGCCGCTGCTCCTGGCCCAGGATTGTACATTTAAGGAGCTTTCAGAAGAGATCATTTTTATGCTGTAGTTAGGTTGGAAATTTAGTTTTGAACTGGAATCGTCCCTGACTTTCTCTTATTCTAGAGAGTAGTGGTTCTCAAAGCATGATCTCCAGATCAGTAGTATCAACATCACCTGGGAACTTTTTAGAAATGCAAATTCTTCAGCTCAGAATATCTCCCCATCTTAGAGCTATTGCCTGAATCACCATGATTCCTTATTCATTTGTGGAGATTAAGCACTCCTCCCTCAAAAAACTCTTCCAATGCTGGTGCCCCATGGGACTGCCATGCTGGGCTATTTTCTCTGACTACAGGGTGGATGAGCTTGTGACAACAGAAACAGTTGGGGAATTCTGGGTTGGGGTTAGGGGAAATCACAAGAGACAACAGAGACTACCCTGGCTATAACAGGCCTTCTTAGGCACTTTCTGTTGTGGCTGCTTAGAACGAGGCCTGAGGCCAGCACACATCCTGCCCCTTGGAGATACCTAGCATAGCATGGCAACTTCAAGCAGTGGATAAGCTCCTGGCAGACTGAACTCTTTGGATCTCTCCTGCATGTCTGTCCTCTCAACTCTCTGGATTCAGGACTTCATTGCCTGCCCCAAAAGGAAAAGGACTTTTCTGCCCTCCCCTACGTGGCCAATAAGCCACAACAAGTATGTGGTGGAACAGATGCAGGAGAGGGTGGAGTGGCCTGGTCCCAACCCCTGTCTCCTCTCATTCCACCAGGGTTTTGCCATCTTCCTACAGTATAACTTCAACTCCCTCGGGCAACACGTGCTCTGTTCTACCCAATACTTGGGCTCCTGTGCCAGGCCTTGTCCCAAGGGCCCTGTTTATATTCATCTGGGCCTGAAGGACAGGATCCTAGCATTGGAGGCTGGTCAGTGCTCAGAGCCTCTGAGGTGCTCCCTCCTTGGAAGTGCGATCCCTTCAGAAGAGTGTAGCTGAGGCTTCTTTCAGTGACTATCTAGGGAATACTGGGGAAACAATTTGGAGCTGAGGCTGGGGGTTGACTATGAACCTGGCAGACTGCAGTGTAAACCTGAAGTCTTTCCTCCGTTTAGGTCTGAACTTATCCTTCCTAAAGTGATGTGCGAAGCTGGTGGATCTGGGATAGGCCATATGGACAGGAGAAGAATGTGGAGTCAGGCTGGAGGGGACCTTTGCCTGATACAGCTCTGGACCAGTCCTGAGGCGCCTACTTTGGTTTAGGTGAAATAAGCTATTTGTGGGTACACATCTGAGCATGTGCGTGGGTCTTTACCTGTGTGTCTTTCTGTGCATCCATAAGGATTCCCATGTGTATCTGTGTAGAG
This sequence comes from Gorilla gorilla gorilla, assembly GCF_029281585.2. Taxonomy (NCBI): domain Eukaryota; kingdom Metazoa; phylum Chordata; class Mammalia; order Primates; family Hominidae; genus Gorilla; species Gorilla gorilla. The sequence continues at coordinate 21,502,974 of NC_073233.2, forward strand.
TCTCCATCTCACCAGCTGTGAGGCCACAGACAGGTGATTTAAACCACCTGGCCTCCCTTTTCTGTGTCTGTATTATGGGGATAATAATAACTTTTATAAAAGGTTACTATGGCAGCAAAATGAAACATGCACATAAGCTTCTTAGCACAGTTCCTGGTGCTCATGTGTTAGGCTATTATTATCAATGTCTTGGGTAAGTTACTTAACCTCCCTGGGCCTCAGTTTCTTCATGTGTAAAATAGGGATAATACCAGAACCTAGTACTGTTCTAAGGATTAGAGCAATTGATACCTATGAAGTTCTCTTATATGCAATAAATGTTAATGATTAGAATGTATATTATCTTTGTGTATGGATGTGTCTGGATGAGAATATCTGAGTTTGTAAATGTCTCTGAGCATGTCTTGCTGCTGGTGTGTGTATACACACATGTATATATGTGTTTAAGTGTGTTTGTATAGCCAGACAGGCCCAGTCTCTCTGGTGGAGTTTGCTGTTGGCCCAAGCCTGGACTCCCTGAGCCAGCTAGGGCCGGCGCCGGGGATGGAATTTCCATTAAGAATTAAGCAGGACAGCACAGCATTGAGAAGTCAGGCAGGCAGAGGGGAGGGGGTCGAGGGGGAGGAAGCTTCAACTCTGAGCTCCCTTGGGCAGCCTCAGTACTGAACTGCCTTGGACAAGCTTTGCCTTGAGTCACAGGCCTTCTCAGGGCTATGGCCCAGAAGGATGGGCAAAGGGAAAGAAGCTGTTCACAGGGGCCTCTGTAAGGAGACTTGGAGTCGCTGCAGCCAAGGCTGGAGCCATGAGGCGGCCCCCTGGCAATGGAGAAGCGGCCAGCGAAGGTCCAGGTGGCTGGGGTCTATGGGGAGTCCAGGAGTCCAGGAGGCTGTGCTGTGCCGTATGTATCTGGGAAGGTGGATGTGAGAGAGAGAGAGAGAGTGTGTGTGTGTGTGTGTGTGTATTGGGAAGTGGGGGTGGGGGGCATTTATGCCAAGTGCCTCCAGGGAACATCTAACAAACCAAGTCTGTTCCTCTCTTACCCTGAAACCCAGACACAGAGTTTGGGCCTGGAAATAAAAGACCTTTGAGGCTTTTTTGCTAACATCGATCTGTTTATGATCTAAGCCTCATTCTATTTCTAGCATATAATAAAATATCTTAGTTTTCCAGGTGCTTTACATCCTTGACCTCACTTCATACTTTCAACAACCTCATGAGCTGGGCAGAGATTTTTATGTTCCCCAATGTACATATGGGAAAACTGATGCTCAGAGAGGTTAAGTGATTTGTCCAAGGACTCATCGCTAGAAAGTAGTAGAGGCAGGATGCAAAACAGGTTTCTTTGAGGAAGAAGTGGAGACTTCTTTCCTTCCCTTCCTTTCCTTCCCTTCTTTCCCTTCCTTCCCTCTCTTCCCTCCCTTCCTTTCTTCCTTCCTTCCTCTTTCTTTCTTTTCTTTCTTTCTTTTCTTTCTTTCTTTCTTTTTCTTTCTTTCTTTTCTTTCTTTCTTTTTCTTTCTTTCTCTTTCTTTCTTTCTTTTTCTTTCTTTCTTTCTCTTTCTTTCTTTCTTTCTTTCTTTCTTTCTTTCTTTCTTTCTTTCTTTCTTTCTTTCTTTCTTTCCTTCTTTCTCTCTCTCTTTCTTTTTTGATGCAATCTCACTCTGTTGCCAGGCTGATGTGCGTGGCACAATCTTGGCTCACTGGCTCACTGCAACCTCCGACTCATTGGTTCAAGCTATTCTCTTGCCTCAGCCTCCTGAGTAGCTGGGGTAACAGGCACATGACAACACGCCCAGCTAATTTTTGTATTATTAGTAGAGGTGGGGTTTCACCATGTTGGCCAGGATGGACTCAATCTCCGGACTTTGTGATCTATCCACCTTGGCCTCCCAAAGAGCTGGGATTACAGGCGTGAGCCACCACTCCCGGCTGAGACTATTCTTATCATACCACCTGCCCTACCAGAAACAGACTCAGAGAGAAGATTCTGCAAACAGTCTGTAAGACTGTGGTTTCAGTGGTAATGCCCAGCCAGGCGGCACCAAGCCCTGTCCCCAGCCCTAGACAGCACTTGTTGAGACAGGAACTGAGGCCCTTCTCAGGGAACTTGGGGAGTAGAATCAGGCTGTTCTGGATGACTGGAGGGTAGAGTTGAAGCTGGCTTGTCTGAGAGGAATGATTTGGCCACCTTCCGAGCCCTGGGCCCCCAGAGAACTGAGGAGGAGAGTTAATATCAGAGAGCTACTGTGTGTTCGAGTCCAGGGAGCAGCAGTCAGTTTCAGCCAGAGCCTGAAAAAAGAAATAGAGATTATTAGCATTAAGGAAGAGAAGGCTGCAGTGGGACCTTGGCGTGGTCGTTTTGTCATGGGGACTGAGTTGAGCTCCTTCTCCCTGAATACATATTGTAAGCAAATTGACATAGTTTGCATGTGAGAGATTTAGGTTAGATGTCAAGGAGATCTTTCTGTCAGTAAGAGAGTTCAAGCTTTGGAACAGGGCTCAAGGGAGACCAGGGGCTGCCTTTGCTTGAGGACCTCTAAGAATAGGTCAAGATTCTCTGGGCTCTGGGGGCCTCATAGCAAGATGGTGGAGGCGGGGGAGGGGGGGTTGTATGAAATGATCTGGAAGCTTTCTTCCAGGTCAATAATGCCACATTCCCGAGCTTTTGGGTAGGAATCAAGTTCCTCTAGATTTAGCTATTTGACAGAGTCCAGGACGGGGGTGGGGGGTGGGGGGTAGGGTCTGATCTTATGTGCCGAAGTTAGAAGGAGTTTCTGCGACAACCCCTGGTCATTTTTGGCAGGTCCAAGATGTGGAGGGTGACTTAGGTGTGTGTGAGCAAGGTTCCAGAGGGAAGCACCTGCGGTGAATAAACCGTCTCATTCTAGGCGTTTGGGGTCGATCAAAGCTGGGCGGCTTCCTCCTTCCTAGCAAGTGAACTGCACCCAAATCCCTCCTTGTTTTGTTTCAGCTCCAAGGGAAACGATCGCGGCACATTCCCTTCCCCTCTCCAGATGTTGGCATGCGGGGCACCTTGTGGGCGACCCCGCCTGGACGGCTTCGCGGCTCCCGGGCGATCACCCTGGTGCCTGCTGCCTGGCCCGGGGGAGCCCGGTCTCTAATTAGGCCTGACCGCGTCCCCATTCCAGCGCTCCTGCAGATGGGAGGGAGGGCCATGTTTCCCCCGCCAGGGGCACCGAAATAGCTTCGTAGTCCCGCGGAGACAGCAGGCAGCCGCGGCTGACGCGGGACCAAGGCTTGGCAGGGAGCGCACTGCTGTGGAAGGTCCTTGGGAGGCTGCGACCGCCTCGGAGAGGGCGGGCGGGGGAGAACGGGGCGGGGGGGCGGGGGCCAGGGGCGGCCTCTCGGGCTGGGCCGGCAGAGCGGCCACTTCGCGCGCGGCCTCTGGAGCTCCAGCTGCGCCCCGCCACCACTGGCCGCTCGCACTACCCGCCTGTCTCGCACGCTAAGTAAGTAGACAGCTCCCCTAGCTGGATTCAGGGGGCTGGTGATGCCTCTGCTAGCCTAGTTGGGAACAGTGCAGGTTTGTCACTAATTGGATAGTAGGTGTAAGTGTGTCAGTGGGAGTGCTTGTGAAGGGGAGCTTGCGCCAGTGTGAGGGAGTGTGTCTGGATGGGATGTCCACATGTGGAATTTTCTAGCATGTGCCCCAGGGTGCGAGTGTGGGTGAATGAGTGTGTCAGAGTGTGTGGTGGCCTGGAGTGGGCCACAGGAGTTTGCCTGTGTGGCACCTGCTGCCCTGGGTGGACTGTGTCTGTACCTGTGGAAATGCCTGTGTGTGTGGCAGGAAGGCCTCCAGGTGGGCTGAGCCAGTCCACATGTGGATGAGTGGATGTGCCAGTGTGAACCCAGGAAGGCAGAAGTTGGGACTAGGGAGTGTTATCTGAACTCAGGCTTTCTAAGGTGACCTGACTTGTCCCAGCTGGGGTGTCTTCTCTGTGGGTCATTCAGCTTTGGTTTCTCAGGGCTTGGAGAAGGACAGAAGCTCAGAGCCCTCACACAACACTGGAGTGAATGTGGCTCTGACTGACCCTATCTGTCAGGGAGACAGCTTGGGAGACCCCACTCTTAAACCAGGAGAAGAGACAGGAGGCCAGGGGATGAGTAGACCATATGGCCATGGCCACCCACAAACACTCGCAGTGCACCCACGCTCACATGCTCAGCATACACACATTCCTGTCCATGTGCACCAGTCTTGCACACACTCTTCTCAGGATAGCCATGCAACCATTCACACTTTCAACATGTATACCTGTGGACAACGACATGTATGCAACATGCACCCACTTTGTTCAATGCATATGCACAAATGTATCCCTGGTGTGGCCCCACCCTCAGCCGCTAGCCTCCTCCCACTTTTGCCCCTTTTAACCTATATATTGTACCTCTGACAATGGGTCCAAGAAACTGGCCTCAGTGGGGAATATTTTAAGTCAGGGACTTTGGGCTGTGGGGGTCAGGGCAGATGGTGATGTGGTGCCTTTGAGGGGTTCCATTTAATCTGAAACTGAGGCTGTCCATGGAGCTCAGCCAGAGAGCAACTTGTCCCTTAAGCTCTGGGACTTGGAAGCAGTGTTCGCCGTTTTGGAAGTGAAAACTTCCAAACACTGCCTTTGGAAGGCAAGCCAGGTCAGGCTGGGATCTGACATGGAGCTCAGCATATATAATTTGCTCCATGCTGTAGTTTATACTCTGGATTACACTTACTGCAGAGAAGCAGTGACCCTTCTGGGCTGGGTCCCAAGGCAACCATTTGGCAGGGAGGACAGTGAATTGAGCTGGGTTGATTCCTTCTCTTCTTTGGTTTCGTTCAACCCTACTTTGAGTCTCCCTCCCACAGGCTGGTGGAGGGATGGCATTTGCTCTGCTCCTCTCCTTTCTTCCAGTGGTTATCTTTTTTTCTGGACAGAATCTTCTCCATGACCTCCTCCCCCTGGTGACCACTGGGCACACACTATACAGCGCTTGGAAGAGTAGGTGCCCTAAAATACCAGCTGAGTGGTGGTGTTATTCTTCTTAGTAGAGCTTCTAGACCTGTCCCATCCTGACTATTCTCTTCTGAATACTTCAGTGAGGTACTCAGACTAAATGTGCTCTTTCAGTTGGGAAGTTAGAAAGATGGTATTGAGCTTCCTTCCTTCCCTTCCTTTCTTTCTTCCTTCTCTTTCTCTCTTTTCCTTCCTTCTCTTTCTCTCTTTTCCTTCCTTCTCTTTCTCTCTTTTCCTTCCTTCCTTCCTTCCATTCTTTCTTTTTTTCTTCCTTCCTTCCTTTTCTTTTCTTTTCTTTTCTTTCTTTCTTTCTTTCTTTTTCTTTCTTTCTCTCTCTCTCTCTCTCACTCACTCCTTCCTTCCTTCCTTCCTTCCTTCCTTCCTTCCTTCCTTCCTTCCTTCCTTCCTTCCTTCCTTCCTTCTTTGATGGAGTCTCGCTCTATCGCCCAGGCTGGAGTGCAGTGGCATGATCTCAGCTCATTGCAACCTCCGCCTCCCAGATTCAGGCGATTCTCCTGCCTCAGCCCCTGAGTAGCTGGGATTATAGACCCGCACCACCATGCCCGGCTAATTTTTGTATTTTTAGTAGAGATGGGGTTTCTCCATGTTGGTCAGGCTGGTATTGAACTCCTGACCTCAGGTGATCTGCCTGCCTAGGCCTCCCAAACTGCTGGGATAACAGATGTGAGCCACCATGCCTGGCCTGAGTTTCTTCTTTCTTAGTGTTTATGGTTTGGTCTAAGGGGTGACTAAGCTCTCACCCACCAACTCCTCTAATATGCAGGAGAGCAAGTTGGGTTCAACCATTTTTTGAGGAGAATGATGGGATCTAGCTTCTCTTTGGCCTGATCCTATACCTGACCCTTGGGAGTGGTTAAAAAAAGGGCAGGCTGTGGTCAGTCCAGCAGAATAAAGGTGGCAGGGGAAGGAATTATTTTCCCATTGTGCTTCCCTTGTCACTCTGCTTGCTGGGAAGCTCTTAGTCTATCATATGGCTCTGTTGTAATAACTATGTTAGTTGGAACCATTGCTTTGACTTCTAATTTCTGCTTTATCAACTTTATAGAATACGTATTTTTAACTGTAAACTTCCACATCCTTTGTTGAAGGAAATCAGAACAAATAAATGAAAAACCAGCAATTAAACATTCTATTGGTCTCTGGGGATGGGAATCACACTGGATTTTCCTGGGACATCCTCAATTTCAAATATGTCATCTGGTTTTCAACTCATATGTCTCAATTTGGCTTCTGTACCTTTGAACTCTAATTGGTGACGGTGTCTTGGAGGTTTTTTTCCTAGTAGCTCTGGGACATAATGCCCATCTCTGTGCTGGCTCAGACAAGGGGGATAGTTGAGAATGAATTGGGCCATTGATAAACACCCCCTGCTCCGAGTGTTTCAGCTGCCAGCTCTTCCCTGTCTCAAAAGCTCAAGTGTCTGGGTGCCCGAAGGAGTTTGACCCTTGCCCTAAGCCTGGCCCTGGCCCCACAGCCACCCCTTCCTCATGTGACCCTGCCCAACTCAGGGCTCTGCTGGGAGGTCTGTGTCTCTTGGATCTGAGCCCTCCCCCAGTATGGAACACAACATCTCTGATCAGGGATGGCCCTTGTGGAACTGGAGCTTGGGATGGGGAGCTTGGACTTACGAGTGTGGAGGAGCACATGAAGGGCTTTACTGCCTCCTTGCCTGGGTCTGTGAGGCTAAGTGGTCAGGGAATCATTTGTCACCTCTTATCTGCAGAGGTGCACCTCATCTGAATGCAGGGCAGGGCAGCCACATTGCAAAGTTGGTGAAACTTCTAATTCACTCCAAGTGAAATTATTTTATGCTGCCCAAGGCCATTCATGTTTGGAAAGGAGAAAGCTGGAGGGTAAAGCTTAGCAACAAAGAATGATTAGAATAACTTGAATGGTGGGCTTTCAGGCATTGCATTGAGGTCCTGCTTCTCAGTATGTCTTATGTCAACCCAAGCTGGTGGCCTTTGCCTGCCTTCAAGATCTATCCTCCCAGAAGCATTTGATCACAAGGTAGGAAAGAGGAAATCCCCTGTGGCCTGGTACTGAGTAATGTGCTGGTGGCTTGGTATGGGTGAGGTGTTTTTTCCTTCCCAGATAAGTGTCATCTTAAAAAGGTAAGACTAAGACTGGAGCACATCTCTGCTGAATTTTCACACTATTTAGACTCTGGTTGTCCCCTGGGCTTTAAGCTCAACCAAGTGAAAACATGCTTAAAAGCCAGCAAGAGCATTGTGTGAGATAGTTAGGACTTCTGTGCAGGAAAGGTAACTCACAGTAACTCACTTTTATTTATTATTGACTACTGTCCAGCTTCCTTTTTAGGCTCTTTCCATCTTTTGTTTCATGAAACCTCTATACCAACTCTATGAAATAGTTAAGACTATTTTAAATATAAGGAAACAGAAACACAGCAAGGCTAAACAACTAGCCCAAGGTCAGAGCTAGCAAAGATTCCTTTCCAGATCTGTCTAACTCCAGAGTGTGTAGTGAATGTCCACTGACCACGAGAGATGCCGGCAACTCCCTCATTTCAAAGGCTTTCAAAGCAGAAAAAACTACTCCTTTGGGCAAATTGGGGAATGAGGCTAAGGGGCTTGACTTCTCTGTCTGTCTCCAGGACCTCAACGTGATCAGCATCATTGGCCTTTCCAGCCTCAGCTGGAGACTGTTGCTGTGTGAGAAGCAGAGATTGAAGGGGTGGGAAAGGCCTCCTGGGCTGTGCGGGGATCTCTCCCTCTGTCTTTCAACCCCCCACCAACAGGCAGTGGGCAGTGTTGAACTTCTGTGCCTTCACTTCTCCATGGAGCAACCTCTGTCCTGGGAACCAAGCCTCTGCCCAGACTCTGCGATGTGGCCGGTCTGATCTCCCCTCCCCCAGCTCCAGGGTCCCCTCAGTGCCAAGCTCTGGGGGAGTCTTGGATGCTTTGAGGATGTCTTGGGGCAGATCAGACTCTGTTTGGTGTGATGCAGTGTCTGTAGGCGTCAGCAGTTTGGCTGGGTTGTTGTGTATAGTGTTCACTTTCTGCTGGAGAAATGAAGGTTTTGTCTTACAAACCAAATATTCTGGGTTTGGAAACCATGTGAAATGTGGCCTGTGGTTGGAGAGTGTAAGCTACGTTGTGGGCCTGTGTGTGGTGCTGGATTTAAAGACACTGTTGAGGGACAGAACAATTAGCTCAGGCCATCTCACTTCTTTTGATGGAGGGTCAGAGGTGGGCAGTACATACTGGCAATGTGTGGAAAAGAGTGCACGGGCTTTGCAGCCAGACAGATCTGACTTGGAGCCTCAGTTTCCTCATCTGTAAAATGGGGTTCCTCATAAGGCAATGTGGTGCTTAAACTGGAAAGTTTATTTGAAATTCAGTGTCTGGCATAGAATAGGCAAACCGTAAAATGCAATATCCTTCTTTCTTATGCCACCTACTTTCTGTGAAAGAACACCGGACTAATTGGCACAAGATCTGGATTCCAGCTCTGACTCACCCTTGGGCACACTGTGTTATCTTGGGTTAAGTCACTTACCCTCTCTGAGCCTCCCTTTCCTGGTGCATAAAATGAGAGAACTCATTTCTCTCACTTCTCTGCATTTTCTGAGGATGATGAAAGAGACTAAAGTTAAGGGTTCTCTTGGAAGATCCAGAAAGTACAACCAAAACTGATTCATTTATTCATGCCTCAGTATTAATTGAGATCATTTGCTGTGCCAGGGTCTGTGCAAGGCGCTGGGGTTAGAGGTAAGTAGGAATATCCCGGGCTTCAAGTAGCAATCAGACCTTATGGCAAGGCAGACTTGTAAACAAATAAAGGCCTGTCTGTGCGGCATGATCAAAGCAGGTACTAGAGGCACTAATGTAGCAGCAAGGAAGTGTTGTCTCCAACTGGGGCAGTCAGAAAGGCCTTCCCAAAAGTGTAAGTACTTGGTGTGGATCTTGAAAGATAACAGGAAGTTGCCAGGAAGAGGAGGACATTGTAGGTAGAGAGACCAGCACATGTGAGGGCACACAAGTGTTGCCTAACGTGGTAAGTTTGGGGAATTTTAAGCAGTTAGCATAACTGGAGCCTATGGTGTGGGTGGTCAGTAGTGTTGGGGATGAGATGGAAGATGTTACAAGGAGCTTTGTATGGAGTCTGGTCTGGATTGCTGTCCTGAGATGTTTAGACTTTTTGTCATATTTATGGACAAGCACTGAGGTATTTTAAGAAGGGAGGGACATGGTTGAATATGGGCTCACTTATTCATTCAACAAACATTTATTGAGTGCTTCCTATTTTTATGTCACTCTAAATTTTGACATATCAAATATAATAAAAATGTATAAGACATATAAGAAATCTCTCTTTATTCATGTTTCAACTGTTTACATGATCTTCCATTTACTTTATTACTTTCATTCTCTCCAATCATGCAAAAATATTATTTTTATTATTTGCATATATTTTTATTGTTTATATAACATATTTCACTGTATATTTTTATAATATATTTATTGTTTTATTATATATATGAATACATATGAAAATGTTTATATTTCCGATTAATTGAGGAGAAATTGGAGACATGATGCCTCTTTAGCCTCTATATCATTAAGTATATATTTCCTTAAAAAGGATAATCTCTTACCACAGTGCAATTCGGTCCTAATAATGTCTTTATGGCTCCCCAATCTCCCTCACCTCAGTCAGGATCCAATCCATAGATTGCATTTAATGGTCATCTCTCTTTAGTCTCCTCAAATCCAGAGCAGTTCTTCTGCTTTATTTATTTATTTTTTGAACTTTATGTTTTTGAATAGCACAGGTCAGTTATTATGTGGAATATCTCTCAATTTGGTTATTGTGGATGGTTCTGCATGATTAGATTCAAGCAATGCATTAGGGGCAGGAATACAACTGTGGTGAGGTTATGTCCTCTCCAGTTTTCATATCAGCAAGCACATGATGTGGGGATTGTCCCAGTGCTGGTGATGGGAGCTTTTATCACTTGCTTAAGAATAATGTCTGCCAGTTTCTCCACTGCAAAATTATTATTTTTTCTCTCTGGAATTAATAAGTAATTTGTGGTGAGATACTTTGAGACTGTGTATAACCTGTTCCTTATCAAACTTATACCCACTGATTTTATCATCGTTGATCATTTTGAATCAATTATTTCTTCCGTATTTAGTAGTTGGCATTCTACTTTAAAAAAATCTTTTCCCCACTCCCTCCCTTCCTATCACTAGGGTCTCATGAATTCTTCATTTATTCAATGGGTTATAATCAATTATTATCTTTATTTTATCTCAATGTTCACATTGTCCCAAACTTGATTAGTGGGAGGCTCTGCAAGCTGGCTTTCTTTGTTTTTGATGCATCCCCATGATTCTCTGTGCTCTTCCTTACTATTTACTACAGCAAGAAGTTACAGGCTTAGTTTCCTTACTTTGCTACAGCCCTGGAATTAGCCATTTGTCTGAAGAGCCCTGGATCCTTTTAGTCAAAAATGGTATTTAGAAACCAAGATTTAAAGGCTACCTGTGCTCCTTGTGATTGGTGTGTCATCGTTTATGTGCTCTCTTAGCAAACAGAGTTAGGACATATATGTATATTTATTTCTCCAATCAACCAATACAATACATTGTTACATGCTTTTAGAAGAAAAAACCCCAAAGACTGTGACAGAGAGTAATGGGGTAGGAATACTTTAGATTGGGTGGTTAGAAATGGCCTCTTTCAGGAGGCGATATTTACACAGACAGCATGAGGTGGGTGAATGGATTGGAAGAAGAAAGAGCCTGGAGATTGTTTTAATTATTCATACACTAATTACCAGGGCCTGAACTAAGTTCGAATGAAGAGGAGGTAGAATCAATAAGACACAGTGACTGGTGAATGCAGAAAGTGAGGGAGATGAAGGAGTTTAAGTGACTCCTTTGATGCCTCAAAGGCCTCTCAAACTCAACATGTCCAAAACAGAATTTCTGTAGTTCTTCATCCTACTGAAACCTGGTCCTCTTCAGGTATTTTAGATTTCGTTGAATGACTCCTTCGTCTGGGTAGCTGCACAAGGCAGACAGACCTGGCAGTCATCCTCAACACCTCTCTCCCTCAAAACCCATATCCAATCCGTCCCCATATCTTGTTGATATTAGCTTGTAAATATCTCTCAAATCTTTCACTTCTCTCCATTTCCACCAGCATCATCCTAGTTCATAGTACCATCTTCACGTTTCTGGGGTACCACAAGAGCCCCCTGGTACCCTTATATCCACACTGGCTCCCCTCCAATTTGTTCTCCACACAGCAGCCAGAGCGCATTTCAAAACACAACTCTGTTCATATCATTTTCTTCCTTAAAAGTACGTTAGTTGCTTCCTATTGATCTTAAGATAAAGACCACACTCCTTAATAAGTCCTACAAGGTCTTGCTTGCCTGGCCCTGCTGCCCTCTCCTACATCTCCCTACCCAGCACTCCCTCCCTGGCTCTCCCTGCCACACTGGCCTCAGCTGAGTCTCAGTCCCTAGGGCTTGTTAGGCTCCCTCCCAACATAAGTCTTTGTATTTGCTGTTCCTCTGCTTAGAATGCTCGTTCTTCCTGACTCCACCTACCGAATTCCTGCTTTACTCTCAGTTCTCAGCTGAGTTGTCACTTTCATAATCTTCAGGACCAGGTCCAACGCCATTTTATAAAGTTTTAAAACATGTGCCTCCTTCAAGCCTTTATCATAGTTTCAATTTTACATTTATTTATGTAATCATTAATGCTTACTTTCTCTATATGATGATGAGCTCTGTGAGGGTTGGAACCATGTCTGGTTTTGCTCGTTACTTTATCCTAGCAGGTATCATGGTACCATGTTACTGACACATGCCACAAATATATGTTGAACAAATGAATGAATGAAGATTTATCATCTGAGTAACCAGATAGACGATGGAACCATTCAGTGGAATAAAAATGAGAAGAGAAGTAGATTTGAGGAGGAAAATGATCATTCATTTTGGGACACCTGGCATTTGGGGTGCCTGCCAACCATGTCTGTCCCTCAGAGACCTTACCATCTTCTGTACAAATTAAGATGTCACTAAGGAGCTTTTGGGAGGCTGGTGACAGGTACATCTAATTCCCAGATGATTCTAAGAAGGTCCCTGGAGGAGGTGGCTAAGTCACAAGTGGCATCCCTGAGCTGTGGCTTCTCTATCTATCCTTATCTCTGGTTTGTAGAGCATACAGGAGATAGAAGGGGTTCCCAGGTGGTCCTGATTTGGCTCCTTGGGGACTTGTATAAAATATCTTTACAATTCTATGGAAGACTCCTTGGAACAAGTGATTCACATTTGTCAGGAGCTGTCAACCTCCTTCCTACCTCTAACACTGCACTAGACATATGCTTAAAGGAGAATACAGAAAGTGGGTCTTACTAAGCCCAGTGAGCCATCCTTTCAAAGATGTCATCAGCACTAGGACAGAACAGCCCATTCCATCCCTCTGACTCACTTACTCTTACATTCCTCACTCACTCATTCAACTTTCTATCTCATCTTGTTCATTCACCCACACACCCATCTGTCACCCAGCTATCCATCCGTGAACAAGAGTTTATGTTGGATTTATAGCAGGACTCAAGGCTAATGCATTATCTTCAGCCCCACTCCTGTATCCCTCTTTTCTATGGGCCTCACAGCTCAGAATCCCAGGTGAGGAGACTGTCAGGGGTTGGGGAGATGTCACTGTGCTGGTCTAGGGCTGGGCTGGGTATGATTGCAGGGTGTCAGCAGGAAGAGTGGGAGACCAGAAGTGGCCACACTGATTACTCCTCTTGGCTCACTATCTGCTTTTCTGGCTTCCCCTCTTTCATTGGTGATGAGAAATTAGAGATTAGGCTCCTTATTCAGGTAGATATAAGATAGACTGGGCTTTGCAGAGGTGTTAGGGGGCTCTGGCCTTAAGGGGAAATAGGAACACAGCTCCCCATGAGCCCTATGGTGGAAAAGGTGATGCTTTTGTTTTCTTCTTCATTTTAGACTATGATTCCACTTTAGCCCTGTGGAATTTGCAGAGAGGCTGGGGGAGGGTGGGAGAGCAGGATTTTAAAATGTGGCGTTTAGAAACCAGGCAGTAGGCTAATCCTGGCCCCATCCCCATAGAAGCTGTTCTTTCAGTTCTCTTAGGCTTGTCATTTACAAAGAGCTCCCTAGAATGTGTGCTGTCCTTCTGCTTCGGCAGCTGACAGGGCTGGAATTGAGCAGGCATAGGAAAATGACAGCCACATTACATAACAGCATCTTGGAAAAATGCCTGAAGGTTGCAAGGGTCTAAGTTACAGACTCATTTGCTCATTCTCTCCCTCACGAATTCATTCATTTATCTACTTAGCACCTACCTAGTAGGTGCCATGTTTAAGTCTCAGCCCTGGAGATATGACAGTGAGCAAAGCACATATTTCATGCCCTTAGAGGATTTGGTTTGGGAAGATGGACAGTAAACAGGGTACTATACACCATACAAAGTGTGAATACCATGGAGAAATACAGAGAATAATAAGGGAGCTCCAAGGGTGGGAGGTGGTTTATATATTTATACAGGGTCAGGAGGTCTTCTCTGATTAAGCAGGCATTTAAGCAGAGGCCAGGAGGAAGCTATGTGAATACTTGTTGGAAGAGAAGCCAAATAAAGGAAGAGTAAGTGCAAAGTCCCTGAGGCATGCTTGAGAAAGAGCCTGCCAGTCCATGTGATTGGAGTTAAGTGAGGGATGGGGAGAGTTGAAGGAGTTGAGATCAATGCAATAATGGGTGCCAGCTCACGAAGGCTCTTGTGGGTTATTTGAAGAACCTTGGCTTTTAATATGAGTGGTATAGTGAACATTGAAAAATTTCGAAGAGAGAAATGACATGCTATAGCTGCTATGAAAATAGTAGATTATTACTGGGAGGAGAAATGAATTAGGAGCCTATTATAGTGATTTAGGTGAGAGATGATGGTGGCTAGGACCAAGGTCCACTTATTCATTCATTTATCTTTCATTTCATTTTCTATTCTACAGATGTCTCTGTAACCCTGCCTACATATGAGGCCCCTTAGCACTTTGTATCCATTCCTCTGTCCGACCCACTCCCATGATCTATCCAGCTATCCTTATTGCTTTCAAGAAGTCTTTACCTGCTACTTGGAGAGCGTTGTGCCAGATGCTGGCTAATATGGGCATATTCTTGTGGGACTTTGGCCCTCTCAGGGAGAAAAGATGTACCCATAGGAGATCACCAGTCAGCTACAAAACCAAGCAAGTCTCTCGGGCTCAGGATGAATGGTGTCAACACTTCAGTGTTTTAGGAGCCCTGTGGGCTGGAGGTCAGAGTAAGCTTCTGGGTGGAAGCCACATTTAAGCTGAGTCTTGACAGATGGGGAGGGCAAGTCAGTTCTGAAGAATAACGGGAAAGTTGCTCTGAAGCTTGAACATAAGGGACATGTTGGGGAATATTGGGTTGTAATGCTAAAAAGAGGTGGCATGGGCTGGAAACAGGGTCTGGAGAGGAACAAGCACCAGGCTAAGGAGTTCACATCTGAGTTGAGAGAGTTTGGGGAGACACAGGTTTTCAAGGAGATTTTACAATGAGAGCTGGGTTTTAAGAGGCTGAAACTAAAATCAGATGGAGGAATAACAGGCTGGGGACTCAGAGAGCAAGAAGACAACGGCCTTGTGTGAACTTGCTTGGCCTTTAGGCCAGCAGGAATGCTGAGGCTAGCAGGACTTCTGGGGCAGCTCCTAGATGCAATGGTGTGGGGCTTTATGGCTAACACAAACAGCAGGATATGGTAGTGGCAGTTCCTGGGACAAACCCTATAACTCAAAGCCACCTTTGAGCAAAGAACACAGAGAAGACTGGGTTCTGGGAAGAGCAAGCTGGAGAAAAATATTCAGGTCTGGGCTCTGGCCATGAATGACTCTTTTAGAAGCTTCTGGGGTCACTGGATTGTAGGAACATTAGATTCAGAGCAGGAGCTCATCTAATTCAGCCCTCTATTCTTATAGATGGGAAACTGGAGGCCCACAGAAGGGGCATATATTGTCTAAGGCACTATAGAACACTTGTTTCAGAGAAAGGTCAAACATCTCATTGAACTCATGCTGGAGGAATTTCTATGTTTTATTTAATTATTCATTTACATATCTCTTTCAATGGGAAATAAAATTCTAAGAAGAAGAAAATTGTTCTGTTCATCTCCTCTCTCATCTAGCTGAGGCTTGATACAGAACAGATGCTCTACCTGACCGCCAGGACCAACTGTCTCCCATCTTGACCCAGACAAAAGCAGGGTGTTAGGCTTGTCTCAGAGCTGGCCAGATGTGGAATCAGAAAGAGCTGCCTGTGGATGGGGATAAAGCCTGACTCTGGACCCCTTATGTATTTGTGAGGCTTGGCCTGTGACCAGTTTCTATCTCAGCTATGTCCTTGGTGACATCTCACTGGTGGTCCTGATCATGGCTGTTGCCATGAAGGGGCCTGCTGAGAGAGAGGAGAGGGAGGTTTTGGTGTGGTGAGGGGATATCTTTTTTTTTTTTTTTTTTTTGAGACGGAGTCTCGCTCTGTCGCCCAGGCTGGAGTGCAGTGGTGCGATCTCGGCTCACTGCAAGCTCCGCCTCCTGGGTTCATGCCATTCTCCTGCCTCAGCCTCCCGAGTAGCTGGGACTACAGGCGCCCGCCACCACGCCCGGCTAATTTTTAGTATTTTTAGTAGAGACGGGGTTTCACCGTGTTAGCCAGGATGGTCTCGATCTCCTGACCTCGTGATCCACCCGCCTCGGCCTCCCAAAGTGCTGGGATTACAGGCGTGAGCCACCGCGCCCGGCCGGTGAGGGGATATCTTGTGCCTGAGGCCACTGCAAGAGGAAAAAGCCCTTGCCCAGCTGGAGAGAGAACAGCCCACAGGGAGATTAACAGCCTTAGATGGGCACCTAGGATACATATTTAGGGCTTAAGGCCAGTGCTTGGTCTGGCCTGAGGCTGCTCCTGCAGGGACTTCACCAAACTCACATATTTGTTTTCTTGCTGTCCTAAGAAGCTTAAAGCCACTTCTTTAAGAACAGCCTCTCCGTGCAGTCTGCAAAAGTCTATGGCTTAACATCAACAAGATTTCAAACCGAAGTGTCTTTTGATGCACCTCCATCTTTGCATTTAGGATCCTAGTGGGGAGGGCTGAACCTGGAGATTTCTTGAAAAGTCAGAGGGATTTGGGCCATAGATCCTGCCAACCTAGGCACCAGGGTTCGCGTCAATGCTGGATGAGTAATTGGTTCTTAAGCTCTTGGTCAGCATCCTGTCCTGTTTGTCTTGTGCTGTATACTTGGCAGAGGGCTTCCATATGGAGAGGAGTGAGTTATACTTGTGAGCAAGCTTACTTGTAGGCACAGGAAAATAAATACTCCCTCATTGCGTTCCATGTTCCTCAGAGCATATCCTGGGGAGGCAGTGGTGTTTTCTTCAGTTGTGGGGTCATTATGCCCTTCGGGGTAGCAGTCATGGATCAAGCAAGGTGGATGGAACTTGGATGGGTGAAATTCTAGGAGACTAGAGAGAACTTGAGTTCACAACATAGCAAAACCCCATCTCTACTAAAAATACAAAAATTAACTGGGCGTGGAGGTGTGCACCTGTAATCCCAGCTACTGGGGAGGCTGAGGCAAGAGAATTGCTTGAACCAGAGAGGCAGAGCTTGCTGTGAGCCGAGATCGTGCCATTGCACTCCAGCCTGGGTGACAGGGCGAGACTCCATCTCAAAAAAAAAAAAAAAAAAAAAAAAGTGAAAGAAAGAACTTGAGTTCTAATCTGGGTTCTACCACAAATTTGCTGTGTGACTTGGACAAGTCATTTATCCTCTCTGGGCCTCAATTTCCTTTTGTGCAAAGTACAGAGTTGAAAAAAAAACATTTCTGAGAGCCTTTTTTTGTATAACATTCCAGATCTCTTGCTTACATTATGCCAATAGGAATTTTGGTTAGGACCCCGTCTTCTGGATTTCTATCCCGACCAAGGGCTGATTTTTCACTTTGCCTGAATTATACCTTTCACTCCTTTGGTCTTTTAAGAGATTTATTTATTTTTTTTTTCCACAAACCATATTGCCTAACAAAATCCCTCCTATTTTCATGGAATCATATGGGGATACAAAGTGGTGTCATAATGTCATATCCATTATTATATTTTAGTTTTTACAACAAATGTGCCAAGTAATCAAATATATATTATTATCCCCAGTTTGCAAATGAGAAAAGAGGCCAAGAGAAGTTAAGTAACTTGACTAAGCTTATGCAGTTAGTTACTGGCAGAGCTGGGGCTAGGCTGAAGGTTTCTTCTCTGCTAGTCTGTGTTTGGTTGTATCACTTTTTGGACTTGGGAAGGGGCATCATAAGGACTGCATGGGATAGGGCTTGTGGGATTCACCAGGTGACAGAATTATCAGCATGAGAGCACCTGCTACCACATACCTGTACCATGTAAGGTTGAAATGTTCTTAGTCTGGGGCAGCCCTCACCCACCTGGACCCAGAGGTGAGGGGGTAGGCTGACCCCTGCACCCAGCTATGCAAAGATTAGGGCTGCAGCAAGCCCTCTGTGGCAGCTTTTACTGACAATCCAGCCCTGCGGTCTGCTGTGTTAGCAGGGTGGTGGGTATCTGGCCAGTGCCTCTTAGTTAACCTTCCCTTCTTCATTTTAAGAAGGTTTTTTTATCTGCTTGGTCCTGGAGCTAGGCTGGCTCTTTCTGGCTGCAGAAAGGGGCTTTTAAAGTAACCCTCTTAGTTTATTTCTCTCTGGGCCAATCCAGCCAGATCTTTGCTTGGGGCAAGAGGGAACCTCAAGGGTAGAAGTATGTGACCAAGAAGGAGCTCTCCCCTCACATACCAGTCAAGAACGACTGGACATTTTCTGCCTCCCCAACCCCATTCACTTTCTATTTGTAATTTGGGATCTGTGTGTGAGAGCTCTGAATAGGTTGCCCCCCATCTTCCCCTCCTTCCTCATTAATCAAGTTTCCATATTTTCTTGGGTCTATTTAGGGGCTTGCTGTTCTGTTCTCTATGTTTATTCCAGGGTCAATATCCCATTGTATTTATTAGTTTTTAAAAAGTCTTATTATCTGGCAGGAAAAGTCTCTCCGATTTTTTTTCAGAAATATTTTGGCTACACATTTCAGATTCAACTTGTCAAGTTCTAGAAAAAAATCCTATAGGGAATTGATTGGAATTGGACTGAATATTTAGATCCATTTATGGCGAATTAACATTTCCCTATCATATATATGGCATTTCATATGCATGAATTATCTATTAACTTATCTTGGCCTTCTTTAATATCATTTAATAATGTTTTACAGTTTTCTCAAGAAGTGGCTTGCACATGCTAAGGTTCATTTCTATGGCCCTCACATATTTTTGTTGCTTTGTTAATGACCTCTCTTCTAAATTTTACTCTGTTTATGCTGGTATCTAGAACTACACTTGACTTTTGAATATTCATTTCTGACCAACTTTCTAAAACCTTCTATCAATTAAAATAATTTTTCTGTAGATACCCTTGGATTTTCTACATAGAGAATGAGGATGAATTGCTACTTCATATGTTTTCATAAGAATTAGGGAAAGGTACCGTGTCTGCAGGGACACAGACCCATGGACACCTGGCTTGCCAAGTGGACTGCAGGTCTGTGCCTGGTGGACCCAGCCCTGTGTTGGGGTGGCTGGATGAACACATTAGAGGCCAGATTCAGACTCCTCGCTCTTCTGGCTGCGTGCTGTTATGCACAGGCAGATGTGGCTGCCTGTGGAAAACCACGTCAGCTGCAAATAATGACAGTTTTGTTTCTTCCCATTCTAATACATTTTCTTTCTTTCTATACTAGCTAAGATCTCTAGCACTATAATGAGAAGAAATTGTTGAGAACTGGGCATCTTTATTTTGTTTCTGATCTCACAGGAAATGCTTTCATTCAACATGTCATCAAGCATATTTCTTGTGGTATATATTTTTCTTGGTAGATGACCTATAATCAGTTTAAGAGATGTCTCTTCTATTTCTAGTTTGCTAAAATATTTCATGAATAGCTGTTGAATTTTATCAAATTATTATTCTTCATCTGTTGAGACGGCCGTAAGGTTTTTTCCTTCTTTATGTAGTGAGTTTCACTGATCTGTTTTCTAATGTTAAAATAACCATGTATTTTTAGGCTAGATCCAACTTAGCCATGATATACAATCCTTTTCACATATAGTGGATTTTGCTTGCTAGTATTTTGTTTAGTATATTTTCATCTATGTTTCTATATGAGATTGGCCTGTATATTTCTTTTCTTGTGTTGTTCTTGTTCAATTTTAGTATCAAAGTTATTTCAGCCTTATACAATCAATTGAAGTGTGTTTTCTCTTTTCCTATTCTGTGGTAGAGTTTGGTTATTTTTCCTTTGAATGATATAAACTCATGCTTCTCTGGGCTTGGTGTTTTCCTTACGGGAAGATTTTCAACTACTGATGAATTCTTTCAGTGGTTATAGATCTATTTTTTCTTGAATCAATTTTGGTAAATTGTATTTTCTAGGAATTTATCTAACTTATTTATGTTTTCAGTGACATTGCATAATATTCTCTTATCTCTGCTGCATCTGTAGAAATAAACCTCTTTTATTGCTAATATCATTTATTTGTTTCCTCTTTTTTCTGATTTTTTTCCAGATCTTGCCAGCAGTTTGTCTATTTTATGTTTTCAAAAACCAACTTTAGTCATTTTGTTTATGTTTATGTTTTGTTTTGTATTTGATTTGTGTTTTATTTAATGTTTGTTCCTATCTTAATTATTTTCCTTCTGATACTTTCTTTAGAATTATTTTCCTATTCTTTTTAAAGTTTCTTAAGATGGAGATTATTATGTTGGAGAAGTTGGAGATTCTTTGAATTTTCAGATTTTTTTCTAATTTAAGTATTTAGGTCTATAATTTTTGTTCTCAGTTCTATTTTATCTATATACTACATGATTTTTAATATGTCTATTTTCATCATCATTCAGGTTTATTTTCTAATTTCTGCTGTAATTTCTTCTTTGACCTATTGCTTGTATGTTTAAAAATATACAACTGTATGGGGTATTTATGTTGGGGTAGAGATTGCAACCCCAGTGTCAATCTTTTGAAATTTGTTGAGGCTTGCTTTAAGGACTAGAAAGTAGTCGATTAAAAAAAAAAAGAATGATTCATGAGTGCTTGAAAATAATGTGTATTCTGGGTGTTCTATTCATGAATATTAATTCTAACTTAAATGTGCCATTCAAATATCCTATATCCTTACTGATTATTTTCCCGCTTGATCTATCACTCAATGACAGAATTGTGTTGAAGTGTATGTGATTCAGGACTAGTTCATTTCTCCTTGAAGTTTTATCAATTTTACTTTGCATATCTTAAGACTATGCTATTAGGTATATCCTCATTATTATATTTTCTTAATGGGCTGAACTTTTAATTTTTATATAGTGAATCTCTTCATTGCCTTAAAGTTTGTTTTGTATTATATAAATACATTAGCATCAGATTTCTTTAGGTAAGTATTTTTATGGTATATCTTTTGTGGCCTTTAACTTTAAGCTATTTTAGGTCTTTTTGTTTTAGGGATATGCCTTGTAGCTAGCACATAGCATGCACAACTTCCAGCCCCCTCCATGTAATGCACCCTTAATAATCTCTGCTTATAACTGGATAGTTTAGCTCATTTCCCCTTAATGTGATTACTATTACACATTGATATTCCCTTTCACATACTTTCTTTGTTTGGATTAATTTTTAAAATTTATTACTCATTTATTTTTTCCTCCTCTACATAGTTGGAGGGAATTGTCTGTTTCTCCATGTCTGTTCTTTTAGTTAATTACTTTGGATATTATAGCATTAATAATAATCTAAGAAGCCTAAATTTAATTTACATCTCTGTTTTTCTTTCCCCAAAATAGAACCTTGGAACACTTTAAATAGCTTTAGTCATATTCTTCTAAATTCTATACAATATTTTAGATTCATCGTTTCTTATCTCAAAAATGAGGGATTATAATCGTTTCTTTTTTCTTTATTTGGAGGCAAGGTCTTGCTCTGTTGCCCAAGCTGGAGTACAGTGGGGCAATCACAGCTCACTGCAGCCTCAACCTCCTGGGCTCAAATGATCCTCCCACCTCAGCCTCCTGAGTAGCTGAAAACACAGTTAGGAGTCACTGCACTCAGCTAACTTTTTAAATTTTTGTAGAGATGGAGCCTGCACTATGTTGCCCAGGCTGATCTTGAACTCTTGGGCTTAAGTGATCCTCCTGCCTCAGCTTTCCTAAGTACTGGAATTACAGGCATGAGTCAACATGCCCAGCCCTGTAATTGTTTCTTAGTTAAAGTTTCTTTGGATTTACCCACAGTTTCAAGCAAGTTTGCTCATCATTCTTTCTTGCATCTCAAACCTTCCATATGATATTACATTCTTTCTGCCTGAAGCAAATCCTTCAGAATTTCCTTTAGTGTGGGATTTTTGGTTGTCTGAGAATGCTTATATTTCATACTTATTCTTGAAAGATAATTTCTATGGATATGGAATTTTGGGACAATTATTTTCTGGCATAATATATTTTCCTGTTGTCTGCTGACTTTCATCATTGTTATTAAGTGGTCATCTGTCAATCTAGTTTCCTTTTTCCTTTGATTGCTTTCAAAATGTTTTGTCTTTGGTGCTCATTAATGTTATGAGTTGTCTAGGGTGTGTATGTATATGTTTTGTATTTATCTTGCTGGGGATTCATTGGGATTTCTGAATTTGAATATTGTTTTGTCTTTCAAAAAATCCGGGGAACTGAAATTTCAGCCACTGATTCTTTGAATATCACCATTTCCCCCATTCTCTCTCTTAACTTTCTTTGCAAATATGATGAAATACTTGTTAGATCCCATCACTCTATATTTCTTAGCTTTAGTTCTCTCATATTTTTTCTCTCTTTGTCTCTCTGGACTGCGTCTTGGTTAAGTTCTTTTGTTCTATCTTTTAGTATACCCATCCATTTTTTAGCTGTGATTAATCTGCCCAATGAGTTTTTCATTTTAATTATTGTATTTTAATGTAGAAAAGTTCTATTTGGTTCTTTCTCAAATTTTCTTGGCCATATTTTATAGCCTTTGTTCTTCGAAAATGTTTCCATGACTCTCTTTTATTTCTTGAAACTAAATTCTCTAATCAAGTCCCCTGTCCCCACAACAGATAATGTAAATTCAGGCCACAAGCCTATCTGAGGCCCATATTGTGGTCATTAATTCTCAACTCTCATTGTTGACAATGTTGATATAGACGGATTATTTTCCATTTACTCTTAAACTGAGTTTCTGGTTTTCTGGATCCCTGTTTGATTCCTCCCCTTGGAAAGTTCCTAGGCTTTATCACATGTCTCCTTGCCCTGTACACATAGGAAACAGAAGTCCAGAGAATACAACATTCAACAGATGTTCTCAGGAAAAACAAAACAACACAACAACAAAAAACTCCCTTCAATTCTTGCTTAGGTTTCCTGGTTCTTCTTTTGCTTTACTTTTGGCCTCTCCAGATTTCTTACACTTTTGCCAGCTCAATAATATATTTAAAAAACATTAAAAGCATCATTATTCATCCTTTAAAATTGTTCTTATGGAGAAGTATTTAAAGTATCCGGGCTACTATATTGTTGGAGATAACAATCTTGTATGAGTTTTCTTTATAAGGAGAAGGATTGTCAATTAAAAAGCAGGTGCTAAAAATAGTGGCTTGATATGCCTCTCTAAAAGAGAAGGTAGAGTCTTCATCCTCATCCAACATATTAGCTGTGTACCTTAGAAAATTATTGAAGCTCTCTGGGTCACCATTTCCACTTTTTAAAATGGGGATAATAGTAGTATTGATTATTTTGGACATTTGGAGGAATACGTGAAGTTATTTACGTAAGACACTTAGAAGGGTTCTTGGCACATAGTTAAGTGACTAATACCATATTTCATTGGATTTAAGATGCTATATATTGTAAGATCCCTGTTACTTCATGAAAAAGAAAATATGGTTCCAATTGAACGATGACACAATGCCAAGATGCCATTGACTGAAGCATACATCCCAATTTTGGTTGTTAAAATATGAAAAAAAGATATCTTAGAATGACCTGACTATAGTAAATTTTAGCTATTATTATGAATGGATGCATATGAGCAAAGAAGACAATGGTTGAGAAACAGAATCTTAGTCTCAGAATTGATAGGACTTGAATGTTTGTAGGTATTTACTCCATTCCACCATGATCCCATTAATTTTTGGACTCTGGCTGTATTGTGCATGAGTTTACTTCTTTGTCCAGAGGGCTGTTATTAGACAAACAAAATATTCCACCATCTCCTCCAGCACTGAGGAAGAAGTGACTTCCATGTGTGTAGCACATTCATAGGTGCCTTATATAGAGTGTTTACTTTAGTTCTCACAATTAGTCTCATTAATTAAGACTAGTTGCTATGACCCCCCAATATTAGTGGCTTAACATGTTGTTTATTTCTTGCTTACCCCGCAGATTGATGTTGATTAGGTGGCTCTACTCCAAGCTGCGAGTCAAGTCTCATCTTCTTCCTTTATTTATTTATTTATTTATTATTTTGCTTTGCCATATTGTGGCTTTCAGGTTGCTTTGGCATCACTCAACAGGCAGAAAGGGGAAGGGAGAGGGAGCATCAAGAAGGTACACCTTCTATTATAATATAATTTAAAATTCTTTTTTAAGACCTTACCACTTTCTTTATTCCTATTTGGAGGGAGAAATTAGTGTAAGTTAGGGTGTTTGAAGAGACCTGCCAAATGAGGTGAGATTAGAGATGAGTCCTGAGGCACTGGAATTACTTGGAGATAGAAAAGAGAATTGAGGGATTTCAGTCAGGATGTGCTGGGGTGCCATGACCAATGCATAGAATTGTGGAAGTGCAAGATGTTTTTGGAGCATCATAGAACACTCTGTTGGTGGAAAGATGAACATTTATTGGGCTCCTACTCTATGTTAGACACTGTGCAAAGCACTAGACCTAAACAAGTCTTGATAAAACAGTATTCTGCAAATGGGTTGTTTCTCATGTTTGATCCATTCTGTGCCCCAGATAGACGTGGATCATGTGGCCCATGTACCTTATACCCCCTGTTTCCAAACATAAAGGATTCTTTAACTGAAGATGTTATAACAATGACAACATGATTTGCTGAGAATGATTGTGTTGTGCTCACACTCTGGGATATTCTGTTATATACAGTGGTTGTAGAATAGGTGATGGTTCTGTCTTTTGTCCCTTTTTGTTAATGAGCTGGTGAGAACTCTTCACCCTTGTGGCCGAGCCAAGGTTTTGGTTCAGTCTGGATTCTCCTTTGAATGTCCCATACTACTTTGGTCACATAGGATGTGAGCTGTGATATTAATTGTTTCTTCTGGGTCAATTTTACTAATCACAGAAAATGTCTTAGTGTTTTTGTCTGTGTTTATTCAAAACATGGTTTATTTCTTAGTCCATTTTGTGCTGCTATAACAGAATGTATAATAGAATGGCACAGACTGGCTAGTTTATAGTGAATAGAAATTTATTGGCTTACAGTTCTGGAGGCTGAGAAGTCCAATATCAAGATGTCCATGGGTCTGGTATCTAATGAAGCCATTCTCTTCTCCCATGATGATGCCTTGCATGCTGTGCTCTTTGGGGGAAGGAAGACTAGATGCTCACATGACGGAGGTAGAAGGGCCAAGAAAGTGAATCTACTTATGTAAGGCCTTTTTCTAATGGTATTAATTCATTCATGAGGGCTCTGCTCTCATAACTTACAGGCATATCTTGGAGATATTGCACATTCAATCCCAGACCACTGCAATAAAGCCAATATTACAATAAAGAGAGTTACACAAATTGTTACATTTCCCACTGCATATAAAAGTTATGTTTATACTATACTGTAGTGTATTAAGTGTGAAATAAAATTATGTCTATGTCTAAAAACAATGTACATATATAATTAAAAATACTTTATTGCTGAAATGCTAATGATCATCTGAAGCTTCAGCAAGTCATAATCTTTTTGCTGGTGGAGAGTCTTGCCTGATGTTGATGTCTGCTGACTAATCAGGGTAGTGGTTGCTAAGGTTGGGGTTGCTGTGGCAATTTCTTAAAATTAGGCAACAGTAAAGTTTGCCACATCAATTGACTCTTCTTTTTATGAAAAATTTCTCGGTGGTATGTGGTGTTTGATAGCATTTTACCCATAGTAAAACTTCTTTCAAAATTGGAGTTAATCCTCTCAAATCCTGCCACTGCTTTATTAACTAAATTTATGCTATGTTGTAAATATTGTCTCTACACTAGGAGTAGATTACATCTCAAGAAACTTCTTTCTTTGCTCATCCATAAGAAGCAACTCCTCATCCATTTAGTTTTGTCATGAGGCTGTAGCAATTCAGTCATGTCTTCAGGCTCCACATCTAATTCTAGTTTTCTTGCTATTTTTAACCACATCTGCAGTTGCTTCCACCACTGAAGTTTTGAACCTCTCAAAGTCATTCATGAGGATTGGAATCAACTTCTTCCAAATTCCTGTTAATATTGATATTTTGACCACCTCCCATGAATCATGAATGTTCTTAATGACATCTAGAATGGTAATTGCTTTCTAAAAGGATTTCAATTTATTATGCCCAAATCCATCAGAGGAATCACTATCTATGGCAGCTACAGCCTTACAAAATGTATTTCTTAAATAATAAGACTTGAAAGTCAAAATTACTCCTTGATTCATGGGCTGCAGAATAGATGTTAGCAGGTGTGAAAACATTAATCTCTTTCCACATCTCCATCAGAGCTTTTGACAACCAGGTGTATCATCAATGAGCAATAATATTTTGAAAGGAATATTTTTTTTTCTGAGTGGTAGGTCTTAACAGTGAGCTTAAAATACTCAGTAAAACATGCTATAAACAGATGTGCTGTCATCTAGGCTTTGATGTTACATTTACAGAGAATAGGCAGAATATATTTTGCATAATTTTTAAAGGCCCTAGAATTTTTAGAATGGTAAATGAGCATTGGCTTCAACTTAAAGTCACCAGCTATATTAGTCCCTAACAAGAGAGTCAGCCTGCCCTTTGAAACTTTGAAACCAGGCTTTGATTTCTCCTCTCTAGCTATGAAAGTCATAGATGGCATCTTCTTCAAATATAAGGCTGTTTTGTCTCCATTGAAAATCTGTTGTTAAGTGTAGCCACCTTCATCAATAATTTTAGCTAGATCTTCTGGATAACTTGCTGCACTTCTGCATCAGCACTTGCTGCTTCACCTTGAACTTGTATATTATGGAGATGGCCTCTTTCCTTAAACCTCATGAACCAACCTCTGCTAGCTTCCAACTTTTCTCCTGTAGTTTCCTCACCTCTCTTAGCCTTAATAGAATGAAATAGTTAGGGCCTTGCTGTAGATTAGGCTTTGGCTTAAGGGAATGTTGTGTCTGGTTTCATTTTCTATCCAGACCACTCAAACTTCCTCCATATCAGAATAGGCTGTCTTGCTTTTTTATCATTCATGTGTTCACTGAAGTAGCATTTTTAATTTCCTTTAAAAATTTTTCCTTTGCATTAACAACTTGCCTAACCGTTTGGCACAAGAGGCCTAGATTTTGGCCTATCTGGGCTTTTGACATGCTGTCCTCACTAAGCTTAATCATTTATAGCTTTTGATTTAAAGTAAAAGATGTGTGACTCTTCCTTTCACTTGAACATTTAGAGGGCATTGTAGGGTTAGTAATTGGCCAAATTTTAATATTGTTGTATCTTGGGGAACAGGGAGCCCAGAGGAGAGGGAGAAAGATAGGGGAACAGCAGGTTGGTGAAGTAGTCAGAACACATACAAAACTTATTAGTTAAGTTTGCCATCTTATGGGGGTGCAATTTGTGACCCCCCCAAAACAACTACAATAGTAATATCAAAGATCACTGATCACAGATCACCACAGCAGATACAATAGTAATGAAAAATTGGAAATATTATGAGAAATTACTAAAGTGTGACACAGAGACATAAAGTGAGCACATACTACTGGAAAATTGGCACTGATAGATTTGTTTGACGCGGGTTTGTCCCAAACCTTCAATTTGTAAAAAAAAGAAAATAAAAAAGCAGTATCTGCAAAGCACAATAGAGTGAAGTGCCCCAACTCCCAACACTGCCCCACTGGGGATTAGGTTTCAACCTATGAGCTTTGGAGGGGAAACACTGAGCCACAGCAATCTCTATGTGCTAGGTTTTAAATCATATCTCTTCTATAGGACGCTTTGCTTCTTTCCAACATATTTAATATATTTTGCTTTTTAATTCTCTCTAGTGGAAAGCAGCTCTTTGGATCTGAAGTCTGGATAGGAAATGGATCCTTCATTGCCACAAAGATGGATATCATAAAACTTCTTACGGAGTACCATTAACTAGCCTGCTGGGTCAAAGTAGCTTCTGGTATTATTATTTCACTTTCTCTGAAATATCATGCAGGCTACATAATCTTGTGTAATTTTGACCACAACCCTGAGAATAGGTTTTATTCCCATTTTAAGGATGTAGAAGCTGAAGGTCAGAGAGGCCTTAGTAAGAGGCAAAACTGGGATTGGAATCCCAACCCTGAACTTTTGGATTTTTGAGGCCTCACCAGGCTACCTTCAAATGTTATTGAGCAAACTCCAATTTAGAGGATTTGAGGAAGAAATAAAATCAGAGAAGATTGGATTATCATGGTTGTTGATACAATGCTGTCATTTGCTCAAGGCTTTAGATTTCAGAGAAAATCATATTTGTGAAGCTATAAGAGATTGTACAATTCTTTCTCCTATGTCATTTTCCCAAGGGTATAAAGACCCCTCCAACCTGGGTCCTCATAATGACTCAGAAAGGGAAATAGCTTGCCCAGTGTGCCCTTTGAGTATGATTTATGAAACAGGATGTATCCAAATTTTCACCACGTTGGAGCGATTCAATTTTCTCTAATGGCCTTTATCTGAGAGTTATGTCTATTCATGGCAGTCACAACCAGTAAGTCATTAGCTTAAAGTATGCTGATTGTTAATTTTAGCACCCTGGGCCCTGGGCCCAGTGGGAGAGGTCTCACTTTTGCAAATCGAAGCTAAGGAACATTTGAGCAGTTGGCAAACATTCACATTAGGAAAAGTTAGAAAGTAAGAAGGAATAATTTAAAAGTTAGAATAAGAAGCAGTAGAATTGTTGGAGCTGAGGAGGCAACAGGATAGCTTTTTTCTGGCTGCCTCCCAATTGCTAGGCGCTGTCCTCACCAGAAGAGAGGTGGTGGAACCAGTCTTTAGATCAACACCTACTGTGTGCCAGGCACTTCACATATGTGAGCTCACTAATGTGCCTAGCATTCTTATTTTATCCTTATTATAGATCCCATTTTATAGATCAAAAACCTAATGCTCAAGGTCACACAGCTATTAATGGATGGAGCTCACATTTGAACCTGGGCAGTTGACTCCTGAATCTCTATTCTTAACCAACAGAGCTCTGGATGAGGGTGGCTAAAAGGGCCAACCAGGCCTCCCTTGGAGCTACATTTTGCCTAAGATCTTGAGATCTGGGCACCAGATTCTCAGTTTTGATCATTAAATAATTTTCAGCTCAGAGCTAGCTCCCAGAATGCCAGTAAGTGCAGCTTTCTTCTGTGGCTTAGGGCTGGGAGCTCCTCTGATGAGTAGCTGGTCAACCAGAGCCCCAGAGCCAGGAATGGCCCACCCTGAGACACAAGGTGAAGACAGCCATGGCTTTCCTGATTCCAGGAGCCTGAGCTTTCCTCTGAGATGGCCACACAAGCTCCTTCGGGGGGTGCTGCTTGGACAAGCTGGAGCTCTCTAGAGGATGTGTATTCATATAAACCAGGTGCTGGCACACATGGGCATCAGTGAGGACACCTTGACACTGGGCTCCTCTCTCTCTGACCTCTGGGGACTCATGGGCACTTCTGAGTTAACCTGCCTGTCCCATTCCAGAGCTGAGCTGAGTCTGAACAGGACTCATTAATTTCCCTGCCCACTCTTTATTTCCTCGTACTTGATAACCACAGCAAAGGAAAAAGTGCAAGCATACTTGCGCTTTCCCAGTTTTACAGGTGGAGAACTAAGGCTCCATTGACTTCCTATGGTAAACCACTCTGAGGTGCTGGTGGGCCTGTTCACTCCAGCCAGGCAAAGCCTTATTTGGATTTCCCATGGTGGGAATGAGGAAGTCTGTGTGCATGTCCCAGGTGTAGCTTGGCTTGCTGTGTGACCTCAGTCGGTGTCTTTTTCTTTTTTTTGATTTCTTTCTTTCTTCTTTTTTTTTTTTTCTTTTAGAGGCAGGGTCTTGCTCAGGCTGAAGTGCAGTGGCATAATCATAGCTCACTGTAACCTTAAATTCCTGGGTTCAGGCAGTCCCCCCACCTCAGCCTCCCCTGTAGCTGGGACTACAGGAATGTACCACCATGCCCCATCTAATTTTTCTTTTTCTTTTTTTGTAGAGATGGGGTCTTGCTATGTAGCCCAGGCTGGCCTCAAACTCCTGGCTTCAGGTGACCCTCTTGCCTCGGTCTCTCAAAGTGCTGGGATTGCAGGTGTGAGCCACTGCACACAGCCTCTCTTCTTCTTTTGAACTTGTCTCTCCATTGTCCACGTTAACCCGTCTGTGCTTCTGGCTCCTCATCTGAAAAACGGAGATAACACTAGTGAACTACCTCATGGGGTTATTTTGAGGACTAAATGTAAAGCATTTAGAACAGTGCCTTATACATAGTAAACACCTAAGAAGTGTTTCTCCCTGTCTGCCTCCTCTTCCTCCTCCTCATTACTATTATTACTACGAGGGGGTAATCTCTAAGGCCTCCCTACTAGTTCTCATACTCTGAGAGTATAATGTGAGCTCCTCCAAGAAGGCTGCCTGGACATTGCCCAGGAGCTGTAGTCTTAGCCCTGTCAAGTTCATGGACATATTTGTGTAGATGAGATTCCTATTGCCTTCTAGGTGAGGCCTAAAAGGTAGATGTATCCAATTAATCAGGTGGAGGCTCGGGACCTTGTCTGAGCTTTGTTGAAACTATTTTGGCTCCAGAATTGAGGGGCGGAACAAAGGTCTGGGTGTGGCCCCCTTTACCTGATGCAAGTCGTTCTGGGCTATCCAGCCAGGGTCTCAGGTCCTGGAGGGGATTCAGCCCTGCTCTGTGAGTCCTGAGGTCTGTTCTGCCTACTTGTTGGGCTCTGACACCTGACAGCTGTGAGGGGCTATTGGGACTTCCTCCAGGGAGCTAGAGATGTCTATATTTCATGAGGCTCAGTTCATTCAGCAGGGCTGAGTGGCAGCTTGCTTGGTTTCTTGTGCCTCCCCTGGGAACGAGGGGTGTTAAAGTATCTGATTGCTGCAGGATGCCAGCCACCACAGCTAGCGATAGCTCCAATGACTATTGCCACCCTTGCACAGGTCACATAGAGGTCCAGAGTAGGGTGGGGAGGGATATATGTTGTGATTACCTCCTAGAGCTCTTTGCAGCCCTTCTTTCCACTTCTGGGTTCCTACGTCTCCACCCCTAGGGCTTTAGGGCTCTGACTGAAAGCTTGCACCTGCTTCTTAAATTAACCCTTGTTGCTGGTCTTACTTTCTGGAGTTCATCCACTCCACTGGTTACCATGAGGACTGAAATTCCACCCTGATCATTTCACTCCCCTGCTCAAACACCTTTGATGGCTCCCTATCACCAACAGGACAGAGACTAAATAATCAGTTCCTTTCATAGTCAGGGCTATAGAAGCACCTTCCCTCCAGCCTCCTGAGAGAGATCTGGGTCCCCGAATACTTGCTCCATTTTCTGGTTTCCTTGCTATGGCTCACACTGCTCTTGGCACTGAATGCCCTTGTCCCATCTTCCCCTGGCAAAATCCCTCCCTCCATTGGAGGCCCAGCTCAGGTGTCACCTTCTCTAAGGTGAAGAAGTCTTCTGTATTTCCCTAGCTGAAAGTGACCACTCCTTTTTCTGCATTCCCATGCTACTGAGATAGTTTCCTATAAACTCCACCACCAGGCCAGAGTACTCCAGCCTTCTTGAAACACTTGCAGTTCCCTAATCTCACCATGCTCATGATTCTGTGTCAAATGCTCTTCCTTGTGCCCTGCACACTCTTCCTTTTAGCCTCCTTTCCATCCTCTGCTTTTTCTACATTATTCTTTCAAGTTTCAGTGTTGCAGTGATGCCCTGAGAAACTTCCCATGACCCCTTCTCACCACCTTCCATTCTGATCTGGTACTGCTTAGAAGCTTGCTTGTCCCGCTTCGGGGGAGGGTGACATTCCCTTGGTTACCTGTCATTGCAGTTTTTGCACAGCAGTGTGACTGTCCACTGATCCGTCTGTCTGTCCTATGGGAGAACTTGATGAACACAGAGCTGGGAGTGGAGAGGGAGGCTGCCTAGCTGGGTACGACCACGCAGTGAGGACTGCAAGAACTCAGGAGGGACATGCAGCTTTGTCTCAGTGGATATTAGGATGCAGAGCACTTTCTTTTTTTTTGGTTTTTTGTATATATATTTTTATTATACTTTAAGTTCTAGCGTACATGTGCACAAAGGTTTGTTACATATGTATACATGTGCCATGTTGGTGTAGAGCGCTTTCAACGCACAGTGCATATGGTATGCAAAGGCTCCTCCTTCCCACCGTGAGTATTCATCTTACTGGATACTCATCACGGCATGGTGAAATAGTTACCATTGTCTCCAGTTTATCTGTGAGGAAGCTGAGCTTCCTTCCACAAGAACCCATCCAGTCAGTGAGCAAGTGTCTATTGATTATTATGCACAAGCCTATGTCAGGCACGGGGGGTATGGCAGTGAGCAGCACATTCCTCTAGTCCCTGCTCCCCACCTTCGGGGGAGAAAGACATTAAGCTCTTATTAAGCCCCTAATGTTACAGTTAATTATTTAATTACAATTGTGATAAAGTCTATGGAGGAGAAATACTGAGGGGACTAGGGAATCTTATAATGAAGGACATGACTGAATCCATGGGTCAGGGAAGCTGCCCTGAGGAAGTGGCATTTGTTCTGAGCTCTCACCAAGGAATAACTTGGTGAGAGGAGACAGAGGAGAGGTTGTTGGGGTCAGAGGAAGGAGTACCATGAAGGTGTTTGGCAGGGGGAGGCGTGGCTTGCTGCAGGGATGAACAGCAGCTGGTGTGGCTGCAAGGCTGAAGGACAAGAAGGGTGGTTAGACAGGGACAAGATCCATGTGAGGCAAGTAGGCCATGGCAGGGTTTGGTCTTTGTC
This sequence comes from Gorilla gorilla gorilla, assembly GCF_029281585.2. Lineage (NCBI taxonomy): Eukaryota > Metazoa > Chordata > Mammalia > Primates > Hominidae > Gorilla > Gorilla gorilla. The sequence continues at coordinate 21,535,360 of NC_073233.2, forward strand.
TTAGTAGCAACAGGAAGCCATTGAAGGATTTTAAACAGTGAGTTGATGTGATTAGATTTGTGCTTGAGATCACCCTGGTGGTTGTGTGGGGAACAATTTAGAGAGGAGCATGTCTGGAAAGGGGCGAGTGATGAAAGGAAGCCCTTGCAGAGGTCCAAGTGAGAGATGCCAATGCCTTTGACCAGGGAGGCAGTCATGAATGAAAAAAATAAGATGAGGGAAAGGGATGTATCCAGGATAATTCTCAGGCAAGACATCCAGATCTAGCCTCTGGGCTCTAAATCCTGTGCATTTTGCACAGACTGGGGAAGGCAAATTGAAAAAAAGCCTACATTGTAGTCCCATTTTAAGGTGTAATCTGCATGCCAGGTACAGAGGAACTTGATTCTTCTGCAGGTACCACAAGGCCTCAGAAAGAAATCTCCTTTTAGTCTCAAGCTCCTAGTCCTGTGCACCTGATTGGTGAATCCTAGATCATGTGCTTCTGCTCTGTGTGCCTGATTGGTGGCACCTAAGTCATGTGTTTTACTCTTGCTGCAAAGGATTCTGGGAAACAAGTGCCTGGCTTTTTAAGTTTCTATGTTGGGAGGCAGGTTTCCACTTCACTAAGACGCTTAAGCAAAGGGATATTTCTCAAATGTAGGAAATGGGTTCATATGTTAGAGGCCAGAAAGAAAGATAAAGGTTTACCCATGGATTATCTTGGTGCTCACAACAATCTTGTGAGGTTGTCTATTTTTGCCCCATTTTACTGACGGGAAACAGATATGGAAACACTGGAAAAGGCCTGGTTTCTTCCCCAGTAAAGCAGTGCTCTCTAAGGGCCTTTTCAGCTCCAAAATGTAGAGATTCATAATGATGGGCTGACAGGGCAGCTCTGTTGCTTCCAGCTCTTGCACTTTCTGAAGTCTTTGAGAAAGAGCCATATCCGTCTGGTGCTGTCCAACTCCTCTTCGACTCCCCAGCAGCCTCCTCCCTGTTCCTAGAGCTGCCGCCAAAGCTTAACTACTTTCCACAATACTTACTGTCCCCTGTCCCTTCCATGTTGACATCCCTAATATTGACAGCCCTAATGGGATTGCAGATTAAGCAATCCCAGACATACTTGGAGCTGTACCTGGATTGGCCCATTAGACAATGGCAGAAACCACCTTTGCTCCTGATTTTAATTGAATAATTTATTGTGAATAGCCTCCATTTCCTCCACAAACCCTGTGTCATTAGCCAAATGGAGGTGAGCAAAGGCTGCCTCTAATGGGATGTGGGCGCAGAGATGAGCTGTCCAAAAGGAGCTGTTGTCACAGCAAACATTGAATTAAATCAGAGACACTTAAGACTTCAAGTCTTTCTTGTAAACTAGTCACTTCTGGTGGGAGCTACATAGCCCAGAGCCCTGAAGAAACAAGGCTGCAGGATCCATGGTGGGATTTTCAGTGAATTAGGAAAGGCACTGGGATAGGTGATGGAGGGATTTCTTCTTCCCTGCTCACTCCTACATGTGCCCTTTTCACCTCTCTTCCTGGGAAAAGCAGCAACTCTGCTCTGAGATGTATTTCTTAACTCTTCCTTCCAACAGGAAGGGTACTTCTTCTTGGAGACTGCTATATACCAAGCACAATATCGGGGACTTTTGCAAGTAATCTCATTTAATCCTCATGATGCTCCTGGGAAGTAGGTATAATTGAGGAAACCACATTTTCAGTGGGTTGGCAATTTTCCCAAGGTTATGTACTTATCAGGTCAGGATTTGTACAAATCAGGATTTGAATTTATCAGATTCCAAAGTTCATGTTCTTTTTGCAACACCAGTGAGGAGACAGCACAGGACCAAGGGCTTGTCTTGAACTCAGTTTTGGTTTCCTAACATTCTGTGTAGCTTTGGAAGGGGTTTATTCTTCAAGTCTGCTCAACAGGATGAGTCTGACTTAGGGCTATGGGAGTCGGTGGGTGCAAGGGCTTCAGACTGAAGATGGAACTTTGCAGTAGGAGCTTCCCTGAGGATAGCATGCTTTAAACAGGTCTCTTTGCAGCTTTAACTGGGACTATGATCTCCCCTCCCCTGATCCCTCTAGGGCCTATCTCTGTCCATATGACTTTCACAAAACTGCCAATAAATGAGGAACAAAAGAGAAATGTCCCCATTGTCAAGCCACCCTTCCTCATTCCATATGACTGCAGTGTTTGCTTTTCTTCCTGAGGGCTGTGTCACTGAGGGCTGGCACTAGGTGAAGCTGGGAGATTTACAGTCTGGGAAGTGGGAGCAGTAGGCAGTGCTGGTGAGAGGGAAGAGTGCTGGGCTGTCTGAGAAGGGCCTCCTGGGGTTGGGTGTTGCCATTCGGGAATGGAGTCAGGGTGTCTGTTAACAAAGGCTGAGCACAGGCTCTTATCTTCATCTGCTCCAGCACCTCCCCTTCAATCATCAAACCTGGATTCTAGTCCTCTGCCACCTACCAACCAGTGCTTCCCACTGAATTTAAGAGGTCTCATCTGTAACAGAGGATGATGATAGCATTAAACGAACTAATACTATATGAAGCATTTAGAACAGTGCCTGGCACATAACACATGCTCAGTAAATATTAGCTGTAATTATTATTGTTACAGACACTTTCTAAACATCAGGTGGGCTAAACAAGTATTTCCTATCTCACCTTCCAGATATTCTTCCTCATCCCTAGTGAAAATGAGCTGTGATTCCTCTGAGAGGTAATCTGATTCACAACCCAGACTCTTGACCATGCAGGTCTTTGGGTCAGGACTGTTCCTAATCCCACATTCAGCAAGATTTGGCTTTAGACATTAAGGAATCTTATCCTTTTGGGGCAAAGAGGCAGCCAATATTGGCATAGTCTGTGAATAGGGCAGTGATGCATATGCAATCAGATGTCCTTAAGGTGCCTCCCCAGCCTCTGGGAACACAAGAGATCACATGAAGCAAGGTTTTGTGAGCTGGCAGCTCCCCCTGCATAACTGCTGGGAAGCTATGGGTCAAAAAGATGAATGGTGGCACCTCACTGGGGTGCTTTAAAAAATCAAGATATATTAGGCTTATTGCAGTTTCCTCAGCTAACAGCCCAGAGGCTCCTGAAGGAAAAGAAGTCGATTGTTTTGCCTTGTTCCTGCTGTGTTCTAGCTGGCTTCTTGTGCTCACTGCTTCTTTCTGAAGGGTTCACAGGTCGGTGATCCAGAATAGGCTATTGAATGTACAGTCACAGAGCTGTATTTCCAGAATCTGCCTCTTAGAAATTCAGAACCATTTCTTGCATTCAGGCTTCTGCTCATGACAACTCTTTTTTTTTCTCTCTGGGTCCCTCAGAGATGACTTGAATCAGAGTCAGAGGTTCCTCTAATACTCTATGGTATGTATGCTTCACCTCATCCTACAGTTTCCTCTTGCTTCAAACTTCAGATGGCCCTGGAATTTTCTTAGTATTTTCCTGTCTCCTCTCCTACCTTAGACTCTAATCCCCACTTCAATATTTTTACTTTGCCTCTTTTCTTCTCAATGATGAAGATGTTGAAGTAAAACAAAATCTACTTGCTCACTGCCATCTAATCACGTCTTAGTTTTACCCTGAGAAGTTGGTGTTTTCCTTTCTTGTACTTTAGTCAAACATATCAAAAGGGAGCAAACGCCTCATTTTATTGTTCCTAGTTTTTCTTTTGTGTCATCCCTTTCAGCCTACTGGCTCACTAGATTCCAAAAATATACCTTCTCAATAATGACAATAATGATGGAAATAACGATGGTGATAACATGCTAATGAATGCTCATTGAGCCTCTCGCTGTGCTAAGTGTGTGACCTGCTGTATCTCATTTTCTGCATCTCCCTTAGCATAGCTGACCAGAGAGCTGAGCACATAGCAGACTCATAGGACATAACGATAATAACAGCTAACTATTTATTTAGCTCTTACATTGGCCATATTCTTCCACATTCCTAATCTCATGTCATCCTTATACTAGCTCTTTAAAATAGATATTATTATCCTCAGTTACAGATGAAGAGATGGGGCTCAACATCAATGTATTAAAAATTTATCCCTCTTATTCTTTCAACAGACGTGTAGAGCGCAGGCTATGTGCCTGGCCCTTGGCTCAGTTCCAGAAACACATGTGGTGTCTGCCCTCAAGAAGCTCACAGTCTAGTAAGCTCCACAGACAAAGAAACAGGCAACGGCAGCAAGTCTCTGGAATTATCTAGCACCCTAGTTTATTCTGGGCTCCTGCCTCCCCACACTTTTCAGACTGACCATTTTCTTCTTTCTTCCCAGCATTATGAGGAGTGCTTTGTGTTCACCCACATCACTATTAAAGTGCTCCTCCTCCATTCTTTTCTATAGGGCTCCCATGTAATCACGGAGTAAGACTCTTCTGTTGATGTGCCCAGGCAAAGGTGACAGAATCTGCATATTCCTCAGGGAGGGCTTATTCATGGGCTTGGGGGAGTTGGCAGAGAGAGAGAAATGAAAAAGAGAGATTGTGTACAAAAAGGCCTCCAGGAGCACAGCAGGGACAAGGCGAGGGAGAAAAATACAAACAGGTGGGTAGCTGGTTTGGGTTTAAATGTGAGGCACAGGGAAGCCAGTTGCATCCTCAGTGCTGGGACTGGGAGTCCCTGGAACCTGGGTTACTCTTATTCATTAGGATGCTTTTGGCTGCGTAGAACAAAAACCCTCACTCAGACTGACTTAAACGACAAGAGCTTTTATTTTCTTAGATAATAGGAAGCCTAGAGCTGGGCCAGACTCCAGTATTAGTTGATTCAGTGGCTTAGTGATCAAGGACCCAGCATTTTTTTCTTGGTATGCTAACTTTGTTCTCCAGCTAGTGCTGCTCGTGATTGCAAGATGGTCTGTAGCAACAGTGAGGTGAATATGCTCCCTTGTTCGGGTCCAACAGGAGACATACTGCCTCATCTTGCAACTGTCTGTTGGGAGAAAGAACACTTTTCCTAGAAGCAATCCTGTCATGGCTCATTGGCCTAAATTGAGCCACATGCCTATTTCTGAACCAATCACTGGCAATTTGGGTGCAATTACATCATCTGAAGTGGAATGGATTTGGGAAAGCAACCACTATGCCGATAACAGGGTCACATTTTCCAGGACAGACTTAAGCATAATCACAGTGAATAAGCGAGTTCTACAGTGGTAACAGCCAGGGAATTAGAATGTAGAACTGCCAGTTTTAGCAAGTAATACAGGATGCCCAGTTAAATGTGAATCTCAGATAAACCATAGATACTTTTTAGTACAAGTATGTCCTGTGCAATACGTATGGGCTGTGTGTCCCAATATTTGATACATACCAAAATAAGTCAGGCAAATATTTGGCAATTGGAATAAGAAAATATTTTAGAGATATAAAGTGGGCTAGGGACTTAGAAACAAGATCGAATCTGGGTTCTGCCTTACTTGTGTGAGGATACTGGAGTGTAAACTGGTTCAACAGAAGAAGAGGGCTAAGAGGTCTTACCTCTTTGTCTGCTTTGGTTCCTTGTGGCCTGGGACTGGGAGAGAAAGTGATTGTGCCTCCTCTTTTAGGACCTCGTTGTGCCATCCTGCCCTCTATTTTCAGGGTCACGACCGCTGCGAGCAGGCCTTGCTGCAGATTGGGATCAACATGATGGCACTGCCTGGAGGTCGCCACCTGGACTCCGTCACCCTGCCGGGTAAGCGGTAAGTCCTACAGCTGTCACTCCAGGCCAGGCCTGCCCCATCTGAACCCTGACTGAGGCCCAGTTCCAGCATCCTGAGAATGCAGGTGACCCCATCTTCCCACACAATTTTCTGGGGAGGACGCCGAGCATAAGGTATTGGGGATGTCATGTTCACTCAGCAAATATTAATGGAACTGGGCCCTGGGACACTGAAGAATCAGGCGTATCCCAGTTCCTAATGAGCTGAAGTCTAATGCTGAGGCTGACCATGAAACAAAGAATCGAATGGGTGTGCTAGTAACATAGAGGATGTCATAGAAGGTGACAACATAGAAGGTGTCATTCTACCCTTGGATGTCTTCTCTTTTGCCCAGAGCATCAAGGAGAAAACTGAGCATAGAGCTGATCCTTGGGAAGTACTTGTTGTCCTGAGTTGGGCAATGAGGGAGGGTGGGAAAGGCACATACTGAGAAGAAGGGGAAGCCCGGATAACGAGGGGAGAGGGGCTTGAGAACATCCTGTCTGAAGAAGGAGACACTTGGGGCCACCAGAGGTGCCTCCACACAGCTGGAATATGTGGTAAGGCAGGTACAGGTTTGATGTGGCTGGTCCTGGAGCCTGAACCCTCTCTCTCTCCCACTTGCAACCTCTTCAGAAGTCTTAAGGTCACAAGAAATTAAATTACATGAAAACGATTTAGGAATCAAATTATTAGGAGGCAAGGCATGATTTCTAACTGATCTTGCACAGCAAATCAACTGGGAGGAAGACCCCAGACTGACTTAACATCAGGAATTATGGCTGGCCATAAAAGATGTAGCTTGTGAAATCTTTTTTTTCACAATGTCTTCATCCTTACAGTTCTGATAGGGTGAGGTGAGCAACAGAGAGAGGGTGGTATTTCCTTTAATACGTTCAAAGCCTAGCATTGCCAGGCCTAGCCAGAACACTGAGGGAATAGAATCCCTGGATCTAGCAACCTGTTAATTGTGTATGTTCTAGGGGCTTTTGCATGGTCCACATACACAGAGAAGGCGCATGTGTAGTTACAGGATGTCAGAAGTGTTAATTTGCCTATGATGCAATCTGAAGCAGCATAATAGGCAGATAGTAGCAGCCATGTCTTCTTTCCTCCTGTTCCAAGCTGCCAAGGCCTCTCTTGTGGGGAATAACACCATGGTTATTGTCTCCAGATAAATAATTCATGCTGGATAATTGACTTCTTTCTGTTGTGTTCCACTGAAACTGAATTTCATTTTGCAGTGCCATTGTTCACCTCAGTGCACAAAAATAAATAAACAAGTACTGCCATGTTGCATGGAAGCATCCAGCAGCCTGGGTAAATCATATGGGTGAGGCCACTGGTATTTGAGACCCTTGTGAATAAATAGCAGCACAAAGGGCTGTTCTAGGTGCAGATTCCTAGGCGAGAGTAGAGGTCAGGAGCAACAGCCTCCTAGGCCAGGGGTTGGGATCCCTTGCTGAACTGGCATGATTGACAGGAAGTGGTCTGACAGGGTGTGGTGGTTCTCAGCTCTGTATCTGAGTCTTCTGGGATGCTTTCATATTTAAAAACAATAAAATAAGCAAAAGAACAAAACTGTACTCTTGGAATCTCTTATGTGGGGCTAAGTGGTTGAAAGCATGTAGACCTTGGAATCAGACTTGGGTTCAAATCTCAGTTCACTTCCTACCAGCTCTGTGACCTTGAGTGGCTATTTAAGCTGTCTATGCACCTGTTTTTTCTTCAACATAGTGGCAGTGACAGCTGCTTTAAAGGGTAGTAGAAGTGCTTGGGTCCAGGAAAGAAGGTCTCTCTAGAGCCTGAGGGTACTTTGCAGTACACAAGCTTCACTTCCCCAGGTCATAGAAATCAGTGGTCCCAACTCCTGGTCCTTAGCCTGTTAGGAACTGGGCCCCCACACAGCAGGAGGTGAGTGGCTGGCAAGAGCAAGCATTACTGCCTGAGCTCCGTCTCCTGTCAGATCAGAGGCGGCAGTAGATTCTTATAGGAGCGCGAACCCTACTGTGAACTGCTTGCGTGAGGGATTTAGGTTGTATGTTCCTTATAGGAATGTAATACCCACCACCCACAGCCTCCCTGCATGGAAAAATTGTCTTCCACTAAACCAGTCCCTGGTGCCAAAGGTCCCTGGTGCCAACAAGTTTAGGGACTGCTGGTATAAATAACAGTAATAATCTCTCCCTCCCACCAGGTAGTGAAAACGATACAATCTCTGGTCTCAGTACCTCCCTGGGGGGTGGTCAAAGATTTACTGGTGGAAGTGAAGGGGGCCAGAGACGAGCTTCCTGGATAGCAGGAGACTGTGGCTGCTATGTCCCTGGCTGGTCTTCATTTGCTCCTCTGGCCTCCCATCTTTCCATCTGGGATGCTGATCTTCTTGTTGGTTCTGGGCGTGGTGGTTGTGCTGCTGGAACATAGCCATGGTGGTCAGCATGTCGGGCCCAGGCTTTACACTCCCAGGGTTGTGCCCTCCACCATCACAGCCTGGCCTTCATATTCTGCCAAGATCCAGATGACCTAGTCCTTTGGTTTAACTTTCTTTATGGGAAGGCTTCTGGGGTGTAAGCTGGAGCCCAGGGTCCACACAGGACTGGGTCCAGATGTCCCCTTCCTTCCCCACTTCCTTCTATAACTTACCTAGCCCACAAATCATCTATGGCATTTAGAATTTTTCTCTCCGAATCCCTGCCAGTGAAGAGTCAGGGTGGCAATATTGATTAATAGGCAGGCCTTTGCAAACCCCCACAACAAAGTTGGCTTATGGTTTCAAGTACTTGTTATGGGCTGGATACTCCACACAGCTATTCATTTAGTCTTCACTATGACCCATGTGTATAATTATTATTATCTATATTTTGCAAACAAGAGGTCATAGGTTGAGTTATATGGGAACAGCCTTTTAGGTGGGGTTTAGAGTTCAGAGTGGTTTTTAGTGACCATCTTTAGGATCAATGCCTGTGGAAGGGGGAGGAAGGAAGCAGGACTGGGTGGAAGGTGAAGTTGAGCTGCAAAACCTGGCTCAGTGATGTCAACTGATCTTGTAGGAAGATTTGGAATCAGCGTTGTTGTCCATTGGCCAAAATGTCCAGGGCCTTCATGTCCCACCTTGATCTGTCATTGGAGAGTGTTAGAAAATATTTTAAACTGGGAAGCCATTAGGCTGGGGCTGCTCCAACACTTTAGGTTTCTACATAGCAAACTGAAGTCCAACATCAAGAGTAAAATGAAACTAGAAACTTTACTGATCAGAAATCAACTAACCTTTAACTAGGATCTTTCCCCTTTAATCATTACATGCATTTTCCTTGTTTTCCTTTTGTGTTCAGCCCATAAAAGCTTGTCATCCATGCTGCTTCAGAGGAACTCTCCAGCCTCTTCTGTCTCTGAGTGCTGTCTGATTCATGAATTGTTTTTTGCTTAAATAAACTCTGTTAAATTTATTTTGTCTAAAACTTTTAGACATCTTTAGGAAGGATGTGATCTTAGGTGAGGTGGCTCTGAGAACATCTGGAGGGCCTGAAAGCTGAAGGCTGTTGGCTAATGATACTCCCAGCAGCTGGGACAATAAATCCTGCCAAAAAGAGGAATCTCGGTACCACATCACAATGTCTATCTCATGAGAGAACTGAGCCTTGAGGAGGTGAAGTTACTTGCTCAAGAACACAGCTGACAGGTAGAGAGCTAGGATACATGTTTCTATATGGTGCTTAAACCTGAGTGCTGGGTAGTACTCTAACCAGTCTCTGTCTTTTCCATAAACAAATCATTTACTCATTTATGCAGGTAGTTGTTTATTCATTAGCTTTCAACAAAGTTCTTCTATAAATATTTATGGAGTGCGGGCCATCTGCCTTGTATGGTGCCGTGTGCTTGAGGACATGTTGGTGACCTAGTTGGTGACCTAGTTTCCTGCCCTCATGGAACTCAGTTATTATTCACTAACTTCTCTTTTGGCCTGATCAGGCCTGGATTTGTAGCAAGTATACAGTTTGGGGCTTTCATCTGTGACTTCTCCCTGTGAGTGAAACACTTTTTCACATGGTTTCCATTCAGCTTGGAGTATGAGATGAGCCTGGACTGGATGCAGCTGCAGCTTGTGGCAGGCAACCTCCTGGTTGCTCATGGCTAGCTGGGGAGATAACCAGCTTCCCTGAGCCAGTGGGGGCCATTGCAGGCCAGCTTGTCTCCATGTAGATAATGGCTTGCATATGTGCACCTCTCTTCTGTGGCCAGTTTTCTGCTGCTGGGACATTTTCTATGCTTGTGGTGAGATGTGCAGACTGTAATTGTGAATGGGATAATTGGATATTTTTCTGTTGTTTAAGCTGAAAAGAAGGCCAATCAAAGCTAGACTTGAATTCCATCCTTTCTCTCATTTCCAAAGAGAAATCCACAGAAACATAGGGTGTGACCCTGAGAAGGCAGAGGGACAATGATTCAATAGTTATTTTTAAGAAGAGAGGCTGGATTTATACTTTTGTACAGTGCTGGGAACCGAGTTCATAGAGGCATTGGGTATTGTTGCTAGAGTTTCCCCAGAGTTCATCTATGCCATCCCTTCATTATAAAATGGGGAAACTGAGGCCCGGAGAGGGGAATGTAACTGTCACAATACTCTTCAGGCTGCTTTCCCACCTTTTGGAGTCCTGCCTCCCCTGGGTTGTGTTTCTTAAATTAATGCTGTCACTCAGCCTTTAGTAAATCTTAGAAGCTCTGTGTCCCCACTTCAGTGGAGTTCTCACATAGCAATTATTTGTAATAGAGAAATCAATTTCATTCATTCATTTGAATGAGATTTACTTTGGACCAAGAACTTACTTTGAGCCAAGCCTGGGGTAGGCCGATAGCAATTTATGTATATGTCATCTTTTCTGCTCAAGGATAAATGTTCTAAGGGCCTAAGGGCTAAATTCATATTTGGTTTATATTTATGCTCCTGACTATGATAAAATACACACAGTAGGATCTCAATAAGTGATTGTTGAGTAAACAAATGTTTAATAGCTGTTTGATAAATGAATGATGAACTCTTGGCTAGGGAGTTTCAGGTGATGGTGAGAAATTAAATTAAATAGCTTGGATTGTGTTTTGTTCTCTAAGACACTCTTCTGTCTCCAGCAAGCTATTCTTATTTTTTTAGTATAAAATTGCTGTTTGGAGGGAAAGGGTAAGCCAGAGATTTATCCTGATTAATTTAAATACTCCCTTTGAGTGGGAGCCAAAGATTTAATTGGTTGAAGGAGTCAGAGAGTTGAAGAGGCTTTGTTTCCTTCTAATGAAGAATAATTAAGAAGTATTTTTAGTCTTTGCAGTTAAGTTCACTGGAAAAAAGTTTGCAATCTCATCATCAAATCCCCTGCAGGAGAGCACAGTGCAGTGGGGAGCATGGATTAGGAGCCAGGGGCCAGACTTCCACTGATATTCTGTGTGTTCTTGGACAATTTTTCTCTCTCTCTGAGCCTTAGTTTCTTCATCTGAGGATGAGGAGGTAGACAAAAGTATCCCCAGGGACCCTTCCAGCTTTAACATTCTAAGTCTGTGAATGAGTTTTGAATGCTTTTGTCCCTTTTTTTTTTTGGACAAAAATAACCCATGTTAGTGCCACAGGGATAGGAAAGCAAACCCATTGACTAAAACAAGTTCTTCCCATTCTTTCCTGTGAAATGTGCAAAGGGATCTGTGTTTGCCTTGTGGCTGGGATGGACATTTCAAGGCATAGTAGTTTGGGAGTCCTCTTAGGATCTAAAATGTGCCCTGTTCAGGTTTTATAGAAGCCCCTTGGTATAGCCAGGAGAAGTATTCTATGGTGGGGTTGTGGGGTGACCTAGGGTGCCCTGCCTTGATGGAATACAATACAGAGAAACACATGGATCCTAGCATTCTAACATTCTGCAAAATTTGAGCCAGTCATTTTCAACTTTACCTCCACCCCTCTGGCTACACTTAGCAACTTGCCGTTTTCCGAACACATGAGTCCATAGTTCTACTTCTTTGCACGTGGTGTTTCTTCTGTTTGAAACTCTATCCTCTTCCAATACTAACTCTTTTCCTGGGAAACTTGAGGGCATCCTTTAAAGACTAGCCTGGAAAACCTACTGAGATATTCTGGCTTGGGTTACATATCTCTTCTCTGTGCTCCGCTAACCCTCTGTGTTAACTTCAAAATGCCATTTGCAGCACAGTGATCCATAATGGTTTGTTTACAGTTATTTGGTAAATCTTTATAGAGTGCCTATGAAGTACTGGGTGCTGTTGTAGGTAGAGGGAGTATGTCACTGTGTAATAAACGATCCTGCCCTCATGGGGACCATATTCTCACATCTCTCCTCCGTAATCCTAGCACACAGGCCCAGTGCCTGGCCCATTTGGGGTGCTTAGTACGTTTTGGAGGTCACTTCCAAGTGTTTCAGGTATAGTAAATTGTTCGTTTACAGAGAACTCCCCACTTCACACAGAAGGTAGACTAAAGTAAGGCAGAGAAATCCAAATTCCAGACTTTGAAGACTTTTAAAGTTCCATTCTAAATGAAAAGAAATTAAAATGAGCCAAGAAAAGAATAGGCATAGATTTCCACAAACTATTCACCCTAGAGTTTTGGGGACACTGGACACCAGATCAGCAGGATAAGCTGGGAATAAGGAACTGGTACCAGTAGATGGAGGCCAGGTACAGATCTTCTGAGCTGGGAAAATTGTTCTCTTTGGCCTCTGAGGGGTCAGGCACAGTGACCTTCTCCAAGTGGTAGGCTTTGGGGAATGAAGGAGGCGGTCCACAAGGCAAGGGCAGAGGCAGGGCAAGGCCACTGAGGGAATGAGGAGACCTCTAGGCAGGCAGGGTCCCATGAGGATCTCTCCCCACTGTATCACTACTTACATGGTCTTTTGGGCTTCCCTGCTGCTGCTACAAATTCATCAGAGGTCTGTGATGTTGAGGCCAGGGTCAGAAGTTCTGTCCTGAATGTTGAAAACATGCACCCCAATTTTCCTCAGAAAGAAACCAGACAAGGGTTTGAAAAAAGACCAGACACTCCATCATCTTTATATGATCATAAACTATAAAAAGGCAACTGTATGTCACCTAAGGGCAGTCTTGCATAGCAGAAAGAGCTCCAGCTTTGGATTTGAGGGTTTCAGTATTAGCTAAATTGCTGAAAACCATCAAAGAGCATAGCATAATAATTAAGAACAAGGCTCTGGTCTCACATTGCCTGGATTTTTGTTTCCACTTATTCATTGTGTGATGTTGGCCAAGTCACCTAGCCTACCAAATCTCAGTTCTGGGAATCTCATAGGATTGTTTTGAGGGTTAATTAAGCCATTAAGATTGAATCAAGCATTTAGCACACTGCTGAGAATGTAATAAGTACTCAATCAATTTTAGCTTTATTGCCACTATTAACAATGAGGTCTTAGACAAGTTACGTAATGCCTCTAGGCCTCAGTTTCTCCATCTGTAGAATGGGGATGGCAATCTCCAATCATCAAACCACAGTGAGGCCTGGAGCAGAAGGTTCTTGGTACATCGAAGATGCACTATAGGTGGCAATCCTCCCTTTTTGTTGTGTGGGTTAATTCCTTCTGACTTTGGAATACCCCTGAGGAAATATAGTAGGAAGAACACTGTTTCATACTGCAATTTCTTGGTATGAGACTTTGCTACTCCCTTCTCCCACCCCAATTCCACCCTGGATAATTCCAGCTTAGAAAAAACTTACCTGGCCTGTAGCCTGGTATGTGGAGATGATTGTAGTTGCATTTGGCTTTGTGTTTGAGTCTGCCAGACTTCAGAAAGCCCAAATTTTAGGACTCGGTCCCCTCATTCCAGATGTTCGGGACAGCCTCCATCAGAATGCAATGAACAGGGCTACTTGAGGAATAGGCAACTTCTGGGAACTGGGTAGGACTCCTGGGAGCCACGTTCACTGTCTTGGATGCCCTCCTTGCTCTCCAGGCAAGGGGATAATCTTAATAGCATCAACTTCAGATTTCAGTTCACTGTGGAGACTAAGGAAATCAAACCCAAGTCCTGGCCCCTGGCCTCTCCAGCTCCTTGGCCAGGGGCCTTACAAGCTCCTGACTCTGGTGGTTTTCCGCCATGAAGGGAATGTGACTCATTGCCAGTCCATCTGCCTTTACCTCAATTTTCAATTCCCGTCCTCTGTGTGAGTAATAGGATCAGTCGTTCGTACTTGCAAAGGAAGGATTTCATGCATGGTGAGATGGCAGTTCGAAGTTTATGGCTGAGGACAATTGACCCACTGGGAGTTGGAAGGGGCAGGGGCAGCAGGCAGCCCCCACCACACAGCCAGAACTGCTCTGTTTAATCAGACTTTTCATAGTGGGGTCAAGCAGCAAATCCAGTAGGAGAGGTGGAGCCCAGAGAGTCAGCGAGCTAATGACAGAGAGTCAGGCAAGCTATGCAATTATGGGATGTTCAGCACTAACACAGTCCAAACCTTAATGAGCCACAGTCCCTAGACTCCCAAAATTGAGAAGGGCGCTTATTATGTGGCGGCACCGTGACCGTGGCTGGTATTAGATGGGCTTGTGGTGGGGCCATGTGGGATTCACCAGGTCCAGTCTCCTTCCTGAGAAAGCTGGGGCCCCCTTCGATGGGCCCCTCTGCAAGGCCTGACCCCCACTTCTGCTGTGGCCTTGTGCTCTCCACTTGTCAGAGGCCACACCCTGTAATCAAACCAGATGAAAACAGTTCCTCCCTGGATGTGTTTCCTATCTCAGCGAGGGCAGCAGCTTCAAGAGAAACCAGGGGAGTCAACTTTGATTCTTTCCTTTTCTTCACACTCATATCCTATCCTGTCCCTCCCAGATCTTCCTATCCCATGCCATTGCCTTAGTTCAGGCTTCTGTCTTTCTTCTCTTTCTGTTTTATAACTATCATTTCCCAACAGGCTACTCTCCTGCCTAGGATTTAACCTGGCTGTGATTAAATTTTACTGATTCTTTGCACAATTGTTGTCACTTCCCTGCTCTAAAATGCTTTTCATGGCTCCAAGTTGTCTTTGGGATTAAATCTACATCCCTGATCATGGTATTCCAGGTCTTTGATCAACTAGTCCCTGTTTCTCTCTTCAGACCCGTTCCTGGCCCCACCCTCAGAGGCCCCTGATGTTATAGTCTAGTGAAACTTCTTGCCATATGACTTTTTGGCCATATGCCTCTGGGCCTTTGTACATGGTGTCTCCCCTATGTGGAAGTCTTTTTGCTTTTGTCATCCTGGCAACTCCTCTCCTCTAAGAACTAGGGCAAATGTCACTTCCTTTGTGTAAATATTCCCAGGCAAAGTCAGGCCCTCTGTCTTCTGTGATCGTAGTCTATCCTGCTCACATCTTCTTGGTAGTGTGGTGTTTAGGTGATAGAAGATGAGACTCTGAACTCTAGAGGCCTGGGTTTGAGTAATGGCTCCATTATTTACTCACCATGTGACCTCTCCAAACAAAAGTCTCCTCATCTGTAAACGGGGGTAATAATACTACTTCCCTCACATGGCTGTGGGCAGGCTTAAAGGAGATAATATATAGAGAGGGCTTGGACACTTCCTGACTCCTTGCTGGAACTCAACACTTCAACTGCTCTTATAATTATAACCAGATTGAATTGTTGGTGTTTTTTTGTTTTTTTTTTTTTTTGCCTGTTTGGGTCTTGGCTGAGCTCTATGAAGGCTGGAATTATCTCCTGTTCAACTTTGTAGCCTCAGCTCCTAGAACAGGGCTTGTTCTGAGCAGGCCCATGGAAAACACCAGGAGACTAGGTCTCCAGGCCTGGCCCCAGTGTGCACTGGCTGTAGGACTTGAGACAGGCAACTTCTCCTGGCCTCTTGCACCTGGGGGCCCGTTTGGAGGGCAGAGCTGCCAGTGCAGCCCCAGGTGAAGGATCTTTTGTCCCTGGGTCTGCCTACAACTGAAAATAGAGAATCCTCCTTAGGAGCCTGAGGCTTGGGAGTGGAGCCAGGGCATGGTGGAGGCAAGGTACCCAAGTGATGGCTGGAGGCTGATGGAGAGTTCTGGAGCCTTGTAGATGGTGGAGAGACTGGCTCTTGGAAACCCTCTAGTGGTGATTTCTTCACCCTCACCTGCATTTCACAGAACCATGCAGAGGTATCAGGATGGTAATGGGCACATTACATCTGTGAATTATCCTAAATGTCCACTTTGGCAAATGAAAATATTCTCTTTAAAGTAGGGAGAAGAACAGAATAGAAAAAACAAAGCTAAACCATTTGTAGTCTATATATCAAATCCCATGTTACTGCCATGAAAATTCATGACAAACAATAGGAATAGCTGGATATGTGTGTAAGAATGCATTTAAAAGTTTTACCTGACAGTACTGCACATGACATTGGAACAGAGCACAGCCTAAAGCAGTTTAACATAACACTTAAGAACATACAGTCTAGACACTGATGAGCTGGGTTCAGAGCCAAACTTTGCCACTTGTGATCTGTGTGATCTCAGATACGTTATTTGGCCTTGCTAAGCTTCAGTTTCCTCATCTGTAAAAGTAAAATCATAAGAGTACTCTCCTCACAGGGTCATTGTGAGAATCAACTGAGATAATACATGTGAATCAATCCACATGATAATTGGCATAGGGCCCATCCTCAATTAGTGCTATTATAATGATTATGGATTTTATCTCCCTGACCCTCACAACCTGATGAGACAGGACAGCAGCATAGGTTATTATTATTCCCACTTGAAAAATGTTTAAATGTAATTAAGTTCCATACATATGCACCAGCTGCATCATTGGTGTGTCAGGTCCATTGCCTTGCAGATACTGTA
Organism: Gorilla gorilla gorilla; assembly: GCF_029281585.2. Taxonomy (NCBI): domain Eukaryota; kingdom Metazoa; phylum Chordata; class Mammalia; order Primates; family Hominidae; genus Gorilla; species Gorilla gorilla. Next base: position 21,551,852 of record NC_073233.2, read on the forward strand.
GCATGTAGCATGGTGGCTTGTAGGTAGGACAAGACAGACACAAGATCTGCCCTGCATCATCTAGGGGGTAAGGCAGACATTTAAAAGTTGTTAAACAATTGAGACCAGTATAGATCAGAGGAAAGACAGAGTGCTTACAGACATGTGGGGCACATGGGACATAAATTTGTTGAGGAGTCACAAAGGACTCCTTCAGAAGAGAGATTAAGGTCAAGACTCCAATGATGTGTAGAAGCCAGCAAGGTGAAGAGGAAGTGGGAGAGAGGGACCAGCATGTGCAAAGCATGGGAGGCTGGAAGTCACAGTAGCAGGACTGAAATAACTCAGGGCTGGGACAATGGTTGGAAATAAGGGGAGAATGATCAGGTCAGGAAACTGAGGCTCAGAGATGACAAGTGTCATGTGTAAGGGCACACAGCTATCAAGAGGAGGGAGTGGGAGGAGGGCACAGGTGATGGCTCCTAATCAGGTGTTCTTGTGGCTTATATCACCATAATGACTCTCATACTGGCAATACAGATACACACACATACCATTTTTAGAGGTTAAAAAATAAGTCATTCATGAGTTAATGAAAGATCATAGAGTGTTAACAATGTCTTCTCTCAATCAGAGGGCATCTACAGTGCTGGAGTTTGACAGTTAACAAGATGGGGCTCTGAGTCATTGAAGAGAAGGCAGCTGTCAGATGTACACATTGGCTCATAAGAGTGAAAACAGTTACCTGGAGCTAAATTCATGTTCCTTGGCTTTCTGAAACCGAAATAACAACAAGTTCCATTAGGGTGCTGGACAAACTGCAGAGGTGGTGAGAGCACAGACTTTGGAGTCAGGCACTGGACTGAAATCTGGCACTGTCAAAAACCTCTTTGAGCCTCAGTTTCTCCTCCTCTGTAAGATGAGGGTAATAAATAGCATTTTACTGAATACTAGTTAGATATTGTATGTGCAAGTTCTTGATAAGTGCCTGCTATGCAGAAGGTACTCAAGAGATAGTTTCTTTCATAGTGTGCTTGGAACTATGCTACATAAAAATAATTTGTTAGAGTAGTCAAATCTCTTCTTTGCCCTCAAACCCTTCTACCAATTGAGAGAGGGCCACTGCCTGGAGAAATGGATGTGATAAAGTGTTGGCAGTGCCATAATCCATGCCCATGCCACAAATTACTCTCAGTATTAGCTTCAAGGTGGGTTGGTGGGTCTCATTTTGCCTCCCCCAGGACCCCTGGAGTTATACCATAGGATTTACTCTCTTACTATATTATACTGAACAGTTTGATTAACAAAAAATGATATAGAACACGTCATAAAATGATATGGAACACCAAATGTTAAGTGAATAGGATGAAGAGTGAAAATGGAGATTTCTGAGTAATGTTGATCTGAAAACTTTTTCTGCTGCTACAGCTTGGAGCAGAGGACTAGTGCATGGAGACAGGAGAGAACACAGAGAAGCTCAGAGGAAAAGGCATTTCCACTATAGGTGGGCACAGGAGGCATTTTGTAGAGCCCACTGAAGGAGACAAAACCTTCTCAGTGTTTCTGGTATTGCACAGATGGGTCAGTGGCAAGTTAGAAACATGCCTGTTGCAAGCTGCTTAGCACCAAACGCTGGGGCAGGATTTACACTTAAAATGTGAACTTGGAGTGCTCAGGGGTGGAGAGAAGAAGAATTGCCCACCACTTACATAAAAGCCCTGATGCACAGTAAGGCCTATGCTGATGCAGCTCAGCATGGGATTCAGAGGCAGATCAGAAGCAGAGAAATGAAGACATCGAAAAATTTTATTAAGATTAGAGTAGTCACATTTCCTTTAGTCACATATGACTGGGGCTTCACAAGAGCCTTGGTGCAGAGGGATGGGAAGTTAATAGCCTAACCATGCTGTAAATTATTTATAGCTTGTTACATAAATAATTATGGTTTAATTAGCTGTTTAGTAAACAGTTTATAGTTCACTGCATAGCAGAGGTTAAGTCATTCTAAAGTTATCTATGTGTTGTTTTTATAAAGCCCTCACTGAGAGAGTCTTCCTGTTGGGTTCTAGAGAAGTATATGGGCTAGATGGACCCAGCTGACATCTGGTGACAAGAGTTCTTGGGGGACCTGGGAAGTATTTTGTTTACTCAGAATAAAACCCAAAGTGCTTACAATGGCTTCCATGGCTTTATGTGATCTGGCCTAATCCCTTCTCTGAGCTCCCCTCCTACTAATATTTCTGTTGTTCATTCTACTCTAGCCACACTTATCTCCATACTGTGTCTCAAACAAAGCAGGCATCTCCCTCTCAAGGCCTTTGCACTAGGCTCTGACCGCCTGCAATGGTCAGTACCCATATTTCAGCTAATTCTTTCACCTCTTCGAAGTGTTTGCTCAATCTTAGCTTCTCAATGAGCCCTGCTCTGACCACGTATTTAAAATGAAAATTACCTCCCTGCTTTCCACTTGACGATTGTGGTACCCCTTATTCTACCACTACTTGTTAATAGAAATCATCTGCTTTTAACATACTGTATTCATTTTTATTTATTGTATTTATTATTGTTGTCTGTCTTCCCCTGCTATGATGTACTCTCCACAGGGGCTGGAATGTTGGTTTGTTTTGCTTACTAATATATCCCAAGTAGCTAGAACAGTTCCTGGCACCTATTTAGCCCTAATTAAATATCGTTGAATGAATGAGACTTGTGAGAATATTCAGGGTGAGACTTGTGACAGTATGTTGGCCATGCACTCTGTATGGATGCTGGGAGTGCCTGGAAGTTTTTAGAATAAAGTTCTATGAGAGGGCAGTCCAGTAAGAGGGACTGGACTTCTTGAAAAGAAGAGATGTTAGGTCTATTAGATTCACCGGGTCACAAACTGAACCTATCATTGTGTCTTCCAAATTTATTTATCCTATCCATTCAGCTGCTCAAGTAAAAAATCTGGTTCTCATCTCTTCACTCTCTCTCATTCATCATCTATATGAATCAGTGTCCAAGTCTTACTGATTAATTATTCTTCTTAATTATTCTTGAAGGATTTTTGCCCAACATCACTCTGTCATCAGAGCTGAGAGTTTCTACTCACCTTACACTTGAAAGTCATTTTGAATGAATATAAAATCACTGGCTCACACTTTATTTCCTTGAGTATTTTAAATATGTAACTCTACTTTTTCTGGTATAAAGTATTGCTCTCAGAATCTGATGATAGTGGAATTTTCTGTCTTTTATGGGTGACATGCCACTTAGTTTTAGATACACAAACAATTTCTTCCCTCCCTGCCTCCCTGCCTTCCTTCTCATTCTTTTCCCTTGTGCAATAATCTTACTATCTTACTAGAGTATGTCTTGCATGTTTGCTTTTACGTATGTAGTATATTCTTTCAATGTGTAGTTTTAAGTCCCCTCCCCCACCTGAAAGTTTTCTGATTTATAGTTTTAGTATTTACCCTGTTTCTGTGCTTTGAATTCCTTCCTTAGGAACTTACATTGTGTGTTTGTTGGATCTTCTTACCTAACTTTAATATTTGTTGTTTTCTCTCAAATTCTTTTTATTTTACTTATTTATTTTTTTTTTTTGAGATGGAGTCTTGCTCTGTCGCCCAGGCTGAAGTGAGTGCGGTGGTGCGATCTTGGCTCACTGCAACCTCCGCTTCCTGGGTTCAAGCGATTCCCCTGCCTCAGCTTCCTGAGTAGCTGGGACTACAGGTACCTGCCACCACGCTCAACTAATTTTCTGTATTTTAGTAGAGACAAGGTTTCACCATATTAGCCAGGATGGTCTCGATCTCCTGACCTCATGATTCACCTCGGCCTCCCAGAATGCTGGGATTATAGGCGTGAGCCACCGTATCTGGCCTCCTGTAATCTCTTTCTTCATTTTTTATTTTCAAAGTTTTCTTAATTTTTGCATTTGATTTTTAAAGGCATTATCTTATGTGTTTCTTCTTGTTTAGCCTTTGTTTCTAAAATGACTTTCCCCTCTTTATTTCTAATTCCTTCCTGAGTTGGGACATTTCCTTTCTGATAATTTATGCTTCTTGTTCCTGTTTTTTATAATTTCCTTAAAATTTTAAGCTTATTTTGTTATAGTTTTATCTGTTTTAAGAGTACATTTTTTCTGGCATTTTCTCATTGTAGAGATATTATTCTGCTCTTTATTCTCTTTTTAAAATAACTATATATGGGATGAGACTACAACAACTTTCTGTTGCTCATTTTTAAGTGAAATTAGTTTTCATGAACCTTTAGAAGAAGGCAGGGTTCAGGAAACCTATTCTAACTTTATAGAACTCCACCTTCTTTTGTTTTAGTATAGGGTCCAAAAATATGATGACCTGCTCTCTGAGTGTTCCTAGCTCTGCTTTCTTCCCTCACATTGATCTGAACATCTCGTTCCTGTGCCTCTGTTGTCCCTGTCCCACTGAAGACAGGAACATTTGCAAAAATGCCTTGTATGAGAAGTTTCTCTGGTTCTAATGACATCAGCTTCAAGTATTTCAAAATCTTTATTAACATACTTTTTGTGGGATCTAGTTACTTGCCCAACACTTAAACTTTTACCACAGGGCTGGGAACTCACCTATATTTTGTCTGACATCCTAGCCAAAGACAAAATCCATACCTCCTACAATTAATTCTAGAGCAGAGGATAGGGTGGGTTTGGGAGGTTCCTATGTGCCAGTCCGGGAAACTCTTGCCTGTCTTGTGTAACTCCTTGCAAGTTTGGAAACTCCCAGGAGTTTCTCCTTAATGTGGTGCTTTGTTGTGGTAGAGATTCCTGGTGGGTCAGTTTTGAGAGTTCATAAAACACCCTATACTCAGCTATATTGGAAAGGCAAATCTCCTAGTTTCAGCTACTGTTCTCAAATTCCCATACTATGCTTTCCAGTAAATACCCGGAGGCTATTTTGGGTTCCCCTTTCTCATGTTCTTCAGATGCCACCTTATTGCTTCTTCTTCGTCTCATAAGATAATATGATATGGTTTGGCTGTATCCCCACCCAAATCTCATCTTGAATTGTGGCTCCCATAATTCCCATGTGTTGTGGGAGGGACCAGGTGGGAGGTAATTGCATCATGGGGGTGGTTTCCCCCATGCTGTTCTCATGGTAGTGAATAAGTCTCATAAGATCTGATGATTTTATAATGCCTGCCACCAGTTAAGATGTGCCTTTCACCTTCTGCTGTGATTGTGAGGGCTCCCTATCCATGTGGAACTGTAAGTCCATTAAACCTCTTTTTCTTTATAAATTACCCAGGCTCGGATATGTCTGTATCAGCAGCATGAAAATGGTCTAATACATGATACCGAGCAGGTCTTACAGCTGTTGGTGGTTTGTCCCCACTTGTTGGTATTTCGAAGTTTGTGGGGATAACTTATCATCTAGTTTCATTATAAATATCATCCATGGGGCAGGGGTTGTCATATAGTTACTCTGTCAGTTTTCATGTGGGGGTTTGAAGAGATTGGAAAAATATGCACCACCACTGCCATCTTTCCAGAATTTTCTTCACGTTTTTGACTTTTAAGTAAAAAAGGTTTGATGATACACAGGCTTTATTAGAACTTCTCTAATAGAGACTAACACTTAGAGTATTACCCATCAGGCATTATATATTATGTGTATATACACATAATATATATAATCACTTCACTTAATAATCACCAAAAGCCCAGAAGTTAGTTATTATTATCTTTCACCATTTGCTAGTGAGGAAACTGAAGCACTGAGTGGTTATATAACTTGTCCAAAGTTACGTAGCTAGCCAGTGGCAGAGCTGGAATTTGAATCCAGGTAACCCAGCTATAGAGTTTCTGCTCTGGTGGGAGCAGTGGTAACCAACAGGGGTCTTCACCGTGCCTGGAAGACCCAGTGGCATGGCTGGTGGTGGTACCCTGGTACCTAAGAGAGGTAGCAGTAAGAGAAGAAGTGATGAATGTAACAGTCTGAGATGTCCTGTGGAGTCCAGAGAGCATGACATTCACTGGAAGGAATGGCAGCCATGCTGGGTGGACATGGCAGGGCATGGCAGCTAGGGTCATGCCCAGTGTAAGGCTGCTAAGGAAGAAAGGGTGTCAGAATCATTCAGTTCCGCCTTGTAGTTGCTGAACCAGTCTTTTGGGGGGTGATGGGGGAACATATGTTAGATGAACTCTGGGGACTCTTAGATGCACTTGAGCGAGCCTCATGACCCATCATGATGGGATGAGAGTGAAGTTGGGCTATCTTTCTTATGTCTGTCTCTTCTGCTAGACTGTGTAAGCTTCCTGGGGGCAGGGATCACCAGAACAAGGCCTGGAACATTGTCAGTGTCAATAGTGTTTCATTGAATTAAGTTGACCAGGGATTGCCTGAGAGATACTGCTTAATGTTTTAAACCTTGTTGAACTGGTTGAGAATATTCTATGTTTGTTCCTGGTGTCATGTGGGGACAGACACTTCTCAAGGGCTTGAGAATATATACCCACAACTCACCAGAGCACTGTTTGCCTTTACATTCAGGCCAGGCTCTGAGAATTGGGACAATGGTTTCTAAGGGTCTAAGCTCTACCCAACCAGAGCATTGCTTAGTGGAAGACAGGAACATTTGCAAAAATGCCTTGTATGAGAAGTTTCTCTGGTTCTAATGACATCAGCTTCAAGTATTTCAAAATCCTTATTATCATACTTTTTGTGGGATCTAGTTACTTGCCCAACACTTAAACTTTTACCACACGGCTGGGAACTCACCTATATTTTGTCTGACATCCTAGCCAAAGACAAAATCCATACCTCCTAAAATTAATTCTAGAGCAGAGGATAGGGTGGGTTTGGGAGGTTCCTATGTGCCAGTCCAGGAAACTCTTGCCTATCTTGTGTAACTCCTTGCAAGTTTGGAAAATATTTTTTTCAAATAAGCTGGCTTGGCAAGGCATACAATGCATATCTCCCAGGCAGTCTTAGGCTTATTTGATTCGATTACATATTTATTGATACCTACTGTGTGGCAGGCCTTGTGCTGAGATGAATCAAACAATGACTGCTTTTGAGGATATCTCAAAGTCTGGTGGAGGAGAGACACAGATGGGAAGATGAATAGTGTGGTCAGTAACACAGTCTCTGGAGCCAGGCTGCCTGCATGGAGTTCTGGCTCTCTCAAGTCATGTGGCCTTTTTACACCTCTATATTTTCACCTGTAACACGGAGTGATTAAGAGAGTAAACCAAGTAAGGTTATCTTGAGAATAAAATAATGCATGATAAGTGCACAGCTCTCGAGGCACTGTAAAGGTTCAATAAAAGTTATTATTACTGGTGGATTTATTTATTTTTTATTTCACTGTGACTTCAGAACTGCTTTTTGTCTAATTCTATTTTTTTTTTTTTTAGCTAAACACAAAAATATTATTAACACAGTAGTTTAGTTTAAATGTGAGCAGCTTGGGTGCAAAGCATTCTGGGAGAAGTCAGGCTGGGTGGGGGTTCCCAAGCAGCCAACCCATTTTTTCCTTCAGCTGCTAATAGGCCAGAGCCTCCGAATGTCTTCCCTGCCCTGGACATAAGCGGCATGCACCTGCTTGATGGGCCTGGGGATTGGTCACTGAGTAGAGGTAGGCGGAGGCAGGGATTCCCGCACTTACTAATTTGTTCTATGTTTTCTTCTCAGTATGTCTGGTTGCTGCTTGGGGAGAAAGAGTTGCTGCTGTTTAAACAATCTCTATAAATAACAGTTATTTTAAACTCTTCTTTTAAGAGAAAGGGTCTCACTTTGTCACCCAGACTGTAGTGCAGTGGCACCATAATAGCTCACTGCAGCCTTGACCTCCTGGGCTCAAGTGATCCTCCTGCCTCAGCCTCTTGAGTATCCTGAGTAGCTGGGACCACAGGGAAGAGCCACCATGTTCGGCTAATTAATAATAATAATAATTATTATTATTATTGTAGAGATGGGGGTATCGCTATGTTGCTCAGGTTGGTCTCAAACTCCTAGTTTCAAGGGATCCTCCCACCTCCACCTCCCAAAGTGTTGGGATTACAGGCATGAGACATCACACCTGGCTTAAGCTCATTCTTAAAGTAAACCAGATTCTGCTTTTCCCCACTGGCACCTTGTCTGTCCTCATTTCTAGGACTGTTACCATGAAAGGCAACTCCTGCAGCTGGACAGCTCTGTGTGGCTTTGGCCTGAAAGCAGCAGTTATATCTTGGCGGCTCATGATTCTTGCCCACCCTCCTCTCCAGAGCTGTAGGCAGGGTCAGGGGCTCACAGTTTCCCTTCATCTTCCTTTGCCCATAGCAGCCCCAAGTTGTTGCTTGGGCAAATGGTCCTCCCCATCTGCCTATGTTAAGGCTGCCTCATCCCTCTCTCTGCTCATCTACTTTATTATTTTATTTTATTTTAAGTGCTGGGATACACATGCAGGATGTGCAGGTTTGTTATATAGGTAAACATGTGCCATGGTGGTTTGCTGCAACTATCAACACATTACCTATGTGTTAAGCCCCACATGCATTAGCTATTTATCTTGATGCTCTCCCTCCCCCAACCCCACTGACAGGCCCTAGTGTGTATTGTTTCCCTCTCTGTGTCCATGTGTTCTCATTGTTCAGCTCCCACTTATAAGTGAGAACATGCAGTGTTTGGTTTTCTGTTCCTGTGTTAGTTTGCTGAAGATAATGGCTTCCATATCCATCCATGTCCCTGCAAAGGACATGATCTTAGCATGGTGCTCAATGCATGGGATATGCTCAATAAATTCCAGTCATTATTATATTTCTAGTTATTGTGACACGTGTGAAGGTGTTTTATATGGGTAAGAGCAGCACAGAGAACTAACATTTTTGAGTGTCCCCTTTTGTGCCATGCAGTGTGCTAGGCCCTGCACATTCATCACTTAATTTAATTCTTCCATCAACCCTGTGCAGAAACCTCTATTATTATCTATTTCGTGGATGAAGAAATTGAGGCTCAAATTGGTAAGAAGTTTACTTAAAACACAAACTTATGTTGTTAAAAGTCAGGATACTGGTTATCCTGGTTGGGGAGTGACTAGAAGGGGCTCAAGGGAGAGTTCTGGGATGATGGTAATAGTTAGGTTTCTTTATCTGGTTGCTGAATTCATGGATGTGTTGACCTTATGAAAATGTATTGAACTGTAGCTCAATATTATGATGTGTTCACTTCTATGTACATATGTTATATTTCAATAAAAATTTCAGAAAATGGAAAAAAGAAGCAGCAGCTTGCCTAAGGTCACACAGATTATGAGAAGCAGAGCTAGCTCTTCCTACCCTTATGCCAGTGTGCAGGCCTTGTTTGCTTGTGTCTGGATACATCCCCCTTATGCTCAAACTCATAGACAATAGGCTACTCAGTCCCAAGGAAGCTGTGGCTCAAGGCCTGTCTGTTAAGGTGGTTAAGGAAGGAGCAGGGTCATTATGAGCCATCACGAGGGGCCTCAGAGGGAGGGTTCCCCGACGTAGCTAGGCACTGAAGGCACAGGTCCACGAGGCTCACCTGGGATTCATCTGTAGGACAGATGATGGGGGCCCGACTGGAAGACAAAGCTACTGGGAGTAGCCATGTTCCTTTCCCCTGAGAGAACAACTTCCACCCATAGCCTGACTGGCGACCGCTTTTCTTTCCACTTCCCAGTTCTTTGAGAAAGGCTCTGTTCCTGGCTCTTTAGCCAGGTTTCACCTACCATCCTGGAGCTTGGACTCTCAAGGTGTTCCCTGCATGAGGCTCATGATATAAAACCAGAGAGACAGCTAGTCTGGGCTCACAGTTTTTTTTTGTTGTTGTTGTTGTTTGTTTTTTTTTTGGTTTTTTTTTTTTAGATGGAGTCTCACTCTGTCACCCAGGCTGGAGTGTAGTGGTATGATCTCTGCTCACTGCAACCTCTGCCTCCCAGGTTCAAGTGATTCTCCTGCCTCAACCTCCCGAGTAGCTGGGATTATAGGCATGTGTCACCACACCCAGCTAATTTTTTTTTTTTTTTGGTACTTTTAGTAGAGACAGGTTTCACCATGTTGGCTAGGCTGGTCTCGAATAGTTATAGATTTACAGAAAGTTACAAAGGTAGTACAGAGTGTTCCCATATACTCCACACCCAGTTTCCCTGATTGCTGACGTCTTATATTACCATGGCACATTTGTCACAACTAAGGGACCAGCATTGGTCCATTACTATGAACTAAACTCTAGACATTGCAGTTGTCCCTTGGCATCCATGAGGGATTGGTTCCAGGACTTCCCACAGTTACAAAATGCGTGAATCCTCCAGTCCCTGATATAAAATTGCTTAGTACTTGCATATAAGCTACACATATCCTCTTGTATACTTTAAATCATCTCTAGATTACTTATAATACCTAATACAATGTAAATTCTATGTAAATAGTTGTTATACTGTGTTTTTATGTGTGACATTTTTATTATCATATTGTTATTTTTTTGTTTTTTTGAATAATTTCAATCTGCAGTTGGTTGAATCCGTATATGCAAAATCTGTGGATATGGAAAGCTGACTGTATTCAGATTTCACTAGTTTTTTTTTTCGTGAATGTCCTTTCTCTGTTTCAGGATTCCACCCAGGATATCATATTACACTTAGTCCCCACGTCTCCTTAGTCACCTCTGTTCTATGACAGTTTTTCAGTCTGCCTTTGTTTATGATGACCTTGACCACTTTGAGGAGTATTGGTCAGGTGTTTTGTAGAATGTCCCTCAGTTTGGGTTTATCTGACGCTTCCCTCATCATGAGACTGAGGCTACGTGTCCTGGGGGAAGAATGCTACAAGATGAAGTGAACTTCTTATCATATCCTTTCAGGGGTACATGCTAGCAGCATGCCTTATCCTTGGTGAGGTTAAACTTGACTCTTGGTTAAAATAGTGACTGCCAGGTTTCTCCACTGTAAAGTTTCTTTATTTCTCCCTTTTCTGTACTCTTTTCTTTGGAAATGATTCACTAAGTGTACCCATGCTCAAGCTCCTCCACCCCCAGTTTTTAATCATCCAGTTTATATGAGGTAAGTCCTGTAAACACATATACAGTCATCTATTTGCACAAATAGAGATATACAGACACACAGACAGATACAGGCATCCAGATAATATAGACAGGCACCCAGATGGATTCATATCCACAAACACAGACACTGGTAGGCACAAACACGCAGGGCTTGAAGAAATCAATAGTTCTGTCACTCTAGTTCTCCTACTAGCAGAGTGCTGAATCGATTAGGAGTTTAATTACAGCTTCTGAAATCTCACTTTCTTTTTAATTCTTACATAGCTTTAAAAACAATAACTAAGTATATACCTCCTGTGTGCATTGGGGTGGAGGGCTTGACAAAAATGTGAGTTGTGGATCTGAGCAGGCCTCCCAGGGCCTTGTTCTTTCCTACCTCTACCATGGCTTTGGGGTTGGGTTGGTTCTTTCCCTTCCAGGCCAGAGGTAAGGGGTGTGAGTGCCTCCGTTCAGAGGATGCCAGAGCTCTTCCTTGGGGAGCAGTCCCAGCACACAGCTTTCCTTTGAGCCAGGTGGTGGTCCCAGGTGCTGTGATTTGGCTGTTTTCCAGTCCTAGCCATCCCTACCTCCCCTGCCCTGCCCACCCTCCAGTATCTTCTCAGGGCTCTCAATGTGAATGGCCAGCCCCTAATCTGGCACTGAAGGCTTCTCACCATCAGGGCCTTGGTGTACCTTTCTGGCTTTCCTTATCATGGTTCCCTCTCTTCCAGAATGTTCAACTCTAGAACAGGGGACTTACTTATTGTCCCTGAACTGCCTCACCCTGGAATATGCTCTCACTGTCTTGACAAGTCCAAACCCTACCCAGGGTATGACCACCTCCTCCAGGCACCTGCCCCTGATCTCCAACGGAAAGGGGGAGTTCTCTTCTTGGAATTCCCAGCAGAGCCTTACTCTAAGAAGAACACCAACTCAACTATGTTTAGTTATTTGTGCACTTGTGTCTTAGAAAATGTTCTTTTGGTTACAAGCAATAGAAATTAACTCTTGGACTTGTCTCCCCACTCCCCAAGTGATCCTGGAGGCTCTCATGGAACAACTGAAGTTGCCATTGTTAACATGTCCCATGTACAATAATCCCTGTCTGTATGACCCTTGGTTCTACGTTTCACAATTTGGGTCAAGGAATTGGATTAGTACAGCTTAGTTCAGAAGCCCACCGCTGGATCAAGCACCAATTGTTTCCAGGGGCATTTTAACACAGACTAGACATGGCCACAGATGGCCAGGGGATCACCCCTGTGTTTGGGAGGAGGGGCCTTTAGCAAAGAAGAGGGAAAAGCTGCAGCCTGGGTAGCCATCCCAAGAGGTAGCTAATGAAACTTGTCTTTATGATTGACAGAAGAGACAGAAAAAGATGCTGGAAAGATAATGTAACAGATGTCCACTGCAAAGTGCTTATGCAGTGAATGAGTCAGTGTGCAAGTGACTTGTTCATTTGTTGCCTCTTAAAAGCCCCTAGGTCAGTTTTCCTCCCATTTCTATGTCTTTAGAACACAATAATCACAGATTTTCCATCTTTAATAACTCCCTTTCCATCGTGTCAATCTTGGGGCACTCTCTGCGTAGCCTGTGTGATGGAGGCGTATGAAGTCTCTGCATAGGTACAGACCTATGGCAATAAATGCCTGACAGTTGGCCACTCAACAATGGGCATACATTTTCTGAATAACTGATATATGTCAGACACTGGCAATAAGCCAGGCACAAGAGACTGTTCCTCACAGGACTTGGGGAGTTCAGGCACACACACCAATTGCAGTAGAATGTTATTAGTGCCCCACTGAAGGATGCAGAGGCCCTGAGGGGGAACTCATGAGCTCTGGCTGTAGTTTTTTAGAGGAGGTAATATAAGAGTCAGGTCTTGCAGGGTGAGTAGAAACTTGCCAGGTAGAGAAGAAGAAAAGAAGTTTCTAATCTGAGGGAGAACTTCATGTTCAAGGCTGCAGAGGATTGTGAAAGAGAGTGGTATGTTCGGGAAATGGGGAGGTTGAATTTATCTGAGGTGTAGAGTGTGTTTGTGTCAGGGGCGCTAGGAGTTGGGGAAGATGGACAAGGGAGATGTGTGAGGAGGGAGGCTGGGGCCATATCACGGAAGCTCTCTCATCTTAGCCTCAGGAGTTTTGACTTATCCAGGGAACGGTGGTATGGGGGGCGCAACTGAAGGATTTAAGCAGGGGAGAAACGTATTTTAATATCTATGTAGAAAGCCCTAATACGTTCTTGGGGGAATGTGAAGCATTGGGATTTTTGAAAGTCAGTGTGGCAACATCTATTGAATTACAATTCAGAACATATGCATGAGAGTGTTGAATGTTGCATTGTTTATAGAGGTCAGGAGCTGAACAAAAAGTGAATGCCCAGGAATGGGAAAATGGCTTAATAAGTTGTGGAATATACACAATATGGAATAGTGTTCAGACATTGGAAAGAGTGTTTTAGGATTCTGCTGAATGACTTGAAAGATTTCAAAGTTAAGTAAGAAAATCAAAATGCAGCAAGATGTGTATATGCTATGGTCATATTTACAAAAAAAGCAATAGGTCAGAAAACCTTATAAATGTATATATACTTAGATAAAAGTCTGTGTAAGAATGCATGAGTATGGAGAAAAATATAAAATGATACTTACTAGGTTAACGTTAGTTGGCTGAGATTGGAAGGGGTGGGCAAATATAAGGGAATGATAATAAGATGCAGAAGATTAGAAGTTGTCTGCAATCAAACAGCACATGAGATGTGATTCTACTTAATATAAAATTAAATATGATTTCATAAGGATATATGGGCAGTAGGGTGCTGTGATTTTTGGATTTAATGGGTTTCTCTCTCTGTGTGTGTGTCTGTATACATATACATATATGTATGTGTTTACATACATATGCGTGTATATATATATATGTTCACATACGTATGCATGTATATGTATATGTTCAAATTCTTTACAAAATGTAATAGCTATTTCCATGAAGGGAGGCAGAGACAGATAAATCATTGGTTATTTTTTAAAAACAATTAAAAAAGCAATTTCCTAAAAGAAATCATATGTTCAATTTCATAATTAAACATAAGATGTGTGGTTAAAAATTACATTTAAAAGCCTATAGTCAAATGGTTACATATTTCAGAAAGTCTTGCTCCTTCTCATTAAATAACTGTAAACATGAAGACATGATTTTTTAACCTCGATAACTGGAGTCTGCCTTATAATTTCAACCCTACTTGGTACCTTTGCTTCACCAGGCTGGCCTCATTTGTGCCCTTTATTTGCTATACTGACTCAGAATAAAAGCCAAATCTCCACCTTGTCCAACACAGCCCCATAGGATCTACTCCCCTCACCCCCACCTCATTGCTCTCAACTCATCTTCCACCCTGGCTGACTCTTCCCATGCTACTCTGGCCTCCTTGCTATTCCTCGCACATCTCAGGACACTTCTGCCCCCAGAGCCTTTGCACTTGCTGATCTCTCTCCTTGGAGCAATTTGCCCTCAGATAGCCACATGGCATCCTTCCTCATGTGCTTCAAGTCTTTGCTCAAGTGTCTCTTTCTCAATGAGTCTCCTCTGATCCTCTTATTTTAAATTGTGAGGTCTACTCCCCCACCCACCCCTAGCACTCTCTAGTCTTCTTTTTTGTTCTCTTTTCCTTCCTAGCATTTGCTACTTGCAACATATTACATACATTGCTCATTTATTTTGAAAATTGACTGTTCTCTCACTTGAATGTAACATTGGCTAGAGAAGTGACTATTTGTTTGCTGCTACAGTCTAGGTCTTAGAACAATACTTGACATGTTGTAGGTACTGATATTTGTAGATGAGTGAATGAGCTGGTGGCAGGTGAAGAATGTTTGAGGCAGGTAAGATCAGCGGCAGAAAGACTAATCAGAATACTGTTACAAGCCAAAGACAAAGGAACTTGCACTCAGCCTTAGTCATTAGCTATGCATGTCTTCTGTTGTGAAATGATAGTGAAATTTGTTATTGTCTTTTTAGTTTAGTTTTGTTTTCAAGCTTTACTTTTAATTGACACATAACAATTGTCTTTTAACTTCTCATTAGTTTATCTTGATTCTTTAGGCAGATCAAAAGCTTTTGGAGAGTGGAGGCTTAACATCTTCATATCTGCTTTTCCTACAGTGCCTGGCACTTATATGAAATATAAGGGACTCAACAAATGTACAGTGCTTTATCAATGATCTGATATTACTGACTTTTACTTGACTCAGTGAATTTTAGAGTGCATTTTATTTGATTAAGATCTTAGGAACTAATCTATGTTCTCATGCTGTTGTACTAAATAAAGTTAATTTTGTTCCATTACAAAAGTAATATACATGCTCACTATAGAAAATTTGGAAACTAGAGAAAAGCTGAAAAAAATGAAAAAGACTTTAGTTATATTACTCCTTAAGTGCCTTTAGCATTGTAATGTGTTTCCTTTAAATATTTTTCCTAGATGGAGCTTTCTAACATTATTGTAATAATTGTGTGTTTACATTTCCATTTTTGCATATTAGCACACACATTTTTCTTAGCTATAAACTTTTGGAAAGCATCATTTTAAATAATTGCATACTACATAATCATAGCTATACCATAGCTCACTTAGTGTAACCATTATTTGATATTTAGGCTATTTCCATTAACTTTTTTTAAAGAGATGGGATCTTGCTATGTTGCCCAGGCTGGTCTTGAACTCCTGGCCTCAAGCAATATTCCTGCCTCACCCTTCCATTTCCCCCTTATTGTAAAGATAATTGGCTACTCTTTCAGACATAATTGCCTGTTGCTTGTTAGTCTGGTCATCTGCCCTTAAAACTTTGTGCTTCAGACTTGTTATCTGTAAGATGAAGAGAATGAGAAATGACTGAGAATATCAAGGTGCATGAATGGGAGAAACACTGCTAAGCATATAATAGGTGCTTAGTAAATATCAGATGGCCTAGAATTGAGATCTTTGGAAATCATGGGGTGTTGATAATTATCGTGGTGTTGTTTCCTGGTTGCAGGCTACACCTGATGCAGGTGGACTCAGTCCAGCGCTGGATGGAAGATCTGAAGCTCATGACGGAGTGCGAGTGCATGTGTGTCCTGCAGGCCAAGCCCATCAGCCTGGAAGAAGATGCACAGGGTGACCTCATCCTGGCAGGTGGCCCTGGCCCTGGAGACCCCCTGCAGCTGCTGCTCAAACGGGGTTGGGTCATTAGCACAGAGCTGCGCAGGATCGGGCAGAAGCTGGCCCAGGACCGCTGGGCACGGGTGCACAGCATGAGCGTGCGTCTGACCTGCCACGCCCGCTCCATGGTCAGCGAGTACAGTGCTGTCAGCAGGAACTCCTCGAAGGAAATGGACCAGGTCAGCTGCCCTGGGATAGGAGTGGGCGGGAACTGGAAGTCAGGATGCTTTAGAGAAGAGTGGGTTTGAATCATGTGGTGTCTGAATCTTTTTTGCTCCAGAAGCCTTTCTCCCCTTCCAGTAAAGGAGGAAAGAAAGAGAGTGGAATCTTTACTGAGTGCCTACTATGTGGTAGACATTGTGCTAGGTGTTTTTTTTACGTGTATCTCATTTAACCTGCACAACCTGTGAGGTAGGTGCCACTACTTTGAGAAGCTGTGCAGTGGTTGAATTTATTGACTTTAATGCCAGACTGCTTGGGTTGAAATGTTAGCTCTGCTATGTGGACCTCAGCAAGTTACTTAACTTCTCTGTGTCCCAGTTCCTTCATCCTAAAAGGTATAATAATAGAATTTATTTTATACATTTGTTGTGAGGACTAGATGAATTGTTATATGCAAAACACTTAAAGCAATTGATTAAAAATGTTAGGATTACCTTTATTTTATAGATGAGGAAACAAAAGTTCTAAGAGGCCAAATAATTTATTTAAAGTTACGCAGTGAATGGTGTAATAAGTAGGGTCCAATCTAAACTTTTCTGAGTCCACAGCCCATGACTTTTAATCTTCTTCTCAAAGCCCAAAGTGAACCATTAAAAATCTCCCTTGTTATTAATTCTTTCATCATTCTCATTTCACATTAGTGCTTTGCCCTTTGCCTCGAACTTTTCCTTCCTCAGCTTTGCAGACATTAAAACTTCTCTTCATTCTTCAAAACCCAGCTTAAATGCCCCTTCTTTCCTGAAGCTTCCCAGCTTCCTCAGCATAAATAATTGCTCAGTTTCATTTTCTTATACTCCCAAAGCAGCCTACCGTGAGCTCTTTCACCACCTGTATCACACTGTGTTATATTTTAACTGCCTGTTCCCCAAGTCACATTAATTGATTCTTTATTTTTAATGTCCCCGTGTGCTCAGCACAGCAGTTGGTCCTCAGTTAATGCTTACTGAGTTGAATAAAATGGACTTATTTTTCTACAGATTGAGAAGCTGCTAATGGAGAAATGCTCGGAGCTCTCGGCAGTCACAGAGAGGTAAATTTGGACCATAGATCTCCCAGGGTCTGCCTGCCCGACCTCTGGCAGGAGAAGGGGCTGGTATTTTCTCCCAGAGGGAGAATGGGAATGGGAGGCGTGGTGGTGGCTTCAGAGTTTCCTTTTTCTGACTTTTATCAGAAATCTTAAAATATTCTCTTGAAATTTTCTGCCCCATGTTCAGGCCCTAGGGGTAGGGTAAAAGGCAGAGGAGAGGCATGGGCATAGGAAGAAAGAGGATTTTCTAGGAGTTGGTAACAAGGAAAAGGTTTCCCACAGCTTTGGGAAGACCCACAGATCCCCAAAGTCAAGGCAAGAGTCAAGGCAAGGTGAAAGCAGACACTCACACCCTTACACACACACATACACATAGACTTCAATGCCCACAGACACTCACTTTCTCATATACAGATATATAAACACATGCTTGGACCAGCACAGAAATACATTCACACCCTTTCCTCCATATTTCACACACATAAACCTACGTATGTTTATACTCAGATATGTACACACACTCAGCCTCACATGTATACACACCCAGGTGTGTGTTGACATTTTCCTTCACCCTTCCCAGAGCCTGTGTCCTGAAGATAAAACCTGAGCTCCCTGAGGTCTTTTGCTTTCCTGGGTAGAACACTGTCAGGCCACAGGAGTAAATTGGAACCTGATCCCCCTCTGTTTTTCTTGTCTGGGAAGAAAATTCTCAAGGCTCTCTGCACACTCTAGGCAGCCATTTCTTAAAGGGCCACAGGCATTGCTATCCACCTTTTCAGAGCTCACTAGCAATACCTGGCACTTGGCACCTCTCTTTGAAGCTTCTTGCATATCACAGAGAAGATAGACCCTGGCTGCAATGATGGCAGATTCTGCAGGGAGAAGCCCAGAGGTATAGATTTTCCACATTCTGATGGCCTTTCTTCCTGTTGATGTGGACTGGTAGTCCTCATCTCAGGCCAGCACATCTCTGCACACTAAGAGACCAGTGGGCAAGCCAGCTGTGGAATATTCCATCTCTGACTCCCAGTTGCCAATGTCTTCAGCACACACCAGGCTTGTAGCAGGTCCAGTTCTGGCCCGTGCAACATTTCTGGGCTGACCACATGCCCTTTCCAGTGGCCCACCCCATGGTTTCTTCTCTTCAGGTGCCTTCAGGTTGAGAATGAGCATGTCCTGAAGTCAATGAAGGCCTGCGTGAGTGAGACCCTGAGCACGCTGGGCCAGCACTTTGGCCAGCTGCTGGAGCTGGCCCTGACACGGGAGGTTCAGGTCAGTGCAGGCTGGGCTGCAGGGAGGGGTGCTTGTGTGGACCCTTGGAGGAAAGGAAAGAAAGAGGGGCTGAGCCAGGCTTGGGGAAGCTACTGATGTGGACTTTATTGGGAAACATCTTACTCAAACCACCAAAGTCAACTCCAGCATTTGTGAAACAAAACTGTCAGAGCTGGGCTGAGGCTTCCTGAGCACCTAACCCAATTCTGCATTTTCCAGATGTGAAAACTGGAGCCCAGAGTGGGGAGAAACTTATCCAAGGTCATACAGCAAGATGGTGGCAGAGCCCAGCATCTCCCAATTCTACTTTCATTATTACTCCCACCACCCTCAATCTTCTCTGTTGAGTTAATGTTCACAGTGTACCCGATGGGTCCTTACTATCCTGAAATAATTGAGGCACCTGCATGGAATAAGCTAATTCTAGAAATCCTGACAACAGAGAAGAATCTAGAAAGATCATATATAGTCTAGCCCCTGCCTCTAGGCAGGCTTGTGCTTGATTCCAGAAAGAGGGAGGGATTTGGAGCCTGGCCTATCTACTTTCTATCTGTGGTTCACCATGGAGCCTCGGTTAAGTTCCTGAACCTCTCTCAGCCTCGTTTTCCTCCTCTACAAATTGATAAACCTTCTCCAGAAGAAAAGTGAGAGGACTAAGCAAAGGCATATGGAAGGTGTTTAGCACATAGTGTGGGTTAAATACATGTTATTTCCCTCCCTTACCCTTTGCTATTTTAAAAACCTCCCAGTAAAAATGATTCCATAAGGTTTTCATTATGAAAGGTATTTATGGTTATTTATAGTTACAGAAATATTGTGTTACATATTTGCCATTCTTTTCCCACCACCAAATAAAAGCCTACCACAAATAATAAATCTCTTTCCATGTTGGCTCCTCTCCAAATTCAGCCTCTCTGCCGAGCCCAGGGTTTGCTTTCTCTCCTTCCTGAGTGTTTGGCTGGTTTGGCGCAAGCCCTTCTGGCTTGACTGACATGATGGTCCTGCCTCACCCCCACTCCTCCCACAGGCCCCCATGTCAGTGCAGCTGGTCCTGGGTATTATCACCCCCCACCCCAACAACAGGAAGGTCCTCAAGGGCCACTCTCCATGTCTTGACAGGGACAAAGGGAAGGAAGGGCCACAGGCTGGGGTGCTGGGGCAGCACTTGGAGCTGATGAGCCAGTGCTGACAATCACATGCAGGGGCAGGTGGTGATCAACCGTCAAGTCCAGAGGGACCCAAGGGACACACGGACCAAAATGGACGAAAAAGTCGAAGGAGTGATGAGCAAGAAATATTGGAGTTAGTGGTGGAGAGGGAGACCTGGAACAACTTCTGAGCAAGGGTACAGGTGCTGGCTGTTGCTTTTTATGCCATTTTTGTGACCACTTTCCTGGAAGTGCCAGGTTCAATTAAAAGGGCTGAAAACGGCTGGACGCGGTGGCTCACGCCTGTAATTCCAGCACTTTGGGAGGCCGAGGCGGGCGGATCACGAGGTCAGGAGATCGAAACCATCCTGGCTAACATGGTGAAACCCCGTCTGTACTGAAAATACAAAAAAAAATTAGCTGGGCATGGTGGCGGGCACCTGTAGTCCCAGCTACTCAGGAGGCTGAGGCAGGAGAATGGTGTGAACCTGGGAGGCGGAGCTTGCAGTGAGGGGAGATCGTGCCATTGCACTCCAGCCTGGGCGACAGAGTGAGACTCCGTCTCAAAACAAACAAACAAAACAAAACAAACAAACAAACAAACAAAAAGGGCTGAAAAAGAGGTGTTAAGTTAAACTGTGAGTGAAAGCCAGCTGGGTTTGGAACTAGTCATTAGTGTTTTCTATGAGGCAGCAAAGAGGCAGGGTATCTTTGATGCTTTAGGTCAGAAGAGCCTGGGAAAAGCTCCCTGGGCTTGCTTGGAGCCTACTTCCCTGGACTTTGGGCTGTATAGTTGGATTCATTCTGCTATTTCTTCATTCTGATCATATTCAGGGTGAAATTCCTGATCTGGTGCTCCTACTTCCCCAGCTGTTCCCTGCTCTATTGCCAGGTCTGACCATCTGGTTCATTGATGCCTGGCCTGGAAGCTGAGTAGACCAGCTCCTGCCCTGTTAGAATGGGTTCCTTATTGGCCCCCCTCTCATGGTAGGAGTTGGGGGGGGGCGGGGGGGGGGGGCGGTGGCCACAGAATGTTGTCCTCCATTCATCTGCATATTAGTTTTCTTCCTGATAACCCCCATTCCTGGTGCTTTCCCCCTTCCCTGCCAGCAAGTCCCATGATTTCCTCCATGCCCTTTTAAGGGCTGAGCTTACCATGCTCATAATATATTTTTGGCTGATCTTTGGCTTCTTTTTACATTAGAAAGTTTCCATACAGGGTAGCAGTGACATCAGGAGATATATTGACTGAAGACAGGGTAACTTGTGTTCAGTGTTGTAAGCATGTGTTTCTTAAACTAGTGACTCAAATATTGTTCCTTAGGATGTTAGTAATTATACCAGGATCTTACATTTGTGCCGTCTTGATGTAAATGAAATCAAATCTATTTCTTTTCATCAAAATTTGTCTTATGATGTGCCAGTCTGCTTTGCAAATCTTCCAAAAGGTCCTCAAGCACTTACAGTATTTCTTGTCTGACCTGCAGCTTCCATAGGCAGGGGTTTTGGTTTGTTTTGCTCATGCATATATCTCTAATGACTAGAACAGGATCTGGCATAGAATGTTAAGCAACATATTCCAAACTTTCAGGGTCACAGATTTAAAAATATTATTAAAGCACCTATTTACTTCTTCTGAGATGCTGGTGTTTTAGGAAATGCAATTCGAGAAACATTCTTTTAGCACTAAGAAGTCATGTGGGCTCTTGAGCAGAGGAACAAATCTCCCCACCCCCTTCACCCCAGTATTAAAGGCTTTTTGGACTCCTTCAATTATGGTTGGAAAGACTGGTACAAACTGAGAAGTCCTGAAGGAACCTCCCATTGTTGTACAGACAGCCTGGACTAAAGCTGCTGAAGGAAACCCAGCTCCCCACACACTGGAATGAGGCCCTCCTGGCTGAGATGAACAGAGTATAAAAATTGAAGTGATTGTATTAACCCAAGAATCTGGGACTTTGGATTATTCCTAGAGTAAAAGGATTTAAGTTTTTTCTTTTACTTTATTTTTTCCCAGGTAACTTTAAAATGGGATAGGGGCATATCAAAATTTTGGAAATCTTTATGTTTGTCATCATGCAAGTATGTTTGGATTATCTTTGTATTGCCATTTACTCTCATTGCAGCTTCTACTTACCTATATTGGGCAACATGGCTGAGCAAAATCTGCTCAGTGGGAGAGTGGAAAATGTAATAGGAAGCAAATTTCAATCTTTTTACTTTTAGGAATAATCCAAAGTCCCAAATTCTTAGGTTAGTACAATCTCTTCAATTTTCATACTCTGTTCATCTCAGCCAGGAGGGCCTCATTCCAGTGTGTGGGGAGTTGGGTTTCCTTCAGCAGCTGTAGTCCAGGCTGTCTCTTCAATAATGGGAGGGGTTCCTTCAGGACTTCTCAATTTGTACTAGTCTTTCCCAACCATAATTAAAAGGGTTCAAAAAGCCCTTAATTCTGGATACATAATACTATCACAGCACTACACATATATTCTGAGAAAGTTACAGTAAGCTGATCCTCAATGCCTACAGAACTCCAGGAACTTCAGGCAACCTGTTGTCCCAGGATGCCATCCTTAGGGTTGCCAAAGGCCTTAACAGATACATGCTCATCTGTAGCCAATAAAAAAAAAGGATGTGACTGAGACTATCTTGGTTGCAGCCTTGGTAGGATGTCAGTCAGTTTATTTCAGTTGTCTATAGTCTATAAAGATTTGTGAACATACACTCACTGGGGGAAAACATCCACCACAGGTTAATTGTGGTACTATGTTTACCATATATGGGGAAAAAAATGCCTCCTTTCTCATTGACGGGCATTTGAACTGTTTTCCTTTTCCTGCAAAGTCAGGCATTTGCAACTTCTTTACTAGGACTTGCTTGATTTGCATTCTTTCCCATTCAGCATATTCAAAACATCTTAATTTTTAGCTCCCTGAAAACACTGTGTTTCTGCCACTCCAGCATGCATTGATTTGGGCTTCTTGAAGTGATAGACCAGTAGTCTTCAAACCATTTCAAATGCACTGCATTCCCCAGGTTCTCAAAGATTTCCCAGGAGAAATGCAAGCACATACAGTTTTAAGGAAATCTTATTTCCAGATCTTCAATTTTCATTTGTTTTCTTTCTTAAAAATGATCTCCCAATAATTCACTGAGTTTTTTATAGGCCTTCTATTATTTTCCAAAAGGCATACTCTTCATCCATCCCAAATCTTATAGTACATTGCCTTGCCATACAAAAATCTTGGTATGGGAGTGGAGAATCAAGCAAAGGAAAAGCTTTCATTCATGAACCATTAAGACCCTTAAGCTTCCATGAATTATTTCCACGCTTTATACATATTTACGTTGAGTATGCCATTAGAAGTTGTGTATTTTGGCTGGGTGTGGTGACTCACACTTGTAATCTCAGCACTTTGGGAGGCCGAGGCAGGCAGATCACCTGAGGTTGGGAGCTCGAGACCAGCCTGACCAACATAAAGAAACCCTGTCTCTACTAAAAACATAAAAAAATTAGCCAGGCGTGGTGGCACATGCTTGTAATCCCAGCTATTTGGGAGCCTGAGGCAGGAGAATTGGTTGAACTCAGGAGGCGGAGGTTGCCATGAGCCGAGATCTTGCCATTGCACTCCAGTCTGGGCAACAAGAGCAAAACTCCATCTCAAAAAAAAAAAAAAAGAAAAAAAGAAATTGTGTATTTTTCCAAGTGTGAGCAGCTTCTCAATTCAGATATATTGTAGTGTGTGTATGTGTGTGTTTGTCTATGTGTGTGGTTGGAGGGATGATTATGAAAGTTTTCAATTTATTTTATCCCTTCCATCCATTTATTCTCAAACAGTGTGTGGCTCTTGAGGGACATTCTCCTTAGACCAAAGCAAAGAGAGCACTGGTAGGATACATCAAGCACTAAAAATTGCTTTTTTAGGACACACATTAAAATGCAGGCAATTCCTTTCAGCTATTTTTCACGCTCATCCCTAGGATGTGATATTAGCTGGGAAAAATATCTTTGAAGAGCCAAAGACTCTAAAGGTTAATGACACTGATTATTTTAAATGTAACTGCAACATGCTTTTGAGAACAACCAAAAATTTCAAGACATATTGGATAAAACACAGATACAGGTTTGACATTTTTAAAAAAATGTGGTGCATATTATTTAAGATAACAATTAAAGTCTATTTTGCCAAAATATTTTCTGAAATATTTATACTACTTTTTACTGCCTGTTAACAAAAGAAAAAATTAATTGCTAGCAGTTATGCTAATTAGATTTAAGCAGTATTTACCTTTCTTTTTCTTTAAATACATAGAAAAATTTGACGATGAGAGCTACTAAAATTAATTGAATTACATATGCTTTTTAAATTCTCAGTTCTTATTTAATTATTCCCTAAAGACACCAAAGTTTAATATATATGTACCTATTTACTAAAGGAATACTGTGCTTTTTAAATCATATTCTTAGATTTTTTATTAACTTAGAATGTTAGCTACATATTACTTTGCATTATTACAAATTCAGTAAATTATTTTATCTTGGTTTTATAACGTATACAATTAAATCAGATTTTATTTTAGGTCTAATTTATTTTAATATTGATAGTTTTTGGATTTTTTTTTTCCCATAGAGAATGATCTTCACAATTGTTTGTCAGTAGGTTTTTGCATTTCTTGAAATACATATAGAAATATTTCTTTTCTTTTTGTTTTTTTTTGAGATGGAGTCTCACTCTGTCACCAGGCTGGAGTGCAGTGGTGCAATCTCGGCTCACTGCAACCTCCGCCTCCTGGGTTCAAGTGATTCCCCTGCCTCAGCCTCCCAGGTAGCTGGGACTACAGGCACACGCCACCACATCCAGCTAATTTTTGTATTTTTAGTAGAGACAGGGTTTCACCATGTTGGCCAGGGTGGTCTTGATCTTTTGACCTCATGATCCGCCTGCCTCGGCCTCACCAAGTGCTGGGATTACAGGCATGAGCCGCCGCATCCGGTGAAACATTTCTTAAATAGAAATGAAGTCAGGTCTTTACTGAGAAAAAGTTAACTCTGACTTGGCTGATTGGGTTGACTGAAAGCACTGTCTTTGCCAATTAGGTTATAGAGTGAGTATTTTTCATAAATTAAGTAAGTAAAAGCTGGAGCTTCAAGCTTTCAACAACACATATTTGAAGAATAAAAATATTTTATTAAAACTTGTATTGGCAATGAAATAAATAATATTTTGATTTTCCCAATCCTCTCTGAATAATTCGGGTGACTCAAGGTACTCTTAAGTGAAAAAGTAGTGGTTGTAATTAATGGTTATTTGATAAGTCTTGGAAAAGTACTTTTGGAATTTTTTCCAGAAATTGAGAAAGTAAATGAACACCTCTAAATATTGGGTAACAAATGATTTTGCAAGTCAAGTCTTTTCCAATTCTTTGCTTTTGTCAATTTAGAAGAGGACCAATTTAGAGGAGTTATCAGCTGTCAGATTATTAAAAATAGTGTTTGATGATAGATTGCTATGTGATTACATAACTTAGAAGGTGACTCAAGGGGTTAAGCAATGTAGTACACAAACTCCTCTCATTTCCCTCTATTGATTTATGGGAACAAGATTTTTCAGAGTTGACATCTAAAATATAGCATTAAGTCAATATTCAATCACGGATACATAAATGAATTATCCTAAAAATGATAAAAAGCCTCATTCATCTCATTTAGAGATATATTTATTTTAAAAATAAAATTTTTATAACTTACAATTATTTATCAAAATTTATAACGTATTTATTTCATTTGACCAATTGGGCTGATAATAATCCTCAACCAAGAAAAGATTTTTTTTTTTTTAACACGGAGCTTGATAGTAACAGGAAATAACATTTCAAATTTCAATGATAAGTGTGATAAGGGTGATCAATAAAACACTTTAAAACAAATATATTACATTAAATTCTGAAGGAAAATTGAAATGGGAATATAAATTTAATGAATGATGCAGAATGTTGAAAAAGAGATTATTCATGTATTTTTAAGTGAATGATGATGGTATTAAGTTGTTTTGGTATTTAGAATCTATTGAATACATTTGAAAGAGTGATGTAATGATTTTATTTTATGTCAACATTTGCAATTTTCTGGGAATTACATTCTTTCCAACTTTGTTTTTTAAACTTATGATAAAAAAATTTAGCTGTCAAATTAAAAATGTGCAAGGTGTCATATATTTTTCAAAATGTTTTTAGGGTGAAATGAGAAAAAATTCTTTTGACATAAGATACTCAGGTGCTTCTAGTTCTGTATTATGAGGGCTATTGTTCCCTCTTCTTACTAGAGGGTTGCTTAAACTTTAAGATCCCTATCTGCTGGGAATGGTTTCCATTTGGTTTCCACACGTGCTGCATTTGAACATCATCCTGAGCAGATACCTGAACTGAGGCCACTCTTGATATTCCCGAATTCTGAGTCCATGAGGGTCAGTACCTCTGCCAGGGGCTTCTCAGAATAGCATCTTCCTATAGCTTTTGAATATACCAGTTTTTAATAGGATTTCTTTCTGCTACTTTTTTTTTTTTTTTCAGTAATGAACTCTGCCCCCAATGTTCTCTTTCCCTCTGTTAATCCCACATTCCTTTTAGAGAGACTCATTTGAATTTCTAACAATTTACTCTCCTTCTCATGTGGGTCTCTTTCCTAACTTATAGAGTGAATGCAGCATCTGGATCTGAGCTACTTTTCTGCTTTCACTTCCCTTCGCTTTCTGACACATTCTTTTGTTTTTCCAACAAACTAATCTAGATGTTGGGATTTCCCTGATTGAGAGAAATGAAATCAATTAAGTTTGGGGTCTGTCAAAATATTTTAGTTCTAAGAGATCTTATCCACATTTATGTTCCTAAATTGGATATTCCCACTTAGGAGGTATTTTCCCATCTGTCCAATAGTTCATCTAAACCTAGATATAATTATTATTTTGTCTGTCTTCTCTTCAGTACATCCAATCTTTCTGTGCCTTCCCTCAGAGTCCTAATTCATGCATTTCTCCAGCATGTTCTGTTAAGACAAAGGAAATACTGTATCCCTACTTCCAAAAACTTTCACCTGAGACGGTTTATC
This sequence comes from Gorilla gorilla gorilla, assembly GCF_029281585.2. Classification (NCBI taxonomy): domain Eukaryota; kingdom Metazoa; phylum Chordata; class Mammalia; order Primates; family Hominidae; genus Gorilla; species Gorilla gorilla. Next base: position 21,578,813 of record NC_073233.2, read on the forward strand.
CAGTAATCTTTCGAATAGTTCTTGATGATCTCTGTGGTCTTTTCCTGTGTTCCGAACTCTATTATTAAAATACTTTTTTTAAAAAAACCAGCAATTGCTTTTATTATATTTCATGATTTTAAGGGTCAGTAATTTGGACAGGGCTTGGCTAAGTGATTCTTCCATTCTGTGCAGCAACAACAGATGTGGTATTCAGCTGGCAGATGGCTTGAAGAGTGCTAGACAGTGGTATTCACTCACATGTATGGTGCCATGGAGGGGATGGCTGGAAGGATGACCTTAGCTGAGAGTATTGATAGGGATCCTACACGTGGCTTTTCTAGCATCACATTCTCACAGTTATCAAACTTCTGATATGGAAGCTCAGGGCTCCCAAAACAGTGTTCCAAGTTCCAAGATGCCTGGGTGGAAGCTTCAAGGCCTTTTATGACCTGGCCTTGGAAGTCTTAGGACATTACTTCTGCCAAATGCTTGCTTCTATTGGTCAAGCAAGGCATTAAGACCAGATTCAAGGGAAGGGGAATTAGAACTCATCTCTCTATAAAAGAAGTAGAAACGAATTTTTAACCATCTTTAATCTACTGCATCCTGTCAATGCTACCTGCATTTTATGTAACCCCTTTGCACAGATGGGCTACTCTACTATGTCTGACTATGGACTTTCTATCCAAAACTTTAGGGAGAGGTCTCACAATATTTTCCTGGCTCCTTCTGAGGAACTCATGCCAGTTTGCTTTTTGAGAGTTTACCTCCCTTCTGATAGATTTCACTGGGTTGCAGTTACTCTTTTTCAGATTGACAGACAATGAAAAATACATTTTTTCTTTTCTAATTCCTTATCCAGAGAAGTTAAACTGCATGCATCTCCTTAGTCCCCTTTTGATCCCTTTTCTTTGGTCTTTAAGATCTTATTTTTTTTTTGTTTCATATCTGCCTAGTATGCATTTTAAGAAAATGTTTGTCATTCAGCTTCAGCCTGTCTTCTTTTACTTTTTTTTCAGTCTTTTACCACTCTTCTCTTGATATTGAGTGAGGCATATTTTTGAAACTTCTCCAATGTCTTCTTGGTTTCCTGAAAAAAAATCACCTTGATTTGTAGAGACTGTGTCAGTTTGAGGCAGATACTAAGGTAGGAGTAGATAGGCAATTCCTATGATGGATGCAGAGGAGGAAGCAGAAGCAGGCATGGAAAGCCATGTTGGAGGTCTGACATCTGAGAAAGAAAAAGAGGAAGGAAAAGACTCAGACAGGGAATCAAGCCAAAGTCCCCTGTTTGAGGAGTCCCCTGTCCCACAGTCATGCTGTGCTCAGTTATAGCTCGGAGTAGCTTAGGGGAAGTGTGGCCTTGGCAAGAATACAGGGCAGATCCAGAGGGGCGTTTGCAAGGCCCCCACTCACAAGCTCGGGTTACCAACACATAGTGTTAGATGCGAAGGGCATGGGAAGCCAGGATGGAGACCCACTCTCCTATTTGGCAAAACCTGCTAATGAGGCTGGACAACAGCCTTGCCTTGAGGCTTCAATCTCCACTAGTCCAGGTGAGGCCCTGCCTACATTAAAGGAGATGGATTTCCTGACCTTCAAAAATGGGATGTCAAATTCAGAGGGGTCAGGGCCCGGCTCCTCCCAAGACCACATAGGTAACCTTAGTCAAGTCTGCATCTGTTTCCTCCACTATGAAATGAAGATTGGACAGATGATTTCCGAGGTCCTTTCCAGCTCTGACACATGGTGATATTTAGGGCCTTGAAGATTTCAGTGGAGCCTTTGATCTCATATCTTTCCAGATTTACACTGTGGAAAGGATGCTTACAACTTTTCTTTGTCAGAGATCTGATTCACTGAGACATATCTGAGGTGTAATTACTGTATATATGTGTATAGACATTAACATGAAATTATTCTCAGACTTAAATTGTCTAATATTAGCAGCTGATTGCAAAAGACATTGGGTTCGAATTGTTTAATGTAATGCTAATTTGCTTCAAGTGCAAACACTAATCAGGAACATTAGGTAATTATCATTTAGGTACAGGACCCCAATATATGAAATCTGCATTTTCATGTGAGCATTAGTATCACATGTGTAGCTGCTTGTGGTAATGGTGGGGAAGAATTCTAAGAAGTGTGATCTTTATAGGGATTTGTAGTGACAAATCTTGGTTATTAATTTTACCTTTTGTTGAATCTCTAACAAGAGGCATCTGTCAAAACTTAGAGCATAACTTTTATATTTAATGTAGTTTGATTAAATACACACTTAATCTTAGACTGCTATATCTAGATTAGCATGTTGTGCGTGTGTGAGGAATTTCATAAATTTGAATAAAGAAGACAAAAGGGAGAGCCACTTACCTTGAGCCTCAAAGCTCTTAATTTTAATCATTTTACGAACAGGGAAACCAAAGTGTGGGGAGCTTAACTGTACAAGATCACAAAACTGTAACTGCTTACAATTTTATTTAGCTTCCACCTGGCAGGTACCTTTAGAAATCCTTCATATATATTGGCAACCTTAAAAAATGGGCACAACCCCCTTAAAAGATAGAAATTGTTATTTACACCATTTTATTTATTTATTTATTTACTTATTTATTTGAGATGGGAGTCTTGCTATGTTGCCCAGGCTATTCTTGGACTCCTGGACTTGAGCAATCCCCCTGCCTCAATCTTCCAAATAGCTGGAACTCATAGGCACGTGCCACTGCAGATGGCTTATTTTTACACCACTGTATAGATGAGGAAACTGAGGCAAAGAAAGGCTAAGGTGCTCCAAGTGTTGCTCTTAAGTGTCTTTTCCATAATACCAGTATTTAATTAAAACTAAATTTCACTTTAATGTTTTAAAATAAACCTGGCAACTGAAACCACATGAGTGGCTGCTCAGAGCACCCAGGTCTGGAGGTCTTACTTTCTTGCATGAGGCCCTCGAAGGTTGCTCTTCTTAGTCTCTAACTCCATTCTTTCTAGGAGGAAACTTGAGCTACTGGCATTAATTAGCAGGAAGGAATCCTTTACACTCAATGAATCACATGCTTCAAAGCAAATGGCTGATGTTGAAGTGGTTTCAAGTTACATAAAAACCTTTCCCTCAGAAATTAGCTGAACTTTTCTAGAAATAATCTTTGTATCTTTTTTGTTAATGAATCTTTCATTTGCTTTCCTTCCTGAACCTCTCTTCTTGGTCTTATGTTCAGTCATTCCCAGACCCTCTCACCACTAGCCTCAGGTTCATTCTTCAGCCTTGATCAGTATAGCATTCCTCACCTAGTTTCCCACCCTTTGACAGGACTCCCAGTGTTGCTATTTCATCTTGGCCTTACCCCACAAGCAGCAAGCTATTGGAGAGAGCAAATGTCCAAGAAAAATATCCCTCAAGCAGTAAACTACTGTGGAGCACTTCTCTTGACTTAACCCTTGAACCCATCACTCAGCTGGAGTTCACCATTGGCTAATAGCCATTCAAAATGAGCAGATTCTTTGGTCATAGCTGTAGCCACTCATTGGTTTTCAATTTGATGGTTTGCTAATTTAACTGATGGTTTCTTTTCTTATTAAGAACCAGTAGATTCACAAAATGGTATTTGCTGAGCCCATCAATGTTGGGAGCTGATTTTCTGAGGGACTAGGGCAAGGCTAGTTATGGCCTATGTATCAAGGGTTTGATATTATCCCATATCTCTAAAATGTAGCTTAGACCTCACCCTGACTGATACCTTTCCCAAAGCTAGAACTTCATTGCCCTCACAATGGGGCAGTAGCTAGGGGCAGGAGTAGATTCCATGGTTGCTGTTAGGAGCATGGGCCCACTGGTGTTCCATTAAGATGAGCAGAGGGTAGAGGTGGTGAGTAACTACTAGCTAACTTTTCTCTCTCTTCTTAGGCACTGGTGAGAAAAATTGATGCCTCAGACAATATCTACACCACAGAGTCCACCACAGGAAACCTGTTCAGCCTGACCCAGGAGGGGGCTCCCTTGTGCCGCATCATAGCCAAGGTGAGCTTCATGGTTAGGGACCAAAATGGCAGGCCTGGGGAAGTATGAGGAAGCTCACTTGTTCAATGGGAATAGCTGGCTCACGAGGTCTGTCTTGGCCCCTGCATTAGCTGCTGAGTGACCTTGGGAGAGTCACTTATCCTATCTGGGACTTGGTGTATGCATTTTTTTTTTTTTTTTTTTTTTTTTTGAGACGGAGTCTCACTCTGTCACCCAGGCTGGAGTGCAGTGGCGCGATCTTGGCTCACTGCAAGCTCCGCCTCCCGGGTTCATGCCATTCTCCTGCCTCAGCCTCCCGAGTAGCTGGGACTACAGGCGCCTGCCACCACGCCCGGCTAATTTTTATAGTTTTAGTAGAGACAGGGTTTCACCGTATTAGCCAGGATGGTCTCGATCTCCTGACCTTGTGATCCGCCTGCCTCGGCCTCCCAAAGTGCTGGGATTACAGGCGTGAGCCACCGTGCCCGGCCGGTGTCTGCATTTTTAGTAGGTGGCTAGCCCCTCTGATTTCATTTCCCACTTGAGACAGAAATCTGGTGCCCCCAGAGCCTCTATCATCTTTCTTTATGGGTATATGTTATAAATATCAACCGTCTTTCTCCATCTCCACACATCCTTCCCTTCCTGGCGGCTGTGGTGTCCCTGAGGTCCATGGGATGTGGTGATGTAGTGAATAAAGAGACCATCTGGCATGTGGCATTTTGGGTGATCGATTGACCTTATATGGCTCCCTGACATCATGTTTGTAAGACTTGGGATGTCTCAAACCCAGTTGAAAGAAAAGTTTTTTTATTTCTTTCATATAGACTTGTGTATGGCTTAAGCTCTATCCACATCACTTAATGCTGCTGCCATAACAACCTATACCCCATAATAATTAGCAGTAGCATTATCAGGAGAAAGAGGAGGAACAGATCTACAAACATGACCTTCACCACAAACTCGGAGGTTTGTTCTCTGGGTTCCCATCCAGTGCCCTTAGTCTCTTTTTGTGTCCCCTTAGAATCTTGTGAACCTCAGCATCTGCCTATGATCCTTGGAAAAGCAGGAGGAGAATCTGGGTCCTCTATTGTTTTTTCACCAAAGATATTGGCCAGTGTTCAGCAGGCATCAAGACAAGATGGGCTCTAAATAAACTCAGTCTCTGCCTAAGCTTTCCTATTCCTCCCAAAAAAGGAGGCTGTACAATTCTCTGAACAAAATAAAATGCAAGGATTTGCTCAAGGAATACAAGAAGGGAGAAGAATGCAGGCTAAACTGCAAAGCAGGCTTGATTTAACTAATGCTTCTCAATTATGTTGGCATATTTCTCCTTTTAAGCCTTCATATCAGTTTCTCCCTCTCCCAGGCTGAAGAGGAGCCCAGAGACAGCCTCCCTCCCTCTGGCTCTCTCGGTTGATTGGGTCCTACATTCTGGCCATGGGCTGGGGTGGTTGTGGCTGTCCCAGCTGCTTGTCTGAGGAGAAAGCAGAGAAGAAACAAGGGCATGTCATGGCCTTTGAACGTTTTGTCTTTGTGTTTTGAATGTCCTCTCTTTTTGCCACTTGGAAAACTCTTACTCAGCATTCCACACTCAATTCTGTATTCTTCTTTATTGCTTTCCAGACACCCTCCCACCTGTGGTGTCTAAAAAGAGTAGCAGGCACTGTCTCAGCACTTACCATATTCTATTTTGTTATGTGTTTTAAGCTGTGTGCTTTTTAAGGACAGAAACATCTGAGTCATCTCTGTGTCCTTAGTGCCTAGTGCAATGCCTGCACAAAGTGGGTACTCAAAGAGTTTGTTGAATGAGAAAGTTACAAATTCACAGATCCAAAATCTCTGAGAGTTGGGAGGGAACTGAAGTTCATCCGACCTTCAACTTTGGTAGGGGTTTCTGAAGGGCTGTTGAGTGTCCAATGGGTCATCCTGTGTCCAGAAACAGGTTCACTGGGTGTGGAGCATTTTAAATAACCTCCCTTATTCTCCATCTCTCATGTCCCCAGTTCTAATGCAAGTTCTCAGGGTACTACACTTTGAGACCTACAAAGCTAGTATGGTACTCTCTAATGACATTTATACTCAGACTAGATTCATATATATTGGAAGATAATTCACATATATTTGACTCTGTTATATTTCTAACACTACACCAATTGGATCTCATGTAATTCTCATGATTCTGTGAGGAGGGTGGTACTAACATTTTATACAAATGAAGACACTGAGGAACAGAGAGGTTAAATAACTTGCTGCAGGGCATATAACTATCAAGTTGAATTACAGGTATTCAAATTGTGAGCTTTGGTTCCAAAGGATTCATTGCACTTATATCATATGCCTAGGAGTAGGTCTAGGATTTGTGAGGCCAGAAGCTTATGGAATTATTGGGGCCTTACTTAAGTAAAAGATTATAGAATTCCAAATTCCAAATTATTTAGAAAAGTGGGTTATTTAGAACGAGAAAATAATTCAAGAATATTTCTGGAAGGCAATTTTTTTAACCACTTTTTAATTATTATTATACTTTAAGTTCTAGGGTACATGTGCACAATGTGCAGGTTTGTTACCTATGTATACATGTGCCGTGTTGGTTTGCTGCGCCCATTAACTCGTCATTTACATTAGGTATTTCTCCTAATGCTATCCCTCCCCCATCCCCCCACTCCACAACAGGCCTCAGTGTGTGATGTTCCCCTTCCTGTGTCCAAGTGTCCTCATTGTTCAATTCCCACCTATGAGTGAGAACATGTGGTGTTGGTTTTCTGTCCTTGCAATAGTTTGCTGAGAATGATGGTTTCCAGCTTCATCCATGTTGCTACAAAGGACATGAACTCATCCTTTTTATGGCTGCATAGTATTCCATGGTGTATATGTGCCACATTTTCTTAATCCAGTCTATCACTGATGGACATTTGGGTTGGTTCCAAGCCTTTGCTATTGTGAATAGTGCCACAATAAACATACGTGTGTATGTGTCTTTATTGTAGCATGATTTATAATCATTTGGGTATATACCCAGTAATGGGATGGCTGGGTCAAATGGTATTTCTAGTTCTAGATCCTTGAGGAATCACCACACTGCTTCTGGAAGGCAATTCTGTACCAGGTTGGTCTGCAGTAGTTCACCTACATGAGAAACTGATGCCAACCACATTAACATATCCCACCAAACCAAAATGAAGCATGTCTCTCACACTCAACTTCATGGCTGGATCTGAAAAATGCCTTCAGCCACTCCAATACTACATTCAAGGAAGACTAAATCAAAAAGGATGGTGGTTTTCATTAATTATAATGGGAGTTGTAATTAATTAGCTTCATGGTTAATTTGCCCCTGAATTTGGCTTCAAGACACTTAGAGCAAATATAGGCAACTAATAGCCCTAGGACCTCAGTAAGGTCTTTTGTTTCTTGTTTCTAGTCTCCTTTTTCACTTGAAATATGACATCACCATTGGAGACAGAACCAGGGATCTAATTGGTAGCAAAGTTATGTCCTTCAATAGACTTAAGATGCTAGTCACAGGAAGATGCCCCGGCAACAGTGGTTCCCAGTGCCCACTCGGTATCGCAGTCCCTCAGAGAGTTTGTGGAAAACCCAGATACTTGTGCCCTACCCAAGATTCCATGGGGTCTTTGGGTAAGACCTGAGAATCTTCATTTTAACAAGCCCTACAAGTAGTTCTGAAGCATGGCCAGACTCTCAGAATCACTCATCTAAGCCCTTAAAGCAATCTTAATATTAGAGCACGGTAAATGCTCGTCAACTCTTGTGAGTGGATAAGTGAATTTTATGTAATAGCAATAGCTAACATATGAGTGTTGCTGTGTTCTGTCTTTAATGCATTATATAATTCCTTTCTTTTAATTCACAAAACCATCCTATGAAGAAGGTACCATGTTGTTACCATCAATAGTTGAGGAAATGGTTTAAGGAGCTTATTCAGGATCATGCAGCTGACAAGGAGTTGAGACAGAATTGAACCCCAGCCTCTTTAAGTTTAATTCAGAGTTCATGGTCCTAAACCCCACAGTGGTGACTTCTGGTTCAATCCTTGGCCCTTCAGGTCCTTGAGCCAAAGTGTGACTCAGGAGTTCTCAATCCTGGATACACAATCGAACTACTAGGGAGCTTTAAAATTTTTAGGATTCTGAATTAATTGGTCTGGAGTAGGTCCTGGGATGAATATTTTAGCTTTCCAAGTGATTCTACTGTGCTGTGTGGGTTGAGGACCTCTACTCTCTTTTGGGAGTCATTTAAATGTATTTAACCTGAAGAGCTTGTAGTGGTGTTGGGGCAAAGGGGATGGAGGAGATAGCATTGGATCTGTTTTCTCCAAGGATTCTGTGACTCAAACATTTAACTTGGTCAAGAGGGCTGACTGGAGATTTTTGTCTTGGTGCTGTGGGGGAACAGCCAACAGCTCCAACCTCTGAGCTGAAACTGACTCAACATTTGTTTAATGATTAATTCCAAACAGTAAGTAGATGAACTTCTTTTGGAACAATTACCATTTTTCCCTTTCAAAATGAGTTGCAAACACATGCTGGGTTTGGGCTGTCTGTGTGGATCTGAGGTCTGGGTGGGATAAGGACTTCTGAATGGCACATGGGGTCTGAAGATATTTTATGTTTTGTAAAGAATGGGCCTTAGAAATTTCCTGGGAAGGAAACTTTGCTTGGCAAGAGCTCTGAAGCTCTGGGTGTTCTGTTTCAGGACCTGAGCACTCAAGGTCTGTTTCCATGTGCCACTTGATATAGACAGCTCCTACCACCTGCCTGCATTTGTGCTTCACATTCAGGAAAGCAGAGAGGAGACATGCATTTGGTTGTAAGCCAAGATGATGTTTGGCCTCCTGCAGATTTAGTCTCCTGTCAGGACCAGGCCTTAACTCCAGTTAAACATTAATCCCAAACATTTCCAGTGGTAGAAAGCAGGGAAAAAGGCCTGGTTTGGGACAAGAGGGCAGCTCTCATCCCAGCTCTGCCACTAGCTCACTGGAGGAGGTTGGCCAGACCACTGGGGATTAACTCCTCCTTTGTGGCCTGAGGATGCTGGGCTGTATATTTAAGACACCTTCCAAATCTACCATGCTGCCTGACTTTCCCAGTGTTTTCATGGGAAAAGTAAGGGTGCAATTTTACTTTTATCCTATTCCATTTTAAAACAGAAGGCTAAGGTGAACTATTTGCCACGTTTAGTCATCACTTCCTACATTTCTGTCCACAGGCTTCTCAGCTGTTCCATTACTTCCTCAGCTACTCAGGGATCTCCCATGCCCCTAGCACTCCCCTGGGCTCTCAAGAGCCATGACCAGGAGTTGTTTAAAGATTTCGAATGATCCTTTGATTATTTACATGGGCCACACCCTCCAGAGCCTGCCAGGAGAATACTTGAGTCTCACTGAATATTAACAACAACGATAATAATTACTATTTATTGGTGGCTTCCTATGTGTGCAGGCCCTGTGCAGGGACTTTCATACTGTTGTTATATCTTGTCCACATGACCCCTCTGAGAAGTATATCAGTGACCCTTTTTTACAGGTTAGAACGCCAGGACTCACAGTGGTTGAATACCTTGAGCAGTTGACACTTGAAACCAAATTTGTCCAGCTCTGGAGTGGGTGCTATTTCCATTTCACCAGCTAGTTGGTTAAAATCTAGAGTCTTTCCCTTTCCAGGCAAAACTCTGCTACAACAAATCTGTCTCCCTCCTAATCAGTATTTCCTCTTTTTCTGCTCCTGGTCCACTGCACAGTGATCAGCTTGCTTGCTCTGGGTATGAGGCTGGTGGAGGTCAAAACTGGGAGGCATTGGCAGGAGATGGGGGCAAATGGGAGAATATGAGCTTTCTGAAGTGATCAACTCTGATGATGATGGTTGTGATGACAGCTGCAGTAAAGTAGTAATAATAAATTTATTTTTATAGCACTCACTTTGTGCCAGATAATGTTCTAAGGGCTTTATACAAAAAACATATTTTAACCTCCCAATGATCCTCTGTGGTAGGCAGGATCTACCCCCATTTTCCAGGTGAGGGAGCTAAGACAGTGAGAAAGTCCAAAGCTAGTAAGTGACTGAACTGGAATTTGAACCTGGCTGTTTGGCAGCAAAGGCTACGTGCCTGGTTACTGTTCTGAACTGCTTCTCAGCAGCCCCTCCTCTTCCTCTTCCTCCCACCTTACTTCCCACTCTCTTCCTTTCTCTCACCAACCTTCCATGCCCATTGTTTACTCAGGCATGGTGCTATGCTTTCTATTCACCATCTCATCTGATTCGCTGACAGTCTTTTGATATGTCATAATTATAATTCCCATTTTGAAGATGAAGAGACAGAGTTTCAGAAAGAACATAAATAATTTATTCAAGGTCACACACATGAAAGCAGAGCTGGGATTTTAACCAGGTCTAGAGATTCCAGAATCCTAATCTCAACCTTCTGATATTTCAGGTCCAAGGGATGGAGCAGACAGAGTGTTGAAGCAGAGAAAAGATTCAGGGAGGACTTCCATCTTTCCAGCTCATCTTTTCATCCATTTTTCTGGGCTGGAAAAGGGAGTCCTTCCTGAATCTTCTCTCTGGGAGAAGATGGGAGACTAATTCCTCCCATAGAATTACTGTGTTTGGGTTTCCAGTTCTGACAGCGATGCAGGAGCTGGGAGTCCCTGGCATGCCCTGCACAGCATCCTCACCTTGGATGCTCAGTAGATGTACCCAGTGTTGTAACAGTGTGGGGCAGTGATCTAGCGGCCTTCCTCATCCACCTCTTTGCGGCCTGCTGTTCTGTTTGTTTGGGTCCTTCATCTATCTTAGCTGCTTCTGGGAGAGAATGTGGGCAACCTGTCTGAGGCTTGTCCTCTCAGCTTCTTGGGTTCCTCTGAAGGCTAAAGAATAAGCCCAGACCTCTCTATGATGATGGTGACAAACTCCATCCCTTCCCCTGTGCAAGGCACAGAAAAGTCCTCTGGGCTTCATCAAAATTATACCCCCCACCAATAACTCCTCTGTTATTCCTTCCACCACCAGCCCATACACCCTACAAGTGATCTCTTCCCACTTTATGACAGCTCATCCCAAGTCTCTCTGAATAATTCATACTGTTATGTGGCTGGGCTCTGAGCCCGGAGCTTTCTATAAAATTAAACAAGCTTCAGCCAACAGTGTGATTCTGCTAGCTCAGGCCATTCCCAGCTTCACTCCAGGATGAGTGCTGCACTCGGTTCTTGAATGGGGGCTCCAGAGTGGTCCTCAAGACCAATCCATTTTATTTCCTCTGTGGCCTTCTTCCTTCTCTCTCCTCTCACATATCCTAGCCCTCGGGACCTCTTTCATGAGGATATAAGACACTCTTATAATCAGGAAGCCTCACATAGCCTGACCCTTACCCACTCTCCAGAATCAGGTACCAGGCCTTTCCACATGTGCTAACTCAGTTGCACCCCCAACAGCTCAGACATATAGCTATTGTAGCCCATTTTTAGCCAAACTTAACCAGCAGCAAAGCCAGGATTTGGACCAGAATCTCTTTCTTTTGGATCCAGGAATTTCCCCCTCCCTCTCCTGGTAGCTAAAAGTGCTAAGAAGGCCATTTTTTCACAGGCTTGAGAGAGATGTAATGAGAATCCAGTGCAAATGCATGCAGAGGCTTAAATATAGTTGTGCTGGGCTCAGTGCCTCCTGAGCCAAAGGAGGCTGCCACATTCATCCTGGCTCAGGCCTCATGCACGTTCTTTGGCACTGTTTCTTCATTGTCTGCTTCAGATGTAAATGTCTATCAGTCATCTCTCTCTCTCTCATCTATCTACATATATAGAGAAATAATATTTATACAATATGTATGATTAAATATAAGCACACACATATATAAATATATATCCATATATATGTATAGATATTTACATCTGGAAGAAGGCTAGAAATGACCAGCAGGGCTGGCTGATGAGAGCTTAGGACTTCTATTTCTTTTCTTCTCATTCTAAAGAGTAACTTGGTTTTCCTTCAGTGACTCTCTGAGTGAGGTCTGTATGTAGAACCTTCAAGCAGATGTCCCAGGAACTATGGGAAAGTAGGAAGGCAGGAGTAAAAGTTGTGGAACAAGGAATCAGAGGCGTAAGTGTCTGTCTCATGCCAGACATTTTTACTGAAGTAATTACGTGCACTTAAAATCAGAGTGGTTCTGTCTTGACCCTTCTACAACCCCCCACCCTCCGAGCATGTTAGGGCTTCTGCTCTGTGTTCTTTTAACCCTGCACCCCCAACCACATGTCATTGCCCCTCTACCCAGCTTTGTACCTGCTTTTAAAATTGTCTGCCTTCTCTATGAGACCATGAGTTTATTGTGGACGGGACTGAAGCAGTCTTGCTCAGTGTCCAGCATGATGTCTGGCCTATAATAAACCATTAACATTTTTGAATGCACGAATGAATGTACTAGCCCTAAGTTATGCCTTTTCACACCAAAAGAAGTGAGGGGAATTCAACCATCCCAAAGGAAGTAGAATATATAAGTTGTGATTACTCTCAGCTGATTATAAAATGTCAGAAATTATGAACTCCTCCAGAGTTGGATATCTTCATCTTGACCCCTGAAGTGACCAGCAGCAAAACTCTTAGAATGAGAAGGGCCCATAAGCCTATCATTTTGGGGTGGAGGGTAAGGGAAGATCTGGAATTGAGTTATTTTGGTGAACCTGTGCTGGGCTTCTTCTTCCAATTGCCCATTCGTTGTTTTATCGTCATTCACTGCTGCATTCTCAGCACACATGGAACTGAGCCTGGCACACAATAGGTGCTTTTGTTGTCAGAGTTCTCAAAAACCTGACAGAGGATGGTCTTTTGCTGAACTTGCCTTCTTCCTATAACATTTTGCTTAGTTTTGGGAACCGGTACAATGAGGTTAGTTAGACCCAGGAGTGATGAGGTTAAAGGCGAGTGCCCTGAGGGACCCAGTTCAGATCAGTTGCTCATGCATTCTTTACTGCTGCCAACCCTAGGCACCCTGCCAGCTTTCAGGGAAGGAAAGAGGGAAAGATCTGGGCAAAGCGAGATGTGGGATATCCAATTCCTGCCACTCCAAATGCCCCAGTTAGTGCTGCCACTGGTTTGCTTGGCACCTTGGTTAGTCATTCCAGTGATCTCTTGGCTCACTTTGCTCCCAGAGCTAAGGTTGGCTCCAGCGATTATTATGAGTAAGTCTGACTAGTTAGCAGGGCACCTGGACAATGAGCTCTGCACTCCCAGATTCTTGCCTGATGGTAAACACTTTACTGGAAAGAAGTTTCCATAAACAGCTCTCACAAAAGGAAAAGTACATGCTCACCACACTCAAGAGCTGCGATGATTGTTTTTAAAAGGCTTATATCACACACACACACACACACACACACACACAAACAGGAGTAAACGAGTGAAAATGATGATGTGAATTTAGGCTGAATTATTTTACCCATCCGGACTTCAGTTTTTTTGATCAAAAAATGGGAGGAAATGGTAGTACTAATATAAATGAAACTTTTTTTTTTTGCCTGCCTCCTGCAGCAGTTGGAAGAATCTGAGGAATAGCATGGTGACTGTTAGCAGAGGGAGAACCAGCTCTGGGCATCTAGTCAGTTCCTTCCACCTGCCTCAGATTGGTTTCTAGGACCTGCTTCCTGTGACTCCAGGCCTGCTCTATGGGGGGCTGCTCCAAGGGAGATGCCAGATGTTTGTGAACCCTGTTGAAGGGTACTGATCGCCAGCCCTAGCAAATATGCCTGCCTTGGCCCCTGGCTCCCGAGCCCCAGAAGCATTTATAGTATCCCATCTCCAGCTTGGACTATGAAGGGTGACATTATTTCTGGAGCCAGCATTTCTCTGTAGTGTACATGTGAGCATTTGAGTGTGTGTAAGTGTGTGTGGGGCGGGGGTTGCTGGAGGCAGGGAGGACCCGAAAGCATATCTGGCGAATCAGAGATGTCACTTATTCTTGAGTTAGCCCCAGACAAGGTCACACAGTAAGATGATGTGACATTTCTTTCTCTTGGCAGGAGGGTGGGGTCGTAGCACTCTTCAAGGTTTGCCGGCAGGACAGTTTCCGGTGCTTGTACCCCCAGGCGCTCCGCACGCTGGCCTCCATCTGCTGTGTGGAAGAGGGTGTCCACCAGCTGGAGAAGGTAAGGACAGCTGGCTGGGTGGTGCCTGAGGTCCTCAAGCCAGGTAGGGGTGAGGTCCAGGCCTCATGATGGCCATCTGTTCCTTTTCATGGACCAAGTGCCCCGAGTAGTCCTTTTCCTAGGCACCATTCGGATAGGGCGGCTGGGACCTGGACTATGGGAGTCAGCAAAGAGGTGAAGGAGATGGGGACTGATGAGCCTGAGCAGGAAAGGCAGGGCTCAAAGGGACACTCAGCACTTCCTGGGTGGGGTGACAACTGGGGAGACTCCCGTGGGTGGATCATGGTAGGAGGCAGGCAAGTCAGGGGTTGGTGCTGGGGTTCAGGGTGGTTGATTCTTCACCCACAGCAGGCCTCCTAAAGACGGAAGAGGATCCAGATCCTGGGAGCATTGACTGGGCAAGAGCAGGGCAGCACTGGGTGCCTGGGAAAGCAGGTGGGGCTCCTCTCCACTAAAGACCAGCGGGCTTGGGTGAGGGAGGTGGAAGCCCCAGTCCAAGTGCTCACTGGGCCAAGATGGCGTGGGAGTAGGGTAGGGTTAGAGGAGGAAGGTGGTGATGTGACAGGCTCTAGTGCCTCTGTTCAAGCCTGATCTACGGTGACATAACTAATTCCCACCACCCTGACCCCTTCCCTGGTTGTGCGACTGAGGCTGCACCTCTACTTAGACATGAGTGAGTCTGAGCTTACGGATAGGCTCTCAGGGACTCCAGCCAGGAAAGCTGGGGAGGCAGGGGCTGAAATCTGGGGTTTCCCAACCAAGTTTCCAGGAAAGATGCTGAAAATTCTTATAGAAAAGTGGAAAGGCCTGGTACGTCCTGGTACTATGGTGGTACCTGCAGGATTTGGGGTGGGATCTGAGTCTGTTCCTGTTAGCTGGTCTAAATGGGGACAGGGGCCAGCAAACTGCTCTCTGTCCTCTGCATCTATGTCCCACAGTCTGGTCCTGGCAGCCCAAATAACTCCACCCTACCCTCAGCTTCTTCACTTTGGTCTGGACTCCTAGACAAATGGTCATCTTACTTTTTACCCTGTCTCCTTCCAAACCTACTCAGATTATTGGGACAGGGTCATAGAATCGTGAACTTACAGATGCTCTTAGCTAAGGGTGGAATGTGGATAGGGAATCTGCTCATTTTACAGATGACAAGGCTATGGGTCAGAATGGGGAATTAATTTGCCTAAGGTGACAGAGCAAGATAGTAGAGGAGATAGTGCCAGCTTTTTGGACAGAGTGCCTGCTTCCCACTGGGTTGGAAGTCTTCATATGTAGTTGCTATGAGCACTAGATTTGGAGGTGAGAAATCCCTGCTTACTCCTTCATTGTGCTACTCATTAGGTAGCAAGGCTCTGAGGACAGAAGTGACTAACTCAGGGTCATATAGCTATTAAATGAGAGAACCAAAAGCCAAATCCAAGTCTTCTAAGGCTGAAACCAATTACAGTTATCTCTATTCCAGTGGACTGTCTGATTGTGTGAGCACAGACATGCTATGCATGTGCTCTCTTATATGGCAAAATAGAGGAGTGGAGAGGATGGTGAGAGAGAGAGGGAGAGACAGACAGTGGACTTGATAAAGGAAATGCATTGAGCATCCTCAACTTCACGTTCTGAATAATTCCCTCCCTTCTCCTATAAAACTTGTCCTTCCTTGGATAGTGTACAAATGACCAAATGGGGGTTGTTTCTCACCTTTCCTGTCTGGTTGGTAGGGAAAATGGGAGGAGAAGATAGAAGGAGCTTGGGATCACCAGCCCTCCAACAGCCGATTGTATGGCGTTAGTGAGCTTGCAGTGCAGAAGGAAGTTTTCAATTCAGGGAAGAAAAACAACAGGGCTTTTCGTTTGTTTGTTTAGAGTTGAAAACCTGTGCACCTGGGATGGCTGGAGGCATTTTTCCTTTCACCTATCTGATGCTGCTCAAATGCCAGAGTGCTTTAATGTGTCTTTCCCAGTACAGACGGCTCAGGCCCTAGCCTGAGATTCAGACCCTGCCCAGTTGAGCAAAAGGAGAAAGAGATGTTCATAGTCTGGGGGTTTATTTTGTGCCAGGTGCTGAGATAGTCCACTACATATGTCCTTTCATTAATGCACCAGAACCTTGTGAGGTGAGCACTATTAGTATCTCCATCTTAAAGATAAGGAAATGGAATCTCAGACAGTTTAAGTGACTTGCCTAAATAACATAGTAAGTGTTAGAGCCAGAATTTGGACACACATCTGCCATAGTACAGCACCCCTGTGTCACGACCTTGCTGGTTTAATGATTACTCTGAGAGCACTGAAAAGGTCCCTGCAGCTTAATCCCAGACCACCTTGCTATTCCTGGCCACTGTGCTAACCCCTCACATCCCCAGCTGGCATAGGGGATAGTAGCTTACCTGGACACTTCTCCTCTCCAGGCCAGATTGCTTATAATACACAGACACTCATGAAATATTTCCTCTGTGCCAGGCACTGAAGAGGAATAAGACTTACCCTGGTAAGGGCCCCTGAGTGATCAGAAATAACAACTACATTGTGTAGCAGTTGTAGAGCTTGCAAAGTGACTCCACATGGATTCTAATTTCATGTGATGCTTGTTTCAAGTTTGAAAGTATCCCCATAGTATGGATGAAAATACTGACGTCCATAGAGGTGAAATGACTTCTTGCATGAAATCATACATTATGTAATTCATTCATTCAGCAAATATTTACTATCTGCTATTTGCTAGGCACTGTTTTAGGTGCTGGGAGTATAACAGTGAACAAAACAGACAAAACCCCTTGTCTTCATGGAGATTACATTCTAGTCTAGACGGTAGCAAGTTATGGTCCATGGGCTAAATTCAGCCTGCTGTCTGCCTTGTATGGCCCATGAGCTAAGAATGATTTTTTTTTTTCATTTTTAAATGGTCAGAAAAAAACAGAAGAAGAATAAAATTCTGTGTCCCATGAAAACTTCTGTGAAATTCGAAGTTCAGCCCATAGTTTTATTAGAACACAGCTACACTTGTTTGTTTGGGTGTTCTCTATGTGCTTTCATACCAAAATAGCAGAACTGAATAGTTGCAACAGAGACCATATAGCCTTCAAAGCCAAAAATATTTACTCTCTGGCCATCTATAGAAAATTCTTGCCGAGCCCAGTTCTAGCAGGTAAGGAGGATGTCATGACCACGATGAGAGGAACAATAACTAACATATATCGAATACTTGCTTTGGGCAAGCACTTTGCTAAGCCCCTCCTTTCATCAAGTCATTTATTCCTTGCCATCCTGTTATATCTCCACTGTTTACAGAAGAAAGGGAGACTCAGAGACGCGAAGCCACTTGCTCAAGGGCGCATAGCTAAAAAGTAGCCCAGGCAGTAATGTAATTCCAGCTCTGCTGGGCCAGAGCCAGCCTGGGCTGTTAACAATTGTGCAGACCCAGGACTCAAAATCTGATATTGTGAGGCCAGTTTCCATGCTCCTTTCCTCCATATCATATTGCTTCCAAAGTTGGGAGAAGTTCTAGAGACACCCATGAGGTCCTTAATCTCTCCCACCCTCCACCCACACCCCCTCCCTGGGTCCTGTCCATGCCTGCCACCCTCTGTGAGCTGGGCTGCTCAGCACTGCCCACAGAGGCTCTGGTGAGTTTGGCCATTGTCAGTGTTGAGGATGGAAGATGGTGAAGACCAGGCACAGGCCGGATTGTAGAAACCACAGAGTGACAGGTGAGTGAAGGTGGAGTGGGGAAGTGTGGTTCCCTGGGGCTCTTGCCAGCCACCCACTCACCGGGCATGGTTCGTGGCCTAATTAGATCACATCAAAGTTCCAGCCTTCTCCGCCTGATTTACTGACCTGGCCTTCTCACTGAGGTTCGCTTAATTAATTGGCAGTGGGAAACGTGCTGGATTTGGTGAAATTCATCTCTGTTGTGCAGCTTCCCCCTCCTTTCCTTCAACCTTGAAGAGGTTCATTAAATCCTGCGCAGCCCCCAGCGGAGTTTTGGGTCTAGACAGGTCACTGCATCCATCCCAATTGCTGCTGTGTCATGCCTGAGCCTTGCTGGGTTTGGGGGCTTGTGTGGTCATAGATTCAGTCATGGTCTCATTCATTCACTCACGGGAAGTCACTTCGTCTCTGCTTCGTCATTCCTTCTGTTTGCCAGTCAGTCATTCACTTACTTTTAAACTCACTCAAATTCCAGTGCTTTAAGAGGGTGAGGCAGGAGCAATGCATGAAGCCAGGGGTTCCAGACTCGCCTAGGCAACATAGCTAGACCCTGTTTCTTAAAAATAAAATAAAATAAAAGATAAGTAAACTTACTCATTTGTTCTCTCACGAAGTCCACCACTAATTCACTCTATGAATTCCTTCTTTTATCACTGAAGCAGCCTATTACAATGGAGAGACTGAGAACTTGGAGAATCAGGCAATCCTGGGTTTGAACAGATTTTTCTCACTGTGAGCTTGGATATGTTATCCTGGGGGATTTGCTTAGCACAGTTCCTTGATCAGTAAAATGAGCCTATAAAATCTACCTCATGTATAGTAATATGATGCTTGGCACAGAGTAGACAGCGAATAAATGGTGGCTACTGTGATTGTGGCAGGTATAATGCTAATCACTTGGACTTTGAAAATGAATGGAAGGTTAGGGTCTGGTGGGGAAGGGAGGGCTGGCATGTGGGAGAGGGGCTGGCCTGGTCAAAGTTGCAGTGAAGTGCACACATGGAGAAGCTGGGTGGTGCGGGGGCGATGAGTCCTCACAGTCTTTCCCTTTAACAGACGAGGAAACTGAGACTCTGAGACAGTGTTTCCTCAGTCATGAATGTAGAGCTTGGATGCAAACCTAAGTCTGGCTGGTTCTAAACTCCTGCTCTTTCCTCTGCTACCTGGGGAGAGCTGGTCCTTCTGAGGCAAGGACTGCAGAGGACTGGGAGCCGGGTTCTCTGTGTTGGCCTGGGCAAGGGATGGACACGGACACCCAACAAGCAGGGATGGAGGCAAGATGCCAACACACAGCAAAGGCCTCTCCACAAGTGTCTGACAGGCGTTTTGAGGCCCCATTCTTTCTTTTCAGAGCTGTCACGTGGAGGTCTGGTTCATCTGGGCTGCAGCCTCCCTGCATCCTAAGCTTCAGGACATCTGTCCTTCCTTCCCTGTGTCTTCATCTGACATCACTCCTCATTCCCTACCCCTATGCTGGGTTCTGGAGAAGAGACAGGCTCCCTGCTTCCCAGGATGGCTGAATGGGGAGAGGCCCAGCAGGACAGACAGTGGTAAGGGCTGTCCCATGGCCATCAGAGGCTATAAGCAGGAGGCCCCACCTCTGGTGGGGTTGCCGGTGCAGGCAGCACCAAAGAGGCAATGAAGCTGGGCCCAGAAGGGCCAGGGAGGAGCTCCCAGGCAGGCCAGAGGAAAGCAGTCTTAACAAGGGCAGGGGCAGAGGGGACACCCCAGCAGGGAGCCACCCCAGCAGGGAGCCACCCCAGCAGGGAGCCACCCAATGGGGCTCCAAGTCTCCAAGTCTTTCAGGGTCTTTGTGTTCAGTGAATTGGGGGAGCCCCAAGGAGAAGGCAGTGTTCTCTGGACCTCACTTGGGAGAAGACTAGAGGGAGAAAATGAGGGCCAAGGAGGGAGTGAGGGCCAAGGAGGGAGTAAGGGCCCCAGAGCCACACAGTCCAGTGACAGCAGATGAACCCAGCCTGGTCAGGGTGGACTGCTGAGGGTGGCCTTCCTGGAGGACTGGAGCTGGCAAGGTGAACTGGCAACAAGGGGGAGGACTGCAGGGTTTGGGGAAGAATGAAGAGAGGTGAGGGAGCAAGTCACTTCTCCTGTCTGAATCCCAGCTTCATCTTCTGTAAAATGGGACTACCACCTCCTTTATAGGGCTGCTATGGTGATGCAATGAAGCAATATGGGTGGGTCTTGCAGCAATGGTGCCTGCATGGAGAAAGCACTCTGCCTGTGTCTGTTTCCTTTTCCTCCTCCCATGCCCATTTGTCTCCACTTTTCCAGGCTGGTCTGGGGAAAACTTCACATTGCGCCCAAAGAAACTGGTTATTGGGGATTTTGCAATGACCATGGCAGGGTGCCAGGTACTCTGAGTGGTGAAAGGGAAGGTCAGGGCACTGCTGGTTCAGAGATTGATTGTGGTTGGATGGGGCCAGGCCAGGATGGGGTTGGAGGGGGCTGGAGACTAGAGCTGGACTGGGGACTATGGTCCAGATGAGGGGCTGGAGATGTTAGGGATAGGAAGCTACAGGTCTGTGGCCAAAAGGAGTGGGGGGCACTCAAAGCCCAAGGCTCAGACAACCTTCAGGACAGTTCTGGTCATTGTCTTTTCCAGCCTTAAGACCAGAGACGGCCTCACTTTCAAAACAGCATCCTTTTATTCTCACTCCTCCCTTTTATTTTATTTTTTCAAATAACGAGTTAGTTCACTCTGTGCTGGAGCCAAGGGTGTAGTTTAATGAAAATCAATACAGAAATTAAAGATGAGGGGAGAGCGGGGAGGAGGGCTCAATTTCAAGTCCAAGAAGAAAATCACCAAGGGCAAGAGCTGGAAAAACTGCTGCCTGTCTCCATGTAGCTCCTTCACTCCCCACCCTCGTTTCCTGGGGAAGCTTCTTGGAATCAATAGGCCCTGACAGCTGAGGTGCTGGGCTGGAAGAGAGATGAAGACAGGGAGGCCTATATTGAGCTCTTGAAATCCCAGAGGCCCTGGGCAGGAGGGAGTGAGCTGCAAGGGGGAATGGTGGGGAGGCTCTGTGGCCCCAGCTGCTGTTTTACAGGGGTCTGTCTCCACTGTCTGCTCCCTGTATAATTGCAGATGGTCACAAATAGTTAATTTTTGCAAAAAATAAATAAAAAATTCAAACAAGCAAAAATACCTCACTTTAATCAGTTTTTCTCACCATTATGCCCATTTGCTTTTCACGGTCATTTTGTAAGGAAGGCAGGGAGAGATGGTCACCTCCATCTTATTTACAGAAGAGCAAATTGAGGCTGGAAAGGATAGAGATACTGGGAGGGACAGAGGCTGGACTGAGAACCCTGCGTTTTTGCTCCTAATCCTAAGTGCGCCCCCTGGTCCCATTAGGTGAATGGTGTCATAGTGTGCAGATCCCAAAGCAAAGCTACTACTTTCTTACTAGAGTTGGTTCTAATATATAAGCCAGGCTGGATAGAGACAGAGGGGCTGTGAATGCAAGGCAAAAAAATCTTTGCTTAATTTGTCTTGCAATCCCTTCTTACCTAGGAATAGCTTTTAGAGAGAGGGAGAAAGAGAATGCCTCTGAATGAAGGTCGCAGATGCCTCTTCACCTCTCTTTGGCACTCAACCCATCTAGGATTATCAGCTTCCTCCACTCCTCACACCCCCAAACACTAGCCTTCAACTCCCATGGGAATGGGCTAAGGCTTTGCAGAGAAGCCCAGGGTCCCAGGTTAGCTGTGCTTTGACTCTGGCTGACAGACAGAAAGGAACTGGGGCTGGCACTGTCACTGTCACTCTTCCCAGCCTTGCAAGGGGGCAGGGCCCATGATTGAGCCTTCTCAGAGGGACTGTGGCTTGTTCACTTTCGACATACCAAGGCTCCTGTCTGTCTGTCTTGATGGCTGGGGTGGGGGCACTTAAGGAGGCCAGGATGCAAAGAGGCAGGAACTAAATTAGCCACACTGCCCCACCTGCCCTCTCCGCTTCTAACAAAGATCTAGGCTGAGATTATGGGCCAGTACTTTCCAGACTGAAGGAAGGCTCGGGGACTGCGCCTTTCCCGCCAGGTCCATCCTGAGTTTGGAGAAGGGATGGGGCTGCCAGGCAGTCCGGGTGCCTAAGTGCGGCAGTGGGTTTGCAGGAGCAGGCTCCATCCGCAGAGGCTCGGTGGGACCCCATGTGCTGTGCAACAGCGACCCCTGGTGGATAAGAACACCAGTGGCAGCTCCATCAGGCTGCCTGGGGTAGGCTTCTCCTGGGGCTGTTGAGGCTGGTGGTCTCTGGGCTCCAGGACCAACAGTCAGGGCCAGTGTGTGGGGCGGAGTGAGTGGGGGAGTAGGGGAGGTTTACAAATTCAGGGCAGTGAGGGCTTCTTCCTACTGAGTCAGCCTCCGATGATGTAGGCAAATCTTTCATTCCAACATGTATCTAACTTCCAGATTTCCCCAGAGAGTGTGTTCTTGGAGTGGAAATCTTCCTAGGCCTCCTAGTTCCCACTGGACAAAATCCAAACCCCTCAGCCTGGCACTGAAGGTGCCCTCTGAGCAAGCTGCCTCCAGCACATTGCCCCTTTGGTAAACAAGCCTGGGTTTGATGCCCAGCTCTACCACTTATTCACTGTGTGTGTGACCTTGCACCCCTCTGAGCCCCATTTCATCACAGGTGAAAGTGAAGTGTCAATCCTTGCCTTGCAGGTTGTGAAGATGATACAAGTCAATGCTCCATAGATGTGAGTTATTTTCCCCTTCCCACCAAATTTCTCCACCAAAGGTCTTTGGGGCCTCCTTGCCTTGGAGCCTCTGCCTGTGCTGGGTGTCCCAATGAGAGTTTCACCTCCACTGTTGACATCTCGCTCTAAGGCCTCCTCTGGACCTCCTTCCCGACTGTGATCCTCCCTCCTTGGTGCTCACACAGTATGTGGTACTGCTCTGGAAGCGTATCCCACACTGCCTGACCTCAAACCTCTGCATTGGCTTCCCCACCAAGAGACACTATCTCACCCACTTCTTTAGTCCATCAGGGAAGTGGTTTGCACACACAGGTGAATAATGTTTGCTATGAAACCAAACAAATACCAATTGAAGACTTCTGGTTCGTTCTTCCTCATTGCAGATGAGAAAATAGAGGCCCAGAGAGGTGAAACAATGTGCACACCCACATTCCCGAGATCAACCACAGGGCTGAGACCAGAATGCGGAATGTCTGACTTCACTTGAAACAGCATGGCAGGATGCTGTGATCAGTTTCAGACCCTGATGAGGGGTGGGAGTTGGGGGGAGTATAAACATCATAGGGTCCCTCAATAAGGACAGAATGGAATTTGCCCTGAGCCCCTGTTTGCACCACTTAGCCCTGGCAATTTGCACCGGCTTTGCCTGTCTCCTAATTCTAATGGCCCTAAGCCCAAGTTCTTAGGTCTCAAAGAGACTTAGGGAGGTTGGTGGGCCAAGATGAGTTCTGCAAGTCAGCCTGAGATAAGTCAGATGAGTAGAAGCCCTTTGAGGCTGGCTATGTTTCCTGGGTAAAGTTCAGCAGGCTTGACGTTAGTGAAGAGATCCTGGGACAAGTTCTTCATTTGCTACTGATTTGCTAAGTGACCACAGGGAAGTTTTCTAATCCCTATGAGCCTCAATTTTCTCATTTGATGGGATTCCTAGTTCTGCTGGTATCCTGTGGCATATGAAGTAATTTTGTGAGATGTAATGTGATGAACAAAAGTTAGATGTTTAGCTGGCAGGGCTAAGAATTCTAGATGCCTGTTCTATGGGTTTGGGTTGTGTTGAGTGGGTGGTGTTCTTCCAGGAGTTGTTAGAAGAGAGCTGGGTGCCTGTGAATTCTTAGATGGAGCTCTGCATTTGAGAGTTTGTGTGTGTGTGTGTGTGTGTGTGTGTGTGTGTGTGTGTGTGTGTGTGGTGGAGTGGGATGCAGCAGGCTTAGCAGGGTAAAGTTGTTGTGTATCTCCTAGCTGGTCCCAAAGAATCTGGTGAGAGCAGAAAATAAATGAGAAGTCTGATGAAAACACAGTGCTGTTGCTGGGGAGAAGGGAGGCTGTGCTCACAGGGAAGCAAAGATTGCCTAGGACATGGGACAAGGTACAGAGGTGGCACTCTCAGCCACCCCTGAGTGCTTCTGGAGTGGGGCAAGTGCTAGTTTGGAGGGGAGCAGGGTAAAGGAGGTTGCTTGGGCTGGTGGGGTGGAGGGAGGATTGAAAGGATGATACACTGTGAAGGTTTAGGGTAGAATTTGGTAGGCAGGATCCACTTCTGGGAACAGTCTGGCACTGACAGTGCAGCATGGACAGTAGCCCAGCCCTCAAAGCCCAGAACTAGAACCATCACCCACCACCTGCTGCCGGCAAGTGGTGGGTCCTCTGGTCACCCACAGAGATAAAGAGAGACAGGGAGAAGGAAGGAGGATAAGAAAAGGGGAAGAGACTTACTGGAGGAAGAGAAAGGGAGAAGAGCTGGAAAGACACAAGCCCAGCTAATGGACAATCAATTTCCAAAGGAGTGTTTCATTCTCTCTTTGGGCTACTTCAAAAATACAAACCAAGTTATTTGGAGATTTGTAATAGCTGGACATGCAGTGCTCTGCTTGTGACCAACTTGAGTGTACCGTCCTCTCTTATTATGGTTTCAATTTTTATTTTCCTGATGAGTAATGGTTTTGAACACTTGTTCACATCCTTACTGGCCATTTGGTTATCATCTTTTGTGAAATGTAGGGCTGAGTCTTTTGCCCATTTTTAAAACACTGGGTTGTTTGTCTTTTCTTATTGATGTATAAACTTTGAAAAACACGTTCTACATATAAATTCTCTTAAGATACATATTATCAGCCTGTGGTAGGTTTTTTTATTCTCTTAATGGTGTCTTTTGATAAATAGAAATGCTTGATTTTGTTAAATTCAATTTATTGACCTATTCTTTTGTAGTCAGTGCTGCTTGCGTCCATTTAAGAAATCACTGATTTTTCCAAAATTATGAAAATATTCTCCTAATTTTCTTCTAGGAGCTTTATTGTTTTGCCTTTAAAATTTTGGCTTATGATATATTTCAACCTAATTTTAAAATGGTGTTCAAGGTCAATTTTTTTCCCATATGGATACCCAATTGAGCCAGCACCGTTTATTGAAAAGACTATACTTTCAGCACTGAATTGAAGTGATACCTTTTTCTTTTTTTTTAAAATAGTGATACATGCATGAGTCTGTTTCTGGATTTTTTTTTTTTCTGTTCCATTAGCCTTTTTGTTCATCTTGTGCCAATAGAGCACGGGGCCCCTATAGTCTAATACATTTTTCTATTTGGTAACATAAATTGACCAACTTTGTTCTTCTTTAAGATTATCTTGGTAATTCTTAACTTCTTTGCAGTTTTATATACATTTTAGAATCAGCTTGTCAATGTCCACAAAAATACCTGCTGAAATGATTGGGGTTTTTAAAAATTTAAATTTTTGGAAATTGACATGGTTTTTTTTTTGGAGATGGAGTCTCACTCTGTCGCCCAGGCTGGAGTGCAGTGGCACGATTCTAGCTCACTGCAACCTCCGTCTCCCGGGTTCAAGCGATTCTCCTGCCTCAGCCTCCTGAGTAGCTAGGATTACAGGTGTGTGCCACCGCACCCAGCTAATTTTGTATTTTTAGTAGAGACAGGGGTTCACCGTGTTAGCCAGGCTGATCTTGAACTCCTGACCTCAGGTGATCCACCCACCTCTGCCTCCCTGACCTCAGGTGATCCGCCCACCTCAGCCTCCCAAAGTGCTGGAATTACAGGCGTGAGCCACTGGGCCCCGCCAGAAATTGACATCTTAAACAATGTAGAATATTCTAATCAATGAACAGAGTACATCTCTCTACATCATACAAACTGTCTTTAATTTCTCTCAGCAATGTTTTGAGTTTTTAGTGCTGGCATCTTGCACATCTTTTTTAGATTTATTCCTAGTTATGATTTCATGCAAATGTAAATGGTGTTTTTTAATTTTTATTTTCTGTTGTTGCTAATACATAAAAAATACAAGTTTGATATTGTATCCAGTAATCTTGCTTGCTATATTTACTTACTGCTTTTAATAGTGTATAGATTCATTAGAGTTTTCTATGTACACAATTATGTCATCTGTAAATAATGACAGTTTTGCCTCTACTTTTTCAATCCTTCTATTTTTGCATTTCTTGTCTGATTGCATTGGGCAGTATGGTTTTAAATGAGAGCAGTGATAATGGGTATCTTTATCTTGTTACTGATTTCAGGGAAAAAGCTGTCAACATTTAACTTATTATTTTATTATTAAGTATGATACCATTATTATTTTAAGGATTAAAAATGAGGCTCATAGAAGGTGGATAACTTGCTCATTTCACCAAGTCAGCAAGGAGCCCAGGCTTTTCTCGCTGTGAAGGTTGTGCAACTTCCTTGTATTACAGATATCTCTAGAACAGTGCTGCTCAACTCAGGATGTCCATGAGAGTTACTTGAGGAGTTTTTTTTTTTTTTAAATTATACTTTCAGTTTTACAAACTAATGATACCCCCAGCACTTTAGGAGGCCGAGGCGGGCAGATCACCACACTCCAACCTGGGCAACAGAGTGAGACCTTGTCTCAAAAAAACAAAAACAAAAATAAAACCCTAATGATACCAAGACTCCACCACAGACCAATTAAATTCAAATTTCTGGTGGTAAAGTCTGGATATCTGTGTCTTTAAAACTGTCCTAGATGATTCGAATCATCTAAGAACCAGGCTGAGGACCACTGATCTAGAAGCAGGTTGGGTACAATTCAGATCCCAGCTGTGCCCAGTAGTGCTTTGCTGAAAACTTGATATTTTCTTATCAGCACATGCCTAGTAACCCTAACCCAAAGGGAAATCCACCCCCAAAGCACCTTTAGAGCATCTGTTTGAAAATCAGCTATAAGGAAAATCATCTGCCTAACAGGGAAATTATTTACTCTATATACTCTTAAGTTACTCAATCCATAATTGCTTTCCACCTTAATTACTCATCCCTGCTTTCTCTGCCTATATGTCTCTCTCTCTCTCTACCTCACTGACTTGCCTGCCAAACTGGTTGTATAATCCCTTTCATTCATTGTTTCATTCCATATTACATATTAATATTTGTATTTTTCCATTTAACTTTTAACTAAAGATTCTTGTTTGACGTAGCAAAAGAAGTTGAGTGCTGGGATATATTAGTTTGGAGGAGGATAATATTATCATCCTGAAGGCCTGTTTTAGCTTATGCAGCTTTCTATGGAGCTCTCAGCTCTATCACCACGCCATAAAACAAACACCTCATTGTATAAAGGGAGCCTTTAATTAACCTCTTAGGCTGTTGCAGACGTCATCCTGAACCTTGTCCCTATCTGGTGTACAGTCCACATTAGCATTCTGCCTCTGACCCATGGGTTTATTTATTCCATGAAATGCTTTGCTCTTTCCCTTGGTCTGTCACTTGTCTTTGCTTCCTTGGACGTGACCCTTGCTCCCCTTTCTGATTATAATTGAATTCGCCCTCTAACTATACCCTGGATGAACAGGTCCATCCTGCCTAGACCAATGAGCAGGATTCCAGTCACTTTATGATTCCCACTCATCATGTATTTTCCTGCAGCCTTTAGGTGTCTGGAAGGACAGAAAGAAAGAGAAAATTTGAGCATCTCTAGGTCACTCTCCTGCTCCTATGGCTGTGTTTTCAGTGCATTCCCATGATTCTGTTTAATTGTTACAATCCAGAAACCAACTCTACCTCCTTTTCCTTAAAATTAGACACATAAAACAAAAACAAAAACAACCTCCCTAAAAAACAAAACTAAGAAGAGCAGACTAGCACCAGTGATATATCATGGGCCTTTGTATATTAGCCTGTGTCCTTTAGATATTTGCATAAAAACCACCACTGGTGCTTTTCCAATAATCAGTAGAAAAATGTTGCCCATAAATCTGATATGATGTTTACTGTACACTTTGGGTTCTTTAACTGCAAAAGTTCTGCTATGGTTTGATTGTGTCCTCCAAGGTTCATATGCTGGAAACATAATCCCCAGTGCAACTTTGTTGAGAGCTGGGACCTTTAAGAAGTGATTAGGTCATGAGGGCTCTGCACCCATGCATAGGTTAACACTGTTATTTTGGGAGTGGGTTAGATATCTTGGGTGTGGGCTCTTGATAAAAAGATGAGTTCAGCTTTATGCCCCCCACCAATCCTTTTATGCAAGATCTCTTGCCCTTCTGCCTTCCACTACAGAATGACGCAGCAAGTGGGCTCCTCAAACTTGGACTTCATAGCCTCCAAAACTGTAAGAAGTAAATCGATTCTTTATAAATCACCCAGTCTCAGGTATTTCATTATAGCAGCATAAAATAGACTAAGACAATTTCCATGCTGTTCCTCCCACTCCCTGGGAAGAATCTCAGCATTCGCCAGCCCCTTCTGTATCCAGACTCCAGGTGCATCAGCTCTGCTGCCCAGATGATGACCAAGCCAGGCCATCCTCATCACCACTTGCATGCCCGCCCATGAGGAAAGTCTGGCTTCAGGCCCAGGCCCATTCCATTCCATGTAAAATCTAATTATCTATAAGTGCTTCCAGCAGCAATTTCTTTAGGGATGTGAAAGTGCTTTGATTAGATTGTTCTCTTGGCATCATTAAGTTTACAACAAGGGATGGGAAGTGGGTGATTTGGGGATGCAGACTTTCCTTAAATGGGACTTGTTTTTGGGGCAGCTGGCCTCATCGTGGGCTACTCCTGGGCCCATCATGGGAACTAAGCTGAGCATCCCCTGCTCACCTGGCCCTTTCACCAGCTTTTCCTCTTCTCCCCAGAGGCCCCAATGAGGGAGGCATGGGACAACAAGTGAGGAGGCCAGAATTGGAGTCCTGGCCCTGGCATTAACTTGCCATGTGGCCTAGGTAATCTCATCTCCTCCCTGGGCCTCCATTTCCTCATCATTCAGCCCATACTTCATCAGTAAACTGCCGTGTGTTAGGCCTCAGCTGGATGCTGAGGATCTAGAGAAAATTTGGTATAAGAGCTGCCCTGAGTGGCTCAAATCTGCTTGGGGAATGTGCATGTTACCAGAAGAGACCATCTAACTTGATAGGTGTTCTAGCTGAGGTCAGACCACAGTGATGTGGCAATGGGGAGAACAGAGATGACCTCTTCTGGGTGAGGGAGGTGCATGCATATTCACAGAGGAAGTGACATCTGACCAGCTCTGAGAGGGGAGTAAGGAGGGAAAACAGGGACAATGACCACTTCAGCTTTAAGTGAATTAGGGTTGAGGTGCCCGTGGAATATCCAGGCAAATTATGTTTGGAATTAAATATAAAATGATAAGATAGCAGTTTGGAATGTAGACGTGGATCTCAGAAAAGAGGGCTAGGTTTAGGGGTCATTGTAGCGAGTCACTGAGGCAACTTGGGTTTGGGTGCCTTTGTCTGATATGGAGTAAAGCAGGCTGGCAGCAAAACCTGGTATATGCCAGTTGAGATGAATGCAAAGGAGGAGAGGCCAACAGAGCAAATGGTAAAAAGTGGTGAGCTAGGGAGGAGCCTAAAAGTGTGGTGTCATAAAGTCTCAGCAGGAGATCAGGGCAAGATGGAGAGAACTGAATTCTCAGGAGCAGTGGAGGTTACAGGGAGGCCAAGTGAGAGAGGAATTGATTGACTGAGATTTGCATCAGACAATTTCTCAAATCCTTTGTAAGCATATGATTTCTCTCTCCCCTCTCTATCTCACTTTCTCTCTGTCTCACTCTCCATTTTCTTGTTGCTGTGCGTCTTTGTGTCTTCATCTCTCTTATTTATTTCTGCTTCATCTCTGTGTCACTGCCCAGGTCAGCACCTATCACAATGTAGGTGCTCAGGAAATGTTTATTGAACTATAGAAATGCAGGGATAGTACTGATTTTCTCTTTATTCCCTTCTGAGGAGTTGCAATTATTCATTGCATTGTTCCTAGTTAGGAATCAAAACAGAAATCACTCCCATTTTAAAAGTCCTGGTTCTGGGCTGCATGACTGAAGGATGTCTAAACAAGTGGTTAAACTTTGGGCCCCAATCCAAAGAGCCGAGGTTCCTGGTGGGTCTCAGTTCCAAAAAGAGTGTGCAGAAAGGACTTCTGGAGAGAAGCCCGGTGAGGAGGCTGGGACAGGCAGAAGTGGGGTGAACCTAGGATTCAGGGCCCCAAGTCTAGGAGCCATCAGTGGGGAGGGGAGGGAATGATGGTGCCACCATGTGGCAGGCACTATACATGCAGTCTCTCATTTAATAATTCCAATGGTCCTCTGAAGTTGTTACTTTTAGGCCCATTTTATAAGGAAGAAAAAAACAACCTATGAGATTGGTATTATTCCTGTTTTATAGATAAAAGCTCAAAGTAGGTGTATTAGTCTGTTTTCACATTGCTGTAAGGACATATCCAAGACTGGGTAATTTATAAAGGAAAGAGGTTTAATTGGCTCACAGTTCCACAGGATTGGGGAGGTCTCAGGAAACTTAACAATCATGGTGGAAGGGAAAGCAAATACATCCTTCTTCACATGGCAGCAGCAAGGAGAAGTGCAGAGCAAAGCAGAGGGGAAGCCCCTTATAAAATCATCAGATCTCACGAGAACTCACTCACTATCGCAAGAACAGCATGACTCAATTACCTCCCACCAGGTCCCTCTCATGACATGGGGATTATGGGAACTACAGTTCAAGGTGAGATTTGGGTGGGGACACAGCCAAACCATATCAGTAGGTAAGAAAATTGTTCAACTAGTAAAGGATAGAGGCAGGATTCAGACCTAGGTAGGCCTAACTCTAATGTCTGTGCATGTTCTGATGCTACAGGAATTGCCTCGGGTTCTGGGAAGCCCAGAACCCAGTGGTGTGGGGCGCTTGGGTGGCCTCCTACTATGGTGAGCTGGGCTGTGCAAGAGCTGCTGAGATGGTAATGAATATGAAGATCAACTTGCTGGCAGCAGACCAAGTGGCTGGTCAGCTGCATCAGAACGAAACGCTAGGAAAATTTGGCCCCTATGAAAAGATGCTAAACAGGCAATTCATCGTAGAGGAGATCCAACTTGCAAAAAACAAAAGCCAAAACAAACCAAATCAAAGCAAAATAATGATATTAAAAGTCTCTCAACCTCATTAGTAAGTGGAGACACGCAGGTTAAAATACAATTTTTGTAGCCATAAAATTGGCAAAAAATTTAAAAATCTGCCAATAGCAAGTATTGGCAAGAATCTGGTGTTTAGTGTGATTATGTATTGCTGGTGGGAATAAAAGTTACTACTATCATGTTGCAAAACAATTTGGCAATACCAATAAAGCTAAAGATGCGGAAACACTTTGCCCTAGGAATTCCACTCCTAGATTGGGATCTCTGAAGAAACTGGCACATGTTCACCAGAAGACATTTAGAAGAATATTTATAGCAGCACTGTCCATTATAGCAAAAACTGGGAAGCCACTCAGACACCCATCGACGGGAGAATGCATAAATGAATTGAAATTGATTTATATCATGAAATACCATACAACAGTGAAAATAAATGGATCATAGCCACATGCAACAACAAGAAGAGGTTTCATAAACAAATACTGACTGGAGAGAAAAATAAATTGCCATATTCAGCATTATACCATTTATGTCAAGTACAAATCTTGTAAAACTAACAGTCGATACCTGCAATAAACCTCTGAGGAAAACAAGGGAATAATATGCATAAAACTCAGAGTAATGGCCCATCCAGCAGGAGAAATCAGAGGTATGAGATCATGAAAGGTGTGCAGGGGACTTTCTTGATTTTATTTCTAGAACTAGAATTTTTGGATATTAGGCATATACATCTAAACATACAGGTGTTCATTTTATTATTTGTTAAAACTTACTCTCTCTCTCTCTATATATATATATGTACATATATATATTTCCCTTTTGAAGGGATAATTAATGAGTTACCAAAAGAGATCTGAAGCATATAAGACAAACTACAAGGGAAGCAAGACGATGGGCAATTGGCAATTGTATAGGCAACTCCACACATCCTCTGGAAACCAAAGGACAGTGAAGAAATTGGGGTCTACATCAGGATAGGGTCACTTTCCTGGGGTCAAGAATCAATTTAAGTTCTCATGTTGGCTGTTTCTCCAATGCTATCTTTTCCTATAATTGCCTTTGCTCACAATAGCTCCTCCATCTACGACGCCATTCCTTTAGCTTTGCTTGTCTAAAGTGTGTCCTTAAGTGTTAGGTCAAATTTTATTTTATTGTACTTATTTCCCACTTACTAAAAGCCTACTACATGCCAGACCTTGAGCAGCCAAGAGTTAACAAGCTGTGGTCCCCAGGCTTGCAGAGATGGCAGGGGGACAGGGGAGCAGACAGAAAAAGGAGCAGAGAATCATACTGTATTAGTGCTTCTCTGAATTGCTGGCACATGAAAGTCAGCTGTGGAGCTGTTAAAAAGCAGATTCTCAAGCTGCTCTGGCAATTCTGGTGGAATAGGTCTGGGTGGGATACAGGAACTTGCTGTTAGGAAACTCTCACTGAATTTGATGCAGCTGGTCCACAGACCTCACTTGGAGAAACAGGGCCTGTTGGTGTGACAAATGTGACAATGATAGCCAAGGTACTTGGGCATGGGAGACCCAAAGAAGGCCACGTCTCCCACCTGAGGCATGGACATTAAGTCAGGGTAGCCTCCAGGAGGCCCCTCTGTAGAGCATCTTGATTTGTAACTTGTAGATGTGAATCACCTCCCCCACTGCAGTGGACACTGTTCCCAGCACAAGGCTTGGCATGCAGTATATGTCAGGGATGTTTTATTCAATGGGGTTTCAGAGCAGCAGTCTGGACTAGGAGCAGGCCTGGCAGCCAGGCCTTGGGTGGCAGCAGACCCTGGGGACCATCAAATCCTTGGCCTCTCTGGTGTGTTCAGATTGGCCTATCTCCAAGCATGTGTTGGGGATTAGGGCAAGTTACTGGTTTGGGTCCGACTGGTATTCACATCTGAGCTGGGGACCAGGATAGCATCTGCAACCACGTTGAGATTAAGGAGACGGGATTGATTGAGACATTTCCCCACTAATGATCCTATAGCTTCTTAGCAACGAGCTTGATCTGTGCTGGAAGGAGGAAAGGGATGAAAGCCAGATGGGGTAAGAGGTTTCTTATGTTGGCAATAGGGCTGCTTCCTGCTTCTAGCCCCCGCTTCCCTTCCCTTTTCTAGGCCCAAACGAGGCCTCTCTCTGAAGGCCTGTTAGTTAAACACCTGGCATGAGTCCAGTTCTGCCAGGGGCCGCATGGCTGCTGTTTGTTCCCTTTTATTAAGTACATCCAGGTGAATTTTATTGTGGACAGTTCCCTGGGCTCCTGTTTCCACATTTGTCTCCTTTGAGTCTGAGATTGCCAAAGGCTTTCACAGCTAATGGACCTTACAGCTCCCAAGAGCCATTTAAGGGAGGCACAGAACTCAGTGGTGATAATTAGGCAAACGAAATGCAGACCTCTGGAGGCCCACTGGTGCTGAGTGGCAGGAAGATGCAGGGACAGAAGCCTCAGGTCTGTGGCAGGTGTAGGGAATGAGCACGGGCTGCTCCTCACCCCACCTCTCCTGTTCTTCCCCTGCCTCATCCCTACCTCCCACTCCCAACCCGAGAAGGACTTGGTGCTTGGTGGCATGGTCCCCAGGCAGGCTGGTGTCCGGGGTATCTGAGGGGCTGCAGTAGCACTGCAGAGCTAACCTTGACAAGCTCCTGCCCTCTTTTTCTCCAGCAAGTTTTGTGTACTGACCCCAATGGAGGCTGAGGTCTGAGCTCAGGTGCCACTTCTTAGGAGGCAGCATCATATCCTGTTCAAAACCTGGGCTTTGACACCATACCATTTGTGTTTGAATACCAATCCAACTGCTTTTAAAGTTCTTGATCTGGGGCAAGTCAATGAACCTTTCTGTGACTCAGCTTTCTTGTCTGTAAAATGGGAATAATAATACTGACCTCAGAGGGTTATTGTTAAGGAATAGATTGTATAATAATATGTGCACTCTATAGAATGGTACCTGGCACACTGTAAGCACATGCTCAGCAGAAGCTGTTATGCCAAGAGCAGATCTGACCCTGGCAGAGCTTGGAAACATGTTCTTATCTGGCACTAATGTCCCACCAGTTTCAGGTTTGCTCCTTACTGGTTGGGCACAGAAAGCAAGGCCACCAGGGAAGCAGCCCCATTTCTATAGTGGAGAATGGTGGAGGACAAGATGGGGAAGGAAATACTAAGCTCATCCTGTTGCTAAATATGAGGAAGGGAGGAAGAAGCCAACATTTCTTGAGCATCTCTTCTAGATCAGGCATTGCCTGCTTTATCTCTTCAATCCCACAACACCCTGTTGAAGGGTGAGGAAACAGAATCTCAGAGAGGGTAAGTGACTAATGCCAAGTCACAGAGCAAGGAAGAGGGGATTGAAGGTCAGGGATGTGAGATTTCTAAGTGACTCTTCTTTCTATGACAATTTGCTGTGGTGGATGACCAGGGTCCTGACTCTAGACACTTGACTTGATGTCCGCTATCTAGGAGGCCCATGGAAGGTTACTGATCTCTGCTGGACTCAAAGGAGAGGCCTCCAGGTGCGAGAATTTGAGTCATTATGAGGGCCTTATCACTGGATTGTCCCTGGTTCCACATGGGGTTCTGGGCTGTTCTGGGAAGCCAGAGCTGGCTTCCATGTAGTAGGGGCTGAATCTGTATCTGTCTCATTAATGTCATGGGCAGTGGTGTCCACCCAGGATGCACAGGGGAGCTCCCTCTCTCCATCTGCAGGTGGATGGCGTTCTGTGCTTGGCCGACATCCTGACCGACGACAGCCACTCAGAGGCCACACGGGCTGAGGCTGCGGCTGTGGTGGCCCAGGTCACCTCCCCACACCTGCCTGTCACCCAGCACCTCAGTAGCTTCCTGGAGAGCATGGAGGAGATCGTGACAGCCCTCATCAGTGAGTCACCCTGGGCAGCGGGACCACTAGGAGAGAGGGCCTTGGCACAGTTGTCTTCAGAAATAGCCAGGAAGGCCTTCCCATCTGCCACTCATTGCACCCCAAATATCTCCTGCATAGATGATCATATTTGCGGAAATCCCACAATTAATGGATCTGAATTAGGCTTTGATGAGCTCTATTGTCAAGAGTTTCCTATTAAAATGTGTGCAGCCCTCTGAGAAGCAACCTGAATTATAGTCAGTTTGGGATTCATTGGCCTTTCAGAAGGGAGTCCAGGACAAGCCCCAGAAAGGAGTGGGGCCTCAAATTTTGACGTTCAGATACTCAGATCGAGAGACTCTGATAGGCATTTTTCCTAAAGTCTCAGTCCTTGTACCCAGTGACTATGGCGGCAATGACTGGGGAAAATGGTTTCTCAGAGAGCACCAGCCCACCACAACCTGCTGCCTGAAAATCCCACCATTGGCCTCATATCATGGGGCCTTGAAAGCATTGACTCCTCTAGGTTCCCCTATTCAAACATATGTACCCCCAGCAGAAGAATCATAGATCCGTATCTAAAATATGCTCTTTTCTTAGTTTTCCTTTGCTAAATTATAGAAACTGAAAGGGCTTGTCTGGATAACAATCCCCAGGGAATTTTTTGTGACCCACCTCTTTCTTTTAAAAGTGCTAATGGTGATCTGTGTTTCTATTTCTCTGGCACTCTCTTTATATCTGTATCTAATTGAAATGGAATGAAATTTAATTTCATCAGAAAATTTAGGATTAGCTCTCAGAGTCACCATGCCAGGGCTGGGAATATCTGAAATAGCATGAACTTAGGGGCAACACAGAACATTGGGCAAGGAGTCAGAACCCTGGGTTTGGACTCGGGCTTTTCACTCATCCATTCAAGTGGTTATGTGCAGCAAGCCTGCGCCGGTACTGTGTGAGATCCTGCCACTCACTTCTTACATGTCACATTGTAAAACCCACTTCACAATTTTCCTAATATAAACAAGACATTGCAACTCGTTTCTCTCAAGGGTCCTTCTAACTCTAGAATTTGGAGATCTGCAAGTACTTTGCACATAGAAGACATCAGTGAAGTTGAGTTTATGGCTGATTCTAGTCATGGGGGCAGTGGCACTCACAGGTCAGGCTGGGAGAAATCAATTTGCCAATGTCCACATTTATTCAAAATTGAGAAAACTTGGAAGCCCATTGTTGAAAGTCTTGGCTCAAGGATGCTCAAGAGACCCTACAGTTCTAAGCATACTCTCTAGGTGAAGAAATCTAAGCCTAGAGGGGTTAAGTTACTTTCCTAAGGCCACAAAACAGCATTAGGACTCATTTATGCCAGGAGTCGCATATTCAACATTCACCAGAGCCCAGTAAGAAACATAAATGAGTTGAAGAGAGCCAGGTGGAATAATAAAGGTGTTTGAGTCTTGTGTCAAATTGAAAAGCCCATGCGCTGTCTAAAGGTGTGGTCACTGGTAAATTTCAGTTGATTGTTACCATGTGGGAAAGGCATAGACTTTTAAAGATAAGACAAAAATTGTAAACTTCATAGAAAATTTCTCAATTTATAAACATTATCAAATAAACAAAAGTACATGTAGTCCAAGTGACCTTTCACTATTGTCATATATTCATTCCTGCTTCACTGCCCAGGCTGGGTTTCTCCCTGAGCCAAGGGGTCTTCCTATTTGTTTCATCCTGATGAAGATGCATTGTATAGTCCACTCTGAGATTCAGCAGATATCTTCTGGGCAGGAAGCCAGAGCTCTGTTCTTTGGTGGGAAATAGCCCTCCAACTTCTTGCCATTCCCTGGAAACATTTATAAGTGAGTCACTGGAATCCTCAATTTAATCTTCCTAACACATCCCAGGTGACTCAGACTGTAGTTCAAATAAATGTGCAGCAAAATTAAAAGGCACTTAGGTGGTTGTGTTAATAATTGCTGTGTCGGCAGCAATAGCAACTGAATGAGAATGAGGGGGAGTGTTAGGACCTAGAAGGAATCTTACAGCAAAGTGGGCCACTGAGCTCTGTAGACTCACCCAAAACCATGGATATAGGGAGGTGGCCTGGAAGGGGCTGGGGACTTCAGTGATTTTCCCAAAATCAGAGGATAAGGCAATCATTGGATAAAGGGAATCAGAGTTCTTAATACCTTGGCTAATCTGTTTTTCCAGTCCTGGGTGGTTGGATCAAGAGTTTGAATTATCTAATGGTCAAACCTGGGCTGTGGGGAGCAACATTGCCCAGAGGGAGGCATTACCCTCCTGATAGAACCAAAACCCACATCTGTGGAAGCATTGCTGGGAATGAGTCAGAGGCTGAGAGACCAGAAGCAACTTGTAATGTAGAAAGAATGGGAACTTTGGAGTCAGGCAGACCTGGATTTGATTCTAGCCTCAAACAGTTACTTACTGGCCAGAAGACCAGGAGCAAATCACTTAACATTTGAATCCTCAATTTCTTTATTTATAAAATAGTGATAAAAATGGGATTGTTGTAAGGATTAAATTATGTAATGAAGTAAAAAATATGTACAGCAGTGAGTAAACAAGAAATGGTAGCTGCTGATACTACTAGCTTCTCTAAGATTCAGCTAGTTGTAAATGTGGACAATCATTTTCTACTTTGAGGGTATTCAGAATTTAATGGCACAGTGCAAGGCCCACTGCAGGTGTTTGACTAATGTTATTGGTAGAAAAAGGGTTTTACTACTAAAACTAAAAGGTAGGGATCAGAATGTGCATTCACAGGTAGGTGCTAAGAGGTGGCATTTGCTTCAGAACCTGGAAGTATAGACTGTCTGGAGGCAAGAACTAGGGACCAGGATAGAACACAGCTCAATTTTGTCTCCCAAACTTTCTTTCTCTCCTGGGACTCTTTTTCTGAAGTATGGCCTTGCCTCCTGTGGTTTTGTGAAGGTGTTATCAGTAGGCGAGGGCCTGGACCGGAGAAGTACCTTGATTGGTAGTGAAGTTGGAGCTGAGGGCCAGACGTCAGGTCCACTGAAATGGGGGAAGCACCATGGATAGAGCCCATCTATGCCTCCTCCTGAGGTGGGCGTCCATTCCAGATTCTGTGGAGCCCATGGGGGATGTGTCAGGTGGTGGAAGGATAAGGTTACTCTGTTCCTTAAAGGCCCTTAGTACAATTACAGATGGTAAATGGGGGAATTTGGTTAGGGCTAAGCTAGGACCACTAGGATTAAAGAGCCTGACATTCAGGAGCTTGGTATAGGACTTTCTTGCTGCCAGATAACCCTTATCCTGGGACCAAAAGGAAGCACTGAGGCTCTGTTGATGGCAGCTGGAGGGGTATAGTCTCTCTGTTTCACCTTTAGTCTCTTCCTTAAGGCAAGCTTAGCAGCAGGCTAGTGTGCATTACCAGAGACACACATGGACTGAGAGCTCCTTCCTGACTCACAGGCTTTGTATCTCCTTTTCCTTTGGTCTAGAATATTCTGTTTCCCCAAGTATTTTTATGACTGGCCCCTTTCTTCCCTTAAGGGCTCAGCTGTAAAGTCACATTCTTAGGGACACCTTTTGTTGTGCACCTCAGCAGAACACTAGTTATTCTCTTAGCACTTGTTTATTTTCTCCCTCATATTTATCAGACTTTGTAATTATGCATAGTAATTTTTAAAAGCTTATTTTCTCTTGCCCACTAGTAAAGTGTGAGCTCAACAAGGGCAAGGACCTGACCTGTTTTGTTCACTATGCCATCCCAAGACCCCAGTGGCACCTGACACATAGTGTTCATTCAATAAATACTTATTGGATGAAGGAGTGAGTAGAATTACATACCAGGTTTCAAATCCCATTTGCCACCTGGGTAGACAGATACTGTTGCCTCTCTAGTAGCCACTTTCCTCATCTGTAAAATGGGTATTATAACACCTGCTCAAAAGATCTCCCAGAGGTATTGTGCGAACCAAATGAGACAAGTGATATGAAAACACTTGGCACGGAAGTTATTTTCTTTCTCTTTGCCATCCAGAACTGTGCCAAGAGGCCTCATCAGGGGAAGTCTTCCTACTGGCCTCTGCGGCCCTTGCCAACATCACGTTCTTTGACACAATGGCCTGCGAAATGCTCCTGCAGCTGAATGCCATCCGTGTTCTCCTGGAAGCCTGCAGTGACAAGCAGAGAGTGGACACGCCTTACACTCGGGACCAGGTAAGACGCCCAGAAGGCACTGAGCCCAGGGCCCATAGCCATGGAGACAGAAGTTAGGAGGCCAGCACTTAGTTTCTGAGGCAGGGGAGAGAGCATGGGAGTCCTGTTAGTTTTGCATGCTGTGGGAGGGCAAATATTCTCCACGTTTCTCATTGACTTTGTAGCCTCTCTATGAGACCTCCTACCCTCTTTGCCCATCCCATTATGAGCTTTACATGCTGCAGGAAGGTAAAAGAATATATTTTCTGTGTCTCTCATTGACCTTGAAGCCTTTCTAT
This sequence comes from Gorilla gorilla gorilla, assembly GCF_029281585.2. Classification (NCBI taxonomy): domain Eukaryota; kingdom Metazoa; phylum Chordata; class Mammalia; order Primates; family Hominidae; genus Gorilla; species Gorilla gorilla. The sequence continues at coordinate 21,618,093 of NC_073233.2, forward strand.
GAGATCTCCTACCTGCTTTGCCCATCCCAACCACCGTAGGGCCTTCCTCAATCTCTGTTCAGATTGCCTATTCTGGGAGGCGGAAAGACCCATGGAAGGTGCCTAGACCTCCTCTGAAGGTCTGTGTCCTGGTCATGTTGGTGGCCATCTGACACTGAACCCTATAGTGAACTACTCCCCTCTTTACCTCCATGAGAAACAGGGGCTTGGAGCAGAACCTTCATTCGGGGCCTCAGCTTCTACATCAGTCATAATTGTCTTTGTATATTTGAGCTCCATGAAAGGTTTTCTTTGGTAGAAAGGAGGTTTTACTACTAAAAGTGTTTGAAAACATAGAATGGGGGTATTTTAAAAGCTCTTTGAACTCTGATGTTCTAGAATTTTATCCCATTTCACCTCTGGCCACACTTGGCCTCCCACATCACCACCAAGGAGTGGGGGTGGTAGATTAGGTGGTCTCTGTAAATTCCTTCCAGTACCTGAGCTCTAAGTTACATGATCCTCTCATCCTCAACTCAGCTTATCCCTGTCTGCATTTTAGCCCCTAAACCATCACCTCTTCCAGGCTTATCTCTTAACTGAAGCTGCTTTGGTTTCTGTTCCATGCCAGCAGCTGCAGGAAGGCCTTCCCTGATGGTTTCGGCCCTCTGGAATTGCCTCCTTTTCTTAGAATTCATACCTCACAATGCAGTGTTGATTTATCTAATGACGTTTATTCCTCTTAATTATTTCATGTGATTTTCTTCCTCTGAGGGCATGATCCATGTTCCCTAGGATTTTTTAAGGCCTCTAGCCTAGAGCTGGTGCCCTTGGTGAAGTTCCCCAAACTTTGTCAGTTATTTCTTATCCTCAGAATCGCCTGTGAAAGGGCAGCTGACCGTAGAAGCTCCTATTCGGAGATAATTTTCTAGTATCTAAGCATTTGCGTATGAGGGTTCTAATAATACTGTGACACTGGTGATATTTGCCCCATTTTATAGATAAGAATATTTTGGCTCAAGAGGATGTCCCCAAAATTAAATGGTTGGCAGGCAGCTAGCCAGCATTTAAATGAGGATTAAATTTAAATCCTGACTTAGACCTTGATCTTTGACTCTCATCTGCTGTCCTCTTTGAAGAAAGGAGGTAGTGCAGCTGTTGAACCACAGACTGGGTGTTGGTACTGCCTGGGCCATTTATCAATTGAGTGACACTGAGCAAGTCAAAGGCTCCTGGGTGTTGGGTTTTTGCATCTATTAATTGGGACATGAATGTCTATATTGCAGGGTTATTGTGAGGATGAGTGTAATAAGATATGCAAGGACCCGATATAAGGCTTAGCCCCTACTAAGTTCTTAATAAATGGTGAATATCATTACTTTTTAAACCTGATGCTCCAAAGAAGAGCATGAGTAGTGAATTATCCAAAATCCTCAACTTGGCCCTCCAAACTATGTATGATATGTATGATTCCAGACTTCCTTTCCAGTCTGATCTTATTACTTCTAAGAGTTGGAGAGGTCCCTGTAGAGAGAAGGTATGATAGTAACAGATAAAGTGGTGGCCCCCTGGTTGGCTATTGGCTTGATTGACTCCTGAGGGGGACATGCCCCATGCCTACCATAGACATACCCTTGGTAGTAGGGAGGGAGACAGGAGGGCCCACTTTTTGTGATCTGCCTTACTCATGCTCGTGTTCTCTTCAGATAGATACCTCCAGTTGCTGGGTCTTTCATCTACCTGACATAATTTTAGGTTCTTTCACCTTCAAGTGCCTCTCCTGTGGCTGACTCCAGTCATTTCCTACAAGATGCAGGAGTGAGGCAATAAGACAAGGAATTTTGGATTCAGACAACCTGAGTTTGAGGCTTTTTTGCTATTAATAATCATGTCACTTTGGGCAATTCACTCTGTGTCTCACTTTCTTAATTTGTAAAATGGAAACAAATAATACATATTTTACAAAGTTGAAATAAGAATTAAATTAATTAATAAATAAATATAAACTCTTGGTACAGACTCTGGCACATAGAAACTGTTAAATCAATGGAAGCCACTGTCAATGTTATTACAATTGGCCTTTGAATGTGTGGCACACAGCATTGAATGGGACCCTCCAGAGAGGAGTCCCCTCATCTGTAAAATGGGCATGACCTCTTCCATCTTGAACGTCCTCCGTCTCTATGTGTAGAAGTTCCCTTCGTATCACAAGGAATGACTAGCCCCCTCTTGAAGCCTCACTGAGTCCTAGGAAAAAGAGATCAGGGTAGGGAGAGAATGTGGTCGCGCTGCCAGCAGATAGTTCTCTCTGCACCTGGAGTCGGTACCTTTTCATGTTACTCCACTGTCTGAGCCAGGCACGTCACCCACTGTCCTCAGGATGGCTTCACCTTCTGTCCTGTCTCAGAACAACCACTTAGCTAGTGAAAGTGCACCCATTAAAGAAACAAATGGCTCTTTCCTGTTGCAGCGGGAGGATTAAGGTGATCAGAGGGCTCTCTGTAATGAAGACAAAGAAGATGAATTAGGCTTTGAAGTGCTCACCGCCCCCTAAAATACTTAGGAGATTAAATGCCCCATGAGGCTTCCGGTAGTGAATCTGCCAATGACGCCAATGCTATGTGGAGCCTCTTGGTCTTGGATCTATACAGACTACCTCTGTTTGGACAATGAGAACCCCTCCATCATCCTGGCAAGCCAGGTCCACTTAATTTGTTCAACAGAAGCCTCGTTGTGTATGCCTATCTTGTCGCCACCCTTGGGGTATGGACGTTGGTGAGGGCAGCCTTGGACCTAGGCTCTTCTATCCCCTTCAGCTAATCCACAGGAAGGTGGCACGGGCTGCAGCTGATATGGTCAGCCATTGAGAAGCCTGACAAGCAATCTGAATAGTCCTATGTTTTCATGCCCAGGAGGTATTTTCCAGGAGCCATACTGCCCATAGAATCCAGCTACAGATCTGACAGGGGGAGGTAGGAAACGGGCTGCCTCCAAATTTGTTGGTGAACTTCTGGCCTATCCGTCAAGCAGGGACAATCTAGGATGGAAGAGACCTGATTATCTTATCTAATATATAATAGAGATTTTTACTGAGTCTGACTTTTTGTGGCCTTCAGGAATTAACTGCTTTCATAAGGGAAGGAGTGCTAGTATATACTTCCCACAGTAATACCTCATCTGTTTGGCATTTTAGAATGACTAGATTTTGTAACATTTCTGGGACCTCACTGTGAATACCATTTATCAGGAAATGCCAGTCACTAGGGGTTTCATTTTTGTCTCACATCTCAAAATCTCTCTATAGTTTATAAAGCTCTGTCATACACATATATGACATATTAGAAACAGCACAGGTTTTTAGTTCAGACAGATCTGAGTTCACATTCTGGTTCTGCCATTTCCCAGCTATGTGACCTTGGACAAATCACTTAATCTCTGAGCCACAATTTCCTCATCTGTGTAATGGGGATAATAACATTGGCTCCCTCCCTCATGTCATGATGATGATTAGATGGGATAACGCTCGTAAAGTACTTAGAACCAAAGCGAATACCCAGTAATGAATGGGATGGGTTCTCTAACAGAACCAGAGACTGGGATGGGTCTGAGACAGGGAATGTAAGCTTTGGAACAGGAAGGTAGGGTCAGGAAATATAGTTAATGTGGTGGCAATTGTATTGGTCTGTTCTCACATTGCTGTAAAGAAATGCCTGATGTAATCCCAGTACTTTGGGAGGTTGAGGCAGGCAGATTGCCTGTGTTCATGAGTTCAAGACCAGCCTGGGCAACGTGGCAAAATCCTATCTCTATTAAAAAAAAATTATATATATATATATATATTAGCCAGGCAAGGTGGTACACACCTGTAGTCCCAGCTACTTGGGAAGCTGAGGTGGGAGGATGGCTTGAGCCCGGGAAATGGAGGTTACAGTGAGCCAAGATGGCACCACTGTACTCCAGCCTGGATGATAGAGCCAGACCTTGTCTCAAAAATAAAAATAAAAATAAATTACCTAAGACTGGGTAATTTGTAAAGAAAAAAGGTTTAATTGGCTCACGGTTCTACAGGCTGTACAGAAAGCATGAAGCTGGAATCTGTTTGGCTTCTGGAGAGGCCTTAGAAAACTTAAAATAATGACGGGAGGCAAAGGTGAAGCGGACACATCACATGGCAGAAGCAGGAGCAAGAGAGAGTGAAGGGGGAGGTGCTTCACCCTTTTCAACAAGAACTCACTCACTATCATAAGAATAGCACCATGAAGATGGTGCTAAATCATTCATGAAGGGTCCACCCCCATGATCCAATCACCTCCCATCAGGCTCCACCTCTAACATAGGGGATTACAATTCAACATGAGATTCTGGTGAAGACACAGATCCAAAGCATATCAGGGATATTGTATAGTATTGGAGGAATCCAGGATCACAACACCCTGTCCTGACCTGCTCCAGAAACCCTTCCATACAAAGCCAAGGGCAAAGCAAGCACAGAGAATATGGTCTGACTTTTATATGCTCTCTAATATGGTGGGTTTACAGCCCAACATTCATGTAATCCCTGGGGCGAGGGAGCTGGGCCTCACCCAGGAGAGCCCTTCAGCCTGTTTGCCAGCAGCACGGGACCTACATCCAAAACAGTTCTATGGCTTTTATCATGTGGTCTCCTAAGCCTAAATCTTAGCCCTCCAGTCTTGCCACTTTCGTAGTAAGGGAAAGCTGGTCCTGTCAACGAGAAGACCCACGTACCAGAGAGAAGAAGCCATCTGCTTGTCTGTGGGTCTAGGCCGGTGCCCTTCTCCTAGTCTGCACGCCTGTCCAGCCCTCTCAGGTCCTGCGCCCTGGGCCCTGGGCCCTGGGCCATGTCTGCCAGAGGGAGGAAAAGGCTCAAAAGAGAGCAGAAGAGGAGAGGGCTATACCTTCTCCTGGGCTCTCTTGCCTCTCTGGCCTTGGAAAAGAAAGTATTTTCAAAGAGATCTACCTTTCTTCCCTTAGATCCCTTAATTCTACAAATCAATGTCCTTGTCTGGATTCTTTCTGCTCTTTGGTAGAGGAAGTGGTGTGGAGGGAAGAGGGTGCAGAGAAGCACTGGGCTTCCCCTAGAGCAGGGCTATCCAATCTTTTGACTTCCCTGGGCCACACTGGAAGAAGAATTATCTTGGGCCACACATAAAATACACTAACACTAACAACAGCTGATGAGCTAAAAAGAAAAATCACACACAAAAAATCTCATAATGTTTTAAGAAAGTTTACAAATTTGTGTTGGGCCACATTCAAAGCTGTCCTGGGCCACATGTGGCCTGTAGGTCATGGGTTGGACAAGCTTGCTAGAGGCTGAAAATTATTCTGCTTTTTGTTCTCAGGGCTGCAGTTGACATTGTTGCTGCAAATTTCAGAGAGTTAACATGGTGATAATAGAAATCTAAATATTCATCTGGCAATTAAAGAATAATTCTAATTACAGTCATACAAGCTGTTGGCCTTTTGGTCCTAATTTCTGCACAGCATAAAAGTAATTATAACTTTTCATGAAATATATGCCAGGCTTTCTTTGTTGAAAGTTCTTTAGATCAGAGCACCTGTCTCTACTTGGGTGTCCTGGGTATTCTTCACTTGCCTTGAATGCAGTTTGGTCTTCAGTATTAGTTTCCGGCAAGGGAACACAGGCAGAGTCAGGGTGTGATCAGGGCTGACTGCTGAGACACTGCTAGGATGTGAGGCAGGCCTGGTTCACACCTTGGCATCGGCCTGCAGACAAGTGTTTCTCCTCCGTGTGTGCTGACATCAAAAGGCCTCGCCAACCTCCTTCCTACCACACAGGGACATTTCTTCTTGAACCAGTGACATGGGAGGTCCCCTGCTATCCTTGATCAATTTCCTGTCTGCCTCAATTTTCATGTCTTTGGAGGTCAAAGAAAAAATAATTTGAAAATGCCACAGAAGGTAGTGAATACACACTTTGCTGTTCTTCTGATGGGAAGGGTTGACTTGCTCTGGGACAGGCTCACCTTTGGGAGGGATCTCACATTAGCAGCGTGTCTTGGCCACACGGATGCTCAGCCCCCCGAGTGCTGCATGTTACTTGGCTAGTGTTTCTTGACACAGTCTTTCAAGGCTTGGGTCCTTTCAGGTTCTCCTGCCCAGAGCGAGCCATATTTATTTTATTTAACAAAGGGTGCTTGATATTAACTCATTGAATGCTCATACAGGTCTTAAAAGATACCTTTTATTTATTTACTTATGTATTTAGAGACGGAGTCTTGTTATATTGCTCAGGCTGATCTCAAACTCCTGACTTCAAGTGATCCTCCTGCCTCAGCCTCTGGAGAAGCTGGGATTAAAGGCATGAGCTATGGTGCCTGGCTGAGTTATTTTTATTTCTTGTGGTAGGGCCCCCAAGGATGTCCACATCCTAATCCTCAAAACCTGTGAATAAGTTACTTTATATAGCGACACGGGTTTTCTAGATGCGATTGAATTAAGATCTTGACATAGGAATGTTATCCTTGATTATCCAGGTGAATCCAGTGTCATCACAGAAGTTCTTGTAAGAGGGAGGGAAGAGGGTCAGAGTCAGAGAATCAAACGTGATTAAGGAAGCAAAGGTCAGAAGGATATACTCCCCTGAGCCAAAGAATGAGAGCAGCCTCTAGAAGCTGGAAAATAGAAACTAGGAAATTGATTTTCCCCTAGAGCCCCCAGAATAAATGAAGATCTGTCAACAACTTGATTTTTGCTATGTAAGACTCATTTAGAACTTCTGACTTCTAGAACTGCAAGATAAAATTGTGTCATTTTAAGCCACTAAGTTTGCGATAATTTGTTATAGCAGCAATAGAAAATGAATACACCAAGCCACAGAAGGTTAGGTAACATGGCCAAGATCATAGCAAAATGTGATAGAGCCAGGATTTAGATGTAGGTTGAGCTACACGCTTAGCTATCACATTATACTGACCTCTCACCTAGGGCCTCTCTCAAGGTGATGTCCTCTGGATTCACCAAAAAAATGCAGGGGGAATGGTGCCCTTTCACTTAGGTGGAATAGAACTTAATTGAACATCGTCAAACAAGACTGAATTAGCCTGGGCCGGGGAAACTGTCTGCCTGGCTCCTGCACTCTGCCCCCTGACAGCATTGTTAACTTGTATCCAACCAGGTAAAACAGGTGTCCCTAAAATCCCACCCATGGACTTGACTGTGAGGATAAACAGTGACCTCTTTCCCCTCTGTGTTATGGTGCACACAAGGATGTTTCACAAGGGGGACTCAAAGCAGGGCATAATTGGCATTTATTCAAATTGTACTTAATTGAATACTTCATCTGCACCTCCAGAAAACCACATGGGGTACAGGCTCTGTAAAGAGGAAGTAATTTTCATTAACAGGATCTAAATTAGTCTGACACAAAGACCTATGTGGTGCCTGTGACACGGCTAATAATTACTGTGTAATGAACCCGTTGCCGCAGACAAAGATTTCCTTTTCTTTTCCTAGTTTGTCCTTCCTTCCTTTACCTCCCTTCCTCCCTCCTTCCCTCCTTCCTTCCTTCATGAATCTGCATGTCAAGTAAGTGTTTTTATTCAGAAAGGCCAGCCTGGTGATGGTGGGATGTCTCAGCCCCTGTGTGGTGGAAACAGAGTCCATGCTTCCTGCTAACAGCCCAGAGATAGCCAAATAAACTCTAAACTGACATGGACTTGGCCGTGTACCTCCTCCCTCATAAGAACGTGCACACGATGCCTCTTGGGGAACTTTCCAACCCATCTTTTTCCTGTAACTCCTTCCACTGAGCCCACAAACACAATCTTAAAAAGTGCAAAAACAAGTAAATAAATACGTAAAAGAGGCTCTAAGTCCTAAACCTCCTTTAGTCCTATTATTTTCTTAACTGCAAATAGGAGCTTGTCACCCCCTTCTTAAAACACCTGGTGGTACAGAGTTGCTTTCAGGAGAAAGGTTCTGGAGTGTTCTCCTGTCCTTCCTCTGGCAACCCACTGTAGTCATGCTTATCCAACCAGGCCCCTGATGGGGTCTGAGCTGGAAGGGGTTGTCACACACACAGATGCTACAGCAGCCAAAGAATGTGGAATCCCCTTCCGACATGTGTTTAGAAGGAAAGGGGAGAGATAGATATTCTATTAATATGGTAAAGTTTTTCCTTTCTGTTTAAAAGAAGACATTTTTAAATGTATTTATTATCCAGAGTAAAATAGTAATATGTGTTATCCAGAGTAATTAAAATGTAGATAATACTCTTTCTTGGTAGACATAACATTACTATCCAGTTTCAGAATTTTAGCTGCTTGAATTCTACTCAGTAGACTGTCAACTGCTGTCTCAGCGGAGGGGGGACACAGTTTTTGCTTATACCATCCTGCAAGCTTTGAAGAAACCTTTCGAGAGAGAGGCTTGTACCAGTGAGAAGTGTTTTTTAATTGTATTTTATTATTCATTTTAATTACCACTTGAGAGCGCTGTCCATTTCTGTGAAAGTGGGTGAATTTTCATCGTGCTATTTATGTCAGGAGCAGTGTTGTGGGTGGTATCTGGGTTAACAGGTGCCATGTTCCCAATCTATTCCAGTAGCATTTTGGCACCCTTTTGCAGTTTGGGGTCCCTGGAATGAGTCCTCTGTCAGGCCATTTCTTAATCCAGTTTGTGCTGTGAGTTCTTTTCTCCCTTGACTGTACCAGGGGAGGCTGGTTACAACCCACAAAGCTGTAACTGAGACTCACTGTCCACCTGGTGTCAATACCCCATTTCCTACAGGCAGAGACTTTCAGTGATGACTGATAAGCGAGGCTTACCACAGACTTGCAATGTGCAGCTGAGTATGCACTTTCTCATCAGATTCCATGCAATACCCAATGCTTGATAACGCTGCCTCTTCCTACTCATGCCCTCTAACGTGACCTTAGCCTTCATTCATCACAGGTTGAAAGTAGGTGAGGGTTAGTATCCAGGAAAGAAGCTTGGATGGAAGAAGTCAATCCAGAGTAAGAGCTAGCTGTCAGGAGGACAAGCCAGCACAGAGGAGTTTCAGGGGCCAGGGACCTGCTGGTTCTGTCTGCATTTCAGGACTGGGGACCAGAGCAGAAAGACAACCGGGCCCCAACTTCACCCAGGGTTATGCTAGTCTTTCCAGGTTGTCCTGGGGCCCTTGGGGGCCGTCCTATAGCCATAGGCTGATAAATGGTCATTAGTCACCGGGGAAATACATCTGGGTGGCAGGAGCCCATAAGGATGGAAGAAAATGCCGTGGAAGCATAGGCCCGGTGGACAGGAAGGAGTCACGGGATAAAAGGAAGCTTTGTAGCCCCTGGCTGACCTGTCTGTAGGGAGGACTATTAGGATCAGGTGTGCTCATTTTCTGAGGTTTCTAAATTATCTTTTCCAGATTGTGACCATCTTGGCAAACATGTCTGTCCTAGAACAGTGTGCCTCTGACATCATTCAGGAGAATGGTATGTCTTTGCAGCATTGTACATGTTATGTGGATTATCTGGATGTACGGGACTGTGTCTTTGTGCTTGTGTGAATGCCTATGCAGGTATGTAAATAGGTACATGTGGCCGGGCGCAGGGATCATGCCTGTAATCCCAGCACTTTGGGAAGCAGAGGTGGGCGGATCAACTGAGGTAAGGAGTTCAAGACCAGCCTGAGCAACATGGTGAAACCCTGTCTCTACTAAAAATACAGAAATTAGCTGGGTGTGGTGGTGGGCACCTGTAATCTCAACTACTCAGGAGGCTGAGGCAGGAGAATCACTTGAACCTGGGAGGTGGAGGTTGCAATGAGCTGAGATCACGCCATTGCACTCCAGCCTGGGCGACAGAGTGAGACTCTGTCTCAAAAAAAAAAAAAAAAAAATAGGTACACGTGTCTCCACGCTTGCATGAGCATATATGTTTGTGCTTGTATGTGTGCAACTGGGTCTATATATGTGAATATTTGTTTGCTTTTGTGAGGCCTAAATTCTAGTGGAAGACAGATAATGTATAAGAAGATAGCAAATGTCCAGCAATAATAGCGTGACAGTGCCCCAGGGAAAATGAAGCAGGGAAGAAGAGTAAGGTAGTCTTAGGGTGGTGGGGTGGTGGTTGCTATTTTAATAGGGTCATGAGGAGAAGGCAAATATTTCATTATGATCCTCAAATAAAAAAAATCTATTCCTACCAAGGGATACATTCCAACTTTAAATTGTTCCTATCTTATTGGATTTGGCCACAGTAGAAAGCTGAGGAAGGGGTGAGAATGGGAGAGCAGGTCAGGGCAACCTGAATGTCTTGAGCCCTCACTGAGTGCATCTCTTCTCCCACTTGCTCCCTTGTTCCATCTTGTGCTGAACATGTCACCAAGGTCCAGGTGGGGTGGGCCAGGTTTCATTGGCCTGGAAGCTGATCTAAGCTGTTTCTGCCAAAGGACAAGGTGGCTGCCTTGCAGCTGGGAGCAGAGATGGTGAGGGCTTCCTGTGACTGGGAAATAAGGGAGCAATTAGCAACCGGCTGGAAACCAGAGACGCTAATGAGGCGGAGTGAGCTGGGAGCCTGTGCCCGCTGCCTCTGCTCTTGCTAAACCCCCTTCTCCCAGGCTTCCCTGCTGTCTTAACAAACATACACTTTCCCATCCCCCATTGCTCTGTTACTAATTGAAGGACATCATTTTGTGTTAATTTTATGTGATTGAGCTAATAATGAGAAACTTTGCTGAGCCAGCTGAGGCCATGAAGCTGAGCTACTGCATCTGTGCCCTGTTCTTTCGGTACTTATAGAGCCTTACATTGAAGTGTTCAGTGGGAGTGGGTCTCCATAGGCCTGTGAATTTGAGATTGGAATATCTGGCATCTGTAGAGGGTTTTATGGTTCACAAAGTGCTATTGACTGACTGAATCAGTAAACAGTTATTGAGACCTAATATGTGCCTGGCATTGTGCTAGACAATGAGAACAGAGATAACTAAATCCCTGTCTTTGTCCTAGAGGATCTCACAGTCTAGACAGAGAGCACAACTTAACAGAAGTGACATATGATAAAAATATAACATCTACAATAGAATAATGCAACAGAGGGAGGTTGGCATGGTGGTTGAGGTTGAAAACTGGAACCATACTCTGTGGGTTTGAATCCTGGCACTGTTGTTTACTAACCATATGACCTCTCTGTGTTTTCATCTGCAAAATGAGAATAAGCCCTACCTCATAAGGATGTTGTGAGGATTAACATGAAGCATGTTAGAAGATTGTCTGGCACAGAATGAGCACTATGCTAAGCCCCTCTGCTCTTTCAGGAAACAGTGGCAGTCTCATGGGGTTTACCTGAAGAGAGTTTAATGAAGGAGCTATTTTCCAAAGCAGGGCAGGATTTGAGGAATCAACAATGGTGTCAATGCAACTGGGGTCTACTGGAAGACAGGCCTCTTAGGTCTGGACAGGGCAAATCTTGTTGTGCAGACCGGGCTATGAGAGTCCGTGGTCTAAATCACAGGTTGCAAACTTAGATGCCTACAAAATTCAGACAGGTAATGTAAATGGACGAGGCGAGCTCACCAGAGACAGGATCAATCTCTTTTAAAGAAGGAACTCATAATAAGCTTTAACAATTTGTTGTGCAGAAATGAGGTCCTAGGGTTAAAATTCAGGAGGCAGTTTCAGAAGTCAGAAATCTAGATTTTTATAGAAATCCTCCAATTAGCACACTATCAAAAATCTAAAAAATTGTAGACACTGTGTGGGGCAACAAAACAAAGCAAAACTATATCCTTGGGTCATGTCTGGCTTAAGTTCTAAGCTGGCAGGAGCCAGTGGGTGCAGAAGAGGGGAGTGTGGGATGGGCAGTTGGGCAACAGCTCACACAGAAGATGAACTTTTGCTACAACCTGCAGGGTGGAGTTTTTTAGATGGAGCATCAAGAGGGAAAACGGCATCCCTTGTAGAAAGAAAGAGTGGGTAAAGGCAAGGAGGTATGAGTGGACATGGGTACGGTTTCTAGAACAATCAGAAGACAAATCTGGTTTCAGGGAGAGGTAGGAGGCTTCTCAGCAGAGATTATTCGGTCGAAATCTCTCAGTCTAACTACTGCACCCTTTTCCAGCTTGAATTTACTCTAAAACATTTGATCTAGTCAATATCCAGCTTAGGTTTGGATCACCTCTTACCTGGGGGATTCATCACCACTGGACCTGTCTCAGATACAGCCAGTATCAGAAGTGAAGAGGTGATGTAGAGAAACCAGTTATCTGAGTTTCTTTCGTTTTCTTAATCCTAAATGTGATGCTACATCTGAATTTTAATAGTGGCTCCCCCAACTGCTAACCATGTGACACTGGGCAAGATACTTCACTTCTCTCTGGGCTTCAAAATGGAATTGTAATGGTACCTAATACATGAGGCTACTGGAAGGTTTTAGGGCATTATGCATTTACTATGCATTTAGCACAGTGCTGAGTGTGTAGTAAAAAGCTCAATAATAGCATTAAAAAATAAAGATGTCTTCAGATGCTCCTCCCAAGTATAGTGACTTGGTACATGGAGACACCCTCAGGAGAAGAAGGCATGGAGGAACAGCCTTGTCCAGCTTCCTCCCTGTGGGTGAGACCCCTGAAGTCATCCTGACAGCCTTTGCTTGCACCCTGCAGCCATCTGTCCAGCTGGCCCCATGGGGAAGGCTCCATGCTGGGGTAGGTACCAACTGTTCCTTGCTTCCTGCCTAGGGGTCCAGCTTATCATGGGCATGTTGTCTGAAAAACCAAGGTCTGGGACTCCTGCCGAAGTGGCAGCCTGTGAGCGAGTCCAGCAGAAAGCTGCAGTGACCCTGGCTCGTCTCAGCCGAGACCCAGATGTGGCACGGGAGGCCGTGCGGCTCAGCTGTGAGTGGTGCTTTCTGTCTGTGGCTGGAGTGGAGTGGGGGTATTGGGGGTGGGAGCAGCTCTGATTTCACAGTGGCAACAGTGGACACAGGGCAAGAGCTGGCTGGCATAAGCCCTGTCTCTGGGGGCTCAGGGGTGGAGGCTCAGGGGTGCAGCCCCTGGTCTAGTTTGTAACTTGGGGCTGAAGCAAGAGGGAGAAAGAACCTAGAGAGGTGAAAGTTGGCCAGAACAGTGACTCACCTGCAGACTGTTAATAAGAACCCCATTCTTTCATTCACTCATTCATTTATTCACTTGCTCAGTTATTCATATACTCATTTATTTACTTTTCTACTCACTTGTTCATTTACTCATTAATTTATCCTTTAGTTCATTTATTCATTAACCCATTCATGACTTCATTATTCACTATTAACTCATTCATTAATTCACCCATTAACATGCTCATTCATTCAGTTAGTCACTTATTTACCCAACAAATATTGTCAGAGCACCCACCCTACGCTAAGCTCTGTTCTGAGCGCTGGGCATGTGACACTGGATATGACATTGTCCTGACCCCAGGGGCTCACAGCCTCATGGAGGTGACAGATAAAAAAAGAGATATTCTCACTTCAGTATCATGGGAGTGACACCCAAAGCATGTCCATGGTGTATTTGGCATGCACAAGAAGTAGCTCATGTTTATCTGGGTGAGTCAAAGAATGGTTTAACACGGGGGTGAGTCCTCTGCTGTGGTTTGATGGGTAAGTTGCTCCTATGTGAAGGCTGAGAAAGGGCTCTTCAGGAAGAAGCATGAGAAAAGGCATGGCAGTGTCACCAATCATCCAGGTACCCAGAGGGACAGCCTGGGGCAGCAGAGGGTTCCTGTTCCTTCAAGAACTCACAGAAGATGGACACACAGACTGCATTTGCATACCTTCTACTACTATCGTATAATGAGGGTGTCTTTTTTTTCTTAAAGTGTAAAAAGAAGTCAGTCTGCATTGCAAAGCTAAGTCATTCACTTAACTCTCCTCAGTAAAGCCCTAGGAAATATTAGTAGAGTCTGTAGTTTTATGTTATTTTAGCCACAGTATATTTTCTGATTGAAATTGGCACTTGAGAAAAAAAAAGACACAGTTAGGAATTTCGTCTGGTAAAGATTCAAATGTTAACCCACATCTGTGGGTTTGGCTTGGATTCTTCAGCTTGGCCTGACCCTGATCCGGGTCTGTTCACCACTGAGGGAGTAGTAAGTTTCCACCACAGCCTCCCCCAGGTGGGTTCAGTCCCCTTCTCTGGCAGATTGGGTGTGCAAGGGAGGCCCAGAACCTCTGGGTCAGGCCTGGCTGGACCCTGTCCTGGGCCTGAGGCTCTCCCTGTGTCTCCTACAGGCATGTCCCGTCTCATCGAGCTCTGCAGATCCCCATCAGAGAGGAACAGCAGTGATGCCGTGCTTGTGGCCTGCCTGGTGAGTTCTCAGTCTTCCCGCAGCTTTTCCCCTGGCCTTCGGAATGCAGCCAAGGGGGCCAGGAGAACCGGCTGTGCTGTGGCTGGCTTCAGTAAGCCATAAAACCTCTCTGGGCTTTAGCTTTTCTCTTTAGGATTGTGAACATTGTAATATTTGTTTCGCTTAATTCATAAAATCATGATGAAAATTATATGAGGTCATATGTGTGAAAGATGAGGGCTGAGAAACTCCCTCTTCCCTCTGTTCTACCACTACAATTTTAGGAATCAGGAACCTTTGAGGTTCATGTGGAACGCTAGCTGGTCGTGTCTATGTCATGGTGCCTGCAGAACATGGGAGCTAGGATAGGGATATCCCCTGCCTATTCCAAAGGGAATAAAGTGAGAAAAGCCTCCACTTATCCCTACAGGGAGCCCATCTGCTGGTGCTCTTCCAGCATTGTAGCTCTCTCCTCCTTTGTGGAATAGAAAGAGAAGGAACACGACAAGACAGAGTGGACTATTCAGCAGCCACCTGGATCCTCACCTTGAACACAAGCAAGTGTATCCTAGGAAGTCCCCACCCAACTTCTTTTTGCTAGGGGTCCACCATGAAATAATCAATAGTACCAGACAGAAAATGCATGCTTCGTCTATATATTCTTCCCTACTAGGTCTCTAAGGACTCCCAAAGTAGAGTAGCTTCCATTTAGAAACATTTAGGAGTAGGGAAGCCACTCTATAAACACAACCCTTAACTTCCAGAAGAAAGTGCTGGCTCTTGTGATCAAAGAACATAAGGGGGAAGTAATGGATTTAAAGATCCTTCAAGCTGTCTCACAGTAAAGTCCTCTCCTCAGCCCATTTTGAGCTGAGCTTGTCTCTTTTCTGGGAGTTTCTGATGGGCATTGCGCAGTTGTAGAAACAGTGGGGCATTGCAGTCAATCAGACCTGTCTTGGTTGTACCATTAATGAGCTGTGTGACATTTGATAAGTCACTCAGTGCTATACATTTTATTCAATAAATGTTTATGGAATGATTCTGTGTTCCATTCACTGTTCTAGGCTATGGGGATACAGCTGCAGGTAAAAAAGACAAAAATCTCTGCCCTCCTGCTGTGGTTTTTATTTTGGCACATTCAAGGCCATCTTAATCTTTTTGTGTCTTTGGTGGTCTGGTGAAGCTTATGGAGCCCTTCTCAGAATAATCCTTTAAATGCAAAAAAATAAAATATATAGAATTAAAACCAAAACGAATTATATTAAAAATTATTAAACTATTTAAGTATGTGATATATTAATATATTTGCTTTTTAGTCAACACATCATTAAATAAGACCTAGCAGTAAGTCTAATAAGTATTGTCATCTTGACTCATGCGGACCATAAATGGTATTTGAAAATATTTTCAACAACTTTCATGGGCTGTGAAAGTATTTGTAATTTCTACTGGGAAATCACAAATCACAGGGATTGCGAAGATGCCATGGTTTATTGCTGCATTCACATTGCAACTGAAGGAAATGCTAAGTTTCAGTTACAGATTGGTGAAAATAAAGATGTAACTTTTTCTCATTCAAGTTCACAGATCCTCTTAATTCTGCCTGTTCTAGCAAGTGAAGTGAGAGGAAATTAACATGTAATGATTGGCCCCAACTACCACTGCCTGACACTGAATAGGCCCTGAGGAAATGTTGGTAGCATTGAAAGCACTTGGGAAACTATAAAACTCCATTCAGATATGAAGGCTTGTGATTATTACAGCTATCATTTTTATTAGTGTGAAGGAGAGCACACAGAAGAGCTTAGCTACTATCTTTAATCACTTGAAGGACTTTCAAGCCGAAAAAGGATTATATCTTGTGGATGAGTTTGTTGATGCTGAAGAGAACCCCTCCCTCCCTAATCCATTCTCCGTGTGGCTTCTGAGTTAATTTTCCTAATGACACTTTATAATCATGACACTTTCATGAAACCCCCATGGAACCTTTCTGTGGTTCCTCATTATCTCTGGGCCACTGTCCATCTGTTTGGCCCTTCTCAGTCTGGCTCCAACCCATCCCTAGGGCTTGCAGACCTACCACTGTCTCCAGGCCCTGTCCACCTGGGCTAAGCCAGAGCACCTTGAACTCTGCCGTGATCCTTGCTCCCAGCAAATGTTTTCTCTGTAACTCTGTGTATTAAAATTCTGCCAATCCTTCCAAGCTTAGATCTAAATCTCTCTTCTTCACAAAATTTTCCAGGAGCTCTCTGTGGTGCAAAGCCAGAGAGTACACAGCATGAACCTGAGCCTCCTCTCTTGGGTTTTGTTTGACCAAGTCCAAGGCAGGTTCCATTATCTTTGTCCCAGGTGTTTTAAGGGGAGGCTCTTGGAATTCAGACATAGGCCTGCCTGATTCTAGAGGCCTGCACTTTTCAACCAGATCATCTTGTTCCAAGCCATGCTCTTTCTCTCTCACTCTCTTACAGCACTGGTCTCCAGCACTGACTCATGGAGGAGGATTTGTACTTTTCCCCCTCTAGCCTGGAACCTTCCCAGGGCAGGGGACTTTTTCCAGCATTTTGTATATCCATGGGACCTTGAGTTTGGTGACTATGTATTAATTGATTTGGGGACTGACAGACTTGCTTCCCCTTTTCCTAGCTCCCAGTCTTGGGGGTGTCCATGGTTTGTCCCTAGGAGTGTTCCAACATTCGAGTGTGGTCTCCTGGCTGGTGAGATTCACTTGGAGCCTAGCCTGGCAGATGGAGTTAGAAGCCACCATTCCTGCTCTTCCCCAAGGCCTTTCCAGCTTCAAAGGCTCCCTTCAGGTAGAGGGAGGAAATTTCACTTATTGTCTCCCCTGTCTGGGAAAGTGGCAGTGCAGATCGTCTCTCCCAAAAAGAATGGATTTTTCCTGAATGAAGCAGCTGTCAGTAGGTTGCCAGGCTTGTTTAATGCTTGGGTGTTTTCAGGCTGTCTGGGAATGAGATTCTAGGATGACTAGCTGCTTAACCCTCCCAGAGAAGCAGAGGCTGAGAGAAGGGTTGGCAAGGGTGCAGGGTCCTTTGAGGCTGCTGCACACTGAGGAGGGGGTGCTCTGAGCTACTGTAGGATTCATGTCCTGTAGACTTTCTGGGGACCCTGGGGAGGTAAGGGTGTCTCTTCTCTCTCTGCCACTCTCTGTTGTGTTTTGGTTTCTGCTTTGCTCTCTTTCTAGGGTTTGCCTTCTCTCTTAGCAGTTTCTTTTTCTTCTTTCCCTTCCTCCCCTCTTTTTATCACCATAACTCCTTTCTCTCCCTCTCTACTCCTTCCTTTTTCTCTCTGCCTCCTTACCTCACCCTACCTCTCTCCTATTATCTCCCCTCCCCCTAAGGGCTCTCTCTTTTATTTTCTTTGCCACTATTTCTTTTTTTTTCTCCATCTTTTTTTTATACTTGGTCTTTTTTCTTCACCAAGTTCATCTCTGTCTGTTTTAATATTTCCTTCTTGTTCTTTTTTCTCTGTTGTCTCTTTTTCTCTGTTTCTTGGCTATTTCCCTTTTCTGTCTTATTTGCTCTCTTGATAGGTCTATGTTCTATTTCTCTGTGTCTCCTTGTCTCCCTTCTTGCTTTATTTTTATCCCTAATGATGCAAAAATGCATTGGTGGCCTTATTTCCTCATCTTCAGAAAATCCCTGGTTCTGTTTTCATGGTGACAACTCAGGGAAAATGGGGTTATCTTTCCCAGTTGGAGCCAAGAATCAGAAAGTGCTGTGAAGTTTACCCTTGTTAGCCTATGGGGTAAACCATGCCCCATGAGAGTCGAGATGTGTGTGTTAGAGACAGTTCTGGGGAGTCTACTTCCTGTTGCTAGGGTCCAGACCCTGCTCATTAATGCACAGAGACACACGCTCCTTCTCTTTGACCTGGCCTGGGCATGACAGCACCTGTGACTCCCAGCAACCAGCTCAAACTATCCTCTCTTTTCACTTTGTTGGCCTGATTTCTCAGCAACAGGCTACCTGCCATGTCCAGGTAATGAGCGGTACCCCTGCCATGTGCTCAATATAACCTTGTATCCTGGGGTTGCAGCATCCTACCTGTGTGCATAGGTCTGAGTGCCCTGGAGTCAGACTCCTGTGTGATGTCTGGAAGGCCGCTTTCCCTCTCTGAGCCCTAGTTTCCTTATTTCCAAAAGGCAGATCATGACACTTAGCTTGCAGCATCATGTAGGGATTAAGTGAGGTGCTATGGGGAGATTCTCAGTGTTTGCATTACCTCCTTCTTTGCTTCTTTTGACATTCTAGATATTCCCCCACTCTTTTTGCTTCCAGGGGTGGGAGAGGAGGGGCACCTTGTTCCCTGCTGTGTATATGCTCAGGAAGAGGGAAGAAATCAATATTTATCAAGCACTTAGCATGCATTGTCTCAGTTAACTGGTAAACAGGTCTAGGTAGGTGCACAGCTCACATTTAGTTTCAGGTTGCTCTATCAGCAGATCTCAATATTAAAGCACTTCGTTTATTCATTTCTTTTCAGCCAACATTTATTGAGCCCTGTGCCAACCTCTGTGTTGTCTGCTATAGATACAGAGAAATAGAAAACAAGATCCTTACTCTCGAGGAGCTCAGAGTCTAGTGTGGGAGATAAATACCTAAAAGCTAGTTACGGTCAAGTGTGAGAAGCTTGAGGTCAGCCCAGGGGCCCTGGTTGCACAGGGGAGGGAGGGATGGACTGTCTCTGCTTCAGGATAATTGGGGAAGGCTTCATGGGGGAGGTGACAATAGGCAGGAGCAGGAAGTCACTTCAAGTCACAAGTAAGAGTATGAGCAAGGAGGAGGGGGTATAGCTCAGAGGTAGAGCACTGGGCTGCAGATTAAGAATATGAGCAAGGACACATGGACACAAAATAGAAATAGCATACTCATTGCTCATTGTGTGGGGAGCTGGGGAGTGATTTTATTCTGCCAGCACCTCTCTTTCCTGTTCATCCCCCTTGCCAGGTGTTGAATTTCTCAGCAGCAGAATCCCTATCTACTTTCACAATATGTTCTCTCTCTCTTTTCCTCTTTTTTCCATAGTGCTTTCTACAGGACCTTGCTGAATTTATGGATGAATGAATAGTTCTTGCTGTTCTAAGGTTACTCTAGGGATCTGGAAATAATAAAGACCATTTTTAAGATTATTAACAGCTTTCAGATGACATCTATCTTAGTGATCAAGGTGCAAATAAAGCTAGCTGACCAAGAGATGTGGTTGCTATGTTGACCAGGTGACCAAGATGGTGACTGAGATGCCAAGTGGCTAACATGATGATCAACCCAAATTGTCTGGTAAATGCACCACTTTCTGAAATGCACATTTCAGGGTAGGTGAAGGAAATACATGTACCTGACATGGCCCAGTCTGACATGTGTCACCTCTTCTGTCTTCTCCCCAGGCTGCTCTGCGTAGATTGGCTGGGGTCTGCCCCGAAGGCCTCCAGGACTCTGACTTTCAGCAGTTGGTCCAGCCTCGGCTGGTGGACTCCTTCTTACTCTGCAGCAACATGGAGGAGAGTTTTGTTTAGTGAGTGTGGGAGAAGAAATACATTTGGCTGTTCTCACACCCCCTCTGACTACGCACCAGTGAACACATCTGAGTACATACCAGCTCTCCTCATCTTATTTATACTTAACTTATTTTTGTGTGAAATAAATGGAGGGCGAAATCTTAGAGCAACATCATCAAACAGTCTGTGGTCCTTGGGAATCTTCTTTGTGTTTTATTTTTTGATTTCTGTAGCTTTTCAGTTGCAGATGTTGAAATTCGTAATGACCAATATGACAAATTGTCATGGGTGATTCCACTTCATCTTATTTTTTCTACTCTCACTATACAATCTTGCCTCATTTTTTAAAACTTTGGAACCAGAGGATTTCAACTGCCTAGCAAGTTTTTTTTTTTTTAAGTTGGATTTGCTCTTCCCAAAAATCTAAAATGAATTTAATAATTGGGTAGAATATATTGGAAAGAAGTTTCTTTTTCTTTAATAAATGGAATCATATAAAATGTATCCCAGATTTTCTTATTAAATTGTATTTTAAACTAAGTTCTTGCTTCCCAGGTTTCATTCCCCAAAAACTTTTCCAACCATTAAAAGTACATACAGAATTGTCTTGTTTTCGTAGGTGTATAAATAGGTTAAGTTCTGAGTGATTTAGTGAGAAACCAAAGTGACTTTCAAAAATACACCCAAAGGCACCAGAAACCCTGCTTCCTTTGGCTTCTTTGCTTTTGTGTAACCTCCTGTTCACCTCCTGGTGAATAGAATCCTCAGATGAGGCTTATTGAATGATTCCTCCTCAAAAGTATACTTGAAAGCAGTAGTGTGCTGAAGCCAGCTCATGCCCACTCACAAGGGACAACTGTGAGACTTTCTTCCCAACTCTGCACTCAGTGACCTTGCGTTGGTAGCCATGAGCTACTTCATGAGCCCTCATGTTGAAATTGGCCATAGTGGGAGTATTTACACCACAGAAATTCACAGATGCTATACAGCACAGCTTTCGCTTTTTTTTTTTTTTTAGAGAGAGCTGGTTTACCAATTTCACTGCTTGAAAGTATCACAAAAATCTGGGGATCCTTTTGAAAATATAAATGCCATCATATTGTGATATAATTTATACAATATAATATAATTGTGTAAAATCATGATTATAATAATGTTTCAATAAACATTTCTTAAATTCCCAATTACTAGTTTACATGAGTTAACCTAATGAACCAAGTCCTGGGCTAAGCATCTAATTTGCATTATCTAATTTATTCCTCACAATAATCACACGAGTATTAATTAGTATATTCATATATGTTATTACATATGATCAGATTATTAAATTACTTGCACAAGGTCAGTAGCTAGTAAGTGGTGCTAGGATTTGATTCTGGCAATATCTATTACCAAAGCCTTTGTGCTGAAGTCATATGCTATATACAAAGGTAATGTCTAGGTCCTCCCACCTAATGTGATGATGATTATTATTATTACGATAGAAAACACTTGTGCAACATTAACCAGGTGCCATGGACTTGTTTTATATTATTCTCAGTATAGATATTAACATTTACTACTACATACCCATTTTACAGAGAGGAAACTCATTTTACAGATACAACAATGGAGCTGAAGTAGCAAGAAAATGGCAGACCCTGGATTCAAACCAAGGTCTTCTGAGTCCTTATACAAAGCTTCCATTTTTAGAAATAAGGTGTATATATATATATATATATATATACACATATATATTTATATATATATACATATATTTATATATATATATACACATATATATTTATATATATATATTTCACTGAGTTGTGCAGATTGTTCAGATATTGGCAACTTTCATTGTATGATATCAACAAACAACTTTTGTTAATATCATGATCTCATCTGAAAAGTTTTTAAATATTGGGAAACTATCAAGCTTGAAAGCATAAATTTTGTCATTGGCAACAAATACTGTCAGTTGTTTCCCTTGAGGAGACGGACTCGCTTTGTTCATTTTTGAGAAAATATCTGCCAAACTCCTCAGTCTCAATAACCACAGTTTGTCAATTGTTCTTTCAAGTAAAGGTAGTGTTCCACAGAAAAAGCAACTAGTTGATACTGCAATTGAAACAATCACACAAGTGCCTTTCTCTTGAAACTGACATGCATTCTGCTTTGGCATACAGTAGAAGTGCCTGAAATGCAGTTCTCATATCACTCGGAATAGTTAAAATGGCATGTACCAGGGGTCAGAATTTAATACACTTAATAATTTTTACTGCTTCATCAAGGATATTCCTAAGTGGAATTGGCATTTTAAAAATTTGAGTGTGTGGCAGTGAAGAATACAATAACTATAAGTACAATTTGGTGCCACTGCCTTGATCATATTAAGGTGCAATTTTACTTACCATTGCTTTTGCACCATTAGTGCAAATGTCAATAAGTGGAGAAAGGTAAATAACTTCTTAGTATTTTTATAAAAATAGTTTCGACCTCACAGAGCTCCTGAATGTGTCTTAGGACTCCCCAGAGATCAGGGGCCCTACTTTGAGAATCACTGATCTAGTTTAATACTAATTTTATGGTGAGGAAACTGAGGCCGGTGTTGAGGGGAAGCAAATGATTTTTCCCCAAAGCATACAGAATGAAGACTAAATCGCAGCCTTTTGCATTCAGGGTCAAAGTTCTGCCCATTCCTCAATATCAGGCTAGTTGGTCGCTAATATCACAGAACTGGAAGAGATTAAAGGAGAGTAGCTCTTCGGATAATATATAATGTTGAAAATTTCTACACTGCAACCTTTATTATGAAGGTGCATGTATATCAACCAGGGGCCTAGTAGGAAACAGAATTTAACTCAGGTGGTTCAAATAACAAAAGTTTTAGTAAAGAGACTATTTGGAGACTTGAATGCCGAGTTAAGGGAGCTATTGAGGGATGCTGAGTCACCCAGAGACTAACCACCAAGGTAAGCCCTTACCATCCTAAGAGCAGAAGGGTCAAGTGAGATGATAGTGTTACCAAAGTCCACTGACAGCTGCAGTTGTGGCAGAAGGGCTTATCCGGTGGGAGCCATAGGGACTCAGCCGCTGTGAGGGACATGGAGTCTGGGCAGGGAGGCAGCAGGACAGAAGTACCCAGACCATCTCTTCTCACCTTCTGACCTCCTTCCAGTGCCTCCCATTGGCTAGTACTCTGGTAAGAGCCAGTTATGAAATCCTCTGGAACCAGCCTCTTTAGAAGAGAGCAGGGCAGAGAAGAGTAGAGATTGGATTTGGGTAAGGTTAGGATGGGGCCAAACTGAGAATAATAGGCACAGGTAGAAAAGTCTACATCCTTTCTTATTCCTCTGAAAAGCAACCAGTATTACTCTGGGCCTGAAGCAAACCATCAAGTAACAGGATTTATGAAACTTGTTTTAGAGAAGGAGAAGACAGGGGGGTTATAGGTAGAAGCAAATAATATCCCTCCTTGGAGCCTTGCTTCAGAAAGAAGAACCAGGAATGATGGAGTAGGAGATGGCAGCACCTGGTGAAAGGGAAGTAGATTGTGTCCCGGGCCTCAAAGTAAGGAAGATACAGATATTCAGGGAACTACCTGTCCCAGGCCTTAGAGAAAGGAAGATAGAGATATTCAGAAGTTGGTGCAGAGCTGAATCAACTGCAGCAGACTGTCAAAATCACAGGAGGTCCATAAAGAGAGGAGTCAGTGTGGTTGGTGGTTCCTGGAGATGGGACCAAAGGCTTTGGCCAGAAGTGTGCTCCAGGGAAAGGTAGAAGAGTCTCCACCTTCTACACCAGACCTTGGCTCTGCCGCATGGTTTTTCCATAGTAACTTTCACCCTGCTGACTCTCTACCTACACTCTGTACAAGACAACTACTATACTGGGCAGGGCATTGGCCAGCTATGTGGCCTTAGGCCTTCATGATTGAGGCCATGGGCATAAAGTCCTCACTGGTCAGGTGCAGCACAAGTTAGCTCAGGTCACACAGATCAGGTTGGAATGGGGGGTGGCTGATTGATTAAAAGTTAGGATTTTCTTGGCCTAAAGCATACATATTGCCTGAAATCTTCCTTTATCTCTAGGCCCTAGGACAGGATTAAGGCTGGGACTGGGTTCTCAGGAAGCCCACAGGTTGAGTAGAGTCTACATCTATATACTGTGTCTAGATGGGGAAATCCGTACACCCAGATTCTTTAGGATAGCTAGGCAGCATGCTATGGAGAAAGAGTCACCACCAGTTGGAATCAGGAGGATTCCTCCATGAGTTAAAAATCCTAGCTTTACCACTTTACTGTTGTTGACTTTGGACAGGGCTTTGTACCTCTATGAGCTTCTGTTCTCTTGTCTGTAAAGTAGGGATAATACTCCTGCCTGATCTCCCTCTTAGGTTTAGGATTAAGATTAAGCGAGATCATTTGTATGGAAGTTCTTAGTAAACTATAAAGTTCTGTGCAGATGTAAGTTGTCATCATCATAACTGTCATCATTTTGGAAAGGACTCCATAGATGACCCAGTACTTCACTTTCCTTATGCTGGGCCCCCTTGATAGTATCCCTTCTAACAGAATCCTCCATTATTGCTCACGCATCTCCACTGAATGTCATTACTTTCTCTATTATTTGACAGTCCTTAGGATTATGAAGTTTCACCCTATATGAAGCCATAATCTGAAAATTCATCTGTTGGTCCTAGTGTTGGTGTCTATCTCTTGGCATGTTATCTGTTCAACAAAAGAAATTACTCTCAAATTTAGTGGCTTAAAACGATAACAACTACAACAACAGCAACAACAACAACAACAACAACAAATTTATTCTTATATTTCCTGTGGGTCAGATTTTCAGAAATGGCTTAGCTAAGGGGATATGGCTCAGGATTTCTCATAAGTTTCTAATGAAGATGTTGAAAGCATTTACAGAATGGCAGAGCAAGGGCTCCAAAAATCTGCTTCTCCATAAAAGCAATGAGAACACTGTTTAAGATTGTAAAAATCAATTTTTTCAGAACTTTGAAAATTAATTAAAGGCTTGCAATAATCCAAGAAGTTCTAAAAAAAAGGCCTGAATCTCTGTAAGAACAGTGAGCTTTGTAGTGCTTAACCTGTCTCATTCTCATACCTCTCTCCCCAGCTCCAGGGTATTCTTAAAGACCAGCAGCCTCAAAACTATAATAGCTGTGAAAACCAGCAAGCTAGCAGCTCCTGGAAGAAGCAAAATGAGTTTGGAGTTTCTGTAAAAACTCCAACTAGACATCTGCATGCAAAAGAAATCCAACTGGAAAGCTACATTATGCCAAACACAAAAATTAACAGAAAATGCATGATAGACCTAAGTATAAGAGCTAACACTATACAACTCTTTGAAGTAAACATAGGTGTAAATCTTTATAATCTTGGGTTAGACAATGGTTTCTTGGCTATAATACCTAAAGCACAAGTGACAAAAGAACAAATAGATAAATTGGACTTCACCAAAATTAAAAACTTTTGTGCTTCAAAGATCACCAATAAGAAAGTGAAAAGGCAACTCATGGAATAGGCAAAAATATTTTCAAGTCACATATCTGATAAGGGGTTGATATCAGATACAATAAATTCTTATAATTAAACAATAAAAACACAACCCAGTTAATAGCTGGACAAAGGATTTGAATAGATATGTCTCCAAAGGAGGCATAGAAATGGTCAAAAGGTATGTAAAAGATGCTCAACATCATGAGTCATTAGGGAATGGAAATCAAAATTGCAATGAGGTACCACTTCATTCTGGTGGGATGGTATGGTGGGATGGTGGGATGGTAAAATAGTACAGCTGGTGGGATGGTAAAATTGCTGGTGGGATGGTAAAATAGTACAGTCACTTTGGAAAACATTCTGTTAGTTCCTCAAAATATTGAACATAGAGTTATCATATGGCCCAGCAATTCCACTCATGGTATATGTTCAAAAGAAATGAAAATGTATGTTCACACAAAAACTTGTACACTAAGGTTTATAACAGCATTATTCATAGTTGCCCAAAAGTAGAAACAACTCAAATGTCTATTAGCTGATAACTAGTTTTAAAAATGTGATAAATCATACAATGGAATATTATTTGGCAATAAAAAATGAAGCATTGATGTAGGCTACAACAGTGATTAACTTTGAACACATTATGCTAAGTGAAAGAAACTAGTACAAAAGGCAACATATTGTATTGTTCCAAATATACGAGATGTACAGAATAGCCAAGCCTGCATGAATAGGCAGTCGATTAGTTGTTGTCAGGGGATTTGGGGAGGAGGAATGGGGAGTAACTGCTAATGAGTATGGAGTTTCTTTTTGGTGTGATGAAAATTAATGGTGAATGTTGCACAACTCTGTGAATATACTGAAAATCCAGTGAATTATACACTTTAAAAGGATGAATTTATGATATGTGAATTATATCTCAGTTAAAACTGTTACTTTAAAAAATGTGTCAGCCAGGGCTGCGATCATGTGAAGACACAAATAGGATTGGAGGATCTGCTTTCAAGGTTGCTCACTCAGCTGGCTGGCAAGTTGGTGCTGGTTGGTAGTGGGAGGCCTCAGTTCCTCTTCATTGGAGCCTCTCCACAGGCTGCTTCAGCGTCCTCTTGATATGGCTTTTAGCTTCCTCTAGAGTGAGTGATCCAAGAGAGATAGAGGCCGACAGAGTCTATCCTTTTTATGCGCTAGTCTTAGAAGTCACTTAGATGACTTCTGACACATTTTGTTAGTTAGAAGCATGTAACTGAATCTAGCCCTCATTCAAGGAAAGGGGGATGAAACTCCACTGCTTGAAGAGTGGATGAATTATCAAAGAATTTTCAGACATATTTTAAAACCACCACATTGATTATATTTTTAGCAAGGCTTTTCTGTCTGATATGCTACTTTACTAGTCACATTCATGTTTTCCAAATTCTTTCTAAACTGCTCACTCAATTTCAGGAAGTCTAATGTGTCAATATCTCTCAGGTCCCAACCTCCATCTCCCTGTGTCCCACTGCCATCAAAATGAGCATACAGAACTGAAAACAAACCCACTCCTTTTCCCTCTACTCCCCTCCACATCTCCCACCATGCCAGCCACCAGCTGTGGTAGAACAAAGCCAGCCATAATTGCATTTGCTAGAAGAATATAGGTAAAGAGAAAATTACCACTGAAGTTTGATTTCAAAAACAACAGTTCAAAAGGGAATAAAAGGAAACTGCAACAAACAGAAGAAAATAAACTTTCTTGCTTAATAACAATATTCCACGCCCTTTGAATTTTTTTGCTTGGGGTAAGGAGGGCTGGGAGCAGAAAGTGTGTAAGTCTAATTTTCTAATATAAGTTGTAGAAAAGAATAAGAAGTGAAGATCAAAGAATGAGGGAACCGAGAGCCTATTCAAAGGCGTTGAGATACAAATGACACTACATAAGCTTCCGACGTAAAATCCTTCATGAGAGGACTTGCCCTCGGACGACCCGCAGCTCCGTCATGTCTTATCTCTGGCTATATTAAACCTCAGAATAATTACTGTCCCTTCAACGCCATCTTTTTGTAACACCCACAAACTCATAGTGTGGAAAGATGGTGTTACACATAAAGGAAACTTTATTAACAAGCAAAAGAAAAGGAGGAAGAAAAGGAAGTTGGACACTGAATGGAAAACTCAAGCCAAAGATTTGCAGGGTCTTTTTTTTTTTTTTAATAATAATCAGAAAGGTGGAACCTTTGAAAGAGAAAGTTTAAATGAGGAAAGAAGGGGTGACGTCAAGCCCTGGATGAGATTTACAGTTAAAGCCCATAGCAGGTGGGAGAATGACCGGTCCTGCCTCTCCAGGCTGTGCAGTTTAGGGCAGGCAGGAGACATGACTCAGTCTCAACTGATGAGACCCTCTCAAAGTCCAACTGATTTTAACAGAGATTTGGAGTGTAGACTGGGAACTTGGCCATATCTATGTTCTGGGTAAGAAGTCATAACAGGGACCCTGAGGCAAAGAATCCTACTCTGGAACTCAGAACAGGGAAGAATTGAAGGAGCCTTTCCTCAGCTCAGTGGCTCCATTTGAAATTCGCCTCAAAGTATGGAGCTAATGCTGATGGTATTTATTGAGTGCCTCCTACATGGAGTCATTTTACCAAGTGTTACCTCTCATTTTCACCTTTGTGAGTTGGGTGCTATTATTATATTTCCACATATACTCTCCATTACAGATGGAGAAGAGGCTTAGAGAGGTCAGGTAATCAGAAAGTTAATACTGTTGTGGGATAGAATCCATATCTCTTTGACTTTAGAAGCTAATTAGGAAGAAAGTAGGGACTTAGTACCAGACACTTTTTAGCAGCTAGATGTGGCGCTGGATCTTTGTAGAGCCATTGTCCTCCAGCAAACATATCATGAAGGTCTGCTCTAGGCTCAGGAAAGAAAAACAAATATAAGTAAGTGCCAGGATTACCTCTGATTTTAGGTTAGAGGGTGGCGAGTTGTAGATAAGCCAATCCCTTCAGAAAAGCTTTAAAGTATAGTGGTTAAAACTGTAGACTGTTGTGGACTTGAATCCTGGCTCTACCATTTACTAACTATATAATCTTGGGCAAGACACATACCTCCCTGTGCCTCAGTTGCCTCATATGTAAAATGGGATAATGATAGTGCCTTAGGCATAGGATTGTTGTGAGAATTAAATGTGGTAATACATGGAAAAGACTTAAAATAGCGCCTAATGGCAAGTGCTCAATAAACGTGGTTACAGTGAAAGTTAACCGAATCCCACCTTTGCATCTATTCAGGTTGCCTGGTCCTGCTTGACAGTGCTTCAGATGCAGGCCCATGGTGTGTTAGAAACAGAGATTATTAATCCTGTAAGGGATGCAGAGACCATCTAGGCTGATCTCTACATCCTCCACCTAGGAAAGAAGAAACAGGCTTAAAATTACAGAGCAAATAAATGGAAAAGCTGGGACTTGGATCCAAGAAATAACACCTACTATTACCATAGTTGCCATTTTCTTGAGCACTTGTTCTGTGCCAGGCACTGTATATGTACTACTTCACTAAATTTCTAAAACAATTCCTGCTAAGTAGTTATTATTGATTCCTTTTTACAAATAAGGGAACTGAGGCTTAGAAAGACTTTACATCTTGCCTAAGATCATATAATAGAAGGCAGGATTTGATCAAACACTTTCTGAAACCAAAACCCATGATCATTCCACTTGGTACACATATATTTTATTTTATTTGTGTATAAATAAGCCCAATCACTATATATGATCTTAAAATACTTTGGCAAATTCCAAACTCTATTTGAAAAAAAAAGTTTACATTTTAATTAGTTAATTCTTAAGCACAGATACACAATATTTTAACACTTGTTAAAATTTCAGTCATAGATATGAAAATTATTTCAGGGAGAAGGAGAATAGACATGAGAATAAAATATAACTTAAATAATGAAAATAAAAGTCCTGTGCAATTCTGACCAACACCAGAAGAATCTCGAAAATAACTACTCCTTATTCTAGTTTCAGAGTAAAGCATCAAAGACAAATCAAAGTGGATGCTATAAATTATCAGTTCAATTTTTAAAGCAATGACAGCCTTTGGGAACAAATGCTTTAACATGTCTTTTTGTTAGATATTTCTGATGGTTCCTTTGTAGAGATCTATTTATTTCTACAATCTTGTCTTCTTTAACACAGTTTTTATTGGGGCTTCTTATACAACTTTTGGTGCTATCCATAACTGATAAAAACAGAAATAAGAGGCTATTTGTATGTATGTATATGTAAGTGTGTGTGTGTGTGTGTGTGTGTGTGTGTGTGTGCATGCGTGTGTGTGTTGGTCTCGGACTTGAGGTCCTCAAAAGAAACTGTGCAGCCCAAATATAAACCCTTAAAGGGATTTTTATAAAGGGGTCTATAAAGGGATAATCTATAAAGGGGTATTTGTTTATTTTCAAATTTTGGCATCACACAGAAACAAGAATCTTCAGTTTGCCTATGTGGTTAACATGGCATTCTCTTGTAAACTCCACGGTCTCTTTCTTTTCCACCCTGAGATTGATTCAGTCCCACTGCAGACATATCTCACCATCAACTCTTAAAATAGACCCAGTTCTCACTTTGGTGCAAGCCATGATGATCATGCATGACAGCTGGAGCATGGGAGTCCCACTACATATGAATGAGTGTGTTTCTGCTCTCAGGGAAGGCAGGGGAAACAGCAGCTTTCAGGGCATTAAGCCCCATTTTGCAGGCTTGGCTGCTCACACCATTCCCAACTGCGCTGTGCTTTCAGCAGAATCCATGCATGACTTGAGGAACAAGGGTAGGGGAAGGGACATGCTAATTTTCAATGGTTTTTGAAAAATTTATTCTTTAAACCTCAAACTTGTTAAAATTTAATAATGAACTTACTTATACTTCTAAAGTACTTCTAAACTGAAAAGTTCACCATTTAGATGGTGCATCTTGAGAAACGTATCACATAATCCAACTGAGAAAGTTCACGGCCTCTTATCAGGTTGGCACTTTCGTATGGCAGTTCTTGGAAAAAATTTTGTTTCATTTTTTTTTTTTTTTTTGAGAGGGAGTTTCGCTCTGTTGCCCAGGCTGGAGTACAGTGGCATGATCTTGGCTCACCGCAACCTCCGCCTTCCAGTTTCAAGCGATTCTCTTGCCTCAGCCTCCCAAGTAGCTGGGATTACAGATGCCCACCACCACGCCCAGCTAATTTTTGTATTTTTAGTAGAGACGGGGTTTCACCATGTTGGCGAGGCTGGTTTTGAACTCCTGACCTCATGATCCGCCCACTTCGGCCTCTCAAAGTGCTGGGATTACACGCATGAGGCACTGCACCTGGCCTGCAAGGTTGGCTGCTCTCTGTGACTAGCGATCAAAAGACAATGGGCTTGGTCTCCTCCCCAAAGACCAGTCCACAAGAGTAAAGGTGGTGGGGTGGACACTCACACACTTGATCTATGGCCTTTGCCTTCCTCCTAAATGTCTATCCCTTGAGCTTGGGACATTCAACTGTCATTCCAGGGCTCTCCCAAACCAGATACAAATTTTAAAGTTTCTTTATCAATTAAAATGTCTTATTTCTCTTCTTTGTTATTTAATGGTATTTTCCAACATTTAAGTGGCTCTCCTCTTATTGCCTGCTATTTCCTTAACGATAGAACCTGCTGAGGCCTGAAATTATAAAATTGCGAGATCAAAAAGTTCAGTTAAACAGCCACGTGGTCTTGGCAAGGATAACAGAGAGCTCATTTAATCCAAGCCCAAGATGCACGTATCCGTTATTATTTACTGATTGGAAGACATTTTGAATCTTGTATATATTTTTAGTATAGAGAAGAGATCGGTAGTGGTAAATTCATAAAATAAAATACTATAAATAAATTTGAAAAGTTTGTCATCTAAGTATATCTCAACATATTGTTGGAGTAAGAAAAAGAAAGTGATAAAAGATGTACATAGTACAATGTCATTTATACAAAAGTTGAATATATAAAAGATACTAAATTATGTTTATGGAAAAATCATATGTTGTTAAAGTATTAATACATGGATGGTGTTATGAGGTGAATTTTATGCCCCCAAAATTCATGTTGAACTCCTAACCACCCCCCCGCCTCAGTACCTCATAATGGGACCTTATCTGGAAAAAGGGTTATTGCAGAAATAGTTAAAATGAGGTCATATTGGAGTAGGATGGGCCCTTAATGCAGTATGACTAGTGTCCTTTTTATAAGAGGAAATTTGGACATAGAGACACATGCACAGGGAGAAGACCATGTGAAGCTGGAGTTATGCCGCCCGGAGTCAAAGAACTACCAGAAGCTAGAGAGAGGCCTGGAGCCCATCCGTCTCTAGTGCCTTCAGAGGGAGCACAGCCCTGCCCACCCTTGATCTGCGACTTCCAGCCTCCAGAACTGCATGACAATGAATTTCTGTTACTTAAGCCACTTGGCTTATGGTACTTAGCTATGGCAACCCCAGGAAATTAAAACACATGGGAAAGATACACATGAACTTCAAGACAATGTCTACCCCTGGAGAGGTAGGAAAGGGAACAGGATTGAAGAGGAGCATATGAGACCTTTATTTCATTAATAATAAAATAAAAGACCTGCAGTATATATGGGAAAATGTTGCTAGTTGCTAAATTAGGTAGTAGACATATGGGTGTTTGTTATATTATTCTCTATACTTTTTAAATATATAAACTATCTCAAAATGAATCAAAAAGATATTCAGAGGAGTGTCTCAGCACAGCTAAGAACAGCAGTGTTGTCTCTGGTTGTTGGTTCTAAAGCTGTAATCAACCTAAAGCCCTGCCTCTCTTTCATTATAAAGAAAGAGATTGCTAGGTCAGAGACTGAAGATGCTGAGAATCTATCAAGACCAGTTATGCAGAAGAAAACAGATAGCTGGCATAGAGAGAGATTTATTTTTAGAAACAGCCACTTTATTCACTTGTCTCATCCCTTGAAGGTTCTTTATAATTGTGACTGCATCGCTCATCCAGCTTTGGGGTTGAGATGTAAGGTCAGAATTTTACCAATTAGAGGAGTAGATCTTCATAGAAAAGACTGTCTCTGAAGCTAAAGCTCCTACAATATCCAGTCTAAAGACAGCTTGCCAGGGCAGTGGGTGATGTAATTTGATCTGTGAATACTTAACCAGGAGAGACTCAAGAATTCATACTGACATCTGCTGGACCCTTTGAATACTTCCTGGTGTAAGTTAGAACCAGAAATTCTGGAGCAGGAGAACTCCCAATAGGCCCCTTTAGGGACTCTCTGACCTGGGGCGGGTGTGTCAGCACGCTGAGATATGCAACTTGAAATCAAATTTAAGATCTTTTGCTCACTGCACACATTTAGCATAATACAACCATGACAGAATGAGGCAGGACATCTAGGGTATAATTAACAATCACTATTCTATGATAGTCTCAGCAACACAAATGCCAATTTGCTTGTCAAATTCCAAAGAGAGAGGAAGGGACCATGTGGTAACAATACAAAACAAGGTCTTTGTTTTCAGGGCTCAACTCAGCAACTGCTCTGTTCTTTGTGTAGCAGGAAAGAAAATCTTGTCAGCTCCTGGTCCACTGGGCTCTAGATACAAAGTTACTGTGTGGACATCTTTCCAGAACCAAATTCCAATACAACTCAGTTCTCTGGATCTGTGGGGGAGTCTGTAAAGACGTAAATTGAGATCCAGGAGCCCAGTGGAGGAAGCTCAGATAACTAAGATAACAAGTTCCTTTGTTTGGGGCTTGTTGGATACACCCTATCAAAAGCTCTAGCAGTCATTAGATTTTGTTGCTGCTTAATAAAGACAAGAAAGCAAATTGTTAATAGCTGGAGTTTGTTTGACAGGAAAAATTTTTCCAAGAGTGGAACTATCTGAAAAAAATTAAAAGAATTCTATTGTGGTATGCATGTTGAAAGCTATTCTATAGATAATAATAGAGTTAAATATTTTCTCCTAAAAAGGAACTATTATGACAAAATAATAAAATGTTTCTCTTTTACTCCATACTCTCCTAAGAAAGAGTTGTATGATTTGAGTTGAAATTGGATTTTTAAGCAACTTTCATTATTTTTGTCTACTTTTAGATGAGAGTTAGTTCTCATATTCTTTCTGTTGAAGAAACAGGATGAGGGAAGGAGATAAACATTTACTGATGTGCGAGACAGTTTACATGCATCTTTGAATTTCATTCCAAGATATTGTTATGCCCATCCTACAGATGCAAAACTTTTTCTCAAAGAGATGAGATGTTTTTCTACAAATTTCATGACTATTAAGCAGCAGATTCAGGATAGGAATTCAGTTTGGTCTGACTTCAAAGCCTATGCTTGCTTTCCCTTACATAATATTGTCTACATCTGATTATAATTGCTGGGTTAAAAGAAAAATTACCAGATTTTACTTAGATTTTCTTTGCGTCCCTAAACAATTGAAAGTACACATAATCCCAGTGTTTAGACTTGAACCACCTCTCCGTACTCTGATGTGAGAGAGAATCTGAAGGTGAAAATGGCAGTATGATCAGTGGGAAAAAAAAGTGAAGGCCAAATTGATAGAACTTTGGTTTTATATCCAAGGTAGGCATGGATCCAACAGCCATGGAGCAGTGGAGAGGATCTTACCCAACCCAGCCTGCCTGAGGGAGGCCGGCCCACATCCACAAAACCCTGAGCCCTGCTCACTCTGTATGTTTTTTTTTTTTTTTTTAAAGATGTTGAAGGCAAGTTTCCAACCAGTCCTGCTTTCCCTGGACACAGGATAGTGGCTGTAAATGTCATCTGGCTCCACCCATTTATTGTGCTATTGACTGGGTACCTGAAAAGACAACAGTAGAATGCAGTTGAGAAGCACTCTTATGATGAAATGTAATGATCTAATTTATTCATTTTGTAAATGTTTATTTAGTGTCTTTTTTTGATGTCATAAGACAGAATACAGGTATGGGGGTCATCTAGATCTGGATGTAAATCTCAGTCAGCCACTTACTATTTAACCTGAGGCTATTATTTAATATCTCTGTACTTTATCTATGAAATGAGAATAACATCAAGCTCACATGGTTGTTGTAAGAATTAGAAATAATATATGGGATGTGTCTAACACAGAGCCTAGTACCTTGAAGGTACAAAACAAAATGCAACTTATTATTGTTTTGTTATTCCTATATTTAAAATAGTTATTGTGTTATATTGAGGTAATAGAGATTATAATAGACCTGGGGGACAAATAAATGGAAGAATAGGAAACTTTCCCTGCCTTTGAGACATGCACATCTAGTCCTGGAGCCAGATACATAAACACATGATGATGGGATGAGAAAGGTTTTGTGAATGAGGTAAGGGCAAGCTGCTCTGGGAGCACCTCTTATGGTTTACTATTAGTTAGCTTAAATATAATTATATATATGAGCCACAAATTAATATAGAGTCTAAAGATATTGGGTGCCTGTGGCATCCACCAGTGCCTCACAAAGGTTAGGCCCTAAGCCAGGAATCTCTGGGCCAAAGGTGGAAATTAGGTTTCCTTTCATGCATCAACTCTGATAATTGATAGTGTGTTCTTGCATGGCTTTGTTAGTGAAAATTCTGAGCAGAGAAGTTTGCTCACATTGTAGAAGCAGCATATCAGAGAGACTGAGAACTTGGCTTGTGGAGCCACACTGCTCTGTTGCTTGCTTGATCCTGGACAAGTTCCTTAACTTCCTTGTCCTTTAAGTGTCTTCATGTGTATGCCTGGTTCTGATCCAGGTTTTTTTCTGCCATATTCTGAGTTTTAGCTTTAGTTTTTGTGTGTTGGTTTTCAGTTCTTTCTATACTGTATACTAGCTGCTGTTATATTTTGGCCTTTGCTAGTTTATAACACTTTCTTATATCAGAGCTGATATGTAACAGCAAGGACTTCTCATTCTTTCTGTAATTGCTTAAATTCTAGTCTTTAAAGTATAAAGTAACACAATATTGACCACATAAACTCCATAATCTTTGTTTTACTGCTTCAGGCATTTTAAATTAAGCACCTATTTTGAATTAGACACTTTATTATCTCTGGTACAATCTGACAAAGTTATATTTACAAATGAGGAAATAGAGGCTTAGGGAAGTTAGGTGGTAACTACTAAGTGGAAGATCTGAAATGTAAACTTTGGTATTTTGGAGTCCAAAGTTTGAGCTTCTTCCTTTCTTACTACATGCTGCATGCTAGAACTTATTGTTTTCAGCACTTGGTTCTAGCACAAGTTAAGATACAGAACTTTGAAGAATATTGAGAAAGATGGGAAAATTAGTGGGAAAATGGGGTAGAGCTCTCAGAAAAGAAATTAGCAATTAAAAATCAAGTGCACTCAGGGACTTAGGATCTAATCCACTTGTATACTTTTGTGCAGGTGTGAGAATCAGGCTGGACTGATTTAGGTTCACATAATGGAGGTGAGGAAGATCAGAACTGCAGAGCAGGCATGGCAGGATATCTGGCCTAGTGGGAACAGTGGAACTGGACCTCAGGGAGGGGACAAGTAGAGCTAGCAGGCTGAAGCAGACAAGTAAGCCTATCAAAATACCAGAGTGCAAGACAGAGCTCCCACCTTTCTGGGTCCTAGTTCCTCAGAAGGTATCCCAGAGAGAGTAAAATAGGCAGGTGGCAGCTTGGCCTTGAACAATTTATCTTGCAGAAGGGCAAGGTGCCTGGAGCTTCCATTTTCCAATAATAAGACAGAGATGAGGTACCCTGATTGACACACACTGAAAACAATGGAAAACAGTGAATGAGTTATATACAACATCTTATTAAAGACTTTAATGAGCTGGCAAGAGAATAAAAAACCATGAACCAAGCAAAACTGAAAATCCATGAGGCAAGTTTTTACCATAAAGGCATTTGATAAATCAGGTGGAAAACAGCCTTGCATAATACTATTGGATGAAAACAAAGTCCAGAGACTGCTGGACATACTGAGTTCGAAGAGAAGCCCCCAGCAAAAAGTTGGAGCTCTAAAGGATTTTGTCCTCAGTATAAGGGTAAGTTAGAAATAAACCCAGTCATCTGACCCAGAAGGCTGAAAGGAAAACTGCAGGTCTTGATTCTTGGCACCAATAGAGAGAGGGGAATTTGTGCCATAAGATGGCCCTCACATGAGTTTTCAGACTTAATTTACATTATCTGGGTGATACACACACACACACACACACACACACACACACAAACAGTATCTCCAGCCCAAGAATTTTGATTAAAGTGGTTCTTTAATTAGATGAAAGCACAGTTCTCTATGGAAGAAACAATTTCAAGGCCTCAAAGCATTTCCACAGACAAAGCTCAAAGACATAGGAACTCAGTCCAAAATACCAGTGAGAAACAAAGAGAAATACAGCACTCTGAGAAAGAGACGAAAAAAATCAGAAGAGCTAGACCTACACTGAATATAGATATCTGACTCATCAGATACAGAATATGAATAAGAATATTTGATTTTTAGAGAAATACAAAGTGAATTCACAATATTTGCAAAGGGCAAAACTATTAAAAATGACCAGATAGATTTAAAATAGAAACAACAGAACTTCTAAAGTTAATAAAAAATAAAATAATTGAAATGAGAATCCAATAGATGTTTTTAAAAGCAGATTAGAAGCAGCTAAATAGTGAACTGATGAACTGGAAGATATATCTGAAAAGGTGTACTTTTGAGAGTAGTTGTGGGCAATATAGAAGAAAGATTAAGAAAAATTGAAAACAGCGTTAACAGGTTTAATATGTATGAAACTGGAATTCCAGAAGAGGAGGAGAGAATCAGGCAGAGATCATATCTGAAGATGTAAGGGCTCAAAAACTTCCAACTTTGGTGAATGACATCATCATCATTATCCCATTCAGAAACTGTGATGATTTGATGATTTCTCAGTAGGATAAATAAAAAGAAATCCATATGTGTACATATAAAAATGAGACTGCAGAACATCAAAGACAATGACAAGATCTTAAAGGCAGACAGAAGAAAAAAACCAGATTACTTTAAAAGAAATGATAGTTGGAACAACAGCCAGTTTCTTAACAGCAAAAATGAAAGCTGTAAGTGAAATACTGTCAATGTATCGTACATTCATTTTCTATTGTTGTTATAATAAGTTATCACAAAATTTTCAGCTTAAAAACACACAAATGTAGTATCTTACAGTTCTGTAGGTAGGAAGTCCAGGTGGGCTCAACTGGTTTCTCTGCTCTGAGTTTCACAAAGCTGAAATCAAGCTGTCAGTCAGCTGGGCTCTTATCAGAAGGCTTTGGGAAGAATTCACTTTCAAGCTCATATGGTTGTTGGCATAATCCAGTTCCTTGCAGCTGTAAGACTGAAGTTCCTGTTTCTTTGCTGGCTGTCAGCGGGGGATAGCCATCAGATCCTGGAGGCCTCTCTCTGGTCCTCTATCTAGAGCCAGCAATAGAACCTCAAATTCTTCTCATGCTTGGAATCTTTTGATCTTCCCTTTTGCTGTATCTCTATTCTGCTGCGGCTGCTGCTGCGTATCTCTGACTGAAGGCACAGGAAGTTCTCTGCTTTGAAAGGCCCCTTTAGTTAGATTGGACCCACCTGGATACTCCAAGGTACTCTTTTTCAAAGGTCAGTAGCCTTAATTACATCTACCCGTAGCCTTAATTATTCCTTGCAGCTGTAAGACTGAAGTTCCTGTTTCTTTGCTGGCTGTCAGCGGGGGATAGCCATCAGATCCTGGAGGCCTCTCTCTGGTCCTCTATCTAGAGCCAGCAGTAGAACCTCAAATTCTTCTCATGCTTGGAATCTTTTGATCTTCCCTTTTGCTGTATCTCTATTCTGCTGCGGCTGCTGCTGCGTATCTCTGACTGAAGGCACAAGAAGTTCTCTGCTTTGAAAGGCCCCTTTAGTTAGATTGGACCCACCTGGATACTCCAAGGTACTCTTTTTCAAAGGTCAGTAGCCTTAATTACATCTACCCGTAGCCTTAATTATTCCTTGCAGCTGTAAGACTGAAGTTCCTGTTTCTTTGCTGGCTGTCAGCGGGGGATAGCCATCAGATCCTGGAGGCCTCTCTCTGGTCCTCTATCTAGAGCCAGCAA
The DNA here is from genome assembly GCF_029281585.2 of Gorilla gorilla gorilla. Classification (NCBI taxonomy): domain Eukaryota; kingdom Metazoa; phylum Chordata; class Mammalia; order Primates; family Hominidae; genus Gorilla; species Gorilla gorilla. The sequence goes on from NC_073233.2 coordinate 21,656,499, forward strand.
TAGAACCTCAAATTCTTCTCATGCTTGGAATCTTTTGATCTTCCCTTTTGCTGTATCTTTATTCTGCTGCGGCTGCTGCTGCGTATCTCTGACTGAAGGCACAAGAAGTTCTCTGCTTTGAAAGGCCCCTTTAGTTAGATTGGACCCACCTGGATACTCCAAGGTACTCTTTTTCAAAGGTCAGTAGCCTTAATTACATCTACTAGTAGCCATAATTACATCTGCAAGTTTTCTTTTGCCATGTAGCGTAACCTATTGACAGGTTCCAGGCATGAGGGTGTGGACAACTTTGGGGTGGCAGCATTATTCTGCTGACCACAAACTAACAGAAAGTAACTATTTGGAAATATTTTTCAAGAATAAAGGGAGAATGACACTTTTACATTAGCAGTAACTAAGAGATTTTGTCACAAAACAACTCTCACTAAAGAAAATGCTGAAGAATGTGTTTTAAGCAGAAAAAATGTGACCCAAGGAAAAAGGTCTGAAATGCAACAAGGAATGAAAGGTAAAAATGTTGTGCATTGTATAAATCAGTAGTAAGTGCTTTGTAGATTAAGAAAAATAAGTTTAAATTAAAATATGTGACAATAATGTTTAATTGAGTGGAATAAATGTATTCTAAGGTATTTATATTTGTTCCTTGAATGCAAATAGACTTATTGTGAAGAATGTACTTCAGGCAGAAGACATCTGCAGTGTCTGCTGGTCATCAATCAAATTTCTTATTTTATATATGTTATGATTTGGAATAACGTTATGCTATCTTCTTAATAAAAGTTATATAAGTTTCTGGAATAATTTGTAAGATAGAAATATTTTGAATAATCAGTAAAATTTCTCAATCAGATCATCTAGTGTTCTTTATGGGAAGATTTTTAGAAGTACCAATTCAATTTATTTAGGGATTATTGCACAATTCACCTTTTTTTTTTTTCTAGAGTCAGCTTGGGTAAATTGTATTTTAATTCGTGTTTCAATTACTTATTAGCATAAAACTTTCAAAATATCCCCTTATTACCTTTTAAATTCTACTGAGTCTGAATTATGTACTATTACTCATTTCTGGTATTTTTGGGCTTTTATTGTTTGTATTGATCAAGCTTGCCAGAAGCTTGTAAATTTTACTAGTTTATTTAAAGTACTAATTCTTGGTTTTGTACATTCTCTCTATTATATGTTAATTTTATATTTCATTAAAAAACTTTATTTTTTGGTATGGTAGGTATTTTCAGGTATATGTTTTTAAATTGTTCTTGCTTTTTTTTTTTTTACTTTTAATCTTTCTGTATCCTTCTATTTTAGCATTTTTTTCAGTCATCATAGTAAAATTTTCCTAAAACTTAAAAGTACATGAAATCCTTTGCCTCAGTGAAATTTTCCAAGAGTCTTGTGGTTCTCTCAGGCTAGGAGTTTCTGCAGATACTCATAGTGACAAAGTCCATTGAGCCTGAGATCACATGCATATTTGCTCAAGATTTGACATGATTTCCAGGAATAGGGGATGATGAAGCAGAATATAGGATTGAAATCTCAAAATGCTTCTTAGATGTGGAGAAGAAGTAATCTAACCAAGAGTTAGTTTTATTTTTAGGGAATATTTTTATTTTTGGAGAAGAGAATAAAATAGGTTAAAATAAAGACCTTTCTAGAATAAGATCAAGATCAATATGATGGATCTCAAAAAAAAAAAGTAACACTTTGCACATTATTCAGGATTTGAATTGCAAGGACATGCACCAGAATAAAAACATTTCCGGATATCTTAGGAACTGCACTGGCCTTCATAGGGATCTATTAGCAACTTTAAGGTCACTTATTGCTAAATAGAGACTTCTTGGTTATGTCCATCATCTGTGAAGAATGAATTACTAAATTTTACAGAGAATAGACTAGTAAAGACAAGAAAAACATTTCTTAAGTGGGTAGAATGAGGTGCTGTAAGAAAGGCAAATATTTTTCCTATATACCTTGGCTACTATAGCAGACTATATAAAATCCTGTGTCCAAATTAGAAGCTATCTTATTATGCACATCTTTTTGGTAGAAGTTGTAGTTGTACCCAAGATTGTAGTTGTACCCAAGATTGTAGTTGTACCCAAGACTGGTGAGCAATGAAATGCTCCAGCACGCATACAAAGTGGAAAGTTTGAACACTGCTTTCATCATAAAGTGGAAAAGGTCTCTGAAGAAAGGTATATTTTTCTTCATATATTTCAGAAGTTCCAATTTTAACATCCAATCCACTTTCCCAACCACTTCATGCAAGTTTCCCAGGTAAGTTTAGAAAAGAAAGATTTCATGGTTGGGTTGAAGAGTGGAAGATAGGAAGACACTCAGAGATGATGGGCTATATGATACATCAGTCTCTATTAATCAGTGAAGCAGAAAATAGAAGCTATTATTGCATGTTTTATTCATTTGTGTAAATTCGGATTTCTATTTAGTATCATTTTTCTTCTGACGGAAGAACTTTTAAAATTTCTTGTAGCATATACATCTACCAGTGTTGAATTCTTTCAGCTTCTGTGAGTCTGAAAAACTATTTCTTGCAGGATGTAAAATTCTTGGTTAACAGTTTTTTTGTCCACCATTCCTCTAGCCCCAGTTTTGCTCCACTGCCTTCTGGCTTGTATTGTTTCTGATGAGAAGTCTGCTGTCATTCTTATCTTTGCTCCTCTATATAATGTGTCTTTGATCACTTGTGGTTTCAAAATATTTCTCTTCATGATCTGTCTTAAGCAATTAGGTTATAATATGCTCTATGTAGAGCATATTATAATGATTATTGTAATTTGAATTCTTTCAGCTTTTTGGATCTGTTTATTGTTTTCATCAAATTTGAAAAGATTTTGGCCATTATTTCTTCAAATTCTATTTCTGATTCACTCATTCTTCTCTCATTCAAGGACTCCAATTACATGCATTTTGGGCTGAATGAAAATTTCCCACAGCTCACTCATACTCTATTCATTTCCCCCCAGTTTTTGTTAAAATTTTATTTTATTTTGAATAATTTATATTGCTATGTCTTCAGGTTCACTAAAACTTTCTACTGGACTATCTAGTCTGCTGTTAGTGCTATCTAATATACTCTCATCTCAGACTTTGTGGGCTATATCTCTAGATGTTCAATTTGGGTCTTTTAAAAATATACCTGTCATGTCTTCACATGCTCTTTCTTCTACCTTCTTAACATACTCTACCTTCTTGAAGATATAGTGTATATTTATAGTAACTATTTTAATATTGTTCTATGCTAATTCAATCTTCTATGCCATTTTCAGATCTGTTTCTATGATGGAGTTTTCTTATTATGGGTTCTAGTTTCATGCTTCTTTGCAAGGCTAATTATTGATTGGATGCAAGACCTTGTGAATTTGCTTTAGGGGTACTAGATATTTTATCTTCATATAAATATTTTTGAACTTTGTGTAGGATGTAGTTAAGTTATTTGAAAACAGTTTGATAATCTTCAGAGCTCTCTCTCTGTGCAGCTCTCTCATCACTGATAATCTGCCCTATCAACTCTAGCTGCCTTGGCTTCTTGGACTCCTAATACCATCTTCTCAATTCAGGAAGACTACCAACCTCTGCCTGCATTCCACCTCCTTGCACTGTAGCCTGGAAACACTCATTAGGTGGTCAGATGGTACAATCAGAGGTCTCACTTAATTTGTTTTCTCTTTCTGGGAGAATTTACTGTCCCACACTGATGATGTCCAGTGTCTGAAAACAATTGATTTGTATATTTTTCCAAGATTTCAATTGCTTCAGGTGAGAATCAAGTCTAGTCCCTGTTACTACATCTTGGCCCAAAGCAGAAGTTGCCCTTCTATTAATTACAAAACTCAGATATTCACTGACTATAAAGAAACTACTTTAGTCAGAAAATCCTTTCTTGCTTTCAGATTGTCTTTCAACACATAATAAAAATCTAATTGACATGTTTTAGGTGATGACTATGAAATAGACTCAGACTGTTCCATTTAAATAGATATGATTCTCGATCAGTGAAGGATCATTAACTGTTTTCATGCTGGAAACAATTAGATTCAAGAATCTGAAAATCAAGATGGCAGAAGTTATAGTCTGTAAAATGACAAATAATATTTTAAAACAAATGAATTGAGATATCAGCAATTCCTTGACCCTATAAAAAGTGTTTGCCTTCACTTGTCTGGAAGAAACAATGCTGCTGAGAAAGAATTTGCTATGGCATCAAGAAATTAAGTACTTTAAGCCCCATGCTACTTGTTGTTCACATCAGGATTGGCCAAATTACCTGATTATTCAGAGTCTGTCTATGTATGTTTCAGTTCCTCAGTCACAGCATTTTTAGAACAGTACTGTAACCTCAACCTAATCCTTAGCAGTGGTCATAAAGGCTGAAGTTTCATAAGACTATATGGACACTATAGCAGTTTTTCTTATAGCTTTAGTTGCTTGAAAAAATGCTGTTTGAAAGTAAGAATTACTCTAAATACCTAAATTATTAACTTCAAATTGGTATAGAAAATGTAACATCTGTTATTGATACAGAGAAATACAAGGTATTCTGCAATTTTTACATTTTTGCATTTATTTGAATCTGAATTCCTTACGATAAAATATCCAATTAACTTGCAGTCAGTGCTTGTCAATGTTACCCTACTCAGTATGTCAACAATTTTGTTTTCAAAGGTATATCTATTTCATTAAATAGTTATTATTTTATTAATATAGTAATACTTTTCCTCTTCCAGGTGCTCAAACATTTAGATACTGTTATCCTTTTGGAATGGGTACTTTGATTAAATCTTTGCCTATTATATATTAAAGTAGCCTATTAAATATTCAATTAGTCATGGTTATGAGACTTCATGGCTTCTGCTACATGTTCCAAGACTCTTTTTGAGATACTATTGCCTCTTTTTCCTAATCTGAAATTAAATGACCAACGTTCCCCAACCATCTTTAGGCACTTACGGTGTGATGCTTTCAACTTCGCCATTTTCCAGAGGACAGTTTTCCTTCCCTGGCAGTGATGTGGTACTTTTTTTTATCCATCCATGGCTGACTGGAATTCCTGATGGTTTTGTTTTTTGTTTGTTTCTTTCTCTTCACAGACTTTCATGGAAATTTCTTCAATGGCAGTGGTGAGGAGGAACATGTGTAAAGAAGATGATCTGAACTAGGTAAGTGAGATCATCTTTTGAATAGCATCCTACATGATCTTGTCTGTCTCTGTTCAAGTCTTTATTGGTCAGCTCCATGGGAGTCAATATTTTTCCCATAAATCTAATATTTATGGTTTTACAGGAATAAAGAAACAACTTTTTTACATTATTGATTAGGTTGGGTTCTAAGCCAGTATCAGACTTGATACCATGGCAAGTTCTACTACAGGGCAGTTCACTTTTCACAAAGGAAGCCTTTTTATTATTATTATTATTATTATTATTATACTTTAAGTTTTAGGGTACATGTGCACAGTGTGCAGGTTTGTTACATATGTATACATGTGCCATGTTGGTGTACTGCACCCATTAACTCGTCATTTAGCATTAGGTGTATCTCCTAATGCTATCCCTCCCCCCACCCCCACCCTACAACAGTCCCTGGAGTGTGATGTTCCCCTTCCTGTGTCCATGTGTTCTCGTTGTTCAGTTCCCACCTATAAGTGAGAACATGCAGTGTTTGGTTTTTTGTTCTTGCGATAGTTTGCTGAGAACGATGATTTCCAGTTTCATCCATGTCCCTACGAAGGACATGAACTCATCCTTTTTTATGGCTGCATAGTATTCCATGGTGTATATGTGCCACATTTTCTTAATCCAATCTATCATTGTTGGACATTTCGGTTGGTTCCAAGTCTTTGCTATTGTGAATAGTGCTGCAATAAACATACGTGTGCATGTGTCTTTATAGCAGCATGATTTATAGTCCTTTGGGTATATACCCAGTAATAGGATGGCTGGGTCAAATGGTATTTTTAGTTCTAGATCCCTGAGGAATCGCCACACTGACTTCCACAATGGTTGAACTAGTTTACAGTCCCACCAACAGTGTAAAAGTGTTCCTATTTCTCCACATCCTCTCCAGCACCTGTTGTTTCCTGACTTTTTAATGATGGCCATTCTAACTGGTGTGAGATGGTATCTCATTGTGGTTTTGATTTGCATTTCTCTGATGGCCAGTGATGATGAGCATTTTTTCATGTGTTTTTTGGCTGCATAAATGTCTTCTTTTGAGAAGTGTCTGTTCATATCCTTTGCCCACTTTTTGATGGGGTTGTTTGTTTTTTTCTTGTAAATTTGTTTGAGTTCATTGTAGATTCTGGATATTAGCCCTTTGTCAGATGAGTAGATTGCAAAAATTTTCTCCCATTTTGTAGGTTGCCTGTTCACTCTGATGGTAGTTTCTTTTGCTGTGCAGAAGCTCTTTAGTTTAATTAGATCCCAACTGTCAAATTTGGCTTTTGTTGCCATTGCTTTTGGTGTTTTAGACATGAAGTCCTTGCCCATGCCTATGTCCCGAATGATATTGCCTAGGTTTTCTTCTAGGGTTTTTATGGTTTTAGGTCTAACATGTAAGTCTTTAATCCATCTTGAATTAATTTTTGTATAAGGTGTAAGGAAGGGATCCAGTTTCTGCTTTCTACATATGGCTAGCCAGTTTTCCCAGCACCATTTATTAAATAGGGAATCCTTTCCCCATTGCTTGTTTTTCTCAGGTTTGTCAAAAATCAGATAGTTGTAGATACGCGGCATTATTTCTGAGGGCTCTGTTCTGTTCCATTGATCTATATCTCTGTTTTGGTACCAGTACCATGCTGTTTTGGTTACTGTACCCTTGTAGTATAGTTTGAAGTCAGGTAGCATGATGCCTCCGGCTTTGTTCTTTTGGCTTAGGATTGACTTGGCGATGTGGGCTCTTTTTTGGTTCCATATGAACTTTAAAGTAGTTTTTTCCAATTCTGTGAAGAAAGGCATTGGTAGCTTGATGGGGATGGCATTGAATCTGTAAATTACCTTGGGCAGTATGGCCATTTTCACGATATTGATCCTTCCAACCCATGAGCATGGAATGTTCTTCCATTTGTTTGTGTCCTCTTTTATTTCATTGAGCAGTGGTTTGTGGATCTCCTTGAAGAGGTCCTTCACATCCCTTGTAAGTTGGATTCCTAGGTATTTTATTCTCTTTGAAGCAATTGTGAATGGGAGTTCACTCATGATTTGGCTCTCTGTCTGTTATTGGTGTATAAGAATGCTTGTGATTTTTGTACGTTGATTTTGTATCCTGAGACTTTGCTGAAGTTGCTTATCAGCTTGAGGAGATTTTGGGCTGAGACAATGGGGTTTTCTACATATACAATCATGTCATCTGCAAACAGGGACAATTTGACTTCCTCTTTTCCTAATTGAATGCCCTTTATTTCCTTCTCCTGCCTAATTGCCCTGGCCAGAACTTCCAACACTATGTTGAATAGGAGTGGTGAGAGAGGGCATCCTTGTCTTGTGCCAGTTTTCAAAGGGAATGCTTCCAGTTTTTGCCTATTCAGTATGATATTGGCTGTGGGTTTGTCATAGATAGCTCTTATTATTTTGAGATACGTCCCATCAATACCTAATTTATTGAGAGTTTTTAGCATGAAGAGTTGTTGAATTTTGTCGAAGGCCTTTTCTGCATCTATTGAGATAATCATGAGGTTTTTGTCTTTGATTCTGTTTGTATGGGAAGCTTTTAATTACAGGTAATTCCTGCACAGATTCACTCTTCTCTCTATACAACTCTTCCAAATAGGATTGGTCAGGCCAGGGCCACTGTGTTACAAAATGTGGTATAGTTAAATGGTGTCCCGTGGGGTTATCCCACACACATCCTTGGGCCAGGTTATCCTCAAATTCCCTAGAGCCTGAATTTCTTGTCTGTAATTCTTCACCAAGGACTTACATATAAATGCTTTTCAAGAGATGAAATTCCTTTATAGTCAATGGCCTGGATGCTTTTTCATCTCCGGGAGGGTTTTGTCCTTTACTCCTACGGTCATCTTCATCTAAGATGGAGGCCATTCCCTCCTTCCAGTTGCTCAGACCAAAAGCCTTGTATTAATACCTGCACCCAATTCTTCCTTTTAAAAATAACCCATAGCCAATGCAACAGCAAATCTGCTTATCTCCAACTTCCATTTAAACACATATTTTAGTTATTTTGGGCATGGCTTTTCTTTACTACATTCATGAGAAAACTTTATAAATTGCAACAAAAACAGATGGTTTGAGAGCTGGGTTGGAGCTAAGATTTAAAGAAAAAGTGAGTCCAACAGCACTGAAACTATTTCAGTCCAGGGACAAACAAGGAAAGATCCCATTTATTTCAAGAAATAAGTGTGGTATTCAGAACAAAATCTTGGGAGCCTCAGATTCACAGACTGCGGGTAGATGTCCCATTTGGGTCACATCTCAGTCCCCAAGAGCCATGCCTGGGGACACTGTGCTACTTGTTGGAGGCACCTCCTATTCAAAGATGTCTGTTTGATTTTTTAAAATCAATCTGACAATACTTGTCATTAAATTGGCCCAACCTTCTTACATTTATTGTAACCATTCATTTTCTATCACCTTTTAATGCTTTCTTTGTTACCTCTTGCCTATTTTTGAATTGGACATTTTTTCCTTCATTGTATTTTTTATCTTTACTTCTCTTTTTTTGGTGGTTACCTTGCAAATGTGTTATGCATGGTTAATTTCTCAAAGTCAAAAGGTAAGCTGTATATTTACCACCCTCCCAAACATTGCAAGGATCTTAGAATATTTTATCTTCAATCAGTCCTTACCAGAGAATATTATTGTTTTGGTATATTTATCCTTTTTTTAACTTATAAGACATTGTTATTTTGTTTAACATGGTCAAAATTTGTTTAGATTCACATATTCAATAATTTACTTGCTCGTCATTTTTACTTCTTCTTGAATATTCCATCTTAGAAAACTTTCTGTCGAGAAATGTTTGGTCAAATCCATCAGGAGACAAGTATAAGAATGTATGTATCAGCATCCCCTATAATGTCCAAACCTGGACAACCCACACATCCATTCAATAGTATACTGGATAAATATTTTGTTATATTCCTTCAGTGGAAATCTATAAAACCATGAAAATTAATGAACTGATGTTGTACAGGAAAAAATGAATAAATCTTAATAAAAGAAGGCTGAGCAAAAGGAGTAAAGTCACAAAATGCATACAGTGTGATTTTATTTACAAGAAATTTGAAAAATGCAAAACTGAACAGTATGTTGTTTAAGGATACAAAAATGTGTAATGCAATTATAAAGAAAAATGAAGAAGTGATAAATACAAAATTCAGGAAGGTAGTTATGTCTGAAGGATAAGAAAAGGAACTGGCATCTGATAAGAGAATACAGAGCAAATGTAATAAAAATGTTCTCTCTCTTAAACTCGTTGATGAGTACAAGGATGTTTGCTCTTTGCTCAAATATTGTGTCAAAGGCATTCCATCTATTTCCTCCCAGTTTCTACCTCCTTGAAGTTAGGCGAGGCCACGGAATTTGTTCAAGCTAATAAGTTGTAGTCAGGATTGATGTGTGTGTGTGTGTGTGTGTGTGTGTGTGTTACTTCTGGACCAAAGCATGAAAAAGTCAGTGAATGACCCTCCAGATAACTCCTTCTCTTCCATAGCCTCATGTTGAGATGGGGGAGCCACAGGATCATAGCAGTCTGAATTGCTGAGCCATTGCTTGGAGAGTAACTCTGGAGAAGTGTCCAGGCCAGCAGCTGATTTTGCAGAGATGAGAAGTCCATGTTTATTGTGCCAAGTCACGGCCATTTTAGGGTTGTTTGTCACTGCAGTATAATAACCTGGACTAATACAAGTATTTTTACAAATACTCTGTTATATTTATTCAATATTTAACAAAATCAAGTTAGAAGACTCACACTAAAAATTTCAAAGAATACAAACCAATGAGGAAAGAGCACCACCCAGGACTTGGGTATAAGTAGGTCATGACTACTTCCAAATTTCTCTAGCTTGATTGGTAATGAAATTACCATGCTGATCTATTGACCACCTGTTGGGTCCAGAGAAAAGTAAGTAGAGCAGTGGGCATTCATTAGAATCAGCTCTATGGTGCTCAGCCAAGGAATGGCCTTGCTGACTCTGGCCTGTTTTGCATCGTTATTGAGCTTGGCCACATGTGTAGGTCTGGGCTCCCCAGTGGGGTTGAACATTCCTTGAGGCTGGGATTATGATGTTTCTTGCACCTTCCTGTCATCTTCATCCTGGTAACAGGCTTGTGAGTGATCCTCAGGTACTTGTGTTGAGCTCAGAAAGCCTTCTTTTCCTCTTCAGCTAAAGTTCTTGACAGCTGCCATATCCTCCCTGCCCTCTCCCACCTTGCCAAGCACCTTTGGCCTGGGGACCTGCCAAACAAGACCCAGGGGACACAGTTTTCTAAGAAAAGCTGGCTTCTCCAGCAGGGGGGATTTACCAGCAGCGGGATGTCATGCGAAACAGATTGCAGATGCCTCGCCTCCGTGGCCATCAGAATCAGAAATGCTTGCCTGCCAATCAGCATTACGGTGAAGAACTGTGACATGACAGTTGTCTGACTTGTGTTAATACGTTCTAATCTTGCAAACTAATTTTATTCCCCCACTTGGCCATCCCTGCATTGTGTTTGGCCTGCCAGGGCTGGCACCATCCATCAATCTTAGTTAGTGGCCTGCTCCTTCTACCTTATAGCTGAGAGTGTCCCTGATCCCATCGAGACACCCATACCCCTCTAAACAAAGGCTTCTTTTCAATCAGCCTGTAAGAATGTGGTCATTTGGTTCAGAACAAAGATGCATGTTCTTGTCTGTGAGGGCTGACAAGATGACCATTGTCTGATCACGTTTTTTCAGGATGGCTTTTCTGGGGGAGAATTCCCCATGGCACAAGGAGAACATTGTGGGCCTGGTTGTCATTTATGAGCCAGTGAAACATGTTAAATTTGTTGGAGTCAAACTCCCTGACCTCTCTTTGGGCCTGGTTTCCCCATCTGGATGTAGAGCTCTGGGCTACATGATCACCAAGGTATTTTTTGTCTCTGAAATTTGATCAATTCAGTCCATCATTCTATGGCCATTGATCCTTATGTCTGGCAATAGCATTTTGTTTCAAGTTCTCTTTAGGTTACTATTTTAATACTTTGGGGGGTGTATAGCGGTGTTACAAACCCCTTGAAAATCTGATGAAAGAGTTAAAACCTTTCTCCCTAGAAAAATGCACTGACACAAAACTTGTACTTAAAATTTCCTGAGGTTTGTAACTCCTAAAAGCTAATTTGTGGTCTCTAGAGGTTGAGAAGCCTAATTTTGATTTGTGTCCCGATTTTATTTCTTACTCTGGCATTTACCTGATTTTTAAACTTGCAAGCCATATTAAGTGATTTTTTTTCATTTTTTTCAACATTTTGTTTTGAAAAATTTCAAAACTACAGAAAAATAGAAAGTTCTGATGGATATTCACATACCCTGTAACTATTAATAGATTCACCAACTGTTACATTCGCCATCTTCTCCTTGTTCTTTTTCTCCTCCTCCTTCTTTTCCCCCCTTCATCTCTCTCTTATCCACCCCCCCACCCCTTATGCTGGAGGCTGGGTCTTTGGAGATGTATGAAACCCAGCCTCTTCCCTTTCCTCTTCACTAATCTTGTGGGATGATAAGACAAAGACGCTGTTAATTGCTTAGAAAGCAAACTTCACCAGTGCCACATTAGAGCCATAATAAGATACTGTGGAGTGAGAGAAGAGAAACATTTCTACTAGAGGCAAGGGTCTGGGGACAGATTGGTAAAAGGAATCACGAAAGGATAGAGTAGCAGTTACCCTATCCTTGAAGAATGGGCACTTTTGGTGTAGGTTATAGTGTGAGCAAAGGCATAGAACTGGCTTGGAGCAGAGTGAATATGAGCAATGACAGATACAGTTCTCCTTTGGACTTGTTTGTATTATTTTTCTATCTGACTGGCCTGATCCTAAATGAATCCATCCCCTACCAAAGCCTTTTAGAAAATATCCCTGAGAGGGCTAGTACTGTGGGTCATTTCTGGAGCCCTTCATCCCTTTATCAATGAAAGAGAAGAGACAGCTTTTTCTGCTCACATGACTCTTGGATAAGGAGCAGGTGATGATTACTATACAACCTGGCCTCCTCTCCCCATCTTGTCTCTTCCCCTTCCTGGGATCAGGTAGGGGTTGACCCAATCTTCTCAGCCAGAACTGCCAGCATTGAGTGTTCACCAATTTTGAAATCCATTGAAAAGCAAGGACCACCTGTGATTTTCTGATGAGCCACAAGAGGGGGAAGTGTGAACACAAATGAAAAAGGGGGGAAAAAGAACCCACACAAAAACAAAACCCAGCTGGGAAATGAGCAGCTTTTCTGAGGCCCTCATTTCTGATGCAGGCTAGCAGTTTCAATCTGTTACGTTTCTCTGTCTCTGTCTCTGTCGCCTCTCTCTGTCACTATTCTTTCTCTGCCCCTCTCTCACTTTGTCTCTTACTTTCCCGCTGGAATTTCTCTGGGAAAAAAATGCAAATTTGTTTTTCTGCCTCTAGGTTCAAAAATCAGTTGCACAATTTCTAGATGGAGGGAGTTAAGGATCTAAGGGGCTTTAAGTTTAATTTGAATATCAGTCAATGGGGAGTTTTTGCAGCTAAGCTCCTCACTCCTCACAAAAACAAAACAGAAAAGCCTAAATGAAATCAGTGCCGTTTGGCCACATTAATACTAACAGTTAACAATTGTGTAGCCCTCTCCTTGTGCCAGGTGCTGTTCTAAGTGCTTTGCACGCATGAACCCTGTTAATCCTCCTAGCTACCCTCTGGGGTTGGTACTATTATTGTCAGCATTTTACAGATGAAGAATCCGAGGTACAGAGATGTCAAAGGGCTTGGTCAATATCACACAGCTAGTGTCAGAGCTGCGATTTGAAGGGGGCAGTCTGGGTCGAGACTTTCTGCTCTTAATCTCTCTATAGTAGCTAGATCTTAAAATTAATGAGTGTATAGTGTTCAAAACAAAGGAGGTGATGACCCTAATACAGCCTCCCACAGTCAAATCAGATCTGGTTGTGTTCAACTCATAGGAGCATATATTAAAAGAGATAGTTGACATTTGGAGCTGCCTGTATGCAGGTGATGAGGGTAATAGAAATAAGGTCATATGCAAACCATTTGGTTCAAGTGAGGGGGTTTAGTCTGGCAAAAACAAAACAAAAGAACCCGAGAGTGGAGGCCAGAAAAATTGTTCTCAAATATTTGCAGTGACTCTGAGACCTCTCTCTTTCTCTGGAGGTTCAGCAACTTTCTTTCACAGATAGTCCCCTGCCTATGGACACTTCCTGAGCAGGGGGACGATCTGTGGCTTATTTGGGCCAAGGTTTCCTGATCAGTCCCAAGACTGGCAGGAATTCCATTATCTGGGAAGAAGACTGACCCTCAATCATTTGAGCTTCCTTTGCCTGCCACGGGGTTGTTCAACCAGGGCTTACTTTCCCAGACTGTGGGGTTAGGTCTGCATGTATCAGTGATAAAATGCAATTTGACATGTCCTTATGAGTCACTTCAAACATAACAGGAGTATCTTTTCCTTAAAAATAATGCATATTTAATATAGAAAATTTAGAAATTATAGTAAAGTACAGAAAAAAATATCTTACACTATCCCATCACCCTCAGGAAGCCAGTGGTAACATTTTATTATACTTTCTCCTGGGCCTTTTTTCCTGTGCATATATCCTCGTCCACAAACTTCTTAATGGTTCTGAAAGGAATCCTTTCTGGAGAGCCATTAAAAAAACTCAGAGAAATGTCACAGTCCATTATGAAGCATGAGTCAGAGCTTCTTCAGCCTCCAGAGAATGTCTTCGGTGAAAATATTTCAGAAAACATTCTGAAAAAAAGTAGTGATTTTATTTCTTCTAGGGCCTCATCTAAAGAGTTGGGATTACTGAGGCAGAGAACAGAGTGTGGAGTATTTGGACTTCATAATAGCACGAGGTGGAAAGGGGAAGAGAAGGCCAGGTCTGGCATCTTTTGTGGGCCAGGCACTGAACTGGACACTTTACTCACTTATTCATTTATTCAAGAAATATCTGAGTCCCTATAATGATGGCCACTGGGGATATAGTGGTGAATACAAAGGTTGTGCTGTGGATCCTCTTCTTAGAGAGAAACTAGTGTTGAGGGGAAAGCTAAGAGTAACCAGTGGAGGGAACAAACAAACAATATAATACGGAACTGAACACAGACAAGAGTGGGATAGTTGGGAAAAGCTTGCCTTAAGGAAGGGGGATTGGATCTGAGGTCTAAAGAATAAAATGGAGTTGGGTGAGGGGAGATGGAAAAGGGAGAACATTCCAACAAGAAGGTAGAGTTCCAACAAGAAGCAAGTGTTTAGCTGGAGGATGGGTGGCACATTCCTGGAGAAGAAATGAGACCAGATAGACTGCAGAGAGGGAGCAGAGGAGTGAGGCAATCAAATTTAGAGACTCTAAAAAAGAATGAGCTGTTGTACATGCAGCAACACGGATGAATATCACAGACTTAAACTTGAGTAAAAGAAGCCAGACACAATAGCGTGCACAGTGTATAATTCATTTATACTAAGTTCAAGAACAGGTAAAACTAATCTGTGGTGACAGAGTTAGGACCATGGTTATCTCTGAGAGGGGCTGGTATTCACTGGGATGGGGCACAAAGGAACCTTATGAGGTGCTAGAAAATGTCTATTTCCAGATGACGATGACACCAGTGTATACGTATGTAAAATTTCATCACGTTGTATGCTTAAGATTAGTGCATCTGACATACTTTACTGAATGTACAATCTAACTCCATGAAAAAATACAATAGACACATTTTAAATGTATAATAAACCACTGAAAGTAAAGTCCATGGGCTGATGCTGCTCTGTGAGCAGTTTGTTACCAGTGGGCAAGCTTCCTTCAGAATGCAAATCAACGGATGACTTTTTTCATGGAGAAAGTCTCGCTGGCACAGAATGCTAGCAGCGTGCTTGGTGATGTAGCACCAGTGGAGGTGAGGGATGATGCAGCTTGGATTGCAATGAAGAAGTGGGGGATGAGAGAAGTTAATAAAGAGTCCTGTGACGTTTGGTTTGGTTTTGTTTCTGTGTGAGCTTTTTACAAGTTAGGAAATTGAGGTTAGAATGGTGACTGCTGTGGTCTGAATGTTTGCATGCCCCTCTTCAAATTCATATGTTGAAGTCCTGACCGCTAAAGTGATGGTATTAAGAGGTGGGGACTTTGGGAGATGACTAGATCATGAGCTCTGCCTTCATGAACGGGATTAGTGTCCTTTTCAAAGGGGTCCCAGAGATCTGTCTTTTGCCTTCTGCCAAGTGAGGAGGCAGCAAGAAAACACCATTTATAAAACGGGGCAGATTCCAGGCATGGAATCTGCCTGTGCCTTGATCTTGGGCTTCTCAGCCTCCAGAATTGTAAGAAATAAATCTTCATTGTTTAGACCCAGTCAATGGATATTTGTTATAGCAGCCTGAGTGGCCTAAGCCAATGACATAAGCATCCAAGGTCATGCCATTTGTAAGGGGTAGGCTATTCCAATTCACCATGTCTTTGCAAAGAAATAAAGAAATAATTTGAACACCCTTATATTTTTCTATAGAAAAGGGCTGCTATAAGCAACTTTCCAAAGAGAATCCTAACTTTTTTTGCTTCCAGTTGCAGAGCTCAATCATCCTCTAATATCCAGATAACAACCTCCATTAATGAGCCTTTACTCTGGGGCCAGTGCCCTGGGTATTTTTCACATCTTGTCTCACTGGAGCCTCTACATAACCCCCTGAGGGAGCTATTATTAACATTCCCATTACCATTTGAGAAAATTAAACATAAAGAGGTGAAATGCTTTTATTCCTGGGGTCACAAAGGGTTTGAATTCATCAGGATTTGAACTTGGGTCTACATTTTATTCATTGCACTATGCCCAGTCATGCTTCCTGGCATGTGTCCTTTTCAGGAGGAAGCAGTGGCTGAGTTTGAGCCATTTAGTGATTTCTCTGTGGTTGAATACACATTGAAGGGACCTGCTCTGGGTTCATGGGGGTTTCAGAAGGAAGACTCATATACATTGCTTTTGATGCTCACCAGAGCAACTCCATTCTAGGCCTTAGGAAACTGTTTCTCCCAGCCACCTGGCCTATATCTTACAACAACTAACACAGCAACAGTCTCCTGAGTCAGTTGTTTAGGGCAGCATAAAGGGCTTGGTTGGGGGCTACCCTACCCAGGGACAAGGAGGAGATGCAGAGAGTGTGGCTGAATATTATGCACCACCAAGGAGTTAGTTCCACTAAGACCCATAGGATTTTAAAGTAGAACCAGATCTGGGTCAGTCCTAGACCCCAGCAAGGAATACCTGCAAAGTCATCGTAGTTACCTAGTCTCTTTGTGGCTGCTTAGACCAATTGGTCTGAACACCAACATGGGCCTAGAAACAGAATGAGATTTTGAGTCTGTTATCCTGGATTTTGTCTCCATCTACCCACTCTGGTTAGGCGGACATCGAGATATAACTTTCTAAAGCCTCAGCTTCCTCACTTCTAACATGTAATAACAATATCTTTAACAGTGTTGATATTGGGATTCGATGAAATCATATATGTGTAAATGCCTACCATAGAGACTGCTTCATACCAGCTACTCAATACATTATTTTTCTTTTCTTTGTTTTTCATGAAACTGGCTTTCTTTATATTTTTTCTCACTGTCATCCAATTCCCTTTAGGATTCAGTTGTTCTCAGTGTAGTTTATGTGTGTGTGTGTGTGTGTGTGTGTGTGTGTATATGTGTGTGTTCTTGTTCCAGAGGATGGATCCATCTGGGGTGGGAGGTGATCCCTGAGGAGTGAGAGGAAAACAGTGTGGGTTGTTGCAACGTGACTCTCTCTCCATTCCCATTTGCTTCTTCTCCCTTGAGTCAGGGCAGTGAACTTGAATAAGCTTTGATGGGTTTCCTAAAGGAGGTTTGGAGAAGAGAGGGTCATAGGGTGAGAAGAAAGCAAAGGGAGTGCCTCTCTAGGTCTGAAACCCCATGCCTGCACACTCCAGTTCACATGGTGCAGGCAGTGACTCCCACCCCATCCACTCCTAGTGCATCTCTCCTCCACCAGCACCTCTCAACCCTGATTTTCTGGCACTGGGGAGGGAAGAGATGCTGTGGTTGAACTGGCGGGATAAATGGTTTTCTTGTTTCTGAGAGGCAAAAGGCAGCCAAGGGGTCCCCTAAACATGCCTGAAGCCACTGCCAGTGGCCTCTGAAACCATGCATACCAGGGTGCCTTCTCTGGTTCCCAGCCACCTTATGGGTTATAGGCCTCCTATATACCAGTGCCAGGGCAATGTGTCTGATGCTTTGGCTTAGTTTCATTTTAGAGAAGAGCTGGAACCATAACCTGTGGAAGGAGCCTCTGCAGGCTGCTTGACCCAGGGGAGAGGAAAACTCCTCATTTTCTTTCATGATGGCAAAGGATTGATCTAGTGATTTTTTGGGCCTCTTGGTGTCCACAGGTCAAACAAAGAGGTGATTTTGCAATGTTGTTTCCAGTGAGTAAATCCTTTTCTTGTGTTTTCATTTTAAGAGGGCTTAAAAAAGGCAGCAGGAAGAGAAGCCTTGCACATTTAGGATACGGACACCTTGACACAAGGTGATGAGCTGTACTAACTTTTGTTTCTGTGGAAAGGTTTGCAGCCAACCAAAGAACAAGACAAATAACCATATGGCTTTTTAAGAGCGAATGATGAGAAAATTCCTTCATTTTGCAAGGCAGGAATGAGTTTGTGCAAATTGGACAGGGTGGCAGGAGGTGGGGAATGGAGTCAGGGAAGGACTTCTAGCAGCTAGGGAGTGTATTTCTCATCCAATGGGGCTGCATGACTTGGAGGCAGGGTAGTGAGATGTGAGTGGATGATGGATAGAAGGTGCTGCTCACTGTCCCTGAGTTAGGGGGAGAAACTGGATCAGAAGGAGGCTGCTTTTCTGCCCTGTTTTCCTTCTCCCACTGGATATGGAAGAAAGTGGATGCAGTGTTAGTGAGTCTTCCTTGGAGAACGATCTGAAAAATCTACAGATTAGGTGACTAGGAGGAACTTGATGGGCCCGCCCTAAATTCCCACTTTTGTGGTGGGCTTCAGTTGGTGTTCCTGCTCTGCTCTACAGCTAGGATATCACATTAGTAGAGGGAACCAACGTTCCATGGGATTTTTAACTCTAAGATCCTGATATAGTCTTTGAAATTCCCACAGTGTAGTGAAAGAAACAGAAAATAATCAAAATCGAAGAACCTGCTTGCTATGATAGAAGCATAAACAAAAAAACTCTGGGGTCCAGAAGAGAGAGCAGCTATGTATTGAAGGATAGAAAAACTTTACAGAGGAGGTGATGTTTGATATGGGTTTTAAAGGATGAATAGGAGTTTGTCAGTCAAAGAGCATGAGAAAAGACAGCCTAGTAGAGAGAAAGACACATAAAAAGGCACGGAGATAGGAGAAGGCATGACATGCTGGGCAATAGGGAGTGGTGAAGTGAGGGTGAGGGATGGTGGGATGGAGTGACAGGAGGCGCACCCAGAAAAGTAGTCTGTCTCCAGGGTGAAGAACTTTGGATGTCATGCCAGGAAGCTTGAACTTATATCTGTGAGGAAGGGAGAATTAGCAGAGTTTTTACTTTTTAAACTTTAATTTATTTATGACATGAACTATATATATATATATATATATATATATATATATATTTATTTTTGAAGAATTGGGTAATATAGATAAGTAAACAAAAATAACCACTTTTAACTGTACCCCATTGAAGATAACTACTGGTAACAATTTGATCTATATCTTTTCAAAATTCTATATCTATTTATCTATCATCTATCACCTCTCAATCTATTCCTCTTTCATAAATAAGAACATTATACACACAAAAACACACACACTCACACATACGTAAACACTGTATGTATATAAGCCCCCCCACACATACAATCCTCTCCCCATATCTGCAGGGGATTTGTTCCAGGACCCCCAAAAGAATACTAAAATCTGAGGATGCTCAAGTCTCTTATGTAAAATGGCATAGTATTTGCATATGACCTATATACACCCTCCTGTATACTTGAAATCATCTCTAGATTACTTTTAATATCTAATAAAATATAAATGCTATGTAAATAGTTGTTGTACGGTTTTCTTTCTTTCTTTTTTTTTTTACTATCGTATTGTTATTTTTATTTTTTTTTCCTCAAATAGTTTCAGTATCTGGTTGGTGGAACCTGCTAATACAGAGGCCTGACTATATATCTCATTAATTATTTGGATTTTTTAAAATTTAACATTTGTTCATAGCCAATGAACATATTCCCTGGCCTCATCCTTTTTATGGCTACATGGTATTTTAATGCATGGGTCCACCTCTGGAGTTCATTTAACCAGACTTCTGTTATTGGAAATTTGGGTGATTTTCAATTTTCTCTGTTGCAAATAATGCTGTAACAAAAATCTTTGCAAGTATGTACTTGTGTAATTTTCTGATTCTTTCCTTTGGATAAATCTATAGAAATATTATTGACAACTTTTTGGAACTTTTAGATGTTTAAATATCCAGGATGGGTTTTTTTTGTTTTTTTTTTTTTTTTTTTTTTTTTTTGAGACGGAGTCTCGCTCTGTCGCCCAGGCTGGAGTGCAGTGGTGCAATCTCGGCTCACTGCAAGCTCTGCCTCCCGGGTTCACGCCATTCTCCTGCCTCAGCCTCCCGAGTAGCTGGGACTACAGGCGCCCGCCACTGCGCCCGGCTAATTTTTTGTATTTTTAGTAGAGATGGGGTTTCACCGTGGTCTCGATCTCCTGACCTCGTGATCCGCCCACCTCGGCCTCCCAAAGTGCTGGGATTACAGGCGTGAGCCACCGCGCCCGGCCCCAGGATGGGTTTTAAGCAGGGTGGCAACTATAAGATTTTTATGTAGAAAGCTCACTCTGGCTGCTGGTTGTCTAGAGAGGTCAGGAAGAGAGCTGCTTCAAGGGTTGATGAGGACTTGAGAAAGAGAAATGAAAGATAAATTTAGGAGATAAAATCAACAGAAATGTTTGTAATTTGATATGTGGGATAGATTTGGAGAGTGTAAATGTAAATTTTTAACAGTAAAAAAATGTTTTAAGGCAGCGATAGTCTTTCCTTTACAAAATGGAGGAAGAGAAAGTTAGTGTCCAATAGTGTTATGGGCTTGTGTTCTCCCACCATGCCCAAATCCATATGCTGAAGTTCGAGATCATAGTACTTCAGGATATGACAATATTTGGAGTTGAGTCTTTAAAAAGGTAACTAAGTGCACATGAGGTCGCTAGGCTGGGCCCTAATCTAATATGGCTGATGTCCTTGTAAGAAGAGGAAATTTGGACACCGTTGGACACAGAAAGAAGACAGTTGAAGACACAGGGAGAAGAGCATCATCTACAAGCCAAGGAGAGGCCTCAGAAGAAATCAGCCCTGCTGACATCTTGATCACCCTCTAGAATTGTGAGAAAATAAATTTCTGTTGTTAAGTCCCCACTTGTCTGTGGTGCTTGTTATGGCAACCCTAACAAACTAATACAACTAGAAAACAGCAGGAGATAGGTTTTTGTTGTTGTCGTTGTTGTTGAGATGGAGTCTCCCTCCGTTGCCCAGGCTGGAGTGCAGTGGTGGGATCTCAGCTCACTGCAAGCTCTGCCTCCTGGGTTCACACCATTCTCCTGCTTCAGCCTCCCAAGTAGCTGAGACTACAGGCACATGCTAGCACACCCGGCTAATTTTTATTGTTGTTGTTGTATTTTTAGTAGAGACGGGGGTCTCACCATGTTGGCCAGGATGGCCTCGATCTCCTGACCTCGTGATCCACCCACCTCAGCCTCCCAAAGTGCTGGGATTACAGGCATGAGCCACCCTGCCCAGTCTTTAAAGGGTTTTTTGAATTCTCCTTCTCCATTTTCTTCTTAGCCACAAATGGGTTTGTAATATTTCGGTAGCAAAGGAGCTCAGTGGTATAATCAAACTCTGTTTACTAAAGATATAAAAATAGTACAACTAATCAAATCAAAATGGTGTTATCAAAGGAATTCCCATCAATTTTCTAACCATTTACTGGATAACTCTCATTTGATTAAAATTTTTTTCTTTTTTTATGAGCAATTGATCTTTGTAAATTTTCTGCGTATTCCCAGGGTTAAGTGTTTTAGCATATAATTATCCTACATTGTGTTTGTGAACTTCCAACAAGCTGCCCTCCATTCTTTGTGGACAGTTTCAGCCTTGAGTTTGTTTACCTATGATTATTAACATATTTAAATGCAACTGCATAATTTTGATGCTTAATTTCAAGTTGATACATTGAGATGTTTGAAGAGGAAATTAATGTAGCTGATAAAATAACTTCAATAATTTTCAGGCATTTTAAAAGAGTATGTAAGGGTACAGCAAGAGTGTTATAGAATTTTGTTCATGGAAATTACTGGAAACTTATTTGTCTCTGGCACGAGCATTGCTCCTAAAATATTCTCTAAAATGCTGCCAGCTTGGAAAACCTGCCAGTTCAAGATCGAATTGACACATGACATTTTCCTTGTGTGGGCTACTTTGAGGGAGTCTTGAGCTGCTTGGTCATCTGGAATACTGAAAGGCAGTCCATAGGCCTTTGCCATTTCAGAAGAATCTGATTCAATTATCTCTCAAGGAAAAGTAACCTTTATCTAAAGCTGATGGGACAAGTACCTGGGTGATCTATGTTTCTTTTGGAAAACTCCCATGTT
This sequence comes from Gorilla gorilla gorilla, assembly GCF_029281585.2. Lineage (NCBI taxonomy): Eukaryota > Metazoa > Chordata > Mammalia > Primates > Hominidae > Gorilla > Gorilla gorilla. The sequence continues at coordinate 21,678,369 of NC_073233.2, forward strand.
CTTAGTTTAGATTAGCTAGAATCTGGAAACTGAAGAAGCATCCTCATTGAACTTCTCTCTGCTCTCTCTGGGTTATGGAATGTCTATACAGGCCTGAGGCTAGGATAGTCCATGACAAGCTCAGGACATCAGGATCTTACTTTAGGTCTTTTCCATCCTCTAACATTTTCTAAGTATGTTGTCTGTGCCAAGTTCTGTCCTAGGCACTGGTGATACCAAAAAAGAAAAGCCATTCTTTCCTCAAAGAGCTCACAATATTACCAAGACCTTTATCTCTAATTGTGCTTTGCAGGACATGAGAGGTGGGCAATTCTCTATAAAAAAGATGTTTCCTGTTCAAATAAATGTGAGACAATACAAGAAATGATGTATATTCTATCCCTTTCTAAAAGCCACATTGTACAACAATATACTAAGGATTCTACTGCAGACATTAAAAAAAAAAAAGAAAACAACAACTTCTAGGTAAAATATCTAGAAACATCCCAAGGAGCACACTTCAGAAAACGCTGAGATTGTGGTGTGTTCCAGTCCTGGGATTTCTGCTGCCCTTGGTCCTCTTGGTAACTGTCAAAGTTACATCTCACCTGATCTTTTGCTTGCTGTTCTTGGGTACCCAGTTTACACAGCATGTATTTATATAGGCCAAACCGTTTTACAAGAACCCCAAGGACTTCTTTGAATTCTTTTCCTGTTACAGGAGATTTTATTGTTTTAAATATTGCTTACAGTAAGTGCGTCACTGGCTGGGAATCTTTGGTTAAACTGAGATTTCACAGTAATAGAATCCAATCCAGTCTCTAGGGTTCATTGTACACATTGTTGGTTGGGTTTTCGCTCAGATTTACAAGGACAATTACAGTTCTACTGGTTTAAGCTGTCCAATGAAGGTCTCCCTGAAGGCAGGGACTGAGGTTCTTCTTTTGTCTGTTTGTTCACCTGCCCATGGCCAATATCCTCCTTCCTTTATGACACATAGAAAACTTTCCACAGTACTGTCAAGATTGAGTTGTTTCTTTCAAGTTTCAAGTCAGTAGCCCTGCTTATATGAATGTGACATTAGGTACACATCAAAGTCTTAGCGTTCTCCCTCCTACCACCTTTGTCTTCAAGCTTACGTGTCCTGCCTTTCTTAACCAAAGGTTAGGCTGAAGAAAGTTCAAGAAAACCTCAGACATGTCCATCTTCCCACTTTCTCAGCCTTCACATGGCTTGGGATTGTTATTTCCTGTTGTGTTTCTTGAGTTTCAGCCCCATTCCTGCCTCTTCACCACCATTCCCTCAAATCTCTTGTGAATAGCTTGGCAAGCCACCTCTGAGCACTGCACTAATGTCAGTGAAAAAGGGTGAAGAAGAAATGAGATTTTGAAGCACTGAGAATTAATAATAATGAAAACTCGTGTGTGGATGCCAAGGTTGTCTTTTCTTCTCCCCCATTGGCTCATGATTTTGAAGCTATTTCATTCTAAAATGGCTTTGCCTTGGGGAGAACAGATAAGAATTAGACAAGGCCAAGGTCCTTCCTGTAAATGTCACAGGAGCCCCAACTCAGTGAGCTGGTCTGTCCCATTCCAAATCAGGCAGCATTGCTCAGTTCACTAAGTTTGTGCTTAGGTCTCCTAGAGGCTCAAGGTATAATCCCATGCTATGTCATCCATTATTCATGATTCATTCAGCTATCACTTGTGGGAGAAAAACAAATGAAGACAATGTGGTTCCTTCCCTTAAAGAACTCACAGTCCAATGGTGGAAGTAGGCAGCCAATCAGGTCACTGAAATACTGATATGCATGCAAAAGGTAAAGGTATGGGGAGGTGGGATGGGGGCATAAAGAACAGGTGCCTAATGCAGCCTGGGGATGGGGTGTTAGAGTTGGCCTCTTTTTAAACTGAATTTTAAAGTAGGGGACAACAGAATTGTTCCACAAAGAGGCAGGTAGGAAATAGTTTAGGCTTTGGGGTCCATACAGTCACTGTCACCAATGTGCAACACTGCCATTGTAGCAGAAAGGTCATAGACAATAGATAAACAAATGGGTGTAGCTCTGTTCCAGTAAAACTTTATTTATGAACTCAGGCAGATGGATTTGGCCTGAGGTCATAGTTTGCCGACATTGTCTTAAAGCAAAATAATAACAAATAGCTAGCTATATAATGCCTACTAGATACCAAACATGGTGTAGACACAGACACACATATATATGCAAACACATATACTTATTTAATCCTCACAATGACCCTATGAAGTAAGTATCCTAATCTCCATTTTATAGTTGAGGAACTGAAGGCACTAACAGGTGAAGAAAATTGCCCAAAGTTGATTAGCTGTTGAGTAGTAGAGCTGGGATTCAAATTTTTAAGTTGGCCCTAGAGTCCAGGCACTCAATGACTCTTCTACATAAGGCAAGAATAAGGGAGTGGATATACTATGAAGAGGAAACAGCATAAGTAAAGATCCACAGGCAAGAAACTATATGAAGAGTACACGGAGGAGTAAGTGGGAAGCAGACAATGGCAAGAAGTGAGGTAAGAAGGGGCTGGATTGTGGGAGGCATTGAATGCCATATTGAAGAGTGAGGTCTATTAAATACAAAAGGCAGCACCACCCCCGGGAAGAGACAACAGGTTATTCTGAGACTTAACCCTTCTCCTTTGCATTCCTGGGAACAATACTTTGACTGTAGGGAGGCAGGAGCAAGCGCCAGGTTTCTGCAGAGGCTGGAAAAGGGGCAGGAAGGAGAGTCCTTTGGCAGATGCTGGTTTTCCTAAGGGCCAGCTCTGATTGGAGGATGACCCAATCCAAGGAGCTCTTGCAGGGCGAGGGGCAGTCTGAGCACGGCTTCGCTGGCCTCCCTCTTAGGTTGCCAGCCTGTTTGGCTTGGCAGAGGTGGAGTAGCACGGTTAGCCCATCAGGCCAAAATTTCTCTGCCAGACGTGAAGTTTAATAGTCATCAGAGCCCCATAGCTGGGGAGAGTTTATAAATTCTCATACTTATACACAAGCCACAAGACTGTTTATTGAGGGTTTGTTTTTTTTTTTAATTAAAGCTCCAGTTCAAGCCCCACCCACACCATTACCTTACTGAGTGAGTTATTTCTCTCTCCATCTTTTTAATGGGCCACAGTCACCCTGGTCTCTTGCCTCAGGCACAAGGGAGAGCTCTGCTGGAAATAAAAGTGTCTAGCTTGGAAGGAAGCAGCCAGCTGCAGGCCAGGCTGGGCCAGTAATTGGCTGAGATGATACTGGAGGCTTGGCTAACAGGCCCAAATTGGTCCCTAATCAAGTCCAACCTGAGAGCTGCTCACTTCCCTGGGCTGCCAATTTTCTTCTTGCTGTTGGGCAGGATTCCGGCTGCCTGTACAAATGGCGCTACAATGGTTAAGGGCAGGAACACAAACCCTCTTCAGAATCCATTAGAACATGTCACCTGCTTTGTCTTGGAAGAGACTCGGCTTCATTCATCTCTTGGCTTCCTGGTGCCAAGTCCTCAGCCCAGCTTCGGGGAAGTCTGGAGAGGCTGGAGGTCTAGTCGAAGCCAGCACTGCTGGCCATAGTAATAATTACCTCGTCTCCTCTTGCACTTGATGTATTTCAGAGGACTTGTCATATACATGGACTTGAAGACAACTCTGTGCAGGGGCCCAGCAGGCATTATAATTCCCCATTTTGCAGATGAAAGAAAATCCCCATTGTATAGATTTGAGAGGAATCTGTATTTGGTGGAAGAAGAAACAAAATCTCAGAGAAGTCAAGCAAGTTTCCCAAGGTCCCACAGCATCTGGTCCAGCCTGGAGCTGAAACTAAACTCCAAATCTCCTGGCTACTAGTCTGGACTCTTTGTCTTTCATTTTTCTTCCATGAGAGCCAGCAGAATTGTGAATTTCTGGGCAGGTGTACTCAGGTTAAGTGGCCTTGGGCCTGGCTTAGCCTGGGGCCAGTGGATGCAATAGAGAGATGTGTTCCTGGGACAGGTGGTGGCCCGTGGGGAGGAAATGTCACCAGAGGTTAGGGCATATGGGTGTAGAGAGTAGACGGGTGGACACCGTTGCCAGGCAACTAACCCCACACTGCCCCAGTTACCTAGGTGATGGTGGAGTGAAGAGGATCTGGATAATACTGAGTAGGGATGAATTCCAGGTCCTTCACTGTATCCAGGCTTGGCGTAAAGATTTCTCTTTTTCTGCTGATTTTCTTCCCCTAGTTATCTGGTCCTCATAGTGGCACTAGGATGCCTCTTCCTTTTAGTTATTGCCTCCTTTACCCCAGCAGTGAATTTGTTCATAGATTTTTTTTTTCCCCTCAGCTTACTTCAGTGTCTGCCTTAAATTGTGAGCATTGGAGGATAAGACCCAAGCATTAAATACAGTTAATGAACATTTACTGATTTCCTAGTAAGGGGAAACCTATCTTCATATTCATTAACTCATGTAATCTGGGGGATGGGCTGGCTCTGGCTGTCTTGTGCGAGCCAGTTGTGTACGTCTCTTCCCAATCTGTCATTCAGTGACACCGTGTTGGTAACTTGAAGCCAGCCTCACTGAGTGTATTTATACCATGAAAACCCACAAACACTAAAACCAGGTATTTTATTTGTTGTTGTTGCCCGCAAATCTGGTTGTTAAATATTTATCAGCACACAACTGTAATTCTCTCCACAACTCAATGAGGAAAGTGTTTATTATTTTCATTTTATAGGTGAAAAATAGAAATTCAGTGAGGAAAATCAATTTGCTCCGGGGCACTCAACTAGTAAGTGCGGATTTACCATTGGAACTAGCCTCACTGATTCTAGAGCCTTTGCTATTTTCATGCTACTCCACTTATGGTCTTGGTAATGCTTCAATTGCATGGATCAGAGATTGGGATTCAGTTGGAACAAGTTGCAAGAACAAGACATACAATTTTTACAGCACTTTTAAAAGTTTCAAATACTTTCATACTTATTATGTTACTTGATCTTCACAACCATCTTGTAAAGTAGATAAGTGTCATTACTTCCACTCGAAATTGAATAAATTGAGACTCAGAGGTTAAATAAACATCCCTCGGTCATACCAGTAATAGATAGTGAATTTGAAGCTGGAATATTTGTTAAATGATCTTTGGTTCAGGGTCCTTTTCATCATGGAATGTAACCTCAGATCTTGACAAAATAGGTCCTAGCTAATCAAACATTTCACCTAAATAGAATTTTTACCTTTCCTCTACTTGTGAGACAACACAATGAAGTTGTCTCATATTAAGGATTCATTAGAAAGAAATAACAGATATATGCTAGGATCAGCTTATACCCAAGTAAACCAAATCTCTGCCTCCTTCTAGGTCTTAATCTGTAATATGGGTGGTGGTGGTGGCAGCAGGAGGGTGAGCAGGGGAAAAGGAAGGGATAGCAACAAGATGAGCGTTGGATAAGAGAACTTGGACATTCTGGGATCCTGAGATTCCCAACCTCCCTCCAAATTCACTCACAGTCCTGGACAGTAAGAAATACTTTCAAAGAGATCACTTCTATAAGTTGTTCCTCCCAAGAAATACTCTAATGTTCTCTGGACTGACAAGTAGCAGAAAAGAAATCCAGACATTGTTCCGCACTTACCAACTACCAAGGTTGAAATAGAAGGGTTTTCTTTTTAACTCTGAGTAAAATGGAAAAGGACTTTAAATAAATTTGCTGGGTATTAGAGATTCTGGTTAACTGAGATACGTTGGTCGCTATTGAACAATGATGTGGGGCAAGGGAAAGATGCAGAACAAGGAAACCAGGCATCTGTGGGGCCATGAGAAAAGCTCTGGGAGTGGACTCAAAATACACAATGGCAGCCCTGCTATGGGTCAACTCTGGGACATTGGGCAGATCACTTTGACTTATCTGAACTCCAGTTTCTGCCTTTATAGACTAGAGAGAGTAAAATAACCCTACAAATAGTTGTTTTGAAAACAAAATTAAATGGGATAACCAATGCAAAAGTGAATAGTGGGTATTCAAGAAATGTATTCAATGTTTTTCAAATAAATAAGCCATTTTGTGGCTTGCTCTTGAGAAGTCAACTCTTAGCTGTTCTTTGTCAAAAAATCCACCTAGCATGGCATAAAATGAGTTAAATTTTATTCAGTAATCCAACTGATTGTTCTCTTTTTTGCAAGCCTGTTTAGAGAATGAGGCCATTCTGCTGCCACCTCCCTGGTGGCATGGTGCCCAGCTGCTTTCTGTAGGCAATGGTGTGAAAAAAATTTTAATAGTCAGTCATGCCCTAGAGTGGGCATAGTTTATAATTTTCCATGACTTACTATGCTCAGCCTCAATTACTTTTGATTGAATATATATATATTTTAAAATCACCTCATTAATAGTGGTGCTTGTGATTTTGTTTTCTATTTCTAACAGAAATCTACCATTTTTCATTCGGTGGTTTCCCAGCCAAGTGGGAAAAAGACAGCCAGGGTGAAATAGATCCACTGAAAATGGTTTATGGAGAATATGGGGCAGGAAAATGTTTTCCAAACTAATACCAGTAACAAAAAGGGTTACCCCTACATGATTCTATTTCTTTTTTCTTATTGCCTTACTATCACATATATCCATCTTAACCATTTTGGTTATCTTTCAGCCCATGAATTACTTAATCTGTGCAAAGCAGTGAGTCCAAGAAGTGGAGAGAAAAGAGATAGAGTTAATGCATATGAAGTTCGTAAAACTATGCCCAACACACAGAAATCATTGCATTAGTGTTCAGTCACAAGAATCACCACTTTGAATGTGAGTGGATAGGCTTTCTGCAAATTGAGATGCTGGAATAGTTCATCTTCTCAACTTTCAGCTTGCTATCTTTATGTTTCAACATTCACCACCTCTCCCTAACCTTAGCCAGGTTACGTATATGCTTCCCAGACCCTTCCCATAAAATCTTGCTCCCAGGAAAGACTCTGATGGATTGATTTAGTGAGGTGTCAAGGATGAATATTGTTTGAGATGATCACGGGTGGGGATGGGGCTGCAGCCAGAGGATTCCCTTTAGAGGGCAAATTTAATTGGAGTTTCAAGCCTCGTTGTAGGAATTCACATCTAGGAAAGGCAGACATAGTTTGGGGGATAGATTAGGAGTTAGCCCATCAATTTTGTTGGCCTTCACAGATGTCAGGCAGCCCTATGGGCTGAGCAGTTCTCATGAGACCAACAGGGAAGGAAGCAGCACTAAACAACATCAGCCATCAGTGCTATCCTTTACAGTGGCCTCGGTATGTGGTGCAACAATACGTTCTTCTAGGCTTCAGCCAAATAAGATGCCTTCTTAGTGCCCACTAGATACTGCCAGAGTCTCCCCATTTTCCTGGTAGAGTTTTAGAAACAAATATCAGCTATAATAAGTACTTGACCAGTCCATATGTCTATCTCCTGGGCTTTCTGGATTCTGCTTCTGCCTTGATGAAACACAGAGATGCAGCAATCTCTATGCCATTGGTCCTCCAAATAACACCAATCCCAAGAAGCCAACAGAATGAATCTGCTTTCCTGACAGCTCTCAGGCATAGGCCTGGCCATTTTGCAGGCTCAGTGTTCTTTGTTCCTATGCCAGCCCCTGTGCCAGTGGGTTCAAAGCCACAGCAAGTGTGGTCTGAGAAAAACTGGCCATTCTATCTGCAGAGTCTAGTTGGGAGGAGTGTGACCTGATTGGAAGGACACAGACTCTGGAGTTGGGAGAACAGAGTTTAGATCCTAGCTGCTCCTAGGATTTGGACAAGTCCTTTCATTACTATGGACCTCAGTTTTACTAATCTATGACACAGAAATAGAAATCTCTGCCCTGAATACACCCAAGGGCTGTTTTAAGCAGCAGATGAAATCCTGGCCTGAAGCTAAGATCAAGGGTGAACTGCCCCTTGGCCTAGGGCTTAAGTTTTCTGAAGGGGGTTGCAGAGAATCAACTGACATTATCTGAAGAGCAGGGAGGGGATTCATTGGACTGGCTGCCCTTCTCTCTGACGATCTGTGAACCTGGACAGCAAACCTTCCAGAGAAAGCCTGCCCTGGTCCCAGGTGATATTTGCAAAAAATGGGACCCTTGGGCTAAGTAAAAGACCAGATTGTGGAGGGGAAATTGATAGAAATCATAACTGACAGGTCACAGATTTAAACATTTATTGACTCCAGCTAACTATGCATACTTATTCCAGTGCTACATACACTTACTTTGATCTCACACACACACTCTCTCAAGATGTCACAAATGCTTGGCTGTTACACACACTCAGCCTGTTACACAAACACACCCATGCAGATGTTACACATAATTTCTCAGATGTCCCCCACACTTACTCAGGTGTCCCAGATACTCAATCATAGGGTAGACACACTGGTTCTGTTTGGCTTCATACTGTCTTAGGTATTATTTGGTTGCATGAGACTAAGCCCACTCAAAGCAGCTTAGGCCAAAAGAAGATTTGTTGGAAAAATTAAAGCTATGTCACAGAACTCTGGATGGGAGTCAGCAACAAGGGTGTGTGTGACTTTTTCCTCTCTCTTTTTCTGGAGAGGAATGAACTAGCACCCTGGTTTCTGCTTCTGCCTCTCTCTGAGTCTGTGGTTTATTTTGTTTCTCCTCTGGCCAATTTTTTTTCTCTGCTTGCATTCAGCTCATCATAGCTGTTCTTAAATGATAAACCAGGCTTTATTGGGTTTTGCTGTTCTTGTTTTTAATATCGTGATAAAGCCCATTTATCTTGCTCTCAGAGACTAGTCACAGGCTACCCAGTAGTGTTTCTTTTTAATTTCTAATGTTAATTTTCTGTGTTTTCCATCATAAGACAAAATTTTTTGTTATGGAAAATGGCAAAAACAAAATATCAGCAAAAAGAAAAATAGGACTCATCATTACACCACTCAAAGTTAAATTACTTTCTTCTCATCTTTGTTTCTCTGTGGTTATTTTTATAGCACTGGTCATATACTATAATTTAGAAATAACATTTTAGGCCAGGCGCAGTGGCTCAAGCCTGTAATCCCAGCACTTTGGAAGGCCAAGGCGGGCGGATCACAAGGTCAGGAGATCGAGACCATCCTGGCTAACACGGTGAAAAGCCGTCTCTACTAAAAATACAAAAAAAAAATTAGCCAGGCGTGGTGGCGGGCGCCTGTAGTCCCAGCTACTCGGGAGGCTGAGGCAGGAGAATGGCGTGAACCCGGGAGGCAGAGCTTGCAGTGAGCCGAGATTGCGCCACTGCACTCCAGCCTGGGCAACAGAGCGAGACTCCATCTCAAAAAAAAAAAAAAAAAAAGTGATAACATTTTAATATCTATTGCAGCAATATGGTTGAAGACATCTTCCTTTAAGCACATACTCTCAGGTGAGCCAATCAAGGCTCTGGTGCCTTGAGATGGGCCCTGGTTCATCTTTGCCTCAATGAAGAACAGAGGGAGTCTTCAGGCAGCTCAGGTGAATTGTGTTTGACTAGGTTGGGGGCCACTGCCTCAGGCATTTTCCCTAATGCTCACTGACGTACCTGCATGCCCAGGAATCCAATGGGCCTTCATCTCCACAATAGTTCTGATTTGAACCATTCTAGGCTTCTTAACAAGGGGCGCATGTCCTGAACTTCAGGTTCTCAGGGACACTCTGTGATTGTTTGCCAAGTTTTGCATTTTGCATTTTTTTTTTCTTGAAGAAAGAGTCCATAGCTAAAAAATATCCATGATCTAGAAATTCAAGAACCGCTTGTTCACTGTCAATAGCAAACGCTATCCTAGACTGCAGGGGTCTCTGCCCTCCCGGTTTCCAGCCAGCCCAGCCTTAGACAGGGAGAACAATCAGCAAAAGAAACCAGCTTATCCTTCTTCCTCTATTTTTTTTAACTTTTGTTTTCATTTTTGAGGTCTGATGCACATTATTCTAAACTGTTAAAAGGGGTGAGAACCTTCCCACACATAAGAAAATGGAATTGGTATGCAAAGTAAGCCCAGTCTTGAATAATTAATTCTGATTTACATGTTCAGATGAGCCTGAGAGCTGCCCTGGCAGCCGGGAGGGAATTCATATGCAGGAAGGTGGAGGGTGGTGTGCCCAGAAGAGGAAATTTGGCTTCCCCAGGAACATTCACTGTCTTTCTCAAGTCAATTCTTTTGCTTTCTGGAGCTATAAAAGCCCTGGGAGATGGGGAATTGAGGCTTAAGAAGGGGTAATTGTCTTGCCCAAACTCACACAGCAAGTTAGTGACAGAAAATATCACATAGTGATTAACAGCCAGGGATCAGGGATTTGGGGATCACCAGGATTTTAATCCTGTCACTTACCAGTTATGTGACCTTGGCAAGTTACTTAATCTCTCTAAGCCTCAGCTTCTTCATCTGTAAAATGGGAACAATCAATAATATCCACTTTACAGGGCTGTTGTAAACATTCAATTCAATGTGTACCATGCTTATAAGCATGGTAGAAATGGTTGATTGCTCTTGCTGTGGCTCTTATTATCAAAATCCTCCTCCTGCTTCTTCTCCTCCTTCTCATCTTTAACGATGGAACTATAATTAGAACCCAGATTTCTTTATCAGCACAACTTATGTTAATCAAAAGCAGTTTAGGGTCTTTGGTGAGCCTCAGTGCCTCCTCCCTGCTAATTATTCTCTGGTATTATTGCTAGGGAACAACAATACTACAAATAATAAATAATAACATATGCCAAATGGGCACTTCTTCCAAGGTACTTTGCTAAGCACTTTGCAAATCTTTAGGCCCCTGAAGGTGATAATTCACTAAGGTCCTGGACCACAATGTTGAGGATGGAGAGGAGGCATGATCTAATGGGATGGGGCACTGTCTGCAGAGTTTCAACAGAGAGGCTGTTGAGACTCAAGCCTGACCCAAGCATATGCCCTCCTCTCAGCTCTGCTGCACCGAGGGCTGGTCAGATCCCTTCAGAGGTTGGCACCAGTAGACTGCCCACAGTCTGCAGTTCTGAGACCCACTGAAGCTCACTGGGGAGAATGGAAGCCACCGACAGACCCCAGGTGTACATCCTGAGGAGGAGCACATGTCCTCACTGCTTCCACTATCTGAATGAAAAGGGGATCCCATGGAGGAAGGACCCAGTGTTGAACCAGTGGGTGGAAGCTGTAGAGAGACAGATTTTAACAGTCGTTTAATTCTATAGAGCAAAAACTCTCTACAAAGTTAGAATTCATCATTGAGATAGATTCCCAGCCACTAAGAAGTTTTGTAGAGGTCCCTGGGAATGTTGTAAAGAGGGGCCCTTTAGAGAGGATGATGCCTGGGGCCCCTAGATCCCTGGAACTGTCAGGTTTCAAGTTTCCAGGCTGGTTGATGAGGCCTTTTTGTGTTCATAGAACCAGGTTTTCCACTCACACTGTTTGGGACTCAGGAGATGCCAGCCAGGGAGCTGGGTTGCCCAGTTAGTCCATGATAAGAGACAAGCAACTTCCAACTTCCTTTTTTTGTACCATGACCCCAAATTAGAAGGACCTTCTGCAGATGTGATAGGCTTAGCCCCTTTGGGATCCAGGGCTTTATTCTCAGAGGCAGCATAATATAGTGAAAAAACAAACAAACAAACAAAACAAAAACAAAACACTGAACTTGGAGCCAGACATTCTGCGTTAAATCCCAGTACTACTCATAGTTTTTTTACTTTGGGCAACTTGCTAAACCTCTCTGAACCTTAGATCTTTTGGGAGATCATGTTACCCACTTAAAGATTTTTTTGGGAGGTCATGTTACCCAATGTAAAGAGTAGAGATAATACTTGCATGGTACCTGGCACAGCATAGGTGAATTCTATAATGTGTGTCAGCATATGTACATTATAGAAGTATATAAACATGGGACAGTTGTGCAGACTAGATGAGAGAACAAATGGCAAAGCCTAAATGTCACTTTCCTTTCCCCAAGCTCTGTTCATGTGTTAAGGAGGCTGTGTCCTCTGATATGTCATTCTCAGTAGCCTAATATTGTTCCTCAAGTTTTACTTTCAGAAGCCCCTATTCTGCTGGTAGTGAGAGGGGAGGCTAAGCTGGGACTAGAATGTTGACAGAGGATTTGTATAAATGCAATGAGAAAAGAGCCTTCCAAATGGATGGTAGCACCTGCTGACTGATGTTCAGGAAGACTTTAAGCATCTGTTGTAAGATCTCACGCCTCTGGAACCCTGCATCTACTTGTTCTGGAAGAAGAATCAGAAAGCAGAAAGAGTGCAAACCAGAAAACGTGTCTCTGCCCCTTACTACTCAACCTCTCTCTGCTTTGATTTCCTCATCTGTAAAATGCGGCTAATAAATTCTACTGAGGATTTTGATGAGAATTCTACGAGATGACTGTTGGACACATCTAGCCAATGCCTAGGTGGCACTCAATATTTGCTAGTGAATCTGCGTCTGGAGAGTTGAACTCTCTGCAAGGCCAAGGGCTAACCCTATAAATATTAAGATATTTTTAAATAATATTTTACTGCAGATCTTTATATTCTTCTTCACTGGGGGAAAATGAGTATAATTTAACCTTTACTTGGTGACTTAGGTTGTCACTATTAACACCAGCCACTACTTAGTAAGGTCCTTGGGAAGGTGGGTAGGACTGTTTGCCTCTGTGATAAATGGCTCCAGAGCAAACTTCTGCCTCATCACTGCTATTGCTGCATCTGCAAATAGTAGTTTTTCTCAATAAATTTAATTGACTGCCTCTCCTCTTCTGTAGGCTGGAAAAATAACATCCAAGAATTTTGTGAGTAAAATGAGTTTCCAAATCCCTGAAGGGCTGCCCATGGTTAAAGCACATGGGTTTGTGACAGCTCTTTTGGCTGGCATATCTCGATTGCTTCCTTACTTGTACCTGGGTGCATTCTGGACAGAGATAGTATAAGTGATGACCTATTCTCCAACTGGAAAACAGACTGTGGAATCCTGCATTGCTCCTATATAGCTTGTCTAAGAAGAACAGAAGCACAGGGGCAGCTGAGGAGCAGCACTAACTCCCTTCTTTCCCTCCCTCCCTCCCTCCCTCCCTCCCTCCCTCCCTTCCTTCCTTCCTTCCTTCGCTTCTATTTTTCTTCTTTTTTTTTCTTTTTCTTTTTACCATACTATTGTGAGGAGTTACTCTTTTGTGCACACAGTTGTGTGTGGTTGGGATACAATGAAGCTCAGAGGTTAGTGTAGTTCAGTTGGCTTGCCTATATCTGACATTCTTACTTCTAGGAGAAGATTGTCTGTAAATCCCTGATTTAAAAACGCCCAAACCACTGAGCTCGTGCTCAAAAATCAGAGAGTAAATCAATCTTCAATTAACCTTTGGTACCTTCTATGCTTTTGTAAATGAGAGTTACAGACAATATAGTAGGTATATGAAAGCTTCACTTGCAAACTTGGGTTAGATTAGAAATAGGGGCAATGGATTGTTAGATCCAGAGTTGCTGGATTCCAAAAATTGTTTGGAATCCAGAGCATGCCAAAGACATATTCATTTGCTCTCCAATTGATCATTTAAAATACAGTGTCTAGTTTTGAGATATTTCCTGCCAGAGAGTGTTGTGATTCCCAGACACTGAGGCCCGGGTATACAGAGGCTCATGCACACATGGATTGCTCAAAGCACACACATAGGCATTCACATGGCCCTGGACAAAATCCATCGACCTGCACACAGGTACACATATGCACACAAAGGCACCTAGGTGCCTCTTCTTCACCTGACTTCTTTCCTTTGTCTGGCTAACTCCCCCTTATTTTCAGGTCCTAGCTTAAGTGCCTGTTCCTCTGAGAAGTCTTTTCTGATTTCTCTTGATTTATATGTCCCAGCTACGTATGCCAAAAACACTCTCTCCTCTCCTGATCTTAGCACTTATCCTGTTTTACTGTGATTGGCTATTAAGTAACATATAGAAACCTCACAAAATCATAGCTCCCTGAGTAGAGATGCTTTAAAAGATTTCACAGTGATTATAACTCCACATTGTGTAGTACATAATAGATGCTCAATAAACATTGTTGAGTGAATATAAGAAATGGTTACACTAACTCAAACCAACCCACAAAATCACTCTCATAAACACACTCACAAAGATATAAATGTATACAGAAATATGATATGTGCACAGAGAGATGAGCTTGTGCGCTGTTATACACACCCATAGATTCACAGGGACAAAGCAGGCACACACTCTACCAAGTACAGAGATGCTCACATTCACATACAGGCCCATATAAGCTATTATACACATACCCACAAGCAAAATACACACGCACGCACCTGAAGGAAGAGATTTTCCTCTCACTTGTATTCATGACCTGTGTATGCAAATTGGATTTTCAGAATGTTCTAATCCTTTGTTGACATTTATTAAGACAAAACAGAGGTGGGCACACACAGCCTCTTGGCTGGGCAGATGCGTCTTTGCTGCAATGTAATGTCAGAAACTGTTGATGCAGAATTAATGCTCACTTTTACGAGTTTATCTTATGTCATAGAGTTGAAAAAAACCTCGGTGTAAATATTCATCATACGGCTTAATTGGTTTGATGTACCGTAGCAACAAGCACAGTGCCAGACGCTTGCTATGGAGGCCTCTACGTTGTTTCAAAGTCTTTATTATTATGACAGCAAAGTCTTGTTCATTAAAGTTTCACAATCCATTTTCATTAGGTTGAAGCTGAGTCTGTAAATGAACAGTTGCTCTGAAAAATCAAGCCCTCACAGTTCTCGCTGGGGAGGCAGCGCGTCTGTATTAATTATCAGGACGCTGGTGTCGATCGACGATGTTAATTGCACTGATGGCTCGTTATTTGGGGAATTGCCATGCATTTCATGCAGGGATAATAAAAATGAATTTTTAAACAAAGAGACTTAAAATAATATCGAATCTGCAGAGAATACCAACATCAAAGGCGTATCTCAAAGCTTTGAATTTTATCTTTGTGGTCCAAAATGTTAAAGAGGCGCCCGCAATGCAGTTGGTTCAAGTTTGCAGTGAAGGAAAACAAAACAAGAGTTAATTAACTGTTATTACAAACCTTTTCAACTTTAATTTGACTTTCAAATATTAGCATTTATCTATGAACTGTGCTTCTGGGTTTGACAAATTAGTTTTCACAGAACAAGTTTAATTAGGCGTCATTGTGCTTTTATGTCAGTTTTCAGAGCTCCAGACAATGAATGGATTAACTTATTAAAAGTCATCTGTTTAAAAGACTTTGTCGAATGGCAAATGGGTGGGCAAAGTTGCTTGGCTTTGCAAGGAGATGGGGAAAATGATATTGCTGGTTGGGTGTCAGGGGGGTTGTAGATCAGATGAAGAGGGGATTGGCCTTCCTGCCAGCTGAAGCCTGCTTCTGGGGCACCTCCACTTTCTTGCTCTCTCAGGTGGTGAGAGACCTGTGGTCACTATGCCAACACAGTGCCTAGGAAAACTGAGCCGAGGAAGGCACCGTGTCTATTGTGGAGGAAGGAAATGGCAATGGCAATGGAGAGAGTTTTAGGGTCTGTTTGCATGGCAATCTGTGCTTGACTATGTGTTATATTCCATGATTCTCTAGTTCAGAGTTCAGCAAACTTTTTCTGTAAAGGACCAGACAGTCTGTCACAGCCACTGTACTCTGACATTGTAATATGAAAGCAGCCATAGCTAAAAACAAAAAACAAAAAAAAAAACAAAAAAAAACATCAGGTGTGCTCCAATAAAATTTTATTTACAGAAAGAGGAGGAGGTGGCCCAGGGGTCATAGTTTGCTGACTCCTGCTCTAGTTGAGTGTCATGTGTTGTTCTGGCCATAGCAACCAGAATACATTCAACAAAAGGGAGTCTCTTCTCTGCTAATTTTCTCCTCAAAATGACCCATGACTTCTCAGTCATCAAACATTTTCTGACTTTCATCTAAAGCACTAGGCATTACTGGACAAATGGTGATACACAGATGGTTTATAAAATGTGTCCTGACCTTGAAGAGGTCACATTCTAATGGTGGAGCTCCTTCTTTGGAATCTGCTATGATAGGGTTAGGGTGTATTCATTTTGACTTGTTGAGTTAGATGTCTAGCGATGTATTACAGCAGGGCACACATGGCCTTGAGGGTGTCTCTGGAAACTTCAAATACACTTATTGCTGCAAACCCAGGACACCTCACCTAGACCCTGGGAAGTGGAGTGGATGGGGTGGAATGAAGTTTGAGAAGCAAGCAAGGCAGGATAGCCAGGGTGCAATATCTCAGGAGGAGTGACCTGGGCAGCTGGCCTGGAAGTGGCACGGACTAAGAGGAATGGCAATTTTGGCCTCTTTGGCTCGTAGTAAAAATGGAAAAACAGAAGTCTAGAAGGAGATCTGGACTTGTCTAAGTTCAAACTGTAGAACGAATAATAGGCCTGGAAAGTGGGAACTTAAGGAAAGAGGAGAAAGAAGCCAGAATCCACGGGTCTAGTTTCCAGCCTCAGGACCATTGACACCACCCATCCCCATCTCTGGCTTCTGCTTCTCCAACTCCCCACTTCCAGTGTCAGTCTCCCTTTTCCTCCCTGTAGTTTCAGCCTGTTCTTATGCCCATAGCAATGGGTACACTGGGCAGGCAGGATTGAAACAACTTTGATCTACTTCTGCTTTGCTTCTGGGGGCTGTGCGTGGTATCCCTCTGGGGGTGCTCTGCTGAGCCTGCCTCTCCTCTCAGCTCCCCTGCCCTCGGGTTGCCTAGGCTGAGGGCTTGCCTCTGGTTTTGCTGGAGGCCTACCCCTTGTCCTGACGCCAGGGTTGTACCTGGGTCATGCCTGTCATCCTTGGGTCATCCCTCCTGATGAGGGCTACCCACCTGCCTGACCCTGTATGCCAGATTCCCTTCCCAGGTTCATACTTCCCTGAGGGAGCTGTCTTACTTACAGATTCATCTGGTGTTTAGAGATTTCTGAGTCTCTCAGACCCTGAGTCTTGTCTGCCTTAGAGGCCAGGCCCTGGATGTGTCCAAGATCAACCCGCAGTTCCATGCAGACTTTTGCCAGCCCTGGGATGTTGCCATTAGGAACTTTCCAGTACTATATACACTCTGGACATGAGAATTATAGTCTGACCATAACACAACAAGGGATGGTGAACATCAGACAGTAACTTATGGATAGAATGGAGATAAATAAACAAAATAATAGTCAGGCAGACTTTAGCTGTACTTGGGATGAGGGGACAGCCTTCCTTTAGACTTCCAATGTCTAAGATTGATTTATGTATACCCCTATTGTCACTACCCAAGAGATACCTCAGTGAGTAGAAAAACAAAATAATTTCATTTTATCTTATTACAATCTTTTGAAGACAGATTTATTAATCCCATTTCACAGGTGTGGAAACTGAGGTTTGTAGAGGAGCAATGAATTGGATCAAAGAGCTGGTAAGTTGTGAGTCTGATCCCAAGAGGATGCACTTTCATGGCTTCCCACATTAACCATACCCTGGAGCCCATGCCAGGAGGATGGATTCTAGCCGAGGGCTCTCTAGCTAAGCACACAGGGCATCCACTTCTTACCTTGTCAGTCCCAGGAAAGACGACGGCTTAGTGTACACATGCAAATGACATCCAGCTTCTCACTGCCGAATCCCTGAGCACAAGAACTTGTTGTTCATTTCTATAAATGTTAACATATCAGGATGTATTTTGACATGCTACTAAGATAAGTGCTAGAGCTGACAATAATAATGTATAATTTATGTCTCTCATATTACCTTTCCATCACTATGCTTACATTATTACATAAATTAGTTTAATGTATCTGACATTCATCAGATAATTTAAGCATTTGTTCTTTTGTTTTCGTCTCCAGCTCTGCAGGCTTCTAGGCTGGGGATCATGGCACCATTTTGGCATTGACTTCAGGGTGCCCTGGGAAAGTTATGGAAGACTTTCCTGACATGCATAGAGGAGATTTACTTTCTAGGGGAGTGATTAGACCATAGGGTACAGATAGCCCTGGAAGAAGCACTCACCTCTGAGTTAGACTGCAAAAAATACCCACAAATTCTTCCCATCCTGATATGAATACCCCTTTATAATGAAACTTTGGAGCCCCTCCCATCCAGAAGTACAGTCTATTCACCATTTTAATTTAGACTTGGCTATATATCTGGTTTTGGCCAGAAGGGCATCAGCAAACTTGTGCCCAGTGACTAGCCCTCTCTCTGCTGCTGGAAAGCTGCACTTACCATTATTTGAATAAGCCCCAGAGAGCCTGCTGGATGATGAGACCCGAGATCCAGTTACCTCCTTTGCCCTTGCTGATACTCAGCCATCTGCCAGGCATGTGGATGAGGCTACAGACTGCTAGCTAACTGTAGCTACATGAATGGGCTCAGTAGAGGCCAGCAGAAGAACCACCCAGCTGATCCCAGCCCAAATTGCTGATCCACAGAATTCTGAACTAAATGCAAGGTTGTTATTTTAAGCCAATACATGTTGAGGTAATTTGTTACACAACAAAAGATGATAGAAAGCTGAGGTTGATTGATAGGGGAGCCCTCCTTCTAGTTGTTAGGGAGGAGAAGGGGATATTTCTTGAGTTTCTACTATACTGGGGCTGAGCACTTATACTATAATATCTCATTCAGTCCTCACAACAGATATATTATTTCCTTTGTGATGTAAGCATTATTATCCCCATTTTATAGTTAAGAAGAACTTAAATTCAAAATATTTAGGTTTCTTGCCCAAAGTCACAGACCTAGTAAGTGGTAAATCCAGGATTCAAACTCAGGTCTGTCTGCTTGAACACCCCAACCCTGATCATTTATTCAGACTTTAAAAAGGAGAAATATTTGAACTGATGAATTCTGAGGTTGCATTTTTGCCCCAGGTGAGGAGCATACATAAAACAACTCCAAGTGTTTGCTATGACCATAGTCCAAAAAGCATCAATGCAGTGTCTGTTATTTGCAAGGCTTTTTCACTTGCAATATCTGACTTAATTACTCAGGCCTGTAGAGTCTGTATTATTATCCCTTTTTTCTAGACGAGGCAAGTAGATTCAGAGAAGTTAAGGAACTTGTCCAACATAAGCAGGGGAACCAGGACTTCAGCTCAGAACTCTTGAATCCAAGCTCCATGCCTGCTCCCTTGAGCCAGGCCATCTCTCTTTCCAGTTTCCTAGTGGGACCATAGGCTGGATGCTTTAAGTTCCAGAGCTTTATGTATTGACAGAGATGAAGACAACTGATTTAGAGCTACTACCAGTGTGCGAGACCCTGTGCTAGACCCGTGTAGGTTTTAGAGACAAACAGAGGATAGTCCCTGCCCTCACAGGGTTTGCTCTCTGGCTGGGAAGACAGCACTCCACAGTGTGGTAAATCTGGGTCTATGCAGTGCAGTTGTATGGAGCATTGTCACATGACCGGGTATATCACCACCTTCTTTTCAAGTGATACTAACACTTGTCCACTTGAATAAATCAACATGTCCATTTCCACAGTCAATGCCTGTGCCCCATGCATGCTCCCTGGGACCCCTCCAAAGTGCATCACTCTGTTTTCATGTTCACAAGTGTTAAGAAGCAGTCAGACTTAAAAGTGAAATGTCCAGTTGTGGTGAGGATATGAAGAAGCTGATAGAAGTAGTAAATTGATTCAAATTTTTCCATAAGACAATTTGGATTAGGTAACAAAATCCTCAAAATATGTATATATTTGATTCCCAAATTCTAGGAATGTATTCTAAGAAAATCATGTACCATGAAGATTTGCAAAGGTTTGGTTATAATATTTTTAATGATAATGATATTTAATTGGAAACAACCTAAATGCCAATAATAGGTATTGGTAAATAAAATATATCCACACAATGGATTGCTAACCAGTGAGTTAAAATGAGGCTGCAGATGAGTATCATGAGATATCATTAAAAGAAAATGTAGACTAGAAAAACAATATTGTGGTATGAATTCACCATGTAAACAAAATATATATGGAAAAAGTTTTGGAAGATTGTATGCCAAAGTGTTAACAATGGCTATTTCTGGTAGAGAGGTTAGGAAACTAGGGATATTTCTTATTTTCTTCTGTATGTTTCTTTGTATTTTTTCCATTTTCTTCATTAGTGGTGTGATGCTTTTAGTGTTGAAAAAAAAAGAGGAATAAGCCATATTAAACAGCATTCAGCATTTAAAATAAAATTTTTACAAAACCTGTTTGCAGAAACCTGGAAATCTGGTTGATACTGATGGTCTAGTTTTAAATTCCATAGAAAGGTAGTTACAGAATTTAAGAAGTGAGGGACAGGAGAAACATTACTAAGATTTAGGAACCAATACCTCATTCCTTCCACCCTCACCCCAAAGCTATTGCCTTTGTTACTCACAGAGTTCATGTCTCTTATTTTGATCCAAAACAGATCTGACCATTATTTAGTACAAAGAAAAACATCTTTGGCATCACACAGATATGGGCTTATCTCCTACCTCTTACTACCGTAGTGATAATGAGCAAGTCAATATCACATCTCTGAGCATCCATTTCTTTGTCTTTAAAGCATGGATATACAGCCTAGCTTGCAACAATGTTGAGAGAATTAGTGTGTAAAGAGCCAAGCATAGTACCTGACATAAGGTAGGTGCTATATAAATTGTCATCATTATTGTTATTGGTGTTTTGGTATTGTTAGTATCACTTAAAGGATCAAGAGAGTTTGAATGCTATGCTCCTATTTTCTGATGAGCAGATCAAATCAGCCATAGAAATAGGCTTCTGCAAGTTCCCAAGGGTAATAAGAAATGCTGGTTGACGCTTGATTCCAAGACTCCTCTCTTCCCTGGCAGTGACATTTTAAACAGGCTCCCACAGACTTCAACCCAAAGCATCTTCACTCCTGAAAAAAAACACATTTCCTTTTGCAGGCAGGCAGGTCAGGATTATTATCTTGCATGTAGAGAAAAGTATATCATTTGTCCCCATATAAACATGGCTTATCCTAGAATGGGGCCTGATGTCCAACTCTGCATGTGCCCACCTCTGCATGTGCCCAACTCTGCATGCGCCCAACTCTGCATGCCAACTCTTGCCTGTGCTGATGGCAAAATGTTGGTCATTGATCATAATGCCCTTTTCTTCCAAGTCCAGGCATAGTCTTGAGATTCTTCTCAACACATGTTTCATGTAGCCATTGTCAATTGATCAAAGGTGGCAAATAAGATGAAACCCACTTGGCATGTCTGGTTGAAATCTGGGAGGCGGGGGGAGGCAAAGGCTGAGGGTTCATCTATTTACACCCCTGATTTACTTCTGGGGGGTTAGAAGAGTCTTTTTCCCTCTGGGTCTCATTTTTCTCATGGATTCAATGAAGTCCTAGGATTACATCAGGTATGATGAAAGGTTTCCTTTCATGTGTCTATTTTGATGAATTAGTATCTCTATAAAAAGTATCTTGTACAAAAATATTGAAGAGCCACATCCAGAGTTGGCTGGAGAGGGTAGATGAGTGATGCCTGCCATGGCGTGATATGAACTGGGGCCGGGGTAGGGGTACCAGGTATTTGCCGTTCCTGGATTGGATGGTCTTAAGTAGCTTGGAATTTTTACAGTTCTTAGAAACTTACTGGGGAGAAGTGACTGGTCCAAATAAGTTTTTGGTAAAGCTGGGCTCCCTGTTTGGGGCTTGTTCCACAAAGACTCAAATGCTACTGCAAGCCTCTGGGCAGCATGAGTGTTCCTCCAGGGGAAATAGGAGTTCTGGGTGAATGGGCAGCATCAGTCCTTCCTTTTCTGGGACAGATCTTTGCTGCCCCAGTGAGGATCTCTGCTCAGCCTGACACCCCTCACTGCAGCAGTGGGCTCTGGAGCCAGAGCCAGGCTGGTCCTCCAGGCCAGCCAAGGAACTTTCTCTGGGTCTTTCCCAAAAGGTTTGGGGAAGGAAGTGATTCGATTCCAAAGTCTTTCCCCTGGGGTGGAGTTGGGGGGTGGGAGGCATTTCCCAGAGTGGGGCTTTGGCTAGGCAGGGGGCTCAGCTAAGAGCTACAGGGAAGCAGCAGGGGTTCCTTAAATATGCAGAGGGAGCAGCTGCCTTTGATCTCTCCAGCGGCAAAAGCAGCCACTTCCCGCTGAGCTAGAGTGTGCATATGTGCCTGAGGGTGGCATGTGCTGTGTGTGGGTTAACATGTAAATAAGGGTAGACTGAACACCAACGTGTGCACACACATGCACAACTACAGATTCATATGTGTGGACATGTGTATACACATCTGCATATCTGCGCTCTATTAGTGTGTGGGAGTTATCAGTGTGTGTACGTGTATATGTTGTATAGTTTGTTGGGCCTAGCACATGTTTGCACTTTCATTTATTTGAGATATTTCTATAATACAATGTTATTATCTGCCCATCAACCCCCATTTGGGGCAATTCTTTTTCCTTTCCTTATTCTCAGCATTACTGCCAAAACTACAATAGTAGTTCAATCTGATGCTGCCTCCTGGCTTAATCAACTTACCATGGAATGAGTCGCTTCTAGTACCCACTTACCTGGTCACAGATGGTCAGGAGACAATGTGGTAGATTGTGTTACTCTTCAGAACATTTATTGCCCTCTTCCCCCTGTTGAAGTTAGGATGCCTGAACAACTTACTTTTGCCAATGGAATGAGGGTCCAGACACATGTCACACTTGGGTATGACTTCTAAGAGCCCTTTCATAGCTTGCCACCTTTTCTCCTTTCTCTCTGCCATGAGACGTATGGTATTCAGATAAAGCCTGTTCCGTCATCCTGGTTCCCGGAAAGGAGGTGATATGGAGCAGAGCTATAGGCAGCCCATAATAAACCTTAGCAGAAGTGAAAAATAAACCTTGTAGGAATGAGCTATGAAGATTTTAAGGTTTGGTTGTTGTTGTTTCTTAATTTTGTTACTGTAGCATAACTTATCCTAAACTAACTAAAACAGATGGGCACTGGAATCAATTGTTCCTTCTCTTGGATTTTTGACCTAGGAACCAGAAAGCACTTGTATTTATCTGCCATGTATCTGCTTCTATATACCATGACATGTGGCTGGAGATCAGCAGGTGTGTGGCTATGTTTCCCACACATGGAGAAATGCCATGTTTTCCATATTTGACTGCACATTTGCTTTTTGTGTGAAGCTAACACACAGAGAAATAGAGACCAAAGTGAGTAAAGAGGTCAATAAAGTCCATGGTTCTGAATTAGGTGACTCTGAGGCCAAGTTACATCCTTGTTTTGCCTCATCTTCATTGTCGCACCTCACCTTGATTCTAAATTCCCCTTTTAATGAAAGCCAGTGTGAGTTAGGTAGGTTTCTGTCACCTGCACAAAGACTCTAATGTAATATGCATGCTCTTGTATGACTATATCCTTGTGTGTATAAACACTGCTATGTTTCTACATGTACTTTTGTTTATTCATGTATGTGCGCCCATTTGCGAAATGTGTGTGTCTGTGTATCCTTGTGTGTCTATGTGTGTCCTGTTAATCATATGCAGCCATATAGTTAGTTTATAGAACACGAGTATGTGTGTAAATTTGCTTGGCAAATAATAGGTATTCAATAAATATTTTCTGAATGATTATACTCTATTACAACAGAATGTTCGCATTTGTTGCACAATAAATGACTAAGAAAAAACTGTGTGAGGAGGAGGGATTGTTTATACATGGTGACAGTCTGCTAGAACATATCCTGACTGTACTTGGACTTGTGGTGGGGATGATCTGCATATTTCCACTTCTCCCAAATGGTTTACACACTGGGTTTGCAGGTTACCCCTTGGGCATCTACTTAGCTGGGCTTCATCCACCCTTGATCCACTGACAAGACAATAGAAAAAAGCATAGGCCCACCCAGCTGCTCTCTCGTGGTGCTGGGGCAGCCACTGTGGAGGCCTGGGAAAGTTCTGTGTTTCAGGAGGATATTCTGGAAGGACTGCTTAGGTCCAGAGTCAGGATGGCTGATGTAACTCCCAGCCACCTGCTCAAGCTCTCAGTCAGGCTTATATTGTTGTAACAGGGAGTGTTAATCAACAGACTTTCTGCATTTGACTTTGGCAGTTTTATGATTAGATGGTTTGACAGAAACTTGGGATTTGATTTCTGCTATTTGCACTTTATTGTCATGTGTTAGGAGAGTATTTTGAATTGGTGAGGTGGAAAGATTGAAGAGACAGCAGTGAAGGGCAGTGGAGGTGAGATGGCAAGATTACTACAAAGAAGGAAAGCATCATGCTTGCGGGCTTTCTGAGTAAAAATCAGGGATCCCTGGGGTTGAAGGAACTTTAAAGATCAACTGCTTCAACCTAACCCCATGCTCAAATTTCCTCTAATAATATTAATTGTAATTACAGTAACTATAATAACAGCTATTCTGTGTGAGCACCTACCAGCCTTTCAGGAAGTTGTTGGAGTCAGGCTTGATAGGCTGCAGAGAATATAGATTCACCCAAGAAAGCTCAGTTCCACTCTTTCTTTTTCCTCTCTTTTCCCCTTCTGTCTTCATTATCACTGACACTCCACCTGTATCTTTTGTTCTGATAACCACTTGGGACAATATGAAACAAGCACAAACCTTCTCTTGTGGGACAGCCCTGCAGAGGTGCGAAGTCGGTGCTAGTGGCCCCCAGAGTGGTGTATTTTCCAGACTCTTTAGCTTCAGTCCTTCCTACCCTGACCTTGAGCTCCCTCTCTCTCCTGTTTTCCTCTTCAGACAAATCAAGCATGTGAATTTCTCTCTTCAAACGTGGCTCCCAGTTGACCCTATCCTCCCTAGTGAGGTGTGTCCAAGATAAAAATGCACTTCAGGAAAGACTTGTTATGCCCCAGGTGTGTCCTTGAAGCACTTTTAAACCCAGTGGGATCTTTGTAAAGAAGAGTCCCTAAAGTTACTGGGGCCCTCAAATCCTGCCACGATGGTCAGTCACCATCAGTTCTGGAAGGTTCAAATCAGTTCTGGAAGGTTCAAATCAGTTCAACTAAATTCATTCAACAAATATTTAAAGTATGGACTTTGGAGTCAAGCAAACCTAAGTTTGGACTCTGATCTATCATTTCTTAGTTGTCTGATTTAATATCAAGTGACAATTATTCAGAGCTCCTTTTTTTTTTTTTCATCAGATTTACAAGGGGCAATCATACCTGACTCATGGGCTTTCCATGAGGGTTGATGGAAACCACATATGAGAAACACTAAGAATGATGCTTCATCCACCCACCCACTCATTCATTCATTCCTTTATTATGAAGGATAAAAGCTTGGGATATTCAGTGGTGAACAGGTCCTTGTCTTCACAGAGTTTAGAGGGGTGCCTGCTTGCCACATACTCAACAAATATCACCCTGCTGACCTCCTTCATGTCTCTGTACACACAGGAGACAGTGCTGGGAAACTGGGTGTGGGTAGAGTTATAAAAATGAATAAAACAGGGCAATGGCTCCCAAGGAACTGAGATTTTAGGAAGAGCACTATGCCATTATGGAATTGGAGAGAGGGCTGACCAGTTTTTAAGCTTGAATTTAAATTTGACACTAAATCCTAGAACGAAAGAAACAACAACAACAACAACAACAACAAAAAAAAAAAAAAAAAAAACCTTGACTTTCTTGGTAACTGGAATGTTGATAGTCCACGCAGAAGTCTGCACTGGAGCTGTGGTAATTGTAATCATGGAAGTCCAACTTCTCAGAAAGACCAGCACAGCTAGAATCTGGATGAGGGAGACTAACTCTGAAGGGAATTATGGGGAGATGAAGTTCATTGACTATTCCTGAGTGTCTAACTCTGGTTGGGTCATTCATTCATTCACATTTATTGGAAGTCCAGTATGTGCCAGGCATAGGCAATGTGCTGGTACAGATCCTTGTGTTTTTACAGTATCATGGGGGAAGTTGGCCTTTATAATCCAGTATGAAGAATGCTAAGATAGGGTGGGGAGCATCACAGTAATTTCCTATGTCATGGTGACCCAGGGAAGTATAATCCTTCTCCATCTTTCTTCATTCATTTCAAGTACAGGTGATTTTTTGACCCCTAGGGGACATTTGACAGTGTCTGGAGACGTATTTGGTTATCACAACTGGAGTGATGGTTTGTTACTAGCATCTAAAGGGTAGAGGCTGAGGATGCTGTTAAACATTCCTACAACAGGCAGGACAATCCCCTTCAACAGATAGTCATCTGACCCAAAATGTTCATAGTGTTGCTGTGGAGAAACCCTGATCTAGAGGGATTATATAAAGCTTCTCAAAAGAAGAGATACCACCTGGGCGCGGTGGCTCACGCCTGTAATCCCGGCACTTTGGGAGGCCGAGGCGGGCAGATCATGAGGTTAGGAGATTGAGACCATCCTGACTAATATGGTGAAATCCCGTCTCTACTAAAAATACAAAAACATTAGCTGGGCCTGGTGGTGGGCCCCTGTAGTCCCACCTACTTGGGAGGCTGAGGCAGGAGAATGGTGTGAACCCGAGAGGCAGAGCTTGCAGTGAGCCAAGATTGCACCACTGCACTCCAGCCTGGGCGACAGAGTGAGACTCCATCTAAAAAAAAAAAAAAAAAAAGAGAGAGATACCGAGTTGGGTCCATAGGATGAGACGTTAACTGGAAAAAGGATGCAGGTGGGCAGGCCTCCAGGAAATGAAACAGCAGATTCAAACATGTGGAAATGAGAGAGCACAAAGAGCAAAAGTGAGAGCCAGGGTGGGTGGGAGCAGGACTGCCCCTGAGACCCAGAACTGTAGAGCCACCAATGTGCAACTCCAGCCTGGGAGAGCCATGGGCACAAGACTCAGACCTGTGAGAGCTCCAGTATAGGCTGTGGCCGAAAAGCCGTGGAGATGGGGTCATCCAGAGTCTTGGGGGCCCAATCCCACTCCAATGTATCTGTAAGGCAGGACACGGAGTCAAAGGAGATGACTCTCAAACCTTAAGATTTAATGTTGTTTGTAATGTTGGTTTTAGACTTATTTGGGACAAGTTACCTCTTTCTTCCTTCCTGTTTTTCCATTTTGGAATAGGAATGTCTATCCTAGGCCTATTCCACCATTATATTTTGGAAGCACATAACTTTGGTTTCACAGGCTCACATTGTTGAGTATGTGGAGAGAAGTTTGCTTCAGCATGAATCATGCCTTCAGTCTCATCCATATCTGGAATAGGTTGATATTTAGATGAGACTTAGACTTTAAAATTGATTTTGGAAGAAATTAAGACTTTTGGGGATGTTGGGATGAAATAAATGTATTTTGCATGTGAGAAGGATATGAATTTTGGGGGGCCTGGGTGGAATGCTATGGTCTGAATGTGTGTGTCCCCCCAAAATTCATATGTTGAAACCCAACCCCCAAAGTGATAGTATTAAAAGGTGGGGCCTTTGGGGGTAATTATATATCATGAGCTCCACCCTCATGAATGGGATTAGTACTCTTATAAAAGAGGCCTGGGGGAGCTTGTTAGTTTCTTCCACCATGTGAGAACTCAGCAAGAAGGTGCCATCATTGAAGCAGAGAGCGAGCCCTCGACAGACACCAAATCTGCTGGTACCTTGGTCTTGGACTTCCCAGCTTCCAAAATATGAATAATAAATATCCATTGTTTATAATTGATCCAGTCTAAGGTATTCTGTTATAGCAGCCTGAATGGACTAAAACTCTGACCTTTCTTCTCTGTTTTTTCTCCCTTTTCTGTCTTTTTCTCCCTTCTCTGTTTTGACTTCTCTCTCTCTTTTTTTGAGGTTACATTGAAGTTAGGCCAACAAGGCCAAGCAAAAGAATGGGATTTCATGCTAAATTTATTTTAGTTCACTCAGCAAACATCTCTCAATTTCTCACTCCTAGCACAGTGAATAACACATATTAAGTGCTCAAAAAATGTTTGTTAAATGAATGTAAGAATAAATTTCAGTCTTAATTTAAATGTCTTCTCCTTGGAGAAGCCTCATTCAGACCATATCATGGGCAAAATTCCTCCACCCTAAGTTGGTCTCTACACCACTGCTTCACTTCATTTCTTTCATCATACTGAAATTATAAGGATCTGAAATTATACTAAAATATGTGTTTGTTTGTATGTTATGGTCTGTCTCCCTTACTAGAATATAAGCTCTGGGAAATAAGGGAATTCATCTGGTTCACCTATTCTCTCTAGTGCCTGGAAGAATGTCAGGTACACAGTAGACATTCTTAAATATTTACTGAAAGAGGTTTGCTGGCTGGCTTCTTTGCGTCAGACCCTGTGTTAAGTACTGAGGGTTCAGAGATGTACAAGACATGTACCCTGGCCAGAAGACTCTTTCATGTTGGATAGAAAATGCCAAGTAACAAACCTGACAAAAACAAGCAATGGGGAAAGAATTCACTATTTAATAAATGGTGCTGGGAAAACTGGCTAGCCATATGTAGAAAGCTGAAACTGGATCCCTTCCTTACACCTTATACAAAAATTAACCCAAGATGAATTAAAGACTTAAATGTAAGACCTAAAACCATAAAAAATCCAGAAGAAAACCTAGGCAATACCGTTCAGGACGTAGGCATGGGCAAAGACTTCATGACTAAAACACCAAAAGCAATGGCAACAAAAGCCAAAATAGGCAAATTGGATCTAATTAAACTAAAGAGCTTCTGCACAGCAAAAGAAACTATCATCAGAGTGAACAGGCAACCTACAGAATGGGAGAGAATTTTTGCAATCTATCCATCTGACAAAGGGCTAATATCCAGAATCTACAAATTTATAAGAAACAAACAACCCCATCAAAAAGCGGGCAAAGGATATGAACAGACACTTCTCAAAAGAAGACATTTATGCGGCCAACAGACATATGAAAAATGCTCATCATTACTGGTCATCAGAGAAATGCAAATCAAAACCATAATGAGATACCATCTCACACCAGTTAGAATGGCGATCATTAAAAAGTCAGGAAACAACAAATGCTGGAGAGGATATGGAGAAATAGGAACGCTTTTACACTGTTGGTGGGAGTGTAAACTAGTCGAACCATTGTGGAAGACAGTGTGGCAATTCCTCAAGGATCTAGAACTAGAAATACCATTTGACCCAGCAATCCCATTACTGGGTATATACCCAAAGGATTAGAAATCATGCTACTATAAAGATACATGCACACGTATGTTTTTCGTGGCACTATTCACAAAAGCAAAGACTTGGAACCAACCCAAACGTCTATCAGTAATAGATTGGATAAAGAAAATGTGGCACATATACACCATGGAATACTATGCAGCCATAAAAAAGGATGAGTTCATGTCCTTTGCAGGGACATGGATGAAGCTGGAAACCATCATTCTCAGCAA
This sequence comes from Gorilla gorilla gorilla, assembly GCF_029281585.2. Classification (NCBI taxonomy): domain Eukaryota; kingdom Metazoa; phylum Chordata; class Mammalia; order Primates; family Hominidae; genus Gorilla; species Gorilla gorilla. The sequence continues at coordinate 21,707,636 of NC_073233.2, forward strand.
AATATCACAAGGACAGAAAACCAAACACCGCGTGTTCTCACTCATAAGTGGGAGTTGAACAATGAGAACACATGGACACAGGGAAGGGAACATCACACACTGGGGCCTGTTGAGGGGTGGGAGGCTGGGGGAGTGATAGCATTAGGAGAAATACTTAATGTAAATGACGAGTTGATGGGTGCAACAAACCAACGTGGCACATGTATACCTATGTAACAAACCTGCACATTGTGCACATGTACCCTAGAACTTAAAGTATAATAATAATAAAGAAAATGCCAAGTAAATTCTGAACATGATACAACTGAAGCTCCACTTGAGGCTGACTCATCTGCCATCATGGAGAGTGGATTAGAGTTAGGAACCACTAACTGCTATAAGCAACAACCTCAGAAGATCAGTGACATAATTCAATAAGAGTTCTATTTTTCTCTCTTCCCAGTTCAATGCACGTCAGGCAGCTCTCTACCAAATGGTGACTCAAGAACCTAGGCTCTTTGATTTTGTACTGCCATTTTGTGAAATGGGAGAGTTGAAGATCACACTGGAAGTGGCGTGCATGGTGATGGCCTACATTTGATTGACTGAACCCCGCCATATGGCCCTAGCTAACTGCAAAGAGCTATGAATATTATCCATATGTGCACCTAGAAGGGAAAGGAAATAAATTTGATGGTCACAGAGCCTTTTGTTTTTGTCATTGACAGGATGGAAGGGAGAGGTCATAGACTGAGACAGGAAGACCACTAGAAGAATTAATGAGAACCAGTACTAAAATAATAGCAGTGGCCATGGGGCTTTTTTTATTTTTTATTTTTTGAGATGGAGCTTCACTCTTTTGGACCAGGCTGGAGTGCAATGGCACGGTCTCGGCTGATTGCAACCTCTGTCTCCTGAATTCAAGTGATTCTCCTGCCTCAACCTCCCAAGTAGCTGGGATTACAGGTATCTGCCACCATACCCAGCTAATTTTTGTATTTTTAATAGAGACAGGGTTTCACCATGTTGGCCAGGCTTGTCTCAAACTCCTCACCTCAGATGTTCCACCCACCTCAGCCTTCCAAAGTGCTAGGATTACAGGAGTGAACAACCACACCTGGCTGGCCATGGAGATTTTGAAGAGAGAATTGGATGAGATTATTATCAAACCCAGAAGTTACAAATCACATAATCATGCTCTAGTTTGATGAGTCCTTTAATAAAATTACCATGAAACTTTTGTCGAGATGCCTCCCAAGGCTGCATTTGTTTCATTAGAAGTTATTCTGAGGATAACATTGTCTCTGCTGCTCTGAGAATTTTGCTATTGATACAAAGTGACAAGGTTGTGTCTTACTGAAGAGATAATTGGATCATGCACAAAGGGTGAGATTTTTGGGTACAAAGATTGCCCATATCTTTTTCTGTGGTACCTCCATTCTTTAGATTTCATGTGAAGTCTTCCCATATGAGAGTGCCCATTATGTGCCAATTTCTGTGCCAGGTGCTCAGGGATATGAGAGGGGAAAGATACGAGTCTGACTATCAAGTGACTTAAGTTTTTCCTCAGAGAGCTGCAAGTAACTCATGTGACACAATTATGGAACCCAAAGACATCAAACCTTGAGCTGCAGTTGCTCAATGTTGTGTGGGCTCCCAGCAAGGTGAGATTACTGTAAGTGCGTGATGATGCTAACATTTCTGAAGGAGGTGGCCCTTAAGTTGAGTCTCTGAGTGTTTCTTTCAAAGCTACCATTGACTTAGGGCCTAGTGTATTCCAGAGGCTGACAGCATGACTTTGGAATCAGATAGGCCTGGGTTTGGAGCTGGGTTCTATTCTCTACTAAATCCATGGTATCAAATAAATGTGGATAAATGAGACATCATAAACAGGGTGCCTTATACAGAGGTCATGTTCAATAAATGATAGATGTTAGATTGTAAAAGAATAGCAACAGTATACTCTCTGAAGCCAGAATTTTGGGGTATGAATCCCAGCTCAGCCCCTTACTTTCCGTGTGATCTTGGGCAAGTTACTTATCTTCCCTGTGCCTCAGCTTCCTCATCTGTTAAACAGGCATAATGCTACTGCCTATATGTAGGGCTGCAGTGAGGGCTCAAGCCATTAATAGATATATAATATACAGATAATATGTAGCACATATATTAAAAACATGTAAGTGCTATATGCAAGTAGTACCTATTAATATCACTATTATAAAAGTAATCATTTGACATCTACATGTAATCACTTCTACACTGAGAAATAGAGGCATTTCCCTCCTGGAGATCCACAGAATAATCCAGACACACACTGTGCATTTTTTTCCATGTGTGTCTGTGTGTGCATGATGGAAAGTGATGGCCTGAGTGATGGAGTTTTTTTTTTTTTCCTCACGTTGTGACATTGACACATGCATTTTCAAATAAATTGAGTTCCCATTTTGCTATACTCATTTGGCAGCAAGCACAAGTTCATGGAAAAATATGAATAGACAAGGGGAAGGTGCACAAAAGGGGGTGGCGGTGGGAGAGTCAGAGAATCAATTTACAGTTTGTCAAGACAAGAGTATTAATGCCTCCCTTTTATTAAAAAAATTAATGCACTGGGTCCTTGTCTGTCATGGATTGTAACAGCTATAGCAATCACTTATTGAATACTCACCATGCATGGGTTTTTTTCTAAGCGCTTTATGAACGTGTTATCTTATTTAATTTTCACAATAACCTAAGAAGCTGGTACCATTTGAACAGGCTTTAAGAGGTTAACTGGCCTGAGGTCACATGGTCAGTGTATGATGGAGCCAAGACTAAAATGCGAAGCTTTCTGACTCTAAAAGGAAATGGTCTTAACTGCAGCTGATGTACAGCCAGGACCTGCCAGGACGGCAGCACGGATTATTTGTAGCCACCATCTTTTCTGATGGGTGGGGCCCCATCATACTGGCTGTTGAATAATTCCACTATCACTACTTGCCAACAATGAGGTGATAGTACACTGTTACAATCAGTGGTAGGGAAAAAGGAGGCAAACGTAGAGTATCTTCTTACAATCTGTGACACATTGATTTGAATCTAAAGAGAAATAAAACTAAACTTTAAAATGCACAAGACCTTAGGAATAAAGTGATCATCAAGTATGTTTGCAACACCTGATCAGCATGGTGGAAGGGAAGGAGCACTGGGCTATGAGTCAGAGGAGCTGACTTATAAACACTTCTGTCCTCCAGGAGAAAGATGCTATTGACAAAAGAATTTTGGTAAATGCAAATAACATAAAATGAAACAAAAATCTGAAAAGGAAAAACAGCCACAATTTTCAAATTCTTATCTCTTAGGGAAAACCCTTGGGAACTACTGTGACCATTTTTATGGCTCTGCATACTTTCAGAAATATGTTTATATATTCCTCTGTCTGTTGGGTGACAGGTTGATCTTAGAGGTCCCTTCTGGTTGAAAGCATTCTGACAATAATTCAATAACTCCTGTCAAGGTGTGGAATAGGAGAAGCTGGGGATGTGCCACTTTTGACTGGTTAGCTGGGTTCTAGTTCATCCCCAGTGAAAAAGTGTCTAAGGGGAAATTTTCTTACTGTGTAAAACTGAAAAGCAAAACTCAGTACAGTATATAATCCTAACAATGCCGTACGAAAACGCAGTAAAAATAGAGTCAATTATACACTGTCAAAGCTTTTCTCTAAACAGCTGCCTAACAGAATATGACAATTTTTCCTACAATGTAGTAAAAAATAAAAAAAAAGTTCTCTCACAATGCCAACTACACAGTGCCGAATTCATTAACACTTTATTACCTTAAACTCCATTGTAAGACAAAAATAATATGACGCAACTTGTCACTTTTTTCTTTTCCTGGTTTTGTTAGTGTGACACATTAAGATTTGGGCGCCTGTTTGTGTGTTGTGATCTACATTTAATGATCTTAACAGGAACTTAGTAAGACATTGTTCGTTTCTCTTGCGCTATCCCTGAGCGGAGTGTTACATGAACAGTGAGACCCAATTATATCATAGTGTAATTTACAAAAGAGAGGGAAAAAAAAAGTTCTTTTCATGGTGTGTTCCCCAATGAGACTAACAGTATTGTAGCAGTTTCTTGGCTCTGCTTTGCAACAATATAATTAGCTATAATCTGAGCATTTGCATATAGTACATAGAGCAGAGTAATTCTCTGCTTGCTGGTTTAGGATGTAAAACAGTCTTTTATAAGACAGTTGCTCTGATACACCTAATTTTACTTAGCACATTTGCATCTATGTTGTGGCTGATTATCACAAATGGAAATTGTCACTTTCAATATGGAAGAAAAATGAGGAAATGCATCATAATGAAAGGTAGTTTATTTATTTATTTTTATTTTAACCAATAGATTTTGATTGGGGGCTTATTATTGACTCAGGACTGGGGCAGAACCCTGATGCCTTAGAGATAAAAAGCTGGACTTCATTTTAATCCAAACTTTGTATGGCTTTATAGTTAGGGTTACATTTCATACACGTTGTAATTATACTTGAGAATGTCAAGTGCTTCAGTACTAGGATAGCTGGAGCTTCTATTCTAAGCACAGGTCTTTGTTTCCTTTAGTAAACAAGAAGCTACTGGTAGGGGATTGAGGAACAGAAAGAGAGTTTATTAGTTTGTTATCTCTTTCTTGTGAACTGTCCACTTTCTTACCCTTAACCACCAAATTTGAGATTGATTATACATTCATAAACTGGTCACATTAGTTTATTTCATTAATTGATTTCACCTTAGAGAATGTGTGTGTATCATTCCAATGTTTCGGGCAAAAATCTTTACATCAAAAAATCTCTTGAAAATCCCATCAAATTACATTTAAGGGAGTTAAGAAGCTCCATTACAAAAGGCCTATGGGAACTGAGCCAATTGAAGGAGTAGTAGATTCACAGTAATTTTCCATTTCAGGCTCCCTCCAGGGCACACCTAAATTGCAGGTGGAATGGCCTCATGTTTAAGTAATTCTCTCTCTGTATCCCTATCTTCTCCCCTTTCTTCTTCATCCCATTTAAACAGAAGTGTTTAGTTGACAATAAGCATGACCTTCAACCACTCCCACTAGACTGAAAGCTCCACTGGAATGTTGGTCTTGTTTACCTTTGTTTCAGTACTAGAACAGTGCCTGATACATAGTAGGCACTCGGTAAGTATTTATGAAAAAGGACAATTGAAAGGATTTGCTAATCCTTCAACTTTCAGCCACATGAGATATACAACTAGAAGGATTGGTGGCTATCAGGCCCCAATAGTCTTGTTCATCATCTCCATCATACTACCTTGAAAATTCAAAAGATGGTGGAGCTGAGATGGTAATGTGTTTTCTCCAAAGTTTGGTTTATTTGCTAACTGCAGGTTAGGGAATGTAAAATTCCACCTCTTTGGATTGGATTAGAGCTAGCTTTTGGCCAGCCAACATGCATTAATTGGACATTGGGAATTGTGGATTCCTAGAACTATGAGATGTTAATGCTAGACAGACTCTTAGAGATAATGAAGTCCAGGACTCCAAATTCACAGGTAGATGTTATGGGTTACATTGTATCCCTCCTACACTAATTCATATGTTGAAGTCCTAACCTCTAATACCTCAAAATGTGACCTTATTTGAAGATAAGATTTTTACAGAGGCAATCAAGCTAAAATCTTAAAATGATGTCATTAGGGTAGGCCCTAATCTAATACACCTGATGTCTTTATAAGAAAGGAAAACTTTGGACACAGAGACAGGCATAGAGGGTAGATGTTATAAAAAGACACAGAGGATGACCATGTACAAACCAAGGAGAGAGATGTTGACTGGATTCTTCCTTCATATCCCTAAGAAAGAACCAGCCCTAATAACACCTTGACTTTGTGTCTTCAACCTCCAGAAATCTATGACTACAAGATACTATTGCTTAAACCACCAAGTCTGTGGTACTTTGCTATGGCAGCTCTAGCAACCTAATACCATGGGTAATCTGGGGACCAAATTTAGGTAAATACCCAGGCTGCTTGTTAGGCAAGAGGGTAGACGGTTTTGGCCAGGCTTAAATGTGATCTTTCTCAGCACTAGCAGCTATTTTTGAGAGGTCATGCAGTCACCTCCATGTGTGATCCCTCTTGAAGAACACTCTAAACTTAGATGTTTAGGAATGTTTAAAATGTTTAGAAAATATTTAGGAAGAAAGGAGCATATATAATGATTAAGGACATGTGGCAACAAGAAGCCGAACTCTTGCTTCTATGATTCCCTGCTTGTCCCTCAACCAACAAATTTGCAGCACATCAGTGAAATTTTCCTACTTAGTAATACTTGTTGTAATATAGGATGTCAGATTTATTTTCCTATTTTTTGTGATTTTTTTTTATGGAAGTTGTGAAAACAATAGGGGAAGGGAGTAAAGGATATAGAAAGTGGGGAGCAATGGAAAATGCAAGATATAAGATATAATTCTTCATGATTTGCATACAAACCCTCCAACTTTTTAGCTTTTTAACTTGAAATAATTTTAATCCTACAAAAAAGTTTCAATAACAGTGAAAGAGCTCTCATATGTCTTTCACCCAGGTTCATCAATTGTCAAGATTTGTCACATTTTACCACATTTATTTTATCATTATGTATGTTCTTTTCTTCTTAAACATTTCAGTGTGGCTTTCCTAAGAATGAGGTTATTTCCTTATGTAACTGCAGTGCAATGATCAAAATCAAGATATTTAACATCGATATTAACTGATAGATATTATTTAAATTTCACCAATTAGTTCAATAATGTCTTTTATAGCACTCCCCCCACCAATTCAGGATTCAATGTAAGATTATGTCCTGCATTTAATTTTCATGAATCTCTAATCTGCTTTTACCTGGAAAGATCCCTTCATCTGCAGATATTGAGATATTTTAAAGAGTACAGTACAAGTCATATGTTTTGTGGATTGTCCTCATTTTTGATTTGTCAGATGCTTTCTTGTGACTGAAGCCATGTTGTACCTTTCTGGCAGGAAACCTGTAAGGTTGGCTGTATCCTTTCCTGTGCATCATGCCTGATACTGGGTTGTCTCACTAGGTTCCTCTCACCCAACACACTCTATTGGTAGATGAAAACAACAGGTTAATAATGAGTACAGCTAAAGATAACTTTTGAGAGGAAAATGCATGTCTTCATCCATTCATTCATTACACACAGGAATTTTATGATCTCCAGAGCACCAATTTGTTCTTCTTTGGAGAACAGATATATTAGTTTTTGCTTTGTTTCAATGGTTTCCAAAAACTGTTCAGGTTGTAGAATGCCTGGAAATCAGGACCCTTTTTATGGATTTTTGAAAGGCCCTCTCTAAATGCCTATACCAGAAAACAAAGTGTAAGCTTTCCCCTCTCCCAAGTGCTCACAACAAAACAAGAAGCAAAACAAGCTGTTGAACTAAACATTATCCATTGTTTCTGAGTTTTCCTGTTAACAACTTGTCCTTTGCCCATTCATTTTGTGTCCTGTGAGGCCAGTCTAGCAGTGCAGCGGTAGCTGGGTCTGAAATTGTAAAGAAAAAATGTGGGAAGGAAATGTTGTAGCTAAAGGAATTTCCTCATTAATATGTGTTCTACAAATTGGAAAAGAATGCTGATGTTGGATTTTAGCTTCAGAATTCATTTGTGAAATGCCTGCAAAGAGGAAATATGAGAACTTTGGTTTTCTATAGCATATTTTCTCAAATGGTACAGGAGTAATGGATTATTAGTGTGTGGAGATAGTGGTTCCCCCAGTCTGTGGGATGATTTGGTGGGGACTAGGGAGCTAGAACCCCTGGGGTGATTGCCTATGACCACAAACAGCCTTGTGAATTAATCTCCATCGGCTCTTAAAATAATCATTTTCTGTGCCCACCATAAAGTGAAAAGATTGGAAAACAATACAGTCACCTGCTTTATTTTATGCCTCTCTGAAAGCAGGTGCTTGGAGGCAGGACTCAGGTCTCATTCATTTATTTGTCTTTTTCAATGCATAGCATAAAGCCAGGCACACAATATTTACTCAATATATATTTATTACATAGAAATTGCTGACTATCTGCTATGAGCAGGCACTGCAAGAAAAGCTGTGATGGTGAAGCAATGAGAGACTGCTTGAGGGGCCACTTCTCCAACAGCTGTTGCCTTGGAGGATGGAGAATCTTTTTAAGCACAGCTTAAAGGACACCTTAAATCTGAAATAGAGCAAATGACAAAGTGGTGAAAGAAGAGACACATAACACATTTCTGGAAAAAGAGAGTGAACCCAATCTCTGACAGGATTAGCAGGTTAATTAAAGAATCTGTCCTGATGATGCTGGCACATCTTCAATTCAGACTGACATTAACTCAAGACACAGGCCCCCATCTATCTTTTCCACCAGCTGCCATGAAGTTGAAATACTTACCAGACAAGTTGATTCTTAAGAATCTTCTAGGCACGTGTAACTCTATCCCAGGTGGAAGCCCACTCCAGGAGAGGTGATGAGTTAACTCATGGATTAGCAGGAATGGGGTTATCTGATTAACCTTGACCACCTAGTTATGGTCAGTGGGTATAATGAGCAACAGAAAGGGAAAGTTTAGATGGAGTGAGCAAATTAACACTCTCTGAGCATCTCTCACATGCCTGACACAGTGCTAAGCATATAGCCTCACTTATTTCATTTGATGTGCTGATTAAGAGTGGCTACTAAGGTATCAGGTAGACCTGGGTTCAAATCCCAGCTCTGTTATATTCTGACTGAATGACTCTGGGTAGGCTACTTTTTTGTAAGCCTTGGTTGTCTTATCTGTAAGACAAGGACAATAATACTTTTGTGTTAGTTTCCTAGGGATGCCAAAACAAATTACCACAAATTTAGTGCTTTAAAACAACAGAAATGTATTCCTTTACAGTTCTGGAGGCCAGAAACTCAAAATCAAGGTGTCAGCAGAAGGGAGCTTCCTCTAAAGGCTCTAGAGGAGAATCTGCCCTTGCCTCTTCCAACTTTGGATGGCGCCAGGCATTCCTTGGCTTGTGACTGCATCACTCCCATCTCTGCCTCCTCCTTCACATAGCCTTCTCCTCTGTGTCTTTTTCTATTCTGTGTCTCATAAGGACATTTGTCATTGGATTTAGGACCTACCTGGGTAATGCAGAATGTTCTTATCCTGAGATCTCCAACTTATTGTCTATAGAGAGCTATGTCACAATATTATAAAGTCTGGGAACTAGATCTTATTCACCTCTGTTAACATGTTAAAATAGGTTCAGAGAGGTTTATTACCTTGTTCAAGGTCAAAATGGATTTCCTATACAGTGCTGAGTAACAGCGGAATCTCTGTTTTTGTCCCTCATTGTGAAGAGTGGGTTGGATCTTCCAATGCAGACCCTAAGACAAAAATTTGGGTACAAGTCGATTATTTGGCAAATGATCTTAGGAAACAGTGAGACATTGGGAAAGCGAACAAGGTAAGCAGAAAAGCCAGTGCAAGTTGCATTATTGTGAGTGCATTGCTGCTGTGGGCACTTGGGCCTAAACCCCACCAGGACCGTCTGGGAGGTTGATGCATATGAGAACACAGGTAACCTCCAGGATGGGCTGAGGGGATACAAGAGGGGCAATAAGAGCTTATCCTACCCTCATAAACTCTACGGTGGCAGAAATCTTGGGGGATCAAGGTAAGAGGAAGCACTGAAGTGAGGGATGAAAATGGGCAACAAAAGTCAACCTTAGCTTTTGGTAATTTTGCTTGGGCCATCCTTGGGATGTTTGATGGAATCACAGATTCTCAGTGCTGGAGTGGGTATTACCAGTCATGGGATTTGACCTCACTCCCATTGAGGAGATTCCCTTTACAATAACCCATGTCCTCAGATTTGTCCTCAGGGTTGGTCTACAGCCACTGCTTAGATACAGTGCCTGCTGAGGCTGACTGTTTTATTGCTGTACACCTCTAATCATGAAAAAGATCTTTATGTTGATTCAAAATTTGACTTGTTGGGTCTTCCACCCAGGAGAGCTAGTTCTTTTCCTTGAGCCCTCATTCTTCCTTAAGAGATCTACTTTTGCTTACACATTGCTTTTAGCTTTGCAATCCCTTCCTGTCCCTGCCCTAAAAGCTGTGGCTCTTTGGAAACACTGTATCCAGCTCCCATAGGGCTCCTGTTTATAATGGTCTAGGAAGTAACTTAAGTGGTTTTAGAATGAAATATAGCTGAACTGTTAGGGGCAATTTAAGCACATGGAACAGAAAGAAGAACATCTACTCAACAAATGCCAAATAAGCACTAACTTTGTGTGTCAGATCTGTGGCCAAGAGTCTGTTAGAAGATATGGACACACAATGATAAACTACAATGTCCAGGATAAAGGTCTTGAAAGGCCACTTCTAGAAGGAGCAGAATGAGGTGTGCCATGCTTACCAAAGCCTGAAGGACTACCTGCTCTGAGCATTGCAAATGCATCATGAAAACTGGGGAAGACTTCATGGAGGTGACATTTGAATTGGGCTTTGATGAAAGGTTAGGATTTTAACAGACTCTAGTACTAGGAAGAAAAGAATCTGAAGATAGGGGAATGGCACAAAAATGTCCTAGAGATGAGGGCATGTATGCTTTATTCAGGGAATGGCAACTTATCAGGTGTTCCTAACAGTTTAGAGTGTGTATGTTTATGTGTTTGTGTGGTTAGTAGCATATGAGGTTGGGATGGCATGTAACAGGCCCACTTATTAGATAATATTGTATGACACCTGGTCTTGACTTGTCCATTAGATGGTAGAAATGTCTTCAAATGCTTTTGCACATGGAAGAGAATGATTCAGTTTTATTTTTAAAAACAGTCACTCTAATATCCTTGTGCAGGATAGGCCAGATTGTAGTGAAACTAGAGATAGGAAAATTAGGTAAGGTGGGAGTGCAGACATTAAAATAATTTACCCATCTATGCTTTTGCCCATTTTTTCATCCATTCTTACATTCATCGGTCCATCCATCCCTCCAATCTTAAGCATTTACATGCAAATTTTTGTGGTAGAAATTAAGATTTTGAAGAAAGGAAAGATATTTTCTATCTTCAAGGGGGTTATGCTATAGTAGGGCTTGAATTGGGGAAGTGGAGAGGAGAAGGATAGAAAGATGTTTCGGGATTGAAGTAGACTCATCAGTGTCAAATTGCAAATGGATGGGAAAGAAGAAAAATGGAAAAAAATCCCTCACACTAGAGAAGGATACCTGAAATCCAAGCCTAGTTGTACTATTGGCTATACTATACTATACTATACTATACTATACTATACTATACTATACTATACTATACTATGCACTGGCTGTGTGACCATGGACAAGTCCCTATCCCTCTGTGGGCCTATTTTCCTCATCCACAAGGTTTGGACTAGATGATTTCTTTCAGTGCTTACCATTCCAGGATTCCATTCTTCTATCTCTTTGTCTATTAATTATTAAGAGAAAGAGTGATGGTTAGGAGCTGGCAAATGTTGGGGTGTTTGGACATAGAAAGTGAGCACAGGGCAGTGTGAATCAGTGAGGAAACAGTTGGAGAGACAGATGACTAGGAACACAGGTTGGAATCAGGAAACAGGGGCTGTGAATGTCAGAATCATGATCAGTAGTAAGAAACACAATTTTTACAGCTTCGTTCCATCACTTCATCTTCCAGCTTCTCACATGCTTCCCTGCTTCTGGCTCTAACCTGGCTGGAATACTCCCAGAAACAACTGCTCAGAAGCCAGATAACCACAATTTCTTCCCCTTCCATCTCAAGTGGGTCTAAGCCCTGGGCAGGCTTGAGGCAATCTCAGACTAGCAGGGTGTGGACCAGGGGACACTTGGGTAAGGACATGACTGCTCTTCTCCTCTGTGGGCTGAATGCCTTATCACTCTGGACTAGAACTTGTTCACTTTTCTTCCCCTGGCTTCTCCTCAGGGCCTTTGTCCTACTTGGCAAGGAAAAGTCATAGAATCAGGGACCTAGGAGGACATGAGTGGTCACTGATTCTAGAAGACTGGGTGCTCCTTAAGGCAAGGGCCACACCTTGGTGCTTGCTGAATTCTCAGCCCCTAACAAGATACTGGTTCATAATAGGTGCTCAATCAAACCTCACTGAAGGAATAAATGGTTGAATGATTGGCATCAATATATGCTCATTGAAGGAATGAATGAAAAATTGAATGATTGGAACCAATCATGTACAAATGACAAAGCTGAAGTCCAGGATGGCCAAGTGGCTACTGAAAAGAACACTGACTTTGGAGTCAGACAGAGCTGGGGTCATATCTAAGTGCCATTTCTTCTTGACTGTAGCTTTTTAAAATGAAGACAAGATGTGCCCTGAAAAGAGCAGTTATGAAGATTAAAAAGATATTGCAGCTAAAGCATCTAGAATGGTGTGAGCACACAGTTTGCACCCAATATTTTTCGGCTCTAGCTCAAGGGTGTCCAGAGTATCAGTGGCAATTCTCTGACCCTTGGAAAGAACTAGGGGCATCATGTGAGGAACCCTTGTTTGAAAGGCTTTAAAGACCCTGGACAACCTAATCTGTGTAGGGCACCTTGGGATACAGCCTTCTTAGAGGGAGAAGGGGGATGGACGAAATGGCCTGGGACCCTTCCCAATCCCTTTTGGGTCTTGGAAACAAGGATGCACTTCTGATCCTGACCATGGGGTGGCACCAGCCCATCAGGTTAGGTAACTCACAGTGTCAGGCAAGGCCTCTTTGCTTCCCAGCAAGGGTGTTGGAAGAGGGTGGGGGTGGGGAATGAGCAGGAGTGGGGGTGGGGGAAGGAGCAGCCTAGAGAGTCCAGGTGTTTGTGCCTCTGTGTGCCTGTGTGTGTGTGCCTGTGTGTGTGTGCCTTTGTGCATGACTGGGTGGGGGTGGGCTGTAGAAGCATTATGAGGGTGTACGAGCGTGTGTGTGAGTGTGTGTGTGCCTGCATGAGCACTAACGGATTCAGAGAAAGGAGGCCTTTGTTTCACTCCTATTTATGTGCAGGGAAATCATTTGACCTAAATGAAATTGCTCTGCCCTAAGGATATTAGTATATGGCTGTGGATGAAGTTAGGCTTGGGGACGTGGAATTTTCAAGATGTTAGAGGCACTAAAATTTGTTTAGTCAACCCCCCTCATTTTACTCATGGGATAAACTGAGGCCGGATGGGGGCTCTAACCAGGTATGCCATAGACCCTTGCTGGGCTGGGCCAGAGCTCTGGCTCCCTGACGCTGCCTACCAAGGTTTGAGTGTTTGAGCCTTGTGGCTTCCTCAGGACAAGGAGCTGGACCACCTGAATATGATGGGTGACCTCCTGGAAGCAAGCCCCGCAAGATGGGGCTGAGGACCCATTACTTAGTCTCAGCTGCATTCAGTGGGAGCTTCTTGGCTTCTCCCTCTTGCACTTCACTCCTCACATCTTGATCCCAGAGCCAGCCCAGACAGGCCCTGTCATCCCCTAGGCAGAACCTCGAGGATAGCAGGCAGGTGACAGCCTGGGAGTAGAGTCCAGATCTCCTGTCTTCTACCCTGTGTTCTTTTCCTGCTGTCATTGCTTCCATCTTACCTTTGGGGAGGGGCTCTACCTGCCTCCTCAGTAGACAGGGGATCAGGCCTCAGGGGCACCAGGCCTCAGCTCTGCCTTTTCAAGGAACTCAATGATGTCTCCATCCCTTTAATAAGGACCTTGAGCTATACCCAAGGCCTGATGATGGTCACAGAGATTTGGGCATGCAACTGGTATGCAGCTGGTAAAAATGATGGTGAGCCCCACCATTTGTTTGCGTTTACTCTGCTCTAAGGAATGGGCTGGGTTCTTTAGTTCTGGAGTCAGACTACCTGGGCTTGAAGTCTGCCTCCTTCACTGTCTAGCTCTGTGACCTACAGCCAAATTCCTAACCTCTCTGATTCCACATTTTAAAGTCAGAGATGTCATGTGTGCCTACCAGGGAGAGTTGTTGATAGGCTTAAATGAATTAACACATATAAAGTGCCTAACACTAATGTCTCAATACATGTTGTTACTGTTACACTTTAAATCTTACAACAACCCTGCCCCAAATGGGAGATATGATGCTCCCATATTATGAATGAGAAAACTGAGATCCAAGGAGTTGGTGTATTATATATGATTCAAAGTAACATAGCTAGCAAATAGTGGGTATGATACTAAAATCCAAGTCTAGATTCAGACCTTATGCCAGTCCTCTGAAATCCTTTATTGTCCCATTACCAAGTCCAGGAATGAAGGGTGGCCACCTTTATAAAATAAATTCAATGAAAGCAAAATCAAATATTGTATATGTTTGCACATGTATATATAAATATGAAGGAGTAAGAAAGCATTTAAGAAAATAAAAAATGACTTTCTTCTGCACCTAGTGTTCTCATCAGGCCCCAGGTTTGTCTTGAATTCTAACAGGTTGGTACCAGGATGGTTTAGGAGACAGACATATCCCAGAAACCCTTCCTGGTCTGCCAGGAGTCCTGCGCTCACAGCACCCTTCCCTCCCAAATTACCCATCCTTTGTTGATTCAAATCCATCCCACATGGATGGGTGTTCTGTACTGGGTAGCAGGATGGTGTACCGCAGACTCCCCAGCATAGTTCATAATCAGCACCCCTTTATGAGCTCTATGCCAACGCATAATCTGTGTTATATAAAACATAGTTATGAGCCCTCATTACGGCTGGGAGGCCATAGTTAAAATAAAAGTTACCCAGTTGCAGATGTGCAATGTCAGGCCACTAATGAACCAGTCTGTCAACCTAGCGGGTCCTACCTGGTCCAAGGAAGGGCCTCTGCGCTGCTTCAACCCAGCCAGCATAAAGCCTTCAAGATAAGCACTGTTTGCTGGACCGCAGCTTTCTTGAAACTCCTGCCCATGATTCCTCCATCAGTGGAGGCTCCCTCCATCCCAGAATGGCAGTGAGCATCCAGGACATCTATAGCCATCCGTTCACCCAACCATCATCTTTGGGGCACCCATTCTGTGTGGCATTACAGAAGCCTCGATGAACAGTGTCAACTCTTGCTATGCCTTCATGGATCTTGCAGTCAACACCTTTAGGGGTTATAAGTGACGATTATGAATCAAATCACTGCCATTTTGGGATCTAGACTACCCATCTGATCCCGAATTGTGCAGAGCCAGCTAGGCAGGTGACCAAGTAGCTAACAACATGGCAGGTCAATTCTGGGGGAGCCTCGGATGAGGGAGGAAGGAACTGGGGAATCTGAATTGCTCAGTAGGAACATTGGGGTTGGAATCAGGAGCCAAAATTGGTAAACCAGTAAACAGAGTAAGACTCAGTCTCAAAAAACAAACAAACAAACAAAAAAAAGAAAGAAAAAAAGAAAGTGAATGAAGTCTCCCTGCTTCCAGTTTTGTTATCTACAGTTCATTCTTCACTCAGCAGCCACAGTGATCTGTGAAATCATACTACATTTCTCTCTGTCTTAAAGCTTTTCAATGGTTCCCCATTATTCTATGGCCTGTAAGGGTCTGGACAGTTTGTGTCCTCCCTCCTGCTTCTCAGGCCTTAGGTCTTAAGACTTACCATTCTCCCATCCTTCTCTACTCCACTACTTCGACCACTGCTCGACTGCTTCAAGCACACTGACCTTCTTTCTATCCCTGGAAACATTGGCAAGCTTAGTCCTTCCTCAGGGTCTTCACACCACTTTCTCCCCTGCCTCAGGGTCTTCACACCACTTTCTCCCCTGCCTCAGGGTCTTCACACCCACTTTCTCCCCTGCCTCAGGGTCTTCACACCACTTTCTCCCCTGCCTCAGGGTCTTCACACCACTTTCTCCCCTGCCTCAGGGTCTTCACACCACTTTCTCCCCTGCCTCAGGGTCTTCACACCCACTTTCTCCCCTTGCCTGAAATGCTGCTCTCCCAAATTGTCACAAGGTTGGCTGCTTCTTGTTATTTGGGTCTCAATTCCAATATCACCTCAGAGTTGCAGTGGGGATGGGAATTTTGATTTTTTCATCTTAGAATCAGTTGTAGGATCCTTGGAAAGCCAGCACCATACTGTGATGCCTGGGATATTTCTGGATTAGATCCTCATGGACCTAGGGAAAACTTCATCCCACCAGCAATGCAATCAGAAATGGAATAGATGTCTGCTCTTACAACAGGGATAGGAAGTGAAGAGACAGTTTGCCACCATAAATTTTGAGCTCTTAAAAAGATATTATTTCAACAGAGCAAATGGATTTTGTGTCTTTTCTTCTAGGCTTTTTCCATATAAATCAAGTGAAATCATTTTCCAAATGTTCATGTGCAAGACATCATTCAGTTATTTGGGAAAATCTTACAGAGAACTTACTATACATTAGTTCCAGCTAAGGCACTGGGGTAGAAAAGATGAGCAAGACTTGGCCACTTTCTCCAAGTATATGCAGATCAGAAGGGAGGCAGGCATGGCCATTATATCTGGAAACAGACCTCCTGAGTTCAAATCCTGGCTGGGTGTCTTTGGAAAATTTATTTAACTGCTATGTGTCTTATTAGCCTTCTCATTAGTAAAACGGGACTGACAAAAATAATGCTTCAGAGGGCCATTGGAAAGATTAAATGAATTAATATAAGAATAGAGCTAGCACAGTGTCTGGGACATTGTAAATGACAAATAAGTGCCAACTAATAAGGTTGTTATAAGGTAAAGTGAAGTAGGCTTTCAAGGGAGATGTACAAGGTGCCATGGGGACAAGAAACTGCTAGACAAGGACAGGAAGTACCTCTTGCAGAAGACGAAAGTTACCTGTGGAGTGGCAGCATCATGTCAAGGCAAGAGTAGGGTCTTTGGAAGATAGGCCTTTTTTTCAATTCTAGCTATGTTGTTTATCAGCGTTGTGACTTTGGGCAAGTTATTGAACATTCTCTGTGACACAGGTATTGTCTCATGAGAGCACTGTGAACATCAAATAAAATGTCATGAGTGAAGTTTCTGGCACATGGTAGATGCTGGATAAAGGGCCCTGCTCACTAGCCCCATGAAGAATTACATTGTGAGTGCATGCTGTGTTGAATGGATCCCATCAGCCTTCTTGGGTTTTGCCCAACTGAAGAAAACTATCTCTTCCAGGGTTATGCCTCTTTTTAAGGGCAACCTGATTCCAATGTTTGATGACCTGGGAGCATAAAGACCCAGACTCTCACTACCATTAGAGATGACTCTGAGTGACCATCCTGGCTCCAGAGCTCTCTATGGGGCCAAGTGAGGTCTTAATTGGGACTGCATTACAGCTTAGTGTCTGCCTCTGCCCTTCATGTTTCCTTCATTTCTTGTCTTAGTAAGCTCAGGCTACAATAACAAAATATCACCAACTAGGTGGCTTAAACAACAGAAATTTATTTACTTACAGTTCTGGAGGCTAGAAGTCCAACATCAAGTTTGGTCAAAACCAACCAGCAGGGTTGGTTTCTGATGATGGCTCTTTTCCTGGCTTGCAGATGGCTGCCTTCTTGCTGTATCCTCATGTTGCTTTTCCTCTATGTTCACAGGGAAAAGAGATTTCTGGTGTCTCTTCCTCTTCTTATGGGGACTCCAGTCTTATCAGATTATGGCTTCACTCTTATGACCCTATTTAACCTTAATTATCTCCTTGAAGGCCCTAACTCCAAATACAGTATCACTGGGGGCTAAGATTTCAGCATATGAATTTTGGGGGAACATAGTTCACTCCATAATAACTCCCTTTCACAGGAGTGGATCTTAAATGTACTCCTTAGTAATGCCTCCCACTGTCTGTCAGTTGAGTGCCTTCTGGGGAATCCAAGGTGCAGACACACTTCTAAATAATCTCAGTGTACATTGTGTCTGGAACATAGTAGTTACTCAATTCATCTTTATTGAATAAAATGATATTTGGACAAATATTTATTAATAATGGTCAGAGAAAATAAAAATCCAGCTATTCCATTATGGGTTTTTATTTCAGTATTTATGTACACAAACACCATAAACTGTAGCCCAGGGATCATAAGATCAAGTAGCCTTTATTTGCCACATAGGAAAGGGGGTCATCTGACAGGTCTAGGTTCTAGTTAGGAAGGTCTAAAGGGAAGAATGGAGAAAGAAATTTCCCTGATTGACTGCCTTCTGTAAGCCAGTACTATGCTAGAAGCCTTGCTGGCACAGATTTTCATACATACAACTCAACTGCTCTGTGAAGTAGAGATCTTTGCTAACTCCACCTGAAAGACAGAGAAACTGAGGTTTCCTGTTCAAGGTCACGCAGCCAGCCAGTGGCACAGTTGAGAGTCAATCCTCACACAGCATCCAAGGCCCTGAAAGGAAGATAAGAGTCCCCAGATCCACTCTCTTTCATCAGAGGCATCACCTCCAGGTTGGCAGTGACAGGCATGTCCTCCCTCAACCCCAGGGTGTGCCCAGGCCCCACCCCAGCTGCTGTTTCCCAGAAGCCTTTGCAAAGCTGAGGAACCAGATCTCTGGGGATAAGGCTGACACTGAAAGTTAATGACTATCAGTTGATACAAAACACTTGTTTACATGTTTCCATCATTAGAGGTTCCAGCCTCACCTCTGCTGGGCCTCCTGCCAGATGTTTGGAGGGGTTTTCGCAAGCTGTGCAGTTTACTAAATACTAAAGCACTCATATTAAGGCATTTTAGTATTAGGCAGTACAATGTTGCAGTGTTGATAAGGGGTAATTGAATTTCTTTATCTGGAGCAAAATGGACATAGACACTCTCAGAATTTGCTCAGCTGGGGAACACAGATGGTTGCTGAAGACATGAAGCTTCCCTTCTAGAGCCTCCATTGAGGAGAATAGTTTGATTTAATGGTCCTTTGAGCTTTGTATCTGGCTCCTGGTGGATGCTGAAGCAACACTTCCTGAGGAAACCAGGGGAGACTTCATAGGGAAAGTGACATTTACACTTGATGTTGAAGCATAAATGAGATTTTTCCAGGTAGAAAGAGAGGATGGGGAAGGGCATTCCAGAGGAGAAAACAGCAAGTGCAAAGGCACAGGAGTCTGGTAGTTCGAAGATAGAAAGCACCTCCTATAACACCAAGCACACCTTTATGTCTGGCTGGTTTCTATCCAGACTAGTGGCTCTCTACCCTATATGAACACTAGAATCATCTGAGGAGATTTAAAAAAATTACCCAGCCTCTCTCCCCTGATTTAATTCAATTAGATAAGATTCTGAGTGTCAGTATGTTTGGAAAGCTCTCTGGATTAGTCTAATATACAGCCAAAGTTTGAACTGATCCTTACATCTCAGTGACTTTTCACCTTCTCAACTTTTAGACAAATGCACTGGGGAGCAACTTTGGTCAACTTTTCAAATTTGTTACCAAGTGTGACTGAAGTGCAAGATGGGGCTTCCTCAGTGCTCAGCCTTGAGGGCAAACGTTTCCCTTTGGGCTGGTGAGGCACGTGAGGCACCCTCTTTCCTGTCAAATCCTGTTAGGGGAAGAATAACTTGTAGGAAGAGCTCAACTTTGACCAGATCTTGACCACATTAATCACATAAGTAAGCAAATACCAATAGGACCCCAGTGCCTTTACCTGCAACTTTCCTTCTGCTGACTTTTCTGGATGAAGAAAAAAATGGTAAATTATTCAAGATTGGGGAGAGCAGGTTTTGTAACTGTGAATTGTAAGATGGCTGAATAAGAAACTACAGTAGCCTATACATGTTTTATCCCTATTTTTTTTTCTCCTTTGCAGAAGAAGATTTCAGTTTTCGTTTCTCCCAAGCAGGACTGCTCACTTTGACATTCCCTGGGTGTCTGTAGTACTAGGCAATAATTAAATATCAGGTGCATAAGTTGCTCTTTAATTTGACATGTGTGCTCCAGGCAATAACGGCACGCAGTGCCATGTGGGAGTGTAATTGCTAAGGAATAAAATCTTGTAGCGAGTGAGATCATTGTATCAGGTATGATGTGACAGCTCATTTGATCATTATGCCCAGGCTAAAGAGTTTGCCTAATTAGTTTCCATTAAAACTCACCCTTTAATCAAGAGTTATTCTTGCATAAAGAATGTCACTCGGTCCAGATGAATGAACAATGGTTTCCCCTTGAGATTGGACTCTCAGCTACACTGGGATGCCATATGTCTTTTCAAACAATCCACACCCGGCCCTCAGCTGGGAAGCCCAAGCTGGAATGGTTGGTATAAGTGGAGAAGAGGAAAGATATTTGGAGGAAAGAAATGAATGCTTCCAGCCCTTGTGGTTGGGGCTTGGGGTCCAAGGGAAGCCTTCTGACAGGCACAGAGACATAGGATTCCAGAGAACTTCCATATGCAGAGCGAATGAGGACATAAAGAGGAAGAGGTGACTTGGTTATAGGTAGGTTGTGGCAAAGCTCAGGCTGGGACCCAGTTCTGACTTGCAGCCCTGGGCTTGCTCTTTCCCATCAAATGCTGACTTCAGCTCTCACGCTTCTTAGGACTGAGCACATAGAGCTTTATCTCCTGACCCACTTTGAGTACTGGGCTTTGAGATGGCAAGAGTGAGAATGAATGCTGGGTACACTCAGCACTTAGTCTTGTTCCGTTTCTATCTCCTAGACTCTGAAGCCAACCTACTCTTCCTCTGAATCTCAGCTCTGCCTTTGAATAGCTGTGGGGTCTTGAGCAAGTCACTTGAGCTTTCTAAGATTTTATTTCTTTACCTACAAGGTAGAAGTAATAATATCTACCTCCTGGATAAAAGGACTCTTCTCTGGGTACCTGGAATTCAGGGTACCTCCTCTTAACTTGGGATTCTATTTTGAGGAAATGTGTGCCAACATATGTGGCGTGTCTAGTTATTTTGGTTTATAAAATGATGTTTTCCTGGGGCTTTCAACCAATTACTTAGGTAATCTGTATTGGGGAAAGAATCAAGGTCAAGGGTCTGTCTGGCCCCATGGGTTTAAGGAGAAAGGGGAACAGATGAATCCTAGTACGGAAAGCCCAAGACCCCACAAGCCCAGTGGTTGGAGTTTCACTTTCAACCTGTAGGGTGAAGTGGCAAGGGGAGAGGGTGGTCCCTTTAGGTTGTGTCCCCCAGCCCTAGGTTTAGGAGGGGGTAGGGTGAAGGTATGAAAGCCTAAGGGCAACAGAACAGACCCACTTTGTTTTAATCAAGTCTTAATCCCAGCAGGGATTTCCTGCTGCTCTAGTGTTGGCCTGGCTGAGCTGTGAAACGGCAGGCAACGGCTTGCCTGAGGCAGTCCCAAGGAAGGTGAGATCAGGGTTTCAAAGATTCCCTCCTGCACATTGGCTGGCACCATCTCTCGCTGTCCTGGACCCCTTGAAGCTGCCC
Organism: Gorilla gorilla gorilla; assembly: GCF_029281585.2. Lineage (NCBI taxonomy): Eukaryota > Metazoa > Chordata > Mammalia > Primates > Hominidae > Gorilla > Gorilla gorilla. Next base: position 21,728,935 of record NC_073233.2, read on the forward strand.
TACTCCCTGGCACATGCCAGTTCCAGGAACTGTTCCAGAGGGCTCACTTTTTTTGTTGTTGTTAGTTCCTGGAACCCATATTTTCCCCTTGCTTTCACCATTTTTTCAGTGTTCATATTTTTTGGAGGAAGGAGAGAAAACTAGTCAACTATCTTGACATAAACCAAGATTTTATATATTTTTAGTATTTGATACAATATCTACAAACACATATGTCACATTTGTTAGATGGCACAGTTGTTAAAAACAAGGACTCTGAAATTAGACTATTTGAGTTTTTAATTTTACCTAATGAAATATAGATAAACTTTATGGGTATATAATATACATCAAATAAAATTTACTCACTTTAAGAGTATAGTATGGTGACTTTTGGCAAATATATACATCCATGTAACTACCGCCACAACCTATATAGAGAATATATATATAGAGAGAATATATTGACAGGTTATAGTTGTGTGTATTTAAGGGGTAATGTTCTGACTTTTGAATACAATATGGAACGACTGACTCAAACTAATTAACATATCAATCACCTCAAATATTTAACACTTTATGTGATTAGAGCATTTGAAATTTATTCTCTTGGTGATATTAAAATGTACAGTACTGAATTATTAACAACACTATGCAATTGATCTAAAAAAAAATCAGACTTAGTCCTTCCATCCAACCGAGGCTTTGAATCGTTTTATTATCATCTTCCCATTCTCCCCACCCTCAGCTTTTTTGAGAAAACTCTATACTGTTTTTCATAATGGCTGTATTAATACACAAGTTTTCTCTTTTGTCCACATACTCCCCAACACTTGTTATCTTTTGTCTTTTGGATAATAACCATTTTATTGGTTGTGAAGTGACATTATATTGTGGTTTTAATTTGCATCTTAATGATTAATTATGTTAGCAGTTTTTCATTTGTCTGTTAGCCATTTATATGTCTTCTTTTGAGAAATATCTCTTCAAGTCCTTTGCCCATTTCTTATTCAGATTATTTGTTTTCTTTCTTTAGAGTTGTTTGAATTCCTTGTGTATTTTAGATATTAGTTCGTTATCAGATGTATGAGTTACAAATATTTTCTCCCAATGTGTAGGTTGTCTCTTTACTCTGTTGTTTCCTTTGTTATGCTGAAGCTTTTTATCTTGATGTAATCTCATTTGTCTAATTTTGCTCTCATTTCTTGTGCTTTTGGGGTCAAATCTAAAAATCATTGCATAGATCAATGTCAGGTAGTTTCTCTCCTATGTTTTATTGTAGTAGTTTTACAGTTTCTGCTCTTATATTTAAGCCTTTAATTCATTTTTAGTTGATTTCTGTATGTAGCGTGAGGTACAGTTTCAATTTTATTCTTTTGCCTGTGGATATCCAGTTGCTGATGACATGATCTTATATATAAAGATCATGTGCCCTTCTGAGCACGGGGCCCAGTGAGACTTCACAAATGCACAGGTGTCCTTTCGAGCATGGAGCCCATTGGTTTTACTCTCTGCTGTTGCCATCTTGAAATCTTAATACTTTTTGAACAAGTAGCTACACATTTCCATTTTATACTGAGCCCACCAGATTATGTACCTAATGTTAATATCCTACATAACCATGGTGCATTTATCAAAACTAAGAAACTAACATTAGAACAGTACTATTAACTAGACTACAGACTCTATTTGGACTGTACCAGTTTTCCTACTAATGTCCTTTTTTCTTTTCCAGAATCCAGTCCAGAATATCACGTTACATTTAGTTGTCATGTCTCCCTAGTTTCTACTCTGGGACATTTTCTTGGTCTTTCTTTGCCTTCTAGGACCCCGAAACTTTTAAATGTCCTGGCCAGTTGTTTTGTTCCTCAACTTGAGTTGATCTGATGTTTTCTCTTTATTAGACTGAGGTTATGAATTTTTTTAAGGGATATCACAAAGGCGGAGTGCTCTCAACTCAGCAGAGGTACATAATCTCAACATGACTTATCACTGGTGTGTGTAATCTTGATAACTTGGCAAGGGTTGTGTGTGCCAGGTTTCTTCATTAGGAAGTTACTACAGTTTCTTCCATGCTCCATTTGTTAGAATAGAGTCACTAAGTCCAGCTCACTCTTAGAAGGAGCGGAATTAAACCTCACCTCCTAGTGGGAGGAGTATCAAACAACTTGTGAACAAATGTTAAAATCACCCCAACAATAAGTAAATATTTGTGTGGGAGCTTATGCCTCTTTGTAGGTCCCTAAGAACTTGAATCTGGGTGCCTCTTTGTTGGGTGTGTATATATTTAGTATAGTTAGGTCTTCTTGTTGAATTGGACCCTTTACCACTATGTAATGCCCTTCTTTGTCTTTTTTGATCTTTGTTGGTTTGAACTATGTTTTGTCTGAAATTAGGATCACAGCCCCTGCTTTTTTCTGTTTTCCATTTGCTTGCTAGGTTTCCCTCCCTCTCTTTATTTTGAGCCTATGGGTGTCATTACATGTCAGATGGGTCTCTTGAAGACAGCATACCATTGGGTCTTGCTTTTTTATCCAACTTGCCATGCTGTTCCTTTTAAGTGGGGCATTTAGCCTGTTTACATTCAAGGTTAGTACTGATATGTGTGCATTTGGTCCTGCCATTGTGTTGTTAGCTGGTTATTATGTTGGCTTGTTTGTTTGGTTGCTGTATCATGTCACGGTCTGTCTGTTTAAGTGGGTTTTTTATTAACTGGTAGTGGTCTTTTCTTTCTATATTTAGCACTTCTTTCAAAATCTCTTGTAAGGCAGGTCTGGTGGTAACAAACTCCCTCAACATTTGCCTATTTGAAAAAGATCTTATTTCTCCTTTGCTTAGGAAGCTTAATTTGGCTGGATATGAAATTACAGGTTGAAGATTTTTTTAAGAATGTTGAATATAGGCCCCCAATCTCTTCTTGCTTGTAGGGTTTCAGCTGAGAGGTCCACTGTTAACCTGATGAAGTTCCCTTTGTAGGTGATCTGCCCTTTCTCTCTAGCTGCCTTTAACATTCTTTCTTTCATTTGACCTTGGAAAATCTGATGATTATGTGTCTTAGGGATGATCTTCTTTTGTAGAATCTTGCAGGAGTTTCTGTATTTCTTGAGTTTGACTGTTGGCCTCTCTGGAAAGGTTGGAGAAGTTTTCATAAACAGTATTCTGAAATATGTTTCCCAAGTTGTTTGCTTTCTCCCCCTCCTTACAGGGATGCCAGTGATACATAGATTCAGCCTCTACATAATTCCATACATTTTGGAGGTTTTGTTCATTTCTCTTTGCTTTTTTTCTTTATTTTTATCTGTCTATATTATTTCAGAGAGCCCGTCTACAAGTTCTGAGATTCTTTTCTCTGCTTGGTTTATTCTGCTGTTAATACTTGTGATTGCATCATGAAATTCTTGTATTGTGTTATTCAGCTCTGTCAGATTCATTAGATTCTTCTTTATACCAGCTATTTTGTTCTTCAGCTCCTGTATTGTTTTATTGTGATTCTTAGTTTCCTTGGATTGAGTTATTTCATCCTCCTGAATCTCAATGATCTTCGTTCCTATCCATATTCTGAATTCTATTTCTGTCATTTCAGCCAGTTTCTCACTGGGGATTAGTCCCTTTTATTGGGCAGGTCTTTCTTCCTGGATTATGTGCCAGCTTCATTACATTTAGTTAATGCTTACTAAACATGCAAGAGATCCTGAACCTCTAATCTATGGGACCTATATGTAACCATAATAATATAAGTACTACAATGCCTCATTAATTTGAACTCAAAAAGATTCAGAATTGGAGTGAACTTGCACTATAATACAGCTGAATTTACATTTTGATTGTTTCTGAAGACTGACCAACCACATGAAAAAAGTGAAAGGAATCAAGAATGAGCATAAGAACCACCTTAAGATGATCCAATCCCATGATTTTTGAAATGCTATTTTTTTCCACTTAAATATAATACTGGAAGCCACTTTAAATTATTGTTTGAAAGAGAAGGAGGAAAAATGGAATGAAATCAGTAAATTTATCAGACATTCTATTTATTCATTAAAACAGGTTTTGAAAGGACTTAAACTAGGCAAGCCTTAGTGACCCTAGTCTGGGGTTCCTCTAAGTTTTGGAATAAATAATTGTGTATTTATACTCACAGCTTCTGTAATTCCAATTGTGCCTGAAGTGAAGAACTGTGGCAATCCCTGATATTAAGGGGCAATTAATGAAATCTGGAAGGTGCAAGGCTCTGGCCTTCCTACAGTGGCCTTTGCCTTCTTGAAGGTCTCATAAAGGTCTCATAATATTTTCCCAAGTCTGTTTTTGCCCTCACAGCTGAGGAAGCCCAGCCACCCCTTCAGGCGGGCAGTGGTGGGAGTGATTTTCACCCCATTTATCTCTTCAATATCAGCAATTTCTGTGTGTTCCTAACAGCAATGGATGTCATGCTGGGTAATCCTCTTCCTGTTGTGAAAGGACCTGAGCAATTACCAGTGAAGTATTCAGGAAAGATCCAAGGGAAATGATAGCTAATGATGCCTTTTATCAGACCCACCAATATTTGAGCAAACATGTTTTGGAGAAAATAGAGATTGTATTATCTTTATGGGTATACAATGAATGTTGTGTTATAGTATTTGAATGTGCATATATCTGTGTGTGAATCTATATGTTTTAAAAGTCTTATCAGTATTCTTTTATTAAGAAATTCACTTTATTTTCAGGGCAACCTTTATCTTGTCAGAGAATCAGAGAAGATTAGAAAAAAATTGGCTTTCTAACTTTTCGTATGTTACACCCCTTGCAGTACTACTATCCCTTCTCTTCAGAGCAATCAGAGTGGTCTTTTAAAAACATAAAACAGATTATATCATATCCTCCGTTAAAAATCTTCCAATGACATCCCACTGTACTTACAATAAATGCCAAGCTGAGGCTCACCTTGGCCTTAACAGGGCCCTGAACAACCTGGCCCTGCCCACTTCCCGCCTTCCCTTTGGCCAGCCTCATCCATGCTCTGGTTCATTTGTTTCTTTCTGGTCTCTAAATATGCAGGGCCTGTTCTCATCTCAGAGCCCTGTTAGTCCCACCTGCTGGTCCCACTGCCTGCACATGCTCTCCTTTCTGAAGTAGAAACCACCCATCCAGTTACTCTGTTTCACTTTTCCTTGTTGGATTGTTTTCAAAGCATTTGTCACTCTCTGAAATAGTCTTGTTTGTTCATTTGCTTAATGTCTGCCCTGACTCAGTGTAAGCTTCCTAAGGGGAAATCTTCTTGTTTTATTCACCACCGCATTGCCAGCACCTGGAAGAGTAGCTGGACACTAACAGGTGCTCCATATATTTTTGAATGACTGAGTGAATTAGTGAATATAAAATTTGGCTGCCACCTCCATCTGCTATGCTTTCCTTGGTCTAGTTTTTCTTTCAGGATTCTAATACAACTTTGGAGAAAGCTACCAATTGGTAGATCAAGTTGGAGTGAGTGCTATGTGGGTCAGGGAAATCTGGCTCAGAAGCCAGCTAAGGCAGGATGCATCAGGTACATGTAGGCATTTGGAACTCGGGGCTGCACCGTAAAAGGTATCCTCTTATCCTCAAGTTTGAGATGTGGGTGTCAGGAAGCTTCTGAAAGAGATACTCAGTGGACACTCAACAGTTATACATTTGTGCTCTGCCAACTGAATGAATGATTGCCATGAACACAGGAAACTCCTGAGAGCCTCCTTTAGCAGGGAAGCCCTTTAATTGTATTTCTAAAATACCATCTGCCTCTATTCTGACACTTCTGTTTCCACTGCACTGCCTTAGCTAAGGTTCACTTTATCCCTCTCCCGAGGAGATACTGAAGGATCTGTCTTAAAAGCAAGTGCCAATGGTGAAAATCCCCTACTTGCTCCTCATTGGAGAATATGGGAGTCCCAGCCTAGGGCTGCGGAGGTTTGCACAGATGTTAACTATCAGATAGAGATAAAAAGGGTGTTTGCTGCCCTTTTAATCAATTGATGACCCTTTATAGCAATTCTTCTTGTAGACAGTGACCCTCTTTTATTGCTAGCTGCCAAAGACAATTTGCTGTATACTCATCTCCCCCTGCCTGGAGTCCCAGATTTACTGCTTTGCACCAATCTAAACAAAGTGGCAGATAGTAAAGCATTTCACCATTATTCAACCTAGAAACTAAAAACTTTTCCAGATAAAAGAAAACGGAGAGAAAGACTTAGGCCAATCTAATTCAAAGGTTCTTAGGAAATGTCATCGACCTCATGGAGCCTGTAGGAATCACAGTACAAGAACTCAATGTCATGTTTTGCTCCAAGAAATACCATTAGAATAAAGGCTTCTGGGCCGGGCGCGGTGGCTTATGCCTGTAGTCCCAGCACTTTGGGAGGCCAAGGCGGGCAGATCACCTGAGGTTGGGAGTTCGAGACCAGCCTTACCAACATGGAGAAACCCCATCTCTACTAAAAATACAAAATTAGCCAGGTATGGTGGCGCATGTCTGTAATCCCAGCTACTTGGGGCACTGAGGCAGGAGAATTGCTTGAAGTCAGGAGGCGGAGGTTGCGGTGAGCTGAGATCATGCCATTATACTCCACCCTGGGCAACAAGAACAAAACTCCTTCTCAAACAAACAAAAACAAAAACAAAAAAAAGAGAGAGAAAAGGCTTCTATAAGTTGCTTCGATAACATATGGTAGAACAGTTATAAGGAGAGACAAATGAAGCAAGGCTACACATGATTTTTGCCCTTTATTTGAAGATTTTTCTTCACTGAGGTCTTATAGATAACATTTTCTCTTTATAAACTTTGCATTTTGTAAAATATATTATTTGTCTATGAGCACAGAAAAAATTCATCCAGATAATCCAAGACCAAGGATATTTCTTAGATTAATGTCTTTTTCCATATGAGCATCAGCAGATGAGAATAAAACTCAATGTACATAAATACCACATGTCTGTAGAAAGGCATTTCCTGAACTAGAGACCCAAAGGACACACTTTCCAGGGTGTTAATGTCACAGAAAATGTTTGGTGCACCATTAAGTCACATTTACTGTAGTAGAAGCTCCATGAGAAGAGGGACTTTGTCTTTTTTTACCACTGCAGCTCCAGCATCTAAAACAGGTCCTGACACATAGTAGGCACTCAAAATATTTATTATTAAATGAAATATTGCCTTAAACTAATTTAACCAGGTTTCTTTACTGCAGGACTTTCCAGAGGCTTATCATGCTAATATATGTAGTGAAGCTCCAAGAGGAGGCGCTGGCATAACTTATTTCTCAAACCTATTTGAACATGGGTCACCCCAGGACATATCTATTCACACCTAGTGGCACTGTGTTCCATAGAAGTTTGGGAAATGCTGAGTTAAATTAAAAGGACAGGTAAAAATATCTAAGGCAAAAGGGAGTGCAGGTAGTTAATCCACAATTTAGGTTCTGTTACAACTTTTTGCTGACTTACATTCTTCGATCTTTGAATACAGGAAAAATGAAGAAGAGGATGGAGGAGAGAGCATGGGTGGGAGGAGAGAGAGGAAAAACAGAAAGGAAAGACAAAGAGAGAGACAGAGAGAGATGACCATTTGAGATGGAAGAAGTGGTACTCTGAATTGCAGGAAAAAATTCAGATTGTGCTGGGCTTTACTGGCAGATGATTGGCAGCTGGAAGCTTCTTGTGGAACCTAGTGATGATAATTGCCCACAGAGTGGATTTATCTTGTAAAGACTTGCTTGAAGCCTTATCTGCTCAATTGGCTGTGACCAGGAAAGAGGACATTGATGGTTAGATCTGTTCTCTTTTTTCAATGTGGGTTCATCCACCCATCCTTTCTACCCTGGGACACACATTAGTGAATGGTCTGGATTCGTTACTACAGAAGAAATTAGGCACAGATGAAGAATAGGTAATACTGCAGATTTTGGAGACAAGCAATTGGGTTGATGGTGAGTATCCTGTGTGGTCTTGGACCTATTAACCTCTCTGTATTTCAGTTTCCTCCTCCAAAAAATGGAGATAATAATAATATTCACCTTATAAGGTCCTGAGTGTCGAAATAAGGTGATACATATGCATTTATTACAGTGCCTTGCACATGGGAAGTGCTCAAATGATAATTATTGGTATCATTAGTAATAGTAATTAAATATAATATCTGGGTGTTCTGTTAACTCATAACTTATATTTCAATTTATTTCTATGAACCTCATGTATAGCATTATGTAAGTAGATTTTGTAAGTTATTTCTTTTAATACAAAACACTTATTACAAATTCTACTTGCTTAGAAGAATTTGATACATGGTTTTGAAGGTGGGTATCCTTTGAGGAAACAGCACCTCTTGCAAATAGAAATATTCCCCCTGACCTTACATTATTTGTTCCTCTCTCTAAAGAAAAGAAAATAATGCCTATCCTGGAAGAAAAATTTAGACTTGCATCTCAAGTGAGTTGCTTAATATCCCATCTCAATTTTACTTTTTGCCCTCTTTTATCTTGTGCAATATGTTCCAAAGCCAAAAGTCTCTAACTCCAATTCTCCAGGCTCTGTTCTACTGTATGAATAAAATGTAGCACAGCAGGAAAAAATGAGCCCTTTCTCTACCTCATTTTCTAAAGCAGGGTGGGAGAAGGCGTCTCTCACCTGTTATGCACACCTTTGGCTCCTAGGTCATAATTACACCCGTCAGCTGGCCTCGCTCCATTTTGATGGCTCAGCCCACCTACCTGGAGGGGTTCTTTTAACTTAGGACTCTAGAAGGAAAATAAAAATGGTGATGAATGACTGTGTACAAGGGTTGAATTATATTTAATTTAAAAAGGCCGGGCGCGGTGGCTCACGGCTGTAATCCCAGCACATTGGGAGGCCGAGGTGGGCAGATCACCTGAGGTCAGCAGTTTGAGACCAGCCTGGCCAGCATGGTGAAACCCCCATCTCTACTAAAAATACAAAAATTAGCCGGGCTTGGTAGCAGGTGCCTGTAATCCCAGCTACTCGGGAAGCTGAGGCAAGAGAATCACTTGAACCCGGGAGGCAGAGGTTGCAGTGAGCTGAGATCATGCCTTTTCACTCAAGCCTGGGCAACAAAGCAAAACAAAACAAAAACCACCCAAAAAACAGTTTAGGTCCAATTGTGTATTTAGTCCACAAATGCTGTATCTCAAGTACCTAGAGAAATGCCTGGCATAGAGTAGGCACTCAATATCTTTTTTGAATGACTAAATATTAAATCTAAAATTTAGTACCATTTTTAGGGTATAAAGAAGAAACCAAACAAAAATGAGCCCTAAGTTCCACACCCAGATAACCCCTACTGCCCCATATGAGTAATATATAAATAAGATTGGAAAAGTTGAACTAAACAGAAATTATTGAAGCAAAGCCTTCCATTTCCCTTTCTGCCCCTTATCCCGTCTTTAAAGGCAATCATTGAAAACAATTTATTCGATGGTGTTTCCCTCAAAGCAATTATTTGTATAAGGGTATAGATGAATACACAAGGCTACATTATTAATATAATGGACAACAAACCCAAAAGCAGAGGTTCTCAAGGTAAAGTCTGCTGACAACCCACATGAAGCCCAGCTGCCTCTGAAATACCTGGTTTGTCTGTTAACAGTACAGACTGAAATAGACATTCTGATTTGGTTGGTCTGGGCATGCCCAGGAATCTGCATTTCATGAAGCATCTCAAATAAGTATATTCTATAACTCTAAAGTTGAAGGATGTGGCTCACTAAGGATCTAATGAAGCTCAAGATGATTCATGTTTTAGCACCAATCCCTACTTATTGTGGAATTGGTGGAACTCTTAGCCAACTGTTAACCAGCTCTTAGGTGAAGCAACACATCTCTGCTGTGTGCAGCAGCTGACTTTATCAGCAAGCTTCCATCTTATCCAGTTATCTTAAAAGCCCCTTCCCGTTCCATGTCTTCTATCAAACTAGTTGAACTTGTTTCTTCATTGTAACAGACATGGCTATTAACTGCAGATATTCTTAGTCTTTCTCCCTTCAGCTGCTTGATTGATGTCCAGCTTCATGTTTCTAGCTGTAGCTGTGGCTACCCCTGTTCTTGATGGTTCTGCTGCATAGATCCATGCAAGGTTGGAATTTAAAGATCTTCTTCCTTAGGAACCTCATTCTGAAAAATGTCTGCTGATTATGACCATAGCAATGTCTCTGCCCTTCCCTCTGTCCCTTTCACTCTTGATCAGGGGGACCTGTGCCCAAGTGTGGGCCTGCCTTTCTCTTTTTGATTCTCAGGTAGTGAGAGCTTTTATAAGCTACCTTGGATTTTTAGGCAGAAAAGGATCACATGTGGGTTTTGGGATTGTTGAAAAATTCTTCCCCATTCTGTAGATGCCATGAGTTCCATGCGTTGTGTTATTAAATGTGGTCACAAAAGCAGGAACCCAGGCTTTTTGCCCTCTGCTCAACTCTTTGAGGGCAGTCTCTGCTTGTCCTCTTAGATATCAGGTGATGAACAGGATGGAAGGGGAAAGAGATGACTCTGCCAGCTGATGTTTCTAGACAGATCATCAACATAAAAGGGGATGGAGTTGGACACTGAATATCCTACCAAGGCAACCCATCCAGCAGTGGGATAAACATGACCAAAGAAGAGTGCCCTTTTCTCCAGGAAGATTTTGATGATATAAGCTGACTTATGTTGGAAAAGGACCACTCTGATTACTGTGTTAGGAATTGGAAGCAGGGAGACCAGTTGCAGGGTATTATGATGAGAAACTGAGATTTGCCAGTTTCCTACCAGACTCACTAGAGATGACTGGCTCACACCAGGGTGGTAGCAGCAGGGGAATGAGAAACAGTTGGAGGCAACCCAGAAACTGCATGATTGCTTGAGGTACACAGCCACCTGAAATTCACAAGCCATCAGATTCACCCCATTCACGTTTCTGTTTCTATTTCACCTCAAAAGTCCTTAATCACAAGATCTCCTGAGATCTTCCTCTAACAAGCTGAACAACGTCTGGACGACAGTAAAACATCTGGTACCCACAACTTCCCAAGCGGTTTTGATCAGTTGAATCCACAATTTCCAGCTTTTGGGCTGTCTTGGTGCAGGCCTGTGGTGTGGTACACTTGAGAAGCACTGTGCTAGGGCTGGAGGAGCTGGTTTCTCATCCTAGTCCTGCCCCTGACTGTCATGCACCTTGGATAGGGCCCTTCTCTGGCCCCACCCACCCTGTTACAAAATGAGGAACATGGAGGATGTGGTTTCCAAGGCTTCTTCCACCTCAGACAGGCTGAAGTTCTTAGTTGACTGATCCCAGGCTCCTTGATGAGGATTACAGGAAGCTGTCTGGTTTTCTCTTTTCTCATTCATTTAAATTCTGAGTTTTAACATATGATCAACTTCCCTGAGAATCTGCATGTCAAGTTCAAGAGAGAGTGACTGCATTTAATGGGTGTCACTTTTGGAGCTGTTGCTCTGCTTTTTCTCAGAGAGCAGTCAACTCAGTTCCACTTGGAACATCACAGCCGCAAATTCCCTGGTTTGGAGAAAGCATTTTCCTTGCATGTTTCATCTGGTTCAGGCTCTGGAAGACTCAGGGGGTCTGTGAGCCTACCTTAGGACATGCCTATTTACACTACTGGTTTCTCCTTGGACATGATTGGAAACAATCTCTAAAAGCTTTGGCCAGCTTCCTCTTTAGTTTTTGCACAGCACTCCATCACTACACAAATGAATATTGTGCAGCTCTGTGGGATGCTAAGTGCCTCTTCCAGATTTGTGAGTGCCCAAGTCTGCCCAAAACCGATGCACATGCACTGGTGAGCTGAAGTGTCCAGGGGGTAAATATGAAGGAAGCTTTCCTTCTTGGCAGGCTTTTCTCATGAGGCGTTTCTCAGGAGAGTTTTTTCCTCTCTATTCAAGAGAGAAAGCTTGTAGTATTGTTTACACCAGAAAGCATCTTTGTAAATGTAGTCTGCAAATTGTGGAGGCCGATTTCCCCAGGGAGCAGAGGCCATAGCTGATGAGGCCACCGTTAGCCAAAACCAAGGACCATGTCTGTTAAACAGTTCCAGGATGTTTTTGCACTGGCAGTCTGGCCAACACTGACTGAAGAGTCAGAGGACCAGGAAAGTTTGATGAATCAGGCTTCATAACATCTCCCTTTGGTGGTTCAGTGGTCAGACCTCCCCAGAGTTCAGAGGTTGCCCTTGCCACCCTGACTAGGAGCCCAGTTGCAGCTATTACACTTGCAACCCAATACCAGCTAACATTTAACGAGCACAACACTTTACCTTATATTACCTCACTTAGCCACTCCTGTCATTTTTCCACTTACAGATAAGGACACCAAGATTTATAGATGTAGCTATGTAAGTGGCAGAGCTTGGATGGTCTGAGACCCAATAGCCTAAGCTCTTACCAACTTAGCTGTATTGACACCCTCAGTCATGCATCACCCAGAGAAAGACACCTAGTCCTCTGCTCTCCCTCATGGGCTCTTATTGCAGAGACAGGGCCCACAGACCACAGTGAGGAATAAAGTCATGTGGAGCCAGTGATTAGGAAGTGGTCAAAAGGATGCCAAACCAAGTATAAAGTTTGGAGGTAAAGGAAATTCTGTGTTTTCAAATATGTTTGCCTAATAGTTAGCAAATCTTTCTCTTTTAAGTTAAAATTTTTTCCCTTCTCTTTTAATTCCCCTGATTTTTGTTTCTAATTTTGTGTATTATATTGTGTTTTATTTATTTTATTCAGGAGTAAGTAAGCCAGTGACTTACCTATTTTTTTCCCCTAAGGAAATAGCTCTTGTCTTTCTTACTTCAATTCCTACTCTATTTTCTAATTTATTGCTTTCTATTTTTATTTTACTAATCTTTTTATTTTACTAATTCTTTTTTCTATTTTAATTTTACTAATTAATTAATAAATTAATTTATTGCTATTTTTATTTTACTAATTCATTATTTTATTTTACTAATTCTTTTTTCTGTGCTTCAGATTCATTTTACTTTATTTTTAATTTGTTTAATTTAGTGCTTAATTCATTCATTTTATTCTTGTTTAATAATATAAAGTTGTACGATTATAAGTCTTTTTGCCTGCACTCTTCTGACTGTATTACAATGGGTCCAATATGTAAAGATTCCACTCTCCCTTATTCATTGAATAATCTGTATTTGTTGAGTCCTACGATGTACCAGACATTACACTAGTGGCTGGAGATATGGTCGCTAGAAATTCCTGCCTTCATGGGGCTAATTCAGGTGAGGAAAAGAAAATGATCAAGTCAATAAATAATGTCAGGCAATGATAGGGAGAAGAAGGAGAGTGATGAAGTGATAACTTGACGTTTAAACAGAGATCTGGAAGAAGTGAGAAATATACATGAAGGAGAGGGATATCTCAGATAAAGGAGACAGCAGAGACAGCACATATAAATGATCTGGTGCAGGAACATGCTTGGTGTGTTCTAAGATCCCCAGAGAGTACAGTGTGACTGGGGCAGAAAAGACTTAGAGGGAAGTGGTAGGTGTGATCTGGAGAAGTGTGCAGGAGCAAGGTCATTTGCAGGTTATGTGCAGCATTATAGGGCATGGCAAGGATTTTGGATTTTATTATAAGTGAGATAGGAAGATGGAGGATTTTGAGCATGTGACGGATGTGATCTAACTTACGTTGATAATCAGTTTTATTAATGTATAAAGCTCACCCATTTTAAGTGTGCAATGTGATTCATTTGGACAAATACTGTTGTGTAAACACCAACATAATCAATATCGAGAACATTTGCAACACCTCAGAAAGTTTCCTTGTGCCCTTTTTATAGTAGATCCTCATTTCGACCCCCAGGCTTAGGGAATCATATATCTGTTTTAACTAATTATACGTTTATCTTTTTAGAATTTCATATAAATTAAGTCATACACAAAGGTCTTTTGTGTCTGACTTCTGTCACTTAGCATAATACTCTTGAGATTCATCCATGTCCTTTCATCTATCAGCTGTTAGTTTTTGTTTTTCATTGCTGAGAAACATTTCATTGTACGGATATACCATAATTTGTTTCTTCATCTATCAGTTGATGGTGATTTCAGGTTGCTGGCTGTTATGAATCAAGCTGCTATGAACATTAATGTAAGAGGCTTTGTGTGTATATATATATATATTTTACTTTCTCTTAGGGGTATATGTGGAATAGTATTGATGGGTCATATAGTAAGTATATAAGTTTTGAAAAACTGCTAAACTCTTTTCCAAAGTGTCTGTATTTTTCTGCATTCCTACCAGCTGTATGTAAGAATTCTAGTTGTTAACAGCTAACACTTAATATGTCTAAGTGTTAGAACTCCTAACGCTTAGTTAGGAGTCTTTCTAATTTTCATCAACAGGGTATGTATTGGTATCTTATTTTGCATTTACTTTACATTTCCCTTGTGACTATGTTGAGCATGTTTTCATGCACTTATCTTACCACTTGTATATCATTTCTGGCAAAGTATCTGTTCAAATATTTTGCCCATTATTTTATATAGGTTGTTTGCTTTCTTATTATTATGCTGATTAATTTAAACATTTTAAACTAATCTTACATTTTCATGATAAATCTCACTTGGACATGATGAATTGTTCTCTTTATATGTTGGTGTATTTGATTTGATAAGATTTAGTAAAGGATTTATATATTTGTTTATGAGAAATATTGATCTGTGGGGCTTTTATGGGTAATTTCTTTGACAGGTTTTGTTTTCAGGTAACATTGACTTCATAAAATAATCTGAAAAGCACTACCCCTTTCTTCTATTTTCTGATAGAGTTTGTGAAGAATTGGGTTATTTCTACCTTAAATATTTGATAGAATTATCAGTACATCTAATAGGTATAGCGCTATTTAGATTATCTATTTCTTCTTGAATGAGCTTTTTTTGTTTGTTTTCCTTCCAAGGAATTTTAAACTTTCACCTAAGCTGTAGAATTTATTGGTATAAAGTTGTTTCTAAAATTCTCTTATGATTCCTTGTAATGTTTATAGAATGTATATATTATTTTCTTATCTATTCCTGTTTTAGATTTATTTTGTCTTCTCTCTTATTTTTTGATTATTTGGCTAAAGTTTAATTGGCCTTTTCAAAGAGTGAGCATTTGATTATCTTTTTCTCTATTTTTTTTTTGGTATGAGATCATTGGTTTTTACTGTGATCTTTATTATTTCCTTTATTCTACTTACTTTAGGTTTGATTTGTTCTTCTTTTTCTAGTTTCTTAAGCTAGAAGCTTAGATTATTGATTTAGATTATCCTTATTTTCTAACTTTTGCATTGTAATGCTATACATTTTACTCCAAGTGCTACTTTAGCTGTATCCAACACATTTTTTGTATATTGGATGTAAAAATTTGTTTGTTTCAAAATATGCTGTATTGACTCAAAAGGAAGATTGATGTCTTTTTCAATATGGCCAATTAAAAAAAATCAAGGGTCTTTGAAAAGTTATCCTGTGTGTCATCTAGAAGCAATGTAATTAATGATTATACAAATCAACCATTGCTTTTGTAAGCCCAAAAGTTGTAGGCAAAACTTTCTGGTAAATTATATAGTTTATACTCCATGGCTACAACTGAAAGCTAGTACTTTGAATTAGAATAATCTTTTAAACATAATAATGCCAGCAATAGATAGGAAATTTCTGAAACATGGGCATATGTCACACATAAAGATGGTAAAATGTGACATTGGTAGACACAAGAAAGGCTTAACATTTAGCAGACACCTACTATGTGCCAGGTCTGGGCCAGGATTATACTGATCTCATTTAGTCACTTTAGTAATTCTAGGTAGGTATTTAGACATGAGGAAATTGAAGCTTAGAGGATAGAAACTACTTTTCTAAGATTATATATGATTCAATCTCAGGGTGGTCTAATTTCAGATACTACTCTTTCTCATACTAATGTGGAAATACAGAGTCAAGAGAAGAAAATAGAGCAATAACATGTATCATAAGTAAAAAAATTCATTATTATAAATTATAAACTTACATAGACATTTTGTATATATAAAAGTACTTGATATGTCAGAAGCACTGGTTATTTAGGCAAAATATTTTATCTCAAATTGTTTCTTCTAAGATTAACTTATCTTACATAGAGGCAGGAATTCTATTCTTTTTTCCCATTCTGGGTAAATTCTTCTGAAAAGTACTCAAATAATATAAAATAGTGATCTTCCAAGATAGAGGAGGACCAATTTTTTTTAGGGAAAGGAATAAGAAAAGATAACATTGAAAATTTTAATATTTAAATAAACCAAGTATTATACCCATTCTAATTACTGGCTATGCGATATTGGATATGTTACTAGAACCCTATGAATTCCAGTTTTATCATTTGAAAGTTAAGCATTTCTTGAGTAACTTTATGTGTGAGTATCCTGAAGTAGCACACAGTATAGCTCTTCACAGGTTAGTAGAAAGGTCTTTGTTAAAAGGCTCTTACCCTAACCATTGCTTTGTTACTAACGGATTATATTCTGCTCCTAGTACGTGACTTATTCTTTCCCTTTGTGCCATTATTTTTATCCTTTATGCACTTAGAGAAAGCAGAATAACATGAACCATCTAGCACTTTTAAAAGAGAGGTTTTCTTTTTTTTTTTTTTCATTGCAACCACAAATATATGGATTGCCAGAGAAATGCCTCATTTGACAGTTGGAAGTCAGGTACTAGCTTTGCCCGGGAGGCTATCAGAGGCTCCTCAATTGCTTCTTCTTCTGTCCCAGCTGCATATTTATCTCAGGGCTAGCACCCAGCTTCCAAGAAAAGGGAATTACGAGGTGGAACTTTGGGGGTTCCGTGACATGTGGGATTTACTTTCTCTGGGTGAAGTAACAGGGCAGTGAAACCAACATGACAGTGCAAACTCTCAGAAGACAATTTTATCACCCATATATCTATTGATTCATTTAGCCTTTATTAAATAAATATTTATTGAGTGACTACTATGTACAAAGAACTGTGCTAAGTGATAGGAATCAGCAGGTGACAAAACAGAAGAAACACCTGTCGGCATGAAGCTTTTATTCTAGTAGTTTACAATAAATAAAAGATATTGGGGGGCTAAATTTAAGCTAGGCATTATTCAAGTGCTTTAGGCATATTACCTCACTATTCTCATGGAAACCCCCTAAGGTCAGTACTACTGATGTCTCCATTTTACAAAGAAAACTGAGGGCAAGAAAAGTAAAGTAACATACTGAAGATCAGCAAGCTGGAAAGAGGCAGAGACAGGCCAGGGGCGGTGGCTCACGCCTGTAATCCCAGCACTTTGGGAGGCCGAGGCAGGTGGATCACAAGATCAAGAGATCCAGACCATCCTGGCCAACATGCTGAAACCCAATCTCTACTAAAACACACACACACACACACACACACACACACACACACACACACACACACACACAATTAGCCGGGTGTGGTGGTGGGCGCTGGTAGTCCCAGCTACTCCGGAGGCTGAGGCAGGAGAATGGCGTGAACCTGGGAGGCAGAGCTTGCAGTGAGCCGAGATCACCTCTCTGCACTCCAGCCTGGGCGACAGAGCGAGACTCCATCTCAAAAAAAAAAAAAAAAAAAGAAACAAAAAAAACAAAAACAAAAGAAAGAGGCAGAGACAAAAAGCTCACTATCTAGCAGAAGAGATAATGTGAATTGACATTTATAACATGGATAGAAATTGTGGAAGGTGAATAGAGATCATATCTAATTGAAGATTGTGGGGAGATTTCATGAAAGAAGTGACATTTGATTTGGGGTTGGGCAGGTGGAAATGAAGAAAGAAGAAGTAAGGGAAAGGATGAGGGGGGAGGAGCCAAGATGGCCGAATAGGAACAGCTCCGGTCTACAGCTCCCAGCGTGAGCGACGCAGAAGACGGGTGATTTCTGCATTTCCATCTGAGGTACCAGGTTCATCTCACTAGGGAGTGCCAGACAGTGGGTGCAGGCCAGTGGGTGCGCGCACCGTGCGCGAGCCGAAGCAGGGCGAGGCATTGCCTCACCTGGGAAGCGCAAGGGGTCAGGGAGTTCCCTTTCCGAGTCAAAGAAAGGGGTGACGGACGCACCTGGAAAATCGGGTCACTCCCACCCGAATATTGCGCTTTTCAGACCGGCTTAAAAAACGGCGCACGACGAGACTATATCCCACACCTGGCTCGGAGGGTCCTACGCCCACGGAATCTCACTGATTGCTAGGGCAGCAGTCTGAGATCAAACTGCAAGGCGGCAGCGAGGCTGGGGGAGGGGCGCCCGCCATTGCCCAGGCTTGCTTAGGTAAACAAAGCAGCCGGGAAGCTCGAACTGGGTGGAGCCCACCACAGCTCAAGGAGGCTTGCCTGCCTCTGTAGGCTCCACCTCTGGGGGCAGGGCACAGACAAACAAAAAGACAGCAGTAACCTCTGCAGACTTAAATGTCCCTGTCTGACAGCTTTGAAGAGAGCAGTGGTTCTCCCAGCACGCAGCTGGAGATCTGAGAACGGGCAGACTGCCTCCTCAAGTGGGTCCCTGACCCCTGACCCCCGAGCAGCCTAACTGGGAGGCACCCCCCAGCAGGGGCACACTGACACCTCACACCGCAGGGTATTCCAACAGACCTGCAGCTGAGGGTCCTGTCTGTTAGAAGGAAAACTAACAAACAGAAAGGACATCCACACCGAAAACCCATCTGTACATCACCATCATCAAAGACCAAAAGTAGATAAAACCACAAAGATGGGGAAAAAACAGAACAGAAAAACTGGAAATTCTAAAACGCAGAGCACCTCTCCTCCTCCAAAGGAACGCAGTTCCTCACCAGCAACGGAACAAAGCTGGATGGAGAATGATTTTGACGAGCTGAGAGAAGAAGACGATCAAATTACTCTGAGCTATGGGAGGACATTCAAACCAAAGGCAAAGAAGTTGAAAACTTTGAAAAAAATTTAGAAGAATGTATAACTAGAATAACCAATACAGAGAAGTGCTTAAAGGAGCTGATGGAGCTGAAAACCAAGGCTCGAGAACTACGTGAAGAATGCAGAAGCCTCAGGAGCCGATGCAATCAACTGGAAGAAAGGATATCAGCAATGGAAGATGAAATGAATGAAATGAAGCGAGAAGGGAAGTCTAGAGAAAAAAGAATAAAAAGAAATGAGCAAAGCCTCCAAGAAATATGGGACTATGTGAAAAGACCAAATCTACGTCTGATTGGTGTACCTGAAAGTGATGTGGAGAATGGAACCAAGTTGGAAAACACTCTGCAGGATATTATCCAGGAGAACTTCCCCAATCTAGCAAGGCAGGCCAACATTCAGATTCAGGAAATACAGAGAACGCCACAAAGATACTCCTCGAGAAGAGCAACTCCAAGACACATAATTGTCAGATTCACCAAAGTTGAAATGAAGGAAAAAATGTTAAGGGCAGCCAGAGAGAAAGGTCGGGTTACCCTCAAAGGGAAGCCCATCAGACTAACAGCGGATTTCTCGGCAGAAACCCTACAAGCCAGAAGAGAGTGGGGGCCAATATTCAACATTCTTAAAGAAAAGAATTTTCAACCCAGAATTTCATATCCAGCCAAACTAAGCTTCATAAGTGAAGGAGGAATAAAATACTTTACAGACAAGTAAATGCTGAGAGATTTTGTCACCACCAGGCCTGCCTTACAAGAGCTCCTGAAGGAAGCGCTAAACATGGAAAGGAACAACCGGTACCAGCCGCTGCAAAATCATGCCAAAATGTAAAGACCATCAAGACTAGGAAGAAACTGCATCAACTAATGAGCAAAATCACCAGCTAACATCATAATGACAGGATCAAATTCACACATAACAATATTAACTTTAAATGTAAATGGACTAAATGCTCCAATTAAAAGACACAGACTGGCAAGTTGGATAAAGAGTCAAGACCCATCAGTGTGCTGTATTCAGGAAACCCATCTCACATGCAGAGACACACATAGGCTCAAAATAAAAGGATGGAGGAAGATCTACCAAGCAAATGGAAAACAAAAAAAGGCAGGGGTTGCAATCCTAGTCTCTGATAAAACGGACTTTAAACCAACAAAGATCAAAAGAGACAAAGAAGGCCATTACATAATAGTAAAGGGATCAATTCAACAAGAGGAGCTAACTATCCTAAATATATATGCACCCAATACAGGAGCACCCAGATTCATAAAGCAAGTCCTGAGCGACCTACAAACAGACTTAGACTCCCACACATTAATAATGGGAGACTTTAACACCCCACTGTCAACATTAGACAGATCAACGAGACAGAAAGTCAACAAGGATACCCAGGAGTTGAACTCAGCTCTGCACCAAGCGGACCTAATAGACATCTACAGAACTCTCCACCCCAAATCAACAGAATATACATTTTTTTCAGCACCACACCACACCTATTCCAAAATTGACCACATAGTTGGAAGTAAAGCTCTCCTCAGCAAATGTAAAAGAACAGAAATTATAACAAACTATCTCTCAGACCACAGTGCAATCAAACTAGAACTCAGGATTAAAAATCTCACTCAAAGCCGCTCAACTACATGGAAACTGAACAACCTGCTCCTGAATAACTACTGGGTACATAACAAAATGAAGGCAGAAATAAAGATGTTCTTTGAAACCAACGAGAACAAAGACACAACATACCAGAATCTCTGGGATGCATTCAAAGCAGTGTGTAGAGGGAAATTTATAGCACTAAATGCCCACAAGAGAAAGCAGGAAAGATCCAAAATTGACACCCTAACATCACAATTAAAAGAACTAGAAAAGCAAGAGCAAACACATTCAAAAGCTAGCAGAAGGCAAGAAATAACTAAAATCAGAGCAGAACTGAAGGAAATAGAGACACAAAAAACCCTTCAAAAAATCAATGAATCCAGGAGCTGGTTTTTTGAAAGGATCAACAAAATTGATAGACCGCTAGCAAGACTAATAAAGAAAAAAAGAGAGAAGAATCAAATAGACACAATAAAAAATGATAAAGGGGATATCACCACCGATCCCACAGAAATACAAACTACCATCCGAGAATACTACAAACACCTCTACGCAAATAAACTAGAAAATCTAGAAGAAATGGATACATTCCTCGACACATACACTCTCCCAAGACTAAACCAGGAAGAAGTTGAATCTCTGAATAGACCAATAACAGGAGCTGAAATTGTGGCAATAATCAATAGTTTACCAACCAAAAAGAGTCCAGGACCAGATGGATTCACAGCCGAATTCTACCAGAGGTACAAGGAGGAACTGGTACCATTCCTTCTGAAACTATTCCAATCAATAGAAAAAGAGGGAATCCTCCCTAACTCATTTTATGAGGCCAGCATCATTCTGATACCAAAGCCGGGCAGAGACACAACCAAAAAAGAGAATTTTAGACCAATATCCTTGATGAACATTGATGCAAAAATCCTCAATAAAATACTGGCAAACCGAATCCAGCAGCACATCAAAAAGCTTATCCACCATGATCAAGTGGGCTTCATCCCTGGGATGCAAGGCTGGTTCAATATACGCAAATCAATAAATGTAATCCAGCATATAAACAGAGCCAAAGACAAAAACCACATGATTATCTCAATAGATGCAGAAAAAGCCTTTGACAAAATTCAACAACCCTTCATGCTAAAAACTCTCAAGAAATTAGGTATTGATGGGACGTATTTCAAAATAATAAGAGCTATCTATGACAAACCCACAGCCAATATCATACTGAATGGGCAAAAACTGGAAGCATTCCCTTTGAAAACTGGCACAAGACAGGGATGCCCTCTCTCACTGCTCCTATTCAGCATAGTGTTGGAAGTTCTGGCCAGGGCAATTAGGCAGGAGAAGGAAATAAAGGGTATTCAATTAGGAAAAGAGGAAGTCAAATTGTCCCTGTTTGCAGACGACATGATTGTTTATCTAGAAAACCCCATTGTCTCAGTCCAAAATCTCCTTAAGCTGATAAGCAACTTCAGCAAAGTCTCAGGATACAAAATCAATGTACAAAAATCACAAGCATTCTTATACACCAACAACAGACAAACAGAGAGCCAAATCATGAGTGAACTCCCATTCACAATTGCTTCAAAGAGAATAAAATACCTAGGAATCCAACTTACAAGGGATGTGAAGGACCTCTTCAAGGAGAACTACAAACCACTGCTCAAGGAAATAAAAGAGGATACAAACAAATGGAAGAACATTCCATGCTCATGGGTAGGAAGAATCAATATCGTGAAAATGGCCATACTGCCCAAGGTAATTTACAGATTCAATGCCATCCCCATCAAGCTACCAATGACTTTCTTCACAGAATTAGAAAAAACTACTTTAAAGTTCATATGGAACCAAAAAAGAGCCCGCATCGCCAAGTCAATCCTAAGCCAAAAGAACAAAGCTGGAGGCATCACACTACCTGACTTCAAACTATACCACAAGGCTACAGTAACCAAAACAGCATGGTACTGGTACCAAAACAGAGATATAGATCAATGGAACAGAACAGAGCCCTCAGAAACAACGCCGCATACCTACAACTATCTGATCTTTGACAAACCTGAGAAAAACAAGCAATGGGGAAAGGATTCCCTATTTAATAAATGGTGCTGGGAAAACTGGCTAGCCATATGTAGAAAGCTGAAACTGGATCCCTTCCTTACACCTTATACAAAAATCAATTCAAGATGGATTAAAGATTTAAACGTTAGACCTAAAACCATAAAAACCCTAGAAGAAAACCTAGGCATTACCATTCAGGACATAGGCATGGGCAAGGACTTCATGTCCAAAACACCAAAAGCAATGGCAACAAAAGACAAAATTGACAAATGGGATCTAATTAAACTAAAGAGCTTCTGCACAGCAAAAGAAACTACCATCAGAGTGAACAGGCAACCTACAACATGGGAGAAAATTTTCGCAGCCTACTCATCTGACAAAGGGCTAATATCCAGAATCTACAATGAACTCAAACAAATTTACAAGAAAAAAACAAACAACCCCATCAAAAAGTGGGCGAAGGACATGAACAGACACTTCTCAAAAGAAGACATTTATGCAGCCAAAAAACACATGAAAAAATGCTCATCATCACTGGCCATCAGAGAAATGCAAATCAAAACCACAATGAGATATCATCTCACACCAGTTAGAATGGCAATCATTAAAAAGTCAGGAAACAACAGGTGCTGGAGAGGATGTGGAGAAATAGGAACACTTTTACACTGTTGGTGGGACTGTAAACTAGTTCAACCATTGTGGAAGTCAGTGTGGCGATTCCTCAGGGATCTAGAACTAGAAATACCATTTGACCCAGCCATCCCATTACTGGGTATATACCCAAAGGACTATAAATCATGCTGCTATAAAGACACATGCACACGTACATTTATTGCGGCATTATTCACAATAGCAAAGACTTGGAACCAACCCAAATGTCCAACAATGATAGACTGGATTAAGAAAATGTGGCACATATACAGCATGGAATACTATGCAGCCATAAAAAATGATGAGTTCATGTCCTTTGTAGGGACATGGATGAAATTGGAAACCATCATTCTCAGTAAACTATCGCAAGAACAAAAAACCAAACACTGCATATTCTCACTCATAGGTGGGAATTGAACAATGAGATCACATGGACACAGGAAGGGGAATATCACACTCTGGGGACTGTTGTGGGGTGGTGGGAGGGGGGAGGGATAGCATTGGGAGATATAGCTAATGCTAGATGACGAGTTAGTGGGTGCAGCGCACCAGAATGGCACATGTATACATATGTAACTAACCTGCACAATGTGCACATGTACCCTAAAACTTAAAGTATAATAAAAAAAAAAAAAAGAAAAGAAAGGATGAGTAAAGGTACAGAAATTTGAAAGCACAGAATCCAGTCAATTTGACTGAAGCTGAGGGTACACGAAGGGATTAGTGGTAATTAAGATTATAAAAATGACTGAAGCTGCAAAACTCCTCAACAAAATGTTGGCAAATTATGATCAATAGTGTAGTGGAGATACTACCACCAGCTTACTACAGGAGCCTACTCTTTAATCATTTGAACATTTAATATATAATTGTATCAGATTTCCAAAATACATTTAATGAAAATTCACAACCATTTTAGACTAAAAAAAAAAAAAGAATAAAGACCTGTTAGTAATGAAGTATACAGTGATACATTCATGTAAAATATCTACCCTAAACAAACATCAAATGGACAGAGAAGTACGACAACACAGGTTTCTCATTTTCTCAATATTTTTCTGCTTAGATACACCTGAAAGATACAATAAGCTTTATTGATAGAGGATCATTATGCAATGATTCTAAACTGTGAGTGACAGAGCTTGGAGAGCAGCTTATCAAGATCTCATGGAGAGAGGAGTATAATAACTCGTTTTCATGTCCCTAACCCCAAGGTTTTTTATGCAGCCTCCCAAAGGTTATGAGCCCTTGGTTGAGAAACACTTCAATTACCCCAATAAATAAGGAATACTAAAATAATGCTCACTATCATCACTCTTATTCCATTTGTTTGAAAAGTTCTAACATGCAGCAATAAAAGAAAAATAAGTGTAAATATTAGTAAAGAATAAAGATTCTTGGAAAACTCATGAACTAAAAATGAAAAATACCACTCAAATTAATACAATTTGTCAGTTATAATATGAGAAAATAGATTTCTTAGGTACCAGAACAAAGTGTAGTGAAAAGAGATACCATTCACAAGAGTAAGAGAAACTTTAGAAGACCAGAAGTGATATTAAGAATAATTTTGCAGGCCTTATATGTGAATGAAACAACAAAACTTTACTAAAGAGCATAAAAGAAGCTCTGAATAAATGGAACAGCATTCATGTTCTCAGATGGGAAGATTCAATAGGAAAAGAGCCAACTTTTTAAACATTAATCTATAAGTTTAACTAGCTCAAATTCAAATACGAAAGAGAGGGCTCTCTTTCTGAAACTTGACCGAATTATTTCACAGTTCACCTGGAAGAATATATATAGGTGGATACCAGGAAAATTTTGAAAAATATGAATGACAAAGGTAAACTTTCATTTCCAAACATTAATAAGTATAATATCATAATAGTTTCAATGGTTTGGTTCTTATTCCATAATAAGAACGGCCACATAGAATCTCAGAAATATACCCAAGTGAGTAGCATAACTTAGTATATGATAAACATGATTTTTCTAATCACTGAGTAATTAGATGTATTTTTCAATAAATAGTACAGGGTTAAATGTTGGGATATCTGCCAATTTTTTTGAGAAAAAATGTCAGGGTTCCATTGGATATTGTGTTTTTTTCTGACTCACACCATTTCTTGATCTAAATATCTGACAAGGCATGTGTGGTGTTATGATATATATTGTTTTTCATTCATGGCGCCTGGCTCATAACTCCTATAGCCCTTGTTATAATCTTTTGTTATGATGTTGGGTGTGTTAGGCCCCTGAATGTCTCCTGCCCTCCTTTCACTCTCAAGTTCCCCTGCCTTTCTGATTGTCCATGAGAGGGTCCCACCCTATACCCTGGGGGAAGGAATGTTGATGTGATGAAACCTCTATTAAAATCCAAGAGGAAGGGTTTGGTGAGCTTCTGAATAGCTAAACACATGGAGATTCTTGGAGGGTGGCATGCCCAGGGAGGGCATGGAAGCTCTATGCCCCTTCCCCTATACGTAGCCCTAGACATCTCTTCATTTGTATCCTTTGCAATATCCTTTGTAATAAACTGGTAAACATAAGCATTTCCTGAGTTCTGTGAGCTGCTCCAGCAAATTAATCCAACCCAAAGAGAAAGTTGTGGGAGCACCAACTTTAAGCTGGTTGGTCAGAAGTTCCAGAGGCCCGGACTGGCGACTGGTATGTGTGTGTGGGTGGAGGGGCAACTGTGGGGACTGAACCCTCAATCTGTGGGATCTGGAACTATCTCCGGGTAGACAGTGTCAGAACTGAATTGAATGATACCTGGCTCGTGTCCGCTGCTTGGTGGTGGGGAGAGATGACCACATATTTAATCACATTTAATCACAGATGTTTTCTTCTGTGTCGGTGATGTGTGATGAGGTGTGAAAGCAGAGAAAAAACATGGTTTGAGGAGAGTTTTCCCTACACAGCATGAAACTGCTGATTTGCTTTGATGAGGACTGAGGCAAAGAACTAAGTCTATGGAAAGGGTCTGTTGGTAGCAGCAGAGGGAACCCACTGAGAAAACCAAACTCGTTCTTTCTGGATGACCTGTCATTTTTATCCTAGTTTTATGAATGATGCTGCTGAATGGCATTGGTACCCTGACTGATGTTGCCTGTATTCGTGGTTTCCAAATGCTGGTGTTGGCTATGAGAGAATGTTTACTCTGTGGCAAAATGGAAAAGTTAGGACAAATAGTGTTTGTCATAATGCAAATCTTATCCAATATAAAAAATTATCATTTTTCAAGGTGGAGTAGATGTTTCTCCAAGACATACAAATGGCCAATAGGTATTTGAAAAATGCTTAACATCATGAATCATCAAGGAAATTCAAATTAAAACCACAGTGAGATATCACTTCACATCTGTTAGAATGGCTATTACCAAAAAGGGGAAATGTAACAAGTGTTGGTGAGGCTATGGAGAAAAGTGAACCCTGGTGGGCTATTGGTGGGTATGTAAATTAGTACAGCTATTATGGAAAACAGTACAGAGGTTCCTCAGAAAATTAAAAACAGAATCATCATATGATCCAGCAATCCCACTACTGGGTATATATCCAAAGGATGTGAAATCAGTATTTTGAAGAGATATCTTCACTTCCATGTCCATTGCAGCATTATTCACTATAGCCAAGAGATGGAATCAACCTAAGTGTCCATCAATGGATGAATGAATTTTTAAAATGTTGTATATGTACACAATGGAATGCTATTCAGCTTTTAGAAGAAGTAAATCCTATCCTTTCTGACAACATGAATGAACCTTAAGGACATTATGTGATGTGAAATAAGCTAGGCACAGAAAATAAATACCATATTGATCTCTTATGTGGAACCTAAAAAAGATGAACTCATAGAAAAAGTAGATGGTGATTATCAGAGACTGAGGAGTGGGAGGATTGGAGAGATGTTGGTCAAAGAACGCCAAATTTCAGTTAGACAGGATACATACACTCAAGAGAACTATGTACAATATGTGTGAATATACATCACGGTGACTATAGTTAATAATGAT
The DNA here is from genome assembly GCF_029281585.2 of Gorilla gorilla gorilla. NCBI lineage: Eukaryota > Metazoa > Chordata > Mammalia > Primates > Hominidae > Gorilla > Gorilla gorilla. The sequence goes on from NC_073233.2 coordinate 21,756,139, forward strand.
ATATTGTATACTTTCAAATCACTATAAGAGTAGATTTTACATGTTCTCACCACAAAAAGATAAGGATGTGAGGTGCATATGTTAAATAGCTTGATTTAGCCATTCCACAATGTATGTATATATCAAAACACCATGTTGTACACTATAAATACATACAAATTTTACTTGTCAATTACAAAAATTAAAAAAATTATTCTTTTTTTGAAATTGTATTCATCTTAGAGATTGGTGATAAAAATATTCTTCTGTGAAATGATAGATTAGTATTTAGTGGCTTTTCTTTATTATTAAATATGAATGTATGTACTAAGATGGAAAATTAAAAAGTTGAAAACTTGGCATCAGTTCCTCCAACCTAATTGTGTTTTATTTTAGTGGCACACATATACATACAGCTCCCAAGTCTGTGTAACACAATGCAGTACTAGTTATACTGAGTTTGTATGGATCAGAGAATGAAGTCATCTTAGAATTTTTTAGATTTTAGCCACTAACCACAATCTCTCTGCTATGTCATCTCTTCAGCAGCTCCTACAAAGGATATCCTATTACTTATTGAATAGGAGGCTCATTACTTCTCACAACACGTCCTTTGCCATTTGTAGACATTTCTACTTCGGAAATTTTCCTGTGGGACAGCAAAAAACATGACTTCTTTCTTCCCCAAAAGACAGCCCTTCACTATTTAAAAGCAACAGCCATATCCTGCCAAAGTCTCATCTTCTCTATGTAATATCACATCCTCTCTCATTTCCTTCTACCAGTTACCATCTGCTGGTGCCAGTGCCTGTGGATCAAACACCAACAACCTTGGATCATTTGGCAATCACATCATACAGTGTTGCCTATCAAGCTTATAGTTAACTAAAACAGCTTAACCTTATTGTTTTCCTCACAGCGACTATTTACCCAGGCATTCCCCACGTCTACCTATGAGTAGTTGACTTTTTGAATCTTTTGAAAACTTCACATTTATCCCTGTCAGTTGATACTGACCTATATTTCATTCAGTCATCTGGCTACCCTCCCAACTCTTTGTCATCCACGTATCTTGATGAACATGCTGTCTGTGTGTTTAAGATGCTGAAAAAAATATTAAATAGATTAGGGCCGAGGACAGAGCCCTATTGCTAAGAATGACCACAAAATTCAATGTCTGTTTAAATGGTGGTCCCAAGCACAAATACTCTGTTCTGTTATCTTCATTTACTGGTACAGAACAAAAGTCAACGGCCATAGCATTCCGCTAGAGATTTTTATCTGATAGTCATTATCACTGTCAATAAAGATGTTTAACCAGCTACTGAGCAAATTCCCACTGTTTCTAGATTGCAGACATACCACAATATACTTTGTCACACACCAGACTGAAAATAAGCTAGACTTGTTCTATTGACAACTCAATTAAAAAAAAACCATGAAATTTATTTGATAAGAGTTGTCTTTGTGGGACCTGACCATTGTTGCTTATTTTCTCAGCTTTCAAAACCATTGATTTAATAATCAATTATTGCTTTACTAGTGGTTGATTAACTAGCTTCTAGTTTCTAAATCTGCCCTCTGCCTTTTTATAAAACCAGCGCAACATCATTTGTGCATGCATGTATTTACTCAACAAATATTTATTGTGTGCCTGTTGTATGTCACGTACTGTTCTTGGCAATACAATACAAGTGTTATCATTGTCTTCATTCATCTTATCGTTAAGCACCTTTCATTTTTATTTTTTTTTTTATGATTTCTTGAAAAACACTGACAGGAAGTAGTTCCATCCACATATTCTCCAAGGCTTGGAGGCTTTGTATCACTGGCTCTGGTTGGCAGCTTTGATTCTTCTGGCATCATAGCCTTATGTTTTTTTTCCTCCACCTTCTATCTCTTTTCATCCTTTCTTCTTTCTCTCTCATTTTCTTCTCCCCATACTTTCTTTTCTTCCTTAACCCCTTTCAGGCTTGGAGACTCCCTTCCCAATATCTGGGAACAGGGCTAATCAGTTGGCGTTGCTAGAGTTGGCAAGGGATCTCTGAGGATTGCACACTTGCTGGAAATGGGGATGAAGTTGGTCTAGGATTAAATATTGGAAGTCTCAGGCACCATCTATTATTTATTTGTTGTTCAATTGGTCTAAAAGGGATAGGAAAATGAGAATGAAAACTGTCTTGTAAATGGATAGGACCAAAGCTGATGAAGCCAGAATAATCTCTCTCCATTAATTCTTAGCATAGTTAGCCATTTCCCTTGGTTCTCTGCAACTCACACTCTTTAAATAACAATTAATAGGATAAACATTTCCCTCCCTGTAGTGGTGTGCAGTAAAGGATAATAGTAATTTATAATACTTGCATCCAAGCCATTAACTCTCCAGGATTTCCAGCATGAAATGGCAATTATTATTTAAGTGGGAACTCTCAGGGCACTGGTGCAAGAGGTGGGTGTTTCATCCTCACATGCCTTAGCTGAGATGAATTTTCGTTTGTTCCGTATCCTCAGCCTGGCACACTGAACAGACTGTGTTAGGGCTGACTCTACGTTTAGCTCTGGTTGCTTCATGATGACAGTCACATGCTTACAGTGAAGATTTTGGAATGAATGGGTCGTTGTGTCTGGATTTCACCAATGTTTGCAATTTTCTGAAAAGGAAAAGCATGCTGCTTTTCTAGAATGTTTTTTATTTTTTGGTTTTACTCCCAAATCCTCAACCTTCCCACTGGAGTAGAATCCATATCTGCGGGCTTGTGCTGTACATACACATACACACCCCAGAGCTGTTGGGCCTGGAGAATACCATTAATAATGCAGCCAAGTCTGGGTGCTTTTTAAAAGTCTATTTCTTGCTTATAAATAAGTGGTAATTTGTTTAAAAGCATCATTACACACAGTGTTCAGTCGGATCCCATGCATTCGATTATTTTAAATAAATGGACCATAAATGGAACAAGTTCTTTCTAATTTACAAATGATAGGAAACATTTTTCAAGAAAAAAAAGGAAAAAGTAAAAAATTCGTTCTTAACTACATCTCATTAATGTAGAACTGTTCAATGACCTGTAAAGATTAAAGAATTAGTGAATTGGTGGAATTATCAGAATGAAAAATCTGTATAATTTTTGTTTCAATTTGAAAATCTACTAAACAGTCTAGCGACTTTAGTCTCAGATATTACTTTTTAATATCAGTTCCTACAAATGCATTGGCATCAGGGTTGCAAATGAGCTGAATGGAAAGCAACAAATAGTGTGTTTAAATTCACGGCACAACAGAGGAGCTAAGTGGGAAGGAGGGATGCCGTGGGAGGAGGGATGGGTTATTTTTTTCCCAATAAAACAACTGAAGACATTTAATTAAGTGACCACTCTGCTAAGTGGAGCAAAAATTAATATAAATGCATTTATGTCCAAGCAATGGTGCATAATTAAGAAGTCGGCTTCAAATAGAGAACCAGAGATGGAGCTATTTAACCAACATTGCCAGAACAATTTTTTCCTAAAATAACATAAACAGGAAGAAGGATAGCAGGAGGGGAGTGAAGAAAGTCTTGCACATTGAATAGGACTCAGAAGATGAGGCCATCCCCGCTGATAAGAGTCTGTTCCTACGGGAAGGGTGGCTTAAGGGTCCCCCTCTCCTCCTTCCTGGATCTGCCCACTCCAACCTCCACCTCATTGTCACTCATACCTATCTGCAACGGAGGTCTCTCTTTTGAACTCCCCTCACCAGTCCCTGTCTGCTTTGGGCCAATTTAAACATAATTTTTAAATCTTTTCTGCTGGATGATAATCCTTTCAAAGTGATAAATTATCTCTAAGGTCTCTCAGTGACCATCATCATACTAAGCTCAGGGTAAAAGCACAATGAATGTTTTTAATCTGGGATTCCAGGCACCCCCAAAGACTTGGTGGAGGCAGTTTGTGCTAGGGCTCTAGCTGACTGCCTAGAAAAAAAAAAGGCAGTCAGCTCTGTTGGATGCCTTTCACCTCTTCTTTTTTTTCACCTGGCCTAAATATCTTCTATTGCCTCTTGATCTACTCACCTCTCCCTTCACTCCACTCTGTTCTCTGGGGGTCTGGCCCATCGAAACTGCAACAGCTCCCTTTCTTCTGGAGGCAGGAATGAAGCAAGAGGAGAGTGGGGTCAGAGATTTATTCCCTGATCCTCCCTTCTGGATGGAGGTAGGTGGGCTGCTTTCCATTCCCCTTCTCAAAAGACTGTCTCCATGGAGCCATGCTTTTTGATTAATCACTCCCTTCCCTTTTCTCTTATGGCCTAGAGATGATAGTGGCTCTTAGCTGTTGTCAGGTCTAGAGTACTGCACTAGCCCTTTTCCTTAAACCCTGCCCACACCCTTAAAAAGAGTTCTTTTGTTAAATCCTCCTTTAGTTACCAGTTGCAATGTGCTGTCCCTTTGCTTCTAGGTCCCTGACTGATGCCACTCTTTCCAGGTCATGCCCTTTGGTCATTTTTCTCCAGCTTTACAAACCATGACTATGCTTAATAAGGACAGTGCCTGAATCCTGAATGCACAGGTCTCCTGGGAAGGCACATTGGGTCTCCTGGGAACAGTCGAATGGGCCCACAAGTCACTTGGGCTTGTCCATTTTGGAACAATAAAAACATGTTAACTAATAGCATGGAGAGACAGAAGCTTCCACGTCTTGTCTTCAGTGGAGACAGGCACACTCTAAGTCTTTGGAGTTGTGAGGCTGGAACACAGGTGCCTGAGTTTGGGGACCTAAACAGCTGGTGGGCTAATTCAAGTAGGACAAGTGGTAATAACTCACATCTCAGTGACTCTACAAAGTGCTTTCATTAGCATTGTTTTCTCACAATTGCTCAATGAATTATCTAGTGCAATTATTCTCAACTGCAGTGACTTTGTCCCCAAGGGAACAAATGGCCATGTCCATAAACATTTTTTATTGCCCCAATCTGAGGGGTATGCTGCTGGCATCCAGAGGGTAGAGGCCAAGGATGATGCCAAACATCCTACAATGCATCGAGAAATTCCCTACAATAACAAATTATCTGGCTCCAAATATAAATAAAGCAAAGGTTGAGAAATCCCAAACAGTGTTTTGTTTCTGCTTGAGGGATCAGAAGAAACCTGTGAGAGTATCTTTTGGAATTGATCTGTTAGATTCAGTGATTCAGAGTATTCTGGGTGAAAATTCCTCTAAGGGAGACCAAAATTAGTGTAGCCAGAGCAGGAGGCCAAGGAAGTGGCCCTGAGCATCGGACCTCAGAGATGAGGCCCCTGAGCACCAAATGTCAATGCTACCAGAGCCACATCGGTGTGGGGGCCAAAACTTAGAGCGCATGCAAAAACCTGATATTCTGTTTTTACCACACTCCTTGGCCTCTGTGCCCTATCACCCTCAATTTTGTATTTATGTATGTATGTATTTAAGATGAGAGTATTTGGATTTGAGAAAGAGAAAGGAGGCTTCCCTTCATGTAGGCTTTAGGTCTGCTTCTTGAGGCCAACTGCCATTTACACTCTGGACACATGGAATGGGAGTGTCTTGTTGAACATTTCATATATCCTTTCTCATGGGGATTCTGAAGCAGGATTAGTCTCCTGTTGTGGTGTTTCTGGAAATGTAGATACTGTGCACATAGTCCCCAGATGACAATGATTCTCTGCATCTTCATCACATTACTTGTCCATTGTGAAAGACAAAACTAAATCTGAGACAATTTAACTAAGGCTGTTTATTCTTAAACTTGCAGCAAGGAAATTCGTTTATGGTCGCTTTCATTTCAGCATAGAATTAGTGTTAGAAAGAAAAGCAAGACTTACAGAGTTTAAAAAAAAAAAAGACTGAGGTGGACTCTGATTGGCAAGCATTCTATTAAAATAGGATTTTTGGAAGCAGAGAAGACCTTTTAACTGGTCTTCCGGTAGATTTAATAGGTTGAAAAAACAATTTGGGGACCTTTCGAAACAGGAAGTATTATTCAGTGTTAGCAGTGGGAGATTTTCTGTAGATGGCCATTTTCTGGAACAAGTTGGGGATTGACAAATGTTTCTTTGTGGCCATACTATCAATAATGGTTCTTATGGGGGAGAGGGTTGCCATGGAAGACAGTTTCTTACTTTCATGCGAGTCCGTGTGAAGAGACCACCAAACAGGCTTTGTGTGAGCAACATGGCTGTTTATTTCACCTGGGCGCACGTGGGCTGAGTCTGAAAAGAGAGTCAGCTAAGGGAGATAGGGGTAGGGCCGTTTTATAGGATTTGGGTACATAAAGGAAAATTACAGTCAAAGGGGGGTTGTTCTCTGGCAGGCAGAGTGTGGGTCACAAGATACTCAGTGGGGGAGCTTTTGAGCCAGGATGAGCCAGGAGAAGGAATTTCACAAGACAGTGTTATCAGTTAAGGCAGGAACAGGCCATTTTCACTTCTTTTGTGGTGGAATGTCATCAGTTAAGGCAGGAACCGGCGATCTGGATGTGTACGTGCAGGTCACAGGGATTATGATGGCTTAGCTTGGGCTCAGAGGCCTGACACTTACCACGTAGGTGGGTCTGACAGTTCTCTTGGGAATCTTGAAGCCAGGTTTTCTCCCTTTAACACATGGAAGCTATTTGCGCTTCTAGAAGATGCTGGCTAGCTTCTGGCTGGTACATCTCCCATTCTCACCTCTGCCTGTGGAAAGGGCCTGTTTTCTCAATTGAAAATGGTTTATTCTTCCATTGATGGCTCAGATGGTGCTGTAAGGAGTTATATATGTCATGATTAAAATAACTTATACCATCTTGTAAATGAAGATTGTTTGTGGGAGGTTAGGTGATTTGGGGAATCTATCAAAGGGCGATTTGTAAGGCAGGTATGGCAGAACCGAGGAATGTAGAGAGAGCAGTTCAGATGCTCATCCACAAAGTTCAAGGTACATTTTAAAAAACACTGTAGGAACCAGCAAATACAAGAGTTGAAAGAGTGAGTATTGAAGTCAGAAACATTTGGATTCAGATTTCTGTAACTCATTACTTTAGTGACCTTTGGCAAGTTTTGTAACCTTTTGGAGCCTCATTTTTTAAATCTAAAGAATAAGGATGGTAGTAACGCCTATTTCTTAATGTTGTAAGGAATACCATACTGTCTGCTCAGAGTGTGTTTAGTGTAATGGTGGCTGTAACAATTATTACTGATGGGCAGGGAGGAAGCTGGGCAGCCAAGGGCCTGAAGTAACTATGAGTCCAAATATCCCATGAAATGAGAGTAAGAAGAACATGAGAGAGCCAGAGGATTGGGATAAAAAAAATTGGGTTTTGCTAATTTGAGGGTTTTGAGGAGTGGGACCAGTAACAGACCATATATTGCAGCAATATGAGTGGTTAACATGAAGGGAGTGGAGATAAGGCTCAGTGAAGACTAAAGGCAACTAAGAAGGACAAGAGGCTGTGAAGTTACGGCTTTGCCTGGGAAATCCACATGGATATTGGGGCCACTTATGTGATCCAGGAAACAAAGCAATTGACGGTAATGACAAGGACGGACAGAAATCTAGTCTGATGGCATAAGTTCCAGTGCATGAAGGGTTTTGCATGGAGGTTACAGAACTATGACCTGCTATTCTGTTTTTACCATACTCCTTGGCCTCTGTGCAAAACCCTTCATATAGTTTAGTAGTGTTGATGAGAAGCTGGAGGAATGCTTAAACTACCTCCTGGCCCCACAGGTATGTGGGGTGGAAGAAAGACAGAACTTAATTGCCAAAGTTTATAGGGAAGTGGTATTTTTCAAGGGAAGACCAAGTTTCAGTTAATATTAATACTTGCTACCACTTTGTGTTTGTGTGTGCATGTGTGCATGCCTACTGCATACTAGAAAGTTTACAGATACTGCACTACAGTCAAGAGGTGGGCGCTTATATTTTCATTTTATACAAACGTGAAGAACAAGAATCAGAAAAGTTAGAAGCCTCATCCTAAGTCACACAATTAAGTAAAAGACTAGGGATTGGAACATGAGACCATCCAACTGACAAGCCCACCCACACTTTTCCCACTCAAGTAGCTTATTTGCTCATTGGGAGAAGAGAAGAGAATTTTGAGAAGAGTGTGAAGATGTTTGGTTTTGTTAACCAGGTAATAGAAGTTTCAAATACACAGAAGAAAGGGGTGAAAGAGGAGGAAGACATTGGGAAATCTAGAAAATAGAGAACAACCAAAGATGCCTTGGGCTGGCCTTGGCAGAAGAATCAGTCATTAAAGAAGCTGGGGAGGAGAAGAGTGACCAAGGGTCACAAGGAGGCAGTGGGTGGATAGGACTGATTTTGCCTTAGCATCCCAAATTTGCTAGAGTCGTTTTGACATCATAGAAACTCAACCTTTTCAATAGTGAAGATGATGCTTTTGGGGAATTTCCTCAGTGTATCCCTGGCATCTGCCTGTCCCTGGAGAACTGTCAAGTAACTATGCCCAGGAGATCAAAGAAGAGGCGGGGTCAAGTACTTGGAATGCATAGACCTGGAGGTTGGCATGGCAGACAGTGGCAGTGGAGGAGTTGTCCGCAGATGCATGGCTTCCTCCAAGCACGCAAGGGCTTCCAGCATTCTTTGAAATCAGTCAGCGGTCTGCCTGTAATAATTGATGTGCCTAATCAGGGACTGGAGTCCAATGCCAATTGTTTCTTTTACTTTTTAATGGATTCGAACTCCATACCCGAGCTTAGAAAAATCAAAGCACTTCTGGAAGATATTTATTAGCGGCCAAATTATAAAAACACATAGCAAACCTTTAGTTTGCATTACAAGTGTTAATATATGCAGAGCCCCGTGAATAGCTCATCTTTCTGCCTCTCTTGTATCTTAAATTTTTCATTACAAATTTCCAGGGCTTCAAAGTAGAATCTCACAGCCGGCGCCTCTTTCCTCCCTTGCATGACAAAGAGCTGTCAAAAACGGTTCCTGGGCTGGCTAGTTTCTTCCCCTTTTTTCTCTCATCTAAATGTCAAACAACTTAGCTTAAATAAAGCCCAGCATTCTTCGTCTGGTGCTTCTCAAAAGAAAAACACCACCACAGAAGGCATCTACAAAGGCCCTAATTAATGTTTCTCATTGATTTGGTTTTAGTGTGATGTATTTTATAAAAAAAATATGAATCCAGAAGGCACTCTCATTAAAATCATTAGCGGCTCAACATTGGCTGCAAACAGCCTGGTGCGTGGTAGGGCTTAAGAGCCCAGACTCATACAAACACACTGACACAGGACTCACACGTGCACTTGTACATACATATGACATGCTTTCCAGATCATGTATAATGCACCTGGGTGTGTACACATGCAGATTCATGTGCAAGATACACACAAAATATCTGCATGCACATGCATACATTAATTACTGATGCACAGGTATACACACGTGTGTCTCACCGTTCACAGTGTGTATGTGCAAGCACAGCATACATACATCTGATTATACATACATGCACAGAATATACACTGTAGCATATGCTCACACATGCACATCCATAGATGCACACTTAAACCTGTGAGCATGGCTGCTGACCATAAGCCAATGAACATCCACGTAATGGAGGACGAAGGGAAGAGAACTAGCTCATATTTCTTAGAATTATGTCATGGAAGAGATTAAGGAATACCAAAGCCAGTGGTTTTTCACATCACTACTTTCTCTCTTATTATTATTACTTTTTCATTTGGCCTCCTAATACCATGATCCAAAGCTATTGGGACATATCAGGGATATGCACCTGTCCTCCTGCTGGGACTTGAGTTTTCTTTGGATGGGCTGAAATATTTTCTGGGGCTCTCTCTTCTGATTGGTCTCTTTGCTCCTCATTATGGGGATAGAAAAAAAGAAAAGAGGGATTATAGATCTTGATAGTGCAGGGAGAAGAATTCCATGATCTGAAACTACTGCAGTTGAGATTTAGGCTTTTTAGATGGCAGCTACTGCCCAGGGTGGTTTTGGGGTTGATGAAAGCCCTACTGCTTCCTAGACACTTGTTCCTATCCCTCACATTTTGTTTCCTTTCCATAAATTAGATTTTGGCTAAACAAACCCTGTCTTCTTCTCACATCTTATTTTTAAAGTATCCTTTTTTGTTTTTCAGGGATGGCAATTTTGAAGGGGTTTCATGACTTATAGAGGGACCCTGGGGAAGCTCCCTCCTCAACTTCATCCCTAAGATACATATTCTCTGCTCTCATTGTGATGTGTGGATATACCTTGATCTCTGGGCAGCCAGTTTGGGGGTTGGTCTGAGGTTAACTGAAATGTTCTTCCTCCAAGGCTAGCTTATTTTTTCTTTTTAAATCAAAATAGATCATTTTATTTCTCCATATTTTCAGACATTCTTTAAAAATTTAGTACCTTTTTTTAAATTCACAGTTTGGCATTTCAAAATTAATTACTTATGCCAAAACAATTTCTATTGGCGAACTTCTTCCAATTATTATCATTATTTTTATTATACTTTAAGTTCTAGGGTACACGTGCACATGTATACACATGTAAGGCTAGCCTATTAGAGTTCAACATTGGGCCCTAGCCATTGCTAGTATCAAAAAACAGATTTGCTCTCACATTAAAATGCTTTGCTGTTGTTTCCTGGGCATATATTTCTTTCAAAGATTTTCCAGGGTGGGATTCACTGAGCCAAGGCATGGTTTACGTATTGTCAGAGCCCATGTGTCAAGATATTATCTCAACTCAAATGATACATGAAACTTGGACTAGATATAAATAACGTGGCAAATCCTCTGAAATAATCAGAGACTCAACTTTTTACCTTGTCCTAGGGTTTTTTACTGAGTCCACAGGGAGTACAGACTTTTAAGGGGACTCTCCTGTCCTTTCCCGGGGTGCAGGAGGGGGCGCCTTTGCTCCTCCACACATTGCATGCTCACATCTCCCCTACACAGGAGAAGTCGCTAACCCAAGTGTAGAAACCTTACATTTGGGGTCCATATCTTCCCATGGAAAGCACCTCTGTGTTCAGGATCAGGGCTCGTGTAAATGCCCTCTTAACTTCTTGCCTTCTCTTAAGCTTTCTGCCTCTTCCTCACCATGTGATGATTGTGGTATTAGGCAACCATTTCTCTCTTTCACTCTCTTAAGACATGAATGACTGGAGTCCCCAAGTTTTAGATTAGGAAAGCAGGAGAAAGCTTTTGTTTAGCCTTAGTCTTAAGCTCTGTTTTACAATCCATTTTTACGAAATGTTAGGGCTTTAGATACTTGTGTCCATTAATAATATGACCAATACTTTGCTTTCTGTTTGGTTTGACTAGTGACCATGGCAGACCATCACTTGGAATCCCAGAAGGGAGTAGAAATGAAGGCAGTTTTAATCCATAGCATGTATAAACACAAGCAACATTCACTAGAGACATATTGAAATAAAATAAGTAATGGCAACTTTAAGTGTTGGAAAGAACAGGGGTGGGCAGAGAAGGGGGATTTATGCACCAAAGCTTCCCCACGTAATTAAAGCACAGTCTTCATGTTTTGCCATTTGTCAGAACAAAGTAAATACTGGAATCTTACTACTTGCATCTTCTTGGCTAAATATCCTTCTGTGGCTATTGCTCAAATATTGAAAATACTTGTGTAAGTTCTAGTGCAAAACTGCCATTGGAGTGATTTATGTGGAGACATAACCTGCTGCCTCCCTGAATTCATGCATTCACCATCACAGTTCATATCAATTTTGCTCTGGTCCCCATTAGCAATGTTGTCAAAAAAAAATCACAGAAAAATAATGACCCCACAAGCCAAGAAATTTAGATCCGGATATGAGCCGTAAATCTGTATTAATTTAATAGTTAAAGTGCGTTAATGCTTTGTAATATTTTTTCTTTATAGAGAACACAATAGTGAGGTCATCTGTAATAAAGATGTTAATCCTGAGCCACCTGCTAGTTTGTTTTGCCTCTTGGGGCAAGAGGACGTTAATGGATGAAATATGGCCTCCAGCTCCTTAAAATGGTGTTTTATGGCAACCTCTATGCAGGGCTATAAAACATTCACTATGAGTGATAAAGAGTCTCAAGAAGGGATATACACTCTCCATCATGCCTGATCTGACATTAGCTTTGCTTAACTTATCACTCATCCACAGATACCCACTGGGCTGGGCAGCAAAGGGAGACCAGGGCTTAGGGAAAAGGAGGTGAGTTGTCTGGACTTTTGGACCAGTTTCTGGGGCTCAGCCCCTGGAGGAGGTGTCCATTCTGCAATCTGTTGCCTATTTTTCTCCCTGGCTTTTTGGTTTAGGAAAATGGTTCATTGTTCTATCATGGGTCTCCCGGCACGTTTTGTCAAATACATAAGAAAAAGAAATAAGTCATACTTACCCACCTATTTCCAAAAATACTTCCTGTTTTATATTGTGTGGAACATCCTTCATTTAAATTTCTGTGGTCTCTTTTCAGAATAACAGAATAAGCCCCATTTACAGCCTTCTAATTCCTCTTTTAATACCTATAATAATTTTTTTCCTTTCTTTTTGTTGAAACAGGTCTGTTACACTAACATGCAAAAACCTATTCAAATTGTACCAATCTTCAGGTGAGGAAACTTCACTATCTCCCCAGGAATTGCAGAATTAGGGGGTACATACCTCATTCTGGCATTCAAGGGTCTTGGACCATAATCAAGCAGAATGAGGAGGCAGAACACTTGCAGCTTGTTAAAGCAGCAGGGATTGGAAGGAATGGCTCACATATCTGCCCTCAGCATACATGGGGAGTCAGCCCCTGGTAATCTCCCTAAGAGAACATAGGCTCTGGTTGGTCCAGGGGAGGGAGAGGCAAAGCTGCCAGGAAGGTCATAGTCAATTAGCACTCAGAGGATTTGTTACCTAGACTAGCTCCTCAGCAATCATGGGGTAGCCAGAGAGCAGTACAGCTTTTAGGTAAAAGGGGGAAGTCTACATATGAAGTTCCAGAAGGAAGGACAAGTGATTCACATGTCAGTGGGGAGGCAGGCACAGGAAGAGGTCCTCAAAGCCCCTAATGCTGACAGCAGAGCACAGAAAATCCAAGCTAGCTGATACCTTGGCAGGATGCTTCTCAATATTGGTGGCTTAGGAGAGTGAAAATTAAATTAGGATTCCCCACAGGGGACTGATGGCTTGAGGTTCACACATGGGTACAAGCATTTGCACTACCTCTACCTCTTTTCTGGTGGGGACCAAGAACTAATACCTGTTCAGTGGTTGTAGAAGGAAGATGCAGCCCACAGCTCCTGTGTGCACCTTTGGAATACCCAGGTTGGCCCAGGGCTGACATAGGCTATATATCTGTGGTCACATCCCCTCTGAATAACTGAGAGCTTGTGTCTTAGCCACTAGACCAACTCACTGGATGTGAATAAGTGAGTAAATGCATAGATGGCAGAGGTTCTCCTTGTTTTAGTTCTCCCTACCTCAGATTTTAAGGTCCTGCCATCAGCTTAGTGGATAAACACTCCTTAATGAGAGTAAATACAGACCAGTGTGGAGCAAAGCTTCCCTCTCCAGTTTATTTATTTTAGCTACTGTTTATTGTTCCCCTAATTGCTAAGCCCATCATAAATACTATCCCATTAATCCTGAAAATAATACCTTAATCAAGTTCCTATTGTCATTCTTTTCTCTTTCTTTCTTTCTCTTTCTTTCTGTCTCTCTTTCTTTCTCTCTCTTTCTTTCTTTCTTTCCTTCTTTCTTTCTTTCTTTCTTTCTTTCTTTCTTTCTTTCTTTCTTTCTTTCTTTCTTTCTTTCTTTCTTTTCTTTCTTTCTTTCTTTCTTCCTTCCTTTCGATGGAGTCTCGCTCTGTCGCCCAGGCTAGAGTGCAGTGGAGGGATCTCGGCTCAACTGCAATCTCTGTCTCTGAGGTTCAAGCGGTTCTCCTGTCTCAGCCTCCTGAGTAGCTGGGATTACAGGCATGTGCCACCATGCCCGGCTAATTTTTGTATTTTTAGTAGAGACTGGGTTTCACCATGTTGGTCAGGCTGGTCTCGAACTCCTGACCTTGTGATCTGCCTCCCTCTGCCTCCCAAAGTGCTGGGATTATAGGCATGAGCCACTGCACCAAGACTGTCATTCTTTTTTTTTAAACCAATGATGAACTTGAGGCTAGAGGTGAATGAACTCACCTAAGATCACAGGCCAATCAGTGGCAGACTTAGGATTCGGTCTAGGTCTGTGTGTTTCCAAAGTCTGTGGTCAGGACCACTTGCTGCAGTCCCTCCACAACACCTATGACTTTAGTCTTATAGTAGTTGGTCAATACATATTTGTTGAATGGAATGGTGCTGGTGACAAATTTACTGTCAGCACTGCCATTTAGTTCTCTCAGAGTCACTAGGTTAACACATCAGGTGGGCTTCCATTCTCTTCCATGTTCCTCCTCCCCAGGTGTGACTCCTTTGTGTATTAGCTTTGAGGACCTAGAGGGCCTTGGAAGGCCTGTAGGAGAGAGGTTGGTGATCTTTCTGCTTCTCTTCCTTCTTGTTACTTACGGATTGCAGTCTCCAGTGGCATTTGATTATTAAATTAAAATTTAATAAATTTCAGCTCAGCTCCTAGGCTGAAGAAGACCCTTCATCGTGATGGTTCTGTATAAGTTTGCCAAGGGCCAGAGACACATGGGGACACTGGGGTGAGCAGTGTCCACTTAATTAACTCAGCTTTCCTGTTAGCCACCAACTGGAGGCTGATTTCTGGAGTCTGTGGGCTACTGAGTTGGGAGAAAAGTCCTATGGGAATGAACATTTACTGAGCACTACTTTATGTCAAATACTATGTTAAGCTCTTAGTTATTAACTTGATCCTCATCTTAAACCTAAGCAGTGAGCGTTTTGCCCTTATTTTATGAGGAAGAAACAGGTTCAGAGGGATTTAGTTACCCACGCAAGGTCACTCACAGCAAATGAGCAGTAGAGTTCATTTGAGCCTAGATTTGACCATAAAGCACATAACACGTAAGGAAATTTGCAACAAGCAAGAAAGATGACTGAATGGATTCAATGGAAAACTATACATTGTTTAGAACGTACACTTGAAGTTTGTCTGATTTTAGCCTTTCATTGTCCTTGAACTATTTACAGTGTAAATTGTAGATAAATGATAGCAATGCAAAATAATGCTTGTCTATAGAGATGTAAATAAATTTTGTCCAGTGTAGGTTTAATTGATTCTCCCCCTACCCAGTTTCATATCTATTTGTAAATTCATTTTAATTTTTTTATATAAACATGTGGTTCTTTGATTTCTCCTTTGAACAGGTTGTAGCATCTTTTCCCATTTTTCTTTTACATACTTTTATTTTATATTGTATATTTACTAACATATGAGAATCATGATTTTGCCTTTTTTAGAAAATTATCTTTTAACAGCCATGTGGTAAAAGGCAGGGTTCAGGATAAGATGGCTGTGCAATAAGGCCAGTCCCTGCTTAGTTGGATTGTATAAATCCAGAGCTGGACAAAGAAAACTAAGAGGCAAGAAGGCCCATCGTCTCCATTGTCCAAGCCAGGATGGATAGCCTAGTTATTGATTAAAGGAATCACATACCACTGCTATTTATAAACTCAGGGCTCCAAGAAGAATGTTTGTTTTTTCCTGCTTTTAATTATTGAACATGAGATACTAGTGTTGTTTTGCCAACAGCGGCACAATAGGTCCCTAATGAAACTCACTGAGCTACTAATAATTAAACCATCAAGCAGAAGTAACCAGTGCAGTGAGATATCAATTAACATTCTTCAATAAACTCTCTTTGTTTTGATTGTTTTAAAGGAAAGTGTTTTTGCTGTTATTTCTTCAAATTTATCACACGGAACTTCCACCTCTGGGGAAACTATGCTAAGGCTTGAGTTCTGAAATCAGAAATTCCCCAGTGCAAATCATTGTCTTTCCACTAACTACAGGATGACTCTGGGCACATGACTTCACTTTTCTGAGCGGAATTTCTTGATATGGAAAGAGGAGCTAACAATAGTTATTTGGAAGAATTATTGTGAAGTTAAAGTAGGATGATGTATTAGGTTGGTACAAATGTAATTGTGTTTTTTGCCATTACTTTCAACAGCAATAAGTTTTGGAGCCTAACTTGTCTTTAGCACATAGCAGATGTTCAAAACATTTTAGGTTTCCTCCCTCTGTTCCTCCCTTTCTTAGTTCGTCCCTCTCTCTCTTCCTTCTTTCACCTTTTTTTTTTTTTTTTTTTTTTTGAGACGGAGTCTCGCTCTGTCCCCAGGCTGGAGTGCAGTGGCGCCATCTCGGCTCACTGCAAGCTCCGCCTCCCGGGTTCGCGCCATTCTCCTGCCTCAGCCTCCCGAGTAGCTGGGACTACAGGCGCCTGCCACCGCACCCGGCTAATTTTTTGTATTTTTAGTAGAGACGGGGTTTCACCGTGTTAGCCAGGATGGTCTCGATCTCCTGATCTTGTGATCTGCCCGCCTCAGCCTCCCAAAGTGCTGGGATTACAGGCTTGCGCCACCGTGCCTGGCCCTTCTTTCACCTTCTAATCTGTTTTCCTTAAGCCTTGTAGTCGCATCAGAGATTCCTATAGGTGTCTCAAACTGTGCTCCTATACCTTCATCTTTGAAATTACAGCTTCATTATGGCCTCTGCCAAAGGGATGGGTCTAGACATTTGTAAATGTATCATAGGACCCTAGCAATAGATGATTGGTTCAGCACTAATCAATTCAGGAAGTGGGTCAAGCCAATCAGATTCTCTATTGTAAGACTCTGTGCTAAGAGAAGGAAACAAATTAGTGGTGGGGTCTAACAGTAAAGCTAACAGGTCACACAGGGTCAGGGTGAGAGCAGGTGCCATGGCAAGGTCATCTGTCCTTGTGAAGGGAGAATGGGAAGTGTGAAACCGGAGGAAGCCATGAAGCAACAAGAAGCAGATCCAAGCAGAGATGAGTAACCACTGGAGAGAGAAAGTGAGACAGAGAAAATTTGCCAAATGAATTCCTGGCCCCCATTAAGCCTAACTGTACTTCCTTTAAACGTCCATTTATTAAAGTAACCAAAAGTAAAAAGTACCTGACTGAGCAAACTGATCTCTCTGGTAATGGGGCAGGGAATGGTCATGGGAAAAGGGGATTTTCTTAAAGAACAGGAAGATTTTAAGATGACAGTATGTATGGTCACACTTTTAAGGGTGGTCCAGTGGATATGAAAGTGGAAGTGGCATGAGAGGCCCCAGACTTGGGATGTAAGAGGCCAGGCTTGGAGCAGGTGTGTTGACTTTTGGGAGGTGACATGATGGGGCTTATTAGCCCATTCCCTCTGGAGTCTGAGGGGTGGGATGGAGAGGCAACTTCCTTTTATTAAGGAAAGAAGACTCATGTGGCACCTTTCTTGAGGAGACAGGAGAAAGACTTGCCAGTTTTCATCTTTTAGTTACCTATAAGCTCATTTCATTTTAAGGAATCTGTGAATCACCAACTGGAGGGGACAAACAGTTTCTAAGTAAGAAAGAGAGGCATCTGGGAAGGAAAGGAGACACTGAGGTGATGGAGGGAGTCACAGTTTGCCTGGTTTGCAATTTGGGGCAGAGTGCTTTCCTGGCCTGCCACTAAACTGAATTAAATACTGTCAATTCTGTTCAATTTAACAAACCCTTACCTAAAATATGCAAGACATGATGCTAGATACAACAGGGAACACAGGGATGGTTCTGTCTTCAAGCAAGGATATGGCATGCTCATGAATAACTCTAATAACAGTCAGAATATTGTGAGAATATAGCAATAGACACCAAAAAGTGATCTGGGAACTGAATTGAAGAGGAAACTACCCCAGGTTGGGGAGCTTCCTGAAGAAGGTGGATTGTAGATGATCCTTGAGTGATAGATGGTAGTTTGACAGATGTCAGTGGGCAGGTCCAGAGAATAATTCCAGAAGGAGAAAACATCATGTGACAAAGTATAAAGACAGAAAATATGAGAATGTTTGGAATGCAGGAGTGGTCCTTCTTCGGGTGGAGTACCCGAGTATAGACCATGATAAGCTGGAACTGCATGCTAAGGCCTGTTCTGGAGCATCAACGCCAGGAAAAGGAATTTGTTCTGAGTTTGGCAGGTGTGATGGTTAATACTGAGTGTCAACTTTATTGGATTGAAAGATGAAAAGTATTGATCCTGGGTGTGTCTGTGAAGGCATTGCCAAAGGAGATTAACATTGAGTCAGTGGGCTGGGAAAGGCAGACCCACTCTTAATCTGAGTGGGTACCATCTAACCAGCTGCCAATGCAGCTAGGCAGAAAAACATAAAAAGGCTAGAAAGCAGGCAGAAAAATGTAAAAAGGCTAGACTGGCCTAGCCTCCCAGCCTACATCTTTCTCCCGTGCTGGATGCTTCCTGCCCTTGAACATTGAACTCCAAGTTCTTCAGCTTTGGGACTCGGACTGGCTTCCTTGCTTCTCAGCTTGCAGATGGCCTATTGTGGGACCTTGTGATCATGTGAGTTAATACTACTTAATAAACTCCCCTTTATTTATGTGTCTATCCCATTAGTTTTGTCCCTCTAGAGAACTCTGACTAATACAGATTTTGGTACCAGGAATGGTTCTAGAGGACATAATATTAAGGATGGAGTTCTTTCATTGGTTTTGGGGTTTCTGGAGTTGGCTGTTTAGTATAATTAGACTCCAAAATGCTAAGGACTGTATTTCTAATAGTATGGAGAACACTGATAGTCCTTGGCCTGAACTGTTTAGAGAGCTATATTAAATTAATGCATGTGACATTCCTGATTCACTGCTCATGAGAGGCAAGGAATTTAGTGACTCTATACATAATACTTTTGACTATATGTGGAGAACCAAGGAACATAATGAAGTTGATTGGCTGCTCCTAAGTTCACTGGACAAAGTGATGAAAGAAAATGATAACTCAGGGATTCTAACTCCTGAGTTATCTGAGTTATCAAATCTGCTAACATTACTGGGTGTGCATACACTCAAGGCGATGCTTACATGCCAGCCCCCTGCTGCCTTGGCCCCCTCCAGACTTTGGGCACCGAAGAGCATGGGAGGGAGGCCAAGCGGGTGCTGAGGGAGGGAGGCTTGGCATGGGCCTGCAGGCGCTTCTCTGCATGAATAGCTTGGGTGCCATGGATGACATGATTGATGGTGGCAGGAGGCGGACAGGCCCCTGGGCAGAAATGGGAGGGTGCCTGGTGAAGCCCCACCTTCAAGCCAGAAATGGCCTGAAGGATGGGGGCTGGGCTGTAAGTTCTGGGTGGAGTCTGCAGCCTGGAGGGAGAACTTATGGTACTTTTTCCAGGCCTGCCCATGGCCTTGCATGGACCAATCAGCACATACTACCTCCTTCTGAAACCCATAAAAACTCTGGACTCTGCCAGACTCACAGAGACATCCAGACTACCAGCTGTGAGAAGGAGCTACCCACTTCGAATCTCCTCTCTGTCGAGAGCTAGACACTTGTCGGGATGAGCTGGCTGTGGAAAGTAGCTATCCACTCCAGGTCTCCTCTCTGCTGAGAGCTAGACTTGTTGGGATGACCCGCCTGTGGAAAGGAGCTACCCACTCCAGGTTTCCTCTCCACTGTGAGCTGGACACTTGTTGGGACAACCTGCCTGCAGAAAGTAGCTACCCACTTTGGTTCTCCTAAGAGCTGTTCTGTTGCTCAATGAAGCTCCTCTCTGCCTTGCTCACCCTCCAGTTGTCTGCGTACCTCGTTATTCCTGGACATGGGACAAGAAAATCAGGACCTACATAATGGTAGGACTGAAAAACCTGTAACATAAACAGGGCTAATACATGCCTCCTCACTCTCCATGTTGTGGGTGACAAGAAGGAAAAAAGAGCTTTGGCCATTTGGGGATCTTAGACCTAGGGGCTTCCTGAGCCAGGGCTGTGACACCCTCTTTGGGGCTCTGTATTTCCTGGCATCTCCAAGCTTCTGGGCACCACCATGTCCCCCTTGTCCAGATGTGGGTGCCCACAGTGGAAGCTGTGTGTTGTACATCTCGCCCAGCCACAGCCTCTCATGTAGCCGGCACCTGTGCCAGTGCCTGGAGCTGCCTGTTCTGCCACAGCAGCCAGCGTGCCTGGCTTTGCACAGTGGCCTCACCCCATGCTTGCTCACTCATGTACCCCTTGTCACTCTGTGCCTGACTTGCCCTTGGCAGGTATGGAATCTGGGCTGGTAGCAAAAGCCTAGCACAGGCTGCTGGGCTGAGTGGGCGAATTGAGCCAAGTGGGCCTGGTCAATACTCAGGTATAAAGTGTCACTGGCCACAGAGGTTTCTGGCTGGGGAAGTGACATCACAAGGACCCCATGAGATCAGGATTTGGCCTTTTGAGGAAACTAGGCATGGGCAGCCCCATTTGACTCCAGCTTATTTATTTATTTATTTTTATTTTTTATTTGAGACAGTGTCTCTCTCTGTTGCCCAAGCTGGAGTGCAGTGTGTGCAATCTTGGCTCACTTCCACCTCCGCCTCCCTGCTTCAAGCAATTCTCCTGTCTCAGCCTCCCAAGTAGCTTGGACTACAGTTGTGCACCACCACACCCAGCTGATTTTTGTATTTTTAGTAGAGACAGGGTTTCACCGTGTTGGCCAGGCTGGTCTCCAACCCCTGACCTCAGGTGATCCACCTGCCTTGGCCTCCCAAAGTGCTGGGATTACAGGCATGATCCATAGTGCCCAGTCTTGACTCTAGCTTAATGATTAAAAATTTATACCAGGTGGAATGGAGAGGGTAAGACTGGAGGTTGGGAGACTAATTAAGAAGCTATTGATAAAGTCAAAGTAAAAATGAGGTTTGATTTAGGTTAGAGATGAGTTGAGAAGAGGGCAAACTCTTGATGTTAATATAAAATGCTCAGTGGTGCTTGGATAATGACTAGATGCAGAAATGGTGGGGAAAGAGGTGTCATGGATGACTCTTAGCTATCTGACAAGATGATGAGGGTGACTGTGGGTGCCCATTCACTAAGATGACACAGGAGTGGTGCCATCCCAATCAGGTTCTCCTTCCCCTCTCCATGTATCTCTTTATCTATCTAGTGTATGTATATTGGGAGAGTCATGTGTTCCATGTTCGCTTCTGAATAGTCTCTGTAACAGCCACTTTTCTTCCAAGTATGAGTTCTCCCAGTTGCTCTCTATTCTACTCAACACCACTGTTCCCTGTGCTGCTGGTCACAACCTGTTTCCCCTAAACTGAATATTCCTCCTCCCACATAGGTAAACGAGGCTGGATTATACTTCCTTGTTTGGCACAGATCCTGTATTCTCCCTACCAAACCCATACACTGCTGTATGATTATCTCAGAGTTTATTGAAGGGTTGGTAGCTATAAAGGGAACTGCAATTCCTGATGAGGAAAATTGTAAACTAACACTCATATCTCTCTGTACCTATCATCCACTAAGCACCACTGATTCTTCTGTTTTGACATCATCAATTCATCCCCCTTCCCTACTCCATCCACCTCTAACATAATTCCTATTGCAGAAAATAGTAAGTCTTCCATGAAGGGTTCCCTCGTGGGCACAATCTGGCCTTGTACTCTGCCCTTACATTTTCCCTGCTCTGAGAAGGTGCCTTGTTTAAGCCCCTTCAGTAGAATAGCCTTTTTAAAGGTAAACTCCCATTTCTACTAGATTCACCCCAGAATCCATCCTTTTCCTTCAATAGATGCAATAATCCTATACTGTTCATTTTGCCTATATGAATTATTTAGGGTAACCCTAGGGAGGTTTTAGTAGGATAATCCAGGATGGACTTTGTCATCTTTAAGATGTAACAGAAGAAGGACTCTTTTTTTTTTTGAGACAGGGTCTTGCTCTTTCACCCGGGCTGGAGTGCAACGGTCTGATCATGGCTAACTGCAACCTCTGCCTCCCAGGTTCAAGCAATTCTCCTGCCTCAGCCTCCTGAGTAGCTGGGACCACAAGGGTGTGCAACCACACCTGGCTAATTTTTTTGTATTTTTTTAGAGACAAGATTTTGCCACACTGGCCAGGCTGGTCTCAAACTCCAGGGCTCAAGTGATCCTCCCGCCTAGGCCTCCCAAAGTGCTGGGATTACAGGCATGAACCACTGTGCCCGGCCTCAGGACTCTTCTTAATTGTCCAGCAGGTTAATATTGACTTAGACTCAAACCAACATTTCATAAAGACTGACTTAAGTTCCTGGAGGCAGAGTCTAGATCTACACTAGTGAGGGAAAGCATTTCTCTAAATAAAACTCATTCTACACAGACTCATGTTGCAAGCAGCATCCGGCCTCTCTTCTTTTGTCTTTGGTTTATATAACGTAATTTGAGGCTCCTTGCGTATATGAACTTAAGCAGTTGCTATGTGTTGTCACTTTACATGAATTAACTCACTCTACATACCAATATTGCCATTTTTATAGATGAAACAAATGAGGCTTAGACAGTTAGAATGACTTGGCCAAATCACCCAGCTAGCAAGTGGCAGAGAAAGGATGTGAACCCAGGCACTCTGTGCTCTGGACTCGACACTGTCTTAACTCTAAAAGGGCCACTTTACTGAGACTGTACCTGTTCTAGAACACACAAACTCCATACAGAAATCTTGAAATGACTGGTCAATATATCTTAGAACAAATCGCATTTCTAGACAACATTTCATACCTATTTTCTTTCCTCTGAATGAAAGAGAGGCAATGTGAAGACCATTGATTGTCCTATGTAAATAATTCCCACAGACAGGGGTTGACATGCTGTGCTGGGAGCGGGGAGGATATGACCTTCATATTCTCTGTTTATGGAGGAGTAAATCAACATGGAGAAGCTTAGTTTTGGAGTGATGAGTGTGGGGAGCCTGAGGCTCACCCAGAGGGAAATATTTAGTAGGTGCAGGGTCCACAGCCTGGCACTCAGGAGGGCTGCACTGTGGAGCGGAGCCAACGCATGGATGAAATGGCCCAGAGAAAGTGTCCTTCCCTCAGAATCAACAAGACACAACACATCTACCCAAATGGTGAGGCCTGGAGGCAATTGCCTAAAACAGTCACTGGAGGGCCTGAGGCCTGGAGCCAGGCAGCATATGGTGAGTATTCAGCCCCCAGTCCTGGTTTAAGGATGTTCCATTCCAGGGCAGCTGCCACCAGTTCAACAGGTCTTCAGAAGACCTGGGCTGATTTTTCTTTCTGAGAGCCGAAGGGAATGCAGAAGGTTTTAGAGCCCACACCGGGTCACCTCCAGGCCATTCTCCGCACACAGCTCTGGCTTTCTCGGGAAATCAGCTAACAGCTTTTCCTTGGCTTTCCTTGGACTCCTAATGCAATAGCGCTTATTTTCAGAATCTTTGTGAGGCTGAGGAAAGCATCAGAGTTTCATTGTAAATCCATTATGTCTTCTTTGGTTAGAAATTATCCCTGACAAGCAGTCCCACAGCAAAGAAAAGTCAGTATTATTTTGCAGAATAAAGAGGGGGATTGACCTCTTCTTTTATTATTTTTTTATTATGACTGTCCTCCTTTTGGTTATGACATTCGATGTATTATTTAGTTTAAGTGCTTGATTAAGGAAGAACTGGTGGGGGGTGGTGTTGGAACAGCAAGGGGGGCAGTTGCGCAGATGCTGGTCTTCTTGCTCCTGTCTTGGTAGCTGGGATGGAAATAAACTGCCATGACCCTTTGGGGATCCCGAAGTTTTACCCTCAGCACAGGAGATCACGTTCTGGCTAAGGGACTTTCTGGACGTTTCTGGGTCAGCAGAACCTTGGTGCCTTTCTTTCATATGCCGGAACCCTTGCGTATTTATTAAATATTAATTTGCTGTCAATAATTAAATGCTGATTATTTGATCTCTAATGGGGTCAGGATTCCCACAGTCCCATATTAGTGTAATAATGCAAAAGTAAAAATTGCCTTTCAGATGGAAAAAAAGTACTTATTATTCTTTCTTTGTTCAGAGTAAAATGGTTTGTCTTAAATTAAAAATTAAAAGCAGGATTTTCTTTAATCTTCGAATTAAATTAGTGCTAATTAGTTCTATTTTCTGTACAACATTCACATGCTAAAATCTCGGCCATTCCTTCAGCGTGTTAATGGTGCCCTTTGGCTGTAATCAAGATTGTCTTACATTAAAAATGATACAGTTAACTCAATTATATTAAGATTCATTGTTCTCAAATCACAGGGTTATGACTAGAAGCTGTTGGAACTGGTGGAAGGGCTGAGACTGCCAGGGTGCAGAACAAAGTCAGCCATCATTTCCATTTCAGAATCCCAAATGCTGGTGTGAGGCTCACAAAGCATCTGAGATTTACAGGTATCCTTCGGGTGAGTGGCAGACACAGGGGTCATGTGCAGATTTCATGCCCATCCTGTGGAGACCATGGCAACATTCACTACTCTCCTTTGAAGGAGGAGGAAAAAGAGAAAGCCTAAGGGAGTCCTCATTTTGGGGTGTTGCTATATATAGAGCCACCTGTTTCCACCTCATCCCTCACTACCTTGGGAAATAGTACCTGGATTTTGAGTCAGTCAGCAACAGCAGCAGCAGCCACAACAGCAATAACCACACCTACTACTACTACTGCTTATTGAGCATCTACTCTTTGTGCCAGGTTCTAGAAACCAAGTGCTGTAAGACATCACTTCGTTTAAACAGTACCTTGCAAAGGTGGTATTGTTAGTCTTATCTGACAGTTGGCAGAGAGGACTGATGAATGATTGTTCAATATCATCTAGCTAGTTAGGTGGCAGAATCCACACTCACACCCAGGCGTGTCCGATTCCAAAGCCCATACTCTTAATTATGCTCTATGATCACGGCAATTCTTTTTTAAGAGGTGTTTTTTTTCCCACAATCAGAAAGATGCTGTATGTGTTTGTGTGCATATGTGTTGGTGTGTTGGTTTGTGTGCGTACTTGCATGTGCACATGTGTGTTGAGAAAGGGAAGAGAGGGAATAAGTCTGAAATTTTCTGGCAAGGCGGCACAATTACTCAAATGCTTTTGACTTAAGAAAGATTCTTTTCCTTCTGGGCCAGTGTCTTTGTATGAAGTTGTATAGGGAGGAAAAGGAAGGTCCCATTCAAAAGCCCTACCATTGTATGACATATGTAGTTTCCATTGAACTGTCTCTATCCCTGAAGGAATCTGAAGGGCAGACTCTTACAAACTGTTACTCTTACTTATCCATGAATGATATGTCTCAAGGCCACCAGTGGATGCCTGAAACCAGGGATAGTGCCAAACCCTACATATACTATGATTTTTTCTATACATACATACATACCTATGATAAAGTTTTATTTATAAATTGGGCACAGTAAGAGAGTAATGATAACTAATAAAATAGAACAATTGTAACAAATATTGTAATAAAATTTATGTAAGTGTGGTCTCTCTCTCTCAAAATATCTTATTGTATGTAATATTTTTGCATTGTGATCAACTCTGGGTAACTAAAACTGTGGAAAACAAAACCACAGTTGAGAGGGACTATTTTATAGCATGGTCAGCTCAGATGCCATCACATTACACAAGCTTAAACCATAACCTGAACTCATTGCTGGGCCTTCCTCTACCTATACACAAGTACCTTTCAATGTTACTGATGTCTGTATGCAATGAACCTCAGCATTTGGAGTTCTGTGGTCATTTGGTTTAGGATAACTACTGTAGCTCTGATCTTGGGGAGAGGAAAGTTCTCCCAGTATTTGTTGCAAACGTGCTTGGGCACCCAAACCAATTAATTGAGCATTATGCATGTATGAATTTCACTCACTCTCACAACAACCCTGTGAGATCACGTGTGTCTATTTCATAGAGGATAAAATAGAGTGTGAGAGAAGTAAAATAATTCTCTGAGGTCTTATAATTGAGATCCTGTCTTATGCCATATCCTATGCTCTTTCTATAACACCAGACACTTCATTTTGGAAACAGTGTTTGGATTCTAGAATTAGAATAGAACCACATTAGAAATACAGGTCTAGATCAGAA
Organism: Gorilla gorilla gorilla; assembly: GCF_029281585.2. NCBI lineage: Eukaryota > Metazoa > Chordata > Mammalia > Primates > Hominidae > Gorilla > Gorilla gorilla. Next base: position 21,782,066 of record NC_073233.2, read on the forward strand.
CCTGGTCTGTCCTGCGGAGGACTAGAGCCAACTAGGGCTGCTGGGAAAAAGACAGTGTTTCCTCAAGGACATTATTCACCAGGTTTAATTACACCATCAAATAAGACTATCTGAAGTAAATATGTGTTTTTTATGATTCCATACCTTAACACATTAACAGACTTTTTTTTCTTAACCAATGCCAATACTGATGGCAGAGTGTCTAGTAGGTATTCATCCTTTGTCTGTCCTCCAAGACTTCCAGGCTTGAATTCTAGGTATTGGCTGCAAGATGAAGGTTTAATTCCACATAAGAGCTGCAATATCCTTTACAGAACTGGCACACCCTGGCTTGACAGTGGTTCACAAGCAAATGCCTGTGCCCTTTGACTCAGCTCATGGTTCCTTAGAAACTCCGTTGTCAGTATTCTTCCAATGCTTCATTAGTCAATCTATAGTGTCCAGATCAAGGAACAATAATCTCTTGGGTCTAAGGGAGAAAGCATGAGAAGAGGATACAGACAAAGTCACATAAAGAGAAATACAGAGCAAAGGGAACAGAATCGGTGACAGACACCAAAAGACAGAGATGGAGATGAAAGTGGGTGAGAAGAGATAGAGAAAAAGAGAGATATGGAACAAATGAATGGAAATAAAAGAGAGATGGGCTGAGCGTGATGGCTCATGCCTGCAATACCAGCACTTTGGGCGGATCACTTGAGGTCAGGAGTTCAAGACCAGCTAGGCCAACATGGTAAAACCCCATCAAATACAAAAAAATTGGCTGGGTGTGGTGGTGTGTGCCTGTAATCCCAGCTACTCGGGAGGCTGAGGCATGAGAATTGCTTGAACCTGAGAGGCGGAGGTTTCAGTGAGCAAAGATTTCGCCACTGCACTCCAGTCTGGATGACAGAGACTGTGTCTTAAAAACAAACAAACAAAAAGAGAGGCTGCACAGGAAGAACTGTCTCTGTATTCTCTTATATTGCAGTAATGATAGCCAGCAAAATAAATGCACATTAATTTCATAATTTATGACAACAGGCCTTTCTTTTGTGTATGCTCCTTGAACTGGATTCCTCAATCACCTTTCTTACATAAACCATTCCCACAATGCAGAAGTTTTGATTTTCAGTTTTCATCCTGTTAAGGTAGATCTATAACTTAATGATACCTCCAGAACAGTCTGAAAAAAGAATCCTTCTAGACTTTCACCATTTATTAATAACTTTCAAGATCTGTGACAGCTGTTTTGTTACTATTAATTCATAGCAATATGTATCTTTAGCAACTCTCCTTTAGAAGTCTTCCGAAGTATTTAACTTAGTTTTCATAGAAACAAAATTCGTTTATTTTCTTTTGTTTATATTTAATTGATCGTGGGATATTTAATTACATTTATGATGAAAAAGAAGTGGAATTGGTGCAAATAGGCTTTGGTACAAGCACCCGAATAGTGAGAGCTGTAGCATGCAGCATCCCATGGAGCAGGCGATTGGCTGCAGGAATTTGGGGTGGTGAGAATCAAAGTTTTTCAGAGGGACTGGAGAATGTCTTAACCCAGTAAGTCAGTTCAGTGGAGGTCGGCTGAAAGCACTTTACACTTGGGGCATGGCTGGGACTGGAGCCCTGGTTGGGGGTCTGGGTAGCTCTTTTCAACATGGCACATCACATTTTTGTCACAGTTTTCACAGTGGTGCTTCCAGGCTCTCATCGGTCACCATTTCCTCTTCTGATTTTTTACCTAACATTTTATTTACCTGTACTTAAAAGCAGAGGCACATTTCTGAGTTAGAGGGAATTTTGAAATTAGGCACCAAATGTCTAATTTTCAAATCCTGAATTAAATGTTTAAGACATATTTTAATGGCTAAAAAAAAGTAATGTAAGAACCTGTATCTAGAGATTAGAGAAAGTGTCATCCACAGAAGTTCTGAAAAATTTCTGCTCCATCTTCTGTAGCTGGGGCCTGAAGGAGGGCACCAGAGAGTCTGACTCCTATTTCTCCTGCTGAGGAAGTGGCATGGTGGCCTGGCAACAAAGTACTGTAAAAACTTCTAGCTCCCTCTAATTTGGAATGGCAGTGATTGACTGTGAGGGTGATGCTCATGACAGCTGGGGAGCACTCATCTGCAATCATGTTTGCTGCTATAGATCACCCCCAAATGAATAAGCCACATGAATCTCCCACAAACAGAAAGGTCCTAGGTACCAGGGCCTCTTCTGATTCCAGGGGTCAGGGGCCAGTGGGCATATGAGATATTGATCAGTCCAAACAGAAAACCTGATATGGACTGGTGGTCTTTCAGCATCTTCCAACATCAGAATGTGCAAAGCCACTTCCTCTTGCTGGGAGTGCTGGGCTGTCACCCTAAGCCTTTTGGGCTGCCATATCCCTGTACAAACCCTGCAAAACTGCATCTACCAGACCTGCATCTTACAATCTGAAGGGCAAATTCTGTGCACATCAGGTGGACAGTTACACAATCCAAAGGGATTATCTCCAACCACTCTCTCTTTTGATAAACATCTGGTCTTAAAAGAGCTTTTATCATTCAAAACTGAGAATATAGAAAACAACAATAACAGAAAATCCCTATTCAAAATGATGTGCAACATAAAGAAGAACAGCATCATTCTGGGTGGGCAGAGGAAAAGCAGAAACAGAAGTAAATGTTTTACTCTTTCTGCTTCAGGTTCTTAATAAAATTCAATATGATAAAACACAAGACCGAGAAGCTAATGAAGCTGATTGAGACAATGGCAAAACTGCGAGAGGAAACTGAATTAGATAAACAAGGCCAAAAATTCCACGGCAAAATTTAAATTGTATTAGAAGCCTTCAAGAACAAAATAGGCACTGTACAACATTTAATCAGCAATACAGAGGACAAATTTGAGAATCTCCCCTGAAATGTGACGCAGTATGTTAAAAGAGATTAAAACAATAAACTATAAGTTGATAGATGTGGAGGGCAGAGAATTAAAGTCTAATGTATAGATGTTTGAACTTCTAAAAAAGGGACCAGAAAAAAATGGATCTGATGCAATTATATAAGACACAAAACTTAAAAAATAATTCTCAATTTTCAAATAGAAAATAACTCAACAAAAGTGGATTTGTTCTATTGAAAATTTGAATTTTTAGCACAAAGAAAATATCCTGCATGTATTCATCTAGAAGACACATAAGATTAGACTTTCTATTAATAAAATGGCCTGGCCACATTCTTCTCCACCACAAAACTAAACATCAGATGGCTGTGATATTATGAAGGACAACATGTCATGAGCCAGGAATTCTATATCCAGCTAAATTGTCATTCACTACAGGTGAAACAGGAATATATTCTTAGACATTCATTTTTTATTAAACCTAATGGTCTTCCATTTTCTGTTTGCCTACTGTCTAAAATGAATACTGTGAAAAATGTCTTTACACATTTTAACTTGTCATTAAAATTTTTGATCATAAATTATAGTAGTTGCAAAGAATGAAGAAAATAAATATTGACTTTTTAAAGTCAGCTTTATTAAATTATAACTTACATAGAGTAAAATTCCCTTTTTTAGATGTAGTCTGATGGGTTTTGATAAACGTATGCAGACATGTAATCAACACCTCAATCAAAATATAGAATACTTGAATTATCCTAAAAAGTTCTATCATGTACTTTGTAATCAACTTTGCTTTCCACTTCAGTCCTTGACAACCAATGATCTAATTTCTGTTGTTATAGTTTGCCTTTTCCACATTGGCATATGGATGGAATGACATAATATATGTTTTCTTTAGTGGCTGGTTTCTTCCACTCAGCATAATACATTTGAGATTCATTTATGGTTGTTACATGTATCAGGAGTTTGTTCTTTTTTATTGCTAAATAATATTCATTGTATGAATATATCACCATTTGTTTATCTATTCACCAGTTGAGGACACTGGAGTTGTTTCTAGTCTTTGATGATTATAGATAAAGTTGTTATGAACTTTCATATAAAGGTCTTTGGATGAACATATGTTTTCATTTCTCTTGGGTAAATATTAAGGAGAGGAATGGCAGGCCATATGAATATTTTTTAAATGAACTTTTTTCTAAATCTTTAAAATGCACTTAATGAAATGTAAAACACATAGAGATTTGCTACTTACTGTAGTCTAAAATGAAATAATAAACAAGTTTTCTTTAACTATTAGCACTTTATTGTTTACCTTATATATAGTCAATGTCCTCCCAGAATGATATTCTAGTGAAATATATTTGTATATTTGGGAATCTTCGATTCTCCTTTCGTTCTTCTCTGTAACCAAAAATATGTGCATAAGTATACATTTATTTATTTTTATTTCCTGAAAACATAGTACTTTAAGGGCTAAATGATTTATTCTGATTGACTTATTATTACAATTATTATTAGTGTGCATGTGATCCAAACAACATACATATATTTAAATATTTGAAAAATTATTGAACATAAAAAGTACTTGTATTGGAAAAATATCTTAACAAGATGGGCAGAAGGTGGTGAGTCTTATTTAAATAAGCTTCTCTGGTACCAAATAGTTAAAATCATCCATATGTTTCACGCCCAGGAATCTTTTATATTATGAAGCAATGTATCCTAAGAAGACATTGAATGTGTGAGAAGTATGGCTAAAGATAATTGTGAAACGGGCAATGGCAAGGAATCCCCACAAAGAGGTGAATCCTCAAGCAAATAAGTTATATTTAAAAAGTGCATATGGAATCTGAAGACGTGGAAAATAAGTATGTGCAAACTACCTATCCCCATAGGCCCCTTGAAAAGTTGATGTTTCTTGAAGTACACATAACCTACTCTGAAGATCTCTGCTCCAGACAACTGTGTAAAATGTGTAAAAGGTTACTCAAAACAAAGTATTAAAAATGAAAAATATTTTCTGTAAATTTATTTTACAGAAACAAATTTAAACCTAGAATCAAGCCTATGATTTTGCTATAAAACCAAATTTATATGTCATTAGCCCTGATAAATTTAGACACATAATATGGAAATGAGGTAATAATGAACTAAGTTTAAAACACAGTTCTTAACCAAACACTGTAATAGGAAGAGGGAAGGACAAGAAGAATTAAAAATGTGAAATCTTATTGTCTTTATAGAGGAAATTAACAAACATGGGTTTATTATTAATGTTGATAATTGGGGAAACATAGTTTTTTCTTAACATTAAGATAACCATTATTTATATGTTTTAAATCAATAAAATAACTCTTAGCCCAAATACTACAACATAAAAGCAAGCATAAGAAAACATTCAGGAAATATATATATATATTTTTAAATTTATAATATTTATTAAAAATAAAAATTCAAAATATATAAAAGCCTTTTATTTCTCATATTTCCATTTCACATGTAAAATTAGGACATCTATAATCTCCTTAATTTTTTTTATTATTATACTTTAAGTTTTAGGGTACATGTGCACAATGTGCAGGTTAGTTACATATGTATACATGTGCCATGCTGGTGTGCTGCACCCATTAACTCGTCATTCAGCATTAGTTATATCTCCTAATGCTATCCCTCCCCCCTCCCCCCACCCCACAACAGGCCCCAGAGTATGATGTTCCCCTTCCTGTGTCCATGTACTTTCCCTATAATAATTGATACTCTCATGCAATAATTCATACATGTCCAATTTCTTTTTCATTTTCTTTCAAATTCAGGAGGTATATTCATATCTCTTGATAAAGTTTTACGTGCATCACACTTTCAGAGTTAACGTTGTTCATTTATTAGAATTCAGAACTCTCAACTGAAAATGAGATAAGAAAGGAGTAAATTTTGAAAATATTATTGATTAATTTGGTTCCATTTTAGGCCAGGAAAGTAACATTACAATAAATTCTGGTTTCACTATAAATAAAATATTTAAACGTAAAACAATGTTGTGACTGTAATATACTATTTTCCTGTTTTTCAATATTTTTCAGACATTTTAATATTCTAGAAAAATTAACCCTTCAAAATACATACAAACATATACTACTGGAGACATATATTTCCTTTTGTCTCAGTCTCTAATATGGCTCGGCATGGCATTATCAGAAACTTGTTTTTACTTGAAAGTTGTAAATTTAGTTCATTATGAACTTTTTTTTATTGTTATACTTTAAGTTCTAGGATACATGTGCACAACGTGCAGGTTTGTTACACAGGTATACACGTGCCATGTTGGTTTGTTGCACCCATCAACCCGTCATTTACATTAGGTATTTCTCCTAAAGCTATCCCTGCCCCAGCCTCCCACCCCCTAACAGGCCCTGGTGTGTAATGTTCCCTTCCCTGTGTCCGTGTGTTCTCATTGTTCAACTCCCACTTATGAGTGAGAACGTGTGATGTCCTTGTGATATTTTGCTAAGAATGATGGTTTCCAGCTTCATCCGCGTCCCTGCAAGGACATATTTTTAAATGATAGAAGCACATCAGTTATTTTTAGAAATGCAAATTGCTTAAATGTTATACTGAGTGGCAATCTCAAATTGTGAAAATATGGGTTCACAGATTTTTTAGGTTCACTGATATTTTACATTACTTGTAGATATTGTAAATGGGATTGCTTTCTTGATTTCTTTTCTTTTCCTTTTTTTTTTTTTTTTTTTGAGACAGAGTCTTGCTCTGTTGCCAGGCTGGAGTGCAGTGGCACGATCTCGACTCACTACAACCTCCGCCTCCAGGGTTCAAGCGATTCTCCTGCCTCAGCCTCCCAAGTAGCTGGAATTACAGGCGTGCACCACCATGCCCAGTTGTATTTTTAGTAGAGAAGGGGTTTCACCATGTTGGCCAGGATGGCCTTGATGTCTTGACCTTGTGATCCGCCCGCCTCAGCCTCCCAAAGTGCTGGGATTACAGGCGTGAGCCACCACGCCTGGCCTGCTTTCTCGATTTCTGTTTCAGATTATTCACTATTGGCATGTACAAGTGTTACTGATTTTTGTTTGTTGGTTTTGTATCCTAAAACTTTACTGAATTCATTTGTCAGTTCAAATAGTTTTTAGGTGTAGTCTTTAGGTGTTTCCATGTATAAGACTATGCCATCTGAGAATAAGGCTAATTTGACTTCTTCTTTTCCGGTTTTGATGCCCTTTATTTCTTTCTCTTGCCTAATTGTTCTGGCCAAGACTTCCAGTATTGTGTTGAATGGAAGTGGTAAAAGTGGGAAGTGGGTATTCTTGTCTTGTTCCAGACCTTAGAAAAAAGGTCTTCAACTTTTTCCTGTTCAGTGCAAAGTTAGCTATGGGTTAGTCATATATAGCCTTTATTATTTTGAAGTATGCTCCTTTTATATACAGTTTGATAAGGATTTTTGTGATAAAGGGATATTTAATTTTATTGAATGCTTTTTTTGGCATCTATTAAAATAATTTGAAAAAATTGACTCAGAGTAAATCAAAACATTGGTCAAATAAAATACAAGTTAAACAAAAGCAAGTAAAAGAAAATCAGAGATTACATTATTTTTAAGAATGAAAATAACTCAAGAAAAAATGGGAATGAGAGGTATATTTTTATTTACATAGATTTTAAGATATGACAAAGTTATAACCATCAACCAAGTTTAAAGTTATACAAAGAAAAAAAATTGAAGATATAAGGAGAAATGAAAAAAATATTTACCAAAATTGATGCAAACTGGATAATACATTAAGATTTAAACTACCATTTTGATAGTTACAATAAAACTTCTGCTATTTTTGGAAAAATATAAATCAACATATAATTTATTCAATAACTCAAAGATACAAATAAAAAATAACTGAGGACAAAAATTTTAAATGTTGTCAAAGTTTTAGCTTCAAAAAAACCACTGGATCAATATGACTCTTATAGTTGTCTTTCTAATTGGCAAATAAATTATTGCAACACATAATTGTAGAATGCAGAAAATAGTGTCAAGTTTCAAACTGATTTTATTATCAGTTTCAAAGTCAAAAACTTTAAATATAAAGAAATACAGCAGGGGTGAGTGCGGTGGCTCACGCCTGTAATCCCAGCACCTTGGGAGGCCAAAGTGGGCGGATAATTTGAGGTCAGGAGTTCAAAACCAGCCTGGCCAACATGGCAAAACTCTGCTTCTACTAAAAATACAAAAATTACCCAGGCGTACTGGCAGGCACCTGAAGTCTCAGCTACTCAGGAGGCTGAAGCAGGAGAATTGCTTGAACCCAGGAGGTGGAGGTTGCAGTGAGCTGAGGTTGTGCTACTGCATGCCAGCCTGGGTGACAGAATGAGACTCTGTCTCAGGAAAGAAAGAAAGAAAGAAGGAAAGAAAGAGAGAAAGAGAAAGGAAGGAAGAAAGAAAGAAAGAAAGAAAGAGAAAGAAGAAAAGAGGAGGAGAGTGGGGGAGGGGAGGGGAGGGAAGGGAAAGGAAAGGAAAGGGAAAGAAAGAGGGAGGGATGGAGGGAGAGAGAGAAAGAAAAAGAAAAGAAAGAAAGGAAAAGAAAAAAGAAATATGGCAGAAAGGAAGTAAAATGAATATTGTTGAACTTACCCTAATCAGGCACTGTTTGAAGCCCTTTAAATATAAGAAAGATAGGAAGAAAAAAAGTTTATAGGCTGGGCGTGGTGGCTCATGCCTGTAATTCCAGCACTTTGGGAGGCTGAGGTGGGAGGATCACAAGGTTGGGAGTTCGAGACCAGCCTGACAACATGATGAAACTTTGTGTCTACTAAAAAAAAATACACAAAAATTAGCCAGGCATGGTGGTGCGTGCCTGTAATCCCAGCTACTCAGGAACCTGAGTCAGGAGAGTCACTTAAACCTGGGAGGCGAAGGTTGCAGTGAGCCCAGATCGCACCACTGTACTCCAGCCTGGGTGACAGAGTGAGACTCCATCTCAAAAAAAAAAAGAAATTGTAGACAGATAGGCATACTGATACCATAATAAATACATGATCTGATCAAATAAAATATCTACCAATCAAATCCAGCAACATATTTTAAGGCACATTGCATTAAAACTAAGAAAAATCTATTATAAAAATGCAAGGATGGTTCAATAGTCATTCGGTTCAATAGCCATTCTCAACTTTTAAATTCCCTATACTAGAGATAGAAGAATTTATCCTTAAAATGACAAAGATATTTTCTCAAACAGGTACATAGAAAACTTTGAAAATGCAGAAGCAATTATGCTCAAAATGAAGACAAGAATCCCCATTATTTTTATTATTTTTAAATATATTTATTCAGGTTCCAGCCATACAGTGCACAATTGGAAAAAAAATCATTGTGTAGTGATTGAGAAAAAAAGATATACTTTAAAAACTGTTTTATATTAAATATATTCATCTTCTTGGTAATAACTTGCTAATCTATTTGAGCTAGTTATTATATTCAGTATTGTTGAAAGTTTAAAACATAAAAATCAATACTTTTCCTCCATATCAACAATAAATAGTAACAACAAATAAAATATTCCATTCTCTAAAGCAAGAATATACCAATAGTACAAGCAAACAAATAGATATACATTGAGCAAGAAATGCGTAAAAGTTTTATTAAGAAGATAATATGGATTTCTACTTCCAGCAAATTAGCAAGCCAAGATTCTTAAAATCCTTTCTGTTACATTCACAGAAGCTGGATAAAATATATGGGGAAAATGTAAATTTTTAGTTAACTTTGCAAAAAAGAAAATCCCCAGGAGCCAAACGAGGCAAAGAAAGTGAAAATCAGAGTTGTAAGTGAGTGAGATGATGCTGTTGCTGCACTGTGGTAACTGCATTAATTCATGTTATGGATCCTCTAAGCCATGGATTTGGCTTCTAATGTCCTTCCAATCCCAGACGATGAAGAATTTATACCTAGGTGAGGGGATACTGAGAGAGTGAGAATCCTGCATGAAGCAGAGACTGTTGAAGGGATATCTCCCTCAATATAAGAGGCAGATTAGGAAAAAAATAAAACAAAGGAGCCCATTGAGAGGCCAAGAAAACCTGTTCCTGGAAGATCTCTAGAAGAAGAAAAAGGCTCTCTTGAGATACCTAAGTACTGACTTTGCTCTGCAAGCAGGCTTGGGATTGAAATTTATACTACCGATGAGGCCTGTAATCATAACAATGAGAAATTATTCCCCATCCAAGATATCTCTGTGATGTTTGGGAAAAGTAAATTCAAAACCTCTCTGAAAAAAACACTACCACAATCAGACTACATGGCATTATTACCAAGATAATTGAAGATGAATTCACAATTCAAAACACACACCACACACACACACACACACACAAACACACACGGTTCATTGTGAGTTGTGGTCAGCAGAAACAACAGAAAGATTAAAGCCCCGAGACATTCAAATAAAACGGTCTGAGAAAGAAATATGCTTAAAATGGATAGAGATATAAGTGCTAGATCCCCCCAAATAATAAGATATTAAGAAGAAAAACTAGGCTTTCTTTTAAAAAAGTATCCATTGTAACTAAAAGACATGCAAAATATAATCTGACATTCATAGACACTCCTGGTGAAAAGATGAAGAATAAACTTCTGGAAGAAGGAAACTAAATGTAGAAGAAAGGAGTAGGCTGCATAAAGAAATAATTTCTCTTACTTAAAAGAAATGAAAATTTACCAAGTGGAGGTGAAAAAAATCTGAATAAATAGAGAATTCCATCAAGTTGTTAAATGAGAAGAATCACTGTAAACGTGTCAGTTTTCTCAAATCAATGTTTAACTACATTCCAATTTTTCAAAATTTAGCTGTATTAAAAAATGTGAATGTCTATGTCTTTTACATTTTCATGTATATGATTGTTTTCCCCTAGTATACCTATGGCATTCATGTGGTTTTCAGGAAGATGATGAAATGGTGTCATCAGTATTCTTACATTAAGCATTCGAAGAGTGAATATTTGGCTTTAGACATGGAACAAGAAAATAGAGTACAGAACTTTTAAAGACAGAAAAAGATTTATAACTTCCTTGATCTCTTCCATTAGTCTATACAGTTGGCATTCCATAACCATGGGTTCTGCATCCATGGATTCAATCAACCATAAATTGAAAATATTCAATTCCACAAAAATTTTAAAAAGCAAAATTTGAATTTGCCACATGCTGAGTACTAAGTTGAATCCATGCAAATGAAGTGATCTGTGTATTTTATTAGTACACAGTAGTCTAGAGATGATTTAAAATATATGGAAGAATGTGCATAGGTTATATGCAAATGCTATGCTATTTTCTATAAGGGACTTGAGCCTCTGTGGATTTGGGTATCATAGACGTTCTAGATCACAGAAGTTTATCCAGAAAAGATCTAGAACTGACAGGAAGAAAGAAAGAAAGACTTCCTCTTCCATTCTGGATGCTTTATAGGAATAAAGAAGAAAGAGGAAAAGAATGCACATTTCTTATTTCCCTATGCACCTCCTGCAATGCCCGATCTCAGAGTGGAAAAAGGGGATACAGAAGCAGAAACATCCAGATTTGTTCCTGAGAGCATCATCACACGCAGTAGTTTTCTCTAGGCATCCTTAGAAGGTGCACCTTCTAAGATGCTTTTGGAGAAGATCTTCATGAGACAACTTGGAACGTAGTGTAGGATGATAGTGCAGCAGCATCAATGGAGGTAGGCAGTAGATAATTACAGGCAGTGCTGCTGCTCCCTATGTCCTGCTTGTGGAATGCAGGGGGCTTGGAAATTCTCACACGTCCTGGTGAGGGGGTCCAGAGGATATGTGAATAACCATGGATTGGCAGAAGACTATGCATATCTAAAGATGCCTCTGCAAATAGGAATTTCAAGAAAAAGGCTGGATAATTTTTACTTCTTCTTTCCCCCTGTAGCTAGCTAACTTTCCCATTTCATTTGGGACTTACTTGTCTAATGTTCTACTTTTATTTCTTGACTGGTTTTGTCAGAAAAAGTTATCTTTTAGAAAAAAAATTATTATTTGATTTTCTTTGTCTTCTCAGTATTTTTTATTTTTGTTTCGATCATTATTATTGCCAACCTTCTTATTTCTTTGAATTTGTACTGCTATTATTTTCCCCAATTTTTTATTTTAATGCTTATCTCATTTGTTTTCATTCACTTTTGCTCTTTAATAAGTGGATTTAAAACTATAAAGTTTCCTCTAAGGACTGCTTTATCTGTGTTTCACAAATGCCATTCTGTTCTAACCACACTGTTAAATTTCCTTAATTTTGGCAGGGATGTGAGATTATATATGTGTGTGTGCATTACATAAATATAAATTATACTTTCTTGGTTATTTTATAATATATATTTTCTAGATTGATATATTAAACATGTTCTTTTTTAGCGATTTTAAAATATTTTTGCATTATAGATTAAGACTATAGTCTATATAATTTTTATTCTTTGGATATCAGTGAGTTTTCTTTGGTTGCCTATTATATGGTCAATTATTGTTAATGTCTCATATGTAAATGAACTAACGTGAATTTCCCATTAGTTGGGTGTAATATTCTATATCTATTTGTTCATTTATCATTTAACAATTTGAAATTATTGAGTTTTTTATCCAAATCTCTCTCTTTGCTTATTTTCTATCTGCTTGGTCTATTAGTTTCTGAGTGGGTATATTAAATCTCCAAATAAAATTGTTGCTTTGTTAACTTGGGGCTATATTGTTAGCGGTATTTATGATATATATTTTTTCTTTGCATATATTTGAGGGATATAAGGGAAGCTTTATTGCATAGATAAATCGAGTAACTGTGAAGTCTGGGCTTTCAGTGTATCCATCACCCGAATAGTGTACATTGTACCCATTAAATAATGTCTCATCCCTCACTCCTCTCCCACTATGCAACCCTTCCAAGTCTACAATATCTATTATTCACATAGTATGTCCATATGTACACATTATTTAGCTCTCAATTTCAAGTGAGAACATGTGGCTTTTGACTTTCTATTTCTGAGTTGTTTCACTTAAGATTTTGTCCTCCAGTTCCATTCATGTTGCTGCAAATGACATAATTTTCTTTTTTTTGAGATGGAGTCTTGCTCTGTCACCCAGGCTGGAGTGCAGTGGCACAATCTCGGCTCACTGCAACCTCCGCCTCCCAGGATCAAGCGAACCTCCTGTTGCAGCCTCCTGAGTAGCTGGGACTACAGGCATGCCCTACCATGCCCAGCTAATTTTTGTATTTTTAGTAGAGACCAGGTTTTGCTATGTTGGTCAGGTTGCTCTTGAACTCGTGACCTCAGGTTGTCCACCCGTCTCAGCCTCCTAAAGTCTGGGATTACAGGCATGAGCCATTGTGCCCAGCCAATTTCATTATTTTTTATGGCTGAATAGTATTTCATTGTATAAATATACCACATATTCTTTATCCAGTCATCCACTGATAGACATGTAGGTTGATTCTACATCTTTGCTATTGTGTATAGTGCTGTGATTAACATATGTGTCCAAGTATCTTTTTGATATAATGTTTTAGTTTCCTTTGAGTAGATACTAGTAGTGGGATTGCTGGATAGAATTATAATTCTTAGTTCTTTGAGAAATCTCCATATGGTTTTCCATAGAGGTTGTACTAATTTACATTCCCACAGTGTATAGGAATTCCCTTTTCTCTGCATCCTCACCAACATCTGTTATATTTTTACTTTTTAATATTAGCTATTCTGACTGGTATGAAACAGTACCTCATGGTTTTAATTTGCATTTCTCTAAAGATTAGTTATGTTGAGCATAAAACACTCTCTCATGGTTTTCATAATTTTTTTATAACCAATCATCTTGATTTTAACTAATCATCTCATTATTTCTCTGATGATGAGTTATGTTGAGCATTAAACAGTATCTCATGTTTTTTATATTGTTAAGTATAAAACAATACCTCATGGTTTTAATCTGCATTTCTCTGATGATTAGTTATGTTGAAATTGGCCATTTATATGTCTTCTTTTGAAAAATATTGATTTATGTCCTTTGCTCACTTTTTAGTGAGGTTATCGTGTTGTTGAGTTGTTAGAATTGCTTATAAATTATGAATATTAGTCCCTTTTCAGATGAATAGTTTGCAAATATTTTCTCACATTTTGCAGGTTATCTTTTCACTCTTTTGATTATCTTTTTACTGTGCAAAAGCTTTTTAGTTTAATTAAGTCCTTTTTGTCTATTTTTGGTTTTGTTAGTTATGCTTTTGAGGTCTTAGTCATGAATTCTTCGTCTAGACCAATGTTGATGAGTTTTCCCTAGGTTTTCTTCCACTATTTTTGTAGTTTCAGGGCTAACAATTAAGTTTTAATCCATCTTGAGTTAACTTTTATATATGGTGAGAGACGGGGGTCTATTTTTGTCCTTCTGCATATGATAATTCAATTTTCCCAGAGTCATTAATTGAAATGGGCGTCCTTTTCTCAGTGTATGTTTTTGTTGACTTTGTCAAAGATCAATTGACTGTATATATGTGGCTTTATTTCTGGGCTCTCTATTCGGCTCCATTGATTCATGTGTCTGTTTTTAAACCAGTACCATGCTGTTTGGGTTACTATAGCCTTGTAGTATAGTTTGAAGTCAGGTAATGTGATATTTCTGCCTTTGTTCTTTTTGCTTAGGATTGCTTTGCCTATTCAGGCTCTTTTTTGATTCCATATGAGTTTTAGGATATTTTTTAAATTCTGTAAATAATGACATTGGTATTTTGATAGGGATTGCCATTGAATTTGTAGATTGCTTTGGGCTATATGGCCATTTTAATAACATTAATACTTTTGATCCGTTAGCATGGGATATTTTTCCATTTCTTTGTGTCATTTACAATTTATTTCATCAGTGTTTTGTAGCTTTCTTTGTGGAGATCTTTTACTTTATTGGTTAAGTATATTCCTAGACATTTTGTGTAGCTATTGTAAATGGGATTGACTTCTTGATTTGGTTCTCAGCTTAATTGTTACTGGTGTATAGAAATGCTACTGATTGTTGTATGTTAATTTTGTATCCTGAAACTTACTGAATTCATTTATCAAATCTAACAGTTTTTTTTAGGAGTCTTTAGGGTTTTCTAGGTATAAGATAATATCATCAGCAAACAGAGATAATTTGACTTCTTTTCCCATTTGGATGTCTTTTATTTATTTCTTTTTTTTTTCTTTCTTTTTTTTTTTTTTTTTTTTTTTTGAGGCTGAGTCTCACTCTGTCACCCAGGCTGGAGTGCAGTGGCACCATCTCGGTTTGCTGCAAGCTCCACCTCCCAAGTTCACGCCATTCTCTTGCCTCAGCCTCCCGAGTAGCTGGGACTACAGGCACCCGCCATCATGCCCGGCCAACTTTTTTTGTATTTTTTAGTAGAGATGGGGTTTCACCGTGTTAGCCAGGATGGTCCCGATCTCCTGACCTCATGATCTGTCCGCCTCGGCCTCCCAAAGTGCTGGGATTACAGGCGTGAGCCACTGTGCCCAGCCATGTCTTTTATTTCTTTATCTTGCCTGATTGCTCTGGCTAGAACTTCCAGCCGGAAGTTGAATATGAGTGGTAAAAAGGGGCATCTTTGTCTTGTTCCAGCTTTTAGGGGTAATGCTTTCAACTTTTCTTTGTTCAGTATGATGTTGGCTGTGGATTTGTCATATGTGGCCTTTATTATTTTCAGATATGTTTCTTCTATCCCTAGTTTGTTGAGGGTTTTTATCATGAAGGGATGATACATTTTGTGAAATGAGTTTTTCTGCATCTATTGAGATGACCATATGGTTTTTGTCCTTAATTCTGTTTCTGTGATGAATCACTTAACACACATTTATTGATTTGTGCATGTTGAATCATCCTTGCATTTCCGAAATAAAACTCACTTGATAATGGTGTATTACATTTTTGACGTGCTATTGGATTAGGTTTGCTAGTATTTTGTTGTGAATTTTTACATTTATCTTCATCAGCATTATTGGTCTGTAGTTTTCTTTTGTCGTGTCCTGCCTGGCTTTGATATCAGGGTGATAGTGGCTTCACAAACTGAGCTAAGGAAGATTTCCTCCTCCTCAAATTTTTCAAACTGTTTGAGGAAGATTGGTACCAGTTCTTCTTTGTATGTCTGGTAGAATTTGGTTGTAGATCCATCTGGTCTTCAGCTTTTTTGGATGGGAGATTTTAAATTACTGACTCAATGCAACTATTTATTATTGGTCTGTTCAGAATTTCTACTTCTTCCTGGTTCAATATTGGGAGTTTGTATGTTTTCAGGAATTTAACCATTTCTCTAGGTTTTCTAGTTTGTGAGTGTATAGTTGTTCATAGCAGTCTCTGATGATTTTTTGTGCTTCTGTGGTATTTGTTATCATGCCTCCTTTTAAATTTTGATTATGTTTATTTGAGTCATCTGCCTTCTTTAATTTTTGATTGTATTTATTTGAGTCTTCTCTCTTCTTCTTTTTTTTTTTTTTTTTTTGGAGGAAATCATTTTATTCAAAATTTTTACATACTCATTCAGGCCAACAAATGTTTCAAGAACTTTTTACCTGCCAGGCACTATGCTGAGTAATTAGCTTAACATAAGTGAGACAAACTGACATGGTGCTTTGCCCTCATGGGGTTTACAATCTTGTAAAAAGACAGGTTTAAATCAAATAATCATACAATTAAGTACAAGCCTTGGTAATTGTTACAAAATGTAGGGTATATGAGGGCAAGTAACAATTGAGAAAGCAATGTTTTTACCGTAAATTGAAGGAATAGAAGTGGGTGATGAGAAAGAGATTTCTTTTTTTATTATTTTTTATTATACTTTAAGTTTTAGGGTACATGTGCACAATGTGCAGGTTAGTTACATATGATGTATACATGTGACATGCTGGTGCGCTGCACCCACTAACTCGTCATCTAGCATTAGGTATATCTCCCAGTGCTATCCCTCTCCCCTCCCCCAACCCCACAACAGTCCCCAGAGTGTGATGTTACCCTTACTGTGTCCATGTATTCTCATTGTTCAATTCCCACCTATGAGTGAGAATATGCGGTGTTTGGTTTTTTGTTCTTGCGATAGTTCACTGAGAATGATGATTTCCAATTTCAACCATGTCCCTACAAAGGACATGAACTCATCATTTTTTATGGCTGCATAGTATTCCATGGTGTATATGTGCCACATTTTCTTAATCCAGTCTATCACTGTTGGACATTTGGGTTGGTTCCAAGTCTTTGCTATTGTGAATAGTGCCGCAATAAACATACGTGTGCATGTGTCTTTATAGCAGCATGATTTATAGTCCTTTGGGTATATAGCCAGTAATGGGATGGCTGGGTCAAATGGTATTTCTAGTTCTAGATCCCTGAGGAATCGCCACACTGACTTCCACAATGGTTGAACTAGTTTACCGTCCCACCAACAGTGTAAAAGTGTTCCTATTTCTCCACATCCTCTCCAGCACCTGTTGTTTCCTGACTTTTTAATGATTGCCATTCTAACTGGTGTGAGATGATATCTCATTGTGGTTTTGATTTGCATTTCTCTGATGGCCAGTGATGGTGAGCATTTTTTCATGTGTTTTTTGGCTGCATAAATGTCTTCTTTTGAGAAGTGTCTTCTCTCTTCTTAGTCTAGCTAGTGGATTATCAATTTTGTTTATCTTTTCAAAGAACAAGCTTTTAGTTTCTTGATTCTTTGAATTGTTGGTCTCAATTTCATTTAGTTCTAACCTGATCTTTGTTTATTTTTGTCTGTGAGCTTTGGATTTGATTTGTTCTTTTTTGCTAGTTCCTTGAGGTGCAATGTTAAGTTGTTAATTTGTGATTTTTTAAGATTATTTGATGTAGATATTTAGTGCTGTAAACTTTCCTCTTAGCACTGCTCTTGCAGTATTCCAGAAGTTTCAGTATGTTGTGTTTCCATTTTCATTCATTTAAAAAATTTCCATCTCGATTTCATTTGTAAGATAACTTAGAATCATATTGTTTCATTTTTACATATTTGTATAGTTTTATGAGTTCCTTTTGGTATTGACTTCTAGTTTTATTCCACTGTGGCTTGAGAAGATATTTGATATGATTTTGACTTTTTAAAATTCATTGAAACTTGTTTTATCACCTAACATATCATATATATTGGAGCATGAGGAGAAGATTGTATATTCTGTGGTTGTTGCATAGAATGTTCTGCAAATGTCTGTTAGGTCCATTTGGTCTAAAGTCCAATTTAAATGTAGTGCTTCTTTGTTGATACTCCGTCTACTGATGTGAGTGGGGTGTTGAAGTCCTCCACTATTATTTTATTGCTATCTGTTTCTTTAGGTCTAGAAATATTTATTTTATGAATCTGGGTACTCCTGTGCTGGGTGTATTTATGTTTAGAATTGTTGTATCCTCTTGTTGAATTGATCCTTTATCATTATATAAGGTCATTCTTTTTCTTTTTTTAACTGCTTTTTATTTAAAACCTGTTTTATATAAGTATAGTTACTGCTGTTCACTTCTGGTTTCCATTTGCATGGAATATCTTTTTCTCCCCTTTACCTCCAGTCTGTGTGTCTTCACCAGCAAGGTGGGTTTCTTGTAAGTAGGATATAGTTGGATCCAATCTGCCAACCTATATCTTTTAAGTGGAGCATTTAATACATTTATGTTCAAAGTTAATATTGATATGTGAAGTTTTGTTCTTGTCATAATGTTAATTGATTTCTAATTGGTTGTAAATTATTTGGTGTGTGTGTGTGTCTGTGTGTGCCTGTCTTTGTAGTTTGGTGGAGTTCTCTCATGTTGCCAGTTGATTTCTTTCTCTTCCTTTTTTGTGTAATTGTTTCATAGGCTTATGAGTTTTATACTTTCATGTATATTTATAATGGAGAATATTGACCTTTTGTTTCCATGTTTAGAATTCCTTTGAGCATTTCTTTTAGAACTGGTCTACTGGTGATGAATTCCCCGAGCATTTGCTTGTCTGGGAAGTAATTTAATTTCTCCTTCAATTATGAATCTTATTTTAGCAGGTATAAAATTTATGGTTGACAGTTTTTGTCTTTAAGCACTCTTAAAATTGATTTCAATCTTTCTGGCTTGAAGTTTCCTGCTGAGAAGTTCACTGTTAGTCTGATGGGTGACTAGACACTTTTGCTGATTTTAGCATTTTTTCTTTCATTTTGACTTTAGACAGTCTGACAACTACAGGTCATGGTGAAATTGGTCTGGCAATATGTTTCTGGTCTTTGTTGGGCCTCTTGTATCCAGATGTCTAAATATCTTGCTAGACTAGTGAAATTTTTTTGTCAATTATTTCCTTAAAAAGGTTTTCTAAACATTTTACTTTTTATTCTCCGTTGGGAATACTAATAATGTACAAGTTCAGTCACTTTATGTAGTCCCATACTTCTAGAAGGCTTTGTTCATTTCTTAAATTCTTTAAAAAATTTTTTTCTGAGACTGGATTAATTCAAAAAACCTGTTTCAACTTCTGAGATTCTCTCTTCTGCTTAATCTATTGTTGAAACTTCCTTCCTTCCTTTTTTTTTTTTTTCCCTGGACAAGGTCTCACTCTGTCACCCAGGCTGAGTGCAGTGGCATGATCACAGCCCACTGCAGCCTCAATCTCCCAGGCATAAACCATCCTCCTGCCTTGGACTCCTGAATAGCTGAGACTACAGGCAGGTTCCACCATGCTCAGCTAATTTTTGATTCTTGTTTTGTAGAGATGGCATCTCACTATATTGCCCAGACTGGTCTTGAACTCCTTGCCACAGACAATTCCCCCACCTTGGCCTCCCAAAGTGCTGGCATTACAGATGTGAGCCACCATGCCCAGCCAAAACTTTCAACTGTGTTTTGTAATTATCTTCAATGAATTTTTTATTTCCAGAAGTTTTATATTTAAAAGATATCCATCTCTGTTGTAATTTTCTCCTTTATATCTTGAATTGGTATTCTGTTTTATTTTATTGGTTTTCAGATTTCTTTTGGATCTCAATGAACATCTTTAAATTCAGTATTTTGAATTCCTTATCCGTCATTTCAAAAACTTCTTTTCGGTTAGAATCTATTGCTACAGAATTAATATGTTCCTTCGGAAATGTCATAACACCCTGCTTTCTCATACTTTCAGTATTATTACACTGATTTCTTAGCATCTGTAGAAACAGTCACTTCTTGTTTTTCCGTGTACTTTCATTGGGGTGAGACTTTTTCTTTTCTCTTGAGGATATGACTATGATGTATATAGAGTAGGGCCATTTGGCTTTGCTTTTGAGTGTGTTCAGTGGTGAAGACTTTATGATTTCTTGGTTATAAATAACCTTAGTATAGTGGCTTTCTCAAATGTCAGTTGTAGTAGCAGTGTACTGGGTGAATGAGTGGGCCAGCTAGGTATCCAGGGTGGCATGGGCAACATTGGTAGCAGAGGTTACAAGAAGCTCGTCTCCTTCTCCAGTGCTGTGCACTTGTGTCAGCAAATATTGTAATGGGCTGTATGGATTGACTTCAGGGCCAGTGGGTGGCACTTGCAGGTGACAGTCAGGTGCAGTGGGTGGTGGTAGAATTTATGCATAATCTTTGTTAACCAGGAGAAGTACTTGGTGTCCCAGGCGATGGGTTGGGCCATGGAATTCTCTGTGGTATAGGTCCCACACTCTGCCTCTAAGTTTGGTGGGGCAAAGCCAGGTGGGGCTGGGCTGGGCAAGACTGTACTCAGGCTCCCCAATGGTGGCTGTAAGTGCTGGTCCCAGCAGTGGTCAGTGGTATTCCTCAGGACCCCAGAGAAATGCTCCAGCAAGGAGTGGAGCAACTGCTGCTGTGCCAAAGATGCAGGATGGGGAAAGAAGGGTGGCTTCAGTTCCACAGACCAGCATGTCATAATGAGATCCACTTCACCCTCATGTTCTGGACCTGGCAGAGCTCTCTCCCATGGCCTGACCTCAGTAGCAAGTCAGGACAGTTAGTTATGTCACAGGCAGTTTGCTTTGAGTCTCTGAAACTATCTCACTCCATAAAACTTGCTATCCAGGACAAAACCATGCCTCTCAGGCAGATCTCCCCCTGTTCTGGTCCCACGGAGTGGGGGTACCCAATTCCAGTGCCTGTGGCTGTGGCGCATGTCACACTTGTCTCTCAGTTCTGACTGATGGGGTCCCTCTCTCAACTGGTGATCAGCTCGCCAATTCCTGTCCCAAGTCTGTCCAAACCAGTGACTGCTGCCCCTGCTTGCTGGAAAGTTCTTGCTTAGCCCTCTATGAGCTAGAATCAGGAATGGCCTCCTTCTATTGGTGTCCAGGTCTGGAAGCATGCATAGGACACTTCCAGTGGTATTTCTTCATGGTCTCCTGACTACTTCTCAAGTCAGATCCACAGCTTGGTGGGGTCAAGGAGCTCCCCTGTGGCCAGGATTGCCTGGCTCCCCAGTGGGAATGTGAATTGTAGAGACACTCACTCCCGCTCCCATGCACTGGAGATTGATTCACCATTTTCTGCCAAACCCCGCCACATGGGCTGCTGTCTGCTTTCTTTTTCCTGGTATGTGAAATTTTCTTTTGCCTTTATGTTGAACTCTCATGTTCCTTCTTGGATAAAAGTTCACAGTATGACTCTCTATACACTTTTGCTAATTCCAAGTGGGTGAGGCATGCTGGCAAAGCCTCTATTCTGCCATCTGGTAGTTGTAATATTTAATATTATGGTTTCTTGATCTATTATTTCCTTTACTGTCTATAAGATTCTTCTTTATCCATTTAGATGCTTTTAAAATTAATTTCTAATTTTTCCTAATAGACATTAAAATTAATATTGCTATCCTGTATTTATTTTGGTTTATTTTTGAATATTCTGACCCATAGTCAGGTGTATTATCAGTTGTGCTACTGGTCTGTCCTCATCTTTTGGTTTATTTTTGTGTGATATATCTTTTCCCAATCTTTCTGTATCTTTTTATTTTAAATACTTGTCTTCTTTTCTCAGTTCAATCTAAGGTCCTATTCTTATTTAAAAAATAGATTCTATTTCTGTTAAAATCCTTTATTTCTTTATCTATCTTGTTGATCTTTGTTCTATTATCTTTAAAATACTTATAATAGGTATTTCAAGTTATTGCTTGCTAACTTCAACATCTAGATAGACTCTGTTCTTTTCTCTTATTTATTAAGCTATTAAACTTATTTTCACAATTTTTATCTATCTCATAGTCTTTGCTTGTTTCATATTTTTTGTATGCTGGACTTCTGTATAAAATATCCTAGTGATTAGTATGGATGTCATTTTGCACTAGTGGGGATTTATACTTTTCTCTCTTAAGCAGACAAGATAAGAGGAAGCTCACATCAATGTAATTAGTTATTGTGCTGGGTTGATCTGAGTTTTGGCTTACTGTGAGTCATTCTATCTTTGGTTTCTTATAGATAAACTGGTGGCAAGTTTTAGGCTTCTCTAATTACCAATCTGTCATGTCAGCTATAAAGCTATCAGAAAGCTCTCTTGTTCCTCTATTCCCTGGTACTACCTCTCTATGAAGCACCAATCAACCCTCAGCCTGTGCCTAGGCTCAGAAAATGCCCTTGGGGAAAGAACAGGTAGTAACCTCAGCTCATCCTAGGAAGGGTTCTTTCCCCTTTGAAATTTTGGTTCATCTAATCATCTAATTCTACAGCTGTAAATATGGTTTAAAAAATATGTATTTTTTCCAGCTGTTGCAGCATGAGGGATGGCTTGTTAAAAACTAATGTATCCTTCCAGGAAATAGAAACCATGTATCTGATTTATGATTAGTGATTTTAATTATATATGTTTATTGTAACCACTGACTATTTCTGTCATTGTGTATTTTCTATTTACCACAATGTATTTTTTCTCCTTTCCTTTTTTTTCCATTCACTGCATTTAATTTTCTTCTCCTGCCTAAAAATTATATTTTATTTATCCTGTCTCTCTCTCTCTACACACACACACACACACACAGTAGTGTGCTGTCACCTCAATCATGTCTATCTTTGTTTTCATACCTGCCATATTGACATTATCACCAAGATTGGGCTTTAAGACAAGGAGCTAGTAGCTCCTCATTAATTGAAGGAAGCTTCAATTAATCTCTTTAAGCCACTATTTCTGTAACTGAACATTGGAAGTATTTATATATTTTATTTATGTATTAATTATATATAATGTATTTATATATTATTTATATTTAAAGTACTGGAATATATAAATGAATAAAGAAAGCAGGATTCCTGTCATCATAAAGCTTATCTACCTGAGTTAAAACTGAAATTAGATTCTGCCTTAATTACAAAAATTATTTCACATATTTAGATGAAAAATATGATTAGTATTTCATAGAGGCCATAGTGCAGGTCATGTTTTATGGATTAGATCATTGCCCCTTCACCTTGATCTACCAGAGAATCAGCTTTTCAATTCCTTTCCAAAGATGCTCCGTGGCTCTTTGTAGCATGGAGCTTCTGGTTGATTTGACTAATTGGTGGGAGGAAAGCACTGTCTGGACCTTTTCTACATCATCTCCCTTATGAGGTAGATATTATTATCATCTGTTGCTATAGATGAGAAAAATATGTTTCATTGACATTAGGTAACTTGCCCAAGGTCACAGCAAATAAGCACAAACCTAGGATCTGAAAGCCTTGGCTTTTGTCGCTACATCTTAAAAGCAAAAGCTTGGTATGACTTGGAATGTGAATGGCTTTTGTTCCTCTTGACTTACCTTGTGATTTATGATTTTCTTTCTACCAACATTCAGTCTTCAAACTGGTTAGATTTCTTATAGTACAAGATAAAAAATGGTCACAACTTTTTCTTGCCCTGTCTCCATCCTTCTAAGTCAATAATACCTTTATGTATCTGTAAATGAAGCAATTCCTTCATCCCCTCAAATAATATTGGTGTTTTCTACCTCAGAATCCTATTCCAGATGGAGAGCCATGTTGGCATTTGAAACAGAGAGACTCAGAGAAAGGACTCACAGATATTTTTATAATTCTGACAGGTCTTCCATGCCTTTCCTTCTGCTTTATCATTTCCCCCTAATGGAACTGATTTTAAGATTCAGAGCTGTTATGCCCGCAGATACTCTTTAGATCTCACCAAGCTGGAATATCCTGGTAAATCCCCACCTCCTGCTGCTATGGGAAATAGAAAGTAAGATTTTTGGAACTGATATTTTTGATCCCCTTAATTTATCCAGCTTATTCAGCTCAGAATGACCAACCTTCATTCTCTTTCCAAAATCCAGTTTAGTATACCTGGAAGCTTTCCAGAGACAGAACACTTTCTCTTGCTCTTTTCATCCCAACTTTTTAATTCCACTTTTCTCTCCTCCATTGGCTGCTTGTTGCCACTTTCTGGTGAAGTTGCTGTAGATCAACTCTCCTTATTAGCTAATTTAATAAACAGATTGTCGCATGGAGAGTCATAGCCTGGTCTCAAGAGCTTGGAAATTAGCAGGAACTCATTTGCAAGTTCATCATTTTCCTTTGGAAACAGCCACTGCTGTTATAACGTGGGGCTTGTCTGTCTTGCTAAAAGTTCTATTACTCAGGGTTAATTACCACTGGCCCCACACTTTCTACTGTCACCAGAGCACCACTAAGAGCTCAGTCCAGGCTTTCAAAGTCAAATTGGATTTTGTCCTCTATGAGTTATGCTACTGGTATGTTTAGTGTTGCCTGAAAGCAGGGCTGAAGAGATAGGCTCCTCAGCCACTTCTGAGCCAGAAGTGGGCATAGCTTCAGGAGATCTAGACTGAAATCTAAGCTTGCCTTTCCCTAAATATGTGGCCTTAAGCAAGTGACCTAACTTCCTAGAAGCTTGATTTTTTTTTTCTGAAAAGAGAGAAATGTATACCTTCCTCGCAGCAATGCCATAGAATTAAAGAGGCAATGTCTATGATAACATAGTTCTTAACACACAGTTAGTGCTCGATAAATGTTTATTGGGTCCAGTCTAGTTGAAGTACCAGAATTATCTTGTGATCTATCTTGGAGGTTTGTCTCTTTGTTCGGCTCTGTGTAATTCAATTATCCTTTGAAAAGCACCTAATATTGAAGTCTAAGTACTGCACACAACATGAATGTATAAAGATGAGTAAGACCTGGTCTCTGGTCCCAAATTTATAGTCCTGTGAGAGAAGGATGGGGAATTTGAAGGAACGGACATAAGAAAGGCTTAATTAGATGTAGTGGCTTTGTAAAGTGCCAACTTAGCTAGGCTGATTTACACTCCCTAGAATTTCTTTTCCTTTATATTTCCAGTTAGGGTGGGCTGTGGAGAGATTCTTGTGGGCAGCAGCCATCTTGTAGCTCCCACACATTGCCACTCATCTTCTGGCTTCTCTCCTTAGTGTGAGCAACAGACTTGCCTGCCATTGCTCCACCGTCCCCGGGATCCTTCTTCAGCTTCTCTGACTCCTGGGCAAGTGTGTATATTTAGCTCCTTGATGAGGGAGCCTGGCTTCTGCAGGACACCCACCCCAACAAGGTGAGAGATTGCAAAAACTGCTACAGGTTTTAGTCTGT
Source organism: Gorilla gorilla gorilla (assembly GCF_029281585.2). Taxonomy (NCBI): domain Eukaryota; kingdom Metazoa; phylum Chordata; class Mammalia; order Primates; family Hominidae; genus Gorilla; species Gorilla gorilla. The sequence goes on from NC_073233.2 coordinate 21,807,502, forward strand.
CCTCAGCTCCAGCTCATGCTGTGGGTTCTGGTTTATTCTTGCTCTCCCCGACTTTGCATCGTCTTCCCTCCCTAACTCTGTCTGCCCTACAGTTTTCACACTCCAGGATCAGAGTAAAGACAACAGCCTTACAGAGAATGTTTAGTGACCTCCATGAGGTTCTGCTTCTCTGAGTGAACGCTGACTTGGGCAAACAGTTGGGGGAAGAGTTGTCAGAGGGGCACAGAGGACAAACAGGAATGTCCTGGCCAATTTTCTGCCCATAGAAAATTCCTGCTACAGAAAATTCTGTATCCCTATCTCAATGAAGATTTTGAAGTAAGAAGATTTCAATAGGATCCCTCTAATATTTTATCACCTTGATTTCTAACTTTATTTAGTTGTGGAATGCTTTCTTTAAATAAAATTTTCTGTAGGTGCTCAATATAAAAGGCCAGTTGTAGGTGGTTGAATTGTGTCTTCCAAAAAAATATGTTTATGTTCTAAACTTTAGTACCTGTAAATGTGGCCTTATTTGGAAATAGGGTCCTTGCAGATGTAATCAACTGAAGGTAAGATCATTTTGGATTAGGGTGGGCCCTAAATCGAACAACTGATACCTGCATAAGAGAAAAACGAAGGAGATTTGGACACAGAGACAGAGACATACAGGATAAGAGCCAGGTGAAGAGAGAGGCAGACACTGGAGGGACGGATCTGTAAGCCAAGGAAAGCCAAAGTTTGCCAGCACCACCAGAAGCTGGAAGAGAGGCCTGGAACAGATTCTCCCTCAGAGCCTCCAGAACCAACCCAGTTGACACCTTATTTCAAACATCCAGCCTCCGGAACTGTGAGAGTAAATTTCTGTAGTTTTAAACCATCCAGACTGTGGTTCTTTTTGTTAGAGCAGGCCTAGGAAATTAAAACACAGGTCAAAGCTGAGCTGAATTGGGGTAGAGCCCCACCAGCTCACTCTCATCTCCTCCCCAAACTCAGGCAGCTACTGAGATGCTGCTGGGAACTCTGGGGCTTCTCAGGAAAAACTGGAAAAATCCTTGTCAGAGTTTTCTTGTTCAATAGTCCCCAAGGGCACATCATGGTGGCAGAACCTTATAGCCCTGATCTTCCAATCCCTACAACATTCTGCAAGTTGAGTCTTTATTTTTATAGAGAGGGATGGTATCTGGGCAGCCACATGTCTAGGGCGGGCCTGACAATCCCAGAGTTAATCAACCCTCTGAGGACCCCAGCCCGGCTGCTCCCCAAGCCTGGTGAGCACCCCAAAGGCGTGATTATCCGATGGTTCTTGCGCAACCGGCACCAGGGCCTTTTGCTTAATTAATCAAAGAAATGCTCCTGCCTAACTTCAGACAACAAAATAATGAGCAGGCCTGTGAGAGGTTCAAAGACTGTCGGAAAAACAAGTGCTCCCTGAGGAAAAGGCCCAGTGAAACAGGGAGGTCAGAAAAATCACTGGGATCTACTAGAACTGCTGCTTGCATTTTTTTGCATGCCCCTTTTAATATAAATATGATAGTGTAAATGTGTGTACATAGGAGATTAACACATATACCATTTGGATTTTAGAATCAGAAAATGTCGAGTTTTGAGAAGGACCTTAGAGACCTTCTGGGCTAACTAGCTCTTTTTATAGATGAAGAAAAATGTTGTCCATGGAGGTTAAGTGACTTGCACAGGGCCACGTGGCTGGAGCATGACAGCGCCATCCTAGCACCCAGATCACTTGTGTCAAAGTCTGTAAATGTGAGGATAGAGCACGCTGGAAATGGAGGCTGCTTAGAAGTTACAGAGAAAAACAAAAACAAAATCAGAGGATAGAGTTTAGATAAGAGCTTACAGGAGTTACGTGTCAAATTAGAGCACAGAGCATGTCAGAGGGTGGAGGTAATGAGAATGCATCAGCAAAGTCAGGGGGTGGAGGTCAGGTGAGAGCTTGTAGAATAGTCAGAGAGTGGAAGCGAAATTAGTCCTCTTGACAGTTTATGGTTTTAGCATTAGACTTTGGGTGTTATAAGTTTAGATGAGACAAGATCTGTTTTTAAGGAGCCTGAGACAGTTCAGGAGTTAATAAGAATACACCTTGAACACCAGAAACAGCTGATTAGTACTGGAGGTGTAAATGTTAAGGGGGTACAGAGGGCCAAGCGGGGGCTTCCAAGCTGCAGTTTAAAGGATCAGAGCCTGATAAGGCAGGAGTTGTTGGGGCATGTGAAATCTGGGGCATGGATGTATCAGGGACAGGGACCAATCTGAGCAAGGTGTGATGGAGCGAAATATTGAGGAGGTAGAAAGACTGGGGAGTTCAGATTGACTGGAGCAGGAGGGATGTAAAGGGAGGACCAAGTAGGTAGTGCCAATTGAGGAGGTCTTACCGGGGGTTCAGACTCTAGGAGTTCAGAAGGAAGCAGGAAGCCACAGAGCAGGACCACCATGCATCATTTTCAGGTTGTGTCTTGCACATGGGTACTGTGTCTATGAGGCCTTCATTCGCATCATACCCATAATTTTGATGAGTGCCTGAGGAGGAAACAGAAATACCAGACCTCTCTGCTGGATCCTGGAGCAGCAATGAGGAGCCCCTTCCTATGTAAACCCACACTGGCTCTCAAAGCCATGAGCACATTTAGTTAGCACTCACCTGTGTCCAAGGCTGCACGCATCCTAGCCATTTTCTAGACATCCCTTGAGGTTGTTTCTCTATCTTACTTATGTTGGGAGCCTGATCTGTTCCCCCGACTCTGCCATGTAGGGCTGCCTGGAGAGTTAAAGGTGCACATGAACTACTATTTTGATTTTCTAACTTGAGGAAGAATGCCTTTGCCAATAACATTGTTGTGCATAGTTCTACTTTTGGAGCAGTAGTCTGGTAGCTGTATGCAGGATTAGTTAGAGGCGGCAAGACTCAAGGTAGTGAGCTGAGTGGGATGGCAGTAGCACTTTCAGGAGGCTGCTGGTGAGGCCAGAGTGTCTGAGGTGCTAAAGTGTAAAGGGAATGCCATCTTAAGGCACAACCACAGACTTCCTACCAGGCAAGATTCTCTCACCCAGACTGCCTGTGTGATCTCAACTTATACATCCCATTGCACACTGCACCAGCAGAATAACTCCCTGGACATATACCTCATTTCTATGAGGTTTTAAGGTTTTGGGGGAAAACAGTTTTTCAAAAAGCTTAGCCATAGTGTCCAATCCACATACTATTTTAATTGTTAATCATAAAATATTCAGAAGGATGATCGACCCCTTCAGAAATGTGTAGCATGCAAAGTCAAGATGTGAAGTAAGACCTATCTTTTCTTCCCTGAAGAGGAACCGGGGGCTGTGGGTGACAGTCATTGGGCACAGATGGTCACAGGCAGAGTCTGCATTTGGGGAGACAGGTGTTCCCAGCAGCCAGGTGGTTGGGAGGCCAGTAGAAACCTCGTTGCAGCATATGAGAAGCAATTGCCAGGAAACGTGTTTATAGGTAAGAAACCCATGCTCTTCCAGAAGCTGGCAAGGCCATACCGATCCACCCAAAGAGAGCACCTGTGCTGTGGGATGCACCACAAAGATGGGGAGGACCAGGGAACTAGTTTAGGCTGAGGGTTGTTGGTCAGCAGTGCTGGGACCTCCAAGTTTTGTTACTGGCCCGAAAGACCAGATGACTCTGTTTTTTTCTTGCCTCAGCCCCTGGTTAGCTGTGTATCTTCCATTCTCTTTGGATTTCAGCTCCCGCCAAAGGAGGGCCTAAATGGCATTAGATGACAGCTCTGAAAAGCTGTGATGTTTCATTTCTAAATATAAGGTAATCGCTAAATGCTATGAGTACTGTGCTTTTTCTTAGCATGTCTGTATCTAAACAGTCTTTGTAAGTAGATTTTGTCTTGCATCTCTATCACTCTTTGTTACTGTAAGTGCTGTGCTCTTGTGACCTAGATCCAGCAGTTAGCAATGGAATTGGAGGACCAGAGCCTTTGGGAAGTTGAGCCACCTCATTTAAACTGTGTTGATGATGCAAATAACCTTCTGAAGTTCTCACCCCCGGCTTCCTATTAGAATCACCTGGGAAATTTGGAAACACCATGATGGCAGGGTCCCAGCCCACTCTTGCTTTAATTGACCAGGCTGGGACTCATGACTTTTTGTTTTGTTTTGTTTTGTTTTCCCAGACTTCTCAGGTGAATAGAATATGCAGCCAAAGATTGAAGCTGATGTCACAGATCACTGGATGGCCAGTCATCACATCTGTTATGTCCAATCCACTTCACTGGTGCCAGCCATTTATGCCCTCTTTTGAGTCATCTATTGTGCTCAGTAGGCGAGGCTGTGGTGATCACCTGGCGATTTCCCCTGTGCATCTAGGCAGGAGGATTGATGGCCCACAGAACTGGTGATTGCCATCCCTGAGTGGAGAAAGGATCTGGGGAAGGGGTCTTATATTTTGGATCAGACAAGTTAGTAAAATTATTGTAATAAACCAACTGCAGGTCCTTTCACAAATTCGTGGGGCCCCCTATGGCCTCAATGCTAGATATTTTTATACTCTCATAGCACAACCTCATGACACTTAGCACAGTGATGAAATTTTAAAATTTACTTGTGGGATTATTTGATTATTATTGACTACAAGATCCATGAGAGAAATGATGCTTTGCTCACCATTGCATGTCCAGTGCCTGGGGACTCAAGAAACAGATGCCAAATAAGTGAACCAAGGAAGGCATCAGGGCAGGCCCTGACTTATTGGCATTTAAGGGTCTCTTGGAGGGTCAACTGTGGATCAGGGATAGGCCTTGTGTCTCCTGTGTCTGAGGTCCTGTGGGGACACAGCAGACAGAAGCTAGGCCTCCACTCTCTTCTGGCTTGTCCAGGCTCCACTGAGAGCCTGTTGTCGTGGCTGCTCTCCAAGATATACCAGAGATGGATAGACGATGGGAAGAGGAGGCTATTGGCTGCGTGTCTGAGTTTGCACTGGTCTCAGGAAACCTTGATACCTGCCAACTCTTTAAGGTAGCCTTTTCTGAAGGCAAAATTGAGCTGAAGCACAAACCTAGGAGATGCCTTGTTCCTGCGGCCTGCCTCCATACACTTCATCAGGAGCCATCTTTCTCAGAAAAGAATAATAGGGGCCACTGTTCCTCCCACTCCCAGGCCCCAGGGTAGCCTTCAGAGGAAAGCCCTGGGTCATGAGGTTGCAGCACTGTGGGAGTGGGAAGAAAGAAAATGGTTTCCAGAGCAGATATCAGTTACCGGACTCTCAGAAAGTTTTTAGCGGCTTCTTTCTCATTTCTATCCAGGAACATGGGAGGAAGGGTGCTGGGTTTGCATGGTCAAAGTAATACATACAGAAATAGTTCCAAGGGAGGCACAGAGAAAAGGCCTATGAAGTGATAATGGCTGTTTCATCGCAGGATGGCAAAACCTGGCTCTGGGCCTGTGTCTCCGTCAGGGTCTTGGAGGTGATATTGTTCGTACGGCTGTCCCTTCGGTACTAGAAGGCATCCCATACTTGTCTAGGAGAGTCCTGGATACCTCTGCAAAATAACTTTGAATTTATTGAAGATTCTTTAAAAAATTTATTATGAATTGTATTCATATAAAAATGCATGGGGGCACAAAATTTATAAATAATAAAATATACTCTGAATATTTTTGTTGATTTTTATCAAAACCTATAAGCAGCATAGTATTTTTACACTGTTAAAACAAGTTACTTATCAAAAGTCCAGATGAGTTTTAGTTGTGTGAGAAAGGCAGGCAGTGAGGTCATGTAATTTGGTGTCTTATAATAGGAGTTCCCAAATTACAGGCCACAGACCAATCGTGAGAAAAGGATACTACAATGAGTTAGGGAAATGAATTAACTAGCACTGAGCAATGATTTACACCCAACTAAGGGCAAGCACTACTTTGCAGTGGTAGAGCTAGAAGCACAGTTCCTGCTGTGCCTCTCCACAGCAATGTTTACCTGCATGGAACTGGGGAAACCAATGGTGGGGACAGGGTGCATGTAAGAGCAGCATTAATGGGCAAGTCAGCCAAGCAGCTAAGTCCAGGCGGGAGGGAAGATGGGACATGGGGATAGGAGGCATTGCCATGGGGAACTAGTAAAAGGCATGTTTAGTGGGCAGATGGCAGGGTGTGAGCAGAGAGGGGAATTTCTAAGTTCCAGGATTTGACATGGAGTCATTTTAAAAGATAACAAGGTACTACTCACTATTAGCAAGTAATAGTGAGTGGTTCTTCCTTTTTTCCAGAAAAGTGAGTCTTCTTAGAGAGAGGAGCTTGGAACATATACTATTTTACGGACAAAAATAAAGCAGTAAAGTTGTATCAGGAATCTGGGAGTAGAATGGGGTGGGGGTAGGGCTGAAAATGGGAGCAAGTATCCAGGTCAGCAGGTGGGAACATGGTGGACAACACAAAATAAAAAAGAAAGAAGCAGTCTAGACCCTGGCAAGTAGTTCAGAACTAAGGTGGATAGTGCCAGTGCTGGAATGTAGGTGGTGGTTCAAAGTAATGCATAGGACCAGGCAGAGGTAAGAGAAGAGGTTGCTTCTTGAGGAACCTGTACATCTACTAGTTCAGTCTTTTGGGGAGCTTAGTATGTCTAGCATAGCAGGACCCCTTCTTCCCATCCACTCTGGATTGGTAGAATTTCGAAAGGCAGAGATGGAATCACATTTGCTGTATGGAAACCACTGGAGCAAGCAGAAGAGATGGAGAATCCCAGTGTGACTATGGTACAACTGGGAAACAATCTCTCCATTTCCTGTGATGCTCAGTCCTCAGGTTGGGTATGTGCCTTTTGTCTCACTTGGATCTATCTCACCCCACTGTTGGCCTGTCTGTCTGCATTTCTGTCTGTCAGATTCCCTTCCTTCCATTTTGCCCTCTTTGCCAAAGATAAAACACCAATGACCAAGGTCAGATGCCCGTCCTCTCCAACAGAACTACCCATCTAAGAGAGCTCCAAGTGGACACCTCAAATCCATGATTAAACACTAATGCATCTACAGAAAGGAGAACGAAACTGACATTTATTGATCTAGGTCCTTCAAACATATCTTTGTCTAGTTGAATACTCATCAAAGTCCTAAATAATGAAAATTATTATTTCATGATTAGTGGTAGATTCTATGGTAAGGGATTTACATGCCTTACATTTATTTGCTGTAACATCCCTATGAGATAGGCACAATTATTACATCAATTCTACAGTTGAAGAAACTTAAGCTTAGAAATGTTAAGCAACTTGCTTAAAGTTACACAGCATTAAATTAAAGCACAGCCTTTCAGACTCCATGTTAATCTTCCATAGTTCAGAGAGTTTACATATTGGCCTGTGATTACATAGCTAATAACTGAGATTCAAACCTAGATCTGAACCCAAGGGCCTTACTCTCTTCCAAGAGACAAGAGGATACCCCTTCTCCCATATTGGCATCTTCTAGTGGGAGGAGAAGGGAGGAGGGTGAAGAGGAGTCATTATCATTAGGGACCTCATCCCTGTCTCAGGAATGGGCTACTGAGGAGTCTCACATTGGCAAGTCCTGAGTCTGTGAGTCCTCAGGGATCAGAGCATAACTGCTCTGAGCAACTACTTCTTAGGTTCTTCCCTACACTACCATGCCTGTTCCTGCTGGAATAGCCCATGCTACTGCATCTGACCAAGCCTGCATGTTCTGCATTGAGTCCTGCTAGTCCTCATTCTCTCCCCATGACCCATTTGCTTGCCAGTGTGTTTTTGTGACCTTTGTTTTCTACGTCCCCCTGCCCTGTTGCCACAATTGGTACCACCTCACTACCATCTACTTTTGCCCACCTTCTGCAGAGGCTCTTTGTTTTGCCCTTACTATATGTGTCTCCTGCTGTGAGTTTCTTTAGAAAAAAGAAAAAAAATGCTTAATTGATATTTAAAAATTAAAACTTGGAGAGGAGGGTGGAGATAGATAATTTACCTAGTGCTCCATATTCAAAAATGAGCACATAATTACTGTTTTAAAGTAAGGTGTCAGGAAGCAAGATTGATTTAAACCAGACATCTGTTTACACACAGTGAGTGTCATCAGATGCATATGTAAGGTCAGCAGATCAATATTCTGTCACCATGACAAGCTTAGCTTGGTTATGGAAATTTGGCTCCATGTGCTTCTGCAAGTAGGCAGCAAGACACCTTCCAAATGGGTGGCAGCTCATGTGCTCTGTCTCTTAAACAACCACCATTGTCCATACTATCTTAAGCACATGCAATAAAACAGTTTGAGATTGTGGGATAGAGTGTGGCAGGGAGGTTAAAAGCATGGGCTTTGTAATAAGAAATCTGATTCTGGGCCAGGCACAGTGGCTCACGCCTGTAATCCCAGGACTTTGGGAGGCTGAGGCAAGAGGATCACGAGGTCAAGCGATTGAGACCATCCTGGCCAACATGGTGAAACCCCGTCTCTACTAAAAATACAAAAACTAGCTGGGTGTGGTGGTGTGCACCTGTAGTCCCAGCTACTCAGGAGGCTGAGGCAGGAGAATCACTTCAACATGGGAGGCAGAGGTTGCAGGGAGCCGAGATCACGCCACTGCACTCCAGCCTGGTGACAGAGCAAGACTCCATCTCAAAAAAAAAAAAAAAAAAAAAAAGAAGAAAGAAATCTGATTCCAATCCTGTCTCTGCTAGTTCCTAGCCAGCAAGTCATATAAACGTTCTAAGCCTCAAATTCCTTACCCATAGAGCAGAGATAATAACAACAATTCATTACAGGGAACTGTCGGATTAAAGTGATGTGTATTCAGAGCACTAGTCGTGGACCAGACTGGAATAGATGCTCAATAAATGATGGTTATTTTTATTATTAATATCACACAGGATCCTGATTTCAACATACTTGGGATCTTTTCAAGGAAGGAAGATTCACTTAATAAACAATCCAGATAGATTTCACATGAGCTTCATAGGCTGTTGGAGTTCAGAGGAAGAAAGATCAACTTTCTGGTAGGATGTAGAAAGATGTTATGAATGAGGGGGGACTTGAACAGGCCCCCCAGTATGTTTCTGTGTAGGAAAAATTAAAACTCATGGGAATTGGCCCTCCATGTAAGACATCTGCCTGGAATGCCTTTACCAAATGTGTTCTCCATGCAAATTCTCACTCTCGTAAGTGAGTCCTCCTTTAAGGAGTCTTCCTTGTATCTCTCAATCAGTCCTCAGGGAGTCTCTTTATTCTCAGAACATGACCCTTACTCCATTTCAGCACTCATTGGTTTCTGTTGTTTTGCAATTGATTTGTTCTTTCTTTTTCCTGTGGATGTTTTGTTTTTGTCTTTTCCTTTCTTAAAGAGTTAATGTTTTGAAATCAAAGTCATTCATGCACGTATTTTAGATAGCCAAATATATCTGCATGGAATGTTATATAAAACAGCATTTTCATATACCCTCATATCCTTTTCCCCTCTTCAGAGGCAAACCTTTTACCTCTTTTAGCTGATCATGTTGGCATTGACTTCCCTTTCTCTAAAAACATAGCTGTATTGCTTCCTCTTGATTTGCTGGCTTTGTCATTATCCTTTGATTTCTTCCTGTGCTATGTGAAAGATGAGACTTAGATTTCTTTTACCTCCAGCACCCCCACTGAACACACATGCATGCTTCCTGTCCTCCCCATCTTTCCAATATAATTTGTCATAACTTTGGTTATATCAATATTTGATGTTTAAATTATTATGACTGTGTGTGATGGTTAATTTTATATGCCAACTTATCTAGGCAATGGTATCCAGATATTTGGTCAAACATCAGGCTAGATGTCACCATAAAGGTATTTTTTTAGATGAGATTAACATTCAAATCAGCAGACTTTGAGTAATTCAGATAACCCCCACAATGTGGGTAGGCCCCATCCAATCAGTTAAAGGTCTTAACAGAAAAAGACTGACCTCCCCTTAAGAAGAGGAAATTCTCCCTCCAGATTGCCTTCAGGCTTGAGTTGCAACCTTAATTTTCCCTGGGTCTTCAGTCTGCTGGCCTGTCCTGCAGATTTTGGACTTGCTACCTCCCACACTTGTGTGAGCCCATTCCTTAGAATACATCTTCCTCTCTATGCATCTTATTGGCTCTCTTTCTCTGGAGAAACCTGACTCATATACTATGCAAACAGTATTCACAGCTGAGCCATGAAAATGAACAATTACTTTTTCTTTTTCTGCCCATTCTTCTTTTTCCTAGAAGTAATAGTTGTCTTATTTTGTTGTTGATATTTGCTCAGTTTTCTATTTACTCATCACTAATTCAATCCCAATCTCGACTGATTGTCTAAATCTCCTCTCGAGACTGGCAGATGCATGAAGTGTTCTCTCGATTGCATCTTCCTGAAGTAGTCTCCAATAATGAGGCTGGCTTCAAGGGCAACTTGTGCAATCTCACAGGACCCTGTTCTTGGTTTAATGCTCAATTGTTGCCATCTTTAAATCTTCATTTTTTTTTAACAAGGAACCCCTCATTTTCATTTGGCATTGTGCCCTGCAAATTATGCGGTTGCTTCGGTCTACCAGAGCTTTCTGATTAGCTCTAATCTAGACAGATGCGTCCCTAAGAGTCATCTTGGTATTATTTAGGTATCTCCCTTCACCAGTCATAGAGATTATCTTTACTCCTCTGCTATGTTGCTTCTCCTGTCCCCTCATCAATATAAGGTTTCTTAAAAGCAAGTCCATGTTTTATTCATTTTTATTTCTCAAACACACCTAGCACAGTGCCTCAGGCATAGTGGGGGGTGTGTGTGTGTGTGTCTGTATACATATATATATACGTGTGTGTGTATATATATACATATATACATATATGTGTGTGTATATATATACCTGTGTGTGTGTGTGTGTGTGTGTGTGTGTGTGTATATATATATATATAATCAAGGTGAACTATTTAAATAGAACAGGAGAAGGGATGTGGCCATACTTTCTGGGAAAGAGAAACAGCATGAAGAAATCAAGGAGGTGGAAATGCATTTTTGGTGGGTTGGAAGCGGTGAGAAGCAACATGACTATGTCAGAAAAAAGCATATTGAAACCAATGGGAAATGATGTTAAAATTATGTGGGAGTCAAATCGTAGAGAGGCTTGAATGCCAGACTAGGAATTTTCTACAGACTTGTAGGCCTCCAAGGACTTATTTCTCCATCTAATGACATCTGATATGTGTAGTTAGAGCAACTCCAGCTGGGTAGAATTTCACACTTCCCTTTTTTTGGCACTGAAATACGTGAATGGAGTTGGATAGGTGAGGGAGAGAGCCTAGCAACTGAAAAAGTGGAGCTTATAAGAGAGTGTTTCATGTGAATTAAAAAACCCAGCCTATACAGAAGCAGGAGTAAAGCCATTAGAACCCTGGAAGATAGCCAGGGAGGTCTGGAGAATGCTAAACTTAGGCAGAACAACCCCAAACTGGCAGCCCAGTTATCACTAAATTCACACGATTAAAGGCCAGCAATCATTAGCACCTCATAGGTATCTATGATACTTACAGCATCAGCACTAAGAAAATTGAGCTTGCCCTCTGGAAGTTATCACACTGCAATGAATGTTTCTGGTAAATATGAAGATTAGTGGGTAATGGGGACCTCTTGCTCTTTGAACCTCAGCCACAGCTTGTGTGATACGGAATCCCTGAGCTTTCTTGACGTGCAGGAAGAAATAAAAGCACCTTTCCAAATCAGTGGTAATATTGTTCCAAAATGCATATTAGCATTCTAAAAGAAAGATGTTTACAAGGTCTTGAAAAAAACTTAAATGATACCCAACAGAAATGCATATATTTTCCATACCAACAGGTATATGGAAATATGTTCATTATGCTACTCTTCATAATAGCCAAAAGCTAGAAACAACCCAAAAGTATATCAACAGTAGAAATTATAAATAAATGTGTAACATTATTTATACAATGGGATAGGTGCAGCTACGTAAATGAATAAACAATAACAACATGACTGAATTTCATAAACATAATGTTGGGCAACAGAGACTGAAGTGTACATACTATATGGTTTCCCTTACATAAAGTTCAAAAACAAGCAAAGCTATTTTATGGTCTTACAAGGTTAGCAGCATAGCTGCAAAGGACCAGAGAGAAGCCTTCTAGAATGCTACTAATGTTCTATTTCTTCATCTGGGTACTTGTTACTTTTGTGTGCCATTGTGCAATAATGCACTTTATTTTATTTATTTATTTATTTCGAGATGGAGTCTCACTCTGTCACCCAGGCTGGAGTGCAATGGCACAATCTTGGCTCACTGCAACCTTCACATCCTGGGTTCAAGTGATCCTCCTGCCTCAGCCCCCCAAGTAGCTGGGACTACAGGCACATGCTACCATGCCTGGCTAATTTTTGTATTTTTAGTAGAGACAGAGTTTCACCATGTTGGCCAGGTTGGTCTCAAACTCCTGACTGCAGGTGATCCACCCTCCTCAGCCTCCCAAAGTGCTGGGATTAGAGGCATAAGCCACTGCACCTGGCCAGTAATGCACTTTAGATAAAGAGACACAAATCAACTGAAAGTTAAAGAATGGGAAAAGATATACTTTGCAAAGAATAAGCATGGCAAGGCCAATTTTAATGTCAGCTATATTAGTATCAAATAAGGTAGACTTTAAGATAGGTGTAATATCAGAGATAAAGGGATATTTCATTATGATAAAATAATTCATCAAGAAAGAGTAGCATTCTTACATGAATATGTACTGGATGACATTGCTTTGAAATACATGAAGACTAATAGAACTGAAGGGAAAAGTAGACAAACACACATCTTTGGAGATTTTTTTTCATACCCTTCTTTCAGTAATTGATGTAACAAGTGGAAAAAATGTAAGTAAAGATATGGAAGGTCTTATCCAACCTGATCTAATTGATTTGTAAAGGGACCATACTCAACAAATGCAGAATATACTTTTTTTTTAAATGTCTGTGGAACCTTTACCAAGATAGACCTGCTAGTCCATAAAACAAAACTTTATAATTTCAAAAGAATGTAATCTTATGGGATATGTTTTATAACCACACAATAACAATTTAGAATTCAATAACAATAAGGTATCTAGAAAATCCACAAATATTTGGAAATTAAGCCACTTCTAAATAAACTCCTGAGTCAAGCAAGACATCACAAGGGAAAAAGAAAAATACTTTAAAACAAATGATTATAAAACCACGTGTTAAAATTTGTGGAGTGCAGATAAAGCAGTGCTTAGGTGAAATTTATAGCTTTAAATGCTTACATTAGGAATATAGAGAGGTTTAAAATCAATGATAAAGAATGAAATAAACTCAATGGATGAATATTATACAAATAAAAGCATAAATCAGTGACAAAAATGCAAACAAATAATCGTAAAACATGAAAGCCAAAAGTTAGTCTTATAAAAATATTAATAAAAATGATAAACCCTAGAAAGACTGATCAACAAATAATACAAATAATAAAAGAGGGCATGTTGCTATCATGTTACAGACCTTAGGAGGAAAACAAAGTCCATATCATAAACAATTTTATGCTGATAAATTCAATAACATGGAGTTCTCAAGGAACTCAAATTACTGAAAAACACTACTTATGTAAACTGACACAAGAAGAAATGAAAATTTGAAAAGCATTTTATTTATTTAAAAAGTAGAATTTGTAATTAAACAGCAATAACAACAAAACCTTCCTACAAAGAAAACTCTAGGCCAGATCAGATCATACAGACTCTCCTTCTTTTCCCATCTGGCCCCACAACTGGAAATGCTTGAAATGGCTATTCCATAAGCCCAGCTCCCTAAGAGAAGGTAATGGGCAGAGCATCCTCCCCCTATCACCCACCCCAGTGGCTTTCTTGAAATGAACATGCCGCACTGTGATTTGGGGTTGATTATATAGCATACCTAGCCCATCCTGACTGATACAACATCCATGCTTAATTTGGTGAGATTATCTTGATTGGTCAAAATAAATCAGGGGCTAAGAGAAACTGGATTGACCCTGCTCTAGTTAAACCAAAAAAAAAAAAGTCAGAGCTGAAAGGTCAATTGTGTTGTCTTCATGGCTTAAGTATAGTTCCTAGTTGGCTTTAAGTTTTCCATGAGTGGTTTAATTGTGGAAATGGAATGTTAGAGCCCAAACTCTTAAAATGGGTCCAATCAGGAGATGGATGGGTGTGAATCAGAGAAAGGAATATGACTACAGTAATTTCTTTATTTTCCATAAGGTGGGCCAATACATAAGGTTTCATTTTTAAGTTTGCCAGATCAAGCAATATGATTTTAAAATGCAATATAAAGTTATATAGATAACCACTAGCAGAATAAGGAAGACTTCATAGAATCATCAAATTGAAGGTCATGGAGGAGGAAAGAACAGAAAGAAGCATAACCAAAAAACAAAACCATATGAAAAAGATTAGAAGAAGGAAAAGTAGAAGCAGCAGAAAAGAAAGGAGGAATCAACCAGAAAACATTAAACACAAAAATTAAAATGACTCAGAAAAGTAAGATGAAATATGTTCATTGTGATAAATATAAAAATGAAAAAATAATCTATTTAAATGTAAAGCTCTCAGATGGAGTAATTAAATTCAAGTATGTACGTTCCTCAAAATAATTCATAAAACAATGGTTCAGAAAATTTAGAAACCTTTTCATTGTATTCTAGCATGATGGGGAAGCCACTGGGGGGCTTTAAGAAGGAAAATAATATCAAATAGTTATATTTCAAAAGATCATGCAAAAACAAACAATCTAATAAGAAGATCATGTGGACTGCTGTGTAGAAAGGGGATTGAAGTGGATGAGGAGCCAGTTAAAAGGCTGCTTCAATAGTTTGAGGAAAGCATGATGTTGGCTTGGACTACGATGGTACCGATGGAGATAAAGAAAAGTGGATAGATTGAGAGATATTCTGGAGGTAAAGCTAACAGGATTTTTTAATGGATTGCCTGAAGTGTAGACTGGGAAAGGAATGGGTCGGGGGAAAGAGTATAGGGAGAGCAAAATAAAAAGGAAGAAAAAAATAACAAAATCAAAACTGTTGACTTTGCTATTTTATTTTAGTAAAATGAAGTTTAAGGTTTCTATTGGATACCCAAGTAAAGATGTCAAGTAAGCAACTGGAAATTGTTCTTTTTAATTCTGCACCTGACTCTCATAATCATGAATTAAATCATGTGTCCACTTCTAAATCAATTACAGTGGCTGAAAGGTTGGAATACACCATCTGATTCTTTTAGGTCATAGGTCCTTGCCTGCTCAATTCCATCCAAACTCTATGGATGGAGCTTGAGTATGGAATTGTTTCTTCTAAAGAATTTGAAGGTATTATTGGTATAAGATGAATGGATATTGAGCAGAAAAAATAATGGATATTCCCTGCAGAATATTATTTTTTAAAAATGAAGGGGGGCGGGTATGGTGGCTCACGCCTTTAATCCCAGCACTTTGGGACTCCAAGGCGGGTAGCTCATTTGAGGCCAGGAGTTCGAGACCAGCCTGGCCAACATGGTGAAACCCTGTCTTTATTAAAAATACAAAAATTGTCCCAGCCTGGTGGCTCACACCTGTAATCACAGCTACTTGGGAGGCTGAGGCATGAGACTCACTTGAGCCCAGGAGGCGGATGTTGCAGTGAGCTGAGATCATGCCATTCCACTCCAGCCTGGGTGACAGAGTGAGACCCTGTCTCAAAAAAAAAAAAAAGTATAGTATACAACAAAAATGTACACTACTATGAATTTTCATATACTTAATAACAGAATCATTAACATATATAAAGCAAACAAGGAGTCAGAAAATACAATAAGTATATAGAAACAAAATACAAGTAAAACATTTTAACAAACCTCTGTTAAATATTTAATTTAATTTAAACTTAACTTTAAATATTTCATATGATTTTTGTTAATGACTGAGTAGATGCCCAGACATAGATAGCTAAAAATGTACAAAAGCAGACGTCTTTGGGGTTAAGCATGACTGCACTCAGGAGAATAGGGGCAAGCAAAAGAATCTTGGAATCCCAAAAGCTGATTTGTAGGAAATTTCTAGACACTGGGAAATAATCAGAGGTTGGGATAAAAGCCTTTGAATATGAAATATTTACTCAATTTCTGGGTGTTAACATATTAGGACTTCTCTTAAAGGCAACTTAGATGATGTATGCATTTGTAGGTAGTGCCACCATTTCAGTTAAGCAGACAAGTCTATAATCAAATGGACTTGGAATAAATCACTGAACATGTCTCAGCTGTCATTTTCTTATCTGGAAGTGAAATTAAAGTCATCTACTTCACAGGATCATTGTGAAGAATTAATAAAACATATAGAGCATTAATTCAGTGAGTAGCATATACTAAGCTCTCAATCAGTGCCACTTATCCAACCACTGGAGGCTAGCTTTAGTTTTAATTTTAGCTTGAGCTTGAAAAAAAAAAAAAAAAAAACTTTTGATGCTCAACCACCTACATTCAAATCCTGGCTTTGCTGTGTGACCTTAGAGAAGTCACTTTATCTCTCTGTTATTCAGTTTTGCCACTGGTAAAATGGAGATAAAATAGTATCTGCCTTATGTGTTTGACTTGAGGCTTAACATCTAAATTTCTTAGAATAGTTTCAGGCATGTGAAGCTCCGAATCAGGGACAGCAATTGTTCTTGTTGCTGTTATTTTACTACTTTCCAGAGTTCTCTTACGAAGGGCCTCAGAAGCAAAAGGTAGAATTGCAGTGTGAAGCCAGGAATTAATTATTGGGCTTTCCAGTGAGCACAAGTGCCAAGTGAGGCCAGAATTAGAAGGAAGTGAGAGCTGAGGATTTGGAAGGAGAGGAGGTGAGTTAACAGGGCTCAAAACTGGACAGGAGAACAGTAATTACATAAGATCCTGGCGTGCAGTTAGTGCCTATATAATAATGTGTGTAAGAACCTATCTATAATAGGTCATAGACTGTGCATTTTCTAGCCATTATATAATTCAGTCTTCCCAATAACCCTGACAGCTGGATATTATTATTTCAATTTATAATGAGAAAATGAGCTTTAAAGGAGTAAAAAGTCAATTACGGAGGCCAACTAGTTTGTATGTGGAGGACTGAGATTGAGGTATAGAACCAATTCTCAAGCCAATAACCATCCTTCCCACTAGCCTGCTTCCCTCAGTATTGAGAGCTAAGCATTATGTATATTATCCCATCCCTTATTAGGAGAGTGGC
Source organism: Gorilla gorilla gorilla (assembly GCF_029281585.2). NCBI lineage: Eukaryota > Metazoa > Chordata > Mammalia > Primates > Hominidae > Gorilla > Gorilla gorilla. The sequence continues at coordinate 21,824,709 of NC_073233.2, forward strand.
CAGGGCTTAACTTGAAATGAAGCAGCACAGAATCTAGCTATGGACACAGACATATGAATGACTTGGATTCTTCTGATAAGATAAAGCATTTCTTAGGAATTACCCACTGTGTTTAACTGAGAGGGAAAAGTCTCTTGCCTTCAGAAGAGACTTTTCTCTCTGTGCCCACCTCCAAGGTGCAGGCCATAGCAGCTCCTAGAGGAAATTCTAACCTGAATCTATCTCTCGTCTTTTCCACTCCCTCAACCTGGCTTACCCTAAGAGTTCAGTTCAAAAGCCTTGGTGTTTTAGATCTAAGTTTCTTCATCTTTTGCAAGACCACAATGCAAAAATGACTCCTCTTGTTCACCATCGACTAATTCCCCTTTTGTCCCAATCATTATCCACTCCCTTCATGAATAACTACATTTGGAACAGGAAAAGTGATTATTGCTATAGTTTGTGAACAACTCTGGCATTGTCTAATTTCTTGATGGGTAGTCTTCATCTTAGATTGTTGTTTATCTAGGTTTCACTGTGGCCTTTAATTTCACACAGGTTTATAGGAGGAGAGTAGGCAAAACAAATCAAATTAGGGCCAGGCCCTTTAGTCTGGTTCTCCTGATTGGAGACTCCTGATTGGCCAAGAGTTTAAAGCCCTCTGGTCTCCAGTGTCCTAGCAACACTGACAGCAGATGACCCTTCTCTAAGTTCTTAAAGAGTTTTCTTATACAAACCCCTGCCATTATACCAGTCGATTCGTTCCCATAGTCGTTCTTATTCTTTCCCTCCCTCTCTTCTTTTATCTCCCTTCACTATCTAGGGCTCAGTCAACATCCCTAAAAAAGCTACCATGTAATTCATAAGACCAAATTAATGTTAAGGTTCACTTCTCAGTGTATAGTTGCCAATTTAGGTTTTCTAACAGAAAGAACAGAAATTATTTAAGAATTACCCAGCTTTGTTGAGACCTGGACAATTAGTTTCTTGAATGTTGCAGAACCATTTAAAGCATCCACTGCTTATTTGCAGAATTAAAAGGCCTTGGCTATTATTTCTTGTTTAACAAACATTGACCACACTCAGGCTGCGAAGCTCCATACAAAAGATGTACAGGCCTGAAAATTTTTTTTAAAAAAAAACTGATTAAATTTTAACCAGCTGCTGGGCAGATAGTTTGCCTGAGGCACATTTGTCAGTTTCAAAGGGTCTTTTTATTAATTTTGCATTTTGTATTTTGTTAGTGGAAAGAGCTCCCTCTTTGGGGACTGCCAAAAGCTATAGGCTGCGAATCTTCAAGCAGCCCAAGGACGCTTCTGAGAATGCCAAGTAGATTTGGATTCCTGAGCACTCCCCATTACATGAGCTTTATGGGTCCTAAAAATATATTAACTTTAGGGGTGAGCTATTTGAATTAACTTTACAGGATTTCTGCTGACTCTGCTTTGATTAATGTGAATCCTGATATTTGTCTATAAGACTATGAATGACCTTGCTGTGTGAACTTAAGCAATTTACTTGACCGCTCTGAGAATCAGGTTTCTGGTCTATAACATAACAGAATGGGGAGTTTATCTTTATGATCCCTGCAACACTGAATTAGCTGGTTTGTGACTGGTTGGGAAGTTCTGACACGGTAAAACTCTCATGTGTTTTTCTTTTGTGTAAGTGGCATATGGCATCTAAGTCAGTTATAAGCTATCATATTCATGATTGTGGTGATAATTATATTATTAATAACTAGAAATGTTATTTAAAATTTTGTATGTCAGGTTCTGTGTTAAGCACTTTACATTTAGTTTAATATTTATTTTTTCAGAGAAAACCTCTGAAGCAGGAGCTATCATTATTCCCATATTACAGATGAGGCAACTGAGAGTATAAAAGATGAAGAAATTTACTGGAAATTGAATAATAAGTGGCTGAGCCAGGATTTGAAAATAAATCCACTTAATGCAGTCTGTTTTCTTCTTCTGGAAGTAAGGATCAGTTTCTGTTTCTAAGCTGGAAATATGCTCTGATTTCACACAAAGATTTCCAGATTCCAAGTGTGGCTGGGATGGGGCTTGGTGAAAATATTTATGCCAAACTCAATGGTGTCCTGAAAGGTTCACACAGGCCTCTCTTGGCTTAGGCAGCTCCAGGCTGGAGGTGGCCGCCTGCAGCGTAGAGACAATTTGTGAAGAGAAGACAGAACTCAGGGGTTAAATGGAAAATACAAACCTCTTCTGTGATGCTGGGAATTTCATAAGATCCACTCAGGCATCTTCAAACAGCATTAAATACAAAGTAAAAAAGTCTACCCTCAGGCTAGAATTTGTAGACGACTTACCTGCAGGAGAATATAGCTAAATTTCTGCCTGAAGACAAAGAATCAGGGCTTACATTTACAAAGTGGAAGGAAAAAGCAATGTGTACACACCCACACACACACACAGACACACACACACACACATGGGTTTTTTTCTGAATGTATGTTTCTTTTTTGTATTGCAACTTTATATATATATTTTAGACATACATATATCATTTCACCAGTGAGACTTTTTATGCCAAATCAATACCTGGCAGACTGACTTTTGCATTATTTAATGTCCTTACCTATTGGGAGGGACAGGTACTATCAGCCTCAATGTGCTCATATTTCTGTGGTCTTTAAATTTCTGCAAAGGATTCACCCTTGAAAGCAAATTCTCTGGGTTATGTTGCTCTCCCTCAAGTTTGGCTTTTTTCTTGCTGCTCAAGTGGCTTGGGTTCTTCAGTCAAGATGACTTAACCTATTGATTTTTAAAAGGGGGAGGAGCAAACTGCACAAAATGTTGTGTGATACTTGGAGTGGAGGAATGGGACATGTCCCAAGAGGATTCTATGATTCTTTTTGAGCTAAACCCTCTTGGATTCCTGCACTCATAATTGGCCTGCTCCTTGGTATACTATACCTAGCAAGATGGAATGGTGCTTGGACTGGTCCAGTAACCCTAAAGAACTTTCTCATCAGTGTTAGTTAAATAAAAGAGATGCATACACATGTAATAACATTTAAAAGTTACTTTACTTGATAACTGCTCATAGACTTAAAAAAAAACTTAGAAGAGGAAATTTGAAATATATTGGACACATAGTTTATCATTAAATATGGGAATTTCTGGGTCAGAAAAATGACATGTTCTCCTGTTTAGGATGTATGCATTTTTTAAAGAATTTTTAAAAAGTGAATATCTATTGGTGTCAAGTTTGTGATAAGTTTTAACACAAGGAACTTTATTTTATCTACATTTTAAAGGACATTTTTGCAGATTACAAAACTTCAGCTCACAGATATTATTATTTAGCACTTTGAAGATACTCCTTTGAAGATTTCTTTTCAAGCATCCATTATTATAGTCAAGAGGTTTTATAGTCAGCGTGATGGTTAATTTTACTTCACAAATTGACTAGGCCACAGGATGCCCAGACAGTAGGTAGAACATTATTCGGAGTGTGTCTGTGAGGGTGTTTTGGGATAAGATTACCATTTAAATTGGAAGACTGAATAAAGCTTTGGCCTTCCTAATGTGGGTGGGCTTTATCCAATTGAGTGAAGGCTGAACAGAAAGGGTGGCCCTCCCCCAAGTAAAAGACAATTCTTCATGCTTGACTGTTTCCAAACTAGAACATTAGCTTTTTTCTGCCTTCGGACTCAAACTGAAACTTGGACTCTTGCTGGGTCTCAAGCCTGCTGACTATGAACTGGAACTTACACCATTGACTCTCCTGGGTCTCCAGTTTGCTGACTTGTTCTGCAGATCTTGAGACCTGTCAACCTCTGTAATCATGTGAGTCAATTCCTTATAATAAATGTCTTTCTCTCTGTATACACATCTTACTGGTTCTGTTTCTCAGGAGAACCCAGAATAATGTGGTCAGTTTGTCATTTTTTTGTAAATGAACTGTCTTACCCTTTCTGGCTGATTTTGACAACTTTTGTTTTTTGTCTTTGGTGCTCCATTTTACCTAGTGTAGATTTTATGTGTCTTGGTTAGTAAATGTGCTTTTTGCATTTATAGATTTATGTCTTTCTTCTTAACCACTTTTAAAATGTTTATTTTCCACTATTTTCTCTGTTCTCTCTGAGACTCTGATTAAATATATATCAGATCTTCTCATTCTATCCACCTGTCTTAGTTCATTAGGGCTACTGTAACAAAATACCATAGATGGGATGAATTATAAACAATAGAAATTTATTTCTCAGAGTTCCAAGATTAAAGCACCAACAGATTCAATGTCTGGTGAGGGTCTGTCTCTTGGTTCATAAAATGATGCCTTTTTGCTATGTTCTCTCATGGTGGAAAGGGCAAGGCAGTTCTCTGGGGCCTTTTTTATTAGAGCACTAATCCCATTCCTGGGACCTCTATCCTCATGATCTCATTACTTTCCAATGGTCTCACCTCCTAATACTATCATATTAATAACTAGTTTTTAACATATACATTTGGGGAGACATAATCAGACCATAGCACAAAATCAGGCCATGTTTTTATCTTCTAATATTTTTAGTCTTATTCTTTGGGCTACAATCTGGATAACTATTTCAAATATATCTTCCAGTCTGTTAATTCTCCCTTCAACCATAGCTATTATTTATCATATCCAATGAATTTTTAAAAATTTATTTTCAACCACTATACTTTTCATTTTATTTTGTACCTTTTCTAATCTTCCTATTTTGTAGTGTTTAGTTGCTTGCTTTTTTATATTTAAAAAGTTTCACATATAGTTGTTATATATTTTATCTGTTAAGTGCAATATCTAACATCCTTGACTGACTTAGCCTAGGTTGTCCAGAAACCAGAAGTTATATGTGACTGTTTTTTAGTAAGTACCATCCTAGGGAGCAGAAGTGAGAGCAAAGGTAGGTAAGGTTAAGAAGGAGAGAAAGTCTCAATGAAGATGTGCTGTTAGCTGGCTGCTACTAAATTCAATGGATTATTCGTAGCATAGGTCTATGCTAGGCAATGACCCCTCAAGAAGCCATATGAAATACTTCCCAGGATCATCCATCTAGGGGAAGGTGTGAGAAAGAATGTGTCTATTGATTCCCTCTCTCCCATTGGTTAGTTTTGCCCATAGGGCATTGACTTCCCTACACTTCTGGCTTCCACATGTATGGACACTGAGCAGGGTCTCTCCATGTCTCACACCTTAGCATCATCAAGGAAGCCCTGGAACAGGAGGCAAGAAGCATTCAGAGAAGCATGCAATACAAGAATGAGGTGAGACACTTCCAGGCTGCATCTGCATAAAGTCGATCAGAGTCCACACAGAGTTGCTCATGAGAGTAGTGACCAGGGTGTGAGCCAAATTAGGTCAAGCGTATCATAACTGGTATGTAAGATATGTCCAATACTGTGTCCGAATGTGGCATTTGTTGTTTTTGCTGATTCTTACTCGTGATGGTTTATTTCCTTGTATGCTTAATGATCTTTTATTGTAAACTCTTAGTTGACTGATTTTAAATTTCTGGAATTCTGTGTGACCTAAATCAAGGATGCTTTCTTCTAGATAATAATTATATTGGTATCCACCAGGAGCCAAAGGGTGCTACCTACCTGGGACTGTTTCAGATTTTCTTCTGGATTTCTTACTTAACATTAGTGTTTAAGGGTAAACAACTACACCCTTCAGCTGGCCCAAGTCATAATCACCAGAATACAGTGATAATATTGGCATTTACTTCAAAGTTTGCCTTCCATATTTGCTTACAGGTCACACTCATCTTTTTTATCTTTCTTTGCTTTTGACAGAGAGGGTGGGTGTTTGTAGAGTTTCTGGGAGCCCAGCAATGCATTCAAAATTATGTTTCATAGCATATAGTTGGTGTGCAGTGGGAGAGCACTTCTAAGTATCTAATTGCCAAACTCCCGGAAGAAAAGGCCACTCTTTCTATTCTTTTTCAAAAAGGAACAAGATGAGGATTACAGCCTAAAGAAAACTTCAGGAGATGCAACATAGCATTGATCTCATTCTAGATACATATTTAAAGGCTGTGGATGTGTTCTCATGTCTTCCAGTAGGAACATGCTGGACCATTTCTTCTACTTTCAACCTACTGAACCATTTCTCCTGCTTCCTTGGAAAGGCTAAGTTCAGGCTGTCCTTGGAAAGGAAAAGATCAAACCAATTCATCTAATGTTCCTAGAAGCTGTGGCCTAGTGCCTGCTGGGGCATTAGCCATGCTTGATACCCCTTCTTTACAGGCTTGGCTCTGGAGCAGGTGTTTTTTCAAGACAGTGCTGACCACAGGTGTGAGTGACACAGACAGACAAGTGTGAGACATGAAAAATACAGGCTTTAGCAGCATGACCAGGTGTGTTAGGAGACATCTGGCCACTGAACCCCAGGGGGCTGGCCTCCTCCTGCTGGAAATGGAGTGGAGTGGGCACAGGACACAGAAGGAGAGCAGAAACCCTGTGGAGATAAAATGGGGAAGCTATTAGACCCAGGAGATAGAAGTGGGACCTCTGTAACACTCCAAACTCTCAACAGAGCACTAAAACTGGGGGAAATTGAGGCATGACAGCTTGGCTGAGAATAGAAGTGAAATATGAAGTTCTGGACAAGAAGCAGGTTTTGCGCAAATGACTTAAGAATGCCAAAAAGAGTAGGACCACACAGAATGTTGGAGCTATAGAAGTTTAAGTATCATCCAATTTAGTGCTTCCAGCCCAGGACTCCTACCTCTGCTGGGATGAGAAGCTTTTGTCTAGTCCAAGGGCATGCCTTTATATACCACTTAACCCCTAAAGAGAAAGTTACTTCATTTTCAGATCTATTTCAATTCCCCTGTTTACCAAGAATGCCATTTTTACTTTTTAACAAAGATATAAAGCATTTGGAAGGCAAAAATGCCCAGTTAGAACTTGATGACAGTGTTTTGTTTTCGTTGAATTAATTTTTTTTTATTTTTTAGGTTCATCAAGTGATAGAAAGTTTCCTTTTACAGTAAATTTAATTTAGCAAAAAAGTGAGTCAATTTAAGAAAAAATATTAAATAAAAAATGATATGGGCCAGATGTGGTGGCCACACTTAAAATCCCAGCATTTTGAGGTGGCTGGATTACCTGAGGTTCAGGAGTTCCAGACCAGCCTGACCAACATAGTGGCCAGTGAAACCCCATATCTACTAAAAATACAAAAATTAGCTGGGCATGGTGGTGCACACCTGTAATCCCAGCTACTCAGGAGGCTGAGGCACAAGAATTGTTTGAACCTGAGAGGCAGAAGTTGCAGTGAGTGAAGATCATGCCACTGCACTCCATCCTGGGTGACAGAGTGAGACTCTGTCTCAAAATAATAATAATAATAATAACAATAAAGATGACAGATATGGCACAAACACAAAGGTGATACAAGTATGATCAAGCATTAGGAAACACTGATCTGATACAATCTTCTGATTGTATGGCTCAGGCACAGGAGAAATGGAGAGGAAATTACATTCTCAAGGTCACATGTCCCATTAGTATCATAACAGGAAACACAGGCCAAGTCTCCCAACACCCAATCCACGGTTCTGTCCACCATCCCAGGCTGTGTCCCTAAACTTAACAACAAAATGAAACAGATTGCCTGCCTCTCATGGCAGAGGCCGAGCCTAAAGTAAAAGGCCATTGTGCCCTGAGCTAAATGCCGACTTAAGGAGGATGACAAGACATTTGGAGATGTTAAGCAATGCTATTTGTTTTCTGCTGCAAGTTTACTCTTTCTTTCCCCTTTTCTCCTGTCCTATTTAATCAAGGAAGCTGTTTTTTTAGGTGTTCATTTCTGTAAGAAAGGGATGTGACTGTCCTTATTATTTAAACGACAGTGCTCTTAGGAGAAAGCAGAAGACTATGGGTATCGCAAAATGTTAGATAATCTGAGGGAAAACATTCTCCTTCTCGCCCACACACAACTAGGAATGCTTCTCCTGGTCTTGGGAGTGTTAAAAAAAAAAATGGAGGGAAAAGCTACATGTGTAAAGATGAGGATGGGTCATGGAGAAGGAGATTCTAGACTCTGATTCTCAGGCCGAACCCCTGGCAAGCTAAGAATTCTGGATGGGTTTATGGAATCTGAGAGCAGAGGGTCCCTGCTTCTCTGACTGAACTACAGGGAAGCAACAAGGTCACAGAGATGGAGGGCCTGCTTGGTGCACCTAGAGGGAGAAGGATGAGGAGAGCCTCAGACAGTCCTGAATAGCATGGCACCAAAGTAAAGGAGGGATTCGCCAATGAAGAGACCATGCAGGTGGGGATGGGGAATGGTTTGGCAGTGACCAGCAAGGAAAGACAGCAGAGGCCCAAATAAGATGAGGAGACGTTTGAATAAGTGTTAGACTATAGAAAAAGAAGTTACATTTTCTACACCTGATTTGGTGGACTGAAATTCACATTAGATTTTAAAAAGTAGGAATAAGAGCATGGGTGCGCTCGGAGTGCAGAGCAATTTAATAGCCAAATCCATGAAATGGCATTTGGATCAAATCTTAGAGGATGAATAGGATTCCAAAAGGCAGAAGGGCTGGGAAAGGAATGGATGTACAATAAACCAGGGCTTTATTTTTGGTAAAGCAAAGGAACAAGTCTCCTAAGAGAGGTGCAAACAAAAATGCAGTAGGAGTTCAAAGGAAGGAGATTCTCACTGGAGAGGTGAGGGCTCTTTTCCGGGGAATGTATCATGTCACCCAGACTTGGACAGGTGAGTAGAGAAAACTCTGTGATTTTCAGTTCATCTTCTGAGGAGGAAGATGACTTCATGATCAGGTTGCACAAATGATCCTGAGGTAATGGCCTAATGCTCCCCAGCTTCTACCCCATTTTGTGGTCTGGGCAGAGAATGGATGATTCTGGACCTTGATCTGGGGATAGCTTATGAAACCATGATGTATAAGTACTTTCGAGTTCTACAAGCCAGGGCTCAAATCAGTGATCTCCCTGGGCCTCAGTTTTCTCATCCAAAGAATGGGAACAATAAACTTACTTCACATGATTGTAGGGAAAATAGTAGATAATAGTAGACATAAAGCTTGGGACATGGTGTCTGGCATAGAGCAAGGTCCCAATAGCAATTGTTTTTCCCTGCTTTCCTCTGTGAGGAGAGAGACTGTCTTTCCTCACTTCTGTATCCCTCACTGTACCTAATATCATACCTTGTATGCAGAAGGGGCAATGAAGAATTTCTTGTTTTGACTTGCTCTGATTTAAAGAACATGTATAATTCAAAAACAAGCAAATAAAATCAGCATTGGTTGTATCACCAACTGTTAGATGAACAGATCAGAGAAAGTTTTCCATTAACCAGTGCAGTTTTTCTTTCTTTGGCTGTCAGTCAGCACAAAGGTAATCCCAGGAATCAAGGCACTGAAAAGAGAATTTCTGGCTGGACTGATCACAGCAACCCTGACATCATACAGCCACTGCTTTCCATAATCAATGCCAGAGCTTAGTTTATTCACCTTATGAGTCCCTTGTGAAATTCCAAATCCGGTACCTGGATGGTAACATTTCCCCTAATTGATGCATGTTTGCTCTTGGAAAAACATCCTGTTTGATTAATTTTGGGTTTGATTTTCCTCCTCCTGGTGCTATGATTTTCATGGACAGGGTCATTCTTTTGATGCTTTGCATGTGGTGGAGGGAGATAGATCTACGGGCAGTGAGCTGGGTCCTAATGCTAGCTTTCTGACTTTGGGGAAACTTTTCTATAGGAAAAGACCCAGAAATGACAGCCCTGGTATATTTTGATGCAACATTTTCACCTAGTGTTAGGAAAGGAAGGAGAGTAACAATGAGCACTAGACAGTGGGCTAGATAAATTATATGCACAATTATGTAATCATTATGGGTTCTATTTGTAACATGAGAAAACTGAGGCTCAGAGAAATAAAAATCACAAACTCAGTAAAGAATAGAGCTTTTGTTCAAGTTCCTTGTTCTTTCATCTCCATTATACTTTAAAAAAGTTAAACTAGAATAGGTTCATAAGAAAGTAGACTTATTTTTTAAAGAAAAGTGTCCATAATTCTACCATCACCCCTCATAGCATGTATCTTCTTGCTGTCTTGTCCCATTTGCATGTTTGTTTTTGGTACGGTTGAAATCATACAATTCATAGTATGACATAGCATGTCCTTAAATAAATATTTTCTTAGAAATAGCTTTACCAGAGTTCTCAGAAATAAAAATTTCATCTCCATTTATTGAACCCAAGAAAATAGTAAAGAACCCCTGGAGGGTCTAGATGGAGACCTGCCTCTTGGGTCTTAGTAGATCTGGGGAAGAAGAGGGTTTGCTTAATGATGACTACAGGATACAGAGAATCCCCTCACAGTGTAGTTATCCTGTCATGTGTCTTTCTGTCAAGGATTCCCAAATGGTAACTCCTTTTTGAACCTCTTCTCTGGATTTCTTGAGTAACCTGTTGAGTGCTATTTTCCTTTGTATGTTTATGTCTCAGCAAGAATGTCCAGTCTGTTTTTGAAGAGTTTTCCTCTTTATCTATGCTATACCAGAAAGCCCTGTGATTGTGGGCAAACAACTTAAAAGTTACTTAGCCTCAGTTTCCCTGTTCTAGACTAAAGGGCTAATAGCACCTATCTTAGAGAACGCTCAGGAGAACTCAATAAGGTAATGTGGGCATTGTGCCTACAGCAATGCTCAAATGTGCTGCGAAGAGAAGATTAAATGCTCACTTTTGGTTTCCTAACAACTCAGGGAGGCCTAGGATACAAAGATCCCCATAGAAGGCAGGGGATGGGTCAGGTGCGGTGGCTCACGCCTGTAATCTCAGCCCTTTGGGAGGCCAAGGCAGACAGATCACCTGAGGTCGGGGTTCGAGAGCAGCCTGGCCAACATGGTGAAACCCCATCTCTACTAAAAATACAAAAACTAGCTGGGCATAGTGGTGGGTGCCTGTAGTCCCAGCTACTTCGGAGGCTGAGGAAGGAGAATTGCTTGAACCCAGGAGTTCGAGGTTACAGTGAGCCAAGATCGCGCCACTGCACTCCAGCGTATGCGACAACAGTGAAACTCTGTCTCAAAAAAAAAAAAAAAAGAAAGAAAGAAAAAAAGTCAGGGGATGAAGAGATAATAGGTATCTCGTCCCACAAAACGGCTGTTTTTATTTTGAAGGTGGGAGGAAAGAGAGATATAGTAGAGTCTCAGAAGATAGGTGCTTCAAATGCAGCACTGAGAGTAGTTCTTGAGGATTTGGAGTAGGACACCCAGGACTGGTTCTGCTGAGGCTAGGAAGCTGGGGTGAGACAAACAGATGGTCTTTGAACTTCCTGCTGCTGGGCACGTGGAATTTGGCTATGGGTGTACAGTAGAGAAGGGTTATGATGTGACAAAGCAGCTGGTCTTAAGAAACTGCAAGAAGGGCCAGAAAATAACCATATCGCTCCAAGAAGTCCCCAGACCCAGCTCTGGTAGGGGGAGAGAGTCTTGGGTATTTATCCAGCAGGCCCTTGGCTTTGTCCAGCTTTGGAATGTGCTGGATAATGTTGATGCTTCAGAAAGATCCAACTTGGTGCTTTGGGATCCCAGCTCATCATTGCCCCAGTCCTTATTCCTGCTGTGGTGCTCTTGGAGCTGTCATACTTCTCTGGCCACAGTGAGATTGCTTATAGGGTAAATAAATTAAACTCATCCAAGTTATCCAGGAGCTTAAGAAAAGGAGAAATAACCAGGATTGAGATTATTTGGAACACTTACACTTATTTGGAATAAGCATAATAATAAGAAGTCCTGAAACTGAAGATAATACTCCTATCTACCTAAACCTAAACCTGCAGATTAGAAAGGGCTACTTGAAAGAGTGTGTAGAGAGCTTTGTAAGTTCATCTTGAATGAGGACTGGAGCTTAATTGGGGAGGGAAAGTGGGGAAGGAAGGGCTATGAACTCTGCCCATGGGGAGCTCACATTGAAATTTAAGAAGCCAATATTAGGGTTACCACATATCCTGATTTGTCCAGGCAGTCCCAATTTATGCTTCTTATCCCTGTGTACTTATTAATGGTGAGTTCTACTTTAAAAACTTTCTTGATTCAACAAATAAGTTAATGGTTACCCAGCTGATATCATTAAGATGGCATTGACAGATACCTATTTTGAAGGAATATGTATTTCAAAGTATTTTGAACATGTATTTTGAAATGCTGTAGGCATTTTGGATAAAAAAGTCATGCTTTTATGTAGGAAACTTCAGGATTCCTGGGAGAGGACTTGGCAGCATCTTAGGGAATGAGATAGCCCAGTGGTCAGGGCTTGTGTGGCATTTAACCAAAAAGGACTTGACCTTGTCTGATACAAGCTCATGCAGTTGATGCCCGGTACTGCTGGTGCTAGACCCTTATGATGAAGGATCTGACCCATAAGAACTCTGGCGTCCTGTGTGTTGGAGCCCCATTAATTCCACTGATGGTGTAGGAGACTGGTATATGTTGCTCTGCAGATACTCAGCCTAATGCCTTATTCTTCATGTCTCAAACAAGTTAGCCAGAATATTGCAGTATGGGCTTAGGGGTGGTGGTAGTAATAAGAGGTGGGAGAAGGGATATGTTTATAGCCATTACTATTACTGGGCTAAACTGGGCCAGCAGACCTGTTCAAATCTCAAGTGATTTGGATCATTTATTTGTCTGGGACGCTGAGGACAGTCAGGGCTCCCATTTATTAGGGACAGAGGAGATAGCACAGTAAGCATTGTTTCACTTAATGCAAATCGAAAGTACCCAGGGGGGAAGTAAATATATTCTATGGAACTAGAAAGGTCATGTCATGTTTTCTGAGAAGAAGTGGGGAGAGGGGAAGCAATAAGTCACATCTTTGCAAGGGAGGTCTGAGGAAGCATGAAGGGATAATGGATAATGGAAGAACCAAGCCCAGTGTTGCTTTCCCTAATGTCCTTTTAGTCAGTCAATTGGCCTATCAATCAATCGACCAATCAATCCATCACTAAGCACACACACACACTGAGAACCTACTATGGGCCAGCCACTAGGACAAGTAGAGAAGATATCCAAGTCACAGTTGCTCTCATCAATGAGCTCATTCTTCAATTGGGAATATGAATAGGCTATGCCAGCCCTTGTCTTCCTCCACCGTTATTAACTACAGACTCAATCATGTGCAATCCCTGACCCGAATTCTACTGGTCAGGCAGTATAAAAGAAGGCCCAGCTCCTCCAACAGGCAGGGAAAGAAATTAATTGTGCATTAATTGTGCAAAGAAGTTAACTGTACATCCAACAGCATGAGATCTGTTGTTCTTGGGGCTTACTCCAGACCTTTATTTTCCTTTTAATTGAAGGTGACTCCCAACCCCTGCTCAGAGGACAGCTCAACCTCAGCTTCCATTCCAGCTTGACAGTACCTGTAGAGGCAATGTGATTTAAAGGACAATGTATAGTCTTTGGAGTCTAGTGGTCCTGGTTTGAATCCTGTCCCTGCCACTTTTTTTGTGTTGATTCAGTCACATAACCCTTTACTGCAAAAAAAGAGATGATGATATACAGTGTAAAGATATTGTGAGGAATTAATGAAGTACTTGGCTGTACAACCTAACACAGAGAAGAGATTAAACTGATGGTAGCTATTAGCACTGTTGTTATTACTGGTAGTAGTAGTAATAGTATTAGTAGTAGATGCCAAATCATTGTAGTTGTTTTTCCCACAAGGAATGAATTCCTGCCCTAGTGAATAAGGTCTGTTCCCAGGCCCATAGTTTTCCTGGCTTCTCGTTACAGTCAAGTATGTCTTCCCTGGCCATGACTTGATATCTTCTTACAAAGAGACCAATCAAAACAATAACGGTGCTCCTACTTGAGCATCAATACTGGCCCTAATCAATCCTGAATTTACTGTGTCTCCATGGACATTTGTTCAAGGCTTGCCTGGATAACCCAACAAAGGACTGGCCTCACAGTTGATATGGTTTTTCTAGAATAGTCCCTCCTGGTTCTGGATTCTGCCCTCACTTACCTGTCCCTGTTGCCAAGACCCTTCTCTTCTTCATGACAAAGTCTATATAGTTTAGGACAAACAATTTCAGGAAATCATGTCAACTGCCAGGGCAGTGGCATAGTAGGTTGGTTTATGGCTACTTTTGGAATAAAGCTGGAGAGAAGCAGAATTCCCAAGGACTAGGGGTGGCTAAATGGAGGTTTGGAATAGTAATTCAAGGCAGGGTCCTGATGTGAGCAATGGCGTGGAAAGACAGCCACATATTTGGCCATACTGTGGTCAGAATATAGAGACATAGTCTAGCTAAAAGGTCTTGAAGATCAAACAGAAATGTTTGGATTTACTCCTTGACAAAGGAAGGATGTTAACTTTGAAAATCCATGGAATTTCCCAACACAGAGATGCTCTTAAATAATTTATCTTATAAGAATAGACTATTCCTGTAGCTTACTCTGAGCCAATTAGCTGGCTAGAGCACTTGCCTCATCTTTCCTGTCCTGTATGCTGTTTATTTCCTTTGGTCCCCATCATACCTGGTCAGCACTCTTCCTCTCTGCTATTTTTGCTCGACTTCTCTTGAATTTCTTCACTTTTTTCCCCTATAAAATCCATCCTTTACAAGAATAATCTCTCTATACATGCATAGACATCTTTTTCATTTCTGTCCTCTTCTCCATCATGAGCCATGATATTATGAAATATATATATATATTTGGTCTTTGTCATCATTTCCTGACATGCAGCTTCTAAAACCCTTGTAGATAGGGATGGTAAGAGAATCTTTTATTTTAATATTTGGTCTTTGACCCCCAGTTCCTGACACAGACTTCCTAAGACTTTTGTAACGTCCTGAGTGGTACGAGTGTCTTTTGTTCTAAAGAGACCCCTCTTGGTGGGCTCCTGGATAGCCTCAGGATAAGGGCTGGTTGCCAGAGGAATCAACTATATAATTAGAGAGTTGGAAGTTTTAGCTCCACCCACGAGAGAGGGGAGAGGTTCTGAAGGTTGAGTTCATCACCAATGGTCAATGAGTCAATCAATCATGCCTATATAATGAAGCATCCCTAAAAACCCAAAAAGGCTGGGCTTAGGGAGCTTCCAGACAGCTGAACACTTGGAGGTTCCTGAAAGGTGGGATGCTCGGAGAGAGCATGGGAGCTTCAGGCCCCTTCCAACATACATTGCCGTATGTATCTCCTCCATCTGGCTATTCTTTATCATAAATGAGTCCTATGAGCCACCAAAGCAAATTAACTGAGACTGAGGAAAGGGTTGTGGAAACCCCTGATTTATAGGCTATTGGTCAGAAGCATGGTGAAAACCTACTAGTTGTGACTGGCATCTGAAGTGAGGGACAGTCTTGTGAGACTGTGTGTTCTGAAGCTATCCTCAGGTAGATAGTATCAGAATCAAATTGAATCAGAGGACATCCAGCTGGTGTCTGCTGGAGAATTGCTTGCTTGGTATGTGGGGAAACACTCCTGCACATCTGGTGTCAGAAATGTTGAGTTGTGTGAGAATACAGAGTAGGGAAAACACTTTGGTTTTGTTTTTTCCTATTGTAAGATAAACTTTTATAGATAGGCTTTTCTTCTCTTTCTGTGAATCAGAGAAGTCAGACACAGTTGATGAAAATTCGATATTATCTTTGCTTTCTGTACAGAAATGCAACTTTTCTTGATTGAATTCTCAGGTTTATATTATGACCACATCATGTTCTCAGTGAGTAAGGAAAATTTGTTTTGATTATTTTAGGAAAGATTTCATTCAACTTTACAAATATATTGCATTTTTCAACATCAGAAACTAGAGAATTAGATGGGCTGCAATTTTGATAAAATTATGTTGGCTCCACTAAGGATTTTTGAACCACAAGTCCTGGATCCTCATCCTTCAATCTAACTCTAGACAAAAATAAGTTTGAATTTGCTTCTGAAGTGACCATAACTTCTCAATGCCAAATCAGGATATGAATTCTAAAAGAAAAGACCTTGTTTTACCTGCGTTTTAGTTATTGTTCTTAAAATCAAATTGTATTTAATTAAATACTTTGTGATATTTCTTTACCAAAATATATTAATTCCTATATGAAATTGAAGACCTCCTGGGAAATTCTTCCTCAAGGTTACTGGACTTTGCCTATACTCCTGAACACTTGTTATTCTTTCCCTGACTATGCCCTGTTAGAATCCTTTGAAGCTTTTTCCCTGGTCTCCTTCTATCTTCATGCCACTCTTAAACTATAATAGGGTTTTACCCTTTGTAGCTGCAGGTTCCACATTTACAGATTCAACAAACTAAGAATAAAAAACGATTCAGACAAAAAATAATAACAAATAACAATACAACAATAAAAAATAATTCAAATAGAAAACACCACAGTATAACACCTATTTACATAGCATTTGCACTGTATTCATTATCATAAGTAATCTAGAGATGATTTAAAGTATACAGGAGGATACACATGGGTGCTGTACAAATAGGACACTATTTGATATAAGGGACTTGAGCAAATACTGGCCACTGGGTACTAGAGCTGCCACCCCTGGGTGCAGTCACCATGAATGTCTTGTATCTGCTTGGGGCTGCTGGAAAGGTGCCCTGGAACCAGTCTCCCATGGATACGATACCAAGGGATGACTATACAATGTTGACATGCGGCTTCAATTACCAGCTATTTACTGATATAAGGCTCATTTATCTTTTTTTTTTTTTCATAATTTTCCTGTATCCTAACACCTTTCCACTGGAGGGCCATTCCATAGTGTAATTCTTTGTCTTGATAAGATACAGCTTTCTATTTCTGCAGGAGAAGATGGATGGGAACAGTACAGGGTGCTGCATTGTGCAACTCCAGGGGATACATTCTCATCACAATTTGTATGAATAGCTGTACACTGCATAATTCTAGGAAGCACGAGTTTTACTGTGGTCTCTGATTAGGTGACCTCTGTGAAGCTCCTGGACATGCTATTTATGTGCACTCTAAATTTGAGCAGTTCTGTGGCTCTGGGCAGATACTTCATCTCACTGTTTCCTGGAAGTTAGGATATGGGTGTGCGACTTCCACTTGGCCAATCACATGCTCTCACTTAATAGTTTAAATCTCAACAAACGAATGCAAAGATGCAAGGCAGTGATGAAAAAGGCATTGCATGGTGGCTGTACCCAGTGGTGGCAGCACTAGTACCCAGTGGCCAGTAGCAGAAACAGAGTCCAGTGGCAGTGTTGTCTAGCAGTGGTGGTAACAGTGGCAGATGTGCCAGTAGTGTTATCTTAACAAGACTGATACTGAAGCATCTGGGCTGTGACTCCTGCTGCTGGTCTCCTCGACTACCTGCCTATTGAGCAAGACCAATTCTAAAGCCTTTCTTTGGATTCTGTGCCCTATCTGGTATGCTTTCAATGAATTACTTTGCTGCTTAAATCAAATATAATTGGTTTGCAATTGAGAAACTCATTACAGAAATTGGTAACAGAAAGAGGCATATGTGGGTATATTTGTTTTCTGTTGCTGCACAACAAATTCCTACAAACTTAGCAGATTCAAGCAACACATATTTATTACCTCAGTTTCTGTAGATCAAAAGTCTGTGAGCATAGGTTAGCTGGGTTCTTTGCTTCACGGTCTCATTAGGCTGCAATCCAGGTGTTAGCCAGGATTTTACATATATATATATATATATAAAATATAATAATTATATATTATATATGTGTGTGTATGTATATGTGTGTGTGTGTGTGTATATATATATATATGTATTTTGAAGAGTCACAGGGAAGATAACCAAATTCAAGATTATTCTTATAGGTTGTGGAGTTCTACCAATTGAATATGGATCAGTTCTTGTGTCACAGTTAAGGTGCTAATCAGGAAGAATTGAGACTCTAAAAGTTGGAGGGGGGATATGTGGGAGGATTCAGAAAACTTGGAATTTCCCTTGATATCCATTTGTCTCTGTCTCCCCCTAGCCCACTAGGCATCCTTTTATCCTTGTCTGATGAGACTATTTTATCTCCACTTTCAGATCTTGAAAGAGGAATCAAGTTGTCCTCTTGGACTACATCTTCGGTTGTAGAAACATAACTAGAGTTAGCTCTTCATATAGTTCCAGGGTCCAATTACAAATCAAACCTCATAAAGAAGATTTACCCTTCAAAGAAATTAAAGTGCAAGATATCTTCTCATAATGAATCTGTCTCCCATTTTTCTCACTTCCCCAGACTTATTAAGATTTTAAAATATAACAACGCCTGGTGGTGGTGAGAGTGTGAGTGAACAGGCTTTTTCATATACAGGGAAGGGGTGTTTAAATTTGCATAAACTTTCTTGATAATTTGGTAAAATGCATCAGACAACTTAAAAATGTTTATACCCTTTGAATTAGTAATTCCATTTCTAAAAATAAATCCTAAGGATATAATAATGCAAATGTGTAGAGATTTAGCTACAATAATGTTCATCATAATATTAAAATAGCAGAAAATTAGATAAACCTAAATTTCCAACAGAAAGAGATTAGTTGAATAAATTTTGGTATATCTATGCAATGGAAATTCTTTATAGCTATTAAAACATTATGTTATGGAAGAATATTTATTGGTAGGGAAAGATGATCATTATACTTTTAAGGTAATTCAACAGGTTATAATATAATATGCACAGTATGATTTCTTATATTTGTTTGTGTGTCTGTACATGTGGATGAGACATAAATAAGCTTGAACATATTCACACCAAAATGTTCACAGTGGTTATTCTCAAGGAAGATATTGTGAGTAATTTGTATTTTCTCCTTTTCTTTTTTTATGTTAATTTGTAATCTTTCCAGGGAAAAATTGCAACTACCCAAAGTCTCATTCTCCTGGAGAGATGATCAAACTGTTCTTACTCTTATATAAGAATGGTGGAAAGAGAGCCTTTGTGATGATTATTTTATCTAAGATGCTTATTTCACAAATGAGGAAATAGAGTTTCACAAAGGGATTCCTACAGCAAGTCAGAATGGATGGAAGAAGTAAATTCCAGAACCCCTGTGATTTAACTGGAGTTTCCTTCTCTCAAAGCTGTCTCCTGAAATAACAAAAGGACTAATAGAGAATTTTGGCTTGTTGCTTTCAAAGTATGCTTTTAGAATGTAGCTGTCAGAAGAGATACTTCAGGAACTGTGACGGTGGGCACAGGGGTAGGTGAAACGCTGTCCACTTTGATTGCCTAAACTGAGCTGCATCGAAAGCAGTTCTGCTTGCCATGTTTTATTATTTTGTTTTGTTTTCATTGTGAACATAGTGTTGTTTTCCTTCCCTTAGTTAATATGATCCCCAACTGGTATCAGTCAGGATTCTTTTGTTGGAAGTATTGGTAAATCTAACTTAAAATGGCTTATAAAGTAGGAATTTATTTGCTTTTATAGTTATGAAGTCAAATAGGGGGCAAGCTTCAGGGATGGTTCAATCAGATCATCAGTTTGGTTTCTCTAATATATTCTAAGCTCTTTTCTTCTCCATTTATTGTCTTCTTCCTCTGCCTGGCTTTCCTTATGATTATTTTTTTACTTATATACAGGGAGCAACAATGCATGTTCCCCCTCCCCATTCCCCACAAAACCATGAAATTGAATTCCTCATATTTGCTCTGATTAGAATATTCCAGAGCCAATCACTGTAGTTACTGAAATATTATGCGCTATTCAGCTTAGTCATCACTGTGTCAAAGGGCGGGTGAGGGTACCTTGATTGGCTTAGTAGACCAGTCTACTGCCACAGGCCAAATTCATCCTGCTGCCTGTTTTTGTAAATAAAGTTTTATTAGAACACACCCAGAGTATTTTGATTTACTTATTGCCTATGGCTGCTTTCATGGTACAACAGAGTTGAGTAGTTGCAACCATCTGGCTCACAAAGCCTAAAATATTTACTCCCTGGTCCTTTTTGGAAAAGTTTGCTGATCCTTGGTCCATGCTTCTCCCCTAGTAGTCAATCCTGCCCAAAGCTTAAAGTTGCTGCAGAACAGGAAGAATGGATGTAGTAGGGAAAACTCTAAGCTAGAGTGTAGACTCTACAATCCATTAGAAAAATTCCTTTTCTGACAGTCCAATTCAGACAAATCCTTCAAGTTCACCTGGTACTACCTTTTTTCACTACCATAGAGAGGGCTGTGTTCCAAAGACCTCTCTCACTCTGTAATCCTAGTTGGCATTAATTTACCGCCAGCAAGTCCCTGCCCTACTTTACCTCCATCCCGTCCCTTAGCCCAGTGTTGTCCTTTTCTCTGGGTCTTCTGCTATACTGGGTTGCTCTCCTCAAGTGCCAAGAAATCCTTGCTGAAAATAAGGCAAACCCAGCTGGGGTTACCCAGTCTTCCCTTTGTGCAGGGTGGCTCCATGGACACCCAATTACCCTAAATATTCCAGTTGAGTTTTCTCTGCCAAGTTTACATCCACTTTCTTGCCAATACTTTCATCACATTCGAATACTATTTTCTTCTCCAAAATCAATGTGTTTGCTCTCTTTGGGAGGTAACTTAGGATAATGACTAACATTGGTAGTATACTAGGCTAAGGATATATATGTGATATCTCTTAATCTTCACAAAACTCTAAGAGGTAAGTTTTATTTATAGACACCCATTTTAGAGATAAAGAAATCAAGGCCTAGCTAGGTTCAATACTTTTTTCTGTAGTCATCATTTAGTAAGAGATGGAACAGATTTGAACCCAGGTCTGACTGAATCCAGAGTGCCAAGTACTTAACTTCTAAACCATATGCCTCTTCTTGTTTCTATCACAAAAGCAACTGTCTCTAAAACATTTATCTGAATCCTGTCTAGTTCTTTTTCCTGTTTTTTCAGTTCTTCAAGGAACCTTGTAAACTAGATTCACAACCATCCCATCCTTTCCAGGTTGGTTCTGATATTGTCTTCTCAACAAGGTTCAAGAGTTTTCAGGTGAGTAGGTTAATCTTCTTCTTCTTCTTTTTTTTTTTTTTTAAGCTAGAACTAGAATATTTCCTTGGAGACCTTAATTTATATGCAACCAAATGAGGGAGAAACAGTTGACCAGAGGCAGACTTAGGGCAATTGAACAACATGTTCCCAGTGTCTTTCCTTGCTCACATCCAATATTCCCATCTTCTAGCAGGAGAGAGGTTCTCATTCCAGTGGGTCCTTTGTAGGAGTCCAGCATTCAGCACACAGGCAGATGGCTGAGTCAATTCAGCCACGGCTCCTCCATACCCTTAAACCAGCGGTTTACATGAAACCTAGGAAAGTGAAGCTCAGAGAAGATAAATCTTGCTTCATGTGCTGTGTGCTAGTGATAGAACAGGAAAGCAGGATCATGTGATGATTAAAAGCTTGGGTGTTGAGGTCAGATGCATATGTGAATTCCAGTTTTGCCACTCTCTGGCTATGGAAACTGTCAAGGTACCTCAATTCTCTAGGTCTCACTTTCCATATCTTTAAAGTGGTGATTGTAGTAATACCTACCATATGGGGTTATTGGGAAGACCTAGTCAGGTAAAGCACATAGTCTTTCACATAAATGCCAGACAGGTAATAAGTGCTTATTAAACGCCAGCTACAATTAGAGCCCAAGTGTCCTCCCCTGCCATGGATGGCTCTTTCCACTTCATGGGCACTGTCGTTGGTTGAGGTCGTCCACGCTTCTCATTATCCTCCTTAGGTTCACCATGAGGTACAGCCTTGTACCACCCCCCAGTGTCTCCTTGAATTTTCTGGCCTTGCCTCTGAACTCAGTCTGGGATTCTGATGACACCAGTTGCCCAGCATGGCTTCCATTAACTGTAAGCATTTGTCCTCTCCTCCTTCAGAAACACTCTGTGCCCTGGAAAATGAATGTCAAAACACCAGACCTGTTGCAAAGGGCTTTTTCTTCCCCTCACTTAAGAGTCCTCAGAGGTCAAAAGAAAATAGATTTAAATGTTTCCCAGTCAAATGCAGCCCTCACAGGGCTCTACAATGGACCCACAGTAGGAGCTTTTTACACCTTCCCCAGCCGCCAGCTGCAAATTGATCTAATATTGACTTCCCTGGGGTTTGCCTCAAGTCATTGTAGTCAAGAATAGCAGAGTGCATCTTCCATTAGTTGTGATTAGTGGTTAAAGCTACTTTTTTTTTCTTCCTTCGAAGGTGGAGGAAATAAGAGTTTCTCTTTGGAGAAGAGAACTGAGTGGAACATTCATTTTGCGTCTTTTTCCCCTGGGTTTACAAGTTGTGATTGATGAAGTCAGCTTTCAATAAAACCCGTAACTGAACGGACAAATATCTAAAAATAAGTTCAAAGAGAAATAGAGAGAAGAAAAGGCTTTGACCATAAATCATTCATAGGATTCCTCACATGAGCAGAATAGAAACAAGACTGCCACATTCTCAGAATCACAGACCGCCACAGCCATAGACGAGAGTTCCTCTCTGGACTTGGAGAGGAAGGCCCGGCTGGGTGCGTAGGTCTTGAGACTCCCAGGTTGGAATCTTGGCTTGTATCCGCTGTACTGGCTCTACCACCCTGGAGACTATCAGCCTTACATGTACCACTTTTATTTTCTCAAGCTGTTTCCCTCTCTGTAAATCGAACATTGATCTCCCTGCATTATTTGAAAAATTATTGAAAACACTGAAAACATAAATGGAAATGTGCCTGTGAGAAAGTGGCACCAGCACTTCATAGATTGACAGCAGATGTGTGTTGAATCTAGATAAAGTATACTTTTCTTTTTTTGGCAGTGGTGAGGGGATTATCTGACATTTTGAATTACAGTACCCCCCACCCCAAGCCTGCCCAACCCTGCTTATCTATGGGTTTGCTCTATCACAGATTTTAGTTATCCGTGGTACAGTACAGTAAGGTATTTTAAGAGAGACCACATTCATGTAACTTTATTACAGTATATGGTTAGAATTGTTCTATTTTATTATTAGTTATTGCTGTTAATCTCCTACTGTGCCTAATTTATAAATTAAACTTTATCATAGCCATGTATGTATAGGGAAAAGAAACATAGTATATGTTTCTTTGGTAGTATCCAAGGTTTCAGCCATCCCCCGGGGGTCTTGGAACGTACCTCCCTTGGATAAGGGGAGTGACTATCTCTCCTCTCTATTAAATTTATCTTCATTTCCTTTTATTTTTTTTGAGACAGAGTCTTGCTCTGTCTCCCAGGCTGGAGTGCAGTGGCATGATCTTGGCTCACTGCAGCCTCCGCCTCCTGGGTTCAAGTGATTCTCCTGCCTCAGCCTCCTGATTAGCTGGGATTACCGGCACGTACCACCATGCCTGGCTGATTTTTGTATTTTTAGTAGACACGGGGTTTCACCATGTTGGCCAGGATGGTCTCCAACTCCTGACCTCGTGACCTGCCCACCTTGGCCTCCCAAAATGCTGGGATTACAGGTGTGAGCCACTGTACCTGGCCATTTTCCTAATTGGATTTGGAGCACTCACAGGTGCTTAGAACACTTGTAGATTGTTTTGAGTCCACTGGGTTATTGACTCTTTTTTGTTCAGTGCCCACAGCTGACCTTATGTGTGTTATGGCCTGTATATCTTTTAAGTGGTCATATACAACATGTACTGGCTGGATCAGAGGAGGTAAAATATACCTTTTGACACTAGGATTTTCTTTTTCTATTCTTTTTCTTTCTTTCTTTCCTTCTTTCTTTCTTTTTTTTTTTTTTTGGCAATTTGAAGAGAACTGCACTGTCTCCCAGACTGTCTTGCTCTGTTACCCACACTGGAGTACAGTGGCACAATCATGGCTCACTGCAGCCTCAACCTCCTGGGCTCAAGAGATTCTCCCACCTCAGCTTACCTGGTAGCTGGGACTATAGGCATGTACCACCATGGCTGACTAATTTTTGCATTTTTTGTAGAGACAGGGTTTCACCATGCTGCCCAGGCTGGTCTGAAACTCCTGGGCTCAAGCAATCCACTGACCTGGGCCTCCCTAAGTGCTGGGATTACAGGTGTGAGCCATAGCACCCAGCCCACACTAGGATTTTCTACAGTCCAGGTTTCCTTTCCCAAAACTGTGTAAGGCGAGTAGAGCAGATATCATTCTCGCCTACATTTTTCAGGAATGAAACTTGAGATTTAGAAATTTTATTAACTTGTCTATGTCATAGAGTAATTGAATGGAAAAGCCAAAGACTAAAGCTTGAGTTTCTTGAGTACCTTTCCAGGGTTATTTCTACCACCAATGGATCAGGGAACAGCAGCTTATGTAAAAACCATCACTAGCCCATGATCTGTAGCTCTACTCTGCATCTAATTGCCAATGGACAAGTCAAGGGAAAGATTGATTGTCAAAATGAAACATATTTGTAAACAGGCTGGTTAATTAGGTTAATGGAACTTAATGTGGGGATGACATTTTACAGTTTCTAAAATGCTTTCATATGCACTATCTCACTTGATCTTAGAAACAGGCCTGAGGGTAAGCTTACTGTTACTATTTTGCCCATTTACTGTTGGAAAAAATGAGACTTGGAGTAGTACAATGACTTAACCCAAAAGCACATGGACAAAAAATGTTGGAAGCTACATTCACGCCTGTTCTATCAATTCTTTCATATTTCTGTTAAACTCCATCTAGTAATGTACAGGTAAGATATTTTTAGTAATAATCATCAATGAGATTATGTATTTAATAAATTTTCACGTGCCAAACCCAGTGCTGGGTGAAGTGTGATTAAATTATTAGTTAAATAAGCCAATACACTAAATATGTAAATTGTGCTAATTAACTAAAAAATACACTACTAGCTATTATTGTAAAAATGAGGTCAATAACAACTAATTCTTTCCTTCAATTCCTGGGTCTTATGTGTTTGTTTCTTTCTTAGTTGCATCTGTTGGTTCCTTGATGGTTTTCTTCCCATATGTGCCTAAGGGTGCTAACACTCATCCACTCTGAAAACCCATCCAGGTCAGCTTCCTCCACCTCTGCTTCTAACCCTCCCACTTCCCTGAGATTCCCCTGGAGTTGTTTAGCTGCTCGGTCCCTTCATAATGATGTCTTGACTTTGATTTTACCATCTCGTTCAGATATTGACTCCTGACTGCACCTCTTGGCTCTGTATACTAGGTGCCTGGCTCTATGGCCAAGATGCTTAACCTCTCCAAACTTCAGTTTTCCTCGTCTCTGTACTGGGAATAATAATAGTACCTACTGGGTAGGGTTCTAAAGAGGATTAAATGGGGTAATAAATGTAAAGTTCCTAGAGTAAATACCCAGTAAATGCTAGCCATTTGTATTTCTATTATAGCCTTTACATAAGTGATATATCTCCTCCATATTTTCCTGAGTTGCTAGAGCCAGGCTGGGTGTGGCACATACCCCTAGCTATCTAAGAGGCGATCTGCACAGGATCTATGAGGACTATAAGCAGGTACACTTTCTGAATGAACCCATGCATTGTGGAATTGCTCACATATTGGTTAAGTTCGCCTCTTAACCTCTTGTTTTCAACGCCCACCAAATTAACTCTGGGTGCTGATGCTCATAGCTCGTAGACCAGGTATCACCTTCCCCTTCCACATTGAAGAGGTTTCCTAGGGACCTTTTTGCTTAGGGCTTTCGATCCAGGATCTCTGGGGACAGCCAGCCTCTTATAAACATACAGGATATATCCCACCTTTGAAAGGCTTTTGGGAGTGCAAGGGGCAGGGAAGTGGGAAGTGGACAGCTTTGCTTACTTATATGGATTGCTTTTTGTTACACACCCGAGTTTATAAGGAAATGCAATTTAAGCTGCCATTATGTTTTAAAAAATCAAGACACTCAGTTATAAAACATAGAACATATAATTAACTTTATTGAGCAGAACAAAGCATTTTATAAAAACTCACTCAGACTGAATTAATATAAGGATACTTAGCATAATGTGTATAGTTTAAATTACCGCCTACTAATCATCAAGCAGTTGAGTGGTAAAGTTGTTAGACTTTCAATTTGCAAACAAGTAGATGGAAAGGCCTATTTTTACTTTCCGATGATTAGATAGAGCACACATTTGTCCAATCTCAGTGTGTGTGGGTTCACATCAGAGAGATAGAGTTCTGTTCTAAGTCTTGATATCTTAGGTTGGTGACATTGTTCTGCATGCCGTGTTTCATGCCCAGTATGTGAAAATGGGCAATCTGGCTTCTTGTCCCATGCAGCTACTATCTCCCCTTACCTAAGATCCCCTGAACCCCACCTGCAACCAAGTTCCCCTTCCCATCTACATCCTGTTACTAATTCTTATCCCAAATGAAAGATACATAAAGAGCTGTAATCTAAGCCTAACAACTTAGATTCAGCTTCAGGTTACACTTTCTGTTTACTGACATGTCTCTTTATGCTGTCAGTCCATTCTCCTGGACTTCCACATATTTCCGATTCCAGATGCACCATCATAAAAAATTCTACCTGCTGGATTTTCACTTCCATCTTTTTCATACGAAAGTTTCCAAATTCAGGGAAAACACAACAAGGGATGAGAGGGCTATATTTATCCATCTGAACAGCCTGTCCTATTGGGGAGAAAATAAAAAAGATTTGGAAATAAGAGGGTAGTCTGAGCTTAAGCACAGAGGCATTTGTTCATATTATACTGAAAAGTCCAAAGGTAGATATTTCTGAGCTTCAGGTGGGTCCATATGGTGTCACTGGGCTTCTACTTCTCTTCTCCTCTCTGCTATCTGCTGTAATGATTCCATTCTTAGATAGGCTTGTCTTTCATAGATGGTTGAAACTCCTCTTCACCTTATTTCCTCTCACCGTAAGTGTCTGATTGGGTCTAATTGGTTCTCATGTACCCACCTATGAACCATGGCTAGGCATTCACAATGTATTGTTTAGCTTAGGCCAATCAGGATTACATCTGGGCCTCAGTGCTCTTATCTATAAAATAGGCATCAGACTAGATCAGATTTGTCCAACTCTTATTCAGGAATCTACTGATTGTGCAGAACCCCTTTAGGGACTATCAGGGAGAGAGGGACACGGTCCTGGCTTTTAGGAAGAGATGGGTCAAGGCTGCCTCTCCTTTACCACTGCTTCAATCAGATCAGATTTTATTTCTTCTGTTTTTAACGTGGAGCTTTCTAGTGAATAGATCAGCTAGCTTCTGCTGCATAACAAAATGTGCCAAAGCATAGTGGTTTAAAACAATCATTGTTTATTGAGTGTATGATTCTGTGGGTCAGCATTTGGGCTGGGCTCAGCTTCACCTTGTCTCAGCTGGAATCACTCATGAGACCAAGGGTAGCTGGCTGGTCGGTTTATGATAGCCTTGACCCGGCTGCCTGAGATGATTAGATCTCCCTTTACGTGATCTATTATTGTCTAGCAGGTCAGCCTGGGCTCATTCACATGGCCATCTTAGGGTTCCAAAGTTCCTGCAGGAAAATAGGATAAGCTGCAATGGGCAAGTGCTTTCCAAGCCTCTGCTTGCATCAAATTTGGCAATATTTCATTGACCAAAACAAGTAACAGGGCTAAACTGAGATTTAAAAGATGAAGAGAAAGACTTTATCTCTTGATATAAAAAGCTGTAACAACACAGTACAAAGACATGCATAAAGGACTGGAAGAATTTGGGGCCATTTTTTTGCAATCTACCAAGATAAACTTTAACATTTGAAGAAAGGGTGTTATATTTTTAAAAGTTAGAGAACTCTGACCAGAGGGTCTCTAAGAATTTTCCTGATTGACTGCCTCTAAATTTGATTGCTCTTGTAATTTTGTACCTTACTACTTGTCCAGTATTCCCAACCTTCCCCTCTGCCTTTCTTGGAATATCTGTCACAGCTTGAGGATCCAATAAATGAAAGCCAATTAGTTTGGTCCAGGTCTGTGACCTAATTCAGTGTGAGCCTCCAATTCATGCATACAGTAGGAAACATGTTAATTTATAAC
Organism: Gorilla gorilla gorilla; assembly: GCF_029281585.2. Lineage (NCBI taxonomy): Eukaryota > Metazoa > Chordata > Mammalia > Primates > Hominidae > Gorilla > Gorilla gorilla. The sequence continues at coordinate 21,852,597 of NC_073233.2, forward strand.
TTGCCCCACTTTAAAAGTTTCAATCTTAACTTGAGCCAGATTTCATGTTTTTTTTAAACTGAGGTCTTTGATGTATAGGCAAGAGCTTCGCATCTTAAATAAATAACAGGTCAGATTCATATTTAGAGACATGAACAAGGAGCAGTACAGTTTTTATTACTAAGAATACTTTGTGCTGGTTTCTAAATTAGCAACCCTCCCAAGAAGCCTGGGGGTTCCTCCTTTTCATGACAGATGAAGACTGTATATGAGTCTTCAATGTGTCCATTCATCTCTTAGCCTGGCAATCTATGGCTTAGCCACACTGAACTGTTTGGAGTTCCTGAATGCCCTATGCTTCTCCTTGTCTCTATGCCTTTATTTATACTTTTTCCTCTGCCTGGGACACCTTCCAAATGCTTCACTGGGTCCTTTTCATCTGGATATTTTATTCATGTTCTTGAGGCCCTACCTCCTCCCATAAGTCTTACTAACTTAACACTCTACTAAGCCAGAGTTAAAGGCCCTTTCTCTGTGTAACCTTGACATCCTATACTTAACCAGTCAAAGCTATTGTAAATTGCCAAAGTACTGTACTATAATTGCCTCTTTTCTAGACTCTATTCCCCTCTAGTCTGTGAGCTTTGGGAGACAGGGACTCATCACAGCTATTGTGACAGGGCTTGACTTACAGCATATTGTTCATAGATATTTGCTGATTGAATTAAATATCTTTGCTTCACTTATATTTCCCTTATTTTCAGAAGGGTGAGCCAACATATTATTTAATAATAACAACTAATATGTATTGAGTACTTACTAACTATTGTACATCTATTTTATTTGCATTATCTCATTTAATCTGCCAAAAATTCAATGAGGTAAGTATTATTATTAACATTATTATTATTACCCCTAATTTAGAGATGAGGACACTGAAGCACAGAGCAATTAACTTAGCTAAAGAAACATATTTTTATCGGTTAGGATGCTTCTGGATGCAAGCATCAAAAACCCAAAGTAAAATAATTTTTTAAATATGGATGATTTATTTTCTCATATAACAGTAAGTTCCCTCTAATGGTGGCTCCACACAGCTGGGTAACTCAGCAGGTTAAAAATTTTATCTAGAATCCAGGCTCTTTCCATCTTTTTGTTCTGCCTTCCTGTTTGTCAGACCCATCCTCAGACAAACTCATCTAATAATAATCAAAGTTCCAGGCTTCACATTCATGCAGAACCACATCCAGTAAAGGAAGAGGAGAAGAGAGATGACTCTTCATCAACAAGACACCTTTAACAGCAGCCACCCAGTGGAGTTCCACTTCTATCTCATTGGCCATACTGGATCACATGGTCACCTCTTAACCAATGCGTGAAGGAAGAATGAGATTACATCTAAAGATTTATCGGGGAACCAAGGATAGAGCCACCAAGGAGAAGGCAAACAAAATAATGGCCTGTAGCAAAAAGTGAGGGTTGAAGTAGGAAGGACGAAGTTTTGGGTAAACAGCTCTTGATGTTTGCTAAAGTGTGCAAGCCAAATTTAAAAATCAAACAATCTGACTGCAGAATCAGCATTTCTATACATTTTAGATTTAAGATATCAAGTTCTCTAAAAATTATGCAAGGCCTTTAATTGGTGTTGCATTGAATCTATAGATCAATTTGGGGAGAAATGACATTTTACGATATTGAATAGTATGTTTTATTGAATGTTATGTTTATTTTTTTACTTAGGTCTTCTTTAATTTCTCTCAGCAATGTTTTATGAATTTCTGTGTATAGACTCTGCACATATTTTGTGAAATTTAACCCTGAATTGTGGTTTTTGATTCTATTATAAATAACATTATTGGTTTTTTAAAATTTCAGTTTTAGTTACTTGTTGCTAAACTATAGAAATACCATTGATTTTTATATTTGAACAAATATCCTCTAACTTCACTAAAGTCACTTATTAGTTCAAATAATTTTTTGAAGATTCGTTGGGAGTTTCTACATAATCATATCATTACAAATAAGGACAGTTTTACTTCTTCTGTTCCAATCTGTATGACTTTCATATCTTTTTCTTTCATATTTCAGTGGCCAGAATCTCCAGTAAATGGTGAATAAAAGTGATGAATGTTGACACCTTATCTTAGGAGGAAAGTATTCAGGTTTTACCATTAAATATGATATTAGTTGTAGGTCTTATAATGATTTCTATTTTTTCAGTTTGAGAAAGTTCTATTCTGTTTCTTGTTTAGTCAGAAGTTTTATCACAAATAAAAAATTTTGTCAAATGCTATTATGTATCTACTGAAATGATCTTACAAATTTTCTTTTGAATCTGTTGATATAGTAAGTTATATTGATTGGCTTTTGAATGCTGAACCAACCTTGCATTCCTGAGATTAACCCCACTTAATGGGATTTTGATTTGCTAATGTTTTGTCAAAGAATTATTGCTTTTCCATTTATGAGGGTTATTTTTCTGCAGTTTTCTTATATCTCTGTCATGTTTTGGTATCAGAGTAATGCTGGCCTCATAAAATAAGTTGGAAAGTTTTATCTCCAATTTTACTTTTGGGGAGTTTGTGTAGAATTGATATAATTGGTATAATTTCTTCCTCAAAGATTTGCTGGAATTTGGCAGACAAGCTATCTGAGCATACATAAGCAAAAAGTGTTTGTGGTGAGGCAGGATGGAGGGTGGTGGGAAGGATTTAATAACACATATTTGTTTTTTAAAATTTTTATAGTCAGGTTATCTATTTTTTCTTGAATGAGTTTTGGTAATTTGCACCTTTCAAGTAGTGTGTCCATTTGATCTGAATTTATTGACATAAAGTTTTGTATAACATATCATTGTTATCTTTTTGAGATCTGTAGAATCTGTAGTTGTGTCTTTTTTTCCCCTAACATTGGTATCTCCTTCCTCTCTCATGCTCTTTTTTCCTTGATTAATCAGCCAAGAGTTCTATCAATTTAATGATTTTTTCATAGAACTAGTCTGGTTTTATTGACTTTCTCTATAAATTTTCTGCTTTAGAGATGGATGATTTCTACTCTTACCTTTATTACATTCTTTCTTTTGCATGCTTTGGGTTTTGCTCTTCTTTTACTAGCTTCTTGAGATTGAAACTTAGATTATTGATATTCTTTTTTTTTTTTGAGATGGAGTTTTACTCTTGCTGCCCAGGCTGGAGTGCAATAGCACTACCTTGGCTCACTGAAACCTCTGCCTCCCTGGTTCAAGCGATTCTGCTGCCTCAGCCTCTTGAGTAGCTGGGATTACAGGCATGTGCCACCATGCCAGCTAATTTTGTATTTTTAGTACAGACAGGGTTTCTCAATGTTGGTCACGCTGGTCTTGAACTCCCGACTTCAGGTTATCCACCTGCCTCAGCCTCCCAAAGTGCTGGGGTTACAGGTGTGAGCCACTGCGCCTAGCCTAGATTATTTATTTCTAATATAAATATTTAATGCTATTTATTTTCTGAACAAGAGGTTAACAAATATTTTCTGTAAAGAGCTAGATAGTAAATACTTTTAGACTTTGCAAGCTATAAATTGTTCCTGTCAAATAATGATCATTGTCATTCTCTTTAACTTCTACTTCTTGTTTTTTTATTTTTACAATTATTTAAAAATGGAAAAACTATTATTGGCTTGAGGGCTATAGTTTACTGACCTCAGCTCTAAGTGATTCTTTAACCACAGACACAAACTTTGATACATTGTTTTCATTTTCATTCAATGCAAAGCATTTTCTAATTACTCCTGAGTTATCCTCTTTGACCCACATATTATTTAGAAATAGGTCGTTTAATTTCTAAATATTTGGGAATTATGAAAATATCTTCCTGTTATTTATCTCTAATTTAATTTTGTTTCTGTAAGAGAGCATACTTAGTATGATTTTAATACTTTTAACTTTGTTAAGGTTTGTTTGATGGCCTGGAATATGGTCTGTTTTAGTGAATGTTCATTTACACTTGAAAAGAATGTATATTCTGCTCTTTTTGAATGTCACGTTCTATATATAAATGTCAGTTATATCAGATTGGTTCATAGAATTGTTCAGGTTTTCTTGATTCTTATAGATTTTATGCCTACTGGTTCTATTTATTGCTGAATGAGAGGTGTTGAAGTTCCCAGCTATAATTTTGGCTTTGGACTTGCTTTTTTATCCTTCAGTCCTATCAGTCTTTCCTTCATGTATTTTAAAACTCGTTCAATGGATGCTGATTTAAGACTGTTATGTCTTCTTGATGAATTGATCCTTTTGTCATTATTTAATATCCCTCTCTATCTCTGGTAATATTTCTTATTTAAAGTCTACTTTTTCTTGCAGCCATAAAAAGGAATGAGATCATGTCTTTTGCGGGGACATGGATGAAGCTGAAAGCCATCATCCTCAGCAAACTAACACAGGAATAGAGAACCAAACATCGCATGTTCTCACTCACAAGCAGGAGCTGAATAATGAGAACACATGGACACAGAGAGGGAAACAACACACACCGGGGTCTGTCAGTGGGATGGGAGGCAAGGGGAGGGAGAGCATCAGGACAAATAGCTAATGCATGCAGGGCTTAAAACCTGGATGACGTGTTGATAGATGCAGCAAACCACCATGGCAAACGTATACCTATGTAACAAACCTGTAGGTTCTGCACATGTATCCCGGAACTTAAAGTACAATTTTTTTAAAAAGCTGAAATTGTGATATTCGATTTTTTAAAAAATCAGGGAACAACTAAAGACTCACGCACATGTATGTTTATTGCAGCACTATTCACAATAGCAAAGACTTGGAACCAACCCAAATGCCCAGCGATGATAGACTGGATAAAGAAAATGTGGCACATATACACCATAAAATACTATGTAGCCATAAAAAAGGATGAGTTTATGTCCTTTGCAGAGACATGGATGAAGCTGGAAACCATCATTCTCAGCAAACTAACACAGGAACAGAAAACTAAACACCGCGTGTTCTCACTCATAAGTAGGAGTTGAAAAATGAGAACACATGGACGCAAGGAGGGGAACATCACACACTGGGGCCTGTCAGGAGGTTGGGGGTTAGGGGAGGGATAGCATTAGGAGAAATAACTAATGTAGATGACGGGTTGATGGGTGCAGCAAACCACCATGGCATATGTATACGTATGTAACAAACCTGCGTGTTCTGCACACGTATCCCAGAACTTAAAGTATAATAAAAAAAAAAATCAGGAAACAACTCTATGATGTCTACCTTAAATATTGAACTACAGATAGAGTAAAAGTAAAAGTATAGGAAAGGTATACCAGGCAAGAACTAATCAACAGAAAGCTGGAATGGCTTTATTAATATCTTTAACCTATTGCAATCTAGCTTCAAATTATATCACTTTCATAATTCTCTGCTACTATACTTTGTGCTATTATCATACATTTTAATTCTACATATGTATAAAACTCAAAATATATTTGTATTATTTTTGCCTTTACAAGTCCATTATCTTTTAAGGACATTAAAAAAGGAAACAAGTTTATATTTACCCACATATTCACCGTTTCTTAATTTCACTATGAAGATCTGAATTTCCATCAGGTATTTTTTTTTCTGTCTAAAGAAGTATCTCTAACATTTCTTGTAGAAATGCTGGCAATATATTGTCTCAGTTTTTTGGATTTAAAAATGTTTTTATTTTGCTTTCATTTTTTTAAGAATAGTCTCCCTGAGCTGACAGGTCTTTTGTTGTTAATTTTTTTTTCTCCAGCACCTTAAAGATGTCTTCTGGTTTGTACATAACTTGCAAGAGAAATCAGTTGTCATTCTTATCTTTGTTCCTTGTTTTTCTCTGATTACTTTTAAGAGTTTCTCTTCATCAGTGGTTTATAGTAATTTGAATATAATATGCTTTGTTTATCTTTTTGTTGCTTCAGCTTTGATCCATTGAGCATCCTGCATGTATGGGTATATAATTTTTTATCAAATTGAGACATTTGATAAACTTTGATAAATTTCTAACAAATTGGAAAACTTCAGCCATTATTTCTTCAAATATTTTTCCTTACTTCTCTTTGCTGTCTTTCCTTCTGGAAGTCCAATTACATGTATGTTAGGACACTTGATATTTTTCCCTAGTTCATCGAAGCTGGTTTTTTTTTATTCTGTTTCCCTTTTTTAAATCACTTTTTTTTGAGAGAGAGAAAATCTACTCTGCTAGTTACTTTCAAGTATATAAAATTTTATTGTTAACTATAGTCACCATTAAGTACAATAGATCTTGAATGTATTGCTCCCTTCTAACTGAATTTTTTTTTTCCTTTGACCAACATTTCCCCAGTCCCTTCAACCTCTAGCCTCTGGTAACCACCGTTTTACTCTCTTTTTCTAAGAGTTTACGTTTTTTAGATGCCATATATAAGTGAGATTATGTGGTCTACATCTTTCCGTGCCTGGCTTATTTTACTTCACATAATGTACTTCAGGTTCATCCATGTTGTCACAAATGAAAAACAAAATTTTTTAAAATCTAAATAGTATTTCATTGTGTGTACATACTACATTTTTTTAATTCATTCATCCACTGATGGACACTTAGATTGATTCCACATCTTGGCTATTGTGAATAATGCTGCAATGAACATGAGAGGGCAGGTATCTCTTCAACATACTGATTTCCTGTCCTTTGGATATTTACTCAGTAGTGGGATTGCTAGATCATATGGTAGTTTTAAATTTTAAATTTTCTGAGGAACTTTCATACTGTTTTCCATAATGGCTATACTAATTTACATTCCCAGCAACAGTGCGCCAGGATTCTTTGTCTCCACATCTTGGAAAACATTTGTTGTTATCTTTGGTATTTTCTATAATAGCCATTCTAACAGATATGAGGTAACATCACATTGTGGGATTAATTTGTATTTCCCTGATGATTAGTAATGTTGAGCACTTTCTTATAAGAAAAAATTGGCCATTGAAATGTCTTCTTTGGGGAAATATCTATTCAGGCCCTTTGCCCATTTTAAATTTTTATTTATTTTTTATACCAACAAGAATGAGCTTGAACTTTGTTCATTTTTAATTGGGCTATTTGTTTTTTTTTTTTATTATGGGCTTGTTTGAGCTCCTTACGTATTTTGGATATTAACCCCATATCAGATGTATGATTTGTAAACATTTTCTTCCACTCCTAGGTTGTTTCTTCATTATGTTGATTGTTTCCTTTGCCGTACTGCAGCTCTTTGGTTCGATGCAATCATATTTTGTTGCTATGCTTTTGGGGTCATATCCATAAAATCGTTGTCCAGACCAATGTCATGGCACTATTCCCTTATGCTTTCTTCTAGTAGTTTTACAGTTTCAGGTCTTACATTTAAGTCTTTAACTTATTTTGAGTTGATTTTTGTATATGATGTGAAATGAGAGTCTTATTTTATTCTTTTGCATGTGGATATCCGGTTTTCCCAGCACCATTTATTAAAGAGACCATCCTTTCTCCATTGTGTGTTCTTGGCATTCTTGTTGAAAATCAATTGACCAAAAATGCATGGGTTTATTTCTGGGTTCTCTGTTCTGTTCCATTGGTCTAAGTGTCTGTTTTTATGCCAGTACCATGCTGTTCTGATTACTATGGCTTTGTAGTCGATTTTGAGATCAGGTAGTGTGGGGTCTCCAGCTTTGTTCTTTTTGCTCAAGAATGCTTTGAGATCTTTGTGGTTCCATACAAACTTTAGGATTTTTTTATTTTTTATGAAAAATATCATTGGGGTTTTGATAGGGATTGCACTGAATCTGTAGGTCACTTTAGGCAGTATGGACATTTTAAAAACATAAGCTTTTCTAATCCATAAACATGAGTTATCTTTCCCTTTTTTTTGGTCTTTTTCATTTTTTTTCCATCAATGGGTTGTAGTTCTCAGTGTACAGATCTTTCACCTCTTTGGCTAAATTTATTTCTATTTTTTTGTAGCTAGTATAAAAACAAAATTGTGTCCTTCATTTCTTTTTTGGATAGTTCATTATGAGTGTATAGAAATGCTACTGATTGTTGGCCAGGCACAGTGGCTCACACCTGTAATTCCAGCACTTTGGAAGGCCAAGGTGGGTGGATCACTTGATGTCAGGAGTTCAAGACAAGCCTGGCCAACATGATGAAACACCATTTCTACTAAAGAAAAATACAAACATTAGCCAGGCATGGTGGTGGGCACCTGTAATTCCAGCTACTTTGGAGGCTGAGGGAGGAGAATCACTTGAACATGGGAGGCGGAGGTTGCAGTGAGCTGAGATGGCACCACTGCACTCTAGCATGAGTGACAGAATGAGACGTCTCAAAAAAAAAAAAAGATTCTGATTTTTGTGTGTTCATTTTGTTTTGTATCTTGCAAATTTACTAAATTTGTTTATTAGTTCCAACAGTTTTTTGATGGAGCCCTTAGGGTTTTCTATATACAAGATTGTGTCATCTGCAGAGATAATTTTACTTCTTTCTTTCCAATTTGTATACTTTTTATTTTGTTCTCTTGCCTAATTGCTCTGGCTAGGACTTCCTTATTCTATTTTGTTTCTGCGTTTTGTGTTGGAGAGTGTCTGTTGCTATATCTTTGTACTCACTGACTTTGTCTTCTGCAGTATTTAATCTCTGTTACTCCCAGCCAATATATTTTTCATCCCAAAATTATTTTTTTCATCATTAGTTCCATTTGGCACTTTTATGTATTTCCCATTTCTCATCATGTTCATGTTTTAATTTACATATTTAAGCATATGAGTTAGATTGATAATAACTGCCTTAAGGTTATTGTTTACTAATATCAGCTCTGTTTTTCTTGGTCTATGAGTCATATTTTTACATTTCTTGACATGCCTGGTAGTCTTTGATTGATATCAGATATTGTGATTTTATATTTTTGGGCAATAGATTTTGTTGTATTTATTTAAAAGATGTTAGAATTTGTTTCGTCATACATCATAGTAAGTTGTAGATCAGTTTGGTCATTTCAAAGCTTACACTGAAGCTTTGTTATTACAGGTCCACAACCGTCTTTTAGTCCAGGAAAGAGTTTTAGCCCAACTTCTATGATGTGAATTACTCTGAAGATTCTATACAATGTCTCTCCACCTGGCCATGAGGAACCCAAACTTCCCATTCCTGTGCAAGCTCAGAATTTTTTGACCCACTGTCTTCTAGTGATTATTTTCGTCTCCACCTTGTGCAGTTTGCTCTCATGCTTTCATAGATCACCCAGCACTAAGTAAAATACTTGTGAAGAACCCTCTGAAGATCTCCAGAACACCCACTCTCTCTCTCTCTCTCTCTCTCCCTCCCTCTCTCTCTCTGAGCAACTCACTCTTTCCAGTACTCTGCAAATTCTAAACACTTTGGTCTTCCTCAAACTCTAATCTCTGTCTCCTCAATTCAGAGAGACTACTGGGCTTTGCTTTGGATTCCCCCTTACATTATCACCTAGAAACACCTCCTGGCACTAAGAGGGTGCAATCAGAGAGCTAATCTTTTTTGGTTCTCTTCTTCTAGGGATCACAGCCTCACATTACCTATTGTCTAATGTCTGAAAACCATGATGACATATATTTTGCCTAGATTTCTAATTGTTTATAATGGGAATGTACTTCCATAACAGTCAATTCTTCACTGAAGGAACTGCAAGTCTCCCTGGTCTGCATATTGAAAGTTATTTGAAAAAGGTTTGGCAAAGAGTGGGGAAAGGATGGGACAAACTAGTGAATATAAGCAAACTCTCCAAGAGCACACAGTTAACAACATGGTGATTTGAACTCAATTCTGTCTTATATCACAGCTATCCCTGACTATAAGGTAGCAATATTCTAGTGATAAAGGTAGAAACACTTATATGGTAATATAATGTGCCATGATAAGGACTGTGCACTTTGAAAGAGAAGGTGTTATGTCTTCTTTATCTCTGGGTACCAGTGCCCAGATTGTGGCCTGGTACTCCATAGACACTCAAGTTAATATTTGTTGCTTCCAAAAAAGTAATGCAAACACAGAGGAGAGTGTTGTCTCCTCAGCCTGTGCTTGAGGCAGGTGGTGGAGGTAGAGATGCAATTGCAGTATGAAACTAGAACTCAGTATCCAGAGGTTCAAATGGGATCAGTCGTAATAGAATTCAACCTTACACTTTCGTAAGTTGGTGTCAGTGATTCAAATGAGACATTTGGCGAAGGTAGTTCAAGTTAGCAAACAGTGTTTGGTGATGTATTAGTCAGGGTTCTCTAGAGGGACAGAACTAATATATAGGAGAGTTTATTAGGTATTAACTCACATGATCACAACATCCCATAATAGGTCATCTGCAAGCTGAGGAGTAAGGAGAGCCAGTCCAAGTTCCAAAACTGAAGAACTTAGAGTCCAATGTTCGAGGGCAGGAAGCATCTAACACGGGAGAAAGATGTAGGCTAGCAGGGGTTATAACAGCTTTTGGAAGTTATGAGCAGGTCTTCACAGCAGCCAGTTGGTGATTCTATCCAAGCCTAGAATTATCTGTCCTCTTCCTTTATTTGAAGCGGTCTTCCTGATATAAGTGAATAAGCACTGGCTGATGTGTCCCATGCACGGAGATGGACAAGGACAGTCAGCTAGTGAGAGAGCTGAGGATTGGGGTGGCTGGAGGAATCACAAACCCAGAAGGTTTTCTTTTTACTGAAGAAGGCCATGTCTCAAGTCTCTCTGCCTGAGGACTCCAGGGCTACTGGTCTGTCATCCTAACTACCATGCTACCTATTAATGTTTAGAGCTTCCTAAGGTGATACTTGCAAAGTATCTACCTGTGTAGCTCACTCTGTTACTTCCACACTGACACCAGGAACTGAGCCAGAAACAAAACCTTTTAGACACTGCCTTGGCTGCTAGCCTAAAGCCCCTCTGCCTGCCTGGTTGCCTTTTGATTATTGCCGCTCCTCTCAGGATGATCTCATGGCAACTCCCAGTTCTCCCTTGCTTTGAATGGTTATTTGAGAGCACCACTCTTCTATACCTGACTTCTATATGTCAGGAATAATGAGTAGTGATGACCAGTGGAAGGGACTGAGGTCCCAGAAGGCTCAGAAGCAGAAGTCAAACAAGTGAGAAGAAATGGGTTCTAAACTGGGAAAGGGAGGCTGCTGATGAATTGTGCCCAAAGGGCAGGTACAGAAAGAGGAGCTAGGTGAATTAGGAGTGACCGGGCAGAGTCAGGGGAAGGATGGAGATAATGAGAGTGCACCAGATTCTGAGATGAAATCAGCTAGGTGAGAGTCTCCTGCTTCTGTTGTCTGCCTCAGTTGTTAAATAAGCGTAACCAACCCACATATTATGTGCTCATTGTCCCTGAGGCACCATGGCTCAGATCCTGCAACCACTCCTTCCAGCCGTATTGTTGTTTGGCATCAGTTCTGCCCAGGATTGTTCCCTGTTTCTATCCCTGTATCTTTCTGCCCAGCACTCAATGATCAGGTATCCCCTTAGTATTTTTGTGCAATACTTTCTGGCTGCCAAGATTCATATTATACTAGGTCGGTGTCCTGCTCTACCTAAGGCAGGATCTAACACCCTCACACACACTGACATGTTTGGCTGATGACCTATCCAGACCTATCCAAGCCCTTTCAACAAAAGTTTAAACAGCTACTAATGATAATCATCTGGTTTTTTAAAATGTACTTAGTTATGAGCTTGTACTTGACAGATATGACTACATCATTCTTCCTAAATGAAGAAGGCTAAGAAGGTGAAATGGATAGGTAATATTCGTCTTCCCAAATTCTAACCCTTGCAGGAGAGCAGCAGAGCCCTGACTAGGCCTAGGCCTCCTAGAATACATCCAAGAAAGCCTCTAGGATTTCTGTCTCTGGGGTTAGGGTTTTAAAGAAGTTACTGAGTTTTAAGGACATGGCCTCTTCGTTAATTGTGGTGTCACCATCTGTAGTCTCGAGGGGAGATTCTAGTTCATCTGATTAGTAGTAAATCTGTTCCTAATGAGAGGGGCACATGGGATGATTGAGGGTCGTGTATGCCTTGAGCAGAAATGTGACGTGAAGCTAGTTCACAAATTGGAGCTAGCGCCAAATATTTCTTACTTACAGCTCTAATATATGGAGGAGGTAGCTCACTTTAAAATATGTTGACTATATCTTCTAATTAAACACTGAAAACTACTTTTTAATATATATTCAAAATGATAAAATAATTGCTAAATTATGCAGATTTTTATGGTGGGCCAGAAACAAGACAATTTTTTTTTAATTGGCACCTTTTACTGATTCGAAATGTTAATCACAGGGACCCTAATAGGCCTATCAGACTTCTCTAATGTATTCAAATAAAATGAGCAAAATCATTAAATGTCCAAATATTGATTTAAAGTGCTCCAATTGGTAATGAAATTTGGCTCTCTACTTGAGACAAGGCACACTGGCTGTGCGCTTTAATTTTAAAGCAACTGCTGAAGTGTGAAGTAGTTAGAGATGAGAGAGAATGGAGGAGAGAGAGAGAAAGAGAAAAACATAGAGGGAGATGACCTTAAGAAACACAAGATACCAGTCACTGGACTAGAATGGACCATTGGTTTAGACAGAAAGAAATAGTTGAAGGTAGATTTGGTTAACCCAATAAAATTATGTTAAGTACCCAAGGTAAGTGCCAAGACAGAAGGTCCAGAGTGCCTTTAGAAAGGAATGTGGAGAGGAGAAAATGTCAGACACTGGGCTCCAGCCACTTCCCTTTAAAGGCCAGCATGAGATGGAATTCGGAAAAGATGTCCATTACAGACAGGGCAAGTCCATGCATACCTGTGACCCAGACTCCCGTGCATTAGTTTCCTAGGGCTACCATAACAATTTGCCCCAAAGATCGTGGCTTAAAACAACAGAAATTTATCTCTGCAAGTTCTGGAGACCAGAATCTAAATTGAAGGTGTTGCTGGGGCCATGCTTCCTCTAAAGGCTGTAAGGGAGGATCCCCTCCCCTTCTGGCTTCTGGTGGTTGCTGGCTTCCTGGGCTCGTGGCCACATCACTCCAGTTTTGCCTCTGCCTTCTCATGTGTGTATCTGTATTTCTCCTCATCTGTCTATCTCATAAAAGTACTTGTTATTGGATTTAGAACCCACCTGGAGAATCCAAGATCATTAATCACGCCTGCAAAGACCTTTTCCCATATTAGGTAACATTCTTAGTTTCTAGGGAATGGGATGAGGATCTGTCTTTTTAGGGGCCACCATTCAACTTACTACAATGTGTTATTCTTTTAGTTCACCTTGTACAAAACCTTTAGGAGCACTGCCTATGGGATGAAGATGAACCCTAAGGTATATTTTATGAAGATATATAGGGGAGGAGAGGACCCAAATTACAGTCATGAAAGACCTAAGGTTGCATTCAGAAGGATAGGCGAGGAAGTGTTTCTGGCAGAGGGAACAGGTTAGGACTAGGCATAGATGCAAGGATAAGAGTTGGTGGTCATATAGGAGGAGAGAGTGAAAGGGGGCGCATAGAACAAGGGCTGCATTGTGGGAACTGTAGAGTCACATACAGCAGGGCTGAACAGACCACACAGAGTTTGGATATATTCTGAGAATAAGGGGAAGTTGCAGAAACATTTTCATCTGAGAAGGGATAGAATTTTCATTTTAGGTACAGGAAGGAGCCACAGAGAAAAGTAGGAAGACCAGATGGGAACCTGTTATAGTTGAGATAACCTGGACTAGTTGAAAATGAGGGATAGGAGAGGAAGCAGGATGAGTCAAGGGAAACCCCATGTGTCAGTTTTGCAAGTGGTCTGGATGCAAGCAGTGTGGCTGAATGAACCATGCAGGTCTGGGCACCCTGTGTTCTTCTTTGCTTGCCTCTCTTCTGACTGTTCTGCTCCAACAGCCCCTGACCCTGGCCCTGACCTCAGCTCCTCTCTTGGGTGGGTCTATTCTTGTTTGGAAACTCACTCAAATTGGGCCTGGTCCCTCTGGCTCTGCTATAAATTCATCCTATCTTTTGCCTCTTTGGAATAGGGCTTTAACTCAAGTCAGCTCTGGGGTTTGTTATAATAATTCCTTAGCAGCCTTCACATCCACATGCAATCCTAGCCCTCACACCCAAGTCCCCTTTCTGCTATAAGTTTTGGCAGCAAGTACCCAGAAACAGCATCTAGAAATTAAAGGGGATCTCAAGATGATGGCTGGATTACGAGTCCAACTCTCCCCTACCTTCTATTTTCCTATTCGTATGATCAGTAAGGGAGCTAACAATGGGGAAAAACAAGCATCAGTGCCAGAAGTTAGGGAAAGGTTGTAGATGCACAAAGTGGAAGAGATCATATATTCTAAAGAAAAGAGAAAGAAGATCAATTTAAGAACATTATTTGAGAAAGGGAAATAAGTGAGGGTTGGGGGTGGGGAAGGGCATGGAAATCAGATTCCAGAGGTCCAAAATATCTAGGGTAATGCAAGAGGAGAGAATTGGATACACTGAAGAAAAAGAGAAAAAACATTCACGATGTAAAGAAATTGATCTATGTATTAAAGGAGCCCATTGTGCACTCAGCAAACATAATAAAAACAAACATCTGGACTTATTCTACTGACTTTTAAAAAACATTTAGAAGTAAATAAAGCACAGCAGGTATATACAAAGAAAAACAGTTATCTGAAAAGGAAGAAAACAAAACATGCCAGCCTGACTATTCTAACAAAACAAAACATGCCGGCCTGACTATTCTAACAAAACAAAACAACACAAAAACCCACTAAATTCCAATAGTTAAAAAAATTACATCTATGGAGGACAAAAATAGTTCTTCTATTTTTAGTAGAAGATGAGAAAAAATAGAAGCTTGTAACTAAAGAATATATAATAAATTAAGAAGAATATATATATTAAGAATATATAATAAATTAAGAAGCTTACTGTATATGAATGAAAGAAAAAGATACTTTTGGTTCTCAAAGGGCTCAGCAGATTAAACAACTCTTGAACCCTCTCTAGGGGAAAAATGCATGTGGTAGGTAAGTGGGTGGTGTTTATAACTTGAAGACCTATTTCAGCTAAGATATGAATCATAACGTAAAGAATTCAAGAATTGAAATGTTAGCAGTATAAAGTAACTAGTGGTAAACAAAAGAACCCCAACTAAATATAGATTTGTATATTAGACAAAATGTATACATACATATTAATGAGACATTGCTTTAAAATAATTTATAGTAACAATAATCAGGATCTAAAATTGAAAATCATAATAGCAAAGGGAATAAGTAGAAAAATTTAATGTCTATTCAGTTCTTATCTAATAGAGGAAGGAATCAATGGCACTTTCATTCTCAACACTGATGAAAAGTTTTAGATAAATTGTAACACGATGATAATTTCTAATAGACTAGAACGTAATATTATCCTTTCAAATCAGTAAGAAAAAAAGATTCAAAAAAAGACATTACTAGAAACACAATCATAGCTTCTCTGTACACATTCCCTCCGTGCGAATCAGTCCCTTGGCCAAAGCCCCACCAGTGGGGATGTAGCACGTGACCCACACACTGAGATAAGTACTGAACCCAAGGGACACTGTGCAGAGGCTAATCTGAACCATCTACATTCTTCTGCTTGAGAATTTGAATTATAAGACACAAAGATTCGGGTCAGCACTCCTGCAGCAGTAGGAGCCAAAGCCTCAAGTGACCTGGAATGAACAGTTCAGAGAGGCTGTGTGTAAATAGAAAAGGTGGTTTGTCAAGAAAAGCAAAAGAATGAAGCAGACGCACAGAAGAGATGAGTGCCCACACAGCCATTGGTGTCATTTTCCATATCTGTCTGTCAAAGAAAACTACTTAACATCCGAGGAAATGAGGAGATTTCTTTTGCTTATATACCATTCTTGTCAAACCATATAACATTGGTGATATAACACATTCAGACTGTAGCAACATACAGTGGAATATTATTTGGTCTTAAAAAAGAAGAAAATCCTGCAATATGTGAGAACATGGATAAACCTTTTTGCTAAATAGAATAAGCCAGTCACAGAAGGAAAAATAATGCATGATTCCACTTATTTTAGTTATCTAAAATAGCCAAACTGAAAGAAGCAGAGAGTAGAATGATGGTTGCCAGGGGCTGAAGAGAGTAGAATGATGGTTGCCAGGGAGGCGGAAATGGAGAGAACTTATTCACCATGCATAAAATTTCAGTTACGTGTGGTGCATAAGTTCTAGAGATCAGATGTACAGCATTGTGTTTATCGATACCAATATTGTGCACTTAAAAATCTGTGAAGAGGGTAGATCTCGTTAAGTGTTTATAACACAATAAAAATATATAAATAAATGTGACCTAATCACCCCTGCTTATAATCTCTCAGGGACTTCCACAACAGAGATTCTCAACTTCAGGGTGTCAACACCACTGTGTTTAGAAATATGGTATGGTGTCTCCCAGCTAACTTTTTTATTATTAATAAAGCGTTGAAGTTGACAGTAAAGTATTGAAGTTTGAAACTTCTGAGTTTGACATTTTCAGCCCTTCATGACTGATCTTGCTTACCTCTTCCGTATCTGAAATTGCTCTCTACAGTTTAATAGTGCCAAATGCTTGCAGCTTCTAGAGAACAATTTCATACTCCCTGAGCTTTGCAAATCCTGTCCCCCAGTAGTTTGCTGGTAAACATTCAACAACCAGCTCTCAGGAGAAAACCAAACCAAAAGCAAAAACCCCTGATTTGTAACATTTATGAATTTCTCTGGTATAAATGTCCCTACCGTGACTAATACAACATGAGGCCGTTGAATGCAGAGTGGGGAAGACATGGGTGGTAGCACATCATTATATGGTATCTTCACCACTAGATATACTAGAGATAAATAATCTCCACAACACAGATTACAGAAAAATGTCATGAAATAATTAGGGAGGCATGAGTTTTGAGTATTTTTAAGGTTTAAACTTAATGTAATTTATTTTAATATGTTAATAGAATTAAATTTTTATTTGTGGTAAAACATACATAGCATAAAATTTAACATTTTCGTCATGTTTAAATGTTCCATAGCATTAAGCACATTCACATTGTTCAACCTTTACCACCATTCATCTCCAGAACTTTTTCATCTGCCCAAACTGAAATTCTGTACCTAGTAAACAATAGCTTCCCATTTCCCTTTCCTCAGCTCTGAGTGACCACTACTCTATTTTCTTTCTCTATGGATTTGACAACTGCATGTATTTTGTGTAAGTAGAACCATACAGCATTTATCCTTCTGTGTCTGGCTTATGTCACTTAGCATAATGTTCTCAAGGTCATCCATGTTGTTGCATATTGCAGGATTTTCTTCATTTTTAAGGCTGAATAATATTCCATTATATATATTCTATTATATATATTCCATTATATATATTCTATTCTATATACACATTCCATTTTATATATATTCTATTCTATACACACATTCCATTATATATATTTAATTATATATACATTTATAGATATTCTGTTATATATATTCCATTATATGTGTATATCCATTGTATATATTCTATCATACAGGTATATATTCAATTATATAGAAATATATTCCATTGTATATATTCTATTATATATTCCATTATACATGTATATTCCATTATATATATACATATATATTCCATTATACACACACACAATTATATGTGTGTGTGTGTGTGTGTGTGTATATATAATTTGTTTTCTTTATCCATTCATCCACTGATGGACATTTGGGCTTTTGGGTGCTTTCTGCCTTCTGGCTATTGTGAATAACACTATGGACGTGGGTATACAAATACCCATTCAAGTCCCTGCTTTTAATTCTTTTGGGTACATACCCAAATGTGAAATTGCTGGATCATATGTAATCTTGTGTTTAATTTTTAAAAAGCCACCAGACTCTTTTCCACTGTGATTGCATATATAGTAATTTAATTTTTAATAATGATTACGTTTAACAATCAGCTCACAGAGTTTCTGAGAACGTGGTGATGAGCACCATGAGCCAGCGCAGGTCTGCTCCAGTGCACTGCTGGCCTGGAGCATACTTCTTGTCACACAGTACTGCCACTTCCTCTATGACAGCTTCCATGACTTTCATTATTACCCAATTAAGTCGAACCCTCTCTTCTCTGCACTCTCTGTTCCTTGTATTTACTTCACGTGACTCACATTACAGTTCAGGTGTTTGCTTTTATGTCTTTTGCTCTCAACACGCTGTGCCTTATTATGTCAACCACACAAATTCTGGCTCACTTTACGCTCTCAATGCATGTGTGTTGTACTGATCTAACAGGTATTTTGTTTGGATCTATGAAAGATAAACCAAGTGGGCAGCATACTCCTTTCCCCCAACCTAGCCCCCAAGGCCATCCATGCCCAGTGCTATAAGCTGGTGGGAGATAAGAAGGGCAGGGCTAGGGCAGAGTTGGATCCTGAGCAATTGTCTAGTACTCGCTCTGGAGGTTAATCAGAGAAAGCAAGACCTGAGGCCAAGGTTCTACACTGAACCAGAGGCGTGTGCCACATGCTGAGTTAAGCACTGTAGATTTCCATCCTCATAACATTGAATCCTGAAATTTAGGTTTTATTATCCCCATTTCACCAAGGAGAATAGATGACCTAAACATACAAAGTCAAAGTTCATGGTTACACTGCTATAAAACAGAAGTCACGACAACTACCCTACCATCTGCATTAGACTTCAAGGTTTTTAAGTTTGTCTTCCTCACTGGAAGGTGGTACCAGGAAGCTCAACTTGTCTCTCATTTTCTCTTGCACTCTGGACTCTGCACAGTGACTGGCAGTCAACAAATACTCATTGATTTATGTCATAGGAACAATGGAACTTGAAACCCACTGAGAAATAAAGTAGTACCTGACCCTGAGGTGTCGACCTCTCTCTTCTCCCATTGCAAGTCATGACTTGCCTCTCACCAGGGAGATAACATTCTTCAAGCAATTAATTATCATGAAAAAAGCCCACTCCAACCCCCCACTCCTGTGGAGCCTTACACTTGCCAATTGGCATGTTGTTGAATTATAATGTATAACTAATTAAAGGTGACCTCACACCGGGGGTCTAGGTCTCCCGTGTCAGGACCAACCACAAACTGGTCATCAGAATATTTCCTCTTTCTCTCACCCAGTCTCCCTATCGTGTGTGTGTGTGTGTGTGTGTGTGTGTGTGTGTTAATTTCAAATTCTTTCCCTGCATCAGCGAGCAGATGAGATCCTCAGCCAGCTTTCATCTTTCAGAAAAATGAATAGTGCAGAGAGAACATTATCAAATGAGCTGTTGAAGAAGTCAGTGAATATGTCATTGAGTGTGACTGCTTCCCGAATGAATTTAGATTTATCTCTGTTATCTTCCCACCCCCACCCAGCCCCCCTTGCCAAGCTTGCCCTCAGGGCAGGCACATGCCTGCCATGAATCCTGACCGACAGCTGTCTCTCCTGGCTGACAGGTCCAATCGGGGCCTCTGAGCTTGTTCAGGAATTTGGTTTGTTAACATTATGAATGAACTCATTGGATAGTCCTGTTAAACACCTCACACCTCTTGCTTCTGCAGTTTCTTAAAAGGATTCCATTTCCATTAGGCAGACTCTCACTCTGAAGTGTAGGACAGAGCCACACTCTTACTCTGAAATTGTTTTATCACATCAGGAGCTGCTGAATGGCTGTGACAACACAAGACCTAGAAACCCTCTCTTTTCTTCCTCTCTGGCTGTTTTATTAAAATCAGGGTGCTATAGTTCTTGCACCATTCATTCATTCGCCAACTACTTACAGAACAGATCTATTCATGGGAGCAATTGTGTTAAGGCAAAGTATATATTGGTAAATAATACAGACATGGTTCCTGTCATTGTGTAGCATACGCTTTAGTTTATGATCCACATCAGAAAGCAATTTCTGTTGATTTCCAGGTTCTCAAAGGAATAGGCTTTGAACCAAGAAAAGATTTTTTTTTAGGCAGAATGTCATGATCAAAACGTGATCTTTGGGGTCAGGCTGGTCTGTGTCAACATTCTTGGGCAGAAAAAGAGAAATTAGTGCGTCTGAAACAAGAACAGGATGCTATGAACAAGGGAGTCACAAAAGAAGGAAAAGATTTTGGAAATTAAAAATATGGTAAGAACATTTTAAAAATGCAGTAAGGGGGTTGGAAGATAAGGGTGAGAAAAAAAGAAAACAATGGTATGGAAAATAGGAGAGAAAAGAAAATCAGAATTGAAAACGGGGTTAATATGAGTTCTAGAGAAAGAGAACAGAGAAAAGAGAGGAGAGGAAATTGTCAGAAAAATAATACAGGGTAATTTTCTACAGTTGAAGAAAATAATACAAAATAATTTCCCAGATTGCAAGGGTTTATGGCGGAGTTGAGAAATAGAATGAACAAAAGACTCACCTGAAGGCACATCATTTTGATGTCTCAGGATACAAGGATAGAAAAGATGCTAAAAGCTACAGGGGTTATGGGAGACAAGGAAGGAAGTCACATACTGAGGACCAGAAATAAGAAGGGAATCAGGCTTTTCAACAGCAACACTTGCAGGAATGCCTCAAAAATTCAGAGAAATGATTTGCAACCTAGAATTCTGACCAAGCCAAATGATTGTGACATATGAGGATAGAATAGATACAGCAGGCTCTCCTTATCTGCAGGAGATGTGTTCCAAGATCTCCAGTGGATGCTGAAACTGAAGACATTTCCAAATCCTATACATGCAATGTTTTTTTCCTAGACAGAAAAAGTGAAAGAGAAAATAAAAATCCCATGAGCAATGCATACAGTAGTGTAAGAGTACATACCTACGATAAAGTTTAATTTATAAATTAGGCACAGTAAGAGATTAACAACAATAATAAAGATCGTGTAATTATATAACACTATACTATAATAAAAGTTGTGTGGTCTCTCTCTTTCAACATATCTTACTATATTTTACTCACCTATTTTCAGACTATGGTTAACCACTGATAACTGAAACTGCAAAAGCTGAAACTTGGGACAAGAGGAGACAACTATACAGTTGCCCTTGAATAACATGGGTTCAAATTGCATGGGTCCATTTACATGCAAATATTTAGAAATAAATACAGTCAGCTCTTCATAGTCAAGAGTTCCTACATCTGCAACCAAACACAGATAGAAAATAAAGTATTCATGGGATGAGAAACTCACATACATCGATGACCAACTTTTTGTATGTGAGATTTCACAGGGCTGACTGTGAGACTTGCGTGTAGGTGGATGTTGGTATGGAGGGATGTATTAGTCAGAGTTCCCTAGAGAGGCAGAACTAATAGGATATATGTATATATGAAAAGGAGTTTATTAAGAATTGACACATATGATCACAAGGTAAAGTCCTACGATAGACCATCTGCAAGTCGAGGAACAAGGAAGCCAGTGGTGGATCAGTCCAAGTCCCAAAACCTCAAAAGTGGGGAAGCCGACAGTGCAGCCTTCCATCTGTGGCCAAAGGCCCGAAAGTCCCTGGCAAACCACTGGTTTAAGTCCAAGAGTCCAAAGCTCAGGAACTTGGAGTCTGATGTTCGAGGGCAGGAAGCATCCAGCACAGGAGAAAGATGAAGGCCGGAAGACTCAGCAAGTCTGCTCTTCCATCTTCTCCTGCCTGCTTTATTCTAGCCATGCTGGCCGCTGATTTAGATGGTGCCCACCCAGATTGAAGGTGGTCTGCCTCTCCCAGTCCACTGACTCAAAATGTTAATCTCCTTTGGCAACAACCTCAGAGACACATCTAGAAACAATACTTTACCACCTACCTAAGCATTCTTCAGTCCAATCAAGTTTTCACTCAATATTAACCATCACAGGTGGGGGCCTGGCACTAATCTCCTGTGTATACCAAGAGATGACTGTATTTTCAGACAAATGAGGTCTCGAAAAATGTCTCCCATGTATTATTTTTTAGGATATTATTGCAAAACGTGCTTTACAAAAGCAAAGAAATAAAACTATAACAACAAAAAGAAAAACAGCATCTAGGAAACAAGAGCTCCTAAAGGAACTCCAGAATGTTGGCAAAATCATGCCCTTTCTAGAACAAGGGCATGTAGAGCTGTGGGTATAGGTTGGAAAGGAAGCTGAAAGGCTTCAAGAGAAATGTTTCCAAGAGATAAGCGAAATGATACTTTTCTGGATGTGTTTAATTATACCAAAAAGAGATTTAGAATCCTGTCGGAATCTGTGGATGAATGAAAGATATTAAGCATTATAGAAGGATTTGCTAAAGAAATAAAACTAATAATAGCTGAAAGCACACTTTCTAGGTAGTGGTTCACCCAAGCTTACAAAATCATCCCGTAAAGGACATAATCCATGTGATAGAGATAAGAAGCTCTGTAATTGCATGGCAGACCAAGTCTCTGACCTACCCGGGTTCCCCATCAGTGAGACTTGGGTCCTTTTTTTGTTTTTTTTACCACTGTCTAGGCACCTGTTTATACATCTAGTATAAACCTGAGATTGTAGATTTTTCAGGGAAATATTATTCCGGAAAAACAAAACAGATCTTAGTAAACTGTTCTGGGAAAGAGAGTGACAGTGTGATACACAGGGAATGGAGGGTGGCCTCATTTATTTATTTATTACTTATTAAGCACCTACTATGTGCTAGGCTTTCTAGGCAACCTGGTGACTTCAGCTCCATAATACCTGAAAGCTCTAATGGAAAGTTGGGGACATAAAACACAGTGAGAATGGGGGCTTCACAAATGGAGAGGAAAGTGGAAAGGTGGGCACACCAAACCCCCTGCATTTTAGCCAAGCTGTGTGTGGCCAATGAGGTCTCAAAATAGAGAGATATGAGGAAAAAATGAGGTAGAGACTGAGAAGCAGGGAGACAAAGAGTAAGAGAGTCAGAGAGAGGGAGGCGGAGAGACATTACTAAGAATGAGACAGAAGGAGAAAACAAGGATTTCGTTAGCAATGCATTCAGTAGTATAAGAGATAAAAAGGAATATCCAATTAACACACCATATAATTGCTTGAAGACATTCTTTTTTATTTAAAGATGAAATAGCTAAGAGTTCTAATCAAAACTAGGGTCACAGCCTACATATTAAATGAAAGAAATTGATTGGGTTTTTATTATGCCCTGACTACTGCCAATGCGCCTGGATCACAGATTGCCATAAATTTATACTTATAAACTACTAATTGCCCAAGTCATAATGGTAACAATGGGATAATGAAATCATTCTGATCAAGCTGAAGCCAAATTCTGCTTGACAACATGGGGGCTTTGCAAGGGAGGACAGACAAGAAGAAATTGTGGATACAAACCCCAGATGCTCTATTCCAATAAATACCAGCAGGAAACATACAAAGACCTGCAAAGGTTCTAAATTCTGTTCCAGGGGGCTTCCTTTCTAACAAATCACTTAAGAAGGGGGGCGGTTACATTTATAATACAAGCACTTGTATCCTTTATTTGTCTTGAAAAACTAATGACTGACTTAATCACATTTGATTAAAGGAGATGTGTTGATGTAGTCATGTGTTTCTGATTGCATTAGGCTTGATTGAAAGTGGCAGGGAGAGTATGTAATAGCCTAACTGCCCCCTATATCTTGTCACTGGGGCTCGGCAGGCATGACGTGGGAGAATCCTGAGGGAATCATTGTGGTGAACAATGTCATCTTTCAACTTGGGGGAGGGGGCCCGGAGAAGTAATCTCCAACATAAAATCAGGGCTCCCATATCAGAGCTGATGAAGGATTCAGAACTGATCCTCACACACTTCCATGTTTAGAGGACTGAAAAAAATAAAAATAAAAGGAAGAAGGAGCCTGCCCACATAACAATATTCTCTTTCTAGAAACATTCAGAGATTAAATGACAAGCCGGGAGGGTTTTTAAACTTCTTTTTTATAAATAATATGCACAAGAAGACAAGCACTTAGCTTTAGGAATTAATAGGCCAACCCAATTTTTAAAATGAATTTGTCGAAAACCTGCGTTTTTATGAGAGATATTTACATTGGTGGAAAAAAAATTGATTCCTAAGTCTTGTCCTGGCCATACATAAATTCAGATTGTGGGTTGTAATTCAGGACATGGAAACACCAGCTCAGCCTTACCTGGACATTGAGCATGACAGGACTGGAGTCTGACAGCCATTCTTCATCATTCTTCATCATGTCTCACCACGTTGACTGACGGGGCTTTTACTCTTACCACCACATTTTCCCCACCAAGCTATGCTCTCTAAGTAGTGCTCCAGCATAGTGTAGAGGTTCCAAGCTCTAGCATGCATCAGAATCACTGGAGGGCTTATTAAAATTAGATTTCTGGGTCCCAACTCCTTGAGTCTTGGATTCAGTAAGTCTGGGCTGGGGCCTGATAATTGGCATTTTTTTTTTTTTTTTTTTGAGACGGAGTCTTGCTTTGTCGCCCAGGCTGGAGTGCAGTGGCGCGATCTCGGCTCACTGCAAGCTCCACCTCCCGGGTTCACGCCATTCTCCTGCCTCAGCCTCCCGAGTAGCTGGGACTACAGGCGCCCACTACCACGCCCGGCTAATTTTTTGTATTTTTAGTAGAGACGGGGTTTCACCGTGTTAGCCAGGATGGTCTCGGTCTCCTGACCTCGTGATCCGCCCGCCTCAGCCTCCCAAAGTGCTGGGATTACAGGCGTGAGCCACCGCGCCCGGCCGATAATTGGCATTTTTAACAAGTCTCTGATGCTGGTATTTCAGAGACTAAGTTTTGAGGACTGTGTGCAAGAGAAATGTTTCTAATTTGTTAATTGGATCATATTTCACATATGCTCAAAATTCTTCAGTGTTTTCCAATTGTTTACCGAGTGAACTCTAAATGTCTTGTTCTTTCCTTTCGAGTCATTTTTAGAAGGAGGTGGCATTTGAGGACAGAAGGACAGACAGACATGCCAGATATATAAGCAACCCCCTAAGCCTGCTATTCTAAAGTTCTGTATCACCTAGCCCCAAATGACTTTTCAAATTAAAGAGTGTTTATGTATTATAAAATAAATAAGTAAGATATCCCAGAAAAATTGGAAAGTACAGGAAAATACAAAGAAAACATGCATCTGTTTCCTGGCAAGCAAAGAAGTCTGTAAAGATAGACACCCACTCTTTATTAGTGAGTACAACTTGGTGGTGATATTCTGCATGATTTTCACTATTTTTGAGCTTTTCTATATTGCTCAATTTTTTATGAAAACAATACAGCTATTTTCCATGAAAAAAATTGAGAAATCATCTCCAATCCTCTTATCCCAACACTTACTTTTAAAATCCTAAACTTTGTGCTTTATCCTCATGTAGCCAATTTTTCAAAGTGAACTATACTTAACTCCCCAAGTTCAGCTTGAGCTCCTCTGCCCTGCCCGTCTGCTCCATCCTCCTGGTATGAGTGTTAGTATCAATAATGAATCAATGCGAAGTCTGTCATCCCTTGAGGAGGCCACACCAACCTTCTGGACTTATTTACTGAGATGGTTTGGGAAGTGTTCTGAGTTAGAAGAAGACCCTACTTCCAGCCCCAACTCTTTCATGAGCCTGTTGTGACACCTGAGGGCCTGGCCACATCTCACAGAAAACATGGGCTTGCTACACTTCTTTTCAGCTCAGTCATGCTCCAGCTGTGTGACCAGTTAAGTTTTCTGAACCTCAGACCCTTGGTCTATAGAACAGTCACATAAATACTTAATGGCAGGGCTGATTATGGGTTAAATCACATGGGAATGTGCCTGTCCCATAAGAGGAATTCATTCAACATCATTCCCCTGTCCCACCCCACTTTCTCATCCCTATAATAGAGATATTCCTCATCAGTGCTACCTACCTCACCTTCTGATCGGGTTGCATGAGGTTTAGATGTGCCTTAATACTTTAAAACAAAAAAAAAAAGGAAAAAATATCTTTTGGAAATTTGACTATTACACGTGGATTTTTGTAATAATAGACAGAGTCTACGGAGATGAGGATTCTGGATTCATATTCTGACCCAAATTCCCTTTCTCTATGCCCACTCCCTGATCAGTCTACTCCCTTAGAAAATTGTTGGGTGGCAGGCCTGGGGCGGTGGCTCACGCCTGTAATCCCAGCACTGTGGGAGGCCGAGGCGGGCAGATCATGAGGTCAGGAGATCGAGACCATCCTGACTAACATGGTGAAACCCCGTCTCTACTAAAAATACAAAAAAAAAAAAAAATTAGCCGGGCGTGGTGGCGGGCACCTGTAGTCCCAGCTACTCGGGAGGCTGAGGCAGGAGAATGGCGTGAACCCAGGTGGTGGAGCTTGCCATGAGCTGAGATTGTGCCACTGCACTCCAGCCTGGGCGACAGAGCGAGACTCCATCTCAAAAAAAAAAAAAATTGTTGGGTGGCTTAAATGAGCTGTGTCTTCTTGGAAACCCTTAGCCCTTCACGCCTTCCATACACTCACCCATCTATACCATAGGAGGGTGGGTTTGATTATTTTTTTCAATGCCCCCCACTTTTTTTTTTAGCAGAGTCTTAGTTCTAACCTTCTTTGATTCCATGAGCTTATGAAATTAATAGATGAATTAACAGAAAAAAAGTAGGCAATATGATAATTGGAAGAAGAAAGGATAGGTGGTCAGCAAGAAAAATGAGCGAGAGAATAAAAAAAGTGAAGGAAGCAATGGAAAAATGGAGCAATGAACAAACCAACAAAAAATGGAGCCTTGCACATTAGCAAAAGGAAGAGGCACCAGGCCACCTATCCACAGAGAAGATAGACATATATGTTTTCCATACAGCTATTTTTCACCCCCACATACAATGAAGGCAGAGCCATAGTTAGAATTTTTAGTAGCTTGAAGCTAATTTAAACTTCATCGTTCTGTTTGACTAGCATTAAAATATCATATAGATTTTTCTCCAGCGGGTTTGTACATCACCACATAATTGGCACCCTCGATACCTGCTATTACTCTCTCTTCCACAATAGAGGTGGTCAGAAAGTTCAGAGGAAAAAAATCCCCCTTCTGCATCTACTTGATTTCACAACACAGAATGAATGTGAGACATGGATCTGGGTTTAAATAAATTATTAGCACCATATAATTTCTTGTCATATAATCGAGGGTACATTTCATGTGGAAAAAAAGTGAGAAAATAATTTGCAAATAGGTTTCAGCATGAAAACATGCAAGGAGAATACCTAAAACAGAACTTTTGGTGATGAAAAATGTTTTATAAAATATATGTTTGCTTCCTCTTGTGGTTTCTGCTTCTTTCCCCCTTTTTCAAAAATGGAAAAAAAATCATTTATGTTGCAGATAACTACTCTTGTTATGGTTTTCTCTCCTTGCATTCGGGGAACTCCACCATGTATTCATTTCAGTTTCATTTTGCTGTTTAAGAATTGGAGATCCTCAAAGTTATAAGGAAAGTCTGGCTTTGTCTGGGCTAATGTCCTGTCCAAAGCCTATCCCTTCTACAGCTTCCCAGGCATTTTGTCATTCTGCCTCTGGTTGTATAGTTTCAGGGACAGGCCACCTGAACATTTATCAGGAAATCATCAGTCTCAGTTTGGGGTCTGTGGGATGGACTTAAATCCTAGATCTACTGTTTACCTGTTGAGAGACCATGGGCAAGTCATTTGACCTTTTAGGGCATTGGGTGCTTTCTGTGAAGTGGAGGTAATATTCTTAAACCATAGAGGAGATTTCAAAAAGAACACGACTACAGGAATCCTAGCACAGTGCCTGGTATGCAGTGGTGCTCAATAAAAGTGTAATCTATTCTGCATGATGGCATCTATTCTCTGCTTGACAGATTCCTAGTTCTGTCTGAGAATGAGCTGAAATCGGTCTCCAGGTGACTTCTGCTCCCAGGTGACTTCTACCTATGGGTTGTTGCTCTGACCTTGGACCTACATAGAATAAGCTACCCCTGAGCTTCCTCCAGGTAATGGAAATTCTCAAACATCATGTCTCTTTGGCTCTTCTCATCCCCTCACTCAGTAGCCCCAATGATAACTGAATGAGCACACCGGATAACACAGATTGTGTTAGGGATCACCAGAAATCAGCCAGAATGCCATATCCTAAAGTTCATCTGTCTATGTAAAATGGAAATGGATTGGTGGAGAGGTGTGTACAGGCATATTCTATAGACATATCTGGTTTCAGAGGCCCAGCTGAGGGGTCTGATAGAAATTTCTAGTTGCAAAAGTATCAGGCTCTTTATCCTAACACAGTTCTCTCATCTGTAGCAGATTCATCCTCCAAGCATTTGCTACTAATGAATTATGCATCATACCTAAAAACAAACAACTAAGATATACAGTGACTTCTTTAAATGGTTTAATAAATACAGTATTAACCAAATGTTGATAAATAAAGCACTCATATTTGTCCTTATCTCAAGAAAGAAAGAATCATCTGGAAGAAGTAGTGATGATCAGTAGATAAGGGCAGACGACCACCTACCACTCACATGCTTCTCAGAAATTCAGGAGTACGCTCTAGCCTCCCCCATTAAAATAGGATTTCTCCTGTGTGTGTGGATTTTGTGCATGTACCTGTTGATTTTACTTCACTTAGATCCTTTCTGTCTTCCCAGTCCTGTTGTGACTGCTTTCTCTCAGACCCTTATCAGGTCTTCTCCCGATGAGTAGAATAGCTGATCTCCCTGCACGTAGGCTCAGCTGCCTCTAATACACAGTCCCAGGGTTGTTTCTAAATACCAAATCCAAGTGTAATGCACTTCTATTTAAAGTCGTTAGGTGGGTCCTGATGGCTTCACAAATAAAATGCAGTTTCACGGTCTTGCACACAAAACTCTTCAAGATCTGATTCCAGCTGACACACTTCTTCCATATAACTTATTTTTCATTGCGTGCACCATGCTTCTTCCTGTCTCTGCTTTGTGCCTGCCGTTTACTGTAGGTGAAAAGCCAATCCCTCCCCTTCTCCATTTGGAAAATATCTTTTTTTAATTATTTTATTCCCCCCCCCATCAGATAGAAAAAGATTCAGTGCACTTTAATTATAGTAGTGTAACAATTCCAGAGAGTGTCATCACTTGACTGGAACATTCTTTCTTCACCTCTCCGTTCAAATGTCACTTCCTCTGGGAACTCTCCATGACTTCTGCAGGTGGCATTAAAAGCTCCCTTTTCTAACCCCCATAGTGTTCAGCATAGATTTCTGTGTTAGAACTCAACACGCCTGTAGCATGTGGTGACTTTTTTTCTATTTGACTTTGAGCTCTCCAAGGGCAAAGTCTGTGTTTTGCTCATATTTGTTCCCATCCTGCTGTCATCTTGCCAGTTTTATTTTTGACTACTAGAGATCAGAAGATTTACTTAATAGATTGGGAAATTGAGACCAAGCAGCAAAATGAAGATTTTACTTATAGATAATCTGTCCTAGTAGACACTGTATTTGATGCTTTAGGTTCACATCCTCATTTAATTTCCCCAAGCCTTTGTGGTAGGTATCTTACGCAGAACCACTTTACCTAATAAGCCAGGGGCTGGGTGATGACAAGGGGACCTGCTAAATGTCACAGAGTGAGTCGGTGGAAAATCTTGTTCTTCAACCCTGGAGTCCTGAATCTCCTGCCCTGGGTAGCCCATGGGTTCCTTCCTTCTTTCTGCTTCCAGATTCTCCTTTCTTTCCATTCTGTCTTCCTTCTAGATTTTCCGTCAACTGCCTTCCTCTCTGTCGTTCTCATTTTTGCTCTCTCCTTTCTTTTTTCTTTCCCAGTCTTTCTCTCCACTAAATTTTTCCCTTTCCTTTGCCTCCCTCCCATCTCTTGTCCCAACTTCTGTTTCTCCTTCTCCTTCTTTTCCCTTTAATTCTGTTTTACTCTTTCCAGCCCAGAAATATTTCCCTAGGAAAGTGAACTTTATTGGCTATCACATCTTTCTTCCTCTGTGCTCAGTTTCGTCCCACCCCAATTTCTTTGGCCCTGGAGCCTCTGGTTACCATGCTCCTCAGCCTGACACCCATTCCCTATGCACATGACCCTCTGCAGGTCTGGACACGTGAGCAGCCATCTCATCAGAGTGGAGAATGAAACTTGACACACAGAGTGAGTGCCTATCACTATCTAAGCTTCCAGGTAAAATATGCAGCAAAAAACTTGGTCCAGATAATCACCAAGTTCTGAAGATGAAAAATAACAGCTGTCTTTGGCACTCATTTGCTTGTAAAAACTTTTCTCTAAGAAAATCTTGTGAAGTCCTATACATTTGAAATGTACTTGTTCCATGATCTTTGAAATAAATGCTTAAGAACCATGAAATTACTTTGGGTGAGGGTGGGGGGATGTGTTGATTATTTGATTGCAAACAATTTTGTTCATTTAACTATTCATTAACATAAAAAGATGAAAAATTCTTGGAACATATTTTGCATAGATTTAGAACTTAAAGAATTTAATCAAAAGTAAATATAACCTTGAGAAATTAAGCAATTAAATATTAGGGAACTAAATGCTAGACTAGTATGATTAATACTGTGGGTATTTTTTTTCTTTTTCTTGTGGGGGAAGTCCTTGGTTATTAGAGACTTGTAAGATTACTAAGGACATAACCTCAAGGGACTCACTTCTCAATATCCAAAAGGAGGAACAGAAAGAAAAGACCTCGTCTTAAAAGGTCTGGCTAAGAGATGCTTATAGATATAGGTTTGAAAAAGCAATCCCCTATAGAAGTAGGGAGGTGAGAGAAAACTCAGCAGCCTTAAATAAGCAAAGGAAACTTTAGTAACTCTAGGAAAAGTAGAAGTGATTTTAGCTCAATATCTCATAGCTCTGTTCCATAGGGCTGCGAGCTCCTTAAGAGCTAGCCTGTGTCTAATTCATCTTTGCTACTCCAAAGCCTAACATAGCACCTTGGCATAGTAGACATCCAATAAATATTTGTTGAGTGAATGTTACCTAATGTTTCTTGAGTCCTTATTATATGTCAGGCTAAGTCTAAGTGCTTTACGTGTATTAACTTTAAATTTCATGACAACCCTAAGGGGTAGATACTTTTAACATTGCCATTAAGAGGAGAAAACTGAGACACAGGTAATTTAAGTAATTTGTTCAAGGTTTCACAAGTAGCATATGGCTCAGCTAGGATTTGAACATATAGGGTCTGATTTAATGCTTACACTCTTGAAGACTCCTTGGGACTCTAATATAGGGAGTTCGTGAACCATGAACTCTCTTGGTTCCATGCCAGGGAAAGTGGAAGTAGGGTTCCAGTAATAATACTTGGGCAGGAGGGAGGGTCCTTTAGAGATAAAACCTTATTTTGTGCCAGAAAAACACCCAATCTAACCTTATTTAACATTGTCACTAACGCTATGTGGTAGGCAATATTATTCCCATTTGGAAAATTGAGATTTATCAAAATGAAGAACGTGTTCAAAGTCACAAAGCTAATAAATAGCAGAGTCGATGTTCTTTTCACCATGGAATTGTACTTGTTCCACGATCTTTGAAATAAATGCTAGAGAACCATAAAATTGTGAGGTTCACTGACCTCACGCCAAGGTTCTATTGTCACTTAAAAACTCTAGTTCCTGGATTTTTCCTTCTCAGGAAATGTGGCCCAACCTCTCCATATCTCTTTGTTTGCAGAGCATCTCAGCCGCTACTGTCTTCATCTGAACCCTGCTTGAGACAGATCAGTGGGGTAGGGGAAGTGAAACAAAGGAAAAAGGGACATTGGTTTAATGAAGAGAATGAGTTTGTTTACAAGAAATGTGTGGACATTGAACCAAATGCTTAAAGAAACAGGAAGGTTGTTCTAAGAGAGGAGGGTGGGGTGGATGCCTTCTGGGCTGAGCCACCATCCTGTCCTAGAGGTCCAAAGATCAGGACCCCAGTCTGTGTTGTAATAACAGAAGAGTTCAGCTTCCCCAAGAGAAGGTCCTGAGGAATCCTAAACTCCATTCTTTTCAAGTGTGTGTTGCTTTCTGGGTTCTGCTTTTAAGTCTACATCTGGGGAAGGCCTTTGTGAGTCTGATCAGCTGAGCCCAGTCACATGACCAAGTCCTAGCTCAAGGGACACCATGATTGTGGCCCAGCCAGTCACTCTCTCAGTCTTGGACTTTTGAATTTTGAGTGAGGAACACAAAGAAGTAGGGGTGGTAGAGATTTTGCTGAGCCTGCTTCTTCAGATTGCCAGCAATTTTGTGAGCTCCTCAATACTCTTAGAAAGATCCCTGATTGGTGCCAGGGCCCCAGAGAAGTCACTCTCTTCTCTTGCCCAGTTGCAAATTAGTAGGCTAATTTTTGTCCTCCCAGGAAGAGGAAGGAAGCCAAGGAATCTGCAGCCATGTTCAGCTTTTGTCCAGATTCCTGTCAGGAGCCATGTAGAGTGCCTTTAAATACCAAGGTGAGAAGTGGACCTGGAAGAGCTAATACCTTTAAGCAAGGAAACAGCAGTGTCAGCTGAAGGCTGCAATGATATTCTAGGACTATGATTCCCAAAACTGAGCTGACCCATCTGTGGGCTCCATCTGGAGTCACAGGCCTTCACTCTTGGAACTCATGAATATGCCTATATTCACTCTGATGCTCAACTACTGTCCCAGTTTTAGGAAATTGCCTATACTGGTGTCTAAGTCTCCAGCCCTTCACTCAATCTGCCTAATGGACCTTCAGGGGAATCTGACCTTCCATGCATATCCATTTCCAGCTCACAAACAGTTTTGTAAAAATGGACTAAGCTCAACCACAGGGGAAGAAGGACCATAAACCTTCAAAGCCAAAAGGAAGAGACTTGGGTGAAAACCTGCTTGTGTGACGTCATCTCTCTGAATTTCAATTTCCTTGTCTATAAAATGGGAAAAGAAATGGGACCTACCATAGGGTTGTCCTGAGGCGTGAATGAGACAATGCACATTTAAAATCCTTGTATGTTCAATAAATTATCTCGTTGACTTGAATTTATATCCATCTTTTTTCTAGCCATCATAACACCAGAGAAATATTCTATTCCTGAATTTCTCCCATAACTGCCATACTTCACAATGATTTCATACCTATTCTGTAATTGGCTTTTAAACAATTCCTTTGAAGAAAGCAATAAAGAAATCATGATGTTTGCCACTTTCTGATGTCTGCCTCTTTCAGTCCTTTAAAATGCAAACAATCTGCTCATGGGAGGGACCTGTTATTTGCTTAGACACATTCACCTTCATTGATTCTGCAGGTTACCCATACCTCTTTGGCTTAAAATTTTGGTTCCATTTTTCAGACTGACACCGTTTGATGTGACCAATATTTTAAATATTTATGTGGGTCATACCTTGATTCTACCCAGTTAATCCCATGGATTGTGAAGTGTCTTTATTCAGACCATCAGAACCCCACTCCTGCAGGCTGCTCATTTGCTCACTGGCTCCATTCACAGAAATCATGAGTAAGAGGCACATCCCCTGTGGCAGCCCAATTTCCAGCCTGGTTTGATGTTTCACCACTGGTAACCCCAATTCTAGAAGGAACTCTTTCAGTTTAGATGGTTTTCCAAGGAGTTAATGTCACTTGCTTGTATTCATTTATAATTTTTAATTCTTTTTAACTCGGTGTGTACTGAATTTGTGTATTGCTGTGGTGCCCACACATGATCCTTCTTTCCTTCTCAGAAAATAAACACGTGGGCTCTGATGGCCTGCGGGCTCTCAGCACTTTCAGTGAAATCAGACACCCTATGTAGCAGATAGGGCCTCTTTTCATTATAGGACCTAGATCCCTAGTGGGTAGTATCTGGTATTAACAATGGCTCTAGGCTCATCTGGGTCATTGTTTAAGCTTTGCTATAGTCTAAGCTTTGTCTCTAACTCCATGAAAATTGGTTACATTATTTCACCTCTATAGATTTCAGTGTTTTCATCTGTGGTGCTAGAATAATTATATCTGCCTTGATTAACTCCCAGGATAGTTATGAAGATCCAAAGATATGTGAATATATTTCAAAAAATTATAAAGTAACATACAAATGCATGATGTTCATATTATTAAATTTAATGCTAATCAAAGTAATTGGCTTTGAAACTGAAATGATACAGAGAAATGAAGCATTTTAAGTATTGGTCAGATGTTAACATTAACCAGCTAATCCCTAAAGTTCTGAGTTTGTGAAAATACTTTGGAAATAATGGCTACAACTGGGCCAAATTTCAGATTTTAGTAGAAACATCTAAGTAGATATTTAAGAAATATGAAATCAGGATTTGCCTCTCTTGTGCCTTCTTTATTAGCCAAGTAAATATAAAGGCACATATATGTACTCACGTATATTCTCTCTGTGTGTGTCACAAACACATGCACACACACACACACACACACACACACACACACAGAATGTTATCCAGTTAAGAAATAACAGAACTTTTTTTCCAGCTGAGTTAGAAAGGAATTTATCAAGCTCCTAACGTGTGCCAGTGTTGGGCTGATTACATGAGATATGTCAGCTATTTAGTTTCTACAACACAACCATAAGGTAGGCATTATTATTCGCATTTTACAAGAGAAGAAAAGTAGACTTGGAAATATATGACTTGCTTCTAGTCACACTGTTAGTAGATGGTAGGATTAAGATTAAGATCATGACTATGTTTCCAAAATCTCTGGGCTTTCCACCGCCTACCCCATTGTTCCCAAATGCTTCCCCTTTTGACTGGTTTCTGACTGTCTGCTTCCCCAGGTTCAGGGAACAGGATAGAAATAAAGATTCCTAGGCTTCACTCCTGGAAATTCTACTTCAGTAGTTCTGGGCCAAGTCTTACAAATCTCTATGCTTAACAAACATCCCAGAAAATTATGAAGAGAGGTCAGTTTTAGAACACTGTTAAGGCCAATATGCCACATGAGAAAATATCAAGAATGGTGGTAACTTCTGGAAAGGGTGAGAAACTGGTGACATCTGAGAAATGAGACACACACACACACATACACACACACACACACACACACACACACACACACACACACACACACACACATCCTTCCTTTCCCTACTCAAAAATGTAAGCTTCACTTATATCTCAATCCAATCCAAGGGAAGGGATGTTTTTTTACTTATGCACTCAAAGTGCCTAGAACAGCCTCTGGCATATGCCAGAGTGTTATAAATATTTGCTAAGTGGATGAATGAAATTCATTAGCTTCCTTGGCAAAAACATAAATATGCAAATAGATTGGAAAAATAGGCATAAGTCTCTGGTCCTATGTTTGCTTATTTCTCTGTGAGATTTTGTAAATGGTTAATGCCTGGTGAAGATGTTTCAATCCAACAATGTGCTGGTCCTTTTCACAACTCTGTAATCTTTCTCCTGAAATTGTTCATGAAAGTTGGAGAAAAACATACTAGCAGTTCCGTTCAAAATTGGGCTCCTCCGTCCCTTTGGTTCATTTCCTCCCAAATTCATGAATTCAAGAAAAGCTTGTCAACTCTCTGAACGAGACGACTGTGGCAAAACAAATTTATGAATCCAATCAGAAGCGAACAGAAGTGATTCTGCTGGTTTGATGAATGTGCCTCAACAAATCCCTGCCTCCCTCTGAAGCTAGGGGGTTGGAGGAAGTTTGGAAAGAGGACATGAGAAATCTATTTGTGACGCGCTATGGATCCCGAGTGAACAGGCCCAGAGGTAGGGAAGGCAGTAGTCTGCATCCATTAGCATTGCCAACATCTGTCCTCCTTCCAGCCACCTCCACCGAGGCCCACTGACCACAGTCTGTCACTAGATCTTGTGCTCAGATGTTCCGCTCGAGCGGAGCATTCATAGCACTAATGCCACAGTGAGCCCAAGCATTAGAGGGGAAAATATAACTGGGGCAGGGGTGGCATACAAGGCAAGGCTAGCAAACTTCTCCAGTGATGGCTACCAGGTTGTTAAAGGAATTCTAGAGGATCAAATTCTGTACTGTTGACAACATTATACCCACCCCCAACATCATTAGGATCAGAAGTTGTGCTGACACGTGCTTGAGTTTATTTTACCCCAACTAAAGCAGGCACGTTTTCTCATGCCTAGCCTGTGCCATTCAGCCACAACCAGCTTCTCAGAAATCATAATCACAGCTAACGTGTTGGGTACTTGTTGCGTACCACGTTTCGTGCTAAGCACTTTCAGGCATAACATCCTTGAATTCTCATGATTAGATAGGAATCTGAACACCCATATTGCACAAATTGAGATGCTGACGTTCAAAGTTAAATAACTTATCCAAGACTACACAGTGGGTAAGAGGTAGAAATGGGATTCTGCCTTGTCCAGAGCCTGAGTTCCTATTCACCATGAATTATCAGTCTTTGAACCTATACCACTGGGGGAACATTCCACCCCATCCCCAGTCTATCAGATTTCACCTTTCAGCTCCTCTGCCAAATTTCCTGTCTCCCTTATCTCAACTTGGGCACTCACTTGGCTTTTACTAGTTAATTTTGGAGTCTTTGCTCTGCAATTCTGCCTCAAGCCTAGCAATTAGGACTTCACCTACACATATTGTCTACCCCAGCAGTCATAAGTCTTCTTGAGCTCCTTCTGGCCACATTGCACAAGAGTTACAGTTTCTCCTGCAACTCCTGGTATTTCTGCATAATAGAAAAGCAAACAAGAGGCAGAGAACCTTTTGATATTGGTGAACAGCACCCAAGAGGGAGTCACAGCATCATTAGGAGTGAGGTGACAGGGAATCTGAGGTGTGTGTGGCTCATGTGAAGGTTCCAAGAAACACAGAGCTCAACTCCTGACTCATTTGCTGTGTGACATGGGCAAGTTACTTAACTTCTTTGGTCTTCTTATTCTACATTTGCAAAATGAGGAAAATTGTTCCTATAAGACAGAGCACAAGTTGTTATGAAGGTGAGGCCCATGGGACCCATGGCCCATTGCCTGGTGCTTAGATGATTTTATAATGTTGGTTTCTATAACCCATGCTGTGAAAGGGATGGTTTCTGGAGAGTTCCTCACTGAGGAGTAATTTCAGTGAACACGACATTGGGTCTTCTCTGCTAGACTAATCTTGTTGCCCCAGAACTTAACCCCCAAAATAACCCCCACCACCCTTCACCTGAGCCTCAAGTGTGCCAAGAGCACGGAACTGTCTGATCTTTGGCGAAATCCACATTCGGGAGACATTCTGGAGAATAGAATGGAGCCCTTTTCTGTGAGTAATCAATAACCACCATCCTGAGGCCCCAAGAAGAAAGGCCCTTTCTATAGGCTCCATTCACACTACAGCTCCCAGGTTAGGACCTCCTGGTTGTCTGCTGGCCCTTACCCAGGTGAGGAATCTGCACCGACTAGGGGCTCCTGGATTCATGGTTCAGAATAGGTGGAAGGCTCAGAACAGGGAAACTGGGGAAGTTTCCTAGCCATAAGAGCTCTCAGCCAGATCCAAGGTGAAGAGGGACAGGTGGGAGTAGGGAATCATCATTGGCTGGGTCTTGCTCTGTGTCTGGTTCTCCTCTCCTCACTGCCTACATTACTCCAAAAAACCCTAACAGGGCTGTATGCTGGGTATTATCTCCCCACTTTTATGGAGGTAGAAACTCGTAGACTTTAAGTGACTTGCTCAAGGTCACACAGGTTTTGAATCTAGGTCTATCAGACAGCAAGGCTCATGGTTTTTTCTTTATTACGCTGCTCCACGTGGGAAGGGATGGCAGGAAATTAAAGGAACTGAGAAGAAAGGGGCACTGAAGAATTCTGAGTCCAGGGCAGAGGGCCTGCAGCAATGTGAGATCTCAGGTTCTGAATGTCAGACTCTAGTCTTAGACATCTCCTTGCATTTGCCCCTGAGTCTTTCTTTTCAGAAGACAATTGTCAAGTGAGGCTTGGACACCTGGTCCCTCCTGCTTGCAATCAGGAAGGTCATCTCATAATTAACTTTGTGACACAATTCATTGGAATGAGAAGGGTATTCTTCAATTGTTTTGTGGTGCAGAACAAATGCCTCATTAATCAGCAACACATCAACCTGAGCCCAAGCACTAATAAAGAGAGAGAGTAATGAGTTGGCATCACTGAGGACAAAACTGCAGCCACAAGCTCATCCCTCAAAGGGGCCCACAGTGCTTAGACTTCAAAGATGGACAGTCACAGGAGGGATGAGTGGCAAGGCTGGGCAAGATACAGGGGGTGAGAGATGCAAAGAGGAAGAGAAGGAGGAGAAGGAGAGGGCTCCTGCAGGTCTTCTCACAAGATTTTGGGGAGGAATCAAAGGTACAGAAGTTTGAGGGTCACGATACTATCACTAACAAATGGAGCAGGGACCAGACCGGCTTGGTGTATGGAGCACCCGTCAGAAGCGAAATGGCTAAATCATGGAGCCATACAGTCATGGGCTCTTGGTTCCCAGCATAGCATCCATGGGCCCATTCAGAGAAGAATGCAGACATAGAGATGAGACCTCTAGCTCATGTTCTGATTTTGAATCACACAAACTATGACTTTATTTTTCCTTTGCTCACTCATTAATTCACTCCTTTCTTCACCTATTCAATCAATAGTCATTGTTGAGTGTTGACTTTGGGCTGGATAAATATGGCAACCCTGGTTATGTCACACTGATCAAAAGTTCTGATTGACTGCTATGCATTGTAGACCTTTCATGTGTTGAGTCACAATGATATAATCCTAATATCCAAATTTTAAAACACAGCTTTAGTTACCTTTGATTTCTAAAACTAAAAGATAAATTATTACACAACAGATGCATTTTATTTGCAAACAAAAATTTTAAAACATGAGATTCAGTGAGGGCTAAAAAAGTCAGAATCATCTGAATTAGGATTAATCTCTCATTTTAGACATGAAGGGACTGAAGCCTTCAGAGAAAAAGGTTTTGCCCAAAGTCAACACAACTAACCTGAAACAAAAAAGAAATGGAAACCCAGAGAGTCCTGACTCCCAGCTCCATGCACTTCCCACTACATTCATATCATGGAAGGAACAATAGTTGATCTTCATGCTCATGATGAGGCTGGCCTAGCTTTTAGGACACAGGCCAGCTTTCCTAAGCAGAGTATGACCAAGTACTTGTAAAGGTTCCCATATGCCTGCTGTGCAAGAAGCTGTCCTGAGCTTTCACATTCCTAAGTCTCCTCAGCCTTCCTCGTCTTCACCCTAGACCACAGCCTAGCTTGCATCAGCCTAGCTTGCAACAACATGAAGCCACCCTTCCCTCCAACTCAGAACTCAGTCTCCAGCTTGATGTGGGGGGCCTTTGGAATAATAAGGGACTCAGTAAAGGGCTTGGAGACTTTGACACAAAGGGCTGACAAGGAGACCTCACAGGAACGTACAGTGAAGTAACTTAGTTAGCAGATGGGAACCTTTGATTAAGAGAAGACATCTGAGGATAGGTTTGTTTTTTCAGTGACTGTGGGAGGGTTGAGATGAATCCTGACTTTGTACTTAACCTTATATTACCAACAAGTCTTTACTTTTATTTTGAGAGACAAGACTTATCACAAGAATAACCCAGGGAGGGCACCAACTCTAGTCGGTACTTTGCAATACTTATTTATGTGCATTCCTTGACTTTTAAAAAATTGTATATATTTAAGGTATACAACATGCTGTTTTGATATACATACATGTAGTGAAATGATAACTACAGTTATACGAACCTACAGTCAGGCTGCCATTGCCTCTTAAGCATCCTTTCCTTCTTAGAGTCTTTTCTTTCTACTCCCTCAGTATTATTAAAATAATGGGAATGTGCACTCCAGATGCTTTTCAACCCCTACTCTTCTCCCATTCTCTTCCATTCTTCCCCATCTCCAACTAAAATACTTCAAGGTCTCTCCTTCTCTCTCAATGTATATCTTAAAAGTGGCTTGTTTCTTTCATGCTCTTTTTTCCTGCCCATCTTGCTCTGTTTTTATTTATTTATTTATTTATTTATTTATTTATTTATTTATTGCAATGGAGTCTTGCTCTGTCACCCAGGCTGGAGTTCAGTGGTGCAATCTCAGCTCACTGCAACCTCTGCCTCCCAGGTTCAAGCGATTCTCCTGCCTCAGCCTCCCAAGTAGCTGGGATTACAGGTGTGTGCCACCATGCTTGGCTAATTTTTGAATTTTTAGTAGAGATGGAGTTTCACCATGTTGGCCAGGCTGGTCTTGAACTCCTGACCTCCAGTGATCCACCTACCTTGGCCTCCCAAAGTGCTGGGATTACAGGCAAGAGCCATCGCTCCCAGCCTCCTGCCTATCTCTTGGTCTCAATTTTTCCCACTGTCTCCTTGAATCTATATCCAGTCCTATGAACACATTTTGTTATTTCCTGCACCCGGGCTTTTATATGACACAGGCTTATAGATGAGGAAAGCAAGATTCAGAGAGATGAGTCATTTACCCAAGACCACAGGATTTTTAACAGGAAGCCAGAACTCTACTTTGGGCTGACTTTCTATAACTGATTTCTCCCTATGGAGTCTTGTAAGATCAGGTAGGATTCAATGTAGAGCGATTTCAATAACCAGGCTTTCATCCAATATGGTAGTGCCCTCTCAAGTTGCTTGTGATTATAATTCTTTGCTCTGCCAGCAGGTGAATGGAAATTAACACTTGCTCTAGACCACACAGGTAAAGGGAAGGTGAGACTCATTGGTGCTCCCTGATGGTGAGTTTTATCTATCTTTCTCTGTCTTCCCTGGCTGGGGCAAAGGGTTTCCTTGTGTTTCACTCA
Organism: Gorilla gorilla gorilla; assembly: GCF_029281585.2. Taxonomy (NCBI): domain Eukaryota; kingdom Metazoa; phylum Chordata; class Mammalia; order Primates; family Hominidae; genus Gorilla; species Gorilla gorilla. The sequence goes on from NC_073233.2 coordinate 21,893,249, forward strand.
AGTGCAAGAATTAATACCCATCTCATCCTCATCTTTTTCCCCCTCCCCTCCTCTATATTCTCCTTTTTACCTCCTGCTTCTCTCTTTCCATATTCTTCTCCTCATCTGCCACCTTTTATCTTTCTCCTTTTTTCTTATCTTTTTCTTTATTTGCTTTTTTTCTTTTCTCACAATCCAAAGCAAGACAGCGTTTTTGATCCTGACTCTCACTGCTCCTTGGCAACTCACATGTTATAGCAGGAATTCAATAGCCCCTCTTTTCTCCTCTGCCTCTCATTCCAGTCTTCTACAAATTACTTGGTCTCATCCTACAATGCTATGCAATCTGGAGGTCTTAGGATCTGAAGTCAGAACATGTGTTTGCACCAGGGCTTGTTAGAGCCTATGGGACCTAGAGCAAGTCACTTTCCTACTCAGAGCTTTTGCTGCTCTTTTTGGAGCCCTCAGCTGCATTAGGATTTCAGTACCAGAGCAGCTAGTGACCCTGCATTAACAGGAAATTAAGGGAAGCTGGACATGTGTGTTTACAGTGTGACTTTCATGAGATACTTCATTTACCTGGCAGATAGCCAAATGCCCAGTTGTCTGAACCACAACCAGGAGGTTTCTCTCACAGGCATCTTGTTCATTTTGGCAGAACACTCTTGTGGCTTTTGTATGACCTATGTCCAGTTTATGCCAGCCTGACCATTGCTCTGCTGCTGGGAACTTATATTCCCTCTGGTGTCCTGGGGAAAATCCAGCCTGAAACAGCCCCTAGTTCTTCAGATGAAAGGTACAGATTCAATACACCACCACAATAGGAAACAAGTTCAAAGATTTTTTACTTATAGATCCCGAACAAGGAGGATGCAATGAGTCAGGAGGGCAGTCTTTTGTCCCCAGGTCATGTGAGGCAAAAAAAAGAAGAGTCAGGCAGAGAGAGACAAAGGCATGTGGCAACTAGCAGGATATATAAGGAACTAGGGTATGGGTCACTTTAAGTTCATAAGCAAATGCTTTATTAGCCTGCTTAAAGGAAATTGAGGGAAAGTGGGAGCTCCATCTGCTAGGCAGGAAAAATGCGTCTAAGTTCTTATCTCTGACCTCTAACTTGAGCCATTTGAAAGTGGTGTAGAACTAGAAACTGTGTCAAGGGTGGCTGAATGCTGCTACAGGTGTGAGAATGTTAAACTTCTTTTCAAAATGAATGCTAAGACAACATAAAATTATAATAATTCACTCCAGCTGCTTTGCTTTATAGTATGGATAACTAAGACCACCTCCCTGGACTGTGGTGAGGATTAACTTAGATAAGATGCAATTAAAGTATCACGGTTAGCTAACAAGTGTCCTCTAAACTACAAAGTCTGGAAGGTCTGCTCATTCCTATGGATTTACTATCCTCCATTGCACCACATTGCTTGGACTCTGTTCAAGGTAAAATTGCTGCCACCTGCCCTAAGGAAGCATTCTCATCACTGCATTTGTGCCTTAGCCCAGATCTGATCTGCTCATTTGTCATTTTTCATAGACCAGTTCCTACATAAACTCTTCCAGAAGCCTTCCCTGTAGCTGTCACCCTAAACATTGGCATTCCCTCCAGCACTGGATTCTTCACTCTAGGCCTGTGGATGAAGGCTTTTCTAGTCAGTTAGGTATAAATGACAGAGAAAATATTTTTCTTTACATTCTCTGTGGTGCTATCCTACTTCTGAGCACAGGTGACACTCAGTCGATACTTGGCGTATTGATTTCCTGAAGTTCTCCAGAGTCCTAGCTTATTTTTTTCCCGGGGGTGTAGAAGACTGAAGATTTTTGAGTCATGTCAACTCCCTTCAATCTTTTTTGCGGAAATTCATGAAAGTATTTATAAGGATGAACAGAACTCGTTCTAAGGCCCAACTCTACGAATCTCCTCTGGCTGTGTGATCTTAGGCATATTACTTAACTTCTCTGATCCTCAATACCTTTCTCTGTAAAACGGGGATGTTACCTTATAGGGTTATTGTGAGGATTAAATGAGAGTATGGTTATAGGTTCTTCCAAAAATTAGTCTTAATTATTTTTAGGTCCACCACCTCTAGTTTCTTTTAAATGATTCATCTGTCTTGATTTCTTTCCTCATAGTACACACTGCAGTCCTTGACCTTTGAGCATTCTTTCCTTCATAAAGATGTCAGGTGAATATCTGAGGGCAACTGAGAAATCTGTATGTATGAATTGCTCAAGAGGTGAAAGGCAGCATTCAGAGGGCCTTTCAATCCAGTCATTTGGAGGCAGACTTGCTGCCTTTCAATACTACGGACATTTTGACATACCCTCTCCTCTTCATTTTATCTTACCAAGTCATGGGTACAACAGATACCATTGTGGCATACTTGTTCCTACTCCACCCTTGAGCCCAGCCCATGCCACAGTGGCCTTAGCAGAATGTCCACCTTCATGCCGGGAGAGGTAGTACAGAGGCCAAAAGGAAGTTGCTGGTGAGTGTCAACTGAAGACGGTGGAAACAGAGACCAACCTGTTCTGCTAAGGGGTCCATGCACAGAAGTGCAAACCAAAAAACCGGCATATGTCAAAACTGGAGTGGCTGCTATAAGATCAAGGCATGTCAGAATATGTCACTAAAGATCGAAGCAGATGGGGGGACTGGTCCCCCAGCAGGAAGAATGGAGCAGCCCTGGGAGCTCACACTGAATTCTTTGGGCTCCAAATTCTCATTCCAGCTAGATTTTTAAAATGTATTTGCTCAACGAGAATGAAAAAAGAATTAATTCTTAATTGAACCTCTGCCATGCGATTGGCACATTCATACATGCTTTATTCCATTTAGTTGTCAATTAAAAAGTTATGAAAATAGCCCCCTGTAATGTGATTCTGACCTCATCTCATGCGTGCTTCTCTGCTTGGCTCCTTCCTCACTCTACTGCACCACACTGGCCTCCACCCTGTGGAGGAGTAGCTGGGATGAAATTAAATCTAGCTGGAATGAGAATTTGGGGCCCAAACACTCTGATCTCACTCCTACCTCAAGGCCTTTGCACTTGCTCTTTCTTCTGTCTGGAATATTTTTAGCTCAAATATTCGTATAGCTTACTCTTTTTTTTCCTTCAGATCTTTGCTAATGTGTGCCATATTCTCAGAGAGGCCTACCCTAAGAATGTTGTTTGAAATTACAATTCGCCACCATAGCATTCCATATCTCCACTGTTTGTTTTTTTCCTCCATGGAAATTATAGGTGTATGATATACATAAATGTATTTTTTATTCTGCTTTTTATTATTTGTCACCCTGCACTAGAACCTACGCCTCTTTGAGGAAAATCAGTGTTACATGCCTGGCACTTAGAACAACACTTGGCATATAGCAAACAAATGTGCATTGAAAGAATGGATGAATGAATGAATGAATGGGGATTATTTTTGTCATTTCACCAATAAGGAAACTGAGGCTCAGAAAGGTGAGATCCTACAGCCTGTGGTCATCCAGCAAGTGAGTGCTGAGCTGGGATCAAAGCCTCGTCTGCTGACTTCAGAGCCACCATGGCCCTTTCCACACTCCTTGTGTGCAGGGCAACACGATGGCGGCAACAGGGCATGAAACTGCATTGGGCTGAAGAGCACTGGGCTGAAGAGAAGTGAGAAGGAGAAGCTGAGAAGTTCCCATGAGACAAGGTTGGAGAACTAGAAAGCAGTGCTTAGAGCATTTTCCTATAAACTGTTGGAGGGCAAAGCTGAGGCAGCTTAGGCCAGAGTTAGTTTTCCTATCTGAGGCCAAGAATGGCCAGATGTGAGGTTAATGGTTATGTGATCTCTCTTTATCCTGTGTGTGAATTACATAGTATTATCACCAGCGTCATGTTATAGGCAGGCAATTCAATGTTAAGAGTATTTCAAATACTCTGAACTTTACTTTTTCATGACTGCACAAACCAGATCCTGTGACCTTTATCCCGTGCCCCTTCCTTTGCCTCTGTCAGCCTTTTCCCTGGTACCTGGATCCACCTGGCCACTTGGGAAAGCCAGAGTCAGGCTGCTCCCCCGCTGCCAGAGCTGACCTACAGCCAGTTCCCTGCGCCTACCCTGACATGACAGTTCATGGGCTGTCAGCTTGGCTCTGGACTTGGAGCACACAGCCGGCCTCTGCCAGCCCTAGTTCCTGCCGGGCCAATCAGTGTATTTTCTCCAGATGCAGGGAGGAACGGGGAATTCCCCACGACAAGAAACTGAGGTGTTTTATCCTGTAAAAAAATCACACAAGGCCCTAATTTAAATTCCTCACACCTCACAAGTGGGTGGAGGTGCTGGAATCATTCTCATTTATCTGGTTTTAGTGCAGGACAGCCAGTGACAGGAATAGTGCTTGGTCTTGAACCTGGGAGCTGGAGAGGTATGACCTGGTCCACGGTGAAAAAAACTTGGTCAGGGTGGTGGCAAATGGGAAGTTGTGACAATCTAGATAGGGACCGAATGGAAGTCTATTTGCTCTGACTGTGAAGAAAGTGTTTATGAAGCTAACGAGAAATATAAACAAGAACTGGGGGGGAATGCTACTGCTTCTAAGTGTGCTTGATATGCTAATTACAAATTATGCTTATCTTTTTGTATTAAAGCCAGTCCCCTTAGGGATTTTATGTTAGCTAGTTGCTATGAGTATTTGAAAGATATTAGATGGGATTTCTTTAAAAATATGTTATAGCTTAAGCAAGCATTACTATCTATTTACTCATTCATCAATTTATTTAATAAATATTTACTGAACTCTTATTTTGTGACATGAACTAGGCAAGGTGCTTAAGGGAAAATAGGGAATGGAATGCAGGAGGACTCTGCCCTCAGGCGCTTCTTTTCTAGTCAGGGAGACCCTGTTCTGGTTGGACAGAGATGGTGTAGCTTTCTACAGTTTTAGAAGCAGAGTGAGCACATCTTAGAAAGCACATTGAAGGAAGGCCGTCCTCTGTGCTCAAGAGGCAGCATACTAGGCTGCGCAATAACTGACACCCTGGTCTTTTTGAGCTTTCCTTGCAATGCCTGAGAGATCTAAGTTCCAATCTTAGCCCTACCACTTATTAGCTATGGGACCTTGATGAGTCCCATAACCGAAATGAGCCTCAGAGGCTAAATCTGCAAAATAGGGATACCAGTTTGAACCTCATGGGATTTTATGTACTAAATGAGATGAAGGACTTAAAACACTTGTCCTAATAGAAAAAACAACATGTGGTGGCCAATATTATTATCAGCTTTTATCTCTAAATTATGAGAAGTTATGTAATATTCTGAGCTTTAGTGTTATTCCCCTTAGCACATGCAGACAGGTGCATATATGGAAAAAATACATATTTGTGTGTTCAAACACACACATACCTTCACTACACACGAATACATTTGCCTATGGACCTGCAAGATAAGTACCTGCATATTTACAAAGACATGCACATATCCCAGTGCACACGCACTTCTTCATGGTCACTACTCCTTTTCTAGGCTTTCTTCACCCTCACCTGCCTATGCAGGTGCCTCTTTTAGTCCTCCTTCAAATTCCAAATATGAAGGACATCAAGACAAGTCACTTTGCTTGTCTGGCTTCCTCAGTTCCCCCAAGGACAGGGCTGGACTTAGTGATCTTAAAGATCCTCTTTGCTTGCTTTCCCTTTCTCTTATTTGTATGATTTTCTTTCTTTTTATCCCCCTAGTTCACTATTTTTCTCCACTCTACACTCACCCTCATCCCCTCTGAGGAAACATTCCATGGAAGATTCCTGTGATTTTGAGTTTACTCCAACCAGAAATTTTTCATTCTTACTTTTCAGCTTTGACTCCTGGGATGCTACTAGGGTTCTTCACTCTTACCTTCCAATGAACTCTGGGATTTAACTCCACCCCAAGGATTCTGTCAGCTTAACCATTGTTCTCTCCTCAATTTGGTCACTCCTGTCAAAGTTGCCTTTCATCTACAGAACACATTTGTGCTTCTCCAGAATGTTTGTAATGGAAAATGAGAGAGCTGTTGCAGTAGTCCATTTTCACACTGCTGTAAAGATATTACCCGAGACTGGGCAATTTATAAAGGAAAGAGGTTTAATTGACTCACAGTTCCACATGGCTGGGGAGGCCTCAGGAAAATTATAATCACAGCAGAAAGTGAAGGGGAAGCAAGGACGGTATTCACATAGTAGTAGGAGAGAGAAGAATGAGTGAAGCAGGAAGAGCCCCTTATGAAACCATCAGATGTTGTTAGAACTCATTCACTATCACGAGAACAGCGTGGGGTGAACTGCCCCCACGATCCAATCACCTCCCACCAGGTCCCACCCTTGACATGTGGGGATTACAGGAATTGTAACTAGAGAGGATACTTGGGTGAAGACATGGGTATCAGCTGTCCTCAGTGGTGAAATTGGAGATGGATTCACCCTCAAACATTAATTCAGAGCCCATGCCTAGGCATGGACAGAAGCGCATGCACTTGCATTCTGGGCAGACACACATGCTCTCATATACTCTTTATTTTATCTGCTCGTTTCTTTCTGCTGCCCTTTGGCTCCATCCTTTCAAGTTTACCTACCAGAAGGCAGACCTCAGGTGGAAGGGCAAGTTGTGCTTTGCTGCTTCAGTGGTGTTGTATTTTATTCTGCTTCTCAAGAGGGCTTTATTTCCACCGAAAGTGAACCTGAAATCCTAGTGTTTTACTCCTCTTTCTAGGTGTTTATTATTGGAGATTAACATGCAATTGAAGTGGACCTAGATAGCTGGTAGGAAAACAGGGAGCTGGTCCCCTGTGAAGAGAGGCTATTGTGATATTTCTTGGATGGGCTAGGAAGAGTAATTTACAGTTTTAGAAAGTCTAAAGTTTTGACCTATTTGTCAAGCAAACATGATTTGATTATTTAGAATACAGACCAGAGCAGAAATAACTCCTAGAAACTTCCTTAGCCACTGTTCCATTCTACTCTAGACAACTCCAGCCTCCTGAGATCACCTCTATCACAGTCCAGACTATTTTTGCATATGATTTTTGGTTTACTTGTGTATCAGCTAAGAAACAGGTGGCACGCTCAGATTGTGTCATTTAAGGAGTGTTTACCAAAAAGTAACCATTTACAACGATGCGGACAGGGCTTAGGGAAACCAAAAAAAGATAACACAGTACCCCAGAACTAGTAACAGTGGGAGTCCTTGCTACTCCAGGTCTGCAGGCACAAGGGAAGTTAGTGGTTACCTGATAGGAGCTGTGACTCCTGATAGAGGGACTCAGACATCACTTAGTGTGTGTTTTCAGAGGGAGCTGGAAATGAACATCCTGACTTCATCGTCTTTCCACCCTTTGATCTCCCAGCGCCTCCCACTGACCAAATCCAACCTGAAGCCAGTAGGCAAGGTAGCCCACTGAAGTGGTTCAGCAGCCTTTCAGAACACAGAGTGGGACCAAGAAGAGTAGAAAGTAAATCTCAGAGTGATAGGGAGAGGAGATGGGTGGATGGGATAGATCCAGCAAACTGTTGTCTCCTTCACTAGCCTGTGAGAGGCTTTTCAACTGGGCATGTAGTTTTCATTTTGTAGCCCAAGCCCAAATTGAAGCCCTGACAAATAGAAAGAGCTTCATAAACTCTGAATAAGTGAATGGATATAGAGATGGTAAGTAGATGAAAAATTAAATGACCAAATGACCGAATGACTGAAAGGTCGGTTGACAAAATTTTTCCTACTGGAGAAGATGAGCTGCTCTGGTACCTACCCAAGAACAATTTGTAATTAACATATCAAAAATACTTCTAAAGGCCTTAAAAGACTTTGTGTCTTCTGCAGTTTAAGCAGTCAGCACAGAAGCTTGTGTACAGGGTGAAATTGCTTCCTTCATAGCAGAGATTAAGCACCTCCCACCTCCTGTTCCAAAGATCTCAAATTCTGAATTAGGAGAGACATGAATTAATGAGTTCTTCGTGTAACAAGAAAAACCTCTTTTAATAACTAGGAGTTAAACAGAGTTTGGATCCCTGCTGATCTTATTGGCAAAATTAAATAAAAGTGACATTCTGCTGGCCCAAGCAAATTAGCAGCCAGCCTGTGTAAAGGCTCAGTTAACCCGAGACATTGTGTGATGTATTACCCATTGTTTGACGTACTTTCATAAGAGCAAGACGAAGTGTCCCATCTTTTAGACTCTGGTAATGTGCCTCATTGTTAAATTCAATAGGAAAAGCGATTCATACTGTGGTATGATTGAAAAGAAAATTGAATCCTTTTGATGTTATAAATGTGTCTATTACTGCATGTGCACACAAATTTTCCATGGAAATTATGGTGAAAGTAGTGATTCTCCTTGAAAAATGCATTAGTGTTGACACGTTCAATTTTATCTGCATCAGAATATAAATACCCTTTAACCATGGTCAAATTGTGCGGAATGTATATACCACATCTGCATAAGTCACTTGTCTATCCACCTATCGGAAAAAAAAGTGCATTGAGCCCTGAGAGCTATCCTGGTTCTCCATTTACAGTTTTAAAAATATATATTATTAAAAGCATTGGCGCAAGATTTGTGTGAGGGTATTTTTAATTTAAAAAAACAGTTTCAAAAAGCAAAGGTCTGTAATTTCACGTCCTGATTACACAAAACAAGTTTGAGAGCTTGGAGAGACCTGGAGAGTTGTTGTCTGAGTGTCATGCCAGCATGGACCCCCAGGCCATTACTGGTTATGCACTAACTGAGTGGGCATGGAATCTTTTTATAAGGACATAGGTGGTGTGCTACTCAACTTGGCATCGTGGTTTCAAATCCCTTTGCTTACAAGCCAAATGAGGACAGTAAACTGCTGGCTACTTCTTGCCTCCTTCCTCCTAAGTTCAACCCCTTATTTGGCTCTGCTCCTCTATTCTCCTGCTCCTCCCTAGATGTGGAACTCCAGGGAGTCCCTTCTCCTCTCTGGACTTCAGCTTCCTCTCTGCACATCAAGGGGATGGTTTCCACGTCCCTCAAAGTTAAATGCCTGATACTGTTTGAATGCATTATGCTCCTTTTTGCTTTCATCGCTTTATCAATTGGCACTTTTTGGGTCACAAACAGCAGGACATTTAACACAAAATGACTTTAGAAAAATGAGAATGTATGGTTCCTTTGCCATCCTGCACTCCACAAAAAAAAAAAAAAAAAGAAGATCAGACGTAAATCTGGCAGAGAGGATCAGAACTGGGTGCCTCTCTTGGTTCTTCTCTCTCAGTGTTGACTCCATCCACAAACTCTCTCGGTGATCCCTTCTCCTGGTGACAAGATGGCTGCCCTCATGTTTATATCCTTTCTATTCCAAATTCAGCAGCGCGTGCGCGCGCACACACACACGCACACACACACACACACAGAGGACACACAGAATGTATTTTTGAGCAATATTCCTGGATCTGGCTCTCCTTGGCCCAAGTCATGTCAGTGCCCACCCCTGAAGAAGTCACTACAGCCAGTGGCATCTGATGCTCTCATTCACTGTGTTGGGGTCACATCCATCTTTGGACTGAAGGGAGAGAGCTCAACCTATGGCATATGAACTGAGAATGGGAGAAGAGTAGTCATGCCAAGAAAAATCATGTTTCTGTTATTAAAAAAAAAGACAAATGTACACTGGAGGGGTTGGGGAGACACACATGATGTAATGTGTTTATGCAAGCAGTTTCCACTGCCTGAAATACCTCCTTCTCCTTATCAGTGTGGTGAATCCTTGCTTATCTTTCAAGATCAGGTGTAAATAACCTGTCTTCACTGAGCCTTCCAAATTCCTATCTGGCCTCTGTACTCTCTTAGTGCTGAAACATAACTCTGCTATAGAACCTGTCACATTCATCCCTCCCTCAACAAATACGTAGTAAGCACCTAGTAAGTGCAAAACCTCACCAGTTCTAATTTCCACTAAAGAGCTGGAATGCCAGGGTCTATGTGTGCTGGTACATGACCCGCTGGAAGGGAAACCTGGGACAAATTCAGGAAGGGGGCAGTGAAAAAGTTGGCAGAAGAATACCAGAAACTAGCAGAAAAAGGTGACTGAATAATTGGCTTTTCTAGGAGAGCATTGGAAAACCAAGATTAAGGTTGCGCTTGGGTGTCGCAAATTTTGTCCAGTTCCTGGGAAGATTTGAGAAATGGAGAGAAATATTCTGGAATGCAGGGCAGAGTACAGCCACCGAAGTGCAAAAAATAAGTTAGTGAGCATTTGAAGCAAGCAGTTCATCCACAAACAAGGTGGACAGTGAGCAGGATGTAGGGCAGTGGTCCCCATACAACCAGGATATTGAACACATAAAGACCAGAAAAGAAGACTGGCCTCTTCAAAGTAGGACTTTGGTCTAAGGACAGACTGCCTGACCATGACCATCAAATATTAGCCTGGACATTCTCTCCTGATGCTTCCAGAGACTAAGCTTTCAGGGATCTAGGGGTAGGCTGACCTTTCTACAAAACTTCAGCCTCATACTTGTTTTTCACTCTCTTCACCTCCTAACCTATTCTATGTCCTACATGGATTGGGTTTCTTTGGCTTACCTTTCATTTCTAGTCCACCCCTCTTGCTTGAAGCCAGAATTTGCCCTTCCTTCTTCCTTCCCTTCTTCTACCCTTCAGTGTCCCTTGCCATATCCACCAGCTGTCCCTGCTCTGGGTTTCTTTGAATAGCCAATGTGCCCACCTTAGATCTAGTCCTGAGCTCACGTATTGGCACCTCCCTCTTGCCTTTCCAACCCCTCCCTGTCACTCATTAGCATCATTAGTGTAGAGCCTGACATTTTTCCACTGAACGAGATAACAACATGCCCTATTTTCTTTTTTTTTTTCTTTTTCATCTTTCATTTTAGATTATGGGGATATGTGCAGGTTTGTTACAAAGGTATATTGTGTGATGCTGGGGTTTGGAGTATGATAAAAATCTTTCACCTGGGAAGTGAGCATAGTACCCAGTAGCTAGTTTTTCAGCCTCCTGCCCTCTCTTGTTTCCTAGTGTCTATTCCCATTTTTATGCCCATGTGTACCCAAGATTTTACTCCCACTTATAAGTGAGAGCATGTAGTATTTAGTTTTTTGTTTCTGTGTTAGTTGGCTTAGGATAATGGTATCCAGCTGCATCTATGTTGCTGCAAACGGCATAATTTCGTTCTTTTTTATAGCTGTGTAGTATTCCATGACGTAAGTGTACCACATCTTCTTTATTCAATCCATTGAGATGGAAACCTGGGTTGGTTCCATGTCTTTGCTATTATGAATGCTGCTGCAATGAACATACAAGTGCAGGTGTTTTTTAATATAATAATTTATTTTCCCTTGCGTCTATACCTAGTAATGGGAATGCTGGGTCGAATGGTAGTTTCAACTGTTAGTTTTTTGAGAAATCTCCAAACTGCTCTCCACAGTGGTTGAATTAATTTACATTCCCTCCAACAGTGTATCAGCATTCTGTTTTCTCTGCAGCCCAGCCAACATCTGTTACTTTTTGACTTTTTAACAAAAGTAATTCTGACTAGTGTGAGATAGTATCTCATTGTGGTTTTGACTTGCATTTCTATGATGGTTAGTGATGATGAGCATATTTTCATGTTTGTTGGCTGCTTGTATCTCTTCTTTTGAGAAGTGTTTGTTCATGTCCTTTGCCCACTTTTTAATGGGGTTATTTGTTTTTGGTTGTTCATTAGTTTAAGTTATAGATTCTGAATGTTAGGCCTTTGTCAGATGCATAGTTTGTGAATATTTTCTCCTATTCTGTAGGTTTTCTCTTTACTTTGTTGATAGTTTCTCTTGCTGTGCATGCACTATTTCTAAGCCTATCCAACCAGCTCTGTGTCACTGATAGCAGTCCGAAGCAACTAGAAGGCAGGATATGTGGGATTAAGTACATAGAAACAGAGATGAGTTTGAATCCAAGATATGCTGTTGGTTAAGCAACAAAGGGCAGACTTTATAACTACTTATTTAGCCAATATTAATTGAGCTTCTGTTATGTACTGTCATTGTTGAGGCTATAGGGAATACAGCGGTAAACACAACAGCTTCATATGTATCTTCTGCATGTGATAGTCACCTTTTAGGGACGGGGCCATGACACTTTAGTAATCATAGTACTTATTCCAGTGTCTGGCACCTAATAAACACTAAACACACACACACCTGATGTAAGGTTGAGAAACAGAACCTTGTAATTCTTAGCAGTGTGACTTTCACCTATTTGTATTTCACAGAATTGAATCTTTGCAGAAGGTCAAACAGTTATTTCTATGGGTTCTCAGGACAATAGCACTAAGGCAGCACTTTACCTGTGTTGCTGCAAGTAATGGTCCCAGTCCAGACTGAATGACCCCTCAGAGGCAGCTCTCATAAGGAAGTGGGGCCTGTCTTTTCTGATAGTCCAAAACCTCTTCTAAATGACTCTCAGTATGGTCTCCAGTTAGGTCCCTAGGAGCCCTCAGGACAGGCCAGTTTATAGAATCAGAAACGCTCTGGAATTTGCTATTGTGAATACTGCTTCAATGAACATACAAGTGCAGGTGCTTTTTAGCAAATGGGCTGGGATGCTCATTTGACTTCACTGTGTCTGATTCCTTAGTCTAAGTATCCTTGGCCTGTGGCTGATCAGGCTCCTCATGCACACTTCCAGTGACAGGGAACCCACTCAGAAACAGCCCATCCCATGCTTGCACAGGTCTGACTGAGCTGAGATCTACTTCCCTTCAGTTTCCACCCATTGGTTTTGATTCTGCTGTGAAAGATTTCCTAAACTGTTCTTACCAATATCCTTCATTAATTTACTCAGTGTATATTTATTGAGTATCTATGTGACAGATATTGGGATAAATTAGTGAAAAAAACATACAGAGATACTTATTTTTGTGGAGGGAATCTGGAGGAGGGAGTTCTAGGTAAAGAAACAGCTGGTGCAAAGGTCCTGGGGTAGGAGTGTGTTTAATTTGTTTAAAAAAGGAAAGCAAAATGAATAGTGTGGCTGAGAGGAAGAGCAGAAGGAACTGACATCAGAAAGCTATCAGGGTCTGATCACAGAGGACTTAGTAGAGCATTCTAAGGATTTGGGATTTTACTCCTCAGCCCACCATCCAAGTCTTGAGTGATTCTAGTGAACAAAAAATTCATTATCAGCCTGTGGGGAAAATGAGGTTAGAATTTGATTTGTTTTAGGAATCCTGAGTGCTCATGAAATTACCAGGTTCCCTTCACCTATTTATCCCAAGCTGTAGGAGTGGATTTCTGCCTCAGTTCCTTACTAATAATTCTTGCTTACCAGCTAACTCTGCTGAGGCACCTGACACCCTGGTGATATGGACTAAATCTATGCCTATTGCTCCTGGCGATAGTAGGAGAGGTGCAGGAATGAAGACATGGAGGAGGGCAGAGAGATAGAGGAGTGGAGGGGGGTGGAGTTTCGTGTTCAAGAACAGGGTCTGTGAGTCCGAGTGCTTGGTTTGAACTACAGCTTTGCTACTTACTATCTACGTAGCACTGGGTAGTTATTTACTTGCTCTGAGCCTCATTTTTCTTATCTGTAAAATGGGAACAAGAATGCATGTTCTGCAATGTACTGTATGATACTGTATGTAAACTGCCTCGCATAGAATAATCATTTCCTCACTGAGTAGTCTCTATTACTCTACTGGCCATTTTTTACAAATCCTTTCCACCTGGGTTTGGAATACAGTTCTTTATCCTTCCATGCACTAGCAGGGTCTCCATTTTCTCAGGGCCATGATGCTACTGCATACTTGGACTTTCAGAGGCACCAGACACCTGGGTCTTGGCTGTCCCTTAACACAAGAGGGAACTACTTACCAAGAGCTGACTTGGACCCTTACTGGCTCTTAAACCCTGTCTGAGATATGCCCCATATTACCATATACATTTAGACCTGGAATATTGGCTGATGGTCACTTCTCCTCACTAGGGAACAACTGGAGAATTTTCTTATTTATGCCCATGGTGGTCTATGGGCATCCTGTCTAATCCCTGTCTAATCCCCAGTCTCATTCTCCAAGCTTGGCTAGACCCAGCAGGACTAGTGGCCACATCTTAACAGAATCATGCCACCTGCCTGCCACATTCTTCCTAATGCAGAAAGCCATTTCACCTCTCAGATAAAAATAACCAGGACAGTGACCCCTCCCTAGGGAAAAACTCCCTTGTGGCATTTCTCTGCCTCTTGCTCCTTTCGGTTTCTCTCTCCATATGGCAGTCACTGCCTCTCTCTCTCACATGCATCACGTGAGCATTGCCTTGTAAATTGTTCGGAATCCAAGTCTGGGTGGGATATTTACCCAGAGCGAATTATGGCTGGATGCATTCCTATGTCAACATGTGCCACGCTCATTTCTTATAAAGTAGTTCATTATTCTGTGGGGCATAAATAGTATTACCAGATTGATATGATTAAAGCTAGTGAGTCATTAATTAGCATCTAATTAAAAGAGATGAGTTACATACCCATGTACAGTAGCTAATGTTATTTTTTCTTTGAAAAAAAATGATTAAGTATACAGTGATTGTGTTTTCAAAGAAACCACACCAAACTACGTGTTCAGTTTTCGTAAGATGCAGAGACAAAGTCTGCCCTGGGCCAGCAGAAAATTGAGTTTGCTACTTCCCCAAGATGTGGGTGCTAAAATGGGCTAGGGCTTTTCTTGTCACAGGAAACTGGATTGAGTTTTGCATAAGTTCCAGAAATATCAACAGGCAACCATCGGGGCAGCTTCCTGGTGCTCAAAGCCCAGGCTCTAATATCGCGTCTTCTTCTGTTCCACCTTCTCCTGTGATATCCACTCACACTGCCAACGGTTCTCACACTCTTTAATTTAATTCTTACAAAATCCATATTCCTTTTATCCTTTTTTTTTTTTTTTTTTTTTTTTTTTTTGAGATGGAGTTTCGCTCTTGTTGTCCAGGCTGGTGTGCAATGGTGCCATCTCGGCTCACTGCAATCTCCGCCTTCTGGGTTCAAGCGATTCTCCTGTCTCAGCCTCCTGAGTAGCTGGGATTACAGGCACACACCACCACACCCAGCTAATTTTTTTTGTATTTTTAGTAGAGATGCGGTTTCAGCATGTTGGCCAGGCTGGTCTCGAACTTCTGACCTCAGGTGATCCACATGCCTCGGCCTCCCAAAGTGCTGGGATTATAGGCGTGAGTCACCGCATCTGGCTCGTATTCCCATTTTATAAACCAAAAAACTAAACCTCAGACAGGACTCAGTTGTGGCTGATTTGATGACTGGAGAATTTCTTTCTTTCTTATTTATTTATTTATTTTCTTCCTCATCTTCATTTTCTTTTTCTTTTTTTTAATTATACTTTAAGTTCTAGAGTACATGTGCACAATGTGCAGGTTTGTTACATATGTATACATGTGCCATGTTGGTGTGCGGCACCCATTAACTCGTCATTTACATTAGGTAAATCTCCTAATGCTATCCCTCCCCCGTCCCCCCACCCCACGACAGGCCCCGGTGTGTGATGTTCCCCTTCCTGTGTCCAAGTGTTCTCATTGTTCAATTCCCACCTGTGAGTGAGAACATGCGGTGTTTGGTTTTTTCTAAAGAAGCACCAGGACACATTTCAACCACCCAAGCCAGACATTCAGGGCCTCTGAGGCCTGATCTTGATGTCTCCATGTAACCTCTTCTCTCCCTATTCCTTACTCTCTAGCTTTTTTTCTAGTTGTACTGCTCATCACCGTGTTTTCCCTAATGCCATAATTCTGCTCACAGCCAACTAAGAAGACTTTCATCCTATCCACCCACCCACATTCCACCTACACTTCTGCATGCAAACCAATTCTAATTTCACCCATACAGCCTTGACTAAGCCATATTCATATCACTTTTTAGTTCAGTGGATTCTTAGTAATTTATATGCGAGAATCCAAACTGGAAGATTAAGTTCACCTGACTCAAACTCTCTACTATGAAGAGATTTCCATCATAGCATCCCACACATGTAGTCACTGAGCCTCGTTTTACAGCAATGGGAAGTCTAGTGCTTTCATTTTTGTCAAGCACCACCTCTGATTATCAAAGCAATATGTGAACATGTTCTAGAAGGCAGTAGGAAAAATAACTGTGGTTACTCCTCCAGAAGGGACTAGCATGGGAATAGGTCAGAACGCTAAGAGGAGCTTTTATTTTATGTATAATTTATATTTTTGACAACACTATTATATTCATAGATAGCTTGTGTAATAAAAAAATTCATAAATAAAAGCAACACACTCATTGGAGGAACCAATATCCATTTATAGGAAGGATAAATAACAAATAGAACAAAAGAGAACTGTTAATAATTGGTATTTTTCTCCTACTTTGTTTTTATTACCTTATATATTTAGATATCTTAATACTTTATAAGAATCCTGAATCCTATTTCCTTAATATTTTAATATATGTATCCCCCATATTATTAAAAGTTTTCATTAACACCAATTTAAATTATAGCATAAGCAATAAAATATCATCCATGTAATCTTTCCCTATGTTGGACATGCATGTTTCCAATATTTTTTCAGTGTAAATATTGCTGAGGAAAACATCTGTTTTTAATTGGAAAGTTTAAATTATTATTTTTTTGGTCATCACTGGTATACTCGTTTGTTCTTGTCCTGTTATTTTGATTATATTTGATCCGTTCTTGCTGTTTACTGTTGAATCATTCTCTCTTTCATCATGTTAGTTTTTATTTTTTAATTTTAGAGTTGGGATCTTTCTGTGTTGCCCAGGCTGGAGCAGCATCTGTTCACAGACACAATCATAGGACACTACACCTTCCAACTCCTAGGATCAAGCAATCCTCCTGCCACAGCCCTCTAAGTAGCTGGGATTATAGACGTGCATCACCTGTGCTCCCTCAGGTCATTTTGAAGATCTATATTTTGTTTTTAACTCAAATAAATAAATGCTTCCTTTTAAGTTTAGTACATAATGGCAAACTATTCCAAGTTGTCTCCTAAAGTTTCAAATTTTATTTCTCCCATACAATGTTAACTAGCTAATACTGCTAATAAACCATCTGAGTTCTTAATTTCAGTTATTATGTTGTTCTTCATTCTATAATTTGTTTGATCTTTTGACATCGATTCCACTTATCTAGAATATTCCTCAGCCTATTGTTTCAGGTTTTCAAAACGTATTATTTATTTGATTAAAATAATTATATCATTGTTTTTCTTTATAACTTTGAAGCTATGATATTAGGTACACATAGATTTAGAATTTCCATATCTCAGTGATGGAATTTGGCATTTATTATGAATTATCTATGTTTATTTCAAGAATATTTGCCTTTTAAATTTCCCTGTCTGATATTACTGTGGCTATATCAGCTTTTTTTCCTTTTCTTTTTGAAGTATAAATTATATGGAGGGAGATTACAGTTTTTAAGTATTGAACTTCAGTGAGTTTTCATAAATTCATATACATGTGTAACCTGTATCCCTTTTAAAATACAAAACATTTTCAGCACTCTAGAGGGTTCACTAATGCCACTTCCAAGTAAACTTTTTTAAGTTCTTTTGCTGTAGTTGAGTACTTTTGCCTGTTTTATGAACATCTATCTATATTTAGAAATACATATAGATATATATTTACATAGACTATAAACACATATATATACATTATAGTATGTATTCTTTTGTTTCCAGTTTATTTCACTACACTTAAGGTAATGTCTGTGAAATTCGTCCATGTTGTTGCATGTATCAGAGATTTGTGGATTTTTTTTTCCTGAATAGTATTCTGTTATATAAATATACCAATATTTATGTATGCATTTATCCATTGATAGACATTTGTATTGTTTTCAGTTTGGGACTATTATGAATAAAGCTTCTACAAAGATTGTTGTACAAGCATTTGTATAAACCTAAGTTTTCATTTCTTTTGAGTAAATGTTTAGCAAAGAAATTGCTAGGTCATAGGGTAGGTGTATATTTAATTTAATAAGAAACTGCCAAACTATTTCCAAAGAGGCTACACTATCTTACATTTGTACTTCAAATCCATGAGAGTTCTCATAATTCCACATTCTTAGTTTAAGGAAGTTCCATTCTATTTCTAATTTGTTGAGACATTTTACCATGAATGAATATTGAATATTTTTGACATTTTTACTGCAGCTATTTAACTTATCATCTGATTTTTCTGCTTTAATTTGTTCATGAGTCTCCTTTAGTCTGTTAATTAATATTTTAATGTTAAATTAACCTTGCTTTTCTAGAATGAACCTCATGATACATTACTACTTTTATATATTGCTGGATTAGATTGCTAATATTTTATTAAGAATGTTTGTGTCTTTGTTTACAAGACATACTGTTCTGTAATTTTCTTTTCTAGGAATATCTTTGCCTGGTTTTGGTATAAAGGTTATGCTGGCCTCATAAAATGACTTTAACGGTATTCCTTTTTCTCTATTTCTGGAGAGTTAGTAGGATTGACATTATTTCTTAAATTTTTGCTGAAATTCACTAGTGAAGCTATCTGAACCCAAAGTTTTCTTTACAATAATGTTCCCATTTACAAGTTCAACTGATTTAACAAATATGGGGCTATTAAGATATTCCATTTCTTCTTGTGTTAGTTTTGGTAATTTACATCATTCAAGGCATTTATCAAATTGTCCCAAGATGTCAAGTTTATTGGCATAAAATATTCCATAATATGGCCGGGCATGGTGGCTCATCCTTGTAATCCCAGCACTTTGGGAGGCCGAGGCGGGTGGATCACGCGAGGTCAGGAGTTCAAGATCAGCCTGGCCAAAGTGGTGAAACCCCGTTGCTACTGAAAATACAAAAAAAAATTAGCCAGGGGTGGTGTTGCGTGCCTGTAATCCCAGCTACTCGGGAGGCTCAGTCATGAGAATCGCTTGAACCCGGGAGGTGAAGGTTGCAGTGAGCCAAAATTGCGCCACTGCACTCCAGCCTGGGTGACAGAGCGAGACTCCATCTTAAAAAAAAAAGTTTCATAATATGCCTTTATCCTTGTAATGTCTATAGAATCCATAGTGATGTTGTTCCCGCTGTCATTTCTGATATTAATAAACTGTGGTTTCCCTCTTTTTTCTTGATCAGTTTAGCTAGAAGTTTATAAAGGGTTTTGTTTTATTTTTCCTTTGAATACAAGCTTTTAGTCACATTGCCTTTCTCTATTTTTTGTCTATTTTACACTTCATTGATTTGTGCTCTTATTATTTTCTTCCTGCTTACTTTGGTTTAGTTTGCTCTCGTTCTTCTAGCTTCCTAAGGTGGGAGCATAGATTATCGATCTATTTTTTTTTTAAGTTAGTTTGTGCTACAGTCTGAATGGTTGTGTCCCCTCAAAATTCATGCGCTGAAACCCTAATCCCATTGTGTGGGTATTAAGAGGTGGGGCCTTTGGTAAATGATTAGTTCATAAGGGTGCAGTCCTCACGAATAGAATTAGTGCCGCTATAAAAAAGGACCCAGAAAGCTGCTTTGCCTTTTTCACCATGTGAGGACACAGTAAGAAGGCATCACCTATGAGCCAGGAAACGGGTCCTTATCAGACACTGTATCTCTTAGCACCTTGATCTTGGACTCCTCAGCCTCCGGAACTGTAAGAAATACATTTTTATTCTTTATAAGCCACCCAGTCTGTGGTAATTTGTTATAGCAGCCAAAGCAGACAAAGACAGTTTAATTGAAGTAGAATTTAAAATACAATAAAATGAATTATGAAATATACCTATGCGACCACCACCACAATCATTATGTAAAATGTCTTCATCTACCTGAAGAGTTTTCTCATGCTGCTTTGCAGAAAATCCCTAACTTCAAGACAACCGCCGTAGTTAAATATCTTCTTGTGTTATACTTCCTTCATACAACACAGTAATTTTGATATACATCTATGTTATTGTGTGGATCAGCGTTTGCAATATTCCATTTTATAAACATACCAAAATTTGTTTATTTGCTCACCTGTTGATGGACATTTGAACCACTATAAATAAAGCTGCTTTGAACTGTCATGTACAAGCTTCTTTATAGACATATAGTTTTATTTCTCTTCAGTAAATATTGAAAAGTAGAATTACTGAGTCATAGGAGAAGTATACGTACAACTTCATAAGAAAGTGAAAAATATTGTTATTGCTTTATTCTATAATTCTACCAGCATTGTATGAAAGTTCTAGCTCCTCTACATCTTTGCTGAAACTTGATATAAACATTTCTTAAAATGTTAGCCATTCTGGTGGGTGTCTAGTAGTATCTCCTTGAGATTTTAATTTGCATTTTCCTGATGACTAATGCTATTGACCGTCTTTTTCTATGCCTATTGACCATTCTCATATCTTGTGTGTGTGGCTGTGTGAAATGTCTGTTCAAATATTTGCCTATTTATTATTGAATATGTATTATTATTATTGTTGATTTGTAATATTTGTTTGTTTATTCTGGATTACCAGTCTTTCATCAGATATTTGTTCAATGAATATTTTCTCCCAATCTGCAACTTGTCATCTCAATTTCTTAATGGTACTTTTGAAGAGCAGAAGCTTTTAATTGTGATAAAATCCAATATATCTATCCTTTCCTTCACGGCTTGTGCTTTTTGTGCCTTAAGACATGTTTTCTGCCATAAGATAATAAAGATTATTTTATGTTTTCTTCTGAAAGCTTTATATTTTTAGCTTTAAATTTAGATCTATGATCCATTTTGAGTTCATTTTTGTGTATAATATGAAATAACACCCAGTATTTTTGCTTTGTTTTTATTTTTCACCGCATAGGTATTCAGTTGTTCCAACTCCATTTGTTGAAAAGACTATCCTTTTCTATGGACTATTTTGGTGTTTTTGGAAAAACAGTGATCATATGTATGGGTCTCTATTGATTTCATATTTTTGAGGTCTAATCTGTCTCATTTATGTCTCATTCATTTATCTTTATAAAAATACCATTAGGTCCTAATTACTGAGATTTTTCTAGTAGATTTTGAAATTAGATAGTATAATCTTTCAACTTTGTTCTTAATTTTCAGATTGACTTTGGTTTCATTAGTTTTCTCTATTCATTTTATATATTACATTAATTTTCATTCCTATTGTTATTATATCCTTCCTTCTATTTACTTTAAGTTTAATTTTTTTATGCTCTTATGGTAGAAGCTTAGATTATGGATTTTAATATTTTTTCTTTTCTAAAATAAACAGAATTTAAAATGTCTCTCTAAGCACTGCTTTAGTTGAATCCATCAATTTTATTTTATTATCATTATCATTCAATCCAAGATATCTTCTGATTTTTCTTGTGATTTCTTTGACTTTTGTGTTGTTTAGAAATGTACTGCTTAATTTCAAAATATTTGTGGGTTTTCTAGATACCTTGTTTTATATTTTAATTTTGTCATAATTCCACAACACTTGTGTAGAATTTCAATCCTTTGAAATTTACTTAGACTTCCTTCATGGCCCAGTGTAAGGTATATCTTGGTGACGGTTTTATATGTGCTTGAAAAAATATTTCTTCTGCAGTTGTTGAGAGTGGTGCTATATACATGTCAATTAGGCTACTTTGATTGATAGTGCTTTTCAAATCATCTGTATTCTTACTAATTTTTGTCTAATTATTCCATCAGTGAATGTTAGAGGCATGTTACAATTTCCAACAGTAATTGTGGATTTTTCAATTTCTCCTTACAGTTCTACCAGGTTGTGTTTTATGCATTTTGAAGCTCTATTATTAGATGCATACTCACTTGGGATTGTTATGCCTTTTTGATGGATTAGCACTTCAATCATTATGAAATGTCCATCTTTATCTCTGGTAATAATTCTTTGTTTTGATGTCAGCTTTGTATGATATTTGTATAACAACTTCAGCTTATTTTGATTAGTGTTTGCATGGTATATCATTTTCCATCTTTTGCTTCTAAGCCACCTGTCTTTATATCTAAAATGTGCATATTGTTGAATACTGCTTTCATATCCAATCTGTCAATCTCTGCCTTTTAATTAGAGTGTTAATCCCATTTATATTTAATATAATTATTAATATAATTGCATATAAATGTAACATATTTTTTCTATTTATCACATCTATTTTTTGTTCATTTTATTTCTTTTCTTGCCATGTATTTTGGACTAATTAAAGGTTAGTTTTAAAATTCTGTTTTATCTCTCTTATCTATCTTTAGCTGTAACTATTTTACTATTTTACCTTTAGTGGTTGCACTAGGAATTGCAAATTTTTTTAGTCGTAATTAACCATGGGTAAATATATCACTTCTCACATAGTATGCTAGCCTTACAAGTGTAACCTCCAATTTACCCTCATCTTTTGCTCTGCTGTTGTCATACATTTTATTTCTACATACATTATTATCCTACAATATATAATTAGTTTTGCTTTAAGCAGCCAATTATCTTTTTTAAGAAATTAAATGTAAAAAAGTTATATATTTACCTATGTATTTGCCTTTCCTTGATCACACTATTTCTTTGTATAGATTTAATTTTCCTTCTGGTATTATTTTCCTTCAGTCTCAAGAACTTCCTTCAGCATTCTTGTAATGTAAGTCTGTTAGTTATGAATTGATGAATTCTCTCAGGTTTTGCTTATTGGAAAATTTTTCTATTTTGCCTTTATTTATGAAAGATATTTTGTCTGACTACAGAATTCTGGGTTGACAGCTTTTCGTTTTAGCACTTTAAAGGTGTAGTTTCTGTGTCTTCTAGTTTGCTTTGTTTCTGATGAGAATTTGATGCTCATGTTTACTCTCAGATGCCTCACAGTGTGTGTGTGTGTGTGTGTGTGTGTGTGTGTGTGTGTGTGTGTGTGTGTGTGTAATGCATCTTCATTGTGGGTATAGAGCCTCTTGAATCTGTGGGATGATAGTTTTCTTTAGTTTTGAAAAATTCTTAGCCAGTATTGCTTCAAATACTGCTTCTTCCAAATTATCTTTCCTCTCTTTATGACACAACAAATTCTTCTATGCTAGATCTTTTTGAAACTTCCCAATATATTTTTGCATGGGGTCATTACTTTTCATTTCCATTTCTCTTTCTCTCTGTGCTCCATTCCACATATTCTACAGATCTATCTTCTAATTTACGAATCCTTTATTGCTTCTAATTAATGGTTAATATTCTGTTAAATCCATCTATTGGGTTCTTAATTTCAGTTATTACTATTTTTGAGCTTCATAATTTCTATTTAATAATTTTGTATAGGTTCCAGGTCAAAGTTTTACCTTTTCATTTATATTGTTAAAAATGTGTCATATCTGTTTTAAAAAATCCATGCTGGATAACTTCAAATAACTAAATTATCAATTAGTATGTCTCTATTTCCTTTCTACTCTTGATTTTTAGTCATTTAGTCATGTTTCCTGGAATGCAATTTAATTTCTAGTTGACACTGGACATGTTTCATAAATAAAAAATGCTAGCATTTGCTTCCTCCAGTGATTTTTTTTTCTTTCTTGAAAGTGAAGTATGAGTAAATCAATTTTATCCAATCACAATTTGAAACTATTTGAAGATGTGTTTCAGGAATTGCAAGGGTCAGTTTATTTATGGCTTGTCTTAATCCTTAAGCACAGCTCTACAGGTGTCTCAGCTGAAAGCTTAGGGTTTCCTTGCTAAGTCTGAACTCCAATTCTTGTGTTTCCAAGGCCGTAAAACTGCTGAAACTCTGCTTAGTAGTTTAGAGTCTTAGCAGTCATTTTCTCCTTGTTTTCTTAGATTTGGGCCTTTTTCTGGGAATACGTGTGTCTTAAAACTCAATAAATGCTTTTAGGGGGAAGTCAGGCTCACTTCTCTAAGGCGTCTTTTACTTCTGACATTTTGGCTCCTTAATCCTAGTTACCTTGATAGCCTAGGACCCTAATGTTTGTCTTCTAGAATAATGCAACTGCCATTAGTCTCAAGCTGCCACTTGCTTCTCAGTGACTATGCTCCAAACCCTGAATTGGAAAATGCCCCAAGGGGAAAGAGCAAAATTGATTATGGGGCCTCAATGTGTTTCTCTTCTTTCTGAAGTCTTATATGCTCAGGTCCTGACTACTTTGGTTATTCTCTCCTGCCTTCAAGTGGCTGGATTTATTTTTTGCATTTATTCTGTTTTTATAGTTCCTCTTTGTGGCAGAGTTAGTCAAATACAGGGTATTTTGTCATAGCTGGAAGCAGAAGTCTGTACATTTATTTTTGTCAAAAAATATACTTGAGCCTATACTATGAATGCATCTGTAATTATTTACTACCTTCAACAAAGATGGATAATATCTTTTGTCATCCTTATTTTAGCTGCTACCACCAGCTTTAATTGGTATAATATGATAATTTTACCCAGTTAATTATTGTTAATTTTATAAATTAAGAATCTTCTCTTTCAAGAATTATTTATGACACTTTCATTCTGTTTTGTAACCATATTTACCACAGTTATTTAGAATAAATTATGTGCTTAAATGCTTTCAGTTGCTCATTACCAGTTCTTCCACACCATGACTTTATTATTTATGAGTTTTAAATTTTGATTTATTTTTTTTCAGCTGGCTGAAGTAGACATTGGAGTAATTTTTCAGGAAGAATGCAGGAGTCAAACACTTCATGAGTCCTTGCATAACTGAGATTATTGGTCTGTTGACTTCATATATGAACCACAATGATTAAGTATTCAATCATTTACCAAAAAAAGATTACCTCAAGCAAAGTACTGTGCTGGATGCTAAAAATACAGCAGTAGCAAAATGTGCACCATTGATGTTTTTATGGATTTTACATTTTAGTGGGTAAAACAGATATTAACAGCTGAGTCTGCAATTAATTACTAGTGATCATTACAACAAAGGAGAATCACAGAGTTTGAGCTCTAATCACTGAAGAGAAATGAGTAGAGATGTGGTGTGACCAGTCCTGTCTTTTTATTAAAATCACACTAATTCTGCTGTAGAGAATAACTCAGAAAGGTGAAAGAAGATGAAGATGGACCAGCAGGAAGGCTATTTGTTATGGCAAAGGCTCCAGCAAGAGATGATACTAGCTTGAACTAGACAAGTAGCCGTGGAAATTGTAAGAGGTGGATATATTTAAGACCATGTTAAAAACATCTTTCACTCTTCTATGTCTCACCCATTCAACAATTAAATCCACTAGCAATTCTGTACATTTGAAATATATCATTTCTCACCACTCCCTTCCCTTTCACCCTAGTCCAAGTCACCATTATCTTTTGCCTGGACTACTGCAGAAGCCTCCTAACTACTGTTCCTGTGTTTACTTTTGCTCCCCTTCACAGAGTGATCCTGCTAAAACATAAATCAGATTATGACACTTGTCTCAAAACTCAAAACAGTTTCCCATCTCAGACTGAGTGAAAGCTGAAGTTCTAACAATGGTCCACAGGCCAAATATGATCTGGCCTTGTGTTTTCTGGCATCATCCCTTATTACTCTGCTTTGCTTTTATAGTCTAGCCATACTGACCATGTGTCATTCCCTGACCATGCCTGGGGCCTTTGCACTTGCTGTTCTCTTTGCCAAGAACACTCTCCCTAAATCTTTGCATGACTTGATCCCTCTTATTATTCTAGGCTCTATTCAAATGTGTCAGTTTAAGAGATATCCTCCCTGACCATCCTATTCAAGAACTCATGCTCCACTGTCTATCTCTAATTCTCTTACTCTGCTTTATCTTTTATCATAACACTGACATATTGAATAGCTTTGTATTTATTTGTATTGTCTGTATTTCCTCAATTGGAATGTGAGCTTCTTGGCAGCAGATGTATTGCTATGTTGTTTCTGTATTGTTACGTAATCAAAAATATCCATCATGTGATTGATGTGGTTGGATGTGGCCATGAGGAAAGAGCAAGTACTGGGAACCACTCCTAGGTTCTGTCATGGACAGTAGGGTAGCCTGTATTGCCATTTGCTGAGAGAAGGACGTTAGAGGAAAAAGGCTTTGAGAGAGATCATGAGTTCAGGATCAGACAGGTTGAGCTTAAGATAGCCATGAGACATCAACTGGAGATGTCTAGTAGCCTATTTGGTAGTTGTCATCCCTAGGGTAACCAATTCATTTCCATTTTCTTGGGACTTTCCCGATTTTAAACAGTGAAAGTTTCTTGTCCTGGGGAAACCCCTCAGTTCCTGAAGCAACTGAAGTCATGAACATGGGGGATAATTCACAGAATGAGAAAAGCAGTCAGTTTGGCCAGGTCTGAGCCCTGAGGAGCTCCAGTAATAAAGGCAGAGCAAGACCACTTCATCTCCTGCTGGGCTGTGGACTCCCTGAGGGCAGGCAAGCATAATCCATGAGAGCTGCCCAATCACACTTGTTAGGAATGAAAGGAAAAAAAAATGTTTAAAGGTTGAATAAACAAGGCACAAAGGACATAGTGAGAAAGCTATCAAGTCAAGGAGTAAAGGAGAATTTCAAATTAAAATTTTAAACATCATCTCACTCCTGTCCTTTGCTCAAAACTCTTCAGAGATGTCCTCTTTCTTTCTCTCACATTCAAAGTCCTTACTTGCAAGGCTCTGCATGCTCTACTCACACCCTACCCCCACCACACCTCATGTCTACTTACCTTTCCCTGGCTCTCTGCTCCAGCCATCTCTGCCTCCTTACACTTGCTGGTGGCCTTTGCTGACACAGGGTCTTTGTACTCTGCCTGTTGTGTTCTTTCCCAGATGCTACCCACAATGCTGGCAGAAGAGGAGACTGGAATCAAGAGGGGTTGTTTCCATTTTTACCTTCTCTCCTCCCTCTCCTCTGCCCTACCTTTTCTTTTCTTTCCTTTTTTTTTCTCTTGGTATTATAAGCTTCTCTAATTTTAGCCATGCTGGTGGATATGTAGTGGTATCTCATTATGGTCTTAATTTGCACCTCTGTAACAAGTAACAATGTTAAGTACTTTTTTGGTTGTTTGGACACTCTTTTGTGAAGTGCCTTTTTAAGGCTTTTGTCTGTTTTTCTATTGGATTGTCTCTTTTTCGTATTATTTTGTGCAAATTCTTTTTTCTGGATACTGATATTTTGTCAGCTGTATATTGTAAATATTGTTTCCTACTCTATGGTTTGCTCTTTCCCTTTTTAACATTGCCTTTGATAAATTCTTTTTTTAAAAAAAGTAAAATTTTTGATTAATAAATCATAATTATATATGTTTATGGGGTACAATGCTATATTTTGATATATCAATACAATGTGGAATCATTAAATAAAGTTAATTGACATTTCATTACCTCACTTTCCTATCATTTTTTAATGGTGAGACACTTGAAATTTACGCTCTTAGTTATTTTGAAATATATTTTATTGACAATAGTCACCATGCTATGCAATAGATCTAGAAATTATTCCTCTTTTCTATCTGAAACTTTGTACCTTTTGATCAATAACTCACCACCCTCTCCATTTCCACTCCAGACTCTGGTAACCAGCATTCTACTCTCTACTTCTATGAGTTGAACTTTATTATTCTACATATAAGTGAAATCCCATGGTATTTGTCTTTCTGTGCCTGGTTTATTTCACCTACCATAACATCTTCTAGATTTATCTGTATTGTCCCAAATGACAAGACTTCCTCCTTTTCAAAGGCTGAATAGTATTTCATTGTGTATATAGAATATATTTCCTTTAGCCATTCATTCTTTGACAGACACTTAGGTTGATTCCATACCTTGGCCATTGTGAATGATGCTTTAGTGAACATGGGAGTGCAAACATCGCTTTGACATATCAATGTCAGTTCCTTTGGAAATATAGCAAGTAGTGTGATTACTAGATTAGTGGTAATTCCATTTTTAGCTTTTTGAGGAACCTCCAAACCATTTTCCATACTGGCTGTCCTAATTTACATTCTCATCAAAAATGTATAGGAGTTCCCTCTTCTTACATCCTCTCCAACACTTGTTATCTTTCATCCTTTTGATAAAAACCATTCTAACAGGTGTGAAATGATATCTCATTATGGTTTTAATTTGTATTTCCCTAATGACTATCGATGCTGAGCATTTTTCCAGATACCACCAGATGCTTTTCCCCAGCATTTCTTTTATGAGAAATATCTGTTCAGGTCCTTTGCCCATTTAAAAATTATTCAGTTATTGGTTTTCTTGATATTGAGGAGTTGTTTGAGGTTCTTATATATTTTGGATATTAATTCCTTATCAGATACATGGTTTGCAAATATTTTCTCCCATTCTGTGGGTTGTCTCTTCACTTTATTAATAATTTTCTTTGCTGTACAGAACGCTTTTAGTTTGATGCTATTCCATTTCTCTATTTTTGCTTTTGTTGCCTGTTCTTTTGGGATCATATCCAAAATTTGTTGCTCAGACCAATGTTATGAACTTTTCCCTGTATTTTCTTCTAGTAGTTTTGCAGTTTCACATTTTCAAGGTTTTAATCAATTTTGAGTTGATTTCTGTATGTGGTGTAAAATAAGGATCTAATATCCTTCTGAATATAGATATCCAGTTTTCCCAACATCATTTACTAAAAATACTGTACTTTCCTAATAGTATATTTATGACACCTTCCTCAAAAATCAATTAACTGCAAACAAGTGGGCTTATTTCTGGGTTTTCTAGATAAATCCTTAATTTTAAAAGGGCTCCAGTGTACCAGTCTTTATGGTTTGTGCTTTACGTGTTCTACATTTTTTTTTTTTTTTGCCTACACCAATGTCATGAAGATATTCTACTGTATTTTCTTCTAGAAACTTTACTGTTTAATATTTACATCCATACCATCTGGGACTCCATCTTTTCCATGCTGTACTACCATGTCATCTTTCCTATAAATCAAGTGTGGGTCTCTAAATGTGTATATGTGTGAATCTGCTTTTAGATATTTTGTCCTATTTCGTTGGTCTATTTTTCTATATATGGGCTAATGCCACACTTCCTTAACTACTGTGGCTTTATAAGTATTGATAACTGGTAGTGTGCTTCCTATTTGCTTTCTATTGCAAATAAGAAATATTTGCAAACCATACAAAAATCATTCTTGAGTAAAGATGCCAAGAGTATGCATGGAAACTGCCCATTCACCTGCATCTGAAATCAGATGTTGGCTAATTGAATGTGGCACAGGCCACGAAAGAATCTGCACAACTTTTTGTGATCCTATTGCACCTAGTGTGAAATCCAAACTCCTTACCAGTGCCTATGGGCCCATATTCTTCTTCCTATCCATAGCTCCAATTTCATGTTCTTCACTCTCTAACTCACCACATTGCAGTAGCCTTTCCTATTCTTTTAAAGATGGACGTTTCAGTTTTAACATGATCACACTTACTGTTCTTTCTGTCTGGATCTCTCTTCCTCAGATTGTCCCAAGTTTAAGTCCTTCATACAATTCAGATGTCAGCTCAAATGCCCCTTTCTCAGAGAGCCTCCTATGATCACCTTCCCTAAATAAACTTTTCCTCCCCCACCTTCACTTGCTCATAATCTACCTCATTGTCCTGTGCAATTATAAGACTTATTGATATCTGTTTGTACATTTGTTTGTTTAGCATATCATAGGTCTTCCTCCCACAAAAGTGTAACTTCCAATGGTTTTGGAAGTCATCATTTTTTTTGCATTATTGCTAGAGGCTTAGCGCCTAGAACAGTGTTTGGCACTTAGAAAGTACTCAGTAAATATCCAAGAAAGGAATTCGCTTTGCCTAACTTATTGGCCCCAGTGTCGTCTGGAGACCAAGTTTTTTGTTTTGCTTTGTTTTTCTCTCTTCTCAGTGAAGTTTTCAAGATATCTAAGGACACCAATCACGTCTTCCTGGAATTTTTCCTTCTTAAAATTAAATTTCCTTAGTTGCTTCCACTTATTACATATGGATGCATCTTACCTCTGGCTTAGCTATTTGGTTTATCACATCGTTAGCTCGTGAACACTTTGGGTCATACCTTGTGCCTTCTATCTCACTATGCATGTATTTCTAACATATACATGTAAATACATCTTGCCTTTCCCAATGCTGGCCATGCCAGGGGACCCAGAAAACATTTGCTGAATAAAAGGCTGAATGAAAAGTGCTATGGGTAGAGAATCCCTGGGTGCTTGGGCCTTGGGGGGTGAAGAAATCAAGCACAGCTTCTCTGCTAGATTTATTACACTCCCTCTCACTGCATCCCATCGCCCACACTCCCAAGGCCTTTGTAAATCATTTGGTGTTATTCCTTCACGTACACATTTTTTATGACTGTCCTTTTAGGGCCACATAAATCAGATGTCAAATCAGGTTATTAGCAGGAGCTATTTTTTTCTCTCCTGTCAACAACCTGGTATTTTAATTCACTTTGGACTTCTCTATTTCTATTTGTAACCCTTCTCTGGGATGTTGGATGCTGGCAGAAAGGTTTGCTTCAAAGAGAAAATAAATGTTAGGCCACAGATTAAAAAATGCATAGTCTTGTAATGATGAGGGGGAAAATGAACCTTCCACCTTTGTCACTGAAAGATGACTATTAAGGTGATCTCAGAGTTAACCTTGAGAATCAGGAGATTTTCCTTCCAAACTGAGGAAAAACTAAGGATTCTTCCCCAGCCCTTAGCATGAGAGAAGCATCAACTTTAGAATAGAGATTAAAGTCATTCCTTTATTCAAACATATTTGAGTGGACTCAGGAAGAAATGTAGAGATGGAGGAAGTTACTTGTTTAAGTTAACAGCAGAGTTAACAGCAGAGATGAGTTATAAACCTAGGCCTCTTGGCAACAGAGATTTAAAAAATTTTATGTCAAAAAATTCTGTAAAATTTAAATTTTTTAAAAATTCTCCATATTTCTGCCATCAACAATCAAGAGTGTAACATTTTGACATACTTTTTATTTCCTTTACATGTAGATCCCTTTTAATTCTGAGCCCTTCACCCTCTCCACAGATGTAATACTATTGTGATTTTGTTTTATTTTTAGCCTTTTAAAACATACACTTTTACATTTTTATGTGCATCCGCAGAACTCTATAGTATTATTTGGTATGTGTTTTTAAGGTTTAAAGTGTGATCAGGTTTATAGCAATTTGCAGTTTGCTTTTTTAACTCAACAGTGTTTTTTTTTTTTTTTTGTATTTTTTGTTTTTAGATCTCTCTGCACTGATATGTATTGACCTAAATGTTTCTTTTGATTGCTGTATGGTTACCATGTACCCACATTTATTTCTTCATTTTTTTTGATTAACATTTCAATTGTTTCTAATGTTTCCAATTACCAACCAATAGTTTTATGAAAATACAGGTGAAGGTCTCAGTGCTTATTACTTCAATTATGTGGCATTCTGGAAAAGGAAAAACTATAGCATTGGTCAAAAGTTCCATTTGCCAGGGGGAGGTGTAAAGGGGTAGGCCTAAATAGATAACTGGGGAAGAAGTTGCTGGGTCAAAGAGTATGCACACTTTTTTGTTTTAATAGAAAGAGTCAAAACTTCTCCAGAGTGACTATACACATTTACATTCCTATTAGAAATGAACAGCAACTACTCTTTTAAAAAAGCCTTTGCAAACAATATTATCAGAGTATTTTGAAGTTCTTCAATTTGGCAAGTAAAAAATCTCATTTGTGTTTTAATTTCACTGAGCTTGAGTATCTGAAGTTTTTGATAATCTTTAAATTATTTTATTTATATCATTTGTCTTATTCATATCATTTGTGTCATGTTTTTATCTTTTTATTATTGCTTTGTAGGAATTCTGGATCTTGAAACTTGGTCGGGTATTAGGTATTAGAAATAACTCCTCCCATTCTATGACTTATTTTTTCCCTTTGTTTGTAGGACATTTTATTACATGTATATTTTTCATTTTTAGTGTAGTCAAATGTATCATTTTTTCTTTATTATTTAGCACTGTACTCTCCACTAATCTGTGCTCATTGGCCTAGGATCTAGAAAAAGCAGTGGGTAGAATGCCGTGATGTCAACAAGATGGTGACATAGGAGTTTTCAGAGCTCATCTTATCACAGAAACATCTATTTGAACAACTATCCATGCACAAAATTACCTTCCCAAGAGCTAAGGAGTCTAGGTGAAAGATTGTAGTACCTGTGTAGAGCACAGAAATAAGAAAATACACATTTGAAGAATGCAGGTAGGATAGTTTCATATTACCCATGTCTTACTCCCCTCAGGCCCACACAGCACATCATGAAGAGAGATGCCTTCTGTGTGGGGGAAGGACAGTGAAGTGAGCACTCAACTTTAGCATGAACCCTAGCACCAGGCCTACTTCAGTGAACCTTGGCACTATGCCGGTCTCCATAGACCTAGGCTCCAGGCCAGCACCTGTAACTCCAGGCTCCAAGTTGGCATCCACAACTATAGGCACCAGACCAGTACCCAGAGACCCAGGCCACCATCTGGGGATCCATGACCTAGTCCTGCCCACCACCAAGTTGGCCCCTGAAATTTAGTTTCCAGGCCCACACTAAGGACTCAGGCTCCAGGCCTGCTTCAGTACCAGGCCCACTACCATGGATTCATGCTTAAGGCCCATCCCGGATCCAAGGCATACCCTATCTACCAAGGTTTTAGGCTCATCCCTATGGACCTCGGCACCAGGCCCACCCGAGTAGACTGATGCACTAAGCTAGCTCCTACAGCCCTAAGGTCTGCACTATGGACCTAGATTGCAGGCCCACTCTTTCAGATCCAAGCCCCAATTCAGCCCCTGTAGACTCTGGCACTGGGCCTGTTTGCTGGCTCAGATACCAGGCCAGCCTGCCCAAGGACTCCAGCAATAAGCTTGCCCACAGACCTCACAGGCAGCCTGACCAATATCTCTGTAAACACTGAAGCCCGAAGCCAGTCTTTATCGACTGGAAAAGGTGCTTACTTCTTCAGATGAGCAAATACCAATATGAATCCACAAGGATCACAAATAATCAAGGAAGCACAATGGACCAATAACTGAGCCTAAGGAAATGGAGATCTACAAAGTGCATGACAAAGAATTCAAAATAATTATGTTAAAGAATATCTGTGAGCTACAAGAGAATACATAGACAACTGAATAAAAACAGAAAAACAATATATGAACAAAATAAAAATTCAACAAAGAGATAGTAACCACAAAAAAAAGAACCAAAAAGAAATTTTGGAGCTGAAGAACATAAATGAACTGAAAAATCCCATAGATACCTTCAACAGCAGACTCAAATAAGCAGAAGAAAGAATTAGTAAGCTTGAATATAGATCATTTGAAATTACCCATTCAGAGGAACAAAAAGAACATAGAATAAAAAATAGTGAAGAAAGCCTACAGGACTTATGGGACATCATGCAGTGTAACATATACACATCATGGGAGTCTCAGAAGGAGCAGAGAAAGGAGAAGGAATGAAAGCTTATTTAAATAAATAATGACAGAAAATTTTTCAAATCCGAAGAGGGAAATAAACATCCAGACCCATGATTCCCAAAGAACTCCAGATAGGTTAAACACAAAAAGATCTTCTCCAAGATCATAATCAAATTCTCAAAAGTCAAGACAGAGATTTTTGAAAGCAGTGAGCCAAAATTGACTCATTACATACAAGGAAACCCCATTAAGACTATAAGTGGATTTCTCAGCAGAAACCTTGCAGGCTGAGAGAGTAGGATAATATTTAAAGTACTGAAAGAAACAAAACAAAACAAAAGCAAACAAACAAAAAACCCTGCTAACCATGAATACTGTACCTAGTAAAGCTGTTTTTCAGAAATGAAGGAAAAATAAAGATGTTTCCCCCCACCAGATAAACAAAGCTGAGGGAGTTCATCACTCTTAGACCTGCTTTATAAGAAATGCTAATGAGGGTACATCAAGTTAAATTTAAAGGACATTAACAACATAACCTATAAAAGTATAAAACTCACTGTAAAGGTGAGAATATTGTCCAATTCAAATACCATACTACTGTAATGTTGATGCATGAATCATTTTAGCTTTAGTATAAAGGATAAAATCCAAAGAATTAAAAATCAATATAGTGGCCAGGCATGGCGGCTTACGCCTGTAATCCCAGCACTTTGGGAGGTCAAGGTGGGTGGATCACTTGAGGCCAGGAATTTGAGACCAGCCTGGCTAACATGGTGAAACACTGTCTCTACTAAAAATACAAAAATTGGCCAGACACAGCGGCTCACATCTGTAATCCCAGCACTTTGGGAGGCCTAGGCAGGCAGACCACCTGAGGGGTCAGGAGTTAAAGACCAGCCTAGCCAAAGCATGGCGAAACCCTCTCTCTAATAAAAATGCAAAAAATTAGCTGGGCATGGTAGTGGGTGCCTGTAATGCTAGCTACTTAGGAGGCTGTGGTGGCAAGAGAATTGCTTGAACCCAGTAAGCGGAGGTTCCAGTGAGCTGAGATTGCACCATTGCACTCCAGCCTGGTCAACAAAAGTGCAATTCTGTCTAAAAAAAGAAAAAAAATTAGCCAGACATAGTGGTACGTGCCTGTACTCCCAGCTACTCAGGAGGCTGAGGCAGGAGAATAACTTGAACCCAGGAGGCGGAGGTTGCAGTGAGCCAAGGTCATGCCACTGAACACCAGCCTGGGTGAAAAAGTGAGACCCTGTCTTAAAAAAAAAATCAATATAGCTACAATAATTTATTCATGGGTATACAATATACAAAGATACAAATTGTGACATCAATAACATAAAATGTAGAAGTTTGTGTAGAGTGTTTGCATGCAGTTGAAATTAAGTTGTTATCAACTTAACACAGACTGCTGCAACTGTAAGATGTTTTATGTAAGCCTCATGGTAATCACAAATAAAAAAACTGTATTAGATACACAGACAATAAAGAAAAAAAATCCAAGCATATCACTACCAAAAAAAAAAATCATCAAATCACAAAGAAAGAAAGGAAGAAAAAAGCAAAGAAACTACAACTAAAAAATAGTCAATATAATTGCAAAAAGCAGCGATATTAAGTTCTTAAGTATCAATAATTACCTTAAATGTAAATGAATATAATTCTCCAATCCAAAGACATGGCATGGTTAAATGGATTAAAGAAACAAAATTTAATTATATGCTAAATAAAAGAGACTCCCTTTAGATTTAAGAAAACACATAGCCTAAAAGCAAAGAGATGCAAAAATATATTCTATGCACATGGTAACCAAAAGAAAGAAGAGGTGGCTATGCTTACATTAAAGTAGACTATAAGTCAAAAACTGTCACAAGAGACAAAGAAAGTCATTAGATAATGACAAAGGGATCAATTTATCAAGAGGACATAAAGATTGTAAATATATATGCATCAATATTGGAGCACCTAAATATATAAAGGAAATATTTACAGAACTGAAGGAAAAAAATAGATAGCAATACAATAATAGTAGGGGACTTTAATGCCCCACTTTCAACAATGAATAGACAGTCCAGAAAGAAAATGAATAAGAAAACAGTGGACTTGAACACTACAGACCAAATGGACCTAATAGACATAAACAACATTATTCACAAAATAACAGAATACACATTCCTTTCAAGCGCACATGGAACATTCGTCAGTATAGAGCAAAAATGTTACACCATAAAACATACCTTAACAAATTTAAAAAGATTGAAATCATATCAAATATATTTTCTGATGACAATGATATACAACTAGAAATCTGTAACGGAAGGAAAATTTGAAAATTCACAAATACTCCCAGACAACCAATGAGTCAAAGAAGCAACATACTCCTGAACAACCAACAGGTCAAAGAAGAAATCAAAAGGGAAATTAAAAAAAAAAAACTTGGAACAAGAAAACATGGAAACACAACATACCAAAACTTATGAAATTATGTTAAGGGAAATAAGCCAGGCAAAGAAAGATAAATACTGTCTGTTCTCACTTATACATAGAAGCTTTAAAAAATTAATTTCATAAAAGTAGAGAGAGTAGTGGTTATTAGACAATGGAAAAGGTAGGTGGGTTGGTTGCGGGGATAGGGAGAGGTTAGTTACTAGATACAAAATTACAGCTAAATAGAAATAATAAGTTCTAGTGTTCTATAGCACTGCAGGGTAACTATAGTTAACAATAATTTATGATATATTTTCAAATAAGTGGAAGAGAGGATTCTGAATGTTTTCAACAAAAAGAAATAATAGGCCAGGTGTGGTGGCTCATGCCTGTCCCAGCACTTTGGGAAGCAGAAGTGGGTGGATCACTTGAGGTCAGAAGTTCAAAGCTAGCCTAGCCAACATGATGAAACCCTGTCTCTACCAAAAACACAAAAATTGGGCCAGGTGCGGTGGCTCACACCTATAATCCCAGCACTTTGGGAGGCTGAGGCGGGTGGATCACCTGAGGTCAGGAGTTTGAGATGACCCTGGCCAACATAGTAAAACCCTGTCTCTACTAAAAATACAAAAAATTAGCTAGGCATGGTGGTGGGTGCCTGTAATCCCAGCTATTTGGGAGGCTGAGGCAGAAGAATGGCTTGAACCCGGGAGGCAGAGGTTGCAGTGAGTCAAGATGGCACCATTGCACTCCAGCCTGGGCAACAAGAGTGAAATTCCATCTCAAAAAAAAAAAAAAAAAAAAATTAACCAGGAGTGGTGGCGCATGCCTATGATTCCAGCTACTTGGGATGCTGAGGTAGAGGTATGAGAATCGCTTGAATCTGGGAAGTTGCAGTGAGCCAAGATTGCGCCACTGGACTCTAGCTTGGGTGACAAAGTGAGGTTCTGTCTCAAAAACAAACAAACAAAAGAAATAATAAGTGTTTGAGATGATGGTTATCCTAGTTCCCTTGATTTGATCATTACCCATTTTATGCATGTATCAAGATATCACTCTGTACCCCATAAATATGTATAATGATTATGTATCAAGACTAAAAATGATAT
Source organism: Gorilla gorilla gorilla (assembly GCF_029281585.2). Classification (NCBI taxonomy): domain Eukaryota; kingdom Metazoa; phylum Chordata; class Mammalia; order Primates; family Hominidae; genus Gorilla; species Gorilla gorilla. The sequence goes on from NC_073233.2 coordinate 21,930,075, forward strand.
TCAAACTAAAATAAAACTTATGAGATGTAGCAAAAGCATTTCTAAGTGGGAAGTTTACAGTGATAAACACCCACATTAAGAAAAAGGAATGATCTCAAATAAAAAGCTTAATGTTATGCCTCAAGTAACTTAAAAAGAAGAACAAACTAAGCTGGAGTTAGCAGAATGAAGGAAATAATAAAGATCAGAATAGAAATAAATGAAGTTGAAACTAAGAAAGTTACAGAAGATCAATGAAATTGGAGTTGGTTATTTGAAAAGATAAACACAATTGACAAATCTTCAGCTAGACTAATCAAGAAAAGAGAGAGAAGGCTCAAATAAATTAAATTATAAATAAAAAAGAAGAAACTACAACTGATATTCTTATGATATACAAATAATCAAAAGAGACTGCTTTGTACAGTTACATATCAACAAATGGGATAACCTAGAATAAATAGATAAATTCTTAGAAACATACAGCCTACCAAAATTGAATCATGAAAAAATAGAAAATCTGAGCAGACTAATAATGAGCAAAGAGATTGAATCAGTATAATCAAAAATCTCCCTACAGGCCAGGTGTGGTGGCTCATGCCTGTAATCCTAGCATTTTGGGAGGCCAAGGCGGGCGGATCACTTGAGGTCAGGAGTTCGAAACCAGCCTGGCAAACATGAGGAAACCCCATCTCTACTAAAAATACAAAAAATTAGCAGGGCGTGGTGGCAGGCACCTGTAATCCCAGCTACTCAGGAGGCTGAGGCAGGAGAATCGCTTGAACCCAGGAGGTGAAGCTTGCAGTGAGCTGAGATTGCACCACTGCACTCCAGCCTGGGCTATAGAGCAAGACTCTGCCTCAAAAAAAAAAAAAAAAAAAAAAAATCTCCCTACAAAGAAAAATCTAGGACTTCATGGCTTTACTGTAAATTCTACCAAACTTTTAAAAATAAATAAATATCAATCCTTCTTAAACTCTTTCAAAAATTGTAGAGGAAGGAATACATTCAAATGTACTTTCCAAGGCTGGCATTTCCCTGATATCAAAGTCAGACAAGGACACTGCAAGAAAAGAAAATTATAGGCCAATATCCCTGAATAATATAGGTGCAAAAATCCTCAACAAAGTATTGGCAAACCTAATTCAACACAACACTATATAATCAAGTGGGATTTATCCCTGGGATAGAAGAGTAGCTAGCATATGCAAATCAATCAATGTGATACACCACATTAAAAGAATAAAGAATAAAAATCATGTAATCATCTCAATAGATGCAGAAGAAGCATTTGAACCTCCTTTCATAATAAAAACTGTCAATAAATTAGGTATATAAGGAATGTTCCTCAACATATAAAGGCCATATATGAAAAATCCACAGCTAACATTATATTCAATGGTAAAAAGCTGAAACTTTTTTCTCTATGGTAAGAAATAAGATAAGGATGCCCATTCTCACCACTTCTATTCAATATAGTACTGAAAGTCCTAACCAGATCAATGAGGCAAATAAATAAATAAATAAATAAATAAAAGGCATCCAAATCAGAAGAAATATGTTAAATTGTCTCTGTTTGCAGATAAAAATCTTATATAGAGAAACTCTAAAGACTGCACCAACAAAAACCCTGTTAAAACTAATAAACAAGTTTAATAAAGTTGCAAGATATAAAATTAATATACAAAAATCAATTGTTTCACTATATTAACAACAAACTACTTGAAAAAATTAAGGAAAACATTCCATTTACAATACCATCAAAAATAAATAAAATACTTATGAATTAATTTAATAAAGGGAAAAAATCTGTATGCTGAAAACTATAAAAAATTGATGAAAGAAATTGAAGAAGAAACAAAAGGAAAGTGATCCAGTGTTGGTGGTTTGGAAAAATTAATATCGTTGAAATGTTCATGATACCCAAAGTATTCCATAAATTCAATGCAATCCCCATCAAAATTCAAATGACATTTTTCACAGAAATAGAAAAAGGAATTCTAAAATTCATGTGGAACTACAAAAGATCCCAAATAATCAAAGCAATCTTGAGTAAGAAGAACAAAACCGGAGGCATCACACTATCTAATTTCAAAACATACTACAAAGCCATAGGAATCAGAATAGTATGTTAATGACATAAAAACAGACATGTAGGCCAATAGAACAGAATAGAGAACCCAGAAATAAATCCACACATTTACAATCAATTGATCTTTGATAAGCTGCCAAAAATACACAATGGGGAACAAATAGTCTCTTCAATACATGGTGCTGGGAGAACTGGTTATCCACAAGCAGGATAATGAAATTAGACCCTTAGCTTACATCATTTATAAAAATCTATTAAAAATGCATTAAGGGCTTAAATATGTGACCTGAAACTGTAAAATTACTACAAGAAAAACATAGGTAAAAAGCTCCATGACATTGGTCTGAGCAATGATTATTTTGGATATGCTCCAAAAGCACAGGCAACAAAAGAAAATATAAACAAATAGGATTACATTAAACTAAAAAGCTTTGGCACAGCAAAGGAAACAATCAACATAGTGAACAGACAACCTGTGAAATGAGAGAAAATATTTATAAACCATACAGCTGATAAGGAGTTAATATCCAAAATATAAAAGGAGCTCAGTATTAATACCAAATATCAAAACAATACTCAATGCCAAAAATAATAACCCACTTAAAAAATGGGAATGAACCTTAATAGACATTTCTTTAAAAAAGATATATGAATGGCCAACAGGTATATGAAAAAATGTTCAACATTACTAATCTGTAGGAAAATTTAAATAAATACCACAATGAGATATCACCTCACACTTGTTAGAATGGCTATGATAAAAAAGACAACAGATAAGTGTTGGCAAGAATGAGAATAAAAGGGAACACTTGTACACTATTGTGTGAATGTGATTTGATACAACCGTTGTGAAAAAAAGTATAGAAGTTTCTGAAAAGGTTAAAAATAGAACTACCATATGACCCAGCAATCCTACTTCTGCGTATATATCCAAAGGGAATAAAATCAGTATCTCGAAGAGATATCTGCTTTCCCGTGTTTATTACAGTGTTATTCACAATAGACAAGACATGGATTTAACTTAAGTGTACACTGATACATACACGGATAAAGAAAATATGAGATATATATGGATTTATATGTGTATATGTGTGTGTTTGTGTATATATATGTGCATATGTGTGTATATATATAACATAATACTATTCAGCTTTCAAAAGAAAGAAATCCTACTATTTACAACAACATAAATGAACCTAGAGGATACTATGCTAAATGAAATAAACTAGTCACTGAAAGACAAAAACTGCATGATCTCACTTATACATGGAATCTAAAAAAGTTGAGCCAGAGAAGCAGAGAGTAGAATGGTGGTTGGCAAGGGCTGGAGGGTGGGTAAAATGGAGAGATATTTGTCAAAAAGGCCAAAAGTAATTAAAAAAAAAAGAAAAAGGGAAGGTATCCACCCATATGAATAGACTTTAAATAAACAAATGCACACATTTTAAAAAATAATTCATGAGTCAGAAAATAAATTATAATAATTAGAAAATATTTAGAACTAAATCGTTCTAAGTAAGCTACATGTCAAAATCTGTGAGATGTAGCTAAATTATAGAATAAACAAAACCCAAACATTAGTAATAAAAACTTTTCTGACAAGATAGAACAAGGAAAAAAATGAGAATGAGAAAGTATGAATGTAAAACGCCACAAATGACAATGCAGACTAAACAATAAATCCAATAGAGATATAGGAAATTATTTAAAAATACAAACCCCACTATGACTGTCTGCATGGCAAAACATTGGAGCACTAGGTCAGTGGTTCTCAACCCTGCTACATCAGACGTATTGGAGGCTTTTAAAATTAGTGATTCCTAGACCTCTCCTAAATGAAATAAATGAGAATCTCTGAGGGCAGGTCATTAGTGCCAGTAGGGAGTTATAATGGGCAGCCAGGGTCAAGAACCACACTGCTCTTAGTTGTTACGGGCTCATTAGACAAGCTCCTCCCCTGCTGGGATGTTAGCCCTTGGAAGTAACAGTCATGGAAGGGTCCCTTTCCTCCCTCCAACAAGAGATGTGCAGCAGACTTCACAGAACTCTAAAATCTGTCATGTGTCCTCCCCTCATCTCCACTATGGTTCAATCCAATGTCACCATGATGCTTAAACAACAGGAGGCTTCTCTTCTATGGCCAAGATTACACCCACACAAGTGAACATCTTTTGCCCACTGGTGGTCCTGGGACTGTTTTCTCTTGAGTCAGTAATATTTTATTTTATCTGTGTGATTCTAAACTCTTTTCAGAATCAGAATCAAGAAGACAAATAGTGCTGTCTTCAAAATAAGTTTAATGATAGTTGCTAAGACAGGCAAATTCCAAGGACCTTACAGACTAATTGAGTATAAGGGATTCACATGCACACAAATATTAAGTTGTGTAAGACAGTCTTTGACTAAATCTGACTCTGAGTAGTGGAATCAGTCAAGGTTTGGGGGTGGAAAACAGAAACCATTCTAGCTATTTTAATTTGTGGGGTTTTGTTTTGTTTTGTTTTTTGCTTTTTGTTATAGAGACAGGATCTCACTATATGTTACCCAGGCTGGTCTCGAACTCCTGGGCTGAAGTGATCCTACCCTCCTCAGCTTCCCAAAGTGCTGGGATTACAGATGTGAGCCACTACCCCCAACCCCATTCTAGCTATTTTAAAGAGAGAAATTTAATAAAGGAATTTGAGTGTTTACAAAATCAGTGGAAGGGCTAGAGGAGTAGGCTCCAGGTGGGCCTCCAAAGATGATTCTAGAGTGACAATGCCAAAGTGATCCACCGAGAGAACTGTTCTGTCTGCTGTGTCACTCAGCAAGAAGAAAAATCAGGAAATTATTGGGCCAGTTGCCAGCCCTAGGCTCATACCCATAGAGCAGCGATTGTGGGGCATAAGCCTTGGCCAGGAGTGTTGGCTCCAAAGCCATGCTGCGGCATCCAGGTCCATTCCAGAAGAAAATGGATGCTTCCCTGCCATACCTTTCCCCCTGCTTAACTCACTTCCAAATTCTAGTCTTGCATGAGTGCATTCTGCTGCTGGAAAACTTAGCTTCAAGATAGTCTGGGACATGCAGTTGTTAGTTCTGCAGGCCGCTGAAGTACAGGAAGATACACGGGAAGAAGGCTGAGCCAGACAAGCTCCCTTAGGGTGTCAGATAAAGAAGAGAGCATGTGAACTAAAACACTTTGTCAGCCTTTACGCCTTCCTCTCGCTTCCCCTCAGGAGAGATCACGCACCAAATGGCTCATCAAGACCTGTTGATTTTTACTGTATAAAAATATTTCACATGTGTCTCCTTTTTTCATTTTCTTCTGCCAGCACCTTAGATCAAGTCTTCATCGTATTTCCACCTGGGCCACTGCAGGAGCCTTCTGACAAGTCTTTCTGTCTCCAGTTTGTTACCTATAAACAATTTCTTATAGTATTTCTGCATGAATCTTTAAAAAATATACTCCTTTTATTAATATACTCATCTAACCGTATTGTAATTTCATAATGGTATAAAAATAATCTTCATAGTCTCTAATGCTATTTTATCATCTCTTGGCATATAGTAGATACTCAAAATTGTTGTTAGGTGAATGAATGGATGAATTAATGAATGAACAGTAACAGCATTTCCCCAGAGTGCTATGTATATGCAAAGTGGGTTAAGGTGTTACATGAGCAAATTATCTTTATTTTAATAGGTATATTATTATAGCAAATATATTGAAAGGTATAACTAGCCTATTAAGTCTATGATATTTTATTGTTTATGATCAAGTTAAATATACAGTATTTAAATTTAAAAGACTGAGTTCATGGGTAAAAAAAGGAAATGTGGGCTACAAATATAAAAATTCATGATAACACAATGTGAATAACCAATGTAGGAAACAACTACCAGGGTCCCTCTTTTGCTAAAAGATGTTCTTTACCTTGAAGATAACATTCAGGCTCCTAAGTGAAACTTGTAAGTCCTCTCTTCTTACCTGATTCTAACTAGCTATCTTTTGCTATTCCCATTCCATTCCCCAAAACGTACAGCCTACACAGCCACATGAAGCTCCTTACCCCTCTCTACAGTGTCCCTTGAATAAAACTTTTTGTCTCTGCAAATGCAATTCTCTGCCAGAAATGCCTGCTCCCCAGTGCTTCTCTATTGAACAGGAGAACTCCTATTCACCCTTCAAAACCCAACTCAAATGTCAACATTGCAACTGCAGTGAGCTAAAATACAGATGTCATAGATGGGTACAAGCTGGTATCCCAGAGAGTCCCATGGTGTCAGGTAATATCTAAATAAGTTCACCAAGAACTGATGAAAGCTCTTCCCTCTTACAGATCCCTGAACTCAATTTTTGTATCTCTATTAGAGCTGATTGCATTCAGATGGAATGCCCAAAAGAACTCAACAGAATCGAATTTTAACCAGAATTAAATATCATATCCATATATGTTATAATTAATGTTCTTTCCTTCTCAGTATCTTTGGTGCTGCTCATTATGAGGATGAAGCACTGGTAACTCCCTAAAAACTCTAAACTGCATATCACAGCATGGGTTCAAACAGGCCCTGGCCCTTTCTGCACTGAACCAATGGCTTGAATACTCCATAAGTATCAGAGCTAAGAATCCGAATCGGCATTTCAGAGCTAGAATAACAGTAATTTTCTTTTGTTATTTTTTTCAGAATGTGCAGGATACTTAATTGCAGAAAAATGGTAGTATAAAAAAATATAAGAAGCAGAAAAAGAGATCACTCATAATCCCATTACCTACAGGCAAAAATTTCTTAATGTTTTGGCACGTTTCCCCTCAGCCTTTTTTCCACTCCTCCCCACACCCTAACCTTATATACTGTCCTTGTATTCTACTTTGCTCACTTACCATTACTCTTCCATGTTATTAAAAATTGTTTTCAAACATTAATTGCATTAATTAACCATACCTTAACCACCGGGTATTTTGACTGTTTCCAGGTTTTTTATTGCACACAATGCTGTAATAAACATTTTTGTGCATAAATCCCTCTCTGCATTTTAGCTTCCTTCCCTAGGACTGATACCTAGCTATGAAATCATTGGTTCATAAGTTATGGCTATTTTAAGGCCAAACTAGGAATACTGCTGCCTCTGGGCTTCTATTTCAGGGCTCTTTCCACTTCAGCAAATTATTACTTTCCTTTGTCAAAATCCACGTGAAAAAAATCATGGGAGGTTTCCTTCCCTGGCCTGTCACAATATCCTCAGAAGCACACAGTTGAAGCCATAGACACTCTATAAAAGTCTCTTTAGAATTTCCCATAATGTACCGAGACTCACATGTCCTGATTTGGAAAACACAGGTGTCCATGCTATACCTAGATTGTACCTGCCTCACCCCTTTGCATTAATACCTTGGTGAAACTGTTTATTTTTTTCAGGTAAAATCCTGCAGGAAGCTTTGCAGTCAGGGCAGGGCTTGTGATGTTTTAATGTCTGTGCGAATATTTGCAGAACTTCATTCCCTGATTTCCACTGATCTCATTGGAAAGAGTTTATTACTAATAGCCAGTTACCCTGAGAACCTGGGTCATAAGGTGGCGTAAGCATGCAGCTGATACAGCACCAACTTTATGCAAATTACAACAAATACCTCCTCTGTCTGGACACATGCTTGATGAGTGGACAGCACCTTTTGAGAAAAAGCAATGCACACCTTTTTACAAGAAGATGCAGCCCTGCAACACAGCACACATTGGAGCTTTGCCATCACTGCCTTCTCAGCTGGGCACCTCAGGGCTGGGACAATCTACACAGGTAGATGGGAACCTTGACACTGTCTTCCCAGCCAGAGACTTTTCGTGGATTGTCAATATGAATCTACATTTAAGAACCTCCTCTCAATAGTCCATTGATGCAAGTGATGGTGCTTCTCAGAGGATATCTCTGAACAGCAAAAAAAAACAACTGGATAAGAAAGAAGGAAATAAGATGGCAAATGTAAAGAAATAAAGTTCTTCCCTGTTTGTCTGCCAAAGAGAATTCTTCTGGGATTATGAGAGTAGGTTTTATCAGTGCTTCCCCTCATTCCCCTGGGCTTTACATTATCATACCTGACAGCCAACCACCAGCAAAATGCATCTCTGTGCCTGAGGGTTTTCCTTGGTGACTAAACTCTATTATGTCCATGTGCTCATTGGGTCAGAAGTGCTGGAGAACTAATGCTCCTTCTCCAGCAGTCCTTAATTAATGAGTAATGAGGATTGATGTAAAAGTAGCGCAGGCGGTTGGCCTCTCAGGTGGGATAACTCTGCAGCAGGTGTTCTACACAGGCTCCCAGAGTTCCCCAGCAGGAATAATTTCAGTTATCTACAGTGGTTATCTACTTGGTAACACACCTTTTATTAGCCTCTTCCTCTCCTTGTCTTACTTCCTCAGTCCTTTATTAGTATTTCCTGGGATTACTTCCCAAATAAACTACTTGTTCTCTTACTTCCTCAGTCCTTTATTAGTATTTCCTGGGATTGCTTCCCAAATAAACTACTTGTTCTAAATTTTTGTCCCAAAATATGATGCAGATGAAATAGCCGCTCTAAATCAGTGGATAGAAGAACCTTTAAATTAGAGAGGAGTGGGGAGGGACAAAAGCATCTTGTTGGAAAAAGGAAGGACCAGGAGGAAGCCCATGTTAAAAATGTCTCACAATGTCTGATATTCTAAAGAAGGCTGGGATGAGTAGAGAATTTACTAGCTTTATACACTGAGGAATATTGTGCATTTTGAATAAATATTTGATTACTGCAAAATATTGTGCATTTTGATTACAAATCTTTCTAATATAATTCTGTTGCAGGAGTTCTTGCAAGATATGTGCTGGGCAAAAATCACCACTTGGTTTAGTGTAATGTATGTTTCCAGGTAAAAACTGTACCCTCCACAAAGCAGTATAATTCACAACTTATTCATCCAAGCTCCTTGGAGACCCTCAACAGATGACACAGACAGGACAGGTAGATGGTGTTCTTGTGATTTTAACAATGTTTAAAACTAGGATGAGCTCAACCAATAAATAAAGTTGGGGGTCTCCTGAAAGATCCAAGCCTTGCTGCCCTTGCAGTAGTAAAAATGCTGTGGACCCTGGGCAAATTCTCACAAATGGCAGAAACATACAGAGAAAACCAAGATGGACCCAGAATTCTGGAGCCAAAGGGGCAGCAAGCGGGTAAGCAGAATTAGTGGCTGTGGCTGGTCAAATGCCCCTCCTGTCTCACTGGTCCCTGACCCTGTCTTCCCTGTGTAAAGGCTGAGTCCGGAAGGCCAGGCTGAGGTGCCATCCTTGCAATCAGGGAGCTCATTACCCTGGGAAATGGTTTCTTCTCCTTTCAGCTCCTTTACAGGTTTCATTTGCATTTCCCCAGACCTGTTTTCATTTCCATCAGCCTGGGCTGGCAGTCGGTGTGGGCTGGGGCTGGAGCTGCCTCAGAGTCAAGTTCCCCCCGCTTGATGTTGCCTCTGGTTGGGCCTGTTTGGGCTTGCTTTGGCAGCACAATCCCGAGTGTCATTCAGGCAATTAAATAAGGTATTTTATTTTATTCAAGGGGGCTGTATCATGCCTATTTCAGGAGCTATTTGATGGGAACTGGGGCAAAAAAAAGGTCCCTTGAAAATGGCATCCCATCTGTAGCCCGATGCGAAAGGATCACAGAATTAGCTTTTCTTTAACACTATTATATTCTTTCAATAGGGTGTAAAGTTTTAGGAGATGAACTTTCATGCTCCATGTCACGGGAGCAGATTGGTTTTGCATGTGTGACAGAGCAGGCCCTGAGACTCCAGCCGTGGGGGGACGATGCAGAAACACAGAATTCTTAAGTGAGTCAAATGTGTTTCCAAGGCCTGTGTCTGCTTCAAAACTTTTCCTGTCTTCCCTGTATTTGTTTTCCCTAACTTGTTCACTTTCTTTTCACACCAACCTGTGGAGTAACATTGAGCAACTGTTCCCTGTTCTTGTCTAGAAATTCACTTCTTCATTAAAATCCAGGTAGGACTGTAAGTCTGTGTATGTTGTGTGCCAACTCCACATGTGGGTCATTCTAAGTTATTTTATCTTGCCTTGAGTTTCCTTGGAAATGATTCTTGTGTTGGCTTAGGCCCATTTTCTGGGACACTGAGGTCCCAGGCCTCCCTGTGCTTAATTTCACAGTGACCAATCTGTGAGTTCATGGTCCCAGCAACTATGAAGTCATGGTTAGAACATAAGAGGCATTTATATTTCTTCCTGGCTCCCCTTTGCCTTTCATCTTTCCTGGGATACTAAATTAATTTTTAAACTACAACTGAAGGAGTTTTGATAGAGACAGTAGTTGGGAACATGGAAAAAGCCAGAGTACAATATCTGGAATGGTTATTTGTTCAACCTTCTGAAAAGTGGAACATCAAACAATAATTTATTCATAAAACAAAAACCATAAAGTTTTCTTTCAAAACCAAATATCAGACACAAAGCCAATCAAACAAAAAATTTCATCAGTATACAGGGTGAACAATATTAAACCATCATCTTAGGTATCAAGGGTGACAATGAGAAAATATTCTAACCAGTCTTAAAAATAGAAATTCTGGTACTATTTGAAATCACTTAGTTATCATGCATAAAGAAGTAGAAAGGGCTTGTTTTCTTTCTTTTCCAAAAAATTACATAGCATATCCTGTTATGGCTAACATTTTGTTGGCCTTTAAGGTCTAATAGATTCATATTTGTATGAAGCAGACCTCTCAAACAAGCAATTCATGGTGAAACACAGTCTAGGTATGAATGTAGCCCTACTATTCCGCAAGCCTTTACTCTAGAAAGGAGCATTGTTGGAGAACCTCCAGGCACCCAGAATTCAGCAGGAGAAATGGGGAAGTGAAAAGACCTCAGACAAGATCTAAAAAGATTTTTAAACATAGGAAAAGGCCAGAAAATGGTAAACTAAGACAATAATTTCTTTTTCCTTTATGCTTTTCTCTAGTTTTTCTTAGTGTAGCAAGAGTGTAATTCAATTATTGGACATTTCAATGCGTGCATCCAATTAACTCCACTACTTCACTGTCTCTGGTGGGTTAGATGCTCTCTGGGGACTGGTTTGTGTGTTCTAGGCACCTGAGAGTCCTTCCCATCCCCTGATGCCTTGGATACACCACCAAAACTGACCTAACTGATCACACTTAGGAACTGTCAATCCATCAATAAGAAACATTGTTGAGATTTCATTCAAGGAAAAGCATTGCTAGGGATAGAAGGACAATGTTACTGTGTTCTAAGGGATCGTAATCAACTTGAGGAGATAAGACATCACCATTTGGAAAGTTAAATATGAAAAAAAAATCATAATGAGTTACACAATAAAGTACCAGAGAGTGGTGGATAGAACATTCCCCCTCTCCTCATCAGCCAAAGTGACCAACCATAGGAATCAACGTTGCAATGTCAAAGGTGTGAAAGCCAGATGGCCCACATCCTTCAGAAGGCCCATCTTCAAGTCCAAATTTGCTGCTACCCCATCACTTATTGGCAGCTAGCTAATTGTCTCTTCTGGGGTAGGTTTATTAATATTTTTGAGCTTGTGTTTCTTTAGGTACAAAATGAATTTATTTTACCCATCACCTAGAAATATTGAAAATTACTCAAATAATATATGTAAAATCCCTGGTATTAAGTATGACATATAATACATATTCAAGCAGTGTCACTCACCTTCTTCCATCTGCGCATATGTTGTCTTCCAAGCTTCAGGACCACAGAGACTTTACGTAGAATTAAAAGTCCTAAAAAACAACAGGCCAGAATCCAGCTACCAGAAATTTTGTAATTCGTCCTAGTCCTGAGATGGAAAATTCTGACTTTTAAAAAAATCCACATTCCATCCAAGTAAAACTAACCTTCACCGACTCCTACCTTACACTCACTATTTTCACACTTTTAGCTGAGTTCAGGCCAGGAAGAAGTGCATGTGACCTGACAGCTGAAGTAGGGACTTTGGCACTATCTCGGGTATCTACCCCTAATAGACCATAGGATAGAGCAGCTCTGGGAAATGTGCTGCTCCCAGTAAGAGGATGGCAATCTGCTCTTAGTTCTTGCCAGAGAAGTAGGCTCACTATAACACTTCCCTGGCCTGTCTCAGCCTCCAGCATTGGATTTGCCTGGATTTGCCTCCTGGACAATTCTAGCTTGACCTTTGCAAACTAGTACTGCCCACAGACCTATCCATGACCTTCTTCTATAGCCACCCTCTTCCCTGCATTCCAGTCAGCAGTCTTCCTTAGTTTTGACTCTCCTCTCTGACTACATTCCTCTCTGAAGATTTTCTGAGCTCCAACTGAACCCCAGCTAATGGACCACAGTCACCACCGACCGACGTGCCATGGTGACAGCATTGTAATAGTATAGGTTGGAATGAATCACCAGCCCTCCTTGATGATACCTCTATTTACTCCTGCCCATATATGAAAACAAGCCACTGTCATAGGTTGAGTGCAGGGCATTGGAAATGTTGGTACCCTACAGGCTGAATGGGGAAAGGAAGTCAGTAGGTAGCTGGTGAATCAGATGCACCACTTTTCTGTGTGGAAACTCCCTCAAACATTTCCCGTGGCACTTGAGAGAAAAACCAAATTTCTTCCCATGGCCTGCATGACCTGCCTTAGCTGACCCCTCCAAACTGATCTAACACACTTTTTTCTGCACTTCATTGGCTTCAGCCATGCTGCCCTTCTTTCTGTCCCTCTAACTGCTTTTGTCTCACTTGCAGATCAGGGCTTTCACTTCTTGTTTGCTCTCCCTGAAATTCGCTTCTCCTGGGCCCTCTCATAGTTGAGTTGTTCTTGTCACTCAAGTTTTGGCTCAAATGTCATGCCTCTTCAAATGGCCAGAGAACTTTTCTGATCATTTTATTAAATGTTACCTACCTACTCCATCACTTTCTAAACCCTTAACCAGTTGTGTTTTCATCATAGCACTTATCCCTGTGTTGTGATCTTATTTACAGTGATATACTTATTTCATATTTGTGTCCTCCACTAGAATGTCATCACAATGAAGGCTGGAACTTGTATGTATTATTTACTTTTGTGGTGCTAGGGACTGGACAAGTGAATGGCACACAGAGGGTCACCAAAACATTATCTGGATAGACAATTCACAGTTTGAGAAGCACAGCTGGTCCCTTTAGGTACTGGCTGACACTAAAGGGTGAATTAAACAACTAAAATAGTAGCAAAGATTTCAAATGAAGTGATGGAGAATTAGACAGGCAAAGGTTATCCAAGGAATTCTGTCCTTTGGCAACAAGATTTCAGTGCCTTGGATTAGTCTTGGGGTCTTGAATGGACCGTGCAGGGCAACAAGACTCTCCCTCTGAAATAAGGATGACAGTGGTCTCAGCCCACAGGAAGACTGGTATTTAGCAAGGGAGTCAATCAGAACAAAGATGAAAGAACCAAGGTTGAATCATGGAATAAACAGGGCTATCTAAGAGAGGAAAAGAAAGATTTGTCTTAGCCAAGACAACTAACCAACAACCAATGTGAAAGTACAGGTTTCCAGATTTGGTGGCAAGTGGCAATGGTATGAGGTGAGCAATGTGGAATCTCATCAGTCTTAACTCAGAAAAGAGAGTGACTTAATTCTCAACCCTATCCAAAGGGGTTCCGGGTTAAAGTTGGGTATGAGGGATCAGGAAACCTCATGCTAGTGAGAAGCTAGGGAGAACAGAGCCACACAGAGATAGGAGCTGACAGTTTCTCCCAGCAGCCAGCCTTTGCAAGAGTTAATTAGCTCCCTCACAGCTCTCAGAGGCAGCCGAAGATGAATAGTGTGCGCTGTGATTACTCTGCCTTTTAAACCATCCTGTGTCTCCACGTTACAGGCAACACTTTCTGGAGTAAGTAAATCATGCCCAGCATTCATCTCACACATACAGACAAATATGAAATCAACATTTCTCCATGGTAAACAAGATCCCGCTGTTCATCTGCTGCTGGTGGGCATCCAGAATGTCACTCCTTTTCTCTAAGAGAATGAATGTCTCAGAAGAAGAACCTGTTTTCTGGGGACTCAGTTTAGAAATGGTTAGGGGCAACCATCTAAAACAGAAACAGACCATTGTGAAATTGGATCAGCTATGCCAATTTTGCACAGTTTTAACTAGTTCAGGTGCAAGTCTCTCCATAACAGTACCTGCAGTGAATCTTTATTCAAGCTTTACAAGAACAGTTTTAACCTAATAGGCTTAAAATGATGAAAAATATTGAAATAGTAACCAGTGTTGGCTAGGGCATGAGTAAACAGGCATTCTCATGTACTTTGATACCAAATTCAACCTGGTACAACAAACTTTCTAGAAAGTAGTTTGCTAGAATAATCCTCATAACAAAATATCATCTCATTGATGTTTTAATTATGTTTCCTTGATAGCTAGTGAGGTTTAGCATGTTTTAACTGCTAAAACCTTATATATAGTAGTCTATGAATTGCCTGATCTATCCTTGGATCATTTCCTATTGGAATATCCTTTTTATCTTACTGGTTTGTATGAGCCCTTAAAAGATTAAGAAAACTAAACCTTTGTTTGTAATATTTCTTGCAAAAAATTTTTATAGTTTGTGTTTTAATGTTGTTTATGGTATTCAGATGGATAAGTGGATCAAGGCTTGTTTTTGCCATTCACAAATTATAGGATTTTATATAGTCAAAGGCATTATTAATCTTTTCCTTTAAGCCATTGGGTCTGTACATTTTAAGTTCTTCACCATCACAGGATTACATAAATACTTATTTATATATTCTGGCATTGTAACAGTTTCTTTTTTTGGTTCAAAACTTTGAGATATCCAAAATTTATTTTTGTAGCTGTTATGGGTACAAAGCTTGAATGTGTTTTTTTTAAAGGCCTGTACACTTGCTACCAGTCATATTTTATTGAATAATCCACTTAATAAATAGGTGATTCTTTCCCTAATATTTTAACTGTCACAATTAATGTATACCAAATTATTACACATACTTAGCTCAGTTTCTGGACTATTTTTTAGCTTTATAAATCTGACTACATTGGTGCTACACCACAGTGATAATTTAATTTCAAATAGGAAAAGTCAATCTCGTTACTCATTTTTCTTAGTCTTTTCATGACTATTCTAACACAATTATTCTTCTAAATGAACTTTGGAGTCATTTGGTCAAGTTCCAAACAAAAATCTCATCAAATTTTAATTGGGATTGTATTAAATGTATAAATTAATTTGAGGAGAAATGACATCTTTAAAATATTGAAGCCTCTAATCTAGAGACTTGTAATGCCTCCTGATTTATTAACATCTTTTATGTCCCTAAGTCGTTTGTGATATTTCTAAGATAGATAGATATTTCTTGTTAAGATTAGTTCTTATTATACTTTCATTGCTATTGTTAATGTGATTATATTTTCTTTATGTATTTTTTATTATTATTTTGCCTCCTCCCCCCTCTTTATATAATTCTAAGTAGCTATCTCTACTGTATAGACAAGCTACTGATTTTTATATTAATTTGATAACTGGATACTTTAGTAAATGCCTTTATTAGTTTTATTGTTTTTTGAATGAGTCTCCTGTTTTTTCTAGATAGACAATCTTAATCCTCAATAAACAATGTTAATTTTATCTCCTTCATAATACTTGTAGGACTTATTTTACTTAAATAATTGCTTTGACACATATGTCTAATATAGGAAAACTTTAGGAGCAGGAGAATTTTTGAAAAACTCATATTAAAGTGGTTCTAATAAAATGTAAAATCATTGCTTTTTTGCTTTTTTTTTTTTTTTTTTTTTGAGACAGAGTCTCGCTCTGTTGCCCAGGCTGGAGTGCAGTGGCGCGATCTCCGCTCACTGCAAACTCCGCCTCCTGGGTTCACACCATTCTGCCTCAGCCTCCCGAGTAGCTGGGACCACAGGCGCCCGCCACCACACCCAGCTAATTTTTTGTGTTTTTAGTAGAGGCAGGGTTTCACCGTGTTAGCCAGGATGGTCTCGATCTCCTGACCTCATGATCCGCCTGCCTCAGCCTCCCAAAGTGCTACGATTACAGGCGTGAGCCACCGCGCCCGGCCAAAATCATTGCTTTTTTAAAAGTAAATATTATTTGTAACAGATTCAGCTGCCCATTAAATTGTCCCTATCTCCCACTCTAATTATCAGGGATTTACTTCATACTGAATTTTATTCTTAAATTATTTTAAAATTGTAACAACGAGGAGGAAAGAAAGAAATTGAGATTAAAGTGGTTCAAATCATAGACTCTGAAGCCAAATAGCCTAGGTTCCAAGCCTGTCTTTGTTACGTATTAGTCATTATTATTTTAGGCTAATTATTTCACTTGTATGTGGTTCTCAAATATGTAAAACGGAAGTAATAATGCACATAGAGCTTCCCTAATCTGAGAATCTGAAATCTGAAATGCTCCAAAATCTGAAACTTTTTGAGTGCCAACATGATGCTACCAGTGGAAAATTCCACATCTTATCCTATATGATGGGTGTGCAAAAATATTGAAAATATTGTATAAAATTACCTTCATGATATGTGAATAAGATATACATAAAATGGAAATGAATTTCGTGTTTAGACTTGGGTCCCATCCCCAAGATGTCTTATTATGTATATGCAAATATTAAAAAATCTGAAATCTAAAACACTCCTGACGTCCAGCACTTTGGTTTTTTTTATTTGTTTGTTTTTTGAGAGGGAGTCTTGCTCCTCTGTCACCTAGCCTGGGGTGCAGTGGTGTGATCTTAGCTCACTGCAACCTCCGCCTCCTGGGTTCAAGCAATTCTCCTGCCTCAGCCTCCCATGTAGCTGAGATTACAGGCACCCGCCAAATTTTTGTATTTTAGTAGAGACAGGGTTTCACCATGTTGGCCAGGCTGATCTCAAACTCCTGACCTCAAGTGATCTGCCTGCTTTGGCCTCCCAAAGTGCTGGGATTACAGGCATGAGCCACCACGCCCCACCAGCACTTCAGCTAAGGAATACTCAATTTATAGTACCTACTAGTCTTCATCTGCTAAGTCTGCTATAACAAAATACCATAGACCAGGTGGCTTAAAGGACAGACATTTATTTCTCACAGGTGTGGAGGCCAGGAAGTTTGAGATCAGGGTGCCAGCATGGTAGGTTTCTGGGGAGGGCTCTCCTCTCAGCTTGCAGAAGGCTGACTTCTCCCTGTGTGATCTCTCGCTTTCTCTTTGTCTTCTTATAAAGGCACAGATTCCATCATGAGAGTCCCACCCTAGCAACCTAATTTAAACCTAATTACTTCCCCAAAACCTAATCCTCAAATGCTATCACACTGGGGGTTAGGGCTTCAGCATACAAATTTTGGGGGAACACAAACATTCAACCCATGATATTACCTAACACAGTTGTTGTAAGGGATTACTTTTTTTTTTAATGGATGATTTTCCTCTCTCTGCAACCTCACAGAGCAGAAGAGATGAGGGATCTCTGTGGGATTCTTTTATATGAGCACTAATCTCACTCATGAGGGCCCCACCCTCATGACCTAATTACCTCTCAGAGGCCCTGTGTCCAAACACCCTCACATTGGGGATTAGGTTTCAACATCTGAATTTGGTTGGGGAGGGCACAAATAGTCTATAGCACCGTATTTTATTATTTTTTAATGCCAATGCATTCATTTTGTTAGTGTGCTGTAGGATTTCTCATCTGTAGCCATAAATATAATTGTACTCCAGGGTTCTGTGGTTTTATATTTGTGTTACATGTACTGTTTTTGTTCAATTTTATTGTCAAGTTTATGTTAGCTTCATAAAATGAATTGAGAGGTTTTCTATCTTTTTCAGTGCTTTGGAGAAAAGTAATACATTTCCAATCATCTATGCTCAGTGTGAAAATATATTTAGAACACATATATATTTGATTCTTTTAAGTTTGATAGACCCCACCTGAGAAATTATCGGCTCAGTTTCTACTATAGTGATTTAATCTACTCTATTTATTTTAATAAACTATTTTTTTAATGGAATTTCGCTCCGTCACCCAGACTGGAGTGCAATGGGGCAATCTCAGCTCACTACAACCTCCACCTCCTGGGTTAAAGTGATTCTCCTACCTCAGCCTCTCAAGTAGCTGGGATTACAGGCATGAGCCACCACACCCAGCTGATTTTGTATTTTTGGTAGAGACAGGGTTTCACTATGTTGATCAGTCTGGTCTCGAACTCGTAACCTCAGGTGATCCACCAGCCTCGGCCTCCCAAAGTTCTGGGATTACAGGCGTGAAGCCACTGCACCCGGCCCAATAAACTTATTTTAAGAACATTTTTACATTTACAGAAAAATTGCTAAGATAGTACAGAGAGTTCTCATACACCCCACACCCAGTTTCCACTACTATTAACCCCTTATATTTGTATGGTAAACTTGTTACTATTAATTAACTAATATTTTACATTATTATAAACTCCATTTTTAAGTCCATTCACATTTCCCTGATTTTTACCTGGTATTGTCTTAATGTCTCCCAAAACCTATGTGTTGTAACTTCATTGCCAATGTGATCGTGTTAACAGGTGGGTCTTTTAGGAGGTGATTAGACCATGAGGGCTCCACCTTCATGGATGGAATTTGTATCCTTATAAAAGAGCAGGAGAGAGTGAGTTTGGGCCCTGTTTTCCCTTCTGCCTTCAGCCATGTGAGGCCACAGGGCTCATCCCCTCCCAATGATACAGTAATAAGATGCCATATTAGAAGACACAGGGTCTTCACCAGACACTGGCCTGCCAGCACGTTGATCTTAGACTTCTCAGCCACCAGAACCATGAGAAATAAATTTCTGTTCTTTATAAATTACTCTGTCTGTGGTATTTTGTTACAGTGGCACAAGTGAACTAATGTCTTTTTTCTCTTCCAGAATGTTTTCCAGGATATCACATTAAATTTGCTCACTCTATCTCCTTAGGCTCCTCTTGGCTGTGACAGTATCTCAGATTTTCCTTATTTTTGATGACCTTGACAGTTGTGAGCTCTCATCAGGCATTTTGTAGAATGTCCCTCTATGGAGATTTCTCAGATGTTTTTCTGATGATTAGACTTGGGTCATGGGTTTTAGGAGGAAGACCCTAGAGGTAAAAGTACAATTTTGATCACATCATATCAAGGGTATATACAATATCAAAATGATTTATAATTGTTGTTATTAACTGTGATCATACGGCTGAGGAAATAATCTTATCAGGAGAGTACAATGCTATGTACAGTTTATTTTTCCCTCGGTCTTATAGACTCCACTTATTTCCAAAACTAGTTAGATCAGCACTTTTTTTTTTTTTTCCTATCTCCTTCAATGCAGTTGTTTCACATATTTCTAAAACAGATTTTTTTCATCACATTCTGTGTTCTGTCCTGGGTTTTCAGACCTCCTAAGTAATTTTTTTAAATGTGCATACATTAAGATTTACTCTTTGTGCTATCAAATTCTATAGGTTTTGGCAAATGCGTAGTTTCTGACATCCACAATTGCAGTATCATATAGAATAGTTTCACAGTCCTAAAACATCTCCTCTGCTTCTTCTATTTAACCTTACGCTTTTATCCTTCCCTATGGCAAACTGAACTTTTGACAGATGCTATAGTTTTTCCTTTTCTAGACTGTCACATAATTGGGGTAATACAATACATAGCCTTTTCAGACTGGCTTCTTTCACTTAGCTATATACATTTAGCATTCAGGTCTTCTCATGGCTTGATAGTTCATTTCATTTTATTGCTGAATAATATTCTATCGTATGTACCACAGTTTGTTTATTCATTCACCAATTGAAGGACATTCTGGTTACTTCCAGCTTTTGTTGATTATGAATAAAGCTGTTATAAACATTTGCATTTAGATTTTGTGAGGACATAAGTTTTTAAATCAATTAAGTAAATATCTAGCAGTGAGGTTATTGGATAGTGTTATAAAGCTATATTTTGATTTATAAGTACAGCCAAACTGTCTTTCAAACTGAGTGTATCATTTCACATTCTCACAAGCAATGAATAAGAATTCCTGTTGTTCCTTATCCTAGCTAGCAATTGGTATTGTCAGTACTTTGGGATTTTAGCCATTCTAATACAATTGTAGTAGTATCTCATTGTTGTTTTAATTTGCAATTTCCTCATGACGAATGATGTTGAACATCTTTTCACATGTTTGTTTGCCATCTGTATATCTTCTTTTGTGAGGCTTCTGCTGGCAGTGAATTTGCTCAGTTTTTCTTTGCCTGACACAGTTTTATTTCTCTGTCTCTTTTGAAAGTCAGTTTCACTAACTACAGAATTCTATACTGATGGCTTTTTTCCTTTCAACATTTTAAATATTTTACTCCATTCTCTTCTTGATTGCATGGCTTTTTGTTTTTTGTTTTTCTGTTTTTGTTTTTGTATTGAGACAGTCTTGCTTATATTGCCCAGGCTGGAGTGAAGAGGCATGATCTCAGCTCACTGCAACCACTGCCTTCTGGGTTCAAGTGATTCTCCCACCTCAGCCTCCTGAGCAGCTGGGATTACAGGTGTGCACCACCATGCCTGGCTAATTTTTGTATTTTTAGTAGAGATAAGGTTTTACCATGTTGGCCAGGCTGGTCTCAAACTCCTGACCTTAAGTGATCTGCTCACCTTGGCCTCCCAAACTGCTGGGATTACAGGCGTGAGCCACCATGTCCGGCCTTGATTGCATGGTTTCTGACAAGAACTTTATGATCATTCTTACCTTGTTCTTCCATAGGTAAGGTAGGTTTTTTTCCCTCTGGTTTCTTATAAATATTTTTTTTTCTTGTCTTTGGTTTTGTGTAGGTTGAATATACTATGTCCTGGTGTCAATTTTGGGGGATTTAGCCTGTTTGGTGTTCCCTGAGCTTTCTATATTTGTGGTTTTGTTTACTGGTTAATTTTTGAAGCTACCAAGTCATTACTTTAAATATATCTTCTTTGATTTCTGTTTTTTTTTTCTGGTATTCCAATTATGTGTATGTTACCCTTTTTGAAATTGTCTCACAGTTCTTGGATATTCTCTTCTTTTTCATTCTTTTTTCTCTTTGTACTTCAGTTTGGGAAGTTTCTATTGATGTATCTTCAAGATCACTGGTTCTTTCAACAATGTCCAGTCTACTGATGAAGTATGACAATGTAATGATGATCAAAGGCAGCATTCTTCATTTCCATTAAAGTGTTTTTTATTTCTAGAAATTTTTTAAATTCTTCCTTAGAATTTTCACTTCTCTGCTTACATTACCCATCTGTTTTGTATGTTGTCTGCTTTTTCCATTATGGTCCTAATGCATTTATCATAGTTATTTTACATTTCCTGTCTGATAATTCCAACATCTGTGTTATATCTGAATCTGGTTGATGATGCTTGCTTTATCTCTTAGATTGTGATTTTTCTTGCTTTTTGGCTCGTTTTGTAATTTTTTACTGAAAGTCAGGCATATTATATGTTAGAAGCTGAGGTAAATCGGCCTCAGTTTAAGCATTTGCGCTAATCTGGCTAGGAATTAGGCTGTGTTTAATGTAGTTACTAGAGGCTTCAAATTTCTTTTATGTCCTTGTTTATGTCTCTCCCATTGTCTTTGGGTTTCCCTATGAACACTTCCTCAATTGAGTCAGTTGTGTACAACCCTTTTAGCTATAATCCATTGTTATTACACTGGGGAGCCTTGTTGGAGTGGTCACACAGTTTAGGGGGAAGGGGAAGGTTTCTATTATCAAATCTCAGTACGTTGGTGGACCTGTGTTCCTAGCAGTGACCTTCATAAGTGTTTCTTAGATTTTTCTCCCCACTTATGTGAGATAGGAAGCCTAGAAGTGGGAGAAATGCCTTTCCCCAGGTTTGATAAAAGGCAAATTCCTTCCCCATGGAGAGGAGGCCTTTGTTAAGGAGAATTCACTGTGTGTTTCACAGTGGTTACTCTTCCCTCCCTGTGCCAGAGTCAGGAGATCTTTTTGGTTCATCCTGAGAATCTTGTGGAGTTGCTGGAAGTAAGACTCAGAAGCACATCAGGACCCCTAAGACTGTGACCCCCAGGAGTTTCTCACTCTCTAATTAGTTCACATTCACCTCCAGAAATTCATCAAAATTATCATTTTACTGTTTTTACCAGTTGTTGACTCCAGCAGCTTCTGCTTCAGGTAAGCTGATCTCAGCTTTGATTCTCTGGATTTACCTGTCTCTCCAAATTTTGAGGCAGCAGTTTCCCCTGCAACTTTATTCCCTGATTTATCTGAGAAAAGCTGTTGATTTTCAGTTTGTTCAACTTTTTTCTCGTAAGGGTGGAGGGTAGCATCTTCCAAGCTCTTTACACATTAGAGCTAAAACCAAAGTCTCTATCCTGTTTTTTTAACTTACTCTTGGTTCAATCTTGTATCTAAATGTTTTGTGTCTAAATGTTTTTCCATGGAGATGTACAGGGTATTATTAGTTCTTTAAAACTGTTTTGTATATTTAGTTTTACCCCCTTTTCTCATGCCTACTGTTGCACATTTTTATTTTCTATCTTTTTTCCTCCTGATTTGCATTGCCAGAAGGATGTCAGTATTACTGAATGAAAAAAAATCTGTTAAGTTTGTCAACTCTGTTTTATCTCCTATTTATTTGATTTCTTATTTTCTATACCTTCAGCTTTTCTTAGGTTTTATTTGCTACTTATATGTTTTCTCTACTTAAGCTGGATGCATAGCTTGTTTGATTTCTTCCACCATTATTTAACAATATACTAATAATACTCCTCTCTCTATTACTGCTCTTCCTATTTTCATACTTTTGTAGTAATTTTATTGTTTTTTAAATAGTTTGTAATTTCAGTTTTAATTAACTCTTTGACATAGAAGTTACATTGGAGAGGAGATTTTTGTTTTCCATTTTCAAGTGAATTTAAGTTTTTCCTCTTTGCCTTTTACGTTAATGTCTACTTTTATTGCACTGCATTGTTAGACTGTAGAATGTATGGTTTCAAATGTGAAGAATTTTTTCACTATTTTTCATGGCCTAGGATATAAATATTTTTGTGAAAATGTCATGAACTTTGGAAAGTAATGTATTTTCTGTTTGTAGTGTATGCAATTCTCCATTTGATCATTTAAGGCAAATTTTCAACTGATTTTTCACTTTTTTCACTTGCTATTTGTGCCGTGAAAAATAAGATGTGTCTTTAAATCTGTCAATACAATTGTACTTTCATCAATTTCTCTAACAGCTTTTTAAAGTATTTTAATGCTTTGTCATTTAATAGATTAGCATTAGTAATTATAACTTTATTTTAGGTAATCTTGTCTAATCAATATTAAGTAACATTCCACTTCCTTTGTGTGCTGTTCCATGAATTTTAATTTGAGTTCCGATAGTACTATAGGCATTTCTGCCTCTCTTTTTTTGGCATTTCCTTAATAAATCTGTACTCCTGTGAACCTTTCTAGACCAACTTAGTTTTAAAACATTTGCTATAAACAGTATGCAGATAACTTTATGTTTTGCATATTATATGCTTTTTAAAAATATTATGTTAATTAGAAAAATATCTACTCTCTTTTATACTGATGATTACATGGTTTGTTCTTAAAACATATTAAACTTTAATTTCTCTGTTACAATGAAACACATAAGCATTATCTATCCAGTCCCCTACCCCATCCTCACCCAAAAACCCTAGTAACCATGAGGAGAGGGATCGACACATAAGTAAAGAACTATTTGTTTAACCATTGAAACATACATGTTTTTTCTTGCTATTTCTCCTTTATACCACACATGTTTGTGACAGATTATGGGTTTTTTAATTTAGATGCTAAAATTGTAATCCATAATACATTATACTTCTACCCCTTTAAGAATTTTTTTTAATTAGCATTAGGCTTTATATTTACCTTTTACAAATATTAAGATGCTAACATTTATATTTGAAACACTACCATTGTTATCATTCATTTCCTTCTTATTACATTTTTCCTATAAATAAGAGCTTCATTTTTCTTAATTTCTCAGACAGGCAGAGAATTGCTTGAGGTTTAGTTCTTTTAGTTTTTTTTTTTTTTTTCTTAATAAATACATGCAGTAGTTTTACTTTCTAAGTCATTTTTCCAGCCCTTTTATATTGACAGTTTTTCCAGGTTCAGAAATTTTTGATCACAATAATTTCCTTTGAAAATTCTATAGACATTGCTCCATTGTCTTCTGGCATTTATAATTGCAGAACAAGAGACCGTTGCCAACTTAACTATTTTTATTTTTACATAAAAATTTTATTTTCCCCTCCTTAATTATTTAAAGAGCTTTTCAATTAGGTATTTATTTTTTTCACCTTATGCGTAATGATAATTTGAAAAGCCAAATAGTTCTAGAAGACTTGTAACTTAATATAAACCCTCTCCCATTTACTGCTCCACAAAGGCAACTACTTTCAAATTTTTTAGCTGATTTTGAAAAACGTACTTCTGTAACTCTAAATAGCAGGCTTATACTGCTATTTGAATTCTCAACACAATTTAACCAGTCCTTACTTTAGCTTCTTAACACCATCCACCCAGCCCCCATAAGTGTGGGAGCTACTGATTCCTGAGAGTTTGAGTTCTGTGAGGGGAATGTGTTCTTGGCTTTTCCTGCTGGCAGCTTAGAATCCTGCTTTTGTCAGTCAGCTGTGTCAGTTACACTTCATCTACTGCTCAGCTTCCCAATTTTTTTTTTTTGGCTACTGACCTTCTATTTTTCTTTGCCATTTTCAATTATTGTCTTCAAACATTTTTTTTTTACTATCATTTTAGTGAGATTTTAAGGGAAAGTGAAACTAAAGGCATGTGTTCAATTACCCATTTTTAGCCAGAAATTCTGATGTTTTTGATTCTTGAAATTCAAATATGTTACTAGATATATCTAGGAACATATTTTCTTTTATCAGCTTTACCTCGCTGCTCAATCAGGGATTTGGTTCCACAATCTTAATTTTTCCTTTGTACAGGGAAGTCTGTTTATATTTTGTATTATTCTTCCATATGTTTCATTTCACTTTCTGAAATTCTACTATAAAGGGATTATATCTTCTGGATCTATTCTTCACTTTTATCATATTTCTGTTCATCATTTTCATCTATACAAATTTCCTCTGAATTCTGGGATAATTTATCTAAATCAACTATTCACTACTTCGTTATGTTTTCTGTAA
Source organism: Gorilla gorilla gorilla (assembly GCF_029281585.2). Taxonomy (NCBI): domain Eukaryota; kingdom Metazoa; phylum Chordata; class Mammalia; order Primates; family Hominidae; genus Gorilla; species Gorilla gorilla. Next base: position 21,955,340 of record NC_073233.2, read on the forward strand.
ATATTTCATAACCATGTTTTTTATCTAGAATTTTTTTCTGGTCTCAGAAGTTCTTTTATTATTATTGTAATTTTATTTTTTAAGACAGTCTTGCTCTGTCACCTAGGCTTGAGTGCAGTGGTGCAATCATATAGCTCACTGCGGCCTTGAAATCCTGAGCATAAACAATCCTCCTGCCTCAGCCCCCTGAGTAGCTGGAACTACACAGGCATTCACCACCAGGCCTGAGTAATTAAAAAAAAATTTTTTTTAGTAACGCATCTCACTTTGTTGCCCAGGCTGGTCTCAATTTCCTGGGCTCAAGTGATCCTCCTGCCTTGGCCTTTCAAAGTGCTGGGATTACAGGTGTGAGCCACCCCACCAGTCCAGATGTGCCTTTTTGATAGATGCACTGTCCTTTTAAATCTTAATAAGAGCATGGATTATAACATTTTCAAATTCCTTCTTTGTTAACAAAAATGTATCTATTTAATAGGGAAATATTAATTCTAATTCTTAGGAACAATCTCCTTTTATTTGGACCGGTAAATTTTTATATGCATTTGATATTTCTTTAATTTATTAATTTTTGAAGAATTGAGGTGTATTTGGGAAGAGTACACTATTTGGAAGTCACTTGGAATGAGTAAAATGCACAGAATCTTGGGGCACTACATTATAGCTGAGAGCAAAGCCATGATGGGGGAACAGGATGGAAGAATAAAAGTGGCCAAAATTATACCACACCTTTCAGCAGAAAACCACTCTAGCCTAGCCCCAGAACTGGCTGCTCTTGAACATGGCTTATCATTATGGCCTACTTATTTGAACCCCTTCCCTCCTTCATGGCTTAGCTCTAGGTCCTGTCCTTTGACATGTTCTCTAAAAGTTTGACTCTTTCCAGGATTAATGCAAATTCTCAGTTTTCTGTTAGTTTTTACAAGAAAATTGCTATGGTTAGAATGTGTCTCAAAATTCTGATGTTGACAATGCGATGGGATTAAGAGGTGGGGCATTTAAGAGGTCATTAGACCATGAAGGCTTCTCCCTTCTGAATGGGATTTAGGCCCTTATAGAAGAGGTTTTACAAAGCCAGTGTTAGGCTATTGCCCTTCCACCTTCCACCATGTGAGAACAAAATGTTTCTCCCCTCCAAAGAAGTCATCATCAGAGTGCCATTTTGGAAGTTGAGAGCTTCCCTCACCAAACACTGAACCTGCCCACCCTTTTATCTTGGACTTCCCAGCCTCCTCAACTGTGAGAAATACATTTCTATTCTTTATAAATTATCTTGTTTCAGGTATTTTTTTATACCAGCGTGAATAGACTATGACCACAACTCAAGGCAACAACTGTCTCCAATGTCATTACTGATACTTGCATTGCTATTAGTTCTAACAAATACTACAGCATTTTAATTAGCATACGTGTAGGCCAGTTCAATCTTCCAGTTTAATTCCAGAGAGAGAATATCTCATCATCTGAAATAGATGGTTACTGGCCTTCCTAAAAACAAAAATGTTAAATGTAAAAAAGGCATATTAGTCTAAAGATTCTTTAATGAAAGTAATATTGAGACTTGTTGTTGTTTACTGTTGTTCAGAAACTCACCAACTTTGTGTCTGTCTCTGAAGATCACATAGCCCAAATCCACAAACTCTTTTCTTAAACGCTTGGGACTAGATGTATTCAGAATTACACTTTAAAAAAAATTATCTTAGAACATTGATAAAGGACATGTAGTATGTGTTACATAATCAAATGCATAAAAATGTATGAGCGCTGACTAAATGGAATAAAGATGATCAGCCTCTCCCAGGTCATGTAATTGCTCAATATGTTCACCTTGCCCGCTGCCTAGACAGAGCCAATTTATCGAGACAGGAGAATTGTGTTAGAGAAAGAGTAATTCACACAGAGCTGGCTGTTCAGGAGCCTGAGATTTCATTATTACTCAAATCAGTCTCTGTGAGCTTTATGTGATAGCAGTTTTTAAGAATAATTTGGTGGTTGTGGGGCTGCCAGTGAGTCAGGAGTGCTGATTGGTCAGGTTGGAGATGAAATCATAAGGAGTCAAAGCTGTCTTGTGCTGAGTCAGTTCCTGGGAGAAGGCCACAAGATCAGATGAGCCAGTTTATCGATCTGGGTGGTGCCAGTTGATCCATCAAGTGCAGGGTCTGCAAAATATCTCAATCAGTGATCTTAGACTTTACAATAGTGATGTTATTTCCCAGAGCAATTTGGGAAGGGTCAGAACCTTGTAGCCTCCAAGTGCATGACTCTTAAATCATAATTTCTAATCTTTTTGATAATCTGTTAGTCCTACAAAGGCAGTCTAGTCCCTATGCAAGCAGTGGGTTTGCTTGGGAAACGCCTTTGTTTTAAACTATAAACTAAGTTCCTCCCAAAGTTAGTTCAGCCTACACCCAGGAATGAACAAGGACAGCTTAGAGGTTAGAAGCAAGATGGAGTTGGTTAGGTCAGATCTCTTTCACTGTTTCAGTTACAATTTTACAATGGTGGTTTCAGTCAGGTCGGGTTTTGCATCAAAGGAGCTATGAAAAAATTTGGTCAAGAGAATATGGGCCTTCCTTTACTTTGTTCAGTTTTTTTCCATTAGTTAAAATATGGTAACAAAATCTGACACAGGTGGTAGAAATTTCAGAAAGGAGACAGCAGAGTCTCTTAACAAAAAGTTGAGGTTAAAATTATATTTCCTAAAAGATAATATAGGAGAAAATAGAGATGATATTGGGCTTAGTGATGACTTTTTAGATACAATACCAAAGACAGGATCAATGAAAATAACCCATGAGCTGAACTTTATAAAAGTAAAAACTTCTGGTTCGTAAAAGATACTGTCGAGAGGATGAGAAGACAAGCCACAAACTGGAAGAAAATATTTGCAAAAAACATATCTGATAAAGGAGTGCTATCCAAAATATACAGAAGAACTCTTAAAACTCAACAATAAAAAAATCAACAACCCAATTAAAAACTGGGCCAAAGACCTCAATAGATCCCTCACCAACAAAGATGCCCAGATGGCAAATAAGCATGTGAAAACATGCTCCATTGCATACGTTATTAGGGAAATGAAATTAGAACAACAGCGAAATATTGCTACACACCAAGGAGAATGGCCATAATCCAGAAGACTGACAACATCAAATGCTGGCAAGAATGTGGAGCAACAGGAACTCTAATTTGTTGTTGCTGGGACTGCATAACTGTATAGCCACTTTGAAAAATAATTAGGCAGTTTCTTATAAAACAAAACATATTTTGACCATATGATCCAGCAATTGCTGTCCTTGGTAGTTAGCCAAAAAGGGAAAAATTTATATTCTACACAAAACCCATACATGTATGTTTAGAGTAGCTTTATTCATAATTGCCAAAACTTGGAAGTAACCAAGCTGTCCTTCAGTAGGTGAATGGATGAACTGTGGTATACTTAGATGATGGACTATTGTTCAGTATTAAAAAGAAATAAGCTATAAAACTACACAAAGACATGGAGGAAACTGAAATGCGTATTAGTAAGTGAAAGAAGTCAATCTGAAAAGACTGTATATTGTGTGAATCCAACTATAGGACATTCTGAAAAAGGCACAACTATAGAGACAGTAAAAAGATCAGTGGTTGCCAAGAGTTAGCAGGAAGGAAAAGATTAAGTAGGTGGATCACAGAATTTTTAGGGAAGTGAAACTATTTTGTATGATACTGTAATGGTGAATACATATCATTATACATTTGCCAAAACCCATGGAATGTCCAACAACAAAAGTGAACCTTAATGTCAATTGTGAACTCTGGATGACAGTGACATGTCAATGTAGGTTCATCAATTGTAACAAATCTACCATTCTGGTGGGAGATGTTGGTGGTGGGGAGGATATGCATATGTGACAGCAGGAGGTATACAGGAACTACGAACTTTCTGCTCAATTTTCTGTGAACTTAGAATTGCCCTAACAAAAATTAATCAAAAAACTCATATCTATAGATTAAGAAACATATATATATGTTTTTATATATATTATGTTTCCTAATATGTATCTATTAGAAAACATTGTCCTATTTGTTTGAATTGACTTTTTATTTCCAGAAACAGTTTGGAATGATATTGTCCATTATATTCCAAGGATGTGGGACATCCTGATTGTGTTATTGGAAGGGCTTTGATCTTTTTGGATTAACAAATGTGTTACTAAGTAAGATGGGGCATGGAGGAGGCTACGCTTTGAGTCTGCAGAGACTTTTTTACTGCTTTACCTTGTCTCTTCTTCAACACTTCCAAAATAATCCTCATTGTTAACAGTTCTAGCTATTAAGCCTGCATGAAAGCTTGGTTCAATTTGCATTATAATTCATTGCCATCCCTGGGGAATGTTTTCCAACAATCCTCATTAAAGCTGTTATTTACAGGTCAGATGGTGGAGAAATGATTACACATATTTAAGAACCCCAAATGCAGATTGTCAAATTATCCGTGTAGCTGGAGGAGGAGGAAAGTTGGGAACGAAGGAAGAAAGGAAAGAGAGAGAGAGAGAGAGAGAGAGAAAGAAAGAAAGAAAGAGGAAGGAAGGAAGGAAAGAGAAGGAAGAAAGGGAGGGAGGGAGAGAAGAAGAGAGGGAGAATTCACAATCTCATTTATTCCTTTCTACAAACAAGTAAACAGAGTCCTGGAAAGTTGAAGATTAAGTTCTGTGGTTTGGGTTGTGAGCTCAGGGACCAAGTCTTGAGCCTACAGCTTGCTCTCTATCTCTACTCTCCCTTTACAAATATTTCCTTATTTTCTTCTGAGAGGTTAGCAGAGGTAGGGCAATGGAAGGACTTTCTCTTGAGATGTCTCACTGACTCCTGTTCAAATAAAGTTTCAGGAAACAGAGGAGTGGCTTGGGGCTTCAGCTTGCATAAATGAGTTGTTTGAATCTCAGCTCTAACATTTCAATCACGTCACCTGACTGCAGGGATCCTCAATAGTTCCTACCATGTCCAATACTAACACCTCAGAATTAGGAGTCCTTAGGAACCATTCCTGCAGGAAGAGACAAGAAGGAGGACCTTGGCATTCATCTATGTCCTCTTGCAGTCCATCTTGGTCCAAGGGACAGCAAAAAAAACTCTGGCCATAGGGCTGGGCTGGGCATGTCCCACGGCTGTGTGGCTGTGTGCAACAACCAGTCTTTGCTCAGCTTTCTTACTCCTGTCCTGTGCTTGCTCCTGTCTCAAGTTCAAACCCCAGCCCCTAGACCTCTGGACACAGACCCTGCACACAGACCCTGGTTTGTGGTGTTTGGTCTCAGCTCTTCCCCGTAGGCTCTGCCTTAGAACATCGAACTCCTCCCTCTCAGGAAGTCCTTTGCACCCCAGTCCTGCCTATGGGAGCCAGAGGCGGAGCTGGAAAGGAGCAGAAAAGACAAGTGCTTCCTGGAGCACATTCTCCAAAGGCAGAATCTCAGAAGACCTCATGGTTGAGGAAAAGTGTTAAGAGGCCTGCCCCTCCCCTCACTGCACCCACTAGGATGGAAAGCCTGATGGTGCTTCCCACCCGGAGCCTGGTGCTCCTGTGACCTGCCTCTGCCAGTGATAGGGAAATCCAGACCTTTTCCTCCAAGTAGCACCTGCTGTCAGAAGCGGGAGGGGAGGGCAGAGGACAGGACGCTCTTCCTTCTATGGCTACAAAACAGAGTCGGATGGCTTCCCCCTTCCCCGAGAGAAAGCACAACTCTAAGTGGCACCCTCACACCTGCCTGTATTTTAATGAATATTATCCCACCATCTATCAACAGCAAGTCAACAAGCTTCACACCAGGGGAGAAAAACAATCCTCGCCTTGTCAGCCCTGCCTCTCCGGGAGCAGCTGAGGGTCTCAACGCCCCCTGACTCTCTGCCACCTCTTTTTCCCTGGGGGGCTGTTGACAGGGTGCAGTGCAGCATGGAAATGGCTTTGGCCTCAGAATGTGGCAGAATGACAACGTGGCAGAATGGCTTGGGATTGACCATGGGCAGGCACAGGCACTCTGTCCCAACTGTCTCAGGACTTTCCAGTCCTCAGAGCAATGCTCTGTGATGGGTATTTCTATCCCCATCTTAACAGAAGGGCCACCGGGGGTTGGAGACATGCAGGGACTCCCTGAGGCCACACTGCTAACATGGGGCAAGGTTAGGCATATGAATGCAGATCTGACCCATGGATCCCTCAGGGTCTTTCTGCCTTGCTTTCCCACAGCCTTTCCCTGAGGATGCTGCTCAGCCCACTGGACTTTAGAAGTTGAGAGGTGGCAGCTTGCTGGCAGCCCTAGCAGCCCTCGCTCCCTCTCGGTGCCTCCCCGGCCTGGGCGCCCATTCTGGCCGCGCTTGAGGAGCCCTTCAGCCTGCCACTACGCTGTGGAGGCCCCTCTCTGGGCTGGTTGAGGCTGGAGCCGGCTCCCTCAGTTTGCCGGGAGGTGCGGAGGGAGAGGCGCCGGCAGGAACCCGGGCTGCGCGCAGCACTTGCGGACCAGCTAGAGTTCCAGATGCGCCTGGGCTTGGCGGGCCCCGCACTCGGAGCGGAGCGGCCCTGGGCAGTGAGGGGCTTAGCACCCGGGCCAGCAGCTGCGGAGGGTGCGCCAGGTCTGCCAGCAGTGCCGGCCCACCGGCGCTGCGCTCGATTTCTCGCCAGGCCTTAGCTGCCTCCCCGCGGGGCAGGGCTGGGGACCTGCAAGCCGCGATGCCTGAGCCTCCCTCCACCACCCCCCTCCCCGCCCCCCGCCGGGCTCCTGCGCGGCCTGAGCCTCCCGGACGACCGCCGCCCCCTGCTCCGCGGTGCGCGGTCCCATCGACCGCCCAAGGGCTGAGGAGTGTGGGTGCACGGCACGGAACTGGCAGGCAGCTCCACCTGCGGCCCCGGTGCGTGATCCACTGGGTAAAGCCAACTAGGCTCCTGAGTCTACTGGGGACTTGGAGAACCTTTATTTCTAGCTAAAGGATTGTAAACACACCAATCAGCACCCTGTGTCTAGCTCCTGGTTTGTGGATGCACCAATCGCATTCTGTATCTAGCTAATTTGGTAGGGACTTGGAGAATCTTTAAAATGTCTAGCTAAGGGATTGTGAATACACCAAGCCCACTGTATCTAGCTCAAGGTTTGTAAATGCACCAATCAGCACTCTGTGTCTAGCTCAGGGTTTGTAAATACACCAATCAGCACTCTGTATCTAGCTAATCTAGTGGGGAGGTGGAGAACTTTTGCGTCTAGCTCAGAGATTGCAAACGCACCAATCAGCACCCTGTCAAAATGGACCAATCAGCTCTCTGTAAAACAGACCAATTGGCTCTCTGTAAAATGGACCAAACAGCAGGATGTGGGTGGGGCCAGATAAGAGAATAAAAGCAGGCTGCCTGAGCCAGTAGTGGCAACCCGCTTGAGTCAGCTTCTGCACTGTGGGGGGTTTGTTCTTTCTCTCTTTGCAGTAAATCTTACTGCTGTTCACTTTTTGGGTCCACACTGCATTTATGAGCTGCAACGCTCACCGCTGTGGTCTGCAGCTTCACTCCTGAAGCCAGCGAGACCACGAACCCACCAGAATGAAGAAACTCCGAACACATCTGAATATCAGAAGGAACAAACTCCGGACAGGCGGCCTTTAAGAACTGTAACGCTCACCTCGAGGGTCTGTGGCTTCATTCTTGAAGTCAGTGAGACCAAGAACCCACCAATTCCGGACACAATGTTACCCCAGATAATCAGCGCCATTTTCTGAAGCTTGAGATGCAGGAAAAGAGGAGTGCTATCCATTAGCTGGAGACAGGAAGTAGAAAAAGGTAAGACCTCTGAGAGGTATCCCTGGTGTGGGAGCATGTTCGTACCTATAAGGCTGTTTGTGCTCACACACCCGTGGCATCTGTGGGAGTCGGAGCTCTATGTGACTGCAACCGAGAGTGTGTTGATTGGTGTTTGTCTGTGCATGATGGAACAGTGTGCCTTGTGAGCATACATGGGCATGCTTCATTCTAGCCTGCACACAAGTGCTATAGAGAGATGGCAGAGATGCTCCCAGGCTCCCCTAGTGCCTTGTGAGCATACATGGGCATGCTCCATTCTAGCCTGTAGACAGGTGCTATAGAGAAGTGGCAGATATGCTTCCAGGCTCCCCTAGGCCTAAATGTGTCAACGTCTCTGAGCCACTTTACTCATCTGTTAAAGGGGAATGAGGTGATTCAGTGATAGGATGTGTGAAAAATCCAGTATGGTGCTTGGCAAATGGTAAGCACACAATCAATTGTAGATACAAACCAACTCCAAATTCACTTAATTACCTTGTCACCTATCTTTTCTACGAAAATAAAGACTTTGTCAAATGCTTGAAGTCCAGATTTGCTTGCTTTCCAGTGTTTCCACAGTCTCCCAGCCTAGAAAGCAGTGAAAGAAGTGTTTGGTCCTTTGTAGCTAATTCTTGGCAAACCCTCGCCAAGTCTTAGGGATCACTTTCTCCCTCCCAGGTGCTTACAAAGACTGTGCCTTTAAAAGGAGAGCAGGAAATAAATACTGACACATGTGAAATGCTTCCTATCCCTGTAAGAAAGAACCCCACTCCTGGCTCCTAAAAAGGATATTAAAAGATGCCCTTTCCTGGGCCTACTTCTCTCCCCTGCTTCTCTTCATGAGCCCCTAGGTTCTGGAAAATCTCCATCTGCCTTTAAAGCTGGTTTCTATCATCTCTATTAAAGAAAACCCCACTCAGCTGGGTCCTCAGCTACTTAGTAACAATTGTCCAATTTCCAGCCTCACTTCCTTTTATCATAGAATTGCCTGAGCAGGTGGTCCTCCTCGGCTCCTCTCCTCCTCGCAGGATAATGCCTTCCTTTGTGCTCTGCCTGGCAGGAGAGGCCCTTGTGGGGATGCTGCTGCCTGAGGACTCCAGGGATTGAGTCTTTGCCAGCCCTCGGATTTCTCTCCTGGGTGATTCCAGTGGAGGTGCTGGGCTCCTCCCAAAGGACATAAGCCAGGGAAGTGGAGCTAAATGCAGCCCCAGATGAGACAGAAGCCGGAGAATGGCAACAGGGAGGGTATGGGGAGAACCGGATGATAAGCCAGGACATCAAGAGTCAGGGAAAGGGGGATTCAGCTGTGTCCTGGAGAATATCCCTAGGTTTCCTGATCTAGGTAACAGTGGGCATCTCCCTCTTCAGACTTCTTGAACTGTCCCCTTCAAAGAATTAGATCGTAACTCTTATTGCCCATTACCTTTGTAGACAGAATTCTGGTTTCCTAAATTTTACAATACTCTCTCTGTCTCTCTTTTTTTTTCTTTCCTGTATTCCTATTGATCTAGCTTCCTTGGAAATAGCTTCTCAGTTCAAGGGAATAAAAATTCTTCCTTGAGTGGGGAGATTATCACAATGCCCCTTGGCAGTGCTAAGACAGCTCTGTGCTAGAGCCCAGGATCTGAAAGGACAGAGGCCGTCTAAATGGTGTAGGAAAATGGAATAGAACAGGGACAGAAATTTCATTACAGATAATGGAAACAAGAACAAAGCACCTTTTCTCTCCACTCAACAAAGAGGCTTCTTTGATATGGATCGTGGTGGTGTGAATGATGGCGGGAGTGGGGCTGGAACAGTGGCTGTCAGGGGGATACTGACAATGGTGGAGACAATGAAGGTGGTGTCAATGGTGGTATTCGGGAGAGGAGTGGTGGCAATAGTGATAATACTGTGGTTCCTGAGGTTACTGAGGATGGTGAGAGTGCTGTAGAGCTATCATCTGGAATATTCTCCACACTTCATTTCTAGTCAAGTCCTACCCATCTCACTGCATCACGGAAAGAAGCGGGATTTGGAAGCGAGAATTCCTACTGCTCTTGCAACCTTGTAAATCTTCCCTTTTTTGGTCTTCAATTTTCTTATCTATAAAATGTGGGGATTGGAGAAGGTGAATTCAAATAATCCTGCCACTTCTTAAATTATAGCATTTCAAGATTTCAGGCTTAGCTGTAGTCCTACTTTCTCCCAGACACTCTAGGCCACAAATTTCCTGTTTCTCTGTGTTTGGAGGATGCTTGATGTCTAAACCATCCTCTTGGTCATTAGCATTGACTATTATGCTTATTGTGGTGTCTTGGACTTGGGATTGGGTTCCCATATGAACTATTTTTGGTTCAGCACCTGGAACAATATCACACATTATAGACATTCAATACATGGTTGATGTTTCCTAGGAATGAAGAATTACTCAACTAACAATTGCTGAACATTTCTACATTCTGAGCTCTGAGCCAGGTCCTGATATAAAGGCACATTTTCTGACTGTGAGGCCTTGCTAGTGGAAGCAGTTTATCTCCCAGTGTGAACCATTAAGTAAAGGACAATATGACGAGTTTTCATAATGTACATATGAACGAAGTGAAGTTGCTGGGGAGGGGACCTGTGTAAAGTATAAGATAGGATGCCGTGTTTTAAAGGGAATCTTGAAAGATGATTCTTGTCTTTCCATTGACAAGAAGAAAAAGGCATTCAGGCAAAGAGAATTGAAACATCATGTGTAAAGGGTGAAAGTACATACCTAGGGAATAGTGGTTTGGCATGAAGGCTGATGCCTGACTGTGAAGAGAGATGAGCTTTATCATCTGGCCTCTATGGAAAGGTTGTAGGCAGCAGTTTCCAGCATTTTCAGAAAAGCCCTATGATGGCAGGGTAGGAAATGGACTGCAATCCAGAAAGATGCAGGCAGGAAGGTATGGCAGGAAAATCTTACAGACTTCGGCTTTATAATGAGACCTGACAGAGGTAGGACATAAGACTGATGGGGCAGAGAGCAGTACTCATGGGGGCTTCAGGAGGAGGCATCTATAACTTGCAATGACTTACTGGATCTACAGGGTGAGAGACAGGGCGAAATCTGGAATGGTTTTAAAATTTCTTGCTAGGGTAACAGGTCCTATTAGAAAGGATATAGGGAGGAGGGTTGACGATGATGAGTAGACGAAGATGATGAGACCATTGTCTTTGCGTCTTTGGTATCAGTGTGGTGCATAAGTGAAGTGAACATTTGGAAAATGAACCTCTGTCTCTCCCTGTCCCTCCCTTGCCCACATCTCAGTGGCTCATAAGATTCTACTGACCAGAGCGCTGCAGAGTCCAGGGTGCAGGCTGGGAAGGAGAAAGCAAAGGGGACCTCACAAGTCAGAGCCATTGGTTTCATTTCCCAATATCCAAATGCCTCTGTCCAATAAGACCTATAACCAATTTCCCAGAGAAGGCCCCCGAAGAGGCCTGAGCTTGATGGAGTTGGGTAGTGGGCTTTTTTTTTTTTTTTTTGGCTTTTTTTTGGACTAAAAGCAATTTCCATTTTATGCCTTTTGTCTCTTCATCCAAGCAAATGCCGGTGGGATCTGGCAACCTGAGTTCAATAGCCAGTCCTTTTGGTCTTTCAAAGGCTATGAATGTAATAAGAGCACTCAACCCTTCTGAAGATATGCAAATCCGTGCATTTAAAAGATTTACATTCATCCTTCACAGGCCCTGAAATATAAATATGAAATACCCAGAACCTTGTCACTTCAGTAATAATTAAGCTGATGGCCTATTATGTTCGATTGCAAATCAATATAGTATCTTTTGGTGCCACTTGAGTTCTTGAGGGTTGGCGTGGGGCCAGCTCCAGTTATACAATTGAATTGCTGCAGCTGCCTGGGAAACTTCGCTGCCGTTCCCATTCAGGAAGAATAGGCGGGTAACAATGGTGACCAGCCTCCCTGCAGTAATTGTGTACGAGGACACATTTCCAATGGGGTTTTTGTTCAGCAGGTGCTGTTATTTTAGTTTAATTTGAATTCTGAAATATGGAGGAGAGAAGGAGACCAATCTTAACAGCATCTAACCTACAGCTGTTCGAAAGAGGCCAGCAAACAGCATATGTTGCTTAGATGGAAATCATAATTGCTCATTCTCCCTGGGATGTTGGCCCACCAACGTGGAGCCTCTGAAATTAGCCGGCATTTTTCCGGCATTTTCCTCAGTGGTGAGGCCTCTGCAGAGCTCAGGAGGAACTATTCTAGAGTGGCTCGCTCCCTGGGAGGCTTTGGTGGTGGCGGCTGCTGCGTCTCCTTTTTCTTCTCCTTCCCTCTTTCTCCTTCATGGTAGGCTGAGGTGAATTCCAAACACTACACAAAACACATCCGGGGTTGGCTTCCTCATTGAAGGCCGCCATGGGGATGCACAAGGAAACAGGCAGTGGCGAGGTCTGGTGGAGCCCCAGGGCCAGACTCTCTCTGAGAGCAGCGACCAACACCCCCAGGTCAGGGTCAGGGCAAGAGGAAAACTCAGATAGTAAGGAGAATAGCATCAACACAGACACCCTGATCTAGGGAAGAAATAATATCCACAAGGCACACTCCCATCCACAAAACACTTTCACATGATCTGTGTTTTTCTTTACATCCTCACAACACTCCCTGGAAGGAGGTGATAGTGTTCAGTTTCATAGAGAAGGAAGCTGAGGTGCAGGATTGTCAGAAGACATACCCAATGCTAAAGCCTGCTGGGATAGAATAAGTCCTCGAATGTAAAATTCCATGCCCTTCCCTATACCACTGTCTCCTTTTTTGTTCCAGTGATTTCCATCAGCTCCCAGATTGGCAGGAGGTCCTGAGAGATCTACTTCCATCAGCCTCTAAGTCTATGGTAATGAACTAAGCCTGTGACAAAGACCGAAATCTTGTGGTCTCTGTATTGGAAACCCATGTTTAGATGATTTGGGGCTGGACTTAGGAAAACTCAGAGGTGTGGCATACTGAATGCCTAGCTTCCGTTCTTCTTCCCTTTCTTTCTTTGTTTTTTCCTTCCCTTTCTCCCTCCTTCCTTCCCTTTCCTTCTCTTTTTTTTCCTTCCTTCCTCCTTTTCTTTCTTCCTTCCTTCCACATTTACAGAGCCCCTACTATTAGGCAGGCATTGGACTAGATGCTGTGGGGCATGCAAATATGAATAAGGTAAGTTACTGGTCTTCAACAAGCCTAGTCCAGAAGAGATACACCCTCAAAAATAGAAGAAACAACTTGATTGTTGCCATATGATTGGGATTTACAAAGTGCTTGGGTCCTGGAATAGACAATGGCCTCACAGGGAGGTGCATATGGAGGTAGATCATGAAGGATGTGTAAAATGCTTGTAGGCGGAGAAAAGGGGACAAGGATCCAGACCTGGCTTGAGTCACTGGTCTCACCCTGTCACGGGCCCTTTTTTTTTTGAGACGGAGTCTCGCACTGTCACCCAGGCTGGAGTGCAGTGGCGCCATCTCGGCTCACTGCAAGCTCCACCTCCCAGGTTCACGCCATTCTCCTGCCTCAGCCTCCCGAGTAGCTGGGACTGCAGGCGCCCACCACCATGCCTGGCTAATTTTTTTGTATTTTTAGTGGAGACAGGGTTTCACCGTGTTAGCCAGGATGGTCTCGATCTCCTGACCTCGTGATCCACCCGCCTCAGCCTTACAAAGTGCTGAGATTACAGGCATGAGCCACCATGCCTGGCCTGTCATGGGCCCATTGTTAATAGGAAATGGGGGTTACAGGATTGGGGAAAGGACTGATGTAGCTTGGCGCCCTCAGTAGCATTATGTTAAGGAGTAGCAGTGCTGGAATGGACATTTGATGTGAGACGTGGCATTAAGAAGATGAAGGGGGTAAGTGGCAGGAGTCTGGCCTGAATGTCTGTTGTTAGTCCCTCCTGGCCTGAGATGCCAGGAACTTGCTGGCTTCTGATGTGGCTAGAGCAGTGCCTTAGTCAGATGCTGCTGCCATTAGAACTCTGGGCACCTCCTAGAACTCAGTGATCTGAGGTTCATAGTGGGCCTCTGCTCTCTGTCAGAAATCTTTGCCCTGTCTTTTTTGTCAGATGCTGTTACTTCCTCAACCTAACCTTTGTGTTCCCTGTTGAGGGATGTTCCTGCTGGGAGGCATAGAGTAAGGATGTCCAATCTTTTGGCTTCCTTGGACCACATTGAAAGAAGAAAAATTGTCTTGGGCCACACATAAAATACACTAACACTAACGATAGCTGATGAGCTAAAAAAAAAAAAATCACAAAAAAAAATCTCATAATGCATTAAGAAAGTTTACCAATTTGTGTTGGGCTGCATTCAAAGCTGTCCTGGGCCGCCTGTCCTTGGCCCGCAAGCTGCAGGTTGGACAAGCTTGGCATAGAGCCATCCTTGAAGGCTTGAAGCTATACAAGGGTAAGAGTCAGCTCGCAACACCTGCATGTCTCATAAACCTGCCTCGCTGGAGTTCAGAGTATTTACCAATCCCATTGTTAGGAGCATGGCTTTGGAATTACACACATGTGAGTGCTAGAAATGGATCTAGAGGGGAAGTACGAGATGGTGGTTATGGTCATGGACTTGGAAGTCAGACTTCCTGGGGTTGGAGACTAATTTTGTCACTTCTAGATATTTAACTGTCACTTTATTGTCTCATCTGTAAATGGGAGACAATAATCTCTAATTGAAAGGGTTAGTGTGATGTTTAAATCAATTAATGGATTTAAAATATTAGTAGAGGGCTTGACACTTACAGCCCACTAAGTTTTAGCTGCTCGTAGAAGTAGCAGTAGTAGTATAACAGTAGTAATGATGATGTAGTAATCACAGTGGCAATGGTAGTGTAGTAATAATAGTGATACTGGTAATACAGGATAGGGTGTGGTGGTGGTAGTGATAGTATTAGCAGTGGTAATGGTCGTAATGGAAGTAACATTGAAATGCTCCACCACTTAAATATCTTGGGAAAGTTTCTATACCTCATCTTACCCAAAAACTGAGGCAAATGGTATTTCTTTCACAGCAGTGATGATGTTAACAAACAATCAAATTCCACAGATATTTACTGAGCACTTGAAACACATGAGAAATTACCTATGGCTGAGTCTGTCACATGGAATTGCACCAAAAATTAGATAAGTTGAAATTTGAAACTCTCATGGGTTAAGTAACCAAGTGTTTTTCTTCAGGGTTCTTTCTTTGCAGACAAAGCAATGACCTTGTAGAGGAAGAAAGTGAGACTATAGTGTTAACTGTACAGGGTAAACCAATGGCCAGGACCACATGATCTCTTTTGCCATCGGCTCCCTGTGGCCTAGCACCATGCCCGGCATAACAAGTGTTTAAGTAAGTAATATGTTTACTTATTGAATATTTGTTGAATGCAGAATAAAGGAGTGATGTAAGTAAAAACCATGGGGATCCTAGAAGGCTGTCCCCCACAAAAGGTGATGACACTTTGGCATTTA
Source organism: Gorilla gorilla gorilla (assembly GCF_029281585.2). Taxonomy (NCBI): domain Eukaryota; kingdom Metazoa; phylum Chordata; class Mammalia; order Primates; family Hominidae; genus Gorilla; species Gorilla gorilla. Next base: position 21,970,590 of record NC_073233.2, read on the forward strand.
GTTAAAAATGTCCTTTTGGTTAGGACAGGAAGGAAAGAAACTCGACTCTGGGAGGGGCCCGAGGGTTGCTTTGGATGGAATTGCTTTGCGGCTTCCTTTGTGAATGTGGGAGAATCTGCTATGTAACAGCTCCTCTGTCTCCATGCTTTTACTCTAAGCAAGCCAGACAAACTCAGGATATCCGTGGGTGGGAATTTATTTTGGCAGCTCAAGTGGTGTAGGAAAGCCAAGAGCCTGGGGCTATTCAGTTGAACAACACATGTTAATCTCATTCTATTTTGCATAATCTCAGCAAACATTTTGATGTCAGGAAAGTGTAATCCAAGAACAAGCAGCTTCTGTGAGAGGCTTGTTCTTGGCATGGCTCAGTAATACAGGAGGATAGAAGTGAGGTCTGCAGACAAAACCGTTTGTCCAGTACAGGCATGATCACATGCAGAAGCCCATTCTATCCACCAAATTATGTTATGGTGTGGAGGATGGGACCCCCAACCTACTAGTGACTGGGGTACAGAGTGACTGCTTTGCCTCTGTAGATTTGAGAGCATGGTTGCTATAGTCGGAATATGTCTTCCAAAATTCATGTGTTGGATGTTTAATCCCAAATGCAACTGTGTTGGGAGGTAGGGCCTAATGGGAGGTATTTAGGTCACAAGGGCACAGCCCTTCATGAACAGATTAATGCCACTATAAAAAAGGCTTATGGAAGTGGGTTTGCTCTCTTCTGCTCTTCTGCCATGTGAGAATGCAGCAAGCAGGCCAACACCAGATGCTGGCACCCTCACCTTGAACTTCACAGCCTCCAGGGATGTGAGAAATAAATTTCTGGTCTTTATAAATTATCCATTCTTAGGTATTCTGTTATAGCAGCACAAAATAGATAGTGGGCATTGGAACTCGTTACAAAAAGAAAAAAAGGAAAAAGCTGATGTGACCGGTAAGAAAATGGTGAAGATGTCGTGGAGGAATACATTCCCTGCTACGCCCTGATAGGGTGGGGTCATAAAGATGTGGTTTCTGAGAGCAAGCTGTCTACAGTGGGAACAAACAGCCAGCTCAAGTCCCTGGCCATAGCTCAAAAACCTCAAGGTGACAAAGGTGGATCTTAGGAGGTGTTGGCCCTCTGCTGATTGCTGTCTCTTGTGCATTCCGATCCTCTACACCATGATCTCCTCTTCACAGGTAACAAATCATGAAAGAATCTGTAATTCTGGTCAAGGTGGGTTTACTGGCCAGTAGACATATATGTGTATATATCTCCCAGTTATGGCATTTTCACATTAAAAGGATTTTAAGTGTCACCTAAGAACTCCCTTTATTCCAGTCCCCACCCCGCCCACACACACACACAAATCCCATTGCCCCCACCAGATACTCATTCCATTTGTTAGGTAGGAAAACCCGGTTGCATGGAGGGGGAAGTGCTTTTTCCAACGGATTCACAGCAACTTAGCGTTAGACAGTGCTGGGCTATGACTTACATCTGTCCGCTCCAGATTCTCTGCTCTTTATGCTCTACACGCTGCCTCCCACACTCAGACTCTCTTATTTCTTGGTATTTAGGAAGCATGGCACTTCCAAATCATCTGTATTTTCTCCTGGATGATTTTTACTTGTATCTGGTGGGCTGAGAGTAATGTTAGTCTAGGAGAGAAATCATCACAGGCCCAAGATAAAGGGGATGTTGTTACCATGGACTCCAAGGAAATTAGGCAATAGGATTAAAAAGTATGTGTGTGTGTGTGTGTGTGTGTGTGTGTGTGTGTGTGTAGATATACATATAAAGAATAAGTATATATAAATATATATGTAAAAGTACATATAAATATATAAAATGTATGTAAGAATTTAAATATACAGATATGATATATAATATCTTAATATATGTAATATATTAACTTCTTGTTTATTTGGTATGGGTTTGTGAGTGTAGCATGAAAAGCTTGAAATTAAATCCTGATTCTACCACTCATACGATTAATGACTTTTGTATAGTCAGTTTCTCCCAACTTTAATTTCGTCATGTTTAAATGAAGGATAATAATACCTATTTACCAGGGTTGTGGTAAGGGTCATATAGAATCATGCACTGTTTCAGGAATGCTTTTGACTTTAGTGACAGAAATGTTCACCCATACTGATTTAGACACATACAGATTTAATGTTCTCACACACCAAGATATCTGGAGGCAAGTAACTGCTAGTGTTAACTTAGAAGTTCAATTCAATGTGGGCTGATGCCTTTGCAATTCTCTTCTCCTCTCCTTTATGGTTGTATTATGGCTGCTGCAGCTCTTTCCATCACATCTGTAATCCAGTAGGAAGTGGTAAGGGGAAGCAAAAATGTCTCTGTCAGAAAATCAAAAGCTTTCTCAGAAATCCCACAACAGACTTCCAATTATCCTGTCCAGAGCTGTGTCATATGGACACCTTTGGCTGGAAGTTGGCAAAGTTGGCAAAGAAAAAGAAGTTGGGAAATGGTCCGTCTGCCAGCAAAAAGCCTTTCCATAGGGCACAATTGTATTTAGTATGGAATGAATGCTCTCATGTCTCTTCTTTCAAGAGATTCATGTAAGTGTGCCAGGAGCTCTAGAATAAAGGAAAGATGGAGGGGCTGGTGAAATGACAAAAAGCAGGCTGAGTTTCTGGTCATTTTCTGGAAGACGATTATTTGTTGCCAGACTCGCTTATGCAGGTGACCTCAGTGGTCTGGAAGTCAGCACTACCTGGTGAGTAAGGGGAGAGAGGACTATTGAGGACTAGATAGGAGAAAGACATCCCACCCCACCCTACCCCCACCCACCCTGGCTTGGCTGCTGAACACTTCCATCTGGATATCAGCCCTCAGTCTGGTCGCACTCAACATGTCCACAAGCAAATTGGCATTTAGGGGACATTAAACAATCTTTACCATTGGATTTTACTATCCATCAGGGGCTGCAACAGCTTCTTTCTTATTGAGGCTGTAAGGTTCAGAGCCCTCTTTTGACTGTGAGGACTGAATCTTAGCAGGCGACTGGCTGTATCACCCAGAAACAAGGCAGTGCTGGTGACAGGGACAGTCAGACAAGATGGAGGGCAGCAAATTGGAGGGGAGCCCTGTTACTTTAGAGGAGGCAGAGAAGAACACAGAACCTCTGTCATGGCGGTATCATCTGGATAAAAGCAAAATGGGCTCTCATCTCTGTTGCCTCCCCTCTCTACTCCATTTCTGGTCAGGCCAAAGATCTATTGCTTGATCTTCTCCAGTCTCTCTCTCTTTCTCAGCCCTTGCCCCTCTCACATGGATTACAGGGTAATATGGTTTGGATTTGTGTCCCTGCCCGCATCTCATGTTGAACTGTAATCCCCAATGTTGGAGGAGGGCCCTGGTGGGAGGTGGTTGGGTCATGGAGGCAGATTTCTCCCTTGCTGTTCTCGTGATGGTGAGTTTTCATGAGATCTGGTTGTTTAAAAGTGTGTAGCACCTCCTGCTTTATGCTCTTCTTCCTGCTCTGGCCATGTAAGATGTGCCTCCCTCCTCTTTGCCTTCTGCCATGAGTGTAAGTTTCCTGAGGCCTCCCCAGCCATGCTTCCTATACAGCCTACAGAACCATGAGCCAATTAAACCTTTTTTTCTATATAAATTACCCAGTCTCAGGTAGTTCTTTATAGCAGTGCAAGAATGGACTAATACACAGGCATAGCCAGACTGGGGATCCTTGACCACAGTCTATCCTCTTCCAACCAGGTGATATCCTGATGGTGTGGAAGGAGCACTCACCTTGTTGTAGTCAGGATAGCTGAGTTCTAATCTAAGCCTGACTCCTCTCCACTTCCCAGCCATGTGACTATACTGCTTTCATTCTCACTTAACACACTGGTAAATAATATCATCATTAGAGAGTTGCTGCCAGGGCTGAGATAGGCAATGTTTGTGAAAAGAGCCTCATGGGCTTCAAGGACTAATTTGATGGGAATTTGAGTAAGGAAGGGACAAAAGGAATAGGTGGGCTTCAGATGTCTCACCTAAGCTTCGACAAGAGCAGCTCTTCTCTTTTTTACATGTTGGGCTTCTGGAGAAATATCATGTGAAAAGAAGTTTTTCTGAATAAATAAGGAAACCACCAATTTATGTTAAGTGCATAGCATATATTAGGCTCTTAATAAATACTGCTCACTTCCTTTCCCCAACCGCTTCTTCGAAAAATGGCAATTGCCATTTCCAATGGCTTTTGCTCCATGCAGTTTTAAAAGTTAAAAAAAAAAATACACTAAATGCTTGCCACTTGCATCTAATTATGAGAATGACTGGTCCAGTGATTCTGTGTATTGAGATCACAACTCCGGTGCTTATCTCTTAATCCATCAGTCCCAGATCACCATCCAGGGACTCATTTTTCTTTGGCATGACTTCTTTCTGCAGCCAAAATTTCCTGGACCTGCCTGAACTCCCGTCTCCATGCAGCTCCCCTTTCACTTAGCTGACCTGATAAATGGCCAACAAGGTCTGGTTTCAGCAATGGGCACGTTTCTCTAGAAAACAATTAAAGTGACCAAAACCTGCTGAGATCTAATAAATATTCACTCATCCGCCTGAACAGATGCCAGTTACAGCAGAAGAAAAAAACAGTGTCTGGAGTCAGGGAATTCGCTGTGGTCTGGAGCTCCTAGCACAGGTGTCAAAAGAAATACGATGAAATGAAGATAATCTTGCTATAGAAAGGGCATCAGGGAACAGAGAAAGATGGGGTGCAGGAAGGTAGGTGTCTATGTGAAAGTGATACCCAGAGATCCCACGAGGATTTGTCTCCTTTTAGCAGAGATGGTGACTTGAATATGGCTCCTTAATAATGTTTGTATAGTAAATCTTTGGGTCCCTTTGTAGTCCTCAGAACAGGGCCCTAAGATTCAGGGATACTTATAGAGCAAGGCTTAGAGTGCTCAGGCTATAGGAGATATGGGAATGCATGGCTCACACTTCTGTGATTAGAGACTTTAGTTCCTGTAGGAGGAATGGCAAGCTCTAGGTGAAGTTCAGGAAGATCTACATGGGCTAGTGGGTCTAAAGATTCTGTAATTTCAAAGGGGAAATCACCTCTGCCTGGAGGGGATTAAGGAAGCTTCATGGACGAAGTGGCATTTAAGATGCATTCTGGAATATGGAGGTGGGTTAAGGCCATTTGAGGAAGAGTGGGTTCTGTGAGCAAAGGCTCGGGGAGAGAAGGAGTGGATTGTGCCCAGGGTCAGCTTGAGGTCCTGTAAAATCCTGTGGTTTGGAGACAGAAGACCAGGTTCTGGTCCAAGCCTCCATCTGTTCATAAGGAAACTCAACTTCTGAGAAAAGAGTTATGTGTCCAAATTCACACGGCCAATTAAAGGCTTCTTATGAAGTTCTAGAGTGACAGCTTACCAACAAATGAAGCATCAGTGGACAATACAAGAAGTGGTTTGGTTAATTACTAACTGTGAAAGAAGTTTTTGAGCTCAGAGGAGATAGAGTGCTGTAGGTGACAGAAGAAGCCTTCCTGGAGAAGGCACAGAGAAAGTTTATCAGAGAATAGGGTAGAAGAGCAGAATGAGGGACAAGGAACTTCTAACTGTGGAACCCAGGCACTGGGTCAGGCACAATATACATCTAATTGATAAAAAGTCTAATTGCAGTTACTATTTTTGGTGACCAATTATGTATTAGACATTTTATTTACATCATCTCTAAAATGTAAAATGATCCTGCCAGGTATGAAAAATTATTCCATTTTGCAAATTAGAAAACAGAAGGTCGAAAGAATTACCCAATCCACCCTGCTGTCAGGAATCACAGCCAAGAAATAAAAAGTGATCTGCTCCGTATACCACATTGAGGCCAAGGTTGTTTTTGTCTATTTATTTACCTAACAATTACAAAATAATCACTATCCCACTTTACATATGAGAAAACAGGTTCAGAGTGGCTGAGTAATTTACCCAAGGCCACACAGCAAGGATGTGGCAGGTTCTGTCTAAGGGCAGAGCTGATGCTTTTTGCCGGATAGCACCTTCTTTACCATTGTGGATTTGGATGGGTCTAAAGGGAATGGACAAAGTGAGAGTACAAAGGTGTGGAGGCTGGAACAAGCACATGAACCTATAGAATGTTGAGGCCACCTGCCTCCTGTCCATCTGGATCTGTGTGAATCTGAAGGGCACAACATCTTGATCTTGGCTCCACCTTCTGTTCTCAGTTCAAAGACTTCTCAAGCCAGAGTATTCTTTACTCTAGCTACATTGTGCTTTGGGTAATGAAAGGTTGAAATTGTGAAATTCTCTAGTTTCACTCTCCCTGCTCGCTATATGGACAAACCTGGCTCCCTAATTTCTGGGTAAGTTATTTCTTCTGTTCGAGCCTCAGTTTCCTCCTCTGTTAAATGGGAGCATCAATCTTCACTTCAAGGATTGTGTGAGTAATAAATTAAACAATGTTGATTAAGAGTTTATAACAGGCTGGGTGTGGTGGCTCATGCCTGTAATCCCAGCACTTTGGGAAGCCGAGGAGGGCAGATACTTGAGTTCAGGAGATCGAGACCAGCCTGGCTAGCATGGTGAAACCCTGTCTCTACTAAAAATACAAAAATTAGCTGGGCATGGTGGCACACACCTGTAATCCCAGCTATTCAAGAGGCTGAAGCGAGAGAAGTGCTTGAACCCAGGAGGCAGAGGTTACAGTCGCTGAGATTGCGCAACTGCACTCCAGCCTGGGTGACAGAGCGAAACTCCGTCTCAAAAAAATAAAAATTTAGAACAATGTCTGGCACACATTTGGCATTTCATACAGAGCTGTGGTAGCAGTACTATTATCAGTAGACGGTGTATTGTTAATATGACCATTTTCATCTGCCCCAGCCACTCAGTCCTCAGCCCCCAGGATCCATCAGACCTGAGCCAGCCAGTCAGTATCCCTCCTGTTCTCTCCCAGCTGATATGGGCTTTCAGCAAGACTCTTTTTTGCTATATGGCAGGAAGGACTGAGCTAGAAGAATAGGGGTGATGTGGGGTATAACTGGGCAGGGCAGCCAGGAGTTTTTAAAAATAATTCATGGAAGTGATGGGGAGTCCCAGGGTAGGGGACAGCACATAAAGCAGGCATTGCCCCATGGCTAACCAAGACTCCCTAGGGAAACCAATTTCTGAGAAGAAAATGAAGCCTCTCCTCTCCAGTCTCTCCTCATTCCTACCTCACCCTCCTTTGCCAACTCTGGGCTCCAGCTGGTCTGGGATGCAGCTCACCTCTGCCCAGTCATTAACAGTTCATTTGCTTAAATACCCATCATCATTACTGCCAATGGCTCCTCAGGGCACCATTGCATCTCAGGAACAGCAGCAGACATTCTCCTCTGACTGATGGCCCCACACACAGCCCTGCTACCTGCTAATGACTCCTGGGCTGACAGCCCAGTTTGGGGGCAGCAGGATGTGGAACACTGAAGGAGGTCTGTAGTTCTCCTGTGAGTTCCTCTGACCCTCATAGTCCTGGAAAAGACTTGGCCCTGAGAATGACAATGCCCCAAATCCTCAAGGAAGAGGGTACAGGAGGCATCCTCAGTGACCACTGTCTAAAATCTCACTTCCTGAGAGCTTGTCTCTGCTCATGTCACAGGGTATCTCTGTTTTCCTTTTGCTTGGAGGGTGTTTCTCCTGAGTATGTCAGGACATGAGATCCAAGAGGAAGGAGACTCCCCTGACTTGACTACCACATCGTGCCAGCCTATTTAGAAAGACTCTCATCTCTGCATTTCCAGGCAGGTGGGATTGTGCCCACTTTACATATGAGGAATCAGACTCATGGAATTTGAGTGAGCTTCCCAAGATCACACAGCCAGGGTGTGGCAGTGTCATTTTCTAAATTCAGTTTGGTCCGAACCCAAAGGCCAAATTTCTTCCTCTGCCCCAGATGTTCAATGTGAGGCAAGCACGAGGATTCTGCAAAATTGAGAAGCCAATAGGCATGGATAAATTGAGCAGCTGCCTACCTTACAAAAGCATTTTCTGTTAAAAATGTTACTTAGTTATGAAGACATTTTGTGGTTTTGTTTGAGGGGAACACCACTAATTTTCCCCTTTCCTGACTCACTGACCCCTCCCCTTTTCTGCATTATCTCATAGGATGCTGTTTCTGTTTATTCCGGGCACAGGAGACTGCTCTTAGTAACAACACTGTCTAATTTTTCAATATGCCAAGGGCTTTTTAAAGCTTGACATGTGTTAAGTCATTGAATCTTTACAATAAATCCATGTGGTGGGTCTTGTTCCTATAAGCATTCACAGATGAGGGAATTGAGGACAGAGAGGCTTAAAAAACTTGCTCAAGGTCATGATAGCTAAGTTAGAATCCTTAAAGGGCGTGGTGAGAGGCATATCTCTTTAAGGGCATCATTCCTGTGCTCATGTGCTCCTATCGTTGTCTGACCCTCTTTTTTTTTTTTTTTTTTGAGGCAGAGTCTCACTCTGTCACCAGGCTGGAGTGCAGTGGCACGATCTCAGCTCACTGCAACCTCTGCCTGCATGGGTTCAGGTGGTTCTCCTGCCTCAGCCTCCCGAGTAGCCAGGACTACAGGCGCCCACGCCCAGCTAATTTTTGTTATTGTTTTTGTGTGTGTGTGTATATTTTAGTATACACAAACATGGGGTTTCACCATGTTGGCCAGGATGGTCTCAATCTCCTGACCTCGTGATCTGCCCACCTAGGCCTCCCAAAGTGCTGGGATTACAGGCGTGAGTCACCATGCCCAGCCATGGTCTGATCTTCTTAAATCACCTACAGTTTAAGCTATAATATCAGGAGTTGAGGAACAGATTGCTGTGGAGTGAAGCAGGTTTAGAAGGGCCTGAAGCCTGGACATGCTTTGTGGTGGGGTTGGGCATGGGGGCTGACCGGTGCTGGCAGGGAGAGTACATCTTGCTTAACAGGAGAGAACGATCTCCAAGCCCCTTGTCAGCAGGAGGAGATATCAGGGCAGGGACCAGGTTCTATAATAGGTCTGGAAGCTGCTAGGAAGCTCAGCCAGGAGCTGGAGGGTAGGCTTGAGGGAGGCATTGATTGTGGGACCAGAATCAGGAATGTATTCAGAAGAAGGGCCTTGGGCCCTCAGGATGAATTTCTGGTGTGGCTCTCAAACCAGGCAGAATGAATCACCCCCTCCTCTGGCTCCCTAGCATTTGGCCACATCCCTGTTGTCACACTTACTTCTTTGTCTAACTTGCAAAGCTAACCATGTCATTCCTCAGCTTAAAAAATGTTTAATGGCTCTGTAAGGCTACAGGATAAATCCCAAACACCTAAAAATAATTTCCAAGGACCCCCCCACAATGCAGTCCTGGATGACACCTTTGGCATCATCCGTCACCTCCCTTTGTGAGCTTTGTTTCATCAGAACAACACAACTGTCAGTCCACATCACAACAGATTTCCTCTCATCCTCTTCTATCATGTACCTGTGATTCCCTTTGCTGGGAAACTATCTCTACCTTTCTGGCCACAGCTACACCACATACATTTACACCTATGCCCTGTTGCCTGGAGAATTATTCATTTTTTGGCTCAGATATCGGTGCTGCTGGGAGCCCTTCTTAGCCAACCCCATTCCAATCCTAATGGCCAGGCTACGTTTCAATGCCCTTGCTGTATTTCCTCTTAGCAACTGGTATTTTCCTCCATCATGCACTTGCCCTCTGGACTGTGATGGCTTTTTGGTCTGTGATGGACCTTTGCTCTCACCCCATGAGGGCAGGCACTCTGTCATTTTCATCATTGTATACCAGTGTCTGACACGCAGTATGTGGTTAATCCACATTGCTGAATGATTGAGTGGCCTCCATGTTTTTGCCCTGAGACTAGTTCCTTTCCAGAGTGACTCGGACACTATATCTGGGTTATCAGTAGGACTCAAGAGCCTCCCTCAAGGTGGGCACAGAGCAGACGGAAGTAGAATCTGACTTGACTGAAAACAACCTAGGAAATCGTGCAGTGGGACCAGCATCTGTTCCCAGACTTCAGTGAAATAGTCAGTCAGGCCCAGGTCATGAAAATGGGAACCAGTGAGTGCTAGGCCCTGAGGTTAGTGTCAGGTTGCAGCCAGGATGGCCATGCCAAGTCACCCTGTGTCCCCAATAATAGATACTTAAAGTACCACAAGCTGGTGACAGGACTGGTCCCTGAGGCTTGTTTGAAGCTGACCTCTAATTAGTGTCATGTGGAAAAGCTGGGACTATGGGAGCGGAGAAAAGGCAGTGTGTGCAATGAGTCCCCGTGCATGAGCAAGAGAGGGCAGTTGGAGAAAGGAGAGACTGAAATGTCCCCTCACAGGCTGAGTTAGTGGGAGACTAAGAGCCCCTCTTCCTCTTGGCTTTCTAAGGCTGAGGCTGGACTGGAGGGACCCTCAGCAGGAGAGGTCCCCCAGAGAGGCCCAGTCCTAGGAGAGGTTCACATTGCAGTGTGGCCCCCCCCCCAAAAAAATGGGCAGGGACCCTGACTGAGGCAAGTCCAAGGAGCTGACTCAGCTGAACAAGGTCCAAGGTCAAGTTCTGGCTCAATTAGTTGGCCTGTGTGAACCTGATAAGTCACTTCCCATCCATGAACTTCAATTTCCTTCTCAACAGAATGCAGAAGTTGAGCCTAAGGTCTGCAATTACCTAACCCACTCAGTCTAGCATCTGAAACCTAGCTGTGTATGTGCCAGCTTTATCTAGTTTAATCCACTCAACCTCAGTAAATACTTATCTGCATAATATAATAGCATAGTCCCTGGAGTCAGATTAGTGGGGTCTGAACTCTGATCTTGCAACTTGCTAGATGCGGGACCTTGGAAAATATTCTTGACTTCTCCATGACTAGCTTTCTTCATCTCTAAAAAGGGAATAGCATTTGTCATCAGACTTTTAGGAGGGTTACATGAGACAGTGCAGGTAAAGCAGAGGCTGGCTCGTGATACAAGCTTGATAAACATTGGCTAATATTGTCAGTTAGGATCCTCCAGTTTTTGTCAACACACCCAATTGATTTTCACTCACTTTCACTTGCCCTTTTCTCCCCAATTACTCTCTACTTCTATCCAAACCTAACCTATCCTTCAAAGGTGGTATATTAGTCAGACTTCTCCAGAGAAACAGAACCAATAAGATTAATTAATTAATGAATTCCTTATAAGAAAGTGACTCACATGTTTACAGGGCTGGCAAGTCCCAAGATCTGCAGGGTAAGTTAGGCAGGCCGAACACCCAGGAGAGTCAATGGTTTAGTTCTAGTCCAAAGGCCAGCAAACTTGAGACCCAGGAAGAGCTGATGTTTCAATTCAAGTCCTAATGCAGGAAAACGTCAGCGTCCCAGTTTGAGAGCAGTCAGGAGGGAGGAATTCTGTTACACCCAGAGGGTCGGCCTCTATGTTCTATTCAAGCCTTCGACTAACTGGATGGTGCCCAACCACATTAGGGAGGGCAATCAGCTTTCCTCAGTCAAATGCAGTTCTCACCCAAAAACACCTTCACAGAAACATCCAGAATAATGTTTGACTAAACGTCTGGGCATGCTGTGGCCCAATCAAGTTGACACATACAATTAACCATCACAGGTGGCTCAAGGACCCCTCCTCCTCCTGATAGACCCACTCACGTCTTCCATTGCCTGGGATCTTGAACTCGTCTTTTTCTGAACTACTAGAGGATTATTTCTGGTTGTCCTATGTTTTTTTTCTTTTTCTTTTTTCTTTTTTTTGCCAATCACTTGCATTATGATCTTCATTATAAAAGAAGAACAATTAAGGCTGGGCATGGTGGCTCACACCTATAATCCCAGCACTTTTGGAGGCTGAGGCGGGAGGGAGCACCTGAGGTCAGGAGTTCAAGACCAGCCTGGCCAACATGGCAAAACCCTGTCTCAACTAAAAATAAAAAACTTAGCCGGGCATGGTGGCACACACCTATAGTCCTAGCTACTTGGGAGGCTGAGGCAGGAGAATCGCTTGAACCCCGGAGGCAGAGGTTGCAATGAGCCAAGATTGTACCACTGCACTCCAGCCTGGGTGACAGAGTGAGATTCTATCTCAAAACAAACAAACAACAACAACAAAAAACAATTTATTCAACACCTACTGTGTGCTAGCCACAGGGTGGTAGCAGTTACTATTCCCATTTTTAAAGATGAGGAAACCAAGGCTTTGAGGGTTTAAGAAACTTACCTAAGGGACATTTTGTAACTGAGGGAACCAGGGTCCAAATCTAGATCTTCTTGACTCCAAACTCATGCTTTTTCCAATACACCAAGCTATCTCTCTCACTATTATTTAAGTAATCCACCAACAGGTGTTTTCCCTTTCTCATTGGATTGTAAGCTGCTAAAAGGAAGTAATTTATGCTTCTCTGGATCTTTCACTGAGTTTAACATGGTAACTAATTGCTTGATAAAATGGAGACGTATCTGGTTGTGATTTTCTTAAAACAAAAGTATGGCTGTGGCAAAGGACCAAGTGTCATTTGAGCTTGAGGTAGGGAATTTTGAGGGAGTCTCAAGGTGTATTACTTTCATTTCTCAGTTACCATGCACCATGTCTTTGCATTTCATCTGGAGTGGGCCGATTTCCCAAGAGGAGGAGAAGTCATCAGCCCTGCAATCCCCACCCTGCAGTCATTCTTTCACTTCTCCAGTTTCTATCTTCTCCAGCTCCTCAGCCCCCTGGATATTTTCTTTCAGGCTCATTCTTGTCCTCTATATGTGTCTCCATCTTTACCCCTTCCAGTGTCATCCTAATTGGGGCAAGAAAGACTTAACCTGCACTTTCCCTGTTCATCCCCAATCCAAATGCCTAGCTGCTCTGGTCTAGATTTCTCTCATCTCCTGGGTTCAATTCATCATAGGTTTGGAAGCACTTTGTGTCTTCATAGTCCATTAAATGGCTTTGCCTTCTTATTTTAAGATCTTCTTTTTCTGCTAGGTCCTAGTTTGAGTGAGATTCTGTTACTGCAACTAAGAGATCCCTATCTGAGACATCTCAGTGACTCAAAAGGTATTCTAAATTCTACTTCAGTTCTAAGGTAACTTTTGAAAATAATGATGAGTAAGAATAAAGCTTCTTTATTTTCTTTATTAAAAGCAACACAAATGATTTAAAGATTTTTTTTTTTCCAAATAAAATGGCCTCATTGTGTCCAAAGACGTTGCAAATCACATTGCAAATAGGTCAGTGGGACTGGATGGAGTAAGCAAGGTGAACTCATTGATGATTCAGGGAGAGGGACAACAAGGTAACTGTGGAAGGGGGTAGCTTGAGGAAGGGAGAGATTACGTAGGGCTTTGTAATTAGTAAGTTTTGCCTTTGTTTTTTACTGTGGGTTTTTAAAAAGATACCTATTTATTGTTTATTTTGAATAAGATAGAAAGTCATTAGGGCAGTCTGAGCAGCAAAGTGACGTGATCTGAGTATACTTTTAACAAAACCTGTCTGGCTGCTGTATGGGGAATTGACGGTTGGGGGCAAGGCAGGAGCAAGGAATACTGCAATAATCCAGGTGAGGGGTGGTGGCAGCCTGAGTGGTAGACATGGATGTGGGGAAAGTGAATGGACTTGGCAATGATGATAGCATCTAATGGATTAAACCATATCTGCTTTGTGAGGGCAGAAGAGTAAACTGTGATATCCTAAAGGCCTGTCCCAAACAAAAACCACTACAACTTTGTAAATCCGGCAACTCATAACAGGGGGTTTCACTGGAGGTTGAACTTAAGTATGTGTGTGTGAAAAGGGTTGACAATTTTCATGAGGACTCTAACCATCTTCTTGGGAGGAAAGGATTCAGAGCTAAGCCTCTGGATGCGGGAGATCATGGAAAGAGTACAGTGGATACATAAACGTGAGGGTGGCCACTGCACCCAGAACCAGCCTGGCTATCTATCTGGTGGCAGGCTTGTGCCCTAGAGAAGTGGCTGAGTGAGTGAATGTAAAGAGGGGAGCCCAGGCTAGGGGAATGGGCTGAGCAGATCTTAGCGATTAGAAGGTCATCTTCCCTGGCCCCTTGAAGAACCTCTGTGGCTTGGACAGGGCCTGCTGTGCTATCCATGGCAGACCTTGGAGTGGGCTGCTAGGCCTCAAGGCTTCCTGCTCACCAGGCAGTGAGAATGCAGCTCAGCCAGGAAGGAATGGTCAGCAGCAGAGAGCAGTGTCTGGATTGCCCACATGTCTGCCTGGACAGCAGGAGACCTCCAGGTTTACACTTCCCTTAATGTCGAAAGGCTAATGCAGATCATGAAACAAATCTCACTCTCTGTCCTCCTGAGCACAGCATAATGGCAGAGCTGTCAGAGAAGACACTTGGCAGAATGTATCCTTCTACTTGGCATGATATAATTTGCACCACCTCTACAAACTTTTCCTAACTCTTTCCTAAAAATAGTGCTTCAATTAGAAAGTGGCACAACTTATGTTGGGGAAAGTGTGAACAGCCACAAAATGCTCCATAAAGGAAGGAGCAGGTGAGACCCCAGTAGATCATCAAATGCCAAATGATATACTATAATGTATGGTAATTGGTTATTATTAAAATAGTCTATTGCTTATTACACAGTAGCTAAATGGCCTTTCAGTTGCTCTATAATTACCCAGTGATGGGTGATCTGTTTTCTTCTTTGGGAGCTGGGTACCAAGGATATCAGAGCAGCATCTGTCACAACACAGGAAAAGAGCACAGAGAAGGGAGGGTTTCTGCCAAGGTGGGTTTGCGCCGGGTTGCTTCAGAAATCCCCCACAGGGCCAAATGCTCTTAGGAGTTTTCACAGGGCCAGGGAGCAGAGAATGAGGCTCCGTCTCCACAGGCCTTCCTCTGCCTTGTATCACTTCTTCCTGTCCTTGAAGCTACCTCTTTAGAAGTTTTCTAAAAGTTTTTGCTGCTGGTGGAGAAAAGACACATTTGTGTAGGGTGAGGCGGGGCTGGGAGATCCCATGCCCTGATTCTGCTCCTTCAGTGAAGCCATAGGGAAGCCTGGGCCTCACGGGACATTGCTAATGCTGAGGATCTGAGGCTAAAACATGAGATTCAGTGATCTCAGGGAGACCTAGATCAGATCCCTAGGGAGGTGGAGAGAGCAGTGGTATCTGAGATGAAGACTCAGCCCAGGAAAACATGAGGGAGAAGAAGGCAGGGCCAAAGGGATCCAAGAACTGGAAGGCACATGCAATCCATGGAGGTCTGACCTTCCATTCCTCAGATGGGGAAGAAGGACTTAGAGAGGGAGCAACCCCTGCAGAGCCACACACTGTGATGACAACCAGAGCTTGGGTGAGAGGTCTGGTCTTCTGAATTCATCCAGCAGGCCCCGAACTGGGTGCACTGCTAAGGCCATTTGTGCTGAGGCTAGGAAAACAGGAAGACAGGGAAATGCAGGGCCCCAATTCCTCTTCTCCATCCCCTCACTGTGCTTCAACAGGCCTCACTCTGGCCCTGGGGCAAGATGAGAGGAGGGGGCAGTTTTATAGAAGGACGAGGTACTCCAAAGTCCAGCTGGTTACAGGATACAAAAAGAATACCTGTGACTTCTGGGCTGGTTTGTTTGCTCCTGAGTCGGTAACAGGAGCTACGGTTGGAGTGGAGTGTGACCTTAGCAAAAGAGAAATACATGAATCAGGAGGGAATGTCTCAGGAAAAGCCTCTGTCACCTCTTACTTATGGTTCTCTTTTTTTTTTTTTAAGAGGAAGGGTCTTGCTACTGCCCAGGCCAGAGTATAGTGACACAAACATTGCTCACTACAGCCTCGAATTCCTGGGCTCAAATGATCCTCTCACCTCAGCCTCCCAAAGTGCTAGGATTACCAGCATGAGCTACCACACCCAATGACTGTCTTTTATGTCAATGGTATTAATAGTTATTTTTTTCAACCCAACTAAACCCAAAGCTTTGTACACTCTAAAATAGCTAATGTTTGCTGAATGAATTTATGAATGAATGGGAAGATGTATGAATACTTAACATTACAAACGATCCATTTCTATTTCCATTTTTTTAAAGCTTAAAGTTTTGGCTTGTGTTACTTCCTTGGGGAGATCTTGCTGGACCACATCAGGAATAGGAGGGGTGTGTCCCCACAGCACTGTGTACACGGTACGTTGCCATAGTGTATTGTAAGTACCTATTGGGGAGTCTCTCTACCCCACTACACAGTTTTTTTAACCATCGTATCCCCAGTAGTTAGCACAGGCCTGTCATAGAGATGTTCAGAAATGTTTGTGGAATGATTGAGTATTCAAACACACACACACACACACACACTCACACATCTGTTCTAAATTATGGAAACATAGATAGAGAATTTTTTTTTTGTCTGCAAAGCTTTATTTTCCGTTTCAACCAGATCTCGATTTTTTTGGAGAAATTAATTTTCCCCTGTTACTTGCAATCTTGGTTGAATGGTAAATCCAGATACCTGCTCTCCCGCCATAGAAGTCAAAGGGGTCACTGAGGGCTTATCTGCCAGAACCAGGGGCCAGCTGGTGCTCTCTCTGAGGAGTCTGATTTCTGAGCAAATAATACAAAGATGAATAATACAAAGAGGTGGTCAGAGTTCATTTATTCCCACAGCTCCATGATCTGACTACTTCTGCTATAAAAATATACCTGTAGCTCCTCATTCTGCATTATTTGGTTCCAGCCCACTTCCAAGCCTGGTTCTCCAACTTTTCCAATGATTCATTAAGCTCCTGTTATCCTTCCAATAAATTCCCTTATACTTACATCAGCCAGAGTTAATTTTGCTGCTTACAATGAAAAACTTCTTACTGACACAGTCACAAATTATTTTCTGAGCATGAATACATGCTCAGCTGAGGGCCTGGCCCTTCTGTGGAATAAATGAATTATGTCTAGTAGATCCTCACTTATGGCTGCCCCTCAGAAATGTTCACTGAAAATACTTATTTTTCACAAATATCATAGAAGCTCAAGGGTTTGAAAGCAAATCCAGATTTCTCTCTTGGCATCTCCCAGATTAGGAGGAATGAAATATAAGCTCTGCAACTTGCCAGAGACATTTGAGTGGACATTTCAACTCTGGGGTGCCTAGGCCCTGCCAACTTAGATGGCCTCTTCTGCCTTTGCTAAGGGAAGGATGCCAGGCTGCTCAAACAGACCTGCCTGTGATCAGCACCTCTTCCCCAGCGTGGGCCTTGGTGACAGGGAAAGTGGTGAGTGAGGAGGTGCTCACCTCTGTACACACCCAGGAAAAGAAAAGGAACCTGAGCATAGAAATTTTCCTTAAGCCAGACTCACTTAATTTTCCAGCCAAGCACTAACAATAAAGGAGCTTGGAAACATATCTCTTCCAAGAGAGAATCTGTCCTGGCCTCCACTGTGGGTGTGGTATGGTGGCTGTTATCAGCACTAATGGAATATCTAGGGAAACACATTTCTTTCTTTGTTTTTTAAAATATTAAATATGTTAGACAGAAGCATCCCATCCTTTCTGTGAAAAAGACGAGACCCAAATCAGATGAGTGTAGAGACAACATTGTTGAAGGGGCCAGCATGGTCTTTGTACCACACGCTGTAACCCACAGGGCTGATGCTGAGATTTGGGTTTCAAGTGCTGGATGATCACCAGGGCTCTGGGTGGAGGCTGGCTCTCAGTGCCCCCTCAAAGGCATTACTGGAAGCCAATTGTTCAGGGAAAAGCAAGTTAGCTTGGAACAGTGGAAGGAAATTATCTCATCTGCTATACCACAACCCTATGGAGTAATAACAATGGTTATCCCACTCTGTGCCATAAAATCTCTATGTCAGCTCATTAAATATAACAGTCTGCAAGACATGTATTCTTATTCAACAGAAGTAGAAGCCAAGGTCCAGAGAGCTTAAGTAATTTGCCCAGAGTCATAACTGGTTAGTAGGGTAGCTTAAATTTGAGGATTTCTTCTCTGAGTCCAAATCCTGTGCTCTTTAAGACCTGCCGATTCCCTGTGCTTTTGTAATTTTGGGGAAATTGTTTTTGTTTCTGGACCTCCATGGCCTCCTCAGTACAATGGAGAGATTGGTTCAATCATCTCTGATATCCCTCTTCACTAAAGTTACATCTATTTGGGACCGAAGATCCAGGACCACTGTACCCATAAAATACAAAGCAATCACCTCTGATTTGACTCAGGCACCACAGGAAAAGCCAGCCTTTGACTTACAAATGGACAAAAGGGGGTCTGTCTATACTCCTCCAAGAAGTAGAAAGGTACACAGATACTAGTCCAAAAGGCCCAGCAGTCTCTGATAGGTATTGCCGCAAGGAATTTATGGGAGAAAGAAGATTAATTCTGGGAAGGTTGCATGAGGGATAGAAATGAAATGTAGAATTTTAGCTGGCTCTTAAATGATGGGTAGAAATTAGAAAAGGAAATCAAATTTAGCATTTTACGCATTGATAATAATAACTAAAATTGAACAAACAATCATCTAAGACTTTTCAATATGTTAATAACATTTAATTATCACAGCAGTCCTCTAAAAGACATAATACTATTGGCCGGGCGCAGTGGCTCACGCCTGTAATCCCAACACTTTGGGAGGCTGAGGCAGGCAAATCACGAGGTCAGGAGATCAAGACCATCCTGGCTAACACAGTGAAACCCCGTCTCTACTAAAAATAAAAAAAATTAGCCGGGCATGGTGGCACGCACCTGTAGTCCCAGCTATCAGGAGACTGAGGCGGGAGAATCGCTTGAACACAGGAGGCGGAGGTTGCAATGAGCTGACATGGCACCACTGCACTCCAGCCTGGGTGACAGAGTGAGACTCCATCTCAAAAAAAAGAAAAAAAAAAAAGAGAGAGAGATAATACTATTATTTCCATTTTACAGATGGAGAAACCAAGTCTTTGAAATCTTGAGAAACTTGCTCACAGTATATACAGATGTTAAGTGGCAAGTTTGGTGAATGAATCCACAATGATGTTCCAAGCTTATGCTCAATATTTGAATGATACAGGGGACAAGTGAAAAGGAGGGAGGCAGGTCATATATCCTAGGCCGTAAAGGAGGGGAGTGGAATCAAGGAAGATGCAGCAGAAAAGAAGACTTTGAAAGCACTTAAAAGAAGACTTTGAAGGATCTTAGGGAGCTTGGATGGTGGAACCATGAGAAGAGCACAGAGAAGTTGGTGAGGATAATTCCGCCCCTTCTCCATATTCTAGAGCTGACAACTCCAGCTTGTGTCAGGTAATCAAAAGAAGAGACAATTTATTGCAGCTCCTACCATGTGCCAAGCAGGCACCTACCTAATACCCTAGGGGCATTAACTCTTTTAACCCTTGCAACAGCCCTGTGAGGTAGCTACAGTTACAAGCCCCAGTTTAGAGGAAGAAACTGAGGAACATAAAAGGTAAGTAGCTTACCCAAGGTCTTCAAGCCAATTGAGCGCATATCCAGCTCCAGGGTTTGTGGCATGAGCACGCTATAAACTTCCTGGGCAGGCTGAGGAAGTGAAAGGGACATGATCTTGGGTCTAAATTCAAGCTTCATTACTTTCTCCATGGGGGTCCTCTTTGAGTCTCAATTTCCTTATCTGCAAAGCAGGGATGATACCATCTGTCAAGGGTTTATGTGAGGATTACGTGAGATGACCAAAGGAAACGCCAATCATGGCGGATTTGAGGTAAAAGGCCTCCCAGCCTTCAATTCCTTCCTCTTACTCCCCAGATGGTCTCCTCCCTGCGGAATGTTTGGATTTCAAGTCTCCTTTCCCAGAAGGGAAACACCTTTCTTTCTGGGACTGTTGGTATAGAGCTATGTGAGGCATTCCAACCTAAATTTCTCTTCCCCAAACAGGCCTGATTGACATTTTCTTTCCCCACTCAGCTCAAAGACACTCAGAGCATTGAGCAAACATCTGGGATTTTTGCATGTTGCCATGTCTTTTAAAGAACATCCCTAAAATGTACTGGAGACTCCAAGGCTTAAAATAGGTCCCTGCAAATTCACCCATGCCTATAATTGAATAGCAGTTGGAGAGAAAAATAGCTTCAATAATGTTGCATTTTAAAATTATGGTACATATTAATTGCGCCCGAGTCTCCATTTTCATTTAAGAAAGTGGTCTCCTCATAAGTAAAGTGGGAAAGATACAAAAAAGAAAACCAAAAATAAGTCAGTTTTCTTTCCCCCCAAACCACTGAAGTGCAAGGCACAGTCTGTTTCCCGGCAGAATGTCTGAGGGAGGGACACTTCCCCTCTTTTGCCTAGGGAGATGAAGAGCTCTTATTGCAATTATTTTTATTTTGTGTAGAACTAAGACACAGAGAAAAAAAAAAAGACCCTTCCAAGACCATAAATATAGCCAATTGTGCAATGAGACTCTCCAGCCCACTGATTTTAATTGTTCCAGTTCAGGTATCTCCTATTTTACAGATGAGGAAATTGAGGCTGAGGAAAGGAGTCACCCAGGATCCTCCTAACCATATAAACCTGAATTTGAGTTTGGGGGAATGAATGTGCCATGGGCCTGAAACTCTGCCTGTTGACCAAGGTCACTCTGGAAAATGGCCACAGGCTATCCTGAAGGCCACCTGTAGTCACCATCTGTTGCTAGTACTTAGGACTTCCCATTTCTCCTGCTTGTCTACAGTATGTTCACAGATATCTGGCTGACTGTCAAGTCCATGGTTAGACATGTGGGTAGCAGATGTGCACAGCATTGCATCCAGCTGTGCTTTTGCCAGCTGTAAGATACTGTATGCCAATTTCTTACCCATCAGACATCTGGAGAACAGGGCCCACATGAGAAGAAGCTCCTAGACATGGTGTCCCTCTGGGTGAGAGTCATAATGCCTTCAACACTCATCATGAGCCTAAGAAAAAGCTTGAAACAGAATTCTGGCCAACACATTCAGGAAATAATTATTGAGTGCTAACTCTGTGAGAGGCACCATCCTAGATGCTAGAGAACTGGTGGAAACAAGACAGAAGAAAGGACTTCACTATGGAGGAAGGGGGAAACTGTGATTCCCAAAGCAGTCAGGATGATCCTTTAGGAAACTCAATAGAGTCATGAAATTGCTCACTCAAAGTAAAAGCCGCAGTCTCTACCATGGCTTTACATGAACTGCCTTCCTCTTCCTTTTTAACCTCAACTCTTAACACTCTTCCTCTTGCCCTACCCACTCCAGCCACACTGGCCATTTTGCATTCCTAGAACACACTAAGCATGTTTCTACCTCAGGGCCTTTGCACTTGCTATTTTTCTTTACTGTTGGGAACACTACAGGGATTCGTAGTTCTTGTTTCCCTTTCTTTTCCTATTGTTCCCTTCTCTTCCTACCCCCACCAAATATTTTAAAAATTCAGAAGCTAGTCATCACAGGCAGTTAAAGAAGAAACCATGTTCTTCCACAGATTGTCCTGGAATGCCCCACCAGCATCAATGACTAGGTTCTCTTCCCTGGCCCTGAAGGAGTGGGCCACTTTCCAGACACGTCCCAGGCAGCAGTCCTGCTCCATGACACTGTCAAGAAGCGAGGAGCCTCAGGAAAAGTCACAGACATAAACAAGATAAAGCCTGTGACCTTCTAGGACACTTTGGCCTGTGGACCACAGAACTGTCAATGGCCCAGCCCTTGCTCTGATAAGGGAGGGCAGGAACATTCCAGGAGATGCATTTGTCTCAAGCCCTCAAAGGCTGAGCATCCCCGAGAATCTGGCAGAGAGAGAGAGGACGGGGGAGGCTGGTGGGAGGATCTCTCCAGGGCGTGGAGCCAGCCCCACTGCCCTTGCTATCCCTTCAGCCCAGATATGGGGCAAGAAATTCAGGCCAACTCAGCAAACATGTACCTGGCAGCTCCTTCCTGCCTGGCACTGCTAGGGGCAGAGTGCTGGAGGAGATGGGAGGGCAAGGATCCCAGGTTGCAGGGGCTCAGAAAGGTGGAGGGAGATGTGGATATCAACTGCCTGCATGGAAAATGAGAGGGGACAAAGGACAGGCTTTAGTGCTCTGAGGAAGGAGGCAGTCACTTTGTCTGAGGTTGTGGGAGTCTAGGAATATTTATTTCCTAGAGAACGAGGCCCCTAAGTAGGCCGTAAAGTTAACCATGACTTTGACAGGTGGAGGGGTCAGAGGAGAGCATTCCTGGCACAGATTGGTATGTTCAAAAGCATGGAGGAAGACAATTGCAGATGTGTTTCAGTTCATGCAAAGGCCCCTGGAAGGTTGCAATGGAAGATGAAGCTAGAAAGATCAGGGCTGCAGTAGGAGGGGCCTTGACTCCCTGGGAAAGGGTGTGAAACTATCCTATAGGAATAGGAGCCAGGGATGCCTCTCCGGTAGGGCAGAAACAGTACCAGCTGGGCTTCACATGGAGGAAGGAGGGGTGGAAGGAGAGCAGACAGGGCCAGTGGAGGGGATGTAATATTCGAAGTAAGAGGTGGTGAGGCCTGAATTCCAGTAGCAGCCATGGGATTTCTGGAAAAAGTTGCAGATTGTTTTCTTGCTCCTCTTTTAAGACAGTTATTAGCAGCTGTGGGGCCACCTGAGTGTGTACTGAGCACTTGGGAAACAGGTCCTGAACCAGAAAGAGTGTCCAGGTACAAGTCTACGTCCCATACCTTGTCAGGCAGAAGTTAGTAGGAAACCCTGCAGCCCAGCCAGATAAAGTCCTGGCTTCCAGAATGCGCTGGAACTGCCTGGGTGATCCTTTTAAAACATGAATATAAACATGTCTTCATCCTCCTTAAAACCCTTCGCTGTTTCCACGTCACTCTCAGAATGAAGTCCAAGCTCTTTGGCTTGGTGTTTAAAGCTTCATCAAGCCTGTGCTTATACCTCTGTCATCCCATCTCTATAGTGTAGGGCAGGGATCCAAACACTTGTCTGCATGTTTGAATTCACCTGGAGATCTTTTAGAATGTCTAAAGCACAGCCCAGCACCCAGACCAATTAAACCACAATTTCTGGGATGGGACCTAGTTGCTCAGGTGACCCCAGAGAAGCTAGAAACCCAGGTATAGGGCCTACATCCTAAGCTCCAGTCATACCAGCTGTATTAGCTAGCTGTTTCCGTCACAGACCACTTCAAATTCTTGGTGGCTTACAAAAAATATTGATTACCATGCTCACAGAAATGCAGATTATCTGTGATTTGGCAGGTAAATGCTGGTGGCAGCTCTGCTTCAGGCTTCAGGGTCAGCTGGGTTTGACTCTAGGCTGACTCTAGACATTGCATTCTAGACATTGCATTGAGGGAATTCTACAGATCTCTCATATTTCTGGGAGCTACATCTTTCCCTGCAGCAAATTTTCAAGGTATTGATAGAAGTACAAGTGCCCCTTAAGATCTTAGATTTTAGCTGGCAACCCCTCACTTAACTCACATCCCATTGGTCAAAACAAGTCCCATGGTCAAGGCCAACAATGATGGGGCAGGAAAACAGACTCTGCTCACTCTCCTGTTCTGCAAGTCACATGGCAGGAAGGAGTGAGGAACTAGAATAATCCACTCCATCTCACAGGTAATCTTGTGACCTTGAATGGGTCGCATCTATGAACCCCAGTTTCCTTACCTGGAGAATGAGATAGTCGCCCTGGATGCCCACATACATGACCGCCCCTCCCAGCTCTTCTCATCCACAAAGACCTTTGCACACGTATGCACAGCCACCCACTTGTGCCCATACTACACATTTAAATCATGACTATTATTTTTAGATACTTGTTGATTTTCAAAATGCTTCACATACTCACACAGGCCATATACTCATCTGCAGATACAGATCCTTGCATTCTTAGTCCTACACATACATATATACTTACTTTTCAAACACACACTTTTATGTGCACATGTTCCCACATTTATACAAATGCACACAGAGGCACCTATGTGCTTGTGTGCACTCGCTCAGCCGTACTCACACATGCCACATGGATTCTCAGACATGTTTAGTTACAAACAGTCTCCCCCACCCTGCTCACCCTCACATACTGGCTCACTCACACATATATTCTATACCTCTCCGCACAGCTGTTTAATCAGAATCAGGGCCTGCTGATGAGGCTGTTGTCTGGCACTCAGGGAGCTGCTTTAACTCTTTGCTGCCCCCATAAAGGCTGGCTGTACTATGTGCCCTCCATCTGCAGACCCCGGGGAACAAAAAGGCCACAGCAGAGTCAGGCGGAGATGCTTAATCTGCAGGATTGGAGCTTATCTGGTGCCACAGGGCCAGGGAGAGGGTGCAGAAGACACAAGGACAGCACTCTGGACCCTCTGAATTCACTCTGTGCTTTCTCCTCCTGGCTGCATCTCCCTCATGTCCCAGGTATCTTAGTAGGATAACAAAAAAAAAAAAAAAAATGAATCATCCAAACCAAGACAGTGTTGAGAGCGAAAGGGACACTAACAACAATTACACTGAATTACCTGAGATCGTCACAGGCAAGCAGCAATGCCTTGTCCCTACTCATGAGAGACCAGACATTGTGGACTTGCCCTGAGCTCCTGTTTCAGCCCAACTCAAGGACAGTCCCGGTTGAAAGGAACTTTCAGGTAGAATTGCCTCATTTTGCAGTTGAAGGCCCAGAGAGAAGCTGGGACTTGCCTGAGGTCACATAACAAGTTAGTAACAAAACAGTGTATAGAACCAAGTTTTTCAATCTTCCAGGCTAGAGTTCTCCCTGGTCTTAGGTGCAGCTCCTGGGAAACTGGCTGAAACTGTGGGATTAGCATGCAAGGGTTCACTGAGGAGTACTTGAGGAAAGAAAGCAGGACAGAGCAGAGGGACAGCGGCCTCAGCAGAGGTCATGGGGAGCTCTGGGAGCTGAGAGGGTTCTTCAAGATTGTCCCAAATGAATCTATGGGCCGAGGCTTTGTGCCTCCAGCGAGAGGACGTGACGTTGGGTGGGGCAGTACCCTGCAGCCGAGAGCAACCCCCAGGGAGGGATGCAAAAGCCTGTCAACTAAGGGAGACAGTGCCTTGGTCCTCCAGGGGAGGTGGGCAGCACACCATGGCATCCACCACATCCTGCTGTTAGCTTGTGTTAAACAAGCTACCTGCAGCCCCAGCCCCCCAGAGGCCTGCTTGTACCTGGGCAGCAGTTGTATTGGCATTCATTTCACTGGCTCCACAGGGGGTCCTGGAAGGAAATTGCTGGGGAGGAGGCCACCTGGCTGAGGCTGCTCCTGAGACTGACCAGTGCGTTCCTTGTGGAGCCCGAGCTTCCTGCCAGCCCCAGCACAGCCATCTCTGCAGCTTTGCAGCTGCATTCTTCACACCCATCGGAAGTCACTGTTGCTTACTTTATTTTTCCACTTCTTCAATCCTTCTACATGTGGTCCAAGGGAGTTTCCTGTCTAACTCAGCCAGGGAACAGGGGCAGCTAGCAGAGAGCCAAAAGGGGGCACCTGGGCATGAGTTAAGAGGGCATCTGTGGCAAGCCCATTACACAGCTAAAGAGAACAATCTCAATGAGAAGACTCAGGCTTCTTTATGAAGGAGGGACTCATTTCCCATGGGCTGTGGAGTCCAGCAATCCTGACTTCCAGTCTTAGCTCTGCTGCCTACCTACAGGGGCACTTTACACACACTTCCAGGCGTGAAAAAAAAATTTCAGCAAATTAAATTTAACAAAGTTTAGTTGAGCCAAGAACTATTCGCAAATCGAGCCCCCTCAGAACCAGGAAACGGAAGTGAGGCACAGCAACAGCTTCACTGGTTACAGCTCAGCATTGGCCGTATTTGGATGTGGTGTGATGAGTTGACTGCCCGTGATTGGCTTAAACTCAGCGTCTTGTTATTGGCTGAGACACAGCTACTTGTCACAAAAAATACATACTCCTAAATTAGGCTTTTATTCTGTTTACGTACTAAGTTAGGTGCATTTTGTTATGTAAATACTCAAGGTACTGAGGCATCTTCAGGCCAAGTTTAGTTAAATTTAACGCAAGCTACCTAGAACTTAGGGATGGCTCTCTATATACAATAGAGCATTGTAAGAATGTAGTGAGGTAACCTGGGAATAGGAAAGGGATCTGCAACGTGCCAGCACTCTGCTAAGCACGCAGCACCCACAGCCTCCCTTATCCCTATCACAAGCCTGCAAGGTGAGTACCCAGGATCCCATTTTACAGATAAACAAGCTTGCCCCAGGGCCCAGATCCAAGCTCAACCTGACATTGTATGATTGGTTGCCAGCATTCTCTGCAGATTAGTCTTGACAAGGGCCAGTTTCTTACTCCAGTAAAGCAGGAATTAAAAAGAAAATAAAAAAAGAAAACACTGGAGCAGTGCTTGACATTTCAGTATGTTTCCATCATATTGGGTGCAGGCATCAAGAAGAGCAAAAATCCTCCTCCTTAAAAACCCAAGAATTTCAGTGCCAAAAAAATGACTGTGGAGTTTTTCCATAAACACACACACACACACACACACCATGTTAGAGTTTTTTCCTGAGGATCCTGCAGAATTGCTTTTCACAAAAGAGGGCTAACAGCACAGAGCTCTTCTGGAGAGCAGATTAAATGAATTGTCCAGTTTTGGGTGGAAGGCTGTCCAACTTTCCCAGTCATCAGTGGAATGCTGGCTGGGTTGATGTAGGGGTTACTTGGGGGTTATTGACAACTCCCCAGATGAGTCTAGCAAACTCGTTTGTGCCAGGCTTCAACTAGGGAGCTCACAGTCTCCTGGGGAAAATGGACATAAAAACAGGAAATTACAATATGTAAGTAATATTATAACAAGAAGTAATAGAATCAAATACAAAGTCCCCAGATAACTTGGAGGTGGTGGTAGCTCTGTCTTGGAGGCTCAAGGAAGATTTGCTGAAAGAAGTATCACAAATCCAGGTTTTGAAGGATGAACAGGAGTTTTTAGGAGCTACCACCTACTTTTAATGATTTTTCTATTTAGAGAGAGGAGAAAAGAAAGAAGAGGAAGGGTGCTTACATGTACTACATGCTATTTGCCAGACCGCATTCGACACTTTGCACGTTTGCACATTTAATTCTCACGATAACCCTGTCAGATGGGGTTTTCACAGGCAAGAAACTTAGGATCAAAAAGGGTAAGCTGAGCAATTTACTCAAGGTCACACAGCTACCAAGTGCTGGGGCCAGAAATCCATCCCAGTTCTTTTGGCTCCAACTCCCTGGCTCTTTCCCTGCTGCTGGCTTCTGTAGCCCGTAGGAGCTGTACATTCATGGAGTTTATTTGTGGCATACTGTGCAGTTTTTGAGTTGGTTAGAATAATGTAAAATCATTAGGAACTGATTTAGCAATTGGTCATATCTACAGTCAACCCGACAAAATTCCCTCATCTGTTCACAGAAACTACAAGTCTTCAAAGTACTATCCCATCTACCCATTCCTCAGCCCAGCCCTGCAACTTGAGCAGGAAGGTCCATTGCCTGGTAAGTCAAGGGCAGAGCCAGGGGGACTAGAATCTTCAATTTCTTGGTTCCCACTGCAGGGCTCTATGAGTGACACTATGTTATATGTATCTTGTCCCTTTCATATCTCTGGTGCTGTAAGGAAGTACCTTCATGTACTCCAGATCCTGGGTACCTTCTGTATCCTCCTTAACATAAAGTCACTTAACATAGGACTGAGATTGAGTGTATTTCTTTCCATAAAGAGGTGTGGCTTGAATTCCTGTGCTGACCACTCCTGACTTGTGTGACCTTGAGCCAAGTTACCTAACCCTTTAGACTTTAAATCATCTGAGAAATAGGGCCATAAGTTTGGAGAAGTCCTACCTTTGTACAAAATAACTGGGGCGATGTTTCGGCACTTACTGGGTACACAAAATACCTGGTACTTACTAGGTGCTCAGTAGATGTGAGTTTACTTTCCTTTATCCTTTGAAGAGCTGTACCTGTGTCCAGGGTTAACCTCACTCCATCAGGACCTAGACATCCCTACAAAATTAGGGATTTTACTTCCCTTTGTGGTAATTAACTATATATTGTACATTCTATATCCAAAGTCACAGAGCAGATCCACAGTTTTCAAACTGGGTTCGAAGAAGCCCTGAGGTCCTGCGAGGTGGTTCAAGGGTGATGGATGTCAGTGGTCAGGCCTTCAGACCACCCCCTCCCAATTCAACAAAGGCAGAATCTCTTTTATATCTTTTATATGTTGGGATCTCAAGTAGAATTTCATTTTAAGAATGAAATTGAGTGTTGAAAATAGAAAATTGCAAACCTCTGTTGGAGAGTAATAGAAAGTTTAATGTGTGATCTTTGCATTGCAAACCAGGTTGTTTTCTCCCTTATGTCTCTTCCCTCCTCGTCTTTTTTTTTTTTTTGAGAAGGAGTCTTGCTCTGTCCAGCAGTGGTGCCATCTTGGCTCACTGCAACCTCCACCTCCCAGGTTCAAGCAATTCTCCTGCCTCAGCCTCCTGAGTAGCTGAGATTACAGGCACATGCCACCACCCTCGACTAATTCTTGTATTTTTAGTAGAGATGGGGTTTCACCATGCTGGTCAGGCTGATCTCGAACTCCTGACCTTGTGATCTGCCTGCTTCGGCCTCCCGAAGTGCTGGGATTACAGACATGAGCCACCACGCCCAGCCCCTCCTGGTCTCCTTAATGACAAAAGCCCAGCTTCTACCCTGCTCACTGCCCCACCCCCAACATGCAGACCAGTCACAAGAGGGAAAACCAGTTAACAAGGACCTGGAGAAGCTACAACGTACTTGGACTTCCAGTCTTTAAATGGACCGTTTTTGTCTCAGCCTGGCTAGGAAGTCTTGGCTGATGTGGGCTAGAGACAGGAAAGCAAGGTGATTTGGGGCCTAAAATGACAAAATGAGGGCAGAGAAAAGTGTTGAAAATGAATGACTGCAGAAAGGAAAGAAATATTCTGACATGCTCCTCTTCCTATCTGACACCCAGTGAGATGGAGAACACGTTGACTTTGGAGCCAAGAAAGCTGAGTTCAAATTCTGAGTCTGCCCAATGTGTAACTATGTGATCTTGAACAAGCCATTAACTCCTTCCAGTCTTATTTCCTCATCTACAGAATGGGAATAGTATTGCTGTCACAGGACTAATATGAGTGTATATCACATGTATGTAAAAAGCATATGTGAGATATTGAATGAAAAACAATTGATGCCTGTTAGCTGTCACCGAATAAACATCAGTCCCCCTTCTCCATCCAGCTACCATATTTTCCAGCCCATACATTGAGACACTGGGTTATGGTAAATATTGAATTAAATGATGTAAATCAAATTCCTAATGCAACTCCTGGCACACAGTAGGTGTTTAATAAGTGCTATCTTCTCCACAAGCTTCCCTCCTTCTGCACAGCATATTTGCAGCAACTGCCATCCTGATCACCTCATGCTTGGGTTACTAACTCAGCCCCCCTAGTGGGGTCCCCTGTCCCAAAGCCCTGTTCCTTTCTCCCTGGCATATGCAGTCACCCTAATCTTCCCCTAAAAAAATGAACAAAGCAAGACAAATGGCAAAGCTCCACTAACAACAAGCTATTCAGTTCCAGCATTATCTGATTTAATTCTCCATTTTCGTTTCAGATCAATCTGTAAGGTCAGTGTTAATAGCTCTCCCTCCCCCTTGTAATGATAATCTCAGGCTCAAAGAAATAAGCAATTTCAGCTCCTCACCTTGGTGGGGGCACAGCTAAGGTGTGAGATCCCATCAGATCTGTCTGCAACCAAAGACTCTTCTGCAACATTAACTGTTCTCTGAAGTGGTCTGGCTGGGCACTGAGAGTGGAGAGACCTGGATTCTAGCGCTGGCTCACCATTGGTTCGTGGTGCATTAGCCCGTTTCCTCCTCTAAAAATGAGGAGAGTCCCTTCCTTTCTTACCCCATATGTCTGCACTCAGGTTTCAGGGCCAATTTCAGATGGGCCATATGCTCTCTGTCCTCTGTACCTTTGCCCAAGCTGTCGCCTGCTCCTCAGTCACCTCCCTCATTGCCCTATGTCTACCTGGTTAAGAATTAAGCTCTAAGGTTCTACTCTATCATCCCTCACCTCCTTCAGAAAGCCTTCCTAGACCACCCCAGGCAGAATCAGGTGCTCCTCCTCTAGGCTTTCATAGCCCTGCATCTAAACCACAACTATGACCTTTTTTTCCTGGTATATACCTTCGATTATAGGACTGTCTCCTGGTAGATAGACTGGGAGCTCTCGTTTATCTCATTTATCTTTATACCCATGTCTGTCACAGAATAATTGCTCAGATAATACTTATGGAATGAATGCATTAATGAATGAATGAAGAGAGAGAGCAAGGGAGATCGAAAGAGCATCATTGAATGAGTTCAGGGTTTTGTTCGGTCCCAGCTTCAGAGTCCATTTCTTAAGAATAATTAATTCTTGCAGTTCTTCCACTGCTGACGTTGTGCCTCCATGGGGGTCAATGGCCCTACGCCCTAGCATCTTATCCCTATACCATGTAATCTTGGTCTGATGCTGGAATTTGGGCTTAGAGCTTGGCTCCAAGTCTCTGTGATAGGGCTCTGCCCTGCCTTCAGCCCCCATCCAGGACATGGGCCCTCTCTTACCCCGGCCAGCCTGTTCCAGGCCAAGGAACTCCATTCCTCTCCCCAGCTCCTGTTCTCTCCCTCTCACCTGCTTCCCTGGCTGGTGATAGGGCCTGCCTCCTGCCCATCAGGGCTTCTTAGATTACAACTATCAGCCTAATTTCTCCACTTCTGTGTCCCACCCACTTACTAGGTCAGCCTTCCCACTATAGCTGGGAGATGGTGACATCCTCATGTGTCAGGCTTTTCCTGATATCGGGAGCCCCTCATGTCAGCTCCTATCCCTGGGTCAGATGCCCTGACGTATGCCCAGCCCTTCAGACAGCTCCAGGTCAGTGTCCAATCCCTTTCTGCCTGCCAGGGAGCATCTGGACATGCCTAGCCAAATCCTGAGATGGGCTGGGAGAAGGCAGTCAGCCCTGGAGATCATTTCCAGTGAAGGCCCAGCCTGCAGGTGGGCACACGTGGTGGGTGTTCAGGTGTGACGAGGCCTTGGAAAATGAAAGATCGCATGTGGTGCAAACCTCAGGCTATGTGCCTTTGGATAACTCATTTTATCCCTCTGTGCCAAAGAGTTTTCGTTTGCAAATTGGAGATAAGAACACATAATAGCTACCTCAGAGGACTGTTGTGAAGAATAAATAGGATAATGCATATCAACCTCAAGGCCTGGTACATGATGAGCCCTCAGTAAACGTGAGCCCTTTTCCATGTCACTATAGCTGTTGTCATTATTGCTCTTGTTGCTGCTATTGTCATTAAGAAGAGTGGGCTGCATCCTCCAGGTACATCTCCTGTGCTGTTTCTTTTCCTCAAACCACTCATTAATATTCTGAAGACTAAGTCAGGGAGGCAGTAGCAACACACCAGGCTTAAAATTAATCAAGTTCCCTTCAGTCCAAATGAACTTTTCTCACCGATTCTCAGATCTTCGGCATCTTGCTACTGGGTGCATTTTTTCTACATAATGAAGTTTGGGCAGTGCTGGCTCCTGCCTAGTCCCTGACTGTGACCTCCATCCAGTCACAGCTGTTCTCAGGCGCTGCGCTTCAAGTCCCCCACCCCACATCATCTGGCTGCCTTCTCATCTGGGGTGATGCGACCCCAGCAGATTAATATGATGTCCTTGTAATTCTGCATCCAAGACACATGTCACTTTCCTTCAACACATTTGGAAGGAGGGCAAGTTCTACTTTGTAAGGACCGTCACTTATTTTGAACTGGAAGAAAATAATTTATTTGGTTAAAAGTTGTTGTGCTTTTCCATTAAGGGCACATATTACCCTTTTGTAATGGGAAATGGGGCCTTTTAGATCCCACATAGTCTAATCTCCAAAGTCACTCCAGCACAGGGCTTTCTTCCTCATTTGATTTCAATCAATGAATCCAACAACTAAGGAAATGCATTCAAAAATTAACCATACCAAGTGAAAGCAGAGGCAGGTATGTTAGCAGGAGTCTCCCAACTCAGGTGTTTCTGTAAGAACCATTAAAATACCCCTTATCTGAGTGGAAATTCATTTCTTTCTACTATGGGAAGACTCCAAGACACTCACTCTAAGACTTGGGCCTGGATCTATATGCAGAAACCCTACTGAACTTTGCAGTGTCACCCGCCACCCAACTAAGAGGGTCTCCCAGGATTGTTTTCTAGTTCCCAGTCTGGGCTGACATGGCACCCCAACCTGGGTACACATCTTAGAGGCTCAGCTTTTTGTCAGTGGCAAACTGGAAATTTCACCACTTAAATGAAACCACAAAATCTTAGGCCTTGGGAGAGTATGTCTGCAGGGCCATCTTGGTGTGCACCTCTCACTAACCATTTTCAACAGATGCCAAATTCTTGGATCTGGGAGGGTGGCCCTAGTCCCCATCTTCAGGCTGTGTTAAATGGTGAGCTTGAAGGCCAAAGAAAACTGCTTCAGACTTTGATACCTTATCAGTATGACTCAAAGGGAAGAGAGAGGTTAAGTAACTTGCTCAGAATCACACAGGTAGTAACTAGCAAAATTGGACTTTGAATCCAGGTTTGCATGACTTTATATTATGCCTTTCTGCAATGCTGCTGCCTGGAAGGCAGGCTTAGTGCTGCTGAGATCCTGGTAGATATCTGCTTTCCCCAGAGTGGTGAACTTTGCAGGCTACCGCCAGATCTATGCCATCTGCTCACTTCCGAGGGGCTTCTTCAAATCCCACCAGGTGACCTTAATGTCCCAAAATATTCTTGACACTGAAGCACTCACTTGCAAAGAAAAGCTGGACCCCAACCCCTGTATTGGACAGACCCTACAGGAAGTTTCCTTAATAGCCTAAGGAGCAGAGACAGAAAATGAAAAATCACTAAGGTAGTGGTAGGCTTACATCCTAGGGAGGGAGTGCCATAGTGCACACCTCCTGCATGGGCTGGGGTTTGCATTTGTGTTTAATAACAACTTTGATCCCTCTGCCAGCAGCAGCGGTCATTGAGAAATCCTGACATAAAGAAGGTATCTGGGAGATAAAGTTCTGCAAGTGATGATTACTAGCACTTAAGTTCTCTTTTTGTTGAAAGGAAGAATCCCAGATTGAACAGTGCATTGAATGATATGACAAGCAAGTACTTGATCCCTGTCCAGCTGGAGGGGGGATTGTACCCATCAGCAGCTTTTTAGCTAAGGACGTCTTTATATTTCCCTTCTTTGTCTGGGCCTCTCTAGTTCCTCCTTTTACTTCATGTCAGCACTATATAGTAGGTATGCCAAGTGGTTTTGAAATTTAAATTACAGTCTCTTTTTCAGATGTTATTGGAAAGAACATGTAATTTATAACCACGTGTTAGGAGTACAGGATGTTCATGGTCCACTGCCAATTTTTCTTTTGTAAAGTTAATAAAACTTTCATAAAACACTTATACACTTGTATATTTCATGGTAAAGATTTTTTTTATCTCATAGGCTAATGTAAAGATTTATTAAAACCATTTTTTTGTTAAGAGGAGTGTCAATAGTTTGCAGCTGAGTGTAATTTTGAATCCGTGGAAGATGATGGTCTGATGGAAAATGACAGTAACAGCTTTGTTGATTTAGCACTAAAAATAAAGGAGCCTTTCAAATGAGAGAATGCTCTAATATCCAGAGTGGGCTAGGATGCACTCAGGCCAATGGAGGCAAGCTGGAGGAGCCGGCCACCAGCACTCCAGCCCCTGGCAAGAGCAGAGCAGGATTGGATGGAGCCCAGGTGGGAGGGTGAGCAGAGCCCCAGGGGTTAGTGGGAAGGAAGGTTCTTCTTGCAGGGGAGGGAGGGAGGGGCCAGGAGTAGTGTCTGAGTTTACTTCTTGTGGCAGAAAACTCTGGAATCTGCCTGCCCCCACAGACACTCCTAGCCCTTTCTAGGCTTTGGTGGATTCAGTTTTTGCTGAATATAATGAGCGGGTAAGATCTGTCACACCTCCCTTGCCCCACTCTCTGTCACCTTTACCAATCCACATCTACCCCAAACTGGTTCCCATTGAAGAATCCTTTCAAGGAAACTCACTTAACTTTTTTTCTGAGTGTAAACCCCAGCTTTTTTTTTTTTTTTTTTTTTTTTGTAGCTGTTAATTGGTGTGCTCCCCTGTGTAGAGATGAGGAGTAGATGGGTTATGGATTCCATGATTTGGAGAAGTAAATAGACCTTTTTGAGCTTCTGTTTTCTTCTCCAGGAAATGCAGATGATAACTCCTGCCTCCAGACCCCTCTCTGAGATGATTCTGAGACACATATAAATGGGCTTTGCAAACTGTGGGCAGTAGATGTGAGAACTCTTCATCTTCCAGACAGGATCC
Source organism: Gorilla gorilla gorilla (assembly GCF_029281585.2). Lineage (NCBI taxonomy): Eukaryota > Metazoa > Chordata > Mammalia > Primates > Hominidae > Gorilla > Gorilla gorilla. The sequence goes on from NC_073233.2 coordinate 22,004,866, forward strand.
AAGGTCCTTTGGAAGGGACAGTGAGCGGACTGCATCCTGCTTGCATGAAGACCCTGATTCCCTCAAATGTTGAAAGAGGTTGAATTTACAAATAAATTAAGAAATTAAGAGTAAATGAAGAGGAAGGAATGGTTATTAACCGTGTGCCATAGATCTTTGCATTAGTAAGCCTTATGGTCCTTGTTTTATAGATGATGAAACTGGGACTAAGAGAAGTGAAGTAATCAACTCAAGATCACAAAATGAACGGGACAACCAGGTTTCAAACTTAGGTTTATTCTGACACCAAAGCTTCCATATTTTTTTCCATTCTAGAATGTTAGAAGCAGTGGACACTCTGGAGTGTTCCCACATGCTAAGCACTACACTCGGTGCTCTATAAGCATTCTCTCTCTCAATCCTCACACCACACCTGGGCAATCACGATTACCTTCATGCAAGGTGAGAAGTGCTGAAAGTTATAATTCCTTGCAGAGGAGGGATTGAATGTGCTTCCCATGGAAGGCTGCGGTCTAGCAGTGCCTTTGGTTGGAGGGAGCAGGAAGCTTCAAGCTCTGCCTGGGGCCACTTCTCCCGCAGTTGAGAATTGAGGGTTAGCTCCTGGAATTTGACTTAGAAATGGGATTGGTAATTGTCTCATTCCTCTCTACAGGGGTCATCCCCATCTACCTCACTCTGCCCTCTACTCCAGCCCTGCTCTCTTTGGCCCCTCTTTCAGTTGTTCTTTCCTCTCTCCATCTGCCATTCTCTTCTACATTCCTTTTTCAACCAAGTAGTCACTCTTTATCGCAGCATTTCTCCTAGTGACCCTCCCTGGTGCCACTGAAGTGAGGGCCAGCCACATGCCTGGCTTAGGGTCACTGTTTTCTTTGTAGGAATCCTCTCCAGCACCTCCCTCCACCCACTTTCTGGCTAACTCCTATTCTTCGCTGAGGTTTCTGCTCAAATGTTACTTCTTCAGACCATGCCTGACACATCTGACTGGATCAGGCCATCTGTGTGTACACTCTTTAATCATTTTGCATTTCCCCATTACTTTTCACAATTATAATTAAGTGATTGTTTGTAAAACTTATTTGTTTGCTATCTATGTTTCCTGCTAGACTACAAGCTCCAGGAGGGGAGGAGCCGCATCTGCCTTACTCATTGCTGCATCTTCCATTCCCAGTAGAGCTCAGGGTCAGTCCTCTCAACCTCACACCATGGCAGTGTTCCTCCCCTTCTAGGCAAAAGGCCAGACAGCCTCCTGACTTCACACCCTAGTCCCATTTGTAATTGTGCCAAGTATCACCAAGTGTCATACAAGTGTCACAGAGTCTAGTTAGGAGAGATTCTGGTGGCAGCCTTCCCCTTCGCCCTTTGGAGAGTGAAGATGCACATTCCCACATTGTGAGAGGTGAAGAAAGAGCCAACAGTCTAGCCTGCTTCTACGTCTCGACAACTCTGAGATATGGAGGCATAGGAAGCTCTGGGATCCTGGAAGAAAATGTAAAAGAGAAATTGGGGCCCCAGGACAAGAAGTCCAAGAGAAATGGCAGAAGACTCCTACACAATCTCCGTCACCACCGTAGGGGCAAAGGCAGAGCAATTGGGACCAATGACCCCAACTAGGAACATAGCCTGGAGTGAGTGAGTATGTGAGTGTGTGTGTGTGTATAAGTACATATGTCTCCTTTTCATCGGGTCTGGGAGAAGGCTGTGGTCCAACTGAGCAAGCCATTTCCAAATATGCAGGTTTGTTCATTGCTATTGCTGTTGCATTTGTAACTATTGTTGCTTTTGTAGCTACTGTTGTTTTTAGATGAAGCAACTGTGGTTCAGCAGAAGTTGCTGCCTCTAGAGTCAGAGGGTGCAGGCTTGGGTGCTGAGCACCAGGGGCTGGAGCCCAGGCTATTCACTGAGCCTCCCGAATGGTGGACAGAGCTCAACCAGGCTGAGGCCCCTTAAGTGGGATCATCTGGCTCCTCGCAGTTTTGCCTATTCAGGAGAATGTGGGCAGGGCTTGAGGATTCACCCATTATCCAGCTATCTAGCTTGAGACAATTCTGCAGAGTGGTTAAGAGTTCAGGTTCTGCAGCCAGACCCTCAGCTTATTAACTTTGTCATCCTGGGGAAATTATTTCATATCTCTACATCTCAGTTAAAATTATAAGCACAGCCTGTTTCATGGGCATGTGACCTGTGTGTTCCCCCAGGGCTCCATCCTCATAAAGGCCCTGCAGTTGGTTTAACACTCTGTTCTTACCGTCTTGAAATTCCCAATTATGTTCTTTTAAGTAGCTCTGTATTTTCATTTTGCACTGGACCTTGCAAATTAAGTAGCTGTTTCTTATTATCAAATACCAAATAAATATTTATTACCAGAACATATACTCAGGGAGAGAACAGTGAGATAAGGCAGGTCTGTACTTGGCACACATTCAAGGCCTGACATTAAGGGACATTATTATTATTGCCTCTTGGGTTACCTACCAAGAACTAGACACCTCCCCAGCATTCCAGCAGCTAGTTGGTTAGATAGGACAGTACTAGTCTTCCACGACAAAAACAAGGCCCCTTAATGCTTGAGTAAGACTTAGACTGAATAAAGAATCAAGATCTTGGATGACTTCATGGCACATTTTTCCAGAAAGCCTATGTGGTGTGAAGTAGGATCTACATGTGGTAGGCTGCAGAGAGGTGACCAGGGGTGATTGGCTGCCCTACAGTCAAGTTCACCTTCTCCTCTCCTGGGTAACCCAATAGCAATGCCACTCTGCTATCCCAAAGAGTTTACCATTTCTGATGCTGGTCTGATTTGGTCAGGCCAGTTGCTCATTAGTGGTCTCCCATGTTCCAACCAGTGACTAGTTAAGCTTCCAAGCTAAGCACATGCAAGGTAACAGACACAGGCGACAGAAAAGTTGGCTGCACTCTTCATTCACCTGATGAATACACTAGATTGGCTCTATCTCTGTCCAGACCTCTTCGATCACCTCTGGCCCTTCTAACACGTATAGCCATGGCCAGTGCTGACACCTTCCTTTGCTCTCCCCGTCTCTCCTCAACTCATTCCTTCACCTCTGTCTTCATCCAAGTGCTGGAATACCTTTGTCCATCTGGTTATAAAAATATTATCACCATCCCATTCCTTTGACGTGTCCTCTAGAGGACAAAACCCCCTTGCTAAAAGGAAGCATTTTCTATTATATTTGACCAAAATCTATTTTTGAACATTTATTTGCAATAGCTGGCAGCATAGTGCAGCCCCTAAAGCTTCTCATAACTCCAGATATTATGTAATGGGGGATGGGCCAGGAGAAGCAGGAGGTCTCCTTAACCCTGGGTTATCTGAGGAGCCAGGGAGGCATAGCAGGTATTCGCAAAGTGAAGCTTTGAAATAGTGTCTCTGAAATTCAGCCCAGTGCTCTTTCTTCCTGCTGTGTGATGTTGTCTCTATTGAAAGATTCTCTTTCCCCAAACATAGAGTACAATAATCCCATTGAATGCATTGCCAATGATAAACTATGTATGGACAAATAACAACAGTGACAAAACCGCGTACAGAGACAAGGCAGTCTGTGTTGGGGAAGAAAGAAAAAAAATAAATGAAATTAACAGTGGGAGACAAAAACAGAGGAAAACCCAGCAATTAGATTAATCATAGACTTCCAGGAAATTGGCCCAAATTTCTTTAAAATCTTGTTGATTGTTATTCAGATTGAAGGGTTCCCTGCAAGATTAGCCAGAGCCCACTAAGCTTGCATACCAATCTGCTACATCCTGCATGCAAGCTGCTCAGATCCCAGGGCTGTGCTCCCGCTACAGTGGATCACCTGTGTAGCGGTGAGGTCCAGTAGACAGAGCCCAGGACTGGGGGTCAGGGAGTGGCATTTCTAGTCCAGCCTCTCAGCCAACTCACTTTGGGACTTTGAACAAATCATGTAACTTTCTGGACCTCAGTTTCCTCATCTGTTAAATAGGCAATTCTGCCAGCCTTTCTTAAAGCAGTGGGTTTTGAGAGGTTGAAGAGAAAATACAGATGTGGAAATCCTTGGACAGGCTGAAAATGCGATGCAAGCATAACATAACTTTTTGAGTATTTTCAGGGTCAGAAACGAAGTAGGCTATTGCTCAAGGTTCACATATCCCCCCTCCGAACACCGGAGTAGAGAAAATGCAGTGGAGCCCTAGTCATTGCTTACAAAAATGTTTCAAAGCCTTCAGATTCAGAAAAAAGTTCAGTACATCTTTACCCAAATATTCCTCCCTCTTTTATGATCTGCATTTAAAAGAAAATTGAATGACCTATCTCTGGATTTATTAATGCTTAAATCATTAGTATCTTGGCTTCAGAATGCTCCTGGGTTGCCAGCAGGATGTCAGAGCTTTCAAATGCCTGGAAGTTGCCCCTCACCCAGGGTGAAATAATCCAAACATAAAATGGTTTGGGTTTGGTTTGAAGGATTGAATGCCTGAGTTCCTCTTAGAACTGAACTTTTCAAATATGACCATTTTTGGCTCAAGGTTAAACAAAGTTACTGGCTGACTACTAGGTGCTAGGCTCTATGCTAAGAGCTTTACATGCATTATTTAACTTAATCCCTACAACAACCTAGTGTGGGAAGTTCTATTAACGTTCCTATTTTAGGGATGTAAAAAGCAGGACCCCCACTTCAAGTATTATGGAAAAGATTTTGACCAGTTTTTCTCTTGGCTTCTGTCTTTGAATCTGTGAATCATATGAAAAGAATAAATCATCAGAGAGCTGAAGTAAGCCACAACAACCATCTAGTATTACATTTCCCAAAATATGTCTCTGCTAGATTTGCTAGGTGTTAGCATTTGGACATCAACTAAGCTTGAGGACAAGAATCAAGGAGGCTTCTTTGCTGCAAGACTTCTCAGGGCCTTTGAAATTGATGTTCATTGTGACTCTCAAAGGAGAGGATGATGCAGGCAGCATTTTCCAAACTTACTTGGTGACAGATCTTTTTCTATAGGATCCTAATCTTCTTCAGAAAATTATTTTAAAAAATTATTTTAAAAAAAATTCCATATTATATTATAAAGGAAGACACCAAGGCCCAGTCAGGGACAGTGGCTTGCTCCCAAGTCCCAGGATGTTAATAGCAGAGACAACAACCCAGTTGTGCTGAGTTCAGACCTAGGCCAGGTTCCATGTTTCACTACAACAAAGGAAGGTGTGGTAAGAGGGCCAGTGTGGGCTTTCCACAGATTCATGCCACAGGGACCACACCTGGGATCACAGATCACAAATCACACATTTGCAGAATCAAATGGTCATGGGTGCTTTAAGCTAGAAGAGAGGGTTTTATTTTAGTCAACTCTTTTATGCTTGAAGGAGCTGTATTAGGATTCTCCAAAGAAACAGAGCCAACAGGATGTGAAAGGAGAGAAAGAAAGTGATTTAAGGAATTGGCTTATGAGATTGTGGGGGTTGGCAAGTCCAAAATGTTCAGGGTAGACCAGCAGGCTGGAAGCCTAGGGAAGAGTTGATATTGCAGTCTTGAGTCCAAGCAGTCTGGATACATAATTCCTTTTTCCTCAGGGGACCTCAGTTTGTTTTCTCTTAATGCCTTCAACTGATTGAACAAGGCCCTCCCATATCATAGAAGGTAATCTGCTTTACGCAAAGTCCATTGATTTAATGTTAATCTCATCTTTAAAATACCTTCACAAGAACATTCAGACTTGTGTTTGATCAAATATCTGGGTATTGTGGCCTAGCCAAGTCCACACATAAGATTAGCTATCCCTGGGTCCATGTTCCTTCCTTCCCTTAAAATGCTATTGGCATTTCTCTACGTTTTCATCCTCAGCCATAGAATGGGAGAAGCATGTCCAGAGATCACTCACTGCTCTGAGTTTCAACCTGCACCTTCTGTGGTACCATGGAAGTGCCTTGTGAGTTCCCTCATCAGTGAATGAGGCTAGAGGCAGGGGCGAGGGAGGAGGGCTGAGCTGGATAGATTCAAAATTCTACCACACTTCCCTCCTTCATCCAAAACAATTCAATTTCTGTCTGTTACATATGAGACTTCCCTTTAAACTGATGTTAAAATCTGCTGGAAATTCTCCTGGTCTACACAAGAACACTAGCCCTTCCAACACTTTTCTACTCAAAGTGCATTCTCCGGACCGACAGCATCAGCACCACACAGGACCTGGTTAAAAACGCAGAATCTCAGGTTCCACTCTTGACATATTGAATCAGAGTCTGTATTTTCACAAGATCCTTAGATGATTAGTAAACATTTTCAAGACTGAGGAGCAGTGCTCTGGAGCTCAAGCTTCTAGAGCACTGACCAGCACATTGCCAGACACATCATAGAAAGTTAAGAATTGTTTTTTTTCCTGAATGATGGCTTGACTTAAAAAACTGAGGCCCAGAGGGAGAAAAGATGACACAATTAATTACTAGAGTATTAGTTAAATCTTATTAACAGAAAATAAGATTCTCTGATCATATATGTGTTCTTTGTACAAGAATATGCCTCTTTTCTGGAAAGCCCAAGTCATCACTGAAAATTCTTAAGTTTCCAGTCTGAGCATTTCAGAATTTAAGAAGTTCCACAGAACCATCTAAGTTATTTGTGTTTATAGGACAATTTCTTACAAGGAGTTTTGCTCAGCAAACAAAATCACTTCGCCAAAATGAGCAAGCTCCCTTGAGAGGTCCCGTTGGAGTGGATGAAAACTGAACTATGTGTTTACCTGAAGGTACATTCAGGCTGAAATAAAAATCTCCTCCTATGCAATCTAGGTTCATTTCAGCTGCCTTTCCTGAAAGGATTTGAAAAATTCTGAGCAAATGATCAGTCAAGGAGTTAATTTGCTGTTGTGCTAAACTGCTAGCACTGAGGCTGTCATAGGAGAGAAAGAGAAGCAAGTGGAGAAATCTTTGATCCTCCGTTCAGCCAACTTCTTCCAGAAAGTGGAATGAGAGATCAAACATGAAGAGCAGTGTGGGCTCTGGGATCTGTCCAGAGCTATAGGAATCCAATATTACAATAATCATCCAACTTCGACAGAAGTCATCCCAGGAAGCTTGCCAAGAAAAAAGCTTGACGAAGAAGACGGCTGAAACTATGACAAACGAGGGAGAGGGAGTAAAGGTTGCAGACGTCCTTGGGTTGTCTTCATTGGAAAACTCCTTCTGTGCATCTCCTCCCTTATGCAGCCTTTCTTACAGAACCCAAAACAGATGAAGCTGAATAATCATCTGCATTTCTATACTCGCCTAAAAGTTTAAGGGTTCGGTCTTGGTTTTTCTGGGCTAAAGATTCACACAATCTCAGCCCAGCAGAGGAGCTTATTGTTCAAATAGCACTGTGTACCAAGGGTCTCACCAGCACTTCTGTTCAGATCCTGTGTGATATTCACCATAAAGGCCCTCACATCTGTGTAACACCTTGTTACAGAGTGTTACAAAGCACTGTCACATTCAATTCATTTGTCCTGAGGTGGGGACTGTGTGCTCTGGGATGCAGGACTGATTGCTGGCTGCCTCCTCATCCCATTTTCTCTCCAAGAATCCTGGTCATAAGTGATGCACAGGACAACTTGACCAAAGTCCAGCAAATCCTACAAGTGTAGTCACTTGCAGCTACTACAAATGCAGAATCTCATTACAGTAACTGGACTATAGCCCGTTACACTGATATTTGGCAGAAGGCTTGGCAGATAGAGCAGCACCCCTCATAATTTTCTGAGTGCCCAGACTATTACCACTTTACCTTGACTCGTGGCATGGAGCAGATACTATGTAAAAGCTGTACCTTAGGACATAATCTACTCACAGGCTTGGTCTTGAACCATGCCCTTCAGCTCACCTAGCTTTCAAATACCGTGGCCACCTGCTGCAACACTGATTTCCCCTTTCCTTCCTCCCTGAAAAATACTCCCCCTCACCCTGCCAAGATGTGCCTTTAGAATCCTGACCTCTTAACATCAACCACAACCTCACTACCCCGTACTTCAGTGTTATTGTCTTCTTATTCAACCTAGTCCAAAGGACACTGTGTACCAAAGGATAAGCAAATCAGTCTTTTGGGGAAAAAAAACAAAAATCTGAGAAAAGCTTCATAAATTCACACTGTGCTATAGTTCACTGCAGAGCCACCCAGTAAAGGATGCTGCAATCTGGAGAAGAGAAACTAGCAGAACCCAGTGGATTCTAGAGCCGTTAAGTGTGGTAGGGTACAGTTCACCCATCATCAAGTGAGTTGATAGAACTAATACTTATGGGTAATAAAACATAGTCCCTTCCCTCAAGAGGTTTAGAATTCATCGAGGAAGACAGACATGAAACATGCAATTACAATCCGGGGGGATGTTGTTGGGATCCAGATTTCCCAAATGCTATCGGAGGAAGTTACTGGTAACTGCTGCATCCAACAATTTCAGGGGGGTGTATTCACATTAGGGATAGCTAAGAAAATCCACTGATCTGGAGAAGCGTTTGGCATTAATTGTATAGAAGCTGATCTTATTATTAATGTTTATAACACATGATTGCCTCTGACAAAGATTGAGATTTTATCCTTTCATAATGAGGCTTCTCAGCCCAGCAAGGGCCCCCAAGTCTCCCAAACCCAGGGTAGCTGCAGGGTGACTCATAGAAAGCAATAGTGGTCCAACATCTGAAGGAAGTGGTCTTTGCACCACAGGCACAGCTTGGAACTGATCTGATAATCAATCATCAAATCATTCCAAAAATAATACTGAGCAATTATCTGCTTAAATTAAATCATTCTTAATATATAGATGAGGTATAATTGTCCAATAGTTTTCTCACCCATGAAACAAGGATAATAATTCTGACCCTAGAGAATGAGTGTGAGGTTTAAATTAGACACTATAGGTAAAGTATCAATAGTTCTGTTATGTTTTAAGCCTTGTTTAAGGTTTCAGCCTGCCTTGAACAAGAGAAGGAAGAGAAAACAAATAAATTGCATTTGTTCTATCTAGTATTTTAAAACTCCAGATTATTTAGAGTGGATAGCCTGAAAGTGTTCAGAAGTCTTCCTAGAAACCTTTTAGAATAGCTAAAGACGTCAGAGATAGGGAAACCTTTCCTTTTGCACCAGATGATGAGGGGCTAGATGTCTCAGAACTAAGGTGCAGGCCACTGGGTATCTATCTATTCCATCTTTCCCTGCCCACCCTAATGAGAAGAGGACAACTCAGGGGTCTATTCAGAAGAGACAGAACTGATAGGAGGGGGCCAGAATGTTCAGTTTATGAAAATTTTGCCTTCTGAGTCCAGTTTAAACTGGAGCTTTATCTGAGTCCCATGTCAAGAACCTCTTGAGATCCTATCTGTTAACAGTTTACATTTCACTTTAACTTCCTCCAGGGGGGTAGAGCCATAAATACTAGTGAGATGGTTTTGTATGATAGCCTGGAATTCTTATAATTATTATTGTTGGCAACAGTGTTTGGTTTCATGGCAGTAGGCTTTGCTGGTTGCCTGATATCAGTAGATAGAAAGACATCTTTAACCTCAACATGTTAATGTTATGATTATTTAGTTCTTTCTGCATATCGAGTGCAACCCATGCCTTAACAAACATCCCAGAAAGGAACTAGAGTTCCAGAAAGACAGCTTTGAATTAAAATCCTGTAGTTGCCACTCATAAGCCATGTAACCTTGGCCAGTCTATTTGGGCTTCTGTTTTATCTGTTGAATGAGAGGCAAAATTTCAGAAGGTTCTTCAAAGGTTTAAATGAGAAAATGTTTCTGGCACATTATGGGACTAGAAATACATCTTATCCTTCCTATTGTCAAAAGCAGACACTCTGGGGTGAGTCTGGTTTATATCCCGGCTTCTTGACTATCTAAATATAGAATCTCAAATGCCTTTCCACTTTGTAAAACAGAATAACAATAGTATTTACTTCATGGGGTTGGCTAACCCCCATAAGATAAATTGGATGATTAAGTACAAGTTATTAATATATGTAAAGCACTTAGAATAGCACCTGGCATGTAGTAAGTTCTGTTGTAAGAGTTAGCTATTTTTATGATTTCTTTCCTTCCTCCTTCTCTCTCTCTCTCGTTTCTTCTCTTCCACCGCACTAATATGACAGAAGAGCTCTTCCTGACAACACAATCCATGTGGAATCATCAATTTTCAGACTACTGATCTCCTTTCAGCATCAAAAGAGTTAAGATTCTTTTAGAACCAGACGCCTGAGCCACATACTGCTCCCTCTCCTTTATAGAGGCTAAGGCCTTGATCATTTCTTAATGTAACTACTTCAGGAAATTTGTTGCGCTAATAATGTTAATATGCCTTATTTCTACACTGCTCACGCCCTGAGCTCTCAATCACTTCAAAACACAGTGATTGAAATTTTTCAAAAGTCTTTGATTTCGAAGTTGTTATGTAGAACACTAGTCAAGTATAAATATGGCAGAGTGATTTAAGGCGGTTGGAGCAATCCAAATGTTTAAGCTTGTTTCAAATAATTATCAATCTTTCTGCTCTGCATTTTCAATACCTCCCTTCATTTCAAGGAGTGGCCCTCAGTGAGGCCTGGAGCATGCTGTTGAGGCTGCTGAGTGCCTCTCTGTTTCCCACACTATGTCACCTTGTCATAATCATGTTATTAAACCCTTAATGGCTTGTGCCGCTCCTGGTGTCTGATTCGGGTCACAGAGAGAACTGGTCACCTTGGAATCAAACACTCACTCCATGACTGGATTCATCCAAGCATAGTCCTTTTAGGCCACAGCTTTGAGGATGTGCAGCCTAAGGGATAGTGCCTTCTGATAGCCTTATATCAGTCAGTTCAGATGCCCACAGGGATGCAGGCTCTGGTGAACATTTACCTTGAAGTCATGAGCTCCAGATGGACCAGATGATGCTTTTATGGCCCGGACATCTCTTGTGCACTGCTGTTTATCTGCTCAGTCCCACTTCTTATTCTACTCCAGCCCCTCCCACCTCTACCAGTTCTGCTTGGATCTTGACCAGATTCTCTCCAAGGTTACCTCACAGTGCTTTTTTCACCTGGGTGCACATCATGTACTCCCTCTCCTGCCCTGGGGCTTCTCTGATTGAAGGGGAGAAGTAACCATGGGCCCTGCTTAGCCATATGCATGTGCAACTGTAAATGCAGGCAAGTAAATTACCCAAGGGCTACCCTTGACCAAAGGAAGTGATAGATATGTTCTCCCTTCGTACTCCTAGTTGACAGTTTCAAGACACATTTCATGCAGCTTCTCCAAAGGCCTTGTGAGATGAGCATCAGTTGCTCACAGCAGCAGCCAATTCCCCACAAAATACTTGCACTAGCCTTCTCTCCTTTGCTATTCTACTCTGTCACCTCTCTTTCAAGTGTCCTCCATTCCTAAATAAAATGCAGTTGCATTTGCTTCAGACTGTTTCCAGGGAAACTCAGGAATTGCCTGCATCCAGGAGCAATGGGCTCAGAAACATTCCAGGCCCAGAAACATTGACTTAGAGGACCAGAGCACATGAATTCCTGAGAACAAAGGGAACAAAGCCAGGGATGCCTTTGTGCAGAAGGACAAGGTGACCCAGTTACCCAAGCACAGACTAACCAGGGGGCAGAGCTATCTCAGCACAAAGTGTTTGCTTGACACATTATTTTTTCGGTGCCAAAGAACCAGTGGACAGGATTACTTTAGTAAAATTAGTACAGATGACAGTTACAGCACAAAGGACTAGGGGCCTGGGCACAATAACACCAATGAACACAATTACTTAAGATAGAAGCTTCAGGTATAGACTGCAGTTGCCCCCGTGTAGATGGACCAAGGCCTGGGGTTTGCTTGGCACAGAGTAACAGAGCCCCATGTGGCTGGGGTGGAGACTGGCCAGCCTTTTCCCTTCTGCCTTCGGCATCCCCACACACAGTGGCACCAACCATTGCTTCCACCGTTACTTGTGGAGTGCACATGAAGAACAGCATCAGATTCAGGCTCAGAGGATGGGAGTTAAGGCCCCTCTCTGCTCCTTCACTGCTTGTGTGACTTGGGTGATTCACTAAAACTGTCCAAGAAACACTTTCCTCCTTTATAGATGGGAAATAATAAATATGAGAGGATGGCTATTGAAGTCCTCTGCAAAACTGTAAAATATACACTTGAGGTTGATAATACCATTCAGTATGAAATAGCTGTTTTATGGAGGCTAAGAGGAACGTAAATTGATGATTATCGTTATTATTAAATAATATTTGCTTTTGCATAGCTCTGCTTTACAAAGTGTTTTCACTTGATCCTGTCCAAAACCTGCCCAGCAAGTTGTGTCATTATGCCTCATTCTACAGAGGAGGAAACTGCCACTCAGAAAGCTCGACTCTCCCGAAACACTCAGGCAATGAGTGGCAGACCTGGGGAACAAAGCAGGACTTCTGAGCCCACGTCCCTTGCTGTGTTTCTATCCTGACATGCCAGAAAGGAGAGTTGGGCACCATGGTTCCATGTTTTCCAGCTTTAATTGGAATGATGCCGGGAGATAACTCCGCTTAAGAACGCTGAGATGATAGTGTTCTGTCTCCCTCTTCCCCGGGGCCATTCCTGGGTAGCACTCACATCACGCTGTCATGTAGAGAAGCTTCTCAGGCCTATATTTAAGTAATAAGACATGACAGGCTGTGTATTTCTGGGACGTTATTACATGCCTGGGGTGGTGGTGGGAGGCTGAGGCTAAGGAAATTTCTTTGAGTGTTGCTTTGGCTATTATAAAATATCATGTATAAATCAAGATGGGGTGAGGGCTAGTCAAAGAGGCAGACAGTCACTTACAGGCGGTGCTGGCATGGCTGTTACATCACTGCCAGCCAATCCCACTGCTCCTCTTTCTTGCCAAATCCCCCAAGCGATTTGGTAATATGAGACTTACAAAGCATTCAAGTTCAAAGTCATCCTCAGGATTCTGAGATTGTCAGGGTTTGTGGAGCTGAAGGGTCAATCATCCCATGGGTGTCCATCTCCATTCAGTGGAGGGTGACCCAAGTGGATCTAGATGTAGAGGTTCTGTAAGAGACGGCCCTCCAGCAAACCCATACTTGCCATTGGGTAATTGCTGGATTTGCACTTCTCAACGTCTTATGGGTTGTGGTTGTGGTTTTACACTCTATTTGGGGGATAGGCCTTTACTCTCTGCCAGTCTAAATGACTAGCAGGCATTAAAGATGGCTACCAGGCTGATCAGAAACAGACTTCTAGGCTGTTTTGCAACTAGATCCCTGAGCTCTGATGTTTCAGCCAAGGTTAGGCAAATCCAGGCCACAAGCCTGGTTTCTGTGGGGCGTTCTCATGTGCGGTGACCAGGCTGTGATTAGGAACAGCAATATTTTCCAGAGATTTTGCCCTCAGGGAACTGACAATCTGGAAGAAGGTATAAAACAAATATACTCAGATAAATCCAGTATGGGTAATAAAAAAATTACTAAGACCAAGTCATATTTAGCTATATCCTTAGTGCGTGACACAACATTGAAGATAACAGACTCTCAGGCAATGCTTGTTGAAGGGATGAAAGTGCCCTAAGAACCCAAAGTGCTGAAGATGTCCAGCTGCTCTAAGCTTCAATTTTTTAGGCTGAATATAAAGAAAAGTGAGGCTTTCTTTCCCAGCCTTGCTTGTAGGGTTAGAGTGAGAATTAAAATAAGAGACTTCTATTGTAAGCTTTAAAGCACTACCCAGTTTTAAGTGAATGCAATGTAGGATGTGATCACACATCTGTCTAGCAGTAAGAGAGACAACTCAAAGAAAGGACTCTGGATAGTTTGGGGGTACATAAACATATCCAGCCTCTTTCTCCTATTTCCTCTCTGTCAGTGACTTGGACTAGACCTAGGCTGCAAAGAGGTTTCATCTATTGATCTTTTGGAAATGTCTGCCTCATATACTAAGTTGGGTAGGATGGTGAGATTTCACCTGGATCCAAATGGATCCATGATCCAGTGGGGCAGTGCCATGATCAATTAACAATATCTACCACGGACTTTGTTCAAGAAATAGCAGCATGTGTGCACTTGTTTTGCCATTTTTCACCTGGACCCTCATTTTCTCATTCCAGGTAACAGCCTCCTAGTTGGTCTTCATCTTCCATTGTCACACATTTCAATCCATTCTTACTTCTGCCACTGAAGTGGTCTCCTTCCAAAACATAAATCTGACCATGATATTACCCTACTGAAATCACTCAGGGATTTTCTCCTTGTTCCAAGAATGTAGCCGAACTCCTCAGCAAAACCAGTAAAGCCCACAGTAACTTGATCCCTACCCTGCTAAATCATCTCTGGCCTGGAAGCCCAAACCTTACCCTCTAACCATACCAGGAAGGCATAGCCAGCTTTCTCCCCAGCACACTCTGAGCAGCTTAACCAGCCTGAGATCTTCTACTCAACCTTACTCTTCAGTGCATTTATTTTCACCTCTGTGAAATCTTCCGTTATCACCTTCAAGTAGAATTGATCTCTTCTCTTTCATCCCTGTAGCACACTATACAGATATCTGTTATAGCATTTATCCTTCGTAAAAGGTATTTATTTGCTTGTTTACCTCCCTCACTAGACTGTGAACTTTGCAATACAGGAGATTATGTCTTGTGTATACATCTTTGTATTTATTCTAGGTACTGTGCTTGGCATAAATATATGCTCAATAAATATTTGAAGAACAAATAAATGAGATGAGGAATGTACTGAACTGGACTGCCATACATAGAGCCCTTTCTATGGGCTCTTTCCTCGTAAGTCACCAGCCTTGGATCTAATTGAATCTAGGGAGGGCACAGACCCAAGACAGCCATTCTGGAAGCTGGATTGTACCTTGTGAACTGCATAGGAGGAGAACTTTGATAAACAGAGTTCACTAACATGTTAGTCACGAGCAAACAAATATCTGAACTTGAGATACGGAAAGTCAGTTAATAGCAAAAGATAAAAGACAAAAGGAGAAGGCCAACTTGGTCACCATGAGACGTTAGAAGCTATGAGTAAACAGAAATGAGCAAGACAAAGATGAAATTTGCATGGAGTGCAAATAGGGTGATTAGATGGCAGCAGCAAGAGGGTAGAAGCAATCAACTCTGGTCTCTGAAGGACAGTCTCTAGAGCCATCTTGGATCCCGAACAACTTTCTGGTTTTCACATTTGTTGCATTGTTCATTATACCAAAACAACAGAATGTGTTTCTGCTAAATCTAGAGGGTCTATTCGGGATGGTCTAATTTAAACTACAAAGTACATTATTCAATCAATGGTGCAGATAGGATTCACAGGCCAGAGCTCTTTCTATTCAACAGTTGGACCTCAGAACTAACCAACGTTGGTCAAGAATGAAGCCCACTGGCTTTGGCCCAAAGTAAGGCCCACAGCGGCAGCAGCAGGGGTCAAATATTCGTAGAGACAGAACTGCTGCCCAGTCTATAATACCAGCTTCTCCAAGTGCTGGGCCCAAGCCTTACTCATGCAGAACTCCTCCAATATGCAGGCATTGCTTTCTACCTGGAGGTTCTACCTCATCACCAAACTGGCCTGGAGAAGAAAAGATTAACCTCAAAAAGTTGAGTAGCTATTCAAATAACTGAAAAGCTGCTGTTTATGAAATAAAAAGCAGACATACACTCTATAAATACTTCTGAAACTTAAATGGGCACACAAATCACCTGCAAATCTTATTGAAATTCAGATTCTAATTGAGGGAAAATGGGATGGGCTCTGAGATTCCTTATTTCTAACAAGCCTCCAGGTGATGTGATATGCTGGCCTGAGGACCATACTTTGTGTAGCTAGGCTCTAAGTAGCCCCTGAGGGAAGAAAGAGAGCCCTTTGGCAGATGCTAAAGTACAGGAGTCCTCGCTAAAGAACTTTCCACCTGCTCAGAGTTGTGTGGAAAAGAATGTGATGGTTCAGTATCATGACAGACCAAGCAAAAATTCGGCAACAATTTGGCAATTGCACATTATAGAGGAAATTTTTGCTCTGCATGGCAGATAGACTATCACAGTAAGCTTCAAACTTTTTCATTTATGTATGCCCTAAAATATTTTGACAACTATGTACCTACTTGACCATTTCTACGTCACATGTTTAAAAGTATTTATTTATTAATAAAAGATAGAAAATGTTAGTGTATTTAAAATGAAATGAAGATTGACTAATTTAAACAAATGCTGCATTAGCACCAGCAGGTAAGCTCCAGAAGGCAGGGAATTATTTTGCCTGTATTGTTCACTGGCGTGTACCCAACAGGTAATAGGTACTTGATCAATGTTTGTTGAATGAATGAAGGTACGCCAAAGCTGAAAGCAGACATGTGAAAATTTGATCCATGAGACTTATCTATAGTATCTCAAAATTTGGTAGCCCCACAAAATATTCCAGTTATATTTAAAAAGTGATTTTCTAAAAAATGTATCTTGACCTACACTGCTCAGGCTCTTCTAAATTCAGTGCATCCCAATCTTGGACAAAATACCAATGTTTTAATGTTAAATTTCATATAATACCTAACAGAATGATGATCAAGGCAAAAAAAGATTTTTAAAAACCTAGAAATGTAAATTGTCTTCCTTAGTTTCTTTTTTTAATAACAACTTTTATTTAAACAGCATTAGACATCTCAGGGCTGCCTCCCTGATCAAAATCTGTCTGAACCTCCATCATCTTGTTCCATTTACACATCAGAACGTTCTGGGGTCTGGGTTAGGACCTCAAATGCCAACTACATCTCTGAAATACCATAGAGTGCCTATTTTCATACTTTCTGGATGCCACATTATGCCCACCAGTGGAATTTCTCCTGGTGTCCACTCTACCTACAGTGGACAGACCAATCCCAGCTCTGATAACAACCAGCACTTTTCTTCCAGGATGGGCAGGCCTTTGAGCAGTGGCTGGTATCAACATGAGGCAGTGTCGCCTGGCCCTTCGAACACAGCAGCTTTTTACTGCCCTCTGACATCTCTCAGGCTCTTAACCTCCCTTTTTTAGGCCATCACTCTTACCTTTGGTAATCACACTGGCTTTCTGAACCCTGACCCTTTGGCCAATAGACCTATAGGTGGGATCTGCCCAAGTGGTCTTCTTCCTGCCTCCACCTGGACCCACTTCCAGCTCCTGTCCTATTTACATTACAGTGCAAACCCACAGCTCCAGAGCTTCCTTCACACTCTCCTCCCCTCTCATCCTAATGGAGACCCCGCCTTTGTCCTCTCTCTCCCCAGCCTTCCCTAAAGTCAGAGTTCCAGAAAAGCTTCAGGAGCTTCCTGGACCCAGCCTGCTCATTGCAGTGTTGTTAGAGGGGAGATCCAGCCAGCCCATCACTGCCTTTCTTTTCCTCATTTATAGCCCATTTCTCTAGGCAACAGGTCAGACTAAGACCCTGATGGAGTGTTCCTCTGATAGACGGAAATGGGACTGGGACTGAACCTTGGCCAAACACAAAATATTTTTGACTGTGCTTTAAAAAAATTTTTTTGATACACGCCATAACTCATCAGCCTAAAGGAAAGTGGTGATATTCCAGTGTCCGATAAGCATATTAGACCAGCCCACAGATCATGGGAACCAAGAGAAAATGGCACTGCAGGGTTACATGAGCCTCAGACGTGTTCCCGGACAGAACAAGTGTTATTGTGGGATGACACAGACCAGACCTCAAAGCAGATGCTAGTTAGTCCTGTTCTCAGAGGAAAAGCCGACTGGAAATGGAGCTTTGAGACAGGGTCAAAAGCAGCAATGCTCTTTCTGGCTGGCAGCCCTCATCCCAGCCTTGTCTCCACAGAATCTCACTGGGAAAAAGACAGAACCCAGAAACATCTATGTGACTGTCTTTAGATTTAATCATGATTGATATTTGTCCAAGGAAGTGAATGGATCCAGGACGGGTAGAGAGATGTCTGATCAGAAGGCTGAGTAGGATATTTCCCAAATTTGCTTTCTGGCCCATTAAAATCTCATCAGGATAAATCTTTTGGGAGACCTAAGACAGTCACCCTGGAAGCATTTGGAACAGCAGATAGCTGGGCAAGAAAGAGGGTGTCAATTTAGATGTCTTCCATTGGATGGGGATAGTGGCAAGAACAAGACAAACAGAATCATCAGAGCTGATAAGAACCAAGAGGTCATCAAATTCAGCTTCTTGATTTTGGTGAGAAGGGGAGTGGGGCACAGAGAGAAAGGGGGGCATGCCAAGGTCACACTGTCACAAGGCATGGAGGAAGGTGAACAAGGACCAGCACTCAGCTCGCCTGATGTCCAACCCAGGTGTTTTTCCTTGCACTGAGCCTTGAAGGACAGCCCAGGTATTGGCGAGGACGCTGCTTCCCTTTGCTGCTGCTCTGGAGCTGGGGAGAAATGGGCCAGGTCCTAAATGCAGCTTTTAGGGAAGTCTCTAGCAGGTTGTCAAGTGCTCCTGCCAGTGCTGAGCTGGCAAAGGAAGGTGGGGAGAAGTGCTTAGAAATCCTGAGCACTGAAAGGTGGCCTGTAATTGTAAAATTCCATTTCCTTTCAATTAGCAGCTGATTGCATTTGATGAGCTGCAACATTGTTTCCTCCGTGTAGATTAGGAGTCAGAGCAGTCAATGAGCTGTGAAATTCTCTCCCTGCTGAAACAATAGACAGTGATTAAAGCGCAGCTAATCCGGTCATTATAGCCAGAGCCCACTGATCATTAGCTGCTAACCAGATCCCAGAGAGCAGCTCCAACCCAGCCCAGGCGGACTGGATGCAGCAGGTAAACACTACCAATATGCTGCCTCCCTCCTCCCCATGCCCAAAAGTCCCTGGTGGACCCAAGGGTTGGGGCGAAAAACTGGATGCCACAGTGGATACAGGGAATGAGACTGCCAAGGGCAGCTTGATATCAGAGAGGCAGCCAGGACTTCAGAGGTAGAGGTAACAGATTTGGGATCATGTCCCAGCCCACCCCTCACCTCCACTCCCCAGTTTGTGTTTTAACCCTGCAGCTGGCATCAGTTATTTACCCCAAATCCTTTATAATGCCTTCCTTGTGTGGCTGTTCTGAGGATTAATACCACAGCCTAGGTAAGATCACTGGCATAATGCTAAAAGTCGGTAATAATGCTAACTAACATTTTCAAGTGTTTGCTACGTGCCCAGCACTGTTCTAAGGGCTTTGTATAGATTAACTTGTCTAATCCTCATAACAACCCTGATACAGTAGATGCTATTATTTCCCTGTTTTTTTCAATGAGGAACACATAAGTTCAGTAACTTGCACAAGATCACTTAGCCGTAAGAGACAGAGCTGGGATTTAAACCAGGCAAGGCAGCTCAGAGACCCTGCTATAAAATACCCCACTTGGTTGCTTAAAAAAAAAAAAAAATGCTAACACTCATTGTCTCCCTTTGCTAGCCCTGTAGTTTTCAAACTTTACTGTGCAGAAGAATTAGCCAGAGAGATTGCTAGAAATGCAGATCACCTGGCCTAAGCCCCAGAGATTTGGATTCAGGAGGTTAAGGAAAGGACCCAGGAAACTGTGTGTTAATCAGCACCACCTGCAATGCTGATATGGTGACCCAGGACTTACCTGCAGAAGTGCTCTAGGTTCTGGGGAGCAGCCGTTTATCGTCCAGGACCCACATCCTCCTACCTCACCCAGGGCTACTGCCCAGCGCCTGATGAGGAAAGCCACAATTGCACTCACAGAGGATGAGAAAGAGGCAAAAAGCAGAGATTCTGGAACCACATGAAGTAGGATTTGAAAATCTGTTCCTTTTCTTACAGGAGTGGCCATATAAATTATCATCCAAAGCAGGACACTTCTGAGAGTAAAAGGGAAATTAATAATTATTCCCAGGCAATAGACGTAAACTGAGACTGTCCCAGGCAAACTGGATGTGGGATTATTGTAGCAGATGCTGATGGTGACCTTAGTTCTCTGGTGCTGAGAGCTGCTTACAGCAAGCACCTGTGGAGCATGAGCAGCCTGAGCACAGGACAAGCAGGAAGGGTGGAGGGTTAATGTCCCTGAAGCAGCATCAACCAATAGCAGATAAGGGATTTATAGATGAACACCGTAGTGTTCTTGCCTCTAGGATGGAATAATAACTCTTAAGAGTGTTCTGCTCTATCTCCAAGAGTTCCCCAGAAAGACAGAGCCCCAGTCGCTTATCATGGTAAGTAGCTGGATAACTCAGTGTTTGTCTTCTTTCCATTCTGTATTTCATGTTTCTCATCTTTACTGGTTATTTCATGGAGTCACCTTGCAAATGAATTGACACCCAGATCCTTTGCTCAGAGTCTTTTTCTGCACTCAGAACAGTCGTCTTACCACTTAGGAGCCATGTGACCTTGGGCAAGTACTTAAATTTCAGCTTTCTTAAGAGTAAAATGGAAATAACAGTAGAGAATGCGTGTAAAGCATGGCATATGGCAAACACTTGATAAATGTCCAGTTCCAGTGTTGTTATTATTGAATTGTTATTGCTCTGACTCACGTCGGAAGCATTTTTTCTCTGCTATCTTGCTGTTGCCTCTTCATCTCTCCTCCAGATTGTTGCAATCCTCTCTCATCCGAGGTGGCTTCCGCACCATGGCCAGGGTGCTGACCCCTTATTTCACTGCTACCATTGGCCTGCTGTATACCAGACAAGTGCCAGGCTTTGAGAAATGGTAATATTGTGTTTTTTTTAATTTGTCTTGAAAAACGATTCAGAGTGGCTACTTCTAAAAGAGAACACATAACTTATTTACCAAATACAGAAGTCCAACACTTATATTGAAGAGCAATACACACGTAAAGAGTCCTGAGCTAATCATCACTTCTCCTTTCAAATACCTTCCTTTGCCTGACACTGAACAAAGTCCAAACATAGCATTCAAGGACATGTCATAACCTTTAGCCTCCTGACAGGTAGGCTGACACTGCTTGTGCTCAGAGGCCTGTCCCTACAGGGAAAATGCCATGGAAACCCTTTCTGCCTAAGTCCCCCTTCTTCCTGCTTTTCTTTCAAATAAAACAAATGTGAGGTAGATTACCTACTCCTTTTAATTTTTTGCCAAGCACAGTTGAACAGCTGATTTTAGTCATTTCTACCTATGGTTTCCTCCTTAGAGCTAATTAGTTTCTTTTCAAGTAATTGCAAATAGTACATTTTCCAGGCCCTTGGAGTAGAGGCTGACAACTAGCTCGCTGGAGTGGGCTCTTATCAATAGCTCACGGAAATTAGACACACAAACATCACACTGGGGCCTCTGAGGGTTGCTCTAAGTTGTTTAGAAGAAATAGCTCATGAAAGTCCCACGGTTCCTTTATGAATGGACTCGCTGATACAAAATCTCTGGGGTGTGGTGGGCAACAGGATAGTCGGAAGCTTTCCTAAACATCAAAATGGGCTCAGCTCTACACGAGATCACAATTCACTGTGCTCCAGGTACTGTGCTTGGTGCTGTGAGTGAGTCAGGAACAAGGGTTGAGGCAAGAGGCAAGGGGGAGAGAAGAGAGAGGGAAGGGCTCTCTCTGCAGGTTTAAAGAAGTGGACAATGATGTTCACTGGAGGAGGAGACACGCACAGGCTTCGTGGGATTATCATCATTATTATCAATCATTCCCCTGCACCAGAAAGCCAGTCCCAGTACCCTGTCCTCCAAGAACCAACAAAGAGATCATGCTTATAAGGTTCTTACTTTGGTCTTTAGAACACAATGAATGCTTACTTTCACGTCCATGGTTTTCCATGGAATCTGGTTTTATATTTTGAGAGTGTTTCTTTTCTTGTTCTCTCCCTTCAATTTGAACATTGTTGTTGTTGTTGCTGCTGCTGCTACTGCTGTTGTTTTGAACCTTAGATGAGAAGAGCTGAGTCATTCAGACTCCTTGGTTCATGGCATGTTGGTTACCCCATCAGTCCGTGTGACTCCCTCTACCCTTGTATGAGTTTCCTGTTGCTTCTGTAACAAGTTGCCACAAACTGAGTGGCTCAAAGCAACACAAACATATTACTTTACAGTTTTATAGGTGGGAAGTCCAACTCAAATCTCACTGGGATAAGATGAAGGTATTGGCAGGGTGCGCTCCTCTGTGGAGGCTCTAGGAGATGATCTGGGGCAAGGTGAAGGTATTGGCAGGGTGCATTCCTTCTGTGGAGGCTGTAGGAGATGATCTGTTTCTTTGCCTTTTCCAGATTCTAGAAACTTCCCACTTTCTTTAGCTCATGGCTCCTTCCTCCAACTTCGAAGCCAGCAACTTCGGGCCTAGTCCCTCTTACACTGTCTTCTCTTAGTCATATCTTCCTCTGACTCCTGTTCCCCTCTTCCATTTTTAAGGACCTTTGTGATTACATTGAACTCATCTGGATAACCCAGGATATGCTCTCTGTCTGCTGATTAGCAACTTTAATTCCATCTGTAACCTTAATTCCCACTTGTCATGTAACCAAACAGCTTCACAGTTTCTGGGAATTCAGACGTGGACATCTTTGGAGAAGGGATGTTATTCTCCTTACCATAATCCCTAATCCTACACCTATTCCCTGTCCTCATTGACATCTACTCTAACGTGCTTGACATATGCCCTGAAATATGCACGTTTCCTTGTAAATATGCCATTAGTGTATATGTTTTTAATTGACATATTGGTATTATTCTATGTTTAATCTATGGTGTTCTCACATGCTATTCATTCAACACTATGTTTTTAAAGTCTCCCATGCTGTTCTGTACACATGGAGTTTGATGGTTCTAACAACTGCATATTATTTTGTAACATCTACTTCATTTTACGTATCCAGTTTTCCACTGATGGACTCTTGTATTGCCTTCACTCTACTCTGAGCTTTATCCTGACAGACTTCCTTGCTCAGGGTCCCAGTTGGACCCACATAGGAATTTTTCTAAAAACTGAACTAAGGCTAGGATTTCTGGGTAACAGGGTAAAGACTAGGATTGCTGGATCACAGGATATATCCCTGCTTAGTTTCACTAAGCTCTCTTGACTGGTTGTACTAGTTATACTTGGACTAGTAGAGTTGTCGAACCTCATTACTGTGATGGTGATGCCATGTCTTCTTCTGTCCAACCTCTTGCCTGGGAGCAGAGCTGAAAGCCTTTTCTGGATCTCTCTCCTGTATATTTTTGCTTCCTAGACAAGCTTCAGAGCCACTAAATACACTTTCCTCCAGCTAGCACTTGCATCTCCCTCCACTCCTCTTTTCTATGTGTTAGCACCGTGCTGGGCACAGGCCTCCATCAGAGGAGTCTGTTCTTTGGCTATGCAGGCTCAGAGTTTTATTTCCATTCCTTTCCCTCCATCCTCCTGCCTCTGGACTCTGGTTTTATTAATTTAACAAGGAGTTCTGGAGCACTTACTGGCTCAAATACATTACCCCCTTCTCCCCACCCTAGATATTTGGGATATCAAAAGAAAAACTAAGGGGCTTACATTCTGGTGTCCTGTCAACTCAATTGCAAAAACTTAGCCAGGATCCATTCACTTCTCCCCAAAACCTACCTAGTACAAGCAAACAGCATTTTTCACCTGGACATTTGCATTTGTCTCCTACTTGTTGGTCCACCTGCTTCCACTCTTACCCCATCTAGTCCTTTTTCCACACAGCAGCCAGAATAAACATTTAAAAATGTAAATCAAATCCCATCACTCCTTCATATCTGCTAATAGTCCATTGCCTAGAGTATGAAATCCACATTCCTCAGCCTGGCTTACTAAGCCCCATGGCAGCTGGCTGCTCTCGGTCTCTCTGACCTCATCCCTTGTCACTCTTTCCTTCATTCACCATATTTCAGCCACATTGGCCTTTTTCCATTCCTGGGATAGGTCAAGCCTGTTTCTGCCTCTCAGCCTTTGCAGTAGTTGTTCCCTCTGCCCAGAATGCTCTTCCCTCCAAGTTGCTGAGGACCGGCTCTGTCCCATCATGCATACATTGATCCTGTTTTAATTCTCTGGATGGCACTTTTTATTTGCTAGCACTACTTATTTATTAATGAGTACATTGCCTGTATTCCCCTGTAGTGTGTGAACTTCATGAGAATGATTTTCTCTCTCTTGTTCACTGCTCTATCAGTACCTTGTATGCTACCTAGCACAGGGGTGGAGTTCAAAAATGTGTGGGTTTATTTTTGAGGAATAAGTGAACAAATGAGTCTAAAGCAGTGGTTCTTGATCTTGACTACCCATTAGAATCATTTGCACAAAGCCAAGCTCCACATAGACCAGTTGAATCAGAATCTCTGGGCACAGGGCTCAGGTATTGGCACTTTTTAAAGCATCCAGATAAGCATTCACCTAAGGCTCTGAAGCAACCCTTTGAAGATGAGAGCCCATCTCAAGCAGGGCAACTTAGAAAACTTCCTTGGGATTTTGTGTGCAAACTTTAGAAAGAAAAATTTTCTTTTTCTTTCTGGTGTTAGCTGAGATGCTGTAAGCCTCCGGCTGTCTGCCGCCATGTCAGCCGACACCACCACCATTCCTGGGTGCACGGAGGAAGGCAAGCTGTAGGAGGAAAGAATAGGACCAACTCAACAGAGGAGCTGAGCCAATTCAAAGGGGAGGGAAGGCATGGCAGGGAGGGGGAGGAAAAGTGCTGATGGTGTTGTGGGAGACCCTGGAGTCTCTGAGTCTAGCCCCACTTAAATTCTCTTCTCGGCTCAAGTTGGCAGGGGTTAGGTTTCTGTCATTTGCAACTAAAAGGATCCTGACCAATACTTGATCAAAGCAAATAATTGTGGGTCAAGAAAAGATGATTTAAATGGGATCCAGAAGACAGAATATTAAGGCAGTGCCTTTATCAATAAATCCATAATTCCAAATATAGCCACTTGCTAAACCAGAAGGAATCCTTTGCTTCTCTTATTTCAGCCAGTTAGTCTGTTTACAAAGTGTCACAGTTAAGCACTTCCACAACCACATGAAAAGTATTAGATCACTTACTCTTCTCAATAAAGGGAACAAATTTGTGATGGACTGCACTGTGCATTCATCACGGGACACTGCATATGCCAAGCTTTCGGTCCTGAGGGGCTCCTCTCCCAGCCAGGATACTGAGAGAACTCAGCAAAAATGGTTGAATGCTGAGACCTCTATGATTTCCCTGTCCACCCCAATTCTAATCACAGGGCTCCTTTTGAGCCTTCACAGGGATGCTGAAAGGGTAGAAACTTTGGCTACAGAGGCTCTGACAACCCTGTAAGGTTGCACCTTGAGCAATGGAGAAATAGATCAGTAGGAAGTTGCCCAAGATGCCAGTCTTCAAGGGGTACCAAACGGAATGCTAAAAGGTTTTGAGAAATGGAGGGAAATCAAGAAAATTGTATTGGAGAGAAGTCCTCTCAAAGAGAATACTGTGTATGATTGAAAGGCACAAAGCTATACAGAGAAGATACGAGGCCTGGCACACACTCTTGGAAGTGCGTGCCTAAACTCTTTAAGCCTTCAAGACTGACAAGCCCTGCTCCACAAATCCCACATGCCAAGATGCTTTATTTCTGCAATCTTTCTGCATTTCCCAAAAGATAAGCTATATAAAAAAGAGAAATAAATGGTAACATTCCCGGGAAGATTTCCTGCTGGCTTTGACTTTGCATGGAGGCACTGAACAGAGATGGGGCACATAGAATCACACAGGGAAAGTATGTAAACCGGGTCTCTAAGCTGGAGGAAACACCCAGATATTCTATTACCATTTTGTTAGGCTCCTGCCACAGACAGCCGCTGTGTTGTTTAATAGAGTAAGCCCTAGCATTAGCCCAAGTTAGAAGGCAACTGTAGCTGATTTCTCAGACTTCTGAGGCTTCCATCTCTCTAGGGCAATAGTCAGTGGCTGTGTTGTACTATAGAGAGCTGTTGAATTGGATAGCAATCTGCAGGGGGCAGCAGCGAGACAGATATGCCTTAGGATATCTCCAAAACAAAATATTTGATAAGCCTCTCAGTAAAGCGTAGGACCTTTCCCAAAGCCCTGTGCTGAACAGCATCCTGAGAATAGTGGGTTTGGTTAGCTGGGGGGCTTCATTTTGCTAAGGGAGGTATGCACGTTTGGGGCTAGGCGGAATAGTTCAGTGTGGTAGAGGAGAAGCAGAGCCCCACCCCTGGTAGTCTTGCACTCTTCACTCTTTACCCTGTCGTGATCAGCTTCCCCAGTAAGTGCTGAACGAATATTTCAAGTCTGTGGGTTTGAAGGAAAGTCAGAATCTTACCTGCCTGAGGAGCCCCATAATTTGTTCTGTCCTGCTCACAGACATTCAACAGCCTCCTCACACCTGAAGCCTGGCGTAGAAGGGAAGGGAAGGGAAGGTGCATTGTCATTCTTCCCAGGACAGACACAATGAAGAAAGTTGCACCTCAGCATATCTGATTGTTTCTTTTTTGCTTTTTTATTTCTTATATTTGAACCTGAAATTATCCCTTGTCTATTACCACTGCCTTCCTGTAGGTTTTCTACTAAAAAAAAAGTGGCCGTATTTTGTCAGGGCTAAAACCCGGGTAAGATTGTCCACCATTAAACAAAGCCCTAAAACTAATCTAATATAGGACTCTTAATTTGATAAGCTCTTCCAGACCTAAACCCACATCATATATTCTATGATCAATAAACTGTAATGAAATTCCAAATAAGCCCCTCCCCATGGAGCACCAGCCTTCCAGTTTGGAAAGTAGTGATCTGGTGGTTTCATCATTCTCCATCATTAGCAGAGGATGCTGTAGCTCACTTCCCACATCCTGACACCATATCTTATGCTCACTCCCTTGTTTAACACTAGATCTCTAATGTGCACATATACACACACACTTGCATATATAAATCAGTACAGATAAAGATCTATACAAAACAAAACTACAAAACAACTAAAGAATATGAAATTATTGTTTAAAAATCATGGACATGCATTATTTATTTCCCTCTTTTCCCAGTGGGATCTAAATATCCTCTACCCCAGGTCTCTGGGGTTGGCCCTGCTACTTGCTTTCCAGTAGAATGTTAGTAGACACATAAAGTATTTTGTGCATCAGCAATCACCATGAAGATAACATGCCCAGCTAGTTCACTGATCCCGGGAGGACAAGGGCCACCTAGAGCAGAACTGATCCCAAGCTACAGCTTAAAGCAAAGCCCAGCCAAGCCCAAGTGGTATCAGCTAAAACTCAATCCTCAGACATATGAATGAGAATAAATGATTGCATTTTAAAGCCACTACACTTTTGGGTGGTCTGTTATACAGATTTATTGTGACTATAGCTAAATAAGACAGAATGATATTTTCTGAAGCAAGCTATGAAAGTTCAAAGTCAGAAGAGAAAATGCTGACAGAGGTGACCATGTCTATTTTTAAAGCTGCATATGGATGTTTAAGAAAACAGCACCATAAACAAGCTTAAAAATTAATCTGAGCCAATAATTTAAAAAGTGTCTTTAGCAGATGAAGGTGAGATGGAGGAATGGGAAAGAACAGGATGCGTAAAATATATCTGTAGTAATGAACTGTGTCCCTTTCGTTTGTGGAACATCGTGTCGCTGGTAAAAGAAATGAAGTCAGTCATTCAGGACTCACCATGGAAAGATGTTCATGCTGAATAGAAATTTCAGGATATGTGATTAGTAAGACAGTATCTTGAAAAGGGATTTGGAGGGAAGTCCGCTATATTTGTTGCCCCTAGGGACTGGAATTGGGGGAAAGACAGTGAGAATGGGGACTTTCAACTTGGCTATGTCTATATATTTGCATTCTATTCTAATGACCATGTATTAGGTGGGTGTTTGGTCTCAGATATCCTTTTGCCTGAAAGCTCAATATTGTAATAGCACCATTATTATATGGCGATCCAGCCATATATATAGGATTTCCGACAGGGACAAGAAGCCTACTACCCTCTGACATAGACCTTTGGATGGATTTATTTTTTAGAAACACCTCCAAGTATTTTCATACATTTACATAAAATCTGCTGCTCTTTCTCCTAACTTCACTTTAACTTTCCTAAGATAGAGACTACATCTTATTTTTTCTTTATTTTCAACAAGTCAGGTATAGTTGAGTATATTTACTGGAGCACACAGATATGAGGGTGCATACCTTCACTCTATAACTATTGACTCTCAGAGGTTCAGGGGAGATCATAGACCATCCCATTAAATCCCTAATGCCAACTATTTCACAGAAAAGGAAAATGAAGCCCCGGAGGGACAGGTCTCTGAGCTGTGAGATCAAAACCAGGACTCAGAAGAACTAAGCCAAATTGCAGCCCGGTCTTCTTTTCTTTCTTCTACCAGCTAGCTCCATAGTCCAATTCTTTTTTTTTTTTTTTTTTTTTTTTTGAGACAGAGTCTTACTCTGTTGCCCAGGTTGGAGTGCACAGACATGATCTTGGCTCACTGCAACCTCCGTCCCCCGGGTGCAAGTGATTCTCCTGCCTCAGCCTCCCAAGTTGCTGGGACTACAGGCACATGCCACCATGCCTGGTTGATTTTGGTATTTTTAGTAGAGACAGGGTTTCACCATGTGGCCAGCATGGCTGGTCTCAAACTCCTGACCTCAGGTGATCCGCTGGCCTCAGCCTCACAAAGAGCTGGGATTACTGGCATGAGCCAACGTGCCCAGCCACAATAGTCCAGTTCTAAAGACTGGTTGGTCTAGGGTCTGAGAAGGCAGCAAGATAGCAGGATATATGACAAGAGCATGAGCTTTGGAATTAGACAAACATGGGTTCAAATCTCAGTTCTGGGATTTGCACAAACTGTGCCATTGGCCAGGTTGCTAACATTTCTGAGTCTCTATGCTTTCGCTTATAAAATGGGAGGGTAATAGCTATTAAACAGAGTTATTGTGAAAAAAAATGACATAAGATTTATAAAGCACTCAGCTCAGTGACTGGCAGAGAGTACGAGCCAATTAAATGTGAATGTCATTCCCTTCTCTGTGGAATATCTCAGTAGCTAAAACACTTCTTTATGCATCAAGGAATTAATACCACTGTTAAGAGATTAATTCACAGCAATGCACATGAAAACAGTGATTCAGATCATGGCAAAAAACTATAATTAAAGTATCTGGTATTGTTTGATTACAGGGTTGGCTTCACTGACTTTAGCACTTTGTGGGCAGAGAGCAGGCAGCTGAGAGGCAAAGCGTGGCTTTATTTTCTGGGAGGTTTCTGACCACTTCCCAGGTCAGGGTGGGGATTACTCTTCTGATCCTTGTTTTGCACTGAAGTGTCTAAGCCTTAATGGGTTGACATAGAGAGGGGAACTTACATTTACTAAACATCTACTATGTGCCAGGCCCTTTAAATACTCATTCTCACTTTATTTTCCCAGAAATCCCAAAAGGCCAATATGTACAACTACATTTGATAACCAAGAATGCTGAGGCTCATCAGTAAATTCAATAAGTTGCTTACGATGTCATCCCCAGTTAAGGATGGAGGTAGGGTTTAATTCAAGTCTGCTCAACTCCAAAGGCTATGTTCAATTCAATACAGAGGCTACCTCCTATTTCGGCACAAATTTACAGCTAAGTATGTAACAGGCACTGTTGTAAGTACTTTGAGTGGTACAGCTAAGACTGCTAGTTAACTATCCACTTCCATTCTCCCCTTCTTTACTAACAAAATCCCAAGTTTTTATTGTGAGTAGCGAATGTCTAACCACAGATCAGCATTTCCCAGTTTCCTTGGCAGTTCAGGAGGACCCAAAAGATCTAAGGAAGTGTTGGGTGGAACTACCAGGAAAAGTCCTGAAATAACCCATGTGAGAGGTATGACTTCATGTCCTCTGTCCCTCCACCTTTCTTTTTTTTTTTTTTGGAGACGGAGTTTCGCTCTTGTTGCCCAGACTGGAGTGCAGTGGCGCGATCTCAGCTCCCTGCAACCTCTGCTTCCTGGGTTCAAGCGATTCTTCTGTCTCAGCCTTCCAAGTAGCTGGGATTATAGGTGCATGCCACCACGCCCAGCTAATTTTTGTATTTTTAGTAGAGACAGGATTTCATCATATTGGCCCCCCACCTTTCTTTCTGCTTCTGGTCTAGAATGTGGACTGAGAGTTGGTACCTGGCAGCCATTTTGAACCATGAGGTGCATGAGGCAACCTTGAGAATGAAAGTCTGCTAAAAATGGTGGAGTAGAAAAGTAGAGGTAGCCTTAGGCTCCTGACAGCTGTGGAACTGCCTTGTCAATACTGGATTGCCAATCTTTAAAATTATTTTAAATGAGGGAGGAATAAGCCTCTACTAATTTAAGTTACTTTTCTGTTGCTTTTGTGATTATACTTGAATATAATCTTAACTGCTACACCTATAATTTCT
The DNA here is from genome assembly GCF_029281585.2 of Gorilla gorilla gorilla. Classification (NCBI taxonomy): domain Eukaryota; kingdom Metazoa; phylum Chordata; class Mammalia; order Primates; family Hominidae; genus Gorilla; species Gorilla gorilla. Next base: position 22,035,134 of record NC_073233.2, read on the forward strand.
TATTTAATCCTCCAATAGTTTTATGTGGTAAGTATTATTTTTATTCCTAAGTTTTTCAGGTGAGATAATTGAAACACAGAGAGGCTAAGCAACATGCCCTAGATCACTGAGCTAGTATATAAAAGAGAGTGGGTTTGAACCCATTCCAACTTCTGCAACACTCATGCTCTTAATAATCGTATTAGACTGCCTAGTCAGACTAGACATCAAAGACTGTTTTCCCCAAGCTGAAGAACTTTCATGTCTCAGTGGTATTTTCCTTCAGAATCAAACTTTATTTCTGATGGCTTGAGCCCTATTTGCATCTGGCATGAGGTTAGTTTTTCACTTTGTAAGAAATAACATTCTAATGGGTTTTTAAGGGCCCAGAAGACTTGTTAGCCATTCCCTGGCTGCCGCAGGACAAACTCATTAAAAACATCTGAACAAAACCAACAGAACTTGAAGGGCAACAAGAAAATGAAGACACTCTGGGGGTGGGGTTAGAGAATCCATATGGTAAATCACAGATATTAAAGGGTCCACTCACTCAACTGGAGGTGGAACTCTGTGACCAAGACATTTCACCCGTTTGCATTACAGGGTCTCATAGGTTGGTAACAAGAATTGCAGTCACTTACTCATCAGAATTTCTGTCAAGAAAACAATTTGGATATCCCTAGAGTTTTCTCTTAATGGGATTTTACCTCTGTGGAAAAGGGTTTGATAAGTAAGTGGATGACGCAAACAAAATTGGAGGAAAAATGTTTACTGAGCTAAATTATTTTGCAACCCTGGAAAAGTACCAATTATAGGAAAATACGGTTTATCCAGAGTTCTATCAATTGGAGTTTACTATTAATTTGATCTGTAAAATGGGGATAATCACACTGATGTCTCAAGGTGGTGGCAAGGAACATGCTAAATACACCATATGGAGGTGACCTAGCACAGCAACTACCACAGTGATAAAAATACGTTGAGATATGCTTGTATTCTTTTATGGGGCTCTGAGGAGCAAGGACTGGCCACTGTGTTTTCTCTTCCGGCCTTTGGGGAGCAGTCTTTAGAACATACAGAGACCATTTAAAAAATAATGAACAGAAAAAAGCAATAAACTCTCCAATGCCCTAAACAACCCAGGCGCAGAGCAGTAAGCATTGGCTCTAGTATCTGCAAATAACCTTGCAGATTTTCTGACTACCTGGTTTTCAGAAGCCCACCTAAGTAAATCTCCTAACCCCTGGATCATGTCAAGAGGCAGCACAGCACAGCAGTGAACATCTTGGCTCCAATACCAGTTGACCTGGGTTTAAATTCTTGTTCTTTACTTACTTGGCCATTTTAGTTAAATATTTGTAAAATGGGGTTAGTAATACCTATAGTTGACTGTGGTGAGGGTTCAATCATATAATACACGTAGGGTGCTAGAAGAATGTCTAGCACGTAGTTAGTGGTTAATAATTAGAGGTCAGTGTTAGTGATTATAATTATTAGTGCAGAGTATGGCATAATTTCCTTCTTCCCCTTCCTTCTGTGACAGCTCCATCATGGTGGGTCTCAGTCTTGTGTGGTGGTAGCAAAGTAGGCTTCATAAGGAAGTCAGGAGCCTAGCCCATAGGCTCTATGGAGATAAAGGCCCTAATGAAAGATCTGGTAGGCTTCCTAGAAAAGATTAGAGCGTAAACTTTGGAACCAGGCATACTTGGGTTTAAATTCTGATTTCTCCGATGACCAGCTGGCTCTGCGACCTTCAGCAGATCTCAGGACCTTAGAATGGACATGTACTGTCATGTATTGCGTAACCGCATTTTGGTGAATGATGGACCACATATACAATGGTGGTCCCATAAGATTATAGTACTGTATTTTTTACTATACCTTTTCTATATTTAGATATATTTAGATACACAAAACTTACCATTGTGTTACAATTGCCTACAGTATTCAGTATAGTAACATGCTCTACAGGTTTGTAGCCCAGGAGCATAGGCCATACCGTATAGTCTAGGTGTGTAGTAGGCTATACCATTTAGGTTTGCCTAAGTACATTGTATGATGTTCCTACCATGACAAAATCACCTACTGATTCATTTCTTGGAATATTTCCTTGTTGTTAGGTGGTGCATTTAACATGGTTGTTAAATTTTTACTAATTGAAGAGTAAAATCTCAAGTAAAAGAACTCTTCCTTGTTCAGCTTTAAACTTTGCATCCAGTGGTCTTGTCAATTGCAAGGTTGTTCTGAGCTGACAAACTAGTTAGAGAAATGGTCCGTATGCTTTTATTTGGAGGAGGACTGCATAAAAAACCATCCCAAACTTTAGTGGCTTAAACCAACAACGATTTATTTAGCTGATGACTCTGAGGGTTGCTAATTTGGTCTGGGCTCAGCTGGGCAGTTCTTCTGCTAGTCTCAAATGGGTTCACTCATGTGTCTGCAGTTAACTGCCAGTCAGTGAGGTGACTCTGTTTCTGGGGATTAGCTGGCTATTGGTGGGGCCATGGAGCAACATTCATCAAGCTAGAGCAGGCAGTCATGGGGTTATGGGAGATGCAAGAAAGGATGTCTCAATACACAAACACTTCTCAAGATTCCTCTTGCATCACAATGGCCGAAGCAAGTCACACAGCCACAACAATAGTATAAAGGGAACTTCCCAAGGGTGTAGGATGATGTGAACAATTCGAATCCATTACTGCAACAATTTACCACAATCACCACAGAACATGTTTTGGGAGAAATAATTCATTTCTGAAATAGGCATCTTGTACATACACATGAAGCCAAAGTGCCTTTCCTCTTAATATATTCCAAAGAGAAATTATTCACTACGGCCCTCTGGACAAAGGCCGAATAAAGAATTTTCCACTTACCAACCAATTGAAATGCTCTCTCTCGCATAGAGATTTCCTGATTTCCTGTGAATTAAAGCTCCAGAATAGGGGGTTTTTAAGTCTCTTTAAACGCTGACGTTCTATGAATCTATACTTTTCAATTCCAATTTGAAAAGAGCTGAAGCCCAGGACAAGAAAGCCCTGTTTCTTGTCCAGTGAGGCAGTCACAGGAAATTTCAGCCCAATGCAAAGAGCAACTGGTCAACCATGAAGACTGTGTGACATGACCATGGATTAAAATGTCTCAAGAAGTAGTGAGCTCCCTGTTACTGAAGGTGATCAAGCACAGACTGGACAGCCATTTTTAAAAATAATCAAAACTGTGGTTCTAATTGTATTTGTGTAAGGAGACATCAGAATGTTTATATTGCTTCCAGGAATTCTGATGCCCTCCCCAAGACAGGCCATGCAGAAAAGTGGAATCTGTCCCTGTATTAGGCAAAAAAAAAAAAAAAAAAAATATATATATATATATATATATATATATATATTTAACAACAAGTGAGCACTTACTATAAACAAATTAAAGTACTTTCACATCTTATACCTTCCTTTACTTTAGTGCCAATAACTCCTTTATACAAAGGGAAAACAAAGGCTTACAGATTTTGCTCTAAGTCACTCCCAACTAGTAAGTATCTGAGTGGTTCCTTCACTTTCAACTCAGCAGTTCTTTTCATGTTCTTGGCGACCTTCTTTCTTTCCTTCCATCATTCATTCATTTGTTCAGTCTGTCTGTCATTTGATCTTCATCCTTAATGAAATCTCTGTTAAATATGGGGAAGGATAGGCATGTACTAGCATCTCAACTTACAGACCTTAAGACTGGGTGAGAATTAAATTAGATAATCTATGTAAAATTCTTAGAGCAGCATCAGGTACCTGAAAAACACTCCATGAAGGCTAGTTAATATGATTATATGGGGAGAAAAGACATGAAGCTTTTGAAATTGAGCCTGAGTTCAGAGAATCTGAGATGTCTGGTCAGAAAGAAACATGTAAAAAGGGTGAGAGGGCAATGACCACAGCCCCACATCCTTGAGTCCTGTGGTTGTTTCAGGAACCCCAAGGAGCATGAGGACATCCTGAACAGAGGCCACCTCAGGGGAGCTGAAGGAGCAGGAGAGCAGCCCTGGTACACCCTGCCCAGGCTCACCTCCTCCCGCAGAACTAAGCCAGGGCTGAAAAGTTCCTTGAAAGAGGCTGCTCTTTGGAAGCCTTGCATATTTCTGAAGGCTGCCAAGAGAGTGTGCGGCTGAAACCAGAGTGAGGACCCATGCTTCCTTGAGGTGGAGCCCAGGGTAAGCATGAGATAGAGAAGTTAATCCTTTCTTCCTGCTTTGTGCTCCCACACCCACTCCTGATGGCCCTCTTGGGCAAGAGCTAAAACAGCCCGACACAAACTGTCTCTCATGAGTGGCTGACATCTGGTCTCTAGAAAATACTCAAGTAATACTTGTCTGGCAAACTCCTGGAGTACAGGTCACACCCAGCAGCTGACCACTTTCTCCTTGGCTCTGAGGCCATGACAGCTAGCCAGTCTGGTGTAGGCCCATTTGAATTCTAAAGTGTGTCAGCCCTGGCCACCCTACAGCAGGGGATGAAGAGCAGGCTCTTGGCATGGTCTTCTTCAGACCCCTCTCCCTTGCCTTGCATGCATGTCCTCATGGAAAAATGTGCTGTGTGAGCAGGTTGGGGGTGGGTAGGGTGGGAGAAAATGGAATATTTTCTGAAAGAAGATCCTTTTCAGCAATTGTTTTAAAGTTGAGCCAGGCGTGGTGGCTCACATCTGTAGTCCCAGCACTTTGGGAGCAGGAAGATCGCTTGAGGTCAAGAGTTTGACACCAGCCTAGGCAACATAGCAAGACCCTGTTTCTAAAGAAAAAAAAAAAAAAGAAGAAGAAAGAAAGAAAGAAAACTTAGCTGAGCATGGTGGTATGTGCCTATAGTCTCTGCTACTTGGGAGGCTGAGGCAGGAGTATCACTTAAGTCCAGGAGTTCCAGGCTGCAATGAGCCATGATCACAACATTGCACTCCAGCCTGGGTGACAGAGCGAGACTCTGTCTCTAAAGATAAATAAATTAGTTAATTAAAGTATTATGTGGATAAGGTAATTCTTAAGACAATACTAAACAGAGATTAGAGGTAGTGAAATGAAATGTGTCATTGAAGCATTCAGTGAAAACCAAGAGAGAAGTGGAACAGGTGGTCTGCCTTTGAATGTGCTTGCACTTGGAATAATCCACAGTACTGGCACCCGCTGATGCTGAAGGCTGGCTCTTCCTGGGCCTGGACCCACATGTCCAGGCCCAGGTCAGGAGAGAAGCACCTGCTGGAGTTTCCCCTGAACCTCTGCACTTGGCCGCCTTGGAGCCACTGCTATTACAGAGGCAGTTTTAAGGACCCCAGATAAAATATTTGACAGAAAGGGAAGAAGCATCAGCATCCACAGTTGAGCCTGTGCTTCCCAGGGTGCCAAGGGCTTTTTATACAGAATTTCTTTTCAATAGGAAGGCAAAAAAGACAATTTCATGCCATCCTCAGTGTAGCTTGATGTCTTACTTCACCAGATAATATTTTTTGCTCTTCTGTCTTCATTGCTCTATCTGTCTTGAATGTCCTTTTCCTGGATCTCCACATTTCAAACCCCACTGTCCATGCAGACTCAATCCAAACCCCTACCCTTTCCATAAAGCCTTCTGTGGTTCCTCCTCCACCACTACTATGAGCCACAGTCAGAAATAACTTCATCACATACTTATTCATTCTGTGCCATAGCTTCCTCATCTGTAAGATGGGCATAATAATAATGCCAATTCCATAAGATTATTGTGGGAATTAGAAAGAGCACTTAGAATTAAGCTTAGCATATAAATAAAGTTTAATAATGATAATGATAATAATAATTGTAGTTGTTGTCAATGGATATAATTTATCTCCTTTGCTGCACTGTAGGATTTTGGAGGCAGGGCATGAATGAGGTCTTATTCATGTCTGAATCCAGAGGCTAGCAGTCAGCCTTGATGCCCAACAGATACTCAGGCTCAGTAGAATGTTTGATGAATGAGAGTGGAGGAGTGTCAGAGGCCAGCGACAAGAGCGATCTTTGAGCCAACAGACTCCCCACTCATTAACCCTCCATCTGCCTGGCCATCTTTATGGGCCACCTATCACTATGCGGCTATTGTTTAAAGCCGGCCAAACTATTCTGGTGCTGGCTGCTGGCAGCCTCGGCTTCAAGCAGCCGCCAGAGAGGCTGCTGCGTAGGCTTACAGCATCATCGAAGCTGCCTTTGGGGCTCTGCTTCTCAGGGGCTGGTACAGATGAAACCTGTGCCCCTGGCAAAGTGGGGGCCTGGTCTTTCTGCAATCCCAGCCCTGCTTGGACACCCATTACAGCAATGAGCACAGCGCATTTGACTTTTTGCCTTGTCTCTCACGCTTCTCAACATGGACGGTTCGTAATGGATGTCAGACTTTGAATTTCTTATCATGTTGTTTATATCTAATAAGTGAATTGCCCTGTTTTTTTAAAAGTCAGCTTTTAAAAATACTGTGTTTGAACATCTGTCAAGGGCTGGGGATTAGCTGAATAGGCACTGGATGCCAGGATATTATATTCTCTCTTATCCTTTATACTGTAATTATCTTGATCCTCAAACAACTCAGCACCAGTTACAACCACTTTCGCAGACTTGTTGTTGCTGCAAATTCAAAAAATTATTTTATTTGAATCTAAATTAAACTGATATGTAACAAGGTTTTTTTTTCATGCTAAGTCTCAAAAAACAGTATCTGCAGATGATTAAAAAACAGTAAAACACGGACAATTTCAAAGTTTATTTCAAGAATAAACTCATGAAAATTCATCTAATTATGCAGCAGTGTACCAAAAATAATCTTTTCCAAACCTAAATTTGTTTAACAAAACACACAGTCAGCTAAGCCAAATGAAAGCAAACGTGTGTTTATGCCATAGTCACCCCCTCCCCCTGGCTGCTCCAGTGGGCATGAGGGCTTGGCAGGGTCCTGAAGCCTGTTGGCGGCTTCTGAGTCCTGACACTTTGCTTGCTGGTGTTTCCAACGAGCGGGCCATTGGCTCCACTGATCACAGAAATGGACCCTGTTGCTGCTTGTGTAAGTGGTCTCTGTTTCTGGAATGTGGAGAGCTGAAGCAGGGAGGACAGAGTATTTTACTCTCAACGACTCAGGGGGAAAAAGAAACTAGTAAAGCATCATGCACATAACTGCAGGCAGAGTAGTGCTGTGTCTGCCAGTGATTAATAGTAATAGTGAGAATAGCTACTGTTTATTGAGCCCTTGTGCTGCACCAGGTATTCATTTAAGAGTCTCACATTCTTCATTTTTTCAACTGACCCACGTAACAAAATAACTGGGAGCCGGTTGTCATGACCCCTACTTTACAGATGTAGAAACTGAGGTTTAAAGGGAAATAGCTTGTCTAAGATCACACAAGTAAATGGCTGAGCTGAGATTTGAATCTGTCTGACTTCAAAAGCGTGTGTTTAAACTGCCATAGCATACTGTGTTGGCCCAGCCCTGGGCCAGCTTCTGGGAAGGAGAAATCCAGGAATCCATGGGAATCCCAGCTCTCCCCTTCTAGACAAGTTCCTGGTTACTTTCTGGATCTCAATGTACTCATCTGTAAAGTGGAGAATGCAATACTTAAGACATAGTAAAAATTCAAAAAGTCATAAAATATGATTATTCAGTTAGATGATACACCCTCAGAGGACAGGAAGTATGTTTATTTTGTTCGTAATTGTAACCTTAGTACCCCCCATAATACTGCACAGTGTTTGGCATATAAGAGAGTAGGAGTGAAATCATAGCTTCCTTCCTATAACTTGTTTACAGCTTATTTGGAAAGAAAAAAATGACGAGTGCGAGCAGATGAGAGAATAACATGTGAACATGTCATCACAGAGATGTTAATTAACTGCCAGATTGGTGACCTAGTAATAATGTCATATTGGAATTGTCCCCACCAGGCATTAGAAAATTGGGTTCTGGCCCCAGTGCCACAACTTCCTAACTGTGCAGGTTTTTGAACTTCTCTGAACTTCTGTAGGAGAGGAATCATAATGATCTAACTTTTCTTTTCTCCTGTACTATTGTCAAGTCCAGAAAATACTGTCACATGCTTTATGAAATGTCATGACCATCATCATTTTCGGCAAGGAGAGCAGGGAAATGAGGCTGAACTCAATGGAGGAAATGGCTGAAGGTCCCAGCCATGAACGAGGAGCCACATTTTGCTATAGATTAGAATGTATTCCAGAAGGAAAACTAAAATCAAGGATCTATGTCAAGTTCAACTCCTGTTTGCAGAGGCCTACAGCATCCTGGGGATTCTCACTCACTTTCACTTGCCAGTAGCAATATTAGGCACTCACTAAATATTTTTAAAGTCAAGTTCATTTGCCCTAATTGGAATAATAGAATTGAATTGTATTGAATGCAATGGCTTCAAAAAGCCCTATTAAAATCCACCTGCCACCCAGTCACATAAAATCACCAAATAACTTTCTTCACTAAGTTCCATGGTCTGTGCTTCTGCTGTATCTTTTCTCTAACTGAGGCAGAGTGCATGAGGAAGGCATGGCTTCTGGAAGGGAATGGTAGGAGGGCACATGCATGGATATTAGGAAGAATTTTTCTCCCCCAGGAGCAAGAACCTGGAATTTCTAGGGAAACAGAAAGGAGGCCTCACAGCCCTCAAATTTACTGGCATGTGCTTCCCTAAATCACCTTAACAAGTGAAGCTCTTTTAACCTCAGCATTCATCTCTTAATTCACCAGACATTTTTGGTCCTTGCTGTGTGCCTGGCACCATTCTAGTCTATGGGTCTTAAGGCTTTTCAGATTTTCTATTTCTGTTACTTTGGGCAAGTCCCTTAAACTTTCCTATCCTCAGTTTATATATCTATAAAAAAATAGACATCATTTGTTATGCCTCCCAGAGTTTGTAGGAGGAACAAATAAGATTAAAATACTTCACAGGCTATCTGACATTTAACAATTACTTTAAAAGAAATAGTCATTAAAGAACTAAAGATGTTTTTAAAAAAGAAATAAAGGTCGCTGGATCTAATAGTGTGATGTCATGGAAAGAACTAGTTATAGTTGGAAGTTGGAAGTTGAAAGTAATGCATGCACGTGTAATAAAAGGACCTGATCATGCTAGTCCCCTGCCTGAAAACCATCCACTGCCCACCATCCACTCTCAAGGAGCCCCAAGTCCTGAGAGCCTAGCCACCTCTCCAGACCCATCCCTCACAGCCCTGCCCCCTGCCCCCAACATATACCCTGCTCTTCTGCCACACGTGGATTTGATTGGCTAGTTCTTGAAGAGAACGTATTCTCTCAGGCTGCCCTGCCTTTGCACAGGCTATTCCCTCTGCTTGGAGAAGCCCCAGTAATTTGGCAAGAGCTCGCTCGATGTCAGCCCCTCTGGGAGACCTCCCAGTTTTGTCTTTTTATCAGGACTGAGTTTTGTTCTCTCCTCTGATCCCTGCAGCACTTGGGCAAACAGCTGATAGGAGTTCATTTTGTGAAGCTGTGACGAGTTTTCCAGTAGACCATGAGCTTGCTGATGGCAGGAGCCTGCCTGTCCTTGATCCTTGTTTCTGTGGGGTCTGTCCCAGTGCCTGGCACAGTGGCTTTGGAGATGGAAGGAATAGAGGGAGGTAAGTGGATGGGCAGGAGTTCAAGTGCTCTATTCTTAGAGGGGGCATGGGGGTGGGTCTAGAATTGGTCACTATGAATAACCTGGAGAAATTCTGAAAACGAAACAAAACAAAACACACATATAGTTCCTGCCTCCCAAGATTCTGCTGCCGTATGGGCCCCAGGCAAAAATGGATTTACCTTGCAGCTAGTGGAGTTTATACTTCAAGACCCTTCACTTGCACAGCTTGTTCCAGGGACTTGGGAGAAGCTCCAGCAATTCCCTTTTTTTTAAGACAGGGTCTTGCTCTCTTGCCCAGCCTGGAGGGCAGTGGTGCCATCTCAGCTCGCTGCAACCTCCACCTCCCAGGCTCAAGTGATCCTCCCACCTCAGCTTCCCAAGTAGTTGGGACCACAGGTGGCAATTTCTTATTCATAACTTTATATGTATACTTTAAAAAGGACTCTCTATATGGAATGAGTTCAGGCCCCACAAAACCTGGATCAACCTCTGGCCCCAGGATCCAGTTTCAATAAGCTTGTCAAGTGATTCTGATACACAGCCAGATTGGGGGATGACTTGCTACTCAATGGATAACTCACAGACCAGAAGCATCAGCAAACAACATGGGTGGGCAAGTTGGAAATGCAGAATCTCAGATCCCATCCCCGACCTACTCTCTGTGAATCTGCATTTTAACAAAATCTCTGGGCTGATTCATGTGCAAAAATTCATATTCAAAGTTGAGAACTATTGCTGTAATGATTTCTCTGAGAGAAAAACTATTTCCAGCTGTAAAATCACAGAGGCCTTCTTGGAGGAGGTGATCTCTGAACTGAGACTTAAAGTAGAGGCAGTATTTGGGTATGTGTATTCCAGCAGAAGCAGCAAGCAGCATCAGTAGAATCCTGGAGATGGGGAGTATGATGAGGGGTTAAGTAGACCAGGGTCTTCGGGCTGGAATCAGAGAAGACAACCACAGGCAAGTTGACTCAGGTAGGAGGGAGAGAGGGAGGGAGTCTGGGGAAGAGCCCACGTGCTGGGTTAAGGCCTTTGGATTCTAATTAGGTAAGAATGTGGAGCCTTGGAGTTTGGGTCCAGAAGATATGAGAGATCCAGCTGCAAAAGCAAAACATCCCCTGGGAGAGGGAAGCCAGTCATAGTGTTTATTCATGCTCAGGTACAGATTATTTATGCCCAAGCCTTGCCTGGAAGAAGTCAAAGAAGGGAAGGGGCAGGAAGCCAGAAGCGAGACTGAGAATTCATGAGGGAGGTACTCATATTTTTTCCCACTTTGCAGGGTTGGTGAGAGTCTCAACAGCACTCCCATCCTTGGCACTGTGCAATCAGGATATTTGCTGACTGTGGCTTACAGAGGGGAAGGAGCTGGGTGTGGTCCAGGTTGAGTCCTGTGAATTCCCATCACTCCTGCTCCCTGCAGGCTCTACTTCTGCACCTTCCTGTGTTCAATTCATTCCTGCAGCCCCAACAAAACCTACCTACAGGATTGTTAGAAGGACTAAAGGGCATAATACAGCAAAGTACCAGAAATATATTGGGACCTGAAAAAATGCATGTAATCCTTTGAAGCTTGAGTCAGAACTCATAGTTCATCCACTTCTCTATGCTATCATGAGGTTCAATTTCTAACAGATGAATGCTTAATCATAAAATGCCCCAAATACCAGCTAATAGGAAATTCATCATTTGGCCTTAGAGTGGGTTTTGTCAAGGCTTGATGTCATATACACACTTTAATAACACACATCAATAGTAATTTAATGAACATTTACTACATGTTGATCACTGTGCTAAGCATCTCATTTAGTCCCATCATAAGATGACGAAAGGGAAGCTTGGAGATGTTGAGTGTCTTGCTCAAAGTCCCATTGCTATTAAGAGGCGGAGTAGGAGATAGAAGTCAGCACTAGGGTGAGATCAAAGCAAGTATACACCTGCGAAGCCTCGTATGGGTGCCACAGGTGAAACAGGTTTCATCTGGGAATGTACATTTGGCTTCTTCCATCCCCTTTTCAAATGCTAGGAAAAGTCAACATCACATTTCATATAGATGGAATTGTAGACTCAGAGTCAGAGACAGAGAAAACATAAGGACGATCTAGTTCAATGCTGCTCCCTTACAGATGCAGAAATGGACGCGCAGAGGGGTTGCTTGACTTTCCCATGGTAAAGCAGGATGAGAGTGTCTTACCTCTTATAGCTCATACATTAAGATAAAAACAAACATATAAAAACACAAGATTATCTTGTTTTGTTCTATCCTCACTTCTTCACATCCTGTGCCAGACATCAGCTCCCTCCTTCTCTTTCCTTTTTCTTTACTCATTTATGTATTGGTTCAACAAATGTTTATTGATGCGCTATTGTGAAGTTACATTCAGGGAAGAGACAGGAATTTAGGAAGAATAAGTAATATAGAGCAAGAGAGAAAAAAGAAAAGTAAAGAGAAGAACAAAAAAAGTAACACAGAAAGAAGTAGAGAGAGAAATAAATACAGAAAGAGAAGGAAGAAAGGAAGGAAGGAGGGAAGGAAGGAAGGAAGGAGAGGAAGGGAGGGAGGGAGGGAGGGAGGGAGGGATGGAGAGGGAAGGAAGGAAGGAAGGACAACATCAACTGGTCACTTTCTATTGGATAGACACTTTTCCAAGCATTTTACATGTATTAACTCATTTAATTCACCCAGAAACCCTATATGGTAGTCACTATTCTTATCTCCAATTTAGGATGAGGAGCCTGTAGCACAGAGACCTGAAATAAATCACCCAAGGTTGGAGGGCTGGAAGGTAGCAAGGCCAATATGCAAACCTGGCAGATCTGGCTCTAGAGGACTTACTTGGGATCTATGCATGTAATCGTGTTGTAATGTCCTCCATTTGCCCTGATGGCCACTGGAAGTGGATTAGATACTTACAGTAAGAGCAGTATTGCTCCTGAGAGTCTTTATCATCTTTTCTCAGTGGAGAACCCTCATCACGATTTGTCATGGACCATCAGTGCCTAAGATGCGAAGGGAGAAATGTATTGCACATAAAACCATCAAGCAGAGGATCCTATAAGGGAAAAGGATCATGGCATTTAGAGCCATGGGACCCAGGGTTTAGCTGTGTCCCTGCCACTCCCTAGCTACGCCATGGGATGAGTCAATCCATCTCTTTGACTGTCTGGCTCCTCATGTGGAAAATGGGAATTCTAGTTGATCTGACCCCATCTACTTCAGAAAATCAAATTAAGGTGAAAGGAGTTTACAATATCAAAGGTCAAAACCAGGGTGAAATCAAACACAACCACCAGTCTTTCTCTCCTTAATTTTGTGTAGGTGTTTATTAAAATAGAAAGAAAGAAGCTCTGTGGGGTTGGGCGGTGCTGAATTTAGAATGAGGATGATGGAGAAAACCCAAAAAGGAAGGCTTAGGTGATGAGCTTCCAGTGGGTAAGGGGAAGAAGGTGGATTATTTAGGAAGAAGCAGAAAGGGCCATGTGGATAGTTAATTGTCTTTGGATAAATGGATGGTTATAGTCATTCATTCATTCATTCAATTAGTATTTATTGAGTGCCTCCTATGTACCAATGACAGTGCTAGATACTGGGGTACAGTGGTTTAGAGAAGAGACACAGTTCTGGTCCTCATGTAGCTTGCAGTCTGCAGAAAGTCAGACACTGAACAAAGATGCACAGAATTCAAATGCATAATAATAAACTGTGACACATGCTATGAGACCAAGGAAAATAAGAATTTTCTATAAGAGAGAAAAACAGTATTGGGTAGGTGAGGACACACTGAAGGACTCAATGCCCTAATTAGTCAATGCCATAATTATGGGAATAATTCCCATTCTTCCTCCCCACCGCTCACCAACTGCTATTTGAAAGGTCATAGGTCTCTGCTCCATACAGGCATGTACTATTTTAATTCAATAAGCAATCTTTTGAGTGCCCAATAAAAATATGTGGGTATATCCCCAGGCATCAGGTGTCAACCTGCCTTCATAGTCAGCCCTGGCTGCAGCCCCCTTTGATGGGATCCCTGCATATCATTTTTATTCCTATTTTACAGATTTAAAAAATGTTCACAATAGTTCAAAGATTCATCCAAGACAACACAGCTAGAAAGTCCAGACCAGGGTTTAGGACTTTTGACAGCAAATCGAGGGCTTTTTCTGTTCACACAGAATAAAATCCTAACCCCACCAGGTCCAGGATGTCATGTCTTTGCCTCATCTCTTGCTACCTTCCCTCTTCTTTACCCTGCTTCATCCACACAGGCCTTCCCAGGATGCAAAAAGATTTTCCCTGCTTCAGAGGCTACGCATCAGCTCTTTTTTCCTATGTCTGGAATGCTCTTCCTTGATTTTTTACTTGGCTACCATCTTTTATTTTTAAATCAGCTTTATTGAAACATAATAATAATAATAATAATAATAATTATTATTATTATTATTATTATTATTATTATTATTTTTGAGATGGAGTTTCACTCTTGTTGCCCAGGCTGGAGTGTAATGGCGTGATCTCAGCTCACTGTAACCTCTGCCTGTCAGGTTCAAGCGATTCTCCTGCCTCAGCCTCCCAAGTAGCTGGGATTACAGGTGCACACCACCAGGCCCACCAGGGCCACACGGAGTTTCACCATGTTAACCAGGCTGGTCTTGAACGCCTGACATCAGGTGATCCACCCACCTCGGTCTCCCAAAGTGCTGGGATTACAAGCATGAGCCACTGAGCCCAACCTGAAGCATAATTTGTATGAATAAAATTCACTCCTTTTCAGGGTTCAGTTTGATGAGTTTTGACAACTTTATAAATATACTTAGGCAACCACCGTTACATTTCCATCACCTTGGGAAGTTTCCTCCTGCTCCTTTGCAGTCCATCTTTTGCCTATACCCCAGACATCCTTTTCATATAAGATGCAGTCCATCTTTTGCCTATACCCCTTCCTCCTTTTCATCTAAGTTTCAGCTTAATTATCACCTCTTCAGAGGCCTTTAGAAGCAATGCCTTCCCTGACCATCCAAAAGCTCTCTTCCATGCTCCTCCTCCTTCATTCTCTTTCAAAGAGTCTGGCTGTTCTCTTTCTTGCACTTACTACAAGATGTACCCATTTTATCGACTTACTTGTTTGCTCTATTTCTGTCTTCTCCAAACAATATAAGCTCCATAAGGGAAGGGTCGTTGTCTTTATTAATACTTGTAACCCCAGGGCACAGTGCTTGGCACATAGTAGAATAAATATTTATTAAATGCATGAATGAATGCATGGATAAGTGGTACTGGATCCTTCTGTGTGCAAGTAGCTGAGGATTCATGGCTGAATCAGAGATGATTTCTACGCTTATGGAGTTCACAATCAAATGGAAGTCTTGTGACAGGCACACAGATAACACCGACACAGATAATCCCTAATGCTTGGATAATGCACTACTATGCACGTATAAGGCATTTACTGTGTGCCAGGCCTTGTTCTAATTCCTTTGTATATATATATTCACTCATTTTATCCTCATGGCAACCATATATGGAAGTTACTACTGATATTGCTGGTTTAAAGATGAGGAAAACTAGGAGTTTCCCTAGTCAGGCTGAGTCACTTACCGCAGATCAGCCAGCTTGTGAGTGGAGAAGTCAAGATTTGGGACCATGCTATTTTGCAGGGCTGCCTGATCCATGCCCCAAGAGAGGGTCACATAAGGGATCCAGAGAATACGGAGAAAGCTGAAGGCAGGCCCAGCTCAGACTCAGGTCAGACTTGCAGGGCAGGCGAAGTTCTAACTCTGGAAACTGGAAACAGGGACAATTGTCTCTGGAAGCCCTACATCAGGTCCAGTTCAAACAGCCAGAGACAGCCCTCCAAACCCAGGGGCAGGATTTTCAGGCCTCTAAAGGAGACTATAGCCGGATGGGGAGGGAGTGGCTTGCCCTCGTGCCCCTGTGTCCCCAGGGATCCATTTACCCCAGTGACAGTGCAAGCCAGAGCATCAGGGCTTCAGGTGGCCAGCTGAGTTATTCCCACAAGGCTGCAACACGTATCCGGAACGCATTGGGAACTGGGGCTCCAGGCCGAGAGGCCTGAGCGCCGCCTGGGGATGTGGTCCATCTGGGTGGCAGCTTCCCAGAGGCCTGCCGCGCTCGGCCTGCAGTTCTCCGCTGCGGACGGTAGGTGGCAGCGGGTCGTGAGAAATGGCCCTCGCCTGGCCCTGGCTGCGGAGACCCAGCCTGGAGAAAAACGTGGCTGGGCTTCGGCCGCCGAGCGAGGGAGAACCGCGCCCCCGGGGTGGGGCTTGGGGGCCGCCCTGGGACTCGGTGGCTTCTGCCCGAGCGGAGGTCAGCGAGGACCCGGGAGGCAGCGCCTGGATGGAGCTGGACGGGGAGGGCTCTGCTGGGGCTCCTGGTCCCCATGCGGCTGTGCTGTTATGGGGAGCCCTGGGGACCCTGGCACCCTCGTGAGGGCCCAGCCCGCCGACTCCTTAGCCAGAACTTGTGCCCAGCGTGGGAATTTTCTTCCTGAGCAAACAACTTTTTTTTTTTTTTTTTAACTGAGGAAGAAACTGCCCTTCAGAGAGGTTAAGGGACTGGTTGTGGCCACATGGCTTGTGCGTGGCTGTGCAGTTATTAAAACCTGGTCCTGTCTGACAAGAATCGTGCTTTTTTCCACTGTGCCAATACCCAGTGGGGGATTCCCTGGTGTGAGCGCCTGGGGATAACGGGGGTGTCTTCTAGTCTGCATTTACAGTGAGGAACTCGGCTACGCCAGGGTGTGGCCATGGGCCCCCGCTCCCAGGCACTGTGCGGTGAGGGGGTGGCTGAGACGACCGCTGGATGGCCTTGGAGAGCCCTAATTCCCTCCCAAGCCCTAACTCTCCAGGCCCCCGGCCCTGGCAGCCTCTG
The DNA here is from genome assembly GCF_029281585.2 of Gorilla gorilla gorilla. Lineage (NCBI taxonomy): Eukaryota > Metazoa > Chordata > Mammalia > Primates > Hominidae > Gorilla > Gorilla gorilla. Next base: position 22,051,608 of record NC_073233.2, read on the forward strand.
AGCATTAAATCTGACCAGACCTGCCCCTGCAGGGTCTGAACTCCGGACGCCCCCCACCTCTGTCTACCTACTCTTATTGTACTGGATCTCAACCCGTGTCCCCACCTCTGACATTTGAAAGCACTTTTACTCTCGGGAATTCGTTAGCTCTTTACAACCACCCCGTAAGGCAAAAAAAAAAGAAGGGACGTTTACATTTACAGAAGAGGAAACCGAGGCCTCAGAGAAGTGATTTGCCAAAGGGTACCAAGCAAGTTCGCGGCTGAGCCGGGTCTTGAACCTTAGGTCTTCATAGCTGCCTCCTGCGACAAGGCGGGAGCAGCGCTGGTGCAAAGCTCTGGAGCGGCCGGCAAGCCGAGCAGCGGAGGCCCTTCCATGCCTCTTCCTCTCCCGGAGGCAGACGGGGAGCGGCCGACAAATTAATTCACGCTATCTTTACATTATGTATAATGCGGCATGATTTTATTTTGCTTCATTCCCGAAATCTTTTACAGTAATTAGTAGCCGAGTAAAATATAAAAATTAATGCAATATAACACTTTAATGGTAATAATACACTATCCTGTCTAATTAATAAAATCTGTTGTTTCCAAGCACGATTATTTATTTGACAAATTGATAGCACACATCCTGTTCATACCCTCTTTCCTAGCTCCCATCCTTTCAGTTTATCGAATAAAACTGTAGCAGGAAAATAAACAGATTGTCTTCTGACCTGACAAGCAAGTGAGAAATAAACCTCTCACTCATACATCCCTAATTGTTCTCAGCAATATCCTCTAACACATGTCCAGATTGCTTAAAAATGAATCTTGATTCCTCCCCCCCGCTTTTTTTTTTTTAATTGCGTCTCCTTATTTTAGAGAAAAGAGACCTTTCCTCCCTTTCCTCTGGGTAGTGTTTATATCGGGGCAGTTGGAGGGATACAAATTTTGTGACTGTTCAGAAATTCTGATGGCCTTGCTAACAGAGTGAGGCGATTGTTCAGGCCATGCCAAAGAGAGAGAGAGAGAGAAAGAGAAAGAGAGGGGGTCCGGGCTGCTCTGAGCCGCTGCCGAAGAACGCTGAACCCATCGCGAAGGCTGCAGGAGAGGATCAGCAAGGGAGCAGGGAGCAGTGAGGTTGCAGGATTGTCATTGGGAGTTGGCAAAAACGAAACTGGGAAAGGGGTTAGGGCAGGATACCCAGACCTGGCAGTATTTGCAGGTAGTACTAGGGAATAAGGAATAAGGTCCAGCATCATTATGTGTGGAACTTGGGATGAAACAATGATCTAATTACCAACCCGAATGCATGCTATTTTATGTAATACGGGGGCATTTTACATGCCAAGTGTGAAAATGCGAAAGCATTTTAAGCTATAAATAGGGCCTCAGAGACAGAGATACAGAGAGACATGGAGACAGATGGAGAAAAAGAGAGAGTCAGACAGAGACAGAGCACGCAAGAGCAGGACAGAAAGAGAGACTTACCATCTGCAGGTTATTTTGCAGCACTTTTCTCTGAAAGAAAAATTATGTGATGTGATCTGTGTTCGGGGAAAAGCTATGCTATCCTCAGCTTTCAAGCTACATTTACTATAATAAAAAAGGAAAAAAAAAATCTCCAAGTGCACACAGGTGAAAAAAGTCACCCTCTCCTGGAAACTGGCCTCAATACAGAAAAAGAGATACACACACACACACACACACAAACACCCCTGCTTGCACAATCCATGGATGAGTCTCCAGAGTCCTTTCTTTTGTATAGAAAAGTTCTACGATCTTATGGGCATTAGGTTCAACACACATACACACACACACAGACACACACAGGCACAATGCAGATATGTGCACATACCACCACTACACACACACCCTTTTGAGCCCAGGCCCTTGAATCAGTGCAGTCATGCCCCATTGGTGAGACTCCCCAGGCCACTTCCTGGGCCACCACAGTAATCCCTACCTTCCACTGAAGTCTGAATACTCTGATTTTATTACCCACCCCCACCTTTTTCTCTTGATCCATCTCCCCATCCCCACCACCATTGTGCTAGTGCATTATTTTAATAATAAAAATAATAATTTAAATAAAATTCTTCCAGGCTGGGCGCAGTGGCTCACGCCTGTTATTCCAGCACTTTGGGAAGCTGAGGCAGGTGCATTGCTTGAGCTCAGGAGTTCAAGAACAGCCTGGGCAACATGGTGAAACCCCATCTCCACCAAAAATACAAAAGATTAGTCAGAGTTGGTGACATGTGCCTGTGGTCCCAGCTACATGGGAGGCTGAGGTGGGAGGATGGCTTGAGCCTGGGAAGCAGAGTTTGCAATAAGCCGAGATCGCGCCACTGCACTCCAGCCTGGGCAAGAGAAAAAAAAAAAAAAAAACTTCCATAAAATAGGTGCTGACTCCAGTTTTTGCGAGCACACAGGTATGCAGAAGGTGACCAACAAGTTTGAATACTTTACCTTTCTGAAAGTGCTCCCCTATGAATTGTTTAAGGGCAAGGGTTACTACACTCACTTTATAGATAAGGGAACAGGTCATTTCTTTCTGAGGCGAAACAACTGGGATGTTCAGTGAAAAATCTTAACACTATGGGTGGGTCAGGTACTATTCAAATGCTTGATAGGCATTATTTCATTGAATCCTCAAAATAAATGTATGAGATGGGTCCAGTTATTACCCTCAGTATTATAGATGCAGAGTCTGATATTCAGAAGGTTTATATAATTTGAGAAATTACACAATTATACAGTGCATATATAATAGCACTGGAGTTGAACCCACACCTGTCTGGATTTGAGGTTCCTAAAGCCATGTTTTAATTCCAGCTCTGATATTCACTGGCTGTATTACTTTGAGCAAGTAACATTTCTGAGACTCGGTTCTCTTAACTATAAAATGAAGATGAAAATTCTCACCGTTGATATGAAGGTTAAATGTGACATGTATATACTGCCCAGCAGAGAGTCTCAGCAGGGATTAGGAGTTTAATCAAGTCTACTCTTCCTTTCATTTTTACTTTTGTCCATCTTGCATTAGCCACTCCCCAGAAGTTACCTGAAAGATAACTCAGTTTGTTGGGGCTACAACCCGTTGACAGCTTGGGGCTTCAAGCCTTTGTTTCACCATTTGCAAGATAAGGAAATAACAGCTATTCATGAGGATAAACTGAGTTAAAGCATAAGCAGCCAGCACAGTTCCTGGCACATGGACAGTGCTAAAATAAATATTTGTGAAAGAAAAGAAGGGAGGGAAGAAAGAACCAGGATAATGGTGCCCAGGTATTCAAAAAGAACTTGCACTCAGCAGCTCTTAGGGCCCAGGGACTGGTCCCACCAGGCTCTGCCAAAGGTTGAGTAGGAATGTTCCCGCAGATGGTGAATGTCCTGTGGACCTGCCCAGTGCTATTGATCAATATGTTTTATGATGGATCTAATTAAGCTCTCTAACGAGGGATCACAAGATAACAATTTATCCCAGAACCATCACTCATTAAAATGCCATTTCAGGAGATGACATCGTTCCAGCCTTAATTGGCAGAGTTTGCGTGACTGGAATCCTTTGGGAGCAGAGATGCCCCTTGTCGTTTGCTTGTCACCTCTGTGGTGAGGGGGCTTAGAACGGCCCTGAGAGGCACATGAATTTGTCAGGTATTGCCATAGCCCAGGCTCCACCTACCCTTCTGCAGGTGGCTTTCTGGAGCGGGTGACTCAGCAGGTCGCTGACTGGAGCCTGTGGCTGTGCAGAGGCCCGGTTTTGGAATAAGAAACCCAGAACTTTAGTCAGCTCCTGGAATGACAAGGCAGGAAGACTTAGGAAGTGACCATTCCCATCAGCCTCAGTTTCCTCTTCTATGAAGAGGCCTTCCCTGCCTGCCTCCTGGGTTGGTGGAAGATTTAAGGAGATCATGGAAAGGCTTATAGAGCAGTGGAAAGAGCACAGACTTGTAAGTGAGATTCTCCAGGTTCAAATTCTTGTTCTTCAACCACTGGCTGTGTGACTATAGACAAGCTACTTAGTGTCTCTGAACGTTGGTTTCTTCAATAATAGTGCCTAACTCAATAGGATTCTTGGGGGGATTTTAAGAGCTTTATAATCAGCCTGGTTTCTGAGGATCCCAGGGACACAGAGATGAAAAGGCATGGGGGTTTTCTGAGAGAGCCTGTAATGCCTTAGTATCAGAATAATATCTGTGTCAGGACAGATTACAAACCCAAAGAGGACCAGAAAAAGCTATGGTGGCTATACCCACAAGGGAGGAGGAGGCATTTGAGCTAGATCTTGAAATAGAAGACCTTTCCTAGTTGCAGAATAGAGGAAAGGGCATCCCAGGATGAGTGAGCCCTCAGCACAAATAAGCAAAGCACCTGAGGTTGGAGAGAGTTCGTGCATTCAGAATGCAGTAGTGCTCCCTTCTCCGTGGATAATGCCTGAAACCATAGCTAGCACCGAACCCTGTATAAAAGACGTTTTTCCTATACATATTCCTATGATAAAGTTTAATTTATATATTAGACATAGTAAGAGTTTAACAACTAATAAGAAAATAGAATGATTATAACAATATAATAAAAATTAGGTGAATGTCATCACTCTTTCTCAGAATATCTTATTGCATTGCACTGTAAGTTAAACAAGGGTTACTTCAACACAAGCACTGTGACAGTCGGTGTGATAACCCAGAGGGCTACTAAGTGACTATCTGGCAGGTAGCATATGCACTGCACAAAGGATGGTTCATGACCTGGGCGGGGCCAAGATTTCATCACACTGCTCAGAACGGCATGCAATTTAAAACTTGGGAATTATTTATCTCTGGAATTTTCCATTTAATATTTTCGGACCACAGTTTAGCACAGGTAACTGAACTGTGGAAAGCTGCTGCGTCATCCCATTGCGGAAAGGCGGAAGGGCAAGCAAGCAGGTGCGGAAGATATCGCAGTGCTCCAGAGCTCCCTTTTTACAGCAACCCACATTTCACTCCTGTGGTAATGGCATGAATCCATTCAGGAGGGCTCCACCCTCATGACCCACTGTCCATCTAAAGGCCCCACCTTGCAGCACTGCTGCATTAAGAATTAAGGTTCCAACACATGAACTTTTGGGGGACGTATTCAAATCGGAGCACCTTGCAAAGTATTTGGATTTCATTATGAAGGTCACTGAAACCTCACATTGGGTGAGTTTGATGAAGTCTCATTATAGAGCTTGGACCTCAGAGGAGGAGAAGGGAGGAAGATACAGGTGCTTCTGCCAACAAAGGTGGCTTGGAGCCTTCAGAGCAGACCTCATGTTTCCCAAGACCAGGAAGAACAGGGCCCCCATGTCCTAAGTGCCATAGACTTGTCAGGAGCATTTGCGGAAACCAAGATGGCAATGGTGCCTTGAATTTTGGACTGCTTTCCTCCCAGAGAAGGAGACTGGGTGTGAGGTGGAGGGAATTAAAACTTGTAGAGCTGCTATCATGCATTAAGGGATGTAGCATTCGATCCTCACAACACTCACCATCAGGTGTGATTGTCCCCATTTACTAAATGATGTGTTTGAGTCTCAGAAAGGGTTAGTGACTTCTCCAAGGTAACCTGCTAATAAGAGCAAAGTCAGGATTTGAGCTGTGGTCAGTTGGTGCCAAACCAGTGCTTCTGTCACTTCATGCTGTCTCACTAAACATTGTCACATTTAGGACCTCCATTCCCCAGGTTTGAGATGTGGGTGATTTAGCTCCATCTTTCAGAAGGGGAGCTTGAGACCCAAAGAATTCTTCAAGAAGCACCTTGCTTATGGACACTCTACATGAGATAACTTTCTGATAGAAAACAGAGATGCAGTTTTGATCTGACAGCAGTGGTATTGAGGAATGTGTTTTTCCTGGAACTCTGGGATGGATTTTATGGCCTGATTCCAATTTGCCTTTCCAGAGGCCATTAGCCTCTGCTCATTCCTGACTCCTGGGGCAGATGTGAACACTCCTGGATCTTTAATTTTTGAGAGGGTGTAGGAGGGGGCTGATGCCATTTTCCTATTGCATAATAAAATTATTTCCTTAACAAAAAAGGGGGATCCACAGTTTCCAATTCAAATGCTTTTTTAAAAAATGGGGAAAAAGTAGCAAAAAATAGTCGAAAGAATGCACCCCTAAATGTGAAATTGTTCAGAAATACATATTTGTAATAGGATTCAAAGTGTTCTTGACAGCTACTACTTAGTGTTTAAAAAGTTGCAATTAGTACCAAAAGGCTTGGATGAAGAAAACATCCTATCATAGGCATATTTATAAAACAACTTCCATCAGCCAAAGGAAAAATGGACAGAACTCTATTACAAGCTTTTTATATTTGAAGAGCAATTTCTAATAATATATCTAGAAGCCATTTCTGAAATTGACTTAGTGTGCATGATCTGGGATTAATGTTTTCTGCAAAATCACATGCTCGTTTGAACGTAAACATTTTGCACTTCCGTTCCACCTCCTGGTTCAGAAGAATGCACCTCCAATGTGTAAAATGATCTATCAAAATTAATTGTGAATGCCCTAATCCAATCAAGTCCACCTCATTAGGCAAACATTTAAATTATTAAGTTAAATAGTGGGATATTTCAATATAATCTTGTTATGCTATTTTTATGGCAGTACAAATGCTGTCTACAGATGGGCTCTGCTTCCCAGCTTCCTTGCTATTGTTGATGAGCTCCCCACCTCTGTTGCTGGATTTCACACGTGTGTGATATTGGTCTAGTCACAATCCTGCATTCCCTCGCTACCTCAGCAATTACTGATGGAGCTCCTACTATGTGTTAAAATTTGAAGGCTAAAAAAGACCTTCAGGATAATCTAGTCATCACTTTTGCAGATACAGGAACTGAGATTCTGAGAGGTTGGGTGCTTTTTTATGGACCATGGAGCAAATTTGTGGCAGAGCTACTGGTAGAACCTTCTCTTCTTGATTCTGCATCCAACCATCTGCTTTTTTCTTCTTTCCTTGTCCATTTCTCTCTCTAATTCAAACATAAAGATGTATATAAAATAGATCAGATTCGTGCTGTTCATATTTTATATCATTAGTATTTTGCAAAATTATTCTTTTTCCCCCCATTTAATAAAAGATATATTCCCAACCTGGTTGCTCTTCACAGAGCTTTAAATAGCTTGTCCTTTCTAAATTCCTCCAGCTAGCAAACAGCTATTCATCATTCGATAGTTCCTTGAAGGCCAGCCCAACAGAGACATGTTTGGAAGAAATAAGATCTTGATGTCTCAGCCTCCAGCCCCTAAGTTAGTCTCTGGGTATGTGCATATTGAGAGGAGGAAGAACAAAGGAGTAAACGAACAGGAACTAAAGCAGGCTTGAGGTCTAGCCATGACCAGGGTCCAGATGCCCATATTGGGATCCTCTTGGGAGCTAGAGAACACAGTCCTGTCCTCAGCAAACCCCTTGCCCTACACCCCAAGGGAGTTATGTCTATGCTGTCTAAAGATTCAGATTTCACACCGACTCTGAAGGCAGGTCTAAGGAACCTTTAGACTTTACCCTACTTTTGGGAACAAGGTGAAATGAAGAACTTCCCAGTGTTCCCCTTTTACTCTCTGGTTCAATTGTAGACGGGATTATTTATACCCCGAGGCATGGCTGAGACAGGGATAGAACTATCAAAAAGATATTCCGAAGGGGAACTAAACTTAGAAAGTGCCATGAATTCGAATTATCCACTCTGCAGGTGGCTTAGGCCCCAGGGACACGGTATGACCTTAGTGGGCCCTAGGTACTCTTATTTTCATGGGCTCTTTCTTCCATTTAGATAAGTAAATAAACAAATTATATTTTATGACTACATTAATATAAAGAAAAAATATTAATAGTATAAATTAAAGCATTTTCTTTGACCTAAAATGTCCTAAAATTCTCTGATTTTAAGAGAATTAAAACATTTTTGTGGGCCCCCTAAATGTTTGTAGCCCTAGGCACTCAGCCTACTGTGAATAATAGAGCAGCCATGCCAGACCCAAGGAGAAACAGCCTCCCATTCTGCCTCCATTTGGCAGATGGATTCTGATCAACACCAACACCCTGGAAATATCTAGCTTCCTCAGATCTGGGCAAGAAAGAAGAGCCTTAGCTCCTGTCCTCTCACTTTCCATAGCCTGTCTGGGGACAGATTGAAAACCCTTGGTGTAGGGAGAAGTCACCCTCCTTAATACCATTCAAACTCAGGTGCTTCAAGGTTATCACTGGAGGAGAATGAGCTTTGTTCTTTGTTCTAACAGTTTTATTCCTTCTGCTGGCATTACACTTGCCCTATGTGGAACCACATTCTTCATACACTAAAACATGGCTCAGTCAGGGTTAGAACTGTCAAAAAGACCTTCTCAAGGGGAAAGTAAATACAGAGAATACTGCAAATTCATGATGCAAAAGGGCCCTTCAGAACAGAGGAAGTGGGTACATGAGGCTCTGCAGAAGAACCTGAGTACCCCTTGTTTAAAAGACTGTAGAAATTGAAACTCTTACATGCTGCTGGTAGTGTCTGTTGGTGCAACCACTTTGGGAAACTGTTTGTCAGTATCTATGAAAGTTGAATATATTATACGTGCCTCATGGCCCAACATTTTTACTCCAAAGTATTAGATTGAGCCATATGAAATTATCAGTGTTTAACTTTTTGATCTACAAAAATGTCAACTTAATTTGATTCAATTTAATCTATAGCCAACAGAAAAACATACATATGCTCAGCAAAAGTCATATATAAGAATGGTCTAGCAGCACTATTCAAAAGCTGGACACTACCCAAAAGCCCATCAACCATAAAATGCATAAATAAATTGTGGTTTATTCCTATAATAGAATAGTACATGCAATGAAAATGAGGAAAATACAACTCCATACAACAACTTGGCTGGATCTCACAAACACAATGCTAATTGAAAGAAGCCAAACACAAAAGGATGTATATTGTATGATCCCATTTATATAAATTTCCAAGAGCAAACAGTACTAATCCATGATGCTAGGAGTCAGAAAGGATAATAGGTATGGCCCTAAAAGGCCACTGAGGGGCATTTTCTTGATCTAAGAGCCGGTTTTATGGGTGTGTTCACTTTAGAAAACTCATCAAACTATAACTTATGATTCGCACACTTTTCTATATGTATGTTTTCCTTTCTTAAAAAGTTTACTTAAAAAAACAAGAAGGCTGCAGAAAAATGCAGGCAACTGTTCGGGCAAAGACAACAGCAGGTGGCTTCAGGAGGGCCTACCCTCCTGCCCTCCAGTTTTTGTTGTGGATTTTTTGATCACTCACTAATATGGGCTCTCCTTAATCTCACTTACTCTCCAGCCCAACATCAAGGTGGAGCCTATTATTGTTCATATCCGGTGGATGGAGAAACTAAGGAAATAGATGCTTTGAGAGTCTAACTCTCCCAAATGCACACAGCCATTGTGTGAGAAGCCAGCACCTGACTCCAGAACAGTGTCTCTCCCAAGCTCTCACTCTGCAGGTCCAAGATCCAGACTCAAAGTAATTGGGATCACGTGGGACACCTGGAAGTCACAGCTCCCTATGATTTGGATGCAGATCCCACCTCTCTGGATCCTGCCCATCTGTAGACAGCAATTGTACTTCTCTGGAAGAAGGTTCCAGTTCTCATCCCTGCCCACCAGCATGGCCACCTATGAACCTGTGAAAACTCTTGGTGGGGGACAGGGCCTGGTGACTGCAAGTTGCTCACTCATGTCTGGCAAAGACATGATTTTTTCTGTGTTCTCTGACAAGTCCAGGCTGGCCTGCCTGGGCGTTGCCATCCCTGTGGCATCTGCTGGGGACATCCCAGTTCTATCTTCTTGTGCTTACTGCTCTTTCTGACTTTGGTTCTGAATGACCCTGTAAAGGTGTCTGTGTGGATTTATGTGGAGATAGAATATATGGAAAATGATGCAGCCCTAGGCCACAACAAAGGCGAAACTCAGCCTCTGTCTTCTTCTCTGACCACTAACTCGACCTTCCCCAGCCCCAGCTCTTCCCATAGCACTTTTAAGGTGAGTGTGGGAAGAAGTGCCAAGAAGAAAAGCAGGAAAGAGTGTTTTCTGAGGGGGCAGTGGGAGTCTGTTCACGTGCTCTTCCCCTTTCATGTATGCAACACCCCTGGGAATTGGGTATCATCATCCTCGTGGTATTGCAAAGGCATCTGAGGGCCTAGGAAAAATAAATGCATGGGCTGCTGTTTTCCCTACGTGGGATGGTGATGCAGGCAGAGAAAACTAGTGAGCACCTAGGGGCAGCCAACCTCTCCTCTGTCATGGTTTGCATTCAATACTCTTGGGTGTGGACACACTCATAGATGGAGCTTGCTGTCTACTGATCTTGGTTCAGGTCATGGCCGCAATCAGTACCATTAATAAGGCACATGCTGCTTTTCTAGAAGAATGAAGAAGGGAGCCATTACCTTCTGTGAGGGGCAAAAGACATTGTATTAGCAGGTGAGAGTTCTGGTTCCAGCTCACCCACTTACTCTGTGTGGCTCTGGAAAAATTTCTCCCCCTCTCTATCCCTTAACTTTCTCATCTGCGCAATGAGGGAATGAGATTTGTTGATGTCTGAGGGTCCTCCCACCTCTAGTACTCTGGTGTCTTATAAGGAGGTTCTCTTTGATCTGCACCATGAGGTATTGATGCCACTGAGGAATACTCTAACTTTCCCCCAGGACTGAAAAGACAGGAAGGAACTTGTCTCCTTGGCCTCTGGCTCTGGTGGGCATCTGAGTGACAAGAGACAGGCACAAGCCTGGTCTAGAAGGAATGAGGGACAGCCAAGTTCATGGGTAGCTGAAAGGTTCTGTGGACCAGGAGCCACCCAAGTCTTGGGGTGTGGACAGTTAGAAGGACTCAAGGAGGTAGATTCTGAAAAGGGAACTAGAATAGCACCGGATTCATGTCCAAACCATTGCTGCAGCCTCTTATTTTATGTGTGCACTTCCTGCCCTCACTCACCCCAACTGTTTCCTATAACTCAGGGGTTCTTAATCTGGAATTCGTGCCCTTTGAAGTTGCTTGCAAAACAATATGTATAGGCGAGTATGAGCATTTTCCTGGGTGCAGAAGCTTCCATTTTATTCTCAAAAAGCTTAGACACACACATATACACACAAAGCTAATAGCCACTCTTCCAATTTAAACACATCCTTGCTCCATCCCCACACTGATCTAGGCCCTTGTCATGAGTGTTTTGGGCTATTGCAATCACTTCCTAACTGGTGTCTGTGCCCCCAACCTCATATTCCTCCAATCCAGCTTCCACAGAGCCCTCAACATCGCTTTCTTCAAACTTTGTTTTTATCAGCTGTAGATAAAGTTCTAAGTGTTTAGCCCAGTTGTAAGGGCCTTTGAAATGTGGCCTCTAATTCCTTCTCCATTCTCACCTCCTGACAACCCACTTCCTTGTGCAACTTTAACTGTAGCTTCACCCCAGGACATCATGGTTCTATGACTTGCATGTTCTATTCTCTCTGAGAGGAATGGCCTTCCCTCCCTTCATTTGCTAAACTTTTAGGATATAAACACCATGAGAAAAAGACTTTGTTTTGTTTATTGTACTATCCGGATACACAAAGTGTGTCTGGTATGTGTAGGTACTCAGTAAATATTTGCTGTGAATGAGTAATTGGATAAATGACTCGTTTGGGATTTATACCAAGAGTCTCCACCACTTGAAGAATTCTCTGATGTCCCCAGTGGAGGTGGTCATTCTATTGGATCCATGTCTCACTGTATTGCAACTATTTTTTATATTCCATGTGAAATCATTAGGTAACATTATATGTGTCATTATTATTAATATATATCACTGAACTGTAAACTCTAACTTCACAGACCCAGGGTTTTTTGAATTAAAAGATAAATCCCCAGCATCTAGATCAGGCTGGCTAGCATCTAGACCAGGCTGGCTGGCACCTACCAGTTGCACCAAATAAATGTATCTTAAATGGATGAAAAAGCAAATGAATGCCTGCTCAAAACTCAAATGCCAAGGCCATCTTTGCCCCATCAAAATCCTATCCATTCTTCAAGCTCTGACTCAAATTTGACTTCCTTTCATGAATCACTCCCTTCCCTTGTCCCCAATTTAGTGTGGTTTCTAGCTTCTCCAAGCCACCCCTAGCATTTTGTTGAACTCTTTTTTGTGGACTAATTTCACTCTTCCCTGAGCTAAGAACTTAGCACGATGCTCTCTCCTATTAGTCTTGCATACTCCTGGAACCCTGGAGACACATCTATTCTGTTCTGTGGCCACTCCCACCCTTGCCTGCTGACCCAGCCCTAGCACAGTGCTCAAAACTGTGATACATGACATGAGATTTTTGTTCAATTGAATGACTTCCCTACCTGCCAATTTTTGGCTAGATCTACAACTTTCTTTCATTAGACATGTTTCAGCTTCAGTTCTTCTTAAAATCTTCCTTTACAAAGAAGAAAAAGAAAGACCCACTGGCCAGTATGGGAGCTTCTGTGGAAGCATTCAGCTACTTGCATTCTTTCTGTGCATGTACCTCAAACCAAGACTGCTCAGAGGAGGGCCAGCCAACCCCCGCAGGAAACCCAGCACACTCAGGCATTCACACTTCAGAAAAAATAAAGATGCAGAACAGGAAAAAAAAATCATTATGGGCTACATCCATCGCACAGTAAGAAGCACTAATTATTCTGTGTAGCCTGAGTTTTTCTTGGTAGGCAAACTCTTTTGAATATTAACAAATATTTATTTAGGAATTAATAATTGACATCTATTAAAGCATAATTTATGGAGAGTGAATTCCTCTTGGTTTGGGTTCCCACTGCTCTGCTACATCTGGCTGCTCCAGAAGTGACTCTTTCTTTTGTTAGAAGCAAGACACAGGGGCAGAGCACAAGCCAGGGCCAGGGACGCGCTTCAGTGACTGCACACAACAAACCACAGTGGGAGGGCGTCGGGTTAGGATTCGATTGGAAAACTGGCTGTGGGCCTGACTCTGCCACTCCTGTTCCTGTGGCCTTGGGAGAGTTTCTTACCCTTCAGAGCCTCCTTTCCAAGGCTAAGAAACAGACGTCTTCGTGTCTACCAGTATTTAGTTGGACATGCCTGGTTGCAAGTAAATAAACTATTTTGAGTTGGCTTGAGCAATAAAGGGGAATTTGGGGAAGGAGGCCAAGTCATCTTCTGGAGCACTGACAGGGACAGGGCTAGGCCTCAGACACCCCTGGGAGCCAGGGCTGCTGAGCCAGGGCTACTAAGCCCTCTGCACCCTCTCTGCTTCTCATCTCCACTCCTCTCTATGCACCTGCTGTTATTTTCCTCTGTTTTCAGATTTCCCCTGCTTCTTTGGTCCCCTGGCAAAAGCACAGCCTCCTCATAGCTCCTGAGCTTTTCTGACACAGGTTCAACCATAGAAGGCAGTGGGAATATCTTTTGTCTCCATTTCCATCTTGCTGCTGTGTGATGCTGACTGTTTAGTGGAGTGATACCAAACAATCATGGACAGGGTTTCAGGGTCACAGTTAATAAAATGCCTTCTAGGCACCACCATCAATTTATGTACTGATTCATTCATTCACTGAAGGACCACTGACTGAGAGCTCATTGTGTGTCAGGCAAGGTTCTGGGTGCTGGATATACGGAAGTGAGTGAGGGAGAAAGGTGTGTGGATCACAGAGGCCACTCTTAGGACAGGTTGTTCCAAGAGAAGCAGCAATGCCAGAGAATCAACAGAAAACCACTGCAAGGCTGTGTGAAAAGCACAAGTAAAGTTCAAAGCCTTTGCAAAGTGCACGAGGTTATTATGATATTAGACATTTTTAGGGAAAACTAAGAAGTTTAAAATGGAAGAAAAGGAGGGAGGAAGAGAAGAAGGAAGAGAAGCAGGTAAGTCCACAGAAACAGAAACAAATGGAAACAACAGGGAGGTCAATGCTGAACCAATGTAAGAATTATTTTTGCTCTTGGAGGCTTTGAAAAATAAAATGAACAGCGGTGAGCCTTCTGTCATTGGAGAGTATTCAAGCCAAAGCTAGATGACCTCCACTCGGGGCTGATGTACCCATAAACCAGGCAAGAGATAGATGTGCCTTCCCATTTCACAGTTCTGAAAATCTATTTATATAGTCAAATTCAAAGGTTTCAGTTGATTCCACACATTTGGCCTTCAAGGGGAGAGGCAGCTTGTCACCTTTCCTGGCCTCCCAAGACAAGAGCTTATACCTCATTTTAACATTAAATAAAGAACAGCATTTCAACTCCTCTGGAATGCAAAACTGTGAATTTGAGTGAAATATGCAGTTTTCATTATGTTAAAAGATCTACTCATTACAATCAGGATAAGAGGATATGAATAAGACAAATTGATCACCACTTTAAATGTATTAATCAGCTTGCAACTCTTGTCACCAGTCAAAACAGAGCAGTCAGACATTTATTCTGTCTCAGTTGTACTGTAGAGCCCATCGAGGAGGTCACAGAGTCAGAGTGCCTCCCTGTGCCATTTACAGGAAAACAATCACAACACATTGCAAAAGTTTTTGCCTGCTTAGAATTGGACTAAGCAGACACAATTAAATATTGTTACTCATGCCACAAATATTTATTGAGCATGTACTATGTGCCAGGCATTGTGTAAGGCACTGGAGATAACAAAGATAAGTCAAAGCTGGCCTTTGCTCTTCACATTCCCATATGGTTTAGTCAGGAAGCAGATGTACAAACAAACAGTGACAATAAAGTATAACTGGAGATAAGTCAGTGGTTTTCATGCAGTGCTATAGGACTAGGGACCAATCTGGAGACTGTGGTTGCAGTTGGATGGCCGGGCACGGAGGATACTTCATCCAGATGCTATCTAAGCTTAAAGTCTAGGAGAGAACAAAGACTCTTGTGAGAAGAGAGACCTGCCCATCTCCATAGTCAGAACAGTGGGTACAGAGGGCACAAACACTATGCTTGGGAAGAATGTGTCTTCCTCTAGCCTGGTGGGAGAACTTGGTCTGACATCTATGTTAGCTGAACTACCACACTCAGCTCAAAGGAAAGCCATGAAACTAGACCCAAAACCCTCCTTCCTCACTGTCTCTGCCATAATAGGGGCTCAGAGTTTTGTAGGGTGAGGGGCACCAAACTAGTTCAGGTCAGGGCTTAGGATAAGTATAGAGAGGATGATTGATGGAAGGATTTATTCAAACATCAGGAATAGACCGGGAGTGGTGGCTCACGCCTGTAATCCCAGCAATTTGGGAGGCTGAGGCAGGTGGATCACCTGAGGCCAGGGGTTTGAGGACAACATGGCAAAACTCTGTCTCAACTAAAAATACAAGAATTAGCCAGATGTTGTGGTGTGTGCCTGTGGTCCCAGCTACTCGGGAGGCTGAGGCACAAGAATCACTTGAACCCAGGAGGTGGAGGCTGCAGTGAGCTGAGATCATGTCACCGCACTCCAGCCTGGGTCAGGGTAAGACTCTGTCTCAAAAACAAACAAACAAACAAACAAACAAACAAACATCAGGGATAAGCAACTGTCTTCTGGAAAGTGAGCTTTCACAGGAAAGGAGGGCTTGGGTGGAAGTCCCAGTAGTTGGGCTGGTTAAGCCCAGGCAGGATTCCCATCCGCAGGACAGTCTCCATTCTCAGAGGGCACAGTTTTAATTCAATGACTTGGGTGCAGCTGGAGCAGAGCCACTTGTCAAGCTTGGGGCACAGAAATAATGAGGCTCATTGTTCAAAACCAGCACCTTCAATCCTCCCTGAGAACAGAAGGGGAAGGATGAGCTGAAATGGGTGGGACAGGGACAGAGAACCTGCTGTATGATTGTCAGCTCTCCCTTCTTTAGTCAAAGACAAGTCCCAGGAAAGTGTCTAAATCACGGAGTTAGATTCACAGCAAGCCTGATAACTAACTGAATCAAAACACTTCATCTTGGGGCTGGGGACTCAGGTGTCAGTGGGCAGAAGGGCAGGGTAGACGGACCACCTAGAAAGAGAAAATAACCCAGATTTCTTTCTATACCTTTTATCCAAACCTCATGGAAAACATGGAGCAGCTCTTTGGGGTCAAGGAAAGGCAAGTGTGTCTGCCACAATCTGCTGTTTTTCCAGGCAACTCATGAGGCCAAACAATCAATCCACTGAGTTGAACTTTACAAGTTACTGATTTTTTTTTTTTTAACTTCAATTATCTGCTGTTGATGATCCCATTATGGGGAGGGAGAGAGGTGTAAACTCGATCTAGGGTTCTCTGGAGCAGAGCATTTATCTGGTTTTATGAGGTTACGAGAGCCCATAATGCATGTTTTATGGGCCCATTCTCATTTTTAATCTGCTTTGATAAGATCACTATGCTGGAAGGATATAGAAACTCATCACCAGGCCCAGCCCAAGACAGAGACAATGATACTGGGTTGGGAAGGTTTTGCTCCTTTAGGTGATGCCCCTGGACAGTTTCCTGGATGTGGGCTCCTTAGGATCTCGCTCATTCAGGGAACGGTCTTGTCCCAATCTCTCAGACATCCTTTCCTTACCGATCGTGGGTGGCAAAAGTCACTGGAGAGCACAGACCTCAGACTGTGACAGTAAATTACTTTAACTTCCCCTTTATTTTCCAGTATTTTCCGATGAGAATGCTGAGAGAGACAAACGTAGAGAATAGGAGAAAACACATTTTTTATGCTTAGAAACGGACTAAGTTCCAGGCACAGATTTCTAATCCTAGCTCTTAGAGTCAAAGATCTGACTAGGGTCTAGGGTCTAGGTTCTAGGGTCCCTGCTCCAACTCCATCATCCTCAGCCTTGACCACCTCATCTCCCACTTGGATCTTCCAGTCCTCTTCCTTGCTTCATCCTTTCACCAGAAGAAGGAGACAGCACGAGCATTTGCTGAGTAGGCACAGAAAATGAAGCCTCACGGAATCTCTACATGCTCCCCTAGCCCTTGCCTGGCCTCCTTTGCAGCTATATTGGGATGATTGCCAGACAACAGGCTGAGAGTAGAAGTCATTTGTGTTGTCCCAGTTGGAAGCTGGTAAGAACAGGTGTGAATTCCCCAGTTTCTTGCCAGTGGGAGAAGTGAAGACAGTTGACATAACCAGAGTTGAAAGATGAAAATAGCCCTGATCCCTGAGTCACTGTTGGAAAAGTGCCTTCAGGAACACTGTCTGACTCATGTGGACTCTGTTAAGTCACTGAGATTTTGGGATTGTTTGTTCTTGCAATCTAGTGCAGCCCAGCCTGACAACTGAGCATCTTCTATGTGCCCAGCACTGTATTAGGTTCTTTCCAATAAATTATCTCAAAACAATCTTATGAATGTCTACTCTAGGAGAGTTTTGGCCCAGTAAAGTTTGAGGATGTGAAGGGTCCCTACATCCCCCAAGACTTAGCTTCTTCCTATGCATCTCCAGAAGTTATGCCAGAACCCCTGGCCTTTGGGACTCTCAGATTCTGCCCATTCTCAAGAATTCTTCTGAGAATCTAGCCTTCTCTCTGGACTTGGCATTCATCACATTTCCCCCTGGACTTGACAGTCTCTGGATACTGGAAAAGCCACAATTTTAATTGAATTCAGTTGACTAGAAGGTGATTGGATAGTGCATAAAATATTAACTTTTAAGTCAGGCAAATCTGAGTTCAAATCTTAGTATGATCACTTTGTTCATTCAGTCTTTCATTCATAGTGCATAAAATGTAATTAATACCCAAATGTACATCTCCAGCCTGGACTGCTACTCTGAGCTCCAGATTCAAGAATCCCACTGCCTACTTTGCATCTCAAATACAGCTAGAGCCCTTGATCCCCAGATCTCCCTCTAGGTTTCCCCTTTTCAGTAGGTGGAAGCTCCATGAGTCCAAATGCTCATCTCAGAAGCATCCTTAACTCAGCCCTCTCTCTTCCCCACCGTAGTCTAATCATTACCAAGTTTTATAGATTCTACTCAAAATATCCCTGGAGTTTTTGTCTCTATTTCTACATCCATCATGCCAGTCCAAGCTCCTCTTCTCTCTAACCTGGACTAGATCTAGAGCTTCTTTCTTGCACTCCTAATTGCCTTGCTCTATCCATTCTCTAACTCACCAGCCAAGGTCTACTCAGAAACTATTAAAGTATTTGTACTGACTTTAAAGGGGGAAATTCCAAAATCAGTTGCAGCCTTGAGTGATCAGTGTACCCTTGGTGGACCTCTCGGCCTTCCTGCTTTTCTCTGTGCCCCCCTTATGCCAGTCTTCCTTTCTTCCCTGGTCAGGTCCTCAGGTGGTCCCACCTGCCTCTGTCTGGGTGCTCTCTGGCTACTGACTTGGCCACCTTCTGTCATTCTTTTAAACCACAACTTAAATTTCACTCTCTTAGGGATGCCTTTCTTAAACTCTCAACTTAGAACTGGTCCCCTAATGTAACTTCTAATCACACTCTGTACTTTTCCTTCATGTCACAGTTTGTACTTGCATATTTATTAGTGTGGTTATTTGTTTAATGTTATCTCTTGCAACTGACCACAGGGGCAAGGAGTACACACAGTGACTAGTACAGAGTATGTGTTCCACATACACTGTTAAACAGATAAATACATGTTTATTGGGTGGAAGGCAAGTGCCTGTATTGCAAGGGTGAGCAGGAGCCCTAGCATTGGAATCAACTAGAATGTGCATATACAAGAACTCTACTGTATGAAAAGCTCTGCGAAGTCCGTATTTATAAGATAACAAGATGGGTGTATGGTTGATATAAAAATGGATTTTAACACAAGCTTTTCTCCTGGGAACTCTTCAATAGTTAAAATTTATACAGTGTGCCCTGGCGCAGGGGCTCACACCTGTAATCCCAGCACTTTGGGAGGCCGAGGTGGGCCGATCACCTAAGGTCGGGAGTTTAAGACCAGCCTGGACAACATGGAGAAACCCCATCTCTACTAAAAATACGAAATTAGCCGGGCTTTATGGCGCATGCCTGTAATCCCAGCTATTTGGGAAGCTGAGGCAAGAGAATCACTTAAACCTGGGAGGTGGAGGTTGCGGTGAGCTGAGATGGCGCCAAAGCACTCCAGCCTGGGCAACAAGAGTGAAACTCCGTCTCAAAAAAAAAAAAAAAAAAAAAAAAAAAAAATTGTATAGGGTGTGTGCTATATGCCAAGCACTGTATATAATTGAAAGCACTTAATTCTCAAAGACTCTAGGAGGCAAGTTCTACTTGTGCAAGTAAAGAATGTGGGACACCGTGGGGTTTAGTGACTTACCCAGGGTCAAACAGCTAATAAATGGCAGAGCCAAGATTCTAGCCTGGGTTTTCTGTATGCAAAGTCTGTGCTCTTAGCCACTTTGTGCTATGCTAGGAAATGCTCCTTAGTGGTCCCTAAGGTGGGACCAATGGATGACTTTTAAGTCCCCATCTCAGATAGACACCTAAAATGGGAATGTATCACAAAGACTTTCAGAAAGATCTTGAGACACAGCTAGGGCACAGCATTTCCTGGCAATGGTCAGGAAGCTGGGTAGACCTGGCTTCTAGTCCTGGCAATCACCAAGTCACTGTATGGTGTTGAACCAGTCACTTCACTCTCAGAGCGTCTGCTGCCTCTTCCTCCATAAAAATAAGGGCTTTGAATAGTTCACCTCTGAAGGTTCTCATATATAATAGTCCAGAATCATGTGCATCTTATCTTTGATAAGATCACTATGCTGGAAGGATATAGAAATTCACTGACAGGTCCAGCCCAAGAGAGACAATGATACTGGCTTCGGAAGGTTTTGCTCCTTCAGGTGCTGCCCCTGGGAAGCCTCCCTCAATGTAGGCTCCTTATGGCAATATAAATAAAGTCCTCTGTCCCCTCTCATTCATTCTAAGAAATTAACCAGAAGTGCCCTCTTCTACTTGATCATTTAGGTAAGGAGTGAGAGTTAACAAATGGATCAGAGAGGGAAAGACGGAGACAGAATGGAAGAAAGAGAAAAAGTTTAAAAAAAATGTGAGGAAGAGAAGAGGGTGAAAAAGGACAAAGTGAGCTTGGTGAACAAGGCTCTCTCCACTGTGAGTTCCCAAGGAACAAGAAGGCACATCAAAGTTTGCAAATTGACTCAGTTTCCTTTTCCAGTGACTATGGCCGTTAGAGGCTTTTGACTTGTTCTGAGTCAACAGAGAGGAATGAAAAGGATGATTTAAAAGACACAAACACACAGAGCAGAGATTGCAGATACAGAACAATAAATATCCTCTTCAAATTGCCGATTGGAGTATCTGTATTAGGCCATGTTTGTAGTCTCTGCGTGTCGAGCGATGGAGAGCCCAGATTGTGGCCAGGGAAGTCACACAACAATGGGGCTTGATGTTTTGTTTCCACTTTTCAAAGGCGCTCCTTTTTTTCCTCCCAGTGATAAGGCCCAGGAAATGGTTAGTGACATGCTCGTGGGAACCTATGGAAAAGAATACACACCATATCAATGGAGCAGCCGCCGGCCCAGGAGCAGAGACGGTGGGTGGGGGAACCGCAGGCTCCCGGCGTGGGCTGTGGTGTTGAGATAGCATTGAGAGGCCGCCCGAAGCTGTGTGCCCCCAGTCTGGGGACCGGGCCTCTTTATCCAGCCAGAATGGGTGGAAGGCCAGACAATGTAGTGCTATATTTGGTTTCACAACAAAGGGCCCTAGAAAGATTTGATAGTGCAGGGATGGTCGGGAAGGCAGCGCAGGATGCAGCACAATACAAGCTTTGCAAAGGTATTTAGCCAGCCCCTTTATGCCAGGGACATGGCAAGGTATGGATGTCATCGTGATTTCTAATGGCTTTTGTCTGAGCCAGGGTTCTATTTGCTAGGGAGGTCCCTAGGCAGGGCTGAGAGCAGTGCCAGGGTGCTCCTGGTGCCACTACACTTCAGGGCCACCTGAAGTCAACTCCATGACTGTCGATCCACTCCTTCCACTGAGCCCAGGCTTCAGCAGGCCCAGAGAGCCCCAGGTCAAGGGGAAGGTGTGCAGGAAGAACTGGAGCAGGACCTTTTCAGGGAGTAAGCAATCACAGGAGGTGTCCTAACCAGAAAGAAGCAGCTGCAATTCCATTTGGGGCCAGGCATCCCAGCAGGAAGTCATCAGGATGAGGGATGAGGGTGCAGCTTCAGAAGGGTAGAATAGAGAGCATTGAATGGCATTGGGTACCAAGCCTGGTGTTTCTGGGAATTTCAGCCAGAAGGAAGGCAACAGACATGAAAGAAGTCCAGGCCTTCTGTGATAAAGCTGGCAAGAGTCTAAGAAAACTAGTCCCATGATGTGGTGGGGTACACACAGGACTTCTGTCCTAGGTCCTGGGACCTTCTGGGGAGGAGGCAAAGTGAGGAGAGCAACCCCAGAAATGTAGGGAAGTAGAGCCACTGGGTAGCCTGGCTGTACCAGAGAAGTGTTCTGGACAAGGGGTGTGGGAAAGGCGGCTACCACTCAGTAACAGTTCTCACACATTTAGGGCTTCATTCCAGGGGGAAGAGCATCAGTGACTATTTTCAACTTTTTTCTGGTTTTTAAAATGTAAAAACCCTTGGTGGGCTGCCCCCGTACTGGTTCCAGGAAAGGAACATGGCAACAGGCAGGCTAGGGCTGGGACAGGATGAGAGATATTCTGGCAGGTGACCTCAGCAGTCATGGACCCATCAGACCAATCCTCCTGCTGAAGCTAGAGAAGTCCAGAACAATGCAACCTCAATTGGTGGAGTTATCTCTGGTTTGGGGACACTTTTTTCTTATTGACTTCTTTGTGCATCAGGATTAACTTTGTGGACCGATTCTGGTGCAGGGGATATCTCTGAGAAGGCCTGTCAAACTCTTCTCTCTGTTGCCCCCTTATTCTCATCACTGGTGCCATGGAATCCTCCAGAAGTGTTCCCTGGGTATTGTCTTTACTTTTTCAACTTTTATCAGTTCCATCCATCTATCTATGCACCCATACAACAGAGCTCTCCTTTACTCCTAGATGCCAAGTTTACCCCAGGTATTAGAAATAGAGTATTGAGCTCCTGCAGCCTCCTTGGAAGTTCTTGGACTGGTAAGGAAGATACTTGTCTAAACACATAACTACGACTACAAATTCAGAAAAGCAGTTGTCCAAGCAGTAGCTCCAAGGAGAGAATATCAAATTCTATCCAAGAAAGCTCAAAAGTCTTCATGAAGAAAGTGATGTTTAGTAAAGACATGAACACATGAAATGTATCTCTCATAATATAGGCCTGGGCTATATAATGGGCTGAATTGTGTCCCCCTCTCAAATTCCTATGTTGAAGTCCCCAGACTTGGGGACACTGTCTTTAAGAGATAATTAAGTTAAAATGAGGTCATTAGGCTCGGTCCTAATCCAATCTGACAGATGTTTTTATAAGAAGAGGAAATTTAAACACAGACAGGCACAGAAGATGCTGTGGAGTCACAGGGAGAAGACCCCATCTTCAAATAAAGGAGAGAGGCCTGGAGCAGACACTTTCCTCAGGGCCCTCGGTATAAACCAATCCTACTGTCACCTTAATCTCAACCTTCCAGCCTCAAGAACTGTGAGAAAATACATTTCTGTTGTGTAAGCCATCGACTCTGGCGTGCTTTGCTAGGCATCACTCCAATCCCAAACACTGTGACATTCTTTGCTGGGGAAGGACCCCTTCTTGAGTATCTGGCACAGTGTTTGACATGTAAAAGGTGCTTAATCAAGGCTAAACTGAATGAAACAGCAGGTCATATTTAAATCCAACTCTATCAGCCTCAAGTAGAACATGCACATCAGAGAACAGCCCCTGTTCCTAAATGTTGCCACATCTTTTATCTCAGCTTATGTTATCTATATATTTACAGCAAGTCACTCAGTAATTTATGACATATATATTGATAACTATGTATTAGGCACTGGAAATCATAGTGGGAGGAAAGGCCCTTTGGATGAAGAAATTCCTCCTTAGCTACTCCAATGCAAGAAAGGCCTATCACCAGGGTCACATCTGTCTGTAGTGGGGCCCAGGCTCCAGGACAAGTTTGGCACATGCTGGCCTGACATCCATGGCTCAACCTCTCCTTAGTACAGGCTCACTGTAGGGCTGAGATAGGCACAGGAGTCTGATGCCTAAGGTGCCAAATAAAGGGCCCAGCTGAAGAGGCACTTAAGATGTGGAGTGACTAAACTCTGTGAATTCCCTCCTGCTGACCCTGGGAGGATTCCTGGCTCTCCACGTGGCTGACAGGGACAGACATGTGGATCGCCAGGATACTGTCAGGAGTTTCAGCTTCTAATTGGCAGGCATCCAGATACTGGGACAACCTAGTGATAGGAAGAATGTAGAGCAGTTGTGGGTGTTAATGAGGGCTGGGGAATCAGCCAAGAAGCAACATGGTGGCATCTGCCACAACACTTCCTATACCCATAGCTTTGGAGACAAGCACTGTGGGTCAAATCCACATATTCTCACAGGCATATGTGTGTAGATACCAGCATATGTGCTCTCATATGCTGCTGGTGGTATTCACATAGATCACCATGTAAAATATGCATGTTGACATGATACCTGCACATGTCACACTGGGCAAGAGTCATGGATCTGACACACATACAAAGCCATGCATGCTCATGGGCACACACATGCACTTACATTTCTAAGTATGCACTGACACATAAAAAATTAAGTCCAATATGGGTGGTGAAAGTTATATAAGCACATGAAATGTATCTCTCACTGAAGAGGGTTTGTATCTTCTTCAACGCTTCAGAAAGTCTTCCGGGGACCAAAAGCCATCATAAGTGTTTCCACCATTTGGATTAGAGCTTCCTTGTCTTCCCTGCACATCTCTGATAAAAAATAGATGGAAACTCTCCTCAATTCCTTTGGAAGCTGTAAAGTGCCTACCAACATCTGGGATTAGCACCATTATTTATGAGTTTTAGAAACAGAAAGACAATGTGATGCAAGTAAAAGAGCAAAGAACTAGGGATTAGAAGATTTAGATTCTCATCCCAATTTTTCCTCTCTCTTGCTAAAGTATTGGTCTGGATCCAGGATGACAACTTTCTTCTCAGCTTCATCTCTGACAGTTCTGTTGAGGAGTGTTCGGAGGCTATGAATAGGCTCAAAAGGGAAGAGTGCCATGTTTGGTTAATAGTGTCTGACTTAAGCCCAGAATAAGGATGTTTCTGACCCTTCTGTTTCCAATAATCCCTAAGTGTGTATCATTATCCAGAAACTAGAGGAATAGTGCTCAGTCTTCATCAAGTTACTTTTCTATAGTCCAGTTAACTTATTAGTCAAGACAGGAACCACACATGCACCTGTTTCTCCTCCTCATCCTATCCTTTCAGCTCTTATTTAGCCATAAAATACCTTGGGGTCATTGATAATATTTTTTGGTGTTGTGACCCTCGTGATTCCCATTAAGACTTTACTTATAGGGCTGAGTTCATCATCTTTATCTCAAATGGAAAGATGCCTTCAAGGACTCCCCAGAGCTGTGTATTAAGGCTCCAGCCTGTGGTTACCCAAAGAGGTTGAAAGCTGCCTGGTATGCCTTTTGCACAGTGTGGCTCCCACTGCAACTCTATGAAGCAGCAGATGTGCAGTGGTTATGATTCAGACTGATGCGAGGAGGGGGAATAGAAAGATTAGGAACCCTTTACCATTCTAACAATACCCACAGAAAAGCGGGGGAAATTCATTGGAGCAATTCAGCACTAGTTCTTAAATTCTGCCTACTGACATACCAGCTCTCCTTCACTAGGTCAGATGAATTCTCAACAGTAACTGAGATCTTCCAATGTGTCAGACACTAGACTAGGCACTTTACATCATGTATCCCATTTAATATGTTCCGCATGCCTGTTAGATAAATAATACCTGCATTTTCAAAGTGGAAAAGCTGAGGAGGGAGTCTGAATTAGACAGCTAAGAAAAAGTAAACTTGGAATCAGTACCACATTAGCCAGGTCCCACCATGCCACCTGGGCAATACCACTGTAGACTGACAAATGGCTTACCATTTTCCAGTGCAGAACATACAGGCATCCTCCACAGTCATCCTGGAAGTGGACTCCATCAATCAAAATTCTCCTTGAGGCAGTTCATCTGACCCTAAACAGAATACAAAAGACTTTAAGAACTGAACTATAGGATAGCCCACCATCCAGATCCAGGTAGGCTACTGGGTGGTGCTGCACACACAGGATGGGTGAGTACTCTTGAACCAAGTAGAAAGACAAAAGTTCTCAGAGAAGAAATAGAAGTCACAAAGAACTGGAAGTTTCAGAACTGAAAAATATACTAAACAAAATTTAAAAACTCACTAGATGGCATCAAAAGCTTGAAGAAAAAAGTCAGTGAGCTTGAAGATAGATAGATTAAAAATTACCCAACTTGAAAAACAGAACTAAAAAAGAATGAATTAATTAAAATAAATAGATCCCTAGGGACATGTAAGATTAAAAACAAAGGTTCTGACATTTGTATCATAGCAGAAGGAAGTAGTACAACACTTATAAATTGCTGAGAGAAAGGAACTATAAACATAGAGTTCTATATCTAGTGAGAATGTCCATTAGGGATAAAGGAGGAATAGTGATATCTTTAGATGAAAAGAAACTGAGAGAATTTGTTGCCACCTGACTTGCCCTAAAATAATTGATATAAATAGTTCTTTGGACAGAGGATAATGATACCAGAAGGAAACCTGGAACATCCCAAACAAAGGAAGAGCAACAGTAATGGTAAGTAGATTGTCCTCCTCTTGAATTATTTAAAATATATGATGGTTGGAAACAAAGATCATAAAATTGTCCGATGGGGCTTTCAATGCATGTAGATATAACACATAACAACTATAACATAAGTGAAAAGGGTAAGGAACTTATATGGTGTCAAAGTTTCTACATTTCGTTTGAGGTGGAAAACATTCAAAGTAGTCTATGGAAAGGTATGTATGCATACTTAAATTCCTTATAACTACTGAATAAAAATAGGCAAATGTATGTAGTCAAAAACACAATAAATGAGTTAAATTGGAATAATGAAAAAATGTTTCAAATGATTCAAAAGAAGGAGAAAAGGAGAAAGAAAGAAAAAAAATCAGAAGGAATAAATAGAAAACAAATAATATATTAGGCCTAAATCCAAACATATCAATAATTATATCAAATGCAAATTTTCTAAACACACCAATTAAAAGCCAGGGATTGTCAGAATGGATTTTTCAAAAATCTATTTTTATGAAAGAGCTCTTCATATATAGTAATATAGAAAGGTTAAATGTAAAAAGATAGGAAAAGATATACCACACAAATACTTGTCAAAAGGAAGCTGGAGTGGCTAAAACAATATCAGATAAAATAGATTTCAAAGCAAAGAAAATTTTAAGAGATACAGAAAGATATTATGCTATGATAAAAGAGTCATTTCGCTGAGAAGTTATAATAATCCCCAAAGTGTACACACCTGACAACAGAGCTTTAAAATATATGAAGCAACAATGAACTAAACTGAAAATATAGACAAATTCACAATTATAGTTAGAGACATCAATACTTTTCTCTCAATAATTGATAGAGCAGGTAGATGGAAAATCAGCAAGGCTATGTAAGTACTAAATAACACCATTGACTAGCTTGATCTAATTGACATTTAGAGAACATTCCACCCAACAGCACGAGTGCACAAGGATCACTTACCAAGATAGACCATATTCCGTGTCATAAAGCAAACCTTCACAAATTTAAAAGCACTAAAATCAAACAAAGTGTATTTTCTGACCAAAATTGAATTAAACTTGAAATTAATAATGGAAAGATAACAAGAAAGTCTCTAAACACTCGGAAATTAAATAATATGCTTCTAAAAGAAACCATGGGTCAAAAAGGAAGTCTTGAGAAAAAATAAAAAATATTTTGAGCCAGTTGAAAATGAAAATACAACATATCAAAATTTGTGAGATACAGCTAAAGCATTGCTTAGAGGGTTCTCTAGAGCATTGGATGCTTATATTAGCAAAGAAGAAAGATCTTAAGTCAATAGTCTAAGCTTCCACTTTAAGAACCTACTAAAAGAGCAAAAAAAGAAAAAAAATCCCCAAGACAAGCAGAAGAACAAAATAAAATATAAGAACATAAATAAATAAAATTCACACCAGAAAAACAACAGAGGATTTGAAATAAAAACCTTATTCTTTGGAAAGAGCAATAAAATTAATACACCTCTACTAACATTGACAAAAAACGTTAAAAGACTACAAGTTATCAACATTAGAAGTAAAAGAGAGGATATCACAACAGACCCTACAGACATTGAAAGGCTAATAAGTGTATTCTAAAAACAACTACTCTATCCATATAAATTTGACAACTTAGAGAAAAT
Source organism: Gorilla gorilla gorilla (assembly GCF_029281585.2). Classification (NCBI taxonomy): domain Eukaryota; kingdom Metazoa; phylum Chordata; class Mammalia; order Primates; family Hominidae; genus Gorilla; species Gorilla gorilla. The sequence goes on from NC_073233.2 coordinate 22,078,947, forward strand.
GGACTGATTTCTTGAAAACCATAAATTACCAAAGCTCACCCAAGATGAAATAGATCACTTAAGGAGTCCTATAACTATTAAAAAATATGAATTTATACTAAAATCTTTGAAAAAAGAAATCTTCAGGCATGTATAATTTCAATAACAAATCCAGCAAATATTTAAAGAAAAAATAGTATGAATTCTACATGCTTTTTTCCTCAAAAACAGAAGAGGGTGGATTTACAACTCATTTTATGAGGCCCACATTGTCCGGACACCAAAACCAAAGACATTACAAGAAAAGAAACTCAAAACTCAAAAACCCCTCAGGAACAAAAATGCAAACATTTTCAACATAAAATTGCCAAATTGAATGCAAATAAATTATTAAACATGACCAATGGGGGCTTATCCTGGGAATTCAAGACTGGCCCAATATCCAGAACTCAAATAACATAATTCACCATATTAATATTCTAAATTAAAAACCTATATGATCTGTACATTTGACAACATTCAACATCAAGTTATGATAAAATCTCCCAACTAACTAGGAATAGAAGAAAACTCCCTCAACAATATAAAGGACATTTACTAAGAACCTACAGCTACCATCATGTTTGATAGTGAAAGACTAAACACTTTTCCTCAAAGATCGAGAACAGAGGAAGGATGTATACTGTCACCACTCTTATTCAGTATCACTTTGGAAGACTTAACCAGTGAAATGAGGCAATAAAAATAAATAAAACGCATACAGTTTGGAAAGGAAGAAATAAGGCTATCCTTATTCACAGGTGACATTATCATCCATGTTGAAGATGCATAAGCATATCTCCCCCAAAAAGAAAGAAAGTAAAAGAAAAAGATCTTCTAGTACCCTAGAACTAATAAAAGAGTTTAACAATCCACAATATACAAGGCAAACAAAAATCAATCAAATTTTTATACACTGGCAATAAGCAATGAATAATTATAAATCAAAGTGATAAGGATAATAGCATTTACAATAGCTCCAAAAAAGAAAAATTACTTATAAATTGAATGATGTATATAATATCTGTGTGTTTAAAATTACTAAACACCGATGACAGAAATAGAAGAAAACATAATAAGTAGGAACGCACACCAAGGTCATGGATTGGGAGAACTCAACATAGTAAGATGTCAATTGTCTCAAAATGGATAAATAGATTTAATGCATTCCAATAAAAATTCCAACAGGATTTTTTGTAACTATAAGCAAGCGAAGTCTAAAATGTATACACGATGCAAAAGACCTAGAACTGCCAGAACAATTTTGAAATGGAAGTGTTAGAGAAATCACACTATCTCTTTTTAAGATTTACTATGAAGCTATAGTAATTAAGATAATGTAGTATAGGAACTGACACAAAGATAATTAAGTTGCGTAGAGAGTCTAGAGATAGACCCACATAAATATGGTAATTTATTTTTGACAAAGTTGTAAAAGGTGCAATGGAAAAAAGATAGTTTTTTCAACAAATTGCATTGAAACAACTTCAAGTCATTTGCAAATAAATAAACTTACACTTAAATCTCACATCTTACAGAAAAATTACCTAAAATTGGATCACAGATCTAAATGTAAAAAATAAAACTACACAATTTTAGAAGAAAATGTCAGGGAAAATCTGTGTGATTTTTGTTTTGGTGATGAGCTTTTAGATATGACTCTAAACACTCATTATATAAAATAAAGATCGTTAATTGAATTTCACCAATTTAAATACTCTTTCTCTGTTCAATATACTGTAAAACCACAGACCAGGAAAAAATATTTGAAAATCACATATCTGACAAAGGCATTGTATGTAGATTTTGTAAAGAATACTCAAAACTTAACAGAAAAGAAAACAAAAGATGAAAAACAAAATATAAAGAAAACAAAAGGTGAAAAATAAATGATAAAGAAAACAAAAAACATAATTCAAAAATGGGTAAAAAACCTATACAGGCAGTTGATGAGATTACAAATGACATGAAAAATATTCAATATCATTAACTATCAGGAAAATGAAAAATTAAAATGATGATGAGTTACCACTGGTAAACCTAATAGAATAGCTAAAATAAAAAATCCTGTCAATGCAAAGTGTTTGTGAAGATTCAGCACAATTGGAATTGTCATATATTGTTGGTGGGAATCCAAAGTGCCATAGCCACCCTGGCAAGGTTTGGCAGTTTCTTATAAAGTTAAACATGCACTTACCTTATGACCCAGGAGTCCCACTCCTAGCTATTTACCATGCATAAAATTATATTCACACACAAATTTATATGTTTGTGTTTATAGCAGCTCTAGTTATAATCACCAAATCCCCATCCAAATATCCTTCAAGAGGTGACTGGATAAGCAAATTGTGGTACATCACTCAGCAATATAAAGAAGTGAACTATTGATACATGAAAAAACTGAGATAAATCTTAAAATTATTATGTTAAGTAAAAGAAGTCAGTTTTAGTAGGTTATAGACTGCATGATTTCATTTACATGATAGTCTCTAAAATACAAAAGTATAGTGATGGAATACAGATCAGTGGTTGTCAGGAGTTGGAAGTCGTAGGAGGGTGACTACAAAAAGGAAGCATGAAGGAATTTAGCGGGGTGTGATGGGACTGTTTAGTGTCTGGTGGTTATACAAATCTGTGCATGTATTAAAACTCATAGAAATGTACACCAAAAGCATGTTCAATTTTACTATATGTTAATTTTAAAAGAAAAAAATTAAAGTCTCTATTAAGAATAAAGAAAGATATAAAAATAATGATCTAAGCTTCCTCCTTGAGTATCTAGATAAAGAAGAGCAAATTAAACCCAAAATAAATAGAAGAAAAGAAGTAAAACAATAGAATAAATTGATAAAATAGTTAATGTTCCAACAGTAGGAAAATCAACAGTCAAACTCTGGTTCTTTGATATAATTGATCATTCCTTAACAAGACTACTAAAGAAAAGGTGAAAAAAATCACAATCAATTTCATCAATGAGAGGGGAGATATCCCTACAAATCCTAGAGATAGTAAAGGATAATAAAGGAAGGTTCTGAAAAACTTTATGCCAGTAAATTCAAAATAACACAAACAGAAATGGACACAAGATGAAATAGAAAAATATAAATTGCCCTGTATCTATCAAAGTAATTGCTTTCACAAAACGAAACAAAAACCAAAAAACAAAGCAAAACAAAAAAACTTTTCATAAAGTAAACATCAACTCCAGAGGGCTTTACTGGTGAATTCTATGAAACATTTAAGGAATGCAGAAAAACTATTTCGCAAAAATTCTTCCAGAGAAGTGAACATTATCAGCTTCTTTTATGAAGCCAGCATTACATAGATACCCAAATCAAACAAAGATATTACAAGAAAAATTTCTTTAAAAGTTCCTCATAAACATAAACACAAACATTCTTAATAAAGTACTACAAATCCAATCCAGTAATATGTGAAAGGCACACTGCAGTATGATCAAGTGGGATCTATCCTAGGAATTCAAAATAGGGGTAAAATCCAAAAATAAATTAATATAATTCACCACATAAACAGACTAAAGAAGAAAAACCATATGTTGTCTCAATAGACACAGAAAAACATTTGACAAAATTCAACACACGTTCATGAAAAAATTCCCAGCAAATTAGAAACAGAAGACAACCTCTTCAATGATAAAATGAGTCTATAAAACACCTATGGATAGCATCTTAATGGTGAAGCATTGCCCACTTTTGCCTAAATATCAGAATCAGAGCAATAATATATGTCTGCTCTCACTACTTCAATTAATATTATCCTGGAAGCCTAACTGATGTAATAAGACAAGAAGTAAAATAAAAAGTGTAAAGTTTAAAAATAAGAAAGTAAACTTATTTTTATTTGCATGTGTAATAATTGTATACATAGAAAACATGATGAAATCTACAAACAAAACTACTGGAACTAATAAATCAATTTAGCAGAATTACAGGATAAAAAGTTGATATACAAAAATCGATTTTATTTCTATGTATAAGAAATAAACAAAATGGAATATAATTTTTAAGGTTTACTGTAGCATGACAAGACATCAAACTTATAGTAATAAATTCAACAAAAGGCATACAAGACCTCTACACTAAAAACTACAAATAATTTTGGACAGATATTTGGCAATAAAATTATAAAAATCTAAATAAATACAGATATATACCATGTTCATAGATTGAAAGATACAATATTGTTAAGGTGCTTAAAGTCCTCATGTTGATCTTTTGATTCAATGTAATCTCATTTGAAGTATGAGCAGCCTTTTTAAAGGAATTAACGAGGAGACTCTAGCATTCATATGGAAATTCAAAGGCTCTAAAATAGCCAAAAAAGCTTTTAAAAGGAAAAACAAAATTGGGGGTCTTAAGAGTAGCTGATTTTTAGACTTACAATAACCCTACAGTAGTTAAGACATTATGGCCTGGGCAAAATAATAATTTATTTCAGCAAATAGGCCAATGAAACAAAATATATAGTTCAGAAATAAACTCATATTTATATTGTCAATCAATTTTCAACCAAACTACCAAGTAAATTTAATGGGGGAAAGAAAAGTGTCTTTTTGTCTCTTTGTTTACAAATGATGCTGGAACAACTGGATATCAATATGGAAAAAAATGAATCTCAACTCCCATTTCAATCCATACACAAAGGCTAACTCTAAATTAATCAGTGACTTAAACTTAAAAGTGAAAATTATAAACATTTCAGAAGAAAATTTAGGAGAAAAATATTTAAAACCTTGGGGGTAACAACATTTCTTAGATAAGACACAAAGTGTATGAACTTCAGAAGGAAAATATAACCCAGACTTCATCAATATTAAACGTCTGTTCTTTAAAAAACACTATGAAGGAAATGAAAAGGCAAGACATAGACTAGGAGAAAATATTTCTAATACATATATCTAACAAAGGACAGGTATCCAGGATGTATAAAGAACTCCTACAATGCTAATTATAAAAAATAAATAAACCACTAAAAATATGGCAAAATATTTAAACATACCTTCACAAAAGATCAATATGGATGGCAAATAAACTTACAAAAAGATATTCAGCAAATAAAATTGACAAGGCAAACCATAATGTGATTTCACTACATACTCATTAGAATAAATAAAATTTAAAAGACTGACTATGCCAAGCCTTGCTGAGGGTGTGGGCATCTGGAGTTCTCATACTTTTGTTGGTGGGAGTATAACATGGTACCACATTGGAGAATTGTTTTACAGTCTCTACTGATATGCTCAACATAAATGATTCTCAGAAATGTGTTGTGTGAAAGAAGCCAAATGTAAAAAATACATATTGTATTATTCCACTGATAAGACATCTAAGCAAAACCAAGCTATAGTGATAGAAGTTAGAGCAGCGGTTGTCTCTAGTGGAGGCAAGAATTGCCTGGAAAGAACCATGAAGAAACTTTCTCAGATGATCTAATGTTCTATATTTTGCTTTGGGTAGTGGTTACTAACATACACAATTGCCAAAACTTGTCAAACTAAATACTTAAGACCTGTATATTTCATTGTAAATAATTTATAATTTATTACATAAATTATACCTCATAAAATACTTTTTTAATTAAAAAAATGCTGATGAGGCATAGATCCTGATATAAATATATATGTACTTTGAGATAAATCTATTTCTAACTGTTCTTCAAAACTAATGTGAAATGCTTGAACTATTCTTGCTTTTGCAACTTCCCTGAATAATTAAAGCTTATACATTCTGAAAATGGAATGTGATTGATCTTCACCCAAGCAATGTTGCTACTGGGTAGGGCTGTGTCCAGCAAACATACTATTTTTGAGTTGGACAAGATTGCCCTTTTCTTGATCTGTCAGATTCTCATGCCAGGCTGCAGAAGCACCCTGGGGTGAAGGAGCATGTAGTATTTTAAAGTGAACACACACACACGCATGCACACACACCCCAATGCACATTCGTGTGTTTACCTTGTATGCCTCTATGTACTCAAACTCAGTGCATTGGAATTCTGCCGAATCCTCTTTCTATAATGTGAATAAGTGGTTTCCCAAGGGTGCTTCCAACTCTGCAATTTGTTAGATGGGTAAGAGCTGAGGTAAGAGTGGGAATGCTCAGGCACTGGATGGGGCTATGCTTACACACCCTTGCACACATACACTCTTCTCTCCTACTGATATGGTTTGGCTGTGTCCCTACCCAAATCTCATCTTGAATTGTAGTTCCCATAACACCCACGTGTTGTGGGAGGGACCAGGTGGAGATAATTGAATCATAGGGGTGGTTTCCTCCATCCTGTTCTTGTGATAGTGAGTTAGTTCTCATGAGATCTGATGGTTTCAAAAGGGGCTTCCCCCTTTGCTGGGCACTCATTTCTCTCCTGCTGCCATGTGAAGAAGGATATGTTGGCTTCCCTTTCCACCATGATTGTAAGTTTCCTGCAGCCTCTCCAACCCTGCAGAACTGTGAGTCAATTAAACCTCTTTACTTTAAAAATTACCCAGTGTCAGGCAGTTCTTTACAGCAGTGTGAGAACAGACTAATACACCCACACATCTCCCTTTCACATCTTAGGAATGACAGCTAGACATCTACCATCCTCTCCCCAACCACCATTTCCCAGCCTCAGCATCGAAGCTGTCTCCCAGTGCAGGTGGGAATCAGAGCACTGCTGAAATGATTCTGAGTGAAAAGTGACAGTTAATCCAATGAAGACACTCCAACTACATTTACTCTGTATTGGGGACCTTGCTTATCTCTTCAGTGTTTTATTGACTCCTCACAATAAATACTGTAATTTAGCTATAATAACTACTACAAACATCATATTTTATGAATAAAAAAAGACCGGAGCCCCAAGAGTTTACTTACCATTTTACCCCAGTTTACTCTGGAAAATGGAGAAGCCCAGTTTTGAATGCAGATTGCCTGTGTTTGCCTGTGTTTATAACTGCCATGAAAGTCAGCTTCCTACCTGAAAATTAATTGCTCCTTTTTGCAGATAAGCAGCTTGTCTTTTAATGTTCATTGATTAGGCCAAGCAGAAGAATATTCATTTAGTGCCTAGTATGTGCTAAGTACTGTGCCAAATATTCCACATCTAATCATGGCAATATCATCTCAATTAGGTATTTCTTCTAACTTTAGTGATCAATAAACTGAAGTTCAAAGACGTTGAGAAACTTGCATGAAAGTTTCAGGCAGCAAGAAAATTTCAACCTAGGCCTGGCCCTGCTACTAAATCAGCTGCTATCCTAGAATATTTTGCTGCCAATTGGCTGGAGAGTAATTCAAAGCATCTGTAGAATCCTTGCCTGCAACCTGCGAAATTCATTAACTTTCTCCCACGTGCTCCCCCATTGTCACTAACTCCCTGTCATCTCTACAACTTTGCTCACACTGGCTTCCCGACCACAAAACTGCCTCCCTCTGCCACACTCCTCCTACTACCACCAATGTCCTCCCTATTTTTGTTAGCCTGTTTTGCATTGCTACAGAGAAATACCTGAGACTGGGTAATTTATAAAGAAGAGTTTTATTTGGCTCACAGTTCTACAGGCTATACAAGCATGGCACCAGCGTCTGAGGCTTCTATTGAGGCCTCAGGAAGCTTTTTTTCATGGCTAAAGGAAAGGGGAGCAGATGTGTCAAGCAGTCAGAGAGGAGGCAAAAGAGAGGCCAGGCCCTTTTATTTATTTATTTATTTATTTATTTATTTATTTATTTTTTAGTATTTATTGATCATTCTTGGGTGTTTCTCAGAGAAGGGGATTTGGCAAGGTCATAGGACAATAGTGGAGGGAAGGTCAGCAGATAAACACGTGAACAAAGGTCTCTGGTTTTCCTAGGCAGAGGGCCCTGCCGCCTTCTGCAGTGTTTGTGTCCCTGGGTACTTGAGATTAGGGAGTGGTGATTACTCTTAACGAGTATGCTGCCTTCAAGCATCTGTTTAACAAAGCACATCTTGCATGGCCCTTAATCTATTTAACCCTTAGTGGACACAGCAGATGTTTCAGAGAGCATGGGGTTGGGGGTAAGGTTATATATTAACAGCATCCCAAGGCAGAAGAATTTTTCCTAGTACAGAACAAAATGGAGTCTCCTATGTCTACTTCTTTCTACACAGACAGGGCAGCTGGCCGGGTGGGGGCTGCCCCCCACCTCCCGGACAGGGCGGCAGGCCAGGCCCTTTTAAACCATCAGATCTCAAGGTAACTAATAGAGTGAGAACCCTCTCATTACCACAAGCAGGGCAATAAGCTATTTATGAGGGATTTGTCCCCAGGACCAAAACACCTCCCACTAGGTCCCACCTCCAACACTGGGGATCATGTTTCAACATGAGATTTGGAGAGGACAAACATCCAAACTCTATCGCTACTCCTTTCTGTCTAGTCAATGACCTTATCCATCAAGGAACTACAAAGCACTGTCTCCTCCAGGAAGACTTCCCTGATCTGTCTAAGGTAATTACTTCTCCTTTGAGCTCTAAGTTCTTAAAGGATGCCTGCCTTATTCTCTCAACTTGTGAAAAATCCCCTTTGAATTGATTTTTGTTTTTTTGAGACACAGTCTTGCTCTGTTGCCCAGGCTGGAGTCCAGTGGCATGATCTTGGCTCACTGCAACCTCCCAGGGTCAAGCAGTTCTCCTGCCTCAGCCTCCTGAGTAGCTGGGACTTCAGGCATGCACAACCATGCCTGGCTCATTTTTGTATTTTTAGTAGAGATGGGGTTTCACCATGCTGGGCAGGCTGGTCTCGAACTCCTCACTTTGTGATCCGCTCGCCTCAGCCTCCGAAGTGTTCAGATTACAGGTATGAGCCACTGCCCTGGGCCTTGAATTGTTAATTAACCTTTGTCTTTTCATTTTTTAAAAATGTAATACCTTGTTCCCAAAAGTATTGAAATTTCCAAATGACAGAGGCAGTGTATGCACCACATACTACTGCAATCCTATGTGCATGTATGTGGTGACTCAGTATGCCACCTCCTCAGAGAGGACTTTCCTGATAATCCCATCTAACATAGCAGCTTCCATTACTCTTTGCCCTCTTGTGCTGCCTTGTTTTCCTAGCTGGCATTCTCTAATATCACTCTTTGTAAATTTGTTTATTGTCAGTTTTCCTCACTAGAACATAAGCATCATGAGAGCAGGCACTTGGTTCTATTCACACTGGATCCCAAGAATCTAAAATAAGGCCTGGCTTACAATTGGTGCTCAAATTTTTTTTTTGAACAAATGACTAAATGGATGAGTAACCAACAATCCCTAGAGTAGTGGCCAAAGAACCACAGCTACTGTTACAGAAGTGGGTAACCCCAGGAGATTTTGGTAACACTGTGAGTTGATGGGAGAATGTTCCTCAGAAGCATCAAGACTAGAAACCAAGAACAGCATATATCCTGGGTAGTTTTGCCCCTCTTCACCCTTTTCTAAACTGCGCTACATTCTGAAAAGATGGGCTTTATAGATGCATTATTCAGATTACTTTTTCCTTTGGCTTCTGGTCGAATTCAGCCAGTGGGAGACTTCATCAGTAGATCAGAGGTGGAAAGGTAGAAGCCTGAATACTTATTCTTCCAGGTCCCTCCTTGCCATGTTTCTTTACTGATGCCATCACCCCATCAGCAAATGCTCTCCTACAGACATAGCTCAGCCCAGGACTGGTAAGTGCACCTGTCCTTTACCCCTTCAGACCTCGGGGTAGTGGCAGGATCCCACAGCTGCCAGCCTCAGGGTGCTCATCATCTCTTGTGAGTTGCCTCAATCCTGCTCACTCCTTTGTAAATAGTCCCTTCATTAAATTCTTTCAATCATTCTTAGACAGGAAAAACCCTGCCAGACACAGCTCAAAAAATTATTGGACTAGCATCAATAATAAGAGATCAAGGAATTAGAATCAGAAAGAAAGGAATTCATGGCATAGTGATGCTTCTGCCTCTAAATCCATTATGAAAAGGGGTCAGGCCAGTTTCACATGAAGGGGCAAGGCCAAAGAGAACCTCTTTGAGCAACAACACTGCCAAGTCTGATTCCCAAAGAAGATTCTAACTCCATCTTTGAGCTCTTTCCCACCTCCCGCATGTTGGGAAGGATGCACACCCCAGTGAAAATGTGGATTGGCAGAGGCAGCCTTGGGAGAATATGTCATGCGCTGCTTCCTCCTTGGACCTTTCAGCCAAGCCCACCCACGCTACAGCAACACAAAGGCTTCTTTGTGGTCAGCGTCCAGCATTGACCAGCTTCTCTTTGCTGCCAACCATATTCCCCTTTCAGTTTGTCCTGTTCTTGACCCTTGGTTTTTAGTTGTTTTTTTCTTTTTTGTTTTTTTCCTTCTTGGCCTTGATCCTGCCTTTTGGATTTAGTGGCTAAACATAGTTTCCCTGTTTGACCTTTGATTCTCTCTAGGGACTTTGGCTCACACTCACCACTCTATTTTGACTCCTGGATGCATATACAGAATGCATTGACCCAACAGCATCTTACACAGTACCCTGGGATATGAGTGCGCATGTGAGTGCATGTGTTTAAATGTGTGTATATATGAATGCACATATGTGAGTGCACATGGCAGGAAAATATCAAACTGCCTGAGTCTCAATCTTGGCTCCACCACTTACTAGATGCATGGTCTAGGACAAGTTACATATCCTCTCTGTTCCTCAGTTTCCTCATCTGTAAATCTATTAGCAATGTTTTTAAAAGTACCTACTTTATAAGGTTTATAACATACTAGGGTTATACCTACTATGTTAAGGAGAGGGTGACCCCTTTGTGAGCAGGAAGGGTCATGCGATTATTTCTGGCCAAAAAGATGTGAGCAGAAGTGATCTGTGCCACTTACCTGCTGATGTGAGATCCTCTAGGACTTTCCTTTCCCCTGCCACTAAGGCCATCCATGTTCCAGGTATTGGCTGCCTGAGTCCCAGATTGAGAATCTGGAACAGAGACCCCACCAATCCACCATGAACAGGGAACAAAAGAGAGAAATTAGTCTTGTCATTGTAAACCCCTGATATGTTGAAATTGTTTGTTAACACAGCCTAACCCAGCCTGTACTGACTGAAACAGCTGTTGTAAGGACTGAGATAATTCTTATGAAAAGCTCTTAGTACAGTGTCCAACACATCAAAAATACTCAATAAACATTAGTTATTATCATTTGTATGAATGGGACTATTTTTATCATTATAGTTGACCCTTGAACAACAAGGGTTTGAACTGCCCAGGTCCTCTGATAGGTGGATTTTCTTCCACCTCTGCCACCCTGAGAGAGCAAGACCAATTCCTTCTCTTCCTCCTCCTCTTCAGCCTTCTCAACATGAAGATGACAAGGATTAAGACTTTTATGATGACCCACTTCCAGTTAATTAATAGTAAATAGATTTTCTCTTCCTTATGATCTTCTTAAAGACATTTCTTTTTCTCTAGCTTACCTTATTGTAAGAACACAGTTTAACATACAAAATACGTCTTAATCAACTATTTATCAGTAAGGCTTCCAGTCAACAGTAGACTATTAGTATTAAGGTTTTGGGGAATCAAAAGTTATACACAGATTTTTTACTGTATGGGGGTCAGCACTCCCAACTCTGTTTGAGGGGCAACTGTATTTGTGTGGGTAGGGATGTGTGTACATAAGAGCGTTTCCTTTGTTAGATCAAACAGTTTCAACAACCTTCCATTCTCAGCACTTGAGAAGTCAGGTGAGCCATAATCCAAACTCTCAGTACAGTTTAAAGGTAGAGTTTCCTGACCTGAGGGATTCCCAAGAGGGTGTTCTGACATCAGCGTCACACACAGACAGTGAACATGCCCCAAAAACTGTAGTAGGCAAGTCATATTATGGATTTAACTTCCTCGATGTAGGCTAAAGTGGTAGCAAAACCAGAGATGGTTCCTTGGGCCATGGATTAGAGACAGGAGAGGCTGTGCTGGATCGCCTTTCTGTACAGTCTGAATGATTGTTGGTCTGCGGGGACCACAGAAGACCTCCAATTAATTATTACTGGAGAACATAAAATCATAAACAACATTCCTTGTAATAAATTTTTCAAATGAGATTGCATGTTTTATTTACAGTACTGGCCCATTTTGGGCTTTAAATCTATGAACAAAAACAAACATGCTTTTTTATCAAACAGACGGGGAATAAAAGTATTCAATATCCTTTCTTTCTCTCCTTGCCAAGGAGGACATGCGCTCTGTGCTACAGAGGAAGGCAGGCCCAGGCTCTGTCGTCTGGTAGAATGAATGGACTCATTTTGCTTTGCAGAGGAAGGTTTAAGCTATAAAGATCCTTCCACATGGTGGGGGTTGGGAGGTGGGGGATGGGTGGTAGGGAAGAAAGGAAAATTGAAAACAAAGGGTTTTGCTGAGGTTCAGACATTTTACTTCTTAATTCAGCATGGTATCTGAGTTTAAAATAGAACATATGCAAAGTGTAAACTTCTAAAACTGAAACAGCTATCATCAGGCATGTTTCTATAGCCAAAAAATCAGAAACCCACTGATCTGAGCATTCTACAGAGAAAGTGAACCAAGTAGAAAATAGATTCTGGCCCAAGGTCTCATTTGCCCTTTGTCTACCTGTAGCCTAGCAAGGTCATTCTGAACCTTGGGGGAGAGGCATCTTATATAAATTCATATGAGTCCTCATAGCCTCAGATCTGGTAGGCTCAGAAATGTTGTTGCCAAAATGTCTATAAAGATGTATTTTCTCATAAATATTGGTGATGAATCAGTGAATACAGGTCTACCAGAATAATGGAACATCCCATTAAACACTCAGCTAGGCACCAGTTTGGAGCAAAACCCTGAGGGGCAAGGTTGTTGTTTTCCAGTATGTGATATAAGCATAAATCAAACAGTGATATATTGTACTGTGTTTCTGTATTAGTTACCCGCAGCTGCTGTGAAAACTTGCCATAAACTTGGTGACTTAGAATTTATTCTCTCACAGTTCTGGAGGCCAGAAGTCTGAAATCAGTATCACTGAATCAAAGTCAAGGTGTTGGCAGGACCACACCTCTTCCAGAAGCTCTAGAAGCAAATCCATTTCCTGCCTCTCTCACCTTCCTGGTTCCTGCCAGCATTTCTTGGTTTGTGGCCACATCTTTCCAACGTTTGCCACAAGCTTCTCATTGCCTTCTCTTCTGTCTGCATCTCCACTCTTGCTGCCTCTCTAAGGATGCTTTGATTACATTTAGAACCCACTAGATAATCCGGGGTAATCTCTCTCTCTCAAAATCCTTAACTTAATCCATATCTACAAAGATACTTTTTCCATATAACATTACATTTTCTGATTCCAGAGATGAAAACTTGGTATCTTTTAGGGCGATGACTGAGCCCACTATTGGCTCCAGTAGTCCAGGAACCAAATGTGAAAGTAGAATTGTCCTCTCTCACTCTCATGACCCACCTGCAGAATTTGTGTTTCCCATTCCCACAACCTTAATTTCTGCTGGATTAATAGTTCTGTTTCCCAGGGAAAGAGCATTTTCACCAGGGGACACAGTAAGTATTCCACTAAAGTTGAATCTATGATTCCTACCAGGTCACTTTGGGCTCCTCCTCAGGTAGAGCAGGAGGTAAAGGAATGGGACCTGCTGGAGGCACTTAGGTTACTGCTATAAAGTGAGGGCAAAGAGGAATGTGGCCAGAACTCAGAAAGTTCAAAGGGAGTCTTTTAGTTCTTCTACAACTGGTGGAAATGGTGAATCAATAATGTCAGCATTCAAGGCCTCACCAGAGCAAGACTACTAAGACTCAGACTCCTCTGAGATGAAAGTCTAGATCTCCAAAATCACTCAGTCTAGATCACTCAGGGCAAACAACCTGAAGTGTTTACCAAGGGTGAGGGAAATCTAGAATGGGTGGAAGAAGAGAGAGATGATAACAGTTATTTGAAAATCCCCAATGAGTTTATTCAACCAAGCCTCCTGTATTGAGTCTGGAGACGCCTTTTTTGTCTGCGGTGGATTCTGTAGGCACCAACTGGGTCCCTGCTTCATGACTAAAGCTCTTATTTCTCCAGCTGCTGAGTGTGTCACATGCTGATGGCTTCTGCTGAGCCTCTTTCCTTGGACTTGCGGTTTGTAGAAGGGAAAATCTAGTTTATGCCCCCTCCCTAGGGCAAGACACATTCAATGACTGGTTGGTTTGAAGGTACCAAAGTGAAGGCACCCTGTCTTGCCTGGGAACATCTCTGAAGGACCATCCCAGCTCCAGGGATCCTTCTGGAATTGGCAGATCCGCTGTTGCAAGTGCATTACCATTTCATTTCTGCCTCTGTCCAACTCTGCCTTCCTTATCCTCTGAGTTATTCTTCACAACGCTGCCCAATAAAACAATGCACTTTCACCTAGAGTCTGTTTCCAGGAATCTTGACCTAAGACAGAGCTCCACATCACCTCCTCTGAGCTCACCTCTGAGTTTAGCAACAGCTTCAGCGGATACTACCATGCAAGCTCAGACTTACCTCACACCGGCCAGGCCCCACCTCAACCATGGGCTTCACATCTATTCACTTTCATGAGGACCTAGGGCCCTCATCAGCTCTGTGAGAAGCCACTTGGTCTTTACATATGCAGAGCCTGGAAACGCAGACGAACTATTGACCTCAAGTGAGCAAACCTAAACTGAGGGGGTATGGGAACTGAGAGGTAAATCATCCAGCTTCCTGTCCCTCAGATGAGTCATCCTGGGATGTGGTCTAGACACCACTCAGAAGGCTGCAGCAGAATATAGCCCCTGAGGCCCAAAGCAGCAACCTCAATAATATACCTTTATATTGACTTTTCCTCCCCAATCTCTGCTTACTGGGATTATCTCCTTATAACTAAGTCCTTCTCTCAGGCTCTGCTTGGGGAGAGACCAGACTTCCAGGTACCACCATTAGCTAAGTGGTTGTTGCTATCTCCTACAGCTTTATCTTTCTCAAAGCAGAGAAATTTGGGGAAAGTGGGCAGCTCACAAATTCTCTTTGATGGGTATATAATGAAAAGGAAAATGTCATATGTCAAAACCTACTATGTGCTGGGACCTATGTCAGGGATATAGCAATGAGTAAGCTGAAACATTTTCCCAGAGGAACCTTGCATTCAGTAAGTGTGGATGGCCAGGGTAAGATGTAGGAATGAGATACACATTGAAAGGTGAAGTGGGAAGAGACCAAGGAAAGAATGGTTCCCTCTCATTAGAAAATCAGTAGGGGGGCCGGGCATGGTGGCTCATACCTGTAATCCTATCACTTTGGGAGGCCGAGGTGGGTGGATCATCTGAGGTCAGGAGTTCGAGAGCAGCCTGGCCAACATGGTGAAACCCTGTCTCTACTAAAAATACAAAAATTAGCTGGGTATGGTGGCGGGCACCTGTAATGCCAGCTAGTTGGGAGGCTGAGGCAGGAGAATTGCTTGAACCAGGAGGTGGTGGTTGCAGTGAGCCAAGATCACACCATTGCACTCCAGCCTGGGCGACAGAGCGAGTCTCCATCAAAAAAAAAAAAAAAAAAAAAAAGAAAAAAAAAGTGAAAAACAAAAAGCAACAGGGGCTTCATAGAAGAGGTGGAATTTGAGAATAGCAAAGTGAGGTGAGGGGAGCCCAGAGACAAGAAAGGGCAGGGCTAGCTAGGATCATTGGGAAAAGCCCAGTTGGGATGAGGTGTCAGGTGTGGGAATGAAGGTCATTGAAGATACAGCTGGAGGTGAGGACTGTGTTGGGAACTCTTGGGTGCCAGAAAGTGGATCCTGGGCATTGTTCTTCTTTCAGACATGGTCTATTGAGGTGCTGGAAGTTATATAGCCTTCAGGATATATACTATGGCCCACTTAACAAGAAGTGGGGAGAAGTATCCTGACATACAAACCAGCAGGGTTTTCGTTGGTACCAGAAGAAAGTGTGTGGTAGCTGGCAGGCAACTAATCAAAAGAGCTAGCATTTATTGAACAGTTATTATATACCAAACAGTGATCTTTATATGCATTATATAATGTAATCCTCACAGCAACCTTATGAGACTGGTCCTTATAATATCTCTACTTTACAGGCAAGGAAACAGAGATTAAAAAAGGCTAAGTAACTCCCCCCACTCACCCCGGGTCTTAGCCTTATAGCTGTTAATGTGATCCATGCAGACTGACACGTCCATGCCCAGAATTTAGCCATGATGCTGGCTGGGCGAGGTGAGGGCTAGGCAAGACTAGCATCAGCCAGAGCTTTTGAGCACCGTCCAACACCCAGAGGCCCTTTGTTCATCACAGGGTGTTGTGGTGGGGGAGGGGTTAGGAATGGGAAGTGGAAATGAGGTCTGACCCCTAATTTCAGGATTAGGGAGGGAGGTAGCACCATTTTACCATTACTAAAACAGTCTTCCTAACCTTCTCTAGGTTTGAGCTACTTGATGGCTACATATTTCATCCCTCTCTTTTCAAGCCTGCAAGCAGAGTAGGAATTCTCCATTCCGAGCTGGGATTTCATGCCTCACCTTTATAGCTCCTTGCAACCATTGCTGCCACTGGCTTTGAATCTCTCAGTTTCCATCTCTTCAAATACCTGTATCTTTAGCCCCTTTAAGATGCTAATAATTTATTTATGAAGCATTATTCAAGCATAGATCCATCTGCTCCATGATGTTCACTCATTAATAATAATAACAACAGCTAACACAAATACCTATATGCATCTTATTTAATTCTCATAACAAACTTCCTTGTGAGGTAAGTATAGTATTACTATCTCCATATTTCAAACAAGGAAGCTGAGATGCAAAGAGGCAAGATAATGAATGCAAAGTCACTCAGTTGTAGAGAGTTGAAGAAATTGATAGAGCCATTTCACTAAGTCTACTTGAAAGCACCATTAAGCTGCTGAAAAGTCAGCTGGGGTGCTTGGGTGTTCTCTGGGCTCTCATCTCTGGAACTCTCTCACGACAGGCATTGTTCCTGCCAGCAAGGTCATACAGATATGCTTGTTTACTGAGTGCCTTTTATGAGCCCAGACCCTTGTCACACATTGTGTCATTTCACCCTTACAATGCCCTGCCAAGAAGGTATGGCTAACATTATCCCCATTTGATAGATTAAGAACCTGAGAGTCAGACAGTATTATTAACTTAAGTTCACACAATTGTTCTCAAAGAGCTCATAGTCTAGACAGGGGATAAACACATTCTTTAAAATAAGTAGATACAATACAGCATGGTCAGCTGATCATTAAGAGCTGTGAGAGCACCCAGGAGGGAACAGTGGTCTCAGCATGGCCGTAGCAGGAGAAGGCGGGAGGATATAGAAGAAGAGTCTGGAAAGGTGTCCTGAGGTGGCATTTTTGCTGAGTTTCTAGGGAGAGGAAGCATATTCTAGGGGAGGAAGTGGGAGAACGGCATTCCAAGGAGTCCAGGGAACAACTGTCCAGTGAGCTAGTGGTGGGTAAAGGTTGGCATATTCGAGAAGGATGAGTTTTCAGGCATAACAAGAGCACTGGATGCAATGAGGAGATGTAACTGTGGAGAGTAAAGCTGGGGTAAGACCCTGGAGGACCCTACAAGTGCCGCCAAGGAGTTTGGATGGTATCCTGGAAATTACGGGAAACTTTTCAAGTCCTGGAGGAATGTGAGAAGATTTCCGTAGGCATCATCCAGAGTGGAAGTGGGGATGCAAATGGAGAAGAAGGAAAAACAGAAGAAACATTTAAGGGGTCAAATAAAAATGTCCTGGGGCTTTTGGTGTCCCAAGACATCAAAATGGCTTGGGATGGGTATGTAATGACTATGAGTAAGGACTTCAACAATGACCCTCCAGTTTCCATATCTGGAGATTGGATAGATGGACGGTGGCATTCATTGAATTAAGAAGGAACAGCATGAGGGAGAGTGATATTGAAATGGCATGTATCAGCTGAACTTGAGGAGCCATGAGATTCCAAGGGGAAGCTGTCCAGGAGGTCAGCGGACCTGAGAAGTGGGAGAGATAGATTGAGTTAATCTGCTCAGCAGATGATAATGGAGTGTTTATCAGGTGCCAAGCACTGTGCTTAATGCTGTTGATTGAGTCGGATGGTTCAGGATCCCACTCTGGAAGCTCATAGTCTATAAGGAAAGTGGACCAGCAAGTGTCCTGCCATGTCACAGAAGCCAAGGCATGTCCTGAGTCTAAGACAAAAGCATAAAAGAAGTAATGCCTAACTCTACTGTTCAGGGAATAGTTTTTAAAAAAAAAGGCTTTATGCTTTATATGGGAAGGACCTGAGATCTGAGTCTTGAAGGAACAGGAGTTCACAGCCAGACAATGGAGGAAAGGGCATTCTAGGTAGAGGGCACAAGCACATAAAGGTACATGGAGCCTGCATTCTCAGTATGCTTGGCAGTGGATGTGGGAGGTAGGAACAGGAAGGGTTATGAGTTACAATGCTGAGGAGATCAGCAAAGGACAGATGGCAGAGAGTCTCAAATGCTATGTTAAGTGGTTTGGAATATTCTCTGGAAAGTGGAATCCACTAGAGGAATTTAAGCAGGAAAGTTACATGATTGAATTTGGAATTTGGGAGTCAGAGAATAGCAGTCAAAATT
The DNA here is from genome assembly GCF_029281585.2 of Gorilla gorilla gorilla. Classification (NCBI taxonomy): domain Eukaryota; kingdom Metazoa; phylum Chordata; class Mammalia; order Primates; family Hominidae; genus Gorilla; species Gorilla gorilla. Next base: position 22,097,536 of record NC_073233.2, read on the forward strand.
ATAGGAGTAGATCTGATCTTTCAGAAAAATAAATAAATAAATTGAAGATTGAAGGTTTATTCCAGATATAGTCAAAGAACTTCATACCCTCTGGCCCAGGCTGGCCTTGTATCAAGTCATTATCATTATTAAAAACTAACTTCTATGAAGCACTTATTCAGTGCCAGACACTATTCTAAGCACTTTATATATATTTGCTCATTTACTCCTCATAATAACCCCATGAGATAAGTTAACTGGAAAACGATGGGGCCAGGACCTGGAGCTGGGATTTGAACCCAAGTCATAGGGCTTCAGAGCTGATAAGACTTCTCCACTCAAACATGCAGGCCCGTGCAATAATAATATATAACATTTGTGAAGTCTTAATAGGTATCAGGTGCCTTATTTGCACTATCTAATTTGGTCTTCATAACAACCTCATAACAGATGAGAAAATGGAGACACAGAGGGACACATGCAAGTTATTTAACTCGCCCAAGTTGGAACAACTAATAAGTGGCCAAATTTAATCCAAGCATTCTGACTCGAAAGACTGTGCATGTAATAACTTTGCTCTGCTGACTCTGTAAGTTTTCCATAAATACTAGCTGAATTGATAGATGGGTGGTTGCAAGAACAATGTTTCTAAGAATTGGCTTCTGCAGCCCTGAGATCCAAGCATTACCAGGCCAAACACCCAGATGGTGATTTTCCACCAAAGCTGAGGAGCAGAGTGTAGTGCGGCTGGCTCCTACTCCAACTAGCCTGCTTCTGTAGCCTGAACCTTGCAGGGCAGGTGGGCATCAAAGGCTGCGGGGAGTAGGTGGGACCAGCCTACCGCCCCTTCATTGGCCTGGCCCCATCAAAGGCACCTGTGCCAGACTCTGCTCTGTTCCAAGCCTGGGCAGATCAAAGGGCCCTGCACAGAAGTTCGGTTTCTGGGCAGCTCCGGTTCTGATAATCGATTGTCACTTTGGCAGTGACAGCAGAGTCCAACATGACAAGACTGCCACAGCTAAGGCTCCTGGGGCAGACATCAGAGCACAGCTCCAAAGGCCGGGAAGCTGTCTGAGGCCCCTCTGGGCCTGCACCCCTGGTGGGAAGAGAGAGAGGAACTAGAGAGGCCCCTAAGGAAAATGTTTGGAGCAAGATCACTAGAGTGAAGTTGATGCAGGCAAGAAACCTGACCTTGGCATTTATATTCCTGCCATGGAACCATGAGATCTGATTACTTCATGTGGCTCGGAACAACTGTTGACCTGCCCACATGTGTTTATTCTCATGCACACACATGCACAAACCTAAATATATACACACACTTGAATCACTTGCCCAGACATACGTACATTATAAACATATCCCTACACATGAAGATTCTCACACAAACACAAACAAAAATATTCATATACACATTCTCCTAATACCCATCATACTTGCCTACATATGTGTGTGCATATATACACATAGCACTATACATACTTACAGATGCAAATACATAGCCACACACATATACATGCCTGCTCATTCATGGGGCATATATTTTACAATATATTCTTCCAGTTGCCAGTCTCTATCTCTAACATTTTTCTCTCAAAACGATGAGAATCATCCTCATAAACAGGCTTTAAGTGCAGGAATAGCCTATGGCATAGATCCGGCTGCCAGCCATTCTCCAACTCCTCTGCAGAAGAATCTAGAGGAAATGTCCCAAATTGTACCAAACAGGATTTATGTTAGCTCTTGGAAGGGATTTCCTGCCAATAAGAGCTAATAAAAATATCAGCATGTTAGAATTCTGTTTATTGAGGAATATTTGGTTGCCAGAAATTTGAACAATTGGAATATCAATTTTGCCTCAGTTGTATGCTCTGAATCAATAGATTTTAAAAATAGTTATATATTCTGAATCAATAGATTTTTTAAAAAATATAATGGCATAGCTATAAATCAGAGGGATTTATTATAATTTGGGGAGCTGAAAATGCTTTAGTTTAAAAGGCAATTAACATCAGAGTTCAGTTTCATTGAAGATTTAACAAATGAGCATAATTAGGGCATTTGAGTTAGGATAGTGTTTAAGCACCTTCTTGCTCATAGTAAAATCACATAACTGAGAAAAGTAGCATGGGGTGCTTTGAAACCAGCCTAGGTATCATCTCCTCCAGGAAGTCCTCCCTGACTCTTCCCTGCCTAGACTGGAGTGGGCATTTGCAGTTGACAGTGTGTGTGCTGTGCCACCCAGGCACCCTTCAGGACACAGGCTCTCAACCCCTGGGCGCTAGTATTGGGTGCTAATAAGTCACAGGAGAATCTCTCTCCAGGACTTGCTCTCAGCAAAAAGAAGCCAACTCACCCACGGTTATGCCCCATCCCCGGGGCAGTGTGCCACTATAATGACTGGTTGATGTGGAGCTACAAAGGTCTGGACCTTTTGCTTAAATGAGACAATAAGAAAGGGTTGTCCCAGTTCCCAAGCTTCCTGTGGGATCAGCTGCAGCCTCTGTTGTGACCGCATCACAGCACAACTTCTCCCTCTCCAGGCTGCATTCACTCCTTCAAAGGTGTTGTTTCTGAGAATGCACCCCAATAAACCTCCTGCACCCAAATCTTAAAAGACTTAGAAACTGTCTCCCAGCAAACTTGACCAATGGCAGTGTCTTTTCTCAGTGCACCCACGTTTTTGTGTATTCCTCTCCTTTTCTCACAGCCAATACCCAAATGTCAGCAAATATATTAAAGAAATATCCCTAATCTCATCTCTCATTGCCTCCTTGGCTACAGCTCCGGTACCAGGCACCCTGACCTGTCCCCTGGCCCGTTTGCAGTAATCTCCAAACTGACGGCTCTACTTCTGCTCTTGACCTTCACAGTCTATTCACAGCAAGTTATGGGGTAACCCTGTCAAAACATCATTTAGTCATGTCAATTCTTTGCACAGAATCTTTTCGTGGCTTCCTATCTTTTTTAAAAAACATCCAAAGTCTTTACCATGCCTGCGGGACCTCCATCCTCCATGACCTGGCCCTCTTCTCCCTCTATGCCTTCATCTGCTCCTTCGTCCTCCTTCATTCATTCCCCTCCAGTCCCGCTGCCTTTCCTGCTGTTCCTTCAACACACAAGGCCCACTCCTGCCTCAGGGATCATTGCACTTGATGTTCCCCCTCTCTGGACTCCTGGGACTTATTCCTTTAGTGCATTTAATTCTCTCCCAAATGCCACCTTATCTGAGAGGTCTTCTTTAGCTTATCTAAAATGCCACAGTTCCACACCTGCTACACTCTGTCCCCTTTCCTTCCGGACATTTCTTCATAGGACTTATCACCACCTAACATATTATATACTCATTTATTATCTGGGTTTCCCAAAACTGAGAGCATGGACTTTGACCTACTTGTTCCTATGTCCCCAGTACCAGACATCGAGTAAGGTCTTAATAAATATTTGTTGAATAAATTAATTGGTTTAAAATGTTCTTTTGTGTGTCTGTCTCCTTCACTAGACGGTGAGCAACTGGGCTCAGTACTGGATCTTGTTTCTTTCAGCATAGTAAGTACCAAGCCCAGAACCTGGAACATGCTAGGTGAGGCAAGCAATAATATTTGAGATGAATGTACGAACAAATGGATGAGACCAATGTTGCAGCAAGCAACATTAGTCCTCTTTAGACCTCACTGTTCTATGTTAAATAAAAATGATACTACCATATACCCTATCTACCTCAAGAGGTTTTTGTTAAAATTTAATAATACACTATACCAACCTCAAAGGCACTTCTGAATAGCCAGGGGTTCCATATCCACGCAAAAGTTTCTGATTAGTCTTTGTGTACTGGCATCCATGGGAAATTGGTTCCAGGCCCCCCTGCGGTTACTGAAATTTGTTCATGCTCAAGTTCCTTATATAAAATCGTATAGTATTTGCATATAAGTCCCACACATTCTCTCATGTACTTTAAATCATCTCTAGATTACTTATAATACCTAATACAATGTAAATGCTATGTAAATAGTTGTTGTATTGTTTTCTTATATATATTATTATGTATTGTTATATTATTATTTTTTCAAATGTTTTTGATCCAGGGTTGATTGTGGAACCTACAGATGTGGAAAGCCAACTTATAGGGCCTGAAGGAAGATAAATCAGAGCTTTCAGATCCCATGAGGACTCCATAATGGAAGATTTAGCCAACATCTCCAGGCTGCTTTGAACCATAGACATTAGACCTTTAAGATATTATCTTTATAAAGCAAGGGTTTCTTATGCTTGCTGCCTAATAATTTCAGATCTTCTCTTCAATCAGCCTATGAATGTTTTCACTGTAAGAGATAATATACCAATGACAGTAAAAACAAGTAATAAAATGGGAAGAAAAAGCTGTCTAATAAATTATAGAACCAAAGCAGATTTCAGAAACTAGCATTTATCAGTCAAGTACTATAGACAAGGAACTGACATAGAAATCCAGGTTTTGAACAATTCAACAGTGTTCTGGAACAGGGATAGTGGTGGTGGTACAAATCATGCCTTGTACAAAGCAGAGTCCCTTGAGCTCTCTGCCATTTAGGCCAGTGCTCCAAAGATCTCCTACATTGTGGCATGTTGGCTTGTTCCTAAGAAGACTGCTTTATGGGATTTCATACATACATGCACATACTCAACACAACCAAATAAAGTTTTATAAGCAAGAAAGAAGCCCCTCCTCCCAATTTCTGCCTTTCACTTTACTAGTCCTGGTTGATGGAATCTGTAGTTAGTTACTGAATCCAGTTCTATGTGTCACTGTTGCAGCCTGGGATCATCATCAAAGGTATGAAGGCTGACATGATCCTCATCTCACTGTCGATGATTTAAGATAAACATGGCTCCCATGAATGGATTGCAGTTGTTACCCTGCATCTCAGTCTTCTCCCCATCTTGGGGACTGTGATGTGCCTGATATTCACTGCCTTGCAGCCCTTTTGCATTCCCCACAAAGCATAGGCTGGGGAAATAGTAGAGTCTGGACCTCCCTATCTAGAAAATGAAAAGGCCACATGATGATCTTAGTGAAAAAGTGACCCGGAAGGCCCTGGATGTCAAAGTGTGAATAGATGATAGCCCTTGCCAGCCTCCAACTCTAACTCTCATTCCATGACTTGATGCTATACAATCCATTCCTCCTGTAGAACTTAGATGCTACCATGGGGAGAAGGAAGAGATGGAGAAATCCCTGAACTAAGATTAAATATCTGCCAACAATGGACTTGGGTTCAAGTTTATAGAATATTCGCTTCTTTTCTGCACACCTGATCTTGTGGGTTAGGAAACTATACCAGCTACCTGAAACTATTGCAATACAGTCCTAACTGGTTCCTCAGACACTACTTCTAGCTTCTCCAGTCTACCCCCAGCAACCAGAGGGAACTTTTGAAAACATGGATATAACCACACCTTTACGGGTGAGAAGCCAGATTTTCAAGTAGGGAGATGTGTTCACATCCCGGCTCTGCCATATGTCAACTGTGTGACCTCAGGCAAGTTATCCAACCTTTGTGAGCCTCATTTCTCTCATTCCATTATGAAACAGAAGAATCCCAAGGCTGCTTCATTGAATGCCATTGGGATTCCATGAGATGATGGAGGTCCTGGCACAGCTTAGAAATTCAGTTAATATTGGCTGGTCCTTACTGTATCATGTTGTTAATCACCTCCTTAGCTTTGTGCACATGCTCCTCCTTTCCTTCCTCCCAAAAGAAAACCAGAAACCATCTCCTCTATCAATTTATTCCTTGAGGCATAAACTGGGCTGCCTTCCTCTGTGCCCCACAGGGTAGGTTTAGGGATTTCTTAGTGAGTGGTATACCTTCAGTCTTCCAAGCCCAGCTTAATCATAGCATTCATCACATATCATCTGGTGACTTCCCCATGTTCTTCAAAGGCCAGAAATAATTCTTGATCTCTGGGCCCCCTTATAACCTTGAGCACCCCTTACCCTGGAGAGTGCCCAAGGGACAAAAGAAATCTCTTCTTAAAGGCCATGGGTAAGGGAGGGGTCAGGGGTCAGATTGAGGAAGAAGTGAGCTTGCAGTCTTGCCCTCCTATGAGAGTCCTCCAGCCTGAGCCACGGGCCTAAGGCAGACTGGATCCCAGCAGGCTGGGACACAGGGTTTCCAGGTCAACTTTTATATTCCCACATGGTATTTGTTCCTTTGATCCTTGAGCAGATCAAACAAAGCTCACTAATCAATGGCTTCCCTCCCTGCCTTTCAGAGCAGATCCTCAAACACAGCCTGCATCTCTCCCTGCTCCCCTCCCACCCTCCAGTTTTCCAGCCAGAGGCATTTGCTCTAAGGCCCAGGCTGTGGCCCACCTATCACCGCTACCCAAGTAGTACAGGTATGATTGTCTGTTTAATTTCTTTAATTCAAATCGCACTAGAGAAATTTCAAGACTCACTCACTGATAAATCATGGTTACTTACCTCTTGTCTAGGCCCTTGGGCAAGGGTGCATTGATGCATCTACTATGATTGCCTGGTTATCTTGGTCTTGGAAGCACCCAGTAATGAAAGAACCCAGAGAAAGATAAACAGAGCCAAGGGAGCCAAGGTTAACCTTTCTGAGCCTATTTCTTCCTTTATGTAACTAGAATATTGTTTCCTGCCCCACCTACTTCACAAGGCTGAAATGAGGATTAAGCAAGTTAATGGCTGTCAAGGTCCACCAGGAAGGATGGAGTTCTAGATACATACTGGGTTCCTCTAGTCCTTACATATTGCAAAAGACTTGAGTAAATCTTCTGGAAGAGCTAGGCTGACCAATCTTCCTGACTTACCCAGGACTGAGGGATTCCTTGGGATGCCGGAATTTCTGTACTAAAACCAGGAAAATACAAGGCAAACCTGGCTGAGGTTGAGTTGGTCACTCTACACAGAGGTAGCACTTAACCAGTGTCTGTCCTGGGCTATAATGGTCCCCCTCCAAAACTCATGTTGAAGCCCCAGTACTTTAGAATGTGACTGTATTCGAAGATGGGGCATTGAAAAGAGGTGATTAAGTTAAAAGGAGGCCAACAGCGTGGGCTCTATTCCAATCTGACTGGTGTCCTTACAGGAAGAGGAAATTTGAAGAGGAAAAGAGGCACCAGGGATGAGGACACACTGAGAAAAGACCATGTGAAGACATGGCAAGAAGACAGCCAGCTGCAAGCCAAGGAGTGAGGCCTCAGAAGAAACCAACCCTGCCGACACCTTGGCCTTGGACTTCTAGTCTCCAGAATTATGCGAAAATAAATTTCTGTTGTTTAAGCCACCCACTCTGTAGTATTCTGTTATGGCAGCCCCAAGCAAACTAATACAGTATCCTTGAAGAAAGAAGAATTATAAAACCTAACAGTTAAGGGGCAGTTAATTGACATATTAACTCATTTAGTCTTCTCTTCACAGAAACTCTCTATAGGAGTTATTACCATTTATCACCATTTTACAGAGGAGAAAACTGAGGCACAAGAGGTCAAGTAACCTGCTTCAAAGTCATAACTAGTAAGTGACAGAGGCAGTTTCTTCACTCTCAGTCCTCTAAAAAGCAAAGCCCAAGGTTAAAGTGCTGACATTTAGTAGAAGCAAAATCAGGGCCTTGAGGGTGAGGCCCAGGGGGTAGTAAGAATGAGTTGAAAAGGGAAATGAGGCAAGAAAATATGCAATGTGATGTACAGCAGCTGGCCACCACCTCCCCATGATCCTCCCTGAGACATAGCAGCTTGCTGGGTAGGTAAGCTGCAGCGCTTGGAATTCCTCTAGATCATTTGCAAGGAGAAACCATCTCTAAGGGTAATGGAGAAGGGAAGGGGAGAGAAGGGAAGGAGTTGTTGAATTAAGTTTGCTTACAGCTGCCTCCATACATATTATAAGTTTGGCCTAAAAGTTTCTCCATACATAGTGAACCATAAACTAACTTTATATGTAAACAGACTGTAACCTACTCTTGTAACAAGTACCAGAGTCTCAGCCAACCACAGGCAGCTGACTGTTCAAAGCAGGTTCAAATAAGGCAAAGGCCCAGCTGTAACCAATCCAGCTGTTTCTGTACCTCACTTCTGGTTTTGCTAGGTCACTTTCCTTTTTCTGTCCATAAATATTCGACCATGTGGAGTAGCTCTGAACCTATTCTGGTTCTGGGGGCTGGCCGATTCACAAATCGTTCTTTGCCCAATTAAACTGTGTAAAGTTTAATTTGTCTAAAGTTTTTTCTTTTAACTGGATATTTATGTATTTGGCTCCTCCTTTTTCCCTTTCCCTTTTCTCACTGGTCCAAGGGATCCCCACTATGGGAAGCTAACTCCCCTGTACTTCCATCATCCAAGGCCCATCCCTAACATTTGTGGTACCTAGAGCAGGGATACCAAGGAAGGCTGCTGCAGACTAAGCTGTGTTCCCCAGAAGTCATATGTTTATGCCTTAACCCCTAAAGTGATGGTATTTGGAAGCAGGGCTTTTGGGAGGTAATTAGGTCATGAGGATGCATTCCCTCATGTTGGGATTAGCATCTTTATAAAAAGAGACTCCCCTCCTGCCCCCTGCCATGTGAGGACACTGCAAAAATGTGGCCACAGCAAGGACAGCTCTCACCAAAAATCAAATTAGTCAGCACCTTGATCTTGAACTTCACAGCCTCCAGAACCATGAGGAATAAATTTCTATTGTTTATAAATTACTCCATCTGTGATATTTTGTTGTAGCAGCCAAAACTTACTAACTACAAGCTTACAACTTACAACTTACAACTACTAAAACAGCCCAAGCTAACTACAGACTCAAACACCATACATCTAAATATTTAAATGTCACACATCAAGAAAGCAAACTTGAAGAATAGAATGTTTTCACTCTTTCATATTATCAAATGCATCTTTATAATGACCTAAAAGGCCATATTACCTGGTGGTAACCTGGAGATGGGCACCCTGGGGTGTCCATGAGGGGCACTTCTCAAGACTTTGAACTTAGCCATCCCTCCTGCCTGCTGGATTGTGTCTTCACTCCTCAGAGCAGGGCCTTGTCTTTTTCTTAGGAGGATAATCATAAAAGCAATAAATAAATGCTCCATGTTTATCACATTAAAGAAAGAAAGGTGAACAAATACCAAAGAAAGCATTTTCATATAAGACATACTCAGAAATATTATCAGCTTAAGCTGAAGAATAAGAAAACTGAGGCTCAGAGAAGGAAATGATAAGGTGGAGGTGACAGAGCTCAGGGTTTGACTCCAGAATCCAAGTGTATTTTAATTATGGCACATTGAGGCTATCCATAGTAGCACTAAATTATGTCCATTCAATTGGACAGGCATTTATTAAGAGTGTTTCTGTGCCAGGCATCGATTAGCTGCCAGGATACAGATGTGGACAAGATCCATCTCTGCTGGAGTTGCTCACAGGCCACAGGGGAGATGGGCAGGTGAAAGTAGCAGTTGAGCAGTGCCAGCAATAAAGGCTGCAGGGCATGTAGTGAGGACCCAGAGGATGGTCACCAGGAGATGATGACACTTGACTTTCAAGGCTGAGTGGGAAGCAACAAAGAACAGAAGAAAGAAGGCCCTAACAAGCAGGAGAAACAGAGTATGAGCAGGTCAGGAGATGTGAGAGGCAGCATGATCCTGGAGCTGCTTGAATTCCCCTGAACTTGGAGCATGGGTGAAGGTTTAAGGGTGTGATTATCGGGCCTATGAAAGCCTGCTTAGATATGAGGGGAGCTCCTGTCGGATTTTGAGCCAGGAAATGACCAGATCAGAGCTGCACTGTAAATCTGTATCATGCCCCTTTCACTTTGTACTAAAATGACCTCTTCCCTTGTCTCTGTTCCCAGACCCTGTCTTGGAGCTCCTTGGGGAAACGTATTCACGTTATTGCCCCAGTACCTTGCATAGTGCCTGGTATTCGTTTGCTAAATGAGTGAGTGAATAAATTAATGAATGAATGAACAAACTCTGCTACCTGGTTGTATTCTGCTATTTTGGCTTCCTTCTTTTTTCCTGCGCTGTTCCTGATTTTAGTTGAGGATTAAACATGGGCTCTGCAAACAGGCCCTAAGGCTGTGAGTCTGTGTGTGTATGTTTTACATCAGCCAAACCAAATAAACAAACACATGGCAGAACCCCAGGCATGTGGCTCCCTCACTTGGCACAGCCGGCTGGCACGTGGCTGCCCCTCCCCAGCTTCCCAGCACCTCCCCTTGGAGTCAGGATGCTGCCTAGAGGCTTGGCTGTGGATTTGAGAACCCCTCCTTACTTCCTCTGCTGCAGCAGCAGGACTTCAGGCACATGCTGATAGCCTCCATTTTAATTAGTGAGAATTTGAAATCACTTCTGTCTTCAAACTCTTCTGAGAAACAGGGCAATGACCACAGTACCAGGGAGAAGACAGGAAGATGACCCTACTCTCACCCTCCAACTGTGTTTCCTGCTCCACTATACTCATTCCAACTGGACTAACTGTCCATTCTTACTGACTGATCCAAGTAACCCCTAGAGTTTTCTTCTGGGGGTGCACTCTGGGAAACTCTAGGGGTTAGCTAGATCTCTAGGGGTTACCTGAATCAGTCAGTGCTCAGCTCTTTAAGCGTCCCAAATCAAAATCAGCACTCTCAGTATTCATCTCTACCTCACCTGCTGAGGTCTTCCTGAAATTCCCCAAATCAATCAGTGACAGCCCCATTTCCAAGGGCACCAATCACAAAGGGAGCCTAATTCTAGACTCCTTCTTTTTCTTCACCCCAGCGATATTCACACGGCATTGACTAGTTCACTACCAAACTGCTTTAGCAATCTGCATCTACCCTTCCATCCTACCTGCTACTGTCCGATTTCATCTCATCTATCTAGACTTTTGCAAAACTGCCTCCTACTGGTCTCCTTGACTCCAGTATCTTCTTTCTCTAATGTCTTGTTCCTTCCAGCCACCATATTGATCTTTCTATACTATTGATTTCATCCGTCCACTCTCTTGGCAAAAAACAAAGAAAAAAACCATAAATGGTTACTATAGCAGGCATTGTGTGTTGTTCTTCAATCACCATTCTTCAATGGTAATATAACTCCCACATTTTCGGTGGCTATTAACAACAAAAACTACGTCTTCCAACCTCCTCTGAGCAAGGCGTGACCATGTGACTTAATCCTGTTACAATCAATGGGATTTACATAGAAACGGAGTGTGCAACTTTAACCAGTGTCTTTAAAGAGTCATAATGTGCTCTTTACCTTCTTTCTTCCTTTCTGCAGGATGGAATACAGATGTGATGGCTGGAGCTGGAGTAATCATCTTGGGCCATAAATGACCTTAGCAGTGGAGGTCATGCACAGCAAGGTAGAAACAAACCATGGAACACCATGCAAACCGTGGCTGTTTCTTTCAAACTTTCAATGAGAAAGAAAGAAACTTTGATTCTTATTAAGCCACTGCTATTTCAGGATGTTCTAACCCTCCAGCTGATCCTAATTTTAATTAATTATCACCTACAGCAGGGGCTAGAACGCAAATGCCACCAGGAGCCAGATAGGCAACATAATTTAGTGATGCCTACAGAGAGTCAGAGTCTAGGAATGCGTTTATTTATTCATTCATTTTTACTTATTTAGTCATTCATTTTTTCATTTAACAAGTATTTACAAAGCTGCATTATGTACCAGGCACTCTTAGGCATCAAGAAGGAAAAGATAAACGGGCTCAGTCCTTTCTTAGAGAAGATCTGGGTCTGGTTGGGGAAGACAACATTTTAAATAGATAAATATAGTAAAGTGCTATGAGACTGTGGTAGCTGACCTTACAAATAGCAATAGAAGCAAAAAAGAGAGTGAAGCCCCTTCTAAAATCTGAAAACAAAAACTTCATGAAAGAGGTAACCTGCTTCTCAGAAAATAGGTAAAGATGGAAATTCCGGATAAGCAAAGGTTAGGAGGATTTGATTCCCTGCTATTGCAATTCCTTTCCCTTTCAGATAATTGCAAATAATTATTTAGAATAAAGCCCAAGTGGGCTTCTCCTCCATTCTCCCTCCCGCCCAATACCTCCTGCCCTCCAGAAGACAATAGGGGGGTGGCATTATTGCAGCCTAAGGAGCACTAGGATTTGGTTGCAGTTAGTTCTCCAGCCTTTATTCTCACTGAGTTCTTTACTGGATCCGATAATACTGGGAAATCATAGCTGCGTCTGGATAGCACCACACGTAGCAGACCTGATGTTTGGGGACTGCAGGCATGTCTAAGAGTCTGACACATAGTAGGTGCTTAGTTGAATTTTGATGAAAAGAAGTCTTCCTGAGGGTTTTTGTCTCTCTGCTCCAATACCCCAAGTAAAAAGTCCTAGAATTTTGAGTGGTATTCAGAATATTTAACAATCCAGTATTGCACAGGACTGACTAATGAGGTCAGAAACGGGGTAAACCATTTAGTATGTGGACCCACCATACATGAGTCCTGCCTGGAGGAGGGTCTTGGAAATGACAGCATAAAAGTGACTTACTTACCTGCGTTTTTTTATTACCATTAAAAGGGAAAGGTTCAAAGCAGGAATTACAAAACCACAAGGCACAGGTGGTGCCCTCTCACTATCTTTCACTTCGCACTCTTTGCTACTTAATCTTGGAATGCATCCCTACTCAAATTTTACTGGAGTCCAAGGGTGTCAGAGTTCCCAGGGGCCAGGCATGGGGTGAATTTGAGCCTGCAGCAGATCAAGTCACCATGGGCCTCCCTGGATTCCCAACAGGGCTCAGAGCCCAACTCCTGGCACAGTGGCCCTTTACATTCTTCAAAAGGAGCAGCAAATCCCTGCTGCAGACTCAGCATGAGTCTTCTGTCCTCATTCCCTTTCCATCTTTTACAATGTCTTACACTCCTAACTGCCCTAAACATGTGTTCCACTAGGAACACGTACCTGGTGTATTTTCTCCTCTGAAGCACTTTCCTCAGGGGAAAACTCTCTTCAAAGAATGTCTTAAGAGAATAGAAAACAACAAGACTGAGCGGCATTTGTCAGCCGATAAGGGCCTTAGAAATAACTCCTCCAGCTGTTCATTTCTAAAAGTGGAAAGCTGAGACCCAGAAAACTGGAGTGGTTTGCCTAAAAACACACAGAACACTTTCACAAAATTCTTCAGCAGTTTGAAGTGTGTGTACTTCCCAATCCTTTTCTCTGCCTATACCTTGTAAACATATTTTGAACAGATGGAACCGTTATCCACCACAGTTAACCCCAGGCACACACGTAGTCATCATGGTACAGGGACTATTTAGGGGCCAGGCCTTCTGGGAGCCTCTTTGGACCAAGTGTGTCAGGAGGCCTGAGTAGCTCTAGAAAGCCATGTGGAAGGGGATGCTGGAGAGTGGTCCTAAAAGCTGCAGAGAGCCCAGGTGATAGAAGGGGGCTGGGCTTTTCCTCCCCGGTTTGAAGCTTTGAACCTCTTGGGCCCAGTAGGTGGTCAGCAGGGTTGGGAGCATTAGCATTTGTTTTTTCACTTTGATCCTTTGTCTTTTAAGTGTTGTGGAAGATCTGGCTGGCAGGAGCCTGACTCCTCCAAGAAGAAGGAGGGGGACACCTTGATTGATCTGAAGAAGAAAATGAGCATGAAAATGTGTCTTCAATAATAGGAAGCCCAGTCTCTTCTTAAAGCCCATTAATTGACTCATTCTTGACCCCACGCAAGTCATTTCCTTGCTCCTCCTGCCTCTAAATTTTCTTCGTCTACGAAGTGGGAGGGTTGGTCCAGTCCAGTGATTTTTCAAACTTCGCCTTTTAGCATCAGAACCTCATCTTTTTTCTTAATTCATACGCAGATGCCCAGTACTCAAAGCAAAGCACAGCTGCTCTGACTGAAGCTGGAGACAGGGATCTCAGCCTATTTGGCCCCCATCCTGAGGGCAGCTGAACCCCCAGACTCCAAGGAAGCCCTGGCAACACAGTTTAAAAACCTGTGGACTAGATGATATTTAAGGGCCCATTTTGTTCGAGTTTGTAATTCTAGATTTATCACACAGAAAATTGATCCATGTGTAGCTGTTTATTCCATGTATCTGTAGGAAGAGAGAAAATACGGAGCCTCCTATTCCACCATCTGGCTGATATTGTCTCCCTTTATAATTCTAAAGTTGCCAGGCAAGGTGGCTCATGCCAGAAACCCCAGTGCTTCGGGAGGCCAAGGCGGGAGGATCACTGAAGGCCAGGAGTTTGAGACCAGCCTGGGCAACATAGTGAGACTTTGTCTCTAAAAAAATTAAAATAAATTCTAAAGCTAAGCCCTAGGAATTAGGGAGGGCAGGGACTCTAGTCCAGCTATATACATGAACTGATTAAAAGTCAGAAATGGAAAATGATTTACCCAAGATGTAGGGCAGACTCTGTTTAAATATTTTAAATCTTGTCTCCTGGCTGGGTGTGCTGGCTCACGCCTGTAATCCCAGGACTTTCGGAGGCCAAGGCTGGTGAATCACCTGAGGTCAGGAGTTTGAGACCAGCCTGGCCAACATGGTGAAACCCTGTCTCTACCAAAAATACAGAAACAATTATCTGGGCATGGTGGCACATGCCTGTAATCCCAGCTACTCGGGAGGCTGAGGCAGGAGAATTGCTTGAATCCGGGAGGCAGAGGTTGCAGTGAGCCGAGGTCATGCCACTGCACTCCAGCCTGGGCAACAGAGTGAGACTCCATCTCAAAAAAAAAAAAAAAAAAAATCTTGTCTCCTGTTGTGCCTTCATGTGGAGATCATGCACTCTAGCCAAATAGGAATACTTCAAGCTCCCCAAATGCACCATTTTCTATTATTTCTCCATGCCCATGTAAATGCTCTTTCTTCTACCTACCATTTAGTAATTTATATTCTCAACAGACTATTGAAAATGGACATTTATTTTTAAACTTGGCTCAAGGGCACCTCTTCTGTGAAGACTGTCCACAATTCTACACCCTTTTTTTTTTTCTGCCTGCATAATGCTGTAGAGATGCTTGCATCATCATCCATCACCCAGAGGGCCATAGTCCATTTTGGCTGCTACAATAAAATACCTTAAGCTGGGTAATTCATAAACAACAGAATTTTTTGCTCACAGTTCTGGATGCTGGGAAATCCAAGATCAAGGTGCCAGCCAATTCGGAGTCTGGTAAAGGCCTGTTCCTCATACCTAGTGCCTGCTATGTGCCTCACATGGTGGAAGGGGCAAACAAGGGACCCTGGGCCTCTTTTATAAGGGCACTAATCCCATGATGTGGTTCAGATATCAAATCTCAGATTGAAATATGGTCCCCAGTGTTGGAGGTGGAGTCTGGTGGGAGGTGTTTGGGCCATGGAGGCAAATCCCTCATGAAATGCACCCTGCCTGTAGTAATGAGTTCTCACTTTAATAGTTCACGTGAGAGCAGGTTGGACACACTTGCTCCCCCTTGACCTTCCACCATGACTAAAAGCTTCCTGAGGTCTCACCAGAAGCAGATGCTAGTGCCGTGCTTTTACAGCGTGTAGAATTGCAAGCCAAATAAGTCCCATTTCTTTAGAAATTACTCAGTCTAATAGCCAATTTCTATTATATATATTATAGGAATTGGGTTAGATAGATAGGAAAAGTTTTCCCTTTCCTCCCCATTCAAGGTGAAGTTGATACAACTAGAAGATCTAAGAAGGAAATTTTTTTTTTAAATGGAGGGGCTTTTTTTTTTTTTTTTTGCACCATCTTTTGTATTCCAGATGGCTTGGGAGTGATGCACACTCTTTTTTTTTTTTAGACGGAGTCTCACTCTGTTGCTTAGGCTGGAGTGCAGTGGTGCAATCTCGGCTCACTGCAACCTCGCCTCCTGGGTTCAAACGATTCTCCTGCCTCAGCCTCCCGAGTAGCTGGGACTACAGGCGCTCGCCACCACCCCCAGCTAATTTTTTGTATTTTTAGTAGAGAGGGGGTTTCACCCTGTTAGCCAGGATGGTCTCCATTTCCTGATCTTGTGATCCGCCCGCCTCAGCCTCCCAAAGTGCTGGGATTACAGGTGTAAGCCACCGCACCCGGCCCCAATGCATACTCTTTCTGGTAATGAATTGAAAGCTCGTACCATTCACTGGTCACAGCCTCACATAATTTCCATGACAGCCTTCAAAGCCACATCCCCACAATTTAGCACTACTCAGAGCACAAGAGGCCTTTGCTCAATGGCCTATTGATATCTGCCTGCTTCCTGCAGACCAAGATCTTGGGCCAGATGTGAGGGGCAGGTACAGGGATAGGGAAAAAGTTATATTCAGATATCAAAGGAGAGAACTGAAGAGTAGTTACTTACCCTAAGTCTCCTTGGGATGATGGTGCTTCCACCACTGAGATCTCTAACAGAGAGGAACGGAAAGAGGCATTGTCTACGGAAACTTGGTCAAGAGGTTGGTAAATTTCCTCAAGCTTCTTTTCACCCTATGATAGGCCAGAGTTCAGGTCTTTAAAGAATGTTGAGTTTGCACTATTTGCGAAGCACCATGCTAGGCTCTGGGGCATCAAAAGTGAAAAACTACATGCCTGTTCTCAAGGGTCTGCAGGCCCAGATATACTGCACAGGATCCCTGAGATCTAAGTGCTTCCTCACCAGAATTATCAATGGAATTCTGAACCAAAAGTGGCAGAGAGGGAATCAGTTTTTCTGGCTCCTTCATTCTTTTGTCCACATTCTTTGTTGTTCACTGATCTGGTCATGTTTTTATTTGAGAACTGAAACTATTTGCAGTGCATTCTCAGTCTTTCATCGGCAATTGCTCAGTTTTACTGACTTCATCAGCTGTGCTTACAATACTCAATTGTATTTACATTGCTTTAGCCTCTTCTGTCCTCGTTTGCCACTGAACCAGCACATAAAAATGCAACTCTAGTACAATGGAAACAGACTATGATTCTCTTCAATGATGTCTCTCATTAATAACTGTGGCCCAAAGGAAGAATCAATTAAATGAAATAATATATACAACATATTAAGACTGTGTCAGGCATGTAGGAGGCAGCCAATATGTGTTAGCCATTGTCATTAGAAATATATACATATCTTTCAAATCGATGGTTACCTGGAAGAAGTCCCATTATTCAAAGTCCTTCTTGGCTTTCAACATCAAGTGGCCTCTTGACTATAGCAGCTGGGGTTTGGGCCACCTGCTTCCGACTGCTGCTGGTTTCTCTGATTAGCATTTTCATTCCCACCTCAAGTGGGTCATGTCTGCTCTTCACTCATTACCCCACCCTTACCTTGAACTGTCAATGGAGGTAGAGAAATGTGCATTACCCATTAAATTTTAATCATACATTGAGGGCAATGTAAGGCCATTCCATTCAACAAATGTTACGAGCACTTGCTGTGTGCTGTAAGCTGTGCTCAGTGTTGAAGCTATAGAGATAAATGAATCACAGTGCCTGTCTTTCAGACACTCCAATATGTAAACAAAGTGAAGAATATTGACTACATTCAGTTGTGAATAAACTGTCCCCTTGCATTATGGTGAGTGTTTCTGGACACTCCTGTTTAAATGGAACCATCTCAACTACAAAGAAGACCTAGCAACATCCCTGATTTTTTCCACAATCAAAACAAAACAGTATTGCATAGTATTTAAGGCAGATAAGAGAATTGTTAAACAACTATTTTAACTCACTCCCTCTATCACCTCCTATGGGAAAAGTGCTCTTTTGTCCCCATTCATCTTGGGTGTGGGGCATGATTCTGTACTGGTAGAAGAAACAGTGTCTAAGTTCTGAGCCTAGGATTTGAGTAACATTATACGTTTCCACTTACTCCTCTAAGAGCTTCCAACCTCCTCCATGAGAAGAACATTCCCCAGAAAACTGCTACTGGATAGCCTGGGCTCACAGTAAGATGTGTGGGACAGAGCTGATCTTGACTTCAGGCCTGAAACACCCATCCCAGCCCCTTGTGAATGCATGTGCTAGACATCAATGCTAGCTTTTTTTGTGTCCTGAAATCCTGTGGTTGTTTGCTACACAGAGAAAGCTGCCTAATTCTGTGTTCAAGATCCCTTGCACTTTGCCTACTATCTCTAGCCTCATCTCTTTTTAGCCATACCAAACAACTCACCTCTTCCCAAGCCCACTGTGTTCTTTCAAATTTCCATGATATTTCTTGTGGAGTTTCCTCCGTCTGGAATTGTCTTCTTCGTCTACTCAATGTTCAAAGCCAGAATAAAATTCACACATTTCACTTTTGTAATGATGCTTTTCTCTATCCATCCTTCTCTGAACCAAAACACAAAAAACAAAGAAAAAACTAATAACAGTTTGTTAATTCATTCAATGGGCATATGGTCAGGGGCCTGCTCTACAGCATGTTTATGGGCTTCTTCCTCTACGTGAATCCCAAGCTCTTTATCCAAATCCATTATAAGCCCTTGTCACTTTGCACTGCAACTGGCTGTTTAGAAGGCCTGCTCCCACTAGCCATTGTCTCTTCTAGTGCGGAGGCTCTCTCTTTTATCTCTAGGTCTGGGTGTGAGGACACACACAAAGTAAATGTCAGTTGAATTCAATCTCCCTAAAAACTTACCAGTTGACAGGTAAAAATAGCCAGTTCTCTGGTAGAGAGAAAAAGAGGTCAGAAGGACCCACAGCTGGGGCTGATGTTGCTTCCACCTGCAGGCCTGGCCCTGCCCCAGTTCCAAACCAAATCTGACTAAGGCAGGAAGTCCTCAAGCATCTTCAGAATCCAGTCCAATGGGGCTTAATGTTGATTCTCTCTGTTTATTAGCCTCATCTGTGAGTCATTTCCCAGGCACTGAGTTCAGGATTCCACTGTTTTTCCCAAGTTGTCTCTCCATTGGTCTGGCGTGGGGGTGGTTTGTGTTAACCGCCAAGCTTCTGTGCTGCCCTCCCGTCACCTCCAATTAGCTAGGGTACCTCTAGAGAACTCAGGTTTTCAGCCAAGACTTTTTACTAGGTGCTTTCTGGTGTAAGACTAGCCTGTTTGGTCCCAAGTTCAGGTATCTTCTCTAGCCACCAATTTCCTCTAAGGGGCAAGAGGGACCTGCTTTGCTCCTGCCAACCCCTCTCCAGTTAGTGAGGTTCTGCTCCTGATGCTCAGCTGGTCTCTGGGAGTTGCTGTCTATACCAGCTACCTTGGACTTTGACAATTGAGTGTAAAATCTTCAATAGAGTTTGGTTACTGCAATTACCACTAAATATTCAGCTCTTTGAGAGTAGGGACTTTACTCCAATATATGGATGTGGCCTGTTTTCAATATGCCACTGAAAAAACACTGAATGAATAAATGAAACGATGAATACCCAGCCTCAGAGCTCCCCTTTCATAGGATAAGGGAACAATAGAGTGAAAACAGCCGTTTGAAACAGTCTTAAATCTCATGTCTGTCTCCCTCATCTTCTTCTTGTCTTGCTGATCCTAGCAATTCCCATCTCAGCCTAAGCTCCTGCATCTCCATCACACTACCCCCAACTCCTAACCCCCAACCAGTTTCTCATCTTAACTATTTTGGCCACTCCCTTTTGGCATAAAGATGAATGTTCCTTGTGGAGTGAACACGTGTGAACCACCTGTGAGGTATGTTCCCATCTGCTGAGGTCTGGAACCATTGTCCTTAAGTCCTGCTCTCAATGGAAGCCCTAGAAAGATATGTCAACCATTTACACTCTGTCTCCAGGGCCAACTTTGAGTCTCAACTCTCAACCATAAGTAGAAATGGCTGCACCATGGGCATTTTGCCTGTTTTGACAGGAGAACCTCTGCTTCTGCCTTTAGCCCCTGCATCTATTTCAGCTGCATCCCTTGCTCCACCCGAAACACACACCACACCATCATACTGAGGTGGTTGAGTCAAGGGAACCAACTGGAGGAGGCTTTGGCAGAACTCAGAACTTCCCCATTGCCCTCTAATGCCAAGGTGATCAGCCCAGCCTCACTGTTAAATTCCAATATGGGATAGAGAAAGGGAGACAGCCTAGGAATCTTGCTCCCTCCCCTGGACTGCCGGTTTCTGTTCTCACAGCCCCTGAAGCAAATGATTCTACTAGGAGCCCCCCATATAAGATCCCACCCCATCTAGAAAAGGGGAGAGAAGTCTAAGACTACACCCCAAGTCAAGCAAGAGCAAGGCCCCATCATGAGGAATGTAGACCTTTAGAACTGGGACCAGTGAGAGCTTCAGAGAGATACCAAGAAGCAGATGGCACAGGCAGCATTTATCCTTCACTCAAGAAACAGCTCTGAATTTTTCAGTGCAGATTCAATCAGCTGCTGAGGAGTCCCCAGCTCCAGGAGCTGCAGGGCTGGCAGTATGTCCCTAGGAAACAAAGTCGTGGAAGAAGAGTGCCTTTGGAACTCTTATGAATCACCTAATCTCAGAATCATGAGGACTAAAAGGGCCAGAGAAAAATTGCAATCTAGCTAATCCCCTAAAACATCTCTGATAGGAGGTCTTTTTATTTTAGAACACCTCAGTCAACAGAGACCTCGCTACTTCCCAAAACCATACACAGTGTCACACATTGTGTTCTTTCTTAAATTGAGCTGAAGTCTGCTTGCATGTCAGATAAAGTGTTGGATGATCTCTCAACTCCTCCGTCTAAGCTCCCATGATGCCCCAGCTCTGGGGGGCCCAAAGCATCCCCAGATAGTCTAATAATCCCCAGTTTACTACATTTTTCTAAAATGATCAGGATCTTATTTCTCTTTAAATGTCCCTTTGGGGCTAAGAAGAATGTCTAATAAGAAGATAAAGTTGTGAGTTCAGAAGCCCATTTTAGGTCATTAAAATACTCCGATGTCTTCAAGGAATTTATTTACACCCCAGCCAAAGGGGAAACATCACCCCAGCTTAAGTTTGCCAGTTCCCCCCAATTCTGGGTCAGTGCAAAGGACAGACCCCACCCCACAATGCTCCCTTTTCCCCCTCCTCCACAACTTCACGTCTGCACACACTTCTCATCTCTAACACCCCTTTGCCACTGGGGCTGTCTTTTGTTACATGCAAATTTCACATAAAATCCTTCAAATGAAAACAGGTACTTTTCATTTTGCTCCCATAAACAGACACTTTCTAAATATTTAGACATCTGTATATAATGCCCTTAAACTGTTTGTTCTGAAGCATAAATAGGTATCTCCGTGTTTGAGTTAGTGTCTGATATGTTTCTCATTTAAGGAGAAAACATAAAAAATAATTGGAATAACTACAGCCAGGAACAATGCTTACACAGCATGTCAGTGTCTTTTATTGTATCTTAAAGTAAAAGCTTCAGTTGTAAGAGTCTTTCTCCCCCATCAAACAGAAGCACAGCTCTTGTCTGCTAACCCTCCACAGGACTCAGCTGCCTCAGGGCAATGGGGGCCAGCAAGCAGCCCCCACTTTAGAGCCTGATGTGCTGTCTCGTTGCATTTGCGGTGCCTTGAACAGTACACTGACTCCCCATTCCCCATCCTCAACTGTTCATTGCATGGAACAAATTTCTATTTTAGCTTCAAGGTGGGGAAATTGTGACCCCTTCCTCAGCCCATGAATTGCTCACAAAGCAAATGAGATGAGGAAGAAGGACACCAGCCCATGTAGATCTGCCCTTCAAGTTTTCTCTCATTAGAGTCTTTACCAGAAAGGTCTGGGACTGCCCATCCATCACAAATGGGTCAAGAAGTTCGGTTGGTGGGGGCTGGAATTAGGGAGCCAGCTGGGATAGAGATCCAAGCCATTTTCTCCCATCACCTTTTTACAAATTTTTTTTTCTTTTTACAAATTTTTATCTCCACTTCTCTGACACCAGCAGCTTTCTCAAATGGTCTGACCTACAGTATGAAGAGGTGTGGGATAAGTGTATTACCCTCAAGACCTTACTACCAAACAGGATGTTCCCAATCCCTGAAGCTCACCTCTGAACACACAGATGAAATGTTATATTTTTACTGCAGCCTTAAAATGAAGCTTACACAGATCCTCATTAATGAATGCTGCTCCAAGAGACCTAATTCAGCACTCCCTGTATCATCTTTAATAGCCCTGCCAAATTGTTGCTCAGCTTCTGCTTGGACTGTCTGAT
The DNA here is from genome assembly GCF_029281585.2 of Gorilla gorilla gorilla. Taxonomy (NCBI): domain Eukaryota; kingdom Metazoa; phylum Chordata; class Mammalia; order Primates; family Hominidae; genus Gorilla; species Gorilla gorilla. The sequence goes on from NC_073233.2 coordinate 22,119,559, forward strand.
GATGGGGAGTTCTCTACCTTAGAAGGCAGCCTCTTCCATTGTTGGACAGCTCTGGCTGTTAGAATTTTTTCCCAATAGGCTCAAATGTCCTGTAAAGTTTGCCCATTGGCTCTGTACATTCATTAATTCACTTATCAAGCACATGATGAAACCCTAGTTGTATAAGACACTTTGTGCTTGAAATTAAAGTAAAATTAAGGAAGCTTCTATTTCCGAGATCAGTTAGGAAGACAGACAGAAATGCCAGTTATTTCAGTTTAGTATGTAGATTACTGTAATAAAGGCAGCAAGAATCCAGCAAAGGTATCCGCTGGAGTCTGAGAAAAGGCCAGCAGCTGAGTCTTCAGAGAACAAGGGCAAACTATGCAATGTGGCTTCCATAGCTAGGAAGCAGGACAGACCATCCCCGCAGATGCAGTCTGGCTCCAGGGACCCCAAGCTTGAGGAAAGCCCAGAACTCCATGAGAGTCCAAAAGCTTGCAGTGAAGGAGTGGACCCTCCTCTCTGATTGGGGAACATCTCCAGGATGGACAGCGATGCCTATGACTCATGCACTTCTGCCATCTGTCTCAACACAGCAGCTGGAGGAATACTTCTAAAACATTAGATCATGTCATTCCCCATTATATTACCCTCCACAGGCTCTAGAGCACGCAGAGGAAAAGCCAAAGAGCTTACAGAGGCCAGTGTGGACTACATGATCCTGCCATTGTTACTTTTCTGCTTGTTCTCTTAATCTTCTGATTGCCCCCTCCTCTCAGCCAGCTTCCTTACTAGAATGCTCCCAACATGCTCCCACCTTAGGGCCTTGACACTGGCTGTTCCTGCTGCCTGAGACACTTTTCCCTGGATATCTGTGTGGTGCACACCCTCCCCTCCTTCAAGTCTCTGCTTAATGTCATCTTAATGAGCCCTCCCTGACCATGCCTTTTAATACAAAAAATTCCCACACCATATCCCTGATTCCCAGCTCTATTTTTGTGTTCTCTTGACAGTTCTTATTTTCTAAAATATCTTATTTGATTTGTTTATTATGTCTATTTTTAATGTTGCCTCTCTACCCTGCTCCATGGATACACACTAGAATGTAAGTCCCTGAGTGTAGAGACTTTTTTTTTGTTTTATTCACTGATATATTTCATCATCTAGAGCTGCACCTGACAGAGAGTAGGTACTTTAATAAAAATTTTGTCAAATGAATGAATGTTATCGGGGGAGAGCTCAAACCAAATACTACTTTGATATTAAATTTGTCCTTGATTTATCTTACAGTTTGTGGAGAACCAGAGTTTGGCCAATAATTCACACACATCCACATATATAGCAAACCTCTCTGACTCATTTAAACTCAAGTAGATTTATCCATTGATTCAGTATTTTATTTAAAAATTATTTATTTCATTCTGATAGATGAGCCTACTAATCTTGCCCCAACTTGGTTTCCTTTTTATACACTTATTGCCTTTTATAAGGGCTTTGACTTATGCTACTATGATGTAAAAGGAACCAATGCAATCCCTTTCTGGACAGGCAGGATGACAGCTATTGGGTCCAAAAACCAAGGAGGCCCATGTCTCTATTACCCAGGGTGGCCTGATGCCTGTAATAACTCCACTAGCCATTTCCAAGGCATAAAGGCAAAAAAGAAACCTCTCATTAAGATAAAATATATGAAGTTGAAGGGTCTCATGGGACAAATCCTGTATAAGCAAAAGAGTACTTGAGTGTGAGTCTTTCTTTTTCTTCTCTGAACTTCATGTTTTTCATCTGTTGTCTTAGTCAATTTCTGCTGCTGTAACAAAATGCCTGAGACAAAATACTGGAGGTAGTTTATAAACAACAGAATTGCTTTTTCTTTTGTCACAGTTCTGGAGGCTGGAAGTCCAAGATCAAGGCAAGTGTCTGAAGAGGGCTTGTGTTCTGCTTCTGAAATGGCACTTTATTGCCGCATCCTCTGGACAGAACAGATGCAGTGTCCTCACAGGATGGAAGGGACAGAAGAGCTGACTAGTCCATTTGAGCCTTATAAAAAAGGGCACCAATCTCATTCATAATCACCTCCAATGGGCCCCACCTCTTAATACCATCACCTTGGAGGTTCAGCTCCAACAAATGAATTCTGTAGAGACACATGTATTCAAATCATAGCATCCATATAGTGGAAACAAGAAGCATATCTACCCCTATAGAGTTGTTGTGAGCATTAAATGAGATCATCTATGGTGTGTGCTTAGCAGAGTGTCTGGCTGATAATAAGGCTACTTGTTAGTAGCTCTGATCAGAAGAAGTCAATATGGCACCTGGAGATAGCTTAGTTCCATCAATTCAAAGTTTAGTCCACCTGCATCCTGGCAGTTCAGAAGGAATATTTGCGACATATAGCCCTCTGAGCCCAGAAGCCCTGGCCTTCAGTAGTTAGCACTCTGAAACATAGTCTCCAGGCCTGGGCTTACACGGCTTCTATGCATGAAAATCTGAGCAGTGTGAGATGGTGAATCTGTGTGCATTTGCTCCTTTCTGTTTCTGTCTTCTGAACCTTGCTCATATACGTTTACTGAGAATTCCACTACACACCCAATATTGCCCAGCTGTCTATTTTTAATGTTGCCTCTCTACCCTGCTCCATGGATACACACTAGAATGTAAGTTCCTGAGTGTAGAGACTTTTTTGTTTGTTGTATTCACTGATATATTTCATTCCAGCCTTTTGGGCTTGAAATGAGTTGTGCCATCATAGGCTTGGTATACTCCTTTCTGAGAGGAATCCTGGTTCTACTTTCCCACCAACCTGTACATTTATTTAAACCCCAATAGGTATTTGTTGTAGGTTGAATTCCCAACAAAGCAGACTCTAAGAGTCTAAGACATAGGGTGTTTATTGAGAAGTGGCCTTGGGGTCCACACCTGTGAAAGGGAGGGGCAGAGGGAGAAGTCTAGCTGTGATGCAGTCCCAAGACAGTCTCAGACCACCCTCTGGAAGCTATGGAGATAGGAGGTCCCTTTAGGGTTGTCCTAGTTGGGTCAAGATAGCCATGACTTTATACTCCTGCACTGATCAATCACTGAATGTGGGATCCAGGGGCAGGGTGTGATCCTAGGTACCTTGGGCAGTCTGTGAGAGGGCCAACAACTGAAGACCCTTCTGCCAGCAAAACTTTCAGCAGCTGAGGCAACAAGTTCTTCACCTAGAGGAAACTATCTACCCAGTATGCTGTCAATCTTACTGGGCTTTGGCCTAGATTTTTTATTCAGTGTACTAGTTATTTAAGCCTACCTCAAACACTAGCTTATTTGGCTATGGCCCAAAAACTGTCCAGTTCTTTCTGACCTCTCTCTTTGGGAAACAGAATCACCATCCTGGCTCATTGACTGGTGTCAGAATCTGACTGGAATCATCTCTTCAGACCTCAATGCCAGTACCTGTTGGATTTTGGTCATCGCTGGCTGCTTAGAAAGTACAGCTCGCTTTGTCAGCTGGGACCTCCTTGGACACTGACCCTAGCTAGGATAAAGCTTAATTTCCATACTCATGGACTCCATGCAGTGGGCCCCACTCAGGTCACAAGGACTCCATAACCAAGTCAAAATATTTGAACCTTGTCTCTGGTCAAAGGGACTAAGTTTAGGTTCCTTTCACCCTCAATATTTTTACAAAATAACAATATAAATTATAATAATATCAACCCCTCTCATTTTTATGATACCTTTTAATTTGCAGAGTGCTTTTTCATCTGTGCCTTCAGTTTTGTGCAGAACACTCCTGGAAGATAGGCATTATTCCTGTTCCCCTTCTCCAGCTGAAGTTCAGGGTGACTGAGTGACTTGGAGCATTGCCCCATAAGTGAAGTTGGGAACTAAATTCAAGGGCTTTGAATCCCAATTCTTCATGCCCTGCCTACTTCCTGCTGCTTCAGTCACCTCAGCTTTGTGTCCTACCCACTCTCTCCTCTCCTTTACTCTTTCATTTCCTCTGCTCAGTCTCCTTTCTTCCTGGTCTAGCTGCAGGCAGAAACTCTTCTGAAGACGCCAGGTTAAATAAAAGAACAGCTTTATTTATTAAGTTCAGCAAAGAGGAGTGGAGGGGAGGGATGTCAATGGTCATGTGCATTTAACAAGAAAGCCTATAGAGGGGCTTGTTTAACACAAAGACTTCACAGTTGTAAGAAAAAGGCCAACAAGCCCCTCCACATCCCCTCAAGCAAGTGACCAGGCAGCATGACTAGGCAGGGTCAGGCTGGGCATTCCAGTCCAGGAAGACTTAGGTTCAAATACAATCCACTCTTCCTACTTAAGCTTTGTGACTTCTCTGAACCTCAGTTTTCTCATCTGTTAAGTGAGGTTAATATTCAGATAATGTATGCGAAGCACCGAGCACATTGCCTCCTATGCATCTGTAGCTTAGAAAATGGAAGTTCCTCCTCCTTCTTCCTCTGCCGCCCCTTCCTGCAGCCCAGCAGGGAGTGATGAGAAGATGGCTTGAACTAGGTAGAAAGAGCAGAATATTCTCAGACCTTGGCATGCTTATTAGGCTTGTGAGAGGAGCAGAAAAGGGAGAAGGGGGCATGTGGTATGAGGAGAGGTGGGGAATACAAACCTAGTTAGCCATTAGGCAGATGCTGGGGCACACTAGGATCTTTGTAGGACACAGCTCGGTTTTTATTTTAAGTATAAGGAGAAGCCACTAGAAGTTTGAGAACAGGGAAGCAATGCGATCCAGCTGTCGCTATAAGATCATTCTGACTAATGGTGGAAATGTTTACAAGTCAAGCCTCCTTTCCTATTATATCAGCTCTTCCAGGGCAGGAAATAGGATTTTAACTTTTTTTTTCTTAGATAGTTCGTTAGCATATTAGTTTTCAAGAACTGCTGTACTAAAATACCCTAGGCTGGGTAGCTTAAGTAATAGAAATTTATTTTCTCATAATTCTAGAGACTAGACATTCAAGATCAAGGTGTCGGCAGGTTTGGTTTCTTCTGAAACCCCTCTCCTTGACTTGGAGATAGCCACCTTCTTGCTATATCCTCACATGGTCATCCCTCTGTCCTAACATCCTCTTCCTATAAGGACACCAGTTATATTGAATTAGGGTCCACCCCGAGGACTCCATTTTACCTTAATTACCATTTTAAAGGCCCTATTTCCAAATACAGTCACATTCTGAGGTCATAGAGGTTAGGATTTAAACATGTGAATTTTGGGGGTCATATAATTCAGCCCATAACAATTACTGAGTTAGTTGATTACTCAGTCATTTAGTAGACTGAATAACAAAGCTAAAATAAACTAAGTTTGTGAATATTGGCTGGTGTCAGGCTCTGACTGGAATGATCACTTCCGTATTGTGTAATGCAGTGTTAGGCACACATCAGGAACTCACTAAAGGTTTGTTGAATAGATTCAGGTGTTTGGCATAGCCGTATAAAAAACATATAAAGGAAAGCTCCTTTTGATCCATATACTTTGGTGCTGTATGCATAATGACTGTGTCCTGAGACCAAGGATAGACTTTCATCCAAAGAGTTTCAGGTACCTACAAAACTTCAAGCTCAGTCAAAAATTCTTACCTGGTATAAGAGGCTCATTCACTGCATCCCTGACTGGAAGCCCACAGCCACTGCTTGAATAGCACCAGGGATGAAGTCCATCACCTCAATGAGGAGCCCATTCCCTCCAGCTCTGGGTACAAAAAGAGAAGGGATAGCAAACGTAAATGCCCAGGACTCAGGGAAGAAAAATTACTTGAGTAAAAGGATTGAGGCAGTGGGGTAATAGAAGGGGAAGACATCTATAGTTCTTTAAGGGTAGCAGGGATCACTCATCTCTAGCTAATATTCTCCATGAAGAAACATGTGGCCCTGTAATCAGACTTCCCAATTTATCCAAAGGACCAAGAAATCTAGGTTCTAATGTGAAATATCCTGAACTTTATAAAATCTGACTAGTTTAAACTAACAACAAAAACAACAATGATAAAAAAAGATAGACCAACAAAGAATATCTAGAGCCCAGATATTTTCATGGGTCACCATTTGGAGATTTCAATTCAGAACCATTTCTAGACTATATGGTACTTCTGTGCAAATCTAAAAAAAAAAGGTGTCACCTCTAAGCAGATGCATGGTTTCAGGAACAAAATAAGGCTGAGATTTTAATCCTCAATCATCCCTCAATTGGAACTTTGTGAAGCACATAAACTGTCCAATAATATGATTCTCTTTGGGTTATGATGTTAAAACCAACATATCTATTGGTCCTAATTCTGACAGATTATAAAACCACACAGTGCCCTTGCCTCTCCCCTTTTTATTACCAATTACACTTCAAATTACTCATTCAAAGTTCATCTTTCTAATTAGATCACAAGCTCAAGGCAGGTAGGAAATCTCCAGTTCCCTAGTTCATCCTCAGTAATAAACACAGCATCTGGCACAGCAAAGGCATCCAACAAATATTTATTCAGTAACTAAGAAAAAATAAACACAGAACAAGTCATCCCCCTTTTCAGATTTGAGAGAATCACAGATTCAAAGTCAGTTATTATAGCACCCTGGTCTTCTCTATACCAAATGTGCCCAGTTCTTTTACTTATTCTTTATAGGGCCTGGGTTCCAGACGTCTCACCATCCTGGCTAGTTTCTTCAGGACGTAGTCTAGTTCCTCAGTGGTATTTCAAAAATGTGTCTCAACACTTCAGTCTGTGACTTTAGTTACCAAAGGAATGGGAACTCATGTTTACTCTATTAGGCATCTGATAATTTCTTCAATCTATGAAAAAACCCTCAGGTAGAAATAATTATACCATTTTCTCAAGAAGAAATGAAGGCTTCTGGAAGTTAAGTAACTTGTCTAACCAAAGTCACATTGTTTGTAAGCAGAGGGACTGGGATTCAAACTTAGATTGTCTGACTCCCCAAAGCCATGGTCTTTCTACTATGCCAGGCTTCACTGTTCCGTCAAATTATATTTAACTGCCAAGTGAGAGACTGTCTTGGGTCCAAATATCTCAAGCATGAATGAGCTGAAATTTTCCAAGCATGAAGGGTCAGACCAGGTAGCTGGGTCCATTGAGAGCACTGCAGCAGGCCACTCCATTGAGAACCAGGTGTCAGCCTCAGAAAGGGAAAGATGTCTTGGGCCAGGACAGCTGAAAGGATGTTTATGGGAAGAAAACCTGGCGGAGATTAAATCCTGTGCACCCACAACCCCCGTGATCTCAGACTGCTGTTTATGGCCAGAACAGCAAAAAGCCAAACAGAAACTTTTTTTCTTTTTCCTGGTAATAGCTTTTGGGATTTATCTTAGGACAAAGAATAAAGGTTCCTGACCTGGGCTAACTGCCACTCTCCTACCCCTCATCCTCTCAAAAAATAAATAAAAAATTAACTTAACCCCAAAATGAGGGCAGACAAAGGCCAAACATGTCAACTTTTCAATCTCAGCTTAGTTTCCACCTTGGGTTCTTTAGGGGTTGTCAATGACTTAATGAAGTATTTAAATTTGGGGGTGATTGTTGTCATTCTGTCTTGTTATGAAGGACATTTCAAAACAGCTTGGAAATAAGAGGGAGGCCAGAATTATTCTTTTTTGTAGTTCAGTCATCTTTGAACAAGGTCCCAAAACCTCAGCTGGAAAAAAATCAAGATAATGTTCGCAAAGCCAAAGAACATATCTTCTCTTGTTTCCAGTCTTATTTTTATCTATGAAAAATTTACAGTTAAGACAAGCACATTAAAAAAAGAACAAATGTTGCAGGAGCAAATTAAAAAACAGAATAGACAAACTACTTCTGATCCCATCTTCCTTACCCAAATACTCTGCCTTTGTGTTTATTTCCTTCCCATCTTTTTTCTTCTGCATGTAACCAGGTTGTGATCATTCTGTCTACATAATACTAGTTTGAGTCTATATATTTTCAATGAACATTATATCATAAACTTTTAAAAAGTTACAATCTCTATCATAATTGATAGCTGTATAATATAGTTTGCTTCTTGACTCTAGCATTTAAGCTGCATTTTATTAATGCATTAGATTGCTATTGTTAATGTAATAGATTGCTGGCAAACTAGTTATTGCTTAAATTTAGTTGTTCTTAAAAACCAGACATTTAACCAAATAGGCCTTATTTTACAGGGATCTGTAAATTATACAGAATGCTGATTAAAGAAGAATTAAATTATAGATTACTTGCATTAGAAGAGGATATCGAAGTCATTTAAGTCAAAATTTCAATTGATGATGTTCTCTTTTGTGTTTATGGTAAAAGTGCTCAATTATGAGATACTCTTTCCTACAGAGGCAGCCAGTTCTGTCTTGAACAACTATGATGTCTTCCTATCTGTAACTTCCTCACTGGGACAAGAAAAAATAAGTTTCCCATAAGAGATAATCACTCTTAAAGGACTGAGGCAGTGGGGTGATAGAAGGGGAAGACATCTATAGTTTGTTAAGGGTATTCCCTTTAAGAAGGCAGTCCCAAAAGTCTCTTGATTTGTATCTAATCATGCAATACATATTAATCAAGGGCCTCCTATATGTCTCACACTTTCCTAGGCACTAGAGATAGAACAGAGAACACAAGATGCATGGCCCCAGCCTTCACAGAGCTTTGATTCCTGTGTAGACTTGGTTTGGAAAGTAAAAGATACATCAACGGATACCTATCCCAGACCTGAGTGATGAAGAAGGAAGTCCAGAGAAAATACCACTGAAGCTGAAGTGAGAAGGTTGAGTTAGCTAGTTAAAAAATGTGGTAGGTGTTTTAGGCAGAGGAAAGAGTGCATGCAGAGCCCATAGTAGAGAGGCTAATCAGAGATGCAATCCAGGGATGCAGGCAGCATGGGTCTTGCACATGCACATTTTGATAAAGCTTTTCATTGGTGATTCTCTGGCTAATTAGAGTGGCAAATAATGTTCTAAGACTACGAAGCCATAGGGGTTAGAAAAACTATCTAGAGATGATCTAGATCGCTATTTCCCAGAGTGTTTGCTGAGGAGCATTTGTTACTTGGGTGATAAAGGTATGTACTGGGATAAAAGACTTCTGTGTTCAAATGTATTCCAGAAAAACAAGGTTAAATAAAGACAAATAGACGTATTCACTGCAGAAGTTTTTGGAACTTTTCACAGGCACATCAGCATTGTCATTCTTTAAGGGGCATTGTTACATGCAGGGTTTCTAAACATATTATACCATAATATAACTTCATGTTAAGTATCTAATGGGACTTAGTTTCCCTTGAACTTTCTTTGGGGACTGCAGATATAGACCAATCCTAGATTTTTACAAATGAGGCAACTGAAACCTAGAATGGGAAAATAACTTCTCCAAAAGGACACAGAGAAAAAGAATGGCAACCAAGTTCTCGTGACTCTCAGATCCTTGGATGCTCCAATATAATTTAATGTCTCACAGTCATCCAATTAATGTCAGTATAAGCTGGTTTTTGGCATGTACTGGAAGCCTACAATGTGCCTATTGCATTTTACGTGTAATATTGTGAAATGTTCACCACTGCCCTGAGAAGTTCTCTTCTGGCTGCAAAGAATTTGATTAGACATGTCTACCTGGATTACAGCTATCCTCTGCCATGAGGGCTTCTTCCTACCCATTCCTGATGGCTGTACTTAGGCCCTATATCCTATCAGATCTTTCCTTGATGGACCTGCTGTTCAGACACCATTGTAAGACTAGTGACAAATGGGCTCTGGATTCAGGATACTCCAAATAGAAGTGGACGTAGTAGTCATTTAGTCTAATTCCTCAGATAATAGAGGACAGCCATCCTCTTTGTAAATATTTGCAGGAATAGGGAGCTCATTACCTCTACTCATTCTGGGTCTGGATGGCTTCCAGAAGGAACAATTATATAAGCCCTGTACAGATACCAGTCAGAAACCAAGTGTGGAGCTCCTTCCACTTAAACATCAGAGGAATATGGCAGTTGGATGGAAATGTGCAGCTTCAAACACCACCACCTGCTTTTCTCCTTTCCTCTGACTGCACTGCAGAGAAGATGACGGGAACCTACACTGGGAGTTTAGTGTTGGCAGCAAACAATCATCATATTTCACTTGAGGAGCAAAGAGTTTCAAGATGATTTGTTTAAAGAGAAGCAGCCATGGATTTGGCTTTGATTGCTCTTAATTCTCTTAATGATAAAATCTATAAAGAGCACCAGGAGGAAGAGAGATTTTTATTGTCTTTCTTTTTTTAATGACAAAAAGAGACATCATGAAGAGTGAAGGGGCTTTCTTGCGGGTGCCAGGGTCTATTTCCCATAAGAAGAGGCTGGCTAAGCCCCAGCTCCCCAGGAAGGAACTCATGAGAAAACGACACAGTGGGGGAACAATAAAACTTCCAGGGAAGGGTGTATGTATTCAGAGGGAAAAGAGGAGCAGCTGAGGGAACAAAGAGCTCCTGATGAAATCAAGATTTGTGTGTGGCTTAAGTATGGGGCCTCGGGACAGGCGAGACTGTTTGGTGAAGGAATCTTCTTCAGGAAAATATGGGGAGCTTGCAGACACCGTAAATTTACACTATAGCTTATTCTAAACCTAATAATCACACTGTAAGAGGTGGCAGTAGCTCCCTCAAAGGAAGGTCCAAGAGGCAAGGTTGATTTATGTCCCTGTGTTTGTCAGCAGCCAAGGTGGCCACACCCTTCCTGGGCCCTGATTTTGTGGACAACTGTTTGCTTCTCTAGTGCCTGCGGATTCTCACCTCCCTGGCTGCCTTCAAGTTCCATCCCAGAACAAGGTCATGTCCATTAATCAGCTGTCATAGGCCCGGCAGAGAGCTTACAGTTTCCAGGCCTGGCTTAGTCCTTGCTGATCTTGTCCTAGGCCCAGCCTAAAGGGACATTTCGAGCCAAGGAAATCAGCTTGCTGTCAGTGAACTTGCAGAATGTTAGGGCCAAAGGCACCTCTGGAACAATTACGTTGTTGGACCAATTAACAGATGAGTAGATGGAAGCACAGCTGGGGAAAGTGACGTGCTCAGGTTCACATGGTTGCCAAGAGCCAAAGCCAGGTGTTCCGAATCTCATGCCAGCTCTTTCCTGGGCTTGTGACAGACAAGGGCCAAGTGTGAACAGAGAATGCTGTGCTGCCTTCTTGTCATGCACCCCATGTCCACATAACGCACATACTGGGACAAACTCAGCTAGAGCTGGGGGAGGACCATGACACCAAAGCCAGCCTCTGCTTCAGATGATCAGACCACCCCAGGGACATCTTCAGAGCAGGATCACACAGAAAATGAAGTAGTTATCAACAACACCAGCTGGATAGGCTCCTGGCTTCCTGATATGCAGTTTTCTTTAAATATTCCTTTTATGATGTGACTTTTCTAGTCAAGAACTTTCAGAAGCTCTTCAGTGCCCAAAATATTAAGCTCCTCTATCAGCCTAGGTTTAGTCAGGAAGATAGAGCCTCTGGGACGTTATGGGAATATAGGATTTAAAACAGGAATTAGGATTCACATCCCAAGTCCTCAGTAACAGAAAGGAAGATTCTGGAAGTCAGTAAGTGACCACTCTAAGTAGATAACATGGGCCTCAGAATGGATGCTCTTAGATTATTTGGCCTCAGCCAACAAATAGCCAACAGGCATGTGGACCGTGAATCTAGCTGGTCTTGTTCATAACCTGGATGTCAACACCTAAAAATGAATTGGTACAAAATCAACTACATCTATAAATCCTTGTTATGTGCCAAGACCTTTGTCAGGGGCTTAGGAAGGTACAAAAGTGAATGAATCGTGGACTTAATAACATTCTTTTATTCTTGAAACATTTTCTTTGATGACCCTGAATTGTGTAACACTTGCGTTACTCAGTTATATCAGGCACATTTCACTAAAAGTCATCACATATTTTTTTTGTTATATCTTGAAGCATAACTTTGCCAAGGAGGGAGGGAATTATGAAAGGCATAATTGGACACTTTAAGTATGTGAAGTTTATTGTATGTCAATTGTACCCCTAGGAAAGTTGTGGTAAAAAAATTAGTTGCTTTCTAAATTTACTCCATGAACTTAGCTTGTTCATTGTGACACATGTGGAATTCGTTCCCTTTCATCTTCTTTTTGCCTAAATCATTGTTTCTTATGTGGGCTTCTGTGATATTTCCATTAAGTGTGGGTAGAAATAACTATCCACATATTTTTATGTAGTACATACTAAGTATTGTTTGAGGTCTTTCAGGTCAATGGATACAAAATATAGATAGTAAAGTTCTGGAAAGTCTTAATTTCCCTTCATAAGTCTTTTCACCATATTTTCACTTGTATTGCCTAGAGCTTAACCTTGATTATAATATGGAATCTCTGTAGACAAACGAATGTGCACACATACACATTTCTTTAGTCTTTAATTTCTGTGAATATTATATCTTTAATATTAGCCATGTGGAAACCCAGAATTCAAAGAGAATTATACTGTTGTGAACAGCAAAGGATAAAATCTATTTACTCCCCTTCTTTCTTACTCTACCAACGAGGGATATGGCTTTATTTCCTTAAATGCTGTTTCTCCTGCTAATTGTTTTAGAATGCTTCTATGATAGCCTCTGTTTTTCTCATGAGTAACATTTTATCACCCCCTAAGGAACTTGTTTTACATTCTCCAATATGTAGTCTGGAAAGATAAGAAATATTTTGAATCAAAATGGCTTAATTGGTAAGGTACTACCTTAAATGTCAGAAGAAAATATCAGAAGTCATTCCACTTACCTTCTAATTTTTATGGGAGTTGTCATGGAATTGGCAACGGGATATAATTGGAAAGGTATTAGAGAAACTACTGGACTATTTTGTGGGATCTCATCTACAAAATCTCTGTGAACATTCTTTCTCTGGGATTGTTTTATAACCAGGTGCCAGTTATAGTTTACACTTATGATATCAGCGAAAGCTTCAAGGCAAACACTTTCCTAAGGTTTAGAAAGATAGACCAGTCTCTGTTTTCCTTAAATTACTCTGGGACCCAGTGAGGAAATAATGACAGGGGAAGAGGGTCATAGTCATACTCCCTGTGCCTACGGGGACAAAACCCTTTTCCATGTGGTCACCACATTCTTGGGTTGGTATTCATGCATCAAACCAACACCTACCAGCACTTGTTATGTCCATGGCACTTTCTTAGTTGCAGTAAGGATGGCTGGAGGTTCTTGTAGCTGACTAGGGAGGGCAAGGTGCTGCTTTAGATTGGATAGCCCAAGAATTAGATCTTGAGAAGTGGAGATGAGGAAAGGGCAGGTAAGACAGAGAAGGTAAGGATGCCAATGTCAGTTTTTGAGTGGGTCGCTGCTGTAGGTCTCGGCCAATCAGCACATTTCCACCTCCTTGCTGTTGTGATTGTTCAGAGATGGGCACTTGGCTTAACTTGGTCTAATCTGTAACCCCAATTGTTTGTTAGTTGCGGAAGTGAGTCTCTGGACATTGAGCAAGGAAAAACATAGACCCAAGTGCAATTGGTAGACATCTTGTGACCATGGAGTCAACCTTAAGATGAAGCTGAACTGTGGATGGTAGAACAAAGATGTAGAAAGAAATTGAATATTGGTGATTTCTTGAACAAACCTACCTTAGGACTCTTCCTTTACAGGAGCCAAAGTACTGCCTTGTTGCTAAGCTAATTTGAGTTGACTTTTCTGGTACTTCCTACATAAAGACTCTTAACAGAGATATTGATAGTGTATACAAAGTATTTAGTGTAGAAACTGACATATAATAAGTGAAACATAAATGGTGCCTATAATTACACAAAATGAAGTGATAAACACAAAAATTCAATCTTACGTCAACCTCTCAAAATTGTGTGTTTTCATTTGTATATACACGTGTACATATGTATGTACATAAGTATGTACAAGTGTACATACATGTATACATATGTACACACATGAGCCTGAATCTCAGGCTGTATACATGTACATATATAAAGACATGTAGAGGAGAGTACATGATAAACACTACACTGCCAACTCAACCAGCCAAGCACTGTCCAACTCAACCAGCCAAGCTGCAGAGAATGAAATTCTTCGACATACCACTAAGTCAATAAGGACCTATCTGGTAGAACATCAGGCTCCCATCTCTCCCATTAGGTGTAATTAATCTTGCAACCAAGGACATGGTGGAAGCTCCTGCCCACCTAATCCCACTGCAAAGGCCCATGTCACAGGTCTACTTCTCTCAGTTCCTGCTTGGCCTTCTGTTCCCTGTTGTCTGAAGCTCCAGCCTGAATCCAGCACAGTTGATTACGGCTCTGGCAACTATATCATCCTTTTCCAGTTGTTTTACCCATGAAACCAGTTAGGATCATTTTTTTCATGCATGCACATCCTTTTCCCATGGCATGTCCACTATGCCAGGTTGGCTGGGGTTAGGGGTAACATTGCGCTAAGAAGTAGTGATCTTCCATAATTGTGGGGGTAGTATCTGCTCTTCCTGAGTCCTCGAATAGTTTTCAGTTCTCTGAATTGCTGCTTGTCAAGATAGTTTGAAAATAAAGCATTCCCCACAGCTATTGTCCCTGGCACTACCACCAATGCCCCAAGTAGAAGGGAAGACCTGAGGTTCAGAGGTTCTTCTCACTTGGCTTGTCTCCATGAAGAAGAGACAGTTGGCACCTACCACCAGGATTGTTCTGCAGTCTCCCCCTGGCATCCCCATCTGGCACCCAGGCCCAGAAAACATCTCTCCCTTCTCTATATCCAAGATCTTCCCTATTTCCCAGTGCAGAACAATTGGCAATTCAAATTCTCATGGTATTCTCCATTGCTTCTAATAGAAAATTAGAAAAAAGAATAGTCTGAAATTGTTACATTTCCTCCATGGTTTAAGAGATCTTCCGTGACAACTTTATTGTATAATTATATATAAGTGTGTCTGCCCCATTCTCTGGACAGAAGGATTTTGGCAGCAGGAATTGCAGTCTGTCTTGTTTATACCTATACTCCTAGCTCCTGATTTGGTATGTGCTACATAGCAGAAACTCAATCAACATTTTTAAGATAAATAGCAAAATAGGTAGATGGATGGGTGGATGGACGGATGGATGAATGGTTAGATGGATAGGTGAATGGATGATAAATTAATAAATCCATAACTGCCCCAGGAGTCAAAATAATGCCTCATGGGGCAAGTCCTTTGAGCTAGAAAAGAATAACAAACATTGGTATTATTTACTACAGCCTAAAAGATCTTCTCATATCTTTGATCTTATTGATCATCCCAACAATGGTAATGGTGATGTTATTATCTAGTTTACAGATGAGGAAACCAAAGTCCAAAGAGGTTAAAGAAGTTGCCTGAGTCACCAACTAGGTACTGTTCCTCGCTAGGTCTAAAATCAAGTCCTATGTATCAAAGCCCAGACTGTTTCCACCACTGAGCTGCTTCTTACAAGAAAGAGTGGAAAACCTCTAAATTCTTGAAATAACATTAAACATTTCATAGAAACAAATGTTTAGTGTGTAGATTAACTATTTGATGGTAATATGAAAGAGTACAGAGAAAAATGAACATAGGAATAAAATGAGTTATTGCAGAAGAAATACACATTTGTATTTAATGTGATTTTACTTTATTTTCTTTCCTTCATAAACCACCAACTTGCAACAATTAGGTTGTAGTTATAGGCAGCTTAGAGAAGGATGTTTTGAATTAACAACTAAATTGTCAGGTTTTTTGTGAAGCATTTTATTGTCGAGTACACTTGGAGGGAATCAGTCCCAGGGGAAGCCTATTTGCCATTCATTTCACTCTGTTGAACAGATGACTTGCCCACAAAACATTCCTTCCTTTATTCTCTCCAGCCCTCGACACTCCAGCCACTTTCTTGGGCCACCAGGACTGTGCACAATGTTCTCAGAATGGGAAGGGACCTTAGGAAATGGCTAGTGTGAGTCCTTATCTATGCAGGAATCCTTCGATCTCCTAAAATGAGGTCACACAAATTCTGCTTGATCACTGAGCATAATAGGGTGAGTGTGGAGAAGTGGTAGAAGTTCAAATTCAAGCTCTTCCCTAGCTCATCACTAGCTCTGGGATCTCAGATAAGTTCCATAACCTCTCTCACTTTTCATTCTTTCATCATGTCAGTATTCAGGACTAGGGTGAAGACTTTATGATCAAAAACATACAAAAAGCCTTGTGCAGACCCTGGCTCAAGGTCGGTGCTCAATTAATGGTGGTATTCCATTTCTCCCTGCCTTTATTGTTAGAACCCTTAAAATGTTGTGGGAATGTTTTCCTTTGTAGCTTTCTAGTTCTGGTTTCTCTGACCATGAGGAGCAAGTCTTCCTCATGTTCACCTTTCAAATATTGGCAAATAGTTCTCACTGCCCTCCCATGCCACCTTTTCTTCCACACAAAACAGCCTTGGGCTCTTCAGCTCTTTCTCACCTGGTGTGGTTTGTCATCCCCACTGTATCCTGGGCTCCTTGATCTGCATGCATCCTGCTTTGCCAGTGATCCTCTCACAAGGTCCCAATTCCAATCAGAAGCTATGAGGGTGGGGAAGTGTGTCCTTCATGTCTCTTCTTCTTCTCTTCTTCTACCCCAACTTCAGATTATTTGCACCTTTGTATGTTCCTGACTCACCTACTCACTGATGGCCCAGGGTAGGAAAGGCTGTGTTGTTGGATTCAGACCAGATACAAGAGAAGATATCGAGAGGAAGGTAGGTCTTCAGATGTCCTTGATGTGACCTCACATGTGTACCTTCCTCTGTGTCCCCACAGCATCCACCCTCCCTCCCATGTTTACTGGAGAGGGACACATATTCCCTTGTTCTCTTGTCTTCTGATGATGATGATGTTAAGGATAATTTTACTTCTCCAAGGACTTCTGAGTCCCCAGGACACATGAACACAATCTGTGGATGAGCAAGGACCTGTGTTCACACATGTAAATGACCCTTGATTCCTCATAAACATCAGAAGTTATTGCCAAGAAAGGCCAGTAGTTGGGGTATCAGCCAAAGTGGGTCCTGCTCCATTCCCATGCCAATTATTGATGCATTTGTCAAAAGCTAAGGCAATGATCAAAATCATAAATATGGGCTGAAATCTTTAACATGTATCCAAAGCATCTGAATACCTAAAAAGATTTGTGATAAACTGTGGGCAGATTTCTGAGATTTCAACAGCTCTTACTCTGATGTCTGATTTATTTATTATTAGAAAATCAAAGAACTCAAATACTTTATGCTAATGAAATCTCCAGGCCAAGGCTTTAAACGTGTAAACTTAAAAGAGAATTAAAGGGAGAGGCATCTAATTTGGCAGCAACTCAAGTATATAAGTTCAGAACCAGGCCCAGAAAAGCATGGGCTAACTATTAGGAGGCAGCTTGTTTCAAAGCTGGGTCACCCATGATGCATAGTCAGAGGTGAATGGGGGCAGAGGAGAAACATCAGGCAGGTGCACACTGACATAGTTCCCTTTGCCTTCTTTCCCCCAAGAGCCAGGGTTTGGAGACTAGCTTGTTTCTTCATGCAGGTTATGTAGAAGGGAGCAGACTGGAGACCTGTACTCAAAAATATTGTTTTGCAAACCCAGGGGATTGAAAATCCAACCTTTCTTCAAAATCATTTTGGGTCATTTGGGAAGTGAAAACTCTGAATTAAAGACTGAGTTTTGGAAGTACTCTAGTAGTACATAAAACTTCTGTCTCAGGATAGAAGAGAAAGCAATGCTTTCACTGACTCTGAGCACAACCTGAACCTCAGGCTGAAGATAGAGAGGGTGTACTGACTGGGTACAGAATCTGTGGATGGCTAAAACACAGTGGGATATGACAGGTTATTCCAAGGCCATTGGAGCCAAAGTACCCCCCCCCCAATGGCCTGTGCCAGCATGTCATATGGAAGTTGTCTTTTTAAGTATCATTTTAAAACATTTTTTGTCTTTTCATGGGAGGTAAGGCATCATATTCTAGAATGAGCTAACAAATGCTTCATTAGGAAACTAACTTTTTTTGGATCCATTACTTTTTAACGCATATCTCATATATGTTCTCACAATTAATCCTTACAAAATCCAACCCACTAGATCAAATTTATTGCTCCTCTTTTTCCCCAATGAGAATACCAAGATGCAAAATGTCTCAGAGTGACCTTCTCAAGATCACAGGGATTGGTCACTGAATCCCGAATCATTTCCTTCTAGACAATGCCACTTGGCAGTGCCCTACAAAGGCCTGAGTCCCAAGAAGAGAAAACCTGGAGTAGGGAAAAGAACTTTAGACAGATCTACATTCAAAATGTAAAGTTTGTTAAACTCACCAGCTATGAGAACTGGGGCAAGTCACTTCACCCTATATCTCAGTTTTTCCATCTGGAGAATAGAAAGAATCATCCCTTACTTTACGGAGTTGTTGTGATGACCGAATGAGGTGACCACACGAGAATGTTCTGCACATGCTTAGTGTATATGGTTGGTGCTTAATATAAACACACTGAATCTCATTCAGGCTCCAGGCACTAATTTCAATAAGGAAGCTAAGAGAGAGGTGCAAGAAAGGGATATGGGGCATAGCAACTCGAGGAGGGCTCTGCCCTGGAGGGAACTGAAGTGTCTGTGAATGTAGATCAGAAGCATGTTTTGCCACTTTTCCAGCTTGGTAGAGATCAGATATCCCACTGTGCGTGATGTCCGAGGGAGAACAAATATAGATGCCCTCATCTTTTCTGAATCATTGATTGCATTTGTCTTGTGAAAAATTCTATTGCTGTCTTTATGGCAAACTGAAAAAAAGTATTTTTGCTCCTCGTTTATCCAAGAATAACACAATCCCCCCGCAAATAGCTATTTTATTATGACCGCAATCAAAGCTGAAAACAATTTCATTTTCCTCCTTTGAGGTCTTCGGAAACAAGTTTAATTTCATAATAAAGTGAGACCGCACAGGGTTTGTTTCTTAGAGACAGCAGACAGGGGTATGAAGCCAGAGATCCAGGAGTTAGAGCTGGGCCTGTGTTGGGGTGGGGGGCTTTTCTCCAACCTGTGCTCCAGATGGCTTGGAAAGCATTTCGAAAGCCATTTGCAGTGCTTTTTCCCCGCAGGCTTTGACAAAACAGGAAGGCAGAGCAGGGATTCACTTCACTTGGAAGCAGGAAAAGGGAAAATATTCATTCATGCAGGAGAAATCTTGAGCTTCAGCAGGCCATGGTGGGGCTAAAGGACTTCCCAGAGAGGGAAATGGGCACCTCTCAGCGCTGGCAGCTCAGTTGCAAGGCTCTGCCTGTGGCCTTCAGCCTGGAAAACAACATTGCCACTTCCACTGCCCTAAACCAGACACCTGAGTCATCCTAGATATTCCCATATCCCCACATGTCTTTAGGTGTTATGTCTTCTTATTTCTCTCTTGAGAGCTTCTTGAATTCACCTGTATCCTTTCACCCACTGCTGCTCCCCTTGCTCAGACACTATTATCTTGCTCTCACCTGAACTATTACAACAGCCCCTGACTGATCTCTGCTTCCACCTTATCCCCATCCACTCTTCCTCCACATCACTGGGTCTCCCTTATATTTTATTTATGTAATTAAATAATTATTAATATAGACAGGGTCTGGGTATGTCATCCAGACTGGTTTAAAGTGGCACAATCTTGGCTCACTGCAGCCTCAAACTCCCGGGCTCAAGAGGCCCTCCCACCTCAGCCTTCTGAAAACAGGACTACAAGTGGATGCCACCATGCCAGGCTAATTTTATTTTTTATTTTTTTAGAGACAGGGTCTCTTTGTGGTCCAAGCTAATCTAGAACTCCTTGCCCTAAGTGATCTTCCCGCCTCCACCTCCCAAAGCTCTGAAATTTCAGGCACGAGCCACTGCACCCAGCCTCTACCTTATATATTAGTTCCCTACTTAAATCCTCCAATGTCATTCAGTTACCTTGAGCATTAAGTTCCAATTTCTTAGCCTGGTACATAAGACTCTCCATTACTTGGCCTCTGCTTACCTCTTGAGCCTCATCTTCCATCATCCCTCCACCCTTTGCAACCTAAACTCCAGTCTTTCTCAGCTATTGACACTCGAAGCATGCCTCTACTTACTGGCACTTGGTGCTTTACCTGAAATATTCTCCTTCCCTTGGCAGCCAGAGGAATCATTACTGTCAAAATCCAGCATCTCCTACTTTGAGAAACCATCCTGGGTCCTCCTCTGTATACACCCTTCAGACTGTTCTATTTTTATTTGCTTATATACTAGTATTATCTATTTGATTAGTACCTCCTTGAGTCAGGCACTTTCATATCTGACTGGTCTTTGTGGTCCCTTGTGACCAACACACTCCTGGAATGTTATGGGAGGGAGGTAATGAAGGAAGGAATGACAAAAGAAAAGGAAGGAGGAAGGGACAGGACAAGAGAAAGAAGAAAGAAGGAAACAGGCAGGCAGGCAAGAAAGGAGGGAGGGAGAGGAAGGAAGGAAGGAAGGAAGGGAGGGAGGGAGGGAGGGAGGGAGGAATGGAGGGAAAGACTGCTCAACCTACCAAGACATCTCTTCTTGGTTTCCCAGAGATCTTTCCACTTGGAGATATAAAACATAAACTTATATAGAACTCTGGGCTGTTAATAAAACAGCAAAGGAAAGTGTGCATGTGTGTGTGATGTGTGTGTATGTGTGTGCATGTGTGTGTGCATTCCCAAGTGCTTGCACATGTGGGCTGTGTGATTTGAAGAATGATGGGGCTGGTACTAACAAAAAGCCTAAATATTGATGTGTAGAAGGAATTATTCTTTTCTAAGACTCTTTCATAAAAATGGGTCTAGATTCTCATTGACATATTTTCCAGCATTTTGTGATGAAAGCTCACAGTGTAGAAAAGTTGGAAAATTGTACTGTGAACACTTATATACCCACAACTTAGATTCTACAATTATAATTTTATAATATTTGCTTTATTATACACTTATTGATCCATTCATCCATTCCTCATCCATGCATAAATTTAACTTTTACATGCATTTCAGAATAAGTTCTAGACACCAGTAGTTTACATTCCTTAGCCTTCAGCATGCATGCCATATGACCATTAGATTTGTTTGTAATCCCCTCTTCCTCCAAAATGGTTCTTGATCAAAGCAAGAATATATTAAGACCCTTCCCCCAAAATTGCAAAAGACAAAAGTTAAGCACTAAAAAATAAAGGGATAATAATGGGAGAGGAAAAAATTTTATCCAAAATTTCTGGTGAAGAAAATAACAGCAAGTAAATGCAAAAAATACCTCTGAGTTCCTAGAAACCAAAAATTATATTAAGTATTGGCTTTAATATTCTTGTAGCTGCTCTAGTAGGGACAAATGTTTCCAAATTTTGACATCTAGGAATTGGTCAGAGGAACATAGGTAGAAAGGGTGCTTAGTAATATTGAAAACAAAGCCAATATGGTGTACCGATTAGAGACCTAGACTCAAACCAGAGGTCTGAGTTCAAATCTAGTTGTTACCACTTACTAGTTGTATGAGCTTGAGCAAAGGCATTTAACCATGTGAAGATTCTATTCCCTTATCTACAAAATGAGGGTCTCGCAGTACCAGCCTCATCTTGTTTATTTTGTGACTTTAATCAGATAATGCCCATTATTCACTTAATACAATGCTGGACACATAGTAAGCACTCAATAAGTGTAATGATTAAAGGAGGAAAAAGAAGTTCTTCAGGGGAGGGTGAAATTATAACGTTAAAGCATAGCTTTATGCAAGCTTTTCTTAGGGTAGATGTGTTAATATTCAGTAATACTATTTTCTTTTAATCTAGTTAAGTACAATGAAAAAGCTAGAAACTCCTGAGCAATGTGAGAGATACCACCGATTGCTTATCCAAAAATGATCTCTACTTGTTTCTAGGCTTGAGTAAAAGCCACATAGGCCACTCCATGCTCTTTCTGTTTTTGGTATTTGGGGTAGACCAGGATGGCATCCTACAAGATAATGGAGTCTCAATATGGAAGGAGGTTGGATCCCTGAATTGCTGCATGGAAGAGAGCTGCCTACCACGCTGAACATCTACTTTGGATTACTACAGTAGTAAGAAATAAAATTACATTGTGTTGGGCTATTATACATTGGTTGGCTATATTCAATACAGCAGTTTAGCATATACTAAGGAATACAATTTATTTATTAAATGCAACATATGGATATTTTGCCCTCCTGGAGTCCCATATCTACTGCAGAATAATATTACATATGAACACATACAACAAGATAAATATAAGTATATTCTCTTAGTCTCTCTAGTAAAGTTATTTGTCCCTAGAAACTCATCTTTGTTTTTTTAAAAGAATATAAAAAAGTGAATGCTTGAAAGTCCTGCTAGGGCCAGAGGTTGGCTTTCCAGGGCTTTTGGTTCTGTGGCCCTGCTGTGCTGTGAGACAAGAAGAGTATTATGTTCCCTTCCAAGGGCCCAAAGTAGAAAAAAGCAAACTAAATGGGCGAACACAGCTACTGAATAATGGGATCCCTTCCTTACTCACAAAGTCTGCAGTGCTCACTGATGCTTTTGTTTGTATAGTGCTTCCACAAGGAAAATTATTTCTAGGGGGCATCCACAAAGAACTTGTGAGGTCTGCACTCATTTAGGTGTGGAGAAAAGGGGAGGCATTTCAGATACCTTCATGATTAGAGCTCTTCCAGAAAATGTGCAAGGAACAAGCTTGGAGAGCACAAAAGAGGAAATGTTTTTCCTAGCCAAGTCAGAGAAAGCTTCAAAGAGGAACTGACTCATCTTGAAAGATAAGTCAGAATCCACCAGTCTAGAAAAGGATCAAGGACATTCTGATCAGAGAATAATAAATGGATTTTAGCCTTGTTAGGCCATGGCCTTCACGCATTTCCCGATTACTGGGGCTTGGTGCCTGACCCTGTTGCACCACCATAGCAAATGTGGTTAGAATCACCCTTATCACAGCCGCTTGTATTTCTGCCGGGTTACCTAAGGACAGGGACATAAAATTCACTCCGATAAGGGCTTGTGTGCATCCCAGCAATCTTGTCAATTATCCCTGGGCTGATTTGCACGCCTGCTCCTTCTCAGCTCCAACACTGGCTGGCAAAGAGGCCACTTCCTTTTATCGGTGTCTATTGTGCTGTCAGGCTTGGTTTACAACACAATAAGCTTACAGACACTTACAATTAATGAGCTTCTCATGAGTGTTCACAAACACATTAAAAATGAGCAGGTAGCAAATTATCTATGGGTCCCAATAATCTGCACTTACATAAATATCCAGTTTTTAGTAGACTGGAATTGTCTAAAAGTCCCTCATCATTTGTCAGGTGGGATGTCAGTTTAATGGGCCCTGAGCATGTTTATGGGTCACCCTATCCCACTAAACTGTCTAAATTATCTGCCTGCTCCCTCTGCTTCTAGAAACCCACTCATGCCTGAAAAGGTGGCTCCAGAATATAACCTTAGCCAAACTTGAAATCTGGGTATTTGAACTCCTGGTTCTTGGGGAATCCACTATGAAATTCTGCAAAAAGTTCCGTTTTTTTTCCAACACACATATCCACAAGAGAGCTGCAAATATGGACAATAAAGAAGAAAGCAATTATGGATTTGGTTGGAGTCTGCCTGCCACTTGCTAGCTGTGTAATTTTGAGGCAAGTTACTTAATGTTTCTGAGCCTCAGTTTCTTTATCTGCAAATGAGGATAAAAATAACGGATTTGACATAAAGATTAAATGAAACCAAGAGTATAAGTAATAGCAAAGTGACATGCACTCTGCACCAATGGTTGTAAGTGTTTTTGCATTAGCTCAGTTTATCCTCACCACAATCTTAGAGGAAAGCACTATTGTGTAACTCCATTTTGCAGATGAGAAAACTAAGGACCTGAAAGGCTAAAGCTTTTATTTAAAGTCATATAGCTGGTCAATGATCGACCTGGGATTCAAACACAGATGCTCTGACTCCAAACATCTTGCTTATTTCAGTACTGTGCTATGCTACCTGGAACAGTACCTGGAAAATACTTGGTTTTCTGTGAGTGTAAGGAAGCTAGAGAGATGAACACAATTTGTGTTCTGAATTTAAGAAAATACAAATCTGTTAGAGTGTATTAGTCTGTTCTCAACAATGCTAATAAAGACACACCTGGGAGTGGATAATTTATACAGGAATGAAGTTTAATGGACTCACAGTTCCACCTGGCTGGGGAGACCTCACAATCATGGAAGAAGGTGAAGAAAGAGCAAAAGGACATTGTATTAGACCGTTTTCACACTGCTGATAAAGACATACCTGAGATTGGGAAGAAAAAGAGGTTTTAATAGACTCACAGTTCTATGTGGCTAGGGAGGCCTCACAATCATGGCAGAGGGCAAGGAGGAGCAAGTCATGTCTTACATGGATGACAGCAGGCAAACAGAGAGAGAACTTATGAAGGGAAACTCCCATTTTAAAAACCATTAGATCTTGTGAGGATTATTTACTATTATGTGAACAGCTATTTACTATTATGTGAACAATTATTATTTGGAGACCCACACTCATGGGTCTTTGATTCAATTATCTCCCACGAATCCCTCCCATAACACGTGGGAATTATGGGAGCTACAAGATGAGATTTGGATGGGGACACAGAGCCAAACCGTATCAAATGTCTTACATGTCTTACATGGCAGCAGGCAAAAAGAGCTTGTGCAAGAGAACTCCCATCTATAAAACCATCAGATTTCATGAGACTTATTCACTACTATGAGAACAGTAGGGGGGGAACCGCCCCCATGATTCAATTGTCTCTACCTGGCCCTTCCCTCGACATGTGGGGATTATTACAATTCAAGGTGAGATATGGGTGGGCACAGAGCCAAACCATATCACAGAGAGATAAGACCATTTGAACTCTTGGATAGGACTATCACGAAGGTAGCCATGTTATTAATTTTTATTGTTGCATAACAAATTACCAAAAATTTAATGGCTTAAAACAGCACCTGTTTATTATCTTACAGTGTCCATGGGTCAGGAGAGCAGGCATAGCTCATCTGGGCACTCTGCTCGGGGATTTGCAAGGCTGCAGTCAATGTGTCTGCTGGGCTGCATTCTTTTTGGAGTTCAGGGTCCTCTTCCTGCTCACAAGATGGCTGGCAGAATTCAGTTCCTTGCTTCTGGAAGACTAAGGCCCTCAGTTCTAGAGCCTGCCTGCAGTTCCTGAGGCCCTTTCCATAGGCAGTTCACATCTTGACAGCTTGCACCTTAACAGGCCCTCAGGATAATCTCTCTCCCTTTAGTCTGCTAAGACAGTCTTACATATAAGGTAACATAATCCAGGGAGTGACTATCCTGTCACCTTTACCATATTCTGTGGGTCAGAAGCAAGTCATAGGTTCTGTCTGCATTTAAGAGGATATGACTACAAAAGGACATGGCTCATGGGTCAGCACAGCATGTGTCTGCCATACCATACAACCTGGTGATCAACTGGGACACTTTGGAGAGTGAAAAGATGCTATTCATAATGATTCTGGGACCACAGACATAAACCAGGACTGTCCCAAGAAACCAGGGAATATGATCATCCTGGCTACAAACAACACAGGCAGTTTAATATGAGACTAGTGGAGGCAAAGTGTAATTCTGACCAGGTGGATCTGAGAATACACTTGACCATTCATCAACATGGATTTGGGCTGTGCAGATCTACTTATATGCAGATTTTTTTCAACCAAACTCAGATAGAAAATACAGTTTCCCGGGATGTGAAACCTGCATATACCATATAGGGAGGGCTGACTTTTTGTATATATGGGTTGTGCAATTTTAGTGTGGGGGGTGGTCCTGGAACGAATCTCCAAATATATGAAGGACAACTGCCCTTTATTGAGCAAATTATTATTTTTTAATCAGGTTATGAAGGATGGGTTTAATTTCTACAAGCAGAGTATCCTGGCAGAGAGAGAAGTTTGGGCAGAGACATAGCAGTGAGGAGGAACAGGTCAGGTTCTCTGAATGAGGGAAGCCAGGCAGAGAACTGCAAAATGTGTATAAAGGTCTTCATTCCCAGAAAGTGAGCATAGGGATTTACCTTGCTCTGTGCTCTTTGGCTGAAGTTTCTGGGGAGAGGTCACCTCTCTAACCCTTAGTGTCTCCAGCTCTTCTAAAAGACCTGCAGAAGAGAGGAGAGAGGCCTTCAGATTTCTGCATCCCAGGAGGATTTCTCTTGGACACATATGTCTATCAGGTACCCTTCATTTCATTATTCCTATAAAGAAAATCCTAGAGGAAGGAGCAAAAGGAGATCAGTTAAATCCATAAATTTGATTAATGATTTGTTAGAATTAAATAACCACATCAGCCCACAGATCAGCTCTGCAATTGTCTTATTCAGAGTTGTAATGGGTGTGCATAATTCATTCTGTAATTGTTCCTTGAGAGCACTCTTCTGTGGAGTACTATGTGCTTAGCTAACCTCTATTCCTGCTTCTGGGGTGGTCTTGTTAATTTTCCATCCAACCGTCCCCTTCTCTGACTTAATGACTACTCTGACCTCACAGACTTCATCCCTCACATAGGCAAATAGGAGTGATCCTTGAGATGGCCACAAATGGGCCCTAATATGGTTTGGATGTTTGCCCCAAAACATCCAAATCTCATGTTGAAATGTAGTCCCCATGGTTGGAGGTGGGGTCTAGTGGGAGGTGTTTGAGTCAGGGGGGCAGATCATTCATGAAAGGCTTGATGCCTGCCCCTTGTTCATGAGGGAGTTCTCACTCTATTAGTTCATGTGAGAGCTGGTTGTCTAAAGAGCCTGGCATCTCTCTGTTGCTCCCTCTCTTGCCAGGTAACATAACTGCTCTCCTGTCTTTCTGCTATGACTGTAAGCTTTCTAAAGCCCTGGCCAGAGGCGGATACTGGTGCCATGCTTTTGCACAGTCTGCAGAACCATGAGCCAAATAACCTCTTTTCTTTATAAATTAGTCAGCCTTAAGTATTCCTTTATAGCAACACAAATGGAATAATATACACCCTCTGCTGCCACTAGTCCACTGGTTAGGTGACACTTGCTGGCATTATATGGAACCACTTCTGGGAAAGGGTCAAGGAAGATACCCTGGAGGATGAGCCATTTGGTTCAGATGGGGTCTGTTGCCAGCTCAGGCTCCAGCCGAGAAAGGTGAGATGGAGACACTGAGCCATAGCCATGACAAGCTCTGATGGCTCCTCAACTTCCTACTCAAGAGAAGAGGATGAGTCTGTATTGTGTGCCCTTGGGGAGTAGGAGGCAGGTCCACTTCATTGGAGCAAGGAAAGAAAAGAGGGAGCCAGGCAAATCCAAAGATCTTGAGCATATCTGTTCCTCTCCATTACAAAGCAAAAGATAAAATTTCCCTGATATTCATTCATTCCTTTTTCAACAGCTATTTATTGATCTTCACTTATGTGCCAGGCATTGGACTTGGTACTGAAAGCTTAGTGTCAACCAAAACAAAATTTCTACCTTCACAGATCTGACAGTATTGGGTGAACATTGAGAGTGGAGAGGTAACAAGGAAGAAAACAAATAAATACAAAATAGAATAAATGAAGTGGGGTGGTGGAGGGGCATACCTGATTAAACACGGGGAAAAGAAGTTAGCTCTAAGACAGTGACATTTTATTTGAGATGTGAAAGATAAGAAGGGGCCAGTAATACCCAAAGCATCTCAGACAGAGGAAAGAATGTATACAAATGTCCTAAAGTGGGAAAGAGAAGTTGGAAAACCCCGGAGTGGTTGAAGTTTCTGAGTGAGCAAGGGGCTGGCTCAGAGTGAGACAGAAGTGTGATCGGAACTAGTTCACAACAGACTTGTAGGCCAAAAAAGTTGGATTTTCGTCTAAGTCCAATGCTAACCTATTGGAGGGTTCTGAAAGTATCATGCTGATCTATTTTGAGGCAGTCAGGTCTGAGTCTTGGAGATGCTCAAGGAGATTTCCCCAAGAGGGAGAAGTCAATTGGAGAAGAGTCCTCATCATAGGGTACTTAAGGCCATGAGGTTAAAATCAGAATACTGGGCTGCCTTCTTGCCACTACGGTTTGTGTTATCTCATGAGCATAGAAAATGCAGTTGAATTTCTAGTTATTCAAAGTTTTGTAACAAAATTTTCTGCCTGAGGAGAGGAAAGATCAGCTATAGAACTGGAGAATATAAACATTTCCTCCAGAAATAAGTATGCTTCTGTGCTGTGTCCAGCAATGTGGCATGATGCAGGAACCAGAGGCCAGATGATGGGAGTATTTCCATGCTGAAAGCTATCTTGAATTTAAAACAAACATGGAGAGCTGGGATCACTGAAGCCCAGTTATGGCTTCATGGAGATTTTTTTTTTTCTCATAATTCTATTTTAGTGCATATTTGAAAATTTTCAGAATAAAAAGTTAAGTACAGGGACAAAGAAGAGAACTTTCAAGTTAAACATGTATTAAATATTATCTCTGATAAAAGCAAAGACTTATTTAGCACCCACCATGTGCCAAGTACTGTGCCTAGTACTTTACTCAGAGCAAGTCTGGGAAGGAGATATCATTATCTTCATTTTACAGATGAGAATACCGAAGCTAAAATAAATTAGTGGCAAAGTCTGCATAATTCTACTTCTGCATAGGATGCCGTAGGTATAGTCCATGAATATAGGCATATGTTGAAAAAAAGTATTCAAACGTTAATGGCAATGATAAAAACCAGATACAGAAGGGTAGTCCCCTGTGGGAAAAGTGGAATCAGACATGGATCAAAGATGAGTACACAGGGGCAGATACTGTACCCGAAGCAAAAGACTGGAAGCAAACACTACACAATGTAAAATCTGATAAAGCTGGTGGTGGGAATGCTGGTATTAGTTATAGGGTTTGCTATACATTTCAGAATGTTTGAAATATTCATAATAATACATAAAATTAAACAGATGAAATGTGCACAGGCCTTGGAGACAAGTTATGGTTTTGATCACCAACATTAATTCTGCCCAGGAAATGTCAGTGGGTGAATCTCTACACATTGTAGCCACAACATGAACATTAAGAACATGAGGACTGAACTAACTTCATCCTGTCTCTAGGAAACTGGGCACTGGTTGATAAATTTACATCTAAACAAAAGGAAGTTTACAGCTCACAAATACAAGTCATGCTGAAGTTATGGTCATGAGAAGCAGTGTCGGGCAGGGCCCAAAGAACTACAATACAGGAAGGAGAAAAATATCCCCAGTTTGAAAGAGCCTGGTCTCTGGACCCACGCAGGCCTGGAAGGTGAGCTCAAGAAGGAAGGTCTTCTGGGGATAAAAAATATATATGTTAAATGCTCCCTGCCTAACAAGAACTCTGTTAGGTGCTCTGCACACATTATTCCATTTAATCTTCAAAACAACCTAAGAGATAGCTATAACTGTACCCATTTTAGAGATGAGAAAAACTGAAGCTCATTGACAGATTAAATGACCTGCCCAAGATGCACAGCAGTAATTTGAGGCATCCAGATTCCCACCCAGATCTGTCTGATTTTAATGCCGCTGCTCCTTCCATTCCATCAAGATGCCACTCTGCAAATTCATTTCACCTGAGTCCCCTGCTGCCTGCTGAGATGGTCTCCCTCTCTCTCTACCTGCACCAGCTCAGCAGGAGCAAGGTCTGTTGCCTAGAAGACCAAGGAAAAAGAAGGTAGCGAGGTGGCAGAAGACAAGTCAAGAGGCAGTGGGAGTCGGGACTCCTTTTCAAAGGCAGCATGCTGGATGATTTAGATCGTGCTCTCTGGCTTTGACAGTCTGGCCAGGAGGAGTATTCCCAGTCATTACCAGGGAGACTAAGAGAATGGCAAGACAAATATCCCAATGGTCAGGTGCAATGGCCACAGGATTCTCCTGAGAAGGTAAGTGAGGATGATGAGAGTGATCCCACTGCTGGAGCAACTTCTATAGTCAGCAAGTATCCCTGGTTTTCACAGCAATGTGTCGACTGGGCCCGCAGAAGAAAACAGAAAATAGGAAAATATGTCTAAAGGGGAGAAGGGCATAGGAAAGAGGTAACACAGTCCACGGTTGGGGATGGTACTGAGAACAGTTTCAGAGGTGACACCCACTAAGAAAGGGATTTCTAGATGCCTAGGGCAAGTGGTCTCCCCAGCAGGGAGCACCTGTGGAGTTGGAAGGGACCTGCTTGCTTCACGCCTCAAACATGTTTAAGAATGGTGACATTCACAATTCTTTTCCTTGAACAGCAGACTTTTTAAATACAAAGTGACTATTACTTTTACCTTTTTCTCAGAAGGAATTTCCCAGTGGAAAAACAAAGACCAATGGTGTGGCAGACACTTAAGCATGTAAATTCACTCCAAAGAAAGAGTTAAAGTGCTTTCTAATATAAATTGGTTTTCGGTATTTCAGTGCCAATATAATTAGATTGTAACAAGCAAAGCCCTGTAACATAACACAGCGAAAATTTGAAAATTTGATTCTGCCTGGCAAACAACCAAGTCCCTGCGTGTGCGCAAACCTGACATTAATAAGCTACAAGAGATTACATGATTTAGAAAAGAAGCACTTGGTGTTACCAAATCAAATAATAGATCTCTAGGCTATAATTAGGAGAATTGGGACTCAACAATGAAGTCATAATACTGTAATTTAGCTGTGAGTAACAGAGCCACGGAGTCACATTAGGAGGTGGGATAGTGTCTCAGTAGTGTGCAGCTCCCAGTGGGGCGGCAGCTCCAGCACCCCACACGCAACCACCTGTTGGCGCCATGAAGTCACATGATGAACCTTGGCCCTCTGTGGCTGCATGGGACCCTAGTGCTTCAGACACACAACTTTAAAGATGAAGCTCCCCAGGGACAGCTGAGGGGGCAGAGCTGCTGCCAGGGCCATGTGGGCAAATTGCTGCCCCAGAGTGCTTTGGGAGCTAACAAAAGACACATTAAAAACGCAGAAACATAAACAAAGCAAAACAAACACTGTACAAAAAAAAAATAGAAAGAGAATGAGAGAGCCCAGCAGCATCATTTATAGTCCCTGAGCTGCAGGGGATTGTCGGGTTGGGCAAGTGCATTTTTCCTCTGAAATAGTTTCTATGTAGAATAGGCAGAGCTTTACTCCACCACCTCCTGGCAGAGTAACACAATCTGTGCTGTTAGGTCATAAAACCAAATAATTTCACGTGGAAAAGAAATCCTAGCAGGGCTTCTTAACTTGGAGTCCCCCAAGGGGGTCTGTGGATAGAACTGAATTTCAATATAATTGGTTTTCTTTGTAATCCTATGTATTTTATTTTATGCCTTTTAAAACATTATTCGGGTAAGCGGGCCTGTAGCAGATGCTGGAAGTGCCCCCTTGCATAGCTCTCCAACCTTTCTATATGCCCCAGGTGGCTTCCAACTGTCAGTGTCTGATCTCTGGGTCTAAGGACTCTCTACCTCACCAACTATGCAAGGAACCACTGCCTGGATGCCCACACATGGCAGGCTGGAGGTACCAGGGTATTAACACCCTCAGGAGTAGGTGTATAATTACCCCAGCTCCCTCACCCTTCTGGTAGAAAAATTCTGAGAAGTGGTTTCACGCCTTTTCCAGAGTATCCTGCAGGATTAAGCTCCAGTTTCCCAATTTATTGGCTTTCTTTCCTTTTATACTTCTCTATAGGTATTTTCTGTAACTCTCTAATACATTACTTGCACTTAGAATCTGCTTCTGGGAAAATCCAAACAAAGATAGGTTTCACAGGTCAACAGACTGCCAAAAGGATTCATGGTAATTAAAAAAAAAAATTAAGAAGCCTTGCCAGGTATATCTCAGGTCCTCCCCTTACTCCAATCACCATTTCACAGATTAAGAAACTGGGGCAGAGAGAGCTAAACACCTTGTCTTACAAAAGGGAGTTATAAAGAATGACATTAGCTTCTTTTTGGCTATTGTTGCTCTTATAATCATGTCTTGCTTACTGATTCATTTTCCACATTTAACTTTTTCAACCTGATTTCTCTTCTTTCGTTATTCTTTCCCAAATTCTCTCCATCAGCAGCCATAGGTCCAGCACTGCAGGCCCTTTGACTGGATGCTCTTTTCTGTTCTGGCCTGAATGCATTTGGCAGGGGTCTTGCTATGCATGACCCTATTACTGCAGCAGCTGCTCCTAGGACTGAGCCACAGCAAAGTGTGGGAGAAGAGTCTCTCCTACCACATTCAACACAAATACCGTCTCCAAACATTTAGTTACCCTTGGAGCCCGATGGCACCTGAGTATAAGCTTTTGATCTTCCAGGATTCCACAATAGGATTTAGCACTGGGACGAAAAGTAGTGTGCTTATTTCATTTACATTTATATCATTTCCCTATAAAGGACATTGTTCTAATTATGATTTTAAACAACTTCTGGAAATATTACACTATAATAAAGAGAACATATTAGTATGTCAGGTAGAAAAATATGGAGATACAATTATATTAGGAAGCCAGGAGTAAAGTTACACAGAAATAATGTATAGCCATTTTAATAATAATAATAATAACAGTAATAATTATGCTATTTACAATTATTTCATGTAATCTTCACCACTTCCTCAGGATATTGGTATTATTGTTTATAGATGAGGAAACTTCCTTGGGTGAGGAAAGTTCCAGAAAGTAGTTTAATATATTGACATTAATTCCTCAATTTTAAAAGTTAGCTTCTTCCTTCTATACTTCCCCTTCTTATAAGAAATTCCCCCTTCCCCTTCTTCCCTCCAAATGGGAGAATTAATCTTGGCTTGCTGTGAGGACAACAATCTGACTAAATTCTTGCTTATCTCATTTTGAATGACTTGTCAGGTCTTTCTATGACTGTCTCCCAGTTAGTTAATATGAATCTCTAAGTTTTATACGTTTTGACATAGAAAATAAAACAGAAAAATCTTTTCAAGTATTGCGGATAAGTTGTCTTCAGGCAAGGTGACTTTTCAAGAATTCCCCAAAGCTACATCCAAGATGGTCAGGATGCCCAGGCAGGAAGCAAGTATCAGACAAGGAAACAAAGAAAGAAAACCTAGGCCAGACTGAATTTATTTGTGGGCCCTAAAAGACAATTTCTTTGATACAACAGCCTTACCCTTTATTGCCTATTTCTCAGCACTGCAACATGATAATTAAGAAAAAGAAGAAGAAATCTATGTGATTTCCCTATTCTAAAACTTTTGTTAGATCATCATTATTCAGTATTAAGATTTAGTTGCCCTGAAGTTTTTAATATATATTTTAAGTAATCTAATTCCAGCTTAAAATAATAATATACTGCTTTACAGTTATACATGAAGATACCATATAATAGATTATCCCCAATTCCTCCTTCCCTTTCCTTTATGCGTTGCTGTCATTCATTTCACTTATCCACATGCTTATCCAATATATTGCTACTACTATTACTTTAAACAGTTATCAATTCAAAGTAAGAAAAACTAAAAATTTTTCTTACCTTCATTTACTCTTTCTCTGATATTCTTCCTTTCATTTTGTAGACCCAAGTTCTGACTTAAATAATTTTCTTTCTGTCTGAAAAACTTTTTATATTTCTTGTGAGGAAGGTGCACTGGTGATGAATTCTCAGTTTTTCTTTATCAGAGAATGTCTTTCTTTCTCCTTCACTTTTGAAAGATAATTTTACTGGGTATAGAATTCTAGGTTGCTATTTATTTCTTTTAACACTGTAATTACTAATTCTACTCTCTTTCTACTTGCATGGTTTCTGATAAAAAGTCTGCTAAAATTCTTATCTTGTTCCTCCATGGGCAAGGTTCTCCCCAACATCATCCCCTACACAGGCTTCTTTCAAGAATTCCTGTTTTTTTTCATTTTTTGTTTTTTAGTGGTTTGACTACAATATGCCTTGGTATAGACCTTTTGTATTGAATGAAACTCTTTGAGCTTTCTGAATCTGTGGTTTGGTCTATAATTCATTTCTGAAAATTATCAGCCACTATTACTTCCAATATTTCTTCTGCTCCATTCTCTCTTTCTTCTTCTGGTATTCCAACTATACATATGTTATACCTTTTCAAATTATCCTATAGTTCTTGGATGTTCTGTTGGGTTTTCACCCACTTATTTTTCTCTTTGCATTTCATTTTCAGAAGTTTCTATTGACCTATTTGAAAGTTCACTGATTATTTCCTTTCTCATGTCTATTGATAAGCTCATCAAAGGCATTCTCTATTTCTGTTACAGTGTTGTTGATTTCTAGCACTTCCTTTTGATTCTTTCTTAGAATTTCCATCTCCCTGTTTACATTAGTCATCCATTCTTGTATGTTGTCTGCTTTTTCCATTAGGGCCTTTAACATATTAATCATAGTTATTTTAAATGCCATGTCTGATAATTACAACATCTGTGTCATATCTTAGTCTGGTTCTCTTGCCTGCTTTGTCTCTTCAGACTGTGTGTTTTTTCTTGACTTTTAGAATGCCTTGTAATTTTTGTTTGTTGAAAGACTGACATGTGCTGAGTTGTAGGAACTGAAGTAAATAGGGCTTTACTGTGAGGATTTATGTTAAGCTGGCTAGCACTGGGGCTATGTTAATATTTCTGTAGCTGGTGCTAGAGATTTCAAATTCCTCCAACGTCCTTGTTTTTGTTTTCCTTGTCTTTGGGTTTTACTAAGTATTCTTCCTTGGAGACAGTCAGTGACCTAATGGTTCTATTGGCTGTGACCCACTGTTATTGTGCTGGAGTCCTGTTGGTGCAGTGGTAAAGTTTGTTAGGATAGAAATATTCTATAACTTATTAAATCCTGGTATTTAGTAGGTGATCTTTTAGTCTGTGGGCTGTAACCTTCACAAGTGTTTCTCTATTGGTATGGCACTTTTCCTTCTTAGATGATACAGGAAGGCTAGACAGGTCTGGTGTGGGAGGAATGAATGATCTTCCTCTGGGTAGAATGAGGCTCTGATGAAGTCTTTCTCCCCCCTCCCCCCGGAGGGTTGCACTCTGTTATGAAGAATGAATGCTCTGGATATATCTCACGGTGGTTATTCTTCCCCTTCTTTTGCCAGAGCCATTAGGGAATTTTTCTTGGCCCTTCACCATGAGAGGCTGATGGCATTCCCAGAGGCAAAACCCATAAGAGTGTGGTGCTTCCTCAGACTGTAGCCCCCAGGAGTTTCCTGCTCCCATATTATAATGCCCACACTCAGCCTCAAACAATTAATCAATATTACCATTTTACTGTTCCTGCCAGTTCATGGTCCTAGCAGCTTCTGTTCCAGATAAGCTGATCTCAGCTCTGTCTCCCTGGATCTACCTGTTTCCCCATATTTTGGGATATTGGTTTACTTTGTCATCTCACTTCGCAGATGAGTCAAGAAAAGTGACTGACTTTTAGTTTTCTCAGTTTTTTCTTACAGAAAGGATGGAAGTGATGAATTCTAAACCTTTTTACATGTCAGAGCTGAAACTGGAAGTCCAGCATTGAGATTTCTTACTCTAGAGTAGAAGAAGGTATGGACATGGAAAGAGAATACTATCACTTTCTACCTGAGGGATTTGGAGAGAAAAAATAGAAACAACGGGAGAGGAAAAGAAGGTCTGATGCCAGGGTTTTTATTTTTCCTCCTGCTCATCTCAAGGCTAAACTTTAAAGGGGAGTGACTTAGAAACATTCAGATGGGGGGAGGGAGAACATGGGCAGAGGAAGAGTATGAAGCAGTATTCTGCCCTGCTTCAGTTATAGGACTCTGGGGAAAGAGTACCTGCTGGCAGCTGCCCCCCTCCTCTGATACTCTCTGGCAGTACAAGAGAGTTAGTAGGAACTGCTGGCTTACTGCTTTCCTGAGTTTCTCTTGGTTTCCGTGCAGTATGTACAAGACTCAGAAGTTCCTGAAAAGTGATTTAAAAGGCAGCAGATTTGGGATGCAATGGACTTGTCGTAGAGTCTGCCATAATAAAAGTAGAGATGACTCCCATCAGAAGATAAAGAATGGATGCCAGGACTGGTGGTATCCTGGCAGAGGCAGAGCTGCAGCTGAGTCAACAGTGCCAAGGAGAGCTGAGATGAAGATCAGTTAGCCAGGGAGGGCTACCAGGTTCAGATTAAACTGAAAGAGTGAAGCAAGGCAAATGAAGGCACTTGCCATGGGCTCAGCTGCAATGGGACAGGTGCCATCAGGCAGAATAACGCACTACTTCTTAGACCAGAGAAGCTAGAGGACAGCACAATAATGCCTCATGGATCTTGAGGGCCCTTCTTCCCGAATAGCGCGAGGTTCCAAATAAGACCCTCTCCTCCACATATATATACCCAGATGCCATCTTGATTTGTAGCCAAAGGTAGGAAAACAAACTCTTAAAGAGACTCTTTAGATTGTTCTGTCAGATTAAAATTACAGATTGAACTAATTACTTTTTATGCTAACCATTAGGCAACACATGAAGAATGTCAGAGAAGTTTAGAAATTTAAATAAAATGCATGTTCTCTGTGTCCATCTGAGTTTATTTGGGGATTTGTGACTCCACTACATTCTCCTGTCCATTACCCTGACTTATCTTCTTTATAGCACATCATGATCTGAAGGTTTCTTATTTATTTGTTTGATTTGTATGTCTACCACAGTAGAAAGAGAGCTTCCAGGAAACAGTAGCCTGGACTTTGTCTCATTTGCCACTGGGAAGCTAACCCTGAGAACAGGGTCTGGTTCACAGAAGGTGCTCAATCAATACTTTTTGAATGAATGGTGCTTTGTAAAGCCTCTTTGTCAGGTGAGACATATGGGTGTAAGGACTGTGAACCTCAAATAATTCAAACAATTATTTTAATTATTTAAACCTCATAAATTATTTTAATTAATGTTTATTAAGTGCCAAAAGCACTATACATATGTAGACTCTTTTAAATACTTACAACAACACCATGAAGTCAGTAATATTATTATCCAACTTCTAAATGAGAAAATGAAGGCACAGAAAGTTTAGGTAAACTATCTAGGTCACAGAGCCCACGAGAGTTAGGGCCAGGGTTTCAAACAAAGCATTATGGCTCCAAAGCCTGTACTCCCATCCACCATGCCACACTGCCTCAAAATCTCATGTGTGGCCTCAGCTCACCGCCTCCTTCCCCTCCTCCCTCACACCAGATGAGCCACAGACGGTTAAGTAGGCAGCGAACACTTCTCAAGATGTTTTCATCGATTTTGCCAACACTCAGCTGCTTTATCGGCTCTGATGAAACATTTGTGACAACCACAGCAATTGCAATGATCATTTCCATGCTGAAAACATTTGCCTACAAAGCAGACATTTTCTCTTCAAAGTAAACACTGGTGCTGCTGAGAGGCGGCTGCCCATACCCACGCCGCGCATACTGCTTCTTCTAAATGCCTCGAAGGCAAAATCCCCCCAAGCGATGATGACAACAGAGAACAGGATGTGGGCTTCTCCTCCAGGAGACCTCGTCTGACATTCTCAGGCCAGTCATGAAGTGTCTCCCCTCGTCCCCACCTGTGAACCCGAAACCCAGCCCTTACTCCACACATGCTAACAACACTAGGCACAGGGCAGTCACCCTTCCTGATTATGTGTCCGGTCTCCGTCTTGACTGCATCATGAGGGTATGGATGATGCTTTATTGATGTTAAGCCCAGCACTCAGTGCATCTCCTTCATTAATTAGTTAATTGTAAACAGAAGAAGATGTTGAAACCCCCTGAAGCTGGTCCTATTGAGTTCAGAGGAAAATAAGATAGAAGCCAATAGTGTTGGATAGAGAGAGGAAGAACCACCTTAGAGTAGAATTTCCATGAATATGTTTCCATAAGTCCTACTCCAAAAGATATTAATAGGGCATTTGGTGTGAGGGTGGGGTGGGGAGGCTCTCATTGCCAAATAAGATGAATACATGCAGAATTAAGTTGAATTAAAGCAAAAAAAAGTCTCTGTCTGCAGGACTTCTCAGAGCCTTTGGCATGTCAGAATGCCTGGTGAATCCCCAAAATGGGCATGAGTGTATAGCATTTTGCAAATGCATTTGACCATAGGCCTGTTTCTTTTCCGGGCATTTCAGCATCCTAGTGGACTATAAAAACTAACTTGAAGAAATGCTGTCTGCACAGGAGAGGACAGAACCTCCTCAGTTAATGTTTTACATGGGCATGGATGGACAGATCACAGAAAGCTGATCATTAGCATGGCTGAAGTCTTCTTGAGAATAGAGAGATCCAGACGGCATCTCTGTAGGAACAGCCTCTCAGACACATGGAAGAATGTACTGCAGACATAACAAAATGGACCACTACATGCTAAGTCCCATGCCGGGTCTTCTCAGGAAACTAATTCAGCCTCCGACAGCCCTGGGAGGTCAGTGTTAATATCCATTAATGAGGAACTCCAGGACTGTGGAGGCTGGCCAGTGGACTTTTGTGGACAAGATGGGAGTCTTCCAAATACAAATCCAATGGCTTCTCTACATTACCTAGCTGCTTAAATAAAGACGAAAACCCAAAATGTGTGAGCAGTTCACTTCTCTTTCGAGGCTCTGGGGTCTGCAAGACCATCTTCTCCTTGAAGAACCTGACCAGAAACGAGCTTCACCTGGGGCAAGATGGCGACCCCCCCCCCTCCCCAAGTCAGAGAGAAGCTCTTCTCTTACCTTATCTACACACCAAATCACGAACTTTGCCAGCATTCTTAAGTGATTGTGACTGTTTCGTTTTCAAAATATCAGTCGGCCTGTTCGAGTAATTTTATACTTAAATTATTTAAATGCAATCTATCCATTGAAGCAATTTCCCCTGCACAGGAGAAGTGTTTTCTTTTTTAGGGAACTGAAGCATGATAAATAAATGAATAAAGACTTGTAGCTGTGTCTCTCTCTCTCCTGAAGAAAGCACTTCAGCGGCGAGTCCCTCTTGTCAGAAATCTTGGAACTCATAATATTCCCTGTGGTTCTGCCGCTCAGCATTAAAAATAACCAAAGACTCGAGTCACAGTTGTGTTTTTTTTCTAGACACGAAGCACATTTTACGCCACAATGCCCGGGATGACACAGGGACAGTGCAGAGCTTGCTAATATTCTCTACTGCCTCTCTCCCCAGGCCTGCAAGCAGTTAGAATGGCTTAGTGGTGATCACAAATGCTGTCCCATTTGGAAAGCACTTCTTTAAGGCAGCACCGATTAAAATTCATGAAAGGCGGCTTGCTTGCATAAATAAATTAAAAGATGCAAAACTAAAGTTTAAACACCCATACACAACTAGCATTTTGCAAACACCATATGCACCGCGGTTCTCAATTCTGGGCTGTCATGCAAGAAGTAGGGAAAGAGGCCTCATTGGGTTTGAATGCATAAAACTGGGAGCACCTTGATCACCTTTGGCACAAAGGAGTCTCAGCAGCAAAGTGTGAACTAATTGATTTGCACCTTGTCTAAATGCATATGGATTTTAGGGGAGCATGTCAATATCTGGAGAATATTGTTAAAAAAACTAAAAACAGAATGAGCACAGTTTTTGCAATCATAACAATGCCAGGTCCTAGTTCTTAAAATTACTATGCTATTTTGGGTAAATCATGGACAGTCTCTGATGCCCGGTTTTCTCATCTGTAAAATAAGCATAAGACAACTGACCTCTAACCTTAGTTTGTGGTATGGAGAGTAAGTGATATGCCATACTTAGGTCAGCTGGCAGAGAGGAGGTGCTCACAAACGTTTAATTCTCCTCTTCCTGTCTTTATCTTACATTTCTACAGTGGTGGCATTGTGAAAAAGGAATGAGCTCTGGGGTTACAAGCTTTAGAGCTGAGCCCCAGCTCTGCCATTCACTGGCTGTGTGACCTCAGAGAACTGATTTCATCTCTCTGAGCCTCAGTTTCTTCCTTCATAAAGTGAAGATGTTAACATCACCTCTCTCCCAAGTGTACGTAACATCTATGAGGTATCTGGCCCTTTCAACATTATAAGGTAGACATGACCAGCAACCTTATCACCATTTCCTTAGTGAAGAAATCTTAGAGAAGATTTTATTTTCCCCCCAGAACTCTAAGGTAGAGAGTGTGTAGTGCATACATTCTCTCTCTAAGATAGACAGCTCTGGAGGAAAAATAAAATCTTCTCCAAGAATACATAACTGTAATGACATACCTCACACAGGTTTGGAGTTCAAATTTACACTATCCATGTTGTTTGGTGACACTGCCCACCCCACCACCACCCTGTCTGACCTCGCAACATAGGAAATTAACAAAAAATAAATAGGTCTCACCATTGCCTTAGCATCATCAGGAAAACGATGCTAAGAGATGAGACAGAGTGAGCCCAAAGTGACTTAGCATGTACAACAAAGACAGGACCAAAAAGCAGATGAGCCTAGCTCCCCCAATTCCACTGCATGTGAGGTATTGGCCTCCTCCCACTCCAGTGCCTTTTTGCTGACTCTGAGGCAGCTCAGGACCTGCCTGGGAGAAGCCTGGTCCAGGTTTCCTTCAGCTGTGGGCATTTAGAGGCCCGCCCCATCCTGATGGAATGAATATGATTTCATCCTTAAGCTCCAAAGTTTTGCTGCCATATTCTGATATTATTCAGTGCAGTTGGCATCAATGGGATACATTTCAATCTATCTAAGGAACTAGTATGCTCTTTTCTGAACACCCTAAGCTGCTCTTCTCAGAGGGGGAGAGGCTGGAGCTGGAGTTCCACAAAACCTTCACATGGGAGAGGTGAGTTCATGGGAGAACAGCTTAAGTAGGCTTGAAATATGTTCCCCTTCATGAGTTGGTTGGGTGGGGGAATCACATGAGAAGCCTGGGAACATCCATCTGGCATTCTCTATCTGGAGCTCTCTAGCAACATATTAAACCTCGGGGATCACTAGGAATCAGGGCCAGACCCAAGGGGGAAAATTCTAAAACACATTGTATCTGTCAGTAGTCTTGGAGGGAGGCAAAAGAAATAAATTCTGGCTAGTAGAAGCAAATTAAAAGTGTGAGAGGAATTTATAAAGAGGATATCGGGGAAAATAGTCTTCAATAGGTAGAATGGTAATCTGAAATTCTCCTTCAAAAAACACCTAGAAATGCTAGAAAGATATGTTAAACAAACTGTATATTTTAGCTTTTTTTTCTTTTTTTTTTTTTTTTTTTTGTAGAGATGGGTTCTCGCTATGTTGCCCAGGCTGGTCTTGAACTCTTGCTCTCAAGCAATCCTCCTGCCTCAGCCTCTGGAATAGCTGGGGTTGCAGGCATGAGCCAGCATGCCGGGCTATATTTTAACTTTTAAGAGCTTGTAAGAAAGTAAAAGAAATCCCTGGGGCAATTAAAATAAAGAGGAAACTAGACCCTTGTGAGCTGACCCTGAACCGCCCTGGTACATAGGTAGGGAGGTGTGAAAGAGCATGGGAGGTGCCAATATCGTTGACCTAAAAGCTTGGCTTTTTATGCCTACCTTGGAACAAAAGACCAAATCTTAACACCTGAACAAAGACATCTGCATAAAGCCAGAACACTCAAGGGATTACACCATGTATAAAAGAAAAGACTTGAAAATCCACTCAAGCTAGTCTCTGTGTACAAGGATGCTTGTCTGTACAGATTGAGCTCTGGAGGGAAAATAAAATCTTCTCTAAGAATACATAACTGTAATGACATACCTCATACAAGTTTGAAGTTCAAATTTACACTATCCATGTACATTTTTGGTGACCCCCCCCCACCCCCACCCCTGCCCTGCAACACAAGAAATTAACAACAACAAAAATAGGTCTCAAACAAGAAATACTTTGGGGCACCTGGCAGATGCAAGGTTTATGTCATTATTTTCCTTATTTATGTAATTCACAGTGAAACACTTAACTAATACAATGAGGAAAAAATCTGAGTCAAGACAGTAGGAAAAATAACAGGGCCATGTTTTCAAGAAAATTAGATAATATAAATATTGGAAAATTGTAAAATAATAGTCTAACTCATTAAAAGCAAAAAGAAACAGAACATGAGAAATGAGCAAGACATTAAGGAAAAGAGTCAGGCAGATTTTTTTAAAGATCCAAAAATCAGTAATAGAAGTAAAAATTGTTGCCATTGAAATTTAAAAGAAAAAAAAAAACCCCTCAATGAATGGGTTGAAAACTCACTATAAAGAGGGAAAAGAGAATTAGTGAAATGGGAGACACACATTATAATGAAAATGTGGAAGTCCAAAGAAAATGTCTCAGACCAGTAAGAAAAGAAATGAGTTAACTGACTGACAGAATACTTCTCGACAGAATACTTCTCAACAGAAATAGGAGAAAACAGAATATAGTGGAGTAATAGTTTCGTTTCTTTTTTTAGAGACATGGTCTTGCTCTGTCACCCAGGCTGGATTGCAGTGGCACCATCATAGCTCTCTGCAAATGTGAACTCTTGGCCTTAGGTGATCCTCCCATCTCAGCCTCCCAAAGTACTAGGATTACAGGCATGAGCCGCTATGCCCAGCCAGAATAATATTTTCAAAGTACTGAGATAAAACCACTGTCAACCTCAAATTCTACATCGATCTAAATATTTTTCTTCCATCATAAGATTAAGGATGAAGACATTTCTGGACACATGAAGACTAAAGACAAATACCACCAATAGATCTTCATTTAAAAAAATTACTGGTCAGGCGCCGTGGCTCACGCCTATGATCCCAGCACTTTGGGAGGCCAAGGCAGGCAGATCACCTAAGGTCAGGAGTTCGAAACCAGCCTGGCCAACATGGCGAAACCCTGTCTCTACTAGAAATAAAAAAATTAGCCAGGCATAGTGGTGGGCACCTGTAATCCCAGCTATATGAGAGGCTGAGGCAGGAGAATCACTTGAACCCAGGAGGCGGAGGTTGCAGTGAGCCAAGATCGTACCACTGCACCCCAGCCTGGGTGACAGAGCAAGACTCCATCTCAAAAAAAAAAGAAAAATATTACTAAACACTATATTTCAGGGAGAACATTGAAAGAGAAGAAAAAGTTGAGCTGCAAGAGTGAAAGGTAAGCAAAGAAACTGGCAAATAAGTGGGTAAATCTAAATAAATGTTAACTTAGTAAGTAATTATAATAACAACTAATTTCAGGGTATAAAAACAAGGTGAAATGAAAATAGAGGGCAATAATGTAAAGTGGGAGAAGTGAGACTGGTGTTAAAGTAGTCAAGATCCTTTTGTTGTATATTTTATATAAAAATATATATTTTATATATGTAGTATATATAACATATATATGATATATACATATTCTACATATATATATATATAAGTAATCCCCCCAAAATAAACATACAAATCCATAAACTAAAAGGTAGAGAATCTCAAATTGGATTTAACATAAAGCATATTGGGAAATTAAATTACTTCCGATAAATTTAGATTTGTAAGTTCAAGTTTTGACGAGACCCTTCTACTCTAAACACCTGGGCAATGTTAGGAACTTTAGGGGACAAACACATCATTCTCTTTACCCTCCTCACCTAAGTTCAGTAGAAATTGAGATACAGACACAGCAGTTAGACATACGGAGATCAAAGTATCATTTTATTACTGATCACAACTCTGTTTTTTCCTTAGGTGTGCAACCACATACTACATGCTGAACCCTGAAAGGTGGACTGAGTTGCTCACCCAGTGACAGATAGTGCTAGGCAACCTTAGGCCTTCCCCTTCGGGGACAGAGTCTTCTCTTGTAAACATTATGACATGAGGAAAGAAAGAAGAATCCATGCTTTCTACAAGATGTAGATAAGAAGAGAGAGAAGGAGGGAGGAAGGAACTGGGCTGAGTGCAATAGAAGCACTGAAGTATTGCCATGGGACAGAAGACTTGATTTTTGACTGGGAACATGAGGGTCAGTAAAAGCAACTGTGAAAACTATCAGATAGGGAGAGGCAAGCACCAAGAAATAGAAAATAATATATAGCTAAAAATAAAACCTGCAACTT
Organism: Gorilla gorilla gorilla; assembly: GCF_029281585.2. Lineage (NCBI taxonomy): Eukaryota > Metazoa > Chordata > Mammalia > Primates > Hominidae > Gorilla > Gorilla gorilla. Next base: position 22,163,458 of record NC_073233.2, read on the forward strand.
GAGATTATCCTGTTGACCAAAAGTGTAAAGCACATAAAGAAAGCCAAAGCTAGTGAAGATAACCAACAAAAAGAAAAATCAGGGCATGTGTTCTGTCCACATAAAATTGATGTTATTAAAGCAGTTTTCCAAAGATATTAAAGCACATGCATTTTAAAATTCTCAAAGCGAACAACAAAGAAATAAATTCTATTAAATAAAGAGCAAAAAGTGATGAAATAAAAAAGTGGGAAATGAATAGATATATGTAAAAAGGAACCGATTCACAATTCACATTCTAAGAGATGAACAGTGGAGTCATTGAAATAAATTATTCAATGAATAAATGCTGAATCAGACACAGTTGAAATGAGAATTAGCAAACTAGAGGATAACAACAAGGAATTCAGCCAGACCTCAGCAGAAAGAGAAAAAGGGATGATTTTTTAAAAATTAATGCAAAGAACAGTTTAGGGAAGTAGAGAATGGACTGAGAGTCTCCAACATACATCTGAGTTCCTGATAAAAATAATAGAGGAAGTGAAAGGGAAGTAACGTGATAAAACAATAGAATTCTCCAGGACAGAAAAAAGATATGAGGATTCTAGTTTAAAAGTAGAGAACTGGGAGCATTCACTATACTTTTATCCCTTCCTAAATTTCACTAAAATGACAGTGAAGGGATTTTAGAAGCCATACATTAACAAAGCAAAAAAGAACAAGAGAGAAGGCAATAGCAACAAAATTTTGGAAGCTAGAAATAAAATAAGACAAAAATCTGTCTTAGTGAATTTTGGGATGCTGAATCCTAAACCAGCAGTGGGAAAAGTCAAGAGGCAACCCAGTTTATATCACAGAACTAGCTAAAGGCTCAGGATTTTACAGCAGCTGAGAACTTCTGGAAACTGGGGTAAAGATGGGGCTAAAGACAGGTGAATTGGGTAAAAAATCTGTGTGAAAATCAATCAGATCCCACACCACTCCTCACAGTAGGGCAACTGCCCCTGTTCACCCAGCCAAGACTGGAGTCCTTTTCTCACAAGCAGTGCTTCTCCTGTTGTGGACCCAGGAGCAGCAGCTTCAGCATCACCTGGGAACCTGTTAGACATGCAAATTATTGGACCACAACTCTGACTTAACTGAGCAGAAATTTAAGGGGTGGGACCCAACAATCTGTGATTTAACAAGCTCTCCAGTGAAATGTGAGAGCCACTGTTCTAAAACAAAGGGTGTTTGTTTGTTTGTTTGTTTGAAACAGAGTCTTGCTCTGCCACCTAGTCTGGAGTGCAGTGTTATGATCTTGGCTCACTGCAACCTCCAACTCCTGGATTCAAGCAATTCTAGCACCTCAGCCTCTGAGTAAGTGGGATTACAGGCACATGCCACCACACCCAGCTAATTTTTGTATTTTTAGTAGAGGTGAGGTTTCACCAAGTTGGCCAAGCTGGTCTTAAATTACTGACCTCAAGTGATCCACCTGCCGCAGCCTCCCAAAGAGCTGGGATTACAGGTGAGGGATTTTAAATGGCAGAGCAGTAAGCATAATGGAGATGGATATATTATATTGAAAATAGGAACATTTGGTAAAAGTGTCCTTACTGAATGTTGAGGCTCAGCATCATCTTCTTCTTGACTCTAGAATGCTGGCAGATAGAATACAATATCATCTCCAGGAAAGAGACTGAAAGGGACTTCTCTGGGGAGTCTGACAAAACGCAACCAAACAAAAAGTGAAAGACCTTCAGGTACCGACAAAGAAGCCTCTCTGAGTAAAAGCCCAGCCACCCTACCTTTAAGCTCACAGTTGACAAATCTTATAACGTGTCTAAAGCCTCTATTCAGGTTTGAAGTCCTACATTCCGAAATATGGTCAGACAACCAAGGGCTGTCAGACACCCAGATATCTAAGGAAAGCTTCTGACATCATAGATTTCATTTTAATGGTACACCATGGAGAACTAGTGAGAAGAAAACTATAAAAACACCTGTCAGTCATATCCTTAGAAAATTAATACTGCAATCATTCCTAAAAAAACTGAAAACTGAGAATATTCAGAGAACAAAAGGGAGATCAGGGAAATTAAAAATATCACAAAAATGAGGAACACAATAGGAAGTTTTAAATTAGAAAATTTCCAGGAAAAAAAAGATGAAGAGAAGACTACCCAGAAAGTAAAATATAAATAAATTAAAAACATAAGTCAGGAGATCTAATAACCAAATAATAGGATTTCTAGACAATTTGAGGAAATGAAACAAATACAATTATCAAAAATATAATTCAAGGAAAGTCCCCAGGACAAAAGAACCTGAGTTTCCTGATAAAATAGTTTATCAGGGCAATGGATTAAAAAGAAAATTTTAAGGACTTATGACAAGACATAGCATTATAAAATTTCCAAATAATAGGAACCAAGAGAAAGTTCCACAAGTTTCCAGAGAAAAAACACACCACAAAGGCTCAGGAATCAGATTGGCTTCAGACTAATATCAAGCCGGAGGTTGGAAAACAATGGAGCAATGCCTTAAAAATTCATTCTATTCTCAAACTATTAATAAGGTGTAAAAGTAAAATAAAAATATTTTTAGATCACAGAAGATTACTTTCCATTCAACTTTCCCAGAAAGCCACTAGAGGATGCACTCCAAGAAAAAGAGGGAATAATGGGATAGAAGATGGTGAAGGTAGATCCCAGGAAGAATGCTGTGCACAGGCAGAGAGAGATCATAAGAAGTCAGGAGCCTCCTGGAGAGAAATTGCTAGAAAACCTCATGTAAATAAGTCTTGAGAGATATACATATTGGACAAAGGGTTTGCAATTTAGTTACTGATTTCTACATGTAATTCTAAGCAAGTAGGGGGAAAATGATAAATATTAACCATAGAAAAAAACTAAACGTTGCGAAGGAAACTAAAAATCAGTTTGCTACATGAATCATTTGTAAAGGTCATTACCTGAAGATAATAATATAAACACTGAATATTTATCTCTCAAAATGATAACATTATCATATTATAATTAGAAGGATGTGGGGTTTGGGAAGAAGATGAGTTGGGTCAGGAGAGCAAGGAGATAAATTCTCATCTTCCCTCATGGGAAGTCCATAGGTAATGCCTAAACCGAACACTGAGTAAGCAGCAGTTTGAGTATATTACTATTAATAAGGGCATGGAAGTAAATAACAAATCTATTAGCTTTTTGGGGTGAAGTGGTTGTCTCTGAGAAAGAAAACATGAGGAGATGGGGGACACAGAGCTTCTATTTGGTATAATTGACTCTGCAAAGCTGTTTGATTCTTCAAATTTTATTCCATAACTAATATGGCATAATTTTTGTAATTTGACTGCCATATCTCAAGCCCTGTCAGACCAGGAGTTATATCTTGGCAGCCACTATCACTGGAAAAAGAATGGCCTTGGGCCAGAGATTTCTAAAGCTATTTGATTCTTCAAATTTTATCCATAATTAACTTTAAAAAATAAAAAATTCAAGGGGAAAAACATAGAATTAGATAATAGGCCTGTGAGTTGGGTTTCAGCTTTACTTAAAGTATGGTCATCTCCTGGGGGCAATGTATCTAAAGAAGTGTGTTAATTTTTCCCTCTTAAATTAATTCATTTTAGAAAATATATTTTTAGAAAGAAAAGAAAGATCATTTTACAGGTGAGGTAAAATGTTCCAAGGAGATCTCGGTCTTTTTACTGCTCTCGGAAGACAACACAGAGGAAATGAATAGGAACCATTTTTCTCAGTTGCTCAGAGACCTTGTTGAAGTAACATGAGAACTACTGAGGGCATATGAGACATGCCTGACAATGTCAAAACAGCAAGCAGCCTCATCTTCCATTTTATATTTTGAAATAGGAAAGAAAACAGATGAAATAGCTTTTTCATTATTTTCCACAGCCCAAAAGGAAATTCACTTCAATTTTAATAACATTTCTATTTCTTATTTACCATCATGCAAACCTTATAAAAATTGCAAAGTCTAAATTTGAGGGATAGGGTAGAGGGATGAAAAAGAAAATGTTTCTGTCATCTAGTCTTTTTTTATTGAACTAAAAATAAAACCTATGTTGCTTTTGAAGGAGTAAACAGATGGATAATAGTTAGTTCAACAAATGGCCGTGAAGTGTCAGGAAACCGGCTCAAGGCTATGCAGCCAAGAACACCCAAGGTCACACCACAGAACTGGTCAAGCGCAGATGCAAACCCTGCCTTACCTAGCCTTGACGCCATAGATTCCACTCATGACATAGCCAGTGTGAACAATGTTCAGCACCTCTCCCACCACAGCCAAGAATGATCCACTGCTCTTCAACCACCAGGTCTCGAAGAAACTCTTCCTCCTGGTCCCCATTCTTTGCATCAGTAGCTCCTGATTTGTATCCTAGGTTGTGTTTTCATTGGTTATACCTGCGGCCTACAACCATTCTACAGTTATAGGAGCTGTAAAATGCTAGGAAAAAGAGCCTCTGGCATTTTCAACTACCCACCAAGACTCATAAAGGGGAAGGGCATTTAACATCAAGCCACGGAAAGCGACAGAACAATGACTATCATAACTTGAACCCTATCAGATGCTGGTGAAGTACATGGACTCTGCAGTCAAACTGACTAGGTTCAAATCCCGGCCCTTTTCCTAGAGCTACTGAACCAAGTACACTCCCAGCCTAGGGCCTTTGTCCCGCTCTTTCCTCTTTCCGAGATTCGTTCCCCTCCGATGTGGGATTATTCACCTGATTCATCTTGGTGAGCCATATTGTTTGAAGCCATATCCTCCTTGCTTTCTTTATGTTCGTTCCATGATTTATATGTATCCCTAAAACTTATTACCATGGGATAAACTATATCACATACCTGTTGATCTTCTTCCTTACTGTTTGTGCCCTACTCTACCTACCCCACTTGGCTGTAGGCCCCATGAGGACAAGAGTTTTGTTTGTTTTGTGCACTGCTGTATTCTCCAAAACCGAGAACAGTACCTGGTGCATAGTGGACACTCTATCAATATTTTTGATTGAATAAATGGAATCAGCCAGCCAAGTCATTTCTTTGAACCTTAGCTTATCATCTGTAAAATGAGTTTCATAATAGAAACTGCATCATAAGGTTGTTTGAAAGATTAAATAAGATTAGCGTCTGCAGTGAGATGGTGATAGTCTCCTTACCCATCCACTTTGCATTTCCTATTTCCATCTCAACCTACCTGCACTGGGGCAGTTAAACTAAAGCCCCTACTACTTTAGGAAAGCTGTCATGGTAGGACCAGACAACAAAGGGATCACATTCTTGGTTTTGAAGTTCAATGCTCTCAGTCCAGAAGTAAGACAGAAACTATTTAGAAGAATATGTGATCAAGTAGAACCAGTTTTTCCAGTCTCACTACCCATACCCATAAAACTTTCCAAGGTAGGGAGGAGGGGAGAGAGTGCCAGAGAAAAAGCAAAGGACCGTGGCCCTTCCTCTGGGCCCCACCTCCCCTCCACAGGTGTCAGCTGCAGAGACGGAAAAGCGGTCAGGAGAGCTGTGGATACAGAGGAAAGGGTCCATTACTGTGCTCCCATCTGGACTTCTGTGAGATGGCAACTCATGGGGGCCCAGGAACAGATAGCAGAGATAGTTCCATGGGGCTCCAGAGGCAGAGGTCCTGGACACCCATAAGTCTCTAGTATTCCCAGCACAGCACCGGAAAACAGCCAGCTCCCCCTGTGTAGCATGGGATAGCATTAGAATTAGGAGAGAAAGATGCCATATCAGAGAAAAAGACAGACTATGAAGCCAGGACCAGGTGGGACAGCAGTGCCCACACACCTGGGAGAGGGTGCCAGTGACGAAGACCAGGAGTCACATCTTGGCAGCCACCATAATTGGAAAAAAAAAATGATTGTGGGCCAGAACCTCAGCCTTTTCTCAACTCATACCCATGCCAGGATACATCTCAACACCAGAATGCATATGCCACACCAAGGGGAAAAAGAGAAAGGGAACAAGTTTGAATGTATTGAGCTTAAACCCAAAGCAACTTAGAAAACCCTGAGAGGACCCAGATTCCTTAGTGCTAGAATTGGATATCTATCATGCAGAATGGGGGCTTATATAAACATATAATTAATAAAAATGAAGTCATAGAACAAAAGAGTTACATTTATTTAATTCAATGATTACATGGCCTATGAAAACCGGGCTTGCCAAAATATGTAAGGAACTTATTAGTGTCTGGCATTTAGTGAACAACTAAACATATGGAAGCTGCTGTTATCTCTGTGATGACCCGCTGGGCACCAGTCCATTCACTTCAAGCATGTCACCTCTAATTCCCACAACAACCCTGTAAGGAAGGTATTTTATTATTTCTCTTCCGTAATCATGAAAAATGGGACTTGGAAGGATTCAATGATTTGGCCAAAGTCACACTCTTAGGAGAGGCCAGAGCTTTGAACCTAGGTCGCCTGATTCCATTCCAGGTTTCCACATCTCACACTCCCTCTTAGGGGATGGGAGTCCTGCTTAGGTCAGGAGACACTTGCTCTGGTGAGACAGCTGGATGGAGCTGTCCTGGGCTGGTGGGCACTGCCAGCCCTTGAGAATGCGCCCATCAGTTATGGCAAGGACCCCAGGCTATGAACAACAGTCCAAATCCAAATTGGCCTCTCCAGGGTTACCTACATAGACAGGGCTTGCTTTGTGATGTAGAGAGAATCCAGGGGCCTGTGGACTTTGAACTGAGACAGTGGTTGATTTCCCTCATAGGTCTTCTAATCACTCAGCCCCAAGACCCTCAAGTCACAAAAGTGTGTATGAGAAGAGCAAAGTCCTCCTCTGAGAAGCCTAAAATAAAGAGTTGAGATACCAGAGGGAGGAAAGCCCTACCCACTTCAGCTGGGGCAGTATCTGGGCACTGCAGTCTAATTCCAGCTGCAATGATACCTCATTCCTTCTTCATGAGAGCAAGAGAGGCCCAAACACTGGGTCAATGTCCCAGATGGAGCCACAGAACCCAAATGTCCACCAGGGAGCACCAGTGAGTCATATGGGTCTTTGGCAGAGATGTGAGGGAACTGGTGGGGGATTCAGGGTCATTTCCAGGTTCATAACCAAATATCTTTGAATTTTCCTCACTTGGGTGCAGGTGGGCTAGAGAAACAAGGGACAGGTGATTATTCAGTGACTTCAGGGTCACTTTGCTGTGTTTCATCCTCTCCTCCCACAAGTAACACACACACACACACAGACACACACACACACAGGTACATATGTACATGCCATGCGGAGCCCTGAATCCAATCTGCTCGAGCAAAGCCTGCTTTTTCTGGAATAAAAATGGTCCTTCACTTCCAATAATTTGTTTGAGTTGTTATTTAATAGATTTCTTTTGCCTAATCCTCTCTTGTATCTCCTGATTCTCCACAGCACCTGAACAGTCACCCGCACATCATCTCCTGGTCCCTTCAGGCCCCCGCTCTTTCTGATGCTTCCTCTGAATAACAGGCCTGAGTACAAACTCACGTCAGAGGTGAATGTGCCCTGCTTTGGTCAAATAGTCTCCCAGGACAGTGCTGTCCAGGAATCTCCTTGGCTGCCACCTCCAACCAGGAAGGACCCAATCCAATCACAGCAAGAGACTACCTGAGCTGTGAATCCCCAGGCCTCCCTTGACCAAATACAAGTGACCCACAGCATGAGGAGAGTGAGGGTTTGGGAAATAAAGCTGCAGACTCTGGAGGGGTTTTGATTTTTCAAGAAGGCTGATTACCAAGGTCACAAAAGCAGGTACCAGAGTTGAGGCCAATTAAAACTGCCTGATAAAGTTTCATCCATCCCTGTTGTATAAGATCTCAATGTTCAAACACGACAAAGGGGTGGAGGGTGTTCTTTGAATGGACTTTTATTGGACAGAAGAGTAGGAGAGCAGAAGCAGACCCTTAGCACTAGGAAATGTAAAGAGATTCAGCAAAATCCTCTGGCCAATAGCGTGCCCTATCCACACCTGTATTCACGACACAGGTGGGAATGGTTTATGTTCTAAAAGAGGAGTGGTCTCTGAGCTTAAAGTGCATCACTAAACAGACAGCTGAGAAGCCTCCTGCCTCCAGTGGTGGCTTCTCTGAACCATGATGTCTTTATTCTCATAAAAGCTCACCTCTCTGGCAGAGAAATTGCCCAAAGCCAAAGCATCAATCAGATCTCCAAAAGCTCCGCAATAGTAACTAACCATGACTGAGCTCTTTCAAACAGTCAGGCCCTGTCCTGGGTGTGACTTGGTTCTCAAGCTTTGTAACCCTTACATCTATCTTCTGAGATAGGTACCATTTACTATCCCCAATTTATAGGTGAAGAAACTGAAGCACAGAGAGGTGAAGTAATTGCTTAAGGCCACACAGTTAGGAAGTGACTAGGCTGGGATTTGAACAGAGTGAAGCCACCTCACCACACTGCCTTCCCTGGGGTCACTTCTATTACACCCCTTAACCCAATGTGTTGCCACTGTTTGCACATTTATCACCTCTACCCTTGATCATGAGCTGCTTGAGGGAAGGTACTATGTGTTATTTATTTCTATATGTCCTCAAACCCAGCATAGGATGTGATTCGAATAGATGTTAAAAAATGTTGAGTTGAGTGATGGGCCTATCCTTTAAAAGCTTGCATTACTGCAGAAGAGAAAAGTAACTAAAAAAAAAAAAGTCTGTTGAACTCTTGCCATGCAAAAAGCACTACACTGAGTACATTGCACATATTGTCCCCTTGAATTCCCTGAAATTCCCTGAGAGGTAAATGCTATTCTTAGCTCAGTTTCACAGAAGAAAACCTGTGTCACAGAGAATTTAAGTGGCATATGCATGACGCCACAGCTGGGACTCTCCTTTAGACATTTGACTTCATTGCTGTACATTTTATTTATGATCTATGTTGTTGCCCCTGTGCTGTAAGAACAATGAGGAGCCTAAGGAGGAAGGACCTCCTTCCACCCAGAGGATCAAGAAAGTCTTCCTGGAAGAGGTAGCACCTGGCATAGATTTTTAAGGATGAGTAGGATCTGGAACTGCACAGATGGGCAGGCAAGGCAGGACACCCATGCAGAGGAAACCATGTGAGCAAACACACAGAGGCAGACAACTGCCTGCAGCATGTGCAAGAAAACCAGAACCACTTGCACTTGGCTGCAGCTCAGTATGAATGAAGACGAACATGTGAGATTGAGTTAGAAAGGAAGCCTGGAGCCAAATTGTAGAGAATTTTGAATGATAAGCTCTGGGGTTTGAATCTTAGTTACTGGGCAATGGGGAGCCATTGAGTGCTTTTGAGCAGCAAGTGATATATTCAAGTTGTGCTTAGGATGATTTAGTAACCAGAAAGAGGACAGCTTAAAGCAGAGAGATACAGGCAGGATAAAGAGCAATTAGGATTACTAGAAAGATGGGATCAGTGTCTTAACCAGACCTGGAGAGGAGAGAATTGAAGCAATAGATAATTTGATGCCAGATCCAATTATTTAGCAACTAGTAAGGTGTAAGGGCTATGAAGGAGGAAAGAGTTAAGAGAGATGTTAAGGTTTCCTCCTGGCTCAGAGGATGACAGTTCCCTTAGCAGAGTGCATGTTCGTAGGAGACAGACCTTGTCAGGGCTGGTGGATGAAGCTAATGAGCCATTTCCCCCACACTGGGAGCATTTTCCAAAGGGTCAAATCTAAATTCCAGGTCATCTGCCCTCTTAGCAGGGAGAACTCCAGTTGGTAACACAGGACTCAATTTCCATTTCTTAGACAAATTTTCTTTCTAGATTTGATTTACACAGAGTGATGTATATTTCAGATCAGTGTCAGGCATCAGTAGCCACCACACACACACACACACACACACACACACACACAAACACATGCCCACTACCACTAGTGACCAAGAGCTTAATGAAACCTCCTCTGTGTGAGCCGCATTAGTGACTTGATCCACTAATAGAAGACAAGCCATACAAATTGAAAACTAAAAACTTCCAGATTCCATCCTGCTTTTCCTTATGTCACTTATTTTATGCTGCATGAACTGGATATTAGTTTCTCCGTTTCGCTGAAATGTCGGATCACTAGGGTAGCTTGAGCAGACTCAATTTCGCTTCGGGTAATAGAGTGAGATTATTCAAAATTATTTCCAGTGGGCTGAGCCTGCCTGTTCCTTCTGTTATGAGAATAGAAGTAAACAACTCACCACCATCCTCGTGAGCTGACATCCTTGACACAGCGCCCCTGTTCCTAGCTCCTTAATCGCGAGAGCATTTTGGTTTTAGCTACGCTCAATTAATTCATCCAGGAAAGGGTCCAGTCTGAAAGAGTTGATTTAAAGTGAGATAAACTGGGCATCTGCTTGGAAAACCAGATGATCCCAAATATGTCTTTCATAGTGAGAAAATGAAGAGCTCTCTCCGTATTTAAAGCAGTAACTTCTCAGCAGCAGTTTTTTTTTTTTTTCCTTAGGAGTTTAAGCAGGAGCAGGAGCAGAGGCAATCAATGGGATGCCCCTCCTGGGGTATGAGAGGGCCGTGCTATTGGGGATGAGGACACCTCCAAGCCCCCCACAATCCCTGCTGTGCCCCTGGGTCTGCTGAGACCAGGTATAAAGGGCTGGGGAGTCCGAGTTGAGTTTTTAATCCCCTGCTAGACACAGCTGGTTCCTCTCTTGCAGTGGAACACAAAAAAGCTGAGCTAGCACTTGGGAAAGTGGGATGTCAACATTTTTTGCTCAAATTTGATAAGCAGCGGAAGATTAGCACCTTCCTCAAATCTCGATTTCAAACAATGTTCCTTTCAAGTCATCCAAATTGGCAAGAAAATCTAGGCCCTGCAGAAAGCCCTGAGGCTTGTGGGGAGAGGACAGAGAAGGGAAGATTGGAGCAAGGGAAGGAAGATGTGTTGTGACCAACCCCAAACTCACAGCTTTTAATGCAGCAACATTCACGTGGGGGAAGAAGGAACCCCCACCTCATGACTTTTCCACTGTATGATCCCTCCCTGGAAGGACAGACAGTGAAGCATCTGTCCAGTGGACAGGGGGACCCAGGCCCTCGGTGGCCTCAAATCACCCCAGGCATCTGGCTTCAACTGTGCCGAAAGCATTACATGGCACAAACAAGCTGGGGAAATCAAGGACCAATCAGAGCATTAAAAACAGGCTTTTCTAGCCTCCCAGGGAAGGCTAAGGTTTCGGCCCTGCTGCCATCTCCTCACATTTTCCACTGATGTCACCCCGGGCAAATAATTGGTGGAGAGAAGACTTAAAGGGGAAGAGAGGGGCTATGTGAACAGAGCAGTGGAACAGGGAGAAAAATAGGGCTGGGGCTGGCCCCAGCTGTGACCACGGGGCTGTCACTCTCACTTGGTGAGCAGGGCTGCGGGCCAGCCATTTGCTGCAGAATGAAACCTTCTTCTTGTTCCCTGATGGAACACATACTAGCAAAGGTATTCTTCTACTCCAGGGAGGAGAGACCTCTGTTTCACACCAGACCTGGTTGCTTAATCCCAGCCAGGAGGCAGCCTGGCAAAGCAGGCAAACTGAAGCTGTTGGGAGTCCTGGCCCTACTTCTATGGTGCTGTGTGACACTGGAAGATCCACACCCCTTCTCTGAGCCCAGCTGTACCTGATGCTTGGCCAGTGACTCTGTAAAATGGGCTGTTCAGTGCCTGTGTTACCAACAGCTCAATTTGAAGGTCTCTGCAAGTAAGCTTCTTCAAACCATCAGAATTCAAGAAATATTAATTAAATGCCTCTTATGTGCCAGGCATTGTGCTAGGCACTTTGCCTAGCACATAATTATTTAACTTATGTCCTTAAAAACAGTTATCAGTTACCTGTTCTGTGTGATCACTTTGCTAGGCACTGGGCATAAAATAGTGCCTAGCAAAGTGCTAAAAAGCAAAACAGACAGAGTCCTTATTTTCTCAGAACTGATGTTTGAGCTTCCTCATTGGTACCTGGCAACACTATGATACAGTATTATCAGCTGCATTGTATAAATGAGGAGATAGCAGCTCAGAGAGGTGGAGTGATTTGCCCAAGGTCACACAGCAGTCAAGAACAGAGTCAAAAGAGGAACCTTGGTCTTCTGGCTTAAATCCATGTCTCTTCCCATCACACAACCCTGAATCCCATGCACAGATTAGCAGGGGATACTGAAGCAATCTTCCCAGCCTATTGGGAAGAAAGAAAAGAGGGGAGGTAAATCCTTGCTCTGAAATTCTCACAACAAACACATTTCTGTAAATGTTGTCACCAGCCATCACTCTCCTGGAAGCCAAAGCTCTGACCCACCCAAATTCTATTCCTCTGCTCCAAATATTTCTTATACCAACCAGGCAAGAAATGCTGAAGGGGCAGACCAAAAAAATAAGGCTCTAATAATAATAGGCTTACATTAAACCAAATAAAGTCATTCTGAAATGACTAAAGAGAAATAGCAGAGGAGAAATGCCCCTGGGCTCACACTCTGTTTATGCATTGCACATTATACCTTTTCATCACAATTACCTAAAGTGGTACATTTGTACTTCCATAATGTATGGAATTCATTACATAGTTTTGCAATGAAATTATCACACTGTGCCTGGGACATCTGCACCCTGTCATACATCATTCTATTCATTTCTAGTTAATTTAATCCCAATATCTGCCCACATGATAAGACAGATGTTCAGCTATGCTGCAGCTTCAATGGTTTTCTGCCTCGAAGAAAGTTGAAGCCGTTGAAAGAAATGACATCTTTTAGACAGAAAGCTTACAGTATTAAAAGTTGGGAGGCTTTGCCACTTCACTATTATTAGCTTTATTATTTTTTGGTCTATCGTAGTAACCTCTGCTGTGAGGATCAACATGTGAGATTAACAGAGGCATGAGCTAATGGGGAGTATTTCTATGGCCACCGAAAATAATCCCCATCAAAACTGACTCAGAAATATCTGTATGTCACTCAAAAAGAAAAATAAATCTAGACATTTCATACTATTAGTTACATTTGCTGCTTCAAGGGGGAGGAAAGGAGACTGTTGTTCATGAGGGTTTCTCAGTGGCCTATGCCAGTCTAGACATTGACTCACATAATCTCCTCCACTCCTCACTGCCACCATGGGAAGTGGCCACCCTGGTGATCTCCCCACCAGGATGCATGACTTGCGTCCCCCCTGTTTTCCACCACTTCTCTGATCCAGGATCCCATTCTAAAAAATGCAGGGGTTCTGGAAGACTGTTTCCCTGGGGTGTGAATTCTGGCTGCTACACGTGTGTGGGTAACTTGGGGCAAATTACTCACCCTCTTGGGTCCTCAATTTCACCACCTGCATAAAGTAAATAACAGCAACTATTTCACAGAAATGTGAAAATTAGATGAGATAACACATATAAAGTATTGTGCACCTGTTTGGCTCAATCGTGTAAGTAACAATCTTCATAATACTTTTAACAATAACAATAGCACTTTTCAGATATGCAAAGTATCTAGCATAGTTCCCACCTCATGGTAGACTCTAAGGACACAACAGATATTACTACTATTAATACTACTACTATAATTGTTATTATTCCACAATGAATCCTGCTACACCAAAAACAAGTTTTGCCCCAGCGGCCACAAGTTAAAGTCATTTCTAATTTTTGACGTGGTCAACTATTGTCCTTATTAGTTCACATAACATCTGCAGTGGACCCTGGAATGCTATGTGCTAATGGCTATAGGTAAGAGAGTCACAAGTGAAATAAAAACATTATTTGGAGCTGGGACAGAAGGGTATGAATATATTATTTGTATCACCTTCAAGCAGGCTGCCCTTAGAGTACAGGAGGAAACACTGCACAATGGATAAAGAATCTAATTGTTCCCAGTTCCATTCATTTGAGAAACATTTCGTGAGCCCCAACTAAGTGCGAGGCTATTATGCTGTGCTGGACTATTATGTGGGACAGGACCACTAAAGACATACTTTATATTAATATGAACATGTACATATACATACATATATACACATGCATATGTACATATGCACACATACATATACATATATACACACATACATATACACATGTACATACACACATACATATACATATATACACACATATATGTACACATATACATATGCATTTGTTTATATGCTATTGTTTTAGTATAGAGATATATTTTAGCACAAAATAATTGACTAGACCATGGGTCTTGATGGGGCTATTCATATTTTGGGGTGCCTTACTACTTTAGCATGTCCATTGCAAAATTGCAGGCATGTTGTTACGAGGTACATCCCAGCACCAAGTGAAACTTGCAAATTCAATCCTATTGAATTTTGTCAGCAGAAAATCTTCAATGTCCTTTTCCTACCATCTAGAGATAGTTCAGTACACACTCTCCATCCTCTTTTCTTATTTCTTTTCTATTCTGTTCTGATTTCTCTTGTTTATATATTCATGCCATCATGATATTTACCTTCCACATTGTAATTTATCCCTGTGCCACCTTCTAAATACTCACACCCTCATGCAGTGTCTTTCTTGTTTTTCTGCCTTCTAACTTGATCATAGCCACAGCAAGTGGTTTTTTGATGGTTTCATTGAAGTATTGCCTAAAGTCTGGCTCTATACCCAAATCTGCCACCCTTTCCCACCACTGAAAGTTCCCCCGGCTTGAGTCATTCTTTCTGGTATAACTTTAAAGGGAATGGAGTACTCAGCAGAAAACTACAGGTGACGTGGAGTAAGGGAAAGGACAAGGAGGACACAATGGCTCTGTGTCCTCTCATCTAATAAGAAGCCTAAAGATGTGGGATTCCAGATGGGCTGGCAGTAGACAATAGATTCAAGGATTGAGCCCAAACAGAGTAAGTAAGTACCCTCACAGTACTCACGGTACTGAGCAATGCTGTAAGCGATGGAGAGCAGGAATGGCACTCAGGCAAGCCATTCCTGACCACCAGGCCTTCCCGACTCAGCAATATCAATGCAAAGCCAGGATAGAGAACAACCTGGTTTGGTGTCCAGCATTGGGAAGTCATGTTTCCGAGATGACCACCTCAAGTGGCATGGAAAAATCACACATAAAAATGGCCTTAGGGATCACTTAGTCCAACTCTATTTTATAGAAGAGAAATGTGAGACTGAGAAAATATGCCACCAGCCCACCACCTCTTCTCACTGTGAGCATCCATCCTTTTGACTTGTGTCCCAAATGCCTCTCCCAGTGGTCGGCCCATGGTGGATGTTCAATAACAGTTCAATGACCTAAAGTGAGCAGAGGCCGAGAGCTCTAAGGGTACACCAAATTAGGGGCGGAGTGCTCAGTGGAACTCAGATTCCCTGGCCCTGATGACTTTAATTCTGGTCACCAGACAGATCAGTCTTTCAGAGTCATGGACCCAGTGGGCTCATAGTCAGGAATAACCTGCTGGAGGGCCAATCCCATCACTTTCATCACTCACAACGTTGCCCATTATCCCAGTCCTGTGACATTTGCCCCTCTTGGCTTAAATTTAGAAATCTAAGGTCAGATCCCTTTACCGTTTCACTGTCTTTAACTTGAGTGACTGGTCTGCATCGCTCGAATATATATTCCAAGATTATATGTTTCTGTTCACTGCTGAATTCCCAGTGCTTAAAACAGTATCCTGACTTAGTAGGTCCTTCACAAATATGTAATAAATAAACAAGTGAATGAATAGCCCAGGCATTCAGTTAGGTTCCAGCTCATGGGCCAACAATCATTTGAAGTAAATTCCTAGATTTCTGCTTTAAGAAGAAATCTAAGGCAGTTCCTGGGCTTCCTGGGAAAGAATGTTATGATTAATTAGTAATGCCTACCGCGGTCCCAGGAGTGTGGTGTGTAGCCTGGGTATTTGCTATCACCAGATAGGATAATTAAACGGTGGGAGGAAAAGAGGGAGAAAAGCATGCAGTTTGGCTTTGTGGAGGGGACAAAGAATGGGAAGTAAAAATCAAAGGTGGGATGAAATATAAAAGCCACTACCTTCCAGCTCCAAATTACTCTGATGAAGATGCTGACATCATAAAAGAAGACATGTTCATGGTATCCACACAAGTCTTCCACCTGAGGCCTAGCTAAGTGCTCCTGCCAGTCCCCAGGGATGTCTGCTTCAGGCGGCTTCCCTCTTCCCTCCTGGAGCAGCGTCCACTTTCTAAGTAGCAGAATCTGAATGAGCTGGCAGCACTTTTCCAAACTAGAGTACAGCCCTGCCTGGAGGCTGGTTCTTATTAGTAGGGGGAACATAGCTCACGTTCTGGGGTCAAACAGATCTGGCTTCCGTAACAAGTTCTGAAAACCATGGTTTTGTTTGACATAGAAAAAACTATACATCTTACTGATATAAAATGGGAATGATAAAATGACCCAACCACACGAGTGGGCAAAATGAAATAATCTCTATAAAGGGATTAATTCACTTCATATCTTTGTATTAGGATCTTTTGTTTTTAGTTTTATTTTGCTTTAGACCAGCCAATTATAGGCAGCACCAATATTGTTCCCAAAGACCCACCATTGTTTAAGTGGATGGAAAAAAAGGGGCCTCCCCTCTGTGGTTTACTGCAATAGTAGCTGCTTTTCCTAGATCCTGGAAGCCAGCTTAATATTGAGTTCCCTGGCTGGGAGCCTCCAAATAAGCCCTGAGCATATTGAACTCCAGCTGTTGAACTGAGGAACAGCTGGAAATTACACAACTGACACCTAAATGGAGGCGATGATCCCTGCACAATCACCTTCGATTACCTGCACGTTGCTTTCCGCCTCAGCCTTGCTGATTTTCCTGTGGTCGCCCAGGACCTTGCTGACTTCTGAAGCTGGCCTGAACTTGAACAATGTCTGTATGGTGGTGATGGTGATGGTGGGGCTGTGCGTGTGCATGCATGTGTGTGTACAACCGAGTCTCATAGCCAAATTCACACAGAGCCTGGGAAGTGCACATTGATTTCTATTATCTGTGCCTCTGTTTCCTAATGTATCAAGAAATCTGAAGCATTCCTTCAAACACATCGGGCAGAACAAAACCATTCTTGGCTGCTTTTCAGCCCTGGAGCTGAGGCAACAATGTTCCTGAGAGACTACGTAAGGAAGGCAGAATGGTGCAGTAGGAAAAGCATAAACTTTGTCTATTGCAAAGGCTAATTCCCAGCTCTACCATGTTCAGCTGTCTGACCTTGGGCAAGTTATTTATTTTTTCTGTCTCACAGATGCTTTACCCAAGGTCACATTTGGGGTTACTAACTCTAAAGTCCATTTGCCTAACCACTAGGTAATCCTTTGCCTTCCTCATTTTCTGCACCAATCCAGTCTAATCCCATACAGGTGTCAGTCAGTGCCTGTAGGCCTTGCCTAGATCCTCTCACCATACCTCTCTACCATTCCCTCCAGCGCAAACCGGGGAGGTCTTCATGGTCCAGGAAGAGGTAGGAGCCTCCCTGCATCCTTCCTGGTCTCTCTTTTCCTTATAAAAAGCAAAGAAAAGAAATAAGCATTTATGGTATAACTAAACTATCTGCCAGGGGCTATAATTGCTGATAAATCCATCAAGTGTCATTCCTGATTTATGGATGAGGTTTCTGAAAATCACAGAAGTAAAGTGAGTTACCTGTACTCACACAGGTAGTGAATGAAATGGCAGCTGGCTTTAGTGGCCAGCCAGGAGTGGAGAAGCAGAATCTCCACCAGATGGCAAGATCACAGGCCCCTGGCCTGAAGCTCACCCGCTAATTTTGTGGCAGTGGTATGGGAGGAAACCTGTGGGGATGACAATAGACACCAGGTGACTGCAGGAGCAGTACTTCAGGCTGGCAAGGAAGGAACTACATGGCAGGGCCCGGGACAGCTGGTTAAGGAATGGCTCTGAGTGCTCATGCAGCTCTGCCAAGGAGAGAAGCGAGTGGGGAGGTAGTGGAAAGTGAGGTGCCCCAGGGATGAGGCTTAAGACTTATCTTGTTATTTTTTCATCGTTATTGAAGTGCATGTCGTGTGACTTTCCCTTCTTAGGCTGGAGCAGCCTAAAGGGAAACATCCAAAACACACTTCCAGAAACAGCGTCTTGATCTTCTTTGTGCATTCAGAGAATATGTGTTGAGTGTCTGCTTGGGGCCAGGCATTGTTTGAGACTCTGTAAATACAGGAGAGAGCAAGACAGATGAGTTCCCTGCTCTCATGCAGCTTTCATTCCTGTTAAAGGAGACAGATGACAAAAACAAAACATGTTAGCTGGGGGCTCTGACCCTGAGCCCGTACTGTCTGCCAAGTGGGAGCACTGGATATCTGTGGGAGATAAGAGGAATTTCTTTGATTGTCATAAAAATTATCTCTGTCCCTCTCCTCCCCACCCTGGTATGAAGGTTGAAATGCTAAATACTTTGCAAGGAAAAGCTCATTTCTATACAGTGAATATTTGCCCTGCTCAAAATGCCAGATGCACCCTGGCTGAGGACACTGTGGAAAATGCATAAAGTAATTAGAAAGCTCTGGATAGTGACAGATGCTGGACAGGAAAGAATACAGAGTAATGGGATAGAGGCAGGCAATGAGATCTGTTCTAGACTTGGGGGTGTAACAGGTTGAATGGTGGACCCGAAAAAGATATATCTATGTCCTGATCCCTAAAACCTGTGAATGTTACCTTCTTTGGAAAAAGAATCTTTGCAGATGTGGTAAGTTGAGGATCCTGAATGAGGAGCTCATTCTGGGTGGTCCAAGTGGGCCTTAAATCCAACATCAAATGTCCTTATAAGAGAAAGGTAGAGAGAGATTTGAGAAAGACATGAGAGAAGACCCACAGAGGAGACAGTGATGTTTTGATGAAGGCAAAGATTGGAGTGATGTGTCTACAGGTCAAGGAAGGCCAGAGATGGCTGGCAGCCACTGGAAGTTAAGAGAGAGACATGAATGGATTTTCCCCCAGAACCTCTGGAAGGTGTGTAGCCCTGTCAGCACCTTGATTTCAGACTTGCAGCTTCCAAAACTGTAAGAGAATATATTTGTGTCAGCAAATGAATTCAGGTGGCCCGAGAAGGCTTCTCTGAGGTCACATATATGCAGAGAGCTGACTTCCCAGTGGGATCAGCCATACAGCGAGATGAAACACCCCAAAGATGGCTTTTCTTGGTTTGAGGAGAGATGAAGTCCTCAGGCCAAAAGATTCAGGCAAGAGGCAGAATAAACTCATTAAACCTGGTAGGCAAGGATTCAACTCCTGGGGCTCAAATTCTGATTCTGTTGCTAATTAGTAGCTGTGTGACCCAACAAGCTGTGATCTGTGCCTCTTTTTCTCACCTAAAAAGGGGCTCAATCATAGTGCTCCTCCAAAGTTGAAAGGAATGAGTTAATCAACGAAGTGGTTGGCCTGGAGTGAGCTCTCAATAAATGTTAGCTATAATCACTATTATTATTATTATTTGAAGTCACAAATGGCCTGAATTATCTTTCTTGATTACCAGGACTTAAGCAGAAAGGCTGAGGCTGTTTGCAAAACCATGAGAGGGTCTCTTTTTGTTAGCTGAGTCTTCAAGGTTGAGACTTCCCATTTCCAGACAGTGGCCTTGGTGGGGCGGGAAGGAAGCCCCCAGCTTGCTAGAGGACTGGGCTGCACATCTTGCAGATTTCCGCCTTTCAGAGACCCACGTACACACCACTCAGCTCCCCTTAAAGGCACAAAGCCACCACCTGATAAGCAGATGACTGTCAGCTCCTCTTATTCCGCACCTGAGGGCCTGAGGGAAAGGAGAGGCCCGCTGGAGCTCTGCAAGCACAGTCCTGCACTGCACACCTCCCTGGGCTCCAGGAAAAAAAAAAAAAGAAAAGTCCTGATGCAGATGAAATGATTCCAAGAGGAGGGGCCAATGCCCTCTATAAGGCCCCTCCCAGAGAGGTCTGACACTGATGCCTGGCTCCTGCACAATGACCTTCCCTACCCCTAAGGAGGGGCAGGGCAAGGGAGAGGTGGGTCCCTGCAGGGTAAGTGTGGATCAGCAGGGAAAGAATGCAGGCTCAAGCAGAAGAGGCCACTGGGACAGGTTGAAGGCTTAGCAAAGGTTGAGGTGAGGACGTGGTTAGGAAACAGATTCATTTATTTAGTATGTGAGTAGTTATGGTGAGCCTACTGCATCCCAGGCAAGAGCTTGGTTCTGGGGACGTAAAGACAAACTGAATCAGATAGTCCTGCCCTCCTGGTTCTTACAGTCCAGTGAGGAATCAGTATCTAACCCAATAAACCCAAAAACAAGTGTATAATTAATTACAAAGTCAGATAAACTTGTTCAAGCCACCCCAGTTTCCCCAGCTGTCTCCCCTGGGGCTTCTTGGCAGACTCCAGAGCTCTCTAGACTTAGCATTCAGTCCTTAACTCCAGTTCTGGTCCCTACCTGCAAAATACATGACTCCATTCCCTTTGTCTGCCCTAGGCCCATAAAGGGGCTTCCCCTCCTAACTCTCATTCAGCTGCCAATGGCTTACTAGGTCCCAGCCTTAGTCTCTGAACTATTTTCAACCTCCAGGCTTTGCAGATTTACTCTTCCTTTTTTGGGTTTTCTAAAAGAGAAAAAGTAACAATTACCTAAAGAAGAGGAGAGAGATCACTTTTAACCCAAAGGATATTGTTGCAACAAAAATCCTGTGCTTATCAAGTACAGATAAATTTCCAGGTGTGGGCTGGGTGTAACACCGAGATTTGCACAAACATTCCATCCTTTCTTTTGCCTCTCACAGTTTTAAGTTTGTCAGGTGCTGGGCTTCTGTTTCCCAGAGTCCAGCCAAAAAAGATAACTCAAAGGCTGGTATCTGCTGTTAAGGTGAAACACCACTCCCCAGCGCTAGACTCCACCTCCTGAAACGCCAGCATTTTCTTTGCTTGCATTAATTTTACTATTTCTACAGAATAGAAAGAGTCATCATTTTTAAAAGTGGCTATTTATCCTCTGGTCATTTCAACCATGGAGGTGGGTATATTCTGACAAAGACTGGCAAACAGGACAAGGCCTGGGTGGGGGCTATGAAACCAGTAATTATCAGGATTGGAGGCAACAGGGTCATTTTGGAATTGACTGCTGCCTTTGACACTGGATGGCATCACCACTGGACCTGGGAGTTAATATGGATCTAGGATTAAAATGTCATAAGAAGTATACAAGTTTGTAGGTAAAAATGTATCTCTGTTCTCTGTTGTTTGCCAACACATCTCTTAATATCTGTTAAGGCTGAACACTAAGGCTGATTTCCTGATTACAGAGGTCCTCCGATAGATATTCCATCCTAGGTATTTTAAATGTCATGCCTGTGTATATGAGTGTTTAAATGGCATGAGACAGAGAGAGAGAGGGAGAGAGAGAGAGAGAGAGAGAGAGAGAGAGAGAGAGAGAGAGAGAGAGCATGTGCATTAAGCATTAGAAATGGGTTTTGTAGACCCATCCATCTATCTGGCAAAGATTTCAAGGCCCAGTACATGCAGATGTAAATCAGACACAAAGAGTTCAAACCTAGTGGGGACACTCGTGTGTATACAAATGATAATGGCACAAGGCATAACACAAGTGCTATGAACAAGGTCCAAACAGAACATCACAGAAGTCTGGAGGGAGGGAGAAAAATTACCTCTGGTTAAACTCACAGGCATCACAAATTTCATCTGTCCTTGAAGATTTCACTGAACAGATAAGGCCTTTTTAGACAGCCTGCACAGCATCCACAAAGCCATGGAGGTGTATAGGAGGAGAAAGTTCAGAGAGTGAGCCAGGAAATCAGAAAACCCCTGACAGTAACAAGTGTTCCTTGCAAGAGGGGTCTCCTGGAGACTTTACAAGAATATATCTTTCCATCCTTCCACCTGTCACTTCCCACCCTCCTAAACCCTCACCAACTAAAACTCCTCTTCATCCTCCTTCTCAACTACAATGACTATACCACTATCTTCACCTGGACTTCCCACAGGTGCTTTACCTGTCCTGAAGATGGTCAGGCCACTGTTGGAGACTACCTCCCTG
The DNA here is from genome assembly GCF_029281585.2 of Gorilla gorilla gorilla. Lineage (NCBI taxonomy): Eukaryota > Metazoa > Chordata > Mammalia > Primates > Hominidae > Gorilla > Gorilla gorilla. Next base: position 22,185,434 of record NC_073233.2, read on the forward strand.
AGGAGGCAACAAGATCCTAATCACCATAAGTATTTAAACCAAGGCAGAATGTCTCCTTGTTTGAGACATTATAGATAATATAAGTGTCTGAGTGTTCTAAGCCAAAACCAGTAAACAAATAATAGTTGGTGATGTTGGAGTGGTGGTGAGCATGTTGAGGATGACCACAAGAGAATGTGCACATCAGGTGAGAGAAGGAGGCTAGAGACCTGGGAACCTGAGAGAGGCAAGCAAGGATCCAGGGGAAGAATGCGCACATCAGATGAGAGGAGTGGGCTAGAGACCTAGGAACCTGAGAGAGGTAAGCAAGGATCCAGGGGAATAAGGGACTGGCTCAAAATCATCCAGCTAATGCATGGTAGGACCCAAGTCTCTTGAGTCCTTTTCACAGCACTGTGATGCCTAAATAGCGTTTAACATTCAAACCTGGGAACAATATCCATCTCCATCTGCCTAAATAAATTGCCGGTTGCTAAAAATGGCACCACTGGTTGTTAGCATTTATGTTAGAAATCCCGAAGTTAAAAATAGTTTTTCAACATTATGGATTTTTTTTCTTCAAAAGTTATGTTCAGATGATTCTATAATTTTGGCAATTAAATGCACTCTCATTATGTGTCCATTAGTACTGACTTCCTGTCCATGTGGAGAAGTGTTGTGAAAAAATTAAGAACTCAGGCACTGGAACAAGGCTGCCTGGTTTTGTTTCACACACTAAGGTGTAGAAACCTAAACAGGATTCCTAACCTCTGTGTATCTCGGTTCAGTCACCTACAAAACAATAATAAAAAAATAGTGGCCGGGTGCGATGGTCCACGCCTGTAATCCCAGCACTTTGGGAGGCCGAGATGGGTGAATCAACTGAGGTCAGGAGTTTGAGACTAGCCTGGCGAACATGGCGAAACCCCATCTCTACTAAAAATACAAAAAATTAGCAGGGCATGGTGGTGCGTGCTTGTAATCCCAGCTACTCAGGAGACTGAGGCAGGAGAATCACTTGAACCCAGGAGATGGAAGTTGCAGCGAGCTGAGATTGCGCCGCCACTGCACTCCAGCTGGGCAACAAAGCAAGACTCTGTCTCAAAAAAAAAAAAAAAAAATAGTACTTGTCTTATAAGATGTTGTAAGGCTAAAATGAGTTAATACACGGCAAATTGTTAGCATAGTGTCTGGCACATGGTAGCAGTACCATAGAAGTTTGGTCCTATTATTATCATCAGTGATACTGTTATTTTACAGAGTTGAAGCTCTCAATCCTTATATTAAGAGCTCAGGATTTGATGATAATCGAGCATGCTACAAATGATCCTTGTCCATGCATTTCTACTCCATGTGACCAGATCTGAGTTACTTACTCAACCCCTAAATCAATTATAGTTCTGGCAGTAAAGAAATGGCATATCCAAACATGTAGGAAAAGAGAATTTCAAAGAAGGACTATTTATAGAGGTGTGGAAAGGAATACAGTAAACCAACAAGGGGTGATACAGCACCCAGGGCTAGCAACAGTGGGAGCTGCAAGCACTCTGCCCTGAAGGAGCAAGTAGAGGGACTAGCTATGGGAGCCTAAGGAGGGAGCTAGGGTGTCAACAAGGCTCATTAATAGGAGCTATAGCCTCCAGAAAGGGATATCACCATCCCCAGTGCTCTGGCTGAGAAGCAGCCAGGTGCCATATTCCATTTTCCTACTGCAGCTTCCCATTGGTCAAACTTAACCACAGCCAGAGGTCAACGGAGTCAGAGTAAAGCTGTCCAAAGAGGCCATCCTCCTGGGGCACAGAGCTGAATCGAGAAGGGTAAAAGGCTTAGGGGGGCCAGTGGAAAGGATTCAGCACAATCCCTCATTCATTTTGCTATGACGACCTACAGAAAATTTACCAATGATCGCAATATGACCCTAACCATAATTAGGACAGGAGTTCTTCCTTAAGCCTGCCCAACTGAAATGTGGCTTATGAAAAACTTTTTGTCTCAGTATTTTCTGTACAATTTTAAATCCTACTAAAACTTCACTGCAATCAGACTTATGAACTAAGTCAAAATAAAACGCACACCAGCCTTCAAAAGATATGAACCCTGGTACCTAAATTCTGGGTTCCATTACTAGTTCTACTTCTTGTCAAATAAATGATCCTTGGGACTAAGTGAACTAAATTCAACGGCAGTGAAGACAGAAAAAGTAAGGTGTGAGAAACACTTAAACAGCACAAACAGGCCTTAATGAGTCCTTAGATGTTGGAGGTATGAATGCTTAAATGCTGAAGAGCAAAGTGGAAGAAGCCAGGACTGTGTGAAACCATTCACTGCGTTAGGGGATGCAGGAGAGGAGATGGCTTCTCTTTCTCTGCAGAAGCACCTATTATTTCTACTCCTTCTTCAAAGCCCTAAGGTCTTTGTTTTCCTGGTAAATGGCATCAGAAGGAAAAATTTATGCTGATGACCCCTTGGCAGCTGAGGTCTATACTGGCCCAGGTCCCCAGCACAAAGCTGCCACCTTGGAAACTCAGCAAGTAGTTTGGACTAACTACCGATTAACTAGGAACTTTGCAATCTCAGGAGAGGGATAATTAGCACAAGTGGTACAATTTGGCTGGGTCCTCAACTGAAAGCTGCAAGGAGACAATCAACATCAATAAACCTCCTGGTCCGGAAGTCTGCGAGGAAGTGGCTAAGGATAGAGAGATTTTGATTTTGTGCTTTTAATTTCCAGCTGAACCAGGCCCTAATTGGAACAATATCATTTATTACAAATTTGTCCCCATGTGGTCTCTGGGTTTATAATCTGCTACAGATAAGGATCCCTACCATGGAGTAGTTTATGACTATGTCCTCTGTCTTGTGTTGCAGTTACAAGGCAGTGTGGGATGGCTTGTTTTGCTGCTAAGATATCAAGTGCAGCCGGCAAATTTATTGGGTTTGCCCTTCCCTATCCAAACAGATTATTCTTCTCTTTCTCCCTTGCTAATGGCACTCCCTGCAAAGAATAGCAATAATTAAGAAGTCTGGTCACCATTGTCCTCAAAAGAGAGAGATGTTCTTTTAGAACTGACTCCCAGTGAAAAAGCTTCCCAAGGATTTACCTGGGCTGAAGACTTTGTTGACACTTCCCTGAACCAAGTGATAAACATCTATTAAGCAGCAGTGGTATACTGGAATTGTGAGGACACCAATGCACATTAAAACATAGCCTCTGCCATTAAGTAACTTAGAATTAAGTTAGGAAGACAAATGCATAGGTTCAAGCAGATGACCAACAACGTGAGTCCACTGGAGGACCTGGGCTTCATTCTGACTTCACCAAGCTGAGGCTCGTCATAGAACATCTCTGAGCCAAGCAGTCCCAGGGTCTTCCTCTGTAAAAAGGCACCAAAATGTCTAGCTCGTAGGATTGCTGTAGGAATTAAAATGAAGGCTGCTTGTGAAAGTACTTTAAAAACAAAAGTATTTGTTATTACTTATTGCAAATTACAAAAGTAAGCTAGAAATAATTTCAATTATGCAAAATGCAAAAAATAATTTTTGGCATTATCCACGGATGAAAATTATCTAATTATCTAGAAAGTTGCTTGGGATAACCAGGAAAAAACCCATATTGTGCTCTTAAATAAAAAATCAAGAATAAAATTTCAGCATGGTACAATTTTAAGTTTGTAAAAACAATGTATGGGAAAAAATGCAAAAAGAAACATCAAAGTGTTAAATAGTAAATGTTAAAATGATGACTTCTTTGGTAGCAATAAAAACACCTAGCATTCAGATCTTGATTTCTAAATATCATGACCCACTAAAAGTAACCAGGAATCTTTGACGAAATGGCTAATTTCAGGAATGGAACTGCGTGAGTATAATTTGTGTTTGGAAAATTGTCTTGTCCCAAACAGTATGGAAGTGCTCTAAAAGTAATACACAGATATCAAAAGGACATAGAAATCAACTTGAAGGAACTCTCATTGGCCAAATTTAGGACTGTTTGAGGATCTGAATAAATAATAGAAATAAATCATAACTCATGGAATAAAATAAGAATCCATTAGCCCATAATGAAAAAACATAAATAAATAAATAAGTACAATTGGAGAGAATGGGAAGCTTCTTCCCTACAGTAGGAAGAACTTTTGTTGCCAGCTAAGAAATATACACAAAATTATAAAATTAAAAAACCACTATTTGGCCACCATAGTACTAGGTGATTCAAGCAAGAATTATCAATATATGTTAAAACTAGCAGGTAAAATTCTGATGAGAAACAGGATATGAACTTAGTTTCAAAGTATCTTCTCAAAAATACTTATTAATTTCAAAGTGGAGAATAGTAACTGTACATGAATAAGCCTATAGATACCACCTTAGCTAAGTAATTAAAGTTAACATCCTTAGTAATGGGACAAATCCATATCCTGTGGCTGATATAATGCAATGAGAAAGATGCAGTTTTACTTCGGTAATGTTCATGCCAAAATTGCATAGTTTGAATTCACATATGAGAAACGAAGTCACACCCAAATGGAGGGGCAGTGTACAAATACTGATCAGTGCTCTTCAACAATGTCAAAGTCATGAAAGAAAGAAACCAAGAAGAACAAGGAGCTAACCATCCCAATTGAAAAGAAACTAAAGAGATATGATAACTAAATCCAGTGCATGATTCTAGATTAGATCTTGGAGTAGATTTTTATTCTCTTGCCATAAAGGCATTATTGGGACAACTAGAGATATTTGATTAAGATCCATGGATCAGGCAATAGCATTGAACTGATGTTAATTTCTTAAGTTTGATAAAGTTTAGGTATGTAAGAGTTTATCTTTTTTTTAAAGGAAATACATCCTTAAGTATTTAGGAGTAAAGAGGGATTAGGCCTCCAACTCATTCTTAATTGATTCAGAGAAAAAATAATAATAGATGCCTATATGTGTGTATATATATATATATACACATATATACACACATACACAAAGATATATTTAGTGAGAATGATAAAATATATGTGGTGAAATGTAAATGTTTATGGAATCTGAAAGAACAGTATACAGAATAGGTTGTGTTATTTTTGTAATTTTTCTGTGTTATTTTTGTAATTTTTCTGTAAGTTGTAATTAATTATTTAAAAATAAGGTTAAAATATAATGGTGTTGGGCAGTGGGATCATTCTTCTTTATACTATGCTTTCCTCTACTTCTCAATTTTTTAGAGTTAATATGTATGGCAGGTAGAAAGATCTAGATACATATACACATGAGAAATACAGTTTTTATGTCACCCATTAGCACTACTCCCATTGTACTTTATGTACTCCTCTAGTGTAAAACATTGTCTATAGTCAAATTATCCCTGTTTCTCTCAGAAAAAGAGTACCTTTCACTTCCTTCAGCTTTTGAAGGACAGAAGGTAAATTCTGATAAGTAAGAAAAGTAGGTAGAAACTATTCAGTAAAACTCTAGAGATGTAATTCAGGGGACCTGAGACAAGAGCATCCTGTGTCCCAAGAGACTACTAGTCCAAAACCTAGATGTATCAGTCAAGTGTATGACTGAAGCAAGACTGCAATAACAAAAAATCCCCAAATTTCAGAGCCTTTTATCAATAAAGACTTATTTCTCATTCACATTACCTGTTGACTGAAGATGAGCTACATTCTGGGCTCAGTTGTACATGACTTCCTCATCCTGGGATCAAACTGGGAAAGTATCCTCCATCTTGATTTCATGGCAAAGGAGAAAGAGCAAGACAACTAATGGAAACATTCAAGGGGGCTTAAAGCTTTTCTTCACAAAGGACATATGAGAATTTTACTCAAGTTTCATTGATCAGAACCTATGCTACTCTTCCTATGGGGATGCTCTGCAAATTACATGGCAAGAGGCAGGGATATCAAATCTTCTGGAAATGAGGAAACAAAAATTGGAAGCAATGATATATAGTTAAACACTATGTATTTTTCTCATAAGTCTTTGCTTTCCTCTCTTCTGCACATAAAATTCACCTACTCTCCAAAGGAGAAGGCCAGAAGTCTAAAGGAATATAACATTAAATCAAAAGCCCAGGTTCTTATAACAGTCTATATACCAAATGTGATAAAAATGTGGCTCCTTTTGATCCAGAGACCTATGTACCAAAACTAAAACAAAACAGTTACCTTTTCTTTCTCAAACTCCACGTACATTTGTGGAACAGGGCCAAGAAAGCTGCAATAAACTCTCCCATTTGTAAAGGAGAAGGATGAAAAGATGGAAGACATCAAGTGGTCACTGGCCTATAGCTATTCCGAAATCTGGCTGGGCAAATATTGTAAACCCATACCCTGGGGTGGGCAATATTCTTTGTTTAGATATCAGGTCTGCTTCATGGGTGCAGGCATTTCTCTTCATGGCTCTTGGATTCACATTTTGATAATTCCTTTTCTTTTCTATTATTCTCCCTAAGCACATGTATAGAAAATATTAGAAAATATCTTCTCCTTGAGAGCTGCGTGGCAGAAACTTAGGAGCCCTAAAGTTATTTTCTGTGTTTAACAGCTGTAGTCTCACAATTCAGGCTAATGGCCCTTTGGAAATAAAACTGTCTCAAAAACATTATGGTCCTTTTCACCAACCAACTTTTTATGCCAACTGCCACACTTGGAATTCTTTTCTGGACGTGCATTTCTTTCTATAACTAATTGGAAGGACTTTACAGGTATTATACATTAATAAGACAGAAAACCTTTCTTTCCTTTCTTTGAACTATTTTGTCCAATTTAAATCATGTACTAGGGGTCACCTTAATAAATTACAGGCTTTAAGAAAGAACATGGAGATCACATCCTTGATTTGAACTTTGCCTTGAGACCACAATATAATAAGCTTTTGTTGCTTGACATGTTTCCAGTTTAACTTTTATATGTTAAATACAAGAATCTGTTACAACCTACAGATTCTGAAAGTTCAAGACTCTCTTTTTCTTTTTATTCTTGCTTTAAAACTAGACATGTCCTTCTGAACTCATCTCTTCTTTATAGTATCTTGTCATATCCTTTTATGAACAACTAAGTCACACATGCCTCATCCCATTGGCCAATCTTATCACCTAAAGCCACTGCTTCATTAGATAAATTATCTGTCTTGCAAGTTATCTTATGGTTTTACAAATGTTTAGTTATTTCCTAATGTGAGTCATAATGTTATCAGATTCAATAATAGTTTCCTCACTACCCACTGCTTGACTCTGAAGCTAGTTACATAATTTTGTTGTTTTTGTTTTGTTTTGTTATGGTAACACCCCACTTCTGGTACAACTTCTGTATTAGTCAGCTTTTACTGAGTACAATCATAGTAACTGCCTAAAGTCTCAGTGGCTCCTAAACATAAAATTTAAGTTTGCTCATATGTAATGTGAGCCTTACCTAATGACAGCTGACTTATACACTTATGCACTGGGACTGTAAGTTCCAAAGGAAGGCCTCAGTGCTTCAGAGATGGTATTATAGTAACCAGGAAATCCGACAAGAGGGAAGAAACTTTCTCCTTCTGCTGCTTTTCTTAATACAGTGAATGACTTCACCATCTATCTAGCTTCCCAAAGCTACAAATAGATAGATGAGTAATCCTTTATTTCTTCCTCTCCTTCACCCCCTACACTCTCCAGTCATCAAGTAAAAACATTCCTGGCAACCAGAACATTACCTGACTCATTGTGTAGTCCCTCTAAACGTTTGCTGTTTTTATGTTAATGCCCAAAAATATATGATCAAAAAATATATAAAGTTTATGAAATCCCTATTCTAAAGCAGGGCCTATTTTTATTTTTATTTTTTTTTTTTAGAGAAAGGCTCTTGCTCTGTTGCCCAAGCTGGAGTGTACTGCCACAACCATAGGTCACTGTAAGCTCAAACTCCTGGGCTCAAGTGATCCTTCCACCTCAACCTCCTGAGTAGTTACTACTGTAGGCACATGCCACCATACCTGGCTAATTATTTTATTTTATTTTTTGTACAGATGGCGTCTTGCTATGTTGTCTAAGCTGTTCTCAAACTCCTGGCCTTAAGTGATCCTCCCACCTTGGCCTCCCAAAGCACTGGGATTATATGCATGAACCACTACAGCCAGCCTGAAGCACAGACTATAGCCCCCACAACTGTTAAGTGTTAATACAAGGAACCAAACACAGGTCTGCATCACTGAAATGTTCCTGTTCTTTGTATACCACCTGCCTCTATTAGTCACTGCTTTGGGACTAAGTAGAGGACCATAAGAATAGGCCTAGGCAGACCCTAGTCTGCTACTAACTCATCTCTACTTGTGCATTTAAATATGCTATGTATAAGGGGCAATGTGGCTTACTTATTTGGTAGGCCCAGGGTCATTTTCATCTTCATTTGAAGGACTCCAGAGCATCACCTTCATTTAACAGAATCCTTCTGAGAAGTATTGGTCCCTCTCTCTAAATTCTTGGATGACCCAGGATGAAGAATCTTATGTTGTTGATTTTATAACCTGGCCATTATTCTCATCAGCCAGGAAATTCTGAGAGTAGCCACAGCACTGAGAGCCTTGTTCCCAAGAAATTGATCACAAATTGTAGTAGGTGGTGTTCAAAGATCAGATGATCTCAATGAATCACATCTTTCAGTATTTATGTCCTGATATAGTCTCCTCCCACAATGAAACTGAGTTGGCCTGTGACACACTTTAACCAATAGAGTACAGCATTATATTGTGCCAAATCTGGGCCTAAGCTTTAAGAATATCTGGCCATATTTGCCCTTTTAGTAGCCTTGAGTTGCCATTTAAGAAGTCTTGCTGCCTGCTGGAAAGTCTACTTGGAGAAAGCAAGTGGAGAGGCCACACGGAGAGAGTAGTCCTAGACTACATGAAGACAGAGAGAAAGATCTGCCATCTCAGCATCCCAGCTGAGTTCAACTTTCAGCCAACCTTTCTTGATTCTCCTGGTTATAGTGAAAGGTCAAATGAAGTAAGGTTTGAAAAGGTGATGTGTAAGCTGGACAAGCACACAGGTTTGTGTCACATTCAATCAATCATAAGAGTGTGTTGAGTATTGAGCTCAGCCAGGCTGTGGTAGATACTACGGGGAAGAGGATACCAACCCTATGCTGAAGGATTTCCCTCTGGGGAACAAAATGAATTTCTGTGCAGAGACACAGCATGCACAGACATTCTCCCACTCAGGTCTTGTCAGAACCACAAGGATGGAGGGAAGAAAAGAAGGTCAGGACTGGGGAGTGGGACTGGGGATGGCGTGTGCCGCTGAAGGTCAGAACACATAATGAGGTGGTCACACCACCTCTCCTGGGGAGGCAGCTTTGTTATGGAACTTTCTGGGGAAATCAACTAACTTGTCATGGGCTCTGTGAGTGAAACCCCATTTCAAGGGAGCAGGGTCTTAGAGGACAGAAAGGAAGGTGAGGTGGCATTAAACCCAAGGTGCTAGAATTCTGACCAACCTTTCTCCAGGGGACACAGGGAAATTTTGAAGCCAATTACCCTCCTCTGCAGTAGCCCTCCATTCCTAGAAATGCATTCTCATCCTTGGAGAAAGATCAAAAGTTCCTGGAAAAGAGCCACAACAGGAGCAAGACTGGTGAGATACTAATAGAGAGAGCGAGAGAGTGCCATGGATTCACAATGTGTGGTGCCAAGAACTAAAAAGAAAATAAATGAGGGAAAGTCAAATTCCCTCCTGGCCATGGCGGCCTTCAGGAGGCAGAGCAGCTCACAGGCTGCTGGAATCACTAAACTGATGTCCTGAACAACCAGTCAAGGCTGCAACTGAGCTCCATTCTCAGTGACACTCCATGTGGCTAGTTCTGCCTTATGAAAGAGCCCTTCTCTAGACTTAAAGAATTCTAGAATGGGCACAGCTTTAAGAGCCCAGCCAAAACTGTGCTGCTTTATGAGCATCTCAGTATGAGCTGTTCATAGTTATAACTTGGACAGACTTATCCCAAGGCCTGCTAGGACCTCAGCAGTACAGACTATGAGATGAGAAAAAAAAAAAAAAAAGAAAGAAAGAAAGAAAGAAAAAGAAAATAAAAGAAAAAAAAGACTGACCCTGCTCTAAGGGTCTAAGGGGGAAAGCCAAAGGCCCTTTTCACACGTACAAGTGGTGAGCCCAAGCTTGAATTAGGCTGGAGTTTTTGTGAAAGGAAATCTATTCAGGTGGCCAGTATAGCAATAAGAAATCTGGTTTGCATGGATCCTTGTATCAGGAATACTGAGAAATCAGCAATTCAGAGAGTACATGGGGCCACAGACCTCCAGGCCCACCAACTAATGGGTTGAATGCAACAAGGCAAATACTAGACTCCTTTAGATACAAGGATAAACCTAACAAATATTCTACCAGTCTTGTTCACAATTTCCTTAGGGAACACACCACTGCCTACAATTTAAGAAGTCAAGAACTGATCATCCCAGAAATGGAGTGCTCTCCTTTCCCTCCAGTTTTCTGGAACTTTCCCACTTAGATCCATTCAATCTCAGCATACACATAGCCATATCAAAGCTTGGCTCATGTTCTAGGGGACCAGCTGTCAATATATGACTCTATTTGTATCTGATGAATTTTAAAGTTTTTTTTTTCTTTTTTCCTTTTTTCAGAGACAAGATCTCACTTTGTCACTCAGGCTGGAGTGCAATGGTGCAATCAGAGCTCAAACTCCTGGGCTAAAGTTATCCTCCTGCATCAGCCTCCCGAGTAGCTGGGACTACAGATGCACGTCACCATGCCCGGCTAACTTTTTATTTTTATAGAGACAGGGTCTTGCTACATTGCCCAGGCTAGCCTCGAACTCCTAGCCTCAAGCAGTCCTCCTGCCTCAGCCTCCCAAAGTGTTGAAATTACAGGCAAGAGCCACTGTGCCTGGCCTAAAGTCCATTTTAGTGCAGTAACTAATGACCCAACACTTCTTTCCTCCTACCTATGCTTAGAACTAAAGATGCCTCTCCAGGTTGAAATATTACCTTGACCATGTTGATCCTTCCCTTGAAGGTCTAACAGTTCGTTGATGATTACCTCATTTCTCTACCCCAGCCTGACAATATTCCTAACCACTGCCTCCTTCTCTCCAGCAGGTTATACTGAAAATTTTCTGATTCTATTCATCCCTGATATACATGCCTAGGCCTCTTCTCTGCTCAGGTAAACTCTATATGCCTCACAGAAATATTTTAATGAAGAAATCAAGTGGAAATCTAGATCCAAATTGCCCAAAAAATTCCATAAAACAATTGTAGTTCTAGAACCTGTTTTCTTCAAACAATATTTTACATAGTGGTCTGGTGTGTATAAGTAACAGATAAATGCTTATCGACTAAAGTAAGGGTAGGGAGAAAGTTTGCCAGGGGAGATCCTTAGGCCTGCAAAGGACTCCCAGACTCCACAGGAAAAAGAGAAAGCACCACTGACCTACGCAAGTCACTCAACCTAGACTAAGTCACCTAATGTACAAAGGAGAAAACTAAGGCCCAGAGAGTGGAAGTAGTTTTCTCAGAGTCACAGAATAAATTGGTATCAGAGTCTAATTCAGAAATAATGTCTGTTCCGATACCATACTCTGTCTCTAAAATTTATCCAGAATATCCATGGAATCAGATAATCAAGTTTATCAACTACATCAATTTGACTTGGTTCATCTAATTTGGGAAATGTGTAAAATAACAAATCCAACATAATGTCAAATCAGATTTTATTAATTTCATTGATCCCTATTAGAGTCATCACAAACATTTTATTTTAGGAGAATCAGAAAATGCTCATATTGAATAAAAATAAGTTGATTGTGTTAGATAAATAATTCAAATGTGCTTTGAAAAATGCATTTTTTGTAATAAGTCATTGAAATCATCTTTCTATGGAAAACTACGTTAATAATTTAAATAGACTTGTTAGTGTATCTGTTCATGATCAATGCAAAGGGCTGCAATCAGCACTTGTTTGAAGCACCTGTAGAAAATCTAGCAGGATATGAGATTTGGCAATACCTGTATGGAAGGGTGAAGTTAGTCTAGGGACTCAAGTTTTATAACATGCATATGGTGACCATATTTTCTAAAGGAGAAATCAGGACACATGGTTGACAAGTAAGAATATCCTTATGGGGACAATGGAATAGATATAGCAACCAGGTCTGTTGCAGGGAACCTGGAACATATGGTCCGGAAAGACAGTCTGCAGAGGCAGTTTTGTGAGGCTTGTCTCCTTCACAATTAATCATCTTATTTCAGGGTTGGGAAATTGATATGTATTCCCAGTAACCAGGTCCTTAACTTTCACTTTGTCCTCCTAAGGCAAACTGTACTGAAAAAGAAAGGTCTTTGAAAGTTAAAGTGCTCTAGAAATATGAATGAGCATAACTATTAACAAGATTATAAATATAAAATTAATTTATTTATATGTTGGACAAAATATTTATGCATTGATCAATTTGACATACATTTATATGCCTATTTTGTATTATGTTTTGTATTGGACATTGAGGACATACTGATGAGCCAGGCTTGATCCTGTTCTCATGAAGTTTACAGTCTAGAAGATGGTACACAAATACAATAATCATCACAGTATGGTGGTCATATAGTCATAATGAGCAGTCTAATTGCCATCCTTTCATCCATTTTTATGTGATATGTTAGAACAAATACACCTATTAATAGCTAGATAGTAAGTATGTAAGTTTAGATACTTAGCAACTGTGTAAATTACAACAAATCACTTCATTGCTTTGAGTCTCACTTCTTGTGTTAGGCAGTTTTTCCATTGTTATAAAAAAATACCTAAGACTAGGTAATTTATTAAGAAAAGAGGCTTTATCTTGGCTTCTTGTTCTGCAGGTTGTACAGGAAGAATGGTGCCAGCATCTGCTTCTGGTGAAGCCTCAGGAAGCTGGCAATCATGATGGAAGTTGACAGGGAGTCAGCATGTCACATGGGAAGAGAGAGGGAGCAAAAGAGAGAGGGAGCAAAAGAGAGAGGGAGGAGGGGCCAGGCTCTTCTAAGCAACCAGATCTCACATGAACTCAAGGAGAGAACTCCCTGATTTATTGAGAGGACAGCACCAAATTATTCATGAGAGATCCACCTCCATAATCCAAACACCTCCCACCAGTCCCCACCTCTAACACTGGGAATCACACTCCAACATGAGATTTGGAGGGGACAAACATCAAAACCATATCAGCTCCCTAACATGCTGTGTAGGGATAATTAATATATTCTCTTCATAGAAGAATAAAATGAAATTGTGCATGTAAAATGCTTTTTACTGAGATAGCCCTACAGTTTGCTTCTTAATAGTAAAGGTATACAAGTGAAATGCAAAAATTATGTCAATTTATTAAGGCATTTCGATAAATAATCTTTATAGAATAGGTTCTGAGCTCCCTAGAATGTAAGAGTTTAACAGCTCTTAGTCCAATTCACTCAGATTCAGAAAGAGGTGACTTGCCTCATGTAAAGAACTGTTCTGCCTTACTACTGTTTGAGTAGCTCTCTGGTAAAAATGTGATAGAAGTTGTTATACTGAAGTCTAAACAAATCAGGCAATGGAAAGGCTCACTAGTTATCAGTTATCTTTCAAAGAGCTGGGTCCTCATACAGTAAACAGGAGCACTTTTGCAGGTGGGAGAGGGATCCCCACTTTTTTTTAGGAGAGGAGGATTTCAGGAAGGTTAGATATCTCGCCCTAGGGCCTAGATGAGTGGTAAACGGCTCTTGTCACAGAAGACAGGTCTAGAGGTAGAATGATGCTGTGTCACTGAGCAAAACGTGGCTTGTCAGCCAGATATGCTCATTTTTTAATGTACAGCCTGAATGCGTGCCCCTTTTCTCATCTCCAGGTTTAAAAAAATCTTTGTGCGAGTGGCCAAGCCTTTTACAACTTTGTAGAAGACTATTAAGGTGCTGTATGCAGTAGTCTAACATGTCAGTTTCATGTCCTTAGGATAGACAAACACATATTCAAATTTTTATATACATCTTTTTTAATATCCAGGAAGGTATGCCTCCCACCTTATACCCTGGTATGTTGGTCCTTAGACAGAGACATGTATGTGGTTGGTCTCCCAACAAAAGATATAAGGATGACATCTTGATGCAATATACTACTTCCACGCCACTACATCTCACCAATATCTTTCTGAGGACCACCAGTATGTAGCCCAAAACTGTATCAGCTGCCTAAATTCCAGCTAATGATGGCCTTCCTTCCCTTTTCTCCCATGTAGACAGTCAAAGCAGTGAGTTTAGTCCCCACCAGAAACAGACAGTGGGTAGTGAAGGAACAAAAGTCATTCTGCACGCCACATGCAATTCTGAAGAAACCATGGCTGAGTCATGAAGAAAATGGTAGAGGTTGCCAGAGGAGGAAGCAGGAGGCACAGGGCTTTGTGTGCATCTTAGAGGCAGCGCCTCAGTCTGTGGTTCTCTGCTGGCTGCATTCCAGAGGGCCAGACTTCAGACATGTAGGCAGTGGAGACAGAAAAGGAATTCTCTGGAGGCCAGAAAAGCTAACCGGCTACCTGAGAACTTAGCCACCACTGACATGAACAGCATTCTCACCATAACAACTGGTTAAAGGTAGTAAACCCTCTCTTATTTAACTGGCAAGTGATTAAGACTGTTCAGTTTTGCTTTCCACAGAATATAAAATGAAACAAATTTCCAGAAAAGAGAAGTAACCCCAACTCACTCCCTGAGTGAAGCAAGAATTAGATGAGACATCCTATGTTTAAATGGAGCCTAACAATAAGTTGCCACATGAGTCCTTTCGCTTTCATTATTCCCACACATCTAAATCCCTTTCTTCCCTTCTTATGTGAAAACTCTTGATAAGCAAGTTTCTTTCCGGGGGGGAGGGAAGATAATATAATTATTATTGCCGTGATATCCCAATGTTTACATCAATGGGCTCTAACTAGCCATGCCAACCCTTTTGGCGGCTGTGTGAATTCATGTACTCAAACAGTAGACATGCTCACTCAGAAGTCACACCTGCTACCTGCGTGATGCTACCTGAGCCTGGTACCCACAGGTAAGTGGACAACCACATGAGTAAAATGATGAGCAAAAGTTCTACTTCCTTTGGAAATGTCTCTTCAGAAAGTTCTTGTCTTCTTCCTCTTTCCTCACGAAAGTTTCTCTTCCTTGACATTTTTCTTTAGCAGACCTTATGTTATAATAGAACCACAGCTCCTCAGCCTTTGCTGAGTGTAGCCACATCTAAAACTCTGAGACCAGTTATGTAACCAAAGCTTTAGCTCTCAGGTAGACTGCTTTATGCCAGTAGACTTTCGTATTTGTTGTCAGTAATTTCCAAGTCACTTTCAGCCACCTTCAGGAATTTATTCCTGGTATCTGTCTCACACACACACACACGTACACACACACAGGTGCAGGCCCACACACTCAAATACTTACACCGTGGGTGCTACTGGTTGATTGACTCACACTTTATAATTTTCTTAGAACAGGGGCCTGTACATCATCCTCAGCTCTCTTCCTGAAGAAGAGCCAGTCCCTCCTGCCTCTTGGCCTGAGTGAGCCCACCTGCATTTCCAAGAGTTACCACATCATTTGCCCTGGAAAATTCTGCTGACTTCGAACAGATATTCAGAGTGTTTAGGGGAAAAATAAGACACCTTAACAGCATTGCCAAATAACTTGTGGGGAGGGAGCCTCAGAAATCACCACAGGCCTGAGTGGGAAGTCTATGAATCCTTGCAAAGTGAAATCCTTTTAGCACAGGATTCCTCCAGGCAATGGAAAGTGCCCTTGAGTATATAAAGATGGATGCTGGTCTGCTGTCCACACCTCAGGCTGTGGGAGAACGTGTGTATTTTTTAAAATGATGTTTATCAGGTCTAGGTTGTTTTTCCAGCTCAAAACTGAGACATGAAAATGGAATTTTTAGCCAGTAACTCATACATTTAGATTCCTGGTTTTTAGGTTTTGGAAAAAATGCACCTAGTTGTTTTCTTATTACAATACTGCTGGTTTTGTTCACCGGTCCGTGTTTTTCTTGGACTGTGGTAGAGTGGAATGTTTTAAATTATGGCCTTTTGCTTTTTACCCTCCGATGTCTACTAAATAAGTCCATCGTCTAATTCTAAAATTGTGAAGCAGCAAACATGCACTTGTAGCCAACAAAGCTACATTTTTATTCCAGAAAGGATATTTCTGTTCTAAATTTACAGCAAAATAGCTCTGGAGACAAAGGCAGGATTTTGGCCAAACCAGACATGCTCTTTTATATGGCATGTCGCTTCCAATGCCCTTGCTAAGTACTCCACCTTGCTGAAGGCTTCTTTTCACTATTAAAATCTATAGTAAGTGTTTTGAAGTCTCAGCTGATGTTAAAAAAAAAGAAAGAAAGAAAATGTTCTATGTTTCGATTTAGCCATTAAAACAAAGCTCAATTACAACAAAAAATAAACCCACTACTCTGTGGGATGAAGAAACTTGATATTTGGAATCAAAGACTAAGTCATATTTTAGGCTTTCCTTACCAACAAAGTTACCAATCCAAAGCAGTTGTAAATTAAATTTAAGTGAAATGGATTAAACCCCTCTTGGTGGAGCTACTGCAATTTGGCTAGACTCCTTGTCCCTCTCTTTTCTGCTATAATCTTTTTTTTATGCCAGGGGCTGGGTCTGGATGCTGGATGACCTTTAATGCCTCTTCCCAATCTGAGATTCCAGAACTTTATAGTACTGAAACTACAAGGTACTCTGAATCAGTAATTCTAAGAATCTCTGATTCTCTGCCTAGGTGTATCTCAGACATCATCACAGGCCATAAGGTGGTCTCCTAGTCTTTTATTATTATTATTATTTATTATACTTTAAGTTCTAGGATACATGTGCAGAACATGCAGATTTGTTACATACATGTGCCATGGTGGTTTGCTGCACCAATCAACACGTCATCTACATTAGGTATTTCTCCTAATGATATCCCTCCCCCTGTCCCCCACCCCCCAACAGGCCCCACTGTGTGATGTTCTCCTCCCTGTGTCCATGTGTTCTCATTGTTCAACTCCCACTTATGAGTGAGAACATGCAGTGTTTGGTTTTCTGTTCTTGTGTTAGTTTGCTGAGAATGATGGTTTCCAGCTTTATCCATGTTCCTGCAAAGGACATGAACTCATCCTTTTTAATGGCTGCATAGTATTCCATGGTGTATATGTGCCACATTTTCTTTATCCAGTCTATTATTGATGGGCATTTGGGTTGGTTCCAAGTCTTTGCTATTGTGAACAGTGCTGCAATAAACATACGCGTGCATGTGCCTTTATAGTAGAATGATTTATAATCTTTGGGAATTTACCCAATAATAAGATTGCTGGGTCAAATGGTATTTCTAGTTCTAGATCCTTGAGGAATCGCCACACTGTCTTCCACAATGGTTGAGCTAATTTATACTCTAACCAAAAGTGTAAAAATGTTTCTATTTCTCCACATCCACTCCAGCATCTGTTGTTTCCTGACTTTTTAATGATCACCACTCAAGTTGGATTAAAGACTTAAACATAAGACCTAAAACCTTAAAAACGCTAGAAGAAAACCTAGACAATACCATTCAGGACATAGGCATCGGCAAAGACTTCACGACTAGAACACCAAACGCAATGGCAACAAAAGCTAAAATTGACAAATGGGATCTAATTAAACTAAAGAGCTTCTGCACAGTGAAAGAAACTATCATCAGACTGAACAGGCAACCTACAGAATGGTCTCCTAGTCTTTAAAAGGAGCCATGGGTGATTGTGAAGTAGAAAACCAGAGTAATTACCACCTTGTCTTCTAAGTAGGCATCCAATTATTGATCCTGATCCTGCCAACAGCTGGAAAATCAAAAGTAAAACAAGAGTCACTTGTTAGAACTTTTGACTCTAAGTTCTTGTAAGTAGACAACAATAAAGCCACGAATATGCTGCATAATTGTTTAGATTCTAAGAAGAGTTTCAGAGTTAGTATTTCATTCAACACTTGAAAGAAAAATATTCAAATGCAGACTAAAAAGATTCTGGCAAGCTTTCCTTCTCTTAACATTCTTTTTTCCTTTTTTTTTTTTTTTTTTTTTTTGAGTTTGAATTAGTCAGCTTAACTACTATTTGAAAGTTGTGAGTTGGGAAGAAGATTATGGCATTGCTGTTCCCATGTTGACACTGGTGTGTCTTGGAGGAAGAGAAGAGATGACTTTATTCACTGTCCACCACCTCCCTGCACCCAGATTAACTTCAGTTAATCAAAGGCAAGACTCTTACTGGTAGGCAAGTCAATGGGGCGAGAACACATTTTCCTGTGTCATTAGAATGCCATATGAAACCAATTCCACTTACAAGGACTCCTTTCTTCAATCCTTGCTCTAAATCACTCTTCCCTTTTTATATCTACTATTTACAGATTAGTACTAGAATTTTGGATCTGGATGGAAAGTTCTACTACAGGAAGAGAGGGGGGAAAACTGTTATGTTAGCAAAACGTATTCTGCAGAAATCTAATTGGTCTACCCTGATGTCCTCATCAAATACTTGTTTTCTGTCACCTCTTTAGTGCCTGCTGGTTTTTGACCTTGGTGTTTACTCAAATACTAACTCTGGTATTCACCTTCCCGGCCCTTAAATTTGTCCACTGGACACAGCTTCTCCTGTTGTCTTCCCAGCCCCTCCTGATGGCCACAATGTTTGCCTGCTGTAACCTTAGGACCCACACTCCCTCTTATACTAGGCTTAACCCTAGTTAGGGTAAGACATCATGGAATTCTCAGTCTTTGGATGCTAAGAGGGAGGGGAGCAATTTTTGCTTAAGCAAAGATGCTGTCAAACACTAAATGATCTCTAGCCTATCAGCAGTATTTAGCAGTGGTTTAGATCTGCTTTTAATACAGCTAGTATGAGCTTACTCAATACCGATAACAAAGCATTACCTCCTTAGATCTGAGCAATATACTTCCATAAATATAACCTTTCAGCTTTTTTAGCAATCACAACACTATTGATTTCCTTTGACTTTTTTACTTATCAAAAATGCATAGGACCCCATCCCCCAACCCACACATGCACATACACAAACAAGCTTTTTACAATCTTAAAATTAGACAATTGGTTTTTCAAAGCTAAATAAAAGATTTTACATTCATTTGTTACATTGAATCTTGTCCATTGCATCAATTATTCTAGCTCTCCAATATTATTTTGACCCCGATCCTACCATCTAAATTTCAGCAATTACTCTGAGCTTTGTGTCATCTGTGAACGTGATGCTCATGAACTGAACAAGCCTAAGATGTCTCATGAGACTCACCACTGAAGGGACCAGCCTCCAAGCTAATACAAGTGACTCCTAACATGCTAGAACGAGCACTGGAGAGAAGATGCAAACTGGCTTACACAGGTCTCCCTTTTCTCATGTGATGATTTTTCATGTCTTCTCAGGATTGTTTGAGGATTAAATAATTTTAAGATAGGGCTTAGAAAAAAATATGTGTCACATAAAGAGTGTGCTTTAATATTAGTTTCATTTACTACTTGGGTAAAACTTTTCAAATAGCCAGGAACCAGTGTAACTATACTATGATCTATCCCACCCTTGACTTAAGGCCTTGCAGAAAGCCATCTCTGTCTTGTCCATGGTAATATTGCTCGAAGTCTGCCAAAATACCAAATAACAAGGTTGCCCTTCAAAGATTCACTTGAAACAATCAAGTGAAACATCACTTTATTGTCTTTCTCTTTTTCACAATGGCCTTGTAGCAACTGTCACAATGATATGAATTCAGAAATGTAATTATTTCTAATAATAATGGAATCCCATATTTATGCAGACTTTTAGGGTTTTTAGGATACTTTCACATGTATAATCAAGTCATCTGTTACTCATAGCAACTCTATGCACTTAGGATTCCCAACCCCATATTACAGATTAGCAACCTGATATCTGAAGAGTTTCAATGGCTTGCTCATAGTCATAAAAGCAGTAATTGAGCTGGTACAAAACCCTGCTCTTGTCATGGTTAGTTTGGCACTCTTTACTCCACCCAAGTTTATTTTGGTTGTCAGAATGACTAAAAGTCCCAAGGGTTACCTCTGAGTAGAACCCTATAAGAGGACTTGGCTTAATACCAATAACACCCATTTCTTTATGAATTGCACAGATTCACTTATCAGATTAGCCCAAACAAAGAGCAAAATTCTAAGGAATGGGTGAGTTTTCATGAAGGGAGAGCAAGGAGGACAAGTCAAAGGCACAAGAAGTCAGTCTAGGCTGGGGTATAGCAGCGAGAAACCCAGAAGGTGAAGGTCGGCAAAGTGCTAAGTAAGGGCCAAGAACCACTGGGGACGATCTTTGTCAACTTCACACCTGCTTCCCAAAGCCAGCTATATGTATAACTTTTTGATCTACATGCTTCTGCCCAAAATTTTAAATAGCGCCTTTCAGCTCTCCAGCACTCTCCATGAGCTTTGGCACACTCCTCCAAGGGTCTGTATTGCTCGCCCGCATGCATTTGCAAAGTAACTGCTCATGGACTGTGCCAAGGAAAATATATCCACAATGTGGCCATGGTCAGAGGCTAGAAGACTTGATTTAATACAGCAGTGCTCAGCTTTTCATGTTTTCCTCTACGGACCTCAGAAAGTCCTACAATGGCAACAGCAGACAATCAGAGGTTCTGATCTGCATGAGATAACCAGGATCACCAGGCACAAAGAAATTCCATCCCAAAGTACAGAATCTTGAAATATTTGTAGGCTGCTTGGTCTTATTTTGGGCAAATGTGCATTTTCTATTAGGCTTATTTATTTATCTGAATATTTGTTTGTATGCGTTCGTGCCCCATTTCTTTCCATTACGTGTTTGAAGTGATCATACAGCATAAATGCAAACACTGAAAAAAAATAAGTGAAATGAAAAAGTTGGGACATAGAAGTATAATGGAAAATCAAGACCAATATAAGAAAGTCCCTAAATATGCCCACCTTTAGGATCAGCATACATGCCATGAAAGGACATCTTATTTCACTAAGACTGTCCTGTAACATGGGAAAAAAAAATGGAAATAAAATCAGTTCTTTGGTTTTCATTACTGAAAAGGGGGACTTATGTTGGACTTTTTGCAACACTGAAAGTAAGACTTCTGTTTAACCTAAGATTTTCAGACCTCAGAGCTTCTACACAATAAAGCCAAAGATTCATTCTTCTCTGGGCACCTGCTTCCCAACCCTAACAAGTCCTTAATGAGTCCACCAGTAGTAACGGCAAAGAAAACAGACCTCTGGACCACACAGCTCTCTTGTTTTCTCCCCAGAACTGGAATTTGTAGGGAGAAAGCAGGACACCACCCCTCCTCCACAGCCACAGGCAAACCTTATAAAAAGGGTGTGAAACCCAAGAAATCATTCCATCGCTATGGTATACACACATAGGGGCTCACATGTGCTAGCAACTGTGCCAGAATATTTACGTCTACAAATAACCAACTTGCCAAAAGTTTAAAAAAACCAACGATAGAATTAATATTCAACTCTAGGTTTTGCGAAAGTGGCAAATTTCAATAAAAGTGCTGAAGTGAGCTGAAATATACAATAAACCAGGGGCTGGCAAACGTTTTCTATAAAGTCTTGCAGATAGTTAATATTACAGATAGTAAATATTTTAGGCTTTGGAGATCATGTATTTCCATCATGATTATAAAATTCTGTCATTGTAGTATTGTAGTTTGAAAGCACTCATATGCAAATGAATGAATGTGGCTGCACCCTTTATTTACAACAACAACAACAAAAAGGACAAGGGCTGGATTTGGCCCACAGACTATAGTTTGCTTACCCCAGATAAAAATAAAAACAGAAATGACAAGCTCTAGTTTTGAACAATGACCGTAAAGACCAGCTTTAAGAGCTGGCATGAATTAAAGATGCTATCTCTGAGACTCCTGAAGTTCCCAGAACTTCCAACTAGAGTATGCATCTCCACCTTCGCTTCTCTTCAAGCCTCTTCCAGAAGGTGCTGGCCTTGATAGTTTCTATGCTGCAAACGAATGGAGGATGATGAAACATGAATTCCAGTCAACACACTGATGACATATGCGGCTTGATACACAGTAGGTGATTATCTATGAACCTCTCACAGTCTTTTTTTAAAGTGCTGATGGCATGCAGGGGAGGGAGGATGTGATTATCTTCACCAGGCCATCAGCCCAGCAGGAAATCCTAGGCAAGTCACTTAATCTGCCCCAGCTCCATTTGTTTTCATTAATAAAATGGCAGCATACTACTACCTCGTGGACTTATGAGAATCAAACTGGAGGAAACATGGGAAGGGCCTAAAAGCAGTGTGAATGAACAAAAGTAACAGGCTGAGAACTGGTGGCCCAGGGGACACAGGTAGCCTGCACATATTCTGTTTTGTTGTTGGTTTGGGCTGAGCAACAGCAGCTCTCTATCATGGAGTGCATCCTCTCCAGTTCATCCCGACACCCACCACTTCCTATCGTGCTACCGTGCGTGCACTTCTCTAGTCAATGTTACTTGCCTGGACTGTGTAGATATTTGAGATTTGGACTCCTGGACTAAATTCTCCTTTGATGCTTCTGACATTTTATAAGACAGTATGAGGCTTTGATGCGTTCCCTTCACTGTGCTCTGTGCTGTGGAGCCTCACAATGATTTCAGTATGAGAAACTTGAGTCTGGGTAACCTTTGATTGTAGATCAAAAATCAAATGAACCAGGATCTAAGCTAGGCCATTTCTACTCTGTAGGTTTCAGGAATTTCACTTTACTTTCCTGAGTCTCAGTTTTCTTATATATCAAATGGGGATAGAAATATAGGAGGTTATTATGGACTGAATGTCTGTGTCCCCCAGAAAATTGAGGTGTTGAAATTATAACTCCCAATGTGATGGTATTAGGAAGGGGGGCCTTTGAGAGGTGATTAGGTTAATAGTGTGAAGCTCTCTTGAGTGGTGTTAGTGCCCTTATGAAAGAGACCTTAGACCCCTCATTCTTTCTGCCACATGAGAACACAGCAAGAGGATGACCACCTATGAGCCAGAAGTGTGCCCTCACCAGACACTGAATCTGCTGAAGCCTTGATCTTGGACTTCCCAGCCTCCAGGACTGTGAAAAACAAATATTTGTTGTTTAAGTCACCCCGTCTATGGTATTTTTTAAAACAGTCACCTGAAAGGACTAAGACACAGGTTAGATGAGAGGACATACCTACTATCTTAGTTCATTCAGGCTGCTAAAACAAGGTATCACAGACTGGGTGTTTTAAACAAGAAACATTTATTTCTCACAGTTCTAGAGGCTGGAAGTCTGAGATCAGGGAGCCAACGTGGTCGAGTTCTAGTGAGGGCCCTCTTCTGGGTTACAGACTGTCATCTCTCATTGTATCCTTATACAGCAGAGAGAGTGAGAGAGCTCTCTGTAGTCTCTTTAATGAGGGCATGAATCCCACTCATGAGGGTTCCATCTACATGACGTAATCACCTCCCAAAGGCCCCGCCCCCTAATATCATCACCTTGGGGGTTAGGACTTCAACATATGAATTAGTGGGGGACACATTTAGTCCACTGCATGTATTAATAATATAGTACCCAGCATATAATCAAGGCTCAATAATTGTAAATCCTGCCTTCTATACGTCCATCTTCACTGATTTGCAAAATACATATGATGACTGCCTTCCTTATGGGCAATTTTTAAGAGGTCTAGAGATGCCTTTTGTGAGTAGTGGGGAGATGACGAGCTGGACTGAAGCCACCCTGGTTGTCATAGTCCCCTCGCCATGCATTTCTCTGTTTCTCTGCCTTTTCAGAAGACCTTTCTTCCCTGCCTACTTAGGTCTATAACTCCACCACCAGCCTGGGGTCTTACTATCAAACAAGGGGCTTCGGCATGAGTCTACCCACCAGGCAGTAGTTGCAAAGCCCTTGAAAGTCTTCTTTCGATCAATCCAGTACCTTCGGTTACAATATCTTATTGACGCTCTTCCTCTTGGTTCCTTGTTGAGCAACAAGGGAGAACATCTTATATTAACAAAGAATCCATTAATCCTAATTCTTAAAGGGAATTGTGCATACTAGACTAGAATATCAGCTAGGAAAGACAGTAGACATTGCAGAATTTCTCCAGCGCCCCTTACAAGTGACAAATAGCATCTGATTTAGTGCTTCCAGTAATGAGAACTTTGCTACCTTCTAAAGCAGCATTTTTGGACAACATTGCAGAGAGAGCAGTTCATGCCCTTTATCCATATTGTTCGGATCCTTTTGACTCTTGCTTCTTGTTTAAGCAAGGCAGTCACTATCACTTTCAGCTTTAAGGTACCCACAAATTGAGCAGCATGACATCCATGACTTCATCGATGACCTCAACAAAAATATGAGCCACAGCAGTAACTTTGTACAGGTTCTGTTGCCTGCACTAATTCTCCTCTCAGCTGCTTTGAGTACAGTCATTTGCTCAGGTATAAAACACATGTATATCCACAAGGTATACTTTCTAAAGGTCTCTGAGCAGAACCATATCCAGACGTGGAATCTCCTCAATAATTAGAAAAGACTAACAGGGACATTTAATCACCTGGTCACAGCCAATGGTCTTAGGCTGGATTTAGAGAAACTCAGGCTGTGGACAAATGGTGACAATAAATCTCAGTGCCCTGGGCTGGATCACCAGGGGTGTTGGTTTATATTCATCAGGCAAATTGCAGAGGAGGAATATTATGACCTAATAGACTGATTTTCAAACACTGCTAGAAGCCTCATATATCAAATAGACTAAGACAGAACTTCTCTGAATCATCTACATGGACCCATATCTACCCATGAGGCCCCTTAAGCAACTCCACAGACACTGTGGGAGAGACACGTTAGAGAATAACTAGCCAATCATCAGTGCTGGACAAATCTCAAGGCTGTCATTGACTTGCTGTTTGATTCTGCTCAAGTCGCTTCTGCACCTGATTTTCTGTAGCTATAAAATGAAGTTAATGGAAATAAGTTTTGTTTCACTTCAGTAATACTGTAGCTCCTTATATTACATTTTTAAATCTACGAACTCTATTATTATGCCTGGGCCATCAGAGAAAGTGATCTCTCTAACCATGGTACCAATGGAAATATTTGGTGGAGAGAGGGGAGATGTTTCTAAATGATGTAGCAGTCTTGACAGCCCAAAGTATAATTCTTTGTACAACTCATAACTTGAAGCAATTGTTTCCACTTTATAATTTGTGCATAACAAGAAATCTGTTGGGAGAAAATTAAACATTTTTCCTGTTAAGATAGTTCCTAGTAAATGAAATGTTTTGTTCTGAAAATTATTTTAACAGAATCATTGCTTTGCAATGAGGCATCTGATTTTTTTCTTTTTAAAATGTTCACCAACTTTACTAAACTTGGCATTTATTTCTCTACAAAATAATAAGTGCACTTTCACTGTAGAAAATGCAAAATTACAAAAAGATATACAAAATGTAGTAAAAAACTGAAGAATAAACAAATAAACAACAACAAAACCCACCATCAAGATAATGGTAAATATTTTTCTAGACTTCTCAATATCAGATTCTTGTTTTCTGCCCAACAATATATAGGTAGTTGCATGTTTTTAAGGGTAAGATAGATTTTAATGAAGTTTGAGAAACTGTTACATAAAGTCGATATTATTATATTTCATCTATACTCCAGTGCATAGATGCACCACCATAGACTTCTGTTTTCCCCTTTCTGTGGATGTTCACATTGTTTCCACTAATTCACTGCTAGGGACAACTCTTTAACAAACATACCTGTATACTTGCATTCTATTCCAATTATCTCTATAGAATAAATTTGTATTCATGAGATCACAGGACACGTACATTTTAAATCTTCACACATCATGCCATCCAGGTAGATTATACTTTCATAACTATCAACTTATATTTGAACATTCTCATTTCCCAACATCTTTGCCAACTCTGGATATTATCTCTCTTTTCCCTCTTACCAATCTGATGTGGTACAATGAAATCATTTCATAGGTTTTGTGA
The DNA here is from genome assembly GCF_029281585.2 of Gorilla gorilla gorilla. NCBI lineage: Eukaryota > Metazoa > Chordata > Mammalia > Primates > Hominidae > Gorilla > Gorilla gorilla. The sequence goes on from NC_073233.2 coordinate 22,211,468, forward strand.
GCATTTATTTTACTGGAGTTAAGTTGAATGATCTCTTCAGATATTGATGGGCATTCATATTTGTCATTTTCTCAATGGCTGCCTGTAATTTTTACCCAAGTTACCATTGGATTATTTGGTATTTTTCTTGCTTGAGAATGTTTTACAGTTTACTTTTAGAATTATAACTTTAAATACTTTTTTGCATCAAGAAATGTTTACCATAGTCAATCTCTTCCTTTACAGTTTATGAGTTTTGTGCTATGGCCTCCTAAGCATAAGAAAATAATAATGTGCTTCACTATTTTTTAATAATCATGACTTTAATTTTTGCATTTAAATATTTGAGTTGTTTGAAATTAATTTTTATATAAAACATAAAATATTAATTCATCTTCACTCTTTTCCCAAATGGTCAACAAATTATTCTAATACTACTTGTTAGTCCTTGTTTCTCATCACTGATCTGAAATACCACTTTATCATATAAATATGTTCCCATATTTATTTGAATCTACTTCTGAACTAATCTATTATAATCAATTAAACTATTTTTCTAGCCCTAAAGTAATACCATACCATTTTAATTAATATAGCTTTTTAGATTTTTTTAAAAAAACAAATATATGGTATTGTTCTTTCTAGTTAATCTTGCATATTTATCTTCCAGAGATGAATTTTAGAATAATTTTGACAAGTTTTCATTACCAAGATATGGATATATTGTTTGGGATTTTATTAAATTTAATTCTGTAAGAGACTCTTTATAATATTAAGACTGTTATCGTCAGAACAAAGGAAATACCTTTATTTTAGTATGTATCAGTTTTCTTTAAACACACCTTGGAAATTTCTTATTGAATTTGCTTTATATGTTTTATGGCTTTTTGCTACAACAATTGAGATTTTATTGTATTAATTCGTAGTTTATTGTTGAAATGTAAGAAAGCTATTTTTACATTAATAAATGATCCTCCTGACTGAACACTTGATATTTTCTAATAGTTTTTTGATTATTTTGAGTTTTCCAGCTATACAACCATATCATTTGCAAGTAATTATTGTTGTTTTCTTTCCAATATTCATATTCACAGCACTCCATAATAATAGTGGAGATAATGTTGTATTCATTTCTACGACTGCCATAACCGTCTATCAAACCTTAAACCATACAGAATTATGATCTTACAGATCTGGAGGTTACAAGTCCAACACATGTTTCACTGGGCTAAAATCAAGGTGTCAACAAGACTGTATTCCTTTCTGGAGACTCTGGGGGAGAGTATGTTTCCTTGTTCTTTCCAGTTTCTAGACACCATGCATATTCCTTAGCTGTGGCCCCTTCCTCCATCTTCAAAGCCAGCAACATTTCATCTCCTCATGCCTTTCTTCTGTGGTCACCTCTTTCTCTGTCTCCCTCTTCCACTTTTAAGAACCCTTGTAATTACATTAGGCCCACTTGGATAATACAGGAAAAACTCCTTATTTTAAGGTCAGCTGATGGGCAATCTTAATTCCATGTGGAAACTTAATTATTTGCTACATAACCTAACATATTTACAAGTTCTGGGAATTAGGGCATTAGGACGTAGACTTCTTTGGGGGACTAGTGATTCTGTGTATCACAACAGGTAGCTTTGTTTTATTCCCAGCTTGGCTTTGTTTTAATCTCAACTTTAATCAGAATGCTTTTATTCATTCCCAATCAAGCACTTTTCAACATATGCATATATAAGAAATTGGCATATCCTTTCTGCCTACTTCACTAAGGATGTTGTTACTGTTGTTTTGTTTTATAATCAAGAATAAAATTTGAGTTTTATCAAGTTTTCAACAGCTAACCAAAATAATAGTATTTTTTCACTTTTGACTTGATAAGATTCTAAATTATATTCATAGATGCCATAGTACTAACGCATGTGTGTTTTCTTAGTGTAAACCACTATTGATCATGGTGTAAAATCTAAGTTGCATGAGAGACAGAAATTTTGTCTGTTAATTTATTGTTATATACCTAGATCCTAAAACATAATAGAAGCTCAATAAATATTTGATAAATTAATCTGCTAATCAAACTGTTAATATTTAATTTCTTTTGGATTTTTACATCAATATTTATAAATGAGATCAAATTGTATTTTTCAAAACCAAATCTATTGATAATAATCAATTGCACTCCCCCCACCATGTTAAAATGAGATGCTCTGGGAATTTTTCCCCAATCTATGACAGTTAGTTTTGAGATCTTGTTATTGTCATTTTGTTTTTATTTTAACATTTTTTTAAAAAAAGCTATAATCTTTACAAATGATTTTTTAACTATAATCACTCCAGTTTTTAGGCATAATTATGTTTCATACTTAATGCCCAATTCAGCCCTTTTGTACTCAGATTTTCTCATTCTTGAACACTTTTACTTTCACTATTCTTAAAAATCTTGGGGTTGTCTGAGCTACATCTTCAAGTAGATTTTTCCGGAAGCTCACATGGGGAAAATATTTCCCAAGACTTAAATATTTGAGAATAACTTTCTATTAGTTTTACACATTGGTGGTAACTTAACTGGTTATAGAATTTCTGTTTCTTGTTCAATTTTTTTTTGACATCCTGAAGTCAACCTGACTTACTTTTCCCTTTAAGTAATGTAACTTTCCTGAAGTTTAAGAAGAGATATTTTTTCCTTTTCTTTGAAATCTAATAGCTTCATTAGGCTATATTTCGTGGGATTTTTTTCTCTTTTAAGTTTCCTTATATAAGGAAAGCCCTTCAAACTAGAATGTCAGTTATTCCTTCAAATCCGAGAAGTTTTCTTCTCTTAGGTCTTAGATTATATTTCTATTCCACTTGAAGTGCTCCTTTTCTTTAAATACCATGTTTTGCTCTCCCTATCATATTATAATATTGGTGGATATGTTTGTCTTTTCTTATTTGTTATTCATTCTGTTATTTTTCAATCCTGTCTCCACACCATTGACTTAATATTTTCAGGTGTTAATTCTGGTATTTGGGAGCTAATACTTTATTTTAAAATTTACAGAATATTATTGTCACTCTTCTTATCTTTCCTCATTTCTACCAGCTTTCTGTTTTAATCAGTTGTGTAATCATCAATATATCTCTCATTCCATAAAGTCCATGCTTTTCTTTAGGGTGTGAGTTAGTTGCAACTAACATGTTTTTCTATTTCCTTGACTATATCTTCCTTCAAATTTTGCTCTATTTGTATTTTGCATGTAATGTTCCATCTATTTGTGCATGTGTTTATTTTTTCCAATTCTTATTGTGGTTTTCTACTGCAGGAATTTCTTTTCATTTGTCTCTGAACAGAGCCATTGTATCTGAAGCTGCTTCTTTCTTGAGTCGGCATGGATTTCCTGTTGTCTTGAGCAATATTTGAATCTTTTCCTTGGAATATGAGCTGGAACACCAGAATTTTTTTTTTCTTTGGCCTAGTCACTGAAGTGCCCAAAGGGTGTGGACAAGGAGCTGGGGTTTTGTATAACCACAATTAAAGAATTTTGTCTTTGCTTTCTTTCTCTGTAATTTTTGGAAGTAACTGAGGATAGCACCACTCTGTTGGTGACTCAGTTCCCCTGTCTCATGGAGGAACGAAGCTGAGCTTTGAATCTGGGTGTGCTCCTCTCTCAGGGTGACTGGTTATAAAAGATGCTGTCCTTGTTGCTGTCCCTATTTCTCACATGCTTTTGAATCAGTTTAGCTATGCATTGATTTCCACACCATACTAAGCCTGTGTTTGCTGCTGCTGGATCAGCCCAGGCAGTGAATCCTAAGAAATTACCCCTCAATGCCTCTCATGCCATCTGTCCTGCTAAAGGTCAGAGGAAACATTGGCAGCAATTCCAGCCAAGATTTTATAGTGCATTTTTATCAACACTGGAGAAAATGTTCTTTATAGGAGGTAGTTCCCTGGAACAACCTGCATCTTAACCCCTGTGCTTCTAAATCTGGACTATGAGCAAAGTTCAGCTTTTCTTTCCCTTTTTTCCTGCTCTACTGCAATGTTGTTGCTAAGGGGAGTCAGGCATTTGTGCTAGGCATCTACTTTCAGTACTGTCCAAATTGTTCTGAATCTGAAAAGCATTTTTCACAACTCTCAGAATATGACTTCCCTAATTTTGGCGAATGGCTTAGTCTGCTATATTTGCTTCAATATTTTTCATTTTTGTTTATTTGAGAAGGGAGTTTCATGAATCTTCTTTTTAGGATATCTTTTATTGATTTCTTTTTAATATTCTAATTCCAAACTCTTTTTTAAAATTTTTTATTCTTCACTTCAACTTGTACTGTTTTACAATGCACTGTAAGAAAATTACAGTATATTAAAAACATCCTACTATTTTTCACTTTCTGTTTATGACTCAGATTCGCTGTATAACTTTCTTCATATTGCTTCACCTCTGTGGGCATTATTTTGCCCAGCTGCTAAGCAACCAGTTTGCATCAGGCGGTCTCTCAGTACTCTCCCAGTGCTTGAAGTTCATTAAATGGAAAATACTAACCCTGGGTTTCTGAGAATTGCCACTGTCCTTGGTTTAGGAGCTGCCTAGGGAGGGAATGGAGGGGCAGGAAGGTGTTGGGTTCTAATCTGTAACTAAATCGCCCTGGATGTGAGAGCACACAAACTGTGAACAGCATAGGAGACACATCTGGAATCCCCTGCCCCAAGACTTTAAGAGTCTGACAAACAATCTCAAAGGAAAACAATGGTTCAGATTTCAGCCACTGGTCTGGAAAGTTAACACATCCACCTGGCAAGACTCCCAAAATCATAGCAAAAGGAGACTTTGAATCTGAAATTCACATCTAAAAATATGTATTCTTTGAGAGCTGAAGTGAAACTTGATCCAACAGAAACCATTCCACTGTCCATTGGCACTGATTCATCAGGAGTTAATCATGGCCAATTCAACCTTCTCTAAATGCAGTTTAAGAAAATAGACAAGTATCTATCCCAGGAATTTCATACAACCCAATTTTGTTTCACAAGCAGGTCCATTCCCAAAGACGACAGATAGGCTGCCCTGCTCCACAAAGATCCCATCTTATTTTGCTTATCTGGAGCCAAACGCTAACCCCATCACTAAAGGATGCAGGGCCTCTGGATTTCTTGACAGGCAAGATTCCCTAGAGCATGGCATTCTTGTGGTCTGGATGGTCTTGAAAAATCAGAGAAAGACAGAAAGAATGGTGGCAAATGGGGGCCAGGCTGAGAGTCAGGCAAGGCCCTCAGGGAGGTTTATGCTTCAGTGTCGTCGAGATTGCTGGTTTGTTTTGAGACCTTCAGTCCCAGTAACCCTGAGATCAGCTGGAGTCTCTCTGCTCCCTTAGCGTCTAGACAAAAATGAGTCAAAATCTCATTTTACTTCTTGTATGAGTCTATGGCAAATTCTCAGGGGACTTAGGTACTTTAGGCATGTCCATACCAAAAATGACCTTTACCATTCCACCATTAGGGGTGTCCTCTGACCACTTTCTGTATCGTTTTCTGCTTCCCATAGTCTTTTAGGCAGAGGAGGCTGAACATTATAACAAACAACCTCAAAATCCCAGTGGCAGTCCAGTTGGGTATTTAGAGGAAAGTCTTATGCAGTGTTCCAGGAATCCAGTCTCCTCTCTAGTGGTTCTATATTGGAGTTCACCTCTGAATCTTCTGCATCCACTTGTGAAACAAGAAAACAAGCACAGAGAATTGGGTATGGAGAACCACACAGGATGTTTCAGGGGCCAACCCATAGAGTGGCACACATAATTTCTACCCAACTCTATTGGCCAGACTTGGTCACATAGCCCCATCCAACTGTAGAGGAAGCTGGGAAATGTAGCTATAAGTGGTCCCAGAAGGAAAATTATATTTGATGAGAACACAGCATTGTTTCTGCCATACCATCTTTTGGGGTCCTCTGTCATGCTTCTCCCTTTTCCATCTTCTTCCCATCTCTACCTCTCAGGGTCTCATGTAGAAGAATTTAAACATTCTCGTGCTCTCATAATACTCTTTCTCACCAAACATCAACATGACCTCATGATGCTACTCAATACAGCAGCCACTGCTTCCAGAGTTGGGCTAAGAATTCAAATCTATTTACCTTCGAATCTAATTATCTATTCACAAAAGCGGAAAATGAAACCCTTAGATTTTATAAGTGGAAGAGCTTGAATTTGAATCGGTATCTTAAGTTCATCACTTTTTCTCCTACATCATAATGTCTCATCTCTTTAGTTAGAATGTAGGCTCAACATTAGAAGAAAGCTCCTGCTGTAGCCAACCCAACCAGCCCAGCACCTGGCACAGAGAAAGACATTTGTCAGGTGACAGGATGCTCAGTAACTGTTGAGTGGAGCAATATTCTCAACAGGACAACAGGAGGGGTGTTCTACTTTGGTGGCCATGAAATACCTCCCAAGGCAATACAACTTCATTTACCTTGGTTTAATTGAGGCCAGTTGGAAACAATAGGGCATCTTCTGATGCAATTAAAAACATTGCCCATAAACTGTGAAAGTTTTCTGGCATTCTGTAGACCAGAGCACTATTTTATAGCCAAGTTTCTGAACACATTTTTTTCAAAGATGTTATCGTGGAAAATGTGACAACAACAGAACTCCAGGGGCATGAACATGCTGTTGTAATTACTCCTCCAGACACAATGAAATCAACCCAAGTTAATTATTTATCAAAACCAACCCACTCTCTGGAAACATCTTTGTTTTGGCAGAATATTTCCTTTCTCCAGAAAATAGGTCGATGGTTTTTTCCTCCCACGTTTCTTTATCATAGCATCTGACTTTCAGAATTAGCTATTTCAAGTACTGAGACATCCGCCAAGCACCCAGGTGGGCTGGCAAGAGTGCAACTACAGTCCTGGGGTTTCTGATTCCTGGATTCTTCCTGTTTCAGCGCTTCTCTTCAGTAAGGGTAACCCTGAAAAAGGAGAAGGAAACCAAGGATTATTTAAGTTTCTACTATATGTCAGGCCCTGTAAGAGGCACAACTATTATATTGTTTTGCTTACTCTCATGAGACAGTATATCCATTTTATAGATAACAGAATTAGGCCCATAGGGGTGAAATAATTTCGCATGCCATTCACATCTAACTCCGTGTACATAGTCTCCCATGTCTGAAAAGGAGAAGTATGAACTGTGTAAACAAAATTGGTATTGAACTAAGAATTGACTCTGATGATTTAAGTAAGCCTGTGGGGCCAGACTTGAGTAGTGGCCTTGGATATACCAAATGAGTTCCTCTACATCAGTTTGGCACCTTTGACATCATTGCTTTACTTTTGCCCTACAGACTTCCCTAGATTGCCCTGGTATATTCTTTACCTTTCTCCTGCCCATCTCTATTCCTGTCCAGATCCAGGGTAGCCTACTTGAATCAGATGCAACAAAACAAAGGGGAGGAAGGTAGAAAGAGAAGCAAGATGATTGAGGTACTGGGGAAGAAAAGAGGAAAACAATTCTATTTTGAGACTTTCCAGACCTTTGAGATTTTGCAGTGAGCATCTTATGTTTCCACAGAAAGAGCACTGAACTAGGAGTAAGGAAATTTGGGTATGAAGCTATCTCTGCCACTCTTCACTGTCTTAACTTAGGAAAGTCTTCTACGTGGGCCTCAACTTTCCCATCTGGACATAACAGTATAAACTTTTCCACAACTCTTAGTGCAGGGTCTCTTGATATGTCTTTTATTTCTCCAAACTTCATTTCAAATAGTCTAGAGCTTCTAGCAACTAAACAGGTAACTCAACCAGCATCATACCCTCGAGCACTCCACTCTCTATTTTTCCAAGAATCCTGAAGATTTGTACAATCAAAAAGGAGCCTACAGGATCACTTCTGAGCAAGAGCGCTGCTGTCTGCTCTTCAGCTTCCGACCTTGCTGGCAAAGCTTTTCCCTGCCACACGGTGCCGCTGTAGAGCACTGGCCCGCTTCCCTGCTGCTGGCAGGGCTGGTGCACGCAGAACAATGTTTGGCTTGTCTCAGTCTCTGGCACAGGCCAATATGATCCTCTGAGGGAGGGTGAACCCTGCTTCACTCCACACCCACAGGGTCACACTTGATCCAGGGGTTTGCTCCTTACTGAATCCTCAAACTCAGTCTTTGCAACCACACATAGACGTTTCCACCTTATTCCTGCTCAGCCCCAGAGATGTTGTGCCCATGAATGAACCATAATACTCAGATTAATAATCAAGTTTGTCTGGCCTGATCTCAAAGCAAGACTAAGCATTGCTAATGATTCCTAGGTCCTCTTTCACAGATTCAGAACAGCTAAGATAAGGATGTGTGAAAATATGTGTACTTTCAATGTGTCATACATGATTCTGGTATGACATGTGTCAGATCCAAAATTGGAAAGTTAGTGTTTTAGAATATAAGAGCGCTACCCACCCTCAGAATTCATGTATAGGGGGTAATATCTTCCATGAGCCAATCATCTGTGCTCTAACCCACTCCAAGCCTAGCACTCATAGAAGCTTTCTTGTCACTCTCTTGTTAAAGCAGTGAGAGTCAAAACAAAATTGTATGCTTTAGTGGGTCACTTACCAATTTAGGATATGGAACTTCCATACAAAGTTTGACCTGGAAGGTCTCTCAAACCGACTTCCTACTATTAGAGTCATTTACTGAAAGGAGTGTGGGAGATCTTTCATGATGAGTGACTCTGAAGCAGAGAATTGTGATGAGAACTAACACGAGGAAGAACAAATTCATTTGTCGAGGATAACTTGACACTTAAACCAAAGGAAAATACACTTTATTTTTTACATTTTTTACAATTTTTATAGGTTATAGCTAGTGTAGCAGAGCAAATAGTGCTCACCACATATCCCAGGCACTCTTATATTTCTCAGGCTTTCTTGCAAGGCTTGGGCCATGTATCTAGTTTAGAACAAGTGACCATGAGTGGGAGTGACAGGTGTCACTTCAGATTCAAGGCCATTAAACTCCTGTGTACCTTCTCTGTCTCTCTTCCTTTTCTGCAGAGCTCTTGGAGACCTTGCATTTCAGATTGTGCAGTTACAAGATAGTGTGATCTTTGTCAGCTTGGATCCCTGAGAGACTACGTGAAGTAAAACCCCATCTGATGACTGATGTTGATATTGTAAAATAAAACTTCATGTTATTAAGCTATTAAGATTCCAGAGTTAATTTGTTACTGCAGCACACCTTAGTCTATTCTGACTAATATAGCTAAAGTGGTAGAAATATTACTAAACTTAATCAATCAATTTATTTAACTAATAGACTAAAAAATGTTATGGAGTCAAAGGCTAAATATTTCTATTGAATCTTGAAAATTGTCAGTATCTGGCAGGTCCTATAAGTGATCTGTGGCCACCAGTTTTTCATTTCTTAGCATGAAGGAGTGAGGATGGGAACTACTATTTACTGATTTCTTTTTTGCCAGACACTATATACAAATTACTACACTTAATCCTCCCAATATCTTATGAATTAGGTCTTATTACTAGTATATATACGAGAAAAGTGAGGTTTATTAATCACACATTGCTAGTAAACGGTAGGGCCAGGATTTGAAGACAGGAGCATCTAATGCCAAAGCTCTCTTCATTAATATTACATAACCTTTCCAACCATAGCCATAACTCTAGAAAAGTAGAACTTCATTAGGACTACTTCCTAATGACTAATGGGGTAGGGGATGGATTGCTCAAGTTCTCTTTATTTTTCTGCCTACAGTTTACAAAGGCATCCCCCGACAAGTTTCTGTACATGTGGTCTCTCCCTTTTCAATATCCCCTGACACAGGCTGCCTACAAGATAATTCTAAAACACATATACACAAATATAGACATGTTGCCTCTAGGCTGGAAAACCTCAGTTGGCTCCCCTTGCCTGCAAGGTCAAGTTCAAACTCCTTAGCTTGACAAATATAGCCTTTCTCATCATCCTTTTCCCTGCTGCTGCCCCGCTGAACTGGATTCTTCAGATATTCCAAAAGTGGGGGGGATCTCCAGGAACAGTCACCATGGTCATTCATCTTCATATTTTTGCTCAAGCTCTTCTCTCTGATATGAATATACTTCCTTCTCAAAACCTGTTATTTTTCTCCATATTTGACAAGATCCAGCTCAAATGACAATTTTTCTTTCAAACATTTACTAACAGAATCAATAACCACCGTCTCAATTTCCCCCACAAGATCCCTTGGGAATTTAACACATTATTTGGGCTTCTGTCTTCCCTTTGGCATGGGGGTTAATTAACTGTATATAAGCTCTTGATTTGAATGCTGGTTCCACTTCTTGGAGACTGTGTGACCTCGGGCAAGTGACCTAACTAAGCTTCAGTTTCCTCATCTGTAAAACTGGAATAAATAATAGTGCTGAGCTACAGGTTTGTTTCAGTTGATGAAATGCAATGGATAATACAATGCAAGTGCTCACTGTGGTGGTGGCATATAAGGAGGATTAAATAAATACATATATTTCATTTATTATTTTATTTATTCTTATATCCCCCATCCATAACACCATGCATGGCCCATAATTGGTCCCAAATAAACATTTATTAAATGAATAAATGATTGAATGAATAGTTGCATCCATTCAGGTGACTGAGTAGAGTAAGAAGTTCTACCAGAAGCACAGAGATCTCCTTGAAACCATAGTATTACATACAAAAGTCACTGTTTTGTTATTATTTGTATCTGTGCCTGCACACATACACTCCAACTCTTCAGCAAAAGCTGGTCAGCAACTTGTATTTAATTTCAAAGTGAAAATTGCTTAGTTGAGCTGAGGATTTTCTTTTTCAAATCCAAAGTCAGCGACTACCTAGATTGTGCAAAACTTCCCCTGCCTTCATCCCTAACTGGTAGCTCTTTGTTGGAGTTACCAATCAGTAAAGCATGGACCACTGACCATGTATAAGGTATGATGTGTTTGGTGGGTATCTAGATGGCCGGTGGAGTGTGTCCCAGTTCCCAGAAATGATCTAGAACATGCCTAGCATGTCAAAAGAGGACAAAAACATCCCTCTTCAGGGATATCATTGTTTCTTCCTCCACTGCATATAATTTAGCAGGACCACCCAGCTGATGAGATGAGACGAGGTAAGGCTATGTTTGTATTGTGCTGCTCATCATCTCCAAAGGGCTTTTCCCTCCTGGATCACTGCTACCTTACATTGTTTTTTCTAGGCCTCATCTTAGTTTCTAGGCCTCTTTCTCTGGCTCCTTTCTCCCAACAGTGAAGTCAGACATATGTCCTCGACTTTTCCAACATTCCCTTCCCCTATTTCTGATGTATTCTGTCTATGGGAAGTAATCTCTAATGTCATCTGTATCAGGAATTCTTGTAATTAATATTATTTAAAAAATAAAACAAAACTCAAACCAACTTAATGCACTTGTTCACTTAATGAAAAAGCCCCAAAGTGGGGGAAAGAGCAGTCCAGTTCCTCTGCAGTCCTCCAGCTTCTGCCCTCCTCTCGGTGCTGACTTTGCTCATAGGTCAAATTTGCCTTCAATATTTCAAGATGGTGACCAGCAGCAGTCAGGGCCAAATTCTTCCCTATTCAATTCTGGAGGGGAGAGAGGGAATTTCACGAGCATCAATTCAAAGAGCTTCACTTCACTCTATTGGGCCCTGGGAGAATCACTGGGTCTTTTTGGCCTAACCCTGGGTTACCAAAACCAACCTTTTGCAAAGTGAGGAATAGGGAGTACCCTGATTGATTTATACCTGTCAAAGTGTAAATCAATCCCCAGATCAATCCCCAGAGCTGGGGGTAGAATCAGTCTCTCCCGAATTGCAAGGCTGACATACCATGGGGGAAAAGTAGATGGAGGCCAGGGACCCAACCACAAGGCCCGGCACACTGCTCCTTGTGTTCTTCCCTTACTCTTTCAATTCTTCGTATTTGCTGCACTCAAGTTCAAATGAATTCCCACACTTCTTTTTTAAATTTATTTTGTGTATAAGAATAATACATGTTTATTTAGGTTCAAGAGAAAAGCAAAAAACAAAACAAAAATATAGAATGATCCATTAAGCAGAAGAAATGAAAACTTTTTGGCTCACATGCTAAATGGGTCTTTTCTGCTGTGCCTGTTTTGTATAGGGTTCACGCGCAGGTTTCAAGCACAGGTTTGATTTAACACGATGATGCCACAATTTCCACACATTGTTGGAAATATTCTAAAAGCTGCATGTTCCTGCATATATGAATGCATTCCATGTTTCACAGAGGAAACATGGTTTACTTAAACATTCCTCTGTGATGGTACAACAGGCTTTTCTTAATTATTCATTTTGATAAGCACTTTTATAAACATCTTTAAATTCTGCGTTTTTTCCTTATGACAAATTCCCAGATACCCATTCCTGTATTATTCTCTCAAACAAGTATATCATTATAAACTCCTTTCCACTGTGTAAGAGGGCAGCTGTTTCATTGTCCCTATACATGCACTAGGTATTCTTTTTAATCTTTGCTAATTTTGGTAGAAAAAGAAGTGGCCAGGGAAATTGTGCATCTGCTTACTATTTTAATTTTCATTGCTCTGATTAGTATAGCAGAGACTTTGTACAAATGTTTATTAGTCATATATTTCCCCTTTTTATGTATGTTTATATCTTCTCCCTATTATCCATTGATTTTCACAAATCTTCACACAGTAATAATATTACTTATTTGACATTTGTACAAATTTCCCCAGTTTTTACACTTTAATTTCTTAATTTTTCACATACAAAAGTAGTATATATTAATGCATTCAAATATATCCATCTTTCCCTTTGGTACTTGTATTGGTTTTAATATTACAAAGCCATTTCTAATTCAAATATTTAATCAAAATTTAATTTTAATTTTTCTTTCATTTCTGTGGTTTGATATTTTTACATATAGCTCCCAATCCTATGTACTTCAAGTGTCCTTCACACACAAGGTCTTTACTTAAGCATTGCTCGGTGAATCCCAATAAGCAATGTAGATCCATCCTTTATATATGAAGAGGTTGGCTGACCCCTTAAATCATCTGCTTTGAGAAACTTCTCCTAGATGGGCAGTTTGAAAGAGAGAAGATAGCCTTAGAAGTGAAGGAAGAACTGGTTTATGGTCCCAAATGTTGGTCTTGAGGCTCAATTTCCCCATTTGTAAATTAGAGATGTTTAACTAGATTGTCATTAACATATGTTTCAGCTCTGACATTTGTGGTCCCAGAAAGTCCTTTTTCCATTTCCACGCATGTCTCTCTTCTTCCTTTTTCCCCTAATTCCTCTTCTCATTCTTAGGATGACTTCCTAGTTGCATTCCTGCCTCAGAAGTGTCTTCTATGGTGACCTCCAAGTTTCTACATTCTCTCTTGTCTAAAACCAACCCATCTGCACTTCTGTTGAGGGAAGCAGCTATAAGCTGCTCTTAGTGCCAGGTGGCCAATGATTGTCTGGGAAGTGAACATCCCATCCAAAGTGGCTCATCCATTGGCCAGCCAGTACCCCAAGAGGCTGTCCTGAATGGTGCTCTCCAATGGAAGCAATAATTAGCTAAGTCTGTCACACCTCCTCTCCACAACGTGGGCTGCAGCACATACACACAATTATCTCCTTGACCTTGGGTTCTGATTGGAGCAGAAAGAAGCAGAGGTGCTGTAAACACAGGACATCACAGAGACCAGGAGGGCAGTGGGTCCACAGGGCCATCTTGGTTTGAAGCATAAGCAAATCCAGTTCTGGTCTACACCATCCTTATTAATAAACCTCTGTTGTCTTTAAATGATTTCTGTTTCTTGCCAATAATAATTTAAGCAACACTCCCTGAAAGGTTTCCTTCCCACTCTTATTTATATCCCTTCATTAGTCTGTCTGGGGAGGGGCTCAGCTGCTGCTGCATCAGCCAGAAGACAATAAGCATTTGGGGTTGTGAGATGACTTACTGGACATAAGGAAGTTTATAACACTGAGAATGTGCACAGGGGCGTGCACATGCAGAAACATCCCCCCAGCTTTCCCTGCCATCCCTGATATGACACTTCGTGTATACTCAAAACACATTCACAATCTCAGCTGATCCCAGAGAGGTCTTTAAGTTGGAAGGATGCACTTAATTGTGGAAAGGTACGGCTTTCCTACCAGGCTTCCTGAGAATTGTTTTATAGAAACATTATCATTGTGCCCAGGGCTGGCCCCAGGCAACACTGGGAAGTGGGAAAAGTTTGCATTTGGCTCTCCCCGACACCTCTCCAGGCCTGCTCTCTCCTGCAGACTGCCAGCTGCGTCCCGACCTGGATCTTCCCACCCCACTGTGTCTCCATTAAAACACCACCCTGCTCTGTCTCCCACCTCCTCAGGGTTCTGCTCTTGGCTTGAAAAATGCCAGTAGATTTTTCTTAACAGGAATCTTCTGAGTCAGAGCCTTAACCCCAAAGTATTGTCAAGTTGAAAAGGTTACTTTCAGCATTAAGAATCCTGTCTGTTTAAAGAAGGCAACAAATACACAAAGCTAGCCCCAGACCTGCCCTCTGGTTACAGTCTGGAACCTGAAGCCAAGTCTGGCGGGCCCCATGCTCCTTTATTGCTTTTTCTGCTTCCGTCTCCCAGGTCCTCTGCTGCCCATTTCCTGTGCAAAGCTCTGCCTGTCCTGCTGGCCCCAGTTCTCAGTGCTACAGTCCAGCCCCATGACCATCCTCCCCCATTCCTCCCTCCAGCCAGGTCACCTCCCTGAAGCAGCCACGCTATAAACTACACCCCATGGGGAGGTCCCCCTTATGGGGCTCCAACCAGGTCCTCCCACAGTATCCAGTCAGAAGTGGCTCTAAGGCCGTAATCCTAGATCTTCAAGCAAGCTCCTGGCAAAGCCTCTACATCTTATCATCCTGAGAATAGAGCGTATTGATGCCTCAGTCTCCTTACCTGTGAAATAGGAACATGAGCTACTTCATAAAGTTCTTATGAGGTTACTGTTAAGCACCTGATGCATGTAAAAGACATGGGCAGTGCCTGGTATGTAGAATGTGCTCTGAGTCTTGGCCAGTAGTCCTAGGAGTCATATTATTCACCATGATATTAGTACATGTGTAAGAGGGCCTGGCCCTGCAAGTGAATTGCGGCAGGGGCTGCCTAGGCCAGGTGGGGGCAGCAGAGAGCTATCTGAGGGTCAACTGGGACCAGTGGGACCACCTGGGAGTCCTAAGTGGAGGGCTGGATGGAAGGCAGGTCACCAGGAAGAGCACGGCCACATAAGAAGGAGAGTTGAGAAGAGTCTACTCTAACAGGCTCCCTTCTAACCTCCCTGCCTCCTATCTTGACCTCCCCCAACCTCCTGTTTACACTTTCCTTGAGTGATCTTTCTCAGTTGCTGTTCCAGTTTAGTCACTCCCTTGAGGAAAACACTGGGTGACTCCTTTGCCCATGGGGAAAAGACTAATATCCTTAGGCTGATATCCAAGGCCCTCTAAGAAAACTAACCACCGCCTCCCTACACCCTACCTTAGTTGCCTCCATGCTTCACCTTCCTCCATTCCCAAACATACCTCCAGTTTTCTTGTCTTTACTAAAGATATTTTCATGCATGTCAAAATCTTATTCTGCTTTCCACATTTAGCTCAGATGCTGTTTGTCGTGAAGTCTTCCTGGTTTATGCCAGTACCTAATTAAAAAACATCTCTCTTTGGCTCTCACTAAGTCCTTCACATCTGATTTTCTAGTGATATCTGTTACTGTCAATATTATTCCAGAATAATAAATTATTACATCTCTCTCCCTGGTGCAAAGAGCTCTCACAATCTGTCTTCTCTTCTGCAAAATGGGGTTAATGATAGCTTCCTTGTAGGGTGTTGAAGAATACAGGGAGATAATGCATATGAAGTACCCAGAACTGGGTCTGGCACATGGGAAGTGCCCAGAAAATGTTATAGAGGTTTCATCACTGTCACAATCATGATATCATCAACATTGTCAATGTCATCATTATCATTACCGTTATCATTAGAGGAATTCTGCCTCACGGTGGCCAAGAATTTGCAGGCTTAAGTCCTTAGACTGTCCCTAACATAGATTCTAATTTACAAAGAAAAAAAAATACTAAAGATTGCTTGTCCAGGGCAGAAATAGCAAATTGGGATCACAGGGATGAAGTGAGGCTTCCTGGAGCCACACAGCCACAGAGAAGCAGGATGATCTCCTGCTGAGGCAAAGTGAGAGCAGGTAAAAGAACAAACTAGCACAGTGACAAAAGAAGAAACTTTTTTCTTGTTGTTTAGAAAGATAGTGATGTTTTCAATAAAAATTTCAACCCAGAAATTAAAATTTAAACAATGTAAGTGCCTCCGAGAATCTCACAGCAGCGAGCAGTCCCTTAATGGTACTATGCACAGCCTTTATTTTTTAATGTAGAGAAGGAAAGGATTTGTCATTAAAGTTTAAAAATAATCAGAATCAAAATCCCTTTTGTTCCTGTGGGCTGGCAGAGCTGAGGGGCTGATTGTGTGTGCTGAGTGGGTGTCCAGGAAACAGTAGTCATTTGTGTGCGTGTGACAGGAGTGGAGTCCAAATCTAAATTTAAGCAAGTGTTGGCCTTCTTGGAACCCATAATTTTTGGATCAATTATCCCGGACTAAGTGTCTGAGTTTCTTGCTCTCTTTCTTTCTCTCTCTCTGCTGCATTTAATAATTACAACACTTGAGCCAATAATTTGCCGACCAGCTGCGGTGGCCTAACTGTCTGGTTCACTCATAATTTCTGGAACTTGATACAATCATGGCCTTTGAGCCAATTAGGGTAATATTTGGTGTGTTGGAAGTCTGTTCCTCACCCTCCCACCATCTCGCCAATGTGAGAAACAAACACCCCGTGTCTATCCTACAAGAGAAATTACGTGTTCTCAGATCTTACCCAGCCCTTGGACCCATGGATTTTGTCTGTCCCACTCCTTCCCGCAGTTTGAAAAAGAAAGGCTGACTGGTGGCCTGAAAAGAACCTGGTTTGAGAATCAGAAAGCCTAACCGTGCCACTAAATGAGCTGTGTGGCTTTGGCTTAGTAGCCTACCCTCTCTGAGTATCCATTTTCTGTTCATAAATGTGGCAATAGTGATTCAGGGCAGAGGGGCTGGAGTCAGCTACTTGAATTCAAAGCCTGCCACTATCACTTTTTAGCTGTGCAACATTGGGCAAATTACTCCATCTCTCTGGACCTTAATTTTCTTATCAGGGACCATTATTAATTTCTTAATAATGAAGATAATTATAATATTAACTATATCATGTAGTTTGTGAGGATTTGATGAGTTAATACAAACAGAACCAAACACACACATACTTCTAGAGTTTAAACTCCATACAGGCATGGATTTTGTCTGTTTTGTTTACTGCTATCTCCCCAGGACCTAGAACAATATCAATAATTTTCCTTAGATAAATGTATGAATAAATGAGGAGACTGGTTTATATTTATTTGTTCACTATTCACTTCCAGCTTATTTCCAAAAATAATTTTTCATGGTTCACAATACAATCATGTTTACCACAAAGCTATCACAATGAAACTAGAACATCAAAGCCCGAAATAAGGAAGTAGCAAGCAAAGGTCAGATGTCCTTTCACTCAGAGCTTCCTGGCTACTCAAACACAATTAAGCAGCCTCTGAGAATCCTTCCAACTCTAACATTCCTGGAGTCTGAGTTTTGGAGTCAGAACCAATATTTCTAACTTTCAGTGTGACCTTTGACAATGCTCCAATTCTGTGTCAGTCGATCATTTTTTCATCTGTAAAAGGGGGAGACATAACCAAAGAAGCTAAGACCCATTCTTGAAATCTAGCCTTTCTTTTTAGCAAATGGCCACAGGGATGTAAAGATAAAAGAGAGATGATTTGTACCATCAAGGAGCTTACAATTCTCCAGGAGACACAGGTACATAGATGCATAACTCTCTAATTCAAGCTAGGAAATAGTACTTAACTAAGAGTATTAGCAAAGGCTAAAAGAATGGTGAAGAAAGAAACATATTTCCACTTAGGAGGATTTCATAATAGCTTTATTCTTTATTTATTATTTTTTTGAGACAGAGTCTCACTCTGTCACCCAGGCCGGAGTGCTGTGGTGCGATCTTGGCTCACTGCAGCCTCAGCCTTGGGCTCAAGCCTCTCGAGCAGCTGGGACTACAGGCATGCACCATCATGCCTGGCTAATTTTTGTATTTTTTGTAGAGACAGGGTTTCACTATGTTGCCCAGGCTGGTCTCAAACTCTTGAACTCAAGCAATCTACTTGCCTCGGCCTCACAAAGTGCTGAGATTACAGGCATGTGCCACCATGCCCAGCCTTGATAATATTAATAGCTTTATAGAATAGCTACAGTTTGCAATGGTTCATAAAGAATATTAACAGATATTCATAAGAAAAGTATTCCTAAAAAATGAAAAGAAGATAAGGAAAGGTAGGGATAGGGAGGTATAAAATTGTACCCTATCCAATAAAGCTAACATGTTGGGCAGAGATAGGGGTGGCAGGTGTGTGTGCTGACACCCGCCTCCCCTTTGCCTATGGCGACCTCACTAATCAATCCAAGAGCTTTATCCTGCTAAGTTAGGATGTGGCCTCAGAATTCCTCTCAACACAGTGTTCCAGGCAGCCACTCCCAAGTGCTCAAAGTTGGTACATAGAATGAAACTTACTTGCTCTCTGGATTTAAGGTTTATATATGTCAGTCAATAGTGGAAAATAAGCCTAAACCAAATGCAGAGGGCCTTGCAAGTCAAAATGTCAAGTTCAAGTATATGAATAGTCAAAACATGTGCTTGTTCCTTCACATTCAGCTGCTCTTTACGTTGGTATGATAACCATGGAGCCTGTTTGCAACAGACATTATTGTAATATATATACACGGAGCCTGCAGGAACTGAACCCATTCCTGCCGAGGCTTTCTGTGAATTCATCTGGAGCATAATCCACCTCCCAGGCTGCACAGTGCCTGGCTTGTGCTTAAACAAGGCATGCACTGTAACACTGTTCTCACATCACGCTGCGGGAAGAAAAACAGTGTTGGGGACCTATGCCAAAGTTTTCAAAAGGGCTGCCCTAAAACGTAAATGTGGCCTCTGTAGGTTCGTAGAGCAACGCTAGTTATCATCTCTGTGGTACCAGGGCCGGCACAATTATTCTATTACTATTCAATGGCTGCTCTTAATGAATGCGTCCCTGTGATGGTTCCATTTAACCTTACTCCAGGAAAAGGAAAATCTATCTAAAGAAACGGGAAATAGAATTCCATGAGCTCATGTCTAGTGGGGAAAGCAAAAGGCATCTGAGGGCTGATGGGAAGTGAATCATATTGTTCCTCGGCTTCAAGTGTAACCCTATCCTCCTGCCTTCTTTCTGCGGACCTCCATTCTCAGCCCCATGGTGTGAGGACGTTCTGGCAGCAGGAAGTCAAGGGAACCCAGGCCATGGAGTGGCCAAGACTTCTGCTTCAGGTCCATGTGTCCTTGAGTGAGTTACTCCTTATATCAGCATCTGGTTATAACCCATATCCCTACAAAATGGTTTCCAGGTGGCTCGCCTAAACATTTTTAACATCATAGAAATAAATCAGATTAAAATAAAAGATGTACATGTATTAAGAAGACCAGATGAAGGAAGTATAAAAGCCAGGATTATAAAATAAAACCTGCAGTAAGGCAGACCATTCCATATTCCTGAGCCTCAGTTTCCACATTATAAAATAAAGGAGTAATAATAGCTTATTTGTAACATCATTAGGAGGACAAATTGAAATACTCAAAAAACAGGAAAAATGGATTATAATGGAAGAACTACTGAACAGGCTGTCAAGAGACTAGTGCAGCTCTGCTTGTGAACTGGGTGCTCCCTGAATCGGCCTCTCTCAGCTTTAAGAGTTTCTAATTCTATGAAGTGGGGTGCCTGAGAGGAGTGAGGGAGCAGGAAAAGAAGCAGGAAGCGATGAGGAGAAATGAGATGACGCCTTCAACTCATCAACTAAAGGATTATTGTTAATTGTATCTTTGGAATATTTTTCTCATGACTGTATCAGGAACAATGATTGATTTACAAATATCATTTGATCACCTCTTCTGTGCCTGGTCCAGGAAAGAAACATCCAGGTGGATGCCCTCGTTTCTGGTAGGCCATGCCCAGTAAGGGGAGGTGGGAAGGGACAGCCCACATGACTATAATGCAAAGCTTCCTGAGCCCAAAGGAATGTATGGATAGAAGGTTACAGGTGAAGGGGAAGAGAGGGAGCCTGTCCTCCAGATAAAGGAAGATTTCCTGGAAGAAGCTATTGAGTCTGCCCCTGAGAAGCTTTCTACAATGAGGTGTTAGGGGAGGAGGGTGGAAGAGACCAGACAAACTGAAGTGGGAAGACTGAAAAGCACATGGGACTTGAGAGAAGCGGAGACATTTATTGAGCTTTCATGGGCTTTTCATCAATTTCCCTCTTTTATGAGCAGCACCTAAATTCACCCTTGGGTGGTTGCTATTCCCCAACTGTCAGTCGACCTAGTTTGGATTAGCCTGATCCTACCCCATCTAGCTCCAAGGAAAACATATGGTCCTAGCCCAGCCAATGAAGATATTTTATTTCCTTTGCCACAGCAATTGGTTTCAAGATGAGCATGTGTCTCAAGTCTATCGAATGAGATGCACATTGAGACTTTCCCTGGATCCACAGCAGAAGAGAAGCTCCTTCTACTGGACTTGCTGAGCTGATGGAATGTTAGCCAGGAGCTGTTAGTGTTAGTGGAAGTCTTGTCATAAAATGAACCACCCTGAGAATGGCAACATAAAAATAATTCTGAGATATAAAACGAGGTGAATTCTCAACATCATTTGAGCGCCTAGATCCAGCCATATCTGAAGGCAATATCTTCTGGCACATTTTAGCTTTTGTTGTCAATAAATTTGCCTTTTACGTAAGAATGATACAATGGACTTTGGAGACTTGCGGGGAAGAGTGGGAGGGGGAGGCAAGGGATAAAAGACTACAGATATGGTGCAGTGTATACTGCTCGAGTTTGGGGCGCACCAAAATCTCACAAATCATCACTAAAGAACTTGCTCATGTAACCAAATACCACCTGTACCCCAATAACTTATGGAAAATTTTTAAAAAAACATCTAAAAAAAATTAAATTGATTTGCCTTTTATTCTTAAGCTAATTTGAGTTCCATATTTATCACTCACATCTCAAAGAGTCCTGTATAATATAAGGGCCCTGATCCAGATGAGCTGTGGACTTTACCCATGGCTGACAGCCCAGTCACTGCGGCCACCGAGAGAATGGTCTCAGAAGAAGCCTTAGCAGTCAATGACCAAGGAAGCCTAACCTGGGAGAACAAGGTGAAGGGTAAATCTGAGAGCAGAGTATAAGATTCATTAGACAGAAATGCCAATTTATTGCAGTTGAAGAAACATTTCTCTATCAATGGGAGAGAAGATGAGTTGGGGGAAAGACAAGGAAAGTAAAGGCTTTCCCTCAAAGGCCCTCCTGTCAGGTCCTAAAAGCAGCTTCTCCCAGTGTGTCTGGGGAGTAACAGGTCTTTCACTCACTTCGCTATGGTAACAGTGGCCATGCAGTGCAATGAAGAGCACAGACTTCAGAATTAAACCCTCTTGGTTTCGAATCCCAACCCTGGTTGATAACTTCCACTTTTTGCTAACTCAGTGACCTTAATGGTTAAAGCTTAAACTTGATAAAGCCACTTAAATGAGTGACTTCATTTCTCTGAGCCTCAGCTGCTTCTTCAATAAATGTGAATAGCCATCATTATCTCTCACTTGACCATAGCAAGAGCCCCTTGATTGGTCTCAACTAAGTATCCACCATGCAACCAAACTGACCATTTTAAAAGCAAATCAAGTTATGTCGTTCACTCCCCTTAAAACGTTTCTGTGACTTCAGTCATCATTCGGATGATGATCCAAATTCATATAATAGACTTCAAATCTCTGCACCATCTAAAATCAAATCTCACTTGCTGTTCTAGTCTCCTAGATTCTCTTTTCCTTGCTCCTCTCAGTTTATTGACAAATAGTTAATAATATTAAAAACTAACATTTATTGAGCACATACAACATGCCAGCATTGTTCTAAGTATTTTACTTGAAATAATCCTTATGACGCTTATATAAGGTAGGTGCTATTATTATCCCCACTTTATAGATGGAAAAATTGAGGTGCAGAAAATTGCTCAAAGTCATACAGCAAAGAAGCACTTCAGCCAGTTTGCAAACCTAGGTGTTGGCACCCAGAGCCTGCATGTTTAATCACTATATTATGCTGATTCTCTACAGGCATCCCGCAAGCATTTTCCCACTTTGTGGCTGTGGTAGACTGAATAATGGCCCCCAAAGATATTGACATCCTAATCTCTAGAAGCTGTGACTGCTACCTTACATGGCAAAGGGACTTTGCAGATGAGATAAAGTTAAAGATCTTGAGATGAAGAGATTTTCCTGAATTACTCAGCTGAGTCCTAAATGTAATCACAAGTGTCTTTATGAGAGGGAGATTGGGCTACAGAAGGGCAAGAGGTAACATGACCATGGAAACAGAAATTGGAGTGATGAGACCATAAGCCTAAGAGTGTCAGCAGGTAGCAGAAGAGGGAAGAAGCAAGGAACAGATTCTCTTCCGGAGTCTCCAGGAGGATCCATCCCTGCAATGGTTTCACTTCAGCCCAGTGAAACTGATTTTCAACTTCCGATGTCCAGAGCTTATAAGATAATAAATTTGTATTTTAAGTCACAAGTTTGTGGTAATTGGATACAGCAGCAACAGTAAACTGACACAAAGGCATTAGCACAGGCTGTTTCTTCTGCCAGGAATGCTCTTCCCCACACCCTTTGCCTTCTTTAACTCCCGCTTACCCTTCGACTCCTGGCTTCCATGTCACCTCCTCAGAGTAGCGGGACTCTCCTATTCATCCTCCCATAGCACTCCAGACTTCTCCTTCTTCTTCTTCTTTTTTTTTTTTCTTTTTTTATTCTTTTGGAGACAGGGTTTTGCTCTGGTCGCCCAGGCTAGAGTGCAATGGCGCGATCTCAGCTCACTGCAACCTCCACCACCTGGGTTCAGGTAATTCTCCTGCCTCAGCCTCCCAAGTAGCCGGGATTGCAGGCATGCGTCATGACACTCAGCTAATTTTTGTATTATTAGTAAGAGACAGGGTTTCACCATGTTGGCCAGGCTTGTCTTGAACTCCTGACCTCAGGTGATTCACCCACCTCAGCCTCTCAAAGTGCTGTGATTACAGGCGTGAGCCAACCCCCCCGGCCCAGACTTCTTCTTAATACTAACAACATTGCAATTCACTGTCAATGACTGTTGCTCATGCAACCAGATCCAAGGGACAGGGTACAGTATGTGTCTGTCTTGCTTTTCACTGTAACCCAAGCATCTAGCCCAGAGCCTGGAGTATTATTGTTCTCAAATATTTGTGGAAATGAATAAATAAATATAATTTCTCATAGGACTGTTGAATTCTTTCAAAAGATCACAAATGTAAAGAACTTGGTATAGGGCCTAGCATATAACAAGTTCCCAGAAAAGTAGAGCTCCATGTGAGTTCTGGGTCTATCTGTGTGTCTCCTGTGTCTTTGGAACAGAAGCTCAGACATGAAGGTGCTGATCTTGGACAAGTCCCAGGCAGAGTGCTCTGTGATGTCTCCTTTTCCCTAATCTCCAAATACTGCTCCTCTTTCTTACAATTCTGGTAGTCACACAGGTTTAATGGCCACTGTGGGCATACTTTAGAAAGGAAAGGATCAGGGCAGTCCCAGAACACCATGAGATATGAAGATATCTGCAAGACTGCCTCCTGCTTTAAGACTACGGCAAGCCCTTTCGGCCAATCTGCAGTGCAGTTGGAGTAGGTTATTCCAGCTGTTTCCTGGCTATGCAGTGTGTGTATGAGCCTCCAGCTGGGCCAGGGACCAACTTTCCAGGCCCAGATGAATTCTCATCATTGCCCAGGGATCCTTTAGCTTGAGTTTGGTTCTCAAGCCAAGGCTCTGACAGCTTTATTAGCACCTATAATTCACTGTAAGCGTCGATGTGTTGGGAAACACTTTGAGGCTATCTTTTAAAGTCAACTTAATTCCCTCTCAAATGCCTCTTTGTTTGCCAAAGTGCCAGCCAGAAGACTTCCAGGTAGGCAGGGAGATGAGCTCCAGACAGGGGATCAGCGGGACGTGTCTGCTGGGCGCCCAAGTCATTTTGCTGGTAGCTGATGTCATTTCCAGTTAGTGGGCTCCTGGAAGAGGTGCCTGCAGATGCTCAGATGACATCATTGGGGACCAGCCTGTCACCAGGGGAGATAACAAATGGAGCCCAGCTCTGAGTTCCTGCTGCCCCAGGAAGTCACAATTCATTTCTTGGCCTTGCTATAGGCCTGGAGAGTAGACACCCTGTGTTTCCACCCTGGCCAAGTCCCAGAGAACCAGTATGCACCCTCCTGCTGGCTGCTTTTCCACAACAAAACCAAGTGGGACATTCTGAGTTTACCCAAAACTGTTTGGCGACTGTAATCATAGAAACTGGACAAGCTCGATGTAGTATACACCATTGGTCATCTGCTGACACCCACTTACCGTTCCTCCTGGGCTAATAGAACCCAATTTTTTTTCACATATGCACTCTCCTCTAGAAGGGATTGGCCTATTCGCATCCTCAAGGGATAAATTGTCATTGTTCTAAGCCATTCATTCATTCAACAAACACAACTGAGCACCTATTTTGTAGTGGACATTGTTTAGGCACTAAAGATAAAGTCATTAAAAAAAGTCTTTGTCTTCATGAAGCCTTAATAAACACACAGTTATATATTATATAATAGCTTTGAATGTCAGACCAAACAATAAATGTTATGAAGAGAAATAATGCCAGGTAAAGGTATAGAGAAAAATAGGCTTGCTGTTTTAGATAAGGGGATGAGGGGAGGTGATATTTGAGCTGAGACATGAATGAAGGGAGGGCACCAGCCAGTGACTCTGGAGGGGAAAAATGTTCCAGTCAAGGGCAACAGCAGGTGCAAAGGCCTCAGGGTAAGAATAAACCTGCACGTTGAGGAACAGCCAGAAAGCCAATGTGGCTGGAATGTTACAAACAGAGGCTGGGTCATAGAAATCGCTTTGGATTTTGCTGTAAATGATGGGAACTCACTGGGGGCTCGTCCACAATTTGTAATTTCAGAAGATTCGCATGGTCACTGTGCAGAAAGCAGACTAAGGCGAGGCAAGAACAGAAGCAGGTGACCAGGCTGCATGGAGTACCAGGTGGTAGCTGGAGAAGTAGTGATAACTGATTGGAATTGGGAATGATTTTGAAGTTTGAAGCAAAAGGATCTGCTGATGAATTTGGTGGCTAGAGTGAGAAACAAAAGAGTGAAGGATAACATCAAAGTTTTGAGATAGCACTACCAAGTAAATACAAGTGCTGTTAACTGAGATAAAGAGCACTGCAGGAGGAGCACTTCTGGCTGGGACGGGATCTAGGGCTGGGACTGATGGGTACTCAGTTTGAGGTGCCTGATAGACATGCAGTTGGAGATGTTAGATAGGCAGCAGTGGGAGAAAGGAGTGTGAAGATTGGGAGAGAGGTAAGTCCCATGCCTCCACCAATGAATGGCTTAGGCTTCAGCATGGGGGGCAACTCTAGCCAATGGGATATGGCTGTAGGAGGCCTCTGGGTAAGATGTCCTCATTTCTAATGAGGATTTAAGGTTGCTTGGATGTTTAGATGGATGGATGGATGGATGAATGGATGGATGGACGGATGGATGGATCTCTAAGTATCCATTTATTTCCAGTGGTCATTCAAATCTTAAAGGTACAGTGAAGTCTAAGTTAGGAGACCTGGCTTTAATCCCTGATATTTTTTACTAATTAATCATAAACCTAGGCAAAAACACCCCCTCTCTGAGTCTCAGTGTCCCCACCTGCACAATGAGGAAATTGGACTACATTGTTTTTATGAGCCCAGCTAGCCCTGCTGTTCTATGAAATTGTAAGAACATGGACTTTGGAACCAGAAGCTCTGAGAGAAATGTTGACTTTCCCCTACTTGATGTGCAATCTCTAGCAGTTCAAGGTTCCTCTGTGTTGCAGTTTCCTCATCTCTGAAGTGATGATTTATGGTCCTTCCCAACATTAATTTCCATTAAGTCACAGCATAGTTTCCTAGTTACTTGTGTTGATGGAAATAATGAAAACCTCTAGGAAAGCAGTAGTTATGAGGAAGCCAACCCCTCAATGCAAACACATGCACACACACACATACACACACACACACAGTCTAGAAAAGAAGACCAGGCCTTTCCTTTCAGAGCAGCTACTCCCTGCCTCCGTCTGAGTATAAACTCTGGTCAAGGTGGGAACTATGCTCTTCTTGAGGCGAGCATGGTTGTTTCGACAGCTCTTAGCTTCCCTTGGCACCTCATTCCCAGGAGTTAAGAGCTACCATAAGAATCTCAAAGCTCAGTCCTGCTGGGTCCTGCTGTATCTACCACAGGGCTTGGGATGAATAAAAGACATTAAGACCATAAAGCTCCTGGCCCAGACTTGACACACAGTGAGTGTTCAAACTGTCTTGTACCTCAGGCCCCTGTGCCCAGTTAGTTAAAGGCACTAATTAACTAAAATGAACAATAATGAACAATAATGGTAGAATATAAGGCAGTTTTAGATTTCAGATTTTTAACATGTTCAAAGGCAGAAATCCCTGGGCTATTTTATTCATGTAAAAAGTCTAACAATAATTGCTAATTTTTGAAAACAAATCAAGCATAAAATAAAAGACGCAAGGAAACCATTCTCTTACCATAGTTTAGACCATCTAGTCTAACAGAAATTTCTTTGGTCTGAAATGATATCAATTTCCCATTGCTAGTGTTGTCTGATCAGTATTATATATGAAGGTTGATTAATAGGAAATGGGTAAATGGGTATATTATGACTTAATCAGTGCTTTATGTTTGAAGACTTGATCTTTCAAAAATCTTTTATTTTTAATGAAAAGGGGTGTTCAGTGTCGTAAAGGTTGGGAGGCAGCAAGCTAAAATGTCGAATGTTTTGACAGGGGCCTGCTGGTGACTATATCCCTCCCTTTGATGTATGAGCCCTAAGAACCTCTGAGCTATGTCGATGTGTCCCCAAAGCACAGATCCAAGGGAGAAAGGAGAAAAGACACTCTGCTAACAGTGGCTAATGTCATTTCCAGTTAACTGGCTTTTGGCAGATATGGTACAGATGTTCAAATGACCTCATTAGGGACCAGGATGTCAACAACAAGAGAGATACAAACAGAGCCCTGCTTAAGATTCCTGCAGATTCCATGGGTTTGGAATCCCTTAACTCATTTCCCAAGCATTCCAAAGGGTGGGAATTTCAGGCGATGGCATGTGGCATTATGAAGAATTTTAGGGAAGATGGAGCTTATATTAGTTAAGGGAGGCTAGCTTTGCTGCAATAACAAAGTACCTGCAAAGCTCTGTCTCTCTCCCCTTCTATTTCACTCTATGGGTTGGCCTCATCCTCTGTTATATCAGATGATCTTCCTGCAGGCAGCATGGAGAGACTGGGCACAGCCTCCAGAGGTGGCTGGGTTTACATTCACTTGTATCTCTCAGCCACATATGTAAAATCTTAAGGAAGGACCACGCTGAATCAAGGTTCATATATCTGCTTCCCCTACTAGACTATAAGGCTGCAAAAGGCAGGGAATGAGTCTCACTCTGCTACCTTCTGCAGTCTCTCTTAACCTGGAGTCGCCCTGTAAGGGACACTAAGTAAAAATTGTTCAGTTGAATAGATTAGCAAACCACTCAGCACAAACCAAGAAGAAAAGAACTAAACACAGAGAAGACTGACAACAGGGGTGATTTAGAAACAGACTAGTCAACTGTTGATCAAAATTTTGTTACATTCAACAACAGCAGCGATTCTGAGAGCCCTGGAGATATTTTATCCGATAAACTCTTTCCAGAGCTAATAATAAAAATTTCTTGCATGGTGGTTTACAACACAATTTTACATCCCCCCCACCCCGCCCCGCATTTTTTTTTAGCATCACTTCAATACAATTCAGCAAACAGTAATGAGATTCTTCCAGGTGCCAGGCGCTGTGCTCAGTGGTGGGCTATGGCAGTAGAAACAGGTCCTTGCCTCAGAGAACTCTCAGTGAGTGTAGTACTAAAGAGAGAGATTAAATAATTGAAGAGATAATAATAGCTGATATATTTACCAAGAGCATTTGCTATGTGTCAGACACTAGACTGGGTGCCTAACACATATTAACTCAATTCATGCTTACAATAATCCTTTGAGACAGATACTATTATGAGCCTTGGAAGTTGGGTGACTTATCCAGGGTAAGCAATTGACAGAGCCAGGATTTAAACCCATGTAATTTGGCTCCTGAGTCTATGCTCTTAGCCATCATAACTGTACCACCAGCCAACCACAGTGTTAGGAGAGTTAAAATGGAAAGTAAAGGGGTCAAGGAAGGCTCCAGCATTTAACCCAGTCAAATATTAGAGGCACATCTGCCAGTCTAAAATCCAGTGTCCTTCCCGCCAGCCTGGGTATAAAGGCTCAGTGCAGTGGCTGCGTTATTAGCTGCACTTACAAGTCTCCAGGGAGCTCCAGATATAACTCCCCATTGGTGTTCTCCCAATAGTCTGAGCATAAATAGCCAATAGGTCCTCTCCATACCCCACAAAGAACTTAGAAACGAATCATACTTCTGGTAACTGCATTAACGGAACGTTTTTGTTTGTTTATTTGATTTAGGAGTTAAAACAGAATGACCTTGTCTTTTAAATTGTGAAATAACAGTTAGAAGTTATTTGCTTATATTTATATTTAGAATTAAAGGATATTCATATGAACAAGTACAAAACAGGGGTGACGGGGTTGGCAAGGGATTGAGGGCCTTCATAGAGATGGATTGTTGTTCATTCAACTGTAATGATTAACAATTAAAAATCCACTCTTGCAGTTCCCCATGTCAGGGGAAGGATAGAAGTTTTTGTTTTTTTGGTTTTGTTTTGTTTTTTTTGGTGTTTTGTTTTGTTTTGTTTTGTTTTGTCTGAAACAATAAGTCACCTCTTTCTTTCCAGGGAATGCATTAGAATAAGGGGTTTCCCAAGACCTGGACAAAAGCCAGGATATTTGGGAGTCAAGGTCCCCTGCCCCTCCTTTTGGCCTCCGTCCTTGCAGGTCCTTGTAAGGTAAGCGCTCAGGCTGAGAGCTCAGCTGAGGGGGGAGAAGGCGCTGACCACCTGGAAGCCTTAACCCAAAGAGGCACAGTGTAGGTTGGGCTGGGTGGCAAAAGCAGGGCAACAAAGTAAGCCCAATAACAGCTCACCCTTAGCACTTATTGAGTACTTACGATGGCTGAACATGAGTCTACACACTTCATATTCAGTAGTTCATTTAATTAGGTTGATAGAATTAGTATCCCTATGTTGCAGGTAAGAAAAGTGAGGCACAGGGGTTTGATGTTGCTCAAGACCATACTTCTAGAAAGTGGAGGATCCAGAATTCAAACTCAGGTAGGGTGACTCCAGTGTCAGCACCCTTCACCAGGATGCCACAGCAAAAGGGTCATCCTGAAATCACCGCTCTGCTGATTTGGGTTTTGAGACCTTCTCAGGATTCTTCGGAGAGCACCTCTTTTATGAGCTCTGCTGGCCCCGAACTTGATATTCTCCAGTGATTTTTGGCTTATAGCTGCCTCCTTACAAATTGGCAACTAATTTTAACCCCGGAGCTTCTGTTCCTGGGTAATGTGGTGGGGAGGGGACAGAGAGAGAGGAAGACAGACAGACAGACAGAGGTAGGCTGGCTATTATTTTAAAAGAAGTTAGACAGCAATATAACCAGCCTCTCACCCAAGTGATAAAAAAGCCATTGTTGGGGCATGTTTGCACCAAAAACAGAGAGAGAGATTTTCCTGAATCATTTCTAATTTTTTATTTAGGCTTCACACTTTTCCTGGGGCCTCTGGGCAGGCTTCCAGACCCCGGTATCCACAGTTGACTCTGAGCTCCCGAGGTAAGTGATCTGTCACTCCCAGACCTGGGGAAGGGTTGGGCAGAGGCCTGGACAGACTATGCTTGGCTCAGCACCCTGACATTGTACATACTAATGCAATGTGAAGTAGCACGTCTAAATAGCCTGTCCAACTTTTTTGATGTTCTTGAACCCACAGATGGGATTCATTTCCACACTGTTCGCAAAACGTAAACGATACAAGGACATTAAAGAGCATTAAACTACTTGATGACATTTTGGTCACATTAATAAAAAGTGGCATTTTTAAAACTACCAGAAAGAAAGAGAAAGAGTTTGGGGGTGGAGAGGGGAGAGATGAAGAAGAAGAGAGACAAAGCAGGGAGGGGGAAGGAGGAACAAGAGAGGGATTTGAATTCATCTAAAGTATAAAAGAAATGCTGGCAGTCCCAGCTCTTCTCAACCCAGTTGGGACTTCGTTTAGTATGACATAAGAAGCAAATCTTTCTGGACAGATCTGTGGAACACACCCACACTTATATAGTGAGTGGTGCAGACAGACTAAGATATTAATGTTTCCTTCCAGACTGATTCATTTGGCCAAAATAAACTCATATACCACTGAGACATGAGTGAGGACAAGAGGAACATCAGACTCACCTCCTCCAGGAAGCCTTCTATGAGTACCTCCTCAGGCTAGACTAGGTGTCTTTTCTCTGGACTTCCAGAGGCCCTATGCTTACTCTCATCATAGCCTACATCATCGCGGCATTTAATCACTGATTGACTTGCCTAAATCCTCCCTAGACTGTGGGTTTCTTGAGGGCATAAGCTAGGGCGAGAAGCATACATTCAAAGAGACGTATGTCTCTTCAAATTGTTGGGGTTCAAATCCCAGCTGGCCCTTGTATTGGTTTTAAGACCTGAAGCATAATTAATTAAGCTCCCTGGGTCTCAACTGTGCCATCTATAAAATGGGGTAAAAGGAAAACCCAGTTCATAGAGTTGTAATGATTCCTAAATGAGGTAATGAATGAAAGGCACATAACCCCATGCCTGGTACACACACACAAGACATATGGTCTAGATTAGCATTAACATTATGCCTAGCACCCCAAGCACTTGGCACATAAAAGGCACTCAATAAATACAGTACTGTTAAATCAATGAATCTCAACAGACTCACTTAGAAAAA
Source organism: Gorilla gorilla gorilla (assembly GCF_029281585.2). Lineage (NCBI taxonomy): Eukaryota > Metazoa > Chordata > Mammalia > Primates > Hominidae > Gorilla > Gorilla gorilla. The sequence continues at coordinate 22,242,668 of NC_073233.2, forward strand.
ATCACTTCCCAAGGGGACTAAGGAATTGGACATGGAGCCATAGAATGTGAAAATGGGTGGCAGAGACATTTAATAACTTATCAAGTCCTGGGCACCTTGTTTTAAAATAAAAAACCAGTACTGGTCTCTCTCTGGAGTGCCTCGGGAGGTGTCCTGCTCTCCTAACAACCATGGCTGGTGAAGGAAGGGCGAGCAGTCCCAACCCCCACCAGCAGCCCATGCCCCCCTCCCCTCACCCACTTTTTTGGCAGAGCTCTCTCCTTCCAGCCCTGGTGGTTACATTAATTGCTAATGACAATGGCAACCTTCACTCTGTGTGGTTTCCTGCCCAGATTCTGGATCCTTTACAAGGCTCCCTTTTCTTTTTTCCCAGATAGGAAATGCAACCCGAGACGTGTGAAGAAAAAAACAGTGTGCTTATTGTCATAGCCTCCACTTCTCGGCTGGGCCTGGCTGTGTGTGCTCTGGGGTGCCTGCCCCGCCACAGGGAAGAATAAACCCAGACTCAAATCATAGGAAATTCATCAAATGTGCTTCTCAGAGCTCTGTCTTTCAAGGTCTGTTTCCTTGCCATATGATCTCTATAAACCAAATCACTGTTAGCCAGGGCACAGGACCAGAGGCGCCGGAGGCTCATGGATAATGAATGCCAAATGCATGTGACAATAGACTGATCAGAAAGCAGAATAGAAATTTCTGAGTTGTGCTTTTATATGTGTATACACACACAGACAGGCACACACCTATGTGTGTGCACACACTCAAGCACACACACATGCATGCATATCACACACACACACACACGGGTCCAGCACACAATACATCTTAATGTATAAAGGCCAGTTGTGGTCCTTGGTGCCAGACTCAGATAACTCATCTCTCAGTTACTTTGTCAAGACAAAGAAGCCTGTGGATCAGAAGGATAAAATGGAAGAGGAAAACAAATCGGAACCCCGTTTAGCTGGGGACACTCAATGTGGAGGAGGCACAGATTTGACTTTGAAATTTAGGATGCCTTGCACTCAGCAACTAACACAGGACACAGCACACAAGGGGGCCTCAAGTGAAAAATGAAAATCAAGGACTTATTCCTGGGCGCCAAAGGTAAGTGGGAGAAATTGCCCTAAACGGAATGAATTATTGTGTCATCTTTTCAATAATGGTTTTGACCCCTCCTAGGTCTGACCAACCCCTTCACTCACTAACCAGTTTCCAGTGTGACCAAGACAGAGAACACAGGACAGAAACTAGCAGGCCACCAGCTGAAGGCAAAAAGGTAATTAATGTTATAGCCTTTTAGATTCTAGAAAATACTGCACTTAAAACTGCAAGTCAACTAAGCGGCTGTCGGCAACCGATAAATGCTTCCATATTCACAGGCATCAGCAGTCTTCCCGTTACAAAAAAAGTAATAATACATACATATTAATGGATCACATTTTGTCCTTTGGGGAGCATAATTTTTAAAAGGGCCAAGACAGCAATAATAGTTCCTTTAAAAATTCTAAATGCTGTAATTGTTTTCTCTGAATTATGGTGCTAGGATTTAATTAGTGATGAATGTTCGGTATGGGGTTTAGACATTTTTGATGAATTCAGCCAAACAGAAAAGTAGTCTTGTCCTTATTGCTCCCACCCGGGCCCCCGCCCTCTTTTCTTCCTTAGAATCCTGAAATGTGCGTGTGCAAGAGCACGTGTCTACGAAGGGATTTTATTTTCTGCAGTTTCCCTGTAGCTAAGAAGGAGATTGCCTTAACCACAGTTCAACAAGGAACATGAAACATGGTCAGTGAGGTCATGCAATTCAGCACAAGTTTTGAGGTTTTCTGGTTATAAGGAGGAAAAATAATAAAATGTAAATGGTAGAAATTTCTTTTTGGCGATGTTCTTATCATTAGGAAGAAGTTGCCCAGGTCTTGGGCCTGGTCTCCTGGGCTTAAAGGGCTCACGGACCAAAGGGCTAAAGGTGTCAGGGGAGAGTGGTAGGGGGCAGAGAGGAAGGACTTTCTTCATTCATTTGACGAATAACCATTTAGCAAGACCTGCTGGGTCCAGGCTCTGAGCTGGGCATTGCACACAGGGCCCTGGCAATGGAGTCCCTGCCTGGGGATAAATACAATTGCTTTGTTCTTCTCCAAACCACTTCTTTGTAAAAGCAGCTGGAGAGAAGCCCAGACCAGCAGCCATCCACACAGGCAGAATCAAGGAGGCCTACATAGCAGGGCCCCTGGGGGCCATGCCTACCCCTCCCATCCACCTTCAGGACTTCTTTCATTTGAGACCTGGAGGCTGCTCCTGGTTCCCAGTATCTTCTATTAACATGCAAATACTCCTGGGAAAGGTCACACCTTGAGACCCCATCAGCTAACCTCTTGCTCACCAGTTACTTCTTAGCAAGGATTAGCAGAAATAGAACACCAAGAGAAGGCTTGGGGGTGAGGGCTGGGGGGAGGTGAGGGCTTATGGGGAGGGAGGTGAAAGACCTTCCTACTGCCAAGATTTTCCTGGACAGTCGAATTGATTTAATGCAATACAATAAATCAATGATATTATTTCAATAAAGGTTGATCTTTTTACACTGCAAAACAAACTAAAATCTCATTTGCATACCATCAAAAGTATTACATTTAAATTAATTCGCAAATTAGGTATCATTCTGGGTTCCACCACATGTTCCAGATAGAGCATAGGAACACAGGGTCTTCCCCATTGCCCCGACTGTGCTACAAATAGCAACTGCTTCACAATCTTGCCTAAAGTGTAAAAATGTTGCCCCCATCCCCAAATGGCAGACCCAGGTGGTCAATGGAGGTTTTGTTCACTCTGTCTAGCACCCCTCTTGTTTCTGTCATCTCCCTCCTCAATTCCATTCTTCTTGCCTCCCATCTCAAAACCACCCGCCTCTACCATAGGCTTCTCTAGAGTGCTGTTGAGGCCCAGTGGTTTAGCTGCTACAGAGCTTTCATCACGCTTCCCAATGAAGTCCTTAAAATGCCATCCTGGAGAGGGTCCCGGTTAAAAGCATAGGGTCCTGAATCTGTCAGGAAGACCGGAGTTCAAATTCTGGCTCTGCCATTTTTAGATACTGGAGACAAGTGACTTTCCTCATCATCTGTCTTTTGAGAGGATTAAGTGCAATTATAGTAAGTGCTCAATAAATATTTGTTACTGCTGTTGTTATAACACACTATTTTCTTTATAAAATGAGATTGCAAAATAATGTGCAGGTAATTTTCTTAAAAAGCACCATGGTGAGTATGTCACCAGTTATTCCCTTAAGGAAATGTTTACTTTTTTAAACATTTTTGTCACGGATCATAATTGTTATTTATTCTTTTTTTATTCATTCAACGTTTAGCATAAGCCTACTATGTGCAACATACTGAGGTAGGTACTTAGGACACAGAGATGGGTAAGCCTGATCCCTGGCTTCTGGGAACTCACATCTAGTGGGTAAAAACAGAGTGAGAAGTAACAGATATCCATAAAAAGTTATGAGAGGCTGGGCGCAGTGGCTCACGCCTGTAATCCCAACACTTTGGGAGGCCGAGGTGAGTGGATCACGAGGTCAGGAATTCAAGACCAGCCTCGCCAAGACGGTGACACCCTGTCTCTACTAAAAATACAAAAAAAAAAAAAAAAAAATTAGCTGGGGATGGTGGCAGGCGCCTGTAATCCCACCTACTCAGGAGGCTGATGCAGGAGAATCGCTTGAAATCAGAGGGCAGAGGTTGCAGTGAGCCGATATCATGCCACTGTACTCCAGCCTGGGCAACAGAGTGAGACTTTGTCTCAAAAAAAAAAAAAAGCTATGAGAAAACTCTGTCATTAAAGAATCCACTGTCTGGGGATAGTTGGTACAACATCCAGAGAGGTATTTGAGCTGAATATTAAAGAAGAATAATATTAATATTTATTGCAATTTATTGGGACTGTTCCGTGTGCCAATCACCAAGTAGTGGTTTATCATTTTACTGGAGTCTACATGATAACTACATAAGGTGAATACTTTGTCATTTTGCAGGTGAGGACACTGAGTCTTAGGGAGGTTAAGAGAAGTGCCTATAATATTTCTGTTGGTATATCAAAATAATTGAGATTTCAACCCAGATCAGCCTGGTTCTGAAGGCCATACTCTTCCTTGCAAACAAATGGGACAATCAGCGACTCAGGTGAGAAAAAGAAAAAAAAATCGTCCTGTGATTTACAGGCACGTCTTCACGGTTTTTTAAAATGTAATATTTGATACATACAAAATAAATTGTTGATGCATTTAAGTTTCTATATTTGGATATATAAATGTATATTTATTTTTAAAAAATTATATGTACATAATATGTATATATGTATGATTATTTTTTAGATGAATAGCTTGTCAGGCATTTTGATACATAGAAGAAGAGGGTTATATCTGTACCACATATGATAATATTTTTATACATATGGTAACCTTCTTTCTCACTTAACAACAGTCAAGAATGTATTTTTGATGTCAGCAAATCTATGTCTATATCATCCTTATTAATCCTGTTACATGTTCTTTGAATGGATAGATACCATCATTTATTTAACCTATTCTCTCTTCAAACATTTAGCTTCATTTCAATTTTTAAAATTGTCATGAATAACGTTGTGATGATCATCCTTTGCACAAATGCCTTTGCCTATTTATCTAATCATTCTCTTAAGATAAATTTTTGGAAGGGAAATTGCTGGGTCAAATGTTTAAGATCAGTGATGTGTTTTGCCACATTGTGGCAAATGTGAAATGTGTTTGAAATGTATTTGCACATTTCATCATGTGCAAATTTATACTTTCATTAACAGTTTATGAAGGTGGCCTGACATTTTGGCTTTTGTTTTATATTGCTATGTTTCTTTTTTTTTATCTTACTGATAAAAAGGATTTAAAGTCCTTTAAGTCTGAAGGCTAAGAACCCTTTGTCTTTCACACATTCTATAGTGTATTTGCCATACAGAAATATTTCATTTTTATATAGTAAAATGTATACGTTTTTTATGGTTTCAGCTGCTGATGCAATATTTAGGAAAACTTTCCTTAATCGTGATCATAAATTTCCCTTTAGATATTTTTGTGGCCTCAGCTTTTACATTTTATTTTTTAATTAATTCAGAATTTAATGGTGTAAGGTAGGAAGAAAAAATCCAAATTAATATGTTTTCGGGTACCATCTTTTGCCCATCTCTCCACAAATGAGATATTACTTCTATTATATACCAAATAATAGCATGGAGGAGTGTTCTGTTATTTTCTGCTGATCTATTCATCTATTTTTTCACAGAATTATGCTATTTTAATTATTACTGCTCTATAGTATATTTAATGTCTAGCAGGGCTAGTCTCTTCTCATGGTTTTTTTTTCAATAATTTTAATATAGTCTTTTCCATTTTTTTAGTTCCAGAAATGAGGTTATGAGGTAGAGGATAACTTTTGAAAGTGTGACAGTAATATGCATGACAAGGGGTGCTGTGGTTTTTTAAAAAATAAAATCAATCTCATAATTTCATAGCCACACTCAGTTCATTTCCATGAATGATGTGATTCTGGCACTTAGAGTCTGGCATGCTCTATCTATCACTAAACTTACTATATTCTGTTTGCCAAGGACCTTGGCAGGAGCCTTTGTTCATTCTGTCTACATGGAAAGCCAATATAGCATCATAGTAGGAGCGTAAGATCTAGCTGTGTGACCTTGGGCAAGCTATTGTACCTCTCTGAGCCTTGGTGTCCACATTTGTAATAGGAGAGTAACAACACACTTCCTCATAATATGTGAGCTATTACAGAAGGAAGGCATTTAGAAGAGTGCCTAGCACAGAGTCAATGAACATTAAATACTCAGTGAACATTAACTAGTATCATTGTGTACCAGTGGTCTTGTCACTCCAGGAGTTTGCTGACTTGGAAGGGGAAGATTGAAGGAAAGACGTTAAATCAGGAAATATGGGTTAAATAAAATGAAATTTTACAAGCCTTTGCATATGTTTTTATGACTGAGAAATTATTGTTAAGTTGTTATTTCTCATGGCATCCAGGGTGCTAGGTCTTTAAAGCAAGCTGTGGCCTGGCTACAGAGGGGCCATGTAGTGTCAGGGCACACCTTCCACATGACGACCCTGGACAAGCCAGTTCATCTAAACTTACCGCAGATTTTACATAGCACTGTCACTTTGACCTTTGACAATCTAGTCAGCTGAGAGCTCAGATTTGCTGTCAGACTTCAGTTCTCCCTCCCGCCTCCGCTCAGAGCAGATCTCTGCTGCTGTCAGCTGAGAGTCCGAGTATGGGTACTGAGCTCGGACTGCTCTGAATTAAAAGCCCAGCTCTGCCACAAACCACTTCTGTTTTGGTCCTTTCTGAAGTTTTCTTCAACTGAATAATGAGTATGTTATGCCTTCCCTGCCAGTTTACCATGAGGATTAGGTGAGAATAATATACAGGAAAGCATTTTATAGAATGCCAGGCATACAGTAGGTGCTCAGTAAATGTCATTGTATCAGTAAGGAATGTTTGATTCTAAGTAACAGAAAATCAAATCCAAACTAGCTTATACAGTGAAGAAAAATTATTGGTTCTATAACTGGAGATCCAAGAAAGAGCTGGAATTCAGGAGTAGTTCAATTCAGTTGCCTAACCATGTCACCTAGAATTTGTTTGTCTATTCATTTATTTGTTTCCTCTCTTTTCACCCTGCTCATCATATATTCAGTTTCTCTCTAAAGCTCTCCCTGTCTCATAGTTCCAAAATGTGAGCAGGTATCCAAGGAGAACAAAATAGGACCACACCCAGATATTTCCCCAGATGAGTTAGAAAAAGCTCTCCCAGAAACCCCCAGCAAATTTTTTTTCTTGTAGTTCAACAGCCAGAATTGGGTCATGGCCAGTCCCTGAACCAATAATGACGACCAGAAGAGAGATTATGCACACTCCCTGGTCTGAACCACAAGCCCTAGATATAGAGTCACCTTTTTGCCAGTGCAAGAACTATGTCGAGACAGAAAGATGGAAACTGAACCAAAAATCAGAGTAATTACAGAAAGAAGGGGGAATGGATATAAGGAAAAGAACTATAATGTCCACTCCTTGTTTCCCCAATCCCCAGCAGAATACAGATGAGTGGATGGACAAGTCCTCACTGAAACTTGAGACCTCAAACTTTTGATTGGATACTGGATCAGTGAAGGGGGGAATGCTCAAACCACCATGTAGTGACTAAAAATATGCTTCCTAAACAATAACAGGGAATATAGCAATAATAATAATGTACATAGTTTTAAAATATTTATGCCTTTTTATTTTTATTATTTTTTATTTTATTATTATTATACTTTAGTTTCAGGGTACATGTGCACAATGTGCAGGTTTGTTACATATGTATACAGGTGCCATGTTGGTGTGCTGCACCCATTAACTGGTCATTTAGCATTAGGTATATCTCCTAATGCTATCCCTCCCCCCTCCCCCCACCCCACAACAGTCCCCGGTGTGTGATGTTCCCCTTCCTGTGCCCATGTGTTCTACGCCTTTTTAAAGATCAAAAATAGCTTTATTCAAAACCACTTGAGAAGTAGCTATTTGGATCTATGCTGAAGGCCAAATATCAAGTCATAGGCACACTTTTTTTTTTTCTCTTCAATTCCTTCTGGCCCTGGGACCTTTCTCTTTCAGTTGTTCCCTTTCTCTCTGCTTCTCCTCCTGCTTCCCTTTTTCTCTCTGTTTAGATTTTATTAGCCTCAAGTACCTGGGAAGAAATCTGGAGTGAGAGGGACAGAGGTGCCCCACAATGTGGGGCCCAAGACCTGAGTGGCCCCAAGTCAATCCTCAGCCCATTGCCCACTGTAGAGGAAAACTTAGTCTCCCCAAAAGGTTGAATGGCCGAGCCCTTCATGCCTCTGGGTTGCTAAGCAACAAACACTTCAAGTTTGGAAATCTTTATCCACACCGGATATATTATCCTGGCAAATTGGACTTTCAGATCTGGCAGCAATGGAAAGAGTAACTTTTTTAAAAATAGAGACAATTTAGATGATTTCAAAGACATCTGGTCTCTTTTTCCAGCAATGTCTGACTCTTCTCTTTCACTAAGCATATTGGATCCAAACACTTCACATGTACAAAAGCACAAGGTCCCCGAAGAAAGAAGTGTTTCAGTCGCAAAAAGCCGACTCACAGAAAGTGCTGCCAGTTGGAAAGGCCTAGAACTGACTAAGGCAACAGCAGCAGGGCATAGATTCTAGTTTCCTCCCTCTATTTGACCCTTCTTTTAACCTGGTTTCTTCCAAGTGCCCCTTCCCTCTCACTCTGATCCTCTCTGGTACTAATTCTCTTTCCCACCCTCTGTCTTGCCTTCCCTCTTCTCCTTTCTCTTTTCCTCACTCCCACCTTTCTCCCAGCAAACTTCCATCCAGTTTTCTTTCTCTGTATCCTTCCTTCCCCAAGGTAGAGAAAACACAAGGACAAGAGTCAACACAATGACACGGGCCAGGATCCTGGGTCTTCTTCCTGCTTCTTCAGTGGGGGATGGAGTTGGTTGTTCATTCCTCCTTCACTCCTAAACAGCCCATAGGAGTGAACTTGTGGTTGAGGTAATCTCAGGGCACATTCTCCCTCCGCTGTGTCCTTTAAAAAAAAATTGAAGACAAACCCAAACACCAAATAGCTCCTCCACCTGCTTGCTAATGTCTAGAATTCCTCCAACAGAGGACATTACATTCCAGAATTAAAGACCAAGTTTCAAACATAAATAATAAACAACTCACATCTGGGCAGCTCTTAATAGTTTTGAAAACACGTCCAGCTGTTTCTCACCAATTCCCTCATTTGACCCCCACAATAATCTAGAGATGGAAGCATTATCATTGCTATCATCTCCATTTCAAAATGAGAAACCTGAGGCTTAGTTTAAGTACCTTTTCTGAAGTTACTTAAGGTGTAATCCAGATCCATCTGACTCTAACGTCCACATTTTTCTCCATGCCACTCACTTCTCCAAGAGGGAACCGTAGTGGCTTGGCATGATGAGAAGCCTTCCCTAAGTTCTTCAGACCCCAGATTCCCCCTTGATCTCTACCTCTCTGAAATCCTTGACTTGTGATTATTGCTGTTGGAACCTGTCAGTGGGGTATGCTGCCACCAGATGGCAGATGACACTCTGGTTTCATGGAGAGCTCCAGACTTTTGCCATAACTAAAAATGGGAGTCAAGTGTTTTTCCATATTTTTATCTCCTTATAATCAAAATTACAGTTCACTAAAAAATAGCCAAACATAACAGCATTCCACATCTACAAAGATGAAGATGACGTGAAGCAAAAATATATACAGTTGTCCCTTGGCATTCTGGGGAATTGGTTCTAAGACCCCCTATGAATATCAAAATCTATAGATGCTCAAGTTTCTTACATAAAATGATGTGACATTTGAATATAACCCATGCGCATCCTCCTGTGTATTTTAAATCATCTGTGAATTACTTATAATACCTAATACCATGTAAATGCTATGTAAATAGTTGTTACACTGTAATGTTTAGGGAATAATGACAAGGGCAGTCTGTAGATGTTCAATACAGACACAACTATCCATTTTTAAAAATATTTTTTATCCGTGGTTGGTTGACTCCAGAGATACAGAAACTATGGATATGGAGGGCTGACTGTATTTAAAGGAATAAATTTACATGATATACTTATTTGATAAATTTGATAAATATATTTATTCGAGAAATATACATGATGTATTTATATACATGATATACATACACCATATATTATATATATAATGGACCTTGACTATTAACAAGCCTAACTCATTCACAGTCTACATCAAGTTTCTGAGATATTGGCAAAGGCATTTTAGGGTTATTGCCTTCTTATCCTGGCCACTCACTTCCCTAAATACTAGCCCAGCTGGAGAAGACAGAATGGTTCTCAAACTTTAGTGAACATCATAATCACCCGGAGGGCTTTGTTAAAGCACACATTTCCACATCGCAACTCCTGAGTTTCTGATTCAGTAGGTCTCAAGTGGGGCCTGAGAATATGCATTTCTAACAAATTCCCAGGTGATGCTGATGCCACCAATCTAGGGACCACATTTGGAAAAGCACTGGGCTAAGGCAAAACACCCTGTTTGACTGTCGTAAGTTCCCCCTTTTCCCTTGCCTCTTACCAACACTGTGGAGAAGAGAGATTGAGCTCCATGGCCTCCTGGCCAGAATCTGGGGTCTTACTGTGAATGACTAACCAACAGCCTCAAATGCTGTGGCTGGCACAGATTAACTTTGGGTCACTTTCAGTACATATTTCTGCCATTCAGTGCCACCTTCTGATCAGATGTTCTCTGATATCAATGCCTATCAGCATATCATTAACTATACCGACAGGAAATGCTAACATCTATTAAAGCTGTCAGCACTGAGGTAAGCGATGCTTTAATTAGCTCACCTAATTGTCGTAATAATTAATTGAGAAAGACAATATTATTAACCCCCTTTTACAGATGAGAAAACAGAGGATCAAGATTACAAACCCAGTACATTGCAGAGCCTGGACTAAATACCAGCTTTTGTCTATCTTCAGAAGATAAGCTCTCAGCTTTTAGATACTGACTCTTAAGTTTCCAATGTGGATACTAAAAGTTAGATTCCTGCCTCCTCAAGTCAGTTTCTTCAGGCTCCTGTGGCTTCCGTTTTCCCAGCCTTCTCATTTTCCCTACTGGTCTCTGTCTATGCCCACCAACCAGTCAGGACATCTCATGTAGTCTCTGTCTAAATCCTCTGCCTTAGTCCACCATACTGGATGAAGAGGGGAATCATTTAGAAATGAAGGTCCCAAGGTTTTCCAGAGTCTTAGGCAGCAAAGATAAGTTTGACTGTATTCCCCAGATGATACTTTCTATGGCAGAGAAATGGAATCAGATACCTTATAATGAGCTCTAACAGATGTTATGTTGGTGAGTTGAAGCAGCATTCCTAAAAATCCCTCCCATTTAGAAACAAACTATGCAGACTTATTATGAAAGAAGAAAGAAAGAGAAAAAAGAAAAAAGAGAAAGGAAGGGAAGAGAGAGAGGAAGGAAGAGAGGAAGGAAGGAAGGAGGGAAGGAAGAAGGGGAAGGAAGGAAGGAGGGAAGGAAGGAGAGAAGGAAGGAGGGAAGGAAGGAGAGAAGGAAGGAGGGAAGGAAGGAGGGAAGGAAGGAAAGAAGGAAGGTAGGAGGGGAGGGAAGGAAGAGGGAAGAAGAGAGGTAGGGAGGAAGGAAGGAAGAGGGAAACAAATAACTAACACAGGAGAAAACACAGCAAAAGAACAAAAGGAAATTCTTCACAATTATTTTATGTTTTATAATATCTTAATAAGCATATAAATTCAGGAACATAAGGGCTGAAAGACAAGACAATGAGATTAAAAAGAAAAAAGGAGATTGAGGATCTAAGGAAACAAACTGAAGACCCACACCACATCATTACAGAACTAATGCAAAAATTAGAGATAACAAGGAACAGGTATATTCCACTGAAAATAAATTATTTACATGGATGAGAGTCTGAGATAATCACAGTAAAGGTAGATTAAAACAAAAACATTAGAGAAAGTACAAAGAAGCTAATAGATTTTTTAAAACACCTAATAAAGAAGTATGCAAATCCAAAAGTAAAATTTTAACAATCATCTAAATAAAGAAAAAAATTGAATATGCAAGTTGAAAGACATACCATGTTCCAGGAAAATTTAATGCAGACAGTTCAAGATAGAGACATACAAGTTAGTTAAATAATGGCACTTTGAACATTCATACAGTCAGGAAAAGCACATCATTATAAGGGGTTCAAATCAGGCTTGCCCTAGCCTCTCCCACAGCAATATTTCATGCCAAAAGACAGTGTTCACAATGTCTAAGGGAAAGAAAGTGCACCCAGGATATTATGGCCATACAAGAATGGTATTAAATAAAAAAGCAATGAACTTTCTCAGACATGAAAAACCAGGAATGCGGCACCCATGAGCCCTTCTTGAACAAAACTATGCGACAGTAATATTCAGCCAGTTAAGAAATAAAGAAAAGAAATAAAGAAAAGAAATAAACTTAGGAATTGAAATATCATGAGAAAGCACTAGTGGTAGGTAACAAATCTATTTCCTGAATTAAACAATACCTCTCTATGAAGCCTGCTCCATCTGCCTTATTTACTATGGCAGAGTGTGCCCCAACCTTCTCCAGCATTCGTGGTCTACCTTACTTTGCTTTACTTTTGGCTTTGGTTCTAAAGAATGGCACCCTATATTTTACTTTTTTGTTTGTTTTTTGTTTTGTTTTGTTACCTTCTGCCCCATAGAAGTTAATCAGGGGGAGCTGGGATTAAACACTTGCATGAAATATGGAAACTATTCTAGTCATGGAGCAGAGCCTGGGAGCTACATCTGAACAGTGTAAAAATAACAAGGTAACTAACAAGACTTAAGTTTTGTTGGGAAGGGAGCTGGAAGAAATCTGAGCACTAATGCCCTTATCTTTCACAGCCCAAACACAACTGATACTAAAATTGAACCATGTAGTTTCAGAAGAAATGATGACTGCCACCTTTTGATGTTTTAGATAATCATTTTAATTAACCTGAGAAGATTTTGCATAAAATACTATGCTACAGTAAAGAAAAATTTATTCAACAATTTCTATAGTTTTACTTTGGTATTTTTTTTCTGTTGTATTCCAGTAAATTTAAAGTTAATACTTCATATTTTAAGATAGCATTGACACTTATGATCTCATTTTTATTAAAGTGTTTTTAGATACGTATGTGTATGAATACAAAAACAATAGTGATGATGTTTATTTATTCTTAAGGAGAGCTATTTCTGAGTAGTAGTATTTGGGTTTATTTTACTACATTCATGTTTCAACTTTTTTCTATTAATTATTTTTCATGAGCATAAACCTTTTTTCAAATATAGTAGAATGGTCAGTCTTTGTTTTAAAAAAAAGGAAAAAAATGACTGGGAACATATATGTCAAGATATTGATGTAGATATAGATGTGTTAGTGCACATGTTGGAAGTGGCAGAACTTGAGCCTTAACCTTCGGTTAACTTGCATTTCTTTCTGCTACTAAAACTCCCTCTTGGACTTGCAATATGAAGTGAAGAAAACTAACACTAACTGGAGAACCCACTAGGTGCTTTTCCATGAACTTTTGGTTGCCCCTAGGGTAGGAATAATTTCACTATTTTAGAGGACAAATTTGAGACTCACATAGGTTGTGATTTGCCTAGTTTTGTACAGTAAGAGAGATGATAATAATAATAATGTAGTGAGTACTCTATGGAGAATCTCTCTTGGTCCATTACAGCAGCCTGTAATGCCTGTCATTTTTATTTATTTTTAAAATGTGGTCCAGAGAGATGACTTATATTGTCAAATGTCCCACAGCTAGAAAGTGGCAGTGCCAGGACTAGAACTCAGGTCTGTCTCAGACTCAAGCCCATGCTGCTCTCTCTACTAAGCTCTCACCAGGCTGGGGAAGAGGAGTGGCCATGCTGACCACCCATAGGGTCTCAGAGTGATTGCAATTTGGCTGCTTGGACCCTACAAGAGAGCCTCAGAATTTCAATGTATTCAGAGCTAGGAGATCTGTGGGTTGCCTCAGTCATGAATCTTCCTGTCCCCTCCTAGATGTCCCTGCTGAGCTGAACAGGCAACATGACAGCTCTGATGATTTCCCAGGGTAGATCCAGGGCCTGTCCCCTGGGATCTCAGGCCCCATCTCAGCAAGCATTTACTAGGTGGCTCTGATACAAACACTCAGCCAAGAAATAGTCCCAAATAATGGCCAGGTGAGTGTAGACCATAGCTCCATACAATGGGTGTCAGGAGATCCGGATTTCCATCCGTCCTCTGCCATCTGTTTGTGATGTGACCCTCAGGAAGTCACTTGATGTCTCTGAGCCTCATTTTCCTTCTCAGCAAAATGAAAGAGTTTTACTACTGGACAGCTTTCAAAGTTCCCAGCTCAATATTTCTATGATTTAGTCAGAGAATGAGGGTCTCTCTTCGTAGAATCTGGGTGGTTGGGGGCGGGGTTCTCTTTGAGAAGGTATATAGCAGCCGGGGAGGGAACCAAGTCAGCAAGGAGGAGAGGGCTGGGATTACCCCCTAGACAGAAAGGAGAAACTTCAAGGAGGTGGGCCCTCAAGGCCGTGGGAAGGGGTCTCCATCACAGACCTTTTCTTTCCTCCATCAGGTGGGTCTTGGCAGCTGGGATGCAGGCGTGCATGGACCACAGACCTTTAGGAGATTATCTGCTAATCATGGCCTGGACATGAGCACTCAAGAGGTGTTGCCTGAAGAATGAGATGCTTTTTTATGATGCAGTAAAAGAGAGGAAATCGCCTTGGCCTCTTGCCTTGTCCTGTGCCAAGTAAGCGGGCAACCTGAGCCCGGCCTCCCATTGGCAAAGGCTCTGAGAGCTCAGAATTTCCACCAGGGGCTGCCATTTCATAGGGAGGCTGTGGGGGGTGGGGGGGCAGAGTGGGGGCAAGAGAGACAGGCCCTGTCTCCAGACATTCAGGAGAGGCCGGGGATTGCTAAAACGACACTGAAAGTTTAGAAGAGCTGGGGTCACACACTCTACATTAGCAACATTATATTCTCACAACTGGAGAGTAAATCACTGGCCCCATTTAGGGAAAGAATTTCCCTCTAAATGCTACTATTGGAATAATCAATTATATCGTCTCTGAAAAGTAGCCCATGCCCAGAACCAACTCTCCTCCCACTGACAACTCCCACTCACTTTCAGGATATCTAGTGATAATTTTCCCTCCAAAGATAAAACAGTGAGTTCCGCCAGTATTTTCCAACTGTCAGCCAGGAACTGTGTTGAGCACCTTAGCACTCGTAAGAGTTAACGCAGGGAGCCAACATGGATCCGGTAGCTTTACATGCATTAACTTATTTACTCCTTACAACAATGCAGATTCAGTCAAATAAAAAACAAAGTTAATATTGTTATTCCCCCCATTCACAGATGGGGACACCAGGTACCAGAAATATTAAGATGTTCAAGGTCATACATACAACTGGTAAGTAGCAGAGTCAGGAATCAACTTCAGGCTGGTTTATGCTTTTAACCACCGCACATCTGCCTCTCGTCATTTATCATTGTAAAGGTAGGTATCTTGGTTCTCCCTCCTTCCAACACCATGCTTACTCTTAACACATGTAGGAAGACCCTTTTGCCTTTATTTCACTCTCTCCCAGGCTCCTTCCCATGGGAGGGATGGCTTATTTGATGGGTGCCATGGCAAGAATGTGAAATTCATTGGTCCATCCCCTTACAATAGATGGAGGTGATGGGTGGCTTCCCTCAGTGCTGTTGAGTCTCTGCAATTGTCAGGCTGAGGAGCTCTGTGATCCTCCATTCAAGTGGCTCCATGAGGATCTGTCCTGCAGACCCAAGCCTTCCTTCAATCAGGCCCCATCTAGACTAGAAAGGCAGATTGTGACTCTCATTCTGGTGCTAGCTGCGTTCGCCCTCCTTCTTTGCTGATAGGACCCCCAATATTGCATCTCAACTCCTAGGTCTATTTCTCAGAATCTGGATGGGAAAAGCAGAAACCAGTTATCTCTGCAATGCGCCAACAACTTCCATCTCAAGAGTTCAAGCCCCATTCCTGGGCGACTCCATGAAGTCTGTCCTTCCATCAGGTTCCCATGCCCTAGTATTCCCCAAAGGCCAAGAGAAATGTTTTTACCAATGTGTCCCGCATGCTCCCTGCTCAGCCAGCCCCTTGCTCAGGGCACTGTCCACTCCTGGGTTCAGTCCAGCTGTTTCTTAACTCCAGCCTCACACTATACAGATGCATTCTCTCCAGAGCCCTTTGCCCCAAGTCTAGACTTTAGTTCTGACTTAATTCTTCAACACTTAGTAAGAACAGGCAGAACTAAATGTTTAGCAGAATCTTGGTGAGGAATTGAGAATAATCAGAAAACAAAACATGGAAAAAGGAAAAAGAAAGAAACTTCAACTGAATACTAGGTATTATGGCTCCTAATAAACCCCCATGGGGAAACCCTCTGGTCCCTCTTTCCTTAGACTCCCGTATCCTTGCCTGTCACCATATTACAGGGGGCCCCCTACCATGAAGGGCCTCTGGCCATGTGCTTGTATTTTGAAATATACCTTTCAAAACTTTTTGGGAGCTCAAAGAAAAAGGGGAAAAATTCCCCACCTCCAGTGCCCTCATCTGTCCTCCCATCAGTGTCCAATTCACCCTCTGGCGTGCCTCACCACCCAGGCACCTCAAC
This sequence comes from Gorilla gorilla gorilla, assembly GCF_029281585.2. NCBI lineage: Eukaryota > Metazoa > Chordata > Mammalia > Primates > Hominidae > Gorilla > Gorilla gorilla. Next base: position 22,258,992 of record NC_073233.2, read on the forward strand.
TGTCCTCCTGGACCAGCAAGGAGAAACAAACAAAGAACACCAATGTTTTCTGCCATGCCAGCCAATTGCCACGCTGGCAGCAGTCCAGCAAATTGTCTCCTCAGTTGGCATTTCCCAGGCAAAACAGTTTATCTTCTCATCATCTCAACCTCACCATTTGAGAAACAGGAGCTGGGCATCACCTTTGTATAACCCAAAAGTCCATCAAAAGGCTTATCCAAGACCAAAGCGCAGACTTCCTGCAAAAATGACTACTCGTGGGAGCAATGGGAAAGATTGCTGGTAGATTTTTTTAAAGGAGTTTGTTTCTGCTACACATGATGCCAAGACACCCAAAAAGGGGCTCTCTGCTTTCTGAAGTTATCATTTTCCTTGTTTTGCAGAAGAGGAATCCAAGGTTTAGACAATTTAAACAATGTATCCATGATATCCTTGCCAGTAACTGTTGAAGTAGCTAATAGACACAAAATCAGTCAGAATTCTCACCACCAAACTCTGCTTGGAAGAGACAAATCACAAGCTGCAGACTTGGTGAGAGCCTGGATGAGTCCTGTCCCCTCAGGAGAGTACGGAGTGGAAGAGGTGGTGTCTGAGGGCTGTCTGATGGGGTGGCCTCCAGGACTCTGATTCTGTGCCTGTAGTGGAGTGTGTCCCTTTCACTCCTTGAAGACAAAGCCCTTCCATACCAAGATGTCCATAGTCTGCAGTTATTCACCTAACTCAGGTGAATTCTGTCCTGTTATTGGAGTCAAAGATGAAGGGCATATGATCTCAAGTTCATCATTTTGAATTCAGAACCCATCTTTGCCAGAGAAGCCTCAAAGGCAGCTGCTGCCTAAGATTTCTAGTGCTTTTGTGCAAAATTCAATCTGCTCCCTAGGAAGAGGGACAAGGGAGAGCAAGATACAGAGTTTGATTTTTTTAAAGGAAAAATTAAGAATAAAGAGATGTTTTTGGGTGACATAGAAAACATGGGAAACGTGGCATTTTTGCTTAGGTCCAACAAGGTGCATTTCACTCCTCACACTATTATGTCACCAGCATCTCCCACCTACACCTCTCTTGACCTCTATTCCCATCTTCCTCCCAGCCCATGAAGCACACCATTTTCCCAGCCATGTCAAACCTTTCTTCCTTCCTTTCCTCCCTTCCTTCCTTTCCTTTTCTTTCTTTCTTTCTTTCTTTCTTTCTTTCTTTCTTTCTTTCTTTCTTTCTCTTTCTTTCTTTCTTTCTTTCTTTCTTTCTTTCTTTTCTTTCTTTCTTACTTTCTTCTTTCCTCCTTTCTTCTTCTTTCTTTCCTTCTTTTTTTCCTTCTTTCTTTCTTTCTCTTCCTTCCATCCTTCTTTCTATTTTTTCTTTTTCTTTTCTTTCTTTTTTTTTTTTTTTGAGACGGAGTCTTGCACTGTAGCTCAGGCTAGAGTGCAGTGGCGCCATCTCGGCTCACTGTAACCTCCGCCGCCTGGGTTCAAGCTATCTCCTGCCTCAGCCCCTTGAGTAGCTGGGATTATAGGCGCCCGCCACCACGGCCGGCTAATTTTTTTGTATTTTTAGTAGAGACGGGTTTTCACTGTGTTACCCAGGCTGGTCTCAAACTCCTGACCTTGTTCTCTGCCCACCTCAGCCTCCCAAAGTGCTGGGATTACAGGTGTGAGCCACCACACCTGGCCCAAACCTCTCTTTCAAGATGTTTTTTCCTGGTCACTTTTCTCATTGCCTGAAATACCCTTCCTTCTCTGCAAAGTGGCTAATTCTCATTTGTATTCCAAAGGTCAGGTAGGCTCAGTATCACCTCCTCCAGGAACCTTCCCTAATACATCCTTTTTTCTGGGTCCCCATTGCACTCCATGCCCACACATCCCTCTACCACGGCGCTCCTATGTCACACTGCCATTCTATCTATATTGGCCCATGCAATCTTAGAATGCACTATTAATAGTTTGAAATCTATCATCAGACATGTCTGAGCCAAGTCCAACTCATGAGGACATATTTTTTAAATGTCATAGGCCCCAATATTAAAATAACTTCTTCAATTGCTTTCCAATTCTATTCTTCCCATCACTGTCATGACCTACATCTAAAGGAGAGATGGAAAAGACATTGTTATGTCCACTGATCCTGTAACTTAACTTCCCTTACTACCCAGATAGGTTGTTATCCTTATGACCCCATGCCATGCACCAACCATCCTGAATTACCTAAAGCATGTTTATATAAATGTATGTATATATGTATGTATTTAATAACTGCAATGACCTGGCACTGACCAATCAGAACTGGTGCTGGCCTATCAAGCGATGTCTTGGGACCCTGATGCACCAAAGGTATCAGGTGTGGCAGGTGATGAGGAGGGATCTGGCGCACATCACGGGGACTGTTTAATTTACTTAACTGGTATGGAAATATTACAGTGTTTTAACAGAATTCATCAGAAATGAGAGCCTTAGAGATGTTATGAACCAGAAAGGGGCCTAGATACTTACCTATTCTCATTATTGTTCACTGAGGCTCCAACTGGCCCCAAGCTAAGATACCCACAGACCTGTAGAATACACGGCAAATTTTCAAACTGTTTTCTGTTTTGCCTTGAGGAGGTAGTGTCAGAGGAGTGGGAGTAAGATCAAAAGTTCAGAGTTCCCTCCAATGCTGTCTGCCTATCAGACCTTCACCAGCCCCCTTTAGATTCAAGTCTCTGAAACTAATCTTGTTTCTGTTCCTAAACAATGTTCAAGTCTTGGGTTGAGAGTTATGGCTACAGTATTCTCTCTTTTCCTAGAAAGAGAAACTTTAGATTCTCAAGATAACTGATAAGATTCTCAAGATGACTGAAAGTACTTACTCCATTGATGGTAATTTTATGATTTTGTAATACCCATTCTTTTCAGTTATTTGTAAAATTGAACAGATAACACATGCACACATTCTTACAAATTAAGATAATACCAATAAAGAGAAAATACCCTTTAGCTATCCTTTCTCCACTCTAACTCTCCACAGAGTTAACCAATACCACCATTTTATCCTCTGTCCTTCTCCGCTTTCAATAAGTATCTACACGTATATATGCGCATACAGAAAAATAAACATTTTGCTTAGTTGCTTGCTTTTGTTTTGTTTTTTTACATAGCATTAAATGAATTATTCTGCAATTTTTTTTTCATTTAAAATACGTTTGGCCAGCCGCGGTGGCTAACGCCTGTAATCCCAGCACTTTGGGAGGCTGAGGTGGGTGGATCACGAGGTCAGGAGTTCGAGATCAGCCTGGTCAACATGGTGAAACCCCGTCTCTACTAAAAATACAAAAATTAGCCAGGCATGGTGGCGAGCACCTGTAATCCCAGCTACTTGGGAGGTGAGGCAGGAGAATCATTTGAAACTGGCAGGTGGAGGTTGCAGTGAGCCGAGATCACACCGCGGCACTCTAGCCTGGGCAACAAGAGTGAAACTCCATCTCAAAAAAATAAAATAAAATATATTTTAAAGATCTTTTCACCTACATTGTTTATTTTATTAATAGCTCTGGCTTGAATTCCATAGGTTAAATATCTCATACTTTTGTTAACCATCCTATAGGCAGGGCTGTGGTTTTCAGGTTTTCACTATCACAGACACTATTTCAATGAGCATTCTTGAACATGCCTATTTGGGCACCTGTATTTTTTCTGTAGTGGATTACTAGAACTTCCTTTGCTGGACAAAAAGTTATGTGCATCTTTACTGAGTATAAGCTCAGTACCAATTTGCTCTGTTATGCCAAATAATGTTTGACAGTACTTGCTTCTTAAAATGCTTGCCAAAATTAGATGATTTAATTTTTCTCAATCTGGTGGATAAAGCATAATGTCTCTTTATCATTTTAATCTGAATCTTCCTCACTATTCGTGAAGCTAAACATCTTCTTCTAAGGTTGTACATCATTACTTTTTCAATGGATTGACCATTTGTATTCTGTGACAGGCAGACTGCTAAAATAGACCACAATGACCTTTACCACTTGGTTTTCATGCCCTTGTGTAATTCCCTTCCCTTGAGAATAGGCTGGACCTAGTGACTCGCTTCTAATGAATAGAGTATGGCAAAGATAATAGTCCTGTCACTTTCAAGGTCAGGTTACAAGAGACCAAGCCTTCTGTCTTTTTAGAACTCTTTCTCTCTTCTCTTCAGTCTGATGAAGCAAGCTGCCATATTTGGACTTTGCCTATTTTTCTATTTTTTGATGTGTAGGCGTTCTATGTAACATAGCTGAATATTCTTTGTGTGTTATATATGTCACAAATATGTTCTACCAATCTTGATTATCATTAACTTTATGGTTTTTTTGTTATATCAAACTTAAAATTCTTAAAGTCTTCAAGTGTCTCAGTCTTTTCTACTACAAGTTTTAAATTTTGTGCCTTTTTAAAAAAGATCTTTGCTACCCCACAGTCATAAGCACCATGATAATTTATTCACTTCTTCCTCACGACTTCCACTCTAAGTTCTATGAAGGCGGGGGCTCTGAGCCTTGCTCATCTCTGGATTCACAGCCCTGAGCATAGTGCCTTGCAGGGAGCTGGCTTTCAGAAACACTTGATTGCATCCATGCAGATGGACTTTACAAGTCCGTGTTCCTCCCTCTCAGTGAGGTGTCTAATCTCGATTCCTGGGCTGAAGTGTGTGCATAACTCTGTTTGGTCTTTGCTAAGAGAGAGAACAGATGCCCTTTTAAACCTTCCCACAGCTTCCTCCCATTGCCCCATCAAGCACATTAATGCATACACTTCTTTGTAACTGCAAAATTTTGGCTCTTAAATATTGCTGGTGTGCTGAAGATCTCGCACTCTAAAAGGAAAAAAAAAGTGTGTGTAGGGGGGAAATAATCTCAAGATTTTACTTAAAGTGCTGGTAAGGATTCAATGCCAAGAAATGTAAAAATTTACAGCACGAATTAAAGTTACCAGAAGACACACCTGAGGAGAGACTGCCATGCTGAAAACAAGCCAAGCCTCAACCCCCACTGAGGCATTTACATGAAGTCAGAGGCTAGCAGGAGCAATGCCAGCGGTAGAGAGAACTCAAAGGGGGAAGAGCCAGGCCAGGCCAGGGGACTTTTACCACATAGCACAAAAGAAAGCGAGACCTAGAGAGGTGAAAACTGTACCAGGCAACTGGGATATAATTTAATACAGAAAGGGGTGATTTGAGATTATACACTTTACCCTGCCATCAATGCGTGTATATAAAAACTGAGTCCCAGAGAATGAAGTGAGTTGTCCACAATTAGGAGCAGAGTGGGGATTAGAAGCCAGTTGTCGGTTTCCCTGGCCAGGGATCTTTCCACACAGTTCCAGAGAGGAAGTCCTGGCTCCAGGCAGAGGAATGAATGTTTCACTCCACATTTCTAGAAGGCCCAGAGTGAAATATCCCTATTCCTGGGGAATTTCGTAGGTGAGCTGCTGCTATCAGCTAGCATTTACTCCCTAGGCTGTTTTGGGAGAAAGGGGTTTTCAAAAATCTTGTAGCTGGGAATTTAACTCAGGCTGTATGGACTCTGAGTCCACTCTCCCCACAGGCAGAGGTTGGCTGTATGGCCAAGTAAAGTCTAGGCCTAGGCCACTCAGCCTCGTACCTCAAAAGTCAGGCATTGCCTTAAGGGGAAGAACAACCATGCCTCAGGCATGGTTGTTCTGGAGTAGGGAGTGGATTCTACAGCGGGGGGTGGGTGAAGGAGCTCAACATCTGATCAGCACCACCAGTCCCTGAGATAGTTTGTACGAATTAGAAAAAGGCACCCCTTCATCAAGATGATTTACTACCTGCCATCTGCCAGAAAAGTACAATACATATACAAATCAACAAAGACAGGATATGCATGGCACGCCCTGGAGTTGCACAATGCACACCCGTAACAATCGCGTGAGTCAGCCTCTGAGCCACCCTCACCTCACTCTCCTCCATACAGCTGTGCAGGTGTTGTTCTTGGAGCCAGCAGAGCCAAAGACATTCCAGCCTCAGGACATCCTTTATGGCGCCTCTGGCTTTCAACTTCTGCTCTGTCCCCATGGGTGCCACCTCTTACGGGGCAAATAGATTTTTCTCCTAGATTCTACAAGATTCAGAGATTACCAATCTGGAAACACTCCAAGAAAACAAGTCTTGCATTCACCAAGTGCCAGCCCCTTGAGTGCAAAGCAGAATTGCTCCTGAGCCTAGAATAGACCAGTGACTTCCTAGGCCATGGCCAGCCAGGCCATGCCACCATTAACCTCTGTGTAAATGGAGGTGGCTGCCTGCAAATGGGACAGCTTCCATGGTCATTGTCTGTACTTACTGAAGTATGCATACTGCAGTCCAAAAGAATCAACTAATTGAAAGGAATGCAGGTACTAGCTTGTATTTTAGCAGAGCCTTGCAAAAAAAAACTGAGAGAAAAGCAGATCAGATACTCAGGCTATAATGTGTTCATGCAAACACGGTTAATTGTTTTTCACTTGTGTGGTTTTCGCCATGAAAAGATTTTTCATGTTATTTAGTTATCAGAATCACTTTGAGGGAAACAGGAATCTTTGTTCTCATTTTACTCAGAGAAAATAAAAAATGAAGCAGAAAGACTTGGCCAGGGCCTCACCCTGAGCTGTTACCCAGTTTGTATTGGAACCTGAACTCCTCATCCAGTGCTTTCTTGGCCATACCACTCCCCCTGTACTCCTGTTCTTCAGGGCTTCCTCAGCCAGCACAGGCTCCCAGCCCACTGTCAGTTTCCCTTACCCTGGTTTGCCTAGGAGAAGAGGAACCAGAGATCTTCAGAAACATGGCAGGAAGGAGAGTCTTGGATGGCCTGGAAGGGTGAAGCTAGTTACTGCCTTAGAAGGGGCCACTCTGCACCAGCCCTGCCAGGAGCTGAAGACAAACAATATCCCATAGAGTCCATTTTCTTCCTCCATTGTCAGAGTTAGTGGGTGAGTGCTCTCTTATCACATGTCACTTCTCTTCCATAGCAGAAAGACAAAGGCAAGTAGGAAATGTGATTTGAAGATATTAAATGGTTTTTCCCTTCTTCTCCTCTGCTTCACCAAGTCCTTCCCCAGAACTTAATATATCACTATGCATGACTCCTCGGTTTGGCATTAAGCTGGTCCTCTCTCAGATATTCATGGAGAAGAAGAGAAGATAAAAGAAGCAAACATTTTAAATTGTGAATTATAATCCAGGAAAGTTCACATTTAAAATTCCACAAACACTCCCAGAAAAATGGTTAAGTTTTTTTCAAAAAGACTAACAATATCAGGTGTTGGTGAGGATGTGGAGCAACTGGAATGAATGTCTAAACATTGCTGACACAAGTGTAAATTGGGAAAACCACTTTGGAAAACTGGTAGTATTGACTAAAGGTAATTAAATGCTTTCCCTTTGACCAAGCAATTACACACCTGGGTTTATACCTAATAGAAATGAGTTATCATATCCTCCAAAAGAGAGGTACAAGAATGTTCATAGTGCCTTTACTCATAATAGCCCCCAAATAGGAAACAACTCAAATTTTCACCAACAATACAATAGATAAATTACAGTCTATGTGTACAATAGGATACTACATAACAATGAAAGAAGATATAGACAATATGAATGTACCTCACAGCCATAATACTGAACAAAAGAAGCCAGGTGCAATACAGTGCATACCATATGATTTTATTTATAGAAATCCAAAAACAAGCAAGGTCGATAGATGGTGATATAGAGCAGAATTGTGGTTATCTTTGGGAAGGGGCACAAGAAATTCTATAGGGTGCTGAAAATACAATTGTCCCTCAGTACATGCAGAGATTGGTTCCAGGGCCACACCTGAAGATACCCACATCCACACATACTCAAGTCCCATAGCTAGCCTTGTGGAACCTGCAGATACAAAAAGTTGGCCCTCTTTATAAGTGGGTTTTGCATCCCACCAATATTGTATTTCTGATCTGCATTTGGTTGAAAAAAATATGCCTATAAGTGGACTCACACTATTAAAATCCATGTCATTCAAGTGTCAACTGTAGCCTGGATCTCAGTTGGGATGGTTGGTGCCTACATGGGTGCACACGAATGCAAACATTCATCAAGCTATATGCTTAAGATATACGAACTGTTCAACCTCAACGAAAGAAAACAAAGGGAAAAACTCACAAATACCATAAAACCGTGGTTCTCAAAATGTGGTTCCCAGTGCAGCACCAGGGAACATGTTAGAAATGCAAATTCCCTGACCCCATCACAGACCCACTGAATCAGATGGGGATGGGGTCTAGCAATCTGTGCTTTAACAAGCCAGGGTAATTCTGACACATGCCAATGTTTAAGCATCCTTGCCATAAGATGTGGGTATTATTAGCCCCACTTTGCATATTTAAAAAAGCTAAGGCTCATAGAGAGAAAGTAACATATCCAAGTTCAGCCAACTACTAAGAAACTAAGTGTCATAAGCTGCACAAGATAAGATATAACCAGGCCCATGCATGTTTGTGTCTTTTCATAAGGTCTGATTTATTGATGCTTATTCAACCATAAAAGCCACAAGCTATATGGAGTTCCCAAGAAGGCAATTCTTAGTACTACCCATTTGCTTGGTAGTCAGAGACATGGCACACAGGCTCAAGCCACGGCACAGGCCAGTCAAAATTGCAAAACCATGCATAGTAGTATACTCAATATATAAATGTTACAGATTACATCAAATAGAGTAACATTTAACATCAAGAGAAGAGGGGTGTATTAGTCAGGGTTCTCCAGAGGGACAGAACTAACAGGATATATGTATATATGAAAGGGAGTTTATTAAGGAGAATTGGCTCATGCAATCACAAGGTAAAGTCCCACAATAGGCTATCTGCAAGTTGAGGAGCAAGGAAGTCAGTGGTGGATCTGTCTGGGTCCCCAAACCTCAAAACTGGGGAAGCCAACAGTGCAGGCTTCAGTCTGTGGCCAAAGGCCTGAGAGCCCCTGGCAAACCACTGGTGTAAGTCCAAGAGTCCAAAAACTGAAGAACTTGGAGTCTGATGTTCAAGGGCAGGAAGCATCCAGCATGGGAGAAGGATGAAGGCTGGAAGACTCAGCAAGTCTGCTCTTCCATCTTCTGCTACCTGCTTTATTCTAGCATCACTGGCAGCTGATTAGATGGTGCCCACCCAGATTGAGGGTAGGTCTGCCTCTCCCAGTCCACTGACTCAAATGTTAATCTCCTTTGGTAACACAGTCACAGACACGCCCAGGAACAATACTTTGCATCCTTCAATCCAATCAAGTTGACACTCAATATTAACCATCACAAGGGAATTTAAAATGGGGTTAATAAACCAGTCCAAGGAGAGTGACGTGTACAGACAGAGAGTGTCCCAGACTGATCTGGATGGGAGTCAACGTCTTGCAAGGAAGAGTCCTTGATTTGGGCAGAGACTTCAGCAGCAGATGCTGGGTGCTGAGGTGCTGAGTGACAGCAAGACAGTGTCTATTAAGGCAGCCACCTTGAGCTGGTGAAGTCCTATTCGTTTTATAGCTCTTGAGTTCGCTGGTATAAATTGATAGTAAAGAATGTGACTGGTCATGTCCTTATCTAGTTGAGTGTAATCTCTATTGATTAAGCAAACATCCAGTCCCTATTGGCATCATGGCTTTTGAAATGTAAGATGGAGTCTTTTTCTAAGATGGAGTTACTTATGTCAAGGGTGTTGTATACACTAAGCTAGCATTTGAACCCATATCTGCCTCAGTCCTGTGCTCCTTTTGCAAAACCACACCATCTCCCTCTGTAGAAATATGGCTTTGCCAAGAGGGATGTGATATGAGGCCATGTTGTATCACTTTGTTAATAAAAACAGGATTCTAGTTCTGGGTTCCTATAGGCAGACAGGGCAGAAGGGTATGAAGTTCAATTTCACAGGTTTTGCAATGGAGAAAGCCAGCTGAGACCTATTTCCTTGTTTTTCTAAACTGGTCTGATGCAGGAAGAGTTGCTGGAGGTGAAGCTGGAAAAAAAGACAGAGCCTAGGATCTGGCATGCCTTTTAAACCATGTTTAGGAGTTTGGACTTGGACCCAGGAGCAACAGGAAATCCATCATCTCTTCCCACTCTGACTGTAAGCTCCATGAGGGTGGGCACTATGTTTCATTCACCAGTACATACCCCACCCTAGCGTGGTGCCTGCCAAGTGGTAGACGCTAAATAAAGATTTGTTGAACTGATCAATTATTTTATGCTGGGGATGAAGTGACCCATTTTCTGTTTCTAAAAGCTAGCCCTGGCTGAGGCATGACGGATAAATTTAAAGAGATCAAAGTTGGAAGCCATGAGACAGACTGGTTAGAAGACTAGTATAAGAATTCAGGCCACAGTGGAGGGGTCATGGCTAAGGTTGATGTCTGCAAGGACGGAGGGAAAGTAATTTATCTGCCAGCCAACCAAGTGAGGCACCTTGGTAGGAAACTCAATGTCTCTGAATGCCTTTCCCACTTATAAAATGGGGAGAATTGTAGTATATACTTTATAGGGCTATGAGAATTAAATGAGATTGTAGACACAGTGCCTGGTACATAACCAGTATTCAAAAATGTTAGTTTAATATTGCTGCTGTTGTTTCAAACTCTGGTCCCAGGAAAGAGCCCTGCATTGCCAGTCTAGTGATCTTGTCATGGCTCTGCTTGACTTTGAGCCTTATCAATAAAATAAAAGTTGTGATGAGCTGACCTGGTGGGCCCTCACAGTGCTCATATTCTTTATTGTTTATTATTATTGTTGTTGTTTTTTGGAGATGGAGTCTGGCTCTGTTACCCAGGCTGGAGTGCACTGGTGCAATCTCCATCTCAGCTCACTGCAACCTCCGCCTCCTGGGTTCAAGCCATTCTCCTGCCTCACCCTCCCAAATAGCTGGGATTACAGGTGCGTGCCAGCATGCCCTGCTAATTTTTGTATTTTTAGTAGAGATGGGGTTTCTCCATGTTGGCCAGGCTGTTCTCAAACTCCTGACCTCAGGTGATCTACCCGCCTCGGCCTTCCAAAATGCTGGGGTTACACGCATGAGCTACTACGCCTGGCCACAGTGCTCATATTCTTCACTCTAAAGCTTTTACTAGCCCTGACAGACAAACACTGCATTACAGGAGAGAGGGAGACCCTCTGCCTTGGAAAAGTAGCACCTGCCAAATTTTTGGTTTGCTCCCTCAGACTTAGAGCTGTCCAGTGCCACAGAAGCAAATTGGAGGACAAAGAGTGTTAACTGTAATATCTATTCAAGGGCCCTTTATTAGCTTCTGCTATTAGTAAGGGGAGGGGGGCATCTACACATTTCTGAAATATCTGTTTTCTTCTTGCAAGACAGGGAACAGAATTCAAGCTTTCAAACTGTTTATAAAGTAATCAGCATTAATTTGTTCTGTTCAGGTTTTAATTATACACTGTAGGCCATTCTGACAGGACACCACCACTGCTGAGCCTGTCAGAGGAGATAATTTCCCACCAGGATGACCACATACCTCATGAATTATACATGAAACTTTGTTTCCTTGTGACTGTTGCTAAAAGATGCTGTCAGCCTCCTGAAATCTCAAAAGATGTGCAATTGTTTTTCGATAAGTCTAATTAGCAGGAAGTAGGTTGGGGGGTGGGTGTTAAGAATGACTTCCTAGGGATGAGAGCTGCTGAGAGATGCCGAAAGGGCCCTTCCTCAGCTAGTGACCCTGGCAGGCTCAAGGCAGGGTTGGTCTCCACGGTGAAAGTCAGGTCGGGATCCTTGCTCCCACAGGCAACAAGATTTACACTTGTTCTCTCTGGGACTGAGCCCCAGCAAGCCAGACTGAGATTCCAGACATAATTCTGTTATTCAAATAGGAGAAGAGTTTGATAGCTATACTAATGACTTTTATCTGTGAAAACATAACTAATAGCTTGGTTTACATTTGCGTACATTTATGAGCATAATTTTAGCACATAATTTTATTGCACAATAAAACATAATGCAGCAATAGTCGGCTTCACTAAAAAAAAGGGGGGGGGATACCTTAGAGTGATCTGCATGTAAACCTTCACACTGCATTTATATGACAGTATCATTTTAAAATGTTGACCCATTTGAATTAATGAAAGAGTTTCCCAGTTAACAATTAGCTGCATAAGGCCATTTCCTGTAGACATAATATTTGGGGGCAATGCTTATGATTTGCTGCATAATTCATCGTAGAACTGATTGCTAAAGATCGTTTTTCAATGCTTTTATTCTCACAGTTAAATTGGATTGAATGAAGGTGAGCCTTCTCTTGTGCATGCACGTATATTCCTGGAGCCTCTGCAGTGTGGCTCCCATTTGAGGAAGGCAGAGACACCAGCTAGGCCAAAAGGATCCCTTTTGGTTTGAGGAGGGTAAGACCTTGGAGATGGCATGAGAACACTGCTTTGCACAAGAGAACAAATGAAGCAGAGCTCAGAGATGGAGCTTGGGGGCAGAAAGGGGTAAGGCTTCCAGAGTGAAGGCTACGGTTGCAATTGCCAATGTGAAACAAGAGAATAGCAATGAATAGGACATTGTAAAGGAAGGAAGAAATCTGCATGACCAAGGATGAAGGCAGAGTCAGGGCAGAAGCAAGGAAGTTTGGTGATGCCCAAAGCTAAACACAGCCATCATTCCTAGGCAGCACACTGGGGAGCACTGGCTGGACTGGATATATTAGCCAAGACTCTTTCTTGCAAAGGCAGAAACCAAAGTACGTCAAACAAGGATGGAATTTTTAAGCTCACATAACTGAAAAGTCAAGGGGTGGGTCAGCATCAAACACAGTTGAATCCTGATTGGTCCAAAGATATCATAAGGGACAGCTCTCTCTCTCTCTCTCTCTCTCTCTCTCTCTCTCTCTCTCTCTCTCTCTAGCTCTCCATTGTTTTCTACTGTGCTGACAGCATTCTGTGTAAGAGCCTCTCCCAGGGGTGGGACAGTTAGCCCTCTAGCAGCCTCAGGCTTACATGATAGTTACAGCTCCTAATCATAAATTAATCCCTATAAGAATCCAGTCCTACACACTGTGTCCAAGGGTATGAGGTACTCTGCCTGGGGTCCTGTGCTGTCTCTTGTGGTGAGAATGTTTAGACCAATCTTGAAAGGGCCCAAAAGCAGGTCCTACATAGAGTACCTGGAAGAAGCAAGGCTATTCCCTTGGGACCAGGAGACCTTAGGGTTGATGATAGCTCTCTGCAAATACTGAAAGCCTGCTTCTCCCCATAATTTTGGAAGGAGAGAAAGAGCAGTGGGTGAAGTTACAGGCAGGCAAGCAGGGTTGACATAATAGATGGCTCTTATGGACTGAATGTTCCCCTCCAATCATATGCTGATATCCTCATATCCATCAATGTGATGGTTTCAGGTTTCAGGAGGTTGGGCTTTCAGGAGGGTGGAGCCCTCATGATTAAATTAATGCCCTTACAAGAGAGGAAAACATGAGATCTTTCTTTTTCTCTTACCATATGAGGCCACAAGAAGACAGCCATCTAAGGAGCTGAAAAAGAGCCCTCGCCAAGAACCCAACCATGCTGGCATACTTACCTCAACTTCCAGCCTCGAGAACTGTGACAAATGCATGTTTCTTGTTTAGGGCACCCAGCTTATGGTAATTTGTTATGGCTGCCCAGACTGACTAATACCATGGCCAATATAAGGTCTTCTTAGACAGACAGAATCTAACTGAACAGACGGTCCTGGGGTTGGTGAGCTTCTCATCTACGAATAAACATAAGCAAATGCTAGAAAATCCCTCTGCCAATATGTTGTAGAGACAAAATCAGAATAGAGAGAGAGAGAATGGATTAGATGACCATCTACTACAAACACAGGGATGGGGAAGGCACTTGCTGCATACGGCCTCAAAGCACAAGCATCTTTAGGCTGAAAAGGGAAGGCTGAGATGCATGTGTCCAAACTCTCTGAATGTTAAAAAAAATAATAAGTAAAATAAACAAGGCTGGAATGTGAAGATGTCAAAGAGAAAATAATGGATTTGGAAGATCAGGTGAACAGAAAAAACTCAATAGGGAGAGGAACAACTTTCTGAATAGAATAGGAAAATAGAAAGTTAGGAGAAAAGAGACAGGAAGGCAACCCCAGTGTGAACAATTAAATTGTCTTCCCCGGGGCAATACTGGAGAGAGGGTTGGGAAAAACCAGGGCCTGATAGAAAGCAGACTAGACTAGTATACTCATTCTCTAGGACTGCCATGACAAATTATCACAAACTGCATGGCTTACAGCAACAGATATTCATTCTTCTACAGTTCTAGAGGCCAGAAAGCCAAAACTAAGGAGTCAATAGAGTCACACTCATTCCAGAGGCTCTAGGAGAGAATCTTCCAGTCTCTTCCAACCCAGGCAGTTATCAGCGATCCCTGTGGCTGCAGTGCTCCAATCTCTGTCTCCATCTTCACATGTCTTCCCTTCTTTTCTGGCTGTATCTTCTTCTCTTCTGCCTCTTATGAGGACACTTGTCATTGGGTTTAGGGTCCACATAAGGTAGTCCAGGATGATCTTATCCTGAGATTTTAAACTTAATTATTAAAATCTTAACCCTTTTTCCAAATAAAGTCACAATCACAGATTCTGAGCAGGCCTACCACTTGTAGGGGCCACCATTCAGCCCATTACAACAGGCAACCAGCCAGAGTTGAGGACACCACAGGAGGATATCAAGGCAGGCCGTGGTGGCTGAGAGGAGAGAGGCTGACCTCAGGCAGAGCTAAGGCAAACTCACTGGCTTCTTCCAAAATTTAGCATCCACAGTGAATGCCCAGGATAGGGTAAAAAGTGGAAGTGTCTTGTGTACTTTTGCATGTTCCTGAGGATGAGAAATAAAATGTCATGGATTACAAATGAATTTTGAAGACTGAAGTCACCCCAGAATTCTCAGAATTCATCTCTTGATGAGCTTTGTAATGTTAGATACGTGTTTACCTCCTAATCAAATATTAAATCTAATATAACTTCTGGTAAAAAGTGTTCATTTGTGTTTCAGATTTCCCAGGAGTGTTGGTAAATAACATATGCCAAGACAGTAATTATGTGGCCAATCCATTAGAAATCTCACAGAAAGCACCCACCCATATAATCAATTATCAATGTTAATGTGAACAGCCACATTCACCAGAGAGTTGGGTGAAGGAAATCACTCTAAAACTTCATGGTTCAGCAAGCCCACAGTGTCTGAAGAATGGTTCCATCTACCCTGATTGTGAAGTCCCCTATTGTACAATATCCTATTTTCGCACTAAACTGAACCTGATGGTTCTGCTGCCATCCTTGTCATCATCACTCCAATTGAGGACACCCTCATCACCACTGTTAACCAACTCCCTTAATACAATGAGTGTGGTGGGGCCGCTGAAGGCAGGCAAAGACAGCTGTGATGTGGTGAAAGGACTCCTAGACTTGGAGCCATTTCACTATATCATTCCACTGGCCCTTTGTGGCAGGTACGATTGTTCCATTTTGTTGTTGTTGTTTGTTTTGTTTTGTTTTGTTTTTGAGATGGAGTCTCGCTCTGTTGCCCAGGCTGGAATGCAGTAGCACAATCTCGGCTCACTGCAACCTCCACCTCCTGAGTTACAGCAATTCTGCCTGCCTCAGCATCCTGAGTACCTGGGATTACAGGCACCCGCCACTACGCCCAGCTAATTTTTGTATTTTTTTTAGTAGAAACGGGGTTTCACCATGTTGGCCAGGCTGGTCTTGAACTCCTGACCTCAGGTGATCCACCCGCCTCAGCTTCCCAAAGTGCTGGAATTACAGGCGTCAGCCACCATGCCTGGCCGATTGTTCCCATTTTGCAGAGAAGACAATGGAGGCTCTGAGAGGCGAAGTCATATACCCAAGGTCTCAAAAATCTGAGTCTTTCTTGACTTCAATATTCTTTCTTTGTGTAGCTTTGCTAGAGCACACAGGATGATAATGAGTTCACACTGGGCCTGTGTCCTGGTAACCAACTCAGTCTGCAGGTTCAGGTCATATTCTCGGTTGGTCTGTCCTAAGCACATCTATGAAGTGGTTGCTAAGGGAGATTCCTATTACAAATGTCACATACAAGCTAGCCAAAAGAGGCAATGCAGTTAATTATTCTTGATAAGTTGGCTGATTTCAGAAGATGAGAAAGTTACAGTATTTTTAAATATCTAAGGAGGTAAGATAACCTGTAGGATGTAGAGAAAGAACACTGCCTAGAAGTCCAGGAACTCTTCTTTTTCCAGACCTGGCTCTGCAGGATTTAGGACCAGCTATGGTTTGAACATTCCTATCTTAATGGTATTCTAAAAGCTCCTTTTACCTCATGGCCCCCACAATTGCAGAGAGGCCCAGAAATTTCCCACTGAGTTTATTGTTTAGGGAACTGCCATTTGGTCCCAAGTTAACTTGTCTTTACTTTTTTTTTCTTTTTTTCTACCTTTTACAATTTCTTGTCTTTGGTCCTTTGTCCATCCAGCTCCTCTTTGTAATTAACCCTTTTTTGTGTCTCTGGGGGAGGCAGACCAGCCCTTTACAGGCCTCTAATGACACCTACTTTGCCTCCCACTGAGCCGCAGGAGATAATGGCCTGGAAAGCTCTCTCAGCAGCACGTGGGCCTCTCCCTCCCAGCCTCTGTGTGCCCCAGCACTGGGCAAAGTTTTATATTCATAGACTCTCAGTTTAGAAAACGACACAAAGGCAGACAGCTTAGCCTGTTGTGTCTAAAAGACATAACACCATGTAAGTGTCTTCCTGTCCCTGAAGCCGAACGTTCATGAAGTAAGCTCAAGGCTCTTCTCTTCGACTCCCTGGGAGGTTCAGGTCAACCTTGACTAACCAAAGTGTTCAGGAAGGGGGAAGAGAGAGGAGGACAGTTATAAGTAATTGGAAAGTTCTACCTTACTGAAAGTTAACCAAAAGAGCTTTTTTTCCCTAGCCTGTATTTCAGCCTTTTTCTTGAAACAGTGAAATCTCAGTTTTGTATTAGGGTAGACTGGTGAACATAGTTATTGTTCTCTTCTCAACTTCTTCAAGAAGGGATAGTTGAATCTTCCTCTGTGTTCCCAGGACTCTGGGTTCAATTCCATTAGCCCTTAGCTCAGGCTATTAGGGGTTCTCTTTTGTATCCGTTATCATTCCTCCACACCTAGAGAGCAGGAACTATGTCATATTCATGTACCTAAAGCAGCTTGTTTTGGCCCAGCCATTTTGGCCATAAGGATATTTGACCCAAATTTTATCTCCTCCATTTGCTACTTGCATAGCCAATGACACAGTAAGAACACAGTAGGCAAAGAGATGAGAGGCAGACAGACAGACTGGACTGGCCATGCAATAGACCAGTCCGGAGTAAGAAAGCAATTCTGGAACCCCAAGCGGAATTGTTCACAACTTCCTGTAGGATCAGCTATAAATAATTATTAACTATTTTATCCGAGTCTTAATGAATACTACCTGTAGAATAATTAACATAAAATATTATAGAATGAACAATAAATAACATTTAGATATGCACAATTTGACCCAGAAAAATTGAACTTTATGGAAGTAATGGCTAGAAGAAAACAAAAACTCACCTAAGCCAAATCTATTATCAATATAATTTGATATGAATCAACAGATCTCTACTGCAAAATTTTCAGGGCAAAAAACTTAAAAAAAAAACCATTATTTTAGTAATATAAAATTAAGACTAAAATAATGGAGATGGTTTAATAGTTTAACTACAAAATATATTGAGGATTTGAATTGTCTTAGGGGCTTTTGGGACTGGAAAATATTTTCACAATAGAAAGTTATCAGCATTAGCATAATTCTGATTTAAATATTTATAGTTTAAAATTCCTGGATGCAGATGGCAGGTCTGAACATCCTCCACCCCCATTATCTTCAGTGCGTTGCACTGGAACTCAGTTCATGGAAAAGGGTTTTTTCTGTCTTTTAAACATTTTGCATTTCTGTATTATTTGAAATTTTCACAGCAAGCAGGTATTAGTTTTGCAATTAGTTCAATAAAAGATGCTCAAAATGTTAAATGGATAAAATCATGAATAAGTGGCATGAACTGTGATGAGTCTGAGCCTGGTTTAAAAGTGTGCCTTTATCCTACTTGTGAGCTAACAAGTGAGGAGTCAGGCTGCCATAATTTCATGGATCCTGGCAGAAGATAAGAGAATTCAGTAGCAGCAGCCAGAGTATTCTCATTTGCACCATTTTCCTGAGCCCCACTTCCCACAGGACACGGCAAAGTGGGCCAGATGATGCATGTACACATATTGGAGTGAGTCACCAGAGAGGGACCCCTAGCTTAGGGAACCCAGATATTTTATAATGGACAGTAAGCTTGCCTGAATTTTGTTTGAGGGAGGCACTATCTCTGTCTTCCAAACTGTTAGCTATACAAACACCCTTGAAAAGATAGCCCAGAACAAAGGCAGCCAATGCCTCTGCTGGCAAGACATGCAAAGATGCAAGATATCGCTGGAGAATTGCCTTCCAATGACGAGCTGATAGGTAAACTTAAATCTCTCTGTGTTAACTCTCACAGGTCTTCAGACCAGCCCTCCCATGCTCTGATTATTAAATTTCAGAGCTAAAGATGGAGAAAGAGCAAAAGACTGGCCCAAACGTTTTTTGGGGAAAGCCCCTATTTAAATTTCTATGGCTGCATCTATTTTATGCCTATATTGCCTTTGAATGGGAAACTTAACCATGGGCATTGCATTCTACTTTGAAGAGATTTAACTGTGCCAAGAATAGACAGATTATTCATGAACAAAAACCTATCAAGGTCTAATTATGTGCCAGGTGCTATTTTAGGTAAAGCCACCACATTGAAATCTATCATTGTACTGTACATGCATGCTCCCTCCTAAAGTTGGGCAACATCTTAGCCCGGGATTCTAGATGCTAGAAATGCAAAGCTTAACAAAAATGACCAAATTTCCTGCCTGTCTGGAGCTTATATCCCAATGTACAGAGACATACAATCAATGTTTAAAATATAAGTAAAATAGTATGACAGACGATGATAAATGCTATGGGAAAAAAATTAAGCTGGGAAGAGGATGGGGATGGAGATGTCGGGTACTTTTATAGAGGATGATCAGATAAGGCCTCACTGAGAAGGCCACATTTGGGCAAAGACCTAAAGGATGAGGGATCAGGCCATGCAGGTGTCTGGTATAAGATTGTCTCAGGTAGAGGGAATAGCCCTGAGTCTGCAGCTTGGCTAGTGTATTCAAGGAACAACAAAAAGGCCAGTGTGGTTGAAGTGGGGAAAGTAGTAGGAGAAGAGGTCAGGCAAGTACTGGCCTAGTCATACAGTAAGGCCATTGTGAAGACATGCAGAAGCAACAAGGCTCTGAAACTGGCCACTGGGGCAGAGAAAGGTATTGAGTTGACTCAGTCTATTCAGTACTGAATGCACATGTTGAGGCTCTTCAGGGAGTGCATGATCCTGTACAGAGTGCATATGGAAACCATAAAGAAGATCCTCCAAGCCTTTTCTTGAACTGGGCATCACTGCTGGTTAGAGATGGAAGGGAAGTTGGAAAGTCATAGATTGGAACTCAGAAAACCAGAGAAGAACCTAGTTGCTCAAGATCACATTGGGATTAGTGAGAAAAACTGGTCTAGAATCGAGGATTCTTGGGGCACAGTTCAGTGATCTTTCCTCAGTCTCTCTCCACTCCATAATTTGAACCATAATATTACATGGTCAATCTCTTCACAGGATTGTTTTGAGAAGTAACTCTAATCTACCCTGAGATGAATTACATCAGTGAGTACCACTGAGACAGAGTCAGACACATCTTGGATGCCCACTGGCCTGGGGCAGGGAACACATGCATGGAGAGAAGGGGAATGTAAGGAGGAGGGAGGGAGGAAAACAAATGGAAGAGGATGACAGCATGACACTTGTTGGGGATCTTGGGCACCCAGTCTAGCTAATGTAACTTTGGTCTAAGCTGCATGGAGAGAGGACCTGCAGGCAGAAGACAGAGGAATGTTCAGAGGAATTTGATAGAACACGGTCTGTAACCAGCACAGTCTGTGACTCAGGCAATACAGAGGCGGGTGGAAGAAGGAAGAAAGGACATCTTTCTACCTGGAGCACAGTCATGTTCCAATGAACATGAACATGAAGGGTGGCAGATTGACAGCCATTTGGGGATCCAGCCCTAGTCACTGATGCCAGAGCTCTAATGACTGACATGGTCAGGAGAGCAGGATGAGAAGACCCTAACACAGGATGCATGGTAACAAGTCAATCAGCTGGCTTGGGACCTGCTGGATAAGCATCCTGAGGACCTCCAAACAGGACCAGGGAGCTCTGCAGGATGAAACATGAACTATGATCATCACAGGACCCCCATCTAGGCCCATAGGCTGGAGAGACCCTAGACAAAATTGAAATATACCTGCAAAGTGCCTGACACAGAGTAGATGCTCAAACTAATTGTCTCTTTGAAACCAGTACTTATTGAACTTTCAAAGCAGGGCCCAGACAAAAGTCCATTCAGTTGGAGTGACTGTGAGTAAATTCCATAGAAAGATTCTTTGAGGGTCCTTGGTGAGGAGGAGGAGGATTATAAATCTTGGGGATTATAGTCTTCCCTCAATGGTTGAGAATGACCCCCAAGATTGGCAGGTGTGTGTCTGGTGTGTGTGCCTGTGAATGCATATGTGCCAAGCTTACATGATTAGTAGGAGGGGGGATTAGAAAAGAGAAAGACAGTAAATAAAGAGGGGCAGTGGAGGTAGCCTAGAAGACCAGACTGGATCCAAGGCATGGGGACCACCCACCCACTGGGAGGACATGTCCAGGATCTTGAGGCACGTTGTCTAGTGTGAGCTGGAAAGGAAGTAAAAGGAAGCTGGAGGCTCTCCATTCAATCTCAGGCCAGGCAACTAATCATTTCTGATATGGGCCAGAGTTCTGCCAATAATTGCTAGGCTTATCCTCACTTTCAAAAAAAAAAATTTTTTTTTTCTAACATCTGTTCCAGATTTCTTTTTGACTTCAGGCCGGCCTTGATCCCATTATCCTTGAGCATTTGACACTAGCGATGGGAGCTGGTGGGGCTTAATGGTGAAGCTCCTCACAGGGATCCCCCTGGACCCATCCCAGTTCCCTCACTCTTAAGAAAGGGCTACCAGGCCCCTCTGCCTCACTTGACAGGCCAGGAGAGGGACTTCTTCTGCAGATGGGACTGTCATTGATGCTCCAACGCCAGCCTTGGAACCCCCACTGGGTGCCTCTGTTCACATCAGCACCACCCCCCTCTATTTCTAGTCTTTAGAAATTACCTTAATGTCCTGTTGCCATCTCCTCTCTTCTAGTCTTTTAAGTTCCTCCAAGAGTCTCAGAATCTTGCTTTGCAAACTGATGTCTTGGTCCCCAACTCCAACTCCTTGGTCTCTCAGTGGGAAGCAATTGCACCTGCCCAGTCCCTTTTATCTAAGTCAGCCTTCAGCTCCCATGCCTCACTCTGCTGTGCAAGGGGTTCAGAGGGATTTCTGTAATAACTAGTCATATCTCTTTTCTCCATCTGAGTTAGAGTCAATTAAGAAATAGGATACTGGAGTCAGGCAGATAGTGTGAGTTTGGATAATTCAGCAACTATTCATTCCCCTCTCTGTCTGTTGGACTGGACAGAGCAGATTTCCCTGGGCCACTGAGGCTGTGCTTGGCCCCATGACTTTCTTTGGCCAGTGGAATGTTTGCAAATGTGACACAAGAAGAGGCCATCACTGTGCTCGAGCAGTTTAGCTTGGCTTTTGTTCTAGGTGGCCCACTGGTCCTGGAGGAAGAAAAGATTCATGAGGCAGACGTGAAACTCAGTTTACAAGCTTTGAGCTGGTCCCAGCTGAGCCCAGCCTAAATCAGCCAATGGCCACATAACCCATAGACACAAGAACAAGAGGAAATGATTGTTGTTTTAAACCACTAAGTTACAGGGTGTATAGAACTATTATAGCAACAAGTAAGAGATATGGATGGTGGTCCAAAAACTAGATTCATGACTGATAAGGCTGCCTGGGCAATCCTGACATCCTCCCCCACAGCTACACCTGTCTCTCTGTCACACTCATCACTCGTGACTGTGCCCTGAATGGTGGCATACAGCCAAACACACCCAAAGCTCCATCCAACCAGCAGCCATGCCCAGAGAAGTGCAAGATGCTGTGCATTGGATCCTGAGATCATCGGGGGCTCACCCCCTTTACATTTCCACCTTTGTTGCTGAAAACCTCTGTGAAATAGGACCATCCACTTCCTTGATTTAGCATTGCCAAGGCCACAGCGTCAAGGCCAAGACTGAATGTTGGTGTAGGGATGGGTGTTGCAGATGGGGCTGTGCTGACCCTGGACCTCTCCTGAATGACTTTTTCTAGTTATTGCTGTTTGCTTCAATGGACTCTCGGATCTCAATTTGATTTGTGATCATTTGGCTTTCAACTGAGAGGTAACATGGAGGGGGAAAAGCAAATCACTAAGGAATCCACTATTTTGTTTCTAGCACATGGAGGTTTTTCTGCAAAAGTAATGGAAAAGATCTCCTTGTAAGTCAGTAAGCCATGATGACCCTGTGGTTTCCTGGGGGTGCCCTCTCTGAACCTGGGCAGGTCATTCACCTCTCTCAGCTTTTTTCTTACTCTCCTCTTCCCCAGTATGGAGATAATGACAATCCCCCCACCTCCCTCACAGAGCTGTGCTGAGCTGCAAATGACATAAAGTCAGATTGTGAAAGCACCTGAAAAATCCTAACACCTGGCACATGCAAAACAGTACAACAATTCTCACTCTGGCAACCTTGTTCTCACTTTAAGACAGTCAACAAATTTAAACGTAACTTCATTGGATCATACTTCTTTAACAAGAATGTCTGTCCCAGTCTTCATTCTTCTTAAAAGAACTGGTCTTTCTATTCTTGGTATGTTCAAAAGAGCACAGGCTTTGAAGTTAGAAAGATGTGAGTTCAAATCCTAATTCAAGTATTTATAGCTGCGCAACCATGGGCAAGTCAAGTAATCTCATTGAGCCTGAATTTCCTCATCTGTAAAATGGGTATAGTAATAAACATCTCTTCAGATTGCTGTGAAGGTCAAAACAGACGTTGGTGTCACAGCACCTTATGAATGAAAACGTGATGTACAGGGGTTGGATCTCATCATTATAATTTTTCAAGCAATGGTTGAGACCTAATACATATAAAGGGGCTATGTTTGATGCTCTGTATGACCCGGATCAGGCAGTATGGGGACACCTTGTGCTGTTTTCCCTGGAAGCTCTGCTCTTTTCCTTTGAAAGTGACTTTTACAATCAGGAAGTGCTCTTTCTCTCCTCAGCAGCCGCAACTGAAAGGAGAAAACGGCAAGAGAGAGAGAGGCGAGAGGAAGGAACTGAAGACTCCTGAGGTGGCTGCAGCACTGCCCTGGCTTCCAGAAAGCTCTCGAGCATGCTGGGTCTCCTCAGGGACCAAGAAGACGAGGTGTGGAAGCTGCTGCTGGGTAACAGCCTTAGTCATAAAAGTAACACTGTGAAAAATCAATTTTGTGGGTAACAATGAGAAGTTAATGCAAAGACTCATTGCCCTTCGTTAGTAAAAACTTTGGCAGCGACCTTCCAGGCTCCCGGGAAGCCTTTGGAGAATGCTGCTTCAACCCAGAAGCACTTCATCATTTATATGAATGAAAATGAGTGCAAACAGATTGTCGAGATGTCTGTTCACATCACCTCTTTTTTCTTGCAAGGAATCCCCTCTGTAATTACATTTTGCCTGTCAGTTCATAAATTTTTCTTATTACAAACTAGCCATTATTGATTGCTTTTTAAAAGTACTAAAACTGGGCCCAAAGCAGTAGATCTCTCCGTAAATTCAAAACACACTGTCTTCAGTCCCAATCACTGGTGAAGAGTGAAGGGGAAAATCTCAGAGTTCACTGCAGGCTCTGCACAGAGGCAGGCCTACCATACGTTTTGGTTTAGAGACTTGGCTTTGGGGGCTGCATGTTCTAAGCCACAATGAAAATAATAAATAAAGGATAAACTTCTTTGGCAACCACTGACACATTGAAAGCCAACCTCCTGTCATTGTTCTTCATTGGGTCCCACTGCTCAAAGTGTTCTATTTGGGTTTTTGGCACTTACGACCAAACATCGTAATGAGCAGAGGGGGAACGATGGTGGAGGGAGTGAGAGAAGATAATAAAGACTTGGAGTCAGAGTTTCTGAGTCACCAGTAGAACGTTTTCCTAAATGTTCCTTTTAAAAGGAGATGGGGTGGCTCTATATTTAGACTTATCTGGTAAAAATGTGAGAGGAGCAAAATCTCAGGGGATTTTCATGTTCTGGGAAAAGAATGGGAGTTTCTCATTGTTCACAATTTGAGGGAAGTTTCTAGAACCTTTACTGGTTACAAGCAAAAGAACATATCAGCAGAAGACACTTAGATTCCAGGCCTCTACTTTGCGGTGAAGGTCTGACCAGGGGGATCACAGGCCAGCACCCCCAACCCTCTCATCCAGACTTCTGAATACAGTGTCTTTAAAAATCACGGCAGGCTGCCATCCCCCAAAACCCACCCCTTTAACCTGCAACTATGGAGAATGAGTCGGGGGGAAAGCAAATGAAAATCTGAATGTGTGTGATCAGTTCCTGATTGGAGCTGGATGGAATCAAGTAATCAAAGCAAGCCACAGCGCGGCCTGCGTCGGGCTGCCAATCTTGGACTGCTCGCTCACTAAAAGCAGGCAGCGGCTACCGATCTGGCCAGGAAACAATGCCCCATTCAGCTCTCAGAATCTGTTCTTAATATCAAGACGCGAAACCGGGGTCTCTATTGGTGAGGAAGCGACGTCTGGGCCAAGGAGAGCAATTACACCTTAACCAACCAAGTGAACAAAATGGGAAACATAAAAACATTTTTAAAGTGGAAATAATTTAAGGGCCTTCTAAATATCTTAACAGCACACTTGGCCATGCTTGGGATTAGCAAGCGATATTTTACTTTAGGCAGCAGGCCTTTTGTTTTGTGTGCGTGTGTTTTTCTTTTTAGCCAGGGATCTGCAGAGAGGACTGCGTTCTGTCAAAGTGTGGCACTCTTCTTGAACCCCTGCAGGGGATGCCCATCCCAAGCATTCGACAAGTAGTCAGAGAAGTCCAAGATGAAACAGACCAGTCAGGGTGCCTGTCTTGGGAGCTTTGAAGCATACCCTTTCCACCCCTCAACCACCAGGAGTCTTGGTTTATGGGAGAGGGCTGCCCTCAGAGTAAAACCCCAGAGATGACAAAGCTCATGAGCCCAAAGCCTTTGGCCATGGCCCCCAGAGCAGGATGGAGCTGGAACTAGGACACCCTCTGTTTTCTGTCAGTTTCCAGATAAGATGAGAAAAGGTCGTGGCTGCTGGGAGGAGCCAGTAATCCCAGCAGAATCCCTCAGTCAGCCCTAATGTTGGCCTCTAGGCTATAAATCTGCTTCCTATAAGAAGCGGCCCCTGCTCTGTGTCGTCAGGCGGAGGCTCCCTACTTGACTTCTGAGCAGCGCCTCTGTGCTGGGTACTGGGATCAGAGAGAAACAAGGCTGGCCTGAAGGGAGGCTGAGAATAAGAAAAAGAGATGGTGATGATGACAAAAGTAATGATAATTAACATTTATACAATGCTCACCCTAGGAGCTTTACAAATAATAACTCCTTAAATCATTAACCCAGTGAGATAGGCATTATCCTCATCCTCATCTTAGAGATGATGAAACCACAGCACAGAGAGGTTAAGTAACTTGCCCAAGACCACACAGGCAGAGTCAGAATCTGGACCCAGAACACCTTGCTCCTGGGTCCATGTTCTTAACCGGGTTGCATCTAAAAATTTGAGGGTAGGAAGCAAGTTAGAAAAGACTTCCTGAAGAAGGTAACCTGTGAGCTGAGTCTTATAAGAAAAGTAGGAACTGAGGTTCCACCAGGGCTGTTCTTCTATTATTCCTGCAAATTGGGAATGAGCCTGTGAACTGCTGAGCAGCCAGCCTAACGCCTCCTGAGACACAAGGCCCTGTCTGTTAACACTCGGGCCCCTCACAGGAGAAGTAAAATGCTTGATTCCCTCCCCTCCTAGTAATGCCAGGCCCTGGTACTGTCTACAAAGTGTGGCTCAGAGTCTACAAGATGAGAACGGTGTCACTCAAAGTGTAGTCCCTGCATGGCAGCATCAGCCTCGTCTGGGAGCTTGTTAGAAATGCAAATTCCTGGGCCTCGATCCAACCTTCCTGAAACAGAATCTACTTTTTAACAAGCCCCCCAGATGATTCCCATGCACTCACAAGTTTGGGAGGCCCTGATGTAGAACATAAGGCTGGACGTGCCCCTGGAGGTGGTCTGAGTGGCGTGCCCAAGGCCACAGGGAGAGTCCATGGAGAGCCAGTGTCAGTGTCTCCCATCTGACTCCCAATCTGTGCCATCTGTGCTGCCACAGCCAAGTTGGGGCTGTGAGTTTCCTCATCACCACAGAACCCGTCTGACGATAGGTGGCAGCCACTGTCTTACTCCCCCAAGATCTTCCCACAGCTGACTCCTCTATAGAGCCTCCCTCAAAGGGAAGCCAGCCTTGACTTCCACACCAACCTTTATTTAGAGAGGGGTAGGACAGCAATAGTTTTTGCCACCTCACTCACTAACCTCAATTCCCATTCTCAAGGGGCTTTTTCTGTCCTGTTTCTCCAACCAAGATGTTGTGGCAGAGCTCAGTTCCTGGATGCTCGACCACTTTCCCTTTCCCCACTAGGAAGCTGCTTCAGGAGCAAAATAAGTCCTGGTGGAGATTTTGAAGTCAGAAAGAACAGGGTGCAAAAAGCAGTTTCATTACCCTACCTGTGTGATCTTGGGCAGGTTGCTTAACCTCTCTGAGCTGCATTTTCTTCATCAGTAAAGTGGAGATGAGATGATCTATTTCATAACTTGATGAGATAACATGCATCTAATGCCTGATGCATTGTTTTCTTCCCTGACCAGTTCCCATCACTGACTACCAGGCCTGAGATGCAGTGCACAGAGTCAGGTCTTAGGAGCCTCTAGGCCAGGAGTGATAGTCTTCTCTTTACACTCATCCCCACCCCCATGACATTCCTGTCACTCCATTGGATGAAACCACAGCCCAGTCACCCTTCTGGGCTCACACACATGTTAAAGGGTGCAGGTAAAGCCCAGGAGCACAGCTCCTGTGGAGTCCCTACGGCACTGGCAGAGCCGCCTGCATCAGGCTGGTGGTCCAGAGGAAAGCAAAGGAGACACAGGGGAGGCTGAGCCCCAGAGCCCTGTAATTCTGGGGCTGGAGTTGGTAACCCCCCCGGTGATCTTCTGGATTGACAACCATCCACATCACCCCCAAACACCCTCTGAGCCACCACTTCTGGCATCCTGGCTCAACACAGTGAAAAGATCCTGGGAAAGCTGTCAGGGACCACATCTAAGAACAGCCCATACCTTTCCACCCACAGGCCAAACATTGCACATAGACATCACATGCAAGCGTCCCTCTGGCCAGAGTCAGAAGGACAAACAGAGGAAACAGCACAGCTCGAGAAAGCTGTTGCCAACACACCCTGGGGTCCAGCCTCCCTGCCATTACCTTGCAACATTGCCTGAAACTCCATCACTCCTGCCTTCATCTCTCAAAATGCATGTGTTCTAAGAGTATGAAGTTCCTCATCGTTCTTTAGGGCTAAGGTTATGAGACAATTTTTCATTAGGCATGATGAGACAGCACTGGGACCTGGTGCTGGAAGGCGTTAAAGAGACATTTAGAAACCCAGAAGATTAGAGATCCATGGCCAGCCAGCCTACTGCCTTCCCAAGCAGGAATCCCTTCTGGAATCTCACTCTTTAAACACTTCGCAGGATCCTTCTCTCTCAAAGTAAGCACAATCATATTTAGAATCGCTGCTATTTGTTAAGCACATACTATGTGCTAAGTATTTTATGTAATAGATTACCCAATTAACCCTCACAAAACGGTATGAAATAGAAAACATTATTTTCTCCTTTTGCAGATGAGGAAGCTGAGACTCAAAGGGAAGGAGGAAAGTATTTGCTCCAGGCCAAATAGCTAGCAGTATGGAGTCAGAATTCCTGCTCAGATTCCCGTAACTCCAAGGTCGTGTTCATAGCCACTTGGCTAATGGCTGTCATCAGAAAGATTTTTTCCCTTTTCTTAGTTCTGCTTCTTAACTGTTAATTAATTAGTTGTTTAAAACATAATCTTACTTCCCTACTACCTCCTCCCCAGAGCAACCACTTTGTCTATAGTGCTCCTCAACTGTGGAGACCCATCCCACAATGAATCAGCTCCTGATTTCATTGGAACTGACCAATAGGGACGTTGGCAGGACTATCACCTTCCTCATTCAGCATGCTCTATCTATATTAATATGACCCAAGACATCAGCACTCCAGGCAATCTCCCTTCCCTACTGACACACACTGATTTAATACCAGTGTAAGAGTCTAAACGTTCTTTTCTCCTTCACAGGTTTCCAGAGGGGTTGTGAGTGGGTTGCCGCCTTCTCAATGGGGTCTCAGAATCAGGGTACAGCAGAGCAGTCTCTGGAATGTTCTATGCCAGTTCATCCTGTCCCTGCTGCTCTTCCTTTGCCCTGAGCCTGTAAACTCCACATCCCTCATTAACAGCAGAGTCAATAATTGCACTTCTTCAGCAAGCAGGAGTCAGACCCATCCCCAGGCACCCTAGATACCCTAGTCCTGTGTACTTTTCTGGAATTTATATTAAAAAAAAATAATGATTGCCTACTCCAAATAGCAGATTCATTCTCCTAACCTGTGGCTTTAGGTTTTGCTCCTGAGCTCAATTCGGAGGCCTGGAGCCAAAGGGCCTTCACGTAGATTCAGAAGGTTCTCTGCAGCCCATAAGGCAGCCCCTCCTCATTCTTTCCCTGGTAAATGATACGAAAGTTCTTCCTAATTAGAGTCTCTCCTTTAAGTTCTGTAGACTGCTAATGAGTAAGAAAGAGGAGGCACTTGGGAGCCCTGAAGAAATTATTTGAAAGCAAAACCAAGTGGCCTTAGTAAAATTCACCATTTCAGTCAAAGGGATTTTTTTTTTCTTACATACGACCACCTGACACAGCCCAGCTGGTGCATATTGAGAAATTAGAGACACTAGCTTTCTTCAGAGAAAACGGGCCTCTACTTTATATTCCTGGGGCTTCTTTTGCTTGGCAAACTGTCTCCTTATCAGTTTGACCCTTCCCTGACCCTGATATCTCCCAGCAAAGGCAGGAACTGATATCTCCTTTTGCTCAATGCTCTCCCAGAGGTCCAGAGAGGTTAAGGGAATTGTTTAAGATGCACAGTAAGTTGACAGCAGGGCAATAACTGGATCCTAGGGCTACAGGTTCTAGGACATTTCATTCCATCACTAATAAGTGTGAGCACGCATGTGTGGCAAGAATGATGCTTTACAGGCACTAACTCATTCATGTATTCCTTTGCCAAATAGTTATTTGATTTCTGGACCTAATGAGCCAAACAAAACCCAAACAAAGTTCCCAGTCTCCTGAAGCTCATGTTCTAGCCAGAAAACCAACAGAAGATAAATACACAAGACAATGTCAGCCACTGCTTAGTGGTATGAAGAAAAATGCATCAGAGCAAGAGAATAGAGAGGGGCTGAGAATGCTGTTTAGAGAGGGAAATTGAGGTGGCCTCTAGGAGGAGGTGGCATTTGAGCCAAGATTCATTAAGTGCTGAGGGAATCTATGTAGTTATCTAGGGGAAAAAGCATTCCAGGTGAGGAATCAGCAGGTGCAAAGGCCCTGAGACAGGAGCTTCTTTAGGAATGGCAAAGAAGCTGGCTGCCAGCAAAACACATGCAGGAAATCTAACTGGAGATGAGAGGGAAGAGGCAGCCAGGGCAGATCACTTGGGGTGTGGCAGCCCATGGCAAGGGCTTCAGCTTTTATTCTAAGCATCCCAAGTTGTGTACAGAGAGATAACAAGTTCAGACTTCAGTTTAAAGTCCTTGTGTGGCTGCTCTTTGAGGAACAGATTGGCAGGGTCAAGAGCAGAAGCTGGGAGTTCAGTAAGGAGCAAATGAGCTCAGCAAATCCTGAAGCACCCCTATATGATAGGTCCTATGATTATAAGGCAATGGAGACTCAGAGAGATTAAAGAACTTGATCTAAGTCTCCTGCTGGTATGTGGACAGGCTGAGAGTGAACCCACATTTGACCAAAGCCTGAGCTGCCCTAGGGCTGAAAGCTCAAAGACCTAAGGACACCACGTAAAAGGGCCCTGGTTGCTGTCCTTAAGGCATGAAGCTCTCTTATTTCAGGCTTGCTCCTAACCAGATACCCTGAGCCTTGGTTTACTTTAGAGCCACCATTTACATGGGCCTTACTGTGTCCTAGGCACAGGCTGGGACTTTGACATACAGGATCTCATTTAATCCTCACTGCAGCCCAGGGAGCGGGGTATTATTATCCCTGTGTTACCAGATGAAAAAGATCTCATTTTCTCAGTGGAGATAGTGAAAACATTCCAAAGCTGCTTTGGGGTTTAATTCACAGAAACCTCCGCATTTAATCTACTAAACCAGAAAGTAATCCTCTCTTTGGCCGGCCCTGGCAGCCTGGGTCTGCCCACAGTCGTCAGAGGGAATTGGTAGCTCACGCTTGCACACTTGTGCACCCACACACACATTCCAGGATCCAAACCCCAGCCCATCCTGAACCATCCAAAAGGTGCCAGCCACCCTCACTGTGAATGTGTCTTTAATGCTCCCCTCCCCTTCCGCTCCAAAGCCCTTCTCCCTCCTCTGTGCACACTCAGCCAATGGCCTCCCTCAGGCCACCTGGCAGCCCCCAAAGCCCACTCTCTATGCTAACTCTGGCAGCAGTAATGAGGTCATACCCATTCCACCCCTCACAGAACACTGCACCCTCTGGCCCAGTCCTCTCCCCTCCCTTCTCTCAACCTCCTCCAGACCTACCAGACCTATGTCTGTGTTTTCCAGAACCCTGCATAACTAACGTGACAAGCGGTGCTGGACTCGGTTGCAAATGGCTGCCAGGAAGTTATTGATACCAAAATCTCAGGTAATCCTTTTGGCTTTCAAAGGCACGTTCTCTGACAATCATTTGGTCCTAGGCAGTGAAGATAATGGAGAATGATGCTGCTCGTGGCAGGCAAAGAGAGAGAAAGGGTTACAATAGGAGGTTAGGGGCACTTCCTACAACTCCATTATTCCAAGACTCTTGATGTTGGAGAGAAACAGCCTGACAATGATTTATTTTTTTTAAGCACTCGTTATGTGCTAAGCACTCTGCCTAAGTGTCTCACCATCTAGCAGCGAATCAAGTGCATGGACAGTTACCATGACAGGGTGATCTGTGCAGCTCTAAAATTATGTACATGATCCAGGAGGGTTGAGGAGGAAGGGATTAAATCTCTCCTGGGAGGGTCTATAACAACTTCTGGAGTAGGTTTAATGAAGTATAAATATAAATGCGTTCACGTGGCTGATAAAGAGGGAAGGGCTCCAGCCAGAAGAAACTGAGAACAAAAGCAAAGAGGTGTGAAGCTGCACAGTGCATGGGTATTGGGAGAACTTGTCACTGCTAGTATGGATGGGGGTGGGGAGAAAGAAGAGGATTTTTTTCTGGTGTAGTGTTTACACCTTGATTTTCTTCTATGGATTTATCAGCAAACTCCATTTTCCAGAATCCCAGCGTTGCCCCCTCAGGTAAGAACGTATGAAAGAAATTTCGTTGGCTTCAGCAAGGTGATGGTTTTCTGAGGGAATCACTATCATGCTTATATACCCTCTATGGCTCCCTAGTACCTAGGGAATTGGGTTCATATGAATGAACAAAGACTAGGAGACCATGCTAAGTTCCAGCAGCCTTTCCAAGCTCTGACCCTTCCCCAAACTCTCCTGCCTTCTCCGGGAAGCTATCCTGATTCTTCCCTGCTTGGAGGGCTCCTTCCCTCCTCCATGATCTCAGCCTAGTTCCTCTCTTATGACACTGCCCTGGTCGTCCCTGTGTCAGAGACCTCTGTGGGAGCCCCAAGCTGGCCTGGTAGGGAAAAGCAAAGGTTGAGGCCACCCACGACCTGGAGGCTTTGGGGAAAAACGAGCAAGGCTGAGTCCATGCAGTGCAGCAGTTAAACCCACAGGCTCCAGAGACAAGGCTCTCAATTCTGGCTGAACACACACATGGCTCAGTCTTTTGGTATAATTTTCAAATATTGATGCCCAGTCTCATGCCCCAGAGATTCTTATTTAATTGATGTAGAGTGGTATCTCAGCACGGGTATTTTTTAAAAGCTCTGTAGATGATGTCTATGTGCAGCCAGAGTCAAACCGCTTGTCTAAGAGCCTGGATGTGGAGTTCAAGTCCTGGCTCCACCATCATTCGCTGAGTGACCTCAGGCAGGCAGAGTCCCCAACTCTCCATTTTTGAAACTGGCAAAGGGGATAACACAGCACCTATCTCTGAGGAGTGCTGGAAGGCTTAGCTTGGATAACACATGTCAAACTCTCAGCCCCAATTTGACACGTGGCAAACACTTCCTATTAGCTCTCATTAACCATATTTTAGGCAGGGTGTGCTGGACCTAGTTCTGGGTCCCCCGCAGAGCCCACCACAGGAGAGGAACCTGGGAAGAAAGTGTTCCTTTGGAATCAGTTTAATTGAGCTCCAAGGGCAGCCGAGCACCACCCAGGCAGAGCCCAGCTTCCAGCCAGCTCTGAGGCCTCCCTGAGAAGGTGCTTTTAGTCCTCCGTAGCAGGTTGGCAACCTGGGTCCTCTCTAGAACGCTTTCAAGACCAGCTCAGGTACACACAAGTGACAGCTCAAGGAAACCCCAGGACACCTCCATCTTCCCTTCTTTACCTCCCCACAGATGACTGCCCTGTCATAGACCCTCCTGCCACCCCCAGCCTGTTCCTGGGGAGTTTTCAGGCTGCAAGCCCAAGCATCCCAACCCTCAAACGCAGAGTTCTGGGGGCATGCATCAAGGGTAGCTGGCCTCTCTCCTGCCTCTTGGGATCTCTGACCCCGGTCTGACCAGCTGAAGAACTGGTTTAGCTGTGCTAACCCAGCCTTTCTCAGGATTCTGTCAATCCAAAAACCTGCAGGCCAGCACCCTGGAAACCAAACCTCACATTTTCCAGGAAGGCCGTGAAGATGCCTATGGGCCTTCTGCTGTTACATTTATCAAAAACTGTAAAATTAAGAACATGTAAACATTACAGGACAATGGCCAGGAATTTATTTCGTTGTTGTTGCTAAGGCTTTACAGCACAATTCAAAGAAATTTCTGTAGGGGAAAAAGAAACCTTCCATCCCTCTCTTCTGACCAGCCTTTTTTCACTCCCTGTCGCCAAGAGCAGGACTCTTGATCTGCCGGATGAGGCCACGTTACTAGCCAGCAGGATCACTACCCGCAGTCCAGATACCTACAAAGCCCTCCTCTTCTGCTTCCTGTGGCTTCTCAGTGCAGTTGGTAAAGGACCAATGGTTCCCTCTCTTTAGGGCGGCGCCTGCTGACTTTCTCACTTGGCATTTCTTACATGAGCTACAGCAGTGCTACTAAAAATGTGGTTTATGAACCACTGTCAGTCTGTGAGCTGGTTTTTACTGGGCTGCAATGAGATAAGGAGTTTGTGCCAGAATGTAAATCAACTGTGTCACTAAGCACATTGTTTGGTTCAGCTGACATATTTTTCATAGCAGGACTTTCTTGATGAAGGAAGTGGAGTGTTGATTTACATTCTCCATGTGATGCTTATCTCATTGCAGACGAGTAGCAATGTGTGGAAGGCCTGTGTTGTGTAGCACTGTGCTCTAGGACAGCCCTCACTTCAGATATAGTGATTGGCTGGCGGTAAGGTTTGGATTTCTGCTTAGATGGGGAGAAAGAGTCCTGTGTTCCAGCCCTGCCTTGCCAGGCCTCTGCACTGGAGACACCCAGCCTGTCCCAGCTCATAATAAAATGGTGTTTGCTATTATTCCTTGTGTGTACCCACCCCTAACAGCCTACTTAGAAGGAGAGGTGATTGGCCAGGCAGAATTCAGGCTCCAATACAATCCTATCTCTCCAATGTCCCTAAATGATTGCATGTGTATTTTAAAAGGTATGATATATAGTGTGGCAAAGGTTACCATAAGAGAACCAACAGGTCTCAGATGAATTATCCACATCAGGCAGAATCCAGGCTTGCAGCCGGACCCGAGAGACCAAACAAACAGTGAGAAATATTAAGAAAAAAAAAAAAAAACCCCAACCAAAACACACATATCACACAGAGGTGTAGAGAGAAAGCCACCAGTTTAGGCAGCCTACCTGATGTTCCAGGGACCACAGCTATGCACCTGGGTCAGTTATGACAGCGCTTGCTATAACAATCAACAATAATGCTTCATAGCGTAGTGGTAGCAGCTGCAAACCCTCACTCGTGTGTTGTGTTTCATCTGTTCACCGCCGTGGCAGATAGTTTGGGTTCTGTAGTGTCTCAGAATGCTCATCCGAGCACTTACTCTATATGTGACCCTGGACTGTAGCCGAGACTCAATTTCCACATCCGTGAAATGAGAGTAAAATAGACATCATGGAGAGGCATATGTGGGTTTTGTGTAGGGAAGAACTTTCAGCAGAGGATCCCAGGAAGGGCTTCCCCAAGCTGGGCTGACTCTCTGAGCATTGGAACAGCAGTTGAATATCTCCCTGAGGAGAAGGTGGACGAGCAGAGCTGGAGACTCCTAAAGTCCTTCCCAAGAGTCAGCCATTCCTTGTCCATAGCTCCCTCTGGACACCAAGAGATCTCAACAGCCATAGTTGTAGGGAAATCCACCAGCCTTTAACCAGACACCCTGGCCCCTCTATCTGTGTGGCCTGGTATGATGTGAGGGGTCCTTGTATGTATGTGGCTACTCATTTTCACTTATTTTTGCTCAGCCATTAGCATGCTGTATTTATTGATGTCCAAGTTGCCGAGGGGGCTTGCTGAGCAGATTTCTGCCTGCACACTTTAGATGGGGCAGTGAAACACCTCCAGAGGAAAGTGGCTCAGACCCAGGTCCCGATGAGATGACCAGTGCCTCCAGCCACCTCCCCTGCCCCTTCACTATCATGTCCCCCATGCAAGTCCAGAGTGAATAAGATGGGGCCAAAGGCCTCTTCCCATCCTCCAGTGCCAGCTCTAGTCATTTCCTAGGGATGCCATAACTGAGTGCCACCAACTTGGAGCTTAAGACAAGAGAAATTTATTCTCTTATAGTTCTGGAGGCCAGAAGTCCGAAATCAAGGTGTCAGCAGGGCCATGCTCCCTCCAAAGGCTCTAAGGGAAAATTCTTCCTTGTTCTTTCCAGCTTCTGGTGGATTTGGGCGTTCCTTGGCTTGTGGCTGCATCACTGTAAGCTCCGCCTCTGTCTTCCCGTGGCCTTTCTCCTCTTCAGTCTCATAGAGACAGTTATCGCATTTGGGTCCACCCACATAAACCAGAATGATCTCATGTCAAGATCCTTAACTTAATGACATCTGCAAAGACCTTGTTTTGAAATAAGGTCTCATTCACAGGTTCCAGGGATTAAGATGTGGACATACCTTTTGTTGGAGAGGGGTACCATTCACTACACCAACAAAATGCCATCAACACTACCATGGTCCTAATGTTTGTGACCCCAAAAACGTATACACTAAAACCCTAACCCCCAGCAGATGGTATTAGGAGATAGGGCCTTTTGGGAGGTGACTAGATCATGAGCTCTGCCCCTGGGAATGCGATCAGTGTTCTTATTCTTATTAGAGCCCTTATTCAATGACCTCAGGAGCTCATCTGTCCCTTCCACCATGTGAGGACACAGAAGGAAGGTGCCGCGAGAACTGGAAAGTGGGTCCGCACAAGACACTGAATCTGTCAGCACCTTGACTTCCCAGCCTCCAGAACTGACATAAATAAATATCTGTTGTTTATAAGCCACCCAGTCTATAATACTTTGTTATAGCAGCCCAGACTGACTCAGGCAAACAATAAGAACAGCTCCTAACATATAGCGGAGACTCAATAAACATTGTTGAATGAAATCATGAATCTGCTTGGTTCAATTCAAGGACATTGCCTGCTGCCTGTCCTGAGCTAGACCCTGTGTCAGCTGCTGAGGACACCGGCATGAGACACAGCCCTGAACTTGAAGATATCAATCTAGAGGGGAAGATAGTGTCAGACAGAGCTGTGCGAATCTCAGCTTCACCTCCTGCTACTTGGGCAGCCGAGGAACTCAGCGTCTCTTCCTTACCTATAAAATAAAGAAAATAACACACCTGTGTTCAGGGAGGGAGTGAGGAGTGGGGAGGTTTCCTTACTTATAGAGGGGGTCACAGGCCCATAAGGACTGGGCTCTTTCTGCCTCAGAAAAGTGAGTACATACTAGGTGCCCAGCCAAGTTCATCTGTGCCATTCTGTTTCCCTTCTGTCCACAGCACTCCCTCCAAAACCCCCATACTGGGGAAGCACCAAGGCCAGCACGGAGGCTGCTGGCTTCTGCACCCCCCTGAGCCTGCTCAGTCCCACAGCCAGGGCCTGAGCCTCAGATGCCGCCTGTTCCCGAGTGGGCAACAGCCTGGGTGGTAATCAGAGATTCCAGCGGAGCCTTTGATGCCGCAGCCGGCGCGGCGAGCTGGGCACTGTTTGAAGTGCCTTCCTGTGTAATAAGGATTTCTAATTCGCTCGAACCAAAGCAACATTTGCAGTAAAGATCATTTTTGGAATGAAAAATAAATTGTGACTGGAGGGTCTGGGTTTGTTTCAAAAAGGGAGATCACCCACAAGCATCATGCTCTCTGAGAAGCCACCCGACCGCGTGTTTCGAGATGGAGAGCACGCCACTCAGAATTTCAAAGTGCTGTTAATTAAGAGCAGTTTATTAAAATGTCAATCTTTTAAACCAAAACAACTCTCTTCCCCTTGCTTGCGAGTGGGCTTCCCAGCCACTCTTCCCAACCCAAATAACCCAGCTTCTCCAGTGCTCCTGAAAAAGTATCTGTCTACATATTCTACTAAAACCCCGGTGACAACTGCTTCCAGGAACAGCCCAGCACCTGTCATTCTGCTGAAAGCCACCCTCAAGGAGCCTGCCTTTCAAGAGACAGGATAGCCTAGGCACTGAGCCCATGGCCTCAGGAGCCAGACTGCGCAGGCTCCAATGCTAGCCCTGCCTCACTAGCATGTAACCTTGAGCAAATAGTTGACCCTTTTGTGCCTCAGTTTCTTCTTCTTTAAAATGGAGTGAGGATAATAGTACAGTCAGTCCTCTGTATCCATGGGTTCCACATCTGTGGATTCAACCAACCATGAATCTAAAATATTCAGAAAAAAACATTGCATCTGTACTAAATATGTAGACTGTTTTTTCTTTGTCATTATTCCCTAAACAATACAGCATAACAACTTTTTCCATAGCATTTACATTGTATTAGATCTTATAAGTAATCCAGAGATGACTTAAGGTATATGGGAGGCTGTGCACAGGTTATATGCAAACACTATGCCATTTTGTATCAGGGACTTGATCATCCATGGATTTTTGTATCTGAGAGAGGTCCTGGGACCAATCCCCCCGGATACCGAGGGATGACTGTAGCTACCTTATAGGTTATACAAATGAGATAGTGTATGTAAAGCACTTTAGGCTGATACCTAGGCATAGTAAGTGCTAAAGGGGCATTAGTCCAGTTATTTCCCAATGAGCATTAGCCCGGTTACTTCCCCATGAGCAGGCACTAAATTTCACTTCTATGTTTATAGATCTGTCTCCTCTGAGGCAGGAAATGTGCCCTCTTTTCCCTGTTTTGCAACTCCAGCAGTCAAGATCTGCAACACACAGTAGTTGCACAGTAAATGCCTGTCAAATAAATAAACAAGTCAATAAATGAATAAATGCATGCTAATTCCCATGCATGTCTGGCAAACAGGACAAGGTTAGCTGCCCTGCAGGAAGTCACGATCTAATAACTGCCAAAATAGTTCAGGGCTATGTGGTGGCTCCCAGTGATCCCACCTCCTGGGATACACTCCCTTGTGTAATCCTCTCGTCTTGTGTGTGGGCTGGACCTAGGGACATGATCCTGATGAATGGAATGCAGTAAAAGTGATGGAATGTCACTTCCATGATTAAGTTATAAAAACTGTGACTTCTCTCCCTCTGACCCTCTTCCTTCTCGGCTTGCTGGCTTTGATGAAGCAAGCTGGTAAAGAACTGAGGGCAGCCTCTGGCCCACAGCCAGCAAGGAACTGAATCCCACCAGCAGCCATGGCAGTGAGCGTGGAGTGTTCCTTCCTCAGTTGAGCCTTGAGATGACCACAGCCCCAGCCAATACTTTGCATCCTGTGAGGGACCCTGAAGCTCAGAACCCAGGTAAATTGCACCTGGATCCCTGACCTATAGAAACTGTGAAATCATACATGTATTGTTTCAAACCACTAAGTTTTGGGGTAATCTGTTTCACAGCAATAAATAACTAATGCAGGTTCTAAGGGAG
The DNA here is from genome assembly GCF_029281585.2 of Gorilla gorilla gorilla. Taxonomy (NCBI): domain Eukaryota; kingdom Metazoa; phylum Chordata; class Mammalia; order Primates; family Hominidae; genus Gorilla; species Gorilla gorilla. The sequence continues at coordinate 22,297,541 of NC_073233.2, forward strand.
CAGAAGAATCTTGGGGAGGGAAAGGAGAGGCTGCCTCCTGCCTTGTCTGAAATCATCTACCCTATAGTTTGCTTTCTCCATCAGTCACACCAGAGCCATAGGGGACCCCCAGAAAGAAATGCATTCAACTCAAATGGGCCTGGCTTTGAGACCCAGCTCTGCTGCTCTCTAATGTGTGACTTTGGGAAAGTTCCCCAATCTTTCCAAGGCTCTGCCTCCTCCTATAAAGGGGGATCACCATACCTGCTTCATGGGTGTGTTGAACAGATTGAGATCATGTATGTGAAAATGCCTGGCAGAGCTTTCCAGACCTTTTGGAGTAGAAGCAGCTGGAGAGACCTGCGTCCTCACTCTGATGGTCACCTGAAGCCCTCAGTTGTCCCTCCAATGATTCAACACATAATCTTGGAGCATCTACTATGTGCCAGGCACTGTGCTAAGCATGGGAGAGACAGCAGTAAACAAAACAGCACAGTTCCTGAGCATTCCGCATAGAGCTGATTCTCTAATAGACAGACATCAAATCAGTAAGGGTGAGAGTGAGATGCAACAACAGAAGCCCAGAGGCTCTGGGAGGGTAGAATGTGGGATGGAAGGTGGGGAGGTAGAGAATGTATGCTGGCATGAGCAGGGGCCTCCCTGAAGAAGTGGACTTTGAGCTCCCAACTCAAGGGTTAAAGGAGTTAGCTGAGTGAAGAAGATGGTAGAAGGCCCAGGGATAATGAATAGCAGAGCAAGCATTTATTCAAGAATTATTGACTTAGCATATACTATGTGCCAGACCCTGTTCCAGATACTGAGGATACAACATTAATCAGAACAGCAAAGTTCCTCCCTCATGAAGCTTATATTTTAGTGGAGGAATTATCTGTTCCAAATATAACAAGAAGGATAATCTAGGAAACTCCAAAAGGGGTGACATTTGAACTGAGACTTCAAATGTGAGAGGGCACAAAGCACTTAAAGTTCTGGGAGAACAGTATTCCCTGCAGGGGATACAGCAAGTGGAATGGTCCCAAAGCAAAAATGGCATAGCTACTAGAACCAACAAGAGGGCTAGTGGGCTGCAGTGCAGAAAACAAGGGGGAAATGGTCAGAAATAAGGGCAGTGAGGTGGACAGGGTGATCCTATGGCATCATCCAGAACATGGAGAGGAGTTTGGGCTTTTTATTCTAGGGCCAACAGGAGCGGCTAAAGGTTCATGAGCAATGGGTTTGAGTTCTGAAAACAGACCTCTTGGAATATGAGTGGGGCAAGGGTGAGATGAGGGCAAGTGGCCAGGGTGGAAGCCATTGTAGGATTACTGGTATGACAGGGATAAGTGGCAGTAGAGGGGACGAAGAGGAGAGCTGGAGGAGGGTCCCTGCCCTAGATTTCACCCTGGATCTTCCTGACAGGACTGTTCCCTCCTCCATCACAGACCTTCCATCAAAAGCCTTTACATAAAGGATAGTAGCACATGCTCTGGAGACAATTGCCAGGGTACAAATGCCGGCTCTACCACTTAATAGCTGTGTGGCCTTGAGCAAGTCTCTTAACCTTTCTGTGTTTCGGGTCCCTCAACAATCAAATGGGCCTAGAAGACGGATTTCACAGGGCTGTCATGCAGATCAAATGAGTTCAAGCGCTAAAGCCCTGACACACATGCGTGCTTGCGGTGTTAGTGATTACAGGATTATAGAGCCTGCAGGCTGTGTGCCACGGGTCTCTGTGACCTCCTCGTCATCATCAAATTTCAAATCCCCAGAGTTTAGAAAAACAAGTGACAAATGATGTGTCCCCATCCAGTCTGGGCTGACTTAACAGGTTCCCCAAGGAACCCATGGATTTTTCACATGCCTCAGCCTGCACTAGGCTCGATGCACCAGCACGCAGGTGTGCTCTACAGCTACTCCCAGAGCACGCTGCAAGCAGATGGGCCAGGTGTGTCAGGCAGTACCAGCAGTTGCAGGTCCATCTTCCCAGCAAGCCTGTCCTGGGTATGGGGTCTAGGGAGGGCTGAGACTGCCTCCACTTAGTCACTGATGCATCTTAACACCCACTCCATGCTCAATAGCTCTGCTCTAAACAAACGAATGGATAAATACATTCATGGGCCCCGCAGTGATGTTCTAGTCAACAATTGACCGCATATACAATGGGGTCCCATCAGATTATAATACTGTATTTTTACTGTACCTTTTCTGTGTCTGGATATGTTTAAATGCGCAAATGCCATTTTGTCACAACTGCCTACAGTATTCAGTACAGTAACATGTGGTACAGGTTTTTAGCCTGGAAGCATTTGGCTATACCAGGACAGCCTAGGTGTGTAGTAGGCTATACTATCTAGGTTTGTTAAGTTCCCTCTGTGATGTTCACATGACAACATCACCTAACGACGCGTTTCTCAGAACTTATCCCTGTCATTAAGTGATGCATGACTGTACACAAATGAATGAAGTAGTGAAGGAATGAATGTGTCTTCAACAATATGTGGGTTTCTTAAGGGCATTTATTCATTCATTCAACAGATATTATTGTATGTGGATCTTCTCCTTGTGCTCCTCTGGATCCCGGCTCTCCTCACTCTGTGCAGGAGGCTGACTTTCATGGACTGTGGTATTCAGGCACCCTTGCCTTTCGGCTACAGGAGACCAGAGGCTGAGAGCAGAGAGAGACTCCAGCCTTGAGGGGCCTCAACTTGGCCATGGCCCTGCTCCTTCCAACAGCATTCTGGTAACTACTCTCGCCCACATTGCTAGTCGGGGGATGCTTCATACCCCTTGGTGGTTTCCCTTAACTATGCACAACCCCACTGCAAATTAACCCCCATATGGCCTGTCTTCTGAGTGCTCTCCTTGGAGGAAGCTCTTACTGCCAAGACTGCACAATTCACATTCAAGAGAGCTGGTGCCCAAGGTTCCTTGTGCCCCCAGGCAGCCCCAGGCTACGGAGAAGCCCTCCACCCCAAGGAACCCTAGTCTGTGCAGCCTGAGGCCTGCCCCCCTCCCCAGGCCCCTGCCCCAAGATCTCACTGGCTGACCACAGACCAGACCAGGCCTCTGTGGAGGGAAGGGCAGGAGCGGGTGGGAGGGCCAGCAGAGGGCAGCCCTGCCCGTGCCCTCGGGAGCCTGTCCCTGGGGAGTCTCTCTCCCTTTGGTGATTGTTTCCCAGGCTCCCTGGAGCCAGAGGAGGATGGAATGTTCTTATCGCTCTCCAGAGGGAAGGCTTTCTTCTTCCTTCACAAAAATGTTAAGCTTTATAATCCGATAGGGAACCTGGACAGGCTGCAGCTGGAGGCCTGGGTCCCACTTCTGGGAACTGTGGGGAGAAGAAGAAAAATAGGAGTGGGGAGGGAGGAAACAAGTCCCCTCGAGCAGGGCCAGGGAAGAGAGAAGAGGATGAGGACAGGGAATGGGCAGACCTTCCACATAATGAAAGGGAAACCTTGGAGATGGTCCCCAGACCCCAAGACTGCAAGAGCTCTCTTCCCCACGACTCACTCCACTCTGCCCTGTGAAGGAGGAGGAGCCCAACCTCACGGTTGAAGGTTGCTGGCCTGTTCGCACACCTCTGTGGACAGCAAGCTCACTCTCAGGGCATCTCGTTCCGTCCCTTGCAGGAAGACGTGAGTCTGAAAATGTCCCTCACAGAGCTGAAAGCATAAGTTGCTCCCACCTTTTCAAGACAGAGGCCTGCATCACACAGGACAGGACAGGTCACCTCAGTGGGGCCTCCCTCCTCAGAAAGCCTGAGTTTCTTGAGGTTAGAACACTTCCATTTCCTGCAAACAGGTCTACTTCCCGAAGTGGGTTGAGTGGGACACTCCCTGAGACTCAGAAATCCTGCTAGAGCCAGAGTTTAAGGACAAGGTGACATGCGCCATTCAGTCGGCCATTTATTCAGCAAATATTTATTCAGTGTCTCATGGGGAAGAAACCAGTGAGGCACTAACTGATAAGCAGTTGCTGATCCCCTACCTCCCAGCTTGATCCAGGGCCTGTGAAACCCCCCAGCCTGGCCTCTGGAACTGTCAATGCCATGGGGACCATATGCTCTGGGAGGCCAACAGGCCTGGCCACTTCCTGGGGCTCCCCCAGGAGGAAAGCCCCACTCTTACCCTGTGCCAGGTCAGTAGGGTAGAGAGAGAAGGGGTGATAGAGTATATTAGTCTTTTCTCATGCTGCTACTAAAGATATAGCCGAGACTGGGTGATTTATAAAGAAAAAGAGATTTAATGGACTCACAGTTCCACATGGTTGGGGAGGCCTCACAATCATGGCAGCTGGCAAAGGAAGAACAAAGGGATGTCTTACATGGTGGTAGGCAAGACAGCTTGGGCAGGGGAACTCCTATTTATGAAACCATCAGATCTTGTGAGACTTATTCACTACCACGAGAACAGTATGGAGGAAATTGACCCCATGATTCAATTATCTCCGCCTGGCTCCGCCCTTGACATGTGGGGATTATTACAATTCAAGGTGAGATTTGGGTGGGGAAACAGTCAAACCACACCATGGAGGGACCCAGGGCCAGGCCCCTCCGAGCTGAGCCAGTGTGCCTCTCCTTCACCTCCTTCCATAGGGCCGACCACAGCTTAAAATGCTTGATCCTGTTAGCTGCTGGACCCCGAGAACAATTGTGCTAAACAGACAAGAGCTGCGGCTCAGGTCCACCTTCCAGTTCTGTGCCTGACTGCTCAGTCTTGGCTAACATTCCTCCTGCGACAGGGAGCTCACTTCCTCCTGGGCGGCAGCCCATCCAAAGGTTGGACGTTCTATTAGATAGTCCATTTCGTTTTAACCGAAATCAGATATAAAATAATGCAGACGCAGACTGTCATGTAAACTGGCTTTTAAAAACCAACACCGTATTGTGTACATCTTTCCCTCTATGGATGTGTTTCGTGTGTGTGTGTGTGTGTGTTTGTGTGTGTGTGTGTGTGTACCTTTATATATACGGAGATTGAAAAAAATTCAACAATGATTATCTAAGAAGTAAAGTTCCATGTCAGAGGACTCTACACTTTCTAATTTACAGTTTTATACATTGCTTGAATTTTATAGATTATCCATTACTTTTATAATAAAAAAGGACATTTATATTCCAAAATTAAAAATAATATGTTGTTTAAAAGAAGGTGCTGGGTGCAGTGGAGTAGTGGGATAACCTGAGGAAAAAGACACTGTTTAATAGAAGTGGGAGATGGGTGGGTGTGGGACAGAACACAGAACGTGCCTGACATGCCCCAAGGCTATGCTTCCCAGAAGAGAGGTGACTCATTCCCAGCCAGAGCACCAACTCTCCTAACCTAGGTCAGGCTGATGGAAGGCTCCATCCTGCCTACAGGGCACTGCCCAGGGGGCAGGTTCAAAGTCAAGCTAAAGGGCTTCTGGACATTCTGCATGTGACACCAGTCTGTGTTATCTTCGGGAAAGATGAATGTTCACCTGGGCTAGATGTGTTGCTGTCACTGCAAACTAGGGAGGAGCCAGCTGCAGGCAGCTCAGCAGACCCTGAGGGGCACCCCCTCTGCCTTTGCTCACAGAACAGGCTTTGTGGCCACCCTGAACTGTGGGATCAAGCAGAGGAGAGCTTTCCTTGAATCTGCTCAAAGTTTAAAGGTGCTCAAATTCCTAAATTTAAAAAATAATAATAATGTAGGACCATAGTGGGGAGGCTGGAGATCAAACTTAAGGTGGGAAAGAGAATGATTTCCAGGGTCAAGGAGGTAAGAACATCTGACTGCAGGTCTCAACAGAGAGAGAGGTGGGGAAACGAGAGGACGCCGAGGCAGAAGGGGAAAGGGGGCATTGCAGTATGCTGGGCTTATCTAGCCCTGCCTTTGGGAGCATATGTATATGCTGCTCTTTTGAGAAGGCTCTGCACACCTCTGCAGTGGTCATTTGTCACCTTTGAACATTCCCCCCTGTGTTTATGGAATTCCCCACTCAGAGTCCTAGTTGGAGGCAGAGACCACCTCTTTCTATGGCAGCCAGACCTCTACTTTCCCAGCCTTCTTGCAGTCAAAACTCAAGCCCGTGACCATGCTTTGATCACCAGGATCATCCACATCAAACAGAATCGAAAGCAAAGGATGCAACCAAGCAGACGCCACCTGGAACCCATTCCAGTGAGGGCAGCAGTAGCCACCACACTCAAGTTCCAGAAGAGCCAGGGCTAATCTTCTGGGGCCAGCTAGGATCTGGAGCAGGGAGAGCACTTAGGTTGTCACTGACCGCAGTGTCAGAGCCTGCAGTGAAGGTCTAGGTGCTCTCCCTGGACTGGTCAGTTCTGCAAAGTGATGTTGGATGTTGTTCTTCACTGTGGGCCTCCAGGCCAGGTCCTCTGGCCCTCTAGAGATTCTGCAAGTTTCTCAAAATCCTTTTAATAAATCTTTAGTTCACCTAAATTAGCCACCTTGGTTTTCATGGTTTCAAAGGCAGAAGCCAGGCCTGAATTGGAGGCCTGCTTGGTCAGAGGAAGGTAAGGAAGACAGGAGGGTCTCAAGAACAGACAGTAGTGGCTCCAAGCTGCCCATGGACCCACTGCCCCCTGAAGAACTAAGAACTGTCAGTGGGTTATCAGCATCAATAGAGAAGATCCCTCTTCCAACTCCACTCCTTCCTCCGTTCAAGAAACAATAAAACTCATTCCTGAGTTGCATCAATGGATGGCACAGACCCCCAGGTTGTGCAGGCCCAGGGTAGGCTAAGTTCCCCATGGCATCTTGTCCTGGGTCTGAGCTGCTCGCATCAATGCTGCCTTGCCGCACAACCCCAGGGTGCACATTCCTAGTGCATTCTATGAGATTCGCTCCTTACTTCCCAGCGCTGTGGTTCCATTGAACTCAGTATGGAATAGTGCTCTGGAGTTGCACAAGATGGTGGCCCTGGCTGTCAGAGGCAGTAGAGAAATGAGTTCCGAGTTAAGACCCATAGACCTCTGCAAAGCACATACTAGCTAGGAGTAAGTATGAAAGGACTTTGCTGTAATTAGAAGGTTCCTGCACTCCCATAGCCTTTGGCCTTTCAGCATCCACATCTCTGGGTCCTGTCTCAGATGTCACAACCCCAGAGCCTCTCTGCCTCCCTTGGCCTGAGCATCCACTCTCCACACATACCTTTCCCTGAAAGCTTCCTCCATCATTGCAATGTCTGCCTGAGAGCCTATTTCGAGGCAAGTGTTGGAGGGGCTAAGGGAGGCTGAATTGTGTGTGTGAGCCCACCCATGCTGGGGAGCACAAGCCCTATCTCTCTGGAGGTTGGCCGGGCCCTGAGATGTGATCAGCAGCTCCTCCCACTTGCTCTGTGGGAGCCAACACAAACAAAGCCACAGAGCTGCCCCCAGGCTGGCCGCCCAGAAGGCCCACACCTCCGTCCCACCCTCTTGGGCAGCCACCCCTGGAACCAGGAGCCAGGTATCAAGCTTCAGCTGGCTGGACTCCCAGCAGCGCCTGCTGGCCCGCGCCGGGCCTGCAGCCCAACCTGCCCACAGGCGCTGGCCACCGCCTGGGCAGCGGGGCTCAGAGCTCAGCCTGTTAGCACCCACCAGCCACCTCCCTCCTCTGGCCCCAGGAGCTGGCTTGGCAGTGGAGCAGGGTGAGTGGATGGGGGTGCCCTGACTCACTAAGCTCCCCAAGACCTCCAAGTTTGCTCCAGGACCCCTTCCATGAGGTAACATAAAACCCAAGCACTCAGGCCAGAAACAGAACGTTTTGAACAATTTGAGGGGAAAAAATTATTCGGACCAATTTTAAGACATCTGAGAGCTCAAGGGGAAAATCGCAGCCACCTCTTCAGGCACTATTGTGTGTCCGCGCCAAACCCAAACGGCTTGGACTGAAGTAGCACGAAGGCTGAGAGTCCCTGCATCCCTCCAGCAGAGGACTGGCCTGACGCCTGGCATCTGGTGCTTCGGTCCTCTGGGCCACCGGGCACATTCTCTCCTCTGTGACTCCACACAGCCGACCTATTTTCTGGACTCCCATTGTGTGTGCTTGATGCTCAGAGGTACCACCCACCAGCTAGAGCCATCTCGTTGTCCTTCAAACTCAGCCAGCCATTGCTTCCTCCTAAAACTTCCTTGGCCCCTCCAAGACACCTTGCTGACACGTTAATGGTGCCACGTGGTCCCTAGGACTACCCTTCTCTGGGCCCCTACCAGGCACTGAGCTCTGAGCAGGAGCTTGAAATAGGCCCCCTGGGTTAGAGCACCATCACCTTAGGAGGTGGGCGGAGTCACTCATGTCACGGATGGGGACACTGAGGCTCAAAGAGTTTAAGTCTTTTACCCAAAGTCACAGCTAGTGGGGTCTGCAGCTGGAATTTAGAACTGGGCAGTAAAGAGCCAGGGGCTGTCCTGCTGTCCTTGCACAACACTCCCCTGGAGGGGAGCAGAGAGAGAGCCACCAGCTTTGCTTGGGGAGAGAGAAGAGTGAGGAAAAGCAGAATAAGCAGAATGCAAACGTTAACAGTGAAAGCAGTAATTAAAGGAGGAAAGGACAGCGTCCAGGCAAACAGGCAGGGAAGAACACTCCGAGGGGAAGCAGAGACCGTAGAGGCCAAGAGGAAGGAGAAACGGCAGCCCTCTGCGGCTCTGGGTCAAGAGGAGAAGGAAATGGGGGACAAGGCTGGAGAGGCAGGCCGGACTCTGGCAGCACCGCCGACCCACAGCCCCTCCACTCACACAAACAGACACACACACACTACACAGAAAACCACACTCACACACATACACACGTCACACCGGCCCTACACACAAGCGTGTACACACACACCCCCACACACACCTGCCCCCACACACACATTTCACACACACCTGGCCCTCTACACACACATATCACACTCACACACATACACACATCACACTTGGCCCTACACACACATGTATGCACACACACACACCACACACACACCCACACTCCTGGCCCTACACACACACACAGACACACACACCTCACACACTGCCCTACACACCTAGCCTACCAGACACACACACATCCCACACCTGGCCCTCCACACACACACACACACACGCGCCCCACACCTAGCCCTCCACACATACACACACACACTCCACACACCTGGCCCTCCACACACACACGACACCAGGCCTTCCACACACACACCACGCACACACATACACATGCTACACTTGGCCCTGTACACAAGCATGCACACACACACACGCCATACAGACACACACCACACCTGGCCCTACACACACACCACTCACATACACATCACACTTGGCCCTACACACAAACGTGCACACACACACATACTACACACCTGGCCCTCCACACACACACACACACACACACCACACTTGGCCCTCCACACGCACACATACACACCCCACACACACCCCACACCTGGCCCTCCACACACACACATAACACTTATACAGATACATCAGTCGGCCCTACACACACACACGCACACACACAAGGCCCTATATACACATGCACACACACACCACACACACACACCACACCACATACACACTTGGCCCTCCACACACACACAGACATATATACACAACACCCATCACACTTGGCCCTACACACACAAACACACCACACACTGGCCCTACACACACACACACACCACACATCACACTCAGCCTTACACACACACACACCACACACCTGGCCCACCACACACACTCATACAAACACGCACATCACATTTGACCCTACACACACACCCCCACACACACTAGGCCCCCTACACACACACACACACACACCAACCAGCCCTAGGGGCTTAGCCCCTGTTCTCTGGGTGAGGAGAAGCCATGGTGGGGATCCATGATGGGAAGTAGAAAGCTCAGATCTGACTGGAGACCCATCCCTCCCTCAACAACCCCTGTGGAGCCCATTCTGGAAGTCATGCGGAGCCACGTGAGCACTGCTGAGACCAGCCCAGATACAAAAGACAGGTCTGGGAGGCATTCAAGAGGCATAACTTTTTAAAGTATATTGTTGTCTGGTTTATACGGCATTTGATCATATTCAAGTGGAAGAAAAATCTTTGGTTTGATTTTTTCCCCTTTAAAAAGTGTTATTCGTGCTTATAACGAAACAATTTTTTAAACAAGCAAAAGTATATGAAGTAAAAAAGAGAAAGTCACCTTCCTGTCCTCCCCAATCTACTCTGCCCAGAGGTCAATACTGCCATGAATTTGGTCCTTCCTGAACGTTCTATTTGCACAAAGGTATGTGGCTATGCACATGTAGAGAGTGTTTTTCTTACTTAAGAGTTATACATACTCTGTATCTTGCTTTTTTTCACTCAATAATATATGGTGAGCATCATTATTCCACCATTCAATAAATATTTGTTCGGATCCCACTGCGCAGACAGGGAAGTCAGGTTCCTGCCATCACGGTTTTCACAGACCCGGGTAGGGGAGACCGGCAATGGGAAGGAAGTCATTGAATAATTACAGATTGTGATTAGGGCTGTGACGGTGCAGTGTGAGACAGTAATGGGTGCACTGATTTGAGACGGGTGAGGGGAGTCCTCTCTCAAAGGAGACATTTAAACTGAGACTGAAAATATAAGAGCCAGAAGAAAAGCCTGTGAGATAGGGGGAACAGCCTGCACCAAGGCCCTGCACAGAGCGGGGAACGGGCAGGAGCTCAGCAGGCTCAGACCTGTAGGGATCCCAGTGCCATAGGGGCTTGGTGATCTAGGACAAGAGAGGCAGGTGATGAGGCTGGGAGATGGGAAAGGTCTGTCGACCAAGGTAATGAACTTGCATCTTGTTCTAAGAACAGTGAGAGAGTTTTAGGCAGGAGAATTATATTATTTGACTTGTGTTTTAAAAAGAGACTGCTGTCTGCTGCTTAGAGAAGGGATTACAAGGGAACAAGAATGGAGGCAGGCAGACCACTTAGAGATAGGATTGGCAAAGTAACACCTCTCCAGAGATGTCCACATCCTAATCCCCAGACCTGTGAATGTGTTGGGTTATGTGGCAAAGGACATGTAAGTTGGGATAAGGGGGATGCAGATGGAATTGAGATTACTAGTCAGCTGACTTTAAGATAGAGACATTGTCCTGGATTACCCAGACAGGCCTAGTGTAATCACAAGAAACCCAGAGAGTGGAAGTGAGAAGCAGAAGAGGAGGTCAGAGTGATGCCTGATGAGAAGGACTGGATGAGCATTGCTGGCTTTGAAGAGGAATGAAGGAGACCAGGAGCTGAGAAATGCAGGAAGCCTCTAGAAATTGGAAAAGTTAAGGAAATTGAATCCTCTCTGGATCCTCCAGAAAGGAATGTAGCCCTGCTGACAGCTTGATTTTAGCCCAGTGAGACCCCTTTCAGACTTCTGAGCTATTGAATTATAAGATAAAAATTTGTGTTGTTTTAAGCCTCCAAGTTTTGGGTAATTTGTAACAGCAGCAAATAGAAGACTAATTCAGGAGGCTAATGCAGGAGACTGAGTGAGAGGTGCTGGGGCTTGGACCAGGAAGGTGAGAAACAAGTAGAAGAAATAAATATTTATACTTACAATGACAAAGAGAGAGAGACTCATGGGCTGGGGGAGACTTGGGGACCAATTGGATGCAGATGTTGAGGGAGAGGAAGTCCTGGGTGTCCCCAGGTTTGGGGATAGACAAGTGCATGATGGTGGTACTTGACTGTGCTGGCCCAGTGAGGGCAGGAACTTTGTGTCATTCGCTGTTGTGTCCCCAGCACTCATCCAAATGCTGGAACATAGCAGGTGCTCAATAAATATCTATCTAATGAATTGATTAAATAAAAGAGAGAATCTAGAAAGCCCAAGGTTGGGCAAAAGCAGTGAGTTCAAAGCTCAGCACTACCTCTCCCAAGCAGCTCTGTGGCCCAACACAGCCATCAGTAGGGTAAGGAAAGATGAGGCCACCATGGAGGAGCTCTTTGGCTGCACCTGTGCTTGTGGGGCTGCGCTCAGAGAGAGTATGGCCAGCTTCAGGGTCCCCAAGGCAGGCAAGGCAGACAGGAGGCGGCTCAGTGCTGACATTACCCGCTAATAGGAGGTCCTTATCACCCAGGATGGAGCCGGGTGCTCTACTTAATTTAGGGGAAAGCTACTCTCCGGGAAACAGGTACCAATTTGCAGCAATCACAATAAGAAACATGCTCTCTCTGGCTGATGCAAGCCAACAAGGTAATAGGGCATTGTGCTGTGGGGAGAGATCAAAAGGATTTTTTTTCCAGGCCCACGGTGGGCACTTAATCCATCTTTTGCACTCTCTCTCTCTCTCTCCCTCCATTACGGCCGTGGATGTACTATTTACAGGACCTACATTAGCTGCCTTTTCAGATATCGCACTTCCTCAAAACCACTTCAGAAGGAAAGTGAATTAGAAATGAATTTGAGACATATGCAGCGGCTTTCACTGCCTCCTCCCTGCTCCTGGCCAGCAGTCTGCGGAGCTGGGACCCACACTCTCCCAGCACTGGGTGACACCGTCCCCCAAAGTCTGTGGACACACTGAACCCGCCCATGGGGCTGGTGTGGAGCCCCGAGGCCGAGGGTGAGTGCAGGGCAAAGTGTGGGCGAGGAATTAGAGCAGGAAAGGCTCACACTAGGCCGAGGCAGAGGTCGGAAGAGCGGCTCAAAGAACCGGATCCCGGGAGGTGGTCATTTTGGACAGCCCTCTGCCTTCTGTAAGGCCCCCATCAGGGACAGAGGCCCAGGCTCCCAAATGGGCCATCCCACTTTTAACTGTCCAGGCTGCCTCACTCCTGCCATGGTCCCTCCCTGACTTCCTGGGGGCCTAGGCGCTGTGACTAGTTCCGGCAGTTGCCGGGCGCCATGTTGGTGGAGCGCCGGGGCTGCTAATGCTCCCTCCCCTCTTCCTCTTTGGCTCCCTCTCTCTCTTTTTCCAGACACCTTAAGGAATTCAACAACCCCTCCCCTGCACACAGGCTTCTTCCAGGTGTGAAATTCCATGAAGGGCAGAGGGAAGGCAGGCATGTGGGAGTTTTCTGTCCCTTGAGTAGGAGAAACTTTCAGCACAGGAGAACCTGCAGTCAGAAATCCCCTAGCTTAGGCTCCTGCTTGTATAGAGGAGAAAATTTGTGAACAAAGTGACTCCTAGAATTCCTAAAACTGGGACTAGAACCTGACATTTCTGACCCACAACCAAATGCTTTTGCCTGTGTTTGATGAGTTTAAATCAAAGTGGTACAACTAGAAAGAAACTTGGACTTCATCTAGGCTGAGATTTTGGACGTGAAGTTGGAGCCATGGAGGGAAGAAGGGAATCCTCTCCCACTCCAGCTCCCTTTAAATCGTCTTCTTTATTGGGATTTCCCCTAAGAGTCTGGAAGTGAATGAACTATTTCAAGAAGGGGAGAATCCAAAGGCACACCCCAGGCCATGGGCCTCCTTTTCCACTGCTGGGTTGATGTCTGTGGCAGGCAGGCTCTATAAAGGCCGCTAGTGATCAATGCCTCCTGGAATCTGTGCCCTAGTAATCCCCTCCCCTCGAGTGTGGGCTGGACCTAGAGACTCACTTCTAACAGATAGAACATGGCAAAAATGACGGACTGTCACTCCAAGATTAGGTTACCCAGAGATTCTACTTCTATCTTGCTCACCCTGTCTTACTTGATCTCACTCTCTCCACCTCTCTCTCTGAGGGAAGCCAGATGCCATGTTGCAAGAGTTCCTCTGGTGAGGCCCTCTTGGCAAGGAACTGATGTCTCTGGCCAGCAGCCAGCGAGGACCTAAGATCTGTCAACAGCCATGTGAGTGAGCTCTGAAGCAGATTCCCCAGAGTCAGGTTGACGATGACTGCAGCCCTGGCTGATACCTTGACAGCATCCTTGTGAGAGACCTCGAAACCTTGGGAGGACACAGCTAAGCTGTGCCTGGCTTCCTGACCCACAGAAACTGTGTGATGATAATACATGCTTGGGGTAATTTGTCACACTGCAGTAGATAACGAATACAGGCCTTTCTGGAAGGGTGTTTTTCATGAGCAGGGACAGCCATGAAATTGCCACACTCTGGTGTTAAACTCATGTCAGGAGACCCAGGGTCCATTTTTGGCTCTGCCATTAATTCACTATATGGCCTTGGTCAAGACCTTAAACATTTATGGGCCTTAGTTTCTCCCAATGCTCAACTAGGGAGGACTTCATGATGGCTCCAATTGTATGTGACTGGAGAACTAGGAAAGGGAAGTTTCCATGCCTCAGATGACTGCTGACAGTCCTGAGAAAGGAGACAAAGGGACAGATGCCTGATGGGCCCTGACCATCCCTTTTGCTCTTTTCTCCAGCCCTGAACCGCATGGCATGAGGCATGGCCTCAGTCTTCAGTGACATCCTCTGACCTCAGAGGCCCTGGGTCTCAAGACCTGACAGGATGAAACTCAAGACACTGGCAGCTTCTTTGGGAGGAAGAGAACTGCCCTCCCCGCCCCACAGACTCTGTGCCCAGCATGTACCCTGCCTTCTGCCCCAAAGAAACCTTAATTGGTCTTCTCCAGCTTTCTGTCCTCTCAAGGTCCCACAGGGACTCCTAGCTCAACCCTCCACCCCCAGGTGGAAAACCCCCTCAGGGGACCTGAGTGCCCAGAGGAAGTTTCAGAGGCAAACACCCACCTCTTCCTTTCCACAGACCCCTAGCAGCAGCACAGTCCCCTGCAGAGTGACAGGGCCCCAAGACCTTCCCGTCTGTAGCCCAGGTGAAGGGCAGGTGCTCTTCCCTCCACACCAGGCCTAGGACGGTCCCCAAGTTCCACTGCCCTCCCTTGAGCAGCAGGAAAGCCTGGGAAAAGACAGGCAGCTGCACCACTCCTGGGGGATAAAAACAAGCCCAAATAAGGGTCCATTTATACCAACATTCCTTCAGGCTGCAAGGGAATGCCAGACCAGGGCAGTCTCCCTGCTGTGGCCTCGCCCTTACTGGGGCCAGGCCAGGCCTGAGTCTCTAGGCCGGGAAACGCCGTCTTGCGCCCCAGCAGGCAGGACTGCGGTGAGCAAACTCTCTCTTCTTTGAGTGTGCTTTTTCTTCTCACTGGGTCTCCCGGGAAGTTCCACTGAAGGTCAGCACGAGTTAGGGGTCCCTCAGGGGTTCCTGAAGCCCTGACAGGCAGTGGCAGTAGCTTCTGTGATCACTGCAGAGGGCTCCTACCACCTTTTATGCTCTGGCTGTCTCAGCCACCCTTCTCTTTCTCTCACAAGCTATCCAATCCTCCTAACTCAGAATTTCTCAACCTCAGCACCTCTGACATTTTGGGATGGCCAATTATTTGTTGTGGGAGCTGCCCTGTACATTACAGATTGTAGAGGAGCATCCCTGGCCTCTACCCACTAGATGTCAGTAGCACACCCCCACCCCACTGATTGTAACATCCAAAATATCTCCAGATATGCCAAATACCACCCTCAGTGGAAAGCCACTGTCCTAAATTTAAAGGGCACTGATCAAGTGTTCTAGCTGCAGGGCTTTGTGAGAAGAAAGGCAAGTGGCAGAGAGGAAGGGATCCTCACTGGACCCATGGCCGCAAACCCACACACTCCTAGCTCTCTCCCTGTCTCTCTCGCTCCTTCTCTTTCTCTCTCTCACATACACACACACACACACACACACACACACAATAACTTGAAAGGCTGGAATGTGTGTCTCTGTTGTATGAATGAAGACCAGAAGAAGGTTAAGTGGCTTGCCCCAAACCACACAGTTAGGCAGAGGCAGAGGTGGGACTCAAGCTAGACCCATAGGCCCTGACCCACACTGTGCACTATATTGCAGTCCCCCTTCTACAGATGAGAAACTCATAGCCCTTGGACTCTTCTGGAGTCTGAGAAGAGACTGCACCTCCCTTGCTGCTCGTGCTCCCCAAGGGTGTTGGTGTCTGCCCCCTACTTCTAGTGCCAGGCCCCCAGCATTCTCCAGCTCAGTCTGGGTTTCCTGAACCCCCTTGATTGAGTTGTACCTTCCAGTTTCTGAATTGTCCTGATCTTGGGTGATCGATTTGCATACTGTATCGATCTCAAGGGCTGTGTAATATGTTTGATTTGTGGCACTTTGCATAATTTTCTGATTAAGTTACTTATTTAACCTATTGACCTTTTCTCTTAATTAGAGTATCTGGGTACTGCAAATGTTGAGTAGTAATCAAGCTTCTCGTTTCCCTGAGTGGAATCGCGTCCCTGCCACTTCCCTGCTTCTTCATGATGCTGGCTTCCTTTGGAGTGGGACACATTGAGCCAGCTGGCCCCCACCTTAACCGAGAGGAGGAAGAGGGGTGCAAGTGGGGCCAGGTCTTTTTTGGTCCCTGCTGTTCAGAAGTTCAGGACCAGGCCAAGACAAGGGACAGCATTGTTTAGAATAAGTACGGTAGTCTTGTCTTATCTCCAGTTTTGCTATCCAAGGTTTCAGTTATTCATGGTCAACCATGGTCTGAAAATAGGTGAGTACAATACAATAAGAATTTTAAGAGAGACAGCATATTCACATAATTTTATCACAATGTATTATAATTTTTCCATTGTATTACTAGTTATTGTTCATTTCTAACTGGTCCTAATTTAGAAATTAAACTTCATCATAGATATGTATGTCTGTGTGGGAAAAAGATAAAACAGATGCTCCTCTACTTAAGATGGGGTTACAGTTTCTACTGACTGTATATCACTTTCACACTATGGTCAAGTTAAAAAATCCTAAGTTGAACAATCGTAAGTTGGGGACAATCTCTATATATATACAGGGTTTGGAACTGTCCTTGGTTTCAAGCATCCATTGCGGTCTTGGAACGCAACACCCGAGGATAAAGGAGGACAACTGTATTGACAGTTGAGTGGATGAATCAAGACAGGGGTGTGGCCCAGAAGTTTGGACACCGTAACAGTTAGCTATGGTTTGTAACAAACCACCCCAAAATGTAGTGACCTAAAACAACACCCATCTATTATTTCTTATCAAGCTGTGGGTTAGCTAGACATTTTTGAAGATCTGGGTCAGACTGGGATGATTTGGGCTGACTTCACTTATGCATCTGCAGTGAGTTAGTGATTTGCAGGGGCCTGACTGGTCTACCCCTCAGCTGGAATGACTGTGGTCTACTCTTCCGGTCTCTCATGTCCCTCCAGCAGGTTAATCTGGACATGTTCTCATGAGACTATAAAAGAGCAAGGAGCAAGGTGGCAAGAGAGCAAGCCCTAGTGCACAGAGCTTGTAAAGCTTCTGCAGGCATCACACTTGTTCCCATACCATTGGCCAAAGCAAGTGACCTAGAATCAAGGGGTATGGTGGAGCACCTTGCCCACAATAGGAGTAAAGAAACAGGTCTGGCAAGCCTTTCTCTGTCTGCCTCAGCATAAGAGGGACCCTAATTAAGTGTTGAGAGTCTTGACACTAGTGCACAACACAGGTGAGCCTCCTCTTCTTGCTCCATCCATCTGAGCACCCGCCCCCAAACTCTAAAGCTGAATGCTGTGAGCTTAGGCTCCAGGGAAATGAGGGTTCAGGGTACAGTTCACTACTGCCTCTTATTTTGGCATCTACTTCTTGGAGGACCTCAATTAAGATACCCTTTTGGAGCTGTTACAGACCTGCTTGTTTTCTAGTCATAGTGGGTCAGGAGAAGACAGAGAGGCTGTCTCAAGCTCTTGGTGGCTGCGATCACTGTCCTCTTTCCTAGTGGGGTATGTCATCTTTGCTCTTGCTTCTCTGCAGTAAGTGGAATACAGCTTCTGCCTCCAAGGGATCTATGCAGGATGGGGCATAGCTCTCTCCTACTCTCTGATATCTAACCATATCTGAAAGGGGAAGAATTGGCCCCATGGAGGACCCCAGATTATTTTCAGAAATCTCCTTCACCGGCATCCAAATGCCTCCTCTCCCCTGTTTGGTAGAATGTCCATTGTCTGCCAAAATCCACTCTCCTCTCCTTGCATAGAAAGAGCTTTTTGTTTGTTTTGTTTTACAACTTTATTGAAGTATTAATTACATACAACAATCTGCACATATACAATAAAGTACACAATTTGATGAGTTGGATGCATGGACACACCCATGAAACTACTACCACAATCAAAACAGTGATCATAGCCATCACTCCGGAAGTTTCTTTCTGCCCTTTTGTAGTTCTTCCCTTCTCCTCAGCCTCCCTCATGACCAGGAAGTCACTAATATGCTTTTTTGTTACTAGACATTGGATTGAATTTTCTAGCATCTTATGTAATTGGAATAATGCAATATGTACTCTTTTTGGTACACTCACCATAATTATTTTGAAGTTCGTCCCTCTTGTTGCGTATACCAACAGTTCATTCTTCTTTATCATGGAGTAGTATTCCATTATGTGAATATACCACAGTTTGCTTTATTCATTCACTTGTTGAAGGAAAACTTGAATTATTTCCAGTTTGGAGCTTGCTATGGTTTGAATGTTCAAATTCAAATGTTGAAACTTAATCCCCAATGCAATAGTATTAAGAGATGGGACCTTTAGCAAGGGATTAGGTTATGAAAGCTCCACCATCATGAATGGGATTAGTACCCTTATATAAGGATACACAGCGTTCACCCCCTTCCACCATGTGAGGATGGAACAAGAAGTGTGGTCTGTGAAGCAGAGAGCCCACACCAGACACTGAATCTGCTGGTGCCTTGATCTTGGACTTCCCAGCCTCCAGAGCTGTGAGAAATAAATTTTTGTCATTTGTAAGCCACTCAGTTTAGTATATTTTGCTATAGCAGTCCAAATGGACTAAGGCAGGGCTATTACAAATAAAGTTGCTATATGTATATACAAGTAGACATATGCTTCCTTCTCTTGGGTAAATATGTAGAATTAGATTGTCTGGATCATGCAGTAGCTGTATGTTTATCCTTGAAAGAAACTGCCAAGATACTGTTTTAAATGGCTGTACATTTTACGTTCCCACAAGTGGTGTATGAGAATTCTAGTTGCTTTATATTCTCACCAACACATGGAGCGAACAGCCTTTTTAATTTTAGCCATCCTAGTGGTAGAGTAGTAACATCTCATTGCAGGTTTAATTCATATGTGTATTTGCCATCCATTTATATTATCTTCTCTTAAACTGGGCATATGATTGTTGAACTACAGACTCTATTTTTCAGCCTCCCTTGCAGCTATCTGTGGTCATATGATTAGTAAAATATGAAAGAAAATTATTTTTTCACTCATGCTTGCTTAAATGAAAATTGCTTGCCCTCAATTTGTACTTTGTATCAATCAGCTTTTGCTGTAATAATACTGCATAAAATCACTCAAAACTCAGAAGCAAATAAACAAAAGTATCTATTTCTTATTCACGGGTCTGCAGGCTTTTGAGTAGCTGCTGTGTTCGTGGTTAGGGGTTGAGTTCAGGTCAGTTCCACATGTTTCATTCTAGCACCACAGCTCCGGAAATAGCAGCTACCTTGGGCAGGTTTTTCTCATGTCTGAGGTCAGAAGCTTCCAAAGGATCAAACAGAAACTCATGATACTTCTTCGGGCCTAGATGTAGAGCTAGAGCAGGGAAGTTTACCCAACCTGTTAAGCTGAACCAAAAGGAAGTTAAAATTTGTTAAATAATATATAATCTACCAATGCACTCTTCCTCTTCCCTTTAGCTAGAACATGGATGTGTTTGTAATCCACTTTTGGCCCTATGGGTTATCATTCTAAGGGATGGTGGGGCATCAGGATGGAGGGAACCTAGGTCCCCGAGAGTTCTTGTGGAGTAGAACCACCTGCTGACCTGGATGGTGATGCTCACTTGATGATTGTTAAGTTAGAATAAGATAACCTCCATCTTTTTAATGACACTTTATTTTTAACCCTCTTTGTTTCAGCAGCCTAGATGCTACTCTAGTATGTGCTCCAGCTGTTTCTTTTCCAGCGCAAGGAAAATTTTTGTTTTGCTTTGCTTTAATCTTTTTCAGGTGGAAAAAAAATGCCTAGGAAGCATTCTTTCATGTCTAGCCACCCAGAAGAGGGAAGGTCCTAGGGTCAAAATGCAAAGGTTAATTCTTCACACTACCATCTTGCCACAGAAGCTACTCCCCTGGGTGTTCCCAAGAATCCTGGGAACCAACTTGCCGTATTCAGAACACTTCCTTCCCTGGTCTTCAGTCCACATGTTCACTTTCCTCTTAAACAGAGCTCCTTGCCTCCTCTCTTCACTGAGTTCTCTCTTCCCCAGGCTTATGGCTGGTCTAGCAGAGCCAGGTGCCAGGCCTGGCGGGAGCATCCTTGTCTCTTAACTGACAGTGCCTCCACCTAGCCTTGCAGCTCCACTCGACAAATACTAAATAACAGGCTCTGGCATCTCCTGAAGCTCTGCACTCATTAACACACTGGGAGGTAAGTGCAGGCAACCAGGGAGAATTTACTCTGCAGCAACAGGCTTCTCATATAGAAGCCAAACACACCCCAGCAGGTATCAAGTACAGAGGTTGGGGGCCTCCAAATGCCGCCAAAATTGTTCCATTCTTCCTCCCCATAAAGCCGGCCTTTTCCTCTCCTGCCTGATGTCTTCTACAGCTCTGGCCCCTTTCTGATACCTCTTTTGCAGGTGTAGCTGTCAAGCTCTTCTCCAGGGGAGTTTTCTAAGAGCCTGGAAAACTGCCAGCGTCATCTGCCACTTCCCCTCTTCCCTGCACACACTCTCTGGCCACTAGCAACTCCACCCCATTCTATTTAGCCCCCAGATCTCACTGCTTGCTCTTCTGTCATTCTGCAATGCCAGTACCTTCCTCTTCACCTGGCAAACTCCTATCCATCCTTCAGGTCCTGATCAAATGACCCCTCCTCCAGGAAGCCTTTCTCTAGATTTCCAAACACTGTGGCTATTTTGTCCTGTAGTTTCCACTGATTGACAACTATCTTTCTGTTCTGGTTTCAGCTTCCCTGCACTATTGTTAACTATGTATCTGTTTCCTTCCACCTACCAAGCTGTATGTACCTTGAATAAATGGTCAAGGCGATTTTTATATTTTGGTCTCCAGCGCCTGGCATAGTGTCAGAGAGATTGCAAGTGTTCAGTCAGTATTTGCTGATGACTGGAGGGAGGAATGAATGAGCAAAAATAGACAAATGAATAAATAAATAAGTATATAGAAGCCTGCTCAGATGTCTTTTCCCCTTCTAGCACTTATTTCTGTTGATTGTGTATTATACGTTCATTTTTTATCTCCTCTTCCACTCTACTGTTAGCACCAGAAAGACACAGGCATCTGTTTTATTTACAGCTGTATCGTCAGTGTCCAGCTCAGAGCTTGGGCCTTAAAAGGTACACAATAAACAACTGTTTGTCTAAATTAAAAAATAAAAGATGACTACATTGGAGTACATATAAAAGCATGAGTATATACCAGGATAAAAGCAAGAAGATCCAGTCAGTTTTGTAAACTAGAGAGACTTGGGAAATTCTTCTTGGGGAAAGACTGCTCTTTTCTTGGGAGAAAGAAAACTATAACTGGCCTCTCAGTTGTATAAAGGCAAGGCTGCAGGCTTACTCTAAAAGTGCATGTTAAGGAAATTCAGGGCCAAACTTAAGAGTCTGCCCTATGAATAAGGGCGTGTATGTATTTGTACCTTAATTGTATGTATGTATGTATGTATTTATTTATTTATTTTGAGACAGCGTCTCCCTCATGTAACCCAGGCTGGAGTGCACTGGCGTGATCTTGGCTCACTGCAACCTCCACCTGCTGGGTTCAAGCCATTCTCCTGCCTCAGCCTCCTGAGTAGCTGGGATTACAGGTGCCCACCACCATACCCAGCTAATTTTTGTACTTTTAATAGAGACGGGGTTTCACCATGTTGGCCAGACTGGTCTTGAACTCCTGACCTTAAGTGATTTGCCCACCTCAGACTCCCAAAGTGCTGGGATTACAGGCATGAGCCACTGCGCCCTGCCATTAATTTTTTTTTTAAATATTAAAAGAGTGGCAGTTTTTCATTTTTGTTCTGTTTTCTTCTTCCTGTTGAGTAGGAAGGTAGAAGTTCCATGGCTTTGGGCCCAGATGAGAGAAGACCCTGAGTTGAGTGGAAGCAGCAGTGCCCCTCCTTGGCCCCTGCCTGGAGATGGAGGCCACTAGGACCTGGAGAAGGAGGTGAAAGGGCTCCTTGTGATGGGCCATAAATAGTAGGCCTTGGGAACTTTGTCATAAAAGGTGTAATTTTAACTTTTCCTTCTCTGTGTTGCCATTCTGTTAGAATATCCTCAATACAATCCATGACTCATGACAACTTTGTGTCACTGGAGACTTGGAGAGTAAAGGAAGCTCCTGTGTCCATACTTGGGGCAAACACGGGGAGAAAAGGGAAGAGTCCACAGAAGCAGGGACAGAGATAGAGCATGCGGAAGAAGCCCAGGCCTATAGCTCACAGACAGAGGTGTCGAGCAGCAATGGCTGCAGGTCAACACTCCCCAGAAAGCTTCAGAAAATTCAGGTGGGGCTGAGATGCCCTCTGGTCAGGCAGGGTGAAGGCTCTGGCATCATATTTGAATGGTAAAGGAAAGAGGGGCCACAAGAACCTGGAGAATGGAAGAAAGGAAGGAATGGAGGGAGGGAGGAAAATAAATGGATGGATGGATGGGTGGGTGGATGGATAGCTGGATGGGAGGGTGGATGGATGGATGGGTGGGTGGATGGATGGATGGGTGGATGAATGGATGGGTGGGTAGTTGGATGGATAGATAACTAGCTACCTACCCGCAGGTAATAGACCCACACAGAGTGACTGGCCACTTGGATGTCTGAGTTAAAAGGAAATAGGTGAATGCATTACTCATCTGGAACTCACTTTCCTGCCTAGAATCCTCAAACACAAGCCTGTCTCTTCTGCTTCCTGGCCCTCTGCCCTGGCAACCCCTATCCCAGGCAGACAGGGATTGTGCCTCAATCAGCCCAGGGGAGGAGAGCTCTAGTTAAAATATTCAACTGTAACAGTTAAGAATGCACACTGATTAGCAGAGTGCATTCCAGGCCCCGCTACTGCACTCCACAGCAATAGCCTGATTAGTGAAGGAGGCCGTTCAATCAGCACAGCCCGCAGCACTCAGGGCCCTGGCACTGCCAGCTCCTCACAGGCTGGCCCTCGAGGGCGGATGGGGCAGGCAAAGGGATGTGGCTGTTGCTGACTCCTAGGCAGTCATCTTTGCTTCCAGCCTTCTGCCCACCCCTCTGAAACCAGGACCCTCAGAGTCTTCCAGGCACCTACCATTTAACCACTTAATTATCACAGCACTTTGAAACTGATATTAATGCTATTCCCATTTTATAGATGAGAAGACTGAGGCCATAGTACTAGAATTCAAACCCAGGTCCAAAGTCCACATTTAATAGTACCTGCTAGAGTGAAGGAGCTCAGTCAGGCACTGGCAGGGGCCCTTTAAATCCAAAAGGCTGGCCAGGTTGGGTGAGGGTGATGGGGATGGGATTACTCCTTTTGTGGGCTTGTCTTAGCTTCTGCAAAGCAGAAGACCCCACAGACCTCCATTCCTGGACTTACCTACAGCTCCCTGGACACCCCATTAGTCCCTCAGACCACAAGAACTGCCCCTTCCCCCTGCCCTACCAGCTGACCTCACAGCCCCAACGTCCTTTTGCAGCCGTCATGTCCAAAGCCAGGAACCCAGCCTCCTGGTTTCCCTGAGCTGGCATCAGTGGCTCTAGGGGACCCCTTCATATCACAACTCCTCTTCTTTGTGAGAGCTTAACAAGGTGCTACAAAGCTTCCACTGACTCAGAACATAGGTGAGGGTGGCCAAGTCTCATTCCTACTGCTCCTGTCTCTCCCAATTCCTAGTCTGGCCCAGAAGACCCTCTTCAGTCTTCCCAGCATCCCCCCCTCCTTTCTTTTCTTTCCTCATACCCTACCTGCATCACTCCCACACCCCACAAATGCTGCAGAACTCACCCTGGCTGCTCACTCTGCCATTCAATTCCCTCCTCTTCCTCCTACCCATCCATGCAATAAACACCAGCTCCTCCTTCAAGACCCAACTTGACAGCCGGATGCGGTGGCTCACGCCTATAATCCCAGCACTTTGGGAGGTCGAGGCAGGCAGATCACGAGGTCAGGAGGTCGAGACCATCCTGGCTAACACGGTGAAACCCCGTCTCTACGAAAAAATAGGAAAAATTAGCCGGGCGTGGTGGCGGACGCCTGTAGTCCCAGCTACTCCGGAGGCTGAGGCAGGAGAATGGTGTGAACCCGGGAGGCAGAGCTTGCAGTGAGGCGAGATCGTGCCAATGCACTCCAGCCTAGGCGACAGAGCAAGACTCCGTCTCAAAAAAAAAAAAAAAAAAAGACCCAACTTGAGTATCCTTTTCTTGATGGAGCCCTCTTAACCCCTCTCCTCCACCATCCCAAGACTTAAACAGCTACCCCTCCTGTGGGTTATCCTGGGTCCATTCCATCATCAGAGGTCTGAGAATACCCAAGTGTTCTTTTATATTCTCATGTTTGCTCCCCTGCCAGGTTGTCAGAGCTTGAAGGCAAATTATTGGTCTTCTTCCTCTTTATTCCTCCAGCACCCAGCTGGGAGTAGGTACTTAATGATGTTGGATTAATCACTGATTCTCAAAACCCTTCTGTCCAGCCTAGCACACTGCCTGGGACATTGTATTAAATCGTTGATTAATAAGTGAATGTGGGTGGGTAGGGACTGGGGAAAAGCCCATCGTTCAAGAAAGGTTCAAGTTTTTGCAGAGAAAGCATGAGCCCTGAGTCCCTGGCAGTGAGACATTTCAAAAGCCTCCTCTGACCCACTGAATGCAGTGGATTCAATGTTGCTTCAGAAGACCTTTGTGGTTTAGGCTGGGCACGGTGGCTCACGCCTAGAATTCCAAACTTTGGGAGGCCAAGGCAGGTGGGTCACTTGAGGTCAGGAGTTCAAGACTAGCCTGGCCAACGTGGTGAAACCCCATCTCTATTAAAAGTACAAAAATTAGCTGGGTGTGGTGACACACATCTGTAGTCCCAGCTACTCAGGAGGCTGAGGTGGGAGAATCCCTTGAACCCAGGAGGTGGAGGTTGCAGTGAGCCGAGAATGTGCCATTCCACTCTAGCTTGGGTGACAGAGTGAGGCCCTGTCTTATTAAAAAAAAAAAAAAAGCCTTCATGGTTTCATGGTTTCATGTGGAACCCACACTGCTTTTACTTGTCTGCAGGCAGAAGGGACAATGAATTGTGACTCAGAAATTAATCAGATGAGACCTGATGACTGAAGTACATCACAGAGCTAGGAAGAGAGATTACTAAGCAACACGGTGAGAGCTCCATCCTCTGGGTATTCAGCCAACTACAGATCACTCAAAGGCAGACATTCTGGGATCTTCCATCCATCAAGCTGAACCAGAGTACAAGGCCAAAACCAGTGAATGACAAAGCAACCCCATGCCCAGCTTAAGAGTTTCCTCAGAGAGTTTGTCTTGTAGGAGTCATTAGACACTAATTTGATTCTATTTGCATGTGCACACCCTGCCCTTTGCCAAGCAGGGAGAGAATCACACTTGAGAGCTAGCGCTCAGCTCAGTCTCTTCTGCACACCGTGCTGGTGGACCAAGAACAAGGTTATAGGTGTGGCAAAAAAACAAACCCTGCCAATGCTCTAAGTATATGTTTGATGTAATCTTATTTCTCATAAAATTAAGAGGATAATATTTTTAGGTGATGCAGAGTATGAGACTGTCATTAGGTTACTCTGAATCTCTTTCTCTCTCTCTCTTTATGGTAAAAATTAAGTTCCATTAGGAAAATTCTTCCTCCCCTTCCTTCCTCCCATTGGTCTTTCCTCCTAAGATCCAGGTAGCCCTGAGAAAGTTTGTTTCATCTATGCGTTGGCCTGGGAATCCTCCTCTTGTTAATCTACACAAATAAAATCATCTTAAAGATAGAAAGCTTTCGTACAAAAATGTCCTTCATAGTGTTTTCTATATTAGCAAAATGTTGTACAAATAATACATAATCTAACATCTTAAAAAAGGGGAAATGGTTAAATAAATTATAGCACAAAAATTCTGTGAGATATATAGGCGATGATTCGATGACAATGTCAGGTCAGTTCAATAAATACATGTTCATTAGTTCCCATATGCCAGGCACTGAAATAGGCATCTGTCTTATATGTATACATATGTAACAAACCTGCACGTTGTGCACATGTGCCCTAGAACTTAAAGTATAATTTAAAAAAATATATATATAAAGAAAGATAAACAAGACATGGACCCCTAAAGGAAATTCACTATTTTCAGATTGTAAGAGAAAACATTTGCATATATTAAATTGTGAAAGAACAATACATGAACTATGCTGGAAAATGGTTTTTTTTATATATACACAGTATGTTCTTCACACAATTACATTTCTCCTAATAACCCCATTAACACAACCCACACTCCCATCTTGCCACTGTGAGATTGTCCTTCGCTTCCTATCCTGGGTCAGGAAGAATTGCACTCCCAGGGATGTTCACACATATAATTCAGTCCTGTCATCCTTCTCACCGTGTGTCATCTTGAGCTAGTGTATCAGTGTTTTCAGTAGCCAGAGACTCACTTGCAGCCCATTCAGGGGAACCCTTGGCCAGATCACTCTGCTAACCATCACTGCGTGCCCCAACATTGTCCCCAGGGCCATCCAAGGAGAAACAAGTAGAGAACAAGGGCAGTTTGCAGCCTCACAGAGTTGTTATTAGAAACAGGCAGTTTCACATGGCCTCATGCAGACCTACGCTGCCCCTGTCCATGGCTGTGATAGCATCTTAGATGGTTCTAGGGAAAGGAAAGGATGAAAGAGTGGGTCTCTCAATCATGATTGCCACCAACTTGGGCCTGGGCTCTTTACTGTCACTAGCAGAGAGATTAATCCCAAAGAAAATTCTTAGGGCTGGGCTGGGTGGTCAAGAGAGGCTCCTGAGCCAGCCTCACACTGTGCCCCACGACCTTTCCCCAGGGCAGTATCAGCTGTAATGAGGAGCGATGGCCAACAGACCAGTCACCCCTTGCCCTGGTGGGGTTCCCCTTTCCTCCATGGTAATGTAACTTCTGTATTTTAGTATCCTGAAGAAAGACTACATCGCGCATACTCCCCTGCGGGCAGGCAGGATAAGTTCTGGCCAATGGGATGCAAGCAAAAGGGTTACAGCTTCCTTAAACCTTTCTTAAAAGGAAGCTGGGATATACCCTTTGCCCTGTTTATTTATCCCTTCCTCCATCTTGTTTTCTGGAACGCAGATATGCTGTGTAAAGCTTTAGTTGCCATTTGAATCATGAGAATGAAGACCATATTCTAGAGATGGAGAGGCATGAGCTAGGAGTTGCTTAAAAGGAGCAGAAATGCCTTACCAGCCATGCATAGCTTACCAGGCCCAAGTTGGTGCCAATCACACTTGAGAGGCCCACTGTTTCATCCTTTCCTCTCCCTAGAACCATCCATCTAAGATGCTGTCACAGCCATGGACAGGGGCAGTGCACATCTGTGTGAGGCCATGTGAAACTGCCTGAGAGCAAAATAACACTTTCTCTTCCTCCTCCTCCTTTTTTATTATTTTAAGCTATCGCTTATTTGGATCTCTGAAATTAGCAGCAGAATCTAATACAGTGTCCCTTCCTCCCCATAATCTCAGTTGGTATCATCTCCAGAAGCCTTCAAAATGGAATATGGTCAGCTTCTCCATCCTTTCTTCCTCTCTCAGTAAGCTCCATAATTCTTATGCTGATTTCTTCATGACCACCTCAGTAACCTTTGAATACTTCATACCAAGGGAAGTGGGAAGTATAACCTCTGTCAAACCAAAAACTTGTGTTATAAACAACCTAAGTATTAAATATGGCAAATGTGATTAACTGTTAGTCATAGGCTGATTTTTATTTCTTCCCATTTCTAAATTTTCTTATTTTCTTCAATGAGCATTTATTGCCTTTATAATTAAAAGTAAACAACCTAATAAAAATGATCTGTTATGTCTCAAATAAAAAAATGTAGAAATGCCTCTGAGGATGTGATGGTTAATATTAGATGTCTACTTGATTGGATTGAAGGATGCCTAGATAACTGGTAAATTATTGTTTCTGGGTGTGTCTGTGAGGGTGTTGCCAGAGGAGATGGACATATGAGTCAGTGGATTGGGAGAGGATGACCCAGTCTCCCTCAATGCGGGTGGGCACCATCCAGTCAGCTGCCAGTGCAGCTAGAACAAAGCAGACAGAAGAAGGTGGGATAAGCTGGCTTGCTGAGTCTTCTGGCTTTCATCTTTCTCCTATACTGGATACTTCCTGCCCTTGGACATTAGACTCCAGGCTCTTCAGCCTTTGGACTCTTGGACTTATACTAGTAGTTTGCTGGGGGCTCTCAGGCCTTTGGCCACAGACTAAAGGCTACACTGTTAGCTTCCTTACTTTTGAGGTTTTTGGACTCGGACTGAGCCACAACTTGCTTCCTACCTCCTCAGCTTGCAGACGGCCTATCATGGGAATTGTGATCATGTGAGTCAATTCTCTGTAACAAACTCCTTTTCATATGTACATCTATTATATTACTTCTGTCTCTCTGGAGAACCCTGACTAATCCAGAAGACAACCCAAAAGTCCAGAGGATAATTGGTATTGTCAGAGTGGGCAAAGAAAGGAGTGATGCCCCTCTTAAGGAACCATGTACAGAAGGTGAATTTGGCCAGTTACCATGCCAAGTGACTTGCATGTGTTATCTCTAGTATACATAAACCCCAAAGACAGGTACTTTCTCTGTTTCATATATAAGAAATTATAAGGCTCGGAAAAATTAAATATTTTCCTCAAGGTCACACAGCTGGATAGAGTTGGAATTTGAATTCAAGACTCCCCAACTAGAAAGCCCATACCATGTCGCCATACGAAGCTATTTTACTTGCCTAGATATTTTGAGAATTGGACCCACCATATCACCCTTATGAGAGTCAGAACTCTAACTGTTGGTTACACATATAAGAAACCCCAACCCAAGCTACAATAAGAAAAGAGAATTAACTGGCTCACAAAGCTAAAAGTCTGGGGGCAGGGGGTGGGGGATAGTTTTAGCTTCAGCTTGACTGGAGCTCAAACCATTTCATCAGAACTCATTTTTCTGTCTTTCAGCCCTTTTTTTCAGACATCTCAGTTGACAACCTGAGCAATAGCTCTGACCTGGAGGCATCCAGCTTTATAGCCAAAGAGAAAAAGCGCAGACCTTTGTCCCAGAATTCTCATCAAAAGTGTCTTTCATCTCATTGGCCCTGTGTGAGTCATGTGCCCACCCCTAAACCAATCACCATGGCCTCAGGAATGCATTGTGTTGAGTAGTTTAGGCTGGGGTCAGTTTTATCCCCATCCAAGCAACAGAGCTGAAATCCGAGGAGAAATGATTTCCCAAAGAAAATTCCAAGGATCATTTAACAGAAGAAATGTACAAGATGCTGGGGACAGAACTACAGGCATCCCCCCAAGCTCCCAAGGCCTGTAACAAACCTCCACTGCCCTAGGACTCAGCCTCCTGAGGAACACTTCTCTGTGTAAATACTTAAACCCATCCCATGGCTGACACGCACGTGGCCCATGGAAAAATGGCTTCTGTAGGACACACCTCCTCCTTTTCCCAAATGGACTTTGTTCTTAAAATCCTTTAATAAGGAGCAAGCAAGTATCACTCATCTATCTGGATGTGGACTCAGGGCCAGAGGCATTTGATGATTTATTAATTGACCCACCAAATCTAGTTCGTCCCCATAGGCCAATGCTAACAGGCCATTTCATTTATTACTTGGCAAAGTTTGACTTCATGAAGCAGATCCCTTTTCAATTACTCCTTACAGAAAAACTTCCTTTGGCAATTCAGTGCAATGAACTTTTATTAAGCACAAAGTATGTGTCATGGACTGCTGGGCTGGGTACAAAGATGTGCTCACAATCCAGCAGATGGGACAGGTCTGTGAATGAATGAGTGCAGTGCTGTTCAGACAATGTTCTATTCATTTTCTAAGGCAGCCATAAGAAATTACCACAAACTTGGTGGTTTCACACAAAAGAAATTTATTCACTCACCCTTCTGGAGGCCAGAAGTCTGAAATCAACGCATTGGCAGGGCTGGTTCCTTCTGGAAACTCTGAGGAACAATCAGTTCCATGCCTCTCTCCTAGCTTCTGGTTTCCATCAGCAATCCTTGGCATTCCCTGATTTGTAGACGGGTCTCTGCGATCTCTCTATCTCCATCTCTGACTTCTGTCTCCGTCTTCACCTGGCCTTGCCCTCCGTGTCTGTTAAATCTCCTTCTGCCTTTTCTCATGGATCTTGGGCCTACCCTAATCCAAGATGATTGAAACTCAAGATCCTTAACTTAATATTATCTACCAAGACCCCTTTTCACAATAAAGTTGCATTGACAGGTTCTGAGTGGGTGTGTCTTTTGGGAATCCACCATTTCACCCACAGCAGTTGCTTTGCAGGGTGTGGCGATGCATCAGAGGGGAGAGTGGATTTCTGTCTTTAGAAGGTGACAGCAGTGGTGTCCTCACAGAGGAGAGCATGTCTGAGCTCTTCACAAGGACAGAGGGGCTTATCAGGAAGGAAAGGCATTCCAGGAAATAGCAGGTGTCAAGGCAGAGAGCAGAGAAGGAGCAGTCACCTTCAGGGAACAAACAGTCATGTGGCATGGCTGAAACAAGGGAGAGAGTGACCAAACAAGAGGCTTGACAAGGAGGTGGGGCCTGAGAGCCTCGGGAAGGAGTCTGGACTTGAGCCCATGGGTAACACGGAGCTGTTACAGAGCCACTGAAGAAGCAACAGGTTTGTTTTACATGAATGAGTGCTTGGGTCTACTCAAAGGGTCTTAAGGATTTTCAGCATTTCCTTTGTAACCTTGGCAAATAATAGATTGTGAGCAATGTAAAAGCAAGATTCACATTTGATTTACCTTTGTGTCTTGCACAATTCCTATGTCTAGCATGTAGTCCATGCTCAGCAAACATGTTCTTTTTAATGAATGAACAGAAAAGAGCTGAAAAGGGTAATTGCCAAGGGTTGAAGGCCTTGGGTTCTCACCTTTCAGAGACAGTGTGGGACTCGAATGCAGAACCTGTGGGCCTGAGACTCTCCAAATCACAGTGCTGTCACTTATGAGCTCTGTGGTCTCAGACAACCCCTTCCCCACCTGGGTTTCGGTCTGCCCATCTGAATGATGGAAATGACCACAACCCTCATGAAATGACCACAACCCTCATAAACACCACAGGTGAGTGTCTAAACATCAGGCAGTGCATGGCCTGCCCCAGGCAGCTCCCAATAAGCAGGAGTTGGATCTAAAGAGACTCAAGTGCTCCAGGATGAGGGCCCAGAGTCAGAGCTGGCTGCATTAGCATCTTCAGCTGCTCTGAGGCCAGTAGCTCAGCAGGACATTGGTGACACATCTGGATTAGGACAGCCCTGGGCTGTGGCCAGTGTCAGGGGCATGCTTCTGTGACAAGTCATGGTGCTGGCTGCACAGCTGCTCTCTGAGAGAACTAGAACTTAGCCTCTAGAAGGTGGGTACAGGTGGGCTGCAGAGAGGCCAAGGTGGAGCCCTGCTGAACACAGAACCTGCAGGCTTTCCTCCCTGACCTGGGTCCACTCAGGCCAGCTGCTCAGCTCCTGGGTCCTGTAGGCTGCCCCGGGAAGCCCAAGGAGAGAGCTGAAATGTTGCTTTGTGCTCCACTGTCCTTTTCTAGGGTGGGGCCCTGGCTGTCATGTGGTGCCTCTGTCAACTAGGAATGTCCGCTGTGGCCTCCCTGACCACACCCTGCTCTGAGGCCACCCCCAATACTGTCCTGCACTGCCATTTAAGTGCCAGATTAACAACACCCTCTTTTCTCTGGTGTCTGGTCCAGAAACGACAGCTCTTGGGGCAAGCTGGCTAGAACATAAGTTTTCCTTGAAAATTTGGATTGAGGACACTGAATCCATTGGCTGCAGGTCAGGCTGCAGGGCTCTCTAGCATCCTTGGTGCTGGAGTTCACAACACAGCCATGCACAAGTCTCAAATATGAAAAGCAGAAATGAGTAGTCCTGTGGAGAGAAGAGGGAAGGCAAGAGTGGTTCTGCCCAGGAGCCCAGGGATGAAGTTGGAGGGGCAGAAGATACATTGTAGTCATTGTGAAAAGTCCCATAAGAGAGGGATGTAGTAAGTGCTGTGGGTCACCGAAGAGAGAACTACCAAATCCCTGGGACCATTAGAGAAGTCTTCACTGAAGAGTTGCCACTGAGCTGGACCTTGAAGGAGATCTAGGAGTCCATCAGAGTAAAAATAGAGGAAAGGTCATCCCACGCAGAGGGAGCAGCTTGTGCGAAGATGTGTAGGAATTAAGTCTAGTGTGACTTCCAGCCCCTGCTGAACTCATTCTCTTCTGCAATCTTGATGCACTGACTTGGAATGCCCACAGGTTTCTGCAATGCCCAGTAGAAAGACACTGAGTTGGTCTCTTCCATATCCATAGAAGCACATTCTTTTGGGTGGTCTCTGCCTCAGTAAACCAAGTATTCCACCCAGGACTGTGCAGAAAGCTGATCCCCAAGAAGAATAGCTCCACTGCCATGAAGCCCCACTGTCTTGGCCCAGTTCCAGGGATGCAAACCCCTCATGGCATGTCCTACCTTCTGCTCCTTCGTCTTCAGGACCATCTGATCCAAGCCTGCAATCTGACCCTTCCCTCAATGTTGACCTCATCCAGGAAGTGCCTCTCTCCCTTCAGGAAGACCCACATCTGAATCACCTCAGCATCCAGGATCCTGCCTTGTCCCCAGCCCTCACGGTCCAAATGCCCTGGCAGATCTGTCCTGACCTGTTCCTATTAAAGGGGCTTAGTTAAAGTACAGATTTTTGTGTACTATTTCTGTGCCTGGCAGTAAGGCGCCGATAAACTCTGAAAAGCCCTCCCACTGGATCCTGCACTAATTACAACAAACAGAATTCTTAATGCATTCCTGGGCTCCCTAGAAAGTAAGAGAAATTTCCATGGCCAAATGTGGCCAAAAAAAAAAAAAGATCAGCAAATTGAAATTCACATGTAAAAGGCAGAGTTTTCTTGAGGGAAAATGTCAATGCTGTGATAAAGAGATTAATCCCTGTGTGGAAGGCAAGGTCAGAGACCTGAGTTCAAGACTTCAACTTTAACCAGGGGGACTTTGAAGGGAACTAAAATGGATCCAGATTTCTAGACCTCCATGGCTGACAGCAGACATATATCAACCATTTATGAAAAAAAACCTCTGACAAGATTCTTAAATAAAATCAGTTCAAAATGAGCTCACAATAGAAATTACCAAACACATATGGAATAGGCAAGAGCCAACAGAATGACAAACAGATTTGTACCTTCAAAAGCTTGGAATACTGGATTTATAATAAACATGCCATTAATATTAAAATAGTCCTATATTAAAGAGATAATGAAAATATGGGGCTAAAAATGTACAAGGAATGAGAAACAGTCAGAAATAGACAAACATACAAAAATGAGTAACTTAAAAATTTTAGAAATGAAAACAACATTGTTAAAAATGTAGTAAATAAAACAGCAGATTAGAGACAATTGAATAGAGAGTTAGTGATCTGGAAGATAGAGCTGAAGAAATTTATGAGAATGTAGTTCATACAGGGAAATGGAAAATACGGAGGGTAAGTGATGTGAAGAATAAAATGAGAAGGCACAGTAAGAAATCAGAGAGTCAATATTCAAAGGAGTAATGAATAAGAAGATTTCCAGAATTTTTCCAGATGAAAAGGTGTAAATCTATAGATACAGAGCCATAAATATACAAGGCAAAACTAAACAGATAAATCTGTACCTATAATATTGTAGTAAGCATGCAGAAAAACCAACAGCAAAGAGAATATCTTAAAAGCAGCCAGAGAGAAAAGGCAATCAGCCCCAAAGGAATACAATTATATTGAAAGCAAAGTTCTCAATAGTAATGGAAGCCAGAATATAGTAGAATATTATATATAGTAGAATATAATATTCTAATATAGAATTCTAATATAGAATATTAGAATATTATATTCTGCAAAAAATAATAACTAGCTAAAGGAACTATCTTTCAAGGATGAGGACAAAATAGACATTTCAGATAAACAAAAAGTGAGTTTACGATAAGCTGACCTTCACTAAAAGAATTTCTAAAATTGAACTTAAGAAAGAGAGATGATGATCTCATAAGAAGTGCAATAAAAAATAAAGAAATTGGTAAACATGTGGGTAAATGTAAACCAGACATTGTCTCAATAGAAAATATAATAGTAGCAACAACAATAGCAATATGAGAATGTATAATATAGTCATGTGCTGCAGAGCAACAATTTGGTCAACAATGAACTGCATATAGGATGGTGGTTCCATAAGATTATAATGCTGTATTTTTATTGTACCATTTCTACATTTATATACAAAAATAGCTATCATTGTGCCATAGTTGCCTACAGTATTCAGTACAGTAACATTCTGTACAGGTTTATAGCCTAGGAGCAATAGGCTATGCCAGATAGCCTAGGTGTGTCGTAGGCTATATAATCTAGGTTGTTGTAAGTACATTCTATGATATTCCCACAGCTACAAAATCACCTAAGGACACATTTTTCAGAATATATTCCCATCGTTAAGTAACACATGACTGTTTATGAGGTTAAAAAGGATAGACCTACAATACTCAATGACAATACCATGTAAGTCAGGAAAAAACGTGACTGTAATTAAAACATTTCAACATTCTTGTGTTGCTTCTTTTACTATTGAGGGGAAATATTTAATATACGATTTAATATATCATGTAATGATGTTAAGCAAACAAGGTAAAAAGCAAATGCAATAACTAAAATAGAAACTAAATGTATAACTTAAAAAATGTAGAAATGACAAGTTAAACCAACAATGACTATTAAAAAGCAATTATTTAAAAAGTAAGAGAAGGACGTAGTACAGAATACAAGGCAAAGAGAAAGTTCAGAGTAAGCTCTTGTAAGAAACCAAAAAAATAAAATAAAATAAAAAATCATAACAAACGTTAAAAACCTAATGTCACCCATTAAACTACAGAGTACCAGATTGGATTAAAAATATAGCTATATGCTGTTTAAAAGAGATATATCTAAAACATAAGAACACAAAAAGATTGGAAGTAAAAGAAGGGAAAAAAATTGACCAAGGTTATTGATCAAGGTTAACTAAATAAACCTGGGGTAGCTATATTACTATAAAACATATACTTTAAAACAAAAAACACTGGAGCCCCCATTACATTAAAATAATAGGTTCAATCTCTAGGAAATTATAAAAGCTACTAACTTACATTGAATTAATACAATAGCTTTAAACTTATTGTAAACAGAGAAAATGTAAAATTCATTGTGGAACAGTTCAACATATTTAAGTATTGATATATCAAGCAGATAAAAATTTACAAAGAATATGGTAATTTGAACAACGCATTCAATGAGTGTAGTTAATACTTTCTATCCAGTAACTGGCTGATGCATATCTTTTCAAGTACACATAGAACATTTGCAAAAATAGAACGGGTATTAGGCCATAAAGTAGTTCACAACCAGTTTCAACCATGTTCCTGACTACTGGGCAAAGCAAGCATATGTCAGTTGAGAAACATATAAACAAAAACACCGCCACTATGACCACAACCACCACCCCACCACCACCACCAGAGGCTGGCTAGGCCGATCTATTCCACAAAGTTATTCAGCAAATTCCCTCTCTTCCATTTCATTGCTTGATCATTCCTTAGGATATTGTCCTCATCTGCATGGTTGAACCTTGGTCATGGACACATTTGTCTGCCAGGTTGCAGGAGAAAGAGTCCAAGGTCCACAATTTTATTTAAACTCACATTTCACTGGTGATAATCATATAGATGGGTCACATTCAGCTCAATGCAGGCTGAAAAATGCAGTCTCTGGCTATGCAGTTGTGTCCAGGAAACTGTAGAGAGTAGAGCTGGATGATCACTCGGCAGTTTGCCACATTCCCTAACTCACTGTATGAAGTATAATACTGTTACCAAAACGACAGGAGAACAGCAGGAAAAGAAAATTGCTGGCCAATTTCACTCATGAAAAGAGATATAAAAATTCTAAATAGGAAGAGGAAAAAACCTGACAATTTAGACAACATATAAACAGAATTAAGTATTCTAGCAGATTTGTTTTAATGATCACCTCAGAGTGGATCCAGTATCTCAGTTGATTCTTGCAGATGAGAAAAAACCAAGAGGAGCTCAATGATTCATTTGAGGGCACACAGCAAGCTGAAGGCCCCAAGTGCCCACCTTCCACTCCACACTCCTTGGATGCTGTCCAGACACGTAAAGCAGCCAGGATGCTTGAAGGGGATCACACCCTTTGTAGTTACACAACAATTAATTTCATTGAGGCAAGCCCTTTATTTTCTATTCTTATTCATTAACTTCACGAGCATTTGGAGAGCACTTACTTTACAGAGCACCCCGACATGCATTACTCCTTTAATTTCCACAGGAACCCAGT
Source organism: Gorilla gorilla gorilla (assembly GCF_029281585.2). Lineage (NCBI taxonomy): Eukaryota > Metazoa > Chordata > Mammalia > Primates > Hominidae > Gorilla > Gorilla gorilla. The sequence goes on from NC_073233.2 coordinate 22,334,049, forward strand.
GAAGTAGGTGGTGGTATCGCCATTTTGCAAATGAAGGAAGAATTGGCCTCTTGGATGACTGTGTCCATCTACTCTTTCCTGGAAATCCCAGCCACTGCTAGGTCCCTAGACGTGTTCCCTGCAGAATCGTACCACACATTCCCTTTTGGAAAACTTCATCTTCCTGAAGGTGTCTCTGGGGCCCAGGGTCAGCTTTGGTTCTGAGAAATCTCAGAGGGCAGAGCCTTCAGGACAGAGGGTCACAGGCAGTTGGCTGGCTTCAGCAAGTGTGATCCTCCCACTGTTCCTGAAAGGGCCCCAGCCAGCTACTGTAAAGTCCTCATTTGAAGACTGGAGCAGAATTACAGCTCTCCTCCCCTCTCTACACCACACACACACACATTTCACATATTAATAGATGGACAGGAAGCCCTGCCATCGGGGGAAGAGGGTTGGATTAGGAATCACACACCCGAGTTCTGGTCTGGGCTCTGTCACTTTCAGAGCCTCATCTGTAACGCACACTGTGAGGCTTCTGTGAGCAGCTAGATGCGGGGGGATATTCTGGCGAAAGGTAAGAGGATGCTTACTGGCAGCATCGTTATCCTCCATTCCAGGACTTTTTCTGTTCTCTGACTCAGCAGCCTCCCTTGAGCATCGGAGATGGTCAAGCGACCCACAGCTCCGATCTGCGTTAAGTGGAATAGAGATTCAACTCCTGTTACAAAACCTCCAAATAAATAGCTTCATAAGTAGCTTAAATAAAGTGGAAATGCATTTCTCTCTCATGTAACAAGCAACCCAGGCCTGATGTCACGGCTCTATGTGGTCGGTGGCCCAGGACTCTTTCATCTGTTGCTCTGCCATCGCTTGGGTGTTACCCTCACCATGTGGTCCAAACAGCTGCCACCACCTCCGTGTTCCAGGAAGCAGGCTGCAGAAACAAGGGCTCGCTCTGTCCCTTCACAACATAATCCAGAAATTGTTCACACGCCTTTCCCTCAGTCCCACTGGGCAGAAGGTAGTCATATGACCACACCTAGTTACAGTGGAGGCTGGGATGTATAGTTATTAGCTACACAGCCATATATCCCATTAAAATCTTTGCTAACATAGAAAGTGGGGTGCACAGACATTGGGGGACTTTTTCAGTCTTTTCCACACCATCCCTCCCCTTCCACATTTAAGAAGAATGAGGAACTTCTTGGACTGAAAACGGACTTTCTAATAGTGTTCTATTTTGGCATGCATTTTGAATGACTTATTGGAGTTTCAGTTGTGGAGTCATTAAGTCAGAAAATTCAGCAAATAAGCATCAGCCCCACACTGGTCGCCTCAGGAGTAAAATCGGGAACACCCTCCACCCTGCTCTCGAGGGAGAAACTTGCACCAGCTGCTACAGGGCAGAGCCCAGCCTGGACCATCCATGAAGGGGGCTTCCCAATAGCTAGCGGCATGGCCACCCAGCAGAACTCCCCCAGTGCTGGGAAGGTTCTGCCCTGAGTCCTCCGCTGTTTCCCTCCTTGGGGCAGAAATGAACACCTGGAAGTCCAGGTCCACTAGTCCACCATTTGTCTCCGTGTCTATAAAAAAGGCAATGAGTGGGGGCAGGGCACAAAGCCCAGAGCTGGGGCTTAAGGAGTGCCTCACCCTCAGTGAGAGGCTGTGCCATCATAGTCATTGGCAAATTCACGGCTCTGAGGAATGGCAAGGTGTGTGTCCGGGTGGACATAGCCAGGAGCTCAGGGGTCATTCCTGGAAAACTGCAGAATCCTGTTGAAGACTGACTGCTCAGTGACAAAAGCCAAATGCCACCTCTGGCACCAGAGGAGCTGAGTGATCACACCTAGTCTACCAGGGTCCTCGTATAAAGAAAATCAGAATGCCAATGTTAGTTTAGCCATTTATTGGGGTCTTTTGTGCCAAGAATCACATTAAGAGCTCTATGTATATTTTATACAAAGAAATCTCTTACTTATTGTTCACAAAAACCCTATTGGGAAGGGAGAAACTAAAGCTAAAAGAAGTGAAATAACTTGCTGAAAATTACACAGCCAGTAAGAGGTGGGTGGCAGGGTTCAAAGCCAGGTCTGTCTGATTCCAAAGCTAGCTAGCGAGTTTAACCACCACCACACTGGATGCAAATATGGAGGGGTGGGACAGCATGAGCTCTGAGTCAGGTGGGCTTAGGTGCAAATCCCAGCCCACCACTCTCACCAGTGGCTTCTCACAGCCTCCATGCCCTGATTCTCTCCTCCTTCCCCAGGGCCTAATAATGACCACCCGCTTGGCTGCATGCTGTGATACTGATGTAAAACGTAAAGGGCTCAGAGCACTCAACAGACGACTTGCACTGGACAAATGCCGCCTTCCTTTACTTCTTTCCCATCTCTACCGTGAACTCCACACATTGCAGGGACCTTGGATGTTTTATTCACTGCTCTGACTCCAGCATCTTCCTAGCTGCCCATTCTCCATGCACTCCTGCTTTATTTTTTCTCTTAGTTCTCTTCATCATCTGATGTATGATTTACCCATGCATTTGTTTATATTTTGTCTGTCTCTGAGCACTAGAATGTAGGTTCAACAGGTTCAGGGATCTTTTGGTTCTGACTGTATCCTTAGTGTCCAGATAACAACATAATAAGGAGTGGGGACTCAGTAAAATGTAATGAATGGATGTATCTAGCAATGAAAATCCAGCCGACTTTACAAGCGGGGCAACCAGTAGATTTAATGAATGATGAATCAATTGATCAATGTCTAGTAGATGGTACAAATTCATTTTAGCTTTCCCCCACCTTCAGGAATAAGCTGATGAAAGTTTCATGAGCTCATGAGCTTGCAAACACACACAAAGGAGGGGCTAGAGCACTGAGACTGCTCAGTGCCTTAGAAACTTCCGGCAATTATGAATTGGCTTTACCCCTCCCTGGGAAACGGAGAAGTGATACAGTCAGAGGGACACAGCTCAAGTGAAAGCAGTTTCCTGGTCCCTCTGACACTCCAAGTCAGGTCCATCTTCTCATTCCCTTCCAGTCTCTCCCAGAGAGTCTGAGCCAACCTTCCCAGGCCCCACCCTCCCCTCCAGCTCCCAGGCCTCTAAGTCCCTCTAGGTGGCACCTTCCCCTGCTTTCCCAAAGCAGGACACCCAGGCACTTGGCATTCCAAACAGGCCCCTACTCCTTCCATAACACAGTGGGTTCTGGAACGTTCTAAGGAATGGGCTTTTTTGGTTAATGAGGGCAAACCCCAAGAATCAGACAAACACCAGCAGCCTAGCCTCCACCCCTCTTGGGGCTGATTCATGAGGCCCAGGCGTGCCCATTAACTGCCAGGCCGGCCCTGTGTGCTCAGAAAAATATTGCTGCTGCTCTTGAGGCGGCTGCAGCGTTTCTCAGAAGAGCCGCTGCCATAATCACAAGGCGTCCGCCTCCCGGCCCGGGAGCCCATCAGTTATTATCTGCAGCACAAACACCTACCACTTTGTACTAACATTTTGGCAGTTTCATACAAACAGAGCACTTAGCGCTGCCCCATAACTCTGCGCTCTTGCTGGGCCCCAGCTCCCAGCTGGCACGCACAGCCAAGTGGTCTGTAACAAAAAAGTAAAAAAGCAAATGAAACGTTTTTGGTTGTTTTTATGGGCCTCTACAGCCCCCGCGGCTCCCCCTGCTCCTGCGGCAGACACATAAGTATGAGTTCAGACCCTGCACGACACATTTTTCGGACAGGCGCTGGTGACGCCAGCTCCGGGGATTACAACAGGATGGATTGTGCGGGCCCCCAGTGGCATTTTCCAACCTCGGCCAGGGGCTTCCGCTGGAGGCGCCTGGGATCTGCAGACTCCGTGTCTGCCCACCGCCTACGCACGGTTGGGGCGCTTGCCTCCCAGCTGGGCACCCCTGGCACATGCTGATCCAGCAGGGAGGACAGAAAGCCCCAAACGGCAGCTGGCTGCCCAAATATTTGCTTCTCCAATCCCAGCCAGTCAAGGAGCCCAGAGCCTGCGCCATTCACAGTCCGCCTAGCTTTTCCCGGAAGAGCTGGCGGTCGGGGGTTCTGGAGGCCAAAGGAGATGGTGGAGAGTAACTTCTTGGTGCTGCGGCCTGGTCCACTGCCATGGGTTCTTCCAGCCGATGGACTAAAAAAGTGACTCCAAGGCTGGTTGGACAATCTGGCTGCCTCGTGCCCCCTCTCCGGGCCCTTTCCCCTCTGGTCCATCCAACTAGCTATTGCTCCTTTCTAGTGATCCCTAGATCCTCCAAAAGCTAAGCGTTTTTCAGAGGTATTTGAGAGGCCCTGCTAGGTGTCACGTGAGGTGCCAGGCACTTTAATGGCTATTACCTCATCAAATTCTGATAACAGCCTATGGGAAGGTAACATTGCCTCCATCTGAAAGGCAAAATCACTTGCACTGAGAGAAGGCAAGTGACCTGCGCAGGGTGACACAGCTAGTGAATGGGCATGTTGGCACAGAGACCCAGAACTGTCTCAATCCAAACGTCATGTTTTTGCTTCCAAACCATGCTGCCTCCTGCTGACCTTTGGGGATGGCACCATGCATGTGCTATGTAACACCAGGCAATTGTCCCCTCCTCTCTGGTCTAGAATTTTGTCATCTGGGCAGCAAAGGCCATGGGTCTGATGTTTCCTTAGGTCCCTCATTGCTTACAGTTAACCACGGTGGGCTCTGCCCTTCAGAACAAGCCCGTCCTTCTGCTCAGGCCTCCTGTGCCTCCTCCTCATCCACCCCGAGGTTGCTGCACACCCACCATGCACCCATCAGAGCCCAGAAAGACTGCCTAACAGGCCACTACACAATATCCACTCTGTTTGGCTTGTTATTCAGGGCCTCTCTAAGTCTGACTCCCACTGTCAAAGCATGCTGGGGCACTGGACCCAGAGGACTAGGGAGGAGGGAAGAGCTGGGTCCAGGTAGGACCAGGAAGGGAAGGCTGATGTAGTCCTGAGCCATGGCCCAGCTTGGTTGAGGGCATAGGCACTGGGAGCCCTTGGCATTAGGGTAATGGGCAACATGTTGGGCATTCAAGGCCAGGCTCAGACACAATTAGAGATACATCAGGGGGCTAACCAGAGCTTGGATCAATCTTGGGATTCTGGGAATTCAGGCCAAGAGAGAACCAAAGGGCTAATCAGGGAAACCACGGCAGATATCAGTTGTCAAGACAGAGAGGGGCATAGAAAAGCTTCCAGGAGTCCTCATCCAGGCCTCACTTGCTTCCCAACTTAATGCTTCCTTCCACAATGGGGCTGGGAACTGAAACCTCTGGTGTGCAGCTTGCTTTTACCAGGACTGACCACAGGAACGCAAGTATCGGTCTGGTGGCGCTTCATGATGGGGATTCCTGCTGCATCCCTGCCCAGCTGCAGTGTTTCTCCCACCCCTCATGCCCTGAAAAATGGTACTCATTTCTCAAGACTAAGTCTATTCTCTCTCATCAGCAGGTGTCCGCTCCTTTTCCTTCAGGAAGCCCCACCCCAAGCCTCTCCTGATCTCACAGGCCTAGTTGGCCGGTCACTCATATGGCTTTGCCTTAGTTTAGACAATTTTTACTCAGAGGAGACCTTAGAGCTCTCAAGAATTTGCACAGATCCTTCTCCTTCTCTGGAATCCATTCCACTCAGCACAGGGCTAAGCAGCTGGGAGGGGCTCACATACCCATTCAACAACAGCAAAGATTTTTCTGAGTCAGGCCATAGGCTAAGTGGCAGAGATAATGGGGACAAGGATGCTCAGTCAAGGGGTCGTCAGATCTGGAATCAGATTCTAGGATTTTTGAGATCAGGGCCCACTGAGGTAGTGACATGAAGAGAACTCAGAGAAGGAACCCATGGAAAAGTTCCCAGAGGAGGTGGCATGGGGCTGGCAGGACTCTCAAGAGCCAGGGGGCAGAGGAGGAACAGAGAAGAAGAGCAGGCTGTAGAGGTAGGCACGTGCTTTGGTCGGATACCTTGAACAGACTGTGAAGAGCTTTTGTCTGAAAGTGACCAGAAGCCATGGAAGGTGAGAAATTTGGTCAGAGTTCTCTGTTGAAAAAAATCTCAAAAACTCTGAAGCTCTCACTATGTAGATGACCTTGAAGGAGCCTCTGAAAACTGTGAGTTTCTGCTTCCTCGTTAGCAAACTGAGAAAAACAATGCCTACCCCTTGTAAACTATAAGGCACTGTTGCTAGGCAAAGGTTGTCGATAGTTATGATATTGAAGATGGGATGCTGAAGGGGGCCTCCTCTTTCCTCCTTCGGCCTCCCTGAGCCATACCAGAGGAGCCTGGGGGTCACAGCCTCTCAGAGCCCAGCCAAGGCCCACAGTCTCCTCGTCTAGTGGAAACCTCAGCCTCAGGGTGGCCCGCCGGCCCTCCGCCTGCCCAGCAGCCTGGGCCTGGGAATAGGCGGGCCCAGCCCACCCTAATTGCTCCCATCTTGGCATCTGCCTTTGGTTAAATGCACAGCTCTTCTCACTGGCTGGGAACATTAGCCATAAACAGAGCATCTGCATGGCGGATGCTGTCGTTTAAAAATAACCCAGGCTTGGGAACCGCATTTCCCTGCCCTGGGAGTTGCTGGAATGGGAGAAGGACCATCTTCCACGGAGTTAGCTCTCCAGCATGTCGCTCCCGGGTCCCAGGCCAAGGGCTGCCATGCTAGTGCAGTTCCCTGCGCAGCCGCCAGGTGGCGTCAAGGCCGCCGCCTGGGGGGCCGGGCAAGCCGAGGCCCCTGCCCGTCGCAGTCCCAGCCTCGCTCACCACTTGGCCCGGGAGTTGGCTGCGGGCAGCGGCTTGGCAGCCTGCGGCCGGGGGCGGACGGTGGGGCGGTGTGGGTTTCAGCCTCCCCGGAGGGCCCTCACGGCTGAGCAAACGTTCGGGCTGATGTCGGCAACATGCGGAATCAATTTTCGGGGAACTCAGCAGCCAAACCATCCACCTTTGGGCGGGAAGCAGGATCGCTGTAGGCCCGGGGGCTCCTTGTCTCCCGTTTGGAAAATCCGAGGTCTCCTCGCGGTGGCGGGCAGGCCAGCCTGGCTGTGTGGGGCCTCAGCACAGGGAACCTGGGCAAGGGCTGAACTCATCTGCCCTGGGCTAGGGAATGAAACTCAGTCTCCATTACCACTTTTTATGAAGCACCTACTATGTGCCAGCATTGCCCTACATTTTCCATGCATTTTCTTATCTTATCCTTACAACCAGCAAGTCTCAGGGGGAGTGAGCCAGGCCACGGCCCAGGGCGCCTGTCTTTAAAGGGCACTAAAATATCATCAGAATAAATCAGAAATACAATCCAGGTCCCCAAAGAAAGGGAGAAGTATAAACAGATTACCCTGCTACCCAAAGGCCCTGAAGCAGAAGTAAGAGGCCTCCCCCAACCTCCCAAACCTCCTTGAGTCATACGGGAGGGGCCTGGACGCTATACTCCCTTGGAGCAGCAGCCAAGGCCCCTAGTCTCCTGGCCTAGTGGAAACCTTAGCCTTTCTCTTAGACTACCCTCCCCCAAATGAACACCAAACAAATACTTAAGGCACACATCTTTGAAACGCGGAATAATGCATTTTACCAGGTCTGCCCCCTGTCTGGCCCTGGATGCAATTGTCATCACTCCCATTTCACAGATGAGAACGCTGAGACCAGGGGCTAGACAGTGACAGAGCAAGTCCGCAAGGAAGGTGGAGGGCCGCACGGAGAGGGGGACTGGGATGCCAGGCAGTCAAAATCAAAACTGTTGTCTCTACTGTATGAGCTTGTAAGGGCGGTTCACCTATTCCACACTCAGTTTCCTCACCCCTGGTGAGGGACTCCTAACGGACCATCCCTTTGTGAGAATCAAATGAGGTTTGGAGGCTCTCGAGCGATGCATGTCACTTAGTTCCAGCACTGACTATGGTACTGGCTGGGATGTGGAGGAATCAGGGCAAGAGACTGAAGGGGCTGAAGAACCCTCAGAAGAATGAAGTATCCCTAGAAAGCAATTCCATGACTAAAGAGGAAGAAGCAAAAGGAAGAAGGAAAAACAAGATGGTGGCTCTAACCAAAAAAAGTTGACAGAACTTCCCTGAGAAAGGAAAAGGAATCCCTGAGAAAATGAAGGCCCCTTCTTAGCTACCTGCCTCCTCTCACCCTTATCCTTCCATCTTCTCGGTCATGTAATTTAGCCACCCCTGAATGTGGGCGGCAAAAGGGTAGGTGGCATTGAGTAAGTGTGGCATGTTCACCCGGTGAGAGCCACTCAGTTCTGCAGGTGCCCACATGAACCAGCGGCCCAAAGCCTGATAGTGCGACACGTGGAAGTGTGAAGGACCCGGTGGATGAGAGGAATGCCTGAGTGAGGTCATCATGGTTGCTCTAATTGCTCACCACACCAGTGACGAGCTGCTTCAACTCCAGCTGATACATCGTGTTATGTCTCCCTCTTGAAGAAATGTGTCCCTGTCCCTCCCTCCCCCTTTCTCACACTGCCTTGTCTGGCTGTTTCTGCAAGCCTGGGCACCAAGAACAGGTTCATGGTAAGGGAGCTCCTGGTGGTGTGGGGTGCAGGGGAGCAGAGGCTGAGGACAGTCACAATGCTGGGAGTGGGCTGGGGAGGTTGCTTGGTGACAGAGAGGAAAGAGGGGACAACTCACTCGTCAGTCCTGGGCCAGCCTCCGTGAGTGTCTTCTCCTACTCTCAGTTGGGTGAAGTTTCTTTATCAGGGACATTACAATGGCTCCCCCATCTGATATGAACTTGCGTGGAGAGGCCACCTCAACATCAGGCAGGAGGAGCGAATAATCACAGATCGTGAGGAGATCTTATTGTACAATGACACACAGGCATGGCCCTGACACATTCGAAATTTCACTGTCACTATCTCACTTAACCCTCCCTCAGGAGGTTCTGATTTCCATCGTTTGCTGTAGGAAACCTTGGCGAAGGCCCTGTGCTCTGCAGAGGATGGTGAATATTTGTGCAGATGCCTCTGGCCCAGCCCCCATCTGCTGGACAAAGCTGCAGGCTCATGGTGTGTTTTCCAGACCCACCTGGATCAGACTTTACCACTGTGCTCCTCACAGGCCCCTCCATGCAGCCTGGCTCCAGCCGTGCAGAACGTCTTGCTGTTTTTCTAGAAGACCCTTCCCCCTTCTCTGACTAACAAACTCCTACTCTTTTCCAAACCCAGCTCCAATATCATCATCTCCTGATCCCCTAGGCAGAGGTGGGACTCCTGTCTGGGGGCTTCTACTACACTGCTCCCTACCCCTACTGAGATCACAGCAGTGACCTTGGGAGCAGGATTTTTCTGAGGTCTGCCCTGAGTCTCCTACTGTGCTGGGTACTTTACACATACTTTATGTGTACATTCCCTAAGGGCCCTGCCTAGGGTGAGGCAGGTGCAGCACTTACTTTGGCTGCAAAATTAAGGGAGTGCCAAAATCTCACTAATCAAGATGATGTTTTAATGTAGTATTTTCAAAAATCAAAAATAGCCCCTATTTGAAACACCCAGTACACTCATGCACAAGCACAAACATGCTCACACACCTGCACACACGCAAACACACACACACACATGCACACACGCGCACACACATGCACACATGCAGGCCCACATTTGCCTTTCTGAGGTATCTCCCTTTCTTCCTAGTAAAGAACCTTTGTAATCAGGAAAGGGTTCTCAGTCAGAGATATTGGGGTGGAATCTCAAAACACACACACACAAAGTAAAGGGTGTTTTATTTCCTTAGACCAGAGTCTCTCCAAGTATGATCCATTGGAATAACCTGAGAGAGTTTTTAAATATGATTTCTTGATTAAACTCACTCAGACAGTAGCCTGGGAATATGCATTTTAAATGCTTCACAGGTGATTCCTGGGGATGCTGGACCTGGCTTAACCACTGCCCTAAAATATTCTGCTCTGTGGGCTTCTAAAGTAATTAACTTCTTACTTCCTTCCAGGTTAGCTGAATGGCAGCCAAGCTTGCCAAAGGGCAGCCAATCCCAGTCTTCTCTTCTGCTGAAGTCTAGCCCATGGCTAGCTGCAGTCCTTCTCCCTTGCTGCTACTGCATGCTTGGGCTGACCAATGTGCGAGTGGTGAGACCCATTCAGTTCTGCAGAAAGATGCATTTGACTCAATCCAGCTAAAGTTGCCAACACTGGGGACTATAAATTCATTCATTTGTCCTTTCCTGAGCAAAGTGCTAGGAAGACTGTAGTAGACAAAAACGAGGAAGGAAAGACAAGGTCTCTAATCTCAGAGAGTTCATGCTGAATAAAGGAGTCAGACATTAATGAAATAATTGCAAAAACAAATGTAAAATTACAACATTGCTGAGTGTTATGGAGGAGAGATTCATGGTACCAGCAGAGTGTATAACGAGTGTTGAGCAGGGCAGGGAAGGCTTCCCCGAGAAAGTAATGATCAGGTCTATGAAGATCAGATAAGAACGAACCAGATGGAGATTTGGGGAAGAGGGCTCCACTGAGAAGGAACAGCACATGCATAGACATGCAGATACTGAGAAGATTCGTGTTTCTGAGTGTAGAGGGTAAGGAGGGATATAGGAAAAAATGAGCTTCAAGCAGTCAACAGGGGCCATCTTCAGGGTGTGAGCTTTTACCTGAAGATAAATGGGAAACTATTGGAAGGGTTTGAAATCTGAGAGGGACCTTTGAGTGTTGTTATGATCAGTTTATTGATTAGAGAAGATCCAGTGAGGACATCATGTCCCTCCACCCATGGAGGGATGGCACCTGGTTTCCCACTCTGGGTGGCATCCAGCAGCCTGATGCTGAAGGGCACATAGGGTATTTTGGGGAGACTCTGGGAGCTCAGAAAGCCTGGAGCTGAGACCTCATTTGCCCCTGGTGGTTAGACTGTTCCTGCCATAATAGATGTTCTTTCAGATAACAATCCATAACTCTCTTGGGCTGACCACATGTGGTTACAATTGGGTTGTTGTTGTTTTGTTTGTTTTGGTTTTAAAAAACCCATAAAGAGAAGAAGTTAATCCTATTGTCAGAGAAGCAAGCCTAGGTAAATATTAAGATTCTAGTCCCTTAGCAGCATAGATTGCCTTAAGAGAAACTGTGTCCTTTGCAGTCTCAGGGGTCCAGCAGATAAAGCCCCAGTTCTACCTCTCTGAGCACCAGGAACCCATTCTTCCCTTCAAACATCACACACAGAGAAAGCACCCACTGTGTGCCAGGCAGCAATGTTCTGGCACTAAGGACCCAGCAGGCCTTGGCCTTCAGGAGTGCCCTGGCCAGTGGAGCACCTCCCCTCCAACAGGGTGGTCTGGCTCAGGCAGCAGGATCTTGCAGCTCAGATCTCATAGGAAACACCACATGTTTTCATACAGTTTTTCATTAAAAATATATGTCTCACCCTAGCACTATATCAAGTGGGCAGAAATGGAGCTATTAATCCCATTTTTAGGTGTAAGCATACTGAGGCTCTGAGAGCTGCTGGTCATGCAGCTTATAAATATCAGTAAGACAGAAAACTCCAGTCTCCAGGGAGACCAGAGGATGTTCCATGTCTGTCTGCCTGTTGCTGCTGATAGCAACAAGAAGCACATTCTCCGTCTTTCAGCCTTTCCAAATTAAAGTGACTGATTGATCAACACATTGCATTTTTTTCATGACAGGAACTAATCATTTTCTAATCACCAAGAGGCAGCATGACCTTCAGAGTTAGACAAGCCTGGGTTTAAATCTACTTATGAGCTAGTGACCTTGAACAAGTCAAGTCATGTCACCTCTTTTTCTCAGCTGTGTAATAGGTCTCATAATCTGTTCTGTCATGTAAATCATGGAAGTGATGTTATTAATAATCTGTAAGGTTTATCAACTGTGAGGTTTTGTTATTCTATCACAGGAATTCTGAACTCTTGAGCTCCCTCCTTGGAGCTCAGCCACTTTCTCCTTTCCAACCAGGCTAATGTTGTGCATCTTAAATAGTCTTCCCTCTTTCAATCATTCACCACCTGCAACCAGGAAAAGGTTTGTGCAAACACGTAGTCCACTACATTGTAGTACGGACATTTTCCCTCAGCTTTGTCCCTGGATGGCTCTGTCTTGTCAATCAGGTATTAGCTCAACTACCACTTTCTCAGCGTGTTCTTCCCTTGCCATCTTAGCTCCATAAGTTACCATTAGCTATAGGTTTTGCATAGATTACCTTTATCAGGTTAAGGAAGTTCCCTCCTATTCCTAGTTTGCTAAGAGTTTTTAACATGAATAGAATCAAATTTTTTCAAATGTTTTTTCAGCATCAATTGAGATAGTCCTGTGATTTTTCTCATTTGTTTTGTCAATATGGTGAATTATGTTGATTGCTTTTAAAATATTAAGCCAACCTTGCATTCCTAGAAGAAACCTTTCTAGGTTATGATGTATTTTTCTTTTTATATATTGTTGAATTTGATTTGCTATTATTATGTTAATCACCTTGTATTTATATTCATGGAGAATGTTGGTCTGTAATTTTTATTTCTTTGTAATGTTTTTCTTTGTTTTGTCTGATTTTAGCATCAGGGTGATTTTTAAAAAATATTTTGGGGGATTTACCAATAACATCTCTGAATCTAGAATTTTCTTTGTGGGAAGGCTTTTAATTACAAAATCAACTTATTAAAAATATATAAAACTATATTTTCTATCCTTATTGAGTCAGTTTGGTAATTTTTTAAATTAAAACTTTGTCCTCTTCATCTAAGTTTTCAAATTTATTGATCAAAAGTCAAAGAGACTTATAGTATTTATTTATTCTCTTTCCCTTCCTTCACTCTTGATATTTGCAACTTTTGCATTATCATCTCCTTTTTTTGTTCAGTCTTGTTATAGGTTTCTTAATTTTATTGATCTTTTCAAAGAGCCAGTTTTTGGTTTCATGGATTTTTCTCTATTGCTTGTCCATTTTCTATTTCATTGATTTCCACTTTTTATTATTTCCTCCGTTCTACTTACTTTGGGTTAAAAGAGCTTTTCAATCACTTAGCTCTACCCTCCAAGCATGGCAACTATGTTTGTATAAAGTAATTTTACCCCACCTTTACAGTAACAAAGTGTCTATCCGTTGTTAGTTTCCCTAGTGCCAGTTTTAAAATCAAGTCAACCTGTCCTGCTACATTTCCCATGCCAAGTCATAAAAGTTTACTGAAAACATTTTCTCTAGTCACAGATGGCAAATATACAACAGTCACATTGCAGCTACTCCCTCCCACACCATTGGCAGACAGTTCTAACCAATCAAGCATCCTTCCCTTCTGAACCCAGATATAAGCCTTTTCAATAGCAGTCTACACTGGGCTACCAATGACTGGAGTATTCATAGGGCACAAAACCAGTAGAACTTTGATCTATTAGTAGAGAATCACTACACATTTTCGTATTTCAAATACTGTATGCTTCTCATAGTTAATGTGTACATTCATTGTTACTTTATTTTTATTTTTGCTCTCCTTCGCAAAAGCCGCTATTACAATCAATGGCCTATTGGAGTCGATATTCGTCCACCTTGTTTACTCAGGACTCCTGCCATCACCACCTCACCCCACACACATGCCTATTGCTTGCCTAGACTCACTCATGCTTGCTTCCCAGATCCCTGACTCCAGGCTCTACTGACCTTCAGTCCCACCCTCCCCCACCTAGGTCTCCGTCAGTTCACTTTCTGATTCATTAGCCTTTACTGGCTGCTCAACCCCCAGCTTACCTGTCCACCTTCCCACTTTGTCCAACCTCTTGGCCTTTAGGTGAGCCACATCTGGGAACCCAGTCCAGACAGGTCAGGCTCTCCCCATGGACGATGGGGGCATTCAGACACTGGCCAGTGCCTAGACATATGGCAGGGAGGCCTTGGTGGGAAAAGTTCTTCCCAAAGGTTTCTTTTTGCTTTCTCTATTCACCTGTTTTAGAAAGTTCCAGCAAGAGATTCAGGCTGGGCAGTTTCTTGTGCACTCATCCCCCCAGAAGCCTGGTGTTCCCTTCATATCTCACTGAGCTCCTGATATACCTGCTCCTGTGGACTCCCATGTTCCGACAGAGCCTGTACAAGAGGAATACCATCCAAGAAAAATATTTTGGAGCCTTTGTAATTCATGGGCCCCACTGAATTTTCATAGAATGGGGGAACAGATTCTTAAAGGAAAGGTTATAAATATGAACATCTCCTTGTTTAATTCATCGTGTTCCAATCCAGCCCCATAGCATGTCTTTGGGATTGATGAGTAGAATCCAGCTTTCAAAGAGCTGTTGGCACCTGCTCCATCTGCCTTGATATTGAAAATTGGGCCATCGCAGGGATACGAGGATAGAATTAGGGGGCAGGTAGCATTGAGCGTGCTCTGGAGGTTGTAGCAAGGGTTGTTTGACATTTCTGAAACATGCATTCATCTATGTTACTTCTTCCTGAGTAACTTCTCCACTCTTCTTTTCACCAGGTTATTAGTCATCCTTGAGTTCTGCAATGTCCAATGTGGTAGCCGCTAGCCTCATGTGGCTATTTAAATTTAAATAAAGCGAAATTAAGTAAAATAAAAAATTCAGTTTCTCAATCTTATTGGTCACATTTCAAGTGCTCAATAGCCACATGTGGCTAGAGGCTATCAACACAGGTATTTTCATCAATGTAGAAAGTTCTACTGGGCAGCATTGCCCTAGTCTAGGCAATCATTGAGACTCTTCAAGCAGATACAGAACTTTTGTGAGCTCCATGGAAGCTGTGGGCCAGCGAGGGGAAAATAGTCATGTCCTCCACTGTGTCTTGCATGGCATGAAACTTGGGATTGGCCTTTCACATATGCCCATATTCTGAGAAGGGTCAGTTTAGTTCAGTATGATTTGTCGACCATCTGCATTGTGTCATGCCTTTTGACAGGTGCTAGAGGTTTTTAAGTGATGATGTTCCTTTGAGGAGTTCACTGTCTAGGGTGGAACACAGATTATATAAACATATAATGACCTGACAGACCCCAGGCAGAGGCAAGAGTACATGACTGAGGCCTTGGGAGCACAAATGCACTGAGATTTTCAATGTCAGGGGAGCTGGAGAAAGCTTCAGAAAATAGCCCATGTCCAAGTAGTTTCTGAATGATATATAGGAGTTACCTGATGGTCCTGGCAAAGAAGGGCAATTCAGAAAAAAATGAACAGCGCATTGCAAAGTCAAGAGGCAAGACATAGCACAGTGGGTAGGGGAACCACAAGCAAGTGGTTATTTGTGGAGTCCATATTAGCCTAACATCATATCTCAACACCCATACAATGCTTGGTATAGATTAGCTGCTCAATAAATATGTAAATACATGAATATTAGTTCTAAAGCTCGTGTACACAAGAATTATAGCTTTACTTTCTAAAACTCAGTTGAATTTCTCATTTCAGCTCTCATTATGCCAGGATGGTGGGAACTCAAAACAAGGGAATCCTGGGTGACATTGTGTGAGATGCTGGATCAAGCCCCACTGGAAGGTAGTTCTACTTCTGGATTTTGGATATGTGTACCATTAAGTTAGTTCCTGTTCTTTGAAGTTACTTGAGGTTGAGTTTTCTGCCACAAAGGGGTCATTTACAGGGAAGGATATTAAGGCTCTGATAATTTGAGTGAGTGGTTTTCATTATTTTGTGAACACCAGAATCACCAGGAGGGCTTGTAAAAACACAGATTCCCAGGCCCCTTCCTCAGATTCAGTGGGTCTGAGTTGGCACCCTTGAATCTGAATTCTAACAAGCTCCCAAATGCTGCTGCTGGTTTGGGGATTACTACGGGTTTAGCCACCTACCTTCGGTCACTCTGCTAGTAAGTGGTAATCTGGTATTTGAACCTGGCTGTATCTGATTCCAAGCTCAGCACTTCTGTTCACTACCTTGAGTAAACACAGTGGGAGAGTATTTTAGCAGGAGGATATTAAATGTATTTGTCTTGCTTATAACAAGAAAACTAGCTTTAAGGGGAAAAATCCATCAGAGAATAATGTGCAATAATTTTCATCCACCCTTTATGATTATTCTACTTTTAAACCAGTCTTGTTCCTGCCCAGCTATCTTTCACCTACATAAGGCATCTCCCTTTTTGCACACACAGTACTTCATTATGTGGGCCACTTAATTACATGTATAAAATGGAATGAAATTTCATATGTCCATATGGAGTTGTGTTAGGCAATATTTTTATAATGTTGCTTCCAGCCATCGTGTGAAAGTTATAACGTCACTGCCACATAATTTCTTGGAAATTCCCACCTAATACTATAAGAGTAATGCAAAAACCAAATAAACTTTTTTCTACCATTCCCCTTCTCCCTCTCCCAACAGTCTAATCAACTGTTTCCCTGGTGGAAGTTAATGCACTGAACAACTCTGGAAGATTCAGAATGTAAGACTGAGCTGGGCCTCCTAGGCCACCCCAAGATGTCCTGCTTTGGCTAAGGGGAAGGGGCTGTTGCTCCTTCCCTTCCCACCCTTCTGGTATTTGAAAAAAATGTCAGGCCAGGTGCTTTGCCTCTTCTCTAGCAATGGAGAAGGAGAAGACCAAGGATGTGAGCAGAGGGAGACCAGGAGGGAAGAGGGAAGAACCTCCCTCAAGGAGGAACCCAAACAGTGAGGAGAGGGGAGGCTGCAAAGCAAAGGATGCTGCCATTGGACACAAGAGGGAAGCCATCTGGAAGCCTGGGATCATTCACAGTGGGGTTGGAATTATGGTGGATTTCAGTTCCACCTAAGTGGTAGAATGTAAACTTGGGATGGCTTAGATGATTATATTTAGTTCAGTTCCATAAACATTTGTGGATGCTCACTAGGATGGTAGGCCCTGAGCTAAGTGCCAAAGACTTGAAGAAAAATTAGGTACTTCCCTGGGTGCAGATGACTGCTGGGCTGCTCGGCCAGATGCTGGTGTGCAGTAGTAATGTCCACCACACTTACGTTTTAAACAAAAGAGTGATGTGATCAGACTGACAGTTTAGAAAGACCATCTTGGTTGCAGATGGGGTAGTGGACTTGGAGGTATGAAGACCAGGTAGTGCATTACTTCAAGTTCTGGAAAAAAGATTAAAGCCCTTAACCAAGGCAGGTCTCTCCAGGAAACAGAGGAGGGCACAGCTGAGAAATAATGAGGAGAGAAAAGCAGTAGAATATGATGAGGATGGTGGAAGAGTCTAGGATGGCCAAGGTTCAGGTTCAGATGACTGAATGTTTATATTAATATGTTCATCCTCTGCATCTCGCACAGTTTGAGGCACAGAACAGTTGTTTAATCAATTATTTCTAAATTGAATTAAGTTGATCATCATAAAATTAATATCTCTAAGCCTTTATTTTTTCTATTTCTGGAAGTTCATTATTGTGGGGATTAAGTTCAATCGTGTAGATAAAAAATGCTTAGCTCTGTTTCTAGCCCACAGTAAGTACAAAGGAATTTTAAGTTCTTCACCCTCTAAAAAATCCGCTAAGGAATCAGAGGACAGCTAAAAATATCAGATGGAATATATACATTTCAGCTCTGCTTCCTCCTGAAACATTAGTAAAATATTAGTAAAGGGACGTTTCAAAGGCATAAACCCAGATGACAGAGAGAACAGCAGAAGGGACCTCAGCACTAGAATTTCAGGTGGTGGAAAGCAGACTGTGAAATGTAACTGATTTAGCAGCCCAAGAAAGCTGAAGCCAAAGCCAGCACCAGGGAGGCGCAGAGCAAAATGACTTACACTGCAGATCTCTAAGCCTTCCAGTCTAAAGGCTCAGGAACTGCCACTCATGCCCCTGGAAGGAAAGTAACGGTGAGGTTAAAACAAAAGAATTGATTGAACGTTTGTTTAAGAAGGTGATGGATTCTTTCCCCAACTCAGCACCGAGGCTGTGACTGCCAAGCAGAATATTGGAGACATAGTGTCTCCAAGGGTAAAACAGAATCTCTAGACACTAGCCACTGAAAATGGGGGGATTAAATGGAAATTAATATAGGGAATGTTTTCCTACTCAATCCCCAGAAAAGTGGCAGTCAGGCTTAGACCTACCAGGCAGAGACTGGAAGGTCTTTTCCAGATAAATCTTATGGAAGACCCAAAGAAGCTGATATCAGAAGTTCTCCAAGGAAACACACCAGCTTTGTCACTTACAATGCACATTTTAAAATAACAAGTACCTCCCTCACACATAAAACTTCTCATTTGATTTTTTGTGTACAATTCTCTTAAATATGAACAGGGAGCCAAGGTTCACAAGACCCATTAGGGAAGTTTCTGACATAAAAAGAGATGGGAAAATAATCACCAAAATGTAATCTGTACAAGATTGGGGATCTTTGTTTTGTTTCCTGAGTTAGCCCAAGTTTCTAGTTGCCTGGAATATGATAAGCATTCAAAAAATATTAGTTGAATGAATGAATGAAGCAAGTAGGAGGAAATGGGGACCACGTAGGGAAAAGAAAAAAAATGGACTGACATTAATATTTTCAGTACGCTATAAGAGAGGAAATTTTCAGAGAATAAAGAAGAACACTTATAAATTAAAAATATGACACAGATATGAAAAACCCAATTGGCATTTGGAAGGTAAAGTTGAGAATATTTTTCCAAAATACAGAGCAGAAACTTTTAAATAAAAAGAATGGAAAATTAAATTAAAAGGACTAGATCCAGCAAGTTTAACATCTGAATATTATGTGTTTCTGAGAACAATGTAGATACCTAGCACAGCACAATGTGTAAACATATACACACCAAGACACATCATTTTGAAATTTTAATACACTGGGGGCAACAAGACTCTACAAGTTATGAGAGAGAAAGAGAGAGAGACAGAGACAGAGAGAGAAATATTGCAAACCAAGGAACAAGAGTCAGAATGGCATCAGACATTTCATTAGCTACACTGTAAGCTAGAAAACAATAAAGCAACACTCTCAAAATTTTAGTGTATGTGCTAGGTCACTCTTGCGTTGCTGTAAAGACATAAGTGATACTGGGTAATTTGCAAAGAAAAGAGGTTTAATTGGCTCATGGTTCTGCAGGCTGTATAGGAAGTATGGCACCAGCATCTGCGTGGCTTCTAGGGAAGCCTCAGGGAGGTTTTACTCACTGCAGAAGGTGAAGTGGGAGCAGACACCACATATGGCAAAAGCAGGAGCAAGTGAGAGACATCAGGGGAAGAAGTGCCACACACCTTTAAACAAGCAAATCTTGTGTGAACTCAGAGTGAGAGCTCACTTATCACCAAGGGAATGGTCCAAGCCACTCATGAGGGATCCACCACCATGATCCAAACACCTCCTCCCAGGCCCCACCTCCAACACTGGGGATTACATTTCAACATGAGATTTGGGCAGGGACAAATATCCAAACTCTATCAATGAAATATAATTTCTAACCTAGAATTCTCTGAGCCAAAATATTAACAAAGTGTGAGAGTAGAATAAAGATATTTTAGACAGATTAAGTCTCAAAAAAACGTACCTTTCATGCACCCTTTCTCAATAAGCATCTGGAACTGCTCCGGCAAAACAAGAGAGTAGATAGTGAAAGAAGACACAGGATCTAGGAAACAAGGTACCTAACACAAGAGAAATCTGAAGTGCCATAAAGAAGGAAAATCCCAAGACCAAAGTTTTGCACTAGGCCTATCGGGCAACAAGTCTATTTTGGAGCAGAAAATAATTTTTCAGGAAGATAAAATTGATCAATGACTAATGCGTTTGAATGTATTGAGAACATATTTACACAAATGGAAGAGTCAAATTTGTGATTAATGCATGGACAACTTCATAAAGAAACTAGATAAAATTTTGAACTATAAGAAAAATAACCTGTGCACAAAAGAGAAAACAATTATAATAGTCCACATGCCTGATATGGTTTGGCTGTGTCCCCACCCAAATCTCACCTTGAATTGTAATAATCCCCATGTGCAAAGTGCAGGGCCAGGTGGAGATAACTGAATCATGGAGGCAGTTTCCCCCATACTGTTCTCATGGTAAAGAATGAATCTCACAAGATCTGATGATTTTATAAATGGGAGTTCCCCTGCACAAGCTCTCTCTTGCCTGCCACCATGCCAGATGTGACTTTGCTCCTCCTTTGCCTTCTGCCATGACTGTGAGACCTCCCAGCAATGTGGAACTGTGATTCAATTAAATCTCTTTCCTTTTTAAATTACCCAGTCTTGGGTATGTCTTTATTAGCAGCATGAGAACAGACTAATATAATGCCTCACCTGTGAACTATGATTACAAAGTAGGTATGCAAAGTGCGGGTATATAGCAGGAAATCCGTCATTATTTCTTAAAACTCAAAAGTTAGGAAGCAACTTTAAAAGACATTTATTTAAAGATATTGTACAGGAGATAGGGAGGGACAGTTGGCAGGAAATATCTTAGAAACCAGCTAAAAGACATGAAAGTGTTTTTATGAAGAAGTGGAGATAGTAAGTTGAGAAATAGAGGGATTGCTCTTTTTTTGCAAAAAGTGCTGTATAACTATTTGACTTTTAAAATCATGTTCATGAGTAGTTTTGATAAAAGTAAAAACCAAATAATAAAAATACTCCACAAGACTCTGTATAGCATTAGCTGTTTTCTTTTGTCTACTACCTAGCCTATTTTTGATGCTTAGTAAATATGTTCTGAATAAACAAATAATAAAAAATACTCACTATACTCGTTATGTGTACATTAGAATCTATTGCTTCCCAGCAACCACAGAGTCTTTCAAAAATCCCTGTAACAGACCATATCACTCTCCTGCTTAAAATCATCTTATTGGTTACCACTGCAGTTGGGGGAAGAAGAGTGAGACTTTTTAGCAAGGCCTACAAGTATTCTACTAAATCTGCCTCCCCCAATCCCTTCTCCCAATGCCCTGTGCTCCAAGGACACTGGTACTTCTTCTGTTCCTGGAATAGGAATCTCTACCCTCCTCTCCCATCATGAAGTTTGTTAAATGTGCTGCTGCTTCAGCCTGGAATTCTTTTTGCATGACTGGATCTTTCTCATCATTCAGACTGTTGCCCAAATGTCACTTCCTCAGAGAAAATTCCATGGTCATCCTTTCTTTCAAGATAGCCCCATCCCAGTTCCTCTCATTCCACCATTCTGCATTGCCTTTTTTCACGACATTCCTTACTCTCTGAAATTATGTTATTCCTTTATTTAGTGTCCGGCTTTTCCACCATGGTGTCAGCTCCAGGACAGCAAGCACCTTGGTCTGTTTTCTTCACAGATGTATTATCCAGGGCTTTGAACAATGTCAGACATATAGGAGGCATCTCAGTTAGTTTTCTAGAATAAACAAATAAATAGCTAATTTCACATAATCCTCATAACAACACTGTGAGGGAAGTATTCTTATTTCTATTTTACAGATACTGAAGATGAGGCTCAGAGTGGTTACATGATGAGCTGACCAACACACAGCAGCTTAGGTGTGGAGTCAGAATTCCCAGTTTGCCAAAGTCTGAAACCGGCATCGTTTTCATTCTTGCCTGCTTCCTCCAGATTGGCACCACCTTCTTATCTCCCAGATCCGCTAGCCACTGGCCCTATGGTTCTCAATTTTAACTGCCACTTGAATCACCTGGAGAGTAGGGTTCTTTTTAAAATCCCAAAGCCTGTGTCAGATCCCAGACCAATTAAATCCTACTTTCTAGTGATTTCAAGTATTTAAAGCTCCTCAGGATTTAAAGAATTTAAAGCATCCCAGGTGATTTCAAAATGCAGTCACGCTTGAGAACTTCTGCTTTAATCCAAGGCTTCTCAATAGGCAGACCCAGAATTAAAGTGGGCTGTGAGACTTTCTAAGGTACCTCAGGATTTGCTCTTCCTCATCCCATGTATTATGGAGTTTGGGCAGCTTCTTTCCATACCTGGCCTGGCCCAGAATCTCCTTGTTCACTCAATAATCTCAGTTTTCATGAACACTAGCAACTGCTCGAAGATCAGGAGCAATTCAGCCCACCCCCACCACCCTCTCCCCAACCAGGGACACACCTGAAACCTGTGGTGGCCCATGACACACATACAAGAGATGTGTTGTGCCCAGCCCTCGAGGACAGGGGTTTCTGAACTTTTTAAATAAAGGGCCTGCTAGTAATTATCTTAGGCTTTGTGGGTGTATTAGTTCATTCTCACACTGCTATAAAGAACTACCTGAGACTGGGTAATTTATAAAGAAAAGAGGTTTAATTGACTTATAGTTCCACAGGCTGTACAGGGCGCATGGCTGGGGAGGCCTCAGTAAACTTACAATCATGGTGGAAGGGTGAAGGGGAAGCAAGCATGTCTTCACATGGTGGCAGGGGAGAGACAGAGCATGAAGGGAGAAGCGCTACACACTTTCAAACAACCAGATCTCATGAGAACGAACTCACTATCATGAGAACAGCAAAGGGGAAATCCACCCCCATGATCAAATCACCTACCACCAGGTCCCTCCTCCAACATTGGGGATTATAATTCAACATGAGATCTGAGAGGGGACAAAGAGACAAACCATATCAGTGTGTTATACAGCTCCTGTCACAGCCACTCCACTCTGCCATTGTGGTGCAAAAGCAGTAGACAATGCATTTGTAGCTGTGTTCCAATAAAACTTTATTTAAAAAGCGGGTGCTGGGGTGGAGTGGATTCTTGGACCATAGTTTGCTGTCCCCTGCTTTAAGATGTTGTGGCTTTTTTAGCTTCCCTGATGGGGAACTCATGTTCTCTGAGTGACTGATAGGTGAGACAGAGGGGATGGGCCCTCCCTAGGATTCACAGCTATGTAATTGTAAACAAGAAAAATGAAAAGGGAGGCAGAGGAAGAGGAGGAAGAGAAAGCCTAAGGTGGCAATGCTGCTGAAGCTCTAGAAGGGTATTCTTTTCATGCAAGAAAAGTCAAGGTCTAATCTGAGAATTTTAGTCTCAGTCATAGCAGCAAAAGCCCTAAATCATCCCTCTATTAAACACAGATTCAGTGAGCATCTGGTTCGTACCAGCCATCTGCTGGTGCCAAAGAAGTGGGAAAGACAAGACTTTGACCTCAGGATTTGTCCACTCTCTAGTGGGAAAGTAGACACATTGAAGAATGACAATGCCATGTGAAAATTGCCATGAACCAGCAGTTGAAGGTTAGTTCTAGTCCACTAAAGATCTAAAGATTAAACAGAGCTAGAACCAGGCTAGCAATGATGCAGGAGTCTCCACATGGCCAAAGGGTCACTTGGGCTGTGATCAGCGTCTCTTCTGCCTGGCTTTCCAACTGATTTTACATAAAGCCTATTCCATGCAGGACTTCAGAAACGTGCTGCCCAGCACCCATTTCTCCTCCTTCTGGAGGACTGATTTTCCTTTAGGGCAATTAACCTTTATCTACTCAGCCTATGTCATTTGGTGGTGGTTGGTAAGGGCATTGATCTTATTGCATTTCCTGGGCTACAGTGATTTGTTCAGCAATGATCATGTGATCCAAGCCAGGATGAGAAGACTCAATTCAGATATGTTTGTAGGAAACTTGTAAGAGAAGTTCTTTCTGTTGAATTGAAAGCTGCAGTCTGGATCTTCAGAGGGATGTCTCATGGATAGAGACAACCTAGGAGCAAAGCCAACCAGGGCAGAGAAGAGACAGAGACTCAGCCTTGAACACCTGCACTCAGCCAGGCCTGAAGCCATGCTATCCTTGCACTTTTTCAGTTATGTAAGCCACTAAGTCCCTCTTAGATGCATAAGCCATTTAAATTGGGTTTCAGTCATTTATAACCAATAAAGTAAATAATGCAGCAATTGACTTCACCAATGCTTTGTGTGGTTTTATTTTGTTTTATTTGGAAGAGAGGCTTCCCAGGTGTCTTCAACTCTGAATTACCCATCCCCAGACAGCCAATCAGAAAAATGAATGTAATTCACCTGAGTATTCTAAATCCCAGGACTGCAGTAGAGAAATTAATCAACATTCAATCATCTTTAGTCTATCATTATTGTGGCATTGACTGAAATATAGGGTTAAATTTAATTTCCTCCTACTATCATATTAAAATTTGTGAAATTAACTTTAATTCCAAGTTTCGATTGGACATTTTAACTCTTCTGGTCCTCATTGTTCTGATTTTCTTGTTTAAATTAATTGGACTTATGCCGCCTCTTGCAGTAGAATTGCAAAAAGAGAGTCCCAGATATTACACTTTGTTTGGCAGGCATTGGAAATTCAACAGCCTGAAAAATGATCCAGTTTCTTGGGCCGTATTTATAGCCATTATCCCTTGGTATGTCTTATCTCACCCAGTTTAAGGTCCAGAACCACTTGTGTTTTCCACAGCTCTGTCCAGGGCTGGTGTGCTTGTCCAACAATACAGCAGCATGTCCACTACCTGCCTTCCTGGCATCTGTGGAGGGTCCCAGTTACCTCTGCAGGTGGAGAAGCAGAAGTGCCCCAGCCCCAGGCCTAAGGAGAGATGGATGCTTGGGAATTTAGTTCTCATTTCTCCAGTGGCTCAAACCTATATATTAAGCAAGTATTGTTATTTACAATATTTATAAACAAGTACCTTTTCTAAGTGAATTAATTTATTTAACATGTATAATAAATGCACTTAAGTGATTTCATATGGACTTTTATCCAAATATAGAACATAAGAGTACTTTTCGCAATTAAATATATTCTAACTCAAGTGTCAATCAGGTCAGTGTAATGCTACAGCACAGGAGAACAATGGGCTCATCCATGGGTCAGTATCTTGATTGTTCTTCTTTGCTGTTTTATTTTGTTTTGTTTTTTTCTCGGCCTAACTTTGCTACCTGTCTGTGTTATTCATTAATAACATCAGTGCTTCTTTTATTTCCAAAAATACATCTAAATTCTATACTTGGCATTTCATAATAAGGATCACAGTTCATTTATCCTTTTCACTCTAATAACACTTATAATGGTAATAATGAGTTTTTATGAAATTAATATGTAATAGTAATTTAAAATAAAATAATAAATGATTCAAATAAAAAAGGCACTCATAATTGTCCTTGCTGCTACAGATCTAGTTTGGGTACATATGATAATATCCATTAGCTGATTAATGTTAACCCAAAGTCAGAAACTGAATAGGTTGTTTCTGTTTTTCCCAATAAAACTTTTTGAGTTTAATTGATGACATAGATCATATTAGGGACTCTTAGAACATTAAGCTAATATTTCCTGAGCTTGAAAAAGGTGAAATTATTTCTGTGTATAGATTATGGCTCCTTGTACAGATTATTGCCATTTTAAAACATGCTGTGCTGTATGGATGGTAGTGGTGTTGACAGAAATATCAATACAGGTAGCATATTGCCAAATGGGAGCTGACTGGTATTTTGCTGATTAGTGACAACATTAGTTTCATTGATAGTCTCATTTGGGAAACACGGGAAACCCTGTCTCTACTAAAATACAAAAGAAATTAGCCGGGCATGGCAGCATGCGCCTGTAGTCCCAGCTACTTGGGAGGCTGAGACAGGAGAGTCACTTGAACCTAGGAGGCAGAGATTGCAGCAAACCGAGATCGTGCCACCGCACTCCAGCCTGAGCGACAGAGCAAGACTCCATCTCTACAAAAAAATATATATATATAAGTCAAATTCTATTGCAACTCCTCTGGGTGTCTCACTCTGCCTATCTATATATATATATAGTAGGATATGACTAGTTTGAACATTTCCAGAAATAACTGAACTGCTTTTGAGAGGGGAACAAGAAAGATCCAAACACTTTACACCAGGACCTTTCTTGTAATGCTTGTTCTCACTTCCCATTTGTTCTAGGGCACCCTTCTGCCTCAGTGAGCTTCTTGCCCACATCTGGCCTCTCCAGGGATCTCTGGACCTTATTAACCACATATTGGTATTGGCAGGAATGGACCAAGGCCTGGGGCTTCATCCTCTCAACTTAGAGCACCCAAATAAATTTCAGACATGTATATCAGCATTACCCCGTGTGCAAGGCCATGTGAAGATGGGGTGGTTGTTGGGAGTGGGGCACAAGGGTTGCAGATCAGCAGATATTAGAGTACAGCAGACTGTACTTCCCCAAAATGACCACAGCAACATATCCAGTCCCATATATATTTAAAACTTTATCATTCCCCAATCAAGAGGTGGAGTTGGCTTCCTCTTCCCTTGAATTAGGCGTGAACTTGTAACTGCGTTGATACACAGAATATAGTGGAAGTGATGCTCCATGACTTTAAGGTTAGGCCGTAAAAGAGGACACCACTTGGCCCTCTCTCTTTTTCTCTCAGCTGCTCACCCTTGATACTCAGCCACCATGTTGTGAGGCAGCCCAGGCCACATTAAGAGGCCACATGTAGGTGTTCTAACCAACAGCCTCAGCTAGGGTGCCAGCCAACAGCTGGCATCAACTGCCAAACACGAGAGGAAATGAACGTTCAGTGTGCTCCAGCCCCAGTCTTGGAGTGTCCTAGCTGAGATCCCAGACATTGCAAAGCAGAAGAGAAAAAGCCTCCTACTTTACCCTGTCTGAATTTGTGAACCCACAGAATTTGTGAGTAGAGTAAGTAGTGGTTTTATGTCACTAAGTTTTGGGGAAATTGTTACTAAGCCACAGTACCTGGAACACAGAACTCACAGTGGATTGGGGAACAAGTTACAAGCTCTAGGGTAAGGGCCACACTTCAAAGAGAAGGTGATATAGAGCATGCATTTTCTGTTTTTGTTTTTTTTTTCTTTGAGATGGAGTTTCGCTCTTGTTGCCCAGGCTGGAGTGCAATGGCGCAATCTAGGCTCCCTGCAACCTCCGCCTTCCAGGTTCAACCTCCTGCCTCAGCCACCCGAGTAGCTGGAATTACGGGCATGTGCCACTATGCCTGACTAATTTTTCATTTTTAGTAGAGATGAGGTTTCTCCATGTTGATCAGGCTGGTCTTGAACTCCTGACCTCAGCCCGCCTCGGCCTCCCAAAGTGCTGGGATCACAGGCATGAGCCACTGTGCCCAGCCATAGAAGAGGAATTTTCAACAGGATAATGCCACCTTCCATAAGGGAGAAAAATTTGTTCTTAGGAGATTAAAAAAATCTTACTTTGAAAAAATAAAGCACAGATATACATAGAGTACTTAAGCAGATAGTAAATCTATTATATTAAAATTTAATGGGGGGAGGAGGGCTACTGGGAGTACTGGGAGGAAAAAAGTGTCTTAAAAGCTTCCTTAGGTGGCGATAATAAAAAAAAAATGGCAGAGGAACTCCAAACTAGAAGGAAGAAGAGATTCATTCTGAGCTGGAGAGGCCTGAGAGCAGCTTGTCCATGCAGAAGGAGACATTCTGACTCACTGGGAGATCCTGAACAAGTGGCTTGACTTCTCTGAGTTTCAGTTTAATCTTTTGTAAAACAGGAATAACAATGTTTAATGTTCAGAGCCATTGTTAGGGGTCAAATGAAATGCTCATAAAATTTTTTTGCTGCATGATAGACTCTTAGTATTTTGTAGTGGTGTTGAAGCAGGTGGACCTGAAAGGGAAGATGATGATTGACAGATATGGGGGAAAGTCAGTTGAGACAGGGGACCCTTGAAGCCCAAAGAGGTTGGAGAACATGTTTCAAATTAATAGTCTGATCGGTTTAGAGAGCTAGAAGCCGTGGGGTTAGAAGATCAGGCTGAAAAACTAGCCAATGGCAGAGTGTGCAGTACTTTGAGTTCAAGTAGAAAGAATTCATTCCTTCATTTATTTCATTTTTTAAAAAAATAACATACACGTAGAACAGCAGGAGTGTTCATATAAAAAATTAAAATAAAAAAATACGCACATTGATTAAGCACCTACTACGTGCCAGGACTGTTGGATAAAAAAGTGTGACAATCAGATTCATTGTGACCCATAACAAAATACAATCAGACCATTTCAGTGCAATTCACATTCCCAGGGTAGAAGAGGAATGTAGAGAGAAGGCTTCCCATGGAAGGTGACGTTTGGGCTGGGCTTTAATGCATGGGGGTGTGATGGTTGGTGGAAGTGAGAGAGGGACTTCCAGGCACAGGAGATATTTCGTTGTGTGGCCTGTGCAGGTCTCAGCAAGCAGTGTGCTGTGTCTGTGTGGGGAGCCTGCTGGAGATGGGACTGGAAAGGCTGATCAGGACCTGGGGGCTTCAGGAAGGCCGTTGCCTGAATGCAAACAGCGTAGACTTGATCTTGTGTCTTTCATGCCCTGCCTGCATCTATGAGAGGAAGATCCTTCTGGGAGCAGAGAGGAAAGGATAGAGCTGGAAGTGGGAATGGCAGCTGGTAGTAGTGGATAAACCAATCCGAACAGGTGGCAGGGACAGAGCTCAGTCTTTAGTGGCTGAGGGGAGACAGTGGTGGGGGAGACAGGCTGGGGAGTCAGTGTGCCTGCCCGGGGTGAGTGGATAACCAGTGGATAACCAATCCACACGTGGTCCTAGAAGCTCTGGGTGACACTAGCTCAGACACCTTCCCTGATCACTCTCTTCACTGAGTGTCCTCCTCCCAGACTCAGGAATGGGGCCCCCAGAACCTACACATATTCTCATTGATCTACTCCATGGCCACTCAGCCTGGTGTCAAAATGGAAAAATTACTAGGTGGCTAGCTAACAGCGGGAGCTCTGAACAAGCTCTCCAGAGAGCCACCCTATTGATCCAGGGTCTCTTGTGGGCCAGGCACTGGGCACAGCCAGGGTAGAGGATGACAGTCAGAGATGCCAGAGGCCACTGCCTCTAGATGCCTTGGTGCTCCCATAGTGTGACACAGTCCAGGACACCTGGTGATAACTGAGCTCTAGATCCAGGGCTGTCCCAGTGATGAGCAATTTCCACAGACTATTGTGAGGTCATATGCAGCACGTTCACCTGTGTTTAGAATTAGAAAACACAAGTGCATGTTCCCGCACTGACATTTAATCTGTGTGTGACTTTGGGTGGGTCATGTCCTATCTCTGGGCCTTCACAATTCAAATGAGGAAAATCCTGTCTCACATATGATGTGTCATTGACTTAGAGGACGTAGATGACACTTCATGGAGTCTCAACTGCTAGGAGCTTTCTACTTAGTATAGCCCATGCCACATTAGCCCATACTCTAATATGCCTTAGGTGATGCTGTAACTGCTGATCTGTGAGCCATACTTTGAGCCAGCAAGGCTCTAGAGCACTACTGAGAGACGGAGTCATTACCTGGACCAAAGAGGAAGGAACGGACACTAAATGAACAGCTGTCCACATTGCAGCCTCGTGGGATCACTGCCCTGGCTCTCCACAGCAGGCAGAGGCAGCTGGTCTCCTTCCCTTTCCATGATGGAGGCCCAGAGGTCAAGCCTCCAAGAACCCCTTGTCTCTGAGCAGACTGTAGGGTAATCTTGGGTATCTGGGATATCAAGGAAAAAGGTAAGGAAAACTGATAAACGCTTCCCCTTCCTAGTCTGTCCTTTTCATACTTCAGCCAGGATGCCTAAGAGGAAGAATAGAGCCCTGGCTCTGGGTTCAGAGGCTCAGGCATTCTGCAGTGAGTCATCCTAAAAGCATAGAGACTCTCAGTGCCTTGTGCCTGTCATGCCAATTTGAAAAATGGCTCTCCCAATATGAACAGAGATGTTTTTAACTAATAACGTTCTCCAAATGAAGTAAGTAATACCAAGGTACACCTACAAGATCCCTCAGCGTCACCACCTGAGACCCCGATATTCGCAGGCATCTAAAACACACATGGAGACCAAGTTGCAATCCCTCATACATTCCTTCCACAAACAAGTGTAGAGCACTTACTATGTGCCAAGCACTGTGTTGGGGGCAGGGCAGGCCAAGGTACAGTTTTTGGTTTCAGCAGTTTGTCGTCTAGCAGGAAAGACAGACACAGAGACAAATCATTACAATGTGCTCACAGTGATCATGAGATTCTTTCAAAGAGCGCTTTGCTTTCTCCCAAGGGAGAGCTTGAAACTGGGGGCCAAGAAGTTCTCAGGAAGTGGTGATATTGGGTGGCTTCTGAAAGATAACTGCGAATTTCCCAAACAGAGAAGAGGACAGATTCCTTCCAGGCTAAAGGAGAAGTAAAAGCCCCAGAGTGGTGGACAGGCTGGGGGTGTGAGAGCAGCAGAGAGCATGGAAGGTGTGTGGGGTCATGGTGGAAAATGAGGCTGGCAGGTCTGTGGAGGCTTGGCTGACAGGGTAGGAAGTTGGGACTTTATCTAGTCAGCAGCAGAAAGCCAGAAGGTTTTAGAGAAGGATGAGAGAGAGGGGACAGGCTAAGAAAGAGGGCCTGCGGCAATGGCAAGGATGAGCTGGGAGTGAGAAAACCTGTGGCTTGGAGACTAGCTTAGAGGGAGGGCCCTGAGGTAAGTATGCGACCAGGCTCTGAGAGAAGGCCTCAGGCACCTCCTTCACTTTGCTCAGTGGTAACACCAGCCAACCTCCCTAGCTTAGGCATTTTCTGGTCAGAGGAGGCAGTGGGCATTCATGCCCTCTGTGTGCCATCCACTCCTGGATGTTTTACCCCTGCTGTTTTTTTTCATTCTCCCAGCACCCTGACAGGTAAGAATTGTTACCCCATTTTATAGAGAGGATTCTGGCTCAGAGGTGTTATTCAGGGAAGGTCACGCAGCTGGCAGGTGGCAGAGCCAGGCTGGTGTGACTCCAAAGTCCCTGTTCTTTCCAATGTCCTGTACTTACCTGGGCTTTTAAAAAGCCATGGGGCAAGAGGGAGGTCCCGGAATGCTAGATTTTCAGAACTTACAGGAGCCTGCGTCTAACTTGCAATGTGACTGGAATAAAGTCAGTCCCACATATTCTTGGATTTATTTTTCCTGAGGCATTTTTTAATAGGAAATATCAAAAGGAGTGGCTGGGCCTCTCCTCTCTCTTGAACACTTTTGTTTCACTCTCTAGGTGTTGGTTACTCATCTCTAGACTCACAGGACTGGCTTGGCTGGTTTGGCAAGTCTCCCTTAAGGGCCCTGCTCACTTCACCCCACTACCCACCCTCCGTCCCCACTCAGACTCTGAGCACAATGAAATAGCTTTGGCAACATTTTAGAAGCTGATATCACTGGGAACCGAGTTTCACTCTGGATGCAACTCATTGCTGGACAAAAAGATGGGCTCTTTCTTCTCTGAGGCAGAAGGTACTGAGTAATCAGCCAACTACTGCCAACCACAGTGGAGGGAAAGGTTCCATAAGTGCAGCATTTTCCACTCTTGGCTGCTAGGCTCGTAGAATGTGGCGTCAGATGAAAGGCTGGCCCTTGAGAGTTGTTCATACTCCAAAAGGCTCTAAGCTGTTTCACTGACACGAAGAAGTCAGGCAAAGAGGCAATGCCATGCTCTCTTATCTTCTCTTGACAAAAATCCACCTTGTATCCCGTTCCTCCCTTCTAAATCCACAAGTATTTCCTGCTGCAGCCGGGTGTGCTCCACAATGAAAAGAGCAGGCAAGTCTTTCCAGGCTAAGGGGTTCCATGTCTTTCAGAGACCTACCTTTGGGCCAGGCAGAAGCAATGGCAGAGGGCAGGAGAGCTCTGCAGGCTCCAGCAGCAAGAGGGTGGCACATTCAGGGCTGGCTGGGGCCCCATGGTGGGGACAGTTTGCAGGGCACAGACAAGGCCATACACAGAGGTCATAAAACAAAATTTATCTTTAATTTGTAAGTGTCAACAGCAGTACAAAAGATGGAGTGATGACAACTAGATTAGGGTAGAGAGGACAGTCTTGAGGTAAATGAGCATAAAT
Organism: Gorilla gorilla gorilla; assembly: GCF_029281585.2. NCBI lineage: Eukaryota > Metazoa > Chordata > Mammalia > Primates > Hominidae > Gorilla > Gorilla gorilla. The sequence continues at coordinate 22,365,717 of NC_073233.2, forward strand.
AGGCAGTTCTTATAGACACTCCCCTAAGGGGCCTGAGCCCCATCACGGCATATACATTATCACCCAAAGATGGCATGTTGAACATATCAGGAAAGCACCTTGTGCAAAAAGGAAAAAAAAAAAGTAGCTAAGGTGCCAACATACACCAGGATAAAGACAGTGTGTCTTTCAATTTTGTCTTTTCCCTTAATTATGAGGCAGAGGAGGGGAAGACTTTGAAAAGTACCACTGAAAGATTATTCAATGTTGAGCTTTATCTCACGTCAATACTGCACAACAAAATCCAAGAAGTTTGTGTATGCAACAAAGCTAAGAACAATGATTCATTCCTGTAAATTTGAAGAGATTTTTTTTTTTATTTTTCCCATTTCTTTAATCCTTAGCAAACTTTTTATTATTATTATTATCAAGAGGAGAGTGTGAGAAAGATGTGATGGCAACCCTTAAGGTCATTTAAAAACTTTACACTGGACTGTACAAGATTTTTTTTTTGATAAACTATTTACATTTTCAGACTTTCAAACATATTCAAAGCAGCAATAGACACTAGTTTTTATGTTTTTTCTTTTTTTCTAATTGCCCAAATAGTTACCAGCCATGGGCCAAGTAGGTACCTGCATTATACATAGAATTTCTACAAAGAAAATCTGCAGTTAAAATTTGCTCCAGGATGTATTAAATGCCCTTAGCAATTCAAGGGCCACACCCAGTGTTGCTATAGGAACCAAAGCACAGTACCTTGACAACAGAGTTGCAGTTGTCCCAACAGCCCTACACAAACTTTACACTTTGAAACAGCAGCCAGCATGTCAGTCCAGCATGTCAGTGAATTGTGCTGATTAAATTAACATAGAATACAATTTCACAATATACATCACAAACAAATTACAACGTCGGGGGAAATAAAAGAGTTACAGTAAGATAAGTTATGTAGTAACAGCTTATAAGCTTGTCTAAGGTAATAAAAATTTTACATGGCAAATACAATAATGAATGAACATAAATGCTAAGCATTCTAATTTGCTACAAGCTGGAGAAGGGTACAATAAAGACTGCACTTTCGAAAAAGCAAAAACACATATGACAAAGGAAGACAAAGGGAGAATGCACATGAGCAGACCTGCAATGTGCAGCATACAAAACAGTTAAATATTTGCACATTCCCCATACTCCAAGAGCACCAGCACTGAGGCCTCACTTTATGCTTGTGGTTCTTCAGGAATAAGAAACTACTGAGCAAGATATGTCACTGAGTTTTCTTCAAGCGTTCATATTGCCATGGACACTGATTAGAAGAGTTATCTGCATTAAGCATTACCTTTCTGCCCCCACCCCGCCCACCTTACCTCTGCCCCAAAGGTACCAGCATTCCAAATATTTGTTCATGAGCTTTTGGAAAGCAATCTGTCCCCAAAGGGAAAGATAGAATGGGGATGAAAACAAAATGTGTTTGCATATCAATATTTTCAATGAGATTAGTACAGGGGCACGCTCAATAGGATATGGCATCAGAAACAGAACATCATTGGCAGGAATAACAGACAGAAATTGTTTATTAGGGAAGAAAACATGTCAGGGAGCAGATGACTTAAGGAAATGATGCAAGTGCTTTTGTGAAAGGACAAATGAGGTCATACAATATTATTATACTTTGAGAAGTGAGCTTAAGTGCCAACTCAATTCTTAGACAAACGTGTACAAAATCAGGCAGGGCTACAGCAACCATTTTTGTCATTTTCTCATTAAAAAGGAAGACACAGTAATAATTTCAATACATTCCTCTAGCTGCATTTCTTTGCAGTTGTTGGCACTTGGTACAGGACTTCTCATATGATTTAAAATTACTAAGTGATTCTTTTTCCTCTGCCTAATGAGTTGGTAGAGGTCAATTCTTTGCAAAATGAGTAAATTGACAGAAGCAGCCTCAGCTGTGCTGTTCAAGTGACCAGGCTGCCTTCCTACTGAGGGTAAATGGGCTTTCCTGAAACAATCCCTGCTTTCTGCTAGTGCCTGTGCTCCTGGCTCAGGAGGGTGTGCTCCGAAGAAGCAGCCTGGCTTCAGAAGGAAAAGAAAGCAGCCTTTAATTTCAGCCCTAGAGTGATCACGCCCTTTTCAAACACCCTCAGGCTCCCGTGGGGCTAATGTTCAGGGGAGGCCAGAATTGGACAAGCTCGATAGCACTGTGAGCCCACACCTGAATTTAGAACTTGGCCTGGGCTTTGGTGTCAGGACCCTGGCAAATCAAATCAGGCCTGAGGACAAGGCTGGAGAGTATCAAATACCTAATGAAGCAAACCGATGTGCTTCTAAAAGGCTGAGCTGGGTACACATGAAAACAACAAAGCTTCCGTACCTTACTGGAAAAGACACTGCTTCATATCTGCCAATGAAATAGAAAAGTTGTCAGCCTGGCGGCTCATATCCGCAAAGCGACCTTTTTTTTCTCTCTCCCTTCCTACTTTTTTCCTTTCTTCCTTCTTTTCTCCTTTTCCTTCCATTCTATATGGCTATTTTTTTTTTTTTTTTGGGGAGAGGATTGTCTGGCAGTGTCCCAATTCTAAGTGACAAGGAGAACCCTGACTCTGTAAGTTCTTTAACAAAATGGAGATAATTTTTATTTTTGATTTGAAGATACTATGAAATAGGGAGCACCACAAAAACAAAGTTGTGTAACATTCTTGAATCTAAACTGACATGGTGGGACGTTTATTAATGGCCAATCTCAGAGGTGGATTTTTGCCTTTGTAGTGGCATTCATGCTTCTTGCTATTAAATGGTCACAGAACTATCTTAGAAGATTTATGTAGACTCCCAAAGCAAACTGACTGTCTCCTAACCGTAGCGGAAATTTAGTACGTCCAATCATCAACTTTCTGTAAGAAAAAAGGGAAATGTCTGGATCTGTGGACAGTGGGTTCTGAACTGCATGAGAACCCTGGTGAAACGTTTTGCTGTCCCAGCTGCAGGCCGAACACTGCTCTCTCACTGTAGCTGATAACTCACTACCCCGAGAGGCACAGTGACTCATCAACTTTCAGTTTGGACCAACATCTATGGATAGAGAACAAAAAGGAAATACATAACTTATATCTCACTAAGTATTCATGAACCAAAAATAAATTCTATTTCTATGTTATATTTACACAATTAGAAAAATCTAAAATGAGATGGTAAAGTCATACAAACTTTGTTTAAGCCCCACTGAAAATAAAATGAAGTGATCCCTATGATTGTCATTCTTAATTTCCATGGATATTTAGAGCCAAACTTGGCTAATAAATAAACTGCTTATACACAAAATTTAGATTCAAATACAGCATTACTGTTTGATCCAATGAAAGAGACGTTTACAATCAGATCATTCCTGAATAGCCTTTCATTTTTAAGAACATGGCTAAAAGTAACTGAACCCCAGTACTGAGGCAGAGCTGGAGCTAAAACAAAGTGTTCATACACACATGTATTTTGCATAAATAAATGAAATAACAAGACATAAAAATGACTCAAATCCGGCAACTGTGAGGCAAGCCCACACGAGTCGAAACAGATGACTTTTGTTCATGTAGTTTTCGTACAACAGTTTCACATTAGTCAGAAGTGATAAAAAATACCATTTATATCCAGTGCTTATAACACTTACGAAACAACATCTGTGAGTGTGTGTGTTTTTTGTTTTTTTTTTACTTACTATGAGCAAAATCAAGTTTCAGTCCTAAAGAACAGTCCTTTGTTCTCCACCAGCCCAGAATATTATTTTGGCATGGTCATAAAAACAAACAAAATTAACCTACTATGCTAAATGTTTGCTTTTGTGCAAAATTAATTACATACAATACAATGCTAGCCATACAACTCTCTACCAATGCAACAAAATAAGAGAGAAGTGAGAGAGAGCAAAAGCAAAAGCCAAAGAGAAAGAAAAAAAAACGAGTGAACTGAGGAGAGGTATATAATCAAAGAAATCAGTAAGACAATAATAAATACTCATTTTTTGAGAGAAAAATGACCTCCTCCTCATTTGAAATAAATGTACAAAAACAAATTTCTAATCCCCAACCAACATGAATAACAAAGAGTTCCTATCAGTACCTTAATCAGCTTATAGAGAGCACTCCCAGCTAACAGAATAGCTTGTAATTTCTTGGCTAGACCTGTTTATTGCTATTAGGCCTTGAGCACTCTTAAATAAATACGAAGGTACACTATTTTCTTCCAAGTGACAAAATGGCTCAAGAAATCTGATGGGGCCGTTCCTATGTCCTGGTGATCAGATTCTGTGTTGTCCCATGAGGTGAACTATCCCATTCACTGACATTCTCCCACTAAACCTCTCTGGGGGAAGCCCCCTGACAGACAACCTGTCCTGGTTTCAGGAAGGCCAAAATGACATGGCAGAGCTCCCTGTAGTTAGGAGACGGGGAATAAAACCTCACTGCTTCCCACCCCAGTAGCATGTCTTCAAAGAAATCCTTGTGTGATAAGTGCAGTTCATCTTGTTCACACGTAGGCAGGTCCCCATGTGGCTACAGATAGAGTCAGCCAGAGGAACTCATCTGCTGCCCCCGGAGCTATCTGTTCCCCAGAGTTAACAGTAGGAACATCCCATATAGGGAATGTATTCCCCTCCTTCTCCTCCCTTACGGTTTTCTTTCATTCTCTAGATATATCATGACTATTTGCCACCATCTTTGCTCTGAGGCTGTCATGTGGCTTTTTGCATCCTGGGGATTTTGCAATGAACTCCCTGGATGTGCCAGCTGGGACAACGCAACTCAGTGTAAAGGTGCCAGCCCATGACAGCTTCACTGAGATTCCTGCATGGCCCACGAGCCTTGGGCTTCAGGTTTGGCCGCAGGACTCTCCTGCCTGGCAGTCACCACTGTTGACCCTTGCTGCTGAATGGAATTCAGGGGGAAATGCCACTGATGCAGACCCTACCACTTGTGAACTGAATTAGGGGAAAATTCTGGCAAAAGACTTGAGGTCACAGTGAACCTCAGGGGCATACCTGTTTAAGTGTAAGACTATATACCTATATCCCAATACACAGCCCTGCAGCCAGATACATACTCATGATTAAAAACAATAATAGGTTTTTAATAATATCTTGGTTTCAGAAATGCTTCCAGGCGTTCTGGGGACATAAAATCACTATGTACACAGGAGAAGGAGGTGAAAAGGACGGAAAAGTTCTTCGGGGAAGGAAGGTGAAAAACAAGAAGTATTAAATTAATGCCACCAACAATTGAAAAAAAATAAATAGTAAGTGGACCCTTGACATTCTGGAATGAATAAATTATTTAAGAGAAAATGTGTTAAGACTGAATGTCAGGGTTAAAGGCAAAGGGATAATGGATGTAGTGAGAGGTGGTCTCAGGCAGAGAAGACCACCCTGTCGATATCTGGTGTGGCGGTCGCTCTGGTGTGTGTATGTCATACCACATCACGCACTGATGGCACGTCAACAGGCAAACACAATTGGGTCCATGCACTGTGGCAACCTTGTTCATTCCTTACAATATCTTGTCTCCAGATTCCTGAGTACCTTACCATTTTCTGGAAAAAAAAATGTTGGTTTGCTATTTTATTTTAAGATGCCAAAGATTGTCTAAGACTTTGCAGTGTCTCCTTTAAGACTTTCAAAATATTAAGATTCAAAAGTTACGAAAAAGTTTGGCACATTCAAAGTTTAACTCTACACATGGAAAATTGGAATTCCGAGGCCTTTTGAATATGCTCTACATGCAGCTGCACACGCCGTGGACTTGTTCTGTTTCACAATATGAAATCCTCAGTTGTTTTCTAAAATAATTCAGAATAAAAACACATTCACAACCTGTAGGCCGGCACAGCATACCTGAGTGAGAATGTTTAACCCCATCTAAAACAGTAACTTAAACCTTTATCAACATCCAAAAGAAAAAAAAAGTAAGACAAAAATATAAGACTTGTAAGACATCTACGGGTTGAGATAAGTTTCAAGTCCTGGTGTCTCATATTTAATATGTCTTCACCTAAATTAAAAAAACAACAACAACAACAATAACAATAACGACAAAAAACTCAAGTTCATGAAAAATCAGGGAAAACTTAATCTGTCTCACACTTTACGAAACAATTAAGACCATTCTGCTGATGTAATTGTGGAGCCACAAATGCATGCGGGCTCTTTAATAACTTTTTGTTGGGGAGGGGGGTGAAATGTCAGAGTACTTTAATTCAGCAAACAAAAACTCCTCAGTTGGCACTGACAGCCTCCGGGGCTTCATTTTCACTGCTATAGTCTGATTTGGGGTCATCTTCATAGTCATCATACATTTCCATTTCATCCTCTCCATTAATCATTTCATTTCCAGCTAGGCTTCCGCCATCTGTCTTCATACCATAAGTGCTCTGGATGACCGGGAGGCTGGGCTCCGGGCTGGCCGAGGTGCTAGAGCAGTCAGATGTCATCTGAGGCGATGGTGTGGTAGTTGCCATAGTGATAGCACCAGGATACACAACACCTGTTCCTGTGGTGATTGGAATCTGAGGCTGTTGCCTATATAGATTCAAAAAACAAAATCAGACAAGGGAGAAATATCTATACATGTGCTATGTACAGCATTGGAATTCACGCCCTACACTTTCAAAAGGGAGCCCTAAATAAATGTTAAATAACATTCTAAGCAAATAAAATGTGACAAAGGTGTTCCCTGGAGGAGTACTGCAAATCTCCTTGATGCTATGTTAGGGGTTAAACAATATGATGGAGCAATTTACTGATGATTTTGCAACATAAAGGCAGGGTTCTTTTAACTTGCTAAATATGGCAAAGCTTGGATAACACCTGGCATTAGGAACAAATGATGTAGTTAATCCCACAAAGTTACATGTGAGATAATTTTTGAAGATCTCCCAGCACATTTTGAAAATTAGACTAGTGGCATGAAACATATTATAATGACACTATTAAGCAGGTTTGTGTCTTCACTTTGGTTTGAGAAATGTATAAATCAAGATGAGAAGGGACCTAGCATGTCCCAAAGAGTGAGATTCAGCAAAGCATTTATTTGTTATTCATGCAAATGTCTGCATATTTCCATGGCTGAACTTGCTAGGAAGAATCCCTGTGGAAGGATCATCTTGGATGTCATTACTGCTGAGACCCTGAGCTGGAACTGAGGTTGGGATTAAGAGAGTTGGGAGTAAAGAGCAGTGAGACCTCTGCAACTCAACAGAGTAGAGTTGCAGAGTAGACACCAGATACACCGCCTCACCCTAGATCCCAGAGGGTGGCAAGGCCTGGACACCAGTTCATTCCTCCATAATGTTACCCTAGTTTAAATAAACTTAACAGATCCTTTGTGGAGGTCAATCTCTTCCTCTGCAGGGAGACATGATTACTGTCTCTCAACTTCACTTAAGGCATTATAACTGGTACACAGGAATGAAAGATCTACCTAACTCAGAGACTATGGAGAAAATATTATTTTCATATATGCAATATTCACCAAGAGTTTCTCAATCTTTAATGGATACTAAATTATAGTTGAATTTGTTTCAAGTTGTCATTGTAACTATCCTTTTGGAGCCTCGGTTTCTACATATTTATACAAGCCGGGGTCAGGGAAGTTCTGGAAGGTCCTTCCACTTTTTGTACTCATGACTTCAGGTCAATTATCACTTGGACAATTCTTACTCACCCTACACATTATCACTGAAACTTTCTATCCATCTCACTCAAACAGGAAAATACCCTGAATCTATGAAGAAGTAGCTTAGCTACCTGCCATTCTTTGACATGTCCAAAGGAACATAATTTTCTCACAAAGACCTCCATGCCCTCCAGCCTGGCAGAGGGAGAAGGGATGCAGATGGTTTAGAAACACTCTGTGAGACATCGGTTCACGCTGAATTTAGCAACCTCTTTTAATCACCACAAGGCATATCATATCCCTAACATAACATATAAAATATTTTCAGGTATACCAACTCACCCAATTAACATCATGGCCCCATAAGTTACTATTTTTTCCATTTCCAGATGAAGAGAATCAGACCTTGCTTCAAGCCCTGCATTCAATAACCAGCAGAGCCAGAATGTGAATCTAAGCCATTGGCTGACTTGAATCCCATCACTCTTTCCTTTATAGATATTCAATCTACAGACACACTAAGCTCACTGTATATCATAAAAATGCCTGACTTCTATAGAACCTGTCAGCACCTAGTTGACACTAAGCACTTGACATTGACCCAGTTTTTATGATTCTCATGGTGAGTTTTTTGGTTGCCTGAAGGAAGCAGATAATAGAGGAATCTAAATCTATGTATAGAAACATCATATAAAATATTAGTTCCCTCTTATTGAATCAAATTTTAAAACAGTATACTTCTGGCTTCCTAAGTTTTGGGCAAATTAACACAAATTAAATTTTATGCTAACCTTATAATGTCTCATGAATTTTTTTACTGAATTTGGATAACTGCAATAAAATGTTTTTGCCTTAATCACATTATGAGTGTAGAGGGAAAGCTTTTACTGCAATGTTAACCCATTTTACAGATTTCCCAATTTGGCAAGCTGATCTGTAATACAAACTCTGCATAAAAACACACTATCAAATGATGCGTTTTCTTTTCACAGAGAATAGACGGTCACTTTTTGCAGTATTCTTACCAGAATATCTGTATCAATAGGTCTACTGAACAAATTTAAATTGAGCTCGTATTATGTTCTGGGAACTATATTTAGGTGTTTTTACATTATCTTCTTGAATCCTCATAATAAGCCTGAGAGGTAGGTATCATTTTCCCTCTTTTACACATGAAGTGACCAATTAAGTTTCAGAAAATTCAAGCTGTTTGTTCAAGGCCATGCAAGTACCATAATCAGGAGTTGAACCTTCCCCGTGTCACAAATTCTCTAGCACATATCAAGATCAGGGTGAGAAAGGCAAGCTCACACTATCAGAAAACAACTTAGCAATTTAAATCGGAATCAAAATCTTCTACACTGGGCTCCACATAGTTCAGAGTATTTGGACTTTAAGCTGGTAATGGAATACTAAAAATAAATAAACAAATAAAACATCTGTACAATTTACTTTCTAGAGTGAGAGTGAGATGCATGATATTCAAAAGCCTAGTCCTGGGAGTGGAGAGATAAATATGGCTGTTTTAAGCCCTCAGACAGTGCTAAAAGCCAGTGAGGGTAAAAACCCAGGGGTTACTCCCCACCTTGAGGAAATGAACGGAGTCCAGCTCTGGTAAGGTTCTCACATTCACATACAACTGTTCGAGGTTGTACATAAATGCTAGAGTGAGAACTTATCCCTGTGAGAGATGATTTTTGCCTCTCCAAGCCTTCTGGGAAGAAGGTTATGTGGTATGGTGAGCTCAGGTTTTGGAGTCAGAATGGCTTGGGTTTAAATCCCAGCTGCACAAGTTACTGGCTGTGTGATCCTGGGCAGGCTAGACATTGCCTCTCCTCATCTATAAATTAGAACAATCGCATTTGACAGGACTGTGAAGATTAAGTAAGAACATATATGCAAAGCATTACATTATAGAGTAGACGAAAATGTTAATTCCCTTTCCTTTCCTCCTTTGGGAAGCTGGTGTAAACCTCACAGAGAGCAAGCATGTCCTAGGTCTGGGGGAGCACCAAGGAAATGACAAGGTAATGCTTTGGACTCTCCGTGAGTGCCGGCCCACAGGAGCCATTTGGAATTGGCGGTTAATTGTAAAACAATACTCTGGTTCACAAGCCTGGCCAGGAGAGGACTTCCTCTTTACCGCAGAACTGTAGAGAAGGGCATCTGAGAAGGGAAAATGTTGACATCTTCTAAGAAATGTTTAAAAAGAAAAAAGTCCCCAAAGAATAACATTTGGTTATGTATAACCCTTTTTCTAACCCTAACTCCCTCCTGTCTCTAATTCCTGAAATATTTCCATTATACCCTCTGGAACTCAACTGTCAGTCCTTACTGACTCACCTTCTTGCTCTAACTGAAACTTGGCTCTCTCTCTAGGCCACGAGTCTCCCTAAGGCCCTCGGAAGAGTTGGTTATTTGCTTTCCATCCCCCTCACATGAATGGGCCTGGAGGTGGGGTAGTTCCCTTCTTAGCTCCTCATTGCCTCGTCCAACCTACTTTTTAATCCCTCCATCCTAAAAATTTCATCTTTGAATCTCATGTCACCAGACTATGTCACCCACTCATACCTTTATCTACCCCTGCCTGATCAATCCCCCTCATTCTTTAAAGATGTTAGCTCCCGGCTCACTGTTGCTGTCTCTTCAACATAACCTCTGCCATGATCCTTGATGTCTTTGCTATCTCCGTAGATGTTCATTCCAACACCTGACTATCTCAGTGTGACCTCCCCGCCACTGTGATAATCTGGGCCCCTCCCTATCTTAGTTGCTCACTCTCTTGTCATACAGTGGACCTTGTCATTTTCATCTGTCACTCCTCCCTAATCTCAGTTTTAAATATCCCACTCTCTAACCACCACATCATATTTTTCTAGTTTTCTCCCTTTAGTACCCAGTTTATGATTTCACTCCCCACCCCATCTGAGGAGCTACGGTTTCCTGATCCTTCAACCCACCTTCACTGCGCTCAGTTACTTGAGCCTCTCCCTGCTTGTGCCCCCACTTACCTCTTTACCCAGTTCCAATTCCATGGTTACTCACTCCCTTGCAGACACTCTCCATTCTCTTACATAGCAAAACTTCAACTTTAGTTCAGTTTAACTCTCTGCCTACTCTGTTTAGCCACACAGCTGAACTTGGCTGGAGAAAATACACTGACATACTTACTAGTCTCTAAATTTACAATGCTGTACTTCAAATAGGCCTCTGGTGCTGTTCAGCCATCATATTGCACATTGTCCTAGCCCACTCCTTCTCTTAGCCTCCTAGACAATTACTTCCTACCTTCTTAACTTTCCTCAAATATCCAACTTCTCCCCCTTTCTCATTCCAAGCTAATGGCCTGGCTTTCTATTTCATGGAGAAATTAGAAGCAACCAGAAGAAACTTTTCACAAACTCCCACTGTCACATTGACTGGCCTCCCTGTATCTGTGCCCCATTCTCTGCCTGCCTTTCCATATTTTGAATCAGTTCATAATCCAATATAAGGCTAACCCCTCTGCTTGTGCACTGAAACTATCTGTCTTTGTTTACGAAAGATATCTCTCCAGCAATTGTCTCTCCCATCTGAATCATTAATTTTTTATAGAATTCCCACCAAACATGCTATAATCACTCATACCATAAAAAACAAAACCAAAAACCTCTCTCTTGGCACATGTCCCCCTCCAGCTCTTGCTCCATTTCTTTGATATCCTTTAAAGCAAAACTCTTTAAAAAGTTGTCTTTCTTCATTTCTTCTACTCAATTCTTTCTTAAACCCACTTCAATCACTCCCAATACACCACTGAAACAGAGCTTATGAAAGTCACACCATCAATAATCTTCATATTGTTAAATCCAAAAGTCAGTTCTTGGTCCTCATGTTACCCAGATCTATAACACGGGCAGCATTTGATATAGCTGATCATTTTCTCCTTGCTGAAACATTTTATTCACTTGTTTTCTCAGATGCCACACCCTCCTGGTCTTCTTCCTATCTCATTGGCTGCTCCTTCTAAGTTCCCATGCTGCTTCCTTCCCATCTCCCTGCCATCTAAGCACCGAAGTCCCCATGGATTGAGTCCTTGCTTCTTCTCTTCTCTATCTAAATTGATTCCCTTGGTGATTTCATCTAATTCCATGGCTTTAAATATTATCTATATGCTGACAACGTCCCAGTTTACATCTCCAGTAAGCCCTTCACTCCTAAATTCTAGACTCATTATAATGCTTATTATATATATATATATATGAGTCTAGAATTTAGGAGCGAAGGGCTCACTGGAGATATAAATATATATCTATATATAATATATGTATTATATATAGCATATAAGCATTATATATTATATATAACATAAGCATTATATATTATATTATATATATTATATATAAGCATTATATATAATATATATTATATATAAAATAAGCATATATATAATGCTTATTTTATATATATGAGCATATATAAGCATATATATATGCTTATTTTATATATAACTGCTTATTTTATATATTTTATATATATATATATAATTGCTTATTTGATTTGGATTTCTAAATGCTGTCTCAACCTCATAGGTGCAGAACTTAAAGTCCTGATCATTCTCCCACATACCTGCCCCTCTCATGGCCATCCTATTCTTGGTTAATGATTACTTCATCCTTCCAGTTGAATAGGCCAATCTATGGTAACTGTATTTCTTTCAAACTCTGTATCCAATTGATCAGCAAATCCTATTGGTTCTTCTTCAGGAATACATCTAGAACCCATCTACTTCTTACCACCTCCACCCCTACAAACCTGGAACAAACCACCATCAACTCCAATCTGGTTTATTGTTAAGAGGCTAGCTTACTTGCTACAGGCCATTCTCCCTTCAGAAAATTCTCAACATAGCATATACAGTGATCCTTTCAAAACCTAAGTCATATGAAAGCATTCCTCTGCTTAAAACTCATCAATGCCTTTCCATCTCACTCAGGGTCAAATACAAAGTCTTCACAATGTCTTACAAGTCTTTTCATAACTTGGTTCCTTATTATGAAGACTATGGCTTACAAGTCTTTTCTACTACTCTTCCTACCTACTCACTTTGCTCCTGTCATTCTGGCCTATTTATTTCTTCTTGGAACAAGCTAGGCACAATCTTGCCTCAAAACCTTTACAGTTGCTGTTCTCTCTGCCTACATTTCCGAGATATCTGCACAGCTTGCTCCCTTCCCTACTCAGGCGTTTGCTCAAATGTTGCCTTCTCAGTGAGGTTTTCCATGACCGCCCTATTTAAAATTGCACCCTATAAGCTGAAACTTCCTATCCCTTTCCCTACTTTACTTTGTTCTAAGGCACCTCTCACTATTATTTATTTATTTGTTTGTTTGTTATTTGTTTGAATTCTATCACTAGAATATAAGCTTCATGAGACAAAAATTTTCACTGACATAGTTCCAGAACTCAGACCGCTTGTAACACAGGAGGCACTCAGTAAATATCTGTTAAATACATAGGATGAATGAATGAATGAGAAAAAACAAATGAAAATCCTAAGTAATCTATTTCAGGGAAGAAAAGATGTAATGAGACTAGCTGTATGAAAATAACCATCTTTAGACGCTTGAATGGTTATTCTCATAAATAAAGGGGAGATTTGTTCTAGGAGACACGAAAGAAGAAGATTAGAACCAATCTGCAAAGTAGGAGGAAGGAAGATTATGGTTAACAGAAAAGAAAACTTTCTAGTATTAGGAAATGTTCCACAAAGGAACTAGCTCCCTTGGGAAGCAGTGAGCTCTCTACCCTTGGAAGAGTTCAAGAACTTAGGGAAGACTCCTCCAATGGCTTGAAGTATATAACATCTGAGGCCCCCTCTATGTTGCAACTAATTCTGTGGATGCAAAATCAGAAGCTAACCATCACGCTGATCTTGCTCTCTTTTATCATTATCAGCATAGAGACTAAAAAAACCACACTAACTGTGCATAGCTAATTACAGTTGAAGAAACCTGGCTTTCAATGGCTTCCAAAATCTTGCTCCACCCTACCCATCTTATGTTTTCTTTACTGCCAGGAAAAAGCCTTAGGCTGCTTCTTTTTTTTACTATTGAATATATCCACATTTTCCCCCAGGTGTTCATGCTCTCCTCTATGCTAAAGCAGGAATCTACTTCCCATAAGTCTGACCTACCCAAACTTCAAGTCCCTTCCTCAAGAATGTCCCATGCTTGGCCATAATGCATAATAATCTCTCTTCCTCTGAGCTTTATTTGCTCTTGTCTACAAAATGAAGATTAGTAGTTCATTAAATGTTATATGCAGTGCTGTGCCATGTCTTGTGTGTGTATGTGTGTGTATAAGACACTATTATATGCTAATCTATTCATGTATGTATCTGGCTTCTCCAACTATAGAATTCTCTGAAACTCATGTGTACAGAAATAATGCCTCATGTACCATATTAATTTAGTAAAGTGTTGGACACATAGCTGGTTTCAAATAGGCCCTTACCAATTAACTAACAAATCAACGAACAAAATAAGAAATCCAGCCAGCAGATTCAAGCTTTGTCTATCAGAAATTGCTTTCCTAAAAAGCATTTTTTCCTTCCTTTATAGATCAATTTCAAAGTCAAAATTCAAACACTGCAGATTTCACAAACAGGAATAGCTGGCAGGTATTGGGCTTTACAAATAATGAATGTGCACATCAAAACAACATTTGTGGATGTTTGTAAAAGTATATACATGAGTTGATATGAACAGAGATATTTAAGAACCCTCCCTCCCAGTCTAAGTAAAGAGTAAAAGCTGGCCCTGATAGAGCCCACCATTGCTATATGACTTCCAAATTACAGGAATATTTCTGGAGTGTAATCTAGCTTTGCCAATTACAAAGTAACTACATATTTATGCTGGCAAAGCCCCATTGTTTGCTGACCCTTCAGACCCCTCAAAGTGTATAAATAAAGACAAGGAAGTTTGTTTCATTAGGAGATAAGCCTATACGTCACATATCTCTGTAGCTGATATTGCAGGAAGGAACAGAAATAATAATAATCTGTTCACTTTACCTATTGAATGTTCTAATCCAGGGTCTTTACAGGAGGACAATACTTAAAAAAGCATGGCTAATCTATGCTAATGTAATTGTATTTTATAAGTGTCTTAAATAGGATTGATTCGACCTCTTTAAAATTAAGATTAAAATGCAAATGTTCAAATCACTTATAGTACAAGGCACTAAAATAATTATTGTAATATAACATAGAATATATACTTGGAACACAGTATTATTTTTCTAGAATAATAATATTTACTTGAATTTAAAGCTTTTCATATGCCAGGCAATGTTCTAAGCACTTTACAAACAGTAAGTTACTCAGTCTTCAAGAAGAGTCCTGCATATGTCATTGGTATTGTCATTCTCATTCTACATATGAGGAAACTGGTTAGAGAGAGATTAAATGTTTCCCAAGGGCAAGGGGAGAGTTCAGAGGAATAAAGATTGCCATGTATTAGTTCCTACAGCCAAGAAGGTGCAGATCTAGTATTTGAGCCAGACTAGTCTGACTCCAGAAGTGATGCTCTTAACCACAACGCTATACCGCCTCTGTGTGTGTAATGTCATGTCCTTACCAATGTCCTTTGGTAAAAGGGACATATGTTTCACATTCACATAAGCCTGGTTTACATCTCAGCTCGGCCATTTACTAGCTGTGTGGCCCTAGACAAATTATTTAACATCTCTGAATATTGCATTTTTCAATTTAATAGTGAGAATGATATTCCCTATCTTGTAAATTTGTTGTATTTGCAATAATCTGTATAATCCACTCAGCAGAGTACACAGCACACAGTAAGTATTCAATAATCTATCTTTATCATTGCTAAAAAAGTAGCCCCAAATTTAATATTTTATAGTAGTTTTACATCTGTATCATGGGGGATTGGTTCCAGGACCCCCGCAGATAACAAAATCTGAGGATGCTCAAGTCCCTTTTATAAAGTGGTATAGTATTTGCATATAACCTACACACATCCCCTATATACTTTAAACAATCTCATTATTTATAATAGCTAATACAATATAAATGTTATGTAAACACTTGTTATGCTGAATTGTTTAGGAAATAAACGCAAGAAAAAAAAAAGTCTGTAGATGTTCCATACAGATGCAACCACTGTAGACCTAACTACATAGTGTACTTTAGCAATAATGTAACATTTTCTCGAATTTTTTTAAAAAATATTTTTGATCCACAATTGGTTGAATACACACAGATACAGAGGGCTGAATGTACCTGCATAATTCTCTATGAGTTCATAGGTAAATTACCAAATAAGTTTCAAATAAATGGAAGTATATTTGGTCACAGTTCTTTGGGAAGACATCATTGTAGCTACATGTACCCTAATGAATATTCCCTTTACATTAATAGTAGAGGGAATATTCTGGACACCACACTCAGAATTGGTAAGGGCCTATTTGAAACCAGCTATGTGTCCAACACTTTACTAAATTAGTATAGTAAATGAGGCATTATTTCTGTACACATGAGTTTCAGAGAATTCTGTAGTTGGAGAAGCCAGATACATACAAACAAATATACAAAGCCAGATACATACATGAATAGATTAGCATATAATAGTGTGTTATACACACACACACACACACATTTATTATCTTGAATAATCCAGATAATAATCTTATCCAGATTATTACAACATTCTGATACTTACTCTGGGAACTGAAGAGGTTAAAACCAAGGCAAGAGCTAACATTGCTCCCTTGCATATTATTGATAAATTCATTTCATAATAGCTAAGTAATAAAAAAAACTAACTCATCAGCCACAGTTGTGTAGTCAGTAAAATGCATGAAAATGTTGAGCAGTATATGCACTTTTATTGGCTTGAAAGTTATGCATGTCTTTTCAAAATCAGCTATAAAAATTGATCTGAACCCATTCCATCAAAACGTCAATAGCAATATTTGAATTTTTGTTTGTTTTTTGCTCAACTCTTGTAACAACCTCATATCTAATAAAGATCAATTTCCAAAGACAAACTTCAGGAAATTAATAATCTATCAACTACAACCACTTAAAAGACAATACAAATCCTTAACCAGAAATAACACCTGGCTCTACATAGCAAGTATTATCAAAGCTGGGCAGAGGAAAATGCTCAGCATTGAGATGAAAGAATAAGACATTCTGATCATTGCCTGCACTTCAGTAGCCCTATTCTGCAGTCTAAAATGATCCTTCCATAAAGGACTGTTCTACACTATCAAGAACAGGATACTTAGTCTCTAAATTTCAAAGTTCTTTTTATGTACCATATACCACAAGCAGAGACTTCATTTTCTCCACGTGCTAAGAGCTCTTGGTCAGATGGCATAGCCACACTCATGACTGCCAGCATAGGGCTATGAGGCATAATTTGAGACAAAGTAGTAAAGACAGTTCCTCAGTCATTTGGCATGATGGGGGCCAATACCTGAATTTGAACCTTTGCTCTTTATCACCTTTCTGTAGCCATAGAAACTCTCTAAAACTCAACTTCTTTATCTTATTTAGAGAATTATGTGACGTATATATCTAAAATCCTAGTATACACTAGATAGTCAATAAATAATAGATGTTATTAAATTGTTTTAGTTTTTTATTTTTACATGCATTGGTACATGTTGTGGTATTTTGATCTAGAGCTGTTTTAATGTACCCTTTAGTAAAGGGAACTAAATTCAATAGTATTACTGCAACTCATATTTTCAAATAAGTATTACACCAAGGTATTAAAACAGTACCTTTAGTAGCCTTCCAGACTGGCGGAACAGCCCCACTATGTATCACTACATACACAGGGAACATGACTGAGGACAAGGGCAGGAATCACAAAAGGTCCCAAACTTAAACTTTGGATTGTTCAAAAGAGATTATACACAATCTTAGAGGTGTACTAATGGGATTAAAAGAAAATGTTTATCACATAATCTTAAAGTGGACTATGAATTAGTATTTTTCATAAATCCTCTAATTATCAGCTGAATAGCCCAATTATACCACATTGCCCTTTTTAGCGTTAAACACATTACCTTTAAAAATGCAAACATTTATAATACAGAGGAATTTGATAATCCTATTTTGTCATGTCTTCATTTATTAACATACTGGGATCTTTTATAATAAAGTGGCTTAAGCTTCTCTCTACCTCTAAAAGGTTCTGCCATGGTATAAAGAAATTCATTGATCATCTGGTGTGATATAAAATATGGTTTTCTGTGATAGGAAATACATATTAAATACTAATGATAATGCTAGAGTTCACCTTTATTGATATTGTATTAAGCACTATATAAAGTACTTTTAAAAGCGTTGCCTCATTGGATCCTCTCAACAATCATACAAGATAGTTTCCACTATTCGTTTCATTTTACACATGAGAAAACAAAAGTTAGAGAAGTTTAATAACTTGCCCAGGTAGGTGGCACAGTCAGTATGCGAACCCCAGCAGTCAAACTCCAAAGCCCACGCTCCTCCCGAAAACACTGCAGTGTATTGCACAGATTCATGACCCAGACTACTTTCATTGGCTTTGTTTTCTTACTCTATTTACTATTCCTTTTAAACACATGCTCTGAAACCAACTTTTTGTTCCACAGGGTTACCTCTTGAGTGCCCTTAAAAGTGAATAGCTCTTGGCTTCTCCTTTAAGGTACCTCTTTTTCTACCTTCAAGTGAAGCTCTCTTAGTTTCCTGGCACAGCACAGCTCCTCAATTCTCCTCCAACTTCACAGCAAATGCAACTTCCCTCTTGCTTACTCCGCCTCTCTCTCTCAAGCTCTTTCCCAAGTGTTTCCCTACTCTGAGTCCAGCTGCTTCAGGTCTGTGCCTCAAATGGCCCTCTGGATTTGCCACCCTGCTGTGCTTCTAGGTCTGGGTATGCTGGAATCTACAGTCATCTGCATCCCCACTTATCCTGACTACTGTGGTTATGAGGGGCCTCTTTTGAATGCAGACAGCCAGTCAGCCAAGTCGAAATTTATACCAGAAATCTATTACCTAATTTTTAAACAAAATGACATGAAATCAGACTTGAAGATATCAAAAGCATGTCTAGTTTCTGATTTAAGCAAGAAAATACACATTGTTACTGCTCCCACCACAGAATAATTTACTGCAACAGGAGTTCTGGATCTTATGCCAAAAATGAGGTCCTCTAACCAATGTCGAGGCCAATTATCTTGTGGTAGATCCCACAACAAAAGCAGACTATTGTGATTAGAGTCAGAAGCACCACCCAGAGAAGCTGGAAAGCTTATGGGGATTTCTTAAGGTTAGTTTTTATTTTTCCTCCCTGTGTGTCTGCTTAAATAAACTACCAGAAACTCTGTGTGTGGGCACTGAGCATCTTAAATTGGCTTGGGAGACAATGACAGGGGTGATCAGCTGGGAGTGAACTGTTCCAGGTTTGGCTTGATTTGAGCAAAAGCCATGGTGCAAGGCAGTGCCCCTATGACACAGCAAAGATTCTCATGGCCAAGCCCCTTCAGTATGCCACAACCTCCTCTTTCCCTAATCTCCTTCCCAAACATACTGCCAGTAGCCATCCTATAGTTGCTTACCGCAAAATTAAAGCCCAGGTGGCTAAATTCAGGAATACTTACCCCACAGTAAAGAACTGCCTCATCTCCTGTCTCCGAGACCTCATCAGTTGCTTATACTCCCCAATCCGAAGCTTTTTGCCATCAACAATGCAGGTGCGTTTCGGTCGGGGTTTGTATTTATAGTTTGGGTACTTCTCTAAGTGGATCTTGCTTAGCCGGGCCTGCTCTTCATAATAAGGTTGCTTCTCCTGGTTGGACATTGATTTCCAGCGAGATCCTAGAAATAAAAATAGCCTTTAAGTACCCAAGTGGTCAAGGCAACATATTCTAGGCAAACACAACTAGATATACCTTCCCACCACTTCACTCATCTGTGCGCTGGGTGGCTCCAATTACCACATACCACTGGCTGTCCCAACTATACTTTTAGTCTATAACACAAAGAACAATTTTGCGTATGATACTTTCTTGTGTTATTTATCTCAATAGTTTAAGACTGATGCTACTATAGTATTTTAAGATATATCTTTGCTGCTTAAAGATCATCGCCTACACCAAGGTCTTTCCCCATCCACCTGCCTACCCTCTCAACAGGGATAAAAGGCTAAACCTCCTAAGCATACTTTTGAGCATGACAGGATTCTCAGGAAAAGCTTTCTTTGTCCTAGAAATTCATACATCTCCCAAACTCCAAGTATCTTTAGCGAAACTATCCTTTGACAAGATGCCAGCAGATGTTGAAATCATTCCATATATAAAAAACTACTGTGCACAAGTCTGCCATGGCCTAGGTAATTAAAAAACCTAAGCTCTACCTAAGAAGTTATAGCTTTAGAACCGGAAGATACCATTGGAATTATATATACCATTTTCAAGTACTATAAACGCTCATTCAAAGCTGTACCAATAAAAGTACAAAAATTTTTAATACGGTTTATACAGGAAGAAGGATAAGTATTCACTTCTCTAATATTGTTTATAAAGAATTATCTAAACACTTGATGAAGAGGGGATGTGTTTTTTTACATGTATCAAATTGCATTTTTGTGTCTCGCTGGTGAATAAAGCGGTAACAGCTGTGCAGACTGGATGTTAGCTATTCTTCAGTGGAGATTTTTCATACATAAACAAATGGAAAAGTTGTACAAATATTCTCTCCAGCCAGCAATATCCTGGTCTGCTTTAATAGCACATGCATCCCTGCTCTTTCCTGATTGTTGTTCAAAAGTTGTGTAGAAGGCCTAAGCAGATAGGCTTCTCTGTGTTCTGCTGGTTTCCAGCAGCTTAAAGCCCCAATTAACGAAGAATTCTTGGTGCTCTTGAAACGCTTGCACTTAAAACTTTACATTTTAATGAATATACTTACTATATTCCTAATAATTTTTTCACAGAATGCACACAAATAATATAGATTCCCCACAGCTGCCAAAATGGAAACAGAGAGGCTCTGTGCCCATCTGAAGGCTTACTCATATTGCTACTAAAAGGGCAGAAAAATATGAAAATTTTCAAGTTAGATATAAAACTGTAAGGCCAGAGAAGCACTGACTTTTTTTTTTAGAATGTCGTTTAACTAGAAAAAAAAATGTATGTCCACTAGGAACATTTTGGTTTGAAAGATATTTAAATTCAAAAGAATAACATCCCTATGCATAACTCTGAAGCTCTAAAAATAAAAACCACACTTAATTGTAATGATATTTAGTATCCATTTTGAAATTAGAAAATCAAAAAAAAAGAAAAACATATTTAACATTTCACCACTATTCGATCTTATGTATGTTTTAAATTTTTCTTAGAGGTCACTGCCTCAAAATGCCTCAGAATCAAGTTAAATTATTTATACAGTGACAAAACATGTGTATCTGTGCATGTCCAGATCACTGATATTTACTCAGGTTAAATATTTATTACTTTTGAACAAAACATTTAAAAAATTAAAACCACAGTTTAAGTCTCTAATGTTTTTCAGCTTCTTAAATGGCTTCCTTTGAGATTTTGTCACATCGTGACAGCTTTAAGTAGAGCAGTGCCTTCTGTGTTTTTCCTTTTTAAAGAGGAAACATGTTGACTGTAATGCTGCATGTTGAATAAAATATGTTTAACATGTTGAGCACAATAATTCCAAACTGTACAATCCACACTAGGCAAGCTCTACACTAATAGAACAAGGCTTGAGTTTAATCCTGAGAAATAGAGAATCACTCTGGCAATTTACCACAAACTGGGTCTCTGCCCTGCAGCTCGTGTGTTCAGCTCACTGCTATGAAATTTGAACTAGTCATATCTTATTAAAATAATTGTAGATTTATTTTACAAGTTTTAAAGTGATCATCAGAGGCACTGTTTTGCACTCCATGAATTTCATACCATTTTGGGTTTCTAGTCCTTGATGAATTCTTTCAGTGGGACATATAAACCCAAGAACACTAAAGCAGAAAACTGTAGGGTCTATGAGTACTTCATAGCAACATATGAATTGAAGAGAACTGCACAGTAAAATGAGATAAAGCTTGTCTCCATGATTCTTGTTTAACAGTGACCTCTCAAGAGTTGCTAAATTCACAGTATTAACACATACTATAAATAGTTTTGTCTCTGAAATAAGTGTTCAGACAGTCCTGTCCTGGCACCTGGTGGATATAATAACTCCCAAACCTAAATGCCACATTATGGGGTGGGGGAGGCAGACGTGATGACGAAGGCTCCTGCGGC
Source organism: Gorilla gorilla gorilla (assembly GCF_029281585.2). Classification (NCBI taxonomy): domain Eukaryota; kingdom Metazoa; phylum Chordata; class Mammalia; order Primates; family Hominidae; genus Gorilla; species Gorilla gorilla. The sequence continues at coordinate 22,387,664 of NC_073233.2, forward strand.
AGCTGGCTGACCTTCGTCTAACTTGCGCCCGCCGCAATCTCCCTTAGGATCCTAGTTATCCCCTTGCTTCCCACCCTGGTGGCACTCATGGGATTTGCAGGGGAGAAGATCAGCTTTAGCTGCACTGCTGCACTCACCTAAGATTTTGCTAATGTTGGAGTTATGCATGTCGGGGAAGGCCTGAAGGATTTTTCTCCTCTCATCCTTTGCCCAAACCATGAATGCATTCATTGGTCGCTTGATGTGTGGCTCGCTGCTGGCACGGCCGCGGGCGTCCCTGTAGACTCGTGCTTCAGCCACAGTGGCACCTCCTGTTGGCCAACAATAATACTGCTGTAGTTTAGCTGCAGAGCCATTCATTGCTTTACTTCCTGTAATGTCAGGGCAGGAAGAACAAGATGAGTGGAAAGCGTTATTTTGTGGATAATGTCACACAGCTTGCCGCCTGGGTCAGCTGTTTTCCCCAGGTCCTCCTCTTCTTTTCTAAGTGACTTCTTGGAAGTAGAAGGCAGGTCCAAATGACAGTTCTACAGGCTCTTCTGATGTAGCCCTCAAAGACACACTAAGAATTAATTTTGTGTGTGTTTTATACACCCTACCACATTTACTACAATAAATGGTAGGTGATCACAGAGCAATGAATGACATTACCTTATGGTAAACTTTCCTGCTGTAATTCCTTTCTTCAAAAACATGCTCTTACCGGTCATTTTAGACTCCTTTGCCCCAGATCACAACCACTCTATATGTTTCCCAAAAATGGAATTGTTTTTCACAATATTGTCTTGACCTGTGCTCTTCTCACTGCCTAGAAGACCCTTCTCCTACTCTTTCATGCTAAATCCCATTCAACCTTCAATCATGTTTCATGATTGAATGAATTAATTCAATGAAAAATATTTATTGAGCAATTACTATAACCTAGGTTTTATGCCAGGTGCTAAGGAGACCATGGTAAATAAAACAGCTCCTGCTTTTAAGGAGCTCACAGTTCAGAGTAAGGACAGACAATTATAACAAAGTGGGTGAGAGGTGCTACAATACTGACATTAACAGGGCACCAAAAGAGCACCAGATAGAATGGTCAGCTAGTGCTTCCTAGGAGATGTGATGTCTAAACTGAGTCTTCAAGGATGAATAGGAATCAACAAATGAGTGGGAGAGGGAGTAAAGTCTGATGGGAAGGGTAATTCAGGGTAAAGGAACAGCACTTGCAATGATGCTCCCCAGGCTGCACTCAGTCCTCTTGCTTTCAGGAGACATGCCCCATAGTAATTATTGTTTATGTGACTATCTCCCTCCTTTCCACTCCTCTCAGGAATATGAGATACCTAAAGTTAATGATTATGCTGTACTCATTCTTGTATCCTCAGGATTTTTCACATAATAGATAATAAAATATTCATTAAGCAAAGATTATTTGGTTTTCAACTCATATGCAAAAGTCATAGACTAAGAGGCATTTATTTCAAGCATCCTGTTCTATTTTTCTGTTGTTTAAGGGTAGTTCTTTCACATCTATGAAACTATGCCTAAATTCCTGATGCTATATAATTTCCAAAGAGCTGACTCTAGTAACATACTAGATTGAAAGCTCCCTGAAGATAGGGCAAGGGATGGGTCTTATTCACTGCTGTATTCCTAGGATTCAATAAAGTACTTGGCACATAGGATTTCAATTAGTAAAATATGTTATATTAATGCATGATTGAATAAATAAATGAATGAATGAACATGGCTCTTACTTGTTTTCATGCACCCTATACCAGGGCGATATACTGATGTATACTTTGTGATGTGGCAACTCCTGAATATCTCCCACAGATTGAGAACTTCTATAATTAAAGGTAAAGTGGTCAGACTGATAGCCTCAGACAAGGCTTCTACCACATAACAGGAAAGTCTATGCCCAGAAGTTTAGAAGCAAAATATACATTAAAACCAACATTTCTATTTTCTGGAAAAAGTAAATCCTTTCTGCTCAGTGAAGTTATTATACAGGACCAACATGATTCAATCAATCTCTGGCCCTTCCTCTCTATTTTTAGATACCTTGGTTAAGTAGACATTTGTTTGTGTCAAAGCCAGTAATAAATTACAACATTATAGTGCACTATTATTTAGCAAATATGGTTATCATTTACTGCAAACAAAAGACAGTATAAAAGGGTGGGATTGGCTAACATGAATTTTTTTCTAAACAGGAAGGAGGGCAGAAAGGCTACTTTCTGAAGATTATACAAAAATAAGGTATTTTATAAACAGCCCTTCTTTTAGGCCTACCAGACAGAATGATCCTTTACATGAAAAGTCTTAGATCCCAAGATGCATAACTAATATGATACCTTTTTGCCACCATACCCACAGTACATTAATTTCATTTAAAATGCACTGACCATACAGGATAAATTGATTTCACTTTATATGGGTTTGACAGCCATGTTTATTGCGCAGTGAAATGTAGTGTAGCTTCCAGCTGACAATATCCATCAACACAGGGCAATATGCTGACTGCTGGGCCAGATGAAGGCATACATTACTCTGGAAGTGAAACACTCATTCAGATACGACAGTGTCTTCTCCTGAGGATCACCATGGTAATTTATGATGCCCTCAGTGCCATTACTTTACAACTGACATGGATTCAGCAATTTATATACTGACATGCATTCACATAAAAGGAGACAGGTTTGTGGAGAATGTCAGATGCAAAAACATTTCAATATTATTCTAAGTTAACTGCTATGCCACAGGTGATTAACATTTGAGCCTGCTTTTACTGTTGTAGCTTTCTCTCCACCTCTAGTCAGCTTCCATTTATTTCTTCATTTAAAATATGTATTTCATCGTAAATGGGAAGTTTTACTGTCCCAAAGACTGACAGAGATCATAGTGGATTTTTAGATGCTGGCTTTGGTATAAACATTCTAGATTCTCTACTCCATACCAATAGAGTCTCCCAGATATGCCATACATATGCCCAATCTCTCTCCCACACATGCTATACCACAGTCTTCACATCTCTTTCCTACTCTCTTCTACTTTACCAGTTTCTACCTTTTTCTGAGGAACAGAGCTCAAATCTGACCTCTACCCTGCACTGACCTTTTCCTTTCCTCCTACATCACATATTATCTTCAGGAGCTGAAGGACAAGGAATTGATTTCACAGCAGTTCTCTGGGACTCACATGTAACGCTTCCAGAAGTTGCAAAATTCGAGCACAGTGCACAGAACAAAAACATGAATTAAGAAGGAGAAGAATAGAAAATGCTTTAGATCATGTGCACATCGCTTTTTTCTGGTCACCTCTTCTCTCTTCCAGAAGGAGTGAACTAGAAATGAATGGGGACATCCTAAGCTAAACTAGAAATGTTGTATCAGATGAACCAAGATTTGGGAAGAAGAGATTTACCCAGGGAGGCCAACATTTGAAACTGCTTTTAAATTGAATCTGATACCTGATCAACTACAACAGCGACTTTTAACACCACACAGATTGCAATGCCCAGATCCCTTTGCAAAATCATAACTTGGAAAATGTTTTCCTGTTTTTCCTTCTACCACTCTTCCTATTTTTGCCCCCTTCCTGTCCTATCTCCCAAATATGTAGTACTCTAACACTATCTTACGACTATGCAAATTATGCCCAGGAGGTCACTCTCCTTAATTAGAAAGTCAATGAAAACAACAACAACAAACCAAATTTGCATATAAAAATGGTCTCACCTTTGCTTTCACCACCACCACTAACATCCTAGAAAGGGAGTCTATCCTTCCCTAGATTTATAATATCTGAATTAACACCTGGGTAATGTACAGAAAATACAGTAATATAAACCACAAATGCCCCACAAATACATATTGAAGGTTTCTGCTTTTCTGTCTTTTCGAAGTGACTATGCCATATAAGGCTTATATGGAACTCACTGAAGCATCCATATGAGTACTATGCAGAAAGATGTTTTCAACAAATATTTCTTCAATATTCTGATAGAAAACATCTCCCAATATTACTTTTTTTTTCATTTAAAGCTGACAACTTATCTATTACCTGAATTTACAATCTAAGTTTGAATTAAACTTAGATTCAGAATTTTAAGAAAGTATTAGAGGCTACAAAGTCAAAAGAACATTTAGAAAGTGTCCCTAAACTTTGCTTCTGAAACAAAATGGTTAAAGAATTGTTGCCGCAGAAGAAATACATATGATTATGTGTGTGTGTATAAATTTAGAAATTTAAAAATGGAAATTATATATCTGGAAAACCCTTATAAATAGATAAGAAAAATTTTACAGCATACTATATATTGTTTTCAAAAGGTATACTATTAATCTGTGTATCTGAAGTCTAAAATTCACTTTGTTATAATTAATTTTAAAAATCAGCATATTGTATGATTTCATTCTGCTCCATTCATCATTAAGTGCAAAAAACCAAGTATTTCATTCTTAAATAGCCAATAGTCTGCATCAGAATCCAGAACTTGGAATGGCTCATAATTCTATGAGGCAGCTTCTTCTCCTTTTAATAGCAGAGGGGTCATTTGTGAGTTCAGCGTACAATTTTTCATGGAAAGCAGTTAGAAGAAGCCTAGACCCACAGTTATGTACCTGGAGACGGCTTTCCAGCTGACCTAAGAGTCTTTAATTACCAGCAACAGCAGTCCCAAATGACAGTTGCTGAAAGGCCAAGAGATCAACAGTACCACAGTAGGCTTCAAGGGAAAGCAAGTTCCCGTACGCCAGGAGAGGCTGCTCTGTACAACTTCCCCTAGAAGGCTCAAATTGGTTAATTCATCCTTCATCTCAGTTTGTGTAAAGGCAAACTTTCGGTTAGATTAAAGATAGTTAATCTGCAGAGAGAAAATAGAAATTGCCAAGGCAAATATCTCCTTAGAAATCTGTGATTTGAATGATTTAAAGAGAAGACGAAATTGAGTTTTTCCAGGTGGGTTGGAAAGAAGGCCAGTTTCACCATCATAGCCTCTGGCAATGGTCCTGAACTAATCCTGGAGAGGCCCCTTCCTGGTTAAATTCCAAGGGATATCAGAGTGAATGAGTGAGTGCCTGGTGCACATATAAAGTTATTCCTCAGGGGAATTCTGGTTAATTCTATAATGTGCCTAGTAATAATTTATTTATGTATTAATTCAATAAACACTTCTGACACATTTCATATGTACCCAGCATTGTGATGGGGTATACAAAGATAAATAACACGTGTACTTTGTTTTTAAGGAATTTGGTCCAATGGGAGAAGACACATAAATTAAAAATTACAAACGATGCTAACAGCGGTAATTTAAAAATACTATTAGAGCAAGGAAAATAAGCTACTAACACAATTGGAGTGGACAGAGATGAATATTAGGGAGGCTTCAGAGTTGAAGCAGTGCTTGAGCAGCATCTTAAAGGAGAAGTAATAATTTACCAGCAGGTATGAATGTGAAACTATTTTGGGCTAGGAAATCAGTGTGAGGAAAGGCACAGGGTTATAAAAAAAAAAAAAGCAAAGGACATTTTAGGGAATAAAAAGAAGCTGGCAATGGCTTGGGTTTATGTAAAAAAAAAAAAAGAGGGGAGTACTAAGAGATGAAATTAGAAAAGTAAATAGGGACCAAATTTGCTAAGCACCTTGAATGCCAAGCTAAGAAGTCTTTTGAGGTTTTTAACCAGAAGAATAACATGAAAAAATATGTTCTAGAAGAGATCAAAATGGAAAACTGAATGAGAAATTACCACTGAATAGTCTCAATGATTACCAGTGAATTGATAATAAAGAATAGAATAGAGGAAAAATAAAGTGACTACCTCTTCAAGGGCCCATTAAAACTTACATTTTGTCAGATAGAATTAATGTGATACATGCAAAATATTGGCACAAAAGGTTCTATTATAAAATCAAATTCTGGTAATGGCAGAATAGCTCATATCAGACCTATCCTCCAATAGATAATAAATATAAACTCTGAACAAAATATGAAAAAAACCCATAGATGTTGAAGATTCCTGAGAGCTACCAAAATTAAACAGAAACTGGAGTGGATTCCATCCTAGAATGAAAGGCATTTTACTAAATGAAATTCTGTTTTCATAGTTTTTCCCATGAAGACACTTTCTGGTCTTCATAGCATGGAGTGGCTAGAATGCAAATAGAAAGTCAGTTTAATTGGCTTAATGTGTCAGAAGACAGAGTGTGAACTTACAGGTGGCTGCTGACCCCTGAACTTGCCATGTATTTGGAAGACTCAAATGAACCCAATGAAAAACAGAGCTGTGTATCTGGAAAATCTGAAAAGAGATTTCAGCTGATGCCCTTTGCAAGAGAAACAGAATTTGAATTGGAATCCTATCAAGTTAGAAAGAATTCATAAACACCTTGGGCTTTCCACTGAAACTCCAGAGGAGCAACTCCTTAGGAATAAATTCAATATGCCAGGACTAAGGATTTGCCCTAAGACTAAAAACAAAATTAAAAAAGACTCTCCCTAACAGTGCAAAAACTAAGTTTCCACAAGTTCAACATGTGCAGCAGGTAATTTAACTGCTTCCTGCCCCCAAAATTAAAATTTTTCAGAGGAAGATAATAGAATACAGAGTATCTACAATGGATAATCCACAACATACAATATATAATTAAAAAGTATGAGTTGTACAAACAACCAGGAAAATGTGACTCAGAGATCAAAAAATAAAAATAAAGGAAGAAAAACACTGGCTGAAAATTACCTGAATTTGGTGAGAAACATCAACTAAGAGGTTTGAGACATTCAGGGAAATGCAGGCCAAATAAATACAACAAAACCACACCTAGAAACTAGTTAAACTACTGAAAACCAAAGACAAAGAGAAAATTCCAGAGAAAAGGGACATATTACTTACAGGGAAACAAAATTACAAATAAGGGCTGATTATTCACTAGAAACAATGAAGACTAGTAGACTATGCAACATCTTTATAATGCTATAAAAGGAAATAAATTCAGAGTTTTATCCAGTGAACATATGCTTCAAAAATGAATATGAAATATACTCTCAAATGATTAAAAGCTAAAAGAATGAGTTACCAGCAGACAAACACCAAAAGAGATATTCAAGGAAATTATTCAAGAGGAAAAGAAATAACACTCAATAAAAACTAGATATACAGAAAGAAAGGAAGAATATCAAAAGTGATTTGTGACCATTTTTTCTTCTCTGGATTTCACTAATAAACAGCTAATTGTTTAATGTTTTTAAAAGGCAAGGAACTATTTAATACAAAATATAACATTGTATTGTGGGACTTATAACATATAAAAAGGTGAAATATGGAACAACAATAGCATATTACCACAAAAGATGAGGGTATAAATAGAATTAGATTGTTAAAGGTCGTAATATTTTACATGAAGTGGTAAAATTTTAACTGTAAGGATACTCAATTAAGGTTTCATAGTGAATCCTTAGAAAAACCAATTTAAAAAAATACAAAGAGGCCAGGCAAGGTAGCTCATGCCTGCAATTTCAGCACTTTGGGAGGCAGAGGTGGGAGGATCTCTTGAGGCCAGGAGTTCAAGACCAGCCTGGGCAACATACTGAGACTCTGTCTCTACAAAAGGTTAAAAAGTTAGCTAGGTGTGGCGGCATGCACCTGTAGTTCCAGCCACTCAGGAGGCTGAGGATTGCTTGAGCCCAGGAGGTTGAGGCTGGGCCACTGCACTCCAGCCTGGGTGATGGAACAAGACCTTGACTCAAAACAAAAAACAAACAAACAAAAGTAAAAAATACAAAGAAGTATAGCTAAAAATCTACCAGAGTACTTCAAACAAAAGACTTAAAAAGGGATTCAATTAACACAAAGGAAAGCAGAAGAGGAGAAATAGAAGACAAAAAACTGAGGGAACAAATACAAGTAGTGAAAAAAATACTGAAGTGTAAGACCTAAGCCCAACAGATTTAATAATTATATTAAACAGAAATAAATCAAATTATCTAATTAAAAGTTAGTGATTTCTCTGAATGGATGAAGAGTAAGAATCAATGAAACAGAAAACAGATATAATAAAGACAACTTACAAAGCCAAGTTTAGAAATTTGAAAAGTACAATAAAATTAATAAATCCTAGGTAAGATGGGTCAACAGACAAAGAGAGAAGACAAAAATGCCAGTATTTGGACTGAAAGAGGAGATTTCACTGTAGATACTACCCATATTACAAAGATAAAAAGGGAATATTATAAATAACTTAATTTCAATAAATTTGACAACTTAGATAAAATGAACATATTTGTTGAAAGACACAAACTACCAAAATTCACTCAAGAATAAATAGAAAATCTGAACACACTGATAGCTAATAAATCAATTGAATTTATAACCAAGAACTTATCCACAAAGAAAACTGAAGCCCCGAATGGTTTCACTGGTAAATTCTTTCAAACATTTAAGGAAAATAAGAATAATATTGCATAAAGGTATGAAAGTAGAGGAAGAAGGAACACTTCTTAATTAAGTTTATGAGGCAGCATACCTTGACAGAGGTTTGAGCGTAAGTGCAAAATTTTAAAATAAAATGTTAACAAATTGAATCCAGCCAAATGTAAAAAATAGATAATACATCATGACCAAGTAGAACTTATCTCACGAATGTAAAATTGGTTTAACATTTGAAAATCAGACAATGTAGCTCATTACATTAACAGAACAAAGGGAAAGAAAACACATGATAATCACAATAGATTCAGAAAATGGTTTTAACAACATTCAATACTCAATCATGTTAGAAATGCTCAGGAAATTAGTATTAAAAGGAAACTTTCCCAGTCTGATAAAAGGCATTTAAGAAAAACCTAAAGGTAACATCATACTTAATAGTGAACTACCGAATGTTTTCTCTAAAAATGAAGAACAAGGCGAAGATGTCCACTCTCACCATTGTTAATCAACAATTAAAAAACTAAAAAGCTCACACTTTATATTTTGGGAGGCTGAGGTGGGCAGATCACGAGGTCAGGAGTTCAAGACCAGCCTGACCAATATGGTGAAACCCTGCTCTACTAAAAATACAAAAATTAGCCAGGCATGGTGGCGTGTGCCTGTAATCCCAGCTACTCAGGAGGCTGAGGCAGGAGAATGTCTTGAACCTGGGAGGCAGAGGCTGCAGTGAGCTGAGATCATGCCACTGCACTCCAGCCTGGGCAATAGAGCAAGACTCCATCTCAAAAAATAAAATAAAATAAATAAAATAAAATAAAATAAAATAAAAAATAAAAAGCATACAAATTATAAAGGAATAATGTCATCTGTTCATATATAATTGTTTACATAAAAAATCCTAAGGAATTTACAAAATACTAGAACTAATAAGTGAATTAACAGTATTGCAGTGAACAATAAAAAATACTGAAATCAATCATATTTCTTTATACTAGCAACAATTAAAAAATAATATTCAAATATATATTTATAATAGCATCAGATAATAAAATACTTGGGAATAAATTTAACTGAAAAAAGTATTAAAGACATCTACACTAAAAACAAAACAACATTTGTAACTTAAAGACCTAAATAAATGTGGAGGAATATAGCATGTTCCTGAATCAGAAGACTCAATATTGTTAGAATGTGATTGTTCCCAAATTTACCTACAGATTCAACCAAATTCCAATAAAAATTCCTCAAAGTTTTTTTCATATAAGGTGACAAACTGACTTTAAAATTTATATGAAAAATAAAGCAGTAGGACAAACTAAAACAAACTTGAAGAAAACTGGAGGATTCAAACTACCTTAATGAAAACTAAGGCTGTTAAAGTGGAAAACGATAGTTTTTTCAACAAATACTGCCAGAACAAGTTGATAGACACATTGGAAAAAAATCCTGCATCTTGTATCACACATTATATCCAACAATTAGAGATGAATCATGACTTAAATCAAGAAAGAAAAAACTATAACACTCCTGTAAATATATATAAGACAATATTTTAGTGACTTTAAAGTAAAATGACTCTTAGATACAACATATAAATTACTAAATATACAAGAAAAATGTTAAACTGAACTTTATAAAAATTAAAACTCTGCTTAACAAAAGTCATTGTTAAGAAAATAAAATGTCAAAGCACATACTGGAAAAAATATTCAGAACACACATATCTGACAAGAACTTGCATCTAGGATATATAAAGAATGACCAAAAAAATCTAATTTTAAAATGGACAATAGACTTAAATGAACATTTTACAAAAAAGGATATAGTTATGGCCAATAAGCAGATGAAAAGGTATTCCCTATTGTTAACCATCAGGAAAATGCAAATTGAAACCACAATGAGATGCATTTCACTGGAATGGCTTAAGTGCTAAATGTTGGCAAGGATAGGGAGCAACTCTAATATACTGTAACTCTAATATACTGGTAGTGAAAGTATAAAACAGCATAACCATTTTCTGGCAATTTCTTCTAATTAAAATGCATATTTACATATGACCCAGAAAACAAATTAAAGCTTCTGTCAAAAACAGACTTATATAAGAATATGATAGCAGTTTTATCAATAATAGAAAAAAGGAAAATAACTGGAGAATGAACAAATTGTGATATATCCATACAATGGGATACTACTCAAAATAAAACTGTTGTAACTCTTAGTTTAAAAAAGGCAAAAATGACAACAACAACAAAAAAAACCCCACAAAATAAAGCAGAAAACCAACCATCCAACAAATAAAATGCTCTTTTTTTTGAAAGGTTCTTTTTTCTGTGGACCTGAAAAGTAGGTGACATATTCAGGCCATTGTGAACTCAAAGATAATCTCATTTACTAAAATGAATTATTAAGAAGAGCAAAAAACTATAATTGATTGCTTATGAAGAGAAAGAGACATAAGTATCACTATTGGGTTGCTTGATGGAACTGTTGACAATCACAGTATTTCAGACTACATCATTTTATTAATAGAATAGTTGATTTTCTCCTGTGAGATTCTGAAGAGTCACACAATACATTTGATAGTCCCTTACTTGGGTTATTAGAGAAAAATGATACCGAATGCATTAGAAACAAAAATGTAGAAGGTGAAATTTTAGAAGGGGATTGAAATTAGAAAAGAAAGTACTAATACTACACAGACTTGATTTTTCACCATATTTATCCTACCAAATTTATCTTAATACAGTAGAGGTCCAATTCATTGTGTTGAAGTAATGGCTGATAGATGTCTGTCTATGATTATGGAAACCTACTGCTAACTTCTCATTCCTGTTCTGCCAGAATGTGAACTTACTTTCATTACAGGAAGGCTGCTTGGATTTCAAATTTGATTTCTTCTTGCAAAAAAAAAAGAAAAAGGATTTGGCTATCCTAGTGGTTTGTTTGGCAGGCAAAATACATTCCATGGCGGAGCAAGAGCCTTAATCATTAAGGAAGTGAGGAAGTGATGTGTTCATCTTCTGAGAAGAAGAAATGCCAGAGGTGTAGAGCATGCTTTGTTCTCTGTATCTTTTATAAAAATTACCAAGATGTATTAGCAAAGAGTGATCTAGTGACAGGTGAAATGACTTAAGGAAGGCAAATGCAAAATATGGATACACAATTCTTCTGAGATAGTGATTGTTGAATATATAAGAGCCGATGGTACAGGAACAAAAGGTGAATTACCTGTGGTACTTTAATTAAAGTGTTAATTCTTCATTTGCTGAATGTTGAGGAAAACCATAAGTAAAGTTTAATATCTTTGTTTTCATCTTAAGGTTCCTTAGCCCTACTAAAAACAAATCCCTATTTACTTTAACTGTTGAAGCCATCTACATCAAGAAATTCACTAAATAAACTAGGGAGAGAGAGAGGATGACAGTGTGTGTGTGTGTGTGTGTGTGTGCACGTGTGTGTGTGTGAGAGAGACAGAGACATGAATAGAAAGGCCTAGTTATATATAATGTACACACAAAAAATTCCATTGGGCACTTTGGAAACAAACTTTTTATTTTTATTTATTTTATTTTATTTATTTATTTTTGAGACAGAGTCTCACTCTGTCACCCAGGCTGGAGTGCAGTGGGGTGATCCTGGCTTACTGCAACCTCCGCCTCCTGGATTCAAGCGATTCTCCTGCCTCAGCCTCCTGAGTAACTGGGATTACAGATGTGAGCCACCGTGCCCAGCTAATTTTTTTTTATTTTTATTTTTAGTAGAGACAGGGTTTCACCATGTTGGCTAGGCTGGTCTTGAACTCCTGGCCTCAAATGATCTGCCTGCCTTGGCCTCCCAAAGTGCTGGGATTACAGACATGAGCCACTGCTCTCGGCTGGAAACAAACATTTCATTAATCAGAGTACCAAAGTATTTCTTTAAAGAGCAATTTACCTTTTTGATAGACTAGGCCAGAGGTCAGTTTCTAGGATAGGAACACCAGCTGTGCTAAGTAACTTTGCATAAAATAATATTTACAAAGTGCTTTCACTAATTACATTATCTTCATCCTCATTACAATCTTTTAAAATGTGTAGGAAGGCAGATATCTTTTCACCCACTTTATGGATGAGGAAAGCAAGACTCAGAGACATGATAGCACCTCCCTCTGATTAACCAGTTGCTGGTAATATGAAGCAGAGCCAGTTCTAGAACCTAGATCTTCTGACTTTCAGCCTAGTACATCACCCCTTCACCAAAGCTACCCCAATCACTATTCGGCAATCTGAAATAACTCTGAATTTCAAAGCCCACCATTTCTTGGCTGTAACATTATTTTCCCACTTTAAGGATGCCACTTCCCTGCCCAGCTAAGCACATTAGAAGAGCCCATGACCAGTTATGAAGTTCATGCCACTGTCTAATTGTTCTCTGAAATACTGCCCCACCAAAGATGCAAGGGCATGTAGAGAAAGCACTAAGGACTAAAATTATACCTGGGTTTAAAACAATGCTAAATTAATGCATTCCTTGGTTACAGGATTATGAGCAAGTGTTATTGTGGATAAGACTTCTATTTTTTTTCTATTAGAAACTCCATTCTCTTAAAAAGATCAACAAGAGGAACCAAAGGGAATTCCCTAAGGTCAGCTCTGAGGAAACATAAACCTCTAATTCAATAACTCTGCTACTGCTCTGAAAAAGGGCTTTATTATTGCAACATCCATATGGAGCCAATTGGACATTAATGACTAATCAATCCCTCCCCTTTCTATTCTACTTAAAGTGTCACAAACCATGTTTAGATTAGCCCATTTCCTGCTTAGGATTGCTCAAGATGTCTTTTGTTCTTTCAGGACCAGCCTGATGGAAGCAGCTTAAACAAACACACGACCGGAGTGGCGCAGGAGTTATAAAGTGCCATATGTGAATGAACAAAGGGGCTATACTAAAGCCTTTTGTGGTATTTGTTAATGTTTTTCATCTGAGCTTAAAAAGGCTTAATGACTTTGTGGTGAGCTGATGCATGTGGCTCGTGGCTTTGCAAAATGAAGGAAATTCTAACCAGTGATATACCAGTCTGTATTTTCAAGAGTCTCTTGCTTTCAGTTTTGATGCCTGTGTTTACTTTTTTCAAAATTCTCAAGTTATATTTACTTTACACAGATAGCTAAACAGAGTCCTTTATCTTATTTCAACTACAGAATCCCAGGGCAGCTGGGATAACTTAAATTCTTTGTTTTAATGACCTGAAGGGAGCATAGAGCATCAAACATCCCACTTATTATCTATATGCTGTATTTATACATAGAAGGAGGGCCTACAAGCTGTTGAGCCCAGGTAAAAAGGCATCATTTAAGTTTGAACCAGAGACCACTGAGGTTGAAATAAGGCAATAACAAGTTCTGGCTTCCTAAGTTTTCAGGACAACTGGGCTCAGGTTCAAGAAGATGCCCTTGGAGAATAATGAGGCTGGTAAAAAGCTGGTAGACTGAATAATTCGTGTTGTTCAGCAGCTTTTGGCTTTATCCAGCTCTACCTCCTGTCATAGACTCTACGTGAAATTAAGAAGTGCAAAGCAAGATGAAGCAAGTCTCAGGAGTTAGTTAACACAGATACTACTGAATCCATCCTCTAATTTCAATCTTTATCGATTGCCTTAGCCTTCACTATCTTTGCTGGACTATTATAAAAACTAGCCTTCTGGCTGATATTCTTACACCCAGTTTTAAATCCTTTAACCTCCACTTAAATACCTCCTCCTAATTTCAGCCAGAATGATCTGTCACAAATGCAATTCAGACTAGGCCACTGCTATATTTAAAACACTTCAATGGCTCCCTCATGCCCACAAGATGAAGTTCACACTCCTTAGTACAGTACAGATGGCTTTCCGTGACCTGGCCCTCCAACTATGGCTCCAGTACCAGCTCTGGCTACTCTGCTTGGAAAATTTTTTGTGTCATAACACTGAACTATTTCCAGTTCTCCACACACTGTGTTGTGTGTGTGTACATACTAGGAATCTGAGTTTTCTCCTTTCCTGAAATTACCTGGCCATCTTGCAATCATTCATTATTGAAGACTCGTCTCAGGTATTATTTATCCCATGAAAGTCTTACCTGGTTGCCAGGTTAGAATAAGTAGCTTAGGCTCTGACAGGTGGCACCCTATGCGTACCTCCATCTTAACATTTGCCATATTTTATCCAAATTACCAGTTTTATGTACTTACTTTCTTTTCTAGACTATGTACCCCAAAACAATGGTGACTGCATTATGTCTTATCCTTAGCTGCTCATCCTTATCCCCAGGGTCTAGTAGCCAGGATGGCATAAGGTAAATACTCAAATGCTTACTAATACAGTACAGTGGACATCTTCAACAGTGAGAATTTTCGAGTGAGTCTCTAATGCCCACATGTTCTATTAGAACCTGGGAATTTCTGAAATCAGATCTTGTAGAAATTTAATTTCTTATATTCTGTTAAGTGTCATTTCTTGAAACATCTATAAAATAATAATAATTTTGATGTGGAAAATGTACCCATAGTTGCGGTGTGGGACTCAGAGATTATTGGTTCCAATCTTACTTCTTTGATTGACTAGCCATACTGTGCAGTTCTGAGATGCCAGTCTCCCTACTTCTAGAAAAACCTTGGAAGGATGGTAAGCCATGTCTGAGATTTTTGGAAATATTAAATCTGAAAACTATTCTAATGATGTAGGGTGTGTGTAAATATATATATATATATACATATATATACACACATATATATGTATATATACATATATACACACATATATATGTATATATACATATATATGTACTGTATTCAATACATATACATATATATACATATATATGTACTGTATTCAAGTAAGCATACAATGGGACTTTCCTTAAATAGCACATTCATTATAAAATAGATAAAACACGCTCATTGAATTAGAGAACTCTAACAGGAGATGGATGTTAAAGATTACCTAATCCATACTCCTCATTCCAAATGAGGAAACTTTCAGGTTTAGAGAGACTAAATTGTCCAAGTCTCACAATTAATAAATGGCAAAAATCACAATGGGCACTCAAATGTAACTATCCCCAAATTTCACACTTTCCATCAGAATGAATTTCTTCAATGGTCAGCTGAATTGTTTCAATGGCATCCAAACTTAGCTTTTAAAACTCCTAACATGACTAATTTAACTGGTCTCTCTTCATTTCATTTGTCTGGGGAATCTGTATTTCATTAGAATGGAAAATACAGATTATGGGAGCAGCAGAAACTAATTATTTTTTTAAGGTTAGGGTTGAGTAATGAACAGTACTGAAAGGAGATCACTCAAGGATTTTAGAGACAATCCAATCTGATGGGCCACCAATACTTCTTCACCCCGAGAACTGGTAAAAGTATTTGAAAAGTGCCTAATATTTCTGTGGTTTAAAGGATTAAAAACACTTTCACAGTTTCCATTTCTAATTAAAATTTTCTGCTTTTTAATGAAAACTATAGGAAAAAGCTAATCCAACAAAGGCAACCAATTTAGTCAGCTCATCTTGGAGAAAAACAGGAGGCAGTATGGCTCAGATGCCATATAGACAGATCTAGGTTTGAATTGTTGATCTGATCTTTCCTAGCTAAGTAGCCTTGGATAAATTGTTTTCTTTCTCTAAACTGTAGCTTCATTTTTCTATAAAAGAGAGCAATAATTTCTACCTTGCAGCATCTTTGTGAGAAATAAATGGGCATACATGTAAATTTCCTAGCACAGTGACTGGAACCCAATACCTACTCACTAAGCAGTAGTTCATTTTAGAAATAGGTAGCAGTAATAATGGCAACAGAAGTAGTAGAATGTTTATTCCAGTACCAAGAACATAGGAGGTGCTTAACTCATATGTGTTCCCTTTATAGACTTTCCTCATACCTGGGTGATGTTTGCTATATTTTACATTCTATTCTTCATGTAGTTACTAAATAAACCCATAAGTTAACTGAAGAATGCAATTTACTCCTTAATGGGGCCTCTCTTCTTCCCAAATGCTAAAAATATATTTCAAAAGGTTCTCTATGATATAGACGAAAATACAATGACTAGGCATAAGGCTCAACCGAGAAAGACCATCTCACATCTCCGCAGTTCCCATATATGGGAACAGAAATCAGACCATACTGCTCATACAGAGCCAGAAGAAAAGAAGAGACCATTATCTTGTGAACCTACAGATAGGCTTTTTTATAAAGGACTCATTGGAATTACAAAGGATTTGAATTATTGACTATGAAATTATAATAAATGGAGGGCAATGAAGTTTCAGGGACATTTGACAACTGTTTTTCTTCTTCCCCACAAACAGGTCTGTAGCTCTCCAGCATGGAGCAGCTATTATCCTGTTTATTTTGTCCCTGTGTAGGATCAACCTTCCCACAGAAGAGTCAGCTTATATTGAAGCACCATGAGCAATTTCTCTACCACCAAAGTAAAAAATACATTGATACCAGTAAGCTTCAATTTGAATTCCTAATATACATTTAAAATGATTGAACATATTTCTTATGAAATGCTTTTTTCCAGGTCTGAGACTTGGGATATTACATTTTTGTTCAGAGTTACATGCCGTAGCCTATTCCTAAATGTAGCAGTTTATAGTATACAGCAAATGACGATGCATTCTTACATAACCTTTCCCCTCTGGTACTATGACCTAACTTTGGCATCATCATGTCTCAGGTGTAAATATCCATTGAACAAAAACAATTAAAAAAAAAACCCGCACTCCTAAGTGAGAGGCAAAAGTACAAGACTGATCTGTAAGGCATCGATCAGTCACAGTAGACAGTGAAAATCATACTTACTTGCATCCAGGAGGAGAGGAGGAAAGGAATTATTTCTAGTATGCATTTGAATGAAAACCCACCTAACACCTGCTAAGCTTTCTCACGTTATAACATGGAAAGATATCCACTTGAACACCCTCTCTGAAATAATATTAAAGAGAGCAGAGGAATAAAGTGACTAACAGATCTCCAAAAGCAACCTAACTACTGCATTTCCATTATTCTTAACCTCTCTAGTCTAAATCAGTCTTGAATGATTAAAGGTTAATGCATATTTATTTGGTGGTAAAGTCCAAATTCCTCAGCGTGGTAATCAAGGCACTCCTTAATATGGCATCCATCTATTTCTGTAGCATACTCAATTCAACAAATATTTATTAATTGCAAGTATGTGCAAGGCTTTGTGTTGGGCTTAGTGGAGAAGACAAAGATGAAAAAGATGATTCTTCCCTTCTGGAGCTTTCCTATGAAGGTCTATCTGCTTAATGTCTATGTCTGCTTAGATTATTCCCTCAAATGAAAGCTTTTCCTCTTCTCTTTGCTTATCCAAACCTAGGCTTATCTCCAGCCACACTTCTATCAGGTTTTCCAGAACCATTGCTGTCCACAAAGCTTCCTCCTCTAAACAGCAGTTCTTTTCTGTTTCTTTAACGATGTATTTGAACATTTAATGCCTTAAACTGCTTTGGTTTTTATGTATACTAAGCTTGTAATCCCAACTACATTACTAGCTCTTGAAGAATATAATGTGGTCTACATTTTTTAAAAAACCTTTCCCTCCATGCCCATAACAGTATGGTGTTATGAGATAATCAGTAAATTATAACTTGGTTGAACATATGGGTAAAACTGAAGATTGGGAGGCCATGAGTAGGGACAGATCCTGGTTAGAAAGACCTGGTTCCTAGCACCGGAGATTCAGTCTACAGAGACCCACCTCTAAAGAGGCTGAAAATAGACAGCAGATAGTGAGTGCAGGCAGTGATAGACAAGCAGAACCAAACAAGAAGAGGAATCTAGAAGGAGATATTAAAAAACAGTCATGCATTGCTTAATGATGGGGATACCTTCTGAGAAATGAATCCTTTGGCAATTTTGTCATTGTACAAACATCATAGAATGTACTTAGCAAACCTAGATGGTATAGTCTACTGTACACCTAGGCTATATGGTATAGTCCATTGCTCCTAGACTACAAACACATACAGCACGTTACTGTACCGAATACTGTAGGCAATGGCAACACAATGATAAGTATTTGTGTAATTTGTTTAAACATAGACAGGGTACAGAAAAAATATGGTATTGTACTCTTATAGGACCACCATCATATATGTGGGCCATCATTGACTTAAATGTCATTAAGTGGTGCATGACTGTATAAGAACACCTTGGTTAAGAAAAGATAGGAAGTCAGTAACAGAAACTGGGGGAGGACTGGGTGGGTACTGACTCTTTGGAACAAGTTAGAAACACAGTTATCAGAACTTGAAGAAAAGGAAAGGGCCAATTGATCAAAGTTTGGTCTCAATTCCAATCCTGACCTTAAACAGAGAGAATTTAAAGCACATTCATAACTAGCCTGATGCTCATTAAATCCCATTACCTTAAGGTTAGGCTGAATTCCACAGCTTGCAGGTAGAAAGTCAAGTGGCTCTTACTGCCAGGAGAGAAGAATCTGGGCAAGGTCCACAATCTCAAAAGCTACAGTCAGTCCAAATATGTCGGACAGAACTCTATCAGTCAGGGTTTAATCTAATGTGTTGGTTTATGTGAAGCAGACATACATACTGCTGAGGAAGCAAGGACTGATCCTTGTCTTGGGTTTAATTTTCATGGTAGATAGTATTAATCTTTCATTGCTCAGTTGCTGTAGCAAGTTGGAGAAGTACAGTCATTACTCAGTATCTGAAAGAGATTAGTTCCAGGACCCCCTACAGATACCAGAATCCTCAGATGCCCAAGTCCTTTATATAAAATGGTGTAGTCCTTGCACATAACCTATGCATATCCTCCCACATACCTGAAATAATTTCTAGATTACTTATGTTACCTTATACAATGTAAATACTATGTAAATAATTGTTACATTGCATTGTTTAGGAAATAATCACATGGAAAAAGCCTGTACATGTTCAGTACAGACACAACCAGCCATTTTTTGTGTGAATATTTTTTATCTACAGTTGATTGAATCTACAGATGCAGAACTTGCAGATACAGACGGCAGACTATATTTCTATGTGATTCAGTAATGACATAGACAGTTATTTCTTCCCCAGGGTAAAGAACATTCAGTCAGAAAAGTAGATCTTTTTTTGTGGTAATTATTCACACTGCCATTGACACTTCTTTAGAAAAGGCAGCCCAATGAGAAACCAGCTATCCAGTAGGGCTAGATTCCTCACTAAAGAGAGGCTGGGTCTTTGATTGGGCTTTCTATCTTAAGCAACAATAAGCAGCAGGTTGAGTTCCTTTTATGGAGTATTAGGAGATGGAGTTATACAAGAATCTTGACATTTCACTATCTTGCCCCATCAGGACTATACATCACTTGGAGGGTTCAATGGAAATTGTTTTCTACCAACATTAAAAGTTATTTCGGAGCTTTTAAGACACAGCAAATATATTTCTTTAAGAGAAGTTTATTTGCTTGTTTAAGAGAGCTGCACTTTATATATAGTGCTGATATAAACTGGTGCACAGGATCCTCTAAAACCGTTTATATCCACAGTAAAATACATTTTTGTGATACTCATACAACAGAGTTAGTCCAGAGCCCAGGGCTTTGTGGACTCTGCTTATATCCCAGCCTGTGTGGCTGTTACTCCTTTTCACCAGGTCTTGGGCCTCCCTCACTACCCATCCTGGCCTCAATCACCAGTCTGCTGGTTCCACAGAGATGCTATTGCCTATTCATTTCTCTGAAATGCCTGGACACCATTTTGGGTAGCTATGGAAAGCCAGACCCATATGCCCACAGCATAGCTCTAGTTAATGTTCCCTCTGATTTACCTGAGTCTTATCTTTTTACATGTATAATTTCTCATCTTTTATTCCTAGTATCTAGTAGTTGGATACCTTCTTGGGCAAAGGCATGTCATCTCTGATATAATTACACAATAATTGTATTTATTTTGATTATTGCATCATCCCTAATTGATACTTATTATACTCTAGTTGCCTTGAAGGTGAATGGTTTCAATTATATAGCAGTAAAATAATAAAGTTTTAAAAACTGTCAACTAGAAACCATCTAGACCAACTTCCTCATTGACGGATGAGAAAATTTAGGGGAAGAAAATGACTTGTCAAGGATGGAACAACCAGAATTTAAGTCTTCTAGCCCTTAAGCAAATATCTGAAGGGGTGTCAAATCAAGAAATGGTAAGTTTTATTGGTAGGTTCTAGAAGTCAGACTAGAACCAATGAGTAGAAGTTACAAGAAAGTGAGGCAAATTTTAGTTATAAATTGTTAACATACAGCTAATTGAATTAGGACGAGCCTCTCAAGAAGTGGCCAGTATTCTGTCTTCAGACTCTCAGAGGCATTTGAACAGATGTAAAACGACTACTTGTCAGGGATATGAGAAGTGATTTCTTGGCCTGAATTACAGATTTGATGACCTCTCTCCTTTATTTCAAATCTGAGAATCCAAGAGTTGCAATGTGAAGCACTGTATTCTGGTAGGCTTGAACTAATGATCTTTACATTCCAAAGTATATGCAGTTATAGCATTTAAATCCCACCCCAGATTAGGCTACAGTTTGCCTCTGCTGCCTTGAATGAGTCATGTATCATAGAGTCAATCTTTTCTACCAGGAATAAGGATCTAGGGAGGGTAGGGGAATGAGGAAAGCTTCAACAATTTCCAAGTATATGGATCAAAGAATGAGCAGGATTTTTAAGAGAGGGCATTCATATTAAGCGGTGTGTTTTAAAGAAAAGAAGAACTATTGCAATCTCTGCTATTTGTCTTAAACAAAGAGCTTAAGCCGAAAATAAAAAAAAAACTATCCTGAGATATAAAACTTAGAAGCAGTTGAAGCTACATACACATACACACACACACACACACACACACACACAAACAAAGCTTCAGAAGGGTAAGGTCATCTTGGCTGTGTTCCAGTTCACAAATTCAGTATAAATCTATAAAATGCTTCTGAAGAAATGTGAGAGCAATAGTCCCAAAAGAGGGTATTCTTGGTACACATATCTATTTCCATTTGAATCAATGCAAAGTTTTAATGCATGGAGGACAGCACATCATTCCAGTTCTGATCCAGGGTCCAACAGTCTGGCCAAATATAATCCCTTTCAGAGCTCATCCATAAATGCTAGGCTTATCTTTCACTATGCCCCAAATCAAAATGAGGTACAACCTCCCAAAAAGGCTGGGACAGAGTAATTGATGTGAAAATTGTCTTAAAGGTGTTAGAAGAATGTTTTCTTATTCAAACCATACAGCTAAACAGAAACAAAAGAAAAGTACCCCTTTAGAAACCCCGGGTATAAGAGAAAAAAGAAACAGGATGGAAAGAATATATTTAAAAAGCCGAGTCTCAACTATTGTTGCTGGGGGAAAGGAGAGCAGAGAGAAAGAGGAGGGAGCCCATCTGTGAAAGGTAATTGGGAAATACTACTGCAGAGATCTTCTCATTAATAAAAAGAAAAGCTCAAGGAACATGAAAACTCAATTCAGCAAGTGGCACAAATACAACCTCTAAGCCATTACTCTCCTCTTTTACTTCTCTAAAAAAAAAAACCCTAAATGGAACCTATGATAGATAGATCATCTTTCTGATAAGAAATTCACTCAGTGTTTTATCAAGATTCTAATAATAATCGCAGACTTGGAAAGGACCTTAGATGAAGTCAAATCCAACATACCTTTTTTAAAAGATAAAGAAACTTAAGCCCAGAAGTTCTTGTTTTTAGTCATTTAGCAAAGGAACTTCAACTCAAATCTCCCATTAAACAGGCTAGAACTCTTTCTAGTCTGTAGGCAACCTTGAAATTAGGAGAGTTGGAATAAGAATTGCACTCTTGCCTAAGCAGAATAAGAAAAGGGGAAATGCCATACGAAAAGTCCATAAAAAGTTCAACAGCTGTTCACTATTCTTAATTATATGGTGACAGACTCAACTAATCAAGCCCTCTCTTCCTTACATGTCCTACATAGGAGCTAACAAATTATGTATACTCAATACATGTTAAGACTTCAACTGCTTCAAAGTATAACAAAACCTTAAACATGTTTCCTAAGTCCCCGGCACCAATGAATTTGTAGTTTTATAAATATCATGGTGAACAAGAAATGCTGTCTTGTCACATTCAAGCCAAATAACAGCTGGACTTTAAAAATAAAATTTTGAAGGCATTTGCCTTTTATATTTTTAATTTCTGTTTTCCTTGCCTATGGTTTTGTCATATGATTTTGATGAGTGGTTAATACACATCCACAGCTGCCTCTTTTGGTGACCTTTTCCTCACTGCCTCCAGGCTCAGGGCTATGAAGCATGTCTACAAGTTGCTTACTAAGTGATATTGTCATTTTCATGGCTGGCAGACATTTTTCTGGGAAGCCTGGTGGAAGCAGGGCCTCATTTTCTGGGTTGGCTTACTTTAGTCACTTCAGAAGCCCCACAGGAGGATGGGTAGACATGGGGGGAGGGCATAGCCCCTTAAAATTGCTGTTCCAAAGCCAGAGGAAACCTGTATGGACTGAGGGAGAAGACATCCTGGGCCAGAGGCACAGAACTTACCTATCAACTCAGCCCCGCTAAGGAGCTCTCACTCCAAATCCTCTATACAGCACAAAGAAGTCCTGATCTTCTTAGCACTTTTCTCCATGATAATTATGTATGTACATATTTCCCTTTTAATCTTCTGTCTTTCCTCACTAGACCATATGTTTAAAGAGGTCAAGGACATCTCTGCTTTGCTGCCCATCGTTTGTTTTAAGTCTAGTTTAGGGGCTGGCACATGGTAGGCACTCAAGAAATGTTGGCTGGTTGTTTTTTTAGACCAAAGACTAAGTGAAGGAGCGAATAATTTTTTTAGTTATTCTGATACTTTAGTTTCTTCTTAATCTTACTGTTAAGGGAAATATGAAGGAACGAAGTAGATAAAGTATCATATGTACCTGTTATCTACTCTGACTTTAATATGAAGTGTAACTCCAGCAGACTTTGCAATCAGCTCAGCCTTGAACAGATGCCAGGATATATCCTGAAGTCAGCAGAAGGCTGCTACCCATGCTAGCAGTCCTCACAGAAGCACTGCACTTTGGTCGGTATTAGAACAGGTAACTTGACTCCACTCATGAACCCCCAAAAGCACATGAGGTCTCAATGGCAACTTCTGGGCAAGCTTCTAAAGGGAAGTTTTCACATGCTCCTTAAGCTCCTGGGCCACTACAGCCCTTCTACTATGATACTCATCAGGCACTGCTGCTATGTGTGACAGAGTAACATGAGAGTTGGCGTATGGCATGACTTGCTATATTTAGGGCAGAGGAAATGGGCTGTACTGGGGAAGGTCACAAGGAGTTTGTTCAGAAAAATGAAGGGACCACGTGTTTCTGCGTAAACAGTGGGGGCAGTATGGCAGGCTGCTGGGGAGAATCTCAGCTCTACCCTTAATATGTGGCTCATAGCGAGTAATTTAATTATTCTCAGCCTCAGTTTTCTCACCTGTAAAATGGAAAAAGTAATACCTTCTTCACAATGTGTATAAGGATTAAATGAGAAAATGTGGGTAAAAAGCGTAAGACGTCCTCTAGTATATAAACACTTGATAAAAAAAGTTTTCTAAAAACAAAACAGCCAGGGAAATTGGTTTCAATCTAGACAATCTAGGCATTGAATAGAATATCCAAAAATATTTATATGCAGTATGTTTCTCTAGAGTTAAATTTTTAACTTTTTCCTCTTATATAGTTAATAACTCTGACCATGATTTTTAACTTACCAAGCACATGATATCACTAACTAGATAATGACATTACTGAGAGATAACTGACTATATTTACACCAAATATGCAGTTAAGGAAGCAAATGAAAAAGTGTGAATGACAAATTAGAAAAGTCTTTGACAGTGCGGGTAAGGTGACAGAGCTCTGTAACTACCAGTCTGTTGTCAAATAAACAGACTGAATACTCCGAAGTAATGAAAAATATTTATTTCATTACATATGGTCAACAATTTAGGTACTCTACAGTACAATCTCCCGATAAAATTGAGATGGGCCAGACCTGAAACACTTCCACATAGGCTTTTAGGCCAGCCACAATCTCTGTGTTGCACTCGGATGGTTAACCGTGCAAGTAACATCATTTGGACTTCCTGGCTCCCTAGGCAGAGGAACCTCAACCCTTATCGGTGGAAAACCTGCACTTTTAAGTGCCTATGAAAATAATGGGCTGTTGATACACATTCTTCAAGGAAGACAGCAAGCATATTTCTGGTTTTGAGTAATATTTATGCCTCCCTTCCTATCTATCTTCCCTCTTCTTCATTCCTTTCCTTCCTTTCTCTTCTCTTCCCCTCCCTCCCTCTTTACTCCCATAGACACATATACATCCTAATCAGAATTTATTTTAACACCTGGTCTCCCAAACTATCATCAAACATTAGTCTTTCCTACTAGTATGAAAAATTAGCATTCTGAAAAATTTCTGAAGGGCTTCCTAATGTCTAATACTATTCATCTCTGAGTCCTCATTCCAGGGATTTCTGGGCTGCCTGGGATGGCCCCAGGCTCTCACTAAAAGCCATGCCCAGTTTAGATGCTGCTATGAAGTGTCTTCATGTGTTTTCGAGGGATTAGGGTCCTGGAAGAAACCCTGCCAGTTAAAGGGATACTAGTGAGATTCTTCCCCTTAAGCTAAAGAAGGACTTTAGCTGAGACCTGAGATGGGTGAAGTATCATGTTACTCTGAAGAGAACAAATTAATCTTCCCTGACTGGTGGGACAGATTCTGCCAAAGGAACAGCTAACGGGAAAACCAGTCTCCACTCTGTGATGACACAGTAAATAACCAGGCAACATTACTACTGAAGTGCTGACCTAACCCATAAATTGTACCCAGACTCTGGGGAGCAATTTCTGCTGATGTGCTGCTTGTGCATTTAAAACAAACAAACAAAAAGGGAAAAGAAGTGAACAGGCATTGATATTGGTGCGGGTAAACATTCTGAGAGGAAGGCTGGTCTTTCCACCCAGACTTCTGAAAGACGTTAGTGATGGTTAGTGCATAGGCACAGGCTGGGCCTTCCCCAAGCAATTATTAAGTTTATGCTAAAACTGCTGCAAACTATCATTTAATCCCCAAAATGGTTTGATTGTACCTGGGAATCACTTGATTTGGATATGCTAAATATTCTGATTTCATCATTCCACAATGTATACATGTATCAAAATCACTTTATACCCCACAAATATATACAATTATTACTTGTCAATGAAAGATAAAATAATGTTTAAAAGTCCTCCTTTCCAAGTTTTCCCTTTTTAAATACAAATGCAGTGAGATGGATGAAACACAGAATTCTGCTGTTCATTGAAATGTAGAGGATCCTTTTATTTTAAAACTTTGATGGTAACTTGAAGTACTTGGATTGCTAAGTATTCAGTAATGTAAGATCTAACTGCTTCTTAAAGTCTTCTACTATAATGCACAACATAACTTACATACATACATAGTTGAAGAGTAACATTTCCTTTGCTTTGCCTAAGAAATCTAGCTGATGACTCCTATGAAAAACTATAAAGATCCTATATCTAGCTCAGACACACCTTTGGAAACACATGGAGCAGCAGAAAAGAGCTAGAGAAAAGCCACTCACCCTCTGCATCTTCTGGCCGAGTAAGGTCGATGACACCTGGGCCCAGTTTTCCATCTTCATTTGACTTTCCCGTTAACTGGGGCCCCAAATTCTCAAAGCGCGTTCTTTCCTAGAGGAACAAATAATCAGAGGCTTATTCTAGTTTCCAAAACAGCCACCATTTCCTTCCAGTTTCTATCTTGCTTAATGGCCAAAAGGTGAATTCAAAAATATCATTCCTGACCAATGTGGACTCTGAAAATCTTTCAGGAAGATTCCGTTGAAAGCTGTTTGTGACATGGACAGCACTGACAGCATCTAGACCATAGTACCTGTAGGGAAAGGAAAGCTGTGACAGGGAACCTGCCAGAGCTTCAATGCATATCTTCTCTCTGTCGGATTTGCTCCAGTAATCTAAAAAGAACGCAATAGAGAGGGTTGAGCCAACAATGCAAAAACCTGAAAGAGCAGTTCCTATTAAAATACACGGCTAAATTTAATGGGAGAGGAATTTTCTCATTTAGAGATCATAGCTTGCATTGGTATTCCTGGGGAAATACAAATCAGAATTTTATGCACGAGGATTTCAAAAACAAATATTTCGAAGCAGGCCAACCAGAAGATGATTGATACTACTATTTTGTCTCAGAATTTCAACTGTGATTTTCTGGGAACTGAAAAGGAGGACATCACTCCTAGCCAGCCATGGAGCCAGGAAAGTTAAATACCCCTGCTGCTTTAGGAGGGAAACCCAGAGATGTTTTACTTGTTCACCAGTTCTTCTAGGAGTAGGAGTCTGAAGCACCACAGTGAACACTCCCTCTGCAGCTCTCTGGATCAGTAGCAGAGGGGCTCATTGACCATCATTAATATGGTGTTCTTGTCTGCAGAAACACAGCTCATGTCCCCCTCTCGTCTCCTCACTACTCTCCTGACTCAAACTTGGCTTTGTGCTGTGCTTATGAATGAATGAAACCTTGTTGTTCATTACTATGAAACAATATTAAATGTCATGTCAGCTTGAATTTACAGACATGAAATAGCAGCTTCCAGCTCCGGGAATGGTTTCTGCATGTTATACTTAATGCATTATGCAGCAGTAGAGTGCTGATTGCTGTTCAGTCTATTGTTCAATGACCTAGTTCTGTACTGAGCATGTTCGGCATTAGATGGAAACACTCTGAGTGTTCTCTTCTGTAAGATGTTTAGAAACTTGGAAATATTCTTAAAGAGCAAACATACAATTACTTGATAGAGTCTCTGCCTCATTTGTACAGCCTGACTACATTTGTGCTTTCTAATATGATTATTTTTGAATATCATTATATTTCTATAATTAATTCCCATCAGTCAAATTGTGCAGGAAGTCTTCCAGTTCCCCTTCGTCATGGAATATGTTGAAATCTGTGTTGGAAGAAAACACAGCATAAACCTTGCTTTAATCTACACCATTTCTATGAAAGATTTGCAACAAAAATTACAATCACGAATTTCCCTAACTGGGTAATACTCACTAGTTTAAATAGCAGTATGTAGGGAAACCTCTGAAATATGACTCTTATAAAAAACAGAATGAAAATAAAAACCAAGTTAAGTATGGTTCCCTAATATCTTCCTATGTGAAAATACTGGTGCACAAGAACAAATTAACCCAGATGCAGGACACAACAAAAAGCAACTA
Organism: Gorilla gorilla gorilla; assembly: GCF_029281585.2. NCBI lineage: Eukaryota > Metazoa > Chordata > Mammalia > Primates > Hominidae > Gorilla > Gorilla gorilla. Next base: position 22,415,418 of record NC_073233.2, read on the forward strand.
TAAGCCTTGTGGGAGCTTCAGACACAGTCAGGGAAAGGACAGCTGCTTTTAATCAGCCAATTTCTATTTTTGAGTAGCACTTTGGTTGTCATGATGTAAAGAAAAAGAATTAAAGTGGAGATGAGTAGTACCAGGGAAAGCAAAATATTCAACCTTTGTTTTATCACATTGTTTCGCATTTCAAATATTTGCATGTGAATGCTTTCCCTATGTTAAATGCAAAAGGAGTTTTGATGTGACACCTGCAATCTTCTTGGAAGAACAACCTTTAACTGTATTTTCATAGGGGGAAAAACAACTTTCTCTGAAAATCAACAGACCGTGCTATCTATCAATATGCATATTTCAAGTATCTTTCTAGTCACTCATTCTCTTTGATTTTACTGGAAAATATTCTCAGTAAAAATAAAATAAAATAAAATAAAGTTCCTGAAAGAATATCAATATTTTGACAAGGAAGGAGAAGAGGGAAAATTACATGCCATGGTTTGTAAAATCCTAAGACAACAAAGCTTACATGATGATAATATCTTTTCTTTTATAAAAAATGAAGTGCACTCACAATTCAGTAGTATCAGCTTGTTTTTAATCATAACAAAAAACATTCAGAACATTCAACAACACATTCACAGTGTCTTTGAAGTCATACATTTTTCTGACTTCATTGAAAAAAAAATCTTCTGCAGAGATACTTTCCCTTTAAAATATCAATATTTTGACAGAGTAGAAGTCAAGGAAGAATATCCCATGAAACACTTGTTAAATAGGAAGAAAATAAATCAATGATAGAAATTGTTTTGGGCAATGGGTTGCATTTTAGATTTGGTAATATTAAGCACTTGTGTTTGAGATTAAAGAAGGACCCTGCAAAGCCATGCCCTTTCATATAAATTTCCACCTAGTCTCCCAGAAGATTTCGTTCTTTTCTTCAAAGAATAGCTCAGAATATTTATTTGCCAGCCACATAACCATAAGATAAGAGGGCCTGATGTCTACAAGTTATGTCTGGGCAGCTGAGCTACGCAAAGATTTTACCAGTGAGGTTGAACATGAGCCTAGTAAATACAGGATGTGGACATGGGCACAGAGAGAAGTATAAAGATACTTTGGTTCCAACAAGCTTAAACTTCTGCCATTAAGCATCTATGAGCATGCCCCTATATGGAACAAATATAGACTGTGGGTGGCAAGTTCTTAAGTCCAAATTTCCACACACTTGAACTAGCTCTCACCATGTACATACCTCCCAAGTAAGATATGTTGGAGATATAAGCAAAATACCTCAATGCTAATTTAATCCCACCCCTTCCAGGAAAACTGCCCCATCTTCATGTTGACAGTGGATTTTACATGCAGCAATGTGATCAGACACTTACTTATGCATTGTCAGTCACAAACATGCAGGCAACATAAAAGTTATTGAAAAAAATTAAAGTCAGCTCTGCTGTGTTGTAGGACTGTTGGCTCTCTAAGTGCTTCGAAATTATGATGTATGAGGTAGATGTTGCATATTAAATAAAGATATTTAAATGATAAAGCCCCCTTTAGTGAAAGCTGATGAATGTTAAATGTTACAAGCCACAAGACGGTAGCATCCATCATCTTCACATATTATCAGAGTCAATGACGGGGCAGCCTCACTGATGACAGATAGACTGCTGCATTATTATCCCTAATTTCCAGAGTCACTGAACAAACCATTCAACTCTTCGGGCATTATTTTTAACTTTGCATTAAATTAGCAACTTTTCCCTCCCTACCATGGCAAGATTGATCAATTTTGTCTTTGCATGGGTGGAGAGAGAGAATGAATTTGGGGTAACTAAAAGAACAGAGGTTTGTTTTCATCTAGGAAAAAAATCAACTTCCTCTTACTGGCATCAAATGTAAAATTGTGATCTGGGGAAAGAACAGCAATGAAACAGTAAGCACACAATAATGGCTTTTCTTTGCACTTAGATAAAAGCTGAATTTTTGATGTGCACAGTATATTTTAATAAAATTTTATATACTATGTTTTATACACTTATTGGCTATTCCATAATAATGTGTGTGCTAACAGCAAAATTGCTCTTAAATTTATGTGTGTTATTTATACGTTCCCACGTAACAATGCTTTTTGTTGTAAAAAATATTCTGTTTATTAATGTAACTTTACAACCACTGCATCCAAGATCCGTGGTAAATTAATGACATTTTTATTATTTTATAGTGTCATTAAATTTTTACTGATCACTCCATCAAACAGAGGCAGTAAAGGCCATAATGTAAACTGGGACACTTAGATCAGGAAGCAGGAAGACATTCCATATAGTCTGAAGAAAACTGCTAGCAATAAATGATATTTATACCATCTTTAAGCATGTGAGAATACTTGGATAAGTTTGGCAAAACTGTTTCAGTAGTAGAGTGGATTGTGTACTTAAATAACAGTTTGCTTGCCAGAGAGACAAGCCTTTTTCAAACCATATGCGAAGTGACTGATTGCAGCCATCTCCTGAAAAACAACACGTGAAATGTAATGATGCGCTGGGTCCCTCCCTTCTGCATTACCAAGACTGACCAGTGTGTACCAGGCCTCAAATTATTTCAACATAGTCCCCTTTGCCACAAACTGAAGTGGAAAATGGCACACGCTGAGAGAGGTTTTTTGTTTGCTGCTTTACAAACAAATATATTTCATTTAAGTACACGTCTGGTCAATGATGTGGTATATTTCATTCCAATGGTCTGAATGAGAGGTACTTTACTAACCTTTATTCAAAAGCTCATTTCTAAGGAGTGTCTGAATATGGGGGATCATTCACGGCAGCCATGGAACATACAACTAAGGGGCCATTATCTATAGCATAGTTAATACAGGTAAAAAATGATTATCTCATGTTATTTTTATGTGTAAAATGCATTATAATTACGATACTCTCTACATTGACTCTCTTAAATAAACCTAAATGTGTGTTATGAACTAATTGCCAAATACTCTATTTATGTATATATAAGACAGTAAATAAATTCTATGCTCATATAATTATGGATTTAGAAACACCTAATTTCTAGATGGGGATTCTGGTATGATTATTTCTTAGGTAAATAAGGATTTTGTTGTTGCATCCTAAAATACATATTTAAATATTAAAGACTTAAAAATCTTTCAAATGTGTAATGATAAGGAATTTTGCAGGGAAGGTTAATACTACAGCCCCACTAATCGTGTTTTGTGTGTATTCCTAATGCAGAATTTTCTAAGAAAAATAACAAATATATGTATTATAAATAAAAGTTCTCTAAGGCCATGACAATATTCTGAGATGATATCTTATCCTCAGAGTTTCAGCTATGTCTAGGTTATTGAGTGGAAGCTAAATAAGTCTTGTCGTTTTCATCCTAGCTCTTAGCTTCAATTTTTATGAAAGTTTGATTTCCATTTGTGTATTTTGATGTATTTCCAACCCAGGAAAACTCTTTCCTAAACTGAAAGTAAAGATTCCCCTGCAAAAGCAGCTTTCTGTTTACCCAGCTTCCCCTCCTTTCCTGTGTTCACATTGGCGCCGAGGGGTCAGTGTGATTTGTCTCACTGCTTTTCTTGCCCTTCTCTGTCCAGGTGATGATCCAGGCTTGCTGATTTTTCTTCCACATAGCCTCTTGCCCTCATCCCTCTCTCAATGCCCTCCTGCCATCACTAACTACCCCAGCACATGTCTTCATGCCCACACACCTATCTCACTGCTGCAGCCTCCTTTCTGATCTGCCTGATCCTTGGCACTGTCCTCCCCAGTCCTTCTACTCACACTCTTCACAGAGTTCTACTTCATGTCTCTGATTCAAAACCTTCCGTGGCTTCCCATGTCTACTGCATTTCCTCCAAGCTCCTCTACATGGTTTTCAAGATCTTTCATACACTGCTCCCCACACACCTTTTTAAACTCAATTTTCTACAGTTCTCCTGTCACATATCCTCTGGTTGAGGTGGGCAGTGACTTGCCTTTCAATAATAATACCACGATCATCCTTCCTTCTCGTTTCTCCTTCGCCAAATCCTATTCATATGGAAAAACCCAAGTTTTCCATGAACTCTATAAACTCTCTGATCTACCTACTCTCTGCTATACAAAAAGTCTTAGTTTTGCCTACGTAATTAGCCCCTAGTTACATACTATGTTAAAGAATTGGACTTTTGGTTCATGTGCACAACCAAGTCTCCCTCAACAACATCAAAAGATTTTTCAAGCCAGAGATTGTATCTTAGACCTTTTCTATATATCTCACAGAACATTTAGTATTAGTGTTCATAAATACTTGCAGGTTTATATAAGGCCACATAACTAATCTAGCCACATAAATCAAAAACATGCTGCACAAGTATCTAAAAGGGCAATAATAATCAAAACAAGGAAATTCAGAAAAACACCTTAAATATTTTATAAAAGAGGTAAATAAGCAATTTTAGAAGAGCACAATAGAAAAATGCAATTTGATTATATAATTTAATGTGAAAAAGATATTTTGAGTTTAACTTGGAATTTCTGCAGATTAATACAATCCATCTTTGTGAAGTCTTTGCAAAACTCTGGCAAAAGAAGATACTACATATCATAGATGCTTGGCTTAAAAAGAAGTACACATTTCAAAATAAAAGGTTTGTTTTGTTTTGAAAGCAAGACAATGCTAAGTACAATGCTAAGAGATATTTTGTCTCTTACTCTGAATGACTTTCTTTAATTCCTTGTTCTAGACGTATCTTGCCATGCTGTGATTCTCCAGAAACATCACTTAACCAGACATGTGGTTTCCTTTTTATTGACTTAACAAACACTGTCACTTTGTTATACTTTATTTTAGATCCTTTATTATGCATTTAGTAATTTAATGAATGATCAAAAATGTAGGCTTTACACTGGAAAGCAACCACATGTACTTTTAAAGGTGATTATATTTTGAGGGAATTATTTTAGAGGTATAGGACTTACTTTACTAGTGACATTGTGATGTTTCTAGAGTAAGTAATCATGATAATATAGGCTTTGGCTGGATGAAATGAGGTTCATTATTGAACCTCATTTTTAAATAATATTTTTTCAGCTAAAGCTATTAATTTGTCTAGTTTCTCATACATTTTTAACACCAAAATTGTGCTAGCACTTAAGAATTACTTAAGGACTAACTGCTGTTTTCCAACTGTGTTTGCCACCACAGCATAAATATATCTACTGGTGTAGAAGCAGGGAAGAATGCCACCCACTGATCATCCACAATGTGCAAAGCCCTTTCCAATGAGTACTTCCTTTAATCTCATACCAATACTACAGAGAAAATACTATTGTTATCAACCAGAAGAAGGTGAGGTTCAAAAACCGCATATTCTCACTCATAGGTGAGAATTGAACAATGAGATCACATGGACACAGGAAGGGGAATATCACACTCTGGGGACTGTTGTGGGGTGGGGGGAGGGGGGAGGGATAGCATTGGGAGATATACCTAATGCTAGATGACGAGTTAGTGGGTGCAGCGCACCAGCATGGCACATGTATACATATGTAACTAACCTGCACAATGTGCACATGTACCCTAAAACTTAAAGTATAATAAAAAAAAAAGAATTTTTATATGGGTTAAGTCATTTAATCAAAATTTAATATGTATTTGTACTGGGGTGAATTTTGAATAATAACTCTAGATTACCATGTGATCTCTCTGAGCCTGTTCCCACCTTTGTAAAATGGAATAGACAATGCTCATGCCACAAGGGCTTAATGATTAAATGAGAGATTATACATGTGAGTGCTTTGCAAAAAATACAGCAACTCATAACATATCCACTTCTGTTAAAGATATTATTTAATGTTTGCTAAGTATCTCAAAGCTAAACTACAATGACAGTGTCCTTATCCAAAGGTCAATATCCTTTCTCCTGTATCAACAATAGAACAATACATAACCAAAGATGCTTTGCTTTTCCTTCCTTCCTTCCTTCCTTCCTTCCTTCCTTCCTTCCTTCCTTCCTGCCTTCCTCCCTCCCTCCCTTCCTTCCTCTCTCTCTCTCTCTCTCTTTCTCTTTCGCTCTTTCTTTTGACAGAGTCTCACTCTATTGCCCAGGCTGGAGTGCGGTGGCATGATCTCGGCTCACTGCAACCTCTGCCTCCCAGATTCAAGCAATTCTCCTACCTCAGCCTCCCAAGTAGCTGGGATTACAGTGCACACCACTACGCCCAGCTAACTTTTTTGTATTTTTAGCAGAGATGGGGTTTCACCATGTTGGCCAGGCTGGTTTTGAACTCCTGACCTCAGGTGATCTGCCTGCTTCAGCCTCCCAAAGTGCTGGGATTACAGGCGTGAGCCACTGCGCCCAGTCAATGCTTTCCATTTTATCTTGGCTGCTAAGTAACTCAGAAGTAACTTTAAATCTCAACATTAGTAACCATGTAGGAGCTGGATAATTATTCACTACTTTTAAGCACTCAAGTCTTCCTTTACCTGTATGATAAGAACCAAACTTCTCTGTAAATTATGCATGTCTTTTTATGATCTGGCTCCTGCTCCCTCATCAGCTTCATATCCTATTCACTCTAGTTTATACTCCCTGTTACAATAAAATGGAATTTCTTGGAGCTCCCTGAACTAGCTATGATATTCCAAAATCCTATGTATTTCCGAATACCACTTTTTCTTTCTAATTATGATGTCTTCCCTTCCAGATGACATCATAATTAGTCCTTTCTAAGCCTAATTAAAACATCTGCTCTGGACAAAATCCTTTGTTGACTTCCTTCCACCAGCCCTGGGAAGAATCTATCATCCCCTTTCCTCTAACACCCCTAACCCCTTTCCTCTAACACCAAATGTGGTGTTCCATCACCACATTTATAGAAAAATATATATTACAATTATTGGTTTCTATGTCTGTTTCCAGTTCTCCTCAACTTGCTCCTCAAGGTACAATATCCATGTCTTATTATGTCTATAACATAAGTGTCTCTCATGATGTTGCACATACTAGGCTCTCTGGTTGTTAATCTTGGTAATCTTGGTAAAATTGCTTCTCTTTCTTCTTTCATTTTAATTTTACTTTTAAATAAAATGCAATTATTTTCAGATCCTATTTAAAGCAGTGAAATATAAATAATTAAAAGATAAATACAAAGGAAGGTGTGTAAGTCAATTAAACAATAGAGTGATCTCCTGGTCAGGGTTGGCCCAGAGCTGTGATACAGAAAATCTGCCTTATTATTATCACTAGAAAGGGCTCTCCAAGAAGAATTTTCCCTAAAATCTGAACCATCTCCACAAAAAATATCCTTACACATCTCTTACATTGCTTAGCAATTCACCATTAGCAATTCATTCTTTGAATTAATTAAAAAGGCCAATCTCTTATGAAAGGGTAATAGAATAAACTGTTACAACAGAATTATATTAATTTCAATTTAATTCCTCCTGAGAAACAAGAACATTCCTAGGGAGGATAATCCTGGTAAAGCCATGCAAACAAAGACATTGGTCAAGGGAGATCCTTAGGCACTGTAATCCCGGTGAAATAACTTCACAAGATTTGGAAATATCCAAGCTGAGTAAAGATGGTTGTTATGGGCTGAATTGTGTTTCCCCATAATTCATAGGTACCCCTAGTACCTCAGAATGTGACTGTATTTGGAGACGGGGCCTTTAAAGCAGTGGTTAAGTTAAAATGAGGCTCTTAGGGTGGGTCCTAATCCAATCTGACTGGTGTACTTATACGAAGGGTACATCTGGACACAAAAAAGGACACCAGGGATGTGTGCACACGGAGGAAAGAGCATGTGAGGACACATCAAGACAGCCTCTATCTACAAGCCAAAGAGAGAAGCTTCAGAAGAAACGAACCTGCTAACACCTTGATCTTGGACTTCCAGGCAGTAGTGTGAGAAAATGAATTTCTGTTGTTTAAGTCCGCAGTCTCTGGTAGTTTATTATGGCAATCCTGGCCAACTAATACAATGGCAGCTTCTACCGCTTATGCCATGAAAGGTGCTAGTTGCTTTCCAAAATTATCAAATAATAAAGCAGCATATTTTAGAGATAAGGTCCTATTAGCCTCACAAACAATTATCTAGAAACTTTTTTCTTTAGGATCTAGTAGCAGTTCTATCTGTTGACAGCCTTGTCCATCCATCTATATATTTATCTATGATTCTTCAAAAGTTATCCTTTAAAGGGAAGGAAGCACTTAACAAAGGTTTTCAAAAACAGGAAGATTTATACTTGAGGCAAGAAACAGAATCTCAATGCTATAAGCTGTTGAGATAAACTCTAGGAATGCTGATATATGCCACTGGACCATAAGCATTTCGAGGGAGGGAAAGTATCTCACGACCTGCTCTATGCCCAGAGAGAACTGTGCGCTGCAAGCAGAGAAGCATGCAGCACATGCCTGCTGAAATGAACTAATGTCTGCAGAGCTTCTTGTGGAGATGTTTTATGGACCTTTCAAAAACATTCTCCAATGATGTATGACAAGTTTCCCTCAGGATTTGAAGAGTACTCCAAACTAAGCGAGTTCTGTCTCCACACCCCCGGCAAGGACAGCATCCTAGACATCTCCTGTAACACACATTTAGACTCTTGTCACTGACCATCAGATGATAAATGATACAGTAGCATTAACTCTGAAGATATGAGACCCTTTTAGGCTTGGAAGCCACTGAATTAAATTAGTTTCATCAGGATTATAGTGCTTACTGAACCCCTTTAACCAAATGCTTTCTGTCTCATTCATATGGTTTTAATATGGTTTTAACCAATTGCAAGGTTATTTATAAGTTTGCAACTCCCAAGTAGAGTTATAAAGCGTTCAGATTTAAGCAAATCCAGTTGTGTGGCAGCCTAACTCCTACTTATATGTGGTTTCAACTTTTTATTCGTGTACAGAGGCATGATGCAGATTTGTTCCTGAATATTCTCTGATTAACCATTTGTTTCAGTAAAAAGTTCACAAAAAGTCCCACTGTAAAATTACACAAACTCCTATTAAAACTGAACACATGGTTTAAAAAGTGGAGAATTCTATCTCCACCTAAACCACCAATAAGATACTGTTATTCTAACATGTACCATATGAACAAAGAGTGTCACAATAAAATTAATGGCCAGCTAAGCAAATGTCTTTGTCCAAAAAGGTATCTTGGGAATTCTATTAGTTCAAAATCTAAGTACTTCATTTGAGGTACCTGTTTAATTTATAATGTGTACTTTTTAGTATTATTTGTGGAAACACAGGTGCAGTTTATTCAAGTTGAAAACATCAAAGCTATACGAACCAAGAATAAATATTTTCTTTAGAAATATAGCTTCCATTTCAGTTTTAGCTGGAAAACTGATAAATTTGAAGATTTTTTTCCCTCAGAAACATAAACACAAAAAGTGGGAAAATGTAAGGTACTGCTACCATGTATTTGTTTTAATTTATGATATATATAAGCATATTGTATCTCCTAAGAGCTTTTCCTACAATTTAAAAAAATATGTATGCTGCAAAAATAACATATATCTTAAAAAGAAAAATAGGGAGCATGAGAAAGCTTTAGTGCCAGAAGGAAATGTAAAGGCCTCTTCATTCAAACAGCAATGTGACCAAGGAGGTCTGGACACTTACCACAGTCCTGAAGCCAGCTGGTGACAGATCCAGAACATGCCTCTCAGCTTCAGACTCTCAGTCTCCTGCTCTTTCCACTGAGCTACTCTTACTCTACCAACTATGCTAGTCCCTGTATAATTCATCTGCAAAATGAGGGAGTTAAGTTAACTTATCTCCATGGTTTCTTCCAGCTCTGAAATCTTATGATTCTATGATATTTGACTTTCTTTCTCTCTAAGATCTATACTGCAGCACACATTGATAAAATCATGCCTAAAAAAATTCTGAGGAATTATTCATCTCAAGAAAAGCACTAAAAAACAATGCATTTTTTTCAAACAAGCCTACCAAAGCATGGTCACACTTAGCCAAAAAGCATCTGTTGGCTACTTCTGAAATTCCGTGGCCACCATAGTCAAAAGCAATAGAAGGGAAGGGACACAAAGGCAAGGGAAGGCAAAGAAAGGATGCAGGGAAAATCAGAGGGAACACATTTTCATCTGAATGTGGCTTAAAGATTCCTCTGTGTCCCTAGTTTGAGACTCATTATGGTGGCACTAGCCCAGAACACATCTCTTTTTGTCTGCAAGTAAAGTAACATAAATGCAAAGACTGCTGCTAAGAAGAGGGCCTTTCTTCAGAAAAAAACTGATTAACTCCTTAATGTCAAGATTTTGTATATTCTACTGTTATCCTCCTTCTAGGAAAAAAGAAGCACTAAATAAGGTCAAATGATGTCACAAATGAGTATTCAAATAAAAAACAAAAATAACCCAGGACTATGTCTGATTGTGGAAGAAGCTTTTCTTAAGATGAAGTAAAATTAAAATTTAGAAACTGTTTTCATTTCTTACAAACTAAAAAAAAATTCTGAAATTGAAATTTTTGAAATGAGTTTAAAAGAAGAAGAAAATATTTAGAAACGCTTTTCAAAACAGTACTCCAATATGGCACCATTACAAAAGACAAAAGATAGTGTCCAACTGTGGGGATATGTGTTAATTGTATGGTTTTCCAAAGATGTGGGAGAACTGATATCAATTACAGTATAATTACCATTACTTCCAACAGAGTTAACATGTAGTTACCATAAAATAACATACAATTAACTGGTGTCACATTGCACACCAGACTAAATAAGATACAAATTAAGAATTCCCAAATGTAACGATAATACTCTTCTATCTCTTAAAAAATATAATAAAAATAAAACAACTTTTCTCTGATAATGTCACAGCATTTGCAGGAATTAGTATAATTATTCAAAGAGGGAAAAACTAAGATATATAAGTTAGAAATCATCATTTTTAGTTATAAGGTAAAAAACTGCATAGGGATGGAGAAGTATATATTAACAAAAATGTTAAATTTAATAAACTAAAGGTATAGTAAATAAAATGAAATTTCCTACACATTTCTTTCAAGTCCTGAAAATCAGGCAGCTATATTTTAAAACCAAATTCAAGAATGTTCTTAGTTTTTACTGATACCTAATATTTTTTACTTTATTTATCAAACACGGGACAAGAGCCTGCTTTAGTCGTACTATAGAGAGACACAGAAATGAGTCAGGCTCAGTTCAAGACAGGAATTTAAACCCAATTTTTAGTTCTTTGCTATGTGAAGCAGTAAGTCATGTCTCAATATAAGTAATTTCCTTATCAGGAGGTGAGCTTAAGGGACAAAGAATGCTACGGTTCAACTTGAAGAAGCAGAATTCCTTGCTGGAATGTCTCAAGTCAGCAACAATAATACAGGATGCCTCCACGTGCTGCATATGAGAGAGGGGCACGTGTGGGAACACGTACATGCTCACCGCGCATCTAGATTTAATTAGAAGAGAACTGAAAATGGCAGAGTGCAATGCTGTGAAGTTGATGGGAGGACAAAGGGAAAGGAGCTGTATTTTAAATACAGCTACAGTGTATCTGCTATATCCGTTTCAAACATCTGGGCTTCCAATTATTTATTGAACTCATGTGTAAGACTTATTTGGGAATACTGCAAGCAGTTATAGAACAGGAACATGCAACTACTTTGTAAAATACTTGCAGGACTGAACTCTTGATAAAATCTTGAACAATATGAGTGAAAACTGCTCTGACATTATTTGAGTCAATGTGTGCAAACCATGAAGAGGTTAGCATGCTAAGAATAAATTTTGTACACAGCCTGCTAATTAATGTAGCAGATAACATTTTATTGGGAACTTATATTTTGCATATTTTTGAAGATTTAGTTTATTTCCTACATCTGACTTTTTTTCTTTTTTTTTCCTTTGTGGTATCCACAGGCTTACTTGAGATTAAATGAGGCTAGACACATTTGTAAAAGGCTGCACAACTTGTTTGAAGATTACATAAGCATATGCATAGATCCACAAAGCTTTCAGGGAAAGTCTGTTCCCTATGTAGTCAATATTTTCCTTTTTTCTATGAATATGGAGCTTGGGAATAGATGTATTAATTTTGCACCCAGTTCCATGTTTTATTCCATTGAATTCATGAAGCTTTTGTTAGGCTCTAAGGGAAACCAAACTGGCTAGGAGGGATGACAACAGAACAATGATGGGTACATTATTATTCCATGTTATTTCCTCTTGTTCCCACATCACTGTTACATTCCTCTGATTATTGCAGTCTCAAAAAATGTGCTGATCACTGTGTGTGTTAGGCAACACTGCAAGACGGAGAAGCTAATATCCCAGATAGAGTACATTATGCATGTGATGTAAATGAGGTATGTGCTCTCCACATATCGGCCGTTTGTCATCAGAGAGCCAGCAAACAGAGCGGATGGGTGCGAGTGCTTTTATTCCCTTCCACTGTTTCCATAATGGTGAAAATAAATAAGTAAATAGAATAAAAATCACCTGTCCTTCACAACTGTCCTTAACTGACACAAACTTGAAATATTTACAATGTAATGTATATTTTGGGTAGAGCTTTTTGTTTGTTGTCATTATATTAGGAAAAAACAAGGCTCGTCATCTTCACATTCAGAAATTAGAAACTGAAATGCAGCACATTGTAGGTCATACCAGCAAGGGCAGAGACTGCACCAACTTTATTTCTCAAAAACTAAAATGTAAGATATTTTAAAATGTGGATTCTGAATTCCTGGTCTAAAAGCAAGTGCTTCAACATAAACAATCCTTCCCGCTGAATTAGAAATGATGCTTAGATCACAGGTTAAAATCTCTAAGTGAAATAAAAACATCTCCAAGGGCTCTAGGACATGGGCTCAATAAACAAGCACATGTTTATTCCTACAGCTTGAATAACAGCACTTCTGCCCAGATAAGGAGAAACTTGGAAAATTAGCCTAAGCAGGATGTGAGACCGAGAGACAGTTCCTTCAGTCCTAAAGATTGTCTAATGAGGGCCGGGCGTGGTGGCTCATGCCTGTAATTCCAGCACTTTGGGAGGCCGAGGCGGGTGAATCACAAGGTCAGGAGTTCGAGACCAGCCTGGCCAAGATGGTGAAACCCCGTCTCTACTACAAATACAAAAATTAGCCGGGCGTGGTAGCGGGCTCCTGTAATCCGAGGCACTCGGGAGGCTGAGGCAGGAGAATCACCTGAACCTGGAAGGCGGAGGTTGCAATGAGCAGAGATCGAACCACTGAACTCTAGCCTGGGCTACAGAGCAAGACTCCGTCTCAAAAAAAAAACCGATTGTCTAACGAGAATTAACTAAAATGGATTTGAACAGTCTCAGGGAAAAAGGCAGTTGTTCATAGAACAAATAACTTCCCAAGTGAATGTTATAATTAGCAGTTTTTAAATCTCTGTAAAATTTTTAATGGCATTTTCAGACCAATTAATGACTTAAGAGAAGATCATGAATATAATAATTATACAAGCTACAAAAGTTTTTATAATATAGCTCTTATTTAACTCTACTGCATATATTTGACACAAAGAAGTGTATAACCTAGGAAAGGAGTAAATCTGCTTTTCACCCTGATTAAATAAAACTCACATTTGAATTTGCATTATGATCAAAATGTTAATTTTGCATAACTGAGGTGATGACCAAAGGAGTAGAAGAAAAATTGCTTCTAGAGAGCCAAACTTCTCGACTGCTTCGGGATCTGAATATTAAAATGCCACTTATATAAGGCTTCAGGTTGTACATTGTGTTCTCTAATTGGCAATGTGACATGAAGGGGTGGATTATTAGATTGCTTAAACCAAATAAAGTCTTAGTGTAAATATGATCTATTTAGAAACTCCTAGGTTTGAATAAATATGATCTATTTAGAAACGCTTAGGTTTGAAATATTAGACTTCCCTTGAAGATTAATATGTTTGAAGCACTCACACTTGTACTTTCAATTATTTTAAAATTCATTGACAATTATAGTTTTTCAACTAAAAATAATACAAAATTCTAAAAATTCATTGTCTATTGTTCTGAACAGTTACATAGTTTGCCTTCTGTGTAAGCTGATTTGACTGCAAACTTTACTTCTCTTTAGTATGGTTTCTACTTGAAGGTAAAGCAATATTTAATACTGCCTCAAATATCAACTATAGAAAATTTCTAGCTCATTAAGTTACCTTTTAAAATTATATAAACTTGAGGAAACGATTCTGGAAAACCAGTTTGTACAAAACCACATGAAATTCACTAACTCATAGTGTTTTGATCTCATTGTATTATGCTGATCAGTAAATCCATCTACATTTAGCTAATCCTCAGTCCTCAGCTAATTTTTTGAGCCAGAGATATTTGGTACAACCGACCTGATTTGCTTGAAATAGACTTCACTTCCTTTCTACACCCTCTCCTTCTCACCACCACCCACAAAGATGATAAACAAAAAGTGTTTTATTTATGGAAAAAAAAGTGATGACATGCTACTTATTTATGCTATCAGCCTAAGGCAGCTTTGAGTCTACCTCATTCCAATGAAACAGGAGGCAGGAGGCACACAGCATAAAGCTTCCCTTCTGGGCAGAAATCAGACTCAGTTCCCTTCCTCCTCACACAATAAATATGGTAAGTGGTCAGACTTTGTGGCCATTAGCATCTTATAAATTGTAAAGTCTTTTCCCGCATATTATCTCATTCACAAGGCACAATCATCCTAATTTTACAGAACATACTGAGACTCGGTAAGATTTAGAGACTTCCCCAAGATGACACAGATACTCAGATGTAGGCCTAGAAGACAGATCTCCAGCTTTAACATCAAGACTAAATTCCTTCTACGATTCACACAGCTTCATTTGTCAAACTTTACTCAGTTTTAGGTACATGAAATCAGGAAGCTTAGCATCCATGTTCACTTCCAAAGCTTTGCAAGTTGGTATTTATTTTATAAATTTAACTTTCTGAAGCTATTCAAATCCAATACTTCATTGCGCAGCCATTTAAATAAATGAAATCAGCATTCGATTATGAATAAATGTGTACTGGTTGTCTCTCAGCCCCCCTAGGCTGTGCAACTGTTTCATATATGGTTAATTCTTATGCGGCTTTAGAGGACTTATCATTGGAGATGCACACCCAAGAGCTCCTGTTATCTGTGCTGCTATCAAGGACACAGGAGTAGGGTAGGTAGATATGCAGGTATTACACACTACAGCCCTGCCATAGAAGAATGCAGAGGCAGCAGCTGCCTCCTGTAACTATAAGAACTTGCAGAAAAATCATCAATGATCAGAGACTGCACCCTAACTGCAGTAGGCTGTAAGATTGCAGTGAGAAGTGAAGGAAGGAGAGAGGGAGGGTGGAAAAATAAGAGGAAGAAGGGGAACAGGGAAGGGCAATGGGGGAGCAGAAATGGAAAGACAGGGTAGGAAGGAGGTTAGGGAGGGAGAAAGGAAAGGAGAGAAATCTATTCTCACACATACCAGGAGGCAGAGACAAAGAAGTGCGGACTGAGGGCGATGCATCCACAACCTCCAGAATAGAAGACAGATGAGGAAGTGGCAGTGAGACAAGCAAATTGAGACAGTGAAACAGACTTCAGTATCCTAGGGCCTTGTAAGAGGCAACCCTCCTATAATATGAATTTCCTCTATCTGAGGAATGCCAGACACATTCAAAAGGGCAGAGAGATGAAAATAAATTTTCATCTCCATAAGAGTAACTACTTCTTCCAAAGTCTGGGCTCTAGTCACAAGCACACAACCAATGAGCATTTTAGGCTCAGTGTTAGGGGAAGAGCAAAGTGTAAGACATGGGCTCTTCCTTCAAGTTACCAATAATGGTAACAGTGTGGTGCAGTAAAAAGTATAGAATTTATATAGAGAAGAGCTGGTATTTGAACCTAGAGTTACCTGCATGAATTTTCAGGGTTTTGTTCGACTTGTTAGTCTATAATGGGGGCTAATAAAAGATATCAATAATCTTTATCTCACAGGATTTCTGTGAACATCAAATGTGATTTTTGTATAAAAAATTCATCAGTCACAAATGCCTATAAATTATCTTAATTATTTCAAATTTTCATGTAGATTTACAATCCTATATCACCCTGAGGTTTCTCCCAGAGAGAAGAGTGGGAGCAACGTATTAGTTGCTTCTATAATTGTGTAACAGATTGACTGTCTCCAAGTTTATCTATGTGGAGAAATACACTCCATTTACCTCAGCCACCACTACCATCATTATTCTTTATTCTCTCTCTCTCTCTTTCTCACACATACACAATCATACATACAATCATACATACAGCCTCTGGGTTAACTTTCTTAGCCAGGCATTCAAGGCTTCCATCATCTGAATCCTGCCCCTCTCTAACTCAGAGTACACTTCTCTCTCGATTGAGCTGTCCTCCAGCCATTATTCCCCATATGCAGAGACACGTGCCCCATCCATACTCATGCCAGGACCCTGCCTAGACACTCCTGCCTACCTACTCCAGCCTGCTGTCCTTCCTTTGAGGGCATTTCAAGTCTCTCCTCTTCTACAGAACTTTTTTTCCACCAAGGGATTGATCAGGACGGCCTCCTTTTATCTTCATTAGCTTAATTAGCCTTACAACACTTTTCATTCACTCATTTGGCACATAGACCCTCTATTGTCTGGTTCCCTTTCATGGATCTGTCTTATCTCCCAAATCAGACTACCAGACTACACTCTCCTGTAGGTCAGAAAGAGACCAGTCAATATTTACCTGAATCCCTAGCACCTAACACCTAACCCATACAACAAATGGTGAGCACTTCCTACCTAACGCTCTGTGACGTCATGTGGTTGCAAACAACAATAAGGGAACCAGAAGAATATTTATTTGCATCTACCTTACTTCACATATATTATCTTATTTAATATTTCCCACAACCTTATACAGTATGTTCATCATTTCCACCTCCCAAGTGAGTAAACATAGTCTCAGAAAAGTAAGTAACAGGCCCCAGGTGGCATACCTAGTAATACACATGTTGTTGATCATTAATTAGGCTGAGAAGCTGAGATTTGGATTTAGACATGACTGATTTCAAAGGCTCCTGTTCTTTATTTCATTCCTGATGTTTGCCTAGACCTGGAGAAATCATTTCATGGCAATCAAATTGGTGGTCTGGAATAAGAAAGGCTAAACTTGCTACCAACCTCCCTTGAAGGAGTATTACTAAGATCAGAGAACTCGGCCAGGCGCAGTGGCTCACACCTGTAATCCCAGCAATTTAGGAGGCTGAGGCAGGTGCATCACCTGAGGTCAGGAGTTTGAGACGAGCCTGGCCAACATGGTGAAACCCCAACTCTACTAAAGATACAAAAAATTAGCCACGTGTGGTGGCAGGTGCTTGTAATTCCAGCTACTGGGGAGGCTGAGACAGGAGAATTGCTTGAACCTAGGAGGTGGAGGTTGTGGTGAGCCGAGATCGTGCCATTGCACTCCAGCCTGGGCAACAAGAACGAAACTCTGTCTCCAAAACAAACAAACAAAAAATAAATAAATAAAAAGAAAGAAAGAAAAAGAAAAGAAAGGAAAAGAAAAGAAAAAGAAGCAGAGAACTCATGTTCTTAGAAGAATAGAAAGGACTTGAGAAACCAATGTGATTTTGTAAATGTGAGAGCTCACTAAAATGTTTCTTTGAACTAGAGATGAGGTTTGTCTTCTTGCCCCCATTTTACAGATAAGAAAATGGATACTAATTTAATTGTTGATATTTTAATCTCAACATAGGCAAGAGAACCCCAAATATATGGTTTCTCTTCCTAAAAATTTATGTTGACTCTCAATATAGGAAGATAACAATTCAAATGATCTCCTTTGTTGAGAACTACAGGGGACTACTGCAACCTAGAAGATATGAGAACTAAGGCCATTGTGCAATGCATTTTACAAGACACCCTTTGTGTTATTTCAGAACCAATGCTGTTGACATTATTTATAAAAAGATATAAAGGGCAAATCAGGGTTGCACTAAAAATAAAATCAAGCATTTCCATCCATAGTGGGAAGACAGCACTTTGGGAAATTCTAATCTTAGTTGCAAATGTCAAAGATTGCAAACTGGATCTTAGCTAAAAGTAAACTTCTGCCAGACTGCTCTCAATGGCACATTTTTGACAACCAGATTTAAGACAATGCTGAGAGGGAATCAGTGATGTAAAGAATATATAAAGTACATCCATGTGCAAAGTTTTCACATATACTCTCTATTCACAGCCCTAGGCCAACCAGCTGAAAATGAAAATAATCAAGTATAGTAATACCCAACACCACAAAGGGAAGGGAGTAGAACACATACATGAAGACTTATACAGACAACACACATACACTGTCATACAGACCGTCTCACATATACACCCAGGTCAACTGACACAGACAGACATACAGATTCAGAGACAGACATAGACATGGACCCAGACATACCTACAGACATACAAATGCAGAAAGGTGCACACTGAGATAGACACACAGACACAAAAAGATACTGACAAATACACAGACACACTACAGATGCATAGTCAGATAGACAGATACACAGCAGGTACCCACTGCTATAGATACAAACAGACCTATGGAAAAACAGGCAAAATAAATGCACATACACACACAAGGAACAGACTCACAGAGACAGACTCACATATAGATTTATACCCACAATGAGAAAGACATGAACATTCACAAAGTTTGCTCACATGAACACTCACAGAGGTACATGCATAGTGCAGTCACATGCACACACAAACTCATGTACAGCCATATATAATGTGTGACCTTCTTTTCAAGGTGCATCAGGACACATGGGCAGGGATAGGTTTGGGGGAAGAAGGTGAAATCCGTCTGTTATTGCAGACAGAATATGGGATTCAAAACAAAAAACTTTGAAGTCTCTCAAGTTCAATATTAACTGTGTGAATGTAGGAAAATGATTTGAGCTCTTTGAAACTCATACTCATCTGTAGAAGAGGAATAATAAAAATTCCACTTCTTAGGATGTTTGCTAGAATTAACTTTAATTAATAAATGTGTGAAAATGCTTTGTAAACAATTTAAAACACTGACATTTTAGTGATTGTTATTATTATGTTCTTAAAACTGCCACAAGCAAAGAAAGCCTCTTAGGAAAAGAAAAAGTTAAAGTATTATCCACCTCATCTATTACTAAGAACACTTAATGAAATCTATTTTTAAAAATTGATCTTTAGGGAACTAAAAATTTATACAAAATGTAGTTACAGAAAATTGTGTTACTGGCATCAACTTAAATCAATTAATATTATATTTAGTGCCTACTATGTGCCAGGCATGTCTAGGAAATGTAATGTTCTATTTAACCTACACTCTGATTAGTGAAGCTATCAGATACAATATATTCCATACTTATCACTATTAGCAAGGATGATAGTATAGAACAACATAAGCAGCACTAAGACTGAATTTAGCACTTTGAGACCATAGGATGCCTTAGGGTCACCACCATAAGCATCTTAGGACCGTGAACATTAGAGCAGAATCTGGAAAGCACACAGGACTGAGTGCCAGAGAGACAGAGGACTGGTCCCAGTCTCAGTAACACCCTGTGGCTGGATTTGGGCAATCACTTCACTTCCGTTTCTTCATCTATAAAATGAGCGGCTGTACTAAATGATCTCTAAGGGCTCTTTTAGCTCTGATTCAACTCTTTTTTTCTTCTTCTTTTTTTTTTTTTTTTTTTGAGCTGGAGTTTCGCTCTTGTTCCCCAGGCTAGAGTGCAATGGCATGACCTCTGCTCACCGCAACCTCCGCCTCCTAGGTTTAAGCAATTTTCCTGCCTCAGCCTCCCGAGTAGCTGGGATTACAGGCATGCACCACTAGGCCCAGCTCATTTTGTATTTTTAGTAGAGGCAGGGTTTCTCCATGTTAGTCAGGCTGGTCTCGAACTCCCGACCTCAGGTGATCCACCCGCCTTGGCCTCCAAAAGAGCTGGGATTACAGGTGTGAGCCACCGCACCCAGCCTGATTCAACTCTTCTTATAGTGTGATGAAGAAGTGCTGACTCATGGTCTTTCTGTTGAGAGAGTGCTGAATATATGAATTTTTACTATACTACTATAAAAACAAAGAAGTTCATATTTCATATCTCTAAAGGGAAAAGATCTATCATCATCACTGGACTAGAGATAATGTGGACAAGTTATGATTCTGTAAGAATAGAAATTGATTAAGAGATTTTTAGACAGAGCACACATTAGATCCCTAATTCCCAAGGGCAAAGATCTCTGAGGAAAATCTTCAGGATATACCAAAGCCAACATCCATGAAATGGGATGTCAAAGTCTGCAGAAAGTTCAGATAGCTTTTAAGCAGAGCACCCTCCTCTTAGCTCAGAAAAATCCAGATGGACCCAGTTTCCTAAAGGCAGGCACACAGTAAAACAACACAGTGTGTTTTCAAGTGATCACGTATGCTTCTCTGAGGAATCTAAAAATAAGAATTTAGACAGATTCTTTGTTAGACTTAGGAGGCAGCTTGCTTTGTCTTCAGAAGTTTTGTGAAAACTTAGGAAAACAGTTTAGAATCTACTCAGCCTTTCTAAAGTTGCATTTTAAACTGAACCCAACTTTAAATGTTCAAGTTTTAGCAGACTTTTAAAAATATAATTTGTCACTTAAATGGTCTCAATTTTGTATTTAAAATTTGTCCCACAATCAAATGACTTCAAACTTAATATTTGTTTTGATGATAATCATAACTATATATATTTTCTTTAATGTGCTCTTTTAAAAATAACTAAAAAATTCCTGACAACATGTGCTTTGATTTCTTTCTGCAACTCAGATATTTAAAAAATGTTTAGTACAACAAGTGGATTCTAAAGGCCACCTAGATGGATCTGATTTAATTTGGAGGTTGGGAATTCTTCAGAAATTAATTTGTTTATGTGGGGTGACATAGCATTAAGTCACCTGACACTAAACTTGTGATATATCCTTCCTCTGCATACTGGTTGTCTTTCCGCTGGAAAAGCCCTGTTTCTACAACAACAGGGCAGCTTCTAAGCTAAGGAAGGGCAGGAGTGCAAAAGAGTCCAAGCCCAATTTAAAGAAATTTCAAATGGAGTTCCACCTACAGAACTGGTCTTGGGAATGCTGCAAGAGAAGAAAATGGATTTTAAATGCATAATCCTGAGTACCTGGCTTATAGTTTCATAGCTTTTTGATATAACCTGTAATAACACAGGGAACTAAGTGTTATTAATCACAGATAAGGACACCAAGGCTCAAGGAAGTCACAGACCTGTGAGTTGTGGAAGCAGAATCTGAAGCCCCGGTCACTCTGACTCCAAAACACATGCTCTCTTCACTCTTGCACATCTCTCTAAAGGTCTCACCCATTCTTTATTTAAACTGCCACCATCATATTCTTCTTAAAATGTAGTTTAGATTAAATGTGCCCCATCCACAAACACCTACAATGGCTCGCAATTATCTACAAGGATAAAACTTAAGCTAGCCATGACAACCATCTCTTTCAGCCTGCTCTTCTACCAATTATGTGTCAGGTTCTGAATGAGGCCACTTATGTTGATTATAGCAGGCCTTTCATATCCATGAGTTCCATATCTGAGAGTTCAACCAATTTTGAAAGGAAAATATTAAAAAATTTTTTAAATTAAAAATAACAATACAAATAATAGAAATAAAAAGAATGCAACAACTATTGACATAGCATTTATGTTGTGTTAGGTATTATAAGTAATCTAGAGATGATTTAAGGAATATGGGAGGATGTGCCTAGGTTATATGCAAATACTATGCCATTTTATATAAGAGTCTTGAGCATCCAGGAATTTTGGGATCTGCAGGGTGGGGAGGTGGGGTCCTGGACCAATTCTCCAAGAGTATTGACAGATGATTGTACTTTATTGAATCATCATAACAAACCCTTGTGCATAGAAACTATGCAAATTAATAGCATTTCTCAGATGGAGATGTTAGGGCCATCTAACTCCAAAGCCTTTGCTCTTATCAACAACCTTAATTAAATGGATGGAAAAGTAGGAAGGAAAGAAAAAAAGAAGGGAAGGTGGAAAGGTGGGAGAGAGAGGAAAAGAAGACTGGGAAAGAGGGAGGAAGGGAGTAAGAACTTATTAAATGCCCAATTTGTACAGAAGATATTTTATTAGGAGGTTGAATATTAAATCATTTAATTCTCAAATCCTGATATTTTTATAGATTGGGAAACTTAAGCTCTGAGATATTAGCATAACAGTGATAAAGCCAGTATTGAACCCTGGTTATCTTTCCACTTCACATGTCTAATACTATGCTTTGTATATAGTAAGTACTTAATACAAATGGAATGAAATTGAAAAAAAGTGTGTCTGTGGAATAAAGTGCTGCAAACAAGTATTCAATGTCAGTCACATTACCTAAACTAAGGCAAATAACTGTAGGTAAAAATGCATCTAAAAGATAAATGAAAGGTCTGTTAAGAAATAGCCCTGCAAAATTACTGAGTTCTCAAACTGAATAGGAACGTTATAGGTACATTCTTAGGTATGTCTGAAGCTTTTGTGAGTACCCAGAGAAGACCTATGTCTCTTCTGAGAAGCTGTTTTGTTTATGTTGTAGAAATACTGTGGCCGTTGTAACACATTTCCTTTTTGCCTGGTTACCAGGAAGCTCACAATCAAGTCTGTGGCCCTCCTTTAGCAATTAGGTAAATATGTATGACAAGAACTTTTGTGCACTTCACTTATCTCAGCTTTACCCTACTTACCTTATTTTCCTATCCTTAATTTTTATTTCCCACAATCTCCTCTCTATTTAGTTTTTATGTTGTTTTACTGCACGCATCACTGCAAACCACCCAAAATTCTTTTTACATCAAGGCAGCGTATAAACACAAATAGTACAACTGTAATGTTTTGCTCCTTAATTCAAACAGAACAAAGCCATTGGTCAATTCTAAACTTTTACTGTGTTTGATCAGTGAAAACTGTTATTAAGGTTAAGGTGAATACAATTAAAACACATAATGCAGGTGTATGTATTACATGATCTAGAATAGCATATATTCAAAGTATCACCTTGGTAATCTCAAAGACCCTTTTAGAGGGTCCACTAGATCAAAACTATTTCCATAATAACTCTAAGACATTGTTTGCCTTATTCATTCTTATTCTCTCTTGAATGTATGATGGAGATTTCCAGAAACTACATGATGATACAATTTGGATGCAAAAGCAGATACCAGAATCAAGCAGTATTCTAATAAATCAGACATTAAAGAGATTCATGAAAATGTAAAGCAAAACCATTCTTCTATTTTTTTACTTTGAAAATATAGTTAATACTAAAAAATGATATTTATATAACTATCTAATTGATTTGTTATTGTTATCTTAAACATTTTTTGATGTTTTAGTTTTAATATTTAATAAGACAAATATTGGTTGATAAGTCCCACATAAATCAAAACTCTTCAGGGTCTTTGATAATTTTTAAGAGTGTAAAAGGCCCCTGAGACCAAAAAAGTTGAGAACAGCTGGTCTGGAAGGATTAAGAGATTACATCTAGAAGAGATTAGATCTAGAAGGATTAAGGATTAGAAACTATCTGCCATAATGGGAGGTTAGGTCTATAAAATCCTCATAATTAGTAAGTTTGCTCCATACATAACAAAACCAACAACTCTTTCACAGAATGTATGCAACATTATTAACTGAATATATCGAATTTTAGCCATTTCATTGAGAGATACATTAACTAGAGGTGGCCTTTTGACTAAAACATGTATAAATAAAACTCAAGGCTTTACATTTATTCCTACACCCACACCTATCCCTAGGAAGGATCTTGAACTTGTACACTTATATATAAATTCTCACCATTTTTTTCCTGTTTAAAGTACAGAGAAGAAAAGAGCCAAACAAGTTTGTTGTTGTTTTTTATGAGTTTGGCCCTTTAAGCTAGTAGCTAGGCAACCAATCAAGTAGTCCTGACAACAGAAAGAAAAAGAACTTAATGATTACATTCAGCCAGGAGCCTACATACAGAACTTCATAGTTGTCCAATGTTATTAATTCAAATGTAAAATCCAACATTAATAAAACTTACCTTGCTTTTCTCTAATTTTATAGCACTTTTGATCTGTGTATGTTCTTCTAAAAAAACACTATCACAAGTATAAATATAGCTATTCATTTCAAAGAAATATGTATGAAGCACATATATCTAGATAGACTTCTTTAGCTCATAATTTTAGCATTCACTTCATTAAATTGATGTTTGAAACTCAGATGTGTGTCTTGTTTTAGATTTTAAGTAAAATTGCACTATCAATCTCACAGAGATGTAGGGAACAAATGAGATGATGGAAAGGAAATGCTGGAGTAAAGTGATCCAGAGCTGGTCTTAGTTTCTTCATCTGTGAAACAAGGACAGTAATACCGACACCCCTGAATTTGGAAAGGTTCAAGAGCGAATATATACGTAATAATATATTTGGAGCATAGAAAGCAGTATAAAAATATTCATTGTCGTGACATAAAGAAAGAGTAGTACACAAATGTTTTTTAAACAGTGACTACTGCTCTGCTTTGCAAATGAGAATTACAATTAGAATTTCTTCCCTTACTGCAAAAATCTCTAATGTGCCCCGCATTCTTCATAGTACAAGTTGTTGTCTTGAGAATAGGTTGACATAGAAAAGCAACACAAACATGTTAGTCAACTGCTCACAAAAATGACAATCCTGATTAATTAGGACTATATATGCCTTTGAAAACAACCAAACCTCACTAGTCTGTGAGCTATAGAAGGAGCTCATTCATTCCCAACACACTTTGCTAAATAATTTTCTCACAAGCCCCTTTCACTTACTGCTGTACAGCTATATTGATCCTCTGTCTAAATTTATCCTGTCATGCAATAATGAATACCTGAATCAATTGTATGAATAACAAGGAGCTATGGTAATTGACAATGCGAAGCAGAAGATGTCCAGTATGTTTTTCTTTTCCAATAAAAGGGGGCAGTATTACATCAGTGTAATACTGATGTACTATTCTGATATTTTCGAAACATATGGGTGAAATGCAAGAATCTACACTTTCAAAAAAATGAACAATGGCTTCTTAAATAAATGGGAACAAGTTTACAATGTGCCCCAATGATTAGATATTGTTTTCCTATTTAATTCACTGAAAAATATCATTTGGGTATAAGAAATGTAAATAGCTATCAAGAATCAGGTCAAGCTTTTCTAAAAATATTATAGATTAAAATTCTGCTTTTGTGGAAATATATTAAAGAATACATTAAATAAGTAGGAACAAAAGCTCACTAGCACACTAACATAATCAAATTTGAGTATTATTATCATATTGGCTTTAGCCAGATCCTAGCAGGTAGCTAGTTTATACAAGTTACTCCAAAAATGAAAAAGAAATATGCATATCCTGACTTTGTAAGAAGCTGCCTGTTAGAATCTAACTAGCCTTTTTTTCTCTTTTAACACATTTTGGATCCAAGGACCAATAGGTTGACTCATTCACCAGTGGAGACTATCAAAGAAAGAAAAATTTAAAAACTAAACAACAGATTTGACAAGCTGCCTGCCATCTGAAAGTGAGAAAGAATGTGATATTAATTGAGCATCTTCTGAGCAAGTTATATGCTGTACATATGCTTTTCTTCAAAACATCCCTTCAAGAAAATGGTAATTATCTCCATTTTATAGAAATGATCATTGAGACTCAGAGAGGTTAAATAATTTACTTAAGTAACACAGTTAGAAAATAGCACAGGGAGAACTGAGACCCAGGATTAATCAACTCTAAAATCCATGTTCTTTGTAATCTACATGTAGTCTGTCTTTCCATGACTGCTGCTGGTCTAGCCACCTCTTTTGTTTCTTTGTCTATACCAGCACCATTCAATCCTCTATTTCCTGACTGGTAGCTTTCCAGCGCCAGCAGCAACGGATACCATGGCAGGAAAGAATACCCTACCCAGATAGAAGGTGACAAGTATAGAGAAAGCAGGGAGCTAAATGCTTTTCTGCTTCGCTGTTTTTATTTATTACCTGCTTTATTTCATCAAAGCTTTGAGATTGCCAATGTAAAATGTAAGATATCATAGGAAATTAATAAATGAATCTGGTATTGTTCTATAAGTGGAAATACAATTAACTAGGAATCAGGAAAGCTGAGATTTAATTTCTGTCCTGCTACAAATACACTATGACTGTGGGTAAGTCCTTTTCTCTCTCTAGGTTTCAGTTTTCCCATATGCAAATCGAAGTGATTGAACTTGATCAAATGTAATGCTCCCTCCAATTATTTTACTCTACAGTTTTAATTCTACCCATATACTTCAGAGGCAAGTAAAGTGTGATAATAGTGTCCACTGTAGCTCACTTTGACACCTGATGAGGTCAAGTATTTTTCTCAAGTGATTCCCAGATAAGGAAGTGAATAGCAGCTCAGGACACGTGTACAGATGTGTAATCTGACTTTTCATGTGCAGTTGTGATCAGTAGGTAATCAGTCTACTGGCTCACATAATACCTACGCAGGAAAGCATTCCAACCAATGCTTTCACTGAGTCAGCATTCAAACATCAAGAAGGTCAGAGAGTTACAGAACATACTTTAACATCTACCCCTTCATTAAAAAGGCCCACCCTGCCTTGCCTGTCTTCTTGCCAGATGCCCTTAGCTTAGCTCTGAGGAGACTTAGAAGCAGCCTAATTAAAATTCTGTTATGTATTGTCATGACTAAAATACTCTCTATCTTAGAGATGTCAAAACAACAAAATTTGGTAAGCAATTAGGCTATAGTATGATCTAATTGCACTGGTACTTAGACTGGGGTGAAGATGGCTGGTGTTCTTTGTGTGGAAAGCTACAACCCAGGGCGGTAACTTAGACATCTGCTGGCAGGACACTGACAATTCATGCACAGAAGCTATGTTGAAATGATGGAGCAGAATAGCTCGTAAGGTGCCGTTACAGTCTATTGTCCCTACAATGTATATATTTAACAGATCCTAAATACCCCGTGACACATCGACACAGTCGACAACGACTCCATTGGTGCCGTTCTGGCCAATCAAGTCAATAAGGTTTCATTTTAAAGTGCCAAAATAGGGATTTACCCAATACAGTGAGACCCATCATGAGTAAACATGTAATCATATGGACACATATATGATTCTATAAGTACTGTAAAGACATAAGCATCCCTATGCCTATTAGTAAGTGTTGGCCCACATTTATGATATATACAAAGACTGGCTTGTATACATCTAATATTACTAAATGTAACAAGCCACAGTGGACACTGATGTGCAGCGCAGATCCCCCCCTGCTTCAGGACTGGAAGATTTATTCCCTCAGCTGCTGGAAATGCTGTTGGTAGCTAGCCCTTGGCTGTCGGCCCTCTTCAGCATTGCCTTAGCTGGAGAGAGTCACCTCACTCAAGGTCATGTCCTCTTCCCATGGCGTCACTTATCCAATGACTGGTTGATGCAGGGGTACAAAAGCTCACACTCTCACCCCAACTTAGGACAATTCTGAATGGCCATGGCAGCCTGGAAGCTTCCTATGAGGTTGCTAGAGACCCTAGTTGAGACTGCACCAGAGCACAACCTCTCCCTCTGCACAGTCCTGGGTTTTTATAAAAAATTAAAACTTGTTTATTTTTTAGAGATGGGGTCTCACTATGCTGTACAGGCTTTTGTCTTCTCCCTTCCCTTAGCAATCCTAAAAGCACTCCCTAATAAACCTGCATGCTGATCTTCATCTCATGACCTGTTTCCCAGGAAACCCAAATCTGTGCCACATTCCTCTGCAAAGAGTGTCCAAATGAGTGAGAGAAGAGGTATGCTTAATAAACTATAAGGTTTTATGTCAGCAACACCACAAAAAATTACCTACAACTGTATTATGAGCTACAAAGAACAAATTCATAAATCTAATGGATAGATCTTATATTTAAGGAAACAGATTATTCCAACATGAATAACTTTGAAGAGAGTTAAACTGAATTTGTCATAATTCATTTTCCAGTTTAATTGCACATTATACATTAATATTTACCCTCTTTGGCTCAGAAGAAAATCTGATGCTCAGAAGAAAAAGTAGTGCCCCATGGAACCCCATAAAATTAAGACTGATATTTTGATTATAAGAAAGCCAAAGCTACCATCACAGGAATCCATTAGTGCTGTCCTTCATTTATTCTTCTGACTTGAACTAATCTAGCAAGCAGTCATACATACTGATTCTAGATACTAAACAAAGCCTACAAGAATCACAAAATATATGTGCAAAACAGTAACATTATGCAGGAGAGAGATCATGTTAAGGAGAGCTCATGAACACAACATCCCTAGTAATGAACTTTTCCCGTGCCCCAAATTCAACCCCAGTAAGGTTGTCTACTGAGAAAACAGCTACCTTCAACTTGGAAACCAGGGTTTTCTGGTTCCATTGAAACAATTTTGCAGCTTACCTTCTGGGACTCAGTTATATTCAGTGTGATATGTTTTAGGTCAAGTTCAAATTTATCTATCTATCTATCTATCTATCTATCTATCTATCTATCTATCTATCTATCTATCATCTATGTATCTATCTTAACCTCATCTCTCATCCCTCTCCCATGTTTTCCAAAGCAAAATAAAGTTTTATCCTTTTAAACTTCAGACTTTTCCCTCCCAAATGAATTTAAAAAGTCAATGAGAAATACTTAAAATACTTAAAATACTTAAAATAGTGTCTAAGCTTGAACTTCAACAGATAATACAAATTCAACAATATAGGGTACTACGGAGATAATTTTTGTGTCCCCTCAGAATCCCTTATCTTGAATCCCCAATCTGCAATGTGATGGTCACTGGAGGTGGGTCTTTGGGAGGCAATTAGGTTTAGATGAGGTTATGAGGGTAGAGCCCCCATGATCAGATTAGTACCCTTCTATCAGAATAATCAGAATTTTTCACCCAGTCTACTAATAGCCTCTCAACCAGTCTCCCTCTTTCCATTCTTAACCTCCTATATAGTCCAATCTTGCACAGTAGGCAGAATGATCCTTTTATATGTAAATCAGATCATGTCAATGTCCTGGACAAAATCAGTCTAGGGATTCCCATCACACTCAGAATAAAATGAAAAGCCTTTCCAGGGTGTACCAGGTCATAATAAGCTCTGCCCAGTCTATCACTTTTACTTTATGATCCCCGGCTGTGCCGTCTCTTGTGCCATTCCTGCCACACTGGCCTCCTTGGTGCTGGTCTAATCCTCCAAGGGCCTGCATGTTCATCATTCCCAGTGCCTGGAATGCCCCTGCTCCTGCCTTTCATATGGCCTGGACTGTTGCTTCATTCAGATGTCAATGTCACTTCCTCAGAGAGTCCTTACCACTTCATCTAACATGCCAGCCCTATAACACCCTATTCCTTTAACTTGCTTCTATTTTTTCTCATGGCATTTATTGACTTCCTGCCATTACATTTTCTATTTAATTGTTTATTTCTTCATTGTCTGTGTTCTCCTATTAGAATATAAGCTCTAGGAAAGCAGGTATCTTTGTCAGATTTGCTCACTGCTGTATCTCCAGTGCCTAGAACAGAGTCCATCATAGAATAAACAATGAATAATTTGCTGGATCAAAAACTAAATGAATGCAATTTGCAAATTGCTTTGTTTTGCTTCATTTTTTGTCCTGGTTGACAGGAAGTTTAGTATTACATTTAATGGTGAGTCATGGTAACATATTAGTCTTCATTGTAAACACGTATGTGTCTTCCTTTTTTAATATTCTGGTACTCTACTTTTATTCTAATAACATCATACATCTCCTTTATTTTAAGATACATCTATTTCAGAATGTGACAGAAAAACACCAATAGGCAGGTAGGTTGGGAGGCAACTTACACTGGGTGGGAAAGGGCGTATTTGTTAATCAACAATAATGCTTACAGATGCTACATGACAGATTTCAGTAAAGTACAAGACAGCCCTCAAGCTGGAAGCCCAAATCTATGGCTGCAGGTTGATACCTGGGAGCCTGGAAAGAACCAGATGAGAGTGAGCCAATAAGTCTAGCAGATCCAGTGACACAAGGAAGCAGTTTTACCTTTTCATTCCTGCAGTTGTTCAGCCCCATATTATTTATGGAGGACAGTTTCCCGTCAACACCATGTGGCTGTTGCTGCTGTTGCTCCCGCTGGATCTGCTCTCGCATCTTCCGCGCCTCCTGAATGGCTTTCATCACTGTATCCTGATCCCCAAAAAGGGCAGGGGAGTTGAGACTAGACAGGATATCTGCATACACAGGATGCATTATTAGAGGCTTGTGAGGTCAGACTCCTAAGAAGTACTACTACTATCCCCTCCCCTGTAGAAAGCTGCATTCTCTGAACAAGGAAGGGGTGCACATTTGCTATTTTTTAAACTATACGATAATATGCATAGAACACAGAGCCAAGGCAACCAAGCTGTGCTGGGTTCTTTTAGCCCTTGGAGAAAACCCCAGCACTCCAGCCTACCTGGGTTCTGTCTACCCACCTCCTCACAGACTACAGTTCCTAGACTCCAATTGTATACATATTGGGGGAAGGTATTTGCTCTGCCTGTATGTACAATTGGTGCACAATGTTGCCTCTTCTGTGGGGAAATTATGGGGAGGAAGGGGTTGAGGAGTGGGCAGGAGGCAGAGATGTTTGTCCAGGCTACCCATTATAGTTGCTGTGATAATACAACACAGTCGCTTCTGGCCCGCAGAAAAAATAAAAAAATCTGTGAGGCCACATGTGTACTTTAGTGATATCTGTATCTGTGTGTTCATATGTCCACTGCAGGAAAGAGGGGGCGGAAGGAATTCACCGTACTCTCCAGTACCCCAGTTGCTGGCTGGTTAATGAAGCATTCTTCTCATCAGGCTGCCTCAGTTATTTACCAAGAGAATGACAACCCATTCCCCACCCCCAGCTCGAACACCCACTGTGATCAGCTCCCTCTCTTCATGACAATGAGGCGATATGTGTGGGACTGGTTTTCGCATAACTACAAAGCTTCAAAAAAAAAGTGAGAATAAATATTTACTTCCAGTGTATTTCATGCAACACAGAAGGAAAATCTTCAATATTAAACTGACTTATTTCCAACAATATCTTGCATTTTACTGTGGGTAAAATGAATACTTTGAATAAGATTTTCCAATTTTAGACAAAAAGAGGGCAATTTTTTGATGATAGATAGGTTTCATCTGCTGTGACAAATGTTAGTGTGATCCACTTGCTTGAGGGCTCGTATAATCATTTCATAGCGTGTGTATGTGTGTGTGTATACACCTCACATAGGCAGGACAGAAGAAATGAGTGTAGAATCAAGCTCATACTGGATGTCTGATGTGTACAATGCATGTGCATATGCATTTGAGTTTGGAAAAAATTCCCAA
This sequence comes from Gorilla gorilla gorilla, assembly GCF_029281585.2. Taxonomy (NCBI): domain Eukaryota; kingdom Metazoa; phylum Chordata; class Mammalia; order Primates; family Hominidae; genus Gorilla; species Gorilla gorilla. The sequence continues at coordinate 22,446,890 of NC_073233.2, forward strand.
GCTATCCATGGAATTTTTTTTAAGTTAGTCACTTTTTGGTCCCACAGCTTTTATTTTGGAGCTTTTCTGGTAAAAAGGACATTTCTATCCAATATCACCTGGACGAGAGTGCTGTTCAAACATAGGTGCTATTACTTCAGCCCATTTCTAGCTCATGATCTAAGAAATATGCTCTGCTGAGTAGAGTTCCATAAAAGCAGGGTCTGTGACTCAGTCATCTCTGTCCCTCATGATACTCAGGACAGCAAACAAATGCTTTCCAAACAATTTCAGAGCGAATTCTAGGAGGGCTATTTCAAGGTCAACTCTATAATTTATCTTCTTGTTGGCTTTCTTCCCTCATCTCACAACTTCCAAAAATCCGGCCAAGGGGCATTCATATTCACATGCTGGAAATGATTTAATTCTATCTTCTATATGGATATCACTAACTTGGCATGAAAACTTTCAGGTCCCAAAAAAGGCATCCTTACTCAAAATGAGAATATGCTTCTGTAGAGATCCAATATTCCAAAATTCATTGAGGAAGATTAACATCTCACTATCAGAAGATTCACTTAGACTCAGCACAATTTAGCAAATATTCTAACTGTGAGTTTACAAAAAGAACACTTGAGTAACATGTGAGAGGACCTGGATTCTAGTCCTGTCTCTGCTAATTAACAGCTGCAGGAGTGTGGGCAACTCATTCTACCTGTAAGAACCACAATGTATGTATTTGTCCAATGAGCGTAATAATATACTATCTAACTCATAAGATTATTGTGAAACATCAAATCAGATAAAGTAGGCAAGAATGTTTTTTAAGCTGTTAATGGCTATTCTTATACATTATTTTATCTATTGAAATAAGCATTTTAGACTTCAGGACTCAATAATACAAGGAAGGTAATCTGAAGAAATGCTAGGTCTTGTCCCTTTAATCTTTAAATCTGTTTCTGTTTGGAAATTAAGTCTCTTAATTTCCAAAGAGTATAACAAATTAAGAGACTTAATTTCCAAACAAAGAGTACAGTAACAATAATGGTAATGCTTATTTGGCACTGTCTTACTGACAACTGCTTTCACATTTATTGTTTCATCCCACTTATATATGTACATGTATTGATAATCATTCATTCTAGTCTTTTTAAATTGAATGCCTTCTAGGTTCTAAACTGCACTAGACATTTAATGTGCATTTTTCTGTTTTAATCCTCATAATAACCTATGAGCTAGTAATACTAGGAAACTGAACTTGAAAATATTAAATAACTTTCTTGGGGTCACATAGCTAGAAAATGAAGGCTCTCTGTCCAAGCCTGCCTCATGCCAAAACCCATGTTTTTTCCTCCATACTTTTCACATAGGGCTATGAATATTCCTAGAGATACTTGGCCATATATGGGGGAGTATAAGGAGCCAGACATTACGACATCTTTTCCTACATATCAATAGTATTTCATATGTGTTCTTGAAGTGTGTCATTCACATTTGTTTTAATGCAAAAGTAATATGGGATAAGATGTAAAATTCACATATACTTTGATAGAAGATAAAAATTTCAAATAAATTTTGGTCTTTTGAAAGGTTGCTTTGAAGCCAGGTCCTATGTCCCTGAAAAATTATTTCAGTGTCAAAGCACTGACCATATATAGAAGTTCCTAAGTCTATGATTTGCTGGATCGAACTCATTATCATCTAAAGAATCCATCCCAGCAGGATTTATATTACGACCTTTTCCAAAAGTTCTAATAAAAGAAGATACTAAATTGGGTTATGTTTCAGTAGAAAAGATAAGAGTATTATCTTTTACTAAGGAGCACTTTGGAAACAAGTATCAGTCGTAACTAAACAGGTTTGCTTTCTTTTACCTAATTCGTAAGTCTCTTCCTGGTGTTGACTTTTCCATTTACCTAAAGAGGATCCTCTTCCCAGGCTTCCTCCAATGGGGCTAGGGATGCTGCTTTTGTTTGGCAGATTGACAGGGCTGGTTTTGCTGGCTGGGAAGAGGTTCTGGGTGGGAGACGTTGGGGACTTTACAGGCTCTGCTGTCTTGGGTCGGGATGAGAGATTCAGAGGCTGTGCTGCTGCTTCATCCTACAAGAGTTTAATGTAAATAATTATTTTTACAAAAGACAAATGAAGCACATTATCACTTAGTAAGCCACAGTTATTTTACACCTCAGAGACAATGCCGCATTCTCCTACAATAATAACAAAAGAAGCTAATTATCTACCTCCTTGAAGATTCATCAGAAGGAAACCTCATTAATTTCCCTGTGTTATGCTTCTATTTACATTAACTGTGTAGTTGGATCATTCCTTTTGCCAAATTAAAATCTGAATTAGCTCACATTACAGCTTAATTTCCTAATGTGTTTTCAGGGATCTAAATTAACCTAGGGCATTTACAAAGAATTATTTAAAATTTCAGCAGCTCTGTAGTGCTTTTGTGTTACTCTCTCTGAAAAGTTCTTGTAGCTATAAATAGTCTCTGCAGCTAATTTCTTAATATATATTTTAAATCAAACAATTGCAAGCACTTTAAAAATGGAAACATGGAAAGCCTTCTTCTGATGTACTAGGCCCCTGCCCAGGGAGCCACATGCCACAACACGGCTTCTATGTGGCTTTCTGGGTGTGGGCACTCTTCATGGTCTATATTCTGGTCTCTATTCATGTTTAAAATTAATTTTTGCAAAGACCAAGGATAGATTATAATTATGTTACACATACTATGCTATATGCAATTTATTTTTCATGTTTAAAGTGATGTTTCTTTATATGCTTTTCTACATATATTTACAGAATGTCTATTTTAAGATACATGTCCTTCTTCACTGAGACAGTATTCAAATATCTGGCTTGTAACTGTAGTTCATCCAGGAGCTTGAAAGCTAAGCTCCTTCCTTTATTTTGTCTCATTCATCCTGCCATAAAATACTTGAAATAACACTTTCATCATCCTAGAAATTTAGTTATAATATGAGCATATTTATTTAAATGTTCAGTTTTAAGATCTGCATTATTGTGTTCTAAAATAAAATTGTCAGCAAATGTTAACTCCTACTTTGCTTTTAAGAAGGCAAAGAGAACTAGCTTTTAATGCCGTTGTTTAAAAGACCCAATAGAGTTTGGTAACAGAACATTTTCCCCCTTAGTAACCATGTGACCTTGCTGGGGCTCAATTTCTTCATCTGTGAAAAGAGGGTCTGATACTAGATGATCTCTAAGGTCTCTTCCAGTACTAATATCATTGATTAAGGGGGAACAGAAAGAGAGGCCAGAAAATACTACTTGAGAAGGAGGATTAGAAAGAGAAAATAAAAACAGCATGCGCAAAGAAGCAATTATATACCAAGCACGTACTAAGCATTTTCATATACTAGTTCATTTAACTGTCAATAACTATGAGCCTGGCCAGTATTATTCTAAATTTACAAATAGGAAAATGGAGGTCAGAATGACAAAATCGCTTGTCTAAGGCCATATAACGGGGGAAAGAATTTAAATTCTAATTTATTGGACTCCAAATTTCAGGCCCCTTTTCTACTGAACTACCAGAGAAAATAAGTCTATTGTTTGATAATATAGTGATGCCACAGATTTTTTTGTGTGTGTTCATAGGGAAAAGGCAATTTGTCACATACGTTGCAATGTACGTTTATGTATATTTATACATAGGACAGGTTCTCAAGCAACATGGTTACATCCATTATGAATGTCAAAATTATCTTATGTAGTTAATTTCAATTTACTTCCCTTTGCTCTTTATTCAAAGGATGTTTGAACTAGTTTGTTCCTTTACTCACATCTAAATAATAGGGATTTATATGCTAGGTGTTTACTTAATTTTCTCCATGTTTCTTTTATTTGCGGCTCACTGAGCTTCTAAAAAATCTAAATTTAAAGTTTTGATCAAATTTGGAACATTTTCAGTAATTACTTCTTCAAATCCAATTTTCTCTTTCTTCCTTTTCTTTCTGGGCCTCCAATTGCATACATTAGTCTATTCGATGTTGCCCCACAGTACTGACCAGTCTTTTTTCTATGCCTTTCATTTTGGATAATTTTATTGTTATGTCTTCAAGTTCACTAATCTTTTCTTCTGAAATGTCTAAGCTGTTGCTAAACCCATCTAGTATATATATATATATTTTTAATCTCAAACACTGTATTGTTCATCTGTAGACATTTGATTTAGGTTTTTCATGTCTTGCTTTATCATGCTCATGTTTTCCTCTATCTTCTTGAACATATGGAGTTTATTACATCTTTTTTAACTTTGAAATACTCTAATTTTTTACTTAGTTTTATAATTCAGTAATTGCCACTTTAACCAATAATACCACTGGGCATGGCTATCACCTACCAACTCCCAATTAAGTGAATCCCTTTCCACCATGGCAGAACTCTTGGTCCTCACAGCCTGCCCTGGCCTGACAACTTTGTGCTAACCAAACCTGGTAGAAGGGGAAATAACAATAGCCCTAGGCCAGAATGTCACAGACCCCCACTATTCTTACATATAAGAGGCATAAATATTTTCTCAGATTGTATATAACTTTGGTCATTTTTAAGAATGCCAAAATCACTGTTTTTGTCAGTTTTGTCCAGCTTTATAGGTGATTTTTCAGGAAGGCAGATGCTTATCTCATTTGGCTCTAGTTGCAAGTCTCTTATAATAGTTGTTTTTACTTTCTTACCTACTAATTCTATCATCTGTGTCATTTTGGGGTCTATTTCTATTGATTGATTTTTCTCATTATTCATATATTTTGCTGCTTTGCAAGCCTGATATTTATTGAATGGATGCTACACATTGTAAATTTTACCTTCTGGAGTGACGAAGTTTCTGTATTTCTTTAAATATTTGAAAACTTTATTCTGAGACACAGAACAATTTGATCCCTTTCTAGACTTACTTCTAAGCATTTTTAGGCAAGGTCAGAACAGCCACTAAGTAGGGGTAATTTTTCCCCAGTACTGAGGTAATACCCTTCTGGGGAATCTACTTGATGCCCATGTGTCAGGAGGTCTTTCCATTCTGGCTATTTCTGGTCCTTTGTGAATCTTGCAGCTGTTTTGTTTGCTACATTCTGGTGTTTCCCCTTACCTCAGGTTGTTTCTTTCATGCATGTGCTGATCAGTACTCAGCTAAATGCTCAGAGGCAGCCTTTTGCAGATCTTCAGCATTCATTCTCCATGCAGCTTGCTCCTCTCTGGTACCCTGTCTCACAAATTCCATCTGCATTAGCATCCCTAAACTCTGAACTCTGTCTCTCTACTCAAGGAGCCTATGAAGCTTCCTGCATAGTTGCCTGGAAACTTCCTTCCAATAGTGAGCTGCAACAATTGTAGTGCCTGCCTCACTTGTTTCTCTTCTCATAGGAATCACTGTCCTGTACTGCTATTGTAAATGTCTGAAAACCATTGTTTTATACAATTTTGTCCTGAGTTTTAGTTGTTTAAGCTGGAAGAGTAAATCTGTTTTTGTTCCTTCATCATAGTTGACAATGGAAATCCTCTAGGTGTTTATTTAGGATCTCTCCCTGTGTACAACTAGATATTTCAATCACAACCACTAAAACCACCACACCATCTTCTTTATTATCATAATGACCAGCAGCAGCATCACTACCATCACTAACATTTATAGAATACTCACTATAATACTAGAGGGTGTATTTAAGACCTATAATAATATTAACTCCAATTTTTTTCGGAGGAGAAAACTAAAGTAGAAAGACACAAAGTGGCTTGGCCAAGGTGATATAGCTAGTAAAAGTGGTAGAACCAGTATTTTAACAGAAACATTCTGACTTCTGATGTTGACAGTTATAGTAGACAAAAGTTCTAGGGGGAAAAGGTACATCAGATCATCTATATTTATTTTTGTTACTTTCAGCAAATGTTACCTATATTCTGTCTGAATTTAATATAAGTAGTCATGTTATATACAGAGAAAAAGCAATGACTATAAAGAGAAACGTGAGAGATTTTGGTAACCACAGTTCTTTAAATTAGCAAACTTTAAGATTATTTTCAGAACATCTTCAGTAACAGATAGGAATTATATTTTAAATTTAAAACATTTGCTTTATGTTTTGGTCTATATATTTTTACCCATATATACAATAAAAAATCTAATAAGTAAACAAATATTTCCTTTGTTATTAACATAGAATATGGTCAAGTCAAATTACCCAGAGAGATCTCTAAGAATTTGCATGTGGTCAAGTGAGTAATAAAATTCAGCTGGCTCACAAAGATGGAATAGTAAAAGCAGATATAAACTTGAATTTAACCAAGGAACATTTTACTCATCCAGTAAAGACTTGGTTTGGTGCAGTTCCAGTTGGTCAACTTACTTATAAAATGACTTATTTATGTTAAAATATTTAATACTCAATAGCTCAAGTCACTGATGTTTGATATACTCATACTTTAACAACTACGAGTAAGCAAAGTGTCTTTGAGTTGGAGTGTTCTCTTATTCATAAACACAAACTCTGGGAACATAAAATAGTCTGTTTCCATAAGTGATTCTGTCTTATTAAATGTAAACTTCCTATTGTCATATCTCAATATTTCTAACAGCAGAACATAAATGTTCTCCTATTTCTTTGGAGAATCTAAAAGAATAGGTGGCATTAAATTAATTCCTTTGGCTGGAACATAGACTACCTCTCTTAGTGATTTTCACTTTTTTAGATCTTTGGTATTTGGGATCCACTTTTTTAAAAGACTTCCTGGAATCTCAAAATTCCCATATGCAAATTTTAGAAAACAAAACAATTTCAGTGATTGTATAGCATCCAATGATTAATTTGGTTGGTCTCAGCTGTTTCCCTTGTGAAGATTTAATAATTGCAAAATTTCTCCAAATGCAGTACTTTAATCATATTACAATAAAGCATTTGTACTTAGCATACTCCTCCAAGTAGATAAGTCAATTATATAAAACAATTGTTCCTCTGTTTGAATTTGATAATTCAATATAGAAAGCAACTGCAATCATAAAACCAACAAGTACCACCTATAGGTACCAGCTGCAGCACAAAATTGCAGTGGCTCATCAATTTCCCTCTCACCAAGTACCTCCTGGCTGCCCAGTTTCAAGACACTGAAAATTAGTGAGAAAAGACATCTATTATGTCCCAGACATAACTTGGGAAAGCCTGTTTATCCTATCACAACTATATGGCATCAAAAGCGTTATTAGGCAATGACAACTCATTCCTTAAAGCCCACATTTTCTTTTCATGAATCAAAGAGCATTTATTAAGGATACAGTATGGATCAGGTATCATGTTAAGACTTTTCATATTTATGATTTTATTTATTTGTCCCATTGTCCTCATTGTAAGGACAGTCCTCTTTTTTATTTTATTTATTTATTTTTTAATTATACTTTAAGTCCACATTTATAACTAGTTTTGAATGAGAGATCTTCATCAATGAACCATAGAGGGTCTGACATCAAATTCTATTTTGCACTTCTTTTTAAATCTAATGTTTCAATATCCCAATTCTCTGGTCCTATAAGTTAACTCCCTGCCTGTTTAAGACACATGAAGAGAAATGCCACAAGTCCATGACAAAGACTGGCAATAAAATCATGGCCATTCATGCCAATGATCATTAAAAAATAAAAGCCAGAATCCAAAGGGGGAAAACTCTCGAGAAGTGAGTTTGCAGATTGAGGTAAAGATCTCACAATACGGCACTATTGTTATCAAAAGGGAAACACCTGTTTCTCAATGCTCAATTATGAAATTTACCATAAAGAGGGACATTTTGGGGTTGCTTTATGTTGCTATGCTTCCTGCTGTTTATGCCCAACATAGCCTGCTTCACTATCTTTCTTGTGAAACTTTTTTCTAAACTGTTTCCACAATGCTGCAAGGCGAGTATACCTTAACTTGAGTTACAGGGCTGGTCCCTCTCTTTTCATTTTTTATCCCAGTAGGTGAGACCGTCCCTGCTGTGTTTGGTGGCTGTGGAGTTGATGGCATCTTTGCTCCAGGTGACACCTGCATGCTGGCCAGCTGAGCGGCATAGAGCTGCTGCAAAACAGGGAAGACAAACATTGATCTCTTTAAATGCAGCTGAAATTGAGTTTCAAAAGAAAAAACTTACCATATTGTTAGATTTCTCACACAGCCTTGTAATTTCTTTTTCACTATTTTTAAAAAAGGAAGCTAAGAGAAGGCAAATAATAAAACAGAAAGAAAAAGGACAGGTATGGGAGCCATAGTTCTGTTTCTGGTCCTTCTAGCAACAACTTTATGATCCTGGACAAAGGATTTGATCTCTTTAGAATTCAGGTTTTTTTTTTTAATTGTACAAAAAGGAATTCAACTAAGTAGCCTCTAAGATGCTTTTTAATGCCTAAAATCTTTATTAAAAGTTATTTAAATGTCTTGGATGTCCACTTGTTTAATATTAATATTCATGAATTAAGAAACTAACCTGAACATTTCTAAGGATTCTTGGAAGAACTGTATCATTCTTATTCAGCTCTGACTCTGCATCTCTGGGTATTCTGACCCTTCTGAATAATGAGTGCTGTTCCCAAGGCCACTAAGGCCTAGTGGCAGTCATTGTTTATCCAGGGTCTTATTTCTAGGCAGCGTATAACATAATCCTCAAGAGAATATGGCCAGATTGGTAGCAGTTTTGTTGTTTTTTAAGTCAAGCTTCTCTGAACCCAAACCAGGTAACAAAGTGCTTCCTTCATGCTTCCAAACAGATCACCACACTTCTCTCTTCAGGTCCTGCCTTTGCCTGGGATTCCACATTTATCTTCATCATATTCTCATTGCTGTTTCAAGGCCTTTTCTGAAGTATTTTCTATAGTTCTCTTTGGCAAACCAATGATCTTATTACTCATTCTATTTACTCAGCTTAAAATGGTTCCTCTTCTCTGAGACATGATAAGCAGACAATCTGACATTACAAATCTTTAAATTATCAACCTCAAAATATGTTGATTTCACTAAATTAAAGCCAAAGATTGAAAGACAGGTGGGCTAACCTCTTTTCATATAATTTTCATTTTTGTCAAAGTCATTCTTGTATACAGCTTTACAAGATAAATAGTACTTGAAGGTTTTAAAAAACAAAAAACCAAAACAACAACAACAAAAAGAGCATGACCAAAATGTACAGTGCACAGTCTCCACAGCTTGCAGGATGACCTTCATTTTCCTACCCTGATCCTCCTTATCTCACCCCCTGTTCTGTGGAGACCATTCCCTTCAATTCATTTAATGGTTTAACTTGTATTTATATCCTTATTTGTAAATCATTCTAAATGTTATATCATTATCTACAGTATAAAGGAAAATGAAAGTTTCACTTTCCTACATTGAACCCCACATGTGCTCCCATGCTTCTCTCTCCAATCTCTTAATGTTAATGTCACAAATTTTAAAATTAGTGTTTACTGTTTTATATTATTTTATGAAGATAATAGCTATGTAGTAAACTATACTTAATTTTATTTCTCAACTTTTTATTTTGTTAGATTTAAGATTTGCCTCATATTTTGTTTTCATAATTTTTATGTAACTATCACTAATTCTCAAACTCTGCATGAAATCAGTAAAACTCTACCCAACGTAATTGAATATATCAGGTAATCTCTGAATCCTGGTTTCTCCCTTGGAGACATCCTTTCTGGAATTCTCAGTCTTCTTGCTCCAAATCTGAACTAATTTATTCCTCAGGCCTACCTACTGCAGATCTATGGCACTTGTAATTCCTTTTGCCTCTCTTGTACTGGTGTCCTTGTTTCCCGGGTATCATGTTTTCTTCCCTTTTAGTTAACTGTCTCATTTTGGTACAAGAGCTTCCTGAGAAAGGTGAATGTGAGATTAATTATTTACGAACTAATATTCTTCTCACTTAGTTGTAGTTTGACTGGTATAGAATTCTAAGTTGAAAATAATTCTGCCTCAGAATTCCAAAGATATTGATATGTTGCCTTCCTATTCTTGTTATTAAGGAAGCCTGACACTATTTTGCTTCCTGATACATACATTCCTTTGTATGTAATCTATTTCCTCCTCTAAAAGCATCAGGATCTTCCCTTTCCACTGAATGTTCTGAAATTTCACTATTATGTCCTTCTGTTGACTTTTACATTCATTGTTCAGTCTTTTCAATCCAAACTCATGTCTTTGTATTCTAGGAAACTTTTTTGATGTTTTTCATTGATAATTTTCTCTCCTCTGTATTCATATTTGATAAATATTAGATTTCCTTATTAACCCTCTATTTTTATTTTTTCTATTTGCTAATCTTTGACATTTTGTTATACTCTATGACAGAGTTTTTGCAACTTCATCTTCCAAAACTTCTCTGAATGTTTTAAAGTTTCTACCATTATATTTTTAAAGATACTCTTATTCTCTGATTGCTTCTTTTTATAGCATCCTGTTCTCTATTCTGTTTGATAATATTAATTATAGATTTGGGTTTGTTTTTAATGTTTTCTGTTCTCTGCATTGTTACCACTCTTTTCTTCCAAGGTCTTTGAACTCTTTCATATTAGGGGCTTTTCTAAAGTGTCTGGTATTCATTGGCTGTTTGTTCATATATAACAGCAACATTCTAAAAAGCTGACTGGAAGGTCTAAGTATGGGGTAGACTTATTGATTTATGGGCTCCAGCATAAGGTAATGATGCAGAAAGTCTGCTTTTTCATTGGGAAATCACAAATGTCAATATCTAAAGGTCATTTATCTTAGACTAGACCATTTTCTTGGAGAGATGTCTTCAAATTCTTGCCTTGATTTGTGTATGGACTTGTACGTCATCATTACATGAGCCAAGCAAGAGAAGGCAGGAGAAGAATCTCATAGTCTGGTCTATCCTGCAGATTCCCTGATTTTCACCATGGCACATCGCTCATTCTCAGCTATTCCTGGTGTCCCAAGACATAAACCTCTCAAGTTCTACTTTTCAAAAGAATAAATCTCCAGTGACTTCTGTAAGGTTATGTGCTCATGGGGCTGGAAGGGAGGAGGCAGGGATGGTAGTTACCAGGTTGCATGACATTAGGGAGGCATCATCTTATGTCTATTTTCAACCAGTCATCCTGTCTACAGTTCCACCTTTTACAACTGTTCCTTTAATGATACATGATGCCTTCAATCCTAAGCATTTTAGAGGTTCAGCTCCCAACTGGGCTTGATTCTTTTTGGCTTTACACTCCTAAAGCTTAGGTATCAGCTTTCTCTTTTTTGCTAAGACAGTTATAACTCATCTATCCACTTCTCATATTCCAAATTTTTTGTCTTCTCTTTCCATTTCTACTTGAAGGTTTACACCTATAATCCTTAACCATCGATTTACTAGGATTTGGGTAAAACTGGCAATAAATGAAAATGTTAATCTGCTATGGTTAACCAGAAGTCAGATACTCCAATCTTAACACTGTTCAATGCTTGAAAACTTCATTCAAATATTTTCTTTTCTTCTTATAATCAAAGTTAAGCCACTACCTTGATGGTCACATTTATATCATAATAAATAGAAAGCTTCCTAGATCATCAACCACGGAGAAAATAGCTCAAACTTTGCCATATGAGTAGGGGAGAAAAAACAGGTGGTTTGAATGTAATTTCCAGCATTTCTATCATTCAGATGGACAAATAAAAAAAATTACAGTAATCAAAAACAGACCTTTCAGCACATGTAATTAAATGAAAGCTTAATAAAGAATAATTTGCAAGAGCCAGATGTGCTTATGTCATGATTGTTGCTTTCTTTGGAACAATTTTTCTAATATAACAAGCCTCTAAAGAAATTAAAGTTTCATAATTCTGTATGTAATGACTCAGTGGCAAGAAAAATTCACAAGCAGAGTCAGTCAAATTGCTAGCACTTAGGCAAAATGAGGGGGGCATCTTTTTGGTTTCTCTTTTACTCTGTTGTATCATCTTCCTTTGAAATTCAGCCAGATGTCTTCCAAATGGGGACAGGTCAAGCTTCTGAAAATGTCTGCTTGGATTAAGGCAGTGAAAAAAAGTTCTATACTGAATGGAGTCAAGATGGTTACGAGATGAAACATGTTGACTATATAGTCCTGTAGCTGGTATCATAACCAGTATATCCTACTATGAGTATTAAAGAGTCAGGAAATCTTAGAGATGCTAACAGTCCTTGGTTATCATTTATGCTTTTTACCTCAATCATTAAAAAGATCAAATGAATGTCAATTTTACTCAATCTTGAGTCCTTTGGGAAACTTGAACTAGTGAAAAATGCAGAAAAACATATTTTTGGAAATAAATCTATTTTTTAAAAAAAGTTGACATGAATCCTTCAAATTGAGTGAATAATACAATTACTTTTCAGGAAAAGAGTAGTGTTAATTGCTTCTTTTAAAGCTCTGATAATCATTTATCTTACAGCCCTTTGAAGTGGGTTGTACCTAAGGAAGGCAAGACCACATAAACTCTGAGATTCCATAGAGCTGGTTCTTGTGAGTTGTGATTACTGATACATTAGAGAAAGGAAGAGGTACAGCCACATTCCATAATCCTTTTCAAAGCTGAGTAAACTGGACAGTAGGATATCAGGTAAGATTTAGTAGAATGGGCCTTGAAATAGAAATCAGAAAATTGAGTCCAGTGAAAAGACAGAAGGTATTCACAAAAATTAAAATATCCATATTCTGTCTAACAAAACATATGATTTTAGTATAAATATCATTCTATTCAGATTGAAGATTTTAAGTTTGTCTTGGATAATATGAATGTTATTAAATGAATAGGTATAAGCTTACAAAATAATTTCACAGCTCACCCTTTAAACTAACATCAGTTGAATTTGTTCCATGTGTAAGGCTCTGTGTTAGGAGCTGAGGAGAATTCAAAGCACATAGCTCTAAAGGAGATATAAAATATAAATCCTTAACACTTGATTCGCACTTTTCTTGTGGTGTTTATCAGTATTTTAAACTTTATGTGTAATTATGCACATGTATCTTATCTTGCTTGATACACTGTAAGCTCACTGAAGATATGATCTAATTATTTTTGAATGCTTAGCACCAATAATGGTGCCTTGCAAATAATAGATACCCAATCAATAGTTTCTGATTTAACATACTATACAAAATCATTGCATATTAGGAAGGAAAGACAGCGTCTATAAATGAGGCAGCACAAGTGGTACATCATTATATTTATTATATATGTGATTAACAATTTTATGATATTAAGGTTAAAAAATAAAAGGCAAAAAAATTTAGTCAAGTTTAATCACACTGTTTCACAGGAAATTATTCTTTTGAAGTAGTTTGCTAAAATTTTGACTAGATAGCTGCTCAGTAACTGTTAGCTCCACTAAACAGTAGTAGCATTTCTAAACACCTAAAAAATCTAGCTGAAAACCAAAGAAAGAAGGCAATCCCAGTTACAATAGCTACAAAAAAAAACTTAGGAATATATTTAAACAAAGAGGTGAAAAAGCTGTACAAGGAAAACTATAGAACACTGATGAAAAAAATTGTAGATGACATAAACAAATGGAAAAACATCCAATGGTCATGGATTAGAAGAACCGGTATTGTTAAAATGACCATACTGCCCCCAAACAATTTAGAGATTCAATTCAATCTCTATAAAAATACCAATGTCATTTTTAATCAAATTAGAAAAAAACAACCCTAAAATTCATATGCAACCAAAAAAGAGCCCCAAGAGTCAAGGCAATCCTAAGCAAAAAGAACAAAGCTGGAGGCATCATATTACCTGACTTCAAATTATACTACAAGCCTATAGTAATCAAAACAGTATGGTACTTGTGTAAAAATAGACATGTAGATCAATGGAACAGAATAGAGAACTCAGAAATAAAGCCACATACCTAGAGCCAGCTGATCTTTGACAAAATTGATAAGAACATGTATTGGCAAAAGGACATTCTTTTCAATAAATGGTGCTGGGAAAATTGGATTGCATATGCAGGAGAATGAGACTGAATGCCTATCTCTCCCCATATACAAAAATCAACTCAAGATGGATTAAAGACATAAATGTAAGACTGAAACTATTAAAATACCAGAAGAAGACTTAAGGAAAACTCTTCTGGGCATTGGTTTAGGCAAAGAATTCATAACTAAAACCTCAAACACAAAAGAAACAAAAACAAAAATAGACAAATGAGACTACGTTAAACTAAAAAGCTTCTGCACAGCAAAATAATCAATCAGCAGAATGAACAGACAATCTGCAGAAGGGGAGAATACTTTTGCAAATGGCCTTAAAATTTTCTAATACAAATTATACTGTTTGAGCCATAACTAATGAGTAGTAACATTTTTTCTTCTCAGTCTAGTTATTAACACAGATAGTCTAGTTAATAACAGTGTAGTTATTAACAGTCTAGTTAATAACAGTGTAGTTATTAACAGTCTAGTTAATAACAAAAAAATCTATTTATTCTAACCAAATAGCTTTAGTTAGAAAATTTCTTTTCAGACTAATGGTTTAGGAACAGAAAAGGTTAAATTCTGATTAACTATTACATAAGGGTCTACAAAAATGTCATTCCACATATAATTCTCAGATCATAGTTCACAGTCATAATGATTACAATAATGAATATTCATTTCTAAACATAGTTGAGGTTTAAAAATCAACAATATAGTAAAGCTTATGACAGGCTTAGCCAAAGTCCCATAAACATTTAAACTTAGGTGAAGACTGTTTCAGCCTAAATATAGAATGTTTTTCCTGTTTCAATTTTGAAAAATTCACACTGATTGTTTGGGATATTGAATTGTTTCTTTATCCAAGATATATAAAAGACCTGCAGTGTATATGTGTAAAAATAAGCCTAGCTAAATATTTTTTCAAAATTATAAAATTACTTATTTTATAAAAGCACTTTAAGAAATGATTTTACTTTATGGCTTAAAATGTTCCACCTTTATTACTGGCAGCTTTAATAAAGTAGCTAGCATTAAAATCTTGGTAAGCTCAACAATGACATATTTGACACATAGAACTGAAAGGACATTATCAAATCATTTAGGTTAGTCTGACTTCCTTATTCTGCCAACGAGCTAAGATCTAGCAAGTAGCTTGCCCAAGATCGTATAATTAGTATTGAAGTTAGAAGAAGAACTCTCTAGCTATCACTTCAACATTACCAGAATATCTATCACTTAAAAGTAGAAATGGATATAAAATTAGACAAGTTTTGCACCTTTCAAGCACATATCCAGCATCGATAAATTTGACCAATCTGTTAAATAAATTGAATTAAGAAAGTCCTGTGAAGATCTCACCAATCCACAAATAAATACTTCTAACAGTATTTGCACTGCTTTGTGTGCTGTGGCTAGCTTTAAAGATAAATCTGTCTTCCATTTGGATGTTAGTGACACTTTAATAACCAAGCCTGTTTAGATTTAACCCAAAGTAGTAGGTCCTACCAATCAGACTCAGCCTCATGGTGAAACCCTTCAGTGCCTTCCAGTACACATAATGGTCTATAGCAGGACCTAAGAAATGTATTGTATCAGAAATTGATGTTATACCATGACTGTATTTGAAAAGAGAAGCATGCTTTGTCCAAATATAGCCAAACTGATGTCAAATTATAATGGGTGGTGTCACGATGTAACTATATTTACCATAATTTGAAATATATATATATATATATATATATATATATATGCTTTCTATGATACAATCATTTAGGATCTCTAATGGAGTGTGCCAAACAGAAAAAGTACAAGGCCTTTCTCATTATAAACATATGATTTTCATGTAGCAACATAACCAGTCATCTAGTTTTCCAATAATCACCCCACTTCATTCATGCATTAATTCAACAAATATACATTGAGAACTAAACTCAGTGAGGCACTGGGCTGGATATTTTACATTTATTATTTCATTTAATCTTCACAATTATTATATAAGGTAGAAATTATTATCCATTTTAGTCAATCTTACTTTTAAGCCTGTATTCTTTCTGCTTTTAAAATTAAATTATTTTAAATAAGCTACACAGTGAACCACAATGAAACCAATTTCTTGTTCCTAGTCACCAGAAAAGGATCACTGTCCAAGGAGAAGAAAGATTCTGATGTGACTGCTATTCTGAGCTCTCAAACAGAAAACTGTATTTTCAAATGTCTTACAGTTGCTCTCTAAAATGGCATTTCACAATCTTCAAATGGACAAGAAAGAGGTAACAGCACCACCAGTCACCTTGAAGGAATAAGTGTCACAATCAGATCTAGAAAATGTCCTTCTCCAAATCTTCAAGCCATGGTAGAAAACCCCTAAAAAATTAACCCCACATTAATAGACTGATAAGATAAAAAGAAGAACTATGCAAAGTATAGGTAGACAGAGCTTGATAAAATGGGAATTGAGGGGGCTTTAAATTGGGACCAGTATGCTCCAGTATACAAAAACTAACAGTAAAAAAGAAGGCACAACCTTACACACCAAACTCTTTTAGGAATAGATTCTTCTGTGCTTTGTCATTTCAATTTAGAAAGGACATATTAAGTAGCCTGCCAGAATCCACCCCGGAAAGAAAGAAATAAAAATCATCTCTCAGAATACTTCCATACTCATTCTACAAGGCCAGTACTACTTTGATACCAAAACCAGACAAAGCCATACATATATATATATATATGAAGCCATATATATATATGAAGCCATATATATATGAAGCCATATATATATATGAAGCCATATATATATGAAGCCATATATATATATGAAGCCATATATATATGTAGCCATATATATATATGAAGCCATATTACCTCTGATGAATATTGATGCAAAAATCCTCAACAAAATACTAGTAAACCAAGTCTGACAATACATTAAAAAATATCATTCATCATGACCAAGTGGGATTTATCCCTGGGATGCAAGGATGGCGCAACATATACAAATCAATCAATGTGATACATCATATCAACAGAATGAAGGACAAAAATCATATGATCATTTCAACTGATGCTGAAAAAGCATTGATAAAATTCAACATCCCTTCCTGATTTAAAAACCCTAAAAAAACTGGGGATAGAAGGAATATGCCTCAATATAATAAAAGCCGTATATGACAGACACACAGCAAATACCATACTCAATGGAGAAAAACAGAAAGCCTTTCCTCTAAGATCTGGAACATGACAAAGATGTCCACTTTCAACACTGTTATTCAACATATTACTGGAAGTCCTAGCTAGAGCAATCAGACAAGAGAAAAAAACAAAGGGTATCCAAATTGAAAAGGATGAAGTCAAATTATCCTTGTTTACAGATGATATGATCTTATATTTGGAAAAACCTGAAGACTCCACAAAAAACCCTATTAGAACTGATAAACACGTTCAGCAAAGTTGCAGGATATAAAATCAACATGTAAAAATCAGTAGCATTTCTATATTCTAACAGTGAACAATCTGAAAAAGAAATTAAAAAGTAATGCCACTTACAATAGTCACAAATAAAATTAAACGTCTAAAAATTAACTAAAAAAGTAAAAGATCTCTCTTAGGAAAACTATAAAACACTGATGAAAGCAAGTGAAGAGGAAATCAAAAAATGGAAAGATATTTTGTGTTCATGAATTGGAAGAATCAATATTGTTAAAATGTCCATGCTACCCAAAACAATCTAGAAATTCCATGCAATCCACATCAAAATACCAATGACATTCTTCACAGAAATAGAAAAAAAATCCTAAAACTTATAGTAACCAAAACAGCATAGTACTGGCATATAAACAGGCACATAGGCCAATGGAACAGAATAGAGAACCCAGAAACAAATCCACACACCTACAGTGAACTCATTTTTAACAAAGCTGCCAAGAATACATGCTGGGGAAAAGACAATCTCTTCAATACATGGGGCTAGAAAGACAGGATATTCATATGCAGAAGAATGAAACTAGACCCCATCACTAGCCTTATACAAAAATCAAATCCAAATGAATTAAAAACTTAATTCTTAGACAAGACCTCAACGTATGAAACTACTGCAAGCAAACATTGAGGAAACTCTCCAGGATATTGGTCTGGGCAAAGATTTCTTGAGTAATATCCCACAAGAACAGGCAACCAAAGCAAAAATGGACAAATAGAATCAAACCAAGTTAAAAATCTTCTGCACAGCAAAGGAAACAATCAACAAACTGAAGAGACAATCCCAATAATGGGAGAAAATATTTGCAAACTACTCATCTGACAGGGGATTTATAACTAGAATATATAAGGAGCTCAAACAACTCTTTGGAAAAAATCTATTAATCCAATTAAAACATGGGTAAAATATTTGAATAGGCGTTTCTCAAAAGAAGACATACAAATGGCAAACAGGCATATGAAAAGTTGCTCAACATCACTAGTCAGAGAAATGTAAATCAAAACTACAATGACATTATCATCTCACCCCAGTTAAATGACTTATATCCAAAAGACGGTCAATAACAAATGCTGGCAAAAACATGGGAATCCCTGTACACTGTTGGTGAGAATGTAAATTAGTACAACCACTATGGAGCACAATTTGGAGGTTCCTCAAAAAGCTAATAATAGAGTTACCATATGATCTAGCAGTCCCACAGCTGGTATATGCCTAAAAGAAAGGAAATCAGTATATCAAAGAGATATCCGCATCCCCATGTTTATTGCAGCACTGTCTGCAATACCAAAGTTTGCAAGCAATCTAAGTGTCCATCAACAGATGAATGAGTAAAGAAAATGTGGTACTTATACACAGTGGAGTACTACTCAGTCATATAAAAATGAGATTGTCATTTGCAACAACATGATGGAACTGGAGGTCATTATGCCAAGGGAAGTAAGCCAGGCACAGAAAGACAAACATCATGTGTTCTCACTTATTTATGGATCTAAAAATCAAAACAATTGAGCTCATGGAGATAGAGAGTAGAAAGATGGTTATCAGAGGCTAGGAAGGATAATGGGAGGGTTTGGGGGAGGTAAGGATGGTTCATAGGTACAGATAAATAGAAAGAATGAATAAGACCTAAGTTGATATCTCAACAGGGTGACTAAAGTCATGCCCAAGGCCATGGGAGCCCACCTTTTGCATCAGTTTGACCTAGATGTGGGACATGGGGTCAAAGAAGATCATTTTGAAGCTTTAACATTTGACTGCCCTGCTGGATTTCAGACTTGCATAGGGCCTGTAGCCCCTTTGTTTTGGCCAATTTCTCCCATTTGGAATGGGTGAAGTTACCCAATGCCTGTTACTCCCATTGTATCTAGGAATTAACTAACTTGCTTCTGATTTTACACGCTCATAGGAAGAAGAAACTTGCCTTGTTTCAGGTGAGACTTTAGACTTGGACTTTTGGGCTAATACTGGAATGAGTTAAGACTTTGGGAGACTGCTGGAAAGGCATGATTGTGTTTTGAAATGTGAAGACATGAGATTTGGGAGGGGACTGGGGCAAAATAATATGGTTTTGTTGTGTCCCCACCCAAATTTCATTTTGAATTGTAGTTCCCATAATCCCCATGTGTTGTGGAGGGACCCAGTAAGAGGTAATTGAAACATGGGGGCTGGGTTTTTCCCGTGCTGTTCTCATGATAGTGAATACGTCTTGGGAGATCTGATGGTTTTATAAAGAGCAGTTCCCCTGCACACACCCTCTTGCCTGACACCATGTAAGACGTGCCTTTGCTCCTCCTTCACCTTCTGCCATGATTGTGAGGCCTTCCCAGCCATGTGGAACTCTGAGTCCATTAAACCTATTTTTCTTTATAAATTACCCAGTCTCTGGTATGTCCTCATTAGCAGCGTGAGGATGGACTAATGCAAGTCAATAATAATTTAAATGTACATTTTAAAAATAACTAAAATAGTGTAACTGGATTGTTTGTAACACAAAGGATAAATGCTTGAGAGGATGGATACCCCACATTATATGATGTGATTATTATGCATTGCATGTCCATATCCAAACATTTCATGTCTCTCATACATGAAATAAATATTCACCTACTATGTGCCCACAAAAATTAAAATTTCAATTTAAAAAAATTCTCCTTCAAATACTACCTTCCTATTTGTAGAGGATAAAGAAAGGAAGAAAAAAAATTACTATTCTATAGAAACAGATTCAATCAGTGCTACTGAAAGACATTATCTCTTACCCCTATATTTATCCCCATTTGCTATAGTTCCACAAAACATCGGGGAACCCCACGCCTAGCCAAGTTACCCTGTAACAGATTCTCTTCTAGTGTGACAGACATCATTCAAGGGGACAATAGAAGTTGGAGGAAACAAGTAGGGTAGGGTAGGGTATGGTAGGGTAGGGTAGGGTAGGGAGGCATCCTTAAGGAGATGTCATCATTTATTTGATTGATGCTGCCTAACACCAAGCGTCAAGCCTAGTTCAGTTCTCCAGGGATATCCTGGATTTTGTTACCTACTCACAACAATGCTGATGACCACTTCTTTGCCTACCAAGCAAGACATATTATAAAGCTGGACAAGTTCAGCTGTGAGAAAGTGGAAATGGTGACAGGCATAATTAAGCAGCCTAATTTTGTGCTTGTTTGGCACAGAGAAGAAAGTGTGTCCATAACGAGTCATTACAGACTGAAGGGAAGGGTAGGGAGAGAGCTTCAAATAATTATTTGAAAGAGATCACAAATACTTTTACTTTTCATAAATCTCCAATGTCAACAAAATGATCTAGGAAATATAGCTGTGATTTTATGGAAAGAAAGAACTGAAGTCCTTTTTTTCAGCGTAGAAGGTACTTGTTCAACTACACTCCTAATATTTGAGATGAGAGAACAGGAATAGGGGAAGAACTACTACACTCCCAGTCCTACATATTAGGTTTATTCCCAAGTAAATCTCCTTGCCCCTCCTGCATATTTTTCTATTGCACCATTTTTTCCTTTCTTATTAAAACTACCTGTCTGTCACAATCCTACTCATCTTTTCAGTCTCAAGTCAAGAACCACTTTTTCCTTGAAGCGTTATGTGACTACTGCCTCCTTTGTGCTCCTATCATAGCTCATCCTTTGACCCTGTGCAAATTATGGAATTTCTTTTTTCTTCCAATATTTTTTTCTCCCACCAAATTCTGAGTTCGTTAGGGGAAACACTGAGGCTTATTTATCTTTATGTCCCTAGCACCTAACATAATGCCTGACATTTTCAGAGGTTCTGTTAATGCTGACCATTAAAACCTCTTTCATATCCATTCTTGCCTCTGTCTTCTTGGAATTGCTATCATTTCAGCCCACACCCTTTTCTCCAGAGGTGACCTCCAGAGATGGAGGTCTTCTTTCTTTGTTTCTGTCTTCTTACAGTTATAAGCATGTGGGTTCACCATGTAATGCACTAATTTTCTTGCAAACACCAGAAAACAAAATGGTAGCAGAAGAAAGAATTGTGAACATCATATTCTAATACAATCTCTTTGCTATACAGAAGGAAAAAAGCTCATGCCTAGGAAAGGAAAGTGATATGCATAAAAATATCAGCTTGGTGAATAGTAAGTAGAATGAAATCTAGAACCCAGGTTTCCAACTTTCTCTATCGACTGTTCACACATACTCATTTCTCGTTGTGTTCTGTTCTCTTAGTGAACTGCAAATAGAATTTGTACATTCTATCACAACTTTTGGTTTGGGTTATATGAAAAAAATGTTTTTTTCTACCATTATCCTTAAAGAGAAATGTACCTTACATGTACTCGTAAAGCAATCTTTGGGCACCGTAGGATAATTTAGGTTGTAGAATTTTATTTTAATATTTGTTTTAAAATGTACATATTTTAAACTGCAACCTTAGTAATTAGGTTAAGGTAATTATAATCATGTTAAGGTGTTTTCAGATTTTTAAAATTAAAGTTTATGCAAATACACATAAAGGGCCAAAAATTTGTCTCAGGTGAGAGCAGATTTATTTTCACCCACTTTGAGACTTCTGCCAATTGCCTTTTCACAACAACCAAAAGAAAAATGGAACAAGCATTGACTGTAACCCATGAGAACCAGGACCCATTTGATTCATTCATTAACCCCTGCAGCCAGCTCAAGAATGTCCAGAACAGAAAAATAAATTGAGGCTGGGCACGGTGGCTCACGCCTGTAATCCCAGCACTTTGGGAGGTTGAGGCAGGTGGATCAGGAGGTCAGGAGATCGAGACCATCCTTGCTAACACGTGAAACCCCGTCTCTACTAAAAATATAAAAAATTAGCCGGGCGTGGTGGCGGGCGCCTGTAGTCCCTGCTACTCGGGAGGCTGAGGCAGGAGAATGGCGTGAACCTGGGAGGCGGAGCTTGCAGTGTGCCGAGATTGTGCCACTGCACTCCAGCCTGGGCAACAGAGTGAGACTCCATCTCAAATAAATAAATAAATAAATAAATAAATAAATAAATAAATAAATAAAAATAAATAAATAAATAAATAATAAAAATAAATTGAAAGAATAGTTTCCCTAGCTAAAGGTCCTCTTGACTATTTTTCCAAGCACTGGGTAGTTTGCTCCTCTAACATAACTCTTTGAGCTAATGGGGCAGAGGCTGCATTGGGTGTGGAGGTGAGGAGAAGCTGTAGAAAGGGAAAGAGAATAGGCTCAGATCAAAGGTCCTACCCTTACACTAAGAAACTTAAAAAAAATCTGAATCCATCAGATAACAAATCACCCAGTCCACTGTTACAAAAGTAAGCTGGAATTCATTCTTGAATTGCACCAATTATTTTGGAATGCATTCAGGAGAGCATTTCCTTATGGAACATAGTTGCAAATAATTAAGAAACAATGTGGGGAGAGGGGGCCAAGATGGTAGACTAGAAGCAGCTCATGTGTGCTGCTCTCACAGAGAAGAAACAAAAGGGTTAGTGAACACTGACCCTGCAAGCCAATCATCTCTGAAACCATGTCAGTATCCATTAAGGCAACAGAAGGACACCGAGAGCAGAGATGAGTGAAACTGGGCACCAGTCTGTCTGGGCTCAACGCAGAGCCAGGAGAACTTCTCTAACATGGGAAAGGGTGAGAGCCCCCTGGCGGTGGGGCACACTCTCCACAGGGACCTGTGCAAGACTGGGAATGGGAGAATCCTCCTAACCCCCTATATCCCTCCCATCACACTTCTAGACTGAGGCAGAGAGCTACCCAGCCATTTTACAGAAGTAATTCTTGAGTCCAAGGGGACCTCTACAAGTCTTGGGACTGAGAACAGATCAGCACCAGCACCATAGCTCCAACAGAGGTCACAGTTGTGGTGCCTGAGAGCAGTAAGATTGCTTCGCCTCCCCTTACCAGACAGGGCTCAGCACCAGCTTCTGGCCCAGTGGTCCCACTTCAGCCTGAACTCAGCCAGCAGCTGTAACTTCCTCTTGTCCCAGGAAACACCGAGACAGCAAGGCAGGCAACTTTACCAAACCCCTCCACTGGTAGCCAGGCAGGCAACACCTGCTAGAGCTTCTAGCCCAGTGGTCTCACTTCAGCCTGAACTCAGCCAGCAGCTGTAACTTCCTCTTGTCCCAGGAAACACCCAGACAGCAGGGCAGGCAACTTTACCAAACCCCTCCACTGGTAGCCAGGCAGGCAACACCTGCTAGAGCTTCTAGCCCAGTGGTCTCACTTCTGTCTGAACTTAGCCAGCAGGTGCAGCTTCCTGTTGTCCTGGGAAGTGCCCAGAAGGCAGGGTGGCTGACTCTACTCAACCCCACCTCTTGTAGCCAGGTGAGCAACACATGTTATAACTTCCAGCCCAGTGGTCCTATTTCTGCCTGGATTTGCAAGGGGACACAGCCTCCTGTTGCCTTGAAAACACCCTGATAGCAGGGCAGGCAACTCTACTGAACCCCACCTCTTGTATCCAGACAGGCCACACCCACTAAAGCTTCCAGCCCAGTGGTCTTGCTTCTGCCTGAATTCTACAGGAAGGTACAACCCAGTCTTTCCCCAGGAATAACTTGAATAGAAAATCAGGGCTGACCTGGTAAGGATACAGCTTGTCTTCCAACTGTCGTCCCTGCCTGAGGGACCCCCATAGACCAGAACACCTAACAAAAGAAATGTAGACATGGAGACAGTAATTGGAGGGGCTCCTTCAAGACCCAGACTAGAATCAAAGCCAGTCAACTGAACCCACCTTTTACCATAATCCAACCCCCAAGGGCATCTAAGAAGATTAAAAAAAAAAAAGAAAAACATTCAAAGGATAGCAGCTTCAAAGACTGAAGGAACATCAGCCCACACAGATAAGAAAGAACCAGCGCGAGAACTCTGGCAACTCAAAAAGCCAGAGTGCATTTTTACCTTCAAATGACCACACTAGTACCCCAGCAATGGTTCTTAACCAGGCTGAAATGGCTGAAATGTCAAAAACAGAATTCATTTCTGACTTCTATATGGATAGGAATGAAGATCATCAACATTCAGGAGAAAGTCAAAACCCAATCCAAGGAATCTAAGGAATATAATAAAATGATACAAGAGATAAAAGACAAATAGCCATTTTAAGAAAGAACCAAACTGAACTGAGAGAGCTAAAAAACTCACTTCAAGAATTTCATAATACAATTGCAAGTATCAACCAGAATCTACCAAATTGAGGAAAGAAACTCAGAGCTTCAGGACTGCTTCTCTAAAATAACTCAGTCAGACAAAAACAAAAAAATAAATAATAAAGAAGAATGAATGAAACCTCCAAGAAATATGGGATTCTGTAAAGAGACCAAATCTATGACTCTTTGATGCCCTTGAAAGAGAGGAATAGAAGGCAAGCAACTTGGAAAACATGTTTGAAGATATAATCCATGAAAATTTTCCCAACCTCACTAGCTTGGCCAAAATTCAAATCCAGGAAATGCAAAGAACCTCTGTGAGATACTATACAAGATGACTGTCCCTAAGACATACAGTCATCAGATTCTCCAAAGGAAAAATGAAAGAAAAAATGTTAAAGGCAGCTAGAAAGAAGGAGGAGGTAACCTCAAAGGGAACCCCATTAGGCTAATAGCAAACTTTTCAGCAGAAACCCTACAAGCCATAAGAGATTGGGGGCCTATATTCAGCATTCTTAAAAGAAATCCTCACCATGAATTTCATATTCAGACAAACTAAGCTTTATTTTAAGTAAAGGAGAAATCAGACCCTTTCCAGACAAGCAAGTACTAAGGGAATTTATTACCAGCAGACCTGCCTTACAAGAGGCCCTTAAGGGAGTGCTAAATATGGAAAGGAAAGACCATTACCACCCACCACAAAAACACACTTAAGTACGCAGACTAGTGACAGTATAAAGCAACCACACAATCAAGTCTGAATTATAACCAGCTAACAATATGATGATGGGATCAAACCTGCACATATCAATATTAACTTTGAATGTAAATGGGCTAAATGCCCAATTAAAAGGCATGAAGTGGCACATTGGATAAAGAAAGCAAGACCTAACTATGAGCTGTCTACAGAGACTCATCTCACATTCAGTGACACCCATGGGCTAAAGGTAAAGAGATGGAGAAAAATCTACAAGGCAAACAGAAAACAGAAAAAAAGCAGGGATTGCTATGCTAATTTCAGAAAAAAAACATACTTTAAACAAACAACAATTTAAAAAGACAAAGGAAGGCATTACATAATGGTAAAGGGTTCTATTCAATAAGAAGACCTAACTATCCTAAATATGTATGCACCCAACACAGGAAAACTCAGATTCATAAAGCAAGTTATTAGAGACCTATGAAGAGAGTTAGAGAATCATACAAACATAGATTTCAACACCCCACTGACAGTATTAGACAGATCATCGAGCCAGAAATCTAACAAATGTATTTGGGCCCTAAACTCAACATTTGACCAAATAGGCCTAACAGCTACAGAACCCTCCACCCCACAAAAAAACAGAATATACATTCTTCTCATCTGTACATGGCAGATATGCTAAAATTGACCACACAATCAGCCATAAATAATCCTCAACAAGTTAAAAAAATAACAAAATCATACCAAACATACTCTCAGACCACAGCATGATAAAAATAGAAATCATTACTAGGAAAATCACTCAAAATTGTACAATTACATGGAAATTAAACAACATGCTCCTGGATGACTTTTGAGTGAACAATGAAATTAAGGCAGAAATCAAGAAATTCCTTGAAATTAATGAGACCAAAGATACAATATACCAGAATTTCTGGGATACAACTAAAGCAGTGTTAAGAGCAGAGTTTATAGTGCTAAATGCCCACATCAAAAAGTTAGACAGATCTCAAATTAACAACCCAATATCACAACTCAATATCCTAGAGGAACTAGAGAAACCAAAGCAAACCAACCCCAAAACTAGCAGAAGACAAGAAATAACCACAATCAGAGCTGAACTGAAGGAAACTGAGATGCAAAAAACCATACAAAAAATCAACAAACCTGGTAGTTTGTTATTTGAAAGAATAAATAAGATTAATAGACCACTAGCTAGATTAATAAAGAAAACAGAACAAATGAACACAATTAGAAATTACAAAGGGGACACTACCACTGATGATACAAAATAGAGAAAACTCTCAGTGACTACTATGAACATCTCTATGCAAACAAACTAGAAAACTTAGAAAAAAACGGATAAATTCCTAAAAACATACAACTGCCAAAAATTGAACCAGGAAGAAATCAAATCCCTGAATACACCAATAACAAATTCCAAAATTGAATCAGTAATAAAAAGCCTACCGACAAGAAAAATCCCAGGATTTACAGATGGATTCACAGCTGAATTCTACCAGATGTATAAAGAAGAGGTGGCGCCATTTCTACTGAAACTATTTCTATATACCAACAATGTCCCAACTGAGAGCCAAATCAAAAACTTAATCACATGCACAATAGCCACAAAATGAATTAAATACCTAGGAATACAACTAACCAGGGACGGGGAAGATCTCTATAATGAGAATTATGAAACACTGCCCAACGAAATTACAGATGATACTAATGGAAAATGAATGGAAAAACATTCCTTGCTCATGGATAGGATGACTCAATATTGTTAAAATGGCCATACTGCCAAAAGCAATTAAACAGATTCAATGCAATGCCTATCAAACTATCAATTACATTCTTCATAGATATAGAAACATCTATTTTAAAATTCATATAGAACCAAAAAAGAGCTTGAATAGCCAAGGCAATCCTAAGCAAAATATAAAGGTGGAGGCATCACATTACCCAACTACAAACTATACTACAAGGCTACAGTAACCAAAACAGCATGGTGCTAGTAAACAAAAAAAAAAAAAACAAAAAACAAAAAAAAAAGACACATACACCAATGGAACAGAATATAGAGCCCAGAAAAAAAGTCACACACCTACTATCATCTGAGCTTTGAAAAAGTGGACAAAAACAAGCAATGAGGAAAGGATTCACTATTCAATGAATGGTGCTAGAATAACTGGCTATCTGTATTAGTCTATTTTCATACTGCTAAGAAGAAATACCCAAGACTGGGTAATTTATAAAGAAAAAGAGGTTTAATAAGACTCACAGTTCCACATGGCTTGGGAGACCTCACAATCATGGTGGACAGCAAAGGAGGAGCAAAGGCACGTCTTACATAGTGGCAGGCAAAAGAGTGTGCGCATGAATGTTCATTGTGGCACTGTTCACAATAGCAAAGACTTGGAACCAACCCAATGTCCATCAGTAATAAACTGGATAAAGAAAATGTGACACATATACACCATGGAATACTATGCAGCCATAAAAAAAGGATGAGTTCACGTTCTTTGCAGGGACATGGATGAAGCTGGAAACCATCATTCTCAGCAAATATCACAAAGACAGAAAACCAAACACCACACATTCTCACTCATAAGTGGGAGCTGAACAATGAGAACACATGGACACAGGGAGGGGAACATCACACACCAAGGCCTGTTGGGGGGTGGGGGCTGGGGGAGGGATAGCGTTAGGAGAAATACCTAATGTAAATGATGAGTTGATACATGCAGCTAACCATCATGGCACATGTTAACCTATGTAACAAACCTGCACGTTGTACACATGTGCCCTAGAACTTAAAGTATATAATCATAATAATAAAGAAATTCAGAAAAAAGAACAAAACAAAAACAAAAGTGTGTGTGGAGGGGAACTGCCCTTTATAAAACCATCAGATCTCATGAGACTTATTCACTTCCTGTGAGAACAGCACAGGAAGAACCTTTCCCCATGATTCAATTACCTCTCACTGGGTCCCTCCCATGACATGTGGGGATTATGGGGGCTACAATTCAAGATGAGATTTAGGTGGGGACACAGCCAAACCATATCACTATCCATATGCAGAATACTGAAGCTGGACCCCTTCTTTACACCATATACTAAAATCAATTCAAGATGGATTAAAGACTTAAGTTTAAAACCTAAAACTATAAAAATCCTGGAAGATAACCTAGGAAATACCATTCTGGACATAGTTCCTGGCAAAGATTTAATGACGAAGATACCAAAGCAATTGCAACAAAAACAAAAAATGACAAATGAGATCTAATTAAAGACCTTCTGCAAAGCTAAAGAAATTATCAACAGAATAAATAGACAACCTATAGAATGGGGGAAATATTTGCATACTATACATCTGAAAAAGGTCTAATATGCAGAATCTATAAGGAACTTAAATCAATAAGCAAAAAAACAAAGAACCCCAGTAAAAAGTGGGCAAATTACATTAATACACTTTTCAAAAGAAGACAGACTCACAGCCAATAAGCATGTAACAAAAGTGCTTAACATCTGTATTAGTCCGTTCTCCCACTGCTATAAAGAAATACATGAGACTGAGTAATCTATGAAGAAAAAAGTTTTAATTGGCTCATGGTTCTGCAGGCTGTACAGGAAGCATGGCTGGGAGGCCCTAGGAAACTTACAATCATGATGGAAGGTGAAAGGGAAGCAGGCACATCTTACATGTCTGGAACAAGAGGAAGAGAGAGAAGGGGGAGGTACTACACATTTTTAAACAACCAGATCTCATGAGAACTCACTCACTATTATGAGAACAGCAAGAGGGAAATCCACCACTATGATCAAATCACCTCTGACCAGGTCCTTCTTCCAACACTGGGGATTACAATTCAACATGAGATTTGGGTGGGGAAACAAATCCAAACCATATCAATATCACTAGAGAAATGCATTAGAAAAATGCAAATCAAAACCACAATAAGATGCCATCTCCTACCAGTCAGAATGACTATTATTAAAAAGCCAAAAAATAACAGATACTGGTGTGGTTATATACTGCTTGTAGGAATGCAAGTTAGTTCAGCCATTGTGGAAAGCAGTGTGGTGATTTCTCAAAGAACTTAAAACAAAAGTACCATTTGACCCAGCAATCTCATTATGGGGCATAAACCCAAATGAATATAAATCATTCCACCTTCAAGACACACACGTGTATGTTCATTGCAGCACTACTCACAATAGCAAAGTCATGGAATCAACCTAAATGCCCATCATAGTAGACTTGATAAAGAAAATGTGGTACATAGACACCATGAAACACTATGCAGCCATGAAAAAGAACCAGATCATGTTCTCTGCAGCAACATGGATGGAGCTGGCAGTCACTATCCTAAGCAAACTAATGCAGGAACAGAAAATCAAATACCACATATTCTCACTTATAAGTAGGAGCTAAACTTTGAGAACACATGGCCATAAAGAAGGGAACAACAGACACTGGGGCCTACTTGAAGGCAGAGAGTAAGAGGAGGAAGAGAATAAAAAAATATCTATCAGGTACTATACTTATTACCTGGGCGATGAAATAATTTGTACAACAAACCCTTGTGACATGCAATCTATCTAAATAACAAACTTGCCAAAAAAAAGA
The DNA here is from genome assembly GCF_029281585.2 of Gorilla gorilla gorilla. Lineage (NCBI taxonomy): Eukaryota > Metazoa > Chordata > Mammalia > Primates > Hominidae > Gorilla > Gorilla gorilla. The sequence continues at coordinate 22,476,787 of NC_073233.2, forward strand.
TGGAGATGAAATACTCAATCTCTCTCTCTCTGCTTTTTCCAAGTATTTTTTCTTTCAGGGTGCTAAATAAAATATGTTAACATATAATGCCTTATTTACAGAAATAAAAGTTAGTTATTGAAACAATTTATAATTTAGTTCTTGAAGTAAGAAATACAAAAAGGTGATAATTAGGGCAGTTGAAAATCAGCATTGTGGGGATAGATGTGTTTTCCTTTTGTTTCCAAGAGCTGGGCAGACCATGCTGAAGAGATTCAGTTCTCTGAATTTGCTCCAAGTGGTACGGCTTGTATTTGTAATGTTCCTTTATCTCTTGTCACAAAGCTTCAGCTCATCAGGTAAACCTTAAATAAGTACATCTTGACTCTTCTAATAAGATATAAAAACTCATCAATGAGTCCAGAAATTAGATTTGAAATCTAAGTATTATTTCCCACAAACTAAGAGTCATAAGGAAGTTCTCAGTGTGTACATATATTTTAGTACATGTGCTGAGTCCAATCATGTATTTTTAGTAAATGAATATATGTCAATTTACCAATATTTGAATGTGTAATTTCTTAGTAAACAAAAGGTTAATTCAGTCATTCAATCAAATGTTATTTATTGAGTTGCTACTATGGGCCAGGTATCATTTTGGTTTTGGAAAAGCAGACGTGGGCAGTGACTTTGTGGGAGGAGGAAGGGAGAACAAGACAGATAAGCATATAGATATGTAACTCTGGTGGTGATATGTGCTATGAAATATAAAGTGATCAGGTATATGAGTATGGGGTGGGCTGGGAGGCTTTCAGAGAGGTCAAGAAAACTCAGAGAAGGGGACATTTGAATAAAGACCTGAGCTAAGTGAGAGAGTAAGCCATGTCATTATATGAGGATAGCATCCAAGCAGAGGCAAAGTATAATTGAAAGTCCTATGGCAAGGGTGTACTTGTGCTTGGAATGTTTGAGGAATAATGAAGAGACCAGTGTAGCTGAGCTGGGCAAGAGGTAATATGTCAGGTGTCAGAAAGATAGCAATGAGGCCAGATCATGTAGGTCTTATATACCATGAAACCGACTTTGTGTTCCATTCTGAGTTTCTACGAAACACCATTAAAACAACATGGCAGACCTGGAAATCCCTCAGCAATACCCACATAAGAATCTGGAGATATGCCAGGGCTGCCTTGCCTTGGCCCACAATGACTGCCAAGGAACCAGATGCTGTTGCTTGAAAAATAATGTACACTGCCCAGCTTCTATGCCCTTCGATTTCCATCCATAATGAAGCTTCCAAAAGAACACAGAATAAAGGCAAGCATGGGTAACTGTGTAATGACAAGAAAAAGGTCTTTATTTAAATTGTGAAATATATATATACTTGAGAAAATAAAATTGCACAAAAGGAAAGTATAAGATTATTCGAATGCTATTTTTTCACTTAATTATTGGACAGAACAAATATTACTAGTTGGAAATGAACATGCTTATTATATCAAAATGTTTTTACTGTTTTTAAGCTAAACTAGGTATTTAATTTCTCAGCAGACTTTGAAAGATTGCAAACAAAAATCATGCTAATGAACAAAAATAATAATACATAGATTTATTAAATATAAATTTCATGTTAATACTAAAGTAAAATATGTGTTTGTTATAAATATCAAGACATAAGGAAGTATTTTGAATTTACTTATAAGTGATCAGGTAGACTAGACAAGAAATATAAAATATCCTCTTCTTACTTTCTTCTTACATTTTCTTCTGTATTTTTTAAATTAAAAAAAATGTTTTACCCCATTTCAAGGCAACTTTACTAACCATCACTTTTTAAACTGCAAATTATTAGTACTGCCAATTGGAGAACTTCAGCACATTTTGCAGCATGTAAATATGCCATCTGTATCCTACAGTAATACCCATGGCTTACTCTCTAATTAGCTAAAGAAATGATACCTTATATATATCAACCACAGTAAAAATCATTCAAATAGTATATAATAAGCATACAATGTGCTTTATTGTCATTAGATATGATACTGATATACAGCACAATAATCCACCTTGAAAAATTCCTATAGCAGGTAAAGCAGGTAACAGTTAATATAAAAGACTGAAAAAGAAATTTAGAAAAAATGAGGTCTTACAAGTTGCTATGAGAGAAAGAATAGTATAGTAAACCACTCTTAACTAGCTGTGTGATCTTGGGCAGTTATTTAATCTCTCTGGGCCTTACACTTCCACATCTGTGAAAATGGGGATAACAATAGAACCTACTCTGAAAGATTGTTGTATGGAGTAAATGAATTAACATGCAGAATGTGCTTAAAACATAGGCACATTATGAAGACTTAATACTCATAGGCTCTTGTTAGTCTTATAGGTACATCTTCTTTAACAGAAATCACTCTAAAGATCTTATTCAGAAAAATACTTATTGGCATTTTTATTTAATTTAGCAAAAATATATTACTGATGCAAAGATGAAGAAGATATGCTGTCTTTCAGGACATCAAAGATATGCTGTCTCACAGCACGGATGGGAAGAAGACAGGGAGAAAAACATAATATAATAAATGGTATAATGGAAGCATTTACAACTTACTACTGAAACACCATCACTGGGAACAATTAATTTTGACAGAGGAACAGTTAGGTAGGCTTTACTCACAGTGAAGCCCCAGAAAGAGGCCCTTTGTTAACTAAAAGTTTAAAAATAGCCAGGCACAGTGCAACATAGGGAGACCCTGTCTCTAAGACTTTTTTTTAAAAATTGGTCAGGCATGGTGACTCAAGCCTGTAATCTCAGCTATTCCAGAGGCTAAGGTGGGAGGATCACTTGTGCTCAGGAGTTCAAGGCTGAAGTGAGCTATGATTGTACCACGGCACTCCAGCCTGGGCAAGAAAGCAAGATCCCATCTCTAAAAAAAATAATAATAATTTTTTAAAAATCTAGCAGAATTCACACCAGTCCCTGCAATGAGGAAGCGTTTGGGCTAATGGAGTTTCTGTTCTGTATTTAGTAATATCTCTCCTTTCAGCCCATTCTTTTGGACTCGTACCCCTAGACTGTACTTCACAGAGCTAAGATGTTCACACTAAGGGCCAGTGTGGTGTTGAGAGTCTTCAGATTTATAAAATGCACCAGTTCTCTGGAAAAGGAGAAATCACCGTTGGCTCTTCATGTAGGGAACAAGAACTTTCTTTTATCCTTTTTATTGTCAATTTAAAGATGACACAAAAAAATTAAGGAAAAAATCTTTAAGCATTCACAGTACTAATTTAGGGGAGATTTTTCTAAATCTTAATGTCTCCTCTGTGCCTGCCATAACACCCCTAGAAAACTCTCATTGCATGATGTAAAATCACAGCTTTAGTTGGTTAAGAGGGCAGAATTCCAAGTGGACCATGGAATATTTATGTCGCTATGCAGCTCTTTGGAGGAATAATCTTATGTTTTTGTGCCTGTTGTGGGTCAGAGGTTCAAATCAGCACTTCTTTCTGTCACTTCTTATGTGTTTTACTATAATTTACAGTTCAGCAAGATGAATCATAAGACAAAAGTGTCTATTTTATTTCAGCAACTAATTCTAGTTAATCAAAGATTTCCAGCCCAGCAACCCAGCATGAAACTCTGCATGGAAAATATGAGGAGAACAAAGCATTTTGTCAAATAACATATCTCATGATGTAAACACATATGTCTCTTAAAGGAAATTTTATCGTTTCCACATTATCGGCATACAAAAGGAGCATTCTTGTCACAGACCTGGTGCGACTGTGGAGTCATCGTCACTGGAAACAAGAGCCTGATTAGGTTCCCACACAGATATGAATAGACTTTCCTTTTTTAGAGGAATAGCTGCTTTTATTCCTTTTTAAAACAGACTGGTAATTGTCACCCTAAAAACACTGAATTGTACTAGGGCAACATTTGTTTCTGCTCTTTTTTCCCATCTTTTTAGAATCAGCCAATAACATTACTATCCCTTCTGGTTGGTCCTCTTCTGGAAAGTCTGAGTTAATCCACAGCTGTGTGAATGTGAAAAAGGGACACAGCAGGCTAAGTCTGTTGGGTCTCTTGTCTGCTAATAAAGTGAACAGTCTGCAGGACAGATGTTAAGAGGATCTGTTAAATAAGTCAGTGGCAGAGATCCTGACCTCTGCCAAGGAACATTTTATTATTCCAGAAAGGGGCATAATTGCAAGGCATTAACAATTAGAAGAACCATAGCTTTTCTTTATAGATTTCTTACTTCTTGCCTCATCATTTGGTTGAAATACAGTATCAAGGCCCATTCACTGAGAAGCAATGTGCTAAATATGATTGGGCTTAGTATAAACTGCAGATTACAGGATTTCCCCAAATCCCCAGGAAATGGTTGGACCTTGGCTTTGCTTCAGTCTTAAACAGTTTTGTTTATTCAGCATGTATCATTACACTATTTGTACAGTCTCATTTGCCACAGGGTACCATTGTACTAAAGGGACTATCAATCTTACCAAACACAGTGCCTTAACTATTAAATCTAGCGTAATGGGAAATGTAAACTAGAGATCAAATTAAGAGGAATATCACACCATAAAGTTGTTCACTATACTTTATACTACTTTACCATTTACGGTGTGAATAAAATCATGTCTACCACATGCATTCCAAATTCCCTTGTGCAGTGTAAAAGGCACTCTGTGATCTGACCCTTTGCATACCTTTCCAATTTCACCTATGATTGCTCCTGTATGCTCAGGCTGTGCCAACTGTTTGTCGTTTCTGAATGTGCCGTGCTGTCTATTGCTTCTACACCTATGGGTAGCTATTCTCTTTGTCTGGAGTGCTTTTTCTCTTCTCTGCATCTTTGCCATTCTGCATCCTTCCCCATAAACCTGGGGAACTTATACCTCCTTTTAAGATTCAATTTTAACATCACCTTATCCATGAAGATTGCCAGTACTTCCCCAGGGGGAGCTAAGCACTTCCTCCTTTCATAGCATTTCACTCGGGGAACACATCTATTTTAACAATTATCACATTGCTTACTAGATTGTGGGCCCTTCAGGGGCAAGAGTCAAATTCTCTTGATCTTAGTGTGCCCAAAATAGAAAAGAGTGCATACTACAGAGTAGGCACTTAATAAACATTTGAGGAATCAATCTATGAGTGAACTAATTAAATAATTACTCTTTTCATCGTGTTAGCATAAGCTTATATTCTAGCTTTGTCACTGCTACCAGCACTGTAACAGGGTCTTACACTTTTAATGCCTTACTTTGTTTTGTTAATGAATAATTTTCATTAGATTGGTATATTCGATTGTGAAAAAAATATATCTCTACTAATACTGATCGCTCATTGACCCCCACTTAGAATAGGTAGGAGCATGAGATATACTGTCCTCTTGGCCAATTCAGTTGAATTTAGTTAAATTTATGTACAAGAAGCAATCAAATTTAGTTATTTACACTGTTGGCTAACAATTCTATACACCTAAACCAGGCCACAGACTAGCTGTGTGGCTTTGGTCAAGTTAATCTATCTCTCTAGACCTCAGTTTCTTCAACTATAAAATTATAAGATTTATATAGCACTTGACAGTGTACAAAGCACTTTTCACAAACATTTTCTTATGTATTCCTCACAACTTCCCTATGGGGGTATTTTTCCTAATCCCATTTGATAAAAGCTAGGTACCAGGAAGATTAATTTGTCCAAGCACATGGAACCAGTGGTAGAGTTGGGACTTGACCCTCAAAGCCTCTGAAGACCTTTCTAGCTCTGAAAGTCTATGGAATTGTACAATCTCATTGCCTATTTGTGAAGGCTTTATTTTCAATAACATGACATTTGTTTCATGATTAGTGGGAAATCTATGTTAAAGTACCTTAATTGTGGAGTGGCTGTCACTTCTTGCTAAAGAGCACTGTACTGGGCCTCATGCTTTTTGAAACCAGGAACAGTCATCAGGCATAGAAATTAGGACAAAAGGGTTTCAAACTGCCTATACACAATCACCTTGGGCAATCAATAAATCAGTATATATATGTACATACACACATGTTATACATATACACACATCTCAAATGATTAGCCCTATACTACCTGTTCCTATCACTTTAAAGTATTACTCATTTAATTTATTTCTTCCTCAGACTATTACTATAAGATGGTGGTAATTGCTTAGCTTCATTGCTTAAAAGAGTACCTAAGGTACATAGTACATGTTCAATAAATATTTTTCAAATTAATGAATGAATAAGAGAGATACAAGAAGAAGGGTATGGACAAACATATTTACTGAGCATCTACCATGCAGCAGACACAGTACTAAGCAATTTGCTTATATTATCTCATTTAATCCTAACCCCAACCCTACTGAGGGGGTGTCATTATCCCCAGTTCACAGATGAAGAGACTGAGGTTCACAGGAAATTAGCTCATGATCACTTAGCTTTTTTAACTGCAGAATTCTTATGGAACCAAGAAGCACCACTTTCCTGGAACCTCTAACCCATTCACCATTGTATAGACAGAGAACATGTAAGACAGCAAGCCAGCTGGTAAACCAAGGGTAGCATGTTGTTTCAATAAATGGCTACAAATCATCATCTGATGATATATAGTCATCTTCCTGTTTCACAGTGGGGTATGTCTGTATTTGGCAATAGAGTTTCACAATCAGGAAATGGAGGCAGAGATAGATCTAAAATCAGGAGGGTTTGGTTGGATATAGGTGAATGATAGATGACTATTTTGTTCTGCATTTAAGAAATGCCTCTTTATCAACACCATTGATAAATAAATGGAGAAGTGAAGCATTTCCACCCAAATTAGTCACATTTAGTCTTCTACTATTTCAACAAAGCTTCTGTCTCTTGGTCTCAGGATCTCACTCTCTTGCATTCTCTCTTGTGTTATGTCTGAGCCAATGACATAACTACACATTATGAATGTACTGCCTCTTGGGCCCCGGAACAAACCCCTATTTGGCCATGAAGAGGATGTTCTGAGCAGGTGAACAGCAACACTGAGAGAGGATATCTTTTTTCTTTGTGAGCTAAGGAGCTCCTCAACTCTGGAGGGCAATCCCAGTATGGTGAGGACTGGTTGGGGCACATGCTCCATTCCAGTGACAGTAAGTGTTTCTCCTTTTCTTAAAAAAAAAAAAATTGCTTTTTTTAAAGCAGACCAAGTGATAAACTATTAAGAAGCTAAACTACCTTTCCTATAGAGTTTTTAAACTGAGCCTCTGAGAAGGAGTTTGATACAATTCAATGAAGTAATACCTTTGTCCATTTGAGCATTAAATGGCCCATTGAAATACAGCTTAGATGGAGGGAATTTCAAAAGACAGTACTTTCTAATTTTTTTAGAAAATTTCTCTCCCAGCTGACTAGAGCAGAGCTTACAAAATGCAGCTCAATCACTTTCCACAGTCTCTCAGGTCAGCCTCTCACCAGCGTTAATTAAATATAACCCCCTTAGAATACGAGAGGTTAAGTGAGAGCAACATAGCATTCTTATCCAATACATTACTGTGAACATAAATGACCATAATCTGTTTATAAGAAGACTTCTTCTAGCACAGAGGTCTCACTAATGAAAAATTATAAGAGGCAAAGCAACATAATGTGACAACTGTTCATCGCAAAACACATTTTAAACTACCCATTTCCACATCCATTGTGCTTAAATAACACATATCATAAAGAAAATTGGTGTAACAGATGGTTTCAGTTCTGGGTAGCAAATGCTACCAGTTTTCAGTGTGATAAAGGGAAACAGTAAAAGCCAGTACATAATTCAGTCAGTCTCTTACCTAAAGGTCTTCCTTCTCCTCAAGTTAGAGACACTTTCCCCACAAGCTTCAAGTTTTAGTATTTTTTCTTTTTTAACTAGATGCTGTATCTTCTATGGCACAACTTGAACAAACTCTAAAACTGAATAATTGCTGAAACAATATGTTTCTATACTAGCCACTTTAAATTAGAAAAGTCTCTTTAAGCTACAGGTTTATGGTTCTAAAAAGTTCCATGCACTGCCCAGAGCTATTTGTAAATTAAATCGTTTAAAATAAAGCTCTTTAATACTCTATAATTAGTCTTGTCTCTCTGAACATGACTTTACTGTAAATGCTCCTTCTTGACTCTCCTATTGTCCCAAGATTCCTGAGAAGAAAGCAGCCAGGCGATAATTCAACATTATTGCTGCTTCAGTGCACTAATCGCTTAAAGAGCAGCAAAGACTCTGTGCTCTCTGCCCCACAGTTCCCTCAGACTCCTGGCCTGAGGCAGGCATCGTGACCCAGCAACGTCCAGATGTCAAGAGGAATACCCAGCTCCTAATGCAGCAGGCGCTCCATCCCAGTGTGGTCAAACATCTGCTTCATCTGCTGGCATGCAACCTGCTGAACATGCTCAGAGTGCATCCCAGACTAGGGATGGGCAAGGATAGAGCTCCCTAGCTACTCCAGGAGACTCATCAAAACTTTGAAACTATAAGACAGGCCCAGAAACTCTCAAAAGAACAGGGTTCTGGCATTCAGCAAAAACATACTAAACATTTTCCTAAAGGAAAGCCATGGAATAAGATAAGACAGTTTTTATCACAGTAGTTCTACTGCTCATTAAATTCTCTTAGGTTTGATGTTTATTCTGGATGTTAACTGGAAATCTGAAAAATACGTGAACTCTTTGGGATTCTGAGAATGTCATACTGACTTCGAAATTTTTCTCTTTTATAATTTAATTAAGTTGCCTTTAATTCACTTGAATATTATAACAAGAGAAGAATAAATTATACAAGAAAGCTTCTATTCCTATATACCAGTCAACAGAGCTTAACGCCAAGAATCCTGACCAAGAGGTAAAATTTAAAATACACTTAAACCATCTATTACAGTCCTATTTTGTTTACTAGAATAGTAATCTTGTCTAAGTCACTTAACTCTTCTGAGCTTCACTTCCTTCTTCCAAAATATGGGAATAATATTAAAACACTTACACAAAGGCTAAATATAAATTGTTTTTTAAACTGTAAAAGGCTATAAAATAGGTATGTGTTTATACATGTATACATATATGTATGTATATATGTGTACACATATAATATTAATACTACTCATGTTTCTTTTAAAAATTTTGTTTTAGAAAGAAATTCAGTCTCCTTTGTAATATCCAACTTACACATCAATTATAGCTAAGAATGATTTCATTCATCCTATGAGATTTCGGTAACTAGCATCCTATAAAACCTAATGAACAGTTCCCAGGTTCTCACCAAATTTCATATTTACTTCACTGTGAAAGGCAGACTTATATACTATTAAACTAAAAAATAATACTCCCTTATTGACAGCCTGAGTACATGATATGCTTAATACTACTGAAGAGAGTAGAGTTGTGACTGTTCTAGCCGGAAGTGACTGGCTAGAACAAAAGTTTTAGTCTTAAATATCAAAGTGAAGAAAAAAAAACTGAGGATAAACAGTCTAATAGGTCTTAATTTTAAAAAATTTTCCCATCTGGATTGAGGCAGATGGGATAGGTGAGGATATTTCTGTTAAGATGAGTAAGATTTGCAGTCTCATTTCTTTATTATATATTCCTTTCCTTATTTTCTCTTCTCCCACTAGAAGGTAAAATTCTCAGAGGGCAGGGACTTTGTTTTATTCATTGATATGTCCCCAGTATGTAAAATAGGTGTTCTCAATCTTCGCACTATTGGAATTTTAGACTGTATAATTCTTTGCTGTGGGTGGCTGTTCTGTGCTTTGCAGGGTGTTCAGCGGCATCCTCACCCTCTAGACATTGTCAACCACACCCTTGTGGGGCAGGGTGGGGGGTGGGGAAAGTTGCCCTCAGCTGAAGACTGCTGTCTAGTACAGGACCTGGCATATAATAGGTGCTAAAAATTTTTTTTGCTGAGTAATTGAATTAAATTTATTGTGTCAATTTGCTTGCAAACTTTCTTAACTACTTTTTTTAGGGTAGTTTTAGGTTTGCAGCAAAATTAAGAGGAAAGTAAAGCGATTTCCCATATACTCCCTGTTCCCATACATGTACAGTCTCCCCCATTATAAACAGCCCCCACCTGAGTGGTATATTTGTTACAATTGATGAGCCTACATTGACACATCATAATCACCTAAAGTCCAGAGTTTACATTAGGGTTCACTCTTGGCGTTGTACATTTTATGTGTTTGGACAAATGTATAATGACGTGTATCTACCATTATACTCTCATACAGAATATTTTCACTACATAATATTTCACTAAAAATCCTCTGTGCTCTGCCTTTTCACCCCTCTCCTCATCCTAAACCCCCGGCACCCACTGATATTTTTACTGCCTCCATAGTTGCGCCCTTTCCAGAATGTCACATAGTTGGAATCATGTAGTATGCTGCGTTTTTCAAATTTCCTGAGCATGATCATTTATAAACTCTCTTTAAATGTTGATTTTGACACAACTCTAATGATACAGTAAGTGTTAAGTTATTCCAACAGTTACATTCAAAGCTACCACATGTGATTTCAAGTAAGAAGAATTTTAAAAGGATGTAATACTTCATTCTTTCTTTAATTTAAATGAGTAGATAAATTAGAGGGAAAACTTGATAGGGAATTTGTAGGGTGACAGCAGCTCTATTTCAAACTGGCTTCATATGAGCACTGTATGCTTGCACTTTGTATAGTTTGAGATAGTCAAATACACGGATATATTTGAAGCAATAAATTTTTCATACACATCTGTCACTTATTTACTTTTGTTTTAGTTCATACCATTCAAGGTCAATAGCTCTAGGGGAATTGCTGACAAGGCATCAAGGATTATGGTCTAGGTTAATATAGACATTGTAACATCAACCTGTAGCCTGTTGGTTACAGGTATGGTAGCTGGTGCTATAAGAGAAACACACAGTGAGAAATGAACTCAATGCAGTTTATTGGAAATTAAGAATTCTAGTTTAAATCTTTGCTTCTCCAAATGAATATGAAGAGGGAGGCCTTAGGAAATTTATTTGGCTCTAACTTGGTTCCATTTCTTAGTCCATTAAATGGAAATGCAAATACTTGGCTAAATATGCATTGAATGAATATCAGTATCAAATAATTCATGTTTAGAAAACCGGGGGGAAAGTGTTAAATTAGTTCCTCTCAATTTGACTCAAGATGACTCTACTGCTGTCACCAATTATAAGAGAAGAATGAAAAATAGGAACATATATAATGATTTTTTAAAATCCACATACTACCCACATAGCACCTGATACATATTTAGTGCTTGTTTATTTACATATAATTGAGAAAAGAATCCTTTATTAATGCCATTTAAGCTTGGGAAGATACAGAAGAGAATCCAGTTATTATCCTAATCTTTATAATCTAGAACAGCTAAAATAAAGCAAGATGTTTTCAAATCAGTACATTGAGTTTAAATCATTATAAATTTTCCCTGAGTTTACCTGTAGCATATGAACTCTTCTACAAATAAAACAGAAAAGAGGAACTGGCAGAACAGTAATAGCTATGTGCCAGCTCTAGTGGTCAGAAGTGAGGAGAAACCATCCAACTGTAGCTTCTCAATCTCTTTTAATTAAAATATCGTAAAAAATGTCTTTCTCCTGTTCTGCCTATTCTGTTACCTGGAAGGTCAAATATTTTATCATATATTTTTCTGAATATAAATTTCCTAAATGTTGAATATCCTGACTTATTCCATGGTTGGAAACAGAAGTGAAGCATTTTCTAAAATGCTAGAATGTTTTGCTTTCAAACTTTCTAATGTATCCTTAATCACATCATCTCTCAGAATTCCAACGTAGCTCATTACAACATATACATACATGCAGATATATGATACATAATATCAACCAAAAATATTTTAAAACTTCAGTTTGGTAAAACAGGAATAAAAATACCTGTCATTATTTTAGAAATCATCACATCTTATAAGAAATCTATGTAAATGTAATTACATGCATTCACACACTGGAAGCTGCCTATTGAGTGGATTAATTAGTGGGGCTAGAGCTAAATGACTGTTGACAAAAATCTTGTATCAGGAGAGATAGAGGACTACCTTGGTTTTGAGTATAGCTGACTATCCCACCAATCAAATAACTCAAACACAGTGATTAACAGAGCTTATGTGAGAAGAGCCAACTCTCTGAACTTTTAGGTATTACTTTAAAACCAAATAAAAAGCAAATTTCCAAAAGAAAATCCAGTTTATCCAATGTTTTAATTTGAGGGTGGGTATAAACTTCTGCTTCACTGACTACAACGGCAAGCTAGATTTCTAAGCATTAGGAATTGCCTTTATATTTGGCATCCTTCCCTAATCTACCTATATTTCTTTAGCCTCCATTAGGATTCACTTGATACCTGCTTTTCTTAAGAATCCTATCTAGAAAAGTTGTTGACATAAAAGAGTGTCTCTTATAGACAGAGCACTCAACCAAATATTTTCCGGAAAAAAAAAAAGGTTTTCAAAGGAGCTTGGGTCCCAGATGTCCACCAAAGATGAAATGCATTAATTCGTCCATTTGGCCAAATACTGTGCTAGGCAATGCTAAGGATTCCACAGTAAATAAAAGAGAAAAAAAATTCCCTGAATTAATTAACTTACACTCTAGTAGGTTAGACCCACCCATCAGAAGTACTTTAGACAATAAATCTAGAGTAGAATTGACTGCTTACTGAGGTTACTGAAAAGTTTTACCTATTCTGATGATGGTTCAGGGGACATTTGTGGAAATCTAATACATGCTTTATTATTGCATTTATCATTTATAAGAACCCTGAGAATGTATATTATGCTTGTTTTACAATGAAAAAAACTGCAAATGGAGGTATTTTGTAACAGTGCAAGACAACAGAGCAAGAAAGTTATAGTGGAAACTCTAATCCAAAGTTCTAATTCCATAAATGGAGTTAATTCAATTAGCCTACAGCTCATCTAAGCCTAGTTGTAATGGTCCTCCCAAATTCCACCACACTTTTAAAAATCAAGAAAAGAGTCAGAAGGGTGAGTGAAGGCTGATTAAGAGAAAAGCATGCATTCTCTTCAAAGCAGAGCCCCATGGTTGGCATCCTCAAAACAAGCTTTGAATCAGTTCATTCCTCTTTCTCCATTGGGTAGCCAGTAATAGGTCACCCTAATCATCTATTTATTCAACCCTCTTCTCTATTAGAAATCGCAGCTTTCCAAGACTGCCCAGCAAAGCTAACTCCATCACCCTCCCATTCCCCCACAGCACTGAGGCATCTTTACAATTGCAAATAAGAAGACAGGGTACAACAGACAGTGCAGAGCCTCTAAATACAACATCATAAAGACTCAGGCTGAAACTGAAATAGAAATACAGCATTCTCAATGCTGATGGGCACTTCTTTACTTTCCATTTGTAGCACAAAAATTGACAATATCATTTAAATAAAATATGTGCTTGTATTCATTTTTGCAAAAACTTCAATTGTTCTCCTCCATCTTTGCAAACTTGGCAAGACTTCAGTAGTTTCATTTAAGAATAACGTATGGTTGACAGGTTTTCTTAGTGCTTTAAGACTCTAACTATATTTCTTTCCTCAAATCTCCCCTAAACTACACATAAGACCCATCAAATAACAGTGAAAATTGCATTTATATTGACATTTTTAATTTTCTTATACAATTCTTTCATTTAGGCTACTATCCATACTATCATTATAAGAAATAGTCTGTTAAAATATGTTCCAACTAAAGCTTAGTGAAGTTTAAACGCTAGACAAAAATCATTCTCTGAAGCTAATGAAGACAGAAACTCTGCCTGTAACAATATTAAGTTTGTTTTTTCTGGTGATTCAGAGAAGTGAGCAATCTGTCAGTAATACATTGAGTGAAATTACTTGTCTTGGAGGAATAACTACTGACAGCCGCTTTATCTCAGGGCTGACCCAAACATCTTCCTGCTGACAAACAAATTACTATGTCTAACTTTGAAAAGGTAACTAGCTTGCTTTAATTTTGATTGGTCTTTCAGAATCCCTTATACATATACTGAGCCCCATCCTTCATTGTATTTTTTTAAAAAGGCAACAAAAGTGTTTTGGGGGGGACAGGTTTGAATTAATAAGTAAGAAAAAATAGTAAGAAAAGAATAACCCTATTATTTGATGCTAAGAAAAAGAACTGATATGCTTCCTTCCAAGACTGTTATGTGGATGTAACTGGTAAGTCTTAATGTCTACCCAACATTAAGACTGGCAGTGCCGCCAGTGACTGACTGGGTGAGTGAACACATTACTGAGACAGTATAGTAGGAATTAATTTTCTTCAATAAAGTGATTTTTAAGGCTCATATATTTCACAATCTAAACATATGTCACTGTTTCATAAACAAAATAAATGGATTAAAATAATACATTACCAATATGCTGACACATGGAGATATTTTAATTAGAAATTCTTAAGCTGTGTGATATCTAACTGCTGTATTTGCTAAAGAGAAGCATGCATCATTTAATAAGAAGGCATGAGGCAGGTGGATCACTTTGCATATGGTACCAGATTTTGTTTAATATAAGCTACAACTATGAGGCAACACTACTCCCCATTAAAAACAAAACAAAACAAAACAAAATTAAGGGTCTATCATATTGAAAGTAACCATATAAAATGAATAAATACACTGAAGCCCCTTTTTCATTAAAAAAAAAAGTCATCCAGAGCTTAGTTCCCACGACAATATTTCTTCAGAAACAATCTAACATCATCACTATTTAAAGGCTAAATTTACATGACTGCCTCATTATACTGGTTCCCTTTCCTTAACATTCTTTTTGACTTACTTAAGGACCAATGCTAACATTGCTGAAGAAAGCAAATGGCAACTGGTCCTGAAATTTATACGGGTGAGAGAACTGGAATAAGCAGCAGTATAATATATTGTTTACTGTAGCAAGTGCCCTCTGTTCTCTAAAGGTCAAAAGCATTGTAACCTTAGAGTTACAGTTTCTGATTGTTCCCAGGGTTTAATAAATTATCAAAATTAATGGTTCAAACCCCTCAACCTTCAGATATATGAGTATTCATGCCTGCATCTGCTGAACTGTTCAACTAAAAATAGCACTCTTTGGCCTTCTTTCTCCTAATATTGTGCCCCTGAGGCAGAGAAAACCATGCCTTAGATCAGCACAGTAGTATTTTAAAAAATGGTCTTTACGGAATCTTCCTTATTTTAAAGAAAGAAAGTAATGGCATATGCTAATATAAGGAGAGTCTTTCAATTTTAAATAACTTTTCTCTACTTGATAAAATTTCAGGGTATACTTAATATATACCAAATATTGTTAAGATTTACCCAGGCTCATTAATTTTAGAAATGACAACCTTTGAAGGACAAATTAACTGTAACATGAAGTAGAGAACACCATTTCTGAGTAATGCATGCAGTGGGGTGGGGGAGTATATGTGTTATAAGCTTTCCCTCCTAAGAATCTCTGTTTAGAAATAAAACCAGTTAATATCATTGTAATGCTTTCTAAGTAGCAATAGTTTATCATGATCATGTTTCTTGACATAACTGTGACATTTTAGCTTATCAAAGGAGGGGAGAAGACCCTAGCTAGAAAAGAAAGCAGATTTAAATAACAATAAACCAAGATATTATTAAAATATCCCTCTACCCTCGCTCAAGATTTAAAATGTTACTATCTAGCACCTTAGATATGGGTGTCTACTATGCTATTCACGGATGTCCCAATAAACATGCTATACTCATACTAGGAAAGTTTGGGAAACCCATCTTTTAAACAAGGTCGATCTTTTCTAACCAGTGTCCACATGAGCAAACAGATCAAAGGTTTCCTGACATGCAGGAAAAAGGTGCAAAAATAGGAGGTAATAGAACAGAGCAAGAGTAAATAAAAACTGAGGAAACTATCAAAGCATCCAGATTTAAACTGCAAAGCTATGAAGGCTCTTGCATTAATGGTTTACCTGTTTAGCCTAATTAAAGTGACAGACACGTGACATATGCTGTGCTTCTAGATCAGCATCACTACGGCACTACAGAGCTCTGACACTCATATGCATGACATCATGGTTTCCAGAAACCCAACAGAAGCCAGATTTGACACATCAGGGATCAGTGATGGTGTGGGGGTTGGGAGTGGGGGGTGGGAGAGAAGCCGATCTGAGTGAAAAATTAGGCAAAAGAAGAGACTGGGTAGAAACCTGGCTAAGGGAAGATTGATGGGATAGAACACAACACTTCAACAGAAAATCCAAAAGAAAAGTCCAACAGGAAAGTCCAACAGGAGAGAAAGAAAAGTCCCACCAGAAGAGGAAACAGAAAAGTCCAGCAGGAGAGGAAGTCTTGAGTTTGAGCCAAGGCTATCTAATTTCTCATTCTTCCAGGCATTTAAAAGCTCTCAAGCTGACTGTCCTGAGTAGATAAGCTTGCTAGTTGTCATCACACATATAAACTTGTTCCTAATGTCCAGTCATTTCTTTCTAGCTCTCCTAGGCATAGATTTTCAGAATGCCCAGAAATGTGGTACTCACTCTACAGCCAAAAGAAAGCCTTAGAAATTTCTTCTGTCTGTATAGAAGGCAGGAGATATTCTGAAAGTATGTGTCTAATCATGTCTGAGTGGAAACCCCCTCTCTACCTCTTATGTCAAAGCAAAAGAAAAGAGGGAGGCAGTTAACAAGCTCTGGAATTCTACCTTAGGCTACTTCCAAGGGGGTCTTTGGTCTTGTCTCTTCCTTCTTCTTAGGAGTGATCATTCCCTATCATTTTCCAAAAAGGTAGATTCACAAGCAGCAGAAAAGGTAACGTCAAAGGGACCTTTCATTGACTACATAGTGTTTGAGCTATACAGACCAGCAGAGCCATCAGAAGCTAAATGTACATCTTGCTAGATGCAATTATTTTCATTTTTGGGTTGAGTTTCCCATCCTAGGTTGGAATACAAAATCTGCTATTATATCTAACCCAGAGAATTAAAGTGTGTTTCAGTTTGAGGTAAACTGTATCCACTTTTTTAAAAATTCAACAGATAGCTGGAAATTCTCCAATATGAGAGTCCCAGTGAGGGACCCCGGTGAGGCAGAAAAGGAATTAAGCATGAAATTGGAGAGAGAAGGACTGGGTTCTTATAGAAGAAAAGGTCTTGGTTTTCATAAGCCATCTTCTCTCAGTGGTAAGAATATCCCAACAAAACAACAAAGGACTCTACTGGAAGGTGAGATATGAAAAGAATACTACAGAAGTTTGTCTTGGAAAAAGCAATCATCCAGGCCCAGGCACCCACCCCTACTTCATTCTGAGAAAACTAAGTACGTAGAATTAGAAATCCTGGGCAATAACCTTGACTCAACGAATATTTTATAGCCTTGGTTAAATAACTTAACCTCTCCAAACCTCAGCTGTTTTATCTATACAAGCAGAATTATATTTGATCAAATTTACAGGGTTATTCTATGGTCAAATAATTTTTTAATGTTTAAGTATTTTTTTAAAAAATATTATACAACACTATACATAAGAAAATATAAAAGAGTGAGGGAAGAAACATGGTTTTGAAGACACTTATAATGTAAAGCTTTTGTGTGAATATATATGGCAAAGAACAATCTTAATTCAGGGGCATTGCTTTGGGATTTGCTTTTTTCTCTGAAAGAAAAGGGGCAAAAGAAGAGCCTCCTTAGGAATGAGAAAAAGGGAAAGATTAAGTTCAGTGTTTAGGTTGAGTGTTTGCCACTTTAAAAAAAAAAAAAAGCCTAGAGTATGACTGAACAATCCAGTCCCCAACCCAATGAAGCATCAATGGAAGCATTCATACCTCAATCTGTTTGTGGTTGTAAGAGTGGCCACCACCATGTTCAAAGGTGTCCAAATTCCTGCCAAAACGGTCACTTAGGCCCTTTAGCCTTTGGTTAATTTGTGGGTGGGAGACATGACCCTTCTGTTTAGTAGCATATTCAGAAAAAAAAAAGACAAAACATACTGTCAGAACTCATGAAACAGAATACATATTTCTAAATCCAGGGTATTGACCACATCAAAAAATAGAAAGTAGAAAGTTTAAGACTCAGTTTCTTTCTTTTACAGAAATTCGGTTACAGTATCAAACAGTGGCACTGATTTCTTGTTTCTGCCTCTGACTCAAGAAGATACTCAATAGCACAGCTATAGGAAGAGAAGAAATATATTAGGTTTATAATAGTGAGGGTTCTTTTTAGACTTGCACCAACTATAGTAGGTTTCAGTGTTAGTAGCGTGAAAAGTGAAGGTTTGCAAGAGAGGTGAGGTTGCTGCTCTTCTTAGGCGAAATTTCTAGCTCTGCTAGGCAGCCCATAATGGGTTACATCTTTATAACTTCCTGGATCATGACTCATGACAAAATTTCTCAAAGTATTGCAGAAATTCTTTATTTGCAGATCCAGTTGGAAACATTCAAAATGATGTTTTTTCATGGGACAATAGTTGTATACTTTTTATGTTCAAGTCACATAGAGACTAGCAACACAAAAATAAAAATGCTTCACCAGATGCTATTTTGTAGATAATTTAAGAAAACTCAAAAATAATTACAGTATATTTTAAGAATAAAAACTATCTTTAATAAAACTTTCTACTATATTGAAGTCAAGTTGTTGATTATCTTATATTCTCTAAATATCCAAATACTGAATGTTTCACTTATTTTAATGATCTCAGCTTTTTGTTTTTATTAATACAAATATACATTCATATTCAAAGTCAACCTCCCATTCAAGTGGTAGTAGTAGAAGGGTATAATGATCAGCTATTCCTATTCCAAACTCACTTTATTGTGAAGAAGATAAGGTGTAAATGATTTTTCAATCAGCTTCCAAAACACTTTCCCCCCAAGTTTAGCTTTATAAATAAGAAACACCAATGCAAAATTTATCAGACTCCATGCCCTGACTTTTGACCCTAGAAAGGGTGAGGATACACATATTAAGGAGCAATGCATTTACAATTTACAAAATAATTATCATGTAATTTGAAAATAACAACCCCTTATTCTATGAGCTACAAGAAGGAAAAAATATCCAACATCATTTTTGTTTCAATTTTTATATGTAAAAGCTAATCTGGACATAAGTGGAGACACAGATGAAAAACTAACAAGGAAAAAGCTAACATGTATGCAGTAACAACTAGCCATTGAAATTGTAAAACTATTCACTCATCTGATAGAGAATACATAGTATTAAGTCCTAATGTGATCTTTTCCTTTAAAAATATTGAAACTGGCAGTTTTCTCTTCTATTTGCATTATGGTAAGCAAATAAGGTGTTAATCCTTCTGGGCTATGCTTAAAAAATTATTTAACATTCAGGCCATTATTTAGCATACAGCTGGTTAGCAGTTTTCCACTAAAGTACTGGCTCATATCCCACATTTTTTTCTTCTGGCACTTACCTGGAGCTGTAAAGGGCTGAGTCCAGAAGCAGCAGCAGCTGCCATTGTTGATGGAATGAACTGTACGGGGTAGTTATCACCTGTCGGAAAGAACAATGCATACAGGTTTAGACAATGCACAGGGAATTGCAGCAGACAAGTACAAACATGGTCCTTGGATTGCCTGAGCTTTACAACATTGCTCTAAGCCCAAACATCTGCAGAAACAAAAGGCTTAGTTGGGCACAGACTTGCAGTGCTGCCTTGGAACTTTTTGTTAACAGATAGCTGGTAGGCAAACTGGCAAAACATGAATGTGATGTTAAAAAAACTTAAATGTGCAATTCAAGCATGTTCACTCCATTGCGAATCTTGTAATACATCATTTTTTAAGAGTAAAAAAAATATCTTGAAGCCAGGCTGACACTCAGTACACTGGGAAAGCATTAAGGCTTTTATATTAGAACAACAAAAAGTTTTGGCTTGGTAGGCAAGGCAGAGTATTAGAGTCCAAAAAGGGCTCTGAGCTATTGACTGCTCATAATTCTAAACCTTATTTATTAAACAAGTTTAAAAATTAAAAAATACAACCTCTTCAATATGATAGGGCTGAGAGGACAGCTAATCGTATCTTCCAGCATTCTGTGAAATGTCTGGTATCCCCATAAGTGTAGAAACCACGTTTGTCTAGATTAACCTCTGGTACTGTACTGGTGGATCCTAGTACAGAATCGTGCATACTAAGCACTTATCAAACATATTTTAATGATGCTTTGATTAAATAAACACGCATTTTACATGGAATATCTGTACTAAACATCTGGTAAAGAGTGAGTATGGTTCAGCAGAGATGAATGCTATATCTTAATGTGTTTCTGACTTCAGATCATTCCTAAAAAGGGAGACGGAAGTACCTTCTGTGACCTAAGAACACAGGCTGTGTGCAGTAACCTGAAGAACCAAAACAAAGTAAGGAGAAACATATCATGACAGAGGCAACTGAAATAAAAATTAGTATGTGTGGATAAATTTCACAATATCAGTGATTTAATGGAGTATCACTTTGGCTTCAGCTACTTATTTAAAGTCAGCGTTATGTAATATCTCTAGGCTATATTTTAATAGGCTGTTCCCCCACACATTTTTGACATTTATAATAATCATGTTGTTTTGCATGAACTTTCCACACTGAAAGCTGAATGTAATAATGAATAGACAGCTTAGAAAGAATCTCAGTAATAAAGGCAGTCAACTGGAAAGCAAGAAAACTTTTTTTGGAGTGGGGGTATGGACACGAATACCTGGAGCCTTCCTGGTGACTCTGGTTCCTGGGAACTCATCCTGCTTGCCATATGAAATGCTACTCAGCTGGCCCAATGTAAATGTTAAGTTGCTTTCACTTTTAACAAATTGTTAGCTTCTAATCTACACAGTCTCTTTGCATCATATCCATAATACCTCATCAGACCATTGAGCACAGTGTGTGCTTGTACACAGTCCAGTAACAATTGGCTTCTGATTGCATATGGAGCGCTGCTACAATGCATTCACTAACATTATATTGTGCTGGTCTCCTATGGAGTAATGTTCAAAATATCTGATCTTGTTTTTCTCCTTCCATGAGGTTGATTTTGGTTTGCAGTACTATATGAGCTTTTTAAAAAAGATAACTAGGCCAAATTATTTTTTATAGTAAATGACTGTCACTTTATGCTTAAACAATTCTACTGATCTTCTTGATATTTAAACTAAATTATCTGAAGGAAGAATATCCTAATCTAAGTCAAATAGTATTTCTTTGGTAGATATCAAGTTTTAAAAAAACCACAAAACGATGCCGAATTAATGATGCTTCAAAAATAGGGGAAAAAAATCACCATTCTAACCATCAACATGGACTGCCTCCTGGAACATTTTAGAGCTGTTCTTTCTTTAAATATCATGCATTATTCATACTAACTCTAAACCACAACCCCCCTCCCTGTAAGTTTAATACCAGTTGCTTTATTTGTACTAAAACATTTTTCATGTCAAACATATTTAAAAAAAATCAAACTCTAAAAGAATTCCCTGGGGCACTCCTTTTTTCATAGCTGTCATGCTTCTGTGCTATGAAATAGCTTTTTTTTTTTTTTTTACAGCTTTTGGCTTGCCAGTTAATTTATTACTATCTCTACCACACCCTATAGTACTTTCCAGCTCACCTGCTGGCTACAAACAGCTTTCTTTCCACTGCTGACAGGCATATTTTAAAAACATTTTTAACTTTTATCCTTCTTTGAATCTGTATACCTGAATATAATCTTTAGAAAGCTATTTCTCCATAACATATCGTTTCAACATTAAAAGTAAAAATGAATACATTAGAGCAACAGAGTATATAACAGAGAATGATTAGAAGAAAGAGAACAAGGACAAGGCAGGAGGGGTAGAAGATGAGGGAGAAGAAGAGGGAGATTACAAGTAGAAAAGAAAAATTTAAGAAGGAGAGGGATTTAAGGGTATTGTGGAGTTTGGTTTTTTAATAACAAAGTTGCATGTTTCCCTTATGCTGCTCTAATTTTCTGTGTAAGTCAATCAAGAAAAAGTTCTCAGTGCCTGACTTGGCAAGGAATCAGTCAACATGTTGTAGCAATTTTTTTCAAATTTGTCTCTGGATTTGAAATGCTTTCATGAGGACCCATTCTTTTAAAATTTGTACATGGAAGGTGAAGCTTGTTGAAACAGGTTGGCTTTATGCACTACTGTAATCTGGCCCTTGCTACCTCTAGTGTAAGAAGACAACTTTCAAAAGCCAATTTGAGAAATAATGTCCATTCTGTAAATCCATTTTCCAGCTTTCTACATATTTCAACTGACAGTTTTTATCTTAAGAATACAGAACAAAGACAAAGTAGGATTTAAAACTTATGGAAAATTTGCTTGACATTAGTTTCACTTGTCAGAATAGGCAGCATTCCTTTGGAATCAAAACAGCAAGAGTCCCTAAATGAGAGAAAATAAATTCTTAAATTTTCATAGAAACTGACATGAAGCAGAAAATTAGTAAAACTTAATGGCAGGAGAAGGGGAGCTTGTACTAAGAACCTACAACCCATTAGATTCAGGCTACCTCCTGCAATAATGCTTTTAATTTGAATAATTCAGATATAAAGTCTACCTTTTAAAAAAAAAAAGCCAAAAATCCCATGGGTAAAAGTCTGTCAATTTACTTTCATTCTTCAGAAAGACAAAGGACTGGGATAGTTGCAGTATCCTGAGATAGTAACTTCAGATGTTAACACATTGAAGAAATAATTTAGAAAGTTTGGAAGGAGTAGAGAGAGAAAAAAAAACAGAACTAGAAGACAGGACAAAAGATTCTTCAGTCTCGTACCTCATTTCCCAGCCTCCATAACAGAAGAAAAACATGTTACACATCCCTAACTAACTCAAAAATTATTGTGTGCCAGCATCATAAAATGATAAGTTGCCAAACAACTGTAGAGCCCACCTTTATGAGCTACAGCCATTCTTGTTACAATATGAACATATTTGAATCACAACCACTGATGCAAACTTGAACATACCACTTAGCATGGATCTTGCCTGGATGCACGCATTTGGTACAGCAAAATATTACAATTCCTCTACATTCTGAGGGAATGCCATAAGTCTGAATTTGTCTTTATGCGAAACCACACTGTAGTAAATGTTAGCAGGTAATAGGTGACACAAAAGCTTCAATTTGTCCTGAGGACAAATGAAAAATAAAATTAGCAAGGATTATAATATATATTGCTGAGATCACTATGTTGTTATTTCTCCTGCTAAATATCCCCCTCTCTATTCGTCAAAGAATAGATCAATGATGAAAAGAGTCTTGACCTCAGAATTTCTTCTAAGATCATCTGCAGTGTTTTTTCTACCTTTAAGAAAGCTAAGAATCAAGGCTCAACCTTACTTTCTTCATTTATTTCACAGCTGCATCCAAACCCTTGACCAATCATCTGAAAATCTGTGGAATTTGTCACAATGGCAATTAAATAAGTGAGTGTGAATGAACTCACATAAATTCATCCCCATTACATAAAATTGATTTAAAAAATCCTCAGTTTCATACTAGGGATGCAGGGATGGCTTAACATATAGAAATCAATAAACATGATACACCACATAAACAGAATTAAAAATAAAACTCACTTGATCATCTCAATATATGCAGAAAAAGCATTTAACAAAATCCCAACATCCCTTTGTGATTAAAACCCTCAGCAAAATTAGCATAGAAGGGACATACCTGAAAGCAATAAAAGCCATCTACAACAAACCCACAGCGAACATTACAGTGAATGAGAAAGAGTTGAAAGCATTCTCCCTAAAAGCTGGAACAAGATAAGGATACCCACTTTAACCACTTCTATTCAACATAGTACTGGAAGTCCTAGCAAGAGCAATGAGACAACAGACAGAAAATAGGGGCATCCAAATCGGTAAAAAGGAAGTCAAAGTGTCGCTGTTTGCTCATGATATGATTGTATACCTAGAAAGTCCTAAAGACTCATCCAAAAACTCCTAGAACTGGTAAATGAATTCAGCAAAGTTTCAGGATACAAAATTAATGTACACAACTTAGTGGCTCTGCTATACACCAACAGTGACCAAGCTGAGAATCAAATCAAGAACTCAACCCCTTTCACAATAGCTGCAATAAAATAAAATACTTAGGAATATACCTAACTAAAGATGTGAAAGACCTCTACAAGAAAACTACAAAACACTGCTGAAAGAAATCATAGATTATATAAACAAATGGAAACACATCCCATGCTCATGGTTGGGTAGGATCAATATTTTAAAAATGACTATACTGCCAAAAGCAATCTACAAATTCAATGTGATTCCCATAAAAATACCACTATAATTATTCAAGGAACTAGTAAAAAGAATCCTAAAATATATATGAAACCAAAATGAGCCTGCATAGCCAAAGACAGACTAAGCAAAAAGAACAAATCTGGAGGCACCACATTACCTGACTGCAAACTATACTATAAGGCCATAGTCACCAAAACAGCATGGTACTGGTATGAAAATAGGCACATAGACCAATGGAACAGAATAGAGAACCCAGAAATAAAGCCAAATACTTACAGCCAACTGATCTTCAACAAAGCAGACAAAAACATAAAATGGGGAAAGACACCCTATTCAACAAATGATGCTGGAATAATTGGCAAGCCATACATAGAATGAATCTGGATCCTCATCTCTCACCTTGTAAAAAATTCAGCTCAAGATGGATCAAAGACTTAAATCTAAGACCTGAAACCATAAAGATTCGAGAAGATAACATTGGAAAAAAACCCTTCTAGACATTGGCTTAGGCAAAGAATTTATCACCAAGAACCCAAAAGCAAATGCAACAAAAGCAAAGATAAATAGATGGGACTTAATTAAACTAAAAAGCTTCTGCACAACGAAAGAAATAATCAGCAGAGTTAACAGACAACCCACAGAGTGGGAGAGAATCTTCACAATCTATACATCCAACAAAGAACTAATATCCAGAATCTACAAAGAACTCAAACAAATCGCAAGAAAAAAAACAAACAATCCCATTAAAAAGTGGGCAAAGGACATGAATAGACAATTCTCAAAAGAAGATACACAAATGGCCAATGATCATATAAAAAAATGCTCAACATCACTAATTGTCAGGGAAGTGCAAATCAAAACCACAATGCAATACCACCTCACTCCTGCAAGAATGGTCATAATAAAAAAAATAAATAAATAATGATACTGGCGTGGATGTGGTGAAAAGGGAACACTTTTACACTGTTGGGAATGTAAACTAGTACAAACACTATGAAAAAGAGTATGAAGAGTCCTTAAAGAACTAAAAGTAGACCTACTGTTTGATCCAGCAATCCCACTACTAGGTATCTACCCAGAGGAAAAGAAGTCACTACATGAAAAAGATACTTGCACATGCATGTTTACAGCAGCACAATTTGCAGTTGCAAAAATATGGAAACAGCCCAAATGGTCATCAATCAACGCATGGATAAAGAAAATGTGGTGTATATATACACCACGGAATACTACTCAGCCATAAAAGGGAATGAAATAATGGCATTCACAGCAACCTGGTTGGAATTGGAGATTATTATTCTAAGTGAAGTAACTCAGAAATGGAAAACCAAGCATCGTATTCTCACTCACATGTGAGAGTTAAGCTATGAGGAATGCAAAGGCATAAGAATGACACATTGAACTTTGGGGATTGGGGGAAAGGTTGGGGGATAGCAAGGTATAAAAGACTACACATTGGGTACAGTGTACACTGCTTGGGTGATGGGTGCACCAAAATCTCAGAAATCACCACTATCGAAATTCAAAAAATGAAACAAATAAAAATTAAAAATTAAGAAATAAACTCTCAAAGTTCATGCCTTCATGATAGCTCATCAATGATATAGCCTCCATGTACAGAGGAGAACACAGTTAAGATTATAGACCTTTAAAAAACTAGGTTAGTTTACACAGCTGAACATATTTTCTTCCTGGACCCCAACACTGATTTAAAAATTAGGGTGCTAATCTGAAGAACCTCAGAAATGCTTTGATTCTGAGTAGATATATTTAAATAATCAACTATTACAATAGCAGTTCATATCTCTGCTTTGAAATACTCTGGAAGAGACAGAAATGAGTGGCTTTACAAGATGTCATTTGCATAACACCACATGTAAAAATTACATTTTATTGACCACGAAAAGGTCAGATTTTCTTAAGATCACACATACTTAGACCAAGGCCCCAAGAGTATGAAGTATCAAATCAGAGAACTTCAGTCTGAATTCTATCTCCACTATTTCAAGATGTGGAACTCTTGGAAAAGTTAACTTTTTTGAGTATCAGTTTCTTATTTTCTTTTAATAAAGCAGAGATGATACCATTTATTACCACTTATATCTAAGAGTTGTTATGAAAATTAAATGAGATTACACACATACACACACACACACACACAGGTTGGGGGTTATTAAATGAGATTACACACATACACACACACACACATACACAGGTTGGGGGTTATCTTGGAAAACAAAAGGTGCTCAATAAATGCTAACTAAAACAAAGAAATTAAAAAGAAGCCCTGAATAATTATGCAGTCATAACAATTGTACATTAACCAATTCAACACCTAGGAGAAATGGACAAATTCCTTAAAACATGAAAATTACCCAACTCAAGAAGAAATAGAAAACCTCAACAGACCTATAACAAGTAAAGACAATGAATCAATGATCAAAGACCTCCCAGTAAGGAAAAGCCCTGGCCTAGATGGCTTTACCAACGGATTCTCCCAAATGTTTAAAGAAGAATTAATACCAATCCTTTTCAAACTCTTACAAAAAAAAATGAAGAGGAGGGAGTACTTCTAATTCATTTTATAAGGCTAACATTA
The DNA here is from genome assembly GCF_029281585.2 of Gorilla gorilla gorilla. Lineage (NCBI taxonomy): Eukaryota > Metazoa > Chordata > Mammalia > Primates > Hominidae > Gorilla > Gorilla gorilla. The sequence continues at coordinate 22,503,643 of NC_073233.2, forward strand.
TCTTGATACCAAAACCAGATAAAGATATCACAGGAAAAGAAAGTTACAGTCCACTATCCCATATAAATATAGATATAAAAATCTTCAACAAAATATTAGCAAAACAAATCCAATGGCATATTAAAAGAATTACTTACCAGGGCAAAGTGGAATTTATCCCAAGAATGCAAGGGATCAAATCAGTGTCAAGCATTACATTAATAGAACAAAGGGAAAAAAAAACCAACATGATCATCTCAATTGACACAGAATAGGCATCTGACAAAAATCTAATATTATTCCATCATAAAAAAGTCTCAGAAAACTAGTAATAGAGGAAAAAGACCTCGGCATGATGAAACCTATTTATAAAAAGCCTACAGCTGGCCAAGTGTGGTGGCACGTGCCTATAGTCCCAGCTACTCGGGAGGCTGAGGTAGAAAGATTGCTTGAAGCCAGGAGTTCAAGGCCACAGTGAACTATGATCATACCTCTTAATTCCAGCCTGGACAACAGAGCTAGACCCTGTTTGTTAAACAAACAAACAAACATCCACAGCTAACTTCATATTCAATGGTGAAAGACTGAAAGCTTTCCCCTTAAGATCGAGAACAAGACAATAATGTTCACTTTCACTGCTGCTATTCAGTCTTGTAGTGGAAGTGCTAGCCACTGCTATTAGACAAGAAAAAGAAATAAAATGTATCAAATTGGTAAGGGAGAGGTAAAACTATTTGTATTTGCAAATGACATAATCCTATATATAGAAAATTCCAAAGAGTTCCTGAGAAAGCTACTAGAATTAATAAACTCAGCAAAGTTGCAGAGTATAAGCTTAACACACAAGTATCAGCTGTGTTTCTAAACATCGGCAATGAACAACCCAAAAGAAAATTAAGAAAACAATTTCGTTTACGAAAGTATTAAAAAGAACTAAACACTTAGGGATAAATCTAACCAAGGAGATGAAAGACTTGTATGTTGAAAACTATAAAACATTTTTGAAAGAAATTAAAGATGACATAAATAAATGGAAAAGCATCTGTGCTCATGGGTAGGAAGATTTAACACTGTTAAGATGGGGGTGTTAGTGCAACTGCTTTGCTAGTTGCAAAGCTGTATTATCAGAGTAAAAGTGTATTTGTAAACTGTATGGGAACTAAAAATTAGGAATAAAACCATTTTCTTAAAAAAAAAAAAAAAAAGATGGCAATACTACCCAAAGCAACCTGCAGATTCAAAGCAATCCCTATCAAAATTACAACAACCTATTTCACAGAAATGGAAAAGCCAATTCACAAATTAATATGGAATTACAAGAGGTCCCAATAACTAAAACAATCTTGAAAAAGAAGAATAAAGTTGGAAAGCTCATAGTTCAAATTTTAACACAAAGCTACAGCAATTAAAACAGGATGGTACTGGCATAAGGAGACATATATATATATACATATGTGTGTGTGTGTATATATATATACATATCTACAAATGAAATATAATAGAAAGCTCAAAATTAAAACCTTTACATATATAGTTGATTGATTTTTGACAAAGGTGCAAAAACCATTGAACGGGGGAAGGGATAGTCTTATCAACAAATGGTGTGGGGAAAACTGGACATCTATGTGCAAAAGATGTAAAACAATAGAAAAAGGTTTTACCTTACACAGTATACAAAAAGCAACTCAAATGGATCAAAGACATAAACTTAGAAGCTAAAAAAATTAAACCCTTAGAAGAAAACATAGTGGTAAATCTTTATGACATTGGATTTGGCAATGATTTCATTGATATAACATCAAAAGCACAGGCACCAAAGGAAAAAATGGATAAATTGGACTCCATCAAAATTAAGAACTTTAGTGTATAAAAAGATACTATGAAGAATGCTAAAAGACAAATTACAGAATGGGAGAAAATATTTGCAAATGATATATCTGATAAGGTATTAATATCCACAATACACAAAGAACTGAAACTCAACAACAACAAAAGCCCAACTCAAAAATGGGAAAACTACTTGAATAGACAGTTCTCCACAGGAGATATCCAAATGGCCAATAAGGACATGAAAAGATGATCAGCATCATAAATCATTAAGCAAATGTAAGTCAAAATCACAGCAAGATACCACTTCACACCTACTGGGATGATAATAATAAAAAATTTTAGTTGAAAATAACAAGTGTTAGCAAGAATGTGAAGAAATTGGAACCCTCTTACATTTCTCGTGGGAATATAAAATGGCACGGCTACTGTGGAAAACAGTTTGGTGGTTTCTCAAAAGTTTAAACATAGAACTTCATATAATCCATTAATTCAACTCACAGGTATATATCCAAAAGGATTGAAAGTGGGGACTCTAACAAACATTTCTATAACCATATTCATAGAAGTATTATTCATAATAGCCAAAAGGTAGAAACAAACTAAGTGCCTATCAACAGATGAACAGATAAACAAAATGTGGTCTGTATATATATATATATATATATATATATATATATATATATACACAACACACAATGGAATATTATTCAGCAACAAAATTATATTTTAATGTACGCTACAATATGGATGGAACTTGAAATGTTATGCTTACCAAAATAAGCTAGACATAGAAGGATAAATATTGTATTATTCCGATTATATGAAGTACCTACAATAAGCAATTGCATAGAGAAAGATAATAGAATACAGGTTACCAGAGACTAAGGGTAGAGGGATAGAGAGAGTTATTATTTAATGGCTACAGCATTTTTGTTGGGTAAGATGAAAAAGTTTTGGGTATGGATTGTGGTGTTGGTTATACAATATTGAAAATATATTAACGCCACTGAGTTATATACTTACAAATGGCTAAAACAATAACCATTATATTATGTATATTTTACTGCAATAAAAAAGAAACATTAGGTATACTTGTAAAATTGTTTTTGGTCGTTGAGCAGAGGGACACTATGACTCAGTCTAACACTCAGCTTTTGGGCCGCATTTCCAATGGATAAGGATGTAGTTTAACAGGCTAAAGTTACTCAGTTTCACCGTCAGACTTTACTCCCAATCTTAGTGCTTTATCATTTTCAGAGAACTTTTAGATATTTTACAAAATTTAATTTTCACATGCACGTTGGGTAGTGAACAAATCGTGACACATTTCTTAGATGACAAAAAAGTGAGGTTCAGCAAGATTAAATGATATGTTCAAGTAAGGATGAAATAAAATCGTCCATGTGAAATATTTAGCACAGTATTTGGCACAGTATCGATAAGTAAGCTTTAGCTATTATTATTATCATATATTATCATATTATAACTAGTGAGTAAATGGAAGACCCAGGAACAGGCAGACATCCTGTTCCTAGGACCTTCTAGGAAACTTCAAGTGTGCTTTCTAGCCGCAATCATGTAAAAAATTCCAACTACATAAAGCAATGGGTCAGCTAAATCAAGCCTGAAGTATGAAGGGGGCTACTCATCGTTTCTGTTTTTCAGGCAAGCTGATCTTGATTGGATATACACATTGGCAACTGTGAAAGATGCTTTATCTTTTAAATTTCTCCAATATTTGTGCTCAAATGTATCTATCTTACTCTTGATTGGTGCACCTCTCTGTATCACAATGTGAAAGAGCAAAGCAACCAAAAGTCTGTGGTTTATGTTCTGGAATCTGATGATGAGTTCCTATCAAGAAATATGTCTCTAATTATAGAACCTGTAAAATATTTTTAAAAATAGGGATTAAAACTCAATAAAGCTATTTCTAGAGACAACAATCTGAAAGATGCTCTCCTGGAGCTGAACAATCCCTGTGGGCAGCATGCCCCCTCAGCAACCCACTGAGGTGGGAGAGCTTGCCTAGTGTTTACTACATGCTGGGACTCTGAAATGCCCAGAGGTACAGGTCAAACCATAGGGCGGGGAGTGAAGGCCTATAACCCTAAATGTATTTGCTTACACTGTCTTAACATGGATTCAGAAACAGTCAACTTTAACTAACAATGAATGTCACCCCAAGGTAGTCCTTGCTCTCTGGAAATTAAGATAATTATTCAATCAGCTGAAGGCACAAATACTATGAAATCATTTCAGATACGGGAAAGTGGAAAGGGAAAAAAAAAGGAAATTTATTTTTTTCAGTTTATAAAGACCAAGGTAGCACTTGTTCATCTTGTTGTTTAGGGAACCAGAATACAAATTTATGCCACCAATTCAAGGTTTTCTTTCAAAAATTTAGTCATTGCTGTCTCACATACATTTCTTTTCTATTTTATTTTATTTTATTTCATTTCATTTCATTTCATTTCATTTTTGAGACAGGGTCTCACTCTGCTGCTAAGACTGGAGTGCAGTGGCAGAATCATGGCTCACTGCTGCCTCAACCTACCGGGCTCAAGCAATCCTCCCACAACAGCCTTCTGGGTAGCTAGGACTACAGGTGAACACCACCATGCTTTGCTAACTTTTTAATCTTTTTAGAGACAAGGGCTCACTATGTTGTCCAGGCTGGTCTTGAACTCCTGGGCTTGAGTGATCCTCCCACCCCTCAGCCTCCCAAAGTGCTGGGATTACAGGCATGAGCCACCACACCCAGCCCTCACATACATTTCAAGTGAAGTTACCATAGCTCAGTTTGGGGCAAAAAGAAGTTGTATTGTACTTGTCCAGTTTCCAGTCCGATAGAAGTCTCTTCACCTAATTCATGTGAATGATAAAAACACTGCATAGATTGATTAAGTCTTCTGAGGATGTAATTTCTCTACTAATAGCATAAGAACATATAATTTTAATGAATTTTAAACACATTTTTCATATACAATAAAGCCTAGGTTAGCCAAAATATTGAAAGAATTAGAGTTCTGATTAATGAAATTGTCTGACATAATTTAGGAGTCACATGAAAGTAAACACTTTTTTTTACCAACCTTGCTTGTAATTAAAACTCTTCCTACATCTCAAAACCCATTGTCCTGCCTTATCCAACATAGTTTGGCCAACATAATCAAATACAGCTCTGTTACCCCAGGACACTAACTTTAAGCTGCCCTTTGTTCAATAGAAGTAACTAATTTCTGCACAATATTGTCCCAATTTCTCTGTTTTTCTCAGTTACGTATTATAATCTCATTAATGCTGTTAGAAAAGACATTTGAAAAATGGTCTAAAATCACTATATATAAAACAATATCTTCCCCCATGAAAAGTGGCAGTATTGTTTCAACAAAATTAGGTAAGCAAGATGTCTACGTCTAACAGAAAATAAGACCCATAACTGATTTTGAAATGTGGATAAATTTAACTTTAAAAACACTAAAGTCAAATAGATAATTTCCACATACAGTTCATTTAAAATGTTTCTGGGACTGGTACAGGGGTGTCAAACTCAAATTCAGAATAGAACAGTAAACTTGGCTTACTTCAATGTTCCAAAGAAAGTCAAAATGAAGAAGTAGTTTAGAATGACTTACAGAGATCACAGGAAGACTGAATCACTTCACTAAAAAAAAAAAAAATTCTCTGAAAAAATATACTCCTGTCCTTAATATAGATGCCAATGTCATAGTAGGTAAGTATACCTTGTTCTAAAAATCATGCTCTAGAAAAATGAATTTTTAACAATTTGAATGATGTAATTTTCTCTCAGGTATCCAAAAACCTTTTGGTAATATGAGTTTGATTCATTTATATGTGAGGAATTTTCAGACAGCCCTTAAACTCACCAATCTCATAACATCTCAATTCCTTGAATCATTCGTGTTTTGCCACAGACATCCTACCTTTTCTTACAAAGAAGGAAGTTCTCTATCAAATACAAAAGAGTAATCAATGGCAACAAGCAATTAAAACAGATGCTAAAATGCACTAGGCTTGTTTTTATGCTATTTAATAAGCTTTCTTCTCCAGAATTTTAGTAAAGTGATTTATATTTTATTATTGCTTTAAGCATATTAAAACGCCTTTGTTCACTTTATAAACCACATACACAAAGAAACTGCTGCACGCAGATTTGTTGTACTCAGATTTGATGGTTAATATAATCAGGTTAATATGTTAAAAAGAACTTGACACAGAAATTATTAATGAGTAGAACAAGGTCACTACTTCTGAGCTGAGGTCACTTACAAAGAATGCACAAATGAAATTAAGGTTGACTTTTATTTACTTGACTATCTTCTTACATTGGATTCCTTTGGCAACATATCTTTAAACATTTAAAGCCCTGTTTACAAGGAGGCTCTGAAAGAAGCTTCAAACCATTATGCCCCTAATTGAATTCCCCAGGAGTCCAGTAAACTCCGAGGAAAAAAGAAAAATCACAACATTTGCTAAATCATCTTAAAACATATTTCACTGCAAGGTTACATGACCTGTTTTTTGAGGTTTAAAAATGAATTAAAAAGTACTGAATACTTCATTTCTTTAGATGAAAATCAAAAAAAATTTTACCTATTAGTGGTAAGCTAATTAAATCAGTCTAGTTTTAACTATCTTTCTAAGAGAAGTCTGACAACAAACAATGACATTTTATACTGAATGTGATCACTTTTCCAGAATATAACAGCTCTCACCAGGAGAAAAGGATCTTTAACCAAAAAACAATTATTCACAGTAAAAGTATGAGAGAGAGCTGACAAAAACATTGTAGTCCCCAGGGAAAGTAGGATCTTATCTGTGAATTCAAGACAAACTCAAGTGGAAGAAGAGAAAGTAAAAGTTTTTAGCAACCAATTAGTTTATTACAATGCCCACTCTTCCCAATTCTAATTTTACTTTAAAATAAGCTTTTATGATATTTTTATTCATAGTTCCCTCGCATGCTCCTGTGTTTGTTGTGAGTACTAAGCATAAACATGCGGATCTGAGCATTTCGAAAAGAATGTTAAATCCCTCTCTACTTACCTGGTTTGTATGTTATTCCAGGGGGGAAGAGGAATCCCTGTTGGGCAGCAGCAGCTGCTGCCAGGGTCCGCTGGTCATGTGGAAAAATTGGGATCATGAGCGGAGGCATGTGACCCTGAACCTGCTAAACAGAAGAGAGCCTATGATCAGACAGGGAGCAAATGTATGCCAAGAAGAATTTGTTTTACACTCCTGGTGGTGTGCTGGTACCCACACAGCCACCCACCTCTAACCTCATTCCAAATCTGCAATCTGAGAAAATTCAGTTAAAATCCACCAAATCCCTTTTCTGAGATGCTAATAGCATACCGAAGACGTAACTTCATTGTGCATTTGCCTCGTCCCTGCTTCCACCGAACTGTAGTTAATGGTTTTCTTTTCTCTTGACTTTTTTCCCTTTTATTTTTTCTTTTAAACAAAGAACTAGAAGAAATAAGTTTGCTTCCTTTCTAGCATTGTACAATGTTGAGAGGTTTTGCCCTTTCACCTGCTTTGCATTCTGTGCTTTCTTTCAAAAACAGTATTTAGTATCCATGGTCAGAAAATAATGTCTAATTGTTATATATTCTAAAAGCTGTATCTCCCCAGTTTAGGTATCTTATTTCAAAGCCTCATGCATTATGTTAAACATATAGCTCTTCAGATTTAAGTCTACTACATCTTGGCTCCCAATTAAAGTAATATTCTTTGCCATACACACCTCGATGTAACATATAAATTGCTTGTCTGGCTAAGCAGTTTTACAGCTTTATGCACTACCATGTAGCTCAGTAATTATGGAGTTGTATTCAGAGAGCATTTCATAATAAATCCTACTATATCAAATTTCATTTGACCTCAATAAATGTATCAAAGAGCACAAAAATGCAAAATAGAAAAATCTTTACTCTATATCAGTATTTGTATTCCATATAAAGAAAATAAGAGCTATGACAGAATCATGCTTGTGAAAATTACATTTTAATTTCCTAGCTTCCTTCTTTACTCTATGCGTGCTGCCCAGATTCCAGGATAGCATGACAGGAAGGTTTTGTCCTGGCTTTCAGGGCACAGTTTTATAGGTTGAATACAGGACTTTTCTTATTTAAAGATCAAAACTAAGATATACCAAAAGAAATTATCTTTAAGTTCAAACAGGGTATTTAGCCTTTTCACTGGTATAAAAGGGTTATATTATATCTTATTTAAGATACAAACCTTTACCAGTAATTCTTCCAACCCCAAACCCTTCCCTGTCTAAATTCCTAAATCTTCTCTTTAGGCAAAATTCCATACACTGGCTAATGACCCTGTTTAATTAGCACTGACTTGCCTTGTCCTGTCCCTGTTCCCTTCATAGCCAGGGACACAGTGCAAAAAATGCTTCTGTGTAGGTCTAAGAGGTTTCGTTTACCAACAGTTTTTCTCTAGGGAAAGTCCTAAGATGTGGGTTAATAAAGGGCAAGCAAAAAATAAACGCTTTACAGGATTTTTCTGAATTCATTTCTCAAGAAAATCAACTTATAATAAAAAGGTCTTTGTGCAATTACTACCTTGCCAGTGGGGCGTGAAAGAAACTAGCTTTGAGCAGCTATTTCTTCCATTTTAGCTGAGGTAAGCCCAAGTTTCGTACATTAGAGTACAAACTAAGCCTGCTTAAATTGGAGCTGATCCCCCAGTGCCCAGGTCTTGCCTTTAACCCTGAAGAAAAGCACCGGGTTTGCTGTTGAACTCTAGCTTGTTGTACCCTGATGCAAACCTGAGACATCAGAGACGAGGGCACTATTCTATGCCAGAAAATAAAACACAATATTTTTTATGGGTTACAATTGTTCAGTGCAAGAGTACATCAAAGGAAATAATTTCATTTGCCTCCAGAAATATGGCCCTAATATGTACCTAAAATATAGCACAGATGGCTTATACTCTAAAAAGGGAGAAAAAGAAAGTGAGGAGTTTGGATATTATATTTATTTATTATTTCTTTCATTTCATAAACATTTATTATGTTGTTATTATTGAGAAGTAGCTGAAGATGTTTGAATATTTAGCTTGAGGGATAAAAGAGGTAAGGTTATCTTCAAATATTTGAAATAATAATGTATGGAAGAAGGATTGGATTAAGACTGAATGGTTAACAGAGGGCAGAACTAGGCTCAAAAGAAGAAATTTCATGGAAATGAAATGCAAAGAAGAACTTTCTAGTAATAAACTATTCTATAGTCACTCTGAGTAAAGAGATGGTATATATCCTTTCCCTAGAGATGGTCCAGTAAAGAAAGGCTGTGTAACACCATATGTTAGAGATGTTTAAAGCAAATACATAATGAAAAACCTGATTATATAATAACCTTTAGAGCCTTTCCAACTTTATAATTCTATGATTGTTTAAAAGTCAACATTAAGACGATAGTGTGATTACAGCCATTCCTTCATTCATTTATCATGCATTTATTTATCGAGGATTTACTAGGTGCCTCTAAAGGCCTTGTTGGCAAAAAGTCTGAACTCAAATCTATATGCTGCTATTTTCTTGACTGTGTAATCTTGAACAGTTACTTAATTGTTCTGAGTCTATTTCTTCATGTAAAAACTGAAGCTAATTATAATACCTTACACAATTATTGTGAGGACCAAATAGACAATAAAAGTAACTCTTGTGGCACAGTACCTGACATAAAAGTAATGCAATGTCACAGTAAATCCTTGTTAGATCCGTGTTCCTTTCTCATATGGTTTGCATATTCAGGACTAGAAATTATCAAATTACTGATAAAACAAGCAATAAAACAAGCAATAGTTGATCTTACTCATAACTCTACTTTAAGAAAGAAAACATGAGCCAACTAAATAATTCAGTTTGGCAGGCAGAGGCTTGTCATGCTTAGCAGACAACATGCCTCACAGAGCATTATCCCATCCCAAGTATCTAGAAAACCATGAGAAAGAAGAGGTGGGAACACATGTTCATTTGAACATGTATTTGGGGCTCTTTGGTGTTATTTATTTAGCAGCATCTTAGAATGAAAACATTATTTTTATATTGGTCGCCCAAGCTCTTCAGATCATGAGACAACAGAAAAAGGTCAATAGCAATTAGAAACCAGAACTTAATTCTTGAATCTTAGTGTCTTAAATTACTTCTTTTGTAACTTTCCATCTTCATGAGATAACTAACCAAACTCTCGGGTTCATTTTTAATGCCAAAGAGCTGTAGGTGTTTCATATTAAGATAAGCTGTAAGAATTTAGGTAAATTCATTTCTGTTCATCACACTCTGCAAAGAAAGCTATGTTAGAAACTTCAAATACTAAATATTAGCCCAGAGGCTATTCAATAACTTGAGAGAAAAAGTAAATAAGGAGGAGGTCAAAGGACATTGTGAAAGCAAGAGTAATGACAGAAACATAGAGTTGGAATAGAACTTGGAAATGACCTAACCTAGTAGTTCTCAAAGTGTGGTACCAGACCAGCAGCATCAGCAATATCTGGGAACCTTTTAAAAAAGCTAAACTCTACCCCATACCTACTGAATCAGAAAACTCTGGAATTCAGTCCAACTAATTAAATTTTAGGCTAAAATTTAATTTAGGACAGTGATTCTCAAACTTTAGTGTGGATTACAATCATTCACAGGGCTTGGTAAAACACAGATTGCTTCCTTCTCTCCCCCTGCTCCCCGTCAAGAGTCTTTGAATCAGTAGATCTGAGGTAGGGGTCTGACAGTGTACATTTCTAAAAAGTTCCCAGGTGAAGCTGGGGCTGCTGGTCCAGGGGTCATTCTTTGAGAATCACTAATCTAATCCAAAGCTCACAATTTACACATAGGAAAACAGGTGGCTAGAGAAGGTAAAAGATATGAGCCTAAGGTTACAGTGTCATGACAGTGCTGGATCCAGAGTCCAGAACAGCTAATCACCCTGTCTAGGGCTTTTTCCATTACATCAGAGGGACTTCAGTGATAGAAAAGGGAGAAATCACTGGTTGCACTGTTTTGGCAAGAAAACCTGGAAGTCTCCAGCTGAAAATAATTTTGTGTTTCAAAAGCATATTGCTGGAGTTTGGATACTATGAATGCTGTTCAGTTTTCAATAAATTCCTTCCTTCCCTTCTATTTTTATTTTATTTTACACAGAACACACTGATCTCAGTATCTACCATCATTAATTGTGTAGTTTGTTACAATACATTGATTAGCAATGATCATTTTGTTCCAAGGATTAAAATTGACTTAAACTTATTTTAAGTAAAACAATAAACTTATTTTAAGTAAAATGATGTAAAAACTCCAAGTGCCCTTTATTAAAGAGAAGCCAGAATATCCAGTAGCTAGTTAGACTCTAGCCTGAGAAAAGGTGATTAAAATTTCTTCTTATGTCTAATTACATAAGTAATAATAGTAATGATGATGATAATGATGATGATGACCACAGCAGCTAATATTTTTCCTTGTTTTCTATATGTCAAACACTGGAAAAGTGATTTACATACTCTATCTCATTTAATCCTCAAAACCCTGTAAGGTACTTACTATTACTATACTTATTTAATGAGAAAAACAAAACCACGTGAGGTTAAGTAACATAACCAATTAAAAGTTATAGAGTCACGACTCAAGTCCGGATATGTCAGGGTCAAAGTTCATACTTTTAATATCATATTATATTAAGCATGAAGTCATCTTTTGAAAAACAGATCTAAGATAAGGAATATGATTATTGGTGATAATAATATAATTGTAGGTTTGCATGTGGTTGTAATAAAGAATACAGAGAGATCACATGGATCCTTAATCCATTTTCCCCAAATGATAACATCTTGCAAAACTATAGTATGACAACACAACCAGAGTACTGACATTGATACAATCCAACAATCTTATTCATAGTTACCTAGTGCAAGGGTCTCCGACCCCTGGGCTGTGGACCAGTACCAGGTTGTGGCCTATTAGGAACTGGACCACATAGCAGGAGGTAAGCAGCGGGCAAGCAAGCACTACCGCCTGAGCTCTGCCTCCTGTCAGATCAGCTGTGGCGTTAGATTCTCATAGGAGCACCAACCCTATTGTGAACTGCGTATGCGAGGACCTAGCCATGCTCCTTATGAGAATCTAATGCTTGATGATCTGTGATGGAAAAGTTTCATCCTGAAACCATCCCCCCTCCCCTACCCAGTCCATGCAAAAACTGTCTTCCATAAAACTGGTACCTGGTGCCAAAAAGGTTGGGGATGGCTGCCCTAGTGTGTTAAAGGAATTAGGTCTTTAAAACAAGCAAAGGCAGCTGGGCACGGTGGCTCATGCCTGTAATCCCAGCACTTTGGGAGGCCAAGCTGGGTGGATCAAGAGGTCAAGAGATTGAGATCATCCTGGTCAACATGGTGAGACCCCTGTCTGTCTCTACTAGCAGTACAAAAATTAGCTGGGCATGGTGGGGTGTGCCTGTAGTCCCAGCTGCTCGGGAGGCTGAGGCAGGAGAATCACTTGAACCCAGGAGGCAGAGGTTGCAGTGAGCCGAGATCATGCCACCGCACTCCAGCCTGGCGACAGAGCAAGACTCCATCTCAAAAAACAAAACAAAACAAAAACAAACAAACAAAAAACAAGCAAAGGCAACGAGGGTCTATCAATATTTCTAAATGCCATCTTCTATAGAATGCTCATCAGTATGACCCAATGCAAGTGATATTAGCAGAAAGTATAAATTACAGCAACAACTTTTCCCTCTCATAGCTTTCCATTTATTACACTTACTAAAAGATTGTCGGTTGAATGTGGAACAGAAACGGAAAGCAAGAGCAAGGTAAGGGGAAAAGACAAGGAAAGAGGCTTGGTGGCCACCTAAGAATCACACAAGCATCCAGGATATTTTCCTTTTATGGAAGTTGTGTATTAAAGTCACTGCACTGAGTGCCAGTGCTTAGGGCAGATGAAGAATTCTGAAGATACAGAAAAGCCCCATCCCACTATGAAGAATGTAATCCTGCCTTTTCCCTACCTTCCCATCATCCCGTTTTCCCATTTGGTGACATGCCAGGAAAGGCAGTCACATTGGAAACAGCAACCCCCAAAAATATTTTACTATGAATAAAAAATAATAGAACTCCCCTCACTCCATCAAAGACTGACCAGTCTCCACATGTCTTTTCCAAGAAGTTATCAAAATTTCAAATAGCATCTTTTTTTTCTTGAAAGTGTAACTTTCCCTAAACACAAATTCAGAGATTCTTTAATTATCCTATAGATGAAGAAGTAAAACTGATTTTGTTAGCACAAAGAGCAAAACTAGATGTGGCCAAAATATATCTCTGAGCATGAAAACTGTGTTATTTTTATTGCTTTGAAAGTAAGCACTGTCTGGCTGGGTATGTAACTTGAATGACTACCAAGTAACCGGAAACCCCATCACGGGTGAAGCTTAGTGTATCATGAAAGGAATAAACTACCCCAAAGCACAACTGTCCATTAATTCTAAACTTATACAATCCCTGACCAAAGTGTTTCCCTTTTGGAGAGGGTGGGGAACATATTCTTGATCAAATAGGCTACATGCCCAGAAATTTTAATTGCTAGGGTATTCCTCACATCTTTCAGAGAATCAAGACAGCAGCAGATGTGTGTGAAACACTTAGGTTCTGTCTCTTCCAATTCATAAAACAGCATTGTTGCATCAACACTTATCCCCTTTGTTTTCTCTGTGCTAAGTTGTTGATGATGCCATTTTTTGCCATCTGCCCCAGAGCTTCATTAAAGATACATGAATGGGCTAACTGGCCTGATATCTTGTGAGGAACAGGTGCTATTGTTTGTCCCCGAAGACTTGCAGTAAAGATATGACTCAGAATACTTGAGAAAGAGCATCTGCAGCAGTCAGTCAGAGAGCAACTTGGCAGAGACCTGGCTACGTGCTAATATGCAAACAGAGTGACACTCAGGGGGCTCATTTTCTCTTTCATGAAGATTATTTAACTTTTTTTAGTGATGGGAAATAAGTATTTGTATTGAAAATCATGTGCATATTAATGTCTATTACTGAGTTAAAGACAGTGCAAAAATGAGGGTTTTTAAATACTTTATCTCTAGAAAATAATTCCTTATGTGATTTAATTGAAGAAAGCTTCTTAAACTGTTGAAAGAAATGTTTCCAATGTGTGTATACCATGACAAAGATGGAGGAAAAGAGAGAAAATAGAGAGTTCAGGAAAAGTGATCTTGGGAGAGAGAGAAGGTGGGAGAGACAGAGGTGCAAGAAGTGCAGTCAGAAACAGGGGATGGGGATCAGTTTTCGAAATGACCATATTCATTTTTGCAAACAATAGCTGACTCATTTGCATAAAGTATTACCACTGTAAAAGCTGCACCATCTAAAGCAAAAGAAATGAAGTCCCCAGAAAACTTAAAGGAAAAGCCTTCAAGGTCAGAAATGTGTCTTCTTATTGCCAAAAAGTGCACGGAAATCCACAGTATACGGACTTTAGTTAATTCTGGAGGTTACGAGGAAAAATATCTCACTTGACAGGATAAATTCATGCCTTAACAGAAACTCTTTTAGTCTCAAACTTTTTTGTTAAAATCTTTCTAAAATTTTAATACTCTGCTTTGCCCTTCCTTAGAAAGTGTAATGCAGTAGTCAACATACTGAACTTCTATTGGTTGGCCACAGCCTTAAGTACTCAAAGAAGCCTTAAATTCTATGCTGTGTTCTTTGCTGTTCACTAATTCACAAATCATAAATCATCTCTCAGCAAGTAAGTTGACTGTCCCAAATGGCCTGTGCCATTTATATTTCTATATATCCTGTTGCTCTTATCACAGGCCTAAGAACACAGTAAGTATTTTGTATTAACTGATCAATGGCTGAGAGCCAACCAACTAGGACCTCAGATCTGGTCTTCTGACCACCAATTTTCATAGGGTAGAATTGTTAATGCAACTACAAAAGGTACTGAGCTGTAATCATTCTCATTCCAGAAGAGAACTTAAAACTGACTTTTAAATACATCTTGATATAATCTTGTTTGCTCTTCATTTGTCTTATTTAGCAAATCTGTGGCTGCTACAGCTAATGTAATATATCAAATACTGCTTCTAGAGAATCTAGCTAGCCCAACAGGAGAATACTAGAATCCTAGCAAGAGCAAATCTAGGACACACATTTTCTAGAGCATTTGAGAACAGAGTCCATTCTTCCCAGGTGTATTCCACCATCCAATGGATATACATTGTACAAACAGTGTAACTGCATTCAGAAGAGGATCAATCTTTGCTTGCTTCTGTTTGTTTGTTTGTTTGTTTGTTATTTGTTATTGGCAGGTTATTCTCTCTCCCCCCACCCCTTTCTCTCTCTCTCCTTCCCCTCTGTTTCTCTCTTCCCTCCCCCTCCTGCTCTCTCTCTTCTCTCTCTCTCTCTCACTCACTCCTCTCTCTCTCTCTTTCTCTCTCTCTCTCGTAACTTCTCCTCTTCCCTCTTCCTCTTTCCTTTCTCAGGTCCCATCAAGATAAGATACAAAACACTTTGCCACCATTGCTAATATCCATCTCTAATATAATGTAATATCTTCCCAGGATTTGGCACACTATTCCTAGCACTCTTCAAAATTCTCATTAAAGGGCCAAATAAACTCCTTAAAAAGTAGAACAAACTCAAGATGTTATAGTTTAAAAGCATCCCTTTACAAACTCAGGATTGGGACTTCAAAGTCATATGTTTTAGTTAAAACATTAATAAAGAGCTAACTTCACATTTTTTATATATATATACATATATATATACATATATATATACATATATATATACATATATATATATACACACACACACTTTTCTGTATCAATATACTTCAATGAAAAGTTGGTTTAAAGCAAAAGAAAAAAATAGCTCCAGTAAGTGAGTTCTCTTTTCTAATTTTGATTATTTAACATGCTAAACAAAATGCCTAAATTATTCACAGAAGAAATGAAAAAGATTTATCTTGTCACTAGTTTTACTATGTCCTTGCCCAACTACCAAGAGTAAAACATGCAAACAAAGCAGTTTCATTTGCTGGGTTGGTGCTTTAAGATAGCTATTTAAAATCTACTTCACAGTCTAGCACTTTCCAACTCTCTTCCATAGTTACAGAGGAAAGAAATAATCTTTGTAAGTAAGAACACAATGACTCTATCAGGTCAACGGTACATGTTTTAAAAATCTTCTTCAGGTATATATTCTGAGAGAAATGTTAATAGCCCTGAAAGGGCCAATCCTGTCCTTTGTGTTAACATCTCTTTTTATATTCTCAGCATACTCTATATACTGAGCATACTCTCAGCATACTGTATATACTCACTTTATTTGCATTTTTTAAAATGGACAAATATCTCATTGATCTACTAGGATCATATGTAGTCAAAAGTAATTACTTTATTTCTTATTCATTTGTACATGTTCTATTTAATATTGAATTTTCAGAGAAAAGAACATGGATTTAGCACTAACATAATCTTAATTCCTAGTATCTCTTACTTATTTGTCCCCTTATTCCATAAAATGAAGAGCTCAATACTTACACAAATAAAAAGTTAGTTTAGGCCTATTAGACTCCTGAGAAACATGCTACTCCAAAAGAGAAGGCAGTGGTGCTTGTCTTAATTCAACTCTTCAACAGCCATTTAGTGAGAACCTATCACTCTATACCTGGTTCCGTGCTGGGCAGTAGAAATATAAAAGTGCCTTAAAGACATCTATAGCCTTGTTTTTTCAGGTAGTGGTATTAGGTTTGTTCTCACTTACATATTAGTACAAATTATCCAGTTTTCAGCTTACTTTGGAATAAGGTCAACAGAGAAAGTTTTGCTTAAAAAGAAAACTAAAGTATAGCAAAAATTCCATTAAGTATCTTTCTATACTCTATCTATGGTCTACACCCCAGAAAAAAATTGAGAGTATTTTTGAAAACATAAGTCAGATTTCTTTATAA
Organism: Gorilla gorilla gorilla; assembly: GCF_029281585.2. Classification (NCBI taxonomy): domain Eukaryota; kingdom Metazoa; phylum Chordata; class Mammalia; order Primates; family Hominidae; genus Gorilla; species Gorilla gorilla. Next base: position 22,520,458 of record NC_073233.2, read on the forward strand.
AATGGATGATAAATGTTAATTAAATGTGTTTAAATTATCTTACTATGTTTTAAGAAACTCTCACCAGGAGGGAAATAGAATATCCTGGCCATAAAGAAATTAATAAAACATGCTATGCAAAAGTAAAATTTATGATTCATTTGGAATTAGATATCTACCACCTTTTCAATCCATACAAATGCATAATCTTGTCAATTAAATATTATTGTTAAGGTCTAGTAGTATGTTAAAATCACTTTAAAATGCAACTAAGGAAAATTCATGTGTGTTTATTACTCCTTAAGGATCTATTAGTGGGTATTTTATTCAGATTCGTGCTGTAAAATCTGCATAAACTCAGCATATTGTTATCCCCATGTGTGCATTTGTTTGGTTAAAGCAGAACAGCAAATCTCAATTTTTGCAACTTCTGGAAAAGTCAAGAGAACTAAAACAGTCTTAATTTTAATAAGATACAAACAGTTATCACTACAGAAGTGAAGAGTTGACTATTATGCAAATAGTCACAGTTAGTGGTCACCAGGCCATCACAGAAGACTGAGCTAGTCAATTACTTTAGATATTTCCGAAGACTAGTGAAGATGAATGTTTCCTATTCCACCCTGTCTTATTTCCAGAGAAGTATGAAACATATTAGAGACTAATGATTGTCATTCCTAAATGGAAACCCCATTAAATACACAATGATCAAAGTGTTTTGCCAAGATGAAAATTATTTTTTTCAAATTTTGTATAAATGCCATTTCAATATGTTAATATTTGTGAATAATATGGCATTCCTTTCTTTGTAACAACCAAATTCAGATATAAACCTTTCATAAACTTTTGACCCACAATGAAGGCAATCTGGCTTTTACCTCTGAAGTATTTTATGCAACCTTATTCTGTTAGCAATGACCAGAGTTCAATTATTAAATCCCTCATCCAGAAATGCAGGTTTACATCTTAAACTATAGGCCTTGTTAAAATTATGCACAAGTAACTTAAAGGCAAGGACTTTCTATCTCTCAAGGGCTCTGTAAAAGACTTTGCACAGAGTAGGGGCTCAACAAATATTTGCTATATAAATGCATTCAAGAACTTGTATTCTATGTTATTTAAAAACTAAGCCATAACAATTCTGATGGTTTTTTAATCTGCTGAATCAAGTCAAAGTCCATTCATCATTCACAGTTCTTCAATGCAGGCAATAGTACAAAGCTAGTCCAAACATATTTCCTTATAGTGATCTTTTCTTTTGGTCCTGCTGTGGTCTAACTTTGAAGTTCACCAGTTGGTAAGAAAATATAAAAATTGACTTTATTAATTTCAAGATTTTTTAATGGCTGAGTACTCCTAGTACATCTGTTGAAATTCCTCTATAGTATCATTTAGAGATGCCTCTAAGCTTCTTTAATATTTCATCATCATCAATTATAATCCTTACTGATAGAAATGATAATTCTCACCCAAAGAGCCAAGAATACAGTTTACCAAAGTAATAATATTTTTAAAAATTGTTATATCACTGTGAGCTCATTATGCAATAATGAATTAATGTCAGAAAAGCATTTAAGCATCAGCTATCATGGAGAGCAGAAGCAGTTTCATCACAAGCAAGAAGGCCTGAGAAACATAGTGTGGCAACTCTAACCAGGACGTAAATAAGATGTCTAAGCTATTGACAGCTGGGGCTCAGCCATGGCAAATTGTCCCTCCTTGGAAGTATCAGTGAGAGATAGTATCTGTACATGTGATTGGGGGGCAGGGAGATAAAGTAAGGCAATATCTATAAAAACTAGATACCGAGGAAAGGCATAAACAATAACTATAATCCCAAGTCAAGTAGTCTTCAGGTTTTCAATCTTTATCACAGTCTAGTCATTTTAGAGTACAAAGCTAATGACATGCACAGTAATGTCATTTTGGAGCATAACCTGCAACCCCTGACCTCCACTCCTAGCATGTGCATTACACACACACACATACTCCTACACCTGCTATCTCCATTTAATGAACAAGGTGATGCTGAAGATGATTATAAGGATAAGCTAACATGCTGACTTTTAAAAAGCAATTTAATTTTATACTTTTATTTAGTGCCATTTTCATAATAAATAACTTAGATACAAAAAAGAGATGTCGCTGTTAAAGAAGGTAAGGTCCATACTCCCTAGCCTAGGCTGCCCCTCCACAAGATGCTCTTAACATACCCCTGACTCGTCTTTGTCTACTACATTGTACCATGATGTTTCTCCATTTGCTTTCAATAGTTTCTAAGTCTTTTTTCTTACCACATTTTCACCATATGGAATGATCTTTCCTCTCTTCTTTGCCTTCCCAAACCTGACCAATCTTTCAAGGTTCAGCCCAAATTAAACTCTTCCATGAAAATTCCCCAAACATAAATTTCCCTCTATCAATATTTGCACTGCACATATTGTGTTGAATTATTTAATGGTTTTCCCATGTGGATACATTAATTCATTTATTAAACAAATGTTTCTTTTAAGACCTGACACTATTGTAGGCATTGGGAATACAGTAGAAGACAATATTCCCTACCATCATTTCTAAGAGAAGACAGACAACATACAAAAATACATATATATATGTACATTTGTATGTGTGTATATACATGTGTGTATACACATATACACATGAGCAAATATATACAGATATAATACATGTAAGTTGATAATAGGTGTTTTAAAAGAAACTAGATAGAGTATGAAGAATGAAAGGCAGAAAGTTGGAGGTAGTAGGTAGAAGGTACAGAGGACTATCTTGGATAGGGATGGCCAAGGAAAGCGTCTCTGAAGAGATAACATCACACAAGGTTAAATGACCTGAGGAAATGTTGCACAGAGCTAGAAGAGAGAAAAGCAACTCAGGCAGAGGGCGTGTGAGTGCAAAGCTCAGAGCAGAATGAGCATAGAGAGTGGTAGGGGAAAGGCTAGAAAGACAGGTGGAGATCAGGTTATTTAGGGCCTTGTAGAGCACAGTAAGAAAATCGGAATTGTATTCTTTGTGTGATGGAAAGTCACTGGAGGGTTTTAAAAGGGAGTATTACCATGAGACCTATTTAAGTTTAGAAAGATCACTCTGGTTGCCATGAGGAAAACTGACTATAATAGGGCAAGAATGAACGCAGAGAGACAAGTTTAGAAAATACCTCAGTAGGCCCAAAATGGGGATAATGGGACCAGTTTAGAAAACACCTCAGTAGACCCAAAATGGGGGTAATGGTGGCCTATTTCCATCTTACATATCCTCTCCGCTCAAGTAGAAGGAAAATATCTTGCAAGTAGAAGCTTAGTATGCTACTAGGACGGTGCCTCCAAATATGTCAAAGAGTATCTGATTGATTCATTCATTGATTGACTGACTAAAATATGATCTTTCTAGTGATTCCATATAAGATAGAAGCACATCATTTTCAAACACTTGTACTCATTAATTCCTATAGGGGAGAAGAGTCTAGGATATTATAATCTATTTGGATACTGATACATTACTGTGATTCTTTTCCCCAAATGTTATATCAAATAACATTTCAATGAAATTTCAATGAAATTTTAGGCATCAGAGCAGCTTACTGACAAAAACTAAAAATGTAAATTCTTAATTCAGTCTCTGTGTAGGAAGTATAGGAATATTTAAAATAATTCAAGTTCCCTAACAAATTTTCTATGGAAAAAAATAAACTGTTCATAAAGATCATAAAAGTACAAAGATCGATATATACAAACTGGCTCAAACACTGGTTAAATAAAACTTGTCTTTTTCAGTTAGGGGGAGTTGAGACTAATGTCATATTTGTGAAATAAAATGGGGATTTCCAAGGTATAGTCCAGTACTGTAGTAATTCACTTCTCATGATACTCCTGCTGTTACAAAGAACAACAAGCCAATAACATTGTTTAGGACTAATAAGCAGCAACCCAATACAATCAATAACTCAGTGCAATCACAGCTGAAAAAGAATACAAACTCAAGCTCAAAGAGAAGTGGAAGGATGGTGGTTCACTCAGGCCAAGAGACAGAAATACTCAGAATTCAAAATGGGAAATGTATACATTGAAACTTTCACATGTTCTTAAAGAAATCATAGGAAGGAAGAAAGGAAGGAAGGAAGGAAGGAAGGAAGGAAGGAAGGAAGGAAGGAAGGAAGGAAGGAAGGAAGGAAGGAAGGAAAGTTTATTTGAGTGAAGTTATTTAACTAATTTCCATTATTCTCTACTCTCCAATTCTCCAATAGTTACAGTAATAACTGTATTTTTCCTATTGGAAATTAGGATACAAGGAAAGAAGAAGTGTAGAAGCATTCACATGGTTATTACAGAACATATATTTAACATTAGGTCTGTTCCTTGCTAGAATATTCAGCACTTGTAGTCACAATACCCATGATATGTGAGTCACATGGCCAAGCATCAATCCACAGATTTAAATTTTTGGCTTTGGGTAGCTTATATTACAACTTGAACTCCCAAGAATGTAGTTACAGATCTGTGAACAGGCATTTTCCATGGCCCTAGTATAACATCCACAATGATCTAAAACTGTGATGATCAAATCTACAGACTTTTTTTTTAGTTCCACATGACAGTTCCCCCAAATGAATGACACAAAATCCAGTTTTGATTCTCTTTGATTTAACATTTTAAAAGGCTGGGTTAGCTCCTTTAATACTGCACTACAACTGTAGTTTCCACGGTAGAATAAGGAGTTGAATCTACATAGAAATTATCAGCCAATAACAATAGGTCTTTGTCCAGCTGTGACTACTTCCCTGCTCTACAACCAGTCCTTATCTGGCTCAGGAAATGCCTGTTTTAACTGACAGGTAGGAGATTAAATCTACAGCTGCTGAAACACAATCTCAGCTCTGTTAGATAGGCTTTCATTGAAAAGCACTACAAACACATAATTTGTTTATGTTGTACCAGCAATCTCTGACAAAGCAGACTGTCTAGCTGAGACAAATGTGGTTAAACCCATTTATTGTATTATTTCTGCTACACAGAACAAGCTCTTAAAACACAGAAACTAGACAAGGCACAAAGCTCTAGCTGTCTAAAGAAATCAAGAATAGATGACTTCTTGTTACACTAGCCCTTTTTATACAGAAAGCATGTTCTCCCCTGGAAAACATCTATTCCAATTTCTCTTTTAAGTGAGTGGTTCAATTATGTTTATGTTTTCTGTTTTTAAAGTTTCTTTTGTTCCTGCCAGCATAAACAGGCATAAAATCACCTAATCAGGGAATATCTCTAGATTTAAGAACATGATGAATATTTATAGCAAGTGCTATATCACCCCCTCAAAAAATACCCATAATGATAAATTCTGATGACAATCCAACCTCTTTCAATATTTATTGCAAATTCTTATCATGTTATTTGATTTCTTTATTTCACTGGATGAAAAAATAGCTTTGTAACTCAAAGAATATGAATAGTAGTTTCTTTAAAATTAAGAAGTTATACATAGAAATACCTAATTTTATAAAATAAACATTAATGGGAGAGATTTTTAACAACAACGAAGGCTGTTAGTCAAGTGATCATGAATTACTTGCTCCAAGTTAATAATATTAACTAGAAATTGATTTTTGTTGTTTTTGCACTCAAAGTCTATTCTTCATGTATACTTACTCACCTCTAGCATTCTGAATATACTGTGTATACATAACTGTAAAATTAGTAATACTGAAGGTTAAAGTCCTTACCTACATCTATTAAATTCTAAAAATTATGCTCAAATATAACAAAACAACAGATGGTACACAATGTGATTTAAAAATAAGAAAACAGATGCTATAACTCAAACTTGTCAAAAATGTTAGGAAGAATGGTATAATAAACATAAAGATTATAAAACTGTATTTGAAACATGGTCAAAATGATTATCGTTAGCCACTCTCAAACATGTCATTATTCCCTAAAATCTTATTTTATTTTTCCTTAATCATCATCATAAAACTGGAGAGTGAGAAAATAATATTCCAAGTTGGAACATACATGCCACTTGGAACTCTGAGTTAGTCTTAAAATATAGAAAGTGTGTAATAAACAAGCTGAATCCATGGGGTCTCCCTCAAACAGCATGGATAATGAGGGGAATCCATAACAGACATAAACAAACCCAGAAAGATGTCTAGACCCCACATCATTATGTATGATATATGCCCAAAATATATGGACATACATTTGAATGTTCAAGTTCAAACTTGGCTTCTATTAGACTGATTCAGTCACAGCATGTGGTTTCTTTAATAAACAAACCTTACTGTTAGAAAATATTGGGAACTCAAATCATGTATTATGTCCCAGCTAGTTAAAGATGTGGTGCTTTAATGTCCTATATCCCTTGAAGCTTTCTAACAACAGACTGCAAATAACAAAGAAAACTACATCCTGGAAAAGCATATAGAAGTCTTAGATTTTTGTATTACAAGTTGAGAGCAAATACTATACAAATCTAGCATTTCAACATATGTTCAAGAGAAAATATACATTTCCCATTAAAAATTAGAACTAGGTTTAACAATGTGGACTTTGGTTTATATTTTTCATAATGCTTAAGGATGCTGAATACATTCACATAAAAATGTAATGATTATTTGTCTCACTACAGTAAGTTCTTTGCCATGTTTGACATATACACATATGTATAATATTCATGTATTTAGCTAGCTTTAGAATCACAGACTTTTAGAACTGCAATAGTTTTAGAAAGCCAATTTTCCAATACCTTAATTTTAAACATAAATGCCAGATAAATGGCTTATAATAAAAGTAAGGCCAAAAGAGAAGTGACTTGCCAAGGTCACAAAACTTGAGAACGACCAAACTAAAGTTGGTCTTTAGTATCCAGTTTACTTATCTCACAAAATCAGATTTTCAGGGACTGAAATGATTTAGAGACTATGTAATCTGGTGACTCTAACCTGGAAAGAAGCTCTAGTGAGCTTTTTCTGAAATACATATATATGCCTTCTCCTTCCCTGCCCAGAATACAGCTTAGGCCTAACTACTACATTTGACAGAGGAAATACTTGAGGCACATAGGGATAGTGTGACTTGCCGATGGTGACATAACCTGGTGACTAGATATGCGAATTCCAAGTTCAGGAATTTTCATTTTTATTTCCCAGTTTTCTTTATCTTTTTTATTTATTTATTTATTTTGAGACAGAGTTTCGCTCTTGTTGCCCAGGCAGGAGTGCAATAGCGCAATCTCGGCTCACCGCAACCTCCACCTCCCAGATTCAAGTGAATCTGAACCTCTCAGCCTCCTGAGTAGCTGAGATTATAGGCATGCAACGCCATGCCTGGCAATATTTTTTTTCTTTTTTTTTTTTTAGTAGAGACGGGGTTTCTCCATGTTGGTCAGGCTGGTCTCGAACTCCCGACCTCAGGTGATCTGCCCACCTTGGCCTCCCAAAGTGCTGGGATTACAGGCATGAGCCACCCTGCCTGGCCATCTTTATCTCTTTTTTAAGGTAAAACTTAAATACAAACATACCCTCTTTCTGTCCTCAACTTTAGCCTAAATATGTTTTCTTAAACATAAACCTACATCATGTAAAGAGGATGAAAGCAAATCTCACTTCTGGCAAAATTGATACAAAATTTTATTTTCTGATAATTGCCTCTCTTCCTCTTTTTTTCCCCACTTCCCATCACAACTTTATATGCCTGTGACATACATTAAAATCTATTATTCTTTTTTAATGTGAAAATAGCAACTTCTCCACTCATATTCCTCAAAATATACAGAGCTTTACAAAGATAGCTTTTAACAAAATATAAATTGAATTATTTTCCCAAGGGTTAAGGTACTAGTTTTAAAAAGCATACAAGTGAGCAGACTAAATAGAATGTAACAGTATGTAAAAAGGATAAGACATCATGACCAAGTGAGGTTTATTGTGGGAATGCAAGGTTGGTTTCAACTTTGAAAATCAATCAGTATAATTCATCATAATAAGAGAATAAAGGAGCAAAAATATAAGGTCATTTCAATAGGTGCAGAGTAACACTTGAAAAAATTTAACACTTATTCATGATTTAAAAAAATAACTTTCAGCAAATTTAAATAGAAGGAAGCTTCCTCAATCTGATTAAAAGTATATTTGAAACACCTACAGCTAATATCATAATCAACAATAGTGAAAGGATCCTTGCTTTCTACCTAAGATCAGACAAAATAGGCAATAATGTCTACTCTCACCACTTCTATTCAATATTGTACTGGATTTCCTAACCAGTCCAATAAGCAAAGGGAAATAAATAAAATGCACACAGTGTGGAAAGAAGTGACATTTATTTTATCTGCAAAAAATATAATCATAATCATAGAAAATCTTAAGAATTTTTTTAAAGTGGCCAGAACTAATAGTAAATTAAGCAGTCACAACATAAAAGGTCAATAACAAAAATAAATTGGCTTTCTATATACTAGTAATAAACAATTAGAAAAAAATTATAACTCCATTTACATTAGCATAAAAATAAAATAGAAAATTTTAACCAAAGTTTATAAGACCTCTACACTAAAAGCTATGAAACATTATAAGGATAATGTACAACATGAGGACTATAGTTAATATTGTATTGTACACTGAAAATTTGCTAAGAGAGTAGAGTGTAAGTGTTCTTACCACCCAAAAAAGGTAACTATAAAAGGTGATGGGTAGGTTAATTTGCTTAACTGTGTTAGTAATTTCACTATGTTTATGCATATCAAAATAGCATATCATACACCATAAATATATACAATTTTTTGAAAATTACAAAGGAAAATTTTGAAACACTAAAATAAATGGAGACATACAACATTCATGGAATGAAAGACTCAATAGTGTTAAGACAGCAAGTCTCCTCAAACTGATTTATAGATTCAACACAACTCAAATCAAAATTCCAGCAGGACATTTTGAATATAGTATGAAGCTGATTCTAAATTTGATATGAAAAAAATAGTCAAAACAATTAAACAAATAAATTTAGTTAAGTATAGTAAGATGTCAAAACTTACTATAATGCCATTTAGGTATTAGGATGGTATTGGTTTAAGGATGGACATAAAAATCAGTGGACCAGAATACAGAGTCCAGAGGTAGATCCACACCTATTTGGTCAATTGATTTTCATAATGATGTCAAGATAATTCAGTGAGAAGATGATAATTTTTAAAATAGGCTTTGCTATAAATAGGTATCTGTAAAGGAAAAAGATGTCTGGACTCTTATCCTATACACAAAATTTAACTCAAAATGAACTAAAACCTAACCATAAGACCTAAAACTGAAAAACATCTAGAAGAAAACATAAGAGAAAATCTTTGTGACATTGTATTAGGCAAACATTTAAAAACAGAACAAAAGCGTAAACCAGAACAGAAAAAAAAAAATGGTAGAATGGGTGTCATTAAAATCGTAAACTTTGCTCTTTAGAAGACATGGTTAAAAAGCTAAGCCACAAAGTAAGAGAAAATATCTGCCAAAAAGAAAAAAAAAAATAAAGGACTTGTATTCAGAATAATTAAGAAAAACTGTTACAACTCAATAATAAGTCAAATAAATTTATAAAACTGGAATCAAACAGTTGAATAGACAATTCACAAAAGAAAATATATGAGTGGCCAATAAGTATATGACAGGATGCTCAACATCACCCATCACCCAAGAAATGAAAATCAAAACCACAACAAGATACCCCTAAAATCCACTAGAATGGTAAAAATTTAAAGGATTAATAATGCCAAGTGTTGGTGAGGATGCAGAACAACTAGAGCTTTCATACATTGCTGGTTGGAATTAAAAATGATATAGCCACTTTCTTTTACAGAAATTTCTTAAAGAAACACAATTTCCATAAAGCCCTACAATTAATCCACTCTTAGCTACACAAGAAAAATGAAAACATATGTCTGCATAGACTTGCAATCGTACTCCTAAAAGCCAATAGCTGAAATCAACTCAATGACCATTAACTGGAGGAAGGCTAAACAAATTACAGTAAGTCTATTCTATGGAATACTACTTAGCAATGTAAAGTAACAAAATATTGACATACCCAATAACATGAAAAATCTAAGAAATATAAGAATAAATGAAATACATTTAACAGAAAAGACTATTTATTGTATGATTCAATTTATATGAAGTCTTAGAAAAGGCAAAAATATAGTGATATCAATGAATAGGCCCAGGGTTTCAATGGGGGATGCTAACTGCAGAGGACACAAGGAAACTCTTCGGGACTAAAAGTTACATATGGCTCTATACAACTTCCAGAATTCATCAAACACTTAAAATGGATGAATTATTGTGTGTCATTTTTATATCCATAAAGCAGGAAAAAAAAATTATTAAAAGTAGAAAAATTCTAAATTGTCCTATAAAGCAGGCATTACTTCATTACTTTCCCATTTTATATATGAGATGACTGTGACTAAGGAAAATTATGTAATTTACCTAAGACTATACCAAGCAAGTGGCAGAGCCAGAATTCAAGCCTATATCTACAGCCTATAATTTCCAAAATTTTACAGCTGCTTCTCAAAAAAAAGAAAGAAAGAAAGAAGGAAGGAAGGAAGGAAGGAAAGAAAGAAAGAAAAAGAAAGAAAGAAAGAAAGAAAGAAAGAAAGAAAGAAAGAAAGAAAGAAAGAAAGAAAGAAAGAAAAAGAAAGAAAGAAAGAAAGAAAGAAAAAAGAAAGCTTATCTTTGTATCTAGGAAGACATTGGCATGATAAAGGTTTTTCTTTTTCTTTTGTGGGTAAAGGTGGATACGTATTAACATCATCTTTAGAAAAAGGGAAATTCTACTTTAGCGTTAAACAGAAAAGGGGTTCCATTGGGAAGTCTGGGCTCATTCTATATCCCTCTTGAGCTATCAGGTTACCTGTTTTTTTTTGTTCCATTTACACTAACTTGTCACAATGACAGCCTTGTCCTACCTGTTCTTAGCTTTGAATGAAAAGCAATTTTATACCACAAGGACACACAAAATCCACCAAGTACTGCAAACCTGAGCAGCCTATTCCTTCATCTCACAAGCTGATCTCTCAGAATGGCATAACACTAGCATACAGATGAACAAAGCAAGAGTAGGCAGATTTCAATCCTTCTTTTATAGTTTTATTTCAATGAACAGTAAAAAGTATATTATTCATTCAGAGACAGTTGTGATATGGTAAAATAGGCCCTGGAATAAGAGAATTGATGTTAAAAGATCTAACTCAGACCCCAGTAACATAAAAAAAAATGGCCTAATTTTGGTTTTCTTATTAAAAGAGGGTATTGCAAAGAGAAAATGTGCTTAGTAAAGTGCAAAGATAAAAGTGCTTAGTACATAGTGGACATTATCCAGTGAATTTAAATGTAATTATTTCAAAATAGTTCAGTGCTCTCCTAAATAAATGGGGCACACCCCTTTTTGGAGAGTGTTTCAGAATCATGGTGTCTGTGGATATGTATTCTTCATGTTCTCCTTCTCTAGAGATTCATTATGCCCTGAAGGAAAGGGTGGCCCTACCCCATTGCTACAGTTGCTTTTCAAGGAATACATTTTGGGGTGGTAGGTGTATGTGACTTGAGAATCACCAAACCATGTTTGTGAGTGTAGGTAGGAGAAAAAACTCTGAGGAACAGAGCTGGGTCTATGCTATCCTATAAAGATTTTCCATAAGAACACTGATTAGAGAAGAATCTCTCAAGACAAAAATACCAATATTTTCACTAAAATATCTAAGGGAGGGTAACAGGAAAGGTTCTGAATTATCTTATGAGGCACAAAAATAAAAGGGAGAGACCAAAGACCTAAGGACAGATACTAATCTAATTTGAGACTTATGACATTACAACATTGTCGTATTATTATACAGGTTTGGTTTTGTTTTGTTTTGAGATGGAGTCTCGCTCTGTCTCCCAGGCTGGAGTGCAATGGTGCAATCTTGGCTCATTGCAACCTTTGCCTCCCGGGTTCAAGCAATTCTCCTGCCTCAGCCTCATGAGTAGCTGGGACGACAGGCGCCCTCCACCATGCCCAGCTAATTTTTGCATTTAGTAGAGACAGGGTTTCACCATGTTGGTCAGGCTGGTCCTGAACTCCTGACCTCGTGATCTGCCTGACTTGGACTCCCAAAGTGCTGGAATTACAGGCGTGAGCCACCACGCCCAACTATTATACAGTTTTAAGCCACTATGGTAATTACATTGGTGATGATAATAATGATTATAGTAATAAAGGCTACACTGATACAGTATTGGCAATGTGACAGGCACTTTTTTAAGTGCTTTACATGCATTAACACATTTAATTCTCAAAACATCTTCATGAGGTAAATACTGTTATTTTCCCCGTTTTACAGATGAGGCACAGAAAAGCTTAGTAGCTTGCCTCAAGATCAGGCAGCTATTAAGGGGATGGTCCAGGATTTGAATCCAGGCAGTCTGCCTCCAGAATCCTACTTTTAACCATTGTTCCATATTGCCTAATGATGCTGAGATTTTCAAGACTGGGGCCCTGGGCCACGTTGTAGGAGTAAGAGTAGTGAGGAAAGGGGAAATGAGAGGGAAGTAAGGAAAGCTTTGAAAACTTCTTGAAGAAGGTGTGTATAGTTTGAATTAGTATGTACAGGTATACCTCATGTTATTGTTCTTTGCTTTATTGCACTTCACAGGTAATGTGTTTTTACAAATTGAAGGTTTGTGGCAACCCTGGTCAAGCAAGCCTACCAACGTCATTTTTCCAACAGTATGTGCTCACTTTGTTTCTTTGTGTTACCTTTTGGTAATTCTCGCAATATTTCTAATTCTTCCTTATTATTATATCTGTTGTAGTGATCTGTGATCAGTGATCTTTGTTGTTACTATTGTAGTTGTTTTGGGACACCATAAACCACACCAGTGCAAGAGAGTAAATATTGCATGTGTTCAGGCTGCACCACTGACCAGCTGTTCCCCTGTCTCTCTCCCTTTCCTTAGGCTTCCCTATTCCCTGAGACAACAATATTGAAATTAGGCCAATTAATAACTCTACAATGGCCTCTAAGTGTTCAAGTGAAAGGAAGAGTCACACATCTAGAACTTTCACCGCTAGAGAGAAGAAGTCAATGCCTGGCTTCAACACTTCAAAGGACAGGCTGACTCTCTTGGGAGGGGCTAATGCAGCTGGTGACTTTAAGTTGAAGCCAATGCTCATTTACCATTCTGAAAATCCTAGGGTCCATAAGAATTATGTTAAATTTACCTTTCCTGTGCTCTATAAGTGGAAGAACAAAGCCTGGATGAAAACATATCTGTTTACAGCATGGTTTACTGAATATTTAAGCCTACTGTTGAGACCTACTGCTCAGAAAAAAAAAGATTCCTTTCAAAATATTACTGCTCATTAACAATGCAGATCACCCAAGAACTCTGATGGAGATACACATGGAGATTAATGTTGTTTTCATGCCTGCTAACCCAACACTCATTTTGCAGTCCATGGATCAAGGAATAATTTCAACTTTCATAACATTACTTCAGAAATATATTTCATAAGGCTATAGCTTTTATACATAATGATTCCTCAGACAAATCTAGGCAAAATAAATTGAAAACCTTCTGGATTTACCATTCTAGATGACATTAAGAACATCTGTGATTCTTGGGAGATCAAAATATCAACATGAACAGGAATTTGGAAGTTGATTCCAACCCTCATGGGATGATTTTGAGGGGTTCAAGACTTCAGCAGAGAAAATAGTTGCAGATATGGTGGAAACAGTAAGAGAACTAGAATTAGAAGTGGAGCCTGAAGATGTGACTGAATTATTTCAGTCTTATAATAAAACCTTAATGGATGTGAAGTTGCGCCTTATAGGTGAGCAAAGAAGGTGAGTTCTTGAGAATCTACTCAGTGAAAATGGTATGAACATTGTTGAAACAACCACACATGATTTAGAATATTACATAAACTTAGTTGATAACGCATGTAAGGCTTTGAGAGGATTGAAAGAAGTTCTACTGTGGGTAAAACGTTATCAAATAGCATTACATGCTGCAGATAAATCTTTCGTGAAAGAGTCAATTGATGCAGCACTTTCATGGTTGTCTTATTTTTAGAAACTGCTACAGCTACCCCAATCTTTAACAACCACCACCCTGACCAGCCAGCAGCCAAGACCCTCCACCAGTAAAAAAGATTATGACTTGCTGAAGGCTCAAATGATCATTAGCATTTTTTTTTTTTTTTGAGGTGGAGACTTGCTGTCGCAAGGCTGCAGTGCAGTGGCACAATCTCAGCTCACTGCAACCTTCGCCTCCCAGGTTCAAGAAATTCCCCTGCCTCAGCCTCCCAAGTAGCTGGGACTACAGGTGCGCACCAACACGCCCAGCTAATTTTTTTGTATTTTAGTAGAGACGGGGTTTCACCATGTTGGCCAGGATGGTCTCGATCTCCTGACTTCATCATCCACCCACCTCGGCCTCCCAAGATCATTAGCATTTTTTAGCAATATAGTATTTTTGGATTAAGGTATGTACATTGTGTGTGTGTGGTTTTTTTTTTTGACATAACGCAATTGCACACTTAATAGACCACAGTATAGTGTAACTTTTTTTTAAGAGACAAGGTCTCACTTCGTCACCCAGGCTGGAGTTCAGTGGTGCAATCATAGCTCACTGCCACCTCAAACTCCTAGGCTCAAGGTATCTTCATGTCTCAACCTCCCAAGTAGCTGGGAATATAAGCACATGCCTAATTTTTGAAAATTTTTTGTAGAGATATGGTCACACCCAACTAATTTTTTAAAAAATTTATTGTAGAAATATAGTCTTGCCATCTTGCCCAGGCTGATCTCAAACTCCTAGGCTCAAGCAATCCTCCCGCCTCAGCCTCCTACAGTGCTGGAATTATCGGTGTAAGCCACCAAACGCAGCCAACATAACTTTTATATGCATTGGGAAACCAAAAACTTCATGCAACTCATTTTATTATGAAATCCACTTTATTGTGGTGGTCTGGAACAGAACCTGAAATGTCCCTGATGTATGCCTACATAAGTATATAGTCTCTCCAAACCATAAACCAGTTTTCATCAACATGTATTTGTGATTCTGGTTTTACTTTGCCTGTTGTAAGAAAAATGAAGCAGAGCATTCAGTATCATGTTACAAGTGATGAGCTTTGTGCTCTGACTTCTACACTGTCTAAGAAAAACTCACAAATACTTAAAATAAATAATACGTGCCTTGGAAGATAAAAATAATTTTTGTGTTGCAACATTAATCTAATCTGAACTTTCTGCAACATTAAAGAATTGTACAAAGTGTTTGTGTTTATCTAAAGAGCATGTGGGGGCCGGGAGCAGTGGCTCATGCCTGTAATCCTAGCACTTTGGGAGGCTGAGGTGGACAGACTGGCTGAGCTCAGGAGTTTGAAATCACCCTGGGCAACATGGTCTCTACTAAAATACAAAAAATTAGCTGGACATGGTGGCATGCGCCTGTAGTCTCAGCTACACGGGATGCTGAGGCACAAGAATCGCTTGAGCCCAGGAGGCAGAGGTTGCAGTGAGCTGAGATCACACCACTGCACTCTAGCCTGGGCAACAGAGTAAGACTCTCTCTCCAATAAATAAATAAAATAAAATAAATAAACAAATAGCATGTGGGTTTTAAGAGAGTAAGACACACTGTATAATAAAAAGTCCATTGTTTAGATGTCAAAAGACTAGGCTGAGATAATGGTTCTTCTAGTATCTTACTTTTGAGCCAGTAGGTATCAATTTTCTCATCTATCAATGAGATAATAATATTTCTACTGCTTACCTTAAGGAATCAAGGTGAAAACTATCTAAAAGATATGGAAATTATCTGACAAAATGTCTGATATGGTTTGGCTGTGTCCCCACCCAAATCTCATCTTGAATTGTAGTTCCTATAATCCCCACGTGCTGTGAGAGGGACCAGGTGGAGATAATTGAATGCTGGGGGCAGTTCCCCCCATCCTGTTCTGGTGATAGTGAGTTAGTTCTCAGGAGATCTGATGGTTTTATAAGGAGCTTCCCAATTCGCTGGACACTCATTCTCTCTCCTGCCACCCTGTGAAGATGCGCCTTCTGCCGTGATTGTAAGTTTCCTAAGGCCTTCCCCAGCCATGCAAAACTGTGAGTCAATTAAAACTCTTTTCTTTATAAATTACCCAGTCTCAGGTATTTCTTCATAGCAGCATGAGAACAGACTAATACAATTACACACTATGCAAATATATACATATTTCTTCACATTTACTATAGATACCTACCAGTAAACCAGGAATTTTTAAAATTTGGGGCTTTGCCATAATTCTACATATAGAATTGCTTCTAGGAATAAAGAAGCTTAATGAATTACATATTTAATGTCTACATTCCAAAAAATAAGTGCTAGATAGTTCCATACTTAACTAATCTATACAACAACACTATTCAGTGGGGCATCATTTTGCCCCTTTACAGTCTAAATAAACAGTGCCTCATAAAGGTTAAGTCTAAAAAGTTTCTAAAAAGAGCCAGGATTCAAAAAATCAAGTGATTCTGATGCCTTCACTTTTGTTATAACTGTCCCAATATATCCTTTATAGCAATAAGATCCAATCCAGAATCATGTGTCATCATGCCTTCTTAGTATCCTCCAATCTGAAATACTCAGTTCTTCCTTGATCTTTATAACCTTAAAAATTTTTTTGTTGTTGTTTTTATTTTTTTATTTTATTTTATTATTATTATACTTTAAGTTTTTGGGGTACATGTGCACAATGTGCAGGTTTGTTACATATGTATACATGTGCCATGTTGGTGTGCTGCACCCATTAACTCGTCATTTAGCATTAGGTATATCTCCAAATGCTATCCCTCCCCCCTCCTCCCACCCCACAATAGTCCCCAGAGTGTGATGTTCCCCTTCCTGTGTCCATGTGTTCTCATTGTTCAATTCCCACCTATGAGTGAGAACATGTGGTGTTTGGTTTTTTGTCCTTGCAATAGTTTGCTGAGAATGATGGTTTCCAGTTTCATCCTTGTCCCTACAAAGGACATGAACTCATCATTTTTTATGGCTGCATAGTATTACACGGTGTATATGTGCCACATTTTCTTAATCCAGTCTATCATTTTTGGACATTTGGGTTGGTTTTGGAGATTTCAAGACAGTTATTTTGTAGACTGTACCTAAACTTTTTTCCTAATGTTTCCTTATGATTAGATTCAGGTAATACATTTTTGTCAGACATATCACCAGAAGCGATGCTGTGCTCTTCTCATTATATCCCATCTGGTAATATATATCAATTTGTCCCATCACTGTTAATGTCACCTGAGTAATATGGTATCTACCAGGTTTTTTCCACTATCATGTTACACTTTTTTTCTACATTTTCCTAAGTACTGTGTGGGGAGATACTTTGAGACTATGTAAATGTATCATTCTTTATCCAACTCTCACCCAATAGTTTTAGCATCCCTTCATGTTTCTTGTCAGAATTCATTATTACTATGATGGCTGCCATGTGACTTTCTTTCTGTAATTTCTTGTATATTTATTAGTTGGCACATTAAGGAAGAGCTTTCTCTTCTCTTTTATTTTTTCATTTATTCATAAATACATCAGGTCAATTCATGAATCCATGTTCTATTCAATAGGATAAATCCATTATTATCATTTTTGATGCCTAAATTGCACCATATACGGACACAGGTTACCCCTTCAAGCTGGATGCTTTATCCTTTTGTTATGCTCTTAAAATTCTTTAAGCACCTCCTCACTTTCTGGAATAATAAAATATTCCAGACTTATCTTGTATTTTCCCTTCCCCAGACCAGATTCAGAAGCCGAGTTTTTAGAAGCCAAGATCTCGGTGTGATGTGTTGATATTACTATTGGAGTGTATTTTGCTTCTAAGCTGCCTCACAGAGCTAAGAAATATATTTAGATGTATTATACATATTCACACACATTTACACTTCTCTCTATATAGATATGGACATATATATATAAAACCACAAAGTCACTTTGATACTTCCAATTCCAATATAATACCACAGAGTTTATTCTTATTTTCCTTCATTTCATATTTGTAACTCTTTTCTAAAAGTAAAAAACCTGGCTCATATACATATATATATATATATATATATATATATATACACACACATATATATATATACATATGTATATGTGTATATACATATATATACATATAATATGACATACGGGAGATAGGAAAAAATAAGTATATATGTGTGTGTGTATATTTATATGTGTATATGCACACACACATACATGCACACATACATACATATGTATATTTATTTTCTCTCTATCTCTTACATATTACCAACCAATCTCCTCATCCTCCTGAGCCACTTCCCCACTTGACAACCTTCATCCAATAGGACTCAACTCTTGTTAAGCCACCACTATGAGAAGCCACTTTCCTAATAGGATCTTCAAACCCCACTGAGCTGCCACCCAACTCAGGAGCCTTCCACAATTGGTCCTGCTTAATGGCATTTCAACTGAATGAGACAGGGAGGAGGAAAAGTGGAAGAAAAGCCCTAATATGTTTTATGTTCCTACTTCCTTTTAATTAGACACTACTGTTTCCTCCCTTTCATTTAACTGGGAGGCAGCATTATATTGTATAGTAGAAAGATCACAAGTTTTGAAGCCACAGAGACCTAAGTTTGATACCTGGCTCCAACTAATTAGATGATAACCTTAGCTTCCTCACCTGTCAAATGGTGATAAAATCCATATCGTTGCATATTTATGAATATTAAAGAAAATGAACATAATGTGGTTCAGTGTCTGGCAGATAAGACCATAAATGGTAACTATTGTTAAATTGTTAAACTTTAAAGGTAAGCACAAAAATAAAGGCATGTACATGACTAATTAAACCTAAGTGTTGAGGACTATGAGGGCAAAATACCAGCAAAGACAACAGAATAATTCACATTTGCAATAGATCTTGACACCCAGGAACCTAGCTATTGGGCCTTCAGTGTTATGTTCTGCCATGAATAGTGGAGAAATCTGTAAGTACAGTGGAAATAATATAACAAAAAGTGGGTTTCTTTTCAATTTAAGGATGATCAGAATAGGTGCATAATAACCAGAATAAAAAAATATCTCTTAGCTGGGCACAGTGGCTCACACTTTGGGAGGCCAAGGCAGGCAGACCACAAATCAGCTGGGTGTCGTGGCAGGTGCCTGTAATCCCAGCTACATGGGAAGCTGAGACAGGAGAATCACTTGAACCTGGTGGGCAGGAGTTGCAGTGAGCCAATATTGCACTGCTGTGCTCTAGCCTAGGCAAGAGCAAGACTACACCTCAAAAAAAAATCTCTTCATGCTCATGCTCAGTATGTATGAGTGGTGAAATAGTAAAGGTCATCCTATGGTTCCAAGCGGCATTTGGATTTCTCCATTAGATTTCCATTTAAAAACACTTTTATGAGGATGTAGTATTTCCAAGCGAAGAATGGAAGTGAAATGAGATTACAGGTATTCAGGTATCTGAGTGCCTAAAAAGGCGATGAGGCAAGTTCCCAGCCCTGACTGCTTCATCTTTCCCAATAAAATATTAATAGAACCAATGGCAGTTCTAAGATGGCCGAATAGGAACAGCTCCAGTGTACAGCTCCCAGCATGAGCAATGCAGAAGACGGGTGATTTCTGCATTTCCAACTGAGGTACCAGGTTCATCTCACTGGGGCTTGTCGGACAGTGGGTGCAGGACACTGGGTGCAGCTCACCGAGCATGAGCCAAAGCAGGGCAAGGCATCACCTCACCCAAAAAGCGCAAGGGGTCAGGGAATTCCCTTTCCTAGCCAAGGGAAGCTATGACAGACAGCACCTGGAAAATCAGGTCACTCCCACCATTTTCCAATGGTCTTAGCAAACGGCACACCAGGAGATTATATTCGGCACCTGGCTCAGAGGGTCCCACACCCACGGAACCTCATTAATTGCTAGCACAGCAGTCTGAGATCAAACTGCAAGAGGGCAGTGAGGCTGGGGGAGGGGTGCCTGCCTTTGCTAAGCCTTGAGTTGGTAAACAAAGTGGCCAGGAAGCTCGAACTGGGAGGAGCCCACCGCAGGTCAAGGAGGCCTGTCTGCCTCTGTAGACTCCACCTCTGGGGGCAGGGCAGAGCTGAACAAAAGGCAGCAGAAACCTCTGCAGACTTAAATGTCCCTGTCCGACAGCTTTGAAGAGAGTAGTGGTTCTCCCAGCACGGAGTTTGAGATCTGACTATGGATAGACTGCCTCCTCAAGTGGATCCCTGACCCCCGAGTAGCCTAACTGGGAGGCACCCCAAGTAGGGGCAGCCTGACACCTCACATGGCCAGATACCCCTCTGAGACAAAGCTTCCAGAGGAACGATCAGGCAGCAACATTTGCTGTTTAGCTATATTTGTTGTTCTGCAGCCTCCACTGCTGATACCCAGGCAAATAGGGTCTGGAGTGGACCTCCAGCAAACTCCAACAGATCTGCAGCTGAGGGTCCTGACTGTTAGAAGGAAAACTAACAGAAAAGACATCCACACTAAAACCCCATCTTTACCTCACCATCATCAAAGACCAAAGGTAGATAAAACCACAAAGATGGGGGAAAAACAGAGCAGAAAACTGAAAATTCTAAAAATCAGAGCACCTCTCCTGCTCCAAAGGAACACAGCTCCTCACCAGCAACAGAACAAAGCTGGACAGAGAATGACTTTGATGAGTTCAGAGAAAAAGGCTTCAGATGATCAAACTTCTCTGAGCTAAAGGAGGAAATTCGAACCCATCACAAAGAAGCTAAAAACCTTGAACAAAGATTAGACGAATGGCTAACTAGAATAACCAGTGTAGAGAAGTCCTTAAATGACCTGAGGGAGCTGAAAACCATGGCATGAGAACTACGTGACGAATGCCCAAGCTTAAGTAGCCGATTTGATCAACGGGAATAAAGGGTATCAGTGATGGAAGATCAAATGAATGAAATGAAGGGAAAAGAGAAGTTTAGAGAAAAAATAATAAAAAGAAATGAACAAAGCCACCAAGAAATATGGGACTATGTGAAAAGAGCAAATCTACGTCTGATTGGTATACCTGAAAGTGATGGGGAGAATGGAACCAAGTTGGAAAACACTCTGCAGGATATTATCCAGGAGAATATCCCCAACCTAGCAAGGCAGGCCAACATTCACATTCAGGAAATACAGAGAACACCACAAAGATACTCCTCGAGAAGAGCAACTCCAAGACACATAATTGTCAGATTCACCAACGTTGAAATGAAGGAAAAAATGTTAAGGGCAGCCAGAGAGAAAGGTCAGGTTACCCACAAAGGGAAACCCATCAGACTAACAGTGGATCTCTCGGCAGAAACTCTACAAGCCAGAATAGAGTGGGGGCCAATATTCAACATTCTTAAAGAAAAGAATTTTCAACCCAGAATTCCATATCCAGCCAAACTAAGCTTCATAAGTGAAGGAGAAATAAAATCCTTTACAGAGAAGCAAATGCTGAGAGATTTTTTCACCACCAGGCCTGCCCTAAAAGAGCTCCTGAAGGAAGCACTAAACATGGAAAGGAACAACCGGTACCAGCCACTGCAAAAACATGCCAAATTTTAAAGACCATCAAGGCTAGGAGGAAACTGCATCAACTAACGAGCAAAATAACCAGCTAACATCATAATGACAGGATCAAATTCACACATAAGAATATTAACCTTAAATGTAAATGGGCTAAATGCTCCAATTAAAAGACACAGACTGGCAAATTGGATAAAGAGTCAAGACCCATCAGTGTGCTGTATTCAGGAGACGCATTTCACGTGCAGAGACACACATAGGCTCAAAATAAAGGGATGGAGGAAGATCTACCAAGCAAATGGAAAACAAAAAAAGGCAGGGGTTGCAATCCTAGTCTCCGATAAAACAGACTTTAAACCAACAAAGATCAAAAGAGACAAAGAAGGCAATTACATAATGGTAAAGGGAATAATTCAACACGAAGAGCTAAGTATCCTAAATACATATGCACCCAATACAGGAGCACTCAGATTCATAAAGCAAGTTCGTAGTGACCTACAAAGAGACTTAGACTCCTACACAATAATAATGGGAAACTTTAACACCCCACTGTCAACATTAGACAGACCAATGAGACAAAAAGTTAACAAGGATATCCAGGAATTGAACTCAGCTCTGCACCAAGCGGACCTAATAGACAGCTACAGAACTCTCCACCCCAAATCAACAGAATATACATTCTTCTCAGCACCACACCACACTTATTCCACAATTGACCACATAGTTGGAAGTAAAGCACTCCTCAGCAAATGTAAAAGAACAGAAATTATAACAAACTGTCTCTCAGACCACAGTGCAATCAAACTAGAACTCAAGATTAAGAAACTCACTCAAAACCACTCAACTACATGGAAACTGAACAACCTGCTCCTGAATGACTGCTGGGTACATAACGAAATGAAGGCAGAAATAAAGATGTTCTTTGAAACCAATGAGAACAAAGATACAACATACCAGAATCTCTGGGACACATTTAAAGCAGTGTGTACAGGGAAATTTATAGCACTAAATGCCCACAAGAGAAAGCAGGAAAGATCTAAAATGGACACCCTAACATCACAATTAAATGTGATGGAAGCAAGAGCAAACACATTCAAAAGCTAGCAGAAGGCAAGAAATAACTAAGATCAGAGCAGAACTGAAAGAGATAGAGACACAAAAGACCCTTCAAAAAATCAATGAATCCAGGAGCTGGTTTTTTGAAAAGATCAACAAAATTGATAGAACGCTAGCAAGACTAATAAAGAAGAAAATAGAGAAGAATCAAATAGACGCAATAAAAAATGATAAAGGGAATATCACCACCAATCCCACAGAAATACAAACTACCATCAGAGAATACTATCAACAACTCTATGCAAATAAACTAGAAAATCTAGAAGAAATGGATAAATTCCTTGACACATACACCCTCCCAAGACTAAACCCAGAAGAAGTTGAATCCCTGAATAGACCAATAACAGGCTCTGAAATTGAGGCAATAATTAATAGCCTACCAATCAAAAAAAGTCCAGGACCAGACGGATTCACAGCTGAATTCTACCAGAGGTACAAGAAGGAGCTGGTACCATTCCTTCTGAAATTATTCCAATCAATAGAAAAAGAGGGAATCCTCCCTAATTCATTTTATGAGGCCAGCATCATCCTGATAGCAAAGCCTGGCAGAGACACAACAAAAAAAGGGAATTTTCGACCAATATCCCTGATGAACATCAATGCAAAAATCCTCAATAAAATACTGGCAAACCGAATCCATTAGCACATCAAAAAGCTTATCCACCATGATCAAGTGGGCTTCACCCCTGGGATGCAAGGCTGGTTCAACATGCGCAAATCAATAAACAGAATCCAGCATATAAACAGAACCAAAGACAAAAACCACATGATTATCTCAATAGATGCAGAAAAGGCCTTTGACAAAATTCAACAGCCCTTCATGCTAAAAACTCTCAATAAATTAGGTATTGATGGGACATATCTCAAAATAATAAGAGCTATTTATGACAAACCCACAGCCAATATAATACTGAATGGGCAAAAACTGGAAGCATTCCCTTTGAAAACTGGCACAAGACAGGGATGCCCTCTCTCACCACTCCTATTCAACACAATGTTGGAAGTTCTGGCCAGGGCAATCAGGAAGGAGAAAGAAATAAAGGGTATTCAATTAGGAAAAGAGGAAGTCAAATTGTCTCTGTTTGCAGATGACCTGATTGTATATTTAGAAAACCCCATCGTCTCAGCCCCAAATCTCCTTAAGCTGATAAGCAACTTCAGCAAAGTCTCAGGATACAAAATCAATGCACAAAAATCACAAGCATTCTCATACACCAATAACAGACAAACAGAGAGCCAAATCATGAGTGAACTGCCATTCACAATTGCTTCAGAGAATAAAATACCTAGGAATCCAACTTACAAGGGATGTGAAGGACCTCTTCAAGGAGAACTACAAATTACTGCTCAACGAAATAAAAGAGGACACAAACAAATGGAAGAACATTCCACGCTCATGGGTAGGAAGAATCAATATCGTGAAAATGGCCATACTGCCCAAGGTAATTTATAGATTCAATGCCATTCCCATCAAGCTACCAATGCCTTTCTTCACAGAATTGGAAAAAACTACTTTAAAGTTCATATGGAACCAAAAAAGAGCCCACACTGCCAAGTCAATCCTAAGCCAAAAGAACAAAGCTGGAGGCATCACACTACCTGACTTCAAACTATACTACAAGGCTACAGTAACCAAAACAGCATGGTACTTGTACCAAAACAGAGATATAGACCAATGGAACAGAACAGAGCTCTCAGAAATAATACCACATATCTACAACTATCTGATCTTTGACAAACCTGACAAAAACAAGAAATGGGGAAAGGATTCCCTATTTAATAAATGGTGCTGGGAAAACTGGCTAGCCATATGTAGAAAGCTGAAACTGGATCCCTTCCTTACACCTTATACAAAAATTAATTCAAAATGGATCAAAGACTTAAATGTTAGACCTAAAACCATAAAAACCCTAGAAGAAAACCTAGGCAATACCATTCAGGACATAGGCATGGGCAAGGACTTCATGGCTAAAACACTAAAAGCAATGGCAACAAAAGTCAAAATTGACAATGGGATCTAATTAAACTAAAGAGCTTCTGCTCAGCAAAAGAAACTATCATCAGAGTGAACAGGCAACCTACAGAATGGGAGAAAATTTTTGCAATCTACTCATCTGACAAAGGGCTAATATTCAGAATCTACAAAGAGCTCAAACAAATTTACAAGAAAAAAACAAACAACCCCATCAAAAAGTGGGCAAGGATATGAACAGACACTTCTCAAAAGAAGACTTTTATGCAGCCAACAGACGCATGAAAAAATGCTCATCATCACTGGCCATCAGAGAAATGCAAATCAAAGCCACAGTGAGATACCATCTCACACCAGTTAGAACGGTGATCATTAAAAAGTCAGGAAACAACAGGTGCTAGAGAGGATGTGGAGAAATAGGAAAGCTTTTACACTGTTGGTGGGACTGTAAACTAGTTTGACCATTGTGGAAGACAGTGTGGCGATTCCTCAAGGATCTAGAACTAGAAATACCATTTGACCCAGCCATCCCATTACTGGGTATATACCCAAAGGACTATAAATCATGCTGCTATAAAGACACATGCACACGTATGTTCATTGCGGCATTATTCACAATAGCAAAGACTTGGAACCAACCCACATGTCCAACAATGATAGACTGGATTAAGAAAATGTGGCACATATACACCATGGAATACTAGGTAGCCATAAAAAAGGATGAATTCATGTCCTTTGTAGGGACATGATGAAGCTGGAAACCATCATTCTCAGCAAACTATCGCAAGGACAAAAAACCAAACACTGCATGTTCTCACTCATAGGTGGGAATTGAACAATGAGAACACTTGAACACAGGAAGGGGAACATCACACACTGGGGCCTGTTGTGGGGTGGGGGAGGAGGGAAGGATAGCATTAGGAGATATACCTAATGTTAAATGACGAGTTAATGGGTGCAGCACACCAACATGGCACATGTATACATATGTAACAAACCTGCACATTGTGCACATGTACCCTAGAACTTAAAGTATAATAATAAAAATAAATAAATAAAAGAGTCCATAATAAGTTCTTTCACAAAATGTTTCCTTAAAGGGCAAAGGATGGTGGAGTTTGAAATAGTTAAGCATAGCACTATCATTTTTGCTTTTTATGTCACTTCCTTCCCCATGTCCTGCTTAATCCCTTCCCCCCAAATGCAAACTTAAATGAACACTGAAATTTCCTTTTTATTGTACTTCTCACATTTCTTATCTCTTCCCATCCACATGGAATAAAAATAACTTTGTTTACTTCAGCACCCTGAAGAGCACAGCCAGTTTACTACTCTGATGTTCCAGGTCAGATTTAAATCTTCCAGTTACTCTCCTCTTCCTAAATTCTGTTATTCAGTGTGAAATTTAAAACTTACTAATGACTGTACACCAGAAATACAGCCTGGCATGAAGATGTGAATTACCATGAACCTCTTGGTCTTTCACACAGCTTTCAAAGGAGATTAACCATTGCTTCATAACTACTTTGTCAAAGCATCTTTTTATACATACACCAAACGCTAGTTAACAAACTATAAAAAACAAGCGATCTGTAATAATTTTTATAGCCATTGAAATGTAGTTGTGTACCATTGCCTGAGCCTGCCTTTTAGCTGATTAACAAATACAGTGAATTTAACTTCGTAGATTCTTAACATTTAAAGACAACACTCTAAGGCGATTTAAAGTATATTCTGCCAATCAGTTATTGAGTTAGACCACCCATAGCCTTTTTTTATTCTTCATTGTTTGAATAATATGGGAGGAAATTTAGTGTATACTCTCTTCTTCCTGTATTTTCCAGTTAGATTAAGCTGTTGTCTTCACAATTGCCTCCCAGCTGCTGTGACTTGTGAAAACAACAGACCCTGCTCTGTTGTCTGGAGAAAGCCGGGATTGTTATGAGTAACTTTATTGCAGGCACATGAGTGTGTTAAGACTTTAAAACACGCTCAAATGTCATGTGCACACCCAATGACGGGCAAGAATAATTACGAAAAAACAAGAAATCTATGTCTATGAAACCGTGTTGGACAAAATGGGCCATTCATTGTGTTCCCCTGGGAATGCCTGGACTCTGCAGTCAGAAAACAAAAAAGGCACTTTTTTCCTGCCGTAGGCTGAATGCTTAGCTTTGCCATCTGAGCCCTAAGAAAACATGGGCCCCTCTACTGCTGGCGCACCCACGCACACTAAAAAATATTAATGCCTCTCTCTCCTTACTTTTTTCCAGGCATTCCCTCTTGTAGGCTGTAGCCAATATAATGTCAACACAAAGACAAAATAGTTTATCTAACATCAGTCCCCCACAATTTCCCTCTTGTCCTCAGTTAATCGCCCTTCCCCCAACATTAAGAAGAAAAAAAAAAGATAACCTTTACTCCAGTGGAAAACTTGTTTCTGGCACAGATTTTAACTGCAGCAATAATCCCTTCTGTACTTTTACATAGTTTTACCAAATACTATGTAAGCATACTCATTTGTCTCCACGTTGTTTCTTCTTCCTTCAAGACTTCTGAAAGTCATTTTGTTGGTTAAAGTTTGTCAGCTCCCTCTCAAAAATGCCCCTTCTCAAAGTTAACTACCACGTGTCCTTCTTGTCAATGTGTGCAAGTATACTGTACAAATGGAATGACAAATGAAACTCCAAATCATTTCAGCCCAAACACATTTTTTAATATACAAATTACACTGAAAGTTCAAGGTTTCTAAGCTTTATTGCAATTTTCAAGGGCAGTTATTTTATGTTAAACCATAGGTAAGTTATTTGCTGATTTTCCTAGAGAGATATATTGCACTTTGATGGTCTACTGTAGGCTCTACAGTAATTTCCTTGGCAGCTGAACCAGCAGAAAAAAAAATATGCAATAAACAGATTTCCAAAACAGTAAGCTTTTGCCCAGGATCTTTAATCTTGACCCTTTTCAGTACATTCCAGGAAGAAAACACAGGGAGAATATGTGCTTCATTATAAAGTGGGGAAATAGGAGTCTGATAGGTCATTAAAGACCATAAATTCCTATTTCATCTTCCTTTCCAGAGCTCAGTTCATTGCACTTTTATTCCCGTCCAGCAACCACAGACTTCAGAACCTGCTAGGGACAAAACTGGAAAAGGGAAAACACTTCTTTGGTTGTTTTTTGAAAAATTAGCTATAGAATACTTATGTCAATTCCTTTGACTAGAATAAGGATTTTAAAACTCATCAAGTTTAAATATGTTCTTCATCTTTAGCTAATGAGCAAGTGACTTAGAAAGGCAACAGCTGGAGAAGTGAGATACAAATTTTGTCTGACAATAAAATGTGGTTATCTTTTATTTAGCTAACTGGTGTTAATGACCCAGTAGCAGCCAATGCCAAAAAGAGGCAATTGTGGGTACATGTACACATACCAGCAGAAACCAGGATCTTTTAGTCAACCAACTGGTTGTTTTGACTACACCACTCCCAAAGCAATTGATTTGACTGAATTAAACAATTGGGTTTGAATCTATGATTAAATTAGGGAGTTTGGAAGCATTTTAGAGATTGAGATTATCTAGTTACTTAATTCTAGGCCAGTTCATTCATTCTGTAACATAAGTATATTGAGGCTAGAGATACGGAGACAAAGATAACTCAAGTAGTGTCAAAGTCAGTGTATGGATGCTGTCAGAGACATAAAATAACAATATTGATTACAGAAGTGAGTTAGAGGTGGCATTAATTACACAGGTAAAAAAGGTTACATTTCTCTAAGTTGGGAAGAACTACTTTTATAAGTAACCACTATTCAGAAGGAGACAAATCTTCCAGGCCAAAATGTAAACCCAGAGTTCTTTTCAAACATTTTAGCACAAATAGAAATGGCCCTGGACAAGCTAGCAGAGCCCACATGAGACTACTTCACAGAAGCCACTTTGGGATGGGACGGTCATGAATAACACTTCCACATCTTTCTCTCAAACATGGAGTTGATTTCAGGAAGTTTTCTTGTCCACGCAGCCTAAACAAGATTTCTTCCCTCCCCTGAATCCTAAAACCTATAAACAAATGAAACTCACACTGAAGGAATATTGAGCAAGGAGTCTAGAACTAGTTCTGTCTCTCGGGCTGAAAGATGATGTACTTACAACATAGCCAGCCATCAGACCAGCCACAGATTTGTTTTAACAATTCAACAACATCACCATTCCTCATTCACCCACTTAGCTTAATTTTCCTAGCATCACTTTCACTGCTGAGGTTGTCTCTATTAAGCCATTTTTTTGCATCATTAACTTTTAACCAGGCATCGATAGCTTTATTGTTTAAATTGTGTATGACTTTATTTAACGTCAGCATTTCTTCTAGCTCCTGACAAGAAGTCACATTTTATAACTAATTAAATTGATCCCTGGGAAGCAAAAGCCACTAAATGAAATTATTCGTAGCCAAGTGTCAATATATTAAATCAAAGGGCTAATGAGTTGGGTCACTGCTTCTTTTATTGGGAGGCTACAGCAGAATAAGACTCATATTATCGTCTATTTTCTGCTTTAACAGTCAATTTTATTTAAACCAAAGGCAGCCAATTAATACTTTTGGATTTTACAGTAAATAATACCTCTTTTATAACATACAAATGGGAAATGGAAAATTTTCTTTGACATATGCAATATATTTTTCACATTTTTTAAATGACATTGGGTCACAGAAACATCTAAGATGATCTAAAAGGTGTTTTGCAAGCAAACGATTTTGAGAAGTTCTGGGTTTCAAGTATTAGCATTACGGGTGTAAATCAGGATGAAAATTTGCCTCTCAGAGCTGACAATAGTGCGTAACGAAAGTGATTAAGAAATAACTGAATTTGTCATGTCAGCTTTTCCGATCGCTCTTGCAGCTGCTGAGTAATACTTTGAATTCACTATTTACATTTGGACACTATTAAAATTCATCACCTAATAGTTCATACCATTCACTGTCTTTGACATAACTTAGCTTCTTTTGACACAATCCCTGCAGACACCATTTTTCTGTTGCTGTTAATTTCATCAACCCAATTCATCCACAGAGAAAATTTCATGTCAAATTATTTGTTCCTGTAAATTTTACATTTTGTTTGGGAGAGTTTCACCCCATAATTTATTGCTTCAGTATTTGGGAAAGAAAAAATCCTCATAAAATCAGATATGGAATCTCTTACATCTGCAAAAACACAAACAATATGGTCTATAAATCATGACTATAGTAAAATTACATTAAAAACTATGGCAAGCTGAAAAATTCAGTTCTATAAAATTAGGCCCAGTGGCAGTTATCTCCTGACAGTGAGGAAACCACCTCTAGGAAACATTGTACTAAAGTAAAAATTAAAATGAAGGTACAAAGAACACAAACATAACCAACTGCAACTGCTAAATAACAAATTCAAGCAATGCCTTAATTTTGGTATGAGAACTTTATTTTGTATATCTGGCAATTAGTCAAAATAACAACAGTTAAAGATAGCCTTGAAATACTTTGGGTTGAATTAATATTATTTATGACATAATAAGTTGTCTAAAGTCAATTTTTGTCTCTAATACTTAACTTTGTTGATTTACCACCAGGATCAAATACATCATAGGGAACACCACAGATGTTTTTGACAAAAACATGTTCTTTCACCCACACAGTTTGCTTTTTCAAACATTGAATTAGGGTTTCTTTCTTTGTAGACACAGTGGTTCTTTTTTAAAACAACCTTAAATAGTCACTTTTATCCATTTATAGATGTGTATGCTTTGGAGGTCAAGCATATGCTGTTGTTTCTCACCACAAATGTTTTCCTTCATTTTCAATGGTCAAAAGTCACAGGCGTGTTTGACCCCACCCACAGACAGCTCTGTTCAGTATCTGGAGAACCCAAATCTGGCTGGAGATCACTGAAACCCAGATGCTCACTTCACAAACAAATATAAAGGTATCCCAAAACAGACCAATGGAATTTGACACTGGACTATCAATAAGTTACAAAAACAAAACAAAATACAAATTACTATTTTCTCTGGAATGTATGTATAATTAAAGCCAGAGAACACCCTTTACCATTAATACAGGCTACTGATCTGAACTACCATGCCAAGATGGTCTTGATAAACACATTCTGTTATATAATAGTGACTGAATTAACTAACAGTTATTACATTTCCCTCTACTTCCTAGCTTCATGTTTTTAGACACACACACAGAGAGACTCACATACATTCTCAAAAATAGCCTTGATATCTCAAAGATATCAGAAATGATATATTAGAATTACTTTTTTTTTTTTTTGAGACAGGGTCTCACTCTATCGCCCAGGCGATTCTCATGCCTCAGCCTCCCGAGTAGCTGGGATTACAGGTGTGTGCCACCATGCCCTAATTTTTTGTTTGTTTGTTTGAAATGGAGTCTTGTTCTGTTGCCAGGCTTGAGTGCAGTGGCGCTATCTCGGCTCACAGCAACCTCCACCTCCCAGGTTCAAGAGATTCTCCTGCCTCAGCCTCCCCAGTAGCTGGGACTATAGGTGTATGCCACCACATCTAGCTAATTTTTGAATTTTTAGTAGAGACAAGGTTTCACCATGTTGGCCAGGGTGGTATCTATCTTTTAACCTTGTGATCCACCCACCTCAGCCTCCCAAAGTGCTGGGATTACAGGCGTGAGCCACCATGCCCAGACAATTTTTTGTATTTTGTATTTTTTAGTAGAGATGGGGTTTACCATGTTGGCCAGGCTGGTCTCAAACTCCTAACCTCAAGTGATCCACCCCCCTCAGCCTCCAAAAGTGTTGGGATTACAGGCAGGAGTCACTGCACCTGGCCTAGAGTTACTTTTTTAAGGAAAAAAAGTCACAGCCTTGGGAAAGGGAAAAAATTTGTGAACTGATAGTTGTCCCAAATTTGTTTGGCGATACGTCATCCTACAAAGCAGTATTGCACAGGGATATGTAGAGTAAGTTTTACTAAGCCTATCAAAAACAGGGTTAACTACCTCTGATAGGACTGGTTAGACAAATAAATAAAAGATCTCTTCCAGTTACCTCCTAAAATACAATAAAAACCCATACCACTCACTAAGCACAATATGAGCAACTGAACACATAAGACTGAAACCCACTGGGGTCCAACAGACTCAACCTATCTCTTTGTGTCTCAGAGTATAATTGGCAGTAATGACCATTGAACTCTGGTCTCCCTGCCCAAAAACATGCTTACAACTTCCAGTTGCCACTTCTGCCGAAATGCCCACAGAAGTGAATAGACTAGTGAGACAGATATGTGATCTCAAACTCAAGTTTTCCAGCTTACACACTATTGATAAAATACTGAGGAAAATCTAAGCATTTTTAACAGCCAAAAATAAAAAAAAATCCAAATTGAGATATAATGAAGTTTAACTTCTTTTCTCTGGAGAGTACCACACAACCTTATTAATTAATCCTAAACCAAGCATAATTCTAAGTTCTACTTTTCTGAAAACAAAACCCATGGCTTTGGGTAATGCTGCCTGATAATAAAAAGGAATATAAAAGTGAAGTAAGATGGCAATTTATTCCTCCCAGCTCAAATCACATTCCTGTCTTCATTACAGTGGCTGGACACCACCAAAAGCTTTATTACCTGTTTCCTATGTTTTGATGTTGGACAAATGCAAGTCATAGCAAAGATAGCCTGAGGCCAACAATGAAGATACCTTACATATCTTAATATTATCAAGGAACTATGCTGTAATCAGGATCCTAACTAGAGTTTATAAATACATGAAAAGAAAGTAAGAAGCACAATTGGACAGTGTAAAGGGAAAAATAAATGGAGGAAACATTTGCTAACAATCATTACAATAGAATAATAACCCCCCTAATTAACATGCTGCGACAAATTACAGAAATCTATTTTTTATGTAATTTTTCCTTTACGCCACTTATCCCTGTGCAGTATTCTTTTTACCATATTAAAACTCCTTATTTTAAATTGTATGGAACCTACAGAAATCAGCTATTGATGCTTCTTTCTGCTCTATTGTGCTCCCATTTTGCCTTTTAAGTGACTCCTCGTCAACCCTCAGCCAGATCTTTTCTAATCACCTGTCTCCGAATTAAATTAAGTACAGTGGTCTTCTGAATCATTCAACCAGTCTAACTGATTTTTTAAAGCCGTTTAATATTTGCTTACAAAAAAATGCAACTTTTTGTCTTTACATAAAGACAAAATGAGAATTATTGTAATATACACATCAAAGTTTCCTGTTTCTATTTCCCCAAGTATAACTTTGTACAAACAACCACAGACTAGCACACAGGCATCTATCTACCTTGATAAATTTGCACCTTGAGTTTGTAACCAGGCATTTCCTGGGCAACCAGTCCTTCAGGGAGTGTTCAAATATTTGTAGTGGGGCAGTTTGGGCTGCACATATTTTAGTTCTTATTCATGCATTCCTCATTTACAAGTCGTGAACCTGGTAAATTTCCGGTTTTAAGACTATCGCTCCTTCTTTTCTGTAGGTGGTCCTTGAACTACCCTCTTTGCTTAACTGTGGAGTGTGGGTCAGACTGATTGTCAGAAAAAGAAAAAAAAAAGTTTTCTTTTTCTTTAGAAATTATTTCCCAGGCCGCTCTATCTCTATGTTCAAATTCCCAACTTGGCAAATGAGTCTACAGGTTTTTCAATCAAAACCTCTGCTCTGAAAGATACATCACATAGTGGTTAGGATCCAGGGCTCTAGATTCTCATAGAAAGAGAGGCAGCAGAGTGTAGTGGTTAAGAGCACACATCCTAGAGCCAGACTAAGTCTGAATTCGAGGTCTTCCACTTATTAACTGTATGACCTTGGACAAATTATTTAACCTCTCCATGCTTCACTTCTGTGATTTATAAAAGGGAATAATATTACCTACCTCAATGGGCTATTGTAAGAATTCAATGATTGAGGTATCTAGAGCCTTAGAATAGTGTCTAACATACAGTAAACACTATATAAGTGTTTGCTGTTGTTAATTAGATTAGAATCTTGGCTAGGCTACTTATTGTGATGTCTTGGGCAAGTTGTTTAACCTCTGTTAAGCCTCCATGTTCTCAGTGGCAAACAGTATTATTGTGTCAATTGAGTAATATAATACATAAGGCATGTATTACAGTATCTAGTACATAGTGAATCAGTAGCTATTATGTTAACACATACTTAGTGGCAGTCTAGTGTATCTTCCTCTTCCACAACATGCTTTTATTAAAGGTGAACTAGTTCCAAAGTCTCTATTGCTTTCCCATGCCATCAAACCTACAATCTTTATTCTAATCAAAGTTTCCAAATTTATTTCCCTTATTCACTAATAAAAACTCTACCATAGGACATCTTTTCATAGGCTATACACTCCAAGCTCGTTATCACATCTTCACTTTAATATTTACTCTCATATTGCCCTTCCCTTCTCCCTGAATATCCAAATCCCATCCAGTCTTTAAGACCAAAGTTCCAGAAAGTTCTTTAAAATTATTCCAATCTTGTATGCTTTTTGTTTCTCTGAGTTCAGTGTGTAAAGGGGACAGTTCCAGTGATTTAGATTGATGTCCTATCTCTCTCACTATGAAACTGTGTGGCCTAGAGCATGTCACTTTGCCTTCTGGTCACAGTTCCCTCAAATACAAAATGATTGGGTTTAAATAGATGATTTCTAAGAGCCCTATCACCACATCATTCTGAGACCTATTGCACTCATATTCACAGTGCAATGCTTATTATAGATGCTTAATAAATATCTCATGCTTGAACCTTCCAGAGCTGAACATATATGGATCAGTCTGTGGGTCCCTTTGTTACTGCCTCTCCTTCTTAATCTCCATCACATGTTCCCATTTCTCTATTACTCCACCCTTTAAATGTTAGTATTTCCAAAAATTCTGCTCTCTACCCTCTTCTCACTCTCATATTTCTAGGCAAACTCATTATTATCCACCTGATAATGATTCCTAAATCTGTATTTCTAACCCAGACTCCATTTCCAAGTTTCAAACTTATATATCCAACATCTGGTAGGTATATCTACCTGAATAATTCAGCATGTCAAAAATAAAACCCTTCATCTCACCCAGTCCTCCAAACCTGATCATCATCCTGTATTTACATGATCTGTCCACCAACACATCTCTGACTTCACCACATACCACTTCCCCTTGCTCTGTCTACTCCATCTTTACTGGCCTCCTGGCTACACCTAAAACATGCCAAGCACACTCCCACTTCACATACTTTGTAATTCTGTTCCTTCTCCCTGGAATACTCTTTTTTACCCTAATATCCATGTCTCCTGCATTCAATTTATTCAAATCATTTACTCAAAAGGAGGCATCTCTGAGCTCTATAAATGTGTAACTCTCATCACTCTATATTCTTACTTATCCTTAACCTATTTTTCTTCATAGAATTTATCACTACATGATATTTATCTATTTGTTTACAGTCTCTATCTTCCCAAACTTTGTCCATTTTGTTCCTTAGTGTATTATCACTGCTCACTGATAATGAGCAGTGATTTATCATTGGTAAATATTTGTGTAATTAAATAAACACCTATCCTGTTTAACAGAGGTGTCAACTGTCAACCAATGCAGAAATGTGAGAGTTTGCTTAAATTTCTTCTTAGCTACATCCAATTAATCATGAATTCTATAGATTTATTTCCTCAACATCACACAAACCCATCTCCTCATCTCTATTCCTACTTCTACCTCCTTAGCCGAGATTCTGTCATTTCTTCCCTTTTGGATTACTTCAATCGTACCTTAAATGTTCTCCTTGTCTCTACTTTTAGCCTCCTCTTTTGAGGGGGCTAATATCCAAATCCCATCCAGTCTTTAATATCCAATATCTGTATTTCTAACTCAGACTCAATTTACAAGTTTCAAACCTATATATCCAACATCTAGTAAGTATATCTACCTGGATAATTCAGCATGTCAAAAATAAAACCCTTCACCTCACCCAGTCCTCCAAACCTGATTATCATCCTGTATTTACATGTTCTGTCCCCCAGATTTGGTTAATCATTTGGTTAAATGATTCATCCAAGATCACATACCAAATAGATATTCTCCACACTCTCATCAGAGTGATCTTTCTGAAAGGCAAATGTCATCCCATTCCCTTGCTTATATCCTTTAAACTATTGTTCTTAATTGGTCATAAAATGTCCTTCAATATCTGGTGCATAGCTATACTCTAGCTTCATTTTGCCACACTTGTACTTGTTCACTTCATTCCAGCCTTACTGAGAAATGAATTTATTTGTAGTTCCCTAACATGCAATGTTCTTCATCTCTATGAATCTTTGTTCAGACTCTTCTCTCTGCCTGGACACCTTCCATCCTGGTTCACATTCCTTCTCCTACTTCAAAATGCAGATTCATATCAAATGTCACTTCTTTGAGCAAGCCTCCCTTACTCTATCAATTGGGATTAAATGCTCTTCCTCTGCACTTTTATGGCAGTCAGTGAATATATCTACCATAACACTTAGCACATTATATTGTTGCCATTTACTAGACTGTGAGCTTCCAAAGATAAGTAATTTATCTTTCTTTTTTTATTCTTGTTTCCAGCATAGTACCCAAAGACTAGCAGAAATTTAATAAGAAAAATTTATTAAACTCATTCAATTCAAAAATTGTTGAGTTAATCTCTATCCTGAAATTAAACACATCTCTTCATTCTTGGATACTTTCAATGCATCTAGACACTATGCCACCAGCTCCTCTCAAATCCCCCCTTAGTTCCTTCCAATTTCTGTACCTTCTTAAAGCTAGTATTTCCAAAAGCCATCATACTCCTTGGTGTATATATCATGTTCTTGTGGCTTTCGTAGGGTATGACTCCCAGGTACGACTTGTTCTCTTCTGTTCAAAATGAAACTGATGCCAAAATGCAACAACAACAATTAGTGAATCTCATTAATAGATTTCTTTTCCCACATCTCCCAAGAGTCAACTTATCTTTATCTCAACTGTAATTTATATATAAAAATCATATGATAAATGTCCTATTTCTTCATATTATTGGTAACACAAATGATGACTAAATGTGTATGCACATGAATATGTGTGGAGAGGAGGCACCCAGGCAAAATGAAGAAATCGTAGGCAAGGCTTCCAGGAGTAATAAAAAAATTCCTCTTATCTGCTTGTGGCTTTCCTGGGTGTTCTTTTAGGAATTCAGAAAAAAGATCTTGGTGAATGTGATATGGGAATTGATGTAAAATTTTGCTCTATGTGAACTGACTCATCATTATTATTATGACTACACACTTTTTCAATTTATATTTGCCAAAGTATTTCTCTACACATTAACTCTAATAATTCTTGCATTAGTCCTATGTGCTTGAAGTTACAGGTGTGTGTGTGTGTGTGTGTGTGTATCTGTGTGTTTGTTATCTTTTTACAGAAAAGTCTCACAAAGGTTAAATGATTCATCCAAGATCACATGCCAAATAGATAGCAGAACCAGACTTTGAAATTATTATTTTCACCATTTTCCATCTCCTTTCTTTGCAGGAGAAAGACAATGCAAATAGTCCCAATAAACTCACCTTATACCTAAATCATATCTACCAATGATACTACAGAAATAAACACTTTTAAGAGAATACTTTCATCTAACTGTTTATTAGTTTTTCTGCTGTTAGCCAAAATTATCTAATATTAATTCCTTATCCAAAATGACTTAATGCTCCCAGCTGTGTTTAAATCCTCTTTTCCTATCCCCTCCTCTAACTTAGACACAAATTAACACTAGCATGAGAACGCTAAAGATCAGTTCATTTGAGGATTCAAGACTTTAGGATAAATATCACTGTTTCTTATATTTCTTATCTTTTCTACCTACCTTATTTCTCAACATTTTCATACAGCTCTCCAAAACAGTTATGTGAAAATAAATTGGTGTTTAGTTTTAAAAAATACTTTGTTTCCTCCCTTTAATATTTTTATTTGGCCTTATAGTATCAGTAGGTAATTTGACAGAGAAATATTAGGTGATGTGAACTTGTGAACTGATAGAAAAAATAAGGTAAAAAGACCTTTATGCAGTATTCTGAGTAATAAAAAATCTAAAATATATACCTACAGATTTTAGTAACCTAATAACTATGCACACAACTTTGGAATCTTTTAAATTTTTGACCAGGGGAATTTTGGGTTAAATTTAAAATGTAATAAAGTTTGTAACATACACATTTACTAATAAAATAGTCTCCATTCTATTGACATTTATTGGCTTGCAGAACAATCAGACTTTTGATAAGTCTGTTTCTACCTATAAAAATCTACTTAATGCAACAGAACATTAGGTAGGTGAAACTTCATTATTACCAAATGTATGTAAAGTGGCAGAATTTGGAGGACAAGTACTAAAACATGGAGCAAAATTTCTAAAGCAGATTTTTTCATAACAGTTCTGCCGTAGACAAAGTCATGGGGTGGGAAACTCGGAAAGGGGACTAACATACCAGAAACGCAGGCCTCAATGGTATTGGCAAGACCTGATAAAATTGCCTTAGCATAATACTAACATATTGCATTAATGTAACGTACAAGGCTGCTGCAGATGGGGTTCTCTAAAAGCTACAAGATAGGTTTATGGTTTGAAGTACAAGATATTTACTAGGGAACAACACTTGTAAACAGGAAAGAGAAGAAGACAAGATTGGGCAGAGGAAGAAATTGAACTACAGTATTGGCTTAAGAATACTTCATCCAACTCAGCAGGAAGCCCTGAAATCAGTGTCTAATCTCAAACCTGAAAGGCCCAAACTTCACATCCATGTCCTTCACTCAAATGGGAGAGCCTGGGAAGGATATGACCTGGGGTTAAGTGGCTCTCTGCAGCTCAGGCAAACTACAGGAGCTGACAGATGGAAGCTGTATGTTTTACAGTATTTCTGTGGCTGGGAAGCAAGTGCATCCTTAGTGATGTGTCTGGATAACACATGCTCATATATACCATAATGACTTATCTTAAATACCAGTGTGTGGCATTATGCTAAGTGTTGTAAAATTACTTTACGGGGTGGAGGCTAATGTGGTTTTTAACATGAAGGTGAAAAAATAATAATCCTTTATGTTAAAGCAGAGTAGTCTATAAGCCTGTCAAAGAACACAGAAAATA
Source organism: Gorilla gorilla gorilla (assembly GCF_029281585.2). Taxonomy (NCBI): domain Eukaryota; kingdom Metazoa; phylum Chordata; class Mammalia; order Primates; family Hominidae; genus Gorilla; species Gorilla gorilla. The sequence continues at coordinate 22,559,333 of NC_073233.2, forward strand.
CACTGTCAGAAATTATGGATTGAGGATAAAATTTAATTTAAAAATGTTTCATTTTCTTAAACTAGATTCTGTTCAGACTTCTAAATTTTTCTTCTTTCCTGAAGCCTACAAAAGCAGCACAGTGAGCCCAGGGGGCTAATTATTTCTGACCATGAATGACTTTAAAATATTTCTAAGTTACTAAAACATTTTTGGAACTGAGCTCTCTTTTAAAAATTCTTCAATTAATTCCAAATTCTCAAAAAAACTACAAGAAACTTTTAAACTCTTGATCCAAAACCAATGATACTAGTTAAATAACATGCAGCCACTTTAGTTCAAGAATCAATGATTTAAATATTTGATTGCTTAGCTTTTTAATGTTTCTGTACTTTACCACACCCAGTTGAATGCTGGTAAATCAGCTTTCAAAAAAAAAGTGGGGGAGGGTGATATGGAGCATTTGCCAGTTTCCATGGTGTAAATGGTTGATTTCAATCCACCATGGTTGATTTCAACCTATAAACATGATGTCACTGGACAAGAAGTTGGGAAAAGATACACACAGTTGGTTCTTATGAGCCAGTGTGAGTTGGCTCCAGCACAACATTAGTACACCTATTTCTTTATTTTCTCTTTATTCTTGGATTGTGTAAGGACTGTAACACTTAAGATTTGACAATGAATTTGATATATATATATATCAGATATATATGTCTTATGTTTAGGATTATATATAGAGTCATATATATATAGTCTTGTATATATATATATGGTCTTAGACATAAGAATTATTTTAGTAGCTAATAGGCTCTAGTAGCTGTTTCCCTAATCCAAATATTATGTCAAGTTTATTTAAAGTAGTAATGGAAACCAAATTACAACAACAAAAATCACATCCAATGCATATTCTGAAAAGGGCACAAAGAGTGGGATTCTGAAGAGACAAAAGCAGGACAAAGTAAAAATGCTGACCTCCTTTACTAGCACCACAAAACTCCTGCTGAGGCAAAAAGCTGCTCCTCATAGTCAAGTTGGATCTCTACCATATAACACTCATGGTGCTAAGTTTTCTCATTTTTCTTTTTTCTTCTGTCCTTTGACATAACTAGAACCTGGCACTTGGTAGTACTTACTGAAAAAGTGAATTGCAGACATTTTCTTGTTCTCACTTGGCCTTGCCTTAGTGTGTTTCTCTGCCATTCACTGTTCCAACATACTAACTCATGGCAGGAGGCTAAAGTTAAGGATATTTTATCAGACTCTGGTTGTTTATGGTCCTCACTCTCTTATCCCTTCCTGGAACTATGAAAATAAATTAATAGATTATTCTGTTTCTTCCTTGTCCTAAATTTAATGCAAGGATTCTGTGCAATTATATATAATAGAGTTTTCAAGTCTTTCAATTTTTACATACAACTGTAATAATTGTTCCTTGCCTGGAAAAATCAAAACTTTAAGTTCAGGATGATGGATAGCAACTTCATCAAACTAGAAATCTGTGGAAATTTCCAAATTTTTACCCAGACATTCTTGCTTATAATTACAACTAGCTGCATCTTATATCCTTCAAAACAGAAAGAATTAGGTTCAGAATATTAAGATATCCATATAGGTCAGAATATTTTTATTTCTTTGAAGACCTTTAAAGTCCGATATTACAAAACCAACTCTGTCAGTAACTAGATGTTTTCAGGACATAACATGTGATCTTGGACAAGCAATCCCCTTGATATAGTTTGGATATTTGTCCCCACCCAAATCTCATGTTGAATTATAATTCCCAACGTTGGAGGCAGGGCCTGGTGAGAGGTGTTTGGATCATGGGTGTGGATCCCACGTGGCTTGGTGCTGGCTTCACAATAGTGAGTTCTCATGAAATCTGGTCATTTAAAAGTGTGTGGCATCTCCCCCTCATACTCTCTTGCTCCTGCTTTCCCATGTGAGTTGCCAGCTCCACCTTTGACTTCCGTCATGATTGTAAGTTTCCTGAGGCTTCATAAAAAGCCAAGCAGATGCCCAGTGCCTTGCTTTCTGTACAGCCTGCAGAACCATAAGCCTTTTCTTTATAAATTACCCAGTCTCAAGTATTTATTTATATCAATGCAAGAATAGCCTAATATACCCCTTAAACAGATGATAGTCCATCTTTAACAGCCTTGGTTTTCTTAAGTGTAAAATGAATGGTTTGAACTGAGTCAGTGTTTTCCACGCTTTGTGGTTGTGACCAATTAGAAGGACAGAGTTGGCTTTTTAAAAATAGAATAGAATAGGGAAAATGAAAAAAGGGGAAAAAAAGGAAGAAAAGTGAGAAGAAAGAAGAAGGAGTATACGGGTAGAACGAGATTAAAGAAAGAAGAGAAGAGAGTAGGGTGAATAAAGATGAGAGAGACAAGATAATAAAAAAGAATGAAAAAGAGTGGAAAGATAGTGTAAAAAGGGGAAAAGAAAAATAAAAGGATCAGATAAGAGTATGAAAAAAGAGGAGGGAAGAGAAAATAAAAAAGGAATATAAAAAGAAAATATCTCATACAGAGAACATTACATGTTGTAAGACAAGTCTCATTTAATGAAATTTCTGTTTCTGTTATACACACATGTGTATGTATGTGCTATATGCATGTATTGGGTAGTGATGTGAAATGAACTTCTTACTGTGGTTGGTTGGAAAAAAGTTGAAAGTCAGTGATGTAAGTTCTCAAGGTCCCTTTCACCCAAAACAGTTTAAGATCCTATAGATTTTTACTATACCTTTTATAAATGAATTTATTTAAAGGGATAACAAAATTATATTTATAGAAAATAAACATGTAGAAAGGATTGCAACTACTGATAGAATGTATAATCCTAACTTTTTAGAAGGTTAGGTAGCATTCATCAAACAATGGTCTAAACCAGGCTTTCTCAGCCAATATCTCAGGAAAAACAAAATCTGGAGGGGAAGAAAACAAACTCTTCACACACATACTTTCCAAATCAAGTTTGAGGATGGAAAGTATCTCTCCCTTAAAGTGAAAAACAAATCTTGCTAATAAATCTTGACTAAAGTCCTAAGTTATAGGTTAAAGCATTCTTCTGGGGCCTTGACGCTCCATGATTTTGGCTTCTAAGCCTAACCCAAAAGGAATGGCAATCCAAGCAAGATAGCAACCTGCACTATCTTCCTCTGTGGTTCCTGTGAACTGCAGTTAATCATGTGGTATGTATTTTGTCTTCTATGAAAAGTTGGGGCATTGACAGGTATATTTGTAACTCAACCATGGAACCAGGGCTAGTTCTACTTAAGGCCCTTTATTTCTGAAAGAGACAGGTTGCGAGACAAAGAAGAGCTGAGCCTCTAGAAATTCTTTTTCAGGTGTTTTGTTTTGTTTTGTTTTGTTTTTGAGACAAGGTCTCGCCCTGTCACCCAGTTTGGAGAACTGTGGCATGATTTTGGCTCACTGCAGCTTCAAACTCCCAGGCTCAAGTGATCCCACCTCAGCCTACCCAGTAGCACCACCATGCTTGGATAATTTTAATTCTTTTTTGTAGAGATGAAGGTCTCACTATGTTGCCCAGGCTGGTCTCAAACTCCTGGGCTCAAGCAATCTTCCTGCCTTCACTTTCCACAGTGTTAGGATTACAGGGGTGAGCCACCATGCCCAGCCTAGAAATTCTTAAATAGACATTAACTATACCTTGCTTAAAAGTGCTGTATGATACCATGTTCAATTTAAAGCAAATAAAATGTATGTAAAGTAGTGTCTTGCTTGTCCACCATTTCACTTTCCTCCATCAGAATCAGTGGATCTTCAGCATTTAACTGTTCAGTTTATAATAATTATTTTTGTACTTGTTTTCAAGATGTTCTGCAACTGCTCTCGCATTTTAAAATACATGGACATTTTGTCTCTCTGGCTCCTTTGGAGTTCATGGAGAGGGCCGGGCACAGTGGCTCACGCCTGTAATCCCAGCAATTTGGGAGGCCGAGGCAGGCGGATCACGAGGTCTGGGGTTGAGACCAGCCTGGCCAACATAGTAAAACCCCGTCTCTACTAAACTACAAAAGAAATTAGCCAGGGGTAGTGGTGTGCACCTGTAATCCCAGCTACTTGGGAGGCTAAGGCAGGAGAATCGCTTGAACCTGGGAGGCGGAACTTGTGGTGAGCCGAGATTGCACCACTGCACTCCAGCCTGAGCAACAGAGCGAAACTTGGTATCAAAAAAAAAAAAAAAAAGAAAAGAAAGAAAGAAAAAAGAAAGTCCATAGAGAGACAACAGTGTGTCTCATATTTCCTGTATTGATTGACTTCATATAGCTAATTTCAGTCTTCTTACACAGAGCAGATATGCTTTAGGGCTGTGAAATTAACTGGTTCTTTTATCTATATTGCTAACTGCAGCTTTTCCTATTGTTGATTACTAAAATAACAAATAGTAAAGCAGTTCTTTAAAAATCTACTTTTAGAGGAATGATTTTCAGTATATTTTCTCAGGAGTTCCAGCAAGTATTACTGTTCTACTTGGTATTTGCAAGCCACAAATACTAACTTGAAAGCCATAAATACTACCCTCGCATTTAAGGGATATACCCTTGATGTTGATAGAGCTAAAATACTTAATCTATGATCAGTCAACAAAGCTCATTAAAATTTTACTAAATTAAAAATCATTTTACTTAGTATGATTATTGCTCAAATGTCTCTCTTACTAAACTGTGAGTTTCTTAAAGGCAGAGACATTATCTTTTTCACCTTGGTACCTTTAGCTAAGAACTAAGGGACTTAAATGTTTAAAGAATTGAACTAAATCTACAACTCTCAAGATTTCTTATTTTAACATAATATACATAAGAATTATAGAAGTTAAAATGCTTAAAAAGATACCAGACAGTAAACTAAGGCTGTAAAAACTATATCCCTTACTATTCCTTTCTGAAGTTTCCCCAAGGAACTACATAGCATTACTGATTTTCAAAAACTATAGTAAAGTTCAGTAACGCTAAATGACGAATCCTAGGCCAGGCGCAGTGGCTCACACCTGTAATCCCAGCACTTTGGGAGGCCAAGGCGGGCAGATCACTTGAGGTCAGGAGTTCGAGACCAGCCTGGCCAACATGGTGAAACCCTGTCTCTACTAAAAATACAAAAATTAGCCAGGCATGGTGGCATGTGCCTGTAATCTCAGCTACTCAGGAGGCTGAGACATGAGAATCGCTTAAACCTGGGAGGTGGAGGTTGCAGTGAGCCAAGAGGGAGCCACTGCACTACAGCCTGGGCAACAGAGCAAGACTCTGTCTCAAAAAAAAAAAAAATCCTAAAAGACTAAATACATAGCATTTAAGGAGGTAATATTTGTAAAGGACTTATAAAAGTCCCTAGTATATAATAAGTACTCAATATTAGCTATGTATTTAAGCCCTTCTTAGAAATACAAATTATTCACTAATTTAGAGATAGAAATGAAAGACAATGAAACTGTAGTATAAATGTATACAGTCCAATTTGCTCTTTCTAGGCATTTTAATTAAGATCAGAGTCAACCCAAAAAGGTAATTCAAGTGATTTTTTTTAATGAACCAACTATGGACTGTTTATTTCACCCACATTACCAACTTTAATCAAGTAGGAATTTAACAGCTGATTAATCCGCAAACATCTCCGAATTGGATAGACTTTACCTCAGTCAAAAGATCAAACCAAATCCTAAGTTTTCAACATTCTGTTTAATTCATAGCACTATTAACTAAATATTTTAGTACAATTTGTTTCATATGTGTGCTTCTGCAATATTTGCTTCAATAAGTGATGAACATATAATGGAAGAAAAAAATAACTTTGAATGTTTCCTTCTTTGTCCATTAAAATGATTTAAGATGTCAACGATTCAATTCAACAACATCTCCCATGTGCAAAGTATCAAACTAGGCATGTTGGGAATACAAAAATGAATACGACCTCAGACTTCAGGTAGGCTATGATCTTGTAGGAGGGACGAGACATGAACGAACAGCTAAAATACAATGCATGTAGTATGTGCTATTTAAAAGGCCCAAGGGACTGTGGAAGCTCAGAAGAGAAAGAGATAACCTTGACTGAGTCAGGGGAAAGCAGTGGTGGTGATCAGTGAAGGCTTCATGGAACCAGGCCATAATGAAATTCTAGGCTTTAAAAAGACAAAGATAAATGTGAGGAAAATGGGTATTCCAAGTAGAAAAAACATTATGACAACTGATTTGGAGATGTGAAAGTATGAGTCGTGTTCTGAAAATTATACACAGGCAAGTTTATTAACTACTACAAAGTAAAGATAGAAATAGCTTTACTGAGAGTAGGAACCATGTTATGGAGGGCCATGAACCTTAGGCTAAAAACCCTGAACTTTGAAAACTATGCATACATTGACACTCTCAAATGTACATTTTCAGTCCTTATCTGTCCTCTGAATTCCAGTCATGTATGTCCTACTGCATACTCAATATCTCCAAACGGATCTCTAATAAGTATTTCAACAAAATAGTTCAACACTAAACTTTTGATATTCTCCCTCCAACTTCCAGACCCTCACTCACTGCTGATATCTGTTCTTCTTACAGCTTTTCCAGTGAATGGCAGAATCTCAGTGAATGTCAACTCCATTTTTCTAGTTGCTTAGGTCAAAATCCCTGACTTTCCACTCTCCTTTTCACTCTAAATCTTGTTGGCTTTGCTCTTACAATATATCTAGAATTGACTTCTCACTATTAACCTGGTCCAAGTTACCAACATTTTGCCTAAAATGCCTTCTCATGGTCTCCCTCCTTCTACCCTTCCACCCTTTAGTCTAATTGCAACACAGTAGCCAGAATGAGCCTGTCAAAACCCAAGTCAGGGCACGCCGTTCTTTCCAATGGTCTCCCATCCCATTTGAAGACCAAAGTCCTTACAACGATGTAAAAGATCATCTGTGTTCTCATTTCCTACTCTTTTCTCTTTCGTTCACTCACTAAAATTACCCCTACCCTGGCCAGCCATACTGTCCCTGATGCTCCTTAGCTAAAGCTAGCAAGCCCCCATCAGCTAGCATGCTCTGCTGTTTCCTCTGCCCTGGAAGGATCTTTCTCCAGATATGCATATGACTTGCTTCTTCCATTCCTGTGGGTCTTTTCTTAAATACTACCTTCTCCCTTAAGTACGTACCCACACACCCTATTTAAAATTGCAGTACCTCTTTCCCATTCCCTTTCCTCCTTCCCTGCTTTTTCTCCATAGCAGTTCTTGTAGTGTGCAGTAATTTTACTTATCTATTTAATGCCTGCCTCCCCACAGTGGAATGTAAACTTAGCAGAGCAGGGATTTTTGTAGATTGCCATATCCCCAAAGACCAAAGGAGTATCAGAAACATAACAACTGCTTAATGAAAGTTTGTCAAATCAAAATCATAGTCAATAGGACACCATTGGAGATATCTCAACAGAAAAGAAACACAATGAGAAGTGTACTTTAGGAAGAATATTCTGGAATAGACATATAAATTGGAAAGGGACAAACTAAAGTGGGGGAGACAATTTCAGACTGTTTCAGCAGTTTTGGCATGACATAACATGAATCTAATGTGATAAGAGGTATTTTGAGGTAAATTAGACTAGAACTGGCAATTCTATGATGCATAAAGGAAAAACAGGTATCAAATATGATTTGGAGTGATGATGTCATTTATAAGAACAGGAAGTATAAAAATAGAGGCAGGTTTATAAAGAAATGATATTGTTCATTTTGGATAACATCTTAAATAATACAGGGAAAGCAGCTTAACCTAATTAAGTCATGTCATAAATAAGGGTCCTAGAATTTTTTGTGACTCTCATTTCTGAAGTCCCTACTGTTTCTCATATTCAGATGCACTTCAAATCTGGAACAAATACAGCTTAGACATTAGTTTAAGTGGTTTGGAACATGTTATTTCTACTAAAATATACTTTCTTATGGAAACCACTGTATTTCTGGGTAGAAAGCAAGGATGCTAAGGAAAAGCACCTGGGAGGAAATGGCTTTTACTTTTTTCTTCTCCAAGTCACATAGTCACCATTTCACATTCTAAGTAAAGATACCACCCCATATCCTTCAGAGTTAGGTCATCATGGCTGTACACAAGGCTCAGACACTTTCAGAAGTTATTTATACTCTAGTAGAAATAGGCATGCAGGTGGAAATTATGGTTTTTTTGCTACAACTGCTAATAGCATATGAAAAATCTGATTCATTCACAAAGACCACTTTGATAATGAGATGTAACCAAGTTATTGGTCAGCTGTCCATCATTACAAATCAAATCAACAATTTCTTCGCCTTTTCTATCATGCCACACACAGCTACCATGTACAGCAGAATGTTGTTCCCATGAAATGATACTGTTGCGTGTCTGACTTTGTGCCAAACTTCCATATTTGAGGATTTCCTAATTTTTCTATATTAGAAAGTCAAAATGTAAGCTTGTAATATTTGGGGAATTTTTAACAAATTTATTGTAGACAATCTAAAATTATGTCATTTATTTTACTTCAGATCCATTTTCATTCTTAAAACATAGAAGTTTAGAGTTGGAAGAGCCCTTCATTTATAGATAATGCTTCTTTGTAAATAATTCAAATAACTGGTACGTCCTGCTTTAAAACCATACAAAATAGATGAATCAGAAGACAATTATTGTTTACATTTAAGTAGTCCTATCATTATAATATAATATGATATAAAAGTTGCAGCACAAATACATTTAAATGTTTATAGATCATTATCTGCTAAAAGAAGTTACTAAGCTTGAAAGGAAAAGTACAGAAATTTAAATATCAGTAGTCAAAAATTAAGACAAATGGCTAATGAGGATTATAATACAAGTTGAAAGGGAAAATGATCAAGTTTACAAAGTCTTTTTTTAAAAATATGAGTGATGAAAGTAGAGACATACCTGTAACCTCTTACATATACCCCTTTAACAAGATGGATTTTCTTCTAGAAATTGAAACAAACTAAGAGAATCATAGCCAAACACTCACAGAAAATGTTGAAATAAAGATTCCCTCCATATTTTAAGCAATTACTGTCTAAAGAAAGGATTCACAGTGTTGCCAAGGATGCTGCTTAGTAAATAGTTTAAATTCCTTCCACTTGAGACAGAAAAGATCCAAAGTATATTAGTCTTTCCCCTCCCCCTCTAGTGAATTAATATTCCATGATATACACCACCATGAGGTGCTGATGGGGGCACCTCTTTTCAATGAACAGAGATCAGCAAATGGCTATTTCACAAAAAATTAAAATACACCCTTGTAATTTTAATGTGTGTTTATGTAAAAAAAAAAGTGGTAGATTCATGTTAATAAACCTTGCTTAGGGAAAAAATAAAATAGTTGCTAAGCCATCGTGAGTAATTAGCCTTTTAGCATCCCCTTTCTTCAAGAATGCTTCCTCCTGTGTTGGTTCTTTTAAATAGCTCCAGTCCTGGCTGTCTTTGTTGGGCTTCGAAATTGTTCACATATGAGAGAAATTAAGCCCTCATTTAACAGAGACACATGCCTGTCAAGACCAGAGGAACAAAGACTAGTCCCTGGGGCCTGTTCAGCTCCCAGAGGCTGCCACTCATTCTGTTAGCAATGCTTACCCTTTACAGAATGTGTATAAAACCCAATAAATCATTTCATCTGCTGTGCTTAATACATGAGAGCTCTAACCACTTTTCAAAGTGTTTTCTCTTTCTTATATAACTTCATAGCTACTTAGTCTTAAAAAAAAACCCTTCTATCATTCATTTTTTTCAGAATGCAATGACTTTTTTAGTCAAAAACGTAATGAGAATGTCCCCAGTCAGCATAAAAGAAGAAGCTTATCTTTTTAGATTTCTTGCCAGATATCTTTCCCACATTTTATGGTTAATAATTAGAATACTCATTTTGTAAAGTGATGGTACATCTCCCAGCTGCTTTTAAACCTAGCTTTGGAAGCTAGCCCTGGCAAAACTGAAATGGTTAAGGATCCGAATGGGATGAACTTGCTGTCCTCTTCAAATTCAATACATTTTTGCCCCTTTGGAACACAGGGGCACATGTTCTGTCAAGGTGGAGATTAAAACTACTGCGTAACAGCTCTTTTAACTAGGCAAGGGAAATGGTCTTCTTATAAGCCCAACTAAAATACCCTTTGTGCATTCTCATTTCCAAAGAAAATATGGTGCTCTTTTGAAAAAAGACCATATTATCATTTATGTACAAATCGATCCTATACTGTCCCCTGCTTCATTTCCCACCTATTTCTCCCCCTACGGAAAAACATGAAGGCTATGGGAAAAGATTAAAGACCAGACTTTAAAAGCCCTCCAGTTTAGACCTACCCTTATCCAAAGTAGAGTAAGGAAGGGCTGTGGAGAAATGAGTGTTTGTCCATAATTATTAAAATAAATACTTCATTTAAAAGTAAAATGCTGTTTAACCTGATTGTGTTGCATGTAGAGCAAACTTACCAAGGAGTTACTCTAGCAAAGATAATCTTTCCACAGAAACACTGGGAGTTCCAGGGCTAACAGCTTCAATCCTCAAGATGCTGTGAACCCCCAAAATAATAAGAAGCTGGTAGCACAAGAAACTTCACCCTACTCAGCAGGGGGAGAAAAAGCAGATCTGGATTTGATAAGTAAAACCAGATCTACCCAATGGTTATATGGTAAAGCCCTGCAATTAATGGGGAACATAAACAGTCCAAGAAGCCAGCATTGTAGTAGTTTCTCCACAATTGGTTTCATTCATATCTAGTTAGATATTAATCAGATGCATAACTGGCACAAATGCTCTGTACAAACACAGAACGGTACATGTGTCTGGTTATTAAAAAATGAAATAGAGTACATCAGACTCTTTTACATTCATATTTTTGTATCCCAAATGATTTATCATTTTTAAATAATATCTTTTTTTAAATTTTAAACCACAAATCACATCCTGCAGGCCTTAGCAAAGGCAGATGTCAGGATGTGGTAGTACAACAAAATAAATTAAATAACCCTTGAAAAAATAAAACAAAGTTTATTTATAAAAAATGACATTAAGGTGAACTGCCTAATAAGAACATGGATTTGCTTAAATAAAACATTATATGGTTCTGTTTTAGATTCATCCCTAAAGCCCTGAAAGATATTAGAATTTTAGTGAGTAATTACCCTATTTACTACAAACAAAATGGGAGGAAATCAGAAAACTGTATTAAGCTCTACCACACATCAGAAATGAAATTCTCTCATTTTTAAATCCTGCGACCCAATAAATTGTAGTTGGAAAATGTACTGGGACTAGAATTTGAAACTTAACAAGTTAGAAATGAAGAAACGGCCAAAAGAATATCCATATCAACATTATCCTTCAAGCAGGAGACCCAGTTCTAGAAAGCATAACTGAGAAGTCTCCCTTCACAGCTTAAGTGTTTTGAGACTGTCTGAACCTACCCCCTACACTCAACACCACCCCCACAGTTAGACAAAGTTCTAGCCACTTAACACATCTCTTTTCAAATGAAAATGCAACACTTGGGGTGAAAACAAGAGAGACTAGGAAAAGGTGTTATGTGCTATATATGCCACTGACATAATACTTCAAAAGGATATGCAGTAATTTCCTGCAATTAATACCTTAGCAAAGCTATAAGGATTTGTTTCCAAAAATTATGATATTTCACTTGCAACACTAAAATTAAGTTTGTGTCACTCTTTCCATTATATAGGCGTAATGTCAGGAGTTTGTCATTGGCTGCAGAAATGTGTTTGCTGTTGCCTGAAAGCAGGCCTTTACAGGCCCTCTTCTTATATGTATTTTTCTAAAAATCACCTATAGCCATTATTTCATGGGGCAAGCCTTACAAGCCATCACAATACTTCACAAAGGAAACCTGAATTTGATCTCATCATTCCAGACCCTTCAATGGTTTGAAATGGAAACATCCTCCTAAGAGGACACGTCTTATGCTATGGCCAAACTTGACGTTTGCCTTTGAGCTTCCTAAGCAAGACTATCTACTGCTCTCCTTTTTTAAAGTAACAGAGTCAATTCCTGTCATCTAGAATCAGAGGCCAGAGTTGCAAAGAACTTCAGTGATAATCCTGAACAATAATCCTTCTTCAAATATATGGAAAATGAAAAGGCAGAAAAGTCATTTGCTGCAGGACATGTAGTTGCTAGCAGAACAAAGACTAGGCAGGCATAGACATCCTGAGTTCAAGTCTAGGCTTTCTGTCAACTAATCTAATCATCTTTCTGTCATTGTTCTAATACTATTTCGTCTCCAAGTTGGGGCTGCAGACTTTACATAAGAGGGAGAAGAACAACTTCTGCTGAGAGTAGATCAGTTATCATCTCCACGCCTTTTTTTTCCTGGGCTTGAAATTGTGGCCTCCCAGAGCCAAAGAGGACGTATAAGTCTATGGAATTTACTGTGTTCCAGGAAAAGCTGGTTGGGAGGATAAGAGTTAGTTAGAAACATGTATAGATATCAGTAAAACAGACTGAAAGCTGGCAAGATCTATGCCCGCATAGAAATGTGAAGTTAGGCTCTTGAAGTTGGCATCCACACAACTGCTTTTCTGTTAAAGTTTTCTGATTTAGTTCCAATGTGGATTGTTAGGTCCACCGGTCTTTGAGAGGGCCCTCTCATGGACTCCATCTTAGAACTGGAGTATATCCTTGGAACTTCTAAGCTCCTGGGGGGTTTCTTTTGGGAGGGAGGATTCAGACCATTGTTGATTCCATAGAAGAAGTAACCTAAGCTCTATGTTTAGGACCTTGGCCTCCATATCAATGCAGTATCTTTCCTTCTCAGTAAGACTGACAGTAGAGACCCAAATTTGTAATACACTCTATATATCAAGTGGTTAAGTATATGATGTTTAGGGCAAATGTCTTTGAGTAGTAAAATTATTTGTATTAATTTTCTTGCTTTGGGTTTTTAGTTTTTTTGTTTTTTTTTAAACTACTAGAAAAGTGTTTGTTTTTTTTAAAGAAACTACTAGACAAGAAAAACTACTAGTAAATTTTTTACTTAGAAACCACTGGAAAAGAAAAATTACTAGAAAAGAAGTTTTAAAACTAAAAAACTAAAGCAAGAAAAGTAGTCAAAATAACTACTACTCAAAGACATTTTTTCTGTAGTTTTTTCTTAAATTTCTAACATATATTGCTTTTGTATATTAAAAAAGTTGAAATTTTTATATTATTTATTTATTTTATTTCATTATTGATTTAGAGACAGTCTTTCTCCATAGCCCAGGATGGAGTGCAGTGATCATAGCTCAATGCAGCCTAAAACTCCTGGGCTCAAGAGATCCCCCTACCTCAGCCTCCCAAGTAGCTAGGACTACAGATGCATGCCATCACACCCAGTTAATTTTTAACCTTTTCTTTCTTTCTTTTTTTTTTTTTTTTTGTCCGTGAGTGGAGAGTCAAATTCTCACCTCTCAGACAAAAATGGGCTTTGCTATTAGATCCATAGTGCTTGTGAAGTTAGAAGGATGGTAAATGAACCTTTCCAATTTATTTTATAGCATTTTAAACACAGTTGAAGTTATGAAGCCACTGCAGAAAACTCAACTGCAGACATTTTAAGAGAAAAATTTTCCACTGAAACATACATATATCAAAAGTTAGAGTCCAGACTACAACCTGACTGAGGATGTACTCAACCCTTAATTCTGACTATGAATTCCTTAACTTTCATTGTTTGATATTACAACTTTAACATTTTCTTAATGGATTGAGCAGTGGATAAAATTAATTCAGCTTCTTACAGGAGATACTACAATTTTGCATCATTTATTTGCTGTTATTTTGAACAAGTAAAAATCCATGACTCTAACATTAATAACTTTGAGTGGGAAGTTACTATATGTGAATTAAAAATGGTTATGTCAGTACATCCCCTCAGCATTTAAAAGATATTTCCCTGTGCTATATCAAGTGTCACATAGTATATCAATTTTTATTTCCCATCTCTCAAGTCTGGTATGCATACTGTTTAACTTCTTAAATTCTAAGTATAGACATAATTCACAAAAGCTAGGCAAATGCTTGACTTACAGGAGATGGCATACATAAGATTTATATGAACAACTTTATTTTCAGCAAGAAGGACTTTTGCATTTTGTGCAGCTAAAACACATAATTTCAACTGTCTTTAAAAAGCTCTAAAATAAATTGGAAAGGTTCATTTACCATCCTTCTAACTTCACAAGCGCTATGAATCTAATAGCAAAGCCCATTTTAGTCTGAGAGGTGAGAATTTGACTCTGTTTTTTGAAAATAAAATGTTACGCTCTCTTTTATACAATCTCCAAGCTGCTCTAATACTTGGTCAACCATTTCTGAGTGCCTGACAAACCTTACTCTCACTCACTGACAATTGAAAAGCTCTCGTTTGGCAGCCAGTGAAAATTGTTGCACTTTATTTTCCTCTGTACTATCATGGTGATAATAATTGATTATAGTACCTACACATTGGTTATTCTATATTCACATCACTAATTTGTGGGTTCTAAATATGCATGTGTGTATAGATACAAATGTGTGTATATGTGCACACGTACAATATGTACATGAAGGTTTCTCTATTAGAAACTCTGAAATTATTCCTATACCTAGTCATACAAGAACAAAAACAACAATGATAGTGGTATGTATTATGCTTAAGCAATTACTAGGGGTTTTATATAATTATCTCAAAGCTACTGTAAGGTATTGTAATTATCTTTAGGAATTAGGAAATACAGGCTGAGAGACATTAAGTAACTTGTCTTACAGCTACTAAGTAACAAAACAGACTACAGCGCTAACAGGTAGTGGAATTGTTATTTAAACCCTAATTTATTTATCTCCAATACCTGCACTGGTTCTATAAAATTTTTAAATTACATACGTTCCGAAATAACACATCTTATTCTCTACATCTTTTGTTTATATGTACAAATTTACTTAAAAGTAGATTCAGAGTCATACATTCCTCACATATGTAAGGATGCAAGATTTTTTCTATGTCATAAAGTTTTAAAAACACTTTTAAAAAATGGGTTGATGTTTGTGTTAAAATTTATTCTGTTTAGAAAGTTAAAAGCCAAATGGCATCTGAGATTTTATTTTCTAACTTTTTTGTCTTATTTTTGTCTTATTTTGTGCTTCATTTTTTTCATACACCTGCTCCAAAAGACACAGACCTTCTGATATCTATACATTTTTAGCTTGCCAATATCCTCATATACAAATAAAAATCTAGTTATTAGAAAAACTAACTAAATTTATTTAAATTGTTTAAACCATGGTCCATTAAAAGCTTTCTAGCTAGTAAGTAAAACAGCTATGACCAAAATGAAAAGTATATTTTAACTCATCATGAATTATTTAAGGTATACTCCAACCCTCAGGATGGATGGACGGACGGACGGACGGACGGACGGATGGATGGATGGATGGATGGATGAGACAGAGAGAGAGAGAGAGAGATTCAACCTAAATCTAAACAACTTAGCATTAACCTTTAATCATTTAATCTTCATTACCCTGTATAGAGCAGTATTTGTCAATTCTGATTACCCACTAGAATCATCTATAAACTTTTCAATACTCTCCATGCTCAGACTGTATCCAAGACCAATTAAATAAAAATCTTTGGGATAGGCATCAGTATTTTTAACAAGATTCCAAGTGATTACAAGGGACAACCAAGGTTGAGAACCACTAGCATGGAATGCTGTCACTCACTGCTCACATTCATCAGATGAAGAAGGTAGTTATAAAAAAAGTTATTAATATTAAAGGTGTCTGACCCTCAGTATAGTGACACATCACGTTAAAGCCCTCAGGAAGTAGTATAATTAACTGTCTAAAAGGTTCATATGTAAACACCAAAAGAGTCACCCAGCCATATACACACCTCCCATTGCACTACAAAAAGATTCCAATTATATTCTTTTTATCTCTTGCCTTGTAGGTATATACCCATGGCTATAGTAGTTCTAAGGGTAGAGAGAGTCTAGTGGCAAATTTTCTATTTTTTCTATTTAAGGATAAAGAGAATGTAATGACATTTTAGATGTTAGGTATTATTAGACACGTTTTGTAAACTAGGAAACTGAAGTGCAGTAAGATTTATTCAAGTCACAAAAAGGGCAAATGGAGAAAGGATCTGAAATACTGGAAACAGTGCTCCATCAGGCATCAAGAAACCTGGGTTCCCCTTGTGGCTCTGATAATACTTGCTTTTTAAGCTCAGACAAGCCTCTGGTCTATACCTCAGTTTCCTCGTGTAATCTAAAGGCTTTGGACTAGATTAAGCAAGCCCAAAGGTTTTATATATCACAGATCAGCAAAATTTCAAAGACAATCAAAAGTGGAGACTTACATATAGTTGGGAACTTTTTATTTTACCAAATAAAACTATTGAAAAACAAAGAAAGCACATACCACCTATTATCACCAATACTTCATAGAAAGGACATTTTAATTCCCCAAAAGGTGGAAAAACATAATCTCAGGGTTATTTTAAAGTATGGCTTATGATAAACTTACTATATTGTCTTCAACATGGATAGCTACCTATTCTCCCTCTATCCAGTGAATGACAATCATGATGACGTTTTCGAGTTTAACATTCTGTGAAAGTGCTGGCAGGGTAGAGGGGGAATGTTTAATACAACTCTTACTGTAGTACTCTTTCAAGGGTTCCCCAAAATTCCATTAGAGAACTATCTTCATAATTTTGTCATATCCAAGTACCTAATTACTATTTGCTTAAGATTTTAATTTGACTTTTTCTTTTGGTGTATATACACTTCAAAAGGAAACTTCATATTATACTTCAAATAGAAAATTAAAATCACCTGCCATAAATAGAAGATAACCAGATAACCATGTAAAGGAAAACATTAAATTTATTTAAATTCCAGCTGACTGCCATATTGCATCCAAAGGCTCTGAGAATAAGATGATCTCTCTCTCTCTCTCTCTCTCTCTTTCATTCTCTCTCTCTCTCTCTCAGATTTTAGTACATACTAGAAGAGTATTAAAGACTAACATTAAACTGAGTCCTCAATGTAATGAGAAGGATCAAGGAAAAAAAAAAATAGAACAGAGACATTTTCCTATTCAGCATTACGTAATGTCACATGCTGGCCTCACCTGGAACATCTGCCCCACTCTGCTGCACCTCACTCTGCCTCTGAAGAGGTAAGGCACTCTTCCACTTTAATTCCGGAAAGAAGCAAAGACTGGTTTCCCTGAATTTTTAGTACCACTGGTTTGGGAGAGAGCTGGGGAGTACAGTGCAGTCTAAGAGATAAGCACAGATAGAGAAGGGCGGGTTGTGTAGAGACTGAAGTAACTGAATGATAGTGCAGAAAAAGCTTTGAGATTCACCTTCAGGTTTTGGTATGCTGAATGAGATCTTTGCCATAAGGCCACACTTGGAAAAACAGGTAACTAGCTGATTCCATTGAGCAGCTCTTGGGATCTGGTCAGTTCTCTTATTTTTAGGCACATTCCAACTATAACAAACAGTCTAGCATGACTAATGTGGAAAAACTAAAGTGTAGTTTTAGTTCACAACAAGAATTTGTAATTTTTGCTGGTACAGCCCTTGCTAGTCATAATTATAGCAGCTTTACCTATTCTTTATAACCCAGAAACTTTATTATTAAAATGTTTGAAGCAGACTATAGAGCATCTATCATTACTTTTAAAGTTAATTAGATTACATAAAAGAAATAATTAGATTTGCATTTTTATCTTGGTTTTAAACATCCAAAGATCACAACAGCCTGCCTGTGGGCAATTAAAAACAGCATACAGCAGAGACATAGAGAGAGGAAAGAGGGTCTGTTTTTCCTGGCTAATTCATGATTGAAGATAGAATTACAAAATATTTTAAGGGCTCGCGGAAGCTAGGGGCTAATCCTAGACTTCTAAGCTTTGTTTATACCCCTCATTTGTTTGCAAGGGAGTATCATATGTATGTACAGTGCCAATAGAAGTATCAAATTACTTTCAATAGGTTTATTTAGTCCTTTTCAGAGAAAGTTGGAAGGAGATCCATTACCTGATCAATAACATACAAAAAACGACCATTTGCCAGAGCCAAAACAGGAGCACTGTAATTGCATTTTGTTCATCAATGCTAAATACAAATAACAAAGAAATACAACCTAAGACAGAGGGACTATGTGGGATTGAAGTCAGCTTCTGACTGCCCTCGGTTTTTCTGTTGGCTGCTCCAGCCATTTCCAAAAGACAATAAATGGAAGGTGCAGCTCTTAAAATTAGAGGTCAATTAGATACTTAATGATGAAACATATCTCAAATATATATCTATTATTATTATGCTAGCAAAAAATTAATTAACTAGGTCAAGCAGGTCATGAAGGCTAATGTACAAAGCAATTATTTCTGATCTTTAGACAACTACTTCACATAAAAAGGTAGTCCTTTATTCTGCTCAGCAGATACCTGAAATGCGTGTAGTTAATCATACTGAAGGAAACAAAAGGTAAGGTCTATCTCCTTAAAAGGTGAGAGGACATCTCAAGTTATTATGTTTAATTGTTTAAGGACAATCACTTCCTTGCTGATAATATTAGCATCTTTCTGGTTACCAAAAAGGAAGAAAGGATAACACACATTTAATGATGCTCTACCACGTGGCAAACATACAGACACACAAAATATATAAATAGCACACAGGAATATATTATAATCAAAATTAAAAACACTGTATATGAAAGATAATCATATATGCTTAAGAACAGAGTACAACTTCAGTGAAGTAATGAACACTGGTTTGGGTAAAAGAAAATAAGCAATATGTATTTCAACATTTAAAAGAAAAAGTTTTCAGATAAGACAAAGAATATTTGCAAAGACGCAGCAATGGCATTTAGTTCAGGCCTTCTACAAATAAAGTTTGCCATCTAATGCATATGTTAAATGATGAGGGGAGGGCAATGAATATTGCACATTAATCATAAAGAAAACAAGGCACTAAAAATTTCAAGTCTCACGATTTTACCCAAAAAAGACACATGTGTATGAATTGACTAAATCATTGGCCCCTGCCCAGAAAGCCAAATGCCTAAATAAAACCCCACCCAGCCAGTCCATTCTTAAGAGATCGTTGTTTAGTTAGTTATGTGAGGAGAGGACACTGCCTATATAGCTCACAATATAAGCCACTTGAATAACTCTAAAACTGGAGTCTGAAGAGACATGAATAATTGGATAATACTATTCATCCCTGGAAAAGGAAGTTTCTCACAGAGATATTTTAATGAGCTGAATTCTTTTGCAAAGACTCAGTTCTAGTTGCAAAATTCCATCGTTAAATGTGTTCCTATTGATGTGCTATAGAAACCAAAGAATGTGGTATATTGGATCCATAAAAAAAATCTTCTCCAGATTCAAAACCATGGCCTGGTCAAATGAGGTTAGATGAATAAATACGTGAAAAAAATCAAGAAATGAGGATTTATAAAATATTTTCTGTTTTGCCTAGAATTGTCTTATATTTAATGATTGATTAAAATACTGTAAACATGCTTTGATCCGTTTACAACTGTCAAATTAATTAAAAGTGAATTCTGTTTACCAGGTAGCATAACTCAGAAGTAAAATGCTTCGAAATATTAGCTAAGATACTACAGTTCAATGAGTGGGAGGGAGGATGAAATTACTGAAGCAGTTATCTTTCCTTTGAAATTACAGCCTATGAATCAATATTCCCAGCTCCAAAGATCCATATTCCATGACCTATTAGTTTTGCTTTCCATAGACTTGGTAAAAATTATGCTATTTCTGTCCTGGAAATATCAAAAATATCTATTTTTTTCCTGGGCTCCATATCAGGAGAATTACTTCACATGTAAAAAATTAGAGAAATCATCATTTTCCCCAAAGCACAGAGGGATCTGAATTTACAAAGCAAACATTCTCTGAAAAGACCTAATATTAAAGTGATATTTTAATAATCATTTATAATTATTATCCTGATTTATTAAAAGGTAAAAATGGACTCATCAAAACTATAAAAACAGTTCACAAAATCATACTTCTTACTTTTCCAACACGGTTTACATGGCTTTAGAAGAATCTATTTAAAAGTTTAGTTAGAATTTACGAAAGCAAAATAATGTTAAAAAATATAATCAAGGAAGAAATATAAATAAAATTGTTCTTAACTGCACATATAAGTTCTGAATAATTGCAAATAAAATAAACATGGGAACTTTTACAATACTATCTTAATCATGCCTTTTCCTATTTCTAATGAAAAATCCTGTTTTTCAATTTGTGGAAGCCATTCATTCATTTTCATTTGTTTCCATTATAATAGACCCAGATGTGTCTGTGTGGGGTTGTTACAAGAGGTTAGGCACTCTTCCCTTTGTTTCTACTAAAGCTTGCAAATTGGGGGGAAAAAAAACAGTACTATTTCAGAAGACGGCATTCTAAACTAGAGGAACGATTTTGAATGCAACCACCTCATACTCATGACCCATAGCCAGTTGCCGTGATTTAATCTTGCTGACCATGTAAGCTAATAGGTTCTAGGACTCAAGATATAAAAAGAAAAAAAAAGTGTCAAACTTGCTCAAATTATCTCTGTATTCATCATTTGCTTTTGAAAGAGAAGTTAAGTTTCATTTTTAATATATTTAATAATCTTTAATTCACCTTTAATAATTTTGTTTTATCCTTTGTTCTGTTTTGGGTTCAAATGAGAAAGTGTTTCTTTTTTTGATAGAAAAAAATGTTTGAAGCATCCCTCAAGTCTCATATTTTGCTCGGAAAGCATTTAAAATTAATCCAACAATAATCTCTCTCTTAAATTTGATTAAATTTCAAAAGCCATATTTGAAAATATAGTTACCCTTTCCCCTTCCAAAAAAAAAAAAAGAAAGTCTGAATATCAAATACCTGTTTTGTAAGTCTCAGAGATGAATACATTTTGTGTAAGGAGTACGTGTTTTTCAGCATTTGAAAAATTTTTTGAATGGTCTCACATGTAGAAGGTAAATACTGACAAGATATGCCATAAAGCAGTAGCTCAGGACAGAATGAACTATAAATACAGGTCTTATTGCTTTCTCTTATTTTTTAAAAAATTTGAATTCTAATTACAAAGAATCTTATATTTCTAAAGTGAATGTAACTCTGACATTGACTATCTTTATTTTATAATTTATACTGCTACGTTCAAGTGCTGATTAGCTTAAATTAAAAAATTAAACAACAAGAAATATCCACACATTTTAAAAGCAATCAAACTTCTACTAGAAAACTTGAAAAACATTACTCCTATCTTTTCAAATTGATGTTTCCAAATGTTCATTCCAATGAATATTTTAAGATCATGTTCTGTAGTTTTCTGAAAAAGATGTAGTCAATTTATAACTACACAAACATATATAAGTAATATACACTAAAAATATTTCATTAAAATATTCTGAACTGATTTGGTTGCTATTCACCTGGAGTTCTCAGTGCCACAGGAAAACATCAGTGAAGACAACCAGTCAGTATAAACAGCACTGGACTAAGAAGTAAAATATATTAGAAAAGAATAAACAAGTAAGTTACAAAGCAGTAGTAAAAACAATAATTAACTGATATAAGAACACCTCAGGGAACTTCCTCCATACCTGCTTTACAAATAGGAGAAACAGAGAGAACTAAACGATCATGTTATTTAACACCTACTGAGTTCCTACAGAGGGATCTACAGAAAAATGTAGGAAGCCACAGGCTAAAAATCTTGACCTGAGCAGTAGGAGCTACACTGAAAATTCTAATAAGGGCAGAACAAGGGAACACCTGAACAGTTATTTAATTAAGGGTCTCAGCATGAGTCATAAAAGAGATATCAGGATGAGAAATTATTCCAAGATTTAATTGTAAAGGCTGACTGTCAAAAATGCCAGACATTACAATTCATCTATATTTGGACTTTTTATTTTGCAACATGTGTACTTGAATATGGAATACTGAATACTACAAAAACCAACAAAAAAGTTGGCTAAGATCTCCTACTGAAAATAGCTGGACAAAATGCCAATTAGGTAAAGGGACTGCTTCAGATACCAAATTAGTACTTTAAGTGCGGTAACTACCTGGAACACTGAATATGATTAACAAAATGAAGCAAGGATCGAAGGTAAAATCCTTGTTATTCATCAATGAGATAGAATATTGCAGTAAACTATGACCTCATGCTACTGATACTTTTTTTAAAATACAGAAGGGCATGATATTAACCTCAAGAAAAGTAATAATATAATTCAGAATACACTGGCCCAGCTACTTTGAATCAAGATCCCAGCAGGTTCTCCAATAATCAAGGGAAACAAGAGTCTACAGTAGGATAGGGATAACTCTGTGATCAGTGTTTCTGAGGATTAATCACTAGACAGCCAGTTCCTTATTCTAGGGCTTTCTAGAAGTCACACACCTATATTCCTATTTGGAAAGGGAACCCATTTTCCTTGCCTGTCTCAAATAGCTGTTCATTGAGTTAACCATCAAGTATCTAAAAGAATGTCAGAAATCAGACCATCACCTTTCCTCCCCAGATCATTGTAATTATGATCTATATATTTTTACATTGCCATAAGAAAAAGGGATTTTCTATGCCATGTCATAATTATTCAGGAACAAGTTTTTCTTCCTTTTTAGACTGTAAGCTCCTTGAAGACAAACTATCACTCATTAATCTCTCTATTCCCTTTAGCATCTAGAAGGAATACAATTAATATTTGTTAAGGAACAAATTATTAACAGCCTTTTTCCAGATTTTTCTCATAATTGGTCCAATTAGTCCTAACAAGTAAATTAAAAGTAAGTTCTCTCTACAGTACTATTACATGGTAAAAACAAAACAGAAAGTGGTCAGTGGCAATAAAAAATACCATCTGTATGCTACCTGGGAGACCATTAGGTTCCCAGTAGGTAATGTTAGGCAAAAGGCAAAAAGAAAAAAGATAAGGATTATTTTGCTTACATATCACATCAGAGAATAATGCTTAGGCCACCATCTAGTCCATATTTCTTACATTCAATTATAGAATTGTGCACAACATCCTTGAAAACAGCCCTATTGGTGCTGTTTATAAGACAGGGGTACATCTGCAGAGTTTTAAATTCCATTTTCAAGGAGGAAAGTATCTAAGTATAATCAGACGAGAGTAATAAAATACACTGACCTGGATCTGTTGCTGCAGGAGATTAATTTTGTGCTGCTGTTGCAGAAGTTGCTGCTGTTGTCTCGCAATCTATCAGAAATAAAGTTTCATTAAGTTAAAATGAAATGCTTACACCTCTGCCATTACCTCAGGTATTTCTCCTGGTATTACAACAATGTTTTACTGCACCTCTATGTGAAAGAGTTCCTATAAAATGAGAGAGGCCAAATCAGAAAGATGGATGAAAGGAAAAATTTTTAAACAAGTGCCATCTCTCTGCTTTATCTGTAGGAAAACTACCCCTTCTATTATATTTGTGAGCTATTCACCTATATCTGCACTGGTCAGCTGGAAATCATGGGATTTTAGAAATCGAATCCTTGTAGAATAGAGATAGAAAAATCTCTGGCTACATTTTTCTAAATGGCTTAATTTGGATGTAAAAAGTAAAATCTGTAAGCAAAGACAGGAAAAATCTTCGTATTATTGCTTAATATGGTCTATGTTGGCAAAACCTTTCCTGATACAAAGATTTTCAGAACTGATACATTTACAAATATTGTTAAAGGAGTGCCAAAGGACACAGCAAAAAGTAAAAAATCTTTAGCTTTTTTTGTTGATGCTGTATGTGATGTACAAAATATTTTTAAAAACAAATTAAGCTGTAATTTAACATTTATCCATTTATCCTTTTGAGAACAATGTGTTTATTCCATAGTACAGGATCTATACACAAATTTTATATTTCCTTGTTTCATCCAACAATCAAATTCAACATCTAAACACATTATCTGGTCTATAAAAAGAAATGTTAACCATTTAATGCAAGCCCTACAGATGACTGTCTCTGGCCCTCAGGAGGTCAAATAGCTTCCTTAGGATAATAGTGTTTACTATGAAGTATGAGTCAGGCATCAGGCCACTATTGACTCAAAAGCTGAGCTGCTACAGCTTGAAGTCCAGAGAGATGATCCTTAGTGAGAACACACTCACTGCCAACCTAGGAAGCCAGAGAGAAAAGCAGCCAGAGAGCACTCAGAAGGCCTTTGTTTAGTAGTGCCTTTTTGTCAAGAGTGTCTTTTCTTCTTATTTCTTCCTACTTCCAAAGCCACTATTCTAGAATGGGTTATGTTGGAAGTGAAAATGAGTGTAAATCAGTTCCAAGCTATATACTTCCCAAGCCTTTTTGATGTTTTAGCCTATGCAGGGGGTAGTGCCCAAATTATATTTCATTCAGCACAAGATGACAACATAGCAGTCTGCTTCTAAATGTTGCTTTATGATTTCGGATGACAACTGGTTCCTACTGGAAGCCATGATAAAGCTGCCCCTAATGTAGACTACAGTGTGAGAAATGAGACTACTCCTTGTCAGAGCTTTATACTTGAAGTGGAAATAGTATTTAATCAGGTTGGGATGGCCCATTCTGCTTGTGGATATTCAAATCAGAAATGTACAACTCATTCTGCAGCTCTAGGTATAGATGCTGGATCCTCTGAATATTTATTTCTTCTTAGCAAACCAGTGAAATGCCACTAGGCATCTAATATTGATGGTCCCTCCTAAATGATAAAGTGCTGCATAGAAATGCATCCAAAACACCACAGTGCAATTACTATCATCCACTCTAGACGTATGGGTTTGACACAGTGAAGTATGGTACATAAGCGCCATGTGGCTCAAATTCTGAATTTTATTTGCCAATCGGTTGAGCTACATGCTCGCTTCATTGAGCATGACAACCTAGTTTTAAGTGTCATTTAATTTTCATTTTGAAATATAATTACAAAGTGTTCACTGTAAGATATCACTCGTCTGCAAATGTGTCAAGATTAATTTGTGCTAGCTTATTCACAAGTGTCAATAGTTAATTACTGTGTCATCTCTGGATGGCTAAATGACATTCTAACTTCTGATTTTTTACAGTGTTCCTTTATGTTATTTTCCATTAGGGGCTGAGTCCATATTCCTACATGTGGGCAAATATTCAAGCATATAAAATACCAGACATCACAACTCATTAAAATCAACAGAGCATATATTGCTCTATATACTCCTATAAAATACATTTAACTGAAAAGATAATTCCAGTAATAATGTCAGAGTCCTAAAAACTGCACATTAATTTAGATCTGTCTGATCTAAAGCATCAGGGACTACTCTATAGGATCATTGTTAGATTAATGTACTCTCATGAGACAAGAAAAAACATTTGGGAAAGTGATTTATTTTTAAAAGACATACATTTAAACTTTGCTATTTTTTCTTCATTCTCAATTCTAAGTCAATCAGGTCAAATACTTTTAGGAACGATGTACTAATTTGTATTCAATGACTTACCTATGCTATAAATAGTGACCATGTGATATATCATCCAAACCAAGAAAACTTTCACAAGTAAAAGGAGGCAGGGTATTATTACTCTAGAAAACAGGCATTATACCAGGGCTATCTGGGGAAAACTGAAATGTATGGTCACCTCTTTGGACTTTAAACCTGAAGAAAATCATTGCACCAATGAGCTAAAAGATTCCCAAAGTTTTTCTGGAACAGAACCCCCTTTTTCTGGATGAGGAAAATAAGGCCCAGAGAAAAGTCACTTACTCATAGTGAAGCTACAGAGGGATTATATGTGATGTCTATATGAATAAGCATCCCCAAATCATTAATCAAATCCAAACCTGAAACAATGTATCATTTTAGTTATGCCCAGTTGCTATGATGCCTTTTTTGTACACATATTCCCTCAAAATTCTTGAAGACCCTAGATTTCCAGAAGGCTGTTTCTTTTTTTCCATCTTTTCTTATTTTTATTTTTATTTTTTAGGAAAGCTTACAACAAATAAGCCAATCAATTTGATTACTCTCTGAGCCTGGCACATTCCACATCTCCAGTTCGTCAGTGCCTTTTGCAGGGCTCACCTGTTCTTGCTGTTGGCGAGCAAGGTCCATTTGCTGCCGTTGTTTCTCAATTTGTGAGGCTGCCAGTTTTTTCTGTTCATCATGCGCTGCCAGTAGCTGCTCCCGTAAACTGATCAGCTGGGTAATCATGGTGGAGAGCTGCCGTTCTTTTTCTGCCAGGCTCTCAGGTGTACCTAAAATGGAAGCAAGAAGAGATCTCACAAGCTTGAGAAATACCTGGACGAATAAGGGAAAGGAGGGAAGAATTTAGAACGGGACTATCCTAAGACATTTAAAGATCTGGGACAATGACTGGAGGCCATTGAGGGTGCAGGAACACCAGAGAGTAATTACAGCAGTGGAATGAATGCTAGGGTTCCTCACTGTTCCTGCCAAGAGAAAGTATTGTCACTGGTAAAATTCTCACTCACTCTCCCCTCTTGCTCTAAAAAAAGCAGACTTACCCCATTTTCTCCCTTTTGCCCCCAATCTATCTTATTAAGCTAGGAAATCCATGATATTTAATATGAAAGATCAGAAACTATAGATTATATTAATATTCTATAATCACCTCTAAGCTCAGTAACTAACAGTATCTAAGACATAGTAGGTGCTTAATAAAAGTTACTTGAGGAAGTTTCTGATCCTTGCCCTCACAAAATTTTCTATTGTACAAAGATATGTCACTGAAGTTTAGAAGTTAGGAGTCAATCTCTTGGCCATAGAGAGAATACTACAGAGAGAATTGAAACTGCCTCAGGTGAGAAAAGATTGAACGTGATTTTTTTTTTTCCTGAGAAAGGATCAAGTAAAATTCCCAAGTTCGTCTGTAAAGGCAACAGTGTTGCTTGGGGGGCTCTATCACCCCTTTGTCATTTGTCATTTTTCAAAGAGAAAAAAACACATTCAAGGTTGAAAAGGTTATGCATAAGGATATGCTTTTTAATGAATATGATGTCGCTGAACACTTATGGTATGCACTAATGGTGCTGAACAGTCTTTTTATGGGCAAATTGCACTGCTCTCCTAAATAAACGGTACAGAATCCTTTTGTGAATCTAAATTAGAGCATTTTACCGCAGCATAAGATAAGAATTTCAACCCACTGTATCTGAACCACACAGATTTCATTATGAAGAAATGATCTGTGATTTGAAAGCTTTTCAGAAAAATGCCACCAGCTGTCAAAGGGGACAAAGATTGCCAATTTTTGTGTGTGCAGAAGGAGAGACTTCCAACCTCCTTATGAAACCCCCTCATTCCTACTAAGAAAGCACCATTACAATCCGAGAAAATATTTTAATTATGAGTGGCCTTATTTTTAAAGTAGCCCAAAGGAGAAAGAGAAACTTCAGAGGATGCAGGCTAGAACTTGTTAGTATATGATTTTTGAAAGGTAGGACTGACATCAACAGAGAAGCTACCACATTTAGGACTATCATGGGATTCTTAATGTCAACTCAGGTCCAAAAAAAAAAAAAAAAGAAAAGCTGTCAGTATCTCTTACATCCTCAGATTTACTGAGCTCAATGATGGCCTAAAATCAAAATTAAAGGAAAAATAAAGTTGTTAGAAAGTGTATTCCACTGATAAGGAAACAAATATTGTATCAAGGCTAGTCGCCAGCTACTCCTTCTAGATCCTGGAATTTATTAAAAGAAAATGGGTTTTTACTTCAGCAATGGGAATTTCATCTTGGTAAAAGGAAGAATTTATTGATCCAGAACTTGCAAAATACAAAAGTAGGTTCCCAAAAAGAATCATAAGATCCATAAGATCTATTGAAAAGGACAAAAAGTTCAACTAATGTATTTGTTAATATATACAGGAATGAGAAAATACAACACAAGAATGATATTTTTTAAATTTACATATTGAATAAATTTTTAATTCAATAAACATTTTCTGAATTGCAACTATGTGTCAGGTACTATAACAAGAACTAAGGACAGCGTGGCAAGTAGAAGCAGACACAGTCCCTATTCTTAGGCATTTTGTAGTTCAAAATTTGAAGAGATAGGCTGGGCATGGTGGCTCATGTCTGTATCCTAGCACTTTGGGAGGCCGAGGCAGGTGGCTCGCCTTAGGTCAGGAGTTCAAGACCAGCCTGACCAATACGGTGAATCCCCGTCTCCACTAAAAATACAAAAATTAGCTGGGCATAGTGGTGGGTACCTGTAGTCCCAGCTACTTGGGAGGCTGAGGCAGGAGAATAGCTTGAACCTGGGAAGCAGAGGTTGCAGTGAGCCAAGGCCATGCCACTGCACTCCAGCCTGGGTGTAGGAGTGAGACTCCATCTCAAAAACAAACAAACCAAAAAATTGAAGAGACACCTTAATCATGTAATCAAACATGTAAATGTAAACTACAACTACATAGGAATACAAATAAGACAAATGTTCTGTGGGAGTTTAACCAAATTTGGGTGCCCAAGTTCAGGGAAAGTAATCTGAAAAAGCAACAGATTAACAGAAGGATAAATAGGAGTTAACTAGACGAAGAGTTGGAGCATGGTTTGAAGGAGCTTTCCAGAAAACGTGAAATTGCAATGACAAGGAAACTACAACTGAAGAAAGGGTTGCAAGAGGGTGGTTGGTGGTCAAGGAGTTTTCCAAAAAAGAAAACACTATAGGCAAAGGTCATGTGTGTGTGCATGTGTGTGTGTGTGTGTACACATATGTTGGGGATGGGGGGCAGTTTGGTGTGTTCCAGAAATTGAAAGAAGTTAGTGAAACTTGAGCAAGGAAAATAAACAGGAATAGAGCATTAGATTAGGCTAGAGAGCTAGTAAGAGGGCATACCATTCAGCCCCTTATAGACCATGTGTGATGATCTACCTATTTATTCTAAGAATGATTCCTAATCACTAAAGTATTTTAAGAAACGAGTGATATGGTCATTTTGGTTGCAGTGTGGTGAATAGATTGGAAAGACATGAGATAAATGGGATGTATACATATTTTATTATTATATTTTGTGCAATATTCTAACATACGTGTAATTGTATTGTAATACCTGTCTATATGATATAAGTTAAGAGAAGGTTTATTGGATATAGTGATAGTTACTGTACTATAATTTTTTGTTAATAAAGAAGAGCTTACACAGGAAATTTTGGGCAAGGACCAATACCAGAGCTGGATCTAGTATTTAGATTCCCCAATAAATACTGGAAATTTTTCTCTTCTTCCATCTTTAACAATCTTTCAACCATCTTCAACTTATTCCCCTTTCTCCTCTGCATAGGCACAGAGAGGCTAAAGATAATACCTAAGTGACTTCTTAGCCTCTTCTGTTCACAGTGAAGCCAAAAGATTTATAAATGCATTGGTGCTTCCAGGGTTAATAGATATATATAAGTATACCTGAATTTATGGAATAACACCATTTAGCTGAATCCAATTGTAAACAGTCAGTGGCATCTAAATTTTTTCTTTGGACTTAAAAGATACACGTTTAAGAAGAAAATGCAGAAAGCAGTATTTTTAAAATGAGAATTTAAACACTCATATAAGGCTGTCACTCTTTTTTCCTTAAATTTGAGGAGTACATACAGTCAACCCCCGCTATCTATAGGTTGCACATCCACTTATTCAACCAAGCACAGACTCAGCCAATCTCGAACTGAAAATATTTTTAAAATAATAACAACACAATAAAAATAACACAAATAAAACAACACAATATAACAACTATTCACACAGCATTTACATTGTATTAGGTGTTATAAGTAATCCACAGATGATATGAAGTATGTGAAAGAATGTGCATGGGTTATATGCAAATACCAGGCCATTTTACATAAGGAACTTGAGCATCCTCAGATTTTTTAATGTATATATTTTGAACAGTGGCATTAAAAATGAAGTTGGAGTGAAGCATAGTAGTGTAACAAGTCTGAAATTCCCCCTGTATTGGGGATCATATATATAGCCAAGTAGCCCTCGGGGCTCAAATTAGGGAAAAAACACCATACAATAGCTTATATTCAAAATGTGCAGATTAATTTGTGTGTGTGCATGGCAGTGGGAGGGGGATGCATTTTTCTGTTCTGTACCCACTGTATTTGTTCGGGTATAATGGTTTGAAGCCAAGCATTTAAGACCTATAATGCGGATTTTCCTGATTTAATTAACAGCATGTGTTTATGCCACTGTAATAAAAATAACATCAAGTCTAAGTCACACTGACCATCCAACCTGTGAATACAAGTTTTTTATCTTAAAAAAATTAAACATGAAACTTTGCCATGGCAAAGGAACTACAATTGTAAGAGTTGCTGAAAGAACAGATAATGATGAGACATAAAGGAGCAACCAAAATATAGTCAAGTGTTGTTAAGGATGGCAAAAGGTATTAGAATGCTCTTATGCATTAACTCTATATAGAAAATAGTATATTGGCCAGGCGCAGAGGCTCATGCCTGTAATCCCAACACTTTGAGAGGCCGAGGTGGGGGGATCGCTTGAAGCCCAGAGTTTGAGAACTACATGGGCAACACAGTAAGAACCTGTCTCTCCAAAATTTTTTTGTAAAAAATAAGCTAAGCATAGTAGCACACACCTGTAGTCCCAGCTACACAGGAGGCTGAGGCAGGAGGATTACTCGAGCCCAGGAGTTCAAGACTGCAGTGAGCCATGATTGCGCCACTGCACTCCAGCCTGGGTGGAAGAGACTATCTCTCAAAAAGAAAGAAAAGAAAAATCATGTCCTAAATCATGTTTGGAGGTTTGAAAAAATCAACTTGGAAAAAAAGTAAACCAACTTCTGATGATCTGCCCAGGCCAGCAGAGGTCATCAGGAGCTACCTAACATCATCTGTTTCATGTCCTTCAAGCTATCTTAAAATGATTCTCTAAAAAGCACTGCCAGAAAATAGTCTTCTGCCCAGCTCCCACATAAAAACAGAGGTAGCTTCACAAACCACAAAAAGGGAACCAGCAAAAACACTTCTGTACACAGCTTCTCTACAAGTCAGCATGCCTTTTATCCAACATCACACAGTGTGCGCCTGACACTCTCTACTATAAACTGTATCTGTTCTCCAACTCCAAAGACAGTGCAGCAGGGTTTTTTTTTCTTTTCTTTTTTTTTTTTTTTTTTTTTTTTTTTTGTTCCATGGGGTCGTCTTTATCCCCAAACCACATCTGTCTTGAGTTTCTCTCAGATTAGTCAGGTGGATCAGTGCTCCCCAGGGCCTGCTCCAGCTGAAGTATTTTAATTTGACTAAACACCTGATTTATTTTATCTCTCCGATGAGAAAGGCAGTTTGTCTTAATAGAGCCTGTCAGCCCACAGCCCCATTCACAGCAATTTACAGGCAGCCAGGGACGCTGGAAGAGAAGAGTGCCGTGATTCTGTATTTTATCCTCCTCCAGAAAGCACCTAAAAGCAGCTATTCACTGCTACTGCATGTGGCATTTTAGAACTGAATTAGCTTTTTATTCAAGTAACTACACTTGTTGTGAATAGCTTATCTGTAAAATTGCTACATTCACTACTGATTTTATTAACCTTTGGCTCTATCACAAAATGGTCTTCAGTTAGGAAAGACCTTTAAAATTGACACATTTTTTTTTCTTAGGGGCCTTTATTCCAGTGACTTCAGATTTACTGAATTTGATCCATTGAATTCTTTACCAGTTGTACTTAAAATTTTGAGTCTCAATAGGAAGTCAATAATGCGTAAATAAGGAAACACTTTTCAAAATATAAATATGATGACAATTTCCCCCATCAAAAGTTTTCAAATACCATCTTTCATTATAACAGTTTCAAAATCAGCCCTCTAGCCTTTTTTGGTCACAATCTGAAGAACTTGAAAAAAAAATAACTGAAATGTACTATTTTTTTTTTTAACTTTACAAAACTATTACTACCTGTCCCCAGGCCCAAAGCCACAGAGAAGATTCAAAACAGATGAGAATTTAGGTAAAATGAGATAAATAAGACAATTCTCTTATTAATATAGCATGAAAAATTAAAATAAAAAATTAAGTTTAAAATGTATTTAAAAGCCTTTTTTTACATCAGTTCACAAAAGTTAGCACGACAGTCTGCTAATTTTGCCCTTATGAAATATATATAATCAAAGTCAGTGGTGCTAGAAATAAGACTGGTCATTGGGAAGTCACTGAAGACCAGATCTGGATAAGGCAGGCAACTTGCAGAGCACTTTACTAAATGGAGATTTACCTCACCTCTTCCACAGTATTCCCATACCTAGAACTTTTACAATATAAAAATCTTAAACAGGTCATTCATTAAATAGATATTCTCTGAAGGGGAGTCACCACTATGTGATGACAACCAAGTTTTTCTAATGAGAAAATCTAGAAACAACACAGCAACGGAGAAAGAGAAAAAGAGTTGAGAGGAAAAGAGAGAAAATGAGTACGAGAACAGCTAAATTAAATTTTGTGCATTTCTCCACATCCTTTCTATCTCTAATAAAATGGGCTAGGCATGGTGGCTCACAATTGCAATCCTAGCAATTTGGGAGGCTAAAGTGGCAGCATCTCTTGAGATCAGGAGGTTGATGCTGCAGTGAGCTATGATTGCATCACTGCACCCCAGTCTGGGCGACAGGGTGAGATCCTGTCTTTAAAAAAAAATAAAAATAAATGAAGGGCAATGGTGTTAACATACCAAGCCAAATAAAATTAATAGTCAACAAATGGCATTCTCTAGAAACATGTCCCGGGGAATTTAAAATGAGATTTAAACCTAGACATTCTCCTGTATTAGATCAATGCACACATTAATAAACTTAATCGGACTTAATGAAATTATAAGAAACCTGGGTAACTAACAAATGTCTGTGTTTAGAGTAGTGGGTAGGGGTGGCACTGACACTGGAGTGGAGTTCTGATGAAGATACACTTTTTCACATAAATCCTAGAAAGATTAAAGCACTTAACAGTAATTCCAAAGCAACATCAATCAAGGAATTCAGCCAACAATCCAGAAAGATTGTAAATTAAGTTGAAGACAAAAGCTCTTAAGAATCAATTCCCTGGTCAGTTCTAATTTTTTTAATGGATATTGTTTTAGAAGAAAGCCAAAATAACAATGCTAGTCATAAAACAAAGCTGCATTGCTCTTTTCTACCCACAGATAACCTGGGAAAACTGCTGCATCTTTACACTGCAGCCTCCTCACACATCTGATGGACTGTGATGTCTCCACTTCACAAGCTCAGTCCATCATTTAGCATTGGCCTTTTTGGATACAGCCTTCTTTTAAATGTCACAAAACATAGCAACAAAAAGTCAACAAAAAATAAACAGGGTAAGCTGAAGAGACTAACAATCTATCAGAAGGTCCCCTGATAAAAGTTACTTTGTGGTGACTGCCTGAGAAAGGAACCCCTGTCCCAGCATACCAGCAGCTAATTTGAGTTCTGAATCCAATAGCAGTTTTAAAAGCTTTCCACACTAAACGGCCCTAGTGCATCATAAAGATAAAGGATTTCAGTACAAAACCACCACAAAGACCTCTATTATCTTATCAGTCTTTGGTTACAACAGCTGAACCAATATGACTAAATTCTGAATGACTTTTTTCAAAACAGCAGAATACTGGAATTTCTTTGTTTTCTCATCAGTCAGCTATTGTCATTGCTCCCATATGCTACTGTCCATTCCTCAGTAAATAAAAAGTTTAATAAATGCAGCAATTGTGCTCTTAGGAATCACTTAGGGACCACTTCACAGGAAGTGTGCCTCATGAGTTGAGGTATAGGCTGTTTGTTACTGTTGTTGTTTTTTTCTTTTTCACTGAATGTATGAGAATTTCCTTCTTGATATTCACCTTTAAAATGTCATTAGAATCTACAGTATACAAACAAGGCAAAAATACCCAGGTATTTCCTAAATTAAGATCAAACTCTCCTATACCAGGCACACTCAAGTCTCCTACTTCCCCTCTTCCTGGCTGCAAAAGGAAGTCTATTCCTGGATCAACTGAGGTCTATTCATGTCGCAAATCCTAACAGAGCAAGAACAATCCATGGAATCCTGCCATCTAGGCTCCCAACCTCACAGCTGGGCTTTTAGCCCATTGTGCTTTATAAGCCCATCCTTTTTGGATCTGGAAACGAAGGTATTCTGAAACATCTCTCCTTCAATATAAGACAGACTGTCTTTACATTACTGTTCTCTGTGGGTGACTGCCAGTCACTGGCTACATCTCCATAACCTACACATAAAAATAGTAATTTCTGGCCTTTCAGAAACATGAAATTCTTTTGTCCTTTAAAGGGGAAAAAACAATTAAATCATTTGTGTCAATATCACCACCAAGTATTGCAGGATTGGCTCTTTCTCCAGAAGCTCCATGAGCGTTAGGAGAGGAAGGGAAGGAGTAAGAAAAATCGACTTTATTAACAAGGCATTTTCTTAAAAATTCTTGTTATCTTAATCCTCATCCAAAAAGTTACATTGTTATTTTCATTTCACAGACGAAAAACTAAGCTATTGAGACAGGAAGTAATTTGACCAAGTCATACAGCATTTAATTGAATTTGAATTCACATCTTCTGATTTTTAATCCAAGCGAGTCTAGAGTCTAAGAAAGAGGTATCTTCCCTCATCTCACACTTAGAATACATAGTTACGGAATTTCTAAAAGTTAGGAGCAATGTTCTGAGGTACCAAGAATCCTAATGCTATTTACAGCTGAGAGATATACAACTAAAAGGAATGAAGAAATATACAACTTCTCAGTTAAGGCTTTGTTTACAAAATAAGGCAAAAAGCTTGGCTAGCAATCAGACAACCAAAGAGGTCAATAAATTGAACTTTGACATCTTATGGATGTGAAAACAGATCTTGACATTAAGTGACATGTCTGAATTACTCTAGAAATTAGCAGCAAGCCTGGCAGATCAGATTCTCTGTATGCTTATTCCCCAACCCTTCTCTTCCCAAATAGCATATGGCTTCCTGGTTTCAGGCCCAAATACAGTGATTATGCAGACTCCGACATTCTCTGGCATTCTCCGGCATTCTCCGGCATTCTCCAGCATTCCAGATACAATATTTACAACACCCATGAAAGTATGAGAAATACACTCAAATATTTGCAGGAGTCCAGTGTGCTGCTGCCCCGGGTGCAGTGTATCTGTAGGCTGAGGCTGTCAGGTTCTAGCCAAGAGAAAGGTATGTGGAGAAGTCTAGCAAGTGAGTCTAGCATGATTTGAGAAACCTCCCAGATACAACTAAGGCTTGGGACAGTTGCCCATACAAACACACCACATACTGTGCCCATTTCTAGGGTGTATTTACAATTTGCCTAGAGGAAATCAAGGGAATCTCTGCCCTAGCCCACTATGCCCCTTCATACAATAATAATAGCTTAAACTTATACTACAATTGCTTTGCACTGGGAAAAGCTTTATATATTAAGTCATCTATTCCTCACAACAGTCCTATGAAGCAGGTCATATTGTTACCTCCATTTTAAAGACAAGGAAACTGAAGCATGCAAAGGTAACGCAGCTTGCCCAAATCCTTAGCTATTAAATCATATACCTGAGATTCAAAATCAGAAAGTCTGGCAACAGATTCTGTCCTCTTAACCACTATGATAAATGGAGAATGGAACTCCTGAATGTCCTACCTTCTCAAAATTACTTTACCCAACAGACAATGTAGCTGAGATTTTCCTTATAATCTATTTTTAAGGATGTTTTATTTTGTTGGAATATAATATTTCCTAAATATAATGTTTACTAAAGTGAAAGCACTTATCTAGGGAATTATCTATGACACTCTATTTTCTTTAAAATATCCCAGCGACTAGTACAATGTCCTGTGACCTTTCAGTCCAAGTCACAAATATCCAACACAGCTTGTAGTCATCTAATTTACTCTCCTCTTCCATACTCACTGTCATACTCTTTTTTTTTCTTACTCTGATCTTGTTCCCTCCAAGTTCACTGGTGCTCAGACTTCTACCTTGATTCCTAATTTTCATTCCACTGGACCTCTGGACTTAGACTCTCAAATGGTAGAAATTTGGCTTCCCCAACAGACTGATTTGACTGGTCCTCTGTCTTCTTCTTTTTTTTTTTGAGATGGAGTCTCACTCTGTTACCCAGGCTGGAGTGCAGTGGTGTGATCTCGGCTCACCGCAGCCTCCACCTCCTGTGTTCAAGTGATTCTCCTGCCTCAGCCTCCCAAGTAGCTGGAACTATAGGTGCCTGCCACCACGCCTGGCTAATTTTTGTATATTTAGTAGAGATGGGGTTTCACCATGTTTCACAGGCTGGTCTTGAACTCCTGACCTCAGGTGATCTGCCCACCTTGTCCTCCCAAAGTGGTGGGATTACAGGCGGGAGCCACCACGCCCAACATCCTCTGGCTTTTTAGTGCCCCATTTTGGCTCCTCTACGAATTCCCCATTCCAGGTCTGTCATGAAACACATCCCTGCCCCCAAATCATTTGATCAGCAAACTAGAGAGTCCAGTTCAGTCATGTTTTTTCTGTGTTGTCTGTAGCTATCAGGACATCCTAGTGGGTGTGGCTGTTGCAACTGCTGAGACTTTAATGAAAACAGGTGCTTAAAAAAACCTTCAATTCCAATGAAACTGACCGACAATGGAGATTATGTTTTTATATAATCATAGATAGTTCATAGTTTCCTGAATTACAGTGCTGAGTATATATGATCAGGTAACAGGCAAGTAACACAGATCCCACCTATCACAAACTCATATTGTGAGTCTATAGAGGGAAAATGGAAATGGAAATTTCATATTGATTCCAAAAACTGCTGTTTCTTTTATTGTTCTTTTATAGTTAAATATAGCTGGATAAATAGCATGTTCTTTTCATTCACAATGTTGACCTTAATAATGATTCCTGGGAAAAATAGGCACTGCCAAATATATCTCATCAGTGTATTATGAAAATAAAACTTCTTTCAAGATTATCTAATGTTTCCTATGTAGCATTCACAATATTCAGGGCACAGAAAATAATGGAATGTCAAAGAGAAGAAAAGACAGTTAAAGACTGGGTCCAGAAATGACCAAGAGTCTCCTGTCACAGGATTATTTTGAACATGCTAAAGTAGAGCATGAATAAAATTCTAAAAAGAAATTTCTAAGCCTCTACTTACAAAAATTAAAAGTTAACATACATTTGTTCAACCTATAAAAAATAATTTGTCACAAATAGGATGTCCTATTCTCACACTAGGACATTCGTTACAAATTCGTAGAAAAGCTTAATTCAAGATTTCTTGTTGTTGTTGTTGTTGTTGTTGTTGTTGTTGTTTTGAGATGGCGTTTCGCACTTCTTGCCCAAGCTGGAGTGCAGTGGCTCGATCTTGGCTCACTGCAGCTTCCACCTCCCCAGCTCAAGCAATTCTCCTGCATCAGCCTCCCGAGTAGCTGGGATTACAGGCGCCCGCCACCACGCCCTGCTAATATATATATATATATTTTTGTATTTTTAGTAGAGATGGGGTTTCACCATGTTGGCCAGGCTGGGCTCAAACTCCTGGCCTCAGGTGATCCACCCACCTTGGCCTCCCAAAGTGCCAGCCAATCCAAGATTTTTAAAGATTTAAAATCACTTTATGCAATAATTGTAGACTATAAATTGAGTTTAAGAAGAAGCTTATAAAACTCACTTTCTAACGTAACTTTAAAATGCTCATGGTTTTTCAACTTTCAGATCAATAAAAATAAGGGTTTTTAAATTTTTTAGCTTGAAAGCAAAAACTGGATATGTAATCCTGAGACAAGAAGGAAAAAATACGTTAAATTATGAGCCTCATAAGGAATATAATATCACAACTGGTAGTACTTAAAAACAACCTCAGCAGTGGTGGACATCACCTTTTGAAGAGGCAAACATCTGAAAAGGCGACGAGATTATTGCAAAACTTGAATTTAAAGGTAATACTTTAAAAGATCATTGCTTGTAAAAAAATTATTATAGCATCAATGGTCCCAGAAGGATTGTAGAGGGAGCAAATACAGATCTCAAGGATGTTTTCCCTGCTACACTCTCTTTGCTCCCTACCCAAGTTCAAAGCCTTTGCTGTGAATTAGGTAAGAATCTACTCTAGTGCTACTCATAATTCTACCGAGAAAACTGGTGGAGAGGAAGAACAAATGATAAGCCACAACGTATACTTCCTACGTGTCAGCTCCTCAAGGGGAGGATCTGTGTCACATGCATCTCTGTGACAAGGCACAAACATGACTACAGTGTCTGCTACTGATTTTGTGCTCAGTAAATTTGAAATGAACTAATAACCAACTCTAAATAATTAGTTCTCAGAATAGTTGGTGGTAGACGGCCAAAGAAATTAACAAACCAGAAAGAATTGCTTTGAACTACAGGAGTATCTGAGCCATATCTGAGTTAATTCTAGTTTGGTAACCATTGTAACTAACTGAACTCACCAGCCATCCCCACTGTTGCACAAGTGGTAGAAAATCAAATCTAAGAGAAGACAAGAGATAAAGAATTTGAACTAAAAAACATTCAATAAACACTTTTTTTTAGCACAAATGATCGTCCAAATACTTTCTATGTGCTAGGATTAGCATTTCGCATTTTTTCTCTACTGCAACAAACTTGGGAAAATGATGCTGAGGACGGTTAAAAATATGTCCAAGATCACACAGCTTGTTAGCTTGTAATCAATAGAGCCATGATTCCTAAGCCAGTTGGTCTGAATACCCAACCCCAGCCTCTTTTCAGTAAACTATAAATGTTTCTGGAAAAAAGAGAAATTAAAAAAAAAGTTAACTAGTTTAAGACAATGACTTCACATAGCCTTCAAGACTTCTTCCTGCATTTTAAAACATTAAAGTACGTTGTTGGGAGATACAGTGATATTAAAAGGCACACTAATTTATATTTAGGATAATTACAACTTAATGTTATTTAAGGTCCGTGAACAGTAAAAGAAGTCTGATGGCTCAGAGAACTAAGTCTCCATCAACAGATTTGAAAATTCTGTATTCAGAAAATACTACATCTAGAAATTCAATTTTTAATTGTGTGAAAAATTCAAACAGTTCTAGTAACATAAACTATAATTTAGAAGGCAGAATCAACTACAGGACCAAATAAATTATACAAACTAAGCAATTTTACAGGAAAAGTTTCACAAGAATTTATATTATTATATTAACTCTTTCTAACATCACCTTCTTCCAGTAAAATTAAATTATATGTCAATACACTGGTATCAGAAAACAGCTTCTAATTCTTAATTGCCCAAAGAAATGACTGCCCACGGAGTCACAGATGATTGATAAATTAATTCACCTTCCATAATGCCACCAAAGCTTTTGTAGGAGAATGTTTTCAGAAGTTATACTTTAGATGAAAAAAAAGCCATTCTTTAGTTGAATCTCAAAAGTTGGAAGAATGACCCTGTGTCACTATTAGTTGGTCCAGATATCAGGTTTCTCAGTTTTTAAATCTGCCTCCTACTCAGTCTTCTCACTCTGTATTTTGTACACCCTTACTAGCCAAGAAGATTTTGGCTAGCTGACTCACTTTCTACAGTTTAAGAAATTTATAGGCATATTGAATACGTTTTTACAAGCTATCAGCAACCCCATTTGAGAATCCTGTTCTACTTCTCAAAAACAGTTTTAATTAAATGGGTATTTGTAGCTAGTTTCTTTTACACTTAAGGTTTAAAACAGAGTTGAAAGTGTTTAAAGTGCTCATCGACTTTCTAAAAACAATGCATTCTTTCCATCATACTGACACATCTATAGAATATCTCTTAATCTCTTTCTAAAATGTTAATAGGATCCTGTCTAAATGTTTAAAGTGTTGTGATTCCAAAAGTACTCAATTATCAGGCACTGATGAAAAAACTGTTATGTTCTTTGACAAAGAAAATCTACTTGATCACCTTTTTGGAAACAATAATATATAAAATCTTCTAAATTACTTGATTACATCATTTTTATATTAGTTTGTTTACTATTAGCTGGTTCTCCAAACCTATAACAGTTCCAGACATATAGTAGATCTTAAAAAAAAATACAGGCTGGGCGCAATGGCTCCTGCCTGTAATCCCAGCACTTTGGGAGGCTGAGGCAGGTGAATCACCTGAGATCAGGAGTTTGAGACCAGCCTGGCCAACATGTTGAAACCCTGTCTCTACTAAATATATATCTATATATATATATATAAAACTAGCCAGGCATGGTGGTGGGCACCTGTAATCCCAGCTACTAGGGAGGCTGAGGCAGGAGAATT
Source organism: Gorilla gorilla gorilla (assembly GCF_029281585.2). Taxonomy (NCBI): domain Eukaryota; kingdom Metazoa; phylum Chordata; class Mammalia; order Primates; family Hominidae; genus Gorilla; species Gorilla gorilla. The sequence goes on from NC_073233.2 coordinate 22,599,662, forward strand.
GCTTGAACCCAGGAGACGGAGGTTGCAGTGAGCTGACACGGTGCCATGCACTCCAGCCTCGGTGACAGAGTGAGACTCCGTCTCAAAAAAAAAAAAAAAAAAAATCCCTTTAAGGATTCCATCATGTGAAGTCATTCATAAAATACATCATCCAACCTACGACATTTTAAATGAAAGGAGGTGCTGTTAATTATTATGTCAAGAACACAGGTATGGAAACCAGGACAATACCAGGTAAGCCAGGATATATGAATACACAATCATAACTTGTTCTCATTTAATGTCAGTTTCTGACAAGGTAATATTACATAAATAGAACCCTATAGTTGATTTTTAAATGTCATAAAAATTTCCTGGAATAAATTTATGTAGCTGGCAAGCTGAAATATGAATGGCACTATTCTTTAGAATAATTAGGCTCAATTCATCACTATTTAAAATATGTAGAAACTCATAATAAACAAATATATAAATGTATATATTATATAAATATCTATATATAGATAGATATAACTCATTAAAGTAAACCTAACAATGTATAGGTTCTAATAATCTTGGTGTCATAAAGTTTGTTCAAATGCTCCTTATTTGCAAAGTATTTTTAAGAGAGATTTTTAATTTAAAATTCATAGAAATAATAAATTTATTTTTCATGAAAAGTGACTCCCAATTAAGGATATATGAAGATCATTCCGATTTTTCCCATTTTAGAAGTGAAAAACTTATACTTTCACTACTAATTAACTAAATAACAGAAAAATGCCCATGTAAAAAATGAGAGTATTAAAATATCTAAATTTTACAGCACTATTATGAATTTTAATTTTTATATTAAGCGCATGTTCAACTCTTATATGATGAAAATACACACAAAGAAAACATAAACCAATGAAAAATTTTCATTTGCTTCTGAAGATTCTAAGGCCATGTTATTAATATATACATAGTGAAGACGTAATGAATTTTATTGTAAAGGAAGACTAGTAGAATGTCCTGTGTAGCATAAAAATCGTAAAGCAAAAACTTTCCCACATTATTTTAAGCAGAAAACTCAACCAAATTTCTGAAATCTAGATAAGACTTCCAATTCAACAAAAGCCATGGAACAAATGGCTGCTGAATAAATTCCATGAAAAAAAGTATTTTTCCCCATTCAACAAGATAGTATTAGAAAATCTACAGCCTACAATTATTCAAGAGATTTTATAATTAAGTTTCTAGAAAATTAATAGCAACGTGGTTTAACCAATTTCTCACTAACATTAAAAAATAATTCCCCAATCATATGAGCAGGAACACAAAAGACAACCACCTATCTCTCCAGAACTGAACTACACTTGAGTTCTATAATTTTCAAGCTTATACCTAGTCAGTTCCAACTAGAAGTTTCCAAGAATGGCTTTTAAAAAAAGAAGGAATTGGAAGGCTATAAATGAAATATAATTACTAACCTAACCCAGAAATAAATGTATTTAATATAGTTAATTACTAAAGACTACTTGTAATTTTAAAACCAATGAATCTAAACCAGATGAAGATAAAAAGGCAGTGTGAAAACAAGCAAACACCAAAATACATAGAAAATCTATGACATGACTGGGAAAAAAAAGATTCTGCCATTCGTGGATGTTTCAAGCACTGCTTTATAGGAATCTCTGAGTAAAGTTGTAACTGTTAGTAAATAGTAATAAAAGCCACAGAAGAGGTAGTACAATCAGGGTTTCAAAGAAAGGAGAAAAATCTGAAATACTAAAGTGAGCATCAATTAGGAATTCTGAGGACCACAAAAATCCAAAGGCAAGTGATTAAATCACTACAACCCAATGTAACTGAATATAGGTTTGGTGCCCTTCAGGTTTCTTTTCTTTGGAACCAAATTCAGTTAAACAATAACTGTTACCATTTTTATAAAAATTTAGCTTTCTGACGTTTTTCTTTAAGCAAAGAGTGAATTAACAAACTCATGGCAGGGAAAAAAAAAAGAAGGAGAAAAAGTAACTCAAGCATTACAGCACTCTTCTACATGGCAAGGAGATGAATGAAACAAACAAGACTCTCCCAAGAAGATTCATATTGCAAGTAAGAGTTTTTGGCCAATATATTTCTTGTAGGTAATATACTTTGAATTCAGACAAAACACTTTCAAGGTTTAATTATCAACACAACAAACCAAAGACAAGAGTTCCCAAACATCAGACATGGTTATATCAAACATAAACGCTTAAATCCATTCATGAGCTAAATATAAACACCTGAAGTAGCTACTGTTGGAGTTATCTGTGCAACTAAGAGCACAGGTAATCAAGGATTGCCTACATATACACTTTTGTTCCCTCCATTGGTTCAAATTAATTGAGCAATCAAGAGCAGCTTAGAACACTTAGAGTCAAGAAGAATTCTCTTTGTCAACCCAAATAATTATAAGGCAGAGATCATCAGCAATAGTGAGGTGATACTATTGTTACTATCATTCATGTTATTATCATTATAAAGTAAAAAACCATGGTAGAAATTCTACCGGCATTGCAACTCTACCAAGATAAAAATACAAAGTAATTTTCAGTATGAAGCTTCTCATCTTAACCTATTTTCTCTGAATTAGTAAAGTGAAAAAAATATATCAAAAAATGGACTTAGCCTAAAACCTTATATCAAAAAGTTTACGTGAGGCAATGCATATGTTAATTAACTAGATTTAGTCAATCCACAGTGTATACATACTTCAAAACATCACATTGTACACAAGAGATACATACAATTTTATTGTCAATTAAAAAAAAACACCACTTTTTAAGTAGCTGTTATCACCGCCACCAATTTACATATGATGAAACATACAAAGAGGATACATGATTGACCCAAAATTTAAACTCTAACTTAAAACCTATTTCCCTTTCCACTTCAAAACATCCAATTCTTCTAGGCTAATATCTGAGAATAAATTTTCGTATCTCTAAATTTCATGGTTCTCATTAGTACTAAAGCAACAGTGTGCTTATTTTCCCAACCTAGAGTCCCAGATTGATCCTATAAACTGAAGAACTGGAGACCTGGAGGAAGGGAGAGGACATGTGGGGGTGTGGTGTGTGTAGTATGCCTGGTATGTGTATATCTATACAGTTCCAAAAGTGTTTTCCAATTTGAACTTCAACAATTGTTACAAAGGTCACTGCATAGCTGAGCTTTTTAGCGGGTAAGAGAAACATTAAGAAAGAAAAAAAACAACCTTACTTTCCCCAATCAGCCCAGCTTATTTGTTCTCTACTATATTTCTGACCCCTGGTTCAACCGTGATTAATCTATATCTGGAGGTGATTTTTTAAAAAATCTATCTTATCTATTAAAAACTAAATTGAATTGTCTTTTTAAGAGTACACTTATTCAAACAATTATACACTCAGGAAATCAATGTTGTAAAGAGTCAAAGAGATCATTCAACCCCCAAGTTTGACAAATAAGAAAGCTGAAAGCCAGAGGGGAAAGTGACATGCCTGATGTCAGATAGCTAATTAGCTAGTGACAGAGTTAGGACTAGAACCTAGAAGTCCTAATTCTCAGTTCAGAACTCCTTCTGCTATAACATGCTTCCTCTTTTTTAAAAAAAAATCAAGGGAAATAATGCACTTTAAATCTCTCATGGTAGATAGTTGATTTTCGTTATCATTTTCCTCAGTTCACTTAAGAAGCAACATTGGTTCTTAATTCAGCACTTTAATTTCCCATGTCTAACATGTAATTTAACAATGAAATGCTCATCTAATAGCAGAAGCAATTTATAGGAAAGTATTTTGTGAAACACAACTTGTCTAATGATACTAAGAATTCCACGATAGAACCAGCATATGAGTTTTCATATGTGCTAGTTAAGGCAGGTTAACCATAGTTTAAATGATATTTTTTTCAGAAATAGCAAATTGGGATCTTCTATAGGGAAAACAGTTACATATGGGCTTTGAAAGACTTCAATGCCCATCACTGATCAAATTTAACCACTGACATATGGGCCACAAGAATCCTTGTGTTTCATTTGCCCATGTATTTGAAAACTTGAGTGCTCAAGGGATTCCCCAGATCCTAATTTCCTTGTAATAAGAGTAAGAGCTTATGTAAAATATGGTAGTCTAAGTTCCTTGGAAACAAGGTATCAAAATAACAAGAAATTATAATTTTAAAAAATCAGTGGCATACTGGGAGTGTAGAAAAATAGAAATGCAGAGTTATGAAGATTTAACAGCCAAAATGAGGCCAGATAAATCACATAAGTATATAGTTATTAAGCATTTGTTGGTATATAGAAAATGACAGAGAAGTAGAAAAAAATTAAACTCAAAAAATAGTACTATGCTCATCTTACAATTTATAAGTTGTTTAATAAGAGCTATTAAAGTACATAAAATATTTCATTAACTATGAAGTTACAGAGTGGAAGGTTTCTGGAATGTAAGTCAGGAGATCTGGGTTCTAGTTTCAATTTTACCACCTTGTACAAGTAATTCTCTGGGCTTCCATTTACCTGCCTGTAATATGAGAGGTTGAACTAGGTAACCTATAAGGATACTTCTAGTTTGGGTTACAATGCTAGAAATCGTCCTTTAGTGTGGGCTCTCTGCAATATTAAAAATGTATGGAAGTAATTCAATTTTTACTATGCCTGTAAAGATCATTAATATTTTGGTAGCATTAGAAAAAAAACACTTATGTTACTGAGAATGGCAAATGTATGTATGTGTGTATATATACACACATATATACATTTATTAGGTTAATATTATGTGTTAATGTACAACTAGCATTAACTTTTCAGATACGATATTTTTGTTAATTTTAAGAGTATTCTGCATTATAAAGGTCAATTTCTTTTACATTATAACTAATGTCAGTTTGGCCAACAAACTCACTAATTCACAAAATACATTTTTATCTCTTTATATTTACAAAAGACCTCTGTTGGAATAAAAACAGAATACAGAAGGTGAACTTACATCATTCTGTATATGAGGAAATATAACTTAATTCTTTGATTTGTTACAGTTTCATATGTAAATTTAGTGAGTTTTGTTTGCATATTGTAATAATAATCAGACTGAGGAAGAAGTATGGTGAAGTGTTTAAGAGCTTGGGTTCTGGAGTCAGTTTCCCCAGTTTAAAATCTTCGCTATGCCACTTCCTAGAGCAGTAACTTTGGTCTCGTTTTATCTTGTGTAAAATTGGAATAGTGATAGAGTGTTGTATAGATCAAGTGAGTTAACGCAAGTTAATACATGTGAAGCACTTAGAACAGTTGCCTTCACATAGTGAGCACTCAATAAATACTTGCCATTATGATCATATAATGTCTATATTAAAATCTATTTGAGTCTTAAGAATGAAGAACAAAAGTTGCATAATATAGAAATATTATGATTTATTTTATCCTGTTTAATACATTTACATAATCACAGACACTTTCATTGACTAGAAAATGTCACTTTATCCCAACCTCTGGAAAGTTGGAAATTCAGGCATGGTAGATATGATCATGTCACTCTCTGAGTTTAAACTCTTCAAAGGCTCTCAACTAATAAAGTCCAGACTTTCCAACATGATATACATAGCACTTCATGATTTTGCCATTACTTGCCCATCTCGCCTCATCTAACTTTTGACATCCAAATTTAGCACACACCGACCCCTACTACAAATGCACATACACATATACCACTATTTTCACTGAAAACATAAAAATCCCCAGAAAAGTCATTTCTCTCTCATGCTGCTGTGTCTTACCCACTCTATTCACACTGCCCAAAACACTCTTCTACCCATCTTTCCAACTGTTAGTACTATTTTAAAAGTGAGAAATTAAGAAGAAACCAAATGCTTATCAATAGAAGAATGTATAAACAAAGTATTATTTATTGATAGCTAGGAATATTATGCAGACAGCCCTCAAACTGATGAAAAGAACAAATTCGGCTGGGTGCGGTGGCTCACGCCTGTAATCCTAGTACTTTGGGAAGCCGAGGCGGGCGGATCATGAGGTCAGGAGATCGAGACCATCCTGGCTAACACGGTGAAACCCCGTCAAAATACAAAAAATTAGCCAGGCATGGTGGCGGGCGCCTGTAGTCCCAGCTACTCGGGAGGCTGAGGCAGGAGAATGGCCTGAACCTGGGAGGCAGAGCTTGCAGTGAGCTGAGATCACGCCACTGCACCCACCTTGGGTGACAGAGCGAGACTCCATCTCAAAAAAAAAAAAAAAAGAAAAGAACAAATTCATTTATTTAACAAATATTTATTGAGGACATTTTATGTGCTGTTCTAGATTTTACAGGTTAGTGAACAAAATAAACAAAAATTTTATCCCCAAGAATGAGGTATAGTTTGTACTGTTTTTTGAAAAAAAAGAAAGTTGCATAGCACATTTGTATTTTTAAAAATATAATTTTCTAAAACTAAAATATGCATAGGAATGTGTTGCATAAACAACACAGTATCAACAGTGATTATCTGTGGGCTGTGCAATAAGGCCAGCAGAGACAAAGGAATGAGAAAATTTTATTTATTCTTTATATACTTCTATATATTGTATAATAGTCTACATTAATAAATACTAATTTACAATTTTTGAAATTATTAAGAAGAAAATATTTCTTGCTCAAGGCTAACTAATTAAGTTATTTCTTCCCAACGTAAAAGGATTATTTCTACTAAAGTTCACTTAAAGAAAGTTGAGATAGAATTTGAAGTAAGAAGATATTTAAAGAAATTAATTTCCTTCTATTTGATGTTTTGAATAATTGTGTAGACTTTTTAAAAATAAATAAATATATAATTCTATGGGAAGAGAGTGCCTATTTCCTTCATCAGTATTACATACACATCTATCATTTGAATTTCATACCTTCAACTCTCATGTACTCCAAAAAGCATTTTGGACACTATCAGGGTATGAATATAATATAGCCATATACCTAAATTGTATGCATAAAACTATTTTTCTAATAATACTATAATCTTTTCTGTCTTTTTCACTATATTGGTATTTTCCCTAACGGTGCAAAAGCAATGGTGAGTGAAATTCCTGGTGCTTTTGCACAAATTAAGGCAGTGGCACTCAACTGTACTAGTCTTTGAAATCAGAGTTGACTGCTTTTTTAAAAAATAGAACAGTATTTTTACTTGAAAAAATGACTAACAGACAAAGAGCGGTTATTTAGATTTGAATTTTTAACAGGTATTTTCCCAAAAATGAAACAAAGTGAGCTTTTCACTTGAAGGAAAACAACTAACTGTATTTGTTTGTCAGTGATAGAATCTGAGCCTCCAAATTAGCAAATATGGTATTAATGGATGTGATGTTTTTACATTGCATTATGAAATATGTCAACATTTGGAAGTTCTATATAACTCAGAGATATAACATCTTCCAAATGACCAATACAAAATCTTACAAAATCATGCAATGGTAAAAGATCCATTCAAATTGTAAGTCAGATCAATGGATTTTAATATCATGTAATAAAATATGAAGATGCGTTATATTTCAGATTCCACATCATCATTCCACTTGTAAATTTTGATGTAGTATTGAAGAATATCCACAAATAGCTCAAAAACCTACTAAAATATTTCATTTTCTAAATACATATATGTGTGGGCTTCATACACTTCAACCAAAACAACATATTGTGACAGACTGAATGCAGAAGCATATATGGGAATTCATCTCCTCTTAAGCCTGAAATACAAAAAATTTATGAAATTGTAACAGAATGCCACTCTTCTCACAAAATTGATTTTGTAAAAGTATGTTGTTTTGGCAATAAGTTTATTGTTATTTTAAACAAATCAGTATTTTAAATTTTTTCTCAGTTTTAATTTGTAATACTAGAATATAAGCGGACAAAAGCTATAAAAATGAAAGCTCTTCGGGGGTCTTCATTAGCTTTTAAGACTTAAAAACAACCTAAAGGTATGAGAACTGCTGTGTACTATGTAAGTGATTCTGGGTTACTAGTCTGACTAAGCTCTATGCAAACTGAGTTAACTGGTTCCCCAATTCTAAGACATACTAGACACTCAAATATGTGTGAAATGTAAATGATCCTCAAAAATATTTCTGGGCCCGGCAGGGTGGCTCACACCGGTAATCCCAGCACTTTGGGAGGCCAAAGTGGGAGGATCACTTGAGTGCAGGAGTTGGAGACTAGCCTGGATAACATGGCAAAACCCCGTCTCTACTAAAATACACAAATTAGCTGGGCATGGTGGTGAGTGCCTGTCCCCAGCTACTCAGGAGGCCAAGACACAAGAATCATTTCAGCCTGGAAGGCGGAGATGGTAGTGAGCTAAGCTTGTACCACAGCACTCCAACCTGGGTGACAGCATGAGACTCTGTCTCAAAAAAAAGAAAAAAATTATATATACATATTTTTTTTCTGGAAAAAATAAATACATTTTTGAATAAATGAAAAATGTGAGTTTTAAATCAGAACTGAGTTGGAAAACTAGCTCCAATACTTACTAGGCTTTTCAGTTTGGGACAAATTATTATTGCTTTTGCTGAGCCTTAGTTTCTCCATATACAAAAATAAGATTTATAGTATCTATTCAACAGAATTGCTATTAAATGTGTTTTCAATATTGTTAATAAGACAGTATGTGGAGAAAGTGAAACCCACATACACTACTGGTCGGAATGTAAAATGGTATAGCTGCTTTGGAATGAGTCTATCAGTTCCTCCAAAGGTTAAACAGAGTTACTAGATGACCCAGCAATTCCATCTCTAGGTATTTATACCCAAAAGGAATAAAAACATATCCACACAAAATTTTATACACAAATGTTCATAGCAGCACTATTCATAATAGCAAAAAAAGAGAAACAACCCATGTTCATCAACTGATGAATGGATGAATAAAATGTGGCATATAGCCATAGAGTGTAATATGTGGCAATAAAAAGGAACGAGGTATTGATACATGCTACAACATGGATGATCCTGGAAAACATTGTGCTAAGTTAAAGAAGCCAGTCACAAAAGACCACATATATAATTCCATTCATATGAAATGTCCAGAATAGGCAAATCTACAGAGATAGAAAGTAGATTAGTGATTGTTTAGGGGTGGGGCGTTGTGACGAAATGGGAAGTGACTGCTAAAGGGTAAGAAATTTCTCTGAGGGTGATGTACATATTCTAAAATTGATGGTGGCAGATGAATCTTGTGGTCTTGCAGTATAAACTAACTAGAATTCCCATTCAGGAGCAGTTCCGTATAGGTGGAGAGAAGCCAGGATAAGAAGACAGAATAAAAGCAACTACTCAAAACAGCCTTCTCTCACATTCACAGGCTTCTTAGGTATCTCTCGCACTCACTACATTTAACCAATCGTTCAATAAATATAATTTACCTGGGTCAGGCAGTGAACTGACACATACTGTTTTCATGCAACTTACTTTCTAGTGGAGGAACTCAGACAATAAATACAAGAAATGACCAATTAAAGGGATAGTAAGAGATAGTAAATGCTGTAGAAGAAAACAGCTGAGTAGGTGGAAGAGGTTCTAATTTTAAGCAGGATAGTCAAGGTAGTTCTCCCAAAGAAGATGACTTTTCAGCAAGAATTTGAAAGAGCTTAAAACATGATCCATGGGAATACTTAGGAGTAGAGAATTCTAAGAATAAAAAACAGATGCAAAAGTCCTAATGTGGTGCCTCTTTGGGAAGAATCACTAGGTAAACACACAAAAAATAAAAAAAAATTAAAAAGCAAAGGGGAGATTAATAGAAGATGAAATTAAAGAGGTAAAAGGGAACCGACCATATGTATCTTGATAGGATGTTTAGGGCCATCATAAGGACTTTGGCCTTTACTTATATTAATATGAGGATACATTAGAGGGTTTTTGAGCAATGGAGTAATGTGACTTAACTTTTTAAAAGGTTAGTCTGGCTTCTGTGTGGAAAACAGACTGCGTGGAGACAAAGGAGAAAGCAGGGATTTAAGCTAGGAGGCTTTTACAATAATCCAAGCAAGAGAGATTAATGGCCTGGACCAAGGTGATAGCAATGGCAAATTTAAGCTGGATAATTTGAGGAGAGTTAAATTAAAAAAAAACTATTTACAAAAATATGGGGCAAGGTTTAAGGAAAACAAAAAGGGACAGCGCTGTATCCAGGAGACAGTTATAGGATGAAGCTATCATTATACCCAGGCTTCTAGGGTAAGGTGAGAGAATGGTTCCTGGAATCTGGACAATGTAGTTGTATGAAGAGGGTCATGAAAGGTTACAACCAGTCTATAGCAATCTGGCAAGAAAAGAGCTAAGACCAGGGAGAAGACACTGATGCCACTCTTCTCCTGTTCTCCACAGTGTCTCACATTGGTTGAACCCAACTGGAAGTCAAAGAGAAAGGGAAATCACTAACATGGTGCATAAAAGTTGAACTCCCAGAGCACAGAGCAAGTTTAGAAGGATTAAGAGAGAAGCAAATGGAAAATATGTACCACAGTGAAAAATCAAAGTTGATTTCCAGGTTTTTTACCTGAACACCTAGCACAGAGTTGCCATTACTGAGATGAGAAAGATTTCAGGTGTGGTAGATTTTGGAAAGAAAATCAGGAGTTCTCTTTTAGACATATTAAAAGTTTACAGTTTTCAGGTAGAAATGTACAGTAGAAAATAAAAAAAGAACCTCCTCCAGTTGACTGAAGACTTTGGTACCCTCACCCATCCTGTGACAAGAAGTCAGAAAAAGGCCAACAGATACACTGTAAACAGATATGAGGCCTAGGCAAGTTAGAAAACTTCTCTTGGTGAAGCAGAGTGGCATGGATAGTCTGAGAAAAGCTGGTAGCTCTAATACCAGAAGATGATGACAAATCACATTTATCCAGCAGTCTCCTGTGCCTCTGAGGCAGAGCTTGCTTTTATTTTTTTAACATTTAATCCACTAAATTTAGTGTTTATCAATTCAATGCATATTTTTATACTATTACATACATATGAGTTTATAAGAAAATATCTACGGTATTATTTTTACATGTTTTCAGTTTATATAAATGTTATCATATACTAGATATATAATTTTGTGTCTTTCATTTAATATTATGTTTTTAAATTCACACGTTGATATGCATAGCTATTGTATATTTGACTGCTGCTTTATTTTGACTGCTATTATAAACAATGCTATAATGAACATTCTTGTATATGTGCAAGAGTTTCTTTAGGATCTAAATATATAACTATAAAAGTTGGATTGTTAATGCATAGAGTATGTGCATTTTCAACTTTGCTAGATATAGCTAAACTTTTCTCAAAGCAGATATACAAACTTAGACCCTCACAAGTAGTTTATGAGAATCTCAGCTCCTCACACTTAATTTTTTTCCAATCTGATGGATGCAAAATGGTCTTATTTTTTCTTTAATTTGCATTTCCCTATTCTTCAGACATCCTCTTCTGCAAATTGCCTATTTAATTTTGAGCAAGTTTGAATCTCACAAGCTATGTCTATCACATGGATTTTGGTTCCATGATGTTAAAGGCCAGTTCTGTCTGTTCAAGTATCTTCATGCCAAAGCCAAAAAGCAGTACTCTGAACAAAGAGAATTTTGAGTTTTCCTTGCAGAAGCCACAAAACCTAACAGTGGTGACTCTCAGGAGACCTTGAGGTCATCTTTGTTAAAATCTCCCTCTCATCTTAATCCTGAACTTTTATACCTTTGGTTAGTTTGATTCCTGGACCTCAATTCTAGGATAAATGACTCTAGGGTGGCACATGGAGCTGGATACTAGGAAGGTGTCAGAGTGCTAAAAGTGTCTCAATGTTATGCCCAGAAAGCCTAGCTGGCATGGGTTTAGTATATCAGGGAAAATACTAGATACAAAATTATAAATGCAAATAGTTCTGTCTTTTTCTCTTAGAGTTTTATTTACTTTGAAAGGATAAATCTAATATTTTGCTTCTTCTTTAGTATTTTCCTTAGCATGTCTAAATCTCTCTGTCTGCCTCACCCTGTCTTTCCCTGTATATGTTTTTGCATCTCTCTGACACCTAGTTAAACACTCAAAATCTGTATTAAACACAATGAAGAATGCATACATAAAAACATGAGTATTAAATACAATGAAAAATAGCACTCAAAACAGGAAGCTGCCTTGTTGACAGTTTGATGAAGGAAAGATAGAAGGATCAGCTTTCCCATTAGCCATCAGTGGAGATGAGAAAATTTCAAGTAACCCACAAAAGCTGATATGCTCCACCAAGCACACAGTATACATGTAAGAAAAATAGATTTTAATATAATTTCAGCATTTCTGTATATAAGTTATGATCCATTCCCACAGGATTTAATACATCTTCCTCAGTGAAGAAAAAAGTCTGTATTTCTTGCAACAATATACAAATAAGTAAAAAAAAATTATGAACACCAATTTCAAAACTAACTTCATTTAATAGAATTCTTCCATCAAAATCTTGTTTTCAGAAAGCTCACTAAATTTGACATAATATTATTTCTTGGCTTCTTTAAAGTATGGTATCATAGAAACATCTTATTATAGATACCTGTAGATTCTACATTTTGATAGCATTAGAACTCCCCAAAAGACTTAGCCTTTTATGGCTATTATAATATAGAAGAACACTGTCCAATAGAGCTTTCTTATGATAATGGAAATGTTCTACATCTTTGCTGCCTAATATGATAGCCACTAACAAGGTATGTTAAGTAAGCCTTAAAATGCAGCCAATGTTACTGAGGAACTGATGTTAATTTTAGTTAATTTGATTTGAATTGATTAAGTAGCCACATGTGGCTAATAGCTTCAGTATTGGGCAACACAGGTTTAGAATAGTCTAGAAAATTTTTCCTTCTATCTAGCCATAAACATTGGTCTATAACTATACTAAGCAGGTAACTAGGACAGGACAATCTCACCCTAGAATCAAAGGTCACAACACTCTCAAGTACTATTTGTAGTGACCTATTTCTCTTCTTCTGTCAGTGCTGAATTACTGGGTACTTACTACCTAGTCCTTCTGCGTCTTATACGCTGACTCATTTTTAACAGAGCTTACTTTTTGACGCTTGTTATCTAATGCACAGGTGCTTGGGTAACTGTCTTTACGTTCTTCATTCTCCTAACTTACATTCTTGGACCTCTCTGATCCCTTAGAGTGACTCAACTGCTAAAATAACCATTACTTCCTGCTCCTATACTGTCAGTGTTGATTGTCTAAACTCTATTTCTCTATAAGGAGATGCCATATTCACATCCCCATTCATGACTTTAGCCATACCTAAAGTATCTGTCTAACCTATGGTTTTAAGTATACTCATGGGTCTGATTTCTCTTGGCTTCGCCCTCAAGCACTGGAACCAATTTGTTTTTGTTTTTGTTTTTGTTTTTGTTTTTTTTTGAGACGGAGTTTCGCTCTTTTGCCCAAGCTGGAGTGAAGTGGCACCATCTCGGCTCACTGCAACCTCCGCCCCCTGGGTTCAAGAAATTCTCCTGCCTCAGCCTCCTGAGTAGCCGGGATGACAGGCATGCACCACCACACCCGGCTAATTTTTGTATTTTTAGTAGATACGGGGTTTTACCATGTTGGTCCGGCTGGTCTCGAACTCCTGATCTCATGATCAGCTGGCCTCGGCCTCCCAAAGTGCTGGGATAACAGGCGTGAGCCATCGCGCCCAGCCTAGAACTTTTTAAGTAGAACCCGTTTAAGATAATTTGATGACTTAATCCTCAAAATAATAATGTTCTCTATATATTCCCAAATTCAAAACACTTGTCATTTCATGAGTACTAGCTATTTCATCATCATGATGAGCAAAAGAGAACAAAGCTGACTTCCTAAAATATCTTCAGGAATACCAGAAAATTATGGTACGAATAGAAAGATATCAAGACAATCAAGCAATTAATAGATTTCAGGGTGAGATAAAGGCTATGGGAATAGTAGTAAGGAGTCATTATAAGAGAGATGACAATCTTCCTTTAACTATTTCTCAAAGTTTTAATTTAATAATTAACCACACCACAATTTGTTATTAAAGTTCTATTCATGATTTGTAAGTTTTTGCAGTAAACACAGAAATACATATGCCACTATGCTAACAATGTAAGAATCCCAGAAGTCTAGCCAGCATCCAGTTTCCAAAGCTTATATTCTATAATTACTCTCATGACATATCTAGGCACCCTGTCAACTGTCTAATAGCCAGAGATGATTCACTGTTGCACTGTAGATCACATTATCCTAGAAAGCCAGAATAATACGAAATAATCCTTGACAGCAAATTAGAAAAGCCATGCTATACTAAAGGAGAAGATCCTCAAACCTGAAAAATTTAAATTAAAAGGGGAAATTTGAAAAGAAAAATTATAGGCTTTTTCTGTAATTCTAGTCCCACAATTCTCAAAAAAAGAAGTAAATTTCACAGTTAAGAATATGACATTCTCATATAGAGGATGATCACTGTTTTTGTTGTTTGATTTTGGTTTTGTTTTTCTGTTTGTTTAGGTCAAAGAGTAGTATGAAAGATTTGAAAAGTGCATGAGGAAATGTGTTCCAATAATGTCTAGAGTAGATGTTAGTATGCCTTGGTGACAAGGGCAGGAGCTTTAGCATCATATAGTCCTCAATTCAAATCCTGGTTTGGCCACTATTTTGCTGTCTTGAACAAAATTATTTCATTGTTCTGAGCCTCTGTTCACTCTTTTGGAAATGGAGGACAATGATGCCCATCTCATGGCACTGGTTTGAGGATTAAGTGAGATAAAATACACAAAATCACTGTGATACAAAGTATTTGCCCAAAAAATGTTAGTCCTTGTTTTTATCAGCGCTTTCTCTCTCACTTCTTGGTAGGACTTTAAAAATAGGAATTTCTCATGTCTGAATGGTAGAAAATATGAAATTACATAAACCCCACATAACCTAACACAATGATGGGCAAATAATAAGCACTTTAAAAAGATTTGTGGAGTGACTGAGATTCTACAAATGCATTCCTTCTCGAAAAGAAGGATGGATGAGATGAATTCTGAAGATCCCTTCCTGGTTCTGAGATTAATGTTCCAACCAAAAAGCTTTTCTTAGTGTCAACCACAATAAGAATCAGTTCATCAGCAGAGGGGAACGGGCATTTTTTGTGGTCCTACTTCCAGTTTTCTTTATGAAATATAATACAGAGAGTCTCCTCAGAACCCTTCCTGCACTCTTAAGCAAATTCTTCTTTCCAGACTAAAAAAAAAAATCATAACTCTTCCCTCTAGTATTTCATGTCATCTCATTCAATCATCACTTCTTATTCATTTTTTCTTCATTATTAATTCTAATTCCATCACAAATGAGTCTTTGTAAATACTCAAAAAATGGCCCAGGTACAGAGAGCCATGTCAGATAGTGGTGATTCCCCTCTTCTTCTTCCTAACATCAAAACTGAATAGTACACAGAAAGAGACTTGGGAAAGTAACAAGTATTCCAGTAAAATGCTTCTCAACATCCATCTGGGAGGGCAACAGTAAACCATGATAGCCATGGCTGAGAAATGCACAGTCAACTGTGAGGGTTAGAGAACAGCCATCATGCTTTGAGGCAAATGCCTACTGGCACAAAACTATGATTGGAAAAACAAAAGAGCTCCTTTCAGTAACTGGTTAACAAGAAATCCAGAATGCTCAATGGATGTGAAAGCCTGTATTTAAGCAAAACCACAGCATGGTCATGCCCATTTCATTTTCTTTAGCTTTCTTAATAAACTTCTATTTATGCTCCCTTGATGTTACGGACATAAACTTCAGGGTCTCAGTAGGTTTTCCCACATATTAGACTAGAAAAATTTCTAGCCCTATACACTTACGTAAAGCACTCTTTGTATACTTTACTGTCTCTTGACATCCTGCAACCTGAGCACAACAGCTACGTGTTTGAACAGTAGAGGTGGTTTTACCAACTTGAGTAAAAATGTGTTCCTGGGTCCAGATAAAACTAAAGTTTCTTTATAAAGAGTTATATAAGTTAGAAATTGCTGTCGATGAATATTAAAGTAGTAAAAACCTACCTATTTATAATATGGTCAGAGGTATATCTCAATGTACTTCTAAAATAAAAAATAAAATTTTCATTTAAAAAGGATGATTATGAGCCAATATTAAAAATGTCTTAACAGTCATAAAGATGTACAGAAGATTTCTTTTACAATCACACTCCTATAAGTAACCATATAGTTTCCAGCCAACTTTAAAATCAGACTGTTTCCAATAGAAGGCTAACATTTTATTTCTAATAATCTCTACTTCTGAGTCTATTTGAAGAGTATAGTCAAAGACAGGAGCCATGTGCATATGTACAGTTTCAAGTCGATCTATACTCTTGCCCTAATTCTTGTGGCTTGAACCCATTCCAGATGCTCTGCCTTACTCTGTGGTTTGTATTTGAGGTCCCCTCTCCTGATTCATTGCATTCCCATGATTGACAAACAGATTCAGCTATGAAAATAAACAGTTACCTGCCTGTAATTGGTTTATAACAGCTGCACTGCTGTAGCACTTCTAAAACATGGTGAAGTTGCCTCCTAGATAAGTTTCCTGTTCACTTCAGTAGGGGGTTAGAGGGTGTTGATTTTATGTTTGCTTCTTACCAAGAAGAATTTCTTATTGTTCATCAATATATTCAGTACATATGATCTATATACATTTTATGGACCAAAATACATTATTTTTATTATTTTTAACTCCTGCAAATTAAATTTAAATAAGCACAGACTGGATTTTAATTTTCTAAACTGATGTGCCTTTTTAAATTGAATACAGAATAGTCTTCAAATGGAAAGGGCCACTTTTTTTTACTGATTTAATGTGAAACATACTACCACTTTATTGCTAGATTAAAATGTTAGACTAGAAGAAATAACCTAGTAGTTTGTCTCATAATATCAATTGAATTATATGAAATACATCAAACTAGTTACAATACAAGCTACTACTTACATACTACAAACAATTGCAACTCTCTCTGCACATCAGAATAAGAGATTAGAACTTAACATTTTAAAATTCCTGTGGAAATCAAATGTATTTTAAGTATCAGCTCTGATTATTTAATCAGACAACTTGCATTTTGCCCTGGCTAATTTTGAAGGCTGATAATATTTTACTCATAAAAATAATTGTGCACCTGTTGTGATGGAAGCCTAGTTAAACAAATGTTAATAGGAATGTAACTCTTTGCTTTAAGCATAAGAACACAAGTCTCTCATTACTATTATATGAAAAAACATATTTTAAAGCTATGAAAAATATCTCATTTTAAATCTCCCCTCTTTCATGGAGAGATATTTAAGAATATTATTAAAACATGTATAAAAATAGTCACACATTAACTTGAAAGAAAACTAACACTGGTGATGTCGACCGAACAAAATGGATGTGGAGCTCCTCCTTTCATTTAATACTTGGGTTTTTCTACCTTACTCTATTCCCTGGCCAAACCATTTTAATGATATTGAATCATTTCCGTGAAACATGTACTTTTCTTACCAGTTCATGATCAAAGGACAAAATAAAAAGTGGGTTCACAAAAGCTGTACCCCTCTTGCACTCTTCTTATTTTCAGAACCTTTCAGCATTAGGGATCTTTTTCAGTACCCAAATTCTCTGAGCTTTAAAAACATGCTAGGCACTCATAGAAGAGAGAGTCTTAGACCTTTACTCGGTTATTTCTATCATTTTGTATAGACTTTCTAAGAGCTACCAACTTGTGTCTCTTCAGTCCATTTCCAGGTATAATCAAATCCTAAGTGCTGAAAAGAGGCTTGAGGAAAAATAATTTGTCTGAAGTTAAATTAGCTAAATTTTGAGCTCAGTTGTATTCATCTCTTATTGACTTCCATAAGGAAGTTGCCTTGCAATTGGCTCAGCCTTTTTAAGGTTATATTTAAAAGGTAATTTTATCTAAAATCACCTAAATTTTGGAACCCTAACCTTTACTATGTCAGGCCCATTCTAATTTTATCTTGGTTAGTGCAGTAGAAGTTTACTAGCAGAGTACACAAATGAGTGCATTTTTTAAATGACCTAAATTCTGTGTAGTTTTCTTTTTCAGTATTTTAATGCAGACATTTGGATTGAAAGGGAATCACAAGTAAACGGAATAATTGCTCAAATTTCCTCAGTGCATTAAATATGCACTCAGTAGTAATTACTAACAGTAGCAACACATTTAAAAATGTAGAGAATAATGTACAATCTATGCTTATTTCAAGGCCCTTATTCATAAAAATACCATTTGGATGAAAATACACATATTTTATTAAGTGGTTAGCCCAGTAATTTTCTAAAATTCAGACAAATGACCTAAATACTAAGTATGTAGGAGGTCTAGTACTATGGGCCAGTTCCTAATGCGACATAGCTATCCCTTGAGACTTTGGTTAAGAACAGACTCTAAACTAAAGAAATACCCAGAGCACATCCTAGTACCTAGGGTGCTAGGCACAGAGCATTCCTGGGCCTATAAATAGCATGGAGATGGAGATTAATTATGATCCCATGCATTTGTCTTTCAAAAACCAGCTACGTATAAATATTATCACAAATGTCCATTTTAAAACTATATGTTTATTCAAACAATAAAGGCTAAAGTGAAATAAAGCAAATTAATAATAGTAAAATCTTTTAAAATGTTTTTCATAATTTTGTGTTCACTAACTCACATTATAAAAATCTCATTGTAACTTTTAAAATAAATGTGTATATATATTAAAATCTCACTATCATAGTTACACTAAAAATATCCATATTAACTGTGTGTTCAGAAATATTACATGTGAATAACCCATTTTAACAGGAAGCCCTCTAAGTTTTAGCTACCACTATAATAAAATACCAGAAGCAAAATTATATAGAAAACAACATTTTAGGTAAAATAATTTGGACTGTACTTAAACCAGATGATTTAATAATACTGCAAGGGGTTGAGAGGCATATAATAGCTAAACTACCTGTTACAAGACGGGAATGAAGCTGAATAGGCTAGTATTTACCAGGCCTAGATTATTCAAAAATGTTTTAATTATCATAAATTGAATATCATTTTTGGTTGAGCAAACGTTGGTGACATGAACTACGCTGTAAACTTGACATTTATGATTATACCAATTTCTGGGACTTCCTCGCAATATTATACATGTTTAATCGTTTCCCATGAGATAATTCGTGATACAAGAGGTAATGACAGTTCCAGGTCCCTATTGGTGGCACATATCCAAATTCTCTTGTTCCTATTCCTACTGGAAAACTATTTACCAAGAATCTATCTTGTCAGTCACTTTACAACTACCTGTCTAATCTTCACATTAATCCTGAAATTCATGGTTGTTGTTGTTGTTGTTTTTTAACCACTTTTCAGGTTAGAAAGTTGAGAGTAAAATAGGTTAAATAAACAGATCAATTTATACCTATCATGAATCAAACCCACATGTGATCAACTCCACAATTGATGTTTATTATGTCACAGGCACAGATCCAGGGGAAGAAAGCAACTAATTTCTTTAAGCCATTAACTTCATTCAGAGTTTCATAGAATCTCTGAAGTCTTAAATGTGACTAAGTTGCTTTGTAGTTATTACTGAGAAGTTAACTTATTGTCAAGGTAATTATGTGCTAATCTAAGGTTCTAGTCCAGCAGTTCTCAAAATGTGGTTCTTAGATCCCTGGGAATCCCAGAGAACTATTCAAGGTGTCCCTGAAATAATTTTCATAGTTTTTATAGTAATGCTAAGACATTATTTGCATGTTACAGTGATGACATTTGCATTGATTATGAAAATAAAATAGTGAGTAAAACCACTGGTTTCTTAGCATGAATCAAAGGAACCAAACTTTGTAGTCATTGTATTCTTCACCATCATACACTTGTAATAAAACAAGTAAATAAACAAAACAACTAATGTCACTTAAGAATGTCCTTGATGAAACCAATAAAAATTATTAATTTTATTAAATGGTGACTTTTAAGTACATATACTTTTAATAGTCTGTGTGATGAAATGAGAAGCACTTCTCTTACACATATAACAGTTGTTTCAAGGAAAACCACCACTTGTGCTTTTATTGGCATTGGAAGCTGAACTTTATCAAAGCTATTTGTATACAGCAACACTTTCATTTGAAATAACAACTAAGAAAATATTATTATTCAAACCTCAATATTTGGCAAGTGAGGCTTGTCACTTCAAGAAAAGTAAAAGTAATTGACAGTATTGGTTAAAATAATTCATTCAAGGGAAAATGACAGTTTTGGAAAACTTCTATCTGCCATCTAGAGCATGACAGTTTCCAAATACTTTTAAAGACTTTTCTGATGAGATTGGTGGTGATATTAATGAATGCAATTTTCTGATATTACATAATGAAATGTGTCAACATAAGGAAAAGAGTTACACACAATGTTACAAAATCATGCATGGAGTAAAAGATTCATTCAAAGTTAAGGTTAAACCAATAGATTTTAATATAAAAGTATGAAAAGTTCATTGATAGGGTTTCAGATCCTCTACTGGACCTAACTTTTAAGAAACTGCCACTTGCCAAATTTGGTGAAGTATCAAAGAAGAATATTCACAATAGCATGAAAAGGTTGTAAAATACTCCTCTCTTTAACTCCATATCAAAATGAGGTCAGATTGTCTTCATATACTTCAATCAAAAATTTATCAAAGCCGACTAAATGCAGAAACAGATATGAGTCCAACATCTATTAACCCATACATTAAAGAGATCTGAAAAATGTAAACCAACGCCACTCTTCTCACTAATTTGATTTTGTTTAGCTATTTGGTTACAGCTATTTTTCATAAAAATTTGTTTCATGTTACTATGTAGTGGTACCATGATAGCTCACTGTAGCCCTGAACCCCTGGGCTAAAATGATCTGCCTGCCTCAGCTTCTCCAGTAGCTAAGACTACAGGCACATGTCACCACACCCAGCTACTTTTTTTAATTTTTTGTAGAGATGGGGTCTTGCTATATTGCCCAGGCTGGTCTTGAACTCCTATCTGCAAGCATTCCTCTTGCTTTGGCTTCCCAAAGTGCTGGGATTACAGGTCTGAGCCACTGCAGTTGGCCCTACGTACAAGGTTTAATATCATAACTTCTAAATGAATTAGTAAGTACTTTTAAATTTTCTCATTTAATTTTTACAGAATAAATACAAACAAACACAAACCAAGCTTTGCGGGGTCCTCAATAAAAATGTAAGAGTGAAAAGTCAAAAATTTGAGCACTTCATTTCTAGTCATTCTATTAAATATTTTCAGTTGCAAGTACTAAAATATGATGTGTTGTTGCCTACTGTAGCATTTATTGATTCCCTACTTCATGCCACCCTATAAAGTACATATTTTCTCTCTAACACTCTCAATAAAATTCAGAAGCTAAGTAGGTAGTACCATCCATTTTCTTTTGTACAAATAAGAAAACTAATCCCTTTCACCTTTATTATTCAGTCTTTTTTAAAATAATCTTTTTTATTCAAAAAGCAATGCATAACGCATCGTTTTAAAAAGTCCTACAGTACGAATTATACAGCACAAAATTTAAAAATCAGCCTCACCCTAAACCATTCATTTCCTACTGCACAGTCAACCTCTGTTAACAGTTTACTAAATATCCTTCCAGTAATTTTCTAGGTATATATAATTTACTACACAAATTGATGCACAGAATACTCTCCTCAGTTTTTCTCTGACATTTTTAATAGTTCCAGAGATGTTAATCATCATTAAACCAACCAATCATTCAGGTAATACAGAGATGCTGGGCTAAAAGTCTCTAAATCAGTGACCCCATTTCTCCCACCACAGTGCAGAGTAAGTGAGACTTAAGTTTATGTCCTCGGAGGCATTTTCATTTAACACTCAACTTGTCTCATTTCTTTATTGAGATAAGAAAATGCCACAAAAATGGGACTAAATTTACCACCCCAAAATGTTATGAAATCAGCATTCTAAGTTATAGAAGTTCTTTTAATTTACCTAAACACATTTCACTCTCAGATTCATATTATTCTGATGTTACCCTGTCATCTCTCATTCCACTATGAGTCATAATCCAATCTATAGGTGTGTATTAATGTATGGATGTGTAGATGTAGATATAGATGTTAATGGCTGTTTTCAGTTCTGGGTTTGTACATTAATACTGAAACAAAAATTGTTTGTATTCAAAGAATACTAGCTACTTTAATAGAGAAAGGTTCCCCCTCAGCCTAAATCTAACACACATCATTTAAGCTCCAGTATGTTTTCACTAATTCCACACAGGGCGATTACAGATGTCCTGCTAGCCACCATTTCCTGGTAAGCAATCTGAATGGCTTCCAGGAAATTGCTAATGACCTTCATTTTACTTAAAATCTAGGCTTCAATTAGTAATAGTTTTTCTTCTCCATGTTAGCTATGTTTATTTTCATCATAGCAATTGGAAGAAAAAAGTAAAATGTCTTGTATTTGTATTATATCAAAACATATCCTTTTTTGTTTCGATATGTCACCAAATAGACTAATACATATTTAATGTAATCATAATTGTGTAAGAATACTTTGGATCATTTTACTTTAAACCAATTTTGCCTCCTTTCCCTACTCTAGGCTGTAGCTATTCCTAAAATTAGCCTTTTAAAAACAAAATCAATAGAAATATTTTATAATTGGTGACTATTTTCACATATAAGAACATTTTATAATTGAAATTTTTGAAACCAGGTATGATTTTTAGTTTTATACTTTTAATTATAATAATTAACTACAAACAATAAGTTTCAGATTCTCTTTCAGTGAATATAAAATATGATTACGTGGTCAATGTAACAATAACAAAGAACGATTTTAGCCAGTATTATATTTATAACCAGAACCTGTTATTAAACTTCAGTGTTTTCTTTTACATAAACATCGATTTCACTAATTAGATTCAACTGATCTTTTCCCCAACATATTGATTTCTTTTAATCCCAACAGTTAACAATGATTCTAATGTATCATAATACTTTAGACCTTAATCATATGGTAGGAATTCTTGCCAGTAGCTTTTGTTTGAGTTTTAATTAAGAAGACCTTGTGTCTCTAACCCCAAGTGGGGGGAGGTTTTAATTGCTTTTATGTATATCACACAGACTTCAAAAGAAGTAAAAGATGTTGATAACAGAGAGTACAAAGGAGAGCTTTGAAATGTCTACATTCATGCAAAGTGGTATAATTAAAAAAACTATGGGTGTTGCTGTATTATAATGTATATACATATTTATAAAACTAGCTGCTGTATGCATTTGTTGTTAGCAAAAAGAGTCCATGGGTTCTGCAATAATTACTCACTATTGATAACAAGACAATCAAGAGACTATGTAAAATGGACTAAACATGCTATTTTGGGGGAATATTAAGTTTCCACCTTAGTAATTTACTATATGATTTAGAGCAGTGACTTTTCTCTTCTGGATATTGAGATCCCTATATGAAAAGTAAGAAGTTGGATTACATAAAACACAAAGCACCTCCAGCTCTAACTTTTGGAGATTCTATGATTCTAGATATTACTCTTAAGTCCTACAATTACACAGACATATACAGAAAATACTGGCAAACATTATTTCATTAAAACTGGAAAAGGAAAAACATCTGTTGTGTCACTCTTTTTTACAAGTCAGTCTCTAGATCAATATAGCATTTGTTTAATTGTTATAGAAATAACAATTTATATTTTTAAAAATCTATAAAATCTGAACATTGATAGTTACTGTTTTGATACTTTTTTCTAAAGAGACAGCAAAAATCCCTAGGTATGTGAACTTTGCTATTAAAAATTTTATCAGAGTTGAAAAGTGGCAGATGATTAATCTCTAAGCATTTCTAGTTTTTTTAAGTTCCACCAGATATAACACTTGCTGTAAATTTGTAAGTAGAAATTCAATAAAAATTCATTTATAAGCAAATATGCAAAGTTTACAGCCATAGCTCTTGTAAAACCACTCTAGTCCTTCTGTGATTGCCTAAAACAGAAAAAAGTAGTAACTATGAATTGCTATTCAAAAAAAAAAACAGAGTATTCTGTAGAAAAGGCAATGCATGGAATAAGCAATCAAAGTACTTACATATACTTTAGGGCCTTATGATAGAAATGAACAAACTAGGAGAGAGAACTGGATTTTAAGATAGTAACCTGTGTTGCAGAACACTAATTCTATGGGAATGCTGTTAGATCCATCCTGACCCTTTGGTGATAACAGCACTGCTTAAGTTACTTCAAGAATAACCTACACTATTTGATCTTCAAAGATCTATCATGCAGTGAAAAAAACCATGACTTTTGTGTTTCTGTGCACTCCTCCGAAGATTTATGCTTGCAATCAAAACTAAAAATGAAACCAGGCCCTCAGTGGCACTTAGTAGCAGTGTTGTAATAAATTTGCATTTTAATTCAGTATTTGCACCAAGCCCAACCATAATATGCTTGTACTATTTGATGTATGCAGTTCCTAATTTTACTTCTTTTAGTAACAACCCTAATAAAGTAACTGGGAGTAATGCTCCCAGTCTTTAACAGTGAACTATAATGATAGTATTTAGGTTCTATGACCAAACTTTTCAGACATATTAGTTGAGTAACTGTAATAAGTAACAGTTTTCAACAGTGCCTTTGAAAAACATTGGGAATCATTTGTAGAATTTTCCATCAAAAAGTATCTGTTTAGTCAATTTTTTTTTCTGTCAGAAGAGACTTGTTATTTTTCTAAGCTACAGAAGAGTATACCTACAAGAACATCTACCTTGATCCCTAAATGTAAATATTGAAATAATTAATCATAAATGACCAAGGAAAGCAAACACTACTTTCCTTATTTGGTTGCTATCACATAATTGTGGTTTTTTTTGTTTTTGTTTTTGTTTTTGTTTTTTTTGTCTCTCTTATCTTCTGTGTGTTTGTCAAACACAAGCACAAACAGTTTGTGCTAACTCAAACAACCAACATTACTGTGTCCCTGGCACATTGCCCAGGGAGGCACCTTCACACTAAGGAGGAGATGCCAGACACAGCACAGAGGAGCATGTGTGCAAAACAGGCAGGCTGACTAAGATGATCTCAGCCATGAAGGTTAGACCCACTCAGGGAGA
This sequence comes from Gorilla gorilla gorilla, assembly GCF_029281585.2. Classification (NCBI taxonomy): domain Eukaryota; kingdom Metazoa; phylum Chordata; class Mammalia; order Primates; family Hominidae; genus Gorilla; species Gorilla gorilla. The sequence continues at coordinate 22,624,838 of NC_073233.2, forward strand.
CAGAGAATGAATCCTCATGCTCTAGACATCATGTAGTATGTCACCATTGCATTTAGAAATATCTCATAAATAACTATAGCATCTTCATTCCTTTAGTACAACTCAAACATAGATACAGATGGGTTATGGGCCCTACCAGTAGTTCTGTCTTACCCTATATCCTTCCACCATATTTCTTCACCCCTGTCTCTCATTCAGGTAAAGATCAAGATAAATACTACTACATGGAGAACTGTATTATCTATATCACTCCTGGTTTGCCATACTGCCTAATTTACATAGAAAAGGGTAAAAGTGGAGTTATTTTAGTTGTTTGTGGGTTGCGGGAGGGAGGAACAGCCCATAATCTATCTTTTTCTTGCTCCCACTGCAGAATTCAAAGTCTTTAAAGAATAACTACTTTGTATTGTATTAAGCAGAGTATTCAGAGACCAAGATTCAAACCCTACCTTCACAACTTTCTGAGCGACCCTGAACAAGATACCTAATTCCCTCAGTCTCGTTTTACTCATATGTAAAATCAGTATAATAATATTTTCCACACTGGATTGTTATATGTCTCAAATAAAATAATGTTAGATGTTTACTTTGTAAACAATAAGACATCTTACAAAAGTTACTTACCAAATTATTTATTGACAGGAAACAGAACATATTTTGAAAGTCATTCTTCTAATTGAGAAAGTATAATAACTGTAGTATTAATTTGAAAGGAACCTTAGGAGATCATGAAGATAACATTCCACCAGCATGGGGATACCCTGTACAACATCTCTGCTTAAAATTTTCCAGAACCCAATTTTAATTTATTTTATTAATTCATCCTTTAATTCATTGATTCATTCATTCAACAAATATTTATTATTTCTGAATTTTTAATGTTTTTTTTTCAAGACAGGGTCTCACTCTGTTACCCAGACTGGAATGCAGTGGTGCAATCACAGTCTCAACCTCCTGGGGTCAAGCGATCTTCCTGCCTTGACCTTCTGAGTAATTGGGACTAAAGGTGCACCTCACCAGGCCCAACTCATTCAACAAATATTTATTGAACATCTACTTATACTTGAGGCACTCTCTACTAATGCAGTCCAATCTTATCAATGTCACAGCTATAAGTTCTTAATTTCCATTTTTTATTAAGAACAAGTTCCCTATTACCTTAACCCCCTAAAACAGCAGAAAACACATATTATCCTCTTCTATCCAATAAAACTTCAAGTCAAATAATATGTATTAGGCCAAACTTCCCTAGGTCTTTAATTACTATTCACACTAAATGTTCAGAACTCTTTACTGTTCTAGTCATTCTGATAAATACTAATGTAACAATAGATCTCTTAAAAATATGAGACCCAGGCCGGGTGCAGTGGCTCATGCCTGTAATTCCAGCACTTTGGGAGGCCGAGGCAGGCGAATCAGCTGAGGTCATGAGTTCAAGTCCAGTCTCACCCACATGGTGAAACCCTGTCTCTACTAAAAATACAAAAACTAGCCAGGCGTGGTGGCACATGACTGTAATCCCAGCTACTCAGGAGGCTAACGCAGGAGAATCACTTGAACCCAGGAGGCAGAGGTTGCAGTGAGCCGAGACTGCACCAATGCACTCCTGCCTAGGCGACAGAACAAGACCCCATCTCAAAAGAAAAAAAAAATATGAGACCCCGACTGGGACACAACACTTCAGATGCACCCAGGCCAAAGTAAAAGTGTAAACATTTTATTCTGTATTTCATTTAAAGTTTTAATAATAAAGTTATTTTGTAATAATTGTAATAATATTAACTTGGTTTGAATCCTGATTTGAGATGACTACTATTAACTTTATGCCAATTATAGCATTCTCTCCTCAGTACTGCTAGAAAGGAGGCTACATATGAAAAAATGGTAGGGAGTTAAGGAGAGATTTTCTATTTAAGAATATTATGAATGGCGGTTAACAGGGGTAGGAGAGAGAGAGGAATAGGGAGATGTAGGTCAAAGGGTACAAAGTTGCAGGTATGTAGGATGAATAAATCTATAGCTCTACTCTACAACATAAAAACTAAAGTTGATAATATTGTGCTGCATGCTGTAAATTCGCTAGGAGAGTATATTTTAGGTGATTTTACCACACACACAGAACAAGGTAACTATGTGAGGTGATACATATGTTAATTTGCTTGACTAGTAATCATTTCACTGTATGTATGTATATCAAAACTTCATGCTGTCCACCTTACATATAGACAATAAAAAAAGAATATTAGGCATGACTCAGGTACATACTCATAAAAATTTCTATGATTCAGTGTTTCTCAGATTTTAGCAGTCTTCCAACTCCTATCAAGGAGTTTTAGAAACATTGCTTTACATTAATCACATATAAAATTTTATGAGAAACCACTGGTTTTTTAAGTAAAATCTAAAAGGGAAAATAATAATTTATTATTTCTTAAATATGTAAAAATATTAAGCTCCCTGAGTTGAAGAATCATTGCCCTTATCCATTCTACTGCCCACACTTGACTCTCCTTCTAGCACCTACCCATCACATAGAATTTTCCAATGGCAGTGATAAAGGCTGAGTTCTCTCCCTTTCCCAGCTTCATTACACTCTAGGACTCTAAGAGAATATGTGCAGTTAAGAATGATATATAAACACAGATCAGCTAGAAAATAATACAAATGTTGAATATTTAGAAAATAATGACAGAGTTCTAAAAGCACAAACTTATGGGATGAATAAAGCTATTTCTAGAAATATATTCATAGCCAAAAGTACCATTATCATTAAATAAAAATTTGTTAAGTGAAGTATTCAAGTTAAAAGATACCAAAAAACAAACAAAAGAAAAAGCATAAGAATAACAGGAAAGGAGAGATAATAAGGGTAAAAGCAAAATGAATTAATTGGCATATTGAAAAGCAGCAGAATTGACAAATCCAAAAGCTGGATTATTGGGGGAGGTGGAGCAATAAATAGAAAAACCACTAGCAAGTAAAATTGAAGAACAAAAAAGAGAAAACAAATATGCAAAATTAAATATGGGATCTATAACAGCAAATAAATGGAAGAACTAAAAATAAAATATGTATATGAAGTCAATGAGATTTGAAAATCTCATGAGATATACAATTCTCTAAGAGTTTTCTTCTCTTTAAAAATTATTTAGGAAAACTATTTTATGGCAAAACTGATTTAAAAGAAAAGTAGAAAATGTTAAAAAGAAATCTCCAAAGAAAATTCTAGGCCTAGATGTTTTATGAGAATATTTTTCAGAATTTCAAGGAATAAGTAGTTCATGTTATTTATTCAACATTTTACATAAACAAGAAAAAGAGGAAAAGTTTTTCAATTCAACTATGAACACGGCTACTAAAAAATTAACAAAAGTAATATAAACATGGAAAACTCTAATCAATTTATAATTACAGTTGTAAAAATAACTATAACAACTATAATATGAGCAAATAAAATGATGCAGTACATTTAAACAAGACTATACCATGACTAATCAGGGTTTATTTCAATGACAAATTTGAAAAACAAAACCTAATAAGATATTCCATGAAATAAAATGCAAGTTATTTTAATAGACCAAACTCCTAGTAGACTAGAACAATATCTTTAAATGAAAAAGGATATTTTAATCAAGTCAATAGAATACTTAATATGAAATATTAAAAACAATTCCATAAATTAAAAATTACACTGAAATATCTGCTATTACTTCTCTGTTACTTAATATTATTCTTGGCATTCAAGGCAATGAACGTATGAAGGGTGGGTGGGAGTGGGTAGCAAAGAGACATATAACTACCAAAAAGGAAGAGAAAACATATCTATTGAAATATGACTACACCTAAAAGTTCAATAGAGGCAAGTTACAAAATTAACCAGCAAAATTCAATAGCATCCCTAAATATAACAAAAGGAAAATAGAATGAAAAATATCTCATTCACAAGAGTAAGCAAAAATATTAAATATTAAGAAAACATCAAAGGAAATGTGCAAATGTGCAGAATCTGTATTTTAAAGACAAAATATTATTGAGAGACATAAAATAACTGAATAAATGACTTTGAATGGAGCAATTCAATAGTATAAAGATGTCAGTTCATCCTACCCTTTCATATAAATGTAATATAATCTTTTAAAAAATCACTTTGGTAGTTTCTTTTGCTGTGCAGAAGCTCTTTAGTTTAATTAGATCCCATTTGTCAATTTTGTCTTTTGTTGCCATTGCTTTTGGTGTTTTGGACATGAAGTCCTTGCCCACGCCTATGTCCTGAATGGTAATGCCTAGGTTTTCTTCTAGGGTTTTTATGGTTTTAGGTCTAACGTTTAAATCTTTAATCCATCTTGAATTGATTTTTGTATAAGGTGTAAGGAAGGGATCCAGTTTCAGCTTTCTACATATGGCTAGCCAGTTTTCCCAGCACCATTTATTAAATAGGGAATCCTTTCCCCATTGCTTGTTTTTCTCAGGTTTGCAGGCAACCCACAAAATGGGAGAAAATTTTCGCAACCTACTCATCTGACAAAGGGCTAATATCCAGAATCTACAATGAACTCAAACAAATTTACAAGAAAAAACCAAACAACCCCATCAAAAAGTGGGCGAAGGATATAAACAGACACTTCTCAGAAGAAGACATTTATGCAGCCAAAAAACACATGAAAAAATGCTCATCATCACTGGCCATCAAAGAAATGCAAATCAAAACCACTATGAGATATCATCTCACACCAGTTAGAATGGCAATCATTAAAAAGTCAGGAAACAACAGGTGCTGGAGAGGATGTGGAGAAATAGGAACACTTTTACACTGTTGGTGGGACTGTAAACTAGTTCAACCATTGTGGAAGTCAGTGTGGCGATTCCTTAGGGATCTAGAACTAGAAATACCATTTGACCCAGCCATCCCATTACTGGGTATATACCCAAAGGACTATAAATCATGCTGCTATAAAGACACATGCACACGTATGTTTATTGCGGCATTATTCACAATAGCAAAGACTTGGAACCAACCCAAATGTCCAACAATGATAGACTGGATTAAGAAAATGTGGCACATATACACCATGGAATACTATGCAGCCATAAAAAATGATGAGTTCATGTCCTTTGTAGGGACATGGATGAAATTGGAAACCATCATTCTCAGTAAACTATCGCAAGAACAAAAAACCAAACACCGCATATTCTCACTCATAGGTGGGAATTGAACAATGAGATCACATGGACACAGGAAGGGGAATATCACACTCTGGGGACTGTTGTGGGGTGGGGGGAGTGGGGAGGGATAGCATTGGGAGATATCCCTAATGCTAGATGACGAGTTAGTGGGTGCAGCACACCAGCATGGCACATGTATACATATGTAACTAACCTGCACAATGTGCACATGTACCCTAAAACTTAAAGTATAATAAAAAAAAAAAGAAAAAAAAAACCACAAAAAAAAAATCACTTTGGAATTTTAATTAACAACTTGATAAAAAAATTAAAGATAAACTTCATAGAAGTATGGAAGCACCTTAAAGAAAAATTATGAGTGTAGTCTTGCAATACTTACTTTTGAAGGATACTAAAGTTACAGTGATTAATATAGCATAGTACTAATAAAAGTTTAGATGGAAAAATCAATGGAATAGAACCAAAATCTGATAAATGGTTCCAAATATGTAATCAGAGTGTAATAAAAGATGCCATTTCAAGTCAGAGGAGGTAAGATGGATTATTTAATAAATAGTATAGATATTTGGTTAACTGCTTGACAATAAAATTAAGTTATATTTCTAGTTGACATTATTCATCAAAACATATTTAACATGTATTATATAGGTAAGTGTTTAAAAATATAGCCAACTAATTGGATGAAAATGTAGCAGAATATTGTTCAATTTCAGGATGAAGAAGCCTTTCTAAACAAACCCCCTATAGAAAAAAGCATTAAAGAAGGGATGGAAAGATTGACAGCAAAACCAGAAAATAAAGCAAATGACAAAATGCAACATATATCACAAATAAAGTTTAATACTATTCAAACATATATTAAGAGTTCTTAGAAAACACTGAGAACTGGACAAGTCTTTTAAAGAAAAAATGGGCAACCAACATACATATGCAGTTCACAAAGGAAGAGATATTTAATTGCAAATAAATGTAGATATAACACCTCATTCTCACTAATAGTCAAAAAACTCATTAAATCAACAATGATATGTTTTTTCCCCTATAAAAATGGCAAGAAATTTTTAAATTAATAATACTTGTTATTCAGGGCAAGAGAATAAAAACCTGCCGATATTACTGGTGAGAGCACAAAATACTACACTCTTCCTGAAGGGTAACTGGCAATATGAATCAAAAGTCTTTTTAAAAAGAACAAACTCTTTGGCCCAGGAATTTCACTTTCAAGAATATAACCTAAATAACCACTAATAAGTTGATAAGTCTTAATAAAAATGTTTTCTGTTTTCAAAATAGGTGCTCTTTAAACCAACAAACAATAAAAACAACTTAAATGTTGAAGAAAAGGCCCAGTTACATTATGAAAACCTCATTTTATGCAATACTTTCTGCCAACAAAAATAATATTTTAGAAGATAACTCAATCTCAGGAAAATTCGTAATATATCATTAAGTGGGGAAAATAGATTACAAAAAAATTATAATGGGATGATTCTAATTTTATGGGGAAAAATTAACATAAGTATGCATAATTTAAAATGGAAAGAATATACAATAAGATACAGGTAGAATTAAAAGATAATTTAACTACCTTTTTGTTTTTTTGTATGTTTCTTACAAATAAATACATGCGAATTTTATAATCAGAAAAATATAAGAGCTATCAAAAACACACAATGCTTGAGATATAATATTAAATACTGATAACCCATGATTGTATGTATTCCTCAAAGATATAATTTAGATCACCATAAATTTCAGGATAATGAGAAGTAATTTAGGTGGATAATAACTGGCCTGGTTTCCACCAGAATAAAAATGTATGTTGAGTTTTGGTAGCAGTTTACTCAAACTATTTCAATACGATTTTAACTAATTTTTTCATTTTTAAATTAATATATTATTGGTACATTTTCTGTAAAAGATATTAGGATGTATGAAGAGATGGTAATGGAGAATAAATAAAGATAAATTTAATAAGAATCTTATATTTTATGCCCATAAGAAATTCAGAATAACACACAAATGAAAGTTCACATATCACAAAGAATCCAGAAAAAAAGGTTAAAGAATCTGAAAAGGCTAATTTTTCATGTGATTCACTTTTGTGATTTATACATTCCAAATATCCAAGACTAGCACATTTTTTAAATTTTGAATTCAAAATTAGAATTACATATAAAGAAAGATGGAAAGTGGGGGAGAAAATATACCCTGAAGTACAAAAACTCCATGTTGAATTATAACATAATAAAATGTTAGTTTTCACATTACTAAGAGAAAGCAGGACCCTCATCATTCATGCTGGAAAAAGCTTGCCTTTGTACAAACCATTTCTGTTCTCACTGTTATAAAAAGGAATGACTTTGGAAAGGGAAGAAAACACAGAATGACGTGCAAAGTAGCAAACACCATGTTATTGCAGCTGGATAGAGAATATGTCACTAATGACTTTCTTTGTATCCATCAATAAGTTGAGTTTCTTTTTCTTTCCAAGACAGCAAATGGCCTTTATGAGTACAAAACAGAAGTAGGGGAACTCAAAATAATATCCAATTTCCACTGGTTTCGATACATAATTAGTTAATGCAATGATTTATTAATTATTTGCTGGGAAAAAAGATGACTTCCTTTTCTCTTCACTTGAATTGAACATGACATGCCTGAAAACTAGGAAATTTTCTGTAGTAAATTCAAAATAACATTTACATTAGATAATTATTATCAAATTTTCATCTTAACTCAGATATTATCCATGACCAATAGGAAGATTCACCTAAAGTTGTTGAATAAATTCAGAAAACTAATGTAACTAAGTACCCAAATTGTTAGTGCAAATCACAGTGATGACTGTCCATAAGGATTGACAGAGTTAATGCGTGATCATGAATTTCATTCATAATGCAAAAATAATAATAATACAGCACTTCTTCTCCATAAATAAATCAGCAAGAGTTTGGTTAGTAGGCAAAAAGTATAACTCTCAACTGATAAGGTAACTTACTATCTGAATGGATTGGGATAGTCCACTTCTTAACATGTCTAAAAATAATAATATCAATCACGTATATTCAAAAGTAAAGATGTTTATTCTGATCTGAGTCAGAGACCACAAAATGCTAAACCTGATGAAATTTGAGCTTTATCAACATAGGATCGTCTGTGTATATTAATAATAACCACCAAACTTAAACTCATGAGTACTTTCTTAAGTGCCAGGTACTCTTCTAAGAACTATACATGTACTAACTTCTTAATGAGCCTATGAAGAAAATACTTGTATTATCCTCATTTTAGAGATGAGGATTATAAAACATAAAACAGGCCCGGTGCGGTGACTCACACCTGTAATCCTACCAATTTGGGAGGCCAAGACAGGCAGATCACAAGGTCAAGAGATCAAGAACATCCTGGTCAGCCTGGTGAAACCCCTCTCTACTAAAAATACAAAAATTAACTGGGCGTGGTGGTGCATGCCTGTAGTCCCAGCTACTCAGGGGGCTGAGGCAGGAGAATCGCTTGAACCTGGGAGGCAGAGGTTGCAGTGAGCTGAGATCACGCCACTGCACTCCAGCCTGGCAACAGAGTGAGACTGCATCTCAAAAGAAAAGAAAAGAAAGAAAAAGAAAAAAAGAAAACTTCAGTGGCTTGTCCAAAGTTACTCTGTCCAGTGACAGAGCCAGGATTTGAACCAAGGTAAACAGGCTTCAGAATCCCCCAATAAACCATTATGTACAGCACATTCTAGAAACATTTTTAAAGGTGCTACAGGCAACCCATTTTGATTAGAAGAAATTCTAAATAATTTGGATTCATAAATTAAGCTATTATTATAATTTTAAGAGGGAAAACTAAGACTATCTTTAGCTTAATTTGCTCATCTTTTAACATAAGGTTTTTATACTTTTTTGTGAAGTAAATTAATGAGGCATCATATCCTATAAGTTATATGTTTATAGACTAATACAAAAAGTGGGGAAATTTTTCAGTTTGTAAACATTGCAAGGAATAAAAGCTCAGAAACCTATAATATTCACCCTCTCATGTACAATCAAATGTTAGATGTAAGATTTACTGTTATAGTACAGAAGATCAGCAAATACATTGTTATACAAAATAACATCACTGCATTGACATGTTCGATATATTTTATGTTGTACCTTTAATTTCTCCAAGAAGTTCACTGGTATTTAGTCTTTCCATTTTTTCCTTCCAATCTTTTGAAAGTAGTTTTTCCATGCAGGAGGAATCTATTAAAATACAAAAGTAAGTATTAAAAATATATATTTATTACAAATTTAGAAAGTCAGTTTATGGGGAAATTCTCATTTAAGAATGCATAAAGCTGTTTTTGTTGCTGTAGCTTGAACCCCAGGATATAGAAAATTACATTATTCTATAATGTGTATTATAAAATACCACCACAAAGTTTATTTTTACCAGATAATTATTTAAACTATCATCTAAGAGAAAAAAGATAATGCTCAATAATCTGTTTTAGTATTATAATTCTATTAATATTCAATCAGCATTTGTCATTTCTTAGACTGATAGTACAGAAAAGAGGGCTCTTTCCTATTAGTTTAACATTAGATACTCCTTTTAATCCAGGCAATATTTTTTAAGTCCAAGCAAAATGTATGTGCTGTGCAAGAAACAATAACAGATAATCAGGAGAGAAGAGCCCAGTCAATCTGTAACCACTTAGTTCTTAAAAAAGAAATCTAACTTTTATAAAATATCCAATTAGAGCAAAACAAGAAGAAAATGGAATTAAGATGTTCTCTGACCCCTAGTAATAAAACTGCTAAAACTTTTCTCTTATGTAAAAACTGATACATATTTTTATTAAATAAATACCTATATAAATGCCATTTATTATTTGCCCCACTGTATTTCTAAATAGCATACTAAAATACAGGGAGTAATTACACTTGTTTTTATCAAGATTCATAAAGACTACAGAAACCCAAACTTTAGAATGTCCTGATAATTACGAAATTTTTCTCAATGAGTTATTTCTGCTCTCTATGCAAATGGATTTGCAACTGGCGCTACTGCTTACAACTATTTATTTGTATCTTTTAAGCCTCAAATCTTAACAAATAGGTCATGTTTCCAAAAGGGAATGCAGATTTAAATACTAAATCCTTAGTGCAAAGCATACTCCCATAAAACTTTAACATTCCAAGTGTCAAAATTCTGATAACTTCCTTTTAAAATTATATTTAAAACAGTTACTCCAATTCTAAATGCCTTTTCTCTCTCGTATCAACACCTATCTCTTTAGTATTTTCCCTTTCATTTTTTATTTTCTCCAGCTTCTAAATCCTCCTTGAATTTTTCAGAATGACAGTAAGGTCAAGATGGATCTAAAGGGCTTTAGAAGCTAGATAAGCTTCAGAAAAAGACCGTGAGCCCTGGCTAAGAGATGAGAAGACCACTGCATGGTTAGAAAGTATTGGTGAAAAAACAATTAACATTTGTCTGTGACACTATCAATCAATCAAGGAAGGGATAGAATCCAGATCAGCGTGTTGTAAAAACGGCTGATGAAGAACAACCATCCGAACTGGCTATCACAGAGCTGAAGTTCTTTCTAAATAGAAGTCAGCTTGATTTTATTAAATGAAAGCTCCTTGCCCATTCCCTTACTTCTTCCCTCCCGTTTTCCTTCCTTCCTACCTTCCTTCTTTCTTTATTCCATTATTTCCTATTATTTTCTCAGTCTTCAACAAATGATCTACTAGTGTGCTTCAAAATTGGATTCTGAGTGATGTTCCAATGGAGCCTACATGCAGATGCATATGTTCGGGTTGCATTTAATTGCTTAAATAGCCTCTTACTATTTTTTATTCAAATTCAGAAATGAGATATATATTTTGTTCTATACTTATTTTGTTTTTATGCTAAAGTCATAAAAATGATAATACTACGTTAAGAGTTAGGAAGCAATTCTTCAAATCCATGCCTGTCACAGATTGCTTTTTCTCAAATCAGGTTTGAATTTCTGAAAGAGATTGATATAACATTAGAGTATGGATAAGAATAGTCAACAAAAAGTTTTTATTTTAATATCCTACCCAATTCTGTTTTTTTTATCCTTTCATATGTTATATCCATTCACTAAGCTAATAATTACTGATACAGTTACAAAAGCATAACTTTTTTAGCTAAAGTTTGAGTTGAGAGCATATAGCATAGTAGTCAAAGATAAAAGCCCAATTTATTTGTAATAATAACAAATTCAGAGCAAGTCCATATACTAGGATTAAATGCATGTTAGGATGTAAAACAGGCTAAAATATGTCTCTCATTTCTATAAATAGACCTGAAATCTTTTAGAGCTCCAAGAAAAGAATGCTAAAACTTCATGGGAGAAAAAGAGAGCTATATGAACAACAGGAATACACACTTCAAATATAAATCAAACCATGTGGACACAGCTTTATATAAAAGCTACTCATTAATAAAATGGCTAATAACTTCAAAGCGTTTCGCATTCCTATTAGAAAATTAATCCTTACTGCAATGTTCAGTTAATCTAGCTATATGAGTTCCCATTTCAGTAGAAGAAATTGAGGGAAAAAATAAAGCAGCCTTTGCATATCTACATTTTCAGCCATGAAAATATTTAATAGCAACCACTGATTGCCTTTATCTATAGGACAATGAAAGTTAGTACATACAAGCTTATCAATGTTTAATCTCAGGACTAGGAGATTCCAGGAAGACTCGAACCTGTAAGAAAGTCTCTTGACAAATGACTGCTTTCTACCCCATTATCTGACTGCCAAACCTCTAGAGGCATACCACAATTGGTGCTAAGCATTCTCCATGTAATAATAGAAAGTAAGTAGGATGAGATTTTTTCTCAGAAGTGAATTGTTACTAAGCGCTCTATAAGCAGAAGACACTACTGCTACCACCAAAAGGTTCCTGATTTGAAATGAGAAAATATGTAATTGATACAAAGTTACAAATAAAATTTATGTTTTCAAATTTCTATCTCAAAACAATATCCAGGTATGGGTACAAATTAAAAGTAAGGATCCATTCCCTTTGTGCCACATTCCTCAACTACATTAATGGGACATTAGTATTACAGAGGCAATTGATCAGATCAGACTTTGATCTATTCTGATCAAGCATAAATGCAAAAATCAAAGTGGTAAAAATAAGTAAAGAAGGCCTGTTTGCATTATGTACATGGAAAGAATAAGATCACACTGAGTGGCTTTAACACAGTAATCATGTAAGATTCCAAATGGAAAAAAAGGACTGAACAGCCCCAAGACACTCTTGGATTATTTTATAAACATAAATATATTTTACAAATTAATTTGAAAACAATTAACCAATTAGTTACAATGCTGCCACCATCCTCAAAACAATTAAACAATATGCAGTAAATTTATTATCTGACTTTGACTTTTCCAAGTTTAATGTCTTTAAGTTGTCATCATCTGAAAAACAGGAGAGAAAATATATGCTTTTTGGAAATGGGAATAAAGAATCACAACATTATAGCATGAAAAATGTCACCATAATATGTACATATTTTTTAAAAATGAATGTAAGTCATAATGCTAAAGTAGCATTATGCTAAAGTCGTATTGAAATAGAAAATGCCAAAATTAATTCCTCTTACTTTGAAAGAATCTGTTTCCATTAACCAATATTTATTCAATGAAATGCAGGACTTTATCTTCTCTAATTTTTATAAATAATAATGATTAAAAGAGTACTATCAAAAATCGCGAGCTGGACTTCAGTTCTCACCTATAATTTAAGCAAGGATGTAAACGTTTTGATGTATTACAAATTATTAGTTGCATTGTTTCTGGTTTTTTCTTTCCCTTTTCAAATTAAAGCTTTTCTCTTTCAAGAAATTTGAGAGAAAAGGAAGATAGAATTCAGAACTATTTTGTTTTTAAAATATCATGCATAATAAATTACAAAGCAATGTTTCTGCTTCCCAAGTACTTAGGTTTTGGGCCAGGTAAGTCAAGAATGCTTTATCACAGCTGAGTAATGTTTTTGCTAATTAACTTAGTAATTAATTTTATGATGTAAGAAAAATGAAAAGAAAGAGTATGTGAGATATTGATTTCCTAATCTGTATGATGATATTTTGGGAACAATTTTAAATTACTTCTAGTCAGACAAATCTGCAGCAGTATTAACTCCCACACTGTACAAAATAAAGGTATTTCAGATAGATCAAAAATAAATAAATAAATTGTCATTAAACTTACAGCATGGGGAAGAGGAAGAGATAATGTGACAAATCTTTATTGCGCTTTACAACAATCTACCTATAAGCAAACACTTCTTTTCCTTTTACCTCGTGATATTTAAACTTAGAAATGCTAAAACACTAGAAACAACATAAAAAATATCTTCAAAATATTTTAGTGAGGAGAACAATTACTGCTGGCTCTATGTGCAGATTTTCTATTGCTTATTAACACTTTGAGAAAATAGTAAAGCAATTCCTTTTATTTTTACCATAGGAATCATAAATTTCAAATGTAATAAATTTTTCTATTTACCCAAGAACAATGATAACTTATCAAAAGTATCCATGACCTTGGTTTACAATTAAATCCAGCAAAATATATTTATATCCCCACTGATTATCCATCCCACATTTTTCATTAGGAAACACAGAGTTGCACATGCCAGTTACTGTACATTTTTCCACAGTGGCAAGTGCTCCACAATACAGTGGGATAAAATTGGAACTTGGAGAGCTTGAAGAGCACTCTTAAATTTTAATTAAAACCCTCCAAGCTCACTAAAAATAATTAGACACTAAAATGTGCCAGTTTTATTTTGAAGTCACTATAACGTACAAAGCACACTCCCTGACGACTGCTCATGCTCTTCTCTCTCTCTCCCCCCCTCTCCCTCTCTCTCCAATGAAACAACTGATTTTCCAAATAAGAACAAGGGAGTATAAATAGAGGCTGTTTTCAGGCCTGCTCTTCACGCTGGGAAGCTGACAGAAAGACAGCGGAGTGGGTTTTTCAGACTACACCAAATAAACCTAGAATAACTTCCCTAACCAAGAGTACGAATCACTAACAAACTCTAGATAAAATCCAGTCTGCAAGTAACACCATGAGTTATATTACTGTTCTTTTTTGATCCAAAAGTCAAACCTTTAACCTCTTAAATGTTTTTGCTATCTTAAAATATCTCATACAATACTATATTCCGTCCTATTTTTAGCCAAGCAGCAAGAGAAAGCATGCCTTTCCCATACAGCAGGGCAATGATATAAACATCAACACAGATGCTCTGCCAGGAGGAGCTGGACTTCTCAAGCACTTGATCATTAAGGAATGCACCAACTGTTTCGGATAATCTCGTGCCAGCTCCCCTTTTGCTCCACACTCCCCTCTGGGAGTGGCCAATCTTGTCCTGGTCCTAATTTTTCATTTTACTCCTTCATAACACCCCTCCCCCATTACCAAAAAGATGAGAAATGGCATTTATGCCTAGCAATGAAAAAGCAGGCTCACTTCCCCAAACAGACCAAAACTTTAAAACAATTAACCCTCCCCTCTTCTTTCAGATAAATTACTAAGTATAAAATGCAATCTGTTTCCTTTGTTTACTCAATATGAACAATTTGTAAATGACTCAAGGATAAAATTCAGAAAATGTTGTGCTAAATTAGAACCATTATAAACATGCTAATGACTCAATGCTTGAGTAAAACATGCATGATCGGTGTGAAAAAATAGATTTAGTTCCTGTGAAATTCTGTTGTGCTGCCTTAAAACGATTTGGTCATTAAATCAGATATATTCCTTCCAGGAAAAATGTTAATTCCAAAACCACTTTACTAGATAATATAGTGTGTGTGTGTGTGTGTGTGTGTCTGTGTGTGTGTCTGTGTGTGTGTGGCAGTGGAAGCTATTGGAAATGTAATTAGAACTGTTAGATGCAAGATTTTGGAATGCTCATAAGGAAGAAAAAGCTCCATACCACATTTGAAACCTGCACATACACATACAGACATCATCATAATCGGTACAATATTCTCTTTATACACAATTTTTATCTGCCAAATTCTTAGATATTTTTTTCATAGGCATTCCTTAAAACCAGTACTTAACATACGTCAATGAAAGTCACATTGTTCTATAGGTGCAGGTAAGAGTTATCTCTTTTATCTGCTTTCCAAGGCTGCCTAACACCTATAACAACAACAGGAATTGTTCAAAAGCAACTTCTGAAATTTCCTTCAAAGCACAACTGTTATCAATGCCAATCTAGAAAAAGAGGGAAACATACAGCAGATGATTCAGAAACCTATGGCCTGCTGCTATAACTAAAAAAGACTTCAATGATCATAAAGACCAATACCCTCATTTCAGAAATGAGAAAGCAGAGTCAAGATAACGAAGTCACCTGTCTTGCCAATGTCAAAATGTTGGTGACAGAGCCCTAACTTCAGTGCAGTGCTTGTTTTGCTGACATGACTATTTAAATCATTATTTGAACATAGGTTTGATTGTCCCCACAATGTAGTATCCAAAAGTGAAAAATAAAAAAATTTCTAATTATTTGCTTCAGATATGAAGTAAGACACTCTAATTCTTTGGAGAGGGGTGCAAAAAATCCTGCATATTGCAATGAAAACCAATAGTGGTCAACTGCCAGTTCTCCTATGCACACTCACTTATGCTGGTTTTCCTTTCCTCCACAATTCTTTTTCCATAATGCTTTATTTTGTTTGAATTAAAAGCTCTCCTTTTCTGAATACCATCCACTAATGAATAGGTAACAGTTTCCTAAAATTACTGTTGAACTCATAAGGTAATTCCTTCCAAGGTAAATTTTATTTTCATCTATCAGAAGTACATGTGCAGGCTGAAGCCTTGGTTTTTCACTGTATCTTATTGCCCAGGAGGCCTTCAGATGTTCCACAATTTTAATGGAATAAAAACATTCCATTAGAAACTATGGCTGTCCATGTTGCTAAAATATTACTCATCGTGACATCTTCTCTATCCCCTATTTTCTGCTCCTGCTTTTTGGGTTCTACAACTATTTGTTTTATTTTTACTTTTTAAAATACATACTTCACTTTTTTAAAACTGTATTCTAATTTCTGTGGAAATAATAATTTCTGTATCCAGTGTGTCCTATATTCTTTATTTTGTTTTCTTTGGGAAAATATTTCTGACTGCTGTTGTCTTGATGAGAGTGGTCAATCATAGTTCTGTGTTGCTTGCCTTCTACTGCTCCCCCTTGCCACACAAAGAGAAATTCAATCCAATCAGAATTACTTGCTGGAACTATCTAAAGGCTCTCTCATGCTCAGGTTGGAAGCTATATGCATGTGGACAGTCATGACCATCCCACCTGGCACATAGATAGAGCCTGCCTGCAATAAGAGTGAATGAAGCCAAAAATACAAAGAAAAGCAGAAGGAGCAGCAATAAGAATGGATACAGAAAACAATCTTTACCTCATGTTAGCATACTTACACCCCAAAATAGATAAAACAGAATTTTATTCCTGGGCTTTTGGTAATGTAAGCCAATACATTCCTATTAATTTGAGTTGGGTTTCTGCAAGTTGCAACTTAAAAAAATCTAAACATTATGAAAACCATAACCAAAAGTGTCATACATACACGAATGTGCTATATTCTAAATTTTAACCATCTGGAAACCACCAAAGAGTTAACTTGTACTACCACATTGAAATATTTATTATGTATACAGTCATGAGCTGCATAAAGACAAACTCCACATACAATGGCAGTCTTGCATAAGAGTATAATGTCATATATTTACTGTAACTTTTCTATGTTTAGATCCACAATTATTTATCATTGTATTACAACTGCCTACAGTGTTTAGTACAGTAACATGCTGCACAGGTTTGTAGCCTAAGATCAATAGGTTATACTATATAGCCTAGGTGTGTACTAGGCCATACCATGTAGGTTTGTGTAAGTACCCTCTATGATGTTTGCATGACAATGAAATTGCCTAAGGATGCATTTCTCTGAATGTATCCTCATTGTCAAGCGACATGTGACTGTACTTTGAAATAAACTTCTTGCTTCATTGAAAGATATAAGAAGACCTTAAGGTAAATGTTTAAAGCATTGCTACTTACAATAACTTGTCTATATAAATTAGGACTTTCTCAACATGATGCAACCAAAAGAAAACACACCAGAAATTAAGTGAAAACTGAGGCTCATTAAAAAAAAAACCTTTCCTCTGAGATCAGCAGTCCCTAATTTCAAAGTTACATGTTCAAAACAGCTTCACTGTTCTGATTAATTGACTTCATATTTAATGTCATAATATTAAATTATAAAATAAGTTTTTACTGATAAAATATCCATTTTTATCTATTTTACTTTATATATTGGCAATCCACAAAAGATCAATTTAAAACAAGGTTATAGTCCTCAATTTGGTTTTAAGGACCCTTTATAGTTTGACCCTGGTGATTAAGTTCCTATTATTCTATTTACTTGAAACTCTTCTTTTTGTCCAAATGAGTACACCAAGCATGCCTATCTCCACTGTACATACCTGTGCTTTTTCACTTCCCCTCTTTGATCACCACATCCTCCTGACCTGAATGTCTCCCCACTTTTTGACTTACGAAAAACCCTCCTATTCTACTGTGCCTACATCAAATGCCACCTCCTCAATTATGCCTTGATTCATCACTTCAAACATAAATTCTCGTCTCCTCAAGGAAAATAATTAACACTTGCCGAGCACATATCTGTCAGGCACTGTATTTTTTATATTCTTCTCATGTATTAATCAACTAATTTAACTCTAAATTTCATGACTCCTTTTACATCTACCACCACTAGTACTTATCAGTTTTTACCACCATCTGATTAATTATGTGATCAAGTTTATACCACAATATGATAACTACATATTAAGTTTCTTGATGGTCAGGGAATGTTTCTGATACCACTTTGTGTTTTTCCATAATGCTTAACCCAGAGCTCTGCACATAATAAGTGCTAAAACTAATTCCTTGATATACATAAAAAGATCAAGACTATTGTGTGTCAAGCAGCTATAAAACTAGTTTTTTTAGTTAACTATATTCATATATAATTTACATATAATAAAATGCACCCATTTAAAATATAAATTTAATAAGTTTTGACAAATTATATACTCATGTAGCTCCACCCCCCCGAAAGAAGATACAGAACATTTCTAAAAAGTTATCTTATGCTCCCTTTCCAGGCAATCATCCATGCTCCTGGACTCAGGCAACCACTGATATGATTTCTATCACTATAAAATAATTTTGCCTATTCTTGAATTTCATAAAAATGAAAGTATACAATATATTCTTTTTTGGATATGGATTCATTCACTCAGCATAAAGTTCTTGAGATTCATTCCTGTTGTAGCATGAATTAGTAGTCTGGTCCTTTTTATTAATTTCCATTTTATGAACACACCACATAATGTGTGTATAATGTGTATCTATTCATCTGTCTATGGACATGTGGGTTGTTTTCAGTTTAGATGTATTAGAAATAAAACTAATATACAAATTCATTCACAAGTCTTTTTATGAATATATATCTATTTTTCCCCCTTAAAAATTGAATTTCCTGTAAAATTGGGTAGCTATGTGCCTGACTTTATTTTTATAAACTGCCAAAAGGTTTTCCAAAGTGGTTGCACCATTTTATACTTCTACCAACAATGTATGAGTGTTCTAGTTGTTTCATATCCTCAACAATATGTCTTAGTGTTAGCACTTTAATTTTGTCACCCAGAGGATAAGAAGTGGTATTTTAATGTAGTTTTATTTATATTTCCTTAATGATTAAGATATTGAGCATATTTTCATATGCTTTTTGACCATTCATATATATTTTGCCCATTTTTACACTGGGTTGTGAAGTCGTCTCTCAAATATATGTAATGTAAACATTTTTACCTAGTCTACAGCATGCCTTTTTGTTTTCACAAGGTGTCTTTTGAGGAGCTAGAGTTTTCACTTTAATGTGATTTGATTATCAATTTTTTAATGACTAGTATTTTCTGGATTCTCTCTATGAAATTTTTGTCTTTTCAATATCACAAAGATTTTTTTCCTATGTTTTCTTCTAGAAACTTTAGAGTTTAGTTTTATATTTAGGTCTATGATCAATTTTAATTTATTTTGTATGTATGGCATGAGGTAAAAGATAAAGTCAGTTTTCTTTCATATAAATATCCAGTTGTTCCAGCAACATTTGTCAAAAAGATTATCTTTTTCCCAATGAATTATCTTGTCTTAACTGTTGAAAATCAAATGACTGTGTATAGAGTGTGTATGTGCGTGTGTATTTGTGTGTGTGTGTTTGTAGATCTATTTCTTAATTCTCTTTTCTGTTCTATTAATCAATTCATTATCCTCACTATAATACCAAACTGTCTTCATTGTTGCAGCCTTATAATAAGCTTTGAAATCACGTGGAATAAGAATTTGTTCTTCTATTTCAAATTTGTTTTGGCTACGCTAGGTCCTTTGCATTTTCAGATAACTTTTAGAATTGGTTTGCCTACCAAAAAAGAAAAGACTTTCTGGAATTCTGATTGAATTTGTCTTGAATTTACAGGCAATTTTTAAGACTATATTTAATATTAGCATTTAAAGATATAAATTTCCTTCTAAGTATTACTTTAGCTGCATCCCACACATTTTGTTAGGTTGGGTTTTCATTATCATTTAGTTTAAAATACTTTACAATTTTCCTTGTTCTTTCTTCTTTGGTAAATGGTTTATTTAGAAATATGTGGTTTAATTGCCAAATAATTTGAATTTAAAAATGTTTCATTTTGTTATTGATTTGTACTTCATTTCCATGTCAGAAAATATACCCATTATAGTTTCATTCATTTTACATTTGAGATTTGTTTTATAGTCCAGCATATGCCTTATCTTGGGGATGTTCCTTATTCCCTTGAAAATAATAATTATCCAGATGTTTTTTAGTGTAGTGTTCTAGCAACATCAATTAGGTTAAGTTGATAATTTTGTTCAGGTCTTCTACAGTCTTACAGAGTTTTCTGTCTACTTGTTTTATCATATTCTAAAAGAGGTGTGTTAAAATCACCAAGAATAATTAGACTGTGGCTGTGTCTTTTTCTTCTTTTAGTTCTGTCATTATTTTGCTTCATGTATTTTAAAGCTCTGTTATTATTAATACATGTATATATGCAGAAATATTATGTCTTCTTGGTTAATTGAACCTTTAATCATTATGAAACGTCCTTCTTTATCTCTGATAATATTCCTTTTCCTGGAGTCTACTTTTATATTAATATAGCCTTTTAAGCCTTCTTATCATTAGTGTTTTCATGGTACATCTTCAAAAAACTTTTAACATATTTACATCTTTATATTTATTATGTCTCTTGTAGTTAGCATATTAATTGGGTCTTGTTTTTTGTTAATCCAATCTGATAATCTCTGCCTTTTAAAAATTAGTATAATTAGTCCATTTAAATTTAATGTAACAACTGTTAAGTCTACCATCTTCCTATTTTTAATTTGTCCTTTGTTCCTTTGTTCTTCTTTTCTTGGCTTTTTAATTATTTTTTTTTTAGAATTCTACTTATCTCCTCTGTTGGTTTATTAACTATACCTCTTTATTTCATTATTTAAATGATTGACCCAGGGTTTATTATATGCATCTTTAACTTACAACAGTCTACCTTCAATAATATACCATTTCAAATACAATGTAAGGAACTTTAAAACACCTTTATTGTGTATTATTGCTGTCATAGGTATTAGTTCCACATGTTTTAAACCTCATTATACATGGTTATTGTTTATTCTATAGAATCAATTATATTTTAAGTAAATTAATCATTAGAAATTAAATGTCATATATTTGCCTCCAGAGTAACCATTTACAGTAATCTTCATTACTTTTTAAAATCTAAGTTTCCATCTAGTATTATTTTCTTCAGCCTGAAGAAGTTTTTTAAAATTTTTAAAATTAAAATCTGCTAGCAATAAATTGTCTGAACTTTTATTTTTCTTTAATGTCTTTATTTCACCTTCAGATGTGAATATTTTTTCTAATTATAAAATTGTAGGTTGCAATTTTTTTAGGACCTCAAAGTATGTCATTGTGATATCTAACTGAACTGCTTCTGATGTGAGGAATCATTTCTATCTTTGCTCCACTGTATATAACATATCTTTGGCTACTTCTAAGACTCTCTTTCATTTGTTTCCAGCCATTTGATTTTGATGTGCTTTGGTATACATTCTTCCCTGTGTTTATACTTCTTGGATCTAAGGGATTATATTTTTTAACAAATTTATTTATTTTTAATTTTTCATTATTATGGGCACATAATAGTTGTATATATTTACAGGTACATGTGATGTTTTGATACAAGCATGCAATGTGTAAATATCAAATCAAGGTAACTTGGGTATCCATCACCTTAAGTATTTGCCATTTCTTTGTGTTAGAAACATTCCAATTCTATTCTTCTAGTTATTTTTAAATACATAGCAAATTATCATTAACTATAGAAACCCTCCTGTGATACCAAATACTAGCTCTTTTTCATTATATATATTTTTGTACCCATCAACTATCCCCATTTTATCCCCTGCTCCCCATTATCCTTCCCAGCTACTGGTAATCATCATTCTACTATCTATGTCTGTGAGTTCATTTGTTTTTTAAGCTCTCACATATGAGTGAGAATATGTCACAAATATCTTTCTGTGACTGGCTTATTTTTCTTAACGTAATATCCTTTTGTTGAATCCATGTTGTTGTAAACAACAAGATTTTATTCCTTTTTATCTCTGAATAATATTTATTGTGTATATGTGCCATGTACCACATTTTATATCCATTCATCTGTTGATAGACACTTAGGTTGACTCCGTATTTGGCTATTGTGAGTAGTGCTGCAATAAATATGGAAATGCAGACATCTCAATATACTGATTTCCTTTCTGTATTAGTCCATTCTCATGCTGCTATAAAGAACTGCCCGAGACTGGGTAATTTATAAAGAAAACAGCTTTAATTGACTCACAGTTCTGCAGGGCTGGGGAGGCCTCAGGAAATGTACAATCATGGTAGAAGGGAAAGCAAACATGTCCATCTTCACATGGTGATAGGAAGGAGAAGAATGAGAACTGAGTAAAGTGGGAAGCCCCTTATAAAACCATCAGATCTTACGAGAACTTACTGTCACAAGAATAGCATGGGGTAAACCACCTACAATTACCTCCCACCAGGTCCCTTCCATGACACATGGGGACTATAAGAACTACAATTCAAGATGAGATTTGGGTGGGGAAACAGCCAAACCATATCATTTTGCCCCTGGTCCCTCCCAAATTTCATGTCCTCACATTTCAAAACACAATAATGCCCTTCCCACAGTCCCCAAAGTCTTAACTCATTTCAGCATTAACTCAAAAGTCTAAGTCCAAAATCTCATCTGAGACAAGGCAAGACCCTTCTGCCTATGAGCCTGTAAAATCAAAAGCAAGTTAGTTACTTCCTAGATAAAATAGGGGTACAGGCATTGGGTAAATACACCCATTCCAAATGGGAGAAATTGGCCAAAACAAAGGGGTTACAGGCCCCACGCAGGTCTGAAATCCAATAAGGCAGTCATTAAACCTTAAAGTTCCAAAATGACCTCCTTTGACTCCATGTCTCACATCCAGGTCATGCAGATACAAAAGGTGGGCTTCCATGGCCTTGGACAACTCTGCCTCTGTGGCTTTGCAAGGTAAAGCCCAACCCCTGGCTGCTTTCAGTGGCTGGCATTGAGTGTCTGTGGCTTTACCAGGCACACAGTGCAAGCTGTCGGTGGATCTACCATTTTGGGGTCTGGAGAATGGTGGCCCTCTTCTCACAGCTCTACTAGGCAGTGCCCCAGTGGGGACTCTGTGTAGGGGTTCCAATCCCACATTTTCCTTCCACACTGCCCTATCAGAGGTTCTCCATGACAGCTCCACCTCTGCAGCAAACTTCTACCTGGACATCCTGGTGTTTCCATACATCCTCTGAAATCTAGGCAAAGGTTCCAAAACCTCAATTCTTGACTACTGTGCACCCTCAGATCCTACACCACGTGAAAGCTGCCAAGGGTTGGGCCTTGCACCCTCTGAAGCAACAGCCTGAGCTGTACTTTTGCCCCTTGTAGCCACAGCTGGAGCTGAAGCAGCTGGAATGCAAGGCATCATATCCCAAAGCTACACAGTGAAGGGGGGGCCTTGGGCCTGGCCCACAAAACCATTTTTCCCTCGTAGGCCTGTGATGGGAGGGGCTGCTGTGAAGGTCTCTGACATGCTCTGGAGACATTTTCCCCATTGTCTTAGTGACTAACACTTGGCTCCAGCTGGGCATGGTGGCTCATGCCTGTAATCCCAGCATTTTGGGAGCCCAAGGAAGGCAGGTTATGAGGTCAGGAGATTGAGACAATCCCGGCTAACATGGTGAAACCCCATCTCTACTAAAAATACAAAAAGAAAATTAGCTGGGCATGGTGGCACATGCCTGTAGTCCCAGCTACTCGGGAAGCTGAGGCAGGAAAATCACTTGAACCCAGGAGGCAGAGGTTGCAGTGAGCCAAGATCGCACCACTGCACTCCAGCCTCAGCAACAGAGGCTCTGTCTCAAAAAAAAAAAAAAGAAAAAGAAAAAGAAAAAGAAAAAAAAATGGCTCCTTGTTACTTATGCAAATTTCTGCAGCAGGCTTGAATTTCTCCCCAGAAAATGGGTTTTTCTTTTCTATCACATCGTTAGGCTGCAAATTTTCCAAACTTTTATGCTCTGCCTCTTCTTGAACACTTGGCCGCTTAGAAATTTCTTCTGCCAGATATCTTAAAGCATCATTCTCAAGTTGAAAGTTCCACAAATCTCTAGGGCAGGGACAAAGTGCTGCCAGTCTCTTTGTAATGCAAAACAAGAGTCACCTTTGCTCCAGTTCCCAACAAGTTCCTTATCTCCATCTGAGCCCACTTCAGCCTGGACTTCACTGTCCATATCACTATCAGAATTTTGGTCAAAGCCATTCAACAAGTCTCTAGGAAGTTCCAAACTTTTCCACATCTTCCTATCTTCTTCTGAGCACTCCAAACTGTTCCAACCTCTGCCTGTTATCCAGTTCCAAAGTCACTTCCACATTTTTGGGTATCTTTGTAGCAGCACAAAATTCTACCAGTAGCAATTTATGTGACATGTACCAATAATAAATTTACCAAATTATACCAAAAATAAATTTATCAGACCCAGTACCAGGGTCTGATAAATGCCACCAGGTAGAAAGCCAAGCTAATCTCATGGCTTACTTTATTTTCCTTCTCTCATATATTGCAGTCTAGTGCTAACTATTGTCTAATTTCTTAAAACAGTTATTTCATACAGTTGATCAAGAGTTCTCATTGTTTATATTAGGAGGTTAATTCCAGTACCAGTCACTTCTTTATGGCCAGAAGCAGAAGTAGAATATTACTTTTTAAAAGACTGTTGTCTCAGAAAATGATTCTCTACCATTTACTTTTTTAAAAGACAGTTTAGGGGTTTCCCCACTAAGTTTCTATTAATATTTTGGCTTTCATTTAGAGGCAGAGGGGAAGCCAATCTTTATAAAGCAGGAGTCCCCAACCCCTGGGCCATGGACTGGTACCAGCCTTACTGGTACCAGCATTACCACCTGAGCTCTGCCTCCTGTGAGATCAGCAGTGGCGTTTGATTCTCATAGGACTGAGAACCTTACTGTGAATGGCACATGCAAGAGATCTATACTGTGCTCTCCTTATGATAAAGAATTTTGAGTGCCATTAAATTTTATAAAACATAATTGCAAGCCATGGCCTTGCCTTTTTTAGAATAATAGAATATCAAGGCTAAAAGAGCTTCTGGAGATTTAACAGAATGAAAATAGGAAACCATAAGCTTAAAACCTAGCATTAGAAATTATATCACATATAAATGGACTAAGAATGACATATTAAAGAAAGATAGTAAAAAGCGAATGAAAACCAGATCTCAATTAGGTTGTTTATAACAGATAAACTTTAACTATAAAAACACAAAAAATATTCAAAGTAAACAAGATAAGTGGGGTTATATCATGTAAACACTAACTCCAAAAAATCTGATGTAGATGTATTAATATCAGATAATTAATACTCTAAGTCAAGAAGCATCAATAAAGAAAAGTATTACATAATAATTACAGGAACAATCCAACAATCCTAAAATTACATAAAACCAATAACATAAACCAAAGCTGACAAAGAAAAATAAGATATATCCACATGATTGAGATTTTAACATAGCTGCCTCAATAGAATAAGAGAAAAATCAACAGAGGTATAGAATATTTAAATAATAAGATTAACTTACATTAACTAATTCACATATATCAAACATTACACTCAACAATTACAAAATATACATTTTGTTCAAGTGCACATAGAAAATGACTCATATAGATCACATGTTGAATGATAAATCAAGTCTAAACAAATTTTAAAACCATAGAGGGTATGGCCTTTTATCACAATGGAATCAAAACAGAATTCTGTAATAGAAATATAACTAGAAAACCCCTCAAATGATTGGGATTTAAACAACACATTAAAAAAATCTATGGGGAAAAAATAAACAGTGAAAATTAGAAAATATTTCAAACTGAGTTATAATGAAAATCTGACATCTCAAATTTTTATGTCTGCTAATGCAGTTATTAGAACTTTAAATTCGTATATTACAAAAGCAGAAAGGTTAAAAATTAATTACCTAAGCTCTATCTTAAAAGCTGGAAAAAGAAATAAACGCCCAAAAATGAACAATTAAGGAAATACCAGAGAGCATCAGTGAAATAGAAACTGTAGTCTCACAGAGCAAAATAAGCAAAACTAAAAGATAGTTCTTTGAAAAGATTAATGAAATTAATAAACTTTTAGGAAGATTGATCAAGTAATAAAGAGCAAAAACATTATTTATATCAATAATGAAAAAGGAGACATTATTCCATATATATGTATTCTTACAGACATTGATAAAGAGAATAGTATGAAGAAGATTATGCTAATAAATTTGAAACTTTAAATAAAACAGAAAACTTCCTGCAAAATATACATATCAAAATAGAAAACACAAATAGTGCTATATAAAGATATTGGATCTATAATGTAAAGCCCTCTCACAGAGATGACTCCAGGTCCTGATTGCCACACTGGTGAATTGTTCCAAACATTCATGGAGGAAATAATACCAATGTAGTACAAACTTGGGAAACACTATCCAACTCATGTTAGGGGACCAGCCAAATATCGACAAGGACATTATGAAAAAAAAATAACTTCCAGAATCTCCGTCATAATCATAGATGCAAAAATTCTCAAAAAAATTAGCAAATATAATCTGACAATATATAAAAGGACCAAGAGGGTTTATTCCAGGAATGCAAAGTTGCTTGAAGATTCAAACACCAATCAATATAACATAATAAACATAAAAAATCACATAATTATATAAGATGCAAATAAAACACTTTATAACATTCAGTATCCATTCGTAATTTTCTTTTTAAAAAAAAGAACTCTCAGCAATGTAAGACTAGGAGAGTACCTTCAGAAAACCTCATTATTAATGGTAAAACAATGAATGCTTTCGTCTGAATTCAGGAACAAAACAAAAATATCTACTATTACTCCTCTATGCAATATTATCCTGGTGATCTTAGAGAAATAAGAAAAAGAAGCAAAAAGAACATATCGTAGACTTCCCGTTTCCAGTCCAGCATATAAGGAACTCAGCAGTCTTCACTTCATCCTAACAAGTAAAAAGCTGAATAAACTGAAAAGTCAACAGCTCTTCTTAGATTCGTCAGAGAAGTGAGGTCACCCAACAGATTGCTGCCCCTCAGATTCCAGAGAAAGACAGGCAAAAACAGAGAATCACAGCTTACCAGAGCAGAAACCCAGGAACAGAAACCTCCACGGGAACCAGTGTCGGTAGGAACTTTGGAACTGTGATCTACGAACTGCTGGATGTTCAGGGTGCACAATTCTCAGAGTTAAGAACTCCAAGGATACCCAGTCAAAAGGGGATGGCCACACTTTGGGGAGTTTTACCTCCAGAAGCTCTACCAGGTCCTCACAGAGAGTGTCAGAGGAAAATTCTTGTGTGATTCCAGCAGGGGGAGGAGATTAAGAAGCATTTTTAAATACACCACAACATTCTGTTCTTTTTAACAAGTCCTGCCTTCAGGAAAAACGATTTTTCCAGAGCCTAACCTGCTGTTTTATCACAGCATAACCTACCTAGGGTAAGGGAAATACCCAACTCCAACCCCCTCAAGCCTTCCACTTGGAAGAAGGAAAATACTCAACTCCAGCCCACTCCAGCCATCCTCTCCCACCTAAGCAGGAAAATTATTGAGAAGCATTCATGAAATTCACAGTCTGAAGACACAGGCTCACCAAAAACCTGAGACGTAATCATAGGACTATGGAATTCTTACCCTTCCCTCACACGTTACCACTACATGACTAAAGTCCTATTTATTACGGTTCCTTTTACCCAGTACATCATGTCTGCCTTTCAACAAAAAATTATAAGACATACCAAAAGGCAAAAAACAGTTTAAAGAAACTGGACAGGCTGGGCACGGTGGCTCACACCTGTAATCCCAGCACTTTGGGAGGCCTAGGCGGGCAGATCACCTGAGGTAGGGAGTTCGAGACCAGCCTGACTAACATGGAGAAAACCCGTCTCTACTAAAAATACAAAAAATTAGCCGGACATGGTGGTGCATGCCTATAATCCCAGCTATTCAGGAGGCTGAGGTAGGAGAATCCATTGAACCCAGGAGGCGGAGGTTGCAGTGAACCAAGATCACACCATTGCACTCCAGCATAGGTAACAAGAGCAAAATTCCATGTCAAAAAAAAAAAAAGAAACTGAACAAGCATCAGAGCCAGAGTCAAATGTAGCAGTCCTATGAGGAATGTTTAGAATTATTAGACCAAATTTTTAAAACATATAATTAATATGGCTAAGAATTTTAGTAGAAAAAGTAGAGAGTATGCAGACACAGGTGCATAATGTGAGCAGAGAGACATAAATCTAAGAAATAATCAAAAATAAAGGCTAGAGATTAAAAATGCTGTCACAAAAATGAAGAATGCCTTTGCTGGGCTCACTAGTAGACTGGATATGACTAAGAAAAGAATCTGTGAACTAGAGGATATATCGACAGAAATCTCCAAAGGAAAATAAGACTGGAAAAAAAAAACCCAGAATATCCAATAACTGTGGAACAACTACAAATGGTATAACATATGTATAATGGGAATACCAGAAGGAAAAGAAAAAGAGAAAGGAACAGAAACAATATTTGAAGCAACAATTCCTGAGAATTTTCTCAAATTAATGTCAGACACCAAACCACACAGATCCA
Organism: Gorilla gorilla gorilla; assembly: GCF_029281585.2. Classification (NCBI taxonomy): domain Eukaryota; kingdom Metazoa; phylum Chordata; class Mammalia; order Primates; family Hominidae; genus Gorilla; species Gorilla gorilla. Next base: position 22,653,502 of record NC_073233.2, read on the forward strand.
GGAGGCACAAAGAACACTAAGTATGATAAATGTCCAAAAAATACACCTAGGCACATCATATTCAAACCTCAGAAAATAAAAAATAAAAGAAAAACCTTGAAAGAAGTCCAGGGTTGAGGGAGTGGGTGGAAAACACTTAACCTATAGAGGAGCAAAGAAAAGAATTACATATGACTTCTCCTCAGAAACCATGCAAACAAGAACATGGAGTGAAATATTTAAAGTGATGAAAAAAAAAACACTTAGCATTTTGTACCTGTAAAATTATCCTTCAAAAGTAAAGTAGAAATGAAGACTTTCTCAGACAAATAAAAATTGAGGAAATGTGCTGCCAGGAGATGTTGAAGTTCTTCAGGGAGAAGGAAAATTATATAGTTTAGAAACTCAGATGTGCATACAAAAAGGAAGAGCATTAATAAAAGAAAACCCTATTTTCTTATTCTTGATTGATCTAGAGATAAGTTTGTTCAAAATAATAGCATCAATGTACTTGATTACATATACATGTATATTACATTCATATATATTACATACATGTATAGTTATACATAAGAATATCATTTTTCATATGTATATGCTTATGCATATGTGAAGGAATGACAGCAGTAATACAAGGGATGGGATAGAGGAATTCAGAATATTTTGTTATTATGAGGTACCTGTACACCGTGTGATGCAGTATAGTTATTTGAAAGCGGACTTGGATTAATTGTAACTGAATATTGTAAACTCTAGGCCAACCACTTAAAAGAAGTATAACTGATATCTTAACAAAATAAGAGAAAATGGAATAATATAAATGCTCGATTAAAACCACAAAAGGCAAAAAAAAAAAGCAGGGAAAGCAAAAATAAAAATGAACGACAAGGACAAATAGAAAACAGTACCAAATATGGGTAGGTACTAGTCCAACTACACTAATAATCATAAATGTCAGGGGTCTAAATACACCAATTTAAAAACAGAGATTGTCAGAGTGGGTCAAAAAAATAAGACCCAACTATATATTATCTATAGGAAACCACTTTACATATAAAGATAAATATAGATTGAAATAAGAGATGGAGAAAGATATACCATGCTAACATATCAAAATATGTGGAAGTAGCAATAGTAATAAGACAAAGCAGACTTCAGAACAAGGACAGTTATCAGGAATAAAAAGAGTATTTCGAAATGTTAAAGGGGTCATACTCCTAAAGACATAACAATCCTTACTATATATACACCTAATAACAGAACATCAAAATATATGAGGCAAAAACTGCCAGGAGAAATAGATGAATTCACTATTATAGTTGAAGATTTTAACACCCCTCTATGAGAAGTGGACAAGTTCAGCAGGTAGAAAATCAGTAAGAACATCATTGAACTCAGCAACACCATCAATCAACTAGATGTAATTGATATCTATAGACTACTTCATCCACCAACAGCAGTTTACACATTCTTCTCAAACTCATATGGAACAGTCACCAAAACAGACCACATTCTGGGCTATAAAACACAACAAGTTGAAAACAATTGAAATAATATGTCTGCTCTCAAACCACAATGGTTTTAAACTAGAAATCGGTAACAGAATGATAGCTGGAATAACCCAAAATACATGAAGATTAAACAACACACTTTTAAATAACACATGTGTTAATGAAGAAATCTCAAGAGAAAATTTAAAATATTTTGTACTAAATTGAAATAAAAATACAACTTCTCAAAGTGTGTGGGATGCAGTGAAAGCAGTGCTGAGAGGGAAGCATATAGCATCAATCTAAAAGCGATAAGCTGAGCCTCCACTTTAGAAAACTAGAAAAAGAAGAGCAAATTGAGTACAAAGTAAGAGAAGAAAAGAAATAATGAAAACTAGACCTGAAGTCAACAGAACTGAAAACAGGAAATCAAAAAAGAAAGCCAATAAAACCAAAAGCTAGTTTTTGGAAAGACCAATAAAATAGATGAACTTCTAGCCAGACTAAAGGAAAAAAAAAAAGAGATGACGCAAATTGGTAATATCAGAAATGAGGGAGGGAATATCATTACAGTTCCCATGGACAATTAGAAATCTTTTTAACAACTCCATAGCCACAAACTTGATAACCTAGATGAAATGAACTAATTCCTTGAAAGATACAATCTGCAATAATTCACACAAGAGAAACGACACAATCTGCCAAAATTCATGCTGAAAGTCCTTTATATATTAAAGAAATTAAATCAGTAATTAGTAACCTTCCAAAACAGAAGCACCAGGCCCAGATTATGGAATAAATGATGCCAATTCTATATCATTTCTTTCAGAGGATAGAAGCAAAGGGAATCTTTCCTAACTCATTTTATCAGGTCAGCATTATCCTAATATCAAAACTAGACAAGGATATTATAAGAAAATAAAAACCATACATCAGTAACTCTCATGAACACAAATGCAAAAATCCTCAAGAAAATATTAGCTAATTGAATCAAATAATGTGTTAAAAGAATTATATACCACAATCAAGTGGGATTTATCCCAGTTATGCTAGGCTGGCTCACCACTCAAAAAATCAATTAATGAAATACATCACACATCAACAGGCTAACGATAAATCATATGATCATATTGATACAGAAAAACATTTGACAAAATTCAACGCCCATTCATGGTTTAAAAAAGAACTCTCAGCAAGCTAGAAATAGAGGGAATGTCCTCAACTTGGTAAAGAACATCTATAAAAAACATTGAGCTAACATCACATGTAATGGTGAGAAACTCATAGCTTTCCCAGTAAGATTAGAAACAAGGGGAGGATGTGCCCTCTTACCACTGTTTTTCAACATCATACTGGAAGTCCTAGCTAATGCAGTTTAAAAATAAAATAAATAAAATAAAATAAAGGGTATACAGATTGGGATGAAAAAATGAAACTGTCTTTGATCACAGATGACACGATCATCTGAGTAGAAAATAAGACATAATTGACAAAAATTCCTGGAACCAGTATGTAATTATAGCGAGGTTGCAAAATACAAGGCTAATATACAAAAGTCAACTACTTTCCTATTTATTAGCAAAGACCAAGTGGAATTTGAAATGAAAAACACATTACCATTCATATTATCACTCTAAGAAATGAAATATTTTGGTATACATTTAATAAAATATGTAAAAATCTATATGAAGAAAACTATAAAATCCTGATAAAAGATATTAAGGAAGAACTAAATAAATTAGAGATATTCCATGTTTATGGATTGAAAGACTCAATATTGTCAAGATGTCCATTCTTCCCCATTTGATCTATAGATTCAATGCAATCCCAATCAAAATTGCAGCAAATTGTTTTGAGGATATCAACAAACTGATTCTAAAGTTTCTATGAAGAGGCAAAAGACACAGAATAGCCAACTTACTGTTGAAGAAGAACAGCAAAGTCAGAAAACTGACACTATCCAACTTCAAGACTCAATATAAAGCTACAATAATCAGGACTGTGTGGTACTGGTAAAAGAAAAAAAATCGTTGAATGGAACAGAACAGAGCGCTCATAAACAGACTCACATAAATATGGTCAACTGATTTGTGACATAAAGCAAAGGCAATCTAAAGGAGAAAAGATAATCCTTTGAACAAATGATGCTGAAAAAACTGGACATTTATGTGCAAAAGGAGGAGTCTAGACATATATCTTATGCTCTTCACAAAAATTAACTCAAAATTGATCATAGACCTAAATGTAAAACACAAAACTAAAAAATTTCTAGAGATAACATAGGAGAAAACTTAGATGATCTTAGGTATAGCAATAACTTTTTAGACAGAACACTAAAGGCACAATCCATTAAAGAAATAACTGATAGACAAGGCTTTATTAAAATTAAAAGCTACTGCTCTGTGAAAGACACTGTTAAGATAATGAAAAAACATGCCACAGACTGGGAAAAAAATATTTGCAAAAGACATATCTGATAAAGGAATGTTAGCCAAAACATACAAATAACTCTTAAAACACAACAATAAGAAAACAACAATCCAATTAAAACACGGTAAAAGACCTGAACAGACACCACCAAAGAAGATACACAGATGCAAGTAAACATATGAAAAGATGTCCAATATCATATATTATTAGAGATATCACTCTTTAATTAAAAGAATTTAAAAAATGACATATCACTACATGCCTATTAGAAGGAACAAAATAGAAAATACTGATAATACCAAATGCTGGTGAAGATGTGGAACAACAGGAATGCTCATTCATTGTTCATGGAAATGCAAAATAGTACACCACTTAGTACAGGACACTTTGGCAGTTTCTTATAAAACTAACATTCTCTAATCATACAATCTAGTAATCATGTTCTTTGGTTTTTCTCAAATAAAAACTTATGTCCACACAAAAACCTACACAAAAATGTTTATAGCAGCTTCATTCATAGTTGCTGGAACCTGGAAACAATCAAGATGTCTTTCAGCAGGTGAGTGGATAAATAAACTGTGGTACATCCAGACAATGAAACATTATTCTGCACTGAAAATAAATGAGCTACCAAGCTATGAAAAGACGCGAAGGAAACTTAAATGCATTTAGTGAAAAAAGCCAATCTCATAAAGCTATTATGCATACTGTAATATCCAAACTATCTGGCATTCTAGAAAAAATAAAACTATGAAGATATTAAAAAGATTAATGGTTGCCAGGGATTGGGGGAGGGATGAATACACAGAATACAGAGTATTTTTTTACGGTAGTGAAACTATTCTGTATGATATGGCAATACTACAATGGTGGATAGATGTCATTATACATTTGTCAAAACCTATAGAATGTACACCACCAACAGTGAACCATAATATAAACTATAAACTCTGGGTGATAATGATGTCAACATAAGTTTATCTGTTGCAACAAATCTACCACTCTGTTATGAGATGTTGATAATAGGGGAGCCTGAGAGGGAGGGACAGGCTATATACATGTATATACACACACACACATATATATACATATATATACACACATTATATATACATATATCCACACACATATATACATATATACACACACACATACATATATGTATGTATATAAACTCTCTGTACTTTGCACTCTATTTTTTGTGAACCTGAAACTGCTATTAAAAATTAAGTTTATTAATTTTAAAAAACATGTAAAGGAGAAAAGAAATAAAATTCACCATTCACAAACAATTTGGTTGTATATATAGAAATAAATTTAAAGCCTAAAATAAACTATTAGAATTAAGAAATATATTTAGCAAGATCATTGGATATGAGGCTAATATGAAAATATATTTATTTCAAATATTTGCAAAAAATAGAAAATAAATTTTAAAAAACAATAAATCTACAAAATATACAGGGTGTTTACATACATCCATTAAAACCCTACAAAATATTACTTTAATAATTTTCTGAAATCCTAAATAGATGGACATATTCTGCTCATACATTGGAAATCACAACATTCTTAAGAAGTAAATTCTCCCTAAATTGATATATAAACACATTGCAATCCCAATTAAAACCCCAGTAAGTATTTTCTTTTAAATTGACAAGTATATCTAAAATGTATATGTAAACACAAAGGCCCACAATCAGTAAAAAAAATTTTGAGTAAGAACAAAATTAAAAGAGCTGACTACCTTATGAATTTATTGTGAAGCTACAGTTAGTAAATAGCTTGCATTGATACAATGGTAACCAATAGACATAGAACAAAATAGAACAAATATCTGCTACAACATTTAAACTCAAAGACATTATGTTGAGTGGAAAAACTCAAACACAAGAAAAGTGTATACTTTATAGTTCCATTTATATGAAGTTCAAGAAGAAAACAAAATTAATCTATGGTAATAAGAGTGAGAATAGTTACTATCTTTCAGGGGTTATGATTGGGAGGGAGGATGAGGGAGTCTTCCAGGATACTAGAAATGTTCTATATCTTGCTATGGATGGTGGTTACACACATAAAAATGTGGTGGAATAAAAACACATAAAAATTTAGTGAAAGATACACTTAAGATTGCATATTTTACCACATGCATGTTATACTTCAATGTCCCAAATATATGTGTGTGTGTGTGTGTGTGTGTATATATATATACACACACATACATATATATATATTCATTTATGTATTTATTTTTAGACGGAGTCTCGCTGTCATCCAGCTTGGAGTGCAGTGGCCCAATCTCGGCTCACAGCAAGCTCTGCCTCCTGGGTTCATGCCATTCTCCTGCCTCAGCCTCCCGAGTAGCTGGGACTACAGGCACCTGCCACCACACTTGGCTAATTTTTTGTATTTTTTAGTAGAGACGGGGTTTCACCGTGTTAGCCACGATGGTCTCGATCTCCTGACCTCGTGATCCACTCACCTTGGCCTCCCAAAGTGCTGGGATTACAGGCGTCAGCCACCGTGCCCGGGCCAGTGTCCCAAATTTTAAAATAAAGAAGTACTATTCTTTATTTACACAAATCCTTAAGTAATATATGTTATATTGTGAAAATGAAAATAAATACCATTTTTTTAAAGTTACTTCCCCATTTGTTGAGGTAAAATGTTTAACCTAGCTGGCCTCTAGAGACTACTTCAGAGATCAACACAACTATTGCCCGAGCCAAAAAGAGATTATCTGACATTTGGCTATGGACAAGCCATGCTCTTCAGAATAGGAACAAAACTGAAATTATAAGATCTCAAGGTGTCTGAAAAATATACGTATTTTTGTCTTGGTTCAATAAAAGGGACACACTGCCTTCCTGCTCTAGCTAGAAGTAAAATGACACCTTCTATGTGACCATTATCATCTGAAGACAAGTAGCTGGGGAATTAGGAATGAAGCAATCTAGGAAAGGTACAAAGTTTCTCCAACCTTTAATTTCCAATCATCCAAACATTTACCCTTAGAATAAAACCCAAAATCCTTCATACAGCTTAAAAGGTCCCCCATGTTCTGGAACCCACTTACCTCTCCAGCTATTCTCACCACTCTCTACTCTCTCCCTCATACTACACAGTCTTATTGTACTGAAATTCATTAAATTCCCCCAAAGCACCAGCTGCTATCTGCTATATTCCTTCTCTCTTGTGACATTCACACATACTCCTCCCTCTGTCTGAAACATTCAACCACTCCATTTCATCTAACTAACTCCTATTCATTCAGTTATAATTTAAAAGTCATTTCCTCAATAATGCCTTCAACAGTCCATTGTAATATTATATTACCTAAATCATGACTTTTGTCATACTTTGTTATAATTAATTTACCATCAATCTTCTCTATCAGACTATAAGCTCTATGAGGCCAAGAAATCCATCTGTCTTGCTCACTACTATATCGTTATCAGGCACAGCCATTGGCATATGGTAGACACTAAACAAAAATATGTGGAATCAATGAAAATAAATGATCAGAAGATTTAGCATGCAGTAAATCTTACTGGATCCTTAGAACAATCAAATAATATTTTGTGCACTTAAATTTAATACTATGTTTTAATCAATGTTTATTTTCTGTTATTTTTTTCTGCCATAGACTTCAGTTCTTTTTAGTATAACAAAAGGTTGGCTATGCTTAGAGCACCACAGAAAACATTTCAAAGGGAGTACTGGTAGTAGTAGAGAGCCAAGTAAAAAGGGGGAAAAATACAATGTCAGGTGATAGATCCAGGACACTTTGTAAACCCACCCACCCCACCAGGAAATTCTTCTGGGGTATATACTCTGAGCACTGAAGTTTTGTGTAGTTTTTCTTAATAATGGGAGTCTTCTTTTATTTGAAAAAAAATGACCTACAAATGAATGATAGCTTACAAATTCAATGCAGTCTAGGTCAGACCATTAGTCTTTAGAAGAATCATTTCTGTGAGAGTTAAGGTGGTAAATTAAGTAATCACCAGGATTTTGAAAACTTCTATCACAAAATTTTATATCAATTTTAACCTGTATTCATTTTCAACATTTACATTTTAAGTGAAAAGATAATAAAAGCTGAAAGTATGCTTTTGAAAAGGAAAAAATGTTGCAGCACCAAAAACAAGATCAAAATCTAAATATGTTCCCTTTTCTTATTATTTTGAGGGGGGAATAGAAAAAATGAAAACAAATTATCAACTAAGTATTGTTCTGCAGAAATTTCAAACACTGAGCAGTTCTTTTGATTACATAAAGCACAAAGGCTCTTTCAACAGCTCCCTAAACAGCTTGATGATGAACCTGATGTTCTTCTTAATCCTCTATTCAAATTTGACAACTGTTAATAGTGTCAAAGAGAATCCATCTATAAACTAAATTGGAGGCTAATGTTATACGTCTATGAGTTTTGGCTCTATATGAGCATCAAATGTGGGAACATAACTTCTTACTACTAAATGGCAAGTCAAGCACATCAACAATGTAGTCCTGAAAACCAGTCAGCTCTTAGTATACAAGGAGTGTGTACATTTATTGGTCTAAATGAATATAGGAGCATATAGTAAAATACATAAACACAGACCAGATACTGAACTGAAGTGAGGAGGAAAATCACTGCCAAGATAGGCAGAAACATTTCTTAGGAAGCTGAAATGTGACATTGCTGAACAAACGAAAATAGTGAAGCCAGTCTAAAAGTGTGCTCTTTAAAAGAGACAATGTCTCAGAGTGCAAGTTCTGTAAATCATTAGCTATAGCCACAAACCAAAGTGTAATATTTAAAGAAGAGAGCTGCATACCATACCAATAAACTGTCACAAGGGTGATAGTATCTGTAGCTGTGCTATCCTTAGAGAGTGCATTTGCCAGGTAACATAGTGCTTTTTACATATGAAATTATGTTTTCCATACAGATGTTTGAAATATATAGGCATTGGCTTTACTGCAATAAATGCCCCTGCGACTCAACCAAAGGAAGAAAAACTGTGGTAACATCTTGAGTTCAGATCAATGATGCATTTAGATCAAAGTGCAGAGAAGAATTCTTAGGTCTTTCCTGAGTTTGATGTAAGAATCTTAAAAGGCAAAATAGTTAGTGGCTGAGAAATACTATTCTATGGCTATGTGACAGTTCCAAACCTAAAAAATCTACCATTTCAATTAGTTGCTAAATCTTTATTTAATATCTACTCTATTCTCAAACATCACAAAACTTGCCAAGTTATCCACCGCCAGATGATTTTTCTCCCTCAAATTCACCTGTCTTTGTCACTGTAAGATGTTCTCAAAATCCAAAACTTAAACATTTGCAGGTAAAGTAAGCATTTTGATAATTAGGGAGTTTATGTCAAGTGGCTTTTTCAAGGATAACAACAGTAATAAAAATATTAATAATAACAATGATGGTGATGAACTCTAAACTTAAAAGAGACTCCAATGCGAGTTGAAATTGCTTAAGAACAATAGCCTTGATTTCATCCTAATTTATAGTTTCCCAAAGAACCCTAGAGTTCTCCTAGATGTAACTTACTCTGTATCACAATACTAAGTCCTAATCACTCCCATTGCATTCCTAACCAAAACAAAATTTCCAGGAGTAATTATATGCAGCTTATTATAGCTTCAATTTGTACTATAGCAAGTGAAAGTATTCTGTGCTTTCTATTTTAAACTTTTGCAAGGAACTATTGTAAGCCATTGAATAGAATCCTTGATACACCTTCAAGTAAGCTGCTCATCAGATATGGAAGAAATGATAATCCATAGTACTTGGGAGTTTATATATTTGTTTTCTCAAAGTCTTCAAGCAACAGTGACTGGGCATTTGGCACTTCCAGTAATTGCAGAATATCAGGACAGAATTCCAGGTCTAAGTAATATAATTCATGGTAACATAATTCATGGTGGAAAAGTAAGCTTCAAATTGTTTTGGGGTGTTCATCAGGTAAGGCATTTTGCATATAAAAACTCATGGTCAAAATGTATTTTTTTAACTTCAAACATACCAAAATTGCAAAAATAGTACAGAGATTTCTTACAGATCCTTCATCCAAAGTCCTCAAATGTTAACAGTTTATACTCATTCTATCATTTATATTCTCTATCTCTCCCTGTCTCTACGGTACAACATTTTTAGTACTTTTATTCTTTGGATTTAAAATACATAGTCAAAATACTGGTCCAATGTTATTTAGGTAGTTCCACCCACTACCCCTATACATGCTCAGTATGGTTATATCATCTGAAATATAGTTAAATCCCTTTGTCTCTGTGTGTAATCATTTGGGTTCTTCATTCATGTTTGTTTGTTTGTATATTTAGTATGAGAAATAGTAGTATGGTTCTGAAATACACAAATATATGAAAAGTAGTCACTCAACTACTAATCCCCATCCCATCCATTCTACCCTACTCACACCAACCCCATCTTTTCTACTCCATTTGCACCTATCATCTCTAGATAACCAGTCTCAATAGTTTATAGTTTACCCTTCCTCTGTTTCTTTCTGCACAATTGAACAGATATGTGTATGTTATCTCATTTCTTCTTCCTTCTATACAAAAGATAGCATTCTATAAACATTCTTTTAAATTTATATTAAATTACATTGGAAATCACTTCATACCAGATTACAGATAGTTTCTTCAATCTTTTTTATAGCTACATAGTACTCCATTGTGCGACTGCAGCATAATTTATTTAATCACTCTCCTATATGCATATGTAGGTTGTTTGCAATTACAAATAATAAGTCAACAAACAGCTTTTTGCATATCTTTTTTCATATCACTGAAGGTGTATCTTCAGGGTAAATTCCAAGAAGAGGACTACTGGATCAAAAGAAAGTGTATATGTTGTTTTGACAGACGCTGTGAAATTTGTTTCCGAAAGACTTATAATAACTTGCATGCCCTCCAAAATTAGAATACCTGTTTCTTCACAACCTTGACAGAAGAATGTGTTTCACATCTTTAATTTTCAACAATTCAATGAGCTAGAATTGTCATCTCAATATAGTTTTAATTTGCATTACTTGGATTACCCACTTCTAGCCAAGACAGAGGCTGAATTTACCCTCCTGCAAAAAAAAAAAAAAAAAAAAAAAAAAAAAAAAAAAAGAAGCTTAAAAAACTTTGAGAAATAAGGTTTCAAGATTGCTCATCAAGCAACAAAGAGCAGTATCCCTTGAGAGAGAGTAAACAAATGAGTGAGCCCTACCATTTTCCCAGCTTACTGCCTGGAGAGAGTTTCCAGGCTACAGTACAAGGTAGAAGAACTCAGGTAAAGCCTATTTTCCAGAGTCAAGAGATTGAACTAAAAGTTCAAAAAGACTTAGGTGGCTAGAAATTACATGGCACAGTACTGAAGAATGAGAAGCTTCAGAGAAAGGAATCCAGAGATCTGCAGAGGGATCCCTTGAGTGTTCTACTGAGTATGACGGCCAGATGCGTGTGAGAAAACTCATGAAGCCAGAAAAAGAATTGTCTGAAAGGATTAGAGAGACCCATCCCAGCAGCTCATAAAGGCCTGGGAATAGTCCTATCTTCACTAGCCAACGTGGAAATAGTCATGATTTGGTGCATCACACAGAAAATTCAGAAGGGCTTTTAGAAGCCTCAGTTGTGGGGTAAAACTAGCATTAGACTAGATAAATCCTGCCTTATTCTGCTTGGAAACTTAAAAACAATACCCTAAAGGATCAAACTGTTTCCAAGAAACTTAAAGCATCCCAAGACAAAGCCTAAGAATATTTATAGGAATATCCAACAAGGTAAAATTCACCATGGCTAGTATTCAACTTTTTAAAAATCAGGTGTGCAGAGAAGCAGGAAAATATGACCCTAATGAGGAGAACTATCAATCAAATGAAACTGAACTAACGATGACAGAGATATTAAAATTAACAAAGACATTAAAAGAGTTGTTAAAACTATATTTTACATGTTTGCTAAGCTAGTAGAAAGATGTAAAAGGTTAAATGGAGGTATGAAACACATGTAAACAAAAAATTATTTTAATCAAATGTCTAGAGCTAAAAACAAAAATGTCTGAAATGAAAAACATACTGAATAAATCAAATGTCCAATTAAATATTGCAGAAAAAATTAGTAATCTTGTTGACATAGCAGTAGAAACTATCTAAAATGAAATGCAGACAGAAAATGTAAAAAAAATGAACAGAGCATCAGTAAGCTGTGAGACAATATCAAGTGGTCTAATATATGCATAACTAGAGTCCTCAAATATAAGGAGAGAGGAAGATAAAATATTGAAAATATAATGGCTGAAATTTCTTCAAATTTGATGAAAACTATAAATCTTTAAATTCAAACCAAGCACAAGAAATATGAAGAAAACTACACAAAGGTACATCATAATTAACTTGCTTAGAACCAGTGAATTAAAGAGAAAATTCTGAAAAGTAATCCCCCAAAAAGGCACGTTATTGTAGAGGAACTAAAATCATGTCACAGCTGATTCCTCATTGAAAACAACTCAGGCCAGAAGACAATTGTGCAATATTTTTAAGTACTAAAATAAAAAATAAAACTCTACCTAGAATTCTATATCCAGCAAAAATATCTTTCAAACAAAAAGATGAAATAAAAAATTTTAGACACATAAAAGCTGATAGAATTTATCACCAGCAGATCTGGACTGTAAGGAATATTAAAGGAAATCCATCAAGCAAAAAAATTATATTGAAAGAGATCTGTATCCACAAAAAGGAATTAAGAGTAACAGAAATAACAATAACATGGGTGTATATTTAATTTTTTCCTTTTATTTAAATATTATTTAATGATAATTTGCTGTTTAGAGCAAAAAGAGTATCAATGTATTTTAAGATTTATAAGATAAGTAGAATCCAAATGTATAACAACAATAATAAAATCTGGAAGAGAAATTAAAGTATACTCTTATTGTACTATAGTGTAAATAGTATGAACATCTCTTGAAGGTGGACTATAAGTTGAAGATGTATACAATTAAACTCCAAGGCAATCACCAAAATAATGCAACAGAAAATCATAGCTAATAAACCAGCAAAAAATATACATGGGATTATTTTAAAAATCAAAAGAAAGAAAAATAACAGACTGTATCGTGCATATAAAAAACATGAGCAAAATGATAGACTTAAATACAACCATATCAAAGCTCACACAGATAATCCCAATTAAATATACATGGCAGTCTCTTCAATAGATGGAGCTGGGAAAACTGGATAACCCATATGTAAAAGAATGAAACTGGACTCTTATTTTATACCACATACAAAATCAACTCAAAATAGATTAAAGATTTAAACATAAACTTGAAACTATAAAACTCCTAGAAGAAAACATAGAGGAAAAACTATACAACACTTGTCTGGGCAATGATTTTTTAGATTTGATTCCAAAAATGCAGGCAGCAAAAGCAAAAATAGACAAATGGGATTACATTAAAATTTAAAAAAAAACTTCTGCACAACAAATGAAACAATTAACAGAGTGAAGACAATCTACAAATTGGGAAAAAATATTTACAAGCCATACATCTGATAAGGGATTAATGTCCAAAATATATAAAGAAGTCAAACAACTTTATAAAAGAAAAACAAATAATTTGATTAAGAAATAGACAAAAGGCCTGAATACACATTTCTCAAAAGAAGGCATATAAGTGGCTAACAAATACATTTAAAAAGCTTGAAATCATTAATCACAAGGGAGATGCAAATCACAATCATATGGAGATATCACTGCACACCTGTTTAGAATAGCTAGTATAAAAAGGACCAAAGATAACCAGTGTTGGCAAGGATGAGGAGAAAAGGGAATTTTTGTATACTGTTAGTGGGTATGTAAGTTAGTACAGCCATTACGAAAAACTGTATGCAGGTTCCTGAAAAACCTAAAAATATAATTAACATATAATCCAGCAATTCCATTTCTGGGAATTTACCTGAACGATTTGAAATCAGTATGTCAAAGAGATGTCTGCATGCTTATGTTCACTGCAGCGCTATTCACAATAGCCAAGTTATGGAATATCAAGCTAAATGTCCATCAATGGATGAATGGATAAAGAAAATGTGGCATATGTACACAAAAGAATACTATTCAGCCTTAATAAAGGAAGAAAGATGTCATTTGCAATAACATGGATGGAATTGGAGAACATCATGCTAAGTCAAATAAGCCAAACACAGAAAGACAAATACCACATTTTCACTTATATGTGGAATTTAAAACAACTCAACTCACAGAAGGAGACAGTAGAATGGTGGTTACCAGAGTCTAGGATATGGGGAAATGGAGAGATGGTAATCAATGTCTACAAAGCCACAGTTAGATCACAAAAATAAGTTTTGTTTTTTTAGACATATTGTATAGCATGGTGAATATAGCTAGTAATTGAGTACTGCACATTTCAATATCACTGAGAATAAATCACGAATGTTTTGTCACAAAAATGTCAAATATTTGACATGATGAATAGGTTAGTCTAATCACTCCACATCATTTTCAAAAATCATCATATCATGATGTACCCCATAAATATATACAACTATAATTTGTCAATACATAACATTAAAAAGTTAGAGATAGTCAAGCTGGATAAAAAGCAAAACTCATATATACCTTGATAAGACTATGTTGCTATATAAATATCAAAGTAGAGTTTAGAGCAAAAACTATTATCAGGGATAAAGAGGGTCATTTCATAATGGCAAAGTATATGATATGATATGATATGTGATGATACGATAGAGAAGACGGTCATTCTAATTGTTTATGCACCTAGTAACAGAGCTTCAAAATATACATATCACAAACTGATATAACTACAAGAAGAAATGACAAATTCACAATTGTAAGTCAGATAATTCAACACCCCTTTCTTAATATCTGACAGTCATATCTCTTCAATAATTGAAAATACTATCTTTTCATAGGCTACATAGGGCCATTTTTACATTTGTTTTTTGAATTGTCTATCCATGTCCTTTTCTCTTTGTTTTGAGATTTTTTGTCCTTATTTCCCTCAAATTTTCAGAAATTCCAGAGTTCTTTATATATTAGGAATATTAGTCCTTTATTTTTTATATATGGACAAATATTTTCTCTCAATTTGTAAGTTTTGTTTTGGTTTTACTTATGATCTTTTTAACATGCAAATACTTTTATGTATTCAAATATAGCATGCTTTTCCTTTATTATCTCTGGATTCTGAGTCATAAGGCCTTTCATTCAAGAGAAATTCACCTATGTTTTCTTGCAATATATTGCTTTTTTTTAACCCTTAGATCTCTGATCATTTTGGAGTTTATTCTTTTCTATAGTATTAAGTATAGATCTAACATTATCTTTTTTTAAATGGCTACCCCATTTGAATTTAATATATGGCTATACCATATATTAAAAAGTCTATCTATGCCCTAGTGATTTGAAATGCTAACTTCATTATATACTAAACTTCCACACATATTTGGGTTTAATTATGGACTTTATTCTCCTTGTCTGTTTATTCATTTGCCATTACTGTACTCCATAATTTTAATTACAGACTTTATAGTTTGCTTTAATGTCTAGTAGGACTATTCTCATACCCCCTGCATTTGTAATTTTCTTTTTAAGTATATTCCTCACTATTCTTGCATGTTTGTTTATCCATATGAACTTTAGTATCAACTTGACTAGCCTCATCATAAAAACTCCGGGGAATGTGTTACATTTATAAATTATAAATTTATAAAAATTTAAAAATTATAAATTAACTTATAAATAACTAACTTCTTCATGATGTTGAGTTGTCCTATCCACCAAAAGGGGATGTCGTTTTATTTGTTCAGATGTACTACTGTGTCTTTTAGGATTATTTTAAAGCTTTCCTCACATGAAATTTGTATATTTTCTTTTAAGTTTACTCCTAAATATTTAATCTTCTTTGTTGCTACGGCAAATGGTGTTTTTTCTACCACTAATTATATCCTCTAATTGGCTGTGCTATTTTCTACAAAAGCTATTAATTGTTGTATATTAATTTTACCACCGAAGAATTTTTCTTTTATTATAAAATTTATTTTCTAAGCATTCCTAGGTATGCTATCACATCATCTGCCAATATAGATAATTTTACTTCGTTACAACTTCTTATACCTCTAATTCATTTATCTTGTATAATTGCATTGGCTAATACCTTCAGAAAAATGTTGAATATAGTGGTGACAGTGGGCAGCTTGGCCTTGTTCCTGATCTTAAGGGAAATTCCTGTAGCATTTCTTCATATGTAAGTTGTACACTTTAGAACTAGAGTATTTTGTCCTGTTAATAAATAATCAATAATATCTGATAAGGGTTTAATATTAGCAATATATAAAGAAATTCTACAACTTGACAACCAAAAGACAACCCAATTTTAAAATGGGCAAAGGACTTGAACAGGCATTTCTCCAAAGAATACCTACAAATGGCCAAGATGCACATGAAAAGATGCTCAACATCATTAATCACTTGGGAAATGCAAATCACAACTGCAATGACATATGACTTCACATCTGCTAGGATGGCTATAATTTTTAAAAAATAAAATAAAAATAACAAATGTTTGTTAAGGATGTGGAAAAATTGGAACCCTCTTACATTGCGGGGGAGGCAAGGAATAAATTGGTGTAGTCACTGTGGAAAACAGTTTTGCAATTCCTCAAAAAGCTAAACATGGAATTATTTTATGACCCAGCAATTCCATTCCTAGGTTTATACTCAAAAGAATGAAAATATGAATTCAGATACATATATGCCAATGTTGTGCATTGCACCATTATTACCAATAGCCATAATGTAAAAACAAACCAAGTACCCATCAATAGATGAATGAACAAACAAAATGTAATAACACACACACACACAAACACACACACACGCACAGGAATATTATTCAGCCATAAGGAGTGTAGTTTTGACACATGCTACAGCATAAATGAATCTTGAAAACCTGTTATGCTAGTTGATAAAAGTCATACACAAAAGGGCAAATATTATATAATTCCACCTAGTCATATCTAGAATAAGTAGATTCATAGAGACAGAAAGTACAGTAGAGGTTACCAGGGAGTTTCAGGACTGGGGAATGGGAAGTTATTGTTTGCTGATTACAGAGTTTCTATTTAGGGTAATGAAAGAGTTTTGGGAATAGTGGTTATAGTTATAAAAACTATGAATGTAATTAAGAGTAATGAATTGTACACTTAAAATGGCTAAAACTGTAACTTTTATGTTATATTTATTTTACCACAGTAGAAATCAGAGAAAGAATACATCCATTTATATTTTGAGTATTTTATCAAAAATGTGTTTTAAATTATTTTGCAGCTTTTTTCAACATTTTGGAGATTATTCCAAGACTTCTTTTCCTTAGATCCATATATATAATATATTCTATTAAGGAATATCCAAGCTTGCACTACTGGAATAATTCCACTTGAACTTTGTATAATCTATTATTAATGTGGTATTTGATTATATTTGCTCATATTTTATTTAGTATTTTTCCATCAATATTTATGTGAATTTCTGCAATTTACTTTTATGGTACTGTTTTCTCAGTCTAGGTATAACGTTATAGTTACTTCATAAACATATTTAGAAAGTTTCCTCTATTTTCAGTGCTCTGGAATGATTTATGGAGCACTGGGACTATCTGGTGTTTGAAGATATGATAGCATTCTCCTGTAAAACTTTCTGGGCCTAGTGCTTTAAGAGTATTTCCATGATAACTTTCTTTATCTCCTCTATGGAAATCAATCTATTTAGGCTTTCTATCTTTAACAGAGTCAATTTTGGTTATTTTTATTTCTCTAGAAAATGATCCACGTTATATTGGTTTTCAAATTTATTTGCATATAAATGTAAAAAGTGGGATCTTTTGATTTTTATATTTTTCTGTAATTTAATTGTCATTTTACTTTTGTCACTCAATATTTTGTGTGTTTATGTTTTTGTTTTCAAGTTACTGATCAATTTAGTTAAAATTTGTATTACATATTAATTATTTTTAAACTATATTTTGATTAAACTGTTTTAAAATTATCACATTAATTTCTGCTTTTTATTTTCATTATTTATTACTTTGCTTTTTTCTTTGGTTCATTGGTGAGTCTTTTTTATCATTTTCTTAACTTATAATTTAATTCATTTATTTTACTCTTTCATTTTACTGATTAATTATATTAATAAAATAGAATTTTCCTCTGATTGATTACCATTTAAAATGTATTCCATAAATTTCAAAATGAAGTGTTTTCTTCATAATTATTTTTTAGTTCTGTAACATTCAGATTATATTTCCCCTTTTATTTAACAGTTTTTAGTAAAAATTTTTCTTTTCTTAATTTCCAGGTATAAAGACCTTTGATTTTAAATTGTGTTAATGATCAAAGTTTCTTTATTTCATTCATCTAATCTCATCAATCTCTTTTATTGTGAAGAACATATAAACTATAAACTACATAAGAACAGTTCGAGGCTGGGATTAGCAGACTTTAAGAACACAGAAACCAAAAAAAGAGGGGAAGCTGGTCATCTATCCACTTCACAAATGATTAAATCCATAAATAATTTCTGTTTCTAAACACTTTCAATTTCTCTACTACAAAATCTCTACACTACACTGAATTTGCCCACCTAGCCAAAATTTGAGGAGCAAAAATAAACAGTCTCAAAACAGAATATAAAGTGTATATAATTACTGCAGTATCATTAGCATTAAAAAGCTTATTCTTTATGGGCTAAAGTAATTTCACGATCTTTAGCAAAATATGTAATTTGGTCATTATTTCCAACCAATCAATATTTTATAATTACTTCAATTGTTATAGATATGAGAAAATAAGTCATCTGATTTAAATCTCAATAATAAATAGTTCTAGAAAACGTTGTCTCAAGATATAGATGAAAAATGACTTTTAATGAATGAAATAAATCAGACCAAATTAAGTTCCCATATACATTCAAGAGAAATTCTAGAACTCTGTATTGCTTCCTGTCCTCTCCTGACATTTTCAACCTCTCTGCTTTCAACTTCATCTAGCCTTATAGCAAATGTGCTATAACACTCCATCAAGCACAATGTTATTTTGAGTAGCAAAGACCCTGAAGAAGATGCTGGCCTTGAGATATATGTATTTTAAAATGGGATTAATATTAGCAATCAAGTCTCTTCTCATGGTTTAAGTCAAAATGTTACCTGAAAATGTTAGATAGATGTATTATTGAATTATACTTTTCCAACAAGAATTAAAGATGCAAGATTTCTGATTATGAAGGCAAATCAAAACTAGCTCACAAATTTCACTCCGTCAATTACTTATTAAAATACAAAATTAAAGTCAGAAAAAAAATTACCAACAGCAACCAAACAGGAAAAGCAAAATAACTAAATGTAATAAACCTCAAAAACTAGCAACCAAGGAAAGAAATAGAGATGATGTGGGTGAGTCAACAAAATACTAAGAATTGTCATTAGTATTTCCAAATCTGGAGAGAAGCAAACTGAACAAGTTTTGTTATCTTCTTCATTTTCAATCTGTAGTAGAAAAGAAAAATAAGAAGAAAAATAATACAGGGAAAGTGAACCACAGGGCTATTTCTGTCTGACAGATGTAAATAATCTAGTCTATACAATAAATTTGGTCAATGATCCAAAAAGTATTCTTCTGAATGAATGATAGACCCTGATCCCCATTCAAATTGCAAAATCTCAGAGGAGACAGCTCAGATCCCAAATAAAAGCTACATGTCACCTCAGCTGAGTTCTCCCCCACATCTACCTCAATATTTTTTCACCCCTGAGAAATAATTTCCTCCATCTTCTAAGGAGATAAGGCAAAGAGGCAACCAGGAGGAAATAAATACAAAAATCCTGGAAGAAAAAAAACATGATCAAGAATATAATGCTAAAGAAAGATGTCACATACGAAGATGAAAAACAGGTAGATACAAATGTTATAGAAATTTGGGAATACTACACTCCTAAGCCCTTAGGGGGCTGTAAGAAGAGGGCCTTGTTCTTAACAATGAAATTCTGCCAACTAAGAGAAAAAGTGAAAAAAAGTCAGAAAAAGAGAAGCTGTGGTAAAAGAATTAGGAGTGATGACTAAATTCACATACATATAGAATAAACATTGAACAACTATGGGAATTGTAAATACAAAAAGAATGTAAATGTTATAATCCTAAACAATGCAAAAGTAAAATAATTAACAAAAACTGAGAAGTGGGCAGTAGAGATTTGGGAGAAAGTGTATAATGCCCTTATCTTTCAAAACAGAAAGCCAACTGTTTCTTTTAAAAATAAATATGTAGCTTTTATAAACTAGACATAATGAGAAAGCCTCTTAATTTTTCATAATGTCCCTCCTCCCCAGTTTTTAAGCCTTAAGGGATATCTTTTAGCAAATATTATCCCTAATGCTAAAAATAAACATTGATTTGGGATTCAGCAACTCCTCTAATTCTACCTTGGTTTCTTCTTTTCTATAAAGTAAAATAAAATGTATCAGTTTATATTTAGATAGCATCTACAGTATGACCCCATTTTTACAAAAGCCTTTCCATTTGTCCACCCATCCATATGCCCACTCACTTATCCTTCCATTTGTATAAATGTGTAAGAATGATATCTATCTAATATTAATGATGTTAATTTCTAGGTGGTGGTATTAATTTTTCTATTTTTAATTTTCATACATTTCTGTATTGATTATTTCTCAAAAGGATCTTTAAAAGAAAAACAACAATTATTTTTCTTTAAAAACAGAGGTAAATATGAAAAGAGATTAACCATGTTTAGTGCTGGGTAGCAAGAAGACAAATGATTATTCCCCTCTTTGCACATTCCCACATTTGTTAAATTAAAAAAAAAAAAGGATTAAAGGCGCTGTATTCATCATGCTGCCCAAAAATGAAGTTATTCCTCAGCATAGAAAGTGATACAAAGGTCACAATCAAACTTGTTCATTCTTAAGTATTTTCAGACAGCTAACCCAAAGACAATACGTGAAATCTCAACTAAGAGATTTCCCCTAAATAAATTATTAGGCCTTTTAGCTTTGTGTAACAAATTATCACCTTATTATTATGTCATTAAGTATAATAGTATGCAGGTAGCCTAGGCAAGGGGCATTGGACAGCCATGTCTTACTTTTTAAATTTCGCTATTACTTCTGAAAAGAAATAAAAGAAAAAGGAATAAAAGACTAATGGATACAGAGGGGCAGAATCCTGAAAAGTCTAGAATCTAAGTAATGGGTATACAAGGGTTAATTATAACATTCTTTCTAGCTTTTTGTACACTTGAGTTTTATAATACATTTTCTTAAATTCCCCTTACATATTACACAAAGTAAGGATTCTTCGCAATTATTTCATAAGCTCATCTTTAAAACAAAACACCTCTTGGGAGCCCGAGGCGGGCAGATCACGAGGTCAGGAGACTGAGACCATCCTGGCTAATATGGTGAAACTTCATCTCTACTAAAAATACAAAAAAAAAAAAAAATTAACCGGGTGTGGTGGCGGGTGCCTATAGTCCCAGCTACTGGGGAAGCTGAGGCAGGAGAGAATGGCATGAACCTGGGAGGCGGAGCTTGCAGTGAGCAGAGATCGTGCCACTGCACTCCAGCCGGGGCGAAAGAGCGAGACTCAGTCTCAAAAAAGAACAAAAAAACAAAACAAAACAAAAAAAAACACCTCTTCCTTTGGGGAGCTAAGCCAATTGGTTATTAACATCTTATTGTGAATTATTTTAATCGAATTTAAAATACCTTAATCAAATATTTTTCTTCCTATCACCTAAGGTCACTGATACAAAGGGCCTATTTGATAAGGGAAAAGGAAACATAGGTATTTTAGAGAATAGGACATTTCAGAAAGGGTAGACAGAGATAGCAATAGAGTTGGAATTGGAGTAGCAACTTACACATGGAAACCATATATGCATTTGTTTTCTTGGAAAACTTATCTAGCTTTTTGTTATCACATGTAATAATTTCAAGTACTTCTTAGCTTTCCTCAGATCAGGAAGTGAATATCATCTTAGACACTTTATTACAAAGGATCAAAAATATAAATAGATTCATATTGTAATATTTGTAGTTATCTGGGAGACTTTTCTTCTCTTTTTACCTATAGTGGAATAAATACTATAACAGTTTTTGAGTATCTGATATGATAGCACTTGATATAATATGATGTACATTAAACTAAGTACTTTAAATATATGAATTGCATTAAAATATACAAGTATGTAGAATGAGGTCAGAGAAGTTGGGAAACTTCCTCAAGTCCAGATAGCTAATATATAGTAGAAGTAGGATCCTGACCCAGAAAGTCTAAGTCCAAACTTATTTCTACCACTTTCTGTAAATGTAATTCAAAATTGTCTCTAAAGAGACACAAAAATATGACTTCTCAGATTTGCAAA
This sequence comes from Gorilla gorilla gorilla, assembly GCF_029281585.2. Lineage (NCBI taxonomy): Eukaryota > Metazoa > Chordata > Mammalia > Primates > Hominidae > Gorilla > Gorilla gorilla. The sequence continues at coordinate 22,675,897 of NC_073233.2, forward strand.
AATATGTGCAAGTCCTTCCTCAGCAAAGTTAGAGATTCTGCCAGAAAGGTAGAAACTAAACCTAAAGACCTTGGCTATAAGTGTAGCCCTGTAAGAGACTAGGTTGGCAATGAAAAAGCCATTCATGATTCCCTTCTCCTTCAACTGCTTTCCACTTGAGAAACTGGAAAATCAAAACATTTGCATTACTAGTCTCCTTTGCAGCTAGGGTCATTAGTCATGTGACCTAGTTCTAGATAATGAGACATGGAAGAAAGCCTGCTATGGGTCTTCTGGAAAAGAATTTTTTTAACCTTGATTACCTCTGTCCCCCAAATAAAAAAGGTATGAATAGAATAATTCTCTGTCATGCACCATCCACTGCTCCCTCTTACAGAATGTGGGCCTGCTACGACCATCTTATAATGATAAAGGGAAGGCCAGAGGATTTGCAGGAATGCAATCAAGTCCTAACATTGTCAACCTCCTGTACCCATACCAGAAACCACTTACCCTCAGACTTCCTGCTATGTGAAAAAATTAAACACCTATTTCTTTAAGCTACAGTGTGTTGAGTATTTTGTTTTATTTGTTTCCTTTTGTTGTGGATACTTGCATCTTAAAACATTCCTAATTAATGCCAGTTTTAGCACCTAATAATTTTGTCACCTGAAGTATAACTGAACCACAATTTCTTCATTTGCTGCAAAGATTAAATGAGGTAACATTTTTAAAACACTTAGCTTTTCACACGCAGTGAGCATTCTAGTAAAAACAGTTTAATCTAAGACATAAATGCTCACCATGCCTAGCACCAAAGAACACTTCAGTGGGAGAAGCTATATGTTAAACATTGTCACCGAAGAATCCTTGCTCTAAGGCAGATTACCTAAGAGGCATGAGAGGACTCTGTGCTATGGACTGAACTATGTTCCCCCAGAATTCATATGCTGAAGCCCTACCCTCTAAGTGATAGTATCTGGAGACGTGGTCTTTGGGAGGTAATTAGGTTTAGATGAGATCATGAAGGTGGGGCCTTCATAACAGGACTATTGACCTTAGAAGAAGAGATCTCCCTCTTATCCCTCTCACTGCCCCCACCCACTCCACCATGTGAGGATGCCAGGATGCAGGGAGAAGACAGAGATCTTCAAGCAGGAAGACAGCCCTGACAAGGAACCAAATCTGCCAACACCTCAATCTTCAACTTTCCTGCCTCCAAAACTGTGAAAAATAAATTTCTGTTGTTTAAGCCATCCAGTCTGTGGTATTTTGTTATGGAATCCAAGCTGACAGTAAACACTGTGTGATCAGCTCCTGTTACAAAGAAGCAGATAGAACAAAAAGAAAAAATTGGACTGCACAATAAAGTCTGGTATCTTCCACAAGTACTTAACAAAAGATAAATCTTCATAGGCTACTAACCTTCCATTTACCCATCAGCCTATAGCTTCTCCAAAGACTCCACACTTTCTTTGGATCAGGAGTGGAGATAGAAAATCCCACATTCGTTTATCTTTCTTTCCTCCCCTGCTAGGGGATTGGAAGTGTAGCATTCACTTTACAGTCAATTTCCCTTATAGTTTAATATATAGCAAGATAATTAATCACATTGGGTTTGGAGTTATTCAACGTGGTTTCAAAGTAAGGTTCTGCCTATTATTAACTTTGTGGCCTTGGTTAGGCCAATTTTATCATTTACAAAGTAAGAATAGTATCTACATCATAGAGTTATTGTGAATACTAAATGAGATCATGTACAAAAAGCACTTGGCCAATGCCTGGTATTATAGAAAGTACTTGATAAAAGTCACAGCCTATATATATATTTCTCTCTTAGTGATTGATAGGATCAACAATGAACAATCCAGGCAAATTTTACCTAAGTCTTATAAAATGTTAAGTTACCTTATCTCAACCATTTAAAGAGGAAAAACTGACTTTCCTCTTTTGCTACTACTATTTAGCCTAGCTTACTTCCAAAATGCCAAATAATGTATTTTTAATTTTTAAACCAAAAAAAAATGCAGTTTATTCTGGGTAACTTTCATTTAAATAAAAGATCCCAAATGAAATCTAATTATTACCTACCTGAGAGCATTCAAGTTAAAAACAAATGTTTCAAATACCCCAACAAGGCATAATTGCCTAATGAGTTTATTATCCTATAAACAATACAGTAATTATGACCTATGGTACAAACATAAAACAATACAAGCTTCTTTCTTCCCACAAATACACACTTCATCTGATCAAAACTATACACTAGAAAATATTACTCAGAGCTCATAGCGTAGATGCCAAGCTTTCTAACAGGCCTTAACTTGCACCTGCAAATAGATGGTGACTATTTCTCTTCCAAGTGAAAACCAAATCAAGCACAAAGATTTGGGGCCCCAGAACAATAACATGAAGTTTAGAGCTTGATAAAAAAAAAAAAGAAAGAAATTAGATAGTGAAAGAAAACCTGAAGATGAAAATAATGTATTTTATCAACTTGAACATAGATGAAGAGAAAACCTACAGGTCACTTTAACAGTAAGGACTCAAATCCTAAATGACAGAAAATTCTTATAGATTATTAAATGAGGCTAGAATATAGACCTAGATCTAATGAGGTAAAGAAAATTCAGAGGGCTTCAAAAACAGGAACCCAAAAAGAAAACAATAACCATCCAGTTGATCAAGCCTTCATTTTCCTATTCTTGGATGTATAGGTTCAAATGGTAAATGATGAGTTGATGCCACAGAGGAAAAAGTAGGTACAGGAAGACTAATGTGAAATGAGCAAAAACACTAAAAAGCTTATGTGAGTGTCTTTTTTTCCTCTTAGAAGTTCTGTCTACAACGAAACTGCAGGACTCTTGATACTTTCACAAGAATGCTGTAATTTCCACACTGCCATTCTTTTACTCTGAAAAGCTTAATGTATTTCAGTAACAATGAAAAAGTCCCACTATTGAAATACAACAGTGGATACACCCTAAATGTTACCAAGGGAATGAAAAGAAAACAAGTCCAAAGGACAAAAACTGGATACTATAAAACTGAGATATAAAGTCATTCAAATTCCTAAGAAACTTGTTTTTGGATCATATCAAGACTTTATATGACCTCATTTTAACCTATGCAAGGCAAAATCATACGACAAATTTTGAGAAATATAAGGTAAATCAATAATTCTCTTCCTCCAGTTTTTAGACTATCCTTTAAAAATAATACTATTTAATATCTCACTTTCATATTTCAATTTCTGAAGAGTTTGGCTATTGTGACTATATTTCTTTATATGCTAAATGTTGCAGCATGTATTTGAATTTCATCTTCATAATTACAATGTTGCTTATTAAATATTTTTAATACAGTGTCCTTGACTAACTGCAATAATAATATGCCTTGGGAATATCAGAGAATCAGATGAAAACTTACATTTTCAAAATAACAGTATTTTAAATAAGATATGCTAGGTAAATATGCTGAAAGTTAGTTACAAATTGCACAATTTAAGTATTGTGCAAGAAAATACACCCAAAACCTAATTTCACATTTTTATTTGATTTAGTTTTTGAAAATCAACTTTTTCTTAATTCACGAAAATAAAAGTGCCAGCTTAGTTAATACATATTTTATGCATTATAGCTTGATTACTGAGTAATGAAATTGTATACCAATGAGGCATACTAACTCTTGAAAAATCTATATTTGGATGCTATACTCAGAGTTTTCTTAAGATAAATTAAATCAGAAAAGGGTGAAAACAATTTAAAAATGACCCAAAGCTTCAGTCCACACATGTCGTTTGAAAACAAAGTTTTTCAATGGTAAGGCAAACAACAAAATGTATCTAGAAATGACTTAATCAAAAAAGGCCATTTCTTTCTCAATGCTTGACTCCATTAGTCTTATTGGCCAACCATGGACATATGTATATGTTTTCAGTGTATGCGTAAGAGTCAAATATTTCCTTGGAGATGTCAGTTTTGTCGAAAATGCAGATACAGTAATTTTGATGCCAAAAATGATATCAAATTTGCTTTCCCCACAAAAATTTTGGATTTTGTCCTTGATTTATCAAAAACAGAGGCCTTTGTGAGAAGGGAATGACTCAAATTGGTTAGCCCACCAAATTTGGGCTTAAATAAAATAGAAAGTTATAATACTTTATTTGAGCTTTTTTTTTTTATAGAAACCGTATGCATGACTTTCACTTTCTAGAAAGTGGTTTTCTCTTGAACACACATCAGAACCATTCATCATAATATAATTGCAAGTTGTCAGTCGGGGCCGCACCCTTCACTTTGTGGCAAACCGCCAACACATCTGTCAGAAGCACTCATAAGCTTCCGTGTGTTATTGTAATCCTCTACAAAGAGAACAAGCTCATTCACCGATTTCACATTTTCCAAACAAAACAATGACTTCTTAAAACCCAATCCAAATCAAACTGTGTTTCCCTATAGACCATGAGCTACTTTCTCACCAAATGACTAATGGCACCAGTAGTTAAAGAGAATTGTATTATCTTTTGTACGGCTGAATTACTTATGTGCTAGACATGCATTTTTAAAAACAAAGAAAGGTGTTCATATTGTATGGTTATATGTATGAATATTCAACATGCATATATAAGGGACACTGTAATAACATAAATAACATACTATTTCAATAAATTCCTTTCCCTTAATTATCGTTTTGTCATATAAATACTACATATTGATAGAAACCAAATCCATTTTAGTTAAAAACAAAATGTACTCTGGAGTTATAGCAGATCAGTACAATTGTCATTAATTTAAGTCATCCCTACAGTCTGAAAGAGTCAGCCCTCAACAAAGTAGGACAGTAGAAAGAGGATAAACTTCCTTGCAGCTACACGAGAGTTAGAGTTTTTCTATTCACTCTACATCTGCCCTTCCAAAGAAGTTTCCAAGTATCAGAAGTAAACTTTATTACCAACAGAATAAATCCCTTTAAAAAATAAAATTGGATCCAAGATGTCAAATGTTCAGAAGTCATAGCTTTTCAAATTGCTTGTGGTCGTGTATGTGTCACACGTATGTGTATGGTCATTGCTAACCTGCCTGCATGCTCTCTCTCTCTCTCCGAGTAACAGAGACCCCAAAATGCTATGTCAAAGAAGTTTTCATACATTTATTTGAATGAAAGACACATGAATTACTATTGAAGATATGAGTATTTTTCCCACAAGATAGAGCAATCTTTACAAAGACACACATAAATATTTATATCCACACATTATATACAGATGTATTTCATTTTTCCTACTGTATTTGTCAGACATAATCAAAGCTTTCAGGAATAGTGGAAGTGACTGGAACAAAATCTCCAAACCTAGTAAAACTTTGTTGATTCTTAGTAATCAATAACATACATATTTAATAGACCCTAGGGTGACTATAAAACAGATTCCATATTAATATCTGTTAATATAGTACTTAAGTCTGGCAAGTGATTTAAACACTTTGTATTATTTAAGCTTCATTAAATGTGTTATTTAATGTTGTCACCTAGGTAATAACTTCCCAATATTATAAAAGATTCAAAGAGGTTAAGTGATTTTCCCATGATGATACACCAACGCAAATTCAAATCTTCAGATTCCAAAAAAGTCATGGCTTTATTATGTGTATTTTCACTGAGTTATACGAACACACAAATATAAACGTCAACATACAAGCAAGTTACATAATATTTAGACAAGTTATATACACAAGTTATTATATATAAAATCACATACATATAAAATCATGTATATATATATACACACACACACCCTTTTACTAAAAAGGACAATACAGATTTAGGAAATTCAGGACACACAATGCACAGTAGATGCAAGAAAAAAATTAATTTGGGATACCTTCTCTCATAAATCTCAGTAAGTTTACCATAATATTTTCATATATTCATTTCTCAGTCAAATATATAGTCATGAAACTCAAATAAAATGCCTTATATCTGTTCCCTTCCATTGAGGTGAAGAGATGCAATCAAATAATTCTTATACTAAATATTATAAAATAATAATAAAGAATATGTATTTGATGAAAGGATAATGAAACCATGCCTGCCAGTCTTTATTGGAAAGAAATACAGATATTCATTTATTTTACTTTTCATCAGGAAAGTAGTTAAGTTTTCTGGACTCAAAATAAAGTTTATTTTTAAAATGTTTACAAGTTTAATTATTGGAACATTACATATACAATGATTGTGAAGTAGAGATTAATACAGGAATTTCTTGAATATGCAAAGTAACTCTATCAAATTGGCCAGCTATAACTGTTTCTTGATACCCACTAACTTTTTTAAATTTTTAAGCCCATTTTTAAATAGTGGTTAAAAAAACACATTTGCATGATAAGAACATTTGATCCTGAACAGTTTCTGAAAGTCTATTTGCCATTTTAAAGATATATAATTCATTATTATTGAATTACATTTATTATTAAACCATAGCAAAAATAGGTATGAATTTGGAGGTTATTTAAAGAAATTTCAAACTAAATATCAATTGTCAAAATATGTATACACCAAAAAACTATACATTTTGACAATCCATTACTACTTTATCAGCTATGAAAATTAAAAATATTTTTAAACCACAGTTTTAAAATTAATGTTCTTACTACTTGAAGTGATTATACATGCACACATATATTTGCCCAATATTTTGGCAAGATATCAAATACAACTCTATAATTGCCCATATTAAAAATGGGAGAATCAAAATTTATTTGGTGAGAGAGAGAAAGGGAGCCCTATGAGATGTGTGTGTGTGTATATATATATATATATTTGTAAATTATATATAATTTGTATATATATATATATATGACTCTGCTGAGGGTCAAAGCCAAATATAAAAATGAAAACATTTATTTTGGTGCCACCCAGTTCATATCAATTGAATGGCAATATCCAAACCACATTTCAAGTAGTAGATGACTCAAATAGTATTCATGCAAGAAACAGGCTGTTTTTAGTATCTATAAACAATCATAAACAAGAAAATTTGACAACCTACTTTAAAAAAAAATTGATTAAAAATATTAAAATAGAAATATATATCAAAAACATTGCATAGAATTCTTGAATGCTTTCGTAATAAAAAGTAGATGATTTTATGTTGTACAATAAAATTGCTCAAGAAAATTATGTTCAAAAGGTGAAACAATAAATTATCCCAAATAAGTTACCTCTAGATAGTTTATCAGAAAATAATTTTCTTTAAACCATAATTTTCAAAAGAAATTAGAAACACATACATAAACACACAACACTAACATAAGAAAACCTTTTGTAAAACACTAAAAGATTACTTCTGTGGCTTTAATTTTATTTCAATTAAAGCTGCTAAACCTTATTAAGAACATTTTTATTTTTATTTTGTGTTCTTAAGCACTACATAGCAAAAGAAATTATCTCAAGTGAAGGACACAAACAAACCTATAACAAAGAATGGTTATATTTACCATATTTTCTTGTTATGTCAGAAAGGAAACTCTATTCAATGCTGCTAATGTTCGATAATTTCAGTTACTTTTTAAAAAGTTCTCTAGATTCATGTTATTCTCCTTTAAGCAGTTATGGTTTAAAATAACTAAGGTACTCCAGAAATCTTGAAAGAAAGACTTGCTGAAAAATATAAAAGATGACCAAATTCAGAGTATAATTATGCACAGTTTCTAATATCAATATTTAAATAATGTGTTTACACTATTAATAATGAGATAGAATACTTCTTTCTTCTTACATTAATATTTAGCAAGAAAGAAGTGTTATTTTCAACCCTAAAATGTTAACTCCAATCACCTAAGACTACAGATACCTTCTCTCTCAAGTCTATCAAGCTGCTTCTGATATCTCTTATAGTAGAGATATCATGCTAATCAAATAATCTAACTAAAAGAGTTACTACATTAGTACATGGGCTATTAATTTTCATAGAGTTTATGTTATTTGCTACTGAACATAATTTAGTTTGTATTGCTTCAGGAATTATTTAATAATTTGCAAATGTTATTGTCATTTGTCAATAGGCAAAAATATCTGTTGAAAGAGTGTTCTGACAGAGTACAAGTAAACCTAGTTTTACTGTACGTGGATATAGAATATTTTCAGTTTTACACACTTCAAAGAAGATGTTTTAGTTCTCGTACCATTTATTCCACATTTCCCTTCTTATTCATGCTTCTATTATAGAGTTTAACATATTATATTAATATAATCTTTTATATTCACTCCCCAACAGATATTTATTGATCGCCTTTTATGTTCCAGGCAATATGCTAGGTTCTGGGAAGAAAAAGGTGAATTAAACAAACACGGTGCCCTTCCCTGGTTGAGCAACAGTTTACTAGGGAATACAGGTACATCACCAAGCAAATGCAAATGTGTTTTAGAAGAGCTATGATCCAGGAAGTGTGGGTGCAAAAGAAACCCACGTGTGTCAGTCTACCCCTACGTCCATACCAAACCCACCCGCTACTATTTCCCTTGTGAGCCTCTTCTGGTAAAGCTGTATTTTATTCAAATTCTTGTCCCATGTGCCTATCACTGTGCTCATTTAATCTGCTTGGTATTTTGAATGATTTTTCAGTAATAATGAAACACATGTCCTAGGTCTAAACACTTTCTTATCTCTTCTTATTTACGACCATTGGCATATAACTAAGGTACATTAAAAGCACATAGTATATACTTCAGTTGCAAATTAGATTATAAATTATAATTTTTTAGACAAAACAGACTATTTCTAGGTTTTATTGGAAGGGCAATATAGTCAAGTGAGCCTAACTGGACAACAGATGAAACAAACCTGCCAGTTTTCTTTCATTAAATATAAAAAACAAAATAAATGACATTAAAATATCAAATAACTAGACTACAACAAACAAAATGCTAATTAACTGAATGTTTTAATATTAAACTGATAGAATAATTGTAAAAAATATTTTTAAGGCAGGTGCAGTGGCTCACGCCTGTAATTCCAACACTTTGGGAGGCCAAGGCAGGGGGATCATCTGAGGTCAGCAGTTTGAGACCAGCCTGATCAACATGAAGAAACCCTGTCTCTACCAAAAAGACAAAAAATTAGCTGGGCGTGGTGGCATACGCCTGTAATCCCAGCTACTCGGGAGGCTGAAACAGGAGAATCACTTGAACCAGGAGGTGGAGGTGGCAGTGAGTCGAGATCGCACCATTGCACTCCAGCCTGGGCAACAAGAGCGAAACTCCATCCCAAATATGTACATATATTTATATATATTTTTAGAAGGAATTTAAAAAATTTTAAATGTCAGGGTGTTTTTCAACATGCCAGTTACTGTCACTGTGCTTAATATGCAACAAGAGCTCAATAAATGTCTGTGAACGAATGAATGAAAAATTCACCCAATTTTCTACGCTTTCTATTATGCTGTATCCTATGACATCACAAAGACTCAGAGATACTTCTGAGATGTTGCCTGATCCTAAATCAATAAAAGTTATTTCAATTATATTACTAATACAAATGTGCTATGGCAGGAAAACCACCTGAAGTCTCTGTAAATGTTTTCAATTGATATGGAAACAAATGAGTCTTCTGATGAACCCTCAAATATAATATACATTTGTTTGTATTTTCCATTGTTAGAATTTCCCAAGAGAATACATATTTGGCATAGAAAGATAAAATGAATACGTTTCTATTATATGCCTTATAAAATGATAAGATACAGTGTTCCAAGGTAAAAGTACTCACAAATTCAGGAAACTGAGCTTCTTGAAATAAAGCAAAATATCATGATTTTTAAAGCCATATAAAATGAATATCCAGTTGTTGTCTTATTTCATGCCTCTGGAGAGGATTTCCTTCTCGAATAAGAGAATGTCTTTTACAGATTTCCAGGGTCCACAGTGATATTCAGAATAAGCTGATAGATAAAAGCATCTCAGTGTGTACTGGGATCTATGCAACTTAGTTTTGTGTCTAAGCAATGACTAACGTCATTGCTTAAAGAGTCTACTGAAGTTTTAGTCACTGTTGCTGACTTCCCAACAGGCAGACCTGGCAGCAAGAAATTCTTAGTACATATCAAGAAGAAGAGGAATGCTCCTGGACATTCTATTTACTAAACTGCAGGCCAAATTGTCTTAAGATATTACTAATATATAACTAAGAGATACAGCATATCCTTCAATTCATATTCAGCATATATATGCTATATGCTCTCTATATATAGCATATACTTCAATATAACTAAGATATCTTTTAATATGATGATCACTGTGTTCAGTGAGGTATTTATGAGTCACATGAATTTTTATGTGTAGTGGTGTCTTATAAAAAGGAAATGCTAGCAGACATATTTTGGAAAATTGTGCTTTTACCATTCTCTTCTATTTCAGTGCCCTTTGCCTATTTTCTATCTTCCAATTATTGCAGTCCTGTGCTCATGTTTCATATAAGGAATATAAATTTAAACTATTAATATCTGTTAAATAATAGTAGCAGAAATTTGGGTTTATTATTTTTTGACATATTTCATGATTTATATTTTTTAATTAAACTTTAATCAAAAAAGTGGTAGAACAGATGAAATATTTATGATTGTTTAAGCTAGATGATAGGTCCATAAGGGCTCATCATACTATTTTCTCTACTTTTGTGTAGGTTTGAAAATTTTTCTACCATAAGGTTTTTTTAATGGAAGAAGTTTGTTATGAAAAATGCTAGAAAAAAAATTAAATTTGACAGTTTTTTCAAAGCAACATGAAAACACAAATATACTTTCTTGTTGCTGTTGTTAACATGGTTATGTAGATGAATCTATGAAATGTAAAATTGTTGTTCTGATGAAAAGAATCACTCAAGAGAAGAGCAATAGTTTATTTGATTAGGTATTTGGGGGCAAAGAGATGCTATATTGTGCTATACCATCTCTTCCTGTTAGTCTCTCCTTTTAATCTCTCTCTCTTCTCTCTCTGTCTCTCTCTCTCTCTCTCTCTCTCTCTCTGTCACACACAAACACACACACACACACACACACACACACATGCTCCTCCTATACTGACTACTGCTGTATTTAAAGAACCTCCTCATACCCTGAAGACATTAACAATGGTCAAGTAAAGTACAGGCCAACTGAGTTCATGCAATCCTAATAAGCCTGAAATGCAAGTTAGCTCAAAGGGCCCCATTAAACTCAAGTACTCCACCTGGACACTGTGCTTATCATGTTGAACGGAAACATAGAAGAATAGAAAAAAACACTGAAATAAGTATTAAGTGCCCTAAAGTTTTACTCCAGCTCCCCATTTACCAGCTATTCAATACATTAATCATTAATTTCCTCATTTCTGGAATAGCATAAGAGTATCTGTCCTTCCTTACACTCAAAATTTTTATGAGGCTGAAATAAGGCATGCAAAAGCCCTTTGCAAACTGTAAACTATGTACGATTAGAGTATTATTAACTTAACAAAGACCCAGAGAATTCCTGGTATACTCATTTATACAACAAAGTCAAGCCATTACACATTTGACCCCACACTGGGAAGCTTTGTTGGGCCTTGGGTACCATCAGGTGGTTCCTAAGTTTCCCACTGACTCCAAAA